>NC_092514.1:65528299-70528299 GCF_047511675.1 Marmota flaviventris
GATGGAGCATGGACTTTTGCTAATTTGCAACAGAATCACTTAATAGGGCCAGGCTTTCCCTACGGCCTACCTCCATTGCCTCATAGGCCACCGCAGAACCCTTTTGTACAAATACAGAATCATCAACATGCTGTCGGTCAAGAGCCATTTCACCCATTGTCATCTCGAACAGTATCTTCTTCTTCGCTCCCGAGCTTAGAAGAGGTAAATGTCTTTCTTCTTCTTTTACTTTTTTCATTTTGGGATTACTTGATTGCGAACAATATCAGCATACATTAACATGATAATAGGAATGGCTAGATCTTGTTGAATTTAATAGTCTTTTAAGGGGTTGGGGTTGTGGCTCAGTTGTAGAGTGCTTGCCTCGCATGCATGAGGCACTGGGTTCCATTCTGAGCACCACATAAAAATAAATAAATAAAATAAAGATATTGTGTCCATCTACAACTAAATTTTTTTTTTAAAAAGTAGTCTTTTTAAGATAATTCTTGCTTGAAAATTATTTTAATTTCTACTCTCGTGATATTTCAGATTCTGTAGAGTGATTGCTATTATTGAAACATGAAGCCCCTTGAGAATCTTTTATTGCTCTTTTGGAACATTTGACATCTGAGCACTCTAGTATTCAAGTTGTTTTGTCCTTTTTAACTTGGGAAAATTGTTTATAGTGATTCTCCTGTTCCAAGTACCAGTTCTCTTTTTCCTGTCACATGTCCTAGTGTTTGGATTAGACTGAGACTGTGGATGCCCAAATGAGACCGATCTCCAAACGTAGGAATTTGCAGATGTTTAACATAAACTAAGCAGCTGGGGTAAACTGAATTATTATCTTAAAATACCTAGACATTCCAAAATAGTATTTTTATGGACCTTTATCAATAAGAAAAATTAGTAATTTTAGGTTATAAAACTTGCAAAATGGTACTACATGGTGTAGACTATGAAAATTTTGTCTAGCTCTTCCCAGTAAGTTTGTAATTGCAATGATTAAAGAATGTGTAAAGCTGGTTGTAATTATATCAGTCACAGATATCTACTGAAAACAGGACAGACATTTCCTATTTTGATAGATGAAAAATATAAGCTTCATTTTGGCAGTTCTTAACTGATTTCTAAAACCATTTCAAATATTTGATAAATATGTTTTATAATTTCATTGCCCCTGAAAGAAACCCTACACCCATTAAGCAGCACATTCCAATCTTTCCTCCCCATTCCCTACAACCACTAATCTACTTTGTCTCCGTGGAGACATTTCATATCAATGGGATCATATAATATGTAGCATTTTGTGTCTGGTTTTCAGAATGTACTCACACTATAGTATGTATCACTATTTCATTCCTTTTAGTGGATGAATAATTTTCCATTCTATGGCTTTGCCACAGTTTGTTCATCAATAGACATTTGGGTTGTTTCCATTTTTTGGCTATTATGACTAATGCCACTATGACCACTATTTTCATATATTCTGGATATTAGATCCTAAATCCTGTTTTTGTGTGAAAGCATATTTTCAGTTGTCTTGAGTGTGTATCTATCTAGAAGTGTCTCTATGAGGAACTGCTTGAGTATATATCTAGGAGTAGAATTCCTGGGTTATATGATAACTTTATGTTCGATTTTTTTGAGGAACTGCTAAACTTCTTCACTTTTTCACAGTTCCCTATACCATTTTATATTCCCACTAGCATGTATGAGGATTCTCATTTCTCCATATACTTAACCTTTTTGACACTGGGGATTGAACCCAGGGGCACTTAACTACTGAGCCATATCTCCATCCCTTTTTATTTTTTATTTTGAGACAGGGTCTCACTAAGTTTCTTAGAGTTCACTAAGTTGCTGAGGCTTGCTTTGAACTTGCGATCCTCCTGCTTCAGCCTCCCAAGCCACTGGGATTACAGGCATGTGCTCCTGTGCCCGATGCATGTACTTTTTAAAAATTATTATTACAGTCATCCTGGTGGGCATAAAGTGGTTTCTTATTACAGTTTTGATTCATAGTTCCATAATGACTGAGGATGTAGAGCCTCTTTTTGTGTACTTATTGGTCATTTGTATATTTTCTTGGGAGAAATGTGTGTTTACATCCTTCAACCATTTTAGTATTGGTTTTCTTTTTGTTATTGAGTTGTAATAGTTTTTTCATATATTCTGGATATTAGATCCTAAATCCTTACATAAGATTTGCAGTTATTTATCCTGCTCTGTAGTTTTGTCTTTTCACTTTTTACAGTGTCCTCTGATGCACACCAGATTTTTAATTTGGACTTAGATAAATTGATATTTTCTGTGGTTATTTGTGCTTTTGGTATCATATCTAGGAAATTGTTGTCTAGTCCAATATCATAAAGATTATTTCTATATTTCCTTCTAAGAGTTTTATAGTTTTAGATCTTATATGCTTAATTCTTTGCTTTATTTGAGTTCATTTTTGAGTGTTGTGTAATGCACGTGTTAAATTTATTCTTTTGCATGTGGTCATCTGGTTTCTTCAGCATCATTTGTTAAAAAGACTCCCCTTTTTTCCATTGAGTTATCTTGGCAACATTGTCGAAAATCAATGAATCATAGAAATTGAGCATATTCTGGGCATTTAGTTCTATATGAAATTGATCTATTGTCAGTACCAGCCTTTCGTTTATTTATTTATTTTAGTTGTAGATGGACACAATGCCTTTATTTTGTTTATTTTTATGTGGTGCTGAGGATTGAACCCAGTGTCGCACACATGCCAGGCAAGTGCTCTACCACTGAGCCACAACCCCAGCCCTGAGCCAGTATTTTATACCTTAGCTTTTGCACTGTCTTTTATACCATAACATTGTTGTGTAAGTTTTATAATTATAAGTTTGTTTTACTTACTCTGGGTTCCTTGTTTATATGAGTTTTAGGTATTGCCCTCTTAACAATGTTAAGTTTTCTAGGACCTGCACATGGGATATTCTCCCATTTGTTTAGATCTTTTAAAAATTTCCTTTGGCATTTTCTAAATATAAATCTTTGACTTCTTTTATTATATTTATTCCTAAGTGTTTTATTCTTTTTTATATTATAAATGTAATTTTCTTAATCTCATTTTTGATTGTTTATTTAAGTGTTTATATTGATTACATATCTGCGATGTTTCTGAACTCTTTTAAGAGTCACTTCTGATAACTTACTTTATTGTTCTCATCTATAATTGCCCTGTCTACAACCTCTGCAGGATGTTTAATGGTATATATTTGACAAAATTATAGAAAAGCAAGTATATCTTAAGTGAGATTCCAAATTTCCTCCAGCTGTTGATTTCTAGTTTTATTTTATTGTGGTTTGAGAAGTCTTTTTTTTTTCATACTTAATACAATTTAATATAATAAAAAATTCTTTTTTAAGTTATTTTTAAAAAATTTAATTTGTTATATGTGACTGAGAAGTCTCTTAATATAATTTCAGTTTTATAAAATTTACTGGGTCTTTTTTTGCCTACCACATGGTCCTCTATCTTGGAGAATGTTTCAGGGATATTTTAGAATGCACATTTTGCTCTTGTTGGATGGCATGTTCATACATGAGGTCTATTTGGTCTATAGTGTGTTCATAATTTTTATTTCCTTTTGATCTAGGAGGACAGTATTAAAACTTCCAAGTATTGTTATTGATCTGTAATTTTCCCCTTAATTCTACTTATTCTTCATGTATTTAGGGGCCTATGTAGTTATAGTTGTTATTATCTTCTTGATGAACTGACTTTATGATTTTATGATATTCTTTTTCTTTCAGCAGTTTTTGTCTTCAAGTATACTCTTTTCTGATACTAGTATAGCCACCCCAGCTCTCTTTTTGTTATTATTTGGGTAGAATATTTTTTCCCATCCTTTCACTTTCAACCTATTTATGTGCTTGAATCTAAAGGGAATGTCTTATAAATAGCATTTGGCTGAATTGTGTATTTTTTCTCCATTCTGCCAATTTCTGTCTTTAAATTTTAGAATACGATCATTTACATTTAATGTAATTACTGATAAAAAGGATGCCTGACTTCTGTTTTCTATGTCTTAACGTCTTTTTGTTCTGCGTTTCCTTCAAAACTCTCTTTAGTGTTAAGTATATTCTGTTGAACCATTGAAACACTCTTCTTTTTTCCTGTAGTATGTATTTTTATAATATTAGTAGTTGTCTTGAGGTAAATATTTTTATTTGTATCAAACTAGTTCCAGTTAATACCAACTTGTGTGTGTGTACATGCCCGCCCACATGCATGCCGATAATTGAACCCCAGGTCTTGTACACACTAAGCATGCACTCTACTCTAGACTAAGCCCTCTGCCCCCAACTTAATTTTAATAGTAAACAAAAACTTTACTCATGCATACCTCATTCCCTTCCTCTATATGTTATTATTGTCGTAAATTACTTATTTATACGTGGTTCCCATCAATGTAGATTTGTAATTATTGTTTATGCATTAGTATTTTAAATTATACAGGGGGGAAAAAGAGGCATTACAAACTAAAATATATTGTCTTTTATATTTTCCTATGTAGTTACCTTTTCCATTGTCTTTTAAATATTTTTGAGTGGATTTGAGTACTGTCAGTTCATCCTTCTGAGGCATTATAACTGTCTAGCATTTCTTCATGGCCAGGTCTGTTAGTAACAAATTCTCCGAATTTTGGTTTATCTGAGAATGTTCTAGCTTCACTTCCATATTTGAAAGATAGTTTTGCTAGATATAGAATTCTTGACTGACAGTTTATTTAGCACTTTGAGTAGGTCATCCCACTGCCTTCTGGTCTTACTGGTTTTTTATGAGTAATCAGCTGTTCATTTTACTGATTACTTGGTGATTCCTTGTACGTAAATAGCTTCTTCTTGTTGCCTTCAAGATGATCTCTTTATCTCCAGCTTTCAACAGTTTATGATGTGTCACTGTGAATCCTTATATTTGTTCTACTTGGAGTTCACTGAGCTTCTTAGATGTAATTAGATGTATTAATGTCTTATTAATTTGGGTATGTTTCAACTATTATTTCATCAAATATTCTTTCTAATAATTTCTCTGCTTCTGGGTCTCTCATTATTGAATGTTGGTTTGCTTGATGGTGTCACACCAGTCTCAGCTCTATTCATTTTTTTTCTCTGCTTTTTCTATTTCTCAGACGAGTCAGTGTCAATTCCTATCTTTAAGTTTGCTGATTCTTTTTTCTTCCTGTTTAAATCTGCTATTAAAGCCCTCTGGTAAATTTTTCATTTAATTGTACTTTTTCAATTCCACAATTTCTGTTTGATTGCTTATTGTAATTCCTATCTCTTTAATGGTATTCTCTCTTTAGTGAGACGACATTCTCATAGTTTTCTTTAATTGTTTTTGTTTTTGTTTTTTGATGATTCCAGGAGTCCAACCCAGGTCCTTGTTTCTGTTAGGCAAGTGTTCTGCCACTGAGCTACATCCTCGACCCTCTAGTTTCGTACATCTGGTTTCTTTTAGTTCTTTGAACATATTTAAAATAGCTAATGGAGAGTGTTCATGTAGTAAGTCTAATGTCAAGGTTTCTTCAAGGTCAATATATGGTTTCATTCATGCTTTTGTGCATTTTTTCCCTTGTTGCCTTACTTTCTTTTTTCTTTGCATGCCTCATAGCTTTCTGTTGATAACCGGATGTTTTGAATAGTACAGAAGGTGACTCTGAAAGTTAAATTCTCCTTCCCCAGGGCTTGTTACAGTTTTGTTTTGTTTGTTTGTTTTTACATGCCTGGAACCAAAAACATCTTTCAGGTTTTGAATAGGGGTGTGTGTGTGTGTGTGTGTGTGTGTGTGTGTGTGTGTTTGAGCACACCTTCAACACTCAGCTAGTCAGCTTACACCTCTGCCATAACCTTCACCTCTTGTTTCCAGGAACTTCAACATTAGCCTGAGGTGAGAATTAACAACTCTTTCAAGGCCTTTCATGAGCATCTGTGTAGTCTCTTCTAGGTTCCCAGGAGCATGTCAGAGCTCTTCAAAGTTCTTATTCCCTAAACATCTCATTCCCATTCTTTATTCTAAGCTTTTTTCTTTTTTTAAATCCAATTCCATTGTCTCATTCAGCAGAACTAAAACAGTTCCCCACTATCATGGTGTTCCATATGGCCCCTTCAGCACTGATTGAGTTCAGAGTTGGATGAGATGAGGCAGATCTTTTGATCTACCCTTCCAGAGAGCCATGTTACAAGTCTATAGAATGAGGCCCATTCTACTCCCTCTGGAACTGGCGCAGGCTCTTATTTTCAAGCCTACCATTGAGATGGAAAATGGGACAGTACTAGAGTAAATTAAATTACCACAAAACTTGCTATTCTTATGAAATTCCCTGTTTTATCTTGATTAACTGTTCCATTAGTCACTGCAAGCTTTTAGTTTCCCAAAAGATTGTTTGATGGCTTTGCCAGTGTTTTTGTTGCATTTATGGAGGCATAGACTATGGAGTTCCTTACTCTGCCATCTTTGCTGACACCTTCGATGTCTTGACTTAACCTGCTAAGTGAGCTATAACATATGGGGGGAACTACGTGCCAAAGTTTTTATAAAATTTTGTACTTTTTACTTTATAATGAATGATCTATTTTAATTATTGATTTTTAAAAATTCATTATTTTTAGAATTTAAGTTCTTTGTACCTTGGTGCTCTCAATATTTGATATTTTCATGTAGCTGTGAATGTATAAATAAGTACCTTCAGTTGTCAGCCAGTTCTTTTACTCTGGAAAAACATTTGGTTACCTTTATTTTGATGCATGAGATTCACAAATGATGACTAACATGATCACTGAAAAAATTATTTGATGAGGAAAATATTTTTTACCACATTGCAGATTTTGACATTTTCAGTATATTAGGATAACTTGTATGTATTTAAATGATTTTGCATGAATCATCTCACAGAATGAATGGCTTATGTTCTCACTGTTTTTCCAACCCTTTAAAATAATTTCTTTAACATCAGCAATACAGAAAACTGTCTTACTTTCCTCCCAACTATGGATTCTTATTGCCAGAAACTTTAGTAGATTAATCACATATCGGATGAAGGTACCTAGAGGTTAGCTTAATGGTTAACTTGAATGGAGATGGTTTTCTTCATATTTTGTTTCACTATTTTTTCTTTTTATAGTAATTTTGATTTTCTTTTGACAAATGAAATACGTAGTCAGCAAGCAAAATGTAGAAGTTAGAGAAATTATTAAATTCACTATGAAAAGATAGCTACCATAACATTTAGCCTTTCCAGCATTCATGGATGCAAACATGTGATTGATTAATGGACGAGAAGTACTTGGAGAAATTTTAAACAATTTTTTTTAAATCACCCCTCAGGGCTGGGGTTGCGGCTCAGAGATAGAACTCTCGCTTAGCATGCATAAGGCACAGGGTTCGATCCTCAGCACCACATAAATATATTGTGTCCACCTATAACTGAAAAATAGATATTAAAAAAAAAAAGAAACCACCCCATCACATCTATTAAGTCAGGGCACCCTGAAGGGCATCCTTGTTCTATTCTATAACTTTTTTTTTTTGCCATGTTCCTATCAGTTTTTAGAGTGTTCTTATTTAAATGATTAAGGGTTAACTTCAGGGGTTTCCTTCCTTGCCCTAAATGCAGGGAAGGGCACATCCTTGGCTACTTGGGCAAGTCTGGGGCACACTCCAGAGCTTTCTAGATTGGCAGTGTATTAGCAAAATGCTCCATTTTGATTTCAAGTGCTAGAATAAGTTTGGGGTTACAGTTTTATTTATTTTTCAATATTTAGCCAGTTGTCCTCATACCTTTGTTAAATTACAGCATTATCACTAAATAGAAATATCTTATCAAGCACTAAATTCTTTATAATAGCACTGTCATACTTGCAGTTCAACTAATTGCTGTTTATGGGGCAGTGAAAGAAAAGGCAGAATGCAGAGGGAAGCAGTAGAAGTCAGTGTTTAGCTTCGGAGTCTAAGGGCTCAATTTCTAGTAATTTTGCCATGATTAAGGATTTTTCAAAGGTAATTTTTATGTACAAGCTCTTTGACTTTGCATGATAACCTTGGAGTAAGCTGAATGTGCTATTCAACACATTCGGTACTGAGCTCAGTTTCTGCTTTGTTATTCTTCATCTATCCGTGTGTTTCAGTATCAGAATTACACTCTGATTTTGAGACTTCTTAGTGTTCTAACCGACACTACAAACCAGGGGATAGTATGAAATCTGCCTTGCTGGTGGTTTTTCCTTCCAGTTTTTATATGGGAGAGTAGCTGGGGAGAAAAGTCTTTCTATAGTTTTTCACTAGAAAAAAAGTTCAGAATATCTTTGTGAAGTCTTCCCTTTCTTTTCCCACCTATAAGCCCTTCTTAGGTTTTACTGGAATTACGTTAAATGTATAGTTTAAATTCATGGAGATTTTGTCCTTACAAATATTTTAAATTTCATATTTTGGAAATGGTACAATCGTCAGTGTTTTTTCTTTCTCCCTCTCCTTCCCCTCCTACTTCTTCACTTTTTTAAAAAATATTTATTTTTTAGTTGTAATTTGATACAATATCTTTATTTTATTTATTTTTATGTGGTGCTGAGGATCAAACCCAGGGGCCCCCGTATAGGGGGGCTGAGCCATAACCCCAGCCCCTTCTTCACTTTTTGGAAGTTTCTCTTTATAAATTCCTTATCATCTTTATTGAAGTCTTGAGTCTTTCTGATACTCTTAGGGTGATTTTTTTGTGTTTTGTTTTTTGTTGGTTGTTTTGAATGGGACCTTTTTTCCATTATATTTTTCAGTAATTTTATCCTGAGAGACAAATCTTCATTTTTTTTTAAAGTGGACATAGTTTTGCCAAATTTAAAAAAAAAATTTTTTTTTTGTTTAACAAGAATCAACAGGTATTTATGCTATTTAAGGTGTGCATCCCAGCTACTTGGGCTGAGGCAGGAGGGATTGCAAGTTTGAGGCCAGATTGGGCAATTTAGAAAGACCCTGTCTCAAAATAAAAACAAAAGTGCTGGAAGTTCCTAGCATGCACAAAGTGCTGGGTTCAATTCCTAGCATCACAAAAAACAAATAGATAAATAAAAAGAGATACGTTTTGCTATGGAATAGTTTGATTAAAAGGAACACATGGAGGGTCGGGGTGTAGCTCAGTCCTAGAGCTTGCCTGGAATTTGCAAAGTTCAGTTTGCAGCACTGCCCCCCATGCTCTCCCATAGGAAAATTCTTTTTAAAAAATGTCACTGTATCAGTCAAATTGGTTTACGAGGCTGTACATTTTTGTATTGCAGTGTTGGTATTGTTGTAATGGCCTTAGAAGAAAAATGGACTATGGCTCTGTGGTAGAGTGCTTGCCTAGCATGAGTGAAGTTCTGGGTTCAGCACCCAGCACTGCAAAAAATAAGTTACTCATTTTGATCATCCTTCAGTAAATCAGCATTTACTTACAACTGTATATGCCTCTGTGATGTATTTCTTATTTCAGATATTGGCTTTTGAATAAAAATACTTTTGAACCATTTATTTGTTTTCATTTTTCCCTTCCAACAACTTTTTTTTTGAAGTTAGTTGATATGTTTTGATTTCACTACTATTGTCTGATCATCCCACTCCCCTAAGTTCCCTATTATGGAATAAAGTATTACACAAATGTAGTTTGAAGATCATAATCTTGGCTGGTTATCAGTGGACATTGATAGCTTGTGACTTGTGTTGTATAGCCAGGTACCGCCGCCTTCTCAGGGAGATCATTAATGTGTGGTATCTAATGAATCACTGAATACATAAAACAGACAGTGATTGACCAATAAATAAATTAAGCCTCGGTGCTTGCTTAAGCTATCAAAGCTAATCATTTAAATGAGTTGTTTTGTTTTAATTAAAGTTTCTGGCACCATAGTTAATGTGACTTGGAATTTATACTAGAGCGTTTATCTCTTCCTTGGTGATTATCTTTGATGGCATAATTATAAACAGAGCCCTAATTAATATGCTGACCTTTCCCTGGGTTATTTATTTATCTACATACATGTGAAATGGCTTGCTAACCTTGTGCATCACGTATATGTCTTAGAATGGTAAGCAAATAAGGAATTTTTACTTTAACTGGCAATTATCTTTAACGATAGAAATTTATACATAAATTTGGTAATTATGTTCTTTCCTTATTTAGATTTCATATGTTAAATGGATTTTGAAATGTTAGCATTACAGCTTGATTTTTAGAAAGAAATATTAGAAATATTGATCATATGTTTAATAACTTAATTATTTCACAGTTCAACATGAGGATTTGTATAAATATGCAAACATATATGGAGTTGCTATGGAACCCAGAACTGAGAACTTCTAATGAAGTAGGACAAGCCTGTAAACAATCATATTATGTGAGACCTGAGGACTCTTAAATGAAACCTAAGCCTCAGTCACCAGTAGGATTGCCATCTCATATTAAAGGAGCTGTCTGATGGGCAGATGATGTATGTAGAAGAAATAGACACTTCGTGAAAAAACTTAGAACTGGGCAAAAGCAACAAGAAAAAAGAAAAAGGTCAAGAAATAAGGGAAGAAAAGTGTAGCTCATATATTTGAACAGCTTGGGGGCTCACAGGATTGAGGCATTGCTGGAGATCAAAAAAGTGTCTTATCTCTTGGGAATATTCTTCTTTCCATCCTAGAGATCTTTTTCTACAATTTCATTTGGGAGCCCTTGTCTTTCAACATGCTAGAAATTTCCCTCTTGAGGGGAAGGATCCAAACCTTTAAGCTTATTGCTCAAAGTGCATTTTAATTTAGTTGGTTAGCATGCTATATGAATTTAATCTGAATTTAAATCACTTGAATAGGCTTGGATTAGTTGCTGCACTTGGGTAATTTCAGTAAATACAACACATCATTTTACTTAGTTATTTTTATTAGAAAAAAAAATTTTTTCAGTGCTGGGAGTTAAACCCAGGCCTGTGCATGCCAGGCAAATGCTCTACCACTGAGCTAAATCCCCAGCCCAAATTGATAGTTATTTGTTGATGATAGATTATGTTTAGACATTTTAATAACAAACAGTTAAAATATATTTTCGTTGGATTTTAAATTGTGGAACTTTGGAACTAGTTGGGGCCTTGAAGATCATTTTATTTTAGCTCCTTGTTTTTAAATGAAGATGAAGACACAAAGATGACCAAGGTTTCACATATTAGGCAATTATTAATTACCCTGGAGTGGAGACTCCTGACTTCAGTGCCATTCTCTTTCTGGTACATTATCCTGCTTTTCACATCTTTACATGAAAAGCAGGGTTTATTCCTGGAAACTGAGGAAGGATTACAGTTACACAGAAGGAGATGTTGAGGAAAAGCCAATGTTGTTGGGAACAAAGAATGACATCTTCAACTGTATAAACTTTCCCTCTTGAGGGGAGAGGGAGAACAAGGTTCATTCAAGAATTATTTTTTTAAATATTTATTTTTCAGTTGTAGATGGACACACAATATTTTTATTGCATTTTTTTTAATGTGGTGCCGAGGATTGAACCCAGTGCCTCATGCGTGATAGGCGAGCGCTGTACCACTGAGCCACAAATCCACCCTCATTCTTAATCTTTGAAATATGTCCAGTTCTAGCTGTTAAATGTTGACTGCTCAGATGATGAATTTTGAGATCTCAAATATAGAAAATTAACTGTAAACAATTAATTATGCCATATTCTTTAAGAATAAAACAAAAAATTTTTTCAGGTATTATATTTTTTTCCAAAGTTGGAAATGTTATTTAATTATGGTAATTATGATCCTTCAGGAAAAAAAGCACATAGTTAGGAGTTGAAGGGTAAACTTTCACTGTGAACTATTTTATTTCCTACCCACACTGGCAGTTTCTCATTGTAAGAGGTATCTTGCTCTATAATTGATACTTGGATTGTTTTATATTTAAGAAGAGTGAACAAGAACCAGATAGATTGAAGGTAGTTCAAAATGTCATAGCAGTGAATCTGACAAATTCTCTGAGATGTAACATTGCCTTCATTTTAGTATCTCTTCTATTACCTTGTAATAAAAATAATATTGCCTGGTAGGAAAATACTATTTGAAAATTATAAGTGCCTTCTCTGAGAGATGCTTCACATGATCTTTTTCCTTATTTAAAACTACATTGATTTTTATGTACTTTGCTGCAAAGTTGCATTCATTTCAGTGTATGTTTCCTTTAAGAGAAAAGAAGTGCTGTAGCTTTAGAAATTTTAAGGTAAAAATTTGCTTCTTTTATATTATGAATCTGATGTGATATTAAGTTTGATTTTAAAATTCTCTTAAGATAATGCAATTTATTGTAAAAATAATATTTTTAAAATAATATAAGAGAAATTATGATAAAATGACATGGTTACCTAGGCATCAGGTAATGATGGCATGGGTCTGGATCATGGTGAATAGTGGAAATGATGAGAAGCAAATAAATGTAGGATTTACTTTGTAGGTAGAACCTAGAAGGAATTCCTGGTAGATTAGATATGATTGGAAATGAAATAAGATTTAAAATTGAATTCTTCAAACCCACTAGGCTCATTTCTGTTGCCCCCTGCCACTGGCCAAGCGCTGCCTTGTTGAACAGTACCAGAGGAGGAGTATCTCCATTGTTGCAGAAAGGTCTTTGGACAGCATTGCTCTAGGGAACGACTGCTACCCTTCAGCTACGTGGAATTTTCATGTTTCTTTGATATTTTTTTTTTTTTAACCATCTCTTCTGTTTCTCATTTTCTGAAACTTCTGTTGATAAAATTTTGGACCTTCTGGATTTTCCAAGTCTTTCCTCTTTTTTGCCTATCATATTTTGATATCCTTATAATTTTTCCTACTTTTGGGGGGAAAAATTTCCATGATTTTATCTATAAACTCTTTTATTTCATTTTTATATTTGCACCCTCGAAGAATTTTCAAGTGTTCTTTTATTGTCAGAGTTTTCCTTTTTCTTCTTGTTTTTGTTTTATGAATGCAGTGCCTTTTCTGTGAATACCAATTAGAGGGTTTGTTTTATATTTTTAGTAAAACAAAAATAATATTTTGGACATAACAGTTTTTTGGAGCATCATTTTTACTTCTTCCTGGCTTCCCTTTTTTTTTTTTTTTTTTTTCCTGTATCTCTGGGACCATCTTTTGTGCTAGACACACCCTTTAGTGTCTGGTAGGTAGCTCTCAATTTCCGTGTCACCAAAAAGCCTTATTGGAAAGCAACTTGGGAGTTTTGTGTCTGTCACAGGACTGTTCCTGACAGTCTTTCCCTGGGGATTTTTTGGTGTTTGACTTTCTCTGAACCTTTCACTGTTGGATTTTGGTTTATCTGTCTCCTTACTTGTTGTCTGAATTATTTGTACCTGACTGGTTGTGTTCCACTGTGGTTCTGGGGAGGAGTGTAATGTGAGACCAACTGAACAGACTTCCAGTCAACCCCTGGATTTCATCTTCCAATGTGGCTGGTGTTTCTGAGGCCCGAACCTTTATGGAATTGTGCAGAGCAGATGGATTCTTTTCTTGGGTTGTAGTGGTAGCGCCATTCTTCTTTTGTAGGTGCTGTTCTTTGATTCAGCCTCCCTGGGTTCCAGAAGTGTGTCCTCTATCGATGGCCGTTCTTAGGGTCTTGATTATTATGTGTCTTTTATTTTCATTTGTTATTATTTTAGTGGAACCTTGGACCAGGGTCCACTTTAACTCAGAATTATGCTTTTAAAAAACATTTTTTATAAGTTATCCAGTGCTTTTCAATAGAGTGTATTACATAAGCCCATAGATAGTGCTGTTGCAGACTACAGCTTATCTATTGCACATCATCTGGCTTGTGTTTTGGATTGTTTTAAAATTTACGATAGGGCTGGGGATGTGGCTCAAGCGGTAGCGCGCTCGCCTGGCATGTGTGCGGCCCGGGTTCGATCCTCAGCACCACATACAAACAAAGATGTTGTGTTCGCCAAAAACTAAAAAAAATAAATAAATATTAAAATTTATGATATTCCTGTCCTCCTTCCATCCAAGTTTTTTTTCCTTGAGGTTTCTCTGTATCTCTGCACTAAACTATAGCATGTTAAACATAAAATTATACGGTTATGGGGATTTTAACTGAAATAAGTTATTAGGCCCAGAGAGTGGTATATGGTCAGGAATTTCCTCTTCAAATCTTGGGGAATTTAAATAGATACGTTTAAGTAAATGAAGAAAATGGAAGCCATTAAATTCAGTGCTATAAAAGAGTTTTCATGACATGAAAAGATATCATTTTTTAAAGAGAAATTACCAAGCAGTGCCAGGCATAGTGGTGCACACCTATAACCACAGCTATTTGGGGGATTGAGGCAGGAAGATCACAAGTTCAAGGCCAGCCTTGGCAACTTAGGGAGACCCTGCCTCAGAATAAAATAAAAAGGGCTGGGGATGTAGCTCAGTGATACAGCACCCCTAGATCTAATCCCTAGTACCTAAGGGGAAAAAAGTTACAAAAAAAAAAAAGAAGGCAAAGCATCTGCTCTTGACATTTCTACAACATTCTGCTGGAAATCTTTGCCAGTGCAGTCAGGCAAGGAAGTAAAGGAATTGAGATTGGGAAGGAAGAAATAAAATTGTCCCTAATCCCAGATGACATGCTTGTCAAAACAGAAGAAAACCCCAAAGGATCTTCCAAAAAACAAACAAAAATCCCACAACTAATTTAAGTTTCACAAGATCACACAAAAATCAATCATATTTCTATGTATTGGCAGCATGCAATTGGAAACCAAAATACAGAAATACAGGACCTAGATGCTAAAACAACTACAAAACTGCTAAAAAGGAATTTATTTGATATATAAACCATTTTATTATTTGCCATCAACATTTTCTAACCTGTGAACTCACCTTAACTCTGAGGATAGACTCCATTATAGCAAGTCACTTTTTCATGCATTTACTTTGTATTGTATAAAATAGATAACACCAGTAGACCTTCATACACACATACACACACCAAAAAAAAAAAAAAAGTGTATATTCACTATATTTATCTAATTTAAAAGACACTAAAAGTTCAAGTTTCAGCTCTCTTTTTCTGACATAAAGGATCAATCATATTCATAATGTGATTTGAAATTGAATTTTGTATTTCATCTAGGCATTCATCTCTGTCATAGCTGCTTTGGAACCATTACAGATAATGTTATACAGTTCGTTCCCAGATCCCGCTGTGCATTTCAGCTGAGTGATTTGGGGTTCTCAATTTGGAAGATATAAATGATACACATTTTCTGCAAAATTTAATTGAATATTATCTAATATCAGCCTCTGTTTCTTTCTGAGTTTTGGTTTTCCTCATTTAAGAAATGAGGAAATGGTTCATATATCCATCCATTGTTTATACTGCTGGTTTATGTATGTTATTTAAAGAAAAGGGACTTATAGAATTAATAGGTGAAATCATATGAGAATATTTAGTATTTGATATTAGTCTACTATATCACCAGTAGACTAGTATAACCTGCTCTTTCTGAGATCAGAATCGGCATTAGTTTTTTACTTTAATATTTGCACATAAAGACTTGAGAATGATTCCCTGCAGATTGTGATGGGCTAAATTCCCCCATAGAGTAATAAAAATAAACCCTTCTTTGTGATTCTAAGAGATAATTGTCTTCATTACAAAGCTTGATATAAAAGAGACTGGGAGCTATTGCAGGGCGGCTCTTCTACCTCAATCATGAAATATCAAATGTACTGATTACATTCATAGTTGACTCTAAATTAATCAGGATGGTTAATAGTCTCAAAACCAGGATCAATCAAACTAAAAACAAAACCAGGATCAAAATTATAGTGGTTTTGTTTTTTGTTTTTTGGGTTTTTTTTTTTTTTTTTTAACCATTGAAAACATTTCCTTTAAGGAAGAGTAAAATTAAAGTTGGATTTTTTTAAAAAAGGAAAAAGAAATAAAGATGGATTTAGATGTTTTTCTGAGACATAGAAGAACAAAAAAAATGTATGAGAAAAGGAAGGTGATAGTAGTACTTTGCCTTCCTCATCCAGTGCCTGAGACTGCGAATGCAGTGATCCGGCCAGTAGTGAAAGAACTGCTCTCTCTGCCCTTTACTCCTTTGGACCCACTCTCTTCCCTGCCTTGTATCCTAGTGGTTTCTTGGGTCTTCCCCTTAGACTGTTATTGCTTACACCCACACTTCCCCCGTTTAGTTGGCCTGAGGGTGTCTACCTGTCCAAAAAACATCCTACTATCACTGTGCCTTATCATCTCTCTCTCTCTTCTCTTTAATCCAACCTCCACCTACAATATTGGTGAAAGAAAGATTCCTCAGAATCAAAATTGACCACAAGTTGAAGAGCAAATTTATTATTATTGGGAGAAACTATAAAAAGCCAGTCCCATCCTGTCAATTAAGATGGATCATGTCATCTTTACATTATAGTAAAACAGGAACCCTGCTTATGCACCAGGAATGAATCTAAATGCTATGCACACTTAACTCATTTAATTCTCTCATCAGTCCCAGGGTACTGGGGGTAATTAATTTTACAGACGAAGTCCCTATGAGGTTAGGTCAGTTGCCCAGGGTCACACTGCTGGTGCAAGGAGAGCGTGAAGTCCCGCACAGCTGGACTGGCTCCAAGTAGAAGCTGCTGCCTCACCTTGTTGCACACAGCCGTGCTGTTAGGACTGACACCGAGTAGGGTCACCAGAGGCAGGCAATGACAAATGAGAGTGCTTAGGTTACTAAGAAGCCTCAGAATGGCTGGGAAATAGCTGTCTGCAGAGTAAGGGATTTGGGGTTGTGCAAATTCAGGACATTTAGAGAAGAAGATATATGTAAGTTAATCTGATTTCAGACATGTAAAGAATATTTTGAGCAATGAATAGTCTCTGTCACTCGAACAAGCAAAAGAAAATGCAGTGAAGTCCAGTCAGAAATGCTTATGCTGGACAGGAAGAATCTTATGTTGCCACCAGGTCTAAGGAGAAATAGCTGGGGAGTTGTGAAGGCCCTGGAGAAGAGTCTAGAGCAGATGGCCCTGCTCAAGAAGCTACGATTCAGCTGATATGTGGCAACTTCGCCCATTTCGTTTTGAACAGCTGTGCTGCTTCTTTGTGTTCTTACTCCACTGATACCTAGAACAGAGTTTTAGAACTAGAGACAACTTGTTCAACTCCTGTGTTTTACAGATAAAGGAACAAAATCAGAAATCAGGCATGTATTGTCACAAGACTGTCTCACAGGACAGAGCTGAGTTTTGAACCCCAGTTGGCTGACACCATGTCCAGTTTTCAGACTGCTTTTTTTTTTTTTTTTCAGTCACAGAAGAGAACATTCTTGAGATTTTCTGCTTAATAATAAAATGAGGTTGCTGTGGGCCTGAAATGGGAAGGAGTGTGGAATAAGGTGTTGCAACTTATGAAATGTCCTTTTTTTTGAGTAGTATGAGCCCAGAGGACCTGGTCGGCCCTTGTACCAAAGAAGAATCTCATCTAGCTCAGTCCAGCCTTGTTCTGAAGAAGTAAGTGCTCCCCCAGACAGCCTGGCGCCGTGTAAAGAGCTTCAGGACCACGGTGACCCACCTTCTTTCAGCTTCTCAGCCTCAGAGTCCTGGGCGAACACCACCTCATCGGCCCCCTACCAGAACATTCCGTGCAATGGATCCAGCAGGACAACTCAGCCCAGAGAGTTGATAGGTAAGGCAGGGTAGGTGGGGCCCCAAAGTACAGTGGTTTTAACTCCAGTGCCTGAGTGTTGACAAGGCTTGCTTTCTTAGAAGAAAGTACAAGTAAATTAATCTGATTCCAGGCATATAAAGAATATTTTGAAGAAAGCAATATGTAGTATCTGTCAATGGATTGACTACAAAAAATGCAATGGTGTCCAGTTTGGAGGGTTTATGCTGGACAGGAGGAATCCTATCTTGCTATCAGGTCTAAGGAGAAATAAGCTGGGGAGTTGTGAAGGCCCAGGAGATGAGTCCAGAAGGGACTGAGGCCCCATTTGCATTATTATCTTTGAACAGTATTCAGTGCTCAGAGGTTGTGCCCTGGGCATAGATATTAATTTAGGAATATGTTGATTCCATTTTTCCATTGTCTGGAAAGTTAGTAGATATATCCTTGTTTAAAAACTGATTATTTTGACCTGTTGTTGAATAAAAGAAGTAATGGAACTTAAAATATAATTTTAAATATTTAGAACCACTTTCTCTTGAGAAAGTTCTGTTTTCTATTTTGGGAGATTTGTTTTGTTCCATCAGGCTTAAGGGTGGCAGTCGGCTGGGTGGCTAGCACTTTTAAGGGTTGGTTGTCAGCAAGCCATGGAGAGTGCACTGTATGATGCAGTGGCCATGGGAGGCCAGCAGCATTCCATCGGGTTTAGAAATCCTGTGTGTAGCCACACGTTGGCACAGGTGTCCACGGCTGATGAACAAGAGAGTGCGGGAGGCTGGGAGTGGAGAAGGCTCTGGAACTGGAACTCTACCTGGAAGGTCCAGAGCTTTTCTCTTTGACTTCAGAACAGGACTCCCTTCCATCTTTCCTCTGTTCCCTTTTCTTAAAAATTATATTCAACATAAAGAAACTATTACCTCAGTTTTCCAGTGTTCTCTTTGGAGGCCATAGACCTTGATCTCTGTGAACAAGTCTGAGATCTTTCTGTTCTGGTAGCGTCAAAATTAATTTTGTTCATCTTTAGAATGTGAATCGATTGTTTCTGTAACTGACCCATTTTTGAGAAAGTGCTGCATAAGCATATTTTTAGAACAGTGGTCGTGTTAGGGCAAAAACATGTGAAAGGTTTTGCTTTTGTTTCGTAGTAAGAGATATTGTCATTTTCATCTTTCAGCATTCATCAATGCTTACTTTGTGTAAGCAGCTGTATTTTGCCTAGAGTTGCTTAGTCATTTTTAAGATATTATGTAAATACATTCAGGTTAGCATATTTAAAACATGTAAATTACAAATCAGTGGTGTTAATTTGTTACTTTTGCATTATTTTGTTTATTATAAGAAAGTTAAAAAATAACATCATTTCTTTTTTTTTTCCACCTAAGTTTTAGGTTAGCATTTGGCCAAAATAATTTAAAATTTGACCTGAGCTGATAGGGTAGAAAGTTCCTGAACAGACCCCTAAAGCTCAAGTCATTTATTATGTCTTTTCTGCAAATATAGGCTGATGATTACTTTCTTTATTGCTGGGAGATAAATTTAGTTTTTCTTAGATGAAAGTAATTAAGGATGAAAAAATCAATTCAAAATCACCAGTATTCAGAAGCATAACTTCTTGTTCATAAGTTTGTTTTTGTTCATTTGTTTTTTTGGAGTTGTTTATTTATTTTAGAGAAATGTAGTGGTGGTGGTACATCAGACAGAAAATAACCACCACATAAGAGTTTTGAGATTTGTTTCTTGAATGAAGAAAGTCATATCATGTTGCTTTTAAATTAAAAGAGATAAGTGTTCTAGGAAAATATTAAATCCTTTAAAATAATCTTGAACAATTTTTTAAATTTTAAAGTTTTAAATAGTACCATAAAGTTAGTATATTGGCTAAATGAAATACTAAAAATGAAATATTTTTGCCTGAACTCCAGATACTGTCAGGCAACTATTTCTGATGTTAAAATGCTTTTAAAACTTTGTCATATTGGGTGTGAAGTAGTGTCTATCAAGTTTTACCAGTGTTTTAGGAAATAATAAACCATTCTAGTATGGGTTTGAAAAAGAAATCTCGGGCTGGGTGTGGCTCAGTGGTAAAATGCTTGCCTAGTATATGTGAGGCACTGGGTTTGATTCTCAGCACTGCACATAAATAAACAAAAAAACAAATAAAATAAAGGTCCATTGACAACTAATTGTGTGTGTGTGTGTGTGTGTAAATATATAAAGTAATCTTAACAGGGTTGATTGCTTGGTTTTGAGAGGGTCTCACTATGTTGCCAGGCTGGCCCTAAACTCCTGGGCTCTAGTGATCCTCCTGGTCCAGCTCCCCTTTAGTTGGGACCACAGGGCCACCACTCCTAGCAACAGGGTTTCTTTTTTCTTTTTTTCTAAACTTATTTTGAATTCAGGAGTAGAACAGCCTTGTTAAATATCGTAGACTTGTAGATCTAGAGAGGGAAATATCCATTCTCCCTCTATTTGGTAGTTGTCTTGAGCTACACCTGCAGGAAACAGAACTGACTCAGCCTAGCTCAAGTACAAAGACTTTGATCGGCAGTAAGGTTCAGGAAGCCAATTGGATTCATGAGAAGACCTGGATGGTTTTCTGAGATATTTATTCTATGTAAAGTACACAGCACAAAGTGCCTATCCTCTAGTAAAAACTCAGGTACTAGATGTGATTATCCTGACCTCCCTGAGCAGGCCCCATGGCTTCCTTTGTGGACTCACTCCTTTCTTCTGCTCTGCTTTGTGGATCAGTCTTCAGATTGCTCTGCCTTCTTCCTGTGTGTTTAAGTTGCACATTTACGGCTTTGAGCGGGCTCCACATAACTGAGTTACAGGTCTCTGTCTATCTAAATTCTGATAAAGAATGAAAAAAGCTATGGTTTTGTGGGCAACAGCACTGGTTAGAAATGATGAAACCAAACAAAGGTCTTGAAAGTCAGGCAGATGATAGGGAATGTGGCAGCTTACAGCCTTTTCTTTCCCTCACTTACTCCATGCTTGCTGATACTGTATTACAGGGAAGCACGGCACTGTGAGCAAATGGGATCTGTGCCACTGATTAGTTAGGATAGTATTCTGAGTTATTTTGATCTGAAGTTTGCATATGTAGCTCTTTTTTATTTAAGGCAAAAACATATTTACAATCTGTGAGCAGCTAGTATGATAAGTATAAAAATACAATTGTAAAAAGTATTTTTTATTTCTCAGCAAGGCTTCACATTTGACCTTCAGTTTTTTAAAAATTTATTCTAATTTGTTACATATAACAGCAGAAGGCATTTCAATTCATATTATACATGTAGAGCACAATTTTTCATGTCTCTGGTTGTACACAAGGTAAAGTCACACCACTCATGTTTGACCTTTAGTTTTTACAGGTTAGCTATCCCAGCCCATGGTTGTTTCATGTGTCTAATAGGTAGAGGAGTTTGGTTAGATGTGTTGTGATTGCAGCATTTTGTGCCGGAGTTTGACCTTGTGGCTACACTGTCTCTCCCCAAGTTCCTGGAGATGATTCCTAGCTCTGAGCCTCTGAGCTGGGGACACGTGTGAACACCACCGGGCGGGTCCTTAATCCAGTGTTGCTGTTCTCTGCTTTTAGCTCCACCCAAGACTGTCAAACCCCCTGAGGATCAACTGAAGTCTGAAAACCTCGAGGTGTCCAGTTCCTTCAACTATAACATGCTGCAGCATCTCGGGCAGTTCCCACCCCTCATGCCCAACAAGCAGATCGCAGAGTCGGCCAACAGCAGCAGCCAGCAGAGTCCGGCAGGCAACAAGCCAGCCATGTCCTACGCCAGCGCACTGCGGGCACCCCCCAAGCCCAGGCCCCCACCTGAGCAGGCCAAGAAGAGCAGTGACCCCCTGTCTCTGTTCCAGGAACTCAGCTTGGGGAGCTCCTCCGGCAGCAATGGCTTTTACTCCTATTTTAAATAATCACTTTTTTTTTCCTCAAGGGAGAATGTTTTAATTTCTGTTTGTATGAATAGAATTAAGGTAGTTGGACTTCACCTATAGATGCACAGTTTCCTTTGTTTTAATATTAAATATGTTCTCACTTAATTGCTTTGCTGCTAGACTTGCAACTAATTTTTTAAAAGTATATTCCATTATTTTGCATTTTTGATGTGAGTCAGAATTTTGACAGCTTTTATGTAGAATAAAAGATATTTTTGAATTTGTGTATTGTTACATATGTTTGCATCAAGCTAGCAGCTAAGAGGTTAATTGTGCAACTATAAAAAAAAAAGAAAAAAAAGTTTGTCTAAAATGTATTTAAAAAGAAAAAAAATTGTAAGTAGCATTTACATTTATTCAATAATATTACCATATGCTGGGTTTCTGTACCAGAAATGGCCAGTTGATGTACAAATGTATGTTATTTTTGCTCAAATTCATTTAAAATTTTTTTAATAAAGGGGCAGCATCTTCTAAATACTTTTAAGTTTTATCAGCTTTTTTTTTTTTTTTTTTTGTGACAGGATGCTGCATTCTGAAACTTTTATAGTTTTAGACTCTGTGATATGCTGTTGTAATCTCCATCCACCGTAGGAGAGAATTAAAGGCATTCTTTGCAGGTGTATTTTGTGTGCCACTGTTTTTTGAAATGTGAAAAACATTGGCATACTTAGTTATTTTTTTGGACAAGCTACACTTCAAGCTTGTTTTTAATGTTAATTTGATAGTGTGTTTTTTTTTTTAAACAAATCATGAAGCTGAAAAATTTTTAGGATTGTTGGTGCTTAGTAGACTTGATAACTATTTTAAAAATGCGTGAATTTAGTAAAACCCTTTTTTTCTCACTATGCATGTGTAAATGTTTGTAACCTGGCTTCCCCCAACTCCAGTGGTATAAAGAATTGTGCCGCTTAAAGATTTGGGTTTTTTTTTCCCTCCAGTAAAAATTTTGGTACCTTATTTGATGTTTACATTAAAATGTGACATTATACATGGCGATTCAAATATTTTGCTAGTTGTTTTGTTTGAGGAACATCATTAAAGAAAAAGTATAATGTTTGTCAAAAACTGATCAAAATTCATCAGAATTTGGGGCAGAAACTACTCTTGTTTTTATGTATTTCAATTCTTCTAAAAAATCCCTATTGAACTTATAAAAAACTATAAAATTTGAATAACTATCTTAAATATTCTACAGTCTGACAATTGTTTTGAATGAACTTTGGTAAAATCCAAAGGAAAATGTTTACCCTCTTAAAATTTGTGGTCCTATTATACATTTGAAGCAATGCATGTCCTGATCATTTTCTTGATGTAGTAGTGATACTTTTGTATTTCAGAGATATCTTGAAACTACAGTGTAACTTTTTTTTTTTTTTTTTTAAATAAGATAAGGCCGGGAACATTTCATATGAACTGAACCTCCCTGAGGATCCATTCAAAAATAGTTTTTTGGAAGACTACTTTTGATAGACCATCCTGTATTCACAATACATTTTTAAAACAGGGTTGAAAGTGACAAGGGTAAAGAAAAGCTACTTATATCTCTTAAGTGACTAGAGGTTAGTTCCTGTTGGCCAGCTACAGCTCCCTGTTGTCCTCAGATAATTTGGGATGAATGTGTGCCTTTGGTTAAAGGATAGCAAGCTGTAGGACAAACGAAGCGTGCCTCATGTCAGTTCTACTTTTCTGCCCAGAGTACGGTTCATCTGTAGTGGCTTCATAGCGAGTGATGTGGGTTTCTGTCTGGGTGGCAGAGGTAAACGTGGAGACTGCAGATGTGTCAGTCACAGGTGGAAAGCAGCCAGTGAGTGAACAATGGCCCTGGCTTTATCTGTACAAGGTCACATGAGCACGTTTAGCTATGTCAGTTTTGCTTAGCCTACTTCAGCCAGAGGAAGGAAGAATTGTGCCATATTGCTATGTATTTGGAACTCTATACAAAGCTCAAGACATAGCCTGATTGAAAATTAGGTCGCCCCAATGTGAGATGTCTGTGAAAGATAGTTGTCCCATCAGTGATGATTTCCCCTTACACCCATGCAGTATGCAGGACAACCCAAGCTGGATGAATGTTCCAAAGCATTTTGATGATATGAAGACAGAATTGTACTGTCTGGGCCTTCTGCTAACCTCTTGTCATGAGGTTATCGCCTCATTGTCTGTTTTCCGTACTTGAATCTTCAACAGTTTTAAATTATTTATGTGTCTGTTTAGTTAAGGAGGTCATGTGCACACCACCTCATATAAATGTATTGATGAGGGAAGTGGGTTAAGGAAGCTGGTAAGTGGCTTTGCCATTCTATTCTTTAGCAGTTATTTCTAAAATGAACAATCAGAGCTATTTATTAGTCCATGCTCTAAGTGCCCAGGCATTCCTCATCTCCCTCTTCTACAGCTAGCCAAGGATTTGAATGCTTCCATCCGACACTTTTGTCATTCTGGATTAAATGCTCATTTTAACCCCTGACAAGCTTCTTCTTTCTCAGTTTAATGCCCTCTTTCCAACTGTGCTTTAAAGAATCTTTTTCATGCACAGTGTCTTGTAATGGTTTTGAGCAAGTCTTGCTACAAGAATCATTGCAAGTTTCCATTGAAATGAGGCTTGGCTTCTATGCTCTTTAGCAGCATTTGGGTACGATTAGCAGGTACACAAAAGTCATACTTATAAAAATAACTTGTTTTTTTATTCCATATCTTAGGTTCAACCTTAGAGCTCAGAATGAAAACATAGACACACTTTCAAGAAAACTTGATGATAGCTCTGAGATAATACCAATTATTACCAACTTCCTTTTCCAAAACAGAGGTTGATTGTTCGCATGGTTTCTTTTTGCTTCTTTGTTCTTTGAATCACTCTGAAGTTTCCTTGTTCTTGCCAGAACTATTTTTTATTCATTTCACTTTTTAATTTCAGTGCAACTAAAGATGTTTTCTTTTAATCTTCAGTTCTTTGGGGTAATAGTGTGTATTCATGCTAATTTTTTTCCTGATCTAAAAATGCATTTTTGTTAAGATTTGAAGAGCCTTTTTCACTGTAATGTGGATATTTTCCGGTGTTTTGTTTGTTGCTTTGGCATATGCTTTGTCAAATTGTTAGAGCAGAGCTTTGTTTTTGACTAGCCAGTAGTTAATTATTGACCATTTAAACTAACATAACCCCAGTTTTCCTTTCTTCACGCAGCTTTGCTTTTTGTCCAGGTCATCTTGTGTCTGTGAAATACCAAACTGCTGGCAGTATGTTTTTATCATCAGAGACGCTAGAGTAAGTTCAGGTTTGGTGTAAACATCAACTGGTCTTTTCAGTTCAAATAACTGCAGAATAAGTAAAATAAGTAGAATTCCCACTGACTAAGCATTACCTACTTAAACACAGCAACCTTAAGACCTATTTATGAAAATAGTTTCCTTGTTTATGAAGGCATTGAAGTTGCTGAGAAAGCTAACTGAATTTTCTAACTTTGAGATAATTAATATATAGTATTGTGGTGTTCTAGTGTAGTTGATTTTATATGTTTTCAATATTTTTCACCTCAAGAGCAAAGCTATACTCATAAAAGAATGTATCTCTAGCCATCTTGGCAAAAAGTCAGGGTGTGAAAACAATATCCAGATCAATTTTAGTATGGTTATTAAGAAAATTAGATTTCCTGAAATAGCCATTTAAAAAGAAACAGCCATGGTAGCATTGTTCCATCGTGAGGTTGTTTTTATAAAAAGGAATCCCAGAAAAATTCACAAAAGACATGTTAAAAACGTTGAATATATCAAAAGGTGAATTGCTGCTTTAAACAGTCACTTAGGTCGACCATCTCCTTTTTTCCTCTTTCCAGCTCCTCAGTTTGTCATAATGTATCTGCTCTGATCTCCCAGACCTCATTTCTGGCTAACAGTCCCCTTAACATGAGAAACTCCTCAGTTTCTACATCACCCTGGGTGTCTTCCTGAATCCTGAGGCAAAGTCTTCATGGGTCTGATTGTCTCTCCCCTCCTATCCCATGATCCATGTTCAGACAGCCTAGAAGCTAGAAATCCCTGGACGGTGTTTTATAATTTATCTTGTTCAAAATATCACCTGGTGGTAGTGGCCACACGTTGTAAAGGAGTCAGAGTAGGTGGCACCTCAGTCTTCACAGTGCCCAGCAGGATAGGCTTCTCCAGTTGTCCATCTATGTGAGAGTGGACATTTATTTGCTGAAAGTTTACTGTAAAGCTGTTAAATTTACACTTACCACTTTCACCCCTGTTTAATTAGCAATCTCAAGACCTTTGCTGCACAGAAAGAATCTTAATGAATGTTTCACGTTCTTAAAAACACATGTAGAAAATGGCATTATGTTATTACATTAAGCTAGAATATTGAATTAAACATGTTAAAAACCAATTTTAATGTAACATTTAAAAGTTTTGAACTTCCTGAAAATATCAACTTTTGAATGATCTTTAAAGAAACAGCTGTTAGAGCTCCAAATTGTTTTTGAAGGAGGTACCGAAGAGAAGAATCTAGACTTACAAATGTGAACTGTGGTTAAATCCCAGACCCAGTTATACAGTGGTACTCTAGACCTTCTAAAACTGGAGTGTTAGGAAAACCCAGAGATGTTCATATAGTTTCAGTAATCAGAGTTTTAGACCAGACTTTATTTGGGATTTGTTCAACAGAGAGATTTTATTTTGATACAAATATTAAGCATAAAGCATAGTAAGTTTTATATAATTCTATGAGTTCATTAAACAATATTATGAAATTTTCATTATGTTCTTGGGGAGTCTTTTTAGCTATTTCTACCTCATGTATGAGGTCTCTTCTGTATTTTATTTTGCATATTAGCATGTGATTGCCTGCCTTAGAAATATGTATAGGAGGGGAAATCAATATTATCTTTTAAGAAATTTTTGGTTTTACAAAATAATTGTTTTTATTAATACGTTAATGTTTGAGAAATAAGGGGGAAGGGTGGCAAATGACATAGGTTTCAACAGAGTAGTATCTATATACAAACCTGTCCTATTTAAGATTTTAGAATTGTGACAGGATAAATGAAAAAAAGAAAAAAAAAAAAAAGTGGTTCTCAAACTCTAGCCAGCATCAGACTTACCTCAAGGTTTAGTTGAAGCACAGGTTGCTGGACCCCACCCCAGAGTTCCTGATTCTAGCAGGCTGGAACCTGATCACTGGCATTTGCAACAAGTTCCCAGCAATGTTGCCAGTCCAGGGACCACACTTTGAGAATCACTGGTCTAGAGAAAGTCTGAAGGTCTTTCCAGCCATGCATTTATTTACTCAATATAAAAAAACAACAACTGATCTTTTGAGTCATTTTTATAATTCTGATGCCATGAGTGGCACATTCATGGAGAAAGACTCTGCTTTTGGATTGGCTGCCACCCCTCTTCTCCTCCCCAGTGGGGTCTGTGCTGCTCTTCCTCATTAGGGTGAAGGAGCTTTTTCACTTCCGGGGTGAGTTGGTTTTGTGTACACTGCTGCCTGGACTTTGGTCTGGAAGCTGTGTGTGTGTTTGATGTGCTTAGAGTCGATCTTGATGATCCCTGCACGTGGAGACGAGAATTATGGAAAGAAGCCATCAGCATGTCACGAGAGTGCACTTTGCATTTATCGAGGCACTAAGTACAGGAGTCCCTGTCCTGAGATGGCAGTGACATGGAGCATTGAAAATGATAGATAATACCCAAATAATGTATTCTGTAGGTTTTTTTTTTTTTTTTTTTGGCGGGGGGAGGGGAGGGTGAGGGCAAAGGATTTGCTTTTCAAATCGTGTGTTTCTCAGGTTAACAAAGTTATTTTAGATTCTCTGCCATGCCAGCAGGTGTTAGGGAGAGGTGGTGTCTATGGCAGAAAATAAATAATTGTTTCTGATTTCTTTGCTACCTTTAAAAAAATCTGTTTGCAAATCAGTTTTGGGGAATCTACCACCTACACAGCATGAGTTATTCATAAATATACATGTATGAGCAAGTTATTTTTGAGAAAGAAACTGCCTGTCACCTAGTAAATCTGACAGGTCTTTGGATATTTTTACATTTGTGTGGTGTTGTTTTAATATCCAACCTGGACTGCACCATGGGGGTAGTGGGCTCTGCTTCTGGTTTTTAGTTTGGCTTTGAATTTACTGAGATAACTAGCAAAAAAATAAAATCTATTTTTAAGGTAATAGAGTATAGAATGACTTAGGCCTAGAAGTATACATGATGACCAACTTCTAGAATGCACGGCTGTGGAACTCTTCAAACTGTACTTCCTAGTTAAAAGGCTTGATGACCTCTGGGGAGGGTTGGTGGTCTGTTGGGCACAGGTTCCTCTATGTAGTCCCAGCTCTTGGGGAGCTTTGGTTTATTTACACTTGGCCTTGCATGATACCTTGTATGCAAAGACCTCTTCATATCTTTCAGTAGGTCAGAGGGCACTTTTGTCCAGGCTAAAGTTCCAAAGTGTCACACCTGAGGATGTTTCTCAGCACCCCCACCTCTCACTACAGAGGAAGGGTCCTGAATATCCAGGATCACACCTGCTCCTATAAATCCATGTATATGACATTATGTACATCACGTACTGTATCTGATTTCTGTGCCAGTCATCTGACCTGATTCTTTGAAGCCCATGAAGGTACTGGTTATATGTAGTAGTTGTATCCTAGGTAAATATGGTGATTAAAATACTTCTCTAAATTATAAAGGTAATGGGTTTTGCATTTTATTAAAGGGTCCTGTTATTACTGACACAGGATTTTTTTTTTAATGCTTCAAAAATACAGTTCTCTAACTTTTTCATCTAACTTCATAGGATCAGTTACTTAGCAAATTCATACTGGTTCTTATTGGAAAGCTTTCCTAAAGGAGGCCATATAAAATTGAACTGGTCAGTTTCCATCTCTTTGAAGCACCGGTTATACAGCCACCGAATTGAGCATAATTATTTTTCTTTGCAGTAAATGATACCTCATCTAAGAGGCTCTAATACCTGAAGAGTTTATTCTTTAAAGTAAAAATGACTTTGTACCATAAAATAACCCCAAAGCTACTCTCTAGGATTTTTATTTTCTTCTTTCCTTGTCTGTGTCTCTTCTTTTCTAACCTAGTTTTTTGGAATTACTTTAGCTACTTCAGTTCCTTAGAACAAATTTTCAACTTGGGGTCTACAGTTCCTACAGTGTGGTCATTGTCTCAGTGAAGTTCTTTTGTTTTAAAAGATTCATGGTAACACAAAATGTATTTTACTGCTACAACTAAAATGTATTTATAATAAAATGCCTTTTTAATAATTCGAAGATTCAGTTATTATGTGTGTGAACTATAATTCTCTGCTTCCTTTTACTTCTAAGTTCAAACATCTCACAGAAATTGAATGTTTCAATTTTATTCATATCAAATGGTAAAACTAATGGAAGGGAGAAACTTTACATCAGTTTGTTAAGTTGTGACTCTAGTTGCCAGGAATTTGTGACTTGACTTAAACCCCCAAACTTCAGCAGAAGCAAAAGCCTTAAGACTTTAAAGTGTCACCTGACAGTTTAAAGGTCACCAGTGGTCAGTGAGAAAATGATCCCTTTTCAAATTGTCATTAAACAAGGATCTGAATTGTTAAAAATGTCGTGAATTAGTCTTTAACAAATCACTTGGTTGTTAATTCTGGGCTTGTGTGCCCCGAATTTGAGAACTCATAAGCCTAATGTACATCAATATATTATGAAGGTATAGTAATGCACTTCACATTGATTTGTGACAAGTGTTAATTCACCTATCAAAAAAATATATTTTTTTCTGGCTGTGCAGAAAATTGCTCTGAGTCAGGGTCTTGTTTTTTGGGGGGAGAAATAATTGTTTGCATTGACTGATAGAAATTTTAGGAAGCATTAGCAGGTCACTAAATACTTTGTGTACCCTATTTTATTTTATTTTTTTTTTAAAGAGATAATTTTTTGAATATTTATTTTGTAGTTTTCAGTGGACACAATATCTTTATTTGTATGTGGTGCTGAGGATCGAACCTCGCATGCCATGCCAGCGCGCTACCACTTGAGCCACATCCCCAGCCCCCCTATTTTATTTTTAACATCCTATTCATGTGGCACTATAAATTTAGCTTGAATATACCTTAAGGTTTATAAATGGAAGTAGATAGGATAGTCAGCCTTTTGCAAGGACAGCTTAAAATCCACATCATTGCAGTGAATCTGTGTGTGTGTGTGTGTGTGTGTGTGTGTGTGTTGTTTTGCGTGCTGGTATTGAACCTAGGGCCTTGCACATCCTAGGCAAGTGCTCTACCATTGAGCTACTTGGCCCAACTGAATCCATTGTTAGGCTAGTTATCTTGTTTTGTTAAATTGATATGGCATAAATCTTTGAATTTTGGAAAGAAAAATAGTTCTTTCCATATAAAGTCCAGTGAATTTGGAAGTCTCCTTGCGCTGCTGTCTGCTCCTGATGAAGTAACCCCAGCTCCCACTGTCAGTGGGAAGGTGCAAATGACCCCCTCATTGGTGTCCTTTGGTATTGATATGAAAGTGTGAAGCTAATAGGAAAAAACAAGCAAGGTGGGAAATTCTGTGTGTCAGGTCCCACAGGGGATGGAGACTGGTGGAAGAGGTGGGATGGTGAGTGGTCTGCCCTGAACTGGGTCAATCTGGAACATCCAAATGCCCCCGTGGTTGATTTCTTTTATTTTTATTTTTTTGATACCAGGGATTGAACTCAGGGGCATTTAACTATTGAGTTGCATCCCCAGCCATATATGTATGTATGTGTGTATGTATATATATACACACACACACACACACATATGTATGTATGTATGTATGGGTTTTTTGTTTTTTTGCTTCGGGCCTCACTAATTTGCTCAGGCTGGCTTTGAACTTGTGATCCTCCTGCCTCAGCCTCCCAAGCTGCTGGGATTATAGGAGTGCGCCACAGTGCGTGGCCTGTGGTTGATTATAAGCATCTGAGGAAAGCTTGGTCAGAAGTTGACTCTGCTGCTTGACTTCCAAGGTTCTGTCCAGACCAGTCAGTTCCCTAAGGGTGGAAATTCACTTTTTGACTCACTTCCTGTTCATCCTACCAATGGCAGCCAGGCACCTCTGTGGACCTGATCTGATTGGGCCACTCTTCTGGAGAGTCATGTGTGGCTCTCCACCACAACCTGAGTTTCTTAGCTGGGCTCTCAAGGCATCCCAAGTCTCCTTCCTGGGCACTGCCATCGCAGGCTATGGTGGACCAGTCCCGTTCTGCCTGCACAGGCCCTTGACTTTCTTGCTGCTCTATTTGGCTCAGGCCCTTTGGCCCTCAAACCCAGTCCCCAGATCTACTTCTGGGAGTTTTACTTACTAATCAAGACTAAATTTCACCTCCTTATGCTCACTGGTGGAATTAACCCTGCTTCTCTCTGTGCCTACAGTTAAGCCTTGTCACAGGTTTTGTATTAAAGAGTTTGTGAACTTCTGGGTGACAGGGGTCATGTCCTCAGATCTCTAAACCTATAGCACCAGCCCTATACCTTATATAGAAAACGGCCTTCCATGCTTGGGGCAGCTGGGTCTCAAGGTTTGATTGAAAGAAGAGCTTAAAGATGCTTCCCCCTCCTCCTTGGTGTCATCTGCCAACACAGTGTGGTCAGATGACAGCCCTTGGCAGGAGCAATGGCCTAGGGTGAAGGAGGACTAAGCTGTCCTCTGCAGTGATGCCCCTACCCCCTCCACACAGCTCTCTGAACAGTGACAGTGGTAGTAGCATTCACATGTATTTTGTGCCTTACCAGGTATCACTGTTAGAACCTTTTGTTTGACAGCTTCACCATGGTTATGTCAATTTTGATGGTTGCTGCCTCCTTTAGCACAGGCTGGTCTGTAGGCATATACCTACCATGCAGAGCTCTGGAAACATGATGAAATTCCCCTTTGTCTAAGGCTCTGGTTGATGTTAAATCCGCAGAGAGAGGTAATTAAATTGAATAGGAGCTGCAACTTGCAAAACCTATGTGGTATTATCCCCACTCTTAGCTCATTAAAACTGATGCTCTGCAAATTGATTTAAACTGTTGTTTCAGGAAACTGTGCCGCTAATCCCTGAGAATAAAGTGGTACTAGTTGGCTGATTCAGAGGAGCCAGGGCTGGCCACTGGAAGGTGGGCGTGGCCGGCTGGCCACTCAAAGGGAGCCTGAGGAGAAGGTAGTTTTGGTGGTGTTCCTCCCTAATTGAACAGAAGCACTGGTGACAGGCCTTCTGGATGGGCGAGGAGTGCCTGAAGTTGTCTGCAAAAATATACCGGGGATCCTAAAGGGAAAGACTTGAAGTCACCGGAGTAGTGGGCCTTGTCTTTGTCCTGGCTCTCAAACCTACCTGCTATTTTACAAAGCTATACAGAAGTGGGTCTCTAGGCTGAGGTGTTTTCTAAGAGAAATTCTTGTAGATTAAGTCTCTTTAGCTTTGTGACCAGGTTTAAAGCAAATTCCGTAATCTAAGACACAAGTAACAGGTGATCAGAAGATGGGTAAGCTTGAGGAATCAAAGCTTTTTCTCAGGGTCCTAGGGTTTAGGTAAGTGTACCTTAAAGACCCATCTGTTAAAGGCTTGGTCCCCAGCCTGTGGTGCAATTGGAAAGGGGTGGAACCTTGAAAAGATAAGACCTAGTGGCAGCTCTTCAGGTACTGAGGGCATGATTTTGAAAGGGATGTTGTATATCAGACTCCTCTCTTTTCACTTCCCTGCAAAGAGGGAATGGCTTCTTCTGTCATGTGCTCCCACCGTGATGTGCTGTGCTACCACAGGCCCTAACTATGGTGACAACCAATCATGGACTGAAACTTCCAAAATTGTGTGTCAATGTAAACCTTTCTTCTTGATAAGTTGATTTGTCTCAGGTATTTTTTTTTTTTTTACAGTAACAGAAAACTAACACAAGTTGACCCTAGATGCCATCTGGTACCACAGCAATTCCTGCTAAGCTGGTTCATCCCAGAGAGTGGATGATAAACTCTTTTGAAGAAGAAAGTTGTGATATAGTCTAATTAAAAGTGGTTTTGTACATTTCAGCTAAGCCATTTTGGAAATCTCTCTGTACTTAAGACCATCAGCTGATATATCGTAGCTTGAAAAGTCATCTCATTTCAGAGCTACGCACAGTCACCAGCTCCACTGTAGCAAATGCAGCAGGCTTGATCTCATTAACCTGACTTGAGCCGTGAGTGAGGACAGGCCATTCTGGCTGCAGACACCTGGTGCCAGGAAATTGGATCTGGAATGGATCCTTTCTTGTTTCCAAAAGCCTTTTGGCTGCACTTTCCTGTTCTTCCTTGGAATTCCTCCCCGCCCTCTCTCCCTCAAGCAGCTTTCTAGTTTATGCACGTATTCAACATACCAGAGTGTCCTGAGGACACTGTGTGCTCAACACTGAGTGGAGGACGTGGATAAAGGATTGGGATGTGGAAGGTTCTAGTTGCTAGAATGATTCTGAAGAAAATATGGGCCTTACTCTCAAAGAGTTTATCACTATCAAGGTACACAGGCCCAGTGGGCTGGCTGTTCCTGAATAGGGTAAGTACTAGGATCATGAAGAAAATATCAAGAGAACAAGAAGGTGAGAAGCATAAATTCTGCACTAAGGGGCTGGAAGCATGTCACTGCATGGATATCTGAGCTGAGTCCTGCAGAAGGAGTAGCCTCCTAGGTTAGAAGTGAGCTAAATCTCCAAGCATTTAGACTTGACTTCAGAGTCATCCACCATTGAACTCCAAGTTCCTGAAGGGCAGGCCCATAGCTTATTCCTCATTCTATCCTAGTTCCACACTTTGCCTACCCTAGCACATGATATTGAGAAGAAAAATAGATGGCGATCTCCGAATTCCCAGTGGGGGGAAACGGACCCTGCAAATGGAGTAAGTGAAGGATCTTGGGTTGAGGAGATGACCCTGGGTTATCTGGAAGGACCTGTGTAATCACTGGGTCCTTTTAAGAGGCAGACTGGGGGTCAGAGCAAGAGGAAGATGTGATGACGAAAGCAGTGATTGGAGCAGTGCAGCCACAAACCAAAGAGAGCGAGGCTGTCTAGAAACTGGAAGTGGGAAGGAAGTGGATTCTCACCTGAGGCCACCAGAAGAATCCATCTCTGCTGCCATCTTGATGTCAGCCTCCTAGAACTGATTTCAGCCTCTCAACCTCCAGAATGTAAGTCTGTGTTATTTTAGGCCCTTCAGTTGACACTGTGGCGTCAACAGGAGCCAGGGATACTCGATATTGTCTCAAGTGAAGGACAGCATCTAGGAGAGGTGAATGGACTTCTCTGGGTGGGCTGTGCTCGGGACACGAGTGGCAGAGGGTGAGAAAGCTGGGCCTATCTAGTGTTAAGAAAAACCAGGATGGGATGGATAGGACCTGGAGCAGAATCTGTGAGGATTGGCTCAAGCGGAAGGATAGCACTCAGTGGAGGGAATTCCAGTGTTTCTGGCCTGGGTGCATGAGGACGCAGTGCCATCACACAAGACAGAGCGGATTTGGATAAGAAGAGCCATGGGTTGGGTTTGGACGTTGGCACTGGCAGCTTGGAACCTCTGGGGAGCAAGGTTCCTGCAGGACCCAACACGGTAACCTCCCAGATAGACTGGGAACTGTGGTCCTAGGAAACCCAGGCCCTAGAAATGAATGGAATTTCTAAGAAATTGTGGTGTGAGATAAGACCTCGAAAACACCCAAGTTTAAAGACAGGTGGCAAAAGAATGAACACTGCCAAGGAAAGGCCACGGGAAGTCAGGAGAACTTTAAGTAAGAAGAAAGCTGAGGTCAAAAGTACAAAACGGCTGGGTGTGGTGTCACAGGCCTATAATCCCAGCAGCTTGGGAAGCGGAGGCAGGAGGATTGCCTCAGCAAAAGTGAGGTGCTAAGCAACTCAGTGAGACCCTGTCTCTGAATAAAATACAAAATAGGGCTGGGGATGTGGCTCGGTAGTCGAGTGTCCCTGAGTTTACTCCCAGGTACTCCCCCCAAAGAAAAAGTACAAAATCCTCCAGGAAGGTTCAGTGCCTGCAGCTGGCACCTGTGAGGTCACTGGTGACCTAGGCAGGGTGGGTTCAGCAATCCCTGAGATAAACAAGACAGGCTCCACTTTAAGGAGATCTTTCTTGAACTCTACAGTTTGTTTTTGTTTTAGGCAGTGCTGGGGATGGAACGCAGGGCCTTGTGCATGCAAGACAAGCACGCTACCAACTGAGCTGTATACCCAGCTCCTCTTACATGTTTTGATTGCAGGAACCACCTCATGGAAGGTGAGTGGAGGGATCTTAAAGACCATCTAATGACCAGATGATTCTCAGTGGTTTCCACAAATGTTAAGAGGATCCTTTTCCTCTAACAAAGTCTTAGGTTACAACCTAAATATATAAGGCAGACTGATATTATACTTTTCCATTATTTAGTATTCCTATATTTACAAAAAATCAGTTCATTAGAGCAATGATGATATTCGCAACAACAGAAACATTCGGCACTGGAACTTATGGACTACAAACTACAGATACAGTCTTATATCTGAAATCAGACTTATTTATTTTAGTTGGGCAAAATAAGCAAGCATTGTGGGGCAGGGGTTGTGGCTCAGCGGTAGAGCACTTACCTAGCACGTGCGAGGCCCTGGGTTCGATCCTCAGCACCACATAAAATAAATAAAATAAAGGTATTGTGTCCAACTGAAGCCAGATTTAAAGTTAGGTAGTCAGTGTAGTTAGATAAATCGGGTCTAATGCCGAGTGAAATCTAAAATGGAGGCCATGCTGGCAATGATTCCGGGAAACGCAGGACAACTCATGGAATGTTAATGAAGTCCCGAAAAGGCCCTAGGCCAAAGTCCACCTCAAAGAAATGTTAATGAACAGCCCCCAGCAAAAAGGTGCTGACTCAGAAGTCCTTCCTGACCAGATTACTTCTTTGGCCCACCTGTGTCCCACCCCTCGGTCCTTCCCACCTACATTCCATCACTGAAAGAACTATAAAAAGGGGAGACAACATCCCTTCCACGGATTCCACCTCTTGGGTCCCCTTCTTCCTCCGGGAGAAGTCTTTTCTGCTGTCCTTTAATAAACTTCTAATTTCTACTCTGACCTTGCCTCGGCATGCTTCTTTGGTGTTATTCTTCAACATTGGGGAAGCAAGAACTCGTCACCGGTCAACAGCGGTAACACAACTACAACTAAAAAAATAAATATTAAATATATATATATATATATATATATATATATATGTGTGTGTGTGTGTGTGTGTGTGTGTGTATAAGCAAGCATGTGATTCATAAAAATGAACTGCTTGCACTATTTTATCTGAGCGGACATGCCTGGGCCTGTAGTTTACAAAGACCTAATAATGTAGAACAAAAATCCTAATTCATGAAACACATACAAGAAGTTGAAATGTACACAGAGAAAATGGCTATAGAAACTTGGTTTAAAGGTCTCCTTCAAAGACAGTTCCAGCACAAGTTTTAGCTCTTTGGAGGTCTCTAAGGTGCCAAAATGGTGTACATAACATATATAAGTACTTATTGGAATAAACTGGAGCCCAGTTTTCCTACAGCTCAGAGAAACCTTTGGGAAACGGATCTCCCCAGAAAACTGGGACCCAGTGAGACTGAACTCACTCCTACAAGTGGATTGTGTGGTGGTTTTTAAACTGTGAAGTTTGAGTCTCCCAAACCATGGGGCCAGGTCTTGTATTTCCTTGTGAAGCCAGATTTAAAGTTAGGTAGTCAGTGTAGTTAGGTAAATCGGGTCTAATATCGAGTGAAATCTAAAATGGAGGCCGTGTGGAGAATGACTCAGGGAAAACACAGGACAACTCATGGAATGTTAATGAAGTCCTGAAAAGGCCCTAGGCCAAAGTCCACCTCAAAGAAAGGTTAATGAACAGCCCCCAGCAAAAAGGTGCTGACTCAGAAGTCCTTCCTGACCAGATTACTTCTTTGGCCCACCTGTGTCCCACCCCTCGGTCCTTCCCACCTACATTCCATCACTGAAAGAACTATAAAAAGGGGAGACAACATCCCTTCCACGGATTCCACCTCTTGGGTCCCCTTCTTCCTCCGGGAGAAGTCTTTTCTGCTGTCCTTTAATAAACTTCTAATTTCTACTCTGACCTTTTCTCGGCGTGCTTCTTTGGTGTTATTCTTCAACATTGGGGAAGCAAGAACTCGTCACCAGTCAACAGCGGTAACATATTGGAGGTCCCACCGAGATTCTACACCGAGGTAAGTGCACGCACCCCATGTCTGTTTGAGGTGCATCTTTCTCTCTCTTTCTTTCTGGAGGGTAAGGTGGGCACCCGATGGCTATTTAAACGCAATTAGTGCAGCCGCCACTCTTCAAGACTTGGGTGAGAGGTTTCCCGGCCTAGACAGCTCTCAATCACCTGTTCAATACAGAGCAGGCATGTTGGGTTCTGCCAAAGCCGCTTCCAACTTTTCTGTCTGGGCCTGGAGAGCAATTGGCGTGAGTACACAGTGTCCCGAATCCCGATCTGCCTTGGATGCGTGGAGGTGGAGGAAGGAGTTTGGAACAACTGCGGAATTCCGGTCTGGGCTACACTCAGATGATTCCTAAGGTTCCTTTCTCTTGAGCCCCCTCCCGACAGCCCTCAGGGGTATCTAGGGTGATCGGTAGATGAATGGCACTGAGGGAAAGCCCCAATCACATTTGCCTCCGTATGGGCCATGCAACACTCCCAACCCCGCATCCATTCCTCCTGGATGCTCCGCTTCCTTCGCAGGTCAGAAATGTTAGCAATTCAGGTTGTAGGACTGAGAAAGGCATGAGATAATTAGCAAAATCTGCCCAGGTTCTCTAAGATGCATAGGTAAATTTCACTAGTCTGTTTTACCGCCCCAATGTTTAAAATGTGTTGTGTTCCTTAAGCTGCTAGAGAGGCATTTTTAGAATCAACTCCTCCGGTAATCTGCTACCTTACAACCAGTAAATATCCCTTAACACTTAGGCGGCTCCTTCAGTCTACAGAGCAAAGGCAACAAAAGAGCACGTTTCTCTTTTGCAATGGGTTTTTAGTGGCCGGGAGGATAAGCAGTAATGCCCTTAAGTCTGAATCCTCCCAGGGTCTCTGGCACAGGGCAAACTGAGACCCTAGCACTTTGCTAAAGGGGACCAGAAACCCCTTGGCAAAGCAAGGTGAGAGACGGGTTTTCTGGACCGTTTAGGAAGCTCAAACTTGGGGAGACGTCCCTAATGAGAACAGTTTTCTCTGGCGCGGCATGGGCGCCTGAGTCCTGTTTTCTTCTCACTCAGACGGGAGCTTCTCTCTCTCCAATATGCCAGGTGCACCACTAGCCTGCATATTGAAAAATTGGGATAAATTTGAACCTCAGACGCTCAAGAAAAAGCACCTTATTTTCTTGGCCTGGCCTCAATACAAACACTCTGATGAAGAAACCTGGCCACCAGAGGGAAATATCAATTTAATACAATTTTACAGTTTGATAAAATTTACAAAAAGGAAATGGTGTGAGGTGCTGTATGTTCAGATTTTCTTTGCTCTAAGGGAAAATCTTAAATTATGCCAACAGTGTAAATTAGACTTAGCTATGATATCTGCCATGAAGAGAAAAAATCTTGGACTCACTGAGGAAAAAGAATCAAGAGAAAAATTTGGGCCGATCAAAGTACATACCCCCTTCCCCCTTCAAGACCTAAGGCAGATAAAAACTGACTCTACTGGAAAGTTAGGAGATATGCCAGATTGCCTGGGATTGGATCTATCCAAAGGAGCTAATCCTGTAAGTAAAAGGGAAACTGAGGATTCCCAGCAGCTGCCAGAGCCATTTTCACTTTGGGGAATTTCCTCATTCTTCTCTGCACTGTAAGGATTACTCCATCTCTGTCCACTTAAAAAGAAGGGACACTGAATGCAGTAAAGTCAGTCACACTGAGACCCTTGATTTTACACCTATAGTTGCCCCTCTGTGAAAACATCTGGTCCACTCATGAGGAAATCTATGGTGCCACTGATAAGAGTCATAATTAAATGGAAGTTCAAAACCTGGAGAGATTTTTTTTTCTTATCTGGTCTGTTTTAAAGGTTATTATAGATTGTTTCTTGGGGATGATCTTGGCTAAATGTGTGTCTAAAAGATGATTTGTTTATTGTAACATCTGGTATCTAAATGAGTTTGAAGCATTGCATAATCTTGCAGTTAAAAGTTGGGGTTAGGTAATTGTTTAGTTTGTGATTTCAGATAATTCATGCCGGAGAACTTAAATACTTAGGATAGAAAATTAAAAGAACTCTACTTCCAAGTTGGCAAGTAACTCCCAATCATTTAGTTTTATTTTGAACTGGGTAGCCTGAGAAGATTTCACTAGGTGTACCAGTGCATTAACTTGGGCAAGGATAGTAAATTATGATATGGTATCTGTTCCCCCTCCAGTGTGTAAAGATTTAGGAAAAAAATGTTAAATTGGAACGTTGGTCTGGCTTATTGAAATAACATTGAATAGCAACAGTCTTAAATTTTTAAAGCTTAATTTTGGATATACATGGTAGTGTGTGGTTCTCTTAAGATTTTTTCAGGTGATTTAATGTAACTTAATACTACTTTAGAAACTTCAGAACAAAGGAAGTGACTTAATGATCCTAAAAAAAAATTTCCTCTGATGGTAGAGATCCTATTTTCAGTTTTGTGTGAGCAAGTTTTTCTAGTGTAGGAAAATGTAAAGGTATGAAATTTTATAAATTGTATCTTAAACTTGTATCATAATTTTCAACATCCAAACCTGAAAATTGTGACTTATGGTTAAAATGCCTTAGGCATGAGGTTTCTGCTCAGAATTCCAGTTTTCCCAGTTCCTTCCAGACCTCAGCCAGGACTTAAGTTGATATGCAAATAGAAGAAGCCTAGAGCACTCAGTATGAGACAGATCTGAGGCCCAAGAAAAAAAGAGTAAAGTGTCTTTTTATGGGAACTCAAACTAGATTAAACCAAAGAGTAAGTTGTATGGCATTTACTAATTACTGGCCAGTCAATTTTTTCTAGGACTTTTGCTTTTTTCTTAGATTCTGTATTTTTTTTGAGCTCGTGATTTTGATCCTACAGAGAAGTTAATGTTTTTCTGATAAGTTCTATTTTTGATCAACTGGAGTTTTTTTTTAAACATTGCAATGAGATTTCACCTGAGAAAGCTACAAGGCCTTTACTATTATGTTGTGTTACACTTGTGTTACGTGTTGTATGTCGGTATGTCTGTATGTGTGTATGTCCATATATCATGCAGTGATATGACAATTGACAGATGAGGAGCGCTCATAAAAAAATTTAAAAAATGGATCCAAATATCTTTGATTCACTTGATTCAAATGGTTCAATTTAAATTGGGTAAACAGATGAAAGTAAAGATGTCTTTAAAATTAAGCTTATAAGTTTTTCTAGATGTTCAAAAAGGCCCTAATAAAGTGTTAAATCTGCTTAAATTCAAAAATTTACAAGTATTGTTTCAAAATGTGAACAGGAGGAGGTTAACAGATGAAAAAGAAAAATTAGTAGTTTCTAGGTATGGATTTAATAGAGGGAAAATGTGTTTCTGGATAAGAGTCTATATGATTAAGTAATTAAGAGGGTTTAAGTAAATGATATAAAAGGTCTGTGTAAGTTGCTTATAAGTGTAAGTTTTTGAGCAAGTAATCTTAAAGAAATTAAACAGCTGGTTAAACAAGTACTGTTTTTAGAGAATTGTGCCATATTTCTTTAAAAAGCTAAACTTGATTAATATAAAAACATCAATGTAATTGTGGTGTTAATGTGTCCATACAAGTCTGTAAGGTAGAAGTTTTAAAAGAGCATTATATCAAGCTGGTGTTCTAAAGTTGTATGGTAATTTTAGGCTTAAAAAGAAAAACATGTTGGAGATTTATTTATATCATTTGTGTTCTATAACTGGACTTGTTATCAATAAGATATGTAAAGTTCTATGTTACTTTTTACACTGAGATACAATTTAAATGTATTTTTAAGTTAATGAGAGCCTAATCTGTGTGAAGGTTTTATTGCAAAACACAAAAGTACATTACTACTTTTCTACAAAAGGTTAAAAGCTTTCAGCCTTTCTTTAATTCATGTTTTAGATGTGATATTATGTTGTGTTTGCTCAAGTTCACAACAATTTATGTAGGCTTTGTAAAATAATGTTTGAAAAGCAAAGATCAGTGATCAGTTTCAGAACTACAGTACTTAAGATTTATGAAGAGCCCTGCCTTACTTGAGATAAGGCTCTGTCCCATCTCACTACATTTGAAAGTGACTATGGAAGAAGTAAGCCAGATTTCAGTACATTTAAAGTTGTGTCCAAAAGTAGTTTTTTGCCAAGATTACTAGGATCTCAAACAGGGAATTATGATGTATAACCCTGCCAGAATTCAAGGTAGCTATTATATAAGCTAAATGTTTTTACTCTTGATAATTTTATTTTGTAGTTTGCTTATAGATGGTTTAAGGATTGCCTGTTAATGTTTTAAGGAGGTACTGCTTTAAGAACACACAACCTGAGTCAACATAAGATAAGGAGTTATCACCTACAGGAGAGAGAGATAGACATTAAAGCCCAGTACTCTTAGTATAAGGCTGTTGAAACTTATTTGCTGGATGTTTAAGATTAAGTTTTAAAATTAAAGTTAAATTAAAAGGGCCAAGAAAACCAATATTTGGCTCTTGCCCTCTAAGTCAGTCTGAATCAGGGAATAGGGGACTTCTCCAAAGAGCTTTGCAACTCTAGGCCACATAACCTCCCGATCAGGGAGATTAATGAGACCAGTGGAGGACAGAAAGCCAATCAGTGCATTTGCTGTGAAGAGGAGGGTCATCAGAAAAGGGAGACATCCCTGATGCTTCCAAGGGAAGCCACATGGTCAAGCAAGGCCTGGACCCATCCTAGCGCAATGGCACTAGCAGAACTGAGAAGCTGCTGTGAAGTTCCCGAGGACTCCCAGGGAAACTCAGCTGACTGTTAACAATAGATAGAAACAAAAGTCAATTTGACTCGCTTCATCTTAAACACTTAGCAAAGACAGTCAAAGCAAAAACACAGCTATCCCTGGGCATTTTAAATAATAATAATAGTTAAATGTAACTTCCAAAAATAAGTAAACTGGAGGCTAACAAAAGAGATTCTCAGACAGGAATGCCTGATAACTATCAAAAGGAACTGCCAGAGTAGTTTTTAGTTTAAGGCCTTTATTTCTAACCTACACAGGTAGGCTTAGTGTTTGCAAGTATGGTTATCCAGCCCTAAGTAACAGAATTAAAGATTTCTCTATTAGACACAGAGGTCATACTAGTAAAAGGATTTTTCAAGATCAGATGACATTAAATTATTAAACTATATCTTAAGGGAAAGAACGTCTGTAACCCTAAAAGTTAAATGTTGTGTTTACATCCCTGACATTTCTTGCAATGTGACAAATATCCTTAAAGATTTACATGCTCAGATAGAAGCCATGTCCTCAGCAACTTTGTCATGGAAACAATATCTTAGCTCCTGGTTCTTGGTACTTCCTGGTGGAAAATATTGTTAGTCTTTGTCTTTGCCATCATACTCATTGGCATATTCCTGTGCTGTGGCATTTATTGCTGCATCAATATGGTTCCAGTACTAATGAATTCTTGTTTGTCTTATAGACCACCCATCACTCAAATGGCCCTCCAGCCTATTACTTCTCAATCAGACTTCTATCATGGACCACTCGATAGACCCGATTTTTAAAGGGGGACTCCAAACTGCTTGCCCCACATCGTCCCTTTTCAGCCTGAAGAAGCCAGAAAGATCTTCTTCGCCCCCCTTCCTTACAGCAGTAAGGAGTTCCCAACTTAGAGGGGGGAATGAAGCCAGATTTAAAGTTAGGTAGTCAGTGTAGTTAGGTAAATCGGGTCTAATATCGAGTGAAATCTAAAATGGAGGCCGTGTGGAGAATGACTCAGGGAAAACACAGGACAACTCATGGAATGTTAATGAAGTCCTGAAAAGGCCCTAGGCCAAAGTCCACCTCAAAGAAAGGTTAATGAACAGCCCCCAGCAAAAAGGTGCTGACTCAGAAGTCCTTCCTGACCAGATTACTTCTTTGGCCCACCTGTGTCCCACCCCTCGGTCCTTCCCACCTACATTCCATCACTGAAAGAACTATAAAAAGGGGAGACAACATCCCTTCCACGGATTCCACCTCTTGGGTCCCCTTCTTCCTCCGGGAGAAGTCTTTTCTGCTGTCCTTTAATAAACTTCTAATTTCTACTCTGACCTTGCCTCGGTGTGCTTCTTTGGTGTTATTCTTCAACATTGGGGAAGCAAGGACTCGTCACCGGTCAACAGCGGTAACACTTGTGTTAAGATCACGAGAACAGAACTGGTGGAGCTGTTCTGACGCACGCGAGCTGGTTTCATCTACAGGTGAGGGACGGAGGCCCAGAGAAGTTCCACAGGCGGCCGCTACACCACCAGGCCTCTCCCCACAGCCCCAGGACCCCCGCCCTCCGTGATTTCATTGGAATACTCCGACTGGTGGCCACGTTGTGCTTGGCCCTAATCACAGTCCCACATTTCTTCCCTGAAAGCAGCTTACTTTTCCTCCCTCCCTCCCTTCTTTCCTCTCTTCCTCTCTCAGTTTCCCTGGCCCCAGGCTTCAACAGTGGATCGGCGGGCTGGCTGGCTTCTGCTCCCCGAGCCCTGCTTCCCTTGTCCCTGTGGGAAGCAGACCCTGAGGAGAAGTAGCCCACTGTGCCATGAGAGTACCAAGGGCTGTGCCATGGAGAGCAGGCGGGACCCTGGGCCTTCACACCCTATGCAGGGCGCCATTTCTGGTCCTACGACATCTTCTACTGTTTGGAGACAGTCGAGAGGAGTGGACACTTCCCTCCACCGGACTTGACACACCCTCTGACGGAGGCCACTACTGTGAGACCTGCGGAACCGCAGCTCGGGGGTCCTGCGTCCCAGACGGCTCTGCTCAGAGCGCCACCCTGGATCTGGCTTCTGCCCACTCTCCACTTCCCCTGCCCTTGGTCCTGCTGCCTCTGGTGGACGCGCACAGGCCTCAGATCTGTGGTGTCTTTCCTCCTTCCCCCCCTGCCTGGGAGGGTTGCACATGGTCTCTGCCTCTTGGATGCTTCTAGGTGAGCTGCACCCCTGCTTGTCCCCGTTCGTACTGTTAATCACAACTTGGCGCCCTGAGGCCCTCTGAAGTGCTTGTCAGTTTGCTCCCGGTGGCATCTGCCAGGCATGGCTGGTGGGGAGAGGCGGGTCTGCTGTTCAAGTGGGGGACTTGGAAATGTGTTTTCTGAGCTCCTTCAGCTCTCAGCCAAGAGCTCCCAGGTGGTGGCTTTGCAGACAAATTTCCCATCGGGGACCACTTCGTGCGTAGAGAGCAACAAGCCAAAGCTCACAATGAAGATGCCCAACAAGTCAGCTCCTTCACACTCAGGCAAAAAGTCTCGTAGGGGACAAAGTCAAAAGAACAGAAGCCTTGCTCCTCACCACGGAAATTCTCTTAATTAACTTTCTTGGCCGCATAGGATCAGTGAGTGGCCTGCGTGGGGATTAATTGACAGACTTAGTGGCTGCGGTTCAGTAAGACTATGAAATGGAGGCTGGGGAGGCCCGGGAGGCTGCATCCCACCCGACTCCAGCCATCACTTAGTAGATAACGCTCCACATCCTGGGTTTATGCATGCCTTGTCTCCACTCTGATCTTTCCTAAAAGCGGCAGGGTATAAATTAGAAATGAATTTGTAAATAAAATATCTGGTCAACATAGGACAAGTCTCATTGGCAGGGGAAATACTGTAATGGAAGATGGTTAAATCTTTTGCCCTCCTTGATGGGGCAGCTAGAAATTAAAAATAAAGGTACAGAGATCCTTGAAATTTCAAGCCAAGCTCTTGGGAAGGCCAAAGAGAGTAAGACACCTTTGTCCCTTTCCTACCCCTAGTACGTGGGCGGAGACCCATTGAGCATTGGTAAGGGATCCTGGTCAGACAGGTGGGAAGCTGCAGTTTGGGTCCTAACTTATGGTGGCAGTAAGAAAGCCTTCTCTGATCCTCAGTTTCCCCTAGAGATCCCTAGAGGTGGAATGTGGATGGTGGGTGCCAGGAGCTGGAAGAGGGTACATGGAGCATTCTTGCTTAACGGGTAGAGTTTTAGTTTGGGAAGATGAAAAGATGGATAGTGGTTTTGCAATTAAGCAGGTGGAATTCACTGAATTGTACACTTAGAGATGATTAAGATGGTAGTTTTGTTAACATTTTTTAAAATTAACTTTTTAATTACATTTTAAAAATTTAAAAACTTTTTAAAAATTCTCAAACCTCATTCACCTTGGTGACGGAATTGCCCACCGTGGCTCGATTACCTTCCATACTTCAGGGAAGGAAGATGGCGGAGATGGAAATGCTGAGACAGGGGTATGGAATACCAGGGTTCGGTGGCCATTCAATTCCCACATGAAAGAAATGAGATGCCCCGTGTTTCCGAGGCTCAGCACATATTGGAACGTACTGCTCTGGTTTCTAGTTGGGCCCTCAGAGTGGGACTTGGTTGGGCCTTCAGTTAACTAGGCCCAAGACTGACCAGCTGCCCGCTGCAGATGCCCCCTGGCGAGCAGCGGTGGGCAGGCTGGGGTCGTTTGCCTCCCGGTTGGTTGGTTTGGGTTGGTTGGTTTGCTTGCTGGCACGAGGCTCCTTTCTGCTTTGCTGCATTGTCTTTTCCTCGGTGGAGGCTGGTGTGGGTGCCACCATGCGTGGCTGTCTGGCAGTTGCCCTCCGACCCTTTCATCTGCATCTTGTTTCCGGTGCTCAGAAGCCTGTCTCAAAGGAGCGAAAACTCAGGGCAGCCAGATGGTCTGTGTTCCATGGATGTTTCATTCAGAGGTCAGAAGCACAGGCATCGCGTGGCAATGTGAAAAGCATACACTCTGGCTCTGCTAACCGTCAGATAAGAATGAGGGAGCTGTGGGCCTTCCAGACGGCTGTCTGTGGGACGTTTTCCCCTTGCTCATGCACTGTGCCCGGCTCCGGGGTGGTTAGGACTTCCGCTTCCCTGTTCTTCTCCTCCACCAGGAGCAGGTCAGCTCTCGGAGTCCATCTTTGCATTTTGCGGTCAGTTTCCTGCTGTTGGCTGTGGGATGGAGCCAGCTGCGGCAGCCTCGGGCTGGTGTCTGCAGGGCGCACCCTCCGGGTTCCCAAGGCTTTGATTCTCTGCATTGCACGGTACACCCCCAGGTTCTCTTGGACTTTTTTCAGATTTCCTAATCGTGGGTCAGACTTTCTGCTCCATCCCTAACTGCGGAGCAGGGTGGGCTGATGCTGGCCCCCTCAGGCTCCTCAGACACCCCTCCAAGTCCAGCTCAGCCCCTGAGACATCAGAGAGGACTCTTCACAAACCCCACTGTGGCCACTACCCAGGTGCCTTCCAGACTTGTGATCCTCCCTTCTAGGTTGTTCTAGGCCGAGGTGCAGTGAAAGAATAAACAAATGTCTTTGATAGATGGGAATGGTGAGGGGTTAATAATCCGTCTAAGGGGGGCGCGATGACCAGAACAAGGGTCAGCATTTTCCATAAAGGACTGAAGAGCAAGTATTTTTAGTTTTGCAGCCAAAACAGCTCTGATGAATTTACTCAAGGCTGCTATTGTGAAAAAAGCAGCTACATTGTGTGCCCATGGGAATGGGTGTGGCTGTGTGCCAATACGATTTTATTTATGGACACCAATTTGAATTTCATATAATTTTCACATATCACGAGATGATATTTATCATTTCTTCTCCTCCTCCTCCTCTTCCTCCTCCTCCTCCTTCCTCTATCATCTAAAGCTGTAAAAACCACTCATAGCTTGCAGACCACACAAGGGACAGGGAGCCAGGTTTGCCCACAGGCTGAGGTCTGCCAACCCCAGTCATAGAAGAACCAGCTCCAGACGGTCCTCTGGTGTCCCCCACGAAGAGTGTGAGGATCTTATCCGCCGGCCACGTCTGACTTCTGTTTCTGAAGCCTGGGTGAGTACAGCGGGGTTTGGGGAGGCAGAAGCACTCAAATGGTGGCACTCCAGGCGGCCCTAAGTGTCTAACTGCTAAGCCCTGCTTCCTGATGTTCTTTGCAACAAAAATCTGGCATCAGAAACCAGAGCCCAGTGGCTGTGCTGCTTCAGCACCATGGTGGCCCTGGATGCTTGTCGTGCCGGACTCTAGAAATAACCCCACCTATTTTTAACACCCTCGCCTAGTCAGAGGGTTTCCAGTTTCGTCCCAATCAATCCCCAGAGCCCAGAGATACAAGGTGGAACTCAGAACCTCCCAGCCGTTGTTGGTTTCCCCCTCATGCCCACCCCTCCTCCCAAATGTCCCCAACATCACCGAGACACGCCTTCCTTTCCCCTCCAGGTTCGGGGCCCCTGGGTTGTGATCAGGAATCCAAGCTGTTGCTGTGCAAGGCGCAAGGAAAGAGTGAGTTTTCTGAGAGTTTTTATTTCAAACAACAGTCAGATTCTACGAGTCAGGGCTCCTGGAAGCCAAGGAGGGATGTTCAGTTCACTGAAAAGGGTGTACCTTGTCACCAAGGAGAGGGGGGCTGGCTTTTTACACAGGTGACTCCTAGACCTGGTAAATGAGCAGAGGGTGTCCTTGTAGGGTTTTTAAAGACAACTGGCCCAGCAGGACAACCTTGGTCTTTGCTGAACAGTTGGGTCCCTCCAAACACCCGTGCACCTGCTGGCCCTGTTCTCTCTGATCCTGGGCAGGGCTGGGCTCACGTCCATTTGCTCTGTTGGCACAGAAGCTTGTCACAACCCAGAGACAAGTTCAGAGAGAGGACGCAGCCCGTGACAGTCACAGAACGGGGCAGAGGGGAACAGGGCAGAAATGAAACTCCCACCTCCTCTCTGGAAGTTTCTGGGCTGGAGCTCAGCTTTCCGAGGCCTAGTGCTCCGGCTCAGCATCCATGCAGGACTCCCAGGGGTTCTGGGGCATTCGAGGCAGGGAGAAGAGCAGGAGGGCAAGGCCGCCAAGGAAGAGCAGGACGAAGGCGGCACAGGCGCATGCAAAGGACCAGGAGTAGTAGTACTCGATCCAGACGGTGTCCTCACTGTCAATCATGCGCTTCACCGACTGCCGCATGACCTCCACCGAGACAAAGATGCAGAGCCCTGGGGACAGAGCCAGGGCCTCTCAGGGTCCCAGGGCACTCCTGCTGCCACCCCAGCCTATTGCTTGGCGGGGAAGGCAGTGACCTTGCCCTGGGTGGGGAGGAACCTGCAAAAGTGACCCATCCGCCCGCCACCCTCTACCCTGCAATTCCCGCCTCCCTGAGCAGGCTGGCCAGATGACCACTTTTCCTTCCTTCTTTTGCTAATGGCGCCCTGGGAAGTCTCCTCAGTGTCTTGAGGATAGTGTCATTGTGAAAAATAGATGAAATAGCAAAAGCTTTCTCCCTGCCAACCCTCCTGGGGTCTCCGAGGCCCCCACCAAGGTGCTCCCGCATGGAGCTGGGGAATGGTCCCCCTCAAGCCCTGCGGTAGGCAGGAGCCAAGCGGGGCTGCTCCATGATTGGGACAGAGTGGTCCCACCCGGGCAAGGGCAGGAGCCCCATGTACCTGCAAAGGCGTAGAACATGGACGCTGGCCTCAGCAGGTAGTCCCGCTTTTTCCGGAAGGACAGAAGTGCGCAGATGGTGCCCACGATGATGAAGCCGAGGCTGAAGATGGCGATGGCGGCCGCGGAGATGCTGTATTCTGCGAAACAGAGCAGCTCAGACCTGGGCTGCATCCCCAGCGCTTCGCCACCGCTGGCTGGACCTTTAGCCAGCTCTGTGACCGTTCTTGTTCCACACCTGGCCGAGAGGCTCACTCACTCACGGTCGCACGAGGGGAAGGGGTGTGGCCAGATGGTCACAGGACTTGTTCACCCCGAGTCTTGCCGTGCACTAAATTACGGGGCTCTCCCCAGGACGGAGGCCTCCAAAGGAGGACAGGAGGCACATGGCCAGAGGCTTTATAGATGGAGCAGAAACCTCCTCTGAGTGACAGGCAGAAGGAGGCACTGAGGTGGGTGGTCTGTACAGGATCCTCCAGGGACCCCAGGAGGATGACGGAGTGACAGAGTGTGGGGTGGCCTAGCATGTGTGTGAGGGTATGGTGGGGTAACCTAGTGGTTAGTGTGAGGGTCTGTCAGTGTACGGTGTGTTCCACGTGTGAGGCTCTGTGTGTGTACATGTGAGTGTGCCCCATGTGCGAGGATCCGTCAGTGTGTGTGTGAGTGTGTCCCGCATGGGCATCTGTCATGTATGTCTGTGTGGGCATGCGCACTCGCGGGCCTGCTGTGCCCTGACGGTAGCGTGGCCCTGAGCTCCATGGATCCAGGGCCTGACGTTCCTCCCAGTCCTGGGGGATCCCTTAGCGAGGGGGAGTCCCAGGGATTCCCACCGCAGAGAGCTTCCTGGGACTGTGGGCACTTGTCCTGTTTCCTGGGATCTTTTGGAAAGTGTGTTCCTGCGGCAACATAGAGCCTCCCAGGAACTGTCCCCAACTGTCCCCAGCTCTGACAAATGTGCTTGGGCCCCTGGATAGGAAAACGGCTCTTGCAGTTCCCTGGCATGGGAGACGGCAAGGCTGCCGTTCAAACATGCCAGGCCAGGGCTGCTTCTCATCAGCGCTTTTCTGCCAGATGACATCCTGGCTCAGCAGCATGTGACATAGTGTCCCCCCTGCCCCCCCCCCCCCCCCCCCGCCGGCTTCCAAGGCCTCACCCTTCTGAGTGGTGAATTCGAAGATCTCTGAGCTCTCACCGGGGTTGAAATGCCTGAAGTAGGAACAGTTCTTCTCTGAAAGGAGGAAGACGCTAGTGAGTTGGGAGGAAAGACCAGTAGCAAATGGAGGTCTGGCTGAGAGAAGGTGGTGTCAATCTGCTGGGTCAAAATTTGTTCCCCCGACCCTTAGAACACCCTTTCAGCAGGACAATGGGGTTGCATAAGCAGCCGGGAGAGCCTCAGGAAGCAAAGGCCAAAGGAGTGGACGGGACAGGGAGCATGTGCTGCTGAGCCTCATCAGGCCAACAGGCTGGGGCCCAGGTCTGTCATTCATCGGGGAACAGGGCACAGGACCAACCAGCCGTTCTCAGCCAAGCAGCGCCTCACCCTGGGGACACTGGGCAAGGCCTGGAGACACTGTGGTGTGGGGAGGGGGCTCTTGGCATCTGGAAGCCAGGGGATGCTGCAGGACACCCCACAATGCAGAGGACAGACCCCCACAACCTAGAATTATCCAGCCCCCAAATGTCAATAGCCAAGAAACCTTGTATTAACCCAAAATATGGGTTTCTTATCAGAATCCAGGCCCACCCAGATTCACAGGGGTACCTGGGAAGCAGGCTTTTCAAAAGCTTTCCAGGAGATTCTGATGCTCAGCCAAGTTGGGAACCCCTGTTCTGGCCTCTAAAAATTCTAGCAGAGGGTTTTTCTGAGTGACTGTCAGGATGAACCTGGACCCAGGCAGGAACGTGAGAGCTGAATGTGACCCTCATGTCATTTCCTTAGACCTTCAGGAACCGTGCTTGTGTGGCAGGCCAGACAAAACCTGCCCTGGCAAGCTACTTGCTCTACCTGAGCATTGTCGTAAAAGCCACAGAAGGTCTGTGGACACCCCAAATCTGGATCTGATTGGGAGGCAGGACGAGGGGTTCAGCACAAAGAAATTCTTGCTGATTTTAACTATAGTTTCACTTTTATTTTTCTCTTTTAGTCTCTCCTCTCTCCTAACTAGATACGGCATGAAGTAGAGTCCTCTTGCTTACCTTTACTCCAGATTTAGGGAATAGACAAATGAGTTATTTTGTATTAGTTTATAATTCTTAAAAAAAAAAAAAAAACTCAATTAGGTTGCTGTTTATCTGTGTGAGGCCCTTCATTGAACGTTGCCTCTGTCTTTGGTTTAAATGACATACATCTACTTTGTGAATTCACGGCTTCACCTCCAGGCTACATTGGGTTGGTCACAAGGAGAAGGATGCTCTTTCTTCTAGGAATGTGCCCTAGGAGCTGCCAAAGGCATGGCTTTACTGCCACTTAATCCTGTGTCCTCCTACCCTTTTCCTGTCCTCCAAAGTCAGGGTTGCAGCCTCTCCTGAGGTCGAGGAAGGAGGCAACACCCGGGGATGGGGTCTGGTTTAGCAGCGGTAGATGTTCCTGGCAGTAAACGGCCTTTCTCCACCAGCTTCTATATTTAAGTCATTTTCCTTTTGAACGAGTTACCTGGGGTTCCTCGCGGCCAGCCACGAGGTCAGAATCGGTGCTGCTCCTTTCTCCCTCACAGCGTCACTGCTATTTTAGAGCATAATGCAAACCTCTTACATTTTTCAGATTATAAGCCATGGATTTTCTGGCATTGCTGCTTCAAAATGGCTCATGCTATGTCACCAGTCTCCCTGGGTCTCCCTCCGGACAAAAGGAACCCTTCTTTCTTTTTTTTTTTGTCTCTTAAGAGCCCATTTCAGATGTCATTAAGAACGCTCCGTGGAGGATTGACTGGATTCAAGTGTTTCACGGTCAGCTGCCTCCCCGGCCACTCTCTCTCCACGCGTGGGGGTGGTGAGCTAAAGGCCGCCTCCAGAGTCTGGCTGCGCGTAGCTCTTTGGTCCTTCTGGGTTTCTGAGGTGACTTTCCCAGGAAGCATTCAGGAGCCAACCCCACAGATAAACCCCAGGTCCACTCGGGGTGGACGGGGACCATTGCATGTGTAGGATGAAAACCAAGCCGTGCACCCTGGGCTGGGCCTGTCTGCAGGCACCAGGCTGTGAGCTCTACGTCTTCCTCGGGTGGTCCAGGCCCACGTCTCTCCTCTCCCTCTTCTCCTCTATTAAATGCCCTCACAGCGGGTGGAGGGAACAGGGCGCCCAGCGGGTGGGATCCCCTCTCAGGGTTTTGGAAGCCTCAGCTTCTCTCTGATGGGACTGCACTGTGGGCCCAAGGGTGGATGGGATGATCCCCCTCCTCCCCTGGACTTGGCCCATGAAGAAGGCCAGTGTCCTCTACCCTGGACCTGGGAGGAACATCATGCAGGACTGTGTGGCTGCCTGAGGGGAACCACAGGCCCCTGCATGGTCCCTGACGGCCCCCAGAGGTGGAGTGGACACACCAGACCCAGGCCTCAGTTGGGACAAGCCAAGTCAGGCAGCTGCCAGTGTCACTCAAGGAGGGCCCAGGGTGCTGTCAGGTGGCAGCCCCAGCTGTGACCTTGCTTTCCCCACCTGTGCCCCTTGGTCCGGGTCGGTGGTATTTGGGAAACTGCACATCGAGGACACCTTGAAAAGGAAGGACATCCAAAGAGGCCGTGAGTAGCTCACTGGGTCAAGGTAAGGAGTTGGGGGAAGGGACAGGGACAGTCTGGCCCAGACAGCAGATTCCGAGCTTTCCTGCCCACCTTTCTCTCCACCCCTACCCCAACTTCCATCACTCCTGAGCAAAGCTCGGGCCTCCACAGACGCAGGTGCTTCTGATCAAGTGCGCACCGAGCCCAGCGGCCAAGAGGAGGATCCGGGAAGAGTTAGGATTCTGAGGTTCCTCCCGTCTCCTTTCTCTCCATAAATGGCTTATGGTGATCTTAACATTTCTCTTTCTGTAAGACTGAGTGGTTGAAAAATGTGAAGTGGATGAGTGCTCAAAGAAGACAGTGAACTCAGTTGTCAGTCTCCACTGGGGGCTGGCGGGGGCTGGCCAACCACGTATTCTGGCTCAGGGAGTCACAGGGGGTACAGAACCCCAGCTAGCGTGCCAACCTCAAAGGACCAGAGCAGAGGGCACGTTGACCCCAAGGTGAACTCAAGTAACGGGATGATCTGGACGATCACCGAGAATGGACTAGGGTAGCTGGTGCCGGTTAATGGAGACTTTAATATAGTAAGAATAATTTGTGTGTGTGAGAAAAACCAGAGGGAGCTGGTGCCTCAGGGATTGGGAAGGAAGTTCCTCCCAGGGTCATTCATCCTTTTTGTAAGGGACGTTCCCATCTCTTCCCGGTGCTGGTCTCTCGGTCCTATGTCTCCTCTCACCTCCACTGAAGAATTTTATAAAATAGACTGGAGAAATCCCGAGACCCGAGTCCCCGAGTTTCAGAGCACTGCTCTTTGACAGATAAAGTCTAGTTATGGTCTCAGCCTCCAGCCAGGGCTCATGTGGATGGTGAAGGAAGCCCCTGAAATTCCTCAGGGTCAGTGCATGTGCTTTCATGAGGCCCCAATATCTGCACTGAGACTGGAGGAGAAGATGGGCCATGTGGCACCTGGGGCCCTGGAGCAGCTGCTGTCTTTCCCCAAGGAAGCAGAGCCTGGAAGAAGTAAGAGCACGGAATGGTCTCTCTGGGGACTCACTGGAGCCTCCAGACATATAATCTCTTCTGACCCGTGGGGAAGCCTCTGCTGTCATTATGAAGACATTTTAATTGACCTCTGATGTTGATCTAGTACACAGTACTCCTTCTGAGGCTCTTTAGGGGCAGTGGAAAAATCAGATAGTTCCTGTACTCAGAGCCTCGAGCATCTATGGCTGAATGGGGCCTGGAGAAATCTCCTTCTTATACTAGACTAGCTGCCCCCAAACCATGGCATGTCATAAGCTGAACTCCTCATGGTCACTTGGGCCAGCAGCATTTAGGAGCTGGGTTTGTTCAGTGGAGGATGTGGAGGCAGGTGTGTCTGGAGAGCAAGGAGGCTCTGGATTCAAGAATTGAAGGTTGAAATTCAGCCTGTCAGAGGGTTAGGCTGGAAAGGGCATGCTCAGTGTTTCTCCCTGTAGAATGAAAAACACCTATAGGATGAGCACCTGCCTGCTGGTTTGTTGAACTTAGTATAATGTAGTGACTAAGAAGGTGAAGGTTAGGGACAGGGCCTGGGTGTGAATACAAGATGCTGCACTCAATAACTGAGTGAACTTGCTCAACCTAGGTGTGCCTCATATTCTATATGATGAAATGACAATAATGTGGTGGATCTCATGGAGGTTTCAGGGGGAAATCAGATGAGCTAATATATGTATGCCAGTCCACTGCTTTCTGGTCTCTATCTGCTTTTGAGGAAAATCAACTGTCTATCTTATTAAGGATCCCTTGTGTGTGGTGTGTTGTCTCTGTTTTCAAGATTCTGTCTTTATCTTTTTTTAAGTATTTTTTTTAGTTGTAGAAGGACACAATATCTCTATCTATCTATCTATCTATCTATCTATTTATTTATGTGGTGTTGAATATTGAACCAGGGCCTCACACGTGCTAGGCAAGCACTCTACCACTGAGCCACAACCCCAGCCCCTTTGTCTTTATCTTTCAATAGCTTGATTATGGGATGACTAGGTATAGCTCTATTTGAGTTTACATTTCTCTGGCTTCATGGAGTTACATGGATTTATAAATTAATGTTTCATTTGATTTGGGGAGTGCTAGCCATTATTTTTTCATAATCATTTCTGTTCCATTCCCTTTCTCTCTCTTCCTTTCCTTCTGGAACTTTCAGAATGCACGTGTTGGTATCTTAGATGGTGTTCCACAGCTCTCCGAGGCTCTATTCATTATGCTTTGTTCTTTTTTTTCTCTCTTTCCTTACATTTGCTAATCTTGGTTGATCCATTTTCAAGTTCACTATTTTTTTTTTCATTTCTCTTCTCAGATCTCTTGCTGATTCTCTATAATCAATTTTTTAAAATTTCAGTTGTTACATTTTTTAACTCCAGAATTTCTGTTTGGACCTTTGAAAATAATATTTATCTCTTTACTGATATTCTCTATTTCATGAGACACCATTCTCATTTTTAGTTCTTTAGATATGGAGTCTTTTAAATCTTTAAATGCATTTAAATGGCTGACTTGAAGTCTTTGTCCAGTAAGTCCAATATCTGGGCTTCCTTAGAGATCTGTTGACTCATTCCTGCTCCCTGACCCCACAAACAGTCCATACCATTTTAGTTACATGTGTGGCTTGTGCTTTTTTTGGTATGAAGAATTGATACTAGAGGTACTTAACCTCTGAGGCACATCCCCAACCCTTTAATTTTCTTTTTTATTTTGAGACAGGGTCTAGGTAAGTTGCATAGGGCCTTGCTAAGTTGCCGAGGCTGGCTTTGAACTTGCGATGCTCTTCCTCAGCCTCCTGAGCTGCTGTGATTATAGGTATGTGCCACTGTATCCACTATGTCTCGTGTTTTTTAAGTAATATGATGAGGCAACACTGGAAATCAGATTGTATAGTATAGTGACTGCTCTGAACTAATTTTGTGAACTATGTATTCTTTGTTATGTGTGACTACTGAAATCTCTATTCCATTAGCTTAGTAGCTTGTCAACGGAGATTTCCTAAAATGCTTGGAACAAATGCGTCACCCTCTCTACTGAGGGGCTCTGTGCACGTTTGAGGCATGGCTTAAACACTCAGAGAAGCAGCCTACATCTCTGCTTTGGCCTTCACTTTGTACTTGCACAGAACCTCAAGATAAGGCAGAGGTGAGAATTCAGGGCCTTTGCAGATCTTTCCTGAGCATACACACAGCACTGTACATGGCCTTCTAGATTATTAGGACTATGCTGTAGTTCTTCAAAGCTACCTCTGAACATCTCATTCTCCAGTTCTTTGCATAGCCTACTGCATGGCCCAACTGTTATCTGCAGCCTCAGGCAGCCATGATATTAACCAATCATCTCTAATTGTTTTAAACAAATGCCCTTGAGAAATAGACTGTTTGCACTGGATGAGCTGAGTTGGGCCACATAATGATAGCTTTGCAAGTAGAGACTTCTAGGGAATGACCACATAGGTCAGATAATGACAGTTATCTAGGAAAAGGGCTTTGAAAGAGATTCAATCCTTTCTTGTCCCCTGTAAGTGGCTACCAGGCTGCTGATTTTCACTGTGATGGTGAGATGTTGGTTTTCAAAGCTGCAACAGAGATGGAGGAAGGGGAATGGGAAATATATTTTAAATAACTGATTATTGTTCAGTAAGTCCAATATCCGGGCTTCCTTAGGATCTATGGCTGTATTCTGTCCCCTCTCCCATAAACAGGCAATACTATTTAAATTCCTTGTTAAAGTAAAAATACCACAAAACTTACTCTTCATCCTCAGAGTCACCCATTTTTCTTGAACAAGCAATTTCTGGGTTGCTACAAGATTCGGTAGACTGCCACAATTCTGAAAACATTGATTTGACCTTTTTTTTTTAAAGAAAAAACAAAACTGTTTTATCTTTCTTTTATGGAGAAGAAGATTTGAGGGGAGGTGGTTCTTATTCTGTCATTTTTTTCCCCTGATGTCACCCCAAATTAATATACATAAAGCACCTACAACTGTGTTTGGCACATAGTGCTACATTTGTGTGGCATTATTGTAATTATTATTGATAATAAAAGAACACATGCATACAACCCCCACTTAGAAAAGAGTGGTTCCAGAGCATAGGAAGGACAGATGGAAAAATAAAGGAATTTCCATTTGCAGAGAAAAACAGGAAAATGGCAGGAACACGCTTTGGAAGATTACTGGGGGGAGGTAGTGCTCATTGTCACAAATGTGGGAAACATGATTCATGGCAAAGAGATGGACTGCTCAGGATCAAGGCCAAGCGATGCCTGCTGGTCCCCTGAGGCTGGTCCTCTAGCCAGTCTGTCTCTTCCCTGCATGGACCTTGCTCACTCGTTTGCTCATCTGCTCTGACTTTAAAAGGCAGCTGCCTCCAAGGACAGGTGGACAGGACCACAATGTGTGTTCCCATGTGTGGTCCCTGGAGAAGCTGCCTCACCCTGCCCTGCCCTGTCCAGGGAGCTGGCTAGATGATGCATCTGTTTACCAGCATGCAGCAGTGGCCAAGGGACGTGGGCGTCTGGGCTATGTGATACCCTTCAAGCACATGCCCACGCCTATCAAAGCCCTTAGCCCTGGGACTCAGCGTTTCCAAGACAGCTGGGTATTTACGAGTCTCTGGGTGCTCAGCAGAGATGAGCAAGGCTGGGGCTCCCTCAAGCAAGCAGAGGGGAAGAAGAAGAAGGCCAGGAGTGGGAAGTGGGGTTTGGGCTCTTTGCCCCACACCCAGTCTGCAAGATCATTGGGGTCTCAGCGCCAATTCCCTTGAAGCGGGGGTTTCAGGAATACGTGGTCAGGTAATAGAATAATTCTGAGCATCAGGAGGAATGTCACACATACCCTGGTCCACTGCCACCTTGGAGACACATTCATAAGTGTGTCTCCAAGTGGATCTTATGTTGCTGAGCCCAAGACCTGTATTTTATAGAGGAGGAAGCAGAGGCTGAGAAGGACCTCATCCTCCCTGAATAGTCACCTGGGAGGTGGTGAGCAGTGGTGGCTACAAGCCCAAGCCCCCTTCCCTGTGTAGCACTCTTTCCTCGAACAAGTGCTCTGATTGCTATGAATCCTGAGAACTCCATGTTTGCAGAATCTCTATTCTGCAAAGAGATCATTTCACGTGAATACCACATATTCCCTACCCCACCGCCCAGCCCTTGGCCCCAGTACAGGGATTGAATCTGTATCAGGGGTTCTTTACTACTGAGCTACATCCCCTGCCCTTTTGACCTTTTAGTTTGAGACAAGGTCTTGCTAAGTTGCTGAGGCTGGCCCTAAACTTGTGATCCTCTTTGCCTCACCTACTGAAGTCCGAGTTGCTGGGATTATAGGCGTGCACCACTCTACCTGCCTCTGAATACCAGGTATTCTTGACCAGGAATTTACCTGTGGCATGGCTGGGTCACTTGGTAGGAAATGGAGGAATACTCTTAAAGTCTAGCACAAGGAAATGCTGTGTGCTTCTGAAGGGTCTGACTGGAGGGAGATGTACAGAAGGACCCCAGGATCTGACAAGCAGGTGGCTCATGCCCGACCACATCCTGCTTCAGAGACCTGCACCCTGGCTCTGCTCACAGAAGGGCCTGTGCTTGGTTTCATGCTCAACTTGAAATTCTCCGTAAATAGGAATAAGACACTCGGTGTTTTCATTCTGCATGGGCCCCCACAAGTTCTGTAGCTGTCCTATCTACACTCCTGCCTGGAAGCCCAGCAATGAACCCACCAGCCCCCGGGTCCCTCCAGCCTGAGAACATAGAGCCACCTGCCTGTCATGGAAAAGAGAGAATGGAGCTGGGACACCAATGGGTGACCGCTGCCAGGGTCAGAAGCCCCGGGGCTGGTAGACCTGTTCAGGTGCCTCTTGTCCCACCTGGCCTGCCGTCTGCTCTGGATGAAAAGCCCCGAGCCTCAGCCAGAAGGAAGAAGCTGGAGACAAATACCCTCATTTGTCAACCTGGCGGCAGCCACCGGTACCGCTGCCACAGGCAGATCCAACCTTCTTAGGAAGGGCCTGGTGGCTGCTCTGACCCCAGGCAGAGAAACCCGCCTTCCTTCCCAAGGGCGACTCATCAGGGGAATGGGAAGGGCCAAGGGGAGAGCGGGTTGGAGAGTGGGTACGTTACCCCCAGGCAGGGTGATGGCGCCACAGTTCTTGTCCTCGATGTCGTCCACAGGAACGCGCGTGGTGCAGATCCTCCAGAGGCCGAAGTGGGCTGCCTCGCAGGTGGCATTGTTGTGCTCCATGTGGGGGCTCAGCACGGCCCAGAAGTCCGTCACCACGGCCACCATGGCCAGCACAATGCCCACCAGGATGCAAAAGAGGGCCACACGAACCTTCAGTGCTTGGGTCTGGGACATGGTGGTCACCAAGGTGTGGGTGCCTGGGGCAGGGGACAGCAGTATCTCCCAGGGTATGTGGCTGCCCCGCTAGCGTGGCGGCAGTGGTTATCAGGCCAGGGGTGGGAGCTAACTTTAGTGTGCCTGACTGAGCCAGAGTGGGCTGGCCTTGGGGCTGAGGGACGCTGGACAGGGCCGAGCAGCTGCCCAGACGTGTCAGGGGCCTGAGGAAGGCTTCTATTAATGCTGCTCCCTGGGTGTGTCACCGAGGATGGCTTCTGCTCAGGTTTCAGGGCCCTCTTCCCCTTTGGAAGCCAGAAATACCCTGGGGCGGGGCAAGGAGAGAAGGCTCTAGATGGTGACTTGAGACCTCCGTGGAGCGGAGCGGGGAAGGGGCGCAGGGCAGCGGCCCAGGGAAGGCGACAGCCCACCAGGTGCGTGAAATCTGCCGGCTCTGGGCTGCAAGGCACAGCCTGGCAAGGGCAGGGCCCTGGGAGACCCAGGTGGCAGGGCTTCCTGGTCTCACACTGGCAGGACAGACACCAAGGCAGGGAGAGCGGGCCCTCATCCTGGGGATCTGGGGAACCCAGGAATCTGCCTAGGGTCATCTCAGAGACCCCTGCCCACGGCCCTAGAGGCCACTTCCCAGGCAAGCACTCTAGCCACAGGCCCACGTAGTCCCCCATGCTGCAGGAAGATTCGGCCGGCTCCCAGGCCTGGCCTTCCCCAGCTCTCACCCCACTGTGGTCACATTATTTCCTTTTCAACCCTCTTCTCTGCTACTGGGTCCAGAAGAAGAGCTCCGTTTGGGGTAAGTCTTCAACAGTTTTCTGAAGCTTGAAACTGCCCTCTGGAGTGAAGAGAGACCCCACCCAAGACACAGAGCCCGGCTGCATGGGGCTGCAGCTGTGTGCCAGGGCACTGTCCTTAGTTTTGCCTTTTATAAGTGGAAAATAAGGATGATCCATTATGCCTTCATGTACAAAGTAAGCGTTTATGTAAAAAAAGAAGGGTAGTAGGTTGATTTGTGGCCAGTGGGTGCACATTCACAGCAGAGAACAGAAGAGGATTAGGGACCCTTGTCCAAGGGTTCTGCCCACCTCCTGGCCCTCAGCTCCTACGTGCCTCCTGGGTTCTGCTCTCTCTTCTGTCTCTGCTCAGGCCTTGTTGGGTGTATCCAAGAGGCTGATGCATGACCAGGAATAGAGCCTGAGTTGGGCAGGGCCTCAAACTTCAGAATCCTGGCCTCAGGTTGACAGGCTTATAGAAGGAGTCTCCCAGTGCGTGGAGAGACATTCTTGGAGTCACAGAACATTAACACTAACGGGTGCTTCCTCTCTACCAGGTACTCTGCTGAGGCTTCTCATGTCACCACAGTTGATCTTCCCACTAATCCATGGGGTGAGAACAATTATTGCTCCCATTTTTACATAAGGACACAGGCTCAGAGACATGAAGTAACTTGTCCCAATTCACACAGCAAGGAAATGGTACAGCCAGTGTCAAAACTCAGATTATGACCTCTAAGAGCTTCTCTCAAAAAATGTTCTCATCTTTTCTCCCCTTCCCCCCGCCCCTCCCCTGTGTTTCCGGTAGGGCTAGTCCATCACAGTCGTCTGAATGCCCAGTGATCCACTGGGACCTGCCACGCCCTGCTCAGCTCAGAGGGACCCTCTGGCTCCACGTAGGTGGCTCCTCTCCATGGAGAACTCTCAGAAACTGGGCTCTCGGGATGCTGGTCACCTCGGCTTACCCACTGCATGCCATGCACCCCAGGACAGCAGCAGCTGGGGAGCCAGACGTTTCCGGTGTATAAAGACAGAACATCGAGAAAGAAGCTGTTTAATGTTAGCATCGTGAGTAAGCGAGGGGTCATTTGAAGAAATGCAAATGCCTTTCCCGGTAAAGAGGGCAGCTGAGGCTGTCTTGTGCTGCCTCCGGAGGTCTTGGAAAATGCATGGCTCCTGGTGCTCACTTGACGTCGGCTGCCATGACTTCGTGGTCTCATCAAAGAAGCCCGGCCTCTGCGAGAGGGCAGCGTGGAGCAACTTCTGCCGGGCTTTGCCTCGGTGGGGGGGCGGGTGTGTGCCAAGTCCTCAGCCCAGCGTGAGTGGAAGCATTAAAGATTGATGGCCTCTTCCTTTGAAGTCGTCTTTGTGTGCCTCGCACCACTTGGCCCGGAGCTCTGGCCATGGCAGGCCGGCCTCCTCCTCCTCCCTGTCCACTAGATCTCTTCAAGCAGACCTTTTCTGTCACAGGGGCCACTGTCAAGCTGTCTGTTTGCTCTCCCCGACACCCCAAGCCTTGCTGGACCAGGAAGGGTGTCAGTGGCCATGGCCACCCGCATCTGCTGGGAGCCCGGGCAGGGACACCACCTCAGGCTCCGCTCAGATGCTCCACTTTCCAGGACATCAGGCAGGAGAGCGTCTTCGGGAGGCAGCGGGTGAGTGGGCAGAAGCTGGCTGGGATGGAGCCAGGCCCAGGATCAAACCCTGTGGCTGGTCTCCAGCTGTGTGGCTTCCAGCAGGTCCAGAAGCTCTCTAAGCTGCCCTTTCCTCCTTTGTAAAATGAGGGCAATGGGCCTGGAGGGAGCTGGTGGGAGGATTAGAGATGATGCGTTTTAGCAGCTTAGACCAAGATAGATGCTATGGATCGGACTGTGTCCCTTGAAATCCACATGTTCAAGCCCTGGCCCTCTCCCTGCTAGTATCTAGAGAGGAAGCCTTGGGAGGTATTAGGTTTAGATGAGATCATGGAGGGGGAGTCCTCAGGATGGAATTTTCAGAAGAGACCACAGAGCTGCCTCAGTCTCTCCACGTAAGCACACAGTGAGGAGGAGGCTGTCTTCGAGCCAGGAAGAGAGCCCCCCACCAGAACCCGACCATGCTGGCGCCTCGATCTCAGATTGCCAGCCTCCAAGCCCAGGAGAGAAGACAATTCTGTGGTTGAAGGCACACAGTCTGGTGCTTTGTTATGGCAGCCTGATCAAGACGGCAAGCTATCGATCCCAGAAGGCTGTTATGATTATTGTGGCTATTTATAGACTACAGATGGTTTTTTCCCTGATGGGCGATAAGTTTTAGGAAGGCAAGGACACTGAGACTTTGCTGTATCTCTGTTCTGGATCCCCTCAAAGGCCCAGCCCAGATCGCAACCTAGGGTAGAGTCTTCATAAATGCTTATTGAATGACTTTTGAATGAATAGATAGATGGATAGATGGATGAACAGATAAACTAAAGGAAGGAGACAGGATCTCAAATACTCTGTCACGTGACCCAAGAGACATTTCCATGTGTTTAAGATCACAGTAACCTAAGAAGTGGCAGCAGGGGCCTATCTGGGACCCCCTGGACTAATGGGTAATATGCCTTTGGGTGCTGAGGAATGTCTTAGGAGGACAGAATCATCCCTTGGGAGGTCAAGTTCAAAAGGAAGTTGCTCCTGAGATCTGACATTCCCACAATCTTCAAAGTGGATGGGCCACACTCAGCTCAGGCAAGGTGAATCGGTTTTCATTTGTCCTAAAAGGCTGCTCTTCTCCTAAGAAGGAACAGAACAGAACTAGGAGAAGAAAAGCATCGTCTCTCAGAAGTGGGATTTATTCTAAACCCCGGGGGCAAGGGCCCCCCACACACTTTCTTTGGTCACATGCTGATCTGATTTTGAACTCAGGCTTAATTTGGAGAAGGAGTGGCTCTGACTGTTTCATCTTAAAACACCATCAACAAGCACAGCCCCACCCACTGTCCTAATCTCCTGACCACTTCCTCTCCCTCCCAGCTCCTTAAATTAGGTCCCCTGTTGCATCAGGCTCCTGATCCTCAGTTGCATCCTTCAAACCTCTGCCCAGAGGGACCCAGGTCTGTGTGTCACCTGCTCCTCCCACAATGCCCTTCCCAGAGCTCCTGCTCCAGAGGCAGACAGAGGCAGGGGAGCAGCTAGAGGGAAAATGCATACCTAATAAAACACAAGGCCCTTCGCTTGACAAAGAGGAAATGGGATGAAATCACCGGACTCAGGAAGTTTGGGGGGCTCCTCTTCAGCCCACGACCACTGAGATGTCCTCCTCCTATTCATGTGCCCCAATCCCTCCGGTACAGCAACTCTCCCAGCTTCCGTGTTTCCTGGAAGTCTTTTCTGACTGCCCTCCCCACAAGGGCACTTCCTCCCTGTTTCTCTCACACCCCCCTGAGCCTTCCCGCACACACAGCCGGCCAGGGCTCGGGTCCTGCCGGGGCCAAATGGGTGAGATCCTCCCCAGGACTCCTGGCCCTTGAAAAGTCATCAAACCAAGCCTGTCTGAGGAGGGGCTGGGGCCTCCCAGGACAGAACTCCCTGAGCCGAGAGTGGCGGGCAAAGCTCCAGGCAGGACACAGGGCCCTGGTGACGCTTCTGTGCTGCGTCTGCTTCCACAGAGCCCTTGGGAGGCCTGTGCCTGAGGCCTGTTCACAAAGTTCATCCCGTAAGCCCCTGGGGAGGACAGCACAAGGACAAGGGTCCCCTAATGTGGACCAGAAGTATCAACACTATGATGTCTTTAACAGTATTTCTTCAGGGGAAGGGGAGGGGAAAAAAGCATTAATTTAAAGAAAAAGATGCAGTAAACAATTGTACAAGACACGCTTAGGATGTGGCCAAAATCTAGCCTGCGTAATGAAGAGGCAGGTGTGTGGAGCTTAGGGCTGCTGGGACTGTGTACATGCTTCTGGAAGGGCTAGTTGAGGCCTGGAAACCCAGCTTTGCTGTGGACTTGACTGTGTGCCTCATGAGAGATGGGTCACCTTCCTGAGCCTGTGTCCTTGCTCACGGAGCTCACATAACCTTGTGGGCTAGGGCGAGAATTAAATGCAATAACGTACGTGCATACACGGGACCCATACATGGAGGCGGTGATGTGCACAATCTCACCAGAAGCCCTCTGGGGGGCAGGGTGTGCACTGTGTGATGCCTCTGACCTGCGCAGCAACAGGAGACAGCTCGTCATTGGGCAGGCCAGAATGAAAGGATCGCAGTGATTACTCCCCAGCCAAGAGAATGATTATCTGATGAGCCCTTGGAAATCCTCGTTGGCCATCTTCCTCATTACCATTCCTCTGGGAATGATTCTGGGGAATTTGACAACAATGCTGAATCCTGCAGGAGAGGTAGGGATGGAGTTAGGGAAAAACTACTTTACGACTGTCACTGTCATTGATGGATGGAGTCATTCACTCAACAAACATTGACTGATCGTCTTAGGGCTAAGAACATGAGGAAGACACCAGGTCTGTCCTTGAGGAGCCCACAGTCCCGTGGAAGAACTGGACATAATCCTTCCACTGTGATAGCAGCTCTGAGAGGGGAGCAGGAAGCAGGCTGGGGACACAGGTGGTCAGTAAAGCGTTGACTCAGCAGGCCGGGGTTGTCCAAACCCTGCACATTTCCAAGAAAGAACTGGCGCTAGGTAATAGCTCCTTCCTCTTTCTTTTCTTCTTTTTGGTCTAGGTGACAATTTCTAAGCCCTTGGAATATGCTGCCTGATACAAGTGTTTTTCCATAGCTGGGTCTTGGGCGATACCAAGTCCCTTACTTGGGCCATACCAAGTCCCACTGCTTATGTGAACAGTGGGATTTGTGGGGAGGGTCCTGGCCCATGCCACACAGCTTAACTTCTGGGATGGGAGTCCAGAGACTGAGTAGCTAAGGCCATTCACGAGGCACTCAGTTCCTAGGTTTTGACCCTCAGTAAAAACCCCCGAACACAAAGTCTCATCTCAGATGAGTTTTCCTGGTGGGCGGTTCTTCAGGTGTTGTCACACGTCATTGCCTGCAGAATCAAGCTTGGATTTTGCTGGGGAGGACAGCTGCCAGCTCCCCTGGGCTCTCCTGGACCCTGCTCTAGGTACCCTTTCCCTTCGCTGATTTGAATCTTGTCCTTTCACTGTAGTAGACAGAACTGGGAACATAACAGCTTCTCTGGGTTCTGTGAATCCTTCGAATGAATCATTAAGACAACTGGAGGGTGGTCATGGGTACCCCTGATGCACCACTGTGTGGTGGCCATGCTGGAGGGGGTGGGCCAGGAGGGAGCTCGCGGATGACATGGAGGATGAACAGGGGTTAAGGCAGGGAAAAAAGGGGCCCAGACCATTTATATGTGGTTAGGTCCTGGCGGGTTTGAGGAACGGGAATCAGAGGGGAGAGGAAGCGGGGAAGGAAGCCAGCTGGGACCAGACCCCACAGGGCTCCATCAACCACATGGGAAAATGGAGTGTGTCTGTTTCCCAAGACACCAGGAGCTTCAAACTGGGCATCCTGTCTACATCTACCTGGGTCAGCACTAAAGCAGTGAGGGATGAGGGGGTGGGCTGAGATAACAAGGGGCCTTTTCAGGCACCGAGCGCCCAGACCAAGGCAGGGCTGGTGGGGGGACTAAGCAGGAAGGGATCTGTGTGCGAGACCCACAGGCGGTGGTCCCAAAGGGATTTGGTGGGAGACTTGGTGTGGGAGGAAGGGGTGAGGGTGGCAGACAGAGGCCTGGGTGGACATGAGGCTACTGATAAGGACGAGACAGTCCAGTGGGTTTAAGCAGATGGGTTCAGATTCAGACCCTGAATTTTTGCAATGTAGGATATGCCTGTAGACCACAGTGAGCCCAAGGCAGCAATTTAATTAAATAGAAGGGATCAAGGAGGAGTTGGGAGCAATGACAGAGCTGGGAAGGCCTTCAGGACCCCCGAAAAGACTCCTCCCCAAGGCTCCAACACCTCTCTTCTGCAAGTCCAAGTCCAAGGATGTGAGTTCATCGCCGGCTCTCATACAGAACGCTGTTCCTCACCTGTGCTGCCAGTTTTGTGAGTTTAAGAGGATCCACCTCAAGCTTCTCTGCTCTAGGCTTCCTCGGCACCCCCTGAGCTTCTTCAGAGCCCCCTCTCCTTTGCTAGCAGGGAACTCCTGGCCCTGAGTGAGGGGCTGGGCTGCTGGGGGTGCTCTATTGGGAACCTGTTGGGGGACCTTTGCAGAACAGGCAAATTTCTCCAGGGAGGGCGGAGGGAGCAGTGTCCTCAGGGGGGTGCATGGGACCATTTATCCCAGGAGGTGGAGAGAGTCAAAGATGCAGGAAGAAGGTCTCAGCAGAGCTGGAGGACGGGAGGGAGGGTTGGCTGGTGCAGAAGGAGCCCAGAGCCAGGGAGGGTAGCAGAGAGACCTGTGGGCAGGCTGAAAAATGACCACAGCCACATTTCCCTTCCCATGTCTCCTTCTAGAACCTAGTCCCTCCCCGAGAGTTGAAGTCACTTTCTCTCCCCTTGAGCCCGAGCAGACTTTTCATTACCTGAAGCACAGTGGGGCCCTGGGACTTCTGAGACTGCCACCTTTCTCTCATCTCAGGACTCTGGGACCCAGGCACCAGGGCTCAGGCCACACGGAGGCCATGTGGAGGCGCTGAGTTTGCCAGTCTCCGCTGCCAAGTGTGTGAGCAAATGGGTCTCCAGGGGATTCCAGCCCCCCGCCATGGAGCCTCTGGTGGAGGGTCTTAAGCCATAGTGCCCCCTTCCAGTCTGTGAATTGTTGACTGCGCTCATCTAGTGAGTAGTGGAACTTTGACCCCTAGTGCTTGAACTCTTGTATTTTGGAGGGTGTGTGTAAAATGTATCAATCTTTGAATTAGAAAAGCATATATATTGTTATTATTTTTTTTTAATGAACCTGGCTACTGCAGCTTAATTTGCAATAAACAATTTGGGTCCTGGGTGTCTCATAAGTGTTACTGTGTCCTCTAAAATGCTTCTCGGGGGACAAAAGTCAGGATAGAGGTCCACCGGCCCTTCCCTTGCTGGTAGGCACAGGGTGGGGGCTGGTGGTCGACTATGGACTTCTGTTTTCCTGTTTGTTCTGTAATTTTGTCCAAAGCTGTAAGTTTAAAAATATCTGTATCAGGAGTCTCTGCCTCATCTCCCCTCTGAATTCCAAGGCCCCGGAGCCACCCTTCTCCTTTCCTCCCCTGTCCCTCCCCTGTCCAGTCACTGGGGCTGGGCAGCAGGTTCTATATTGGGCACTGGTGCAGGGAGCGGAGTCGTGTGACTTGGCGCTCTGAACTCCCCGCCTCCCTCCTTCCCTCTCCCTTCCTCCCTGGGCACCAGCTCAGGCGGCTGCACACCTGGGACCCAGGGCACCTCTGGGTGCAGTCTCACTCAGGGTCCCTGGGAGCGGGTCAGGACTGGGCTCCTACAGCCCACCCTCAACTTTGTGAGACTAAGAACACTCCAGTGGGGTGGGGGGGCTCCCAGGGCCTGCAAAGAAATCAGCAGCTATGAAGAACCTCAGCCACCAGTCCCCAACAGGAGACACCAGTGACAGGAATAAATGGACATCAGCTGGAGAAGAAACTGGCAGCGGGAAGACTGGCCCAGGTGCAGCCACACAGTTGGAATGTGGGTTTCTCCTAAACCAAAGAGCAGTGGCCACAGGCACCCCCTCCACAGGCTGTTCTAGAACAATCCATTGTGGGAAACTCCTGGAGTGCTATCAACAAACCCTCTTGAAGGCTCACTCAGTGACCGTGCAGGGGTATTTATGAATGTTTCCAAGTAGAAGTCCTTGTCCTAACACTCCTCGGGGGGAGGTGGTACCTTAGAGGGAACAGGGCTGAGAGAGGCTGGGGAACTTGTCCACGGCGGCCCTGGGGACAGGGGAGGAGGAGCTGGGGCTTGATCTCCATCTCTCTGGCCCCCGGCCACCTCACTGCAGCTGCCGGCTGTGGGAAGACACCACTGAGCCGTTGAGTCCCGGTGTCAAGCCGGGCCAGGCTCCCAGGCTTGTTGAATTCCATCAGCATTCTGTTCCCAAACCCAGGCCCAAAGGCTTCCAGGAACATTTCGCTTCACTCCTGACCCGGCCATTTTCCCGCTTTCTTCTTCAACCCCCGACTTCTATTTCTGAAACTGGAGGCTCAAGAGTGAAGAGGAAAAAGGCAAAAATCTAAACACATTGCTGGGAAAAGGCATGCTGGGAAAAATGGATGAGTTGTCCTAACAGCTGCACAGTCCAGAGGCAGTCACCAGCAGCCTGCTCGGTGACCGTGCACGAGGGACCCGCCTCTCTGTGCCTTGTTTTTCCTCACTATAGAATCGGGCTGGTGTGGGGCACTCAGCTTCAGCATTATAGACATTCGGAAATACATCATTTCGAGGGGGTGGTGTGGAGTTTCCAGTTGCACCAAAGGGCTCAGAATACAGAGAGTGACGTGATCCCACACTGAGGTATTTTTATTTTTTCTTCTTCTTTTTGCAATACTAGGGGTTGAAATCCACGGGTACTCAACCACTGAGCCACATCTCCAGCCATTTTTATTTTTTATTTTGAGACAGGGTCTCTCCCAATTGTGGAGGCTGGCCTGACACTTGCAATCCTCCTGTCTCAGCCTCCTGAGTTGCTGGATTCCAAGCCTGTGCCACTATACCTGGTGAAGGTCTCACTTTTAAGTGGGTACTGCCCAACAGTTTGGGGGTGAGGAGGCCAAGGAGGGAGGCCTGAGACTGGCCAGCTCTTCCCTAACTGTTTTCCTCTCCCTGCTGGCTGGACTGCCTATCCCACATCCCTTTGCTCTTACACATGGACATGTGATTAGTTCTGACCAGGACTACATGGACAGAGGGTGGGGCCACAACTTCCTGGTCCATTAGAATCTCCCACCGTACCTCCACCCCTGAGATCATCCACTGTAGCTGCCCTCCGTCTGCATAGAGATGAGTGTCCACACCCAGGGTGACCCCCACAGCATGGCCTCTAAATTCTCTGCATGATGGTGTGAAGTGGACCACCTCTCCTGCTCCAGCCAGTGGACTTTCTAAGAGTGAGAAAGGAACTTCTATTGCCCAGTGTCCATTTGGGGATTGTTGATGACTTGGCCAGTCTAAGCAACACAAGTGAGGATGGAACAGGGGCTTTTGAGCAGGAGGGGACCCGAGTGGCCTCTTCGTTAGGGACTATCATGTGTCAGTTCTTGTGGGCCTAACTCTGCGAGTGAAGGAGCTGGAGATTTCTGCTGCACTCAACACACGATCTCGTGACCACGGGAGGTGGGAGCAAGTCACCAGATGCAGACTGGCATGGGAGTTCACCTGGGATGGCTGTGAGGCTTGTGCTGAGCCAGAGTTTCCTCAGTGCTAAGAATAAACAGGGGACAGAGAGGTTCTAGCACCAAGTGCCAACTCCAGGCAGCAGTGGCTCCAGGCTGGTGGCACAATCAGCCTGCAGCTTGGGGGTCAGTGGGTGGGACCTGGCAAAGACCTGAGCTCCCCTGGCCCTGGGGACTGGAGGCTCAGCTCATCCTCTTTCCCAGGTGCCTCTCAGGCAAAAGCAAAGAGGATGAAAAAGCCAGTCCAGAAACGCAGGGAGCGGTCTCTGCGGGCTCAAGGGCAGGGGTGTAGGGACTTTGGGTCTCAGCCTCCCTTCTCGGTTCCCTTCACTGGGACCAGGGTATGAAAGGTCTTCGCGGGAACAAAGTTCTCTTGGATGAGCCCCAAGAGTTTTGTCCCCTTGGTTTCAGGAGGAGCAGCAAAGCTGTGGCTCTCAGGAAGACGACTCAGGTCACAGACCTGCAAGAAGGGGAGGTGGAATTGGATGTAAAGGTCCCTGGGCTGCAGTGGGCCATACCTGGGGAAGGGCACCGATTACCCTTTCTCATGCCCCTGAGGAGGGGAACCCTGCCATCCACCCATGGCACACCCCCGGGGTGAACCTGGTGGTTCAGGTGTTGCTGGGACTGGTGCAGGATGTCAAGTAGCGCCTGGATCAAGGGGATCCCTGTGACCCCTTTCTCTATTCCCCAGGTCACTCTTCCCCAGGGCTGGGGAAAGTGGCAGCTAGCTGCCCAGCCTGGGATCAGGTAGCTTGGTCTGGCAACAGCAGCAGGAAGCCCATTTGTCCTCTATCCCAGCCACTTTCTCTGACCACAGAGCTTACATGTGGGTTCTTGGGCTCATCTCACTCTTATAGTCACTTGGGAGGGGAAAGGAGTCTGGTTAGTGGACTCTCTCAGAACCCCTCCAGGTAACATGGGGCCTTGGTGGCCTGGCTTGGTCTGCCAGCCCCCACCTGCAGCTTCCAAGGACAGGCCTGGCTCACTCAGCTGTCCAGATGCCCCCCACACTGTAGGGTGGCCTGTCCATCTCCCGGCTCATCTGTGGAAAGTTACCACAATGGCACCACCCAGAAGTCTGAGGTAGTCCACGTCCTGGGGAGGTGGCCAGCGAGCCAGGCTGCAGCCAGCTAAAGCAGCCTTGGCCAGCAGCCTCCAGCCGCCCCCTCAGCCTCCCACTTCTCTTGGAGGGTCCAGTGTCTTCGGGACCTGGGACACTAAGTGTCTACAAAGACTCAGGGGGGGCTCTTCCCGCACCTCCCTGCATCAAGAAGAGAACATTTTAAAAATGTTTTTATTTAATTAAAAAAAAAAAAGACAGAACTAACAACCCCAAACCAGTGGTGGGTACGGACGGGATGGCAGGTGCTTAACTGGCGAAACACAGGGTAGGAGGGCGGGCTGGGGCGGGAGGAGGGCTCAGGCCACACATCCCCCAGGGACGGCCAGGTCTGAGACTGCCTGGGCCGAGCTGCAGCAGCAGGAGGGCGGCCAGAGACCAGGGTCCTGGGTGGAGCGGAGGCAGTGGGTGGAGAGGCTGTGACGGCAGGAGCCTCTAGGGGCGCTGTGCCCCTGCCCTGCGTCCCTCCTGGTGCCTTCTTCCCCTTGGGTCTGCTCTCTCGTGGTCCCCAGCGTGGGCCCTGTGTTCTCTGCCTGGGGCTGGGCAAGAGGTAGGATTCAGTGGGGGCAGCGCTCTTGGGACGATCTGGGGCAGCGGTCGGGGGTGGCTCGTGTGGCAGCAACAGCAAGGTGACCTTGCTTTTGGAGGAGACAGAAGACAAGTCCTGGGGTCCTGCTGGGGGACGGGGCTCCTTCAGCCTGGTGAGACGGTGGCATGGTGGTGAAGTGGTGGGGGAAGGCGCGGGCTGGGTGGGGAGGGAGGCAGGGCCCGGGCGGCCCCTGACCCTGGTGCTCACTGCTGTGCATGCTTGGACACATCACCGTACAGAGCCATCCTGGCCGGGAGGAAAGGGTTTTGAGCAAGCACAAAGGGGACCTGGCAGGCCTCGCGTCTCAGCTCACCCGCACGCAGGAGCCGGGGGGTGTGATGTCCTTTCCTGGGGGCCAGGGGCGGGCAGGGAAGGACGCAGGTTGTCACGAGGCCTGGTGGACCCAGGTGGAGGGCGGAGTTGCCCAGGGGTTCCGTGAGCAGGTGGCTGAGGTAAGAATTGGTTCGGTCACTTCCGAGAGCGACAGCTACCGGGATCACAGGTGACTGTTGTTCAAGATTGGATTAAGAAGTTTCAAAAAGTAAGAAACGATTTCTCTTTAGAAAGCACACGGTTTATAGAAAAGGGGGTGAGTTCCGCGTTCCAGGGGGCTCTTCCGAACCTGGACACACCTCCGCTTCCTCGGCTTGCTGCAGGAGGGGGCGGGAAATGGCAGGAAACACTGAGAACCACAGAACCCCCTTCCTCAGACACACAGTGCTGAGATTTCTCTCTCCGAGGGAGGAAGAAAGGCCCAGATCAGCCCCTTCCGTCAAACTCCTGCACTGTGTCCTTTCCACTGGTGGCAGAATAAATTACAATAGGAAGAGTTGGGGGACATGTTGCTGCTACTTTTGAAGATGAGGAAATGAACAGAACTTGCTCTCCTGGTACCGACTGAGCAGACCATGATTGGTGACCAGCTAGGAAATGGATACACGTCTTCTGGTTTATGTATTTATTTTCATTTGTTTTGGTTGCTATTCGACCTCTGGTCTCTCTTTCTTACACAGATGTTCAGGCTTCTGTTGCCAAATGCCATTTGGGGGCGGTGGGCTGGGGGGGGGTCTGTGCCATCCCCCAGCAATCCCCTACAGCTCAGGGGACAGAACTGCTCCTCAGACCATTGGGGAGTGTCCAGCAGGAGGCCACTCTGACCTGTGGATCCCTCCAGACCGTCAAGTTCAGTCAGTGTGTCCTGCCCATTCTGAGCCAAGCAGAAACTTCCAGAAGCAGGCAGGGAGGTCATCAACAGGCCTGACCTTTGCCTCAGACTCCTCCCCAAGCCTTGGTCTCCTCTGGAGGAGGGAAATCGGCCCCAGGACAGCACGAGGCTGAAGCACCAGTTGGCTATAGAGCTTGCTCTTCAGAATGACTGTTTTCAACAACAGAGTGCCAGAGAGAAAGAGGGGGAGAGAGACAGAGAGGGAGGGAGGGAGCTTCAGCATCCTGGTTTCTGGCTCAAAGACACAGGGACTTCTGGTTCAAAAGCAGCTAATGAGAGTGCAGAGGCCCCTTGTGCCTGAGAAGCCTCTGGTGGCCCAGGGCCCGGGGCCCAGGCAGGAAGGAAGGCCCTAAAATTCCATTCTTCTGGCAAGATTTGTTTCCAAGAGGAGATAATGGCTCAATTTTATTTTCCCGTGCAGCTCAGGAGACTCTTGGGCCTCCTGGGAGATCAGGAATCCCGGGGGGCAGCCGAACACCCATTCTGGGATACAGTCCACCTTCAGCTTCTACCCCAGCCCCGACGCTAGGCTCCGGCTTCTTCCACTGGACACCAGCCCACGACACCTTCCGAGACCAGGGAGGGTTGCGGGTGGCTGCAGCTCATTGTCCGTCCGTCCACCTGAAGCATCCCGTGCCCTCCTGTGTGACCCAGGCAGCCGATCCGGGGAGAGGCCGGTGCTGAGAGGAGAGGAGGGGTGGGCCGCTCACACGGGGGTGGTCCGCCGGCTCAGCATGCTGACGTGGAAGCCCTCCTTCAGGTCCTGCTCGAAGAAGTCGTGCACCTGGAGGAAGCCGGCGTCCTGGTCGGGGCTGTAGCTGGCCGCCGTGGTCACCTTGAGGGGCTCCCTGGACAGTGTGTACATGGACAGCTCGCCCATGGGGATGGCCCCGGCGATCTTGAGGCCCACGGGAGATGCGTCCCTGGAGGGCGAGGCCTCGGTGGACCTGGAGCTGGACCTGGAGCGCCGTCGCCGGTACCGGTAGCTCGGCATCCTGGCATAAGGGGACGAGGAAGAGGCCTTGAGGAATTCCCGTTTGGTCTTAAACCTCAGCTCTTTATTTTTCTCAATGTAAATGTTTACAGCCAGGACGCCCACGGTTTCGGCCACAATGAAGGACAGGGCCCCGAAGTAGAAGGACCAGCCGTAGTTGTAGTGGTTCTTCCTGTCTTCGTCCCGCTTGTCACTGGGGTCGCCCGTGTTGCTGGAAATGTAGACGATGATGCCTATGATGTTGCTGAGGCCTGAAAGAGAAGCAGAGGCAGGGGCCGGGGAGGGACAGAGGCAGAGATCAGACCCTCGGCCGCAGCGACAGGACAGGGGACAGGCGGCCGGAGGAGGGGCTCTGGTCATTCCCCTCCTGGAGACGCCTTTCTTCATTCTGGTAGCTAATTGTTCTAAGAACAGTCATCCCTGGGTATCCGGGAGAGATTAGTTTCAGGACCCTCAGAAGATGACAGATCTGGGGCTGGGGTTGTGGCTCAGTGGTAGAGCACTTGCCTAGCACATGCAAGGCCCTGGGTTCGATCCTCAGCACCATGTGAAAATAAATAAATAGAATAAAGGTATTGTGTCCAACTACAACTAAAAAAATATTTAAAAAAAAATGGCTGCAATGCATTAAAAAAAAAAAAAAAAAAAGATGACAGATCTGCAAGTTCAAGTTCATCACGTAAACAGCCCAGAGCTTGCACACAACCTGAGCACACCCTGCGCTGGGCTCCGGTCATCTCTAGATCACTTACCCACTAATATGATGTCCATGCTGAATAAATGCCTGTTATACTCACGTCCATTCTGGACCCTCACCCTGTCTTTACCTGGCCGACGCCTTTAGTTCTTGGCTTCCCATGACTTACCCGGTGCCTTCCCGATCCCCGACTCCTCAGAGACTTGAAAAGCCCCCGTCTCTCTGTCTTGATGGCACATCACACACCCGACTTTTTCTTTTCTTATCACACCACATAAAATGACCCTTAAGAAGGGCACAGTGCAGTGGCATTGGGGGCCCACCACCTCTACTAGCTCCAAAACAATTCTGTCACCTCCCCCCCCTACAAAGACCTTGTTAAGCAGTTGCTCCCTGACCCTGGCACACCTGGGCTTTCAAAGTTAACTTACAGTCTGCCCTGCCACCAGGATGCCCACTCCTGGTAATACAGACCACGTATGCCCAGCTCCCCCAGCAGTGCTGGCCCCAGCGGGCGGCCTGGGTGGGGGCTCACCTGCAGCCACAAAGAGGATGCCAGCACTGAGCACGATGTTGTTCCTGCGGCTGTAGATCCTGCCAGCGCCGATGCAGAGTCCTCCCAGCAGGAGCAGGATGGTGCTGAGGATGGGGAACACGCTGGAGGCTCGCACAATGCCTGGCCAGGGAGGGACGAGACAGAGAGGGCAGTGAGGCCAGCCGCCCCGCTGGCCATGGACATGGGCGCCTCCCAGGACCCCTGCGGCTGGAGGTCCTTCCCCCAGGATTTGAAGATCCCATCAGGACCTGGACTCAGTGGGTCAAGAGGCACAGGGGGTGGCCAGGGCAGCTGGACTCAAGGCCAGAGTTGGCCCCAGGCTGGCTGTTCGCTCTCCCAGAGGCTACATGACCCAGAGTCACATCTGCCCACGTGCTCAGCCTCCCTGGGGTGCGGGCCACACCCGTCAGCCAGGAGGGAGCAGGGTCCCCCATCGACACTGGAGAGGCCACAGTAGCAGCCACCAAAACCTCGGACTGCATCGCGTTTCTGTAACACCTCAAGGCCAGCAAGCCTCCATCGGATGTAAGTCCCCACAGGGCTTTCCCGGACATGGTCTCCATGGGGCCTCTGGGAGCCTGGGGCCCTGTGTCCACAAGAGGCAGCGCTCATTGGTGGCTGAAGACCACAGGCTTTGGCACATTAGGTGGGTCTCTGTGACCTACTGGCTGTGTGGCCTTGGCCACATCACTTTACCTCTTCAGAAACTCAGTTTCCCCACCCGTGACACATGGTTCAGTGAGCAGCCACCCCAGGGGGTGCATTTTGAAGCCTGAAACTGTGGATAGTATGAACATTATATGTACTTGGACCCATGGCAAGAAACGGCCTTGGTTTTCCTATACATCCATACCTGTGATAAAATCCAATTTACAAATTAGGGGCAGTAAGAGATTAACAGCTAATAATAAGACAACTATAACAATCTACTGTAATAGAAATTACTTATCATGGATTGTTTATTTTCTGGGATTTTCTCCTTTCATGTTTTTGAACTGTGTTTGGCTAAAACCTCAGAAGGGGAAACCAAGGTCAAGGGGGCCCTGCCTGGGACCAAGGTTCTGTGGTTGGTTTTGTATGTGTGAGTGCTCAGCACAGGGAGTGTCACATTCTGTGCTTCCTAAGTGACTCTTCACCTTCTTCACTGTTGTCACCCCCCCCGCCCCACCCCCTTGGAAGCTCACAGAAGAGGCTGCTAGGTGCAGAGAGCTGCTGTGAGCTGTGCAGCTGAACTGCATTCCTGACCTTGTTCTGCCACGGACAAGCGGGGCACCCAGGGCAGGTAGCTTAGGTGACCACCTGAGTCCATGGTCACATAGAAGAGAGAAATGATGCCAATCAGTAGGAGTTAAGGTGTGGCCCCCCAAACACATCCACACCCTGTCCACCTCCGGACCTGGGCATGGGATCTTATTTGGAAAAAGTTCTTTGTGGGTGTGATTAAGGGTCTCAAGATGACACCATCCTGGATGGATGAGGTGGTCCCAGGTCCAATGTCAAGTGTCCTTCTGACAAGGGGAGACATGGGCTCTTATCCATAGAGGGGACACAGAGGAGAAAGCAGGCAGAGAGTGGAGTGACAGGGCCAAAGAATGCCACCAGAAGCAGGAAGAGGCCAGGAGAGAGCCCTCCAGAGCCCACAGAGGGGGCAGGATCCCACCAGCTCCTTGAGTTTGGATTTCTGAACAACACACCCCGAGAGCCATTTTTTACTGTTTTAAGCCACGTAGCTTGTGCATTCCTTCCCGAGACCCACCTCAGGGGATTACTGTGGGAAAACACGAAGCCCCTCGTGGGGCTTCAGGCCCTCCCTTAGTGTCTGGGGTGGGAGGGGGTCAGAGGAAGGGAGGAGGGACTTGAGGAGGACCCCAGGGCTCAGCCTTCCCTGTGAGCCTGCTGGTCTCCTAGCCCAGCAGAATCCTGTGGCATGGGCTTGGTGACCCCAGCAGGGGACAGTGAGACAGGGAATGCAGGCAGACGCCCCTCCTGAGCCAGCTGACGGGCTTGGGGTCTTTCAGCTTCTGAAGGCCCTTTTTGTCTCCTTTTTGTATAGACACCAGTGTGTGCCCTGCTTCACAGACGAGAGATTGTCTGGGGCCTTAAATGAAGCTCTTCTCTCCGGCCCCCTCCTCCCTGTTGCCTGTGCCTTCTTGGCGACGCTGCAGGCTCGGGAGGTTTCCTGTGTGCTTCTGAAACGTGCCTCTGAGCTGTGCTGGCCAGAGAATCAGAGTCACCATCCTTCCCCCAAGTCCTCGTTCAGCAGACAGGTCAGAGGGGCTGGGGAGAAGGGAGCCCACCAAACCAGGAATGCCAAACCTAGACGGGGTGCCAGGCCCCGTCCCAGATGGAGGAACTCTGGAGCTAGTAGGGCCTGTGGAAGGCTGTGGGGTGGCGACTCCCTCAGATCCTGGGTGATGCAGGTGCATACTAGCAGGGGCACTGCAAGAGCTCAGAGGCCATCAGGAGCCCCATGACAACCTAGAACGCAAGCCTGGCTTCAGAATGGGTGGCTCAGGGTTGACGTCCTTCTGAATGGTTCAAGGTTGTGTGTGCACAGCATGGCCTTGGGGCCTCCCAGGTCCACACTTGGAGAACTGGGCAGGCAGCCCACCATGGTGCATGCCAGCACCAGGGGCCAGGGCTCTGCTTCCCGTCTGCTGGATCCCAGGTGGTTGTCACAGGGCCCGGCACACAGCAGACCCACATAGCTTTCTGTTTAATGAGTAAGTAAATGAATTCTCATGAAACCTCCTCACTGCTGCAAACCTCAGTCCCCGGAGACCTCTCTCTGGGCTTCTCCCTGTGCAGGAGACCTGGGAGAGAGCCCAGAGGCTAAATACTGGAAACCCAGGGGCCTAGCTCAGGAAGTTGCCCTCTGCTCTGGCCCCAAGCTCATCTGCACTTGGGAGGTAGAGGACAATCAAAGGCACAATCAGAGCTCAGCTTTCAGACAGGCCAAAGTCCCTGTCTGAGGCCACTGAGTGGAAGCAGACCTCGTCAGGAAGTCAGCCCTGCCCTCCAACCCCCAGCTCTGCCAGCAGCTGAAGAACACAGGCAGAAGGTCCACCCTCCATGGCTCTCCCGGGCTTTTTATGGAACCTGGCTGCTCTCCCCACGGTGCACTCTCCCTTTCCAAGTGACCTTTAGTTGCTGTGGGCAAGTGACTCTGGGCGTTCCAAGTCCTTGGGCCCTCCACAGGACATTGCTGGGGGAATTCGAGGACTCCAGCAACTGAAGCTGGTCCGGCCCCTTCTTTGTTTGCCCCTCAGGCTCTTGCTTTATTCTTCTCCATCCTACACTGCAGAATCTGAAGGATGTCATTCATACCATATATAGGCAAATGACAATCCTTGAGGTGTGCAGTGTGCAACCTCCACAATTATCCTTGGCAGCCCTATGGGAATTCATTTTCCCAGTTTGGTATGGGCCCCCCAATAAGCAGAATCAGAGGTCAGGCAGGAAGAGGAGGAGGAGGAGAAGGAGAAAATGAGGGAGGAGGAATGGGGGCAGAGCTTTGACCAAATCATTTCAGGTCCTGGGCCTGGCTGGAGCAATCTGACACGACCTCGGCTCCATGGGAACCGCACACTGTTCTATTTCACTAGATGACTCAGAATCCAAACCCCTTCTTTTAGAAAAAAAAAAAAATCCATAAACAGGTGCAGAGTGAACTCTGTTCCCTCTGAGGGCACTGGTATTGATTCTCCATAGACGAAGCCGGCCCGGCCCTGGGGTGCTGGACAAGGTGAAAGGGGAAGCCATCTAGAGATGCTGCTGCTCCATTCCCGGGCTCCTTTGTGGCTCCTCTTTCCTCCAGTGGGTGCTCACAGGCCCAGGGATGAGCTCTGGACTCAGGGTGCAGGGCTAGGTTTGTCCCAGGGACCCCCAGGCTCCAGTGTGGGCCCCACACAGCCACCGGAGCCCAGGTGGGGCAGGGGCAGGGGTTCTGGGGACAGCCCAGGGGCTGAGGCGTGGCTTGGGTCCTTGGGGCAGAAAGGACTTCAACCCAGCTCCTCCAGATCTGCCCTGCCCTTCTCCCCTCCCTCAGGCTGCCTGGAGCCCGTGAAGCTGTGGTGGTGTGCCCTCAGTGTGATTTTTCTGCAGATCAGGGAGTAGCAGGGGAGTGGGCAGGCCACCACACCCCGCAGGGAAGCAGCCCCTGGGCAGCGCCTGCGTCTTTAACCTTCTCGGCTCCAGCCAATCAGCTTCCCTGCAGCCGGCCACGCCCAGCAGCTCCCGGTTGTGGCCTCCGCTCTGCTCCAGCCTCAGTCTCCCCAGGACACGGGCCCTCAGCAGAGCCCTCCACCGAGATCCCAGCCCGCCATGGCCACGCTGCACAAAACTCCGTCCTCTGAGGTCACCAGGCAGTGGAAGGGAGCGTCCCCGGTTTCCAGAGAAGAGCCCCCGTGCCCCGCCGGGGCGTCCACCCACCTCCAGCCGCCACCCGGCCCCCTGCGCCCCCTGTCCCCCAACAGGGGAAGCCAAGGATTCTTGACACTCACGAAGGAGGTACTCGGAGCTGTCATGGTCGTAATCATTGTCCTCGGGGAAGTGATTGATCCGGAAGCAGTGCCCTTTGTAGATCCCTGCAGGGAAGGAGAGGACAGCACCGTCACTGCTCTGCGGCGTCCGTCACAGTCTGTGCGCAGAGCCCCGAGCAGGCCCTGCGGGGACGGGCGGGGAGGGGTCTGCCTCGGTGTCCCCGAGGGGCCACAGACACAAACGCAGGGAACAACCACACCGTGGGGCAGGGACCCTGCTTTATCCAGCTTCTTCATTGCTGTGACCAAAAGACCCGACAAAAGCAATTAGAGGAGGAAAGGTTTATTTGGCGCTCACGGTTTCCAGGTCTCAGTCCATAAACAGCAGACTCTCTTATTCTGGGCTCAAGATGAGCTACAACGTCATGGCAGAAGAGTGTGGAAGGAGGAAAGCGGCTCAGGACATGATAATCAAGAAGCCCAGAGAGCTCTGCTCACCAGGGACAAAATATAAACCCCAGAGGCTTGACCCCCACGACCCACCTTCTCCACCTGCCTACAGCTAGCACCAGTTAATCCATCCAAGTGGATCAGGTTAAGGTTGAGGCTCTCCTAATCCAGTCATTGCACCTCTGATTTTTTTTTGCATTGCCTCACACAGCTTTTGGGGGGCACCTTAAAGGTGACCATATTCTTTATGGTCCAAGCCTGGACCCCCTGTGAGAGTGAAAGACTCACTATCCATAACTGCTGGGACCAGAGGTGCCATGAGGGACTGTCCTGGGCAGGCAGCATGTGAGATCCCTGTACCCAAGGGCACTCAAGAACCACAGCTTGAGAATCGGCAAAGACCTTGCTCCTGGGGAATGGGGTAGAGAGGGCCTTCCAGACAGAGCAGCCAGCCTGGCACAGGCCGAGGTTGGGGCGGGGTCTGTCTGTCTGTGTCCTTCCCTCTTTCGACCACACAGTGTGCACACCGCATCTGTTCACGGTTCAGTTGCAGTCCCCTTACTCCATGAGACTGGAGACAGAGAACATGGTGCAGGAGAAACTTGTGGAAGACCTGAGACCAGCTCCCTCCTGGTCTTCTCCTTCCCACTCTGAGAAGTGGCCTTCACAGGGTTGCAGGCAGGACTCCTGGGTTTAGTAACTGTAAGAGGACAGGCCAGTCTTACCTTCCAGGATCTTCTGTCCAACTCTCCTAGTCCCCTGCTGCCCTGCAGCCTGGGAGTGCCCACTATAGAACTGGATGAGAGGGGGCCACACAGGGTTCCATAGGCAGTGGGCGCCTGCCTGTGCCAGCCAAGCCCGCCTTCCCAGGTCAGCCTGCGAGTGCCCAGCAAGGAGCTCCTCCGGGCACCTGTGGGCCTGCCTGGGGCTGCTTCCAACTGGGGCCCTGCTCTTTTTCCATGGCTGCTGCCAAGTGTCCTGCTGGCCTCCTGCAGCCCGGGTTGACCTCAGAGCCAGTTAGGAGCACAGTCTTGGAAGCAGGGTCGGTGGCAGACACACATCTGTCTCTCTGTCCCTAATAGCCTGGGTGCACACTGTTCTCCCACCTGATACCCACGAGCGGGTTGCTAGCTGCCCCCCTCAAGCCCTCCCTCCACCAGGGTCTTTCAGCTGCTGCCTCTGAAAAGCTGAGAGACTCACAGGCAAGACTATTTCCGGAAGGCTCCTGGGCTCAAGGGTCTCCGAGGTGACGCCCTGAGTGACATACATGCCGACAGCAAACTCTGCAGGACCCAGTATGAACACGGTCCCCCCTCAGTCTCCCCATCTGTACATGGGGGTAACCACACTCCCATGCCCTGGGGACCTCAGAGAGTTACATGAGGTTATCCCTCAGAGGCACCAGGATGATACTTCAGAGCCCCTGGGGATGCTCAGGGGAAGTTTATTGCTGCCAACCCAGAGGTTCCGATCCTCCGGTCTAATGTCTTTGCTTTTCACAAGGACAGAGCACCTGGGCTGGCTGGTCCAGGATGGCCCGTGGTAGGTGCGGGGGTCACGGAGCCCAGAGTGGGCCATGCACACCCCGCTCACTCCTGCCTCTCACACTGTAGATTCGGAAACGTTCAAGGAAACCCAGAGGAGCACTTTCCACAGAAATGGGTGGTGCAGGCAGGGCTGGCTCTCTGCCATTCCCTCTCCCCACACTTTATTTCTTTTCTTTTTTTTTTCACTTCATGGGTCTGAACAAAATCTCCAAGTCGCACCTTCTTGTTGGAACAAGTGAATAAAAGGTTGAAAAAGAAGTAAATGATCTCTCCGTGCAGATTTGTTCTCCAGCAGAAAACCTGTTGGGTTTGCTGTCTGTCTTCCCACAGCATCCTTTGTGTGCACACCCACACACGTACACACGTGTGGGTCTCCCCCTTTTGGGGAGAAAGTTGGGGGTTGAACCCAAAGCCTTGCGCACACTAAGCACATACTCCACCACCTACACCCCTAGGCCTCATATTTTTGGTACTTACCACTAAGCCACATCCCCAGCCCTTTTTATTGTTTGAGACAGGGTCTTGCTAAGTGACTTGCTAAGTGGCTAAGTTTCTTAGGTGAGGCTGACCTCAGCCACTTGTGATCCTCCTGCCTCAGCCTCCTGAGTCATTGGGATTACTAGCATATGCCCCTGTGCTAGGCCTCAGGCCCTATTTAAAAAAAAAAAATTAAATCCTGTTTTTTGATCATGGTAGATTGACATACAGTTTTAAGAAATATATGAAAATATCCAGTCCCCTTGACTCAGTTTCCCCCAATGATAACTTGTTACAAAACTTTAGTACAACGTCACATCCAGGAGAGTGGCACTGATACAGTCAAGATGCAGAATGGTCCAATCCCCAAAGGGCCCCTCCTACTGCCGGCTCCTGGCCACGCCCACCTCCTCCTGCCACAGCCCCTCCTCCACCCAAGGCAGCCACTGTCCTCTCCATTTCAACGGTTCTGTCATCTTGAGAACGTTCTACAGTCGGAACCACACAGCACATCACCTTCAGGGATTGGTGGTGCACATCACCTTCAGGGATTGGTGGTTTCCGCTCAGCACGACTCTCTCGGGATGCATCCAAGCTGTCATGTCAACAGTTTGTTCCTTTTACTGCCAAGCACAGCCCATGCATGGCTGTGCCATTGTTTAATCCTTCACCCGCTGAAGGAGACCTGCTAATTCCAGCTATTAATAACAATGTGGCTGTGAACACCCATGTACAGGTTTCTGCGTGAATATAAATCTTCATCTCTGGGATAAATGCCCAAGAGCATAATTGCTGGGTCATACAACAAAGACATTTAGTTTTATGAGAAACTGCCAAATGGGTTTTTGGAAAGGCTGCAGTGCTGGGGATTGAACCCAGGGCCTTGTGCATGCAAGGCAGGCGCTCTACCCACTTAGCTATATCCCCAGCTGTCCCCCTATTTTAAAAATGCAGTCATGCTATACACTTCAATCTGCAACCTGCTTTTTTCATTTTATAATAATTACAAACATTGCTCCAGTTTAAAATTTCAGTTTCTAGAAAACTTTTTATTTTCTAATTTAAAAAATAATAAGTTGATATCAATCCCCAAATGGCTAAAAACCCTAAAAGGAAATAGCACAGGAATCAGGGGGCATAAAACTTTCTCCGGATTGCAACTTTCACTCTACATCTAGGGTGTTATTTTATATTTGATAGAAATTGTAAATAGAAATCACACAGTCCAACACAACATATTAACTTTTTCATTTTTTTTTTTCAGGGCTGAGATGGAACCCAGAGCCTTGAGCTCTTTACCTCTGAGCTGCACACCGGCAGTATGAACTCATTTCTAAATACATTCTTTTTAATGGCTGCATAACTATCCATAGTTATGAATGCATCAATTCAACGATGCCATAAAAATGGTCATTTCTGTGGATCCCTTGGCGTGTGTGCGGAATTATGCTCAGAGGGAGACTGAATGCACGCACTCTACAGTAGCTCTTCCACTGAACGCACTTCCTTTCCTTCCTTCCTTCCCCTCTCCCTTCCACTGATCTCTCTTCAGCAGATTAAAGAGTTGGGTTTTGGGGGTCAAACTATGTCCTCCCAGGAGATAAAGCTGTACTACTAACCCCACTATCTGGGAAGGTCCTGTGTTGGTCAGTTTTCCATCACTGTGACATAATACCTGACATAATACTCTCACATAAATAACTTGTAAGGTGGAAAGATTTATTTTGGCTTACAGTTTCCGACGCTCCCCTCTATTGTCCTTCAGCCCTGTAGCTAGTGACCAAGCCTTTAATACACGGGCTTTTGAGGCACATTCCACATCCAAACTGTAGCAGTAACTTATTTGGAAACAGGTCTTGCAGATGAATCCAGGGTAAGGTGAGGTCCTCCCTGGATCAAGGTGGGCCTGCCCTTATCAACAGGCAGGAAGCCAGACCCCACCACCACCACCCCTTCCGGTCTGAAGAAGGGCCGGGCTGTGAAGCGGGAGTTGTCTTTGGCCTCACGCACACTGAAAGAGATTCCTCCCTGTACGTGGAGCCAAGAGTTTGAGATATTTCCCCTGAATGTCCTCTTAGGTCCAATGTCTTCAACTATTTCTTTTACTGATGATCCCCAAAGACTTCTTCACCCTCGCTCCTTCCCCTGGGTCTCTTAGGAAACTCTTGGTGCCCTGAAGCACAGCACCTATCGCCAAACCCAACACTCAAGCTAGGTTGGAAAAGCCCAGGAGTGCAGCCGGGTGGCCCCCTCCTCTTCTCTGGACCTCATGCTTCTGTGAATGGCATCTATCATTACCATTGTCCCAGTTTCCTGAGAGCTTTTCACAAATTATCTTACGTCCTCTAAGCTGTTTTTGTGGAGTGTGGTGTTTCGCCCTAACTTCACATTTATCCCTGTTGAATTTAGTTGTCAGCTGGCCGAGGGCATTGATAGGGAGAAAATTAACGATTGACGCAGGAAGTAGGAGAGAAAGCCATTTCTAATCCACTGCGCACTCGCTGAGTTACCTACTGGTACTTAGGGTGGTTATTTTTGAGACCCCAGACTGGTCACACTGCAAGCAAACCGAGATACCCAGAAGTTGCGGCTTGTGTTCCCAGAGACGGTGGCCCTCGGGAGAAGACTTCCTTAGTTCTGGGCCCAGGCAAGTTCTATGTCCTCATCTACAAAGCCCACGAGGGGGCCAGAGGGGCTGCACCTGCTCTGAGGTCCTGTGAGTGCTCTGTGCAGAGGAGGCACAGAGGGTGCGCGAGGTGCATGCTTCCTTCCCACCACGTCCCCATGAGCCACTTCTGGTAAGGGCCTAGGGAACGTTAGAAGGAGATTTCCCAGACTGTCCGGTGATTCCTTCTGGGTGATGGTCAAGGAGTGCCCTCCCCTTCTCTTCACTTTCTTCTGTGCTTTCTGAATTCTCCAAATGTCTTGCAAATGAACCAGCAAGGCTCATTCAGAGAAAGAAACCAGATACTTTAGTTCTAAGTGAAAACGTGCGGGTGGGTCTGAGCCGCTGACCACAGATGCCCTGGGCCACAGAAGCTGGTGAGTGAGGTGGAGCTGGTGGTGGGAGGGTGTGGGGGCTGCCTGATAGCCTCTGAGTGAGCCTCCTTGTCCCCTCTCCCTCCATGACCTCTGCGAAGGTCATGGGATTAGGTCCCCATATCCAGTCCGGGTGACTGACCAACCCCAAGGACTCAAAGCACTTTCAGTACTAAAACTAGGGTGCGTTATCGCCCCAGGAGCCATTTCAGGGGTCATGACGTCTGACGTGAGCCTCCGTAATGAGGACCTCCAGAGCCCGTGGTGACTAAGGGGATCTTGGAGGGGGAAGGGTGATCATTCATGCGACCTCTGTCACCTGAAAATCGTTTCCAAAAGCATTCCCTCACCTGAGGGCCACTAACACCAACAGCAGGGGACGAGTCGCATGCAACCTGGGGCGGCTTATCCAGCTCTCTGCCCCAGCAGCCAGCTCTGCGCAGGTGTCACCTGTGCCGACTGCAGTTCAGCTGCACCAATTATTTTTTTGCTTTTTGCTGTTTGCTCCTGGCACTGGGTAGGTGCCCCAGGCAGAGCTGCTCTGTAGGTTTTCCCTGCACCTGGAAGGGGAGGGATGAATACCCACCCATGACCTTGAGCAGCGGAGGGCAGGATGGGAGCTGGTGGATTGATGTCCTCAAACTCCGTCCCTTGGGTAGACAGTTCTGAGGTCCACCCTACGCTGCTCTGGGGTTGGGGCTGGGGGAGGTGTCCCAGCAGGAGCAGGTGATGATCAGTTCAGGACACTCCTGCCAGCATGCCCCCTCCCCCATGCCTGGTCCCCAGGACAGCTACCTGAGATACACCACCTGCGTGCACGCCCAGGGCTCAGGCTAAGATGAAAGTTAATGCGCTGAGGCAGATCTGACGCATCGGCCCCTTCATCTCTATGGTAATTTTCCTTTGAAGACGGAGGAAGGAGGCTTAGAGATGGGAACAGACCTGCTTTTCCCAGGCCTCACCGCAGAGGCCCAACTCAAGGCCATCAGCATCTACTCTGTGCTGGACGACGGTCTTTTTAGTCCCATTTGCTGAAGAGCAGGAGGCCCAGGGGCTGCAGCCCCCTGCACCTTCCTGACCCCTGTCCAGTCCCCCCGCCCCGTGCTGTCTCTCCAAGCCGAAGGGGCTCCGTGGGCAGCGTGGGTCTTGCTCCCCAGGACAGACCGGGAACTGAAACCAGAGAGCAAGCAAAGTGCCGAGTAAGCGTCACAGGATTGGCCGGCTGAGGCAGGGCCAGATAACATAGCTACTCTGCACCATTTCAGGTGGCGATGTGGACGGGGCGCAGGAGAAGGGCTCTGAGGGTTTTCGATTGTGGACTCTTGTCCTGAAACTGAGGCTGATCAGAACCGAGGTGGAGGTGAGGTGTGAGGTCCCTCTGTGGGGACAGACACCCCTCCAGGGGCTGCTCCGATTACCATCTCCCTCATCCTAGGCAACTTGAGGAGAGGAATGACAAAGAGCTCAGGATGTCACCACAAAGAAGTGGAGTCTGAGCTGATGGAGATTCTAATTACTCAAATATAATCCTTACACAAGTGCGTATGTATCAAAACATTACACCGTGCCCCAGAATATGTGCTATTGCACGTCAATTAAAAATAAAGAGAAATTTAATATAAAAACAAATCAGAACAGAGCAGAACCCAGATGTGGCCTGGTGGCCAGGAAGGGACAGGGCTCAGGCTAGGAATAAGGTGAGGGCAAGATCCATACAGGGCCAGCATTTAGCCAGCTTCGTTGAATCACCTTGTGAACCGTAAAATATTGGCTTGGACTTTGTAATAATTTAGAGTGTCCGTCTCCTAACTGCCCACACAGAGAGTTTTCATGGCTGGACACTGAAACAGGGTAATGCTATGTGGATCAAGGGCCACATGGAGCAGGTCCTCCTCAGACAGGGGGATCCCTGTCCTCAGCCACTCCCTCGCCAGCTTGGCCTCTACCTCATCTTCCTATTCCCCAGGGGAGAGCCTAGCAGGACCGGAGGTCACACATTTCCAGAAAGATACAGACCAATCCCAAAGTGACCTAGGCCAGGGTGGAAGTGGTGTGGCCAACATCATGCTGGCAATGACCTGGAACTTCACCGAAAATGAGAAGGTGGCAGATGGTGGGGAGATGGAGGAGGAGTACCTCTTCACGGTGAGAACAGCAGCAAGCATTTACTGAGCACCTACTGTGTGTCGGGCACGATTATAAGCACCTGGCATCTGTGAGCTCAAGCTTCATACTAACCCCAGGTGGACAGGATTCCTAACACGCTAGCAGAGATTCTGCCCCGGCCCACCTGGCCAGGAGTCGGTGTTGGAGCATGGTGGGCAGCGTGGGTCCCCAACACTGCACCATTAGACTTTGGAAATGGTGCTTCAGGCTGGAGGAATCCCACGCCAGAAGGTGAGGTTCAAGCGTGAGGGGCTGCGAAGTGGGGCCCCCTCCAGTCAGGATGTGTGCAGAGGAGGTGCACGGTGGAGGGTCTCCGGAAGGAGACAGGGGACAAGGGTCGTAAGCCACAGGTGGCCTGGCAGAGCTGGGTAGAGGCCATGGGGGAAGAAGGTGCTGGGTGGGGGTGGGGGTCCTGCACAGGGGCCTGGAGATGGGACTGTCTCCTCCACAGGGGTGCTGTGGTCTGAAGGTCTGTCTCTCCAAACCCCTGTGCTGAAATCCTAACCCAAGGTGGTGACGTTAGGAGACGCGTGTCTTTGGAAAGTAATAAATCATAAGGACAGAACCCTCAGGGGTGGAATTAGTGTCCTTATAGAAAGAGATCCTGGAGACCTCGTTGGCCACCTGAGGACAGTGAGACGTGCTGCCCGTGAACCAGGGAACAGGCCCTCACGGGACCCTGAACCTGCGGCGTCTCATATGGCACTTTCCAGCCTCTGGAACTGCGAGAAATAAACCCCTGTGGTATCACAGGTCACCAGGTTGTGACATGTTGCTACAGCAGCCCCAAATGACTGAGACGGGTGGCCGGAGGTTGGAAGACCCTGGGGTGCCCCTCGGGAAGGGCGTCGTGGGGGGCATGGCCAGCAGTGTCAAACGCCCAGGGCCAGGGCAGCGGTGCCTTCAGCGAGGGACAGCCTGGCTCCCCATAGGCCTGTTCACAGATGAGGGACAGAGCCGGAGGGCAGTGTCCCAGCAAGACCACAGGCAGCACAGGCCAGCAGCCGGGCCTCCTCGGCCTCCGTGACAAAGGAGACAGAGCCAGGCAGTCAACCATGGGAACGCATTGCCTCACGGTCCAGCAGGCTGGAGGTCAGGTTCAAAGTGTGCCCTCCTTCTGCGGGAGAACCTGTACCCTGCTTCCCCGGTCTCTCGACTCCTAGAAGCCCCTCCCAGCTTCTGGTGTCTGCTGCCATTCCTTGGCTTACAGAAGTGCCACCGCCACCTCTGCTTTCTCTGTGCTTGGGGCTCAGCGCGTGTGCATATCTGTACCCAAATTCCCCATTTCATGAGGTCACACTAGACGAGGACCACCCTGATGCCCTCATTTTAATTCGATAACCTCTGTAAAGACCCTGTTCCCAAATAAGGTCACATTGTGAGGATTCAGCATAAGGTTTTTGGAGGTGGGGGAGAGCACAGCTAACCCCTAACACAGGGTTAGGAACAGTCAGGCATGTAGGCAAACCCTAGGCGCCACCCATCTCTCACACCCTGGGCTCTGCCCCGCCCCGCCTCCTGCTCCCCGTAACCCCCCTGCATAGGTCCTCCTCACAACCCCTCCACTGTCACCCCCATCTCCAAAGAACCCTCCTAATAACTGTGATTTCCCAATTGGCACACTCCGGTCTCCCGCCGGCTGGACTCTCTCCAGCTACGCGAGGCGGGCTGTTGGGAGACTTTCCCACAGGCTCCTACAGAGAAACGCCAGGCTTGGAGAGACAGCATGGGCCAGCCCACGCTCCTCAGGGGAGCCCTAGCCTTGGGGCTGATTAGTGACTCTCCACGAGACCCTGTGGAGCCACTATGGCCTTTGGTTCCTTCATCCAATTTATATTTATTGAGCACCTGTTTTGTGCTGGCTGCAGGGCCTCAGAGGTGTAGCAGAATATAAACTCACGAGACTTCTCTCCTCTTTTGATGGGGCACAAGGTTACAAGGTGTTTCCGTTTCCCTGTAGTTAGATGTGGCTGTGTGGTATGTGACCTCATTGTGCAATGAGATATGAGCCGCTGTGACGTGTCCTTTCTGGGATGGGCTCTGGAGCAGCAAGTGTAGCCTTCTATCTCCCCTCCCTCCCCCACCAGCTCCGGGGAATGGTGGAGCCACAAGATGGAAGGGGCCTGGGTCCCGGAGTCCCACTGTGGAAGATGGCTGCTTTGGACTATTACTGTGACAAGACAGTGACCATGATGCTGAAGGCATTCCATATCCCTCCATGTTTCTGTGACATCACTAACACGTCCTCTCCATGGCCAAATACTTGGGATCTGGAGCCCAGACATCTCTTTGGACAAATGGTGACTCTGGTACCCATGGAAAGTCTCATACGTGCTCTTCCTCTTTGACAGCTTAGTGTCCTTGAGGTGCCCACCTTGTACCTCTGTGATCTCGGGGGTTCCTTCTATCATAGGCGTGGTTCATCAGTTCACCTGGGCCCAGTATTTCCTTTAATTCAGGGTTCGTGCATCCACGCCAGGCCCTCTGGGAGTCCAAAGACTCGGATCCTGCCGGGGGGAACGTGAGCCCTAGATGGGGGAGGTGAGTGGACATCTGACCAAAAGAGCCACAGGGAGGGAGGAGGTTTGTGGGGTTCCAAAGCAAAAGTGGTAAGTGGCGGTGCTTGGGAGAGCTCCGAGGGCCACAGAGTGGGCAGTACTGGACAGATGGCCGCCAGGTAGAGAAGAGGCCTGGGGCTGCAGTCCAGGAGGCCTGGGTTTCCTGAGGGGACTGGATGAATGCCACCCCCTCCCAGGTTCTACCGTGAGCGAGAGAGGACCTGGTGAGACTGGCACCAGAGACTGACCGGTGCCACGAGAGCCTGCTGATCTCTGCGTGGTCACGCCTCCACCCCGATCACGCAGGGGCTCTAGCTCCTGGGGGCTCTGGATGTCCCTGATGCATTCCCCACCTGGCTGGGTGTCATTTGGGGTTTGAGCCCCACCCCAGGACCCCTTGGGCGTCTTCCTTAGTCCCAGAGGAGCCCAGCTGCCTGGGAGACGGTGGCCCGATTAACAAGCCCTCTCTTCATGGCCTTCCTCACATTGGCGCCCCTTGTAAGGAGGGACACATTCAACTCTGGCTCCCAATTGGCAGCTTCCTGCAGCTGCCAGAGGCCCTGGGCAGCCCCAGTGCCCACTGCAGCCAGGAGCGGGGGTGGGGAGGGGACCTTGCCGGTTCCCTGGACTCAGCCAGCCCTGCCTTGCCCTTGCTGGCAGCCACAAGGAGAGCCATGAGGAGCCTCAGACCTGAAATGGCAGTTTCAGATGCAACAGAAAAGCCACTACAGCAGCTCAGGCCCAGGAAGAAGGCGCTTGCCATGGCTTGGATGTGGTTTGTTGCCCACAGGATCATGTGCGGGTCCCCAGGGTGGGGCTGATGTTAAGAGGTGATGGGCCCTTTAAGAGGTGGGGCCTAGTGGGAGGTCCTTGGATGACTGGGGGCGTGCCCTCCATTGAAATTAACATAGTTTTCCTGGAACCCTTGCAACTCTCTGGCTTCCTGTCTCACCAGGTTTTCTCCCTTATACATCTGCTCCTGCCATGATGTCAACCTTGATAATGTGATGTGGTCAAGAGGGTCCTTGCTAGAGTTGGCATTATGCTGTTTGAACTTTGACCCTCCAAAACTGTGAGCTAAGTAAGCCTCTCTTCTTTATAAAGTAACCCAGCCTCAGGTACTTTGTTATAGCAGTGGAAATTGACTAAGAAACACCTGTTTCAATGGGGCTAGACTGTTATGAAGTCAGCTAGGAGACGCAGTATTCCTGGAACTCAGCCCCTTCCCTCAGGAAATGGGGTTCTTGGAAAGAATCTCTGCCTCCAAATTCTGTCTCTACAAACCTGGAAGCTGGTGATCAAATTTAGTTTGGTAAACTAAGGCATCTCTCAAGGTCCTGGACTCTAAAGATCTTACGATGTAGACAGGTGGGCAGTGATTCCGAGGAGGACCAGGTAGGGCAAGGGGTGGGCCCTCTGCCTGATACTAAGTCCATCCTGAGGCTCTGCAGTTCCTCTGGAGGTGCCCATGGAGAACCTTTTTCCCTGAGAATGAGTCCCTCCCACAGATCCACCCTCCCCACCCAGCAGCATTACATGACCGTGCCCCTAGCCACAGAGGGGCTGACCTCTGGCCCAGGCTGCACCAACTAGATTGCTCCTGTAGGAATTTGGACTTTGGATTAGAGACAGAGGGGACCCAGGGACCCAGAGATGTTGGATGGGTCACAAAAGGGACATTTTCCAGGAGCCCAGGAGGTCAGCTCTGGAGGTCTGGCTCTTCCCTTCTCCAGTCTTGGCTCTGAAATGTCTCCCTTCCTTTGGGACCCCTCCACGTCCTTCCAATGAAGTCCTCAAGTTAGTTTCTGATCTTGCACCCAGAGACCTCTAAACCTCCAACCAGCGACACCTTCAAGGCTGGAGGAAGGAGATCCCAGCCGGTTCTTGTGGGTCAGAAGCCTGCTTCATTCCCCAGGGCAGAAGAGGAGAGCACGTTCCCAAGGGACCACAGAACCAGGGGAGAGGAAGGACGCTACATCAGGGGACAGGAATGCCGAACACCAGCCCCCATTCCACCACGGAGAAGCTGTGTGACCTGTCTTCCAGTCACCTGAGGGGCTGGGGGACAGTCACTGGGCCAGCCAGCTGCACCTCTGCATCTTCAGCTCTTCAGGGGGGATACCCATGGACCTCAGAGAGTTGCCATAAGGAAGCAGAAATGTTTTCTCTTCCATCCTAATTAAAAAAAAAAAAAAAAAGCCTTTCTACCAGTCAGTGAAGCAAGCCCTCGGCAATTCCTCTGCCTCAGAGCTGCCCTTTCAGGACCTGCCCACCTGTTGTGAGAGCCGTGTAGATGGCTCCCAGGCCTAACCCCCGCTCAGATGGGCCCTCATCTCTGACCTCCTCCAGCCTCCTCCAACAATTCCGGGATCTTCCAGGCCTCCTGCTGAGATTCCTAATTGCACGGGAGCCAGGGAGATTTCCCCAGCCAATTTCTTGTGTTCTCCCCCAACACAAGGAAATGGGTGTTCAGTTATTGTCTCTGTGATTCTCCACTTGTGTCTGCTGGATAACTGCTGCTTGGATGAAACCTTGGTATGGAGGGTAGGATTTGGTTTTTTCCTACCTTTTCTTTTAATGAGGAACAAATATGGAGCTCTGAGGGGCCAAACGGCTCTCCGCAGATTTCAGGCTTTTCCGTCGGCCTGCCTCTGCAGATCTCTGGAAAGTTACGCTCCAATAACCCGAGAGTTTTAATTGAAGGGCTGGGTGGGGGAGGGAGAATCGTAGTGGAGAGTCATAAACTTCTGGAAGGAACCCCTGGGACCATGCCCTTCATCCCTGTTCACTCCACACACTGAGCACCTGAGGCCTGCAGAGGTGAGGAGCTATTTCCATGGTGACAGGCCCACGGACGGCACGGCCCAGCCTTGGAATGGGGGTCTCTGGGCTCTAAGTTCAGTGCCTTTTAAACCCACTACTCCCTGCTCTAGTGCAGAGGTTCTCAACCAGGGTGAGCCCATCTCCCAGTTGCTCCTGGCAGAGGCCAGAGATGGGCAGAGGCCAGAGATTCTGCTCAACAGCCTACAATGCACATGATAGCCCCACTGCACTCCCCAGCAAAGAATGGGGAGAATGCAGCAAATGGCCCGCAGAGAGCTAATCCTCCTTTCCAAGTCCAGGGCAGACATTACTAATCAATCACAGTACGCTCCTCCCCTGATCAGTCCAGATTCTTTTCAACACAGCACTTCGCCCAGGGACTACTAGTCCAGAGGTTACCTACTGCTCCTCCCATGGCTGGACAATGTAAAGTGGTAGGCTCAGAAATTATTCTGTCAGGTTTGAGTCTTGGCTCTGTAGTTGCCTACTAGCTGTGTGATTTGGGATCTTACTTAACCTTGCCATGCCTCATTTCCCCTCATCTCTGAAGTAGAGTTTATAAATGGGGTAATCTCAGAGAGCTGTTTGGGAGAAAACAAAGAAGTCTTCAGAGGTCACTGTGTCTGGTGGTCAGTGCATCACACTGCTGGCTGCTATAACAATCAGTCTGCTCTGATGGTGACAAAGAAGTAGTCAGTCCCCCGTCAGAAGGAAGCAGGCCAGGCTTATCCCTCCATTGGGACTCACACATGACTCCTCCTTGTCCTCACGTGCCCATGAGGTGATTTTCAAATTGAGCAAAGTTTCCCTGACTCTTAGCAGGACCAGCAAAGTGACCCTGTTTTCCCCTTAGCCCCATTACTAATGGATTATAAAAGCTGGCTTCAATTGAGCACTAAACTCCCTTCAAAGCCCTGTGCTAAGCTCTTTCTGTTTTCTCACTTAAGCCTCAAAAATAACTTATGAAGTAGAAGCTCCTAAAACCCCCTTAAACATATGAGGAAGCCAAGGCTCAAAGAAGGCAAATAACTTGCCCAAGGTAGCACAGCCCCAAGAAGCCAAGCCAGGATTTGCGAGAACTGAGCTCTGGACCCTGTGCTGCCCTCCCTCTCTGTTCCATTGGAGAGCTGGAAAAGAAAGAGAGTGTGAGAGTCAGCTTTCTGTTGCGGTAACAAAATACCTGAGATAAACAACCTAAAAGGAGGAGAGGTTTATTTTGGCTCATGGTTTCAGACAATGATTGGCTCACTTACTTTTGGGCCTACGGTGAAGTAGATCATGTCAGGGAGAACATGTGGCAGAGAAGGCTGCTCACCTCCTAGAGGTAGGGAGGCAGAAAGAGACAGAGACAGAGAGAGAGTGGGCAAGCAGGGGAAGGGGCCATGGAAGAAACATACCTGTGGAGGGCCTGTCTTCGATGACCTACTTTCTTTAACTAGGCCCCACCTCCCGATGTTCCCACCACCTTCCAAGAGCCCATTAAGCTATAAATCTATAATGAATCAATCCACCGATGAGGCCAGAGACCAATCACCTCTGAAAGCCTCCATCTCTGAACACCATTGCTGTGGGGACCAAGTCTTCAACAAATGAGCTTTCGGTGGACATTTCAGATTCCAAAGATAACAGAGAGGAAAGAAGGGAGGCAGAGAAGGTCAGTGTCTGGGAGGCACACACCTGCCAGGTCACTGGCACTTTCTGGCAGCTGGTCAGGGCTGAGGAACACACATCTGCTCCCCAAGTTCCCCAAGGGCTGGGGGGCAGCCCTTCTGGTGCAGCCAGATTCCAAAGCCAGACCCAGTTATCAAGACCCCACGCTCCCTCCTGCACCTGAGGACCAGAGTGGCAGGTGGTGATTCCCCATCACCTGCAGAACCCTGGTGCGTCTAGGTCCCCTGGTGAGGAGGCCCCAGACCCCAGGCTTGGACAAGGCCTCAGTGTGCCTGGGCTGCTCAGTCACACCTGATGTTTACATCCTTCACCCCAGTCCCCCATGCACCCGATGTCCTGCCTGTGCCCAGTCCACTGGAGGCTTTCCAGGAAAAGTGTCACTATTTTTGGATTTTGTTCATTCTCTGCAGAGCCAGAGAGAAATGTCCACTTCACTGCACCCGCGAGGGCCCCTGGAGCTCGGAAGAGCAGCAGCCTGTCCAGGGATCCTGGATCCTGTCCAACCCTGCTTTAGTCAACACCTGCCCACCCACAGCCTCCACATGCCAGGCACCAGGCTGGGCGCTGGGCCGCGGTGGTGAAGGCACCAGGCGGCTGGGCAGCCTGTCAGCAGGTCAGGGAGACCACCCAGGGGATGGACGCTTGAGCTGAGCCTGAAGGAGGAGACTCAGCAGGGGAAGATGGATGGACGACCCAGACACAGCAAAGCACTGTCGAGGCCCAGAGGGAAGAGGCTGGCGTCTCTGAGGAGCTCCAAAGAGGAGACGGATTGGCAGGGTGTGGAGGCCTGGGGGGCCCTTCCCCTGCTTGCCCACACTCTCTCTCTGTCTGTCTCTGTCTCACGGAGCCGAGGAAGGCAGTAGATCAGTAATGTGACAGGCTCAGACTGGCTTGTGCTCCACGGTGGGCGACAGAGTGGATGTAGGAAGGCCAGTTAGGATCTGGGTTCTGGGACAGGGTCTCACTCAAGGTCACCTGCTGACCCGGTGCAGAGAGGCTAATGTGTCCTTCCAACACTGTCCATCTTCAGACTAACCACCCACTGCCCCCTGCAAAGCAGTCCTGGCTTAGGCATGCTGGTGCCCTCCCAGAGTGGCCTTCCCTGGACCACTCTTCACTTCCCCCATACCCCTCCCACCCCAGGACACCGCTGATGGATTCCAGAGCAGGTGCCCTGTACCCTTGGCCCTTCTCGGGGACTCTTTAGTTCCTAGGCTGGACGCCCTGGGCCTGGGTTTCCTCCGGGGGGGTCTGGAGCTGAGCTTTGGGGCTTTTGCTGCTTGAAAAAGAAAACAGTAAATAAAATGCAAAGGCTGCTCCTTCCCCCCACCAGCGCGGCAGGGCCTGGCGTGCAGCAGGCAGGCTCTGGGGTGCGGGGAGACGGAGAGGACCGGCTGGCTGGGAGCCAGACGTGGAGCAACCCCCGGGAACGAGCGGAGCAGTTGTCATTGTGAGTTAAACAGGCCGTTTATGGGGAGGATAAAAGTTAATGAGAAGCTGTACTCCAGCTCCCCACCATTGAGCAAGAGAAACCCTGGCAAACAAACCCCACAAAGAAAGAGCAAGAGGCGGATCTGGTGGCGGAGGGAGAGCCTGCAAAAGGTGCAAGAGGCACCGGGCAGCCACACTGGTCCCCTGACTAGGGAGGCGGCACCAATTTCTCCAGGCGTCTTCTTAATCTGTTACCCACTGTCCCCTTCCCAGAGTCACTGAGAGTCATTTGGGGAGGCAGGCGTTGGCTCTCTTGCTAATTCATCTAAATAAAGCCCTACTCCTGGGAGGCCACCCAGCTGCAACCTGGAGCCTTGTTGAGTATGCATTATTTATTTATTTTTTTTGTACCGGGGATCGATCCCAGGGGCACTTAACCACTGTGCCACATCCCCTGACCTTTAAATTTTTTTCATTATGAGACAAGGTCTTGTTAAGTTGCTTATGCCTCGCTAAGTTGCTGAGGCTGGCTTTGAACTCGGGATCCTCCTGCCTCAACCTCCAGAGTTGCTGTGTACCTCCGCGTCCAGCTTGGCCTCGTGTATCCTAATTGTTGACAGTGGTGGCCCTGGTTTCTGTCGGATGTCTGAGCTGGGGAAGGGGCATGGGACGAAGTCTGTGGGTGTCAGGGACTGCTTCTGTGCTAACTCTTCATTACTGGCACTGCCACAGAACAGCAGCAGCTAACACTTACTCATTGTTATATATGCATTGTGCGGATTCCTTTGGTCCTCCTGACAACCCTCTCATGTTACTGATGAAGAAACTGAGCCCCAAGAGGTTCAGTGACTTGCCCAGGTAGTAGTGCACAGCTGGGCCCAGGACACAAGCTGTCATCTTTGGAATCCGAGAGTTTATACCACTCTGTTGTACCACCTCGAGACAAATGTGCAAACATACATATGGGTGCCAGTTGGCAAATGAAGGGCTCATGGAGGCCCAACCCATAAGATGGAAGGTTCTGGAAGGTCCCTCAGGAGTGCTTCCCCTTCACCAGGCCATCCACATGTCTCCTGGGAAATGTCCTGGAAGGACTCAGGAAAGGCAGAGGTGGGGTGAAAGAGAAGGACATCTAGAGACCCAGAATGTGGCATTGGAGGGGCAGCCCAAGGGTATACCCACTATCCTAGACCTGGCCCAGGGGGGCTCATCTGCACACACCTGCTGCCTGCCCACGGCGGGGTACCCACAGGTCAGTGGATGACCCACTGAAGAATGGGGAACTGGCTTTTGGCCAGCACTGTCCACCAGCTGGTTTTGATCTGAGGTTTGGGAGATTGGGCAAGACATCTGACCCCTCATCGTGAAGACCTCTGCCTCAGCTCCTTAGGGTCCAAATCTGCCATGGCTGGATGTCTCCCCCAGAGCCTGGTGAACGTCTAAGGGACAGATACTCCAATTACTCTGATCTGATCCCTGCACATTATGTCTTGTACGGAAGCATCACATTGTAGCCCACAAACACACACTGATTATGTGTCAGTAAAAAAGAAGCACAGCTCAGATGTGCCCTAACCCTGACATTTCAAAGAAAACCACCCAACACCCTTGACCTTTTCCGTTCTCACATGTAGCTACATCCTTGGCGCCCAAGGCCTTGCTCTCTACAGGCTCCTAGGCTCTTCCTCACTGGTCCTCCGTCTTTCACGGTCTCCTCCTCAGGGGCAGCCAATGCTCCTCCTCGGCCCTCACTGCCCATCCTCATTCCCCTGCTGCTGACCTCTGCACCCTCCTGGTTTTGAACACTGTCTTTGAACAGACTCCCCGGTCCATGGGTTCCTCCCAGGTGCCCAGGGGACACCTCCACCTGGATGCGGGATGGCAGACTGAGCCACCACCCTGCCCTCATTGTCTTACTGACCCCTCGAGGGGGTCCTCCCTGGAGGGTATCCTGACTGTCCCTCTTCTTCATCCTCCTGTGGAGTTCATGGGTCAGCCACTCTTGCAATCTGATCCACCCCTCCTCTCCATTCTCAGTACCTGCTCTTCATTTGCATAACTTCCAACTAGCATCCTTGTTACTGCCTCCCTCAAAACCTTCCAGGGTGATCTGGTGACACGGGACCCTGGCCACTGTGTGTCCATGGCTTTCCGTCTCCTGCAGCCCTTGTGAACTGCTTGCTCTTGGCCTGTGTCTCTGGCCCTGTCCTCCGACCACACTGAGCTCTGCCAGGCTCCTTATTCATATCAAGCTCTTCTAAGCTGTGCTCTGGTTTGGGCTGTTCCCTTGACCGGGAGCTTGCCTCCTCCCTGTCCTCCTGTGAACTTTCAAAGTTCATCCCATCAGGTGCCACCCCTTTCCAAGAAACCTCCTGGGCCTGACCCCGCCTCCTTTGGCTTACAGCTTGTCCTTTGCACCATGGATCTGCATGGAGATCTGACTCCACGGAGTCAACCAACTGAGGATCTAAAATATTCAGGGAAAAAAATGCGTCTGTCCTGCACCTGTACTGACTTTTGCTTGTTATTTCTCAGACAATACAATGAAACAGCTATGTTCACAGATCGTGTTAAGCACTGTAAGTAATTTGGAGATGATTTGAAGTATACAAGGGGATATGTACAGGTTACATGAAGATGCTACACACTGTTTTATACAAGGGAATCGGGCATCTTGGACATTGGTATCCACAGGGGATCTTAAAGTCAGTCTCTAATGGATACCTAGGGACCACTGGACTCACAGTGCTCTCTGAACACCCATCACTGCAGCCTCATGCACTGTATTGGAATCATGTCCCCCTCCCTGATTCAGAGGGGATCTCTGACACTTACCTATCTTCAAATCTCTGCCTGATTCATGTGGTTGAACTGCACTGATGTTCCTTCTCTAAAGAGAACCTCTGTGGGGCGGGGGACATAGAGGGCACTGCACTCTCCTGGTCTCCTTATAAAAGGTGGAAAAACATCTCCTCTGAACTTCCCTCCTCTTCCCTCCGGTGGGTGAAATATTCCAAGAAAGCCACCAGAATGCCCAGCTCGGAAGCTAAGGCCCCAGGCAGGCAGGACGTCAACACCTCTGTCCATCAAACGCCAGTGGAATGAGTGGCTTGTCATTAGTCCTCTCGAGTCAACAAATCACTCCTGGAAGCCTGAGTTGATTGTAATATGATAAATACGAATATTCTAGAGTTGAATAGCGGGACTGTGCCCTGAGGAGCAGTGTGGCATCCAGAGTGACTAGATGTCAGACAAGGTCCCTTTGAACCAATTCTAAAACTGAAGCAAATTCACCACCCCGTCAACAGGCTGAACACGTACATGAGCAAAACACAGGAAGAAAACACAGCGGCCTGCCTACATCCCATGTTCAACACCACGTACACCGAACTCAATTCTTAATATTTTGATGATTCTGAAGAAAGGCTGGCTCATCGTGCCAGGCATGATGGTGCACGCCTGTAAACCCAGCGGCTTGGGAGGCTGAGGTGGGAGGATTGCAAGTTCAAAGCCAACCCCAGCGATTTAGCAAGGCCCTAAACAACTTAGGGAGACCCTGTCTCAAAATAAATATAAAAAGGGCTGGGGACATGGCTCAGTGGTTAAGCATCCCTGGGTTCAGTCTCTGGTACCAAAAAAAAAAAAAGGCTGGTCCACTCTGAGAAGATGCTTCTCAGCATTCCCAGGGTCTCTGAGACCCCACCCTGCCAGGTCCCACCCTGCCCTGGTTTGGGCTTCCCTTTTCCTGGGCTAGGGTGGAGAGGCAGATTCTCAGGCGCTGTGAGAAGCCGCCCTGTGATGGCTTAATGGCTTAATTATTCATTAAGCCATTTTTCCTCTGGTTGGAATCCAGATCCAGACATGTAAACGGCGCATCTTGAGTTCTCTGGCAGAACCGCTCCCTGTCAGACAGAAGCCACAGTGCCCAGACCTCCAGCTTCAGGTGTCATCCGGAAAATGCAGCTTGTCGAGGTGCCATGACCCAGGTCGGCCGTACGAGTGCCATGGCCGGGAGCCAGAGCCACGTCCACCGAGGCCCGGACGTTTTCCACCTGCTGACCCTGAGTTGTGGGCTTTACACCTTTAGACACCAGACTAAACCTGATTTGAAATTGGCCCTCGGGGAAATTAAAGAAAAAAATAAAAAGGATGTTTGATGAAGTCTAATGTCCTTTGCAAGGCGGCTCTCTCCACCGGCATCCCAAGGCTGGGGCTTCTGGATAATCCAGGACAGGTGAATCCAGGGCCTCCTGCCCTCATGTTAACACCAGGACTCCCCTGTCCTTGTCCTAGCAACATCCCTCTGTCACCCTCTGTTTCCCACCAGCCTCCAAGAAGGTACAGAGGAGGAGCTGAGTGCCAACTTTGTACCAGCACAATGACAGGAAGTGCTATGCTTCTGAAGGGGTCCAGGAGATGAGGACTGCTCTTCCCGTTTTTGCAGAAGAGGAAATGCAGGCTCCAGGAAGTAACAGAAAGAGCACGTGGAGACAGCCAGGCTCAGCACTCGATTAGACCTGGCCCCCAAGTGCACACTTCTTACATGGCACCCAGCACATGTCCTCATGGTGGGCAGGGCAGGGCCACTCAGAGGTCAACTGGGCAGCCTGGCCAAGACCACTCCACGCTGGCCATGGCAGGTGCTTAACCCCTTGTGACTCAGTTTCCTGTTCACAACAGCCAGGATCATTACAGGCTGGAGGCCAAGGCTTAGGCCATGAGAGATCCTGACACACGCATGGGGCCTGCTATGCCCTCGACAGAGTGTCCACCTCTAGAGAGGGGGACCTCGTCAACTTTAGCCCCAATGCAGAAATGCTTCTGTCCTGGAGTGGCAGGGGGCCAACTTGTCTCTGTGTGGGTGAGCTCGTGACCACTGTTGGGGTGTGGGGTGTGGCCCACAGGCAGCAGGAGCAGTGCAAAGCATCTTCTAGCCCCAGAGTGACACTGCCTGGGAGCCGGGCCCTGCCTGCCCAGCTCAGCCCTCACCTCCCACTGAGCCCCAGTTCGCAGGGCTGCTGCCAGCGCTCATTCATAAATGATGAAAAGCCTCTCAGTGAACGTCAGGCTCTGTGATGCGGCACCCACTGTGAACCTCGGGCCGCGAGCTGGAGCCAGGCGCGCCTTGAGTCCTGGGGGGTTGGGGTCCGTGAGCAGGCTCACCCTGGGGCAGCCTGCTGGGGGCCACATGGGCCAGGGTGAGGTCCCACCCAGGTGGGTGGAGCAGGCTGGCTGCTGACCTGGGGGCTGTTGGGGAAAGGGTGGGTGCTCTCTGTGGGATATCCCTCCAAAACCTCAGGAGCAGCAAGGTTTGGAGGGCTCTGTCCTTGCTGGCAGGGATTAGTCACTAGGGTCTGAAAGGTCAGTCTGATGCGGGTGTTTTTGACAGTCTGGGGAAACGGAGAATGGAGAAAGAAAAGGAAACGCACTCATGGTCCTTATTGTGGGAGCCTGACCTGGCCTGGGGGTGGGGGGGCTACAGGGCCAGCAGGCACTCCGTCCAGGAAGGTTCCCGACTGCAACCCTGGGGACTTGCCCTGCTTACGTCCAAAGCCACTGCCCCATCCCCACCTCCCTTGCTCAAGGGAGACACTGACACATGCGTGGAGGTGGCCATCCCCACTCTGGGTCCCTACACCTCCTCTCCTCAAGTGCTTCCACAGAGAGGGAACCCACCTTCCTGAGAGTCCTGTTCAGGTGACGTTACTATCTATGGCCCAGCTGAGGACAAGACCAGATTGTGCTGGGCCCTCAAGTTTGTGTCATTAGACTCAAACACACAATGACAGTTGCAAAATTAGACTTGGGGCCTAGGCAGGGTCTGGGGAGTGTCCCTGTGGACCAGCCCAGCTGGGCCCCCAGATCCAGGGTAGATCCTGTCTGAGAAAGCAGCACCACACAACAGCCCCTCCCACTCTGTCACCTGCTCAGGAAGCCCCCACCATACAGGTGGCCTCTGAGGAGCTCAGATCCTCTGGTGGTCTGCATAGAGGGTTCCCACCGGACCCTCCCCCAATCCAACTGTGGTGCTCTAAGATGTCTAAACACAATCTCCTCCTCTGAGACCACTGTTGCTGGCTGGCACAGCAACAGTGAAGAGTTGGGTGGATGACTGTGGCCCCACAATCTCGGCCTCAGGGCGAATAGGGAGCTGCCTTCTGCCTCCAGATGCATGCTCATTGCTTGGGAAGAAAAGCTCGTGGGGTGTGGCCCACAGGCAGCAGGAGCAGGGTGGGGCCATTCTGGTGCTTTTGGACGAACTTTATTACGTGACATTTGCTGTATGTTTGGGAGAACCAGCATTGAGTTGAAAGAACAAATGGATGGGTGGATAGTAAGTGGGGGCCCCTGCCCAACAGGCTTTCTTATCTCAAACTTCACAAATATCTATACAGATTCTTGGATTGACCCAGTGTGAGGTTCCCAAGAGAGAAGTACAGACAGCTCTTTACATTAGAGGGTTTCACGTCTCCGGATTAAACCAATTCTTGATTGACAGATACACATACACATAGCCAGGCACCGAGGCTCATGCCAGTGATCCCAGCAACTCTGGAGGCTGAGATATGAGGATCCCAAATTCGAGGTCAGCTTCTACAACTTAGCAAGACCCTGTCTCAAAATAAAAAATAAAAAGGGTTGGGGGATGTAGCTCAGTGATAGAGAGCCCCTGGGTTCAACTCCCCAGTACTGAGATACTCACACTCTCTCTCTCACACACACACACACACACACTTAACAATTGCATCTGTATGAATACAGACTTTCCCCTTGTCATTATTCCCTAAATAATACAGTATAACAACTATGTAAATAGCATTTGCATTGCAATAGTTATTGCAAATAATCTAGAGATGATTTAAAGTTCACAGGAGGGTGTACTTTATATGCAAATGCTATCCATTTTATATAAGGAACTCAAGCATACTTGGATTTGGGTATTTGAGGGGGTTCCTGGAACCCATCCTTTGTGGATGCTGGGGGACAACTGTGTAGTGGGAAATAGTGGAAGAGATCCCTGTCCCCATCTCCTCCCTAATAGATGGGCCATGTCCATCCAGTCAGCAGACATTTACTGAGCCCACTGACATGGGTGTTCCCAGGGCCCCAGAGGAGGCAACTGGCTCTGCCCTCCAGGAGCTTGACTGGGGGTGGGGTGGGGACAACCAGGTACCCTGTGACTTGGTACAACACATTGCGCCTAAGTCTAGGCACAAATCTGGAGCCTCAGGAATGCAGAGGAGGGAGGAAACTGGAAATGGCCAAGGCTTTGTGGGGAAGGTCACCTCTGAGGTGAGCGCCTCCAGACTGGGGCAGCTGGGCGGGCAGCTCTGCCGGGAGCATCTATTCCAGCAGGCGCTGGTGGTGAGGCTGGAGATGCAGATCCGACAGCGGAATTTCAAGTTGCCATTCTCCTTTGAAGTGGGAAAGCAAACGGCCTGCAGATCCACGCCGGCCTCCCTCGGCGATCCGCACATCCCACAGCAGGGCGAGGTTTCTGGCGTCCGCTGGAGGGACGCCTGGTTGTTCACCGGGATCCTGGGCGTGTGGGGTGGGAACCGTCAAGTCACAGTCGGGGCTAACCGCTGGGAGCGGAATGGGGAGGCTGGCATCCTGGCCCATGAGCAGGGGCACCGCTAGCCTGCAGAAGTCTCTACCAATGGTCACAAGCCAAGGACACCCACCAGGGCTGCCGAAGGGAACAACCCCGCGGCCACGCGGGAGCAGAGGTCTCCCCCAGCGGCCACGCCTCCGCCCCGGCTCGGCTCCGCCTTTGGGTGTGGCTTCCTGGCTTCTGGGTAGGGACCGCTGGGCCTCCTCCCCATCTCAACTCATCTTCCTCTATCACCAGGCAAAGCTGCTGATCCTGACCTCTGCGAGGAGAAGGGGCAGCAGAAACCACGGAGCTCAGGCTGGAGCCGGTACGCGGACCACGGACCCGTGCGCTTCCCTGCTCTAAAGAGAAGGGTGGCGAGCTGCCATTTACTGAGCATCCGGCGAGGACCAGCGCTTTATGGTTGAGCTCACCTAATCCTCACAACAGCCCTGTGAGTCCGGGATTATCGGTCCTCTTTTATAAATAAGGAGGCTCAGATGTAAAGAGTGTGGAAGAAAATTCCCCAAGATTACCCTCCTAATCAGAAACAGAGCCACAACTTAGAGTCAAGTTTCTCCGACTCAAAAGCACTCTTTGCACCAAAACCCCTTCCAGCTGTGGCAGGCAGAATCCCAAGGTGGCCTGAGAAAACCCCCCTCCCCTGGTGTGCACCCCTGTGCAATGCCCTCCCCTGGAGTGTGGGTGGCACCTGGGAATATGCTGATGAGATTATGTAATAGGACTCCCTTGATGGGGGAGGGGGAGTCATGTTCCCTAGGGCCTGGAAGCAAGGGAACAGTCTTAAAATGAACTGCCAGTGGGGTCCCATGGCGCCGAAACCCAGCAGCCCCTAGGAGCTTCCAGGTCCCTGGCTGATGGCAAGCAAGAGAACAGGGCCTCAGCCATTCAACTGTGAACCGCACCCTCGCCCCCCATACCATCCTGCCAACAACCAGTGAACTTCTAAAAGGACCCCAAACTCCTGACACCTTGATTATAGCCTTGGGACCCCTGAGCAGAGGAGCCAGCTGAGTTTGTACCAAAACCCAGTCCACAGAAACTTGAGGTAAGTCTGTGCTGTTTTAAGTCACTAACTTTTGGTCCCGTGATAAGAAGCCTAGAAAGGGAAGGTGTGTCTCACGAGTTCTTCGGAGGGCACTGTGGCTTTGCAAAGAGCCACTGGCCAGAAAGAAGGAAAGATATCCAGGTCACCTGGGGAGAATCCTTTCTCCTGAGACTCAGTTTCCTGGACCATAAATGGGGACACCAATGGTACCTATGGCATGGGGTTGGCGGGAGGGCCGGATGAGACGGTGCACATGCGTCCTCAGCCTCGACAGTGAGCTGTCCACACACAGTGGCTAACAAGATTATGTGGAATTTGAGGCTTGCCACTCTTGGGGCCTGACCTGGGAGAACTTTCAGGAGGCTGGTCGGGTCTCCATGCATCAGTTTCTAGAGAGGCCTGTCATGACAAAGTTCCACAAACTGGATGACTTAAAGCACAAGAACTTGACTCTGTTAGTTCTGGAGAACACAGAGGTGTCGACAGAGGCCCCCCCCCCCCCGCCCCTTCTCTCTCAAGGATCTAGGGAAGAATTCATACCGTGCCTCTCCCCTAGCTTCTGGTGGCTGTGGCAGTCCTTGGTGGCCCTTGGCCTGCCTCCATCTCCATATGGCTTCCCCTCTGTATGTCTCTCTGCTCTTCTTACTTGGACCCAGGGTAATGGATGAGGGCCTACCTTTATTGAGGATGACTTATTGAGGATAATCCGATTGTATCTGAAAAACCCTATTTCCAAATAAGGTCACATTTACAAGGACCCAGACATCTCTAGGGGGGGACACAACTCATCTACAGCACTCCCCGACATTAACGATGACAAGACTAAATAGCCCTTGGCAGCCTCTTCTTCTCTGCTTATCAGGTGCCCCTGCCCCTTCGATGCCTTCCATATGATAGAACCAGACATGAGGAGCCTCTGCCAAGAAAGTTCTGGAATGTTCTGACTTGAGAGACAAGTGTGCCCTGTGAGGTCCCATGTCCTCCAAGACCCTCTGGAGAACAGTAGAGACCATGGGCTGCTGGGTGCTGTTGGAGGGTAAGGGGTAGGACCAAGTGAACAACTCGGGCAAGGGGACAGGTGACGGGGCAGGTGACGAGGGAGAGGGCTGGCTCCACAGGATGCCTCTTGCAAAGACAAGAGGCAGGCAGATGCTCAACATCCCTGGTGCTGGAGCCAGGTTTCTAAGAAAAACAGAAAAGCCGCTTCCTTGCTTCAAAGGAAAGCTGGCGCTGCAGGTCCCAGGGCCTTCTGCTCTCTCTGGGCTCCTCTGTCCTCTCTCTCACTGGGAGCAGGTCTGGAGGAGGAAGATGCATATGCGAGATGGCTCAGGTGACCAGACTGATGGGTCCCAGGGCACCTCAGAGGAGAGGGCTCTGGGTCCTGCCGTGCCTCCAGCCTGAGTGTTTCCACCACAGCAACAGGGCTTAAAGGCAGATGCGGCTTCAGACGCAATGTGACAGCCTCCCCTGTGCCCAGGTATGTAGATGGGGAGTCGTGTGACCAGGTCAGGTACTATCAGGGTGGTGGCTCTGTAGCCATACACACATATACAGGTGCCACGACTCTGCTTCCCTCCCATGGTGCCGACCCCAGTGTCCAATCTGGGACACGTCAGTGTCAGTATCGTGCGGAGAGGCCAACAGGAAACACTGCTCACCCACCAAGTGCACCATTAGCCACTCCCTGTGCCCCAGAGAACTGCACTTCTTGGGGTTCCTTGATTTTGTCTCCGGGTAGGTTTGGCCAATGGGAAGCTGTGAAGGAAAAGAAGACGCAGGAAGGGAGAAGTCAGGGTTTCTCTCTTATCCATTGGACAGTGTTTCTGGTCCCTGCGGTGTCTCCTCTGGGGGTTCAGTTACTTCTAGAAAGCCCTGCCTCTGTGGTCCCTGCTTCCCCCATGATCCTGGGTGGCCTGGCCTCTGGCCTCAGACAAAACCACCTTCTTCTGGTTTCTCTCCTACACGGGGTGTAAAGGCTCCTGTAGCTGCTCACATCTGGGTGCCAGATGGCTCCCCCGTGTGGTTTCTCAGCTTCCGTCACCAGTTATCAACTCCCTCTACTCAATTCCCTCTGTTGGAAAGACACAAAGCAGTTTCTGTTTTCCTGGAAGGTCCCTGACTGACATATTACTGATGACCATTTATTAAGCACTCAAAACATACCAGCAACCCTTACACACATTATCTCTCTGAATCCTCATGGGTGGAAGAGGAAGGTGACGCGCTGACTCCATTCTATAGATGAGGAAAATGGGGCTCAGAGAACCCAAATATGGCGTCCCAACAGACACCTCCACTTTAATCCAGTCGTAAGGGAAAGAGCACAGACTTTGCAACAAATCCCTGCTTAACCACTTAGCAGTTATGTAACCTCAGTTAACCCCCTCTTTCTAAGTCCATGTCCCCGTTCCAGAATATTTTCACCACTCCAAAAGAGAAACCTTGTCCCCTCTCCCTGGCAATCACTAATCTGCTTTTGGTTTCTACTAATATGTTGGATATTTTGTACAAATGGAAGCTCACAATATGTGCTGTTAAGAGTCGAATTGCATCCTCTTTGCCACCAAATTATAGGCTTGAGGTTCTGACCCCCAGTACAGTAGACGTAGTTGAGATAAGACCATTAGGGTGGGTCCTATACCAGTATGACTGGTATCCTTACAAAAGGGGGAATTTTGGGATGGACACACATGCACAAGGAGAGTGTCACTGGAACATGACGGCAGAGGTCAGGTGATGCTTCTACAGATCAAGGAACATGGAGAACTGTTGGCAAACACTAGAAGCTGTGGTCTCTTTCACAGTTCTCAGGAGGAACTGATTCTGCTTAACACATATGCACCATCTCACCTTGACCTTGAACTTCCAGCCCCAGAACCCAGACAACAAGTTTCTGTTGTTGAAGCTGCCAGTCTGTGGTGCTGTGTTCCACAGCCCTGGCTGGTGTCAACAGCCAGTGGTCTTAAGACAATAAGTAGGGGGCGACATTCTCTCCAGGCAGCCCTACAGGAAGGAGAAATAACCCAGTGCAGAGGCACAGTCCTTGAAGGAAACGCAGCTAAGCAGGCTTCATGAGGAGCTCCATGTCTTCCCTCATGGTCACAGCTGTGAGATCCAGGGTGCAGAGCTACCTACTGTGCCCTCCTGAGGGACAGCCATCAGCCTGAATCCAGAAGATGGGGCTCCCTGGAGCTGACACAGAGGTGGTACAGTGTGCTGGCTAGGTGTGGCCTTTGCAGTCAGACTGCCTGGGTTCAAATCCCAGCCCTGGTTCTGCCACGTAAATGCTCTTCCACTTGGGAGGGCTCCTGTTGTTTGCTTTGCCTCAGTTTCCCCAAATGTAACATGGGGATAGTTAAATAGTGAAGAAACTTGTTAAGTCACAGGAGCCTCGGACATTCTGGTCTAACCAGATCAGGGCAGGTGGCCTTGCTGCTCCCTGCTGCCCTCTCACCCTGCAACTGCAACCAGACTCTCTCCTCTCACCTGTCCTGCCTTGCTAGTGACACCTGCCACCCATGGCGGGTCTCCTCCCATATCCCTGCATCTACCCAGTCTGTTTTAGTTAGCTTTTTGCTGTGGGGACCAAAATACCCAAGAACAACAACTCAGGGGAAAGAAAGTGTTTGGGGCTCACGGTTTCAGAGGTCTCAGTCCATAGATGGCCAGTTTCGTTACTTTGGCCCAAGGTGAGGCAGAACATCACGGGGAAGGACAGAGAGAAGGAAAGCTGCTCAGCTCATGGTGGGGCTGCAGGTGCACACGCCCAGGGACCAGCTCCTCCAGCCAACCCCACCTACCACAGGTACCGCCCAGTCAGTCCGTTCAAACTAAAACAGGCTGCTTAGGCCAGGGCTCTCACAATCTAACCACTTCACCTCTGAGTGACCATGCATTAATAGGAGTTTTGGGGGGACACCTCACATCCAAACCATAACACAGTGTATCCTATCCCCAAGACAGGTCTCAAACCCACCCCCTCTGTTCCACCCTGCTGACCTTAGTCAGGCTTATCACCCCTGCTCTGGACGCGTCTAGTGTCTTCCAACCAGGTCTCCCTGCCTCTGGTCTCCACCTCATCCTGCAGCGTAGAGCCAGGGAACGCTGGAGACACAGTCGGTCATGCAGCTACCTTGGCCTGGAGGACCCAGTGCGGCTCCCAGGGGAGAGAGAGGGAAGGGGGCCCTTGGCTGTGGTTCTGCCTCCTCACGACCCCTCTCGTATGAGCCTTCCTGCTCTGATGGTACTGAATTTCTTAGGGGACCCAGAGCACACCCTGCATGCCACGCCTGTTTTGAATGGAGAGCACCCTGAATTTCTCTTATTCAAGCATCCCAGCAGCCCCTTCCAATGTAGGAGCCACCCAAGGGCAGGTCCCACCCTATCAGCACAGTGGCAGAGGGATCCTGTTGGAGCTCAGGTGAGCATGTCAGGTCTCTGGGCTAAGCCCTCTAGCAGCTTCTCCCTCAGAGGGAGAGGCCAAGGCCCTACCAGTGGGGGTGGCCCCCTCTCTAGCCTACTTCATGTTCCCTGCTCCAGCTACCCTGGTCTGATCTCTGGTCCTTGAACATTGACGGACAGCCTTGTACAGAATCATGGCACTGAAATGATGGTCCCTGAGACTTCCCAAGGAAGACTTCACTCTTCATCTCCTCCAGGTCGACTCCCACCACCCTCCAGGTGAGGCCTTGCCTAGCCACTCTGGCGTCGGAGCCTCACCCTGACATTCCTTCCCTTCCTTGCACAATGCTATCATTAAATGAATTACCAATTTCATTCACTGTGAAGAGAACTTCTGACACCACCTCAGTGCAGCTTGGTGAGTGGCATTAAGAACACAGTTTCTCCATGAATGAATGAATGAGTGAATGAGTGAGTGAGTGAGTGAGTGAGTGAGTCTCTCGGTGCCCAGGACTCAGTTTGGGGTCTTTTTAAAAAATTCTCCATGAGTATTTGCTGGATGTAAACAGACTGAAAGAATACTTGGGAGGAGTTGGGGATAGTTAGGGCCGGATGAGGACGGGGGGCTGGGAGGCCCCAAGGCTGGGGTTCCGTGCAGTCTCTCCAAATCACAGCAGCCCAAGCTGAGAGAACAGTCTCCAAGAAGCAAGGTCACGCTATGCCTTGAGCCAGACCCTCTTCATCCAAAGCATGTCAGGCCTCTGCCACCTTGGTCTGGCCTCTGCTCAGCAATGTGCCGGCTTCTGGAGACATTTCCCTAAGGATGAGGTGGCTGCAAGGGGAGTTGGTCACTCGGCTTGTTGCCAGCACAGATGCCCAGCCCCATGACCAGGGGCAGCCCTGGAGTGTGCTTGGCCCTGGGTGAGTTCAACTTGAACTCTACCTCTGCTGTTTTTTTCTTCTGAGGCCAACAGAACCCACCTTCCTGTGGAGTTGTGAGAATCCCATGAGAATACAGACGCTGAGGGCAAGGCCATGTTATTCCCAACAGCTCCCAGTCACAGAACTCTCCTTGCCGGGATATCTTTTTCTTCCAGTCACAGTGTTCCCAAGGGGCTGGGTATAAAAACAAGTCCCTGAATGAATACATGTATGCATGAGTCCGTGAGTCCCCAGAACTCAAGGACATGTGCACACATTTGAGTATTTGCTGAATTGACTGGGACCCAAGAAAACGCAGGTCAGCAACTGGGGACTGGTGGGAGCACGTGAGGGCTGATGGCAGGCCACCTGGGGGGTCTTTGTCACCTTGGACCTACGTTTGTTTGTTGGTGATTTTAATTGAAGATAACAGACAGCAATCAGAAGTGTGGAGCTCAATGAACATGTTGTCTACACCCGCGTCACTACCACCTAGGTTGAGACACAGAACATGCCTGCAGCCCTGGAGGCTCCGTCTCCCCCAACAATACTCCACGAGGGAGACGCTGTTGACTTCCACTGGCCTGGATCAGTTTTGCCTGAGTTTGAACGACATCAACGGAAGTGCACAGTGTGATCAGATGTTCTCCCACCCTCCTTCATGGACTCGGCACGTGAACGCCCGCGATGGGACTGTGGGTGTGGAACGCAGGCGGGTGGCATCCCCTGCAAAACCTGGGTCCTGGGGGTGTGAAGTGTGCAGCAAGTGACTTTTGAAAGAACTGTATGTGGCAGAGTGATTCTCCCCTTCCTTGCTGAAGGCACCCCATCCTCACAGCCACCCTCAGTCTGACAGCAGAATCCTCCCTCTCCAGGCTGCATGAGTCAGAGCCACGACCAGCATCAGGCTCCGTGCTGGTCACGACGCTGTGCCCACTCCTCCGAGGAGCCAGCATGTGCAACCACTGTGGTGGCCCTGTGGGTGGGTCCTGCTCCTTCTTCACATCCGACCTCCCCCCTCCAGCACTGGTGGCCTGCACTGTGGCCCCTGAGTTCCTGGGGTCATGGTCGGCTGTTTGGGGGACACCAGACAGCCCACATCCTCTCCTCTTCTTTGATGTGCAGCAGACACGTGACAGTTTCTAGCTAGGGGTCAGGGGCTGGAAAGACCTCAGCAGAGGCTTAGGAGCCAGAGACCAGGATGCAAAAGCTGGCTGTGTCATGGGCCCATTAGTCTCCCACGGGGAGGTGTTACCCATGCTGCATTGCACTCTGCAAAACACCTGTCTAGATGAGACTTTCTGCAAGTCGTAGCTACCAGGTGGTTAACTGGGAGGCCCCATAGCTGACTGCCCTGGACGGAATCTGGAGCTATCACTGCCTGCTGGCTTTGGGGTCTTGGGTAAATCGCTTAACCTCTCTGGACCTTGGTTTCCCCATCCATACAAGGGAAGCAGGAACAGTACCTGCCTCACAGCTGAGGAGTAATCAAGTTACTATGTGGAAAATGCTCAGAGTAGTTCTTGGCCCGTAGCAAGGTCCGCAGTATGCACTAGCTTGCCTCCTGACCGAATCACCGCTAATTCAATGATTAATTAAACCATATTAAATCCTCACTGTTGGGAGGGTAAAATGAGATAGTGTGAGAAAGGTGCTTGGAATACGAGATAATACACATTGTGCTTGGTACACAGTGAGAGCTCAGATAACTGCTTATTTTTTAAGCTCCTCATAATTATGGATCCTAAACAGAGAGTGAGCCAAGAGTGTGGGGTGGAGAAGCAGTTGAGGGTGGAGGGGACACGGGTCTCCTCAGGGCTGTGCGGGGGCAGTCTGGGCCACTCCCCAGCCCACCTCTGCTAAGTGGGAGGCCTCCCCTCCTGCAGGTGCCTGGAGCTACCCCAGCGCTTCGCACCCGCACACTCTGCCACAGCTTATTGATTTCAAGCCAGAAACAATCTGGACAAAGCGACCAGGTTTAGGAGAAGCAAAACAAAACTCAAAAAAAAAAAAAAAGAAAAAAAAATCCAGGTAAATTTCCTTTCCTTTCCTCCAGAGATGTAAGGCCTGAAGGAGAAAGAAGAGCCGCTCCCGAGAATACGAAAGGCTCTCGAGGGCTGAACATGATTGCTTTGTTTGCAGCTCCAGGAAAGACCGAAGAAGAAAAGGAACGACGTGACTGTTCTAGTCAGCTTCTGCGTAGCTGTGACCCAGAGACCTGACAGGAACAACTTGGAGGAGGGAAAGTTGATTTGGGGGTCACGGTTTCAGAGGTTCAGTCTTTGGCAAGGCCACTCCAGAGCTCTGGGCCTGAAGTAAGGCAGAGCATCATGGCAGAAGGGTGTGGTGGGAGAGATCTGCTCATGACAGCCGGGAAGCAAAGTGAGAATGAGGTGCCAGGGAAAAAATACAACCCCCGAGGCACGTCACCAGTGACCTACTTCCTCCAGCCACACACCACCTGCCTGTACCTTCATGTGGATTAATCCACCAATTAGGTTACAACTCTCCTAGTTTAATCATTCCACCTCTGAACCTTCTTGCCTTGTCTCACACATGAGCTCTGGGAGGGACACCTCGTATCCAGACCATAGCAGCGATCCTGATCAGAATCAAGGAGTAAGCTTTCTAGTCCAAGTCTGGAAACCTCAGTGGAATGCTGGACGTGGGACCTCACTGTCCCCATCCATTTGTGTTCACCCCCATGGTAATCTTAAACCGAAAACTCTGACTAACAACCAGAGACAGCACTGTGACCTGGCCACCAGAACCCACGGGGAGTTGGCTGCTCTGCATCAAGTGGCATCGGAAGGGTCAGCCAATGAACACCGAGAGCAAGGTGTGACATCAGCGGCAGCATAAGTCACAGTGGAAACAGCCTTTCCTCCAGAATTCTCCATGCAAAGATTTCCTAAAGAATTTACACAAATGGAATCGGCAACGGAAATCTTTTGAGACAGAAGAACCCTTTATTTGAAAGAGTTTAGGATTGTTTGGTGCAATGAAGCATGCTTAAACTTGCCATGGGGAGATTTCCCATAGGGAATAAGAATAGAAAGAAAGCAGCTTCTGTCTAAATTTCATCATATTCATATTTTAAGAAACCTTGACCAGTCTGGCTCAGGCAGAAAAATCCTCCCTCGGGAACATCTCACAAACACAGTACTTTCTATGAAGTACCCAGCTTTACCTACGTGATAAAAGTTTGTGAGGGCATATATCCAGGTTCTATTTTTTCTTCACTTACTTTTGTGGTCAGTTTTGACACTTTTATTGTCGGAGATGGATTTCTAGGGACGGAAACCCAATGTGTAAACTGTAACTTACTAGGAAGACAGACTCGACTACCAATGGCTCTCCAAGGCCTTGATCCGGGGATCAATTTGGTTATAAATCAGAGGTGGCCAGTAATAAAACCCTGGCAGCAGGTCCTGGGCATGGAGCCTGGATGCATTTAAGAATAAAGAGATCAAACACCATCAGTAACACAGGGATACACACATCCATCCCTCTGCCTGGAAGTCTGGGGTCTGGTGTTCTTTTCATTTAAAACATCAGGTTGATATTTTTGGCCCCTCAGCATAATAGAACATTTGAGAAAGATGGAAGGAGATGAAATAAATCACTCCTAGCTCACACGGCCACCGTGTTAACATTTTGGTGAATTTCCTTTCAATATTTTTTTCCAGCCTAATAAAACAGCCATTGCCACAGTCACATCTATTTCGTACCCGATGATCTTTAAAGGCTCCACATCTGTGGGTTTTTGACTCACTCAATTTGCTATTTAATAGAATTCTCTCCATGTTTAATAACCCTCCTAATCATCACCGAGTTAAAATGATACATTTTTATCTAGGAAATGCTTCAAGAACTTTCAAAAGATTGCCTTGCACAGGAAGCAGGAGAGGGCTTGCGTGACTTAAATATGGCCGACTAGAAAGGAAAGGGGGGAGGAAATCATTACAAATACAAGAAAGAAGGAAAGAAGACAGAGGAGACAAGAAACGGAGGAGGTGCTGAGGATTGGAAAAAAATTGACGCTTATTAAAAGGGGAGCCAGGGGCTGGCCAGGTAGGTGTGTGATAGAGCTATGGAAGTGGCAGCCACATGGGTCACATGAAAAACCACCACCCTCCGGGAAGAGGTGCTGACCTGGTATGGGGATGGAGGAAGGCCAGAGGCTGGGAGGCCGCTCCCTGAGTCAGAACCTCAGGGCCACAGGCTATGGGCCACAGGTGACCGCCGAGGTGGGAAAAGGGGGACCCTCCAAACGGTTAAACCAATGGGGTCTCTCAGCCCACCAGGCATCTGGCCTTGACTCAGTGCAGGAATCTGTGGGCAGAAAGACAACAAAAGCCATTTTTCATGCAAGAGGAGTTGGACATCAGGAAAAATCAGAGCCCCTTTGTATGACATGCCAAACTGCTGAAGCGAGAAAATGTCTCGGGCGAGGGCTCAGATGCGAGCTGGGGACAGCGTGCTCGCCCTGGGGAACCTGGGCCGTCAATGTGCACTTGTTATCGGGGCTTTTCAGAGCGAGGGCCGGAAGCAAGTGCGGGGCAGCCTCCCCCTCACCGCATGCTAATGATGAGCTGGTGACACGGCCTTGGCTGGGCTAGCCAGCCCCTGGAAGGGAGCCTCAGTGTCCTGAGATGTCCTCGGGGAGTCTTGGGGGATCTGAGTTCTTTTCTTGTACATGGTTTGTGTGTGGGTTAGGGGTGAGGTGGGCAGGGGGCCCAGGAGCTCAGAGCCCCAGATCTCCCTTCTAGGTCCTTCTCCCTGTCACCCAGTGCAATGCGTCCTTTGAGTTAGCAAATGAGAAAATGACGGTGCTTGGACACTTTATCTCAGCCCAAGCCAAGCTCTGACTTCTCTTGACTCCCGCCAGCGGATCTGCACATTAAGTATGGCTAATGACCCCTTCTGCAGACGAGCAACTGAGGCTCAGAGAAGGTGCAAGGACTGCTCAGGGCTCAGAAGCCAGGAGGTGGCAGAGCCTGGATTCCAACCCTGACTGGGCCGCACCGCAGTATCTTGACTGCCCTGAAGACGCCAAGCGCACTCATGCCATGTTAAGGCTCGATGACGACAGAGTTCTCAGTGACATGCTCTGGCTCTTGGAAAATGCAGGAAAGAAGTGGGGTCTGGCTTCCACCCCCACCTCAGCTCCCCGCCCAGCTCCAGGGCCAGCTCCCTGCCCATTCTTCTTTGTGGTGCTGGAGATTGAACCCAGGGCCTTGTGCATGAGAGGCAAGCACTCTACCAACTGAGCTATATCCCCAGCTATATCCCACACCCATTCTTCTGACCAAAGTCTTCTCAGGGTGGTACAAGACATCCAAGATCAGTGACACAATTTACCAGGTCCAGTAAAAGTGGAAATAAATGCAGGCCATCTTGTTAAAAAACGATTTAAGGATTTCAAGATGGTGACCGCAGAGCGTGAAACAAAACAGCCGCCCTTCTGAGTGCACAGCCCTGAGTGACTGCACACGTCTCAGGCCTGTGGCACCAACCCTGGTGACATCAGCCATTTTACACCCTTTGTGCATGATCTATGACCAGAGTCTGGATTTTTTTCTAGAGTGGTTTTTGAATTCTAATTTCCTGGATCTCCCTTCCTCCTTCCCGTTGCCCTCAAAAGTCTGAACACGAGCATTCCAGGGTCCCAAGAGCACCTCCTGCATTGCCACTTACACCTACAACACCTAGTCTCTACCCCAAGTTTTAGCTATAAAATAAGACTGCTACTGGGCCATGTGTCCCATAGGAGAGGAAGCTCCTTGCATTTACCCAGCAGGTGACTCCCACATCCACATCCCCAGGCCAGTGTTGCCTTAGCCGCATACAGAGGGGAGCCCCCTAGCCCTGCACACTCAGTCTGCCCGAGTGCTGGACCAGTACCCCCTGCTTCCTGCCTTGGAAATGGCTCCACCGCCCATTTCCCAGGCTGAGTTCCAGACTCCTTCCTTCCTGGACCCCGGCGCTCCTCCTCCCACATGCAGCTAGCCAGCGGAGCCTCCTGAAGTCTCTGCAATCCACCACTTCTTCTTGGACACCCAACAGCTACTGGCCTCCCCCAGGCCATCTTGGCTCAGAGCCTCACTATTTCCATACGGGGATAAGTACAGTATCCTGCGGGAGGATCTCTTGGATCAGACCCATCTGCTCCATGAGAGGAATCTCAGCACAAAACTCTCGAGGGCTGCCCGCTGCTGTTAGGATCAAGCCACCTCCAAGCTTGGCAGGGCAGGTCTTCTGGGACCCAGTCCAGCCCTTTTCCCCAGCATCATCTTCTGCGGATCCTTGGCTCTCTGGCCTTGCCAAACTAATAACTGCCCCCTCAGCACAGCGGGCTCTCCAAGTGACAGCTCTGCCATGAGCCAGGCACCATCTGCAGCGCTTTCCAGGCACAATCTCACTCAATCTTTGTGACAACTCTCTGAGGTGGGGTGTGTGTGTGTGTGTGTGTGTCTGTCTGTCATTATATCCCCATTTTTCAGATAAGAAAACTAAGGTTCAGAGAAGCTAAGAATCTATCCAGGGTCACAGAGCTAACACAGGATAGAGTGGGATTCAACCCAGGTCTCTCTGACTGCCCTGCTCACTCTAGTCCCATTAACCATCACACAGACATAATTTAGATGTCACCTGCATATGTTGCCCTTCCTCACATGGAGGCCCCTGGGGGGAGAGGCCGGGGGTCTGGGGAGGACTCATAGAGTCAAGGGGGCTTGGGAGGTCGGGGACTGTGCTTTTTCACACTTTGGGTGCGGTCTCCTTGAAGGGTGTTGAGCTGGGGAATGACGTGGTTCGGCTGATGTTTTGACAAGATCGTGTGACTGTGTGTGGAGAGAGCAGGGAGATGGGTCAGGGCGCACTGCAGAACCAGGCAGAGATACCAGAGCAGGGGCGAGGGGAAGACTGACACTGAGAAGCTGCGGGTAGGTTCTGCCAGGAAGTCCCCCGGGTGGGGGTGACCGCGGGAAGGGGACCTTGTCTCTGAAGTGGCCAGCACTGTGCTGGACGCGAGGCAGACAGACACCCAGAGCTTGCGAGATGGAGGACTGAAGATAGGGCGGCTGGGAGAGGGAAGGGGTGACGCCACCTAAAGGAGACCCCACCAGCCGGCAGCTTGTCCCACCTGCAAGCCTTCTCCCTGCCAAGGTGTTAGAGAAGAGCCAGGCCAGGAGCGTTCCAAGAAAACCTTTTGAAGTCTCTGTCCCCTCTGCTGTGCCTCCGAGGGAGCAAAGCCACTTTGCTTTTCACAGTGCTTTCTCCTTGCTTAGTCACACAACTGTGGCCCCTGGGGGCGGGCAGTGGGGAGGGGGTGGAGGAAGAAGGGCTGGAGGAGGGAGAGGAGCCATGGAGGTGAGAGGGCGGGTCAGAGGTAGGAAGGAGGAAGATAAAGGTGGGGATGGAGGAAGGAGCCAGGAAAGCGGGGTACTGCTTCCCAATTAGGGAGCCAGCTGAGGAAGTCTACAAGGCCACAGGAGGTTAAGGGACCAGACGAAGATGGTCCAGATGGCTAGTGGCAGACTTGAGATCAGGCCATGGGTCTCCCTGCCTCCCTCGCACCCTGTCACCCTTTTCCTTCCCCATCCCTGCACTGGGGAGTTCGCGGCTGGAGCCTCAGTGGCTGAGCTGAACCTGGGCCACCGTGGGGCTCTCCTGGCAGGTAGGCGCTGGTGGTGAATGGGTCGGGCCGACACCCTCTGGTGCTGGTGTTGGTGTGCCACCCAGCTCCTGTCCCAAGGTCCCTGGGGGTTCCCAGCTCTTCCTCCTCCAGGCCAGGCCAGGGCACGTGGTGACCCACCTCAACAGCAAAAGTGACACGGAGAACGGGCCTGGGTGGTGGCCATCTCCGCCTGGGCACTACTTTGGTACTAGACTCTTCTAGCTCCTGCTCGAAGGCCTCGGTCATGGATTTTATGGCTCAAAGGAGCCATTCAGGGAGACTCTGTCTCTGCAACGTGACGAAATAGTGCCCTGGTCCCCCGTGGGGTTGGCTTGGCTTCCTCCATCCGCAGTCCCTGGAGGCCAGGAAGGTGACCAGGGCCCAGCTCAGGTGGCAGGGAAGTCAAAGTCTGCATATCTTATTTCTCCAGGGAAAACTTCCAAGGAATCGTGGAAATGGGGAGAAAGCAATGGTGTTTCCAATATCTACGAGGTGCCAAGCAAGAGGAGGGGTGTTCACACACACACACAAAAAAGTGTTTTCTTGTCCACCTTCACAGCAACCTTGGGGCTGGGGTCTCCGTGGCCCCTATCTTACAGTAAAGGAACTGGAGTTCAGAGAGGTTAGGCAATTTTTCTGGAGACACACCACTGGCATAGGACAGTCAGGACTCAAACCCAGGTCCCTGTGACTTTAGTGCTAGCCACGTGCGGCTGCTGCTTTCCAAATGGACTTATGGGGGCAGGAAAAGGTGAACCCCTGCCCCTGTCCTCAAGGCCAGGAGGTGACAGAGGCTGGTGGCAGGTGAGCCAGGGAGACTGACCATATTTAAATTTTTTTTTTTTTTTAGTTGTAGATGGAAAGAATACCTTTATTTTATTTATTTATTTTTATGTGGAGCTGAGGATCGAACCCAGCACCTCACACATGCCAGGCAAGTGCTCTGCCATTGAGCCCCAGCCCCAGCCTGAGACTGACCATTTTTGGTCTCTCAGTTTTCTCCCAAGCTCTGAAGTTCAGCTGAGTCCAGAAATCCCCCTCGGTCTCTCCACGCCCTTTCAGAGATGAGGCAACAGTGGGGGTTGGAGTAGGGACAATCAATAGCATTTTCTAAGGGCGTCCGCTGGAGGACTGGAGGTGGCCACCCTAGAGAGCGTGCGGTGAGTCTGCAGCCCGAGGAGGAGCCTGCACACATCCGGGCACCAGTGTGAGATGCGTGGGGGAGGGGCACTAGCAGCTGCAGGTAAGATCCAAAGCCCTTTGGAGCCTACGCACAGCAAAGCCATCTGTGGCTGGGCGACACACAGGTTCGTGCTGAGGAAGCCCGAGGAAAGAGCAGGGCGAGCTTCACAGAGGACACCAGCTTGAAGGATGCAGAAGTCTGCGCAGGGGTTGGACATCAGGACAGAGTGGCCCTGATGTTTTAGGGGAGGACTCTTTTGACCCAAGCACATCTCCATCTCCCAGATCCCAATGTGGCCGCTCTCCTGCCCGCAGCCAGGCTCCAGGGAAGCGGAGACACCGGTGTCCAGCATAAGGTCATCTTGTGCTGTCTGGGAGCCAGCCGAGAGCCTGGGGTCTTAATGGGCAGAACTATCAGCTTTGCACTGCGAGGGTCCCCAGTGTGTGTTAGAGGGTGGCAGTCCCCTCACCTGGCTCCATTCCATCAGACACATACGGCTCACACCCAGAAGCCTCACCAAACGCAGGGGCCAGGGACAGTTTCATTTCCACCCAGACGCATCCTAACAAGCACTCGGTTCGGGGAGCACCTCTCTGTAGGTGTGCGCTGGCTGCTTTCCCAGTCTCTGCTCATTATCCCATTTTCCAGACGTGTGAACAACTCAGGGAGGTGAGTTGACGGCCCAAAGCTACACGGAGGCCTGGCACAACTGGGATTTGAACTCAAGGCATCCAACCCCCAAACCTGACCTCTTCCCTCCACCAGAGTCCACCGTAATGTGACAGAGAGCCCCCGTGTCAAGAGACATGGAGCAGATTTCTTCTAAGCCTCTGGATCAGAAAGGGCTGGGCTCCCCTTATTCTATGTACATGGGGGTGAAACTCTTATCTGATTACGTTCTTCTCTTTGTCCGGGCCCCCAGGAAGCTCAGAGGCAAACCTCCAGCAGCCCCCGCCACCAGGGGCAGGCATCGCATGCGCTAACTGAACTCAGCCATTATGTGATTTTCCTCCTTTCAATTTACATCCATCCCAGTCCCTCGCCTCTTTTATTATTTATCTCGTCCTTTCTTTATTGGCTGGAGGAGGAAGAACTCAACAGAGTAAAATTGTGTGAAGTAATTTTCGCAGCTTTGAAAAGTTTTTCATAGGAAGAAATTGACACACTAGGAAAAAAAAAAATGTCCTTTGCCTGGTTCCACGTCCTGACTTTGCAGTTGAAAAGACAGGGTCTCTAGCTGGGCACGGTGGTGCACACCTGTGATCCCAGCAACTCTTGAGGCTGAGGCAGGAAGATCGCAAGTTCAAAGCCAGCCTCAGCAACTTAATGAGGCCCTAAGCAACTTAGTGAGACTTTGTCTCAAAATGAAAATAAAAAGGGCTGGGGATGTGGCTCAGTGGTACAGTACCAAAAGAAAGAGTCTCCTATGCCATGGAGTGGGTGGGGCAAAAAGCAAGAATTGTGGGGATTTGGGGACAGGTCCTACTTCATCCTGCCCTGGGGCATAGAAACAATTTGTTCCCTTTTTGAAGCTGTCCCCAGGAGAGCCAGCCCTGCCTAGGAGATGGTGTTTATTGGGGGACCTGTCTGCTGTGTGGAGAGCACAAGGTCAGTTGTGATGGAGGGGACTGAGGAGCCACAGCAGGGACCCAGCAGAAGGGGCTCCTGGGGTCCTTCTGAACTTACTGCTGCTCCCCACGTCAGCACGGCTGCTTCTTAGCCAACTTTTGCCCAGTACCGGCCACAGCGGAGGCTGTGCTAGGGACAGAGCCTCAGTAGCCCCCACACCCACTTCAGTTCCAGTTCCTTTGCTAATGACCTTCACGACTGCCATGTGACCTTGGGCATTCTGCCTCACCAGTCTTGAGTTCCTGAGCATGCAGTGTGAGGGCTGGGCCCACCAGCAGGTCTCAGCTCATGTGGACTTTGGTGGGGAAGCGTTATTACCAACAAAGGAATGGAGCCGGGCACCTAGGGCAGCACCAGGTCATCCGCTAACAGGATGACCTTTCCTCGAAGGGAAGAAAGGAGCAGAGTGCCCACAGCTACCAGCAGTCAGCTGCCCCCTCTGCTCCCGCCTCTGCCCACCAAATGCTTCCCTTAGACCAGTGGTCTCCACAGGAACAGCTTTGCCTCTCAGGGGAAGTGCAGCAACATCAGAAAACCTGATTGATGGTTGTAGCTCGAGAGAGTCCTGGGTGCTCTTACAACCTACAGGACAGCCCCCTTCCCCAGGAAAGAACGGGGAGGCCCCAGAAAGAGCAGTGCCCAGGTTGAGAGAGCCTGCCCTGCGGATAGGGGCAGCTGATGAAGAATTCTTGGGGCTATTGAGGATTATCATGGGGCTCCTGAGTTATGCCTGATGGAACTTTCTGGCACTACCTTTGGCTGTGGGGGTGCAGAGTGGTACTGTCAAACTCTGGGACCGAGCCCCTGGGCATGCCCTCCATTTTCTTCTCTACAGCTACTCTTCCATCTTCACCTTTTGAATGTGGTGCTCCCAGCCGGCCAGCTGCGGGAGCCCCAGATCTGGGTCGTCACCTCTTCTCCCTACCCGCCCTCCACATCTCCCATCTCTGCTGCTGCCATTGACCCCAGGTGTCTATTCTGGTCATCTGCCACAATGTCCAGACAGGCTCTTGATGTTCCCCTGCCTTCTGGAGTCTCCCTTCTCCCCACGCAGCTGGATCCCTCTCCTCCCCCGCCCCAGCCCTCCAGAAGCAGTGGCCCCTTGTGAAATAAGGCAGGTGCCTGACCTTGGCTTCAGAGCCTCTGCAGCTGGCCCCTCCCTCTTTTGGCTTCAACAGACCTCAGCCCTCCCCAGCCTCCCAGGAACACCTCTGCTCCGCTCTCACCAGAACACAAATCAGCTACACCATCAGGACATCAATGCCGTCCTCAGCCATGACCCAGGCACTGACGCACAGCAGGTGCTCCGTGAGCATGTGTTGAACCAGTGGATGAATGAATGAATGAATGCATGGACGCCAGCCTGGCAGCTGGGTGCCTTGTGTCCCACGGAGGTGTTGCAGAAGAGTGTGAGAAGAAAGCACTCCCCCAGACTTCTCATGTGGAGAGGCGCCATCCTGCACCAGCCCTTGGAGGGACCCACATGGAACGAGGCTTGACCTGAAAGCTAGGGGTGCAGCTCTCTGGGCCTTGTGCGGCAGGAAGTCAGAGGTGGGAGGAATGTTCCAGATACACCAAACTCCATTTTCAGATGAGGAGACTGAGCCCACCAGGCTCTCCCCGACACTTCACCTCTCAGGTTTGTCTCTTGCCCCCCTCACCTGTGACACTCGGGTCTAGCCGCCTGAGGCACCTCCCTGTAGTTACGTGACTATGCTCTACAAGTCCTCAGTGTCGGAAATGTCTGGGGAGACTGACACAGAAGGTTTATTTTCAAGCCTTGCTGGTTTTCCTATTGAGCCTTTCTGAAGCCCTCTTCTCCAGAGCCAGCTCTGAGATAGAACCATTAAGCCAGTCCTCAGTCTGGGTTCCACCAAGACCCCCAGCTCCTCACTAAATCAGCTAACTCCAGTGAAAAAGAGTTGGTATTCCCTCATAAGAAGAAAGAAGTAAAGAACAGAGGAGGAGAAAGAGAGCAAGAATTAACAGAAGACAGATGTGACAAGGGACCTCCAGGGTCCAGTTATGTAGCAGGGACATTCCAAAATCGTATTTGAGGGTGAATAAATGTTGGCTGATGTCGCCTTTGATTGAAAGAAGATCCAATCCCCTTTCCCATGTCCCTGGCCTTGGCTGAATGTCAGCAAAGATAGAAAGAATGAGGTGAGGGTCTCAGGGAGAGTGTGATAGGATGACTGAATATGGTGGGGATAGGCTAGTTCAGAACACAGTAGAAAGAGAGAGAGAGGGAGGGAGACAGACAGAGACACCAAAAGACTGAGAGAGAGGACAGAGAGGGCGGGGGGGGGGGGTGAGAAGGAAGGGAAGGGAAGATTGAATTATGCAACTTGTGTATCAGTTGGTCCTTGTTGCTTCCAAACGCCTCTTGCTGGGCTCAGAGCTGGGCTCCACTGGGTAGTCAAGTACTTAGTTCTATTTTTAATGGCAACCCAGAAGCTGTTTGTGAAAGGGCAGGATGACATGGTAGGAAGAGCTTTGTAGTGAGACAGAGGCTCAAATCTGGCCTGGCTGCCTCTGGACAAGTCCTGGAACCTCCCTGGGCCTTGTTCCCTGGTCTGCAGGTGGGGGTAAAGACAGCAACCCGTTTTCTCTGGGCTGTTGTGCACGTGTTTGGTGGGACAACACACGAGCTCTGCCCACTGAGTATTCTCAGTGACGTGGGTCCATCAGAAAGGCACCCTGGGAGGAAATGCTGCTTTGGGGGCAGAGTGAGGCTGGGACAAGGGCAGCTCTGGTGACGCTAGGCATAGCAATTACCCTTGCCAGATTGCGTGGACACCTTGAGCACACAGAGGGCTGGGCTCTCCTAATCCAGCAACACCGTTTAGGAGAAACAACCAGGAAACTGAACTGGCTGTTCTGAGAGTTGCCAGCAAACCCATCAGAGTTCCGCGGCTGCACCCAGAGCTTCATTAGCTGCTTGCTGCAGTATTTCTCCAGTTTCAGCTCAGAAGCTTGATCCCCCCCCACCTTTTTGGTTTGGATGTAATGCTTTGGGGGTACTCTGCTACAGAACAGGTGGAATTAATGCTTTTCTCACACAAAAACTAATATGGAGGTACCTCCCTCTAAGCCCCCAGCAAGTGGCCTGGGGTTAATGTGTTGTCCATGTTTCAGCCCTGGCCACTTGCTGGCAGGCATCATAGGAGGTGTCCATGGCTCTGGGAGCTGTCAGCTTCCACGATGTGTTTTCATGAGATAAGCTGGCAGTTCCCACCCACTTACGGGACTGTCATGATGATTCGAGCCACATCAAGGAGTCCTGAACGGGCTCTCCCAGCCCTGGGTCCCAGGAGGATGTTCTGGCCCTCGGCTTTATAGCCTGATTGGCCCTCAGAGCCCTGAGCTTTGGGGAATGACAGAGGCAGCCCAGTTCTTCCCATGAAGTCCCCCAGATGGCTCTCTCTGCCAGTGGAGCCAGCTGCCCAGATCAGCTCAGGGCTGCCTTGATGAACAGCGAGTGCAAACGGCTCGAGGCAGCTGGCAAGATGCTAAGTGCAGCATCAATCCTAATTAGGATGAGGAATTAATAAAGGAGGCATTGGAGTCCCTGTGCAGGCCAGGCGGGCCAGGGTGGAAGAGTTAGTTCCGATTTCCGCTGGGAAACTAGAAGGCCCTAAGTCCATCCATTTCTTGGGAGGGGGGTGACAGGCCACATGACTTACTGTACCATGCAGATTGCACCCAGTGGAGCCTACCAGATAGAACACGGAGGCACTGCAGCCCCTGCTCTCTAACTCAGGTGCTGTGGCAGGTACTGACGTGGGTACATTCTCCAGATGAGAGGAGTAGGTGTTCGTGATCTGAACAACTGCACACCCAAAATGATGTTTTTTGAAAAAAAAAAAAAAAAGCGGAGGGTGTAATCGTGGGCCCACCGGTTCCTTTGTGTGGCTGTTTCCGAACTGCTAACCGCACATTTCTGCTACCTGAAGCCTCCACGTAGCCCTGGCATTAAGCTTCAAACTGCAATAAGCAGAGAAGCCCCGTTTTTAGATGTGGGGGGCAGAGGTGGGCAGGATTCCAGATGAGAACAGGCATGGTCTGGAGGGGACAAAAGGGGCAAGTTCCACTTCTCCAGGCAGTGACAGCTTTACAGAGCCTCCTTTCAGATGACTCCAAATTGCAGCCGGGAAAATGCTATCTGCCAACCTCGGCCAGATCCCCACACTGAACTAGTGGCAGGGGTTGTAGCTGCAGGAAGGATGGTGAAGAGGATGGCAGAACTTCCACGAAACCCGAGGGGAGGACTGAACACACGGGATAAGGTGACAAAAAAAGAAACTGTTCAATTTTTCTTTGAAAAACCAAAGCAATGCTCCACCAACTCCCCCATCCCATCTCCAATCTGAGAGCCAAGCCGAAGTGGCCGACCTGTCCACAACCTGGCTGGACCAGACAGCCCCTCCACGGCCACCTGTTAGTTCAAGTTCCGCAATTGGGTTTAAGGATGCCCCGTAGGCGCTGAAGCAGAGCCCTCCAGCATCCGAGGTATCCAGTTGGCCCCTCCCTGGAGGCAACTGTCCACACAGTTCCGGGAGGACCTAATCCCGGACCCCGGATGCGTTCCAACCTTTCCACACCTATTATTCCACTGCGTGGAGCATTTGGGGGTCGCAGCACCCCGCCTCAACCAGGCGACCACGCCCCTCCCAGGTCCACGGATGGCCCTGCGCACGCCAGTGTCCCTCCTACGGAGGTCTCCCGCAGTCTCTCTAACGAGGGGCCGCCACCAGGGCTCGCTGCCTCAGTTGAGGGAGACTCGGTGTCGGCTCGCCCCACCTCCCACCGCGCAGAGAGGGACGAGCAGGTGGCCTCGTGTAAGAGGAAGCGGGCGTCAGCCAGGGTCAATCCGGCTCCCCAAGACCCGCTTAGGGCCCAGCCCCCACCCCACCCCTCCGCGGGGGCCAAGAGCGAACGCCGGGCGGCCCCAGCGCTCCCCGCCCCCGGCCGGCCCCGCCCCAGGATGGCCAGTTCCCATAGCAATCGCACAGACACCGGTTGCCAAGCAACCTATCCCCCTCCTCCTGCGTCCGCTCCCCCCAACCCCAGCCTCCTCCCGCCCCCACGCCATCCTCCACCTCCCCCGGGGGCGCCGGCGCTGCCCCTGGGGATCGCTCGGGTCTTGGGCTGCGCGCGCGCGCGCGTGAGTTTCGGTGTGTTTCATTGTGTCTGTGTGCGAGGGGGTGTGCGCGTGCGAGTGGAGAGTTTGTGGGATCGGTGTGTTGGGGAGGTCCCCAACCGGGAAGGACCTGAGCTGGTACACAGCTGGCCGCGAGGGGACCCACCCACCCGCTCTGGTTCCTTTGTGTCTCGCGCGGAGCAAGCAAGCGCCGCGCCCACCCTCTCCCTCGGCCCGTGCCCCAGGCAGTGTGTGTGTGTGTGCGCACTGGGGGGAGGGGTCCTTACCTTCGATGCAACACACCCGCCACAGTCCCGAGTGGGTGAGGTCGCCGCGGGCGCGGCGGGGCGGGGGCCCGTCGTCCATGGTCAGGTTGGTGCCGTTGCAGATGTGCGCGCTGGAGTAGAGCCAGTAGTCGGTGCCGATGGCGATGGCCATGAGTGAGAAGGCGGCGAAGGCTCCGGCCGTGGTCAGCAGCATCTGCAGCCCGCGGTCGCATCGCACCATGGTGGGCGCCTCATAGTCCGCCGCCCGCCGGCCCGGCCCGCCGCGCCCGCCCGCCCTCCTCCCTCCGCGCGCCGCTCCGGGGGCGCCCGGGCTTGGGGGCCGAGGGCCGGGGGGCGGCGCCGCGCTGCACGCTCCGACCCCGCGCCCCGGGCGTGCCTGCGCTCCGGCCGCGCGGGGCTCAAACTCCGAGGCGCCGCGGCGAGTGCGGGCTGCGCGGGCCGCCGGGCGGGCTGGCGGCAGCGGCGGACGGGGGCTCCTCCCTCTCGGCCCGCCCTCCCCGCTCGGCCCGCGCCTCCGCCCCGCGCCCTCCGCGCCTCCGCCCGCCGCCGCTCTCCCGGCCCGCGCCTCGCGCCCCTCGGCGCCGCCCCTCGCGTCCCGGCCCCGCCCGGTTTGGCGCTCTTGTGCGCTCGGTTTCCCCCAGCCCGGCTTTTCCCTCCCCTCCGCCAGTCCCGGTGCCCCTCTGCCTTCCCCGCCCTCGCGCGCTCTCTTTCTCTCCCAGGGTTCATTCACATTGTTAGAGCGCAGGAAGCCAAGGCAAGGGTTCCCCAGGAGCAGGGAAGGGAAGCCGCGTCTCCAGCCACTGCTTTTGCCCAACCCAGGACACCCTGCCCCGCCTTAGGGACTCTGTAATATGTGGAGTCTCCTCACCTCTTCTTTTTCTCTTGTCTTCTCTTCTTTGTTGTCACTCCTTTCCCCATGTGCATGTTTGTGCTTCTACCTGTCGATGAACGCATAAGAATGAGTGGGAGTTAGAGTGTTCATGTCACATTTCCAGAAGCCCCAGATGTGCTCACAGCTGGGAGACACTTTCATAGCCAGGCTCTAGCCGCCCTCCTTCCCAACCGAGGTGGCTTCTACTCTTGCCAGTTCCTCCAGATCCCCTGCCAGGGCATAAGAGGCCCTGGACTCTTTGGGTGGTTGAGGATGGGTCCTCCTCTATGGTCACATTTCTTTTGGCTTATTATTGGCTAAAGCTGGGAGTTGTATTAGATTCAAGTATTCCAGCCCCCAGCTGTATTCCAGTCCCCAACTCTTTCTTAATACCTTTTTTCCTGCCTTTTGCTCTACTCGAGCTTAACTGGCGTTCCCTCACCTCTCCTTTATGAGCAGCCTTATGCCAAGCCCTGCTGGTTTCACTTAATTGCCTTTGCTGCTGGCCTGGTCCCAATCTGGACACTCTCCCTTCTCTCCAGAGCCAGTTCATGCTCCTCCTCCAGCGTCCTGCTCCAAACTCTTCCCTCCAGGAGGCCCCAGAGATGAACAACAGGGTGTCTAGTGTTTCTTCACACACACCTGCCTATGCTCCTGTCTGATGCTGCTCTGGACCCCAGGAAATTGACATTGGGGAGCTGATATTCTTGCAAAATGAATCCCAAATTTCACTTCATTTATGGTATCTTTCTGGCCATGCCCCAGAGAAGATTAATTACCCCATGCTGGAAGCACTGTTCTCGACTCCCACAAGATTGTGTCTTTCCCATGTCTGGCATATATGGTGATTGTTAACAAATGTTTGCTGAGAGGTAATTTTCGCCTGTCGGAGGGAGGGGCATATAAATAAAAGGGAAAAAAAAACATTACAAAATAATGTAGTCCCAGGACTGGAGTGGTTGCATTAGTTAGCATTTGTTAGCCTCTTCTGCTGTTGAGGTGCCTGTTCTGCCTTCCAAATTTTCAAAGGATCAGGGTCACCCCCTCTATTTTGCTTTTTATTTTATTGCCACCTGGTCTGGGGTTCTGGATGCAAGTGACCAATGTGTGTCTAAATGGATCGGAAGGTAGGAGATAGCTGCGTCTGTCCCTAATATTTTCAAAGATGAAGTCAAGGTTCTATGTTCTCAGAAACTCTGGGAAAGGTGAATCTTGAGCTTTTTGTTTCCTTTTGGAAGCAAATCCTTGTTTCCAAGTAAATCTTAAACAGAAGCCCAACATAATTAGTCCTGTGCTCCACCACTAGCTCTGTAGGTCAGAGCTGGCACTGCTCTGAGTGAATGAGGTGCTCAGAGTCCCTGTGTCTGTCCACCCACACCTGCACCCCCCCACACACATGTACCTAGGGTTCCATGAAACATGGTGAGAAAACTGACTCCCTGAGTCAGCTGCGGGTTACATGGGGACATCCTCTCCCGCCTGTCCTGCTTGCAGCCTTTCTTAGGGACTTTGACAGAAACAAATAGAACTGTCATGAATGTATCTGCTCTGCATGGGGAAGAATTGCTTCACCCAAACTTCTGTAAGTAGAGCAGGTGACACCTGGGTTGTGGTACTCTCTGCCAAGCAAGTGATTGTCAATCAGTGCAACAGGAGATGGGACAGAACTCTTCTTCAGAACCATATTCGGCCACCTCTAATCCTCCACTGGCAGAGGAGGGTGTGGAGAGCACTGGACCAGGAGTCAGGATTATCAACATGTCAGGCTGGCTCCAGACTACCTGGTAGGGTGATCTGGACATGCCAAGCCCACCTGGGGGAGAGACTGCTCTGGTCCATCTTTGCATTTCTTTTGGTGTCACATTGCACCCTTTTAGCAGCGGTCAATGCTGCCTTTTGTTCCTTTTTTTTGGAGACAGAGCCTAATGCTGTCTGGGATGTATATTACAGCCTCTGTTAATTCTCACTATCATGCGGCTCACGACACCTGGGGAATCTGAGGTGTAGCAATGTTGAGTAACTTGCTGAAGTTCTCACACCTGGGAACTAGTGGGTGGCTCAGGTCTGAGTGACTTCAAAGCCAGGATTTTCAAGGATATTGAACAATCTCCTTGCCATTTAAAAATACTACTTGGCCATGTTTTTATTACCTGTTAATGACAGGGGACTCTTTGGAGGGGAGTTGGCCATTTACCTTTCTGTTGGTGGACACCTGACTGGCAGCCATATTCGGTCCTGAAGTTGTGAGGGTGTACACTGTGGAGTCAAATAAGGACTTGACCGCTCGTGAAGGGAGCTGGAGCAAACCCAAGACTGTCTGAGACCATTCATCATGCCTGAGTGAGCTCAATTTAAATCTGGAAATTTCTGCTCAGCCGGATTAGAGAACTCTAAATGGCAGAATTTCTCTGCTGCCTGAGGACCCCGGAGCTTCCAGCATCCCATGGACAACTTCCAGATCAGCGAGAGGGATGTTTCCTCCCCTTTCTTAGGAGAAGGCTCTGGATTGGTTTTGTTCCAGAGAGACTGGACACGGCATCTTCCCCCAGGGAGCCATCCTGTATATATCGTAGTGCTGGGGAGGGAATGCGTACTCACACACAACATTCCCTCTCTGGACAGCTGAGAAGCTGAGGCGCCTGACAGTCATTTGGACCTGTCCTTCCAAACCACCTTTTTCAACACAAGGTGGTTTTGTCCCCCCTTACTGGATCGTTCTTGCAATTATCTCAATGCTTTGCTTTAACTAGGCTGTGAAGACAGAGCCGTAATGAGCTCAGAACCTTCAGCAATTCCAAGTTCAGGGTGAAGCAGGCGAGCGGGCGGCGGCTTAGGAAGAGGAATGCAGTATTAGGCTGCTCACGCTGCATAACGTGCACGTCAAAACCTCCCGAGCTGGCTGCATCTGCAGTCGGGGAGCAGGGAGCGGCCGTCCACCAGCCAAGGGGATGCAGCCTCTGTGTGCTGTAGCTCTGAAAGCCTTTATTCCCCCACTTTGTCCTCCAGAAATGACCTTTGTGTGGCAACTTTTTATAATATCTCATTTCTATGCCCAAAGCAGATGGTTCCTGTGATTTCAGGAGGCTTAGCTGGGGGGGATTTGAGGAGCCTGGGAGATATCTGGAGTGAATAGAAAGAGTGATTTCGGGCTTCTATAGCCTAGGGTTGGGGATGAGTCTCGGAAGGTTCTGTGGCTCGGCTCAGGGGGGAGGCTTATCTGCAACCCATCCAGGCTGCTCAGAATCCAAGAAGAATGCCTTGCGATCCTGGTACTGAAAGCCTTTCCTTCCATCAGATTATGCACATTGCAAGAATGACTTTTTATTTTCCCCCCTTCATGATTTCAGTAGATTCCTTTGAGGGAGAGCACAGATCAGAAAATGCTCCTTGGCTTTCTGTGTTCAGGTTTAATTCCATTTCATTTGCTTATCACCGATAGCCCTTTTGAGCTGGATACACAGTGTTATTGCTCAGCTCTGCCACAAGAAAAGGGTGGCACACCCCTAGAAGTACCTGGAGCAGCCCCTGGAAATACCGACAGAGGAGAAGCAGCATTTAGTGAGTGTCCCCTGCCTGATGATCACTTTGTGGCCTCATTTCAGTTCATCAAGATAGCTTTCCTAGAAAGGAAAAGGACACCTTTACCCACATTTTGTAAATGGTGAATTTGCAGCTAAACAGAATTTGAACCCAGCTCTGCCTGGATTACAGCCAGGTTCTGTCAGCTACTACGCTGTGCCCCGCTCCCCGCTCCTCGGAGGTTGCCATGGCCCCTCTGCCTGCTCTGCTTCCTTCCCAACTCCTCCACCTCGAGTTTATCCAGATGAAATCAAGTTCAGATGACTATCAAAGTCACATGGGGGTGGAGAGGTTAGGGAAAGCTGCATCTTAGGAGCGCGGCTGCTCGTCTATTTCCTGAGCAGGTAGGAGTGAGCTGATGGCAAGTGGCTAGAAGCCACTGGCTAGGAACTTGCCCTTCTCCCCTCCTCCCTTGTCTTCTACCCCCAACTCCTGCCCTGGTGCCCAGCCCCTAACCCAGGTGCTGCCTGGCCCCCTCTGTGTCAGCTGTGGCCTCTGGCTGCTGCAGTCTCCTGGGCATTTTCTGTTTACTGTCCATCAGAGGAAAGCCTGGCCCCCTGGTGTCAGTGTTAAATACCAAACAAAACAGCGGACGGACGGAGGTGGAGTCCGCGTGGGCTTATTCAAGACCTGTGTGTTTTCAAACCACCTCTCTTGAGGGGCTGTGCTCGCTGGCTGTTCTGGGCAGCCTCCCAGCTAGAAGTTGCTCGGGAACCAGCCCTGTTGATGAGCTTATTGATATTAACAGCCGGGCTTGACCGGAGCTCCTAGCCCAGCACGCTTGAGAGTTAGCTGGTTATTCTGAGAACATTCTTTTCAAAAACGCTCTACAGGACAAACAGGCCGAGAGGCTTCTTTGTCCTCAGCCAGCCTGTGAAACTGAGCCGACTCTCAAAGGGTTGAGGACTCCAAGGAAGAAATGGTCAGCACTAGGAGGCTGAAGCCTTTGAAAGCGGGGCTGGGGAAGATGGTCGGTGACAGCACATTCTTGAACCAACATGTGCCATTTGTGCTTTTACCAAAGCAGAGCTTTTCATTCCTAAAATATACCAGCCCTGTGAGGCAGCCAGAGAAAGGGCAAGTGTATTCGTGGGCACCTTGACTGCCAAGTGCCTGCCTGAAGAACGAGGGGGTTTGGTTCCTGGAAGGTCCGGGTACCACGCGTGCCTTTTCATCCCCTGCCTCCCATGGCTCTCGGCTGCCTGCGGGGGTGCTGAAGGTGGGTTGCTCCTGGCCCTCTTGGCACCGTGCTTGCTGGCGGGTGGGAGGGCTTGCTTTACACCGCAGGTGTCTTCCTGAATCACCGATATCTGTCGAACATTTGCACTCTGCTTCTTCTCCTGGGCTATTCCTGTTCACTTAGTCACTGAAGAGCTCTCTCTGGGTCTTCGCTGCTTTTCTCTCCAAGGCCTTTTGAAGAAGTGGGAAGGGAAGGTCATCAGATTCAGGCTGACCTGGGTTTCTAGTCCTACTTTGTCAACTGCAGCTGTTTGGCCTTGGACTAGTAACTGAACCACTCTGGGCCCTGGTAATGTGGGGAACCAAGCACCTGCCTCGTGGGTTATTGTACAGAATAAAGCAGCCCAGGGAAAGCGTTGACACAAAAATGCTAATAGTTAGTCTTTATAGAGCACATTCCAGTTCCAGGCTTCATTCTAAATGTTTTGCCAAACATTAACTCATTTGATTTTTTTTCCCCAAAATTCTTTGGGAAAAAAATAGGTACTACTATTAGTCTCATTTTACCAAAGAGGTAAGGAAGGCTAAGGGTTTCATGTAAATAAGTGGTAGCTGTTGTTATCTTGTTTGCTCATACTCACTAACAATTAGGTTTAAGCTACTTGGTATCTTCATCTACTAATGATTACCCACCTCACCACACTCAAGCCCCCTTTGTGATACAAACTCATCAGTAGATGTCACCAGTAGAGGCGCATAAGAAATAATGTTTATTGTCTGAGTGCTGAGCCATGCACTGAGGGCATGTCCTGATCAAGGTATATCTGTGCAGAAGCACCTGTTCCCTGGCATGATCCCTGTGCATCTCAGGTGTTCTTCACCCCACCCTGACCCAAGGCACGAGACAGAGTGAATTCCCAGATCCATCAGCTGGTATTGACCCATTTCCAGGTAAACAGGGGATGGCAGACACATTGGCTGCTTAGAGTTGATATTTTAGTTGCTCTGGGTCCTCTAAAATTTCAAGAGAAATATTCTCTGGTGCTGTATCTGAGAGGAGAAGTCATCTGGCCGGTACACTTCTCAGGGACTGCGCTGCCCTCCCACAGCCTCTGCACGCAGACGTGAGGCCCTGAGACTTCTACAGTACAGGAGGCAACAGGTCTGCAGTGACGGTTCTGTGCTTCCCTGGAACCAGGTGTGGCTGTTCCCAGCAGCCTCCCCGGCTGCCCTGCTGCATGCTCTGCATGCCCAACATCAACAGTCTCTTGTCCCAGAAAATGGGATTGTGATGGAATATGATTAATTTGAGGTACGGCTCTATGTGCTGGGCGTCTTATAACAAGAAAGGTGTTGTTAGCCCCACTTTACAGATGATACAGCTAAGGCTTCCAGAAGGTAAGTTACTTATTCCAGGTCATGGCTTGTAAATAAAAGAGCTAGGATTCTGGTCTAGGACTGTCTGTCTTCAGGGAATGTATTCTTTCTATAATTCAATAGTTCCCCCCACTGTATGCCTTTGATAATGGCTTGAGAGATTTTGAAATACATGCTTCACTCCGGATATTCTAAGCATCTTGGGTAGATGACAATATATTTTATAGCTGTCAAGTGATCCCTAATGGTCAGCCCAGGTGAGAACTAGAGCACAAGTTTAATTTTCAACTGAATCTTTACCAGCAGATACAGCCTGGCTTAGTGTCTGAGTAACTAACAGGGACTGGGGGCTACCGGTATCAGCTTGGTTGGCTGTGCCCCCAGATGAGCCTGGGAGGTGGCTGTTAGGCTGAGGTGATCTGACAGATTCTGCAAGACTGTCCTTGTCACCTCTAGCTCTGTTACCCGCTTGGTTGTCTCTGTACTCCCTGTGGGTCATGATATTCCTCCATTTTTCTGCCTTCCCACCCTGCCCACGGGAAATTCCCATCTGGGGGAACCAGGGAGGGCTCAGCCTGGGGACGCAGGGGGCTGAGCTAGCATTTTCTTCACCAATCTTCCTCCCTGAGAATCATCACCAAAGAAGACCCTTGGAGTGGGCCAGGGGAACTGGTCACTGCCCAGGTGGTTTACTTGGGAGAATGGGGGAGCTTTGGCAGCAAACCAGAGGGCCTGAAGGTCAGCAAGAGTCACATGGGCAGCTCATAATGGTCCTGGGTCTTGGCTTGCACAGGGCCCTTGGGCTGTGGGATGTCAAGTGGCAGACGTGTACCCTGCTCTCTGGGGACATCCCAGCTCCCTTCACTGAGGCATCCCCAAACCTAGAGAGCCAGGGTTGGGGGGCTGGGGCCGTGTGGCTGCCAGCCTGCGGCTCCTCCCCACTCCGCTCTGGCCAATTCCCTGCGAAGGGCCTGCTGCACTTGCCAACGGAACCAGATGCTGCTTTGGGGAAAATACCTTCTGGAGTTTGTTGTGCGAGCCCTCCCAGCTGACACCCACGGTGGAGGAGACGTGCCAGGATAAATGGGAAATCTCTTCATAAATATTTGAAAAAAGGCAAAAAGAAAAGGAAAAGGGCTAACCCCCAACTCCCAGCGTTCTGGAGCATCCTAGCGACGGCTGCTAACAGATGGAGGAAGCGGTTGTTTCCGTTTGTCAGTTCGTAGAGGGATTCCAGCAAGAGGGCCTTTCTGTGGCTGCAGCCAGGAGCCCTGGGGCTCGGTTCCAGGGCTGCAGAGGGACGACTGGGTTTGCCCTGTGGACCCTGGGCAGAGGACAGGCCAGCCAGGGCCCACTGGGGGAGCCGTGGAGCAGGCGTAGGTGCCGAGCTGGCCGGTGGGGGAGGGTGACCTGCCCTTTATTCATAATGCATAATTGAAACCCAGCTGCCTTGGGACTTTATGACGAGTGGGACACAGGCTAAAGTAGCTTTTAGGGGAGTCCCTGGGAGGCGAGGGGAGAGGCCTCAGGGAGCTGAGGGGCTAACAGGACGGCGCTGGTGCGTGCACAAGGAGAAGAGCAGCATCCCCAGGCTGGACAGTCCACGGTGAGGGACGCCCCCCTGCTGGAGGGTTCGGCTAAGGGGAGACAGGGCACTTTGACGCTGTGGCAGCCCCAGTGGAAGCAGGTCTGGTTATCAGACTCATCGCCCAGGGAGACACGTTGGCTGTACTTATGGTATCGCAGTTTCGGCCACACCCCTGTGCAGCCCTGGAGCCAGAGCTTCTGCCACTTGGCCACCCAGGAGTGTCCAGCTCTGGGTCCCTCACATGCCTTCCTGCTGTCTCCTTGTGGTGTCACCTGCCTCACTGGGGGCCTGGTCCGTGCTGGTCGTGGGTCAGGGGATGTAGACCCTTTGTTTTGAAGCGAGAGTGGCCGAGGTGGGGCCGGCAGGGTTTCTGGAAGGCAGAACCCTGGGGAGGGCTGTCTCAGGGAGGGAGGAGTTGGGTTCCCGAATCTAAGAGTAACCGGAAAGACCAGCTTGTACCCCAAGAAGGCCCCCCTCTGCTCAGGGGCCTCTCCGTCCAAAAGTGGGCTCCCAGGCTCACCTCCCACTCTGTAGCAGGTCGTGCGCACTCGTTTCCAGAATCGGTGGCCTCCTGATGGAAGGGGACCTTCAGCACAAGTGGGCTTTGTAAGAGGAGGGTGCCCAGGAGCTAAGGTATGTGTGGGGGACTTTCTGTCCCCAGCACAGGTCTCCTTGATGGAGACATTTTAAGCAGCATTTCTTGTGTACCTGCTGCTCTTCGGTTGGACATTGGAGGAGGGAGCGCCAGGCAGGAGGCCCTAGGGAGCAGAGGGCCTGGAGACCGTGCCACGAGGCCTCGGCTCAGAGGTGGTACCCTTCCCCTTCTCCATCAGGCACAAAACTGGGTCCCGCCACGAGAGGACCAAGTTCACCTTTGGAATGTTAGACCTCCTTTTAACTGTGACTCAAGTTCTCTCCAGTTTATCAACGATGAGTCAGTTCTACCCGAGAGACCGGGCTCTGGACACATTTCTAAATGACCAACTTAAAGAAACTGATGAGGCACACCAAAAATTCCCAAAGAAGGTTGGTTGAAAAGCTGAGGGTTTCTTTGGGTCATGCTTATTTCTTCTGTTGACCAGTAATGTCATCTAGAGTGTACAGGTGCCTGACCCTGGCTAGTTTCGTCCCTCTGAAAGTGATGATGAAGTAGATGTCATTCACCTGTCTTCTCAATGGGTGGGTTGAATTGCGCCTCCTTCCCCAAACATGTGCCTTGATCCTAACCCCCAGAACTTGCAAATGTGAACCCACTTGGGAAAAAGGTCTTTGCAGATGTGATGAAGTTTGGGATTATAGAGAGATCGTCCTGAATTAGGGGAGGCCCGGGGCCCCATGACAAGAGGTCTTCCAAGAGGAGGGGAGGCAGTGGGAAGGCAGAGGCAGAGACTGGCTAAGGATCACCAAGGAGCACCACCGCCACCAGAGCTAGGGGACAGACGTGGTTCCAGGAGGAGCCAGCCCCGTCTACACCTTCATTTCAGAGTTTTGACTTCCAGAACAATGAGAAAATAAAATTCATCTGTTGTTCTAGGCCAATCCATTTGAGGTCATTTGTCATGGCAGACCTAGGAAACTCATGAAGTAGACCTCTGAGCACCCCTGGGTGCTGGACACTGGCTTTGCCAGGAAGAAGACCGCAGTGAACCGAGTAGGTATGACCCCTGTGCTTATGGAACTTCTGGTTTAGAGGGTGAGACTTGAAAAGAGGGAGAGTGTGATGAGGCTCTAAGGAGAAGGCAGGACCACGGAGCCTGTTTTTCTCCTAAACCTACTCCATCTCCAGCCTCTCCATCTCAGTACTGCACTGCCATTGGTCCACAAGCCTGACAGTCACCTTTCACATGCCCCGCACAGCCAACCCCCATTGAATTCTGCTAGTCTCATGTCCAAGGTGCATTTTGAACCAGCCTATGTCCCCCTGTCTACCACCTTGTGCTGGCCCGGACAGCATCGTCTCTCCTCCGGATGACTGAAACCCCCCTAGCTAATTTATCTTTCCGGCTATGCTTGCCACCTACATTCTCTCTAATGCATTCCCCCCTAGGCAGCCAGAAGGATCCGTGCAAATGTCAGTTGCTTGACTGCTCTTCTGTGAACCCTGTCAGGGCTTTTCATGGCCTGAGCATCCAACACCAGTGTCCGTCCTGGCTGGCCCTGGTGGTCCAGCCCCCGCCGGACACCCCACCTCACACGTTTCTGCTGCCCCCAAAGCCATATTCCCACCGATACTGGCTGTCCTCCCTTTCTCTAACCTACTAAGCTCTTTTACAGCTCAGAGAAGTCCCAGTGTGGTCTGGCTCTTTCTAGAAAGTTCTTCCTTCTACTCTTGTTCTTGACTTAAATATCAACTTCTCACAGAGGTCTTTTCAGACTTCCTAGTCAGGATGGCATGCCTCTTTCTGCCTTCCTATCACCTTTTTTCGTTTTTTTTAAATCCCATAGGTAACATGGAGATTAGAGGTTTCTGTGTTGCTGTGTTGATTGTATTGGTTTATTTTCAGTGCTGGGGAGCGAACATGGGGTCTCTTGCATACTAGGCAAACTCTCTGCCACTGAGCCATCCCCCACCACCACTGACATTGGATGTCTGTCCCACACATGGCAGACCCCAGGAGGGTTGTGGCCGTGTTGGACTTGTTCCATTCTGACTTTCCCCCGCCTAACACATAGGCCCTGGGAGGTAAACATGCTCAACAAAGGTTTGATGAGTAAGAAAATAAAGAAATGTGGTTCCTGAGCCGTACCGGGGAACAGGAGAGTAGAGTAGAAGAAAACCAACCATTGCACGGAAACTTCTCCATCCCACGGATCCTGCAAGTCTAATATCTCAGGGCAGCAGGCTTAAAAATGTAATTACTTTGTTTTTCTCCCTCTCCGCAAGGCCTGGTTTCTAAAGTGTGTTTTTCCCCGTTGAGTAAATGTGTGTAGTGACCCTCAGGGCCGAAGAGGGGGAAGGGGTCGCAGGCTTCATCAGAGTGTGCCTAGGAAAGTCAGCCCCCAGGAGGGAGAAGTTCCTGTCAGACAGAACATCTGAGAGAGTTAAAACGCTTGCAGGAATGAATCGGTTGCCGTAGCAACCAGTCCTCGTTTCCCCCCAGAAGAGAAACATAGAGGAAGGGGAGGGAAAGTCAGTTAATGCTGGTCGAAGTGTGTGAGAAGGAGCTGCCCAAACAGAAGAGCTGGACAATGTTGGGACGTGTCCTGTCACCGACACAAAATGACGTTTTGCTGGCTGGCCTGAGCTTGGGCAATGGATGGCCACCCAGCCCAATTCACCATTTCCATGGACTTCCTGGCTGGCTGGCTCCCACAGTGGGCAGAGGGTTCAAGCCCTGCTGGACATCACCACCTGTCACTCTCCAAGTTCTTCGCCAGTTCCCAGAAAATTGTTCTTTAGAGAGATCCCACGGTGGATCCCTTGCCAAGAGGAATTGACTTCTAATAGACGCTCATTGCCGATGCAGATTCTGTCTGTCTATGGGTTTCAAGAGTGGAAGCCACCCACCTGTGCCAGGGAGTTCAGCAAAGGTGTCAGAGTCGGGAGGGAACTGTCAGAGGAGGTTCTCGGTTGGGTTCAGGTTCGTGAGGAATGGGAGCCCACTTGTGGGGGTGAAGGGCAGCAGTGGGGGGCTGGGTGCTGGGCTGAGGCAAGAAGGGCGTGGACCCTGCTGCCTGGCCTTGTGGTGGAGTGTGGGGGTCCAACCTTGGCTGGTTCTCTCCGGGTCACTGACCCTGTTGAACCCAGGATTCCAAAGGAGTGATTTTAAGGCATTCGATGACTTTGACTGGTAGCCAGGTGGCACATGGAATTGGTACTCCATGAAGTTTGACTTTCATATCACTCCTTCATTGTTTTTCAAAATGCACTTATTGAGTCCCTTCTGTCGTAGGCCAGGGGCCCACTCCTTGTCCCTAGGACCTGTGAGTATGTTACACTGCATGATAAAGGATGGGAGGAAGGGTGCTGATGATCTGGCTGTCAGAGGGGCGTGAGGGTTGATTTTAGGCATCACCTTGACTGGGTTAAGGAGTACCCGGGGAACTCCAGCACCTCTCTCCTGCCCTTGCCTTGAGAACTGTAGCCTTGGACTCCAGGACTTCAGCCTTGGGCTGAGAGTTACACCACTGGCTGGTTCTGAGGCCTGGACTATCAGCTTCCTAGATGGGCCCCCATGATTGCCCAAGCTAATTCCCCTAATATACCTGTCTATAGATGGTTCTGTCTCTCTAGAGAACCCTGACCGAATGTGAGATTATCCTGGACCATCTGCTTTGGCCTACATATAAATCACAAGGGGCCTTTAAACGTGGAAGAGGGAGGCAGAAGAGGGAGTCACCATGTTTGTACCCATTTGCTACAGCAGCCTCAGGACCCTGATTAACCCTCTAAGTGCTAGACCCTGTACCAGAAAAGGAAGCATGGTCTCCACCCTGGCCAGACTCCTAGGCCAGAGAGGGAGACAGAGACCCTGAGGCAGGTGACATGGGTGTGGGAGCTCTGGGTGGCTGCGAGGTAGCAGAGGGCTGTGCTTGGGGAAGGCTTCCCGGAGCCAACTTTGGGAGCAAGCTGGTGTGTCATATAGATTTGCTTTTCATCCCGTATTCTGGCACAAACTGCTAAAATCCTTGAAATTGCTAAAGCGATAAGAGTCTTTTTGTAGGCTGAGTTGACTGGTGGCTGGGGCTCCCTAGACAGCTTCAGGATGCTGTCTGGTCACCAGAAAGACCAAGGCGTTCGTTATTAGATGGTTGAGATTTTTCAGCCTCCCTCTGGCCCCCAGGGAAGGGAGAGGTTAAGTCCATTGCCAGTGGCCTATGTGGTGGCCACCTAGGCTTATGGATGAAGCCTCCATAAGAAACCCAAAGCCTTGGCCTGGGGGAGCTTTCAAATAGCTAAACATGTGGAGATTGTGGGAAGGTGGGCCCCAGAGAGGGCCCGGAAGCTGCCCCATCTTACCCTCCCCTGAGTATCTCTTCATCTCTATCCTTTGAAATATCCTTTCCAATAGACTAGAAAGCACAGGAGTTATCTCGAGTTCTGTGAGCTGCTCTAGTAAATTCATGGACTCCAAGGAGGGGGTCTTGAGAACCCTGATTTACAGCCAGTCGGTCAGAGGCCCAGGTAACACAGCCCGGGGCTTGTGATTGGCATCAGAGGTGGGGGAATGAACGCCCATCCTGTGGGGGGTCTGACATCCCCTCCAGGTATATAGCGTCAGAACTGAATTGAATTGGAGGCCACCCAGCTGGTACCCACGGCGGCCGCTGCTTGGTAGCTGGAGGGGAGATGTCCCCACACACTTCTTGGTGACTGGAGGTGACAGAAGTATTTTGTGTTGTGGGAATATAAGAGAAACGCTTTATTATTCCTGAACTTTCAGAGTTGTATGTGAAAGACTAGCTAGTGAAAGAGGGTCTTGGAGGGAGAAGGGAGAGGTGTGACCAGCCCTCAGGTGAAACCAGCAAGGACAGGTGGTGCTGGAGAGGAAGCCGGGGTGATGTAGGACCCTGGGGTGGACAGGCCCGGAGCTGAGCTAAGCAGCTGCACTGTCACCCTGAGCCACAGGGGAGGCATGGAGGGTTTCCAGAGGGTGGCTGACATGTTTTGATCAACCTGACCAGAGACATCAGCCGGAAGCGGAGTGCGTCAAGCACATAGCCAAGTGGATCAAAATGAGGGCTAGTGGGAGCACTGGGCTGCCAGGGGTCAAGTGGCCTGGAGGAGGGCGCAGTGAGCCACACCCTCAGCCCTTTCTCCCGCGGGTTGTCCCTTCCCCTCCACTCTGCCCCCATCTGAGTCTGGATCCAGGGGGGTCCTGCCTGACTTGCTTCCCAGAGATGGCCAGAGCCCTGCAGGCTAGCCCTGCCCCCTTGCCTACCGAGGGCACCCAGGAGAAAAGGCAAGTGGAATCTGAAGTCCTGGTCGCAGGCGGAGGGCCTGGTCTGTCATCCTTTCATAAATTAAATGTTAACTGTAAAAATTGATTATTTAAGGGACAATCGCCATTATTTTCTAATGTAGGAAAGCAAGGACGATGCCGTGATGGATTACCAAGGCAGAGTGAAGAGAGGCATTTAATTAATTTCACGAGCCTGCCGAAGAAGCAATCGCTATGAAATTGCGGCTGCCTTTGGCCACGCCAGGCTGCAGCTGGCTCCGGAGTCTGTCCTGGGTGGGGAGGGAGCCCTTTCCTGAGGTGCAGGCCTGGGCCAACTGCAGGATGGTGGGGGCACAGGGACCAGGCCGGAACTGAGCTGGGCTCTCAGCACCCTCTGGCTTCGTGTCTGCTCCGGGGCAGAGAGAAGGCAGAGGAGGACCGGATCTGAGCTCTGGAAGGTTAGGTCAAGTTCAGACCCACAGCTAAGCCTCCTGCCCTCAGCCCAAGCCAAGAGACACTCCTACTCCCAAACGTACACACTTGGCACTATGCCAGGGCAGATGAGGGTAGGTGGGCTTTGGAGAAGAGCCCAAGTTCATTCCTTCTGTGACGGAGCACAGGAGCCCCTATGATCCAGTCCTGTGAGCAAGCCTCCTGCCCCCGTCCTCTTTAGCTCTGGATCTGCCCGCTCCCTGCTCTTTCCTCGTGTGTCCATGTTCCTGGGTGGTCAGGCTGATAACACATTCCACTTAAATCCCACAGGTCCCCAGCTGCTACAGTACGTGCTCTGTGGGGATTCACTCTCATTCAATCCCCTCCATGGTCCTACTTGGTACCATTTTACAGATGTGAAGCCTGAGACCCGAGTGATTAAGCAGTTTCCCGCCACCTCGTGGTTAGTTTGGCAGGGTCTGTCAAGCCGATCTCTTCTCTCTGTTGCCTGTGGTTACTATCACAGCTTCTCCCCCAGCTTCCCCCAGTCCCCAGGAGTCCTCATTAGAGTCGTGGTGTGGGGAGCCTCCTGGTTTGGTGCGGTCACTGTCAGAAGCAGTGTTTCCTGACTCCCTTCAGAGCTGCATTGTCTCCTGCCCACACCAGATCGAACCGCAGCATGTGGCTACCCCGTTGAACAGCAAAATGCAGATGGAGGACTGGCCTTCTGGCTCCTGGACCCCCCACCCACCCTCCTGTCTCTATCTGGCACATATGCTTCTCACCTGCACCCTCAATACCAGGCCCAGAAACACAGATATCCCTTTACCAGGATCCCATTCCTTCATTTGTCCCCTTTGCAAACCACCGAGTGCCATTTAGAGGGCCCTGAGCTACATGTACAGAGTCAACGGCCCACATATGCCTCCCAGAGCTCCAAGCAAACAGGTGACAGTCCTACACAACAAGTACACGGAGGCTGGGGGATTCCAGAGAAGGTCTTGGAAGCCGGCTTGGCCTCTGTGGCTGCTGGCGTCAACTGATTTAATACGTAGCTAAGGAGCTGCTGTTTCCTGAACGAAACCTGAAACTGCACAGGCTCCGCAGCTGCCCCCAAGAGGGACTTCACTCCAACACTCCCGAGGTACAAGAGGAGGCAGCCCTGGGATCACAGGATGGCGCTGGAGTTGACAACTGTGCCTTCGATCCAGTGTCCTCCGAATCTCCCCCAAGGGGAGGTAGGAACACAGGAGAAATCAATGAGCTCGATGACGGTGACAACAGCCACTTGTAGGAGAACAGCTTTCCCCTGCACCCCAGCCCACCTCCCTCCGGCACACAGTGGGTCCAATGTAATGGATGTCCTGGGAGCCTCTCTCCTCTGAAGGAAACTCATTGATTTCAATTTCCATTCCACTGGGTCTCATAATTCTTTCTTACACCTGCCTTTACGACCTGGGAGGCGTCGGCGCCGAGCTGCTGTGGCCCAGGAGGCTGTGTAATCCACACAGTAGTCATTATTCACCAGCTGGACAAATGGCGCCCGGTGTCATCCTCTTGTCTCACCTGAGACGGGTGCGTCAGTCTCACAACTGCTGGAAAACTCATCTCCCCTCCCTGAGAGGCAAGAAGGGAACAGGAGGCCTCACAGGAACTTCAGAGATGGACCCAGAATCACTGTCACCTCCTGGTGGCATTCCAGGACGAATGGGATGTTTCTGGGAAAACTGCGCCTCAGGATCATTCCCGGGTGGCAGCTGGCTCAGAACACCATTTATTTCAGGGCAAGGAACCCAGCGATGGCTGCTCACAGGCGGGAGGTCCCCCTCCCAACTCAGACTGGGCAGGGTTCCAGAAAGCCAGGGTGTTGGGCATCTTTTCAAAGACTTGGGTCATCGCGTTCGCTCCTCCCTGCAAAAATACAAGAAGTGAGCGTCTCCCGGCAGCGGACTTCACAGGTTCCGGAAGGCATGGCCTCATTCATTCACTCACTCATTCACTCCCTTACTCCACACACATTTATCAAGTCCCCGCAGTGTGGCAGGCGCTGGGGACAGAGAGATGAATAACACTGGCGGCCCTGTTGTCAAGGAGCTGACTTGCTGGTAAGGGAGCAAGAAAAACGCAGGCAAATAAAAGAGCAAGAGACCTTCGTGCATCCGGGAAGGAGGAGCAGGTAGACAGGAGGGCGGGATGGGCGGACCAGAGCGCAGGGCTCAGTTGGCAAGCACAGGGGGCAGCAGGACTGCAGAGGCTGGTGGGAACTGTTAGCCGCTCCCACCGGAGCCAGGAGTTCAAGGGCAGGGATGGCTGAGGCTTGGTGAGCTGGATCACGAGGCATCCCTGCCTCACTGCTGAACAGTTTAGGTTTTATTCTGAGGGCAATGGGGAGCCTGAACGAGCGTTTTTTTTTTTTTTTTTAATCCCAGCGGCTTGGAGGCTGAGACAGGAGGATTGCAAGTTCAAAGCCAGCCTCAGCAAATTAGCGAGGCCCTAAGCAGCTAAGCAAGACCTTGTCTCTAAATAAAATACAAAAAGGGCTGGGGATGTGGCTTAGTGTTTAAGTGCCCCTGGGTTCGTTCCTCAGGGAGGGAAGGAAGGAAAGAAGGAAGGAAGGAAGGAAGGGAGGGAGGGAGGGAGGGAGGGAATAGCCCTGTCCAATGTATATGTGCCTTTAATATGTGCTTTTAGAAAGACCCCCCTGGCTGCACGGGAGCGGGGGTTTGGAGGGGGAGATTGGACGGCATGCATGGGAGTCCGATCTATGATGCACACAATGATTGTTGTGAGGAGAGGAGGAAGGGAGACACCCAAATGACACCCAATGACATACCAGACACCACCCGTGAGAGAGAAAGGGGAGTGAACTTTACGCTTGGGATCCTGGCTTGGGGAGCTGATTTAGGAAGGGTGCCAGCTGTCAGAGAGAAACCTCATAGTAACTTGAGCAGTAAAGGCATGTAGTTATTTTGCATGTTGAAAAGCCTGGAGGTTTCAGAGGTGACTTAACAAAAACTCAATAGTGTCATTAAAGATCTAAGAACTTTCTTTCTGCTTGACCATCCCTAATATACTTAAAAAAAACCAAAACAACCCATTGTCATAAAATGGTTGCTGCAGATCCAGTCATTTTCATGGCATTCAAGGCTAGAAAAAGGGGGAAGAGATGGCCACAGCCATGTCTATTCCTTTCAATCAAAAAACAAATAAACAAAACTGGCTATCTCTAGTTTCAGGGAAATTTGAAAAGTCAGTTTTTAATTTTTTATCTTTTCTGGGACCTCTAGTGGAGATAAGTAAGGAAGAAAGGGGTTGGGCATGGGGAAAGAGTCAGCAGGGTCACCAGCTGAATGGAAAATTAAGAGGAAAAGTCAGCAATAGCCCACTGCCCTGGGGTGAGTGGGATGTAGGAGCAAAAGCAGTTCCCCTACTGGGTAGCCAATTCCCTGGATTCAATTCTCTCTGTCTAAAGACTCAGAAGGGTTTGTTTTCCTGGTTGGAGCTTTACGGACCCATCTGTCTTTGAAGAGGCTCAGGGCTATAAGGGAGTTCGTTTCCTGAAATAATGGTCATAGGAACCTCAATAAATGGGGCTTTATGGGGGAGAGAGGGCAGCAACTGGGTGCCGGGTAGGAGAAGTTGATGGAAGGCAGAGGGGGAAAGAGGAAGGAGAGCTCATTGGTGTCCTGAGGTTGGCCTGGTCTAGAGGGAGCCATGGCTGGAGGGCAGGGAGATACTGGACGCAGGCCCAGCTACCCAGGCTGTGCTGGGACCTGCTACAGCCACTGCCGGCATAGAGTGAATCTGAGATGTCATGTGCATCCACTGTGCTCCATGACAGAGTGAGCCGCAAGGCAGTCCCCCCGTGGTCACATTCTCTGCTGGTTGCTTCCAGATCTATTAGGACGTGACTCCCTGTGGGACTACGGAAGGCTCTGATGCAGCTCACACTGGCGGGGGTGGGGTGGGGTGGGTGTGTCAGTTTATCCATCAGGAGATGTCCAGTTATGCTGCAATAACAAGCAACTCTCAAATTCCAGTGGTTAAATGCCGTGAAAGTCCACTTCTCACTCATACTGCAACTCCACATGGGGCTTTGCATCTCTCAGCTGCTCAGGAACCTATCGGGTCACAGGTGTCCCCGAGTGCTGCAGCGATGGAGAGGAAACACGGTAAGCTGTGCACTAGCTCTGAAAGCTTGCACCTGGATCACGATGTCCCTTCTGCTGCATTGGCCGAGTCAAAGCACACATTCACCTCTAACTTCATTACCCAGAAAATGAGAAATGAAATCTGTGAACAGACCTAATGAATACATCCCAACCGCAGTGGTCTGGGGCTGCTGGCCAACTGTGCTGCTGACTGCGGCGGCTGCTGCTTGTAGAGGAAAAGTTAATCACCTGCTGGTAATAATTAGAGCCACCAACCTTGTGTGTTATGTTTGGGATCTGAGGTGTGCCCTGAAAGCTCTCCTTAATACAGGGGTATTCAGAGGTGAGTGGATTGTGAGAGCTGTAGCGTATCGTTCCATCCTAGTTTGAATGGACTGACTGGGAAGTTAACAAATGAGATGTGGCTGGAGGAGGCGGGTCACGGGTGGCATGCCCTGGAAGGGTGCATCTTCCCTGTGACCCTCCCCCCCCCTGCTTCCTGACCCTGTCATGAGCTGAGCTGCTTTCCTCCTCTGTGCCGTCCCCCCAGGAGATGTCGCCTACCTTGGGCCCAGGACAATGGAGTCAGCTGTCTACCGACTGAGACCTCTAAAACCGTGAGCCCCCCACACACTTTTCCTCCTTTAAGTTGCTGTTGTTGGGTCACAGCGGTGACGAGGCTTACTAAAATGTTCTGGTAGTAGGTTTACATACATTCACTGTGACATAAGCTCCTCCAGGGCAGGCGTCCCTGTGTTGTGATGACCTGTGTGGCTCTAGCACCTAGAACTATGACCAACGTACTTGGCAAATATTTGTGGAATAAATAATTAATCGTCGAGCCTCACCACGACCTTAGTGAAGCAGGGGTTGTAGCTGTATCTTACAAACGAGAAAACTGAGAAAAGTTGAGTAAAGTGGCCAGAGCCGCACACCTCCTTCAGACTCAGAACTCAGCCTTGGATGGGGCCCCTGTAGTCCTGGCTCAGGGCTCTTCTTGGCCCCCTTGGCCTGTGCCTTTCCCATTTGGCTGGTGCCTTGCACCTTGGGAAGCAGGAGCGTGGCTTTCCCCACACTTGCTCTGCTGGACTGGTGGTGGGTGACCTGATCCCTCAAATCCCTGCTCCTTCTTCAAGGCGTGTGGCAGGTGCATCAGAGCATCTGTGACAAACTGGGACAGAGAGGACTGACCTCTGTGTGCACAGGGTCACTCGCCCATGGCTTCTGTGGATGTCTCATCTGCAGGGGAATCACCTGACCCTCCCCCATTCGGTTGGCATCTATCAGACCTGCCATGTGCCGGACCCTGTGCTCGCTGCTGGCTTGGACCCTCGAGGAACGTGCAGCTGAGCGGAATCCTTCAGGACAGAGAATTTTGGGAGATGAGGGAAAATCAGCAAGTGTGGACAGTGATGACGGAAAAAGAGGCCACCTCAAAGCTCTGGACCCATCGGGGTGCTGTTCCAGCCGTTCTTCCTCGTCAGCAGGTTCCCAGCCCGTGTGTCTGGACTCCAGCCATCCCACCTGGGGCGCTGGTTTCTGCTGATCTTGCCCCTGTGACATTGGCTCCACGTTTGCAGCCACAGCACCAGTGTCCCCATGGAGGACCAGCTGTCCCCTGCCCACATGTGACAGGACTCTGAATCCAGGTGCCCTTCCTTCCTGCCACTGTCCAAGAAGTGAGGGCTCCAGAGGACAACACAAGTCCCTCCCGGTGCTGATTCCCTGGAGAAGGCCCTCAGTGGTGTCCACTGCCTGGTCTCAGCCTGGTCTGTCCCTGTCTTCCCCAGGTGGGTGAGTGCCTCTCCTTATCTCCTTCCTAAATCTCCATGTAGCTTCGTGAGCCTGCCCCATGGGACCCCGATATCCTAACTGATGTATGTAGGGCTCTGACCCCAGAGCTGGGGGACAACTTAGAGACCATCTGATCTGACCCTTTTATCCTATAGATGAACAAATTGAGGCCCAGGAGTAAATTGAAGCCTGGAGAACAGACAATGGCAAGTGTTCCTGGGTCAGCTGTTTTCTAAGCATTGTGGCCACCTGACGACCCCATGTGAGGGCTGGTGTTCCCATTGGGGAGGCTGGGGGCCCAGGCTCTACGGTTCAGAGTAACTCATGCAGATTCCAGGGCCAGGGCTGGCCTCTGGGCCCAGGCCATCAGGTTTTGGAGCCTGAGCTATCTCCCAATGGCTCCTTTTCCTCCAGCGGCTTGCCAGGTGCTGTGGTTTAGATGTGAGGTATCCTGCAGAAGCTCTCGTGTGAGACAATGCAATAATATTAGATTAGGGGAGTTGTAATTCCCATCAATGGATCAAGCCGCTGATATGGATTAATTAGGCAGGTAGTGTGTGGCAGGAAGAAGTAGGTCCCTGGGGGTGTGCCGTTGGTGTCATATTTTGCTCCTGGTAAGTGAGGATCTCTCTCTGCTTCCTGGCTGCTGTGTCCTGAGAGGCTTCCCTCTGCCATACCCTTCCTCCACCATGTCCTGCCTCATCTTGCGCCCAGAGCTGTGGAGTCAGCCAACCCTGGACTGGCTGAACCTCTGAAATTGTGAGCCCAAATCAACTTTTCCTCCTCGATGTTCTTCGTATCAGGCATATGGGTCCCAGTGATGCAAATGTTGACTAAAACACCAGGGGCAAATCTAAGCGAGAACATTGGAACCCAGTGCCCGTGAGTCCTGCATAGGGACTGACTGGACAGAGCTCATCACCTGTAGCCACCAGGTTGGTCTCAGGCTCCTGTGGTTTGGCACACCCACCCTCCCTTCCTTCCTGTGCTCTCTGGGTCAGGCAGCATCTCTACTTTCCTGTTTTTGTGGCACTTGGGATGGATCACAGTGCCTTGTGTGTCCTAGGCAAGTGCTCCAAGACTGAGCCACACTCACAGGCCTCCACTTTTCTCTTTTGAAGCCTGTCCCTATCAGGGACTGCAGGTGTCTAGTGCCTGTCCCTTGGGTCTCCTCTGTACTATGGTCAAGTGATCTTAGCCATGATCAGAGAGGCCTGGCTTGGGAGCTCTGAGGACCGTACTACAGAGTCCTAACAAAATGGTTAGGGAGGTTTGGCCAAAGCAGTAGTCAGGGTGCTCCCCTCTGGGATACCCTGCACCCCCATTTTGCTCTCCAACTGACATGGCCCAGATTAGGAGTGCCTGTGGGTAGGTCTCACCCAAGACTTCCATGAGTGGAGGTGTATGGGTCACTTGGTCCCAACCTTGTTCTGAATGAGAGGAGAGTTTCACCCCACCATGGTGGCCCTAGCTCAGTCCTGCTCTCTCCCTGCTCACTGCCCCATCTCCACCAGGCCCTCAACCTTGACTCAGCCTCCTCACCCCATAGAAGGAGACCCCTGCCCTCTTTTTCTGCAAACTCAGCTGGGCGGGCTCCCCTGCGTCTCTCCTCCTCTTTACCCTTTCCAGGAGAGGAATGGATTCTGCTCCATGTGTGGCCTCACATGGGGATTCATTCAATTCAGTGTCACCTGTGTGAGAGCAGAGTCCCCGGTCCCCAGTTGAACCAAGAAGCAAGCATCCCCTACCAGAGCAGGTCCTCTCTTTTCTGAGGGCCAGCCTTGCAGCCTCGCATGGGGAGAGGACATACCCTGGTAGCAGGGCTTTGATCTTGCCCCAGTGAGGAACCGAGTCCCGCATTTCCCACCAAGGGGCATTGCACTGTCCTCTAAGTGCCATTGCCCATCTGCATGCGGCTTGTTTAGGGCCTTTCGGGACAGGGGAGTAGAATCAGTGACGTACGTGCTGTTTCCTCCTCGGCGGGGGAAGTGGTGGCGGGACTTTCCGGTCATCGCCCCACGCAGTCATCACTCTGCTGATATTTAGGGAGGGATGACAGGGTGCGTGATACCGCACAAGGCGAGCATCACCTTTGTTGGCACTTAGCGGGGCAGACAGGCATTAAACAGGCCGTGACAGGTAGGCGCAGTGAGCATCCTCATCAACACAGCAGGCAGCTGGGTGGATCTGAGGCCAGGGCAGGCTGCTCTGGGGAGGAAACCTTCCCACTGACATCTGGGGGGTCACTGTGGCGTATGTCAAGGCAGCGAGGCAGAGGGAACAACCCAGGGAGAGCATCGGTCACCTGATCGACTGAACTATCAAAATGTCTGAACCGGGAGTTCAAGAGGAAGAGGGGCAAGGACATTTGCAAGTGTCCCTTGGTATCCCCAAGGAGATGGGTTCCAGGAGCTGCTACGGATGCCAAAATCCACAGTTGCTAAAATCCCTTACATAAAATGAGGGAGTATTTGCATATAATCTTTGCACATTCTCCCACATATACTCTTTTTAAAAATTTTTTTTAAAGAGAGAGAGAGAGAGAAATTTTTTTTAATATTTATTTTTTAGTTTTCGGCAGACACAACATCTTTGTTTGTATGTGGTGCTGAGGATCGAACCCGGGCCACACCCATGCCAGGCGAGCGCGCTGTCGCTTGAGCCACATCCTCAGCCTTCTCCCGCATATACTCTTTAAGTCATGTCTAGATTACTTATAATACCTAAGGCAACGCCCATGCCGTGTCCGCAGTGCTATACTATATTGTTTAGGGGATGATGGCAAGAAAAAAGTCTGTATGTTCAGTACAGAACTAATTATCTTTTCCCCGATATTTTCCATCTGAGGTTGGTTGAATCCATCTATTCAGAGCCTGCGGATGCAGAGGACTAACAGTAATTTAACAATTCATTGGCACCTACTGTGTTCTATGTGCTGAGAAAAGAGGAGATGAAGGCTGGCAAGATTGGGGAGGATTTGTAAATCAAGGTGAGAGATTCCAATTTGATGCTGGATCTTTTTACTCCTTTCCTTAAGTAAAAGAGTAAAAAAGTACATTTTCACCTGAGGAGAATCATCCAGGATTGTGTGTGGAGTTGGGGCTGGCAGGGGCAAGGCTGGAGGCAGAGAGGAGAGGATCTATCTGGAGGCTGTTGTCATAACTCAGAAAAGACATGGAGATGGTTTGGGTTAAGGTAGTGTCAAGAAAATGGAGAGAAAGTCAGGTGAACTGGCACATGCCTGTAATTTCAGAAACTTGGGAGGCTGAGGCAGGAGGACCGCAAGTTTGAAGTCAGCCTCAGCAACTTGGGGAGACTTTAAGCAACTTAGAGAGACCCTGTCTCAAAAATGAAAAATAAAAAGGTCTGGGAATGACACTCAAGGGTTGTGTCCTGGCTTCAATCTCTAATATCACCCCCTCACACACACACACACACAAAAAAAAAAAAAAAAAAAAAGAAAGAAAGAAAGAAAGAAAATGAAGAGAAATCAGTGGATTCATGAGGTATTTAGGAAGTAGGATCAATATATGGCAAGGGAAGAGGGAGAAGTTTTTAATAAAATATGTCCTTCTCTTGGCCCACCCTGGCCTTGGGGCTCAGAAACCTCCTGATCAGTTTGGGAGATGCATGAATGACCTTCCCTAACGAAAGGCAGTAGTAATTAAGGACCCGAGGTCCCTAGATTCAGCAGCCCAAGAGCCCCAGCCCCCCCCCCCCCCCCCCCCCCCCGCACTCCTTATAGTTCTCAGGGCTCCTAGCCCTCATCAGTGCCCCCACACAACCCCCAGTATTCCTGCCAGAATCAGATCACACAAGATCACAGCTGGCGGCTGAGCCCAATGTCCCTTAAGTATGTCCTTGGTCCTGTGCTTTCCCTGGGAGCAACTCAATAATGCAACAGGATGACTTGTTCATAAAAAAGCCATAGAGACTCCACCTCGCACCCATTAAGGTGGCTACTATGAAAAAAACTAACACGTTGTACCGTCCAGCAATTCCACTTCTGAGTGCGTATTGAGAACAGAAGGCTGGGACTCAAACAGACACTTTGTACCCATGTACCTGATGGCCAGAGATAGAGGCAAATGCAGTGTCCATTGACGGACGGATGCGTAAACAAATGGGTACCATGTGTACAGTGGAATATGATTGTTCTTAAAAGGCATAAAACCCAGGCCCACGCTGCACATGATAAACCTTAAGGACGTGATGCTAGAGGAAATAGGCAAACACAAAGGGTGACCCTGGGTGATTCCACCGACATGTCAGAGCTGGAGTGGTCAAGTTCCCTGAGACAGAAAGCAGGGGGGTGGTGCCAGGGGCTACAGAGGGGAAGGGGGACTGGGCTCTGCTGCTTAATGAATTCGGGGTTTAGTTTACAAAATGCAGAGAGTTCTGCGACAGATGGTGGTGATGGTTTCAGAGCACTGACTATATGTAATGCCACAGAGATTCTGATGGTGAATTTCATGATATATGTCTTTTAGCATAATTTTAAAAAAATTGTTTTTTTAGTTGTAAATGGACAGAATGCCTTTATTTGTTTATTTTTATGTGATGTTGAGGATCAAACCCAGTGCCTCATACATGCTAGGCAAGTGCTCTGCCACTGAGCTATAGCCCCTACTCTTACCGTAATTTTTAAAAATCAAGAGTGGGGGGAGAGAAAGAAAGAATATGGGAGGAAAAAAGTTCAATCTCTTGGACTTTTTTTTTTTTTTTTCAGTGCTGGGGAGGGAACCTAGAGCTATGGCAAGTTCTAGGTTCTGAGTTCTGCTACTGAGTCACTTCCCCAGCCCCAAGCTCCTGGTTGATAATGTGGTACCATGAGGTGAGATGTTCCCATTTGGGGAAGCTGGGTAAAGGGTACATGGACCTCTCTGTACTGTTTTTGCAACTTCTTGTAAGTCTGTATTTCAAAATAAAAAGATCAGAAAAACTATAGATGGTGAGAGTGGAAATCTTCCCTGCCTCCCCATCCTACTAACTGTCCCCGGGGTCACAAATAAGTTTCTTATTTGTCCTTCCAAAATTTATTTTTGCATGTACAAAAAATGCAAAATAGCTAGACATGATGGCTTTCCTCTAATTTTTATACAAAGGTACTGAGTCTATTAATACACTATTCTGCTCTTTGTGCTTTTCACCTAGTAAATCCTAGAACTTATTCTACTTCAATATGCAGAAAGCTTCCCAGTTATTTTAAAATGTGCATACACAGTCATGCATGGCTTAATGACAGGGATGTGTCTTGAGAAAGGTGCCATTAGGCGATTCCTTATTTTGTGAACATTGTAGAGTACCCTTCCAAACCAGATGGTATCTGTCAATGACTCCATGCCGCCTCTTGAGCAATGGAGAGACTTGATACACAAGATGAATGAAGCTTCTGTGGACATAACACAACACTGTTTAATAGCAACCTTTTTTTTTTTTTTTTAAATAAGTAAAAGGAGGGCACTCTATGATAGTGAGGAAAAGTGTGGTATGGTAAAAATATAACAAGGCCATTTATCATTGTCAAATATTATGCACTGTATATAAGGCCGTGTGCTGTGTTTTTATACAACTGACAGTGAAGTAGGTTTGTGTACTTACTTCAGCATCACCACCAAACATGTATGTGAGTGATGAGTTATGCCACAACAATGGCTATGATGTCACTAAGCTATGGGAATATTTTAGTTCCATTATAATCTCATGGGATCACAGTTGTATCTGTGCCCCATTGTTGACTGAAATGTCCTAATATGGTGCAAGAGGCAATTTCATGGTCTGGATGTCCTGTAGTCGATTTAACCAATCCCCTTTGGATGGACTTGTAGGTTACTATGCTGTTCCAATCAGCTCTGCAACATATGCCCTTGTATAGATGCCATTTTTCCCCCTTCCCAGAAGTGCAGTCACTGGGTCTTTCACTCACTTGTCTCATCTCATGACTGACAGGTGCTCCTTGGGAAGGCTGTTTCTACCGTAGATCGAGGATCTGAGTTTGAATCCCCACTCTGCTACTTACTAGCTGTGTGACCCTGGACAAGGTCCTTCATCTCTCTGGGCCTCAATTTCCTCATCTGAATGTGGGAACTGGTGTGAGATCTGCCTTCTAGGGTTGCTGAGTTGTGGAGTGTCTGGTGTGGATAAGCATTTATTGATGTCAATATAAACAGGAGGTCAGGCCCTTCTTGCCCCAGCTTCCACAGCAGGCACAAAATCAGCAAAGGCTGATTTTCAAAGGAAATCTTTCAGGGCCTGCTCTACCGATCTGCTAGAAGACTCTCCTGCAGCAGGTAACAAAACACCAGTGGGCGGCTGGGGTTGTGGCTCAGTGGTAGACGTTTGCCTCACATGTGTGAGGCACAGGGTTCAATTCTCAGCACCTCATATAAATGAATGAATAATATAAAGTCCATCAACAACTTAAGAAAAAAAAAAAAACAATGGAGAGACAGTAGCAGGCCAGTCTCTGCCTCAACCACCTTGCCAAGGGTTTCCCAGGAACCTCCTGATTCCCAAGGTGAGTTCCATTGCTGCAGCATTGGTTGACGATAAGGTCACCGTGTTCAAGGGTCTCTTAGCACAGGACATCCAACCTGCCCTGGAGGGAGGGGCATTGGCTTTCCCTCTGCTACTGGTCATAGGACCTGAGACCCCAGCTGTTTCTGGAGACATTCTGGTCTCTGCCAAGGGAGAGGATGGCATAGTGGACGATCACGAGAACAGGACTTGGCAGCCCTGGAGATGGATGTGCTGGGGCTTACCAATGGGGTAAATGTTGGCAGGTCACTTGACCTCTGTGAGCGTCCAGGCTGTCATCTGTGAGGTCCCATTACCCAGCTCCCAGGCTTTCCATGCACCATCTCAGTGGATCCTCATAACACCCTCAAGGGGCTGGCTTCCTCAGCACCTTCATTTTGCAAATGATAAAACTAAGGCTAAGAAGCCTCATGACTGGAGAATGGCAGATGTTGAAATCCAACCCAGATCTCTCTGACTCCAGACCCTCAAGTTCTCTCATCAAGGGCTCTTCCACCAACACACGATCCATTCTTTACAAAAGAGGAGTCCACTTGGCCAGCAGTTGGATGGCCGGCCAGTGGGTGGAGAGAAGTCCCTGTACCACTGGGTGCAGAATCGCCGGCCATCGCTGAGGGTGCCGGCTCCAAACAGCCAGTGCCCCTCCCCAACTCCAGGCCAGCTGAGAGTGAGCTGGGGAGAGATAACAGTTGGCAAAACACATTAGCATCTTCCTATCTGCTAATTAGTTTTGTGAAAAAAAAAATTATTTATTTATATATTTACTTTTCACTAGAGAGCTATTGAGGTTTTGGAAATGTAGTGACGTGTTTTACATGAAAAGGAGAGAAAAGAAAATGGCTCTTGCTGCAAGCTTCAGATCCTCTCCCAGGTGGAAAACCAGCAGGGAGCAGGGAGGCCTCATCTAGGAACATGCCTCGGGGAAACAGCAAGAATCTCTGGGTGTTACCAGGTCCCCGGCTTTGGTGCACCAGGCCTTGTGCGAAAGCCTCCAAAACATGAACAAGAATATGAATGGGCTCTTACATTCAGGAAACAAAAAATGCCCATAGCCCAGGATGGTGTCTGCTTCAAGGTCATGTGACTAGGGTAGGGTTAAAGGCCATTTCCACCCCTGAGCCCTTGCTGGGCTGTACCTCCTGCCTGAGGTGCCCTTCCTCCCCTGCAGCTCTCCAGTGCCACCTGCAACAGCATCTCCTTGGGAAGAGTTTTGGGCCATCCAGGTTAGAATGCAGCTCCCCCCCCCCAATGCCCCTTTTAATCCCTTTTTGGGCCACTATCAAAACTGTGAACGTGTTAAGCATCTCCATGGTTGCTGGGTTTGGCTCATGACTAAGCACCCTGGTGCTTGGTGACTGTTGGATGAAGAAGGGATGACTCATTTGGAGCCGGTCCTGCAGGCTGAGCTGGAGGGGGAAGGCTCCCTGGAGGAGGGGGGCTTTGCGCTGCATCAGAGATTTCAGATACAGCCAGGTGGCCGGGAGAGTGCCAGCACTGGTCGGCTCACCTAGTTTCCCAAAGGTAGGCTTGAAGTCATGTTTGACAGTGTGTCCCAGTCACAGAACCATGTCTGGCCTCGCATGGGTGTCATGAAATACTTGCTGAAGGATGAACAGAGGCGTAGTGGTGAAACCCAAAGTCACTGACCCAGAAGTTGGCCAAGGTGAAGATGCTGGCTGTGACCTCAATTCTCCTCTCTGGGCTTCACTTCCTCCTCTGTTGATTGAAAGTGTCAGGCCAAGTGTGGTCTCTGGCACTCCTGCTGCTTGTTGCGTTGAAGACTGTCCTCCTTTTTCTCTTTTTGGAGAGCTTCCCACATTAAGGGTCCCTCTCCCACTACCCCCAGGGTAAAAACCAGAATTCACTTTCCCAGCTTCCCTTGCGGTAATGGTACTGTCATGTGACCGGACCTCCACCAATCAGAGGCACTGCTTGCTGGTTGTGGAGTGGTGGAGAGGGACCTGAGCCTCAGGGGCAGCAGTGGTGAAGTCCTGCCATCACCTGTGCAGGGTGTGCTTGTGGTGAGGCTGAGGTGCCCGTGTGGTGCCAGAGGTGTGTCTCCTGGAAGCCCTGGGCCAAACGCACTGCCTGCTGGGAGCCTGGCTCCTTGACCTTCTGCAGAAGCTGTGGTCTGCTCTGTAGTCTGTTAAAAGTATCCCATTTCAGCTGAGATCAGCTAGAGTGATCGTGGTGCTTGCACCTAAGGACTGTGATGGATACACCTTCTGACACAAAGATCCTGTCCCTCCGAATGGGACCTGATAGTCTAAGATTAGGTTTTTAAGTGGAGCTGCAGAGGGGTATTGCACAGAATAGACTCGGGGGCTGTTGGCCGCCCCTTATGACCTGTTGCACATGGTTCCTGGTCATTTGCCGAAGCCTGGAAAGCCTTATTTTTGAAAGACCTCGCTACTTCAGACCTCTAATTTGGAGAAAATGTCGCAGGCGCTGGTGCCAACTCACACTTCTACTGAGGGCCAAGGCCAATGCCATTTATTTTCTGCCAAGTGGTTTCAGTGTCACACAAGGCCAGAGACAGACTGAATCGCCTCCCTTGGAAACTTTGCCTCTTAATACACACAGGCCCCAAGTCGGCTCTGCTGGGAGTGGCTGAAACAAAGGCTTTGGAGCTTCACAGCCCTAAGTTCAAATTCCAGGTTGTCCACATATGAGCTGGGTGGCCCTGGTCATGTGACTTGAGTTCCCGGTGTCTTGGTTCCTTTGTCTACAAAATTTGGAAAATAATGCTCTCTTTGGTGGTTGTGTGAGGATTAAATAAAATAATATTTGCATAGCAAGATAACACTTTAGCTGTATTCTCCTGAATTCATTTTCTTTGGTCTTTCTTTCCTTTCTTCCTCCCTCCCTCCCTCCTTTCTTCCTTTCTTTCTTGGAACTGGGAATTGAACCCAGAGGTGCTTAACCACTGAGCCGATCCTCAGTCCTTTTATAAAAAAATTTTTTTTTAGTTGTTGATGGACCTTTACTCTATTCATTTATTTATATGCAATACTGAGACTCAAACCCAGAGCCTCACTAATATGAGGCAAGCAGTCTACCACTGAGCCACAACCCCAGCCCAGTCCCCAGTCCTTTTTATTTTTTTTATTTTGAGATAGAGCCTTGATAAGTTGCTTAGGGCTTTGCTAAGTTGCTGAGGCTAGCCTCACATTTACAATCCTCCTAACTCAGCCTGTGAATCACTGAATTACAGGTGTGCACTACCACACCCAGCCAAATCTATTTTCTATTCCCATGTAAAAGTCCCCTTAGAACTTAGTAACTTGAAATAGCAGTCATTTATTTGCTCCTGATTCAGCAAGTGGACAGGGCTTCAGCAGGGACAGCTCCACTCTGCTGGATTCAACAGGAGTCCCACTCACAGGTCTGCTTACCTAGGGCCCCTGGCTGGGCCTGCTCCTCCTGCTTTTCTCTCCTCTTGATCTTTTATCCCATGGGGCTTCTCTCTTCCTATGGCATCCGCCTGGACTCTCCAAGGCAGCTCAGGGCAACAAGAAAGTGAGAACAAGTGGCAAAGGCGATTCCTGAAACTCGCACAACCTCCACGGGTCACTTCTACTGCCTTCCCTTGGTCCCGGCAAATTGAGGTCAGCCCGGATTCAATCCAGGGCTGTGACTTCAGAGTGGCAGGATTCACTGGGGTCATTGGGTATATTCCACAACAAAGCTCATGTTTCTTTTTTGTATTCTTCCCTCTTGTGCCTCACCGAAGCATCTGAACGCTCGTTTATCATCATAGAGAAGAGACGTAAAGGAACAGAAAGTAAAGAGTGGGGAACAGAGGCATTTTCTGGCTTTGGTTTTCAAAAGCCCTTTAAGGTAGGCATCACATTCCCCTTCCCCTCCCAGGAAAGTTAGGGGGTCTAAATCTCTAAATTTAAAAGGTGCAAACAAACACGTAGAGATGAGAAGTCCCCTTCTGCCTCCTGGCCCCAGCCACCCAGGTGTCGTCCCTGGATGGGCTGCTGGCCCGCCTTGCTCAATTTTTCAGTCAGAGTGAGTCTCTAAAAACAAACCGATAGATATTTCTCTTTATTTTTCCCCACAAAAGTAACAGTACATTATAAATGATATTCTATGTCTTGCTTTAAAAAGGCTTCTCAGTGACTCTTGGAGACAATTCCATTTCTGTATTCCTTTTTATGTGTGTAGATGCATCATAATTTATTTAACAAGTCCCTGTTGATTGGCTGTTTCTAATCTTTGGCTAACACAAATAATACGGCAACAGTAATCTCACATATGTGTTGTTTCCCGTGTGTATAATACTGGTATTGCTGGTAAAGGGCGAATGCATTTGTGATTTTGATAGATATTGTTAAATCGATCTGTTGTGCAGTTCTGCCGTTTGTTTTTTTAATTTAAAAGATTGTTAGTTATAGATGGACACAATACCTTTAATTAATTAATTATTTAGTTAGTTAATTAATTAATTTTTATGTGGTGCTGAGGATCCAACCCAGTGCCTCCCACGTGCTAGGTGAGTGCTCTACTACTGAGCTACAGCCCCAGCCTGAGTTTCTGCCTATTAACATCTCCATCATCAAGGAGAGCCTTTGTTCCTCTGTGCTCCCTGCCACCTCCTCCAACACTGGGTATTAGCAAATTTCATTTCTTTGCCCATTGATTAGGTAAAATACGGTGTCTCAAGGTAGTTTTTCTCACATTATGAGGGAACTGATCATCTGTCTGTCTCTTTAAGGCTATTGGTATTCTTTTTCACAGTGATCTCCCCGGCCACACCCTTCGTCTGGTTTTCTCCTGGCCTGTAGACAGCATCCTTCTGGATGTGAAGGAGTTCTGTGAGCAGCAGGAATCCACGCTCCTGCCTTTCCATCCTGTCTGGTCCCATGATGGAATCCAGAACCACTGGGTCTGGAGACTGTTTTTCTATCTCCCTCTGTGCTTCAGTGTTGCCCTCTCAGTATTAGGACATCAAATTACCTACCCCCAAATGTGGAGCTGAGACACCAATCTCTTCGCTGGGCATGGCCTTGGCGACACTCCTATGCAAGTTGGGATGAGGTTTGAGCTGACTTTTTACCCCCAGAGGCCAGTTGATGTCACAGGCTCTGTCCTTGTCTACACAGAAAAGCTGGGTAGACATTCATACGCTTTGCCCACCTCTGCCAAATCGATTTTCTCTTCTCCATCTGCTTTGAGGTTGGTTGACTGTTGCGGAGAAGAAAGATTAAGAAATCGAGAGTATGTGCACTGGAATCAAGCAGTGGTATGTGGGGCACTTTGTCTTGAGTGCATTATCTCATTGAAGCTGCTGAGTAATCCTATCTTATTTTCCAGATATGGAATCTGAGGAACGGCGATCAAAACAAAATCTTTGCTCCTACAGGTTCCTACAGCTGGCATATGGAGAAACCAGGATCTCTCCCTAGGAAGCCTGGCTCTGGGATTGGTTCTCTTTCTCACTCCGTGGTTCGTCTTCCCTGGAACCAGCTGAATATTTTCGTCAGTCGTCCTCAGGAGAGTGATGACTATTCCAGCAATGGCGCATACAGTTCATCATGGATGCAAACTCGATTGCACTGCGGCTGCTGCCTGAGTCCATATTTCTCAAGAGCTGGTTGATTCAGAGCACAGCAGCAGAGGTAGACCTGCTCTTGGCTGTCTCTGGACTATGCTGTTGGAATGTCTAGGTCCTGGCTATCTAGTCATCCCCACCCTTCCTGGTAGTCTGATGCCCCTCCCCTAACATGCATGCCCTGTTCTTCTCACCAACATCCGGACTGGTTGCCTGTGGTGCCCCCTCCTACCCACTGTGTGAAAAGCCCACAGCCACCACCTACCTCGCTCATCTTCATCTTAGTGGAATCTCTTGGTGTTGAACTGTGTGATCCAACACTTATGAAATAGTCAGAGATAGACATCAAGACCACCAGCAGACCCGAAGTCGGATGCAGGCAAGGGGGGATCCATCCCTGGTTTCTGTCCTTTCTTAGAGCCTCGCTCAACACAATATTCATGGCAGACATAAATGAAAAAATGAATGGACAGATTCTTCAGATGTTTCACAATTGTCCATCCTGCCAAGTCTTTGAGAATAGGGACGTGTCATCTAATTCCTTTGGGCTCTCCACAGCACCATTGGGGTATACAGTAATGTCTTTGAATCTGTGGGGACAGAAACCAGGCTAATCAAACCTCCTTCACAGAGTGGTATTGAACATTCTGAATGAGATGGAGAATAATTAAAGCCCAGAGCATGAACTCAATAAATATTTGATTTACAAATAATAATAATTAAAATCATGGCATTTCTTACTATATAGAAGGTACTATTTTTCTATGCATTATTTAATGCTTCTTTTTTACTCTCAATATTAATATATAATTCACTTATGTTAGCTTTAGCTGTGTAACAAGCCACCCAGAAATTTAGTAGCTTAAAACAATAATGGTTTATATACTTCAAGTGGGTGATCTTTATGATATGTAATTCATAGCTCCATAAAGTTTGCTTAAAAATAAACAACCAGCATCAAAGAAATCCTACTTAACAGATTAGTAAAATTTTTAATTTTTTCTTAGAAAAAGTATTCTGCCAGGCGCAGTAGTGCACGCCTGTAATCGCATGCTCTGGAGGCTGAGGCAGGAGGTTGTGAGTTCAAAGTCAGCCTCAGCAACTTGTTCTCAGTTTCTTGTTGCCCGGGCTGCCTTGAAGAGTCCAAGTGGATGCCATGGGAAGAGAGGAAGAGAGACGCCCCATGGGATGAAAGATCAAGAGGAGAGACAGACAGGAGGAGGGAGCAGGCCCAGCCAGCCTCCCACAGGTAAGTGGACCTATGTATGAGTGGGACCACTGTTGAATCCAGCAGAGTGAAGCTGTCCCTGCTGAAGCCCTGTCCACTTGCTGAATCAGGAGCAAATAAATGACTGCTATTTCTAGGGTGACTTTTACATGGGAGAAAATGGATTTGGCTGGGTGTGGTGGTGCCATGTGTGTAATCCCAGTGACTCAGGAGACTGAGGCAGGAGCATTGCAAGTTTGAGGCCAGCGGAGGTAATTTATTGAGAGCTTATCTCAAAATAAAAAATTAAAAGAATTGGGGATGTGGCTCAATGGTTAAGCTCCCCTGGGTTCAATCCCTGGTACCAAAAAAAAAAAAAAAAAAACCAAAAAACCAAAAAAACAAAAAACAAACAAACAAAAAAAAAACAACCAAACAAACAAAAATGTTCCTTGGGCTTCTAGGTTCATAATTTTTGTGGCTATGAAAACTATTTTCATAATAGTATGGAGATGCTATTTGCCCTTTTTACTCATTCTTTCACTAGTGTACAGTGGATTTTCCACAGGCCCTGTGAAGCATAATATTGATACAGAACTGCTCTCCTAAAGCACTGTGACAATATAATTCAAAGCCTTAAAAATGGAGCTTTTCATTAATCCAGCATTTCCATTTTAAAGCAATTTGTCCTAAGGAAAGAATCAGAGATGTATCTTGAGACATTTCTGTAAGTGTATTCATCATCATATTTTTTAAGACAGCAAAATATGAAAACAATGTAAAATCCATCCACAGGGGAGTGTTTACAACAATGTAACGGAGCACGTGTGGTGAATGAAAAATAATACTGCAAAATAGCATTCTGTTGTAACCCCAGATGCCCACAGTTCATTAAGTTAAAAAATTAGAATACAATTCAGTGACCTTTTCTTGAATACACTTATATACTAAATTTCATTTTATTTTTTAACCTAATGAATGTGGGTGATCAGAATATGCCACCCCCAAAGAATGAAGGATTGTTGAGCTAACGGCAGTTAGAAAAATCCAGAACACTCTGCCCTTTCTCTCTCCATTTGCCTGAAAGCAGGACATAGATTCACAAAGACAGGGGTGTCCTGCCCCCTCTCCACCCAAGAGAACAAAAGATAACCATCGCAGACAGCTTGAGACCCTCATTGGCCCTGAGATCGTGCCACAGGAATTTATATTAGCAAACCTTTCTAACTAGCCTTTATTCGCCATTTGTTTGCTTACCCTCCCCCCAAGTAGCTGCCCACAGAGACTCAGAGACATTTTCCTTTGTCTTGGTCACATCTTTATTTATTTATTTATTTAGGTGCTGTTGAAGTTGCTGTATAAGCTGTACTCTTAAGTCACCTGTTTGAGCACCGTCCATTCTCAGGTGTCTTCCATGTGTATGTGAAATATGCGTGTTAATAAGCTTCTGCTTGTCTTTCTCCTGTTAATCTGTTTTGGTAACAGGGTTCATAGCAATTGAGAACCTATTGGTGGTTATGATTACTCCCTGATACCAATATCTAAGTGATATGGTCAAAAATACATTGATTTTTCATGTCTGTTTCCTGGCATACATCTCTAAACTCCCTAGGAATATCTGGAGAGATAGAGTGTTTTTTGAATGCTAATGAGGTGCCTGGTGGCTGGTCCCTGGGTGGTTTCAGGATGGGGGCTGGTTTCCAGAAAAACCAAGGCTTGAGTAGAGGATTGGAACTTTCAGTTCCACCTCCAGAGAAGGGAAAGGGTTAAAGATTAAGTCAATCACCAGTGGCCCACCATGTCATCAATCACACCTGTGGAAAGGTCTGGGTTGGGGGAACTTCCTAATAGCGGAACATATGGAGGTCCCTGGAGGGTGGCCCCCTAGAAAAGGCATGGAGGCTCCATACCCTGTCCCCACACTGCACCCTGGGCATCTCTCCCACCTGGCAGTTCACCTTTATCCTTTGAGATATCCTTTATAATAAATGCAAAAACACGAGTCAAGCATTTTCCTGAGTTCTGTGAACTGCTCCAGCAAACTAGTCGAACCTGAGGAGGGGGGTCATGGTGACAACCAAGTACTCAGGGCTGGCATTGGAAGTGGGAGGGGCCGGTCACGGGACTGAGCTGTCACACTGGGGTAGGACAGGAGAAATGAAAGCCTAGGAAGAAAGAAGACAAAAGGAAGGACAAGCAAGTCCCACTTTAGTGTGAAGCTGCACATACTTTCTAGCCTGTCACTCCCAGACCTATCACTGCCAAATTTCTGGGAAATCTGTAAATGTTAAGAGTTACTAGATATTCACCCATTTATGCAAATTACCATGCGCACTCTTAATTAGCCTATATAATAAATAGATTAAGCCAAGGAGGTACTGTATTTTAAGAAATATACTCAAGGGAACTTTCCAATGTTATGTACTGATCAGATAATGGAGACCGCGTCAGCCTCAGGATCTTGGGAATGACTGACCGCCATAAGCCATCTGGGGATGACCAACCTGTGGCTATTCCCATGTCCACACCTCACCAGGTTTACTTGAAAAGAGGAGCCTGAGAACCCTAGGGTATCTCTCAGTCTGGAGATGGCCCGCATTCTTCCTTGAATGTGTCTCTGCTTTCTTATATAAACCGCTTGTCTGTGCCTGTTTCCTGTGATGTCTCTCAGGAACCCCACTTGTCCTGAGTTGAGGTCCCCTCTCCGGGAACTCCTCTACGTCCTCTGCCGACAGACCTCTGGGATCTGACCCTATGTCCAGGCAGTGTCAGAACTGAATGGGACTAGGGGTCACTTAGCTGAAGTCCTGCTGGGGAATTGCTTGGTGTGTGTGGGAACAGACCCTCACATCTGGGGAAGACGCGTGTTGAGCAGAGAATAGAGAAAGCACTTTGGTCTTTGCAATACCTCAGAGTAGAAAACTCGTTTTTCCCCTGCCAGACTCTGTATAGAATATCTACATGTATACAAAACAGAGAATATAGAATGTTAAGAGTAGTATCCTATAAAAATGGGTATTGATTTTTATTAATTGAAAAATTGGGCAACAATGTTATGAATCGTTACAAAACAATAATGAATTTTTTAGCCCACAATTTCCTGAGCTGACATTTTGGATGGGGCTCAACTAAGCCTGCGTGGGCCTGGCTGACCTTGGCTGGGCTAAGGAACGCTCAGCGGCCAGTGGGTGAGGATGGGGACACACGCATGTGCCATCCTCCAGTCCACTGCTCTGGGTTCCTCCCCAGGATGGCCCCGGTCCGAGAGGGGCAGATGTGGAAGTTGGAAGAGGCTTGAGCTTGGGAATCACAGGGCACATCAGTTGCGTTCTATTGGTCCAAGCAAAAGGAGGCCCTTCCAGATTCCAGGGGTGGAAAAATCAGTGACTTCACCTCTTTGCAAGAATCAGGGTGCTTTATACATCTCCCCCATACCACCCTGAAGATCCACTTGTTGTATGATATTTACTGTCTGCGGTGCACTGCGCTGGATACAGGGTCTTTGCTCTCAGTGCTGGTGGTGGGGGGGAGAATGCACCCAGGTTTCACACATTCAGAGCGCCACGTGCACAGTGGATGCTCAGGAAATATCATGGAGGGAGGGGCAGGGCCGGCACGCCTCTGCCCTCCTGCCATGCCCTGCCCTCCTTCTGCCAGCACGTTCGTTAATGGGCTTCCTTGTTATTGCCCCTGGCGTCCTGTGCCATGAGGCGGAGGAGAATCATTCAGATGCAAACTCCCATGCAAGCAAGAGAGCTTTCTGCTAACACACCGTTGTCACGGGGCAACAGTCTGATCCTGTACAAGCAAACTGCTCACTGCTCCACTTTACATGAGCATGAGCGAAAAAAAAGTGAAGATCTATTCATTTAGGAGAAAAGCCTTCTTCTGGGTTTAGACACAAGCAGACAAGCGTATGAAAAGAGTACGTTTCTTTGATGTTGTTGCCACTGATACGGAGTCTAGATGCTCCGGAAGAGCCTTGCCTGGCTGAGCTTCACAAACAAGCTTCACAGAGAGGGGAGGCCAGCCCGAAAGGAGGCTGGAGAAAGTGTGTGCGGTGGGGCGGGAGAGATCTTTTCATCCCCGAGAACAGAACACAGAATGCCCGTGAAGACGTCGGGTTTTGCATTTATTAAATCATGGACTGAGTCCCTGGAGCCTCCCTCCTCCAGGGAGGAGCGGCTTCCAGCAGAACCTGCTGCCTGCATCTGTCACCCTGCCCTGCCCCTTCAGAGGCAGCCACTCATGGAGGCAGAAATGTGGCCACAATCTGTCCCATCCTGAGAGCAAGCTTTCCCTCCCCCTGGCTGTTCTCGGCACCTCATGCAATGCAGAGCGAGATGCCCAGGGAGGACCCCATCTTGTCCTGGTCCTCTGTGGCCAGTGAACCCAGAAGATACTGAGTTTCTTAGGAGGTGAAGAGGAAGAGGCTGGAGAAGGGGAATGGAGGGATGTGGCCTTCCAGGACCCTGGACTGGAAGCACAGGTGGGCCTGTGGGGGCTGGTTTGAGAGCGTGGGCTTTGGACTCTAACAACTGCTCTGCTCCGGGGTAAACCGTGGCTTCGTTACTAAATCTCGATATCCTCTTTTTTCCTCATCTGTAAAATGGGGCTAATGATTGTGTCTTCTTCACAGGCCGCCGTGAGACCCTGTATGATAACAGGAAAACTATTCATCATATGATAATTGTTCAATAAACAGTAGCCACGGTGTCCCAGGACACTGGCAGGTGTTAGGGTGTAGAGTGGAACTTCAACACTCAGGTATCCAAGAAGCACCTTGGCTTTGGGTTCTCCACCCTAGATGAGCATGCCCTCTCACCCACCCCCTCCTCAGGGGCTAGAGGGTTCCAAACTCCCAAGGGCAGAGCGAGATTAAAAATGGTGGTGCAGTTTATGTTATCTCTGAGCAATGCAAAACTCTCCACGGCAGAAAATTACTCCCTTGGGTGGTAATGAGTGTCCTGTCCCTGGTGGTATTCAAACAGAGGTTGAATGACCAGTTGGCAAGGATGTTGAGAGGATTCAGGATGGTGGATGGGAAGATGCCATCTGTGAAATTCTCTAGATTGAGAACTAGGTCAGTGATGCTTAATGTTTAGGTAACTGTTGCATAATTCATTCACTTATTTGACTTGCTCTTCCCTGTCCGCCTCTGAATTTCTCCCCTCTACGGCCTCCCTCACCCTGTCTCCCCTACATGAGTTAACTATGGTGGCCAAAGTTGTCCACCCTGATCATGGCCTTGGAGAAGTAACAGTTGTTGTTTGTTTTTAAATCACAATCAGCACTATGCTTTCCTTTATGGAAAAGGTCTTTTGAATGGTGGCTAGCATCTACAGAACAATTAGCCCACGGTCCAGACACTAAGGTTTTGTGGGCTGGATGGGGAACCTAGGAGTCCTCCATAGGGGCCACTTCTGCGGGATGATGTTTCTAAGCACAACTCTTGCCAACACATCTTCAGATCATAGTATGTTGGAAAGTAGGATCTGTCTCTACATGGAGTTAGGTACATATTTCAGGTCAAGGTCATGGGCTCAGTCCTTGAATGGCCTAGTTAACTTCCCTCTTGCCCAAAGCAGTAGAAAGTACCTCTAGTCCAGAGTGCCACCTTCCCAGACCTGGGTGTTCAGGTAAATAAGTCCAGTGGTTTAGCCTAAGCTCAAGCACACCCATCATGTCCTGTCTCAGCCCGGCTTGTCTCAGTTCAACTCCTTCTCCTTCTGCAGAAGTCGTGTGGACTAACAGCTCCCCTGGGAGATACTCAGTCCCAGGGACTACCAGGTATCCACCGTGCTCACTGGCTCTTTAGAATCCAGATGAGACCTTGCACCTCCACCCCACCTCCCCCTGCCTTTCACCAGGTTTCAGCTCCTGACTCTACTTGCTGTCTCCTGGAATGTTCTGCAGCTCCAGCCTGGTGTTGATGCCAACATGGGATAACGCCTGCAGGAGGAAGTGCCGTCCTCCACAGAACCCGCACGGAGGCCAGCCTGTGTCTTGAGGGCATGGCAAAGGGAAGGCACGCCACAGCTCTATAATACAGCGATAACTTGAAGCCACTTTGCCCTTGCAAACAATCCTTGGTCATTTTCTCTCTTGGACTCCATCGTCCTGATTGCTGTCTCACACCACTGTCTCACACCTCTCTCCTCTGTGCACACCCTCCACCTGTCACCACACTTCTGTTCTTCTTTGGTTTTATTTTATTTTTTCCCTCTTATCCACTCCCCCAATAGGCTTCTCTCTCCACCTAGAGCAGTTGATCCGAGTATTTTTCCTCACGGAAGGTGGTTCTTCCTGGTTCAGGTTGGGGAAATCCATGGCCATCTATGGCCATCTTTGCTTGTGAAGAATAGCATCTGAAAACCAGGGGCTTATTGGCTCCTTCCTGGATTCTGGGACACTAAATAAAAGTTGTTGTTCTCTGCCTCAGAAACATTCCATCACATTCCACTGAGCAACCACCAAGCAACCAAAGGACCTGCCAGTCCACAGGGCCCTTTCATCAGGTCAGCTGAGATGCACCACCCCAAATGAGGAACCAGTACTGAAAATCCATTCCCTCGGGTTTGTGGCTGCAACTTTCGAAATATTCATAAATATGCAAACACACTCAATTAGGATGCCACCATTACAGAATATGAGGACCAAATGGATCATGTGATTTCCTTTCTTAGTAATCTAACAAGCTTTTAGTTTTGTCTCAACAAGGAAACATTACTTCTAGAAACCCCAGTAGGGAGGCCTGGCTCCACTCCCTCAGTGGTGGGCTGCACTCTCTGGCCATCCTATTATCTTTTAGGTCCAAGGTTCCTCAGCCACCCATGTGCCTTCCTGTTTCTCCCTGATACACCTGTGAGGGAGTTATCTGAATGTCGCTTGCTCCCAGACTCTGTGTCCAGGCTCACCACATTTGCCAATTTCTCTTTTAAATGCCCGGGCTGGGCAGCAGGCACGGAGGAGGAATTAAGCTGGTTTCCTTCAAGTCGAGACCATGGGTGGCCAATTATTTCTTGAGATAAACCACGCTGGTGCCCAAATGAGACAAATTCAGGTAATTGATGCTGGGGAACAGAATTTTTAGCCACAAAGTCTAGACACTACAGTTATGCAGCATGCTGCAAATAACTAGCAAACAGCTCAGTCTCTGGAGCGAGAAGGATGGTTCCGATTCTCCACCACCAGTCCTGTGACTTGGGCAGGCCGAGCCTTGTCCTGTTCCTCAGTCTGTATCCTCCACAGAGCAAACGTCAGCGATTAGGAGGCGGTTAGCTATTAGCAAAGAAGCAGAGATTATGATTATTTTATGAGTTAAGGCGGATTTAGGTTTATCCCCACACAGCATTCCGCTCACTCCTCTGCATCCCGATGTGCTTCCTTTGCAGAGACTCGGTGCAGTGATGCACAGAACTGGGGACACCCCGGGGAGTATGTCACTCAGGTGAGTGGATTTAGTCAGAATTCTTTGGGTTGTAAGTGACAGATGCACTCAATCAAGCTTAAGCTCAAGGATTTATTAGGTTTGTGGGGTGAATTGAGAAGAAAACTGTGGAAGGTGCCCGGATGGAGATGGAACTTCAGGGACAACTAGATCCTGAGACCCAAATGCCCTCAGGGTGGTCTCTGGCCACCATCGCTGCCTGCCTGTGGCTTACTTCCTTATGTCAGCTAGTCTGTGCACACACAACCTGGAGGCAGGCTCCTCTCGCTGGCTGCTTGTGAAAGGGAAGTCCCAGCACTTGTCCATTCAGGTGCTTCAGGCTCTTGGGCAGAAACTACTCAGTGCCAGCCCAGTGGGCACCCCACAAAGCCCCTTCTAACCATGCCCACCCTGCCCCAGGGGTACCCTCAGAGCCCAGGCTCTGCTTTTTTGAGCCCCTGGTTTCCTCCCCATCATACCCTCCTGCCCCTCCACTCAGGCCCAAGGCAAGACTGAGACATTCTTTTGGTGGCCTCCTGGGGCAGACGCTGGGAAATGTAGGATCCACACCCCTCCTCCACCACCAGCAGAGTCTCTGCACTGGCCTCAAAACTATCCAGGGCAAATGCTAACGCCCCAGGGAAAAGGAGCAGGAATGGCAAGGTCCAAATTCCCATCCTCAGGTCTTGGGAATTCATGGGGTTCAAGGAACTGGAGCTATACCGCGGCGTTGGGGTTTGCAATATCGGGGAAGCTACAAACACACATCAATTCCAGTGCCGCAGACGTGCAGGGGGTAGAGGGGAACGAAGGCAGGAGGGCCAGGGCCAGGTACCCCGCCAGACAGGACCCGCAGGGCCCACCCGCAGGGGGCGCAGGAGGCTTTGGGGATGCCTGGTAGACGGTGCCTGCAGCCTGGCCCCGTGGACAGAGCTCCTGGAGGAGAGAGGAGGGATGCGAGCCGGGAAGGGGACCGCACTTGGGCGTGGAGTCTGTGACTCGCTGTGGCTCACGTCCGGGTGGATCCCGATGACCTTTCCTAATGTGCACCCGATGGGATTTTCAGAAGGCGAGGGAGGCGCGGGACGCGGTTCTGCATTTCGGAGATAAGTCCGGGTGCTTCCAGGGGCCTGTGCACACGACCCTGCTCGGGGCTCCTCTCTGGCAGGCGAGGTCTGTCGAGACGCCTGGCAGGTGCAGGGCGGCGACAAGAGGGGGCTGCGCAGTTTCCGCCTGGGGCCACCGGCGCAGTGCGTCCCCCTGGGCACAAAGCCGTGGCACTCTGCGGGACAGGGCGACTGTCACTCCGGTCCTCTCTCGGGGAACCCCAGTCTCCCTGGTCGCCCCAGTCTCCCGCAGCCCTTAGAAGTTGTGACATGGCACAGCAAGCAGCGCCACCAAGGCCGGGAGCTTGGAAATGCCGAGTCCGCCTCCATCAGCGCCGCCGGCAGCCGGGTGGGTGGGTCCCGCAGGGTCTTCGGCCGGTTTGGGGCGATTGGGACCCCTGTGTAGGATCACGAAGCTGTTCTAGACCTCGAAGGAAGCAGAGTGGGAGCGACAACTCGCCCACGGCTAATTCCCTGACGTCCGTCACAGATTTCTTAACACCTGCTGTTTGCCTGGCTCTGCTTTTGGCACTAATGATACTGGGGCGAGCAGAATCCAACAAAGATCCCCGCCCTGGGGAGCTCCAGCGAGGGGAGCCGCAATAGAGCACAGGCATGCAAAGTATGTGGTGTGTGAAAAGAGGGAGGAGAGGTGGGGCCCCTGGGGTTGCACATTTTCTAGGTCGGTGGGGGAAAGCCTGGCCAAGGAGGTGGGAAGACACTTAAGGAGGTGACCGGGTAAGCCAGGCAGATATGGGCCAGAGGGGAAAGCCCAGAGAAGAAAGAGCTGGAGCAAAGGCCCTGGGGCAGGAAGATTGAAGATAGCACAAGGGAGAGGAATAGATGGAGGGGAAGGAGGTGGGGAATGAGGTCCTGGCCACTGCCATCTACTTTCTGTCTCTGTGAATCTAACTACTCCCAAGAATCTCATTGAAGTAGAATCCTATAGTATTTGTCCTTTTGGGACTGGATTATTTCACTTAATGTCTTCAAGTTTGCCCATCTCTTAGTATGGAACAGAATTTTGTCCCCTTTTGATGGCTGAATAATGTTTCAAAGTAGACAAAGACTACTATCCTGTTTATCCTCCACCGATCAAAGGGGTACAGATTCTGGATTTTGAAGAGAGAACCGAGAAGACAGCTCCTAGATGCCAAGAGATGATCGTACAGATTACTGTGCTTCAAAATTGTGTAGATGCTGTCAGGGTGAATAAATGACAACATTTATTCTGTAGCACTATGGAGTTCAGAATGACTTTAGTTGGGTTCGTGTGTTCTCTTGGCTATGCAGAACTAGCCTTTTCTTAAGGGCCAGGATCTAAATGTTAACACCTTGGGAGAAAAGACAGTTTAATAAGATTTACCCTTGAAAATAATCGAACATGTCTAATAAGTGCAAATCCCTCTTTCGCACAGGCAAACCTCTGTCCTGAGATGATGCCCTGAGATGATGCTCAGCATGCCCTGTCATGGGTAGGATGCAGTTAAACACTACGATGCAAAATAGGAGTCACAGTATTTTGGATACAATAGAAGGACAGAGAGTTGGAATCGCTTCAACCTTCAAATCAGACTATTTCCTTGTATATTTACAAAGCCAACTTCTCCAACGTCCAGGCAAAGCCACTGTTTCTCTGTGCCCAACCTGACCTGAGACCCACTTACCTCAATCATGTGCTCAGTTGGGGCAGAGTAGTGGTGGGGGGTGGACACCTAACCCCAGGCCCACTGCAGGGGAGCTCTTTAGGTCCCTTGAATCCCAAGCAGCTGCTTAACCTAAAATACTGCATTTAAAAAAGACTATCTATATATTCTTTCTTTCTGTCTATCTATAGTTGGTACTGGGGATTGAGCCCAGGGGCACTTAACCACTGAGCCACATCCCTGGCCCTTTTTACTTTTTATTTTGAGACAGGGCCTCACTAAGTTGCTTAGGGCTTCACTAAGTTGCTGAGGCTGGCCTTGAACTTGAGATCCTCCTGCCTCAGCTCCAGAGCAGCTGGGATTACAGGTGTGCATCCTCATGCTTGGCTAAAAAAATACTATTTATCAACCCCCAAAATAAACATCTGCTGCATTCAGGGTGTGGAATCTGTTCCTGGGCCCCTCTGGAACACAGGTGCGGTTTTTATGACTCATCGAAAGCAGAGGCTCCTGGGGAAGGAGGTCTCAACTGCCAAGGCACAATGACTGTCAGGGTCTCAAAGTCCATGTGGAAAGCAGCTCTGCACACAGACAGAGTGACGTCGAAAGTGCCCCCACCCCCCATCCTTGGGTTTCATGACTGCAGATGGAAAATACTCAGAAAGAAATTGCAACTGCAGTGAACGTGTAGATTTGTCTCATCATTATTCCCTAAGTGATGGAGTAGAACAACCATTTTCATAGCACGTGCATCCTATTAGGTATCATAGGTGATCTGGATATGAGTTAAAGGGCACAGGAGGATGTGCATGTGTTCTGAGGAAATGCTTTGCTGTTTTATGCAAGGGACTTGAGCATCCATGGAGTTTGGATTCAGAGAAGGTTCTGGAACCTATCCCCCGTGGATACTGAGAAAAACTGTACAGATGACTCCAAAATCATGTAGGTGCTGTTGTGATGAAGAAACTGCAAATTTATTCTGCAGCACGTGGAGTGACAGGTAAGCCCTTGTGCAGTTGGAGTGTTGGGTCAGCACATGCGACCATTAGGCTGTGTGCATCCTGAGGATGAGGTCTGCACCTTCCAAGGCTGAGAAACTCTGGTCCAGAAGCTGTAGCAAACTCTTAATTGGCCTCTCTGGTCCTCCTCCCCACCAAGAGGTCAAGGCCACTGTCCCTTCAAATTCCATGTTTTCAGGTGAGGGCTTTGGGCAGACAGGAGAGCAGATGGGGTCAGGGAGATGTGGAAATCTCATTATCTGGGCTGCCAACACGTTCAGTTCCAGTGTCTCCATGGAGGAGGTCTAGGGAAGGCAGGAGAGAGCCACTCCTGGCCTGGATGGTGTCCCTGTGCCCCAAAGAGCAGCCTAGGGTGGGTGCACAGCTGGGCCTTTCTTCAGTCTTAGGAACCCCAGATTGAGCTTCTCAATTTCTTGTGTCTGTTTTTCTTGCTCTTCTTCCCAATTAGATTTTATAAGCAGCTCCTTTGGTTTCTGAGCCAAGAATGGCAACCAGCGAGTGATGGATTAGGGACATCTGGCACTGGCAGCGTGTCACGAATTCACAGCTGCCTGCTGTGAAATCCCACCCAGGCTGCTATCTAGGTAGCCTCCCCCACTCCCTGCACTCCTGACCCAAGTCCCCACATCAATCAGAAAAATACCTGTCTCTACAGACTGATCAGAAACTAGGATGTGAAATGAATTTGGGAGAAAAACTGTCCATGGCCACTTCTCTGAAAATTCTGCTTTAGGAAACTATGTTTGGGTAATGATTTTCCCTTTCTTTCCCCCCTGACTATTAATGAGTGAAGCACAAACTTTAAAAAAAAGCATTTGAAGGATCACACACAGAATTCATATTCCATCAGCTTTCTATCAAAGGAGGATTTTTGGAACTTAACAGATGAACTTGGCCTCCCCAGGTGCAGAGAAAGAACTCTGGAGTGGGAATCAGAAGACCTGGTTCAGTTCAAGTTCTCCATCCCTTATGTGATTTAGCAAGAATCAATTCATCTCTCTGGGCTGGGGGTTGGGGTTTGTTTAATGGTCACCAGGGCCATTTTTCAATGTGTTTGAAGATTCCAAGCCTGGACAAGCAAACAGTCACATGTGTGTTTGGTGTCTCCAGGGCATTTTACCCCAGAACTTGAGGGCACAGGGCATGACCTTAAATAATATCCAATCTCCCAATGACAAAATTATTATCCTCTCAGTGTCTTTCCTTGATCTTCCTCCTGTAACAAAGATAGAGCAAGGCCAAGGGCCCCGGGGAAGTCAAACATTGTGACTTGGTGTTGCATCTTGATGGCTAGCTTCTAGTTTTATCATGCATGATACTGAATATCCACTTACTGTAGGAGATGGCAAAGGATTTTGTCTTTTAAGTGAAATTTATTTAAGTAAACAAGTTGGTTTATAGGAAAAATGTTAAATTCAGAAATGGTAACTAGGTGTTGTAAAAAACATGGCATTTGTGTGCAGACACACACAGACAGCTCCCTGTATCCTTGTGCTTGGCATCCATGGGTTCAACCACTCTGGGATCAAAAATAGAAAAAATCGCCTCTGCACTGAACCTTTTCTTGACATTATTCCCTAAGTAATACTATAAGAGTTGTTATACTATTTATAGAGCATTTACATTATATTAAATAGTATAAGCAATCTAAAGATGATTTAGGGCACATGAAAAGATATGTGTAGGTTGTATGCCATTTCATTACAGACTTAAGCATCTACAGATGTTGGTTGGTGTCTGCAGGCATCCTAGTATCGATCGCTTGTGGAGACCAAGGGATGATTGTAAGTGAAGTTTGATTTTTATTTATTAATTTAGGGGTCATTTATTTACTTATGGCTTAAGAACACCCATGAGACTGCCTCTGAACTACAGGGTGTTTTGTTTGTTTGTTCGTTTGTTTTGGCACTGGGGATTGAACTCAGGGGCACTTGACCACTGAACTGGATCCCCAGCCCTATTTTGCATTTATGTAGAGACAGGGTCTCACTGAGTTGCTTTACAGGGTGGTTTTAAAAGGAGTTGCCTATCTCTCTGTGTTCTGTGGCTGTGGACATTGAACACACCCAAGTTCTGAGTTTCTGTTGGCTCCACCCATGCAGTTTCTGGATATGGCCACTAGATGGGGCTTCTCCCTTGGAGACGGAGCAAGCCTCCTTGATGATGGCTCTGCGCATGCTTCTTGCTCAAAGCTGTGGCTCTCTTTCCTGGATTTAAGCAAAACCTTCATTAATAGCTTCTACAAATGGTCCCTACCCAAATGTCACCTCCCTCGGTTTTCTTTCACCTAATATATATTTTTTTTTTTTGGTACCAGTCGTTGAACCCAAGGGTGCTTAACCACTGAGCCTCGTCCCCAGCCCTTTTAAATATTTTATGTAGAGACAGGGTGTCGCTGAGTTGCTTAGAGCCCCACAAGGTTGCTGAGGCCGGATTTGTACTCGCGATCCTCCTGCTTCAGCCTCTCAAGCCTGGGATTACAGGTGTGCACCACTGCGCCTGGCTGTTCCACCTAATCTTATTTCGTCTTCTCATTGCCCCTAACCTATCTTAGGTATGCTCTTGTGGTACTGCACCCCTATTTCCCCAGACTGGAAGATGAGTTCGTCCAGGAAGGGGCTCTCCATAGAACAGCGTCTGGCATGCAAATAGGCACTCAAGAAATATTCTTTAATGACTGAGCGCCGTGACCCTGCATGAAAACTCAGATAAAGGCAGCAGGCAGTTCTGGAAGGAGGGCAGGTGTGAGGTGGGACTAACCTGATTGCAATGTCAGGCTCCTGCACTTGCCAGCCGGCTGGTTTGGAGCAGGATATTTGGAGGCTCCAAGTCTCCATTTTCTCATGTTTGCAATAGGGAAATAGTCACCACTCTATCTGGTCATCTGAAGATTTGTTGTGAGACAACTAATGCCCAGGGGCCAGTCTAGTGGTTGGCACATGAGAGGCATTTAACCAGTGTGAGTGGCTTCCCACTCTTTTCTAGAGGATAATTTGGAATAAACATGAAATGCACACTAAAAACTCGACCTAACATTTTTCTCTGTTGAGGGCTCTGCTGTCTATTTTCAGAAGTAGAAAATCAACACCGAACATCTCACAGAAGACAGAACAGACCCTTGTGAACTGGTCCTATCTGACTTGGAAAAAAGTTTTGACTTGACTACTTTTATGGAAGATGGTCCTTTAAGTCCCCACCCCTGAAACACTAAGTAATGTGTACAACTGGTTATTTTTTGGATACTCCCCTCAACCACAGAGCCTTTGAACATGCCGGTCCCCTGAAAACTTCTGCCTGAGGACTTCCCTGGGTGACTCATTCATCAGGGTTGAGTTTAAATGCCACTTCCTCTGGGAATCCTTCCTGGATCACAGAGGCCCTTGGGTCAGCTTTTCCTTTAAGCTCCCCTGTTCCAATTTGTATTTTCTTTTAAAAAATATTTTTAGTTGTAGATGGACACAATATCATTATTTTGTTTATTTAGTTTTTTTATGTGGTGCTGAGGATCGAACCCAGTGCCTCACACATGCTAGGCAAGTGCTCTACTACTGAGCCACAACCTCAGCCTTGTATTTTCTTTATGTCTAGCACCCCATTATTTGTTGTCTGAGAACTTGTTGGTAGACTATATCTGAGAGCCAAAGTCACAGACAGAGCATCCAGAGGACCAAGATGGTTGGTTGCATCAGAACAGCAGGGTAGATGTGCTCTGCCCAGAACTTGCCAGAACCTGCTAGACCAGCATCTGTACTCTAGGTGTTTTCCATGCCAACTATCTGGGTCCTGGGGAGAGGCACTTGCTTCCCTAAATGGCCCCTGAGGTCAATTACAGATGTGCCTCTATTAAATCAGGAAAGTTAGTCATGGGTCCTAAATTCACAAGTTGAATTTTGCTGTTTTAGAAATTTGTTGTCAAAGACAGAGAAGCTGGAAGTTTCAGTGGAAGTGAGCAGTGCACTCTCAGAACAGGGGTTCAGAGCTGAAAAGGGGACCCCCTAGGGCTCTTACCCACCCTCAGCCTCTTCTCCCGCAGCCTCAGAGACTCAGCTCACCCTGAGGGACCTGGCCCTCCCTTCCTGGCCTGTCCTCCTTGTTAGAGACCTTTGGCAGTGAAATCTTTCAGAGGTAATTGCTAGATTCCCCACGTTTTTCTTCTCCTTGGCTAGAGATGATGGGATTTCGGAACAAATCTGCAATGTTATCTGGCCAGAGAAGCAGCTCTGTGCATGTTTGCAGCTTAATTATCAGCTAGAGTCTCCTGATTGCACCGTCCTCCCAGTGGGGAACACCTGCTCTGCATTCCGAAGCTTGGCATTTGGGGTGTGTGTGTGTGTGTGTGTGTGTGTGTGTGTGTGTATTTTACAGCTCTCTTTCTCTCTCTCTCTATTCTTGTCCTAGTAAATGTGATTTAACTACAGTGGGTTTTTGGTGATGTTTCTTTTAAAAAACCCCAAAACAAAAAACCCCTCATTTTCATCATCTTTGGGCTTGCCTTAGTTTGGTTGGTGAAAGCGCCATTGGGCAGGGGGTGTAGCTCAGTGGGAGAGCCCTTGTCTAGCGTGCACAAGGCCCTGGGTTTGATGCCCAACACTGCAAAAAGCAAAAACCTAAAACCCCAAAATGAATCGTAGCCTGGATGGTTTATAAGACACAGACCTTCATTTCCCAGAGTTCTGGAGGCTGGAAGTCTGAGATCAGGTGCTTCGTGGTTGGGGTCTGGTGAGGGCCCTTGCAGACTGCAGACAGCCAACTTCTTTTTGTATCCTCCTGTGGCAGAAGAAGGATAGGGGATCTCTCAGGGATTCCTTTCATAAAAGGCGCCAGTTCCATTCATGGGATGCACTTTCATGACATCATCACTTCCCAAAACCCCCCTCTCTGTACCCTCATGGTGGGGGTCAGGACTTCAGTATGGAATTAATTCCATGGGGCCACAGCCGCTCAGTGCGTTGCAGGCCACTATCCCAAAGGAAACCCCTTCCCGCCCAGGAGAGTGTGCTCCAAATATTGCAGCTAAGAAATGGCGCGGGAGTGCCCCCTTCCTGCCGTGTCTGTCCTCGTGGGCACACGGCTGCCCTCCTGCCTACCCCTGGGAGTTGAGTGACATTGTCCTGGAAGGGGTTTCCTTCTCTCCCCAGATGCCGCAGTGTAATCCCACGGCCTGGACCTCAGGCCGAGACTCCTCCGGTTCCCTCCCTGTGCCCCTGAGGACATCCTGGCTAGTGGCTTGGCATGGAAGAAGGCAGGGACTCTGTTTCCTGCTGTCCCCTTTTCCTCCTGCCCTTTGCCCTGCCAGCTCTGGGACTGCTCCCATGTCCCCACACCATCTGTCCCGTGTGGCACTCCTGGTTTGTGCTTTGGCCCCTCTTTGGTCTCGCTGCTTGCCTAACCCTTTGAGTCAGAGTATCTGTTCACAACTCTGCTGGATCCTCCATAGACACCACCTCCCTTCTGGAACCTTCTTTCCTCCTCACTTCCCCATTCTGCAGTCTGGGAACCCACTCTACCCCTTGCCATCCCCATCTGCCTCCTCAGGTCCCAGAGCCAAGCCCCCAAATCCCACCAACATCTCTTTCTGAAGAATTCAGTTGACCCTAGGCTTGGTCTATGATGAAAGAAACTCCTTGGGATACAGATCTCTCCAGAAGTTGCGGATTGAACTCAGGACCCTTTATCACTGAGCTACGTCTCTAGTCCTTACTATTTTTTATTTTGAGACCGGGTCTTGCTAAGTTGCCCAGGCTGGCCTGGAACTTGCAATCCTCCTGCCTCAGCCTCCCGAGTTGCTGGGATTACCTGTGTGTCCAGCTGTGCCAGGCAGCCAGGATTTACTTTACCCTTTGGGTTAACTGGCTTTTTTTGTCACCGTGACCAAAATGCCTGACAATAACTTGAGGAAAGATTTATTTCGTCTCCTGGTTTCAGGGGATGCAGTGTGTCATTGGCTGGCTCCAAGGCAGAGCATCATGATGGAAGAGTGTGGCAGACGAAAGCTGTCAGCGCATGGCACCTGGGGATGGCGGGAGAAAGAAAAGTGCTGAAGGAAGACCTTCCAGGGCACCCCTCTCCCCCGGCCGTGACCTACTTCCCCCAACTGGGTCCCGCTCCTCAGTGGTCCCTTAGTGTGAGTGGAGTAATTCCCTGATGATGAACACAGCAAGGCTCAGATGTGGGGCTCTGAGGCAACTCTGCAGAGCCCCCCCCTGACTCAGTCACTGCCTGCAAGCCCACCTCTGAACCCTGCTACCTTGGGAACCATGCTCTCAATACAAGAGCTTTGGGGGAACATTCCAAGTCCCAATCATAACAACCTTACTCTGTCCCAGGCGCTGGCTGGGAACCTTATTCAGATGTCTTCATTCACTCCCTGTGACATCCACAGAGTGCTTCTTGCTACGTATATATATATGTATATATATATTTTTTTTCCTGAGGAAGGGAGAGTGTGGTAAGTAGCCACATGGTACAGCCTAGAAATGGATCTGAATTCAGAGCTTTCAGAATTAACGGAGATGTCATGCTGCATCCTGAGAGCTGATCTCCCCCACGAGGCTGCAGCCAGCTCCTCCAATGTATGTTTGGATGTGTCTGCGTCGAGATGGAGATGGTCGATTCTCAGGGACACTGGATGGAGACCCGGATCTATGAGCATGACCAGCCATGGTGTCGCTTTAGTTAGACAAACAGAACTTCCAGGGTATGTTTGCACAGGGTCAACCAGAACAAGAGCATAATCAATTTAAATGTCACCAAATTCAAAGACCTACACAACGTGGCCGCAACTGATTTATGGCTAGACCGCTTACCTAGGAAGAAACATTCTGAACCCCGAATATCCAATGATTGATGTGGTGTTTGAGTTTCACAAAAGCTGGCCTGAGAACTTGCACTTTTTTTTTTTTTCCCAGAAAAATCCTATACACGGTCAGAAAACTCCGCCCCGTGTGAGCGCTCCTCTTCTCTGAGAGACAGGGCTGCACATACTCTGTCTCTGGGGTCCATTGATCTTTGTTTTGCTGTCCTTTAATAACTCTTTGCTTGTACCTTGCTTTCATTGTGTCCTGAAAATCTTTTCAGTGACACAAGTCAAGAGCCAGCCTGGGGCCAAGTTGAGGTCCCACTACCCACTTGGAAGGAACCTTTCCGGTGACAAGATCATTAAATGTATGTGAAATGCTTTTTGCTGTGGGGCGGGTGCAGGTGAAGCAGAGGCTGGTCTCCTTCTTTGTGATCTGCTGTAGGAGAGGAGTCAGCAGGACTTGGCTCTTGTTGGGGGGTCACCCCTCTGCCCCTAGCCCCGCCTGGCCTCCACCCATGAGCAGGCTCCAATTCCTCCCCCAGTCGGGCTTCTCTCTGGCTCCTTTATTTGTGCTGCTGCCCAGGAGACTTTTATAAGTGACCCAGCTTATCTGCCCTCTGCTGACCAGCTTGTCTGAAACCTCTCTTGGCTCCCCACTGCCTCCAAAATAGAGTCCAAAATGTGGAGTTCGAGGGTCGTTTGTCTCTGGCCTTGTTATGGTTTGGATAAGAGGCGAATGCGGGAATGCTCAGAGGTGGAGTGATTGGATTGAGAGCGTAACCTAACTGGTCCGTCCTCCTTTGACTGGGCGGTAACTGTAGGCAGGTGTGGCTGGAGGAGGTGGGTCACTGGGAGTGTGCCCTGGAAGGGTGCGTCTTCCCTGTGGCCCCCTACCCTTCAGTTTCTCCTGCTTCCTGGCCCTCCTCTGCTGGGCCCTTCCCCCACGCCGTGCCGCCTCACCTCGGGCCCACAGCAATGGAGTCAGCCATCTGTGGACTGAGACCTCGGAAACTGTGAGCCCCAAACGGACTTTTCCTCCTGTAAGTTGTTCTTGTTGGGTATTTTGGTCACAGCAGTGCAAAAGCTGATGCGAATAGTCTCCTAAGTTTCCAGTGTCCAGGCTCCTGTCTCAGGTGGGCCCTGGGCTCAGCCTAAGCAAACAGCCTTGCCAAACATGCCCAAAGTCCTGTGGTGGACCTAGAATGTGCCCTTCCACCTGGGAAGCTCCCTTTCATCCTTGAACTTCCCAAAGGATCTCACTAGTTGCCCTGGTCACCCCCTCCTCTAGCCTACATGGGCCTCTGTACTGCCCTTTGGCGTGGCCCTTGATGGTGGAGATACCTCACTGTGGATCCTGATGGAGGTGACCACGTGGGGCTGTGCAGGAGCCCCCCTTCCTTGTAGGAGATACAGGCTGACGATGTCCAAGATGATGGGACATCAAGTGGGCAACTTACTAGTCTAGGGCCATGGTTCCCAGACTGTGTTCCTAGGTACCCCTGAGTGCTGTAGTGCCCTCCCAGGGGTGCCAGGGATATTTTAAATGTCCAAGGGAAACATGGCAACATCTGTCAGACCACTACTATTAGGCCTGCCAAGGAATGGCTCTAGACTTGCTCCAGGTCTCTCTCCAAAACCTGGCAAAGAAGTGGCCATTCTTGAGCTATTTAATCAGGCAGATGTCTGAGAGTCTCATGGTATGTTTGTTCAATGCCCTTGAAACAGAGGGAATGCAAAAGGACCCAGAAAGAATAACAAGAATATTCATGACCTGGAGATATGTGTCAGAGATGAAGACAAGATCAAAGAGCGGCTTCTAGGGGAAGGGCTGGTGAAATGTTACGCGTGGATGTTGCTGGAAACAACCCAACTGTCCATCCACTGGGGCCTGGGAACGTCCATACAACAGGACTTCTGCAGCTACGGAACAGAATGCAGATGGAGGCATGGAGACCTAGCTACCTAATAAAAAGAAGGAGAAGGTGTTTCTTTTGACCTAGGAGCACTGTGAAAAAATTACTGAGGTCCCCAGGAAGCCATTTATCCTAAGTTTGGGAGCCTCTAGTTCAGAAAAAAGTTGTTTGGTATTTGCAACTTTTCTCTGAGTTTCAAATTAAAATATGAAGCACTGGGTTGGTTTAGAGTCCTTTCAGAGGCTCTTTATGGATAGAGGTTTCTCTGCCACCATGGCAGGTAGATGGCTGGAGTTAAAGAGCCAGGCTTCTGAAAGTGCCATCTCCAGCCACCTCAGGTTTCTCTGCATCTCCACGAGCAGGTGAGCATAATTCCAAAGAAAACGTGTGTGATACTAGGTCAAGACAATGCAGGGAATCCATCTGTCCAACTCTATCCTAAGAAAACACGTGGAAGAAGAATAAACCAAATTAGCCATCAGAGGGCAGAGTTAGCTTTTCTCCTTATAAAATCGGAGATGCATTTGAATTAAAAAAAAAAAAAAAGATTCTTTGAAGGTGTGAGTTCTGTGTTGAGCAGACAAATGTGTAACTCGATGAAGAGGTAAGTGTAAAGCACTGACTTTGAACTCTAAAAAGCCAATTTTCAAAGCACCCGTGCATGTTAGGTTACAAGTTTATGTCATCTTTTTTTTTTTGTGTGTGTGTGTGTGGTGCTGGGGATTGAACCCAGGGCCTTGTGCATGCGAGGCAGGCACTCTACCAACTGAGATACATCCCCAGCCCATATGTCATTTTCTTAACAACAAAAACAACAACAGATTGAACAAATGCACAATGTCCAAGGAAAGTCAGTAGTCCCTGGGAGTTGAACCCATTCTGGGTTCTACATTTTAAAAACAGACCTTGTAGTCTAGAGGTTCCACAGAGGCCAGTGGCTAGGGTGTCTCAAAATGATGGCACCTACAGAAGTGTGCAGAGGGAGGCGGATGCCATTGACTTTGCTGTCGATGAGGTCGGGTCCTCCCTCTCAGATGTGAAGCCGTGAAGCTGGTTTATTTGGTGCAGTTCCTCAGGGCAGAGCAAAACCAGAAGATAAAAAAGAATTGAGGCGGAGAAAAAAGTTTAGTTACTTGAATTGCCTGACTCCAGCTACCCCTGTGCATAAAATTCACTGTGACTTAGGGGACATCAGGCACAGGCTGCCTGAGATGCTGACCCTGAGTGCCTAATGGGTAAAATCGGTACAGGTTGACCTGCTACGGTTGAAGTGGGGTGGGGATAGGGGAATGATACCCACTCAGCCTCTCTTTCACCCTCTCCTCTCCTATGGACCCTTAGGGATGCCCAAGGATCCCTCACAGCCCAGTGTGAAAAACATTGAGCTGGTCACTTATCCCAGTTCCACCACTTTTTAGCTGTGTGCCCTTGGACAAGTCACCCCTTTAAGCCCCCTGTGAGACAGTGAATAGTTTATATGGTTAGGTGCAATAATGTACACCAAGGGCCTGGCCGACGCCTGGCTCAGCATGTGCACCCACAGGGTGAGGACTGTGATCAACCCAGCCTGCGTCCCTTGCCCATTCCTTGGTCCGTCGCCAGGGAGCAGGGCCACCGGGCAGAGGAAAGCTAAAGATGTGTTCCATGGTCCACTGCTATGGCTGCCTGCAATTCCTGTCGCCTGTGCAAGCAACCCTGGTGATCTCATTAGCAATTATGTAATTACAGTGATAATGTGCTGTAGATTGGATTCCACAGGAAACAGACAATGGGAACGAGTTGGTGTGCTGGTAGGAGGGTGTCCTGGAGCCAGTCCCTTGGGAATGGCGTGTGGGAGGGAGGAGCTGGCTAGGGAGGAGCCCAGCTGTTGTACAGGCTCAACCCCTAGGTGGTTCTCTGCGGCTGAAGCGATTCCCAGAGAAAGGGGCTGATGGAGGAGGGTCATCCCCTTGGTGGGTGGGGTGTGGGGGATGGGACAGAACAGGGGACTTTATTGAAGGGGGGCCAAGTGGTGTTCCACCACATCGTGATAACTGTCCTTATCATCATCACCGCTTCTCTGCTTGACTGTGATCTTCTTGGGGACAACAGGGCCAGATCTGGGTTTGCCCACTGTTGTCTCCATGTCCAGCTCCAAGGGAGACCGTGGCTCTTGGGAGTGCCCTCAATGTTGACATGCCCACGGGACTAAAGGCCACCTTTTATGTGCGTTGTTTGTGTAAGTGTTCTGTCTGCAGCCTCTGACGTGGAGGCAGGCATTATGAAGAGATGGAGGGTCAGGAAGGGGGGTGATGTACAGGGCAGGTGAGAAGCAGGGCCTGGAGGCAGCAGTGTGCGGGATCTAGTGATGATGCAGCCAGCTTGGCCAGCCTGGTTGGCACAGATGATCAGATCTGTGCTCGGGCCACCCCTTCCAGGACTTCTCGCTTCTTTGCTGTGACCTGGTGTCCAAGTTAAATAATCTCTCCTGGAAACAGAGAGGTTCTGGGAGCTTGCTTGGGACCTTCTTCCCGGCACCAGCTTGCTAGGCAGCCAGCTTCTGCTTGAGCCCCTCCCTCCTCCAGCCCTGCTCTGCTGTCCTGTGCAGCTCACTGCCCAACCTAAGGTGCAGGGAGACATGGAGCTCACTGGAATGGAGCTAACCTGAACCATCACTGTGCTGCGGACAGGTATAGGCGAACATCTCTAATAGGTAAATCCCAAATCCAAACTGTTCCCAAATCCAAAAGCTTTGGAGCACTGACATGATGCCACAGGTGGACAATTCCACATCTGACCGCATGGGACAAACACAGGTGCATGACACACAGCTTTTTCAGCATCCCAGGGGGAAAAGGCCCCCCAGCTCCTTTCGGCTGCAATATAACTTTCTCTTCACATGCCCAGATTCCTATATCACCACAAAGACACTATAATGACACCTGTGCAGGCCAGATTCTCAACCAGGTCCCTCCCGATGTCCCCCCCCAGGCCAAGATCTCCATGCACTACCCACGATTTTCTTTTTTCTTATTCTCTGTTCTACTGTGTAATAGCTAGCACATATCCCTATGGGTAGCAGCAATAAGAAAAAGAGGAAGGATTTACTTACGTCTATCGTATAGCCCAGGAAGCCACACTGGGGGGAAATGGGACTGGGAGTCGGGGTGAGGAATGTCTCACAGAAGGTGTGATGTGTGGCTGACCGCCATCCAGGGCCCCAAGAAACAGGGGGACACACTTGACATTCCAGGCTGAAGGTGATGAACAGAAGTCAATGAAAAATAGAACAACATCACATAAAGCTAAAATTACCTCTAAGACTATGGGTATAAGGTGTATGTAAAACAAATGAGTTTCATGTTTAGACTTGGAGCCTATCCCTCCCATAATCTCTTTATATACATGTGAATATTTTAAAACCTGAAAAAAAATCCCCAAACCCCAATTCATAACACTTCTGCTCCCAAGCATTTCAGATAGGGGATACCCAATCTGTGCTTTGATTTGAGAGTTTTCTATAGCAGCAGGAGGTTGAGGGATGTTGATCAGAGGAACATTTGCTGAGGGCCAAGGGCAAAGGCACAGGTTGATCAGACACAGGCCTTCAAACCAGCAACCGTAAGGCAAGTTAAATAACCTCTCCTGGACTCAGCTTGCTAATCTGTCCAGTGGGAATAATAGCATTTCCTTCATTAGGTTGTTCTAAAGATTCAATCAAGTTCCATTTTGCAAAGGATCTGGTACTTGCTCGGCGTTGAAGAAATCTTAGCTCCCACCATTTCATTCTCCCCTCAGGAAACGAAGAGGTTCTGGGAGCTTGCTTGGGACCTCCTTCCTCAGCAATGTCTTGGAAAGGAGGAAGGAGGAAGGGCCAATGGAACAGCAGCAAAGACAGCCCTGTGTTTAGGGGGGGAACAAAAACGCACTGAAAGCTCCAGAGAGCGCTACTGTATGGGAATAATTATGGCTGCTATTTTTGTGCATTTGTTTAATAATGTTAATTTGGCGACAGCCTGATATTATAACATCCTCTCCCACACGGAGGTGGCTTTAGTTCCTTAGTCACCAGAATCCATTTGCATTTTTCCTGTGGGGTTTGAAGCTGGGAAGCTGGTGACTCACAGCTGGAGGGTGGGGGGAGCTCTAGGAAAGGCCCCTCTGCGTGTGGGGGCAGAGAAGGAGGGCATTAGCTCCTGGCCATGTTGCCCTGCGGTGGGGAGAACTTGAAACCTGCCCAGCCTCCCTGGCAATGATCTTCTGAGCCTCTTCCACCCTGCCAAAGAAGTGGCCATTCTTGAACCAGGGAACTTGCAGTGTGGTTGTGGAACATCCTTAGAGCAGAGAGAAAGCACAGGGCTGGAAAGACCAACAGGATAGTCACAACTTGGAAATTTGTGTCAGAAAATGAAAACAAGATCAAAGAATGTCTTCTGGGGGAGGGCCGGCAAAATTCGACTAGTGGATGTTGCTGGAAACAACCCAAATGTCCATCCACTGGTGACTGGGGGAGTCCATCCTACAGGGCACAAGCAGCTACGGAATAGAATGAGGACTGAGGTGCAGAAGCCAGAGATGGAGCCAGGGGAAGTTTCTCACAGTAGAATTCCACTCAAAAACGAGGAATGAATGGTATCAGAACAACACCATTTTGCAGACACAAATAAAATAATGAACCTGGGCCGGGACATCAATGATCACTAACTTCACAAAAGATGCCACAGGTCTCCTGAAGTTTTATTGCCAGCAGATCAGACCTGCTTCCAATTGAGCCTCTAGAGCCACCCACCAATTCACAGGACATAGAAGGAACAGAAGAAAATATTCATCAACACCATGGGGATCCAGTCAGAAAAATTCAAGCTATGGGACACTCTGCAACAACCAAGGGAGGTGAGGAGGAGACACCCAGAGAGGAACAGAAATGCAGGAGGCAGGAATCGTCTTGGCAATGCAAGGCTGTTAGATGGCTCTTGATAAATGAAAACACATATACATAATATATTTATTAACCTATTATTTATTATATATATTTATATAAATGGGAAAAATCTGAACTTTCAAATGCATATTTGATGAAATTAAGAAATTATTGTGGAACTGGGGATGTAACTGAGTGGTAGAATGCTTGCCCTGCATTCCATCCTCAGTAAAATAAATTAATTAATTAATTAATTAATTAATTAAAAACAAAAAAGAGAGAAAAGAAAAAGAAAATTTTGCTACATTTTGAAGTGTATCCTTGGTGGTATGATATTAAAAGAACCCCCATTTCTTGTGGATATGCAATGAAATATTTACCAAAGAAATGATATGTGGGGTTGGGGATGTGGCTCAAGCGGTAGCGCGCTCGCCTGGCATGCATGCGGCCCGGGTTCGATCTTCAGCACCACATACAAACAAAGATGTTGTGTTCGCTGAAAACTAAAAAATAAATAAGTAAATTCTCTCTCCCTTTTTTTAAAAAAGAAAGTGTCTGCTATCAATTACCTTAAAAAAAAAAAAAGAAATGATATGTGTTTTGAGATTTGCTTCTAAATAACCCAACAGTAGAACACAGGTTGGTCCTTGTTGAAGCTGAGAGACAGGTACAGAGGGGTTCTCTGGACCTTCTTTTCTACCTTTGAATAAGGAGGACTATTTCATATTCCTATTTTTAAGCAGTGGATCTGCTGCAGACCTTAGGTTTGGTGTTGGATCCATCCTGCCTCCAGTTCTTGGGCTCCGGGGACCAGCTGAAGGTCAGTCAGCTTTGCACTGTCCCTGACCACCTCACCCTTGGCAGAATTAACCCTTTTTCCTTCCTGCTCCCAAATCACATGTCAGTATGGCCATCAGCTCAGCTTTTCAGGTTGGACTGCCCGTCTTCCTCGGTGAACGGTGAGCTCTTCACAGCCCCGACGAGTCTCGTTGGCTTCTTGGGAGTCAAGGCGAATCACTTCCCTGGGTTTCCTCTGCTGTACAGTAGGTTGGAGAACTTCCGAGGTAGAGTTTCAGTAAGTACAGAATGGAATCTACTAGACAGACAGAAAGTGAAGCTAGGTGTTCCTAAAGGGCAGACGATTCCTCCCAGGGATGTTTGGCCATATCTGGACATTTGGGGGAAGCCACAGGGAAGACGGGTATGTGGGCTACTGGCAGCTATCCGGTAGAGGCCAAGGACACCTCTGAACAGCCTGCCTGTGGAGGACAGCCCTCCCCCCGCCCCAACAAAGAAGTTTCTGGTTTCAAAGGCTAATAGTGCTGAGGTCGAGGAACTGTGGGGCTGTTTCCATGGAAAGCGGGGATACAGTGTGTTTAGCCCTGCCTCTGGGGAGGGGAGCTGGAGCCTCCATTCTGCAGAGCCACGAGCAGCCGGGGCTTGTGTTGAGTGCACACTGTGCAACGGTGCGCGGGTGATGAGGAGCTGAAAGAAAACCGAACTGCCAGAGGCACTGGGGTCAGCTCCTGGACCCCAGCTCCTGGTCAGCTCCGCACCTCAGATCGTGGCCCCCAGGTTTCATTCTCCTGCTGTCCGTTGCTGGGGTTTGCTCTAGAATTTAGGCAACAGGCAGTGAGGACCACTGTGTCCTCTATGCTCATGGAGAAAAGCAGAACATTGTAAAAGCTGAGCCGGGTGAAAGTGAGAAACAGACCAAATATAGAAGGTGGTGTCCTTTATTTCAATTAAAACATACATGCGGAAATATGCATTTTAAGGAGTGCATGTAAACCAAGGATATGTATTGAACACCTTTGGATGGTTGCTAATGGAATTGGGAAGGGAGGAAAAGAAAAGAAGAAGGAAAGGAAGGCCAAGAACCAGGACTTGCATGGACCAGTGGTGCTGGGCACTGTGAACTGGAGAGTAAGGTCAACTCAGATTTTACACTGGGATTTGGAACAAATAAATAAAGTGAACTCAGAGAGGATGGAAGCTGGCACAGAAGGTGTTAACTAAGTGGCAGCAATAACCAAAATCGTATATTAGTATTGATTTAACTATTATGGATAGGGTCCCAGGGCAAATTATTAAAAATACTGCAGATCATTTTTCCGTTTCTTTCCTTTTCCCCCTAATCCCAGAAAGAGTCCACCACTGAGTCTCTAAGGACTCCCTGGGGTGAACATGGAGCACCCTTCCAAGGGGACAGGTGGAAGGAGTCCTTGGAAGAGACCAGGGAGATCAACCAACCCATGGGGAGCAGGCCTGGGGAGGAAATGAGTGAGAAAGAAACCCCCAGAGGTGTGGTTTGTGGCATTCCTGAGGACACTGGACATCAGGCATCAAGGTCTTGCCAGTGTGAGGCCCCTGGCATCTCACTGTGCTGGACGATGGGTGTCTAGCCACTTAATAGCTGCTGTCACTCCCATCCCATTGGATTCCTGGGCAACCCTTGAGAACCTGAATTTCTTACCTCCCATCTGAGCTCCAAGTCAGATTTTATTTGGTGGCACTTTCACTTTTCAGTAGGGGAGAGCAAAGTTTATCCTCACTACACTTGTTTTTCTTTGTACCCCTCACAGACACCAAGCTCTCCTACTGGCTGTTTGTTTCATGGCGCCCTGGGATGGATCTGGGAAAATGGAGTGTGGAAGCCAGAATTGGACAACAGCTTGTCTCCAGGATCTGAGCCTGATTTTTCCAGCACTTTCCTTGGAGTCAGCTTGTTGGGAAGTACCAGATGACCCTGGGTCACACACTCACTAACCAGTCCATGCTTGGGGACTCTTTTCCAGTCATTAGCAAGCGAGAGTGTGGTGAGTTTATCTGACTGTGGGAGAGACGAATTTGCCATGTTGGGATTTAGAACTATTGGTACCTAGTTCTTGGGGATGCACTCGAAATAGAACTTGTAGAGCAATGCAAATGTGACTGGTTGTGTGACCTTGAGTGAGTCCCTAAACCTCTTTAGGTCTCAGGATCCTTTAGTGTACCAGATTAAGAGAGTTAAGGGAAATAATGCTTACAAAACACCTACAAGGTGCCAAGCACTCTGATAAGGTCTGTGTGTGTGTGTGTGTGTGTGTGTGTGTGCTGGTGATGATGATATTTGGTGAGGCCCTTCTGTGGGAGCTGAAGCTGAAGTCTGGTGTCTAAACCGACAGGAGACTGTGCCTGGATTCAAGAGGGTGGATCTGTTCTTGGATGAGTCCTAAGTCTATGAGCTGCCATTTTGGGGCCCCTCCATCCTTGATCACTTAAGGCATCTGTGGCTTTCACAGATGACACCCACCTGGAGCCTCTTGTTGGGCCTATTGAAATTGAGTCTCTTCATAATTTTGTTAATAAAAATAACAATCCGTTGGGGCTGGGACTGTGGCTCAGTGGTAGGGTGCTTGCCTAGCATGCGTGAGGCACTGGGTTTGATCCTCAGCACCACATAAATGTAAAATAAAGATATTGTGTCCACCTAAAAAAAACTGGGAAATAAATATTTTTTAAAAATAACAATCTGAGGAGACTTTGCATTGTACATAGTGTTTGGATTTTTAAAAAAATAGACTCCGTAGTGTTTCCACACAGATTGTACTGTATCTGAAAAGGGGAGGTGTCTAAGTGTAAGCGAATTTAAAACAGAAATTGACCTTCGTTCAGTCGGCTGTGAAAATGCGATACGTGGTCTTTTTATTGTCTGGTCAGAAAACTCCAAAGCCCTCAAGCTTTGCTCTTTTTTGCGATTGCAGATTGCAAAATGAATTATTCAAAGGCCAGAGATGAAGATGGGCCTACACTTTATTGCTGGAGCCCTGAGACTGCACGGTCATTTTCTGAAGATTCATGGGGTCCTGCTCAGGGAATCCAGAAGTCTACCCTTGGCCCTGACATTGGGAGGGAACACCCTGGCTCCAGAAACCCGAGCACTGCCCTCCTGGTTCTCAAGGTCAGGCGGTTGCTGCAGCCCAGTGAATACCAGCTCATGGGGCAAAGGGCTCAGGAGCAGACAGGCTGGCATGGACTTGAGCCCAAGGTACTTGGAAGGTGGGGCTGGCTGCACAGGCTGGGAGGGAGCAAGGAGGATGCGGGGGCTTCAGACTCCCTGACTGCCCACTCAGCACCATTTTCTTCCTTTTCTATATTTTGTTTGGGAAGCTACTCCTCCCCAACTAGACTCAGGGGAAGATGGCTTTGTCTTCGGCTCCAGTGAGAGAGCCCAGTAGGTCCAAGCTGGTGGTTCTCAACCCTGGCTTCACATTAAAATCATCTGGGGGCCTTTGAAAACATCCAGGTGTCTGGAATCCAATCCCTGAGGCTTAGAGCATCATGCCATGCTTTGATATCACCTGGGATACAGGTGATGACCCAGGGACAACATCAGAATCCCTGGGCTGGGAGAACAATGGCCAAAGCCAGATCAGTGGGCCCTGGGGGGTCAGCTTTCCCCCCAAACTGCTCTTTCTAATGGCGAGGAGGGGTGTGGGGTGTGTAAAGAAAGTTCCTCTTAGGCCATGAGCAGGGTGAGGGGTTAGAAGAGTAGGGCTGGGATGTGACAGGCCAGCAGAGCTTGGCTCAGTCATGGAGACTCTGAGCCCACACAGCCACGAGTCAGCCTGTCTTCTCCACTGGGCACCACAAGAATCCCCATCTAAGTTTTCAATATGGCTACTACTTCTTCTCCTTCCCAGGGAAGAGAGCCTGGGGGTGCTGCCCGTCCTGTGGATGGAGAAACTGAGGCTCAGAGCATTCTAGCAATTTGCTCAGAGGGAGTGGCTGGAGCATTTGCTCTGGGTTTGAGCGCAGTCACCTGGGAACAGCACCCGGGAAGCATCTTTCTGCCCTTCACTTAGCCTGAGAGTGGTGCCTCTCGATTTTGAACTTCAGGAGTTGGCTGACCCAGGGCCCCGTCCCCAGAGCATTATCCAGGAGAGCAGATGGTGGGCTGGAAGCGCCCCTTGTACCTTTCCCCTGCAGCTGGGAACAGTGAATTCTGGGACAGTGAATTCTGGGAGGAAGGACAGTGAATTCTGCTGCTTCTCCTCTCTCCACCCTTCCTCCTGCAGTGGCCTGACATGTGCCTCCCATGACACCATCTTGTTCTCTGGGGCTCCCCCAGTGTCTGATATCTAAATTTCATACCATTAGGGTATCATCTGGGTGCTTCTGGTTGCGGGCCGGGGCTGAGGCTCATTGCTTGAGTTTGGTTGAGTTTTGCCTGTAAATCTCGTCTTTAGAGTTGGGACAGAGCTGGAAGCGGAGCCGAGAGATGACTTTAGCCACCTCCCCTCATTATAGGAATGAAAAAGCTGAGGTCCCCAGGAAATTAGGACTCTGTATACGGACCACTGCTTCCCTGGAACTAGCAGGGAAAAGGTCCCTTGTGTGAAAATCCTTAGGGTGGGGCCACCCAGACAGAGAATCAGCCCTTGAGCAGGTGCACAGGGCGTGCTGGTTCTCCTTACACATCAGAGAGCTGAGGCAGGCCAGGGACGGTGTGATCTGTACAAGGTGACAGAGCACAGGTATAGGATCCCAGCACAGGGACGTGAGAATCCAGAGACCTTCGCTCTGAGGGAACCAGTGATTGTGGCCCCAGCCCCTGTCCTGGGAGACATGGGTCCCGGGTACCCGCCCATTTCCCATCACTTGCTGCACATCTGGAACCCAATTGCAAAGGCAGTCACCTCTGGGGGTGCACAGTTCCAGGGGGTGGGGGTTCTGGGGTTGTAGCCTGGCTATGGTTCACCACCTCCACTACCAAGGGGACTGCTGGATCTGCATGGTGCCACCGAGCCTCACCTCTCCTATGTCCCAGGGGACAGCAGCCATCAAGCTGGGCCCACAGGTACCACCAGCAGGGTTCCGGCCTTTGCTTGCTGGAGAATGGGCGTGTTTTGCAGAGGCCACAGGTTCATCCAACCCTGTGCCCACTCCCTACTCACAGTGCTGTGTCCTGAAGGCTAATCAACTTCCCAAGTGTCACATTAGTGTGCACGAGTGCATTTGCCAGGTGTGGGTAACAAACCTGCCTTGTGTGCCCTGCCCATCGGGTACACACATTCAGTGGTCCGTGTGCCAATTTGCTAGGACCTTAAGGTGAAATACCACTTTCCTCTCTGTCCTCTGCCCCTTTCCCACTTACAGTGGTTAATTCTATATGCCTGAGTCACAGGGCTCAGATATTTCGTCCGACATTTTTCTGGATGGTTCTGTGTGTATTTTGGATGGACGCAATTAACATTTAAATCAGTTAAACGGTGACACTGCGAAGAGCAAGTTATTCTCCATAATGTGAATTGACCTCATCCAATCAGTCGAAGGTCTGAATAGAACAAAGTCAGGGTTCTCCTGGGCAAAGAAGCTTCTGCACAAGCTGCCTCTTGACTTGAACTACAGCCACAGCTTGTCAGCTTCACCCATCAGATTTGGGTTGGATTCGCCAAACCTCCATAATTGCACCAACCAGTTCCTTAAAATACATCTTTCTTCCTACATAGACATCCTGTTGGTTCTGTTTCCCCAGAGAGCTCCACTAGATCACCTTTATCTGGGGACAAGGGACAATCACTCAAACATTAAGGGGTCTCTCCTTACATATGGTCCTCTGGGGACATCTCTGTGATATCCAGGGATTGCCTCTGATTCTCCCTCTTCAGGTCTGTGTTGCTCTAAAACTCTCCCTTCATCTGGCGATGTCGGGTAGGGCAATGTTGTGATTCACCCATCGGGCAAGAAGGAGGGCCAGGAGCTTCAGGTGGGAGGGACCCAGAGTCAGAACGGTTCCCTCTTGACGTCTGGGAATGATATTTATTCATATTTATTTATATAATCCACAGTACTTTGGCATCATATATGATTTCTGAGTTGAGTTTTTTTTTTACTTGTATGTTTGACATACAAATCTTTTGATTGTGGAGAAACTTACAAAATAGGCTCTGGTTCTGAGATTGATTTATAGATGGGAAATGAGACAGTACTGGTGGCCCCAACCCCCAGGAGAGGAGAACATGGCCTGTCCCTAAGCAACCTGCAGACTCTCCTTGATGTGGCCCCTCATCCTCCAGTCTGGTAAAGTTCCATCCTAATCATGCCACAGTCAAAAAGCAGCTTATATTTAGGAGTGGATTCTATTTTTTCCTGTGTGCACAAAAACAAGCCTGGCATGGTGACAGAGAAAGAGTCTTTTAGAGAGAGAAAAGGACATCTTAGGAGCTAATTACAATGACAAAAATTGGAGTAGACAGCATCTAAACCACTGTCCAGCTTGGAAGTGCTTCCCCGTTGCCTCCAAGCACGCTGACTGACTCCTTTGCTACGGGTGGCACAGTGGCTTGGGCGTTGTTCTGCCCACAGTAACCAAAGAACACGAGGATCATCACAGGGTGCCGATGGCATGGGAGCTGGGCCTTGTGGTTGCTACCAGTTGATAGACAGGGGTTGAAAAGTCACACACAAAGCAAAATGAACTGAATCCTTAGAGTTGTGGGTGGGTATATGGGGAATGGGCTTGGAAGCAATTTCCACCAAGCTCCTCAGAGCAGGAGGGGTTGCTCCAGGGTCCCTGGTGAGTCAGTGGTTGGCTTCTCTTCTTTGCCCTCTACCATGCTGAAGCAGATGGCATAATCCAGCTATGAACCAACCTGCCTGCTAAGGGCCAAGTCATGCCCTCTCCCAAATTCTTACATTGAAACCCTAATCCCTAGGACCTCAGAATATGACTATGTTTGGAGACAGGACCTTTAAGGAGGTGATCAAATTAAAATTGATCATCTAGTTAATTGCGGTGGACCCTAATCTAATTGGTTGGCGTGTTTATAACAGGGAATCTGGACATACCAAGAGACCTCGGGGGCACATGGGCAGGAAGACTGTGGGAGTCACAGCAAGAAGGAGGCCATTTGCAAGCCAAGCAGGAGGCCTTAGAAGAAACCAATCCAGCCAACAACTTGACCTTTGACTTCCAGTCTCGGGAACCATGAGAAAGTAAACTTCTGTTGTTTGAGCCTCTCAGTCTTGGTGGTTTCTGGCAGCCTGAGTTGAATAAGACGCTGCCTTTCCCCAGGCGCCTGCGGGATGGCTTCCTGTACCTCGTGCCAGACCCCTCCACAGTGGCTCTGTATCTAATGGCATCTCCAAGAGAAAAGTAGACACGGCAAAAAATGCACAGCGAGGAGAGCATGATATTGTTTTTCTATCTAAAGCCTGAAAATAAAAAATGTACAAGGTGAGCCAACTCCTGGAGATCGGAGTGGGTCATGGTGGCAGTGGCTCCTCTGCCATTTTCCTCCTGGGAACTTCACAGAGGTTTCCTGACTCCTAGCTAGGGTTCCCCCCAGGAAAACAGGTGTCACCCCACCTGTTCTTCTGGAAGCACCTGACTTGCCTACTATGTCAGATGTTCACCTATATTAGGGTTCTAGGAGTATGTTCACAGGCTCCCTTGGGGCGGGGCAGCTGGAGCAGTCTGAGCCTGGCTTGGTTAGGCTCCAAATGCACCAGGTGTCACCAAATCCAGCTCCAAATCCCAGGGAGCTCCTTTGAAAGTTGCCTTATACTTAGGTGATATAGACACCTGTCTATGTGATTAGACTGTAGGGCCTTCAGTGGGAAATATGGCCCTTGTACACAGGGACAGTACCTCCAGGAACAGACATAGTACCTGGTACTACTGACCCAGACCAACTGAATTCTCAAATTCTCATTGACAGAGTCCCCTCTTTGGGTTAAGGCATTAAAGGCCCCTGTTGAATCTGTGATTAAGGGGCCACGCTATTAAGACAGCTGCCAACACCTCTTTGTGAGTTCATCAGCGTGGCCTCAGACCCAGCCTTAATGCCTGGGTTCAGGGCTGCTGGGCTCTGGAGGACGGGAGGAGGGAAGGTCCATCGCCTGGGTGGTGGGGTTCCGCAGGCAGGTGTGTTTTGTGGAGGGAAGTGTGTGACAAAAAAAAAAAAAAAAAAGGAGACAGCATTTCAGGGGGAATGCCTGCGACACTTCTCAGAGCCAGCCACACCTCCCTCTCAGAGTCATTTTTCGGCTGGATGGCCCAGGTCAGGAACGTGAGGCCAGGCCAGGTGGCAAGCACTCTAGTCCTGTTGCTACATCAGGGACTCAGCATCTCAGAACTGGCCTTGGCCGGGTGTGGAGTTGGGAGTGTGGGTACAATAACAACCAGAACACCAGCTTCTCCAGGGCAGGGGGCGCTGCTGAGCCACTGCTGGGATTGGCACTCCAGAGGCGGGGCTTCACCTACGCTCTCAGCCAATCAGTGTGCTCCCTGGCTCCAGGGTCCTGACATCCACGGGAGGTGTGAGCTACTCTGGGAGAAGCAGGGAGAGAATGTGGTCAAACAACAGGGCTAAGCAGCGGGTGGCCTGGGCTTGCCAACCACAGGCTTGGGGCTCAAGGGCCATCAGGGGAGGAGGGCAAGGGCTGTCTGGCTGTCCACAGTCCAGGCAGGGAGGTGCTGGGGTTCAGCAGGGAGAAGATGACATCTGGTCATAGTCGGGGCACTTGAGCAAGGCTGGGTAGTTGCTGTTCATCTGAAGGGAGGTGTCGCTGGAGATGTCGGAGGGGCTGCGGCCCCGGATCCAGGCATCTGGGTGCAGGAACTGGCCGGAGTAATCGGAGCAGTTACTCAGACGTGGACGGTAGAAGCCAGGGTGAGGCCTGTACATGTCCTCGGCCGTATACCTCTTCATGAACAGGTACACAGACATCACCCCTGCACTCTACAGGGAGGAGGAAGGAGAGAAGAGCTCACTGCTCAGGCCTGGCCGGGATCCCCCTGCTGGGGTCTGCCCAGGACACAATCATGGGGGACCTCAGGAAAGGTGGTCAGTAGATGTGGGGACAGAAGTGGGCCCTGGAGACACCCTAGATAGAGGAGCCCTGGGAAGGCCAGAGAGTGGCACATGCTAGATGTGAAAAAGGGTCATGAAGCTGGTGTTTCAGGATACTTATGGAATGCCTTCCTTCTCCCAGCCCAGCAGGGCAGCCCATTCTGACACGGGACACAGTGGGCAGGTTACCTCTGTTAAAAGGAAGGAGATGGCAGCAAAGGCAAATGACCATCCGTATTTGTAGCTGAAATAGGTCTCTGCATCCTTGGTCCTGTTGAGCATCTCGTCATTGATGCTGGAGATGTAGAGCACTAGGCCCACCACAAGAGAGAGGCCTGGGAGAAGACAAGGGAGGGAAGGGGACACTCAGCACAGAGGCCCAGGAGCTTGCTGATGTGGCATTCATCAGGAACAGAGCTGCTGGACTTTTAATCACAGTGCATTCATTTTGGAGTTCAAGGGCAAGCAGGAGCTTGCTTACTGAGGATCCTGTCTAGACCAGCACCTTCTAGATAGTGGTGGATAGCTGCAGCTCAGGAAGCTCCCTGTCCAACCACCCTCCTGAGCCAGGGACCAAGCCCGGTGGTCCTTCCCCAGCTGCTCACATCTGCCAAACACACCTGCCTGAGCCCCAGCCCTGGACATTCTCATGTGCTGGGCCTGGGCTGGAACCCTGGCACTGTATTGTCCTAAAAGCTCCCCAGGTGACACTAACGTGAACCAACGTGGAGGTGCACACCCTGAGCTAGCAAGTGGCTTCTACAAAACTGAGAAGAAGATAGGTTCCCTGAGCAGGATGCCAGGCCTTTATCCCTCTCTCCGGCAGCAGGTGGTGCACAGCACTGTGGCATCTACTGATGTGGCCAGAGGCCTGTGCAGCCCACCTGAGCACAGGGCAAGGCCTATCTGAGATCTTTAGGCAAAAGACTAAAAACAGTATGTGCAGATTCTGGCCAGCATTTAACTGGGAGGCCACTGGGACCCAAACTCCTCCTGCCATTATGTAAATGACTTCCTCCGGCATCAGTCTCATCAATTAGTAACTGTAATTGAATCAAGACCTAATTAATTACTCTGTGTTGAGCTGTTCGGGTTTTAATTCTATTCACATTATTATACGAAACTCGGGCATCTCAGAGGATGAATATTAGAGTGAAATAGATGTGATTCAAACCTTTCTAAATACCTAACTCATGTGTGAATCATTAATGTCCACACATGCCATTCTCTATTGTTATCAAAACAATTTCATGTGGCCTCGCCCAATCCTAGATTTCTGTGGCCCACTCTCGAAATCTCAGGAGTCCCAAAGCAACTGTAGAGCCTGGGCGATGTGAGGTTCACAGCAGGAAGGGTAAAGAGCTGAAACCTGCATCTGTATGTCTCTGCATAGGAGGAAATATCACCATGTGAAGGTTGGGCTGGTGATATTGCAGGTGCTCCATAAATATTTGTTGGGTTGATGGATAGAAGGGCAGAAAACTGGATTAACAGATGGAAGAATGGCAGATGGGTTGGTGGGTAGAGTAAAGAATAGTTGAATAAATTGAAGAAAGAATGGTTGGGCATATGCATGGGTGGATGGATGGAAGGAAAGAAAAAGAATGGTTTTTGGTCATTAGGCAATCTGACAGCCGCCTGGCTACCAAGCTATATTGACAAGAAAATATTGAAAAAGGGATCCTAAAGTGACTTGGGAGTCAGATGGCAGTCATAATGCCTGGTGCACAAGAGCTCCTTCCTTCTTTCCTTCCTGTCCACCTGTTCATCCATACACCATTCAAACCACCCACCCATCTTCCACCTCATATTCTCCTTCCTACCCTCCTCTCTCCAATCAACAAGTTCAAGGCACCTAAAATGCGTGCCCTGAGAGTCACTTCTTTTTGGCTCAAGTCATTATCTTCAAAAGAAAAGGTGTCCATGAAAGTGTACAAGTCACCCTGAAGGGGAGAAAGAGTGCACCTCTCTCCACACACTCCCTGGGAGTCACCACATCCATTTCCATCCCTAACAGCCTTCTAGATGTCACCTGGACATCTCAAACTCAGCATTTCCCGCATGAAATTCATGAACTTTGCCTAAATCTCTTTTTCCTGTGATCCCTGGATCACTGCTGTGCTGTTCCATCGACTCAGTGCCCAGGCAAGAAATCATGCCCAAGCACTGACCCTCGACTCTGCCCTTGAAAGTCTACCCCTCGACCTTTTGAGTTTACCTCCCAAATGACACTTGACCTTCTCCTTTCTCTCTGCGGCACCGTCCATCACTCCTGCACCCACCACGAGGAGTAATGATTCCATCCCATTCCCCCCACGCTTCGTCTTTTCTCTTCCCTCCAGACCTTCTTCCCCTTCCACCCAGCCTCACTCCTTTGCCTAATTCCCACTCACTTCCAGCTCATCCTCCATCCACCTGCAGCTCTCCTGCCATCTTCTCTGACCAACCCTTGGCCTGAATTGTGGCTTCTGCTCTGGGCTCTGCAGCAGTCCTTGCTGGCTCCCATCATGGCCCTTTCTAGGCTGGGTTCTAGTTCCATCTACTTGTTTGTATCTCCACTCTGCAGTGCTTTTTGCAGGCTGCGAGACCAGCACCCAGAATAAGGCCTGGTAGGTACCATGAAGGACTGAAGTGCAACCTGGTGCCAGTCCAGGAAGACAGGTCCATGGCGAAGGGCCCCTGGTGGGTCCAGGGCATGGGGTGTGATGGGCAAGTGAAGAGGACATCAAGAGTCTCCTGAGGATAGCTGAGGGCTGGAGAGTGAAGGGACATAAATACAAAGGCAGACAGTTTTATTTTTCAGGCCCAAACATGACAACACCAGCTGCTTCAGGAACAGGGGTCCTCCTCCTCGGTGGGAGCTAGAGAGGCAACACCCGGGTTCCCAGCCCAGGTCTGCCCCAGGGAGAGCCTGTCAGGTCACCCCCACTCCAAAGCCTCTTTGCTTTTCTGCCAGGTCGTGGATGGGCCTGGGGTCATCAGAAGTCTTCTCCAGCCCTGACTCAGTTCTGCCGGGCTCACTGACTTGTCCTGTTTCCAGTGCCAGGAGCTGACCCACAGCCATGACCGGCACTTCCTGCAGCAGAGCCATTCAGGAGTTAAACATCAAAAGTCCAATGCACAAAAAGGGAAAAAATTGCCACTTACCCGAGAGGATAAAGAAGATGCCAGAGACAAAGGCCAGTATTGTCCTGTGGGGACGGATGTGCCCGATGTTACTCAGGATAAACCCGATGAACATGAAGAAGAGGCTGACCAGAGGGAATGGTGTGGCCGAGCGAATCATTTCTAGTTAAAGGGACGAAGGAGCAGCCTGTCAGCCTCTAGCGGTCTCACCCACACTCCTCATCCCGAGTACAGTGTTCTGTAGTATCTAACCAGGGTCCTCCAAGCCGCACCCCTGCATGTGTCCCTAGAGCCATGACCCATGGGGTGGCCTGGGGACCGCCCAGTGCTGGTAGGGCTTTTGTCCCTGAGGCAGACAGAGCCAGAAGGTCTGGCTTCAAGTGCTAACATATTCAGAGCCTGTCTTCTCTGGGCATAAACTACTTCCTCCTCGGAGTCTACACTGACTGCCATATGGTAGCTGTGGAAGGACCTGGTCATGACATCTTGTTTCTTCTCTCAGCGACAGTCACCATTTCCATGTGCAAGGGGCTGCCCTGAATGGTGCAGGAAAAGTCACTGGCCTCCGTTTTCCTCAACCTATAATTACTTTTTGGGAGCATTTCTATTGTGTACCAAAGACTTTGATCTTTTTCCCAGTTCCCTGAGAGATAGCATCCAAATCCTTAGAATTTCCTAAGTGACAGAGTGTCTTTGTTAGTCATGATGGTCCCTAGGTACACCTGAGTTTATACCAACAGGTGACTCAGGACGGGGCCTGGAAAGAGCATCCATGTGATTAGAGGGTTGGGGTTTTGAGCCACAGGAAGGGAAGAGCTAGGTATTGAGTTCATTAACTCAATGGATGGGGTCTACTTAATAAAATCCAACAAAAACTCTGGACACCAGAACTCGGTTGAGCTTCCTGGGTGGTGAACACATCCATGTTTCAGGACAGTGATGCATTCTGATTTCAGCAGGAGAGGACACTGAAGATCTTCATTTGAGACCCTGCCAGACCTTGTCCTGTATGTCTCTTTGTTTGGCTGGTCCTGATTTATATCTTTTATAATAAAATTGTAATGTGAAGTATAGCACTTGCTTGAGTTCTGTGAGCCATGTTAGCAAAATGTTGAACTCTGGAAGCCACAGGAACCCTCAAACTTGTACCAAATTGGCTAGAAGTGCAGGTTGCCTAGGGACCTCTGATCACGTGTCTGGCATCTGAAGTAAGGACAGTCTTGTTGGAAACTGAGATCTTAAACCTGTGGAATCCATGTTAACTCCAGGTGATTAGTACCATGGGCCTTCCATGGGCTTTCATGAATTTGAACAACTGAAGATTCAAAGAGATGATTAAAAGTCTGAGGAGGAATGCGTGTAAGTTATATGCAAGTACTACTCCATTTTATATAAGATTTTTGTATCTGTGAGGGACCCTGGAACCAAGCTCCTTCACATAGGAGAGATGACTGTTTCAAAGTTGTTTTGCAACATTGCAAGCTCCCTATGGGATCAGAAGTAACTCTGGTGAGCTCAAGGTCATGAAGTCAGTCCCCTTGTAGTCCAGGGAGACCCTTTTAGTTTCCTGGGTATGAATGAACTCTCAATTGCTGGGGTCACAAGACTTGGAGACTGAAATAACCTGTCTCTACCACTGGAAAATTAGTCTGCAGGGCAAGTGTTAGTGAACTCAACACGCTGAGGTTAAGCCCCTTAGCTCTTGAGAACAGGCCGGTCACCCTGACTTCCTTTTGCCCTGTTTTATTCTGTGTAGCCAGTGGCCCGGGTTAGAGAGATCAATACACCTACTTAGAACATTGACTGTGGACTCGGACGTCAGCTGGGAGTTCATGGGCATCACATATTCTATGGTAAAGCAGCGTCCCCGCTCCTCACCTAGGAGACAAGAATTACTTATATTTCTAGGTTCTTCATGAACATGGATTTGAGGTTAGTACATTCAAGTGGTATTTCCAAATGCACATTGTTAGAGTCTGTAAACAAGTCAGGATGGCGCCTGGCATCGGACTGCGGCAGCACATAAGATCTTTGACTTGCTGTGTCTTTGCACATGAGCTGAATACAAACCCTAGGGTCCCGCACTGGTGACCCACAGGCGGGGTGGGGATATGTTCTGACATCACATCCTTCTGGAGCATGGTCCTGAGCACCACAAATTGCATGATAAGAGGTCAGGACTGGGAACCCCACACTGGGCAAACGCCCCACTGTGTCTCCTTGCTTCTGGGTGGAGGGGGCTGATGGGAGTGCGCGGCTGGCTTAGATTCATGAGTGTGGGTGTCACAGAACAGGTCCTGATGACTTCAAGTTCTGCTTCAGATTTAAGTAGAGCCTGACGCCACACAGTCTGGGGCAGTGGAAGATCAGGTCAGAATGGGAGGCTCAACAAGTGACCAGGAAGCCAGGCCTGCTGAATCCCATCCCACCACCATCCCACCCGCCACACAGAGGTCACTTGCAAAAGCCCAGTGACCACTCTGTGGCTGTCCCAGCCAGCCCAGGCTTGCAGCCATTCTTGCAGGACATGGGGATGCTTTTCTTGTGCAGGCTGGAGCTGGGCAGTGATAAGGAGATCAAGAGCAGAGCTCTTGGAGCAGGGTGCCAGGGAAGCCCTGGTGAGCTGAGGGGAGGCCCAGGTAGGTAGGTAGGTAAGTATGATCAAAACCGGCACCACCCTGCAGGGCCCCAAGGACCTGCTTTGGGTTTTTCCTGTGTCACAGAAGAACAGAGAAAAGGCTTAGTATTTCCTGTCCTGCAAATTAGGGGAGGCTGACTTAAGCTCCTGAGTGATTTGTAGAGTGGAAGCCATAACAAGCTTGGCTTCAGTGTTGGAGGGTTACACAGGATCCCAGCTCGAGGAGCTGAGATGTGCAAGAACACCTGCTCAGGTCATCCCAGCCGGCCCTGGGGGGCGGGGCATGGGAGGGCGGAGCCTCAGGAGGGGACCTGGGAGCTGAGAGGCTTGCTCAACCCATTATCCACTGGAGAGTCCGCTCCCCTGCTGGGACCAGGTCCCGGTCACTGCATCCAGCACAGTCCAGAGCTTGTGGGGATTCTCTGTGACAACTGTCTCCTTCCAGCATCTCTTCCCCGGGAGGAACCACTTGGGGCAGGTTTTCCCAGGGGGAGAGCTGGTGCCCTTACCTGCCAGGAAGCAGACCCGCCAGAGGCCCGAGTGCAGGGACATCTTGACCTCAGTGCTCTGATTCTGGGGCAGGACCACGCCTTCCTCCAGGTACAGCCAGTAGTCGGTGCTGACGGCGATGCCCAGGAGGCCCAGGCCGCAGACGGCAAAGACGCTGCTCAGCAGGGTCAGCGCCTTCCTCCCGCAGGTGCTCATCTTCCCGGCCACTGGCTGGACGCCGGCCCGCACGGTGTTGGCTCTGGGAAGGGAGGGTGAGAAGGCCAAGATGAGGAGCAGTAGCATGAATAAAGACACCAGGTAACTCAGGGGCTTCGGTCTGAGCAATAGAGTTGGTTTTTTTTGGTACTGGGGATTGAACTCAGGGGTACTTGACCCACTGAGCCACATCCCCAGCCCTATTTGTATTTTATTTAGAGACAGGGTCTTGCTGAGTTGCTTAGTGCCTCACTTTTGCTGAGGTTGGCTTTGAACTCACAATTCTCCTGCCTCAGCCTCCCAAGCTGCTGGGATTACAGGCATGTGCCACTGCGCCCAGCTAGTTGTTTTTTTGTTTTGAAGCTTGCAAAGCACTGCATCAAGTTCTTGAAGAATCACATTACATACTGTGTAAAAGGCTGGAAAGCCTGTTTGGCTTTGCAAAATCTAGAATTTTCCAAACTTATTTGACCACAGAATGGCATCTCCATCGTGTTCTGGGAAACCCACTCTAGGAACCATGTTGCCCCCATGAAGAATAAGAAGACCTACTCTGTCCACGCTACAGAATTGCTGGGGGGTTGACTGCAATGGCAGAAGTCACTGTTTTGAAAAATCAGAAGCACAGTCCTGGTGCAGGGTTTTATTATTAGGCAACAATGGACTAAGCCCCCGCTTCTTGCAGAGCAGACAGATCAGAGCTCTTGAAATACAACAGCTGCTGCCTGGCAGAAGCTGAGCAGCCAATTTTAATGTTAAGCTTGGCAGAGAGCTGAGAAAGATTTGGGTCTTGGAGATTTGGAAGGATGGAAGTAGAGAGGAGATTGTATCTGAATCTAGAAAAGCAAGACATAAAAGAAGAGGTTGAAGGTGACCTTGCCTGCTAATCTCTGCAGCAGCAGACCCCAAAGCCTGGAATGTGCTGAGGAAAACCCTCAAAGTCTTAAACCTTCCCAGAGAACTCCACATGGGGTGAAAATAACAACCTTATTCATTATACAGATATATTTTATGCTTCTATTGTGTCATTGTATAAATATTTGTCAATAAATAATGTCATGGATCGAGTGCCAGGCTACTGTGCAGAGTCCTCTATGTATCACGTGTCTCAGGACCTCAAAGCAATCTTGGAAGTAGTGAGTACCGGTCCTGCTTTGTGGATGAGGAAACTGGGGCTTAGAGATGTTATGTAGCCTACAGGACACTGTTGGTGCATGGCGGACCACAGATTTAAACCCCGGTCTGATTCCACATTCTTGCCCATGTGACATCATATGTATATATTTTTTTAAAGTTTTTTTAGGGCTGGGGATGTGGCTCAAGCGGTAGCGCGCTCGCCTGGCATGCGTGCGGCCTGGGTTCGATCCTCAGCACCACATACAAACAGGGATGTTGTGTCTGCCGAGAACTAAAAAAAAAATAAATAAATACTAAAGTTTCTCTCTCTCTCTTTAAAAAAAAAAGTTTTTTTAGTTGTAAATGGATGCAATACTTTTATTTATTTATTTTTGGTACTGAGGATTGAAATCAAGGCCTCACACATGCTAGGCAAGAGATCTACCACTGAGCTACTGCCCCAGCCCCTAGACAACACTATCGTTTACTGAAGAAATAAATGGCTTCAGGGAGTGTGGGGTGAAGGACAAACACCCAAGGTAGGTTGCTTAGGGAATCCGGAAATGTAGAAGACATCATACTTGGAAAAATTTCTTTTTTGCACGGCCCAGGGTTACATAAGGGCTGTTGCTTGATACTTTGGGACTCCCAGTTGGATGTCATCCAGCAAATCCCCTGGTATCCGTGTCATGGTGGTGCTCTATGACTCAGCATTCCTGATTCAGAAAACCACCATGCAGGGAAGCAGGACTCATACTCCCCTTAACCCACACCAAAGACATTCAAGTTCCAGGGTAGGAGTCCCTGAGATCACCCAGCCTGCAACTTGGAAGGATGAGGGTGCAAAATGTAAATATTTTGAGCACTGATTCAGTGCTTCTTTCTCTGGAGTGCACGGAGAATGACAATGAAGCCAGATTTAAAGTTAGGTAGTCAGTGTAGTTAGATAAATCGGGTCTAATATCGAGTGAAATCTAAAATGGAGACCATGCGGAGAATGACTCAGGGAAAACACAGGACAACTCATGGAAGTCCCGAAAAGGCCCTAGGCCAAAGTCCACCTCAAAGAAATGTTAATGAACAGCCCCCAGCAAAAAGGTGCTGACTCAGAAGTCTTTCCTGACCAGATTACTTCTTTGGCCCACCTGTGTCCCACCCCTCGGTCCTTCCCACCTACATTCCATCACTGAAAGAACTATAAAAAGGGGAGACAACATCCCTTCCACGGATTCCACCTCTTGGGTCCCCTTCTTCCTCTGGGAGAAGTCTTTTCTGCTGTCCTTTAATAAACTTCTAATTTCTACTCTGACCTTGCCTCGGCGTGCTTCTTTGGTGTTATTCTTCAACATTGGGGAAGCAAGGACTCGTCACCAGTCAACAGCGGTAACAACAACACAGTAAATGAACATTACCTGTACATCCCTCTCTGGAAACACCACCATTATTAATACCTTACTTCATGGCTAGAAGGTTCTTGCTTAGCATCTGGACGGCCATCTTAAGTGACAACCACCATTTTAAGGAAAAAGTTTTGCTTTCCCGCCCAAGGGCCTTTCTGAGAAAGACTCACCACTCCCTCCTACCAAACCCAACCCTTAATGGCCCACGTTAGGACCTGCCTGGCTCTGATTCCTGAGCCTCTCCAATAAAAGTCCCAGAACGCAAGCCTGTTTTGCCTCTCTCTCCTATAGAGAGAGGGCCTTTATTGGTCAGCTCTGAAAAATAAACTCTCATGTGGATCTCTGCCTGGTCTCTGTCTTTCATTTCTTGCTTACCCATCTCTCGTTCCTCGTTTTCCTTTCAATGGCTATGCCGTCTTTTAAAATTTCCTATGTAATTGTGCATGCGAGTCTGCACATTCTCCCACCCAAGGCCTTCAGGAGGCCCTTTGGAGACACTGTGGTTGGAATGGATTCCTAGCTCCTACAGAATCAGGGGAACTCACTGCTTCTCCATGCTGTGAATCTCCTCCCTGTTAGACTATGTTCATTTGTTTTATTCTGAAGGGAGGAAGGCAGACATTTTTTATTAGTTGCCACCCCAAGAAGAGATGTTGACCCTCTAATGTTCAATGAACAAAGCTGACTGCAAAACCATCATTTACTATCAGCTCTGCTGCGTAAAAAATGCACAGACTGGGAAGAAATAAAACCAAAATATTGACGGTAGATGCTTCCAGGTAATAAGGTTATGTATATTTTATGCTCTTTATGTTTTTCTGTGCTCTATAAAGATTGTAAAAGAACATGCGTTATTTCTATAGCTAGAAAATAAAACTAAATTAAAGTTTAGAGACATTAATTCTGCAACCACTGCCCTTGCAAACAATAAATGCAGGGCTCTGGCTAACTCCTGGGCTGGGGATGCCAAAATGCAGTGTCACTCTTGGAAAACTGGGGCTCGGAAGCTCGACAGCTTTGAGCGTTTTAAGATGATTACCCGGTGCCATTACCTCTAAGTATTAGATTGTTAATTATCAGAAATTAACAGTTGCTAATTATTATCCATGGCTGGCAATTAGGGAGAAATGTCTTGTGGAGATTAAATCACTAATGGCACATTTTCCCTCCCAAGCCAATAGTAAAAGGGTTTCAAAGAGTGCTTAGGGGCTCAGAGGCAGGTGAGGTTAAGGGTGCCCAGGAGAGTCTAGCTATGGGACCGCTGAGGAGGATGGATGGAGGACAAACTCACATGTTCTGATCCCAGTCTCCCACTGGGCCCCAAAAGACCCCCATCGTGTTTTGATGAAGGGTTCGGGACTCTTGACAAAGCTTTGCAGCCAGTGACAGCAGCTGCTCTTGGGAGCTGGCTCAGTGACTCAGTGTTGGCTTGGCCACTGGCCAGCAGGGTGAGCTGGTGATCAGAGCAGAGTCTCCAGTGGTCCTGTAACCCTGCTCCTTCCCACCAGGCTGCCCCATTATCTTCTATGGCGGTTGACACTCCCCCATTAAGCAGTGGGGTCTGTGTGTCCTGCCCTTGGTGTGGCAGGTCTGTAACTGCACTGATGTTAAAGCCCACAGTAGGAAGGCCATGCATGGGCTTTCTGAGGCTGGGTCATAAAAAGAGATGCAGCTTCCTCCTGACTCTTGGATGCTCACCAAGGGGAAGCCAGCCTTGGTGGTAAGAGACCCCACTCCCCTGAGGTCCCCACACGTTAGGATAGTGCTTCTTGGCTGCAGCCCTATTGACATTTGGGGCTGGATGGTTCTTTTTCTCGGGGGGCTGTCATGTGGGTGGCAGGTGGTTTAGCAGGATCCTTGACCTATTCCCCACTTCATGCCAAAATGTCAGACAAAGTTGTCCTGTTGGGGAAAAATGTTTCTAGTTGGGAAACTGTTTTTGAGGCTAGGTGCAGATGTCCTGGTGGACAGTGCAGCGGAGCTTCCAGCCCACAGCCAGCTGCGAGTCATGAGATTAAGTCTTCCTAGATGGACATCTAGCCTGGATGAGTTGCAGCCCCAGACAACATCCAACAGCAACTATATGAAAAATCACAAGAGCTGCCCAGCTGAGCACTCCCCAAATTCCTGACCCCCAAATCAAGAGCAAAATGAAACACTTGTTGTTTTATGCCACTATGTTTCAAGGTAATTTGATACACAGCAAAAGTTCCTAAAATAGCTTCTTTACTCACTTAATTAGCATCTTCTTCTCATGGCCTAGATAGACTGTAAAATCCAAGGTGTGACTTTGGCCCTGAATGTAACTTAGTGATGGAGGGCCTGCAGCTCCTAGTCTATTCCTTGGAATTTACAGCCACGTGAGGTGTGAAGAGCATATGGGATCAGGCAAATTCAAGTGGAGGTGCTGGCTCTCCTATGTACCCATCCTGGGCAAGTCATATCTCCACTCCGAACCTCAGTCTCTTCCTCTGTAAAACAGGAATAACCTCATAAGAATTCTTGTGAGGATTTATGAAAGTGTAATAGAACAAGGCTTGGCTACCTCTTGAACGCTCAGTATAATGTGAAGGTAACAGAGTAATACAACTTGATCCAGGAAGAGTAATAAATACCAGGGCAGATCGGAGAAGCTAAATTTGCCCCTGCAAATCAGCAAAATGGCCTGAACTTTTTACTTCCACCCAACAATCTCCCTCTTATTGTGGCAGTTGCTCTGCAGAGTTTATTTATTTATTTATTTTTCATTTCCACCCCTGGCAAATTTTAACCCTCCATCAACCAGTTGGAGACATTTTAGGTTTTCTCATATTGCATAAGGATGTGGAATGCCTTCCTGGTGGGTAGTGTGACATCTCTGTAGACAGATCACAAAGACAGTATTAGCAAACACGGGTGCAGTGCTTAATACAGTTGAGCACAGCAGGTGCAGCATCAGAAGGACCTTGTCCCTTGGAGCTTGGAGACCTCCGGGTCATTACTGTCTCACTGTCCTAATGTGGCCCTTCCCAGAGACACTGCCTTTCACCAAGTGGTCCTGAAGCTGCCTAGCCCCCGAGCTCTCTGTGCCACATTGCTGATGCTCTTGGAGTTTGAGTCTTGCTGGGCAACGATTCACTGCCCTCACAAGACGACGAGTGTGCTTCCTGCATTCCAAGCGCTCTGCCCCAAGACTAAGAGCAGGGCACAGCAGCCTGTCAGCCAGAAGCTCGGGCTATGAGCTGAGGAAACAGCTCTGGCATAGCCCCGACACAATGTGTCCCCCAAACCTCTTGGAGTGGAGGTCAGGGTCAACAAAAACTCCTCCTACTCTTGACTTGGCGGGAAATTGCTGATGAACTGGTTTTCATGGGGACCAAGTAGCATTAGGGGCAACCAGCAAGGGTCACTGCTCTCGCCAACAAAAGTCTAGCTGGAGAGAGATGACCATGACTGTTGAAGGTCCAACAAGATGCCTAGAAAAGCCTCTATAGTGTTTCTCCAAAGGTATGGATATGAACAGCCTGGTTAAGTGGAAAAGCACTAACCAAGTAGTGATAATAGTGATTCCATCATTAGGATTATTTTCGTTACAGAATTTTTCTATGCAAATTAAAGGTTTTGCTATGCAATGAAACCACACTATACATACAATATGAGACTGATTTTATTTTACTTTATTTAATATTACCATTCTTTTCTTTTTTCTTGGGGGAGGGGTACCAGGGATTGAACTCAGAGGCACTCAACCACTGAGCTACATCCCCAGCCCTTTTTGGTATTTTTATTTAGAGACCGGGTCTCACTGAGTTGCTTAGAACCTCACCTTTGCTGAGGCTGGCTTTGAACTTGCGATCCTCCTGCCTCAGCCTCCCAAGCGGCTGGGATTATAGGTGTGCACTGCTGTGCCCAGCACACCATTATTTCCTACTGTTTTTAGTAGCTTTAGAATACATGCTCTCTAATTTGCCTATACCAAAACCGATATAACCATTTGCCTACTGTGGAATACTTAGGTTGTTTCCAAAAAATTTCTTAGTGTAATCAACAATGAATAAACATATTCATTACTAAATAACAATGGGCATCTGCAAATATTCTTCTTCTTCTTCTTCTTTTTTTTTTTTTTTTGAAAAAAATCCTGCAAGTGGAATATCTAAAGGACAAGAACCTTTTTAGCACTCTTAGAAGTATCATCAGACCTTGTTTGAAAGATTTCAAAGGCATTTCTATCCCTGCTGCCTATGGCACAGTGAAGGTCTCACTTCAGGGACATAGAATTTCACACTCCCCCCCAATCAGAAGAGTTGCTCTCCTATCTCCACTGAGAAATTGGCACCTGGACTCTGTTTTGTTGCTTGTTGCACCAGTGGGATTTGCTAGATTAAGATTTCCATGCTAGAGACAATCCTTCCGGAAATTCCAGGGCCTCCAGTGTAATGCAAAATGTCTTATACCAGCGCTCTGGTTTTAATCTCAAAAGTACCTCAAAGGTCTGTGTGTTAAGGGCTTAGTCCTCAAGGTGGCACTATTGGGAGACATTGGAACCTTTAAGAGGTGGGGCCTAGTGGGAGGTCTTTAGGTCATGGGTATGCCTGTGAAGGGAATGATGGGATACCAATCTCTTTTTTTTCCCAGCCATGAGGTGAGCAGTTTTGTTCTTCCACAGGCTCCTGTATGATGTGCTGCCCCGCCACAGGCCCAAAGCAACAGGGCAAACCAATCATGGACTGAGACCTATAGAACTGTGACCCCCAAATAATCTTTTCCCTTTATAATTTGATAATCTCAGGTGTTTGTTATAGTGATACAAAGCTGACTAACATAACCAGTGATTTGAAACCTTCTGAGGTGCATCGTATCACCTATGCAATATGTAAACATACGGACGCTCAAGTCAAGATTGGCTGGAAAAATATCACTAAAAATCATCCAAATACTGAGATAAATGGCTAAACACAAAAATTATTTATCAAAAAACCAACAGATATACACCAACAGCAGCCAGTTGAAAAATGTAATGCAAGAAAAAAATCCTGTCTGTGAAGCAACAAAATGGTAAAGTTTTAGATTATCTTACTAAATTATATGTTAATGCTACACAAAGAAAACCTCTAAACTATTGACAAACATAAAATGAAACTGACAAACATAAAACAAGATTGATAAACAATGTGACATTTTTAGATTGACAGTGTCATATAAAAGTGTCATCTTTCCCCTAAGTTAATCTATGAATTCAGTGCAATGAGTTCTCTGGCACATGATTCTGGGGTTAGTCTAGAAGAAGAAACATTGATTAAATAGCCAGAAAATTATTTTAAAGTTGAAGATAAATAAGTAGGAGCTATTAGATATTTATGTTTATGATGCAGCCTCTGCAATTAAAATATTTTGATGCTGATGAAAAAAATCGATACATCAATAGAAATTTTTAAAAAGCCATTTCCAGCTGTGATTAACTAGCTTGTTAAAATAGCAGTTTCTGACTATGTTTAACTAGCTTGTATTAGACTAATTCTCCCACTGAGAATAACTCTAACAGTTGGATAAAGTGTAAAAAATCTGTTTAAAGACATTGGACAGCAATCACAAAAATCCATGATTCTAGAGGTCAAGAGCAATTGACATTTTGTACAAATTTTCCAATTGAAGTAAAGTATTTGCTAGTTCATACAGTGCGGGTGTGAGAGGCTGAGCAAAAATCTGCAGATCTTACAGTAGTACACCGTGCTATAAAATCAAAATGAGAGTTTAGGGCTTGCCAAGGAGGAGCGTTGTGGTAAAGAGAAAAAATTTTCAAATGGGGGACTTGGGAATACTCATACTCTCTATAAAGAAGTAATACTCCATGTAAAGAAATAATCCAGCTTCCACTAGATGGATATCCATCTTCAGAGCAGCTCAATTCATGATTGAATGTAGGCAATCTTCTCCTAGGTAACAGACTGACAAAATCAAAACTAAATCCCATCTTGGGGAATATCATAGCACAAAGAGCATTTCTAGTTCTCCATGTGAATGTCTAGTGCTCAATGAAAAAAAAAATACCAGACATATCAAGAAGCAGGACTAAGACTAAAAAAGGAAACATTGGACACAGAAATGATGAGAGTCAGAACATAATACGGCAACACTGTTAACATGCCTAAAAAATAATCATCAACTCGGATTTTCATACCCAGTTAAAATATCCCTCAACATTGGAGGCAAAATAGGAATATATTCAGACAAACAAAAATGAGGAAATTTGGCATCAATAGACTTGCATCAAGAGAAATGTTAATGCCCGGTGTGGTGGCACATGCCTGTAATCCTATTGGCTGAGGCCCAGGGTTTGCTAGTTCAAAGCCAGCTCAGCAAAAGCTAGGTGCTGAGCAACTCAGTGAGACCCTGTCTCTAAATAAAATACAAAATTGGGCTGGGGATGTGGTTCAGTGGTCGAGTGCCTGTGAGTTCAATCCTCAGTACCCACCCCCATCAAAAAAAAAAAAAAAGAAAAGAAAAAGAAAAAAAAGAAATGCTGAATGTGTTTGTGACACAGAATGAATTAGTGCCCAAGCCCAGGAAGGCAGGACAGAAGCAACAGCAATGGAAAGGACAATTACCTGGGTTAGTGTAAATAAGTGGTGAGTGTAAAAGGAACAACAGTACTGTCTTGTGGGTTGAAACACATGTGGAATTACTTTGAAGCCGATGTGCCCTTTTTCTATGACTTAAGATTCTATCTGTTGAACTGAATGGTAAGAAAATCATAATTTACCACAACTTACTGGGAGAAGCAAAGTTGACTCAGAAGAAAACCACAGCCTCAAGAGTATATGTGTGTGTGTGTAGCCCCTTGGACACAAACATAGGAGGAAGAAAATAATAACATGGAAGAAATCAATGAAAAGGAAACAAACACGTAATGAAGAAAATCCACGGTAGAATTGGTAAATTCATTGTAGAATGGGGGTGGGGAAGGAGTGCGCAGAGGGAGAGTGTGGGTCCAGGGCTGGTGCGGCTGTGGAGTCCAGGCCCTCTCCTCTACACTGATGGGGATGAGCGTACGGCTCCACTTGATGACATCCACCTAAATTGACAATGCAGCCCTTCCATAATTTAGTAATTGCACGGCTAGGCATGCACGCCGGATATACCGACAAAGTGCCCGTGTAGCAGGCGGCTTCTGCTGCACTCTGTGCAATGACAAGAAACAGCAGGCAGCATAGGTGACCATGGGGCAGGGGCTAGTCAAATAAATGAGCATTACTTCCTCCCTATAATCGAACACTCGGTGACTATTACATATGAAGAATTCTGTATGTTCAATATGGTAAGCTTTCCAAAATTTATTGAGTGATAAAGGCAACAATCATGAAATTGCATACAGTATGATACTGGGTAAAAATAATGCAATCATCTATGCTATGTAAGTAGTTTATATATAGTGTATTTGTGTATTATTTTTATTTCCTGATTTCTCTCCCTCTCTATATATTATAATTAAAATAGAGATGATTTTATATATATACACATAGGTTTTATAAATATATACACACACACACAGATATAGAGAGAAAATGTGTGTGTGTGTGTGTGTGTGTGTGTGTGGTGTGTGTCTGGGTTGAAATTCAGGTGTCCCACACTCAGGCTCTGTTTACTTCTTCCTCAATGCCTTCATAAAGAGATGAAAATCAGCCCTGGCTTTCATTTAATCCATAAATTTAAAAGCTCCTGCCTCCCCTCTTCATACAGAGATGCGCTCTTGAACACACACACCTGTACCTAGGACCTCTCTGCCCTTCCTGCCCAGCACCCCAGCCCCACCCTCAGCCGGAGGCCTCAGGAACAACCCTTCCCTCTGTCCTGCTAAGTCCCACTCACCCTGAGAGCGGAAGAGACCCACCAGCCCACCCAAAGCCAGTCCCACAATGAAGAGGGTGCCGTCCTGAATTCCACTACAACAGAAATGGATTTTTATTTTAGGGTATTTTCTGGAGCCAAAGTACCATTTGGCAAACACAGGACCGCACAATTTTCTTCTTCTTTAACACAGCAGCAAAAGGACTGCAAACTCCAAAGTTCAGGGCGCGAAGTCTTCCTTGCTGACAATGAGAAGCCTGCTCACCCCATCACCTCCTGCTCACACCTCCTGCTCACACCTCCCGCAGCTCTGGGTGAGCATCCGACACTCACTTCCCCCATGGCCACCGGGTGTGACAAAAGCCAGAGAGAAATGGAAAACAATTTTGTACCCTGTGTCCTATTATATGTAGACAGGAAAAATGTTCAGGCTTGATCTAATTCCGGTGATACTGGCCATCCATCAGATCAGGCTGCAGCCTGCCGAGACAGCGGGCCAGGCTGCCACCCCGCCCCAGAGTCCTGGTTGTGGGTTTGCCCTTCCCTCACCTGCGCACATCTCAGCTTCCTGCTGGCTGACGTTTATTGGACCAGCACATGTGCCCAACACCGCTCTGAGCAATTTACACGTGTTAATCCACCTCATCCTCACAACTCTTCACGGCATAATTAAAATAGCTGCTCCTTCCTTCATTTTGCAGAATGAAATGAACACACTAATGAGCTCTTGATGGAGACTCCAGCCTGACACATAGCAAGCACAGAGTCTGTCTGTCTTTTGAATTTGTGATACGACCTTTTAATTTACTCTTTCTGGCTCTTTCCCCGTTCTTCCTGTGGATTGAAGTTAAGCCATTTCCTTTCTCCGGTACAGCTTTATTCTCCTCCTGCTTCTTCTATGTTGTTTTTCTTTTTTCAAATACATTACAATTCTAGGGAAGCCCAGGATTACAATGATACACATATTGTCTTACACAGCGCCTTTTAATACCTGTCAGGAGAAGAAATACACAACAGCCGGTTCTGGTAATTACCTGCCTAATTACCTTTATTGATGTTCTTTGTTTATGAAAATTCAAGTTAATGTCTGGTGTTGGTTGCTTTTAGCCTGAAGAACTTCATTTAGCATTTCTTGTCAGGGGGATCTTTCAGCCACAGTTCTTTCAGTGTGTGTTGATCGGGGTGTTTTTATCCCGTCCGTTTTTTTTAAAGGATAGTTTTGCTGGCTATCAGAATCTTGGATGATGGCATTTTTTCTTTTTCTCTCATGCAGTCTTTTCAACTGGGGCCTCCTTGTCTTCTTGGCTCCAGGACATTTGATGAGATGTCAACTCTGAATCTTGTTGGGGGTTCCCTTGTACGTGACGAGTCATTTTTCTCTTGTTTGCTTTTAAGATGTTGCCTTTGACATTTTGACAATGATGTGCCTGGGGGTGGCATAGTTCCTCCTAACCACGGTTATTATCTCCACTTTATTGAAAAGAGGGTAGTCACACAGTAGGAATGCCAGGGTCTCCCAACTACAAAGTAGGGGAGCTGGGATTTGAACTGGGAAATCTGGCACCACGATCTGTTCATGCTCAGCTGCCTCCTGTTCATCTCCCAGCCTGGCTCTCATGGGGCTGCAGGTCACTTCTGCCAGAGTGCTCGGCCACCCTGGGGATGCTCCCTTCCGAAAAGCAGAGATACCAGAATGACAAATGGAAACATTGACCTACTTTTTTTCAACATCACTAGCCTCTTGCTTAAGACAGGAGAGATGAAGATTTCGGGTCCTTTTTCCTTGGCTTTTGCATGATCTACCTGGATGGGAAAACCAGGTATTTTCCTTTTAGGATAAGTCTTGCCTTATTTGGAAAGAACATTCCATCAAACCTCCCTTTGTGTATCCCTCCTATAAAAATAAAGAATCCAGGTGCAAGCTCTCTCTTTCCAATGGACCCCTAAGGTTGAAAGCCGTCCCAGATTTTGAAAGGCATTTCTGTGTGCTTGTGAGCTTTCCTCACTGTTTTCTCAGTTATTGATGTAATCAGGTTTTGTGAACACAGCATAGGTCACCAGCCCCGCTAGCTGGCGATAAGCCACCAAGTGTACGTCACTGGACACTGAGTGATCCTTGGTCATGCCCAGACACCCCCCTACCGTGATCAAAGTCCATGTTTGTGTTTTAGGAGAGACATGATTTTTTCTTTTTCTGCTGATTATTTCTTCAGGGGAGAGGGGAAGAAAGTGGGATGAGGGCATCTGGGGAGGGAAACCCAGGTTCCCCCAGCTCCAGAGCCCAGCCAGGTGCCCTGCAGAAGACAGGACTTCCAAAGAAAGGCCGTGTGACTGCAGAATGAGGACTCCTGTGAGACAATCAAGTGTGGCCCTGCCCCGTCACAAAGCCCCGGGGGTGTGCTTCTATAAATACCTCCTCCCAGCGGCGTTTGCTGCCTCCAGGATTCTAAGGGTATGTAGGACACACCGAAGCTCCCCTACTCTCCACCATCCTGGGTCCCTGCCCTTCTTCTGTATGCCCCAGCCCTGCCCCATTGGGTCCTCACGATCAAACAGAGAAGCTAGACAGATTCCCCAGGGGTCCAAGAACAACACCCTTGAGCCCTGCTCCCAGCCCCCCGAAGGCTGGTGCAAAACGGAAAACGATGTACAGCCACTTCAGGATGTGAACCTTCAACCCGATGCCAAAGGAAGGGAGCCGCTTAATAGGGGATGCTGTATTTTTCTGGGGAGTTAGTTCTTAGCCCGATGCCATCCTCCTTCCCTCCACCCTGTTGATGTAAGATGAAAAGATGTCTGGGCAAACCTGAGGCCCCCAAGCACCTGGTTCTGAGCATGTCCCTGCAAATGAGGAAGCCCAAGGCCACGTGGAAGGCAGAGCAAGTCCACTGGCTCTTCTGGCCCTGGAAGGTGGCCCCACGGCCCCCAGAGGGTCTTGCCCTTGGTCCACGAGTCTGTGCTCTGGCAGATGTGATGTCTCTTGAGATGAAACCAGGTGTTTTCACGGTTTTAAAGGGAACTTGATGTCTCCTGACTGAATGACAGAATTAAAGGCCTGCAGAGCGAACTCAGGGCCAAAATGGGGGCTGTCACCCCTCACTGGGCACCCCCCCCAGGGGGTGGCCAGTGACAAAATAGAGGAAGGCCAGGGGCTGCTGCTGCCCCCTCTCTGTCAGCAACACCATCTCACCAGCTGCAGAGCCTCTGAGCATCCAAGAGCATTGGTCTGGAAACAGAAGCACAAGGCAGCACAAGGACGAGCCTTCCCCGGCCGGCGCTGCCCTGCCACTCCCCTGCTGCTTGGCCCATAATCCCGTCAGGACCCTCTGAGGGAGCAGGCAGGGTGCGCAGCAGGGAGGTCCGGGCAGCTTGTCTGGCTCCTTCTGCTGCCTCTGCTCTCTGAGGAGCTGGGGCCTGGGGCAAACTCACTCGGCCTCAGTTTCATCAATAACCCAGGAGTGAGTCTCTCTTCAGAGTTGCCATGAGAACGATGTGACATACTGTAGGCCACAGGCTCTTCACAAATGCCAGCTTTACTCCCGGATCCAGAAGGGTGGCAAAGTCGACCCCCAAAGCTGGAAAGCTCTGGGCGGAGAAGATGGCATCTGTGGGCTGGGAGCTGCAGGTGAGGAACCCTGTTTGCCTCCTTTCAGCCTTGGTAACTGGCTCCGTGGGACCAGGCAGAGGCTGGGATGGGCAGGGAGGCTCAGGACTTGTCAGGGCTGAGAATCCCAGAAACCTCCAGAAAAATGCCAGATAGGAAAGTGTCTGCCTTCCAAGAGTCAGGTCAAGAACTGAGAGGAGAATGAGAATGGTGTGCCCTGGACTTTCCCAGGAGCCCTGGCCTGGCAGAATGGGACAGGACAAGTCCTTAGAGCAGTAGTCCTCCATCCTGCTGCCGGTTGGTATCACCTGAGGAGTTTTAAAGAAGCTTTAAAGAGGTCCCAGTGCTGGATTGCTCCCAAGACCCATTGCATCTGACCTTGTGGGGATGGGCAGGGGCCCCCAGTGTTTTTTAAATTCCCAGGTGATTCTAATGCACAGTCAAGGTTAAGAACCAGTTGCTCATATGTGGACCCTCACAAGCCTGGAGATAGATATATAGACCCCACACTCATGATCTGCTTTCAGTTTGGACCAGAACTGAGTTGTTCAACATGGCAGCCACTAGCCACAGGTGGCTCTGAGCATCTGAAACATGGTGTGCCCAAACTGAGATGTGTGGTAAGTATGAAACACACAACAAATTCCTAGGACTTAGTGTGACAAAAGAACTTAAAACATGAATGATTTTTAAAACACTGATTACAAGTGGCAATGTTATATTGAGCTAGATACAATGTATCGTTAAGATTAATTTTACTTGGGTCATTATAACATGGTCATAGAAAATTTTAAATTACATTATATGACTCACATTCTGTTTTTTTATTGGACAGTGGTGGTTTAGAAATGAACCAGTTAAAAAATGTGTTTTCTATGGTTCTTCTACTTGTAAGTTTGTTTTATCAGGTTGTGACAATAATTTAATTCATGATTCCATTTATATAACATTCTTCAAGTGGAAAAAGAAAATAAAGAAATGGAGAAGAGGATAATGTTACTAGGGTCAGGAGTGAGGGAGGGGAGATGGAAAGAGGCCACGTGTGGCCAGAAAAGGGCACCAGGAGGTCCATATGGTGAGGGAAGGTTCTGGATATTTACTGTATCAACATCGACCTTCTGGGTAATTTTGCAAGATGGCACCCTCAGTGGAACTGGGTAAAGGGTATCTGGAATCTCTGTATATTTGTCACAATGGCATGTGAAGCTACAGTTATGTCAAAATAAAAGGTTTAATTAAAAAAAATCACTTCTGCAACAGTAACTTTCATACTCTGCTGGCAGGAACATAAAATAGTGCAACTCTTTTGGAAAGCAATTTGGTTGAACTTTAAACATTTTCATTTCTCTTGGTTTCAACAATTCTGCTCCTGGGAATTGCTGCCAAGGAAATAAATACAAGTACAAAATACACAAAGATGTTTATTCACTGTTTAACAGCAAAAATGCCCCAAACCACCAAAAGGCCTTTCTGTAAAGGAAGACCCAAGTGAACTCTGGCTTTCCATTGGAGGGGCCAACAGGTGGTCAGTGATGGAAAATGCTGGCCAGGGGAGCAACAAGAAATGCAATACAGTGTATTAATAGCCTGTTTGATAATTTAAAAAATATCTTTTACAATGTGTGATGATAAGTACCAAAGCATGAATAGTGGTTGTGTTGATAGAAGGATTACAAATGAATTCATTATTTCTACTTTACTGTGTATTTCCCCTGATTTTGCTTAATAAACAGTCACTTTGTCTTCCCATGGCACGACCTTTTTCCTAAAAAATCAGCCATCTCTCCTTGCTGAGGGACAATGCCCAACTAGGGAAAATGGCAGGCAGCCGACTCGCCCCCTGCTGGCTGACTGTGGCGGTGCAGCCTGGAGTCCCGAGTTGCCTGGAGGAACTGCGGGTCAGAACACATGGGCAGCGAGGGGGCGGTGGGGGGCGGTGCAATTGGGGGCCGATTTAAGACCCCATTCCTGCTCCAAAGCCACTCGGAGAATGATTGTCTATTGCAAGAGTAGAAAGTATCTGAACCATGGTAGCCTACGTAAACTCTGGAAAGATGCTCAAACTTTCAGAGCTTCCTTTGGTAAAGACAAAATTAATGACATTAGTGGAATGCGTGGTGGGTCATTGAGGGGGATAATGGCATGGAGTCCCGGTGGTCAAGGAGATGTGCTCTATTGTCCTAGCTAATGCCAAGTCTTTTTCCAAAGGAGCCATACCATCTGCAGTATGTAGGAGTCCCCGATCCTTCATGGCCTTCCCACTATTTGGTATTGTTGGATTTCTTGATTTTGGAATAAAATGGAATCATGTTGTCATCTTCATTTCCATGATTACTAGTGATATAGAGTATCCTTTTGTTTAGTCCAGATTCCTCTTCCCTTTTTTGGTGAAAACTCTCTTTCATGTCTTCTCTCCATTTTTTTCCTTCTACTGAGTTCTTCATCTTTTTTATTAATAATATATAGGTGTTCTTTAACTAGTCCAGATACTAATCTTTTGTCTATTTATGGGTGGAAACAATTTTTGCACAATCCAGGGCTTTTCTTTTCACTTTATTTGTGGAATATTTTGAGAAGTTCTTAAATTTATTTGTATTGTACTATCATTAACTTTTGAAGGTTGACCTATATGTAGCAACTTTGCTGAAAGAGTCTCTTGGATTTTCTATAAAGATGATCATAAGTCAATGTATGTTAACAGTCCTGTAGTTTTTCATTCAGATTCCTATACCTTTTTTTTTTTTTTTTGTCTTTTTTTCCCCCTTGACACACTGTTTAAAAAATTTGGGACATACAAGGGATGATAATGATATACTTGTCCAATTTGAAAAAGAATGATTCTAACATTTTAACACTGAGTATGATAGTTGTTGAAAATATGGCTGATCTGGGTAAGAAAGTTCTCTACTGTTGCTAGTTTGCTAACAGGTTTTGTGTTTTTGTTTTACAATAATATTGATCTTCATCATTTTTTTGCATTTATTGAAATAACATTTCCCTTTCTTTATATATATTAATGAGGTAAATTATATTAATAGACTTTTTAATGTTAAAACACCCCTGCATTACTGGGATATATCTTGCTGTTGTTGTCAGATATACATACACAATTTACTATCTGTGACATTGGTATTTATAAATAAGTAAGGTTGATCTATAATTTTCCTATTGTTTTGTTTGGTATCATCACCAAAGTTTGAGAATTAACCACAATGGGATATCATTATGCATACACTGGAATGGCTAAAAGTAAAAAGATCGGCAATACTAAAGTGTTGGTAAAGATCTGGAGAAACCGGAACTCTCATACATTGCTGGTAAGAATGCAAAATGTTACGACTACTTTAAAAAGTGGTTTTGAAGCTTCTTATAAAATTAAACACGCACTTGCCACATAGCTCAGCAATTTCACAGGTATATGGGACACAGAGGAATGAAAACTTGTGATTGCAAACAGCCCAAACTAGAAATAACCCCAAAGTCCCAACTGCTGGATGTGGTATATGGAATACTACTCAGCAATGAAAAGAATAAATGATTGATACTTAAAACAACTGGAGTGAATCTCAGAAGCATTACACTAACTGAGACAGTCCAGACCCAAAAGACTACACACTATATGATTCTCTTTATTTGAAATCATAGAAAAGGCAAAACTATAGGAAGAGAAAAAGATCAGTGATTTTTTTGTTGGCCAGGGGTAGAAAAGTAGCTCAGTACTGGGCAGGGAATTGGCTTGCAAAGGGACATGAGAACTTTTTAAAGTGGGAAGATATTCTGTATCATAGTTATAATTCATTAAATTACATGCTTAAAATTGGGGAATTGTATTATATTTGAATTATACTTATTTAATTATCAGTATTGAGGATTGAACACAGTGGTGCTCTATGGAGCTGCATCCCCAGATTTTAAAATTCATTTATTTTTTTTATTTTGATAGGGTCTCACTAAGTTGCTGAGGCTGGCCTTGAACTTGCTATCCTTTTGCCTCAGCCTCCTGAGTAGCTGGAATTACAGGCATGTGCCACTGTGCCTAGCTGAATTATACTTAAAAAAAAAAAAGTTATATTGGCTTCCTAAATAAGTTTGTATAGGACAGCAATTATGGGCTCCTAATGTTTGCTAAAACTTGCTCCTTAAATGTTTGGTAAAACCATGTGGTGCTATTTCCTTTTGTGGATATATTTTAATTTTGTTTCAATTTCTTTTTTTAAAAATATTTTATTTATTTTTTAGTTTTTGGCGGACACAACATCTTTGTTTGTATGTGGTGCTGAGGATTGAACCCGGGCCGCATGCATGCCAGGCGAGCGCGCTACAGCTTGAGCCACATCCCCAGCCCCTTGTTTCAATTTCTTTAATGGTTATATATTCAGCTTTTTTGTTTCTCCTTGAGTTACTTTCTAGAAAGTCCCCTATATTGACATAAATTCATGATATTCCCTTTATGTGTTAAAAATTTTAGTTGCCTATAGGTTCGTCCATTTTTGTTTTTAGTATTCTGTTCGGTTTTATCTCTCTTTTACATACTACTGCCACAGTTTGGCTATTTTATTCAGCTTTTAAAATAACTAGCTCTGGATTTTGTTGTTTCTTTTTATTCTGTTGTTGATAATGAGAAAACATCTCTGCCATTTCAACATAATTTTTAGCCTTTTAAAAAGCTAATCATTTTAAACACTTTGGCCTTGTTTCCAAGACTTTTCATAGTGTTCTCAATCAAGTTCTTGAGGTGCTAATTTCCCTATTTGTTATTCGTGCTAAGGGGGTAAACTCAGCCCTCCTGGCCCTCATGTGGTTTCTAATTTTTATTGTGAGCTCATCTTCAGCAGCACCCCCACCCACTCCATGGGGATCCTATGTCCTTTGCTATACATTCCATGAACCCAACAGCTATTTTTACATTAAATTCGCAGCTCAAGGTTTCTGCCGCTGTCTCCTGCTATAAACTTAGACTCTAGGTCTGCAGGTAGTTCAGTCATTGCTCTTTGGTTTTTGGGAGGAGACATTGTCTCTTTCCTCCAGAGCATCTGGACAGACTGAATGTCCTGAAAGCTTCCTGAGTTGGTAAGTTGGCAAGTTGCTAGCCTCCCACACATGGAGGGGTCCCAGGGCCAACTTCTGTCCTTGCTAAGTCCCAACAACACATCTTCCTGTCCCTGGATTGGCACTAAAATTCCAGACTTGATCTATTGTGTCCCATATCTGGGTCTAATATTCATGGTCCTCCTTGGTGCCAGTTCACATGCGTGGGGCTCTGAGTTTGAGTTCCCTGGAGATCCCTTCTTTCTTAGAAGTCACCGATACATTTGAAGACCTTTTAGGAGCTGGTAGTTGGATGGATGGGGGTGTGTTAGCCGAGTTTACTCTGGTGCCCAAACTAGAAATCTCAAAATTCAGGACAGGTTTTATCTCCTTCTCTTTCCTTGGGCTGGTGGCAGGCAGCTCTCTCACTTCCACCCAGCGTGTGGGGTTGTGGAGAGGAGGGAGGACTCTCTTTCTCCTCCTGTGCATTTCTCAATGTGCTACAATGAGCACAAGTTGATTCTCCAACTGGGTGTGTGTGTATAAACATATTTGTGTACATATATTTAAATTTAAAGGTCAACACATTTCTAATTTAATTTTCATTAACTTTAAATTAAACTTAAAAATTTAAAAAGATGACCTATATATACAGCATGTAGTTGCCCCTCCGCATGCATGGTTTCCACAACCTTGGAATCAAATAACCACGAATAAAAAATATATGGGGAAAAACTGCATTTGGACTGAACATGTATGGACTTTTTTCTTGTCATTATTCCCTAAACAATACACTCTAACATCTATTTACATAGCATTTACACTGCATGAGGTGTAGTCAGTGATCTGCAGATAACTGAAAGAATCCTGGAGGATGTGCATAGATCGTCTGCAGAGACTACTCTGTTTTATACAAGGGACTTGAGCATCCTTGGATTTTGATATCCTTGAGGGTCCTGGGAACATTCCCACCCCCATCCCTGCCCTAGATACTGAGGGCTGTGTGTGCATGCATGTGTGTATTTTATATATATATATATTTATTTTATTTTTTAAAACCATTGCAGCTTCATGGCAGATGAGGCAGACAGTGAGCTCCTCCCCTCTCCCTTGGATGACTCTTTCCCTAGTTCTTCCTGGGGCACAAGCCAGCTTGTCCCAGGCTTTGCAACATTCTATTTTTGTTTTTCTTATTTAACTGTGTCCCATATACAATGAGGAGTGGAGTGACCCATTCCGTAGTTTATTAGACAAATGACCTCTGTCTGCAAATGCCCAAGTCACTTGGAGCTCTGCAGGCCAGTCATGGGTCCTCAAGCCCCTTCCCCATTGATTTCAGTCCCAGGCAGAGATGGCAGGGATGGACAGGAGGGGACGTGGCAGACCCCAGGAGCAGGAGTGACAGATGCATGGCAGGTCTGATTGCCGCCAGCCCCAGGGGTACAGTGGAGTCCGACAGGAAGCCGGCTATGGATTTCCTTCTCATCTTTCTGGCTTGTTAATGATCATGGAACCCGGCTCCAGGCTAGACTGGCTGGGAGTTGTATTGGGACCCACCTTCTGGAGGAACATGGTTTTAATTATTTAATTTCTAGACTTGGACCATGACCGAGGCTGTATCTCTGACCATCTGACCCCACAGATCAGCCTGGGAAAGTCTTGGCTGCAGCATTAGGCCATCAGAGCAGCAACCACACAGCACAGAAGCCTCGCTGACAGACTGGACAGACTGTGTTGACCCTGGCCTTTGAAGTGCAGGACCCCGGAGGGGGTCAGGCCATTGGCCCTTGCTGGTTTTTCCCCCCCTGGGTGGCTGGAGGCTGCCCTCCCTTCCTGGCAGGCTCCACTGGCCAGCCTTTGGCCACTCTGTCCCTCTGTGCCCTGCGCGGCTCCCAGGCGCCTCCACTGATGACGCTCTATCTTCCCCACAAGGGCGCGTTCATCAGGAGGGAGACGGCTGTCCCCGTCCACAGGAAGGAGCCGGGAGCAGAGGAAGCCAACACTGGAGATACCGGCTCTCTGTGCTCCTTCCCCTCCACAGGGGCAGGGTGGAAAAAAAAATATTGGCCGTGGTTTTGATGTTAATTGAACTTGAAGCAGGGTGAGCCCAGCAGTGCTCCCTTAATGGCCAGCTCTGGCCTGCTGGCACTGGGTGGACGAGGGGTTCTCCATCACTGTGAGCGGCAGCCAGCGTGTCGGACCCCACATCCTGGCACCTTCCTGCACCCAGCCCCGGGGCCTGCCCGGCAGGGTCTGAAGGCAGGTCACCAGGGCTGAGGGGAGAGGGAGAGGGTCAGAGGGGAGCAGGGCCGCTACCACCCCCTCAAACACATCTCTTGCCAGGAGAAAATTCCTACCTGCTTTGGGCTCAAATTCCTTCAAAGCTGAGCTGAAGCCCAAGTGGTACCAATAGCATTATCACCCAGTAACACTTTAGTCTGAATTTGTAGAGCCTTGTCATCAATGAGGATAGTCACAGCACCTGTTTCAGGGACCTGGCGAGGAGCATGTGAGGTGGGTTTCAGGGCCCAGGCCACATCTGGCATTGCCATTAGCTGATCTTTAGGTTGAGCTGTAGCTTTACTGAAGTGACTTACTTGGTGGGTAAGTGGTGCACTTGGGATTTGAACCCTTTACAAAAAGGGGCTCCAACCACACCCTTTAGCTCCAACCACACTGGCTTGAGCCCTCCAGCCCCCAAATGGTTTGCCATCTGTTCGCCAAGAAGTCACAAAAGCCGTTGTTCCTCAGTCACATTCACTCTGGGTTCAAATCCCAGGGCCACCACTCACCCTCCAAGAGACCTCGTGTAAGTCACTTCTCATCTCTATACCTTTGTTTCTGCATCTATACGTGGGTGACAAACAGAGAAGCCACTTTGCGGAGGCGTGTGCAGATTGAAGGAGGAGGTGCCCAGGTCTGGGCCTGGCACAGTGGTGTCCCTAGCTGGGCTTGCTGTCTACCAACACACACCTGTGCTGGGACCAGGGTGGGGTACCAGAAGGCCTCTGGGGACAGTCGTGTCTGAGGGTGGTGGGATTCCTGCTACAAATGCACTCATCTGTTGGAGACAGAAAGGGGCTCCCACCACATGGCTCCTACCCACGTAGCTGGGAAGGGCCCTTCTTGGAACAAAGACTCCCTGCTTTGACCTGGGCCCCGGCAGCAACTAGACCAGGCAGGTGAGGCAAGAAGGAGAGTGGCATTGTGTGCTGGGGTCCCCTCTGTCACACTGCAGTCCCCCAGGTATTCTAGATGGGGAGCTGAGGGAGGTGGGAGACAGGGAGCAGCAGGTGGCTGTGAACTGGCCTGGGCAGGCAGTGTCCAGGTGCATCTCCGCCATGTCCCCCAGCCTTCCCCTGACCCCAGAGTGCCTGCCTGCTCGACGACACTCCTCATCTCAATATGGAACCGGGCTCTGAGGTCACAGGGACAGCTCAGGATGTGCGGGTCCTGAGGGCCGCAGTGAGGGGCAGGTGGTGCTGGCCTGGCTTTGAGACCGCAAAGTTCTCCATGGCTCCTCAGCTCCACCCAGATAGGAGTGGCTCTCGGGGAGGAAGGAAGTACTGACACCTGCTGTCACACAGACGGACGGACCTGAAGCACATCAGCTGAATGAAGGACGTCAGATACAAAGGCCACACACTGCTCGACCATGAGTCCATTTATATGACATACCCCTCAGAGGCAGAGCCCGAGGGCCAGAAAGCAGAACGGTGGTGGGCGGGGCCTCAGGGAAAGGGACATGGCACGTGGGCTGATGGAGGTGAGCTGAGGATGCCACAGAAGCACAAATAAAGGCCCCCAAATGGGAACACCTGGAGGAGGCCACACCTGAGCTGAGCCCAATACCTCACCTGGTTTCTGTCTGGAGAATAGTTTTTGTTTTAGAAAAAGGGAAGAAGAGGAGTTTGGAAGAGTCAGCCTCTGAGCTGGACGCTTTGGTTACCTTTTCCTTTCACAAATGGCAAGGATTCAGAAAGCGCATGGGCTCCTTGGGTTCAAATCCCGCCTCTACCAGGTATGAGCTGGGGGACTGGGGACCGGTTACCTGACTTCTCTGTGCTTCAGTTTCTTCACCTATAAAGTGGGGTTCATGGTGGTGATGTCACCATGATGTGGTGATGTCACCTCTCTCTGACATCACCACATCATGAGAGGCTCAGGCAGAGTAGCCCATGGGAACCCAGAGTAGGAAATGGGCCAAGAGCTGCTGTCCCCATTGGGTCTTCTCCATTGCAGATGGCCGCTTTGGGGCCAGGGACACTGTGATTTTTAAGGATTCATAGCCTTTTTTTTTCTTCCCAGCCACAAACTTCGACTGAACCTGTTCAGATATCATGGGGAGGGCAGTATTCCATGGCTGGGCAGATGTCCCTTGGGAGCACAGATCCCAAGAAGTCAGGTCACCGATCCCCAGTCACCCATCTGCTGCCCAGCTCATCACCTTGAACCACAGAGGGTCTAGGCAACAGCCCAGCCCACCCAAGTCAGAGTTGTCCTTCTGTCCTTCCTGCCCAGCTGTGTCCCCCATGTCAACCTGCAGGGAGGCACGTTCTTGGTGCAGCTGTCCCTCTGTGGCTTGACAGCTCCCCATGGGACACTGAGTCCAACCCTGCTTATTCCAGTGGCTTCCTGACCCCAGGCCAGGCTGACAGCTGGCTCCCTTATAGGCAGGAGGGGTGGGTGCTTCTGCCAGCCTCCACCCCTGTGCTGTCTCCCTCCATGAAGCTCATGGGAGTCCAGGTGCCTGGACCAGCATGTCCCCACAATGTCCCTGCAGGGCTGTGGCCCAGGCAGCCTGGGCTTGAGCACCAGGGAGCAGGAGGCAGTCTCATCAGTTAGCCCCGGAGAATAGCAGGTCTACCTCCTGGCGCTTCTTTTTTTCTGACAATTCAGATTTCCTCTTTGGAATTCTAGAGATGGGTCTCATTTCCTCCACATTCTGCAATGAAACAGAAACTACTCTGGTAACCACCAGGACCTGGGCAGGGCCGCTAATCAGCTCCCCCATTTTGCTTGAGCTAAAAACCTCTCAGGCTTTGGACCTGCAGAGATCTGGGTTCAAAACTCGACTTTGCTTCTTATTAACTGGGAAACCATTGGGAAGCTGCTCCACCTCTCGGAGCCCCAACCAACGCATCTGTGAAGTTCCCTTTATTGGTAACAACAATAAAAACCACACCACCAAAGCCCCACCCAGCGACGTTCTTCTTCCCTCTATTTCACACACAGGAAGTCTGAGCGGGATGGAGAACTCAAGCTCCCTCAGCAGTGAGCGGAAGACCCTGCTCTGCAGGCAAGGCCCTCCCCTGCCCTGGAGTTAGCCTGACGTCCATCGGCTCCTCTGCAGACCACCACCCAGCCCGCTGTGGCCGTGGGAACTGGTGCCCTCTTCTGGCCTTTGCTTTTTTTGGGGGGCTACTGGGGATTGAACTCAGGGGCACTAGACCACTGCGCCACATCCCTAGCCCTATTTTTTTATTTTATTTTATTTAGAGACAGGGTCTACCTTGAGTTGTTTAGCACCTCTCTTTTTGCTGAGGCTGGCTTTGAACTCGCGATCCTCCTGTCTCAGCCTCCCGAGCTGCTGGGATTACAGGCGTGGGCCATTGCACCCGGCTGGCCTTTGCTTTTTGTCTAATGGAACAGTCTGATTTCTCTGTCCATCTGCTCATTGGTGCCTTCGGTCTAGGTTTATCTCCAAGGAATCGCGGCCTGTTGAGCTCTGGGGCGGGAAGACCTTCAGGGCTTGTGGACTGGAAGCCCCTAAGGGAGGGGCATTCCCTAAAGCCCACCTGACCCTTGCTAGTCAGGGTTCTAGAAACAGGTGTGGGAAAAGTGAATCCTCCCTCCCCTCCCCATCCTCTAGGGACATGAAACAGGGGCCCAGAGATGAGTGGGGACTGGCCTAAGATGGCACACAGCCAGAGAACCTGGTTTGAACCCGGGTCTCCTGACATCCAGCCCTAGGCCAGGGCTCCTCCTGCAGGGGCTCCCTGAGAAGAGCGCCCCCACTCTTTTCCGTGGCTGTTCTCGTCCAGGGCAGCTGGCGAGGGCTGGGCAGAGGCTCCTGGGCAGGTGCAGACAGGACCTTCCGCCCATCGGGCATCACCTTCAGGTGAGCCAAAGCAGCAAAGGTCACAGTGGTGGGGTTTGGGTGTTAGAGGTCAGGGGCTTCCCATCATCCCAGAAACCACAGGCCACAGCCGCCTCTGACGGCAGCTAGCCCGGAATGAACCGGGAAATGCACAGACACGCCCACACCTCCTGAGAGAGGCGCCCACTCTCTGGGGCACACACCCTCACACCTGAGTGTCCAGCAGGCCCAGAATGTCCTTCCTGGGGGTGTCCCTGTCACTGCAGTCCATCTGCAGGGAAGACACTCCCCCAGGGGACAGGGGGTCCACAGTGAGAGTCACCAGAGGGTCTGGGCTGCTATCAGCTGCTCCTCTTTTGTCGACTGTCTGGGGTATTTTTAAACCTGTATTTGCAGCGAGGAAGGTGCTTGTGACAGGCGCTTGAAGAAGAACCTGCAGGTGGGTAACGGGGGCTCTCCGACGCAGGGATTTGGGGGATGAAGCTGATGCTGGGGCTGCCCTGGGTAACACATGCCTTTCCCTTCGATTCAGGCTCTGCTCCCAGGAGAAGCATCATTTGACCAAGGCTGGCAAGCTGGCCCTGAAGTCCCCTGGGGACATTGACTCAGAGAGGGTGGCTCCTGCGGGACTCCCTGGGTTTGTGTTTAACTTGCCTCAACCTCACCAAATGGCAGGGTCGGTGATCAGTAAACAGGTGTGCAAGCCCAGGACAGGAGCCCCTGGCTGGGAGGAGGAGCAGGGTGCTCCAGCCCGCTGGCTTCTGGCTGGCCTGGGAGCACCCAGGGCAGATATGCCCCACCCCGCACCCCCCCTGCAGAGCGCAGCTTTGGACTCCACACGCTGCAAAGGAAGGGGCTGAGCTGGTATTTGAACTCAGGGCTTCACAGTTCCAAAGCGTACATTTCAGTGTGAGACGGTAGCGCACGGGCTGCCCAAGTTCATGTCCCAACTGTAACCCCTCCAAGTTCCTTCACCCTTCCTGGCCTTGCTTCTCTCAGTTGAAAGATCAAGAAAAGAAACACTTTGCTTGTAGGACTATTGGGGGGGGGGGTGTGGGAAAGCACTGGATATGGTGTGTGCCCCTAGCAGGCACTGAGTGCTCACTGACCCCCTTTTTACCCAGAGAGAAAGCTGATGGCCCTCCTCCACGGGCCCCATCAGAACCACCCGCCTGCCCTCACAGGGCCACTACCTCCCCCTGGGTCCTTAACTCTCTCCCTGCTGCTGCTTGGCAGGTCCTTCCCTGAATCTCCCTCCCTCCCCTCCTCTGGCCTCTGTTGAAATGTCACCTGCTCAGGGAGGTCTTTCCCAGTCTCACTGTTGAAAGTGGCAGACCCCCCCCCCCACCACCGCCCCAGCCCGCAGGCTCCTAACTCTGACCCTTTGTGTTCCCAGCATTTCCACCATGCAGCCAAGTGCATATTCGACTTCCTTAGCACATTTATTGTCCCTCTGTCTTTACAATGATGCTCCTAAGGGAACAGGATTGATTTTTATTCATAGCTGTAGTCCCAGAGGTTCTCAACAGTGGGCTCTTTGGCTCCCTAGGGATAAATGGCAATCTCTGGGGACATTTTTGGTTGTCACAACCTGGTGTGTGGTACTGGTATCTGGTGGGTAGAAACCCTAGGGGGGTTGCTGAATATCCTACAGTGCCTGGGACATTTGCCAATCCACCAAGTGTGAGGATCATTCAGCTCCAAATGCCAATGGTACCACAGCTGTATCCCCTTTGCTTAAATCAGAAGTTGTTATGTGCATATTAGGTGCTCAATAAATGCTTGTTAGGGAAGAATAAAGAGATGTTATCATCACTGTCATCATGATTATTTAAGAACAGATATGGTCAAGAATAATCCTTAAGAATGGATGTCCCTCCCAAGTTTATGGCCAACAAGTCACACTGGTGGCATGTCACATCTTCCCTCTGGCCAGGGGTCTGCCCTCTGGAGCACCCAGAATGGGTTGCAAACTGCTCATTGCTGGATCATCATGAGCTAAGACAAGTCCATGTTGCCAGGCACCGGGGAGCCCCGGTGAGGCTGCCCCACCCCTCATTAACCAGCCTGGCTTATGGGCTGCCTGGGTGGGGACGCTCACTCCTGGTCTCCCAGCACTCATGGAAGCGCTCAGGATTTTTTGCTCAGTGGGGCCAGGAGCCACCTGTGTTCAGGGCCACCCCAGCAGGATCCCTCTCCTGCAGCCCAGAAGCCTCTCGGGTCTGGGTGAACGATGCTGTTTTTGCTTCTCTCCAGAGAGGGTGATGTGACAGACATGGACGGTCAGGGTGGTGCAGGTGTCGGAACCTCCCCTGGCCCAGCCCCGCCCCGTCAGCCAGGGGATACTTCCTTGTTCTGCTCACCTAACAAATTGCCACTGATAATGTGACAGACTGTGGTCACATACAAAGAACACCACCTATCGACTGCTTGGACCCTCGGGACTGTGCGTTGGACGGCCATTCCCTGAAGGGCAGAGGAAGGAGGCTTCTGCCTTTTTCTGGGCTTTTCTTCACCTCCCTAGGGCTGCCAACGCCTAGGTCAGCACCATCTAACACCTCGTTCTCTGCAGGCGCCCACCCTCTTCCCACCAGGAATTCCACTGAGATCTACCACTTTCCCCGCCTGTGCCCGCCTGGGTTGCATCTCCTCCCCAGGCGTCCTGGGCTCGGCAACCGGGTCTTTCTCTAGAATGGTGAGCCTGGCCACGCCCCATCTTCTCTCTCCTGCGCTCCCCTCTGTTCTTCTGCCCTCTCCCTCTCCTCCCAAACATCCTGCAAGTTCCTAAACAAGTCATTGATGCTAAGGTCCACTGGCTGAATAAGTGGACGCAAGGCCATGAGCCAGAGGAATAGGTCTCTCATGGTGGAACATTGCTACCAAACAGCTAGGTTTGGGCGGGGAAAGGATGATGTTTGGTGGGCAGGGACTTTCCTGATGCCCCTGAAGTCACATGCAGCTGATCTAATTCTGCCAGGGAGTAAGACCGGTGTAAAACCCATGATGGGAAGACAGGGCAAGCATGTGTGCCAAGCGACCACTTGGAAATGAATCAGAAGCCTACATGGGGTGGCCCAGAATGTTGATGGCTAGAAGCCTGGGGACTGAAGTACCAGCTCTCCCCAGAGGGAGGGCTTGGTAGAGATTCCTCACTGAATCTGTGAGAGTCCCTGCTACAAAAATTCACCCCAATACCCGGGCTCTAGGGATAGCAGGAGGCATCTCAGCTCATGGTCACCTCCCCCAAGTCCAGTGTCTGAGAGTCTGGCTGGATGCTGGGAGAAGTCAAGGCACAGCAACCTGACCTGGACACCTTTAGGGAACTGCATGCTGTCACCTGTGACGTTACTTAATTCTCATAGCGCCCTGGTGGCTGGTTTACAGATGAGGAAACTGATTCTCCAAGCCGTGCAGTGACTTGGCCAATGTCACCCACTTAGTAGGTGCACTAGCTGGGGTTTGGAGCCTACATTTCCCACCACAACCCAAGGCCAGCCTTTTCCAGTCAAGTGTGAACAATTCAGCCAACCCTCCCCTGCATCTCCTCCCTACCAAGTCACGAAACCCTGACTCAGAAGGCTGAGAGTGCTGAGCCCCCAGGAGACAGCCATGGACGAGGGGCCCACCAGGATGCCGGAGTTCTTATGTCACCAACAGTCGGCCATCTCCAGCCAGGGCAGACGCAGTAGCCCTCACCACACACAGCTCCTCAGCACATCCACTGCTTCCACATGTCGGGAGGGAGGTGGAAGTTTGGGTGGGGACATGAGATCTCACCATTATTAGAATTTGAGGGGGTTTTGGCCCTGAGATGCCCTCAGCTATGCCCAGGTACCAAGTTAATAGAGAAGGGAGGCTGAGCTAGGGCTTCTCAGGCAGCAAGGGGGCACCAGCAGGAGGGACTGGCTATGGGGTCAGCAAGGAGGGGCAGCCAACCTGTCCCCAAGATACTGTGGTCCTGGGATGTCCTGAATCCAGGACATCAGATGCAGGCTAGAGTCCCCACCCCCATCTCCAGGGCAATTCAGGCTGTTCATTCATCAAGCTGGGGGGGGGGGTTATAGAGAGAGAGAAAGGAATAGGTTTGAGGTGGCTGGGGTGAGGGTCTCTCCCCTTGCGGTCCCCTGGATGGAGGTGAGCAAGAGCCAGCTCTGGTGACATTCTGAATGTGATGTCCATCAAATTGCGACAGGCTCCCACTCGCAGACCCTGTCCTGGATCTTGCTTTCCCTGGTCATTGACAATCTGGTACAAAGTGGTGAGTCTCTTCCCTTCTGGAGACAAGAGCTTCCTCATCCATGGAAGGGGGCATGCGTGTGCCAGGCAGGTCGGGTCAGGGCATGTGGCTGTGCCTGGGCAGTCAGAATATAAGCCCCTTTGCTTCCTAGCCAGGCACCTGAGATTTCTCTCTCAAGCCCCTTTCAAACCGGGAAGGGATAATCCGATTTCACTTTTAAAATTTAACAAGCAGCATCTTCATCAATTGTCAAATTAGGATGAGGCCAAAGAGGTCAAGTAATTAAAACAAAGGGCTCTGGAGTGATTGGGGACATTTCTTGGCGTGTGACTGCGGGTTGATATCTCACACTCAGCCTCTGCCGCACGGTCCCGATGGCCGCCCCTCTTCTGCCCTGCGTGCCCATCTCTGACCGGTGGCACCCAGCAGACCCTGCCCTCCTACCAACCGGCCCCAGGCATCCTCGCTGTCGAGAGTCCGGGGCGAGCAGACGTCCCTGGGCAGACTCACCGGAGACTGGCCGGTTGGTCCCACCCGTGGGTAAGCCAGTCCACCTGGCAGCTCAACAGGTGTTAGTGGGCTTTCGTTTTCTACCTGATCCGGAAAATTTCTGCCAGCCCCATGCAAGTCCGTCGAGGGAAAGTCTGGCCTCAGTTTCGGAGTGGAAAACTGCCCAGCAGCGTCTGCAAAGAGGGGGCGTCATCACCTCCCCCCGCAGTCCTACACACACACACACACACGCACACACACACACTCACACACACTCACACACACGCCCGGCTCATTGCAGGACGCGCGCTCCGTGCCGGCCTCTGGCTCGGCGGTGACGGGCAGCCCCGCGCAGTGGCAGAGGCACCGGCGGGAGATCGTCCCCTCCCCCGACCCCCAGGAGGGAAGAGCTGGTCTCCCGCTCTTCTGGCTCCTACCTCGTACGAGCAGCCGCGATCCCCGCCCCGGGACGAAGGTCCCTCGCCGTCTGGGCTGCGGGCCCGAGGTACCGTGCAGGCTGCCCGGACGCCCGCCCCGTCCGGTCCGCGGGAGCTGCTCCTCGCCTGTGACAGTGGCTGCAGCCGCCGCCGCCGCTTTCGCTCGGGACCCGGAGAGGGAGGGACAGGCAGGGGCGGGGCCTGGGCGGGGCCTCCCCGTCTGCACACCAGGAGCTGGCAGCCGGGAGGGGGGGGCGGGAGGGGCGAGCCTCTGCTGGAGCCCCCCGCGGGGACCGCAGGTGAAGAGTTGGGGGCTGGGGGGGAGGGTTCGAGGCTGCTTAGGTTTGGCTGAGAACTGCCGTGAATCAGATCTACCTTTCAGTGCCAGAGGCTGCTGCGGGGACTGTAGGACTTTTTCATAACGACAACCACAACTATAATGATATAATGACAATGATAACAGGACGACGTGGCCAGCTAATATTTATTGAGCATTTACTGTGTGCTAGGCACTGGTCGTGCCCTTTGCATGTCTCAAGTCATGTAACCTCACAACACCCCCACTTTACAGATGACAGAAGGGGGCACAGAGAGCTGAAGTGAGGTGCCCGAGGACACACACCTGGAACATGGCAGAGCCTGATTGCAGCTCAGGTCTGACTGGCTCCAGGGTGGCAAATCATTTGCCCCTCTTACCTATTAAATGGAAATATATACAATAAATGATGCCACCTAACATTTTCAGTTTTCTTCTTTCAACACCTTCTCTGTCTCCTTTGTTCTCTGGGCCCTGGACATGCAATAGGTACTCAATAAATATTTGTCAATCGGCAACTGATTTGAAAGCTACAGCTGGAGCCAGGGTGGCCTGTCCAGCCTGATTGGCTGGTACAACACAAGGATTCAGTTTTCCTGACTTGAATATTTGCCCAACTTCTTTTTCTCTGTAAGGGCAGCCTGACAGGCCCCCTGGTCCAGCAGCTTGCACACAAACCACCAGCCCCTGCTCCTGCTGCCACTGGGAAGGGGCAGCCAATAGGGATGGGCTGACAGGGTGCAAGCTCCAGGTCACAGAAGCTTCCCGTGGAAGGTCTGTAAAGCTCCTTCAGACCATCGAGTGGCCAAAGATGAGGAGTATATATATAGATCTGGGGCAAACGTAGGTTGCTAAGTAATAAGACATCGGTAGTGAACATAGTGGCCAAGGACTCCTGACCTGGGTATCATGGGAGGACATTGCTGCATATAAATGGGGTCATTTGCAACTGGGACAACTAAAGATTTTTGGAGAGGACATGTCAGGTTTCCATTCACAACATTTTTAGGCCCAGAAAATTCTCAACTTTTTTTTTTCTCTTCCCAACAGGAGTGCAGGCAGCAGGCCTGACCCATAGTAGGCGCACAGTTAATATTTGCTGCATGAATGACTCTAAGTTGGAGAAGTGTTCCCTAGACTGTCAAAGAGAAAACCTCCAACAGTCAAAGCCGCAGCTGGAGATGGATCAGAGAGATGAAAAAAGGAAAATAGGTTGAGCAGCCAGGAAATGTGCTTTTAGAAAGATCTGCAATTCATACTCCCAGAGAAAACCAGAGGGGCCGGCCTGGGACCATGTCCTTCAGGGTCATCTCTTTTGGGCAGTGGCTATGTCCTTGGGCAGCTGAAGAGTGGGTCTGTGGAGGGAAAGAGGTGACCAGACTCCCTGGGGATAAGTATGCAGGAAGGGGTGTCTTGGGAGAGGATATCCCTTCTCATGAGCTGATCGAGGGTTGATAGAATTCCCACTTGCTTTTTAGATAGCTCCCTCTTTGACCAGTGTGACCCTGTTCTCTGGATTTTCTTGCAATACCCATGGTGAAATGGCCTTTGGAAGACGCATTTTCCCTTTAGGAGGGAAGTGGGTTTGCAGAGATGCTCATGGCCTTCTCCCCAGCCTGAGGCAAGTGGGGAGCCAAGACCTGGGGCCTGAGCTGCATGGGTGGGTTAGTCAATGAGTCCTTCTACCTGGCTCTGCCTCTAACTAGCTGTGTGACCTCAGACAAGTTGTTTAACCTCTCTGAGCTTTAGTTTACTCTTCTATAATCAGGGTTGGCTTCATAGGTGTATGACTGGGCGGTCACATAGCCCTGCTCTTGGGAAACCTCTGTGCTTGGTTTAACAATGTACTTTCACCATCTCGAAATTCTTATTTTTTTTTCTTTATCAAAGGCTGCACTTTAATTTTTGCATGGAGCCCATTTGACGATGTACCTACCTCGCTGGGTTATTGTGACACTCCAGTGAGATCCCCTTTGAGGAAAGGCTGATGCGTAGCAGGCGCTCCACAGGAATGACCTCCCTCCTTGGATCTGACCATGAAGGATAAATAGAAGTTCAGCAGGGAGACTGAGGGCGGGAGGGGTTTCAGCCAGAGGGAGCATGTGTGAAATCAAGTTCAAGCGGAGGTGAAAGGGCTGGGGCAGAGTTTTGGTGGGCTCTCATCACTGTGACAAAATACCCAACAAGAACAGCGGACAGGAGGAAGGTTTATTTGGGGCTCGTGGTTTCAGAGGTCTCAGTCCTCAGATGGCTGATTGCATTCTTGTGGCCCATGGTGGGGCAGCACATCGTGGGGGAAGGACCACGTCCCTCGTGGCAGCAAGGAAGGAGGGGGGAGGGGCTGCAGGGATGATGCACCCTTCCAGGGCACACCCCCGTGACCCGCCTCCGCCAGCCACATGCCACCTGCCCACAGCCACTACCCAGTTAGTCCATTCAGACGAGGATGAACCAATGAGGTTGTCCCAACTCTCATAATCATTTCACCTCTGAATATTCCTGCATTAACAAGAAGTTTCCGGGGGCACCTCGTATCCAACCCTTAACAGGTGGAAGACATAGACTGTGAGGGCCCAAGTATGGAAGCCCTTCTGACTCTGACAGAGTGAGGACCTCAGGGCAGAGGCCTGTGAGCAGCATCTGGGAAGGAAAGGTGAGGGGAAGGTGAGTGGGCTGGAGTGCCAACATCCTTGCCCCCACGGGTTCAGCCGCCGCCTGCTTCAGATAATGAGACAGGCAGTGGCTGGCGTGGGTGGGAGCCCTGCTCACAGGCTGCCAAGGCGGCGGTAGGAACCGTTTGTTGTAGACATAATGGGAAACTGCTGTAGGTGTCACAGCCAGCAGCTGTGCTTGGGGACCTGGGGACTCCGGGCCTGATGAATAATGGAGCAGCCCTTCCTCCCTGGGTCTCTTTTTCTCTCTTCTCAATAATTCATGCATTCCCCATTAGTTGAGGAGTTTCATAAAATCCCAGCTTTCTCTGAATCCAGGGCCCATCTGAGCAATCTGACGGCTTCACGCATGAGCACTTGGCTAGAAATATGCTCTCAGGCACATCTGGCTGGGTAGGCCGGACCTGGTGTCTGGGTCCAGAAAAATGCTGCACTGTGTCAGGGAGGAGGACAGGTCCTCCAGCCCCGCCTGGCTCCTTGCAGGTGGAGGGGGTGGCACGTGTCACTTCCAGGTGGAGGCTTTGCCACTCTCTTCTACCTGCCTTTGGGATGCAGAGGCAGGTGAGAGGATGCCTTCTGTAGCTCTGAATTCCCCTGTGATAATGAGGAAGGAGTGAAACTTCCTTGCTGACGTCACATAGACACATGTCACAGCAGGAAAAAGAATGTCTGTTGTTTGAGGCCACTGCAACTCAGAAGGCTGTTTGTCACCTCCGTGTTGGTTCTAACCCCGTGATGGATCTAACCCCACCTGTCTCCCTTCCTCCTTCCCTTTCTTATGCCTTCGAGCACACACTGAATCCTTTACCTACAAGCCAATGGGCTGCACTCTCAGTGGTACAATAGATGGGCCAGGGAAGAGCTCCAGACCCCAGGGGTCATCAGCGATGACGTGGAGCAGTCAGTACCAGACAGACAAAGGCATGCCGCGCAGTACTGGGAATGGAGGGGTGTGGCTTCTGTGCAGATCCAGGTCAAGATTGCAACGGGTGTGACCTGAAGGCCTGTAGGTAGGAATCTGTGTGTTTGGGGGATCTGGGGCACTGGGAGGAGGGAGAGGGTTCAGTGAAGACAGGGAGTGAAGGCAGACAGACTGGGCAGGGTGGAGCCAGAGGAGGCAGGCTCCTTGTAGAGTCCTCCCTGTGGAGGGTTGATTCGTAGCCATGCCATTAAGGCCTATTACAACCAATGTCAATCACGTGCGAGGCGCTTGCCGTGTGTGTGTGTGTGTGTGTGTGTGTGTGTGTGTGTGTTTGGTTCTCATGACACTGTGAACTAGGACATTCCGACCTTTTTATTTCCAGATGAAGAAGTGGCCGTTTAAAGAGCAATTTACCCTAGGAGTGACCAGATATAGCATTCAAAGGAGAACGACAAGGTCAGGCTCCATCTGCCTGGATGTCACCCATGCCAAGAGTGGGACAACAGCCAGAATCTTCAGGCCACTGTCGGGTCCCAGGTCCCTGGGGCTGTCTCAGCAGAGGGCCTAGACCTGTCCAGAGACACACAGTCCAGTGACTGGGAAGGTGGGGAAGGCTGGGTGACAGGCCAGGAGGTTCAAGGGATATTTCAAGAAACAAGGGACTGATCACCATTCTTCCTTTGGAGGGGGGTTGTGTCGCCACACAGCACTTCCTGCCCGGGGGGTACCCACAAGGTGGGCTGGGGTTTTGCCTGTGCTTGGCCTCCAGGTGAGACGCTTGCTCACCAGCTGTTCCTGCCCGTGGACTTGACCTTGATGGGCGGGGCAGTGGGTGATTATGCAGGGACACTGGCTCTACCTCACCTTCCCCATTCACACGGACCTGGCCACACCCCTCCTTTCTCTGACACCTCTTTCTGTTCATCCTGAAATTTCCCTGCCAGCACCCACCACCTCTCCCCAGTCCACTGAGTGCCTTGTCCAGGCTCTGAGTGTGGCAGGCCAAGAACAATTCCTTTCTTCAATAGGAAGTGCTGCCCCTTGTTCTCTGGGCAGCAAAGTGGGAAGCCTGGGGTGTCCGCACAGCCGCCTGCTCCCCTGCCAGGTGGCCAAGCTGTGGCTCATGTCCCCAAAGGCTGTCCTCTAGGCTGTCCTCCCTGCTCTGCTGTGGCCAGCTGTTCCTCTTCTGCTTACATACTTTGTCCCCTTGGTAACTAGATCATTGCTTCTAAAATGGTTCCAAGGTCAGGGAAGCCTGACAACAAAGACCCCTCCATTTTGACTGCTGAGAAAGTGGCAGGAGATGGCACTGGATAACGGCTCTGGCTGCAGCAGCACACATCAGAGGCAGGGAAGGCCTGAAGGTGAGCCAGTGAGATGCCCCTGTCCAGGTCAGCACTGGACAGCTCCTGGCAGGGCAGGCTGCCAGATGGCTGGGGGAGATCTCTGCAAAAGGTGCTTAGAGCGTATAAACCCCTCACTTTTCCTTATTCTCTGCTTAATCCTATAAAATATATCTGGTGACTTGTGCCCTTGAGCCTCAGGGAGACACCTGTCACAAATGATAAGGTAAGTTGTGCCGGCGTCAGCATGGATGCATTAAGCTTAGGGGTTAAACAGGCCAGATGCTGTGTGCACAGGTCCTTAGAGAACTCCTGGCGGTTTGGCACTGAGAACAGTGACTACAGTGGTCACGGGCTCAGTAGGCTGGTGGCTGCTGCAAGGGAAGGGAGGCAGCTCAGCCCAGCTAGGAGGGGGTCTGCACAGGGTGAACTTCATGGCAAGAGGGGAGCAAGGGCTCTCAAAACACAGCCAGGAGCCCCATGGGAATGGCGATGGGAGAGGGGGAGAAAGGGAGGCCAGAAATGGGAGCATTTCCAAGTACTTCAGAATAAAGAAAGCAGGAACAGGCTCATGCTACCTCCCCAATTACCTGGCTCCTGGGATGACAGAAAATAGCATCTTAAATAGCCATTTCCTAGCTTTGAAGCTCAGGCAAAAGGTTTTTGAATATGAGAGAAAAAAGATAGAGTCTGATAGACAGGTGGCATTGGGAAGGAAGCTGTTGAGGAGCCAGCAGGACTGGGGTACAGATGTGCACCCCAAGCTGTTTAAGGGACTTACCAGCTCTCATCCCAAGCTGGGTCTGCCCCCTCCATTGTACATGAGCGACTTCAGCATCAAGGGATTTATGTATTCTTGGGGGTCCTGGTTTTAGAGGTTCAGTCCATGATCAGCTAACTCCATAGCTCTGGGCTGGAGGGAAGCAGCTCAGAACTTGGTAACCAGGAAGTTCAGAGGGCTCTGCTCACCAAGGACAAAATATAATGCCACACCCTATCTGCCTACAGTTATTGCCCAGTTAATCCATATGGTTGGATGAATCCACCGATTAATCCACAGATTGGGTCACATTTCATAATCTAATCATTTAATTTCTGATCATTCTTGCATTGTCTCACACATGCGTGAACTTTTGGAGGACACCTCATACCCAAACCATAATAAATACCAATGGCTGTGGTGTAGGGAGTCTAAGGGGATAGTTACGGACGGTGAGAATGGGGTGGGGAAGGGGTAGAGATGACCTCTGAAATGCCAGCCATATTGCTTTGCCTCCATCCCTGGCTGACCTTGTGAGAAAGCCAATGTCTGCAGGATTCATCTGAGTTTGCTTCTAGGAAGTGGGAGTCCCATTGGACATGGCAAACAGGCTGCCTTGAGTTATCTGGAACCCTTTAGCTTCTTGATTAAGGAAAACAAATCCTTCAGCCTCACCTGTAGGGACCCCGGGTTCTGCTTCTGCACCAGGAGAGAAGATCCCCGTTCTCCTCGTTACTGCCATCTACTGGCAAACGCCTAAAGTTTCCTGGCAGAGGTTCTGACTTCTGGTAGGAGAGTTGAGTGCAGACTCTGTCCCTGCCCCTTTCCAAACGATGATAGTCATAGGTGGCTTGAGGTTAAAGGACCTTGGAGGCCCAGGAGCTAAGACCTCTACCTCCCTCCTGTACTGAGACAGGTACAAGCTGCCCCATGGGAAGGAAGCAACAGTCCCCGTTCCTTGGTGAGTCAGATGAACCCTAGTGCCTCAGTCTCATCTGGGTTTCTCGACCTCAGAGCTGACATCTTGCTGAGGGTGGGCTGCCCTGCACTGCAGGATGCTCAGCAGCATCTCAAGTCTGACCCCCCAGAGGCCAGGAGGACTCCCTCCCCCGCTGTGACAGCCAGCACCATTTTCAGTCATCACTAAATGTCCCTTGGGGGGCAAAATCAGTCCTGGATTGAAACCACTGGGCTAAATGTTAAACAGATTTTTTTTTTTTTTCCCTGCGATACATCCATTGACCTCAGAGCAGAAGGGGGCAGGCTGTGGCCTTAATGGTGTGGGAAAGGCCCCCGGAGCTGAATCCTCAGGAATTTCTCACAAGTGAAAAAAACAGACCACTTTTTTTTTCCCTTTTTTTTTTTTTCAGTTACATAAGAGTCAAGCATCCCAGTACAGTAAGCCCCTGCTTTTCTTCCACAGACAACCTGGTGTCCTCTGTTTTCACATGAGGACAGGGCCTTGCCCCTCTTATCATGGCTATGTGCTACCAGTCCTTGTGATACAGCTCAGACATCGCCATGTTCATGGGGTGGTCATCTCCCTCCAGACCACCGTGTCTGTCCTCATATAGAAGATTCTGGATCTCCAAAGTGGCTTCTGGGAAAATGCTTGGTGGACCTCAGTTCATCCTGAACCCTGTGATGCAGGTTGGCCACTTTTGATTATTCAGAGGAGCAAAATAAAGATCTGAGATCCAAGGCACTTTGTGCACAGTCACACAGGAAGTTTGAGTCTGAACCGGGATTCATTCATTCATTCATTCGAGTATTCAACATGCCTGGGATGAGGTGACCCGACACATGCTCCCCACTGTAGGAGAAACACTTTTTTTTTCTAACCAATGGACTGTATCCCAGATTGGCTGTCCAGAGTTATAGATGCCATGTTGGATGGGAGACTCAGATGTCCTTCCATGGGGGCTCCAGCTCCTGGCTGTCACAGCAGAGGTTTCAAAAACAGTGTTGGGAAGGAAGGAACATGTCTCCCCTCCTCCCTGGGGTCCTCCATGGGCCCACTCTGCTCACCCCCGTTAGCACCTCCTGCCCTGTCCTGTGACATGCTGTTACAAGACCCCGAGGTTAGCAAAACTGTTAGCTGTCCAGATGGGCTTTAATCCATCATGTCTCTGGAGCCCAAAGTCCTTCAGGAAATGGTGAGGGGGGAGATTTTATTCCCCAGGGGACATCTTGCAATGTTTGAAGGCATTTTAGGAGGGGAGAGAGGCCAGGATGCTGTAAAACACCCTACAATGCGCAGAGGAATCATTCCCACCAACAAAGAGCAATGCCACTCAAAATGTCAAGGTTGACCTTTTATATTAAGATTGAGAAACAGTGAAATAGATAACATATCAGAATCATATGCTCAGAGTAAGGAAGGGGCATCTCCCAAAAGGTGAGGTGGGGGGGCTGAGGTTGTGGCTCTGCGGAAGAGCGCTCGCCTAGCATGTGCGAAGCCCTGGGTTCGATCCTCAGCACCACATAAAAGTAAATATTAAAAAACAAAAACAAAAAAAATTAAAAGATAGAAATAAATGTTAAAAAAAAGGTGAGGTGGGGCTGGGGCAGATTGTTGGGGAGGCCACAGCTGCTCTGGATGGGTTGGTTCAGGTCTGCGACCCTGGCAGAATGAACAGCTCTTTCCTCTACTTTCTTGTGGGTCCTGTTTTGGACAATTAGTTATACAGACAGCCTTTCATTTGGCACAAACAACAGCTACTCCCTAGGAGGACAAAAGCCCCTGGACAAGGGGACAGCATTTTTCTCCTTTCAAATCACGGTAAAACCTGGACAGAAACCTTTCCAGACACAGAAATCACACAGGGCCTTTGGAACTAGAAGATCCACCCGACTCACAAAATGATTATACTGCATTTTTCCGTCTCATAAAATTTCCCAGCAACTCCTCTCTGGCCTGTGATCTTTTCTCCATAGTTAGTTTACTGCTTTTTGTTCTGTTCTGTTTTGTTCTGCTATAAATTGTTCTTACAGCAGCTGTGGGTTTTGGTCCATGATCCGTGGGTAATAACTTCTGGAGAAACCACATGGAATGATGCTCTCTCATACCGAGGGAGCTCTCGGGTGCTCTTGGAGGTCGACCTGTTCTCCCCCGGACCTGCCCCAGCCCAGGCAATTCCCACAGGCCTTTTCAAGGCCAATAACGGGTCATAGGAGTTCCGAACCTACTGCCTCTTGTCACACCTGAGATGCTGCTGAGCATCCTGCAGTGCAGGGCAGCCCACCCTCAGCAAGAGGTCAGCTCTGAGGTCAAGAAACCCAGATGAGACTGAGGCACTAGGGTTCATCTGACTCACCAAGGAAGGGGACTGTTGCTTCCTTCCCATGGGGCAGCTTGTACCTGTCTCAGTGCAGGAGGGAGGTAGAGGTCTTAGCTCCTGGGCCGCCAAGGTCCTTTAACCTCAAGCCATCTAGGACTATCATCGTTTGGAAAGGGGCAGGGACAGAGTCTGCACTCAACTCTCCTACCAGAAGACAGAACCACACTGCCTCAAGGGCTCTTGCCTAAATCAGCCATTGGCAAGGAGAATGGAATTCCCATGGCTACCTACACCATAGCAGGTAGCCCTGGACATTAAGGTCATTCCAGTGATTGAAGTGGACATTCCAGTTAAAGCATCTGGCCATCCCAGCCCTTTGGGGGAGAGGACCTCCTTTTCCTCATCTCCTTTATGATGGGGGTGGGCTGAGGTGGCCATGTTTGGGGAAAAAATAGCCTGCTCCCCTCAGCCTCAGAGGTCTGGATGAGGGGCAGGAACCTGACCCAGCTGTCCATCCAGGGGGCTGCCGGTGCTCAATGACATGGCTGGACCCCAAAGCATGCCAGGCTGTCAGATTCCCCCTCTCAGGAAGAAGTGCAAAGGGTGACCCACTGACCAGTGGATGTGGACACTAAGAGGGTGAGCAGGGGCTAAGGAGGGGCCAGAGAAGGTGTGGTTGGGGGAAGATTTGAGAAAATGGGCCGAGGAGACACTAGGCAGGCGGAAGCCCGAGTGCCTCCCTTCATACACGGTTCTCGAAATGACAAAGTTGTGCAGAACAGGTCAGGGGTTGCCCCAGGCTGCGGTGGGTGGTTGGCTGACTAGAAAGGGCCAGCACAAGTGAGTTTCTTTCTGGATTGGAAAATTCCATACCCTGGTGTTCACATGTACCTACAACAGAATTCCACAATAACAGAGGAGCACAGGGAGGGTGTAAAGGCTGGTGAAGTCCGGGGAGGTCTGCAGGTTAGTTAATAGCATTGTTCCATGGCAATGCCCTGGCTCTGCTAATGTTCTCTGGTTACGTAAGCCTTCATTGATTGAAGAGTGCACTGGAACAAACTGCGCCATGTTTTTTTTTTTTTTTTTTTTGCTGATTCTTCTGGGTCTTTCGTTATTTCCAAATAAAAAGTTTTAGAAAGAGAGAGTGGCTGAGAAGCTGAGATGAATAACTACAAAAACCCACCTTCCAGAATTGCCTCTGATCCAGAGGTTTGCAGTGCCAGCCCCAGGCTGGGTTTATTGCAACCCAAAGGGCCCAAGCAGAGCACACGCCTGGTATCTAAGTATTCGTGTGCAACTTTGGTTATTTCCTTTGAAAAAGAAAAAAAAAATCCCCCAAAGCAGAATTGCTGTATGTAAGCACATTTTAAAGACTGTTACACAGTGCCAAATTGCCTTCCAAAATTATTGCACCAATTTATATTCCCACCCACAGGGTATGAGAGGGTTGGCTCTCCTAACTCTTGCCAAAATTGGGTTTTAATCTTTAAAGAAAGCTTTTAACCTTTGCCAAGTTGACAGATAAAACATGGTGTCTCATTGTTCTTTTCCTCCAAGAATTCTAAGTTCCTTTCTTGGACTGAGTTGGACCACGTCTTTGGCTACGTCCCAGGACACTGCATCCAAATTCTCCCTGGGTCACCTTCATGGAATTGCATTTCAGTATTATGCCCCTTAATCGAAGCTGATCACTAAAGAAAGGCAATGCAAAATTTGCTACTACATTGTTTGTTTTTTTCAAAGCCCCTAATGCTGAGGACATTGTTTCTTATATTGCCAGTGTCTCTTTGATGTAATAAAATCAGACCTGAGAGAGTTCCTTTGAAATTCTGTGTTAGGAAAATGAGCTTCCTCGATTCCAGGAATGAGAACCATAGAACTGATAGTCAGGGTTCCTATGCGTTTGGCTGCTGAGAAATCTAAAGCCATTTTTGAGAATTCATGACAGCAATTTTATTGACTCTTATGAAAAATATGTTTTTATTGTCTTTGGTCCTGATATTCTCTTTCTATTTAATTATTTGTCTGAAGAGTTTTCCTTGCAAACCATTTCAAATCCTACAGGAAGAGGCAAAAACATTCTTGATGGTGGGTTCTGCTAACAATTGCATCCCTAACATGTAACCCTGTCCTGGTACACTTAGTAGTGCTCACATAAATGTTCGTTGAATGAATAAATGAATGAATGAAGACACTTGCCAACAAATCAGCCAAGAACAGCACAAAGACGTTGAAAAGAAACCATAGTTACTAGTAGGTCTAAGGGCAAGAAAATGTTACCACTGAAAAACAAGATTTCAGGAAGCAAACCAGGAAATAAATACCAACAAATTCTAAAAATGCTCGGCTGTCTTTCTGTGAATCCAACTGGGGAAATGAAACAAAATGCATTCAAAATTTTATGAGTAAATGTGTCCATCACTGACTCCAAAACAATGGAAATGCTGGGAACAAACCTAGAAGCAATTAATAAGGGAAGTTGTAAGAATATGGTGGCAATCTGTAAAATGAATAGTAGACATTTAGAATATTCAGTACAAAGGGTTCTTCATGACTTGAAAAATGTATGAAATATCACGTATACATGAAAAAAAGAATGATACAGAATTGTACTTTTTTTTTTTTAGTACTTGGGATTGCACTCAGGGGTGTTCACTGCTGAGCCACATCCCCAACCACTTTTTTTAAACATTTTTTTTGTTGTTGTTGTAGATGGACACAATATCTTTTGTTTTATTTATTTATTTATTTTATGTGGTGCTGAGGATGGAACCCAGTGCCTTACACATGCGAGGCAAGCGCTCTACCACTGAGCTACAACCTCAGCCCATCCCCAACTCTTTTTAAAGAAAAATTTATTTTGAAACAAATTCTGACTAAAGTCCCTGAGGCTGACCTCGAAGTCCTGTCTTGGCCTCCCAAGTCTTCAGAGTTACAGGCATGTGCCACCGTGCCCAGCCAGAAGTGAATATTCTTTATGTTCTCCCACAATGTAAGATAATGTGCATATGTCCAAAATGGAATATTATGCAGCCTTTCAACATGATTGTGCATTTTTTAGTGGAATCTTTCTTCGTTGAGGTGTACTGGATTAACCAATATTCCTTCTTTTTGGTTAAACACTAAATAATTCACATGACACTTTATTGTCTTCAAATTCCTATTTTCTCACATTTCCATCCGATTTTTCTCTCACTGTCTCCATTTATTCCCCCCAATTTTTAATGCCTGCTGTACTAATACAAATGCTCTTCAACTAATAGTGGGGTCACCTAACCAAAATCTATTAAAAAGTGGAAATAGGGCTGGGGTTGTGGCTCAGTGATAGAGTGCTCCCCTAGCTCGTGCGAGGCCCTGGTTTCGATCCTCAGCACCACATAAAAGCAAATAAAGTAGTTGTGTCCAACTACAACTAAAAAATAAATATTTAAAATGAAAAGTGGAAATAGAAGTTGAAAGAGCATCAAACACACTGACCGACCGACCATCCTCTGTAGTGCGCTGTGTCTCATCCTGCTAACCTGGGGCAGGGTGGGAGCTGCGGCTCACTGCTGCCGCCCAGCGTCACGCGGGGGTACTGTTACCGCCCATCTAGCACTAGCCCGGGAGGAAGTCCAAACTGGAGGTAGGGTCTATTTCGAATGAGGGTCACTTTTGCAGCCTCGGGGACCATCTGACTGTGCTTTGTGGTTAATTAATTGAAGCACATGCCGCACATGCTGGTGAGATATGAATACCGAGGACAGAGCTGTGCCCGTGAACACAACATGGGATGTTTAAGAAAGTGAATAAAAGATGGGTTTTTAAAAATGGCTCCACGGTGACACAGTGAGGAAGGCAAGGCTGAAAGCCTCGGAGACGCTGCTAATGCCTAGAAGGACTCTGCATTCAGGGTCCCTCTGGATCTTGCTTCTCTTCAAATAAATCAAATTGGAAACCTCAAGTCCAACCTTAGAAGTATCGATTCTGCAAGGAAAAGACCCCAGTCCCCGGGAAGGGCCTGGTGCTTTTTAAATGGCATGTTCTTACAGGCTTGGCAGACGCTAACTTATGTGTGCACCAGTAACCAGGATCTCTGCTCTCAGTGATCAGCTTCGAGTCCTAGTGGGTTAATAAGAGGGGCTCCGGGACAGTTAGAAAACACTGATTCACCGAAGCGAAGAAGCCAGCAAATTAAGGAAGACAGTAGTGATCTTGGGGTGATGGGATTTGCTTCTGCTTATTTGTATGAGCTACAAGAATCAAAAATTACTTTTGTGGACTTTGGAAAAAGTGAGAGCCTTCCTGCAGTATTCTGCCCCAACCAAGGCCCCCTCTCCTCCCTGGGCAGCCCATGGCCAAGGCCACGGATATTCCACTCCGACTAGTCCCCACCCACTAGCGATGCTCCCCTCCATGGTTCCTGCTTTTTGGGGAAGGCGTGTGGATTCCAGGGCTGTCCTGCCATGGAGGGCCAGCCAGCCATGCACTGTCCCCTCCTCCCTGGGTTCTGGGGTGGCGAGTCTCCAGTGGGGGAGGCTGCCAGGTACCTGCTGGGTTCTGAGAACTGTATGCTATTTTTCTCTCTCCTCCCACACCCAGGGAGTGAAAAAAAAAGTCAGAAGGAGGGTGAAGGTGGGGGAGAGGCTTCCAGAAACAGTTTCAGAGGACATCTAGACTCATGGCATTGATTCCACCAAGAGAAGCAAACTCCCTCTAGGTAGCAGTGTGGCCTTTAAAGAATGCTACCAAAGGAGAGAAGGTCCCAGGAGGGCCCTGGTTGTGTACCCTCCCCCCATTGCTGTGTCTGTGATCTGCTGAGCAGGCTCAGGTCAGAAAGATCAGAGAGACCTGGTGCCCAGCCTTGCTGTGCCGCTTAGGAATTATGTGTTTGGAAGCCGCTTCATTTCCATGGACCTTGGTTTCCCCATTTGTAAGATGGGAATAATGATTTCTATCCCATGGAAGGTGCCATGAGGATTAAATGACATGGTCCTATTTGTACACAGGTGCAAGGTAACATCAGCTCTTCTTCTCCAGTTTGTTTGCTGCTGGCCTCCTCTTTTCAGCCTCTCCCCCATCAGACTGCAGCCTCACTGCCTCCCCTTCAGGAAGTGTCTGTAGGGCTCACATCTCTGTGCCTACAGTCGGCTTACCTGGGGGTTGCAACTTAACTTCTCTGGATTTCCCTTTTTCCTTCTGTAAAATGAACAAGGTAAATATGTTGAACCTGGAGTAGCGGTCACTGTGGTCTTTAGATAAATGCATGTAAAGTGACCGGAAGCATGCCTAGCCCACCTCTGGAAACCACCAGTGAGTGTGTGCACACGGCTGCACACTTGAGTTTGTGATGTGTTTTTCTCCCCCCATTTTCACCTGCGTCTGTTGGGTCCTCGAGCCCACGGCCAGCCCCTTTCATATCTCTGGATATTCTATTTTCTCCTCTCAGGCCTGTCTGCAGTGTAGATATTGAATTAGCATAAAAAAAAGATCTTGGGGGGACATTCATTTCTGCTTTCTTGGAGCCAAAAGCCTTCCTTGCTCACTCCCTGTGGGTCAGACCCTGCTCCCTGCAATGCACGCTCTGGGGGTGGACAGAGATGGCCTTTGCCTGCGTGCCTTAACATTTTAGATAACCAGAGCTCACAGGAGGCCAGAGAAAAAAACCTCAGGGTGTTAAACAATCACTTGAGGGACATGGCCTCCAGATTCTGGGCTGGAGGACAGAGAGGGAGAACTTGGGTTTGGGCTTACGCTCACAGTGAGTTTTTGAAAGACGATCTTTGAGCAGGTCTGTGTGTACTCAGATTGTGAACACCTCCAGGACAGGGACCCGGGCCTGGGCGTGGTTTCTGCTACACCTTGCTGGGTCACAGCGTTCTTGATCCACTCATTCATTCACGCATCCAGAAAACGTTCTTTTGAGCTCCTACGCTGCGCAAGCTCTGTCCAGAAACTGGGATCCAGCAGTGCACGGGAGGGGCGGGCTGGCTCCTCTAGTAGGGCTCATGTTCTGGTGTCAAGGGGACACACACATGCACAGCCTCTTACCTGTGCACCTGTGTGCCAAGAGCCGGGGTGGGTGGGCAGGTGGAGCCTGGTGGGCCCGTCTGTGATGGGAAATCAGAGGGCTTTAAACGGAGCAGGGACCTGCTCAAACAACATCCCGCTGGCTGCTGAGCAGGGCAGGCATGGAGATCAAGTGTGGCCTCAGGGAGGCTGGGTAGGGGAGGTGGAGTGGAGGCTAAGAACCTGGAGTGTGGTTCAGAACACGGCTTTCCACGGCAGCACCACCAAGGACGTGAGGTGGCGGTTTGTTGCAGGGCGGTCTGTGCGGCCCATCGCAGGCTGTTCAGCGGTCTCCCTCCCTGACCTCTTCCCACTGGACACTGGCAACACATCCCCCTTGCTTTGTCGACCAGACTGTGCCAAATGTGCCACAGGGGGCAGAATGGCCCCAGTTGAGACCCTTGACTTAAAGAGGAACCCAACAGCACCTGCCGGTGCACCTGGTGTCCATGGGCAGGGGTGGGCATGGGAAGGAGAGCACTCTTGAGCCTTTGCTCTGGGTGGCTCCATACACCCAAAGGACACGGTTTGACACCTGGTGCTCAGGTCGCCCCTGTGGCCTCTGTGAGGCTGGGCAGACCAGCCATATTTGACCTTGTCTGTGCCTCTGGACCCCAGCTCCTAAGGGTCCACACAGTGGCCTGACTCGGGTCCTCCCAGCCAGCAGCTGCTCTGGGTAAGATGATCTGCTGTGCTCCACACTGCACCACAGAAAAAATGAAATAAAAGAGCTCACTTCCTACTGTGGCCACCCCGCTGGGTCATGTGAAGAACGGCCACAGTCTACACAGACATGTCACATCCACCAGTCCAGAATGAAGCTCAAGGCCAGCACAGGAGTCAGGCCACACTGCCCCAAGGGCCTTCAAAGCACCCTTTGCTTTTCCTCAAAATATCCTGCCACCCCGGGCCCTTGCATTGGCAGCTGGAAGACCCCGACCTCAGGTCAAGTGTGGCTATAGCATCTCAGAGACGGACATGAACCTAGTAGGTACTAGCACCAGGGGACGGCTCCGTGGGCTGGGAACAAGGTTTGAGCAGCGGGAGCCCAGGGCAGGCAAGACTGGATGCAGAGGGAGCTGGGAGGGGCGATCCTGGGCTGGGCACTGCGGGACAAGGGGGCTGTGGGCGGTGGCGTGAAGCCGTGAGGTAAACATACGTGAGAGGAAGGAGTGAAGGGTGAGCTAAGACATCTTGCTGATCCTCAGCTTTTAGAAACTGAGTTTTGTTTTTTTTAAACTCCTCTGGGGGTATGCCCTCGTGAGTGTTAAGTTCCCCAACATGGGGCATTTCAGAATGTTCCACATTTGCCAATTTACCCCAGTTTTCACCCATGAATCCATACTGGAGTGAGGGCCTCTGGCACTCGAAGTGGGGACACAGTCCTGAGTGGTCCTTGGGACGTGTTAGACATGGGTATTTCTGGAGAAGAAGTCCCAAGATTTGGGCTGAATTCTGGAGTCTTCCCTTCCCATAGAAGGGGATCATTTGTTCTTGGAGGGTGTCCTGATCAGTGGCTGTGTGTCCCCTGCAGTTTGGAGGTGCAGGGATGTAGGCTCCACGGAGGCAGGGGCCAGATGGGTATCCCCAGGGCCTAGCCCCAATCCTGGCCCCGAGCAGGTGCGTGAGGAAAGGTTGATGTGGGAATGGATGAAGGATCTGCCACTACTTTATCCCAGTCACTGGGCTTTGGTTCACAGCATGCAGCATTTCAAATGAGAAAAGGGTGACTTGAAGTGGCACGTCACCCCTGAAACAGATGGCCAGATGAAAGTGCTCTGCAGGTGGTGTCCAGTTGGATGCTATCCTACAAATACTTGGAAAACCATCGCAGGGCCGCAGAGGGATGCTAATGAGACCAGGCACACTAGGGAATGATCATTACCTTTATTCATACACACTTGCTTCCAAACTACAATTAATGTATCTAACAAAGCATGTCATGCAAACAAAGATTAGAGGTTATACGAGTCAAGGAAAGCAATGCAATAATTTATACATCCACTTCACCTGCGGTAGAACCAAACGCTAGTCGACAGCCGAACGGCCTCTGTATTCTGTCAGAAGGTGCTTAACGAAGAAGGAAAACCCTCAACCTCCATTTCTTCCTCCCTACAAATTTGGGGTCTCAGACAATGTTTTTTTCAATTAATGATTTACACAGGGCATGGCCTTCACACACGCGCGCACGCACACAAATCATGTAGGAAAAGCAATTTCAAATGTTTCCGACCATCTATAAAAGATTCTGAAAGACCCTAATAGTAAGAATATGAGGTTATTTTTTTTTTTAGAAAACCTGTAGCCTCAAAATAGTAACTGCCTTCATGTACAGTTTGGATTAGTCCAATAAAGCCCCTCAAGAAGAGAATCACATTCTTCCAGAAAGAAAATCAATAAGAAGCTACAATCACAGGCATTGATATTCCTAAAGTTAAGCAAAGACATGGTTGTTTAATCAGAAAATGCAAAGCCACCTTTTGTTTCATTTTAGAAAAAGAGATTCTTATAAAGTGGACTGGATACCTATTTTGTGAAAAGTGGGGTTCTGTCTATTCACAGATGCAATAACTGTGAAAATAGACCAGTGGGCACATTTGCTGCTGCCTCTTATTCCTTGTGATATAAAAGTTTTTCTGAATTGCCCAATGGGCAAACCATTGCAGGGAATCTCTGAGTTTTCACCAAACATGAGAGACCGGGGACCAGAGGGGACTGGGGATAGAGCTGAGAAAGTGTCCCCCTGCTCCTGCTAAAATATAGTCACTGAGCCTCAAAGAGCAAGCAAAGGGGTCCCAGAGACCCCAGGAATGATATCCCAGGGCTGCATCTGGATGGGGTCAATAAGACATCTTTCCTACAGTTCAAAAATATCTAAACCTTAGGCAGTTGTCCCCAGTATCGATTAAGAACAGCATCAGCCTGCCACAAGTTCCACCTGAACTTGCAGACTTCATACCCACCAGCATGGGAAAATCCTACAGTGGGAATGCAGGTCAGGGGTGCTCTATCTGACCTGGGTTGAGTCTTCCTACAGACTCCAATTGGAATTTTTTTTGAAATTGTTAGTAGCTTTATTTTAAAAACTCATTTTAAAAGAAGAGTTGAGTTATTAAAATTCATTATAAAAAAGTACAAAGAGCCCAGTATATTCAGTTATCCTGTTGGAATTAACAAATTCATTTCTTCCTTCAGGTTAAAAAAAGTCTTTGGAAATTGTGGGCTTTAGTGTAGGGTCATTGTAAGGCTGTTGATGACTGTGTGCAACTTCCAGTTCTTAAATGACACCTGATCACACCAATGGCAGGCATAAGGGACAGAATCCAGCACAATTTCGTCCTTCCTCAACAACCCTGACATCATAGAATCAAGAGGTTTGGAGTTGGCTCTGTTTCCAGATGACTGCCTCATTCACGTACAACTCAGGGAACCTTTTCCAATTTCCTGGATTTTTCCTACAGCAGAAATACACAGCATCCCCTAGATTTTCTGTGTTGGCCCCAAGGGGACACGATGGGAATGGGGGCTGTCCTGTGTATTTCATAAACCCTGGCCCAAGCGGCTTGAGGAAAATGATTTAAAAAAAGGAAAATCTTTCTGACCCTCCTTGTCGGATTTGTGTGTAGCCACTAATGACCAGGGTGGCCTTCTCCTCCCTCATCACTGCCATGGCTGTCACCAACTCTCCCGGTCACCGTCCTTCCCGGCCCCTGGCTCGCCATCCATTTCAGGAGCATGGCTGGCGTGCCCAGGGGCAGCAGCGCCCTGCTCTTGGAGGTGATGAAGGAGCTGGAGATGGTGTGATGTGCACACACCAGGGAAAGACAACTTCACGAGAGCAAAGTGAGAAAATGACTGTCAGATGGTGTTGCCTTCCTGAGGTTTCAAAAACACAAGACTCTCACTTCCCCCCACTTTAGCACTGAGAAAACACCTCCCCTCCAAACAACAACAACAACAACAAAAAAAAATAGGAAGCCTCCTGTTTCCCCTGCTAAGTGGAAGCAGGTGGCAACTGTGGTGTCAGCTGCCTCAGCTGCCATGAGGCTCAGTAGGAAGCCACAGAGGGAGAAGGACGGAACCTGCTGGTCTCCAGGGTTGGCGTGGCCTGGCTCTGCTCAGACAGCTGGGCCGGCCCAAGGTCGAGCGGAAAGGGGCCTCTTGTGGCTGGTGAGGATGTCCTGGGCATTCAGGGGCTGTTTTCTGAGAAGGAACGAAATGGGTCCCTGGCAAAGAACACACTCTCAGAGACCAGCAGAGAGACTCCCGTCTGAACCGACGCCTCTGCGGCAGCTCCTCTGCTCTAACAGCACGCCTCCTCCCCGAGGCCCTCAAACCCTGCTCTCCCCCAACCCCTTGCCGACTCCGGCCTCCAGCAACCCCTCTGTTCTCTCCAGGTCACGTCAGTGGGTGACTTTCTTGGGGTCAGCACCCTCACTCTGGCTGAGAACTCTAGCTCTGAGGTGACTGACCATCCTTGGCCAGGTTGTGTCAGTCTCTGTCTATGATAATCTTTCAACCAACCATCTCAGGCCAGGCTTCCAGAGAGCTCTCCACCACCTGCTTTTCTACTGCAAATCCTCATAGAAAAGCCTAATGCATCCCATCAGCCAAGGCAGACAGTGAGTCTGCACAGCTCAAACGAGGCCACAGGGACCAAGGAGGAGGCGGTGGGGTACAATCGTTTGGGTTCCTGGGTTTCCCATCTACCTTTTGAATTAGTTCCTGCCTGGAGGTGGGCCTCCCATTGACCTCCGAGGGCTGCACCTGGCAGCATAGTCCAGCTCCTTCCACTCAAACCAAGCACTGGGTCAGTTCCAACATGGTGCCAAAAGCAGGGCTGCCAGCCCACTGGCCTGCAGCTGCAGGAAAGTTCTGCCACTGATCAGCGGCCACCTTCCAAGGGAAGAGAAAGCAAAGCGATCTGAATGGCCTTTTGGGGTCTCAGCATGACGATCCTGCAGAGACATCTTTTGTGCTAGATTCTCCTCTATAGGCCAGCAAGTGCTCAGGGGCAGGTTCTTCCTAGAGTCCCCAACAGTTATTAGTAGCTATCCACATGAGTTAGTCTTTCAGCAATCACTGTCCTGGACTGCTCAGATCCTGAAAGCATTGGCCTTTATCTAGGTTCAGCACACACAAAACAGGCCACACCATGAGTTCTGCTTCAGCCCTAATTTTTACCATTTTCTGCCCCCAGGTCCTTCCTAATCTGCTGTCCCTTAGGCAGCATGCTGGACCATGCTTAGGGTTCTCTCTTTGAAAATGGTCACACATTCCTTAAGGACAGAGGCCACTGAGAGTTTGAGTATGTTTCCTAGAGAAGTAGGAATTGCTAGAATCACATGAGGGAGAGCCCTAGCTTTCTGCTTGCTTACAATAAGCAGGCAGCTTGGCACACTGGGTTGATGGTCCATGACCTAGTGCTCCTTTCCCTGTCTTGGGTGGGGACCAACCCTGTTCCTATTCCACCTGGGACAGGGGAGACCATCCATTTGTCTCCTAGGCTTCCCCCAACTTTTGATACTGGGTATTGGACCCACGGGCGCTCTACCACTGAGCTACATCCCCAGCTCTTTTTGAGATGGGGTCTTGCTAAGTTTCTTAGGTTGACCTCAAAATTGTGATCCTTCTGCCTCAGTCTTCCAAGTCACTGGGATTACACTGTACCTGTCTTCTCCTAGGCTTTCTATGAACCAGTTCCTTTTCCACTGGACTAAGTGTGGTGCCTTGATGAGGACATGTCCCAAAATATGCCCCGATGAGCAGGGCTTCAGGGATCAGTGAGCTAGGACCCTTCTGAGTTTTGAAGTCTGGAATTCATAAAAGATGGCAAAAGAAACTGCTATTTTATGGTCTAGCCCACTCCCTACTTCATCTCTCCCTCTAATCAGGGTTTCTAACAGAGCTCAGGCCTCTCACCTCAAAGACCCTCAGGGGTTATATGTTGTGTGAACAGCCAGAGAGTAAAAATGAGGGAGCTCAGCTGAGAAATGCTTCGGGGAGGAAATACAGCAGTTTCCTATAAAGACCAATACCTACTTCCATTTGACCTGTCATTTATGCTGCAGAAGGCTGGCTTTCCTGAGGACCTTGCATGAGGAGAGTGTCAAGCCAGAGAGGTGCACAAGATCTGAATGGCCAATTCTAGCAACAGCTGGAAGAAAATGTGCAGCCTATGAAAAGTGTCTGGTGGTAGCTTCAGGGGATGGCTGTGCTCAGGGGCTGATACCTGGTTTGTCTCATGAAGTTTTATATGTGCTGAAGCAAACAGTGGGGCAGCAAATGAGGGGAGCAGCTTTGCTGTGGCCAGATATGCAGCAAGAATGGGGCCTCCTCTCCCTCCAGCCCAGAGTCTCCAACAATCACAGGCTGAGAGGAAGAACCACACACACACACACACAGACAGACAGACAGACACACACACACACACACACATACACACAGTCAGTCCAGGTACTGTGACAATGCCATAATGCCACATGTACACAAACATACTAGACATCTTGGATTCAAACATTTTGTGCTATCCCCAAGAGGAAGAGTGGTGGGAGTACCTGAACAGAAGATGACATTAGGAAGCTAAGACAGAGTCTCATCTCAAAAATAATCCCACAAACAAAACTTTGGTTTGCAGGTAGAATCAAATATACATATATATAGATATATATATATATATAAATATATACACATACATAGTAAAAGCCTAATTAAACATGTAAAGTTAGCCATTCATTTTTGAAATTAGATCTATATTAAAAAATTAATATATCTGATACAGTGCCAATGTGCAGGGGTGGGAGGGGAGAGGAAGCACAGCATCAAAGAATTCAGCTAAAACTTAATCATAAAATTAGCAGATTAGAAACATGACCCTTCACAAATATAGCACAATTGTGTCTTATAAAATTATTGTAATACTCTTTATAGTTGATAAGATTATATCAATAATATAATTCACTTGTTATTAAGGTTTATTATAAACATGCAAATCCATTGCATGATGCATTTGCAAAACATACTAAAAACCTTCTAGCAAGAAAACATCTTTGAGCTGATAAGCATCCAGGCATCCTGATTCTATAGCTCCAGGTGTGTCGCTCAATAGGAAGTGGGAACCCAAACCATATTGGTTTTCATCCCTAAGTGAATGTCTAGGGCTAGAGAAGGCAGGAAAACCAACAAGTAGGGATTGATTCTAGAATCAAGTCTTGATTAAGTTACTATACATCGTACTTTCTTAAATGACACAGCAGCCTATTAAATAAATAAGTACAAAAGGGGATGGGGCATATACTTCAGCTTCTTAGGAAGGGTGACAACATAGGTAGCAAAATATTGGTGGAGGGGGTTGGCTAACAACACTCATGAGTAGTGGCATGGTTATTGATGGCACCCTGGATTGAAGAACAATCTCCCAGAGATTAAAATGAGCATACATACACACTGGTTTATCCTTGATCTGACATGATTTCACATGCTTGTTTAGCAAAGTCCTTAGATGATTTGGCCTCTTAAGAAGAATGCAAGTATCAAGACAGTTATCAACCAACTGGGTAATGGATGACAGATTCACCCAACACTCATCTGAAGTTGTCTTTCTTTTTTAAACAGCTGGACCATAATTGGGTCATGACGTTTGGGAACAATGATAAGGTTCATCCTGGCCTCTCAGATTCTAGGGACAGTTTCCATCAAGGCAGAGAACAAAAGTGGTGGGTATCTTGAAGCTTCTACCACCCCTGATCCCTCTTTGTTCACTCTCTGGGCTCCCTGTCCTTTTATCCCAAAGACATCGTAGGAAAAGATGCTTTCAACACACTGGGCTGGGTAGTTCACTTGAATATCTCTGGTTGAGGGATCCTGATGGTGAAAATCCACAGATGGAGGGTATGGAGAACATATCAAGTCGTACCAAAAAAGGGGCAAGAGTCTGTTTGCTTTCTAGGAAGGGTTAACCTACAGCCTGATGTGACATCTACATAATTAAACTGGATACTGTACATTATGTCATCTTTTACTAAGATAATGTTCTTGGTTGTAAGAGAGACCCTGAAAAGTTGACCCCATGTGGACTAATGACCCTACAATTTTCAGGCCTCTGTGTGGAATAAGACACAAGGCCATGGCCTTAAAATTTTAGGGTTGAGAATTGTTCCCCATTGCTGGGAGGGCTGAGGGCTGGGGAGGCATTTGCTGTCATTGGTGAGTTTCATACCGCACTTTGCAAGATTGGGTGCACAAACTGGGGATTGATGTATGAGAACCCTTCAAAATCAGACTGGTCTATGTTCGCGATGACCAGCTGATCTGGCGGTGTTAAGACGGGTTGCCCTCGTGTGAAGAACTTGTCAAAGTTTTCTGCTCCTTTGCCACACTGTGGAGAAAATAAAGAAAAAGAAAAGGTTAGGGAGAAAAAAACACAGGGGGCAGTTCTCTGAAAGCACTCTGTAGAGAGGAGCGTGGCCCAGGGAAATTGGGACTGTTAGGCGGGAAGAATCTCAGAGAACCTGCAGGCCTACTGTAATAGAAGCCAGGCACAGCAAACAACTTACTCAACTGTAAATCCCTTCATACCCCCAGGATGAATAACCTCGGTAGAAATGCACTTTTGGCAAAAGTAGCAATATGGGGATAGCATCTCTTTTTTCATTTCCATCCCTCTGAGCAAGCAGAGCTATGAGCATGAACCTTGTGCACACAGGGCCCCAGTTATGGCTCCATGTTGAAAAAGCCAGGATATTGGCTGGGACTGCAGGCAGTTACTCCTGAACTGAGAGGGTTAGTTCACTGCACCACATCTGGTTCTTTGTAATGATATTTGTAATAAAACAAAAGTTGTATATCTTTGCTTTCTAACCGGGATGTTATAGAAACTCTAGTCCCTAATCTTCAAGTAGGATGGGGTAGGTGTGGAGGCAATGGTGGGAGATACACTTCTGAGCCTGGCTGTAATTCTATGCATCTGGATAGAGCTGGTCAATTGACAGGCAGGTCTATGCAGAACTCATTTGTAGGTGGTCTTGGGCTGGGGGATTTGCACTGGTGCCCAGGGGGATGTTGGGGAGGCTATCTGAATACTGTTCTCCTCTAGGGTCCATCAGGGTACTCTGCAAATGGAGGCTATAGGCAGAGGTGCTCCATGATGATCTCTGGGAAATACAGTGCATAGCTGTGTCTAAAGGCATTGCTTGGGGGTCTGACTCAAGTTGGGAGGAAGGGGTGTCCCCTCACTTTTCCAGCCATGAAGAAGGGTTGTGTCAAAGTCTTTGGGACCCCCAAAACACTCTGAAACAAATCTGGGAGTTCCACTGGTGTTACTCATAATGATTTTTAACATGTTGCTAATTATTGCCTTCAACCTGTTGGTTGTACCACAGGGCAACATGATTTGATTCTGAGTTAACATGAATTTTAATCTCATCAGAAACTTTCGGATCTTTTGACAGACAATGGCCTATGTAAACTGTCAATTGGGCTCCACCGAATTTCCTCATTTGTAAAGTGGGAAGAATAATTGCACCTCTCTCCGCAGGCTGCTCTGAGGCTCAATGTGTAGTTTCATACAGAATTGAGCAGAGAGTCAGAGTTCAATACATCCTGCTGGTTTTTATTTAAAAAAATAAGTCCAGATTAGTTTCATGGCTGTACTTTCCCACCTCTTCTTTTCTCTTCCTTCTCTATCTTCTAGAAGGTTTTCTTGAGAATCAAGTTTTATTATACCTTTCCTACCCTCTTTCCTCAAATAAAACTTGCTCCTAAGTACTTGTTGAGGTGGAAAGCATGGCCTAAATTCAAAGTAAATCCTAAATAACTGCATTCCTTTTTGGGATTATTCATCTCAAGAGGCTACCCAAGAAGACTTCACGTCTAGTGACAGGGCGTGGTGGCAGAGTTGTGTGTGGCAAGATTGTTTCGGGGTCTTTGAGTTGACCCTGTGGAGGCCATACAGACTGTGAGGCTCACTCTTCATATAGTCCTGCCTCCCACAGATGGGTGACAAAGCCTCCACTTTCAGACTCCATGTTTCCATGATGCTTTACCCTGGAAGAACACAAAGTGCTTCAAAGCCAAGGTCAGCAGAGACAGAATATGAGATTCATATCACCCAACATGCACAGGCCATTCTGAACTATTGAGAAAGGCTCTTCAAGAAGTCAGCAGGGCACACTGTGTCTTAATCAGGAATCTGCACTTGATTCAACAGTGAGGCAAACACACAGAAACTAGCTTACACTGGGGTGTTACTTTCAGACACTGCTGTGATGATAGAAACAGGTGGAGGAAGAACCTTTCTTTCAGTAAAAAAAAAAGTGGTTCTCAATTAAGGAAGATTTTGCTCCACAGGGAAGCCATTTTTGATCATCATGACTTAGGCAAGGGGCACTACTGGCATCTGGTGGGTACCATCCAGGGAGGCTGCTAAAAATTCTCAAATGCACAGGACATTTTAGGCTAAAAAATTGTCAACTGTGCTGCTGTTGAGAAACTCTGGGATCCATCCAGGCTGTAATGTGAGGCCGAGTAAGTCCTAGGTTCAGTGTGAAGGCGAATGTAGGGGCCAAATAAGGCAATTAGGCAGGAACAGTCACGTGTGAGAACAGAAGATGGAGAAGCTGCAGGAGCCCCAGGCAAGAGCAGTGTAGGAGGGTCAGGATCCAGGGAGAGTAGGCCTTGAAGAATATGCTCTCTTGGAGCCCAGTGAGTTAATACCCATTTTCCAGAAGAACTCAAGTAAACCTACTGCTGCTGCTCCCAGAAACTGGGATGTGCTCTTCCTCAAAAGAATCTCTACTACTCACTAACCATGCAAAGATGAGCAAGAATGAATTTCTGGGAAAAAAAAAATCAATAAAGAATGTGAGTCCCTAAAAGGCAGAGCAAGGCTGGCCGGGGTGAAGTGTTCCCTTGGCCTGGCTGGACAGCTCTCCGTCTAGCTTTAGATTTATTGATTTGTTCTGTGAAAAGATTGTTCAAGTCTGACCCTTTCCTCTGAGTACTCTTTATGGTATTCACCAACAGGACATTTCCAAAAGCCAGGGTTTTACTGCCAAAGAAAAATAAAATAAAGGAAAAGAGAGCTCTCACGATCTAAAGAGGTGTCCATACAAACATCAACTTTGAGAAGGATGGGGGGTGGATGCCTGAGGATGTCAAATTCTATCTTGGGGATCTCAAGAAGGGCTCTTTCTAAGGGCTTCCACTGCTTGTAAAGTGAGGATCTGTAATAAATGGTGAAGATGTCCTCCCCACCCGCCAGCCTCCATGACCCTGCTGATAACTGCAGAGCTGAGGGGAAATCATGATCACAGATTGGTCTAATTCCTGCTCTGCAATCACACTGAATGTCAGTGAGACTATTGGCCTCAACACTGCTCACCCCCAGAAATACCTTCCTCTCCTTTCTCACTCTGAATTTCTTTGGAATTTCCCCCTGCCCCGACTCAAGAGAGAGAAATCCCATTTTAGCAAACGAAAGCTTTTCTTAAACTGGTTCACTTAGGTGAAGAGACCAGGGGTGCAAGGACAGGCCAAGGGCAAAGAGGAAGAAATAAACCACTGATGTTTCACACATGTCACCACGGGACAAACGGGAACAGGACAGCATCTTAGAAGGTCACGGGGGAAGCAAGCCCTGGAAAAGCTGGAGGTTGAGTCTGAGGATCAGGTGAGGTCCAAGAATCAGAAGGATGCTTATCCTGAGGAAAATCATACCAGAAATCTCCTTCCCCCACTGAAGGGCCAGCAGGAAGTACAACTATTTTTTACCACAAGCTCAGTACTGTGAAAAATATCACTTATTTTTCTACTATGGAGGGTCTCTCAATACTTTACAAATAAGCCCTCCACATCTCTTAGCAAAACGAGGCCCAGAAATAGACAATATCCTTTAGGTGTTTTTCAAGATGTTCTGTAGGTAACTGCCACTGTCCTCATATCACCTCCAGAACCTACTGAAAAGGATCATGGGAATCAGGGCTGTTCAGATCCTTTGGAAAAATGAACAATAAACTCAACAAGCTATTGCGTTCTCAAGGCAGAAGAGACTCTGCCTACTACCTATGATCCAATCTGACTCCACTGCCAGCTTGATGGGCCATGGGCGCCATCTTGGAGCTGAGCAGGGAGGAAGAAGAAGCAGAGAGGTGAAAAGGTTAAGGGGGAACCTTGTGGGACGTGTGGATGAACAAGTGAATGAGTGACAAATAGAGCTGGGCTGACAGCAGACAGCCTCCGAGCATTCCTCAGGATGAAGCAGGAAGGTGGTTACCACAGTCATGTGAAGGGCAGCTTCCATGGCACTGTGTGACAACACTCAGTTTTGGTCTGTCTGTGACCTCAGGGCTCCAGACCACCTGAAACAACAGCAGCTAAAGTGACGTGTGAGCAGAACTCCTGGGCTCGTTGTGCCTGATTCACCTCCGGTGCTGCTCCCCCTGACCCCCACCTTTCACCAACTGAGGTTTTATGCTGGTTGAGATGTATTTAGGACCCAACTAGCTTGGGACAAAGAGGGGGGTGGCGGGAAGCACCACTGGGGGTGCTAGCACCTGAGGGAAAAATGAGGGCACGGTGGAGTGGTCACAGGCCCCAGGGCACAGCTTTGGGGAACTCCTAAAGGTAACATGGGGATGCGACCCTCACCTTCTCGGCTGTCGTAAGGATGGAGGGAGCTGGCACGTATGGGATTTCCTTAATAAGCAATGTGTCGTGACCCGGACACAAGGTACAACACAGGGAGCCAGTGCCCAGCAGGTAAAGGGCGTCTGACCGACTTTAGAGAGAAGGATGAACACTATTAATAATGTACCTTCCCCTTCCTTAGTTCTGGATTAAGGAATTACCTCCTTCATCACTCTGACCTTCCTGCCCATTTGGTAAGTTCTTTAATTAATAAAATGAGCCCAGGAGAAGTCAGACATGCTGAAGACCTTATAAGCACAGACCCCTCCTAGAAGCCAGGGCTGCAGAGCTTCCCCCACCCACGCCCGCTGCCAAGCCCTGGAGTCCTGTGGAGGGGTGGCGGGGAGAGCGGAGGCTGGCTTCTCAGCTGTAAGCCTTACCTGAGAGGTCACCAGGTATGAGCAAGTAACCCACGTGCTGGGCTCAATCCTGCCCTGGACTGCAGTGTCTCAGTCATGTGGAACATGACCCCACGGACGCGGCATGGGAACACGAGTAGCTCAAAAACACAGCTGTTAAAAAGCAAGACCAACAGGACCCAGAAGAGGGGGCAGAGCGCAGAACAAACGAAGCGTAAAGGCATGTTGCAGCACCAGAGAAAAAGGAAACATGGAAAGGAGGAGGAGGTCCCTCACAGTCCCTGGACGCCACAGGATGTCTTTGGGTGGGCGTAAGGAACCCAGCATGTGCTTCCCGTCCCAGTGCAGGGCAGGCCTCAGCAGGGTGCTGTGCGGTGGGGGCACCACAGAGAACATCACCGAGGCCTCTGAGCAGCTTCCTCACGGTACAGCCTTCGTTTAGGTTAAATAACCCACGGCAGAAGTGAGCCGGCACGGCGGGCCCTGGGCTTCCCTGGAGGGAAGGTCTCCGTTTTCTAACCCTCCAGGGTGGGGGGTCTTCGGCCCCTGCTCTGCCCTTCCTGGGGTCAGCATGCATGGCCAACGCAAGCAGGAGCACACGGTTAGGGGTTACAGTGAGAGTTAGTTTGCTCGTTTAGTCACCCGAGTTTCTGGACATGTGCTCACCGAAGGCCTGGATGCCCACTGAAGCCAGTGCATTTTGGTACAGAAAGTCTGGAGAATAAGAACGGATAGAGGACAGCATTTGGAGAACAGTCAGCTGCCGGCCTGGGACCCCGAGAACCAGAATGGCTATGTGACGCTTGTCACGAACCCTTGTGTCTGACAAGGGGGAACCCAGGCCATCTAGCATTGCCACAGAGGTGGAGAGCACAGAACCACTCACTTATGTAGATGTTTACACACACACACACACACACACACACACACAGAACTTTCTGGAGGTTACAGAAAAGATCCCAAGTAGTGGGACCAGTCACTGGGGAGGGGAAGCGAGCAATCACCTTTCGGCCTATATCCTGCTCTACAGCACGGCTCTTTATTCCACCACACAGAGATACTATTTTAATAACTAATAATTGTTTTAGAGGGATGACCTCCCCCACCTCCTGCCGGTGTCACCTGTGGGAGAGATGGAGGTGACTGTGATTTCTAAACGCACCTTACCTGTTGCCTTGGAGCCTTAGCTCCAAGGGCACATGCTGTGGAGGAGGGAGATGAACTCTCTCAGAGAGTTTGCAGATGGATACAGGCCACGGACATCAGGGGTGGACTCCTGTCTGAGTGAGAGCCGTGTGTGTGGGAGGGCAAAGGTTCTGGCTTACTGTGAGCTGTTTTCTATGGAAATTCTGAGGCTATTTTCTCACACATTCTATTTGGACTTTATGAAGTGGCTAGCTTTTCAGGAGAACCGTATAAAGGCCATCATTGTCAGGACCCTCACCTCAGGCTATGGAAACCTGTGGAGTCACCCAACTTGAGGTGCACGGGTCTGTATTTATGCCACCCCTCACCACTGAAGCAGCCAGGTTTGCAATACTGCTACTTATTTATTTATTTTTAGGTGCCAGGGATTGAACTCAGGGGCACTTGACCACTGAGCCACATCCTCAGCCCTATTTTGTATTTTATTTAGAGACAGGGTCTCACTGAGTTGCTTAGTAGCTGTCTTTTGCTGTGACTGGCTTTGAATCATGAGCCTCCTGCCTCAGCCTCCCAAGCCGCTGGGATTACAGGCATGCACCACCATGCCTGGCCTTGCTACTTATTTGTATTGATTATTATTTATAATGTCTCCTTTTTCTTCCAATCACGGTGGAATTTGGTACAGTGATTATCAAAGAATAGATAAAAGTGCTCGCCTCTAATTAACCAAGTAAAAGGTGCTGTTTTAGATTGGTTGTAAAGGCTTGAATCAAACCTATGTCTGTCATGATGGGATTTCTTTGAGTCTCCAAAGGCTGGTTAGTATTATATGCTGTCAGCAAAACTCCCTGAGCCTCAAGAATCTCAATTTTAATCAGCACCGCCCTTGCTGGCTTGATGGAAAGACCAAGCGAATCTGCCTGTCACTCAAGAGAACTGCTCAGATGCACCGTGGTATTTTATGGGTTAGATGGTCACTGTGTGGCCTTACCTTTTTTCCTTGGACAGCTGCTGCTCTGTATGAAGAACTTTGTGGAGTAATTAGTAAAAGAACATTGTACCATGAGATGTCCTTATTTTTAGGAAATACACAGGGAATTATTTAGGTGTAACTTAGTCTCAATGTTTTTTTTTCTAGAAAAACTGTGTGTGTGTGTGTGTGTGTGTGTGTGTGTGTGTGTGTGTGTACACACAGGCTGAGAAAGAGTAGGAAGAGAATAATACAAATGTGATAAAAACTTAACACTTAGAGAATCTAGGTAAAGGGAAAGCAGAAATTCTTTACAATATTTTCCCAACTTTTCTACAAGTCTAAAATGAGAAATTTTTAAAAATTATTTTTAAACAATGAAAAGGATCACTGCATCAATTCTGATAATTAGACCATCTTTGAACTCTCTCTACAAGCTAATGCCATTGTGAAATGCAGAGGTTCGTGGTGACAGGGACACTCAGGACTGTGCCTTCTCACCACAGTGGCACCTACGCTTTGTCTCCATGTTTTTTTTTTTATTCTCTTTGGCTCTTGCTGCAAGGATGACAATGTCCTGATAAAAGTTCTTCTATTCTTTTCTATGTCTTTTTGATAGAATAATTACAGTGATTTCCCAAGAAAAGTCACTTAGGAAAGACAGGCCCATTTCCAAAGTGCTCTGCCTACCTGTCAACTCTGGGCTGTTTCTTGGTGTTAACTTTATGGATTAATTTTTCTCTCTCTCCAATAACTATTAAAGTGCGCCGACTGTTTCCGGCCTGCCTGTGAACTAGCTATTCTACTCCCTGGTGCCAATGGACCAGATTCAAAAAAGAAGAAAAAATCAATTAACTTTTCATTTCCGGTATTTGTGTAAACTGCTCTTTGTGACAAGCAGGAGGAAGAGAGATTTGAAGGCTGGTCTCAGTCAGTTTCTCCACATGAATAATAAATCAGGATAAAAGCCTGCAAAGGTCAAAGCGACGCGATCAGAATATTGGAGCATTCATTGTTCAGGCAATGTCGAAGGAAAGGGAAGTCTTTCTTGGGCAGGTTTCAGGTGGGCCAAGCTGGCCGGTCACCCCCTTGCCTGCCTGATGCCAGGGGGACGCAGGGGACCACTTATTTCTTCCCCTGTAATTGAAGATTAAGCTTTTCAGAGGTGACATCGCTTTTACACTAAAAAAAAAAGCATCTTCTTAGGTGGCGTCTTCTGAACAGTGAGTGACGGGCCACTGCTCGGTGTGCTACACCAAAAGTCAGGCCAATGCTGAGCTGGCACTTCTGTCTGTGCAGCAGGGTCCTCGACATTGTATCCATGAGATCACTGGGCCCAGCCTGCCTTGCACATGTGTCTGCTTCCTCTCCAGCATGTCTTGGCTTTTGTTTTGCAAAATAAACCAGCACACGGAGGCTCTGCCCTGCTACCTGATGGTCCTATCTTCCAGAAAATCATTTTCCTTCACAATGGCACATGGTGGTGCTTTGGACAAAGACAAGGCTCTGTCCAGGACTGGACTCTCGCCGTTTTGGCTGGTACAATAGGTTCTTCCCTCACCTCTGAGCCTCCAGACACCTCAGGTGAGTTGGCCACAGTCCCCTACATCTGACGCCCAGAACTCTCTCCTTTATGTGTGACTTATGTAGAGCCCAGGTCATGGCTGAGCTGAAGCCATGTCACTGGGCGATGGAAAGTCCTGTGAGGAGCCTGCTGATGGACCCCAGTACTATGAAGTGTCCTTTGTGGCAGGATCTCAGAGTTTGCAAGACACTTCCGTCTAAAGGTTAACTTTGCCAATGTCACTTTGGCCTTCAGAAAGACGATAAAAAGATCACACACCATGGGAACCCTGATACTTCCAGATAAGCCCTGCGGCTGATGATATAATCCTTCCACACTCCTTAGGGGAGTCAGCGATTCTGGAATAATCTTTCCTTGGTGGTGCCCACCTGTAATCACGGCTGCTCAGGAGGCTGGAGCAGGATGAGCATAAGAGACCAGCCTGGGCAATTTACTGAGACTCCGTCTCAAAATAAACAATAGAGAAGGCTCAGTGGTAGAGCACTCCTGGGTTCAATCCCCAGTATTGCAAAAATGAATAAATAAATAAATATAAACAAAGACGACAGCCTCGTGATTCTACAAATATAAATTTGGTCTCCAGGAACCACCCGGCAAATAACCATGAGTACTTCAAGTCCTGCGGCTGGTATTTTGCAACAGGCAGAGGCTCATTCCATGGGGCCGGGAGCGATCCTGCACGGACAACAGCAAACCCTCCTTAATCCTGTGAATCTCAGGGAAAATAGATTCACCAGTGCTTGCTAGCCTGGCTTCACCAAGATGGACGAGCTGTGTCGGGAGGGTCCAGAAGGCTCTTGGGCACCCTCTGGGACCAGGTCAGTGCGTGGGCAGGCCAGAGGCCTGTTGCCTTCCTCAGCAGTGGGCCAGAGGCTTGGGCTGCTGCCTCCCTCTTTGACATAACAGAACCATCTCTCAGAAAGTGCTCTGTTCTGCATTTATTCTGTAAACTGGACTCTTTGGTTAGGCCTGGGCCCGGAAACTCTTCAGCAGGAAGCTGGGAAACCACAAACCAGAGTCACTTTTGCCTGTGGCCAGCTCTCGCCTGCCGCAGGTGCTCAGCCAGAGCATCTGCAGCTTGGAATGAAGTTGCTTCCTCGGGTCAACGATGTCCTCTCCAACCACTGGAGCTGTCCTTGGTGTGGTGGTCACTCCAGTATGGTGCCACGAACCAGGTGCCCTTTCAGGGAAATGCCCCTCACCGGAGATTAAGAGGCCGACTCTGCTGTGGGCGTGTGGCCTGGTGCCAGGAGCTGGGAGAAAGCCAGGTGTTCAGCAGCTGTCCGCTGCCCTCCCGGGGACCAGAGCACCCCCACTTAGCTCTCTGGCCTTGATGTCCTCTGACGCTGCTGGCTTCGGTCTAGCCTGGGTGTCTGTGTGTCCCAGGGGCCCCCCTCCTGCCACCTGTGTTCTTCCTGGCCCTGTCCTCTAGTCCCCCTCTGAACATGGGGTGGGGGGGACCAGAGCACCCCCACTTAGACCCTTGACAACTTCAGCTTGAAGGTCTCTGTCTACAATTTCTGCTTCTGTCTGAGAGTTTCGGGGGCTGTTTCTTTACAGCCAAAGGCCATTTATTCTTCCTTCTTATTTTAACCAGCACTCAGTTCCACAAACAAATAAGCAAACAAGAAAACCTACAGCAGCTCTCCAGCCTCAGCTGCCCGCCGTGGAAACCACTTTGCTTCCCGTGACCTCAGTGGCCCAAAGGGAGCAGCTCCCATTGTTGGCCGCCTGAGCTAAATCACCTCTGACTTTCTCCGCGTATGACTTTAGGTCAGAATGCCCGTGGAAAATGGGAGACTGAAAAGACCCTTTCTTCTGAAATCAAGGTGGGAATAAATAGAGGAAAGACAGTGTGCTTCACGGTTGGCTTTGTGGTGCCTCATCTCCTTCCAGAAAGTGATTGACAGGTCATTGCATTCTGCGGGACCCTGGGAGCGGGGTCCCTGGGTGTCTCTATGCTGCTTCTATAAAGAAATGAGCTGTGCTTAAGACGCTATTGCCTCCTTTTTGCATTTTAATTTAAGAAGAAAAATAAACATGGAAGGCAGAGGCGGGTGAAGAAGTCCCCAGCAGAATTCCCTAAGGAGCCATCTGTGCCCAGCTCACCCCCCTACCCAAACCTTACACGGGGTTTTATACCCTGAAGAAGAGGATCTGCAGAGCGCCTGGCGTCCAGCGCAGGCTGCAGAGAAGGTGGTGGCGGCAGACACAGGAGGGCTTGTTTGGAACGATGATTCAGGAGGAAGTCAACTGACCTGATTAATTTTGGTTTTGCTTCAGCCTGTGCTAAAAATGTCTTAGAAAAAGAAAGTCCAGGGGGCTCTATTCTTGGAGCGGAGCACACAAAGGCACTTTTGTTGTGGAAGTTGCTACTTTGAGAACAAAGATGTGGTTACCCAGTCAGTAACTCCGCCACCCTAGGGGTCCCCTCGGCCTGCGCATGGGGCACCCACTGGAGGCAGATCTGGGCTGAACCAGATGTTCCTGATGCTCACTGTGGTCTACAGCATCTCTCCTTGTAGTTCTGGAAGAAAAGCACTAGGGGCGCTAGTCCAGAGCTGGCCAAGACATGGCAGAGTCGGGAGGTACAGACCCACCAGCCCTTAGAAAGGGGATGGAGGGAAAAGCAGGCACTGCAAGGTGGCATGTGGGTGAGTGAGGAGGTTGGCATCTTAAAGATGCTGTTTCTCTCTAGAGTTCAAACATTAAGAAAGGCAGCACTGGCTGCTATCAGCCATCAGAACAGGCTGTAGGGCTGCCATGAGATGGAGTACTGGTGTTGGGGGAAAGGGCACAGACTTTGTTCTACCAGCCGTGTGTCCTCAGCAAGTTACACAACCTCTCTGTGCCTCAGTTTTCTCAACTGCATACTGGGGACCATGATGTCCATCTCACAGTGGGTGCTGGGAGGATTAAATGAATTCACGTTCATAAAGCGCGGACAACAGGGTCTGCTGCATAGTTCTATTAAATAAATGGAAAGTGGATATCACACAGGCAGGATCTGAACAATGTTGGTGATGTCAGAACCGGAGGTTGCCATGCACTCCTTGTTGGGGACACAGTGGGTGACATGGGAGTTGCACCCAGACCCTGCTTATGAGTTAATAAAGATGAAGATACTCCATCCAGGACCCTACCAAGGCAACACAGACCCAGGAAAGCTGGAGACAGACCTGAGTCCTGCTGAGGACCCAGGGCAGGAAGTACAGCTCTGCCGGCCACGGGTGTCCCCCCAGTCCAGCCCCCAGAGAAGACCGCCCTGGCTCTCCATGGGTCTGGGTGCTCTGCAGCTGCCCTATTGCGGGTGAGGAGCGCTGAGCTTCCCCTCGTCCATCCTTCCTGTGCAAAGTAGCAGGACTCCTGGCCTCTCAGACCACAGGGCAGCACAGGTGGTCGCTGGCCATTTTCCTCCCGCGGCTGAGGCCAGGGGACACCCATCTGCTCTCTCGGGTGGGTCACGCCCTGACTCTGGGAGTCGGACCCAGACACGGGCTGCTTTTCTGGACTCACCACTTTGGGCTTGAAGGGCGGCTGGATCTCCCTGTTCTCCAGCTTTTCCCAGTCGATCCTGCGGAAGAAGGCGTGCTCTCTCACGTCCCTCTCCCCCTCGGGCCCACAGCCCAGCCGCTTGGCTGGGTGCTTGGTCATCAGCTGCAGAGAAAAAGAGAAGGTGGGTGACAGTGGTTTCCCGGAGACACACGTCCCTTTGCCTGGCTCTGCCTCCCGCCCAGTGGTGCAGGTGCCTGGACGGTCCCAGAGGCTTACCACGGAGCACAGAGCTGTCGCTGGGTAAGTATGGCCTTCCTAGAGTGACGACAGTCACAGTAAGGACAGGGGGAAGCAGTCTGGATCCATGGAAAGGGAATGAGAGGAATTCAAACAGGCCTCTTCGTGCAGTACCTGTCCTGGGCCTCCCGTTCTACACGTGTATTTGGTAAAAAGGGACACTGTCACTAGAACCGGTGCGCACAGAAACCAGCGGGATGCTGTGATGAGCTTCAGATGCCTCTTCAGGGCTTGGACCAAACCGGGATCCAAGACCCCTGGGTTAGAAAAATGCAGACCGTGGCAAGGAGGCGACTATTGAATTTCAAGGTGCCTGCGGCAGAATGCAGGGGCCACGCTGGCCCGAGCTCCTTGGGCAGGAGCTCAGTTGCTCTGCGCTGGCATCTCTGCCACCTGCCCTGCCCTGGCATCTCTGCCACCTGCCCTGCCCGGGGAAGATGCGCAGGATCAACACTTTGTGAGTGAGTGAAGGAACCAGAGATGTTAAGAGTGTGCTGCAATCCTTCTCACTAAATCTGAAAATAATGCTGTGACCTAAAACTTGACCATTAGAAAGAAGCCAAGCCCTGACCAAGGATTCCAGCCCCGGGCACTTCCTGACAGGGAGGAGCTCAAGTGTTCATCAGAACACAGGATCCAGGGGCTTCGTAGCTGGTCCGTTTGTAACAGCCTTAAGCCAAAGGGAAACCACCCAAGTGCCCCACAGGTGGGGGGAGGGTGAATAACTGCAGTGAGTCCACACAAAGACCAGGGCACGGACAGGGAAGCAGAACACAGGCACACAGCAGTGTGGCCGCAGCTACAACCCAGTGCTGAGCCAAAGGCGCCATCCCCGTGCACATGATGCAAGATCCCGTCCGCGCCAAGTTCAAGACCCACAAGGTGAAGCCGCACCGTGGTCAGGAGAGGGGACACTGGACCCCTCGGGGTGGGGAGCACCTGGAAAGTGGGACAGGAGGGGCTTCCAGTGTTCTGTTTCTCAGCCTGGCTGGGCTTACATGGGTATATTCATTGTGACAGCTCGTGGATCTGTAGGCTGATGATTTGTGCCTGTTTCTGTAAGTTTGTCATATCTCAAAAAAGAAAAGAAAAGAGAGAGAGAGAGAAACAAAGCCAGGTGGAGTGGCACACACCTAAATCCCAGCTACTCAGGAGGCTGAGACAGGAGGACAGCAAGGTCAAGGCTAGCCTCGGCCACTTAGTAAGAGCCTGTCTCAATTAAATTAAATTAAAAAAAATAACTGAAGAGAGCTGGGATGTAGCTCAGTGGTAGTGTGTGCCTGGGTTCAGTCCCCAGTACTGAGGGGGTGGGGAGACAGAAAGAACTCCCTCATCCTGAGGGAGGCAAGAGAAGAGACCTACGCCTTCCAAAGGCCTGCAGCAGATTCTGGCTACCCCCACCCCATGGCTGTAACAGCTGGACTGGAGACAGAAGTCCAATAGGGGGAGATGACACGGCTGAGGCCCAGGAAGTGCCCAGGAAGTGTTGGGATTTGAGTTCCCTCTGTCCTCGACATGTCCCTCCATGCCCTGCATGTCACCAAGTTCTAGCTCTCGGTGGCCAACGGCAGTGGTGTGCCCATGCTCTTGCCGGCATCTCTCACAGAAGCCTGGGAAAGGCACGGCCAGGTCTATCCTCCTGGTCCATGGTCACTAAAGGGTCCCAAATCCACTTACCCCTTTGCAGATAGAGACGGCCTCTTTGGACAAGGACTTGGGATAGGAGACGTTGTGCTCCATGATCGACTGGAACAGCTCATCTTCATCCTCACCATCAAATGGAGGCTGTTCCGGAAGAGAAACATGGGCCAACACTCAAGAGAAGTGATTCATTCACATGGTGCCTGGAGATTCGACTCGGCACAGAGAAACAGAGCAGGAGCCGGTGCGGCGCAGGCGGCGGAGTCAGCTCAGCTAACTTGGGGGTTTATTTGATTATCTTTAATTAGGCTGTCTGTCCTGTGTTTTTCATTTTTAACTCTGTCCCTTTAATTATCCTGCCCCGAGCAACCCCAAACAATCTGTAGTGAACATGTTTTTTGAGGAATGCTTTTAATGATTTGCAAACCAATTATAATTAATCCATTAATCTTGCAATTATGTGCTAAAAATCTAATTATGATCAAGTCAGATTACAGATGGCTTTGTGTGCAGAAGGTGAGAGGGTAGAGAATGCCTCATGCCTTCAATGGGGGGAGGAGACTTCAGAACGGGGCAAGGAGCATGTCCCCTGACCCAGGAGCTCACCAAGGGGCCTCCTGACCCAACACGGAACAGTCTGGGGGGGGCACGGGCACCCGCACAGTGGCAGCAATGGAGCTTAGCCTCCGAGGACACCTCTCCTGCCCGTTCTCCTGGGTTTACAATTGCCACGCTGAGGAAAGTAGGTGACATGGCACCGGGCAACATTGTGGCTCTGAAGTTGGGCAGATCTGGGCCAGAACTCGAGCTCCACTGCTTCCCAGCTGGGTGGACAGGCAAGTGGCTTACCCATTTCACAGTGGGGTTTTCTACGACAGGTTTCTGGGGAGTCTACAGCACCTGGCACTGTGTGCTGCACTAAGAGCAAAGGAAGGAAACCTGGCGGTGGTCGGTGAGGCCGCAGAGCCTCTTGGGAGAGGCTGGGAGACTTCTCCAGGAGCAGAGGCTGAGCCACCTGCCCTTGGAGCCTTTCCCTCCAGCACATCTGGGCTCCCATCCAATGATCTGTCACCCTGGCGGGCTGCACAGGGTAGGAATGGGCTCATGGGAAATTCCTTCAGGATCCTCCTTGGCTCAGGTAACCTTGAGCTTAGCATAGAGAAGGCAGAGCCGGGGGGCATCCCTGTAGAGAGCCCTGGCCAGGAGCTGAGTGTGGGTCAGGTCACAGGAGCCACGGACAGATGCTGGGTCATAAGGGTCTCTGCCTTTGGGGTCAGATATGGACAAGTGAGGGTTGGATGACTGGTGACACTTGATTGTGTTTTTGTCTAGAAATATAAATAAATAAGCCTCCTTTCCGGTTGTAAGTGCATGCTGTAGAGAATGTCTTATTTGGCAGAAACATGTAGGTGGGTGAGGAGAGCTAAAATTAAGCCTGCCTGTGAATAAGAGTGGGCAGGGGCAGCCTGCCACGGCATGCGTGTTGCCACTGGAGGAGGGAACATGGCACCCAGGGGCCCACAAGCAGGCCAGATGGGCAGTCCAGCTGCAGGGGGCAACTTGTGCTAGCAGGGGCATGTGTCACCTCCATCCCCAGAGGGCAGAGCAGGCCAGGCCAGGCCAGGGATGGGGGAGGGCTGTTCTTGGCCAAGAGCTGCAGTGATGGCCAGGTCTGCTGTCCACGTCATCACCGCATCTTCTTGGCCTGATATCGTGCACCCTACTTTTTCTCAGTGCCTCTCGTGATATCCACATGACCCCTCACCTTCCCCAACACGTGGTCCAGAAGTGGCCAAGTTTTGGTGGAGATTTTCATAACTCAAACAAGGTGTGAGTTCTGCTCTGGGCTGTGAGCTGAGCCCCTCCAGGAGCACGGAGCCTTGGGTGGGTGGGCACGTGCTCTATGGTGTCAGTGGTCTCCTGGAGGTGAGCGGGGTGGGGGCTCTGTTTCTGGATCACCAGTCCACATCTCACAACATGGCCCACTAGGGTCTCTGGTCAGGATCAGCTACGTAATTTGCAGGTCTTGGACCCTTTATTAAAAACCATGAAGAATTTCCAGATGGTGATGGCAAAGCATCCAACCAAACTCGCAGCTCTTCTGAGCTCAGGCTTGGTGTGGCTGCCCAGGTTGCACACCCACGGAGCCGGCAAGGGTGGTCAAGTGACAGAGGCACCAGCAAGATCCAACCAGCCCCCCTGGGGATGCTCAAGTCCCAGCAGCAGAAATGCGACCCAGACAACCCCAGCCCAAGCCCTAAAGGAACAGCGCCCAGAGACACTTGGGTGACCCTTCTCCAGGAACCCTCGTGTTCGGTGCAGGGTCTACCACGTCTGCTTGATTGCTTCGTGGCATGGGAACCCACTTTGCCAGGTGAGCTGTCCTCACCTATGCTAATTTCTGAAATGGAAGCTGCTGTGTGAGGAACTGGGTTCTGTCCACTGCAAGTCAAGGGAGAACGCTTACCATCAAGCCTTCTCTGTCCCCCGTTAGGTCAGGTCACCCGAATCCTGACACACTCCAAAGAGGGCACCCTAGGACATCCATCCTACAGCACACTCCTGGGTCAGAGGGCCCAGGCGGGAGACCTGCGCTAACGCCCACATTTCAAAGCCCTAAGGCCTCTAGTAAAGAAATCTGCTCTACTCAGTGTGAATCTTTAGTCTCAGCTGGAAGGATCCCCAGAGGCCCCTCAGGCTGGACATTTGCAGCAGGATTCCTAAACCAGAACCAAGCCGGCATGCTTGGGATGGAGCCTCAAGATTCACCCTTGGTGGGTCCCCAAGGATTAGGGCTTTTCCTGTCACCATACCCCAGGTCACGCCTCTACCCCTCAGGTTCTTGGCCCACTGTGACTCTAAACTGGTGGTAAAACAGGGGCAGGATGGACTTGTGGGGCAGAGCGGCAATGATGTGACAGTAACACTGTCCTCTTGGGCTCCTTCTCTATGTCCAGCACCCGAGGAGAGCTCTGTGGGCTCCGCTCACTCAATCCTGGGACCAGTCCTACCATGTGGGGACCAGAAGCCCCGAGGACAGGGGACATCACTGCGGTTCAGCTCCGTGCTTTGGCCAGGGCCACAGAGTTGCTGTGGAACAACCGGGATCCTAACACAGGTGTCCTGACTTCTGAGCCCGAGTCTCGGCCACCATAAGCACTGTCCTGCCCACAGGGACCCAGGAGCTGGATGGTGGAGGAAAATAAAGAGGGGGCTGTCCCCCAGGGCCTGAGATGTGTGAAGACTGCTCTTGGCGCCATTCAGTGGGATCCTACGATGAGTGCCCTTTTGTCCCTGGCTTGTTTCAGGGTGGTGGCCACTTGCATCTTAACCATGCCTCCCTGGTCAGTGGGCTCTGCTGGGGCAACAGACACTGGGAATTTCTCCAAAATCTCAGACAACACATTTTATTTCTTGCCAATGTTGCATGCCGACTGGGGGTCGCCCAGGGCTCTGCTGACGCAGTCATTCAAGGCCCCGCCCTGATGGAGTGGCCGCCATCTTGGTCTGCGTGGCAGAGGTGGGAACAGGAGCTCTGTGTCTTCTGCCAGCACTCAGTGCCTTCCCCGGCACACTTCCCCTCAGAGCTCCTTGGCCAGAACCATGCCCCACTCAATCACTGGAGAGCCAGGAATACACCCTACTGTGTGCCAGAGTGCGGAGCAGACCAAAAATATTTGGTGTCTAATAGTCATGGCCATTGCAATCAGAAAAGCTTCCCGGAGCTCTACTTTACGTTGAAATTATGTAATATGAGGGGGAGGGGAAGTCCACGAAAGCAACCCCTCCATTCTCCTCGTCTAAATATTCAAAGTGCAAAACCTGCCTGGACTCTTAGGCGTTCTTATGTTATTTTCCAATCGTGATGCATAACCTGAAGTTCTTTGTTTTTTCACTGCTGCAAACACATCTTCTCTGTAGCCACCAGTGTTCCTGTTCCGAGTTGAGTGCCACCCAGGCGATATGTCATTTGTCCACGGGCACATTTACAACTGCTTCCAGCGCTGTGCTCTAATAACTAACGCTGCTATAAACACCTCCGTGCATATCATTTTTTTTTGTCCTCTGAATCGCCTCCTGAGAATGATATCCTGGGTGTGGGATTGTATGCCGAAGGATGTGAACATGTTCCTGCCCTTGGTAAGTCCTCCAGGTCACCCCAGGAGCCTTCTGACAGGCAACAGCCTGCTCTCAGGCCTTGTGGTTGAAGGCAGGTCAATGGTGACAAGCTGCCATTATATTCCTTTTCTCTTCCTAATGTCAGCTACTTAGCCTGGGGACCATGTGGGAGTGTGTTGCCCAGGGACTTTGAATGTGACCATTTTAGATTGCCTCTGTCTCCTCTTTAGCCCATTCCCACGGCTCTTTTTTAACTTCTATAAATCTGAACTCGGGGTTCCAAGCTAGAATCCCTCCTAACAAGTCTGGAGTTTGTGTGAGTTTTCTGGATGGGCAGTGCCCCTCACCCTACTTTAGAAATGTGTGATCTGTGAGTTTCAGACAGACAAGTGAAGGGTGATGGTTTTGCACGAAGGGATTCCTGAATCACTTCTTAGTAGTGGTGGTTGGAGCCCTTCCATATTTATTTGCAGATCCCTGAGGACCTGGGACAGGGGCTGGGTGAACACCCAGGGACCACTTGGGCTGAAGTTCCAATTACTGAGATAAAATACCCATTATCAGGAATACCCATTATGCATCAGGAATGAAGATAGCGTAAGTAACTTGGGTAGAGAAGGACCTGCAGAGGAGAGGGCTGGTCCCTTCACCACGAATACTGTGAACACTGGGAGCAGCTGTGCGCTTGCTAGAGTGCTGGGCGGGCCCTGCTCATGCCCCTAAAGCAATCCTGTTTGTCAAGCAACCTCAGGAACTGAATAAAGACTGAGGCTGTTTATACTTAACAGCCCCTTGGCTGCTGACAATAAATAAACCAAATGAGAAGAAATTTGCAATAAACTATTTTTTTTCTGCTCATCTTCAGCCCTCTGTGGTGAAGGAGAACAAATTCAGACCACAGCCCTGCCAACAACTTCATCATGAATCCTCCTTTCCAATGGCTGCATCTATTCTCTTCGCCAGGTCTCTGAGGTTCCCGCAGGTCTGAGGTGCTGGGCGGCTATACCTGAGGAACCTTCATCATCTTTTCTGGGCTGAATTACAAACCAGAAATTCACTTAAATTTGCATTGAGCAATCTGCAAGGAGGCTGATGGAGGGTCCCTGAACGCTACCCGTTTGCAGCGGGAGAGGTGAGGACTTGGAGAACAAAGGCTGTTATCTGGGCCTGCCTCTGCACCGAAGGCGAGATGATGTGTCATTTTTGCAAAAAAAGAAAAAAAAATCACCATTTTCAATAGAGATTACGAAGACTTCAAGGGATGCGCACAAGGCAGGCTAATTATCTCTGAGTCTGGGAAGGGAAATAATGGAAACACACCACAGGTTTACGGAACCACTAGGTGTGGGGAGCAGGAGCCCAGGGCTCTGCAGAAGGTGTGGGCCAGGCCAGGACGCCTTCAAAGGAGGACTTTGAGGCAGGCAGGACTTCAGTGTGTACCCCAAAGGGGACCTCCTTCCGGGTGGGGTACTCCCTGAGTTCTCACCTAGAAAATGAGACCCCAGGAAGGCCTGGAGAAGAAGGCAGGCAGGCGTGGGGCTGAGGGGTAGGGCTCGGCTGCAGGACTTCGTTCTGGAACTCCCTCCTGTGGGCCAAGAGTTGACTCATGTTACGGCCTGTGGAGTGCCCTTGGCAGCCAGCCTAGGGTTCCGCTCTGCTGCTTCACTTGTCCTTTGCAAATGAGACTCTTAATGAAAGCAGGGTTTGTTTTCTGGGCTCAAAGTTCGAACGCTCAAATGGGATCAAGGACGGGAACTTGGCCTCTTGTGCCTTCATGAACAGCGTGGCTCCCGGAGGCTGGTAATTCAGGGTCCAATTGTATTGTCCAAATTTTATTGGGGAGTGAATTTCAGGTGCAGACGGCTTGTATTTGCAGCCACTGTCTCACGGTCGGTGGTTGTGTATGTATAACTGGCTTTTTTTTTCTGTTCTCAGACACCAAGAAATTTGGCCTAAGAACAGGCTTTGATTGAGGGGGAAAATCTAAACAAATAAACAAGCCACTCTTTTGATGTCAATCAAGTCTTCACACCATTGAAAAAGAATGAGCAAATGTAGGTTAGTACCTTATATCTCTCAATATCCAAAGACTACATCAGTACCTAAGAGATTTGAGACAAAATGTCGGAGATATGGAGGAGATATCAGTGGCTTTCCACCCCAGAGTGGCCTAGCAATGACCTCCTTGCTCACATACCAATGATTTCTTCTCCAACCTCAGCCTCCTGCTCCCACTAGCTCCGTGCTCTCACCACACTGGTGACTTCCCTGCCTTTCAACACAGCCACACACACTCCCACCTCAGGGCCTTTGCACTTGCTATTCTCGCTGCTGGAAAGGTCTTCCTCCAGCCATGGTCTCACTTGCTTTCGCTTCCTTTGGTCTATTCTAGCTGAAATTTCAATCTTTGCTCATCTCTATCTTCTTTTCCTGCCTCATTACTTTTCCTCTTATCACCAACATACCATGCATGTTCTTTATCTAACTAGTCTATTGTCTCTCCTTCTCTAAGCTGCACGCTGATGTAAGGATTGTTGTCTGTCTCATTCTCTGTCATCACTGAACACACAGTAAGCATTTAGTCAATGAATAAACAAGTTCACAGACGCAGCATGTCAGAAGAGTCCCTCCCTCTTTCCCTCCTTCCTTCCTTCCCTCTTACTGCAGCGCTGGGTTCTAACCCAAGCCCTGTGCATGCCAAGCTGGTGCTGTACCGCTGGGCTGCAACCCCGTCCAGAAACAAAGACTTTTTGGGGGGCAGCTCAGCCACTCAGCCTATTTCTGTCCATTCTCTTGTTACAGGGAGTAATTATAGCAACACACAGGGGAGAGTTCACTGGAGGAATCTGAGGTCCTGTGAGTTGGTGGCACTCAGGGATAAAAGCAAGCTGGTCCTTGAGTGACCATGTGGGTCAGTGTCACCCCTACCCCCACCCCCAGTACAAGGCCAAGAATGAGTGTGTTACCACTGAGATCTGGAGGCGGGCTGTTTCCAAAGCAGCTAGGGTGACTTACTCTAAAGATATGACATGAAAGCCATCATATCAGAAAGTGTCACCTTAGGACAGAAAATGTCACCTTAGGCGACACTGTGTTTGGTTCTCTGATACAAGCCACACCCTGAGAGAAGTCTCCTTGGCCTTTGCTAAACCGGAAGTTCAACCTCACTGGATCTTTGTGCAGATACTGTGGACTGCCAAGGGGGAGTCCGGGAGATGGGAGGAGCCATCAAATTCTTCCTCTTATTTAACCTTCTTCTTAAATAATGACACTAGTTAGGCATGTGGGCCCCAGGGGGGCGATCTGTGCAGACAAACTTGCGGGGAACCCTAACCCGACCCTCGTGGGGAGATACTGGAAACTTACAGCGGCCGCTGCTGTCATCAACGTGCAGGGTGCTTTGGGCGTGACGGGAAAGCCACACGGTCTGCACCCCAGGCTGCAGCTCTGCACTTGAGTTTTTGTTATCAGGAGATAGAAGATCATTTCCATGTGCACCGAACACACTCTCAAGGGAAGTCAGACCCATACCAGGGCACTCCACTGTCAGGCCCTCCATCAGTGCCCGGAGCTGAAGCAGTCACAGGGGACACAACAAACAAACAGGAGGCCGTAGCTCCACGTTACCTGGCCAGCCAGCATTTCATACAGCAGCACGCCATAGGCCCACCAGTCCACGGACTTCCCATACGGCTGGTAAGCGATTATCTGTGTGAGAACAAACACATCAGTTATTTTTGGTGGTAAATCACAGAGCCCCATGAGAGCAGGAAGTCAAGTGCAGAGGCATGGGTCCATGCAGATGATGCGGGGTAATCCCCGTCTCTGATTTCCACACCAAGGGTCCTTCAAACGGGCCACATGCAGAACCCTGGCCCCATGATTCACTGCCCAAGCCCTGTTTTGGGGATTCCTCTTCCAAGTCCACATGGAGATGCTGCAGCACCATCTCGAGGTAAATTAACAATCCTCGCTGGTGGGAAACGTAGGGACGCTGAGTTGGAATTAATTTTTGGAAAACAAGAGAGGTCGTTCAGAGCTGGGGTCTGATACGTAAGACCATCAGACTCTGCAACTAAGCTTTGCTGAAAGTGACCAGATGAGGAGGAAGATGAAGAGGAGGAGGAAGAATGAAGTGATACTGTGGTCTCCTTGTGTTGCATGTTGAGGTGCAAAGATGGGCAGCCAGTCGTTGAGTGACTCATGATCTAGAACATTTTTAAAGAGGCAAACAGTGTAATATCTGAAACTTTTTGACTCAAACCAACCAACTGTAAAAGAGAAATCTTGAGACAATTGAGAAAAATGAAGACGTGGTCTGCACATTAGGTGAGAGGTTAAGGGACTTGCTGATTTTGTTAGGTGGCGTAATTGCAGGGTGTCTAAATAAAAGTGTCCTTTTCTATTACAGATGAGTGTGTTTATGGGTGAAATGTGTGAGAAATGAAGTATTCATGGGTAACACGACATTTGAGATTTTTAAAAAATGCTTCAGTTAAAGATGTGCAGAGTGAGGAATAGACTAAATGAATTGGCAAAGTGTGGGCAGCCGTCAGTGCCTGGTCCACAGGCAGCTTGTTCTCCTCCTCCTCTACCTTGTGGGTCCCAGAATCTGCAGAGTAATTCTCTAACCACCCCTTGGGGGAAGGGAGTGATGCTGTTTTGAATTTCTAAGTGTGATGTGACATTAAAACACTGGCTTCATGACCTCTGAGGGAGGCCCTGTGTCTAAGCCCACGATACCCAGGCCCGTGGATCGCACCCAGGATTCGAAGTGAAGCTGTACTAAAGGCGCCTGGCACGACCATCCTGCCGTCTTATATATGGCTTTGACTTTGAAATGTCCTAGGATATTTTTTTTAATGGCCCAGAATGTCTACTTATATGTCCTGGGACATTAGAAAACTTTCTGCTTGCCAGACCTCCCCCATTTATTTAATGCATTACTAATATTTATGTAGAGTGAGAAAAGTCCCTGGGCTTTGCCCAAGTGTTCACACCAACAAGAGGGCACATGTTTGGACGTGGCAGTTTCGTAGCCCATCTTCTTGACAAGAGTGATAACTGTAGGAACTCATGAGGAGTCCTTAATTTCTTTTACTACCTTTGTTATTTTCTGTATACTCTTTTCTGGAAACCTAGAATATAAACATGCACATGAAACCCACCAACATTAAAGTCTGTAATCTATTACTTGAAGATGATATATGTCATCCCAGTTTCCAGACAGGAAACTCTTGCATCAAAGGAGCTGCATATTTTTCTAGTCTTTTGATACAATGGCAAACTGCCCTCTCAAACTAGTTGGACTGAATTTAAACCCCTACCCAATGCTACTTTCGTGTTCCCATTCATTAGGTAAAATCATTCTTTTATAAAATCATTTTATTTATTTTTTAATTTGCCAAGCCATGAAGGCTCATTCAGTAGAAAATAAAAGGGAAAAAAATAAACCTCATATAGGAAACTAAAATTGCTTAGAGTCTCACTACCCATTAATAATGTTATTGTCACATAAAATCTTTCCATCTCTTTTCTAGGTATAGTACGTCTGTGTATGCATTTTTACAGATGAGGATTATGCCCATATACTCATCTGTAGTCTGAGTTTGATAAATAGATCACGAGCATCTCTGCAAAACCTCTGATTTTTTCCTGTAGGACTAATTCCAACATATAGAATAGTTGGGTCAAAGTAACTGTTCTAGACCCAAAAGCAATACTTCTAGAACACATTTCCAGATTACTCAAGAATGGAAGCACACATACACTCCGCCAGCGGTAACCGGTGCTGGTGTCCTGAATTCTCACCCACATTGGGTCCTGTCATTGTTTCCAAAATGGGCCCATATGATGATTGAAAGTTAAATTTCAATGGTCTTCTTATTTTCATTTTGGTCACTTCACATTTTCACATGGGAATTAGCCACCTGCGTGTCTTTTCTTAGACTGCCTGTGTACTTTGCCCAATTTTCCATCATGATTGATTGCTTCATTCATTCATTCATTCATTCTTTTGGAGAATATACTAGGGATAAAAATCTAAAAAGGACAATGTCCCTACTCTCACTGAGATTATGCGGACACTTGTTTTTCTTACTGATTAACGAGAGCTCTTTATGTCTTAAGGACATCAACTCTCTGTTGTCTATTTTACAAATAGTTTTGCAATTGATGATTTACTTGTGTTTTGTTTATAATACCTTTGGATCTTCAGAAATATGAGCTTTTTAATAGCAGAAACACACAAGCTTTTCTAGTATACATTCAACCCCTAAGTAGTAAAATAATATTTAATATAATTTCTTCTAGTTGTTTTATGGATTTACTTTTTTACATTTAGTAGTTTATTCTACCTGAAAATTGGAGCATGGTATGAATAAGACTTCCTCCCGAATGCTAACCTTTTATCCCCAGCTTAATTTAATGAATAATTCATCCTTTTAAAACTGGTTTGCAAAATCGATTTCATCCCATAGTAAACAGCCAGCTCAGGTCTCTTCCTGTTCCCCTGGGGAGGCTCCCATGGAACCTTCTGGTACCAAGGAAGCCCTTCCCCAGTCCACAGATAAAGCTGTTGTCCACTTCCCCTTCCACAGGACTGCACCTTTCCAACACTTCTCAGAATTGTAATGAATACATAGTTATTTGTTGAAAGGCTCTACCCTGGTAGATGAAAAATGCTCTGGAGATAGGAACCACGTTGATCCCTGTGGCCCAGCATCTAGCAAATGCCTGAGTATAAACATGGTTCCAGAAATCACAGTATTTACCCGCATGGGAGGGGTGCTTAGTTGGCACTACCTCCTTTGATTCTTCGATAACCCTACGGGGTGGATAATATATTCCTATCTTCCAAATGAAATAAACCAAACAAAACAAAAGCTGAGGCTAAGAAAAAGTAAGGAACTGTTCGAGGGTACGCCCAAGTAGTAAGTGAGAGAGTAAGGTTTGGATTGAGGCCTTCCTGCTTGGGAATCTGCCCTACAGGGTTCAGCTGGATCACCTGATTAGAACACACCTCCTGATGGGTACCAGCCGGGCAGCCAGTCATGCTGGAAGAAGTGAAAGTGCGCATCCTAATACTGACATCTCCCCTACCCAAGTCTTTCCTGGAGTTAGCAACACTGAAACGCCACTTTCCTAATTTCATCAGAAAGAAGACATTAACAGGGACTACCAGTGAGTCTTTGTGTCAGACACGTGGATAGCCGGGAGGCTTGGCTGATCTAGCCTGGCACCACAAGCTAATCTGGTTTCTCTTTCCCCCACAGAACCGTTGATAAAGAATGACTATGTAATCTCCCAACTGCCCAGATAAAATTTTTTTGGAAAACTCAAGGTTAATAAGCGTCAGGACCAGTGTGTAAATCTCCTATTCCAGCATTCCACTTTTAAACATTATGTCATATTGTCACGTGGGAGACACTAGTGTAGGCTTAGGAACTGTTTGTTTCGAGAATAAATGAAGGAGTGAATAAGTGAATGAGGGGACAAATGGCCTTGCATACACTTGGATCTGTTCCCTGTCTTGACATCTGTTTCCACGGGAGCCCTCAGTTTCCTGCACATACCTGACAGAGGTGGAGCCCTCCAGAAATGCGTACGGCTGAGCGGATATGAAGTGCTCCCAAGAATGGAGGCATTCCACCATCCACCACGGGAACCCTGCTCACCTTTCTGTCTCAGAAGGACTGGAGGAGGGATAATCCAATGAGTGAATGGGAATAGACTTCTCTTGAAAACTATAGGGTGCTATGAAAACATAAAGAACTACTAACATTTTGATCAAATTATAACCCCCTTCCCTTAATCTTAGTGGGAAATAATATAATTAGTCCAACTGTTTTGAAGAGGACTTGAATCAAAGGATTAAGGAGTCCAACTTCCTCCTCCTCCTTCCCCTTCTCCTTCACCAGGGATTGAACCCAGGGGCGCTTAACCACTGAGCCACATCTCCAGCCCTTTTTTAATATTTTATTTTGAGACAGGGACTTGCTAAGATGCACTAAGTTGCTGAAGCTGTCTTTGAACTGGCGATCCTTCTGCCTCAGCCTTCCAAGCAGCTAGGATTACAGGCATGGTATCCACTATGTCCAGCCCCAACTTCGTCCTTTAAAGTATCACAGGTCCCAATGTCTCGGCTAGTGCTATTCTCTAGAATGATACTCTAAAAAAAAAAAAATGTGACGAGGTTCCATAAACACAATTCTTGTCTCACACAACCAACTCTGTGTAGTCTTTGCAGATCTGCATCTGACTTATATAATCAAAGAAAGATACATCTGTGGTTCCAGGTAGGACATGTGGCTTTCCCCTGGCCAACTCTTGCAGAGAGAAAAAACTGCAATAGGCAGTATGATTCTCAAGATGTTCCTGGGAGAAAATAAAGCTGAAGAAGAAAGCTGTGGTGGGGGGGCACTTCATTCAGTGGTTAGCTGTTAAAATACTTCTCCAACAAATCCATCCAAAGTGAAATATTAACCACAGGAAAATTAAGATCGGGGGTGTAATGGTCACTTGGAAGGGTCTATTTTAAAAGAACTGAGTTCTGTGTTCCTCGATACCTTAGTATAAAAAGGATCGAGACTGATATATATGTGGGATTCCTACCTCAAGACAACACAAATAAAGCCATTTCCTTGAGATTATTGGCAGCATGAGGTTTGCTTGTCCATTCTCTAATTAGTACAAGCTTAGTACACTTAATCTGCACCTGTGAGCAAAGAAAAGAATCCACCCAAAATGGCTTGGATAAATCCTGAAAATTTTTGCTCATCTCCAATCCAGTGGGGTGGAAAATTTCACTTCAATTCCAGAGATACAGAACCTAGGCTCATGGCAAGGCTAAGCCTAGGCCAATCCTAAAAACGAGTAGGTGGAAAGAGTTTGAAGAAACTGGCTATTGTATTAATAAGTCGGAAGATAACTTAGAATCGAGGGACCAAACCCAGCATCAGATAGTACCCACCAAACAGTCCAGGTGCTCCCCTATGCTTCCCAGTCTCCTTTGCTTTGGGGCCATGTAACTGCTCCTGGCCAATGGATGGTGAGAGGAAGTGATGATTCACTTCCAGGTCGAGGCAGTTAAATGCCCACCTGCTCCTGACCCTGGGATTCTGACACCATGCGTTCTAGATGGCTTAGCTGCGAGATGGAGGAGGGCTGCCTGACATGCACCACACTAAGCGTGAGCAGGAGTAAATAAATATTCATGGTGCAAAGCCACTGAGATTGCAGGGGTCACTGTGGCAGTGAGAGTTGGTCACCTGATAATAAAGCTTCTTCCATGTAAGCAAATCTCAAGAACTTAGCTTTTCTACAAACTGACTCGACCAAGGAGAAGAGCAACAGGAGTTGTCTTTGAAAGATAAAGTTCACTTGCTGAGCACCTGATATGAGAGATGCTCTACACCCTTTTTCTCATGCCATCTGATGGGGCAGAAATTATTGCTATTTCCACTGTGTAAGTGAGAAGGCTGAGGCTCATGCACCTGAGGGAGCTGTCCAAGGCCAGTCAGCTAGGAGGTGGTGCTCTGCATGTTAGCGTACTTGTGTTAAAGACACACTTTATGGCTTCCAAATACATTCCCTTTCGGATTAATAAAATATTAATCAAAGAGTTTTGGAGATTAATGTAAGGAGATTTGAAACCATCATTTCAGTTGTTATAATTAACTACATTTCAATGAACTTTATTCTTGTAACCACATGAAAGCCATTGCCTGCGATCTCTATTATTTAGTGTCCCAGAGTGTTTTAGTTTTGATATACGCAGGGTTGGGCACCAGGGCTGCCATGGGAACTGTCAGGAAGAGGACAGGGCGGGGTGCCGGGGTGGGGGGCTCTGCTTCATTCCATATTCTATATTCTGCAAAAATCTGAGCAGTCTCACCAACTGGACGCCTGGGTGGTGGAAACCATGCTTGAGTTTGGAAAGCTCAGAAGGCAAGGGCATGGAGCTTTCTTTCTGTTAGAGTGAGTCACAAATCCTAAAGGCCAGGGCCACCTGAAGAGCCTCCCTACCCCACCACTGGGTCTCCAATGTGGCTTCGACTTGCTCCTCATGCTCTCTCTCTACGGCATTAACACCCATGGCGCCTGTGGATGCCACCCTCTCCTTTCTCCAAGACATAAAAGCAGCATTCCTAGGGCCAATGGCTCTTTCCCCAGTGACTGCCCTGATCAGTCCCATTGAACCTCTTGCTTAGCCCCTGGAGTGAGAATACAATGTCACCTTGAGCACCAAAGGGCTTTCAACAGTAATAACAGGACAGCATTTAGAATCCAGCCGGAGCATTTCTTCCCAAAGGAGTTAACAGTCTATCACTCTTTCCTTGCACACCAGATGAAAGGGGAGGTCCCAAGACCTGACTTCTAGGGCGCAGGCATGTCCCTTGTTACAATAAAGCTTATCTTTCTCTCAGTGATCAGCTATAAATAAGTCTAACTGACCAAAACCTCAGGGCAAAATGAAAACAGTACCAGAAAGCCCCACTTGAAGACGAATGTTCAGCAACACATGATTTAGGATGCCGGTCTTACTGTCCTTTTTGAGCTCCCCAGAGTCACCCTGTCCATTACAGTGACCATGAGCCACATGTGATTAGAAAGCATTTGAAATCCATTTAGTCCACATTGGGATGTGCTTTCAGGATAAAATACTTACCAGTACATATCAGATTTTGAAGACCGTATAAAAATGCAAAATGGCTCATTAATAAGTTTTTATTTAATTTTAGACATATTAGGTTAAATAAAATTAATGTCATCCATTCCTTTTCCAATTTTCTAAAACCATGGCTGCTAAATGCAGTTGTGGCTTGCATTCTGATCGGGCAGTGCTGGTCTAGACCCTCTGAATTTCACCAACCCTCAACCTGCTCTGGTTCTCTGGCTCTCATTGGCCTGGGGAGCCACCAGCTTTGGGCTGAGGACCAGAGAGCACAGGACAGTTCATGAGATTCTCTTGGGTCTGTCCCAAGTAGGGATGGGTGCAGGTGTCTTTGGCACTTGTGGGCCATTGGGGGTTTGCAGCAAAGCCCAGGCCACGTGATATTCTGAAGCCCCAGGCCAGGGGCTGCCATGGCAATGGGGTTCCCAACGTGGAGCGACGGACAAAGAGAGGGGCAGGCTTGGCAAGACGGCGCAGAGTTGGCGGCCTTCCCTGTAGCACATGGGAGGTTGAACTTTGGCTTCGAAGACAGACCTCCGACAGGGCCACTGTCATCTAGCTTTAGTGCTATTTGTCATCACGATCATTATTATTAAACTTACATGAGCCAATTGCTCAGGGCGAATGTCAGGATATGACAAATGGCTGCCTGTTTTGTAAAAATGAGGCATGAATGAGCTTTCTTCCAGCCTGGGCAAAGGACCAGGGCATGAAAGGGACCAGGGGCAGCCTCTCATCTCCCACTAGGCCAAGGGCCCACAGCTGCTGGATGGCCACGGCTCCAAGGCCACCCAGCCTTCACCCTCTGCCAGGCTACACACTCAAAGGCCTCCCAGGGAGGCTGGGGCTTCAGAACTTCTGCCTTCTGACAGCTCAGGCCTGGGGGAGCCTGGGGGACAGCACGGGAGGGTTTTAGATGCCACTGGCAATAACTACAACTGTGACCAACATGGCCATCATAGGCACTCACCAGAGGCCGGGGTCTTTTAATTCTTTCCAGGCCCACTTCAAAGGTGAGGAAATGAGGTTAGACAGCAAGCAGCTTGCTCCAGATCATAAGGCTACTAAGTGACAGGGCTGGGACTCTCCTACACTGAGAGCCTTGACCCCATGTGGGTCCCTGGACAGCTGTGGCGGGAGCTGGCCTGGGGAAGGTGACTCTTGCTGAAGCCACCAGGAGGCCAGCCCCACATTAGAACTTGCTCTGAAGGCTCCGCCTTGAAGGACCGTGTGAGACCATCGGGTGCGCCTGACAGGTCCCTGCTGGCCCTTCCTCCACTGGACTCCACGTTTATTTCATGTTCTACTTGAAACCACAAACGCTGTCATTACAAAATAATGGCCTCGTTCAAGTCGTTTTACTCTCAGGGAAACAAAGAACATTCCCTCCTTTTCTCAGAAAGAACAACATTTTATTTTGAAGGAAAAATTACAGTTGCTTTGAAAAACATCATAAATTCTCAAGGATGGAACACAGGACCCAAGAGGTGCTCTTTGTGTATATGGTCAAAACCATTGTCTGACACGTCTGAAGAGTACCATTTGGGAAGAAGGAGGGTGGACCTGTTTCCTGGGTGTTCTGTTTGGGCAGCTGGGAACCTGAGCTCGGGAACATGGGCCACCCACCTCTGCACTCCTTGTTGGGACTCCCTCAGCCCACCCCAGCAGAGGCAGACACTAGAAGGTCGTTTGGAGGAACAAGTGGATCCACTCCAACCACACTCCACAGACACCACTTTCCGCTCAAGTGCAAAATCGAAAGGGCCCTTGGGGTTGCTGGGCTGCTAAGGATGGAGGGGACCTCAGCATTTTGGAAAGGAGCCTGAGGCTCAGAGTGGCAAAGTGGCTTGCTTGAGGTTACTGGGTTGAACAGTGGCAAGATTGGGAAAAGACCGGCCTCAGGTTCCCTGGACTGCGTCCCCTTCCACAGCATCAGGCCTGAGACCAGAGTGTGACACACAGGAAGCCCTGCAGCAGGGTGGAGGTCAGGTACCCCCAACTCTCAGCCAAGATGCTTCTGAACAAACTCCATTGGGGTGGCATATCCAAGCCCAGAACATCCACAGGAAGCACACTGGTGAGAGCCCTGAACCCAACTACAAGAGGTCAACTCTGCCCCTTAGGAGCTCTGTGTCCTTGGGGGAGTTGCTTAGCCTCTCTGAGCTTCCATTTACTCAGCTGTGATACTGGACTTCCAGTTCTCAGGGTGGTGAGGGATGAAATGGCATTGTGTGTAGAAAAGGTGCAGGTGAGTGGGCTATATATATAGAACTCACGCTGCCTGACATCAGAAATAAGAGTCAGCCCCAGGCAAGGCAGGCGGGAGAAAGTTCTCAAGACAATAAACCAACCTGGCTTCCAGGAGGATAGAGAAAACATTTTGGTGTGAGAAGTAATATTAAAAATATGTATCAGATGTCTATAATGATTTTTCTGGTGCCTGGAAAGTCCCAACAAAGCAAACACTAGCCTGCTCTATGCCAGACACTGGATGGGGCACAGATTTTTAAAAATTGCCTCCTCATGCAATTAAATTGATTTTTAGCAGAGAAGCAAAACTTGAGGATTCACTCTTTTCTCATGGTGTTAGAATATCCTGCCTCTCCCTCCGTCACTAACTCCCACTGTTCATGGCTGACTATTCATTTCTGTGGCCTGGTTGATACCCCAAGAAGCGAGACACTGGGGATTCCACATCAAACTGGAGGGACAGACGTGACATGGAAAAATACGCAAAAACATGCTCTCTAAGATCAAGGATCCTAGTATATCATGTGAGAAATATCCGTAATATTTGAAATCTTTGGGGAAAAAAATGTGTTATATAAGAATAAAGACTATTACCAAAGACGAAAAGCTTGGGACGTCTGGAGTCCAAACCACATATTTTCTATTTAGACAAAAATTATGGCTTTACTGAGAATTGGCGATAATAGAAAATGATGTCTCTAATGGTAATAAATAAAAGTTCTTTAAGTGCTGGGCTTGATGATGCATGCCTATAATCCTATGATTTAGGAGGCTGAGACAGGAGAATCACCGGTTAGAGGCCAGCCTCAGAAACTTAATGAGACACTATCTCAAAATTTAAAAAAAACTAAAAAATACTAAAGAGGACGGGGGATGTAGTTCAGTGGTTTAACTCTCAATAAAGAAAAAAGAAAAAAAAAAAGGTGCTGTAAGTATTCACAGTAGCTACCTCTTCTCCCTCCTTCTTTGTTATTTACTTTGCACCATGAGAATGGAGAGCAATCATCAGGCTACCCAAGGCTGCTCCCCGAAAAGATCAGAAGTGGATCAAATGGCACAAAGAATTATTAATGCTGGCTTCAACTAGCAATTAATTCTTTTTATACACCATTGGGATCTATTTGCTAATATTCTGTTGCAGGTTTTTGCATGGTCTGTCATTGTCTTATAAGGTCTTTGGTTTTGCTATGAGGGTGACACTGGTTTATTAGGGTGAGATAGAATGTATTTCATCTGCATTGATCTTCTAGAGCATGCTGTAGGAGATTGGTGTAATTTCTTCCTTAACTGTTTGGTAGGATTCACCAGTGAACCCATCTGGGCCTGGTGCTGTTTTAGAAAGTTACTAATTACTGATGTGATTTTCAAAACACGCCAGGCATGGTGGCACATGCTTAATAAACCCAGCAACTTGGGAGCTGAGGCAGAATAGCACGTTTATAAAATAAAAAAATAAAAAGGGCTTAGTGGATAAGGGGCCCTAGGTTCAATCCCTAATACCCTCCCCCCCCCAAAAAAAAGGAAAAAAGAAAAAAAAAAAAACCCAAACTAAACCTAAACCAGACATAGGTGACTTTAGATGGTCCATTTCTTTCTGTGTGAAGTTTTGGTGGATTGTGTCTTTTGAGGAATTGGTCCATTTCATCTAGGTGATCAAATTTGGGCTCAGAGTTGTTCACGGTTCTTGTTTCTTTTCCTTTCATATCCACGGGATTGGTAGTGATGGCCTCTCTTCCATTTCTGAATGTTCGTAGTTTCTTTTTTTCTTTGTTGGGTTGATAAGAGGCTTATCACTTTTATGGATCTTTTTATTTAAAGTTTTAGTTTTTGCTGATTTTCTCTGCTGATTTTGTTTTTCATTTCATTGATTTCTACACTATTTAAAAAATATTTCTCTTCTGCTTACTTTGAACTTAACTAGCTCATATTTTTGTAGTTCCCAGTGTGGGAGCTTAGAGGATTAATTTTAGATCTTGTTTGTTTTGTATACAACCTTAGAAATTTCCAAGAACTGCTTTCACTGCTTCCTGTGACACTGGATAAGTTGTGCTTTCAATTTTATTTATTTCAAAATATTTTTAACTTTTTCTTGAGATTTCTTTGACTCAAGCATTATTTAGAAGTGTGTTGTTTACTCTTCAAATATTTGGGGATTTTCCAGTTATTGCTCTATTATTGATTTTAAGCTTAATTCTTCTGTGGTCGGAGAGCAGACACTGTATGATTCCCACCCTTTTAAATTTGTTAGAGTGTGTTTTATGGTCCAGAGTGAGGTCCGCATCTTGTTCCATGGGAGCTTGAGAAGGTTGCTCAGGCTATTGCTGGATAAAGCAGTCTGCAGACATCTACTATATCCAGTTGACTGACAATGATGTTGAGTTCAACCATGTGCTCACTTTCTCCCTGCTGGATCTAACAGAGGAGTGCTCCAACTCTAATAGTGGATTCATCTATTTCTCCTTGCAGCTTAATCAGTTTTTGCCTACTTATTTTGACACTCTGTTGTTAGGTGCATACAGGATTGTTATGTCTTCTTAAAGAATTCTCCCTTAATCAGTAAGTAAAAGTTACCCCTGACAACTTTACTTGCTCTGAAGTTAATTCTGAAAATTAACATAGCGATTTCTGCTTTTTTGATTAGTGCTGGTGTATCTTTCTCTATCCATTTACTTATGATCTACATATGTCGCTATCATTAAAATGGGTTTCTTATAAATAAAATACTTTGCACCATTAGGTTTTGTTTTTTTGATCCTGACAACCTCTTGTCTTTTGATTGGTGCATTTAGGCCACTGATATTCAAAGTGATTATTGATGCAGTTGATCATGCTTATTGATTTTTTGCTGCCTTTGTTCTTTGTTTCTGTTTTTTCTTCTATTCTTTTTACGCCTCTTGTGGTTTTGAGTATTCCATTCTCTCTCCTCTCTCAGCAAGTGACACTACTTTTTTTTTTTTTTTTTAGTGGTTGCCCTAGATTTTGCAGTACACATTCACAATGAATCCAAGTTCATTTAAAAAATGACACTATACCACTTCGTGGGGTCTGTATGTGTATAAAGAATCCATTACTAATGTAATGTTGAACAACCGGTATCTGTTAGATCAATTAAGAAAGGAAAAATAAAAATTTTTATTTTATGTTCCCTTTTCTCCCCCTGATGCTCTTTTCTCTTTGTAGGTCCACGTGTCTGACCTATATCATTTTCATTCTCTAAAGAACCTCTGTTAACATTTCTTGCAAGGCAGGTCTATTGGTAATAAATTCCCTCCATGTAAAGTCTGTATTTTTCTTCTGAAGGATGTTTTTCAGGGTATAGAATTCGACATTGGTATCCCCACCCCAAACACTTTAAATATTGCACCCCATCCTCTTCGCTTCCTGCCTTTGCTTTTCTTAGGTAAGGTGTCCCCCCTCTGGCTTCTTGCAGGACTCTTTGTTTGATTTCCTGCAGTTGGAGTAGGATGTGTTTCGCTGGTTTGTTGCATGGATGCTGCTTGATCTCCTCTGGGCTTCCCAGTTCTGTGGTTTGGTATTTGACATTAATTTGGGGGAAATTCTCAGTTATTCTTGCTTCTTCTGATCTTCCCATTACATGTATATTTTAACAGTTGTTCTTGGATATTTTGTCCAATTTCTTCAGTCTTTTTTCTCTTTGATTTCGTTTTGAAAGCTTTTTCTTTTTTGTTTACAGGAATGAAGGTGATTCTTAATAAGGATACCAAAAAAGTCAAGATGGGAAGACAAATTTGGGACAACCAAGATGGATTTCATTATTCATATGAGGAGGATAAACAAAGACCTTGTCTGCATTCATCAGTACAAGTCCACTGCAAGTTAGGGGAGTAGAAATAATGAATTTGGGGATTTTGAACATTATTTGAAGAAGTTTAAGAAAAAAAAGGATCAAACTTTTTTTCTAAATAATTGAGTTACTTAAAATGAAAAAAATCCCTTAAAGCAGTGTAGTGTGGTTTTTTTATTTTTCTGAGAAAGAATTATATGATTTCATTGTTCTCTGAAGGTAACAACAATAATATATGCTATATATCTGAGTTTTGAACACATCAAGTACCAGGTACTTTCCAATAATGCTTTTCAATAATATATATTTTTCAATAACGTTCTATTCAATTAAATAATACATTCCCCCACAGAGCACTCCATTTCCACCATCCCATTGTTATTAAACCAGTCAATCCCTTGCTTTTCAAAATATATGAGACTCATAGAACATGAACTCCGAGAAAAATCCTAGTAGCAAGTACACCACATAAGCTGAGACGAAATATGATTCTGTGGCCACGTATGAATGAAGTCCAGTTATTTTTCTGTTGTCACGTAGAGTTTTAAATGTCTCCATCGTGACAGTGCTTTCTGGTGCAACGTGGGAACCCTCCTCTGACCCAGGCTCCCATCAGGATGTGCCACCCTCTCCAAAGTCCCAAACCAATGGGACCACCAGAACTTGGATATGAACCTTCAGAGCCATGAGCCAAAAACCAACCTCTATTTACTTCCCGAGGAGCCTGTCAGCCTGTATTTCCTTATCACGATAGAAAGCTCAGACATCATCCAAGACATAGTTCTCCCAAGACGGCTTCAGGAACATCTTGTTCTTCTTGTTCTGCAAATGTTCAGGTGCCTAGGAGACATTCTGTTGCTCTTAAAAGACCATTCTGGGATGTCACCAATGACGGTGAGGTAGCTGCCACTACGGACAGGGTGCGTGACCTGTGAACCCAATGACCCCAGCAGGTGTACAGTTCTGGGGGTCTAGGGTGCCCCTCGGGGCTGTGGCTGGCATCTCCCTAACAACAAGCTGGTCTTGGTCATCCCCCTAGGAGGGCCAGGCAGTTACTCCTGGGGGCTGAGCCCCATCCCTCCACCACCATCCAGCCTCTCCATGCTGACCCCTCTCACAGCCCAAATTCTGAAGTGGTCTCCCTGACCCTTTAGTGGCAGCTTAACCAAAAAAGGGATGTCCCACAAGATCCAGAATACAGCACTTGGCAAATAAACCCCGATGGATGAAAACAAAAAAAACAACAGAAAGACCTTCTGCTGAGATTTTACTATACTATTGTGAAATTTTAAGATGATTTTTGTCTCAATGTAGACTGTTTTCACTGAATAAAAGTTTAACTGGGTCAAAAATCACTGATTTGGAAAAGAAAAAAAAAACCCAAACCAAACTAAAAAAAAAAAAAAAAAAATTCTGGAAGCCGAAAGCCCAAGATCAGGGTGCCAGTAATGCTAAGCACTGGTGAGGGCCGCTTTTCTGATGACTCCAAGAAGAGTTGGTGCCATCCCCCGGTACACGGTGGCACCTCACTGTAAGAATGTCAGATGCTGGGGTTCAGGTGTCTCCTTGGCTCTGGGCCAGGGAGCCAGGTGTGTGCCAGCTTTTTGCAAACCCCAGCACTCTTGGCTCAGGTGTAATGAGGTAATTACAAAGGAGGTGCCACTGGCCTGATTCTGAAGGAGCACCAGCAGAATTTTGAATAAGGTGCCAGGTTTTCACTTGGCAGAAAGATGCCGGCACCCACGTGGTGATTCTCTGAGTCAGGAATGTGTCCTGGGCAGGCACGATTTTCCATGATCCTCAGATGGGGCATGCACAGTACTGAGTGTGGTGGGGAGAAGGTATTCCTGTTTCCAGTCTCTGTGTAATTCTTCTAGGTAAGCTCTCCTGTGGGGCTAACCTCTCTCTAGCTCTTCTTCTGCTGATGGAGGAAGAGAAGTCAGGGAAGCAATAACGAACTGACTAGTTTTGGGAAAACACTATTCTATTTGACTTGAGTCACCCAACTTCTTCAGCACCCTGTCCAACTAACCACTACAGTCCCTTCTTAAGTCAAGAGAAACCAAACACCTCTTTGGATTCTGTTTCTTCTCCCAACCTCACATTTTCAGGAACCTTCTTGATAGTGGGATTGGATTTTCATCAAAGCTACCCCTGAACATAGCTTTTAAGCCAGCATGGTGCTGGGCACGACCCCCATTACTACTGGGGAAATCAAAGCACAGTAAGTTCAAGGGAAGTGACCATTCTCATAGCAGGAATGTGGCAGGTGGCACTAGCATCCACCTGGTTCTTGCTCTTCCACCTCTCCTGGTCCCCACTCTGTAAACAGAGCTGTGAATGGACAAGGTCACCTGAAATACTGCCCTTGACCTTTGGGATTTTTGCTTACTCCTCCTTCCTGTTCTGTTTGGGTAGAGTGAAAACAATATTGATGCAGTATGTTCTCTCCCACCACCCTGACAAATGCACCTTCCTTTGCTAGTTGGCTGGGATTGCCCTAACAAGATGCCACAGACGAGGTGGCTTAATTAACAGAAATGTACTTACTTCTCAGCTCTGGTGGCTGGAAGTTCAGATCAAAGTGCCAGCAGGGCTGATTTCTGGTGAGGCCTCTCTTCCTGGCTTGCAGACAGCTCCCTTCTCCCTGTGTCCCCACATGGTCTTTCCTCTGTCCCTTCCTCTTCGTGCTCTAATTTTACCTTAATGACCTCTTTAAAGAGCCCGTCTCTTACTGCTGGATGTGAGGCTTTTTCTTCCCCACTGAAGCTGCTCTTCTAAGAACTTAGAGTGACATTTGTCAGATGGGGATAATCAGAGAGCCTTTCTCTATGGCAGGCTTTGAGGACTGAGTCTTGCCTGTAATGAGCTTGGCCTGCTTTGGAGGCAGCACACTGGAGATGGAGCTTCAACATCTGGATTGAGGGGAGCACACAATTTGGTCCTTACCACTTCCTGATGACCTGGACGGCTACATTTGACTTTGGAATCCTTGGACCCCCGAGACTCCACTCGAGTGTGTAAAAAAGACTGCAGTGGACTTTTGGCAAGAACGGTTGTTCTTTCTTGCCTCTTGGCAAAATCTGAAATTTAAGAAAAGTCTAAAATATTTCCTAGCCAGCCCTTAGCAGAGAAGTTTGTTGACCTCCTGCCCTAAAACACAGGGAAGGAGCCCCCCTTGCCTAAGTCCTCATCACCTTTATCTACAGAATGTGGTGGAAGTAATGCAGCTAAGTTCCAGTTGGAGCCTTAAGGAGCCTTGTGGCTTCTTCTGTTTTTGTCCTTTTAGAAGCCAACTGCCACATCAAGAGCTCAGGATACACTGAGTGACAAGTGACCGCATGGAAAGAAAGACCATGTACAGAACCCAAGGTGCCGTGGCCAACAGCCACCGCCAACCACCAGCGGCCATCTTGGCTCCTCAGCACCAGCAGAGCTGAGCTCCTATGGCCGACACCCTGCAGCTGCCAGGAGCGGTGGCTGCCGTCCTACCCACAGAATCACAGCATTAACACGATTGGTATTTTAAACCATTCACTCTTGGGAGGTTACTCAGCACCAGATAACGGAAACAACTGTCAAGTAACAGACTAGGGAGTGCTCCCTGCGGGGCAGGCCAAGCCTGTCTGGGCAGAACTCACCCCAGTCCCAAAGCTGCACTTTGAGGAAGATACTATGATTGTGCCCTTATTATGGATGCCACTCCAAGTTCTTAAAAGAGCAGAGCTACAGCCAGAGTGTATTAGACCACAATACAAGTCTTTCCTGAAGTCCAACAGGAAGTCTTTCCTTGAGGGGTGACTGCTAAGACTGCACCGGCTCCAACAGAGCAGAGGTGCAGTGGTCCTGAGCAGGTGCATGGCCCTCGGCCCTCTTGTCTGTCTCCAAGGGTCCTCGGGCCCCGCCCAGCAGCCCTTGCCTCTGGTCTCCTTCCTGGGGATGGACGGGTGCTGGGGAAAAGCCAGCAGGACTCACAGTGAGAAACCCACCCTAGGGCCTGCCTCAGGCTGTCTGCTGACCCTGGGAGCTGTCAAAATGTTCCCTGTGCTTCTGGACCAGATAACCACTTATGAATGAGTCAAGCAATGAAACAGAGCTAAGAAAACACTTCGTGCCTTTAAGAGCTTTATTATTAGCTGGAATAAAAGTTTTTCCAGAGCTGGGGGGGGGGGTGTCCTCCTTAGATGTTTTGGGTAACAGGGAATAAGTGACACCCATGGCATTGGGGCAACAGGCCTGCCCTTGGAGGCTGGTGGACCAGGGTCCTGGCCCCACCACTTGCTGTCTGGGGGCTTGGGCAGAGCACCTCTCCTGTCCAAGTCTCCCTCTCCTTGGATGCAAAACAGGGATAATACAACTTGCCTCGGAGACCACTGCGAGAACTAAAGGTGAGAACAGGTATCTGTGCATGGTTCACACTGGGAAATGACAAACGTTGGCGATCTCTCTCCAGAGACCCACCTCCTCCCCACCACTGCCCTGGCAATTTTACAAAGAAAGGTGAAATAAAGCTCAGAAATCCCCAGCTCATTTTTATAGGATTAAAAATATATCCCTAAATGAAGGGCCCATTAGTGCAGGCTACAGAATATTGGGAGAAAAGAATGAACTAGAGCATTATGGTGGGGGGGGGGGTGGTTCTGAAGCCAAGTAGCAGGCCTGGGCGAGCCCCCAGCTGGCTGGAAGGAGGAGGCATGCCCTGTGGCATCTGAGCAGGAACCTGTAGTCCCCCCTCCCAGGGCAACAGCCAGTGCAGGAGGAGAGATGGGTGCAAAGCCTAGGACTCCTTGGATTGGGACCTTGGGAAACATTAACACATCTCTCAGCACTTCCGTTTGGTCATCTGGAAGACGGAATTGACTTAAGTATTGAAATAAAGTAAACGAGGAGCTTAGCCCTGGTCTAGGACATAGAAGGCATTCAGCAAGGAGCAGCGATCCCCCAAATCCCCCAGGGACCTGGTCTTTCTGTAGGGGAGGGGAGGAGGGGACAGGAGAAGGGAAGGGAGCACGGCTGGCCTGCGGACCAGCAGGTGCCCAGCGCCGTCAGTCGGGCTGAGCGGATTGGGCTCCGAGGCCGGGAGACCCTGCAGGAGCTGTAGGCAGGTGAATCACACAACCCACCTGATCCCCAGGAAAGACCCGAGAACTACACAATTCAAGGAAGAGCCCGCAGGGCAGCCCGGCTTTGGTCTTGAAGTCTTGCTCCGAGCAGAGCGGGGTCTTCATTTTCCCTGGCAAAGCGGAGTCCTCGGGCCTGACCTCGACAGAGGGAAATTGGCCTCTGATGGAAAGAAGGCCGCGCTGGGCTTATCATTCTCTGTCTTTAATCAAGAGCTTTTCTCCGCTCCCACCCGCAGCTGGTGTGGGGCCGAGCAGGAACGGCTGGCGCTCCCCCGCCTCTCCCTCCCTCCCTCCCTCCCTCCTTGTGGCGAGGGCTAATTTACTGCCTGACTGCCTGGCTGTGCCCAAGGAAGGAGTCATTTTCTCATCGAGTTTTCAGATCCTCTGTTACCGTCCACCCCTCTCTCCAGCCCCTTCCCCAGAGCCACGGAGAGTCTCTGAGACAGCAATGGCAGGGGGTGGGGAAGGAGCAGCACAGGCTGGTGTCCCATCCACCTGCAGACCCTCAGGTCCCCCAGCCCATCGGCCTCTCATGCTGCTGATGAGGCATGCAGCCCCTCTGCCCTGTGTCCTGTGCCACTGCCCCTCACCTGTGATAGCCGGGGGATCACCCTCCCAGTCACCTGGCTCCAGAGTTCCTGCCTCTGAGCCTCCAACCTTGTCCCACTTCCATCGCTACCTTAGGAAGGCGGCATGCACCCCTGATCCCGAGCACAGACCAAGAGCCCAGCACGGCCCAGAGCCTGGGTGGGTGCTCAGCAGTAAGCACAGCACAGAGGCTGCCCTCGCAGGGCTTAGTGGGATGGCAGACAAATCAATCCAGCAGTCCATCCTAGTCCATCAGAAGGGCACGAGTGCCACGGAAACATCAGGGGCAGGGGCCAGCAGTGTGGGCTGGGGCTGGAGGCTTGCAGGTTCACACGGGGTCTTCAGGACAGAGGACCTTCCCAAGCTGGGAAGTGAAGGCTTGAGGGAGGGAAAAGAGGGAGCACATTAATGCTTGTGGGGGGGCATCCTAGGCAGAGGGAAGAGGAGGAGGAAAATCCTGGAGGAGGGAGAAAGTCTGGCAATGTGAGGGGCAGAAGGGAATTCAGTGCAGCTGGTTGAGAGATGAGTTCAAGGGTTTGGGGGAGACATGGTCAGGGAGGGAATGTGGAGTGTCTTAGTTCATTTCCTGTGGCTATAACAAAATACCTGAGGCTGGGTAATAAAGAAAAGAGGTTTATTTAGCTCATGGTTTTAGAGGCTCAAGAACATGGCATCAACATCTGCTCTGCTCTGGTGAGGGCTCCCTTGGAAGTGTCACAGGGCAGATGGCATCATGGCAGAGTACAGTTGTGTGAGGAAGAGATCACATGGTAAAACAGGAAGCCAAAGTGCAGGGGTGGGCCACTCTTAGTGTCTCATAACAACTCACTCTTTTTGGAACCAACTGAAGTCCCACAGAGCCACAATCCGGGTTCCCTTCCTTTTGACCTCCGAGGTCCTGGCCAAGGCTGAGCTCACCAATGCCTGCCTTCTTTGGAGTAAGGCTACGGCTCCCTGTTCTCTTGCGCATAACTTGGTCTTTTTTCTCCCACCCCAAGCTGCAGCTCCCTCTGCAAAGGGGACCTTGGCCCTTCCAAAAGGGAGGTCACACTTGATGGCCCCTGGCTGTGTCTCATGGTGAAGGTTGCTTTTACTACATGGTAGAGCCACTTGGAACAACAGGTGGGTTTTATATAAAAATGCAGCTGCCTGGCCTCTGCCATGGGCATCACTGGCCTGGCATTCCCACGGGGCTAGACTGCAGAAGCTGCACCCTGGGGATAGGTCTCCTGCTCCCTCTTGTCCAATCTCCAACCCTCATTGGACTTGCCCATCTGCTCCCAGGCAGAGGAGAGCCAACCATGCCCAATGATCTCCCAAGTGGTTTTAGCCACAGCAAAGGTGACATCTGATATCGCCAAGAGGAATACTGTCCTGTCCCTGTCTTGAAATCCACATCTCTCCTGGGCTGTATCATCCCTGTCTAACTCCCCAAGGCCCTCCTGGCAGATCTCCTCCAGGGCCCCCTACTGGCCACGCATCCCCAGGCCTGGGACAGTGCCAGGTACTTGGTAGGCACCTGATGAATGTGCGGACCGACAGATGCCACCTGCTGGGTAGGGGCTTGGGTGTTTCTGGTTCACCTTTCTGGTTCTCAGGGGTTTGTCCAGCATTAGTGGCTGGATCACATTCTGAGTCACTGATTGTGTCTCTGTCATGACTCAGCACCTGGATCCCGGTTCAGAAGGAGGCAGGTCCCTCCTCTCCTCAGAGACGCCCAAGAAGAGATAGTCTACAACTGAGTGCTTGGTTTTAGTGCCCTTCCTCCCCTAACTCTGGAGACGATGCTATCTGTGAAAAGAATGTATGGGTTCTGGGGTCAGAAAGCCCTGGTCCACATCCACCTTTGCCTGTCACCAGCTGTGAGATCCTGGGCGAGTCTTGGAACCTCTGCTCATGTATAACATGTGACAAACAAGAAGATGTGCCCAGAGGGCTTGGTACAGAGTAGACGGCAACACATCATGGGTGAGGTCCCCTGCGTGTGGTCCTGCATGGTCTCCTACCAAGTCTGCAAGGACAACCTCACGTGGCACACTCTAAGCAAGCTTCTCTGCCCTGAAAGCAGGGCACACAGAGGGACACCAGCCAGAGGGACACTTCCCGTGCAGCGTCTCCTTCTTCCAGGAAGGAGAGGACAGTGCTAGGACTTGGAGTCTGATTCTTCGGCCGTTGAGAGACATCTGGCTGTGACAGGGTCTCACATCCTGAAATGGCCAACTCCCAGAAGGATCAGCCCCACGTGAAGCTTTTGTTCCGCCTTCTCAGGGACCCTCATGGCCCTGGAATTATGTGTTCCATGTCAAAGCAAAGAGGACCCTTTGTGTCAGCTTCAGGGATCATTTTCTGAGTTAGCACCCCCCCCCCCTTCCATGGGTGTTCATCTCAAGTCCCCAGCCGCCTTCGTGAGTGACATTTCTAGCCTTGGCCCTGTCATTACTGGTTAGAGAGATGCTACAGTATTAATCGATTTCAAGGTTTCTGAACAAATAGCCATACATGTTTAAGCCCCTGCTCTGCCTATTAGGGGAAATGCCACCTATGATAATTATGCTGCCCCTGCCTGACAGGAAGATTTACACAGGAGACAGAATGACTGCAACCTCTGAGAAAATCCTGAAACCTTGGACCTGTTCGGCCTTTCCCGACACAGCAGGTATTCCTGAGGCCAAATGCATCAACTTCCTGAATGCAACCAGGAAAAAGGCCAGCAAAGCAGACAAGACCTAAAGTCACACTAACTCTGTCCCAACAGAGAGGCTCGTGGGCTCAGGAAAGTCATCGGGACCGAGACACAGCTGTGCCTGCTGATGTCTGCAGAGTGCCACTTCTGCCAAGGGTGAGCACCCAGGGGCAGCCGGATGTGCTTCTGGATCCCTGAAGGCAACCTGCGTGGCCCAGGAAGCTTCCAGAAGGTGGTCTGCATACTTTCTTACCACTGGGGGCTCACATGAGGCACTGCGGCCTCAGTCACCTCAGCTGAAACAGTGGCCCCATGGGAACTCCCTGGTGGGGTTTGTTAGGAGAAATAAATGAGGGAAAGTATCTGTGGCACCTGGTACACAGCAAGCACTCAATAAACGGTGATCACGCCATTTATTACTGGGCGTAAAGAGAAGAGAGGAAGGGAGGCTTTGGAAAAGGGCATCTGGAGTGAGAGCAGGCTGTTCCCTGAGTATGAAGAGGCCCCAAGTTCCCCAGATCTGTCCAAAGTGTGATTAAGGTTGAATGACGTCCCCAAGACCTGTCACTGTCACCTTTTCATAGTAAGAAGAACTCTGCAGGTACAGGGTGAGGCTCTTGAGGTGGGCAGATGATCCCAGATCACCCAGGGGCCCAGCAGAACCAAACGTCCTTGTTAGAGAAGAGGGAAGCTGGGGGTTGGAGCTGGAGAAGACGGAGAGGGGCCAGAAGATGCCAGGAGGCAGGGGACGTGGGAGAAGGAAGGCACCCTGAGAAGGAAAGAGGCGGCCTCCAGCTTTTGGGGGAGGCCAGGAAACAGGTTCTCCCTGAAAGCTTCCAGAGGAACAGCTCTGCCAACAACTTGACTTTAACTCAGAGAGACTGATTCTGACCTCCAGGGCTCTGTGTTCCACCTGTGTTCCGAGCTGCTGACCTGTGGCTGTTTGATGCAGTAGCAACAGGAAGTTCATACATAGGAAGGACACTGAGCAGCAAAGACCAGCCGTTCAAATGGGTGAATCTTAACTCTGTGGAAAGTGGACCCTGTCAACCCTGGTGCCGTCACGCAGTTGGCGTGTATCCATCACGGGAAGCTGACCGTGTGATCGGCAGACCTGGCCTTACTGGAGACGAGGGTCAAAGTCACCTTCACTCCTGGAAATGTTGCCATCCTCTGTCACCAATCTATATGGCATCTGGTGGGTTGTTCCCTGGTGCTCAGCACCTGTCAGTCAGTAGGAGGCTTCCGAATCCCCACTACATCCAGAGGAGTAGTTTTTATTGTACCATCAATTTGTCACATTGAAAAATGTGACTATTTAAGTTCAGGTTATGCCTGGAGGTACCAATGAGTGAGCTTTTGAGGGAAAACCTCCAATAACTTATATGTCAAGATGACATGTCGCCTATGGCCATGTCATCAGAACTTGATTTCCCAAGTGCAGTCTGTTTGAATGTAGTCTAAGAAAATAACAAACAAAAAAGTCTTTAAGAGAAGAATAAAACTCAGTTTTCTTTCTGGAACAGTGACCATCATTGCGAGTCATATTAGGTACAAATAATGAGGGTCCACTAGGTGCCAAATGTTGCACGAGGCCTGTTAGTCCTTGTAGCAGTTCTTAACAGGAATGTGCCATTATCCCTAACTCGCCACTGAAGAAAGGCAGGTGCGGGGGGCTAAGAGACTGGCCTGAGTTCCCAATGTCCACAGACAAGAGCAGATTGAAGCTCACAGAGGTCTGACTCCGAGCTTGTCATTCCTGGTATTCCCTCTGGGTCTGAGACAAGTGCATGGGCCACTATGATGGACAGATGTGGGATCCACTGCCCACAGCCATTAGGGGGGCTCTATGAAGACCTCGGGTTGGTCCGACTTTGCACCAGTTTCTGTAATGGTCTGAATATGAGGTGTCCCCCCAAAGCTCATGTGTGAGACAGTGCAAGACGGTTTAGAGGAGAAATGATTGTATTGTGAGAGTCTTAACGCAATCAGTGAATTAATCCCCTGATAGGGATTAACTGAGTGGTCACTGAAGGGGGAGGGTGTGGCCGAATGGGAATTGGGGGCTTGGCTTTGGGGTATATATATTTGGTATCTGGAGAGTGGAGTCTCTCTACTTCCTGATCATGATGTGAGCTGCTTCCCTCCACCTCTCTCTTCCGCCATGTTGTTCAGCCTCACTGCGAGCCCCAAGGAATGGAGCTGGCCTTCTGTGGACTAAGACCTCCAAAACCGTGAGCCCTTAAATAAACTTTTCTTCCTTTACGGTTGTTCTGGTTGGGTCCTTTTAGTCACAGAGGCAAAAAAAAGCTGACGAAGACACTTTCCATCAGGCTGGGGCGCAGGTGGGGAAGGGCTGCTGCATCTGCAGGGCTGTGTGAGGACAGGAAGTGGCCTTCATGTTGACCCAGGGTCACACACCATTCTATCACTGGCACACATGAAGCTTCCCAAGATAGGAAGAGGATTCCTCAGTACGTGTTCTACCAAAGACACAGCAGTACAGCCCACTGCTGGGAGGATTCAAACCGTGGAACCATTTAGCTTTCAACAAACCCAGAGGTTCTTCCTAAATTAGACACTGAACATCAAGTAGCACGGAGCACACATTCCTCGGAGGTTGCTAAAAAAGCCCTTATTGCCACCACCTTGCAACCCAGCTTTTCCGGGAGTGCTTCACAGGCCGCTCCCCCACCCATCAGAGCCTCTTAAATCACCTTGGCCACGGTCACGTGAGAAATGCGGTTTACCCCGCAGCTGGCCCACATGCACACCTAACACAAACCAAAGTTTCACAAGATAAGCCCTACTGTGTGCAATGAGCTCTCCTATTTCCTCTTCCTACACGTTCATCTATTGTTCAGTCTATTTGGTGGCCATGACCCACACACGGACCTAGGGGATTCACGAATGACCCCATATTCCAGTGGGGGTTGTGTTTGCCCTTTGATTTCCTGGTCTATAAAAGAAGGACCGGGGATCCCTACCTCCGGGGCGATGTAATCTGGAGTCCCACAGAAGGTCCTGGTTGTGACTCCATCCATCATGTGTTCTTTGCACATCCCAAAGTCAGCAATTTTGATATGTCCTTCTGAATCCAGCATGACATTATCTAACTTCAGGTCCCTGCAAAGAAGCAGGACAACATCAGAGTCCTTCCCACGACAGGTCAGGGTTTGCTTTGGAGCCGGTGAAACAGAAGTATACTTAACTAGTTGCCATCTCAGGGGTATTTAAACTGTATGTCCCTGGAGACCAGGGGCCAGGAGTTCTTGTGTCTTTATATCTCCAGAGCCTCACACAGAGTCTGGGATATGGTAGGAACTGGCACATTGAGTGGTTGTTCCTAGGAATCCACACAATCCAATTTATGAGGTCTGAGGGGATCCCACTCATTTGATTCATTATCGTGCACAAGGTAGGGTGGGGTGGGGCTGAAACACAGCCGGGTTTGAGAAATTATGAGTTTCAAACCACCTCACACCCTTCCTCCCGCTGGTACCAATGTCCTTTTAGGTACTCTTCAGTCAATACTGGAAGACATTCTCTCTCTGGTGCCACACTTGGACTGCAGATAATGAAAAAAGGAATTTGACTCAGTAGCTCCCCCTTGCTTTTCCCCAGCTCCCCATGTTCTTTTCCTGCTGAGTATCTATAGTGACAATTCTCTGTCCATCGCTCTGACCTCCATTCCCAACAAATGGCAGAGGAAGGAGCTGTCAGGAGAGAAAACCATGTTTTCTTATGGAAAGTAACAACGAGATCTAAAATCTTTCAGGTCTAGAGATCAGAAGTGACTCTGGTTTGCCTCAAGGTGGCAGAGACAGGTAGTCCCAGCAGATCTGTGTTCCCTGGGGGTTACCCACACCATGCCATGCCCAGAGTCCCCATCACAGAATGACATGCCCAGGGAGGCCCAGCAAACCTCTCCACTGTGCTGCTGCTGGAAGGGCTTCAGATACACACCTATAAATGATGCCTCTTTTGTGAAGAAAGAACAATCCAATGGAAATCTCTGCTGCATAGAATCTGCAAAAGAAAATGGTTCGGGTTTCTGCCTGGCTTCTTAAGACTTCTGTATCTTCTGGAGTCTCACATTCAGGCATCAGAGATAAAAAGAGTGTAAGACCTTAGGCTTCCCAAGATCACATCCTCCCACAGGTGTTCTTCCAACCGTCAGCCCCTCTCTGCCATCTCCAGCTCATCCGTGTCAATGAGACAGGCTTACTTTTCTTCACTGGGGAAGGTGGTTAGCGAATTTGCTGCCGACAAAATACTTTCTAATAGAATCATTTAAAGAGTGGCTACCTGTGAGAGTATTCCATGTCAGGAAACATGGCAGAGTAGAGTAAATTTCCATTTTCCTATTCATGGGCAGAATGCACTGGTGTTTGAACATACAATTACTCCCTGGATGACAAAGGCAGCCGTGATGGACTCGAGCTAGTTCACTCATTCGCTGAAGTGCTGGGATAAATGGGACGTACACCATGATTCATACCTGAGTCTGCCCTTTTACATAATTCATAATAAGAGCAGCTACTACCATCCCTTCCAAATCATTCGTAGGTTAATATCTGAAACTCTGAGAAAATGTAGAGGGATGTTTTGAAATTTGCATAGCATTTAAGAGTCTTTGAAGTTTGAAGAACCACAAGTTTGCGCCTGGGCAAATATCACACCCGGGAGACCTAAAGTAAACACATACTGTTTACAAGAGCAGAGAAGTGAAATCTCTGATGGTGAATGCTAGGCTTTGAATGGGGCACCGTCTCTGAGGCTGGCAGAAGAGATAGGATTATGGCTGATTTTTACAATTTTCATGTGTTTTTTTTCCCCGTAATTTAAAAGAAAACTTTTCTGTAACACACATACATTAAAAGAGGATTGGGCAAGGCATGTTTATGTTGTTTTATGACAAAAAGGTGCCCTCTTGTGATCCCAGCACCTCGGGAGGCTGAGGCAGAGGATGACAAGTGCCAGGCTGGCCTAGGCAATTTAGTGAGACTCTGCCTCAAAGAATAAAAAGGGCTTGGATGTTGCACAATGGTACAGAGCCCCGGGATTCAATCCCCAGTCCAGGGGTGGGGAGGTGGGGTGGGGAGGAAAGAGAAGAAAATAAAGTGGCTATTTGCTCTTATAGCTGTGTGCTCTAAAGCTTTATTCTGCAATCTGAGCATTTTAATGCTTTATAACTCACAATGTTAAGAGAGGAGATAAGGCAGGCATTTCTAAAACACATTTAAGAACAAATAAAAGCAGAAAAAAAAAATCCCCTTTATATTTTTAAAGCTTGCTACCAAAGAATTCCCTATTGTGCCTTCAGTTAATCTCTCCTAGGGCAGATAATCCTGCACAGGCCAAAGATTGCTCTGATTTATCTTTTTAGATGAACAGTGGCCGGACTCCTATTCATGTTGGCTAACTTGATTAGTGGGGTGTACATCTAATTTGGGGAAGTAAAATAGCCATTTGCTTAGGTTTGCTTCTGTTGAGTTTCCAGGGACTTCCTGGCTCCTGAGAAATGGGACAGTGTTCCAGGTATCAAAGTCCCTCCTCCGATCCATGATGACTCCTCCATCCCCACACGGAGCCCGCGGCTCCACTCCTGCATCCCAGCATCCAAGGCGCATCCCACAGAAACACTCCAAGCTGAGCTCGCGGTTCTTCCTTGCAAACCGCAACCTTCCTGATAGCTGCCCTCACCCAAGCCTAAGCTGGGACATCACAGACAAACGTTTCTGTCACCGAATTCTGCTTTTCTTTCTCCAGAATGTTTGTTAAGGATGCTTGCTTCTCTCTGGCTCCAAGCTGAAGCCCTAATTCCAGCTCCATTTCATCTGCTTAAAAAGATCCCTACTGACCCCTTTGTACCAGCCCCTACATTCCTCCTGCCCACTCAGCTCCCCTCTTTAGCCAGAGGGTGCTGTGAGAACTTGGTCTCATGGGGTCAAGTCCCAGTGAAGCCCCTCCCCTCTGTCCTCTTTCTCAGCCCCCCACCCTGCCTGTGCCCTCTCCCGGCTCACACCACCTGCTGAGCCACAGGCCTGGACTTGGTCTCACCTCTGTCCACATCCTCTTCCTGGCCTGCCTGTCTCTGGGTTGGGCATTACTTGAAGACTTGCTACTCTCAACCCCCAATTTTGGGGGGCTTGGGTTGTGTTCTGGGCATTTCCCCACAGTTGGAGCCATGCATTATAATTTTCTGTGACTTCTCAAAAGCCAGGTTAGAGCATGAGCTTCCCAGGGAGGGGGAGCCTCATCCTCACGTGTCCAGTGCCTGGTGCACCGTGGGTGTGCAATATTCATTCGCTCAATGAGCAGTGAGGGACTCTACCCCTAAGGGTGGCACAGGGTGGCATGGGTATGCACCAGCATCTCCAATTTACAGGCAACAGAATAAAAAGCTCCTGTGGAAACATCTAGAAGGGACCTGTTAACACATCTATTCCCTTGGGAAGTTTCCCAAATGAGCAGGGCCATCTTGGACATCCAGTCTAGTAGAAGTTCCCAGTTGACAGTACTGGGCCCCCTGAATTACAGGACTGAAAAAAAAATACTCACACTGCTTGTGGCTCCTTAAATTTTCCTACTTGCTGAATGTGGTACATCAGGTCCCCGCCGTTGACATACTCCATGACAAAGTACAGCCGATCCTGCAGACAAAGGTGTACACGTGAGCAGGGATCCTTCCCCATAGGTAGCCTGGTTTGCATCCTCATTAGTCAAACTTGGGCTGCGCTGGCAGATCTGCTCAGTTTGAAGCCCTTCACATTTTTTTCCCAGCTAAAGAATAAGCGATATACCCTCCTGCACAAGGGCCTTGGGATGGACGCTCATTACATAACTCTGAACTAATGGCTGTCTGCCTCCTGGTTACATACATTCCTCATTACAGTAACGGCCTCAAACATTCTTCCTTTTTTCCCTACATGCATAATATATTTCTAAGCCAGGCGCACTGTGAGGAATCCATATGGGCCAATCAGTTCATTCCCACCAATGTTTCTTGATGATGCAAGTGTGTAAAACTTGGTTTGCAATGTCAAGGAGGGTGGCATGCTGCTGTGGTAATGTGCTCAAATGGATCTTCTGAAAACTCACCCCTTGGATTAGGCTGGGCTTCTAAATTGTACCTGCTTAATGACATCTGTCAGGTAGGGGAGAAGGAGGACCATAACAGGAGAAGTTAATCCAATGTTCTTTGATAACCACTAGGTCCCCAAATCCTGTATTTTCATTTTCTCTGTTACTGGTATATGAGGTGTTGGCCACACGCAGGGCATTCATCATACAACCAGAGAAGTGTGCATATTTATGAGGACATTACGCTGGGCCAGATGGGAGAGGCTGAGCAGCTAACATCTCAGCACACGAGGTAAAAGCTGACCTCTGCTCTCTGCTAGAGAACATCCCCTTTTCACAGAGGTTATTAAACATTAAAGTGCTGCTCAGGGAGAAAGGCAGCACAGTGAAGCCGGTGATAAGAGCCAGGAAACGGCTCGGGGAGCGTCACTCTCCGGCTCTTCAGTTAGAAACTTCAATATCGGCTTCGAGTCTTTGCTTCGTAGCTTTCTGGAGCTTAATTGGTGTGAGCGGAGTGACGGCAGCTGGGCTGGGATTTAGGGGTTTGCTTCCCTTCCCACCTTGCTGCTCAGCCCTCCCTGCCACTCCTGGGGCGGGGAGTCTGGGTGCTGCTGAGAGCAGGCAGGAGCCCGGGGTGTGGCCAGAGCGCAGCTGACACACAGTGGCCAGCGCCCAGCTCTGCAGCCTCCTGGAGCGCTGACACGGTGTGGCTCTGTGGCCATCTTGAGATTCTACAGACCCAAAGCACGAGGGCCCTTCTCAGGGGTTTTTAAAGACACACATAAGACACCAAGTCGATTTCTGACCATGGTGCGGTTGGAAATAGTAACTGTCCCAACCACAATGATCACTGACCATTGAGCCATATTTAAAGGGAAAGCCCACCTGGTGCCGTCTAAAGGTCTCGTTTTCTTATAGGACAATCGCCAACCCCACAGCTGACAGATCAGTGCTTTGGGATTCTGCCCACCCCTTCCAAAACGTTTTGCTCTATGATAGGGGTTAGTAGACTTTTTCCATAAACGGTCAGACGATAAGTATTTCAGGCTTTGTGTGTTTCTTGTAACTACTCAGCTCCGACGTCTTAGCATGAAAGCAGCCACAGGGGACAGGTAAGTGACTGAGTGTGGCTGTGTCCCTAGAAAACGATGTATGCATGCTGAAATATGAATTTCATCTAATTTTCACATGTCATGAAATACTGTGTTTGGATTTCTTTTTGGTGACCTTTCTTACAGCTCAGGGGACATACAAGGCTGGTCCTAGTTTGCCACTCTTGTTGAGTGTCTGAAACAAACACACATTTTTATAAAATGGCATCTCCTGAGGTCCCAAAGCTGTGCATGGCAGCTGGACAAGTCGTCAGTCTCATAGAGGCAGGACTGTGAATTAATTCTTAACTTTTTTGAACCCCAAAAGAGTGGCTGTACATCAGATGCAATTTAAAAAATATCTTCCATCTGGTTGGTAGAACCTATGAAGGATGCAGAGCCCCAGGAAGGAGAGGCCCACTGTAAATGTTTGCTGAATTAAATGGAATGAGTGCCAAGCAGAGGACATCACAGAGGGGGATGACCCAAATCTGCCATTGCCAGAAGGGTGGGACCTGTCCCTGTCCCCTGGGCTTGGCATTCCATCCTGCCTCTCCCAGGGATGCTGAGGGCAGGTGGGCACCAGGCCTCAGAGACACAGCCCCCGGGCCTTACCACCGTCTGGAAGCAAGAGTGCAGCTGCGTCAGGAATGGGGGCTTGTCAAGCAGGGCCAGGACCCGCTTCTCCACCATGGTGCACTCCACGTCGTCGTCCTGAATCACCACGTCCTTCTTCAGGATTTTGATGGCATACAGTTCTTCTGTTCCCTTCCTGTCAGCAAGCATCACCTGGGAACAGACCCAGAGCACCCTGAACACGGGAGGAACCGGGCCAGCTGCAAGTCTGAACCGTGGGATAGGAAACTGCTTAGCTAATTTTGCTGCATGTCGCAGTGTCCCCTGAAGGTCCTGTGTAAAGGCTTTTGGTCCCCAGGGTGATGCTTTTGGGAAGGGGTGGAACCTTCAGGAAGGTGGGGCCCTTGTGGAAGTCCTTGAGTTTTTTGGGGGAATGACATGCCCTTGAAGGGATCTGTGAGACTCCAGTTTCTTCATTTTTTTTCTCTTAGTTTCCTGGCTGACAAGGCAAAGAGACTGCCCCACCATGAAGTGCTGCCTCACCAGAGACCAAAGCAACTGGGCCACTCAATCATGGACTGGAACCATGAGCTAAAAATAAACCTTTTCTCTTTATAAATGAATTGACTCAAGCATGTCATTATACTGATGAAAAATGAATACCAACTTTACATACAAATTTGGAAATGTTGCGCATCACCACAAATTAGATTCTTCCAGAACTTGTATAACTTCTAAATGATTGAGATTTGCACTGCATACCTATTGTCACCCGGGGTTGCTATTTTGGTTGCTAAAAGGAATATTCACATTCTCTATGAGGATTAGTCTGAATTCATGCAAGTTTTCAGAAACATCCTTAGGGTATATGCAATGGACCTTTATAACGTCACTCGCCTGGAACTCAAAAAGGCAGGATGGAAATCAGTTCCTGGAGTGGTCGTGAGTCTTGGGACCACTGAGACCCAGTGAAGGAATGCAGGCTGACGGCTCCACCACCCCATATGACCCCACATTTAATTTTTAGTTGTGCAAATTATTCAACTAACATTTTGGAACATCCTCTCAGTTCTGAACAGGTGACGCATGAGAACCTGCTGTTAGTGCTCTGGATACAGTTGTTTTTAATCACAAGAAGTAGGAAGCATTTGAGGAACGTGTACAAATACCTAGGGAGGTCTAAAGGGCTATTCTGGAAACTTCAGGGAGAACAAAACCAACCCACCACTCTCTGCCCAAGCCCCTCCACTTCTTACCTTCCCAAAACTCCCTTTCCCCAGCACCATGAGGAAATTGAAGTCGGTGAGCTTCACTCTGTCGAGGTTGTTGGAAGGTTGTTTCCTGTCTTCAGAAGGACTGATCACTTTGTTACCCGCAGGGCCAAGCTTGGCTTTCTAAACAACAAGCACAGACATGAAAGGCCATTGGTCATTTTTCCAAGGAAAGAGTGACATAAAACAGCACCTGGGATCCAAGTTTGATGCCAGCTGGAAGGAGGGAGGTGGGAAGGGGAGAGAAACGAATCTGAGAGCCAGATGCAGCTCCTACAGCAGTGGCTGTGCTCCCCGAGGGCAGGTCTGCAAAGAGGTGGAAGGTTGCCCTTCCCTGTCTCAACTCCACACCTGGTTAACCCAGGAATCAGGCAAGGGCATGTCAGTTCTAATTCCGGGATGTAAAAGCCAGCTTTGGGGAGTGGCTGGGGTGGTGGCTCAGCAGTAGAACTAGTACCCGTGGGGCCCTGGATTTGATCCTCAGCACCACATATAAATAAAATAAAGGTAGTGTGTCCACCTACAACTAAAAAACATATTTAAAAAAAAATCAGCTTTGGGGGAAAATGGTACATTTTCACTACCGATACATAAAGGAAATAAACTGTGGCTGATGTTTTCATCATCTGTAGATTTTCTGGTTTAAAGTCCTTCTGCATAAAGGAAACTTGTACCCAGGCAAAGAGGGAGAAGAAAGTCCTTTGGAGAGGAATGATGTAAGTGGCAAGGTGCGGGGATGAGTTATTGCTACTTTCAAAGGCACAGCAAGGAGAGCAGGCTTTCTGTTTGATTTTTAAAAGTTAAGAGTCAAACTCATAAAAAGAAATGGGTGTGCATGGGAACCTGGTTTCGCATAAAACCGGAAGGTTCCGGAAGTGTGGTGAATGATACTCAAGCAATGGAAGGAGGTCCACGCACTAGGTTCCCCATGTGACGGCGCTGGTGGGGCCACACTCACTACTCTCATGGAGAGTCACCATGTCCATGGGGAACAGCAGGAGGGCTCAGAAGAAAAGGGGAGACGAGTGAGATCCTGTGGGCATGATCCTCCTAACAGTCAGCAAGGCGCAGTGGTGCATGCCCGTAATCCCAGTGGCTCGGGAGGCTGAGGCAGGAGGATCACAAGTTCAAAGCATGGTTCAGTGAGTTAGTGAGGCCCTAAGCAACTTAGTGAGACTCTGTCTCTAAATAAAAAATGTAAGGGCTGGGGATGTGGCTCCGTGGTTAAGGGCCCCTGGGTTCAATCCCTGATATCAAAAAGAAAAAAAAAAAGATGGCCAAGGAGATATAAAAGGCATTTGAGAAGGGCTTTACTATGGACCAGTGCATCAGAAAGACTGGTCCTTAGCTCTAGGGGAAAATGGGATTTGCAGTTTTCTTCTTTGGCAGCAAAGGAGGCTTAGGAATCATCCTCACTCCCTCTTTGAGAACCAGCCTCCCTTGCTGCACAATTAGAGTGAGCCACCCTGCACCGGAGTCTTTGCCTTAGCAGAGTGAGCCCCCTCAGCGGTCTCTGGATTCCTGTCCCTAATGCTGTGCTTTGCACAGAATATGCACCCAACACTTGGGTTGAATGAATAAAGAGATGAAATGTCCATGTCTCTACCTGATGCTGTGTTACGGGGTGATGCTCTTTCCCACAGAAGTAACTCATTTGTACAGGATGGAATCTCACAGCTCGAGTACGTGCTCTTAAGAACTGAGCACATGCATTGAAGATGAGGGGGAGGTGGTCCTGACGTTTTTGCTTCAAACCTAAAGGTATTGAATATGATTGTGCTTGTTGGGAAGTTCAAACTTTCCTCTGGTTGGGTAGCGGAGTCTGCTGCGCAATAGTAAACCGGCAATAGATCGACAGAAGCGGCAGATGCATTCATTTAAAGTGCACAGGTGCTAAACAAAATATGAAACTCAAAGAGGGGTCAGATGGCTGAGGCTGAAATACTCTCTTCACAGGAGAGAGGGAAGTGGAGGGGGATCCGACAGGGGGAGGAAAGAATTTTCAGGGGAGAGAACGAGCCTGGGAACAATCAATGGTCTGGGACAAAGTTCCTCTGGGCTCTGAGTGTGGTGTCTGATTTTTAGTCTCTTCCTGTGCAGTCAGAGGACAATCTTTAGTACAGAAAAGCAGATGTGATCAGGTAGGTCTTGCTGATCATCAGGCCTGGGCTCTGTAGGCTTTGGGATGCGCACGTATAATCTCAACTCTGAGATTCCTTGGGAATGGAATTTCAGTAAGATTGGAAGTCAACTGTGTTCCTTTCTGGCAAATCTGGTCTTTGGGCAGATAAGGGAGCTTCAGAGAAAACCCTCCCTGCAGCTGTGCTCCCCAAGAGCTCTCAGTTTGAAGTCTAAAGCAGCAAATTTTGGGGTATTGTTTTCTGAGCCCATGTGCTCTGCCTCTATTGGGAGTTCACCGAGGGAAACAGGTGTGAACTTGGGGCTGTGATGATAAAACACGAACCACAGTGGCACATCAGGGTGTCTCCCTTTGGCCGAGGGTGGAAGGAATTTTAAGGCAGATTTGTGAGAAGGAGCCAGAAATTCACGATCAAGTTCCACTGGGGACCCCTCAATTGTGGGACCAGCCCAGGCCTCCAGACATCTGCCCATCATGATCACAAGTGGAGAAACTTCCTGGTCTGTGCCTAAATTTGAAAGAATCATTAGGAAGTCTACGTGTGAGACAAGAATACCGCCCGATGCCACTCTTTTGCTCTTTTGATTTAGGAAAAAAAAAATGTTATGAGAAAGAGACACAAAGATCAATTTTATCTTCTCAGGAACTTCATAAAGAACATCTAAAAAAAAAAAAAACAAAACCAAAAAACCCAACCACGGTTATGATTCATGGATCCGAGGTGCTTGACACACTTCAGAACATTTTCATCTGGGGAAGCTGCTATTCATAGTCCTAGGTGGATGCCAGCTTCCACCTAGTTAGGGTTGGATGGGAGGTGTCCCCAACAGCTCATGTGGGAGACAATGCAAGAATGTTTAGAGGTGAAATGAATGGGTTATAAGAGGTTTAACCTAATCAGTGCATTTATCCTGATAGGGATTAACTTGGTGGTAACTATAGGCAGGTAGGATGTGGCTGGAGGAGGTGGTTCCTGGGGCGTATATTCCCCTCCCACACTCTTCCACCATGATGTTCTGCCTCACCTTGAGCCCTGAGGAATGGAGCTGGCCTTCTGTGGACTGAGTCCTCTGAAACTATGAGTCCCCAAATAAATCTTTCCTCCCCTAATTGTTCTTGTCAGGTCTTTTGGTCACAGCAGTGAAAATCTGAAACACACCTGCAGGGTGGGGCTCTAGCCAGCTGCTCCTGACTCACAGGTATTCCTAACAGCCATGCAGTCATGGAATATTGGCTGATGCAGGTGATGGCCTCCGGATTAGATATGGGGCCTTGTTGGGCCATGACACAATGGCTTCATGAGTTTTGTGCTGTGACCTTAGACTATTTACAGGGACAAGATATTGCCCACAGTTAGGCTGTGGTAGAAGGGAGGTAGAGACAAAAGCATTTTTTGCATTCCAAAATTCCTGAGCCTAACTGCAATAAGATCTTGGACTCAGTCTGAAAAGCCATGAATTTTGGAGAAACCCCCACAAAGGAGACTCTTAATCCCAGGAGTGGAATCTCAACAGGACAGAAGGAGGTTATAAAGGGCACATTCCACTGTCCTTTCTTTTTGGCCAGAAGCAGTATTGAGTTTTCTATGGATGGCAGAGCAGGTGGTTGGTTGGGAAAGAGAGAGGCCAGCATGTGGGGCCCAGAGCAGGCCAGGGTGGCCACACTAGCCACATTCATGTCTGAGGGTTGGCTTCTCGGTGGTTTGGCCCAGAGGGTGAGAGTAGATTTCTCCCCACCCTGGGCCAGTCCTGAGATAACAGCAGCACCTTCATACAGCTGTCCCCCATCCAGAGTGGACATTCGCCAGTAGAGCACCCTGAGCTGCTCCACACTGCCACCTGCAGGCCATGTTGTTGAAGGCCAAGTAGCCACCAGATACTGAATCTTTGCAACAACTCTTGTGCTATGGTGGTCTGGGCCTGGCTTTGGGTAAGCCCTACTCCCAATCTGGGTCCAACAGACAATGAGATAGGAGGAGACTATCAGTGGATACCTAACAGCTGTCACTGTCAAGGGGGAAGGTTGGGTCCCACCATGCAGGACTCCCAGGCAGGTCACAGACCTGGGCTGTGGCCCAGATGCTGTGGACTGTCTTGACTTCCAGTCCACGGGCAGCACCTCCTTTGCCTGGGCCATTGATTCTGTTTCCCCTGCCCCTGCCTGGCTGCCTTCTCCCCGTCCCTCAGGGTCCAGCTCAACCTCATCCCTCAAGGTCCAGGTCAACTGCCATTTCCCCAGGAAACCCGTTCCCTGAAGACAGCCTGGGACTCTCCCTTGTGGTTCCCCAGGCTTTTCCTCAATAGCGTGTGGCACCTGGTAAATCTTTGTGGGTGCACTTGTTTAACACCTCTTGCAATCACCCTCGGTCACGCCCAGTCTTCCTTCAGATCACAGCCACAATCCCCCTCTTCTCATGGTCCCATCTCCATGCACGGTGGCACTGGCCACTTGGCTGGCCTCCCTGTGTCCACCCCACCCTGCAGGCTGTTCACTGGAGGCATCCTGCTAAGGGGTCAGGGCAGGCCTGTCCTGTTCTGGCTTCACTGGCTTCCTATATGACAGAGGGACAGAGCCCCAGTCTTTCAGGATGGTAGGAGGAGATGGCTTTCCACTCTCTGCCTAATTCCCATCACTCCTCAGCCTCTCTCCCAGCCATACCACCTCCATGACGTTCCTCATTCTGTCTTGGTCTTGGCCTTGCCTTTCTCCCTTCTGAAAGCTCAAAGCCACCAGTTCAGGGTGGTCACTGGCTGACTCTCTCCCTGCTCCATCACCTTCTGCTCCCTCCTGCTTCCTTCCCCTTTCTTCCTAGGCTTGTTACCACCGACTGCCTCAGTCCTCATCTGAGACCTTTAGTTCATCCCCCAAATCCAGCTCAGGGGCCTACCCTGTGGCAGACGCTGTGCCCACCCACATGCCCTGAGCTGTCAGCTCTGCACACCTGTGGACACCCGAGGCTGAGGTGGGCTGGGCTTCCATCGGCCACTCTTACAGAGTAGCCTGAAGACCCACCAGTCACTGCCCCTTCCATCTACTGCAGGCTGAAGCACATCCCAGCTCCTCGTGGACTGAGCTGCCACTGCCCAGGGGTGACCAGCGCAGTCGCACACCCTCAGCGGGCTTCCCCAGGTCACATCCCTACTCCCCACCAGTGTCTCTGGGGAATCTCTTCCCAAGTGAACCTGTTCTTAAATTCCACTGCTGAGTCAGCTTTGGGGGAACCTAGACAAACACACCCACCTTCTTCCTGGACTTAGGGATATACCTTCCTCACTGGACCGTGCAACCCTGAAGGCAAGGAGCGTGTCTTCCTCAACTTTGAGTCTTTAGAACAAGCACTACCTGGGGCGCATGAGTAGGACGCCAGCATCTCATCCACATGCTCACGTATGTTCGTAAAGGTGTGGGGCTGATCGAACCTGCAGGGGCCAACTTGGAGCCAGCTCTAGTTGACCAGATGACAAACTTTAATACAGAAGAGCAGATGTTATCAGGTAAGTGCTGCAGACAATCAGGCCTGGGCTCTTTAAACTCTAGGGTGCTCACGTATAACCTCAACTCTTTCCACAGAGCCATCCCTGCTCCTGCTGGGACAGCTGCAGAGAGGTGCTGTGAGGGCATTGCTGCCCCCAGGGAGGTGGGCACACAGTGCCCTCGCAAGAGGCCAGGCTGGCCGGGTGAGCTAGGCCAGCAAGCCCTAAGAGTTTCTCTGAAGGGATCCTCTGTGCAGTCCGGCTTGCCCGAGCCCAGCTGAAAAGCAGCCCTGAGCCCCCAGCTGCCCACTTTTTCCTCTGAGCTTTTGAAAGCGTCTGTTTGGCAACTGGCCTCCCAGCAGGACGGAGGCCTGTCTGGGCTCACGTCTTGTGGACACGTCTCTAGTTGTCATGGATGTAATTCAGACCTCACCAGGAGTGCAAACAAAATCAATATATGTTTAAGGATAAAGCTGAAGCCACAGCTCAACGCAGAGATTTCAGAAAACCAGAGAAGGCACAGGAGAAGCGTGGACGTGGCCTGGCAGAGGGACTGGTCCGGCTGGGGGAAGGCAAGCGGGAATTTAAACTGCAGAGACTGAAAAGCAGATGTGTCCTGAAGGTGGACACGCAGAGAAGAGCACTGACGGGGGCTGTTGACCCGAGCAGACGTTAGCCCTATCCCTGACTCACTCGACCCCGAGTTATGTGAAGAAGGTGAAGGAAGGGGGGGCTCTGAGCAGCAGCATGGAGACCTCGGGCTCCTCATCTTAGCACAGTAAGACTGCATCCCTAGGTAGCATCCTGTGCTGGGCTGCAGGTGGAGCTGGGAAGCCTCCACAGCACCCCCCAACTGTGGCACCTCACTTACACCCTTCTGCCTGGTCTTCTTGTCTTTGCTCCAGAGGGAGTTGTTGGCAGCCTTGCTCCATGACTGTGCCTTGAAGGTCATTGGTATTCAGGGGCAACTGCAGGCTGCCTGGGTCTGGGTTCTGCTGGGCCAACTCATGGGCTGAAACCCTGTGCTGCAGTTTGAATATGGTTTATCTCCACTAAAACTCATGTTGCAATTTAATGACGCATTAGGCACTGAGAGGTGTTAGGTGCTGGGTTGTGGGGCAGAGCACTCATGAACGGATCAATGCTTTTCTCCCAGGAATGGCTTAGCTGTTGCAGGAGCTCATCCCCTTTCTTGTGCTGAGGATCAAACTCGGGATCTTATGCATGCTAAGCACATGCTCTATCTCAGGACTGCACTCCCATCCCCCTTTTCTCTTTTAGCATGTGCCCACTTGCTCTTCCATTTTCCACCATGAATTGAAGCAGTATGAGCCCCTCACCAGAAGCCTATCAGTTGCTGGCATCATGCTCTAGGACCTCCAGAACTGTGAGCTAAATAAAACTCTTTTCATCATAAATTACCTAGCTTCAAGTGTTCTGTTACAGCCACTTAAAACAGATCTATGATCTAGAGCGATGTGTGAGGTTACAGATGGGCTTTGTGGGTGCTCATACCCTGCCAGGAGTCTCACGGGCTCCCTCACTCTCGGGGGGGTAAGGGGAATGGGTCTCGGCTCCAGTCATTTGCCCTGATTTCCTGTGTGTTTAATGTAGCCCTGAGAAGCTGGGCTAGCACTGGTAAAGGAAAAGACCTTGGCTCATGGAAATGGCAGAGACTATTTTCAAAGGAAGTAAAAATGGAAACAACAGATGTATAATGTTGTAAAACAGAATAAAGTGACTTTAAATGCTGAAGCCTTAGCATGCCTTCAAAAAAATTACACTAAAGCACAGCAGGCTTTACTGGCTATGACTAAACAACTCAGAATGCAGGATTTTTAGGTGCCACCAAAGATGGTACCTTAGCATTTGGTCACGTCTGGCTTCAGGATGCTACTTGGATCACTAGGCTATGAGACTCAGCAGTGGTGTCTCCAGATCAGGGAATTAACTAGTAAGCAACTTCTAAGGCATCTTATTTGGTACCATTGACATATTCTTTGAAGTCATAACCGTTTGCAGTCACTGAAGGTGTTTACAGCCCAAACTCTGGTGGCCTCCTGTCAAGCAGATCACACCAGGTGAGTCTGCATATTGCAAACCCCAACTCTTGCAGGTTGGTTTGAAACACAGTCCACGTATACAAGCACAGGTGCCCCAGGAGCCCTGCGTGTGTCCCATGAGGGCCTCTCTATGCTCGACTCACCATTAGGGAGTTTTTGAGTTAAAATCAAGAGGAGGCCATGCCAAGCCACTTGCACTCTGTACCTTTGGAGGCCTCGATGGCGGGAGACACTTGTTTTTCATCAGGTTAAACAGCTGGCTGCCACGGAACTGTGACAATCTGACCTACGTAACAGAAGTGTCCCACAGCTTAATACCACAGATGTGCTGTGGTGTTGGATTTTGTATAATGAACATATTAGCTTTGGTATGTGGGGAAACAGACCAAGGAGACACGGGGAAGCTGCTGTCCGTGACCACCAGCCTCTTGCAGAAAAGCCCTCTGTCTTGGAATTCCGACAAAAGGGCTGACTTCCCTCCAGTGTGAGTCCAAGTGCAAAGACCCACCCGCCGTAAGAATGCAGACTGGAGATGGAGGGCAGCCTTCCCAGTGGGTCTGTTTTCTTCCTGCAGGGCTTTGGGCAATGCTCTGCAGAGCTGGTTAATGTCTAGCCACGCCACACTTTGAATGTGCTCACTCACTGACTTTGTGAGTGTGTCTTCAGGAATACAGTATCTCCTAGCATTACTGAAAATACGACTTTGATGTATATATTTATCAAAGATGTTTGCAGTGAGTGGAGAGATGAACTGGACCACAATGGACGATTCTTTCTACTTCTAAGATTCCAAGGGTGGATGGGCCAACAGTGAGCAACCGTAGGAGCAGATGAATCATTATGATTTTCTCCTATAATTATTTTTTGGGGGATGGGGGTTTGGTAAAAATGCTCTTGGTTCAGGGTTTATCTGAGCAGCCCCAGCAAAACAAAAACAAAACCTCTGGTGTTTCAGTGCCAGTCCACCAATCAGGGCATAGTCAACAGTCATAGCTGTGTTACATGCAGCCAAGGCCCTCAGCATAGCATCGACCCTAGAGGGTAAGAACTTATCTTCCCCCTGCAGTGCTAGTTAAGAGTGATCAAGTGTTTCAGAAGATGAAAGCCATGAGGGACTTGGAAGGGGTTTCCAAAGAGGCCATTAACTGGGGAGGTGTGTTAACACCACGAGGCATGACATCTGACATCTGTTCCCTGCTACTCAGTAACCAGGCAACCTGGTAAAATGATGCTACTTAATGGGCAATTACAGCCTCCTGGGTAGCACAGCTGGAGTCAAAGAGATGGTCACCAATGAGTTTTCATCTGCTGGGACAGGACGTACTAAGCACACTGCCGCCTGAGAGCCTCTGCACTTCCTGCCTTCTCTGATCCAGTTGGGCACAGTCCTGTCCTTGTTCCAGCGATGCGTTAACCTGAGGCTGTGTCTGGTGGGCTCCTTCCTGTGGTCTGTAGCCCTTCCCACTTTTCTCTTCTTGTTTGTCATCCCTCTCCCTCCACTGGGATGAGCACAGGGACCTGGGCAGTCTGTCCACTGCTGTATCCATCTCTAGGGTCCAGGACGTGTCTGGACGTGTTTGCCCTCAAGCACTCTCAGAATGAATGCCTCGGTAGATGGTGAAGGCACCTACTTTTCATGTAACTTTTTTTGAAAGGCAGAGTTGCTGCTTTGTGACAATTTCTATGATGCAGCGTCTTGTTATAAACTAATTCATGTCCGTTTTTGAAAATTTAACAGTCATAGATAAATACAAAGAAAAAAAAACCAACGAGGAAAAATTTAAATATGCATAATTTCAGCACCGGGAGATAACCATTGTTAACATTTTGGTGGATATTCTTCTAAGCCTTTCTTTCATGCTTTCTTATTTGATACACATAGAATTACATTGTTTGAAATCTGCATTATTTTAATGAATGCGTGGTATCTCACTACATGGCTCTAGGAACCACTGCCCCATGATTGGATTCTAGGTTATTCTAATTTTCACTAACATGCAGATGAACAGTTTTTAGTTCAAATTGCCATGCCGAATTCAGTGCTTTCCTTCCTTTATCAAGGTTCAGGAAACTTGTTCTACAAATATTTCTGGGCTTGCAGACCAAATACTGTCTTTGTTATAACTATCAACTCTATTGTTTTTGTGCAAAAGCGACATGTCTGAATGTGTGGCCGAGTGCCAACAAAACGTTCACAGAAACAAGCGCAGCCAGGATAGGACTGTGGGCTACAGAGTTTCTCATACCCTGTGTTTTGCAGGTTCTCAAATCATCTTCATTATAGGTGGAATGTAAATAAAATGACTCTGTCTCCTTGCTAACCTATCAAAACAGCAACAATTAAGGACCCCAAATGCACCTGAATTCAATTACTACTCAGTATAGGAAAATGAAGTGTTTTTCCCACCCCCCACTCAACCAAACAAAGTGGTATTTGTTCAGTGAGCCAAAATTTAAGGGAGACACATTAAGTCATTTTCTTAATGAGAAGTATTTCTATGGACACAGCCGCTTGGGCTATTGCTACTGTTAAAATGAATTTGCAGGAAGCCAGCAGGCCTCTGTTGTCATGACAACTGAGCCATATTTCAAGGATAAGTATGGGACCCCAAACCTATAAGCACTTATGCCTGATGTGGAAAATGCAAAGTGCTTGCTTTTCTTCCTATCAAGTATCATATGCGTCTAGTATCCTGATGTGTTATTTTCTCTGCAGCCAGCCTATTGTTTCCCCATTTCCCAGATTAGTCTATCGATCATTGCCATATCTGCAAGGCTGGCTCATCTTTAAGGGGGACTACTTGCTTACCTAAGCATGCCTGGAATAGCCTATTGCCCTCAGTTCTTCCTAGTTGCTAAGAGTTCAGGATCCTCTTTTGAAGATTCTCCCAACTTCCCCTTTCTGAGTTGTTCCACCTGCAAAAATCCCACCTCTCTCCCACCAGGGGACTGATGGCACCTTACAGGAAGGCCTAGTGAATGGCTGTGACATATATTTTGATTAATTTTTTTGAAACCTGTTATTTTTCTGCCAGGAGTACTCCTTTGGGGATTAAAATCACACTGGATGTGTGACTCAGCTGTGGCAGGGTCAGGAGTCACACAAACTCACAGGTGTGATCAAAATAAATGGTTTTTCCAGACTGTGCACAATGTTGCCAAGAAGCAGGGAAATTTTCTCTGCTACTGGGAAAGCAAAGCAAATAGGAAATGGTTTGGGGCTCAGGGCAAGATGATTCCCCAAACCAAGGAGCCACTGGGAGCACAGAGAAATGATTTTATCGATTTCATCGTCATGTCCATTATGAAGTAGAGGTCAGGCAGGAGTTCACTGCTATCTTGGATTTTAGGGAATTTTTTATTTGCAAATCTTTACTGCCCTCTTGTGGTGGTTATTTTCTACAGTGGCTGCATCTTGACTGGAATTTATATATATATTTAAATAGTTGTCAGTGGATCTTTATTTTATTTATTTTTTATGTGGTGCTGAGAATTGAACCCAGTGCCTTACACATTCTACATGCTAGGCAAGTGCTCTACCACTGAGCTACCACCCCAGCCCTTGACTGGGATTTTTTTTTAAAGCAGCAATGTAAGGTTCACTATTGAGGCCTATTGGCCAAGTCCTAATAAGTGCTACAGGCCTACACAAACTCTCTTCTCAGCTGCACCTTTATGGAGATGAGTGAAATGGCTACTGGGAGAACCAAGCTTTTGCAAAAGGCCAGTAGAACTTCAGAGTGGGGACTAATGCTGAACGTGGGTTGGGGACGCCTGAGTGCTTTATTTCTAGAAAACAACAAAACCCCAAACAGTTCTAGACTTCTCTGAGTCTCCTGGCTCTTCCCCAGCCATTGGCTGGGTCCAGACTCTGCAAGTCATAGATACGAAAAGTGGACAGAAGAGAAAAGGAGGTGGTGTGGGCTGCCCAGGGGAGGGTGGCCAAGAGGGCCACTGTGTCTTAGAAGTAGAAGCAAAGAACAATCTGGAAAATAATGAGAAATGATGACAGTCACATGAGGCAGGATTCAGTGAAACAGCTACTACTGGGGAATTCAACTGGAGCTAACGGAGTGCAGGACACCAGCTCCCTGAGGTCAGTAAACAGCAGCCCGGCCATCACCGCTGTGCAGCGGCAGGAAACATATGAGCAGGGAACCCTGCCCTGAGCAAAAGGCTCGGAACCTGTATCCTCAGAGAGGCAGTTTTAATTTTTTTAAAGATCCTGTCCCCAGTACGAAGGATATATTTGCTCAACTTTCCAATTTAAATTTTTTGCAAAATGACTCTAGCTGATGAGAGCAAGCATTTTGAAAATGGAGCCAACTGCCATTAAACTTGGCATAGAATTTTCACAATTGCTGATTTCATTAAGTCTTCCTGAGCAGTTTTAAACCACACCAGTTTTTTAAAATCAGGGACATACTTAAAGCTCTGTGGAACACCTACTTCCACGGCGGGCAGCTGCGCTGCTCTGGGCCCTTTGCTGGGCTCTATTCTGGGATCTCCAGGGCAAAGTGCTCCTGGGAAAGCTTGGGGCACTCTGTGGTGGCAAGCGTGGGAGCTGGAGTCCACCAGGTGTGGACTCGAATGCCAGGCAAGGTATTTACACTCCTCCAAGCCTACAGTTTTCTCACCTGTTAAATGGTCTAAAACTCCTTTCCTCATCTGTGGAGAGCAGTGACAGAGAATGGGAGACAGTGTCTGAGACTGGGGTCTCTGATGACCTGTGGCATGGCTGGCGCCTGGAAATGTTCCTGTAGAGGGGCACAAGATACTTGGCTGCTGTGGGAATGCCCTGCACGAGGAGGCTCTGTGCAAGAGTCTTATCAGCGTCGACCTTGATCTCAGGCACACAGCTCCTAGGAGTAGAGGAACTCTCTTGCTGGACAACCACAATGTGTCACCAGCTCTCCTGCTCCTGAGCCTGCCGGCTTAACAGTAACTTTAAACCACAGACTTTCTTGAGCTTCTAACACTGCACATTGCAACTGTGGAAGAGCTACATTGATGTTTCTAGTCTTGTAACTTTCTGAATACAAAGAATAATGTTTGCATAGTCTGTAACCTGACAATGAGACATATATAAATAAAGATTTCTGGAATAACTCTTTAGATCCGTTTCTCCATCAGAGAGCAGAGCTCCACTTGACCCCAGCTTTATCTTCAAAATATGCATGTGTGAGTCTTTATCTCATCTCCCTTTGCCCCTCTCTGGAACCCATTAGTTTGGCCGCGTGGGTGGCTTCCTGTCATGACAGGGCGTGATCCGGGTTCAGTAGCTGGTAGCAGCTGCCACTGAGAAGTTTGGTCATACCCATCAGCTGCTGCAAGGAGTCAGTAACAAAAGAGAGAGAGCCCTTGTCCAGGAAGGGGCAGAGGGAGGAGAAGATACCTGGGAACATGGCTGTGCAGTCACAGGGGTTTGCCTGTCAGCTGGTCTCTGGGACAGGAGGGGGAGAGGGAGCCCAAGGGAAAGATGGGGCTCCTTCCCATCTCTGCCATCGTACAGGCCTGGGGGCATCAGGGGCTGCTGGGGTCAGGGGTACTTTGCTTTCCATGTGGAACATACACCTTAGTGCTCTGGCCCTCCAGGTCTGGAGGCTTGGGGGGCCACAGAAGGTTGAGGTATGGCTCACGAGGGTGCATTCTCCCACAGGAAGCAGTGGAGGGGGAGTGGCTGAGATGCAATAGCCTCAAGGGCAGAGGGAAATTTGGGAAGGAAAGTTGTGTAGACAGATGGGTTCCCCCACACCCAAGTTGCTCCCGGCATCTCCCAGATGCAAATGGTGGACCTAGGAAGTAGATGGGGGTTTTATGTTAATGGATCAGGAAAGAGCCAGCGAAATCTAAGTTAATACAATTACTGTGGCCTCCATGGGTACCTATGGGGGTTGGTGCCTGAGGCAGTGTGGATTTAAAGGAACACCCTAATGAGAAAGGAGACTGCGGCAGTGTGACCTTCGGGGAGCCATCAGTTCTGGGTAACTCTGGCTGCCCACCCTTGGCCACTGGTGAGTCACAGAGAGCAGCCTCCTGCTTGCTTCTTTCTAGTCCGTCAGCAGAAAGAGTGGTCAGGGGTGGACTGATCACTGACAAGCCTATTTTCAGAAAAAGCCACAAAGTGAAGATCAGCTCATGACCAAGTCATGATGGCATTCAGAACTGTGAGTGAGTGATGGCTCTCCTCTGTCACCACCCAAGCGGGGTGTATTCCACCACGAGGGTGACCCTCGATTCTTGGGTAAAATGATCTATTTCTTGTCCTAGGACCCACAACAAAAGACACAGGAAACACTGATGTGTGCACCACGGGGGTCTCCCAGCCTGGGGCCCACGAATGGCTGAGGAAAAACACAACACAGAGTTTGCAATCACTTGACAAAGGCCACCCAGGACACCGCAATGCACCCTGGCGCTTCCACCGGGGAAGAGCTTCAGGTCCTACCTCCTGGGGGCGGGAAGCAGGGAGGATGATGACCTCGGTGGACACAAACCTAGCCAGGCCCTAAGTCCAGGCACGTTTTATATTTATTCATCTGATCTTCCTAATCACCCTAGGAGGATGGTGCTTTTTATCATTTCCATCTTCAGAGCTGGAGAACCTGTGGTTATAGAGGTGACAAAATGGCCCCAGAAAGAAGGCTAGACATGGTGAGCTGGGTTTGAACCCAGGCGGCTGGCACCTACCCACTACCCGGGGCTGCCCACATAGGGTGACAAGGGGAGGGGGCAGCTGCCTAGAAGGTGCAGGGAGAGGGAAGTCCTTTTAAAGAGCGAGCAGCCCCTGCCAGAATTCGGGAGAGCCACAGTCTGCCTGTGTGGGGGACGGGCGGCCGGGTACCAGGAGGGTGACGAACTTGCCCTAATCCTTCCTTCTGTTTTCTATTTTCCGCTTCAGCCACATCTGTTTTATACCAGCACCTAGCTTTTCTACATGTTATGAAATGCAGCCCTATAATTTGTATATTATTTCTCCCTGGAATAACAAAAAAAATTAACACAACAAGGATGAAGAAACATTGCTCAGTCATATCATATCACATGGAAAAAAGAGCCCAAGGTCACATTTTGGGTGCGTGGGCCCCATGAATTCACTTCACCTGCATAAAGGGGTCCCCAGCATGTCTGGGCATAAGATGACAGGCGACTGATTTGTTTGTAAACAGGAACTCTCCCGGACTCTCGGGATGACCCGGAGCTGCCCACCTCCTCTGAGAACTTGGACTGGGCTTACTCTGGGCAAAGAAGTCGCCCAGTGGCTCAGTGTGAGTGTGGCTGACGGCCTAAAATGTCTCTCCAAAGCAAATGCTCGGCACAGTGAGAGGGTTTAAAACCCAGACAGGAGGGAGTGGCAGAGAACTCTTGGAAGGCAGAAGTGCTCCCCCCAAGAGATGCCACACTCTGCAGGACTTGTGTGATTTCGAGAAATACTCCTTCCTTTCTACTTCCAAATTCTCTGGGTCACTGATCTCCTGGGAGGTCCCTCAGGGGACACATCTGTAGTTCTAGAGATGACAAACTCTAAAAATATTGCCTATTACTTTCTTTTTTCTATTTTTTTTCCTTCTTTCCTTCCTTTCTTTGGTATGATACTGGGAATTGAACCCAGGACCTTGTGTATGTTAGGCAAGCATTCTATCACCAAGTTACACCTCCAGCTTTTTGAGACAGAGTCTCGCTAAATTCCACAGGCTGGCCTCAAACTTGTGATCCTCCTGCCTCAGCCTCCTAAGTAGCTGGGATTTACAGATGTGTGCAACTCTTCCTGACTATTAAATGCTTTCTTTAAGACACTGTCTTTAAAAGAGAGTATTATTTGTTGAGTCTAGCTCAGGGAGGAGGGTGGGATTTTCCCTTTTGCTTATTCTTCACCCAAGTGTTTGACTATTTACATTTCCCAGTTTGTTTCAGTACAAATATACTGTTACAATCTGAGGTTGGTTTTAATGGTGAAGGAAGCAATGCACTGAAGGCACAGCTGGTTTGTGTCCCTCCAGCTCCCCCAAAGAGAGAGGTGCAATCAGAAGTGACCATAATAGATTTGGTTTTAAAAATAATTTACATGCAAGTGGCAAAATTCCATCAGAAAGTCTGGGGATAGAATGGTGGGTTAGGTGGTGACAATTAACTGAATTGGGAAAAAAATTTAAAAATGAGAAAACATGAAATGCAGTGAGAAGCATTAAGCCAGGCATTGAGAACATCAGGACAACAGGACTATTTCAGTCCATGATGGATTACACTACACCCTCCATATGAACCCGCTCATGTAGTAAAGTGTACCATATTGATTACATGCTAATGCAGATGCATGCTATTTAAAATTGGAAATGAGCCTTAACTGTGACTAAAATATCTCTATTAACAGAAAGGAAAATGAGCTGTCGATTTAAAGATGCACTCATTTCTGTTCATTTGATGCTTCTAAGAGTTGAACTTATCATTGATCTCTGGTCCTTGGTCTTGATCCATGGTCACCTGTTGAGCTGACTTAATGTGAAGAGCAGGGGAGACTGGTCTCTGTTTTGGTTAATGAAGATACTGGAGGGCTGTGGGACACAGACTGACACAAACGGGGTGAGACTCAAACCATCAGAACACATAGTGCAACCTTAAGACAGAAAAACACGGCCAGAGGCTGAAGTTCAGCAGCCACAAAAATCCAGGAGAGACTTTTTGTGGGGGCAAGGTGGAAGAGGAGAGAGGAAGAGGAGCTTCCTCCAATAAGCGGACCATGGAGCCAGCAGACCATGAACTGAAAATCTGAAACACTGAGTCCCAAATAAGTCTTTCCCCCTTTTAGTTGACTTTCTCAGGCATTTTGTCACAGTGACAGGAAGCTGTGTAATGCACCAGCCAAAGGTCTGCTTTGGCCTTGGAGGGACAGGAACTAACGTGTTCTGATTTGGACAGTGAAAGGCCTGGAATCAAGCCGTATGGGGCCAGGATCCTTCTCTCTTCTTTCTCATGGCATTTATGAGATTAGATGTGGTCTCAAAGCAAACAGGTGCTTGGGGCCAATCTAATATAGGCGTCATGAGAGGAACCCTACAAGTTTGCACAGAGTGTGAGGAGGCTTCACAGTGCCAGAGGCTGGTTTTCCAATCCCAAATTCCACCGCCTGAATGGGTCATAGCAGCCCTGAACCTGACCTGAACCTGAAGGGGGGAGATTAAGGTCAGATTATACTTTGGAGTTATAAGGCTCTCTGTCTTCTAAAATGGGAAAGTGGTCAAGTCATGACTTTTATATCTCTTTTCACAGGTATTGATAGACTATCTTATATGACATCTTTTAATTATGGTTCTTTAAATCACAAGTCACCAATCTATTTATAATTGTTCTCAACATAGGCCATGTTCTTCCAACCCCAAGAGCTCTATTTTCAGCTCAAGATCTTGATTCCACATCAAGATTAAAGGGAACCAATAATAGCAGCAAAAACAGCCGTGCTGGAATGCTGGTGTTGGAAGGAATCTGAGAGGAGGTTCAACCTGGCCTTTCCCCGGCACCTTTCTGTGGGGCCACCCGACCTTTGCTTCAATAGCTCTAGGCACAGGATCCTCTGGCTTAGCCGAGATGTGCTGAGGTGCACCTGGGGCGGCTTTCGGAAGTTTCTGCCTCCAACTTCCGTCTGCAATAGGTCACTTGTTGCTACAGGGAGACCAAAACCCTCTACCTCAATACAACTGCTGGGCAGCTTCCCAGCCTGCAGCAGCCCCTGGCCAGTTGTCACTCTTAGATTGAAATGGACCTAGAAAGAATGGAAAGGCGGTTTCAGGTTTGGATGCGACAAAGCAACTCATATCCCTTCTGGAAAAGAAAAAATTTAAGGAAAGGTATAGCTCAGACTCCAACAGCTCCCCTCCGTCTACACATCAGGGGTACTGCACACCTCGATGCCCGGGGGGAGGGGGAGGAAGCAAAGCGCCCCTGCTCAGAGTGGAGGTGGCAAGTGTGAGGAGGCTGCACTGCTGCCCCAGTGTCACCTTGGGTTTCAGTTAAGGGCTGGAGACAGGGCAGCCACGGAACTCACTGAGTTCCTGAGCAGCGACACTCCTCTCTGCCTGCACGTGGTTGGTCTGATGAGCTGGGAAGTACCACCGTCATTTGTACATTACGGCGAGGGGCTCAAAGGGCAAAGGGACCTCATTCATGACAACGACAACCAAAAAACCCCACGCACGAATGCCCTGGCCACAGGTTCCTGGACCTCATTTTGGGGGCTGCCATTCTGCACTCTCTCTGGCCCTAAGCCCTGGTGAAGGCCATGACACATCAGGTGGTCAGTCTTTTCAGCCCTGAGGCTTGATCAGTGTCTCTGGAGCTAGAGTCACTGGTACCCAGACAATGACCTGGCTTTGGCCTGACTCAGATTCCTGCAGTAGGGTAGCTACCATCTAGGAGAAGAGAAGAAAGTTCTGGTCCCACTCCACTGGGAGGCTCAGGACTACCATCCAGAGAGTGGAGATAAGGTCAAAGGTCACTCCCCAGTACCACTCCGCGATGTTCTTAAGAACAAGGTTCTGCCTTAACACTCTATCCCCAGGGACAGAGCTTGATAGAGTGGCTATACCATCCACCCGGTAGAGAGTTCCAGAACTAGGATTTCTGCAATCATAAAAAGTACAAGAGAGGAGCTGGCCCATCTCCAACAGCAACCAGGTTCATCACACGTGTGGGCTTAGCACAAGGATCCGGGCCTGTGGGGGGACGGATGCTCTCCTGCTCCAGAATGGCCTCTCCATCCTCCAGCCACCTTCAGGGATGTGCTGCTCTGCTGAGGAAGCCCAGGGGACAGAGGAAGGCCTGGGGCCTGGTGTGTAGGTCTCCATGCGGTCAGAGGAGGGCCCATGGTTCTTACCCAGCAAACACGAAGGGGACAAACGTTACAGGGTCCAGCAAGGAAGCGGCCTTCAGTTTGTACAATCAGATCAATTTACGAGGCTTCAGAATTCTGCAAAGGTCTGAAGAGCTCAGGCCTGAGGAGAGTGAACTGAAGCGCTTAGATGCAAGGGCGAGCACGGCAGATGCATGGAGCAAAGGCAGAAAACTGGAGGTCACGGGGAAGGGCCGGGAAATGAGAAGCATCGTCCCTGAAGAGGAGACCAGGGTCCTGCTACCAACTAGCTTGGGTTCATTACTTCTGTGCTTTGTTTTCCCATCAAGAAATATGATGTTAGACAGCCTTTCCAGTTCGAATGGAAAGGGTGAGGAAACTTTTTCTGTAAAGGACCAGAGAGCACATATTTTAGACCTTGTGAGTCATGGTCTCTTCTGTTGTCACTCAACGCTGCTATTCTAGTCCAGAAGCAGCCACCGGCAACGTGGGAATGAATGAATGTGGCTGTGTGAACGAAACTCTCTTCAGGGACAGTGAAATCCGAATTTCATTCAATTTTCATGTCTCACAAATATTACCCTCCTTTGACTTTTGTCAATCATTTAAAAATATTGTAACCATTCTTAGCTCATGGGTGACACAAAAGCAGGTAGCAGGGCATGGGGTTTGGGGTTCACGGTTCACTGGTGCTCGCACAATTTGATATGGATACTGAGGTGACAGAGCCTGTCCTTCTGTGACCACTGGAGACTGAATGTGTTTCCTCCTTAGTCGACACATCTTCTTGACTAGTGCTTCTTAAACGTTAACAGGCATCTGGGGATCTTGTTAAAATACCGATTCACTCGTAAAGGCAGGAGTGGGTCTGAGATTGCGCATTTTAAATAAGTTCCCAGAAGTTCCTGGACCCTGCTCCAACCATATTTGGAGCTGCAAGGATCCAGAGCACAGTCTGGTCACAGTGTCCTCCTTCAGGATACTCAGGGATTTAGTGTCCGTGGGTCTGAACTCTCCAGGGGCCTTCCATCCTAATTCTCTTAGAACAAGTTCCTTGGGAAAGACAGCAAAACAGCATGACAATGGTGTCCCTCTAGTCTAGGAGTGAGATCTTAGGGTCTTAGGAACTTCAGCTTTCTCTTTGGTGCCTGAGATACAGCCATAAAGACCCCCATCAGTGTTCGGCCTTCACGTTTACATTTGTGCCAGTGGACAACATCTCTGTCTTCCCTTGTTCCAATTCCTATAAACGGAGGGAAGCATCCCTGGTGCTCACTGGTCTGCTGTGGATACCAGGGCCTGGGGACACGTGCATCGATGCTTCTAACATTTAATATTAGTCTTGCCTTGTTTCCAGTAACACCTACCCACAAGCCATCCTCCTAACTGTGAACACAAGCCCCTTCACATCATCCAGGAATCCATTAGGATGGAATAGACAATTGGGATATAGGGTCTTTTTGTGGGTTTTCCTACAAAATTATTTCTCCAGGATAAATTGAGAACATGTGTCACCAGTGCTAGAATACAAATGCACTCATCTTCCCCTATGGACTAGTCAGGAATTCTGTGCGGTTACCTTCAGAGGCTCTCTGCGTTTGCTCAGATGAGTGACAGCGTTAACCTCGGCTGACGATGAGCTAATGGATGTGTGAAAATGATCTTCACTACAAGACCTATTTCAGTCTAAGACTTTGTTTCGAAGACAAAGCTGAAGTACACACATTAAAATATCTCTCAACCAGTGCGTATTTTATAGATTTTTTTCCCCCTTAACATCACACAGTTCAGAAAGTAATTAAGTAAGCTATTTTGGGGACAAAAAAGAAGTAGAATCCATATTGAGGGCACATAGATTTTCTGTTCCGTGTCTAAAAGGTCACCTGAAAGCACTCAGGTTTCTATAGTAACTGTGGCACGGCTGATCAAATCAACAAATAGCGACGATTTATCTAAGAGTCTCCAGTGAACTATTTTTCCCCCCATCTGGAAAAGAACATTGCAAATTAGATAAAGTCTTCAAAGACAATGGAGGCTTTCAGAAAATCCAATTTCAACAGTAGTAATGAAAAGAGAAAAATGCCTGCTTGCTCTTTCCACATCTCATGTAGCGATTGAGCCTGATCCACATTGATTTAAGTACTTAACTATGGTAGTGATTGGGTCGTTATTAATTTGCTAATCAGTAAGAGGGCAAATCTCAAAATGTTTCCCTTGACTAAATGAACACAGATTCACATGTGACCTGAAGGCAATTTGCAGTGTCTCCAGGGTGACGCTGCTCGGAGTTTCCGGATGTATATCACAAACCCACAAGGCAGCTTCTTCATGACCCATTTCACTGTCTCTTTTTGGTTTAAACCCTCATAAGGTGCTAAATGGCCACACACACACACACACACACGCAAAATGTGAAAGACACACACACATCATATATTTCTCTGCATGTGTTTAAGGTGCTCATGGCCTAGCTGTGGGGGTCTGTGTGTGGGGAACCCCAAGTGGCTCCTGAGTGGGCCTTTGATGGAAGCCCAATGCCCTAACCTCTCAGCTTGGCTGATCTAAGTAATGTGGGTGGGGTGAGAAGGCAGTGGGCTCCTGGGCGGTGCCCAGCATGGCTGGAGGAGGTGGGTGCTCACTCACTAGGTTTTCCTTTCCCCTGTGGAAGCAACTGCAGGCTGAGGGGGTCCTCTTGGCTCTGAGCTGCACCACTTTGGAGAGAAGGGGCACTGGTAATTCCTTCTTACCTTCTTCAATGTACCTACCTAGTCTCAGATTTTCCTTTTCAACAGTGTGCTGGAACGTGTCCCCTGATTCCTAGAGTCCTACAGAGGTGACCTCATTCACGAGCTGTTGTCAAAAGTGATGCTTCTATAGGGGGACGTGGTAGAAAGCTTCTATCCTGCCACCTTACTGACAACTAGCTTTCGATTCTGACCGGCGGATATTTTTAGAGTCTTTTTGAACACATTTTTCGAATAAAATAATTTAGCCATGAAAGCTTAGTGTCACTTGTGAAATATCTGTTCGTGTAGTCCATAGAACCCCAAGCCCTTCAGGGAGACATTTTAGGCGGAGAGAAAACAGCTTCATGTCAACGTGGAAGGTCTTGATGGGTACTCTATATTTTTACTTCTCTTCACTTCTGATCTCCCACAACTTTCCAAGTAACCAAAAAATTTCAATAGTTTTCAATGTGACTTTTGGAACTATTAGAAATGTATAATATTAAATTACTAGGTAACTTGCATATTATCCCAACTTGGTTACATCCTCATCTCTAACATAATTACTTGCAAACATTATACTGACTTGGGCCCAGTCAGCCCTCGAATCTTAAAAAGGGACCCAGCAGTCTAGATTGTTTGGAAACAAATGATCTATGAGTCCTGGGAAAGTATAAAGTCATGGGTCTCCATGTCAGTCCTTATTGTACAACATCCTATTTTTCTTCATTGGGAAGAATGTTCTAGACAATCCCTGTCCAATCTGAGCCACATACAAAGTTTCACATTTTCTAGTAAACTCATTAAAAATATAAAAAGAGCTGAGCAGGGTGGCACATGCCTGCAATCCAAGTGGCTTGAGAGGCTAAGAGGATCACAAGTTCAAAGCCAGCCTCAGCAACTTATTGAGGCCCTAAGCAACGTACAGCTATTAATATAAAATAAAAAAAGGTCTGGGGATGTGGTTCAGTGGTTAAATGTCCCTGGGATCAGTCCCTGGTACAAAAAAAAAAAAAAAAAAAGAGTAAAAAGAAACAGGTGGAATTAATTTTAATATTGTCATGATGTTTAATATATACTGTAAAATATACAACATACAATTTAGTCTTCTTGACTGTGTATTTAAGTCAATATATTCTGAATATTATTTCAATATGTAATTAATCCAAAATGATTTATGAGATATTTTACATTCTTCTCATGAGACTAAGTCTTTGAAATCAGTGCCTGTTTTACCCTTCTAGGATGTTTTAGATGAGGCTGAACACACTTCAAATGCTCAAGAGTCACACGTGACCAGTGGCTATCAGATTAACGCAGTCCCTATAGGATTTTCAAAGTAAGAGAACATGCAGCTATTTACTTTGGGGAATCTGTGATTGAGTGGTCATTGAGCTGAGGATACACCATGGTTACAGGAGGCAGGTGGGCTGGGTTCCTCTGGGCTGACCTATCTAATGGGTAGAGGGTTAATGGCCTTCTTGGTCTTCAGAGAAGAGAGACTGGCCGTCAAGTTAGTTGAGGGTGATGCTGGTCTACGGCTGGAGCAAACCAGACATCTCATGAGCTGACTTGCAGCTTGAGGTCCCGGGGCAGAGCCCAGATGATCATGGCTGGGAATGAGGCCGAGGTGGCATTTGTGATCAGAAGGCAAAGGGAGAAGCCCTCGAGCTCCAGCAGCCTCCTGTGTGCCACATTCCAGGAGAGAGGGTGGGGCAGAGATGGCAGGGAGCCTGCTGCTCAAGACAGCACCAGCCTGGGCTCAGTCAGGCCTCGGGCTCTAGGAAGCTGGGCATCAGGACAGGCCGTGCACTCCTCTGTTCTGGAAAATGATTCCTCGCCAAAACATCACAATGCTCAGAACAGCGTTCTGAGATTGCTCTTGCCAATCTGGGGCCCTTCATTTGCACATATAAATGTAGCCTTGGAATTTACAACTTTTCATGAATATAAGTCAAAATCAAATTTGAGTCATATCTATTTCATATAATCAACTACTATAAAAGTGGAAAAATAGAGCCATGAGTGAGAAAATGAGTGCTCACTCTAGGTCAGGTACTTGTCTACGCCACTTACATATTGAACTGATCTACTCCTCACAGTGGTCCTGTGCAGTGGGTACTATTATTATTTCCATTTCACAAACAAGGAAACTAGAGGTCAGAGGTTAAGAAACTTATCCAAGGTCATCGGCCAGGAAATGGTAGAGCAGGGATGTGAAACTAGGGCTAGCTAATCTAATCGCATCTTCCTTCCAGACTATCAGGCTGAACCACTGAGACATTGGCCCAAGGTCAGGGTATCTGAATCCCAGCATTCTGGCTGCAGGACTGGGGCTTTTAGCCATTGTGCAACAGCGCTTCTCCAGGGAAAGTGGCATGTTGTGTCCTTTGCAGAAGTGCCTGGTGCCTTACGGTCACCACTGGGGGCATATCATCACTGCTGCGGTCAACACTGCCCTATCAGCTTCCCACCTCCTCCTCCCCAGGAAGGGACAGGACAGGAGGTGGTGCTCATAGAGACTGAATTCTAAAGTGGGGGCTGTATTTCATGCTCAATCACAACTTTCCTTCTTTACAGAACTTCAAAAGTATTTCCCTTTAGAGAGCTCACACAAGTTTCAAGTGACACGGTGATTAAATAAATTCATCTTGTTTTCTTGGGTCAGGATACTCAGAAGAATTATTTATAACATATCATCTGCCAGTTCTCTAATGGGATGCCATTTTCATTAGATTCTGACAACAGATCTATTCCACTGCGGCAAAGCCCAAAGCATGCTGCCTGCCTCTTAGCTATCTTCATTCTGCCTTGGAGGAGTCTCTTTAATTTTTTAATTTGTGTCTGTATGTAGCAGGGGGATACTGGGGACTGAACCCAGGGGTGCACTACTACTGAGTCACATCCACAGTCCTTCTTACTTTTTTTATTTTGAGATAGGGTCTCACTAAGTTGCTAAGGCTGGCCTTGAACTTGAGATCCTCCTCTCTGAATCACTGGGAATACAGGCATGCACCACCACACCTGGCTACTAATTTTTTTTTAATACTAGGTTTTGGAGGGGGGCAAAAGTTAACAGTTACAGTTAGAAGAGAAAAATGCTAATGTGTTTTCAAGTTTCTTATTTTTTAAATGATGTATAATAAATAATAAAAACAATGAAAAGCCTGGATAATCAAGCTGAATAATATGGCGTCCCGTTGTGTCTTATTATATAAGGAAAGCTGGTCTTTTTAGATTTGAATCTCTATGAACTGATAACAACATGGAGGAGAGAAGCAACCCCTCAGGTAGAAATGAGCTCATTTAGAGTCTGTTTGCAGCTAAAAGCCATCAAAATACAAATTAGAAGTGATAATGGTGATCCTGGTTCAAAATTAGAAAAGGTAGACTTACTTTGTTCAATAATGAAATAGGAAATGGGAAGGGCAGTACTGTCTGCATCCAGAGCTGTCTCCCCTGGAAAGAGCCAGGTCCCCAGCTAGAGTTGCTTGCTCTGTGGCTTCCTTTCTCGATAGGTGGCAGGATGGGGTGGAAGACAGTCAGGGCTAGAGTAAGTTGCCCCACAGCAGAGGGGGCCACTTGTAGGAGCTCTGCACTGGTGGGAAGGGGATGGCCTGGGAATGGCCCCAGAACTCACCTCCATCTGCCTTTCCTTCCCTTGGCTCCATCTATTTTCTTAATTCTAGGACAACTTGAACTCTGGAGGTAGATGTGGCCCCAGGGGGCTCAGGAAAGGAATCCACTGATTGATAAATGCAACACGAAAATGCTCGAGCCTACTGATAATCACGGCAAACGGTCCCTGTTTGGGAAGAACCCTTAGAACTGTTCTGAAGGAGAGAGCAAGGAGGTCAGGCACCCCCACTTTTCCCAGCTGGAAGGCTGGGTGCAGCAACCCCTTTGGGAAGAGCCCAGGATGTGAGTAATTCTGCACCTAGATTTTTGTAAGAGACTGAAATGGCAATGCTACACCGAGGAGAGTACGGGACTTTCTTGGGAATGGAATCGGTATTGGTTGCTACCGCCATTATGGTCACATTTGTGTTTGTTCTCTGTGTGGTTCAGATCAATCAATCATCTGCCAGATGGTCCTGGTTTTGAGTCTTTGATCAGGATCCTATGCCACACCAGTGAATGCTGAAGTGTCAGTGCAGCTGACATCTCATGTGGAATCACATTCATTTCTGTGACAAGCTTTGCTCAGAGGTTGTTTGATGCATTTCCAGATGCAGAAAGTCCCCAAATTATAACAGATTTATCCCAGAAAGCTGTCTGCATCTAAATCAGGATATATTCTCCCATAAAAACATAAATGGTGATAAGGTTCTCATTGACATGCCTCAACTTCATAATATGGCTGCAATATAGGGCCAAAAGCATGCCCACTATTTAAATAGAGCATGATTTCAATATGAAAATTTATCATTTTTCAGGGAAACTTCAGAAGTTAAAAAAAAAAAAGAAGGACCTATAATTAGCCAGTTTCTGCAATGAAATATATTGACAATGATCTTGATTACTGGAAGGGCCAACATTTGTATAGAAGTATCCTTTTGGGACTTTTCTACTAACTACTTAATTTAATCTTTAATACAACTCTATTAAGTAAATACTGCTATTATCACCATCCTGGTAACGAGACTAAGGCACAGAGAGGTTATGTAGTTAATTATGGGCAAAACCAGGATTGGATTCCAGGGTTCATGGGCTACACCAGGTTGGCAGACTGGTCCATGACAAATCTGGTCTTTTGTAAATAAAGTTTTATTGAAACGCTGCATGCTCATCTGTCACCTATGTCTGTTGGTGCTTTTGAGCTGCTGCAGGAGAGTTGGCACATTACAGCAGACACTACACGGCCTGAAACAATCATTACCTGACACTTTAGAGAGAACATTTGTCGAGCCCCAAACTCATCCTCTGGACCACCTCCAAAGAAAGGCAGATCCATTTCTAAAATTTGGCTGTGAGCCGCATGGTGGGGAGCAGAGACTCAGAGCCAGGGCAAAGTCAGGAATCCTGGTCGTCCTCAAAAGCCCCAGGAGGCCCCGGGGAAGTGCTCACCAGTGTGGAACATAATATATGCTCAATGAATTTCCTGCTCCATCCCCAAGTAGATAAGAAGCAGGGTCCACAGGGACAGAGCAAGCTCCACAGGAAGTGGGGACTGTTTGTTTTGCTCATGCTGGAACCTCAGTGAAGAAATAGAAAGACACATAATTCATGTTTGTGACCAGGGACCATGTGCACCTCGTCTGGACAAACCTGGAACAGGTCACAGGCGAACGGACACACAGTCCAAGAAGATCACAGGAGAGGTTCTGGTTTGCATCGCCTTTCAGGCAGAGGGTCTGCTCTGGCAGGACCTGCATTGGAGCAAGGGCTTTTCCAGCCATCCTGGGATTCTCCTTGGCTCCTAAGAGCTTCGCGCACGGATCCTTCTGTTTGCCAAGATTCTAGAGTCAACAACTTAAATTTGACGAACTTGCCACTGAATGATGCGATGAATGCTAGTGCAGTGGGGAGCGCGTAAATGCTCATTGGTTCTGATGTTTCTTTCATTAGACTGAATGACTTTTGATTTCTGGGGATGGACATCAAAAAACCACAGCTAGTTAATGCTTTCTAGAAAACAGAGCTTGATGAGGAAAGAAGATAGACTAGCCTCTGTGCAAGGCTGCTGAGGCCAAGCTTCATCCAGCAACCATCCATCACGGAACCCACCCTGCCCCGCCCCGACCCACAGTGGATCTCCTACTGGAGGCAGGAGAGGAGGAAAGAATGGGTGAGGACCAGAAGACTGATGTGAGAAAAGCAGCCAGGGCGGTAACTATCTGCAGAGAGGGGAACACAGAGGGGAGCCTGGGTCTGAGCCCCGAGAGGGAGGAAATGGGGTGGAAGTTAAATTGTACCCAGATGCCAATTGGTCCCTGTTTGGAAAGACTGGCTGCCCCCAGAACAGCTCAAATGCAGACTATAGTCTTTCTGGCCTGGCACAGGGTTTCCCAACACTGGGGTACAGGGAAGGTTTGCAACTTCCACACTGATAGACCTCAACAAAATCCCATTGTGGGATTGAACGCCTGCCTAAAATCAGATCAGAATATTTCATTTAAAGGCAGCATGAGGGTTGTCATGAACTCCCTGGCACCTTCGGACTCCATCACCTAATGGCTTCCTGCATAGTCTCCTGTGGTTGTGTGTGTGTGTGTGTTTGTTGTTTGGTATTAGGGATTGAACTCAGGGGCACTCAGCCACTGAGCCATATCCTCAGCCCTATTTTGGATTTTATTTAGAGACAGGGTCTCATTGAGTTGCTTGACACCTTGCTGTTGCTGAGGCTGGATTTGAACTCCTGATCCTCCTGCCTCAGCCTCCTGAGCCACTGGGATTATAGGCATGTGCCATTATGCCTGGCTGGTTGTGGTCTTTAAATGCTCTAAAGTAAACGATTAGAGCAAAAAGTTGGGGTGTAGTTCACACAGGTGCTCCTTGGGGGACCGAACAGCAGGGCTCTGCCTCTCAACTCTGCTGACCTCGCCTCTGTCCTTGGAGGTCACAGGGCCCGGGGCTAGTGCTGTGCTACCAAGTTCAGCTCTCCTAGGAGGGACACACAACCCGCAACGCGCATGGCCTCTAACTGTCCCTCAAGAGAAATGCTTTTGCTCTCAGCTTCAAGCCCTCTGGCCTGTGGTCTTTATTTTTATTTTTCAGCTTGGAATGCTGACCTTTATAAAAAGCTGGATTCACTGCCCAGAAAAACAGGAAGGTTGCATCCTAGGAAACCATGGATGTGAAGCAGCGAAAATGGGCCGGTATCTCTCTATCAGTAAAGCGAGGTCTCAGACAGATCAGCTTGAGGACAGGAAGTTCCGAGAGCTCTTGTTAGCTCCCCGGGTTCCTCCTCTGCCTGAGACAGCTGGGTACCAGTGGTGCTCAGTGTTCCCAAAAGACACTCTCCCTAGAAGGATCCATCCATCATACGGGGTGTGGTACTGGGAGGGGCATCAAGGCAGCCCTCCTGCCTGGGACTCAGGCCTGCAACCCCAGCAGGGTGTGGAGTGCAAGCAAGCGGAGGAGAGAGAGAGAGAGAGAGGGACCGGGAGGTGAGGGTGTGCCTGGGGACACCCCGACTGGTGTCTGGGTACTTGAATTCTTCCAAATGTCATAAGGCTTCTTTGGAAAGAACGGTATTCTTCTCATTTGATGTATTTTTCCTTTCATTTATTTTTTTCCTCCTATATTTTTTTTAAGAGTAGAGACCGCAGCCTGGTCTCACTGGTTGACCCCTGCCTGTGTCTAAAGCTACAGATATGTTTGACCTACACAGACTTGTAAGTTTTAATTAGCTGCCAACATTAACAGAAATCAGAATATGCCATATAAAAGCCTGGAGTTTTGGATTCTCTTGAGCCACACAGCGGGCAGCACGGGGCCTGGGCCTGTAGGTGGAATGATCCTTTAGCACTGAGCAGCGTGGCTGCCACCTTGACACAGGGCTCAAGTTCGCCAGCTTGCTCCAGTCCCCATTGCTCCCTACTGTCTCACTCACCCCTCAACCTGCTGTGAGCTGCCATGGATCTACATCACCTGTGACTCATTAGGCACCCGGGGGCACCTATCTTTATAGCCCCTGCCCTTCAGTGTTTCCCAGATCCATTTTAACCGTTGATGTAATGAAATAATCTGAGAAGTTTCATGTTTCACTTCCTTTGGAATTGAACCTAAATGTTCTGAACTATCTGTATTTTGGGGAAGAACAGAATAAGGAGAACAAGACCAGTAGCAACTCATTAGTGTCAACGCTCCAGTAACAAGTCAGCATCTGTACACACTTGCATGCTTTTCCTTAGGGATAAGAAATTCCAGGGAATCCTAATTAGTCTGAAGAATGGAAAGACTCAAAAAAGAATCCAGCACAGACTGCAGAGGCTTCTATAAGAAGCCCTCAAACAATAGCAGCATGCAAAGTGATTAGAGAAATAGAAATCAAAAGCAGTGACCTGGGATAAAGGTCACCTTCTTCCTGGCCACCGTGAGCTGGGCTGCTTTCCTCCACCCTGCCATTCAGCCATGGTGTCCAGCCTCACCGTGGGCCCAAAGCAATGGACTCAGCAGCCTATGGACTGAGCCTCTGAAACTGTAAGCCAAATAAACCTTCCCTCCTCTCAGCTGTCCTTGTCAGGTATTTTGGTGACGGCAACATGACCATGCCCTCCTCTCTACACTATTTCCCACCTCCATTCTCTAAAGGACAAAGGACACAGAAGGCCAACAACTTGCAAAGGAAAGAAATTACATGCAGCATTTATGTTTTTCAATTAAGAAAACGAGTGGAACGTTGAAATTACTTTTGCCCTTCAACGACACGACTCCGGGGCTCTCGGAAGTTATGCTTCACCAGCTAAAGGAAAGGGGTGGCCCCAGGTTTCGCTGAGATCCTCACCTCGAATTTCTGCCTGAGCTCCACGTTTCCTTCTTCGTCCCCTTCTGGAATGGGCACGTTGTAGTACTCCCCTTCTTCTTGGTTCAGCAACTTGTACCTTTCAAAGACACAGAGAGAAGCGGAGGTAAGCGCGAGCCGAGCAGCTCCTGGCCTTCCATCTCTAGTCGAGTGGTGGGTGAAATGCCCCGTGGGAGACGGCGCCCAGGCGGGCAGGCAGCCACCCAGCAGTTCAGAGATGGAAACTGGCCTGTCTCCCGCATCTCAAAGTGGTCTGATGCTTGGGGACTGCTCAGTCTCAGGGTGTCCTTACCATCCGCTGGCCGGCATCTTCATGAGCTCCGAGACTCCAAAGGAAAGGGATCCCATGAAGTCATTCCTTGTTGTTCGATCCCAGTCCCAGATTTCTACGGACAGTCGTCGGTCTTTGTCTGAAGGTTTTAGTTTGCTATAAAGACACACACACACACACACACACACACACACACACCCGGGGTTATCTTGATTATGCTTTCTTGGGAGATACCATATGCTCATGATCTGAGCCTGAAATAGTACATTCATGTCTCTTCCTGGCCAACCGAATACCAGCCCTACACTGGGAGCTCTAGGTTAGGGATTAGCCAGCCAGGGGCCCAAGCTGGCCACTGCTTGTTCTATTAGAACTCAGTGTTTACATACTGTCTGTGGCTGCTGTGGCCCTGGAATGTCAGAGCTGTGCAGGGGCAACAGAGACTTGACCTGCGCAGTCTAGGAGACACACTCCCGCCTTACAGAGCAGAGCTCGCTGGCTTGCTACAATGGAGAGCCCCGTCTCTGGCTGTCCACAGATACACCTGCTGGTGCTCCACTGTAGCCACTTCTCATTCCTGACTTCCTCACTCCCTCCTCCCATTCCCTCCTTCCTTCTTCCCCTTCTACGGTTCCTACTTCTGAAATCCTTCAAGGCCCACCTCAAGGTCATCTCCTCTGCGAAGCCTTCCCTGCTTAAAGGTGAGGCTACCTTCCCATTGCAGTGGGGATGACACTTCCTGTGCTACTCACTTGTTCTATGTTGTGACAATTATTCAATTCTTGCCTCACACCCTCGTCTAACCCTGAAAATAACCCAATTCCAGGGCATCACGGATATAGCTCAGTGGTAAAGTGCTTGGCCACTAAGTAAGTGCAAGGCCCAGGGTTCAATCTCCAGTACCACAAAAAAGAAAAAGAAAAAAAAATCTAAGTCCATCAAACGGTGGGACACACCTTATATGCTTTTATATCACCAGTAATACCTTAAACAGATTTTTTTCCCCCTGGTGCAGAATAAGTAATGGTAATTATTTGGGGCTGGCATCATGCAGTTCCTGGTAAACTGAGTTACTTTGCCCCAAACAGGTGATGACAGCTGTCCACACCAACAGCAGTCTAAGAGGTATTAGGATGAGGACATGTGTAGAGACATTTGTCACTGTCCCTCCCCCCCCCCCCGCCAATTATCTCTAATAATGAAATTGAGAGCTGCATGGTGCACAAGAATGGGGTTTGATCTAGAAGAGGAGACACACTTACAACGTGAAGGACTCATTCCACTGGGGGTTCAGTGTGGAGCGGATGGTTTTGGTTTTCTGTTTGCTTTCATTCTTAGGATCAGGAATAAGTTTCAGCTTCACGTAAGGATCAGAGAGCCCATTGGGATCCATAGGGATTAGATTTTTTGCATCTCGTACTGTGAAGAGAGAAGAAAGAAAAAGTCACAAAAAGAGGGCTGATCTGCATTCATTAGCATCCTGTGTCAACACCAAGCTGAGTCCAAGGGACATCGTGATGGTGCTTAAGGGGAGGAAGATAAAAATCAGAAGCCTTTGACACTCAACATGAGAAGGCTGCCGCCACCTTCTCGGCTTTGATACTGGACATCGGGTGGGCCCATCGGTCTAGGTCTAGCCTCCAGGCAGCACCAGCCTGAACTGGCAGCACTGCGGGCCCCTTGCAAAGCCTGGGTCCCACCCCAAATCTCAGAAGTAAAACCTGCATTTTAACAAGATGCCCAGGTGACCTTCATAGCTCTCTAGGAGAAAAGGGGCAGCCTCCCCACATGCAGGCAACCTGCCCAACCTGGTCCACGGCACTGCACACACCCTTGAACTCTTAGATGTTGTTGTCCCTTTCTTCATGAAGGCTGGTGTATTCCGACCCTGGCTCTACCTTGGAATCACTTGGGAGAGGGGTTACATCAATGCTCAAAATTAAATTAGAATATCTAAGGAATGTGGCCCAAGTACTGGTTTTTCAAAGCTCCCCTGGTGCCTTTATTGTGTGGCATGGATGGAGCCAATGGTGTAGACAGCTGTAATTCAGAACTGCCTTCCAATGTGCAGGTTCAGGGACCAGCACTTTACCTGGGAGCTCATTTGACATGCAGAATCTCAGGCCTTACTTCAAATTTACTCAGAATCCTCACTTTAACAAGACCCCCACATGAACCCAAAGCACATTCCAGCTTAAAAAGCACTAACACTGGAGTCAAAAAGTAGTTAAAGCTGGGCGCGGTGGCACATGCCTATAATCCCAGTGACTCAAGAGGCTGAGGCAAGAGAAGCCCAAGTTCAAGGCCAGCCTCAGTAACTTAACAAGACCCTGTCTCAAAGCAAAAATAAAACTTAAAAGGGCTGTAGATGTAGCTCAGTGGTAAAGCACCCTTGGGTTCAACTCCCAGTGACCCTCCCCCCAAAAAAGCAATTAAAAGGAAAGACCCATCATCATTTGGAAACCTACATTAAGGTCACAAGTTCCCCAGGGTACCCGAGCATTTGCCTGAGAATTCAAGGTTTAATGTCAGGCAGAAGGTCTCATCTCCTAAAACATCGACCCTGAGAATTACAAAAGATGAACAATTTGAGTGTAAAAAGGAGCTCTCCCTCAATGATTGGAAAGGGGCCAAAGGACTCTGATTAAACACCAGAATGAGAATCTGATACTTTTTAAAAGGCAGAAAATGCCTGGAGTGTCTAACACTGAGGGCTGCAGAAGGTCACATCCCAGATAAGCTAATGAAGAGTCGTACTGAGGCCACCAAGAGGTCCATAGTTGCCTCCTGCCATTTTCAGAGTTATTGCAGGTGCTGGCTTTTACATCTTCAATTTATAGCCCTGATAGCAGCACACACGAAATCACTCCAGGCTGATCTCCTCTGCATGGTGATGAGCTAAAATCTTGATGGGATCTAAAGCCGTGGGTTCCCTGCTGAGATACTATCACTTAAGTTGAAAATAGAAAGAGTTATCAATTCCAAACGCCACTGAGGAAAACAGTGGATCCAAATTTCAATTTCTTATTGCTGCAGATAACGGTCTCCTGAGGTGTGACTCATGGCGGTCCAGGACAACTGAATCAGGATCATAAGCCACCAGCTTGAGGTTCCATCTGCTGAGAATGTGGGCTTTGCCTCTGCCACTTTCTGGTCGTGGGAAAGACATTCCAATTCTCTGTGCTTGTTTCCTCATCTGAAAAACTGTACCTGCTGGCAAGGCCAGCATTATGCAGGATCATACACGCTAAGTGCTTAGAACAGCAGCCAGCATGCTAAAAACCCAGACACAGTTATCATCATTGCTGTTAACACAAGTTATGGGTGGACAACAAAACCCAAAGAAATTGGACGAATGGCTTAGGACGGGCAAAGGATGGGCAGGGGAGAGTATGATGTGGAGATTTTCTAACATGGTTGCAAATGAGTGATTTCAACAGTCTTCAAACCAGAGGGCACGCCGCAGGTCATTGCTAACAGGAATGGCTCACCACTCTGGAACAGGGGGAGAGAGGAAACACCAGAGCAGAATTCAAGTGGGGGAGAGGATGAGAAGAAATGCTGAAGGCAGGAGAGAGAAAAAGGGACAGATGCTACTAGGAGACGCGAGGGGGATGCTGTCCTAGCACAGGCGGGCGGCAACCTGAGCCTCAGTGACACACTGCAAACATCTGGGGTGTTTGGGTCACATACTGATGCCTGGCCCCATCCCCAGGAGTCAGATTCACAGGATCTTTAAAGATGCCCCTGCAGGTGAGTCTATGTAATACCCGGTTGAGTGCCACTCAGTGCACCCAGCAGTTTTGTGGGCTTAGCACTGTTGGCATCACTGGGAGATCTATTACTCACGTTTTCCTTTCCATTAACTCACTGTTTAACATCTAACACTTAAAAAGGAAATGTGTCACAAGTAAATGGAATTTTTGGCCATAAATAGGAAGTACCCATAAAAGTAAAAACAATGAAAATCTGCTGTGTGTGTTTCTAGTTGGACTCAGCTGCCTGAGGGCTGCTCTCTCCCAGCTGCAAAGGGGAAATTGACAAGTGTTAGAGTGGTAAGGATCTTCTCGCCCCAGACAGAGTCTTTGTCTGCCTTACAACCAAGACAGAAAAGAAGACTGGAAAGGGACTTTCTCATCACGTAGCCTGATGCTCTTTGTGTAGTTCAGTACCTTCAGAAACCATCTCAAGTGCTAACAGGAGTCACGTCCCCCAGTGGTCCCATCCCAAACGTGGAAAGCACAATTACAGGAATGCCAATTCCCAGGTTATTAAGGATGTGGAATATTCCACAGCCTGAGAGCAGCAGTGTGCCCGAGAAGAATGTCGTCGGCAAAGATTACATGGCTTATTTCTGTCTCTCACTTTTATTTTATTTTATTATTTGGTGGTGGTGCTAGGGATTGAACCCAAGGCCTTGTGCATGCAAGCACTCTACCAACTGAGCTATGTCCCTAGCCACCCTTCTCTCTCTTACTTTCTATAAGAACCAAATTGTTCGGACCCATAGAATTAAGAGGGAAAAAAAAGCCATGCTGCTATTGAGAATGACATTTCTTTTAAGATCTCTCATGCCAACTCAAAGTGCCAAAGGAAGATCGTCTCTGAACACAGCAGCAGGGCTACAGTGCACCTCCCTTGCCCAGAAACTCGCGGGGCAGCCCCACCTGCACTCCCTGAGCTCTGCTGAGCAGGCCCGCAGCCTCATGGAGCAGCAAGAGCACCCGCCTTCCCCTGCTGTCTCCCTGGCACTTCTGCAGCCTTTACAAGAAGGGGCATCTGCAGGAGTAATCCGTCTGCACTGTGGCACAGGCCATGCAGAGTGGAAAGTCTGTTCTGTAACTCCAGGACGTCAGGAGAAATACAGAGTCCTCATTCTATTCCCATCTTTGACTGGAGAGGCCTGTTCTGAAACTATCGGCTGTTGAGCCCGACATTGAGAACCAAACAGCCTGGGTTAAAAGGTTCCGTAATTTCTGGATAATGTAAGGTAGCATTTCTGGATAAAATCCATTCAAATAAGATTATGAGAAATACCTACACAAAGTTACCTGACTCAGGTGGCTGGGTGAGCCCAGGATTCGTGTGCTCTGACTACATGCTCAGGGGTGAGGTGGGAATACAGGCCTGTGGGCCATCCCAGAGGGGTGGACTGCTTTGGCCAGGGGGCAAAGCTGAGCCAGGTGCATGTGGGAATAAAGAATAGGGTCTCTGCCACCAGGCCAGCAATGCTGCCATGGGCCTTCTGCACAGGGAGAAGTAGAGGGTAGCCTGCGGTGGCAGACCACAGGGACTGCCGGGACTGCCAGGCTTTCTTTGGGATGAGCAAGTTATCCCAGAAATGTGAGTCACATAGGGGCTTAATACACACTTATGGATGGTCAGGGTCCTGTTGGGCTCATATTGCTTGAGTGGGTGCTGCAGGTGATGGCTGACTTCTCGGGGGCAGTATAATGTGGGTGGTAGGGGTCCAACCCTGCTCTACCACTTATCAGCTGTATGCTTTGAACAAGTCACCCAATGTCTCAGCTAGTTCTTCTGTAACATAGAGATGGAAATTAAATGAATGAATAATATATGCCAACCATTGGGAAGAGAACCTGGAACAAGGGAAGAGGCATATCATTATTTGCTTTAACCATACTGGAGTGCAATCAGCTTGCTAGCTTCATCATCGCCATTATCACCACCACCACGACCAACCACTCCTGTTTGGCCCAGAAGGTCTGACTGTTTTCTTAGGGTAGAGAAGCTAAGTGTATTAGAGGGGCAGTTCACACAGTCCTGGAATTTCCAGACTCAGGGTTAGGCAAGAGTTAAACAATCAGCTCAGAGGTGTTCCAAAATAGTCCAGGATTTAAAAAAAAAAAAAAAAAATCAGTGCAATTCTTGATCCATCCAGATGGCTTCTTAATCCAGAAATCCATGCAGCATAAATTAAGAAGCATAATGATAAAATAAACACCCTTGAGCTCACCACCTAACATAAAAGTGAGATCAAGGCCAACACCACCGGACAACCCTAGCATGTTCCCCGACTCCTCCTTGCCTCCCCCGTGGACGGTAACCCTCACTCTGAGGTTGCCATGGGCACTCTGGCCCAGCACAGGTCAAAGTAAGAGCACAAAATCCATGGGCAAGTAAACCAGAAGCTTCGCCGAGGACACAGCCGTATCCCTACAGACATGATGGGTCAGCACTGACCGGCAGTAACCCTGCCCATTCAGGGCTCACAGAGACATTGCTTGTGATGCACAAAACTCAAGAGCCTCCAAGTTGAACAACAACCTGGCCTTTCACATGATCTGCTTTGCTTTAGAAAATAATTCTCTATTCTTGCTGCCTTTGTTTCCCCTCTAAGAGCGCCCTTGTTTGCGGCTTCTGTTTTAGAGCCAACAAAAAAGGACAAAGGTTCAAAACAGGGACTTACTGCAGAAGTCGGGATTGTTCGCTGTGTGCAGCCCCCAGGGCCCCAGCCACCTCCACCCCTGTCTGACAGCAAAACGAGAGTCGACAGATTCTATAATCCTACTCCACACCATGCATAAGCAGAAATGATGTTCTCTGACACTATGGAAAAACAACAATTCTCCTTTTTTTTTTGAAGTTAAACAACAGCAAAATAAATGTGAATACCAGACTGCTAGAGGGAGGGGGTGGCTGACGAGGTTTAGTGTCAATGTGCAAAGAGCCTGGGGTCACTCACATCAAGTGACAGAGTTACAAAGGCTTCCTGAAACCATGAGCCCCATCTCTGGTTAACAAAATGTGACTTCCAGCCCAAAGAATTAGCTGTTTGGATGATCTCTCAAAGAGCTTTTAGACATAAATTAATTTATTATAAAACCATAATCATATTGGAATATATTTAATGCCAGAGAAACTCTGTGAAATTACAGATTCCTGAGAAGTTGGCCTTCTGAGTTTAGGCGGAGATGGAGTGTGTGTATGTGGGATAGAGTGAGTGAGCTTGTGTGTATGAGAGAGGGGGAAGGCATGTGCACCAGAGAGAGAGCATGCTTCTGCTTCTTCACCAAGAATGACTGATTACACCACCAGGCAGAGGGTTGGCCAGCACCCTGGCCCTCTGGTACCCAGGAAGATGATGAAGATGGTGGTGACGGTGGCAATGGAGTAGCATCTCTGGAGCAATGACTAAGTTGCAGGTACTGTTTTAAGCTCTTTGCAATAATGCAAGAGATGCTATTATCAAGCCCATTTGTAGACGGGGCCCTTTGGTAGAAAGAGGTGGGACATCCTGCTCTCTATGACCTAATGAGTGGCCAGCTGGGGTGGACCTGTGGTTGCATAAAACCCAACCTTCATTTGCTGCTGCATGAAAATGACTTAAACCAGACAAAGTCCCAGAGAAAGTTGGCTGCATCCAGAAAAGGATGGGAGGAGCTTTGCCTAGGAGAGGAGGGAGGAAGGGAAGGACTAAAAACCTTTCCTCTGGAGACACGGGTGATGGCAGAACGGGGAGGGAGATGTGAACACACACCCAGTAGAGCCCAGGGTGACCAAGGCAGCGCCTGCAGGGGAGGTGGGAAGGCAGGCAAAGGCCACTGCTGCATTTCTGCTTTGGTGCCTTGACCTTGAACTTAGCAGAGGGGGCTCTAGTACCCCATTTAAAGGTGAAGGAAGTGCCTTCTGGGGTGCAATTCCAAAACCAGGGGTGTCTGAGTCACTAGGTGGCCTCTGTAGGTAGAATGTGCTGACATCTCCTCAGAACCATCAGCCTAGTGACTGAGTCAAGCAAGACAATGACATCAGTGACACACAGGGCCCATGAGTACCCAGGAGCACTGATACAAGGGCAGGTTCTTGCACTTACACTCAGTTCTGGCACTTGGGGCGCACTCACACCTGCTCAGTCCCTCTCTGCTGTAGATGCTGATTCTGGGGCAAACGGCACATGAAAAGCACAGAGGTGACAGGAGATTGCAGTGGCCACAAAATCGAGCTGGGTAAATCAGCGTTGATGGAGCAGTTTTTTAGGACCACAGAACAAATACTAAAACCAGGGAAAAGGACACTCAACAAAGTAGCATGAACTAAGAAGTGTTCTGCTGCTGCAGAGTTAAAGCAATGGTAAGCAAGTAAACATGGCTGTGTTCCAATAATACTTTATTTCAAACAACAAGTGGTGGGCCAGATTTGGTCCTGAGGCCTTAGTTTGGTGTTTCCTAGTATACAACAAACACCACTCCAACAACTCAGGAATGGCTTGGAGAGAATGGACACAGAGGGGTTTCCACCTACTTCTGGTTCTTTATGCTTTGAGAACATAAAGAACTCTTGAACTCTGCCCTTTCCTAGAGCCAAGGAAAAGTCCTGAGCTAGGGTTGGGGAGAAAGGACATATCTCCTGACATCCTCCTACACCCAGATTAACTGTCACACTCACAATCCACTTTTGTCTTTAGTTGTCACCTGTCTTAGCAGAACCTTCAGAAGCCATCTCTTAGGCATACGTGGCTGGCTGTGTTAGGGTTTCTGTGGTGCAGTAGTCTGCACTCCTAGACAAACCTGATTGGCAACTTCCTCCCTGGGGCATCTGATCTGGCTGTGACCCACTGCCTGCTGGCCAACCCCACCCTGTTCATGCTCACCAGCCTGTTCCATACTTCGGCCCCACCCTGGGACCAAGTGCAAACAGTGAGCAGATAAGGCATCAATGGGGGCCATTCTTTAATTATGCAGCAGCTGCTCTGGGAATAGGAAATCTAAAGGAATTTGTAACCAGGAGCCCTGGGAGGCAAAGGCTGACCTGTTCTAGGACAGCAGGACATGGGCAAGGTCCTTCTGCCTAATCTAGCTGTGCTTTTACAGAGCTGTGGGCTGGCCCTGCTGAGGAAGTTAGCCTCTTAAATTGCCAGTTGCTGGTTAGAGAGAATCTCGGGTGGCCGATGGGCTGGATCAGACAGAAAGAGGGAACCCCTCACCCCACTAGCTCAGGCTCGCGTGGTGGCTCCAGCGCTCACAGGGATCTCCACTTTCCTCCAGCCCACGGCTCCCGGGTCACGTTACTGGAGGAACAGCCTGTTCTGGAGGTCTGTTTGCATCTTCACTCTGGGCCCATCTGAGGGTGCCACGAGGGAGAAGCTGTGTCTAAGGAGCTGCCAGTTCCCTCGCGTTGCTGCGACTCAGTTCCGTGCCAGGAGCCAGAACTCTTTGGCAAATGTGGACGGGGAAACTGGTGGGGTGACAGATTGCTTCCGGAACAGGACTTGCTGAGTACCCTCCCCACGTGATGTTATGGGGGCGGTTAAGCTGTCTAGCAATAAGGCCAGGTTCCTGGTTTAGGGGTCTTAGCTCAGTGCCTCACAGACCGTGCAGGCAGATGAACCCTGGCACAGGTGAGGCACGTCACAGAGGGTGGCAGGCTTGTTGGCACAGGTCCCTGTGGACAAACCAGACTGAACTAGCAAGACTATCAGGTGGGCACAGAAGGTCCTGGAAGAGGAAGGGACCTAGTCAGACTCCAACTGGCACAGGGTGAGGGTCCAGGGCTGTGTGGTTCCAAGTTGTATTTCTGATTCACACGGGTTTTTACTGTGGGTAACAGACAACCCTAAAGCTCCCTGGGCCAGACATTCCCCATCCTCTCGAAGCCACAAACCCTTCAACACAAAATTATAATTTCTATGACTCCTGGGGGCTATCATGGGCCTCTGTGGTATGTCTGAAGAGCCAGCTCTGCTAAGCAAGGATGTCTTCCTTTTAACTGAGCACACTCTGAGTTTGCATGTGGAGGGAGCACAGCATTCCTCTAGGCCACTTCCTGCTTTGGCTGGAAGGAGGTCTGTGCCACCGTCTGAATGGTCTGAACGCATGCATCCTCCTACACCCAGATTAACTGTTACACTTACAACCCCACTGAGAGGTGGGCCTATGGGAGGTAACTAGTCTTGAGGGTGGGGCCCTCAGGAATGGGATTAGTGCCCTTAGAAAAGAGGCCTGAGGGAGTTTGTTTGCTCCTTCTACCATATTAGGACCCATGGGAGACACCATCTAGGAATCAAGAAACCAGTCCCCACCAAGAATCTGCCAGTGCCTTGGTCTTGAGCTTCCCACCCTCCAGAACTGTGAGAAATACACTTCTGTTGTTTGCAAGCCACCCAGTCCACAGTATCTTGTTGTAACAGCCTGAACAGAGCAAGGCATTCTGGAGTGGGGAGAGACCTTGGCTGGGGCCTGCTCTTGGATGGGAGCTGTACATAAAGAGGTTGTTTATGGTGGTTGTGGGCAGTCTCATGGTTTGCCACCATCAGATGGGTACATGAGGACCGTCTGGCCAGAAGCAACAGCAGCTCACATTCTTCTCTCCCTAAGAAATCAGAACTGATTTGCAATCATAGCTTGACTATCACTTAGTTACAGTATTTTTGAGGCTCCAGATATGGAAATCATTACCGTGTGGAACTTTTCTGGGTTTCAGGAAATAAAACCCAAAGGCATTAACAAGAACAATGAGCAACTGTCCACCAGGCACCAGTGACGGAGATTCTGTGTGCCAGAATAATCTCTGTTTCCCACCATGTACTTCAACATTTCTATCTAAATTTTAGGAATGCTCCATGCTCTGGCCCACTTCCACTGAGCACATGGTGGTATGACTTAGGAGCTGGCCTTGGTCCCAGCTGGCTGGTTAACTGCACCCAACCTATCACCTTTAGGATGTGTATAACGTGCAAGAGCAGCTCCATACCAGCAAAGCCGGTCTCTTTGTTACTAATCATTCTGACCTCACTGTTCGGCACAGCATTTTGCTATGCACTCAGTAGCTTCATACGCGTCTCCATGCTACACTTGCCTGGTGCTTCTGGGTTTGTGCTGCCCCAGCCCTGAGCATACCCTCCTGGGAACACATCCCTCTGTGCTTCTCCACCACCAGCCCCTACCTTGAAACAAGACCCACCTTCTCCAACCTTCCACTCTCCTGACAGCCTGGCCCACAGTACTTGCATCTGCACAGACTGATGGCAGGTTGGGGCAGGGTTTGCGCCACCCCCTGTGCACGGCTCCAGGGTCCACACCAGGAAAGGTGAAATCTGAGGGTACTCAAGGGTTCCCGCCGACTGAGAAGCTGGAAAGCACTGCTTCTTTTGGGTGCAGTACATAAAGCGTCCATTTGGAGGGACTCCAGGACAAGAAAAAAACTAATATGCTTTTTTTTTTTTTTTTTTTGAGGGAGAATAAAGCCAGGCCAAAAGGAGTCAAGCAATTTTTCTGGAAATGTGAAATGCTTTGAAGAGCCTCTGAGCCCATAAAGACGGAAGGACATCAGCTCTCTCTCCAGCTTTCAGGAAAGAGGCATCAGACGGGGCCATTTGCTCTTGGGAAATCATTACCGCGTGGAACTTCTCTGGGTTTCAGGAAATAAAACCCAAAGGCATTGACAAGAACAATGAGCAACTGTCCACCAGGCACCAGTGATGGAGATTCTGTGTGCCAGTAGGTCCTGGGCCGTCTGGTTTATATATTGGTTCCTCGTGCTGTATCAAATCTGCTCATACCGTCTGTGTTCATGAACTCCACAGAATTTCTGACGCAATCTGTTCCATTCTCATGAATAATGACCCATAAATTGTGAGATATTTGTTTCCTTATTGCCAGAGACAAAGGCAAGAAGAAATGAGATACACTGAAATGCCCCTGCTTGGCCACATCCTTCCCATCACACTGTATCCAGACACGAATCTGGAGCCTGCGACTTGAGCAATCTCACATTTTAGGGTCTGTTTACTACATGTTCTGTTCCGTGGCTGAGGCTCTCTGCTTGGTGATAAGAATGAATTGCTGTCTCAGGAGGTCACGGGGCCAGAAAACATAAGTCAGCCACTCCTCGACCACAGCCACGCTGGAATAAGACTCACGGAGAGAATGCAGAGGAGTGAGCTCGGGAGGAGGAGGAGCCACCGGGGGTCTCTTCTAATCCTGATTGCTGAAAATAAAAATTTCCTTTATATCTCTAGAATCCTGATGTTCCAAAAGGAAATGGGAGTCTGATGGTGAGAGAGTGATTTCCAGGTTATGAGAGACCCAAGTGATTCTGTATAATAACAAATATTCATTTTAGGAAATATTATCCTTATTATAAGAGCAACATATATTCATCATATAAGAATTTAAATGCATGGAAGTATAAAAGCATCTATCCTTCCACCACAAGACAGGATCAGCATTGGCTTATTGGTAAGCTGACTGCCAGTCTCTTTCCTGTGTAGTTATCTACGGTGAAATACTTATTTTTATGGAATTCACATCATTTTATGATACAGCTTTAGGTCCTTCCTTTATAATATAGCAAAGTATGTTTAAAAACATTAAATTTTTTTTTTTTAGTTGTCGATGGACATTTATTTTATTTATTTATATGTGGTGCTGAGAATTGAATCCAGGACCTCACACATGCTGGTCAAGTGCTCTACCACTGAGCCACAACCCCAGCCCCTAAAAACATTTTTAAGGCCCAATATTCCACTTTGGAATGGAAATTTGTGGCTATATCATAATTTTTTAATCAATGACCAGTTTGGGGACATTGACACAGTTTAAAATCCCTTTTCTTTATAGACATCATAGCAACGGATCATCTTTGAGCATAAGCATTAACCTATATTTCTGAAAAAAATTTTTTTGTTAGGATACAATCTTGGGAATAGATAAAAGGGTACAAGACTCTCAGTGTATAGCCATTATTCCCCCCAAAGCTGTACCAAAGTCATACTAAGGATGCGGTAAGGAAAATAAAGGCTAAAATTGTAATTTTGGACCGCTTAATAATTTTTGAGGTTTTACTCACCCCTGCCCGCTGCCCTTGGTTATTTGGCTATTTGTATTTCTTTTCTTTGACCTACTCCTAATTTCCTGCGGGGTGGTCAGAAGAATTGTTTAGAAATGCAGGATAATAGCCCTTTTCCAAATCTGCTGCAAACTGGGTTTAGAATTAATTCTTGGAGTGCTTCTTGAAACACAGAAGCATAACTTTCTTTGCAGTTAAAGTTGTCACATTTTTTTCATCTCTGCCATTTCTTTTAGGCTTAGAAACTTCTTGCCCTTTCTGAGATTAGCTAAATATCCACTGATGCTTTTTTTTCATAATTTTGTTTCTTTTTTGTACTTAACTTTTAAATCCATTTGGAATTTATTTTGGTGTGCAGTGTTGAGGCAAGACCTGATTTATTTTATCTTCCAAATGTTTAGACAATTTTCCCAACAACATCTGTGGAACGAGTTGTACCTTTCCCATTGGTTCATGTGGCTTCTGCTTGTTTATAGCAGGCTCTGTTTCAGGGCCACCTCCTTTATCATATTCAATGTTCTATTAGTTCCTGCAACAAGCCTAGCTTTTAAATGGCTCTAGATTTCCAATGCAATTTAAAATGTAGCAATGCAAGTCCCTGCTCAGCACTTTCCATTTCTGGGCACAGAGTTTCATGACCTAGGGCAATTCTACTTTGGTGGCTTGTTTTCTCTTGACCTGATAAATCTGTGCACATTCCTTATTCTTAGTGTTTATGGATCATGCTACTTTAGGTGTAAGCACTATTAATAGAATAAAGCTATACTGTTATTAAAAAAAAATCTCCATCTGGAAACTCTGGGTAGTTTAACTTGGTATGGGCCTGGTAAGGTGTGTAGCATTCTGGACAAAATTATTAACCAGCCTCTGCAATAAACCCTCCTTGGTATCCACATCTATAGATGGCGAAGCTGAGGCTCAAAGAGACTTAGAAGTCATGAGCCCAAGGCTCCCCAGCTAGTAAGGGGAAGGGCTGGGAACACAAGCAGCCCTATTCTTGTACATTCTTTTCCTTGTTTTGGATTTCAGTTTTGATTGACACATGGTAACTATACATATTTGTGGGATACAGCATGATGTTTTATACACAAATACATTGTATACCCATCAAATCAAAATATTTAGCACATCCATCACCTAGAGCAGGTATCATTCCTTTGTGGTGAAACAGTCAACATTCCTCTCTTCTAGTTACTTTGAAATACACAACATATCATTAACCACAATCACCCTAGTGTGAAACATCAAAGTACAGTTTCTTCAAAAAATTAAAAATAGACACGATCCAGCCATGCCACTACTAAGAAACAAAATCAATAAGTCTAACAGATACCTGCACTCCTTGTTTACTGTAGCATTATTCATAATAGCCAAGGTACGGGACTCAACCTAAGTGTCCATCAACTGATGAATGGTTAAGACCATGTGGTGCACACACACCATGGAATCCTGTTCAGTCATGAAAGGGCTGAAATCCTGTCATCTGCAGCAGCATGAAGGGACCTCATGAACATTATACTAAGTGAGATGAGCCAAGCACAGGAAGACAAAGACCGCATGATCTCACACGTTAGTGGAGTTTAAAAAAGCTGATCTCATAGAAGCTTAGAGTAGAACAGCGGTTACTAGAAGCTGAGAAAGATTAGAGAGAGAGAGGAGGTCGAGGGGACTAGTGGACAGATACAAGATTGACCGTACCATGCCTCTTGCTACAGTCTGTACTGTTTGCATTTATCTTTTCCAGAACTTTAGAAAATATAAATATTTTAATTCTACTGCCAACTATCTTAAAACATTTGTCCCATTTTAAATCCTGCATTTCTCTGATTATCAAACCAAAGAGTGAAATGGTATCTTCTGACCCCTCCCCTAGCTCACAGAAGAATCCACTATGCCTCGTCCAAGATCCCCGTCACCTCTGATATCATTTCCCACTCCTGTTACTATAAAATTAAATGAAGTTTGGGGTCTCTAATTATTATTATAATTTTTATATGGTTCACATTTTTCAATCCTTGTTTTTCATATGGTTTTAATGCTTACTGCTTATTCTTCTACATCATGACCTTCTCATTCCCAAGCCTTTCATCTTACTTCATTTGGCACCCCTCTTTAGTTTGGCTTTAAATAGTTTTTCCAAGAAAGGCATATGGGTGACACATATTCTGAATCCCTGCACTTCTGACAATATGCCATATGAACAGCAACCTGGCCAGGGGACATATTTGGGGGCTATGAACTTTGCTAGTGTAAACTCTGTAAGTGATGTATTCTTTTCTCCCCACATCAAGTGCTTCACACAGTGAGAAGTCTCAACACCAGCCTGGTTTTTATTCTCCTGTCGGTCACTTATCCATTCTAAAGGAAAGGAGTTTGTTTCTTTTCTTAAAATTAAAATCTGTCTAGGATGTTTCAAGTTGCACTCTTCTTTCTGCTGATTTTTGCCAGAACAGAATGCATTTCTTGTAGTCTGAATATGGCATGAATGTGTTCCTCTCATGGATTTACTGCTGCTGTTGGTTCCAATTTTTCTTCTCTCATCTATGGGATGAGGTACCTCTCAAGTTATGTCCTTTTCTCAGCCTTCAATTTTTATCACCTTCTCTTTCACGGTTGTTATCCTTCTGCCTGCCTCCGGCACCAGAGCCTCAGGCTCTCCCGCAGCACTGATCCGATTTTCTACAACACTACTTCTGCTCTTTGTGGCTCCGTGAATAGTCATCAGGTTGCTGCCATTTAACTTTCCTAGAAGACATTTCTTACTTGCCCACCTCTCTTCATCTTGTCTGTCTTTTCCTACAGCCCACCACCATTTTTAAGAAGTCATCCTGTTGGCCATTCCTCTTGACCTGTTTGTTATAATGGCTTAACATCCTGTTTTACAAAGATTGTACATTCCTGTTTTCTACTGAAATTCATGTGGAGTTTTCTCAAATGCCTTCCTGTAACCCCTCTTCTTCCAGTAATTGATCTTCATGCACGTTCTCCTGGAGGATACTCCCCTCCCCTTATCCCTCCATAGTTTTTAAACGAGTCACAGGTTACGTGTGAGTTTTTTCCTTCACTCCTCCTCAGATGAGAAGGATAGACCCAGACTTGGAATTTGCCCAAAGAAGCTGTGTTTGGATTCCTCATTGGCTCTGTCCACTGCCTGGTGGACTTGCTTCCCTGAGAATTAATCTGACATTCAGATTAGTTGTTCATGGCTCCTTGTCTATAGATCCATGTGTTTTTGCAAGACCCTGGTGGGATCACATCCAATTTACCACATTGGGTAGTCACATGCTCTGGATCATGGGTCCACTTACAGTTAGGATCTCATGGCCACAGGCCTTCTCATTATGTACCCATCCCCTGCCTTCACAGGACACAATCCAGCAACGTTCTCTATTCTTCCGCCTCCCAGGTCCTAACCTCCAGCTGCACTGCGCACTCAGACGCTCCCTTTATTTTTCCCTTTGGAAGTTAGAGTCTACTTGTAGACTGGAGGGAAAATGCTCTTTTGGTTTCTGAAATAAGGTGACCTCCATGGTAAGAGAATGCCTCCTGGGCTTTTCTTGGCTGGTGAAGACTCTGTTTCTTGGATCAAAGAGGAAGGTGTGAAAAATCTTCCTGCTTTTCTTTCAGGTGCCCAGGACTTTCCTATTTTATGCATCCATGACAACCAGAACACTGATAATCATCAACAGGAAATTTTCCAAGTTGTCACCAAGTCAAGTGGTCGAACTGTCTAGACCATGACTTTGTCTTCTGAGACGTGACAGCGAGTCGGGGCATGAGTGAAAGAGTGAGCTTGAGAAGTTACCAGCTGGTTTCCTAATTCGGGACATGTGGATTTCCCGAGTTGCTCTTGGAGTCCCACTGTTTCTAGAAAGCCCGGTTAACTGGAAATGGAGCATAATCCTCCTGGCTGTTCTCAGCTTGCATCTAAGCTGCCCATCATCACTCGTCATGAAGATCCGAACCCTGCTCTCACACCACCACTTTGTCCCGGGGTGAGTGCATTTCAACGTGGTCCCAGACCAATGAGACCTCCTGCTGGCTAAATTCTCAGAACTCCAGAAGAGATCTGGGGGAAGGGGAGGACACTGGGCAGACCCTCATCCTCCCTCCCTCATTATCCTCTTTCCTGGGCAATGCTGACTGAGTCACCGTCTAGTGAGCAAAGGAGTTTGGTTGGACAAGGAAACACCTGTGATTCTTCTACTTTGAACATGAATTGCCTGTCAATCTGCATGTTTTTTACCTTTGTTTTCAACGATATCATCAAAGGTCAGTTTCTAGTTTGGGTACTAAGCCAATAAAGTTCTTTCATAAAGTCCTATGTCCTGGAAATAATTCCTAAATTTGTACATATGGGCACCTGGGAGTCATGGGATGCCTTTGAGAAAATGACGGCTATGGCTACTCTCTCTCTCCCAGAATGTAGATACAAAATTCTGATATACTTTGGAGGATTCACTGATGCTCTGGACCTGGAGTTACATGTCGGGGCGCAACCATGGATCCGAAGATAAGAATCTGCTCTAAGACAAATGTCACTTCTCTGCTAATTTGAGTTATTTCCTATCGATCATCTGAGAGACAATCAGTTTGCAGGGGCGAAGGCATTTCTGCAAAGAATTAGGATAAAGGGACTTATTGGCTACTTGGGAGCCATAAGGAGGCAAACCCCCCTCCCTCGGTGTCTTCGTCCATTTTCTGTAGTGTGATGGAATGCTGGAGATCACTTAATTTATAAAGAAAGGAGGTTTACTTGGCTCTTGGTTCTGGAGGCTGGAAAGCCCAAGAGCATGGTAACGGTATGTGCTGAGCTCCTTCTTGCTGCATCGTAACATGGTGGAGGGCATCCATGGCTAAAACAAAGCAAGCCGGCCAGCCAGAGCTGCTTTTATAGTAAAATCACTCACACAATAACCCATGAATCCGACAACCTACGAATGAGCTAATTCATTCATGAGGGCACAGCCCTCATAATAAACAGCCCAGTCCCCTCCCAAACAGCCCACTTCTCAAATACTATTGACATATGGCTCCGGGGATTAAGTTTCCAACATATAAAATTTGAGGGACACATGTAGACCATGGTACTCGGGTACCAGGAAAGTGAGATTCATCTGGGGAGTCAACAAACTCTTGGTTCCATCAGTACTGGAATAGAGCAGGGCTTCCCAGGCATCGGGATAAGATTGAATCTAACTCTGGGGAGAGGAGGCAGCACCCGGGAGATGTCGACTCCATGAGGCCTCTGGGATGGCATCTTACATGGCAAATCTATTAAATGGGATCACTGTACTTTGTCTTCTCTGGGATCTTGACCAGGCTGAGAGGTGACCCTGACTGTCAGCAGCCATGTGGGTGATCCTAGTTCTCTCTGTAAATTAGTAAACTGGCATCCTGCCATACTGCAGTCAGGACTATGCTGGAACTGGTCTCTAGGGGCCTGGCCATCCTGAGAGGCCAGAGTGAGCTTCACCCCCGCCCTAGCCTTTGGTGGCTACTGCCTTTCCTGATGTGTCCTGTTTTAATAATGGAGACACATTCAGGGATAAGAGCTTCCCTCCAACACCATCCCAAACATAGAGACACTTTTTTTTTTTTTAAAGATATCCATGCCAGTAGGGTGTCTTTTGGCATACTGTACATTCATGGGGTGCAACCGATTACAATTTTGATCCTACTCTGTGGTTGTACATGACGTGGTCATGTATTCACATAAGAGCATAGGGGAGTTTATGTCTGATTCGTTCTACTGTCTTTACTATTCACATCCCTTCTCCTTTCCCTTCATCCCCCTTTGTCTAATCTAATGAACTTGTATACTCCTCCTCCCTACCCTCCCTTGTTTTAGGTTAGCATCCACATATCAGAGAGAATATTTGGCTTTTGGTTTTTTTGGGACTCGCTTGTTACACTTAACATGATATTTTCCAGTTCATTCGTTTACCAGCCAATGCCATAATTCCATTCTTCTTTATAGCTGAGTAACATTCCATAGTGTATATGTACCACATTTTTCTTTATCTGTTCATCTGTCGAAGGGCATCTAGGTTGGTTCCATCGCTTGGCTACTTTATACATTGATGTGGCTATGTCCCTGTAGTATTTGCATTTAAGTCCTTTCAGTATGAGCCAAGGGTGGGATAACTGGGTCAAATGGTGGTTCCATTCCAAGTTTTCTAAGGAATCTCCATACTGCTTTCCAGAGTGGTTACACCAGTTTGCAGTCCCACCAGCAATGTATGAGTAAATTTTTTTCCCCACATCCTTGCCAACATTTATTATTACTTGTATTCTTTTTTTTTTTTTTGGAAGGGGGGTGCTGGAGATTGAACTCAGGGGCACTCAGTCACTGAGCAACATCCCCTGACTTGCTTAGTGTCTCACTTTTGCTGAGGCTGGCTTTGAACTTGCCATCCTCCTGCCTCAGCCTCCCAAGTCACTGGGATTACAGGTGTGTGCCACCATGCCAGCTGTTACTTATATTCTTGATAACTGCCATTCTGATTGGAGTGATAAGGAATCCCAGTGTAGTTTTAATTTGCATTTCTCTAATTGCTACAGATGATGAACAATTTTTCATATATTTGTTGACCCTTCGTATTTCTTTTTCCGTGAAGTGTCTGTTGAGTTCCTTTACCCATTTATTGATGGGATTTTTGGGGAGGTGTTAAGTTTTTTGAGTTCTTTGTATATCCTGGAAATTAATGCTCTATCTGAGGTGTAGGTGGCAAAGATTTTCTCCCATTCTGTAGGCTCTCTGTTCATGTTCTTGATTATTTCCTTTGCTGTGAAGAAGACTTTTAATTTGATGCCATCCCATTTATTGATTATTGATTTTACTTCTTGTCTTTAGGAGTCTTATTGAGGAAGTCTGTTCCTGAGCCTATGATGGAGAGTTGGACCTACTTTTTCCTCTAGTATGTGCAGGGTCTTTGGTCTAATGCCAAGGTCCTTGATCCACTTTGAGTTGAGTTTTGTGCAGACTGAGAGATAGGGGTTTAGTTTCAATTTGCTACATATGGATTTCCAGTTTTCCCAGCGCCATTTGTTGAAGAGGCTATCTTTTCTCCAATGTATGTTTATGGAGCTTTGTCTAGTATAACTATATTTATGTGGGTTTGTCTCTGTGTCTTCTATTCTGTTCCATTGGTCTTCATGTCTGTTTTGGTGCCCAGGCCATGCTGTTTTTTGTTTTTTATTTTACTATGGCTCTGTAGTATAATTTAAGTTCTGATATTGTGATGCCTCCTGCATTATTTTTCTTACTAGGAATTGCTTTGGCTATTCTGGGCCTCTTACTTTTCCAAATGAATTTCATGACTGCTTTTCCTATTTATACGAAGAACATCATTGGAATTTTAATGAGAATTGTATTAAATCTGTACAGTGCTTTTGATGGTATGGCCATTTTGACAATATTAATTCTGCCTATCCAAGAACATGGGAGGTCTTAACATTTTCTAAGGTCTTCTTCAATTTCTTTCTTTTTTTTTTTTTTTTTTTAGTGTTCTGTAGTTTTCTTTGTAGAGGTCTTTCACTCTTTTATTAGATTGACTCACAAGTATTTTATTATTTTTGAGGTTATTGTGAATGGAGTCATTTTCCTGATTTCTCTTTCACCTGATTCATCGTTGGTGTATAGGAACACAATTCGTTTATGAGTTCAATGGAGCTCAACTTTTGATGGAGTTTTGGGGTCTTCTAAATATAGAATCATTTCCTCAGCAAATAGGGATAGATTGAGGTCTTCTTTTCCTTTTTGTATCCCTTTGATTTCTTTCTTTTGTCTAATTGCTCTGGCTAGTGTTTCAAGGACTACGTGGAATAGAAGTGGTGAAAGAGCGCCTCCCTGTCTTGTTCTAGTTTTTTGTTTGTTTTTACGTGAATCTAACCTACTGCAAAGTGGCAACAGGAAATGCCCAGAGTTGTGTTTCTTCAATGTTCCTGTAAGAAGGATCACCTTTGAGGACTCACTGACCACAAAGACTTGCAGATCCTGCTCTTGGTCTTGGAGAACGTGGTTCCCGTCACCTGCTATGGGAGCAGCAATTTGTACGCAGAACAGCAGCAGCTTTGAGACACTGACGGGGATGAGTCACAGAAGGTACCTGGCCCCCCTGAGATGCCCTCTTGTCATTCCTAGGCTCAGCCCCAAACCAAACAGAGCTCCATCAGGCTACCTCTACCCCACAGCGTGCTGGAAGAACGGCTCTGAACTTGAACCCACCCAGGTGACTCACTGCCTGTGCCAAGAAACCTTTTGGTCATGTTTTCACAATGGAAACTCCCAGGACCCAGGTTATACATGTTCTCATTCAAGGTCTAGCTTCATGTTGTCACTTGACAAGTTGCTGAAATCCTCTAAATCTCTATTTCCTCATTTATCAAATAAAGATAATAACAGTCTCTTCCAATAGGAATTCTAAGTATTAAGTGAGATTATGGAAGGAAAACCTTTGGCTTAGGGCCTGGTGCAAAGTAAGCACTTAATGACTCTTAACTATCACTACTGTTAATATCACCCAGCATTGCAAGGATGTCCCGAGCACTTACGAGGTGTCAGGCAGCCCAATAAAATGTGGGATTTGGGGCCGGGGTTGTGGCTCAATGTTAGAACACTTACCTAGCACATGTGAGGCACTGGGTTTTGTCCTCAGGACTACATAAAAGTAAATAAAATAAAAATGTTATATTCATCTGTAACTAAAAAAAAAAAAAGAGTTAATAAAAAGTGGGATTTTGTAGTTGATAAGCTTCTGAGGCCCCTGGGGGTGTGGCACCTGCCGTCCAGTGCATACAGCTTTCCACCTCCAGGGCTGGCCTAGGAAACTGGGATGAACCCCCTTCATGAGGAGTGACCATCTCTGATGATGTCAGGACGAAGAAACTGTCACTGGCAAAGACTCTCATTATCTCAAACACAGTTTTTGTTTTTTCATCTAGATGTTCTCATGACCTTTGGGATCTCTTTCTGATAGGTCCATGAACATCTCTGGTTCTTGACCACTCTTGCTACCAACTGCACAGCCTTGGGGTCGCCCTGGGAGCAGAGAACAACGGGGTGGCTTGGGGATGTTGCTTCTGGGTTCGGGGCTGGCATGGCAGCTCTGAGCCACAAGACTCAAGGGACTTCTGGGCCCTGGGTCTCACTGAGGTTGTGGCAACATCCATCAACCGGGGGGACTCTGGCAAACTGCCTCCCAAGATCCCAACCCCAGAGCAGCAAAATAGTCTAAAGAGAAAGAGGGACTGCAGACACCACCATGACGGGCACCCACGATGACAATCGGCACACGGGGAGAAGGAAGGGTGGCGGAGGTGCTATTATGCTATCCTCTCTGGCACCAGGGAGAACCCTCCATTTGTGTCTCCCACAGGCACCATCAGCACTCCCCACCCCTGCTGCCCCTGAAGCTCACAGAATGGTTCTTCTCTCAGACGGAAAGAGGGTGACGCGAGAGACACACCCAGCGAGAACTCCAACTTCGCCCTGACCTGCTTCCGACAAGTCCTTCCTTGCATCTCAAGATGGACCAGGCTAGGAACTAGGGAGGGAGCGCAAGGCCTCAGGGCCCCTCCCTGACCACCCCCTCCGCCTGTCTGATGACTTCCTCTTCCTCTCTGCTTAAAATAGACTACACCAAACTGAAATAACCCAGGAGATTAAATTAAATTAACTCAGGCCTGGCTCCCAGGCAGCTGCTAATAAAATCATAAGCATTCACATGAGCGTGGGGGACAAGGGCAAAAATGTTTACTGGTCCTGCCCTGAACCCCACCTCCCCATCTAAAGAATCTGGATGCTTATGAGACAAAGCCCACTGAAGCCCACTTTCCCTCTAACACCTTCTTCACAGGAGGGACTGACTGCTGAAAGCTTCCAGGCTGGGAACAGGCAGGGATCTGGTCTCACGAGCTTGCCCAAGGCAGCCCCATCTTCGGGGGGTCTCTGCTGGCTTCCTTTCCAGGAGTGCCCTGGCTGAGCATCGAGCATGACTCCTGGCTAGGCTGAGGCTCTTTCCTAGATCTACCTGCAGCATTAATGATGTCCCCCGCCCCCCACCCCCTACCCCATAGGCCCAAAGCTGATTCTCTAAAAAACATATGTATCAGGGCCACTGGGAGTTCCCGTGAACAAGAGACTATCAGTCCCCATCTGTGGATCACTTGTCCTTGGAGAGAGACAAAATAAAAATAAAGTTGTTTTTTAAAATTTTTTTCAGTCTCTATTCTAGCATGGCCATCTCTAATCTGAAAATACAAAGCTGAAGATAAACATTAATTAAATGGATGATGTGAGGGCTAAAGAGATTTTCGCTGGCAAAACCTTTCCCAGCTCAACCATAGTTAGAAAAAAACTCTGGACATTCTCATGACCTCTGGGATCTCTCCTGGAGAGAGCCCATCTGTCAACGCCTTAGACCACCACAAGACAGCCACATACATCAAGCCTAATGACAGACTCAAATGACACTGAAAATAAGTGATTAGGAGTGAAGGATCTTGCATGTGAAACTGCTGATCCAGTCAAGTCACCAACATGGTGACTCTGAATCCTTAATTTACCAAACTCTTTGAGGTTCACCAAGCCGTGATGCTGCTGAAATAACCCCCCAATTGGCAAATAGAAAGAGAATTAAATGGGAAGAGGCCAGCTCCGAAGAAGCCACCTATCAGGGACCATGCACAGGATGAAGACACTCCTAATGCGGTGGGCCTCTGCCGTGCATCTGGGTGGATGGCAGGGAGAGAAGCCCTGGCATTTTGAACATTGTGCCCACAGTTTACAAACCAAGCAGGAAACACATCATTTCCCTAACCTTGGGAGGGCCTTGTGGCAATGATTCATGAATAAAATTGTACCTTGCTTTTCTTTTCCTTGGCTGAATGGAAGCCAGGTAGCCTGGCTTTCCTGGGGCAGAGGCTAAGAGCACAGAGGCATTGTTAGTGTATTGCCAACTAGTTCATTGTCACAGTTGGAATTCCTCATGAAAGCAAAGCCCTAGGGGCCAGCCGTGCAGGTCTGCCAAGCAGGCAGCCCCGGCCAGCAGACAAAGCTGCTAGACTGGAGTTGAAAGCCAGTAGCTCAAAATGCAGCCGGGAAGGCTTTGTCCAGAGCCTGGGCCCTAATCGATGGTCTCCTCCTTGTTCCACAGTCTAACTGGGACCTCATTCAAAGGACTCTGCTTCCTGCCACCACTAAACCACTTCTACACCATTTACACTTACAACCTGGCATGACGTTTTAGAGCTTCTAAATGCAAGGCGTAATTAATGTGCCAGGTGGCTGAGTTGGACAAATGTCACTGAATCAAAATGTTCTCTTTATCCTTGGCTGTTTCTGGAAACTGGCCAGGCCAGGAGCATGTTCCTCTGTTCAAAAGGAACTTAGGAGTCATTTCAAACTTCTGTATATAAGCTCAGCCACTGTCACTGCTTTTCAGTAATTTCATAGACGTGCACAAGGTAGGCACCCAAAGGAACAGTAGGTCCAGGGGTCCCAAACCAACTTCCTGCACAAGGCGGGCTCGTGTCTTGTGCTAATATTCTGTCTGCTTAGCACCATCCCCTGTGCCTGGGAACTATCCCTCCCCTGCCCCAGTCCCCACTTTGCTCTCTGGTCACAGTAGATGGGTCCAGAGATGGCAAACAACCCAGAATGACAGTGCCTCCCCTCCTGGAGGTGCAGAAGAGCCTGACACAGCCCGAGGGAGGAAGCTGTGGAACTCCGAAGCCTAACCTGCTGTGGGAGAGGGGAGGGGAGGGGACAAGTGAAGGCAGTGTTTAGGAAGAGGTGAGACTCAGCTAGCCAGACTCTGGTTCTAGATGATCCTGTAGCCCCACAGCATTCCTGTCCTGGAGTTTTATGAGATACACTAGTTTTCTTTTCTGCCTGAGTGGGTTGAGTTTGGTTTTGTCCCTTATCATCTAAAATGCCCACCTAGCTACCACATTTCCTAAGGCTTGGTTTCTACACCTGAGAAGTGAGGGGGTTGGACCCCAACTCGCTCCACGGGTCTCTTCACAGGTCATGGAGGAGGAGGAGGAGGACAGTCTCTTTAGTGGGAACCTCATTTCACAAAAGATGCTGCCGCTGGGAGGTGTGGCCTATTCTAACCCATTTGAAAACCACTGGACTGGGAGCCTATTAGGCTTCGTCCGGCTGCAGGGTCCCTGGAACCTCCAACGCTACTGCCGCCTCCTCGAGGGGCAGAGACTGGCATCAACGATCAGCTGCTTCTCTCCAAAAGGACGCTCTCACAGCGAGGTGCTAAAGTTACGGGCACCTTGGAGTTCACGGGTTCCAGCACCTCGAGTTTGCAGATGAGGAAGGGGAACAGGGCAGGCAAAGTGAGGAGGCCAGGCCCACTGCCAGGTGGGATCTTTCAGTTGCTGTCATCAGCTTGCTATGCCACTGTTCCCCTCCTACAAGGACACTTCCTGTTTTCAAAGCCACTTTGAGTTCTTTTGGTTATGGTAAAGGAAAGATTATAGAAGTCAGGTAAGATGTTCCTGGTGGTGGTCGGGGGCCCTCTGTGATTATAGATACACCCTGAGTGAGTATGGATCAAAAGTGTCGATGACGTGTCAGTACAGTGATCTGCTTCCATCTGCTCAACTTATATGGTTTAACGGGACTGGAACAAAGCCCTATTAATAAAGCAACAACCCCCAATACTTATCCAGCACCAATTGGTGGTACAGCGGAGTCAAATCCAACCTATTTTCACCCCAAAGTCAATGCCATAGTGTCCTCTAAACCAGGTCACTCCTATTATCATATAAACATAAGCTCCCTTTATGCTAACCGCGTGGAGTGTTAGTCGCTTAAAGCTTGTTGAGGACTGCCCTCACCCCCCACCCCCACCCAGATACTGGCATCTTTCAGAAGCCAGAAATTCTGAGAATTACAGGGTCCCTGTTCTACTGGGGTTGGGAGACTGAAATAGGCTCCAGGGTCATCCCGAGTGGTTGGGTACTGGTAAGAAGTGATGAGGCTGGGCCGGGCAGGTCCTAACAACGGCTGCATGCACACTGTCCCTTCTGGCCTCTGGGCACACATTTTCCCACAAGAGTACTTCTGTGGTTAGTTCCCAGGCAGCCTGCAAAATCCCAGCAGCAACATTCACCAGAAAAATAAGTCCCCACATACCCTGCACCCCACTCCCAGGGGAGTGCCTTAACAGAGGGAGAGGCCCGTGCAGTATTTCCCAAGGCTCTAGCCCTCCTCTGGTCATCTTCCTGCTGCGTGTGCAGTGAAGGAGGTGTTTCTAGTACATTCTCACCTCAGTGGGTCTGAGCTGGGGAAGCGTTCCTCATGTAACCTTCCCCAAACCCGGCACCCCCACCTTGAAAACTTTTATAGGAAGTTTTCCTTGCTTTTGTTATTTCATCATTATTCTAGGAAATAATGCCTGCCTGGGTTTGAAAAGAGACCCTGGCTGTCTTTAATTAACCACAAAACCTTGCATTAATTACAAAGTAGGACGGGAGGTGAAGCACAGCTACCATTCTTCTCATGTGGAAGGGCCCCCGTGGGGACGCTCTGGTGCAGAGCTTCCTGCAGGTGGCCACAGCCCACTCTATTCAAACAGGGATATTTTAGAACCGCCCCAGGAGCTAAAGCTTCTTGTATTTTTCTCAGGAAATCTGCATCTTTCCAAGTGGAAATGCCCAGAAGCAGAGATGAACACAGCCTGATGTTTCCCTGCCATTCTGATGCCAATAATCAGGGCATGTGTATATATGTTAATTGAAGAATCCTTTATAAAACATCTGAAAGGAATCATTTTTGTAGGACATCCCAGCAGGTAGTGTTGGAAAGGATCATAAGATAGTGTCTGCCTACTCTAGCTTTATGCTGGCCCACTCTCACCCACCCCGGAAGATGACATGGATCAAGAGATTAAAAGAAATCTCGGCATTTATTCTGGGTGAACCTAATGATTCCCAAATACTGTTCAAATTTCCTTTTGTTGGACAACAGGCATTTATCTGTTATTTGTTTCCCCTTTATCTGGACACCCGAAGAGTGCCTCCTTCTTGCAATCTCCCATTAAAGAGTTAAAAAAAAATAATGGAAGTGATTGAAAAGACATCATTGGCAGACTTCTAAGAGATTCCTCACTTGGCTAATACATTGACTTTCTACAAGAAGATCAAGTTCCCTGCAATAATTTCACGGCAATTAATCTTGTGCTTAAATGATAATCCTATAATTAGAAGCAATTAAAATCCTGCACAAGGATGACCTGCTCAGTCAACATCAATGCCTCTGTATGCTAATGGGGTAATCTTGAAAAGGCCCCAGAAACAATTTGTGTCTCCTCTTCCAGGGACGCAGGCCTTCTACGCAAGAGTCACTCAAGTCAAAGGAGATGGATGACTGAGGTCCCAGTAAAGAGTCTAGGGGGCTTGGGATCATTCTGAGCAGGAAGAGAGAAGCCATGTCACTTGTGCATGGATACCAGGGCACTTTAAGACAAAGGCAGAGGCTGCATTAAGGAAATGACATTGGCAACCCTTTGCTCCTCACGGATAGAGTCTTGCTGCCTCCCACGGATATCCAGTGACTAAGCTCCCAGCATGGGAGGCTGTGTTGGAACTGCAGCAGAGAGAACCAGCATGAATAACAACCCGTAGGAGGGCAGGCCGCGAGTTGGTACACATTTGACATTTAGCTGTGCCACCGAGAAGCCAGGATGAGGTGCCCGAGTCAGGATGTACATGATGACATGTCTTTCTGAGAGAACACAGTCTTTTTTTTGTTTGGCTGGTGTATGTGTCTCTAGAAGATCCCAGAAGTCATGTGGCTTCATGAATTAGGCTAAAACAGGGTCATTTTAACTTGATGCAAAGGAAGGGCTAAAATGGGAAGAGCTGCTTGGATTTGGGACGGAGGATTACAGCATAAACCTGAGCAAATTCTTCATGCTGTGCCTTTTGTGTACTTCTGTTGTCTCATCATCATCAACGTTGTCACCACCATCATCTGAACAAGCATATGAGGCATATATTTGAGGTCTTGGGTTGGGTACAGGAGGTAAGACACTCTCTAACCTCAAAGGTCCTATGGTCTGGTAGGTGGAGACCGATGCATAAACCTCTAAGTGAAATTACATAAAAGATGTCATGAAAGGCCCAGAGAGAAAGTGATCCAGGGGCTAGGGATATAGCTCAGTTGGTAGAGTGCTTGCCTGGCATGCACAAGGCCCTGGGTTCAATCCCCAGCAACACCAAAAAAAAAAAAAAAAAATGGATTTGGAGGAAGTGATCCATTTTAGGCAGGGCATAAAATATGAGGACAGGCTTTAGAAAAATATTTAAAAAGAAGCTGAGTGTTAAAACTGATGAGGGACCAGGGGACAGCACAAGAAAGGCGAGGAGTGGGCAACACCAGCAGTACCACCTGCCACCCAGATTTTTACAATTGAATCATGGAGTGGAGAGGGGTGGGGGCAAGAAGGATGGTCTGGAGAGGGAGGCAGACAAGCTCTGGCTGCGGAAGGGGTCACGCCGAGACATGTTGATATTTAGGAATGCCCAATCAAGGAAGAAGACAGGGCAGGTACATTCTTGAGAACGTGCTGGCTGCGACCTACAAGCACGTGTGTTTGAATGGAGCCACTTGCCCGTGCTCTTCTGGCGAGGGGTGCACAGTACGCAGCTCTAGGTCCTCAGCTCAGAGGCAGGCTCCTGTTTTCTTTTTGCAAAAGATGTACCTACATGTTAAGCACCTGTCCACTCAAGGCAGGTGACTGCTAGAGATGATTTCTTTAAAGATTGAGACTTGGAGAGCAGGAGGAGTCTCCACTGGGGAAGAAGGAGGGTGGTAAGAAAAGCTAGCAATGACTAGGGGAGAAGAGGCCTGCCCAGCCACCCCTGCATGGTCAGCAGCGCCCTGGGGGCTGTTATTTGCTACCATCCCTCCTGGCCCCATTTAATTCCTCACTGTGGGCGGGGGAGACATCAGCCACATTCCCTGAGGCCATTTTCATTCCCAACCATTATCTCAACCCTGGGAAATGGAGGCTCCGGAGAAAAAGATGACAGTCCCTCACCCAAGTGGTACCAACAGTGCTGCTGTGATTCTGGGTGCTGCAGAGCATCACACAGTAGCCTCTGCTATCAGCTGCAGGGCAGAAACATGACACTGGAATCACTTTGACAGGACAGCTGCATCTGTACTCAAGAAGTGGTTATGAGTACTGATCTTCCCTGGGGCAGAGCTGGGGGGCCCTGGGTGAGAGGGTGGGGAAGGCTCCCTGGGGTGCTAAAGGTGAGTGTCCCTAAGACCTGGGCAGGCCCCTGGAGCTCCCAAGCCCCAGCTTCCTCAATTACATGATGGTGATGAGGGCATTCTTCTCTAAGGGTTGCTGAGGTGACATGACATACAGGAAGCATCAGGTAGCCTGATGTATGGATGGTGCTTATTTGGAGTTGGTTTCTGTTTTCATAAGACCTGGGCACTCAACAAATCCCCATCAGTGCCTCTGGTTTGCCCATAACGTTCCTCTTTTCTGCACCTGCTACTTGTGTCTTGATGGCCCATCTCTATTTGTAACAGGCCAGGCACAGAGAGACTGTGGGATGAGGAGGTCAGATGCCCTAGCATTTAGAAAGAGCCTCTCCGTGGGCCTGAGGCAGACAACAGACTCATCATTCTCATTTCCCCATCACAAGGTCCAGCCTCAGGGCAGAGCCGCAAAGAAGCACTCAGGTTGGGGTCAGAATACTCAACAGCCCCTCAGGCCTGCTGTCCACTATAGGGAAGGGCACTGGTAGCTGTGGGTGTAGGCATGTGAAGCTCGCTGGGGTAAAGCCGAACCTTTTCTGCCTCCCCTGAGGCTTCCTTCCAGCAGAGCATGAGCTACAGAGCACACTGAAGTACTGGACCAGCCAGAACAATGCTCCAGACACATAACATTGTCCAGCTTTGGGGCAAAGAAGAAAGAGGACAATGAAAGTTGTGTACACGGCCATCATCTATATTCACCAGGACCATTTCTGCCGCAGGTACCTCTGCCTGCACGTATGATCGCTCTTCCCCAGCCCCCTTTGGATTTTCAGTTTTTTGGTTCTGTTCTGTTGCTTTTGCGTACCATTTGAAAGCTGCACATGTCAGGAAAAATGACCCCTGAAATATTTGAGCATTCCCCTCCCATAATCACAACACCATTATCACCAGAAATTTCACATTGACACAAAAACATTATCTCAAATAGAGTCCAGATTCAAATTCTCCCTTCCCTTTTTATCCCTCAAATGTCCTTTACAGCTGTTTTTGATTTTTTTTCCCCCAGATACAAGATGGAATCGAGCGTTATAGTTTTTGCATTTGGTGATCTCATCCCTTTAGTCTCTTTTAATCAAGAATGGTGCCCTGGATGCTTTTGGTTTTTTTATGACATTCGCAGTTTTGAAAAGTCCAGGCTAGTATCATGCAGAATGACTCAGTAACCAGATCTGAATGAACCATCCCCCCAGAATACCTGATCTTAGATTATACTGTAGATTTTCTATGACAGCACATCAAGAGGAGATCTTTTCAGTGTGTGCTGTTTTGGAGGGAGACCGGGCACTATGAGCTGAAATGTAGTCCCTCACCCTGCCCACAACTCATGCATTGAAACCCTAATCCCAATGTGATGGTACTTGAAAGCGGGACCCTTGGGAGGTAATCAGGCCATGAGTATAGACCCTTATGAGGGGATTAGAGCTGTTATAAGAAAACATAAAAGAGTTTGCTTGCTCTCCGCCATGTGAGATACAACAAGAAGATGGCCTTCCGCATGTCAGGAAGAGGGACCTCACCAGACACCAGATCTGCCCGTGCCTGGATCTCAGACTTCCAGTCTTCTAAGGGGTAAGAAATAACTGTTTGGGACACCCAGCCTATGGCATTCTGTTTAGTAGCCTGAACCAAGACCCTGAGTTTGATCGCTTTGTTAAAGTAGTGCATATCGAGTTGAAATCAACAACCACAGCAAAATATTTAGGTCAAGAAACCATATCCTTAGTGGGATTTGGCCTAAGATTAAAAAAAAAATATATGGCAAAGTCTTCGACTTTATTTAGTGGGTGAGATATTGGGCTAAAATTTCTGAAGCTCTATTGCACAAAATGTGGAATAGAGCAAATATATGTAAGCATTTTGATATTTGAAGAGCCACGGGTCTAACTTAGGGAGCAGGGATGATGAAGACAGGCTGTGGAAAGTGGGGTTAGCATCAGAACTGGACGGAAGCGCCAGTGTGAAGACATGAAAAAAATCCTGCTTCTGACTCCTGAGAGGGCTTAGGCACAGTGCACACCAAGAACACTGAGCACCCTATCCCCAGATCTCGAACCCTGAGTATTATTTTCTACTGTTAAAAAAAAAAAACAACAACTTTTTTTTAATCAGTCAGAAGTTCCTTTAAGAAATGATCAAGGCCGTAAGTGAGCCTTCATGTTCCAGAAAGGAAGTACTTTAAAAAAAAGAAAAAGAAAAAGGTGGGTTATGTCAAAAGAACAGAAGCGGTTTCCCTGGGCCAAATGAGGGATAGTTTGGTATAAAAAAACCCAACAAGACAGTAAAAAAATAACTTGAAGGCTCTTCTTTCAGACGAATGCCAGCTAATGAACCCTGAAGGATACAGAATTAGAAAATGAACATTTTGTGATCATCAATAAAAATCAAATGGGATTCATCAATGGATGTCCATTCCATTGGGTGGAAGGTTGCCGGGCCACAAGTACAACACTGAGACTCCGTAACTAGTTACAAATAAAAAAGATACCTTTGCAGTCAAGGGCTGCAATAGAACACCACAGCAAGGTGATCAATGTAGCATCACCAGTAATGCACCTGGTGGTACCTGAGGAGAAGCCGCTGGCACCCTCTCTCTAGCCAACCTGAAGGACCAGATTCTTCAGCTGCACTGAGTTCCTGATCTGGCTCCAAAGCCCATAGCCAAGGTTTTATTTAATAGAAATGATAAGTGATACCTTTCCCCTCAAATAAACAGCTCTGTCCAACTCCTGCCTGCTGGTAGCCCCATGCTGCCTACCAGAGGGGAAGGTACCTGTGCAAAGCTTCCAGGCAAACAGGTCACCAAAGTTGCACTTGCTGTCACCAGAGAGTGTATGGTCGCTGTGACCCTGGGGTGAAGTCTGTAGTTCAGGCTGGGAGGCTGGCCCTCTGCCAAGTGGAAATATAGCCACCTGGAACTTAAAATCCTCCTGTCTGAAAGACTATGGAACTCAAAGTCTGTTCAACACGGCTCCCAAGGACTGTGCAATCCGTCAGCGGAGACTGTACTCCCAGCCCCTTGAAAATGGAAAGAGGGGATGGGGGTGCAGCCCGGCGGCAGAGCGCTTGCCTGGCATGTGCAAGGTCCTGGGTTCAATCCCAGCACAACAAAGCAAAAACAAATGAATGAAAATGGAAACAATTTTCCTCCAGCTCTCCCCATATCTCCCTAGAAATTCCTGAAATCCTGGGCAGTCGTGCTTCCCGAACACTCTGCATCTTTGCCTGGAAGGCCCTGTTCCTCCCTGTCTTCCCGGCTCCACTGCCGCTTCCCAGGCATCTGCATCTTCCTCAGGTAGTTGAGGCCCCTTCTCCCAAGCTCCCACTGTCCAACAGCCTCCCTCCAAAGAACACAGGTTCCACAGCCAACTCCACGTCTTTTTTTTTCTTTAATATTTTTAAAGTTGTAGATAGACACAACGTTTTCATTTCATTTATTTATATGTGGTGCTGAGAATCAAACCCAGGGCCTCACACATGCCAGGCAAGCGCTCTACCATCCCCAAGTCCCACAACCCCATCCCCAAGTCTGCGTCTTAATCACTTTGTCAGACACACTTGCTCGATAAATGTATAATGCATGGATGAATTGAAGAATGAATTATTATTCAGAGACAAATCTCACTGCCTTGATTCTACAGTTACCACCCTCAGATGAGGTTGGAAGAGCACAGAAGGAATGTTATTGTTTTAATCACAATAGCATGGTGGTGAGTCTCAGTCCCTGGGGAGGGGAGGCTCAAACACTGAGCTGCACAAGGCCCTAGATAAGTAGACAGAAGGAGGGGTCTGGATGCTGCAGGAGCCAAAGACCAGGAGGAAATTCTCCCTTCCCCATGAGAACTTGGGTCAGAACTTCAATCTCCATGCTAAATTAACAACCCGAAGTATTTGCGAAAATTAGACTCGTCTTTGAAATAATCTATCTGTGGGAGAGAGATGTGTTTCTGAAACAGCTGTAAAGCACATGATATTTTTTCCATTTACTTACAACATTAAATTGAAAATTGGTTCCCAAGAGGATTTTTTTTACCACTTCTCCAAACCAAATAAAATAGCATACCAGAATGTAGAAAACCTATTAAAATTACCTATTAGAGGAAAAAAGAGTGACACTATTCTGATAACATCAGCACCATCGCCCAAAGGCAAAAAATAAAAATACATTATGAAGGTAGAGGCCTTTCCCATAAATACAGGCTAATCCAGGAAGAAAATTCACTTCTGATTTCAAAAGGGTGCCTTCCATCTCAGTGCAGAGCTCTCCCACTGGGAGTTTCTGTGTTACTTTGGAAATTATTTTCAACCTGAGCAATTCTAAACAGGTAAAATGGGGACTGAGCTAATCTAGCAATTAACACAGCTGCCCAGGGTTTAGGTTTAAATGCATTTTTTTTTTCCCCAAGAAATTGCTTGCATTTGGGCCATAAGCTCTGCTCATTATGGCTTATTGTTTATATTTGCCTTCTCATTAAAGCCCGGCTAATTCTGCATCCCATTCAATCTCTCAACGGGAGCTCTCTTTCCCTCTCCTTCTCAAATGTCTCCAGCCCTTGGTCTTCTTCTCCACGGGCCTCTCTTTTCCCTACCTAGCCTCTCCCCATCCTGAGCATCCTGCAGTGGTGTCCCATTTAGAGGCCACATAATGTGGCACTTAATTACACTTGGCCTTGGACTGTTCTGTAATCCATTCATGTAGTACCTTTTCTCCTCTGGCTTTAAGTCCTATGTTTAGACTTTCTGTAAACTCGAAGTACCTTTTGGAGTGCTGAAGGAGGCTTTAGCAAATATTTATGGGTTTAGTATTTGCTCGAAAAGAGGCTTCACTGAAGAAAAGAGACTTGTTTGGCTCAGTGTCTGGGCATAGAAGGGCAGACCTGGACTTGAACTCTGTCTAGCACTTTCTACCCGTGACCTGGAGCCATCTCCTTCTCTCTTCCCAGTCTGCATTTGGGCATATTGCCTTGCTTCCGGATTCTTTACCTATAAAGTGAGACCATAAAGCAAAGTTGCTCACATGTTTAAATAAATTGGCCATGGAAAGTGCTTAGGAAGCAGCCCTCTTCTGGAAACCACCCAATAGTGTGGGCTGCTGCTGTTATTGTTTGTGATGGTCTGAATATGGGTGTCTGTCCCGATTTTACATGTTGAAACTTAATCCCCAGCGCAATGATGTTAAGAGGAGAGGGTATTTGGGAAATGACCACGTCCCAAGGGCTCCACCTTCGTGAATGGTATCACTGCCCTTGTAAAAGAAGTCAAAGGGAGCATGTTTGCCCTCCTGCCATGAGGGCACTGTCTTCCTCCCGCTTCTACATGGGAGGATACAGCGAGAGGTGCTGCCTGTCAAGCAGAGAGCAAGCCTTGGCCAGACACTGAAATCTGTTGGTGCCTTGATCCTGCACTTCTCAGCCTCCCTCCCGAGCTATGAGACATAAATTTCTATTATTTATAGATGGTCCACTATAAGGTAATTTGTTATGGCAGCCCAAAGGGAGTAAGACATTTTCATTATTGAACTACTTCTGCATTCTCATTCCTAGAGTAGAACTATATATATACAAAAAAAAATTTTTAAACTAATTCTCAAGAGACACCATCTAGCTGGCTGCCATAAGTTATGCTGGTTGGTTATCACGTATGAAACATCCCGTCCATCTCAGTGAAACAGATGAACCCCTCAGCTGGTTCTACATCTGTGAGTCCAGCTTAGCTCCTGGCAGTGGGTGGGTAATTAGCAGGACATGAGCCCAGTGTGGTGGGACCTGACCTTTCACTTGCATCTCTGTGCCACCCCAGCCAGGGCACCTGAGCCCCTGTGCATACTTATCTCTACAAGACTCTGGAGGCTTACAGAAGAGACCGGATGAACCAGGCAGCACGGTGTGGTTGCTGCTTTTGTTTGAGGAGAAGGCACAGTCAAATCCAGCATTCACAGCACATGTTTTGCTTTATCCAGAAACACAAAGAACGACACTTAAACATCTGAAAACTGTCCAGGCATTCTTGCCTTATAGCAAGTCCTACAGTGTTGCCTGTAAACCCCATAATCAAACTCTGATTATTCACCTGTAGGTCTACATTACTGCCAACAGCAGAAGCTTTGGGAATGGAGGAAAAGGTGAGGACATGCGGACAATATTTAGCCTATAGGCCTCCTGCTAGATGCTCTCTTTCCACCTACCAGGTCTATGGTCATTTCCTCTTAAACTGCATATTCCCTGTCCACAGCACTTGGCTTTGACCATGCAGGAGCCATAGTGAAAAAGAGGGAGAAATAGGAGTGAGCCTGTGACATTGCAAATGTTCTCAAAGCCAAGCTCATGGTCCCCAAGGGGCCCCACTTCCTCTGGGCAGAGAGCCGGGGTCAGAGGGGCTGTTATGGTTTGGATCTGGAATGTCCCTCCAAAGCTCATGTGTTGAAGGCTCGGTCCCCAGGGCAATGTCCAGAGATGGGGCTTTTAGGAAATGACTGAAGCATGAGGGCTCTGACCTCATGAGTGGATTAATCCATTTGATGGATTAATCATTTGAATGGACTACGGGGAGGTGGTGGAAACTAGGCAGGTGGGGCACGGTTGCAGAAGGTAGGTCGCTGAGGGTGTGACTTTGAAGGTTGTATCTTGTCCCCAACCCCTTCCATTTTCTCTCTCTGCTTCTTAGCTGCCATGAGCTGAGCAGCTCCCACCCCCCACCTCCCCCAGTGCAAGGATGCAACCAGAATGGTGTGCAGAAAATGAAGAAGCTTCTCTAAAACACAAAAGACGAAGCGGGGCCTGGGTCTATGAGGAATTTCACCTAATTCACAATTCCTTCTTGACTGTTGGCTACAGTAGTTCTGTCCCATGAGGTCATCCAGAAGCAGCTATGGTCTCTCTCCTTGTAATACCTCAAGATCTTTTGCTTGATTTCCCTGCATTCTTATCTGAGAGCAGTAATGTAGACCTACAGGTGTAGAAATATGCTTATTTTCCAAAGGAAAAAAAAAAAAAGTGAGGATGTTTTCCAAAGTAAACTGTTTCTAGAACTTTCTCTCCTTCCTTTTTATTTCTTTAGTTTTTTTTTCAGTTGTAGATGGACACAATACCTTTTATTTATTTTTATTTACATGGTGGCTGTAACTTTATATGACATTTACTACTATTCAGGAATTGGGGTATACTGACCAGTCTTCTGAGACGTGTGTTAACTTGAGTCTGCAGGGCTCTAGATGCTGATGATTCCAGGCTAATGCTACGGGCCCAGCCCCCACCCTGCCTTGGCATCACCTTGACCTTCTCTCACCACAAGTGCTGCTCCTGGACCACCATGCCTTACCTGTGACATGGAGCTTTTCATCGGTGACCTCTGCCTTCAGGTAAATCCGCCCCCTCTTCTCTGTGTGATCCATGCCGCAGAGGCTGGGGACGTTGATCACACACTGCTTGTGGACGTTCATGTCGCAGGCTGTGAATCAAGAAAGCAAAGGGTAAGGCTGGCCATATGGCTCATATGGCTTCCTCTGTGTTTTGGTGTCTGAGCAGAAGTGGGAAGGAGCTACCCCTGACTCGATACTTCGCTATAATGTTGTTGGTGACATGAAGAACTGTTAGCAGATGTCCTTTCCAGTATGGGCTTTGTGTGAGTGACAATATCCTTAAAATACCCATTCCATATTTACTCAGACTTCACAGAAGCAAAATACCCCAGCCTGGTGTTCCGTGACGGCTCCAAACGTTTAACAAAATCCACGCAGGTGAGTGTGCCCAGAGCTCAGGCTAATTAATACCTTATGTACACACAGGCATATAATATGCAAATTTTAAATAGAGGATACTTTTTGCCAAAGAATTCCTTCTGCCTTTCTGAGCTCCACACTGAGAAAGTGACAATCTGTGGGTTGAGGACGGGAAATTCGGAAATTTCTCTTTTCCTCAAGTAACCTTCTATGTTAAAGAAGGTGTATGTATGTTGTCTTTGTGGGTTTTTTTCCTTTCTTCTTGTTTTTTTTTTTTTTTTCCAAGAAATTGTGTTTGATATTTTAAACCTGTCTTCAAACATTTAAATATTATTCCAAGTACAACAAATACACTCCTGGCATAAGCCACACAGCTGACATGATGTGGGTGAGACAGGGGGAGGATAAAAGGAGATCAGTCTTATGGCAATGAACTAAAGAGGCCCTGAAAAAACCCCAGTGCACCAGCTACCGCTGTGAGGCTGGGGAGGTGGTCCAGCTCTCTGCCCTGGTGCCTTCCTGCCGAGGTTAGGGGTGGCACTGGATCCCTCGCAACTCCCCAAGGGAAGACAGTGAGACTGTGCTGTAGCCTCCAAGGTGGGCCCCCCCAAGCCCTTTCCTATCCAGTGTTTAATTTTAACATGCAAATCAAACTGAGGCAAAGCGTCATGAATAATGCATATTTGCTATGATTAAACACGGAAATCAGAATAAGGGACACAACGAGGAAAGAACAATTAGTTGATTCACGAGAGCGGATTCTGTGAGGCTTCTATTTCCGAAGCTAACTCTTCCAGATCCTGTGCCTGCGCCCAGCCAATACACAGGCTCTTGAAAAGTCGTGTTATTAATATAACTTGAGTTGACAACGTCATATGTTCAAGTGCCTGGGCAGAAGTGGCAATTTAAAGAAAATAAACGAGAGAGGCTTTGGAAAGAATATGGGCAGCAGGGAGGGTGTGCAAGGGGAAAGTGCATGGGTGTGTTCCTGTCTTGGCTCTACCTTGAACTGGCTTTTCTTTTCTTTCTTTCTTTTTGGTATTGGGGATTAAACCCAGGGGTACTTTATCACTCAGCCCTTTTTATGTTTTTATTTTGAGACAGAGACTCACTCAGTTGCTTAGGGTCTTACTAAGTTGCTGAGGCTGGCCTTCTTGAATTTGTGATCCTCCTGCCTCAGCCTCCCCAGTTGCTGGGATTACAGGTGTGTGCCAACACACCCGGCTCAAACTGGCTTTTCTACCTTGTGAAGTTTATTTGCTGTCTCTCATTCCATTCCCTACTCAGCAAACAAAGAAGTTGGTCTAGATGAGTGGTAGCTAACTTTCCCCACCAGTGGACCTGGACACAGGACTATACGGTACGAGGAGCAGGAGCAAGGGTCCGGGCGTGGGGAGAGACTGAGTCTGCAGAAGTCAAGGGAGGGGCTGGGTCGTGGTGCCCACCTCCTCCTTCTCCTCCCTCCAGGAAGGATCCCCAGAAACTCTGCAAGTCCAGGGGAAAGGGTTTAAAGCAAAACAAAGAAGCACCGATCCGGGTCAGTGGTTTCCAGTTATTTTTTAGTAATGGAATGTGTTTTTCAAGCAAAATCTAAAGCTGAATCCTAACAAGTATACCAGATGGGTGCTATTAGCAGACATGCAGTAAATAAATTCAAATTTATACCACTTACTTGTTATAAAGACATTCAAGGATAACCAATAAAGTCCTTTTATCCAAACAAAACCCTAAAACCAGCTGTTGGGAATACTGGGTGATGCCGCTATAGTTTGAATGTGTCCCCAAAAGTTCATATGTTGGACATGTCACCCCCAGAGTCATCTTAATGATGACTCAATGTTCAAGAGAGAATCAGTAGCTGAAGTTATGAGGGTGGGGCCCCCAGAATGCATTAGTGGCTGCATAAGACGGGGAGAGAGATCTGAGCTAGCAGCTTGCTCTGTCTCTCCACAGGAGCCTTCTACCAAGCTGTGACGCAGCAAGAGGCAGGCCCCTCATCAGATGCTAAGCTGATGCTGCCACCAAGCTCCTGGGTGTCCTGGCCTCCAGAGGCAGGAGCCAAATAAGCCTCTATTCTTTGTAAATGACCAGTCTCAGGTATTTTGTTTTAGCAACAGAAAATGGACTAGGGAGTATCTCAGAGAGACCTCAACATGACATTTCTGTATTTAATCAAAGTTGTACAGCACCTATAAACCCTCATTCATACAGAAGAGAACATGTACATGGGAAAGTGCTGAGTGGCACGCCATGCCAACCCTTAGACTCTTCAGCTGATTGCCAAGTTCCGTCCCATGAATGAGGTCATCAACACAAGCTCTCCAGTGTCTCTCTGTTTATTTTTGTTCCAAGTTTTAAAATAGTTAAACATATATTTATAAATGCACTTAGAATTACTGCTTGCAAAATCCTTCAAAACCATCTTTGGAATCCTAGAGTTTTTTCCTCCTAATTTTTTTTAGGTGTAGATGGACACAATATCTTTATTTCATTTATTTATTTTTATGTGGTGCTGAAGATCAAACCCAGTGCCTCATACATGCTAGGCAAGGGCTACCACTGAGCCACAACCAAAGCCCAAACCTAGCAATTCTTGAAGCATGGAAGGCCTCTGGTCTGGATGATCACAGAACCTTCATTAGGCTGTTAAATTGGACCACTTCAGAAAGCAAATACCTCCCACCCCACATTCCATGTACTCTATAGTGTTCTGAATATTTATTTTTTTTTTTAATATTGTGTTTGCTCCATGTGGGATACAAATACAAAACTTTGGGCCATTACAGTGGTCATTAGCAAATGAGAATGTGCTGAAATTTCCATAACATTTGCCTATTAGAAAAATGGAACTCATAATTGCCTTTTTATGTCCTAAAAGCATTAACTTTTATTTAAACAAACATCCTGGGGAATCTCATAATTTAAAAATCATCAAAGCAAAGAGTTTCCATAGCTGTTCTTCTTTCCTCCTGGTATTTGACAGAGAACTATCCGAGACCAGAGAGGAGAAGGGCCTGGGATCTGTCTTCTGCATCAGTGCCGCTCAATGATTTTATCTTGAACTGGACTGATATAAATTTGATCTGTTCATAAACAGGCAGGGTGGGTGAACTTAAGAGAGATGCTATCTTGGTTTTTATGTTCATTCTGGCTTCGGTTTTAAGGAGAGCCTACTGGATTTTTCCATCGTCCACCCACTAATTAGAGACAGAGGAAGATAATGACTGTGGTTGCTTAGCTTATTTTGAAGCCTACCCAAAAGTGGAATCTGGAGGTGGGGAGCCTTCTTTGGGGTTTGACTAGCCTGCATTTTACAAGGACTGAAGACTCCTATTCCTTTAAAAAAAGAAAAAGAGGTGACGGCACCTACTAACTTCATTTATAAACCAAGTGCACTTTTTTTTTTTTGGTTCATAATTAGGCAAATAAGTAGAACTTGGACAGTGGCGAGCTTCTACACATTTCCAGCCAGCTCTTTATATGAACTAATTCTCCTTATTGACGAGCTGGCACTGAGAAGTTACCGGACCTCCCGTGCTCAGTAAACTTTGGGTACGAGCCACAGCATCTCACCATCTACTGGAAAAGAAAAACTTACTTACTGTCACATTTCATCCCTTGGTGGATAAGTCCATACAGCAGCGACCCACAGTGATCACAGAAGGTGGGGCTCCCATAAGTGTGGATTTTAAACTTGTGCTTGCTCCTGGGGTCCTGCGGAGAGAAGAAGCACATCATCAATCCTTTCTAGCACAACAGACGAGGTGCCATTCTCTGGAGTTACGCAACGGGTGGTGGTGGCATTTTGCCGCATCATGTTTTAATGTAACAATTACCATGTTTTCAGGGTATGATTTGTACTCACCAAGGTTTTCCCCCCAAATTATGGCTTCCACTTAGTGTTATCAAAGACCGTAGGGCAAGTGCACTGGTTTAAAGAATTTGGTATGTCTGTCTCCATAGCACCTAGCACAGGCTAAGGTACAGCACAGACCCTTAACAGGGTCACGAGGCGTGTTTGTGAAATGGAACCAAAGGGCCCTTCAGGAAATCTCCTGTATGAGGTTTCCATAAAAATATCACCCTGTGAACCAGGTACATGCTATAACCAATGGGGACCTCTTCCTGCTTGGACACCATCTCTCCACAGTTTACACACATCTGCATGGGGGAACTCCAATGGGGTAGGGAGAGCCCTAAAAATGCACTAAGATGACTCGTCCCTAGGGCCACTGCATTTTACTCCCTCCTACCATGGGAAGTGGTTCAAGAGGGCTCTGCTCTTTCCAGAGGTATGGCTGTGGTCAAGTCACTTGTGGTCAATCCCCCTTATCTGCCTACTGGGGGATTAACAGCACCTATTTTCTCCAGGGTTGTTATGAAGACAAAAGAAACCAATCTGCATAAGATGCTTGGAAGACTGCCTCAAGCCTGGGGAGAGCCTTGTGCCTAGAACAGGTGAGCTTCAGGCCTCTTCGGAAGAAGTTTCCATTTACTAATGCGGGAAAGAAGAGGCTGAGCAGAAAGAAATTTATGCTCTATTTGAATTACAAACCAATTCCATATTCAACATGCACCTTTGGGACCCGCTCATTAACTCTCTAAATGCTTCCTCCCCAGTCTCTCTTTGTGGATTGAGGCGCTCTACAGACAGCACTGGCACCCACTGAATTAAGACTGCAGAGGGCAGGGTTTGGGACAGAGCAGATCAAGAGCTTCTTTTTACACATGTCAAGGTCAATTTCTTCTTTAATACACAGAGACATGAAGAAGGACATTCTTGGCTTTCGACTTTCTAAGGATCGCCAAGCTACTAAAATTCCAAAGGCGATTTCAGGGTAAGCCTAGTATGTGTCAATGGGTGATTAAGATTCCTTTTTAAAGACATAGATTGGAAAATCCTGGAAGACATCATTGTGCAGAAAAGCCTAAAGAATACCAAACCACACAGGGATGCACACCTAGATGTGATTAAAGCGAGTACTTGGGGCTGGGGTGGTGGCTCAGCAGTACAGCACTCGCCTAGCACATGTAAGGCACTGGGTTCCATCCTCAGCACTACATATGAATAAATAAATAAATAAAATAAAGGTATTAAAAAAGTGAGTGCTTTTCCCCTATTTTTCTCTGCATAATTATTGCCCTCATTTTACAGAGATATTAATTACTGTTACAAAGTCACATGGCTCATGAATGTCAGAGCTAGGGTTTGACCACCATCTGACCGTCATCCTAAAAATATTCAACAATGAGAATCTGGCACTTTTTTTTTTTTAAATTTGCAACACATTTTAAAAAAAAATAAATTTACCATTCATTTTTATAAGTAATATTTTACTGGAACACAGCCATGCTCATTTAGTTACATATTTTCTGTGGTTAAGATGGCAGAGTAGTTATGACAGAGACTGTACCAGCCACAGATTCTAAAATATCTGCTGTCTGGCTTTTTCAGGAAGCTTGTCAATCCCAGCTTTAAGACGATGGTTTGACATGCCTGCTGACCCCAGCCCCAGCACAAATTCTAGCCCAGCATCCCATCTCCTGGAACTTGTTAGAAATGCAAATTACTTACCTTCTCCCCAGAACAACTGAATCAGAAGCTTCAGGGGAGGGCTGGTCTGTGCTTTGGCAGGCACCACAGGTGATGCTGAGGCTCAAAGTCGTGCTAAAGACTGAGAACCAGCACTTAGAAGGTCATTCGACAGATATTTAGCAAGTGCCTCACAGGTACTAGCTGAATACATGTGTAAATGATTAACAATATTCGTGAAGCAGGTCACTAGTTTACCTTCTAAATGGCTCTCTCTCAATATATATATATTACACACACACATATATATATGTGTGTGTGTATATATATATGTCAACATCCTCCTTCAGAGGTTATTTTTCCTAGGCAAGTGGTAGCTGTGAATACAGCCCTAGTTCCCACCATTAAAGATACCCCCCAGTTTCCCAGGACACAAGCAGAATGTTGAAGGAACAGTCTAGTGTCAGCGCCAATTAGTGGTACCCAAGCTGACGGTCGAGGTTGTGTCCTCCATTGTGGAAGGCAAAGAGGAGGCTGAGGGAGTGGGAGATCCACTCCCCACAGAAACAAGCATCAACAAGTGGCGGGGAATGAAGGGTGGCAGCTCACACAGAGCCCTCTGCAGTATGTGTGTGCCGGTAGCTCCAGGGTGGCCGTCCTGCCAGTGGACTGTCACAAAGATTCTCTCGTGGCTCCTGGAGAGGCATGCAGGCAATGTGCTTCACTTTTCAAGAAAACCTAAATCCTCCTCATCTGACACCCACATGGCGTCTTCGGGCTCTAATGGTTGGGAGGTATAGGAAGAGAGAAAACCTTGGCTTCCACCTGAGCCACCAAGTCCTGGAGTCCTTCCCGCTTTGAGTGTGGCATGAATTACAACAGTGACTGCCACCATGCGCTGGGGGGGCCCTCCAGTGTGAGCAGATACTTTCCAACAGCCGAGGTCTCTGTTTGGAATGAGAGTTTCTTCTAAAGAGGATATGTACCAGGATTCTGACTCCAGCCCTGGCACAAGTTCTGCGACCTTGGAAAAGTCTCCTTGCATATGCATAGAGCCAAAGTGAAACTGATCCACCTGTGTCATGGGCTGACGGTGAGGCTCAACGGAGGGAACACAGGAGGAAGGTTTTGCAAAATTTCTGGACAAATAAAGAGATCATTATTATATTGGATGTAAACTTCGAGGTGCCCAATGTCTGCCCAAAGTATTTTGTGACTTGGGCTTGAAGGGAAGGAAGAGGAAAGCAAGCCAGTGTCAGTTCTCACGGGTGGTCAGAGCGGAGGCTGAGCAGGCAGGAGCCAGGGGACTTCTTGGGTCCCGTGTTCCCCTTCCCTCCGCCCTGTGCCTGGCCTTCTGAGGAAGTCTGCTTGGCAATCGTCCCGAGTGGTAAATTGTGAACTGCCTCCAGCCCAGACTGCCCCATGCCCTGTCTCAACCATGAGAATGACTCCATCTCCCGCACCACAGGCGCGGAAGGCAGGACCATGGAAACTCTTCTCCAACCTAATTCATCGCACCTCATCGGACAAAAGAAACCACAGAGCTGGCTCGAGAGCTATGACTCACGCCACTCTGCAGAGACCAACTGGAACTGCAAACCTCCCAGGTTCTCTGTGTTCCATCTAACAGATGCCAAAGAAGTGACTCCTTTTACTTCTTTGGTCCCTGAAGGGGTGGGCTGGGAATGGTGTTTTAAAAATGGGATTTCGTAGAGCCCTTTGGATGTCAGGAGAAGCCTGGAGTTGCTGAGGGTGGGGATGGAAGAGTTGGGCAAGACAGGGAGACTGCTGCTAAAATTAAAGTTGAAAACAACTACACTAGATAGCTTCCTAGATTCTGTCTTGCTATTTTAAAAAAAAAAAACACAACTTTTTATTTTGAAATCATTTAAGACTCAAAAGAATTTGCAAACGGAGGACAGCCTGTTCCTGTGTACTCTTCACCCAGCTTTCCCAGTGAGAACATCTTACATAACCAGCCCCGCAGCGGAACTAGGACGCTGTCCCTGCTACAGCATCATCCACCGAACCGCAGGCGCAGGGTTCCACCAGGTTCCTCCAGGTTTTACATAATTCCAAGGCAAGGACTTCTATTGCACAGCTTATGAGTTAGATGTACTGTGTGCTGGGCAGGGTAAATACTGCAAACTCAAGTGGAACATACCAAAGGAACGTCTGCTACTTGTTCATGAAATATGTAACCTGCTAGATCTCACGTGGAGGGGCAGGACCATGGAAACTCAACGGAGTTTGAAGATCTGTCTGCAAAGTGGAATCAGAATCTAAGGAAATATGTGCCGTTTCTGAACCATTATGGCCAGTTTTCCGGAACTATCATTTTGAGAGCTCTGTCCAGTGCACATCCAGCCAGGTCATGAGAGGCTGAAATGTGGGTTTCCAGGTGAGGATGGACCTGGATGGAAAGATAGGCAAATGGCAGAACCCCTAGGCTGATCTGTCCCCTGTGGGCCTGAGAGTCATCTACAAAGACCCCTGTGGTGTTCCAGGGAGCCTGTGTGGAGAGGAGCAGAGAGCTGGAGAAATGGAATCTCAAGTCACTTGGGTTCTGAGCAGGGGGTCTTTCTTAACATCTATAAACTGGTCATTCAGTGGGGCACCAGCTTCTCCCCTACGCCTTCACTATGACAAAGGTTTCTACCTGCCACCACATGTGGAGGCTTCACTTCCCAGAGCACCTCAGGGGGCAGTAAGGAAGGCTCCCACCTGCTCCAGGAAACCTCTCTAGACATCAGAGCCAAACGCCCTGTTCCTCCCACTGTCTGACCTTCCAGAGCAAATCATTTGTCTTTCATAGGCCACTTATCACATTCTGCCACCTATGATGATTAGGAGCACGACACCTTTCATTTTCCCATCTCTCTCTCATGTCCACATGGACACAGCAGTCTAACGGAGAGGCCCTAATGGGCATGGCTGAATTAGCACTGTGTCCGAACCAGGAATGAACATTAAGTTTTGAGTATGAACTTTATCTCTAAGCTCCCTGGAAACCAAACCAAGAAGGGAAAAGAAATGCAGGAGACTCCCCTGGGACTGCAAAGCTACCCGAGAACAGAAATCTTTCCTGGAGTCCTCAAACACAATTTTATCTCTTGCAGGTTGGACCTTTACCAAACATGCATGAAGGGAATTACTAAGTCCTTAGCAAAAAAGCACTTTTGATCATACTTGCAGCTATCCCACATGGGAGTTATGGCAAGTTGGACTGCACTTAGTGCCCCAAAGAAATGGCTGGCGTTCAGCAAGTCTGCCCTGCTGCCAAGATCACAGCATTTTCATTTCAGTGAAATACGTATAAATATTACTTTTCACTTCTCTAGACACTGGCAGCCTCTTGTTAAACGGAGTATAAAACCTGTTGCCCTGTGCCACAAGCCTGATATCACATTATAATGAGAAGAGAAAACTTCAGTCCAGACACTTCTGCCTAATAATATGTGGTTGGGGGTGGGGGCACTGAGTAACCACTTTTCATAGATGCAAGAGAAATCTCACCCACAGAACCAAATCTAGATTTCTCAGGGGGAAAAACAAACAACGAAAATTCCAAGTCCTATTGAGGCATCTGCTGGCCCGTTTCTCGTTTCTCAGTTTTATAATACTTAAGCAACTTCAGTAGCCTCCCAGGGGAACACCTCTCAACATTTCCACCAGGACTTTTCAAAGTCTTTCTTCTTCATCCTCATCAGTAGCACCAATGGTACCACCATCCTTTGCCACTGGTTAAGAATAAACCCATGATCCACACTGCACAGAATTTTGACAGTGCCTGGGCTGTGGGTCCCCTGCATGCCCCTCTGTTTTGTCTAGAACCATCTGGAAGGCATATTCTAGGTAAGTCTTCAAGGATGGAGCACTGTGCAGGGGGAAACCTCTAGAGGATCTGATGTTACCTCAACTCCAGGGGGCAGGTGGCCAGGGACACTCTGTGATGAGGACATGTCGATGTGAATAAACACTGCTTCTCATGTCCTTTTAATTTGAGGAGTAAAATAATGGCAGGGTTTTGCCTAGAGGTCACCCTGCCTTGCATTTTCCACCCATACCTGAATGCCTCCAGAATACCCTGAAGGCTTCCCTGGGAGGACCAAAATCTCTGTCCTCGAGGGCTGAGGTTCAGGCTTTCAAGGCTTCTGGAAATGATTTGTTTTGCACGGATTGAAGCTCTAGGGTGTGACTTCCTTAAGTGCCCAAGGCTCTGTGTGGCTCCCTCAAGCTGCTCCCTCTAAATACCAAGGAAAATTCCCCACTCTCACCATCTGACGTGTTCTCATGAATCACACTCGCAAGCCAAGCTTGGGTCTAAATGTCACCCACATGCTGACTGCATAAGCAACACTGCAAACTCTGCTCCAAGAGTGAAGCTCGCGCTATTACTGTGATCTGAAACTTCTTAGGAAGCAGGGGTTTTAACTCTCTGAGAACAGAACTTCTTATTTTAACCTGTTAACGAGAAAATGAAGAGCATTACAAAAACCAGGGTGATTTTATGTACCCTGGGCATCACTAAAATTACGACATCGGCTCTCAGGCACTGACAGAGCTCCTGTGCCCTTCTCAGGCTGCTGGATCAGCCTGGACCACCCTCCATTTGTACTCTGCCTTTGAACAAACCAGTCTTACTGAATGTTGCCTTTCTAAGAAAGAGTGAAGGAACCTCCATTTCTGATGACAAGAGTTAATTTTTGATCTGTAGTGTCACCCTGCCATATTCTGATGAGGAACAGTCATTCCTCTTTACAGTGAGGCTAACTTGTCAAATCAGTCTTTGCTGGTAGGAGGATTTTATGATCCTTTGTCCAGCTAAGCAAGACACTGTCATCTTTAAATGAGAAGCAGCAAAGTCTCAAAAAAAAAAAAAAAGAATCTAGATAAATCTCCACCAGCAAAGCAATGGTTAAACAAACGAATATATTTATATGATGGGATACTATGTAGCAGTTCAATCAAACAAGCAAACATGGATGGATCTCCAAGATCTATTGTCTAATGAACAATTCACAGAATGAAACATAAACTAGAATGACATTTATGTCAAAAACAGAAACAACCCCCTCAACAAAACAATGGCTCAGTTTTTCTCTACAAGGATTGGTAAGTGAAATACCTCTGGGGAAGTGTGGGAACAGATAAGGCTTAGAGATGAAAGTGAACAGATCCTTAAAAATTTTTTTTCACAATACCTTTATTCTATTTATTTGTTTGTTTGTTTATTTATTTATTTATTGTGCTGAGGATCGAACCCAGGGGCTCACCTGTGCTAGGCAAGTGCTCTACCACTGAGCGACAGTCCCTGTCCTGAAAGGAGATTGTTAACATTATTGGAAAAGATTCAAGTTAAAAAAAAAAAAAAAGAGGATTCTCACATTTTCTATATAATCCAACTGACCATGAGGCCCAGCTGAAAATATGTGGCTACATTTCAGCTGCTTCCGAGATGCCTTGGAGGGAGGGCCTGTACATTCCCAGCAACTGAGACACAGCCGCCATATCTGATCACTGTCTGAGTTTCTCTAGCCACCTGCCATGTAGAAGGTGTCTGTGGGAGGCCATCCTCGCAGTGATTTGAGTTACCTCCCTGGCTGGGCGAGAGGCGCTTAGGCACAGCTGTGTCAGAGCTTTCCCCACCCTTCTCCAGGTCCGAGGGCTTGTCCGTGCAGAGGAGTGTCTGGCCACAACCCTGAAGACCCAATCGTCGCCCCTGACCTTGGGACGATGCCCCCCTTAATCTTCATTGGATGGGATTTTCCCCAGAATTTTTTGTTCCCCAATAAAAGTCCACTCCCTGGCGCGTTCTCTCTCTCTCTCTCTCTCTCTCTCTCTCTCTCTCTCTCTCTCTCGCTGGCCTCTTCAGTAAACCTCGCTACCACAATAGGTGGCTGAAGGCTGGAGCTAGGAGGAGCCATCTTAGAGCTGGTTTAAAGGTAATTAGAGTCTTGTCTCTTTAATTCAAAACTCCCTAGAGATTTCTCACATTTGGAACCTTCATTCATGAAGCCCGCGCGGGTCGCGGGCTAAAGGTGTCTAAATAAACTACAGAGATACCTGGTACTGCCACTGCCATCTCAAGGCCTTGATATATATCCAGTTTTTGTCCCACCCATTATGGCTTTCAGATTCCAACAACCTTTGATGGTTGGGTATGGAATTCTGGTATTAAAATAATATGCTTAAAGTGTACCGATATTCATAACGCCTAAACACTATTCACTTAAAAACAAGGCTGTCTCCTAGTTGTCTATCAATTTCTTTATTTTGACTCAAGAATTCTTCATTGTGCAGCAACTATCTGCCAGTGGTGGGTGCCAGATGGTGAAGACCCCCGGGTGAGACTCAGGTCCCAGCTTGCTAATTACGCTGCACAAACAGATAACTCCTAAGTTTCGGGGGCGAAACACCACAAACACATCTTTCTTACTCTTCCCTTTGGGGCCCACTGGATAGAGCCATCCTTATCTGGGACAGAGCCAGTCTCATGGCATAGGACAAAAAGAAGCAGTGGGACTACTCAATGGCTCTTAAATCTCTTCCTTGGGAAATGGCACCATCATTTCAAGCAAGTCTTGTGGCCAAGCTGGAACCAGCCAGGTTCATGTCATTTGCAAAGGTGTCCTCTGGACTCTCAGTGTCTATTGACATTTTCTATTACTTTGCAGAGGACAGAATGGGTTGAAACCTCCAGGTTGGAAAGCCTGGAGATGTAGAGCTCAACTGGAAATAGTTTTAAGTCAGTGATGCCAAATAAAACCAGCCGTGGTTTAGATATCATACTGATTTGGCAGCGGCAAAGTGGTAACAACCCACCTCAAAATCCCATTGGCTTCCCACCATGTTTGTTTCTCACACATGCTGTATGCCAGTGGCTCCCCAGTAGAGCACCTGTCCATTCATTCATTCCAGGACCAAAGGATGAAAGGACAACTAACTGCTGGGTGGGACACCCATTCTCATGGCAGAGGAACAGAAAATCAAGAGGTAGAACTGAGCGAGCAATCTGTTAATCCTTCTTGCAAATGGCAAGCAGGCTGCTGAGTGGGGGCCCCTCTGCTTCCGGGGAGGAGGAAAAAGTCACAGGGCAACACATGGGACTTTTCTGATCCTCTTATAGGTGAGGGAACGAGTTGGAGAAACTGTAGTGCTGTCTTCCATAGATGTTGTTTTATTTTTTTATCCACACTATGTATTTAGGAGTTCACAGAAGATTTTGTTTCTAGACTGGGGATGTGGCTCAAGCGGTAGCGCGCTCGCCTGGCATGCTTGCGGCCCGGGTTCGATCCTCAACACCACATACAAACAAAGATGTTGTGCCCACCGAAAACTAAAACATAAATATTAAAAATTTCTTTAAAAAAAGATTTTGTTTCAAGAATAAATCTTTTTTTTTCCTATTTGTCAAACTCTAAGGGAAAAATATAATCATTCAAATCTTCTACTTCTCTGTCCATTCAGTTAAGTGTGCTGGTCACTTTAATTTTATGATAACCCTGAGGAGAAGAATCTTGTCAGGAAAGTTTCACATTTTTAAAAAAATGCTATTTAATTTTTTTAAAAAAAATTTGTATTAGCTTTGGACTCACAGGTTGTAAAATTAGTTTAGAGAGTTCCCATGGACCCTCACCCAGTTTCCTCCAAAGACAACAACATCCCCCATGATTGTAGTACCTGGTCAAAGCCCAGAAAAAGACATTTCTGCAAGGCTGTGAATGGACCTCATGTGGCTTCACCAGTTTTTACATACATTCATTGGGTACATGAGAGCATGTGCACAATTCTATGGGGTTTTACCACATTTATACTCCTGATCCAGAGCTGGTCTAGCACCACCAAGAGGCTCCCACGGGCTTCCCCCTTATGATCCTTTCCTCCCCATCCAGAACCTCTGGCAAGCCCTGATGTGTTCGCTGTCAAAGTTTTATACCATTTTTAGCACCAAATAACGTTCAGGCTAATTACAGATTTGGTTAGCTCCAATGCCATAGTTTGAAAGGAAAATAAAATAGGAATATGAGAAGCATCTTAATTACGTGGGTCCCTGCCAGCTCTTCCACAAGGTTATGTGTCTCCTAAAAAATTCACGGCCAAGTTTACGAGCCTCTCTGAGAACAAGTCAGAGATAAAAAGAAACACATTTATCTGAGAGTCTCCAAGACCCCGTCATCTTTGCTTAATCTCAGACAGAACTGGGTCATTTGGGGAGGTGTCCTGCCTGTCATTCTCTGATAGTCTGGGACAAATTTTGAAGACTAATAACTGGGATTAGTTAGATAATGTGCCTGAGATACTGCACTTAGTTTTGTCATGGACTTGAAAAAAAGTGTGACCCTTATTTGCAAGGACACTGATTTTTATGCCTCACATAAGGTTGGAAGGTTCCCCAGCAGCTGGTATCTGTTTATCTGGTTAAACACACAGAGGAGGCAGAAGGTGTAACCCTGTGCTTTTGTGACTGCAAGGTCCCCACAGACAGGATTTTTTTTCTTTAGGTACCTGTGATTCTTTTTTTTTTTTTCCTTTCTTACTTATATTATTTTTTTATGTGGTGCTGGGGATCAAACCCAGAATCTCGCATGCTAGGCAAGTGCTCTATCTCTGAGCCACAACCCCAGCCCCACCTGTGATTCTTTATGCGGACCACTCATTGCCCCCAGGAAATATTTCCCAAAAGTAACCTGTGTGGACCATTTGAGGAGAAATTCACTTCCTGATTTCAATGACCTTCTTGATTCTATTTTCACTTCAAAACCTGTACAACTTCTGGTAAAATATTAATTATTCTAGTTATTTGTTATTAATTTTCAACTGTTTTCCATATGTTCACATGGGTTAGATCATGTTCATTGTAGAAACTAGATATGGTTTGTTGAATTTGCATAAAATATAGTTCAGTTGAAAGAAACACATATACACTAACTCTTTGGTATATTTCATTCAACTGAGATCTGAGCAAGAGACAGGCTGGGGAATGTTTTCTTAAGGATCATACTAAATAGACTGGTCTGTAGCTTTCTTTTTTTTTTTTTTTTCTGTCTTTATTTTTAACCTAACAGTTCATCTTTAAACATCTCTCCGTGTCATTAAATACAAAGCATCGTCACAACTAACTGCATATTTCATTGTATGGATGTACTGTGATTTTCAGCCAATCCCAGTTCCTAGAACTTTAGGTTATTTCCAGTTTTTCACTGTTTCAAAGGACACTACCCCAAGCATCTCTGCGTCCACACTGTGCAAGAGTCTTGTCAGTTAGGAGAAAAGCCAGAAGTGGAAATCTTGGGTCAAAGAGATGAACATTAAACATTAGATTTAGGAGCTCTCTGTCTACTGGAAGGCAGGCTCTGTTTTGATAAAGCTGCTCTGGTTGTGCAGATGGGCGCGGAGCCTTCTGGGTAGACTTGAAAGCAACCCGCTTTCTTAGTGAAAACCCAGCTCCTGTGTTCTCCTGATTTCCCAGGCAGGGCATCTGTGCATCACTTGGGCCTCCCTCATATGCTCAGTGATCACTCAAAGCTTCAAGCTTCTGCAAACTGATGTCAACACTTCCTTCCTTCCAACTGCAGTGAGCAGTTCATTCCTCAAGGGTTTATTGTCCTTCTTATTGATAACTTTTCATTCCTTTTTAAAACTGGGAATTGAGAAACAGTGATGATGTCATCTTTTATTGGTGGTGGGGGGGTGGATAGTGACTCCGCAAGCATTTGTCAGTTAAGGATGGTTGGTCTGAGCCGCAGCAGCAGCAGCAACATCCTACAAGTGAAACCAACAAACACACCTGTGTTTCTTGCCCAAGTTTCCTGGGCACTCAGTTTTATGCTAATGCACTGGGTTTAAAGACCCTCCACCTTGGTCTTGGCTCATCAGAAACACCATCTGGAGGGCAGCAGGGGTTCCCTTCGGCCTTGGCCTCTCCTGCACCTAAACTTGGCACTTCCCTTCCTCATTTCCACGAGGCATCTCTGCATCTGGTGGCTCTGCCCTGTAAAGGATGTTCAAGTGGGAACTGCGGCTCTTCCTCCCCATCCCTCCCTTCTGTTAAGCAATGAGGTCGCACTAAAGCACTTTCCTCCAACTGTGACTTAAAATGCATCCTAAGATGCCTCCGAATTCAGTCTAAAGAAGGCTGACAAAAATAGCTTGTTGAGATGCCTCCCAGAGACCTTCAACCCCACATCTTACCCCAATGACATTATTTGCTGAACAAATATGAGAATCTGAAGTCTGTCCTTAGAAGGCAGAAACCTACTAGGCAATTCTGAAATTCGTTTTTTCCTGGTGTTTCTCCCCCACACCCCCAGTAAAACAAATACCTAACATAAAGAGTCTCTGTGAATATGCTGATATTTCTACCTGTACCAAACAGTCATGTTAAAATCCATGCTGTTCACCATGATGACTGTTTTCTCTTTGACACTTGTTTCTCCTCTGCAGAGGGGGGCTACGGAGTGGAGGCTGGAACGAGGAGGAGGGAGAGGAGTGTGGTGTTTAACTGCTTTTTGCAAATAGACCTCTAGGGACAATGCTCTTTTGATTTGAGGATACAGAAACACTACAGCTGCTAGTATTCTAAAAATTATACTTGTTCCCTGTTAACCAGTTTAGCCTTAGAAAAATTCAATATTTAAAGGCAAAGGAGAAATACAACAAAATCAAATGGTAGCCTGGGGGCCTGTGTAACCAACTTGCAGGTTGCCCACTCCGACTGCAAGCCAGGGCTTGGAACATACGCCTGTCAATTCCAAAAGGATGCTGTCGGAAGGGTGTAGGGGGAAGTGAGGCCAGGTAAATTCAGGTTCACCCAGTTTCACCCAGTTTCCAAAGGGTTTACCTTATTTCCTTTTGTCTTATAATAGGGTCATGGGAGGTCAAAAAACAGCCCCCAGTTTTAAAACAAAACAAAAATAAACAGAGGTGCAGAAAAGTAATTTAACCAGAATTCATGGCTAGTGTTACAGTTTGGCCCTCAAAGCCTCCTTTGTTAGGGTTTGATTCCTCAGTACAGCAGTGCTCAGAGGTGGGGCTGTGGGTAAGTGATTGGATCCTGAGGGCCTCATCTGTAGATGCATTGATGGATGCACAGCTGAATGGGTTATTGGGCGGTAGAGACTGTGAGAGACGGAATCTAGTTGAAGTCTAGTTGAGTCCTTGGAGGCGATGCCCTTAGGGCCTGGATTGTATCTGGTACCCTGCCCCTTCCTCTTTCTCTCTCTGCTTCCTGGCTGCCCTGAGGGGAGCAGCTTTCTCTGCCACACACTTCCCCCAGGATGTTTCTGCCTCACTGAGGCCTAAAAGCAATGAATCCTGCCGACCATAGACTGACACCTCTGAAACCATGAGCCAAAACAAACCTTTCCTTCTTTAAGTTAATTTCCTTCTTTAAGAAATTTGTCCCAGTGATAGAAAACTGACAAACACAGCCAGTGAACTATGAAACCAGTGAACTATGAAAACCAGTGAACTATGGACCCTGAACCACACCTGAGACTTCATTAATGGGTCTGACCGTGCAGGATGCTCAGCCAATGGAGGATGAGAGTAACATATTGGGGCAACAAAGCTCAATTCTGGTGTCAGGATAAATAGCAATATTCAGTATCGATGTCCAAACTGCCCCCCGCCCAACTCACTGAAATGCAGAAGGTTATTTTTCCCCCACCAACAACGAGAGATAAAATGAAGCAGCCTATTATGATATGGAAATAAAGGATAATGACATCTTCACTATTTCTGAATCTCTATCTCTACGATTGCAAACACATCCAAGCTGCAATCGGAAGACAGATACCCTTTAATTCCACTAGAGGGGAATAGAATGACATCCAGGGATGCGAGTCAAAAAGTCCTCAAGTTTATCACCACTAAAGTCGAGGGGGACCCTGCTGTCACTGTACCGCTAATGAATGTGGATTTTAGAGTGTTCATCCCCCACGTCCCCAGCTTTACATCCGGCTTCTCTACAGAGGTTAAATCAGGCTGAAATTTTGTTCAACTTCCATGCTAAGGGCAATTCGAACGCTCTCCTCTTTCTGGAAAGGGATTTTTATATCGTTCTTTGTCAAGCCCACAGCAAAACCATATAATATCACAAAGACCCTAACTGGCATCTGTATGTGGATTTGCTCTGTACCCACGGCAATTTCGACAAGAAGAGCCTTTCTCTTGATCTACAGAAAGAGGGAGGGTTTGTTCATCTGAAACACAGGTGCTCCAGCTCAGCCCTAATAGAAGCTTCCTTAACAGTGGAGAGATTTTGTATCTGCACCATTGAACCTTGTAGCCATTAGCGACCTGTGGCTACTGAGCCCTTGAAATGTGGTGACCGCTACTGAGGAGCTGAATTTTCTAATTCTCCTTTACCTTTAATTCATTTACATTCTAGCAGACACAGGAGGCTAGTGGCTACTGTGCTGAATGATGCCAATTTAGGATTCCTGCCCAGCAACCCGTTTGTTCAGGTCTGTGATGCCTTTTCCCTACTCCTTCCCCAAAGTACCAAGATGGCAGAGATGGGCTGGAAGAGGATCTCCAGCTCTGCGGAGGACCACAGAAGCCCTGGCTGGGTGCCTCTCCTGAACCCACCCTTTCATGCCAACTCCACTTCACCAGCCTGGGCCAGGCCTCAGAGCTGTGTTTGTCATTGCTTGGTGGCGTCCTTCCCCATGCCCAGCCTGTCCCCATCAGATGGCTTTTCTCAATTCCCTGCCTGGCCTGGTCACTCCCTCCCTTAAAACTCTCAAGTGGCTCCCTATTGCCTACCTGGTCCAGCCACAGTTGAATCACCCAACTGCCTTACCCACTGCAGGATTCCACACACCTGCCTTGATGTCTTGGTACACACCTCCATTCCCCCCAGTCCCAAATTAGGAAAGGCATCTCCCCTCCCCACATCTTCTCTGCAGGCCCTGGCTCAAAGGCCCTCTCCACCATGCCTCTACCTTGGGGCTTCTGACTGCCTCCGCCCAGTCCTCCTCTTGTTATATTACAGCCTACCCTGGCCACATTCACCATTTTCTAAAGGTTTATGAAGGATCTTTGTTGCTTGTTTGCTGAGTACATCTTTTGTTGGTCCCCACCTCAGGGTCTTTGCACTTGCTGTCCCTCTACTTAGAACCAGGCCCCCCAGGTCTTCACAAGGATGCCTGGCTTGTCATTCAGGACTCAGCTCAGCGTTCCCCCGTCCTCCCAGATGCTCTCCCTCATCCTTCCATCGAAGGAACCCTCCAGATCATCATTACTACAGGGCCTTAATATTTCTTTGTATCCCTTCATCTGAAATTATCTTTCTTATTTCATTTTTGTTTAAATTCTGCACTTTTTTCTTTGCAATGCATATTCCATAGGTAGAGAGGACCTTGTCTGCCTGGTTCCCAGCAGACCCAATCCAGAATAGGGCTTTCACTGAAAGAAGGCTCTTCCCAAACACCCAAGGGATGAAGGAACCCCGACTTCGCTTCCAATGGACTACATACCGCGATCGAGCAGAGATTGCACCCACCTCAGACCTCTGGGAGGTCAATACAAGTTTGCTGAATCATGACAACAGTGATGTTCAACACAAATGTACCCTTCAATGGATGGATACCCCGGGGTGACTTCCCAAGAAATGAAGTGACTCTTCAGATTAGCCTTCGGAGGTCTCCAAACAGACCTCTTACCTGTCGATCTGTTTTGACTCTAAAAAGCCTGCCTCCCACGTAGGCAATGCCTATCAGGCTGAGGTCAGTAATAATGAATGAAGTACAATAATAATTGTACCATTACCCCTTTAGGAAAATTCTAGACCTTTCATTCGACAAGTGATGAGCTGGGCTTTCTGGTATAAAGAAGGAGCACCTTGATGTCTACCAAAGACAGGGGACATGGTGAGGCTCTTCCTTCAGGAGAGGACAGGGGAGAAGGGCACTGTTGGCATCTGTCCTCCAGGATGGGGAGATGGGGACACAAGGCTGAGCAGGCCACATGCTTTCTCACAAATCGCCAGGTCCTTAGGAAAGGTCAGTGTTCCCAAGTTTATGGAACTCATCACCTGAGAAGTGTCACTCTCTTATTTTCTGGGGAATGTCAAGTTTCCCACATTAGAATGAAAAGCATGATTCTAAGGAAAGGCAAACATCATGGGTCAGGTCTTATTTTGATTCACTTAAAAAAAATTTTTTTTTAATACTGTGATTATGTTCTTGAGCATGGATTAAACGAAGGGAGCCATTTTCCGGGAGTCCATCTGGTATGCTGGGCTAAAATTTCAGCTGTAAACATATCTGTTTGTAATCGGCTTTCCTCTGTTATAGTTAATCTCATTTCTCAGATTACAGATGGAGAGGGCCATTGTCTGCATGCAATTAACGATGAATAACTGGGTATCCAAAAAGGGTCTGCAGGAAGGTGGCTAGTATACTGTGTTATCATTCTCCTTATTTTTAAGACCCTTTTCCTCAGGTTGACTCTCTGCACTTAGTTGCAAAGCCCTGCTAAGGTTAACACAGCAAGTACATCCAAAGATCAGAAGTTATTCTGATACATACAAACAGGGCTCCCAATGATAGTTTCCTGATGGCATCTGGAACCAACGTGCACCTAGAGGAGGTACCTACAAGTATCTCTCCCGAAAGTGCATTCTACGTCGCCAATGGAACACACATTTTAAAGAATGTATTCTCTTTTAACTCCCACTCTTAGAACCACAGACTTTGTAAAGAAATCTGGTTTTATAGAAAACACAAAAAGATTTCTGCTTCATTTTTTTTTCTTTTTGGTAACAGGGATTGTACCCAAGTGTGAACTGAGCCACATCCCCAGCCCTTTTCTTTTTCTTTCTTTCTTATTTTATTTTTTTAGGAAGTCTCATGAAGTTGCTTACAACCTTGCTAAGTTGCTGAGACTGGCTTCGAACCTATGATCCTCCTGTGTTCAGCCAATGAGATTGCAGGCATGCATCACTGTGCCCTGCAGGATTTCTACTTTTTAAGTGGAATAAATGATCCTCCTGTTGAATACTAGGTGATCAAACAGGTGGTAGGAATTCATTGATTGTATCAGGTTTTTACAATAGTAACCTTAAAGAATGTCTTTAAACAGAAAGAATGGAAGAAATGAGGTTTGCAGGTCCCTGGAGAAGGAATGATTACATTTTCAAATGCCTCAACAGATAAAATCGGGATGCTGATTTGCTTTCAACAGAAATACTTATAGGCACACCTGAATTCCAAATATTATAGTGTTTGCAAGAAAATGTAATTTAACACGACTCAAATATCTGGCCATTCTCTTGGGTTGGTTCTGTTAGATCCCTGAAGTTCCCAGATTTTATTGACCAGAACAGTTCAATTCATCCCAAATCCCAGGAACAGAAGGAAGCCTCTCTTCTCAGTGAACATCCAGATCAACCTGAGTCTCCTCTACAGGATGTTCAGTTCCTCTCATATCAGCTCTGAAGAGTTAACCGTGGTCAGGAGTGGATGCACAGAGCCAAGTCATTGTAAGAGCTCAGCTGAACTTGGGCTGGTGATGGATATTATTTTTACCCCGTGGCCAGAGGACAACTTCACCATGGAACTTCAGAGCTGAGTTATTTTCAGATGCTCCATGATAAAATGTATTCCAAGCCCCAAGGCTATTTTGTTAGCTGCAAGACAGATCTATTTCTCCTTACAAAACACACATGGGATAATTAAGAAAGAGGCTGGACTGCGATTTTGGCCCTCAGGGACAGCGGACAGTTCACGCTTGCTTCCTTCCTGTGAATGGCTGCTGGTGAGCGATCTGCACAGGACATAAACCCAGCTTGGTGTCCATAGGGCCATTTAAGATGTGTCCACTTTGGCTTTTCAGAGTCCCTCCCGCAGTGGCCACTGCTGCAAGGCTCTGACCAAAACCCATGGCTCCTTTTCTCCCCTTAGGAACAGATTTCTGATTTTTGTTGGAAAGGCAACATGCTTCCCAGACTCTCCTACATGAAACATGCTTCCCAGACTCTCCTACAGCTGCAGAAGGACAGAGCTCTGGCCACGGAGATCTCAGCATGAGCCTGCTAGGCACTTCCAGGAGAGCTTGCCGTGCCGCTGCCCCATGCCTGGCCACCCTTGCCTGCCCTTTCCCTCTGGCTCCCAGGGGTGAAGCTGTGTCTCCTGGCCGATGACAACCCTCCGCCCTCTTCAGAAGTGGAGTCTGTTCACAACCAAAACAGGGAGCTGGTCTTCATCAAATCTCAGAAGAGGAGCCCCCACCCCACTCCAACGGCGGCTATCACCCGTGTGGCTGGGCAGCCCTGGGGATTTCGTCCATCTCGCCAAGTTTTCGCTGTCAGAAGCAGGACAGACAGGAGGGACAATTTCTCTCACTGCCGCCCACAGGACAGGGTAACAGCTGACTGAGAAGAGGCTGAACAGTGCACTTGGCCTGGGTCACATGTTTAAGAGTCTGGGCCAAATGTGACCCCGCGGCAGGCACTTACGGGAACACAGGACAGTCCATGTGATGGACTTGGAAGCTTTTTAAAAAATCACCCCCAAATGCCCATTTCCTTGGATGTTTTGGGCTATTCCTAAGTAACAACCTCTGGCATCTACATCCAGTCGCCTGCACTACTGTGACCCTCAGAGGGGATCAGGAAGGCAAAGAACAGGAGGAACAAGCTTCCACTGATGGCAGGCGGCTTCACTCGCCTCCTTTTAGAGGCTTAAAGGAGATGGAACGACCGGCTTCAAACATGTGGCTAATGAGGTTTTGCCCTGGGATGCTGAGTGGGGGGGAGAGAAGGGTGGGTTTCAACACGGTCGGGCTTTGCCAGGACCCAAGGCTGAGAGGCACGTGCGTAGTTTCCAACCCTCAAAGGCTCTCATTTCACGGGTGGAGATAATGATATTCATTTGAGGGGCATATCATGCCTTGCTGTTGCGTATACAAACCAGCCTTAATGGATATTTTTTGAAACGTCCCATGGGGAAAATAGGCCATGTGAGAGTGCCAGGCGGCCAACTGTCACTTCCTCCCAGGGAAAAAGTGGAAAAAAACCCAACAGCCCTACTTAGGTGGAGCCAGCTACTGCTTCCACTGTTAAAAGCTCCTAATGCTCCTAATGTCTGCACATTTGGCTTTCGAGTTTCCTCAGACCTACAGTCACTGGGAGGGGCTGGTGCCTGCCAGAATCTCAGGCCAACGGGGAACAGCTCGTGCAGAGGATGGGAAAGACAGAAGGAGGAGGCAGACTCCAGTGTGTTCTCTTCTGCAACCAGCTCTGACTTCAAGCCCAAGAGGTCATGGGAGAGACTCAGTTAAGAACTGTGGCATTTTTGCATTTGGCACGACCATCTTCCTGCCCCTATATTCCCCATCTGACTTAGACCACCAGAGCAAACTGCCTTAGTTTGTGAAGAAACAGTAGGTGACATTTGGAGTTAATTATGCTCAATGGGATCAGCTTTATGCATATGCATTCCTGCTCCTTACCTATTTCCCAGGAAAACTCTAAAGATCCTAGAAATAAAGAGAACCATGAAGATGGATGATGGATGGACAGATGGATGGATGATGATGCATGGATAGATGGATGGAAGGGGAGAAGAGAAGGCAGGAACAGAGATACCGAAGGAAGGGGTGGGACAGTCACCTCATTGTAATTGTCCTCTTTAGACGTGCAACAGAGGACTGACTACATCTAACCAGCAGAACACAGGTGTGTACCATAGAAGGAGAACATGTCCCAGAATCAAAATGACTAAATCACAGATTTTTTCATTAGATTTCATGAGTAAGTCTCAAATGCCGTACCTCGTCCTTACTTGATGTCTGCTGCTTACTTTTGAGGGCCCCAGAGCTTTCTCAAAACCGCAGCTGGTTTTTAAAGAAGTCCTGATGATAAGCCTCAAAAATAATCTCTTTTTAAAATAAAAAATGAGATACTTGTGACTTATAGAGTATAGGTGGAGGCTAACGATCGCACCTACATGGACGCAGGAACGGATCTGTTGTACAGAGGTAATCTCAATGTCTCTAGGCCAAGACTCTTCAGGGGTGTATTTAAAGAATGAAGCTATCCCTGACTTAGAAATTAACACGACTCCTGCTTCCTCTGATCCTACTCAAACAGGGAACCACACTGAGCCAACTAAACTTTCATGACCGAATGTGTTTCTGACAACAGAATGATCTTCAGAAGGGAGCCTCCTGCCTCTGGGTATGACAAAATCTCAGCAGGGTTCAAACGCCTATTGAGGAGTTTCCCCCTCTCACTGCAAGGGAAGGAGCTCCTATTGTTCCAGAGAGTCATAAAAGTGCTTCGTTTCTCAGTGTTCTTCTCTCCATGTTCATTCGGAGAACTTAGCAATGGCAGGCCCAGTGGTGGGCAAACAGTCCTGTGGATTTGTGGCCACGGTCAGGAAGTGGCCTTTGGTTTCTTCCACCCTTGGATCTGAGCTTCCGTGGCCGCAGGCAGCCAGTGCTGGCAGTGCCAGGCCAGCCCATGCATAATTCACCAGAATGGAAGAAACAGGCCCCATTAGGGACAGATTTTGGCCTATTTCCCCTGGTTCATCATCAAATTTGCTTTCTGTTTGATCTCAGTGGCCCTGTAATCCTCCGCCTTTGATATCAATGAAGCTGGTATGAGATAACAACACGAGCCATCTGGTGGCAGAGCGGCGAGGGCCCTTCTGCAGAATAAAGTGGGGCTTCAGGCCAAGCCAGTGAGCCAGGGAGGGAAGAGGCCTGAAACTAGATTACGAACAGGCAGCACCCAGCTCGTCCCCAGGTAGGTCGAAAAGCATGAAGCTGACCAGAGATTCCGTATTTAAAACCCTGTCCCTGGTCTTATCTCCACCAGACCCCGAGATGAAACAGCTCCCCGGACATCTGCCTCCTCTGATCTTGGTTCCTTAGCTTTTTTCCATTAGGGACAAGTCTGAGAATGACATGTGATAATGCATTTCATGTCCCTTTTCCAGAGGCTGCGCACTTGGAGTGTTCTGGGTTCATCCGAATTATCAACAAGGAACTTATTTATTTTTAATTCTGTGAGCCATTCAGCTCTGCGCCTAAATCTAAAGCTCCAGCTGAGCCAGGCGGAAACTAGAGCGCCTGCTTCCACCCAAAAGCTGACCGCAGCCCTCGGGCAGGTCCCTTTGCCTGGAGAGCTCCCTCAGGCCCCCAGCCCCTCCTCACCCCCTGACCTTCCCGCCCCTCTGCTCCATCTCTCTCAGTTAGATTCCTCTGGAACAAGAGCAGGGCACCTAACACAACTGGAGCTGGTTATTTGTGCAGTGTCAGCTCAGAGTAAATCTGCCTCCTTAACCTGTAGATTGCACCAGGGGTTTTCTACCATCTTGGAATGTGCTTTTGGTAGCAGGGACAGATTGGCCTGTGCGTGTGGCTGCGGCTCCGTCTTTGCTTAATTCCCAGGGAGGAAGGAGGCAGCCCCCACCCCTGCCCTGGGCTTCCCTCACTTGCCTTCAGTGCGGAGCAGGGGACCTGGCCAGGTGGATGCTCACCCTGCAATGCAAACGGAATGGATGCAGGAAGGAGGGAGGTGGACTCGGTGCTACAGAGGGCCTTGGTCACTGTGTCTCACTCATCTTGACGTTTGGGCAGGACGTGCCCAAAGACATCCAGCCAGCTGGTATACAGGCAGAACAAGAATCTTGTGGTTGAACGGACAACGTTCTTTCTGGCTTTGTTATTGGCATGGGAGTGGGGGGCAAGGACCACGTGGCCACTTGAGTGTGATAAACTAATTCAACGCAGTGTGTGGATTTCTATAGATTTTTGCATTTCATACTTCCTAGAAGAATGTCATCCTTCACGGACATTTAGCAAGTACTGTGGTGATGTGCTAGGGCCTAGCCGGAATGTCGGGTGGGGCCCTCAGGGAGGGCTGTGAATTGTAAAAAGATAAATCTATTTTTTTCTCCCTGTTAGAAACTAGAATTCAGAGTAGTGACATGTGTCTCACTGCTTAAAACATCACAGGCCAAAAGGCTGGGCGAGGCATGGAGCAAGCGTCCACAGTTCCGGGTCTATAAATCAAGTATTGAGTGTTTGAATCCGAGCAGCTTAAAGGGACCTGGAGCCCCACCTCCTGTGCCCCCCCGAGCATGTTGTGGGATGGGGGAGTCAGCACTAAAGGGGGGCACTCATGCCTTCTAATGGAGTGCTCTTTCCGTGGACTGTGGAGGCACCTCGGGCCAAGCTCCCCTTCTCCCTCCTACCTGCAGACCTGGAGGAGGTGATCAAAAGGGAGATGTAAATTATTCACCTTCTCTCAGGCTTGGAGGGTAGACAGCTCTCCCTGTATGAATGGATCATTACAAAAACCCTCAGGGAGGCTGCTGTCCCACCCAGGGGACAGGGCTACACGTAGGGTTCACTTCCCAGTTTTGACCCTCCATCCCACAGTGCTATCTTTGGAGCAATGGAGAACGATCCCATTACAGCAAACGATCCTAGTCACCACCTCACATCCAATCTACCCCTCCTCTGTTCCTAAGAGAAGCCCCTTTTAGCTGGGCGCACCAAGGCCTGAAGTGAAAAAACACACATAACTTCTCCTCCTTGCCACCATGCATGATCATGGGTCAAGTGAGTTCTAAGTGGAATTGCTATGTGGAAGCTTCCTGAAAAGCTGCTTAAAGGGAGGTCACTCAGCTGGAGGAGGTGTTGTTCTTGCCCTTCTATATGTCTGTAGAGTAAGACACAAACATGAGGGCTGGAGCTTCAGCAGTCATTTTGGACCAGGTGTGTGTGATTGTGCAGGACGGTCATGGGCTCAGATGGTACAATAGAGGGCAGAAGGCTCACTCCTGATGTTTATGGAGCTGCTCCATAAACCCTGGTCTCCATAAGCTCATACTCCTTTCACAAGAAAGGCCGCTGTTAGTTGGAATTTTTGCATCATGTAGCTACATGCAATTGAAATACAATGTCTTCATGGGAAAATGAGTTATCTGTAATACCTCGATCCCTAAACCCTGTCAGTAATGACAAAAACAAACAAACATGTGCACACCTCCAAAGGAGCTAAAAGGGGTGGGGGCATAGAAAGAGGAATTGAGATTTATGGAACACATGGCATCTGACATATTTGTTGGTTACCGTGACACTGTAAGGTGACTGTGACCTACTTTTCAGATGAGGATACTAAGGTTCATGGGGCTTAGGTATCTGCGGCATGGGCTGGGTCTGTGGCTCAGTGGTAGAGCACTTGCCTGGCATGTGTGAGGCACTGGGTTTGATCCTCAGGCAACACACACACACACACACACACACACACACACACCACAAAATAAAACAAAGGTATATAAAAAAAAGAATCTGCTGCACATCAGCTGTTCAGTGGCCAAAGAAGAGAGGGAATGGCAACAGGCAGGAAATAATAACATTTTCAGAAACTCACCAAGAGTTTGGTAAATTACAATTATGTGAGAAACTCAAATAAAATATGAAGTAACTTGATGGAATTAAATTAGGTAATATACACCCAAAAATGCTTAGATTTTTGTAAGTACTTCAAAAATATCAATTTCTATGTGGACTTTTAAAAATCTTTTCTGAAACTTAAAAACGTACTCTCCCAAATTTTTGAGGTGTGCTTTGTTATTTTGCTTAGGAGATAACATACATAGAATCCTGTAATCATTTAAAAGTTGTGCCCCCCAAAAACAAACTGCCTAGAATCATGTACTAGGTTTAATAGTAGCCCCTCTCCACCCCCGCCATGCACCAAATTCACATCCATCCGGAATCTCAGAGGGTGACCTTATTGAGGGATAGGGTCTTTGCAGATGCAATTAGTTAAATTAATATGAGGTCATTCGGGATTAGGGTGGATTAAAGCTAGGATCCTTATAGGACGAGGAAAGGACACTCAGACATGCAGGGCTAGAGAGCCACGTGATGACAGACGGACAGAGGTGGAGAAGGAAGTCATGCAGACGGCGGCGGGGGCGGGGGGGGGGCACCACCAGCAGCTGGAGGGGCTCCTCCCTGGAGGGTAGGGGGTCCCAGCCCTGCCAAGTGCTCCACACAGACTTCCAGGCTCAGAACTTCAGGAGAGTGTGGCGCTGTTATTTGAGGCTACCCATTTGTGGTCGATTGCTCCAGCAGCTCTAGGAAATGGTTTGGAAACAGATTTAGAACAGCAAAGAGCACTGACTAAGGAAAGTATTTATAATACTGAGATCCACTTCTGTGCATCGGAAAACTAACTGTCTTCCCTGTTGTCAACTGCTAAGCATGTGACTTCTAGCATGTGCTGCTCCAGCCACTGCGGTGCTGTCCTCAACTCAAGCTCAAGAGCCCACAGCAGGCTGGAGGACTCCCGCTGAGAACTCTAATTAATGGTCAAAGCTCCACTTGGTCTGCTGCTGATGCACTGGTTAGAGAGGTGAGGAAAGTCAGCGACTGCATGTCAGATACAGCAATAAACAGCTGCTAATTAGATTCGGGGATACGATTGGATGTTATCCCAGGAAGATAAACAATCCGTGCACACAACTGCAACTTGCGTGTATTTGCCTAATTCCAAGCTTAATGTTCTATTCTTCCAAAATTAACATAATCAAGTTTAGTATACTTATGTTCAGAATATCAAATGAATAAACATGACTTTATACATACTCCATAGTTTCACAAATCTGTGAAGGAGAAACCCAATTATGACAATTTAAAAACAGAAAAGATAATTTCCTTCAACTGTCGGCATGAAAAAAAATGGTTTTCTTCCCCTGGAAAAATTCACAATATCACAAATGAGATACTTATCTTTTCAGTTTCCATACAACTTAGCTAACGACAAAAAAACCTCTAGCAGAATCAGTGAAATATTTTCAATTGCACATATGAATCTTGAATTTATATAACACGGGAAATTCACAAGTATCAAAATGTACTCAATGCAAACCATTTATCTCCACTAATTCAGTTCCTCCCCAGTAGGACTAGTGCCTTGGCTATAAACAGACTTGGAATCCTGTATGTTTGCTATATTTATACATTATCAATGTCAGACTTTTCTCACTACCAGGATGAGCCCTAAAATCAGGTTACATGGAAACTCAGTCAATTCAACTGTTCATAATGCCTCTTGAATGTCTAAAATATTTGCTATTTTTCCATTTGCACCTGCTTAAAATAAAGCAATTGCACTTACAAATCAATAGTAAGGTATATAATCCCAATGCAAAATGGGTTATATGATTTAAATGGATATTCTACAATGAATATACCCCATGATCAATAAACATGTGAAAACACACTCAATAAGAAAATACAAATCAAAACTATGATGAGATACCCCTCCCCACCCACCAGCACAGCTAGAATCAAATGGATCTTTGATAATAAGTGTTGGCAGAGATGTGGAGAAACTAGAACCTTCAAACATTGTTAGTGGGACTGTAAAACAGTACAGCCATTTCAAAAAACTGATAGTGCCTCAAAAAGCTCAACAGAGTTACCATAGGACCTAGCGAGTCAAACCCTAGGTGTATGTTCAAGAATACTGAAAACATGTGTCCACACAAATCCATATGGTAACTTTTGCTGTAGCATTATTCATAATATCCATAGAATGGATATTACCAAGATGTCCATCACCTGAATAGATTTAAAAAATGCGGTATGTCCATATAATGAAATATTACTTGGCCATTAAAACTGGCGTGTGCTGTTGCCAGGGTGGACTTTGAGAGCCCATTAAATGAAAGAAGTGCTGAAGACCCAAAGCCTGCTTGCTGCACTAGTCTATCCATAATTAATCCAGAACAAATTCAGAGGCAGAAAGCAGGTTTGTGGTTGCCAGGGGTTGACAGGGTGGAGAGATGGGAAGTGACCATTAATGAGTGTGCAGTTTCCTTTAGGGAGGATGAAGATATCCTAAAATTATGTTATGGTGATGCGTGTGCAACTCTGATTATTCTAAAAAAAAAATTGAACTGGATACTTTAAATAGATGAAACTTATGTGAAATCTCAACAAGTCTATTTAAAAAAACCAAGTTTGAAGAGCCATCTTTGATCCAGTAACTAGAATTTTATTCAAAACTTAAAGCTGACATTGATACTAGTTTTTTTTTTTTTAATCAACATTGGAATGTATTGTCTTGAACTTTACTCAGTGTAATCAAAGAATAAAGGGATTAAAACATAAACATCATTTTTAAAAATCAGGAAATATTGTGATAATAAATCTGTACGTGGTCTCGGCCTCCGGTTCTTGGCACAGAGCTCCTAAATCCCTGGTGATTTCCTGAGCAGTGGGGATGCAAGAATTCTTCGATCCTGGTTCCTAACCAAGAGCTAAGCCTTTGGGATTTACTGGGTATGTTTTGTTCCATGGAGGTGACACCCTGTGGATGAGAGCTGGTCCCCAGAATCACCAACCATGACTGGACGCTTGGAGCCTTCAGTCCCCCACCCATCCTCCAGGAAGGGCCGAGGGCCTGCAGGTTGAGTTAATCAGCCATGCCTACAGGACAAGGCCTCCATAAATTCCCCAGGACACAAGGTTTGAGAGATTCTGGGCTGCTGAACGGTGGAGGTGCTGGGGACAGCAGGCCTGCAGAGGGCCAGCAAACCCCACACCCTGCCCTTAGGCTTCCCGGGCTCTCTCCCCCACCTGGCTGCTCACCTCTGTCCTGTGCGAAAGCCCTTAACATTAAGAGGTAAATGGAAGTTGAGTGACTTTCCTGAGTCCTGCAAATTGTCCCAGCAAATAACAGAGCCCAGGAAGGGTACAGCGAGGACCAGTGTTCTATGGCCAAGCTACAGGCAGCCTCTCACTTGCAATGGGTGTTTGAAGGGGGGGCAGCCTGGGGCTCAATCTGCGGCATGTGACACTCTCTCCAGCAGTGTCAGAACTGAACGGCAGGACACCCAGTTGGCATCTGCTAGATAACTGTTCCCCCTCTGCATTCTGGTGATCTGTATTGAGAGTACAGTTGGAGAAACCAGTCTGTCAAGTTTTTCCTACTCTATAAGTTCTTATTTTCAGTGAAAATTTTTTTAAAAAGCAACCTTACAAAACACAATGGAAACCATCAATGTAGCTCCCGTGATAGCCCCTGTTTCAATTATATGGTATTTCCCCTTTCCTTCCAGTTCTGATCCCTTCCTCTTGCTGTCCGCATCCTCCCTTGGACTCTTGAGGCTTCTGGTCAAACAAATATACAGGCAGTTTGATACATGAAACTGCACTGGCTTGCTGCCTGACTAAATCAGTAAGATATATTTATATGACATGCAAATTAACCACACATTTTCTTAAAGAGCTTCGAGAGGTTAAGCCAGACTGACACCACTGACCAATAATTGGCAGGAGGCAAAGCCACAGTTCTGTTTTTCTAATTTTTTATTTTATTTTTTTCCTACCAGGGATTGAGTTCAGGCATGCCTAACCACTGAGCCACATCCCAAGTCCATTTTATTTTATTTTTTTCGAGACAGGGTCTTGCTAAGTTACCTGGGGCCTCACTAAGTTGCTGAAGCTGGCTTTGAACTCACAATCCTCCTGCATCAGCCTCCTGAGCTGCTGGGATTACAGGAGTGTGCCACTGCGCCCCGCCACAGTCCTGTTGTTTTAACTGTCCAGCCTGTGGCTGGTCCCTCCCTTCCTGCTTTGGATTTGGCTCTGTATTGGACGCTGCTTAATGTGAATATGCACCTGCCCCCTTCAGCACCTTCACTCCTGTCATTCATTCAGGACTCACATACTAGCTAGTGGCCAAGTAGGGGCATTATCATCTATGTCCATCTATATCATCTGCATCCATCTAAGCCAAGGACTAACATGCAGTCCAGTGGAATGATTTTAAAGGCATCTTAGAGAGGAAAGTTTACAAAGTAAGAAACACAGCTCATAAAATCCCCTGCTTTTTTTTAAAAAAAAAAAAAAAAAGGATGAGCCTCTGGGGCCAGCACAAACCCATAATCCCAGAGACTCGGAAATTGAGGCAGGAAGGTTGCAAGTTCGAGGCCAGCCTCAGCAACTTAGCAAGACTTTAAGCAACTTAACGAGACCCTTTCTCGAAACAAAAAATAAAAAGGGCTGGGATGTGACTCAGTGGTAAATAAAGTACCCTTGAGTTCAACCCCCAGATCCAAAGAAAATAAAAGTCACTCAAATCAATGACCCTTTAATTTCTATGAAGGTCAGCAAAGGACTCGTGGGAGAGGTAGGGTAAGGAGCTCAGGCTTATGAGGCAGAAACAGGCATTCGAGATCCTACACCTGCACCTTTGTGTTCTCAGCTGCTAGATGAGAGGCGTGGGTTGTGCTTCCCAAACCTGGGTGACTGTCAGGATCCCCTGGGAAGCTTTTTTCTTTTTTTAAAAAATCTTTCTGCATGGAAAATTCCAAGCACATGCAGAGTAGAGACAACAATGAATCCCCAAACAACCACTGCCAGCTGAAACAACCATCAAGTCCTGGCCTGTTCTTCTCTCCTCCTCCCCAGCCCTACAGAAGAGCTTCCTAAGAACACAGATTGCTGCACTACACCCTGTGGGCCTCCGAGCCGCAGGTCTATAACAGAGTCAGAGGATGGGCTTTGGTTCCCTTAAGAGTCAGGCATTGGACCTAGAGGACTCCTGCGTTTCTTTTCAGCAAAGGATGTACACAGCAACAAATGTCCTAAGTCAAGTTTATGAAAAAATAATAGATCTTATGTGAAGTTTGTAACATTTATAGTGCATTCAGCCACTGATAGAGAAGGTGCAATTACTTGTTAAAATTCAAAGTTAAAATGTCTGAATCCCCAAGAAAGAAAAATCCTGCTCACTGCAGGCTTCGGAAAAACCCCCCGTTTTCCAGAATTTGAATCGCATAACACTGATTGCTGTACGTGCTTGCTGGAAGCCAGAGCGAAGCCCCTCTACCAGCCCCAGCAAAGTGTTAGCTATGTGCATAGGGAAGGGCACACAACACCCAAATCTCAAAAATAAGCAGACCGAGCTGCTTCCAAGCATTCTAAAATCAACCAACCAAAATCAGTGCCAATGTGTGTGTGTGATAATAGGCACCATGAAAGCCCTAGTGCATACTGCCTGCTCAGAGGTTCTGGGTCGGTAAACATTCTTGTCTTTCACAATTTTATCTTTAAAATGATTCCCAGTACAACTTAGCTTTCAAATTAATTTGGCAATCCGACAGTGTCCTAGAAGAAATCATCCAATTCTGATACACAGTTGCATTAAAAAACCAATTGTTCAGCTTTCCAATTGCAACATAGACAGTTTAACAAAAAAGGCTTCATGGTGCTTTCTTGCCCTGAAATCCCCCCACAGAGACACAACTTTGGGGATCGCGTAGCTGCCCCAAAAGACAATGAATCTTCTCATTTTGGAACGTTGTTTTTGACTTCTTTTGACTGGAGCGTGTGCATGCTATAAAAATGGCAATGTCTACTGATTTAAATATAAATTTTGGGTATGACCTGGTTGATCCTTTGGGCATCCCAAACAATCCCTGTATTTTGGAATCAGGCTTCATGTGCCCAGGAAAAACCAGGTTGCATGTGAGCAGCTAACAGAAGGTAGAACCTCGAAACAGCAGAGAAAGCTTTGAGAGGATCCACTGAGTTGGCTAATGAACCAGATGTTGCTACAAGAAAAATTAACTTTTACAGTTTGATGTATGTTCCTTGGGATCAATATCAAAATACACAGCAGGAGCAAGCGATATGTGGTTTCTGAACTGGACCTCAACAACAATTCTCTTTAAAAAATTAAGTCAAGTGTGTTTAAATATGCAAGACACAGATTTTCATGTTTTTTGACAGAGGAGTTGATATGAATAGTTCGTCTCTTTCCTCCCCAAAGGATAAGTTTTTCAAGATAATTCATGGCCTGCAAGGCACCTACACATAGCTCATTATATATCTGTTTGAATTTTTTTCCACAAAGCTATGCAAATTGGAAAAAGTAACATTTAACCCTGCAGTGGTTTGGCAAAGGTAGAATTAATCCACGGTGTCTTGAGCACATGAGGAAAACTTCATTAAGATAATAACTGCTTAATTAATATTTTAATTTGAAAGCTAGTCAAGGAAGCCTGCATCTTCTGATTTTTACTGATTAAAATAATCTACATAAAATTAATAAATATTCCAAGGAACATAACTTGTAGATATAGAATATCTATTTAGAAAAATGTTTTAACATTTAAAAGTAGCTACAATGCAAAAAACAAAAAGAAGAAAAAAATTCCTCTGGAATCCCATCACTACATAATCACCCCATCATTTAAATATATGTCCTTTTGGTAATTTTAAACATGCCTGTTTTGTGTAGTTATGGAGTAAATATAAGTTTAAAATCTTAATATTATTCATTTAGTACAAATTGAATTTTGTTACGTTGCCATGAATTTGTAATGTTTGAATAAATGCAGTAAAGAGTCACAATTTATATCATTATTCTTTCATTACTGGAAGTTAACATTGGGCATACTTATACATATGACTTTTAATAATATTTTGGTATTTTATTGAAAGTGATTTTTAGAAATAAAATAGCCACAAACATTTTAGACTTTGACATATACTGCCACATCGATTTCCAAGAATTGTACTGATTTACAAAATAATCTAAAATGCAGAAAACATTGCTTTGATACACTATCTTTACAAGCCATTGCTATTATTCATCAAAAAGAGGCTTCTGCTAATTAAATACATGAGAAATGACACTTCATGTTTATAATTTTTAGTATTTTTATTCAAGTACCAGATTATTTTCTTCATTTTGTTAATTACATTTCTTTTATTGAGAGTTTTCTCTTTCAATCCTTTTGCCAGTTATCTACTGAGGTCCTTATATATTTGTAAAGCCTCTTTACTAGATTTCTTTAATTCTATGATTTCCTGGGCTTTCTTAGTTTAATTTTATTATATTTAGCCCTTTAATCTCTCTGAAACTTGTTTTCATGCATGGTACAAAGTGAGTGTCTAAAATACATTATTCTCCCAAATGACTAGTGAGTTGATTCCAAATATTATTTATTAAGGTCTCACTTCCCATTGATATGTAGTTAAAATTCAAAGAACTACAATTAGATTTAGTAGCATTTTTAAATTTTTTTAACTAAGGTGACTGCATGCGTGGAAAAATTGGAGTAGCATAGAAAGAAGAAATCAGAACCTCATCCCTATTAATTTACTTCACAAACTGATGACTTCACTTGAGAGAGAGAGAGAGAGAGAGAGAGAGAGAGAGAGAGAGAGAGAGAGCGCAGCTGTGTTTTTGTATGTGTGTATACTGAAGAGAAAGAGATATTTTGAAAGTAAATAAGAGCTGGACAAGAGCTCTGACCACTGGAATCTCAGGCTGTGGTCTGGGTTTCAGCAATGAAATTGAACACCTGGGTAGTGAGATGAAGAAACACATGGCTGTCTGGTTTGATATCTTTATTGTGTCCATTCACATTTGTTGTGTATCTGTCTTAAACACTGAGCTCAAGAGCTTAAATATTTTGCTGTTCTCTTTTGCCCTGATTTCTTTCTTTCACTATGGAGGACTAAATCACTTTAATACCTGCTGGTTGAACAGGTATTGGCTGAGTGTCTACTACATGCCAGGTGCAGGCTTACCTGCCGGTGAGTGGATAGAAACAGACCCACTAGAATCATGCTCCCCCTGAACCTTTTCCCCAATACCCCCAAACAGTTTCACAGATCACGGTGTACTGTATGGAAAATCAAGGGGCTCCCAGGGGCCAGAGACAGCAGCTGATGTATGGGGCAGCAGATGGGGAGCTTTTCAACCAACACTACTTCACGACGAAGTCTCCTTCACTCCGACTCTGCGACGGGCACCTCAGCTCCTGCTGTGTCTCTGTACACCCCCTTCATTCTCAGCTGTCTGCATGTGTCCATATGAGGGCCCCATGGCTCTAGCCTCTACCTGGAACCTGGACTGGTGCTAGGTATCTCTCAGATGGACAGATGAGCTTCTGAAAGATGCTGAGGGATTCCAGGCATTGTTCCATTGGGTGGGGGTGGGGGGGGGTCTCTTCCTAAAATGCAATTTAACTATGTTGAGAATCTCGTCTCCGAAAAACCCACATTTACTCCAACAGCCAGAGGACATGCTGCTCCAACAGTAACGGTCCTGATGGTGAGAAGTCGATAGAACACCCAATGTACCTAGGAGTGACCCAGGGCTGGTAGCCCAGACAGGTCGATGACACAAAGGCTGCTGGTGATGTAGGAAGTTCTGAACTAGGGCATGGATCTTCAAGGGCTCGTGGTGGGGGAAAGAAGGTGTCAGAAGCAAGAGCTTCTCTCCTGCGCAAAGTGCATGGCTGGCTTGTTGCACAGACCAAGTGTGTGTGGCAGCAGCCGGTCCGCCTGACTCACTGCTTTGAGCCCTCCTATCCCCGAAGCTTTAAAATGATGGGACCATATCCAGTCAGTGGCTCTCTGCCTGCCAGGAAGGGTGCAGGATGTCTCTAAACAGCCCCCACAACAGGCCCTCTGAGGGTACTCGTCAGAGCCTTGGAGAACACGGAGATGCACGAAAACGGAACGTTCAACGTGACTTTGATCATTAGCACTGCTTCCGCGATCCTTCCGTCCCACAGGGAAACACTCACCCATGAACTCCTGCAGGTCCCCATGCTGAAGCAGGGACACAGAAGTGCTGCTCTGGAGGGACACACTGGACCAGGGTTTACAAGGTAATGTCACCTGGTTACTATAAGCGAGGATAGTCGAGGAAGACAAAGGTGGTCATTTCTCACACACACACACACACACACACACACGCACGCTCCAAGTAAGATGCAATTCACAAAACGTGTGACTCTTCCATTTAAAGTGTACAATCCCATGGTCTGGTGTGGAGTTGCACAACCATCCCCACAACCTAGTTTTCTTCTCCTGACACAGAAACCCCCAAATCACTGACAGTTATTCCTCACCCCCTTCACCTGCCCCCACTCCGGCTCTAGCCCTAGGAAAACACGAACCCACTTCCTTTCTCAGGGGTTTTCCTATTCTGGACATTCTGTATAAAGGGAATGATAAGACACGGGACCTTTTGTGTCTGGCTTCTTTCCCTTGGTGTGCTGACTTCAGGTCCGTCCACGTGGCAGTATGCGGCAGTACCTTTTATTGCCTGGTTCTACTCCACAGTCTGAACATAACACATGTATTTATCCATTCACCAGGGGAAGGACATCGGGCTGTATCCACTTTTTGGCTATTAAGAATGATGCTGTTACGGCTGTTGTACTTCTGTTGTTGTTGTCGTTAGAGGGTATGTTTTCAGTTTTCTTGGGAACAAACCCAGGTGTGGAACTACTGGATCACATGGCAGCGTTCTGAGCAACAGCCAAATCGTGCTCTAAAGCAGATGCAACAGTTTATGCAACAGTTTAGAGTGCTCGCCTCGTATGTGCGGGGCCCTGGGTTCGATCCTCAGAACCACATAAAAATAAACAGACATAATAGAAGTAAATTCAAACAAACAAACAAAAAAAGCATACTACAGGGACACAGCCAGATGTTACCAGAGTTTTGAGTTCTCCACACCCTCCCGAGCCTGTTACCTTTTTGATCACAGCCATCCCATGGGTGTGAAGTGCTCTCTTTATGTTTTTTTTTTTAAACTTTTTATTCTAATTTGTTATATATGACAGCTGAATGCATTACAATTCATATTACACATATAGAGCACAATTTTTCATATCTCTGCCTGATTACAAAGTATATGCACACCATCCGTGTCTTCTTCATACATGTATTTAGGGTAGTGATGTCTGTCTCATTCCACCATCTTTTTTTTTAATCCCCTTGTCCTCTCCCTCCCCCCTACTCCCTCATCAACAAATATATGAAAAAATGTTCAACATCTCTAGCAATTAGAGAAATGCAAGTCAAAACTACTCTAAGATTTCATCTCACTCCAGTCAGAATGGCAGCTGTTAAGAATAGAAACAACAATAAACGTTGGTGACGATGTGGGGGAAAAGGCACACTCATACCTTGCTGGTGGGACCACAAAATGGGGCAGCCAATCTGGAAAGCAGTATGGAGATTCCTTGGAAACTGGGAATGGAACCACCTTTTGACCCAGCTATCCCACTCCTCGGTCTATATCCAAAGGACTTAAAAACAGTATACTAGGGGCTGGGGTTGTGGCTCAGTGGTAGAGCGCTCGCCTCGCATGTGCAGGGCTCTGGGTTTGATCCTCAGCACCACATAAAAATAAATAAACGAAATAGAAATAAAAAAAAAAAACTTACTATAGGAACACAGACACATCAATGTTTATTGCAGCATGATTCTCTTCGTGGTTTCGATCACTTATTCTTCCATGAGCTATTCAGAGTCTTCCCAATACAACAGCCACGTTCTGATGGAAAGGCCCCAGCTCTGGGGTCCCGTTGGCCTCACATCCTACTCATGAGCCAATGCTCAGAGGGATTCTAAACCCCGAGGCCACGAGTCCTCAGCTGTAAACTGGCGAGGCTGCTGCCTTCCCACTGTGAGAGCTTCCTAGGGCAGCGCCTGGGACCTAGGAGGTATGTGGTCAAAGGCTTCCCCTTCCCGCTGCACCCACGCCCTGCGTGGAGCGAAACAATGCAGAGTCTACCACCCTTAACAAAGACGAGGTGGAGTCTCTGAGCCTTGCGTGTACAGGAACAACCCTGAGAAGAAGTGATATTCCCAAAGAGCCCTGAGGGCCCGGGCAGGGAGGCCCACATCCACCAGAGTCAGGGACAGCTGCATAGAGTAGCCGACGAAGAGTCACTCTTTAGGGTCCTATTTCAACAACCTCCACGTTTCTGCCCACATGGTTTAGCATCCTGTTACAGGGGATACACCCACAAATCAGTCACATTTGTTGACTTGGGATTTACGCAATCTTAAAAGCGAAATCAGGATTGTAAGAATTTTATATTATTTTCCAAATTTTACATCTGAAGCTGATTTCAGGTAATTGTTCAGAGGACACAGGTTAAATACAAAGTTCTTTTCTCTTAGAGAAGGGGGCCTGTGCATTTGGCGAAGTCAAGTCGTTCCCAAAATCGAGAGTGACTTTTACAGCATTACTTATAAAAAGAAGATGCTATTGGCACAGGCCAAGAGAACCCTGACTCGGGAATTGCCCCTTGTCCTGGGTGCTGCCACCAAGGTAAATGCAGCAAACCGTGCCTCCCTTCAGCGGCCAGCAGACATGATTTCATGCAACTCCTGTCCTGCCTCTCACGGGGACAGGGTCAGGAGACAAGCTCTGTTCCTGCAAACACCGTCTCTGCCATTGTTTCCCTCTTACAAACCTAAGCAACGTATGTTAAACAAATAACTGAACGTGGCCTTCAAAAATCTAGTTTTGTTTTAGAAATTGACTCCCACCCATATCTGCTATGGTGGAATTTGCATAAGGATTTGTTGTCCAGGAAGTCTCCCTGTCTGCTAGCCACTTTCTTTTTGTCACAGATGCCACTAAAGCTCACCTGCAGCAGGTTTTTATTGGGAGCTAATAAAACAATTTTTTTCTTTTGGCAAATTCTAGGAAATCTTTCTTACAGAGGTGGTCTATAGTTACAAAATTCTGTTCCAATGGACACCACCCAGGAGAGGCAGGCAGTGAGGCTGGGCAGAGGAGAGGAGGCCTTTGGCAAGAGGAGGAGGAGGAGGGACATAGCTCAAGTGCCCATTGGGGATGAGCGCACAGACAGAATGTGGAGGAGGAGGAGATTCTGACACACACTACCGCACGGGTGGACTCTGGGGACATCATGCTAATAGAAAAGCCAGACACGAAAGGACAAACACACATGATTCTTCCACCTGAGCTTCCTAGAATAGTTAAACTCAAGGACAGAAAGCAGAATGGTGGCTTCCAGGATGGGGTGGGGAGAGGGAGGGTAGAGTTGGTGTTTAAGAATAAGGAGACAGAAATGTTCTGGAGGTTGGTGTGAATACGCCCAACATCGTGAATCTGCTTGATGTCACAGAAACTGCACATTTGATGCCAGTTAATGGTGTGTCAATTTTTATGGAATGGATATTTTATTGATTGATTGATTGATTTTGGTACTGGGGATTGAACCCAGAGGCACTTTACCTGAGCCACAATCCCAACCCTTTTGATTTTTTATTGAGACAGGATCTAGGTTTTAGGGCCTAAGTTGCCCAGGCTGGCCTCGATCTTGCGATACTCCTTCCTCGACCTCCTGAGTTGCTGGGACCATGGATGTGTGCCACCAGGCCCAGCCAATACAAAAAGTTTTTTTTTGAGAGAAGGGATTGCACCAACCCGCATCTCCCTCCCTGCATGCTGGAGCCTGCGGCAGAAGCTCTCCAAGTGCTGGTTGTGCGGTTTATTTTAAGCTCTCTGGAGTGCTCATTTAAACAAACAGGAGTGTTTGTATACAAAAAGATCCATTTCATAAACTCGGCACTTCCCAAGCACCAAAAGGAATAGGATTGGGATTTTTAAAGGCTACCTGTCATTCCTTGTCTTGGATTTGAAACGATTCACAAGGGGCCTTTGGTACAACTGCATTCTCTTGTCTCTTCAAGGGGAGATGCACTCAGGAAAGGGCCACAGGCCAGAATTCCCAGGAAGCGGAGAGCAGAAGGGCACACAGAGAGCATGGCCCTGGGTCTCCACATCTCCCATCACCGAAAACAGCTCTGAGGGTCCCCTGTTAGTTCAAAGTCTCCAGAGCAGGAGGGAGGAGGACCCAGATGGTGGCATCAGAGCCAGAACCTCCAAGGCCATCGCACCCTGCTGCACATTCAGATAGATACGATACTTGCTTTCATTTTCTAGCAGTTAAACTACAACGTCCCTCATCATCATCACAATGTTAAAAGGAATTGTCTTACTATTTCTTCAGTTTCCCATAAAGACTGAGAACATCTGACAGAAGTGAAAATCCTTCCTTTCCATCATGCACCTTGAAGATACTGATTACCCCAGAAGGGGCAGGTTTGTCGTCACCGGTCACCAAGTGGAGCAGAGGGTGTCTCTGAACAGCAGAGCTGAGCAATGCAGGCAGGAGGGCAAAGGAAAAACACATCCTGGTGAACTTCACAGGACTAAATTACAGTTCTGGCTTTTCCTGCCCTGTTCTCACTTGCTTTTTAAAATCTTGCTTTTACTGGGCTCAAAGGAACCACAATAAACAGCAAAGGCACAAAATGGAAAAATACGCCCGAAGGTACCCATCGCGAACTAATGACACTTACCAGGCCCTGGAGATGAGTGGCAGGCCCGCACCCACTGACTAATTACAAAGGCTAAGACAGCAAGTGTCTGCCAACAGTATCGGTGACAACGTGAGAGCTGGCTGGTTCACAGGCAGCTGTGCGAATGGGGTGGTCCGTGAATATGGGCCTGGCCTGAAGCCATCCATGATCCATCTCTATACAGGAGGAGCAGGTTTTCTCTCTGGCACTATCAATTTTCCGAATGTTAAATATGGGCCTATTGCATTTCCATGTCTTTAGGCTAAAAGTCTTTGCAGTCAATCCAACAGGGGGCTCGTGACAATGGATCTAACCTCATCTTTAATACTTGTTTGTTATACTATTGTAGTGGGTTGAATTATGTCCCCCTCCAAAGATATGTCCAAGTCCTAATCTGTGTTATGTATGTAGGTAAACTTACTTGGTCTTTGCAGATGTAATTAAGTTGAGGATCTTGGGATGACATCACCTAGAATTTAGGGTGGCCACTAAATCCAATGACAGGTGAACTTAATATGAAAGGGAGAAGGAGACTTGAGAAGACATCTTGAAAAGACAGAGGCAGACACTGGAATAAAGCTTCTCCAAAGCAAGCGTGGCCAAAGATGTCTGTTGGCAGTATTTAGGAGAGCATCATGGGATGGAAGGAATCCACACCAACAACCCCTTGGTTGTGGACTTCTGGCCTCCAGAACTGTGAGAGAACACCTTTCTATTGCTTTGGCCACCAAATTGTGGTATTTGTTATGGAAGCTCCAGAAATGACAGAGATATGAATTTCCTCAATGAGAGTATTTATGCAGGTTTCTATTTTGGTCCTTAATGGAGGAAAATGGATCAGTGAGTCACCTGCAGTTGGTGGCTCCACCTGATCTATACACTTGTGTGGCACAGCGTACCCCACCCTGGTTCTCCTCCGTGGAGAGAAGCGAGGCTCCATCTCCATTTAAAATATTATTATTTTCCCCAGGAACTGGGAAAACAATTTCTTGGACTTAAGAGAATTAAACTGTAAATGTGCCCAAGGAAATATACATGCATGGTACATGAACATGATTTTCCTGTGATTTTTTTCTGAGTACCGCAGGCAATAACACGCCAAGCAATGTACCTTTCTTGGAGTGCCCGAGTTTGCTTCAAGTCACTTAGACCGTCATTGTGAAGAAATAGATCCTAGAAGTTTTTCAAACTAAAAATAAGGACGCCATCTGGAAGAGTAATCTAGGGCCTTATTCATTCTGCAGAGCATCATCAAGCAGGGACCAGGAGTTGGTAAATATAGGTTCCCAAACCTTCTGCAGTCACCAGATCATTGCACCCAACTAACATGCACCAGGACGAGTGGTCATCACTAACACTGGGTGACATGACCAGGTTTGAGGACTCAAGGTCATCATCAGACCAAGTCCTCAGATCACCCCAGGATGTACCCGATTGGGAGAGTCACAGTTGGGGAAAAGCAGATATGGGTGCAATCTTCCCTGGCACCTAACCTTGGGGGGTGGTCACTGACATGGGGTAGACTTCCCCCCACATCAGCTGTGCCTCCCTGAATGTCTGCCCTACGAAACATTAGGAGTGTCTGGTCAGATGGGCTAAAAGTTGAAATAGTTCAAGGAGCAGGACTTTCCTCTTCCCATTCTAGTGGAGGGAAAATGACATATGTCAAAGACATCTTCATGTCTGTGAGGAGGAACCTGCTAGGACCCCCATCACCATGTCTGCTTAGAGTGACAGGGTCCCCACCTCACTCCAGCCCCATGCTCCAGCTGGACATCTGGCTGAGAGGAAGGGGTGTGTGCCAGCCTTCTTGCAAGTAGATGTAGCAACACTACTGGTTTGGGGCTGGCGGACTGTGAACAGAAGTGCTGTTCTGAGCCTTGACCTCCAGACCCAGAGCTTTGGCGCCCCCTCCTCCCTCCCCTCTTCCAAGCAGACACAGGAGCAACCCTGCTCCTACAATGTGAGCAAGGAGCACACCCTGGAAAGTGGCAGAGTCGCAAGACAGAAGCAGCCGAGGTCCCTGAGTGACAGCATGGAGCAAAGCTGCCAGGCAAGGCGGGACTGCTGTGTAAGGGGAAGGCACTTCTCACCTTGGCCACTGCCCTCTGCTATTTACTTAGTGCAGCAGCTTAGCCTTGATCTTCACTAAACCCCAGGATCAGACACTCGATCACTGGATCAAGGCTCCTTTACTGAATGGACAGAATTGGTATTCTTTGGTCAGGAACCGTTTAGAAAACAAATCACACAAGACAACAGCATCCAAACCACATGGGGACAGGAGCTGGTCTGCATCACCAATGTGCGGCCTAGAAGACATGCCTTCAGAATTGCACGGTTCCAGTCTTGCCCGGAGGGACTTACTAAATGGCTCTGAGAACGCCACTCTATCTCCTTTCCTTCAGGTCAAGGAGATCTGTAGTCCCTTAGATGCACAAGAGAAAAATACGAACAAAGGAGGAATCTTTCATGAAATTTGTTTATATTATCTTTGGAAATGTACTGAGCTTATTTCTGTTTACCCTCTCACCCCCTTTCTCACCTTTTGAGGTGAGAGGGTGTTAAAATGGGCTTTTTTAAATTTTTTTTATAAAATGGTGGTTTAGCTGATGGTATCTTTTAATAATGTTCTTGGTCATAAAAATAAAAATGTGACCACTTTAGGCACCAGGGCTGTAGATCAGAGGTTGAGCATGTGCTTAGCATGTGTGAGGGTCCATCCCTACGACAGCCAAAAAATTGAGGTCTCAATTCAGGATCAAAAAATAACAATGTAAGAAAAAAAAATTCTTCATGCTTTTCCCAGCCATGAAAATAATGAGGAGGCCCCCCAGTTCAGGACCTGACACCCTCAGGCCCTAATGTTCTACAATCCTGCAGCAGTCCTCTTGTCAACATGGTTATATTCAAGTTTCTACAAAGGGGCTGTGTCCTCAGGACAGACCCCCCTGGTGCTGCACCAGGACAATGTGGAAGCTCTGGACACCTCCGTGAGGCCACTGGAGCCAAAGCAGCGTGTGCTCAGCTCCTGGGGCAGCAAGCCGGCCCTTTCCTTAAACTTGCTGAGAAACTGCAAATCTGAGCAGCCTGTCCCTGACCTCCACAGTGGGCACTTCCACCAGGAAGGAGGGGGGTCTTCAGAAAGCACCAGAGTGAGAAGAAAAAGTCCGTCTTACAACAAAAACTTGATTTTACAATGGTTTAAACATCTGAGGGAATAATTTTCTTCTTCTCCTAGCAGTTTCCTTACAAGAATCAAAAACTGCAAATAAATAGCAACAAATCAAAAACTGCAAATAGATAGCAACGATGACAGCAAAGGGAACAGTCAAGGCTTACGAGCATTTACTGTCCCAGGCCTGGGCTGAGCACCTTATGTGCCTGAGTCCTTGGAATTCTCACAAGGATTCTGTGATCACCAGATGCCCACAGTGCAGGAGGTGACATCACTGAGGTCACAGAGCTGGTAGGTGGTGGAGCTGGGATTTGAACTCAGGCTGTGTGGGAGCAGAACACTCCCCTGCTTGCTGCATCTTGTTAAGGATGATCCTGAGCCCTCATAGCAGGTTCTGGAGTCACCAAATGCCTGCTCAGCAGGTGGAGGTCTCAATTCAGGATCAGCATCCTCTTTAATGTCCTTGGAGAGTTGTGCCTCATCTGATGCCCTTGTGGGCGCCCTGAGGACAGCATTAGTGAGTCTGTTTATACAACACTGATATAGAGCTTGACAGACAGCAAACCACGTTTCCATCCATTATGCCTCTCGAATCTCACGTCTGTGAGGCAGATAAGGCTGGTGCCATTTATTATGTTTGATTGACAGTGGGAGCTGAAGTACAAGAGGTACGTGACTCACCTCAAACACAGGTGGGGCCGTCCTTCTAGTCAAGGAAAGCATTTGCTATGTCTAGACAGAAAGCTGATGAGTGAAGAGGGAAGCCGGGTTTCATACCAAGAGATTTCTGGCTGCTGCTGTCTACCTCCCTAAACTGGAGGCCAACCTTGTTCCTCCTGGGGATAGCTCCTGCAGGTCCTGAGTTGGCTGCGCCTTCCTGCTCAGCTGCCCCTGTGCAGTCCTCCAGATGATGAGCTCTGAGACCAGAGATTGAGGTGACCTTAATCACCTCCATAACCCCAGTCCACATTATAGGTGCTCATCAAGGCTTCTCTGAATAAAGGAACCACACACAACTACCAACCCTCGTCACGTTAGACAACCGCAAGGTAGAATTCCAAAGTCTCAGGAATGACTGAGACTTTTTTGACTTTTCAGGTCTTGGACTTTTCATAAGGAATTAGTTAAAGTATTCACAAATGTCCATGTATGAAAATGTTCCCTTCGAGGCTGCTTCTACAGTGAAAAATAGAAAGGGTACCAACATATCCAACAATAAGGGATCTTTTAAAATCTTTAAGATCCCAAAGGTTACACTGCAGCCACTAAAGCCAGCACTGAAGGAACACAGACTCTCGCCTCAAGGGAGTCAGAGAAAACATGCACAAGCTAAAATGGTAAGTATTTTATGATGGCTTCTGTTATTATACAGTAGCTACAGAGTCACATATAATCACATAGTTTAGCAGGATCTCTGTCAGGTTGTTAATGGTTGTTGTCTCTTGGGGGGCAGAACTGGAATGAACTGCTCCATTAAGGAAAATTCGTCTCCACTTGGGGAGAGTGGGAGCTGGTCAAGGTGTGCTGCTGGTGTTGAGAAACGGTCCCTTGTGGGTCACAAGATCTTAGGCTACTATGCACTGGATGAGGCCAGGTTCTGTATCCACCACCTGTGGCTTAGGTAAGGGTACCAGCAACTCAGGACCTGAGTCCCAAAGAAACCAGGGAGCATGGAGAACCCCAAGAACAAAGAAACATGCCTACAGGGGATGCATAAAAAAGCAAAGCCAAACAGAAACTCAGAAAGGAAAAGCAAAATCAAATTCTTGTCCTGATGATATCTGAATAGTAATGACCCATGAACATTCCACAAACCAGGCTTTTCTTAAAGGTTGACTGCTCTTCCCTATTTCTCACTTTTCTTTCATTTAAAAAAAAATTGGTGAAAATGTCACAGACCATCAGAAGGTATCTATAACTAAGAGCAACAAAAATTAGTATCCAGAACATGTAAAGAGTTTCTACCAGTCAATGAGAAAAGATCCATCTCTACCACTCATGCCCAAAATGAGGAAGGGGGAAATATGAGCCAAAGATATAAATAAGCAATCATAAAAGAGCAGCCACAAGGGCCAAGAAACACACAGTAAGGCACCGAGCCTTCCCAGTGACCCAAAGGGGTGGGCAGTGTCAATTCCTCAGCTGCCAGGCTGGAATACTTTGGTCACTCTGATGAAGGTGTCACCAGTAAGGACTCGAGGAAACACAACCCTCCAATACCACCGGTGGAATGTAAATTGGGTCAGGCATTGTGAAGAGCAAGCTGCCAGACATAGTCAAGTTCAAGATTCTCCTGCCTTATGACCGGCAGGTCCCTAAGTCTGCCTTAGACCTAGGGAAATTCTCACACACATGTGCAAGAAGAGTGTAAGAAGGGTATGCCTTGTGGCTCTGTTTCAAATGGCATACATATAGAAGCAACCTACATGTCCACCAAAAGGGGAATGGACAAATGATTGCCATTGTATAACAAGGAAAGTGAATGAAATAGCACTGCATGAATCAACATGGATACATCTTAAATCCATAATGTTGGAGAGAAAAAAAAAATCACAGAATATTTTGCGCAATGCAATACAACTTATATGAGATGTAAAAACAATACAAAAATGACCATAGATAATAAGCTAGATAAACATATGTGTGGAAAAAGTTTATGACAACAAGGAATCTCAACTTCAGCATAGAGATTACACGGGTAGGAAGGGGGAAGGGTAAGAGATGAGGGGCAAGAAAGAAACTTAGAGACACACTCAGTCCTTCAGGAATGCAGGAAGTAGTTGACCTCAGTGATGCTAGGAAATAACCTCTGTGATTCCAGCCCAGGATTTTGCTCCTTTTCTGTTCAAGGAAGACAGAAATCTCTAGATTTCTGAAAAGACACTAAGTGCTGACCAGATTCATGGAGTCCATTCCCAATGTAATATATGACCAATATGGCAGCAATGTGGGGGAGGGGATCCTCCCTGTTAACCCTGCCCTTGCCCATGTCTTCACCTGTGTCTGTGCATTGCTTCCTCCTGGCCCTCAGGCCCCAAACCTCAGTGTGGGGACAGTATCTCCTTGGTGTGTCCCATGGAGTCTGGAGCCCTGTGGACATCAGTCAACATTAACTGTGATAATGGATGACTACACAGTGGATGGCAATGGATGACGGTTACCAGTAAACTCAGTTTCGCTAGAGCACTACAACTTTAGACAGCAGTGAACGTTGGATCCCTTGGAGAGCGAGTTGCTGAAGGAACTTAGCAGAAGTCGTCTTGAGCTGAAAGCACCACCCTGTGGTTCAGTATCCATTCAGCGCCAACCCCCTTCCATGGGTCCAATCTTAGTCCAACCTGCTTTGGAGGTTGGCCAAGGGACAGCTGGTTTCTTTGAAACTAACTCCTAAAGGGAGAAATGGCTGGTCCAGGAAAGGGTGGAGACACCCATTCTTCTGGAAAAAGGACAATTTCATGTGATCTGTGCTATCTGCAGCAGCCTAGACTCTACTATCATCACAGCAGCTGAAAATATTCTTAAGGGAAATTTGCGCTCATTTTCTCATTAGTTGAACATATGAAATAATTTTTTTGGTGAATTATAGTTTTTTTGAGGCCCCACTGTGTGCTGAGTCCTGGGCTGGGGGATGCCAAAAGCCAAGTAAAGGCAAAGAGGGTAGCCACTTTCCCTAGAGACCGTGGGGTGGTTTAGGGTCCTTGGCTGTGCTCTGCAGAGGTGCCTCTAGTGGCTACACAGCAATGGCAACCTCAGCAGTGACAGCCACAGTGTCCCTTGCTGCGCAGGCACTGCCCAAATGTGGCACATAAGCCCTTAAATACTTGGATCAGCATGCATCCTCCCCTGGAGACTTCAGAGGGACTGTGCCCCCTCCAAGCGTGGCTTTTGGACTGCTGACCTCCAGAAGTGAAAGAAAACCGATTTCCATTGTTTTAAGCTGCCAGAGTGTGGTGGTTTGTTAGTGACGCCAGCCCTAGTTAACTAATCCACCCACCTGTACCTCTCAGATCTGCCAGGATGATGTGGAGCGGAAAGGGAGAGCAGAGAGGGACAAATGCAGGTTCTGTTCCTCTGACCCACAATACTGAGATCACAACCAGTGCTTTTCTGATGTGTGGTCTTGGTGACTTGGAAACCTCCTCCCTCCCCCTGGGAGTGGCTCTGCCCCGAGGGTCTTAATTTTGTGATATAGTCAGTCCTCTGCAGTGCTAGAGTTGTGAGGAAGATCATTTATTCTGAAGAGACTGCTACAATAGCTTCAGGCTTTTTCTCTTCTCTTCCCTTTTGAAAAGGCAAATCCATCTTTAAAAAAAATACTCAACATCTATAATCCCATCACCCTAATAGAATTATTTCTCATTTTCAAACATTACCTCTCAATTAAAGACAACTTCCCTCTGCTCCTAACCAAGCAAAACAAAAACTCTTCTCTGTGGCTGTTGTTCATTTAACTAACCATTAACTCAGGAGCTGTTTGCTTCTATCGAGGACATGTAGGATCAGCGCTATAACTCTTAAAGAGGGTTTCCCTAAAGGAAATTAACTATGAACAGCGACCTCCTGCAAGACAGCACCCTCACTCCCAAAAGAATACATTCTTTTTGCTCAGTCAGTACTTTAGATTTTATCAGCCATTCTTCACTCCTGCATTTTAGAATCTTTATGAGTCCCTAAACAGTAAGAGGCCAGGATTAGATGTCTGGAGCTATTAAAAACTTAAAAATGAAATGCCATAAAAATCATCACATCATAAAGCAGTGCCTATGAGATCCTCTCCCGGTCATTTATAGGTAGCTTCTGTTATCTAGAAGAACACATCTGCTCACACATGGGGAAACTCAGCTATCTTTTCCCAGCATCAAAACCTAACAGCAATATATTCATCGAACAAAAACAAAGATAATGAATGTCCAGACAGTGCTTCGTCTGTGCCTGGACTGTGTGATAGGTTCTAACGGAAAAATTCACTGAATCCCACAGAATGCTATATAGACAGCTCTTGGCCTGGGCTCTTCCCACCTCTGTGACGTCAAGCTCCCATTCTTCGGGGCCCAGCTGAGGGTCGAATGCAGGGCTCCTCTCTTTCTTTGGGTGGTTTCTTAATAACAGGCAGCAAAAGAGAGTTGATGGCGGAGCTGATTTTAAGGCAGCTTAGGTGAAGTTACAACTCACATGCTGGTAGCCACCAGGGGAACAGAGAACTAACTGCTCAATTTAGACAAGCATAGAGAAAAGTCCTGGGGGTAGGGGTGAGTTTAATGTGGAAGCAAAGTAGACCTATTAGACAAGGAAGCCCGAGCCACTTCTGTGAGTGAGACAGACAGAACCACTATAAAGGCTGGGTGCGGTGTCACATGCCTGTGATCCCAGCGGCTCCAGAGACCGAGGCACTAGGATCTCGAGTTCAAAGACAGCCTCAGCAACTTAGTGAGACTCAGCCTCAAAATAAATAAAAAAAATAAATAAAAGGTCTGGGATATGGTTCTGTGGTTAAGCACTCCTGGGTTCAATCCCTGGTACCTTAAAAAAAATAAACAAACAAACACAAACACACACACACACACACACACTACCATGCAATGGGCAGATGCTGGGATTGGTACACAGAAGACCTGCAGGAGGACTTCATCACCAATGGAGATCTCCAAAACTTCCAACAACTAGCACAGCCTGGGCCCTGACCAGTTAGGAATCTCTGGCTGGTCAGGCCGGATTCTGTCCGTGAAAAACTAGCATGGCCATCCTGACACAATCAGCTGAATGTCTTTCCTGTTGATCCCATCCCACAGGAGGTGAAGCAGACCCAAAGAAGTAACTTGTCCAAGAGACACAGCCACAGGACATGCCGGCATTCCCATGTCTTCTTAGACCATGTCGCCCATATTTCCTGAGAAAATGTTATCAGCCATGAGAAGGTAGATAAGTGTTTTAAAAGTTTAGGACGATTTCCTCTCAACTATGGTTACAGATTTTTTTTTTTTTTAAGTTGGAGGAATATTATTTTGTGGCAAGTGATTATCGTGTGGGCTTCACATTTCAGTGTCCCGGAGCGGAGCTGCATTCCTTCACGCATGTATCGTTTGTGACAGCCTCTGTGTCACTATGGTGGGGTTGAGTGGCTGCGACAAAGACCATATGGCCCGCAAAGGCAAAAGAATTCACTATCTGCATTTTGTAGAAAAAGTTTGCAAACCAGTGATCTATAAAATTTGCTTAGGAGAATTACTCTTTCTCTTATGATAAAAAAATAAATAAACAAACATGTCACTAATGTACTAATAAAACAAATTGCAAACAACACGGCCATTGTAATTACTAAATTCTACAGGGTGGCCAAGCACGTGTGAGCCTCAATGGACGAACTTCCTCTAATGAGCTGTCCTCCCACTCATCTTAGTGCTAGGAACGTGTGATGAACATGGGTGGGGGTAGGGGAAGGCTGAGAAAACAAACTTTAATGTATATCTTCTCTATACATAGTGTGATTTCATTGGTGAAAAGTTTAAAACCGGGCAATACTAACCCAGGCTGTTAGAAGTGAGGACAGATGTTACCTCCATGGGGCTGGGGATGTGGCTTAGTGGTAGAGCACACATCTAACATGTGCATAGCTCAGTGTAATCTCCAGCATGAAGAAACAAAGAAAAATTTACTTTTGGGGGGGGGGCAGCCAACAGCAGGAACACAGTGGTAGGGGGTGTGCTCTGTGTTTAGATCTGGGTGCAGGTTATTTGAAGGCACCCAGTTGGTGAAAACCCACCTAACTGAACACTAATAATATTGCACTTCTTGGGATGCATGTAGATTCCAAGGTCAGTAAAAAGGTTATGTTAAGAAGTGGGCACCTCTCTCCTACTTGGCTACGTGGAAGCCAAGGTGCTTGTTCTGAGATGTCTAAGATGCTGAGATTGCACAGAGCCCTGGAGGCTGAGCCCAAACTGCTCAGCGACTCATCTTGGACCACGCGGGCTCTAAGGCCCAGGAATGTTCAGAGGGGCAGCTGGTTCCCATCCCTGCCAGCTCTCCAGCTTCCAGAATGCTGCAAACTCCCAGGGTGACGGAGACTTGAGCAGGAATGTTGTAACACCACGGGGGCACTGATCTATAAAATTTGCTTAGGAGAATTACCCTTTCTCTGATGAATTTGCACAAAGTGCAGAAAGTCACCTCTTGACTCAGTAAGAATGTGGAGCTGGTTTCTCTGACTATTAAGAAAAATGGAAATTTCAGCTTAAATAACAGATGACTGCTATCACAGTGATTGATTTCATTTAAAGTATAAGCCAGAGGAAGCTCACAGCATGAAAACCACATCAGAGACTTTAAGATTAACTTGAAAAGTCAAAATACCCACTAAGACGTCTTGCTTCTTAGCTCTATAAATTTATTTGCCCTTCGTTCCTTTAACCTGTTTATTGACAGCTCACTCTGCAGAGGGAAACCTTGAGATGCCATGCTCCTGGAGATGACATCTCCCTCAATCTTAAGGAACTCTAGCATCCATGAAGAAATAACCACAAAGTGAGGATGACACCCACACCCCATCTTAAAAGGAGGAAGGGCCAAAGGAAGGAAGGGGGGACATCCAACCGACTGTTTACCTACAGTGTGTAATCCCTCTCCTCGCCTCCCCTCAATCCACTGTCCTCCCTGTAGGTGGACTGATCACTTAGAGATGCAAATTAGATCAAGGCACTCCCTAAACTACCTAAGTGGCCTCGCTGACCTTGAATTCACCTTCCAGCCTCACCTCTCTGGTCTTAGTTCCAGACACAAAGCCTTTGACTGGGCCAAGCAAGACAGCATAGTGGTTACAGTGTGGGCTGGGCAGCCAGATGACTGGGTTCAAATCCCAGCACCCACCAGTCACATGACCTTGGGCACATCAACTAGCTTCTCAGTGCCACCATTTCCATGTCTGTGGGTGGGGTGGAAAAGCACCACCTTGCAGGGTTTTGTGAGGACCTGATGAATTCACACAGGTGGGTAGGGCGCAGCATGACCCTCAGGAGTGAGCGCTCAGACCTCCACCTCTGCCATCATTATTTCCATTTTCCTCCTTGTGACCTTCATATGGCTGGGTCCCTAGTCCTAGAAAGATGCACCTTCAGGCTCTTTCTTCAATTTCCACTCAAACTTCAGCCAAAACACTGCACCGCAGGAAGGCCCTCCCACCCCTGATCGGCCTGTGTCCTGGGACTTTCCAGTCATCCCAAGCTTAATTATGTGGCTGTGATGACCTTTATGATGTCTGTCCCCTTCCTTGTTTGTTTTCGTGACCACACTCAATGCTGTCTCCCAGCACCATGGAAAGGATGACTTAAGCGCTTACCAGGGAGGGTACACAGGGACCACTCCAGGCAAAAAGTGTCAGTCCATACAAAATCAGGCACCTGAGAGGCCACGGCCTATGCACAAGGGACAAGGACCATCTTGAAAGGGAACAGAGGTGAGGACCAAGGGGTGGCTGCAGAGGCTGCAGAGGCAGTTCACAGAGTCTGCCCAGTGGGCTGTCCTCAGGGAGCCACCAGGAGGACACAGAAGTGTTGGCATCGGGATGGTATACAGGGTAGAGGGGACCAGGGAAGGGCTGCGCACAGGGACAGGGCTGGAGGTGAGAACACTTCTGCGACTGTCATAGACATGGACAAGGAAGACCTGAGCCACCACCCCAGGATGCAGCAGGGAGTTCTGCCTGGAGAGAAAAAGATGTTTAGAAGGGCTGGGACCAGGGCTCGCCAAAGGGGCTAGTTCTTGAGAATGAGCATTAGAGGGACTAGTTTTTTTTTTTTCCCTTCCTTATACCAACCCCTCTTGGAGGGGGAAAGAGTCTATGCAAACCAAACCAAACCAACCCTGCATTTGGGGTCTCAGGTCCATTTTGTTCCCTGTTGGCCAGCCCACTGGTCCTGAAGGTGTGCACCCCAAACTGCCATCCTCAGGGGATGAACACAAACAGGAACAGACTCCCCACGGGGGCTCCTCTTCCACAAAGTCCGGAAGCTCATTGGGCTGGAGGGTTTCTGAGCACCCGCCCGTGTGGACACACCGCTGCTGCAAGGGCCCTAGTGGGCCTGTGGGGTTCCACCTGCTGCAGGTGGGGTCTTTCAAGAGTTCTGAGGAGGATGGGAGGCCCTGACCCTGGGAGAAGAGAAAAGGTCAATACCAAAGGGAGGCAGTGAGTGTTGGATGTTGTCTAAAATTCCGTCTCCTCCTCCCCTTGACAGATGAAATGAACAACACAGAATCTGGCCCTTTCAGGGCAGCGGAGGGGAGCAGCTGGAGGAAGGTTAAAGAAAGAACCAGTCGGTGGAGGGGCTCACGACCATATAAGCCCTGCACCTGGGGCTGGTCTGTGCTGTAGAGCAGGTGTGTGGCATGCACCAGCAGCTTGGGGGTAGCAGGCGAGGAAGAGCGGGGCTGACAGCCATGACTCAGGAGGCCCTGGGAACAGCCGGCAGCAGCCTTCCCGCGTCCCACTCCGAGAGGGGACTTTTGGTTAAGATGCAACTACAAGTTCATGTTTTAGACCCCTCCTTCAGCTCCAAAGACATGACACAATACAAAAGAAAGAAACACAAAGCAAAACACAACAACCACAAAAAAGGCCCAGAGAATTTGAAAGGATGTTTTAAATTGTCATACAAAAATAAACACCTCCAGGGGATGGTCCTGTGCAGAAACCCCCTGCAGGGACCAGGACTCTTGCTGAGGGCCTGCGGAGCTCTAGGTCTGAAGCAGAAAGGGGCTGGGCAGCTTTGGCTCCTGCACAGAAAGGGACTAAAAGGTCCTGAGCAAAGCAGAGCCTGATGTCTGGCTGGCAACCAGGCTGCCACATGGAACTTGCTTCAAGGGTCACAGTCCCCATCCTGGGAGATTTCTTGACCTCAGAATCCTCATCTGATTTGATTCTGCACTGCCAAGGGCTCCTGCCAGTCTCAGGCCAGAGAAACTCAGAGGTGGAAACAAGTTTGACAACTGCGAGTGAGGAAAACAAACACCCCATCTCCAGAATTCTGAGGGGAGACCACTATCCCCTGCCGAATGCTCTGGAACCCAAGAGCCTGCTTACTCCATTATCTTTAATCCCTCAAACTGAAGAGAGCTGAGATCAAAAGCACTAAAATACCACCTTGCACGGAGAAAACAACTCCAGGGTTTGAGAACTGAGAAATGAAGGAGCAAGCACATAACCTTCCGCCCTCTGCAGGTGGTAAAGGCGTCCTGAGGGCCCTTCCCTCAGGAGATCTGAGCAGGGTGCAGTGGTCACCCAAGTGCTCTCTACTGAGGTCTGGATCAGCTAATTTATCTAGGACTAGCTGAGCAATCAAATCAAATGAAATTTCAAGCCTGGTCAAGCTGTACATGGCTATCAAATTCCTCTTGTCCTAGGATCAGCAGAAATGAAATTTCAGCATAAAAATAGTCCTCGAGCACCTTGTGCAAATCAATAAGAAAGAAGCAGATTGCATGCTGAAGTGAAGAGTTCTGGGCTTCGGCACTTCAAAAGACACTTATTTCAAATTATAGACGGGTCCGAAATTATTCAAGGTCTTCCTTCATCTTAATGGTATCTACAGTGTGGGCTCAAGTCTTTCTCCTGCTTTAAATTAATTTCATGAGGCTAAACCCCAAGTTCTTTCATGCTTTGTCAGTCACCATAGAAGCCACCATAGCTGTGAAATCAATCTCTTTTTAGTTCATCTTCCTATGCACGTACCTTTCATATAGGCACAACAGTACACTTGGAATTCAGTTTTATTTAACACCACGCTGCCATCGACTCTCCGTGCTATAACATGGTCTGCACAGCCACTAGTTGAAACCACCATGATTTCTTAGACTTTCCTCCCATTATTGGATGACTCGGTGTTTCCAAATGTTGTGCACTGATATCAACCCTAAGGACGGCATCTGCCACAAAATGCTTGCTTACCTATCAATGACCCTGCCCCTCTGCATTATTTCATCTTACTCTTATGACAATGAGGTGATAACGCATCATGGCAAATGTACACAGGGTCTTCCACGCCAGACAGCAGGCTAAGGGCAATGCAGGTTAGAATTCCATTTTAACCTTTCTATTGCAATCCCCAGCCCCATGGCAACTGAAGCTTAAAGCAAAGTAGTTTTCCCTGGGCACAGAGCTGTTAGATAGCCATCAGGGTTCAAATCTGAGTTCCAGGCCTTGCTCAGTACACCACTACTCCACTGGAATGAGCATTTCAACACAAATAGCCTTTTTAAATACAGAGTCTTTCTTTAGGCATAGAAGTGAAGTCACTGGGTCAAGGTTATAAATAGTGACTATCTGATACATAATGCTAAATTCATTTCCAAAAATACCTCATCAACTTATAGGCAGCAGAAAGAAAATAAGATTGCCATTTTTAGCTCCCTGACTAGCTCTGGGTGGTTGCAATTCCCTTAATTTAATAAGTAGGATCTCGTTCTACACTATTTTCTTTATTACCCTTGAGGACCTTTTTTTCCCCCCTAGAAGTTTATTTACAAGTTGTATTTCATCTTTTGAAAAGGTAGAATATTTTCATGAGCTAAGTGTATATTCTGGTGGGTGGATATGGCCCTTCAAAATGAAAAATAACACTCAGGAAGCTAGACGCAGTTGCCAAAAATAATAGCAAAGCATAAAAGCAAGAATTAATGTCGTGTTTTGTTACAAATGCTTGTCAACATTTATATAACAATCCAGCCCTGGAATTTTGGGTGATCTTTTATTTATTCTTCATCCTTCTTGATATTGTTAGAATTTTCTGTAATCGTCACACAGTATCCTTGTAATAAAGACTTTTTAAACTCAGAAGAAAAAATGATGGTTGTATTTACTTCCTGCTTTTCTGTTTGTATCCTAATAGAAATGAATGAGGTAAGATCCTTAATTTTAGTAGAGTAAAAACAGATCAAGGGTTCTTAGGGATGTCACACGGTCCTGGAGATTTACCTACTGAATCTGTGGGCAAGGTAGAGTTACTCAGAGAAATCTCCTTTGTATCCATCTTTTCTTAGGATGAGAGGGCATGTTGGGGGCATGAGCTCAGCTGCTGATGCCAGGGCCCTCCTTTCATCTCATGATGGACAGACTCACATCGAGAGCAAAAGGGCTGCCTTTTTTGGTTGTTTTCTTTGTCTACAGTTTTCTCATTTGCTAGAGTTATCTCATTGGCGCAACCCCCGAACCAAACGTTTCTACATAAAGTCTTGTATGAAGACATTCCCAGAAAAGATCCCCTGTAGATGGAACACGGCTCTTTCAAACTCATAAAAACATATATTCCCGTGTGCAAGCTCCTGGGTTAGCAGGTGTGGGTTTCCTTTTGGAAGACTGAAGAGTGGATATTACTTTCCAGGCTACAGAGAAAGGTCTTCCCCACGCTGAGTTCTGTGCTTTTAACTGACATTTCCTCAAAGGGGGACAGTCATCTCCGATATGTTAGTAAAACAGGGGAGCAACACAGAGAAATTGTGTAACGTTTCAGAATGTTCAAATAAAAAAAATCTCAGAAAGGGTTTCAGTGGTTAAGAGGTTAAAGGTAGGTTGGAGGGTTAGCTGGACAATTCGATTAACTGGGATGTCACTGGAAAGCTGGCACCTTGGATGTGTTCTCAGAGTTACTGAGATGATTTGTCAAAACCTCTCCAAGTACAATATTCACTCTGGAAACTAAAATTTGATCAAAGGTTAATCTATCAGCATCCAAAGGTGTTAGGGACTTTCCTAGGATCCCAGCATCATGGATACCACAGCAGAGAATTCCACCTTTACCACTTTACTCCCAGTGATGTGGAGTAAAATGCCAGACCAAAACAGGACACAGTCACGTGTATGGAATGTCCCATGTGCCATGACATAGAAGAGTAGTTACCATTGTCCACCAGGTCCAACTGTCTTTGACTTTAACAGCACAACAGCCCATAGTAAAATCCACTGCCCTTTTCTCCACCCCCCACTCCAGAGCAGCCAGCCTCCCTTCCACCTGCCCCACATACTCAGGTTCAGTGGAAGGTGTCACTTGCAAAATTATACGTCTCGTGCTAAGCGGAAGTTGTAAACCACAGGCCTAGATCAATAGTCTATTTTCTGAGAATAACAATTCCTCAAGAATCCATTTAGGAAGGTTTTTCTATTAAATTGAAGTTGATTAAAACATGGATTTGTGTTTTATTCTCCCTCTTAGTTAGCTCTATTTCTCCAGACCAATTAATTTGACTAAAAGGTTCCAAATTAGCTTTTTCCTAAGTCAAGGAGGACATTCCAAATGTTACTGATGGTGAGAGCTGGAGTGTCACACTTGGTCCTAATTTGGCATGTTATGATTCGTGAACAGGAGAATAATTAAATCTAAATGTGTGTCTCGAAACTGACAAAAAATCATCTTTGAAATATGGGGAAAGGAATCATTTCCTCCCCTGTGTATTGGCCAGCCGATGTGGTCAGTTAATAAAGCGAGGACAGAGAAACAGAGCAGGCCATGTTGCAAGATGGCAGGGACCAGGAGCCCTAGGATTGCTCCTGAATCCCTCCACGTGTGGGTCCTTTTCACTGGGCTTCTATTTTTCTCCTCTTCCCGTCTACAGATATTTCGTAAAAAATTTAAGAAGCAGGGCCGGGAGTGCGGCTCAGTGGTAGAGCGGTTGCCTGGTGTGCTGGAGGCTCTGGGTCCCATCCCCAGGGCTGGAAGGAACGAAAGGAGGAGATAAATAGATAAGTAAATAAATAAATAAGGAAGGAGGGAGGGACGCGTGAACAGGATCAGAACTTCATTGGAACGTGCAGTTTAAAGAGCAGATCATTTCTCTCCAGTTAGAGTTTGCACAGTGCTCCCCCTCCCGCTCCCCCAGCGCAGGGATCACCCTGTTCCTCAAGATGGGTGGTGCCATTTCCCTGGGAGCTTTAATATTATCTGAGGGGAACGGGTGGGGTGGTCTATGGAGAATGGCTAATGGACTTGCTCCAGGTCAGGACTGGAAGCTGAAACTGGAACCCAGAGCTCTTGGCTTCTGGCCCAGAGCACATCCCACCGGATTATGCTGCTAATCTGCTAATGGAAATTAAATTCCCATAATTCAGGTTGAGACATTTACAGCTATTTAAACACTCAGTTCCAAAATGAGTATAGTAGTGTCAAGACGTTACATATAATTTTAATAGGAAAACTGCCAAAACTAGGAAGGAATGGCAGGGAAAAAGAGCTAAAGCAGAGTGTTTCACACCACAAGGAAGTGATTTAGCACAATATCACGATCTCACTCTTTTCTCATTGGCATCTTCTCCCCTCCTCAGCAGTGCTTCCCAGGCACTGTATACATACCGCCAACCAACTACACGAGTCCCGGGGCTTGAAGGCATTTCTAAAATCAACTCTATGTCTTAGGTATAACATGCATCTCTCATGCATTACTGCAACATGAACTTGCATGTGAGACGTGGTCAAGAGTCAGCATGGAACCAGCCCCCAGGAAGCCCCCTCCTGCCTCCCCCAGTCACTGTCTCTGCTGGCAAGGTGGGTATCTTGATGCCTGGCACCATACCCGAGTTTTGCCTCTTTGTGAACTTTGTATACATATGACTAATAATTAACAATACAGGTAACTTTGCTCCTGGCTGCTTCAGTTCAACTTCATGTCTGAGAGAACCACATTTTTGATACATGTAATAAACTTTTCAATCAGCACTGTGTAGACTTCATGACAGGACCGCACCCAGAATCCACTCTACCTGTGAGGCGTGGATGAGTTGGTTCCAGGTTAAGGCAGCCATGAACGATACTGTCATGAACATGTACACATTATTTCCATTATACAAATGCATGCATGCACAGGTTTCTCTGGGGCATATATCTAGGATCAGGAGAGTCACAGGGATGTGTTTAACTTCAGTTCACAGTAATGGCTGTCTAAAGTGTCACTGTGGAAAACTTGCATCTTGGGTAAGTTTATGATTCACATCTCATGTCTTTGCCAACATTTTTTCATTTCATTCTTTCTTATGACCAGAGGTGATATTTCATTGCAATTTTAATTTGCATTCCCCCAGTGACAGGTAACACTTTCACAAGTGTGTACTGTTTGTACACCCTTATTTATGATGGGTGCAAATTCATCATTCATTTTTTGTCTGCTGGACTGCCTTATTGATTCTTTCTTTCTTTTTTTAATTAACAGGAACTTTTAATTATATGGCAGTTCAATATTTTTTAATTAAATAAATTTATTTCAAATTGATAATGCAAACATAAAGTTGTACATTTTGATGGGGGTACAATGATTTTCTTCTTTCCCCCCACTTTTTTTTTAAAGCAATGACACGAAAGAGTCCCATATAGATTTCTCCAGCCTCAAACAAGTTTTTTTTTTTTTTTAAGAGGCGATTCAAAGGATACATTCCTGATGTTCCACGTCTGAAGTGGTAATTCATTTGTTAATTTGAGAGATAGTAATTTCTGGGAACTTTTGCATCAGCAAGTCTGAATCTCTTCGTTCCTGTGGTAGGTGAGTGCTCAAGGATGGATAACAGGTAGGATGGGAAGAAAGTAATCCTCTTTCCCCAAACCTGCAGATTAGGGAGAGGAGAGAACAGGGAGGGGCCAGGGTGGGGATGATAGTCTTTCTTCTGTAGCTTCTTTTTGCTGGTTAGGAGTGAAGAATCTCACTCCTGTAAAAGGGGTCAGGGATGGTTTTAGATGGGGGCAGAGTCTCTGGAGCCAGAGGAGTTGGTCATGAGTCATAGGTCTCTCTGTCTTGGGCATGAGGGGCTGGTAGTCTTAAAGAAGTGGTTGATTGACTGACTGGTTGGTGAATTTGTGTATCTGATCATGCAGGAATGGAATCAGCAGGTGGTGGATGAGATGTCAAGCGCTCCATGAAATGGAAGGTGGGTTCGCGGTGAGGGTGACCTAGGACCAGGTATAGGATCCCAAAGCAGCTCAGATCCCCCAAGGGAGAGCAAGGTCCATGGGAGAGCCTAATCTGAGTCATGCCACCACTGAAAGGACACTAGCAGAGTCCACACAAAGTCCAAGGACCACACCACACACCGGAATCCCATTTATTGTCAGAGCAGGGAGCCAACTGACAAGGCTCGGCAGTTCAATATATTAATCTTTTCCTTTATGGTTAGTGCTATTTACACTCTGTTTAAAAAATGATCTGTACTCCAAGTTTATAAGCACATTATCCCTTTGTCATTTTTGGGCACATTTATTATTTTACGATCAGAATTAGGTCTACTATCTATCTGTCGTTGGTGAGTCACTTGGAGTTGAGACTTTCTATATGGCCACCCAACTGGCTCAGCCTCATTTACTGACCCATCCTGTCCTCCTCGACTCAGCAATTGAAAGCACAGCTTCGACATGAAAATGCTGAGCCAGAAAAACATCCAAAAGACTCCAGTTTTTCAGTCTTCCATTCCCCCCAGTCCTTGCATAACCCCAACAGGAATATGGAAGCCTATGTCCAAAGATGAAAGGCTTTGTTCTCAATTTCACTACTTTATCAAGAAACACACAATGGCTCTTTTGCTTGACTGGTCAGCTGTAGACAACAGAACACGAGGAAATGGTTGTTAAATCACCTCAAAATGAAATGATGGTAATGTCATTTTATACTACCAGGCACTGCTTATGTACTTCTCAAAGCCCATTTTTAAAATTGCATTTTAAAAGCATCCCAACTTCATTAACTTCACGTCAGCTATTCCAAAGAGCTATCCGGAGGAGCATGGGTTGGGGAGCAAGTTAAAGGTAACTGGATTTCTGCAGCGCAGCCTCCCTGGCCCGGGACCCTGATGAACAGCAAGTACTAGTGAGGGGCACACTGGGCTCTGGGCACTCCAGCTTCTCAAGCCACGGACTCCTTGCTCAGTACCCAGAAGTGGCTCCTGGCCAACGGGGAGCCTCTAACAGAAACGATGACTCTTTTTTAACCTAGCCCAAGATATTCACTTCTTCCTCTAGTGCTGTCTATGTTTTAAGATTTTATTTATTTCAGGAAACACATACAAGGTGCACATTATTTTTTCTTCCCCCACCCCCCCCTCCACTGGCTTCCCAAGAGTTTGGTCATATCACATCATGGGCTTGAAATTGGACTATTGTGCTTCTTCCCATCAGATTTTCACTTATAAGACAAATATTTCTTCAGCGAATGCCACACTGATGCCTTCCCAAACACAGGGAGTCACCTGGAATTCCACCCCCTTTGTGATGTCAGGGAGAATGCACTTTTTATTTCCATGAAACCGCAAAGTAACAGATTGCAGAAAGGGGAGAGCAAACAGTGTCGTGGAGGAAGGTTTAGACCATAAAACTAAAAACACCAGGTCCATTTCCCTTTCCCCTAGGAAGTCTGGCCAAGGCATCAAGGCTTGGTTTAGGCACAGCCTCACGAGAAACGTGCATGTGGCCTGGCAGGGTCTTTTGTGGGTTAGGATGCAAATCCAGTGTCATTAATATCTATGTCTTAGTAACAACCTACCAGCAGGGGTCAGTCTCAGTCGCCATCAGGGAGCCCAGAGGCCTCTCCAGCTACACAGCCACATGGGAAAGATCCGGAAGTTGTTGGGTGACATTGCACAACCAACAGCCCGCCTACTGTGTCTTATCTAGTCATCTTAGCGTGTATTTCCTATCTGCTCACTATTACATTTTAATAGTTAGAGAAATCAGTTCTTTTATATTCCCGTGGCTACATACTTAGCTAAATAAATGATCACACTAAGTCTACTGAACTGCAAACTTTCCCTTGATATTTACTCTTAGCGGAGAGGGCTGCCTTCCCCCCAGTTTACAAACTAATATGGGACACAAGCTGACTTGCATTGGAAAGTGTCTAAACATTACATAATGTGACAGTTATGTTTTCTAATATTCCTACCGAGGCTTCAATTATCTACGAGGTACACACTTCTTTTGCCTTTCTAAATTACATAACATCCTTTCATTAAGGATCGTCCCCCAAACTTCCCTTTCAAAGTTCCTGGGAGGCTGGTGCAAGGCTCGTGGTGATGTTCCACAGACCTGGGCACTCCTGGGACCTTCTTCTGCAAGGCAGTATCCCAGATATGACCAGCAAGGGCGTCTTGAGTGAGACTAAAAGGCAAATTTGATGTCAAAACCGAGTAGAAGGAAGAACCTATTTGTACTTAAAATTTGAGGGTCGTTCATGACACACGGCTGAATGAACAAACTGCTTTAGCCGAACAGATGACAGACACTTCCCACCACTGGTAGGATACAACTGTATTTACATCAGTTATCTTTTCCTTTGAAAAAAGCTTTCCCCGTTGATCAAAGGCCCATCAAATACAACATGGAGGAGGAAAAAAATTCTCATCCCTCAAAAGCAGAAGAAGCCATTTCTAGACCCCAGATCTCCTTGTCTTCACAGCCCTTCCTGCCAACAACTGGTCTGTTTTATTGAAATTCGAAGGTGTGTTCCTCTAAAATACATTCTGTCTTTCTTCTCCCTGAAAGGGCTCTGGACACCCAGTCTGCCCATTCTTCCTTGACCCTCAGCTACAATGATCTATTTAAAATTTAAATGCCAGCGTCTTTAGGCTTTGTCACAAACAGCTGGGCAGGTATGACCCTGGGGTCTGGTTCCAGTCTCTGCATTTTATCACTGAGTCTAATACAGCCAGATAATCTTTGTCCTCAAGTCACTTGGGCCAGGTGGGACTCTGGTAGTCAACTGTGAATTCCCACCGCCGTCTCAAAAGCAGCATTAAAGTGAACACACGCTGTGGGCGGATCAGTGGGCCTTTGGTGAGACCCTAATAGAAAATGGTCAACAAAAGTTTCTATCTTCTCACTGCACTGCCCACCAAGATAGGAGAGCAGATAAGGACTGTGACAAGGGGAATCCCAAGAATTCACAGCTGCGCATTTCATTAGTGTGTCTCTGAGAGTGTGAGCATGGTCTCTCCAGCCTTCAACAGGCATGGGCTGGGTGTTGAGAGACTCTGGGAAGAAGGACCACCTCTGAGCAGACAAAGCCCCTCCTAACTGCCAAAATGAGGCTATGGAACATGAAGCCACATGATTTATATTTTGCTTTGGAGCTTTTAGCTGGAGCTAGGATTAAAACTCAGGAAGAGGCCAGGTAGGTGCCTCAGAAAGCAAACCTCCCTGGGGACTGCTGGGACAGAGAGGGAAAGGTCAAGAAATATTAATGGAGAAGACCCCATGCCAGCTGAACTGTGGCGCAACTCTCAGAGTGCCCTGGAGGATCTAGGAGGATAAATGCAGAGAGGCTCTGGCTCTCCAGACAGTTGGGCTGGAGACAGGAATGCTAACAGTGCAGAGGCCTCAGTGGCACCCAAGCTGAGTAAGAACGGCTCCCTGAGTACCCACTCTGCTCCAGATGTTGTCCAGGCAACACTAGGAGAGGGGAATAACTTATTCCCATTTTACAGACGGGAGACTGAGGATTAAAGGGTAAGAAACAGCCAAAAGTTGCATCTGGAAACAATCCCTGGGACACAACTAGAACCAGGTGTTTACAATTCCAAAGCCTCTGTCTCTTCACCGGGCTCTGGTCCAGCCTTTTTAAAGGAGTGGTACCCAGTGGAGAAAAAACACCAACGTTATTCAATGCTATTCAATCTAATGCCTGCTAAAACCCACAAGCTAGCAGGTCTGCCTCTTTCAATGCCTGACTAATCTCAAGGACTTGAGTAGCGCTTGTACACAGGAGGCACCCCGTAAATATCAGCTACACAAAGTACTGCCCAACAGAAACTCAATGAATGCCACATTAGGATATTCACATTTTCTATTGGCCTCATCTAAAAAAGGAAAAAGAAACAACATGAGTAATGTTAATGTTTCATTTAAAACATTTAACATATTATCATGTCTATACATAATCAATGTAAGAAATTATGAATATGTCACACTGTTTCAGTCATGTGAAGTCTTTGAAACCCAATGTGTCTTTTTCACATTGGACCAGACACGTGTCAATTGCTCCCCAGCCTCACAGGGCCTGCGGCTCCTGGCATGGGCAGCACCGTCTTAGAGTCTAGATTATTCTTACCCTAAGTCGATAGGGTAATCAAGGGCTGAACATGTAGAAAACTGAAATCTGGAAGTTAACGGGACTTGGAAGCAGCCAGATACCCTTCAGTTGGTGAAGGGATCAACTGTGGTCCGTGCTAGCGAGGGAATGTCATTCAGAGATGAAAGGAAATGAGCTACTAAGCCTTGAAAAGACACGGAGGACCCCTAAATGCTTATTGCTCAGTGAAAGAGCGGATCTGAAAGGCTACATAGCGTGTGATTCCCACTATACGACACTCAGGAAGACGGAAAACCACAGACAGTAAAAACGCCGGTGACTGCTGGGGGTTGGGGAGGGGAGGGGAAGGGATGAAAAGGTGGAAGGGACTTTAGAACAGTGTGACCATGCCACAGGACACTACGACCAGAGGCTCCAGGTCATCACACGCTCATCAAACCCAAGACGAGCAACACCGAGCACTAACTCTAATGTGAACTGTGGACTTTGGCTGATGATACTGCCTCAGGTGTAACAAAATATAGCACACTAACTTATGCAAGATATTGATAACAGGAGGAGATGCACGTGTTGGGGAGGTGGGCAGGTATATGGAAATGCTGCATTTTCCTATCAAACCAAAGCTCTAAAAAAGTAAACAACAACAATAAAAAGTCTCATGGCATGAAATAGTCGCTGCAGTTATGGGTACTTTAACTAGAAATCATGGGGAAGGAGCATCATTCCATTCTGCATTTTAAAAACACAAAACATTCTGTAAAAAAACTGACCAATGAATTCCTAGGTGCTCATTCTACCCACGGACTCTGTACATTCAGGATGGACACATGCCAGTCACAAGGACTCCCAGCTGGGAGTTGGCCTGCCTGGTCAAATCCTGGCTCTGGTGCTGGTGGCCAGCTATGTGCCTTGGAAAACTGTCCCCCTCCATCCTGAATTTGACCATCTCTGCAAGGGGGACAACAGAACTTTCAAAGGTTATTCCCTTTAAAGCTTTTCTCACAGGACACGGTGCCTAGTGTTTTTTAAAAAATATTATTTAGCTATGATGATTATGATTTTCACATGCACTAGAATGCCAGGGAACACGGGCTAGAAGGATGAGCCACACAGAAAACTCGAGGAACCAAGAAAGGTGGCTTGACTGGCCATGCAAGTGACTTTCCTTATGCCTGTCCTCATCATACTGGGCTCCCTCTGGGGTCTGCTCCAGGCTGGCCATGATGCGTATCGGCACTGCTTGTCCATCTACGGCTCTAAGCAAGAAAGAGTATTATGGCTGCCATGCTGGGAAAGACTCAGCAACATCATGAGGTAGAAGTCCTCCCCAGGCTGTCTACGGATATCTAGTTTGTTGTTGTTGTCGTACTTGCAATTTTTTTTTAAGTTGCAGTAAAACACATACAGTCATTTTTAAGTGTACAGTTCTGCAGTAACCAATGTGTGCATACTGTTCTGTGCCCAGCACCACCAACCATCTCTGGAACCTTCCATTTTCCCGAACTGAAACTGCATCCATGAAACATGGACTCCTTGCCCCCACCCCCAACAAGCACCACCTTTCTACCTCCTATGATTTGATGCCTCTAAGTACTCTCAATGCAAGCAGAATCAGCATTTGTCCTTTGGTGACTGGCTTTTTCACTTAGCATAACGGTCTTCAAGGGTCATCCACACTGTAGCATGTGTAGGATTTTTATGGCTAAGCAATATTCCACTGGGCATGCAGGCCACGTTTTGTTTGTCCATTCATCTGTCCATAGTCACACAGGGGCACGTCCACCTTCTGTCTGTGCTGGATGCTGCTCTACAACCATGGGTGTATAAACGTCTTGAGACCCTGCTCTGCCTTCTTTTGAATCTATGCCAAGAAGTGGATTGCTGGACCACATGCCTTGGTTTTAAGAGAGGCCTCAGCCCTAGGTGTGGACATGAACATGGCCAATGACCACACAAAGCAGAAGGGATTCACTCTTCAGATTGGAAACCGTTCCTTCTTGGTGGCATGGTTAGGATACGGGGCTAACCCAGCTGAGGGTAAATGTGGCTCTCCTCTGCAATCATTACAACCTAAAGTAGCAGTGAGCTGAACTCCAGTTCCTCACCTGCACAGGAATTTGGAATTGTGCATTAGAAAAGGCGAATAGATTCTGTACTCAAAAATTTCAACCCTAGTTCTACCAGTAAATACAAGATCTTTCATTATTCTTGACTGAATTAAAATGCCTGTGAAAACAATCATGCTGCATAGCTACCACTTTATCAGATTAATCTCATCAGTCTAATTTAACAGGCTTCAGAATCATTTAAAATGATATGTTTGGAGGAAAATAGCAGCTCTCGCTCTCCGCAGGCCCACCTCCTCGGCCAGTCCACTCATTAGTACTTCAAACCCCAGCAGGCAGCAGCTGCGTCAGTATCTAAATGGGAAAACTTCCAGGGGAAAGTTGGGACAGACAGGAAGTGAGCAGGGAAGACAGCTGACCACCTCCCCAGCCCTCTGGCTGATGTCCTGAGGGCATGGGCCAGACCATCTGTCCCCCACAAGAGCGCCTACTACCTGTCAGGCCTGGCATTGCAACCAGGCTTGCCTAGCAAAGTGGAAAACCTCTAACGCCTGGTACCAACTCAGAGGGAGGGATTGAAGAAGGCCAGAGGTGGGCAGGCAATATCTTCAAGCTCCCCAGGAGATTCCAAGGAAGAGCCTGGTTTTCAAACACAGAGCTGGAAGGAAATGCAGGCTCTGAGTGGAGTTAATGCAGCTTACAAATTGCTCTTTTGCCCATTATCTCTTTTGGTCCTCTCAACGCACGGGCCTTGGACTGCTGCTGTTATTCCCATTTTACAGACAAAGCAATGGAGGTTCTGAAGGCTGGGCCACTTGCTCAAATCCCCCCAGCTGACTTGCAATCACAGAGTCCTGGCCACGTGTTTTTCCTACCATAACATCCCACTTCTCAACTTAGGAATTCCCCTTAAACAATACACGGGCGATGGGCTCCAAACACAGACGACCTTTCTTCTTTCCCCGAGTCTGATCAGCAGTGTTATATAAGGTTTCTAATCGTTCATAAACTGGCTTTGATTCCAGTCTGTATTTTACATTTTAAATTGCATTCTCATGACTTGCTTTCTTGATTTCCTTTGGGCTCAGGTAAGGCCATCCCTGATGGTGTCTTTCGTCCTGACCAGACTGTTTAAATCTCTCTGGCACATGATATGAGTGCTCTGGAAGTCTTTGGAGGGGGCGCCCACCCCCTCAGCTCTCCAATTTGTAGAACTGGAACTGCTGTGTATCGGGGAGGACTCATCCTCATTTCCAAGGAACTGTTGCCATCCCAAATTAAAACTTCAACTCCCGTGTGTACCAGGAATCATTCGGCAGCCACGCCCCGGCACGCTCATCTGTATGCTCCACGTTCCCGTGGGCCACATTACAGCTCAGCACTCGTTAAAAGAAAAGGCAAAAGTGACACTTGAAGATGCTATAAATAGCGAATTCCAAAAATCTATCTGCCCCAGCGGTCGGGACTCATTAGATCTGAAACCGTTGGGTTTTTCACATGAGAGGCTGGAGCCCAATTACCACAGCGCACATACAAGGGAAATTGTTTTGGTAACATTAAGATTCCACTTGTAAGCTGTTTACTTGAAACAGTCCTGGGGTTTTGACGGGCTTAATCCTTAAATAAATTCTGAAGAGATTTTTAAAAATCAGACCCTAGAAGGATTTAATGAAGACTTACGAAAGTATCACTCAAAATTCTTAAAGAAAGTGCACCTTGGCAGATGGCTTCTCTCCAGACCTGCTGCTTGGTGGCCGTGTGTCTCTTTGTATGAATAACCGAGGCCTTTCTAAATCTCAGCTTCTGAAACTCTAAGACAAGGGTGCTGGAGGGCTTCTAAGGCTTGTCCCTGCTCTGTCTCTGAGTCAAGGACTCCTTTGCCCACATCTCTCTCAGGCCACTGCAAGGACTGAAGTATATTCAAATGAGTGCATCGCTGTTCTGCTTTACTTGTGCCCAGGGAACAGACACCACTACTGTTCAAATGCGAGGCGAGGTCTAGGGAGAGACCCTCAGCACACAGTGCTCTTGCTTCCTGCCAGCTACTTTCCGCTTTGCCTGTATTGAACCCATCTGTTTGGCTCTAGTTATGTTAGCTTCAGATACCAATGGAGAAGCTTGCCTGGTCACAGGTTGCTGTTCAGAGTAGTTCAGAAGCTGTGCACTTTTCTCTGTTCTGAGAGGACCCACACTGGACCAACCACTTTCACTGCCACCACCCCAGGTGTGGCCTTATCATCCTTAAGTCAAGCAACTACAGGTAACCCATCCTCTCCTGGAGGGCCCACCGTGGCTCTGTCCTCCACCCCACCCTGTTCCAGCCTCCAACAGTGCTTCCCTCTGCAGCTCAACCAGATTCAAATCCCTCAATCTCTCATCAAATCCCCTGCACGCTCACATCTGCCCAGCTCACCTGCCTCGGCCTGTACCTTGCCCCTCTTGGTCCATGATGCTCCCGGCACCCTGCCAAGCTCTGATCTCCCGAGAATGCTCTCTCCTCTGCTTTTGCCTAGACCAATGCTACTTAAAGGCCCTATCCTGGTAAAGCTGTCCCCCATGATCCCAACCCCTTCCCCCTCTCCTACCAGTACACTTTGGATTTTTGTTTTGTTTGTTTGCTAATAGCACTTACAGTGACTTTAGATTGAAAATGTATTTGTTTACATTTTTAGATTAAAAATGTGTTAACTATGCCAGAAAACCCAGAAGAGAAAATGTCAATTTATGCTTTGGTGTCCACCTGGTACCTGGTACATAGCTGCCATTAAAGAAATAGCTGTTGCATTAATGAACCACCAATGAAACCAATCATCCTTACCCTGGGCCTCCAACCTAGCAGTGTGGGCCCTGGTAGGTTTTATGAGAATTCCTGAATGTATAGCTGTCATCGTATTGGCCGGGGGGGCTGTGAAGTTCTGAAGTATTTCAGAGTTTGGGAGTGGTGTGCTTTATTTAGAGCCAGTGGTTCTGTCACAAGCTTCCCCAGATGTTGGCAAGGAGTGTGCCCAACAGGCATCTGCACTGCTGGGTCCTGGTGCCCTCTGCCTGCACAGCACACAGGCCTGGGGATGGGGGTACCAGCATCTAAACACCCCTCCAGCAGCACCTATTCTGCATGTGAGCTCACAATACTGCTCTCAGGCTAACATCCTCTCACAGGCCCACAGAAAATCTGCCAAAGTGGAGCTCACCACTCAGGAAGAATAGCAAGAAAAAGCCTGGGGCGGGGGGGGGGGGGGGAAGATCTCAAGATTTTTAAAAGTAAGGGCAGAAGAGCCACTGTGTCTGCTCAGCAAAATATCTGTGGGCTCCATTACAGAGAACCTAAAAGAGGTGTTTGTTTTTGCGGAAACTGTTAGAAAAGTCCCCTCCTCTGATAAAATGTGAACCATATTTTGGTACCTATTATTTGCAAGAGTAGTTGCAACCAATGGTTACCATGAATATATCATTTGAAAATCCTAATGAGTAATCCTTTTCCAGAAAATTTTTAAGACTTGCATAATCCATTAGGCTGTGTACATCTTTTTCTTTCTTTTTTTCGCGTTGGATTCTACACCCATTCAAAGAGTGATTGTGGGATCATGAGTGATATGTCTAAGAAATGTCAGCAGGAAGTCTTCCGTTGTACATACAACGCATGAATAAAATATATTACTAACAATTTTAGAATCGTAATTTGTATCAAGTTGTCTGTCTTTTTGCAAGTTGTTGCACAGAGAAAAGTCTCTGAATAATTCATCACGTCCTTCTCTGAGTCCCTTAAGAAAAAAAAAAATCAGAGACACTGCAGATAATATTCTCTTAAGTGAAAAAACAATCTCATAAATTATCAAGTTAGATGGAGCCTGGGGTCCTATGGACTGAAGAAATCCCTGTCCCGGAGGTGAGGATAGGGGAGGTGGTCACTCAGACTCTGAATCTTTGGTTGACAACTTTAGGAAACCACCTAATCCAACTGTCAACTGCTCCCAAGTGCTGACAAGTTTGTTCCTACATCATCGACCAAACTGGTTCCCTATTCCCTTCCCTGTGTGGTTCTTCCCCGGGGAGGATCAGGTGGCTGCCCCTGGTCCACACCCAGCTGCCTTTAAAGGTCTAAAGACAGCCCTGAGGTCTCCAAATGTTCTCCCCTTTGGTTAAATATTTCCATTTCTTTAGCTCCAGGAGTCAACTCTTTCAATGATCTCTTTAATATATTATGAACTAAAATGGAATTGGATAGCTTTTGCCACCCAATGCCCATGAAGACCATTGTCTTGACCAAAAAAGAAAAGGAAACACAGAAGAAAAGAAAGATTATTCTCAGAGCACAGAGGTTAGCTCATTTGTATATGGCTCCAGGTGCCAATGCATATTTTAATAGATGTTTTCTAGTGATAACACTAAAACCTTGAATTTTTAAAGTGCCTTTCAGTGAAAGACCCAAATGTGTTCAAATGGAAAGCTTCCAGGGGGTAAACAGAAATGTGATGCCCGAAGGTGTTCTCAGGAGCTGGCAGCTCTGAGAAAAGAACTCCGTCTGGGGAGAGGAGGACCCTGCATTCACACCCGCATTTGGAGCAGAGCTTGATGGACGCCTTCCTGTACGCAGAGCTTCCCAGAGAAAAAGTGGTCAGCAACACTCATGTGACAAAATACGCTAGAAGGCCCCGTCTTTAATGATGAGAACAGAAAATAATAGTGGCCTTCATCACCAAGGGGTCATGCCCCTTGATGGCAAAAATGAAATCTTCTTTTTGGGTGCTGCACATTTCTGATCATATGCAGCAACTGGACTGGAAGCTGTTCACTAAGGACCGTCTAAAATTACTATGGAAACTAACCATTTGTCAACTGTGGTAGTGTGCAGCAGAAGTGCCAGGAATCATTAAAAAAAAAAAAAAAAATCCAATAGACTTCTGGTCCCTGTCACTCAAATGAGGATCTGGGTGGAGAGTTTTCCAGTTGTGTAAGTGGTTCACAAAGGACAACTGGGCTACAGGCCACGAGGCCACGTTGCCTAGAAATTTCTTGCATGAAGTTAGAAGCTAGGATTTCTCTGAGATAAACTTCAGGGAGGGACACCAGGTAAGGGGTTTGCAGGAGGATCTGCAGCACTGGTGAAGCCGCAGCCTCTCTCGGCCTCTGCTCAAGGTGGCCAAGCGGAGCAGGCCACGCACGGCACCTTCCACAGCAATTCTGCAGCGTTTTCTTGGTGTTAAGGGATCTGTGGGTGGTGATTTCCATAAAGGAAGCCAGTTGTGTACTGCAGCCAAGAAGTCTGGTTATGCAAAAAGGGTGACATTCTACACAGCACTACACATGGGCCACATCTACCAACCCAGGAAGAAAACCAGTACTAAGCACCTGCTACGGCAAACGCCGCAGTGCTGGCTGCTTGCAAGACGCAAATCTGCCTTCTCAGAATTGACAGTGTACTTAAGGAGACGACTGTGGGGTCATAAGTCCTGTAGCTGTAGAAGGGGAGGTGGGCTCAGCAGAGTTCAGGGACAAGAGACTGGGCCATTTCTGGGGCAGGTGAATCCCCCTCTTCAACACAACACACAGCTTGGGAGGACAAGAGGGAGGACTTCTGTCTAACAGAAGAAGAGGGCTAACAGGGCAGTGGATGTCACAGCCAAATGACCTTCATATCCATATGTTCACTTTATTAAGGTGAAGAAAAAAAATTTTTTTTTCTTTAAAATAAAGGGTCAGCTTACCTTTGGAGAATGGGTATGATGTTAAGCCATAGAGAAAGCACAGAAATACTGGAGAGAAGGATTCCTCCCAGGTGTGGCAGGACTAGAGTCACAGCAATGCTCTCTTCTGACCCAAAGGCTGAAACAGGGACCCCAACAAGAACTAGAAATGCGTCACAGCGTGACTGTGGATGGAAGCCCCCAAGCTCTGCCGGGTTGAGGGTGTCTTCTGCAGGCTTGCTGGCATACGCCCCGGGTTCCACAGCTCCATGCTCATGTGGCTTCCAATCTGAACAAGCTTCAGGCTGCTGCTGAGAAGCCATCCCTCTGCCCTGTCAGGCTCTGCGGGTGCCCTCTTTCTCCCCTCCATCCAGTGTCGGGTGCATGGCTCCCTACTGACAGGTGCTTCTCACCTCCACAGCCACAGCCCAGCTGTGACCACTCAGCTCTCCCTCACCTGTCAGGACTCCACCCCAAAGTCCAAGCCACTGCCACATGCCTCCAAGAAGACTTGCGGGTCACCACACACACTTCCCCTCCTGAAGAGTGAAGATGGCAGTTTTTCTGCACGCCTCAGCTAGTTCTCCAGCTCCCTGGGGAGAGGGACCCCATCTTCTACTTCTTGGCAATCTCTCGCAGGCCTCGGCGCAGCACCTGGTAGATGAGGAATCTTGGGTGTTTCACTCATGCGGATGTCACCAGGGTCCTTGGTTCCTCACCGGTGGCCCTCTCAAGGGCTGTTTGAGTGCCTCACAGCAAGGCAGCTGGCCCCAGAGTGAATGATTCAAGAAAAAGAACGAGAGAAAGGCTACAGTGCTCTTTGCATCTAGTCTCTGAAGCCACACATGGTCACTGTCACCATGAGAAGCTAATCACTAAGTCCAGTCCCCAGGTCAGGGGATGAGAGGTGAGCTCTACCTCTTGGAGAGAGGAGTATAAAAGAATTTGCAAAAATTTCAAAACCACAGTAGGGGAGCCCGAGACATGTGGGAGGAAGGATGTCAGCAGGTGACAGATGCCTACCTTCCTATCTTTATAATTATTTCACTTATTTGGTAGGGGAAATTTTTTGATGCAATATCATTTGAAGGTAGAAGAGTCAAGATTTAGGAAATTCAGTTTTTTTCTTAGAGCTGTAGATATTTAGATTCCCATGAAAAGACACCCTCGGCACCAAGAATGGAAGGGCTCTTAAAACAGGCACAGATTTGGTTAGACCCTGTGGGAGGCAGCTACTGACATGGCTCCCACAGCCCCTGCTCCTGGTACTATGGCTTTGCTTGGTCTCTTCTCCCTGAGCACGAGCTGGCCCTTGTGACTTGCTTCTGACCTATGGGATATGGCAAAAGTTGGGTGGACCCCTCTGAGATGGGGTGTGATGGGCTGTGTTTGCAGTCCTGCTGACATCTCCCTCAAGCTGCCCTCTTAGCCTGCGTGCATTTAGGAAGCAGGCAAGGGGCCCATGAGGCCAGGAGTGGAGGGCTGCCTCTGGCCAACAGCCAGGAAGGAAGCAGGGGCTCAGTCTCACCACCAGGAACTGAGTCCTGCCAACACTCACAGCTGTAAGCTTGGAAGCAGATCCTTCCCCAGCTGAGCCTTGAAATGCAGAGATTCCCAGGTGCAGCCCGTGAGGGCCCCTATACCACAGGCACCCAGCTAAGCTATGCGGGACTCCAGACCCTCAGGAACTAGGGGTGGGAGGGTGGTAGTTAAATGCTGTTGTGTTCAGTCACTAACCTGTGGGGTAAGTTTTACACACAATGCATCAATTATTTACATTGTACATAAACTTAACACTGAAAAATACAGCTACAGTATTTGGCATTGAAAGAAATGGTTTAAGCATTTACAAAACAAAAAGTCCTACCTATTTTTTTCAGCACAAAACTATTCACTTAAGTCTATGCATTTCATAATGAAAATATTTTCCCTTCATTTTAGCTCACATATACATGTGGATTTTCATGAAAGAGATATGCTTAAAATGGAAACTTACTGTTCTGCTGTGGTAGGCAGCCTCAACAACACCCCCTAATGTGCCCCCACCCATGGTATTCATGTTTTTATGCAATAGCCTCACCTTGGGCAAGTTGGGGAGAGGGCTTATTTCAAAAGCAGGAAACTCACGTTGAGCATCCCGAATGTGAAAATCCAAAGCCTGAAACTTTTTGAGTATCAAAAGAATACTCAGGAAGTTTTAGATTTTGGATTCCAGATTTTTGGATCAGGGATGCCCAACTGCTATGGGCTTTGCAAATATTACAAAATCTGAAAAACTCTGAAATCTCCAACATTGTCTGGTTCCAAGCATTTTGGATAAGGGATACTCAACTGGATGACAAAAGCGATGGGGATGTTTCTTTCTTAGATCAGGTCATGGAAAGATTCTGGATTTGGCCTGGCGTTTGCCCTCTGTTGCTTGCTCTGATGGAGGCCACACTGGGAGCTGCCCTGTGGCCAGGGAGGCCTCTGCCAAGAGACTGTGGGGAACTGAGTCCTGGGAATAGAAGACTTGGAAGTGAGGCCACCCCCATCAAGCTCTTAGATGACACCCCCCTACACACTTTGATGGAGCCTGGTGCAAGCCCCAGGTAGCCACCCAGTTCATTGGGGTCTGGATTCCTGGTCCAAAGCAACTGACATAATAAGCATCTCTTGTTTTCAGCTACTGCATTTCTTGGTAAGTGTTTGCAACATTAATACAAAATTGATGAAGCTGTCCATGTAACTCACAAGTTTTATATGTTTTAAAACAGAAGGGGCTGTTTCACAAGCCCCATATGCTTGGCAACCAAAGATATTTTCATTAAAACAAATAACAATAATACAACAATGCTCACATCCACAGGGAGTAGAACCTTGGAAGCCCCTGGCAGGAGGGCAGATGCAAGACCCAGCGCGCCTGCCCCCCACACAGACTGGGCGGAAGGGCCCAACGATGACGAGGACTCTAGAGAGGGCCGTGCTTCTCTGCCCATGCTGAAGGAATCTCTCTCCCTTCTGTTCCTGGAACTTCTTTAGGCTGCAATGAAGCTTTCAATCGGCAAGAGATCAGACAGTCTGAAGAGAAATGGATGTGTTTTCCCCAAGGACCTGCGACTAAGGACACCTCAAAGGAAGCTCCTGAGGGAGAACGTGGGCTCAGAAGCAGGTGGAGGTCTAAGGCCCCGGGGCCTGTGAGTCCTGGGATCTCCAGTCCCAGCTGGCTTCAACTCTTCACCCAAGGAAAACTAGTGGCATCCAGAACATGTCAGAAATGAGTGTCTTTTTCTTCACAAGACACCGGGAAATGCACGGAACAAAACAGTCCAGGGATTCTCACAGGTTGCTCCAAATGGATGTACAAGACACAGGGGTCTTAAGAGTCACTCTCTAAAAGGAAATATGTAGGGGATTTCAGAGGATTGTGTGTGTGTGTGTGTGTGTGTGTGTGTGTGTGTGTGTGGTGCTGGGGATTGAACCCAGGGCCTTGTGCATGCGAGTCAAGCACTCTACCCAACTGAGCTATATCCCCAGCCCTCAGAGAAATGTCTTGACTGGGGGAGGAGGCAGAGGTGCATGGAGAGAGGTGGCTTGGGCTTTCAGAAACATCACTCCTTCTAGACTTCATAATCCCCTTCACACTTTGGGTTCAAAATGAATTCTATCTGTACCGTCATGAGTAAGAAGCCACCCCACCCACTCCATCCCAATAAAAAAGGAGGTGAAGAACAGCAACACGGGAGGCAATTAAGAATTTCTTTCTCATAATTATGAAACAAAATTTCCAGAATGGAAAATGCGTGTCTCTTTATCTTTTCTCTCTCTCTCTCTCACACACATCAGCAAGGGGGTTCATGTTCCTACCAAATACTTTAAATACTTTGAGTTAGAAGCATCCCAGAGGAGGTCGAAATGGGATCCACACAACAGCTGGAAATCAATTTGTAAAAAATGTGTGGTTTCTGCTCCCTTCATATGGCAGATGAAGATGAGTGGTCAGAACCCAGTCAAACCTGAAATCGCTTCTGCTGGATGGCTTGGTCCTCCATCTAGGACATCAATCTCTGGAGACCAGGCCTGGGCCTCCAGTGATTCTCGGTACACCAAGGCAGTAGGAAGGAACCTACCCACCAAAGTCGCTGGCTGGTTCCCTCCTAGCTAGCTATCATTAGTCACACAAGCAAATTAATGCCTCTTCACTGCTCAGGATCTGAGAGCCCAGGTCCTAAGGCCCAAAGGTGAGTCCTACCTCCACCTCCACTCAACTTTATCACCGTGGGCATGGTATCCACCTCTCTGGGCCTCAGTTTCCACCTCTGTGATTACTGCACATGGAGGACTTCCTCCCTGTTTCTTGGGCTATTGTTATGAACTAGCACAGCCCGGTGGCTTAAAACAATACACATGTATTGTCTCGTGGTTCTGCAGTCCAACATCAGTCTTACCAGGACAAAAACAAGTACTGGCAGCAGGACTGTGCTTCCTCTGGAACCTCTGGGGACAGTCCACTCCTGGTCTCTGCCAGCTTTGGTGGCTGGGCTGCTGGCAGAGCTGGGCCTGGGACTGCACTGCTCCACTCCCTGCCTCCATGGATGTTCTGCCTCCAGCTCCTCTCTCTGCGCCTCCGCCTTTGAGGACACTGGGGGTGGCATTAAAGGGCCACCTGGATAATCCAGGATAATCAAAAGCCTGAATTCAACAACATCTGCAAGATCCTTTTCCCTCAATAAGGCTACTTTTACAGGTTCTAGGAACAAGGATATGAGGCCACTTTTCAGCCTACCACATAGCTCCATGGCTTATGTTTGAGGACTAAATGAGAAAATATCTATGTGGCACACAGTGAGCATCTTGATGAGTTCTCCTTAGTGAGAGCACCTGCCCAGCAGTATGTGTGCGGAACGGTGTTGGGGGTGGGTCTGCACCCCTGTACATCATTTCCAGGAGGGAAGCAGAGATGCTCTGTTGTTTTTGCCCAGGGAAGAGTCCGATGGTTGTGCCCTCATCTGCACAGGCCAGATCAGAGTCAGTGGACTCTACCCTCCATTTTGGGACAACTTGGGTACTTATTCCACAGATGATGACAAGTGTAAGTAGCTGTGATTTTTGCCACATACTCTTCCACTCTTCACTTCTAGGGAGTCTCCCTGCACAGGAGGTAGCAGAACGTCCCCTTGGGCTAGAGACCCACTACCATAGCGGGTCCAAGTTTGGCTTCTCTAACCAGCAAAAAAAAAAAATCAAAGACCCCTTTGAGTACTCCATTTTTAAAGAACGACTTGGGATCAGCAGATAGGCCTAAGGAGAAAAGACCACGATGTGTTTTGCAAATGTCTAAGCAGCCACGATACTTCATTAGCATCTTCCAATATTCCCAGTCAAAATCTTCTAAAAGGTGTGTGCCTGTTTCATGTTAGGTGCTTTAGTATGTCTGCAGAAACAGAATAAAGTGGGTTTTTTTTTAGGGGGGATGGTTAACAATCATTGCCAAAGTAAATATTCTAAGTCAGACTTGTGGCATTAGGGTTCGTTATTTATGACCTCAACGTGGAAATCACCATGGTTTTTTAAGGCATCTAGAAAACACATCCACATCCTTCTGTCAATATTTTTGAAACTACGGAAAATGACTTGATTTTCAACTGCCATCCTATGAAGCTAACACTGAATGGACAAGGGATTAGCCAGGGTGGAAAGAATTAATCACAACACCTACTGTGGGAAAGTTTGGTCATTGGTAAATAATAAGAATTGGCAAAACCTTCCCTCCACTCATGGGTGACCTCAGCCAATGCACATTTAGTAAGCTGGACTACGAGTCTCTAGTCTCGGGCTATCCCAGAAGTTCCAGATGGAGGTGACTCTTAAAAGGCCCTGCCCTGTGGGGAGGAAGACAATATGCAAATCACCCTATGAAAAGTAACAGGAGCTGGGATTGGGGAATGGTTGTCACCCACCAGAGGACACAGAGTAGGCCACATCAGCATCTGCTGGGGGATTCAAAGTAGGTAGGACTTGCCTAGGGTTTGAAGAGGAAATACTGCTTAACAGGTAGATAGTGGGCAGGGTGTCTTCAAGGTTCATTGTGAGCAAAAATATGGAAACGTGTCACATGGGGCGTATTAGAGATACGCATATGGAAGGAAGCTAAGGGAGAAATGAAGGCGGAGAGGTGGGTAGGGCCCAAACCACAGGGACCCTGAAAGTCTCAGTAAACTGATAAAGCAGAAGACTGAAGACACAAAAGAAGACAAGGGGCTCACCTTAGTCACATTAGTAGAGGTTCTTACAATACATATGGTATGGAATCGTATTATTGGGAGATAGGCTGTAATTGGTTAGAGATGTATGATGAAAATCTAGGGTAGCCACAGAAAAAAAAGGTGTAGCCATTTATTGTGGGTTGAATTGGGTCTCCCCAAAACATGTTCTGAAGTCCAAACTGCAGGTGTATATGAATGTGACCTTATTTGGAAATAGGGTCTCTGCAATGTGATCAAGTAGGATGAAGTCATGCAAGATTAGGGTGGCCCCTCAATCCAAACACTGTTTTTATAAGGAAAGTGAGACCCCGAGGCCCCAGGCACACACAGAAGGAAGACAGCCAGGTGAAGACAGGCAGGAATGAGAGTAGGGAGCTACGAGCCAAGGACCACCAAGGACCACCAAGGACTGCGGGTAGTGAGCAGAAGTTGGGAAGAGGTGAGAAAGGATTCTCACTTGGAGCCTTCAAAGGGAGGCTTACAGCTTCACCTCGCTTTCTGCCTATAGAAGTGTGTGATTGCCAGATGCGGTGGATTACAGGTGCATGCCTGTAATCTCAGTGACTCAAGGAGGCTGGGGCAGGAGGATCCCAAGTTCAAGGCCAAAAAGGTCTGGGGATGTGGCTTAATGGTTAAGTGCCCCTGGGTTCAATCCCCAGTACTCAACCCTCTCCCTCGAAAAAAAGGTGTGTGATTAAATTTTTGTTGTTTTCAGACACACTGGTAACTTGCTATGACAGCCCTAGAAACTAATATAGCTAAAAAGTCAACTGCAAATATAGAATAATTAAACATACTCAATTATCCCAAAAGGATGCAGGAATCAAAGAATTGAAAGCAAACAGAAAGAAGATAGCTGACATTAAATGTGAATTCAATTTACAATGACTATCTCATTGTAAAATGGTGTAAAGTCCCCAATTAAATGGCAAGCACTGGGGCTGCGGGTGTAGCTCGGTGGTGGAGCATTTGCTTAACATGTGTGAGGCAAAGGATGTCACACTGAAAAGGCAAGGTTCAAACCACATGCTGTCTACATAAAATCCATGTTAAATTTAAAAGTAAAAGGATAGGAAATTACATACCACATTAACATTAATCCAAAAAAAGCTAGAATGGTTATATTAATACCAGATGGTAAATTTCGGAGCCAAATTAACCGAGGAAGGTTTTATTACCATGCAAAACCTGCTTTTTTCCTTACATAAAAACAAAGATGATTATTTTCCAATTGCATTACATATTAATTATCACATATTTTCCACCAGCATTTGTCAAATATTTGTATTCTGTTGGACATATTAGGCTCTGAGTGTGATTTCTATAATGATGAGATTTTTAAAGTGTTCTCCTCTTTTTGCATCTGTGATTAGAAAGGTGCTTGACTGTTTTCCTTGAAAAAAGCAAATACCGCCAGTAACAAGAAGCAAATCCACATTGACAAAGCCTCAGGTGGTTAAGCCTTTTTTCCTCATTAATTCTTCCTACATTTTGTCTCCTACTAGAGACAAAAGCATCAGTAAACCTGCAGTAAGAAACGCACAATACGATGTCAGGATAAAACCCAGCAGTCTCCGTACAAAGATGCAAACATTTTTTTTTTTCTCTTAAATTTATGAGTATAAGGTGTGTGGACAGATTTAACTCTTGGAGCAGCAAAAACAAGTAAAAACTAAGATTTTCAAAAGCTCCAAGCTCAAAAAGAAATATCTTTCAACATGGGCTTAAGCCCAGGAGCAAGTCTGGCAATCAATAAATATTTGATTGACTTCAATCATGTAACCTGGGGTAAGTTACTTAACCATTTCCTCATCAGAAAATAATAGTAACCCACTTAGGGCAGTTAAGATCATTTACTTTTAGAAATCTATTGGAAATCATTTCTTTGAATAAAGATGACAGCAAGTACCGGAACAAGTCAGCTTCAGGTACTCTTGTTGTATGGGAACACTCCACATTTTCTGGACAACTGAACATTTTCTTTTTATGTACTAAGGTTTCTTTTCAGTTTTTCTTTTTTAAAAACCAACACGTGTACAAATATTTCTACATGTATTTTATTTTTCCCCCATGTATCTAGATTTCACTTATTTATGCACTTAAATTAACTCTATGGGTGTTCCACAATAGTATACATCGAGATAAAGCTCTTCAGAAGAAATTGCCTTCTAATCTGGCTTCTACCGCTCCCAAAGACTTCCTATGGAAGGCAATTTCTTCTAAAGTAGTCATAATTCACATCTAGCTCTACCTGGAGAAATGTCTTTCTTGACTTTTTGCCATAGTTGAAGGTATAGAATCAAAGCTTTATCTCATTTCAAAGAGTTTTACTTGGTTTGGAAACAGATACTTCTTTGTTCTTTTTCTCCCTGTAATAGTTCCATTTTTTTCCTGAGAATATTTTACACTCTCTTTGTTTTTGCATTTTTTTTAACATTTATTTAAATTTATTTTTTATTTGTTCTAATTAGTTATACATGACAACAGAATGCACTTCTTCTATATGCATTTTCAATACCTTGTTTTCTTAAACAGAGTAAACCATTACATTTCAACATTTTCACAATGATAACACTGAGCCTGAATCCGTATGTATACTACTGAGGTTCACAGCAATGGGTGTGAAGCTATATAGGGCTCTTGCTCCTACACCAAATGGCCTTGTGCAATTTTGTTTCTGTACACTTATTGAGCCTGTTCTCAATTGGTCTACTGTTACATGCCCTCCCATTTTCTGTTTCTGACATTTAACACAGAAAAGCTAGCAAACCAGGCTGTTTTAGGAAGTGGACTTTGGGCCTTTTCTAGAGTATGGTGGAGGGTGCATGGCTGTGGGGAAGCCCATACGATTGCAAGGTCTCTGGCACTGCCCGGTGTGACTTCAGCATGGTGCCATTGTTGCTCCATATCAGCTACTGTGGACAAGGTGGGTCCCACTCATTTCCTTTAGTTAGTCTCAAATAACAAAGAGTTCTTGATACCACCAGAAAAAAGTCTTACATCACAGTAACTTATGTGCTTTAGTGTCTTACAGTTTCCCATTATATAAATAAGAAAACGAGTGGGGTTTTAGTGAAAGGGGAGAGAGAGAAAAGAGCCACATGGTGTTAAAAGATGCCAGGAAGCCAAGGAACACTGGCATCCTTCTGAACATTCAATTAGTCAATTTCAACTCTGCTACAAGGAAACTTTCCCCAAATTATATTTTATATAAATATGTTAAGCTTCATTTGCTTCACAGACATCTGTCTCCCTACAAAAGAAACAAGCAGATGACCACCTAACAGGCAAAATTTATAATGTGTCAGGTGCTAAATCAGGCACATTGTATTAAACATTTTACTGACTATAAACAAGAGCAGAAATTATAGATGTATGTAGCTCTGGAAATTGAATGAAAATAGCAGCATAATTCAATGCTAATTAGATGTCCATGGACAAAACAATCATTAACTCTTTAGCTGTAACTCCGAGGTAGTTAATGACTAACATTTTGCAAGTAACAAAAGTTATCTGAAAATACCTCATTGACTCATCAAAATCTGTCTTTAAAATGCTGTGAAAATTACATGCACACACTAGCAATGACCTGCCACACATACTGTAACTGCAATCCAGTAAGACAAATATATGCACTTTATCATTTAATGATCAGATTTCTTCAGGAGAAACAAACAAGATGCTGAAATCACCCCAATCTGCTTCCACTGGCCTCCCCAGCCCTCTTCTCCTACCACAGACTGTTTTTCTTTCTTTCTTTTCTCTAACATAGTCCATTTTATTGACCATTAGTGCATTTACACAGGCCAGAGGAGGGGATGGCCCAGGCTTGCAGACTTCTGGGGGCTTCAGGTTAAGGATGAGCTCCTAGGGTCTTGTGGCAGAGTGGGAGCCTGGCTTTGACCCACCCTCACCCCCAGGCCTCCAAGGGAGGCCCAGAAGTTGAGTAGCATTGTTTGCTAACCCCTCCTCTCACAGAGCCTAGGTGTCCTGGCTACTAGGGCTACCAGCTCCCCAGGTACTGTGAAGAGGAAGAATGAAGGGAATGCACCCAGGAGTCGAGAGGTGCAGAAGCCATGGGGGCAGAGCTGTTCCAGGACTGCCCTATTGTGCCAGCTGCTGCTGGGTGACAGCGTCTACCTGGTATGCATCTGGCCTGCAGGGAAGATGTTATCAGGCCGAGCTAGCTAGTGTTTGGCTTTTATGGGTTGTGTGTTTTGTCACCTGAGGTGGTAGTTTAGTGGGGTGGAGATGGGGGTGGAACAGAGGTCACTGGGAGGAGAACTCCAGCATGACATGACAGGTCCTTCACATCTAGTACCAGGTCAAGTGTCCCAGCCAGAGCCACACCAGCAGCCAGAAGGAACTGGAGGCTGGGCTTGCTCAGCACAGCTACGGCTGCCTGGAAGGGACAGCTGCTGCCTCCAGGGCACCTCTGTTGTGATGAGCAGCACCGAGGGGATTCTGCTCATCTCCCTTCCCTTCATGCCCAGGGGCCAGTGCGGAGCCAGGCTGGTGCAGTCCACGAAGGCCTTGTTGGCCTCCTCTAGGATCTTCTCTCTGGTCTTCAGATTCAGGTCCAGGGCTTCATCCTGGGCTGGTAGAACTGCCTGAACTGCTGGGCACCGTCAACGTGCTCCAACAGGTAGAGCTGGGTCCTCTCCCCTGTGCTCAGGCCTTCAGTGCCCACTGGGCCACCTTCTTCAGCATGAGGCCTCCCAATAGATCCCCCACATGGGGGTCTGCATGGGCCACCAGCAGTTCTGCTCATTCTGCCCCTCAGAGTGGATCTGCTCCATGTCTTTCTGGACAGCCTCAGAGCACTCCACCAGCTCCCCATGTCCTCGGGTCAGCACCTCTTTCTGGTGCAGCTCCATGGAGAAGCACAAAGGGGAGAAGGCTGGGCGGGGGTCCTCATCGTGATCCATTCCTGCTCAAGGGCCGAGCAAGTGATGCCAAAGGCAGTTGTAGAAGCTTAAATGTCTCCTCCTACCGCTGCCTTTCAAGCAGTCCTGGGCACACTGAGTGTTTTCTGCCTGCCCATGTGCGTCCTTGGTCCTTGTTTAAGGATCTTGGAGAGGTCCTCTATTCTGGTAGGATTCTCCCTTTCTGGGGCCACAGAGTCCTTTTTCTCAGACTTGTTTCTACTCCCTTGGAGGTCTCCACCTCTGCTGACACTGTTGTCCAGTGGCTCTTGCTGCCCTTGCTCTGGTCCAGGCGTGGGCCATGTGTCCTCTGCACACTGGTCAGCACAGCAGTCAGCTGCTCCCTCAGGCACTGCAGCCGCTGAGCTGGGCGGGTGGCCTCCACAAGGGCTCTCCTAGGGAACCCTGCAGAGCTCCCACACTTCCCAACACCAGCCCCTCCCTGAATGCTCTGCACCACCCCACCCGCCCCCTTGGTCGACAGTGTCTCCTCCTCCAAGTCTTACTGTGGCATCTCTCCAGGCTCTTCCAAATTGCCGCCTTTGCACAGAAAGAATCCACCCCCCCCCCCCCCCCCCCCGGCATGGTTCTCAGCACAGTTCTGCGTCCCTCAACCAGGGGGATATGTTCTAAGAAATGTGTTGTTAGGTGATTTGCTTCTTGTGCAAACATCACCGAGTGTGCACAGCCTGCCACAGACCTGGGCTATTATGGCTCCTAGGACCATAATAAACAAAACAACACAGATTAAATCTAGCACAAGAGAAATGATTCACCGAGAGACACGGTAAACAAGAGACCCACGAGGCTGCTGCCAGTGACCTTGTAAAACATGTACATGTTGCGGTAATACAAAAAACAATAAAAATCATACTAAGTACATAAAGCAGTGACATAGCTGCTTATCACTATCAAGTATTATGGATGTGCTATTCTCTTATAGGACTCTTTGGGCCACATCCCCCGACTATATGTCCACAGAAACTAGCACAAAGCTTCTGCACATAATGATGCCACCACACAGAGCCTGAGTAAATTAGTTGCCAGCCATACCATGGAAATCCTAAACATAAAGACAAGACCAGGAAAAGATTCTATTTTTAACCTTAATACAGAACAGTTCCTGTGGCCTCTCTACAATAATTTAAAGCTAGGGGAAAAAAAAAAATTTAGCTTGGTCTGCTTTGTATAAACTTCGGAAATGTGAAATAGGAAGTTTTAGCCATGAAATGGCTTTTCTCTGTGGCTTCATTTGGAATCCGAACTGCCCTGGAGCTCAGGGCCTCTGTGAATGCTGGTACCACCCCCACTGTGGGAGTCCACCTGCTGGCTTCCTGGGCAAACATCACAGAGTGTGCACAGCCTGCCACACTGGTCTTTGTCAGTCTCACTTGGAATAAGCGTGGCCAAACTCTCGATGAAATTCTGCTGTGGGCCCCCCCCCCAAACATTTTAAGGGCTGACGGAAGCTGAGGGCCTTGACCTTTCCCTGATCACCCAGAGGCCTGCACTGATGCAAAATCTTAACCGACTCAGAAAGTTTTACACGATGCCACTGCATATTTTTGCAGGGCTCATTCTGCCCGCGACCTCCAGAACCTAGACGGTGGGATCAAGTGGCGATATTTTTACTACTTTTCAGTGGCCACCTCCACGGGCTGCTGCCAGCGCTGGTCCAGGGCAGGCGCGTGGTTCTCAGGTACTCCCGAGCACGGCGAGCAGTAGACGGAAGCTGCTCTGCGCGGCACGCGTGTTCCTACTCGCAGAGCTGCACAGTCTTCTGCTGCCTCTGGATCCGCCTTTGTTTGGAGGGTGGGAAATACTCTTCTTTCACATTCAAACTCAGAAGGGCAAAACCAACTTGGAGCCCCAGTCAGCTGCTCTTAGCTACAGAAGTCGATATAAGCCACAGAGGAATAATAATAATGATAATGATAATAATAATAATAATAAAGCCTCCAAAATCTTCTGCCTTCCTTCTCTCTGCAAGGCCCCTCAGTCCTTTTTAAAGAACGCCAGAGACAGGGCACAAGATAGGGGACTGGCACTTTCCACAAGACCTTCTTCTGGACTGACATCTGCAGCCAACGTGGCTTATTATCTCTGCTGTGGAAAAACAGCAAAGAACAGATAAAAATCTAGTTTCTACAAACCCTCACTCTCACATCTTTGTTCAGCAACTTCCTCACTAGAGCTCCCACAAAGCAGATGGACTCACTTGAGAGTCTGTGCTAACCCTTGCCCTGCCCTGTAACCTGCACGACAAAGACCAGTGGGCACAAGTGGGAACCACTAGGGAGGGCGGCCACTTCCTACCTCCGAAGGGTTTCCCCAGACACCTGCACACCATGACAGTAGGGCACGGAGTGTGCTCCATCTTCCCAGCTGAGAAATCAGAGGGTCCAAGGCACAGAGAGATACATCAGAAACCCTATGTTTAAGTAGCAGGTCTAGAAGCCAAACCATGATCCCTGACTCCCAGGGACCAGGCACTTCCCATATGCCATAAGGGTCACTCTTCACAAGGGAGGTCTGTCATCTCTCTTATAGACAGAGATGCAGAGAAGTGAAGGACCCAAAGATGGGAGAGAGGGAGATGGCAGTGGCACAGGATCTACAGGACTGTCCAGCCCAGGTTCCAGATTGCAGACGGTGAAGTGTCTGCAGAATCCATCGCTCTGCCTCCGGTCCCACTGTCTCTCCACGAGGCCACCGTGGACCAGCAAAGTGCTGTGACACCTGGGGCTGAGGGGCCCCAGAAGAGACCCTGCTCTGGGGCTGTTTCTAACCGCAGCCCCTCCACTGCTACCACCCACTCTGCCCAGTGCTCTGGGCTATTTATGAGACAGTCCCTGCTCTCGGGAGACCTCTGTCTGTGGGTTTTGCATTCCCCTCTGAGAAGCAGACCCAGCACAGGCTGTCCCCTCGGCGCCCAGCCCCACTCGGGCTGTGCAGTCAGCGGCCCCCCCTCCGCCCCCTCACCGCCAGTCAGGGCTCCTGGCTCCAGCTGAGCGGCTCTGTGCTGAATGTTACCCTTTGTCTCAGAAGCCCTGGGCTGGCTCTGAAGGCTGGAAAGCCTGAACAACAAGGATGAATCAGAGTATTTATTTTTGAGGTTTTTCTCCAAGCTGCCTCTTCATCAGCTCTTAAATAGCAGCATTCAAGCTGCCACAGATACTTCCAGAAGTTTGCTGGCCTGGGGTTCCCAGGGGGTAGAACTTCGCCTTCCCAGCAACAAATGCAACAGCTCCACAGCACCCGCCTCCAAGAGACGGGTGGCCTACATGCTTAAATTGATTGATTTTTTAAATTGTTTTCAAATCCCTCAGGTTGCATGAGCAATGCTGGATTTCTATTTCTAAGCGTGGTGACCTTTTCTAAAACTGTTTTATGCTTTTCACTCTTCCTTAATTGGTGCCACCTAAGACTGCCTCGGAGCCCTCTGCTTAATCCAGGACGTGGAAACTCAAACCTGAATCAGAAGACCCACAGTGTGGTTTTCGGATGTCAGATTTTTCATCTGAAAGTTAACCATTCTTATTCAGATTGGAAGCTTAAAACAATCCGCCTCGAAGAAGAGAAAGGCAAGAATCACGCACAAATCAGTAACTTGTTCTCTCTTGGCACATCATTTGACTGCCTTTAATAGAACAGAAAGGTACTTTTTGCCTAAAGCACTGGTTTATACCTGCACCTACACTATCTGACTGGAAGCACTCAAGATTGCAAAGAAGCTAAAGAAAAAAAAAAAAAAAAGTCAGCAACAGTGAATTTCAGGCTGTTACACAGAAATACAATAGACGAAACCGAGTCTCCAATTACACTTATCTTAGTACATTTGCATGTGAGCAGATGAGTATTGAGGGGGTCAGGAGAGGGGCCTGTTCTCTCCATGACAGTTTGGAAGGGCCAGGTCTAGAAGTGCATGTGTCGTGTGCCTGGGCCTGGATGAGAGTCTCAGGAGGGACTCTGACTGCGTGCACTGGCTGCAGGGCTGTGCTGCTCCCTGGGGGCAGCCCTCATGGGTCCTTCGGGCCCATCACACTATCAAGAAATCTGCTCACTGGAATGCTTTCTGGCTAAATGCAGAAGTTTTTTCATTATGGTGCCCATTCCAACTTAATAAGGTCATTCTGATGACCCCAAAACCATTGGTGCCCACAAATGGACCAGAAGGGTATTGCCAATGATGAATGGGACCGAAAAAATTAAAACAGCCATCACTTACTATCTGCTAAACATTCTAATCTGATGCTTTAGTTCTACTCATTATTTAGCCCTCATAAAGCCAACCCAAAGGATTAGTAATTCCCTCACTTTGCAGAGGAGGAAAACTAAGCCTCAGAGAGGTTGAATAAGTCTGAAATATGCATAGGTTGGGTTTCAAAGTCATGTTCTTTGCCATGATCTCCAGATTGGCTCTGGGATTTCACTGTTCCTAAAATAAAGTCTTCAATGACATCAACAAAATAAAGAGGCAACACACAGAGACACCTCTTAACTGAAATATAAATGGCTGAGAGCCTCAGAAGTGGGGAAATAGAGAAAACTTCAACTTTTTTCGGGGAAATTTCTGCACTTTTCTACAGCAAAGATAGGACAGGAAGACAGCAAATCTTAAACGCTAAGGAAAGTCCTGTCGGAACTGGGTCTCATGACTTTTCTCATGACATGCCATGTGAGTCTGAATGGCATTTGGAACAGAGAAAACCTGTCCATATGAACTTACATGATGTATGCAATCTCAAGAATCCCAACCACAGACCTGAGGGACCGGCAGCGAGCTTTGGGATTTCACAAGGTAATCGGTTCTTAACCCACCTCCTGAAGCCCAGCCTAGGAACAGCTGGCCCACAGGTTTAGAGTTCACACTTCTTTACTTTCTCTATGATTCTTACCTGCAAGGTTCCACTCCTTGCAGCCCTAAATAATTTTTACCATAAATTACAACAATAACTTACTTTGTTGCAGGAGCACTGGAAAATTATAATCCTCAAAAGGAAAAAAGAAATTTGAGAATCCTGTAGATTTTTGCCATTTCTGACAGTGGGCAAGCATGAATCCTCCGTATCTCGGTGCATGTCAAACTGCTGTGAGTAAAAGCAGCTTCAGGAGCATTGGGAGGGGGGGGCTTCCCTGCAACCCCAAGAATGAATAACTGAAACCTACACCAGAGATTCTGACCATTATCTGGGGTGAGCTACAGAAAGACAGCCAGGGTTCAGGCACCAAAGGGGTTAGAGGGTTCTAGAGGTTGGCTCTTTGAGGGCAGCTCCCAGTGTGCCTAGCACTCAGCCCAGGGCATGCTCAATATAATATATACAAGAGGACAGAGGAACTGACAGGTGCTGGGCAACCACATCCTCTCTCTGAATCTGCCCAGCATCCACAGGAATCTCCCACATAATCCACTGCAGGAAACTGTAATTCCCACGGGGGAAGAACAGATGGAGCCTGTCTTGTTAGCCCTGGCTACTAATAACAATGATAATAATAGCAGTAACCACTGCCATTTATAGCTGCTGTTGCTGTCACTGGTGATGATGGTGACATCGACATCAGCATCCCTGTTGTACAGTCCCGAGGGGACAAGTAAGAAGTTGCCCAAGGTCACAAAATCAGGAAGGGGAGAAGCCAGGGTTCAACCCAGTCCTTCCGACTCTGAAGCTAACTATGTTTATGCTGCACTAATCCCATTTCAGATATTTTAATTTGCATCATCCTTCTTTTCCCAGAGTGCATAATCTAATACACATGTGACCTCATAAAGCCTTTCCTTGTGAGTTTTGTTTTCTGATCTGGTGTGTTTCTCTGAATGAGCCCTCTTTGATCAGGGATGGCTCCATCCAGACACCATGCTGAACTCAGTTGGTCTGAATGGGACAATGCAGCAGGAAGGGTCTAGCACCCAGCTCACATCCCTCATGCTTCCCACAGCACTGCAGTGCTGCCTTCCAAGGTCAGGGTTGGCAACCGGGTGAGGGGACTTCCAATGCCGGGCTGGGAAAGCAGAGCGTACGTAAGAAAAAAAAGCAATGAGTCAAACCCCAGGTAAGGCACAGAAATTATGAGTGCATAAATATCAGAAGGCAGAAGCGAACAGCCACCCAAGGTCCAGGCAGGTAATTAATAACCAAAGGGGTGAGAGTGGAACAAAATAAATGTCAGCCACCCCACATGTTCTAGGCACGGCACTGTTCGACACAGGTTTTCACTTTTATTTCAAATGTAAGCATTGACTGTAACAGAAAGTGAGTCAGGAAACTGGAGGAACAACCCCATGGCTACTTGGGCTCCTCCTCTTTAGAAGGAAGGGAATATTCTAGAAGACCTTATGGTCTCACAAGGCTCAGTGATCTTGTAACTGTTTTCCTTGTTGTTGAGAGATCAGAGATGGTGACCAAGTAGTAAGGAGGTAACACTGGAATTGAGGAGGGAGGGACAAAGCCAACGGTTGGCAGGCACCAGTCATGCAGAAAAGGTGTCTGAAGCTCGGGTAGTTTGTAGACCCTCCTCAAGAACCATGGTGTGTACCTCCTGCTCTGGTGAGAGCCACCCCGGTAAGGTGGCTCAGCACAGATCTACTGGGGATGGGATGCCTGCCAGAGGTAGAGGCCTGTTGGGGAAGGGGTGAGGGGACTTGGGTCCAACATGGAGCATGCTAAAGAAGCAGCCCTGCCTGTTCATGCTTCATGAATTATTCCTCAAGACACCAGCATATTTCCTTTTCTGCCACGTGCCGGCTTGCGGTGAGAGCCCCTGGCCTGATGGACATGGAGATCAACAGATGGCCTATTTTCACTCAAGAATATCTTAAGTAGGACTCACTCTTCCTGAGTTTTCTCCATCTGGCAAAATATGAGACATGTAAGACAAGAGTAGAGATGGGTGGTGAAGAGCTGTAAATTCACAAAACTAACTTCAGGTGCTCGACTCTGCCTGACCCTTAGCAATCCTGAATGACTGGGGAGACCTACAGTCTCTTTAGCGCTAAAGGTGACAGTGGTGCAACCCCAGAGTTTGGGATGATTCGAGAGACTAATTCACATAAAGTGCTGGGAATGGTGCCGGGTATTTACCAGGTATGGAGTAAATGCTGGCTACCATTATCATTTGGGCTACTTTAGCTGGTGTGAGCGAACGTTGTAGGGAAGCCCTCTTTACACTCAAGTCCACCGAAGGGAAAACACACGCCAATCAGAATTGTCTGGATGGATCAATCAATACAGGACACTAGGCCTGCCCCAAGCAAGTCTGCTTTATATCATTGTTGGTAGGAAATGAAATTGGTGTGGCCTTAAAGTTACTCGTCCGTCTTCCTCATGCCAGAAGTTTATTATTCTAGTCCCAAAGTTCAGACAGATCAACCTATGACTTTTAACAGTCAGAACGCAAAACCCAAGAGGAAGCAAGACATTTAGGGATAAAAAGCAACCTTCCCCAGATATGCGAGAGAAGTGGCAACGAACAATGGCATCTCTCTCATAAGCCAGAGGCCCCCATTCTGCCCATGAAGAAGAACTGGGTCACTGAGTGGTTCCCATCCAAGGGGAATATGCAAACATGAAATTCTGTCTCTGTTACAAAACCCTGGTCAGCCTCACTAGGGAAGAAAGTGGTGAAGGTCAAGGTAATCAAAGCTCATCATTTTCAAATGGGGGAAGCGTCTGGGAAAGGTCACGATCTTCATATTGCCTCTCAATGATGGAAAAATAGACTGAATAGGGAGAGCTCCACCTTCCCCTCCTCTAAAATGCAGTGCTCAATAAATACTCGTTGCCTCTGAGCAAGAAAGGATGGGCTCCTGCTCCCAGGAGTCCAGCAACCATCAGACAACTTGTTTAAATGTCAGAGAAGCCGGCTGCCCGCACTGCCCTTTCCAAGGCCCTCTACGATGGAGCAAGTTTCCCTGCAGCAGCAGAAAGAAGCCTGAGCTCCCTGGAGTGGACAAGAGGAAAAGGGTGTACCAGGCCAGGGTGGGCAGCAACATGCAGAATCACCTCTGGACCTTCCCTGGCTGCTTCTGACTAACCTACCAGGCAACAACTTAAAGCCTTCGATGGGAAAACTGATGGCAAGACTGTCTCTAAATCAAGAAGCGGCGGCAGAAGGCTGACTCTTAAAACAGGCCTCATCTGCCGGACCAAATGAAGAATTAATTATAAACCGAGTGCTCAGCATGCCGGCTCCTGGCTTGGATGTGATTTGCTTCCAGACGCATGACCCTAATAATTAGTATGAAGTGACCAGCGGGACAGAGCAGGCCAATACAGAGCCCCAGAGGGGAAGCGGCGAACAGATCTGGGCCACGGTCTGTTGCCTTGTGAAGGACAGAAAAAGGCCTGCGATAGCTGGAATGAGGGGGGATCTGGGTACAGAGGAGTGTCCCTTCTCTTGGGCAAGCCATGTGCATGCACTCACTGGGTAAGAGAAGGTGTGGCAGGGGAAAGAAAGCCAATTCCATGAAATAAAAAAAAAAAAAAAAGCCCAGGACTTTTCCCGCAAGTTGATGGGCATCCTTTCAGGTTTCATTTGGTCAGAGGAGAGGGAGTAGAGGAATCAAAAGGGCATCTCTGCAAGAGGCATCACAGAAACCTTCAATGTAGCATGTTTATTCCCTAAAATTCACTTTGGAATGACTGCAGTGCTGCTGACTGCGGTGAGGTCAAAATTGCAATCTAGTGCTTTCTGGACGTGGGCTCTCCTTCACTGAGGAGGGAATCCTGTTCTGTGCTAAGAAAGCACCATTCCAGCCCAGCTATGCTGTGTGCAACCAGTTCCACAGGGAAGGGTGGTTCTGCTGCAGGGAGGAAACCCAGCCTTGCGCCCTCTTAAGCTACATCTCTCTCTCTCTCTCTCTCTCTCTCTCACACACACACACACACACACACACACCTCGCCCCAGTATTCAGCCGAGGGAGCTCAGTGACTGGTCCATGACCACAGCAATTGGTGGCAAGGCCAGATCACCAGCAGAGAGAAGGGTGAGAACCTGAGTCCAAGCCAGTCCTCAGAGCAGGGTTTTATCCCATGCAAACAGGAGGAAGGTGAGGTTGCAATGAAAAAGACGAAGAAAATCTTATGAAAAAAATATAAATTGATGGTACTAGGAAAAAAAAAACACAACCCAAGTCTAGTGATAGTTTAAAATAACCACCGAAAAGATAATGAATGATCGTGTGACTTTTTAAAAGTCCTCAAGTGGCTCCTTAATGTCTTCTGGGCAAAGGTGGCTGAGGGAGACCCACAGGGTGCCAGGCTCTTACCAGCAGTGTGTCACTTGGGGGAAGAAAACGCATCCCCTAAGGCAAAGCCATCTGCAGTTTCCTCTCTTGGAAATTCACCCTGATGTGTTTAGAAGTGGAACACAGAGAAGGAGCTAAATAATGCAGGAGTGAATCTACAGAAGGCTTGGGAGATGTTTGGCCGCGCGCACGCGGATGGAAACGCACGGTTGCTTAGCTCCTAGCCGGGCGCCTGCGTGCAGCCCCTCTCTGGGGAAACGAAACTCCACCCCTGGAAGCATGGGCTCCAGACTGCGCGGTCTGGGAAGGAAAGGGAAGCGGTGCAAAGATGCTTTTAAGAAGAAAGCCCTCTTCTTGGAGCCCTGCTTCTACACAGGGACTTGCAGACATCCATGTTGCCCAGTAACCATCAGCTCCATGGGCCACCCCAAAGTGGAGCTGGTAATGCCATGGGCAAGAGGGGAGCTTGGGCTGAGGTTGGTGCCACTCCCCTGATGGAAGGAAGCCAGCAATGACAGGAGGCCACTGCCAGGCGACCTGTGGAAACGTGGGTCAGGTCGCTGCACCAGAATAGACGCACCCTAAACACGGGATCCAGCCAGGGATCCACAGCCCAGGTATCAGTGCCTCCTGATACCAGCCACAAAAAGAGCCTCACACCACGTGGACAAGTAAAGATGGCTGACTCTCTCTGTCAGTGGGCCTCTCAGCCCTGACTTTCTCTTAAGAGTCACTTGGGGAGCTTTGACACTGAGCTGATGCCACCCCTCACTCTCACCCTAGAGGGGTGCATTCAATTGATCTGGAAGCCGCCCAGGTATTTCTTTAGGAAGGTTCTCAAGTGATTCTAAGGTCCAGCCAGGGCTGAGAACCACTGATATAAGGAGTACTTAGAAGAAATGGCTCCATGGCTGCTGAAACGGAAGCCAGCAGGCCTCACCACCGGCCTCGGCCAGCCCAGGGAGCACACAGCCTGCTGTCAGGTTTCTGGGGGGTGGGTGGAGGGAGTCCCCTGCATCCCAGGCCTTCCCACAGCAACAACGTGTTTTCTGAGTGATCAGAAGCCAGCAGACTCCCGCTGGAGCAGAGAAGGCTGCTGAGAAGATCCTGATTGACAGCAAAAGTCCAGGTTGTTAATCAAGCAATTGGAAGGGTTGTGAGGACAGGAGAGCGCCCAGGCCTGGGGTGGGAGGGGCTGCCTGTTTGTTCCATCTCAGGGCAAAGGTGTTTTTTCCCCTAGATCTCCATCATGTGCCCCACTTTTATGGCTTCAGAAAGGCAGAGGGGAGTTTCAACTTTTCAAGCCGCGTGTGCACAGGAATCGTGGCAGAAACCTGAAAAAAGAAATTCCTGGATTCTCTTGCCCAGTCGGAAAAAAAAAAATGCCTTTAAGTAGGTCAGGGAGCCCTCTTCCCTGTGCTTCAGAAGCATGCAGTTGATCTCCCTCTAACCAAAGGGGGGAGAGGAAAAAAAAAAAAAAAAGCAGACAGTTTGGAAGCTCATGCCCCCTCCCTTCTCAGGAACAGGAGCAGAGAGGATGCTGGGAAACCGTCCATTCTCTCCCTCGAGGAGACGAGAGTCAAACAGAGCCGTAAAAGAGGCAACAAACTGCAAAGCTCCTGTTCTGTCTTTTATATCCGGCCATTTCTACTGTTGAGAAAAATAAATGTTAGTTGATTTTTTTTTCCTGCCCAAGTATTTTTCAGTGTCCCTCTTCTGCAGGGAAACTCAAAAATGGATCGGGATTTGCAATGGATAATGGATAGGAATTAGACCAGAGACCCTGCGCCTAACAGAGGAAAACGTAGGCCCAAATCTTCGTCATGTTGAATTAGGCACCGACTTCCTTAATAAGACTCCTAAAGCACAAGAAATAAAATCAAGAATTAATAAATGTGCCACACACATGTCAGATAGAGCACTAATCTCCAAGATATATAAAGAACTCAAAAAAACTTAACATCAAAAAAAAACCAAAAAAAACCAACCCAATCAATATATGGGCTAAGGAGCTGAACTGATACCTCTCAGAAGATACACATTTGCTCAACAAATATATGAAAAAATGTTCAACATCTCTAGCAATTAGAGAAATGCAAATCAAAACTACTCTAAGATTTCATCTCACTCCAGTCAGAATGGCAGTTTTCAAGAATATGGACAACAATAAACATTGGTGAGGGTGGGGGGGAAAGCACACTCATTCATTGCTGGTGGGACTGCAAAATGGTACAACCGCTATGGAAAGCAGTACGGAGATTCCTTAGAAAACTTGGAATGGAACCACCATTTGACCTAGCTATCCCACTCCTCAGGCTATACCCAAAGAACTTATATCATCACACTGTAGTAATGCAGCCACATTAATGTTCATAACAGCTCAATTCACAATAGCTAAACTGTGGAAGAAACGTAGAAGTCCTTCAATAGATGGATAAAGAAAGTGTGGCATATATACGCAATGGAATATTATTCAACATTAAAAGAAAATAAAATTATGGCATTTGCAGGTAAGTGGAGAGAGTTGGAGAATATCATGCTAAGTGAAGTAAGCCAAGCCCAAATAAACAAAGATCGAATGTTTTCTTGGATAAGTGGATACTGATCCATAATGGGGGGGACATGGGAAAATGGAGGAACTTTGATGGGGCAAAGGGGAGGGAGGGGTGAGAAGGGGACATGGGGTAAAAAGATGGTGGAATGAGATGGATATCATTATCCTAGGTACATGTATGACTGGACATATGCTACACTGTGTACAACCATAGAAATGTAGAGATGTGCACAATTGTGTACAATGAGTCAAAATGCATTCTGCTGTCATATATATCTAATTAAAATTTAAAAATGGATAGAGATTTGAATGGTGAAGAGTATTCTGCCATCCACATCTATATGTGTAAGACTTGGCATTTGGGGATCTTTTGTTTTAATTAAAATATAGATTGAGCATCCCTGATATAAAACTCTGAAGTGTTTTCAAATTTCAAATTTTTGGATTGGGGGTACTCAGCTAGTGAAGTCCATGAAAATATTCTAAATTTCAAAAAACTCCCAAACCTGAAGCACTTCTGGTCCCGAGCACTTAAAGTAAGCGGTACACTCAACCTATATATTTATGTGTTTATTCCTCTTTCCATTGCTCAGATCAAAAGATGGTCCCCATTGGAATAAATGTACTTGGCACATATCTCCACTCTGACAGCTCAAGTCCTTCATGAACTTCAAGACAATGAGGATTCTAGCCAGACTACATCATGCAGCAGCCAATCCAAGGGAACTGAACTTGGGAATGGAGCCAAATTAACATCATATACTTTCCAAGAACCATTAACAGTGAATTGTATTGGCAATCCAAAGCCAAGAGGACATGATTCATAATTTGGTCTGCAGTGACTAGAGTTCTGTTTAGAACTCAGTCTTCCTTATTGCATACTGCAGATCTGGGGTGACAGAAAAAGATAAAAGAAGGAGCAAAAGAAAGTATCTGGAGCAAGTCGGTAAACTATTGAGTGCATCTGATTAGCCTGCACACCAGGCTGTGTGATCAGCTGCTTATTTTGAGGCTTAAGAAGAGAATTTTGACTCTGCTTAGTTAGCTAAGCCATGAACCATAGTACTCAGGGACTTAACATGAGGACTTGTGAAAATGGGCAGCAGCCTAGAGTACCTCCATGACAGCATTTCCACAGAGATCTTCATTTTGTTGCTTAAAATATGTATGAGCAGGCTGAGGACAAATAATAAAATAAAAACTTTCAAAATCCCATTTTTACCTGTGGAAAGAAATGCGAAGACTGACTCTAAGATTCTGGAATCCTACCTGTGGTCCTGAGGCTCCACCCAGGTGACCTCAGAAAGAGCTTAGTAAGTCATGGCTCAGTGGAAGTGCTCTTGCCTAGAATGTGCAAGGCATTGGGTTCGATTCCCAGCACCACTTATGAATAAACAAAATAAAAGTCAATCAACAACTAACAAATATTAAGAAAAAAAATTAAAAATAGTTGGACAGAGAGAAAATTGCTATATAACAGTTATGACATGGAATGCTACAATCATCTTATAGAATTTGATGGAAGTATCTAAACATGCCTTTAGCTTAAAACTTTCATGCAGAATTTTAGAAAGGCCTTAAATGCAATGACTATACCAATAATAATCAAAGATGACATTTAAGCTCCAAGAAATTCTACTGAAAACAGAGGCTTAAATACACACACACACACACACACACACACACACACAGAGGAAAGAAAAAAGAAGACACATCAATACCTGAACTCTGAAGAACCATTTTGCTGGACTCAAACATCATTTGTTTAATTTTGAACTGCAAATTCTACCTTTTCCTCTAACGCTTAAAAGTTACCAGCTGCCTCTTAATTTTAAACAACCCACCAAAATAAACATACAACCACCCAACAAAAATAGACTGACCAACTAAAAGATGCTGTTTCTCTAGCTTCCATGTATCATTTGAAATTACGAAATCTTCTAGTCTTTTTTTTTTTTTTTTTTTTTTTTGGTAGTGCTGGGGATTGAACCCAGGGCCTTGTACATGCAAGGCAAGCACTCTACCAACTGAGCTATATCCCCATCCCCATCCCTTCTAGTCTTACGTGCTATATTAGTTGCTCACTGTTGCTGAAACAGAATACCATAAATTAACTAACGCAGTTATGGAGGCCAGAAGTCCAAAATGAGTCTCACAAGGCTATAGTCAAAGTGTTGTTGGGGCTTCTGGGAATCTGCTTCCTTGCCTTTCCAAAATTGAGGATTTGTATTCCTTGGCTTGCAGCCCCTTCTTCTTCCTCGTCAAAGTACAACCCTCCTGCCTCATTTTTAAAAGGACCTTGTGATTACATTGGGCCCACCCAATAAACAAGGTCAATCTCTTCCTCACACCATCCTTAACTTAATCATAGCTACAAAACACTTTTCGCCATGTAGGGAACATATTCACTCAAAAGTTATGGATATTAGGACATGGATACCTTTCGGGGCCATCCTTCTACCCACCACGTGTACCTACATAGTTACTACAGAGTTGCAACAGGATTCTTGTAGGTTTGCATTAGATTTTTATTTATGGAACATCATACTATAAACATTTTCCATATGGCAACCAAGATTATTGTTTTTTAAACCATAGCAAGTCCTACCCAGTTGATAAAACCATTATGTGTTAAGGGGGTGATCAGCATAATACAATGGGTAGTTTTTGCCTTTTAAAATGTCTTTGCAATAGAAAAAAGTTGCTGATTAAAAAGGAGAAATGGAAATAAAAAGCAGTATAAGTATATGCTGGCCCACGGGGCCCGTAGTGTCTCCTCCCAACACGTCACAAAGCTGATGGAGGGAGGTTGGAGCAGACAAAGACCTGCAGCATCCATCACGGGATGCAGGAGCGGGTCTGCACTTCATTCCACACAAAACACAATCAGACTGTCTTTCAGCAGGACAGCAACAATCGCCCTATTGAATGACCTGCGCAGCCGCAAAACGTTAACAGTCTAGGCAAAAGTGGCCACTGGCCCCTCATTTGTATGCAATTTGTGGGTCTGTGACTTTGGTTCAAGGATTGTGGCTTGTGGGCATCAACTATATTGGCTGTCAGCAACCAAATCCAGGCAGCAGCATGACTTTATCTCCTTATTGTACCTATTTTATAAAAACACACTAGGAAAACCCTAAAAGGAACTGGGTCGGGGGTGGGGAAAAAGGGGGAGAACACCCCTGAATGTGCTTCTTTTCTCATGCACTATTCAGTCCCATCCTGTAAAACAGGGGTCAGCAAACTTTTTCTGTAAAGGGCCAGGTAGTGTTTTCAGCACGCGGGCCACTCAGGCTGCACTGCTGTGGCCATCAAAGTGGCCACACACCACACACACCCAAACAGGCACAGCTGGGTACCAATGAAGCACTGTTTACAAAACCAGGTCTTGGACCAAGTGGCCCAGGGAGCTGTAGTTCACCCCCTGGCAGAAAAGGGAGCAGGTGTCTTCAAGTTATACGCTGACCACGATGCCTCTTCCCTGCCTCTAACCCAGTTCACCTCTTGACTCATCATCAGTGACTCTTGGCTCCTCCATGGAGTCACGGAGACGCAGCCATGGATGTTGTTACTGCCTCCGATTCTTCAGCCCAAGCTCTATTCGCACCCATTTCTCCAGGACGTGGGAATTTCTCCCCTAAAGGCACAGTGCATTTCCCTGCCCCTGGACTTTAATCTTGGCCGTGTAATGTGCTTTGGCCAGTACAAAGAGGAGAAGTGACAATGTGCCTGTTGCACGGCTGGAAGAAAGGAGACCTGATGTTTCCTCCCGTCCTCTTGGGCTTGTGCCAGCTCTGGGAAGACCATGCCAGGCCAGCCAGCTCCTTATGCAAGGAGAATGAGAGGCCGGTGGAGCACAGCAGAACCATAGCCACACAGAGAGACGCCCAGGGGCCCAGCTGAGCCCAGGTAAAACCAGTGGGCTCTCGTGTGACCTGCAGATTGTCTAAGCAAGAACATGATCGTTGTTTAAAAACCATAGACTTCTGGGGTGGCTCATTTGATGACCACAGCAAATTGATAGATGTCAATCATCAAGCAAACCACTTGTTCATTTCAAAGCCTCAAAATCGACTCTGCAGAAAACCTTTTTCTATGGAACAACTCTCTGGTGGGGGTGGAGGGATATATATATATATATATTTCAGCTAGTTATGGACTTTATCTGGGATAATCCCAAAAGCTCATGTGTTGAAAGTACGGTCCTCAATCCAGCAAGGTTCAGAGGTGGGGTTTTTAGGCAATAGCTGGATCATGAAGGTTCTGACCCGGTAAGTGACTAATCCATCAAGTGAATTAATCTGTTGCTAGATAGAGGGACTAGTGGGAGGCAGGACCTAGTGGGAGAAAACAGGTCACAGGGGGCGTGTCCTAGAAGGGTTCACCTTCTCCCCAGCCTGCCCACCCCTCCCTCTCCCTCTCCCTGCATCCTGACTGCCATAAGCAGAGCAGATTTCCTCCCTTTTCACCATGATGTTCTGTCTCACCTCAGCCCCTCCACCCCCCAAATGGAGCCAGCTGACTATGGACCGAATTCTTGGAAACCATGAGGCAAAATAAATCTTTCCTCCTCTAAGTTGTTGTCAGGTATTTTGGTCTCAGTAATGAAAAGCTGACTAATGCAACTAAGTATTTACTTTAAAACCTGTTCTACTAATCCTGGTAATATCTCTCAATATTTCTTCATAGTATCATGGAGCTGCTTTTATCCACCCTTCAAGACGGATCTCCGTATGGCAATACCGTTAGCGTATGCAATTTCCAAAGTTTTTCCATCGCAATGGTCTGTCATTTTTAGACCATTTCCTAAAACATATGGTTCATCTTCCTTATAAAAGCAGCCTGGAACCACGCTGACTTTTATTGTTTATTTACAGGAAGTGTTATCAGCAAGGGCATTAAATAAAATACTGTTTATAAAGTACTTGTGTGCACAGAATATTCCCAGCCCTTCTATGGAATGAAAGAAAGAAAGGGGGGAAGGCAGACTTGGAGCAGAGAGGGAAGTGTGTGGGCTGGCCCTGATGTGTTTCTGTTTAATGGAGACAAATGTCAATTTTCCACCTGGGCCCAGGGTCTGATATAACCGAGTCGTGACTTTCATCACCTCTTCTAGTAAAGAAACAAGTCTTGGTCCCCAGAATGAAACCAAACTGACCAGGACGCTCATCTTAAGCTTTCCAAGTGCACTCCGGCTAACTGCATCCACCTGACGCAGCAGGCCCATTACCCTAGAACCTTCTGCCATTTGATGACTGCAGTATCATATTCACCAGTGTTAACTGCTCTCTCTACCCAACACGCAGACAGCTCGTCACCGAATTTCAAGGGATTCTATTTCGAAATCTTATCTCCAGGGGGATGATTTTAAAACGTGAAAGGCATTTTTCCAATGCCATCCTTCCAAACCCTATTTCATTCAAAACAAATGGGAAATATATTAATAACTGTATTGATATGTACATAAATATTTACAGCTCTCAATTGTTAATAACAATATCTATCTGCAGTGATGTTGATGGTGAGCACTGTGAAATTTTATGCTGGAGAAAACCAGGCAGCTACAGGCATCCAGCAGCTTGGAGGCCGGAGGGTCTCTGACGGCCTCCTTCATGGTCTGGCAGAATAGTGCTGGCTTGGCTGAGGGGGCCTGGCCAGGAATTCATTTCTGCTCCGTGTGATTCTGGTCCCCTGGGAGGATAGTCAGGGCTGCTTCCTGTGGTGCAGAAGATCCAAGAGAGGGAGCAGGAACCAGGGGGTTTCTCAATACCTGGCTCAGGACTCCCACACTGTCATTTGCACTACATTCTGTTGGTCAATGGAAGTGACAACATCACTCATGAGACAACAGAGAGGATATACATTCTACCTCCTGACTGAAGTAATGGCAAGGACATATTTACAAGAGAACATGAAATCTGGAGGGGATTTTCTATTCTCTATATACAAAAGGCAGGGTGATTTTCATGACTTGAACACTTTGTAGGAAGGCTCTGGAAGGCAAGGAGGAAAGCAATCTTGTTCTGAACCGAAGATCACAGAATAGCTCTGCAGTAGAGGATGAGGAATAGAGTCCGACATATAGTCACGGGTCATTCCAAGTCTACAGTGTGTAAGTGAGGGACTGTCCATACTTAGAGCACAGAAAAGAAGTGATAGGATGTTCCCACATTAGTCTTCCAAAATGACATCAACAGCTGCGATGACTTAAAACCAAACAAAAGCCCAGTGAAGTATACTTTCTAGATAATCCAATGGATCAAAAATGCTCTTGGTGCACTTTACAGGGATCTGAACTGCAAGCCACTTCAGCCTTCCACTGAATCATGGACTTTACATGGTACCAGGCATTGAAACATGTGGACACACAATCCATGTTTCAGAAAAGAAGTGCAGAATGTTTTTGTTGAATTCAGAAGCCGAATGCTGAGACGGGAGACGGCAGCAGTTGTCCCACAACCAGCTCCCTGTTTACAGTTGAAGAAGCTGAGGCCCCAGAGCCAAGAGGCTGGGCTAAGGTCACATAGCTAAGTTAGGAGCAGAGATGGAACAAGAACGCAGGGGTTCAGACCCTGGGCTCCGAGCGCTCTCCACTCCAACCAGCTGACAGTTTTCAGCCTTACTTGCAGCATAAACAAGCTTTTGAATACGACCAACTATAAATAGCAATTAGTCAGAGTCTTGTATTAGATGTGTTGACATCATCGCAAGGCAATTCTGTTCATTATAAGCCCCTCTGACGCTTGCTCTGAAATGTCTCTTAAGTCCCTGCCTTCTTCATTTCCTCTAGCACCGCCCTGGGCCACCCCCCCTCAGATCCATGCGCATTCTTCTAGCACCTTCCAAACTGAGCTTCATCACAATGTACCCACTTCTCCCAGAGCTCACTAATAGTCATGTGCGTTTGCTTTTCTCAGTCATCTGAATCACATAATTGACAGGAGAGGGAGCACGATGGTTCTAATTCTTTCTCACAGTTCCTACAGTGCAGAACGGGCACCTGACACACAGTTTGGTTAAGTGTAACAATAGCTGAGATTTATTGAATGATTACTATGTGAAAGCAAGGAGCTAAGCATTTCACATGCATTGTTTCATTTAATTCATCCACAAATTCTAAGAATAGGTAGGATTATTTGTCCTATGCCAATTTAAAAAAAAAAAAACTGGTTTGGAAAGGTTATGTGATCTACTCAAGGTCACACTGCTAAGTAAAGGAGTTAGGACTAATTAACTGTATAAAGTTCGTGTTTTAATCCTGGTCTTTCCCATCTAAGACCTGTCTGAGTGTGGACTAGGAACCAGAGAAATGTATTTTGGAAAGCATCCCAGGAGATTGAGGTGTGCTGCCGGGTTGGGGGGTCAGTGCACCACATCCTGGAACCCTCCAGTGACTGACTGATCTTGCTTCTCTCTTTCTGAAATCGGAATGGCAGTGTGACCAGAACCTGACCAAAACTCACCTTTCCCAGGTGGCTCAGGCCACAGGCGCTGCACGGCCTTCTTTCTGTGCACAAACTTTAACCCCACCCCCCCACCCCCAGTCCTCCAGAGTCATTTCCGGACATTGTTGGAAACAGAAGCAGTAACAGAGTTCATGAAGCAGCCGTAGTGAAGATTGCTGGGCATGGTCCAGGACGGGAGCAGAATTCAAGACTCTTGAGGGAGGCTTGTGGTGGACACACCATGAGCAACGCCCTGGGCTCCCTTCATGGGAAGCCTTGCTTTTAAAATCTTTTTTTTTTTCTTTTTTCTTTTTAGATGTAGATGGACACGATACCTTTATTTTCTTTATTTTTATGTGGTGCTGAGGATCGAACCCAGCACCTCATACTTAGGATGAAGAGCTCTACCACTGAGCTACAACCCCAGCTCCTCTATTCTTTTATAGTGAGACACATGCATGAGTCACAAATGAGCTTATGATAGACCTTGTGAGGCAGTCTCACACCATCTTCCCAGGTTCAGACACTATGGTTTTCACTGTCAGGCACATAAGCTGTATATATGAAGCTGGTCCCCTCCTGCTCCAGCCCCAGCAAGCTTCCAGCCTGCCCTGAACAGCTTGTCTCTCCTCTCTGACTCCCTGGGTCCCAACAGGGACTACCTTAGGGAAGAATCTGGCCCCTTTATACGATAGCAATAGGATACACCGCACTAGACCAAGACTCTCTGGGAGATCACAAACATGAGCTTCCAGTTCTCTTCCCCTGCTTCACCTTGCTCATAGCTTATCCATTTGAATTCTCTTGGCTTTGCCAAGAGACAAAAACTCCTTTCTGCAGAGCATTGTTGAGATAAAGCCATAAGACATTACTGAATACTTAAAGGAAATAAACACAAGTCACAGCAAGTTTACCTAAAAAACAGAGTGGGTTTTACAAAACTTAGGTGTCCCACCCTGCCATACCCTGCCATACCCTGCCACAGCTGGCTGCACTGGCTTTGCCCCAGGCACCCCTCATCTTGGGATGCCCACCAGCATTCCTCAGAGACATGCGCTCCTCCCTCCTGGCTCCCCGTCTTCCATCTCTGCTATCTACCCAGGAGACTGCTGTTCAAAATCTGGAGGGGTTTGTGGCCCAGACCTGTCTCCACCATGTAGGATGGAACATGAACTAGGTTAAGAAGGGAAAAGAAAATTAGCTAAGGGTCCATAGATGGAAGGAGAAGTTTTTTACAGAGTTAAATTTAAGTTGGTTCCTCAATTCTTCCTTCACTCAAGTACTTCATCTCAAAGAACATTCAGTATTTTGAAGATATCTAAAACTAGAAACCAGGTCTCCCTATTTCCTGAGCCAGCATTCTTACTTTCCAAAGAGTAAAGGAATAAAAAAAAATTCTTGACCCCATTTTCTCTTCTTACACACATGGTATAAATCTATAAGCCCAGGAGTTTATTCTCTATAAAATCTAAGTATGTCTCATATTGGTCTCCTTTTCAATATATATTCTTCTAACTTGAGATTCCTTAAAGAATACAGACCTGGCTAGACTATCACTGCATAATTGGATATTTTCTTTTAGTTGTCCTAATTTACCAGGAAAGTAAAAAAATAAATAAATAAAAAATAAAAAATAAATAAAGTTTAAAAAAAAATTCAATTTTCCTTAGGAAAAAAAAAAACTGGACCTCATCTGTCATTTTCACTATTTTTTGGGATCCTAAAGACAGTACTTCTTAGAAAAGATTTGTGTAAAAAGCAACTGAGAATTAGAGAGAAAGGTCCCTGCCATTTTCTTTATAGATGGATTCACACCTGAGCGCTACAAACATCGTTCAAAAGAGAACTCTTGACTTTGATCATCATCAAACTCAGTTGCAGAGTGCATGCTTAGCATGTGTGAGGCTCTGGGTTTGCTCTCCAGTGCCACAAAACAAAAACCATGCCAGGAAACATGTCCTCAGGTGGCGGTTCCCAAGCACACCTGGGGAACTCGGTAAACAGGGACTGCTGCCCACCCCACCCGAGATGCAGGCTCACGAGATGTGTGGCCCGTGAGTCTGCACTTCTAACAGGTTCTCAGGGGATGCTGAAGCTGCAGGTGTGGAACGCCCCTTCCAGAACCACGGCCCAAGAGGGCCAGGAGATCAGTACACACCAAGCACCTGGCACAAGGTTCTTGTCATCACCCCACCCCCCTCCATTCAATCCTCAGTACAACTGCTGAGTGCGCCACATTCTGAAAAGGGAGGAAACGGAGACAGAAGGCAATCCCAGGTCAGTGAGAGTCCCCTACCCCTTCCAACTGCTTCACTCCCACCGTAGACCCCATCAACAGAATCACTCATCTTGCAGAGCCTCCTGCCTTAATATCTTACAACTTGTAAATCTGCTACTAAAGCATTCTAGAGGCCTCCAAGCACTCAAACACAATATGTACAACCATTTTTTTTTTTAACCTCAGGAGCCAATTTTCACCTCTACATTGTTGGAAATATTCAGCAGAAGTCCCCTTTATCTTTTGGCTTGCTCTTTCCCGTGCCCCTCAACAAACTTCCAAACCTTCCTTTATCAGTGAGCCTAACTAACTAGCACATAGTGACGCCATCTGCCCTGACCAGGGCTGTAAGTCACCTGCCTCCTATAGAACTAGCACGTGCCCATTGCTTGTACTTTTCAAGGCTGCTATGGCCGACAATGATGATGTTCGTGTTGTGTTTATTTATGGGTGTCAGATTATACGTCTTCACCGTAATGCCAATAACAAGAGTTCTATGTTTTGCACAAAATGCATCATACACAGTACTTAATAAAGGTTGTGCGTGGATGATAATGACCTGCAGTGAATCTCCTTATCAGGGAGTCCCTTACACTGTGTAAAAAAGCAACTCCTAGATCTGTTTCCATGACAACAGCAGCATCACACAGGAAAGAGAATGAGGCGAGTACAAAAAGCCTCTTAGAAATTGTTACCAAAACGCACACCCAGTTTAGGAGACTAAAAACAAATTTCTCGGCATTAGATTTGGGGTTAAAAATCTTTTCTTTCTTGAATATATTCTCTAATGATGTGACTATTTTTAAATGTCTAATAGGAACTGATTCAGAACTCTATAAATACCATCCATCTGCCAAATTTCAGGAGGTCTAAAATTAGGTTACCAGGTTCATCAATTTCCCTTAGAAGATTTAAGTAAAAATAGATCAAACCTTTCTGGGAGCAACAATAGTGAAATGCTCGTAGTTCAAATGCTATGGTAAATAAATGAAATTCATTTAAAAGCTAACGACTTATCAAGAAACTCCAAAAATCATATTTTTTTTTCCTGAATAAAGTTAAAATGGGAAATATCTCATGAAATTAGAGTTTCTTAGAAACCCTCATTTACAAAGCCATAAACAGTAGTATGTATCGTAAGCAAATCACGTATTATCAACAGGAGAGGTGCCACGTGGAATTCTTCTTTTCTACCATGCTCGAGATCAGTCTTCTGCTTATATTTGGTCTACTTTTGTGTATGAGATGGAAATAAAATGCAACCACCAAACTACCTGGGGAGCCTTCTCCTCACTTAATTTTTTTTTTTCTGCCGTGATTTTTCCCTTCATCAACCATAAAGAAGAAAGGGCCCTCTGGCTAAAAATATCCTGGAACAGCAGTTAGCATTGGGACCTATTTTTTTTCTCAGCTCCTGGGAGGTAAGGTTATTTCACCTACATGTGTACCAAGTTATTTTTAAAACTTGCCTTGTTCTTCCCTGGTTATTCTATTTCAATAAACAAAAGGAAACCCTACTGTCCTCACATCTGTTCTCGGCATCCAGCTGTTCTGTGGTCCACAATCTACCAGGATCATCCCACGGTTGAGTGGACCCTTTCCCCGTAAACTGGAACACATAAAGTACTTTGGGAAAACAGCTCCATGAGTCATTTTTGACCTTCTCACAAGCATGGAGGTTGGACACCAAAACTCGATGGCACTGGCGCAAAGAACTAGGTGTTGTTCTTTATTCTTAATAACCATCCATTTTGCCATCGGGCCATAAGTGAGGGACTGGCTCAAGCCTGGTTGCATGGCACTGATGTCGACATAGAGCAGACATTCTGTCTGATGCCAAGGTTAACTCAAGCAGAATCTCACTGATCTCTGTTCATTCAATTGCTGATTCAATGAACAGTGAGCACCAGCTACATGCTGAGTTCTTTGTAAGCAGGGAGGATGAGGATGGGGAGGTGAAAGACCAGTTTTGCCCTTAAGGGGCCACCCTGTGGGGGTCGAGAAGGAGACACAATTACAGCACAGAGGTATAAAAGTCTCCAAAGAGGTATGCACAAGGAGGAAGAAAATGAATTGGGGCGGTGGAAAGAGAGGGAAAAAGTCCACGGGATGGGCAGGTGGTCAGGAGAGTCTGAGACGCCAAACCTGCCTCTCAAAGGAAGAGTAAGAACTTGGTGGAGGAAGAGAAGGATTTTCTAGAGAGAAAATGCAGCCCCTCTCCTGGCCTCAGCTCTAAGTGAGGTAGGAGCCACCGCTGCTCCTCTGGTGGAGATCAGAGCCAGTCCTTGCAGACCTCCCAGGGCTCCCTGCTCTGCGGTCTTCTAAAGTGGGAAAGCGCGACTCCTCGGAGGTTCTTCTTGGGGTTGGTACTAAGCACCGACATCTTACAGCACCTCGTCACCTGGTCTGGGCCAGCCCCTGGAGTTCCCTGCTCCTTCTAAGAAGGCACTTTCATGATGAGAAAGCAGGCTGCTCTGATGGCTCCTGCAGCTTCCTCTCCAAGCTGCACATTCCTGGCTCAGCGAGTCTTGATGCTGCAGCTTCCTTATCCCTTGTCCTCCCAGGTGCCCTGGTCCCACCAGTTTCGATACCACCTTAAGATCCGCTGCCCAGGAGGGTACCACCTTCCCAGCTTCGGATGCTCTAGTGCTGCTGCACATGGCAGAGCTGCTTTGATGAACACTGGGTCTCCATCTATCAGCCGTCCTCCAACCAGCCCCTACATCTCTCGGGAGTTACGATAATAAAACATGTTGACTGAATAAACACAATTATGGAAGCTCAGAAATATGTCATTATTAAAACAAAATACTCCTCACCAACCGAACAACTTAGAAGTATAATCACTGAGTAAAAAGAACCAACAAACTGTTTAAGGGGACGGGGGGACCTCATCACACAACTTCCTCACACCTGTCTCCTTTTTCTATCATCAATAGATTAAAACACTCAATTAATTCAACTGCATCCCCAAACCTGTCATGACCTCATGAGAGAATCAGGATCCTTACTTACCACCAAGATGAAGTCACAGCAACAGTACTACGTAGAGGAAAGGTTGCAGGTATACACACGTGGGCACACACAGGCACACACACACACGCAGACGCACAGAGGCAGTTTAGTGGGGACGATCTATCCTCAGCAACTTTTTTTTTTAACAGCTCCTTTTATATTGGTTTATTTCTTTGTTTATTGATTTATTTACTTGTGGTGTTGGGGATTGAACCCAGGGCCTTGTGCATGTGAGGCAAGCACTCTTCTACCGACTGAGTTATATCCCCAGCCCCTTATCCTCAGCAACTTTAACATGGAATTCTCTATTACTTACCACTCATTCTCTTTGACTTCATTAATGAATCACCTTAACTCTGATATGTTAAGGTGATATCGATCCTGAGATGTTTCCTTTAGTTTTATTGTTAGAAGGAATCAAACAAAACCCTGTTACTTTCTGAGGTTGAAAGGAAGACTAAGATAATGTCCCTGTTCCTGTGTTGCTCCCATGCTAGTGGAAAGATGGTAATCAAGAACCAGTAATATGGTTTCTCTCTTTTTTTTTTATGTAGCTTAAAACAAGCTAAAAAATAAACAAAAATCTTACATTTTCCAACTAGGAGTATGCATGGGATACAGTTCTGGCCCACAGGACATCATGAAAATTGCTGAACCAGGTTTCTGGAAGTCGTCTTTGGAAGGGAGACTCGAGACATACCTCTGGTTGGACCTTCATCATTGGCCTTTCTCATGCTTGAACTTGGACAGGTTGCTAATGGAGTAGCCATCCAGGCAACATAGATGAGGGGGAAAGCTACAAGATGGCTAAATACAAAGGCAGAGGGAGGCCGGATCCTTGCGGGAACACGGAGCCTGCACCTTGGCCATGGTCCACCGGGTTCCAGGCGTTTGTTAAGTGGAGAGAGCCAACCTCCTATTTAGTTCAAGCAACTGCTTAGTCAGGTTTTCTATTACTCATGTTTGAAAGCAATCCCAGGCTGATATACTTTGCATGCAGTAGTCTAGACTTCGCAACAAACAGCCTTATTACCCAACTGTCAAGCAAAAAAAAAAAGCCCCACCTCAGTGGGCATGCTCCATGCAGATCCTGTTCTGAGAGCTGACAGCACTCTGTCATACTGCAAAAGAATTATACGGATGAGACTAGAGAGAGGTACAAATATTTTAATGAGAATTCTAGAACTTTTCAAAATTGTATTGCTCTAATGAGATTAAATGCAAGAAAGAAAATTTCCCTAAAGCAAATCACCTTAAAAATCAAATTATTAACTGAATTCAATTTCTTAAGTTCCCTTCCCTTTCCCAACCTCCCCCGAAAAATTCTCCATAGTTAATCATAGTGATACCTTTAATTAAGCTTTTGGATCTAGCATCATGTAAACACTTCTCACAGTCTTTATAGTCCTCTTTATCTTGCCCAGTGGAGCCGGGAGGGTATTAGGGATTTAACCAAGAGGCAATTTACTATCAAGCCACATTCCCAATCCCCGCCCCCCCCCCAGCTTTTTTTTTTTTGAGATAGGGCCTCACTAAGTTGCTGAGGCTGGACTTTAACTTACAATCTCCCTTTCTCAGCTTCCCGAGCTGCTGGGATTACAAGCATGCACCACCACACCCAGCTATAATCATTTTCTTAATTTTTTTTTTTATGTATTTATTTTTATGTGATGCTAAGGATCAAATCCAGGACCTCACATGTGCCAGGCCAGTGGACAGCCCCAGTCATCATTCTTAATGGCTCTACACAGTCTATCACATTGATGAATCACAATTTACTGAACAACTCTTTCCTGTTCAATGAAGGTATTGGTAAGCAAAACTAATGGCTGCAGAGAGAAATCTCAGAAAAGAGGACATTACTCCCAAGTCAATAGGCAGCCAAAATTGTCAATGTTAAGATTCTATTAGATATAAATTATTCCCAAGCATTTTCAATGCTTTCCTCGTGTATCCAGGATGGCTGACACTTGGACTCTGGTGGTTAATTAGGTAATCTAAGTAAAACTGATCAGAAACATTTTATTTTAAAATTAATTTTATAGACTACATATTCTAAATATTGTTAATGAAGAATATGTATTTTTTTATTTAGAAGATCCATCCAATCATGTAGTAGGTTTCAAGCTTAACTGACATGGCCAGCTTATTAACTACATGGTACAACATCCTAGTCAGAGAAAGATATCGATCCTGAGATGTTTCCTTTAGTTTTATTCTTAAGGAATTAAATAAAACCCTGTTACTTTTTGAGGTTGAAAAGAAGAGTAAGATAATGTCCCTGTTCCTGTGTTGCTCCCATGCTAATGGAAAGATGGTAATCAAGAACCAGTAATATGGTTTCAGATGATGAGAGAGGCTATGAAGGACAACAGATAAAAACAGGGAAGATGTGTTCTGAAGAGGATCTCCACGAAGGTGTCATCTCCACAGAGACCTGAAAGATGCAAATGAGCACCGTGAAGATCTGGGGTCTGGTTCCAAACAGAAGAACTGGCCAGGGCAGCAGAATGCAGTGTGAATGAGCATGTCCTGTTCTGGTGGGAGCCAACCACCACCATGACGGGCCTTGTTGATCAACTTCAGAAGTACGTGCTCTACTGGTTATTGGGGGGGCAGGGCACTGAGGGGTTCACGTACAATAATACAATGATCTGATCTGCCGGATACATGCAGAGTTCCACTCCGGCTACAGTGTAGATGCAGGGGCGAGAGCAGAAACCAGGAGCAGGTTACAGACCATCTGGCAAATGGTGTACTTTTCCAGTCCAACAGAATACCACTGTTTGGTCCTGCATACACAGAAGTTCACTGAGTGAGAACATGGCCAGGCCTAGCGGACAACTCCAACTCCGTGGTGGGCGCACACACTTGAAAACAAGGACTGTTTCACTTATGTCCGTGATTCCTTTAAATCTTCAAGCTATCTACTGTTTTTCTTCCCCACTTTTGGTTCTGTACATAAGTTATTCCAAATTATTAACTCTTCAAGGGGAAAAAATGGTTAACATGAATTCCCTCAAGCCTGGCGCATCATTCAGACTTAGCAGATGCAAAAGAGAGCAGCCCTGCCTTTCTAATTTTAAGAACTGCTGTGCGAACTCCTTTTTCAAGCTTCCCTGGTCTTTTGTGATTAATTTTAGTAACTGGAGAACGACTTGTTTAAGAACAAATGAGTCATGATACAGCTTAATATCTAGCAACCTAAAATCACCCTCCTCCACCGAGAATATCATTTTCAAGTATGAAATTCTCATGTTTTAAACATTTATACTCCACGTTAAGGCTATGAAGCTTCCTGCTTTACAAAAGAGAAGGGGAGGGACAGGCCAGGGACTCGAGACTGCCGAGAATGAGTAGCAAGTCAACTGCCTTCTGAAGGTATTTGTCTTAGGTATGTCTCACAATGTGGAAAAAAAGAAATCTCACTCAGATAAAAGTTTATAACCAGTGCCCTTTAAAATATGTTTTTCCACACAGCAATCCTACCACAATATAAATTTCTCATGAGCTAGAATGGCAGCCCTGTGACTTTTGCATTGATTATACACCCTTGAGCCTTAGGCATAGGAGAGGCCAGCACCCAGGAGAGCAGAGGTCAAACAGGAAAGAAACCAAAGCCACAGGCTCCTGAGCTTTCTGTATCATCTCTTCTTCTCTTGAATTATGACTTGCTATAAACCTTTGCAGATTAACTGGAGAACTAGCAATCACCTCATGGAATATCTATCCAAAATATGCAGCTGGGTGGAGGATGCAGCTGAGTGGTAGAGTGAGTGCCTAACACCCTTAGACCCTGGATTTAATAGCCAGGACTCCCCCTTCCCCACTCACCCAACACCCCCCCCCCTCCACACACACACACACATTACCTTTCAATAGGTTGTTTCCCCCAACACTTAACAGCAATTACAAAAATGTGCACCAAGTTAAAAAATCCTGGTCACTTGGTTCAATGAGCATCGTTGCCAATTTTAAAGGATTAACTTCAAGCACCGAACAGTCCCTAATTGGGGTGGGAGGAGAAAAAAAAATTATTTTTTTCAAAAAGAAAAAACAAAGGAAATCCCTTCCAAAGTCAGTAATTGTCCATCAAGAAATGGCTGGTATTCCTTCTGGAAGTGCCCCTAGAAAACATTTTTAAAATATTCTACTCAAACCAAGAAAATTATTTTCATCTTATTTGGGGATCTGAAACACTATTTTCCACTTATTGGCTCTTTCTACAAATATTCACGATCACCTGCCCTGAGTCTGAGATCATACTATGCATTGGGAAGAGGGCGGTGAATAAGATACAGGGGAAAGCAAGTGTCATCCTACAACCAGAACAACCTTCCAGTGGTACAGCATTACATTAAGGCCCCCACGACTCACCTGTCCAGGACCCATAGCACTGTGTGTCCCCGTAGTTAATTTTATGGGTCACCTGGAGAGGGCCACAGGGGTTCCCAGATACTGGGTCCAACATTATCCTGGGTATTTCTACAGGGGTGTTTGTGGATGAGGTTAACATTTACATTGGTGGGCTCTGGGATGGGGGGTGAGAGTGACCCAATCAGTGGACAGCCTGGACAGAACAGAAAAGGCCGATGCTGCCCCAGGAGGAGACAGCTCTTCCGGCCTGAAGGCCTTGACATGGGGCCATGAGCTTCTTCCTGCCTTTGGATGCAGTTTGAAACATCATCTCTCCCTGGTCTTGACCTTGCCAGCCTGTGGACTTGGACTGAACTTCCTTATTAGCCCTCCTGGTTCTCAGGCCTTGGGAAGGGGGCTGGAGCCACACCATGGGCCACCTTCCTGCAACTCTTGGGATCTGGCCTCCATGTCTGCATGAGTCAATCCTCGTGGGAAAGGTCTTCATGACCAGGCCTGCACACACGCCCTCCTGGCTCTGTTCCTCTGAAGAAACCTACAGGGGACTTTGGTCATGGGGATATCAAGAAATGTGATGCCCTTGGAAGTTTGTCACATGTGTGCCCTGAGTCCTGCCCTCTTGGAAAATTTCCTTCACCACACACGAAACTTGTGCCACCCTCCTGGAGAGGTCAATGTGGAGGGGGGCCACGGCCCTGGCACAGCAGCCACAGAGAACAGTCATTGTGTGTGACCCCACAGAAATCCTTGGGAATCCTTGAACAGGAGTGGCAGGATTAGATCCTTTTCTTTTCTTTCTTTTAAACAATTAAAAGGCCACTGGGTGGCAAGATGCAGGATGGTCTAGAAGATAAATGGTCCAGAGTCTGTGAGTCTGTCCCATAGGACATTGTGCGGCCTTCCCCAAGGTGGTGCCTATAAAACTGGAGGTAGAGCCACAGACCTGCCGCCCTGTTAGATGGGGACACATTAGGGATGGATACAACCGTGAGAATCCCAAGGCCTCTGCCTTGGGGACCCGGTGGAGACGACAGTCTGGTTAGTCCGTCATGAAGCACTGGTTTGGAGAGTGGCGAGGATACGAGGGGAAAAAAATCAGGACAGTGATGTACAAGTCCAGCAGGACATCCTCAACCCCAGGCCCTGGGGCACCCCTTCCCCATCAAGAGTGTCATCTGGGAAACCTCCCTTGGGATCAGGGCTGTCTCAATGCCCAACGGCAATGTTGTCATAATGACCATGACATTCTTCTTAGGAGCTAACTTTCCCCTGGGTTTATCATTCTCAAAACAAATATGTTGGAAACTAAAAAGATAAACATGTTAAATGAGTTTCAAAATAATTAAAACAACCAACCTTCCCGCAGCCCATCTCACCTCTTGCTAGGACGAGACTCTGAGTTCTCTCTCAGATTGTGTTCAACCTCATACCAATGGGGGTACAGCACGTGCCTCCTTCTTGCTACCTCTCTCTAAGCCTCTACCAAAGCCGAAAAATCCCCTGTAAGTGGGCTCATTTGACTGGGGTCCTCAATTCCATTGTAAATAAGATGCCACAGTGACAATGCTAGCTAGGAAATTCCCAATAACCTCCCTCCTTCCCTGCCCCCAGCAGATGTACTTCTCCGTCTAGACTCCTCCTGACTCTCTTGCTGGAAAATTCGCTAAGCAGTACAAACAGAGCCAAGGCCAGGGGGTATCACCTAATTGAATGGGATGCTGAGTTCGGCTTTTAAAAAGTGACTCAGTAAAATCCAGAAACAAGTCTCTTCCCTGAGCCAAAAAGCTCTTTGGGCCAGCTTTCAGCTTAGGGTGAAGCCACTCGAAACAAATCTTTCCAGAAACACAGAGTGTCCTGAAAAGTCCTCCTCTGCACCCTCTTCAGAAGAACCCTGAGCCAAATCTGCAAACTGCAGTGGGCTCCCACCTGGTCCTGTTGCCCTGCGTGCTCTGGTCTCCATGAGGACACACTATTGGTCCCCCTTGGGAAGGTGCTGACTGTTAATGTCTCAGGATGGCATCATTTCAAATTTCTTGTATCATTTTAAGATTTCTCATAGTCACTCTGACCCCAGACTCTGCCCAGAAACGTGGTCTTTGCTGAAAACCTGTCTGGTGGGCTTTGGTGAGCAGTCATGTGGTACTGAGGCGGAGTTCACGGGTGGGAGCAGACACCTGTTTCACAGCTCAGAGCTCTGTTTACTACTGGACTCCAGGAAGTCACTTCACCCCGCCCAACCTTCAATTTTCTCATTGGTACAGTGGGAATAATAATGTATACCTAGTGCATTTATGTCTGTTATCCCCTGAAGTAATTATGTGAAGGAATAATAACAGTCAACCACATGAGTTGTGTGAAGATGAGGACCATTTAACCATTGCATCATGTAGCAGCTGGTAATAATAAATGCTCAAGAAACTTTTAATGATTATACATAATCAATAAATAGATGCAAGAAGAGCACCAGACATGCGAGAGATGTTGCATGGACGTCAGGTAATATCATAAACCTGCCACCACTTGTGCAGAGTTCTTCCAGCTCTGGGCTGCCAGTGACTTGAACTCTTGTAACAATCTCCTTAGACACCATTTCCAACAATGTGCTCAGGTCCTGGGAACTTGGTGTGTGTATCAGGAGCTGTCTGGTATTAGACGACTCAAAAAACAAACAAACTAGGAATCCTTCGTGCCAATTACTGATGTCCACCAGGCAAGAGCTATAACTTAATTCCAAACAGCCAAGACCATGGTTTGAAATGGATACTGTAAAAAGCAAGAAAGCCCCTCAGGTATGTCCACCCCCACACCCCAAGATGTCATGATAATGACGCTGATGAGACATCCATTCCTAGGTACTGGGGAAGTTCATTGAAAGTCTCATGTGCCACTGAAAATATCCAAGTCATCCAACACCTGATAAATACAATTGGTGACCGAATTAGTTTATCAGACCTTCTCTGACCAATTCTCCTTGGTGCAACAAATGTTTTCTGAGCATCCACCCTGAGCCAGACCCTGTTCCAGGCACTCTGTTCTCAAAGAGAAAAAACAAAGGACTTCTCCACCAAGAATTTGCTGTGTGAGCATGACCACTAAGTAATGTGACTTTTTTTTCTTTTTTCCTTTTTTTTTAAGAAGCATATTAACTACAGGTGCCTGATGAGCTATATAATTATTTTGACACAATTTCTATGCCTAATATACAAAAATTCCCTGTCAGACCTGATATCAGAGATAGTTTATACATTTCATAAGGAAAAAAAAATCACTATTTCTTCCTTACTGTCTTACCTCCTTTTTTGGACCAAAAACAGTACTATCTATTTTCAAGGGCTTCCTATGCTGACCTGGTTACCCTGGATCTTTGGTTGCTTCCCCCAAACAATCTCAACACACTTTCACAGGCTGACAATGTGCCAAGGTTAGAGACTGTGAAAAGAATGTGTCACTGGCCTTCGAAGGTCTTCCAAAAGTGGACTTCCAAAGATATTTAAACCGTAGCCACCTAAACTGTTGGATTGAGTGGAAAAGTCCCAGGGTGCCTCCCTAGAAAATGTGCCTTCTGGTAACTGGTTAAAATACAAGCATTTCATCTGTAGTTACACCACATATTTATTTTAGTTGACCAAGTACAGACCACAGAGCAAATGCACAACCCTCTCTCTTCTCACTGGCCAGAACCTGGTAGGTCAGGACAAGGGACCCTCCATGGCCCAGCTGTCTCCCACAGCTCATCAGAACTATGGATGAGGATCTAAGTCTTTGAGGCTATTTTAATTCCCAGCAAAATTAATTTGGCACAAATGCAGCAGGAGTCCCTTCCTTTGCAGGAAATACTTCTGTTACTGTGAATCTGGTACATAAAATAATCCACCCACTGAAGAGCAGAATTAGCAGTGGCGTTTTTGTATTGGGTTTGTATCCCTGAAATAATTTCTTTTTTAAAGTTTCCTGTGGGATCACGGCAAGTGGGTAAGGGCACCTGTAGGCGGGTGCCGAGGGGGCTTCCTCAGATGCTTATCTGGGGGCATCCCATAGGGACCTGCACCGCACTGAGTCTCTCTCTTCTCGTATTCAAATCCTCTTGTAAATACCTTTTACCCGAGTTTTGGTGCTGCCGGACAGCAGCATTAGGATGTGCCCTTAGGCCATCATGAAAACAAGGGCCTACTTATTTCTAAAAGGAAATTGTGAGGATAGCTAGATGTGTATTAGAATGTCAGCATCTTCATGAAACCTTCCTTCACTCTTCCAGAAGACGCACCTGAGTGTCCTCTCTCTTTCCGCTAAACTCATCAGCGCTTCCCCAGGCCTGGCAGCCAACCTGGACAATCCTGCAGTGTAACCGTAAGGCATGCTTAGCTCATCTTTGCAGTTATAAGATCATCCTGTACTGGGAGGTCAGGAGCTCTCTTCACGTTTTTACCCTTCACATCAGGGGACCCCCAGCAAACATACAATAATCTCATAAATTTACTCTCCATGTTTATAAATAGTCAAAGATCTAGAAAGCACTTTGGTGATATGGCCCGGCAGGGCTGCCAATCCCCACTTCAGGACTCTTTACTGCATGCTAAGGGACTTTGTATAACTCTGTGGCACAGGACCTTATACATACCTCACTTTACTGTCTTCTCAAGAATATTAAAAAAAATGTTTTAGAGTATAACAGCTTTGCTCACAAAATCAGCTTATTTCCATATTAAACATAAAAGTACACTTTGGAAAAAAAAATAGAAGATCCACTAATTAAATTTATTTCTAGATTTATTTTAAATGCTTTAATTTTTGTCATAAACAAATCTTTGAAATGTTGAATTTTAAACAACGCAGCAGCCTTTTTTATTTGATTGGTTTCTGAGACACAGGAGAGGAATGAAGAACAAAGGAATTCTCAAGATGCTAGTAAAGAAAAGAAAGCAGTTTTGCTTCCTGCTGCCCACCCCCCCAGGTCCAGTGGTCCACAGGACATCACTTCTGCTTTGCAGCAGTTTGTGCCCTGGGTTCCATCTCTGGCTCTAGGTGTGGGCAGTGAGTGAATTTGGCTTCTTCCAGGAGTTCAGCTGCATGGTCTTCACAGACCTGATGTGCACCCAGATCCGAAGCAAACCTCCCATCTGTGACCTGGTCAACTCCTTCACTGGTGCCCTTCCAAGCATCCTGCCATCAGCCCACCTGTGACGCTGTCTGCATGTGTGCTGGCTGCCTCCCCGGTGAGGTGTGACAAGGACCCAGAAATCCCCTGAACGCTGTTCAACTGCACAGCCCAGACATGAGAAGTGTAAAATACTATATCAACAGTGCTCCCGGGACAAGCCAAGGCCACGGTAAAAACACACAAGGCAGGTAAAAACAGATGACTTCCCACAAAGGCAACACAAGAGCAGCTATTCCCTCCGGATACTTGAAGCCTTTTAATAGACACCCCCACCACTGCTTTACCAATATCATCATTTCTGGGGGGATCATGAAAACAGAAGGGAGACAGTATAGTAGAAGAAAGGGACCAGGAAAAGAAAGGAGGGGAGGGAAGAGAGACACACTGGGGAATACAACTGGGCAATTACATGGTTCTATTGTGGGCACATATGAATATGTAACAGCGAATCCCACTATTATGTATAATTATAATGAACCAATAAAAAGAAATTTTAAGTGCCCATATCCAATGCATGGAATAAACATTCCAAATATATATACATATACATATACATACACACACACACACACACACACATATATATATATAGTAAAGAGTTGTTTGGCATTTGTGTTATTTTATACGTAGCATACACGAACGATTTCTCTCCCTACAATTTCACAGATTAATCATGGAAGGGTTGCATTATGGTGTTAAGTGCAGGACTGAGATTGGTATGAAAGGGCTGCTTCACAGCTTTTTTCTCACTTAAGGCATTAAAAGAAAACAGAAAGTATAAAAGGACTTAATGTGCTAATAGATATACGCACGCACGCACACCAACATAGATGCATGCATACTGGGGGGGCCTGAATACCGGGGTCTCCTTCTAACAGGGCGGGCCTCATGACAGATGTAACCTAAGACAAATGGAGACTGTTCTAAGGATGGGAAGAAGCACTGAGGGACTCTGAGCCGGTGAGATAAAATTTTATGATGTGAAAGGAAGAAGTCCAGGGAAGAACAGGCCCCAAGAGAACCCACCGCAGCCCTCCCCCATCCACCCCACCTCGTCGTAGCCAAGGCAGGGAAGAGAAACCCACCAGGGCTGAGAGACAACCACGCTGTGCCTCTTGGGCAGGGCAAAGTCACCCCACTACCCGCAAGCTCAAAGCAAAACACGGCCCGTTCCCTCTTCTACCTGTCCACATCTCTGAATTTGGTGGGGAAAAGAGAAGAGCTATTTCTCAACACAGAGCATTTTCGTGTGATTTTGTTATGTTCTTGTATAAAACCGCGAGTGCAGGGCAGGGATACTGGGCAGAGTCGCAGGCTGCACACCTAGAAACACAGATTTGGCTCAAGACTCCAAGGGCCTCTCCAACACGGAGCCGGAAGAGCGCAGCTTGAACCAGGAGCCACACACGGTACCATCCACCCTCCAGCTTGGGAATCCTTATGAAGACTTGCGGCAGCGGTGACTGAGTTCACCCCAAAAGCACTCCCATAAAAGCCCTCGCTTTCCTCTCTTCTCTGCTCAAGGTGTGGGGCTGCACTTCAGAGTCTGGAAAATGCCTGCCTCTCTTCTCCAGGTGCTGGGAGGGAGTACCTGGCCAGGGACATGCTGCTCATCCAGAAGGGGCAGAGGAAGGGCTGAAAACTTGGCCTGAGAATCTTCAAGGGGTCCTTGCATGGCACCCAGAAGCCCTTTCTTCACCAAGATCCCTGGCACTATGTGGAAAGGATGAAACATGAGAGTCCTACATTCTCCACTCAACTCTCTACCCTGAGGTCTTCATGCATTTGCAGTAATGCAGACTTTCAACTATGGCTGCTCCTTGCGCCCCAAGGAACATCTCAGTTCAGAAGAACTTGGCACGCTCTTCCACCTGGCTGCTGTCATCTGGGTAAAGCTGGTTTATCTTCCGGTACTTTCCCTTCCCTTTCATCTTGAAGATGGCAGAGCAGGTACAATATTTGTGGGTTTCACAAGCTTAGTAAAGCCCCCCCCCCCATCTGTGACTGCTTTGGCGCCTCTGAGCAGAGTAAGGCACTGTTAAGCAGGACAGGAATGGCACCTCTTAACCATTCCCCGTGGCATGAAAAAAAAAAAAAATCCATTCAAATTTATTAATTTTTCAAGGGAAAAAATGCTCAGGGCAGCTTTTCCTCTTAAATTCTCCTTCATTTCCCCCAAACCTTTCATTCTTTCAATGGATCTTCTTCATGCCCTCTAATATTTTTCTAGGCATCTGAACAGAGCTTTCAGTGAACGCATCAGGTAGGAGCCAGAAACATACTTTACCAACAATATGTGCCAATCAAGCCACCGACCTCGCTCTTCCCCATCAGTACTAGCTCCTTGGAGGAGCCAACCACAAACCCAATCAGGTACCCGAGAAGCAACACGTGACAGTATCCCTCAACGTGCCCCAGTCTCCTCACCTACAAAATAAGGAGGTTCGGTCTTAAAAATCCCTTCCTGCTCTAGAATTCTGTGATCTTAAAATTTATGCAGAAAGGATGAAACATGAGAGTCCTACATTCCCCACTCAACTCTGTATCCTGAGGTCTTCACGCTTTCCCAGGACCTGCTGGGTGCAGTTCAGTTTGGCCACCTTGCCACTCCCCGAGACGCACTTGAATAATTACACAGTGAGGCCTCCGCCCTGGCTGCAGAAAGCCCTAATCTCAGGTCTCTTCGTTCCAAAGACCAAAAGGTGAATTTTCTCTTTGGAAGGTCATGCACAATTCCATATCAATCAGGATGGCTGACCTTTATGTCTTTTTTTTTTTTTTTTAATCTCATGTACCTTCTTTCTTTCTCATATTAAGAAAAAAAAAATCATCTCTTATCTTTACTTTTAAGAATATTAAAATGAGGCTCAGTGCCGAATCTCCAAGGCCCCAAAGCAACTCTATCCACGGAGGTATCTGGGCCAGAAACCTGGGAGCTAGTCTCAACATTTCCATCTCCCTGGCCCCATGGTGACCAAGAACTGCTGATCTGGCTCCTAAATGTATCTTAAATGTCCATCCCCATTGCCATCAGCTCCCCCAACTCCCACTGCCTTTCCCCGGGGAGGAGGGGCCTCTGCATGTTCTCCACCAACCCACCTCCTGCCCCATCCATTTCCTAAGCCACAGTAACCTGTATAAGATGCGCACAGTGTTACATCACTCCTCGTGTCAGACTTCCCCGGGGTCCCCACTGCTTCCAGGAGGTTGTTCCAAATCCTTCAGAATTCTTAACAAAACATCTGATGCCTGACTTTCTCGTGTTCCCATAGCTGAGCTCCTTCCCGCATCTGGCTCTCAACTTGCTTTTCCCTTGTCCGGCACAGTCCTTTCCAGGGCTCCTTCCTCCACAGCACACACGTGCTTGCTCCCTTTTGCCTGCCTATTCCAGCCACTCTTGAAGCTCAGTTCGAATGCCGTTGCCTCTGTGAAGCTCCCCTGGCCACCTACGGCAAGTCCCTCAGGTACACCTGCTCTGCGCACCTGGGTCTGTTTTAACCAGTGACCTTTTTTTTAATAATTTTTTATTGGTTCTTTTTAGTTCCACATGATAGTAGAGTCCATTTTGATATAAATACATAGCATGGAATATATGTTATTCCAATTAGGACCCCAGTCTTTTGGATATATGTGATGGTGAGATTCACTGTGGTGTATTCATATAGGTACACAGGAAAGTCATGACAGAGTCATTCCACTGGCTTTCTTTTTCCTCTCCTGCTTCCCTTCCCTCATTCCCCTTTGTCTAAGTCACCGAACTTGTATCTCCTGCCTCTTATTGTGGATTAGCTTCCACATATCAGAAAACATTCGACCTTTGGTTTTGGGAGATTGGCTTATTTTACTTAGCATAATAGTCTCAAGACCCATCCATTTGCCAGCAAATTTGATAAAGTCATTCTTCTTTATTAACCAATGACTTTTTACCATCTACCTTCCTCCCAAAAAACTCCGTACAGGGCAAGGGGCAAATCTCTGTGATGGTTCTTGTACCCAAGTCACCAGACAAGAGTTTCAGAGCATTACAGATTCTACTTGACCAAAAGAATGAAAATGTGGGAAGAAAAAGGAAGAGAAAAGAGACATACAAACTATTTATGTGCAGCCTAGCCACACATCTGCCCCCTTTCTTATTTTTTTTTTTTTTTTTTTTTTGAAAAAGGGTCTCACTATGTCGCCCAGGCTGGCCTCAAACTCACCAACCTCCCTCCTCAGCCTCTGGTGTAGCACACTCCAGCTCCCCACTCCTGCCCATTCTTGATGGTACAGAAACAGGAGGAGAGAGAAGAAAAATGAGGAAAGTTAAAATAAGAGGACGAAGATAGGAATAGTGAGAAAAGAAGTGAAAGGATCACCCCATGATTCTTTGGGACACCTTCAAAAAAAAAGCACAAGGACTTTGGTGTTTTAGAAAAGTTGGCACACGACCTTTCTTCCATCTATTCTTATCTTTAGAATGCCCCAAGTGGAGAAGGTATTCCAGAAAGGAGGACAATATGGGGAATTGAGGTGGCCGAGGAAATAACACTTTTGTTTGAGGACAAGGCACTGAGCATCCATGAACTTGGGTGAAATTTCTTGTCCACAAAGAGATAAAACAAAGTGACCTCTGGAGGTGCCCTCTGGGGCCTTTGTAGAACATGGAAGCCCCAGTGCCCATGGCACCCGCTTACCGCTGCCTCTACCTCCATCTTAACCAAACCGTAGGATGTTTCAGTGCACTGAAGGTCAAATGAAGGTCACTGACGTTTCCCTCACTACACGGGTTTCAACCACCTAAATCTGAGTCCCTTGAAGCCCACCATGAAAATGCCACCTGCACTGAGAAAGCCACTCACAATCCAAGTTCCTCACTGGAAACAAGGGCCAAAGGTAGGGCTCTCTTGAAGTCCATAACTAAGAATGAGTGACTAAACTGATCTGGCAAAAGCAAGTCAGAGCAGAAATGCTTACCCACCCAGGCCTTCTTTGCAATCTTTTTTTTCAGTTAAAATAATGTTTTTCACGTAACACCCAAGTTCCCCTCCACCCAATATATTTCAGACACTGGCATTCCATGTCTCCTCCTGCTCAATCTCTCTAGCTGATCTCCTTTTTCTTCCTTCCTTCCTTCCTTTCTTTCTTTTGTACAATTAGATACAACAGAGTTATTCAGTAGAGAAAAGCAGAATCGGGACACAAATAAATGTAACGGTTTGGCAGCTCTAGGATCATTGTTCAGTGAAACAGATACAAAGTCATTTCCACAACCGTGGTACTTACAACAATACTGAATGGAAGGGTACGAGGACTCTTGTGAAGCAATCAGGAGCAGTTTGTTACATTGGCCAACACCAGGGACGGCCCCATCTGTTTAAAAACCTTTAGAAATAAACTGAAGGGTGACTTATGCTCACTGTAAACTCCGTCAGTGCGGCCTGTGCTATAAATTTGGTGGATTTAGTCAGTGTGGCTGCCCAGAGTGGAGGAGCACAGCTAATAATTCTCCTCCAAGGACTTCTCTGAGAAGTAGTCCAGGGCTCACAAGGACTATCAATCTGTTCATTAGCACAAGTCAAAGTTACATGAGACTAATTGAGAGCGGTCTAGTCATTAAAAAGGAAAATAAAGCCCAGAAATTCACATTAACATCAAATAATGGTTTGCAGGCTACTTACATCAGTGTCGGGTCCCTTGTCTGCACCCGGGCATGAAAAAGTAACAAACTCATGGCACCTCTTGTGTACCACAAAACAGCAAACTGAGAGAGAGAAAAGAAAACGAAAATTAATATATGGGCTTTGTTCTCCAAACAGGGCTACTTACTGTTAGAAGTTGTTTTCATTTCAATGTAAATAAAATCTTATAAACACTCATCAGAAGGCACTTCACCTTCATAAGCAACATTTTGTATTGATTGGACTCACTGATGACACAGTCACAAAATGCCAGAGCTGACAGGAGCCCAGGAGACCTATGCTGTGGTTCCCAGCCCCTAAAGTTGAGGGAGAGGGGAGCTAGAGATTACAAGACAGTTTTCCAAGGTACAAACCAGAATCAAAACTTAAAGCACCTTGCAACATCCCCTACCAATACATACATGCACTCACAGACGTCTGTGCACATACATGAGCAGACACATGTATGTAAACATTATACCCTGTGGGTGAAAATAATGCAAATATAAAAAAAGAATAACTGATTATAAATAACTCCTGAGCATCCCTTAGTGTGGTTTGCAAGACATCCTCAGTGAAATCTAAACTTAAGGGACTCATCAAGGCACAACCCAATCTCCAGAAAACAGCCCTCTGAAATGGGAGAAGTTGGGGTGCACTGAACAACTTCTGTTTGCCTGTGCTGACATGAGTTGAAGGAGTCCCTGCAAATCTAGCAAAATCTATTACACAGCAAGTATTTTCCGGGCTCCACATGGTTTTGATACCTACTCCTGGAGATGTACCAATAAAATAATCTGTTAGAGAACTTAGTAAACAATCCCCTAGAGGTTTTCAGGGATGATGTAATGTGGGGGAATATGAGCAATATCTGGTCCTTCAAAGCCTGAAGTCTAGCTTCAAAGGGCAGCCTCCATTACTGTTGGTCATCATTGAATAATAAAAAGGTTCTAACAATATACTCTCAGAGTGTTGGGGAAGTTGCAAGCTGTGGTTTGAATGTTTGTTTCTTCCAAAACTCACAATGAAATTTGGTTGGACTGGAGTGGTGTTGGGAGGTGGGACCTTGGAGAGGTGGTTGGGCCGTGAGGGTTTGGCCCTCATGAGTAGGACTAATGCCATTTCAAAAAAGCAAGTTCAGCCCCCTCTGCTGCTTCTATCATGTGAGTACAAGGTGTGCCCTCCACCTGGAGGAGGCAGCAAGAACACCCTTGCCAAATTTTAGCACCTGACCTTGGACTTCCTAGCCTCCTGAAGAGTGAGAAAATAAACTTCAGTTCTTTATAAATGACCAGTCTCAAGTATTCTGTTATAGCAACAGAATGCAACTAAGACACTGCACAAAGAAAGCTAGAACTCCTCTAATTCTCAGTTCGTGTGCTATTTTCTTCTCTCACCAATGATAATGCAACTCCCTGCACATATGTTAGTACATGAAGGAGATCAAAGAGGGTGAGCCATTTCAGTGGGTGGGAAAGGACAGCAGGTTTGCTGAGCGCTGAACTCCCAACAGGAGATCAAGTACTGAGAGAGTACTGAGAGGACCATGAGTGGTCAGAAAGAAATTCAGAATATTTTTGATGAGCCTTGGAAGTCACCGAGAGGTTTTACACTGAAAATAACACAGACAAAAGCAATATCTAAGATATGCAAATGGTAGCAACAGTAAGAATTTAATAGTATAGATTTGTGGCCATAAGACCCAGTTACAAGTCTTTTGCATAGCAGAGGTATGGAAGTAATTGTCCAACACTATTCAGGATGCCAAGATACGGACACAACAGATGCCAGAGAAATTTCAGAAGAATTTTAGGACTTGCTGATTAACCACTAAATATCCTATTTCATGTGAGCACACACATACATATGTACACACAGATGCACATTCCTATACAAACCCAGAGGATGAAGAGATGGGGTTTCCCTATAAGAGAAGAAGAATCAGGGGTGATTGTTGGGTGGGAGCCATCCCAGAAAACTTAATGAATGAAAAGATCTCATATAGGAGCAACCTTTTAGAGGTGGAACTGCCCAGGAGAGGGGTTATCTTGAGCTGCTACACACCATCTACCACGCCCAATACACCTGCCCACCCTTGTGCACGGCCAGAGGCTGGAGGAGGTTGGAGAGAAGCAGAAGAAAGGGCCCCCTGGCTGTCTGGGCAGCACTGAGCCAATCAAAGGGCAGCACTGAGCTCCTGGGAGTCCTCAGAGGAGCGTCCTTTCCACTGTGTTCTGCTAAAAGCATCTTGATTGCAAAATCCTCCAAGGATAGATAATAAAGCAGGGCTTCGAAGGCGCAAATTAATCTGATCTGCTCACAGCCCCCAGGCACAGAATCACTTCTCGTTCACTGGAATCAGAAAGATCAATTACGAACAGAAGAGGTTAGAGCAGCATTATTCCTGATCATGGTTTATTCTGGAGACGGTGTTTGGAGAGGGAAATCAGCCTTCCGATTTCCCACTTAATTGTTTAAACACCTAGGTCTTTCATCCTTTTTATTTTTTTTTAAGTCCTGTCCATATTCAGATGAACAGTGTTCAGAAAACCCATATTTGTCAAACCCCTTTGGAAAGACGTCTTGTCTTCTGCATCTGTCATTGCTATCTGCATCTACACATCAACACAGTGACACAGCTCCACCTGGAAGTATTGCTATTGCACACCTAATAAAACATGTCTCATTTCAAATTTTTTCCTGAGAAGAACCAGGCCATTACTGCCCAGTAAAACTTACAGGGAAGCAAAAAAAACCCACCCACCCCCAAATTACATCCCTGCAGCCTGCCTTAGGGGCTCCCTCCTCCTCTTCTATGCACAGAAGCTTCCCATTTCAATGAACAGATTCTACCAACAGGAGGCAGACAGGAGGGAGAAGGGTCTTGTGTTTCCAAAGAGTCACACTCACAGATGGGGGTTATCTGAGGACAAAGACCCTATAGGCCTGTTTGAAAATTCAAGATTCATGAAAGATGACCTCCAAAGGACAAGGAAATAGAATCTGCCCAACCTGGATGACCAGGGAGAGAAAGCCCGGTTGTACCTTACCTTTAACCCCACCCCCGTCCCCCATGGAAAAGATGGAGAAGAGGACCTTGTAGTTGGGCTGACTCTGGCTGAATATAGCATTTATCTGGGAAGGTCTGCCCCAGAACACCCAGCCATGACCAGAGATTCCAAAATGGCTGGTCTTGACCTCTGGTTTCAAGTTGCAAACTAAACTGGGTAATTCACATGCTATAAGACAATATAATCAAACAAGACATTTGAAAAGTCTTGCTAGTGACATTGAAAGAAGAGGAATAGATTGGGACAATAAAATAAGAATTCACTGGACTTAGCTGGAGATGGCCAGTATAGGTCTTTCCCTGGCTAAAAAATCGGGAGTTATTATCTTTCATATTTTAAAATCTAAAGGAGGGGATGGGGTTGTGGCTCAGCGGTAGAGCACTCGCCTAGCATGTGCAAGGCCCTGGGTTTGATCCTCAGCACCACATAAAAATAAATAAATAAAATAAAGGTATTGTGTCCAACTACAACTAAAAAAATAAATAAATAAATAAAGGAATTTATCTTACCATGTTAATGTGGAGTAAGGGGAATTGGGGACAAGGGGAAATAAGGTGGTACCTGTCTCATGGTACACCTCCAATAATACCTGCCTGACCTGGACAGCCAGGAAGACAAACTGGTAGCCCCTGAGCTGGGAGGAAGTGGAGACACAAATCAAGGCAGATTCTTTCTGCATCATGGTTTTTCAGGGGTCCAAACTCTTGGTCCTTAAACAAATCTGTGCTTAAGAAGCCACAGGCTGCCCAGAAAGTCTGAGTTGGAGCCTCATTTCAAAGACTATGGGTCACCTGCGTCTGTGAAGCCAAATGAGAGGATGGAAAACAGGAATCCAACCGTGTCATAAAGACACAAAGTCAATCTTCACGCCATTAACTGCTAAGCACAAAATCACTTTCCTCTAATCCTCTGCACGACACGCTTACTCTGCCTCCCAGACATGGATGACTGGATAACGCACATAATGTGGAGAGAACAGAGCAGTGGGACAAAGAGTGACAGAGACCACAGGCTCCGCCAAGTACATTCCTTAACACACCCTGACTGTGGAGTTGAGAATGCTCAACTGTGTCAAAAGCCATCATCGTGCAGGTGACTACCTGAGGGCTCTTGATCCTAGACAATGTCTCCTAGAAAGATCCTGAGAAAACGTACGTCCAGAAGCCTTTCCATACCCCATCCATGCATAAAGGTTTGACCAAAAAAAAAAAAAAAATATATATATATATATATATATATATATATATACACACACACACACACACACACACACACACATATATACATACATACAGTGAACTGACACTACGGATAAGGAAGGGGCTGTAGCAGAGTACGTGCTGTCAGTCAACTCCCCTTCAGAAGTGCCACCCGCCAGCACCGATCACCCACAAATCAGTAAGTACAGCAAGGGTTCTAACCCAAGGGGAAAGTTCAGCTAACAGTAATCAGTCACCACTATATGCCCACTAGGATGGCTATTGTTTTCTTTTAAAAAGAGGAAGAAAAGAAAAGGTGAAAGGAAAACTGTTGGCAAGGATGCAGAGAAATTGGAACCCACATCCGTGGCTGGTGGGAATGTGAAATGGTACAGCTTCTTGAACAGTCTGGAGGTTTGCTAAAAAATTAAACATGGGATTCTCATATGATCCAGCAATTTCACTTCCAAAGAGAAAAGAATTGAAAGCCGGTACTTAAAACAGATATTTGTACACCAAGTTTCATAGAAGCATCATTCTCAATAGGTAAGAGATGGGAACAACTCAAGTGTCCTTTAACAAATGAATGGACAAATGGAAGGTATTATGTACATGCAAAGAGCAAAATCCTGACATGTGCAAGAAAAGGATGAATCTGAATACATGGTAAGAGAAAGAATCCAGAGAAGAAAGAAACAAATGTGTATGATCCCACTCATGTGTGGCCGCTACAACAAGTTCATAGAGTAGAACAGGAGTTCCCAGGGATGGGGCCAGGAAAGGAATTGGGAGTTGGTGATCAGTGGGTTCAGTTTCTATTTGAAATGATTAAAAAATAAAACTTCTGGAAATGGATAGTAAAGGTGACTGGGCAACACTAAATGTACTTAATGCTACCAAATTGTTCATTTAAAATTGCTTCAGTGGTTAAATTTCATGCAACATGTTTTACCACAATAAAAAATGTTTAGGTACTTAATCAAACAAGAACAATATTCTTGAGATCATAAACAAGAGGCACAGGGAGTTGCAAACAGCTTTGTGGTCCTGCTGGTGTGAATTTTTATCATTATTCATGTTCACAGTTGAGTTTTAGTTGAAACTGAAGAAAGAGAACCAAGGTAAAGTATTGGCCTCCATTCTACAAAATTCCAAATGAAATCAGTGTCAGAATAGACAGGGATTTGGGGAAAGCTTGGAGCTCAGAGCCAAGGGCTTAGGTGACCTTTTAGTATTAGAGATGTGCCCCACCCCGCAGCCTCCCGCAGCACCTCAAGCTGTAAAGGTTGGTGGTAATGATGGGAATGAGGCTCCTTAGACCCCAGGTGTGGCCCTCTTACTAAATTATTGAGATACTTTGTCATCTAATACTATATGCACAGGGGGATCACCCCACCTACACAGAGCTTGCTGTGTTCACGGAGGGGAAAAAAAATACATAATGTTATGTTCAGTTTTCCACTTCACCTTAAAATAAATAAATTTCTTTTCTTTCCACACTAAATTCAGATCATTTCAAATCCATGTTATAGACATGTAAAATGAAATATAGGCCTAAAAATCCCCCATGCTCCAAAATCTATGGGAAAACAGCCATGCGTAACCGATTCTGAATTCAAGGAAGAACCTACTAAATTTAACAGTGCGACTTCGTTTAGAACAGAAGGCTGGTAGCTGAGCTTCCCTGATTCCTTTTATTCCCCTCCTCCTTCCTTAAATACATAAATGGCTGCCATCATGTGAGATGATTTTAATTAAATTTTTGCTTAGCTGGAAGGGATTAATGAAAGGTAACGTCACATCAAAATACAATGAAATGAAAATCTCTAAGGCAAGTCAACCGCTTTCAGCTTTGCAGGGAAAGTAATAAAAAAAAATGGAGCTTATATTATATTTGCATGTTAAAAGAAAATTATTGGTTTCAGATTTATAACAATGAAAACAGTCTTCTCCTGGGATACATGTTAAAGTTGTGTGAAAACAAATCAAATAAATGTGCCTTGTCACACAGCATAAGGCACGCCATTCTTCAGACGGCACACTGGCTCTGACTCCTAGCACGTGTACCGAAGACGCCCAATACGTTCTTTCAAAACTCCCTGGATTCCCCGGCCCGACCAGGCGTCCCTCTTCCCCCTTCTCTCTAGGAGAAGCATCTCTAATTTCACCAAGAATGTCGGAACCTCCTTTCCCTGCTGGTGGGGTCTGAGATCTATTTTGAAGAAGTAAGAGAGAGAGAGAGAGATGGAACGTGGGCCTTGGGGGAAGGGGGACTGGAGGGCTCATGGTGTTATCATCTTGCACCCCAAAGGGAGATCTCAGGATGAAACTGAGAGCACAGACCTGGGGGTTGGCGTGGAATTCACCTCCGGGCCCTCCGTCATGCGGACCAAGAAGTACCCTTTAAAAAGGTCATTTTCTTCACAGACACCTATCCCTTCGTATAAGCCATGAAATTTAATACACTTGAGCACACAAGACTGTGTCACATGTGCTTTCATTGTTTGTGCTCGTTGGAGTTGGCTTTTCTGTATTTGTAGGAGACAGAATTCTATAATGCTAATGGGAAAACTGGGCTGTGACACAGAGGAGACCACAGGGAATCCCCTTGGGCCTGGGAACCTGGTACCACACGGGCAGGAGAAACTACTCCTGGGCTGTCACTGAAGCAGCAGTTTTGGTTTGGGGCAAGTTGAGTGTAAATGTGTTGCGGGGTCACCCAGCTCTCCATGTCAGGCAGGCACCGGCACTTCAAGGCCAGGGGCCAGAGGACAGCGGGGCGCTAAAGACCAAGCTTTGAGGGGCGTGTGCCTGGTGAAGCAGAAATCCAAGGAGCAGGTGTTCCCATTCTGTGGTTGACGGTGGAAGGAGGCGGCAGTGTAGGAGCTGAGGGAGAGTCAGGGGAGATCAGGGGCCAGGAGCAGTCAAGACCAGCCAGGCCCTCTTCAGAAAGAAGGCTCCTCCAGAGCCATGGAGAAAAGATGAGCCTGCCAGGGGACTGCTGGTCCTGGCCCACTACGGCCCAGAAGCCACTCGGGGGAGAAGAAAGATGAGGAAAGGGACACAAATACCAATGGTTAGACACCGGTGTCTTCCTTCACTGATTTCAACTTATTCCTGTGTTCTCCAACTCAAAACTGACACACCTAACATCAACTATGAATTAATAAAATCCCAATTACTTCAGTGTCTGCAGTACCAGGGTTACCTATTTTATGGGGCTAGGGGAGCCTTTAAAGATAAATATATGATTAATCACGCAGACATGTTTGAAGGGAAATCCAAGGTTCACTTTATAAAGCTCAGATCAAGCAGTGTTTTTGTGTTGATTTCAGAATCATCTGAATCACCCAACTTTGCTCTTAGTTTCCGTTTTTAATTTTGCAACATGGGCCGCACATCTGAACCTCCACGAGCCAGGGTACATGTCAGGTTTCCTCATTTTGATCCTAAAGACTGCAACACGTTCGACCCAAGGGTGTATCAAGCTCATCCTACCTGGCTTTCTGCAATATTTTTAAGACTTTTTTGGGGGGGGGGCCTGGAATTAAAAGGGGACCTGTAAGAAAGAACAAAAGTCAAGGAAGTTGAACTGGGCTCTGGGCCTCTCTGTTTTGCCTTTTCTCTTCCCCTTTCAGTTGAAAATTCCCACAGTGGAACAGTACTTATCTCTTTTGCTCACATGTAAGAACTCCATGTAAGCACAGTTCTGCCTGCAGCGTGGGCATAAGGCACGGCACTCTCTTTGGCAAAAGGCACGCCCCTTTAAGTCCAAGAGCAACCCAGGTCTTCCCCAAAACGCCACGCAAAGGAAACGGAGGCTCTTGAACTCTGGCGGGATCCCACTTCAATTCTCACCTCATACAAAATCTGCAAATTTAACCACAGGTATGCAGTCCTTGGTAATAGCAACGTGTTCTGTGGCGGAACACCCCTGTCACAGGAGTTGTGGGGAATGATTTCAGAAATGCTACGTTTTCCATGCTAAAATAATGGCCTTCATTGTGGTTTGTTTGTTTGTTTGTTTGTTTTTAAGTACCGGGGATTAAACTCAGGGGCACTCGACCACTGAGCCACATCCCCAGCCCTATTTTTGTGTTTTTTAAATTTAGAGACAGATTACATGTGTGTACCCCACCAGGCCCAGCTGTCCCCCATTGTTTTGTTGTGTCCATTTTATGATGCAGCAACTGAGGTTCAGAGAGCTCACACGGTAGGTGGGCACTAAGTGACAAAACTGATGGGAAATTTGATGAGTTTGTAATAGAGGACACTGTTGCCTGGGCCCCTGGGTCTGTGCTGATGGCAGTACTGCTTCCAGGGCCAAGACACAAGAGCCTGGTGGTTCGTGCCCATCAGAGGGGAGGCTGGCACAAAACCCAGCCACAGCAAGCAAAGGTGCAAACCAGCAGGTTCTCCAAGGCCTTGGCAGAACAGAGCGTGTGAAGGAAGGATGGGGCTTTCTCCCGCTAAAACCTCACACCAGACACTAGACTGCCTACAGTGCTTCTCCCCAACGCACTGCTGGAAATCCAGAGGGATAAAAATGCACACCACACGCACGCACGGACGGACACACACACACACACACACACACGCATGTACGCACAAGTCAAGAGGTAGGGGAGATGGACAGAAGGCTTGGGCTCGCTTACCACACCTGTCTATCAAGTATGTTTTCTCCTCCTTATCCAACACAGCCCCTTTATATACTTGGAATGTTTCAACCGGGTAAAACCTCAAGGAGCTACTTTTCAAAAACCTAGGGTTGTTTAAGCACTGAGAAACTTCTTTATATTTTTATTTTGAGACAGGGTCTCATTAGGTTACTGCTTAGGACCTCGCTAAGTTACTGAGGCTGTCTTTGAACTTGCAATCCTCCTGCCTTAGTCTCCTAAGCCGCTGAGATTACAGACATGCAAAAATATAAGGCCTGATTACTTTTTCTCTGGGTTTTTTCCTTAAGAATAAAGATATGTATGTATGTATAAAGTTTCAGAAAGACTAAATAAATTATTAAATGACAGCATCATAATATATTATTGTAGGGAAGAATAGAATATTTTATATACATATCAAAGTTAGATCTTTTCCAGCATTATAAATGTCAGAGGAAATTACTCAATGGGCCACATGAAATCTTAACACCATTCTGGAAGAGTCTTCTGCTTAGATGTAAGTTAGATGTAAGGACTTTGGAATCTGACTTGGGATTGAATTCTAAGCTGATATACATTATGTGCATTGGACAAGTTTCTTACTCCCTTTAAATTTGAGTTATCTCATTGTATAGTGGTGAAGATAAAAATGAGAAAATGTTTGTAATTAGGTAAATACAGTCTCTAGCTTATAGTAAGTGATAACTCAATGGTGGTTATTTTATCATCATTAATAATAATATAATAGCATTATATCATTATATTATTAATGTTATAATTAACACCATATTATAATTACATTTATATATTAGTATTATAACTATGTTATATTTTATATTAAAGTATATTACATTACTTTATTATACGTAATCATATGTTTTAATATTAATATTGTTATTAATGGTACTATTAATATAATAATTTCTTATTTTTTTATTGACAGTAGAATGCATTTTGACATATTGTACACAAATGGAGTGTAACTTCATAAGTTATGACGGATCCGTTTCAAAATAAAGTTGTATATGTGTCCTTTTGGCCACTTCTTCCACAAATATCCAGGAAGTCCCTAGCCAAATGCCAAGAAACCAGGCAGGCACCAGGGACTCAAGGACTCACAAGCACAGTCCCTTCAGACACCCACTTCGAAGAGATGGTGGGAATTGTGAAAATGATTTCACGAAGGATGGTAGGAGGAGAATGGAATTCCTCCCAGGACTCAGGGCATCGGCCACCGATCAGAGGCAGGGCTGGGGGAGGGCAGAACAGAGATGGGCCTAAAGTCTGATGGGTAAATCCAGTGCCAGCCTCACGCTCCTGAGAAGTCGGGCACAAGCGGACCAAGGCATGTCTGCAGATCAGGGACCGGAGAGTCACTGTCTTATACAGGGGTGGGCAGGAGGCTGGGTAGGGGGCAAACAGGCTGTGGACAAGAAGCATTCAGTGTACTATCTACTGAGCAATAACTACAGCCCAGAAATTGTACCAGACCCTGGTGAGTACAAAGGCCAGTAAGGCTCAGGGTCCTCAGAGCTTTGAGCAGAGCTGGGGAAACAGTCACAGCGGGATCCTTCTGAGGTCATGCAGTGAGTGTCAGCGTCTTCCCAGGGAGAGGGTCTGAGCACCTCATCCCTGCCCGAGGTCAAGAAAGACTTGAGGCAGAAAAGACACCAGTGCTGAGGCTGAGAGAAGACACAGCCCTCCAAGGTGGAACAGCCCCCTTTCAGAGTTGGGCAGGAATAACCATGCAAAGCTATGGAAAGAGGCCTGAGCCACCTCATGCAAACAGTGGAGACGGGTAGGAGGTCAGAGGGAAACGGAGCACCGCTGAACAGGAGCACAAGCACGGCCACCGAGAAAGGGTCACTGTTGATCTTGGTTCACAGAAGGAAATCAAGGGGCTGCTCCAGATGCTCTAGTGAGCACTCCCCTTTCAAGGCCAGCACTCTACGGCTCTGTTTCAGCCACGCAATGGCAGGCTCCTGGGGGTGGGCTAGGAAGTTTTCCTGTTTAATGCTCTGGATGGGCTTCCACGGCAGCCTCTGTGGGGATGGGCTAGGAGCCCTCTCTGCACTGAAGGAAGGATGACGGGGTGCAGTCAGGAAGGGAACGTGGTCCCGTGTTCCTCCTGGAATCAGAGGCCACCATAACCCCGTGGTAATTTTTAATTCTTAGAGATAAATACATGCAGGAACTTTCCATAAATAGAGTGCTTTCATTTTGTCATGATTACATTCAGCTTTTATGAGAAAGTCTGTTCGCATTATTATGCAAATTTTTTTTTTTACCCATGTAGCACTCTCCCCTGCTTATCTTGTGGAACAATTCAAAAAGAAGTCATAATACACTAATTACCTCTCTTTTATCAAGAACGTTGGGAACTAATAAAGCTTCAGGGTTGTGGAACACCACATGATTACAAAGCCAGGAGGCTAGGAGCTTCCAAAAGGAAATGCGAAGGTGTCCAAGGGATTCCAAGGCCCACGGGTGGCTGGCCACGGGGAGCATCTGGGGAAAGGAAGTTTTCACACAAATGAGGACATCAAGGCCCAGAGAGCAGCAGAGAAGCTGCTCTTCAGAAGCACAGAGACAAACACATTGCATTTCCGAACTGCACAGCAGAAAGTATATGGCAACGTGGACTTTAAAATAAATATTACGCCTGGTTATCCAGAATTTGAAAACCAAAATGATTTTTCAATCTACGCTTGTAAGCAATGCTTCCAAACGCTTCCAAACTATTTTCTGATTTTTTTAAAAATATGTACAAGTTGTTTCTTCGTGAGAATGAACCTTTAAATCACCCAAAGTATTCAAGGGGCTGTCTCTAGGATGGTGCTCGGAAAGATTGAATTTTACTTTTATTTCATTTTGTTCATCTATATATATATATTTTTTTTCAACCACTCATGTATTATTTAACAAAAAATCTAACTTCATAGATGACATTTGCAGTACTATGACAGCAACACAGATCCTAGATTGTTCCAGGAAACATTGCCAAAACCAAAGCCATGAGTTTAGCACATACTTAGAATTAAATTCTTTTTTGGTATAATGTTAGTTTATTGGGTATTTATTTCATATAATTCGAGGACTCATATAGGGTGCTTAGCCAGAGGGTCTACCCAGAAATTAGAAAACCACAACCCAGAAACCCTGGAGGACAATTGCCAGAGACAAGCCCAGCACCTAAGAGAAAATAAAGACGGGGATGACATCTCACTGTCGTCTGCCTGAACTCTTTGGGGTTTCACCCCAAATCATGCCATGCTTAGCGATTAGTTTGTATCTATCACAGTATAATGTCCAAAAAGTTAAACTTGACTCTGGAAGCAATAAACAAAAAAGACATTGAAAGTTACTCGACTCATGACGGAAGGACCCACTGAGAACTCCAGTCCACCAAGAAAGGCGTTCTGGAGACATGTGGCCAAGTCAGAGCTCAGGGAGTGGCTGACAGTTGCAGGTTTTAAGATGGACCACACTGATGGTTGTGCAATCTGGAAAATACTAGAAACCACCAAATTCCCCCACTTCAAAAGGATGCATTGCATTTTATGTGACTTCATCTCAAAGTTGTTCTTTTTGAAAGTTAAAAACAGCCAGGGTTGTAACTCAATCCTCAATCCCCAGTACTGTGCCAAGAAGAAAGAAAAGGACAGGCATTCCAACTGACCAGGACATCAACAACCAGGAGTGAGGCAGGCACCACAGCTATGCGGGCCAACCAGGGGTGGCTCTTTCTCTTTGTTTCTTATAAAAAGGGAAAACGCACAAGGAATCCCAATGGAGTCCTCTCTAGGCTGGAGGCTGGGGATGGGGGGAGAGGTTGAGCCAACACAGAGCCTCCCATCTCCACCCAAAGGCTGGGAGGGGATGCTTTCAGCCAGCTCTCCAGACCAAGCGGCACTAGCTGGCCTCTCCCTTGCCACCCACCCCTGGAAGCCAGACACTCCCTCTGAGCCCAGGTCCTCTCCAAACAGACATGGCAGGAAGCACAGCCTGGCTGGGACCTTGGTGAGAGGTGCCCTGGTGCAGAGAGCCACATTCCCCTCTGCAGAGGGACGTGCCTGCAGAGCTTGGGCCTGCCACCCACTCCCCGATGCACCCAAGTGTGGTCACGAAATCCTCATAGAGTCGGCTGCCAGGAAAGGGCATCAGAACCACGGCTCCTTCTAGTCCAGGGGTAGTAGAAGCTAGGACAGATTGGACAAGACCCACCTCAACTGGGGAGGGAGTTTCCCCAACTACCTTTCTCCCTTCACATACTCACTGATAATATTCCAGTTCTTTCTGATTCTTTTGCAATGCTGAGAACTAAATCCAGGGCCTCACACACGCTAGGCAAGTGCTCTGCCTCTGAGCTACACACGCCCCGAAATCCAAATCTTTCAAATTACTCAATTATGTGTGGTGGCACTCAATCCCTGTGGTGGACATCAGTCAATAGCTACAACGTGTAATCATCGAGTCTGTGAAGGATCCATCAGCTGACAAGTACCCAAGGTAAAAATTTATCCCTTTAGATATGAGATGAAGCTAACAGGCTTAGTCTTCTGGACCCGCACGAACCCACCCAGGGCAAGTTTCTCAAATAGGAAAGGGGAACTGAGAAAGATAGAGCACATTCCTCTAGACAAATAAATTAGAAATCAAAAGAAAATCCGGAGCTGGATCAAGTCAATCACCTTCAAAACAACATTGAGTACTAGAAATAATTCTAACACCTGGATTCAAAATTACAGAACCGCAAAGTGAGAAGGAGACGGATCAACAATAGCACAAATGAAAAGATGAAGGTATTTTAATTACACAATTAACAATATGGTCTGGCTGCCAAAAGAGCTAAGAGAAGAGTTGTACAGTCTCTAAAAAGGAGGTGGTGAGAGTTCCACTCAGCAAGTCTCAACTCTTCCTGCCACATGATGCAGGGTTCCAGAGCAAGCAGCTCACTCTCGTAGTTACAGCCTCTTTGCTTTAGGTTTCCAAAGTGGAGGATGAGACTCAGGACTGGAGGACCCACGTGAAAGGGAAGACTGAGTCTGTAATTTAGCTGTTGGCCAAATACTTGGAGGTCTGGTACGTGAAGGCAGGAAGATGCTTTTACAGTTTGTTCCCAAGAATGGAAACCCTACAGGAACAAAGGGTAGAAGTTGCAGGGTATCAGATTGCAGCTCCCTGCAAGACGGCATGAGGTAAGGTCTGTCTGAAAAGGAAGGAGGGAGGCTGAAGTGGACATCAGGGGGGTTGTTCAGCAGAAGCTGGAATGGAGACCAGGAGGGCACTCCGTAGCGCACGGGGCCTCCTGCACCCGGGACACAGACTTCCAGGGTCCACTCTGAAATCCTGAACCAACCAAGTTCAACCCCAGGGATGACTGCAGTGATCCTGCTCAGGAAAGGGGCTCCTTATGATGCATTGTTCCTTGAAGTTGAGGACATGGGCTTCTGGTTCAGTGAAACACATCAAAAGACTCTTTAGGATAAAAAGAGAAAAAAAAAGAGAGAGAGAGAGAGAGATTCTTACTTTCAGGGCTGTAACAAAACCTTCAGCACATTTTAAATCTGATGGTAAAATGTGGATCTAGAAGCTTCAACGTGGGTCTCTTTTCACCTAATTCATGAGGCATATTCTACTCTGGCCCCAGCACATTGCTGCTCTGGGCCATTTCTCGAGTATAGCTCACTAGTGCACTCTCCCAGTTTGCAACAGCAGCAGCAGCTTTCCATCTAGACTGACACTCCCTTTCCGAGCAAAGCTATGTAGACATTATTCCCTGGGCACCCGGCAAGGGGGCCCATGGTCAGCAGTCGGGTCCCCATCAATTTTTAAAGCTCCTACGTGCACACACACAGAAACAGAGACAATGTCACTGGAGGTCTCTGGCCATGTCAATAGCACCATTGCCGTTATTCCCCACCCCCAATCTGGGCATATTGCTACAGAAGGTTCTAGACATAGCCTTGAGTCACTTGAACTTGATCAGTCACATGAGAAAATAAGGATCGATAGTAAGAATGATGATCTCCATAACACTGACAGTGTTAACACTCTTCATAAATCACTTTATTTGGGACAAAGGAATGGTGACACAAAGTAAACGGCTAAATCCTACAGTTAACACTTGGTAAGGCCGAGTTTGGATCCTGCTGGCCTGGCCTGAGGGCTCAGGCTTTTCCCGGGATGCTCGCCGGTGGGCATGGGATGCGTCCCATGGAATAGGAACTGCGATGGCATTGAGTGGGGCTGTGTCTGTGACCATGCTCTAACTCTGTCACAACAAGTGGGTCTGAACAACTGTGGGGCTACTGAGCATCCAGGCTCCAGGTGCCCCCCTCCTGAAGGCTGGCTGCTACAGGGACCGGGATGGAGTCTGGTGTGAGGAAGCCTAACGTGGCAGAGCAGCCCCCGCTGAGAGAAACGGGAAGCCCAGGCTGGACAAGGCCCTGAGGTCCCCACAGTGTGCAGGAACAAGCAAAATAACAGGGTTGCATAAGGGATGGGGCTGGCCCCGGAGGGAAAGTCCAAGCTCCGGGCAGATAGGGCAGGCCCAACGGAAAGGCCCAACGTCTAGGTTAAAGGGCAGTACAGTGGGGTGTGGCCACTGTAAGGTCAGGTAGAAATATCTGATACGGGGACAGGAGAGCATGGGGAGGGGTGGGGAGGAGAGACAGTCAGCTCCCCAGTTCCAGGCAATGGCTCCACAAAAAGAAGAGGGAGATGGGGGAGGTGGCCACACCTGTAATTCCAACTACTTGGGAGGCTGAGGCAGGAGGATCCCAAGTTGCAGGCCAGTCTCAGCAACCTAGTGAGACCCTGTCTCAAAATGCAACAAAAAAGGCTGGGGATGTAGCTCAGTGATGTAGCCTGGCATGCATGAGGCCCCAGGTTCCACGCCCAGTACTGCAAAAAGAAAACAAAGGAAAAAGGAGGGAGCAGTCATGCTTCAGGGCTCTGACTTCTGCCCGTCAGAGACCAGACTGTCTCGATCACCCCTGCAAATGAGGCAAGTCCAGATTCAAGCAGTGCAGACGGTGGCAGCGGGAAAAGCTATGGCTGCTTAAAACAAGGCACATTTTCCTACAGAAATGGACAGAGACCTCCAGTCCTTCACCATGTGCCTGCCCCACGATTCTCCTGCTGCTTTACACTTGGGATCTGCAGAAAACCCGCAAAGGTCTCTTTCAAAAAACCTCCTTTGCAAGAGGAGGCTAGGCAGGGGGCTGGTGGGGGGGGACGGCATCTGGGGACCGAAGGCTCTGCAGCATCTCGGGTCCTGTTAATTTAGAGATACTCACTCCCACCGACATCACGTCAACTCTACTGACTCTTCACTTCTTTCTGGCAACTGAACACTAAACTGGGAAGGAAATGTGAGGTCAATTCTGTGGAAATACCTGATAATGGATTTCTGTTCCCTTGACCGAGAAAACAGGAGAACTGCTAATAGGGTTCATGGACTACCTACCCATAATGACTTAGACCATTTCTACTCTGCTACCACCAACGAGCAAACTCAGGACATCGCTTGGGACTGGGTGGGCCATGAACAAATGTGACTTCCCTCCCTGGCTGATGATGGCCCTTGGGAGCAGAGGGACAGGGTGGGGACTTCTGTAAGAGACCACTCCCACTTTCCACAGAGGCTGCCTCACTGGCTGTGAATAAAGTTTGAACTTGACTGTTCACATTCTAGTCCTTCTGCTTCATCATCCCTCTCCTCTAACTGAATATGGGACTGCCCCACTCCACCCCTGAGCCACTCACAGTGACCCTGGAGACGGGGATGGAGAAGAGCCACACAGTAGTGGACATATCCTTTGGTGGATATTAGAAGTCAGGTTCCATTTCTAGCTCTTCACCCCGATTTTTAAAAAGTAACTTTTACTAATGTTTTATGTCCCAGATGCAGAAAATTCATACAGCTGTCCATTCCATTTTCCAAACTCATTCAGACTTGCCAGTTTAAAAATGGGTCTTATCTTTGCTCTCCCCCCACCCCACCCCTCAAAAACAAAAATCACAGAGGGCTGAAAAGCCCCATTCTGTGATGGCAGTGTTTTCCTATCTCTGTCCTGCCTAGAATGCAATGCAGCAACTCCGTGCTACTCAATATACCTTTGCTGGGTACGTATCATGTGCGGGACACAGGCCCTGGACAAGAGGAATAACCCAAGGGACCTCCCAAGCTAAGCAACAGGCCAATGTGACAAGCGCTTATCTTTAAGAAGGCTCTCACAGAGGTTCAGGCTGTCGGCTACGGTGATAATCTATGGCACAGCCTGGGAACAGAGTTCAAAGAACATCTGCTTCACCAGAATGTCCCATCTTTCTTTGTGATTCATTACTGGCTGAATGTCTCCAACACAAACGCTGCCCTGATGAATGCTACTGATGGGAACGAAACTTTGAGGAAACGGAGGAGGAGATCAGCAAATGCAAAATTAATCTCGTGTCAGAAATGACAGCCCATGCCCTAAATAACAGCAGCGATCTCACTCAACATACTGTCATGATCTAGAACTCCCAGAGCACTCTGTATAAATGCAATACAAGAAAACAAACACACCTAGGTCCAAACGCAGGCCGAACCTAAGGAAAGGTCTGGGAAAAGGACTCTCCCCTGAAATGCAGCCTACAGGGCTGCCTGATGACGCATGCACTTGGGTGGAGTGCCAGTTCCTAACCAGCCTGGAAGGGGGAAGCTGACTTGATTATCTTTTAAGTTTTAATTCACCCCATTTCCTCTTCTGCTCAAGTGGCTCAACATTTGCTTTAGAGTTGCATCTCATGGCCTTGCTTGGCCTCCTTATAACAAAATCCCAGGGTGTCAAGTCCCTCAAGACCACTACAGTAGGGCCATCCCGGTAGCGCAATGGAGGGCTCGAAGTGCCCTTTAAGTCTGAATTATGTTGACATGTGGGGAATTACCAAGTTTGCACAGAACAGGTGCCCAAAGCCAGGTGGGACCAGGTAGCTCCAACTGCCATTCTGCTAAAAATGCAAACTGGTTCAGGTCCGTTAAGCATCGGCTCCAATGAACGCCAGGGGGATTTCTTTTGTGACATGTGATCCTGAAGTTTCATTTCTGTGGCCTCTGCCTGGGACAAGCACAAACCATGTTGCTATTTCTCCATTCCAAAAATGAAAGAAAGAAAAGAAAAAATGTGAATGTGATACACATGTATTTAGTGGACACATGTGTGAGTGTCATCTAGAAATGAGTTCATTTCTCAAGTTATCGTTGACCTTCACAATTAAAAGCTACACCAGTGCGTCCTTGGCAGGCCTCCAAGTCTGAGTCCCAAGGCCTGCATTTCCTGACTCTGGCCAACGGCCCCTGGCACTTCTGACCCATTTCCAAATTTTCTTCTTTTCTAAATATTCTTAGGGGCTAGGAGGTAGAACCTAACTGACTATGTACATTTGCATCTCAGAAATAAACTCACCCGACTCAACATCAAATAATCCTGAAAGCTTAAGCAGCTGCAGACAGCTTATCCTACTTCCAAATGTTTCAACACCAATAACAGAATTAGACAGCTTGAGCAATTGAATGTAAAATGTTCTTTAAAAGATTTCACAAGCTAGTATTCCATTTATAAGATCATGTAATTAGCACGAACGTATAATAACGACATGGAATTCTAGGTTGATTGCTCCACAGATAGCTGCAGATGAATTTCTTAAAAGATTAAGATTACCTATGGCAACACTGTGGCTAAAAACTCATAGAAGGATTATTTTTGCTTTCATTATAATTTTTCCTCTATTATTTTCTGATCATATACCATTTAAAGTTGTTTTTTTGGTTTTTTTTTAAACAGCACAGTGTCCATCATATCTACTCCTACATTAAGCTAATCACCCTGGCTACAGAGCCACAGATGGGGAGGAATGTGGTCCAGGAAAGGAACACAGGCCACATTTGTCTTCAGCAGACTTCTTAGGGCAGACTTGTGGATTACAACTAGGTACCTGGAAGTCTGTGTTTAAACAGGAGTGCACCCCACTCTGTGGTCAGATATGGGGGCTCCCTAGCTGTACTGAGATCATAAGTGACTGGAATATGGTCCTCAGAAGAAAGAGGAGATAAACTGTGGCCACAGAGACTTCCTGGCATTTTAAGGGGACGAAGGCATGGATGGGGCCAGGGAGGCTCCGAGAGGCCTGCTGGGGACTCCAACATGCCCTCCTCACGCTGTGTGACCTGCTTTAGGTTCCAGCTAGGAAGTCTTAGTTGACAGCCCAGTGGAAAAGAAGCCGAGTTACTTCTCAGTGTTTCTGCCGGGGAAAGAGGATCAAAAGCAGGACCCGGGGAGAGAAGTGCAAAGTGGACAAAGTGGACGGGAATGGCCTGCTGGAAGGCAAGAGGAAGGTGAACGCAGAGCCACCCGCCCGGGCGCCTTGGGTCTCCATTCTACATTAGCTCCGCCCACTCCTGCTCTCCCATCTTCCCTTTCGTTCGACTTTGGGGCTCTTGATCCAGTGATGCTGGAGTTGCTGGGTTTTGGACAACACCTTCCCTCTGGAGACTCAGAAGGACAAGGTGGAGCGCCACTCACTCCAGGTCAGCTCCTTACTGAAAAGCACAGTAGTGTCTTGGAAAACCAGAAACAAGTAGAGAAGGACAGGTGTCTCCCGACCAAATACCCAAATGCCATCTGCCACTTGCAGAAGTGTTGGGTCTCAGGAAAAATGGGAATTAGGATTTACCAGGAAAAAAAAAAAAAAAACATGCATCTGCAGGAACCAATCGGTCATGTGACTGCAAACTGCAGCACAGAGATAACCAATGTGCCCTTGTGACAGCTGGAGATGCAACCAGCCTGCGCGCATACAGGCACGGGGTTCCTCCTGGAAGTGCCCTGTGATGAGATGCAAGAGCAGTTCCTCAATTCACAGACAACAAAAAGTAGTTTATCTTCTTCCCTTCATTTAGAATTTTCTTTTCTTTTTTTGCCTGTATATTACTTTTTCTCGTAGGTAACTACACAATATAGACCCAGGAAAATTAAAGATCAGTCTACAGTTTTCATGTCTTTAAGCCAAAATATCAAAAAATATATATATATACTTCTTTGAGGAACTTAATCATTTAAGAGACATCACACTTTCACGTTGTATTTTAACTGAGCAGAAGGAAAAAGAAGCTTGGTCAAAATGGTACTGCCCAACTCCTGGAAGTAGCTCTGAAGGAGTTGCTACACGGGAACCCATTTCTGTCACATTTTCAGGGAAATGGAGCTAACAGCAAGAAGAGAGACCTCTAGGAAAAGGAATTAGTCACATAAATACTCCTCAGAGCAAGGAAATTTTTGGTCTTTTTTTTTTTTTTTTTTAAGTACAAAATGAAATTTCACTCTCGTCTTATGTTTTGCAGTGCTGGGGACAGAACCCGGGCCTTCTGTGTGCTAGGCAAGTGCTCTACCACTGAGCTACACCCCAGCCCAATTTAAAAAAGAAAAAACAGTACACAGGTGCTAGGCATCATACGGTTGTTGTTTTTTTTCCTGCAAAATAACATGATTGCCCAGCTAACATAAAATGTTTTCCAAGCATTTTGTTCACAGTGAAAACTAAAATGTCATTTAGTCAAAATCTCTCATTTACAGATGAGGAAACAGAGGTGGTTCGCCTTAAGTCCACCTGGAATAGCACATAGGGTTCAATGACTGAATTGGCCAAAAGAATCCAGCTGTGCAATAGACAACTGGCACAAGATGCTGTTGGCTGTGCCATATTACAACACGCTGCTATCCCTGAGGCTTCATTGCCCATGGTACTGGGGATGCAATGGAATGGCCCAAATGCAGGTCTGTCAATCACTGCACAAACTAAAACATCTTTGCAAGTTGCCTCCTACCAACAGGGCAGTACATGTGGACACCCCTCTCCAAGATGCTCAAAGAAAGAGAAAAGTCAGGAGTTGCTCTGCAGAGCCCCTCCCACCAAGCATGTTTTTAGGGAAGAGCGTGGCTGGCAGGAACCCTTCGCTGCAGGTTCTGGTGAATGTCAGCACACAGTTTTGCTTTCCTTTTTCAAACTTCTCACTACAGTGAAACACGGATCACTCTGCAGTATCAAATGCCAGTCTCAGATTTTAAAGTGAGAACAGAAGTCATTTCACCTCAGTCTTTTTTTATGAAGGAAGAAGTCACAATTTGGATTTCCTCCTTTGAGCCCCATGTGAAGGAATTCCGGGGCTAGAGCCTCCACTACTAATGTCAGCACCATTCGGGTCCCACCTGCATCCTGTTCCCCAAGCAGACATGGAAATAAGGTCAACTTTATTTAAAAGCGGAAGCTTCTAAATTTTTTTGCTTTGCACTAAAAATGTCATGAAGAATTATGTTCAGATTTTATACTGAACAATACTTATCAATTCTCAACAGCACAGAGTTTTGATTTTTTTTTTTTTTAATGTTCAATGTAACCAACTTATGGCAAATAACACATCACCAAGAAGTCGTCAGCCCTGTGTGGTGATAAGCTTTCTCAGAGGGAGAGAAAGGTGCTTGTTGCTCAGTGGAAACACTTTCCAGGAAAACTCAGACCCCACCTGACTCCACAAGCCAGGACCCAGAAGCCCAGAGCCTGTGACCAGCACACAGGGCTTCCCAGGTCTTGCTTCAAGTTCTTTCAACTGTGACACAGGGACCAGCCTCCGTGTCTGCCAGCCCCACTCCCCCAGACGCTTCCTGCACCCACACACAAATTCTTTCCACATGTGCTGTTCACCTTCCAAAATTCCATCCTCCAGAGGAAAAGGTGCAGGCTTCCTAGAGCGAGACTTATGCTTCGAGATATTTCAGGATCTCCTGGGAACTCCGGGTACCGGCTCTGCTCACAGCAGCTGCGCACGGAAGGCTGCTGGCATCCTTACGTGCAAAACGCTCATGGATTCCGTCTTTTCCACTTACAGAATTAAGAAAAATTTCCTATTTCAGAGAGTTAGGTGGCCCTGTGGAAGAAAAACTTCTGGCTTTTTCCTGAGATTTTACTAATTATAAACTGAGTTATCTGCAGGATGGGGGAACGGGTGCCAACTCTTACACAATATAAGAAAGTTCAGGGAAACATGCAGCTCCCAGAAACACCTTAAGAGTCTCCAGGTTCACCAAGTTCCCTTGCTTGGGTGGAAAGTAAGGTCACGGGATGAAGGCAAGTGTCGTAGGATCAAGCTACCTTGGTTCACCATTGGTGCCAGTTTTTCTCTCCGCACAGAATCAGGAATCAGTTGCCAAATTTCCTCCAGACACATCAGGGTTAATCAAATTTAAGAACTATCCAGATTTCATGGATACATATACACATGTACAGCGATATTACAGGGCATCCCATAAATATGTACGATTTTGATGTTATTATCAGTTAAAAAATAACTATCATTACTCTAAGTACATGTACGAAAACACGAATGGTGTGACTCTACTTTGGGTACAACCAGAGATGGGAAAAATTGTGCTCTATATGAATTGAAATGCATTCTATTGTCCTGTATAACAAATTAGAGTAAATAAATAAATTCTTAAAAAATAATTCTAATTTGAATTTTTTTAAAAAAACTGGGAAAAATATTACCCACTAATGGTGAGGTCTCAAAGTGGCTTTGAGAAAAAGTTCCCTTTTCAACAAAGCAAATCTTGTTTGTAAACCAGCTCACAGGCCTAAAGTTCTAGATAGCTCTAAGAGATTAAGGTATGATTCCTCTGTTACACAAATAATAATTTGTGGTTGTTAAGGTTATAGGCTGGCCTACTAGCCAGTTTCCTAGTCATTCATTCAATGGACCTTTATTTTATTTATTTACATGTGGTGCTGAGAATTGAACCCAGGGCCTCACATATGCTAGGCAAGCTCTCTACTGCTGAGCCACAACCCCAGCTCATCAATTTTTTTTTTTAAACTTAAGGTATTGGTTATGTTTTTGGTGAAATAACAAATTATGTTCCTGCCAAGAAATACATGAAAACCACCACCCCCTTAAAAAAAATTCTAAAACTTCTAGAAGATAATATTGAAGAAAATCTAGAAGACCCTGGTCTGGCCATGACTTCTTAGATACAATAACAAAGATGCAACCTGTGAAGCTGGATTTCACTGCTCTGCAAAAGATACTGTCAAGAAAATGAGTAGACATGCCACAGACTAGGGGAAAATAATTACAAAAGATATATCTGGGCACACCTGTGATTCCAGTGGTGCAGGAGGCGGAGGCAGGAGGATTGTGAGTTCAAAGCCAGCCTCAGAACTTAGTGAGACTCTAAGCAACTCAGCAAGACCCTTTCTGTAAATAAAATGCAAAAAGGGCTGGGGATGTGGCTCAGTGTCTGGGCATCCCTGGGCTCAATCCCTGGTACCAAAACAAAAATCTGATAAAGAATTGTTATCCAAAATACATACACACACACACACACACACACACACGCACGCACATACGCACGCACACACACACAAATCCTTAAAACTTAACAATAAGAAACCGATAATACAATTTTTAAAATGGGCAAAAATCCTGAACTGATACCTCACCAAAGAAGATACACAGTTGGCAAGCAGCACCTGAAAAGATGCCCAGCTTTAGGAGCCATTAGGGAATTACAAATTCAAACGACTACAGTTGCTGGTTCAAGTGGCTGAGCTGCCTCTGAACTTCTCTGATGGTTTCAGAGAAAAGTCAGCAAAAACTGGCCACAGGGCGTTAGGCTGGCAGCCACTCCTGGTGCTCCCGCGCCTCTCTCCCAGGGACGGAGAGGGTCCGAGGGCACCTGGGTCTGGGGCGCCCAGGCCTATGGGAGCCAAGTCCGGGGCTGACCCCTGCCCAGGCTGCTCCGGGCCTGAGCAAGCCCTTGTGGGTCTGCAGGTTTTAGCTGATTTGGTGAATTTTTTTCCTAACTATTGTCAGTGACTCATAAAAACACCCGAGCAGAGCGTGTGTGCGGTCCTTCCTCACGTCCCAGCTAATGCTTTCTAGGCTGCGCCAATGGCAAACCTTAGAGTAAGAGACCATTTTTTTTTTAACCTGGAGAAAGACGTTTCATTCCGCTAAGCTTTGAAGCACCTTATATTTTTATAGAAAGTAAAAGCCGTGGGTGGTGCAGGGGCGTGTGTTTTTGTCAACTGCCTTTGAAGAGGGTGCCGTGATTTCTGGGAAGACCTGCGCGGTGGCTTTCAGAGGAAGGCCCCCAGGATGGACACGAGGGTACGCACGTGCTTCAGCAAATTAGAAAAGACAGTCCGTGTCTTGTATCTATTTTGAGGAAGAAACAAATTGATACAAATAAAATGTCTTCTTTAAACCTACAGGTGAAGTTGTGAAAAGATAACTTGCTTCTCCATATAACAAAATATTCAAGTATCAGAAAAACCAAAGAATGGCTGAGCGGGGTGGCCCTGGCGCCTGGCCCTCTCCTCTCCCTGGGCATCACCCGCACACCCAAGGCTGCTTCTGGGAACAAGAACACTCGGGTACTTTCCAGCCTCCCATTGCCCCTTTGGGACTCCTAGATAGAGGCTGTTTTGTAAGAAAAAGAAAACAACATGGAAGAAACTCTTAATTGACAGACTGGGTTAGGCCTTAGGGGCTTATCCCAGAAACCGCACAGCACCTGCGGGCCTCCACTCAGGGAGGGAACTGCCACCATCCGAGTTCATTCAGACTGAGAGAAGCCGCCCCGGTGGTCAGCAAAAGCCTAGCGCCCCTCTGCCCACCAGCAGGGTCTCATTTAGAAGTAATAAAATGTAGACTTAAGAAGAAAAACACAACTGAGAACTGTTCATGGAAACTAGAAATGCTTCAGTGACGTCCCATAGAGCCACCTAGGTAGGAGCTCCATCCAGGCTCCTTGTCACATGCTCCTGGCCTTAGGGGACATCACATCACACTCCAGTTGCCAGTGAGATCCTAGGTTGCCATGGAGCCCCCTCAAGGCTGCTAGGCCAGGGGTGCAGGGGAGCGTCCTTCAGTACCTGCCATCAGCACAGACCCAGGGGCCCAGGCAACAGTGTCCTCTATTACAAACTCATCAAATTTCCCATCAGTTTTGTCACTTAGTGCCCACCTACCGTGTGAGCTCTCTGAACCTCAATTGCTGCATCATAAAATGGACACAACAAAACAATGGGGGACAGCTGGGCCTGGTGGGGTACACACATGTAATCTGTCTCTAAATTTAAAAACCACAAAAATAGGGCTGGGGATGCGGCTCAGTGGTCGAGTGCCCCTGAGTTTAATCCCCAGTACTTTAAAACAAACAAACAACAACAACAACAACAACAAAAAAAAAATGAAGGCCATTATTTTAGCATGGAAAACGTAGCATTTCTGAAATCATTCCCCACAACTCCTGTGACAGGGGTGTTCCGCCACAGAACGTCTTGCTGTTACCAAGGACTACCTACCTGTGGTTAAATGTGCAGATAATACATGCCAGTTAAGTAGTGACTGATCAAAACTGATCTGGAAGAGGTCTGGTTCTGCCAACATGTTTTTTTTGAACAGATGAAATGTTAAGTTGAGAGCACATGACCTTCACAAGTATTTGGATATGCTTTTCGAGGGAACAAACCGACCTATCAAGATGAAGGCTCCATTTCTTTATGTTTGATAAACCCTCTTCTGTGATACACATCTGAGGTGGGAGCTGGGGGCAGCAGCCACTCTGCTCATCTTACCATCTCCCGTGTGTCCAGTCCTGGGGAGGCCACTCTGCTTCCAGGGCCAAGACACAAGAGCCTGGTGGTTCATGCCCATCAGAGGGGAGGCTGGCACAAAACCCAGCCACAGCAAGCAAAGGTACAAACCAGCAGGTTCTCCAAGGCCTTGCGAAGGAAGGATGGGGCTTTCTCCCGCTAAAACCTCATAGTAGACACCAGACTGCCTACAGTGCTTCTCCCCAACGCACTGCTGGAAATCCAGAGGGATAAAAATGCACACCACACGCACGCACACGCACGCACGCACGCACAAGTTCAAGAGGTAGGGGAGATGGACAGAAGGCTTAGGCTTAGAAGGGTGGCCTGGGCTCGCTTACCACACCTGTCTATCAAGTATGTTTTCTCCTCTCTATCCAACACTCTCCCTTCATACACTGGGAATGTTTCAACTGGGTAAAACCTCAAGGAGCTACTTTTCAAAAATAATTATAATAATCGGAGTAAGAACCATGACTTCAGTTACCCAGGTCATGAATACATACAGGCATTTACCCTATTTGAATCTGCTACACATTTCCAAGCTCCAGATCAAAGGTTTTTATGGATTTCATACACATCACCTTGCCTGATCACTGAAGCTAAGGGCAAAAAAAAAGAAAAGAAACAACTCTGTGGGTCTTGCAGCTCAACAATAGTGGGAACCAAGCAGGTGAAGGTTAATTTTTAAACAAATTAACTTTGCAAGAAAGGCTCGCATCCTGTGAGAAGGATGGAAAACCTGCTTTCATGAATGATTCATCCTCAGAGGCCACAGGTGGATTACTCAAGATCCCCAGGGTGCCCTTCCTGCACGGGTACCCCGTAACACTGACAAACATCACCAGGCCAGCCAAATGCCTCTCACCTTCAGTCTACGAAAAAGCCAGGAAACAGTGTAAAATACACAAGAAGAAAACCAACAACAACCCCCCTGAAATTACTTGCACACGGGTACTCCCAAGGGAGGCAGATCAATAAGCACAGTGAAGATAAAGGAAAGAGCGTCCTGCACACGACCACGAGCCCCTCCCTGCCTCTCCACACCAACGAGGAAGAACTGGACCCTGCAGAGACAGCATTCTCATCAAGCAAAAATCTCATTTATCCAGCAACATCAGAGAACAAGGTGGCCTGGAGGAATTTTCCAGAAAATAGAAACCTGTCCTGCACCTTTTAAAATGTCTACATGATTCCGGCCATTAACATTTCCAAAGAGGATTGCACCAGATGCTTTCTTGTGCTCCTTAGCAGGAGGGGAGGACAGAACGTGATCTCTCAGTGAGTCGTGTCCTGCTGTTCTTTGCTTACACTGTCTCTGTGTGTTCTTGGGCACTTCTGGTAAAAGGTGCTTGTCATCACCAAGAGTCTTTCTGGAAGAGTGGGAAAGCGTTGCAGATGAGCTAACCTGGGTTCAGATGGCAACTCCATGGCTCTGCAGCAGGGCAGGTTTCAGCAAGGCACCCTAGCTGAGCCTCTACTTCCTCCTCCATAAAATGCGGACAATGTGCACCCTGTCTAGTGCGGGGCATATCATTAATTTTTAACAAAGGTTGCTTCCCTCCTTCACCCTTCTGCCTTTGCTTTCTCTAATCTGATGTAAGCTGGAAAAGTCAGCAACCAAACATGCAAGGAATATTATAATAATTATGGTCTTATAATATTTATAATGACATAATTCTCAGAAAATTCTGGAAGGGTCTTAAAGCATATTTTATACCCTAATGGTATAAAATATGCTCTTAGGTGTTTTATAACAGCTGTTTCATTTTTGTTTAACTCCCCAGCCTAGGCTCTGTTCCAGAAAGTTGTAGATTTCTTTTTGCCGTACATCAATATTTCAGATATAACTTTATTTCCAAGGGCCTAAATAGAAAGCTGATTAATTCACACATAGCTGATTAATTCATGCAAGATCCTGACAAAAGGAAGGGCATCTCACTGTGGGATTCTGCCAAAATGGGCTTTCTTTCATGTTTCACTAATGTCTCAGTTTTTAAAAACTAAAAACAGTACCCCCCGTATGCACCAAGGACTTTATAGAGTTCTCATTTGTAATGTCCAGTTCTGGACATCATGGCTGACAGGGCACAACTCTGTGAAGGTCATAATATTTTTGTCCAGTTGCCTGCTCCAAACCAACTTGACAGACAAAAAGGATGACAGAGATGCTCATATTCAGAAACAATTCACGAGGAAGGACATCAGGCCTGGCTTCTTCACTCTGTAAAGACCACTGTGGTCCAGAAGAATGCAGCAGCTCAACCCCTCCAGCCAGTTTCCACGGCCAACCCACACTGGGAGGGAGCTTCCGGCCAGCCAGGAGCTGAGCTAGTGCTTGATGTGCTCTCACGTCATCAGCAGCCGCCCTGAGTGTCACCATCAGTATCACCATTCTGGAGAGGGGCACACCAAGGCTCAATGAATTGGAGGCAGAACTGAGCCATCCAGGTCTCCTAGATTTCACGACAACCCAACACCAAGAAGCCCCCAGTGAGTTGAGCATCCCTAATCTGAAAATCTGGAATCTGAAAGGCTCCAAAATCTAAAGGTTCTTGAGCACCACTGTGACACTCAAAATATTTTGGATTTTGGAGCACTTCCAATTTTCAGATTAGGGATACTCAACTGGTAAAGTCTAAGTATGCAATATTCGCATTTTGCAATTTTATTTGCAAGTTCATTGCAAAATGAGGGGTGGACCTCCAAAACCTGAAACCCTTCTGCTCCCAAGCACAATCACTGCAGGCACAGAGCTTTCCATCCCACTTGTGCCATGCAACTCCCGGAGCTGGTGGAAGCCACTGGTATTCAAGGCACAGCTAGAATGTTCCTCATCAGCAATTATTCCACTCTGCACTTTCCCTCTTCAGCAGAAAGCTGTTCCTCCTCAGGCGAGTGTCTGATCCTCAGCAGAACAGCCTCAGGCAGGAGGGAAACCAGGCTGCCCACTACCCTCCAGGCTACAGCTGGTTCCTGCCCTAGACACTGTCCAGGAAGCTGGGGGTACTAGAGATTTTCTGGCTTTTGTCTTCCACCCCCTTCTCTCTACATCAGCCCCCAAATTATCTCAAACAGCAGCAAAGGGAGTCTGAAGTGAGCACAGAAGCTGTGACTGGAAACTGGCCCAGTAGATGACAATTAACAAATAGATGCTCCGTGTCCAGCCCCGACCTGCTGCTGGAACCACCAGCCACAGCTGGGCAGTATCTTTGCAAACTCTGTGTCTGAGGACATCAGCCTCCTGCAGAGCTTTGCACAGAAAGAAAAATTAGAACCGGCCTCAGTTAGCCCTTAAACTTGGGCTGGACATGCAGGAACAGAGTGAGCAGCGGAGTGTACCCCTGCATTCATTAAGTAGTGGGGAAAGACCACCAAGAAGTACAATAGGGGGAGGGGGCTAGAAGTTTCCCAGGGCTTCACAGCAAAGTACCAGAAACTGAGGGGCTTAAAACAGCAGGGATTTCTTCTCTCACAGACTTGCAGGATGGAAGTCTGAGATCAAGGTGCCCACAGGGCAGGTCCTTCTGGAAGCTCTGAGGGACAATCCCCACGTCTCTCTCCCCGCTTCCCGAGCTGTCCTGGTGTTGCAGGGCTTGTGTATGCTGGGTTCCAGTCTCAGCCTCTGTTATCTGTGGCCTTCTCAGAAGGACAACGGTCACTGCAGGTAAGGCCTTTGATGATCTAATGTGACCTTATTGCAACCAATTACATCTGTAAAGTCCTTCTTTACAAAGGAGGTCACATGGAGGTTCCAAGTGGTCGTGGATTCTGGAGGGAACAGTGCTCTACCATGTACAAGAAGGGATCGGTGAAAGGGGGCAAATATGTGACAGCGGCCAGGTCCACACATAGCTGGGTTTCATGGGTTTCCATCCCTCCTCCAGCATTCACTTAGAGACAAAGCAACAACACAAGGCAGGCACACCAGGAAGTGTCTCCCATCCCCAGTGCCTGGACATCACAGCGGAGGAAACCGCCACCCACCTAAGAATCCAGGTAACCCGAAGGCCACAGCAGGGCTCTTCCTGTAATCTATGACCATGACAACTGCTTAAGTCTAGCCTGACTCCCATCACCTTTACTTAACTTTGCCAGGGAATGAACCCTGGGGCGCAAAACCAGTGAGCCACATTCCTAGCCCCTTTTACTTTTTTATTTAGAGACAGGGCCCCATGAAAGTTACTTAAGTCCTTGCCAATTTGCTGAGACGGGCCTCAAACTTGCAAACCTCCTGCCTCAGCCTCTTGAGCTGCTGGGATTATAGGTGTGTTTCATGGGACCCGGCTCCCATCCCCTTTAAAAGTGCATCAGTTCTCGTTCGAATCAATGTAACTGAGACCAGCTTTCAGAATCTGGGAATGATAAATGAAGTCTGCGGCCTCTCTGCGCTTCACCATTTATCATCATCTCCTCTGGGAGCTCTCCTGCAAAATACTTTGGGGGAACTCTCTTTCCTCCGAGCACCAACATACAAGGGTCCTCCTGTGTATCTGAGAACTTCAGCACTGCAGGCAATGGGACGGGCGTCTGCGGCCAGGAGCAGAGCTTTCTTTTTTTCAAGTGCATTTGTGAAGTGTGTGGGGAGCCAACTAAAATTAATGAACTTCCTGTGCCAAAAAGAACTAGGCTCCAAATTCGGTGCTGGACTGCCAAATAGAGGGTGTGAATGAAGTCGGCTTAGGAAGGTAATGAGAACGTTCCAAAGGAGCAGACGCCGTGCAGGCAGTCCTGACCTAGGTGTGCTGACCCACAGACGTCCCTGGCCTAGGAAGATGACCTGCCGCTGAGTGACCTACCCACCTCCTTCCCCATCCCACTCTGCACTTCCCTGACCTCTGCCTCCCCAGACTCTGCACCTTCCCTCCACAAGTCCCATGGTCACCAGGGCCCTAGTTCCTGGCCCTTTCCTCCATGGCCAAATTCCGCACCTTGCCTGGCCCAGCCCCGGGCCAGCGACTGCACAAGACACAGTGATGAAGCAGAAGGGGAAAACCCCCCAGAAGCTCCCTGCCTTGGGGCTGGGCCAGAACTTTGTGGCCAAAGTCCATGACATTCACCTCCTTGGTCTTCATCTTTACCTGGAGTTTTAGTCCCAGGTCTGGCCTTCACTGGGCATGGCCCACCTGAGACTCAGCCCCAGACTCCCTTCCCCAGGAAGCTGGCACACTGGCTAGGGAGCCACAGGGCCTTAGCACCTGCCAGTGCTGCCATGTGCCAGTAACTGCCCCCAGGGAGGACAGTAGGCCTGGCTCAGCTAGCACAAACTGTAATTGAAGCTGAATGCAATTAATTGTATAATTTTGAATCATTTCAGATCAATTCTGCTAAAAAAAAATCACGTTATGAAACTAGGGCAAGATGAAGAATTGTTTTCAGAAAGAAACCAGACATAAATAAGTCTACGATATAAACACTGGGTTCACATCCAATGGGGCAGCTAATGGGGCTAGGGTGTAGCTCAGTGGTGGAGTGCTTACCTGCTTGCCCAACCCACACAAGGCCCTGGGTTCAATCCCTAGTAACCCACCTTCCCCAGAACTCAATACACACAGTTAAGCATGACAACAACTGGGATTATTGGTTAAAACCTTAACTCATCCAAAACGCAGAGAGATCGTGTCCTACAATTTGTGAAGCCTCATGCCCTTGTGATCAGGTCTGAAGAAACTGCAGACTTCTGATTCCCACGTGGGCTGAACGGTCATATGTAAAACCTCAAACGCATTCATGCTTCCACTGGGTAGAGCAGATGCGGGGAGAGCCACGAGACTGATTTCGGAGAAGGAAGCCTCACTGTCACCCAGGAGGCCCTGTTCCCATTCAATTCAATCCAAAGCCCATAACAGGGCAGAAGGAAAGCACCTAGAAGTTCTGCAGATGACAGAAACAAAGAAAAGGGGTGACTGTACGGGTCACAGGCCTGCCTCGCCCCAGCCTGTGCCCAGGCCATGGGTCCATCTCCCTGGTGTCAAGCTCAGGGTCCTTCCAGGTCCAGGACCACCCAGGTGGGCTGCAGAAGGGCTTCCACCTCTGTGTCCTCAGCCACGGTGGGGGAAGATGCTGGGCCTTCCGGACCGGACTCCCAGGTGCATCTGACCACCACACAGTGAGACGCGGCAGCAGGACCCCAAGCTCCAAGTGCAGCAGGGGCTCCGATGGGCCCCGGGCCTTTGAGAACGCAGCCATCAGAGACCCCACGACTGCTAATGGTCAGCGGTGCCCGCCATCCAGTCATGCAGAAATGAAGTTCTGGAATCCCCCTGCAGCTTCCTGGACGCGGGTCTACCTGAAGATGCACGGTGGGTCCTGATCCTGAACGCCTGAGCGCCACGGGAAGAGGTCGCGCCTGCTCGCGGCCAGTTAGACAGAGCCACCTCTGGAGGTTCTCAGAATGCAGGTGTCTTGAGAAGACATGGAAACCCCGAGATGGGTTTGAGAGGCTCCTTATTCCTGCCCCACCAGCGATGTCCTTTGTCCTCGCCACCTCTCGCCCCTAGCTTTGTCTCCCTGTTCAACCTCACGAGAGCAGACTTCCCTTGCCAGAAGCATCCAGGTAGAAGGTTCCAGAAACACCTGCGCCGCACCTGGAGTCCCACTCCAGTCCTCTCTGAGGCCTAGAGAGTCAGCAAATGGCACATCCGCTTTGAGGGAGATTGAAGAACTCACTGAGGTCGTGACGGGCTCTGGGTCAGAGAAGAGGCCAGGAGGGTGCAGACATTTCTCTGGACAAAATGAAGCCAGCAGGAGTATTTTCAATAAATCAAATCCTCCGGGCCTGGTGGACCACAGGGTCACCCGAAGCCGCCGCTGGCTGTGTCAGTTGGGTAGTGTCCCTGCTGCACACAGGGGCCGTAAATGACTTCATATAAATGAGGGACGGCTCTGGAAAATGAAACGTCTGCGGGAGGCTGTGACGGAGGAAGCCCTAATCTGATTTACTCCCCAGCAATGTCCTGCTTTCAATCCAATTTTCTGGACAGTGAGATTGAGACAGAATCAAAATGGTATTTGCCAGGAGCAAAGGAAAGATATTTCTGTCCCCTGGCCTTTGTGTTTATTAGAGATCAGTCTAGAGGGAACCCAACTGTACAGGAAACCCAAGGTTCACAATATGACTTTGTGTCGGAGGCTCTGAAGGGTGGTCAGGAGGCAGAAACCACGGTCCTCCCTGCCCTGCCCTACAGACACAGCAGGGCTTCATTATCCAGGCTCCTGAGATGAAGAGCAAAACCAAAGATGGTCAAAGCACAACCAGTCACTCATCCACAATCCCTGCCAACCCTCTGACGCTGGGAAAATGTGGAAATAAAAACCCTCCACTCCTGTGGACATTCTAATTAGGAGAAACGGAAGCTCATGACATTCTGCGATATAACAGAATTTCAATGGTATATGCCCTGCCCGTTTTCAAAAATATTTAAAAAGTATCTTCTGCTGAACTTGCCTCAAGTAAAGAGCATTTCTAATTCTGTATTTAAAAAATTTTTAAATCAGAGTAGTCCTTGGTACTAACTGCTATTATATTCTATTATTAGAATCTCTACTTATAGAGATCAAATCTGAAAATATAATATAGCATAGTTTAAGTATTAAGAGGATTGAATATGTAACTTTACCAGAGTAGCATGTATACTTTGATCACTTCTAAACATGAATACCAATGTCTAAATTTCATCATTTGGCTTTTTGGGGGGCAGGGGGGCCCACTGGGGATTGAACTCAGGGGCACTTCACCACTGAGCCACATCCCCAGCCCTGTTTTGTATTTTATTTAGAGACAGGGTCTCACTGAGTTGCTTAGCACCTCACTTTTGCTGAGGCTGGCTTTAAACTCACAATGCTCCTGCCTCAGCCCCCAGAGCCACTGGGATTACAGGTATGCACCACTGTGCCAGCCCTAAATTTCATCATTTTTATTTGACATATCACTTAGTTAAGGAACTGAAGAATCAAAGAATAGAGATTCAAGAATAGATTTGCTTTGTGGCTTATCCTGGGTCCTCTGAAACACATTGAGTCTTCCATTTTTTCAAGTCACTGAACACTCTAAGGCAACAGAGAGGCAGAATGAGAGCCATGAAATGGGTTTTCTACTTGGGGTACACTTCCAAAACTTCTCCCAGCAGGAAATGCCCAGGTAGCAGTCCTAAAACAGAGCCATATTCATCAGCAGTTCAAGTGGAGGCCAGGCGTGGTGGACCACACCTATAATCTCAGTGACTTGGGAGGCTGAGGCAGGACGGTTACAAGTTTGAAGGCAGCCTCAGCAACTTAGTGAGGTACTGTCTCAAATTGAAAAATAAAAAGGGCTGGGGATGTGGCTCACTGGTAGGTCATCCCTGGGTTCAATCTCCAGTACAAAAAAAAAAAAAAAAGTCATAGTGGAATAGACAAAATGCTATGCTAGTTAGCACCATTTGGGGTTTCTAATTAAAAAAAATAAAAATAAAAATCAGTACAACTTAAGGTAAATAATGCCACAGTACGGGAATCCATACTAGGTAACCAAGATATCAATAGCAACCCCTCAACCCCTCAGAGCCTGCTCATGCACTGTGTGTGTGACAGCAGGTGTCCACCCTCCCCAGAACTTTCAGTGCAGGGTGTGTCTGTGTGTGGCTGAAAGTCAGGTTGGTAGTAACGAGTCCATGGGAAGAAAAACACCCCCTGATCTGGGGGCCCTCCAATCATGAGCTCTCCCTTTCCTTCCATGCCCGCCTTCTGTAGGGACCTTTCAACTCTGCCATCCTCCCCAGAGAGGACGTACTAGCCTGGGGGCTCTTCCCCCACACAGCTGCCAATCTGGGCCTCCCTCAGCCCACGACCTGGCAGCCATTTTTACCTGCCTTGTAGTGACCCTCCGAGCTGCTATCACTCCTGCTGCACAGACCAGGAGGTTAACAGGACGGGTTCTGCCAAGTGGGTCTGATCCTTGCAGACAGGTGAGCTGACTCAGAAGCTCCTGGATGACCCTCCTTTTGGGAGCATGAGGCCTTTGAACCAGCAGGATTCCCAGCATAAACCAGGTATTCCGCTCAGCAATCCACTATCACATGAATAGGCCATCTTGCCAAAGGTCACCCAGTTAATGAGGGATGAAGATGTCATTCCCAAGCCTTCAGTCTTTCAGACGAAATTTTGTCAGGGTGATAAATGATGCTTTAAATAAATAAATAAAACAGCTGGGGGGTGAGCTCCATGGTGCATGATGCCCAGGTTCAATTCCTAATACCACCACCACCAACAACAAAACACTATGTCACAAAACAAAAACATATCCCCTACCGCACAAAGGACGCCTCCTTGGAAATGAAAAACAAATGAAATGAGAAATCATTTCTTAAAAGTAGTCAATAAATGAAACAATATGCTGCCCACAGTTGAGCGCCATCCGGGCGCACTCGACACAGGAGGGAAATCTCACTCTTCCCCAGCTCCGCTGCAGGTCTCCTGTCTCCACTGTACACAGCACGCTGCAGGAACTCACCCCAAAACAGCTAAAAGCAATAACCAATTCTAGAAGTAAGCCCTGGGCCTGGTCTCTGTCACCGACATGGGCACTTAGTGTTCTGTTTACTAAGGAATAACAAGGAAAACACCTATCCACAGAAGCTCATATCTTTAAGTTCAGAGTTTTTCAGATCTGGGCTAAGACTCTTCAAAATGCTGTGAATGATATAAAAACATGGGCAAAATTAACAAATTCAGGAAGTTTTTTTTTTTTTTTTCTCTCCAGAATCTCTCTGCTACCTATCCACATAAGCATTGTATGATAACATTAGATTCACCTCACCTGCCAAAAGCACATTTTGGGGGTAAAATTGCAGGAATATTTCCTTTGATTGCTTAAAGGGATTTGTGATGTTGTTGGATTTTTGTTTTGGCTTTCTGTTTAACTTGGTTTTGTATAAATTGAATTATATGTCAAGAGCCAGGAGAAGACACAGTGAATTCTAAGGCACAGACTTTTGTTCCAACCAGAATTATCTGTTCCTCATATATTTGATCATTAAATATGGATTTTAAATGCAATCAATTTTCAGAATAAAGGGTGGGCACAGACACATAGTGTTTTTTTAAGATTAAAACATTTGCCAATTTGCCACCCTTGTTACATATGGCTGTTTAATGGCATTGAGCCTACTGGGGATCAGAGAGCATAAAGCAGTTGAAACAATGTATTACTAATTTCCATCAGGCAAAAAAAAACTTTCCACTTTTATCAATCTTCAAAGCTGAAAAATTCACCATTGCCTTTAACCAGATCTTGTTTTTTATTAGGACAGATTGCAAAATGACAAAAATGACTAACGATCCTTGTTATCCTAAAGTTCAGAAGTACTAGGTAGGCGCTACGAGACCAACAAAATAAAGTAACAGGCTGACTTCAACTTGTTAGGAACAAAAGGCGCAAAATAAAACAGGAGCCAAGGCCATTGTTCTTCCCAGTTTCACTCTGAAGACCTGAGCATTTTAGTGAAATTCAAGGGCTTGGTTCAACGTCACCCATTCACTGCATGTGCGGCTCTTCCACAGCCACAGAAGTGAACGCCTTATTGGAGGATGCCCCCTGCCCAGCAGAGACAGAAAACTAACCAAATACCTACACAAGGTAAGGGTCGAACACACGGCACTTTGGAAAGTAGGCACAGAAGCGATCGGTTCTGCCAGGATTCAGGAGCATTTGCGTTTGGTTTTAATCAAGACTCCCAGGAAACAAGAGCAAAAGAAAAGGCTCCTAGAACTGAGAAGGAGCTCGTCTGCCTGCCAGTGACACTGTCATGAGAAGAGGTGACCACAGATCAAAAAGTGGGGAAGGGGACCCCGAAGGCTGCTGGAAGCCAATTTTTACTATAGGATCCTAGGAGCTGAAGCTGAGGGTAGGTTAGAGATTGTCACATCCGGCCATTTGGGTCAAGGTTTCCATGTTTAACCTGAGAGTCTGGACTGGGTCCGGGTCTCCTAGCACACAGTCCACTCCTCCACCCAACCCTCACTGCCCCCGTGAAGCTGTGCTCCTGCAAGACAATGCCTTCCATGTCTTACTATTCAGATGGTCGAACCAATGGCCCAAGAAGTTTCTCAGAAAGCACAGAAAGCCCAATTTCTTTCGGGTGGGAGCAAGGGGGGATGTTTCCAGAAGGCCTCAACTGCACAAGAGAAATCCCTGAGCAAAGGAAGAAACTGTCTCCCTCTCAAAACTCCACTGGCCACGTGCAGCCAAAGCTGCAAGCAGAGGCTGAGGAACAGCTGCTGCTCAGCAGAAAGGAACTGGGACTTGGAAAGGATATGCAACTGTCACTCCCCTTCAAATAACCTGATGCCTCTTGTCTAGGCATAATTGTCACCTTTCCATCTCAAGGGCATGACACCTCCTCGCTGTCTACACACTCCCAGGTTCCTGCTAAAGCATTCTCCGGGAGCTCGCCCTCCCAAGGACTTCCCCTCTGAATGGCTTCGTAGCCTTCTTAGCATTTCTGGAACATAAAACTATGTTAAACTGCCTCTTAAACCAAAGAAGTCAAAAGTGAACTCGCTCAACTGTTAAAAAGGATCTGAACCCATGTCTACATTGTCTTTAGAAATAGGAGGGGGAACCAGGTATGGTGGCACACACTTGTAATCCCAGTGGCTCAGTAGGCTGAGGCAGAGGATTGCAAGTCCAAAGCCACCCTCAGCAACTTAGAAATAGGAGGTGTGGGGCTGGGGCTGGTGCTCAGTGGTATGGCACACTTGCCTGGCATGTGTGAGGCACTGGGTTAGATTCTCAGCACCACATATAAGTAAATAAAGGTCTATCAACAACTAAAAAAAAAAATCTAAAAAAAATTTAAAAAGAAGAAATGGGGGGGTTGATAAAAAGCAAAACAAGCTACAAGTTTTTACCCTCAGAATTCAGTGCAGGAAGATGCACAGCATACATCCTGAACAACTCCCCTGTCCATCTAAACTGCCTGATTTGCAGATCTGGGGTCACAGGGATACAGAGATACTCAGAAACACACCTTGGTTCTGAAGGCCACCTGGGTCCTTAACTTTCTAGGGATGAGTAGACCCAGAGAGGCTGAAGAGGCACTGCTACCTCTGAGGAGTTGTGTGAGGACCCTCAGGTTTAGGATTCTGCAGGATCAATACCATCCTAAGCAGCAAAGAGTTGCCAAAGCCCCCAAACCCCCTCTAGGACCACGCATGTCAGCAGCAGCCCTCATCAGAATCCAGATGGGAATCTGTCTGAACTCAGCCACATCAAAAACACAGCTGCTTATGAAAAACAAGTTCCAATCTATTTTTTAAACTGAATTACACTATGTACTTATCAGGGTTCAGACAGCAGGAAAAAAAATGTCCGGCATCCTTCTTGAGCAAGGCTGACCAGAAAGGATAGAAATTAATACCAGGCTGGAGGGTGGGGGCAGATCTGCCTGAGCAGGGCCCCCAGCCCTGTGGAAAGCCACAGATATGGCACTTCTTCACATGTAACTGTTCCAGTCCTCTGAGGAGTCAGACTTAATTAGATCGTCTCCTCCCTGGATGGTTTCAATTAGGCCTGCACCCGAATAATCTAATAATCGGGAATTCCTCCTGATCACTGTATCAGGAAGCCTTCTCCTCAAGGTAACTGTTCTGAATGGCCTCTAGCCTCCAATAGCTGGCCTCCACAGTGTCCACAGCAGCATGGATCCGTGGCACCCAGCTGGCCTTGCCGTACGGGCACTGGTTGCTCCTTTGCCTGGAATGAAGCTTGGTTTGTTTTCTTGCAGCACTGAGAGGTGCAGGCCTAGCAGCCCTCCCGAGAACCCACAGGAAAGGGGCCCCAAGCCACAGGGAGCGCCCACGGACAGGAACCAGAGACAGCAAAGCGGACCTTGTTCAAAGTCCCCTCCTGGACCGACATCCCAGACCCGACACCATGAAGTGACATCCAGGTGGCCAATTCAGGGGTGGGTGTGTGTCTCTAGTGCCCGTGTGTGACGAAAAGCAAAGGTCCCCTCAGGTCAGTGTGTGTGTGCACTTGTGTGTGTTCTGGGCAGTGGGGAAAGGTGTAGTTCAAAGATTACAAGAAACAGAGTGGGATTTTTCTAAACTGCTAAAAAAAGAAAAAAGTCTGGAAAGAAATTGCTATAAAGGCTTTATTGTCTCCACCAGGTGCAAACAGAGGTGGGAGTGCCTCTCCACAAATAATTCACAACCCCAGCTCCTAAAATTAAGCTCCTCTATAAAGAGACGGCAAGGGAAAGTCCTCCCCTGGTGTCTCCAGATGCAGCCACTGAGGTGCAGCCTTCTATCCCAGGAAAGAGGGGAGTGCTGCAGGCCAGAGGAGGAGTGTCTCGGCTCCGAGGCCTCACCACTGGGCAGCCAAGCTCTAAATTCCTCCAGGGGTCAACCGACAACGGGCTTCAGGGAACCCACTGTTAGACCACCTCTGAGAAAGAAAAGGTGGCCGCCAGGTAGACTGCGACATACCATCAACTTAGGAGGCCTCTGGACTCCAGGACACTGAACCATGAAAGCACCAAGGCTTGGGCTGGTGAGACGGCTTCTGTGTGAGTGAAGCCCCCAGCCGAGCCTGGTCCTAGCACCTATGCTGGGAGTGTCACCTACTCATTCACAGCATCCTGAAAGGTTTTATCCCTACCACCCACCACTGGCGGACTGGGAAATGGAGAGGAAAGGCTAAATAGCTTGCTAAGGCCAGCAAGAAGCACAGCACAGACTCCAACTCTGGCTCCTCTGGGTCTGAAGCCTGTGAGGTCCCCTGCCAGGCTGCCTTTGGGGGCAAGTCTGCCCTCAGGTGAAGAGCTTCCTGGCCACTCCTCCCAGGGTTCCTCTCCCACCTCAGTCACTGCTCTGGTGAAGACAGAGCATCCCTTCTCCTTTGGCTGTGGGTGGCCAGGAATTTAATATTAGCTAAACCTCCCCCGGCTCCACCTGCTCCCCACTCCAATCTTTATTCCTCTTGTTCAATGGACCACACCTGTCACAACACGGGCACCATATAGCAGGGGGTCAGTTACCAGGGCCCCACTGCCTCGCTGAGGGGCGGGGGCTGCAAGGCAGGCTTTGTGCCCCCTCACCCCAACATGCCGCCACCTGTCACTCATCATAACTGAGACGTTTGACTTGCGGCTGAAGGAAAGCGTATAACCCGTTTAGTGAGTTACTTATTGAGCCAAGTTCCTTCTTCCACAAACTCTCATGGGAATCCTCCGCAGCCAGAGCAAACAAGCTTTCTGTTTAATATGCAGCGACATCCAAGAAGTCTAACTTTGTTTTTTCGCTTCCTGTTCCAAAGCTAGATTTCTTTCTAGGCGTCGCAAATGCCAACACCCCCACCACAGTTTTCCCCCATGTTACTTCTTAGTCATTCTTTTCCAGCCTCCAGTTGGAACGCAGCTGGCAATGAGGCTGGCCTTTTTATCATCATAAAGTTTGACAGAGCAGCCCGGGAACAACTCAGTAAGGGCAGCCCAGAATCAGAGAATCTTGACTCTACACCCTCATTGATTGCTTGCAGCAATGAGCTGAGCTTCTGCTGTTTGCCTATAAAATGAAGTTTCTAATAATCAGCGGGACTTTTGTGAGATCTAATGATGTACTGGTGTGCAGCTGGTGTGAGCTGGTCCCCAGAGATGGGCAGGGCCACTGACATAGTTGCTTTCGTGTTCACGTGAACAATGGTGATGTTGATGTTTCCCAAAATACGAGAATCCTTGTTGACTCCTAAGCAAACAAGGATCCAGGAACTGCCTGTAGCCACTTGATTCTGGCACAGTCATCCCCAAGGAGAAACCTAAGTGTAGGCACGTGCGTGAGAGAGAAAGCAAAAGTAGATACTGAAAATAAATATCTGATAAACACTCATTGAGTGCTTCTATGTGCTGAGCGTGGAGGTTCAAGGATAAATAAAGAACAAGACGGGCTCCGAGCCTACCGAGTTTGCAGTCTCATGGGAGAGGCAGTAAGGACTAATTATAAAGCAAAATATGTCACTACACCTAGGATGAACACTGCAAGGAAAATGTGGTGGGTAAAATGACAGCAGAGCAGAGAGGGGACTGAGGTGACCTGGGTTTCAAGGAAAAGTCTTCAAGAAAAATCAAGGTCCCTGCTAGAAGCTAAAGAGAAGAAGAGGAGCTACCCAGGGGAGCAGCAGGGAGGAGCTTCCCAGGTGGCCTGAAGCAATGGCTCTGGCAGTGGTGGGAGTCGGGGGACCTAGCACAGGAAGGAAGGGGTGGAGCAAGGCACGTTCATGGCACCTGGAGAATACCAGGAGGTGACCAGGGGCTGACAGGAGAAAACCACCACCTGGAGATTATGCTGCTGGCATGGACATGCGCTAAACCCACACACGCCCTGGTGTGCAGAGGACTCGGGAGCAGAGGAGCATCCTCTCCCGAGTAAGAACCAGTCGAGAAGAGCCAACGTAAAAAAACTGGGCAAGTGCTGAAAACACGGCCCAGACACCATCGCTGGGGCTCCTTGGGAAGGCGGCTCACAGATGCAGACTGTGGCTTCCGAACAAAACACGTCCGAGTCCCGGCATGACCCGAAACCACCTGAACAGGAGAAGCACTTGCCGAGAGTCCTGGGAGCCACACACAGGAACCACAAATGTCTTACATACATGAGCAAGCACATGGGGTTGCGGTTCCCGAGTGAAGGGGAAGCAGGTTCCGCCCTCAGGGACCGGCCTCCCCTCTGGGCAGACAGATAAGACCCCTAGACCTGTGAAGGTGGGACCCCAAGTCCCTCAGGTGCTGCTGTTTGGGGTTAGATGAATGGTGCCATAGCATCTGGCTTCAATGTCCACGTATTGAATAAAGCCCCCCTGACCACAGCCCAGGTTAGGTGCACTGCAAGTGTCTCAGGATCTGCTGTCACTCGTGGCCATCAGGATTCTGTAACTATCAGGGTATCTGTTGGTCACCCATCCCCCTGCTAACCTCTAAATTTTGCAAGGGGAGGTGCTCCTTATTTTCAGAGTCTCCCACGGGAGCTTAGTAAGTACTTGTCCACTTCCTGACTTGCTGTGTTACTTAAAAATAACCAAGTTGATAAAATTTAAAGAAAAAATTAAAACTGGCTATACGTTACAGACACCAATACCTTCCACTACAGGGGATCAGGAGTCCCTTTCTTTCTGCAGCTGGGGGGGGTGGGGGGGGACAACTCTTAGAACCACAGAGCCTGGATATATTTTTAGCTCTTTCTATTCACCTTGTCAGTGACTTGAGATGATCAATGTAGTCACAAACACTTAGAAGTCAACGATATCCATCAGGAATTTTAAGACTTGCTGTTTCTAATATTTCATAGGGGAAAAAAAAAACGACTTTCAGTAAGCACTCCTCTCAATACAACTCAGGAGGAAAGGAAAACCAAGAGCCTCCCTTAGAACAAACACAGGGTGCATACAGCTGGGTTCTTTTCAGGCGTGATTTAACAAACCCAAGCCCAGGAGGCTGAGGCCAGGGATTCCCCAGGTGTGGGGTGGAGGACACACACCCAGGCAAAGCCAGTTATTTTACTTTTTAAAACCTGGCAACGCTGCCTCTGCTGTTTCAGCTCAGATGAATGAAAGGTTCTCTTGTCAAGTGGAGAAAAGTGCAGCCTCTCACCAACAAGAACCAGCAGCAAGACTGTGGACGCCACAGTCTGCCAAGACCTTTGGTGAGAAGCAGAGACCCCGACCCTCTATTTTCCAGCTGCAGCTTCCACAAACCTCAAACATAAAAGATCTTGGAAGCACACGCTGGAGAGACTGCGAGGGGCCCTATGACAACTTCTCAGCCATCTAGGAGAGATGGAGCTCAGGCCACACAGCCCTTGGCCCAGCCATGCATGGAGGGTTGGAGGACATCAATTCAGACACAAGGCATGAAGCTCTCAGCACGGTGCCTCAGTGCTGAGGTCCTCAAGAATGCCAGGCCCTGCGTTCCAGCCACGTGGATTCTGACAACTGAGGGTGTGTCTCCATCTCTGCTCTCTCCTTATTCCTCCTCTATGGAGTCTGCTTTAAATGAAGTAACTGATTTTAAAAGTACGGCTTCCAACGGATGCTCAAGGCCTACCCCTGCAAAGTTCTCCAGACGACTCGATCCCTCTCTGGTGTGTTTATGGCCTGGAAAGAAGCCAACTGCAAGGTCACAGATGGGCTCCTGGACTCACCCCCTGGCTCATTTCAGAAGAACTCGTGTGCAGACACCGTTCACTGGAAATACCGGAGCTACCAGTGGCAGGAGATCATGGAAGCGTGTGAACTTGCCCTTTCACCTACAGAGCTGTTTTGCTGATGGAGAAACTGAAGCAATAAAATGTCTCAGGACTGTCAGGGTCCCAAGGTCACTACAGTCCCCAGTTCCCGTGGGCCCTTCTCAGTCCCAGTCACAGAGACCAGGAGCAGAGAGCAGCACAGCCCCACCAGAACAGGTACCCTTCAGCTCTTCCACCGCCCCCATCCTGTTCAGAACACTGTCTCCTGTCCTCTTGGAGGGTGTCCACTCTCCCCACCTGCTACCCCATGCAAACAGCACCATAGCACCTCATCTGCCATCCTGGTGTACAGCTGTAAAATCACATGTCCAAATATGAAGAGAAGCTGTTAAGAGATATTAATAGACATGAATCAGTTCTTAGAAAGAACCAGCAGATGAAGGACATTCTGAAATCTAGGCAGAAACAAGGAGGGCGTTCACCAACATGAGCCTGGAAATATCTGGTCATTTGACTAATCTCCTACCTGAAGCCAGGGGTTGGGAGAAGCCCAACAACCTTAGACAATTAACTTCCGGCTTGCTTCTGGGATTCACAGCAGTGGGGCCCCAGTTACTCTGGAGTTTCCCATCCCTGAGTTGAGTTTGCTATGGGGAGGGGGGTACTGGGCAAGCAAGTGTCCTGACCTGGGGCTCTGTCCAATTCAGAGACACTGTCAGTGGGAAAAACAAATCCTCTATGAACTGCTTCTTGAAGTTCAAAGCATCGACATTCATACAAAGTCACAGATTCTTTATTCCAAAGAGAAAAATCTGTTTCCCAGCCACCTGGATCCCTCCTTGACTGCACTCTACCTCTCCACATGGAGGCTCAATGGGACCTTTGTACCTGCCCAGGTGGGACGTCCTCTTCTGTATCATTTTTCTGCCAATTCCCTCCCTGGATTTCACATATTAGCATTTCTAGGTTTGGGGGTTTTTGGGGTGGAGTCCTCTTTTGGTTGCTTCCCGTACATGTTCCAACCTCCTGACTCTCTCATGGGAAGTGGGTGGCTTCTTTGGTTCTGCTGCTTCCTCAAAGCACCACCTCAGGTTTCTCCTGTGCTCAGAGGAGGCAGCAGAGTTCAAGTGTCCCTTACACTCTGGCTTCTAAATCATCCCTGGATCACAGAGTTCTGTCATTTCCAACGGCGTCTCGGCCTAATCAGCGGCACATTTTTTCACTCTCCACGTTCACCCGGCTCTCAATGTATCTGATTTGGATGACATCTTTTAAAAATTCTTCTTCCTTGGTTTCCATGACAACAGAGTCTCTTGGTCTGCCTCCTAATTCTCCAGTTATTCACTGTCTGTGTCTTTCTTGGATTCCTCATTATCCTCCCACCAATCCACGGAGGTATTCCCCAAGGCACGGGGCTGAGCTCCATTTGCGTTGACCCGCCATCCATCAACCTCCACAATCATTCCACTGGGAAGATACTTGACTCTCAGGCCTTCATCATCTGAATCTCAGTGACTGATTCCCGGACCCAGCCTTCTCATCCTAAGCCCCGTATCTGATCCCACACCTACTCGTCTGATTTGCAAGATGATGAATGCTCGTGGTGACTGGCATTTCTTGAGGCCGGGCACGTGCCAGGCCCAGTTCCCAGAGTTTTACTTGTGTTATTTTCATGTAATCCTGTGACCACCTCACGAGGTAGACGCTGTGATCTTCTTGACCACGTGAATGAGAAATCTAAGACCTGGAGAGGTGAAGGTAGCCCAGGTTACACAGCCAATAGTAGGTTTGAACCCAGGAGTCCGGGGTCCACACTCCTGCCCAGGGATATGCAGTGCCTCCTCTTAGAGGACTTGCCCTAGCTAAGTCGCTCACCCCAGTGTCTGTGCAGTCTTTATTCAGTATCCGTGTCCACTATCCCACTGGCCTCAAGCACTGGAGACTCAAAATTATTTTCCTTCCCTCTTTCTTTACCATTCAACTGTTGAACAAATTCTAATGACTTTTCTCTAAAACGTCTGAGGACGTGACCCCTCCACCCCTGCTTCAGTGTCCATTTGCCCTGATACAGCAGCAGCTTTCCTGTTCTTGCTGAAAAATCGCAGTGTGTGATGTGTCACAGATCCACCGGAGGAGCACCATGGTTTCCTCTCACTGTGATGACAAACCCATGCTCCTCGCCACGTGAGCTGGTCCCTCCTACTCCAGCTTCCCCACGGGGTTCCACAGAGCATGGGTCCTTCCTGGTGGCCACGTCCAACGTGCACCTTCAGAACTGCTAAGGGCCCGTGCTGCCTTACCTCCTGCTGTCCGCTCTATCTGGAAAGCTCTCTTGATGTGTTTTTCTTGAAGACCTGGCTTAAAAGCACCACCCCTAAAGTGCCTTCCAGGCTGCTCGTGAGAACCACTCCTTGGGCTTTGTGTTTAATGTGTGTGGTTTTAAACCCATTCACATTTCTTTTTTCTAGTGCCTTACATATCCCCGCTGTATTTTCTCTTTCTACATTTTTATCGGTGCACTATAATTGTACATAATGATGGGATTTGTTGTTACATATTTGTACAGGCACACGATACAACAACACAATTTGGCCAACATCCTTCCCCTCCCTCCCCCCTCTCACTCCCTGGTCCCTGTGCTCTACTGAGCTTCCTTTGATTTTCATGAAATTCACCACCACCACCACCACTTTTCTTTTCCCTTTTCCTCTCTAGCTTCAACATATGACCCTTGACCTTCTGAGTTTAGTTTGTTTCACTTAACCTAATGGTCTCTAGTTCTAATCTTTTTCCTGCAGATGCCATGATTTCATTCTTCTTTATGGCTGGGTGAAACTCCTTGTGTACATATGCCACAAACTTTTTGTTCTAATCAGTTATACATGACAGTGGAATGGATTTTGACACAACATACATAAATGGAGTATAACTTCTCATTCTTCTGGTTGTACATGATGTAGAATCATACTGGTCACGTAAGCACATTTGCACATAGGGTAACAATGTCTGATCCATTCTACTATCCTTCTTACCCCATACCCTCTCCCTTCACACCCCTCTACCTAAAGTAACTCTCTTCTTCCCTAGTGCCACCCCTCATTGTGAATTAGCATCTGCATATCAGAGAAAATATTCAGCCTTTGGTTTTTGGGGGATTGGCTTATCTCACTTAGCATGCTATTCTCCAGCTCCGTTCATTTACCATTTATGCCACATTTTCTTGAGCCATTCATCCACTGGTGGACACCTGGGTTAGTTCCATGGCTTGGCTATTGTGGATTGTGCTGCCATCAACATGACACATCCCCAATATCCTATAACATTTCTCTCCCCACTGAGGTGGGAGACAGCCCTTCTTTCACTCCTCCACCTCTCCACCCCTTCTCCTTCCCAGAGCCCAGCCCAGTGCCAGATTAGCAGTCTATTTGTCAACAGCACAGAGCCGCCTGTCCTAGGTGGCTTCTGCGGTCCTGTCTGTGGGTGCATCCAGCAGTCACTGGGAATGCAGCACACATACACCGTCACACCAAGTAAGTGACAAGATGTGGGCTGCAAAGAGCTTGACAGTCACAATGTTCTGAGCTTTCTATTCAACAACATAAACTACACTTCAAAAGGAAATCAGAGCCACAAAGGAGAAGTCTAGGAAGTCTGTCCACAAGGGATGGCACTGGGGCCTCAGGGGGTCTGAATGAGAGAGGGACAAGACCGGAGAAGAATGAACTCAAAAGCCACTTCCCTGGGTGGGAGGTCAGCAAGCTGTCCCTAAGCTGGAACCCTGGACACAGGGCTAGCCCCTAGTCACCCTCATGCATAGCCCAACTTCCACCTCATTCTGAATTCAAGTGAACTGAACCCCACGGTAAAGCATGGCATTTGAATTTCCTTACTTCATTCACATAGGATTAAAGCTCACCCACAAGCACACAAATTACAAAATGCAAATAAATTTGAAAAATCAGCATTTGGGAGATGAGAATAACATAGCTATTCAAGTAAGATTTCCCCAGTGGTAGTACTTTTGCTAACATTAGCTGAAGGTTACTGTGTTCCGAAAAGGCCCTAAGCACTCGACTTTACTTTTATTGTGTTAATCTTCACAATAACGCTGTGAGGGAGGTCAAGTATGGAGGAATTGTTATTAAGGCTATGGAGTATTATAATTTTAACCAAGCACAGAGAAGCTATACAACCTGCCAGGGCCACACAGCTGGAAAGCTGTAGAGCCGAGATTTGAACGTGGGCAATGTGGCTCAAAGCCACATTCAGGGAGCCTCCCTGTGAACAAAGCAGTTGTGAATCTGGCCCTGTGATCTCAGAACACACAAGCAAAATGGAAGGCCACCAAGACACCAGAGTCAACTGTAGAAATAGGGAGCTTTGCTAAAATAACTCCAGCAGGAGCGGCTGGGATAAGAGGAGAGCCCTCCTGCTTTACGAGGGACACAATGTACAGGTCAGGTCAGGGCACTACCCACCTCCAGCAGGTCAGCATTTGAAGCCATTGATTTCCCTTTATTCGCATCTCTCTCAGCACTGGGAGGCCCAGGATGAATCTAGCAAAGAGGGGAGGGCTTCCATTCACACTCCCATCCCACCCCGTGGTGGAGGGGACTGACGGCTCCATCATGGGACAGGAAGCCAGGAGAACACAGCCATTGGAATGGTAAAGTGCAGCTGAACAGCAGATCAAGGACAGGCCTACTGTCTGCTCTCCCTCCAGCCCTTTCAAACCTCAAGGCTCAAGCAGACACATGAGCCATTTGTCCCCAGCTTCCTGTGGCTCCTGATGAGCCAGGATGGCTGAAAGATCCCCAGAAGAGTTTGACAGGAGAGAAGGAGCCAGAGCAGAGGGAGGCCAGAACTCAGAATCCATCCTGTCTCCACCATTCCTGAGCCTAGAGATTCACCTGTGTGTCCAGAGGCTGCATCCACAATGGAGGGGCCTGGACCAGAACGCAGCCTAGTAGTGAGGAGGGCTGGTATCTGCAGGGAAGTGCTCGAAGATTCAGGTGCCCAGGCCTCACCGCAGGATGCTCTGAGTAGAATTTGATCTGGAAACACACCCGGGGTGAGCCTCTGGGCTAGCCAGACGGGAACTCAAGCTCTACCCCTGCTCCTTTCACAATGAGCCAACAAGCACTCTCCCTTGGCATTTCAGAGAAAGGAAGCCAGATGAGAGTGGGAGATGCTCACAGTCACACGGTAGGGAGAGAGGATGCATGGACTCAGTCATAGGAAACTTCAGGGGAAGTAATTTCATTACACGATGCCTCCAGGGCCAGGGTGGAAGGGAAACTCTGGGGTTTCCTCCAGGCACATGCTCCTAGGATGCTCCTGGGATGTTTATGCACTGCCTCCGGAGAGCACCCCTGCTGCTGGAATAGTAACCTCTAGAGTGCTCCAGGAGGGAGGGAGGCAGGGAAGGAAGAAGGGAAAAAGGGAGGAAGAGAGGACCAAATTAGCAGGCAGAAATTCTTAATTCTGGTCTGCAAGCTCCTTGTTCTATCAGGGATCTCCTTCTCCCAGTTAAATCCCATGAACGGAGTCTTGCTCTGGACACTTGACTCAGTATCTTCCACCTGGCAAGCTGCCTGGCTTGTCCCGCTGCCCTCTCACCTACAGAAAGGTCTATAAGAGGCTGAATGGAGAGGCGGGAGGTGGAGGGCTTCTCAGCCTGCAGGCTCCAGTGTACTTAGAAGGAAAAGAATCTGACCTCCTTGGTGGTACGGGCAGCCTTGCTTTATTCAATCCACAGGCACCGACTGCACACCTTCTACGTGCAAAGCACTGAGGAGACACAGGTGAGGGAGGCCCAGATGCCAGCATCCAGATGCCGAAGATCTAGGGAAGCTACAAGGCCTAGTTTCTCATGCTGCCCAAATGCAGGAACCGAAAAAAGCCACAAGATGTCCATAAGACTTCATTTTCTTCAAACATTGAATGCAAATGAAAATCTCTGAACCCTTTCAAATGAAATATTATCAGAAAGGAGAATGAGCTGCAAAAGACTCTCCCTTGAGGGTCTCTTCCTGAGGCTCTGCCTGAGAAAACACCAAAAAGTATGTGTAAGAGAGAGAGGCGGAAAGAGGGGAAAGAGAGTGAGTGTAGCATGTTTAGGGGAAAAAAACTAAAATTGATCTGTAGTCATGGTAACAAGAAACCCCCAGTTTAACTGACAGATGACAGCTCAGAACCAGAACACAGTACACAGCTTCTGCACCTCATGATTTTGTCGGCAGACTAGTCAACAACTCGTTCACCCAGGGACCTTGCTAATGCCCCTTGCTCCCACATCCCAAAGCCAGAACCAGCCAGACCTTGTGCTTTCCAAAATGCTTCCTGGGTTCAGCTCCCAGCTCTGCCCAGAGAAACTGCTACCAAGCTGAGCATTCTCCCTCACCCACCTGAGTAATAAATTTACCTTGTTTTTCCAAGCACTGAGCAACAATCTTCTTAAACATGCAAATGTCCTCACCTGTCTTTGAGGGCACATTTCAGGCTAAGGATGTGAAGAGGAAATGTGCTTTGGAAATGCTGAGCCCAAAAGAGAAACCAATCAAGATGTGGGGGAAACTGTTACTGGTTTTCCATGGGACAGATCCTGGGGTTCCCAAGAGCAGATTTGGCTTTGTTTTAGACCTAATTGGAACACACTTAACTCGTGGCTTTCAACACTCACTCAGGATTAAAAGCTGCAAATGATAAGCAGAGAGGGAGGAAGTTGGCAACAGAGGGGACGTGAGGACTCTAAAAGCCGAGCTGCAAACTCAACCAGCTCAGGAATCACCTCCATTGACAGCCCAACACTCAGCTTCAGAAAGAACTGAAGTGTCACACAATGGAGGGGAGAGAGTCTGTGCCGTGAATGACACTGTAGCACCACGGCTGCCCAGAGCAGAACTTCCTCTGCAGGGCTCTGGAGAGTGGGCATGAGAGACTGGTGCAACAGCTCTGACGGGGTCAGTTTTATCTTGACCTGCTCGGATCAGGAAGCATAGAAAGCAAGGTCTGGCACACTGTTTCCCTGCAGGGAGGGCACCTTCCCTAAAAAAAGTTATCTGTATCATCAAGAGAAATATGAAAATATCTGAACTATCAAAGAAAAGAGGGAAAAAAGCAACAAAATGAATTCATTTGCATGGCTATTGTCCAACACAGCTGCACTGGACTCATTTACATTGCTATTAAGTGGCTCTAATAAATATGAATATTGCGCCACATAAAGCACAGAAGAGGTCCATGTTTGAAATATCTAAAAGTATCTAAAACAATAAGCCCAGTGACCCAAGGAGCAGTGGTGACTTCAAATACATTATTCTTCTTCCCTCCCATCAGAAGGACAGTAAATTAGTGGACAATTACAATGAGAAGCAAAGCATTCTGGAAGCTGGTCATTAGTGCTACACAAACAGGAATAAATTTTCCAGTGTGAACAATAAGGGCCGGCTGTGATTTTATTAAAAACCCAAGGCCCAAATCATGCTTCTAGAAGCAGCTTCACTCTAAGAAGCAAATTAGCCTTCCTCTTCTCCTCAGGCCCTGTGATTTCCTTGGAAAGCCCTCTGCCAGGCAGCAGGCAGGACTTTTCCTCTCTGCATGGAAGGTAAAGCATTAGTGAACAGCACTGAAGCGATCAGCAGTTAGCAAGCTACGATGCTGGGAGCCTTGGCCTGAAATAGCAACCTGCAGCCCCACGCTCAATTCCTTGGCCAATCCAGAGTCTCCTGAAGCCCACCCTCACCGCTCACCTACATGGACAAAGGCCACAGTGCAATGACAGAGAGATGGATGTTAAATTCATTTCTGCAAATTCTCTATGCCACGAATGAACAGCAAGCTCTACTTTAAGCAGACCCAGAAGCCCTCGTGGGACTCAGTGTACCACAGGGCCGGCACCTCCCCCAAGGACCGGCAGGCCCCCCTGCTCCAACCCCCAGAGAGGTGCAGTTCCTTAAAAAAGGCAGAAGCAGGGCAGATGCTTAGCTGGCCTACTCTGAGACCAAGCAGAGCTTCTGACCACATCTGAAGATGCTGGCTTTTCCAAAGCCACAGCCCTGGCACCTGAAGCATGGTGGGGTCTCCAGGGGGGCTGAGGCACTAAGAGCAGATGAGGCTGAGGTGCTAGGACCAGCACCATACTCGGCACTGTAGCTGGTGTCACCCCCAAACCAAGAGGCTCAAGGGACCTGAAATGGGAAAGGCAAGGGATGCTTCTCTCCACATGCATCCACCCTAAGCCTGGAGAGAACCCATGGTAGCCAAAGGTGGATGATGGATGGCCAGCTCCCAGCAGAACAGGGTCAAGTTCCATTCAGATAGGAAAAGGGATCACCCAGTCAGGCATGATGGTGCATGCCTGTAACCCCAGCAACTCAGGAGGCTGAGGCAGGAGGATCACAAGTTCAAGGTCAGGTTCAGCAACGTAGCAAGGCTATGTCTCAAAAGTAAAAAGGTCTGGGGATGTAGATCAGTGGTAGAGCTACATTGTACTACTGGGTACCCAGCATATGCCTAGCATGTGTGAGGTGTGAGGCTCTGGGTTGGATCCTCAGTACCATATAAAAATAAATAAATAAAATAAAGGTATTGTGTCCATCTATAACTAAAAATTTTTTAAAAAAAGAAGAAAAGAAGGCTCCTCCAACCACTCAAAATATAGATGTGTGTGTCTATGGTTTTATCTTTCTACTACATAAAGACTGTGTAGCTCAGAAGTCTTTGAAGAATGAAGAGAAGCAGCAGCCTATCACAAAAGCCAGAGATGCTGGCGATGAACATCAGTACATACTTTTATCCACAGACACTGTAAGAACAAAGGTTTTGGGCTGGGGCTGGGGCTCAGGTATAGAGCGCTTGCCTCACACATGCAAGGCCCTGGGTTCAATCATCAGCACCACATAGAAATAAATAAATAAAATAAAGTTACTAAAAAAAAAAAAAAACAAAGGTTTTTACATCATAAAAAGATCTGGTGGGTGGGTTGTCTGTTGGTGGTGCTAGGGATCCAACCCAAGAACCCAAGCACCCAAGGCTTTATACATACTAAGGACTCCTCTAGCCCAAGAAAAAGATCTTAAAGCAATCAGACCTACACCCCCAGCCCAAGCAATCAGATGCACTCCTTAGCACTCTTAGAGGAGCTCTTTCCCACCCATCAGCGTTACTTTTGCCAGTCAGAGCAAACTCTGTGGAAGATGGACTCCTCTATACATATGCCTAAATTTTCCAGGGAGACTCAGGCAGTTGTTACATACAAAACAAGGTCAGTATCTTTATAAGATGCTTTGCTTGCAAATAAATAGAAAACCTAGCTCAAAATGGTTTAAACCAGAGGTCAGCAAACATTTCCTGTGAAGTGCTAGATAGTAAATATGTTAGGGTTTGTGAACCCTACAGTCTTTTTCACAATTTTCAACTCTACCACTGCAATGCAAAACCAGCCATAGAGAATATGGAAACAAATGGGCAATGCCATGTTCCAGTAAAACAGATCAAATTATGTAATATGCCTGTGTAAATATGCCATAGTGAAACTTGCCGCTCTGTATAATTAATATGTACCAATAGAAAAGACTTTGTAAAAACCAGGTGGCTGGTGGCTCAAGGGGCAGAGTTCGTCAGCCCCTGGCTTAAACAATAAAGATTATTTACCTTAATGAAAGCCTGAGGCTGGAAACTCCCAGCTTGGCCGATTCAGCCACTGAACCATGTACTAAGGTCCTGTTTTCCTCTGCCTTCTTCTGCTTTGCCATCTGATAAATAAAGCAAGCTTTCCTCTTTGTCACAGACTGTTGCCACGACTCTTAAGAGATACATGTACACCCGCAGCATCTAGCAGCAGCAGAAATGATTTCTAACTTGTGTTTCCTTTCAGGGTAAAGAAACCTTTACCTAGTCAGGTGCAATGGTGCACACAAATAATCCCAGCAACTTGGGAGGCTGAGGCAGGCGGATCACGAGTTCCAGGCCAGCCTCAGCAACTTAAGGAAGCTCTAAGCAACTTAGCGAGTGTCTCAAAATAAAAAAACAAAAAGGGCTGGGGATGGCTCCATGGTTAAATGCCCCTGGGTTCAATTCCAAAAACAAATAAATAAGAAAGAAACCTTTAGCAGAAGTAACTTTCACGGTCAGGAGCCACACGCCCACCCTTGCATCGTATTCCCATGGCTGTCTTAGATAGATCAGAATTTACCCAAGTCACATGGGCAAGAGTCGGACCTGGGAACAAACCTAGGACTCCACCAGCACAGAAGAAGTTTACCGGAACACCTGTTGGGGAGAGAGCAACATGTGGCAGGCACAGTTCTCTGTCCTGAAACCAGACTGTTCCCCTTGGTAGCCACACAAATCCTTTCACTTCCTCCTTCCCGCCTCTCTGTTCTGCCCACCTGGGTCTGGACCCTCACTGCACACCTGACCTTGGGAAGCTGCCTGAAATCTTGTCCCTGGAGGAGTCACTCTGCATAACACACCCTGATGGCAGGATACCTGTGCAGGCTGTCCCTTCTGGTGTCTCTCCTCAGACACCCCCAGGCTCCCTGTCAGGCTGTACTTGGTCCCATGCTTCCCCACCTGACGCCACCCTCCTCCAGCAGTCTCCTCTGCCCCTGGCTCCCTCAGACCTTGGCTCACACTCTTCACCTTTGCTGCTCTCGGGCTCTCAATGTCCTTCCACTTTTCTTCCAAACAGCTACATCTTTCTGTTTTCCACAGTTGGAAACAGGCCAAGCTGCACACGCCGACTGGGGAGGTCTGGGTTGCACCCCAGGCCGGCTCAGCCACTGGCTGCTGCAGAATGATTTGGCCACACAGGTGACCGTCATCCTTGCCACAGAGCCAGGGTCCCCCAGAAGGCACTTCACAGGATCACAAAGACAAAATACATGTAGTGACACCATGCCTGACACATGCCAGTTTCCTTTCCCTCCCTCGAGGACCATTCCTGCTCAGTGGTGGAGCGGGGGCGCGGGCACAGGACCCTGGGTTCCATCCCCAGTGCCTCAGAAACACAAAGCCCATTCCTGCCCCACCAGTCAATATTGTTCGCATTCAGGTTATCCTATCGCAGCTGAGAGTTTCAAAAGCTACATGCGAAAATACACATTCATATGAATCACTGGATTTAAAGAACGGTACAAAACTTTCTTTCCTGAGCCCCTTCTAATTGCTTCCCAGTGCTGTTTCATGTCAGAATCAGGTAAAAGGCCCTCAGAAACATCATTGTTTTTCTCTTCCTAGAAGGTGTTAAGCATATACCTTCAAAGGTCATTTTTCATGACAACTGCCAGGGAACAATCACTGACAACCACTCACCATGAAAACAAAAGGCCTCAAACAGTACGGTGACGTGGAGTTGACAAATGTCCTCCCAGAGCTAAACAGCAAATGGCAATAACTCAGAACCCTGCACCTGGAGGGCTGGGCCTGGGTGGGTGGCCAGGGACAAAAGGTTCTCAGGGGAGGAGAGGACCAACTGGACCCCAAAGGGGGCTTGGTGTTCCATGCTGTGCGGGACCCCTAGAGCAGGGAGGAGCAGCAGCCTGCAGTGAGGTGACTGGAGGGAGGAACCTCGCAACAGTCACTGGTTCCAAAAGCTCTGAGCACACTGATCGCAGATTTTAGATTTTGTGCCTGTGACATCACCTCTGGGCAATAGGACTGAGACCCATTTCCCTAATGATCTCACACACTCTGCACTTTATCCGACTCTTCCACACAGGAGCAGCATAGAAATTAATCACTGTTCTAAGTGTTGTCGACAAAAATGATAAGTCACATTCACATTATTGATGGTTCCCGTGTCGATTGGTTTCTAGATTTGGAAGACTTTTCCCATCTCTAACTATTACAAGCTTTTTTCTTTTTCTTTTTTTTTTTTTTTTTTTTTAGTATGTGAATTTTTACAAGGAGGGGGGTTATGTTACATAAACACTGAGGAAAATCATGCTTGGATACAGAACATTTGCAGTCCCTTATCACCAGAAAGATGCCCAAGTGTGCGGTGAATACTGAGAACCAGCCCCTGACTGAGGAGGGACTTGAAGTTTTCCCAGAGATGTGCAAGCTGGAGGGAGAACACTCAGCCAGGGCCTCCCCACAGAGAGCACAGCCCCCACTTCTGCTAAGGCAGCATTATCATAATGTTACAAAGTGCCAAAGAGAACTGTCTTCATAAACAGGGTTTTTATGCTCTTAAAAAACGTGAACACAAGCACTTGATTCTATTAGCTTAAGAACACTGCAGCGTTCAGCAAAGGATTCACAGTCTAACAGAGCAGCACGCTGCCGTCGGAAAACCTGGCACCACCAGCCCTTAAAAGATTGAATTCTTAAACACATTCACATCCAGGGAAGTGTTCCCAGTGTAATTAGAGCTACCCAGGTAAGAGTCTGGAACCCTAAGTGTGCTTTAACTATTTTTCTACCATGGAATATGATTCTGTTTCTCAACTGGGGACAGACCATAATTACTACTGCAGATTACCTGGGAAGAAACCCAGTATGCATTAGAAGCCCTGATAACAATCTACCTTAAGTACACGCAGTGACCAGGGCCAGCAGGTGACTTCCCTGAAGAGACTTTTCCTCTTAGTCAGGTTAACAATTACCATATGCAAAAGATGCTTCCGAAGATATCTGGAAGTAATCTGTCTTGGCTATGCCATTCCAAATTATTAATTATGCTGGAAAACCCCTTGTCCCTAAAGATTGAATCCAACCTCTTTGTGAAATTTTAAATCCAGAAATTCCAAATAATCAAAGAAGATTTCCAAATTTGGAATCTTAAGCATAAGCAGGGCTATTCATTATGGTCCCTAAGTGTTTGCATCAGACAGGAATCTGGGCAAGAAAGAAAACATTCGCTTCATAACTCCAGAGATAAAACTCTCTCTGCTCTCTGGTTAGACGACGTTATCGTGGTATCATGAGGAAAATAAGATTCCACTAAAACCCTGAGGCTTTTGCCAGCAGCCCTGAGTTCCAACAGCACCAGGCCTCTGCACTAACACTAACTGGATGGGGTGAGTGCACGGGTTATACTCTGTTTATTGAATAAATGAAATTAACATTGCCATATAATAAAACCAACATTTTAAAATAGTGTTATGGTACACAGAAGTCACTTGACCCAGAATCTCTTGCATGCTACCTTGTATGGTGATGCTGTGGAGAGAGGACTAGATCTGAATTTGGTCTTGTTGGCTATCTTTAGTGTGATATTCTCTGCTTTAGGATTATTGCTTATAGCCCTAAAAGCCACAAAAACCCATCACTGCCTTCCTAGCCATTGAAAACATTTTGAAAGTAATACGCCTTAAAGGCATTCCCTTAACTTGCATTTACATACATAAGTAAAGATACACATGCAGTAATATGCATTCCACCAACAACATCCAACAAATATTTACTGAGAGCTTTCTCTGCTCTACATGCTATGTGTATAGTTTTATGAATAAAACACACAAAATCTCTGCCTTCTGGACTTCACAATTCATGACACATCAAATATGTATAAATGGAGCTGTTCTGCACTCTTGAAACACAAAGAAACCTACTTCAGCAATCCCAGAACTGAGGGTTCACAATGAAAGAGTGAAATGGCTATTGTGGGCTAACCTGTGTCCTCCTGCAAAATTCCTCTGTGAGATCCTAACCTCCAGTACCTGAGAATGTGACCTTATTTGAAAACAGGGCCTTTAAAGAGGTAATTCAATTAAATGAGGTCACTAAGAAGGGCCCTAATCCGATATGACTGGTGTCCTTATAAGAGGAGATTAGGACATAGATAGGCAGAGAGTGCTGGGAGACACTGGGGGGGGGGGGGGGGGGGGGACGGCCATAGCAAGCCAGCAGCCCTGATCTTCCAGCCTCCAGAATTGTGAGGAAATAAATTTCTGCAGAGTCTCTCAGTCTGTTCCGGTCACCCAAGCACAATAGGTAAATAAGAATGGTAGAGAAAAAGGAATTTTAGGAACATCTTGCCTTATAATGCTGCAAAACACTTGGCCACGGCCGAGTTTTGACATATTTATACAAACTGACAAGAGAGGTAAGTGGCCACAGGGGAAAGGGACTGCCCCCTTCTTGCAGAAAGGAAAACCTGAACTTGGCTCCAACGGCAGCACCGCTCCTTCCCACTGTCAGAAGAGCCTGTGAACACCTGTGACAAACTCCCCCAAGGGGCCAAGTCTCTTTTTATTTATGTTTTCCACTCTCCAAATTACTCAACCAAAAACCTTTCAGTTTCACTTCTCCTACCTCCTGAGTAAAAGCAGGAGGAGGAGGGAGCTTGCAATGTGGATTGAGAGTGACTTAGTCTTCCAATCAGCTCTTTCGGGTCCTACATGGAAATTCATTATGTAATGTGTGAACTCTGTCCCCCAGATGGTCACACACCAGTTTAGAACCTAAGATTTCCATTTCCCATGACAGCTGTGGAAATAATGCATTGTCAATAACCCTGTTAAAATTCCTATGCTTTCATTTTTCAGGGTAATTTTTAAACTCCAGATAGGAGAATAATGCAGGACATCACCGAATTCTAGAACTTCAGATCATTTGAGGACCTTCTTGCTATATATTAGGAGCTCAAAATGACACAACCATTGTCAAAAAAAAAAAAAATAAACAAACAAGTTGGGCTGGGGATATAGCTCAGTTGGTAGAGTGCTTGCCTTGCATTCACTCCCCAGCACCAATAAATAAATAAGTCAAAAGTACTCTAAATGTCTTTTCTTCCCTCATTCACCTCAAAGCTTAGACTAAGCTGATGCTTTGGAACATATCTCCCAGATGGAGGGACTCTGTGTAGCTTGGTGGTGCCGGGCACAAGGTGTCATTAAACTAACGGAGTATAAACAGGTGGATAAGGCCTTGAAGGCTTTCTGGTCATCTCCCAGCATTTCCACTGCAGTCTCCAAGACTTTAATAATTCAGGCTCATTTGCAAGAAGGCAATTTTCTCTCTGAGCCTTTAGAACTCCTTAGCTCACAGGAAGCAAACCATCCTCATCTCCACCAAGTCCCCTGCTTTCCTCTCTCCTGCTCTTCCCCCAGAAGGGGAGGACACAGCTTCAGCACCAGACAGTGAAAGGCAAGTTCACTGGCAGTAAGTAAGTCAAAGGTGTGAGCTGAGCCCTCTACACTCTCGATGAGGAGGACCACATTCAAACATGGCTAGTTTGGGGAGAAGAAAATGTGCAGTGTGCAAGGCTGCTATGCAGGTAAACGGAAATCAAGTTTGTAGTGTGGGAATGCAGACATAAGTATTCAGCAGTTAGGGGGGAAAAAAATCCTAACTGCTAAAAAAATCAGAGGACTCAGACATGAAGAACTGCCCCAGTTTCAATCTGGGTTTTCTCCCTACCTTCAAAAAGACAGCAATATTTAAATTGTAATTTAATAGAGAAATATATATGTTTCTAGTGGGTTAAATCATGTTTTTTGCCTCTACTACCTGAGAGGCAGTCAAGCAATCGAACAAAAATTGAGCCTGAATAATGAGTGATTGGTAGCTGACACTCTGCAGTGACAGTGGAGGCAGAGGGTCTGTCCCTATTTACCTTGAGTGGTATGCAATTAAGGAAAGAGGCAACAGGAGCTCTCTGCAAGTGCATTTCACCAGTGCCTGCTGGACTTGAAACCTGAGCCCAGAGAAATTACAGAGAAAGATCACAGGTCTCCTCAAGCAGGAAGAAATCCTTGCCACCTGGGAAACGGTGGGCCGCAGAAGTGATGCAAAGCTCAAGGGCCAGCAGGTGCAATGGCACATGCCTCTATTCCAACTACTTGGGAGGCTGAGGAGGACTGCAAGTTCAAGGCCAGCCTCAGCAACTTAGTGAGACTCTGTCTGAAAAATAAAAAGGACTGGGATGTAGCTCAGTGGTAAAGCAACCGTGGATTGGGTCCCTAGTACCCAATTTTAAAAAAGCAAGGCTGGGACAGCTAAAGATGACAATCCAGGCAGGGACAAGGTCCTCTGCTGTCCAGCAGGGCTGAAGTTCTCCCTCTGGCTGGACTACTTCATGGGATTGGGGCAACTATGTATCTGTATTGTACTTAAATTTAATGATACAGTAAACTCAAACTATTGCAATGGACTTACTGATTTTTCAGTTTATCTTTTTATTGACTTTGGTTTTTGTTTTTTGGAAAAATAAAGACCTAGGTTCCAGAACTCTTCTGAATACAGTGACATGTGGACAGAAAGAATCCCAGACAAACCACGAGGAAGTTTCTGGCACCCAGATCACTAAATCCACCCAGGGGGCAACATGCCTCCAGAATCTGAGGAAGCAGGAGGCCCCACAGACTCCAGAGACAAGCCTGCTGGGGGTCACTCTGCAGCACCTCCTTCACTAGGAATGGGCACTGTTCAATCTTTTTGCTTGCTTCCTCATCTGTAAATTGGGGGTAACAGTGCCCACTCGAGATCGCTGGGTGAAGTGAATGAACCAATCTAGATGAAATGCTTAGCACGTGATAAGCATTCATCAGCTGTTTCGTAATCCTGGTTGGTCCTCGAAAAGGTTCAAAGATGGCCGGGCAGGCCACCCTGGTCAATTGTGGAAGACCACCACCCAGCTCTTCCATCAGTTCACAGTGGCCAGCCAAGAATCACTGCTCCCCGCTCCCCCAGCCACCTCTGCCTTCCCTGTGCCAGTCATCCGGGGTGGGTGCTGCAAGATCCTTCTGCCCCGGCTTTCCACACAGCCCGCCCCCAACCTTTCCCAGCTGTCCGCCCTCAGCTGAGCAGGAGGACTGCCTATCCCACAGGAGTCTGGGATCCTCTGGCCAGTGTGGTGGTCACCTGCAGCATCTCATCTATTGTCTACTTGAAAAAGAGCAGGTGACAATGCCGTTGGCCTTTTCAGGATGGGAGACTCTGGAACCATCTACAGATGACTGTACGAAGCCCACAGCTATAGGGAGGTCTCACCCATCATCCACTCAGCCCACCTTCATAGAGTTCCCGCTGTGTGCCAGGGATGTATCCAGAAATCCCAAAGAGCCATCAAGGATGCAGGAACACACGCACCCTGGGAGTACAGCTGGTTTGTCATTTACAGGAGCCAGGCAAAGTCCCTGTCACCTAACTTTCCAGACACCAACTGACCCCAGGGCATTTAGAGCTTGGGTGGAGTCAGAAAGCTTAAAACAGCTTTTCCTTGAATATGAACTTTCTCTATCTACCACCAACTTAAGGAAATCTTTGATCTTGGTGGAAACAAAGCACAAAGTTCTAAGAATGCCCTCAGGAACCTGCAGTCTCATTTTAAAGCCCCTGCCCTGGGCCTGTGGTGTTTCTAAATGAGTAGCTCTGGACGCACAGGGCTACCTCTGGGCCAAAAGTCAATCGCTGACAGCTGAGCAACTGTAGATAAACTGCCACTTTGCAGCAAGCTCCTAATCTCTCCAGGATCACTGTGAAAATTACAAAGGGCATTCACAGCAGGTGTGGACCAACTCAAATCAACCCCACGCTCATTTGATACAAACTGATCGTCCTTAGGAGGCTCCTTGCTACCCTGCTATTTTCTAAGTGAGCACCACACTAAAATTTAAATTAAATAACAGCATCTTTTATCCCAGTCCTGGTTAAATATATAATATTGATGAATTTGAAGTCAGCAGAGATTATACAGAACCTTACTATGAAATACACACTTGTTTCAAGCTTTTTATTAAAGTTAATAATTATAAAAGTAACCCAAACACATTTTAGAAAATTAAGAAAATATGGAAGAGCATAACAACAACAACAAAATAACAAAACCACAAAATACAACTACCCGTTATGTCAGCACCTAGAGGCACTTTTTTTTAGCATTTCAATACATTTGCTTCTTTTATTATCCTATTTTCTAATGCATCTACATGTGTTAATTTTAGAAGGAATACACAGACTCCATGAGATCTTGCAGCACAGTTAAGAACCCATGGAAATAATTTTAAACTTTATTTGAAATATGTATCCAAAATTGGATTATTTTATACTATTTTATAACTTGCTCTTTTGATTTTTGCTTCAGAATATAAAACAACAAAATTCCATGTCATTAAACAGTGTTCTAGAAGACTATTATTTTTAACTGCCTCATTTTCTATTCATGAGATATTCCATAATTTTCCCATTTTCCTTGCACATTCAAACCAGGTATCCATAGGGGATTGGTACCAGGACCACTCATGGGTACCCAAATCTGCAGATGCTCAAGTACCTTTATAAAATGGCATAATATTTGCATATAACCTTATGCACATTCTCCTGTAGACTTTAAATCATCTCTAGATTACTTATATAATATCAATTCTCCATAAATAGTATTATACTATGTTGTTGGGGAATAATCATGATGGGAAAAAGTCTGTACATGCTCAGAATAGTCACAATGTGGGTCTATTTCCTGACTATCTTTGATCTGCAGTTTAGTCAACCTTGGATGCAGAACTACAGACAACAAAAAGACAACTGTATCTGAAATCCAGGTTGTACTTAATCCTATAACTATTTTAAATAATAGACTTGGGTGTTGGAGATCTAGCCAGGATCCCTAAAGCACTGTAGCCTATGTCCGCATAGATTTTGTCCATTGAGGGTTTTGTTTTTTTTTTTTAATGTTACCATTCTTTTTAAAAAATCTTTATTTTATTTATTTTATGTGGTGCTGAGGATCAAACCCAGGCCCTCACATGTGCTAGGCAAGTGCTCCACCACTGAGCTACAGCCCCAGTCCCTGTTCATCTGAGTGCCTTGTATGTACCAGGCTGGTGAAGAGTAGGAGGAGCTGCAGTTTTAAGTAAGATGGATTAGAATGCGTCCCAGGCCACCTAGAGGGCTCTGGTTGTTGGATTAAGTGCCATGGAAGCCCTACAGGACCCCACTGTGGGGAAGTTTGGGGCAGAGGACAGACCGGGTCTTCTTGGTATAGGCAGAATCACTCTGGTGCAGTGTGCAGGAAAGGCTCTCAGGGGTGAGGAGGGCAAAAGCCAGGAGTGTCACAAGGAAGCAAGGTGACATTCAGGTTGCCCATCTGCTTCTCTGCCTGAGGCACATGTTTTGTTGGTGTGCTTCCTTCAGGGTGTTTTGGGGGTTTTTTTTGAAGGGGGGGGGGGGTAGGGGCATATTTAAATATATTTCCACTGTAGTCTATTTATAGATATTTGTATCCTGTCATTTCCTTAACATTAACATGTCATTAGTCTTTAAAAACGTGTTTTCTAGTGGCTTCAGGGAGATCATGACATACTGAACCACCTCTCAACATTTAGAACAGTGCCCAGTGTCCCTTGGCTACAGTATCTGTTTGAATTACATGGGCACACATAAACAGAAGCCAAACAGAGTTGGTGGCAAAGGATCTGATAGTAGAACCTGAGAATCTAAAGTGGAATGCAAAAACACCCCCGATTATGAGAAGCAGCTTGTGACACTGTAATATCATAAGAAATACATAGTTGGAGTCTGTCCCCAGTTCCTGACATAGAGCTCCTAAAACCCTTGTAAATGGGGATGTCATGAGAATCTTTTGTACTAATATTCGACCTTTGACCCCAACTTCTGACACAGAGCTCCTAAATTCCCTAGAATCTCCTGGGAAATAGGAGCATCTTTATTTCTGATGAGGCAACTCTGGGTGGGCTCCTAGCTAAGCCTCAGGAAGGAAGTCAGTTGCCAGGGAAACCACCACTGGATTAGAGTGGGAAGTTTCAGCCCCCCCTCTCTGATCTCCAAGCAGCAGTGGGGCAGAAGGTCAAGTTCATCACCAATAGTCAGCAGTGAAATCAATCATGTCTACATAATGAAGCCTCTGTAAAAACCCAGGACAGGGCTCAGAAAGCCTCCGGGATATGGACATGTGAGGTGCTGGGAAGGTGGCACCCCTAGTCACCAAAACATGGGGATTTCGCCACATAAGGAGCATGGAAGCACCATACTACTTCCGACAAAACTTGCCCTGTGCACCTCTACATGTGGCTGCATCTGTATCTTCCGTCATAACCTTGATAATAAACCAGTAATCAAAAGCATGTCCTTGGGTTCCATGAGCCACTCTAGCAAACTAATCAAACCACAGGAGGGGGTTGTGGGAACTCCAGTTTATAGTCTGTGGCCCAAGCACAGGTCACACCCTGTGGCATAAGACTGGCACTTGAAATGGGGGAGAGTTCCATAGGAGTGCACCCCAAACCTGTAGGGTCTAAGGCTACCTCCTGGTGGACGATGCCAGAATGGAACTGAATTAAAGGACCCCCAACTGGAGGCCTGCATGGGGCGGGGGTGGGGGGCACCAAGTGTCAGAACTCTGTTGAGTGGCACCCAAGAGTAGGAAAAGCACTTCAGTGTTTCCCGCCTCCCACAGCTGGTACCTGCTGGAGAACTTAGTGTTGATGAGATGAAATCCCCACAGGCTCTGTGACCAGAGGTGAAGTTTTCCAAACTGAGAGAAATAGCAGGAAATGCCTCTCTTACCTACAGCACATAGGGAAACGAGGCGTATTTTCATGAAGTTATTAGCCCAAACTCAGAGCGCAAAATCTGGTATGAAGTAAGTGAGGAGTGCTCAGAAAAGTCACCAAGTAAGGACACCAGACTGCAGACCTGACATTGCTCAGACAAGGAGTCCCTGTGGACACACACACAGCAGACAGGTTGCTTCTGCTTCCTCGGGCAGTGCCCTCCAATTTCCAACAGCAGGGGTTCTCAAACTCTGGGCTCAGGCCAAATACTATCAATCATTTTCCTTGAAGTGACGAGCTAACTTCATTTTAAAGAAAATGTCTGACTGAGGCCCAAGCTTGAATAACCGCGACATCCATCAACTGCCCTAAGTAGAGGTGACAAGCCATGAGCAGAGCAGATGGCAGCACAGGCACTGCCGGGTGCTTCCACTTTGTTAAGAAGAATATTGGAAAATGTGCGTCTCAAAATTCAAGGTTTCATCAAATCATTAATTTTTACTGCTTCAACAGGGCCACCCTTAAGTGAAACTGACCTTCTTCTTTATTAGTGTGAGTGGCTGGTGGTAAAGACTGTGACAACTGTTAGTGACTGTCCATGCCATTGCCTTGGTCACACCAAAGCACTAGCAGTTTTACTCACCAGTGCTTCTATGTCATCAGAACAAATGCAACACAGGGAAAATGGGAAAAACAAACAAACAAACAGACAAAAAAAAACCTGGAGTTACTGTGAAAATAAGTCAGAACTTCAAGATCTCTGAAAAGGTCCCGTAGATGCATTCCCCCCCCCATTTTGGCTCATTTTAAAAGAAATATTGTTCTCAAATTAAAACAAAACAAAACAGAAAATACTAATTCTTTGCAAAGTTTGGCTCAGCAAGAAGTGGCATCTCTAAGGCAAAGCAGGAGAAAACCCTGGTCCTAAGACACATTCGAGGAAATTGTTTGCTGGTAAAGTTTAAGAGCTCAGCTACTCACAATGTCAATGAATCTAAATAAAATTTACACAACAAATTTTGGAAACCAGGAATAACAAGGTATCATTTTAAACCCATCTCAGAAACCAGGAATAATAATGTATCATTTTTAAAGGCTAAAGAGCAGTTGATATTTATTTAGTGATTCTAATGGTTTACACATCCCTCCAACCAGGAAAACTAATACATTTGTACTGTTTTCAGTGGCAAGCAAGGAACTAGTTGTGTCTGAGTTTCTACTTGGGAGTTCACCAATGAGTTGCTGAGTTATACTCTGAAATCCTTTTGCAATGCTATAGATATCCATGATACACAAACATTCCTCATATTAAAAAAAAAAAGTATCTCCAAATAATGATGGAGATATAAGTAGTTTTGAATAATAAAATACCTCTTGATATCCCCCATTAAGTTAAAGAGAAGGGCTAGGAATGTAGTTCAGTAGTATAGCCTTGCCCTGGATTCGATCCCCAGCACTACAATAGACAAAGAATGAATCCAAGGCCAAAATCCATTAATATCTACAATCTTTTATGAAAGGGAGATGCTGCCCAGGCCTCATGTTCATTCCATCCTGGCACACAGGAAGGTACCAACAGGCACTTGTTGGTTGATGGAAGGAGGGAGGGAGGGAGGGAAGGAGGGAGGGAGGGAGGGAAGGAGGGAGGGAAGGAGGGAGGGAGGGAGGGAAGGAGGGAGGGAGGGAAGGAGGGAGGGAGGGAGGGAGGGAGGGAGGGAAGGGATGTGGTAGGTAAGTAGTTCAGGATAGACCAGTCAGACCTGTCAACAATGTCTAATTTCTTGAGGACTTGTGATTTTATCTATTTGAAAGGAACCAGAGAGCATATCTCTACTACATAAATACAAACCTATTCACAAATACCACATCACAAATTGAGATGTCAATTATTTCTAATATTCCCAGTAGCTACGAGAGAGTGAGAGAATGCATGACACAGAGCTATTAGAGCTATTCGGGCAAGAAGCATCTGCTTCCCTAAGTGCCCCTTCCATAGAAAAATGAATAATCTTTGATTATAATTCACCAGGGAAATGAGCATTGTATACAGGATTCCAAGCTGAACAGGGTGTTAGCTGCATTACGTGCAATAGAGACAGCACCAAGATTCACATGGTGCCCTTCGGGCCTCGGTGGAGCATCCAGAATTTCAACAAGCTTGAAGGGAAAAGGAAGATGGGCCCTTGAGCCTTTTTTTTTTCTTCTTCTTCTTCTTTCACTCCCATCCTCACCCCACCCAAAGTGTGGCAACTTTCAAGGGTGAACCTCATGAGGCTTCTAAAACTCCTCCAACCATCATGCATAAGTAAAAACTTAACAGAAAAATAAGGCTTGGGGATATCTGACAAACACCATTCAATTAAAGTGATACATGTCCTACATATCAAAACCGATAAGTTCCTGATTTAATGAGTTTGTACTTGACCTTTGCTTTCTCTGCCCTCATCACTGCAGAAGGTAAAATGAAATGTATATTTTCACTAAAAACAGATGATGTAAGACTATAATCAGACTCTTGACAGACCCTATGCCAATCATGTTATTAAAACTGGAGGCAGGTAGTGGGGAGCAAAATTAGGTAACAGATGATGCTTTTGGACATCCCTACCTGGAGGATCCCACAAACACACACACACACAATAGCTATGAAGCCCAAGTTGGACTGTAAGTCACTGATGTGGGTGATGCCGATTACATGTATTCCCTCATTTTTTACAAACTCGTCTTTAAAGTTCAATTTATGATAGTCAAATATTTGACAACCTCCAAACTAAAATAATGCCCTAAAATGTAGTGACTTGAATAAATTATACCACTACAAAGGTACTAATTAACCAACAATCAATGACAAGTAGTCAACACAATATCACAGCTAGAAAGTCTTTTTAAACACTGAATAATCCATAATCAGGCTGAAATTCTTCTCCTTCCAAATATTTTTCTTTTTGCATAATTTCAGTTTATCTGCAAACAACATGTCACCGACCTATAGTTGCCTTTGACAGTCTATTTTGATTAGAGAATGTTTTCCAGGAAACCTTTATTATGCTGTATATCATCTATCTACCCAAAAGAGATACAGAAAGTGAATTAGTGTCAATACCAATTTTTATAATATGTAATTGAGTGTAACCTTCTAGGAGGCGTGGGTAGTTCTGACAACAAATTACAGAAATGCTCACATCCTCATCCAAACCCTTTCAAAAAGATGAATTTCAGCTTTTAAAGTAACAATGATTTTGAACTGCTCCTCTATTATCTAAAAAAAAAAGTAAAAAAATATACATTTACATTAAAGACAGACTTTAAATGGTGCTCAAGATGTTGTGATGTTGAAGAATGAACACCATAATCTTTGCCAAGTTAAGAAATTGTAATTCTGTCAATGCTCCACAAAATGTAGCATTTTTAAAAACTAATATGCTAATTTAACTATAAGGAAGAACTCTACTTTTTCTTCCCCCAAGAAATGCAAAACATTCTTCAGAGTAGCAGAATCCCATGAACTTCAAATGTGAATATGCAAACTAAATGAAGTCTCTGTCTAGCACAATTCCTGGCATGTGTTTGGGTCCAAATAAATACAGGATAGATGGATAAAACAAACAGAGGAATAAAAAGACAAATATCACAATCCATAAACATGCTCATACCCCAACAGGATGCCCATTGGGTAATTAAAAATTAGTTGCACTGAATCTTTGCAAAGGTGCAAAGATATTCAACCCCCAGGCTTTTGCTTTCAAAGCAATGATGGCTGTCTGGAGGTCATGCAGGAAGACTTCCACAAATGCAATCAGTTTCTTGAAATGAGATTTCCTGGAAATTAAGTGTCCTCTGCAAATGGAGAAGTTGCCAAGAATCCACAGTCCGTTAGCAGCAGATGTGAGCTCCTTCTCCAGGAGTGGCGAAGCCCTGCGCAGAGCTCCTGGTCCCCTCTCATCAGGCAGAGGGCCCAGGGGATGGCAAAGGGGTGGAAAAGAGTAAAAGGAAACGACACTTTATTTTGACCTGTTACCAGGTTCCAACCATCCTAAGCAATGAGTCCAGACGGATTGGATGTTACTTTTTAATTTGAAGATCCAACTGCCACTTTACTTCAGCCCAACAGAGTCACATCCACCAATATCTTTTTTATGACATTGAGAAACCCAGATAAGTTCTGCAATGCTTTACGGAGCTGCCTGGGCCGTATTTTCTGCCTCTCCACGGACTCCTGGCAAGGGAAGCTGCATGTTTTCCAGGCATGATAAAGTGATCATTAGCCACCTGGGAGCTGGTTTTATTTTGGATTCCAACCATATCCCTCGGTGACCCAGATGAGCCTTTTGTTCGAGGAAGGTTGTCAGCATCCACACAATGGAGATACTTTTATAAAGACCTTTAGGAATATCCAACCAAAACTTTCTTTTCAGAGCAACTCAGCAAAGAACCTAAACCCATAAAGAAATCACATTTTAAATTCAAAGTAGTCTCTTTTGTTGTTGTTGTTCCCTTTCTCAATGGGAGACCTATAGTCAAAATGAGCAAGAAATCCATGTACTGAAACCCAGAGGGAGATCTCTGCTATTCTGTTTTCTTAGACATTTTCTTAGACAGCTGTAGCCAGAGTTTTTGGGTGTGTTTGGCAGTTGGCAATCCCATGATGGGCTGCTGCCAGCACCCGTCACTCAGCCCACAACATATGACAGAACAAACTGGGGCTGGCATTCCAGCCTGACAGCTGGCTGTAGAGGAGGAAGACGCGTTCTCTATTTCTTTTTTCATGAAGAAGTAAGAATGATGTATTGCGCTCTTCCTCCATGCCAACCCTCCATGCCAACCCTAAGAATTGCATGTAGGAAGCCCCCAAAGCCTACTAATAGGAACAGAGCCACAGGAAACCTGCCAGAGTCCAGCCAAGCCTATTCTCCTTCCAGTGCTTGATTTTCCAAGTTAAAATATATATATAGAGAGAGAGAGAAGAGCACCGAGCGCCACCTGCCAAGAACTTTCACCTTCTCCACTGGGGCACCAGTACCTATTGGGAAGGACTAATTTTACATATAAAGAAACAGGAATGCAATTATTGGATTCCAAGCCTGTGTAGAAAAAGGCTTGTCTACTAAGAACTTCTCATTTTAAAGCCAACTAAATCTTTAAATGTCTACGCTGTGAAATTCTAATGGCAATTACACAGAAGGTCGAGTTGTTTTTTCCCCCTTTCCTGTTATTAATGAATACGAAGTAACAGAAAACTGATGCTGGATGATGGAGCAGTGCCACTAAATAAAGGGAGATGTTTTCCATGGGAAGTGACAGGGGGACCCAATCCAGAAAGCATCAGAGGAGAGGGAGGGGCAGAGGCACATGGTAAATCCTAAGAAAGCAGGTAGCACTGCTGGTCTTGAGTCCTGGCTCAACAGTACCCTGTCTGTATAACCTACCACTTTAAGAGAACTAGAAGTGAGCAGCAATGCAGCCTAGGGAATGACAGTGTAGGGACAGCAGCTCTCCAGCTACGGACTCCTCAGAGCCTCGGTGCAGCTCTTCACTCCCAGGCCTCTTTGCAATCCCTGGCGTGCCTGTTGTATGCTCCCTGGAGAAATGAGCTAGGACCATCACATGGATCATGGCTGTTCTCAGCTCATCACAGAAAGGCAGGGACAGACTGAAATCCCAGGAGAAGGGCTTTCAACCACACAATACAGCTTATGCAGTATTTGGGTGGTGACAACAAGATGAAGGGGTTCCAACAACTCTTAACCATTATTGTCGCTAAGGACTTGCGACAAACTTTTGGCTAACTTCCTGTTGCCTGCAAACAATGACCTGCTAAAAATAAACAACAGATGAACAAGAACCAAACACAGACACACACCAGGAATATTACACAACCACCCTTGGCACACTGGGCAGCACAGTGTATTATCAAAGGAAACTCCCCCCACCCTGGACCTCCCCAACCTGCAGGAAACAAACAGAAAGCAGCTACCTTGCCAGGATTACATGAAAGCTGACCTCAGAATATCTTCCGCAGAGGCTTTTCCAGCAAGACAAAGCAAAGACTGCCACCAAATATTTCCTAGGCATCTTCTAACACATCCTGTGTAGGTTACTGTCACTTGGCTCAGAAATTTTCATTTCTGTCCTTCAGGAACCCTTCATGTGAGTGCTCAGAGACTGGGGAGATCAGGCTGAGGATCAGGGTAAACAACAAATCTGGCCCTTGACTTCAGCCTTGCTTCTTAAGACACAAAATGAACAGCCAGTTGACTCTGTTCCTCCAGTATTATGAAGGCTAGGTTAGGCTTGGGGAAATCTGCAGCAGGGCCTTAACCCATGGAGCATAAGCAAGGGACTCATCCCTGCAATATGTCTCCTTTCCCATTTGAATAACCAAAATGCAATGACATGAGCAAAAAGTAAAATAATGAGAGAATCTTCTAGATTCACTAAAAAGTAATGCTTACTTCCTCAAATTTATAATACCCCATTTCTCCATGCATTCCATTTAAACCTCTGATTTCTTCTAAATAACATCATTATTGAAAACTAACATTATGCTGCGAAGCTCTATTACTTGAATTGTTCATAAATGGATTTACGGCTGCCGCTGAGTCCTCTGAAAGACTGTATTGTAGGCATCCTCTCTCCATCTCCCCAAGAGCATTCATAAGAGATTCCTACACCTACATTTGCCCTCCTGCAGAAAGCTGGGTATTTATACCTGGAAAAACTTTCACTTAAATTGCTTTAATGGGTTCTAAGTAAAACACTACTCCCAATAATTTATTTTTCCATTTGATTGGCCAAGGATTTGAATTATAGCTCACAGGGTAAGTTCATAAATAAACAGTGCTAGCATTTGGGTGCTATAATGCCACATGAGTTTGGGATTTCTATTTGCCTGTTCCTGAAGCACTCCTAGACACGGCACAGATGTGCTGGTGTTACACAGCAGTGAGTCCGTCTCTTTTAGGCATCTCCTCATCTCCCCAACAAATTCAGCATCAGGAATGGGATCTCCTTTGTAGACTCAACTGACAGGTAGACATGTTTTGGAGGGTAGCACAAGCTTCTCAGGCTTTGAAAACTTCTGCAATGATTTCAGAATGTCTCCCAGGTATGAATTCTCTGCATATGTCGTCAATAAATATGTAATCCATGTTACTGTGTAAGTAGCAAGATTGTTAATGTTTTAATCCTCCTCCCTTAGAGTAGGATAGCAGCAAAAATAAATCAATCTTTTATCACAGTATTTTAATATATGCCCATAGGTACAAGAACACTTGATGAAGTAGGCAAACCAAAGATGGTCCTCACAGCCATTAAGATGGCTGCTGCCAAAAAGAAAGAAATCAAGAAAATGACAAATATTGGCAAAGACATAAAGAAACTGAAACTCTGGTGCACTGTTGCTGACACTGTAAAATGTGTCAGACAGGAGAAAGCACAGAGGCTCCTGAAAACTAAACACGGAGCCATGAAATGACACGGCGGTCCCACTTCTGGGTACCTATGCAAAAGAACTGAAAGCCAGCTCTCAGAGAGGTAAGCTTCATGCCCACGTTCACAGCCACAAGATTCACGACAGCCAGGTCTTGGGAGAAACCAAGACACCACGGACAGAATGAGCAAAATACAGCCTATACATACAAAGGAATGTCGGTCAGCCTTAAAAAGAAAGGACATTTGGTCGCTGCTCCGGCATGGAGGAACCTGGAAGAGACCAGGCTGAGCGACACAGACCAGTCACAAAGACACCTACTGTATGATCCCACCTGCAAGAGACGGTTTTTAAAGTAGTCAGACTGATAGAAACAGAAAGTGGAGTGGGGGATGCTAAGGGCTGGAGGGGGAAATGGGAAGTTGTTGTTTCATGGGCGGAGAGTTTCAGTTTTGCAAGATGAAAAAAAAGTTCCAGAGGCCAGTTTCACAAAACTCTGACTATATTTACCACCACTGAACTCTATGCTTACAGATGGCTATGGTGGTAAGTTTTTATGTTAGATGCCATTTCTCAAAATAAATAAGTAAATAAATAAATAACTGAAAAATTTTAAGAACAGCACCCAACATTTCATTGATTGCTTTAAAGAAATTATGATGGGGAGGGGTGGGATAAAACTCTTAATTCTTACAAAAATCATGACAATTCCACATGAAAATGCTATCCATCAAGGGGTCCATCAATGCTGTCCATCCTAGGTAACGGTAGCATCATTCCTGTGCTTTCCACAGCCAAAAGGCCCGTAGCTTCATCTCTAAATTGGATCTTCATCTATACAAGAAAATACAGAACCAGTAAAGCACAAAAATTGAGCATTAAATAAAATTAAGTCTCTGGAAAGAGAACAAGTTTGATTTTTAAAGTAAACATCATCATTCTGTCTGCCCAGTGCACTAAAATCTCTGGAAGCTTTTAACAGCAGCAGGACCCTAATTGCATAACCTTGTTTTCAATGAGTGGATGAAATTATGCTATAATTTTACTTATTACAAGAACGTACCAGGAGCATGATGCCACCCACCTCCCCATCATCCATCTGCCTTCCCTGTTGGCTAGTTAAGATGCCACGGCTCTCCGGCCACCCTGAGTACCTATGCTTACCCTCCACAGGGGGCACCCTCCCTCTGTGATTTGCTTCTGATGGCCTGATTACACCACCTGACTTCCAGCTTCCAGTCCTGCAGAAGCTCAGGGAACTTCCCTCCCCCTCCTATTTCTCTCCACACCCACACCTCTTCCTCATTCGGATCAATTCTTACATGCACTTATCCTTTGCAGCCAATCTTCCAGGTCAATCCAACACTTTTCTCTGCTACAACAAACTTGAGTCCACTATTCACTTGGAAGAGGTGGCTGGGGTTGGAGACCACCATACGACCACGACCTGACTTATTCCATTTCCCTCTGAGAGTATGAGTCAACCTGCACGTGGCAGAGAGAGAGAAGCTCCGGGCTGGTTTCAGTCTGCTTCATTTCCCTCCTGTTCTCAAGGACTTTTGAACGTGGGCTCTAGAGCCAATTCAATTCCCAGCTTTGCCTGTTCCTCGCTGTGTGATTCCATGGAAACTATCTAAACACTCTAAGCTTTAATGGCATCATCAATACAATGCAGAAAATAACAGTACTTGCCATACAAGTTGGTGTTTGACATATTGTTTGACCCAGAAATTTTGCTTCTAGCAATTTCTACTACAATAACTAGATATTCATATAAGTACTTAAGCAGAAGGATGTTCAAGCCAGTACTACTTCTAATCATGAAAAACGGGGGAGAGGGGATACAACAGAGGGTCAACTAAAGTTTAAATAAATGACAAAACAAAGCCCAGTATGGTGGCACATGCCTGTAGTCCTAGTTACTTGGGAGGCTGGAAGTGGGAGAATCACTTGAGCCCATACATTCGAGACCAGCCTGAGCAATAATAAGATCCCATGTCAGGGAAAAAAAAAAAATATATATATATATATGTGTGTGTGTGTGTATATATATACACATATTTCATAAGATAGAATATTCTACATCCATTGTACTATGCTTTTTGGAAAAATATCTAAGAACATACTTGTAAGTGTAAAAAAGCAGGGTAAAACTATGTATTACTTTTACACAAGAAAGCAGGGGAAGGTGAATTTTTAAAAAGGTTCGTCTTATATATGCAAGCAGTTTCTGCCAGACCCCTTCCCAGAACCCTAATTTTCACATACACAAAATGCTCCAATATTTTCTAAGACCTCTTTCATAAACCGACTCTAAAGCAACCCCTGGATTTTCAGCTGAACCCAAAAAGCTCAGATGGAAATTATTTTCATTCCATTCAACAAGTAGCGTTTCACCCAGCCAGGAGACTCCTAGTGGGTGGGAGAAGAACTATAGTTAGTAACCATAACCTTACGTTAAAAATTAATAGCTACCATATTCAACAAAACAGCAGTTTAAACCTGTATTGAAATCATGCTAAAAACAGCTCCGCTCCTGTGCCAATTATCTCTCTCAGTGGGAGACTTTCAGGTTCAACTTGAAGTTGGTGGAGTTCCTTCCCGTCATTATGAAGGAATGGAGTGGGGCAAGAAGGAATCTACAACAAACTCTCCTGTACAGGAAAATTAGGTCCCTGATAGAATGTGACCCCCAGAAATCCCAAAACATCCTCTCAATGATTACAGCAGTCTCTCCACTGTTAGTTCTTCTGATGGTCTCCACTTTTAGTTATGAATGATGAATGAAAGACCACAAACAAATGACCAGACCGACATTGGGGTGTCCCTCCCATGCAGCCGTGTCCACAGGTAGACTTCCATGTGTGTAGTGGTGTATTTATTAATTGAGGATGCTGGGGATCAAGCCCAGGGCCTCGTGCACGGCAGACAAGCACTCTTCCAACTGAGTTACACCCTCAGCACAAAAGGAGCTGTTTTAATCAGCTGAAATTGTGACAGAAACAATAATGTACCTTGGTGTAGGGACATATCAGCAGTCAGCACAAAACAAAATTAGCAGTAACAACGGCTCCTTGTACTCAATTGATAAAACTTTAAGAGATGACCACCCCAACTACGGTGGTCACTTTGCCACCACCACCCACCCTCACTAAGCCTGCACTGTCCAAAAACCCCTAGTCAAGTGTGCCTATTGAGTACTTGAAATGCACCTACTCCAACCGAGATTGCTCCAGGCAAAAGACAAACGCCAAATTCAGGAGGATGGATGCCAAGAACATTAATGCAAACTATTTCCTTTTTATATTGATTACATATTATGATAACATTATGATACATTCAGTAACATTAAAATGTATTATTTAAATTAGCTTTCCTTGTTTCCTCTTGCTTTTTACAGTGTGGCTTCTAAAAAAAAATGTATGATTCAATGCATGTGCCTTGCTGTTTCCCACTGTTACACCATCACATTGTTAATTTTCTCTGAAGCAGGTGTGACCAACTGAAATGACCCTGTTTCTGGGGTTGTCTTACCCATCATGACTCTCCCCCTACCACCAACCGGAAGTCCCGTTAGAAGAGGGCTTGGCCACCCTGTGCACAGATAAATACTCAGCACCTACAGCCCAGCAGGTGTGCCTGGTGCCAGGTGGAGGTTATGAATGATGAATGAAAGACCACAAATAAATGACCAGACCGACATTAGTGATGCTCATGCCTCACGGACTGCTCCCCTCCCAGCCTGATACTCAGCTTGTAAATCTTTCCTTGCAAATTTAGACTTTCTCCCCAACTGCCTCCACTTCCCCCTGTGGGTTCCAGGATGAGTGGGTGTTGAATGTTGGGAGCAGAGGTCTCCTTTCTGGGCTGCTCCCTCACAGCCTCCGCGGTCACTCTTGAACTGGCCCACTAAAATCCCCAAATGGCTTCTCTCACCTATGGTACCCAACATGCATGCGCTGCGGCTCTACATGCCCTAATGAAGTGTTCACCTCTGCAGATGTCTGGCTGGCACTGGAGGGTCTCCTTCATTTGAAAAGACAACCCTACCCCCACCTGGGCCCATTGCTCAGGCCCAAGTTGGACAGACCAGTCCAGAGGGCTCTGCAGGGCAGCTTCGCTAGCTCCAATGCTGGAGAGCTGGCCACCCACTGGAGCACAGCCCTGGGCTCAACCTGCACTCTACACAAACTCAGACTCAGGGACCCCAACCTCAAGCCAGTCCCTGCCTGGAAATGGTGGGCCCCTTCTCTCCATCAGAGCCACTCTCTAGCAAGCAGCGGTGTGTTTCTGTTTGGGTTTTAAATGTGTCTACTGAATTGAGACAAGTGCAAGTCTGGTGTGTGTGTGTGTGTGTGTGTGTGTGTGTGTGTAGGAGAAGCATGTCACTGAGGTAGCAAAGGCCAGTGTCTGACACACACAGACAAGCCCAAGACCCAGAGGAAAAAAATAACTGGAAGCCAGGGCTGCACCAAGATAGGGTCTCAGGGGTTGGGGTTGTGGCTCCGTGGTACAGTGCTTGCCTGGCATGTGTGAGGCACTGGGTTCAATTTCCAGCACCACATATAAATAAATAAAATATTAGTCCATCGACAATTAAAAAACAAAAACAAAAAAAAGATGAGGTCTCAGCCACTACCCTGCACAGCCCCATTCTCCAGACCTGCCATATACTTCCTGGGGAACTCACCTGTTAGAAGGCCAAACAGAACCCCAGAGTGGTTCATCCTACTGGACTCAGGAGGAGATTATGAAAGCCAAAACCAATGCCTGGATTTGCTCAGAGTGACCCCTGCCACTTTCCAGAGTGGTCCATGCTCTAAAAATTCACTGGTTTAAAATTAAGAATCACCTCCATCTGACACAAGCTGTTATTTCTGCCCCAAACCAATATTTGATATTTGTTTTATAAAACACTACTGTTTAGCCAACAAAATGCTTAAGAGGCCTCAAAGTGTCTTTCTCTTGCTCATTGGTCCAAGGAGTGTGATATTTGCTTATATCATGTATACCTCTAGATACTGGAAAGTGTCCCTGTCCCCCAAATGCTTCAGAGGTGGCCTTTCAGCTGTTTTTAAATTTCCCAAAACCCTTCATTAGATGGTAGAAATAGCTAAAGTTCTGACTACTTGGAGCAGCCTGCTTTTCCTTTTATTTATGGATGCATAGAAATCTTAAGCATAATTACAAAATTAAGCCACAGCTATTATTAAGACGCAAGAGTTGGATCTGCTGGTCGCCCCAAGTCACTGGGCCTTCATGAGCATTCTGTGGAGCAAGGAGACCCTGCTGACTGAACAGTTCCCTGGTCCGCACAGCCCCCTGCACATTAATAATCCTCCTCGTGGATGCAAGCAAAATTACAGGCACTTTTTCAATGACAGCCCCTGAGAGGCTGCGGAAATAATAAGTGTGGTTAGTACAAAACCACAGAGGGATCATAAAAGCAAAAGCTCCAAATATGGTAACGTTAAATGAGGCCTCAAGAAGGTAGTAAGCTCTTTTTGAAAGACGGCACCTTTTCCCTGTTGCTGAAACTTTAGACACGGATCCTGTAAACTGGTGTCTGCACATGTGCTCAGCTCAGATGTTACCTTCTCTAAGAAGCCAGGTCCAATCCTCCAGCCTTTTAAAAAGTATCTTTCCTGGGCTCTGTGCTCCCAAAGCACTATGTTCCTCCATGACAACACCCTAAAGTGGCATGTCCTATTCCCTCCGTAAGACTGCAGTAGTTAGGGGTGGAATACTCGCTTTCAGATGATTTGGCCAAAGAGGAGCATGTGTGCATGTATGTGCACACGCATGTGGGGTGAGAGGTGACAGATGCACCAAGTTGACACCTGGCAGATCCTGACCAGGGGATGTGACTATTCGCTGCACTGTACTCTCGACTTTTCCACTGGTTTGAAAATTTTCAAAAAATAAATTTTTTTTTAATGAAATAACATAAGTCGGTGCTCAATTACTGATGGTTCAATAACTGGGTTGTTTGTCCTTCCAGTGATTGACATGCTCTTCCTATTACAGCTCATTCCAGGACTCGCACCACACAGGTGACTGACACAGGCTGATGGAGCGGGAGGTGGAAAACACCTGGAGGCCCTCATCAGTGTTTTTAATTTGAAGATGAGTCGACTTGAGGTTTCAAGCAGGAAATCCTTTTTGCTCCAGGCAGAGATCCCACCATTAGTCCTCAGGAGAGTCGGATTTCATCTCTGAGGCACTTGGGGTGGCCAAGTTCCCCATGCCACCCACACCTGGTTCCTTGGCATGCTCATGGCCCCCTGGGACTGGCTTCTGCCTTGTCTGACTGGTTCCTGGGGTGGAGGTGAGGCCAGCCTCCTTTATTCCTCCCGTTTCAAGGCTGGGCGGTGCAGCTGCCTACCTGCCTCCTCCTGCTCAGCCTCCTCAGAGAGAATCAGCTCCTGGAGGCTTGGCATATGGCACTTGAAGTCTCAGTCGTGGGAGAAGCCCACAGAAGTCTCTGAGAAGCTCCTTTTGGGGACCCCCCCGGCCACAGCAGTCATCTGAACAAGATGTGGCTGAGGTTCTGCTCAGGATGGAAGGGGAGATGCCTCACTATCATCAACTTGATGATCACAGGGAAATTCCTCTCCACCCTCCTCAAAATCACTGCAGATATTGTTGATGATATGCGGGGGCGGGGGGGGGGGACACACATCTATGGAAACGATTTGGCCTCTCTCTTTTTAGATAAAAAGTGTTCCTTTAAAGAAACAGAAAGCTGAGTGGGAGCCGGAGCTATGTTCTTCCTTTCTGTCCTCCTATTTGGCTGTTGGCTCAGGGATGTATTTTCCTTTAGAAAATTATTTCATACAACCTAATTTTGGCTATTGTGGTCCAAGAAGACTAAGAATACAAAACTACTAACTTGAGCATTTATATTATTATAAGCATCCCAGAATACAAGAAAAAAAAATAGACGTGTATATCTTATAATATGATCCACCCTCCATGATTTATGTTGTTCCAAGCAACTTATCTACACTAGAGTATTTACAAGTGGATAAGCCAGCATTTGTGTGCATTTTACATGGGTAAATTCCTAATCCCTTCTATGAAAGAACATTAGGACTGTGCATCTGAATGGAATTTTAGGTTATCTTCTCGACCAGTATCAAACAACAGACCACCACTTTAATTTTATTACTGCATTATATTTTATACCTAACAGTGAGGTTCATTTTGACACATTCATAAATGCCTATAACATAGCTAGTTCCATTTCAATCCCCTCATTTCCCCTTCCCCTGCCCACCTCCCTTCCTTCCTCTGATCCCCATTTTCTACTCTATTGGTCTTCCTTCAATTTATCTTTTTAATGGTATGTTTTAGTTTTATACAAAAGTGACATATTCATGCAAACAGGATAATTAGGCCAACTGCATCCCCCGGATTCTTCCCCTTCCCTCCTCCCCTCTCCCTCTTGGTCGACTGTCTGGTCTCCACAGATCTCCCTTCCTCCCTTCCACTTTCACAAAGTCCCCTTTTTTTCCCGTTCATTCTCTCTCTCTAGTTTCTGCATCTGAGAGAAAACATTCAGCTCCTGACTTTTGGGGTCTGGCTTATTTCACTTAGCATGATGCTCTCCAGTTCCATCCATTTACCAGCAAATGAAAAAAAAGATGTCATTCTTTATGGCAAAGTAGGACTCCACTGTGTATAAACACCATGTTTTCTTCATCCACTTGTCTACTGACGGATACTTAGGCTGGTTCCACAACTTGGCTACTGTGGTTGTGCTGCTATAAACATTGATATGCATAGATCACTATAGTGTAGTGATTTTTGTTCTTTTTGATAAATACCAACAAATAGGCTCCATTCCTAATCTTTTGAGGAATCTCCATACTGCTTTCCAAAGTGGTTGTACTAGCTTACAGTCCTACCAACAATATATAAGTGTACTTATCCCCCATATTTTCTCTAGGAATATTGTTATTTGTATTCTTAAACCACTTTCAAACTCATTAGCCCAGTCCACAAAAAGTGGTACCCCTTGGTCAGTCAGGATGGGTGAAGCAGCAGTCTTGTGGCTCAAACAGCTGCACGGTACTACAGGTACACCAGACCCATGCACAGTCAACTGCCCTGGCTCAGGGTGACAGCAATGACATAAAAAAAAGACACAAAAAGTTGATTCTGTCCACCAGGTACAACCTGGCTTTTTTCTTCCTGCACAGCAGGCTCCCTTTACCTGAGGAGGATATGTTCCAAGACTCCCACTGGCTGCCCAAGACTACAGGTGGTGCCACCCCCGTTGTGTACCGTTTTTTCCATCCACGCCTACCTATGATAAAGTTGAACATAAATTAGGCACCGTGAGCGACTAGCAATAACCTATTGCAGGTCTCGGCAACCTCAGCATGTTTTTTCCTTTCCTTATTAAGAGGAGACTGCTTACCTTTTTGCCTAAAGCAAACATTTCATGGCTTCTCTCTGCCATATTCAAATTGCCAGCATTGCTACTCTCACAGTTCAGGATTGTTATTAAGTAAAATAAAGGTTACTTGAATACTAGCACTGAGACACCATCACAGTTGATCAGATAACTGAATGACTGATGGGTACGTGGCACACAGACCATGGGCCCACTGGACAAGGGGATGATTTCCACCCTGGTCAGGATGACACAAGATCTTATCACATCACTTAGAACTGTTCATTTCTGGAATTTTCCATTTAATATTTTTGAACCGCAGTTGACTGTGGTAGCTAGAACTGCAGATGGTGAAAGGCCTGGCTAAGGGGGAATAACTGCATTGTCTCGTTCTTTACAATAATCCTACAAAGGTGTCCACTGGCACAAGAGGGTGCTGGGCAGAGGCTAATCAGGCCACAGAACTGGAGATTCCAAAGTTCAACCAAATGTGTGTACCTGAGCAAGTCCCCCCAGCCACGGCCTCAGGCAGCTGCCCCACAATGCAGACAGCCTCAAGGGCTTGAGAATCCCCCTAACTTATGTGCATTTTTGTGCATATATTTTTCTAGGGAAAGGGTTGCTACTTTCTCCAAATTCTCTGAGAGAACTGTAACCAATAAGAGGTAATTTTTTTTTATTTATTTACTTATTTTTTTAGTTTTCAGCAGGCACAACATCTTTGTTGGTATGTGGTGCTGAGGATGGAACCCGGGCTGCACGCACGCCAGGCGAGCGCGCTACCGCTTGAGCCACATCCCCAGCCCAATAAGAGGTAAATGTAAACCAACTCAAGTAGTATCTCGCGTGTCTGATTTTATGAAAAGCTCCAAACTTCACTTCCTCCCTGCTCTCCCAACCTCCAGAGCCTCATGATGTCACGATGCCGTCAGGGAAGATATAGTCGGGGCCCTTTAGCCAGGTCCAGCCCAGGGGCTCCTGTAAGTGTGCTGGTTCCCCACTCCACAACTCCACCCCCTCCTTAAACCCAGAGCCAGGTTTTCTGCTCCATTTCTTAAAATGGAGATACCTCTTTAAAAAAGCAATGACCACTGCACACCAAGAAAGGAGGCTGCCAAAGACGAGACAAAGTTGTCAGCATCTCAGAATAAGAACAGTTGCAAAAGGGGCTGGGGTGCCACAGTTGAGCTGAGCACCACGAGAGGAAATGCTCCTACCCAAGGTGAACAGGTAGCAATCTGCAAAATCCCCAGCACAGGCTGGCTGCACCGATGACCGCAAGGTGGCTTTCCTGTCCACCTCTTGGGGTTCCTTCTCAGTGAGCTACTGAGCTGATGTACCAGCTGTGGGGTTCCCATGGGGAGCAGGCAGGAGTTCAGTGGGGAGAGTCACAGTTGACAGCAAACCCGGGCATATTTGTAGAGATGCTAAGGATGCTACAAGCAGGCGAGAGCCCAGCCCATGAAGCCACTTTCCCAAAGACCCTTAACCCTGCAGGAAGGTCAGAATGAAAGGCCCCTTTTACTCATCAGAAGCTTCTACAAAAAGGAGATGAGGGGACAGGGGTGGTGGCTCAGTGGTAGAACACTGGCCTAGCACATCTGAGGCACTGGGTTCGATCCTCAGCACCACATAATAAATAAAGGCATTCTGTCCATCTACGACTACAAAAAAAAGGAGAGAGGTCACCAAGTCTCGGAGACAGAAGCTCTCCCAGGATGCTGACACCTTGGCTTTGCCAGGAGCCCCTGGGCTGCCTGCCCCTCTCTCCTTCCAGTTCTCCTTCACAGTAAGAATAGTCAGTTTTTAGACTTGACCTGACCCATGGCAGATCCTGCCTCGCTGGTACTGCATAAAGAAACCTCACGTTTTTCTGCTCACATGGCTGCTAAGCTGTTATTCACCAATCCCAGACGACATATCTGACTGCAACCTGGCATTCCACCTCCCTGTGTCCTCTAGCCCTACTCACTGGAAAGGAGTTCATCTAGGAATGTCAATCATCCAGATATCTTTCAACACTGTTCATCAAGCAGGATGGACAAACGGCAAGCGACATGGCACACACAGAAAGGGACCCTTAATCTCTTAGGCACATTTTATTAAAATGAGGAAGAAAATGTCAACCATAGAGCAAAGACCACTGGAAATCTATACTTTTTTAAAGTTTTTATTTGTTTGAATTTTCTATCAAGAGAATGCATTGATTTTATGTTTTCAAGTGTTATTCACAGAAAAGATGACAAGGTTATCGATGACACCAGAGAGGGAGGAACAGAACTCTGGGCTTCATATCACGGATGGCTGGCTGGAGGAGAAGTCCAACAGTTTAGGAACCCACATCCTAAGGGAAGTGCACTTAATCTTCACACCAGCATTTCATAAGACACGTGATTAGGTACTAAGGTCAACAGTAGATGTAAATAGGAGGAAGTAATGGAGGAACACGCTTGCTTTCATGCCTTATGCTTAAAGAAACACTTTATTTTTTAAAGATCAAAAGTTTTTTTAATATTTATTTTTTATTTGTAGTTGGACACAATACTTTTATTGTATGTATTCATTTTTATGTGGTGCTGAGGATCAAACCCAGGACCTCACATGCACTAGGTGAGCGCTCTACCTCTGAGCCACAAACCCCAGCCCCTAGAGATCAAAAGTTTAATTACTAGAAGAATAACTTGGTACATCTGTGTAGAGCAATTGGGAGTACCCATCAAAGTTTAAAGTGCACATTTTTAAAATTTGTTTTTAAATTGTAGACAGACACAATTACAATACCTTTATTTTATTTATTTTTATGTGATGCTGAGGGTTGAACTCAGTGCTTCACATGTGCTAAATGAGGGCTCTACCCCTGAGCTACAGCCCCAGCCCATAAGTGCTTTATTTATTTATTTATTTATTTGGACTAACATGCTCTCCAGTGTGCAAAGACAAAGGCAGATTTGAACACTGCGTCCCAGACAGTATTCCAAAGGCCTTGGATATGCATTAGCTATTCTATTCCACAAACCCGTCCTGTGAAGTAAGTAGTATCATCACCCCCAATTCAGAGTAGGGAAACTGAGACAAGCGAAGCAACTTCATCAACACCAAAGAGCTAGCAACCAGTAGAGCCAGAATTCAAACCCAGGCCTACTGAAAATGTTCACTGCAGCTTTGTTTAAAACAGCAGAACACAGCATATAATTTCAATGCCTGTCAATAGGGAACTGCTCAAATTAAATTCTGACACATCCATACAATGCAACACTACAAAACAATTGCAAAGTAAGTTGTGTCTCTATGTGCTGATGTGGGTCCAACATCTAATTGTTAGTGAAACACAGCAAGATGCAGAACTGTGGGATGGTGTGATCTGAGGCAGGTTAAAACAAACAAACAAAAAGAATAAAAGGCAGAGAAAAGACAAAAGCAGCACTCAGGAAAAATACACAGGAGACCTCAAAATGGCTACTTCTGCAAAATATGTCCATGGTAAAGGGAACTTCTCTTTTAAAAAGTTTTTGTTTGAATTTTCTATTAAGAGAATGCACTGACTTTATGTTTTCAATGTTATTTTCAGAAAAGATGGCAAGGCTATGGATGATACCAGAGAGTGAGGAACAGAACTTTGGGCTTCACATCACGGATGGTTGGCTGGAGGAGAAGGCCAACACTTTAGAAACCCACATGACCCAAGTCAGCCCACAAGTACGTGTCTGGTCTATCGAGAAGTAATTCCAGATAAAAGGATGGGACAGGCACCTGATTCTCATGAAAATGACCAAAAAGTATTGCCTTTAACTGTCTTCTGCAGCAAATATTAAACCACCAGAGCAACTGGAGTACTTGATTTAAGCTTCTCTTTCCTATTTTAACCTCTAGGTTGATGGGCTGAGACAGATGGCAGTAAAAGCTCCAGTGACCAACATAAAGCAAGGAAGGGAAGGGAATAACCCACGTTCAGTGTTTGCCAGGGACAGTACCAGCCCTGCCTGGTGCCCCCACTAGACGACATATTACAAGGCCACCAGGTCCTGGGGAGCAAACCTCCCCTGAGATGCAGCAAAACTGCTCCATAATTCAGAAGGATACTGCTGTGTAACAAGTTTGGAAAGTCAAAAGGAATCAAATTTTTATCTATGCCCTCTCATATTTTCAATTCTATTAATAAAATGTATGGGAAAAGTCACTGCTTTTAACAAAAATGAGTCTCTAAACCCCTACTCTCAGACAAATCACTATTCCATGAAACAGGATCACTACTGAAAAAATGATATAATGGGGACGGGGAGAGTGGGAGTTATTCCTGATCAAGGCTTCAATGTCAAATGATCATCAAGGCCAACAATATATCAAAAGGTAACCTTCAACTACAACCCTCTGTCATCATTGCAGGGGAAATTATACTCTATGCCCTACAGTGTGGGCACAAATTCATTCATTCCTATTTAACACATTTATTGGCTCTTCTGTGTGTCAACCATAGAGAACAAATATGAAATGCTGTAGAGTGCTAGATGCCCATGAAACGCACAAGTAACTCAGCAAAAATAACAGAGTGATGAAGCCCTGACACCTAAATACATTTTCATTGTAACTTGGTTTCATCAGGAACAATTTTACTTTGGTTCTTAGAATTTGACAGGATTTTCCATGAGGCTTGAAAGATTCCAGTTCTTTTAAGAGTCCTCCAAGAAGTTGAATTGACAATTTATTTTGTAATAAATTTCTTTGAAGTAAACACAGGTAACATCCTATCATTCTAGAATTATTCTCATATTAAGCCTGGTTTAATAGAAAGAGATGGTTTTATAATGGCATCAGGTGATACCCGTGAAAATTGTAAGAACCACGTTTCCCATACCAACCTGCACAGAAAAGCATTACTAATCATTTTGTCTACTGAATTAACCAAAATACAAGATCTCCCCCCACCACAATAACCTCAATGCTTTGCCCTGGCAGAAGCACAGGGCAATAGAAAGTCTATGAATTGCTGATGACATGAAATTAGTACTATGCTTTTAGGAAATAACTTGGGAATATTTGCTAAGAATTATAAAACATTTACTCCTTCCTTAAGAGAAAACAATATAAATATTTGTAAATTCTACCCTTGGAAATTTGAAAAAGTCAAACGGGCAAACCTGTTCATGACCAGTCATTTGCAATAGCGGTTAATTAGAACACAGTAACAGTACAGGAAAGAAACATGGGTTGCAAAATTTTGAAGATTATACAACGACCCTTTTAATTAGGACATGATACTTGATAAGAGATCTAGATAATAAAAGCTATGCACACGATTGTGTATGATGCAAATAAAAAATGAAAGGATTATAGCAACAGAATACAGTTAGGGGTGGGTTATTACTGTTTGGGTGGGATGAATGCAGGACGGCTCCACCTTGGCACTACCGGCATCTGGGGGTCTGTCCTATGCATGCAGGGTGCAGAGAAGCACCCCTGACCTCTACCAGTAGCTGTGAGGAACGCCTCCAGCCTCCGCTGTGCAATAGGAAATGTCTCCAGATACTGTCAAACCACTCCCATTCGGAACCACTAGGTTTAACTCAGCTTCTCTACTTTCTAATTTGTTTTATTGTGCTGTATGTTAAAATAATTTTTAAAATAAAAATAAATGGTAATCAAAGAGCCAACATTTAGTGACTTACTCTCAAAGCTGAAAGTCCTTCTGTAGTGCTTCACCACAGTCAAGAACACAAGACAAGGGGACCTCGTTCTTCCACGGGTGGCCCATTCCTCTGGTCACCGTGAGGGCATGACTTGGGAAGACACCAGGTTTTCTCCATACAGCAGCTCCCCAAGCACAGCCTCTCCTTCCCTGAATTGCTTCTGCCTCCTGCAGCATCATCCCCGCTCACAGCTCTCCACGAGGAGATGAACACAGGATGACACCAAACTGCATCTCTTTGACAACACTTTGTATTTTGCTGCCATGTTTTGAAACACCTGATCCCAGAAACCCTGAAGTGCCTCATCATACCACCAGCATTCCTTTCCTGATTACTACAGAGCTCTACAAACCAGAATTAAACAGTGTTTTGACTGGCCACACGCTGTTGCTTTGGAAACAACAGGTCAGGGGAAAAAAATCACAGAATTAACAGACAAAATGACAGAGACAGTGTTTCTCGTGCTCCAACAAACAGGGCAGTAAAATCTTAAAACTATAAGACAGGACAGACATTCTTAAATTTTATTTTAATGTTATGTGCTAGCAAATCCATATCTATTTTGATGCTCAATGCTAAATAAGCACATCTAATGATAAATTCCTTCAGCTGCTGGTAAGATCAAGCAAGATGCAGAATAAAGTCCAAGCCGGCTTTTGCAGCCTAAATGTTGCGAAATCTCACATTTGAGTTACACAACCCTCCTGACGCTGCTGCCCCGCAGGCATTTCTACCTGGATGACCTTGGACTTGTCATCGTCAACCTTCCACAAGGTGAACTCATTATTGAATTCATTGGTGGTCCCTACACTAAACAAACCTATCCTGTTCCCCTAAACCAGGGACTCCTTGAGGACAAGAGAAATGGAACCCCACACAATAAAAGCTGACTTCTGAATGGCTTGAATGGATCTCCAAAGAAACCTCTCCCCCTCTTTGATCTGGGGGGAAAAGCAGAACCTGTAGTAGAAAATCCTGTCCCTTTGACTACAAGGAAAGGACACAGGTTCCCACACCAACCAGCACTCTCAGGGCTGTGGTCTTGCTCCTGACCATCGGGAGCGCCCTCTGAAAACCCAGCATGATTTCAATCCCATTGCACTTGAGGACCAGTGACTTGAACACACCAACCCGCTCACCACCTAGTTCTATAATGGATTTTCTAAATCCAAGTTATTATAACTAAGTGAAGAATGTATCATGAAATGACAAAAAAAAATAGAATTATTCAATTATTCACAACAATTGTTTATTATTCCTTTAAAACCATAATTAACATGTACATAATAATTCAAAGATGAAGCAGTATGTAAAGTCAGGTGACAAGTGCTATTTGTGCTGGTGGCTGAAATGCATACTAGAAATATTAAAGTGAAGAGAATATTTAATGATAATAAGCATTTAATGAGCATTTACTAAGTGTCAGCCCTAGCCTAAGCTTTCTAGATATAGATACATCAACTCATCTCATCTTCACAAGAATCCCATGAGGCATATATGCACTATTGTTTTCCTTATTTTAAAAAAGGAAGCTCTAAAAAGAAAGTGAAAAAAAATTAAAAGGAAGTTATAAGGAATCTGAGAAGTTGTATTACTTACTCCCTGATTAAAGCTGTATAAATTCTATCTGCATATCAATCTACAGAAGTATGGGCAGACATCCAAGTACATACTTTCAAGAGTTTTCCATAATGTCAAATATGACACTTTTTAAAAATCCCAATGAAGTGGTCCATGCATGCTTATGTTCTTATTTTTGTTATATGCTTCTTGGAATTGCTTACTGGGGGCAATGTCAAAACAAACTTCCTAAATTGGATCTCATCTTAGTAGTCAGCTCAATTTCAGAATAAAATTAATTTGAGATTGAGGCATTTATTTATTCCCTCAAAAAACCAAACCTATAATTTTGGTATCCTGTGACTAGTAATTTCAACAACAGGAAAGAGCTGAGTATTATAATCTTTTTTAGAAAACTCAAAGCTATTTTTTATCAGCTTTTATACTTCAATGACCCTGACCCAAGATTACTTTCAATAATAAAAATTAGAAAGATCTCAAAAATGAACTCAAAATGCATCAAAGACCTAAGTGTAATTGGGAGCACTATAAAAGTCCCAGAAGAAAACGCTGGAATAAATATCTTCTTGACCTTATATTTGGACCATGGTTTCTTAGATATGAAACCAAAAGCATAGTGAATTACAAGAAAGAAAGAAATTAAGCTTTGTTGAAATTTTAAAATTTTGTGCTTCAAAGAACATCACTAACAAAGTGAAAAGACAATGGGCAGGATGGGCTGTAAATATCCGCAAATCCTATAAACAAGAAACTTGTGTTTAGGATCCAGCTCAATAACGACCCAATTAAAACAGGACAAAGAATTTGAAGAGAATTTCTCCCCACAATATGGCACCAAGCATGTGGAAAGATACTCAACATCCAAGCCACTGGAGAAATGCAAACTACAACCATAATGAACCATCACTAGACACCGATCAGGATGACTACACAAGAAACATGAATGCTGATGAGAAGGTAGAAAGTCTGGACTCTGCTACATTGCTGGTAGGCTTGTCCAATGAGAAAGCTGGGCTGGGGTGAAGCTCAGTGGCAGAGCACTTGCCTGGCATATGGGAAGCCCTGGGTTTGATTCCAAGCACTATGAAAAAGGGGCAGGGAATTTTCTCTTAAAAAAAAAAAAAATGGGGATAATTCCTCAAAATGTGAAACTTAGAATTACCATGTGACCCAGCAATTTCAGACCTCAGCATAAACCAAAGAGGAATGAAAACACATCCACACAAAAACTTACAGACAAATGAAAGTTCACAGAAGCACTAGTTAAGACAGTCAAAACATGGAAACAACTCAAATGTCCAACTGATGGATAAACTGGCATATCCATATAATGGAATATTACTACCCATTAAAAATGAAGGATTCATGCTACAATATGGAGAACCTTGAGGACACTGTGCTAATAAAAGAAGTCAGACACAGAGCGCCACATGTTGAATAATTATGTTTATATGAAATGTCCAGATCAGGCAAATTCAGAGAGACAAAGTAGCCCCATTGCTGCCAGGAGACAGAGGAAAGGGAGAATGGGAAGGGAGGAAGACAGATACAAGGTTTCCACCTGGAGTGACAAAAAATGTTCTAAAATAAGATGGTGTCATAGCCGCACGATTTTGTGAATGTATTAAAGACCACTAGACCTTTAAGAGGGTTAACTTTTGCTGGGTGTGCACACCTGTAATCCCAGCGACTCTGGATGCTGAGGCAGGAGGATCGCTAGTTCTAAGCCAGTCTCAGCAATTCAGCAAGGCCCTAAGTAACTTAGCAAGACCCTGTCAAAATAAAACATAAAAAGGGCTGGGGATGTGACTCAGTGGTTAAGCCCCCCTGGATTCAATCCCTGGTACCAAAAAAAAAAAAAAAGACAGCAGCTTAACTTTATGTCATACGAATGGACTCCCAAATCTTGTAAGAGATGTATGTGGCAGAGCAAAAAGAAAGGACATTTACACTGGTTGGGCACAATTCAGTGTGACCACCAACAATTCCTGGCTCTCCCTTTCATCCATCCACACCAAAATGCGATGATCACTAATAACAGAAATAAGAAACCGTGTCCTGGTTTCTACACGAGCTCAGCCCGACAGATCTGGACAAGTGAATTCCTGTTTGTTGGCCCCAGTTTCCCAAGCAGCCAAAAGTGTAGGAGGATTGACAGTGCTCTACAATCCTGAGGCTTGGAGACTTGCAGGGGATTAAGCTGAAGCTTCCAGCATCTTCTCCATCTTAGACACACATACTGGGCTGCTCCTCCTGCAAGTGTCACCTGAAACCAGCAGCCTGGGGGCCTGGCCTTCCCTGGCCAGTATGTACTCACAGGTGCAAGTGCTCTCTCTGCTCACAGTAGAGACTTAGACTCCCTGGCCAGCCTTTCCTGGTGCCCAGGACAATTCACCAGGCCTGCATAACTTGTGCTAGCACCTGAAACCCAGTGCAGCGATCCTTAGGCAGGGGGTAGGGCAGACCACTGGCTTCCCTTCTACCACCGCCTTCTGCTGCCTCTGCCAGCCTCGCCTGTGACCTTTGGCTTATTTTGTCTGTGTACTCCGCCTACAGTGCTGGGCTGTGTGTATCAGGGTCACAGGGAAGGCTTGTTAGGTGCAGGTTCCTGGGCCCTAGCCCAGGATGCTGACTCAGGTTCCAGTGGGGCCCATGAAACTCTTTCCATCAGGCTGGGGCTGCTTCTCCACTTATGGGTAATGCTTTACCCAGCACACTGAAGGAAGTTAATAAATATGCATTGAATAAACTATATAATCTTTGCAGAGATCATAAATCATGTTTTACAAGGGCCCGGCACTTTGTTACCTGTGACCTCAGTTGACAGTCACAGCTCAACATGCTGGCAAGGTGGGGAGCAGCACCCCTGGACAACTGTCTGGGGGACCCTGGCTCACGTGAGCAAGGAGCCAGGTCCTTATGGCTCCTAGGGGCAGAGCCGGCCTGAGGTGCTGGGAGCGTGACATTTCGGTAGAGCTTCTCTGAGCCTCCATATCTGTTTACCTCCTTGCTGCTGCATCTGATTTCCCCCAATTTAGCATTTCCCTGGCAGATGAGCTGAAGGGTGAAACAAGCCCAAAGGAAACAGAACCAGTTTAAATCCAGCAGAAAAGACACAGGCGCCCTCCTCCCTCCCACCCTCAGGAACTGCCCCCAGAGCTTTAATAACCAAGGAGCACAGCGTATGCAGAACATCTGGGCCACAGGGTCTGCGGGATGCCTTTCCCAAAGGCTTCAACTGGCTTCACCAAGAGGCCACCCACTAACAGGACAAAATTCAGAAGTAGACCAGCTCCAAGTGCCACGGGCTCCATTTCTGAAAACACCAACCCAGGAAGTATAAATCTCCATCCCCAGATCCTTCTCTGGCTTCAGCAGCGGATGCAGCATCAAACCTGCCGGTTGGGTAAAGCTGGAGTCTTGGGGGGGGGGGGGGGGGTGGAGAAATAGATATATATATTTTTTAATTTTTGGCTTTTTTTGTAGTTGTAGATGGAGACCATGTGGCTTTATTTTCCTTGTTTATTTTTATGCCGTGCTAAGGGTCGAACCCTGTGCCTCCCACATGCTAGGCAAGTGCTCTGCCACTGAGCCACAGCCCCAGCCCCTACATATTCCTTAACCAGGCTGCAGAACTTCTTTCTCCTCAAGTGCTTACTACCAACAATGGGACTGACTGTGAATTCAGCTCTGCTCCCTCTCCCTCTCCCCCTCTCTGCCTAATCTTCCCAGAACTTCTGCTGACCAGAACCCCCCCCCACCAGAGCACAGAGGTAGGATCATAAATCTACCCACTGGACGGTAAGCACCCTCACTAAATCATTACCCACCCCATAGAGGCTGCTTGCCACAGGGGGATGAGGCCCCAACAGAATGGAGGAGGCACAGCCCAGGTGTGTCCCTGAGCAGACATTCAGCGAAATGGCAGTGCTGATGATGTCATTACACGCTTCCCTGCACCTCCCCACAGACCAGGAATCCCGATGCCCTTTAACAAGGTCGACCACGACTTGTTTGCTGACTTAATTAATTTCAGGGGCTGAGGTACAGAGGGGACTGGAGGATGAAGGAGGAAGCTGGACGGTGGAGTCTCCCCGGCTGGGCCAGTGCCATGGTAACCAGTGAGCAAGAGGCCTTGTGAATGGCAGGGCCGAGGTGGCAGCCGCACCACCCTGCCAACAGCAAGATGGGCAGACCTCAACGTGGTCTCAGGAGGACATCCAGCATCCTCCAGAGCAAGGCCAGGGCTACACGTCACCTAAGCCACTTGGTGCACCAAAAAGCCATTGAGGAGAGCCCCTGCAGGGTGAGGTGAGGTTGTGGGGGGAGAGCCTGAGTTGCAGCCAGGACTGAGGTGGTGGTGGTGGTCAGTGGGAGGGGTCAGGCCTCTGAAGGCCTGCCCAGCAGCAGAGCCTTCCCCAGCCTGCCCCCTTCCCTCCCCAAAGATGCAACTGGTGCCATCAACCAAAGGAGCACCGTCACCTTCCCCATGAAGATCCATCCCACACCCCTCACCTTACAGATGAAGTAGCTAGCCAGTTACTGGGCTGGTCTCCTTAGTAACTCTAAGGACTGCCTAGGACCCGGGTGAACTGATTAGATGCTAAAAACCCGAGGACCACTTAATCGGGCTTCTCACCTACTTAAAGGCTTGAATTCTTGATGTGTTACAAACCCAGAGATAAACTGGGCCATCCAGGGTTGGAAGCAGATAAGGAAAACAGGAGGAAGGATTTTAATTGTACCTTTCCTACAATGGTTAACTGGTTTAGCTTCTTTGTCTCCACATAAACCCCAGAAAGGCAGAAGCAATACCAGTTAACCAGCTTTCTACATCTAGAAAACGATTAGGATTACATGTTGATTGACTGAATAACTGGTGGTTGGGAGAAGAATGAGAAAATTCAAAGAAGGGAAGGAACCAAACTCTTACCATTTGAATAAACATTGTGGACATTTTGACATATATCCTTACAAGTCTTTGAAAAAAAAAAATAGTGCATAGCTACTGATACAGGTGGAGTACTGCATGATAGTTAAAGCAGAAAGGCCTTGAAGGACACTTACAGGCTATGTGACCTTGGGTAACTCACTTGCCATATCTGGGCTACAGATAATAGGGATAAGAATACTTTGAATTCATAGGTTTGAGGACTCAATGAACTAAAGCATTCAAGTGCTCATCACACAGTGAGGACTCAGTGCACACAGCCTATTCTATTATAACAATGTTTTTCAGTCTGCTTCTTTATTTACCCACGTATCAAACATCTTTTCATCACAACACATATACTTCTACGTTTTCATGGTTAATGGCAATGTGTGTTTATGGCACATGTGGCCTTAAGTTAATCCCCCGGCCTTTGCTGCCGGGTTCGGTTGCCATTTTTCCTATGCTAGATGACACACCAGGAGCCTCCTGAGCCATCTGTCCCACATCACCCACTCCATTCCCTTCTCAGGGAAACTCCCCAGAGAAAACTGCTGACAAAGAATGACACGCGGTTATGTAGAATCAGTATCTTCCTCTAAAAAGGAAAATGGAAAGCAACAGCACCTACCCCCCAGGACTCAGGCCTGCTCCTCTCACACTGCGCCTGAGCGCTCAGGAACCGCTAACCACTGACCAGCCACACCCCGGCCCGGATGAAGACCAGCAGAACATCGCTGTTCACCCATCCCTTCATTCAACCAACTGTCTGTGCCACTGTGGAGGCAGAGGACTGTGCTGGCCATCAAGAGGGCTGGGATCACACACAGGTGACCAGCAGGGCAAACACGTGTCGAGCGTGCCCAGTCGGTCCAGGTGTGCCGGTCACCCCAGGTGCGCCTGGTCAGTCCAGGTGTGCCCGTCGGTCCCGGCATGTGCCCCCTGTCCCAGCTCAGATATTCATGGCTCTCCTCCCTTCGCTCCTGGAGTGTCCTGGTCTGGAGGGTGAATGCGACATACACTTAGTGAGACATCTAAAAAAACTGCAGTCCCCGGCAGGATCTGATGGGCCTGGGGGTCGGAGGGAGGCAGGACGGACACTGGGGGAGGCAGCAGCTCAGCGGGGCCTGAGGGTAAGGTGGAGGATGCCCGGGGTGGGGACAACAGACTCAGAGGACAGAGAAGTCCAACGCTCAGAGGGCTGCCACCCATTCAGTCCCTGGGTTCTCCCAGAGAAGAGCGGACAGAGCCGTATCCGAGGATTTTCAAAGGCAGGTGGATTGTGTGTGGCTAAAGGAATCCACAAATTTTCCTGGATTATCTGGGGTAGGGATGAAAAAGGCTTGGAGAGGAACTGAGTACCTCAAGGCCCCAGGGTGAAAAAGATGTTTCAGACTTATTAACCCTTCTCACAGCGCCCACTCCTCTGATCCAATCCACGTCCAGCTGGCGTCGGGGAGGTTAATAAGAGGACAGAAGAGGTCACCTGCACAGCTGTGGATTCCGCTCAGCCTCCCCCGCTCCACCCCCCAGGAGCCCCTCTTGCTATTTTATGGGGGAACCTCAGAACAGGCCTTACTGGTGGTCCTCAGGAAGCAGCAGGAAATCTGGACCCTCGTGAGGTGGTACAGACACCGAAGCTCAGTGGAAACAACCGGACCTTAGACACTCTGCTGTCCCCTAAGGCTGCGGTAAAACCTGGCACCTAAATGTTTCACCTAAGCCTTAGGCAAGATTTCTGACTAATGATCACAAGCCTAATTACAGAAAGCACAGAGTCTGGCCTAATGTCTACCAGCCACCCTCTCAGTCACTTGGGAAGAAGGCCCCAGTCAAGGACCAACAGAAGAGAGCAGAAGGACATGTTCGGGAAGAAAGGGATCAGGGAATCAAAGAGTCAAACCCCCTCAGTTCACACAGTAAGAAACTAAGACCTAGAGACTTTGGGGGGTCAGATGATTTGAGCTAGACCCAGAGAGCAAGACTCAGACCCTGGCCCCTTCCTCTAAAACCAACTAAACCAAAGGGTTCAAAATGAATTGAAAAATTTTGTATTTATCAAGAAGCTTAATTTTGAAATCTTATGCATATCATATCTAAAGAAACATCACTTCCATCCTTATTAAAAACATGAAATGTACACACCATACATACAAATACCAGACACACACACAAACTCACACACACTCACACACAATCCAGAGAGATTTGTTCCAAGTCAAAAGTCAAAGGAATAGACAATTGAGCCTAGATTTTCAAAATGATCAGCAGCAGTGATTTAAATCAAAATACACAGAATTCAGTAGGAGGTTAAAAACCACCAAAATTATATGAGTTTCGTTATCCTAACCAGATGTTCTGAAAGAAATGGTACTGGGGGGCTGGGATGTGGCTCAAGTGGTAGCGCGCTCGCCTGGCATGCGTGCGGCCCGGGTTCGATCCTCAGCACCACATACAAACAAAGATGTTGTGTCCGCCAAATACTAAAAAATGAATATTAAAAAATTCTCTCTAAAAAAAAAAAAAAAAAAAAAAAAAGAAATGGTACTGGTGGGAATACCATGGTTGGATTTCTGAGTTCATAGTACTGACCGAGCGGGACAATTTGCCAAGCACCTCTCAGTACAGGATCATAATTTCATGTGACCGAGTTGTCCCCTGTGGAGGGAGGGAAAGGTGCAGGGTATTTTATAAATGCAGGGAATTCATTTCAAGTGGAGCCTCTGGGCCACTCCCTTAGGCTTCACATGCACCAAGTTTATTGAACACTTATTTTGCACGAGGACCATTATCTCATATATGTCACTGCATGTTTGTGGGCACTGATGGTTCATGGGTGTTGTCCCCACATTTAGTGAATGAGCCAACACAATGAACTCGAACACTGAGAACCTGCCCAGTACCCTAAGGCGAGGAGGGACACCACTTGGATTTGAACCTGGTCTTAGGAAGCCAGGTGCTAGTTGGGTTGACCACACAGGACTGCTTTGATTTAATCCAGGAAGTCATTTAATCAGGAGAAAAAAAAAAATAGACCTTATGAGACCATTTTACCCCATTCATTATCAAGACTGTGTTTTAGAATCCAAAAGTAAATTCAGAGTAAACAATTCAGAAACATACACAGAGAGAACAAAGCCTCAGATTTCTAAAACTGCACATTGCAGACTCATCTTAAGGACTGTTGTGGGTGCCGCAGTAGCTTCGACTGGCTACTCCCTCACCTTGTATTTCTATTTAACAGCCTCTGGCTCCCAGACCCTAATTTTTCACCTGTCCTCTGAGCTTTTACTAGGTCTTTTATCTGCCAGTGTGACCAGGGGCTTTTTCTTAGCTCAGGTTCCCAGCTGGGAACTCTTGGCCAACCGCCCAGGCACTTCTGCGGAGGGACTGAATGAATGGCAGATTGCTGTTTCCTAACAAGACTTCCACAAAGAATACCGGGACCCTTTTTGTTTCCTTCAAAGGAATCGGATTCTGTGAACTCAACGTGGTCCTGTTAAAAACTTATCAAACTCCCAAATTGTTTGCAAATTGAGGCCAGTTATAAGTGCTTTGCTTCTGGCACCCTGGAAGCAATGTTTTCAAAAAAGATTTCACTTTTGCCCTGACAACATAATTATCTGAAAACAAGGAGGGGAGGGGCGGAGAGCAATCTGAAAAGATCACTTTGATGTGAAAATTATTGCTACATAAAGGCCAGTGTGGAATAAAACCCCTAAAAGCCCCTCTGAATCATTTAATAATTTAGATAACAATCTATTGAAATGTTTGCTTCCTATGGGGTGCTTTTTTAGAGACTGATTTGGGTAATTTGTGGGTGTCTTTTGTTTTGATCTTAAACCTTAAGGAGTCAATGGTGACTTCTGCAAACTTCAAGAGACCACAGGAGGTCTCTGAGGAGGAGGAAGAGCCCATCTTTCTTCTGAAGGCAACTGGCCCACAGAGCCAGCTCCAGGCAGTTCCCCCCACCTGGAGCACAGCTGGAAGAAGAGATCTCTCCTCCTTCTCTGGCTCCTGCAGCCTGCTCTTTTACCACTTCAAACTCAAGGCTATTCCTTAACCCTGACAAGCTTCCCACAGCTCATTCCCAGTTCCATTCAGTTAACAAACAGGTCAACCCAGCATTTCTGAGTTCACTATTGCACTATTTTATCTATAGAGACAGAAACTAGCCCTGGAAATAGGAACACAAAGGAATACACCCGTTTGCTTTTGTGATGCTGGAGATCCCACCTAGAGCCCCGTGCCTGCTAAGCAAGGTTCTGTCCCACTGAACTACACACCCAGCTTTGGGAATTTATTTTTAATAAGCTCATCAGGTGCATCTCTCTATGAAAAGCCTCACTGGAAAGGTTACTCGGAAAGCAGAGATTAGGATTGGAGGTGTAGCTCAGTGGTACAGCACATGCCTAGCATGGGCAAGGCCCTGGGGCTGCTCCCCAGCACAAGGAAAAAAAGAAAGAAAGAAAGAAAGAGAGACAGAGGGAAAAGAAAAAGAGAGGAGGAAGGAAAAGGAAAAGAACAGTGACTAAGTTTGCTTCAAGGAACATTTCTACTAGTGGCGATCTATGCTTGTAATTACTAAAGACGTTAAAATTTTGGCTTTGGAGGGATTTTTCTTTCCCTTACAATATTGCAAGTTGCATCATAAATGTAAAACATCGGGGCTGGGGTTGTGGCTCAGCAGTACAGCGCTCACCTAGCATGCGCAAGGCCCTGGGTTTTATCCTCAGCACCACATAAAAACAAATAAAATAAAGGTATTGTGTCCAACTACAACTAAAAATAAGAATAAAAATTTAAAAAAATAAACGTCAAACATCATCTGTGTTGACTTCTAAAGAGTCATCTGTATCATAAATTATCTTAAGTATTATAATTTTTTTAAATAGAGCTCCTCATAGCTTGCAAGATCATGACAACAATGAGGATGGTTTCAGTGGCAGATTTATAGCTACTGTATCCTTAAGGATAAAGCAGGTGCAGCCCAGTGGTGAGAGCCTGGCTGGCACACGTGAGGCCCTGGTTCCAACCCCAGCACCACAAAACAAACAAGAAAGGGATAAAGCAAACTTCAAAAGTACAATGTATCCTGGTCAGGATACAGACACATAATTAATGACACAAAAACCTCCATTCATATTTCCCTGGCCACTCGGGAAAGACATCAGTTACCTATTTCAAATGCTTTCTTCATAAATAGACAATGAATGCTGTATTGCTGTCAGTGCTCAATTCATAATGACAAAGAAAACCATGGCTCAGATAACATTAAATGGCGCATAATAAATCATTGATGTTAGGCTTTGGCGTGCATTTCATACTTCTGATTAAATAAGAGAGAATATGATAATCAGAGTATTAAACATTCACGTGTCTGTTTTCTCAGTGGATATGCATTGAATAAAATTAACTACTTATCAAGGAAAATCATTTTTTTAAAAAAATATTTATTGAGCATTTAAGAGGATGTGGGAATTATTCTGGATACCAGAGAGTATACAGAGTTAATCTATTGGGAGAGTAAATGTAGCAATTTATAAGTAACCAGAAGATAAGGTCAGAGTAAAACCAGTGACAAGGAAGTTTATCAGAGACAAACCTTTTTCTAACTTTGGGGTACCAGGATTGAACCCAGGGGCACTTAACCACTGAGCCATATCCCCTATCTGTCTGCCTGTCTATCTTTGAGACAGGGCCTCGCTAAGTTACTGAGGCTGGCTTTAAACTTGTCATCCTCCTGCCTCAGCCTCCCAAGCCTCTGAAATCATAGGCATGAGCCAAATATACCTAAGACGCAGCCTCCTCTGATGGAGTAGATCTAACTGAGCTCATGCATGGAAAGTGTTTGGCCCAGGGCTCAGGTCACCTCCTCAGAGCCCTCCTTTTTCTCCTCCTCCCACATTAGGCTTCAAGAAGCTGACAAGACTCAAACCTTTCTCCCCCTCTTCTCTCCTCCCCTGCAGTTCATACTTAATGACAGAACTTTCCATCCCAACCGTCTCAACAGACACTAGAAACCTAACATAATGCGGAATTTGGGGGCTTTTGAGAAAAGCTGCCCTTCTAATTCTAGTTGATTCTCCTCCCAAAAGCCTTGTGAAAACTCCACATGTAAAGAGAAGAGTCTCGCAACATCAAGACACAAAGATAAATACCACTTTTAAAATGCTAAATCCCCCCCTCTTTTCTCCTAAGGCTTGGGAATGTATTTGTCTCTTATAAAAGAGTCTTACAGATAGACCTTCCGGGAGTCGTGAGCACAGATAATTGGAATTACTACTTTTCAAAAACCTGGCACAATTCCACTTGGCATTCTTTGGTTCTGAAATAGTCAGCAAGAGGACAAATGTTCAAAAGTGTCCACTGAGTCACTCCTGCAGAATAAAAATCATGTCGATTGGCCTAAAATCAGAAGGCATCTGCAGAAGGCTCTAACAGGAAGGAAATGGGGAAATGAGAGAGAAAACAGAAGCAGCGTTGGCAGAGGGAATATGTTCGTGTGCGCGAGGAGGGGCGATCTGCTCCCGGAACCCCCAAGTCAGGAGAAATCCACGCCAATCACCTCAAGGCTGGCTGCAGCCATCAGGGCCTCCCTGTCCCGTGTTCCCTGGTCATTGCCCCATTTCTGCTCCCCTCCTGCCTTTCTTCTCCTTCCGGGGCCACCTGTTAAAATTTAACTTTTCTTTAAAGGCAAATTCAAATGTTGCTTCCTGATTCCTCCTCTTTGGCTCTAAACCACTTTGGTTTTACATCTCCGATGACTTTTGTCATGATTTTCCTTTGATTGTAGACTATGCTCTTGTCTGTTGCATCCTTAAAACTATAACCCTCTTTTAAAAGCTCATCCCAAGGGGCTGGGGTTGTGGCTCAGTGGTAGAGTGCTTGCTTAACACATGTAAGGCACTGGGTTCGATTCTCACCACCACATAAAAATAAAAAAATAAAGGTGTGGAAAAAAAAAAAAAAAGCTCATCCCAAGCTTGTCTGCTAGCACAGTGCAGAGCACAGGGAAGATGGCCCTTGGGCTGTCAGCTAAGCGGAACTGCTGTATTGGAACAGTGCTCCTTCTTAATGAATTTACTTGTAACAAATACTGTGAATTCACTAAATAATAGACCATTTGCCTCATTAAGAAATCATGACTTATTACTTATGGAAAGTAAGACGCTGCCTTTACATTCAGATGGCCAGTTTGTTTTACCAAATAGAAAGGACAGCCCTTTCAAAGGTGGCACACAAGCCCCTGTTTCATTTTTCTGGTTTCACACTGCCATGTCACTCGGTCATTGCTCCTTCAGGTTCACGCCATGCAACCTTAATGAGAAGGATGACCCCGGGAGGAAACTTTAACAGGAGGCTCGGCTGACTCTGACTGAACAAAACAGAACACACAAAGGTAGTCATGTGATAGCGACAGCAGGCAGGCCTTGGGCTCGCTGGTGCAAAATTCTGCAAGTCTCTTAATACAAACTCTTAATACAAATGTACGCATTTGCAAAACAGGATGAGTTTTAGTGCGAGTGAAAGAACACAGGGGGCGGGGGCCTGAGGTCAGTGGTAGAGTGCATGCAAGTCAAGGCCCAGGGTTTGATCCCCAGCTCCACAGGAAAAGGGAGGAACAACAACAGACAGAAGAACCCTGAGACTACTGGGCAGTTCTTCTTTTGGTAGGTGCTTGGAACTAAACCCAGGGACTGATGCGTGTTAGTAAGCATGCACTCTACCACTGAGCGACACCCTCATGCAATGCTTGGGCACTTTAAAACTTTATTCAACAAGTAAGATTCCTAGGATTTCTAAGATCTTTAGGAAGCTATCATGATAAAACAAAAATGGATATCTTGAGGTACCTAAAAACCTACAAGGTTCCGTGCTAGTTGACTCAGAGAGGAAAGGTACATTCCCCCACTGAGTCAGAGCCAACAGACTCAGCACCCTTGGGGAGCATCCTTCCTACCCACTCCCCAGAACCAGCAGGGCCACACTGGAGGCCCCAGTGCCCCCAGCTCACAGGAGCTTGGAGATGGAGGCCTAACTTCCTCTCCTTCTTTCCTTTCTATTTTTAACCATCTACCCCAAACAAAAAAGAAAGCAAAACACAGGGATAAACACTATACCTTAAATTCCTGCTTTGGAAGGAAAAAGGGAGGGAGGGAGGGAGGGAGTCACTCCTCCCCTCTTTCCTGAAATTTCCCTCATCACAGACACTCTCCATCCCTCAAGCACCTCTTTGGAACTGACCAGTCAAGCACAGTCCAGGTGAATTTACTTGTAAGCTTCTGAGACCTGGGTCAACCTGGTACTGAGCAGGCAAGTCACTGCACTCTCCAGAACAGATGCCACGGCAGGTCTTGACACCTTCCATAAATGTGTACATAGGGAAGACACCGCAAAGGAGCACCATCGGTCCTTCCATCTGACCTTCTGCCCATGGCCCGGAATATGTAAGTCAAAGAGTTTGTCCTTCCTTGTTATGGCCCGTTACCAGCTGCCGCATGTAAACAACGTAAGAGCTCCTCATCCAGGGAGGACATTCAAAGGCCCCAACCACCTCTGAGCTGGGCTGAGGTAAAGGGGACCTGCATAGACAAGAGCCATGCCTGCCAAACACACATCATCAGCAAACGCTGTGGCAACGCCACAGTGGGCATTTTTCATGTGTAGCACATACGACTCAGTGATGCTCCGTGAACCTTCCCTTCCATACCCCCCAAGTATGAAAAGGCGTCACCACCACTCCAAATACCCACTCCCATCCCCAGGGGCGTGACAGGGGCCCTGGCTGAACATAGTTAGCTAATTTCTTTAGGTGTAGAGAAGTTCATCCTTCCAAGTCCAAATATTGCAGAGAAGCCACGTAAGCTTAGGGTCTTGGTAATCAAATCCAGCAAGGTTTGAATAGGAGGGGTTTCTTTCCCTCCCCCCATTCACTTACTCTTCATTTTTATTATAATTTTTCAACCAGATGTAAAATTAGGACTGTATAATAAAAGGAACACTAATGATCTATCACCCGGCTTTAATGACCATCAGTATTTTGCCAATGGTTTGAAAGAATGGTTTCTATGCTACTTCAGAGCAAGAGGTAATATTACTGATACACATTAATAGGAACAGTCCTCTCACAATCCGTCTTTAAGGCTGTCCTGACCATCCCTGCTTATTTTGGTCTAGAGAATATTAAATTTAAGGGTCAAAAGGAAAAAAGATAGTTAAATAAGAGATATTCAAATAATGGGTACAGTTTAGTAGGAGTTAAAATTCAGATGCTCTAAGAAATATTACTTATTCCAGTTCTCTAAAAGAAAAATTACAACAAGCTGGCTTAAAGTACTTTGAGTTTATGTGCAAGTTTATGCCTACTATAAATATTTCTGTAATCCTTTTCTGTTCCCAACTACTTGAGAGAAACCTAAAAAATCTCCAAAATTTTTTGGCATTGGCCTAGAATGAATTGTTATTAGCATTTGGGATGCAGTTTACAAAGGACTGTCAGCATCCTTCCATTGACTCTCTAGGTAATCTTCACACACGATGTACCACAGGTGTTCTACTCAACAAAACCTCTGGGTCATCTCTGTGGATGAGAAGGAGCTATTCACACCCCTCCAGGACAGCAGACCCACACAGCCAGGCCGGATCTTCTCTACAGGAGCCTCAATCCCATCCATTCCCATCTCCTGAGAGGCTTATGGCATTACGTGTCATCTATTTCTAAGGAGGCAGAGAAACCAGTTTTCCATGTATCAAATCCAGTTCTGAATTGACTAAGAAACTATGATGAGATTTTTCAAAGAAAACGGCAGCAGATTCCGAAACCATTTATAAACGCATCTTTTCTGGAGAGTTTAGATTTTCAAAGACTTAAAGGGAGGCGTGCCATGGGCTGTTAGTGATAAAGGTTGCTGCCACTCAAGAATTTTCTGAGAAGTTCTTTGTTGAGAGCTCTCTTAGATTTCACTCCACCTAAATTCATGTTTTTAATTTACTTGGCTCTTCCCAGATGTTTTGAGAATGACAAACTTCTAGAAAAATAAACTGTTTTACACTAAATTTAAAAGTAAGTAAAACTTTATTTTTGTTTTCAGATGAACTCGGCCAAGAATTGTGAGGATCACAAGGACTATATTAAAAGTCACTATTTGCCGGGGGTGGTGGCACATGCCTATAATCCCAGCAGCTTGAGAGGCTGAGGCAGGAGGATCTCAAGTTCAAAGCCAGCCTTGGGAATTTAGTAAGGCCTAAGCAATTTAGTGAGATCCTGTCTCAAAAAATAAAAGAGCTGGGGGTGTAGCTCAGTGGTTAAACTCCCCTGGGTTTAATCCCTGGTACAAAAAAAAAAGTCATTATTCACTAATGGCAGATTTTAGGCTTGCTTCTTTATTCACCAAGGTGAAACTTCCTTAACAGAACTTTATTTTTCTAAAAGGTATTCTCATCCTAATAGCCTGTTAAATTTCTTTCCAACTCCTCAGATTGACACAATGTAGGTAACTATGGAAATCAAGCAGAAGAACATGCTTGTTAGTATGAAAATATGAGACACTTTTCTTTGTGGGAGTGGGGCCGTTGGGACTATAATCATTAAATGAATCAACTATGGAGAAAGCTGGAATTTGAGTGGAGTGAGTGTGTCAGCATCACTCTGGGAGGTACAGAAAAAGTAAATTTTTAAAAAGTAAAAAAAGATACTGCCCATGTTTTGCGAACTAACCACTGGATGAATGAATGGAGACTGGGAAATGAAGAACCACAGCACAGTCGCACCATCAACTATTAAAGCTATTGCTGCACTGTAAAGAGCAAGTAGGTATTTTTGTACGTCTCCTCTTCTTCTCAACATTACATCAGCTTTAGTCTTCTTCCCCTCAGTGTGAGAATTGCACCCAGGTGTACTCTACCCCGAGCTCCATCTCCAGCCCCTCTTATTTCATTTTGAGACATGGTCTTGCTAAGTTGCCAAAGCTGTGATCCTCCTGCCTCAGCCTCCAGAGCAGCTGAGATTACAGGTGGATGCCACCACGCCTGGCTAGTCTTGAATCTTTAAGAAAGGAATTGGGTAGACTGTAATAGAGTTCCATCTATTCATTACTACAAGCAAAGAATTTTCTAGGTACTGGAAGGGATAAAATGTGAATGAATCTGGACTCTGAGCTCATGTAACTTACACATTTTGCAGCTGTGAACACATACCAACAGTTTCATGACGACCTAAATCCAGCAAATAGCCAAAATGATATGGATTATTCAGTTATGGTAAAGAGTTTCTTTGCTCTCCATGGAAGAACTGTCTCAAGTTTAGTCCTCAAAAAATATAAGGATAATATATATTCCTTGTCCATAACTTCTGTATAACAAATCCCAACTCAACACTCATAAATGTTTTACCTTAAGAGTGGGGGGTGAGTACTCAATGAAAATAGATCAACACTTGACACCAACAAATACACTTGCTGAATTTAATCTTTGCAAAATGCTCAAGAGATCTGATTATAAATTGTAAATATTAAATGGAGTAAGCTGGGCATGGTGGTAGATATCTGTAAACCTAATTACTCAGGAGGCTACAGCAAGAGGATAGCAAGTTCAAGGCCAGCCTGGGCAGACTGGCAAGACCCTGTCTCAAAATCAAATTTAAAAAGGCTTGGGGATATGGTTTAGTGGTAGAAAGTTTGCCCATCATGTGTTGTAAGGCTCTGGGTTCAATATCCAGGACCTAATTACATAAGTAAATAAAGATTAGCATTGTCATATGATTTGAATTAATGCCGTTATGCTCCAATTCTTGTTACTGTTTTCTCTGCTTTCAAGTTCCCCGGAAAGAATGACTTACCCAAGGAATTCATCTCCAATCATTCTGCTGTCCACTTGGACTTTCCAGGTACCATGTACAATCTGGGCAGTTTTTCTTTCAAGTCCGTACAATGCAGACTGTGTTCCTCATGACATGGCTTGCTGTGGGCCTTTAAATACCACCCTAACCCTAACCCTTTAAATACCACCACACACTTCAACAGTAGTTCATGACAATCATTACCTACCATGCATGTGCCACGAACCATACAATACATAAGAACTCGTGTGTACACTGTCTTTCCTGAAATAAGCACAAACCCCAACATGAAAAGTGGTACTATTATTTCCATTTTATATATGACAAAGTTAGAAGACTTGCCCAGAATTCACAGCTTTTAGGTTGCAGGGTCAGTAATCGCCCTTGCTCTAATTCCAAAGCCCTGTAGCTATTCCATCTTCTTTGATGACAAGGAATTAGGAATACACAAATCCATGAGAATACTCATAAGGCGCTGTAAATCCAAAGACAGAATGGTGTTACTTATGATTATTTATTGGGATTTGTTTTATCCTCTGCTGCCCTTACTATTCTCCCTCTCCCCCTCCCCAGTCTCCTTCCCCCTCTCCCCCCCGCCCTCTTTCCCAATACTGGGAATTGAACCCAGGGGCACTTTACCATGGAGTTGCATCCCCAGCCTCCCATATCACTGGAATTATAAGCCTGCACCACCACACACAACCAGACCTTATTATTCTTAATAATTCAAGGTTAGGTTTGCATCTATAGCATGAAAAGGTAAGAGCAATAAAAATATAAAGCTAATGCAGGAGGACTTGCCCAAGATCACAGCTGCCCTGGTCCCCTGGTCTCCCCTCTTCCTCCCTTCCCACCAGTTCTACTCTGGCCTTAGGGCTGGCACTCAGGAGCTATGGATGCACTGGGAAGAAATGCTGGCTGGAAACTCTTCTGCCATCTAGAAGCCCTGCTCCATGAACACTCTACAAAGAACGACTTCTAGACCCAGAAGAATTCATTCTCAGCATTATTTTTATTACCATGGCAACCATTCCCAGCTGCTTTGCAAGTTTTTTTTTTAACTTTAAAATATCCACCTATATGGTGTTTTGTCATGCAAATAATGTTGGTTCCTTTAAAAAAATAGACAATATAGAAAACTAGAGGAAATGATGAAGCAAATGTCTTCCATTTCAGGTTTTTCCTATACAGAGATTTTTTTTTTTCAAATCACTGTAATCATACTGTGAATATAATTTACTATCTTCCTTAAAAGTGGCAAGGTATGTTTTCATGAGCATTTTTCTATATTTGTCCTCGGCAGTGATTCAAAAGAATGCTTAACGGTTTACTATTGAATATACTGTACCGATCATCGCTGAATCATTTCCCCTAAAACCGATCAGAAAGGAGGTTTCTAGCATTTTTGCTATTGCAAGTAGATCCAACAATAGGTACGTAGGTTTACTGCGCAAAAATCTTTCATATTTAACATGACTTCCTTAGGGCTGATTCTCAGCTGATTAGCTGGATCAGAGGGCAAAATGATGGCTATGGCCATGATAGTGGTGATGACAAAATATTTCAGACACACACAAAAACGTCCAGAGAAGGCAAGGATGTATGCCCCACACTGAAATTCAACAGTTGGAATTCAGAACCCAGCAGCCAAAGCAGAAATGCACCAGAAGTGCCACTCCTGGATGGGCAGTTGCAACATCTAACTCTGGAGAGCCAGGAACGTTCCAGTTAAATCTCCAGGCAGGAAGAGAAGCCTCTCCACCTCCCTTGCACACCACCTCCCTAGGTTTTCATTAGCACACACAGCAGGTTTTTAAAGGATCTGGGTTGGCTGACTGTGTATGATTAAAGCAGAAAGATCTGGGGTTTTTGTGAAGCCCTTTCTACACATATAAACTAGGGAGGAATAAAAGTATTCCATGAGAAAATTTGACCTGTAGAAGTTTAGAGCAGATTGCAGTTGGCAAATAACCATGAAATGTGCTTATTTCATATTAATCAGTTTTTCAGAAAAAAATACCACATAGAAAATAAGATCATTTCTATTTTCACTCTATGTTCTTCTCCCCCTCTAGCCACTAGGGTTCAATGGATTGGGGAAAGTAAGTTCATGTAAGAAAACAAGCATTTGGTTGTTATTATGCCCCAAACAAGTAGAAGATAATCAGCAAAACCAATAAAAATTGTGTCTCCCCTGACTACCCTAGGAGATATAAAGAAACATCACAAAAAGGCAAAAGCATAAATGAAAATTAAATTTCTGCTTAATCATCCTTTTGTAGAGAAAAAGATAAGTACTTTATTTATGTGCAAGGCAATATCATCTTTTAATAGCTATGGGACACATTACTATTATCCTGCTGCTTCTCAGCTGGAGAAATAGGATTAGTGGCCTAAGAGGGAAGAGCTTAAACTGATTAGTCAAGTAGGCAGTCCTAGGACAAACAGACTGGGAAAGGAACAGCCCAGGCTACAGTGCACCAGTGTCCTGCAAAGAAGCTTGGGCCTCGCTATCCAGGGCCACAGACTGAAATTTATATGAAGAAGCTTTTTAACCTCCCATCTTCAAAACAGACTCCAAAAGAAAGAGGTCAAACTTAGGCTGGCTCAAAACGCAGGTTATATCCTAAAAAGCCATTTCGGAGCAATCACCAGTCATCCATTCGATCATTTATGAAACTAGCAATGCTTATTAAGCCACTGCCATATTTGGCAGTGTGTGTACCCACCCCAATGGAGGACTCAGAGCCTGCCTGCTGGAAGCCCATCTGATAGAATACATTATTCTGCCCCATAAAAGCCCTAAATGTATATGACTCTTAAGAAAAAGAATTTCCAAACTCTGAGTCCTGCTACGTCGGGTTGGAATTATCCTAGAGATCACTGCAGTCAAGCAACGCCTTCCCTTTGCAAAAGAATTTCTAAACTTTGGGGATGCAATATGGACTAACTCAAGAACACAGTTTAGTAAGAAGCACTCACGTCTACAATCCAGCCAAGAGCTCTTTCTACACAACAGATGACACAAATTTATTTAGAGAAATCTGAAGTCTGAAATATAAGAAATATTCAAGATGGATTCTTACTAGGCAAGTAGTACAAGGCCTATCTTTTTTTTTTTTTTAACATTTACTTTTTAGTTGTAGGTGGACACAATACCCTTATTTTACTTTTATGTGGTGCTGAGGATCGAACCCAGAGCCCCACGCATGTCAGGCAAGCGCTCTACCTCTGAGCCACAACCCCCACCCGTCTTTTTGATGTTCTAGCCTTCTAAGGACAAAGAAAAGCCAATTCTAGAAGGTGTGTAGGCAGCACTGGTTAAAAGAAAAAACAAAAACAAAATTTCCCAGTGACTGAGGATGCTTTCAAAGGCCAATGTGAGATCCTAGCGTCTGTTTTGAGATTCTGTCCACCAGGGCTACCATGCTTATAGTGAGCCACAGTAATGTGACGTGGCCTTAAGTTCATTTCCAAATACTTTCCATGCACTTTCTCTGGGGGACCTTGATACTGTCATAACAGAAGTCAGGAGGGAAACGGGTCGAATGACTCCACTGTGGAAAGGAAGGCATATCTATCATCAAATTCGGCAGAGAGCCCAAATGGAAGGTCATCTGAAAGCAATCAGAAAAATTAAAATAAAGATTATCATCAAAGTGAGTCATCAAAAGCGGCTAAGCCTCACCAAAATGTGTGGAAAGCTCTGCTCGTCCTATACGTCATGAAAAGGATTTCAGATGTGAAATCTAGGACATTCCCCTTTAACCAGGGGACGTTATTACTTTAATGCAATCGAAGCCACCCAGCTGTGGGACACAAAACTGCCTTTGCGGAAACCAGGTGGGTTGGTTGACAATGAACAATAATCTTTGACCAACTAAAATGTCCAACAGGATATTAAAAACTGATCAATGAAGGACCACATATAAGAAATTTTTTATGGTCGAATGACTATCTGCACAACTTTGCACCAGAGACCTCCTGCAGTCCAGAGCCCACGCCCTAAGAGTTCATCTCGTGCCCACAGGTGGGCTTCCAGGCCCCAGGAAGGCACTGAGGAGCAGCCAAATCAAACAGTGAACAAGAGTTGAAAACAAAGAAACAAGGTGCCGCAGGACACTATGGCTGGCCCTACTTTTGCAACCCTGGTAGACTATTTCCAGAATCTTGGTTCACTTCCAGACCATAGGATCCCATTTCAGCCCACTGAGCCACATTCAATTCCTCTGATTCCCTCCCTGTGGGTTGAGTTCATTGGATTGGGGTAGCCACCTGACCAAGCCAAGCCACCAGAAATCTCTCTCGAAAATTTGAACTAAGACTTGGGTCTGTTAGCCTTTGAACTTGGGGGCTGGTATGGTCAGGACCTGACACTGCCACTTTAGACCCTAAGGCAGAGAAGGCCCAACACAGAAGCAGCCGCGATCCCAGGGCCTCAGACTGGCAGAACACCTCAGCCCTGGGGCTGCAGATCCTGGCAGCAATTCCCATCCTTGCCCCACAAACCACCCTGTATATGCATGCCCATGTGAATTCTACTTTGATTGTTTAAGCTGGTTTAATAAATTTATTATCTATAACCAATAAGACATAAGTTCAATCATTTAAAAGCTAGCATCTAATGATTTTTCACCCTAGTAGGATAACTTATAATACACATTTCTTCAGCAACATGTACTAAAATATATTTGCTTCCCATTTCCAAGTCAATTTTCTGGTTCCCATTGGCCTTTCTAAGCCTAGTCAGATGCCTGGGAGGAAGTTCAGTAAGCGTCAACACAATCTCCATGTCCTGAGTGATAGGCTGTAAAATCTAAAAAGCTTGGGCAAAAGGTTTTATTTTCAAGTTTTCATGTTTAAGAAAAGTCTCAGAGGCTCACAGCTCAGAAGCAGGGGTTCCGGAGTTGGGCTGGAGTTTTTTTGGTTTTTTAAATATTTATTTTTTAGGTATAGATGGGCACAACACAATGCCTTTATTTTTATGTGGTGCTGAGGATCGAACCTGGGTCCCGCCCGTGATAGGCGAGCACTCTACCGCTGAGCCACAATCCCAGCCCCTGGACTGGAGTTTAGGTGAAGTACAGACCCAAGCTAGTGCCGCCTCTGCCCTGTGAGTTGGCCCACACCCACAGCCTGAGGAGAAAATAAAACCAGGACAGTGGGGATGCCTCACCGTTTCTCTGGCCAAGAAATGTGGCAGTCCTCCTGCAAGCACCTGTCCGTCCAACAGTCACTGCCCACCCACACCTCCCTCCCGTGCACCAAGCTCAGGAAGAGGTACAGAAGTGATTATGACAGCCCTGTCCACCCGAGTTCCTTCCATCAAGCACTTACACTTCAGTAAGAGATGAAACTGATACACAATTACAGTGTCCTGCAGTCTCTGAGAGGGTGGGGGAGAGAAGCAAGGCAGGTCTCAGGACTGCAGAGAAAGCAAGCTGTGGATTCCACAATAGGAGGGAGGGATCAGGGCACAAAGGTCTCAGGTCTCTCTGTGAACTTACTTAAGGACACTCAATGAACCCCAGTGACTCTCAAAGAACGGGTCATAAATAAAATTGCTCAGCTTTCCAAAGATGGAAAATAACCGTTTCAAACACCTTCATTCCATGTTTCTTTTTATTACAAAAAAGGGAGAGAAAAAAAAAAGGAGGGTGGAGAGAAAGCAAGTCATCTCTGTAATCAACCCTCCATCAGCTGTCCTACAGGTCAACGGACACCCGCCCGAAGAATTCCAGCTCCCTGCCAGGGTGAGCCTGGGATGGACTGGCCACTCCACCTGCTACCCAGACAGCTGGCATGGTCAAGCTTCCCAGAGCCCTTAAGTCACCTACTGAGCATCTACCTAGGACCACTTCAATATGTGAAGAGTCAGTTCCCAAAGAAAAAAGGGAAAAGTACTGTTACCACCACCGCATACCCGGGGTAACCGGGCTGAGCTGTAAGCAGACTCCTGCCAGCACTCGAAAGGCCAGCACTCTGAGGACACTGGCCGGAGCTTTAGTTACAATATCTTGTTCCATTGCCCATTAGGTGCTCGGCTGCCCCTGCTCCTTCCATACACCCATCCACCGGCCCCTACGGTGAATTTTTTTTTTTTTAAACCTCTGTAACTGAAGAACCTGATGGGGCCATGTGATAAGGAACCGTGGCCTAAAAACTCAAAGTTTCCAATTCCAGCTGTCATGGTTCAACTTTCATGTTCCTCACACAGAAGACGTTAACCAAGGCCCTAAAAATAAGAGACGCTGGAGGCGGCCAGCGAGACACCCAACACTCAATCAGAGCTGCGAGTGTGAGCAGAGCATTCGCGGTTTTGGGGAGCCAGGCCAAATGTTTTTCCTATTAGAGGAACGAAGTTTAGTGCCCCTGCGCAGTCAGCAGCCTGGCAAAGGTGGGAGAAAGTGGGGAGGCACAACAGGGAGCCCTGGGAAACCCTCTCTCCTCTGTCAGTGTCCACTACTTGGGCAAACTCTTCACAGCCAAACTCTTCGAAAAGGATGATGTATTTCTCCCATCCTTCAGACCAGAAGAAAAATGAAAAGCCAGAAGGAGATAGGAAACAAGGGACCCAAAAGCTTCTTTGCAAAAGTCTGCTGCAGAACAGCTCTGCTTTGCCTCAGATGGGTCTAGCAGCTATGTCTGGGGTAAGGTAGGCTACTGGCTTTCCACCCCTTTCTAAGAAGCCTGCAACCCTGTCCAATGCAGGGTTGTATTCAGGCTCATGGCAGAATGACAGAAGAACCCCAGTAAAAATTTAATGTCTCCTTTTTATTTTTTTAAATATTTTTTTAGTTGTAGTTGGACACAATACCTTTACCTATTTTTATGTTGTGTTGAAGAGTGAACCCAAGGCCTTGCACATGCTAGATGAGCACTCTACTGCTGAGCCACAACCCCAGCCCAATGTGTCTCCTTTTTAAATCAAGGTCTCAAGGCAAAAAAAAAAAAAAAAAAAAAAATTATATATATATATATATATAAATTTTTTTTTCATTGCTAATCCATTTATGGAAAGCAAAAATAAAATAGTGCTTTATACTTGGGCCACAGATACGAAATAATTTCTTTTTATTAGATGACTATCCACTTCAAGTCAAAAAGACCTCAAATTATGAACAGGAAGAGGGAAAACTGTTTTCCACCTGATGAATGTTCCTCGAAGCAGCAAACTCAACTTGTCAGGCTTTGTTCGGGGTCTAGTAAATTCCGAACTCTCTGTGAAGGACATTTCTGAATCTCTTAATAACGAAGTTGCATTCCAGAACCCACAGCTTTCTGAAAATCCTCAACCAAACCCTCAGTATGCTCTCAGTTAAGTGCTACATTAAAAGTTCTCACAAAGTTTCTATTTTGGAGACTTGTAACTTAAAGTCTAAAATCTTGCTGCTTTTCAATGCACCTGATAACCACAGCTGTGATTTGACAACTCCAGGATCCACATGCAGAAGATGTACTTGTTGGCTTACCCCAACTTCAAGCTGCCCTTTGCTCTGTGGTTCAGCCTCCCCTGGACGATGCTCCACCCAGCTGCCTACTGCTGCAGGCTAAATTTGTACAAACCAATTTTTTTTTTTTTCCACAAACACAGAAACAAAAGGAGGTCATGATGCTGAGTACCTTGAATGCACTTCTCTAAGACAAATGTGGCTTTGGGACTATATGTGGGCAATTGGTACCACAATTTCGCTTTTTAAATGTGAATTTTAATGTGGTAATTTCCAACCTCTTAAATCAACGTGTGCTTCAATGGTGGCGCTCCATGGCAAAGTGCACACAGGCCCCAGGTTCCAACCCCAGCATCATTTACAAAAAAAAAAAAAAAGTGTGCTTTAAAATCTGATCCACAGTTCCTTGAGATTTCTCAGATCAGACTAGTTTCAGGATATCACTATGTCATTATTTGCTAGTTTCCTTGTGTTGACATATGCACCAATAGCACAAAGACCAACAGTACTGAAACGGCAGAAACCTACACTCCACTCTTGCGCATTAGTTCTTCCCTCTATGAACTCCCAGGTGTTTTCTATTTTTTCGTTTTAATTTATATATATATATATTAGTTGTCAATGGACCTTTACTTTATTCATTTATTTATATGTGGTACTGAGAATCAAACCCAGTGCCTCATGCATGCTAGGCAAGTGCTGTACCACTAAGCCACAACCCCAGCCCTGGTTTTGGTTTTAATGCCAGTTTCATTTAAGGAGGTCTTAATGAAACATTGCAACCTATTAATTCTATATTAATACTCCCTGGGTCACATGCACCATCTGGTCCCATTCCAAGTAAGACTCTTTCCTGAACGGAACAGTCACTCTGTTCATGGAGCGCCACTGTTACTTGAAAGAACACCGAAGAGACAAAGTGCAGTTATTCAGACTGATATCCGGATATGTGGCTGATACTTTGAGAATGAGTGAAGTGAGCCTGTCACTTCACTGAAACGAACTGACAGTATTTATCGCCTATGATAAATTCAAGCTTTCAAGTAAAAAATAGAATTTTAGAAAACTTGCCTCTGCTGCCAGCTTGACAGCTTCGTAATGCTTAAAGGTTCTTTGATGAGGTTGATGGTGATATTAACAATGGTGGTTTTTTTGATCTTGTATTATGAAATGTGTCAACATTGAGACGACCTGCAGAACTCAGTGAAATAGTGTTTTCCAAACAAACGAAGAACTGAGTTTTCACAAGCACACAGAAAGGCCACTCACATGAGACAGACCAAGGGACACAGACAGGGTTCCCTTCTTCTACAAGGCAAATGACCTCCCAGAAACCACCACCTGTCAACTGTGACTATCAAAAATACCTGTTATCTGAAAAGGCTATTAAAGCCCTCTTCCTTTTTCCAATTACTTACCTATCCTAGCCACAGACTTCCACCAAAATCTATCACAATAGATTGAAGATAGAAGCAGCTGAGAGTCCAACTGTTTTATTTAAACCAAGCACAAGAGAGATGTCAGACCCGACCAACTCTTTTAAGTTTGGGAGGGTGGGGGGGTCACTTGGAAAATGTCCTTCATAAAATTACATAATTTGTGTTGACTAGTAAAGGAATTACTACTTCAAATATATTTTAGATTTCTCATTCTTTTATTTCTAATATAATAAATATTGGTAGATAACATCCATAGAAACAAAAGCTCTTTAGAGGCTCAATGATTTTTTTAAATACTTTTTCAGTTGTAAGTGGACATATATCTTTATTTATTTTTAAGTCATGCTGAGAATTGAACCCAGTGCCTCACATGTGCTAGGCGAGCGCTCTACCACCGAGCCACAACCCCAGCCCTCCAATAATTTTTTAACACACAAAGTATCCTTAGACCTAACAGTTTTGAGAACCAAAGCCTTTTAATTTATATGCAAAAAAAATAAAATATCCACTTTGTTTACTTAATATGTCCAAATAAAAGTGGTATCTGGTTGTAGGCCATAAATAGAACACCTGAGAAAGTAGGCTTTTTAAACTACATGCTTTGTTATCATGCTCAGGGATCATCTCTTTAGAGTCTATAGCTTTTCCACTAAAACCAATCCAACAGCTTCTTTTACTCCATCACCCATTCACAGAGGAGTTACTGAGGGCTTTCTAGATGCTGCTCCAGAGTCAGCAACTCTGCTCTCCCAACAGACATTCCAGTCCTGGGGCGTTCATCCAACCACCTACTTCCATATTCATTCAGTGAAATAAAGTATCTACTTCATGCAGGGCATTGTGCTTAGATGTATCAATTTTGGTTCTGAGGGGGCAGCTAACAGTTCTTCTTCAATTGGATTATAAATTCTGATCTCAATCGTTCTTAAATTTTTGCTCAATTGCAAATTTCCTTGAAGTGGAGAGATTTCTACATCTTAAATCTGAAGGTTATTGTCTCATTCATTTTTCCTGCCCACAATTTTATGATAAAAATAACTAAAATTTCATGGTAAGAAATTCACCGCCAGTCAAGATTCTGGCACACACACAGTCACTACCCTCACTGACTTTCTGCTCCTTCCCATAATAAAATATCCCTTGCAAAAGCCAGCCTCCAGCATGGGAAGGGGGACCCTGAACCATCCCTGGAAGGCGCCAGAGAAGTGAAAAGTTACCCCTATGGGCAGGATGACCTGAGACTGCACAGATTTCCTTATGAAGCTAATTAGGCAAGTGATGGCATACATAAACATCACTGTGAAAGTCATTAAAGCAAGATTCCACAGGAAACTCAAAGATAATTGTCCATTAGTCACACAGGCTGAACATAAATGACTCCTTCAGAATTCAACTTCCTAACAAGGTTTTTAAATTCAATCACAACTTTAAGAAGACACGCACGCACGCGCACGCGCACACACACACACACACACACACACACACACACACACAGCACCACTACATACAATAAGAACTACCTAGAAAACCAGTGTGGGAAGTAAAAATGGTCACACAGAAATCCATCCCAAATCTATGAGTTGGGTATAATAATTTTGTGATTCTGTGTACTTTGCAATTTCCAAAGCGAGATAGTGTATTTAAAAAAAAAAAAAAAAAAAAGTTCCTAAGAAAATCTGGCTATGAAGGAAGGAGAAAGGAATTTAATTTACAAGTGGGATCTTTTATTCCCAGGCGTAAGCAGGGCCATTTCATAAAAGTGTTTGATTGTACTCAGGACTTTGATTCTTTCAGTAAAGGTCTGAGCACAAAGTACAAGGTGAGCTACAAAGCACAGGTGTGACTTCTGCTAATCAGCAGAATTCACCAAGATAGTGGAAAGCAGTATAAACCCTGGAGTCAAACAGACTGGGTTCAGATCCCAGTTCTGCCACTTACTACTGACCATTTGGTTACATTTTCTAAGCCTCAGTTTCCTTGTCCATAAAATGGGAATGCCAATACTAGACTCACATGGATAATTATATAAGTCATCCAGCTTGGGATTCGCTAATATTGTTAACTATTTCTATTGGAAAGGCAAAGTTAAAAAAAAAAAAAAGGAGTGGAGGAGAAATAATGCACATGGTAGTCGATAGAGAAATCGAGAGCGAGCAGACCAATTTGGCTGCAGTTCATCAGGGAAGATGTCTGGGGGAAAGGCACTTAGAAAGGTGCAAACTTCCTCTTATGAGGCTGAATAGGAAATTTCCATTCCTCAATACTGTTCTTGGGCTTCATGATGAAACATTCTTAGTCAGTGATCTCAAGCTTTCTTTGAGTCATGGCCCTCCCTGAGAGTCAAATGAAATCTATCAAAGGAAACTCTCCCCAGAAAATGCTAACAGTTTAAAAAAAGGGGGGGGAGGGGGTATGGAGCCCAAATAACCCATTCATAAGTCTTAGCTAAGACACACAATGCTTAGGCACTAGGATGCTATTGATTTTGAAATGAAGCCCAAGGTCACCTGGCCCAGCCTCATGACTCAGATGTACAAACATCCAGCTCCTCTTCCACCCCATCTTATCTCAGGGACCACAACAGCGTCCACCCTGCTATGCAAACTCAGAACCTGCTATTCACCCTGGAAACTCCCTCTTCTTCAGTCCCTCTCCATATCTAGCTGGCCACCAAGTCTTGTCCACTTGAACCACAGCCCCTTACGTCCATCTCCACCTCCCCTTCCAAGTTGCCATCCTCCTCTGTCAGGACCACTTCCCTTGTATCCTCCCCCAGGGTCCCTCCAATCTGGCCTCGCCACAGCAGGACAAAGGAACTTTTAAAACTCGTCTTGTGGAACCACCCCACACCCACACTTCTCTCTCTTCCACAGCTTCCCAAGAAACCAAAACAAGCAAGCGCAATTTTCTTGTTGTAAAGAAGTCGCACCACTGTGTTGTTGATAACAAAGAGCAGTACAACTCTGCAATAGGGAAAGGGGAGAGAAACAGTGATGTGGGGAAAGAATGGCAGAGAAGATGTGGACTGAGTACCAAAAATGTCAACAGCTCCTATTTACATTCCCAGTTACTTAGGAAACAAGGCCCATAGAGCCAATGTTCAGCAAGGTAAACAAAACAATGTTTCCCCTCTCTACCCTCTAGGTACTTAGAAAGGTGCAAACTTCCTCTTATGAGGCTGAATAGGAAATTTCAGGCACTGAAATTTGGGTAATTAAATTGGGAAATTAAAAGTACAAAAACAAATCATTCACATTCCCAACATCCAAAATTATTGACTTTTAAGATCTTCATATATTTGCACCTTTTAGAAAAATGTTTTAAAGAATTTATACAATGCAGAGAAGAAAGCAAATATAGAAATAAACCAACTCAAATGCCAATACAGAGAAAATATTAACCAAAAAAAAAAAAAAAAGAAAGCACCATTCTAGACATCTCTATACAAACATAAATGCATAGGTATAAAGAATACTTTTACAAAAATGGAATCATATCCCACAATATTATTTCCATTGTTTATATACTGAACTTTTAAATTTTTTGACTCTGGCAAAATAAAATTTATGAAATTTAGGATAAAGAGGTACTGGGGCTGGGGCTGTAGCTCAGTGGTACAGCACTCCCCTAGCACGTACAAGGCCCCAACTTCCATCCCCAGCACTGCATTAAAATAATAATAATAATAATATTAAGAGGTAAGTGATGTTTTTACCGAGGTTCAGTTTCTGAAAGTCAGCTGACTCCACTTTGAAAGATGTGGACACTAGCATCCCAATGCCTCTAATTTTTCCTCTGCCTCCAGACTCCTGTTCAGTTACACCAGGTCTGCAGAACCTAGGCTTGTAACCTTCACATCTGCCCATCCCATGATTCCCCCAACTGTCTGGCATCAGCTCTCCCTGAGTGTAGGCAGGTGCACATGCTCACCTGCAACACCTCCATTTCAGAACTCCTGACTTGGGTTCTGCTTTCAATTGGATAGATTCCAACACCTCCTCAAAATAGGGACCATGAGTGATGGAGTCACTGCTGTGTCCTCAGTGTACAGCAGGTGCTCCAAAAAACTTTGCTGAATGGTTGACTTTGTAACTACAGAAGGTTTCAATTTTGCTTGTCACCTTCTAAACCACATATAATGCATCTGTAGCCCATATAAGATAATCCAAAACCTTGAATTCCTTGTTTAAGACATATAAAAAAATTTACTAGAAATCCTTATCACAATTGCACAAACTGCCTCCTTCCTATTTGATATTTTCCCTTGGTAAATTGAAAAAAAAAAAAAAAAACCAAAAAACCCTCTAAGTTGGCAGTCCTAGAAACTCTACCCAGGGCCTCACAGTGCTTGGCAAGCATTCTATCACTGAGCTACATCTCCAGCCCTTTTCTAAATTTTATTTTGAGACAGGTTTCCATTAAGTTGCCCAGTCTTACCTCAGCCTCTTGAATAGCTAGGATCACAGGCATGTGTCACCTCACCAGGCTTACAAGGTGGCCTTTTAGGAATAAATGTTTAGGGCAACATGCAATTTTAAAAAAGAAGAATGTTTACACAAAAGAAAAGGAAATTAGGGCTAAGGGTATAGCTCAGTGGTAGAATACTTGCCTAGCACAGGTGAGAGCTGAATTCAATCCTCAGAATAGAAAAAAGAAAAAAAAAAAAAGGAAAATAATATTTAGAAAATAATTCAAGTTGTATTTCAAACTCTAAGCCGCTATCACACCATGCTAGGATCCTTCTGGCATGATAAAGTGAATTATTTGTGACTGATGACCATTTACAACTCATCTTAACCACTCCTTACTTATGGCTACTCTTCACAAATCCAAAACTGTAAGATTGTTTGTATTTAAAAAAAAAAAAAAAATTCCCCCTTCAGCAAACTTCTCTGAAGGCCAGATACTCTGGAGTGGCAAGCACCACAATGTGAGGTGCCTAGAACCACCCATAACCACCACAGGCAGACATTTCAGAACTTCATCCTGCACCTCCAGAAGCATGCTCCACAGCAAACAAGAAGGCATTAGATAGGTGAGTTAAACTCAGTCCTCATCAGAATTTGCATCTTCAAAATGAAGCATAGGAAGAACAACGTAACCATGATTTGATGGAATGCAGCTGGATTTAAAGAGTTTACTTAATAATTACTGCCCGTGAAGCTGGCCGTCTCCCCAGACTTCTGTATGAAGGAGCTGGAAGTTAGCAGCTTTCTCAACAGAAATCTTTGACCAGACAAAAATTAAGATTCAGCATGGCTTCTTTCTTTCCTTTTTTTTAAGTTTCCCCAACACACACACACACACACACATACACAGAGAGAGAGAGAGAGAGAGAGAGAGAGAGAGAGAGAGAGAGAAACAGTAGAAAGGATTACAGGATTCATGTGGGCGATTTTCCAGATCTCAATGACAAGTCTACCCTGGACCCCACCACTCTGTGTATCTCACTCCCACAGAACTCCCCTGGGCTTCCTGCTCCTAGCCCTTGCCCCTTTAACAAGAATTCACTGTCAGGCTCCTCCTTGGCCCTACCTTCTTAACTGACAAAAAATTTTAGCAAAATGATCGCTTCTGGATGACAGTTGCTATATCAATGATGAATGTGACCGAGTTCTAAATAAAGGATTTCGGAGGTATCCAAATTCAGACAGGCTTTGCTTGCTTAGAACACACGCAGCACCCAATTATGACATTTCTCATCTTCTCTAGTGAGCACTTTTAAACACCCTAATATTTTTGCTCAAAATTTTTCCCCAAATGTTATTTATGTTCTCTCATCTAAAAGAAACAAAGCAGCCATGGTCACACGTAAGCCAAATTAATCTTTTGAGAAAACATCACAGTTTGCACAGCAGAATCACCAAGTCTCTGCTGGCCCTGTCTGCTACCAGAGCTTCCTGAATATTTGAAACCCAAACCAAATGGGGGCCATGTTAATTAAAAAAAAAAAAAAGAAGAAGAAGAAGAAGAAGAAAGCCAGTTCTGGTGCCAGTAACTCCCCAACCTCCTGTCCGGGACAATTCACCACCCAAAACTAGTTCCCTGAGGCCTTGGTAATTGTTTTCCATCACTGAGATTATCTTCAAGCAAAAGTCCTTACATTTGACCAAGCTATTGTCTAAAACAAACATTTATGGTGTGTAGCCTGTTTAGAAGGTTTAGATGTCCTTTTGATCTGTTCCCCCTAAGAGCTTAATGTCATACATAAACAACAGGAAGGCATGTTTAACACGAAACTAATCCACGTCATTTTTACTCAAAAACAGTCTTTACTGGGCTAAGCCTGGAATAAAGTGCACGCAAATGGTTAGGCTTACATTTTCTATCTCATGTAATAAAAGTTATAATTCAGACCTTTCACTTTTACCTCTATTATATAATTTTATTAGAAAATGATCTGAAAAATCTGATTAAGCTTGCATTCATCAAACTGGCAGATTTCAAGGTGGGCTCTTAATACCAGGTTACTCTAAAACCCATTTCCCTAAAACATTCTGGTTCCCGCTGGTGGCCTTCAAGAGCAAGATGCCACTCTGTGCGGCATCTGGGAGAAATCAGATAGGGTTTGGGGTTAATGTGGCAAAAGGAAACAGCTTCTATTTAAAGGTCTCTGGGGGAAAGAGGGAGTCAGAAACGTCACAGATTCTGGAGTTTACAGTTCTCCGAGTGTACTCCAGAACAGCTGTTATGGCTCTAATTCCCCTCAAACAGGAATGACAACAATATTAAGCAGCTAAAATGGACAACAGAATGGGAACTCAACTTTCTTTACAGGAATGGTTTTTCAATAATTCTAAGAAGACTGCAAAAATCATGTAAGAAAAAATTCAGGCACGTACTAAAATTATACTTAGGTTGGCTTCGAAGGGGTTCTTTATAAAACAAAATCATTTGGTTGACGAGAGGTACCTTATTCCAAGTGAAAACTAAGGAGGTTTGGGAGTTTACAAAAGAAGTGTTTTCCTTCTGTTTTCGGAAGGCCTTAATGTGAAATGAAAGATGGACTAAATTCTACAGCCCATAAACAGCAGAACCACAGTCCTGGTTCTGGGAGGGAGTAAGAAGTACACACGGGAAACTTGGTGACTCTCTGGAAGGCTGGGACTGCTAGATAAGATGGTGCTGGGAGTCAGCGCAAAGACCGTCTCTTCCATTCCTTCTGCCAGCACCCGAGCTCTTTGGAGGGAAGTCAGCATCCTCGACCTACCTCCTGCCATGACCCAGGCCCGTGCATGCTTCAGGAAATGTCTCAGGAAACTCAGCAAGGTGGACCCAGCTTGGTTCTACAATGAATGTTACATGAGGAAAAGGATAAAACCAACACACGGGTTCACACGGGTGAACCCAGGATGGTGATCAGGAGGACGTTGCTGTCCCTTCTCCTGTCACCTCGAGTTCAGAAAACATACCTCCAAAGGGAGGGAGACAGCAGCCTGTTGAATTTTGTTGCTAGCTACAAAAATTACTTACTATAAATAGTTGTCAGTGTCTGAGAAACAGCTATAAGAAACTTCTGCCAGGAAGAGCCAATTAAAATATAATCCTATACCACAAAGTGTGATCTTTTCCCCTCTGTCCTCTGTAGCCATCTCAAATGCTGTCAAAACCCAGATACAGCTGCAGAATCTTGGTTCACAGATTTTAAAACAATCTGTAAGACAGCTTTGAACAATAACAACAACAAGAAAACCATAAGCTTAAAGTTATTAGGGAAATGTTATATCCTTTGCATAACATATTTGCTTTATTGAACAACTGTGTAAGGAAAATAATCCTGGAAGTCAGAAAAACTCATACAATGAAGATACCCAGCCCTAGCGGATGCTCCCTATGCCAGCCCTGCTCATCACTTCCCCTAGACAATAACCGTTTAGTAAAGCAGTATTAGGTGCTTATGCTAACATTCAGAGCCTTGTTCACAGCCAAAGTGGGTTCTTGGCACAGTGAGTCAAAACAGGCAATTCTGAAAATTGGACTGAAGTTTTCCTTCTAGAGCCAGGCGGAAGTGAACAGTGACAAACTTGGTCAGTGACCAAAGAAAGGCAACGTGTTCTGGTGATAGCAATGGACACGTGGCAGCCTCAGGGATGATGTAAAATCCAAACACTCCCTGAACGAAGAAAGATGAAGTGTGAGGCCACTTTAACAGGAGTACCCAAGAGACTTTCCAGAATGCCATAGGAGAGCTGCTGCAGGAGTTCGTAGGGTTAAAAGCTCCTTTCCAAAACTCAATTGGGAATTTGTTTTTTAAAAAATTGTCCCAAACAAAACTCTATGCTGCCTGAAATTTTTAGCAATAAGAATTAAGGAAAAAAAAACTAAAAACTATTTTTTGGAAAGGTACAAAATGATTAATCATCGTGGGCTAAAGAATTTTGCATTTAAGGTTTTTCAACACTGAGTTTTTCTGCTACTTCCCCCACATCCAAACCTAGGTATATTAGAAAAAAGATTAGGTTTTATATGTCACTAACTCAACCAGGTCTACAACTTAGTTCCAATACAAATAATATTTACCTCTTGAAGACCTGTTTCCTTGTTTGTAAAGTAGAAGAAAAATCTTAGAAATCTGATGATGAGGTAAGGCATAAAAAGCCTTTGGCCCTGGAGGACAGCAGACAGTTCCTATCCCTTCCTCCATTCCCTCACCTTTCACCCTTTCCAAGGCCTCAGACATGTTGGGGTTCTCTTGGGGCCTCCTCGTCTACCTTCCCTTCTTATCTTCCAGGATTTGGAGTTTGACTCTGTAAAGGAAGTGAAAATGATAATCTGTTCTAATTAAACAGATTCCTAGAAACAAGAAAGGAGCCTGTCTGGCCAAGTCAGTCTAGGGTGAAGAGCAGTAAATACCAGAAATCTCTGGTTGAATTCCAGAGTCCAGTCTTGCAGTTTCCCAGAACAGAAGCCTAGGCACACATCAGAGTTTGAAGAACCTGGGAAATACAGAAAAGGCGTCTTGAGAACTGGAGAACACAGCCCTCGGCCAACAGAGTGAGGATGGGGATCATGCTGGCCTAGACCTGACTGTCCTGAAGACCATCCTAGCAGCAGGCTTTGCTTCCAGCGGGTGAGGGAAGAACAGGGAGGCCACCTGCTCATCTCTACTGTCTTTCAGATGCAGGGTCCATCCTGTCTATTGAGAAAAAAATTGCACCTAAAAGTTGCTTTGCGGGGATTGCGGGGGGTTGTTAATCAAAGGATAAATACTTACAACATCATGACTGGTAAAAGTAAAGAATTTGCCACATAAAATTAACCTTGAAATGAATAGGCCAACAGGGCATGGTGGTGCCCACCCATAATCCCAGTGGCTTGGGAGGCTGAGATAGGAGGATCACGAGTTCAAAGCCAGCTTCAGCAATGGTGAGGTGCTAAGCAACTCAGTGAGACTGTCTCTAAAATACAAAATAGGGCTGGGGATGTGGCTTAGTGGTTGAGTGCCCCTAAGTTCAAACCCTGGTAACCACCCCCCCCAAAAAAAAAAAAAATGATGAGTAGGTCAAATGGAAGAGGAGGCAGGGAAAATAAGGATAACGAATAGCCAGATCCTAAATATGAATGGTCGATTTTGGTTTGCACTGTAGGGTTTTCCTTGTGGAAACATCCCTTCTCCCCTGTGCTCCATTTCACTACCCGGAAGGATCCTTGAAGATATCTCCTACCCAATCTGGCTTAAACATGGCGTCCCTGCAGAAGCCTTCTCCATCTCTTACAGGCCGAGTCACCAACCTTAGTCTCCACAGCAGGCTCACTACTCATCTGACAGCACCTGTCAGTGTTCCAGTGACTCTTCCACTAGACTGTAAGCACAGTAAGGAAGTATAACATGCATCGATCTTGTTTGATGTTATGTCCCCGTAGGCTTAGAAGAGAGTATGGCACCTTGAAGACACTCAATATTATTAATTCGTTCAACAAAGTATCAAGCACTTGCTATATTTCAGGAATTATTAATGGAAGTGGGCAAACTCTGTTAACATTACCAGTAATGAGAGGTGTGGGGTCACTCCATGGTAGAACATGGATTCAGCATGCATATGGCCCTGGGTTCAACATCTAGCAATACAAAAAATATTTTAAATACCATCAATATGTACATATATGACCACATGAGTGATGTGATTCTACAACATGTACAATCAGAAAAATGAGAAATTATATCCCTTTTATGTATGATATATCAAAGTTCATAAATACATTCTACTGTCATGTGTAACTAATTAAAACAAATTTGTAAAAAAAAATTAAATACCAGTAATGAAATGGATACAAAGAGAAACACTGACAATATACACCATTGCTTGGCTTAAGAGGCACTTTGTTTCTACTAACACATGGTATCTGGAAAGTTTAGGTGAAATGAGCTCTCCCATATATGGGTGGTGGAAAAGTGCTTGATTGGAATGAAATTTAACAATCCTTCTGAAGGTAATCTGATGACAGGATCGAGAACCTGGAAAAGGTTCGTACCATAAACCTAGTCTACTAATCTCTCTCTTAGGAAGCTCAGTAACTTCTATAAAGAAAAAAAAAAAGCCTGATATACAAGGCAATTCACCACAGTATTGCTTACATTAAAGAAAAATGGAACAAAGCAATGTATAAACAATGAAAAATGGTAAAGTATTTTATACAATAGTATACATAAGTTTTCAAAGAATATTAAGAATAGGGAAAATGAGTGCAATGTATAATTTTTAATTATAGAAATACGCATAATTCACCATTTTAACCATGTTTAAGCGTACAGTTCTCCTGCATGGGGTTCATTCTCACTGTTCCATAATTATCACCATCAGCTCCAGATTTGGGAAGATTTTCATCTTCCCAAACTGAAACTACCCATTTCTCTCCTCTATCTCCAGGCCCAGATGTCACCATTCTCCCTTTCACCTCTAAAAAACTGACAAATCTAGATTGCTCACATAAGCAGAATCATACATGTATCCTCTTGAAATGTGCATGTCTTTAGCAATAACATCTTTAAAGTTCATCTGCACTGTAGCATGTGTCAGAATTTCCTTCCTGCCTGAGGCTGAATAATACTTCACATTTGATCCACTGATGGATACTTGAGTTGCTTCCACTTTTGACTATCGTGAATAATGCTGCTATAAACATGGGTGTACAAATATTTGTGCAAGTCTCTGCTTTCAGTTCTTTGGAGGCATATACCTAGAAGAGGAATTGTTGGATCATATGGCATTTCTATGTTTAACTTTTTAAATTTTTTTTAGTTGGAGATGGACACAATACTTTATTTTTACATGGTGCTGAGGATTGAACCCAGTGACTCACACATGCTAGGCAAGTGCTCTACCACTGAGCTACAACCACAGCTCCTATACCATTTTTTACAGTAACTTTATCATCTTACATTCCTTACCAACAAAGCCTAAGAATTCCAACTTCTTCACATTCTCATCAACATTTATATTTTTCTGAGGAGTTTTAGTTTTGTTTTCCCCCCTTTTTAATAGCCATTTTAATGGGTGTACAATGGCATCTCATTGTGGTCTTGATTTGTGCTTGCCTAATGGTTAGTGATGTTGGGCATCTGTTCACGTGCTTATTGGCCATTTGTATTTCTTCTTTGTGGAGAAATGTCTATTCAAGTCTTTCAACCCATTTGTGCATCGAGTTGCTTATAATATATTAAGTGACAAAAGTAGAATCTAAAAATTACATTTTAACATATAGAAAATATATACAAAACCCTCTTACAAAGACAGGAAGGAAATATAACAAATAATCAAAGCTTGCTTCTGTATAGAAAGATCATATGCCTTCATACTTCCTTTGCAACATTTCTAAAAAGAACACATACAACCAGTGCAGTCAGGGAAAGGAGCCATAAACCAATTTTTAGAACCTCAACCCAACTAGAGAGTCAAGGTTGCAAATGACTTTGAAAACTTTTTCAAATGAGAACATCATGATTATCTCCAGTAGAAAGACTCAATCTACTTCTGCTTATCCTGTCAGTCAAGGCCCAGGACAGGTGCCCTCCAGCACCCCGTGACCATTCCTGGGGGATGCTGACAACAGAATGGCTGGCAATGACCAGCATTCTGTGTCCTTCATTCCCTCTCCTCCCCACCCCAGCAGAGCCCAGTTTCCTTCCCTCGGATCACATTCAGGGCACAGGAAAGTAAGAGGTTTTCTCTCTCTTGATAGAACTGGAAAACTAGTTCAAAGGAAGTCAACATAGCTAATGGCCAACAAAGAATATATATGACATATTGAATGACCACATAAAGATGTACCTCAGCACTGGGGGACAGCTCAGTGGTGGAGCGCTTGCTTAGAACGTGAAGGTCCTAGTTATCATCCCAACACCACAAAAAAGATATGCCTGAAATCACATTAATGTAGGCCCCATCCTCAAGAAAATCCCATTATTCAAACAAGACTGCCACTTTGTCTTTCAACTGTTCATCAGAAAGCACCTTGATAATTTATCTAAAACAGGAATACAGAATTGAGTGCTTTTAGGAATACAGAACTTTTTAGCATTTAAGAGAATACATTTCCAGTTTAAAAAAAATACTCAGGTTATAGTCTGTTAGATTCCCTATTAGGCAAATCTAATATTTTGTAAAATTATTTATAATGTAGACTTGTTATAGACTGCCTGCTCCATGCTAGTTTCTCCTGGAGAGTTGTTCCTTTATATAGCACCCAGAAGAGAGATCACCTGTCAAACAGGTTTAAGGAAAAACTTCAAGTCTGCATTTTACCTAAACAAAGATTTTTTAATGATCTGACTCTTAAGTCACAGATCCCTTAAAGATACCAGGAGCCTATTTTAAACCTCACAGAAAATGGAAGAATGGACATAGCTTGGATGATGCTCAACAATCTTGAGATGCTAATGTCCCTCTCTCCCGGATTTTCCCAAAACTCCCACCAGATGTTACAGCAGAGGCTATGAAACTACTTCAACAAAACAGATGCCTGGGCAGTGGGTGGAGCTCAGTGATAGAGTGCTTGGCTAACAGACAAGGCCCTAGGTTGACCCCCAGCACTGCAAAAATAAACAAATTTTACACACACACACAGAGAAATGCCCTGGGTGTTACCAGCATTACCATGGTCAATTCCAAGAGGCATTTATAGCCTGTTACTGGTAGAGCAAACATTGCTTTCTTTTGCCCTGACATATTATGAACAAAAAAAAAAAAAGTAATTGGTTTGCTACCACTGGATTCAAAAGGAAAATACTGACCAAAACTTCAGCAATAAAAGGAACTTAACTATAACAGAAAGTGCTTTAACAAAACAGAGATTATGTGCAGTTTATAATGTCTCTAAGACAGTTTCATTAAGGAAAGGCAAAAACCAAGGCACTGCCAGAAATAACAAATCACTCAAAGATAATGCAGAGGTGGCAGAGACAAGAGCATACTTGTCAGGTACTCCAGCTTCCCCTACATTGACCCTTCCCTAGCACACTTGCCCCTTAACAGTCACATGGTTTGCTCTGGCCAATGAGCTGCAGGTGGAGGTGCCATCCAGAGGTGAAGCAACAGGAGTCCCAGAGCACACTCCAGTCTCTTCCCCAGCTCCCGAAGGATCTGGCTAAAACCCTATCAGCCTGGAGTCAAGGCTCCACACTGAATTGCAATGCTTAGCACCAGCAAGGGAGAAACTATTGCTGTGAGACTCTGAAACTGGGGGATTCAGGTGTGCTGTGGCATGTAACTTTGCCAATCTCAACTATTGTGACAAACATAAAGACATTAAATTCACAAAGCAGCATCAACCACAGGGGAGAGCGTAACAGATGCATGGGAGTCTGCAGAGCTTAAAGACAGGAGAGACGCAAAAGGGCCCCGTTTATCCTTAAGAGTAAGAGTGAGGCCAGTGGAGAAGTTGTCAGACAGGAATTCTGCGATTCCGGCTCTCAACCCAAACTGCCATCACAGGATACAACAGACACACACCCAAGCCCCCTTCCCTGATGATCTAAATCCAAGAGGCAGGAAGCAAAGATTCCAGATTATTCTTTCTGACATCCCCTATCTACACATCAGGCAAAAGCACTAAATAAAACTTGACTTCAGGGCTGTCAGCATCTCAGACACTCCCTGTTGTTAATTTATGGAGTTGCTCCTGGGATTAAAAATATGGAGCAGTTACTAATACAGACAATTCTTACTCAAGAGAACAGAAAGAGTCTATCCGAGAGGAGAAAGGACAAAAGCCCAGCAGGGGATGCCTGCTTCTATTCCTGCCAGGAAGCCCGGAGTTGGAACCCACTGGTCCCATTACCAGCCTCACCCCACACTCAACGGACAGCCAAGTCTGGAACTGCCTTTCCTGCTAGCTCAGATTCCACCTCAATTTATAAAATGTTGTAATCTAGTTAATATCAAAAGGATATGACCTTCCAAATAGCCCTTATCCCTACAATCCTCCTGAGACCCTCTTAAGCAAATACTTGAAAATGGAGAGATCGCTCATATTCTAGCTTAGTGAAATCTCCCAAACACCAACAAATGCATGAATGCCCAGCATTTTATCTACTTTATCTCTTCTGATGGGGTGAATGGATATTACAGTGAACAACTCTGAATGATAATAATAATTAATAAATCCTATTACTGATAGACACAAATGTCCTGGCTGAGCAAATAAAGGCAGGGGGGCAATGGCTGGCTGGCTGGGTGGGTGGGTCACTCGTGTGTCACTCGTAAACTGACTCTGAGAAAAGAGCTCATCTTCCCAGCTGGTTCCTCCTGCATCAATACCCAAGAGGGAGGCAGTCAGAAGGGGTCGAGTAAGATGGGCTCAGTGAGGCTTGGGTGGCAAAAGCATGAAAAATAGAAGAAAAAAAAAAACTCAGCTTTATTCCATTTTTTGCAAGAGAGAAAACAGAGTGACAGCCTTTTTAACCCATTTCTAGGGAGCCATAACCTCAAAGGAAATGCACGTAAAGACAGAACCGTCCCAATGAACATCCTATGGGTAAGCGAACAATCTTCTGTGGGTGTCCTGGAAAACAATGCTCGGAGAGTTGCTGTCCCCGTGTCCTTTACTCTGTGGCCTGTTACAACAGGCGATCGGAGCAGTTCCGATCTCTAAACCTCACCCACGGACACCAGAGTGGCCTCCTACTTAAATCGGTCTTCTACCACGGTGTTCCTGATGTGACAGCCCGTGGCTGGTTCTGGCCTCACTGGCCACCCGTACCCACTCTTTTGCAGGCTCATTCCCATCCACATCACCAATCAATGCCAGGCTTCGACTGCGCAGCCCTCTGGTCACTTCCCTCTGTGCCCCGACCCAGGCACTCCAATCCCTGCCATTCTTTCAATGTGACCTGTAAGTGGATGACACTCACGTCTGCTCTGGGTGCCCCACGGTCCCAGCACCCACCCAGGGCCTCCCTGGCACTGCTCCCTTTCCTTTGGCAGCACTCTGTCAACAGGCTCAGAGCCGCCTCTCGGCCTCTAGCATGCTGCACCACAGCCCTGACCTGGGACACTCCCTGCCCTTCCCCACAGCCAATTCACCCCCTTGTCCAGCAGATTTCACCCCTGAAACAGTTCGAGGGCCAGTGAACACTCATCCGTCACTCTCTCTCTCTCTGGTTTCTGAACCAAATCTCTCAATGAAGCGAGAAATGGTATCGAACGAAGGTGGCTGCCCCATCCACAGCTGCCCACTGATGAGTCTTCGTGGAAGACCAGCTGCTGGGGTCCTTTCCAAGGGCATTCTGATCACGCCACCTCCTTGCTGAAAGCCCTTGGGAGAATCCCCACGGCTCTTAGGCTAAAGGATGAAAATTTTTAACATGGCCTGACATATGCAAGGCCCCTCCCTGCCTGCCCCTCCAGTCTTGTGTCAACTTGTGTTACCACTCGCTCAAAACACTCTAGCCCCTGAGAGCAGCTCTCAGTCTCTAGGACACCAGAGTGTCCCCTCTTTCGGGGCCTTTGCACCTGTGGTTATTTTGCCTAGAAGGCTCTTCCTCTCTTCTCTAATTGGTTATCCTGGGTCATCCTGCAGAGCCCACTGTACTGCTGTTCCCTTAGGTGAGGTTTCCCTGACCCTCAGATTCAGGTACGTACCCTTTTACACACAACCAGAGGCCATGGGCCTTTCCCTTATAACTCCACACACGAACTTTGGCAATTTGTCCACATAACTATTAAGATGAGTGATGGGGTCCGTGACTAGAGGAATTAGGGCAGAGACAGTCTCAGCCTTGCTTACTTATACTTCCAACATGAGACACAGAGCCCGGCAAATATGGCCATGTTTTTAAAAAAATCTGTCAAAGAGTCGCCTAGAACTTTAGACTTCACTCTGAACTACTGCTCCTCCAAACTTGTCATGTTCAAATAAAAGCTAACTATCTGATGACTTCAAATTTCAAAAAGATGAGAAATGGAAATAAGGACACAGTAGACAAGATAAACGGAAATAAAGAATGTAAGTCATGTGGGTAAAGGAAATGTGCAAGTTTACAGGGCTGACTTTAGATAACTGGAGATTATGGAAGATGATAACAGAAATGTCCAGTGATATTTTTAAAATGAAGTGAGCATCAAAGACAAAGCAAAAGTACTGTTTGATACCACTCTTAGCCAATCTCCCCAATTTCAAAGAATAGCAAGAATTTACAAGTACTTGTAAATAATAGGTTTAAGTAAGTGTCAAAATATGAAACTGGTGGTCACAGGAGACACAAGCACATACTGCCAATTCTAAGACAAGCTGAGTAGGTGATGAACAAACTGTACCCTGCTCCAGGTAAGTTGAACGAAATTGATCTCAGCAGCTAAGGGAGTGGCAAGCTTAGAACACACAGCTGTTTCTGCAGGCTCCTAGGAGCACCGGACCAGAGGCAGCAACAAGAACAGAGGAAAAGCATTGGGACTGAGTTAACTTTAAATGCAAACCCATTCCACGTCTCCTTGAAACCTCCTCGATCTAGCGTTCGCCAGGCTTGACAGCACTTGTTTCATATCATCATCACATACCATCGGAAGACAACACAGGAAATTAAAAAGCATGTTTTTACAGATACATTTTCCAGATTTTATTATGAGTGATGGGGTAGGGGTTGGGAAGACAACATCTAGATCCAAGTTGTTAGAATGAGGAATTTTGCTTTTAAAAAAAAAAAAAAAAATATATATATATATATATATATATATATATATATATATATATATATCTCCACGAAGAAATTAGCTTAAAAAAAAAAAACACTATGAAATGCCAAAAAAAAAAAAAAAAAAAAAATCCATAAGGATGAGAATCCAAAATGAACTGATGATCAAGATCTACAGACGCAAATCACTTAGTTGTATCATTCAGGCAACACTCATCCTCTGAGCCATATCCATAAAATAACCCATACTCATATAGTTGTGAAGGCTACAAAAGAAAAGAATATATGAACTGCTTAACACTGAGCCACATACAAAGGGGTTCCTCAAAAATGTTAGGTACTATTATCATTCCCAGTAATTGGTATGGTGTCCTGTGGGTAATACAAGCTGAATAAATACTTGTTAGGTATGTGGATGAATGGTAACCAGCCATAACTGGAGGTGTCCAGGGCCTTAACATCAACTGTAAAACTCAAAACTCCACACTAAAGGCCAGTTTTAAAGGAGGAAAGAGATGGGAATGGAAATCATTTTAAAGGTCAAATTTGCACAAATAGGATTTGTGCATGCCAGAGCATGCAGCCCTATAAACTTAAAGTAATCCTAGGGCTCTTCTGGCTAGCTCAAAGGATTGCAAGTGAGTTTTCAATAAATCACAACTACCCACCCCACAGGGCTTTTATCCCCTCACTGCACTGGAAGGTTTGGAGAACATTTGCATCCTGACTTGCTTCTTGCTGCTTCCCGCATCCCGCCCCACCCCCCATAAGCATTTACAAGTTCAACCATCTGTACTCCCACTGTCATGGAGCATCAGTGAGATGAGGGTATAGTTATCTCACCCTTCTCCTACAAGACCAAACACAAAGGTCTACTCCTCATATTTGGTATTTCCTGTCCAAATGATTAAAGTGGGTGGAGAGCTCTAGAAGGATCTTGGGTGGCAGAACTCTGTAAAAGATCACAAAACCAATAAGTGACTCCAAATACCAGATTCCAGCTACAAGGAGTTCACATAAATTGGATGACAATAAATATTGGCTTAGACCCAACAGAAGTTTAAAAAAAAAATTAACATTTTATTATGACGCTCATAAAGATAAATATCTAAAAAGAAAAAAGAAAAATAATATCTAGAAATGAATAGGATGATGTAAGAAGAAAAAAAAATTTAATGCTAAGTCATCTCAATTTTAACTTAAGACCATTAGACAGCACCCAATAATTTATTTTGCATAAAACTTTGGCTGTTTTGATAACATTTTTAGGGGGGGGGGGGGAATTCACTACCATGGATGATTTTTTTTGAGATGCTGTGCTCCTATGGAAGAATTAAAAGAAATGGGGGAAGGGGTACATTACATAACATTACATAACACTGGGTGGTAGGATAATTTAGAGCTTCCAAAGACCTTCTTCATCCTCACAGGATATCGATAGCCAGGAGGAGACTTGGAAAGTAAACACCTAGGAGTGACACATAGATCTTGACTCCCATGTCAATTCCAATCAACAGGTTAGTAATAGCTGTTTGGAGCACAGAGCTGAGGAGGACGTAAGTTGAATGAGGACAGTAACTCTGCCCCGGGAGCTGGCCATATCATATTTGCTACCCCTTAGTCCAACCCCGCCACAACCACCCATTATAAAGATGAGGATAGAGGCCTAAACTGGACTCACACCAATGATGAGCTCACTGATCACATTCAAAAGTCTCAATTTTTTTTCTATATTAACATATTGACATGTCGCCTTATCAAAATGCTCTTTAGTGTCCTGTGTATCTAAGTCATATGTACCCAGTTACATTTTAAACTCCCTGATAAGCATGAACAGGTCTCTAGGTCTTAAGAAAATGCTCTTCCTCCATGTCAATAGCTAGTGGGTGGGTCTGCACATAGCAGGTGTTGTTGACCACCTGCTTCTTCAAATAGGAACAAACCACTCCACCTCCCCCATGCCTACTCTCTTTGCCCCCAGATGTTCCAGTGCTCAAAAACAACTCTAGAATCCAACTGTGACTTTGTATTAAAAACTAAAAGGCCAGAACAACAACAAAAAAAAGACAGTGAGTATATGCAGCCATGTGGGTGAGACTAGACAAGTAAATAGCTACATAACAGTTGGATTAGCAAATTTTCCACCACCTCAACAGTCAGGCACCCCCACATACATGCCTCTTACCCACAGAAGAACTTGATGAGATCTAAAATTTGCAGAGAAGTTGAATGAACATATTTAAATATATTTAGAAAGACCTCTGAAAATCTGGTTTTCTAAGAGTAGCATAGAGTAGATGTTTCCATGTTACATATTATATACTGAGATATTTAACCAATTTAATTATATTAACTGGTCTCAATTTGGGACACTTTATTTGATGGAAACACTCCACAGGTGTTCTTTCCACATTAATAATACACATATAACTAAGAAGCAGGTGGGGTTATGAAGGCATCTTTAAAACCATATGACCCAGGCTGACCTGAGCTTGATCGGCTGAACCTCTGGATCAAGTTGCCAATTTGCGAAAAATACAGAGGGAGTATGGCAAAGTGCACCAGGAGTGAGCCATCAGCAAAATTCTGACTGTGGGAAAGTCTACAAGCCCCAAAATCCAGGTACCTCCCTAGATAAATTATAAAGAAGAATCAAGTGAAGGAGGAAGTTGTCCAACAGAAGAGAGATAAGAGCATTTCCAATTTTTTTTTAAATGGCAAAATTAAACCACATTTTCTAGGGATAAGCACTTGGGTGGTAAAACTTAAGTAGAAATGTAAGCAAGAAATGGCTCTGCAGGTCACAGCCATGATGACTTTGGCAGGAGGGGTCAGGCACATGGAGGACTGCCCAAGTTCTGCCACTTGGCCTGGGAAGTAGTTACAGAAAAGTTGGTCCTATGATCACTCATTACACTATGCATTTGTTCTGTGTGGTTTTTTGATATCTGTGTTTTAGTTTATAATGGAAGGTTTAAAAAATATAAGACCCAATTTTACTCCCTAAGGCTACCCTAGAGTTGAACTCTCCAATACACATGTAGTTAACTTTAAACTTTAATGATTTAAAATTAAATAATAAAAAATTCAGATCCACATTTCAAGTGCTTTAATAGCCAGAGGGTGCCAGTGGATACCATATGACGTTATACAGATTAAAGATTTCCATGTTGGCACAAAATTCTCTTGGACAGTGTTGGCTTTCCAGATCTCTGAAGGTCCTAGCTGCTGTCTTAGGAGAGAGCAGCAAATACAGGAGATCCTTGGCCTCCAGTGGCTCCTGCTTATAAAAAGGATTCCTGCCCATGAAAAAGAATACAAACCCACTGGAACCACCACCCAGCAACCACACTGACAAGACCGACTTCACCCAGAGTAACACTTGTCATCAAGAAAGACATCTGATTACATGGATGCATGAGATCAGATGTACCACACCCATACAGCTGATTTAAAACTATTGCCACCAAGACTAAGAAAAAAAAAAAAAAACAACGAAATGCAATGTGAACTTCTGGATTGGATCCTAGAGCAGAAAACAGACATTAATAGAAAACCTGGCAAAAATTCAAATAAGGATCTGTTGTCCAGCTAATAATATGGTACTGATATTAATTTCCTGTTCTTGATTAGGGCACTGTGGATTTGAAAATGTTAACAAGAGTTTGGGTGAGAGGTATATAGAAACTCTCTGTACCTTCCCCCTGCCCCTTTGTCTGGAAATTAATTTAAAAGAAACAGTTTTAGGAAAAGAAGCCTATTTTTCTCTAAAGTAAAAAGAAGGTGGTGATGTGAAAGAGCTCAGTGAGAGCCAGGGACCTCGAACACTTGGGGATGAGATGTGGTTGGCATAAATTGGAGTTCAAGGAACAGCAGCAAATCTCCTCCACTCTGGAAACATCCAAGACTTTTTTTTTTTTTTAAGTGAGCTGAATTATTTGAAAAGTAAAGCAATTATTCAAGGGAGGCATGTATATCTACGTGTCTTCAAGGGAGTATTCAAAGGAGAATACATTTCCTATATGTCTTCTGTATAGAAGAGACAAAGAAGGAAAAAGTCACACGGAGACTGCCTGCCCTTGACATTTACGTCCCATTGAAATTTTCAAAATTATTCTTACACATCAAATCAACAGTATTTATTTCTGTCTTCAGAATATCCTCAGAATTGTCCTCAGTTTCTAGCTTTGAACATGGTTCGAACTCTGTCATAAACTTACAAGGAAACTTACCAAAGAAAAAAGAAGGAACCATCATTTTGGATTATTTTTTAAAGCAACTTAGGGAATCTAGCATACAGAGGAAAATTTTCCAAAGAACGTTTACAAGGCTTTTATGTTGTGATTGGATTCAGCTAGATAATAAATATTGAAAAAGGCATGTTCGTGTTTAATTTGTTATCACTGGCTCTGTCATTTTGTATACTTTGTGTATTTATTATCTGCATCCATGTTTCCAAGATCAGAACTTCAAATCAACAACACTGAAAGCTTGACTTTCATATTTCGCCTGTACCACTGTCTAGAAAAAATGCCAATTCAAAGGGTGGAGTTACTTATTCTACTGAAGGAAAGCCACCAAATATAAACTCTATAGTTATGTCTAATCATCCTCTGAGTCCTGTTTAGGGAGCTACTAAAAATACTCACATTTGCAGATTAAATAAACAATCATTTCTATGTTTATATTTTGGTAATAAAGATGCAAAATCAGTTCTGATATAAGGGTAAAATTATTGATAGACTAAGGAAGGTTGTGGCCTGTTCTCAAAGAATCACAGTAAGAGTTAAAATTAGAGACAATGATGAAAGTAAAAATACGTAATTTCAAGGAGATGCATTTCCCTTGCCTATGAATTCCCATCTAATGCAAACCCAAAAGCTTCATGCATTCTAATATAATATTTTAAACAAGGTCCTTACATGGGATTACCAAACTGTTCATCTGTGAATTATAAAAGCTAAACATACAATCCTGATTTACTCAGTACAACTCTTAGACCTCAGAGTAAGAAGTGGGAAATGTAGCAAAAGCCCAAGTTTAATGATGCACTTCATAATTTTGAAGTGAAACTTGGACCTTCAATTATTCTCCACTAATGGGCAGGTTGGCCAAAAGCATCCTGCACACAGATGATGGCTATCAAAATCAGTATCACGAATACTTTGTTTTTCCAGAGTTTACTTTAAATGAAAAATAAAATCTGGAAAAGATTAGTAGTAAGCCTCAAATTATCATATTAACTGGAAAATTTAAAAAATCCCAAAGTCTCTTCATTATTTATTGCTCCACAGCATTTCATTAGATTCCTTTTAGACCACCAAGGCAACTCTTAAGCATACCAACTATCCTTGCTCTGGCCCAATAATTAATCTTTATGTGATTCAGCAAGTTAATTTGCATCATAGAGACATCAACACAGCTCCGCCAGCAGGTGCTTGGTGGTGCAATTAGGCAAACGAGAAAATACTGGTAATGCTTCCATCCACCCTTATTCCTAAACTTGAATTTGGACCTAAAAATGAAGATCAGTCATGCATGCTACTAAACTGTTTATAATTAACAACCATTCAATTTTCAAAGTCACATAAGAGAAAATGAAATGAGAGGTTCATTTTTAAATTGACAGTAAATTTCCATAGTAATGAGTCACGCCTGGGGCTGGGAGTGTAGCTCGGTGGTAGAGCACTTGCATAGTATGTGTGAGGCCCCGAGTTCCATCCGTAGCATGAAAAATAAAATAAAAACAGTCATGGTTTCTACAGCAGGATAATTGACACCACAGCAGAATTCTGCTCTCAGAATTCGGCTGTTAGCTGGACTGTTAGCTGGCTGTTAGCTCCACTCCTACCCAGTTTCTCACCCACATCTGTCCAAGGCAGATCTTAACCAATTGCTAACATACTTTCATGTCCCATAATTCCACCCTCATTAGTTATTTCCTAACTTCTTATTAGAGTTTCCCCAGACAAGATAGATGGATCTTGTATTTCTCAAAATACCCAAAATAGAAATGTATAGGTATTGGGGTGGGGGTAAGGGACACAATAAGGCACAAAGAATTAACTGACCTATGCTAATCTTACTTTATGAACTTGCTCTTAAATAATTCCAATAGGTGCTGACAATTAATCAAATCACTCCATCCCATTCTTGATAAAAATCTATTTCCAGAAACCATTTTCCCCTTTGTATAATTTAATAGAGGTATTTTTTTTTTAATCTGACTTTAGCAATTTCAACTAGATTTGACTGTTAATACTGGGCCGATACTGATGTTCATGAACTTAGGTTAAAGTCTAACATGAGGTTTCACAGTTTGGTGGAAAACAAGGCCTGAAAGACAGGGTTTGTCATGGAAATTCCAAGAGACAGATGAGGATGGTGAAGCCTTAATAATTCTATGTCACCAAGAAATGCTTCAGTGTTTCCCCTAGTGACATCATTCTTTCCTCTTCTAGTATAAATCCAGACTCACAAGTACCAAAAAGAAAAAAGAAAGTTTCCACTTGGCTCTGAAGAATGTTTTCTGCAAAACTTACAATCTGTGCCGAGCTGCCCCACCCCACCCTGCCAGCCTAGGGAGGTTCTCAACTCTCTGCTCACTAAGGTACAGTTAATACCCCATGTTTTATAAGGTACTTTTGGAATGAAAATATATAAAATGGGAATGCTCCTAAATGTCTAGCAAAATATAACACTTAATGAACACTAGCTTTCCTTCCAATTGAATAAAACCTTTAAAGCAATTGTAATTCAATTACAACCATTCTACTCCACCGATGCTGCCTCTACCACCACCCCACCCCCCATTCTTTCTTATATCAAGGAACAAAACCCTTTCAGGTATAAGCAACTTAAAAATAACAGAATCAATGAAGTTGAGCTACTACTCCCTCTGGAGCATGACAATCTGGTTTTAGCTATTAGCACTCCCAAAGTAAAACAGAACATTTCAAGGACTGTTCTGAACACATGTACTAAAAACTGATTTGAATTTTTCACCCTGTACCCATGACATTCTCCCCCTCCTGCTATGGCCCATAATATCCTTATGTTTTATTTGTGGCAAAAATATTTATTCCTTATAATTCTCTAAAGATAGAAATAAGGCACATAAGAAGTTTACTCCTGTTGCATTGAATTTATTAGGGTTTAGCATTATACATAACTTACGATACAAATTAGAATTTTCTGCTCTCCATCCTGCATCTCTTTAGAAATCACTTTTTCTTAAATCATTTAAAGATCTATCTGTGTTGACATAACTTTGGATTATAAACTAGCTCTTAAAAAAAAAAAGAAGAAGAACAGCGCTTAGGCTGAAGTCACTATAATCTTTCTGGTTATGGACATTCATAACCTATCTGTCCTAATATTTATACACTCACATACCCAACAAATATTTACAGTCTACTGAGCGCCAGGCACTGCTCTAAACACTGGAGACACCAGGAGTATGAAGAACAGTCTTGCACTCAGGGTAGGGAGAGGAAGCAGAAAGAGGGAGACGGGCCGTGAGAAGAACATCCAGAATAGCAGGAAGCTCAGGATGTGTCCACCTGCAGACCAAGGCATAGGTGACGCAGGTATCACCTGGCAGAAAGGGCTACAGAAAGCACTCAAGAAGGAAAACACAGACTGGAAAATTGAGAATTATTCACAAGGACCAGAGGATGAAGGAAGGATAGCATCCTCAGGTGCCTCTGAAGAAGCAAGGGTGGAGGCTTTAGGAGTCTGCAAGTGTCCAGCTAAGGAGCTGACCTTCATCCCAGTACATCTGAAATTCATGGGTATTTTTGAAAACAGTACAGTCTGTGTGTGAAGGGAGTGGAGGGGGACATGCAAAATTGGAATTAATGTGCCTAAAAACTTAAACTTGAATAATATTGTCTAGGAGACTGGCATGCTCTTTAAGGTAGGAAATCACCTCACCATAAAATTAAAGGAAAGATGTCAGAGTCACCTGCAAAAGTAAACATGAGGTTCCTGCTGCCTACCAGGATGAATAACCACTCCATAGACCACAGCACCAGCTTCTGGTGGGGGAGTGTATGTGAGTAAGATAATTAACAAAAGGGTTTCACTTACCAAGTAAGAGTAGCAACTCAGACACTAATCAGAACAAGCACACAGGGCCAAATGGGAAATATCTGACACGAGTTCTATCCAAGCAACCCTATTTCTAACAGTATTAATGCATTTTTATGGAGGGGGAAAAACTGTTAAGAAAAGTAGTTGTAATTGCCTTCCTCCAGCACACTTTTATCTGAATTTTAGACATCGTTGGCAATTTCACCTTTGGAACCAACAAAATGCTTTGACCTGACATTGCTGCAAAACCCCCAGAGTTTCAAGTTGCACCCCTCTTCCATGTATTCTATCCTTTGGGAACTGTGATTAACCCCAAGAGTTCATCTCTAGTTAACCTCTCATAGTTTTTAATTGGGGAGCAGGTAACCTTTCAAACATAATCTGCCAAGATGCGAACCTCTGCTTTGAAGGCAAAAGATGATGGAGAATCCTGGCATGGACTTTGAAAAACAGGGGGGGGTCAGGTCACTGAGAAGTGACCAGGTCCTTTTGTGGTTCACAAGCATGAGGCTGGGTTTCCACACTATCATGTGAGATGTGCCTCCCTCAATCCTTGTTCCAACATGGACCAGTTACCCATCCAACACGTGGGAATGACACTGTTCAAGTTGGTCAGCCTCATGATTTTGCCAATTTGGACTCCAGCCCCCTTCTACATCCTGGCACCTGATGTACATACTACTTGACAGGTGAGGACAACTCGATGTCCCTTTTCACCCTTAAGTCAGTCTCCTTTTCTGGAATCCCTCAGCTCACACAGCCAAGAGGAGACTCCGTGTTCTTTTTCTTCCCTCAAAATACCAATTTTCATTTTTCCAGAAGGAATATAAAACCCGACCCTGCTCAGGAGAGCTGAAGGGAAGAGCTACCCTGAAACAGATCTTCAAAATAAAATGCCATTGGCGAAGAAGAGGAGCCGAGTTTTTAGCCTTTAATTACTGAGAAACACAGGGCTTCGCTCAGAGTCATAGGTGAAGTGTAATGTACAGTGTGTTCTTAGCAAGAAAATGACTGAAGATTCAAAACTGCCTGAAAGTGGCATTAGCGAAAGCACAGAAATGTGAGCCCCTTCCCTGCAAACCTCTTGGGATCCAGTGTTAACCACTCCGAGGCACAGGCTCCTGAGGATCATGGCTATGGGCAGGACTTACTTCTGATCCTGTGTCTCTGGGGTATCTCAATCAAAGAGCCTGAGCTAGCAGTTCACTTTAACTTATGATTATAAACAAAAGAGCAAGAATAGAAAAAAAAAAAAAGTAGGGGAAATATGCAGAGGCTAGCCAGATGTAACAAACTATGTAAGTAACTGCTTGGCACTTCAAATAAGCAGGTCACATTTTCAGAGGCTGTTTCTACCACTGTAATTAGAGAAGTGCTTGGGTGTTGCTAACTCTGAGGGAGAAAAAAAAAAAAAATGAGTTGGCTCATTCCCTTTTCCAGTGGTGAAAGTAGCAGATAACTTCTTCAGCTCCACTGCCCCAGAGGACGAGACCATGTGGACCATGCTGCTCCTGGATGACGGTGTTTGGAAGCTGCCTGTGAAGGACAGAAGCTAGTGCCTGGAAACAGACCTCTAGACAAAACAAGTTCATCAAAGCCAGCACCACAGAAGCCTACTGCCCTGCCCTCTTCTCTTTTCTCTGGTAGGGGGAAAAAAAATGTGGGCAAGCACCAACTCTCTGTTAGTCTCAGAAGATGAAATGTGTGAGGAGATCCAACAAAGCAAAAAAATCAAAAGGTAAATCCAAGTCACATAGCAAGGGTCACCTCTGAGCTACAGAGGGACAAGGTTGTCTTTACCTCTAAGGACCTTTGAAAAAAATATTTTTGTGACTTCTACATCTATCACACACTTCTCTTTCTTCTAGCACTGAAGACCCTCGGTGTCATCATTTCAGGCAGCAAATTCTCACCACAGATCCTCCTGGGTTACTTGTGCTGGTGGTATCAGTTTTCAGGGTTGTTCACCTAAACTGCAATATACATAGGAGTGGCACGGCCTCCACTAAGGGAAAGTGGGAATAACCCAATAAATGTCTCTACAAAAAAGTTTCCTGTTTCCAATTAGGCTGTGTCTTGGGACAAGGAAGATGTGGGAAATAATCTTGGTGTTTCACCTGCCTGTAAATCATAATGCCTACTTAACAGCAGAGGGTGAACCCAGTTCTAAGGACTGACACTCATTTATTATTTTAGTCTTCCAGTTCTTATCATTTACTAAGTAAAATGATGACAAATATTCTCCAACTAGAGCTGTATTATGACATGAATGAGTGATTCTCAGTTGGAGCATATGCACCTCCCTAGTTTAAAAAATAAAAAGTATATTTGCTACAGGTATTTTATCTACTAACCAAAACAATGCAGTACATTCTAGTAGCTACAATAAACACTGTATCTTCATGTAAGAAAACCTGGATACAAAGTCTCAAACCTCAGCTGCCATTTCTAGGGGGTATGTCCTTAAGCCAGGGATGTATGCAGAGGAGTTTTTCTCCTAAACAATAACAATATTCTATCAGAGAGAGAGAGAGAGAGAGAGAGAGAGAGAGAGAACACACATTAAATAGAAAATTTAAGTATGGTAGATATTGAGAGAAAGATTAGTTCTGAGGTAAGAGCCAAAATGGGAAACAATGGATAACAATATCTGTAGGAACAAGAGCATTGTCCTGAGCTAATGTATGCTTCTTAATTTACAGCCAACAGTAAAATATAATAGATTAGCATATGCCCACTAGAGGAAGACAGATAATACAGACTAAACAAAATGTAATAAGATACAAACTTCATAAAATATAACAAACAGACACAAAAATATAACAAGATACAAACTTAATAAAATGTAAGATGTTACAAATAAGTTGATCTTGAGAAAGTTTTGTTAATTAAACTTTGTACATTTACTAGGAGAATTCTTTAAAGAAATCTGAGGTTGCATCCCTCACCAAATTAAAGAACAGTTTATGAAGCACATAGTCACTTCTCTAATTTGTCTGGCTTATAAATCCTGATTTTCAAATATTAGGTAAATTAAGGCAATTCTCAGAATGAATACAAATGACTAAGGCACATTTGGAAAATGTTCAACATCATGAATAACCTAGATAGAAATTAAAAAGATTTCTTTTCACCTATTAGATTAGCAAAATTGAAAAGATTTATATCATCCAGTATCTCCACTAGGAGGAGGGAAAGGAAGGGGCAGGCACATTATGTTAAATTGAAACCCTTCTGGAGAGCCTCTTTGCAGTACCCATGAAAATTAAAATATACACAAATATACTTCTAGGTATCTATTGTAGAAATATCTATGCTAGTGCCCAAGGATATTCTGCATAGAAGTACTTATACTAATTAAGAACTTAGCAACAATGAAAATAGCCATCAATAGAGGAATGGGTGAACAAATTGGACACACAGAGATACAACAGGTGGATCTGATATTTTGACACGGAAGGATATTCAGCATACACTACTGGGTGAAAAAAGCAAATTATAGACTGGCTTAAAATATTAATCTTTTTAAAAAACTACATATGAATAAGTAAATAAATGGATGTCTTAAACAGATGATACGGGGAGCAGGAAGAGAGAAAGGAATGCAATTTCACTTTTTATTTTCTACAACTTAACACTTTTATTAGTGTCACTTTAATTTAGGTAAAAGGGAGCTATGCTAAGGTGAGACTATCCACTGATTGGCCCACTAAAAGGACAATGGATGCTTTCTGAAGGAAACCACAAGAACCCCTTACAGCCAAGTATACGGCCATGCTGTGGTTTCACAACAGAACATACTCAGATGAGGGTCTAAGAGGAACCAACTCTACTCTGAATTATTTTTTAACAAGATGGTAGTTTTAAGATAACCACCACTTTCTCATGGACAAGTAACATCTGAGAATATTCAGTAAATATTTTTCTCACAAGTTTCCATGGACTCCCACCAAATCAAAAGTATTACCAAAATAACAATAGACGTGAATCCCATTAGTCCAGAATCTTACATCTTAATACTTTCCTAAAATCATGTTCCAGCCTAGTCCCAAACTTTACCTATAGAGTTCAGGTCAACAACTCTGAGAACTAGAGAGGGTGATATCTTCCTTTCATCTCTTCCAGAGACTGGTACAACACATCTTTCTCTTTAATCTCTTTTTGAAAGGAATAACCATCTTTTTCCAATGCAATTCTCAAAACTATTTATCCTATAAGGGTTTTAAGCACCTCTTGGAAATAAAAAAGGTAGAGATATTAACAATCATCATGCCATAAAATATCTATCTAATATGTGTATTAGAAAACTGAAGACACAAACTTGAAGAAGGTAGCCAGCTTACTAGCATGATTTCAAAGTTGCCAAAAGACCACATGGTGCCTCTCTTTCTTTTTAATGCACTTAATATTAAACGGTGGTAGGATAATATTTTCCAGGCTAAAATGTACTTTCCACTTGCCCTACTAATAAACCTGTGCCCAGATGGGAAATGGAACCAGATCTAAACAAACATAATAAAGCGGATACGGAAGGCCAGAGAGTGAGCTAATGAACCTGTGATGCCTTCACATGCTACAAAGTGGCTTTCTAAAAGTTCAGCAAATGGAATGAAGAGAATGAAAAGTTAAGATATTTGATGTATGTAAAAATGCAACTATAGATCACAAGGAAAGCTAATAGATTTCCATCTGGATACAAATGTCTGCTGTCAGACATTGCAACTAAGGAAGTAGTCCACCACAGTCACACTGCAGCCATCAACCCTTCTCAAATCATTGATGTAATTTTAAAATAAGGGCTGCAACTGGCAATCTACACAAAACCTTACTAGAATGATGGCTGGCCCCAAATTAGCTGCAAACAGTCCAATCCAAAGGATAGGTAAAAAGAGAAGAAGAACAAAAACAAAGAGGAAGAACGAGAAAGAAATGCCACATGAATACAAAGTGATTCCATTTTTTTCTTAACACCCACACAAAGACAGCAGTTTCTGACAAGAATGTTCTTAGCAAAAAATAAAATTACAGGAAAAGGTTTTTTTCCCCCCCCAATGAGGAAAAAAGCAGCACCCTATGCAGATTACTAGGCAATACTGCATGATTTTTTTTTAAAGGCCCAAATTTATGGCCCTCATATTTCAAAAATATCATCTAAATAACATCTTTCAGATCAAAAAGACACGATGACTGGAAATACTGTTCCTGTTTGGAATGCTCATCTCATGATGCACTTGACAAGAAAATCCAAAGCGGCAGCTTACCTTGGCACTGGAAGCCTTGTTTCCCAAACCCCCTGAAAAACAAACAAGAACAAATATCTCAGCATACATTGCATTGGGCACTACACTGTAAGCAAGTTATGTGACAGAGTATCCTACAGAGTTAAAAGGTTGGTACATGAAATCTAGTGATTTGATAGGAAAAACATGCCTCAGGACCTGGTTACTGAGTTAAATTCGACTGTGAAAAATAATCTAGTTTGCCTAGGAAGGATCACTGAACTATTTTAACATATTGTATTTCTAATTTTTTAATCAATGATAGTGATACCTATATTTCAAAACAAAGATGTGACTATATTCAAAGTTTGAGGTTAAATATTCAAGTAACAAAAAGGAGCTTATGATTAGAAGGAAAGGAAGTGGCTTAATTTTGTACCTAAAGACCAATTGAAAATAGTTTTACCCCTCCCTTAAGACAACTGGAAAGTGGTTTGTTGTGAGTTTGTTTAAAATGTTGTCTAGAATTTGCCAAATAGCACCTCTCTTAACATTTAATTTTGGCTTAAGGAAACAGCATTTTATGAAATATCATTCCTATTGTTTGCATTTCAGATGATCATGATCTAATTTTTATTGCAAACCAATAACATTCAAAGCACATAGAGGCTATTTTGTTCTTGTAAATGACTTTAGAAAATTTAGTCTGTAAGCAGAAATCCCTGACATGAACATTCAATTACAAATATTATTCCACTAGAATGAACTACCTTCAAAATTTTCTTAGAAGGTTGCCATGATCTTTTGCATTGCAGAGCATTTTAAATTTACAAAGCCCTTCATATACCTTTATAATTAACTTGGAGTCATCCTCTCCCAAAAATCACACCTAAATTCAAATATTTAACTTTAAAATATCAGGGTTTTAATGTTCAAATAAAACTTGTAAATCAGGAACCCATAAAAGGAATAAGGGGGGGGAAAAAGCTGAAAAAATTAAAACTATTGCAGACAACCCTGGTGAAGATTTTCCTGGAACTTCCAAGTGACAGAAGTGCTGCAAGGATGCTCAGGGAAGGGGTAAATCGAGAACTTAATTTTTCCCCTCACAGTACACCTGAGCCCCTCATCAGTGCACCAGCAGCTGATCCCTCCGGGCATTGATGGAAAGACAAGGGCTAGATTGGCTAATGCTGACTGTTGCTTTTCTAACTTAACGCCCAGCAAAAGCAATCAGCAGTCTGCCTTCTTTTAACAGAATCTCATGGCTGACAAGGGAGGCTGAAGACCTCCCTTAATCAAATGCAATATCCTCTCTCTGCCCTGTGCTCCAAACCCTCATTTTAAGTGGCCTTATCTACAATTACCCACTCCTTTGAGCACAATTGGTGCAAATGCTGTCCACCCAATGGAAGTCATTTATAGAGGTGGCTGTGCTTTTCATAAAAGTGTACTTTGGAATGATTTCTAAAAAGGAAAAGGAAAAGTAAGCACTTTATTAGCCCATGTTCATGAGACTCTCTTTGAGATTCTTTTCCCCAGATGGATGGATTCAGACGAGCCATCCTTCCCAAGGTCACCCTGGTACCCCAAGGTACATATGCCACACAGCTGGCTGGTGGCAGGAGTACTCTACTGCACTGTCACTTCATGTAGCCCCTGGTCAGGAGAGGAAGGAGCTAAGGAATCCCAACTGCAGCCCTGCCTGGTGAGGAACTTCCTACCCCACAAAGAGGTGTTCTATGAAGGAAACAAAAACCACTGCTACTCAAACTGGGGGAACTAGAGTTCCCTTAGTTTCAGTTTTCTAAATGGGGGGTGGTGATCACCGACCTTTTGAGAATCAGATGAAAGCTATAATTTTCTCACAAAAAGGAGGGCACTGCACAGTCTCCAGCAATCCCTGAAGCCCTTCAATTTCTCAATTCCCCACAGGCCCTTGGGCCCCTCAATTCACAATGCTTGAGTTTATTGGAAATCACCGAACTCCTGACACCTTCAGCCATTACAGTATTTTTCTTAAATAAGCCCTCTGTCCTCATCAACAGGTTACAAGTCTAATCTCGTGTTGACAGGGTCTATTTTAAATGACCCTCTGCCCTTCTGCCATTCGCCCGCTCTGTTTTAGCCCCCCTCCCCCACTGCAAGCTTTCAACAGTTTGCAGCCTCTCTTCCCCCACCCCCACCCCCCCGCCACTCTTCCCTTTCTCTCAAAAGTCAAAGTCTCCGTGCCCAGTAGATAGAGCCTACAGTAGGCAGGGACCCAAGGTTCCAGTGGAGTCACAGTCCGATGGGAAGCACAAACACCCTCCCCTGAACGCGCCCAGCTGGTCTAGCCAGCAACTTGGACTGAGCGCAGCGCAATCGCAGCCGCTCCCCCGTTACTCCAGGGCGTGTTTCTCCGGGAAACTTGGCCCCTCAGGATTCTATTTGCCTTTCTCCCCTGCTCATACCCAAGCAAACCGCTACTCCCGCTGTCCATATGCAGGCGGGTGCGCCTGGGAAGGCTGGGGCCCCCAGCCGGCTGGAGGGTGGGGTGGGGTGGGGTGGGGATGAGAGTCACCACGGCGCGGGGCCACCCTCCCTCTTGTGACACGGGGTGTGTGGCGGAGCAGCGACTTCCCTGAAGAGTGCTGCCCGCGCGTGTACCAGTGGCTGGGGCGGCCGGGCGCGCGCGTGTCATTCCAGGCAAGAGTTCGGACTCCCGCCGGCTCTCCAAGTTCTCCGAGTGAGTCAGTCCTGGAGTGGACGCGCCTGGACTTGGGGGGAGCCCGAGCACCAGTCCCGGGGGCGACGGGACCTAGGACTAGGGAGGGACTAGTCTTCAGCCCCGAGCGCCGCGAGAGCCTGTCTGTGCGCCCGGCCCCGCGTGCACCTACCAGATGAAGTCGGTGCAGTGGCTGCAGAAGGTGGGCTGCTTGAAGAAGCGGGCGATGAATTTGTGGTCCTTCACTTCGTGCACGTTCTTCTGTCTCAGCGCCCCTTTGCGGGCGAAGCGGTTGGCCACGTCCTGAGACGCCGTGGAGTCGTTGGCCGGGAAAACGTCAGCCATGGTCCCCCCCAACCACCTCTTGCCTCCGCCGGGGAGCAGCAGCCCGGGAGGGCCGGGGTGGGCGGGGGCGGGCGGGGGAGGGGCGGCGGGGCCGCGAGCGACCCCGGGCGGGAGGCAAGGGCCGGTGGCCGAGGTCGCTGCGAGGAGGCGCAGCAGCAGCAATCGGGGAGAGTCGGGCCGGCGGTGCGCGGAGCGGAGCCGGAGTGGGAGCCGCAGCCGCTGGCTGGATCGCTGGCTCGCTCGCTGGCCCCACGCTCACTGACAGCCCGGCGCCCGGCGCTCGCGCTTCCTACTCGCGGCGGCAGAGGCGGCCCGGAGCGGCGCCGCCCACCGCGCATGCCCCGAGTGCGAGGGCGCGCGTGCTAGAGCCGCGGAGCTGGCGGGGGCGCGCGCGGGGCCAGCCGCTGGGGCTCAGCGCTGCGCTGCTGGGCGGGCGGGACCCAGGCGCCCGGGAATTCGGCGCCTGGCGTTTTCGGTGCAGCCAGGAGGCGGTGGCAGCCCGGGGAGGGCCGGCCAGAGTTTGGAGCGGAGGAGGAAGCGGGGAGGGGCGGGTCCGCTCTCCTCCGCTGCCTTTTTCTTTTCCTCCCTTTCCTCCCCTTCCTCCGCCCGGCTCTCCTCCCTCTCTATTCTCCTCCTCTTCTTCCGCCCTTCTCGCCCGGCCTCCTTTTCTCCACTTCTTCCTCCTCCCACTCCTGTTTGCTTTCCCGCTCTCCTCTCACCTCCCCGCTCCTCCCTCTCTCTCTTTCCTGGACCGAACTTCTGCGCCGTCCATGCATGCGCCAGAGGAGCTCCAAGTCTCAGAAGGGAGCTCTCGGTGCGACCCTCCCAGACACTCCTCCCACTTCGCACTTGGGGCAGGTGGCTCCTTCTGCATCCTCCTGAACCCACCACTATTTCTAAGGCATGATGCCCACGTTTTATCAGCCAGTACCAGTTCGAGATTTTACCTGGCTAAAATGTCACTCTAATCCTTTGCCCCCTAAAAATGCCCAACCCCTAAACCTTCACGCTGTGGATGGATAACTGCAAGAGAAAGCGATTTAATTTTAAAGACTTGAGCGTCGACCCTCTTGCCTATCTTCAACTGTTGACCTACAATTCACCTACGTATTGTATAGACATCTAATTTGTATGTCAGGTATTATCACCATGTAACATAAAGGACAAATTGTCCTACTTATTTATCTTATTATTCATTGGCTATAAGAGCTACAATGTTAATTATCAAGCTTTCTTGATTTTACAAGCCCAGAACCTTGATTTAGAAATCATTTTGCATCCTAAGCTAATTACTGCGATACTGGCAGGTGCAGAGTGCAGCCAGAACATTTGTAAATTATCAAGTAAAACTGCTTGTAAAAGAGTAGCTGGAATGGATATGCAAAGGATGCACGTGGGGATGGACCCACGAGTCACTTGCTGAATATTTATTAGGCCTGCTTTGAGGATGCTAAACCACTAAGGGAAGCAACCACCTCTCAGGCTTTCATTGTTTATTTCCAGATTTACTAAGTTCACAAAATTACTTCTTGAGCTAAAGACACCAAGAAAGAGAACACGTTTATACTCTCAAGAATTTTTTTTTAAAAGAAGAAAACTTTTCTAAGCTACATAGAGTATATCACATCAATTAAGTAAGGCTGCCATTTTTTGAGACTGCCTAATTGTGGTGCTTTTGTATTTTAACAAATGTAAGCTATTGACTGACCATTAGTGGCACATGCACCTGACTTACCCATTTACAGTCTGTTGAGCCAAAGTTGTTGGTGCTTCAAGAGACTGCACCTGCTTGATATTCTATCTGGTCAGAAATTTCGCCATCATGGCAGACCTTTCAGGCCAAGGAGGCAAAAGAGAAAAATGCAGGAGGGGAATGAAGGGCAGGGCATGTCGGGAAAATAGATCAAATTCTGTACAAAACACCATAAGCATCTCTAGCTATGGTTATTACTTAATAATTGGAAATCAAGTGGAGCACAGTGGAATGAAACCACAATTTTCCCCCAGAGCCATCTCTAAGACAGAGGTCCACATACATTATATGAAGACAAGCTTCTTTCCTTTTCCCTGAGGTACCAATGGGGAATGCAGAGAGATGGAGGGTGGGGTTGTTGATGAATCCCTGAGCAGAATAATAGGAAAGGCAAGTAAGAACCAACAGGCCAGGCAGTAACCTGGCCTCCTGTGTATGGAGTGAAGTGACTGCTCTTAACTGTCAATGGGGCAGATAAAGACAATGTGTCTCTTTCAGGTTTTGACCTTGCTTTCTTGCCTCAGTTATTGTTCCCTGTGGATATGGGAAGAAGTGACTGAGTCAGCTGATTGATAGTTGGGCTGGGCCTGAATACATCCATTGCCTACATCTTAGGTCTGTTGGCAGCTAGCAGGTGGTGTCTTGGTTTGGGGAATTACCAATTACCAAGCAGTATAACTGTGCTTCTGCCAAGGGCTGATGGAAATGGTAGGCCTCCTGAAAAGTCCCCAAGGTATAACTAAAAAGTAGATTAAGGAGGGAAGAACCCCTGGGGTAGGGGTGGTCCATAAGTCATGGGCATTAGTAATTATTTTCAAGCATGTTGTTTCATGGAGAAGCTGCAGGAAAAGAACAAGGAATGTTAAATTGAACACAGACTTTGTTATAATATTCTGACTCCCCTTACTGTATGGAGTAAGCTCAAGACTCTTTGGAGAGGCATAATACAGACCAGCTGGACCCAGAGGCCTGAGGTTGGGATTAAAGTTTGGGCATTAAACTGATGACTTAGAACCAGAATGGTTTACTTAAAATGAATAGTCTTAAAGATGCAACTTAAAACTTGTTCTATTCAGCTAAGTAGTCTGTTTTCAAATAGACCAGGCCACTTTCAAATTGGGTGATAGGATAGAAGAAGTTTCATTCTTAGATTTGCAGTAACCAAGATAACTTAAAGACTTACATTTTATTCTATATGCTGTATTCAGAGTTTAGGAGAGGTAAGTCAACTGATGGAATGCATAATTGATCAGGTAGCAGTTAGATCCACAGCAAATAATAGGTCTTGAAATAGAGACAAAGTTCTAGCTGAGTAGCAGAACACAAAAGATGGGGACCATTGTGGAGTGCTTTACTGAGTGAGGTAATACATAATAAGAGTGGGTCAATCGAAAGCCAAAGATGAGTAAGTACATAGGCTCCCAGGTACAGGGATGCAGGTTGTCCATGGAACAAGAGTACTCAGTCAAGAGAATGAGCAGAAACTGAAGTCCAGCTCACATACTTCTCAATAAGCCGTGCACCTTTGTCTTTCAAGAAGGTGCGCCATCTTCTAATTTACACAAAGATACCAGGTGGGCTAGCAGAGGCCCTGGTAAGCATCACAGTTGGATCTGAAGGGCATTGGAGTAAATCTCCCCTTTTAACACTTAGATCCATCGCTGCTGGGAGCAGAAAGGTGGCAATTGGTGGCATCTCCCCTGCAAGAACTTGTGAGGACGGACTCCCTGGGGTTTGAGGTCTGGGATCTTGCCATCCAAACAAGTCGTCTTCTAGGACTTCTGTTGTACAGCATCACCAGTGGCACAGTTGAAAATCTGGACAGGATTCCTTCCTATTCAATCTATGAGGACATCCTCCTGGGCTCTGGCTATAGGAGACTGCAAATCTGTCTATAGTGCCCACCCAATGGACACTCCATCATCTATTTTCTGGTCCACTGCAGAACCATTTAATTCATCTTCTTCAGTTCTTGCCCCTTTTCAGTGTGGACTCCACAAGTAGTTATATATATTTTTAATATACCTGTTTAAATTTACTTTATGTTTTGAATAAAGAGAAAGACATGTCTTAGATGGAAAGAGACATAGAAATGTCCATTTTTCCTTAAATTATGCCATAAGGCCTGCTAAACATAAGTTGTTATGGTTTGAATATGGTTTGTTCCCTAAGGGTTCATGTGCGGAAAGCTGGGTCCCCAGTAGCGATATTGGGAGCTAGGTCTAGTGGAAGGTGATTAAGTTATAGGGAGACCACTCTCATCAAGAATTAATGTCATTCTTCAAGGATCGAGTTAGTGCTTATGAGAGAGGGTTGTTATAGACCAAGGCCACCCCATGCTTGGTCGCTTCTGCTTTTCCAGAATGTTATGACACATTCCAGAAGGCCCTCAGCAGAGGCCAAGCAGATAGGGCCACACAATCTTAGACTTTCAGCCTCTAAAACTGTAGGACAAATAAACCTCTTTTCTCTCTCAAGTACTTGGCCTCCAGTATTTTGTTACAGCAACATAAAATAGGCGAAGAAGTAGACAATTTAATTCAAATGTCCAGATGGAAAAAAATGTAGAAATAAATATCCTACCAGATATGAATCAAGAGGAAAAAGAATAACAAGCCCAAGAGGAAATATAGGTAAATGTCATGAACAGAGGGTTCTCAGAATAGGAAATGCAAGTAGTTCTTAAAACATAAGAACTTCAACCTGTCTCATAGTAAGATAAATGTAAATTAAGACCATATTGAAGTCCCATTATGACCTAAGAGTTGGGCATAAATTATAAGTGTGAGGAACACACTGTTACAGTAAGGGTACATGGGAGCAAATGGTTTCATAGATCACTGATGAGACTGTGAAGTGTCACAGGCATGATAAAGAGCAATTTGGCAATAACTATTAGAATTTAAAATGCCTCAAATACTCTGACTTAGCAATTTCACTTCTGGAAATGTATTCTAGGGGCTGGGATTGTGGCTCAGCGGTGGAGCGCTCGCCTAGCACAGGCGGGACCTGGTTTCGACCCTCAGTACCACATAAAAAAATAAAGGCATTATGTTGTGTCCATCTACACCTAAAAAATAAATATTAAAAAAAAGAAATGTATTCTAAATGTATATCTGAACATGTACAAAAGGGCCTATGTATAACAGCAGGATTGATTTGAATGGCAAACAATTGTTAAATGTCTAGCCATAAGAGACTAGGGAGATCAGTGAGGATGCATTCATATGCAGAGTGGTTTGCAGCTATTTAAACAATGAGATCAATTATGCGTACTGATATAGAAATATCTTCCAGATATGTGAGTGAAAAAGCAAAATGCAGAAGTGTGTATAGAATGCTATTGCTTTTTAGAAAAAGAATATATCTAGGGCTGGGGGTGTAGCTCAGAAGTAGAGCATGTGCTCAGCATGTAAGGGGACCTGGGAGAAGGAAGGAAGGGAGGGAGGGAGGGAGGAAGAAAGGAAGGAAGGAAGGAAGGAAGAGATCTACACAGATGTACAGTTTTTAAATCCAAATAAATACACAAGAAATTAATAATAGTGTTTGCCTAAGGAATAGACCTGGGCAGTTGAGGAAAAGCAACAGAGGAAGATTTATCTTCCATTGCAACCATCTTTGTGTACTTTTGAATATTGGTTCCTAGTTTAAGAAAAAAATATATTTTTTAGAAGGCTTCAAAATGAAACACCATAGACCTCTATTGGATATATTGTCTTGAAAGAAATCCACATATGCTAGTAAGTGAAAAAGGGAAAATGAAAAACAGTATTAAAAGGGAAATGCCATTCTTTAAAATGTATGTGAACTCACATGCACCCTCCTCTCTATGAATATACTAAACTTCTTGTGTACACACATACTTGCAGCAAAATATTCATGTAGGTGGCTGTCTCTGGATGATACAAATATCGATAGTGCGTGATTTCCTTTCATAATAAAGGAGACATTTTTAATATCTTTATTTTATTTGCTTATTTTTATATGGTGCTGAGGATGGAACCCAGTGTCTCCCACATGCTACGCAAGTGCTCTACCACTGAGCCACAGCTCCAGCCCCATAAAGGAGACATTTTTTAAAATTCCTTTTTGTGGTACTGTGGATGGAACCCAGGGCCTCACACATGAGAGGCAAGAACTCTACCACTGAACCACCCCCTTGACCGTAAAATCAGGAGCTGAATTCCTGAGGGCATTACAGAAGGGAATTTTTTGGTGTCTGGGACTTCACTTTCTTCCTTGAACACGTTTATCCCCCTCTCTCTTCCAGTTGTCCTATGTCACCATAGCACAAAGCAGGCATGGAACTCAGAAGACCTATGTTTGAGCACTGATTCGCAAGTTACTGGTTTTGACTTGTATGGATTAACTTCTCTAGGTCTTTATCTCTTTATTTAAAAATGGGACTATTTATAACTATCCTGGGATTTTCTTGATAATTTAACCAGGTGATGCATATAAGTGTTTAATAAACCCATGAAGTGTCCTACAAATATGAGTTGGCTGGTCTTCAGGTTTACTAACTCTGCATTTTGGAGAAAGTGAGTCCAGAGCTCCCTTCTGCTAAGCCCATTCTTCCTTCCAAACTGGTGGCCATATTTTTGCTGTACTCCCAGTGACTAGGAATTAGGAACAAAGAGACAGACATGGAGAGGAAGTATAAGAAATACTTACAAGTTCACACAGTGACTTACATGGATCATCACCACCCCAAAGGAGCCAAGTCATTTCCATAGATTTCCCATTCCCTGCTAATTTAATTGAAATCAAAGCAGGTACTTAAGTTATCTCATGCTGTTTTCCAAACCTTGCCTGGGAGAAGTATCTGTCTGGACACATTTCTTGAATCTTCTAATGGGAGCCAGAGGCCTCTATCCTCCATAGGAATTAACATAATGAAAAAAGTTGAGACTTTTTAATGAATATTTTCAAGCATATGTAAAACAGCTTCAAACAATGAGTTCCATTTACTTATCACCCAGCTTCAATAATTAGCAACATATCATGAAGTCTATTTCATGTATCCCCCTACCCTTTCTCTCCATCGCTGCAGAAAATCTTAAAACATACCAACAACATCACCCCCACAAGGAAACGTTTGGGGGGACAGCTGTGTTCAATGTCTGTTGCTTTCACAATTATTCCCATATCTGCTCATCCAATTGCTCACTCTATGTGCAATTTACCATGCCTCAATAAAACTATGAATTTCTTAAGGGTCGGACAGAGCTCAACACAGCAAATAAACAAATAGAAGGAAACCAGGGGAAGGGCCAGTTGGGCCTCCCACCTGGTATTCCACTGACTTTGCCTGGGGGGATAAGACGAGGCCACTGAGGCCCCAGCTGTGAGAGTCCCCTTTCTCTCCGATCTGGAAGACACACTAAGCTCCAGCTCTGGGGCAGGCACTCTCAGACCCAGGAGGACAAAATGAAGAAGGCATACTCCAGGTGTGTGCAGTGGTGCCCACCTGTCGTCCCCACTCTTCTGGAGGCTGAAGCAGGAGGCTCACAAGTTTGGGGCCAACCTGGGCAACTGAGCAAAGGCTTAAGCAACCTCGTGAGACTCTAGCTCAAAATAAAAAATAAGAAACGTCTGGTATGTAGCTCGGTGTGGAGCATCCCTGGGTTCAATCCCCACTACTGGAAAAAAAAAAAAAAAACAAACCCAGAGAGACTGTCACTCATTTCTCATGTTCCTTCAAGGGCATCAAACAAATTCCAGTTCTGAATCTCCAGCCAGACCTATCGATCCCCTGTCTTCCTTCTTTCTCCTTCCAATGTTCATGCTCACCTCCCACATTCTCAGACAACTTTCAGAAGCCCCTCCCTTCCCCTCCCCCAAAAGAGATCCCCCCCCTCCTCCCAGGAAGATCAGCGTTTACCTCTCCTCCTCCCCTTTGTTATTTTCCTACTCAGTGTTGTGTATCATTTTCCACATTTTCCCCACCTCTCCCTTCAGGGTGAGCCTTCTGTCCTCATTCTCTGATGTTACATCACAAAACAGAACTTGGTTTTGAACAGGATAACCTGGGTGTCACAAGGGCTGAGCAGGGAGAGAGGGCTGGCAGTTAGCAAGATTCTCGTCCATTCATTCAACAAGGAATGCCCTGCCCTGGAACACTGATGCCCCGTCCTGTGTGCGCATCATACACGGACAGAGCGGTGAGCACAGACTTAGTCTCTGCCCCGGGGAACTTAACGTCCTCCTTGGTGATTGGCACAGGAGGGGAAGGTCTGTGGATGTGCCCATCCAGCAGACGTCAGCTCGTCACGTGTGCCCACCTATATTTATTTAATGGCCCCTGTTTAATAACCCATGTGTAACTGTCTTCACCACTCTGGTCTTGTTTCCATCTGAATGCCCTGTGCTGACCACGCAAGTGGAACAGAGACACGTAAGCCTAGGGAGAAGCTTCAAGTGTAACTTGGAGGAGCAGCTCAGAGGTATGTCCAATATGATTGATATAGATAACTCGGTAAGTGACAGAGTGACAACCTTCCCTTGGAGCTATTTCAGAAGGTTCAAGGCGGCGATGACAGCCTAGTTCCTTTGAATGCATACGTAATATTATTTGGCAAACTGTACAATCTGCGTTTGTATTCAGAGTTGGCATGGCCTTAGAACTAGAAAGATAACACCTTCCAAAGCCTTGGAATCCGTTCAGATATCACTCAAATGTCCGTGTAAGGCACAATTCTGACAAATAGGAAGAATCTAAAGGGTATTTAAAAACACAACATATTTGATAAGTAATAATCGGCACTTATTACATGTCTGGGCACAGCTACAGACACTGAAGATGAACAGTAAAGGGAAGAGTTTCAACTGGGGAGTTCCAAAGCTTGTTTTGAGGGCATTTAAGATTCAAGGGAACAGTGAAACTGAGGCTAGAGAATACAGAATGCTGCTGTCGCCACCAAGACTGGAAGAAAAGGCGGAGGAAGGTGGCCAGCGAAATAAAAACTAAATTTCAATGGAGAAATAGCAGTATTTGTATGAAAATTGAATAGTCCTCGAGAAGAATAAAAAAATGATCAGTAGAGAGATTAAATAGTTAAGATGATAGGTGTCAGAGAAGAAAATCTTTTTCACCACACATTTAGGTTCTGTAATTAGGGGTCTGTAAATTAAACTGACAAAAAGCAGACAACCAGAGAAAAGACAACGCTTCCCCCATATAGGCATGTAGAAACACAGAAAATATGACTCAAAGAGGTGGCTAGAATTGGGGGCTTATTTATATACCAGCTTCATATCAGGAAGGGGAGAAGGATCAGTTAGGGAGAAGCAAATGATTTCGGGGCGGGGGGTGGGGGGGTGGGGGGTGGGAAGCAATTGGACCTTAGCAGATGAGATAGAAGAAAAGATGGTTTTGTGTCAGTGTCTGCCTAGGCGGTCCTTATTCAAATGCCAACTTATTTCCATGATAAGAGCCCATCTTTCCCAGTTGTGGAATTCCTACAGTGAGGATTTATGTCTGTTGAGTTCTCTTGAGAGATTCTGCTTCCAGGCATATAAGGAGAGTTCAGAAAAAAAGCTTCATCCCACATCTGTTGATTCTCAAATGCCTTCAGCTCAAAATTAATTTTATGCTGCAATGGCGAATTCTATATTTTGCAGACTGAGGCAGGGCTTTGTGTAAAAAGGGGCCCAACTTCACAGGCAGATGTGAGAGCTGCTGCCCTGGGTGCCACAGCCCGGATTGCCTCCTCTTCTGGAACATCTGGCAACAACCTCAGCAGGGGAGTTGATCATCCAAATTGAGGTACAGTATGAAAGTCTTCTATTCAGGGGCTGAGCATCCTTGGTTTCAGGGACATCTGGAATTCTCTGTCCAGAGGATAAACTAAACGCAACCTACCGTAAGTGTATTTTTGAGTTAGGTTTACAAACCGTGTATACTTTGCATTCAAGAGAATTTGGCCTACGAGGGGTTTCAGTGGATTAACTTTGTGATTCTAATGTAAAATGTGTAACTGAATATTGAATTTAAGCTGAGGTTTTCAGTTAAGATCTTATGTTCTTTGTAAGCATTAATAAAATAATTCAGAGAATCTTAAGAGAGTCACCTGTTTCAGAGTCTAATTCCTTAGACTTAGAAAACATACTGAAGTTTTAATTCTCTCTCTCTCTCTCTCTCTCTCTCTCTCTCTCTCTCTGTCCGTCTGTCCTTTTCAGCTGGATCTCTTGATGCAACTTGGAAGACAACGAATGATGTTTCTGTTCAATAGCAGTTTACCTTGTAACTAGTCTCTCCTTTTATTTATTATCTAACATTAAGGATCATTTTATTTTATATTTCAATGCCACTTTTTTTTACTACCAGCTTTTAAATTTTTTTTACTTGTTCTTTTTAGTTATACATGACAGTAGAATGTATTTTGACATATCACACATACATGGAGTATAACTTCCCATCCTTGTGGTTGAACATGATGTGGAGTCACACTAGTCCTGTATCCATATATGAACATAAGAAGGATATGCCCCATTCATTCTACTGTCCTACCTATTCTCATTCCCCCTCCCTTCCCTTCATTCTCATTTGTCTAATCCAATCAACTTCTATTCTTTCCCCTGTCCCCCTTATTGTGTGTTAGCATCCACATATCAGAGAGAATATTTGGCCTTTGTTTTTTGGGGGCCTGGCCTATTTTACTTAACATTACAGTCTCCAGTTTCATTCATTTATCAGCAAATGCCATAATTTCATTCTTCTTTATGATTGAGTAATATTTCATGGTGGATATCTACCACATTTTCTTCTTCCATTCATCCCTTGAAGGGAACCAAGGTTGATTCCATAGCTTAGCTATTGTGAACTGAGCTGCTATAAACATTGATGTGGCTGTGTCACTGCTGTATGCTGATTTAAAGTCCTTTAGGTTTAAACTGAGGAGAGAGAGAACTGGATCAACCGGTGGTTCCATCCCAAGTTTTCTGAGGAATCTTCATACTGCTTTCAAGAGTGGTTGCACCAATTTGCAGTCCTACCAGCAATGTATTACCAGCTTTTAATTAACATTAATTATATGTATTAACGGGATTCAGTGTGATATTTCAATTCATTCATACAAGTATGTACCGATCGAATCCCACTTCCCTTTATCCAATCCCCCAACAACACTTCCCATCCTCTAGTAAATTCACTTGTTTTAAGCTTCCCCATTTGAGAAAGAACATGCAGTACTGCTCTTTCTGTTTCTGGTTTATTTCACTTAACCTAATGCCTTCTAGGTCCATTGGTTTTATAGTGAATGATGGGATTTTCAGATTTGACTCCTCTTTATGGCTAAGTTTTAAGTCTTCATGACAAAACCTTTGACAATTGAGTTTATTATTATTTATTATTGTTTTGCTCAAACATCTCTAATGTGATTTGTAAATAGAAAAAGATTTGCAAGCTAAACTTTCAAGCTGAAGGAAGAAATGTGTTTGTGTGTGTAATTTTAGTCAATCGAACATATAAAAGGATTTCCTCCTAAATGTTTTCCCCTCAGGGAGGGGACATAAAAACTGTCGTGAACAGTTTTGTGTGTGATTTTGTGGTATACTCACACTCATGAAGCGAGGGTCTAGGAGGCAGTGGGAAGCCCCGCGTCCCAGCTGTGGTACGTGTGCATACCGTTCTTGAGAGTGCATGGACTGTCTGCCTAGAGTACCAGACAACATTCAGAGTAACTTAAAGTTGTCAAATCCAGATTCATTACCTTGGGAACTGGGCACTTCTCTTATAATTTGGGTGTCAGTGATCAAAAGGCAATTTGAGCCTTTGAAATATAGAGAAATAAAGAACTAACCTTGAAAAAAAATATGATCTACCAAATTGCTCCACAGCCTTGGTGGGAAGGAGAATTAATCGGGAATGGTGGCACACACCTGTAATCTCAGCAGCTCAGTAGGCTGAGGAAGGAGGATTGCAAGTACAAAGCCAGCCTCAGTAACTTAGCAAGGCATTAAGTAACTTAGCAAGACCCTGTCTCAAAATAAAAATAAATATAATGGGCTGAGGATGTGGCTCAGTGGTTAAGAGCCTTTGGGTTCAATCCCTGGTGCCCCCCCCCCCCCCCCGCCAAAAAAAAATAATAGAATTTCAGAGGAAGGAGTGAACTAAATGAATACAGAAAGCATATTATTTGATGAGAATGCTCCCCACACCAACCTCCAGAAGCAATAATATCCAGACAAGGGGATAAAGGCAGACTCAGGCAATGGCATTTTCTTGTTCATTTGGACCAGTGAAACACAGTTTCCAAATTTATAAACATTGTCTCTTATAAATACTTTTAGTTGACACTAGATTATTCAGTTCTCTGTAGCTTATCTGATTACATTGTTTATAAAGTTTAACAAGAGGAAAACCACAATAAAGACACTTAACTTTTATCCAGACTGGTTAATACTCTGCCCCAGGAATTGTCTGAAGCACTTTATAGACAGATTGTAACTGGTTCAATTCTCACATCTTATATGGTGGATGTTACTATTATCCCCATTTATCCTATGAAGAAACTGGGGTGCAAAGATTTCACTTCCCATATCCAAAATCGCACAACTGCTCAATAGTGGAGCTGAGACTTGGACCCCGGAAACCTGACCCACAGGTGCCCTAGACCCATCTGCTACCTGGCTTGTACTCGGCTACCCTCGTCCATGGAAAAACCTGTGGTGTGACAAGAATTTCCCTCGAATGATTCCTCCCAGGGTAGAGTAGTGTGTTTTGTTGTCATTGTAGTTGGTTTGGTTTTTTGTTTTGTTTTGTTTTGTTGCGGGGAGGGGTGTTTCTTTTCTTTTTCCAGTTTAGGACATCTTTTGGTGAAGAACTAAAGCAGCCACTGACAGACTGTAAATATTGAAAGAGTCGGAGAGAAGCCAAGCCTTCCCTCTAGTGGTGTGAGAGTGATTTGTGGCAACTAAATGTGGAGCTTCCTTCTGTAGCTGGAGGTAAGGAACAAACAAGCAAAACAAGTATTTCAATGTCTTTTCTGAGTCATTGCCTGTTTGCTAGGTGTTGCTCTCTTTGATAGAGGATATAATTTACCCCAGAACACATGGATTAGGCAAAGATGATGTAATTGAACAACAACCAAAAAACAAAACAAAACAAAAACCACCTTGCAATACTTGTTACTTATTCCACAATCTTTTAACCTAGGAGCCTGCAAGCTGCAAGAAATCATTGAGTGAAGAATATTTTTCCTCCTCCTTGCAAGTTTTGACCTGGTAAAGATGGTGTGCTTTTGCAATTGTGAACTGCATGTGTTCTCTCAAGTTCTGTGCTGACTGTTATGCACCCAGGAGGACTTTTCTCTTAATTGTAATAATTTCATTGATGGATAGAATAAGCTAAGAATGGGTAATATTACAGACACTATCAAAGGTTGGGTAATAACAAATGGCAGGTTGCTCTACAGTTGTTATTTCTCTTTCTATACAGTTTCTTAAACACAGACTAGGAAATTCACTAAAATGAGGTTGTCCTAAACTCAACAGTTTGTCTCCCTCCTGTAAATGGGACTGAAGAAAGCCTTGGGTCAGAACCACCTAGTTTCATACCATAGGTGTGAGTCAAGTGTTGGTAGTGAAATCTACTATTGTTCCTTCTATGGAGTTAGGTGTCTGACCATGGAGACAAAAATACCTCTGCTAACAGTTTCTGTGGTTTGCACAGAGATAAAGACATTCTGGCAGGCCTTGGCCGTAACCACCGGGATGGACAAGTTTGTTCCTTGGACCTCCTTCCCAGGTCAGTAGGAGTAGAGCCTCCTCTTTGGGATCATATGGGCAAAGGGAAGGCTTTCCCAAGATGGCTGGAATGAACAAACAACAGACAAATTAAATAGGAGGAAACATACAAAAACTTATTAATGCACATGGGGAAAAAAATCACATACACTCAGAGTTTCCCTGAAGGGGCAGACGGTCGATGCTTAAATGACTTCCTGAGCTGCACAGAGGAAGGGAGCCTGGGAGAGGGAGGGACTTGGGGTGTCCTGAGGACAACTATGGGAGGAATGGGGAGAAGAAGGTGGCTTCTGGCTTATGATGTACTTCATCTCAGGAGCTGCCCTCAGGAGAATAGACAGGTCTGTCCAGGCAGGGTGTGCCAGGAAGTCCTAGTCATGCAGGACTCCTCCAGTGGTTAATCTTTCCTGGTTAATAAGATTTTGTAACAATTGCATCTCCTAAAGGGAGCATCAGAGGAAGCCCCTCCTGGCTATGGGCGAGAAAGAGGATTAAGAGCCAAACAGGGTGGAGGAGAGGAAGGTCAGAGAGACAGCCTGATGTTGCTGCTGTAGTTCACTTTCACCATAGTTGGGTATTGTCTTTTCAGTCCCAATATTATTGAGTAGTTCCTATCTTTTTGTGTTCTTTTCCTTTCTTCCAACAGCACTTTAAACTTATCTCCACCACAATCTAGAAACTTTTACATTTAGTCTCACCACCTGCAATCTTCATAAAACCCTTGGTTGTACTTCCTGCATGTTGTGGTACAGCATCCAGAACATCCCAGGTCCATTCATCCCAGATCCAATAATACTCCTGAGTGCCTGCTAGACGCCAGGCACTGGGATTATAATGGTTCCTGAAATAAAGTCCCTGCTCTGATGGAGCTTCCATCCCAGGGGGCTGGGCTAAACTGATCCATTGGAACTCAAACACTCTGGTACCAGATCTCCATTCTTTGATGAAGCCCCTTTATAGTGTGAGAATAGGATCAGTGACCAATATATGAAAAAATGTTCAACATCTCTAGCAATTAGATAAATGCAAATCAAAACTACTCAAGATTTCATCTCACTCCCATCAAAATGGCAATTATCAAGAACACAAGTAACAGGCTAGGGATGTGGCTCAAGCAGTAGCACGCTTGCCTGGCATACGCGCAGTGCTGGGTTTGATCCTCAACACCACTGTCCACCAAAAACTAAAACAATAAATATTAAACAGATAGTGGAAACTTGTAAAAGTTCTGCTTCTTTAAAAAAAAAGAACACAAGTAACAATAAATGTTGGCTAGGATGTGGGGCGAAAGGTTCATTTATACATTACTGGTGGGACTGAAGATTGGTGCAACCACTCTGGAAAGCAATATGGAGATTCCTCAGAAAACTTGGAATGGAACCACCATGTGACTCAGATATCCCACTCTTCAGCATATAACCAAAGGACTTAAAATCAGCATGTTGTAGTGATGCAGCCACATCAATGTTTATAGCAGCTTAATTCACAATAGCTAAGCTATGGAGCCAACCTAAATAAAGAAAATGTGGTATATATACACAATGGACTATTGCTCATCTACAAAGAAAATGAAATTATGGCATTTGCTTGTAAATGGATGGAACTGGAAACCATCATGCTAAGTGAAATAAGCCAACCCTAAACAACCAAAGGCTGAATGTTCTCTCTGATATGCAGATGGTAACGCACAGTAAGGGGGAGGGAGGGAAGACTAAAAGTTCATTGGATTACACAAAGGGGAATGAAGGGAAAGGTGAGTGGATGAAAATAGGAAAGATAGTAGAATGAATCGGACATAACTTTCCTATGTTTATATATGAGCACACAACCAGCGTAACTCCACATCATGTACAACCACAAGATTGGGAAGTTATGTTCCATGTATGTATGATATGTCAAAACACACTCTACTGTCACGTATAACTAAAAAGAACAAATAAAATATTTTTAAAAATTATGCAGTATTAATTTAATTCCCTCAGTTGATCTAGATCTTATTTGCACTTTAAACCTCTCTCTCTCTCTTTTTTTTTTTTGTGGAGGGGAGGAGATCCTTCTATTAGTTATGTCTATGGCTTTTTAGAGAAATCTCCTGCATCAGCAGGAAAGTCGGGGATGTGGGAGGACAGGAGCTTGTCCTGCACTTCTCATCATTCCAGGATTAATGACGGCCTTGGAAGAGAGTCCACTTTGGGTGCCTATCAAATGGGAGAGTGTCAGGTAGGTAGTCAGTCTCTGCTCTGCCCCCTCCCCTGACCTTAATGCACTGGAGGCTACCATAGCAAAATAACATAGACAAGGAGCCTTGTAAACAACCAGCAGTCGCTTCTTATGGTTCTGGAGGTGGGGAGGCCCAAAGCGGAGATGCAGGCAGGTTGGTATCTGGAGACCACCCCCTTGCTCCTTCACAGATGGCGCCATCTTGCCTGGTCTTCCCAGGGCAGAGGGATGAGGGTGCTCTCCTGAGTCTCTTGATGAAGGCATCCTTCCATTCGTGGGACTGCACTCTGGTGACCCGATCACCTCCTGGAGCACCTACACACACTCACACTTGGGAGCTAGGATTTCAGCACATGGATTGGGGGGCACAGCCTATGGCACCCTCACTCTCAGAGGGCCTTGTTCCCGAGGGATGTCCTCGCACCCCTCTGTTCTGTGGCCTAGGAATCCAGACTCACCACTGGCCCTGCCTATCGTGAAAAGCGTTCTCTGCTGCCCCTGGTCTCTCTTCTTCCTGTGAGTCCTCATGGCCCATGCTCTATCCTGGTGCCCCCAAGCCCAGAGCCCTGGAGTCCCCGGTGTTCCCCAGCTGGCCCTGGACAGGCGCCCTTGCACCCGGTCCTTTGAGGCCATGGCTTGCAACTTGCAATTTCATACATTTTGCGGGGTCCTCAGAATCAGAGATGAAAGTCAAGGCTCCTGCCTTCAAGGAGCTCAGATCTACCTGATTTGGTCCAGTGACATGTGGGAGAGCCTCTAACTTCACCTCCAATTGATGGTCCCAAACGATGACCTTTCACACTTTAGATTTAGGCTAGGATCCTCCGACTCCACCAATCAATTGGTCATCTTTAAACCAACGTGATGGTGAACATAAAGAACTCTCATGGAGAGAAATTCTCTAAAAGGGTTTAGTGAAAATTGTCCCTCCAACTTATATTTTTGTGCAGTTGAATTTTCAAATATCACGGTCTCTGAAAGTAAGTATACCTATATCCATTTCTACCTGCTTCAGAATCTAGAAAATGTTGAATTGTTAGACTGAAGTATTAAATTCAAAGCTTTATTTTTTCCCCCTAGTACTAGGGATTAAATCCAGGGGCATCCTACTACTGAGCTAGATCCCTAGCCCTATTTATTTATTTATTTATTTGTTTGCTTGCTTATTTATTTATTTATTTATTTATTGTTTTGAGACAATTTCTCTAAGTTGCCAAAGCTGGCCTAGAACATGCAGTCCTCCTGCCTCAGCCTCCCGAGTAGCTGAGATGACAGGCATGCGCCACTGCCCCTAGCATAACAAACATTGTTTTAAAGAGCCCTTTGATGACATAAAATCTCTTTTAACAATCACCAGTCTGCCTCATGTTGCTTCATATGAGAAATTTATTTATTTTAAGTAAGAATGTGCAGGACATGGAGAGACCATCCCTTGTTATTTTTTCTTCACACTGCAGCCATATTGCCTGCAGGAATATGCAGAATGAACTCCTATTTATTGGAAAAGATTCTGTGTGGATTCCAGATGTGGCCAATTAAGTGATGAAGCCCTATTCATCTGTGCAGAACCAAGCATGGGCTCTGCATGATGAATTCCTGAACTGGAAACATCTCTACTTTACAAATGGGGATGTTGGGGGCAAAGGCTCTAAAATAAAACCAAATGGAGAATTAAAGTCATTGTGATTTGGCCTGAAACATCCAGCTAATGACAGCAAAAAAAAAAAAGAATAAAATTTTCTCTAAAATTTTTAGAAGCATCATCTTATCATTCTCCTTGAGTCTTCATGGGTGCATGTGATACAGACAACCAATCAGAGCAGCACAGATGTTGGGAGCAAAACCTGAAGGCTTCCTAGCCTCATTTTAGTTTCAGTGACCTTAATGATTGAGGTGCTTTGCTATCTTACAGCAGGCATGTTGGCTTGAAATAAATGATAGTCACATATTTCCAGTGGATCTGAACAGAGGGGACAAGTTTCCTCAAAAACAGTAAATACTTGCATTTCTTCTTTTGGGGGACTACCATTTTTTCACTCGATTTAGTTTTTATATTTTAAAAGAAGACTGTATTTGTCTCTTTTCCATTGCTATAACAAAATTCCTCAGGCCAGATAACATATGAAGAAAAGAGGTTTGGGCTGGGGATGCAGATCAGTGGTAGGGTGCTTGCCTAGCATGCATTAGGACCTGTGTTAAATCCCCAGTACCAAAAAATAAAAATAAAAAAAATTTAAAAAGCCTCATTGAATGGTCAGAAATTTAACCTGGCTTAAAGAGCGAGATTCTCGGAAAGGCTCCTAATTCCAGATGTTCTATCACTGCTGATAATTTAAGTGAGAGTCAAAACCCTCTTTTTTTTTTTTTTTTTTTAGGAGAAAGTCTGGAGCAATAACAGTGGAAAACATCCAGGTATATTAAGAACTCTGACAATGTCCAGTTGTTTTGGAAGTTGCTACTCTTTTGTTCGCTATCTGAGAGATTCCGTAAAAGGAAGCACATGGCAGCTGGCTCCTGCTCCCTGTCAGTGTGCAGACAGGTTGTGGACCCCTGGGGGGCTGGCGAGCAGGGGAAGTCTCTCCTGCTACCTGGGCTCACAGTAAACCTAGACAGATGGCAGAGCACTGGATTCCCCAAGCCCTTGTGTGGATTTCTACCAGCGCATCAGCGACACCTGATAGGAAGATCTGGATGTTGTAAAACACGAGCAGGCAGGAATTCCATATTTCTCATGTGAATTTGTACTCAAAAAAGTAATTGACATTTCTTGTCACTCCTGAAGAGCACTTCATGAATCCTCTGGGAAATTAAAGAGAGAAGAAGGGTTTTGGAGTCCAATCGCTCTAGATTCTAGTGGATTACAATTCCCAGCAGCAATCCACTTAATTGTGTGACCTTGATAGATAGATTATTTAACCTCTCTTAGATTCAATTTCCTCTTCTGAAAAGGGAGAATAATAATGCACATTCCCGCTAAGGCTGATGGGAGAATTACATGAGAGGATGTACAGGAGGCCCCAAACCTAGTTACAGGGTACATTATAGGTACTCGGTAAATCTGTTTCCTAGCTAAGGCATCTATATTGGGGATGTAAGAAAGACAGGAAGGATAAAAAGAAAACAAGGAGGAGGAAAGCCAGGATCAGTGGGAGTAAGAAGAAAAATTTGCTGAAATGCTTTTTTGTTGTGGAGAACATCCTCAGCCATCCATGCTCGGCCAGCACAGACTGCCGGCCTCCTCCGCTTCTCCCTCCTGCCGCTCAGTTTTTGGCCATTTCATTCCTCATTAGCACCTTTCCTGGGAAGAAGGAGGACAGAGACAGGGAAGCTCAGGTTAGTCGATTTTGCTGTTAGCAACTCTTGTTAAGATGGAGTTGGGAGAAGAAAAAGAAGCAGTCAGAATAAAAGTTCAGAATTATGTGTGCATTTTCAAGATCTCTCCCTCCCTCTCTCTCCTCTTGACCGAAACATCTCTATCAAGAACCTGGCTCCTGGGTCTCCTCTCCCTTGCCTCCCACTCGCTGCCTAACCTTTGGTAGTTTATCTTATGCCACACTCATTCCCCACCCAGCACTACATGGATCTCATCTTTTCAAAGGCCATAGGTGACCTCCTGGTCACCAAATCATACGGCCTTGTCTTAACTTAGGCAATAGATACTGGTGCAGCTAACCTTCAGACTTGCTCTTCCTGTAGCTAGAGACAGCCTCGCTGTCCACACAACCCCATTCTTTTTGCCAACTCTGGAATGAGACAGTTCAAGCTTCCTCTGAGCTAGAAGTGGACTCTAAGCAGGAGAGAGAAGGTCATTCTAGAAGGTTATTGGATAGGTCTTCTGGTGGCTGAAATGGAACCTTTTCTATAGGTTTTGGAGACCTGAGATCTTATGGGAGAAGTTTCTCTAGGACTTCAGAATTCAGTCCTAATGAAATTCTCCCTTTCCCCCAACAGGGATACAGTATGCATGGCCCCCTGTGGAAGAAATGTCCTGGGGTTGTGGCTACACCTTTGGGGTCCATGGGAAGGTAAATGGAAAATCCATTTGGGAGAAGAGGGATTCTGTGTATGAAGCACTGGGAACGACTCTTGTTTGTGCTGTCTGGTATTTGGGGTGATATATCCAGTGACAAGTGCAAGAGGGAGAGACTAGCAGCAGCAGAAACCTGGCTGTGGGGGGACCTCCTAGCTAAAGCAAGAGCACAATGCCCAGGTTCCTGTTGTGCCCAGAGAGTCAGCAGAGGGCTGGAGGGCAGAGTCAGCCGGGAACCTGAGCCAGGGGCAGGTGGGGCTGGAGTGAGGTGGGGCCGCAAAGAACTGACTGTGCAACTCGGAGAGGAGCCCAGCAGGGAGAGATCTGCAAGGTGTATAAAGGTCATGGGGAGGAGGGGAGGATGACACCCAGACAGAGTGGGGGCCTTTGTGCTTGTGTGAGTCACATTGGCATAATACATAACCCTCGCCAGTTTTGTTTACTTAGTGACACATCTTCCTGGTGCCTGGTGGTCATTCTAGTGGCTGATCTGGAAGTTTGTGCCAGCTACTGAGTCATCTGCTAGAAAGATGGTCTTGGACACGTGATACCTCTTTACAAGAGAGTCCTCAGTGTGGTAGGGAGGCACGTGGGAGTCAAATTCCTGAGACTTTGGGCAAATTCTGTTTCTCCTCTCAGTTTTCTGGACCATAAAATGGGAATAATAAAGCATACCTATCAGTTTGGGGTAAGGACTAACTGAAGTTGTGTATTTGAAGCAGCAGTTCTCAGTCATTGGAAGAGGTTGTTAAAATACTAACGACAGAGCCCTACCTCCAGAATTCCTGACTCAATAGGTCCACATAAGGCCTGAGAATTTACTGGGTTTTTTGTTTGGTTGGTTTTGGTACTAGGGATTGAATCCAAGGGTGCTCTTACCACTGAGCTACATCCCTAGGCCATTTTATTCTTTATTCTGAGACGAGGTCTCTTGCTAAGCAACTGAGCCTCTAACTTGTGATCCTCCTTCCTCAGTGTCCCAGGTAGATAGGATTGCAGGTGTTCGCCACCACTCCTGGCTGAGAAATTGTTTTTGATTGTTTGTTTTTTGGTACCGGGATTGAACCCAGGGGCACTTTACCACTGAGCCACATTCCTAGCCCGCCCCCCCCTCCCTTTTTTTAATGTTTCATTTAGAGACAGGGTCTGGCTAAGTTACTCAGGGCCTAAGTTGCTGAGGCTGGCTTTGAAACTTGTGATCTTCCTACCTTTGCCTCTGTAGCCGCTGGGATTACAGGCATGCCACTCGGCTTCAGGCTTCAAACATTTGAATAATTGTTTTGCAAAGATACTGTTCCATACTTCAAGGTATCAACCTGTTGTGCAAGAAAGTAGAGGTATGTATTATGGTCTTTGTACAGATAATGGTAACAAAGATAACATTTGTGTAAAACCTTTGCCAATGTAATTACTTTTGATCTTCACCAAGCCCTCTTTTTTACATAAGGACATTGAGGTTCAGAGAGAAACTTGTGCAAGTCGGAGGAAGCAGTACCTAGGTGCGAATTCAGGTTTTCTGCCCCAAATCTGCTGTTATTTCCATCAAATTCCAATGCCTTCATTTTTTCATTGCTATTATATCTAGATTCTTTTTTCTATTATCGTACATCCCAAGGGCCTTTAATGAGATGAGTGATCCATGCCAAGTCCACAAGTTCAGCGACTTTATCACCCACAGGAGCAGCCCACACACTGTAGGTGGGGATGGCTTTTGGCATTTGTCACTGGGGCTCACTCGGGTTTAACCAAAGAACATTCACACAGCTCACTCCTCAAGAAACACTGTCTCCGTGTGGACATTCCTCTTTGACGGGGGTGCCCCTGCCTGGCAGGACTGCCCTGGGGGCAGTGTGTCAAGAGCCATGTTGTATCAATGATCGCTCAAAAGCAAATGCAGATGGCACTCTCCAGGGAAGGCGGGAGCCAGCCACTCGCCAGGAAGGGGAAGTTCACAGGGGTGAAGAAAACAGCACTGGCTTCATTTGCAGTAGGATGCAGAGCCAAAAAGATGCTCTCTGTTCAGCGCCATGAGGGAATTACGATTTCTCCAGGAGGAGCGTCGCTCACACATGTGAGCAAGAAACGGTGGAAGAGGGCAGCCACTGGCGCAAGTGAACATGGCTGCTGATCCTGACTGCTGAACCGGGCTCCTGCACCTCTGGACAACCCTGGGCAAATGGCCACCCTCTCTGACACCCTCAGGGCTGTTGTGGGAATCAAACAGAGTAAAAAGGGGTCCTGGGCTGGGGCTGCGGCTCAGTGGTAGAATGCTCACCTCGCATGTGTGAAGTGCTGGGTTCGATCCTCAGCATCACATAAAAATAAATAAGCAAAATAAAGGTGTTGTGTCCATATATAACTAAAAAAAAAAAATACACCCTAAACATACTAGGTCCCCTCCACACACCTCCACACACGGGGATCCAGCTGTAGGGGACTTTCTTCTTTCGGGGGTTTTGTTGTTAATTGTTTTTTCCCACCTTGTATCAGGGCAGCAGCAGCCCTGTCTCCCCTTATGGTGGTGAAGAGTCCACAAGCTCCTTCTCCCTGACACCTGGAGAGCAGGTAGGGGAACAGGTTTTGGACAATCATGGGCTTTCAGATCTTTAATTGGGGTTGCCTGAAAGCAGATGACAGGTTTATTTTGGAGCTGTTCCCGGGAAGGGGAGCAAGGCTGCCCAAGTAGGGAAAGCAAAACTTAGAAAGAAAGGACAGAAGAAGGGTGTGTCTCTGAGCTGCTCACTGGGGCTCCATCCTGTGGAGACCATCTAAGGAAACACAGAATGCATCTCACAGATGTCCCTCAAAAATGGAAGACTAGAACAATTCCACTCCTCATCCTAGGCCCAAGAGAAATGAAAACATGTCCACACGAAGCAAATAGTTATAGCTGCACTATACGTAATGGCCAAAGGATGGAAACAACCCAAACATCCATCAACGGATAATTGAATAAATAAAATGTAATGCTTCAACAGTGGAATATCCTTCAGCCATAAAAACGGAATGAAGAGCTGATACATTCCCCAAGGTGGCTCGACTGTCAAGACATTGCGCTCATAAAATAAGCCAGGCACCGGAGGACCAGTGCTGTATGCCTCCACTTACAGGACACACCTACAGCCCTCAGAGTTAGAGAGACAGGAAGTAGATGGGTGGGTGCCAGGTGGGTGCCAGGGACTGAAAGCAGGAAGAAACCCGGGAGTTGTTATTTAATGGTGCAGAGTTTCAGGTCGGACGATAAGATCCGGAGCCGGAGGGCGGTGGCGGTTGCTCGTTGTGAACACAATTAACGCAGCTAAGTGCGTTGTGCTCTTAAAAATGGCTAAGACGGTTCCTAAAGAAGTCATGGGGTTTCTGCACAAGGACGCCCATGTATTAAAACAGGGGATCATTCAAGGTGGTCGTGGTGGAGTCGTGCTGTGTGGGAGGTGCCGTGCCTGGGTTTCCTGCTGCCTGGTGTCCCTTGGTTTGTGCCTTTTTCAAGTCTGGTTCTCCGGCCTTCCTGCAGAACCCATAGAGCCCCCTGGGATCCACTCTGTGCATTGCTTTTATGCTCACATTTCCCAGCTCCTTGCAACTTGAGAGATGGTGGTGATCAGGAGCAAGGCCTCAGGAAGCCCCTAAGGGGGTTTTCTATAGCCAACAGAGCCTGAGGAACTTATGACCCGCAGAAGGAGGCCTGGGATCCTCCGAGGATTCTCTTGGGATTGAGTTTTCAGCCAGTTATGGAGTAAAAGCCCGATGCAATTTAAATTTGATTTTGAGGTATAGAATCAAGCAGTGGGGCCTCTGCTGTCCCAGATTTTATGCTCAGCACTAACTTTTTCACTTTTCAACTTCCGTCCTCCACTGGAGTGAGGAAGTGTGCAGTCAAGTCAGACGCAGCAGTACTGTCACTGCAGAAGCACTGTGCAAGCCAGCCCCCTGCCGTGGGGCTGATCAAACAGAGCACGTTGAGACTGATACAGGGATTGAGCTCCGCACTGTTCGTTCTCATCTCTCCTGGCTGCTGAAGTCCATCCTTGATTAATTTTAATAGTTAATTTTGGGTGTCAACTTGACTGGATACGGGGCGGGGGGGGACCCAGACTCAACATTGTCTGGAGTGTTTCTGGATGAAATTAGTATTTGAATCCGTGGATTCAGTAAGGAATGTCCCCCTGTTAGATGGGCATTGTCCAACCCATTCTGGGCCTGGACAGAATGGAAGGCAGAAGGAAGAGCGATCTGTCCCTCCTTTGGAAGGCTTTGGAAGTCCTTAATGTAGGAATCTTCAAAATGGGTCGTGCCTCAGAGCACGGGAGCAATGTAAGTTGAATCTAGAGCCTTGAGTGGAGCTCTCAATCTGCCCCTGATAAGTATACAGAATCAACCAGGAACCCTGGGAGGAGTCTGGGTCCAGGTCAAGTGTCCACTAAAAGCTCAAATGTCTTCGAAGTCCAGTGTTTTATCTTAAAACCTCATTTTTCCCCCTGATGTCTTAAAGTGTCAGTTCTGCTGTCTCTGCCTCAGTGCTCACTTCGAGTTGATCTTGGTATTAATGCCCCTGGCATTATAAACCCGAATTTTCCATCTCTCATCCTATACTAACATTTCAATTCTCCAAGTTTCCATTAAAAAAACAAATATGGTACTACATTTAGCTAAAGCTATCAGACCCTCACAAAATGCATGGTAGGTATTATTATACCCACTTTACAGATGAGGAAACTAGCTTAGAGAAACAACAGGCCAGTAAATGACAGAGTTGCACTTTAAAAATTTTTTTTTAATTGTGGTAATATATATATATCAAAATTTATCTATGTTTAAATGGAAAATTCAGTGGTATAAAATACATTTGCAATGTTGGGTATCCATTACCACTTTCCAATTACAGAGCTTTTTCTTCCTTCCAGGACAGAAACTAGAAACTCTGTTCCTGTCCCTCCAATAGTAGCAACTGTCCCCTTTCTGTCTATTAATTCAACTACCCTGGGGGGCTCATATAATTGGAATCATTCAGCGTTTGTCCCTTTATATCTGGCTTACTTCGTTTAGCATGAAGTTCATTCATGAATGACATCTTCATTCTATGTCCCTGTAGTAAAGTGTACCAGGGAGCTGCTATTGGAACCCAATTTAACACATTCCTAAATCCATGCTCTTTTCACTTCCCATTTTACCTCCAATTATTTAAATGGCTGCCAGGTGGAAGATGAATTAAGCCTATTTTGCTTGCCCATTGAGTTAGTCAGCTTTCTGTTGCTGTGACAAAATACTGGAGGTGAACACCTTAAAACAAGGGAAGGTTTTTCTGCCTCACAGTTTCCGTGGTTTCTGTCCATGGTTGGTGATTCTGTTGTTTGGGGCCTGCAGTGAGGCAGAACATCATGGCAGGGAGTGTGTGCTAGAGCACAGATGCTCACCTCATGGTGTCTGGGAAGCAACGGAGACAAGAGCAGGCTGAGGGTCCCTAAATGACAGAGTATAACAACTGTTTACATGGCATTTACATTGTCCTAGGTACTATAAGTAATCTAGAGATGATTTAAGATGTACACGATGTAAATACTACTTCATTTTAATAAAGAGCATGAGCATTCATGGATTTTGGCATTCATGGGATGAGAGGGTGGTCTTAGAACGAATTCCCCAGGGATATGGAGGGACAGCTATAACTTTTTTCACTTTCTATTCCTGAGATTATTCCAGGTATCATCTGGAAAGAGATTTTGTTTGTCCTGTGGTGCTGGGAATCAATCCCAGGCCTCATATGTGCTAGGTAAGTATGCTACCACTGAGCTACTTACCCTCTGCCCTGTAAAACGTTCCTTAAAAAGGATCTGGCTTCCTACCTCATTCCACCTGAAGTTTGGTTCATTGAATCTGAAGAGGACCCAGGGGAAATATTTTGGAAGCTCCCTTTTGGGCCTGGGATGTACCCCAGGGTTAGGAGCCACTAGATTAGATTAGATGGTAGCTTGACTCCCCACCCAACACCAGATCTCTTTGATTCTAGGGCCAGGTAATCATTCTCAGCCAGAGAACTGAACTTCCAACTCTTTTGCAAAAGGGGTTCTGAGGACTGTTACATGTCTGTAAGAAACAGGTCAGTGGTAGGAGGTCATGTCTTGGTAATGATTCAAGCATTGGAGAGAAAAGCCAGCCTGGTGAGCACTCATGCACATCAGCATCAGGAAACACTGCCAGCCTTGGAAAATAGTGATAAAGTCTTTTCCATGTCTGCAGAAGTAGTAGCCCCAGCTCAGCACCCCTCTGAGCTCTACTGCTCCTGGTGAGCTGGCCTCGCCCTGTGGCTGCAGGTCCACCCTGCCCCACCCCTCTCTCCAGCAGTTCCTGGTCCCCTCCTGCTCCTACACCGAATTTCCAGGGAGTGGATGTGGACTGGGAGTGGAAGGGGAGAGAGGCCCAGCAGTGGGAAGCAGGAGTGGGGCACACTGGTCCCCCTCCAGGGTTAATTAGCACAGGAATGGGATTCTCCTCCAGGGCTGAGCATGGCAGAGTGACTGGAGTTTCCTCATTCATTTTAAAATTTTTATTTTGCTTTTACTCAACACATAACAAGTAGACTTATTTATGGGGGACAGCATGATGTTTTGATACGTGCACGCTTTATGCAATAATCAAATCAGGGTATTTAGTCTATCTACCACCTCATACGTTTATCATGTCTTCATGGTAAGATCATTTGAAATCCTTTCTTCTGGCTATTTTGAAATATTCAACACAATATTGTGAACCACAGTCACCCTGCTGTGTAGTAGGACTCCAGAACATATTCCTCCTATCAGACTGTCATGCTCACCAGACTTCTCCATCCTTCCCTCCCCCTCACCTTGCCGGCTTCTGGTAACCAGTGTTCTACTCTACTGCTGTGGATGAATCTAGACTCTGCTTTTCTAACGTGGCCCCAGACGACGGCCAATACCTCACCTGCGTGCCTGCACATGTTAACATCTGTGAGCCTCAGTTTCTGCATCAGAGGAAAAATGATTAGTGCTTATGTCAAAGAATTGTGATAAACCCACAAGACAAAGTATGGAAAGCACCCCAGCATGTGCCTGGCACACAGTAGGAACTGTGCACCCACATTAATAAGCAGACTGAAGGAAAGGGGTTGCTAGTGAGCCAGACCTGGGAGGAGAGGCCGGGTAATTTCCGGTCCCGGAGCTGAGCGGGGCTGTGGCCGTGGCTTCTCTTCAGCTTTTTTCACCCCACCCTACAAGATAGCCCTCATGGACAACGCTGCTGCTTTATGATCTGCACTTTTTATGGGACTTGTTCAGATGGCACTGGTACAAAAACCCAAACCCGTGTTGCTGGTGGGAGCCACTTAAGGGGTTTCCTTGATTTGGTGTCCCTGCACCTGCTCAGCCACCTGCCTTGATATACTTCAGATCAGCCATCCCTGAATTGCTACCCTGTTGCCTCCGCCCGAATACAGAGAAGCCAGTAATGAGTCTGGCCAGATTCGGGGAGGGGACTTTCTTTTCTTCCCCAGGTGAGACTTCATTGACTACTCAGGCAAGACCCTGCAGGGGGTCTGAACTATCCTGATCTTGCTAGGAACTTTGGCTCACATTGGCTGGGCACTTAGAGAGCAATGTGCAGCGATGCTGGTGGGGCAGGACCCTCACACAGCCCTACTGCCTGTCTTTATTACCAATTTCCTGAATTGGCCATATAGCTCTGTTATGGTTTTGGATCTGAAAAGCAAAACCTTCTGTATTGAAGGATTGGTCCCCAATGTAGTGGTGTTCACAGGTGAGAGCTCTGATTGTAACCAGGATTAACCCATTTATGGATTCATAGCTTAATGGGCTATTGGGAGGAGGTGGAGCCTATTTGGAGGAAGTAGGACCTTTGCCTGCATGCCCCTGAGGTTGTATCCCCCTATCCTCCTCTGTTTCTGGCTGCCAGGAAGTGAGCAGCGTCCTCTGCCACAGGTTCCCACCACCATGATATTCTTCCTCACCATAGGCCCAAAAGGGACTTGGCCAACCATGAGCTGAAATTATGAATCAGAATAAAACCTTCCTTTTTTAAGATGATTTATCTCAGGTATTTTGCAATGGCAACAGAAAGCAGACTAATAAAACCTCTTAGACATTCAAGACTCTGGTAGTCAGCCAGCTCACCTTTGATTTGTAACTATCAAAGCCTAGTATATAAAAAAAAAAAATCCTGGTTAAGAAAAAAAAAAAATCTAGGTAAGAATGTTGGGAAAAAGGTTTCCCTGATAAATGGCCAAAGCTGCGGTAGCTACAATGGCTTAGCAGGTGTTTAAAGTCTCTCGTGGAGCAGTCTCAAGGGTCCTCATTTACTTCATTAGGAGGATAAAGGAACGGGGTCAGATTCTTGTCTGTTATTTTGGGAACCTTAATAATGTAAACTTAAGCTTCATACCACTTTTGAAATTGGATCCAGGTCAAGACCTTTGTCTGTTTCCCACCTTTGAGTTCAGAATGGTGAACTCTAGGGCTTAATGCAACAGAGTACTTTTAACAATAAAAATGGAACAAAAGGAAAGAAATTGTCTTCATCTGTTTCTACTGTTATAACAGATACCACAGACTGGGTTATTTACGTATTTATTTATTGTGGTACTGAGGGTGGAACTAAGAGGCACTGAACCATTGAGCTATATCCCCAGCCCTTTTTACTTTTTATTCAAGACAGCGTCTCACTTAGTTTCTCAGGCTGTCCTTGAAATTGTGATCCTGCTGCCTTAGCCTACAGAGTAGCTGGGATTATGGATATGTGCCACTATACCCAGCTAAACTGGGTAACTTATAGACAACAGATATTTATTTCTCACAGTTCTGGGACGCTAGAAAGTCCTAGATCAAGGTGCCAGCAGATTTGGTGTGTGGTCATGGGATTGGTCTCTGCTTCCAAGATGGCGCCTTGTTACTGCATCTTCACGTGGTGGCAGGATGACTGCTGGGTCCTCACTTGGAGGAACTGCACAAAGGACCAAACTTGCTCCCTCAAGACCTTTAATAGGGGCATTAATTCTATCTATGAGGGCAGAGTCCTGTGAGTGCACTTCTTAATACTGTTATATTAGGGATTAGGGGTATGTGTGTGTACATACATGTATATGTGTGTGTGGTACTGGGGACCAAGCCTACACCCCCCCCCCTTTTCTTTTGAGTCAGGGTCTCATTAACTTGCTTAGTTGACCTCCAGCTTGTGATCCTCCTGTCTCAGTCTCCTGAGACTACAGATGTGTATCCCTGTGCCAAACTGGGGATTAAGTCTTCATGTGATTTTTAGAATAAACATTCAAACTACAGTGGGAAGGTTCAGGAGTCCAAGACCAACTTGGTGTGGCATAATAGCCGTCCCAAGGAGTGCCATATTCTGGATCAAAGAACTGCAAGGTGATTTGAATCTTAGATCAAAAGTCAACACTTTTCTCACTTCAACCAATTCTTATGCAGATCTTTCTGAGTGCACATCACACACAGTTACATGGAAAACTCATTTTATTTTCAATAGATCACGTAAGACAGGTTCTAGAATAGTTGAAGTGTTGGTTCTCAGACAATAAAGCCCAAGACCTTCAACCTTTTATAATGAACCTTTACTGATTTTGTTGATTCTGAAGTGATAACCGTGTTAAACGTTTTAAAAGTTAGTCCCTTTTGAGAATTTCGACTACCTCCTTCCAGGCTATTCCTGGCATTTTGTTACCTTTGTCTCTTTAGAAGATGCTTCCAACAGCATTTCTCTCATCCCTTATCATTCATCTAGATTTAGACTGGGAAACTACACAATCCAGCTTATTGCAGTTGTGTGTGGAGGGTACCCTCAGGACAGAGAAATGCTTAGCCAATCAATATTGCGGTTAGGATAGAACTTTCTAGTAGATTATGGAAGCTTAGGCTGTGGAATCCGATAGGCTTGTACAAATGGCTTATTATTGGTATTGGGAGTTTTAAAAGTGACCTGATTGTTCTCAGCTTTGGTTTCCTCATGTAAAGCAAAACAAAAACAAACAACAGAAAAACACCTAACTCTCATGGCTATAGTGAGAATTAAGAGAATCCTGGCTCAGGATGATACCTAGTTCCCCTACCCATGGGCCACCATGTCTTGACTTCTCTTCTGCATCTTTCCCATGTGTTAGGATGTTGTAAAGAATATTTCCAGGAACATGGTTCTCAGACTTGAACATGCCTCAGAATCCCCTAAGTGGGCCTATTAAGAAGCAGATCACTGGGGCTAGGGTTGTGGCTCAGTGGTGGAGCACTTGTGTGAGATTCGATACTCAGCACCACATAAAAATATAAATAAATAAAATAAAGGTATTGTGTCCAAGATTGCTTGGTCCAATAGCAGTTTCTGATTCTGTAGGAAGAGGTTGAGAATTTGCATTTCAAAGAAATTTCCAGGTTATGCCAGCAATACTGTTGCTGCTTGTGATCTGGGGGCCAAATGCCAAGAACCATTGTTCTAGGAAGGATAGACTGGGGTCCAAATCCCTCCCGGTCACCCAGTAGTTGTATCAATTTTAGGATTATTTACTTTTGTGAGTCATAGTGTCCTTATCTGAAATGCAGGCATAATAACTTCTACCTCATAAAGTTCTAATAAACATCAAACGAAGTAGCAGTTGGAAAGATCTAGCACTTTTTAAAATAAATAAATAAAGATCAAATAAATCTTAATCTTTTCCTTCTTTGAGACAAGGTCCTTTTTGTTTAGCTTCAGAACTTATGTACAACTTGTTTTGAAATATTTAAAACATCTGGATGGACACTGTGGCCCACACCTGTAATCCCAGTGACTCAGGAGGCTGAGGCAGGAGGACTGCATGTTCAAGGCCAGCCTAGGAAACTTGGGAAACTCTTGTCTTAAGTAAAAATAAAAAGGGCTGCTGATGTAGCTTAGTGGTAAAGAAACTGTGGGCTGACTCCCCAGTACTAGAAATAAAATAAAACAACAAGATATGTGTCATTTGCTCAGGAAGAGTAACAGTAGACTTTATAGGAGGTAGTAAATATTGTTCCTGAACAGGTAGCTTAGGAGACCAATCTCATTAACTTCCCACCTGGGTCCCATTTGGGTAAATGACATATTGGATTAAAGAACATTCCCCCTGTAGACCAAAAAGGGTTTTACAGGTGAGTATATAAAAGCCAATGAGTCCTTTCTTTATTGGTTGTACATCTAAAAGTATATATATATTCATAAGTTGCAAAGCAGGTACATCTCTAATTGTACGTATTCTGTCCAAATGACACACTTTCCAGGAAAAAGAAAAAAAAAGTCTTTCTGTAGTGAAATGGGTTTGCTGGTGTTCTGCCAAATGGAAGCCTTATCATAGTAAATACATCAACTTTAATTATTCATTTCTATTTGCTTGAAGAAATGTTCTTATGTGACTTACATATGTTCATACATTTCCTTGTTGTAGCAACATGAACTAAATAAGTCACTTTCACACATAAATGCAACTCCAAGAGTTATTATCGCTAACTTGTGTTCTCTATACCATTCACACATTTTCCATTCAGCAGAAGAAAAGGTAGTGTTTGGGTAACTGAGAAGATTTACAGAGAAAAAATACAGGGTCCTTTTGGTGTTCCTTCAAGTAAAGGATCAAGGAGCCAGGCTACCACCTGCTGTTACAGATGAACTGAAACGTGTCCGCCTAGAGAGAGTCACTGAGGTTCAACTGGTTTGCCAATTTCGCCTACTGGATCTACACAACCAAATGGAGCTTGAAGTCTTTTCACTTCATCCGCAAGTCACCCCCATGGCATACGTATGAAGAGTCTGTTCTGCCATCTGGTGTTCATTGAAGGAAACGTCTGCTGAAGCATTAGGAGTTAAATAGCCAGTGTCTTCCTTATACATCAGCAACCCGTGTGCGGTTCTTATTCTTTCAATGAAAGACAACTCCAGAATTTCTGCCAAATTCCAAGAGAAAGCAATTTGAGAATATATGTCAAAATAAAAATGCAAACATCCTTGGTTTAGTGATTTCAATTCTATGAAATTATCTTCTGTACATATGCATACTCGTGCACAGAAAAATGTATGTTAGCAATATTCCTAGCAGCACTGTTGTAATAGCAGAAGACTGGAAAGAAGATAAATTCCCACTAGTAGGGTATAAGTTAAATAAATTGTGATATACCCACACAATAGATACATCATGCAACTGCTTGAAAAATCAAGCAAATCTGTGTATTGGATGTTAGATGGTCAACAAGACATATCGTTAAGAGAAATAAGTATGATTTGAACAGCATGTATAATTTTCTGGCACTGGTATAAAACTGTTCATATGTGCATGGAATATCTAGAACATTCAAGAGAATGGTATTCTCACTGTGGAAATCAATATGGAGTTTCCTCAAAAGACTAGACATGGAGCCACCGTATGACCCAGCTATACCATTCCTCGGTATTTATCCTAAAGAATTAAAGTCATCATACAACAGTGATAACATGCACACCCATGTTTGTAGCAGCACAATTCACAGTGGTCCAACTATGGAATCAGCCTAGGTATCCATCAATGGCTGAATGGATCAAGGAAATGTGGCATAGATAAACAATGAAGTTTTATCCAGCCAAAAATTAAAATAAAACTGTCATTTTCAAGAAAATAGATGAATCTAGAGAACATTATCTAAACCAAAATAAGCTAAATTCGGAAGGTTAAGGGTTGTATATTTTCTTTCATATGTGGAAGCTATAAACAAAAAGGAAAAGAAAGGTGTGTATGTTGGGGGGGTCTCAAGAAAATCAGTAGAGGAAAGGGATCAGGGAGGGGGGAGTGATATTGGTCACATTATATTGTTATGTTGTGTGCATGTACGAATATGTAACAACAAACCCCATCATTACATATAATTATAATGCACCAACACAAAATGCAGAAAGAAAAAAAGGAGTGGTATTCTAAAGATACTGACCTTGAGAATGAGAACCAGGGTGGTCAGATGTGTCAAGAGACACAGTAAGACTATGAAATTAGGCTTGGTCAGGTAGGGGAGGAAAAAGTATCTTAATTCTCACTATTACTATTTTGCACTGTAGGAGTGATTTTTAACATGTGCATTACCTGAAAGACCCACCGATTCCCTGTCCAAGAAAGACGCACGAGGCACTGGCTGCAAACGCAAGAGGCGATTTATTGATACACAGGCGCCTGCGGGTGCCCAGCGAAACCTCAGCCGGAGCTTCGGTGAACTGGCACACCGGGCGTTGGGGTACAGATCTTTTATAGGGTACAGTGGTCAGTTTCCCTCCTAGCACAGTAACAGGTATCTCATTGGCTCTTTTGAATCCAGCATATAGGTCACTTAAAGGGTAAACTTGTTTTTCACTATAGGTTCCTGGAAAAACCATATAAAAATCATTTGTTATTCATTGTATGGTTTTTCATTGTATGATCCCGTTTGCCCAACCGTGCCGGTTCCTTTCCCAACCATCCTGTCCTTTCTTAATCGGTTACACTTAACTGATTTTCTGAAAAATACATCTGACGTCTGTGCAGGTGCGGAAGCAAGCCCTGGTGATTTATTACTGGGCCTAAAGTTATTGGGCTGGGGTCTTTCATTCCCCCCTTTTTCTTTATCATGGATAGAATCTTATATCCATTGTTCTGCTTGCTCAGGTTCTTGGATTAAACTTGTGTGTGACCCTGTTTGTTGTTTAAGCAACTGGTATTGTTGAGTTAGAACCATAGTTTGGATTATAGAAAGTCTCTCTCTCATGAATTGCACCAATCTATTGAGTATGCAGGGTCCAAACGTTAGGATTATTAGCAGAATAACTAAAGGTCCCGCTATGGTGGATAGCAAAGTAGTTAACCATGGGGATTTGTTAAACCAACGTTCAAACCATCCTTGTTATGCTTCAAATTTCTTCTGTCTCTTGGCCAGCCTTTCAGTGACCTTTTCCATAGTTTCCTGGACTACCCCTGTATGGTCAGCGTAAAAACAACATTGTTTCTTTAAAATCACACAGAGACCACCTTCCCTAAGGAATAACAGATCTAATTCCCTCCTATTTTGTAGTACGACTTCTGCGAGGGAAGAGAGAGATTTTTCTAAGGCAGTGATAGACTTGGTCACTTGATATTAGACCCCCGATTTATCTAACTACACTGACTTCCTAACTTTAAATCTGGCTTCATTTTTTTTTTCTTTTTTTTTTAATTTGGGAACTCCTTACTGCTGTGAGGAAGGGGGACGAAGAGAATCTTTCTGGCTTCTTCAGGCTGAAAAGGGACGGCGTGGGGCAAGCAGTTTGGAGTCCCCCTTAAAAATATTGGGTCTATCGAGTGGTCCATGATGAAAGTCTAATTGAGAAGTAATAGGCTGGAGGGCCATTTGAGTGATGGGTGGTCTATAAGAGAAACAAGAACTTATTAGTACTGGAACCATATTGATGCAGTAATAAATGCCACAGCACAGAAATATGCCGATGAGTATAATGGCCAAGACAAAGATTAACAATGTTTTCTATCAGGCAGTACCAGGAACTAGGAGCTAGGATATTATTTCCACGAAAAAGTTGCTGAGAACATGGCTTCCATCTGAGCAGGTAAATCTTTAAGGATATTTGTCACATTGTCAGAAATGTCAGGGATGTCAACACAACAACTAACATGTAGGGTTACAGATGTCTTTTTCTTTAAGATATAGTTTAATAATTTAATGCCATCTGATCCTGCAAAATCCTTTTATTAGTATAACCTCTGTGTCTAATAGAAAAATTTTTAATTTTGCTACTTAGGGCTGGATAACCATATTAGCAAACATCAAGCCTACCTGCGTTGGCTAGAAATAAAGGCCTTAGACTAAAACTATTTTAGCAGTCCCTTTGACAGTTATCAGGCATTTCTGTCTAAGAATCTCTTTTGTAGCCTCCAGTTTACTTATTTATGGAAGTTACATTTAACTATTATTATCATTTAAGATGTCCAGGAACAGCTGTGCTTTGGCTTTGACTGTCTTTGCTAAGTGTTTAAGATGAAGCAAGTCAAACTGACTTTTGTTTCTACCTATTGTTTACAGTCAGCTGAGTTATCCTGGGAGTCCTCGGGAACTTCATAGCAGCTTTTCAGTTCTGCTAGTGCCATTACGCTAGGATGGGTCCAGGCCTTGCTTGACCATGTGGCTTCCCTCAGAAGCATCAGGGATGTCTCCCTTTTCTAATGACCCTCCTCTTTACAGCAAATGCACCGATTGGCTTTCTGTCCTCCACTGGTCTCATTAATCTCCCTGCTCAGGAGGTTATGTGGCCTAGAGTTGCTGAGCCCTTTAAAGAAGTCCCCTATTCCCTGATTTAGACTGACTCAGAGGGCAAGAGCCGAACATTGGTTTTCTTGGCCCTTTTAATTTAACTAATTTTAAAAACTTGATCTTAAACATCCAGCAAATAAGTCAACAGCCTTATATTAAGAGCACTGGGCTTTAATGTTTATCTCTGTATCCTGTAGGTGATAACTCCTTATCTTATGTTGACCCAGGTTGTGTTCTTAAAGCAATACCTCTTTAAAACATTAACAGGCAATCCTTAAACCATCTATAAGCAAACTACAAAACAAAACTAACTAGGGTAAAAACATATTTAGCTTATATAATAGCTACCTTGAATTCTAGCAGGGTTATACATCATAATTTCCTATTTGAGATCCTAGTAATCTTGGCACAAACCTATTTTTGGACACAACTTTAACTGTACTGAAATCTGGCTTACTTTTTTATAGCCACTTTCACATGTAGTGAGATGGGACAGAGCCTTATCTCAAGTAAGGCAGGGCTCTTTATAAATCTCAAGTACTATAGTTCTGAAGCTGATCATTTTACAAAGTTTACATAAATTGTTGTTCAAGTTTAATATCACACCTAAAACATGAATTAAAGGCTGAAAGCTTTTAACCTCTTATAGAAAAGTTGTAATGTACTTTTGTGTTTTGCAATAAAACCTTTACACAGATTAGGCTCTCAGACCCTCAGAGTAGAAAGTAACATGGAACCGTACATATCTTATTGATAACAAGTTCAGTTTAGAACACAAATGATATAATTGAATCTCTAACATGTTTTTTTTGAAGCCTAAAATTACCATACAACTTTAGAACACCAGCTTGATATAATGTTCTTTTGAAGCTTCTACCTTACAGACTTGTATACCTGGAAGATATGAACACATTAATAACACCATAATTACATAAACCTCCTTTTGTTCACATTTTGAAACAATACTTGTAAACTTTTAAATTTAAGCAGAGTTAACATTTTATTAGGGCCTTTTTGAACACCTAGAGAAACTTATAAGCTTAATTTTGAGGACATTTTTACTTTTATCTGTTTACCCAATCTAAATTGAACCGTTTGAATCACGTGAATTAAAGATATTTGGATCTATTTTTAATTTTTTTTTTTTATGAGCGCTCCTCATCTGTCAATTGTTATATCACTGCAGGATATATGGACATACACACATACAGACATACCGACATACAACACATAACAAGAGTGTGCACACATAACAATAATAAAGGCCTCGTAGCTTTTCGCAGATGAAATCTCCATTGCAATGTTTTTTTGTTTTTCTTTTTTTCTTTAAAAAAACTTCACTGATCAGAAAAACATTAACCTAGGTCTGCAGGATCAGAATCACGAGCTCAAAAAAAAAAAAAAAAAAAAAAATACAGAATCTAAGAAAAAACAAGAGTCCTAAAAAGAAAAAAAAAAGATGACTGGCCAGTAGTTAGTAAATACCATACAATTTACTTCTTGGTTTGGTCTAGTTTGAGTTGAGCAGACACTTTAGGCCTAAGGCATTTTAACCTTAAGTTATATTTCCAGGTTTAGATGTTGAAAATTATGATACAAATTTAAGAAGCAATTTTCAAAATTTAAAATTTTATATCTTTTTACATTAGAAAAACTTGTTCATATAAAACTGGAAATAGGATCTCTACCATCAGAAGAAATTTCTTTAGTACCTCTAAGCCACTTTGCTTGTTCTGAAGTTTCTAAAGTAGCATTGAGTTACATTAAATTTGCCCACACATTACCATATATATCTGAAATTAAGCTTTGAAAATTTCTAAGACTATTGGTATTTTATCTAATGTCATTTTTATGAGCCAGACCAACGTTTTAATTTTTTTTCAGGCTACCCAGTTCAAAATTGAAACTCTTTAAATTTTTTTTTTTTTTATCCCAAGTATTTAAGTTTTCTAGCATGAACTATCTGAAATCAAATTAAACAATTGCTTAAACCCAACTTTTAACTGCAAGATAGTGCAATGCTTTAGAAACCCATTCAGATACCAGATTGTTACAATAAAAATTATTATTATTATTTTTTTTAGACACACATTTAACCTAGATTATCCCTAAGAAACAATCAGACAACCAGATAAGAAAATATCTCTCCAGGTTTTGAACTTTCATTTAATTATGACTCCCATCAGTGGCACCATAGACTTTCCCATGAGTGGACCAGATGTTTTCACGTAGAGGCAACTATAGGTGTAAAATCAAGGGTCCCAGTGTGACTGACTTTACTGCATTCAGTGTCCCTTCTTTTTAAGTAAACAGAGGTGGTGTAATCCTTAAGATGTAGACAAGGACCCAGGGAACTCCCCAGAGCTAAATGGCTCTGGCAGCTGCTGGGAGTCCCTTAATCCCATCTTTCACCCATAGGATCAGTTCCTCCAGTTTGGTTTGACCTTAGGCATTAGGCATTTTTTTTTTTTCTAACTTTTTAGTAGCCAGCTCCCAAAAAGTCCATCCTCTGCTTGCAGTTGTTTCGAGTGCTAGGCTTCCCCAAGAGAGCAGAGTGGGGACTCCTTAAAAGTCCCCTTGAGAGTGTTAAAATTTGTGACTGAAAATTTGGTTCCCATCTCTAAAGCCAATTAACACTAATTTAATAATGAGGACAGGGCTTTGAGAAAAGTCAAAGCGAGATGTTAAAGTTGTTATAGATTGTCCCATGTTAGTCTTAGATGGAGTGAGAAAGTGCAAAGGCAAGAAGACAGACACAAATATCAGACTGGACACAGAGAACGCTGCGCGGCTCGAGCACAAACCGAACGTACCTGACGGATTAGGGAGAGGAGGGATACCGTCACCTCCGTCACCCACGAGTACAGTGTACTCTACAGAACATTGGAGGCCCCCCAAGATGGGCCTCCCTGAGCCCCTGGGACGTCTCCCAGGGTGGCAGGGGAGAAGTCCGAGTTCGTCAACTCCTTCTCAAGCTGCCCAGAATACAGAGCGATTACGCGTAATCGTACAGACGCTGCGCATGAACAGATAACAAGATAACAACCAGACAGACAGAGACACAAAATGACACGAACTGGCCAGCTTACCTCCCAGTGGTTATCGGGTGTTCCTCGGGCAGGGATCCGGACGGGGTTACAGGAGTTCTCCTGGCTGGCTCGCCAAATGAAAGACCCACCGATTCCCTGTCCAAGAAAGACGCACGAGGCACTGGCTGCAAACGCAAGAGGCGATTTATTGATACACAGGCGCCTGCGGGTGCCCAGCGAAACCTCAGCCGGAGCTTCGGTGAACTGGCACACCGGGCGTTGGGGTACAGATCTTTTATAGGGTACAGTGGTCAGTTTCCCTCCTAGCACAGTAACAGGTATCTCATTGGCTCTTTTGAATCCAGCATATAGGTCACTTAAAGGGTAAACTTGTTTTTCACTATAGGTTCCTGGAAAAACCATATAAAAATCATTTGTTATTCATTGTATGGTTTTTCATTGTATGATCCCGTTTGCCCAACCGTGCCGGTTCCTTTCCCAACCATCCTGTCCTTTCTTAATCGGTTACACTTAACTGATTTTCTGAAAAATACATCTGACGTCTGTGCAGGTGCGGAAGCAAGCCCTGGTGATTTATTACTGGGCCTAAAGTTATTGGGCTGGGGTCTTTCATTACCTACATGAAGACGCTTTAAACAACTGTAATTTTCTGAGACTTCTGTGACTGTACTCTCTTAACATGAACATCTGAATTTCTTATGCTTAGAAACCTACCTCCAGAGCTCCTTACTATGTGAATATTCACATTCATATACCATAGAGAAGAGAGAAAGTGCACGTGCAAATCCATTTCCCTTATTTTTCTTCTCTCTCTTTTTTTTTTCTATCTCCAACTAGGAGGGAGAATGGTACAGTTGGGAAAAGACATAAGGCTGGACCCGAGAGATCAATTTGGATCAGCAGTTACCATGATCATCAGAATTAAAGTACTGGAAAATGTTGAGGATCCTCCACACTGATGTTCTTAAAGGTAGCAGGAATTTACGGGAACACAAATTTGGGAAACTTGTGTTCTAGGAGGGTTTACATTTCAATAGGAAGGAGAGCATTAGCTTTTGATAGTATCCACTGAAGTTAATCTCTACTGTCCTCTTCTTGTTTTCACACTGGTAGGAAAGAAAAGAATTGTAGTAAACAGCCCATTGCAAAAGCTTAAATTGATATGGTCAGGGGGAAAAAAATCAAAATAGAGTAGTAATTTTTCAGGGCACTTAAAATAGAGTCAGAAGCCCATTGTGAAACAGAGCTCAGACTGTTGGCAGCTGAATATTTAAACTGGACTATAGATGTGCTCTCCCTAAAGGCAAGTTGACCTTTGAAATACTGTTGACCTCTGCTGATTTCACTATTAACAACCTCCTTCCTCCCAAATTCCCAGGGACTGAGACTACACTCAGTCCCTCTCTTACAGGAAAGCCTTTTTTTTCCCCTGCACCAGTCGTAATTCCTGGCTAACAAGTGATGTCATTTCCAACCCCCTTGCAGTTTAAAGCTATAAATAAAGCTGCCATTTTGTAAAAAACCTTGGAGCACATTTGAAGATGCTTAAGTATGTGTTTTCCCAGATTGAAATAGTAATTAGCCCAAAATAGATGTCATTCTCTTTGTTCTTGACTAGGTTGGCTTTATTCTTGGTCGACAGCATCATTTGGCCAAAATTTAAAATAAAATCTTATTTTCTCCTTTGACTATCTCTCTGGTTCAGTTTTCATCATGGTATTATGTTCAAATAGCATGGAATGAGGGCATGAGACTTTTGTTAAGAATTGAAGAATTCGATAAATACTTCTCAAGGACGAACATCTATGTGTGGAAAAAAGGAGAGGTTAAGAGTTACAATAGCTGGGGGTGGTGGCTCAGTGGTAGAGCACTTGCCTAGTATGTGTGAGTCCCTGGGTTTGATTCTCAGCACTGCATGTAAACAAGTAAATAAATGTCTATCAACAACTAATAAAAATATTTTTAAAATAGGTAAAATAATCTCTCCCCCATTACCTGTAGCTCTTCTATTTTGCTACTAGCTAAGACAACCACTAAGTCAGAAATTGCATTGACTTGTTGAAAAAGGTTTAAAAAAGAATACCATTCAGTAGCAATCTTGATCTTTTAACTCAGGCTTAGAACAAAGCCACTGCAGGGGCCTCAAGAGACACAGTGAGACTATGAAATTAGGCTTGGTCAGGTAGGGGAGGGAAAAAACCAATTTCCTGTCTACCTTTCCTTGTTTTTCACTGAGACTCCCTGTACAGATTAACAAGAGAAAAACAAACAAAAGTTGATTAACATATCACTGTCATGAACATGTGGGGAAAAAAACCCAGAGACATGAATAAATCTCTAGAGTAGGTCTCAAAGATCATTGTACTGTCATGTGTAACTAATTAAAACAAATTAAAAAAAAATAAGAAGTTTAAACTTCAGGCTTAGATACTATCCTTTTCTGAAACAAAGAAAGAAGAGTGTGGGGAAAGGCCCTGCTGAGAGTCCTGGTCAGAAGGAGCACTGTAGGACAAGGGTGTGATTGTGCCGCAGGTTCGGTCCATACCTTCTCCGCTGTTTAAGGGCCACTAGTGATTTAGTCTTCCTTCTCTCGGATGTAGAAAGGAGAGACCCTCACAAGGGGTGATTCCTTTCATATACGTAAATTTCCTTACAGGACAACTTTCTAGAGCTACTCCTGTGTTGGCAGTTTCTCAAAGTGACCAGCTCAAAATCTATCCATAGGCTAAAGAGGCATATATTAATTACAGTGGCAAATTCTGCACTTCTATAGTCCTATTTGAGGTGAGCATGTTCTGAGTCCCATCAGTCACCTTCTTTTCTGCATCCTTCCCATTCTGGCCCCTCTCTCTGTGGGCCAGTCACACTGGCTCCCATTCTACCCTCTGACAATGTTCTAGCTGCCCCCCCAGGCCTCAGACCCCTTTCACGACATTCCTCCCACTTCAACCAAAGTGCTCATTTCTTAAATGCTGTTCCACCCACCGTATAGATGATCTGACTAAATGAATTCACTCATATGACAATATAAAGGAGGCTTAATTTTTCCTTAATTTTCTAACTGTATTTTTCAAAGAGAAGTGTCTGAGTATAAGCAAATCTCCAGATGGCAGCTATTGACAGGAAATGGCTTTGAGCAACTATCTCACTTGACTCTACTTCCCCATCAGTCTGTCAACAGCCACTTAGGGAGCCCTGGCTGTGTGTCACGCACTTCTGGTACAGAGTCTGTAACGGGTGAAGACAGAGTCAGCCATTGAGGGGCCTATTCTCTAGGTGAGAGGGCAGGTGATAGACACACAAGCAAAGTAACCAAAAGATAATTTTAGGTGAAGAAGCAGGGTAGTGTGGGGCAGAATGAATTGGGGACAGGAAGATGTTTAGCCACATTGGGAAGGTACCTCTGAGTCTCAATTCAAGAGAGGAAGGGTATCAAAAATATCCAGCAGAGAGAACAAGTGCAAAGAGCCTGGATGTTTCAGGGAAGGAAACAAGACTGGAGTTAATGATGGTCTGTCTGATCCCAGATTCATCTCTCCAGTCTATGCCTTTCTCTTCAACTCCAGATTGTTATATCCAACTTGACTTTTATAAGGTATTTCAAACCTAGCAGGTAAAAAACTGAACTTTCGATTCCATTCACCAGCCTCAAAATCAACTTCTTCCTGATCTTCCCCTGTCAACAAAAGGCATCTCTTTTTCTCCAACTGCTAAAACCTGATATTTTGAGTCATTCCTGACTCTTTGCTTTCTCTAGGATCTCACGTGACATCTGTTGACATTTACAATGACTATTTTTTCAAACAAAATTGAATCTGGTCCCTCATCACCTCTTCCACTGCTACCATCTTGCTACAGACAAGGACTATGTTAATTGCTTTGACTGTAGGTAGGGTGTAGGCTAAAATGCTACATCAAATATTCCATCCAGCTAAGAAGCTGAATAGTACTTCAGAGATGGCTTTTATTTCTCTCTTACCCAATACTCCAGAGAGAGAAAGCCCTATGCAATGAGATCATCCAGAGAGTTAAAAGGGAGTCACATGGCCACACCCAGCTGCAAGGGAGTCTGGGAAACATAGCATCCAGCTGGATCACCACAGGTGTGGATAAATCTTTGGGATGTTTGTGAACTAAAATGAGTAAAGAAACTCCAGTGGTCTCTCTGTCCACCACTGTGGAAGTCTTCCCTTCAGGGAAGAACTGGCTGCCCACCTAAGAGGAGTGTGGTCAGCACCTGGCTTCCTTCAGTCACCTCTGCAAGGTTGCCTCAGCTACAGAGAGGAGCCTTTTGAGGTCACATCCTTCCCACAGTAACTTGCATTCCATGACTGACTGAGTGGGGGCCATAAAGGACCTCCCATTTCAGGACTCTCACAGGCCATACTAGCTTGTTCTCTCTTGCTGCCCTCTGACTGACCCAGCCTTGTCAGGTCTGCATTTCAGCTCAGTTTCCTGCTCTGCCTGAACATGTTTCCCCTGCCTTCCTTTCAAAGCTTCAGTCCCTAATAAACCTCTTGCATCCCCAATTCTATCTCAGTAGCTGCTTCCAAAAGACTCAAGCTATTGGTCTCCCTGATCCTACCCATATGCAGAACATTCCCTGCACAGTGGTCCTTCGAAAACATCAATCAGATTATGTCACTTTGCTTCTCTAAACCTGAGTTTCCCACATCACTCAGAGAAAGTCACATCCTGATCATGGCCAATAAGGCCCCTAAGCTCTGTTCCCCTGTCACTCACAGCTCGGAACTGGCTCCCTCTTCTGCTCTCCTCCCGCCTTGCTGGCCTGTTCCTTGGACAGTCCCACCACTGACCAGACACAGAGTTTTGCTCTCAATCTTTCCCCAGGAAACCTCAGGACTTACTCCTTCTTTTTCTTCAGATCTCTGGTCTAACACCACCTCCTCCGGGAAGCCTGCCCTCATTGCCCTATTTTAAAAAGCATCTCCTTCCACTGCCCACTATTCATTTTATCCTAATTAGTTTTCTTTGGTTAATCCTTGACATCTCATCTATTATTAATTAATTAATTAATTGTTTTTCCTTCTCCCAGTAGGATGTTGGCAACCTCGGGGCAGATATTTTGCCTGTTTGTTTTTTAAAAAAATGTATTTATTTATTTTAATTACGTATATATGACAGCAGAATGCATTTTGATTCATTGTGCACAATTGCAGCAGAACTTTTCAGCGATTGTACATGATGTAGCGTCACACCACATGTGCAGTCATACACGTACCCAGGGTAATGATGTCCATCTCATTCCACCATCTTTTCTGACCCCATGCACCCTCTCTCCCCTTTGCCAAGTCACAGTTCCTCCATTTTTCCCAGGCCTCCCCCCTCCCCAATATGGATCAGCATCCACTTATCAGAGAGAACATCTGATAAGCCTTTGGTTTTTTGGAAATGGCTTATTTTGCTTAGCATGATATTCTCCAACTCCATCCATTTACCTTCAGATGCCATAATTTCATTCTCTTTTAATGATGAGTAATATTCCATTGTGTATGTGTACCACAGTTTCTTTATCCATTCATCCATTGAGAGGCATCTAAGTTGCTTCCACAGTTTAGCTATTGTGAATTGAGCTGCTGTGAACATTGATGTGGCTGTGTTACTACAGTATGCTGATTTTAAGTCCTTTGTGTATAGACAGAGGAGTGGGGTAGCTGTTTTCTTCATGGCTATGCTAGTTCATGATAAGACTCAAAGAAAAATCACAGAATAAACGATGAAAAGTGGAAAAGAGAAGGGAGAGCTGTGGATACAGGTCAGCTGGGGCTGGATCACAGAAGACCTTGTAGAGTACAGAGAGGAATCTGCATTTTGTCCCATTTTTCATGGGGAAGCCATGGAGCGTCTCAGCAGTAGAGGAGCCTCATCTATTGTGCAAGGTATCGCTTAGTTGAAATATAAGAATCAAGAACCTGATGTTATCGTTCAAAGGCAGCTCACCACTTCTTGAAGAAACTTACTTCATTGCTGAAAATCTTTAATTATTAAGCATTTCTTTCATACATTGACTCTTTCTTCCCTCCAACTGGTACTCATTAGTACACTGTCTGTGCTCAGGAACAATTCAAAACAGGCTGAAAATTTCCTTCACATAATGGTTCTTGAACTCTTTGGACACACTTTCTTAGTCATCTTCTCTCTAGGGAAGGCATCAGTATCATTCAATTACATGACTTCCAGACGTCACTGTCTGCAGGCGAGGCCTCCCTCTCCCATGTGTTTCTGGAGAACTGCCAAACTTTGGTCGGACCAACACAGTACAAAGGAGCAATTATGTTCAAGACTGTCTATTCCTTTTGAACACAGCCTAATTCAGTCACCCTCCAGCCATGTCACCAGTGGGTCAGGCTAAACTGATGATCGGTGGAAAGGTCCGTAACTTCTTCAAGCTGGGCGGCTTCCTTTTCTTTATCAACCTACATGCTGAGATTTACATTGATCTGGTGAAATTTATCTCGTGGTTTGGGGCTTAGAGATCAATCTTGCCCTCATTTATCTAGCTATAGAACACCTGAAAAATCTGTAAAATCTTGGATTTTATTCAATTTGCTGAATATATTGAATAGAATTAGGTGGGGGTCAATTTTTTATCATTTCATTCTGGAAAGTTTTTCTAAGTAATAAGCTCTTAAAATAATAGACTGAGCAGTTGGAGGTGTGTATTCTTATGTATGTAGTGCAAAGTCCCTTAGCCTGGGAATCTTAGCCGATACAGGCACGAATTTTGGGATGGGGCAAATAACTGAAAGAGAGCAAACTCTGTTGAAGAAAATGAATAAGACAGCACAATCACAAATATTCTTGACAAGTTAAATAAGATGCTGCACTTATTTTGAAGTAGGAGACCAAGGCATCCACCATAAAATGAAAGTATTGTAGTATATCTGTGCTTGCTCACATATTTAGAGACCAAAAGAATGTTTCTTATGATCCATGATTCTCCCAGCAACTTGGGAGGCTGAGACAGGAGGATGGCAAGTCTGAGGCCAGCCTCAACAGAATAGTGAAACCTTATCTTGAAATAAAAGAAATAAAAAGGACTGGGGATGAAGTTCAGGGATAAAGTGCCCCTGGGTTCAACCCCCAGTACTGAAAAAAAGGAAAAAAAAAAATAAGATCCACGATCCTCTTGCAAAGTGTGCGTAAATCAGTGATGTTGGGTGTCCATACTCACTTTAATGAAAAAAAAAAAAAACCAGCAATAGAATATATTCATCAGAGACATTTGTGCCTCTGTTCTCTTAAAAATAGTAAATTATATTCCAAGCCCTTCTTTACCTTCATATAACTGAGACCTACTGAAGTCACTAGAGCCCCATGGAGTTTGGTTGGTCAACCATTATCTAGCTATTGAGCAGAACTTTCCACATATAGTTTGTTCAGCAGCTGCCAAATCACTGGTAACATTATATTCCAGTCCACATTTCAGGATTCCAGTAGATAAGTCATCAAATGTGTTGCTAAAAGGGAGACATACTTTATAACTGAAGTATTTCCCCTTATTTACTAACCTAGTAACTATGTCAAAAGCAGAATTGGTCTTAATTTGTTATGATCGTCAACATGTGTGAGTCGAATCTGTGCATCTTTTAGAAAGCATTTCACATTCACCTAAATGCTTTATAAACCATATGTTGACAATTCATACCATTGCCTGCGGATTCCTGTCAGACTTAGTGATACTTGGTTGTCAGAATCTATTGTCGTTCCTCCTCTATGCTCAGGCATCTCTCCTGTTTATCATTTTTTAAAATTCCATTTTTTTCTTCCACCATACAATGATACAAACATATGACATAAATTTTGGAAATAGAGAAAGCAAGAAAGAAATCTCCCCAAACTCAATTACTGTTACTATTTCAGCTCATTAACTTCCAGCATTCGTTTCTATATATGTTCTTAATAGCATTACAATTTTGGACATATTTTAAGAATAAAATTTGCATGTAATTAGATTTTCTTCCTTACTGTCCCATATTATAAAGATGTTTATGGGATCACAATTACAAACTTTGCAACTTGGAGTATATTTTCCAGGGGGACAGTCCCTGAATTCATTTTGGATTGTTAGTTGCTTATTTTATTTTTAGCTGGACTTTACCTCCATCTTCATGGTGGCTATTTTATTCTTTTCAACGTGAGTGTTAATTTCCTTTGCTATATAAACTAGAATAAAACTAAACATTAAAGAATTGAAAACCTTGTCAGCTGTGAACCTTGTACTGTGGTTAGAACACTCACACTTTGTAAGGTAGAAGAAGCATCCGTCGGGCAGATCTTTCAGGAAGGCAATTAAGGAATATGTATCAGGAGCCTTGAATGTGCTTTATGCTTTGTCCAAGTTTTTCCACCCCCAGGATTCTATCCAAAGAAAATAATGCATTAAAGATTTTTGTGGCCAGGTGTGGTGGTGTATGCCTATAACCCCAGTGGCTTGGAAGGCTGAAGCAGGAGGACCATGAGTTCAAAGCCAGCCTCAGCAAAAGTGAGGAGCTAAGCAACTCAGTGAGACTCTGTAATGTAAAATAGGGCTGAGGATGTGCCTCAGTAGTCAAGTGCCCCTGAGTTCAAGCCCTGGTACCCTCCCTCCCCAAAAAAAGATTTTTGTAGATAGGGTGGGAGTATAGCTCAGTGGTAGAGTGCTTGCTGGTACATATACAACCCTGGGTTCCATTTCTAGCACACACACACCTCCACATACATATTTTAAAAGAATCTAAACTGTAGCACTGTTCATACTAGTGAAAGATAGCAGCTAAACATGAAAAAGTAGGGATATACTTTAAATATAGAGCATGTACAAAACGGAAAATTAGGTAGTTACTAAAAAAAAAAAAAATGAGCTTTGAAAACACAAAGAGTGACCCAGGAAAAGGCCTGTGATGTGAAAATAAAATACAAAGTTGTGTGCTGAAGACGATCCTGAATTTGAAGTATACAAATGCTGAAAAGAAAGAGCTCAGCTGGCTGCAGGGGCATATGCCTGTAATCTCAGTGGCTGAGCTGAGGCAGAGGAGGATTGCGAGTTCAAAGTCAGCCTCAGCAATTTAGTGAGGGCCTAAGCAACTCAGTGAGACCCTGTCTCTAAATAAAATACAAAAAAAAGCAGGGGATGGGCACCTGAGTTCAATCCCCGTACCAAAAAAAAAAAAAAAAAAAGAAAGAAAAGAAAAGAAAGAAAGAGCGAGCTCTGGGTGGTGATATTAAAGGGTTTTTATTTTTTCCATCTGTTTGCTTCCCAGATCAACTTAAACAATGCTGTATTACTTTCATAATGACAAACATATGTGTGAAGCCCCTTCCCCATGAAGCACAAGGCCCCCTCCTGCCGCCTTCCATTCTGACCTTCCCTCTTTGTCGGTCCAGCTTTTGCAATCTTTATCTCCTGGTGGATTTGGTGTAGTCAGCGGAGTCCCTGAAGTCCTGTGGACTTGGTTCATATTGCACTTTGAATTCATTGCATGCATTCCTCCATTTTTTTTTAAAGCATGATTTTTTATTTTTTAAATCTGAGCTCATCAGAGAACTTTGGAAGTCCTGTTGGTTTCTCTGGCTGCCTCTTCATTTTCTTCTACATCTGAGCATCCCTGAGTGCATTTTCAGGATTTCAGGTTCCATCCTCGTCTCCTAAGCCTCTTTCCCTTTTGGGATCTCTAGTGATGAGATCACACTGATCTTTTCTTTGGATTTCTCTCAGTGTTGATCTATTGGTGAATGATACTTGTATGAAGTTCTCTCCTTTGTGTTCCAAAGTGTCACAGCAAGTTTGTCTGGAACTTGTCCCTAACTCAGGATCTCACAAGAACTAGGAAAAGGGAGGAGGGAGTTTGGAGCTGAGAGCAGACCCTCACTTTGGGACCGGGCAAAGGGTTGAGAAGATCCAGCCAGTCGAGAGGCTGCTGCTGGAAGAACTGGCTGGGGTTTCCGATGATCACGGGCTTTAGCTGGGTGACATTAAGACTCTACCAAGGCGGGCACAGTGGCACAGGCCTGTAATGCCAGCTCCTCAGGAGGCTGAAACAGGAAGATGATGAGTTCAAAGCCAGCCTCAGCAACTTAGCAAGGTTCTGGGCAACTTAGTGGGAACCCGTGTCTAAAAATAATACGTTTAAGGGCTGGAGCTGCAGCTCAGTGGTAGAGCGCTTGCCTAGCATGTATGAGGCCCGGGTTCGATCCTCAGCACCACATAAAAATAAATAAACAGAATAAAGTGTTGTGAAAAAAATTCTTAAAGGAAAAAAAAATGTTTCAAAAGGGCTGGGGATGTGTCTCAGTGGTTAAGCACCCCTGGTTCAACCACTGGTAAAACAAACAACAACAACAACAAAAGACCCTACCAAATTGTAGGGAAGTGTCCACATTATTTTCTATACAAAGATGAGTTCCTAGAACAGGGAGACTCATGACTGATGCCTAAGGGGGCCAAGGCTGGTAAGCAGCATCATTATTTGATGCTCATTTAACCCATATGAGCTACAATCCCACTTTGATGGTATGGATTTTCATACAGGCGTGTACTATTTTTCCCCCAATGAGGAAATAGATTTTCCATCTTAACTACATTTCTGATAATATTTTTAAAACTAGTAAAAACAAAATAAAAGTCCAACATATTGGAAAAAAGGGAAGAGAATAATATACTCATATTCCACCTCCTGGAGCTAATTCCCACTGATGTTTTGCAATGAAGAATGGAACGTAGCCTTTCATTCTGTCTTTTGTTCTTTTGTGTTTTCTGCTAATGAGTACCAGTTCACTGAGTCTCGTTCAAATCTATTAGATTTTATGATTTGTGTGGGAATTCAAAGTACTTTGATGCAAGACATTGGAGGCATTTAAATTAATAAGAATATTAATGAGAGTTAAATTTCAGCAAGCACTCACTGTGAGCCAGGCATTCTGTGTGCATTCCAACTGAACCCTGACAACCACTGAAGGAAGTCTTATTTTATCCCCACTCTAGGAATAAAATCTTGAATGTCACCTGCCCAAAATGACACAGCTGGTGAGAGATGGCCAAGCTCCCAATCGAAGGTACCGAGATTCAAACCTCTGAACTTGGCCAGGGCCCCACACCCCTCCATGGCGGTGGGCTTGTCCATTTTCGATAATGTCATTATTCTGTAAAAGACCACGTACTATGTTCCCTTTTCCCTTTGGATTACTTTCTCCTCCATAATCTTGATATCACAAGTTTATATCTGAGCATTTTCCTCTAAATTTGGTCTAAGATCTGGATTGGTGAATCTTCCCAGAGAAATTCCCTCTAGTTCCTGAAGAATGACCTTAACACTTTACCGAGACCACATATTAGGCCATGATTCTGGGGGAAAATTCTTCCCTCTGATGCACACTCAGGAGAGCAGCACCTGTTCTGACTCATGGTGGTCAGGTTACGCAGTACATTTCACATACGTTGCTCATCTCAGAGAAAAGCCTTCTACTCCCCAGCACCTCAGAAGGCAGCCTTGGTTGAGAGGGTCGTCTACACAGTGAGGAATGGAGGTGCGTTTACATGGTGATGTGCTATGGTTTTTCTTCTTTGAATCTGTTTCTCTCCCTGCATTACCTTCTCACCCCAATGTGCCTTCTACACTGCTGTAATATTCTGTCCAAAATACAAACCTGGCCTTGTACCTCCCCTCCACTGCCTTTAAGGTGAGTTCTAACTCCTTAATATGGCAAGTGAGAGCCTTCACCGTATAGTTCCTACTCCCCTTAGGCTCATTTCCTGTTACTCCTCACTTAAAATATTCTGCACCAGCCATCTTCAGCTGTTTGCAGTGGTTGGAGTATATCATACTGTTTTGTGCATTCCTTGATATGCTCATTCTTACCATTACATCCTTACACGCTGGGAAACACAAGTACCTTACTTTTTTAAAATTTTTTTTAAGCTATAGATAGACATAGTGCTTTTATTTTATTTATTTATGTGGTGCTGAGGATCGAACCTAGTGCCTCACATGAGCCAGTGAGTGCTCTACCACTAAATCACAACCCTATCCCTTTATATATTGCTTTAGAGTCATAAACCAAACAGTGTTGCACCTTGGTTTTAGTAAACCATGAACTCCTCCTAGGCAATAGTGAAGTTCTCTCTATTTCTGAAATTCCAGTATCAATCATAAGGTAGAGCTCAGCAAGGACTTAGTAAATGTGTGTAAAAGAATGATTGTATTAGCCAGGCACTATAGCACACACCTGTAATCCCAGCCACTTGGGAGGCTGAAGTAGGAGGATTACAAGTTCAAGGCCAGCCTGGGCAACTTAGTGAGATATTGTCTCAAAATAAAAAATAAAAAGGACTGGGGAAGTAGATCAGTAATAGGGTGTCCCTGGGTTCAATCTCAGTACTGCAAAAAAAAAAAAAAGAATGAATGCATTGATAAAACCCAAGAGGTAACCACAAGAGATCAGGAATTGTGTAAAACAGAAAGAATGGAAAGTACTCTCCCTTTGGCAAGAGAGAAACAGGTAAACACTGACATGATAGAACTGTGGGGCTTGACACTCATTGCAGTCTTAATTATCTGGACACTCAAAAAAACTAAAGGCCTAATTCCAGAAATTGTTTCAAATATTCTAAATAAAGCCCCAGGCTTTCGTATTTTTAAAAATGAATTGGGAGATTCTAATGTGAAGTCAAAGTTAAGAATAACCTGCTCTGGATAAAAATAGAAATTGCAATCCATAAATATTAATTTTTTTCAGGGTAAAAGCCATATGTTTGGAGGATCCCAGTTTCCAACAAAAATGTCCTCAGTATTGATTTAGGCCAACAATGTACACATTTCTAAACATATTTAATCATGCTCACAAAACCCTGACTCCTTATTCCCTTTGCAAAGGTGAACACAATTTCTGATAGATTTTATTATTGTAGGAGCAAAGATACCTACAAGTCTGACGGAGACCTTGTTGGTGGACATTGGCTAGGATTCCAATCCAGAAAGAGACAACATTGAAAGCAGTTTAAAAAATAAATCTAAACTGTTGCTAAATGTTTAATGACAAGGTCAAAGTCTCTGCTTGTGGAGTAAATAAGATTAAGCTTTTAAATGTGAAGCAATGTGGTTTTAGGAATACAAACTTTGGACTCTGAGTCCAGGTCTCTATACTTTAATTTATAAATTAGGGTAGGAAAAGATATACAATTATTAAGAATTTTAAGTACAAGGTCCTTTGTTTTTTGCAAAATAAATATTGCTGTGTGTTCTTCAGCCTAAGTGTCTATGTCTATCCCCATTTATGATTTGATAAAATGTAACACAACACGTGTAACATTAAATCGGAAGATTGCTAGTCATTACTGGTGAGTAGAAACCCCCAAAATACAAAATGGTCCCTTGATTTTCTGAAATTCCTTGGATTTTTTTTTCTTAATAATTTTTCCGTTTGCTCTGCTAAATCACACTTGGAGGGTTGTATCTTTAAAACATCATTTAACATTGATAATCAGCCAGTCCTTTGGTTATTATCCTAGGTTAACTTTTGCAGTGTGAGTTGAAATACATGGAAAGGAAGATAGATCAGTCAGGAGATAACTACACAGTACTCGAGTTATACAGAACAATGTATCCCAAACAGGAAGATGGAAATAATTGAATGGTACAATTTCATCTCGTCTCCCCAGAAGGCTTTTCATGAGACCCATGTGTGTTTTTGGAAGAGTTCTGGGAACATTTTGTAGTTCTCAGACATGTTCAAGTGGCAAAGCACGTAGGACTAGTAATAATCATAATTTATTAATTGTGCAGATTTTCTTCTATCATCTTTGCATTTAATTACAGGAACAAGGGAAAATTTTACCAGCCAAAAAATAAAAATGAAAATAACAACCACAGGTCCACATGACTCCTCTCAGACTAACTTTGATCTAGTTATTTTTACATTTTCCTGTTACTGTTATTTGGCATCATTTTCCAAAGTTCAGTAGCTGGCAAATAAGAGCAGGGTGATGATGTTGAGAGAGAAAGGGAAGGAAGGGAAAGAAAATTAAGAGAATTGCATTGATTATTAAGGGGTGATGCAAATGAAATTTGAGGCCTCATGTGGTGCAGTTTAAGAATAGAATCTTGGACCTGGGGGTGTAGCTCAAGAGTAGAGCATGTGCTTAGCAAGTACGAGGCTGGGTTCGAACCCCAGCACTAAAACAAATCAAAAAGTCCGGCAAAGTCTCCCCTAGTAACCCACTGAAAACACCCTCAAGAAATCCACAAAAAAAGCACTTTTTTAAAAAAAATGTTATTTTAAAATAATTTCAATTTCAAACATACAGAGAAGTTGCAGAAATAGAACAAAAAAAATTTCCATACCCTTTTAATTCCAAAGATCCAAAATTTGCACCAGATGTCCCTTCAGGCTCATAGCAGAAGAATCACATGATGCACCCATTTATTATGTGTCTCTAAATTCCCTCAGTCTTTTCTTTGCCCTTTGTAGCTTTTGCTTTTTGAAGATTCCAGGACAGTCAGGTTGCGCAGTGTCTTTCAACTGGAGTGTATACAATGCTTGTGGTATGACTCAAATCAGTATGTTTTGGGTAGGACTATTGCAGAGTGATATTGTATTCTTCTCATTGCATTCTGTGGGAGCGGGGAGCATGTGATGCCAATTGGTCCTGTTAATGATGGCATTAATTTTGATTAAGATGGTGTCTGCCAGGTTCTTCCCAAATATATTCTGCTTTCCCCTCCTTTGCAATAAATAATTATATGCAGAGACATTTTTAGGACTGTGTGAGCATTTCATTTCTTATCCCACTTGTGCCCTCTAGTTTTACCATCTATTGCTATTTTTTGCCGGAATTAAATATTTCTATGATGATTTCAGAATTATGATTTTCTAATTATAGTGTTCCTACTGTACAATTGATTGGCATCCTACTGTGAGAACTTCCTTATCTCTCCATATACTTATTACGTGTTTATTGCTATCAAAGTAGACTCACTACCTTCTATTTTTCAAATTAATTTAAGAAAAGATTGAGGGGCTGTTGTTGTGGCTCACGCTTGCTTAGCATGTGTAAGACCCTGGGTTTGTTCCTCAGCACCACATAAAAATAAATAAATAAAGGCATTGTGTTCATCTACAACTAAAAAAAAAAAAAAAAACCTTAAAAAAATTGAGATGGGGTGTTACTGTGTTGCTCAGACTAGCCTGGAACTCCTAGGCTCAAGTGATCCTCCTGCCTCAGCCTCCTGAGTAGCTGGGATTGTAGATGCATGCCACCACACCTGGTTTTGGCTCCTATCTTGTTCAGTGGATGATAACTCACTACTATCTTTATTTATTTGACACAGAACTTGTCCCGAATTGGATCAGGGACCCTTTAAGTTCTTCGGAGACATTTTGGCATGTTCCTATCAGTCTTTGAGCTTTATCTGAAGTTGTTCTTCACCTCCTGATATTTCCCTGCCCCAGTCCTGAAAGAGTCAATTTTCCAAGGAGCCTGGCTCTTTTCAATAGAGAGCTGATTTTCAGAAACCCAGATGTAGGCACCAGGGGTGCTCATTGTTACTGGGTGCATTGCAGTTCCCAGGCTATCCTAGTGTACAGAGCTGGGAATCATATGGATGAGCAGGCACACCATTGTAATCTGTGTTTATTTCTGTGTCTATCTATTGAGTTAGTCCACTTCCCATTGCAGTGACAAAATGCTTGAAAGAAGCAATGTAAAAGGAGAAAAGATTTATTTTGGTTCACAGTTTCAGTCCAGTGTTGGCTGGATCCATTGCTTTAGGCCTGTGGTGAGGCAGAATATCACTGTGGGCAGCAAGTTGTGGAACCAACCTGCTCACTTCATGGCAGCTGGAAAGCAGAGAGCAGGAGGGGCCAGGACTAGATAAAACCTTCACGGACACATCCCAAAGAAACTATGTCCTTCAACTGGGACCTATCTCCTAAGTTTCCACCACATCCCAATAGCCCACTAAATTATGAATCTACCAATGGATTATTCCATTGATGGATTAGAGCCCTCATGATCCAATCACCTACCAAAGGCCTCACCTCTGAACACTGTTGCCTCTAGAACCAAACCTTCAACACATGAGCTTTGGGGAGAAATTTCAGATCTAAACCAAAACACCCTCTACACGTGCAAAAATTGTACTGATATCTCTTTCTCCAATCCAAAGCCACAGGGTTCATTTGAACTTTCCTTCTCTCTGTACAGCCACTTCCCTTTGTCAGTGAGAAACCTCACTCCTGATATCCTTAACATATCTGCTTGTTGGCTCAGAATCTTGTATGTAGCCCCTCTTGTCACACCACGAGGATGCCATCCTCACACGGATCACCACGACTGACCCATTCAGGTTCCCTTGAGTTTGGGACTGAATTTAGGTGGAAGGAAGGAAGAGAGGGAGAGATATATAGAGGTAGGAAAGGAGGAAAGAAAGACAGGAGAGGGAGAGGGAGGGACGAAAGAAATGAGAGGAAAGAAGGAAGAAATGCATTGATTTCCAGTTGAGATATAATTAAGGAAATGTACACATATGAAATGTGTAGTTTGATGAGTTTGGAAAATTACAGGTATGCAAGTACAACCACCTAAAATAAAACGTAGAATATTTATATCCTTCTAGAAAACTTCCTCAGGAAAGAGAATACATCTATTAGCAAACATCATTAAAACCCTTCTCTCCTCACTGCTCCTCTTAATTTGATCAGTTTGCGGCTTCTGCCAAAAACATTCTCTTCTCAATTTAAACCTTCTCTTCCCCAGTTTTCTTTTCCTGATGCCAATCCTGGTTGATTCCTCTCTTTCTCCATCTACCTTAGATCGTCATTATGCAGAACAGCTCAGCACCTCTCAGCTTTATTCGTTTTTTTCTCTTTTCCACATGTTGAGGGAATTCACTACAATAAAACGGTACCTGGAATTTATCCAGTTAGCAAGAATCCCTCCCTTTAGAAGGGCAAAAGAAGAACCACCATTATTTTCTATTGGAAGGAGCACACTTTTTTTTTTTTTTTTGGTCATACCTTGATTTTATTTATTTATTTTTGTGTGGTGCTGAGGATCAAACCCAGGGCCTTGCGCGTGTTAGGCGAGCGCTCTACTTCTGAGCCACAATGGCCCCAGGAGCACACTTTTCTTATCATGGAACACAGTGTTCATTAGAAGCGTAGTTTAAGAATCACTGCCTGAGCCAAGAATTTATCAAGTGATGTGTGTCAAGGAACTTTGGACCCATGGGTATAAATCAAGACCACCCAAGTGAAAACTAACAGAGGTTGTTGGTTCAGAACTTGCTATAGCCAGGAAGTCAGCCATCATCGTGTATTAGGCAGAGACTCAAAATGAGGCAGAGTGGGAAAACTTCATAACAGAAAAAAATGTAGGGTTTCTAGTATGTCCTGGTGGGTTGATGGTGTGGGGGAGATGGAGGCAAGCTAATTGGATGTGCGGCATCCTCTGTGTGACTGATTAGAAGAACTTGTTTGTCTTTCTCAAGTTGGGCCAATTGCTACAGAGGTTGTGGATTCACTTCCTAGACTTGGTGCTGCAGAGACCATTCTATTTTCATATATGGTCTGGCCATGTCCATCTGTATATTCAGTCTCTTAGAGTAAATGATGTATTAGAGAAATATGGAGTCATGGATGGTCCTCTCCAAGTTCTCCCAAGCAACATCATCAGCAATTGCCCATTCTCTCTTCCTACTCAACTTCTTTTCTTCTTTGAGTCCCAACCTGTTATATCATATCAACTTTTCAACCCCTAAAACAGGCCAGAAACCTCCCTGGACAGATCTAAGATGTACTGTGAATGGATGAACAGGACTTTATATTGATTTGACATGAGAGATTGAGGAATCAAGGAGGACTCTAAGGTCACAACTGGAGTCACCAGGAGGAGCTTATTATTAACAACATGTAAAAGGGAAATTGGGAAGAAATAGTCATATTTGTGAAAGAAGATGTCAAGTTCATGTGTTAAGGTGGTAGGTGTCTCCTTGAAGATGTTCTTTAGAATCACACAGTTGGAAACTGGAAGATCATTTTAGAGATGTGGAGATGGAGACATAGATTGAGTTAAATTTATATTACAAGGATGTTGGTGAGACAGGAGATTTTGGTGATCCATCTACAACATACAGGAAACAAAAGATGGAGAATGAGAGGTTCAGGCAATCTGGAAATTATCAGGGTTCTGCGAGAGGCGATAATGGACTACTATGTGCTCTTAAGAAAAATGTCACGTACCAAAGAGGAAACCATCTACCCAAGATTTCACAATAGACTCGCCCATGTGGAGTAAATGATTAAAGAATGGAGATCTCAGAGTTCCTTTCAAAACATGACATTTTATCTCCTATTTACAGAGATAAAAGTACACCCCCAAAGTGGTTTAATATTTAAGCATGTTCATATTTGTGTCTCTCTTTTTTAGCAGAGGGATCCCACTTTGGTGGTGCCAGGGTGAATCATCGACAATGTTTTCTCCAGTGCTCATCCTGCTCTCGAGTTTTCTCTGCCATGTGGTTATTGCAGGACGGAGTAAGTACTTTTTGTTTGAGAAAATAATTAATATATCCAACATCCTAGTATTTGTCAGGGATCAATCATAGTTTTAAATTTAGAGTAGATGTTGGAGAGACTGAATTGGCATTTACTCTTTGATATTGACATACTTAAAGCTCCTCCATAAGACACTTAGCCAACTTGAGCCTCAGGGTACAGACCTGTGACATGGGGATAATAGTAATACTCGCTATAAATGACTGTTGAGGAGACTAGGTGAGATATGACACATGAAGGCTTTGGTGTGGAATTTGGTATACTTACTATTGGTAACAGTGACTATTTTCCATGTGTGTTTTGAACTTAAACAGAAACTTCTCTTTTTAAAAAAAAAATTTATTAATTGTTGGTGGACTTTTATTTATTTATTTTTATGTGGTGCTGAGAATTGAACCCAGTGCCTCACACATACTAGGCAAGTGCTCTACCACTGAACCACAACCCCAGCCCGTGGAGACTTCTTAACCATCTGCTTGGTGCTCTATTTCAGCCTGTCCAAAGCCTGAAGAGATACCATTTTCCATAGTCAGTCCATTGAAAACATACTATGAACCAGGGGAGCAGATAGTATACACATGCAAGCCAGGTTATGTGGCCCGGGGAATGATGAGACGGTTTACCTGTCCTCTCACGGGGATGTGGCCCATCAACACTATGAAATGCACACGTAAGTTGGCACCTTCTCTCCCCTCATTTGGGTTCTGGATGTTGATGAGGAATATACCTTGTCATGCTCAGGGTGCAGAGGCCAGCAGGGGCTGCCTGTGGAGGAACAAGAGGGCCAGAAGGCTCTGCAGGAGAGAGCAAGAACAATGGGTACAATTTAGAGGAGAGCACAGAGTCGTAGCCTGGTCCTAAGGGAGGTTAAGAAAAGAGACCAGGACCCATCAAAGGAAACACTGAAGAAGTTAAAAGACAAGTGGTGATACTCTGAGCTACAAAGTGATTCCAAAGAGACACTTGGACAAACAAATTGGAGAATTACCTTATCCTTAAATGTTGCCTCAAAATAAAAGCATAATGAATAATTACCGAAGTGAATATAGATTTCACCTAAATCATGTCTACATTTACAATTAAATGCAAATAAATGTAACATATATAAAATTAATAATATAAATTATATATCTCACTATTGTTTTATTGTAAATAGTTGCTTTTATTTATTCCTCAGAACGGTTCTATATTATAATGCTAGCCTTATTTTTATACTCAAACATTAAGCAATGAAACAGATTGAATTCCTGGGAATTATACATAGAAGTTAGGCAGTAAAAATAGCTAAATGAGCCTATCTAAGATCTAATTATTTTGATTATATAGACATAATGTTTGCTATAATTATAAATGTTCATGCAAGTGATTTTAATATGCATTTTCAAATTTAAAAAGAAACTTTTTATTTTTTTGGTGTTAGGGATCAAATATAGGGTCTCGTGCATGCTGATCATGTGTTGTACTTCCGAGCTATATCCCCAGCCCTAAACATAATTTTTAATGAAAAAATCATTATGCCATCACTGGGGAAAATTTTACTTTAAATCAGCAATAAATTTGGAATACTAAGTTATTAATACTAAATCTTTTTAAAATATTTTAGTTGGGATGGACATGATACCTTTATTTTATTATTTTTATGTGATGCTGAGGATCAAACTCAATGCCTCACACATGCTAGGCAAGTTCTCTACCACTAAGCCACAATCCCAGCCCCTGACAATATCATTTTAAAGTTAATTTCCATGTGTATACCTCATGTTATTGCATAGTGTGTGTATAATCTTGTATTTTTCTATTTTCATCAACATGTTATAAAAATTGACTACATCCCAAGAGTCTTCATAGTTTATACTATATTGCATATATAATAGTTCAACTGTTGATTTATCTTGATTAATTAAAACAATCCTGACAGTAAAAATCTAGACAATCCAAATTCTGCAATTAGTGGGAGAGTGTAATGAGCACCTTGGTGCGTGTATCATTTGCCTTAGTCTGGATTGCTCTCTTAGAAGAGTTACTAGTAGAGTTACTGAATCAAAGGATGGAAACAAGTTCACATGTCTTTGTTTTAATGAAAATTCTACAAGCAGAGATTTACCTTTGTCTTCTTAAATCACAGCCAGAGTATGTCCTTTTGCTGGAATCTTAGAAAACGGAGCTGTACGCTATACAACTTTTGAATATCCCAACATGATCAGTTTTGCTTGTAATACCGGGTAAGGACTTTTATGAAACTAAGCAGCTGAGTACAGTTAGACATCAAGACTGGTTAATATTTCATTTCTAGACTTTAGATTGAACTTGCTGGATTCAAAACAAGCTTAGTCCCACTTTTAATATATATTACAGTGGTACTGAGGGTGTAGTAAAGAGTAGAGAAGAAGTGAGTGATTTAGGGGTTTGGCTTCTACATCAACAAGTATGGAAATATCCAACAATTCACCTGCAGCATTTTCTGGGACACTCTATGGGCCCCGAGATTAATTAAGATCCTCAGGAAAAGCATGTACAGTGGATAAGATGGTAGAAGTCCATAGAATGGAGAATGCTGGGGTACAGTGGTGCACACTTCTAGTCTCAGCTACTCAGGGGGCCGAGGCAGGAGGATCACTTTCACCCAGGAGTTTGAGGTCAACCTGGCCAACATCATGTGAGACCCTGTCTCTGGGGGCAGGAGAGGCTATAGGGGCTGCGAGTGTAGAGCTCAGGCAGAGCACATGCTCAGCATGTACAAGTGCCTGGATTCAGTCCCCAGAACATTTGAGATGCCAAGGATAGCTTGATAGATTGAAATTTTTCTTTGCAGGTTTTATCTGAATGGAACTAGTTCTTCTCAATGCACTGAGGAAGGAAAATGGAGTCCAGAGCTTCCCGTCTGTGCACGTGAGTTTATGGGTCTCACTCATGGGTAGGGTGACTAGTGGTTTGTCCCCAAATGTCTTGTTTTTAGCACTGAGAGTCCCACATCCCAGAAACTCCTTAGTCCCAGAATCCTACCATTTCTGGCTCAGTGAGAGGGTTGGTCACCCTATGTTCATCCTGAGATGATCAACCCCTCTAGATGATCAACCACACTAGAATGATAGAAGACATTTTACTCAAGAACACATGTCATATCCATTACCTGGTGGGGCCAGTAATTTCTGGGTTTGCTAATTCCAAAGCCCCCATGGTGTTTTGGCAAGGGTTTAGATATGCCTGGCATTGGCTTATTGGGGAGTGTCAGTTTGACTAGGGGAACTTCCACAAGCCGTGAGATTGACATTACCCCTATCTCCCCATCCCCTGCTCTGGAACCTCACTCATTCATTCCCATCTTTAGTAAGCATGAATTAATGATCCAGGATATGCCAGATCCTGCTCAGCACTGAGGCTGTAAGGCTGAAGAAGACAGTTTTGTCCTCAGAGAATGATTCTAGTGATGGAGACATAAAAGTAACCCTTCACAGTAACCCATGAAGCCCCGCATTTTCAATTCTGCAAATATCCTAAGGAAATTGACAAAGTGTATTAAAGTAGGTTGGAAATCATAATCTGAAGCTTATGCATCCTTCATTAAGAATGAAAATACAGGGCTGGGGCTATAGTTCAGAGGCAGAGTGCTTACCTAGATTGTGTGAGGCACTGGGTTCCATCCTCAGCACCACATAAAAATAAACAAAATAAAGGTATTGTATCCATCTATAACTAAAAAGAGTTTGTTTTTTTTTTTAAATAATGAAAATACAGATTGTCCTATAAATAGGACACTTGGATAATATAGTATCATTCACACACACACACACACACACACACAATGTATATATAATAGGTTTAGGAGTATTGTGCTGTTTTCCTCCTGGTGGGTTTTCATTGCATCATATGCTAAGCAGATGTCTCTGGAAAGTCAACAAGTTTCTGAGACCTTTCTTGTCTTTGTTTATGAATTTGTGAATAATCTGTGCACTTAGAACACATATATCAATTATTTGAGTGAATGAAGGCCAATACTTTTTTTTTTCTTTTTACCTCTAACAAAACTGGACTACTTGGAAACCATCCAGTTATTTTATCCACATCCCCACTGCAGTTGTTACAGGTCCCCAATGTCTTTGGTTGAGGCACCTTGGCTCCACTCTTTATTTTACTTTTTTATGGAATTGTGTTCATAATGTCTGATGATCATTTAATTCACGGTCAAACATTCTTCAAAGATACCTAGAATTTAATTTTCCTCAAGCATTCAGCATAATTGTTTTCTCTAGAATATTCTTTGAGGTACAAGAGCACAAGTCACAACTTGTCAACAAATAACCACAAGGGGCAACCAGTAGAGTGTACAGCAGCCGTGCAGTGCCTAGCACATTACTGTGATGAGTACCTTGTCCCAGCCTCCTATTGATAGGACAGCTACTTTGAAACATTAATACTTTGCAATACAGTACATTTCTCAAAATAAATGACAGATGAGTTCTAGAATGCATTTCTTATATTATGTGCCAGTTATGTACATGATATTTTGCTCAGTTGAACATTTAGTAGAAGTAATTTTCTTAGAAAAGTTTATGCCATTTGCACATGAATTCAAAACTACTTTAGAATGCTCCAACCATTCTCCTATTAGTTTTCTCAAAAGAATAGGCCCCTAAGAAATATTTTAAAGTTCCCAGAGTGATATATTTGTAGCTCAATTTAAGCTTTTGTAGGTGTTCCTCTTCTGGAATGATGAGAAAAAAGGGGTGAGTTAAGAGCCCTCCAAAGGCCTTGCAGTCTAGGATTCCTGACAGATTCCTCCAGAGTCCTGGGGGGGGGGGGGAGGGCGGGAGAGCTCATTCAGGTTATGTCAGTCAGACTCAGCATGGGCCTTTTTTCTGCAAGGAGGGCTGTTCTCATGTTTCCTAACTTGGTGATTTTATGTAAGTCCAATCTTTGACCAGGAGGCCCAGGTATCAGAATAGGTAACAGCAAAAGTTGTTTAACTTTTCAGTGAGATCGATCCTAGCAAAAAAAAAAAAAAAAAAAAGCAAGTAGAAAAGTAAAGCAATTCCAAATAAATTCTAATTTTAGAAAAACCAAACTGTAAAAACAAGCTCTTTAAGGATAAATTAAGTAAAGGTTTTACTCAGCAGTAGGAATCACCTAGGTTCCTATAAATAATTTGTTTACCTTTTCAAGTAGCTTTATACCAATGATTTAATTCATCTTGTCTTTTTAGTTTCAAACAGGCTACTTCATCTTCAATCTAATCTGAATGAGTGATTCTCACACTTTAATGTACATATGAATCACCTGCGCATATTATTAAAGTGTAGACTCTGATTCAAGCATCCAAGGTGGAGGCTAGGCTTCCACATTTCTAATAAGCTCCCAGGATTTAATATGCATGCAACTTGAATACAGTGCCCAAACTGCTAGTCCATGGACCACTCTTTGAAGATATTTCAAGTCAAATCACAATTGAGTCACTCTGTTCTGGATTGGTGTAACTGTCCCTGAACTTGTTGAAATTCCTTATTGGTCAGGGCATGGTGATAAGCCACAGCCGTGTCTCTGTGTCCTGGAGGCTGCATGTATAAGCCCCATGCATACAAAGTCCAAAAGCAGGAGACATTTAATAGCAAACAAACTGAGCTAGCAATGGAACTCAGACGTCACAACTTTGTACCAAATGCTGTCTTCAGTCATTATTTTAGGATGCTGTTCTAGCCATGTTCTCCATAAATTCTACCTTCCAGACACATCATCCAAGGTAGCATTTAGATCAAAGATTTTATGGAAACCTAATCATTGTGTTGTAAAGGACAAATTAAAAGCAGCAAAACTTAAATTTATTTCAGTTTTTAGTTTTTTGACTGGTTTGGACATCCAATTTGGGAATTGCATTTTCTTATTTGGCATTTATAATTGATTCTTATTTCCCTGTTATTTGATCAAGTTTCACATTTTCTCAAGTTCATTTTTGGATTTTCCTTTTTTTTTCCTCCCTGAAAAGAGTACATTTACAAGACTCAACTATTTTCATAGAAATGATGTTATTTGTTTTCCCAGCCATAACCTGTCCTCCACCACCAGTACCTAAATTTGCAACACTGCATGTTCATAAGCCATCAGTTGGGAACAACTCCCTCTACCGGGACACAGCAGTCTTTGAATGTTTGCCGAACTATGCTATGTTTGGAAATAATACAATTACCTGCACAGCTCATGGAAACTGGACTGAATTACCAGAATGCAGGGGTAAGTGAATGATATGACAAAATAATTATGGTAGTGTGGATTCCCAGTTTTGAAAAGTATTAAAAAATTCCAACTTTCATAGAGTATTTCAAAGTACCCATTCCACAAATGTTTCCTGAGCATCTACCATGTGTCAGGCTATGTGCCAGGCACAGGGGATAATACCAGATAATACCTGAAATGAAATAAATATTATGCAACTAACTGCCTGGAGCAACCTGGGAAATCTTCCCAGAGGTAGTGACCCTTGAACGGGCCCTGGAGAAGAGGAGCATGAGGAACAGGTGTACCACACAGGGCACAACCCTTGCAAAGTTAGAGAGCCATGCAAGGACAAGGGGTGTCCACAGACAGTCGAGCATTTCCATGAGGCTGGTGGAGAGAAGTCTGCATTAGGAGACAAAGATCAAAATTGAGCTGCACTCCAATTATGACGCCTTTGCAATCTTGACCTAAACTTAAAAAAAAAAAATCACAGAGATGTTTGATTTTCTCTAAAAAAAGTATGAAAATTCTTCCTCCTTTCACTTCATCTGTCATCACTATCTTTGGATTTGCCATCTGCATAACAAATGACAGATGATAGTTTATCATGCATGCAAGGAGTTAGGCTAAGGACTGTTAACATCTCCAGTGGTAGACATTAGGGGCAACTATTGAATAATTCAAAACATAAATGGATTTTAATGTGGGTGAACTACCAGTAACAACAAAAGCTAGCACCTTTTTGGGGGGCACTTCACTATGAGCCATGCACTTGTTTCCTGTCACATCAATGTCATCTCACTAATTCTCCCAAATCCTGAGCAGTAGGTCCTTTTCTCCTTTTTTTCTCAACACTTCACCTAGACGCATCAAGTATTAACAAGTGTGACATGTCCCCTCATTAAACTACCTCCCCAGGCTGCTTCTGGCTGCAGCCTTGCTCTCCTGAGCTGCAGTCACTAGGGATACGAGTCGGGGCTTCACTGGGGAGGATCTTGAGGAAGCTGGGAAAGCAGCACTGTTTTTCTTGGACATATTTCATGCTGCCTTCTTGCAGAGTCTGAAGACAATAATGATGATTATGCTTAACATTTCAGAATTAAACAATGAGGTGCAAAGTGTGCAATGGGGTCTTTGTGTTTTAATTTCATGGTTTGTTGAGTATAAGAAAGATTTTTTTCCTAAGCCACTATCTTAGAATGTGTGGAATTTTGCAATGACACCTTAATGATTATATGTGAAAGCCCAAAACACCCACTAGAATGTCATTAATTACATTCCAAGTGGTGTTTATTTTTTAAATACTCAGAGTCCCATAAGTATAAGAGAATGGAGACAGAATTCAGCATAACATACCTAGAAATTGCATTCCAGTTTCGGGAACACCCAGTAATTCAGTGGTGTAACAGAGACAAGAATGTAACCAACCATTCTCAAACTACTGGGCAACCTATTTATTACTAATATGTCTTACTGAATAAACTTTATAGAAGTAAAATGCCCATTCCCAACAAGACCAGACAATGGATTTGTAAACTATCCTGCAAAACAAGTACTGTCTTACAAGGATAAAGCCACGTATGGATGCCATGATACATATAACCTGGATGGCCCGGAAGAAGTCGAATGCACCAAAATGGGAAACTGGTCTGCACAGCCAAGCTGTAAAGGTATGAAAATATGGGCAAGGTCCTCAAGGTTTCTGAACTTATCCAGTGGACCGCCTTTGCTTGCCATTTTATTTTTTATTATTTATTTTTTTTGCTATTTTCTTGTTCTATTCATTTTCCACTTGTTTCTCAGACTTGCTTCACAGCTATTGGCATGTGGAAGACTTTAGGCCTCTCATGTACATGGGGAAGCTTCATGTTAAGGAAGCTTGCTTGAGATTAAACTGTGGTTTTTTTTTGGAAGATGGTGTGGGCTTCTTATATTTGCTTTTAAATCCTTGCCTGTAAACATCTTTTTTTTTTTCTTTCTCTATCCGCACAAGGCTCTTTGTGTTGCAAAAAAATCAACTACACATTCAAACTAGTTCAAAGAAATAGGGGCTTGTGATAAAAAGGATGCGTGGAGAGGAGAAAATGAAATACAACTGGTTCTTCTGAGGATTGAAACTGAAAGTCAGGAACTATGGCGACTCTTTTCACCTCTCAGTGGCCTCTCCCATCTCTGTGCCTCTCTGCTTACTTACACTTGGCCTGATTATACACCAGGGTCTCTCTGCTAAAGGATATGTCACCAGCCGGCATATTTTCTCTGAGATGCTGGGTCATTTAGAGTTAGGTGTCTATCCAGTCTTGATCCAGTCAGTGTCACATTTATGCAAAGAATAGCATCCTAGCATTGTATCTCTGCTCGGGATGCTGTGGGCTGAACAGTTTACACAGGAATAGAAAATTAGGCTCAGCAGGTAAAACGATGAATGACTAGTGTCTTTGGTTGGAATTCCCTGGAAATAGACAGGGATTAAAGCGCCATTGATTTCTTAAGCTAGTGTCTCAGAAGAAAGCTAGTGAGACAGGAGGGATAAGGCAAGGCACTGGTTCTTGACTTTCACTGTGCAGCAGAATGTCCTAGAGGGCTTATTTAAACTCAGATTTCTGGGCTCTACCCCTAGATTCTGATTCAGTAGATCTGGGCTCGGACCTGGTTTATGCATTTCAAGCAAGTTCCCAGATGACACTGATGCTGCTGATCCAGAGATTATGTTTTAAACAGGGGGTAGTCTCTTCTAGAGTTTGGTTCATTTTCATCATACCAGGAACTCTGGGGCACAAATTGTTTCTGAGTTTATGGGGATCTGCATTTTGTATCCCCATGTCCATGAGTCATTGGCTGTGGGCTGTTTTCTTTCCTGACTCTGAGGGTGGTAGTAGGGGTAGTTTGCATAACCATCTTAATGAAGTGCTCTCCCTATGGCTGAAGGCATTTTTTTTTTTTTTTTAAGAGAAAGGATCATTTGTGAGCTATTGTGGACCACAGTGGCTAGCTGATAGGATACACCAACTTAATAAAAGGGATCTGAGTGAGGCAGTGTAGGCTTACATGAAGTTTTTTTTTTTTTTTCTAAACTGAAGACTAGAAGCTGAAACTTCTGCTCTGACCTTAGTAGCTACTATAGGGAAAGGCACGTGGAAGGCCATGATTGGTGATTCTATTGATAGAGGTTGGCTGTTAGCAATCATATTGACATTGTCCACTATGTTCGTTTCTTGGAATTCCCTTGCCTTGACCCATTTCTTTCAGGTATACTTGTCTATTAATTCAAACATACATTGTCTTTAAGAAAGATTCACTGAATTCTTAAGTCTTAACTACACACTTTCTCTTTCAGCATCTTGTAAATTATCTGTTAAAAAAGCCACTGTGCTCTACCAAGGAGAGAGAGTGAAGCTCCAGGAAAAATTTAAGGATGGAATGAAACATGGTGAAAAAGTCTCTTTCTTCTGCAAAAATAAGGAAAAGAAGTGTAGCTATACAGAGGAGGCTCAGTGCATAGACGGCACCATTGAAATCCCCAAATGTTTCAAGGGTAAGTCTACACCGCTGTGTTCAGCTAGGATTTACCTTGCCATAATTAGCACTTGTGTTATATAATGACTGTAAGAAGCCTTATCGAGATTTTTTTTTTTTTTTTGTACTGGGGATTGAATTTGAGGGCACGTAACCACTGAGCCACGTCCCCAGCCTTTTTTATGTTTTATTTTGAGACAGGGTCTTGTAAATTGCCAGATACTTGCTTAGTTGCTGAGGCTGGCTTTGAACTTGTGATCCTCCTGCCTCAGTCTCCAGAATTGCTGGGATCAAAGGTGTGCTTCACCTCAACCGTTGGCCACAAGACTGGTGACAGGAAAAAACAATCAGATAAAGCCAGAAGTGGTTTATTGTCTCCACTTGCATAAAAAAAAAAAAAAAAAAAATTCCAATTCTTTTCCTTAAATTCAGCATCATGGTTTACACAATGAATGTCAAGGTAAACTATGATATTTGACATAATTTTAAGTTAGGATTAAACAATAATGTTGAATCAAATATTGAATAATTCTTTGTCCCAAATGAAAAAGAACTCATGGCTATAGTAATTGGTCTATAGGGCTATAATTTTTTTCTTTCCTTCATCATGCCTAGTTTGAAAACTATCCTTTAGAGCAAAATATTCATTAGAGCAAAATATTTTTAGGGAAGATGATATTAAATTTGTGTGAGATAAAGAAGTTATAATAACTAGCATTTTGAGAACTAAATGCCAACCTTTTAGGTTTCAGGTTTAGGGTGTAAGTATCTTTGTCACTAGGAAGGGAGACCCAGCTAAAGGCTGAAGCTGTTGCTAGTTCTAAGCTTAGAAATGTTCCGGGAAAGTGGGCAGCCCTCTATTGGCAGCTGGGAGAAGACAGGTGAGAGCAGATGGAGTGAAGAAGAGTGGGATCTGAGCAGTGCAACCAGAGGGAGAGAAGGAAATGATGCACACCTCATAAGGTAGGCTTGATTATTAGAAATGTCATGCACGACATGGAGTAAATCCTCTACCAAAGACAGTATATCTACATTATAACTACAAACAGTTAGAACTGCATGGAATAAAATGTTATTGTGCAAAAGATGGCAGAGGCCCTGGTGAGAAGTTAAGCACTAAAACTGGGAAAGTATAATAAGCCTAGCATAGATCAATAGAAAAATATTAGTAAAGGGGCTGGGGGCGGAGGTGCAGGCCTGTAATCCCAGTGACTCGGGAGGCTGAGGCAGGAGGACCACAAGTTCAAAGCCAGTAGTGAGGCCCTAAGCAACTTAGCGAGACCCTGTCTGAAAATACAAAATAAAAAGGACAGAGGGGTGTGGCTCAGTGTAAAAGTACCCCTGGGTCCAATCCCTGTTACCAAAAAAAAAAAAAAAAAACCCAAAAAACCAACCAAACAAAAACACCCCCAAAAACAAAAACAAGAACAACAACAACAACAAAAACCCCCCACAAACCAGAGCCTTGTTGATATATTTTTTCAGGCTGTTCTTCTGCATGTTCTTCAGACAGATGCAGCAATGTTATGCATTGAAGAATAAATAAAGGGATGATACAGTATTTTTTTTCTCTTTTAATCACGACTGTGAGAGTTATCTAAAACCCATTATTTTCTCTCTTGGAAATGCGTGCCTAATCATTGCCTGAATGTTTTCTCTCCAATATTTAAACCCCACACTAAATGGTATCATTCATACAATCATATTTATTCTGCACATTTGTAACATGTATTTTAGATTTGGCTTAGCTACTTAACAAATTCAAGAAACGATCATTTCTCTTAGAACGTTTATATTTTTCTCCCCAACAGAACACAGCTCTTTGGCTTTCTGGAAAACAGATGCATCAGATGTGAAGCCGTGCTGAAGCTGCCTTCAGTGGAGATCAAGGGCTGTGCTTGTACCTGTGCTTTACAAGGAACCAGTGGAGATGGAGAAATAAAGTCCCTGAACCTACCACCTCAGCCATTGCCACTTTACTTCTCGTGTCTTGCATTTAGTCGTGTGATCTGGTCAAAAAACCCAGAGGCTTGGAACATCACCATTTCATGGCTGGGAAGTGGAAAGAGTAAACCATTATCTGGGTGACCCAGCTCCCATCTGTCTAATCCTGCTCTCAAACACTTTCACCTAAAACACATGCAATGTACTTTATTTTTTAATTTAAATAGCCTGGTTTATAGACACCCCCCCCCATTTGTATTACCTGTCTTCTGTTCGGAGGAACGTCCAGATGTCTGCTTTTATGACACAGCTCCCAGTTAATTCTTGTGCTTCCTCAAGTTAGTGAAGTATCACCATAGAAGAATAAGCGTGGACTTTCAGGTCCAAAGAACTTGATTGGAACCCTTAATGTTGGATATACATAATGCAAAAAAAAAGTAAACAAAAAATACTTTGTTTCCCCACTAAGGTTCCAAGGTCCATCACAGACATCACTTCTTGGCACATGTTCAACTCCCTCGCCCTTCTCTTTTTCCACAGTATGCACTGCCCAAACCCACCCAGGGCTCTATCTGCCTTCCCTGTGTCTGCACCTGAGCAGCTGAATGTTGCTGGAAGAAAAGGAAAAACTCACAGTCCTGCTGACAGGCCCTACCTTAGATTCACCAACGCAAACCTCACAACGAGCCCTCAGCCCTGCCCAGCAATCCCACCACACTTCCCTGATTCACTCACTGCCCCCACCCTCCAAAATGGCTGTCTCTCTTCCCAGCCCTCCCAGAGCCTCCTTCCTGCACCTTGCTGTGTCTCCTCGCTCACTTGGTGGGGGATTAACTGGGCGGGCCCAGGTAGGACTGTGAAGCAGTGAAAATATGAAATGAGGAGTTCCTTTGGCATCTGGCAGGCGGTTATTGGCTTTTTACAACACATCCCAGCTGTAGGCCTTTTGCTCAGTCTCCAAGAGCCTCTCAATAAGCAGTCTCACCTTCAGGCTTTTCTCTTCCTTCACAATGATGGTTCTTCACTCAGATCAACCAAGACATTAATCCAGAATTTTTGAAGTCCTGTAGCCTAGTTTACAGCCCATGAAGGGACACACTGGATGGGAGATTGTTTACTTAGAGATTTATTATTTATGACCTATCTCCAGGGCATAACCAATATGGCCTGGGAAGAGTTGGAATGGATGGCAGTTGGACTGGGGCTTGGTGATGAAGGGTCAGAGCTGGAAGCCCCCTGATGTACCAGTATTATCCTTCATTTTCTAGACCATGAGAAAGTGAGGGAAGGTCCCATGAGAGGAGATGGTGGTCTGGCGGTTGGCACTCACAGCACATGGGCAAAAGCTATTTACCAACTGGTAAATAGAGGCTTTTCAATATTCTAATAGCCTGTATGGTCTTATTTGTATGCCCTATCATGCCTGCTTTAATTTAGAGAAGGACAGGTGCTAAAGACTTGGTTGGTGGTTATTGGGAGGTGGTGGAAACATCAGGAGGTGGGTCCTGGTTGGAGGAAGTAGGTCATTGGGGGCAAGCCCTTAGAGGGTACTTTGGAACCCTGGCCCCTTCCCCTCTTTTCTGCTCCCCAGGTGTCATGAGCTGAGCAGTTTTGATCTCCCCCAACACGCCTGCCATCATGTTTTGCCTCATCACAGGCCAAGTGATGATTGGCCCAGAGTGATTGGCCCAAGTGAACATGGACTGAAACTTCTGAAACCCTGAGCCAAAATGAAGCTTTCTACAAGTGATCTATCTCATTTTTGTCATGGTGAAGGAAAGCTGATGAACACACTTAGCAATGTCGAAAGGACACATTTAACATGAAAACGTCCAAATAGAGCACACGTGCTAAAATGAAGACTATCCAGGCTCTAGAAAGAGATGTGGGAGCCATCAGCATACAGAAAGTTGATAACTGAGGTCATGAAAGTGGACGATACCACCCAGGATGAGCAGGTAGAAGAAAGAAGACTAAAACATCAGTTTCCATATAACGTGTTTAACAAATAACCGATTTAATGAAATGAATGAATGAATAAAAAACACGAGTCGACAAAAAACAACTAAGACTAAACCAAAAAAGCACACAGATGTATTTTTGACATTTTTAGGACGAAGGGATGTACCCAGCATCTAGAATGTGTCAATAGTTTAAGTGGACTCTGTCAAGCTGTGAGCTTTTACTCATTGAATGCATGCTTTTAATTATAGGAAGAAAGAAAAGAGCCAGATTGTGCCTGGTAATTGGCACATGTGCATCCAAGATCTTCCTACTTCGTGCCCACCCTATTTAGACATTCATGTGCCTTTAATCCAGACATACCAATCTTTTTCCTCCAGACTCTGTCAAGCCATTTGTCACTGCACATGAGTTCCTGTATATATTCTAATTTTGAGCCACATCTTTTTTCTGCACAAAGAGAATGTACACAATTCTTCCCTTGAGGCAGACTTTTCCTTTGCCACTGTTTTCTTTCTCCAAAAGAAGCTGTATTGCAGCTGCTTTAGTCTGTTTTGTGCTACCCTAGCAGAATACTAGAGGTGGGGTGATTTATAAAGAAACAAAACTTATTTTTCATAGTTCTGGTGACTGGAGAGTCCACGATCAAGGGACTGTATCTGGTGAGGGCCTTCTTACTGCATCATAACATGGAAGAAGCCATCACAGAGCAGCAAAGTATGCATGAGACAGCAAGAGATTGACTCTCAGTCTCTAGCCCTTTTATAATCAGTGTTAATGAGGGTGGAGCCCTCCTGAGTTAAACACCTCTCATTAAGGCCCAACACACAGGGATGAAGTTCCCAACACATGCTTTTTTGGGGGACACTTACAGGTTTGTTTGAATGAATGAATAAATGAATTAGGAGGGGCCCTGGTACAACAGGGATGGATGATGAGGAAGTTCCCTGATCAGGGAACTTCAACTTATTACCATTCACATGGATTGTCGCTGGCACAACTGATCTTATGACTGAGGTCAGATAGAACAGTTCATGATGTACAGCTGTGGCTTCCTGGTCACATGGTGCCCCAGCATCCAATATTATATTAGAAGTTGTTTTTCCAGTGGCATCAAATTCTTCAGTGCAGGTGTATAATTGTGAATTATTCTATTTCTCTTTTTAACTATGTTGTTTTTTGCCTTCTTTATACTGAAGCTGTTACTAGGTCTCTATACATTTAAGATAATTATGTGGACATTTCCCTCTTAATTTTTGGTAGGTTTTAATTGATATATTTTGTAAATAATAATATGTAAGCAAAATACATATTTTTGTGACTTACATTAACTGGACAGTGCTTTCTGCAGAAGCCACAGAAAATGTCACTACCTACCTTTCTACACGTGAGGAGTCCTGGCATCCAGGTAAGAACATGGTCTTCAGAATCAGGAAGATGTGAATTTGAATCCTGACTCCATTCTTGTAAACTTCTTGACTTATCTGAGTACATTTTCTCATTTGTGAGATGGTGAAATGATTTCTAAGTATCAGGGTTCTTAGGGAGAATTAAGATAAAATGCTTGGCAAGGTGAAAAATAGACACAATAAATAGTGGACATTGTTCTATTTTAACAGTAGCTAGCATTGATTGAGAATTTCTTATGCACCAAGCATGTGGCAAGCAATTTACATAAATTAATCCATTAAAACTAAAAATATTTATATGCAAGTGAGGTGGGTGTTACCATAACCTTTCTAACTTTATTGACCTCCCTTCTCCAGAGTTACTATCTTTAGTTTCTTCTACATTTTCTCATGCCAGGTTGATCATCAGCCTCTATTAGAATTTGCACTGATCTTATAAATTTTCCAGACTTTCTGTGGGGAATTTTCGGATATAGCATCTCTACAATCCCGACACTAGGTTCTCAACAGGAAGGGAAGGTAGATGGGCTTGTCTACCCTCAGCAAGTCCCCCAGAATAATGATCCAGCTTTCCTTTTAGTGAAAAAGAATAACTTTAGGTTCTTTCACACCTAAGCTTATCTATTATCAATTGCATTCATTTCTTTTCTTTTTTTGGGAGTGAACTTACGGGCCCTCAACCACTGAGCCATGTCTCCAGCCCTATTTTGTATTTTTCATTTAGAGACAGGGTCTCACTGAGTTGCTTAGCACCTTGCCATTGCTGAGGCTGGCTTTGAACTTGTGATCCTACTGCTTCAGCCTCTTGAGCTGCGGGAAGCCATCCGTGAATTACTTGAGAATCTTCTCTCCGCATGGTAGCCAGGGAGATTTAGGTTGGCATTGTGAATTATCTGAATTATCCGTGGCTCTCCCTCAGCAATAGATTGCCCAATGCACATGACCTTTATCTTCACTCTACTAGGAAAATACCTCGAAGTAGCTCCGGAGTTGGGCATAACCCACTGGGAATTGGACAACCCACCTACCTTTAACCTTTTTTGGTGAAGAACATTTTATGGAAGGCCTTTGATGTTTCTGAATATAATTAAAGCAGAAGCAAGCTCCATTTGGCCAGAGTCTAGAAGTTTGATCCATCCTGATCGGCTTGGCTGTCCTGCCCCTGCTTTTGAAACTATTTTTTTGTGTACTGTAGTTTGTTCGCTGTTCTATTTTTCTTAGCTTTTATTTCTCAGCCCATTCCACCGAGGGTAACCCCATTTCCACCACAGCATGGGGCGTGAGCAAGACTGAGCCACTGGGATTATAGGCCTGTGCCACTGTGCCCTGTCTCAGTTGCAGTCATTTCTAATCAGGATTATAAGCAGAATCTCCTTTGAGTGTATACTATCTAGTCTCCGAGATGAACCTTAGTGACTTTTGCCTCCAGATGTTCATGCTTCTATGTAGCCTCCCACATTGAATAGTGCTCTTGTGAAATCAAATGAGCTACTACCTAAATGATGGGGAGTCACTTCCAAGTCATGGCAGACATTGGCTCTGTGTATGTGAGAGTGTATGTATGGGCTGTTATGCAAGTGTGTGACAATGTTTGGCCTTTATGTGTGTTTAAATGCATGTGTGTTGTACATGGTATTCATGTGTATGTGAGTCTGTAAGTGGTTTGAATGTTCTCTGTATGCATGTGATCATGTACCTGTGTGTCTGTGTGTGCGAATATGTATGTTTATGTGTGTGTATATGGGATGGTTAGTTCTTTGTGTGTTATTGCTGCCTCCTAGTGGCATTTCTTGCATTTCAAAGAGCTCACAAAGGAGTTTGGAAATAAGATTAATATCAAAGTCTCCTTGTGTTTGGGACTGGGCAATTTTTTTCATATACAATATTTGGTCTCTGTTAATTCAGTCTTCCTGATTGTCTCATAAGGAAGATAAAGGCATTGAAGCTCAAAGAAGTTATGTAAATTGGGTTATCCATACCACAAAGCTAATAAGTGACAGAATCTGACATTCAAACTTCAGAACTATGGCTTTTGTACCATTCTTACACTGCTACTTAAGCTAGTATGACTCTTCCCAGTGGCTTCTTGGAAATAATTGCACTCTAAAGTTGGAATTTTACAGCCTCGTGCTGTAATAGGTTGGTTAGGGAAGATTATTGCATAGATAAGACTGGGACATGCTGTAGTCACTGACTGCTGGTTTGTATGGACTCTGGCTAGAGCAATGTGTGTATTGTTGAAGGTGAGGGAAGAAAAAGAGTCAGTTTATCTCTGTTAATAGACTTTAGCATAAATTGCCCTGAGAAGGTCGGATAAACAGCAGAAGTAGGATGGAATTTTCTGCATGAGGAAAGAATTCTGAATCACTGTGCTGAAGGCAGGGATTCTTTTACTAGGGAAGAAAAGGAATTATGTCTCTTAGTTATTGTTTTTTACACTCATTATGTTGTATCTATTTATGCTATAATTTATACTTTTGTGGTCTGTAAATGGAATGTTCTGAATCATTTGCTACCCAATTTAAGGAACTTACTGGTTATGGGATTATTCGATGTTTCTCTCTAATGAGTTCACAGCATAATAATACAGTAACAACTTTTGGTATTTACAAATTGCTTTTCATCAAGATAGCTAAGTCATTCATGCATTTCATTCTAGTTATACAGAATATCTTAATAATGTAAAATGGTGAGTCACTGACTGAAATTTGATTATTTAGATGATCAGTTTTATACACAATTACTGTGTACGGAGCCATTGCTCATTTTGAAATGACAAATTTAAAGATATGGAAGATGTAGATATCTGCACATCTCTCCTGTCTCAAATTCCTTAAAAATGGTAAAAGGGCAAAAGAGACAATCTTACAGAAGAATAAAAATAAAACACCAATAAAATATTACAAAATTTTTAATTAAAAAGGATGCCATTTTTGACTGTTTCAGGATTTTTTTATTGGTTTTATTTTTTAAATACATGACAGCAGAATGCATGACAATTCTTATTACACACACATATAGTGCAATTTTTCATACTTCTATTTGTATATAAAGTATATTCACACCAATTCATGTCTTCATACATGTACTTTGGATAATGATGTCCATTACATTCCACCATCCTTGCTAATCCCCTGCCTCCTCCCTTTCCCCTCCCACCCCTCTTCCCTATCTAGAATTCATCTATTCCTCCCATGCTCCCCCTCCTTACCCCACTATGAGTCAGCCTCCTTATATCAGAGAAAACATTCTGCATTTGTTTTTTGGGGGATTGGCTAACTTCACTTAGCATTATCTTCTCCAACTCCATGCCATGATTTTATTCTCTTTTATTGCTGAGTAAAATTCCATTGTGTTTATATGCCACATTTTTTTTAACCCGTTCTTTCACTGAAGGGCATTTAGGCTCCACAGTTTAGTTATTGTGAATTGTGCTGCTGTAAACATTGATGTGGCTGCGTCCCTGAAGTATGCTGTTTTTAAGTTCTTTGGGTATATTCCGAGGAGAGGGATAGCTGGGTCAAATGGTGGTTCCATTCCCAGATTTCTAAGGAATTTCCATACTGCTTTCCATATTGGCTGCACCAATTTGCAGTCCCACCAGCAATGTATGAGTGTACCTTTTCCCCCACATCCTTGGCAACATTTATTATTGTTTCTCTTCATAATAGCGGCCATTCTGATTGGAGTGAGATGATACCTTAGAGTAGTTTTGATTTGCATTTCTCTAATTGCTAGAGATGATGAACATTTTTTCCCATATATTTGTTGATTGATTGAATATCCTCTTCTGAGAAGTATCTGTTCATGTCCTTGGAGATGCTATTTTTTACATACTTATTTTTTTTTAGTTGTAGTTGGACACAATACCTTTATTTTATTTATTTATTTTTATGTGGTGCTGAGGATCTAACCCAGGGAGGATCGAACACGTGCTAGGCAAGTGCTCTAACAATGAGCCACAATCCCAGCCCCAAGGGATGCCATTTTTAAAGATATCGTTAGAACAGATCCAAAAAATTGTTAATATGAGTCAGTCATTCTTATGGACTGTTAAGTAGGATTACAGATTTGCAAAATGCCTCTAGAAGGCCAATTGGCCGTACAGGTTAAAAACCTTAATGGCATTTTATGTCCATAGAAATCTCTTGTATGGAGATAGATGAAATTTCAACAATGATGTATAAGTCAAAGGCATTTATTGCAGCATTATTTACAAGAGTAAATTTTAGTAACTACAGGAGAATAATTAAGCAAATGACATTATATCCAAATGATAGAATAATAAGTCAACATTAAAAATGGTGATATATATATATGATTTAATTAAATATATGAAAATGTTAATAGTGGTTATTCTTTTTCAAATTTTTTTTAGTTGTGGATGGACACAATACCTTTATTTTTATTTATTTTTATGTGATGCTGAGTATTGAACCCAGTGCTTCACACATACTAGGCGAGTGCTCTGCCGCTGAGCTACAACCCCAGCCCAAGTGGTTATTCTTTAATGGTAGGATTATAAATAACTTTTATTTTCATCTTTAAGTCTTTCAATATTTTCCAATTTCCCTACTTGGTATTTACAAATTACTTTCCTTCAAGATAACCAAGTCTTTCATGCATTTCTTTCTAATGATACAGAATATCTTAATAATGTAAAATGGTGAATCACTAAAATTTGACTATTTAGATGAAAACTTTTGCAATCTGAAAAAAAATATGCTATTCAAATCTCAGTCTAGGAAGAAAAATTTCATTTCTTCTTACAGTTAACTCTTGATTATTCTTAATAATGAATGGAAAAAATTGATAATCTACTATAGTGATTCAAAGTCACTAACATCTGTTCTTGTGTCTTGCACTTCTTAATGTATTTATTACTTAAAATCATTCAAATTACCAGATAAGTTCACAAGAAAGTTTTTGAAACCTTGACTCCCAAGTTTTTTAGAGGAGAAAAATATGGTGAATGTCTTAATTTTGTATCTACACCAATATTTTTGAAATATAGTCATTTTTGAGAGGTTTGAGGATAGATGTGAAGGAAGTAAAATTTCTTTACTCATTCCCTCTGAGATGAACTTGACCTTGTTACATTTTTTCCTTTGATCCTCCTTTAAAAAAATCTTCAATTTTACTTTTTATATTCATTTAGACACCATTTATCAAATTCTTTTCATGTTCTTTCAGTAATCTGGTTATGCATTTTTATTTTCTAATGGATAAAAGATTATATATGTATTGTGTTCAAGAGGATGTTTTAAAATGGGTATATATTGTGAAATGGTTAATTCAAGCTAATTAATACATGCATTACTTGATGTACTTAATCAATTTTGTGATGAAAACACTCCAAAAACTACTGAATTAAGAGTATTCAAGAATACAATACTTGCTATTATCTATATTACCATATGGAACTCTTGAACTTATTCCTCCTATGTAACTGAAATTTTGTATCCTTTGACCAGTAAGTCTTCCCTACCCCTTATGCATTTTGAATGTCTTCAATGATAGGTCACATTCCTGCAACTACCTACTTGGTGTCGCATCCTTGATTCTCAGTGAAAATGATCTGGATTATGGATCATTTCTTAGCTATAAACATGTTCAATACACTTTTGCAAACTAAGTCTTAAGAGCATTTTGTAATATTCTTTTCCTTAGATTTATCTCTGAAACAATAAATGACTGTTGGTGTTTATTTCCAGTGAGATAGGTTTGAAAAGCACTTTGAAAAGAATATGACTTCCTTCTGGAAGCTTGAAAGTAACTAGTTACGAATGAATGAACCTTCTATTTTCTTTATGGAAAATTGAAAAGATGCTTCAAGCTGTGTTTAATGTTAAGTTTGGCACATATTGAATGCATTGCAAAGATTCTGCAGAAGGAATCCTGTTGTGAAATTAGATGAAAAACAGTGGTAAACCGGATTTCATTTAAGTGAGTGTTTTTACAATTTAAATTTTGCTTCTGTCTGGTATTTTAAAAAAATACGTTTAGTTCACAGCTTCTAGAAATGTAAGAGACCAAAGAACACCACAATGTAGCAAAGCAAATATGGATATTGCCTTGAGGTGGATGAGACTTCCTGGGAAGAGAAAAAAACTACATTTCCCAATTGATGTTACTGTTTTCCACGGAATTGGTAAACATAAATCATTTTTATTTTTTTTCCCCAGATCTTCAGAATTCGGAGTCAGTTTTTTTTCAGACTTACAATAGAAAAAAAAAAGACATTGCTCATTTTTCTGTATAATCCATCACCCTCATACATATACGGGTTGTAAGATATCAGGGACAAATTCTCACATCTTTCCACCCATCTAACTGTGACCTGTGTCCAAATAATGGACACACACCCTTCCGTGAACATTCTCCAGCAATCCTTTTTTTCTTTGTCCTTTAGTTGTTTTTTTTTTCTCTTCGACCCTTCAGGGGCTCACAAGCTACTCTGTGAGTAGGATGCTCTAGGGCAGCAGAGTGCAAGACAACAGCCTAATTGTCTTGGAAGAATCGGCCTGGGACTGCTGAAGAGCTGCCAGCGTAGAAAGCAAGCCTGACCACAGCGCTGTGGGCTGGAGCGTCGCCACGGCAACAGCGTGGTGCGCACGCCGCCCCCGGGAGGACCTGGAAATGCGGAGTCGGAAGTCTCCGCCCCCAATCCGCTAGAGAGTAGTGTCTACCGCCTGAGCGTCGTCATGACAACTGCGCCGCGCGCCGGCAGCCGCCGAAGGGCGCGGAAACCCTCTCCTGAGGCCTGGGGGGCGGTAGTGAACGCAACCCGGAGCGTCGCCACGGCAACGGCGCCAGAGAGCCGGCCGCGGCCCGAGGGGTGGGGCAAGGGGCGGGGAAAGGCGAGCCCGGTAGTCCCCGCCCCCGGCCTGCTGGGCGGCGGCGACCCAGCGGCCCGCAAGGATTTGAAACCGTTTGGTGGCGGCGGCGGCGGCGGCCGAACGGAGGGCTTCCTTGTAGGGGCTCCAGGTTCTCGTTTTTCGCATTTCCCCCTCCCACCCCTCCTCCCAGGTTCTCAGTGGAATTTTGCGCGGGTTGGCGGCCGCCCCTCCTGTTGCGGGCTCGTGCGGGGCGGGGCGTCGCCCGCAGGCCCGGGCCGGTTCTCCAGGCCTGGGGGGGCGCGCGCCCCCCGTGTCGCCTGCAGACTGAAGTCCCGAGTGGTAAAGTTATGAGTAAAGTTTGATCAGCCAGGCGAGGGTGGGGGTGGGGGTCTGGTCTGCAAGAAGAGGTCCAGAAATCTGCCCCCGGCGCTTGCGGCTGTGGAGAGAAAGCTGTGTTCTGGGACAAGGTAGGAGCGCGGCCCGGCCCGGCCCGGGGCCGCGCAGGCCGCCGGTCCCCGGTGCCCGCGCTGGCCGAGGAAGGACTGCGGGGAGCCTGACTGCTAGAGTTGCGGAAGCCCTGTCAGAGCAGAGCCGGTGTGCGCTGGGTTTGGGCAGCACCAGGTGCGCTTGGCTTGTAGAAACAATCCTAATAAACATCCCGCTTGGAAAGGCCCTATTCCCGGCGTCAAGGCCTTAGGAAGACGTGCAGGGTTTCTGAGTTTTAGGTGTTCAAGAGGACAGAAGTAATCATGAACAACTTTTATTCAGATCCTTGCGCGCATTTTTGTTATTTGTCTTTAGTATTTAAAGATGAGTGAAAGAAAAGGCAAATGAAATGCCACCAGCCTCTCTGCAGTGGTCAGTCTCCACCGAAGAGGGAGAGCAGGGCAATTTGTAGTGTTCTGGTCCAGCTGACTTCCGGTGGGGAAGGGGTCAGCTACTTTACCGGGCTAAGCCTCCACTTCCTAATCAGGGTGAAGTGGCTTATGGAAGTAGTGCCATCTGGCAGGGTGCTCAGTATACATTGAAATAAGTTTCTTTTCTTTTTCTTTCTTTCTTTCTTTTTTTTTTGCAGTGCTGGGGATCGAAGAAGCCAGGGCTTCATGGATGCTAGGCAAGCACTCTACCACTGAGCCACACCCCCAGCCCTAGGATACCTTCCCGAAGTGCTCAGAAGCACCTGGCACAGTCAGGGAAGGCGCCTGTCAAAACATCCAAATGTAAGCAAGATAAACGTGCACCTGTACAACTTTTTGATTTACTGACAAGTTGTCTTTTGAAGTATGTTTAAAATATGATTTGATGGAACATAATGGATTTTACACAACTTTCAGAAACATGTTAGGCAAGAGGCATGATATGTGGGAAGCGTATTCTTGACTTAGCAATTGTGGCTTTTTTCCCCCCAAGGTCTTTTCACGTTTGTGACTTGCTTATGTATTGCTGACTCCTATGGCAGCTAAGCACCTTGAGAAGGCCTTCTCCCATTTTGTGGCTGTCCACAAAGAAACAGTTTAACAAAAGACATGAATCAAATACAGATTATAGATATAAGCAAAAACCATCCATTTTTTTTTGCTTTTGAAGTAATTTATATGACTAGTAGTCACACAACAATTTATATCACTTAGAAAAGACACTCTAAGTACTTTAAGCCTAAACTAAAGATGTGGCTTCACTTATTTTTCAGTTTTAATAATTTGAATCTAATTCTGATAAATATAAAACTTCTTGATTAGCTGGATATATTCTTTGAAGGTTTGAAATGTTAATTTTTTTTTCTTTTTGAATTTGTTGGAGAATGAATAAGGGTTAAGAAGAAGCAGAGTTTTAGCCTTTACTAAACATCACTGACTTTATCTTTTTTAAAAATTTGTGCTATAGTATTGCATGTCATTATAGATTGCCTTTTTGTTTTTCTAATTTTATTAATTGGAGAGAAAGTTGACTTATTTGTAAGTGGCCAAATGGTGAGATACAATAGATCTGAAATTAAAATTTCAGAATTTCAATCTGAGTTTTGGGCTTGTTTTATGATTTTTGGTGCATCATTTAACTGTTGCGTTGTAGTTTTCTCTAGCATTGAACACTAACATTTCCTGCTGGTATCAAAGGATTAGTTAAGAATTAGTGATTATGAGGGATCTTTTTACCTTTGCCATAGTTAATGATGCTCTTAGGACAAGATATTGAGCCTGGAAGTTCATCAAGGCCAAAGCTGTGCTTAAAATTCTTGGCTTATGAGTTTCCATTGGTTTATCTGTTTGAATAGCTGCTTTTCAATATTATGATCTAACATCAATTAGTGGTATCATAGCCTGTTTTACCAAGTACATAACTTATGGAATATATTATAGAAATGTAAGATGAAACCAACAATCACACACTCACATGCATACACACAGCCTCCAAACCAATCAACTAATCAAAAAATGCTTTTAAATCAAATTTATTTATTTATTTTTGCACTACTGGGGATAGAACCAGGGCCTTGCATACATTCTAAGCAAGTACTCTACCATTGAGCTGCATCACCAGTTTTAAGTAAAATTTATTTAACCAAGTCTTCAATTTGGAAATATTGTTATTTTACCATAATTCAGAAGGTATGATGACCAGTTTTAATAAATTATGAGCATATAGTATTCCTATTTTGGAAGACCTATTTGGTATTCAGAACAGAAACATTAAAAAACAATTAGTCATGACTGAGTACAGCGCGCATGCCTGTAATCCCAGCTGCTTGGGAGGCTGAGGCAGGACAATTGCATGTTCAAAGCCAACCTCAGCAATTTAGTAAGGCCCTCAGCTAGACCCTGACTCTAAATAAAATATTAAAAAAAGCTAGGGGTGTGGCTTGGTGTTACACACCCCTGGGTTCAATCCCAAGTACCAAGAAGAAGAACAACAACAACAAATTAGTCATGTAAAAGTGGAACACTAATCTACTTGGTTAGTGTTTATTTAGCAATTGTTTATTTAGCTTGTAAAATGTATCAGACAATATTCTAGGTACCTACTTAAATGTGCAAATTGTGATCCCTGTTCTCCAGGAGCAAATCCTAGATGATGGAAGATAATGTAAATAATATACAAATGCAAGTCAGTGGTACATAGGGCTTTGTGTGAGTAATGGCAGTGAGAATAGAAAAGCTGGCAGATTTGAGACAGAGTATTTGTTGATGTATCGGTTTATGTGAGTTTAGAGAATGGGAACACTGGAACTTCTATTCTGGCAGATGACGTAGAGGTTGATGCCATCAAGGAGAGTATAGCATAGTAGAATAGACGTATGGGGAAATCATGAAAAATTTTCTTTGGGAGCTGTCGTAAATGGGAGTCTGGAGTTGCAGAGAGAAAGTGAAGTTTAAATGAAATTTAAGAGTGAATTATATGAGAAGTTACTTGAGTTACAGTAACTGAATGTGATAGCCTACGGAGAGTGTGCAAGTCAGATCAAAAGGAGGCTAAAGAGAGAGTGGAAGAATACCGATTTAATGTTAGGTGGAAAAGCAAGAGCCATTAAGAGAAGGGGAAGGAATGATCTGAGAGGCAGCAGGGGACCCAGGAGTGAAAGGAACTGCTGAGTTTCTAGGAGTAGTGAGTCCTAAGAAGTACATGATGGTGTGGAGATGTCAAACAGGGTGCAAATTGAAGCTAGCCCTTTGGATTTGTGAACTAGTGGATAATTAGTGAACTTTGAAAGATTTTCCATTGCAGGATAGAGCTGGGAGTTGATAAGAAAGAAAGAAGCAGACTGATGAGTGGAAGATTAGAATGAGGATTAGCATGGGAGGGGAAGGAGTCAGAGAATGTAAAATAGAGAAGAAGTAATTGATAATTGATAAATGACAGGAAGAACTATGGACCTTAGAAGTAGAGTTGTTTTGCTTTTTTCTGATACAGTAGCAAAGGAGGTAAGAATGTCTTTTTCTAAGAAGTAATTTGGGAGATGTTAGGAATACCATTTTACTATGGTGTTGCCATTCATTATTTTTTCCATGAATCAGGAAGAAAGATTTTTTTAAAATTGAGAATAAGGTGAGTTTGGAGTTGTTAAATGGGCATTAAGATATCTGGTAAAAGTTTTAAAGTGCTTTGTGGAGTAAGAAATATTAAGACTCCTTAGGGTTCAGATGGCATCAGAAGCTATCTGACTCCAAGGCAGTACCATCTTTTTCTTGCAGCCCTTTGGGTAGAGAAAAAGTGGGGCATTGAGGGAACTGTAGTCTTGCTCAGTAGAAAGAAAAAATCTAGTGGAATAAGAGAGAGCTTAAGAGGCTAAAGGGCTGTTATCAGCTGGAGGGGTTTCTTTGCAAGGCAGTGATGAGAATGGGGAGTGTGTTATAGTAAGATGGTTGGAGCCTCCAAAAAAAGGAATTTGGGGGTTGAAACTGGAAGAGTAGTAGTTGGGAAGTGGCAGCATGGATGTTGATCAGTGTTTTCTTTCCTGAGCAAGGTTGGATGGATGGAAAAAAGACTTCAGAGAATTCTTGTGTGCGCTTAAGAAAGACTTGTACAATAAAGTGGGAATAAAGTCAACAAGTGGGAATAAAGTCAACCAGTGAAAGCTAAGGTTTACTTAGAGAAATAGGATAGAGAGAAGTTTCTGGAAGAGGTTATTGATAATAAAATGGCAGATGCTGAGGAAAATACTAGAAGCTGGTTTAGCAGAGAGAAGGCAATTGTAGAATAATGTAGCTTATGAGACAGATCAGAGCTTTACCCCAAATATTTAATTTGTAAGCTGAATTATATAAATATCACACAAAGGTAGTCCACATCCCTACCAAGACATTTCACATTTTAAAAGAACATTTAGAATATGGATATATTTTTAACCTAAAGAAGTTTTGTCAAAACCCGTATTTCTGATTTTTGGGGATTCAGTCTTTTTACATTTAGTAGGATTTTTTTTTTCTTTCTGTTAACTGGAAGAAATATGAACACTAATATTTTTTAAAGGATATTATAAAAGTTTTAAATTACAGCAGATTAACTTTTTTTTTTTTTGCTATGCAGCTGAGTGAATTTTTGTATTTATGCATTGGTAGATTCTGAGGCCTCCTCTTTAGAGAGGGTACAGAACAATTCAACATCATATGTAGTTTCCTTGTGCCATTTTTTTGAATACATACTCTATTCTACTGCTAACTCTACTGACCACTGATCTGTTCTCTATGCTGAAATTTTTTGCCTTTTCTAGAGTATCATATAAATGGAGGTAATCTTTCAAGGATGGCTTCTTGCCCTTAGCATAAAACATTTGTAGTGTATCCATATTGGTGTGTGTATCAGTAGTCATTCCTTTTTGTTGTTTAGTACTAATTATTGTGTGCATATACTACAATTTATTTCATTCCCAGTCGAGGGAAATTTGGGCTGTTTCTGGTATTTGGTGATTCCAAACAAACAAAAAATTGCTGTAAGCACTACATTTGCATTTTTGGGAATATACATTTTTAATTTCACTTAAGTAAATACTTGGGACTGGGATTTTTGGGTTATATGGTAAGTGTATGTTTAACTTTGTAAGAAAATGCCAAACTGTTTTCCAAAGTGGCAGTATCATTTTACATTCCTACCAGCAGTGCAGGAAGCGTTTCTCTTGTTCAGGTCTTCACCTGCACTTAGTATTGTTGTCATTCTAAATTTTAGTTGTCCTAACGTGTTTGTAGTGGTATTTCATTATGGGTTTTTTTTTGGGGGGGTGGGGGGTACCAGAGATTGAACCCAGGGCCACTTAACCACTGAGCCCCATCATCAGCCCTTTTTATTTATTCATTTCTTTATTTTGAGACAGGGTCTCACTGAGTTGCTTAGGGCTTTACTAAGTTGCTGAAGCTGTCTTTGAACTTGTAATCCTCTTGCCTCAGTGTCCTGAATTGCTGGGATTACAGGCATGTCCCACTGCGCCTGGCTTTCTTAAGGGTTTTAATTTTCATTTTCCTACTGATTAATGATGTTGGGCATCTTTTTGCATGCTTACTTGCCATTATTTGTATTTCTTTTTGGTAAAGGGATTGATTTAGTTTTACTTTTGCTGGGAATTGAACCAAGGGCTTTGCTCATGCTAGGCAAGTGCTCTCCCACTGAGCTACACCCCCAGCTCCTAGAGATTGATTTATAAAAAATATGGTTATTTTTATTTGACATATAGTAATTGTACATATTTATGGGATATGATGTGATATTTCAAAACATGCAAATGATATATAATGATCAAGTCAGGGTAATTGACATATTTATTGCCTCATATTTATCATTTTTTTGTGTGTGTTGGAAACATTCAAAATCATCTCTAGTAACTATTTTGAAACATACAGTTATTTGCTGACCAGGCATTAATTTTTTTGTAGATTATTTTTATTGGGTTAAAATTTGAAGATTTCTTTTCTATATGTGTGAATGTATATAAATGTGTATAAGTGTGTGTATGTATATGTTTATATATATAAATACATATAAACGAGTATAAAAGTGTGTATATAAATGTGTACATATGTATGTGTGTATTTTTTCAGTGATGGGAATGAGCCTTGTATATGTTAAGCAAGTCTTCACCACTGAGCTATATTCCCAACCCTATATATTCTTTTTTAAAAAAAAATTTTTTTAGATGTTGATGGACCTTTATTTTATTCATTTATTTATATGCAGTGCTGAGAATCAAACCCAGTGCCTCAACATGCTAGGCAAGTGCTTTACCACTGAGCCATAACCCCAGCCCCTATATATTCTTTTTTAAAAAACATTCTTTATATTTAATTATATACTATATATTTATATTTATATATATTTTATATATTGATACACCTTATATACTTATAGATCTTATATTTAAAAAAAATTTTTTAGTTGTAGATGGACACAATACTTTTATTTATTTATTTTATTTATTTATTTTTATGTGATGCTGAGGATTGATCCCAGTGCCTCAAACGAGCTAGGTAAGTGCTCTACCACTGAGCCACAACTCCAGCTCCCCAACTGTATATATTCTTTTTTAAAAAAAAATTATTTATTTTTTAGTTGTAGTTGGACACAATACCTTTATTTTATTTACTTATTTATATGTGGTGCTGAGGATCGAACCCAGGGCTGCGCATGTGGTAGGCGAACATTCTACCGTTGAGCCACAACCTCAGCCCCTCTTTTTTTAAAAAATTGTTTTTAGTTATACATGGGCACAATCTTTATTTTGTTTATATATTTTTTTGTGGTGCTGAGGATTGAACATAGTTTCTCACATGTTTGAGGCATGTGCTCTACCACTGAGCCACAGTCCCAGCCCCCTACATATTCTTGATATGAGTTCTTTGTGAGATGTAAAGTTTGCAGATATTTTCTGTGGTTTATTTCCTAATTCTTCATGACCAAAATCATGAGGATTTGTTTTTCCTATTTTCTTCTAAGAGTTGTATAGATTTATATTTTATACTTAGACGCACAATTTGTTTGGAGTTAATTTTTCTATATAATATAGGTTTAGGTTTGAGGTGTAATTTTTATTTGCATATGGATATCCAGTTGTTACAGCATTATTTGTTATAAAAACTGTGATTTCTCCTTTGTTGAAAATCAGTTCTTCATGTTTGTGTTAGTCCATTTTGGAGACCCTCTGGTCTGTTTCCTTGATCTATGTGTTTGTTCTTTCACCAATACTACATTGTCTTGACTACTGTAGATTTATAGTCCGTCTGAAAAATCAGGTAGTATGAATCCTCCAACTTTTTTTTTTTTTTTTTTCAGAATTGTTTTGTTTTCTCTAGTTTCTTTATATTTACATATAAATTTTAGAATCTGCTTGTCTGTATCTACAAAGAATGCTGCTGGATTTTGATTTGAATTGCATTAAATCTGGAGGTAATTTTGGGGAGAATTGTTATTTAATTGATAAGTTTTCTTTTATCTTCTTTAGAGTTTTATAGTTTTTGGCTTACAGATCCTTATTTTTAAATCTTTTACAGATTGGACTATGGAAATGGAAAGTGAAGAAGAAAAATGGGAGAAGCTGGATGCAGAATTTGATCACTTTGTGGTAGATATGAAGCCCTTTGTTCTAAAATTACTCCATAGGTCAGGTAAGATGTGTTTGAAAACTAGATTTTTTTTTTTTGGTACCAGGGAATCAAACCAGGGGCACTTAATCACTAAGCCGTACTCCCAGCCCTTTTTTATGTTTTATTTAGAAACAGGGTCTCATAAGTTGCTTAGCACCTGGCTAAGTTGCTGAGGCTGGCTTTGAACTCGTAATCTTCCTGCTTCAGCCTCCAGAACCGCTGGATTACAGGCATGCCTCACTGCACCTAGTGAAACTAGATTTTTAAGATTAATTTTTTTCTTTATATTTAATTAAACCAGTGAGCTGTCAAAATGGATAGCTGAAATATTTTAGTAATAATTTTTGTCATTGACGTACGTTGTTTACTTTGAGCTATTCATGGGTAAATAAAAATTTAGTGACTGTGTTCTTTAAGCTGTGAAAAGATCTTATTGTGGTACCACTTTTTACATGTCATGAACACTGATCTCTAAAGTTAGCCACAACTGTGTTTACCTCCTTCTGTGAAAGTGCCTTCTATTTTAGGAACCTATTATTCACTTATTCTCTGATCCTTTTGTCTATCAGAGCAGAAGAGAATCCATTGGTCTTTTATGATTATGACTGTTTGAATAAAATCAGGTGTGAATGAATTTTTGTTGCTATTTTGTCTTCATTTCCCAATCTGTTATTTTTTATTTTGGAATGAGGGCCTTTTTCTCAAGTTAGAGAATTTTCTGATGATTTAAGGCATCACAGAGCAATTGGAGTGAATTTGGGGGACTTAGGAGATTCTTTCCGTTGTAGTAGGTATAAGGTTGGATGTGAAGGTGAACCTGATTTGGTAGCTGTTGAGTAGATGGTTTAGAGTGGGACCAAGAAACTATGGCCTTTACTCTTTCCAAGTTCCCTGTTTCCTGAGGTGTCTGAGTGAACTCTATATTTAAAGTGAGGAAATTATTCAGTATTAGATATTTATTTCAGGGGCTGCAATGGGAGAAGGGAGTGTGACATGAATTGTGCACTCTGTGCCTACTCACTTCCAAAGCCTGCAGCCTTTCCTAGTCCAGGGCAGCTTGGCACAACTTTCCCTTGAATCTTCTTACTGTATCTCCTTTCTTGCCTTGCTGGACCTTAACTTTTTCTTTCTTTCTTTGTTATTTTTTTCTGGTTGTTGTTGTCGATGGACCTTTAATTAATTAATTAATTAATTAATATGTGGTGCTGAGAATCGAACCCAATGCCTCACAAATGCTAGGCAGCTACTCTACCACTGAGCCACAACCCCAGCCCCTCCTTTTGGTCTTTTTGTTTTTGATTTGCTAATTAGGAAAAATTTGTAGCAAAATTTCTCACTACAAATATGTTTCAAGTCAAACCACCCTCTTATCTTCTTTTAAAAATGAATTAAAGCAGGGCGTGTGCCTATAGCCCCAGTGACTTGGGAGGCTGAATTAGGAGGATCAAAAGTTCAAGGCCAGCCTTAAAAACTTAATGAGACCCTGTCTCAAACTAAAAAAAATAAAAAAGGGCTGGGCATGTGGCTCAGTGGTTAAGTGCCCTTGGGTTCAATCCCTGGCCAAAAAATAAAACAGAAGGATTCCAGATACATAGAATTGATTACTTATAATCTTTGGTTTATGACACATTGTCAGTATTGGAACATTCATTGTTCTCCTTAATTAATTAATTGATTATTTGGTACTAGGGATTGAACCCAGAGACACTTAACCATTGAGCCTCGTTTCTATCTCTTTTCACTTTTTATTTTTAGACAGGGTCTCACTGATTTGCTTAGGGCTTCACTAACTTGCTGAGGATGGCTTTGAACTTGGAATCCTCTTCTCTCAGACTCCGGAGCTGCTGGGACTGTGCTTGGCTATTTAATTAATGTATAATAAGTATGTGGGAACTCATCTCAGTCAAGAACTAGAAATTCATAATAGCTTACTTTTTCTTGTAGCTAAAGTCTATTATTTTATTTTATTTTTTTTAGTTGCATATGGACACAATACCTTTTTTTTTTTTTTAGTTTATTTTTATGTGGTGCTGAGGATCAAACCATTGCCTCACATGTGCTAGGCAAGTGCTCTACCACGGAGCCACAACCCCAGCCCCCATAGCTTTTATTTCTATAGGGAGATTTGTAAAGTGATAACTTTAGTGATTTTTTTATAGGTAAAACAATAAATGAATATGACCTTTATAAACTCAGAAATTAGAGCAGACTTTATTATTTGTGTTAAATATATAGTCCTCAAATTACAGTAAACAGATAAATGTTAATATCAGAGTAGTTTTTCTGAGACTTAAAACAATTTGATATCATGGCAAGATAGTATGTATAATCAGTGGATCATTTATCACATGTGAACTAAACTGTGCTATATTTTTAGGTAGATTTTTCTTTTCTTTTCTTTTCGGTACTGGGGATTGAACTCAGGGGCCCTCAACCACTGAGCCACATTGCCAGTGCTATTTTGTATTTTATTTGGAGACAGGGTCTCACTTGAGTTGCTTAGCACCTTGCTTTTGCTGAAGCTGGCTTTAAACTCTCAATCCTTGTGCTTCAGCCTCCTGAGCTGCTGGGATTACAGGCATATGCCACCATGCCCAGCTAGGTAGAGTTTTAAAAGGATAATTATTTTACAAAATTACATATAAATAGCACTCACTTATTTTTAGTGATGTTAAAAGTCTTAAGTAAATCAGCTACAAATCCCTGGAAATCATTGACTTCAGCAAATAAAACATTTTGATTTAATTTTAGAGTAAGTATAAAATGCTCGATATGTCAGAGGTTGCATTTTATCTCTTTCTATGTTTGTCCAGTTAGAATTCTAGACTCTTCAGTATGTCTAAAGTCATTTTAGAGTTGCAAATTTTAACTAAAAAATTTATTCAGTAGTCATCCAGAGATTTTATTTTTGTGAAAATTTTTCTTTGTATTTTTTTTTGTCCAACTACTGATTAAAGTTAAATTGTAAATTTGGAGTTTATGGCTTGTGAGGCAACTCTAGTTCACCTTTTTTGGTGAAGTTTTATTGGAACCATTTTTTTTTTTTTTTAATGTATAGCCTGTGACTGCTTTGTTGGTGCAGTAGCTTAGTCGAGTAGTTATGCCACATGGCCTCCTAAACCTAGTTATTTACTATTTGAATCTTTATAAAATTTTTTTTCCATTTCTTGTTCTAGACTAAAGCAGGTACATTATGGTCTTTGTAATTAAATGTTGTATCTTCTGAAAAATCAAATTTCTTATAGTTCTTTTGTATTTATAGAACGGCAGAGGTGTGCTCTTTGGATTAGAAAGTTGTGTGAACCTTCAGGAACAGGTGCAGGAATAATTGGCAGGAAGAATCGGAACCTGTATGCAAAATTGTTATTGCATATGCTTAAGCGAGGAGTGCTTGAAGGCCCTTTTACACACCGCCCTGAACCAGGGACACTAAAAACATTACCTTCATACATGGTAGGTATTATTGACCAGAGTGTATTAGTTTCATTTCTTCAAAAGTGTGTAAGTTTTCATCCCTTTGGGAATACTAGGTTATGTGTCCTAGTAACACATTAATTAAAAGTATTTTTTTTCCTCTCTAATTCAGTTTTTTCTACTTTCAGTAGAAAACAGGAATTTACCTATAATGGGAATAACCTTGTTGATTAATTCAATTGTATTCTACAATATTGCTAAAAAAATGAATGAATTTTTAATATTGAACTTTAACTGCCAACTGATTTTCATTGGATTGTCGTGGTGACATTTTATGTATTTCAGTAGATTCTAGCTTATTAAACTCTTTCATAAATATTATTTTAAAATTTATAAGAGGTTGTATTGGATGACTTCTATAAATTCCCTTCTACTGTAATGCTGGAGTTTAGAAGTGATTTTCTATACTTCATTTAATTTTATTTTTATAAACAGTTTTGTTCCAATGCTTGCTTGATGAATTGTCACTGTCTGGTTCCTAATAAACATGAAATATACCTTAGTTTGTGCGGGATTTGAATACTTGAGAAGTCTTGCAGGAGTATTAGGTAATTGATAGTTGTTGTCAGGATATCCATGTATTTTTTTTAATGAACTGTAAAATTCTTATGTAGTATAAGACTTTTATGTATTTTATTAATTCACATAAGGCAAAATTTAGTTACAAGGCATGCTAAAATTTAGTTACAAGGATAATTCTTGTTTTTGGTCGAGGAATGTCAAAAGAACATATAATGGATAATAGTTTTATCCATTGTATGTTCAAGTAGAGCCATGCATTTTGCTTAAGTTAAGATCTATAGTATTTGGGATCGTAGTTGCTTGACTTGTTATTTGATCAGATATTAGCATGACGACAGTAGTCGTGTCCCCTTATCTGTGAGGGAGATGTTCCAAGAACTGTCCCTCCAATGGATGACTGAAACAGTGGGTAATACCTAATTCCTTATACTGTTCTGACAACTAAGACAGCTACTAAATGACTAGTGTATACAGTGTGAATATGCCTGGAGGGACATAGTGGGATGGATGGTGTGAGGTTTCATCATAGTACTCAAACACAATTTAAAATTTAATTGTTGATTTCCAGAGTTTTCCATTTAATATTTTTGGGCTATAGTTGACTGTAACTAAAACCATGGAAAGTGAAACTGTGGTTAAGAGGGAAACTTCTGTATTCCATTTAAAAAGAACTTGTTATGCACTTCTGATTTGGGATAGAGAGTCGTGGGTCACTTTTCCCTATATAGAGCCCCTTGAAGATTTTCTGTATAGGATTGGGAGAATTGTTGTAGAGGTGTCTGGGCAGTGAAGTTTTCTTTAGAAATTTGTCATGCAGCCTGGTTAATTTGAAGAGAAACAAATGGGCTAATGCCATTCTCAGCAACTAGAGTAGAACATTCTATGAAGTACATTCAGATGTTAAGACGTGAGTGTGCATGGTGTCCTATTTTCCCATTCACATTCAATTTCATAGAGTCATAAGGGAGAGCTTTATTTTACAAATAAAATAATGAGAAGGCCTAGGGACCAAAAAGTTAGTAATATGGCCAGAACTAACTCCCAGGTCTCTCACTCATTTGCTCACACCTCATCAAGGGATTCCTAATTTTAATTTCTGGTTTGTTATTGATTGTGGTTTTTCTGTTCACCGAGTATGTGAATGTGTACACAAAATAGTTAATGATCACAGAAAGAAATAGGGTATCACAGGATTTAAAAATATCTTTCCATTTAACTCTTCATAAAGTCAATATCACTTTTGTTATATAATTATTAGTTTTTTTTTGTATTTATAGGTGAACAACGTGTCTTTATTTTATTTTATTTATTTTTATGCCGTACTGAGGATGGGACCCAGTGTCTTACACATGCTAGGCACGCACTCTGCCCCTGAGCTACAGGCTCATTCCCTCAGATTTTTTATATAGCACAACATAACTGAAATGTGAAGATGTTATCCATTTTATTTAAATATTTTGTAATTTGTTGTGCATTGTGATACTTTTTAGGTATTTATATGTAAAGAATTTTGCGTATTTGAAAGACTGTTATTGAACTTGAAACTTGATGGAAATTGTTTCTTTATAGTACATTTTGAAAGAATAACTTCTCTAATTTTTAAAAATCAGTCCATCTATTTTGATGAGCCAAATGCAGCACAAGCAAAAAGTTCAAGCCCAGAGAGCTTACCCCACTGGGTAATGGGTGAGCTGGGGACAAGTGAACACAAATTAAGTGAATCATGGAAACTTTCTTCTGGCGAAGATAGCACTTTGGTGCTGTCACCAACTGGTGCACACAGGTACGTTAAGAAAATGGGATTCCGAATGTTTTTCATCTTTCAACCTGTCCTTGAAACCGATTCATATATTGAATTTTTCCTCTTTTTCTTTTTAATAAATTGTTTTGCTTTATATTTCTGCTAAAGTTGAGTACTGTGCGTGGATATTGTATAGGCAAAATAACAAGTTTGTTTTTCCATTTACTGTATGTCTAAGATTATTTTATATTTTTCGCAGCTTTTATGGATATCTATTAACTGCATGTATTTTCATTGCTTGGAAAGTGGTGCCTGAGAATCTTTAAATAACATAACTGTGTTTGTTTTTTTCCTTCATGACAAGAGTTAGTTAAGAACATTATCAATGATTTCAACAAAATGACACCTTACATATCCATCTTGGAACTTTTGCTTGAATCTCCTTTTCCCTCATTGAACAGTATTTATTTTTATTTAATGAAATAAAAATGTAAACATAAACCCCATTAACTAGAGTTTTAATCTTAAATAGGATTTTTAGTTTAAATAAGACTAACTTCTAATAATACTTCAGCTAACTTCAAGATTTACTGCCATTACTACTACAGTATAATTTTTTGCTGTTAAGAAGAATAGATTTAAATTTGGACTTTTATCCTATTTTTATTTTTCCTATTGGCAATGTTCTCTAAAATGTTAGAATATTGGATAGCATCTGTTGACCAGTACCCTACTTCATACTCAGCACTGTCTTGGTAATTTTAATTATAGGACTTTGTTTCTGTTATCAATGTAATCTTTCTTTTCCCACTATAATATTTTTGGCTTATTCCTTAATCAGATACAGAAATGTAATTAGAAATTTGCAACTTCTCCATAGTTGATGTGGTCTCGCTGTGTATTTTTCAGACCTAAGATGACATAGTGGAAAAGAACAGATGAACACAGAGCAAGCAATCCAGTCCATGAAATTACTTTGTTAGAAAGGGGAAACAAATTAAAATGGAGAGGCAGTGTTGAAGAGGTGATGTAATTAAGGACATGTTAGGAAGAATAAGAGGAAATGAATAGGACAATTTAAAGGAGGTAGTATTAAATACTTATTTTAAAATCCATAGGTAAATAAAATTAGAAGAGGTATAATTTTTGTTAGCCGATAGGTAGGTAAGCGGGCATGTAAAGAGATTGTGGTCTCTGTATCAAGAAAAATACTATTCTTAATTTGGTTGCAGAATCCATCCATTGTTTGCTAAAATATTTGCCTAAAGTCCACCTAAATCCTAGATTCCTTTCTAGGTGTGATGAACATGGAGTTTTATAGTATAAAGGTGAATTAAGGGTAGTAACTATGTCTTTGAGCTTAGACCAGAGGTTGAAATTGATAATCTTTCTGAACTGAATGAATTATGTTGGTAAATTTGTTTGCCTTACATAGTGTCTTTAAAGATTTTTGAGTGAGTTGTCAAAATTAACAATTGGGAAATTTCATATCAAAACTCAATTTTGTGGTTCCTCTTAAAAACTAGAAATCTGATAATCTTTCCAGAAGATAGCCATGTGTCCCCTAGATTAGATAAGTAATACTTGCTTAATCCCTGGATGTGATATATCTTCACTCTTTCCTCCTAGTTCCAGACACTGAGTTTGATGTTAATTGCATTCATTAGTGAGCTTGCATTTTTTTCTTAAAGTAGATTTAAAAGGAACACGAAGTGTTATTTTTCTATTTTTGTATTCTATCAAAAGTGCAAAGAAGAAAGAAGAAGGATTGTATAATTCAACAAGGAAAGAGACTTGTCTTGTAGAAGAGAACAGTATGAGGATACTGTTGGCATCTTAATCTCTCATTTGTTACCTGTTTAAGTTCTGCTGACATTTGATTTAGATAAATGGAGGAGAGAGATAAGTATGTGGATAAATTCAGTGTGATGGTTATGTGTAGTCATGGAAAAATTTGCAGAGATTGAAGTGTATATAAGAGAAGGTTCAGAATAGGACAGACTTGAGATTTCCAGGAGTCCAGGTGAATGGACTTTTTCCTTCCTTGGAACATAGGATAAAGTTCAAGAAAATACACTGAGAATATTCTTTAATTATTACTCAGTGACTTTTCTGGAAAATGAAACCAGAGTAAAATCCTCACATTTTTAACAAATAGTTTTCTTTGTTGGTCACCTATAATTAAATGTCATTTTAATGCAAAAGAATTACTTGAGTCTGAGGCATTTTCAAATATATAAAGAATAATTAATGGGAAAAGCAGATAGTCTTATGATTCTGGTTAGTGCTATCCATTCTTCAGATGTTATAACTTCAAAAGAACCCTATGTGATATCCCAGCTACCTGGGTAGCTTAGATGATCCCATTACTTACTCCTGTAGCACTCTGTGCTTCCTCTTGCACTCATCACATGAACAAAGGTTTAATATCTATTCTTTGTGCTAGATTGTAATTTCTTGAGATAGGAATGCTGTTTTTTCTATTTGCACTACATTTTCAGCTCCCAGCGCTGGGTGGGAACATATTAGGAATTCCATAAGTATTTATATTTGGTGGGTGTATGCATGCATGGATGAATGGATTGTGTTGGGCATTGCCACATATTTAATCTGTAAAAAGACCCTTTAAGACAGGTATATTATGGAATTTTGTCCAAAAAGGATTTTTCATTTAACTTAGAAAATGTTGGGGGAAGAATAAATTTTAGACAACATTGAAGGAAGTGCAGATACATGCAACAGAGATGTCTCTCACACTGTGAGGAATGTAGTATGCAGCAAAGGAGCTGGCAGGGATACTCTGAACTATCACTTTGGTCAAATGTCAGGCTATCACTAGGGCTAATGGTCATTTAGGACTGCCAAAACAAAACTTCTCAGAATATCTTACGTTTCTTTTAATTTAATAATTATAATTTGATTTATTTTAAAATTTCAATTTGATTTAAAACTTTAATTCATATGCATATTGTTTAAGAGATATTTGTAGTTCTACATACTTGAAGTCATTTAAAAAATAAAACTAACATTTATTTTAGCTAGCCGGCAAAATTGATTTTAAGGCCAAATACATAATGTGTAATATCAGATCAGATGTGGTGGTGAATAGTTTATTGATGCTTCTGTCTGTACATTTTTTTTTTAAAGTTGTTCTTTTACTCTGAGTGGTCATACTGTGCTAATGAAAAAGTTAGTATCTGCTAATGTTGACCTAATACATCTAATCAGTTCTGTAAGAAATTGTTTTAAAAAGTTTAAGAGGCTTATAATATTTGACACATGTATGTTTTTATAGTGAATAATTTATTGTTACTTAGAACTGAAGTTTAATGCTGCCTCATAAATTTTACAACCACTTCAACTTGTCCTTTGAAAAACCTCTTTAATCTTAAAAGATTTTTCCCCCTTAGTGTTTCTTTTTTGATCACTTTATAAAATCCTGCTTTACTTAGACCTTTTTGTATGTGAAGTATTTCTAATGGCATTTTAGATTATGCTGTTTGTGCCCTAGCCTTTTTATAGTATTAAAGATGCAGAGTCCTTTTGAAGCTTTTTTGTTAGGGCTCCCTATTCAGTAGAGATGGCATCTTTCCTTTACCTTTATCCGTTCTGTAGGATATGGTAGTGGCCTTGTTCCACACACTTTAAAAGTATGATGAGGTTATTTTCTGTCTGTCTTATCATGCTTGCTTTTTTTTTCCCCACCAAATACACAGCATATACTAGTATACTTGATATTTCATACCAAAAAGCTTCAACACATAGCTAGTCCTGTCCCTATTGTTGTCTTCTTCTTTAAAAAAATTTTTTTTTAGTTGTAGATGGTCAGCATGACTTTATTTTTTATTTGTTCTTATTTTTATGTTGTGGTGAGGATTGAAGCCAGTGCCTCACCCATGTGAGGCAAGTGCTCTGCCACTGAGCTATAGCCCCAGCCCCTGATTGTCTTCTTTGCTTTCTTTTTTCTCATTTATTATATATTGATAGTCTTTTAGAAGAACCACTTGTCCAAATGTCATTGCTTTTTTCTTATAATTCTGTTATTGCATTTTTATGTCAAATACCTGGCTCTTTTCTTGACAAAGAAATACTTCAGTTATATTTGACTTTGGAGCATGATTTATAAAATATCTATAAAGAGATTATAAACTTAGATCTTACCCTATAGAGTTTGGCTAATTTCACTTATTTCTGCAATCATGGGCTATGTCAATGCGTATTACCTTTCTGGTTATTCTTCAGATGCTTAGCACTGAAATCCAGTAAAGACCTTGTCTTTGTGGTAGACAGACTTTAAGTTGGCCCCATGGTCCTTCTCCTGGTGTCTCTTATGTAATTCTCTCCCCTCAAGCATAGGGAGGACCTGCGACTTGCTTCTAGCCAATAGACTATGGAAATGATGATGGGATGTCACTCCTGTGATTACAGTATATTATATAAAACTCCATCTTGCTAGCTGACTTGATCTAGAGTCATTCTCTTTGCTGACTTTGAAGCAGCAGCTGCCATGAATCATATATCCATGAGGAAATGAATGCTGCTGACAACCCTGCAAACAGGGAAGTGGATCTTTCCTTAGTTGAGCCCCCAGCTGAGAACGAAGCTCTGGTCCAAACGTGATTGCAGCCATATGTAATCCTAAGCAGAGGACCTAGCTCAGCTGTGTCTGGACTCATGATCCACAGAAATAAGAAAATATGTGTGTGTTGTTTAAAGCTGCTAAGTTTGTAGTAATTTGTTATGCAACAGTAGATGACCAATACAGTATTTATCTTCATTTTAGGTTTTGCAATCTGTATACAAAGCATGCTTGTTATAAAAACTTCAGGGTAGAAATATGTAAAGTAAAAAGCCAAAGCTTTTTTGTGTTTTTTTCCTTCTTTCCTCATGAGAGGCAATCACCATCAACAGTTTGGTTCACATTATTCTACACTAGACAGTTAACACCCACACCTGTGTAATTAAAAATTATGAATTGACTTATACTATATATTCTGTTCTGTGACTTGCTATTTTTTGACTTAACTATATCTTAAATCTTTGTCATGTAATCCGTGGAGTTTTTTTACTTGCAGAACTGTGGATATACTCTAACCTGTCTCTACTGCTTTTAGTTCTTTATTTATTATAAAGAATGCTTTAGTTAACATCCTAGTACATTTATCATTATGCACCTTGTATTAAAATGGACCTGGTATTTATTTTAATCAGATATGGTAAGATGACAGATGTCCGACTGCCTTTGAAAAAAGAGTTTATTACTCCATTAGCAAGAGTAAAGGGCACACCATGCCATGCAGGCCTATGTGGGGAAGCAACAGGATTGGTTAGGTGACAGAAGCAAGGGGAGAGCACGAGTGAGAGCCTTTTATGTTACTTTAGTTGTGGAGATGTCCTCCGTTGGATGGGAAGTGAAACACAGATGTTGGGGTTTGTGGTTCAGGGGTTTAAAATATATGATTTCCACATGTCCATAAAAAGATAAGGATGGTATGGATGTAAACAACTTTGGCTGTTAGTTTGAACCATAATTTCAGTTACGATATCAATTATGATATCAAGATTGATTTTTACACACCTGCATGTGTTTTGGGTTGTTGTGAATTTCTAGAAAAGGAATTGCTGTGTTGGTGGGATTGTTAAGCAATCCAACATCCTTGTGCATGGAAGAAAAATCTGTACAGGCTACTATGGTGAGGCTTGGAAGATATATAGGGTTAAAAAGAAATACATAAAACATAGTAAACTTCCATTTACGTGTGTGTGTTTTAACGAAGCTGTATGGATACACGTGTGCATGGAATATTTCTGGGTGTCACACATGAAACTGTTAAAGATGGTTATCTTTAGTGAGTGAGACTAGTCTGGAGTGTGCATAAAAATATTCTTTTTGTATATGTGTGCATGTTATTTTTAGTAATCACAACTAGTTTTTTTTAATAAATATTGTTACATTGCTTACTAAAAAATACCATCTTATTAAAATTTTCAGTCATACATATTGTCAATATTAGTGATGCAAATTAATATAGTTAATTACATAATATATATTTAAACATAAGAATGAAAAATTTTTTATCAGTAAATATTCTAAATGTGTGTGGATTCCACTGGTTTCTATTTGTTAAAGCAGAAACCAAGTGAGGTGAGTTGTACTGTTAATGGAGTTCCTACTATATTTAGGCACTATTCTAAAACTCTTTCTAAATTATCTGATTTAATTCTCTTCACAATTCTTGGAGGTTGGCATCATTGCCCTTTTGTATTTATTGAGGAGGTAACACCTTCAGGAAGATCAAGTCATTTTACCAGTAGTAGATCTGGCATTACAATGCAGGTTTATGATTTTCTTTCTAGTATGCTATGTAGGCATAAGTACTTTATGTAAAAAATATGGAAATTTCATTCTTATCTAATTTTCCCTCTACTTGTGCTTCCTCAGCAATCCTAGGCTGTGCCTTTGTTCTGGGATATTTCTAGGTTGAGTTTTGAAATGAGGTACTTTGCCTTTGTTCAAATTCTACTTCTGACACTTGGCAATTATCTGTCCTCAGGCAAGTTACTTAATTTCTCTAAACCCCAGTTTCATCATTTGTAAAGCAGAGTTTTAAGGACAAAGTAAAATAGTACACGTGGAGCATTTGGCACAGGACCCCCTAGAGGTTAGCTGCTGCTACCACCACCATCACTGTCGTGGTGATTGCTATTATAATAGTCCACTCTGGGCTTGCCAGTCAGATTGTTTGATCATTCTTTTTTTTTTTTTTTTTTCAACACAATGCCTTTATTTTATCTAGTTATTTTTATGTGGTGTCGAGAATCGAACCCAGGGCCTCGCACATGGTAGGCAAGTGCTCTACCGCTGAGCCACAACCCCAGCCCCTTGATCATTCTTTTCATTCCCTAATTGTGTAATCCTGAGAGTATAATCTTAAAATCTATTGGTTATTAAGTATTTTCAGGTATTGAGAATAATTTTGTATTCTCCAAGAAAAATAAATTGATACCTGTGCAGAAAGATTTTCATTGTAATACTGCTCACTCTCAGAAGAGTGGTAATAGTATTTCAGAAAAGGATTTATAGGAATGTTTATTTAAATAACATAACAAATATTTTTTTTTCAGGATAGAAATAATACAGGGTGGCTGGCCTCGTTTTTAAAAAAAGAATAAGCTATTTTATTTAACATGTAGTTGATAGTTGGCATAAAGCGAAGTTTTTGTATTTAGTTTTCTTATACTCTATTGCATTTCCACAAATCTTTAAGATATGATTTTACAGAGATTTTTTCCATTAGTAAGGTCAGATATAGATGATTTATTTTTATTGATAACTGAAAGTTTTAAGAGAGTTTAGACTGCAATTCAGATACTATTTAGTGATAACACCATACAAAGACCTTTAATCAGGAAAAAAGATTTTTAACATTATTGCTTAGTCTTACAAAATGGTGAATTTTAACCAAATTGATACCCCTCTCGTCTTGTTTCCTATACTCTTAGGTCATACTCTTTTGAAACTAGTATAGGTAATGATGTAGTTTTAAAATTAAATTAACTGTGAACAAATTCTAACTTGTTGGTCAATTCATATATTCCCCTTTACCTAGGATATTACCTCAAATTAATCTTCCTAGAAAAAGTGACTGTCCCACATTAAAAAAAAAAAAAAAGCAATGCAGAGCTTCATTCTTCCTTGAAGTATTATAAGGATAAAAAGTCCATAGAGGAAAAAACTGATTAAAAATTTGACATTCCTACTTTTTAATATTTTTTCTGCAGCCTACATTAGAAGCTGTCTTAGTAATATTTAGACTTTTTTCATGTCATGTCTTTATTATTTTCATGCTGTATCCCAAAGACAGAACACAAAGGTAATAGAGTGTATTCTTACCATGCAATTATGTGAGAAATATTTTGAAGCTTCTTTTTTAGTGGCTTGTCATTATTTTTATGAATTTTCAACAAAATATGATGTGATCTGATAGTTTATCTCCAAAGTATAGTTAGGTTCTGGGATAGGGAAAGATGAAGAAAAATCATTTAATAACTTCATTTTTACTTGAAACTTTGATTAAAAGTTAGGAGTCAGAGAGTGAAGAAAAGTAATGTTAAATCAACATTGGCCTTTAAACACTGCTTTGCCTGTGAAAAAACACATTGCTTCTGCTAATTTTAGAGAAGTTTACTGGTGCTTAAAGAAGACATTCATCTAAATTTCTTTAGATACCATTTTATAACGAGTGTCATCCAGATTACTTAAAAATTTTAAGAATGTGCAAACAAAATTATCATTATTTATGTTATTTTTTAGCATATCAGATTTAGGCTAATTTTATATAAATTTGATCTTTTAGCTTTTATTAGATCATCTAAATAATGCATTATTTTATGCCTGTAAGAAATGACTTAGAGAATAATTATCCTATTTTAAATGATGGTAGAGGACTCCAGTAGTCTTTGCATCTTTGCTTTGATGAGATCTTTCTATAGGTTATTTGATGCTGGTTTTTGTTTTGGAATGAAGACTCTAGTCATACTCGTATAATTTTGGAAAATGTGATTTGCTTTACAATGACTCTCTTTTAAACTGTGGTTTTCCAGGAATGCATTGTAGCAAAAAGCTGGTATTCTGTATGTCCTTTAAAAAGGTCTCCCAAGATAGTTAATATTTAATTTGCTGTGCAGTGTAATAGCATAGCCAGCAGATGGTGATAAAGTATAATGAAAACCTACTTGTGGGTTGAATGTTGATCTATATGAAAAATAAATTTTATTTAAAAGATGTTGATTTTTCAGTTTATGTAGTAATAAAAACAGAATCTTTTTAATTCGCTGAACTCTATTTTTATATGTAAATAAGACACTACAAATAGTTCCTGCTCCTGAAATTGTTGGCTATATTTGTCAGGGAGCCAATCAGTATCTTCCTTTCTTGGTGCATCTTCATGTCTGTCAACCTAGTTAGGATTGCACATAGTAAAACATCCTTGAATATTATTCACCAAAATACATTCATTTCATTAAAAAATTTCCCTGATGTTTGGGCAAAGACATATTTTATAGCAGCACTAATAGAACTTGCTGTGATAATGGTCATGTTCTGTAGCTGTGTTTTCCAATACAGTAGCCACTAGTCAGGTGTGACTGTTGAGCACTTGAAATGTGGTCGACATGACCAAGGAACAAAATTTTTTGTTCTAATTGATTTAAATAGTCACATGTGGTTAGTGATCACTATATTGGGCCACTAGTGCAGTTCTAGATCTCAGTGTTCTCATGGGCCATTGTAAAACCTGACCTACTAGATGGAGTACTGTAGGCCTCTTCTCCGTCTAGGTGAGAAAATGTGGTGGTGATGGGGCTAGGAGTTAAGTATTAGTGCATATAAACTGTCTCTGCTGTGGCGAAGCCTCTTATATGCTTATGTGCAGTTCATGGCATCCCTTTTTTGATGATGATCATCCATGAGCAATGTTTAATTGCTATTCTGTTTATTAGTGTTGGGTTTCTGAGGCTTCCTCCCTAATAGAAAAGATACTGTTTATCTTTTTCATCAGTTTGGGTAGAACACTTAGCATGAAATAAACCTGATTAATTTGTTATATTTGATATACTTTAAAAAAATATTTTTAAGTTGTAAATGGACACAATACCTTTATTTTATTTATTTATTTTCATGTGGTACTGAGGAACGAACCCAGTGCCTCACACATCCTAGGCAAGTGCTCTACCACTGAGCTACAACTGTAGCCCTTTGATATACTTTTTTTAAAAAATATTTTTTTAGTTGTAGGTAGACACAATGCCTTTATTATTTTATTTATGTGTTGCTGAGGTTCAAACCCAGGGCCTCACATATGTGAGACGAGTGCTCTACCACTGAGCTACAGCCCTAGACCCCATTGATGTACTTTTTGAAAGACATTTAATTTTGAGCTCAGAATAGAAGACTGCTACATAAACAAGAAGTAAAACTGCTTGGTAGGGCACTTAATAATATATAACATTCATACACTAATAAAACCACTTTGCTACTCATTAATTATCAACATTAGTGTGCTAGTTAAATACCATTTTAGGTATTTACCAAAGCAAGGCCAAGTGGCAGCAATTTTGTAATTGAGACGGAATATTTATGAACATAATGACTCTGCATCTTTTCTTTTAGGTATATTTTTTTTCCCCCTAAGTCAGATTTTTGACAACTATAGCCACATTTTTCTTTTTCTTTTTTTAAAAAGATGACTAAAGCTTTTTAATAGCATCTTTTTATTTCACAAGTAAATTTTGTTCTGTCAGGTAATACTAAGCAGTTTTGATTGTTCTTTTATTAATAAAAAAAAGATGACAGTGATATACTAAGTGTTATAAGCAGAGATATATTGATAAATATTGATTCAAGGTATGACTATTAAGCATTATTTTTATTTTAAAATTTTAAATCAAATGTGTATTTTCAAGTAGGTAATAAGAAATATAAAGTCTCAAGATGTTTATAGGTATCAGGTCATTTTTTAGTTTTGCTGAGCATCTCATTTTTTAAATTTATTTTTTTATTTCAAATAAAGTTCTCTTAAGGAAAAAATTAAGATAAATATGTTGTAGAACATGAAAGTTACTTTTTTATTTTTAGTATTGATACTTTACTGATATTAAAGTTGTTGCTATTTATTTTTGTCTTTCACAAAAATATTTAGCAATTATACCCAAAGAATACTATTTTGAAGATGATATTTAACAACATTACCCATTGCTTAGATAAATGAAAAGACATAAAATCAAAAGTTAGTACTTAGTTTTCTAATCTAATTCAGGGTTATATCACTTTAATTTTTTTTTACGACTGTGAAACATAACAAATTTAACAAATGCATAAAATGCACATGTACTAAAAGTTTAAAGAACAATGATAATATAAAAGTCCCTGAACTTTCCACCCAGCCAGGGAACATCACATTAAAATACTCCACATGACCCTGGGTGCTCCTTCCTCATTGCCTCTTCTTCCCTCCTTCTAAGCAGAAACCATTCTTATACAATGGTGTTTATCATTTCTTAGCTTCTTTCCTCTTCTTTCTTCCTCCTCCTGCTGCCTTTTCAACATTGTGTATGTTATTTTGAGATTTGCTTCTTTCACTCACCATATTTTTCAGATTCATCCATGTTAATAAAGGTAGCTGTAGTGCATTCTTTGTCTCGTAAACCTTGAAAATCAAAGTATAGCATATATATAGCAGGACACACAAAGAATAATGTATAATAATATATGTACAGCAAGACACATCAAAGTGTGAGGCTTGATGAGTTTTAAAGAATAAAAACATCCCTAAAATCCAGACATCCCCTCTAGATCAAATGAGGAATTTAATCAGCTCTTCAGAATCCTGTCTTGCTCCCTTCCAGTCATTTATCACCCACCCCAGAGGTAACCACTGTTCTGCATGATGTCAGCATAGATTATCATTAACTGTTTTTGATTCATAAAGTGTGTTCACTTTTGTTTCTAGCCTCTTTTGTTCAACATTAGCTCATGAGATTGCTCCATGTTGTTGTATTTAAAAATAAATTTTTATTACTATGTGAATACATCACATTTTATATACATTCATTCTACTGTTGTTGGATTTTTGGATTGTTTCCAGTTTTTGTCTATTACAAATAATTCTGTGAACATTCTTTTACATGCCTTTTAGTGCATATATGCCCACCTTTTTTTTTTTTTTTTTAAAGTTGACTTATGAGTATAATTACAGTAGACACTGCCAAAGAGTTTTCCAAGGTGACTAGGCTAATTTACATTTCCACTAGCAGGATTTGAAAGTTCCTGGCTTCCCAGTCTTGCCAACAGTTGTGTTGTTAGTGTCCTTTAATATTAGCAATTCTGGCAGGATGGGTATGTGCTTTTAATTTACATTTTCTTTTGTGACTAATGATTTTCAGCATCTATTTTTGTTCCTATTTGACTATTTGAATCTCTGATTTTGTGGAGTTCGTATTTAAGTCCTTGACCATTATTTTCTATGTATAAAAATGATGTCTCTGTTGATTTGCTTTTATCTGTTCGGAGTACCAATTCTTTGTTGAATATATGTATTGCAAATACTTTTATCCCAATCTGTATCTTGTGTTTTCACTTTCAATTGGAGTCTTACTCCATTTTATGCTAGTGTGATAGAATATCTGAGACAACATAGTATGTAATGAACAGAATTTATGGTTCACAATTCTGGAGGCTGGGAAGTCTAATTTTAGGCTTCTGACATCTTGCAAGGGTCTTCTTGCTGCTTCATTCCATGTTGCAAGGTAAGAGGATGAGAGAGAGTGAGAATGAGAGTGAGAGAAGACAGCAAGAAAGAGAGGCAGAGGATGAATTTGCCAATTTATAATGAATCCATTCCTATTACTGCAACATTAATCCATCCGTTCATGTGGATCATGGACTAATTACCTGCTGAAGGTCCTGCTTAATACTGTTACCATGGCAATTAAATTTCAACATGGGTTTTGGAGGTGATAAACATCCAAACCATCTGTTGAACATTATTAATTATAATATAGTTTTTGTGCTATCTCTGTTGTGTGTGTTTTTTATGGGTGTTTGGGATTTTTTGGCTTGCTTATCCCAAGATCATGGAGGTGATCTCCTATGTTTTTTTTCTAGAAAACTTATTTTACTTTTCTATTAGGTATATGGTATATCTGGAATTGATTTTTCTGTATGAAGTGAGGTAGGGATCATGGCTGGGTTCATCTCCTCTGTCCCCATAACCCTCCAGTGGATATCCAATTGATTCTTTCTCCACTGCTGTTCTGGGTACCATTTTTTTAAAAAATAATTTTTAGTTGTAGATGGATACAATACCTTTATTTTATTAACTTATTTTTATATGGTACTGAGGATCAAACCAACTGCCTCACGTGTTGGGTGAGTGCTCTACCACTGAGCTACAACTCCAGCCCCTTGGCACCATTGTTATACACTAGGAAATCTTATTTGTATAGGCTTATTTCTGGTCTCTAGTTTCTTCATTGGTCTGTTTATCTATCTCTGTGTTATTACCATACTGCCTTAATTACTGTAGCTCTGAAATAAATATTGATTTTTTGTATAGCATAGGCCTTCCTAAGCCCTAGGCAAGCAATGATTTCCTTTTTCTGTTTGTATTTGTGTTCTTTAATTTTCTAAAAATTTCATAAGTGGAATCATAAGATATGTAGTTCTAAGTGTCTGGTTTTCACTTTAGTACCCCACTCTCAAAAAACTTTTGAAGTTTTTAAGTTTATATATATATATCAATCAGTTCATTCCTTTTTGTTTCTGATTGGCATTTCATGGATGACTATATCTCGTTTTGTTTATCCATTTATCAGTTAAGTAGATATTTGTTTTGTTTTCAGTTTTCACTATTAGAATATTCCTGCTGTGGACTTGTTTTTGTGTGTGCATATGTGTGCATGCTGTGGATTTAACTCAGGGCTTAATGCATGTTAAGCATGTATACTACTCATTAGTGTTCAGTACTGTATCCCAGCTGCTACAGAAATTCAAGTTTTTGATTGGCCATTTTTTCTTTGTATTTCTCTTGGGTAGATATCTAGAAGTGGGTTGTGTTTTTAAGTGTACTGTATTTTTCTTTTTTTATGGTTCTGATGATCGAACCCAGGGCCTCATGCATGATGAGCAAGCACTCTACCACTGGGCTACATCCCCAGCCCTTTAAGTGTATTTTTAACTTAAAACATTATTAAACTATTTCCCAGTCTGGGCCCCTTTTAATTTCATATTGTCTCTTTTTTCAGTCCAAGGTGGAAGTTATTTTGTTGATATAAGAAAAGTACAAAAGGAGTTGGGGTAAAAACTAAAGCAAAATGATAGACTAAATCTTAGAACAATCTTAGCCTTGAAAAAAAATCTTAGAACCATATTAATAATTACATTAAATATAAATGAACTTAACACTCAAGTTAGACTGGATAAAAATTCAGTAACCAACTTAATATTATATATAAGATACATACTTTAAATACAAAGACAAATAACTTAAAAACAAAATACAATACAGTGAGATGTACTGTGGAAACAATAAGGCTAAGGAAGGTGAATGACTATTTTAGATATCAGATAAAATAGAATTCAAGACAAGGAGAATTACAAAAGACTAAATGGTAAGAATCAGTTCATAAGCATGTTATAACAATTATAAATGGGTAAGTAACAAGTAATAGAGCAACACAAATACACAAAGCAAAAACAAAACAAAAATAACAGGTAGAGGGATAAGTAGACAAATGCACAAACATTACCGCAGATTTTAACAACCCTTTCTTGGAAACTGAGGCAACAACTAGATCAAAAAAAAAAAAAAAAAAGGGATATAGATTTCAAGAATACTCTAAACTATTACAGCCTAATGAATATTTATAAAATAGCCATCCAATAACCGCATTTGTTCAGTGCATAAGGAAAATTCACCCACATAGGTCATGACTGGGTCATAAAAAAATCTCCAGTGGTTGAAGATTATATTTTTTTTTCTTCATTGGAATTGAACAAGAAAACAACAATAATGGTTAACCCAGAAAAGCCCTCAAAAGTTTATAAGTTAAGAAAACTCACTTTGGTGTAACCTATGGGTCAAGGAAGAGATTAGAAGAGAATTTGGGAAATATTTTTAATCAAATATTTTTGATTAATATGGGATGACATATTTATGGGATGCAGCTAAAGTGGTTAAAAAGTTTTTAGTGTTTTTTCAGGGGAAAAAGTAAGATCTAAAACGAGTGATCAAAGCCTTTTGAAACTTGAAAAAGAAGACCTAAATGAACACAGTGTCAGAAGAAGAAAATAAAATAGAAGTAGAAAATCAATGTAACAGAAAACAACAGAGGAAAATCAATAGAATCCAACAATGATTTTTTTTTTTTGCAGGGGAGGGGGATACTAGAGATTGCACTCAGGGGCACTAGACCACTGAGCCACATTACCAACTCTATTTTGTATTTCATTTAGAGACAGGGTCTCACTGAGTTGCTTAGTACCTTGCTGTTGCTGAGGCTGGCTTTGAAATCGAGGTACTCCTGCCTCAGCCTTCTGAGCTGCTGAGATAACAGGTGTGTACCACTGCGCCCAGCCCAACACTGATTTTTTTTGAAAAGATAAATGAAGTTGATAAACTTTAGTTAGATTGATCAGATAAAAAAGAGAAAAATGTGTAAAAATAAGAAAACTTGTAGTTTAGGTTTATAATTCCTCATTTTTTCTTTTTTATGATTAATAAGATGCATAAAATAATTGTAAATATATATAATGGGTGCACAACATAAATAACAAAGCGAGGAAGATGAATAGAGCTATAAAGGAGTAGAGCTTTTATTTGTCATTATGCTTGAATTTTAAAATAGATTGTTGTAACTTAGGGAATTTTAAGTTTCATCTTAGGGTAATCACAAGATGTTTACAGAATATGCACAAGAGGCAATGAGAAAAAAATTAAAACATTATTACAAAAATCAACTAAACATATAGGAATACAGTAAGGGAGGAAATAAGTAGGACTAAGGTAGAAGCCACATAGGAAATAACAACAATAAAGATGACAAGAAAACAAAACAGTTATAGTAAGTCCTTCCTTACCAGTAATTACTTTAAATATAAATGAATTAAAATTTTCTGATTAGAAGACATAGATTGGTAGCATGTATTAAGACAACAACAGGATTCAATTATATACTGTTTATAAGAGACTTTATATCTGAGGACATGCATGATTGGATAAGAAAGGATGGAAGGTGATATACTGTTCAAGTAAATATTAACTCAGAGAGCAGGGGTGACTAATATCAGGCAAAATGAAACTATGTAAAAATTTTAATAGGGACCAAGAAGGACATTATATAATTATGAATGGGTGAATTCACTAGGAAGAACAATTATAAACATATGCTTCAAACATCAGAATTCCTAAATAGATGAAGTAAATATTATAGAACTGAAGGAGAATAGAGAAAGTTCTACAGTAATATTCCAGGACTTTAGTACCCCACTCTCAAAATTAGAATAACTAGGCAAAGATCAATCAAGAAACAGAAAATATGAAGCTTGGTGCTGTGTTGCACACCTATAATCTCAGCTGCTTTGGATACTGAGCCAGGAGATTCTAGGTTAGAGGTCAGCCTAGTCAATTTAGCAAGACTCTCAAAATATAAAACAAAAAAAGGCTGGAACATAGGTGAGTGGCAGAGTACTTGCTAGTGTGCATAAGTCCCTGGTTCAATCTCCAGTACCAAAAAAGATGAATAAAGTTAAAAAAATGGAAATACATAGACAATATGAACAACATTATAGACCAATTTGAGCTAATAGATGTAAACAGAACACTGCAGCCAGCAAGCAGCTTTTTCTGAAGTGCACGTGGAGCATTCTTCAGGATATGCCATAAGTGATGCCACAGAGCAAATCAGTACATGTAAGGAAATCAAAAAAATATAAAGTATCTTTTCCTATCCCAAAGGAGGGAAATTAGAAATCAATAGAAAGGAAAGTGGAAAATCCATAAACTTGTAAAAGTTAACAAACTTAAATAGCTGATGGATTAAAGAAGAAATCACAAAGGAAATTAGAAAATGTTTTCAGACCAATGAAAACAAACAAACAAAAACAACATAACAAAATTAAGGATTGCTGTGAAAACAGTGCAAAGAGGAAAATTTTTTGTCTTAAAGGTGCTTATATTAACAAAGAAGAAAAGTCTCCAGTTAAACGTACACCTTAAGGAAGCAGAAAAAGAACTTAAAGAGAAAACTTAGGAAAGAAATAATAAAGAATAGCACAGAGGGCTGGGGTTGTGGCTCAGTGGTAGGGTGCTTGCCTCATGTGTGAGGCACTGGGTTTGATTCTCATTACCACATATAAATAAGTGAATAAAATAAAGGTCTGTCAACAACTAAAAAAATATATAAAAAAGATTAGACCAAAAATAGACAAAATAGAGAGTAAAAAAACAATGGAGACTATCAATAAAAACTACTAAGTGTATTTTTTTGGGAAAAGATCAACAAAAGACCAATTTTAGCTACAAGGACTAAGAAAAAAGAGAGCACTCAATTCAGAAATGAAGGGGGATGTTACAGTTTGACAGAAATAAAATGGATTTTTAGAGACTTTATGAACAATTGTATGTTAATGTATTGAATAATCTAGATAATATGGAAAAATTTCTAAAAACACTCAACATACCAAGATTAAATTGGGAAGAAATAGAAAATCTGAGCTAGTCTGTAACTAGAAAGGAGATGGAATTGGTAATCAAAAAACCTCTCAACGGGGGAAAAAAAACAAACCCAAAAAACCCGGAACCAGGTGACTTCACTAGTGAATTATACTTAATCCTTCCTTAAACTTTTCGAAATGATTAAAGAGAAAGGAACACTTCTCAGTTCATTGTGTGAGGCTAGCATTAAGCTGGTATTATAGGCAGACAAGGACACAACAATAAAGGAAACCTATAAGCTAAAACCTGATGAACGTGGATGCAAAATTCTCAATAAAATAATTGAAAGCTAAATTTAACAACAAACTAAAAGGCTTATATATCTTGACCAAATGGGATTTTTTTCCTGGAATGCAAGGATAGTTTGATATATGAAAGTCTATAATTAAGATATACCACATTAACAATATGACAGAAAAAGACCTCACACAATTATCTTAATTGATTCAGAAAAATCACTTGACAAAAATTTATCAACATTTGATTAAAAAACTTAGAAGGAAACTACCACAACATAAAAAGGCCATATAAGAAAAGCCTGTAGCCAAAATATTTAGGTGAAAGGCTGAAAGCTTTTCTATTAAGATCAAGAATAAGGGAAGATAGTTTGTTTATACGTGTGTATTCAAAAGAGCACTACACGTCCTAGCCAGAGGTATGGACAAGGCAGAGAAATAAGAGGCATCTAAAGTAGAAACAAAGAAGTAACATTATCTTTATTCACAAACAATGTACATATATGTTTTACATATGTTTACATATATGTAAAAAACCCTAAGGATGAAATTCATTCAGCCTGTTTGCAAGATACAAAATCAGTACACACAAAATATTTGCATTTTAATATGCTAACAGTGACTAATCTGAAAAGGAAGTTAAGACTCAGTAACATTTTCAATAGCATCAAAAAAAATTAATTACTTAGAATAAACTTACCCAGGGAGATAAAAAATTTGTACACTGAAAGTTACAAAATCTTTGCTGAAAGAATTAAAAAGATACCAATAAGTAAAGTAGCCTGTGTTCAAGATTTGGAAGACTTAATATTTTACAGATGTTAATATGACACAAGATGAGCTACAGATACAATAAAAATCCCTATCAATATCCCAGTAAGATTTTATTTTTCCAGAAATTGAAAAATACATCCTAATGTTCATGTCAAATCTCATTAATGAAGGCAGGAGTATTGATGAAAGAATGGATTTGTAGAACAGAATGGAAATTCTAGAAATAGGCCTCATGTATATAATCAGTTGATTTTCCCTAACGATGGCAATGAAATTGAAGGAAGAGGTCTTTTCATCAAATTGTGTTGAAACAACTTGATATCCATTGAAAAAACAGTGAAAAGGGTCATAGACTTAAATGAAAATGCCACAACTATAGAACTTCTAGAAGAAAGCAGAAAATCTTGGGAACTTGGAGTACACAAATACATCTAAAATAGGATGTAAAAACTGAACAGTTAAATAAAATATTTTTGTAAAGTCTTTTTTCTTAGAAAGCTGTCATTTGGAAATTACCTAGCAAGGTACAGAATGGGATGGGAGAAAATATATTCATTACATATATCTGATGGACTCTTGCATAGAATATATATATATAGATATATATATATATAGATATATATATAGATATATATATATCTATATATATATATATATATATCTTTTACAACTCAAGAAAAGATAGAAAGCAATCCAATTAATGTGTAGAAGAGTTTGTAGACAGTTTCAAATGAAATTATATGAAGGGATGATATACATACATGAAAAGATAGTCAGTGCTGTTTTTTATTTGGTAGATGCAAATTCTAAAGCACAATTTGATACCAGTATATATCCATTAGTAGTGCTAAAATTGCAGAGATTTAGAAAACCACTATGGGGGTAATGTAATGCAACTGGAAGTCTTATATACCATCGATGGGAACATAGTATGGCACAACCACTTTGGAAAACAGTTTGGAACTTTCTTATTTTTAATAACATAGCATATGACCAAGCAGTTTTATTCCTATATATTCAATCAGGATAAATGAAAACATGTCTACATAAATACTTGAGTGTTCACAGCAGCTTTATTTATCATAGCCAAAATGTATAAACCATCTAAAAGTCCATCAATATGTGAATAGAAAAGCAAATTCTAGTTTATACATATAATGGAATACTACTAAGCAATAAAAATGACTTTTGGATACACGCAACAACATGGATAAATCTCAAAAGCATCCTCAGTGATAGAAGCCAGACATACAAATGTATATGCTGTTTTAATTTCATATATAAGAGATTCTAGAAAATATTTGTCATCTGGGATTGGAGCAGGAGGTAGGTTGATTCTAAATGGTCTCAGGAAAATTTTGGGGTGTGCTGGGAACAATTTGTATATTTATTGTGCGGCTACACAGGTGCATACTTTTGTCAAAGCTCATTAAATTCTACATTTTAATTTATTTTCTTTTAAAAATTTGTTCTAATAATGTATGACAGTAGAATGCATTTTGACACATTATATGCAAATGGAGCACAACTTCTCTTCCTCTGGCTGAACACAGTGCAGTCACACTGGCAGTGTAATCATACATGTATATAGGTAAATAATGTTTGTCTCATTCCACTGTCCTCATCCCCATATCTCCTTCCCTCTCCTCACTCCCCTCTGCACAATCCAGAGTTCCTTCATTCTTTCCTACTCCCTTTTCCCACATTATGGATCAGCATCCACTTACCAGAGAAAACATTCAGCCTTTGATTTTTTGGATTTGGCTTACTTCACTTATTAGCATGATATTCTCCATCTCTACCCATTTACTTGCAAATGCCATAATTTCATTCTTCTTTAAGGCTAAGTAATACTCCATTGTGTATATGTACCACACTTACTTTATCCATTCATCTGTTGAAGGGCATCTAGTTTGGTTCCATAGTTTAGTTACTGTGAATTGAGCTCCTATATACTTTGATGTAGCTGTGTCACTGTAGTATTCTGATTTTAAGTTCTATAGGTATAGACCAAGGAGTGGGATAACTGGGTCAAATGGTTGTCCATTCCCAGTTTTCTGAGGAATCTCCATACTGCTTTCCATAGTGGTTGCACCAATTTGCAGTCCCACCAGCAATGTATGAGTGTGGCTTCTCCCAGTATCCTCGCTAACACTTATTATTGCTTGAATTCTTGATAATTGCCATTCTGAATGGAGTGAAATGAAATTTTAGAGTAGTTTTGGTTTGCATTTCTCTAACTGCTAGAGATGATGAACATTTTTTCATATGTTTGTTGATGGATTATATTTCTTCTTCTGTGAAGGTTCAAGCACTTCACCACTAAACCACAATCTCAGCCCCTCTTTGCAGTCTTGATTGGCATTTTCAGTACTGTTTCTTCATTATATCCTGAGTTTCTGTTTGTTTTTGTGGTCACCAGCTCTTAATTTCATCTTCCTTTCAAGAGCAAGGCACTCCAGCCCAGCCTCTGGTTTCTTGGTGAGTTTGACTTTGTTCTCCTACTTTAGTGGAGCACTTTGGGTCCCTCTTTTTACTTTTTGATAGTCATGCTTCCTACTATCTTTTTAGTTGCTTCTGGAATCAGAGTCTGGTAGACCATTTCCATCCTTTCCATTGCAGTGCATTTTTGTCCAAGACAAACTGGTCCAAAGTCTGTCTTTAAGACTTCTCTATGCAATCTTTTATATTTATTTATTTAGTAATTGTAAATGGACACAATAATTTTATTTATTTATTTTTATGTGGTGCTGGAGATTGAACCCAGTGCCTCACATGTGTGAGGCAAGCACTTCACCACTGAACCACAAACTCAGCCCCTCTTTGCAGTTTTTATTGGCATTTTCAGTACTATTTCTTCATTATATCCTCAGTTTCTGTTTGTTTCCTCCTTCTGGAATTCATTTTGCCTTTGTGTTAAGAGATTTTGAATCTATATTCTTTCTCCCTTACACTTTTATTTATTATATTCATCACTTTTTTGCTTTTGTTTTTTCAGAGAATTTTTTGAACTAGTTTTTAATCCATTTTTTTAATATTCTGCTATATTAGTCTACCATTTTATTTATCCATTGTGATTTTAAAATAGGTAATCATGTTTTTCATTTGTAATCACGGCTTTATGATTATAGGTTGTTCAATTTCCCTTTCACACAGTGGCCACCTGAATCACATTGTGAATGCAAATTAAATAAACATTCAGAAGTTTCTCATATTTTATTTATTGCAAGATTATGTAACATGAGATCTAACATCTTAACAATTTTTTTTAGTGTATAGCACAATATTGTTAATGGTAAGCACAATGTTTTCCAGCAAATCTCTATAACTTTTTCATTTTTCTTTTTAAAAAAAATATTTATTTTTTAGTTATAAGTGGATACATTAACAGTGCCTCACGCATGCTAGGTGTGTGCTCTTTTTTTGAGCCACAACCTTAGCCCTTCAGGGGGAGGGAGAAGAAGGAAAGGGGATATAATGGGAAATAAAATTAACCAAATTATATTGTTATATCATGTGCATATACAAATATGCAACAATGAATTCTATTGTGTATAAATGTACATATATATATAAATATTATGCATAAATCCATACACATATGCCCAACTGATCTTTGTAAAGGTGCCAAGAACACACAATGATAATGGGTTCTCTCTTTAAGTGTTAGGAAAACTGAAAATCCACAAGCAGAAAAATAAAAGTTGTTCCTTATCTCATATTATACACAAAAAAATCAACTAGAAATTGATTAAACACTTAAACAAAAGACCTGAAACTGCAAAACTACTAGAAGGCAACCTAGTACTTTCTACTGATGTCCCTTCAGTTTTCATGAGATCTTCCCCCCCCCCTTTTTTTTTTTCTTCTCTAGCTTCTCTTCTCTAACATGAGACAAAACATGTCCTTTGACCTTCTAAGTTTGGTTTATTTTGCTTAATATAGTATTCTCAAGTTCCATCCATTTTTCTGTAAATGACATAATTTAATTCTTTTTTTTACTTAATAACTTAATATTTATTTCAAATAAATCTGAAATGTTGAAGGATGTGATGAGAATGCTTTCACCTCATTGGAATTCAGTTTATCTACAAAATGAGAGAATTGAATAAAAAATCCCTTTTGACCCTTCCCATTCTAAACATGTTGTGTTTCCATGCTTATTGAATTGGAGTACCCAAATGTGGAGTCCATTCAAATGTTACCCAGTTGAATTGCCCAGTGACAGTTACCGAGATATTCACTGAGTTATTCCTGAAGTATTATTCCTGCTTTGAAGATAGGATGTAATGTATTAACTACTTACAGTTGAAGTAAACTGCAATGGTTAGAAAATTATGGGGGTGACTGCCTCTATCTTGCTATCTGGCAAACCTTGCAAGAGGTAACAATAAGACTGGCGAGCAGAAAAAACTCTGGGCAATATTCAAATTTGAAAAGAACAGTTATGCTGAAATCAAGGTAGAAGATCCAGGTCCTTGGTTGGCTTATCTGGGTGAACTTTTTTTTTTTTTTGACATAGCTTTATATATATATATATATATTTTCTAATATTCTATTTGTTGTTGATGGACATTTATTTATTTATTTATATGTGGTGCTTGTTTATTTATTTATTTATTCATTCATATGTGGTGCTAAGAATCGAACCTAGTACCTAGTAGTAGGCAAGCACTCTACAACTGAGCCACAACCTCAGCCCATCCCCATAGCCTTATTGAGGTAAAAGTGAAGTATAATAAATGCACATATTTAAAGTATTCAGTTTGTTCAGTTTTGACATGTATCTAGCCAATACAATCAATATAAAAATCATTTCTGTTAATTTTTAAAATTTGAAGTCATGCAGACTGTTTCCTGCATGATTTATTACATTAGAAATCAATCACCTTAAGATATATAGAACCCCACCCCCACATGTCAACTATTTTAAAATTAAATGGCACACCTATAAATATCTCAGAGGTCAAGGAAGAAAGCACCAGAAAATAAATAAAAAGTCCTTTGAACTAAGTGGTAATAAAAGCTTAAAATATCAGGATCTCTGGGATGAAACAGTACTCAGATGAACATTTGTGACAAAGTACTTGTACTTAAGTACTTAAAGTACTTATCAGAAAGAAGATAGAATAACAATCAAATTATTTTCAAATTATGTAGTAGGAAGGAAAAAATAAGAGTAGGAGCAGAGAGATATGAAATAGAGAAGAAATAATACAGCTAAAATGTGATAAAAACCAAACAAGTCTCATCAAGATGAAAAGCAAGAACACAAAATATCAGTGGAAAGGGAGCTACCACAATAACCCTGTAGATGCTAAAATATATTAAGGTAATAGTATAGTTGTGTGCCAACATATGTGATAGCTTACTGGTCTGTATTAGAGAAGGATCTGTGTGCTGCTGAGAAGAAAGTGTATTTAGTCATTGACAGATGAAATATTCTACATATGTCTGTCAAGTCTAAATTATCAGTTGTATTTTTTACTTCTTTAGCTTCTTTATTTAGTTTTTGTTTAGACGATCTATTCATAGGTGACAGAGGCATGTTAAAGTTACCCAGTATTATTGTGTTGTGGTCTATTTGATTCTTGAAATTGAAAAGGGTTTGTTTACTTAGATGCTCCATTGTTTGGGGCAGAAATATTTATGATTGGTATGTCTTGTTGACATATAATTCCATTAAGCAGGATGAAATAGCCTTCTTTATCCCTTCTGATTAACTTTGACTTAAAGTTCACTTTTTCTGATATTATAAAAGAAATCCCTGCTTGTTTATGTGATCCATGTAAGTGATATGTTTTTCCCCCCCGTCCTTTCACCTTCAGTCTGTGGATGTCTTTGCTATGAGGTGAAGTCTCTTGAAGACAGCATATTGTTGGGTCTTGTTTCTTAATCCAATTTGCTAGTCTACATCTTTTGATTGATGAGTTTAGGCCATTAATATTCAAGGTTGTTATTGAGATAAGATTTATATTCCCAGTCAATTGGGTTTATTTCTGGTTGTTAATTTGAATTAGTTTATCCTTTGGTTGACTATTCCTTTAGTGTAGTTCCTTCCTTTGTTGGTTTTCACTTTTTTTTTTCATTTTATCTTCATGGAACATTTTGTTGAGAATGTTCTGTAGTTTAGGCTTTCAAGTTGTGAATTCTTTTAACTTTTGTTTATCATGGAAGGTTTTTAATTTCATCTTTAAATCTAAAGCTTAATTTTGCTGGATATAGGATTCTTGGTTGGTATCCATTTTTTTCAGAGCTTGGTGTATGTTATTCCAGGACTTCCTAACTTTAAAGGATTTGGGTTCCCACTATATGTAATCTGATATTTTTCTCTTGCAGCCTTTAAAATTCTATCCTTATTCTGTATGTTAGGCATTTTTATTATAATGTACCTTGGTGTGGGTCTGTTGTAATTTTGTAAATTTGGTGTCCTGTAAGCTTCTTGCATTTGATTTTCCATTTCATTCTTATGGTTTGGGAAATTCTCTGATATTATGTCATTGAAAAACTTGTGCATTCCTTTGGTTTGTATCTCTGCAACTTCATCCTCTTGATAAATCTTAAATTTGGTCTTTTCATGTTATCCCATAGTTCTTGGAAGTTCTGTTCATGGTTTCTTAACATCTTCTTTCTGTGCTAAACTCTATTTTCAAGGTTATAAATTTTGCCTTCCCTGCCTGAGTTTCTATCTTGTAAGTGGTCTAGTCTGTTGGTGATGCTTTCTATTGAATTTTTAATTTGGTTTATTGTTTCCTTCGTTTTGAGGATTTCTTCTTTTTTTTTTTCTTTCAGAATCTCTGTCTCTTTATTGAAGTGATCTTTAACTTTTTCTCTCTGATTTCATTTCTTATACTATCCTTTACTGCGCAGATCAGTTTTAACTATGTACATTCTAAACTCCTTCTCTGACATTGGTTCCACTGTGGTGTGGATGGATTTTGTTACTGGAGTATCTTGGTTTGTTGGGGAGATTTGTTTCCTTCCTTTTTCATGTTGTTTGTGTGCCTGCCCATCTAACACTATGAATCTGAGGCAGTAAAATTTCTACTCTGTGGACTTATAGTGTCCCTGAAGGTTTCTAGTGTCTCATTGTTTAGCGGGAGACAAATGGTAGTAACAACCAATGCAAACAATTTATACCATTAAACCAAATAGTTTTTACTATGATGTTTAAAATATTAGTTATCACAATAAATAGAGATTATATGATCAGTTATTACCTACAATAAAAACAGCAAATTTGCAAAAGACTTTACAATTTCAAATGGTGGGCAGGAAGAGAACAGAAGTGATATAGGATGTGATGACTATGAGGGAGGAGGAGAGATGAAGAAGTAAAAAATTAAAGGAAGAGTGAAAGAGAGAACAATAGAAATTGGCTATTAGCAGAAAAGAGACAATCAAGGGAAATAGCAGAAAAATATATATAAAGTAAAAATTTAAAAAATAAATTAAAAATAAAAATAAAAGAATAAAAAACAAAATTAAAATATACTTATCAAACATCCTAGTTCACAGAAATCTAATCCATGAAAAGTAACTGGTTTAAAAAATGGTAGAAATAAGAAAAAAACCCCCAAATATGAATATGTACAAATGTCCATGTACCATTAAAATTACAAGTAAGCGGAAAAAAGGATCTTGATGAAAATTGAAGAATTCTTTCTATTGGAGTTCAAAAGATTCTCAGTTACTTTTCTCAGTAGTTTTAGGTGGGGTTCTCTCTAGCATGATGCCTCACCCTCTGGATTGATGGAGTGAGAGAGGTAATCCTATAGGCAGAACTCCTGGAGGCAGGGTTTAGGTTTAGGTGGGCTCCCTGTTCTTCGCTGAATACCTGTTGATCTGGAGACTTTATATCAGTGCACCTCCAGCATCCAGTACTTGCTGGTCCACACTGGAAGACTGTAACCCACGGATCTCCCCTGGGTTTCACTTGTGTGGTAGGGGAGCCATGTCATCTTCGGGCACCATATTTCCTGGTCTCCAGTTCAGTTTCCAGACAATCTCTCCTGCCCCCAACCTTCCAAGTTCCCGGCCAGATGCGTCTCTCCCAGAAGGTCCTGCAAGCAGTTGGATTAGAGGGGGAAGGGTAGTGCTGAGTGGGTTTCCATGACCTGTGTAAACCTCTCTCAATGTTTGATTTTTCTTCTGGTCACTTAAGCACACTCTATATCGTGGGCCTAATGTGGGCCTGTATTTTGGGCCCCATCAGCTGCCAGTTCTCACACAGCAGCTGCATACCTCCTGGAGAGATGGCAGCTTCGCCCTACATACAGATATTGTGTAGTACATCTTTCAGGTTTGCTGGGCAGTGTCCTTGATCTCACACCCTTTGTACCCTGGCATGCCTCCAGCCTCCCCAAAATACAGGTTCTTTTAATTTCCTTATCCCTCCTCTATGCTCATGGAGGGACTGCTCTGGCTGGTGCTTAAGGCCCAGCTGAGGCAGTAGCTGTACAGCTGGGGATATCTTCTTTATTTTATAATATCCAACCTCCTGAGTCCATGGTCTGCTTTGAATGTCCAATTTTAAATTCCAGTAAAGTTCCTCTCTTCTTTTTTGTTCACCTACCTTGCTGAGAAGCTGCCTGTCTGCTTTCTTGGTTTCACTCCATGGAGCAGCTAAGAAAGGGACCTCCTCTATTCTGCCATCTTGAAAACCTCTCTGGATCTTCATTGTTCTTTGTGGCCGAATAAAACTCCATGTGTGTGTGTGTGTGTGTGTGTATGTATGTATGTATGTATGTATATATATATATATATATATATATATATATATATATATACCAATTTTTCTTTATCCATTCATCTGTTGATGGACACCTATGCTGGTTCCATAATCTGGCTGTTGTGTATTGTGCTGCTACAAATGTGGGTGTTCATGTATTGCTATAGAATTATATGACTTTAATTCCTTAGGATAACTATCCAGGAGTGGTATAGCTGGGTCATATGGTGGTTCTATTCCTAGTCTTTTGAGGAACTTTCATGCTGATTACCATAGTGGTTTTACTAATTTACAATTCCACTAGTAGTTTTATAGGGTTCCTTTTTTTCCCATATCTTCTTTAGCATTTATTTTTGTAATATATTTTGAAATTAGGAAGGGTCATATCTCTAGCTTTGTTCTTTTTGTTCAAGATTGCTTTGACTATTCAGAGTCTCTTGTAGTTACATATGGATTTTAGGATTATATTTTCTACTTCTGTAAAAAAAGCCATTGGAATTTTGATAATAGATTGCTTTAGTAGAGAGTGTGGTTATTTTAACAATATTAATTTTACTAGTCCATGAGTACAGTGTACTTTGCCATTTATTTGTCTTCTTCAGTTTCTTTCAAAAATGTTTTATAGTTTTTATTATATACCTTTTTTAAAAACTTCATTGACTAAATTTATTCTTAGATAGTATATTCTGTTTGGTTCTATTATTAAAAAAAGATTATTTCTTGGGGCTGGGGCTATAGCTCAGTGGCAGAGTGCTTGCCTAGCATATGTGAAGCACTAGGTTTGACCCTCAGCACCACATAAAAATAAAGGCATGCTGTCTATCTACAACTACCAAAAAAAAAAAAAAAAAAAAAAAAAGTCAAACTAAAAAAAAAAAAGAACAAAAAACAAAAACTACTTCTTTTTGTGTATTGGTTATGTATCCTGAAATTTTACTAAATTTGTTTATCCTTCCTGACAGTTTTTTAAATGCAATATTTGGGGTTTTCTAAATATAAGGTTATATCTAAAAACAGATACTATTCCTTCTTTACTGATTTGGAAGCCTTTTATTTATTTTTCTTACCTAATTGCTCTGCCTAAGATTTCTAGTGCTATGTTGAGTATAATTGGTAAGAATGAGCATCCTTACCTTATTCTGGATCTTAGAAGAAAAGCTTTTAGCTTTTCAAGGTTGAGTACTGTGTTAGCTATGAGCTTGTCATTTGTGGCCCTTATTTTATTTTTTTGAGTTATTGTCCTTCTATACCTAACTTACTGAGTTTTTAATCATGAAAGAATGTTGAATTTTGTCAAGTACCCTTTCTGTATCTGTTTAGATGGTTGTAAAAATTTTATCCTTCTTTCTTTTAATGCAGTATATTCATTTATTGTTAAGCAGATATTATACCATCCTGTAATCACAAGAATAAATTCCACTTGATCATGATGTATGATCTTTTTAATTTGTTGTTGAATTGAGCTAATATTTTGCTGAGAGTTTTTGTATCTGTGTTCATCAAGGATATAGGCCTATAATTTTCTTTTCTCTTAGTGTTGTCTCATTTTAGTATTAGGGTAATGTTGGCTTTGTAAAATGAGTTTGGAAGAATTCTCACTTCTCCAATTTTTTGGATGAGTTTGAGGAGGATTGATGTTAATTCCTTCTTTGAAGTATTAGGTAGCATTCACCAGTGAAGTCACCTGTTCCTAAGCAGTTTTTTATTGGGAGGTTTTGGATTACTGATTCCATCCCCTTACTAGTTATAGGTTGGTTCAGATTTCATGTTTCTTCACAATTCAGTCGTGGTAGATTATGTGTTTTGAGGAATTTTTCCATTTCATCTAGGTTAGTCGATACGTTGACATTTTCTTGTAGGACTCTGAGAGTTCTTTTCATTTCCATGAAATTTGTTATAATGTCCCCTCTTTCATTTGTGATTCGAGTTACTTGAGTAACTTTTTTTTTTTCCTAGTCCTGGGAGCCTAAAGTTTGTCAATTTGTTGATCTTTTTCAAGAAAAACCAAAACAAACCTCCCCGCCTCCTTGGTTGATTTCATTGTTTTTCTACTCTCTATGTTGTTATCTCTGCTCTCATCTTTAGTATTTCCTTCCTTGTGGTAGCTTTGGGTTTAGTTTGTTCTGCTTTTTCTGGTTCCTTATGGTATAAATTTAGGTTGTGGATTTGAGATTTTTCTTATTTTTTAACATAAGCACTTTAACACCTATAAACTTTCCTCTTAGCACTGCTTTTACTGCATCCCATAATTTTATTATGTTGTATTTGTTTTCATTGGTCTTAAAATATTTTCTAATTTTCCTTGTTATTTATTGTTTGATTCATTGGTTGTTTAATTTTTACTTATTTGTGGATTTAGCATTGCTATTTATAAATTGCCTTCTAATTGGTTTACAATTCCTTTGTACATTTTTTCCTCTCATTGTCTTTTCTTGTGAGTTTATTTTATTTTGGGTTGGTATGGTATGCTTTGATTCTTTTTCTTTATATTTTTTGTCTACCACATTAAAAAAAATTGTGTTGCTATAAGGCTTACATAAATCATGTTTTGGTTATAATAGGCTACGACAGTCCTCTCTTAATCACAGTTTTACTTTCTGTAGTTTCAGTTACCCACAGTAAACTTCAGTCAGAAAATATTAAATGGAAAATTCCAGAAATAAGCAATCCATATATTTTAAGTTGTGCATCATTCTGAATAACATGATAAATTCTTGTGCTGTTCATTCCATCCTGCTTGGGATACAAATCATCTTTTTGTTTAGTTTATCCACACTATGTATGTTACTTGCCCATAGTAACTTAATAGCTGTCTGTTATTAGTATTGCACACATGATTCAGTAATATCTTCTATTTAAGGTTTCCAGTGGAATGGGGAAGGGTCTTAAAATGTATCTTTCATGAATAATGGGACTACTGTATTTTGGGCTAGTAATAATTTGACTTTGATCATGCAGAAGAACTCTATATTATTACTCCCTCCATGCTTTATGTTGTTAATGTCCCAGTTTTTACTTTTTTTGTATTATATATCCAATAACAAAATATTATAATCATAGTTGAATTTTAAGATTTTTTTCTTTAACTTTTAAAGTTGGAAATGATTTATGTACCACATTACATTAATGGGGTAATCTGTATTTCACTATATAATTACCTTCACCAGTGGCTTTACATTTCTATGGGTTTTCATGCTGCTAATTAGCATCCTTTAATTTCAATTTGAAGATATCCTGTTAGCATTTCTTCTAAGTTGGGTCTTTTGGTGCTGAATTCCTTCAAGTTTTATATCTGGGAAAGTCTTTCTTCTTCATTTCTAAAAGAAAGTTTTGTAGGATATAATATTCTTGGTTAGCAGTTTTTCTCTTTCAGTATTTGGAATGTATCATTCTCTCCTGGCCTGTAAGGTTTCTTCTGAGAAATCCAGTGAAAATCCTATGGGGACTCCTTTATTAAATATGAGTTACTTTTCTCTCTTTATTTCTTTGAGTGTTGACAATTTGATTCATGGTGTGTCTTAGTGTAGATCTCTCTATATTTAACTTGTTTAGAACTTTTTGGAGATCCATTTCCCTTTCCAGATTATTTCTTTAAGTAAGCTTTCTTTAAGTATTTATTTATTTAAATAATCTTAATGCCTCTTTCTGTTTTTTCTTTCTTCATTACAATAATACATATATTGTACTGCTTGATATTGTCCCACAGTCCCTTCAACTTCATTGCTTTTCATTCTCCTTTATTTTTTTCTTCTTACTAGATCATTTCAAATGTGATGTTTTTGAGTTTGATGACTCTTTTTTTGTACTTGATCCAGGCTACTGTTAAACCCCTCTAGTTAATTTTTTAGTTTGGCTATTACACTCTTAATTTCCTAATTTTCTATTAGAAACATTTTCCTTCTACTTTTTTACATTCTTTTTTTGTACATACATAATTGTCCTAAGCTTATTGAGTATTTTGATGGTAGTTAATTTGGATTTCTTTGTCAATAATTTATATATCTCCATATCTTTAGGGTTAGTTTCTGGAGATTTATTTTGTTCCTTTGTTCCGTATTTCATTTTCCTTAATACTTCTTGTTGGTGTCTGTATACCTGAAAATAGTACTCTTGTCCTATCTTTGTGAACTGTGTCTTTGTACATGTAAAACGTTGAAGAATCAGTCTGAGTGGAGATTCCAAGCCCATCTCAAACCTTGTCTGAGTATGTATCTCCTCTGGACTGTCACGTACAAATTCTTAATTAGGGGTATTTGCTAATTTCTCTTTTCAGGAACTTGTAATATCTTGCTCCCTCTGGTATCTTTCCCTTGTACTGCGGGTTTTCAGGAGCAGTAGCCTGACTCTTTTTTCTTTTTAAAAATTTCACCCACCTCTATACTTGATCCTGTCAGAGCATCAAGAGAGATAAAATAGGACCAAGTCCGTCGGGCAGTACTCTAAAATGTCTGAGTATTGGACATATACTTTAGTCTTCTTCCCCCCCCCGAGAGAAACTGTGGGCTTTGAGTTTCCCAGTCATATCATGCCAAAGCAGGAAGAGGAACTCTGGCTCTGAGTACATAATAGTACAAATTATTCCTTTGTTCTCAGTAGCCCCTGGTCCTGTTAGTTCTTACAGAGTCCAGTTCGTCAGGTGACCTCCTCCAAAAATCAGAATGTTACATGGATGCTCCAACTCTTTCCTTCCTTAGGAAGAAGGTAATTCTTTGATGAGCTGGTAGGAGGGGCTATGACCAGATTTTTCACACTAGTTCAAGCCATAGCCTTTTTTCTCAGCAGTTCCCAACTTGTGGCCTATTCTTGTCAGATACAGAAATCAGACCCTCAAGTACCCCCTGGGAAAGTCAGAACGTTGGATGTATTGTCCATTCCTCTTTTTTCCTTCCTAGGGAGAAGCTGGGAGCAGGGGATTTCCTCCTGATCATATGGGGCTGTTTGTTTAGAGGAAGGTTGTGGCAAGAGATGTCACCAATTTTCTTATCTGCTTCAGTGCAGTTTGTTTCATTGTTTCTGGTATAGGAGCCTCTCATACTGGTTCTGGATGTCTCACAAAGGGAATTGGTCTGCATATTGTGGTTGAATTTGTGTGTCTATAGAAGAAAGGAGGGTTTGGGGCTTCATGTTCTGCTGTATTACTGACATCATCCCCTTAATTAATTTTTTTTCAGAAGGACATTTGGCCATTCTTTAGGCTTTAGATTTTATTATGTATCTCATTGCTTATCTCTGTTTGGATAGGGCCAACTTTATGTTTATTATTTGGAATCAATATGAGATACTTTGAAAGTGTTGAACTAGTTCAGCATGAGAAAAGAGCAAATTGGAGAGCTTATATTTCCTGTAGTTTTACTGTTCAAGAGTTGTAAACGGTATGTTAGAAAATTTTACTAAGGTATTGAATTTTTTTCTTTCTATGTTAATTTAAATTTTTTTAATATTTATTTTTTGGTTGTAACTGGACACAATGTCTTTATTTTATTTATTTATTTTTTTGTGGTGCTGAGGATTGAACCCAGGGCCTTCTACATGCTAGGCGAGTGCTTTTGCCGCTGAGCCACAATCCTAACCCCATCTTTCTATGTAAATTTTGACACCCTGGAATTTATTGAGCCATAGCCTCCTTTTCTAGTTGGCCCTGGTACAATATCATGAGCTCACTTATGAGCATGTCCTCAGTACCAGATGTATACTGTCTTACTATTCTGTGTGGCAGGAGCACTAGTTATTCATAAAGAAACTTTTTAGGATTGTCATTTTTCTCCCAATCACAGTTGCATTGTTCACCTTGACCACTAGCCCCATCACTGTGAATTTGAGGCTGTTTTTGTATTTTGAGTTCAGGTTAATTTTGTTTCCAGCTGGAGACAGTCTCATGGCAAGAAATGAAACTTCTGTGCCTAATGTCCTGTGTTTCTTATACTAGCCAGATTTTAGCAAATCTGACCTCCTCCTTTAGTTGGATCAGTTGCCTTCCAAGAAGCTGGCTTCTGCAATGCCTTTGCTTTATTTGGCTTTCGTAGGTACTTGTTTAAGGGCCAATTTAATGAGTTTAGTTTTGGACATGTTGAATTGGAGACAGGGCTATTCAATTTGTATTTATAATGGATTTGTAGTCTTAAGAGAACAATTTGGATGGGAGATGTAGATTTGGTAAGCAAAACTTCTTATTATTTGAAATATTAATAGTATATTGGATCACTCAGGAAAAGCATGTAAAATGAAAACAAAGAGGTTAGACACAGAACCCTGGGGTTGCAACACAAATGGTGTTGGTAGAGAAGGAAAAACCAGAGCAAGTTACTGTGAAGGATATTTTTGAAGTACAGGACAAGAACCAGGGAAGAATGGTTTTATGGAGCCAATGAATGTGACACATTTAAAACACTATTTCTAATATTCTAGTGAGATCAAGTATGGTAAAGAGAGATTTCAACTCATTTGCTTGAGTGTGTAGGAGACCACTGATGTCCTTATTTATAGTACTTTTACTATAAGTAGAAGTCAATTTATAGTTGATTGAAAAGTATATGACAGGGTAGGACATGGATCCAGTAACTTCTGAAAATTTATTGTGAAGGGAAAGAGGTTCATTGGTATAAAGGACAGCTACATGTGAATCAAAAGAATGTGTTATTTTATGTATGCACCCTGTGCAATAAATAGATAAATGTTTCAGGCTTCTTTTTTATTAATATTTTCTATGAGAATTACTTTTAATATTTAAACATTTTTCAATTTTTAAGTATAGCTCTTTTTATGATTGCTTAATCAATTTTTAAAGAATAGGCCACTGCTTATCAGATTGCCTCTTCCGACACACTTGAGTTGTAAAAGCGTGTATCAGCTCAAGTACATTGACTGGTGAAATTATCCTCAAAATATTACTTTGTCTATTTGATTTTAACTATTTGTATATCTGGGATACTGTTTAAGGGTATGAAAAATGAATAGCACTCTTTTTAAAACAGATTTTTAAAATATTTTTCTTTTAGTTGTAGATGGACACAATACCTTTATCTTATTTATTTTTCTCATGTGCTAGGGGTCGAATGCAGTGCCTCACACATGCTAGGCAAATGCTGTACCACTGAATTACAACTCCAGCCCCGACAGAACAGATTTTTGAAGATATTCTATATATGTAGTAACCAGATTAGGGATTATTATTTTTATCAGTGTTGCTACCAAAAAATATACTATGAGTTTTAATATGAACTTTTTGAACTCATAGTTTGTCTTTTGGGAATACTTTGTGTTTGTGAGGAAATCCTGATATGGGTTGTGGTTGAAAGTTAGTGACTCTTAATTCCCTATACAGAGGTCCCCTTAATCATAGAAAATAGGTTCTAAGGCTCTTGAAACTGTAGATAGTACTGAATTCTGCATATACTCTATTTTTTCCCTATGTACATATCTCTTATAGTTTGATTATAAATTAGGCATATTAAGATATTAACTATAATATGAAAATAGGAACAATTATAATAGTATACCAAATTAAAAGTTATTTAAAATTTATGAATGGTTCATTTCTGGAATGTTCTCTTTAACATTTTCAGATTTTAGTTGATTGGGGGTGACTACCACTGTAGGGAAAAGTAAACATGGATGGGGGTGTCCTGCTCTATAATAATTTCTGATTTATACTTCTTGAAGTGGTTGAATAGAGAATAGGTATTCATAACCATGGGGCTTTCATTGAAGTAACTTGAATTAAAACATAAAGAGAGACTCTAGGTGAGAGTAGTATATTTGAGAATGGTATCTTTGTATGATGTATTAGAGAAGAGTCTTTTTGGTAAAGTGCATTTAAACTGTCTTCCTTCTTATCCTGTACTTATCACATTTTACATGAATTAACATGGTATATATTTTAATAAAAGATTTTATATATGTGGTTTCTAACATGGTTTCAGATTAATAGAGACTTTAAGCTCCTTGAAAGTTTTGTTATTTTATATATTTTAAGGTTTTGTCTTAAATCCAACAAAATTTGCTAAGCTGTAAACAATGATCTCTCAGAATATATGATCTCAAAATATAAATATGAATATGTGTAGGAGGAGAAAAGATTTAAATACATATGATTTATTATAGTCTCACTTAAAATAGAATTTATTTATAAGCAAGTATATGGCATTTGTGGGACATTTTACTTTTGATTTACTCTAAATGAAATAAAATGTGAAAAATACAAATGGTTATTATTTGTAGATCTTTTTTTCTGCTGTTGAACCATCATTGTGAATATAAACTATCAATCATTTCATTCAAAAGAAAAGACTTGGTGATTGTAGATTTGAACACTCTGTGTCCTCTGAATTCTCCAGATTTTGATTTTTGCTGTTTTGATATCTTTATAGAGAGCAATACACTGGGAAGCACCGAATGAGCTCACGCTCTATAAGTCCATCTTACAAAGAAGAAGAACAAAATGTTATCCCAAAGAACTCTGTAAGATTGTATTTTACATTTATTTGTTCTTAATTGTTTAAAATAACTCCACATAGTTTTAGTTTTATATTGTCAAAGTTCCAGTGGTTACTTAAAAACAATGAATAAAGTATGAAGGAAAAGGAGAACATTTTGATGTGAAAGATAGTGGTGTACCATGGTATTCCTTCTGTTTTCTCAGAGACTCTAAGGTATGCTGCTAAGTCTATCATTTCTCCAGCATATCGAAGAAAAACTGAAACATTTTATTTTTTATTTATCTATTTTTCCCCTTTTACCTAATAAACACTTGGAAATTAAGAAGAAATAGGGATTAATTTATAGTCAAATAGGAAACACTGCTTTTCTGATTGGGGTGAACTATTTTTATTTTCAAATATGAATGTCTCTCTTGCATCTCTGTGTTTAACAAAGATTTAGTTTGAATAAGGTTTGCAAAGTGAAAAATTGCACTTGCTCACTGAAGTCTTTATTTCCTACTTTGGCTATCTTGGGTATATGACTTAGTTACAGGAGACATCATGTATAACATGTGACTATTTTAGCACATATTTCTTTAAACATAACTCATTTCATTTTCTCCAATGATAGTTTGGAACATGAAATTTAATATAAGAGGCAGCACACTTTTAATAATAATTTACGGTATATTTACTCAATCAAGGCAGGTATGTTTTTTTATTTAAGAAGTTCTGTTCACAAAGAAAACACAAAAATCAAGGTACCACCAGTAAGAAGTGATAATGAATTTTAATATAGTATATAAATAATGGAAAGTCAACATTTTGTTGAACATAAATTTGAGATTAGTAAAGTATGCAGAACATTTTAGTGTATTTTTTCCTTCATCACTTTATATTAATTTAAATGAAGATAGGTAAAGAGGTTTATTTGTTAGTAATGAGGCTTTCTACAAAAGCATGAAAATGCTGTATCAACAAATTTAACTTTAAAAATTTGGGGCTATAAAATAGACATTATTATTTTATACAGATTTACCTTTCTAAGTTTTTAGTGCTTTGGAATTATTAATTTCTGGCCACAGATCTTAGGTTGTCTTCAGTTAATTGTAGTTTTAATCTGGTTGATAAATATGTAATATAGTAATACAGGAGAAAAAAAGCAGAATTTTTTTTTAAAAAGTAAAGAATCCCCATAATTGTGTTTTCATAATGTGAATCCAAAACTTATTTCTCTTTTTATTCAATGTATGAGTTAGAATTAATTTAAGAACAAAGAGCTTTTTGGACATCAATACAAAACTTCCCTGTTAACTAATTTTAATGAGAGTAAATAATTCATCTTTTCAAGTGTTCCTCCCCAACCCCCCAACCCCTTTCAAGCTACTGTGGTATACCACAATTAAAACTTTTTGTAAAAGAACTTAAAGAGGAGAGTCTGGATTAATTTTTAAAATATTCTTTTGATGTTTTTTTTCCCTAAATCTAGTTACTGTGTGAATATATTGTTAAGGCATCTCATAGCCCCAAGCTGCTATACTAAACAGTCATTAGTTAGAATTGAGAACTCTAGCTTAGTTATAACATAATCCTTTCCTTGGAGGGTAATATAGCATTACCAAATAAGTACAAAAAACTCTCATTACTCTGAATGACATATATTTTGTCTTGTTTTCTTTTCTACCTTCTTGCTCTTCCTTTCTTCCTCTTGTTTCCTTTGTTTCTTTCTTCCATTCTCTCATCTTTTATTTCTTTTCTCCTTCTCTTCTTCCCTTTCTATTTTATATTTCAGGAAGTTCATTTGAAAAAATCTCCTATTTCTTTGGATGACAGTGACCTTGAACCTCGCCTGAATAGTTGGAATCTTGGGGTAAAAGTAGCATTTTTTTGATGCATATGTTGATGTAGAAGAGTCATATTGTATGTGAATTACAGCTGAGCTAATTTAATTCTAGTGCTTGAATTTTGGATGCTAGATGTCTATTATTATATTGATTTTAAGAAGGACTTTAAGTATGGGAAACAAATACCATTCCAAAGCAATATAAAATATTTCCTGTCCTTGGCAAGCTAACTTTCTTATTGGTGAAATGAGAGATATACACATAAAATAGTTAAATAATATTTTAAGATACTATCTCATAAGATACCAAAGTGAATTATATGATAGATATCATCACATATCATTTAACAACAGGGATATGTTCTAAGAAATGTGTCAGTAGGTGGTTTCACCATTGTGTGAACATTGTACAATACTTACACAAACCTAGATAGTGTGCGTTTATTATTCAGTGCGGGTCTCTTAATCCAATCAAGAGATGCAGTAAGACATGAGATGCATGAGGCCGTTGCTGGCTTAACAAGGCACACTGTTTTACAGTAAACTTTTTTTTTAATAAGATGTGTACTCTGAAATAATGACAGAATATGACATCACTTAGGTGATGAAAACGTTACAGCTCCATAATACTCATGGGACCACTATCACATATGTGCTTTGTTGTTGATCAAGATGTAATTATGCAGCATGAGACTATGCTGATGTTAACAGGAGGGAAGTCAGGGTGAACATGAATAAGCAAAGTCATTTGGGTTAAAAAAAAAAACTCAGGGAGATAGCAATTTTCATGTACAGAGAATTAGGGGCATGGAAGTATTTAGATAGGTGGGCAGAAGGAAAAGGAGGGATTCAAGGCAGAAGTAGACAGGAAGAAAGCTTTGGTTGTATAAGTGAACTGTCCTGACACAGTCTCTGGGATTTATGTATGGAATTAGTGGACAGTGTTGGCAACTGGATTAAATTGGATCTGTGAGTGCTACCTTGAGAATTTTAGCTTTTAAATTTCAGGTGTATACATCATTCCTTTTTTGTCCTATATCATTTTATAAAATTAAAATTCAAATAAATTAGGTCATTTTATAAATACTATATTATGTGCAGTTTAACTTTTTATATAAATTTATAAGAATTCTATGAATATGACTATTAATGATAACATTCACTTTTATTTGGATAGATATTGTATAGTTTAAGTATTCTGCTATTTCTGTTTCTTACACTTTGGTGTTAATATAAGTAATACTGCAACAAAATTCTTTACCAGAATCTTTTTATTCATATTTGGTTGTTTTCTTAGGTTATATCACATCTTTGGTTCATCAACTTCCAGAAGGTTTCTAATAATTTCAACCAGCAGTATACCAGTTGTCCATTTCCATTTATTCACCTAAATTAGGGATTATTAATTTAGAAAACTTAAAAACCTTTCTACTAATCATTGTCTTTAGTGAAAGCAGTGCTTTAGAAAAATTGTCTTCGTGGCATTGTGAAGGTACTATTGATGTGAGAAGAATTTGACACAGGAGATCAATTACCTTTTTGATGCTTAACACAAAGTGGACTTTGTGTTAGTGTGATTGCTGGGAAGATTGAAAGGATAGAAAAGAAAACCCTTTGATCCTCAATGACTGATTGGAGGCCTGAACTGAAGGGACCTAAATGTTTGTTTCTGAAAAATGGAAATGTTGGCTGTTAATTGACTATCAGATAGGATAACCATTTTAGAGGTTTAAAGTTTTATTTTAGATTAATGGAGTTTAAAGAGGTGGTAACATTAATTGCAGAGCTCAAGGCCTAGAGCTTCATGAGATGGGAGGGCTAAAGGCATATTTTGGAGTCCTTCTGATATGGGTGGTGGCAAGATTGAAGAAGAGCTCAAGCCTTTAGATAGTAGAATAAGCAGTGGAGAGTGGAGAATGAGGATGTTTGGGTCATAGAATTAGCACAAGTAGAAGCTTTGGAAATGGGTAGGAGATGAAAGTAATATGGATCTCCTATTAATTCTGGGAGTATGCTAGTGAGAGAAGAGAGAAACAAAATTAATGAGAGGGAGGATAAGAAGTCAAAAGAAAAACATTTTCATGTTTGAAAGTGTAGGGAAAGTTGCTGTTGGAGGGAAGTCATATTCCCAATGTGGGAGAAGAGCACAGGAAATCCCACAGAAGGACAAAGTCCTCTTGCCAGAGAGCAACATCAAAGAGAAAAATGAAATTGTGGAGCTATCCTTTTAAACTTGCCTTTGCCCTTAGCCATTTGAAACTTTTGATGTACATTTCCTAGTACATAGAGTACTTTGCACAATTATTTAACTGTTCAGAGGATTAAATCTTTGCTTCTTATAATAAAATTAAAATATCTAAAATATTTTGATATAATACTTTTAAAACTAGGTCTGCTTGGTTTTAACATTCTTATTGATTATAATGTGTAAACATTATAATCAGGCTAAATGATGTCTCTTCATTGGAGTTAAATAATACAAGTATTTAATTTATTTAGAAAACACAATTTTTTATTGTTTTTCTGATCATCTTCCCTTTTTAATTTATTTTTTAATTACATGACAATAGTGGAATGCATTACACTCATTATTACCCATATACAGCACAATTAAAGTATATGAAGTATGTTCACGCTGAATTATGCCATTATACATGTACTCTTTTTTTTTGCATTACAATTCTTAATACACATATATACCACAATTTTTCATATCTCTGTTTGTATATAAGGTATATAAGGTATGTTGACACCAAATTTTGTTTTGATTTTAGTTTTGTGTGAGAATGCCTGAGAAGCTTTGTTTTCTTTCTTCCTTTGAAAGATCAGTTAATAGCTAGAGTTAATTTTTGTATTCTTAACTAAAGGTACATTATTTTATATTGCTGGCATTCCTGTCAACTCCTTCATTTTAATGCATTTGATATTTGAGCATTTGAATTTTCTACTATTTGTCAAAAAATAAATTTTTTCCAAAATATATTTCTTTCTTTTTTTTTTTTTTTTTACTTTTTAAAATTTTATTTTTATGTGGTGCTAAGGATTGAACCTAGCACCCCGCACATATTTGGCAGGCGCTATACTGCTGAGCCACAACCCCAGCCCCCAAATATATTTCTTTTTCCTAGGAATATGTTATTTTTTTTATGAATACATAATTCAATTAGAGATTTGTTTTAAAAACTCAGTATGAAATTTTCATCCTGTGTGTTTTTCTCAATCTTTAACCTTTTTAAAACTTACTGTTTGTGATGTTTCTAGTTTTCATGATATGTTTTAAATGCATTTCATGTATGACTCTCTATTTCGTAGGATAAATTATAGTGCTATGCAGTTTTACTATTTTTAAGTTAATTTGAGTAACTGTATGGATGGAGGGTTTGGAATATTCTGTCCTTAACCAGTGACTCTCATATCACTATGAAACAAGCTATGTGCACTCATTTGGAAAAAAAACTTTAAAAATTGTCATCAATTTTTCAAGTTTTAGATTTTATTATTGATTTTATAAATAATTTACTATGTTAAGATCTGTAGGGATTATTGGAGAGTGTTGATTATAACTGGGATTTATTTGAGGCTTTCTTTACTTTTTAATTTTAAGGTACAATTTTAAGGTTGTAAGAAAAAATTGATACATAAATTTTTCCTGGTTTCTAGAGCATGTTTGTGAATTTTATTTTGAAAGTGGGGTATATAACCTTAAAAGTCAGAGGAAATTACAATTATGACACAAATTGAGTAGGTATTTGAATCTCTTTTCCTATTTTATAGATATAGATATGAATGGGAAAATTTAGTTTGCTGACACATTTGAAAGCTTCCATTGCATGAAAGTTTAATTGTAGTTATGGTAATTACTTATTGATGGTTTAAAAAAAATGACTATACATAGAAATTGTTATTTTAAAAATTATTATTATTGCTGTTACATAATAATTAAATTGTATTTATTTTGAGATCTGTATACAGATTTTTGTTGTATCTTTTCCTTTTTTCTCCTATTTTTTCATCCATTCCTTTCTCTTCCTTCCCCTTCCTCTTCCTTTCCCCTCCTCTTCCTTCTCCTCCCTCTTCTCCTCCTCCCTCTTCTCCTTTTCCTTCTTCTATCCTGTTGTCATTTCAATGAAGGGACTGAGAAGGTCAATATGTTCCTATTCATTAATGGACTATTTTGAGGTGAGATTAGTTGCAATAATTATTGTTAAAGCAGCGGTACAATTTAACCTGTTTTGTACGGTTTTATCTTGGCAATGTGAGGTTTTTCCATTTATGTTAGAATCCTATTTTCATACTATTCAGTGATCTTGGAAAGACACAGTTGAACATGTTGATCTTTTAAATTTCTCATTTGCCTGTGGTTTTCCATAAATGAGTAAACATGTCAGATTTTGTGACTAGGACAAAGTTATCTAAATGAAAAAGAGTTATAGAGGTGGTTTATGTAAAAAATTCACATTTGATAAGGCAAATTCTCACTCTCTTTAGAGTATAAAAATGTTTGGAATTATCTCCTCAAAATATTAAAAGGTAATTTCTATATGGTAAAATATGAGTGCTTATTTTCTTAACATTTTATGTTTTCTAATTTTTTTATATTTACTATTTGTTACTCATAAAACACACAAAGCCATAAAATATTTATAGTATTTTCCCAAAGCTTGTATTTGGGTAATGTAATGATATTCAGAGTTTTATTTGAGAAATTGACATTTATTTCTTTTAAAAGTAAATATAAACTCCCATTTTTGGCCATGATAGAGTAAGTCTTTTGCATCCTAGCTCTCCTACAGCTAAAAACTCTGTGCAGAATAAAACAAAGCAATTACCTGGGGACTCTGGAAAGTAAGTAATAAGAGGCTGGTAGGAGAGGAAAACATGAAGAATGACTGCTACAGTCATTCTATTGAGAGTTGTCTTCTTTTTTTCTGTTTGTGTTTTTGTTTGTTTGTTTTTCTTATCTAACTCCCAGCTTTGACTCCAGGGTGGGCAAAATTGGGGGTTTGTGTAGTGGGCTTGGACAGTAAAAACTCGCATCTTTTTGGTTGGAGGACTAGGAAGAAGACTGGGCTGTATGAGAATGTTCCCTTACTCCCTCCACTCTGTCCCTGTTTTGGCCCTTCCCCTATGCCAGTGCTGGTGGAGAACTGTACTGTTGTAGTACAGCAGCAGCAGTTTGGGCCCATCTGTCTTGGTAGAAGTACTGAAAAGGGTACCTCTTATGCAAGGAATGTTAGAGGGGGATAATATATATGTATTTATATTTTCTTCTTTTCACTTGCTACTTTTCTTTGAGAGTGGAACTCTGTGATATTGTCAGAGACAAACTCTGAAGGGAACTCTAATCATTCTCACCTGTTGGACAGAGAAAATCTGAGAGGGAAGAGTGGAAGAAGTAAATCCTTATTGTGTGTGAAGCAACACAGGTTCCACCCAGCCTTACTCTAAAGTGTGCATGTTTGGAACATACCCACCAAAACTCGTAGCAGTATTTTAGAGAACTGAATTATGGTTTAAGTCATCACTTTTGTACTTTATCAACTCCTGAGTGATGACCTATTACGGGCAGACTCAGGTGGCATAGTACAAGCTTGGAGCATGGGAATGACATCAAAACCACTTTTTACAGGAGAGGTGAGCTTATAGACAGATCTATTGATTTCCCACACTGAAAGAAACAAACACCAGGATTTTTCAGAACCTCACAATTTAATTACAATGATTATAATTTCTCTGATATTGTAATTAAGAGATCAGTAACAAATTGCTTGGAAAACCCACAATCATTTAGAAATTAGATACATAATTCTAAATAATATAATCTGGAAGTAAAGAAGCCTAAGGGAAATTAGAAAATATTTTTAACTGAATTAAAATGATAAGATAGCATATCAAAATTTGTGGAATTAGGCTGAAGTAGATCTTAGAGGGAAATTTATATCATGAAATATTTAAAGCAGAAGAGAGAGAAGTTCTTTTTCTCGATTGGCAGCATGAGGAGCTTCACAGACCTGCTCTCTAGCAAAACAAGAATAATTGGTAAAAACTATAAAAAAATTAAATGTCTCTGGAAATTGTCCTAAGGATATAGAGCAAGTGAAGATACATTTGTTCAAGAAAATCAACTACAGCTTGGTAAAAACAGCAGAAGTCTGTGGTGCTTGAGCTGTGACTTGCTTTTACTCTCTACTGTCTCTCCAGCTCAATTTTATGGAAGTTCCAGTGGTGAGTATGGCAAAGAAGATGGGGTTCTCTTTCTCTCCCCTTACCTCCCAATACTGTGTCTTCTTGGGAGGAGCATGCTGCCAGCATTTCATATCCTTTTGAAGTCTTGAATTGAAGAGGCTGGTGAGTTCTTGGTGTGTGCTGCTGAGTGGTGGTGGTGGTGGGGGGTCCCTTCCTCCACTCAACCCCCACTCATAGGGTACAACATACTCATAAACACAACAGGTCAAGAATACTACAGCTAGGGTTATCCTTTCCATAGGGTGACAAGCCAATAAGACCAGAGACTACTGCCACTGCATAGTGCCCAGAGTAATGGCTGAGATTCTTGCATGGGGACAGGCAGTCCAGAAGAACAGTGAGAGCAGAAGCTCTCCCTATGGACTGCCTGTATGGGAAACTTAAGTGTGGGGAAGTTCAAGCCTAAGGATGCTTTAGAAAACATCTTTAGTGGAGATTTTGATAGGAAACCCTATTAGACATATGGTTTAACAGAAGGATCAGAGACAATCAAATAGTGTCCTGCTAAAAACTACCGTCATTCCAGGATAACAATGTGCATGCCCAGCATATCCACTGAGGACTAATATCAGTGTCTTCACACTGTAAGGGAAATAATTGCACTGAAATAGTCTAGCCAAACCCTAAGTAAGTCAACAAGTAAGCAATAATAAAAATTACTCTTGGATAAGGGAATCAGTATCCATAGTTGCTGTGTTATGTAGTATCTAATGTGTCCAGTTTCAAGGAATAAACAAATAAAACAAGAAATGCAAAGAAAAAGGAAGTGAAACCCATTTTTAGGAAAAAGGCAGTAGAAACTGCCTGTGAGAGTGTTCAGATTTATCAGACAAAATATTTCAAAGCAGCGATTACAAATATGTTCAAAAAACTGAAGGAAACCATGTTTAAAGAAGAAAAGGAAGTTATGATGACCATTAAATAAAATATCAATAAGGAGAAATTACAAAAAGGAACCATGTGGAAATTCAGTGTAATGTGGAAACAGTATAATAACTAGCGTGAAAACTTCACATTATAGGAGCCGAACAATAGATTTGAACTGGAAGAAGAAAGAATCAGTGACTGTAAAGATAGATTGATAAAGATTATGCAAACTAAATTAGAACCGAAAGAAAAAAGGATAAAGAAAAATATTGCCTTAGAGAAACGTAGGTCAGCATTAAGTGTTTGTTCTAACGTGTAATGGAGGTACAAGAATGAAAGGAGAGGGAACAAAGGAGAAGGTATATTTAAAACATGATGGCTGAAAATTTTCAAATTTAATGAAAAACATCAATCTGTACATCAGAAAAACTCAATGCACTTCAAGTTAAGATAAACACAAAGATATGTATACATAGATACATTGTAGAAAGAATTTTGAAACACAAATAGAATAATCTTGAAAGCACAAAAATGAAAAAAAGGAAGGCCTAAAAAAGAAAAGAAGCAAGTTTTTAAAAAAAATTTTTGTAGTTGTAGATGGACAGAATGCCTTTATTTGTTTATTTTTATGTGGTGCTAAGGACCGAACCCAGTGCCTCACATGTGCTAGGCAAGCGCTCTGCCACTGACCTACAGCCCAAGCCCAAAAGAAGGAAGTTTTAAATCATTCAACCCTTTCTAAAGAAATTGGAGAAAGAAGAGTAAGTTAAACCCAAAGCTATCAGATGAAGGAAACACTAAAAATTAAAATAGAAATAAACAAATTTGGACCCAGAAAAGCAGTAAACTCAAAAGTTGGATTTTTAAATGATAAACAAAATTAATAAACTTTCAGCCAGATAGGCCAAGAATACAAAGAAGAATCAATTTGCTAATGTCAAGAATGAAAGAGGAGATATCACTACAGATCCTAAGCAGCCCTATGGACATAAATTTGACAATGGTGATAAAAGGGATAAAGTCCCTGAGCAACACAAACTACCAAAACTCACTCAGGAAGACATAAATAACCAGAATACTCATTTATCTATGAAATAAACTGAGCCTATAGTTAAAAGTCTTCCAACAAAGAAAACTCTGGGCCCTCATGGTTTCACTGATAAATTTAATCAAACAGGTGAGGGAGAAATAATACCAACTGTTCAGTCTCTTCTAGAAGACAGAATAGGAGGTATTGCTGCCTAGATTATGAGACCAGTTTTATTTCAATACCAAAATCAGAGATTAGGGGAAATATTTGGATATCACATATCTGACAAAGATTTTATTCAGAATATATAAAGAATTTTCAAAACTCAAAAGTAAGAAAATAGCCTAAAGAAAAGCTAAGTTGGATTGCTACAGTGAGACATGACTACATATGTATTAGAATGGTTAAAACAAAAACCTTAAAAATGCCAAATGCTGGTGAGGAAGAGGAGCAACAGGGGCACTTATCTTCTTCTTGATGGCAACACAGAACATTATTTTAAAACACAGTTCCCAGTTTTTTATTTTTTAAATAAAGTGAAACATATTTACCATATGACAGAACAGTTTCACACCTAAGTATTTACTCAAATGAGATGAAAGTCTTTGTCCACACAAAAATCTGTAAGCAAGTGTTTATTATAACACCTTTCTTATTTTATTTCTAGATATAGACTTTTTTTTCTTTTAAAAATAATTATTCACCTTGAATTACCTTTTTGAAATAACTCAAAAAATGTTTTGAGCTTGAAGAAATGTTATGGTTGTTTTATTTAAAATGGTATGGCAGTTTTTAAAAGTGAAAAAAAGAATGTAGTATGAATTTTAGTCTTTTCACATACTCATGGGATATTTATAAAGATGATCTAATTAGGGCATAAAGACATTTTTATTAAATGATTATTTAAGGGAAACTAGAAATTAGCACTCATGTGTTTACCTGAACATTTTAAAAAAATACAAAACAACCCCAAATAGCTGTGCAAATGTAATTAAAACCAAGCATAGACTAATGGATAATAGTGAGCTTCAATAAACAATTCTGATGTGTCCAAAATTATAACTGAGGATTAAAGATCCCTTTTTAATTTAATGGGGGAAAACCCCCCAAAACTTACTAAGCCAAAACAAAACCAACCCTCCCCCAAATCTACAAAAACAACAACAACAAAAACCCTCCCAAACAACCCAAAACACAAACTTGCCCCAACCATTGGAACTGATCAGTGAAACAAGCTGAATCTCAGCAAAGAACAGTATAATGGGAAATTCTTAGTTGCCTTCAGTGTGATCTTGAAACAGGTGAGAAGACAAAGAATAATGTTAGCTGCTGAAAAGAGATCAAAGCAGTATATGGAGATTTTAGCAGATTTAAGCAGCAAGTGCTGCTTGTGCTGGCATATAAGGTGAATTGGTATGTAAGGAACATTATACATTTCTAAGAAGTGCAGGTAATGACTGTTTTCATCACACATACTGCCCTTGTCTTGCATTGGTATCATACTTTTTTTTGATCCTCTGCTGGGTCAAATTTTCCTTGCTCCTCTGCTGTCCTTGTGAGGAATTTGGGAAGTCTGGCTGTTCTCAGTGTGGTCTACTGAGTGGCCTATTGAACCTGTGCTAATTAGTGCTCTTGCACTATTCCAGACACTTGAGCAAGAGTGGCAGAGAGGAGCTCCCTGAGTTGCCAACTCACAGAATTGTGAGGTAAATAAAATGGTTGTAGTTTTAAGTTATTGAAGTCTTGGGGTGATTCGTCATGCAGCAGAAAGCTAACACATAAAATCAGATACTGCAAAACAGTTTTCCAAAGTGGTGTGCCAGTATATCCTCATCAGCGCTGAGCCAGTTGCCTTTGCGTTGCTTCTTCTCCAATACTTGGTCGCCAGTTAGTTTATTTTTTTAATTAAAAAAAATTTAGCTGTTCTTAAAGGTAGTTATTGGTATTGCTTTGTGTGATTTTAATATGTATTTTTCTGACCAGTGATGGTGGGTTCCTTTTTATATGTTTATTGATAATTTAGATAGCCTCTCAGAGTACAGCGCCTACATAAAATTTTGTCTTTAGGATTTTAAGTAGTTTTATCTTTGTGTTAGATTATCTGCTTTTTTATTATTGATATGTAAGAGGGTTTTTAATGTATTTTGGATAAGAGTCCTTTTGGAATATAGTATAGTAAATATTTTGTTCACTTTGTTGCTTTTCTTCATTCTTTCACTAGTATCCTCAATGAACAGAAATCTTAAATTTGAATGCTAATTTAATCAGTTTTTTCTCCATATAGTAGAACCATTTTATGTCTTGAATGTAAAGAAATCTCTATCTTAAAGTCCTGAAGATATTCTTGGGGGAAAAATAGTTTTCTTATAGAAGTTTTATTGTGTTTTCTATTCGGATCTATAAGCCATCTGGTATATGTTTGGTATATGTTTTAAGATCAGGAGTTAAGGTTTATTTTTATCCTTTGTATAAATCCAAGTGGCACTAGCATTTATTGAAAAAGATGACAGTTTTCTTCTCTACCACAGTTCTATTTGTTTCATAAATCAAGTGGCACTATGCCTGTTTCTCTTCTTTTCCTTTGGCTCCTTTGCTTGTGCCAGTGGACTGTGTTTTTATATCTGAATATTATTTATGATTGGTAAATGTTTGTTGAAATGTTTTAGGTAAACTAGTGAGTGAGTCTCCACTAGTGTTATTTCTGTGGTAAAACATTCGTAAAATTCTAAAATATTGACTTAAAAACAATTTTTAAGCATAATCAACTTGGTGTTGCAGTCTGAATTCATCTTTTGATATCAAGAAATGTTTGGCAGTTCTGATATTGTTATATAAAAACATTTGTTTTACTTGAATTGCTGGTAATATATTGCTTGATAATGTCCTTGCCTCTGAGAAAGTTCATATATCAGGTAAAGTTCCTTTAAATTTTTCCTGGAAACAGAACTTTTCTAGTTGATTAACATTAGTCTATATGGAGGTATTTGCTTATGTCAGTTTGGCCTGAATAATTTGAACAAAACAAAACAAAATAAACTGGCAGAACACCCTTTGTAATCAAATAAGCCAGCTTAAAAAAAATAAAATGTCAAAAGCTAGTTTTCATTAAAGAGCATTCAGATATCTGTATTCATTTCTAGCTTCAAAATTATATATTTTATCGTTGTGATTCTGTTTGCTTTTTAAATAGGAAATGTGCAATGGGATTTAATCTTGCTATTAGAATTTAATTATTTTCTGTTTTGCCTTCTATGTAATATTTTCATAGACGTCAATGTTTCACATAAGTCCTTTTTCTTCCATTTCAGACATTCTTTATTGTGGTATCCTTTCTTGAGGTATTATGAGAGAACAAGAAGTTTTCTAAAAAAGCATGAAAAGTCAGTGTTAAGACTGTTTACAGATTGCTTCAAGTTCTGGAACTTGTGGATTACAAAGTGGGAACATTAACTTCAAAGCACATCTGGCAATTGTTACAAAATCAGAAAATAGATTGCTTATTTTCCCCAAATAGACTCAAGAACATGCTTTACTATGAATAATTCCCATTGCACATTTAAAGTGGTTAGAAGATAAACTCAGTGTATTGTACATGAACAACAACAGAATATCAGGACTAGTTTACAGTGCTCATTGTTGCTTTTAAAAATTACAGTAGACATTTTCTAGTTTTCCTTCTTTTTGAATGGCCAGCTTGAAAAGGAAATTCATCATAATAAAGTGAGTCTTCTACTTCTTTAATAGCTTTTAAAGATGAAGGGAATGAAATAGGAGCTACATCTGCATAGTTGAAATGCTACGTTGTAATTAGCTAAACCAATATTTTGTACCCTGCTTATAAATGTAGAGATGGGTAAAAATAAATCACAGATGGTTTTCGGTTTTAAGTTCTAAACTTAATTAGTGCTTGAGCATCTTTGAGAATTCCTGTTTCCTCTTCCCCTTCCCCCCTTATATTTAATTCTGCTTCATGAATTAGAGTTTTATATATTTTCAGATTTGTATATGTCTTTGAAGAGCTTATTTTCTGTGCTTGTTTTCAGCATTTCAAAAGTAGAGAATGATTACTTGTTTTTCATGTATATATGTATACTTTTAGACATATATATGTATATATGTATACTTTTAGACAATAAAAGTGTGCTGGAAATTTGCTGCCTCTAGTTTTCAAAGAGATGGATGCTTACAGTATTGCTATTTAGTAAAGAATATGCCTCTTTTTGTGGTACAATATTTAAATAGATTGTATTATTACCTCTACTTAGCGCCAAATTGTACTAATTCATACATCCATCAGTAGTGGCTCATATCATGAACAATTTTGTTAAAATTTTAATGTATGTTAGTCTATAAAATGATACAATGTTATTTCATTAGGATATTACTTTTTTAAAAAAATATTTATTTTTTAGTGGTAGTTGGACACAGTACCTTTATTTTATTTATTTATTTTTATGTGGTGCTGAGGATCGAACCCGGGACCTCACACATGCGAGGTGAGCACTTTACTGCTGAGCCACAACCCCAAACCCATGATATTACTTTAAATTTCCATATTTCTAAGGATTTTAAGCATACTTCATATGTATATTTGCCATTCAAATGCAAATTGTGCCTCAAGGTTTTTTGCATTTGTCATTTGTTTCTATTCAGTGGCATTTGTCTGTTTTTTTCTTTGATTTTATATATCTATATCTATCTACACAGTTTTTTTTTGGTACCAGGGATTGAACTCCATGGCGTTCTTAGCCCGCGACTCGCGTAGGCTTCATGAAAGAAGGTTCCAATCATGAGAAACCGCTAGGGAGTTTTGAATTAAAGAGACAAGACTCCAGTTACTTTTAAACCAGCTCCAGGATGGCTCCTCCTAGCTCCAGCCTCCAGCCACCTATTGTGGTAGTGAGGTTTATTGAAGAGGCTAGCGAGAGAGAGAGAGAGAGAGAACACACCAGGGAGTGGACTTTTATTGGAGAACAAAAAATTCTGGGGAAAATTTCACCCAATGAAGATTAAGGGGGGCAGCATCCCAAGATCAGGGGCAACAGTTGGGTCTTTGGGGTAGTGGCCAGACATGCCTCTGCACGGTCAAGCCGTCAGACCTGGAGAAGGGTGGGGAAAGCTCTGACACAGCTGTGCCTAAGCGCCTCTCACCCAACCAGGGAGGTAACTAAAGTCACTTGCGAGGATGGCCTCCCTCATATTCCCCCTTTTTTTCTTTTAAAAAGCAGGCAATGATTTACTCTCTTGAGTCTCTATACTCTTGCTCTGAAGACTCGCCATCCTATTATTATAACACAAAAAAGAATTAACAGCAAAGTGAACAGTGTAATAATGGACCAGGCTGAGTGTTTAAGAATGTTTCCAGGGTTAAATCCATTTAATTCCTTCAAAATTTGATTTGCTAAAGAAGAAGGATCTGAAAATCAGTTTTATTATTTTGAATATCTTGGATATGATGATGGAGTTCCAAAAGATCCAAGCTATTATTATTATTTTGCCAAATACCCAACAATTGGTTCTTAACCTTCTCCCAGTCCCAGAGAGAAGCATTGTACTTGGCAGCTGTAACACACACATATTTATAACTTGCGTGGCATTTAAGCCTTTCTTTAAACTTTAAAGCTGAAAGTTCATTACCTATATTTATAACAGTTGCTTCTAAGGCGTTTAACTTAGTCTCAGTCCTTTCATCAATATTTACTTGATTGTGCAGAGGAAGTATTTTGGGCTAAATTATTAAGAAATTTTGCATGTTGAATATTTTGAGATAAAGTTATTGAAGCTGTGACTGTGGATGCAATAAAAGAAACCAAGGCCATAACTCCCACAATTATAATTCCAATGGCACGTCTAGGTCTCGCTAGCTGGGTCTGGATTTGCTGTAAGACTTGAAAACCAGCATCAGCGTACCATGGCTCTGAAATGTTAGCAGGCAATAAAACAAAAGAGGGCACTCCTTTTCCTCTATTATATCTAGTAATACAATTAGTTAGGTTACATTTGTTACATGTTACAACATATCTTTCATCTATCCATTTAACTTTTACATTTCCAATGATTAAAACATAAGGAGATTGGACACTGGCTCGTAAGCCATAGCAAGAACCTTCCTTACAGTTCTTGCCAACAAATTTTCGTAAAGGCTTGTCTGTAAAATGTAAGAATTCTGAGGCAGCAATTAAGCACCAAACTCAAAATATTGCTAACAAATCCTGCAGGTGTCATAGCAGAACTTTTTCGTAATTGTTTTTTATCAATTTTTGGAGACCAGTCTAAGATACACCCACTGTCTTTAGACACCTTATGTTGTACTAGAAAGGTATTTACACAATCTATCCATCCAGGAAAGTGCCAATCTTAATTGTTAAACTATTAGGACAACGAGGTATTCGTGGAGGTTTTGCAGAAATGACTGGTTTGTTATGGGAAAGTCCCATTTTGATCACTGTTCTAGAATAAGGTTTTAAGTCTCCATTAATAGTATGATTAATCAGTCTAGGTCTCCCAATCGCTGTCTTTTCCTCAAATGATACTCTGAGACAGCCAGCATGTTTATCGTGGTACCAACACAAGGCTAATTGGGCACTGTAGCCAGAATAATTAAATCTATTCACATGATTGGGAGTAATACGAGTATCTGTAAATCCTCCCTTCATGAATGCATCATTAGTAAACACTGGAATAGATTCTCCAGTCCACACAGCTGGGTGTACCACGGTTGGATCTGGGAAATACGTCCAGTAAGTGTCTGCTCGACTCCTTTTTACCTGACAGCCCAGCAGGGCAATCACTGTAGCTACCATCATCAATGGGGTCTTCTTTCTTCCTAGGAGTCAAATCATTCTCGAAGCGTGTGTTGTCAGCTTTTTCATGTCCTCCCATGAGATCAGCTTTTCAGCTGGGTCTTGGTGGGTTGTCTTCATTCTTCTTCGATATCTCTTTCTTTTGAGTGGAGGCTTCTCCGGGTTGATTTTCAGTCGCTTGAATCTCGGCTCTGTTTCCTCCATGTCTGATTGTGCGTTCAGGCACCCAGATAGGACGGAAAGCACCTTCTGGAAAAACACAAGCATGACCTCTGCCCCACATAATCACTGGATCTGGGCCTTCCCATTGACCAGTCTGCAAGTCTTTCCACAAAACTCTGCCTAAAGGGCCTGTTGCTGTGGAAGACACGTCTCTCAGCTGCAGTGTGACCTTCTGCATCACAATTTAAAAAATTTAAAGCAAACAAGGCATGGTTGAGGCTATTTTGGGAGTCATAAACCTATTCCTCCTTTTTAATTTTTGTAATTGTAGCTTAATAGATAAATGAGCTCGTTCCACAATGGCTTGACCATTGGGGGTTATAAGGAATTTCTGTTTTACGGTCAATTTGAAACTCTTGGCAAAATTGTTGAAAAGAAGAGCTTACATAAGTTGGTGTATTATCTGTTTTAATCTGTAAAGGGCATCGTAACACAGCAAAGGCTGCTAGGCAATGAGAAATTACATGTTGAGTATTTTCCTTTGTACGTGCTGTGGCAAAAATGAATCTGGAATGTCTATCAACTATTACATGTACATAACATTGCTTACCAAATTGAGGAATATGAGTTACATCCATTTTCCATATTTGATTTGGTCTTAATCCATGGGGATTTACCCCTGATGGCAGAGATAGAGTGTGAATAACACACTTAGGGCAGTGACTTATAATTCGACGAGCTTGTTCTCTGGTAATATTAATTTTTTTTCATAAACTAGAAGCATTTTGATGATGTAAAGAATGTGAAGCTTGTGCACAATCATATGGAGACATCTGTTGACAAACAGCTACCAATTTATCAATTTTGTCATTACCTGATGTTAAAGGTCCTGGAAGATTAGTGTGAGCTCGTATGTGTTCTATGAAACATGAGTATTTTCGTATTTGTACCGCCTTTTGTAGATTATGAAATAATTTAAATACCTCTTGTGATGAGGTATATCCAATAACTGAAGTTTCAATATTTTTGTTAACTCTGACTGCATATAAGCTGTCAGAATAAATATTAATAGGCTCATTTGCAAAATAATTTAAGGCACAAATTAGAGCTTGTAGCTCTGCTCTTTGGGCAGAAGTATATGAGGTTTGTATTATCTCTGTGTGAACATGGCTATAAAAACCTGCTTTACCTCAGCTTGAACCATTAGTGAACACTGTTAGGGCTCCATCTATGGGCTGGGCATGTACAATCTTTGGAAAAATAAGTGGTGTTATTTATGTAAATTGAATAATTTTATCACGAATGTAATGACTTTCTATCTGACCAGAAAAATCAGCAAAAGCTATTTGCCATAGACTAGAAGCTTGAAAAAGTCAATTATTTTGTTGAACAGAAAATGGAATAATTGTGATATCAGGTTTAGATCCAATTAGTTGTAAAACTCTCGTTCTACCTTTAATTACTAATTGAGCAATAGAGTCATGAAAAGGAATTAATGTCTTTTGGGGAGAGTGGGCTATATGAATCCACTCAATAACGCCCAATCTTTGCCATGTAGCTCCTGTAGGGGCATAAGCAGTTGGAAATATTAATAAGTATACCAGCTCTTGAGGATTAATTCTAGTAAGTTGTGCATTTTCAATTGCAATTTCAACCTTTTTAAAGCTGCTCTAGTCTCTATTATCAGGTGACGAGGAGAAGTTGGAGAAGGATCTCCTTGTAATACCTGGAATAAAGGACTTAAATCAGAAGTATTTAGTTTTAAGGATGGCCTCAGCCAATTGATATCTCCTAATAGTTTTTGAAAATCATTAAGGGTATGTAGCTCCTTAACTTTTATCTGTAGATTTTGAGGACGGATTGTACGTCCTTGAATTATTTGACCCAAATATTGATAGGGAGGCATCTTTTGTATCTTTTGAGGAGCAATGCACAAACCCATTGCTGTAAGTGAAGCCTCTAACTGAGTAAAAATTTCTGAAAGTACTTCTGGATTAGCATGAGCTAATAATATATCATCCATGAAATGAATAATATATGTATCAGGAAAGTTATTTCTTATAGGAGTTATCACTTGACCCACAAATTTTTGACATAAAGTTGGACTATTACGCATTTCTTGAGGCAAAACCTTCCAGCAATATCTTTTAACAGGTTTTTAAAAATTAATTGCTGGGACACTGAAAGCAAGTTTTTCACAATCCTCAGGATGCAACCTTATTGAGAAAAAACAATCTTTTAGATCTATTACCATTAAGCTATAATTTAAAGGAATTGCTGTAGCAGAAGGAAGTCCAGGCTGCAATGATCCCATAGGCTGAATTGCATGGTTTATTGCCCTTAAATCCTGTAATAACCTCCAATTATCTGACTTTTTTTTTTTTAATAACAGAATTGGGGGTGTTCCAAGGACTAAACATTAATTCTATATGACCAGCCTGAAGTTGTTCATCAACTAACACATGAATTATCTTAAGTTTTTTTCCTGAGATGGTGCACTGAGAAATCCATATAGGCTCTTCTGTGAGCCAGGTGATTTTTCTGGTGTCTTTTGGATCAGGGAGACACTCAGGGTCCCTAGTAAAAATTTTGCTCTAGAGTGTTTACTAATCTTTGTCGAGGAGACTGGTTTGTAAGCAGATAATTTTCCTGATAATTTCCTTCATTATCTCCAGGAAGAATCCCTTGATAAATTTTTTTTCAAATGATCTCATAGAATTTGAAGTTATTAATAATAATCCTATTTTGTTTAATATGTCTCTTCCCCATTTACTGGTAAGGACTCTAACACATAAGGTTTAAAAACTCCACTATTCCCATCAGGATCTTCCCAATGGAGATACCTAGCACTCTGAGCAGGCCGTGAGATTTGTCTAATCCCTTCTAAGTTAGTTGGCGCTATATGTAAGGGCCAATTCTTAGGCCAGAAGTGACTGGACAGGAGTGATTTATCTGCTCCTGTGTCCATTACGCCTTTGAAATTCTTATGACTAATTTTAAGTTCCAGTAGGGGGCTCTCCTGCTGCACTAGTTGAGACCAGTACACTGTGTCTGGCGGTTTGGAAACTGAATTTACTTGTGGGTGTCCATCCGAATTATAGGGTAAAAGAATCAACTGGGCTATAGTGTTTTTAGGAGTAAGCCGGATGGCATAATTTGATTTTACAGTTACATTTAATTCTCCCTCAAAACAAGAATCTACCACTCCAGTATCACCTCGATGGCCTCTTTTAAATTGTTATGTCCCCAAATTAACCCTATATTTTCTCTAGGGAGTGGCCCAAAAACCCCAGTAGGGATTTGTTGTGGCCCTTTTTCAGGAATCAATTCAATTACCATGGATGGTTCTAAAGGAATTGCCTGTGAGATCCGCTCTGGGAGAAATGGCGGCTCCCTATGGTGGGCCGTGATGACATTAAACTGTGCAACATCTCTTCCGGTTCCCCTGTTTTTCCAACCCAGGGATGGGCCGACTGGAAGTTTTTTTGACTCTCTACCAGGCGGAAGTGGAGGCCAAAATGTGGACAGATCAACTCCATCTTGGTAGTTCTCTTGTCCTGCCACATGGTCTCTAATAGATCTGTTTGCAGTCTGATAGAGCCACGGGTCAAAATTAGAATAGAGTTTATTGGCATCTCAGTCACCCGGTGGGAGTGGCTGGTGGCAAATTGTTTAAGCAAGCTCTGTATAAAACGCAGATTAGGACTGTAAACATCATAAGCATTTTTCAGTTTTTTAATAGTTTTAAATGGAATTACCACATGGATGTGAACACACTGGTCTTGATCATTAACCTGCTCAAAAACTGGAAAGAGTTGAAAGCCACTAATATTTTCCCCAGCTACTGTGCCTTTAGAAGCACTAAATTAGAAATAATACAAGGTGTCCCCTATAAAAACACTTCTATTCAACAATTCATTGTTTTTATAGGGGACACCTTGTATTATTTCTAATCTTAAGAGAGTGCTTTGAGTCTTTAGGATTAATGATTCTTGATAAATATTTTTTGTAGATTCCCTTTACCAAGCTAAGGATGTCTCTTTTATTCACACATCCTCAAGGTATTAAAAATCATGAATGCTTGTAGAACATTTTTAATACCTTTTTCTTCTTTTGAGAAGATCGTATAGTTTTCCTCCTTTAATCTACTAATGTTGTAAACCTCACAACAAATCGTTACATTTTAATTTTATTATGTTTTTGTTAATTTTGCTTTAAAATAGTCAATTGTTTATTAAAGATATTTAAAACGTAAGATAAAAGTAATCTGTTTATCCAACTATTTATCATTTCTGGCATTATTTAGCATGACTTTATGGAGTGTTTTCAACTGGTATTATTGTCAGGTCTTTACAATTCTTTTCCTCATAGCTTCATCAAAAACAATCTTTCAAAATGCTTGGCACACAGGAAATGTGTAGGAAGTAATTTTTGAATGAACATGCTATAACCTTAAGCGTGACATAGGAAATAACTCCTTTGAAGGATCTCTTATGTTGCCTTGTAGTTAAAGATGTTCTCCCAGATTTTTTATCTTCCCAGAATTACCATGATGACTGGGGTTGTGGCTCAGTCGTAGAATGCTTGCCTAGCATGCATGAGACACTGGATTTGATCCTGAGCACCATATAAAAAAACTAAATAAACAAAATAAAGGTATTGTGTCTGTCTACAACTAAAAATATATAAAAAGCTACCATGCATTTATCTATGTAAAGTATTAAGACAGTGTAACTTTTCTAAGTGATATGTTCTAATCTGTAAAAAATGTTTTAAAATTATTTTTAAAGCATAACAAATAATTTTTTTCCTTCTAAAATATATTTATAGTTTTTGTCTAATTGTTTTGAAGTCATTTATGGTCATTCCATTTATTTGGTAATCTGAAATAACTACTTACTTTTTTGCAGTGTCTATCCATAAAAATTTAACATGATCCTGTTTCTCTTTCTTCAGAATCAATGTTATTTGAAAAGTTTTTTTCCCAGCATGTATTTAAGATATATACTGATCACAAACTTCCCTTTAACTAGGCTAAGCAATGGTATCTGGCTTCATGGGAGAAAAATAAAAGTGATCAGTTTGCGTATAATACCTTTTAAAACATATTGTTTTGGGGGCTGGGGTTGTGGCTCAGCAGTTGAGCGCTTGCCTAGCATGTATAGGACCCTGGGTTTGATTCTCAGCACCATATAGAAATGAATAACTAAAATAAGGGTATTGTGTCCAACTACAACTAAAAAATAAATGTTGAAAAAAGTATAAAAATATTGTTTTGTACCAGGGGTTGATCCCAGGGGCGCTTAACCACGGATCCAAATCCCAGCCCCTTTTTAATATTTTATTTTGAAATAGGGTCTCACTAAATTGCTTTGGGCCTTGCTAAGTTGTTGAGCTGGCTTTGAACTTGCAATCCTCCTGCCTCAGTCTCCTGAGTATAATAGATTATTAAAGAAAACATTTTTATAACTTTTATTGTGAAAAAATCCATGTAGAAAAAGAATAGTACGATAATAACTTACATATCTGCTGCCTATTAAATTTTGTCACTTTGCTCTATTGGAACTATCTGAATGTAAGTTGCAAATATTATATTGTTTAATCAGAAAATATTAGTCTCATGGTTGAAATTTCCTTGGCTGTTCTTTTTTTTTTTTTTAAATTACCTTTGATTAAGAGAAAAATATGCATCCTCTACTTTAGTTCACAGGAAGGAAGTAATTTTCTAAGTTCTTCCATGTTTAAAATGTTTTTTTTTTTATGCTTGATTTTTGAAGGACTCTAGACAGGATATAAAATAGTTGACTCATATTTTCTTTCCATGAGTTTCTTAAATATAGTTTTGTACTGTTGTCTTCCATTGTATGATGTGTGTTAAAACTGAGAAGTTTTTTTTTTTTTTTCCATTTATGTCTTACTGTTTTTGGCCAGGGTCCAAAGATTTAATTTTTTTTTAGTTTATAAAGTTCACTTTTTAATTTTTATAATACTCTGAACCATATTTAGTGTATCACTTGGAATTTTGTTCAAAACATGATATATATTTACGAATGGATGTTTCTGGGTCAATTTTCTAAGGTAAAGAGTGAAAGTATTCAATATAATGTTTCAGGTAATTTTATTTTAAGGAATGTCGAGGGCCACAGCCGAGTCGGGATGACGCATGGCATTTTTGCCAGAAGTAGTGGTGGAGAGGTGATGCCAACGAGCCATTAAGATGATGACTTTTGAGTTCTCACGGAGTTCCCGTTGAGCTCTCCTGGGGATTCCTGAAGAGTTCGCATTGGTTGGGGAAGAGCCGGAGGAGGGATTTCCGGTTGGTGGTTCCTGGAGGAGCTGTGTGGCGTTCGGGAGAGTTCCCGGGAAGCTTGTGTGGAGTGTGCTGGTAGAGTTCAGAAATAAAGTTTGTTCCTGCTTGAGTGGCTCGTGATTTGTGCCCAGCCAGACTGCAGCAAAGGAAGTTTTCTTTTCTTCTTCTTTTTTTTTTTTTAAATGGTTGTTCAAAACATTACAAAGCTCTTGACATATCATATTTCATACATTAGATTCAAGTGGGTTGTGAACTCCCATTTTTACCCCAAATACAGATTGCAGAATCACATCGGTTACACATCCACAATTTTACATTATGCCCTATTAGTAACTGTTGTATTCTGCTACCTTTCCTATCCTCTACTATCCCCCAAAAGAAGTTTTCTTAATGCTTAAATACTGGGTTGTGTTCAATTAATTTTCTTCTTTAAGGAATCTAATTATACATTTATTGGATTCTTGTCCACATTTGAAAGTTTTTCTTTGCTCTTTTAAAATATGTTTTGTTTAACCATATTCAGTTTCACCTCTTAGTTTCATATCCTGTCTTCTGTATCTCCTGCTTTTACTTTAGTTATCTTTTTTAACTTGTGTAACTCTTAATATGGGCTCTATTTCTTAGATGATTTTTGTTTGACTTCCATTTTATCTTTAATTTGGTTAGCTCCTATTTAACTTTTTTTTCCTATTTTTTTAATTCTGGTATCCAGTGTTTCTTATATCTGCAGTTATATTTGCATGTGTGTTGTCCTGTTAGTGATGGAACAAAACAATGAAATACCTGTTAATGAGTGGCCTATGGTAAGTGGGTGGCACAAAAGTATGAGGCGGAAGTGCTAGAGGAAGAGGACTCAAAAGAAGAACTGTTATTCTTTTTTTCCTAATTCTGGCTTTTTAAGAAAAGCATTTCCTTTTGTTGGAAGGTTTTGATTTTGATTTTCTATTTTTATACTAAGTTGTTATGGTTATTGGATTTTTTGTTCTGTTCATGATTATTTATTTTAGATTTTTCTGAATCAGCAATAACTAATGATGTTATGCTAGGTGTTAGTTTGATCGTCTTACTTTATTTTCGGTTCAGAAAGGCCCTCTTCTGCCACACCAAAGTTCGGTTTCTTTAATAAATGGTGACTTTTTTGGTTGTTATTTTGGTTTGTTATCTTTGGATTCTTTGATTCTGTCTTGTTTATGTAGAACCTTATCCTTCCTAAGGCTTCCTTTTCTGGTTTTTGTTTTGTTTTTTGCACTTTTCCAAGCCTTCTGTTTGTTCTCCATTTATAATATTCTGACCTATCAGTTCTCCTCCCCCCACCCTTTTATTTTAGTGCAAGCTGCATAAAGGTAGGCCACTCTCCTTTGGCAGGTCAGTATTTGATGATGCTTATGTCCTTACCATCTCTAGGACCCTGAGGTGTTCCCCTGTTGCCCTCCCTGCTGTATCACTTTGATTTGGCTCAAGATTTCATTCTGCTGGTCTCGGATCTTTATGTGGACCACTTAATCCAGGAATTAGTATTCTTTCTCTTCACTATATTGTAGGCCTGGCTGATGGGTGTTTTTATTTGGTTGCTCTATTGATCTGCATGGGTCTTGGAGGCTAGGGAGAGAAATTTAAATTTGATTGGTTGCCATTACCTTATGGTATATGCCCTCCATGTAAAAGAAAATTGGTTTGAATATTCCTCTTAATCTAGGTACTGTAATATAGTTCCTCTTCAGATCTTATCTGTTGCTATTGAAACTCTTCTCTGTTTTACCTAAGTTCTTTTTTTTTTCAAGTTTATTGCCTCCATATTCTTTGATTAACGGATTCTTTGTATTCATCTTATTTTTATTGTTAAACTGAATCAAATTGTTCATTTTCCATGATTTTTAACCGTAATAAATTACTTGGGAAATTTTGTTTGCAAACAAAATGATATTTCAGAGACATGGAGTCCAATAGTATATGTTTGAAAACATTTATCACTTAATTCAAATGTTTTGCTCCCTGGTGCCACTCACTATCCTCGCCGAATTTTTGTTCTTCTATATTATGTAGATAATACATGTAGTGCATTGTGAGTGCATAATGTGAAGAAATTAGACTTCTGTCATAATGATTTTTCATTTTCAGTTTATTTGTGAATAGTTGAGATAATAATCATTGTATCTGATTTCAATAATTTTTTCACTGAAAAGCTACTAGATATTATGCTAGGTAACAGAGATACAAAATTTGAGACGTTGTCATTATTGTACTCATTCTGTACTCATATTGTACTCATTGCCCCAAGGCAATGTGGAGACATACTATAGAAACTTAAAATACCATGGAAGGACTACAAGAGCGTAAACACAGGGTACTCTGCGAACTGAGAAGACGGTGGGACCAGGTTGTCTGTGCCTTCCTCTCCTTCTTCTTGCTTCCCTCACTAATGAACACTGTTGGGCACTCTGGTGGACGTTAGGGAAAAAGTGATAACAAGGTAGTCCACATTCTTTTGGGGGTGGATACTAGATCATAAAAGGGAATGAACATCTGGGATACTACTAACATGGTAGGAACTAAGTTTCTTGGGGAAGGTCATTTCTAATTAGCAAGTCTTAAATAAGTTAATCATGTGAAGACATGGGGAAAAGGGTTTTATTTTTCAAAGACTTAATGATGGGGATGTGGGAGTATAGTGCTTTCAAGATAAAGCAAATTGTCGAGTGTATTTGGAATGTAGGGTATGGTGGGAGACAGATGAAGCCAAAAAGATAGACAGAAGGGAAGTCTCAAAGGACTGTCCTTTGCTAGTATGGAGCTATGCTTAAGGAGTCACATACCAGGTTTGTCTGGGAGTGTAGTGATCAAATTGAGATTTGAAGAATGAATAGGTAGTTGATGCTTATAGCATACAGAGTGATGAACAAACTCACAGGCAGAAAGGCACAAGAAGACCTATCACTTTCTGGTAACACAAGTGACTCAGGATTTTAGGAGCATGAAATGTGAAGTGAAGAGTAATGGAAGATGAGACTGGCAGTTTGGCAGTGAGAGGATCTTGAAGGTGCATTTATGCATGCAAAGGAGTTTGTTTTGTATTTTATTTATTAGCGGACCACTAACATGTATTATATATTCATTCTAAAACTGAACTAAATATTGGTTTATTATAGAAAATGTTTTGATATAGCAGCTTAAGTCTATATTTTATCAATTTGAAAATTAATAAACTATTATTTTATTTTTATATCTTCAGATAGAAAATCCTCGGTACCTGAGACAGAAGCCTCTCCCAGTTTCTCTGGTAGGTGAGAATTCCACTGGATTTTTTTGGGGACAGATTTAAAAACCAATCAATCAATCAATCAAATACTTAATAGAAAATTGTATTGTCCCATATTAAAAGGCACAGTAATTTTTAAAAATTATTTCATTTGAAAGTGAATAAATCACTTTTTTTCTCTGATGATTTGGTATGGGTTTCAGGCATTTTAGAAGTTTACTTTTGGGGTGAAGACAAACCAGGTCTGAAAAATTATTAAAAAACTGTTACTCATTCCACAGATGACTCCCAAGTTCAGCCTGAGAAAATCCAGCAGTTTCCATGATGATCATTTTCTTTCTCGAATGCATGAGAAAGAGGTAGGATTGGGATATTTTCTATGCACCTACTTGTTAACATAGCTTTAGGATTTTATATAATAGGTGCTTTCTGATCCTAGATAGAATAATGATGCATGATAGGAAGAGATTATCTTTTGTACAAATATAAAATCATGATGCAGCTTATGCAGGTTTGTCTTTCAATATTTTTAACACCCATCTCCCATCTTGAGTGTCCCAGCTTCACTCCTACCAGGCAGGGATATGCTGAGGGCCTCTCTCCTAACTTTCAAGTCCTAATTATCAGGGGGCCAGAAGAAATGGCAATTTTTAGAAGCAGTATCTTTAACTTTAGTGAATCTCTTTACCCTTCTTTTATCTCAGTTTACTTATAACACATCTTTTTATTGTCACTATTCTGTTTATTATTATTACTGATCCTACTACTTAAGTTGATATGCTAAATTAAGCTATGCTGTATCAGTATATGATATAATATTCTGTTTTTTGATGAGAGTATTTGAGATTTAAACTCAGTGATTTGCCCTGTACACTATTCAATTGTTAGATGTATTTCTCATCTGTGGAATAGATCTAAAATAAGCCTTATTCCTTCTAAGTGAGACTTTGTACCTTATAATCTCTCCCAGGCTCTTGTAACTACCAATTTACTCTGCTTCTATGAGTTCAGTTGTTTTAAATTCTATAAAAAGTAAACATGTTGTACTTGTTTTTCTGTGTTTGGCTTGTTTCACTTAGCATGATATTCTGTCTCCATCTATGTTATAAATGATGATTTCTTTTTTAAGGTCAAGTAGCATTTTGTTATGTATGCATACTGCATTCTCTTTATTTGTTCATTGATGGACACATAGGTTGAGTTTGTAACAGCTGTTGTCAATAGGTGTGGCAGTGAACATGGGTGTGCAAATATCTATTAACATGCTGATCTCAAATCTTTCAGATAAGTACCAGAAGCAGGCTTGGTAGATTATATGAGAATTTCAATTTTAGTTTTTTGAGGAACCTCCATATAGTTTTCCATAAAGACTGTACTAATTTACATTTCCACCTCCAATATACAAGGATTCTCTTTTTTTCCACCTGCCTTGCAACACTTAATCATTTGTCTTTTTGGTAATAGCCATTCTAACAAGTGTGAGGCGATGTCTTATTGTAATTTTAGTTTGCATCTCCTTAATGGCTAGTGATATCATTTTTTAAAAATTTCCTTTGTGAAATGTCTGCTTAGTTCCTTTGCCCATTTTATAATCTAATTCTTTGTTTTTCTTCTGTGGAATTGTTTTGAGTTCTTTATATATTTTGGATATTATTCTGCCTTCAAGTGTATACCTTTTGTCCCATTACATAGTTCATCTCTGTTAATTGTCTCCTTGGCTGTGCAGATGTGATCCTATTTCAGGTTGACATAATCAATCCTATTTGTCTGCTTTTGCTTTTGTTTCCTGCACTTTTGTGATCTGTTCTAAAAAAAAATCCTTTTCCAGACCAATGTCTGGAAAGCTTCATGAAGCTTTTTCCTAATTCTCTTATAGTAGTTTTACAGTTTCAGATCTTATGCTTGCCTTTAATCTCTCTTAAGTCAATTTGGGCAGGATTGGTATTAATTGTTCTTTAGATGTTTGGTATTATTTAGCAGTGAGGCCATCAGGTTTTGAACTTTTCTCTGTTGAGAAACTTTATTAATGATTTAATCTCTTCACTTGTTATTGGTTTGTTCATATTTTATTTTTCTTCAAAATTTAGTTTTGATGGGTTGTGTGTGTTTAGAAATTTATCCATTTCTCTAGGCTATCAATCTGTTGGTGAATAATTTTTCTTAGTGGTTTCTGATGACCCTTATATTTCTGAAATATTGGTTTCAATGTCTCTTTTATTTCTAATTTTATTCATTTGAATCTTCTTTACTTTTTCTCAGTCTAGCTAAAGTTTTGTCATTAGCATTTCTTGTAAGGTTGATCTTTTGTTTATCTTTTTAAGAATACATGAAAATCAGACAATAGAAAATTTTGGATCAGGAGTGAGCATATCAATGTTCATGACATGTGTCTTTAAAGAAAAATATTTAAAGTTGTCAGGTATTTCATCAGAGATTGTTTGTAAATGTGCACAGCATTATTTTTTCCTACACTCTTTTTGTTATTCTTTTTGGCTTACTGTAAGAATGTTTGTGGTATCCTTGAGAGATTTGCAAGTAAATATCAATTATCCACTATACATTTTTCTAAAATCATTTTGCATTATTAGTAGTCATTTTTGTCTTATTTTGATGAAGTGTTTTGTTCATATTTTTCTCCATCATAAAACATTTAAAAGTTTATGTTGATTGTCCAATGTGAAAGCTATCTTAGTTTTATCTTTTTTTTTTTTTTAAAGTTTCTGATTACAGTTGATGTGGATTTTATTGATGAAGTTTTTGAAGATAGAGAAATAAATATATGTAAATGTAAAATCGTCTAGAAAATCACACATAGAAATAAAAAATACTGTTAAAAAATGTCATGGTCTTTTATTCTTTTTTATATTTAGCCTGTAAGCACATTCATTTTCCTTAGAAAATTGGGATGATGTTATATGTTGTTACATATATCTTGAGTAATTTTCTTGCTATTAAACGTTGTTCCTAAGTATCCCCAAGTAACTTTCGTCACTCCTGGTGTTGGGTGTTGAGATTGTTTACAGTTTTTCCCAATATAAATAAATCTCAGAAGAATATCCTGATACTTTCATCTCTGTATTCATCTCTAAATATTTCCTTGGAACACTGAATTATACACTGTGATAAAATTGAAATGATGGGTTTTGTGAGTTTATTATAAACAACATAATTTCTAGAATAAAATGAAGATTTGGAAGCTTGTTGAAAACTGCATGTTGTTATAAGATACAAGTAAAGGATTTATTATGTGAAAATAAAAAGTCAAACATAATCAGGAGACATTTAAAGTCAAAGGAATCTAGCAGTTTAGATTGCCTTTTTAAATATAAAAATACTAATTTTAAACTGATTTTATTGTTATTGTTAAACATATTTTTCTCTTAAAGTTTTTCAGATTTTTGTTGTAGTTGGACACAATATCTTTATTTTATTTATTTATTCATTTTATTTATTAATTTTTACATGGTGCTGAGGATCAACCCAAGGCCATGTACATGCCAGGCAAGTGCTCTGCCACTGAGCCACAACCTCAGCCCTAGTTTTATTTTAATTTTTAAAATAAAAAACAATGCTTGTGTTGTTTTTATTATTTTCCTCCCTCTTTCAGAGATATTTCTGTAAAAAATTTTTATTCCTAAAGGTAAATGCATAGTTATATTATAAAATGTATTGTTTTCCTTTAGAAGAATGATCTTATGTTTGTTTTCTTAAATCAGCTTTTTAAGCATTTAATTGTGGACACGTTGATAAATGCTTTTGTGTTTTGAATTTAGTGAAAACCTTGCATGAGAAGGTTAAGTAGTTCTGGTGTGCCTTGTGAATGTTCTGACCTAAAAATAGTTTTGTTGTTGTTGGGTGATGTTTTTAAAACAATAAATAATCTTCTTTCAAGTGAGTAAATTTTATTTTTAAGTAAAATAATAATGCTTAAGAATTAAATACCTAATGTTTGCTTTCTTAACCCTAATATTCATTCTTTAGTAGTAATCATTGCTAAAAATTTAGTGTAATTTCTCTTTAAAATTGTCTAGGAATGTGTTTCATATAAATGAGTCCATAGGCTGTATTTTATATGCTGCTTCATTGCCTTTTTTTTCTTTTATTTTTTGGTATTAGAGATTGAACCTAGGGTCGCTTAACCACTGAGCCACATCTCCAGCCTTTTAAAATGTTTTATTTAGAGAGAGGGTCTTGCTGCATTGCTTAGGTCCTCACTCAGTGGCTGGGGCTGCTTTTAAACTTGTGATTCTGCTGCCTCAGCCTCTTGAGTCCCTGGGATTACAGGCATGTACCATTGCACCCAGTGTGCTTCACTGCTTTTTTGACTACAATATATCTTCTAATGAATTTTCCCTACTAAAACTATAGCCTTATTCTTTTTCATAGCTCTGATATGTTAAAAAGTTTTGAATTGTATAGTTTAAATGTGTGAATCGTGTGGCATATGAATTATGTCTTAATAAAACTGTTTGTAAAAAAAGGTTATGTCCGTTTCTACTCACATCAGTGGTGTATGAGAATGTCTTTCCTTGTATTGTCATCAATGGGAAATTATAAACTTGTTAAATTAACTGTAAGATGACAATTATCATTACTTACATTTATTTTATTATGATATCAATTATGCCTATTCAAGAATATGGGAGATCCTTCCATTTTCTGTTTTCTTTAGTTTTCGTTGTAGAGGTCTTTCACCCCTTTAGTTAGATTGATTTCAAGGTATTTTATTGTTGTTGAGGCTATTGTAAACAGCATGGCTTTACTAATTTTTCTTTCAGTTGATTCATCATTGGTATGAAGGAATGCAATTGATTTATGGGTGTTAATTTTATATCCTGCTACTTTGCTGAATTCATTTATGAGTTCTAGAAGTTTTTTGGTGGAGTTTTTTTGGTCTTCTAAATATAGGATCATGTTGTTGGCAAATAGGGATAGTTTTTCTTTTCCTATTTGTATCCCTTTAATTTTTTTCTTTTGTCTAATTGCTCTGGCTAGGGTTTCAATAGTAATGTTGAATAGAAGTGGTGAAAGAGGGCATCTCTGTCTTGCTCCAGTTTTTAGGGAAATGCTGTCAGTTTTTCTCTATTTAGAATAATGTTGACTTTGGGTTTAACTTATATAACTTTTACAATGTTAAGGTATGTTCCTACTATTATAAGAACATGATATGAATGCCGTATTTAGTCAAATGCTTTTTTTGTATCGATTGAGATAATCATGTCATTCTGTCTTTATGTCTATTGATGTGGTGAATTACATTTATGGATTTTCATATATTGAACCAACCTGGCATCTCCAGAATGAAAATTACCTGATCATGGTGCATTATCTTTTTAATGAGTTTTGGTGTGTGATTTGCCGGTATTTTATTAAAAATTTTCATATATGTTCATCAGGGATATTGTTCTGAAGTTTTCTTTCCTTGATGTGTCTTTGTCTGGTTTTGGTATCAGGGTGATACCAGCTTCATAGAATGAATTTGGAAAGGTTCCTTCTTTTCTATTCCATGAAATACTTTGAGGAGGGTTGTTATTAGTTCTTCTTTGAAGGTCTGGTAGAACTTGGCTGAGAATCCATCTAGTCCTGTCTTTTCTTTTTTTGGCCTCTTCAGTTTTATTGCTTGAAATTGATCTGTTTATATTTTCTGTGTCCTTGTATGAAGATGAATGGTGTGACTCTACTTTGTATACAACCAGAGAGCTCTAGATGTGTACTATGAATTGAAAAGCATTCTGTTGTCATATATAACAAATTAGAATAAAAAATAAGACATTTTTTTTCCCTATATCCTTCTGGTTTGATTCTGGTAGTTCATATGCCTCTAGAAATTTGATGATGTCTTCAACATTTTCTATTTTGTTGGAGTGTAAGTTTTCAGAATGGTTTCAGATTATCATCTGTATTTCAGTGGTGTCTATTGTGAAATTTTCTTTTTCATCACAATTTTAAAAATTTGAGTTTTTCCCTGTTTCTCTTAGTTAGCATGGCTAAGGGTTTGTCAATTTTATTTATTTTTTCAAAGAATCAATATTTTTGTTTCACTCAGTTTTTGTTTGAATTTCTTTTCATTTTGTTTAAATTGCATTGATTTCAGCTCTGATGTTAATTATTTCCTGTCTTTTACTGCCTTTTGTCTTTTTTGTCTTCTTTTTCTAGGGCCATTAGATGTAATGTTAGGGATTTTTTGTTGATTTTTCGTTCTTTTAACCAATGATCTCAATGCTGTGAACTTTTCTCTTAGAACTGCCTTTATAGTGTCCCAGGGAGTTTGATATGTTGTGTCACTATTCTCATTTACCTCTAAATGTTTTTTTATTTTATGCCTAATGTCTTCTACTATCCATTGATCATTAAATAATGTATTATTTAGTTTCCAGATGTTAGAGTAGCATCTATATTTTATTACATTGTTAATTTCTGATTTCATTCTATTATGATTTGATAGAATAGAAGGTATTATCTCTGTTTTTTCCTATTTGCTAAGAGTTGCTTTGTGGCCTAAGACATAGTCTATTTTAGAAAATGATCTGTGTGCTGCTGAGAAGAAAGTGTATTTAGTCATTAATGGATAAAATATTTATATCTCTTAAGTCCAAATTATTAATTGTATTTTTTAGTTCTATCACTTCTTATTTAGTTTTTGTTTGGAGGATCATCCAGTGATGAGAAAGGTGTGATAAAGTTATTCACTATTATTGTGTTGTCCTCTATTGATTCTTGAAATTGAGAAGAGTTTGTTTGATGAATGTAGATGCTCCATTGTTTGGGGCATAAATATTTATTAATGTTATGTCTTTGTGATGTATAATTCCCTTAAGCAGTATGAAATGACCTTCTTTGTCCCTTTTGATTAACTTTGGTTTGAAGTCCACTTTATCTGATACATGAATAGAAACCCCTGCTTGTTTATGAGATCCATGTGAATGATATGATTTTTTTCCCCATCCTTTTATCTTAACACTGTGCCTATGCGTTGAGTCTCTAGGAGACAGCATATTATTGGGTCTTATTTTTTAATTTAATTTGACAGTCTATGTCTTTTGATTAATGAGTTTAGGCCATTTACATTCAATGTTATTGAGAAATGATTTTTATTCCCTGACATTTTGATTTATTTCTGATTTTTAATTTGAATTAGTTTCTCCTTTGATTGACAATTCTTGTAGTGTAGTTCTTCCCATTGCTGGTTTTTAATTTTCTGTTTCATCATGAAATATTTTAGTGAATATGTTTGTTAGTGGAGGTTTTCAAGTTGAAAATTCTTTTTAACATTTATTTATCATTGAAAGTTTTTATTTCATCATCAAATCGAAAGCTTAATTTTGCTGGGTATGGTATTTTTGGTTGCCTCTATTTTCTTTCAGAGCTTGGTATATATTATCCCATGACCTTCTCGATTTGAGGTTCTGAGTTGAGAAGTCAGCTGAGATTCTTATTGGTTTCCTTCTAATTATAACCTGTTGTTTCCCTCTAGCAAACTTTAAAATTCTTTCCTTATTTTCATGTTGGGCATTTTCATAGTAATGTACCCTGGTATAGGTCTGTTGTAATTTTGTATATTTGGAGTCCTATAAGCTCTTGTATTTGATTTTGTTTTTATTTTATATTTCATTTTTAAGGTTTGGGAATCTTTCTGATATTATTTCATGAAAAGTTTGTACATTCCTTTGGTTTGTATTTCTGAGCCTTCGTGTATTCCAATAAATCTTTAATTTGGTCTTTTCATGTTATCCCATATTTCTTGAAAGTTCTGTTTGTGATCTTTTAACCTCCTTTCTCCATGGTCACCTTTCTCCATGGTTCAACATTATATATTTTGTCTTCATTGCCTGAAACTCTGTCTTCCAGTCATCTAGTTTGCTGGTGATGCTTTCTATTAAGTTTTTAATTTGGTTTATTGATTCCTTAATTTTAAGAATTTCTGATTGATTCTTCTTCAGGATTTCTATCTCCTTATCAAAATGATCTTTCACTTCTTGTACTTTCTGATTTCATTCCTTACAATGTCTTTTACCTTGCAGATTGGTTTTAACTATGAACTTTCTAAATTCCTTCTCTGACATTTCCTCCACTGTGATATCATTGGATTCTGTTAAGGAGATATTTTGGTGTTTTTGCAGAGCATTTTTTTTGCTCCTCTGCTTTTTCATACTGTTTATATGTTTATCTATTCATCAATAAGAATCTGAATTGGTAGAGCTCTGAAATTATAGTGTCTCTGGAGGTTTCTAGTACCTCACAGTTTAGGGGGGAGACAAATAATAACTAATGCAAGCAATATACAGCATTAAACGAAATACTCAATTCTTATTTTGACATCTATGATGTTAATTGGTCCTATAAGCAAAAGTAGTATGGTAAGTAATTGCCAATAGTAAAAACAAGAAAGATTTTAAAAGGGTTTGCTATCCAGGAGAATTCAGAGTAGATGTAGGATATGATGACTGTGAGGGAGGATGAGACAGAGTAGAAGCAAAAAATTAAAGGAAGAGTAAATATGGAGCAAATCAAGTTATATGAAATTTTATACAGATTACAGAGTTTATCTTCAGCATCAAGCATTTTATAAAATAATTCTGTTGAAATTTTAACATCTTAGAATATCTGATTAGCATTCAGAAATCAAACTTTACAAGCACAACTTCCATTTTAGATTTATAATTGTGTGAAAGATACTTTAGATGTTAAATGAGTAATATTTATAGTATAATCAGAGTTAAGTAATTATATTGGTTTTGTTTTGGTTTGTAAAATATACCTACAAAATATTTTAAACTGTTCTTTCAATTTATTTTGAGCGCCATGTTAAAACATATGTTTAGTAACAATTCTTTATTTTAACTTCAGCTCGTCATTCACAAACTTACTTTGACTTGTTTGCTTTTGTAATGGCTAACACATTTCCTTTGATGTCCACATCACAGAATTCTGTACAGTGAGCATCATCCAGTGGGGTTTTTTTTTCCTGTAATCTGAGAAAAGGTTTCTGATGTGGATAAAGATATTTGTAAAAGTGTCGTCATTGAAAATGGAAGAAGAGGCAACACAAAAAGAAAAAGATCAATTTTTAGAGCTACGTCAATTTTCCGAGAACAGATTGTAGAAATTTCTCTATTTGTGAAATAAAATAGAAAAATTCCTTTGAATTTCACCTCCATCCACATTGAATGTTCCACCTATTGCCTAAAAAAAGGATGTTGCTACTTTCTTACATGTAATTCCAATTATATTTCTTTTCCTATGAGTCAGCTAGTTAAATGTAAAATTTCAATGAATACAAGAAGAAAATCTGCATATAAATGAAAGAACTGGTAATTTAAAACCCTTTTTGGGAGTGGGAGGTACTGGGATTCAATCCAGGGGTGTTTTACCATTGAACTACATCCCTAGGCCTTTTCAGTTTTTATTTTGAGACAGGGTCTTGATAATTTGCTGAAGCTAGCCTTGAACTTGAGATCCTTCTGTCTTAGCCTCCTGAGTTGCTAAGATTACAAGTATATGTCACCACAACCAGTTGGTTCATTTACAACATTTTTTTTTGTGTGTGTGTGAAATAGATCATTTAGATAAACACAAGATAACAAAATTTAATAAATAGGAATACCATTTTAAGTACTATCCAGGCAAGGATTAGATTATTGCTAATAGTTTTTACTCTCTATTAAGGTTACAACAATACTGGGTTGTTAATATGCAATACCCAGTACAGGTGTTGATATAGGAAGAAATAGGAAGGAAAAGGAGAAAGTTTCAAGTAAAAAAAGGAAGTATTCACTAATGCATACAGAGAAGTTAAAAAAGAAACAATATCTCAGTAGGTTATATAATTATATTTGTGCTTTATGTAAGTTATACATGAAGTATGAAGCCATTTTTTAAATTAGAGAAAGGAAAATAACTGTGTGTGCTATGTGCATTTGAATATCTTTTCTTTTAGTGGGATACATTCCAAAATGATTAAAATTATTGTTTAGGAGAATATCATACATCAGTTGTCTCTAGGTATGAGATAGCCTAAGAAATAATTTATATTTTGGGCCAAGTTTATAAGTAAGCAAAATGGATAACAATTGGTCTTATGAAATATCACAAATTGATATTTTGAGAGTAGGTTTCAGTATAGTAGTGGAGATATTAATCAGAAAAATTGTAATTGCATACATGATAATTTCTTCTGACTAATAACTAACAAAGTTGTCTAGAAAGATGATTGTATTAATTAGATATCTGAGCAGGCAGAGTAGTGGTTATTTTGTGAATAAGTATTGCATGATTATTTGACTAATAATTATTATTATTATTTTTTAAATTTTTATTGTTGGTTGTTCAAAACATTACATAGTTCTTGATATATCATATTTCACACTTTGATTCAAGTGGGTTATGAACTCCCATTTTTACCCCGTATACAGATTGCAGAATCACATCAGTTACACATCCATTGATTTACATATTGCCATACTAGTGTCTGTTGTATTCTGCTGCCTTTCCTATCCTCTACTATCTCCCCTCCCCTCCCCTCCCCTCCCCTATGACTAATAATTATTGAAACATAGGAACTGTGACTGAACAAATAAATTATTCAGCTCTTGCCAATAACATTTGGTAATAGGTGACCAATGGTTTAGATATTTTGTTTTTGCTATAAAACTTAATTGGTATGTAGGCATAGAGAGTTCCTTGGTATGAATTGTATCGTTCTGTCCTACTCTGTGCTATGCTATGTTTTATGTATTTTGGGGGGACAGTTTCTCACTATGTTGCTCCAGCTGACCATGAACTCTGGGGCTCAAAGGATGCTCCTGCTTCAGCCTCCACATTGGGACTGCAGGTGCACTTCACTGCACCTGGTATTGTTATTTTAAAAGGTGTGGATGATGACTGTCTAAATAACTTTAATACATTTTCCCCCTTACATAGTAATTAATGGTTATTATGATCTTTTATCTTCAATTTCTGTTAATTTAGTAGCAAATGTTAAGCAAAATTAGTACATATAAAACAATTTAGAATAAAAAGTAGCATTCTGAATAAGAAAACTGCTCTCTGTAGGAGTAATGTTGAATAACTGAGTGAATAGAACATTTGGGAATGTGCTTTAAAAAATATATCCTTCATTCAAAGTTTGTAAATATTGAGTAAAATGCATAGATGATATTGGTGATTATCTTAAAATTTAACCAGTTATACTGTAAGTAGCATATTGTTACACCCAAGGAGACTTTTATATTAAATCAGTTAAAGTTGACTCATCTGGTAGGAATGTCCAATATCAGAGCTGTTTGAAGTAAATATTTCAGAGAAGATGGGGGCTTACTGGACATTGTAAATAGAATTTCTTAAATTTCAAGTAGAAATTTCAGAAATACTTTTAAAAACAGCTTGTGGGAATACCCTCTAAAAATTGAAGGCATTCAATTTCAGTTTCTTTGCTTTGGCAGTAGTTTCTCATAAGGTGGCTTGGCATATACTCTTATTACTGCAAAGTGAGCCCTGATATCTTGATGTCTATCTCTTTTTTCTGGATGTAGGTTGTTTAGCCCTAGGGTGTTAATGTAATTTTTCTACGGGAATCTTCTGGTCATATTACCTAGGGATTTGGTTCAGTGAGTTAAGACTTTCCTTTTTCCATTTATCCCAGTTGATTTTTATTAGTTATTGATAGACCTTTATTTATTTATTTGTTTATTTGTGTTGCTGAGAATAGAACCCAGTGCCTCACACATGCCAGGCAAGTGCACTACCACTGAGCCACCAACCCAGCCCCTATCCCAGTTGATTCTTTTTTTTTTTTTTAAACACCTTGATTTTGTGTATTTATTTTTATGTGGTGCTGAGGATCAAACCCAGAGCCTCACACATGCGAGGCAAGTGCTCTACCGCTGAGCCACAACCCCAGTCCCTCCCAGTAGATTTATAACCATAATTTTTTTTTTTTGGACAAATGGTGTAGATGAATATTTTAGTTTCACATAAAACCTCTGTAACATGAAAGCTGGTTGGTGAGAATAAGTTGAACAATAGTTGATTTAAGCAATGGAATAAGGTGGCTTTTACTTTTCTTATGCACTGTTTTTAGGATGAAGTTTTTTTCTTATATTCCTTAGTGACTCGCTCTATTTTGGTCTGTCATTAAAGATTCTATAATTTAGCCTAAGTTATTTACTTTTCTAAATTTAAAAATTTAATTTTAACACACACACATACACACATATAAGTATACTTACACAATGAAAAGAGAATACAAGTATGACTAAAAAATTATTATTATTTGTGGTGCTGGGGATTGAACCCAGGGCATTGCACATACATGTGCAGGAAGTGTTCTATCACTGAGCTACATCTCTAGCCCTATGAAATTATTTTATTCAATAAACATTTTGAGAAAGTCCCTTAAACATATTTTTCAGTTCTAGGAAAGAAACAAAGTTAGTGTAATCAGTTGTGAGGCAATGTAGAACAGGAAATGTGAGGTGTAATGAGGAAAGAGATCTTGCTTCTGTGTGGGGAACCTGAGGTAGACTTCATGAAGGAAGTGACATTTGAGCCAGGAGTTGAATTGTGTGGGATTTTAATAGTAAGAGCAGACTGGGAATCAAGAAAACAGAGCTGTGTTTAGCTGCAGCTCATCCACCATTTGGCTGGTGCTAAGAAAAAGAAAAGAGAGTGGTAAAGTCAAAACTGTATGTTGTTGTCCATAAGACAGAGCCATGAAATGTCAACTACAGAGTAACATTTTCTCAACTATGTTTTAGAAAAGTAAATTGGTAGTAGTTTCTCAGATGCATTAGTCGTGTGAAAGATTGGAAACTAGTGAAGAGGCTATTCTAAGAGTTGAGGTAAGGGTTAATGAAAGACTGTTTGGGGCTGGGACTGTAGCCCTGTGGTAGAGCACTTGCCTAATGGTGCAACTGGGTTTAATGCCTAGCACTGCAAAGAAAGACTGACTAGCAGATTGGTGATAGTAAGGCTGCAAGTGAGGCACTGTGTGCTAGGATGGAATTTTGGCAACTCACTGGAAAAGAGGAATAAAAGATAAGGAACTTGTTTGTACATAGTAGGTACTATTTTTAATGATTGTTGAATTTGATGTGCCATGGAAACATCTAACTGGAGATGTCTAAGGGACAGTTGGAACCCAGGAAAGATAAGAGGCCTGGAGATTGAGAATTGTGATTCATCTGCATTTGAGGTTAAAATTAGATACTGAAAAGATCACCAACGAAAAGTATTTGTACACAGTGGAAGATGACTGTGGGACTCGGTTCAGATCAATGCTAACTATTAGGTATGCAGAAGTAGATAATGTAAAAGAGGTAGAAAAATATCCTCCAGGGTGAGAAGAGACCATGGCAGAAGCCAAGGACAGAAGTGGTGATTGGTGCAAGTTGCCAATGAGAAAAGGATGAAATCCACCTTTAGATCCAGTCACCAAAGGATCTTTGCATGGAAAATGATACTAATGTCATTGCGACCTTGAGAGTACAGTTTTAATAAGAGCAAAAGACAAATTCTGAAGGGAAATGAAGAATGTATGGAATATTTATTGAAAAGTTCATTAAGGAAAAAAGAGAATAATATTCTTATGGTGAAAGCCCAAATATTTAAACAGCAAGTTCTTCTGTGTAACCCTTAACTAGGATTTTTGTAAGTTCTATTAAATAAAAATCAGTGAGGTAAAGTGTACCTTCAAACAATGGACTTGAAAAGGTAGGAGCTCTGAACTAATTTTAAAAAATTAAAAGAAACCTTCAGAGAAGAACATTAAGCCATGATGTGTTTTATAAGAATGTGATGATTCTGTCCTGTGCCTGTCCCTGCCTCTCTTTCCAGTTGTGCCAGGTTTTCTATTATATACTCATTTATTAAAACCACATGATTATTTATTGAGAGAGCCCATCATCTTTTCCTCATTTGAGTTCTGTTTATGTATTATTCTATTAAAAGCAGGTGAACCCTCATTTAAAAAATTACTCAGAATTATATCACTTTATGATGTGGACAGATTCCTGAATATGAATCAGGCCAGGCTTTATACCTCCTTGGCCATGTGACCTTGAGCAGTACCACTTTGTGCCTTTGTTTCTTGATCTGTAAAATGGGGGCAATAAAAGCACCTATGTTAGAAAGTCATTGTGAAGATTACATGAAATCATGCATATAAACTTCTAGGAACAGTGCTTTGCACATAGTGTGTAATGAAGCATATGTTGTCAGTTTCCTTTTTCAATTTTGTTATCCCATTTCTTGGTGCTGCTGCTACTGTACCTTCTATTATTACTCCTGTGTCAACAATAGCTATTGCTATTGCTCTTCTACTGCTACTTCTACAACAACTTTCTTGTATTAGCTTTTATTATTGTTTGTTCTTATGATAATAATGTTTCTTAATCATTTAAGTGAGGATTTTTGCTTTGAAATGGCTATTTATACTATTATTTCATCTTTATGTTTGTATCTCTGTCTCACACTGTGTAATTTCTATATGCCTCACTCAGTTTTCTCTTACCCTTTTAAAATGTAATTGTCTTCTGTCCCAAGAAAATTTCTGCTAATTTTATACGTATTTTAAATCCTGGGGTTAATGACTGATAATAGCTATATATAGTAACTTTTCTTTGAGTTTTACTGTGACCACATGATTGTCATTGATTTTATACTTTTTTTTTTTTTTGCCAAAAAAGTATAATAATGATGTGAAACTTTTTAAATTGTGCTGGAATCACTGAAAATATTTATTTTTAAAAAATATTTATTTTTTAGTTTTAGGTGGATACAATATCTTTATTTTATTTTTATGTGGTGCTGAGGATTGAATACAGTGCCTCCCATGTGCTTTTAGGCGAGCATTCTACCACTTGAGCCACAACCCCAGCCCCTGAAAAAGTATTTATTACTAAACTGTCTTTGGTGCAAAATTAGGATGCACAGAATACTTGTGAATAATACCTCAATGTAGTAGTGATAATTATACGGCGAAGTATCATTACATTTGTCTCATCGATGTTTTTATTTTAAAATTAAAGTTGAATTTCAAGATGTAATGCATTGCCGTTAAAGTCTTGAGCCACTTCCTATAACTATATGTATTAAATATATTCTTTCTATCCCCCAATTCTATAGATTTATGATTGTCCCTTTTTTCTCCCATAAAAATGTTGTTTGAGGCTGAGGTTGTATCTCAGTGGTAGAGTGCTCGCCTAGCAGCACATGGGAGATACTGGGTTCGATCCTCATCATTCACATAAAAATAAATAAATAGATACATAGATAAATAGATCCTCATTATCCACATAAAAATAAATAAATAGATAGATAAATAAACAAATAAATAAAACAAAGGTACTATGTCCATCTACAACTTGAAAAAATATTTTTAAGAAATGTCTCAAATGTGTTATTCGGGTACATATTTTATTTTCAATTTTCTGTATTTGTGATTTGTCAGAGATAATTGATAAAAGTAGAAGATTTGAGAAAAGAGACATCAGGATTTGAAAAACCTGAAGACAAGGAAAGAGAATTGATTAACTTAGAAAAAGAATAAATTAGAGATACACGGAATAAATACATTATTTACCTTCTGTATCTAGCTTATTTTGCCCAACATAAAGTTTCTGAGATTCTTCCATGTTATTATATGCATCAGCAGTTAAAAAAATTGTTCAGCATTCTGAAATAATGTTCTGTTGTTTGGATGTAACATAACTTCATCATTCACTATTCTGTTAATTGACATTTGGTTTATTTTCAGTTTTGGCTCTTAAGGCTAAGAATGCTATCAAAATTAGTGTGTAAGATTTTCTTTCTTTTTTTTTTTTTTTTAAATTTAAGCTTTCATTTGATTTCGACAAAACTGCTAAAGTGTTTTACAGGTAACTGCCATTTTACCCTCCAATCAGCAGTGAGGGTACATGTTGCTCCATAACTTCACCAACACCTGATATTCTCAATTAAAATTTATTTTAGCCATTTTAGTGGTGTAAATGGTATCTCACTGTAAGTTTTTTTAAAAAAAGTTATATGATTTTTTTAACAGGCCCTTTTTGTTTTATAGAAAAATTGAGCTGAAAGTATAAGGAATTTCCAGTTAGCTCACCTTCCCCCTCAACAGTATCCTCTAATATTAACGTCTTACATTAGTGTGGTGCACTTTTTACAAAATTTATGAGCCATTTCTGACACAATGTTATGAACTCAAGTCCATAGTTTACAATAGGTTCATTCTTTGTACTGTAAATTCTATAGGTTTTGACAAATGCATAATGCTATATATATATACCATATAGTATCAAACAGAATGGTTTTATTGCCATAAAAATCCTTTGTGCTCAACCTATTCATCTCTCCTTATCTTTTCTAGATGTCCTATGTTTGTCTTTTCCAGACTGGCTTCTTTCACTAAGCGACTTGCATTTAAGATTTCTTTATTTTTTTCCTGAAGTGCTGGAGATTGAACTCAGGACCTCACACATTCCAGGCAAGCACTCTACCACTGAGCTTATCCTGCTTACCTTCATGTGTTTGTACAGCTTGATCTCATGGTTGTTTTAATTTATATTTGCAGATAGTTAGTATTATATTGAGCATCTTATCATGCACTTATTGACAATTTATCTTTTTAATATTAAGCATTTGTTTAAATTTTTGCTAAACATTTTAAAACAATTTCATCTTAGTATTGACCTGTAAGAGTTCTTTTCATATTCTGGATTAAAATACTCTAAAATTTCATCTCACTCCAGTCAGAATGGCAGCTATTATGAATATTTTCTAATTCTGAATGTGAAGGGAAATTTTGCTATTGAATCCTTAGGAAGTCTTCCTCTGTCATTATGAAGTAGCCCTTAGGTCTTTTATTGTACTCTTTTTCTACGGATATTTTATTGTATTTTATTCTCATGAATGAAAAGAAGTGCAGTAAAAGATCTACAGGTTTATTTTGTGGTTTTCATTTTATCCTTTAATTTTCAACCTATTTGTGCTTTTACATTTAAAATGGATTATTTGCAGACAACATATACTGGGGCCATTTAAAGAATATTTCACAAGTCAATCACTTAATTGGAATGTTTAGTGCACTTAAATTTAATGTAATCATTATTCATTATGATTATATCAGCCTTCTTGGTATTCATTTTGACTGAGCCCCTCTTTTTCTTTCCATTCCATCATTGCTCATTTCTTGGCTTATTTTTGTTTATTCACTTTTTTATTATTCCATTTTAACAACTTCTGTTGACTTCTTAGTTATATCTTCTTTTTTTTCTTTAATCATTGTTTTAGGGCTAAAATATGTGTCCTTACCTTATAAAAGTTTATTTAGTGTCAGTGTTTTATCACCCACACTGAATTTCTCCTACTTTCAATTCTCACTTCCCAAATATAATAATTTTGAGAGAGAGAGAGAGAGAGACAGAGAGAGAGAGAGAGAGAGAAACTTTTTAATATTTATTTTTTTTTTAGTTTTCGGCAGACACAACATCTTTGTTTGTATGTGGTGCTGAGAATCGAACCCGGGCCGCACGCATGCCAGGCAAGCACGCTACCGCTTGAGCCACATCCCCAGCCCCCAAATCTAATAATTTTAAAATAGTGTAATCCAACTTAACCCTACTTCATCTGTGCTATTGTTGTGATGACTCTATGTACCTTATAAACCCACATTTCATTGTTAGATTTTTTAAAAGAGTTGTCTTTAAATAAAATGATAAGAATATAAAAATAATTTTAATTTATCCACTTTACTATTTCTGCTACTCTTCTTCATGTGTAAGTTTTCATCTCATATAATTTGCTTTCATTCTTAGGAAGATCTTTTAGTATTTCTTTTTATTACAGTTCTGTGATAAGTGTTTATTCTTTCAGCATTTCTAAGATATAATTTATTTGTCTTCTGATTGCTACTGTTTTATGAAAATTTTTTTTACCAATATATGTTCCTTGAGTTTTTTGAAGTTATTAGTATTAGCTGTATTAAACACTTCTGTGGTAAACAGTCATCTTGAGTTTTATTAATGCCTTTTTAAAAAATTTGTTTCTGCCTATGTACAAAATTTCTTTTTGTGCATGTTTATTAATTTTTGTTCAAAGGACATTGTGGAAACTCTGGCTTCTGTTATTTTCCTTTATGGAATATTGATTTTTTTTTCATTCCTGTAGACTGTTCAAGTTGTGTAGACTTGGCTTAGTATTCTATGGGCAAATCTGTGAAAGTCAAACATGTATCCAAATCCCTCCAACCTAATGGACACAGCTTACATACTGTCTATCTGAGGATCTGAGAGGCTTGCTTTTATAGCCTTTTGTATGCAAGTTTAGTGTAGGTTTAAGGTATAGTCCTTATGGTGTTTCAACTGGATGCCCATGTGTTCACAAGTTTTTAGGAAGATGTCTCCATATTGCTGTATCCTTGGTGTCTCCCAGCCCTGTTTAATTTGTAATCCTGGTTATGTTTTTTACCTGTAGCAGCTGTGCTCCATTATTCATTCAGTGCCTGCACATCCAGCCCACTAATTCACAGTCCAGGACTGGCAGAGGAATCTAGTGGGCAGCTTAGACTTCTCTAGTGCTCTGTACCTAAGATTCCTGCTTCTTTAACTGCTGTGAACTCAGACCTCTGCCTTTTCAGCTCAGTGGGCCTATGGTGGTATACCTGGACTCCAGTTGTACCCAAAGAACCATATTATCAAATGAGAAATTTATAGTCAGCTTTGAAATAATCACAGTAATGCCATTTATACCTATATTTTCCCAGTCCAGGATCCAACCCAGGATCAGGCATTGACTTTAGTTGTCGTTATCAACTCTCTCCTTTAATCTGAACAATCTTTCTTTATGTTTCTGAGCTGAAATTGTGGGGTCAATTTGTAGGATCACCATGCTGTACTGCCTGTTGTTCAGTGCCAAGTACAGTTTCCTCATATATTTTGTCCTATTCTATGCTGGTTTACAGTGGGAGGTTCGTTTGGTACTCTTTTCTTCATTATAGCTTAGGTACGTCTCCAGGCTTTCAAATTTGAAATGATATATATCCTGATCCTAGGAAAAGAACATTTAAGTATTGTTTGGTGTCAGGATTACTTACAGGTCAAACAAATTAGAAGCATTATATTTTGTGTTTTAATTTCAGTCTTTTTTGTTAAACTTAAATAAGCATTTTTTTCTTGTCTTTTACACAAAATGTGAATATAGATTCACACATCTATATTTATTTAGATCTACATCTCCACCTAAACCTTGTATTTTCATATTATCTTTTTATATTACATTAGTAAGACTATTTCTGTATTTTTTTCTTAAAGTTTTTTTTTAGGTGTAGATAGACACAATACCTGTATTTATTTTTATGTGGTGCTAAGGATCGAACCCAGTGCCTCATGTGTGCTAGGCAAACACTCTGCCACTGAGCCATAACCTTAGCCCACTATTTATGTATTCTGATCCTGATACTTTCTCATGAATCATTCCATAATGTACAGGGCAGAAATATAGAGCTATCCAATGGCATCAAGTTCAGAGTTTCCATAGAAGAAAGACTCTTCTGGTATTTTTTTTTTTAAGGGATGTTTGTAGGGAAACGTTCTTTTTAATGATACCTTTATAAAATTGTGGTATTCCATATTTTAACAAAGTCATTAAACCTTACATTGAAAATATTAGGACAAGCCAATATCCTTTTACAATGGTGTAAAAAAAGGGCACAACATCTCAGTAGTGCCATTCTTATTAAAATCTAAGAAATCTGATCATAAAGAAACTTCAGATAAATTCAAATTAAGAAAGAGTACAGTAATTGACTGTACTCTTCAAAAATTTCAGCTCAGAAACACTAAGAAAGGTTGTTCAGATTAAAGGAAAGAGTTGATAATGACAACTAAACTCAATGCCTGATCCTGGGTTGGATCCTGGACTGGGAAAATATTAGCTATAAATGGCATTATTGTGATAATTTCTAAGCTGACTATACATTTCTCATTTGAAAATATTATTGTGTTAATATTATATTTTCTGATCTTTACAACTATGCTGTTATTATGAAAGACAGTGTTTTTGTTCTAAGGAAATATATGCTTAAATTCTTAGGGATAGAGGCATGATGTTAATAACTTTAAAAGTGATTTAGAAAATAATATGCAAGTCTCTTTCTTTCTCTCCTCATCTTCTTCCCCCTCTCTCATATATATATACACACACACACACACATATGTAGATCTATATATAAAGTCTTAAAGCATGTAGTGCAAAACATAAACAATTAATGAATCTCTGAGTAAAAAGTATGTGGGAACGTCTTGGGCTAAATTGAATTTTTCTTTAGTGTTATACCAAAGAACAGAAATCTATCATTCTACCGTAAATAAAAAGGCACACAGATTTTGAATTATAGCCTTATATCGTAGAAATTATTGGAGAGATAGTTTACTTGGTTCTTGTTTCAGATATTAAGTTGTTTATATTCTTTTCTGTTTGTGTGTTTGCTTCACTTTCTTCTGCATACTTCTTCATCTACTTTCTCTTGATTATAGTGCTCTAGAACATTCCAGTTTCTCAGCAAAATAGTCTGATGGAAAGTCAAATATATATAAGGAGCTATCCTAAAATTAAAAGAACAGAGGTGACAGGATTCATTCCTTACAACTTAAAAGAATATGTATGGACAGTAGATTCTGATAGAGCTCATTTTTAACTATAATTCTAATCCCACCACATATCATTGTGTGGCTTTGGGAAGTTGTCATTTTGATACCACTTCTTCTTCTTTGACTTTCCTTGACCGTACACAGATTTGCTGTCTCTGTTGTGATTCTTGAGAGAATTTGAATAACCACTTATTCACCAGGTAATCAGTCGCTTAAGCATATATTAGGTGTTTATTTCTAATTTGGTCAATACAGTTTCAGGTGGGACAGGTGAGAGGTGGTGAATGGGATACCATAGACAGTTACATAGTATTTAGGGCCAACCCTCAGAAGCTGAGGATATAACAAGTCCTCTAAAAGGTATTATGGGGACATCTGGCAGTGAACTGTGTCCTCTACACCTGGCCAGTTTTGTTATACTGACTTTTGTGCTTTATTTAATAGACCCCAAAAACACTTCTGTTAAGGATTGTCTTATTTATTTAGATCAATCAGTTCCCTTTCAGCAAAGATAGGGAGGAAGTACCTCGTGATTTATAGGCACGGGAAAAGAAATGTTCAGACTTTTTCCTTTTGCATAGTAAATAGGCAACTGTCTCCTTTACTATTTATAATGGTTAAAAGTTAGAAACTGTTATGTAGCTTTTATTTGTAAAATTTTAATTTGGCTGTATGTTTATGTTGTTTATATTAATTTTGTGTTTGAAATAAGTGAAATATAAAATGCATCTAAAAAATTTCAAGAAACTATTTTGAAAGCACATTTCTAATATTTTAAAAGGACATTTTTTCTTAAGATTGTAGATGAATATTTCTGCATACCTACTTTGTATACTTATTGTACTGAGAATGGTCCCTTAAGTTATTCCATTGAATAGAATTTTCATAGTCATTGAGGGAAGCATGATTTTCCTTATGTGCAGAAGAGGAAGTGATGTCAAAGTTATGACTTGTCCAAAGTCACATAATTGATATATAATGGGATTAGAATTATAGTTAGAAATGAGTTCTGTCAGAATCCATTCTTTTAAATTGTAAGGAATAAATCATTACTACTGTTATTTTAATTTTAGGGTACACTCCTTACCAATAAGCATTGATGATATTTTTTCTGGTTCTGCCTAGAACACTGTTGCATGTAGTGTTGGTGGGTAGGACAGGAGCTGTTAAGGGATGCTTGAAAAGCTACAAGGTCATTGCCTTGAGGGATTGGTAGTCTGTGATCCCAGGAGAGGGACGTGTGTTTCTCAGTAATTTGCTATTTTTAAGGGTTTTATGCGCAATCTATCATGTTTTAATATATAGGATACTGAATAAAAAGAATATTTAATATTTATTCAAAATAAGAATATTTTGAATGAAAATGTAGATGTGAGCAAAGGAACCAAAGGTTGGAAGAGATCTATTAAAATAAAAAATAATAAGGGCTAGAATACTATGTGGATGTAAATGTATAAGCAGAATACCACTATAAAAGGACATTTTTTGTGGGTGATAGAAGGAGGTAGGGGATAACTTAGGTGATTTTCAGTTTTGCCTACAAAGTGAAATTTATTTTAAAGATTTTTAATTAGTTTGGTAGTAATTGAAAGAATGTAGTCGATATATTTGTAGATGTAGTATGATTGCTAGAACATGGGCTACAAGGTAAAAGTGGAAAATAATACTTTTTAAAATGTAGGGCATTATTTTAATTTAATGGTATATTTTTGCCAAAGGGTAAAGTAAATTAATTATAACTTTGCAATATTTTCCTTGAAGTTGGACATGAAAACAAAAATGATGGAAGCAAAATTTCATGAAGAAAAACTTAAACTTCAACAGAAACATGATGCTGATGTCCAGAAGGTAGGGCACATATGCTTATTAATTTTATTTTTATTGAATATTGAAAATATTCTAGATCTTGTGATGATCCATTTATTTATCTACCTCTCAAACCATCCACTTGTTTGTGCACCTTATGATAATCTGTCTTATAAATGGAATTTGCTAGTGTAACCTCCCAGCAGAAGTTAATATTTAAAATTCATTTGCAAAATGTTTATTTCAGACCTTATATTTATATTTCCTTTTATTTCTTTTACTATTATTTCAAGGTTGGACTTTTTAAGAGTTTTTTTAAATCTTCATTCTGTCATTACCTTATGTAAATATTGAAATAACACATCAGCTGTCTTAGATTTTGTTTCATCCTAATATTCTTTTAGTTTATTGATAATTATAGTTTTCTCTTAATTTAAGAAGCAACTCTTGGACTTTTTTCTGATTGGTATCTATATTATATACAGATGCTGCACTGTGAAGCTAGAACTGATAGCTTAGGCTTCTTTGTGAGCAGCTTATTGAGATTTGGCCTTCAAATCTTTTAATCTTTATTTTTAAATAAAAATTTTACTTGTCCTTCTAACTTGCTCAGCAAAAATGATCAACTTATGATTGTGAAATTTGAGTTGAGAGTATATTTTAGTAATGTTTAAAATATTTGGTGATAATAACACTTGTGTGTTTTAAATACATGAAGTTGATCCAAATAGAAAGTTTGCATATTCTGTTTCCCCAAACTGAATAACAGACAGAGGTGGGTGGTGGCAACCATTATGTATTCAAGCTTTCTCAAAAACAGAAAACATATTAGTATTTAGTCAGGTGCATATGTGACTCATTTTATTTCAAAGCAACAAGTGGGAAACCTCTGATAGCATATTAGAGAAAAAAAATATTTGGGCTGGGGTTGTGGCTCAGTGGCAGAGCGCTTGCCTAGCATGTGTGAGGTACTGGGTTTGATCCTCAGCACCACATAAAGATATGTGTCCATATACAACTAAAAATATTAACAAAAAATTAATTATTTCCTTTTTTTCCCCCCATTTAGAGGTCAAAGGCAAATATTACTTTTTGCTTTGATTAAAATGTTACTTTACATTGTTTAGATAGAACAGTTCTGTGTCATAAATTTAAGTAAGTGATATAATTTTTATATAACACGTTCAAATGAAATAGAATCTCTTCCTGTGTGAACACACACACACACACACACACACACACACACTAAATGGATATAAAAGGTATATTTGGCAAAATCAGCATAATAGAGTTTGAAATAGGCCTTCTTGGTTTGCCTGTTACAAAGATTTATTCTATGAAAAACATTTAATAATAAAAGTTCTTTCTAGAAATTTCTCTTTTTAAATAAATCCAATGTGAAAAAAGAAAATAGTATCGATAATCTGAATTTCCAGGTGAAATGTAAGTAAAAATTCTTGACCTTGTGCCAGATTTGGAAAGTATGTTATTGGTTTGCTCCTCGTCTGGCATTTTCTAAATGTCACCAATTGGGGAGGAATAAAATTAGAGTGTTGTATCTATTTGCATACATTCTTTTCATTTTTTGCTTCTTTGCAGACATTAGGGTCAAACTTCTTTTTTTATTTACCTGTCAGTCTTAGATGTGAGACTTAAACAAGAAAAGGTAAAATAGAACACTGGTAATAAAAACACTAAGGAAAAGTTGATTAGACATTAGTAGACATCTTTTTTAACATGATTTTGGATGTATAGGAAATATGGTTCAATCATTACAAAAGTTGTGGATGTTTGTACTCCTACCTCAATTTGGTTTTCTTTTCCCCCAAGTCAGTACTTTCTCTTGCTCGCTAACTTTCCTACATTTTAGTTATTCCTGTAGTTTTTTTAAAAATGAAGATATGTTCTGAAGTATAAAATAATGATTAAATTTATTAAATGATTAAAGTCTCTGATATAGATACATGTCACTGATATAAAAATTTTGTGCAATTTTTGGCATATTTTGAGCTCATTTTTTGGATTCACAATAGCAGAGCTGGATATTAAAGAAGATTTTTAGATGTCATCTTCCCGTGTATCTGGGAATTCTTGTCATTGTTCATTAAGATGGGAGGAAACTCTTGTGGGAGGATTCAGGGATCTGCTCAGCTGAAAGATGTTCTATTCCAATTCAATGGAATGAATTGTACCATCCCAGCATGTCAAGTTTCTGATGGCTTCTCTCTGCCATTTTATGACAGTTTAATTTCTGAATTATATTTTTGGGAATCACCTAATTTATTATTTATAATCTTCTTAAAAATTGATATGTGAAAATTCCAAAGAGATGGCATACTTTTTCAGATAATAATTATTCTAGCATATTTAATAATTTTTTCAATGTGCTATAATTTTTACCATTTTTTGGGGAAACCATTTCTGAAATTGACAGAGACAGACTTGCAGATATATTATGGTTATTTTTAAAATTATGTATTCTATACTTAATATACTAAAACATTTTATATTTAATTGCAGATTTTAGAAAGAAAGAATAAAGAAACCGAAGAATTGAAAGCTTTATACAAAAAGAAACAAAATGAAGCTGACGAGACTATAAGAAAGCTTGAAAAGAAAGGTTATATTGTGATTTTTTTGTAAATCTTTAATAATATTTTTATTTTAGTGATTATCAAATTTGAAACTAAAATTTAATTACTGGCTTTTTGTTGAGTTTTAATCAAATTTATATGGACAAATTTATGTGGGCTTTCATATGACTGGGTATAACTGTGTGTGTTTCTGTGCATACCCATGTATACACATGAAGTGGTAACAACTAGTATTGTGATTGACAGTTGTGAGGATCAGACCTATGGCTTGCAAGGCAAAGAGGAATTTTTTATATAATGTCAAACATTCCAATTTTAGTAATGTAAATCTTGATAATTAATATTTTAAAGAATCTAGGAGCAATAATATATTGAAATGACAGTTTTCTTTATTTATTCCTTCAGGTTTTAAGTGTTTTTTAAGCAATATTCCCCATTTACACATTCTTGAAGACGGACAAGAAAACATTTAATCACGGTTTAAATTAACAATGATTATGGGTGAAAACATCTAAATAAGCAGGCAGTCATGGAAGAAAGTGTTGTAATTTTTGGAGAAAGGAACTTTTGTAAGATTTTTAAAAGTTTGGTAAGATTTAATTAGTTGGAGAAAAGTTCCTCATTTTAGGGTGGGAATGCTAAAATTGGTAAGTTGTGGGAAGGATGCTGCAAAACTGTTTAGCTAGAGTGAGTAACCTATGCATTAACATAAGAATTTTAAAAGATTCAGGCAGAGCCGCCCCCCACCCCCCTCGCCTGCCAGGTAGGGGAAGGGTGACCACCGACAGAAAAGGCCCAGTGGCCCAGGGCGGGACAGAGCTTCCAATCACTCCTGCAAGGTAGGCGGGCCTGCGACCCACCGGCAGAAGAGGAGCAGTCGCCTGCTGAGAGGCTGAGCCGCCCCCTCCCCCTGCGCCGGCATAGTAGAGGGAACTGGGACCGAAGACAGAGCAGGCCCAGCGGCCTGCTGAGGGGCAGAGCCGCCCCCCACCCCCCTCGCCTGCCAGGTAGGGGAAGGGTGACCACCGACAGAAAAGGCCCAGTGGCCCAGGGCGGGACAGAGCTTCCAATCACTCCTGCAAGGTAGGCGGGCCTGCGACCCACCGGCAGAAGAGGAGCAGTCGCCTGCTGAGAGGCTGAGCCGCCCCCTCCCCCTGCACCGGCATAGTAGAGGGAACTGGGACCAAAGACAGAGCAGGCCCAGCAGCCTGCTGAGGGGCAGAGCCGCCCCCCACCCCCCTCGCCTGCCAGGTAGGGGAAGGGGGACCACCAACAGAAAAGGCCCAGTGGCCCAGGGCGGGACAGAGCTTCCAATCACTCCTGCAAGGTAGGCGGGCCTGCGACCCACCGGCAGAAGAGGAGCAGTCGCCTGCTGAGAGGCTGAGCCGCCCCCTCCCCCTGCGCCGGCATAGTAGAGGGAACTGGGACCAAAGACAGAGCAGGCCCAGCGGCCTGCTGAGGGGCAGAGCCGCCCCCCACCCCCCTCGCCTGCCAGGTAGGGGAAGGGTGACCACCGACAGAAAAGGCCCAGTGGCCCAGGGCGGGACAGAGCTTCCAATCACTCCTGCAAGGTAGGCGGGCCTGCGACCCACCGGCAGAAGAGGAGCAGTCGCCTGCTGAGAGGCTGAGCCGCCCCCTCCCCCTGTGCCGGCATAGTAGAGGGAACTGGGACCAAAGACAGAGCAGGCCCAGCGGCCTGCTGAGGGGCAGAGCCGCCCCCCACCCCCCTCGCCTGCCAGGTAGGGGAAGGGTGACCACCGACAGAAAAGGCCCAGTGGCCCGCGTCGGGACAGAGCTTCCAATCACTCCTGCAAGGTAGGCGGGCCTGCGACCCACTGGCAGAAGAGGAGCAGCCGCCTGCTGAGAGGCTGAGCCGCCCCCTCCCCCTGCGCCAGCATAGTAGAGGGAACTGGGACCAAAGACAGAGCAGGCCCAGCGGCCTGCTGAGGGGCAGAGCCGCCCCCCACCCCCCTCGCCTGCCAGGTAGGGGAAGGGTGACCACCGACAGAAAAGGCCCAGTGGCCCAGGGCGGGACAGAGCTTCCAATCACTCCTGCAAGGTAGGCGGGCCTGCGACCCACCGGCAGAAGAGGAGCAGTCGCCTGCTGAGAGGCTGAGCCGCCCCCTCCCCCTGCGCCGGCATAGTAGAGGGAACTGGGAACAAAGACAGAGCAGGCCCAGCGGCCTGCTGAGGGGCAGAGCCGCCCCCCACCCCCCTCGCCTGCCAGGTAGGGGAAGGGTGACCACCGACAGAAAAGGCCCAGTGGCCCAGGGCGGGACAGAGCTTCCAATCACTCCTGCAAGGTAGGCGGGCCTGCGACCCACCGGCAGAAGAGGAGCAGTCGCCTGCTGAGAGGCTGAGCCGCCCCCTCCCCCTGCGCCGGCATAGTAGAGGGAACTGGGACCGAAGACAGAGCAGGCCCAGCGGCCTGCTGAGGGGCAGAGCCGCCCCCCACCCCCCTCGCCTGCCAGGTAGGGGAAGGGTGACCACCGACAGAAAAGGCCCAGTGGCCCAGGGCGGGACAGAGCTTCCAATCACTCCTGCAAGGTAGGCGGGCCTGCGACCCACCGGCAGAAGAGGAGCAGTCGCCTGCTGAGAGGTTGAGCCGCCCCCTCCCCCTGCGCCGGCATAGTAGAGGGAACTGGGACCAAAGACAGAGCAGGCCCAGCGGCCTGCTGAGGGGCAGAGCCGCCCCCCACCCCCCTCGCCTGCCAGGTAGGGGAAGGGTGACCACCGACAGAAAAGGCCCAGTGGCCCAGGGCGGGACAGAGCTTCCAATCACTCCTGCAAGGTAGGCGGGCCTGCGACCCACTGGCAGAAGAGGAGCAGCCGCCTGCTGAGAGGCTGAGCCGCCCCCTCCCCCTGCGCCGGCATAGTAGAGGGAACTGGGACCAAAGACAGAGCAGGCCCAGCGGCCTGCTGAGGGGCAGAGCCGCCCCCCACCCCCCTCGCCTGCCAGGTAGGGGAAGGGTGACCACCGACAGAAAAGGCCCAGTGGCCCGCGGCGGGGCAGAGCTTCCAATCACTCCTGCAATGTAGGCGGGCCTGCGACCCACCGGCAGAAGAGGAGCAGCGGCCTGCTGGGAGGCAGAGCCGCCCCCTCCCCCCCGCGCCTGCAAGGTAGTCGGAACTGAGACCACCATCAGAACAGGTCAGACCTGCAACCGAGAGACAGAACAGGCCCAGTGGCCTGAGGAAGGGTAGAGCCGCCCCCCCCCACACGCCTGCAAAGTAGGCGGACCTGCGACCCACTGGCAGTACAGCCCCAGAGGCCTGCAGAGGGGCAGTGCCGCTGCCTGCGCCTGCAAAGTAGGCAGAACTGCGACCACCGACAGAACAAGCCTAGCGGCCTGCAGAGGGACAGAGCCGCCGCCCGCGCCTGCAAGGACGGCGGACCTGCTACCGACTGGCAGAGCAGGCCCAGCGGCCTGCCGGCGTGGTAGGCACATTGCCCCAATTGGAGGAGGGGCAGAGCCGCCGCCCGTGCCTGCGAGGGAGACTTTGCAACTATACAAGACCAATATAAATATATAGGGGGAAAATTCAATAGCACAACAGTTTCACCAAGAAGAAAGGAACGCGAACAGTATGAAGAGACAAGGAAAGAAAGGACCACAAGCATTGCAGGTCAACTCAACTTTAGAAGAGGTAATAGCTGCAGCTGATGGAATGTCAGATAAAGAATTCAGGATATACATGCTTCAGATGATCTGGAGTCTCAAGGAAGACATCAGACAGCAAAATCAGACAATGAAAGATCACTTCAACAATGAATTACATAAACAAATCCAAGAAGCAAAAGATCAACTATACAGGGAAATAGAGGTTATAAAAAACAAACAAACAGAAATCCTAGAAATGCAGGAAGCAATAAGCCAACTTAAAAACTCAATTGAGAATACTACCAGCAGAGTAGAACACTTAGAAGACAGAACATCAGACAATGAAGATAAAGTATATCAACTTGAAAAGAACATAGACAGCTCAGCAAGACTGTTAAGAAACCATGAGCAGAACATCCAAGAAATATGGGATAACATCAAGAGACCAAATTTAAGAGTCATTGGGATACAGGAAGGAACAGAGTTTCAAACCAAAGGAATGAGCAATCTATTCAATGAAATAATTCGAGAAAACTTCCCAGATTTGAAGAATGAGACAGAACCCCAAATCCTAGAAGCCTACAGGACGCCGAATGTGCAAAATCATAAGAGACCCACACCTAGACACATTATAATGAAGATGCCCAACATACAGAACAAGGAGAGAATTTTAAAAGCTACAAGAGAAAGGAAGCAGATCACATTTAGGGGTAAGCCAATCAGGATAACAGCTGATCTTTCAACACAGACTCTGAAAGCTAGAAGATCCTGGAATAACATATTTCAAACACTGAAAGAAAATGGGTTCCAACCAAGAATTGTGTTTCCAGCGAAATTAAGCTTCAGGATGGAAGATGAAATTAAAACCTTCCACGATAAACAAAAGTTAAAAGAATTTGCAGCTAGAAAACCATCTCTTCAAAACATCCTTGGCAAAACATTACAGGAAGAGGAAATGGAAAATAACAATGAAAACCAACAGTGGGAGGTAGGACACTAAAGGGGGGAAAATAATCAAAGTGGAAAACAAACCATGTTTAGTAACATAAATAAACAAATATGGCTGGAAGAACAACCCATATCTCAATAATAACCCTAAATGTTAATGGCTTAAACTCACCAATTAAGAGACACAGGCTAGTAGAATGGATCACAAAACAAGACCCAACAATATGCTGCCTACAGGAGACGCATTTGATAGGAAAAGACATACATAGGCTGAAGGTGAAAGGTTGGGAAAAATCATATCACTCATATGGACTTCGGAAACAAGCAGGAGTATCCATACTCATATCAAATAAAATAGATTTTAAGCCAAAGTTAATCAAAAGGGATAAAGAGGGACACTACATACTGCTCAAGGGAACCATACACCAACAAGACATAACAATCATAAATATATATGCCCCAAACAATGGTGCAGCTATGTTCATCAAACAAACTCTTCTCAAGTTCAAGAGTCTAATAGACCACCATACAATAATCATGGGAGACTTCAACACACCTCTCTCACCACTGGACAGATCTTCCAAACAAAAGTTGAATAAGGAAACTATAGAACTCAATAACACAATTAATAACCTAGATTTAATTGACATATATAGAATATACCACCCAACATCAAACAGTTACACTTTTTTCTCAGCAGCACATGGATCCTTCTCAAAAATAGATCATATATTATGTCACAGGGAAACTCTTAGACAATACAAAGGAGTAGAGATAATACCATGCATCCTATCTGATCATAATGGAATGGAACTGAAAATCAACGATAAAAGAAGGAAGGAAAAAGAATATATCACTTGGAGAATGAACAATAGGTTACTGAATGATCAATGGGTTATAGAAGACATCAAGGAGGAAATTAAAAAATTCTTAGAGATTAATGAAAACACAGACACAACATATCGGAATCTATGGGACACATTGAAAGCAGTTCTAAGAGGAAAATTCATTGCTTGGAGTTCATTCCTTAAAAAAAGAAAAAACCAACAAATAAATGATCTCATACTTCATCTCAAAATCCTAGAAAAAGAAGAGCAAAACAACAGCAAAAGAAGTAGAAGGCAAGAAATAATTAAAATCAGAGCTGAAATCAATGAAATCGAAACAAAAGAAACAATTGAAAAAATTGACAAAACTAAAAGTTGGTTCTTTGAAAAAATAAACAAAATCGACAGACCCTTAGCCATGCTAGCGAAGAGAAGAAGAGAGAGAACTCAAATCACTAACATACGGGATGAAAGAGGCAATATCACAACAGACACTTCAGAAATACAGAAGATAATCAAAAATTATTTTGAATCCTTATACTCCAATAAATTAGAAGATAGTGAAGGCATAGATAAATTTCTTAAGTCATATGATCTGCCCAGATTGAGTCAGGAGGATATAGACAACCTAAACAGACCAATATCAATTGAGGAAATAGAAGAAACCATCAAAAGACTACCAACTAAGAAAAGCCCAGGACCGGATGGGTATACAGCAGAGTTTTACAAAACCTTTAAAGAGGAACTAATACCAATACTTTTCAAGCTACTTCGGGAAATAGAAAAAGAGGGAGAACTTCCAAATTCATTCTACGAGGCCAACATCACCCTGATACCTAAACCAGACAAAGACACTTCAAAGAAAGAAAACTACAGACCAATATCTCTAATGAACCTAGATGCAAAAATCCTCAATAAAATTCTGGCCACTCGGATACAAAGGCACATCAAAAAAATTGTGCACCATGATCAAGTAGGATTCATCCCTGGGATGCAAGGCTGGTTCAATATAAGGAAATCAATAAATGTTATTCACCACATCAATAGACTTAAAAATAAGAACCATATGATCATCTCGATAGATGCGGAAAAAGCATTCGACAAAGTACAGCATCCCTTTATGTTCAAAACTCTAGAAAAACTAGGGATAACAGGAACATACCTCAATATTGTAAAAGCAATCTATGCTAAGCCTCAGGCTAGCATCATTCTGAATGGAGAAAAATTGAAGGCATTCCCTCTAAAATCTGGAACAAGACAGGGATGCCCTCTCTCACCACTTCTGTTCAACATAGTTCTCGAAACACTGGCCAGAGCAATTAGACAGACGAAAGAAATTAAAGGCATCAAAATAGGAAAAGAAGAACTTAAATTATCACTATTTGCAGATGACATGATTCTATACCTAGCAGACCCAAAAGGGTCTACAAAGAAACTATTAGAGCTAATAAATGAATTCAGCAAAGTGGCAGGATATAAAATCAACACGCATAAATCAAAGGCATTCCTGTATATCAGCGACAAATCCTCTGAAATGGAAATGAGGACAACCACTCCATTCACAATATCTTCAAAAAAAATAAAATACTTGGGAATCAACCTAACAAAAGAGGTGAAAGACTTATACAATGAAAACTACAGAACCCTAAAGAGAGAAATAGAAGAAGATCTTAGAAGATGGAAAAATATACCCTGTTCATGGATAGGCAGAACTAACATCATCAAAATGGCGATATTACCAAAAGTTCTCTATAGGTTTAATGCAATGCCAATCAAAATCCCAACGGCATTTCTTGTAGAAATAGAGAAAGCAATCATGAAATTCATATGGAAAAATAAAAGACCCAGAATAGCAAAAACAATGCTAAGCAGGAAGTGTGAATCAGGCGGTATAGCGATACCAGACTTCAAACTATATTACAGAGCAATAGTAACAAAAACAGCATGGTACTGGTACCAAAACAGGCGGGTGGACCAATGGTACAGAATAGAGGACACAGAAACCAATCCACAAAACTACAACTATCTTATATTTGATAAAGGGTCTAAAAGCATGCATTGGAGGAAGGATAGCATCTTCAACAAATGGTGCTGGGAAAACTGGAAATCCATATGCAACAAAATGAAACTGAATCCCTTTCTCTCGCCATGCACAAAAGTTAATTCAAAATGGATCAAGGAGCTTGATATCAAATCAGAGACGCGCCGTCTGATAGAAGAAAAAGTTGGCTACGATCTACAGTCGGTGGGGTCTGGCTCCAAATTCCTCAATAGGACACCCATAGCACAAAAGTTAATAACTAGAATCAACAAATGGGACTTACTCAAACTAAAAAGTTTTTTCTCAGCAAAAGATACAATAAGAGAGGTAAATAGAGAGCCTACATCCTGGGAACAAATCTTTACTCCTCACACTTCAGATAGAGCCCTAATATCCAGAGTATACAAAGAGCTCAAAAAATTAGACAATAAGAGAACAAACAACCCAATCAACAAATGGGCCAAGGACCTGAACAGACACTTCTCAGAGGAGGACATACAGTCAATCAACAAGTACATGAAAAAATGCTCACCATCTCTAGCAGTCAGAGAAATGCAAATCAAAACCACCCTAAGATACCATCTCACTCCAGTTAGATTGGCAGCCATTATGAAGTCAAACAACAAGTGCTGGCGAGGATGTGGGGAAAAGGGTACACTTGTACATTGCTGGTGGGACTGCAAATTGGTGCAGCCAATTTGGAAAGCAGTATGGAGATTTCTTGGAAAGCTGGGAATGGAGCCACCATTTGACCCAGCTATTCCCCTTCTCGGTCTATTCCCTAAAGACCTAAAAAGAGCATGCTACAGGGACACTGCTACATCGATGTTCATAGCAGCACAATTCACAATAGCTAGACTGTGGAACCAACCTAGATGCCCTTCAATGGATGAATGGATAAAAAAAATGTGGCATTTATACACAATGGAGTATTACTCTGCATTAAAAAATGACAAAATCATAGAATTTACAGGGAAATGGATGGCATTAGAGCAGATTATGCTAAGTGAAGCTAGCCAATCCCTAAAAAACAAATGTCAAATGTCTTCTTTGATATAAGGAGAGTAGCTAAGAACAGAGTAGGGTCGAAGAGCATGAGAAGAAGATTAACATTAAACAGGGATGAGAGGTGGGAGGGAAAGGGAGAGAGAAGGGAAAATGCATGGAAATGGAAGGAGACCCTCAGAGGTATACAAAAGTACATACAAGAGGAAGTGAGGGGAAGGGGAAAAATAATACAAGGGGGACAAACGAATGTCAGTAAAGGGGGCAGAGAGAGAAGAGGGGAGGGGAGGGGAGGGGAGGGGAGGGGGGATAGTAGAGGATAGGAAAGACAGCAGAATACAACAGACACTAGTATGGCAATATGTAAATCAATGGATGTGTAACTGACGTGATTCTGCAATCTGTATATGGGGTAAAAATGGGAGCTCATAACCCACTTGAATCAAATTGTGAAATATGATATATCAAGAACTATGTAATGTTTTGAACAGCCAACAATAAAAAATTAAAAAAAAAAAAAAAAAAAAAAAAAAGATTCACATCCCTGACTTGGGGCTAGCTTAAGCATGGATTTCAGATTTACAAATTTGAACTTATCTTCTAGATGCTGGGAAGGCAGTGACTTTTGAAGTGTGAACTTTAGGACCTCATATTTTAGGTACTATAGGTTGGTAATGATGAGTGTGTTGAACATGGAGACAGAATGGGAGGGGGTAGGGAATGAGCATTCCACTCATTAGAAAACATAGGATCTCATTCAGTTGTGCTCTTCATTATAAGATACTGAGATCAGAAAAAAGAATATGTAAAGTTCCTTCTAACTCAAAGATGTTCAGGCTTCTGCACTAGTGTAATTTTGCATAAGAAATGATAAGGACCCAGAATATCTGAGGCATGGCAGCGTGAGTTGTGAGAATGGACCTGAAGAAAAAGTTTTGAAGAGTGAGGATTTGTGAATGATAGGCTATAGGCAATGAGCTAGTGTTAGGGGAAAGGAAAGTTTTCTTCAGGAGTTTGAAGAGCTTAGTGGCTCTCACCTAGATCACCAAATATGAATGTGTGTAAGTAATGTTCTTAACAATTTAGGATGGCAGTTACATATATAAATTAACTAATGAAGTAGACATTTTTAAATTAATTTCCAGCTTTAAATATTGGTGAAAGTAATTAGAAATTTTTTTCATGTGTTTTTCTCCAAATATTATCAGTAACTACAAAAATAATTTAAATTTATTTCTAGATTTTCTTTCTTACCCTGATTGAAACCAAGTAATTCAGAGATGCTTAAGGTTTAAAGAGAAGAATTTGAATTCTTAAAATAATGCTTCTAAAGCCTTTTGAATTGTATTCAGATCTTACTTAATGTTGGAATTGTCATGTAAACCATGTTGTAGATGCTACAGACCAGTACTAAATTAATTTGGATTCATCTTCTTCCTTTATGTATTGCATAGTTGAGATTAAGAGTGAAAGAAATTTCTAGGGAAATGTTTTAGAACATTCTGCTGTCTGAAAAATATATTCAGTAATTAAGAAAGGATATATTGAAGTAAAATATGGAGCTGAATTTATATTATCCAGATAACATGAATATATTAAACACATTTTCACTTAAATCAGTGACAGTTTAAATAATTTTAGGAAAGAAGATAGAAATAAAAATGATTTATAAGGAAAATATTATTTGTTTATTTATTTCAGTGCTGAGGATCAGACCCATGGCTTGCTAGGCAAAGAGAAATATTTTATATAATGTAAAACATATTCCAATTTTAGTAATATAAACTGTGATAATTAATATTTTAAAGAATCTAGGAGCAATAATATATTGAAATGATAGTTTTCTTTGTTTATTCCTTCAGTACATATCTTTTGGAGAACTTGCTTGTGTGGCTCTGTTATGCCCTGTAGATAAAAAATTGAAATACCTTTTTCCTTAGTGAAAATAGTCTTGTTAAAGAGGAAATAGGCAAGTAAATTCTTATACTGTCATAAGTGACTCAATGGAAAAATATATGTTCTTTTGTGGAAATAAAAAGGAGTTTCTGTTTCTGTAAGGAGAGGAATCTGCTTGGTGAATAGTGCACCAAGGTGATTCTTGAATTGAGACTCTGAGAATGAGCAGGAATTTTTGTTTTGTTTTAAACAAGGGAGGGAAGGATATTTCAGGTAGATGGATATAGAGATAGTGATTTATGAAAGAATATGTTCTCAAGACTCTGCAGATAGATTGGTGTATTTTAGAATACAGGTTTAAAATGCCAAAGTGGGAAGAGAAGTGTCCATAGAATCCTTGGATCATGAGGAGCTATGATTTCCATGTTAGAGGCTTTTGGCCTTCATCCTTTAGGTGAGGATATTTGTGGAATGATTTTCAGCCTGGGAGAGACATTGGATTTGTACTGTTGAAAGCTCCATTTAAAGCAACAATGGACAACAATTAGAGGCAGAATGTTACTTGAAGATGGCACACTGTTAACATTTTTCAACCAAGGCTCTTTATGATGTTAGTCACAAATTGAGAAAAAGGGCAAAGAATAAGAAAAATTTTAGAAGAAAGAATTGAGAATTCTTGGTAAAAAATTGAATTATCTATTAAGTGGTATACTATATTTTATATCATCAAACTCTTATTTGGTTTCTAGCATTGGTTTAACTATATTTTCATCATTTTTGACAGTTCAGACCCTTATACGTGACTGTCAAGTTATCAGAGAGACTAAAGAAAACCAGATTATAGAGCTAAAAAAGATATGTGAACAAAGTACAGAATTTCTGAATAATGATTGGGAAAAAAAGGTAAGCTCCCTAAAATAGTAATAGAAAATATGAAAGAACATGCTTCAGAGTAATACATTTAAATGTAAAAGTAATGGATTTCACAGAATATACAGAAAGGTATAATAAAGAGAATTAAAATAATTTAAAATTCTAGACCAACTAGAAATAGCTACTGTTAAAGTTTTGGTATATTTCTTTCTAGAGGTCTATGGTCTGTAAAGTAATTTTCATTTTGAAAACATACTTTTGACTTAATTCTTGTGTTTAATTAATTTTCTTATTTTTTTGTCATAGTCAATAGGTTTTTAAGCAAAATTGTTAAGGAAATATCAGTTTTAATCTTGGATTTTGGCCATTTCTTTCTGAAAAATCATACAACATATAATGTAATCCAGACTAGAATTTATAGTCTAAACTTGTTTGGATGTGAACAAAATCACTAGTGCATGGGTCATAGCACTGAGATATAGGTGCTATGGGTTTGGCTATGCCTTATACCACCCAGTTCACTCATTTTTGAATACTGGACAAAATACTACTTTTAAGATGTGCAGTTCAAAAATACAAATAAAATATATTTAGAGGGACTTGAGGGACTGCCTACAAGTAGTCAAAACTGCATATGTTAATTTGTGAACCACAAGAGTCTTCTGTGTGGTTACTGCTGAGCCATCCTGAGCCATTTCTCAGTCTTCTGTTTCTCCAGTGTCTTCCTAGTCAAATAAGCATTCACAATGCCTGTGCCATGTCCTTGTGTCTCTCTCATGTTCATGAATAGTGAAACAAATAGATCATTTAGGCTATTTTGGACTCCAGCTCTCCCTGCTTGGTGAGTGGGGTTGAATTCAGGCAGTAAGAATCCCATGCCCATGAAGAGAACGGAAGGAATGCCTAGAGGCTGAGAGCACAAATTTTTCGCTCTCTTCCCTTGAACTATTCATTGAACCTTGTTTGGACCTTTAGAATTTACTTTTTTTTTTCTTTACCTTAGTTTACATGGATATTTTAAAACTTTATCCATTTGACAAAGATGTGAAGTCTTTTTGGAGGTTTGAATGGCAAAGAAGCATTTTTTACATTAATATTGTGTAAAATTTTATGCAAATAAGATGAGAAATATGGATAATATTCCTAATCAATAACAATATAAAAACTTGGAATGGAACCATCATTTGACCCATTTGGCTTATACCTAAAGGACTTAAAATCAGCATATTATATTGATGTGGCTACATCAATGTTCATAGCAGCTCAATTCCCAGTAGTTAAAATATACACAGTGGAATATTACTTAGCCATAAAGAAGAATGAAATTATGGCTGTTGCAAGTAAATGGATGGAACTGGAGACTATCATGCTAAGTGAAATAAGCCAATCCCAAAATTCCAATGTACTCTTTGATATGTAAATGCTGACTCACAATGGGGTGGAGAATGGAGATTCACAGGATTAGACATGCAGAGTGGGGGGAATGGAGTGGAAATTGGAATGGGAAAGATAGTAGAATGAATTGAACATAACTTTCCTATATTCATATATGAATACACAACCAGTGAAACTCTACATCATGTACAACCATAAGAATAGGAAGTTATACTCCATGTATATATGATATGTCAAAATACATTCTACTGCCTACATGAAGAACAAATTAAAAAATAACAACATGAAGATTACTGTTTCTCTTATTTCAGACTAATATTTTTAAGCTGAGGTATGGTATTATCTGATTTATTTACCCTTTCTACCTGAGGTATGAGATTTCCATTAATATTTGCTCATTGATTAAAACTTTCAATTCAGGAAGGCAACTGAAAATGTTTCTTAATTATGCTCTTTATGTGTCATCTTAACTTTCTTGTGGGTTTTATGTTTTTTGTAGTTACATCACCATATACATATATAGTGATATATATACACACAAAAAATTGTCTCTCTATATATTTATGTATAAATATATACATATGCACATATCTATTCATCTATCTATACACAGACATACAGGAATATTGGAAAATGTTTATTTTCTGAATTGCAAAGTCGTCTTTTCCAAGTAGTAAAAGCGTCTTGGTTTCATTGTGTAGCTCCACAGTGCTGTAGCAGAAATGGAAAAGGAAAAATTTGAACTTCAAAAGCGACACACTGAAAATATTCAAGATTTGCTTGAGGATACAAATGTACGTCTGAATAAAATGGAAGGTGAATACATGGCACAAACACAGGCTACAGTAAGTCCTTTTTAAATTTTTTTAAAAACATTTTTAGAAACTGTCTTCTTAATCTTCATGACCTCATGCTTCACTGGTGTGCACTGTGTGTAAGTGTGCTGCTGAACTAAGAAAAAGCTTTATCTTCTAATATTAGTCAGCTTTTTTTGCTGTGAGCAAAATGCCCCACAAGAAAAATTTAGAAGAGACAGAGTTTATTCTGGCTCACTGCTTCAGAGGGTTAGTCCCTGGTTAGCTGAGCCCATGGCTCTGAGGACAAAGTGAGGCAGAACATCATGGCAGAGGGGCACAGCGGAAGAGTGCTGCTAATCTCATGGTGGCTGGGAAGCAGAGAAAAAAGAGAAAGGTCCCCAGAGAAAATAAACCCTTTCAGGGCAAACCCCCAGTGACCCACCTCCTCCAGCCACACTTCACCTACATGCACTTACCATCCTGCTAGTCCATTCAAACTAGGATGGACTGATTAGGTCACACTTATAATCCAAGCATTTCAATTCTGAACATACTTGCATGAACAGGAGTTTTTGGAGGGAGATACCTTGTATCCAAAATGTAATACATTCCTACTTGCTATAGATTTACGTGTGACAGTGGACTGTTAGTTCCTTGAAGGGATTTTACTCTAGAATGTTTGATGCCATTTTTATTTTAAATCCTCAGAGGGTTTTACAAATCTTTCTTTTTCTTTCCCCCGTTGTTGTTTAGTTCAGAGATAATCTTTCTTTCTTTTTAAAAATTCTTTTAAGCTAAACTCTTGGTTGATTTCTTTCTGAAAATATTTATTGCTAATGTGATAGTCATAAAGGAAGATAGGAATTGCCTGACCGCTCTGACAGATTTCCTTGGTAGATGATCTTGACTAAGAAACCGTGCATCCATCACTTGGGTAAACTCGAAAAGTTCCCTTTAGTAGGAAGGTCATCATAGCCGGACTATCCAGCACAAAGGCCATGGGCATTATCCAAAGTGACGTGGAGGTTCCCTCCAGAGAGCCTCCTCATTGAACACACTGGTGTAGAGTAGAGGTCAGAGGGAGTGAATGTCTTCAGCCTTGAATTCCTAATTCATAAGACTGGTAGGTTCATCTACATGTATGGATCAGGGCTTCCCTTATCCAAGGCAAGTGTACCTCATCAATCTGGTTACTGATGTTTAACATGACATCATGGCACTATCCAGAGTTGGATTCCAGGCATCAACCCACTCCTCATTTATCATTCACAGCTGCCTCAGCCAGATGGCTGGGTCCAAGTACTTTCTTGAACTTAACACTGTGGAATTTGAATAGGAATCAGTTACCTCAGCATATGATAGATATTGTCTTAGTTACCTGGGCCCTTAGACAAGTCCTATCTCAAAGGGTAAAAGAAATGGGAAGTGATATACATAGTGGTTTGGAACTGGACTTTAGGATTAGTCTTTTGAGTTCAAATTTCAAATCCTTCATAACTTGGGAGTCATGTTAACTCTTCAAATATAAATCTTCGTTATCTATGGGTTATGATAACGATAGAATTAAATAAAGTTGTTCAAATTATTAAATAAATTAATATACATAAGTTAAATTGCCTGATAAGCACTTAGTATACAATTATCTTTGAAAATGCAATGTACAAGAATAACAGAGACGTGTAAATGAGAAAAGAAAGGCTCAGTCTAAGAAGTTAATCAACATTTGCTTGAAGATGAAGCTGAGGCCTCATTCCCTCCTAAGGAAGTAACAGGAAAGAGATAAAGAAAAAGGCAGAAAACCAGCCGGACAAAGGGAATGGGAGATTAATATAATTTTTGGAGTTTACAAAAGCCTACGGCCACTGTTGAACTCCCACTAGCAATTTCCCATTTGTGATAGCAAAGCCTTACTAGTCCTACAGGAAATGTTACATTGGAGAGAACATTCTCCGTAGATTAAAGTACATGAGCAAATAGGGTGTAGGGGAGAGATGATTTTTTAAAAATATTTTTTTAGTCATAGAAGAAAACAATACCTTTATTTTATTTTATTTATTTTTATGTGGTGCTGAGGATTGAACCTAGTACCTCACACAAGTGAGATGACCGCTGTATCACTGAGCCCCAGCCCCATTATCTTTTAATGAAGAAAGTTCTTTATCAATCTTTTGTAATTAGTGCTTTTTATATCTTGTTAATACAATCTTTCTCTATTGTAAGTGAAAGAAGACTGACTTCTATATTCTACTAAGAATACTGAAGTTTTGATTTTACACTGAGGCTTCAATAACTCTCATGTTAGTTTTCGTGACTAGTATAAGATAGGTATCTAATTTCATTATTTCCTCTGTGGTTGGCTATTTTTTTCCAGCTTTACTTTTTTGAGTAATGCTTCCTTTCTTTGTTGATGTCATGGCCATTTTTGTACATAAAACTTCCATATATATGAAGATCTCTATTCTAATTGGCACATTTCTCTGGCTCAACTAATATTATGCCGTCATCATTATTATAGCTCATAATTACTCTTTATATCCTCCTGGTCCATCAGAATAATCTTGGCTACTCTGAGCCCTTTCTTTTAACATATGCTTTTAGATTCAGTTTAACTGAGTTAATAAGGAAGCAGAACTCTGAGAACATCTTTCCTTTAAACATCTTTTGTAATATTTTATACCTGTCTCAGACTTTTGTTATATACAAGTTTTATACATTTGCTGTATAAGAATAAACATATAGGTAAGTCTTACAGATTTTAACTCTTTGCATGAATGTAGCAAATATTTTAATTTATTATACATTGAACAGAACTTACATAAAATGTTAAATAATAGTAGCAATAGTGTTTTTAAAACTTTTTTTTCTTATTGCAGAAGATACACATGCTCATTATTAAAAATTTAGAAAAGGTATGGCAAAAGAAACAAAATTAATGTCCATAATAAAATTACCATTAGCAAAAATATATATGATTGTCTATTCCTCTACTTTTTAGTCCAATGCTGGGTGTTTAAATTAAAACAAACAATCCAAAACTTTGCTAATTAAATAGTGTGTTTGTTTCCTAGGGCTTCCTTATCAAATTACTACAACTTAGGTAGTTTAGAACAGGAGATATTTATTGTGCCAACAGCTTCAAAGACTGGAAGTACAGAATTGAGGTATCAGCTGGAACCTGCTCTCTCTGAAGGGGTTAGAAGAAGACAAAGATTCTGTCTTGCCTCTTCCTAGTTTTAGGTGGTGGCTGTCAGTTCTGGACATTCCTTGGCTTACCACTGTGATATTCCAGTTTCTGCCTCTGCTTTCATTTTGGGTTCTCCTGTGTGTCTCTGTGTGCCAGTGTCTTAACATGGTCTTCTTATAAGGATAGCAGTCATTGGATTTAGGGCCTACCCTAATCCAGAATCACTTCACACTAACTTGATTACTTCTGTAAAGACCCTATTTCCATCCAAATAAGGTCATATTTATAGTAGTGGGGGTTGGGTTTCAGTGTGTCCTTTTGGAGGACACACTTCAACATAAAACAATAGGTAAGAAATGTTATTCTACTTGTTATTACTGTTAAACGGAAAATATTGAATATTAAGTCATTGGCTTTGAAAAGAAGAAAGACTTAATATGTACATTATAGATTCTTGTAAAATGATTGTATATTCCATTTTGTTACAGACATTAGGTTTCTTAAAGTAAAATTTGGGACTTTGCCAGTTAACAGAACCAGTATGGTATGGCCTTTTTTTTTTTTTTTTTGGTCGGGGGGGCTATATTTTTAAAATTTTAATTTTTAAATTCACTTAAAATAAAATAATAAAACCATTGCATATAAACACATATAATGATATTATGATAACTATAAATATAAAAGAAAAATATTTCAGTGAGACGTCTGCTGTTTCTTTACATTTTTGTAAATTCTTTTAACCTTTGGCTTAATAGAAGACAACTGAATTCTCATATCTGTTTTTGCACTTATTTTGATATCTCATCGCATGTAGTGTTTGGAAAACTCCTTGGTAATGAAAAAGGCAAAATTGCTTTGATCCCATAAACTCAAGTAAAGAATCTTGGGGAATCTCAGGAGTTTGTTGACCACACTTTGAGAACTACTGTTGCTCTAAGCCATTGGTTTACAAACATTTTGGACAATGACTTCCAGTAAAAAATAAATTTTGTAAATTGTGTCTCAAACATACATGTATAAGAACACATACCCCCTGCACATTTATAACTCAAATGAAAGTTTCAATTTTGCTATTTGCTGTTCACTCTTGATAGGTTCTATCATTTTTATTTTCTTTTAATTTCATTAAAAATTTTCCAGTTTGTGGTTTACAACTTGATTTCACACACTGGTCAAGATCAATGGTTTAAAATCACTGGTATAGGGAGTATATATTAAAGAAAATAATTTCTATTTCTGTTGTGTGCATTCCAAAATGGTTCCTCCTATTTATGTTCCCGTTCAACTAAATATGAGAGTCATCTTTTTAAATTCTTGCCACACTTGGAATTATCAAATTTTATTTTTTTTCCTGACTTGTAAAATGTCATGTTTTAATTTTTTTTTTGTGGATATTTTGTTTCTTGGTTGTTTCAAGTTGCTTATTTATCCCCTTTGTTGTTTTATGATTCCGTTATTTGTCTTTTTCTTAGGTTTGAAGGATATTTCATATATTTAGGATTCAGGTACAAACCAATTGTCAGGGTTTTTCCTCTCTCTTTTATTTTATTGTGATAAATATCCATGGTATAAAATTTATCATTTTAAGCATTTTATGTGCATAGCTCAGTGACTTTTAAGTGCCTTGACATTTTTGTGCGATCATCATCACCATGCAGATCCAGATTTTTTCATCTCCCTCAGCTGAACCTTTGTACCCATGAAACACTCATCTTGCTCAGCTGAAGCTCTGTACACATAGAACTCTTCATTTGTTGTTCTCTTCCAGCCTCTGGCAAATACCCTTCTATTGTCTATGAATTGGCCCTTCCAAATGTGTCTCCTAAGTGCTTTCATATAGTATTTGCCTTTTTGTGATTGGCTTATTTCACTTAGCATAATGTCTTCACAGTTCATCCATGTTGTAACTTTTTAAAGCTGAATAATAATCCACTGAATTTATAGACCACATTGTGTTTATTCATTCATCTATAATATTGAGTTGCTTTCACCTTTGTTAGTTGTGAATAATGATACTGTAGACATGTATACAGATATCTTAAAGCCATGGACAGAAAGCAAATCTAAATCTGAAATATATATTTATCATCTCAACATTCTAAATTTTTAAAAAAATATTTTTTTTTTAGTTTTTAAAGTGGACACAATATCTTTTATTTTATTTTTACATGGTGCTGAGAATCGAACCCAGTGCCTCAAACATACTTGATGGGTGTGCTACCACTTGAGCCACATCCCCAGCCCAATTCTAAATTTTAATGTCCTAAAATGTTAAATAATTTAAAAGTAGAAATTTGCAAAATATATTGATTGCTTAAAATGTTTATTCAATTGCTATGTTTTATTAATTAAATAATATTAAGAGAGAAGTATCTTTTAGAGTAGAATTTTTAATTTTTGTAAGTTTAGTATGGAAAATAAGGTTATGTTTTGGAGAGAAGAGGTCACTATCAGAGAAACTTCATTCTATTTCTAATGAATGTTGAATTTAAAAATTAGCATTCAGACCTTGTCATGGGTGATAATAGTAAATATAGGGAAAAATGGACAGAGTCTGTCAGCAGGAATGAATTTAGGAATTATCAAAACTAGACATGTCTTGCTGAGCAGCTCCTGATTTAATAATTAAACAAGGTAGAGTTCAAGGCATGGCTTGAGATGAAAGATGAGGCTGTCACTGAGAATTAGTTTCTCCACTTTGTTGTTTTTTCAGCTTTTTAACTTTTTTGTTGAATCTTGTTTTATTTTATTGCCACATATTATAAGCAGAAGCTTGTTTATATCATTCAACTTATGCTTTTGGTATGCACAGGCATTTTCTTATGTGAGATTCATAGTTACAACATGTAAACACTGAATTTTTAAAACAAATATTAGAACTTATGAATGTAAAAATTATAGCAAGAGTATTAGGAGGTGAAGGCTGTAAAATGATAGGGCTCCTCTGGTCTCAGGGTTTAAACACAATGAATATGTGCGGGTGACTCTATTGAGATTCTAGACTTTGTTAGTGGAGTACTTAACATTTTTTTCTGTCCTTAGAACCCCACTGTTAATCTAGTGAATTCTGTATAGTCCTTCTCAGAATAGTATTTTTAAATTTAATAAAAATATGTAAAAAATTACAAAAATCATATTGAGGTATAGTTGTCAAAATATTAATAAATCAAAATTATAATATAGTAATATATGTTTCTAAATTTATGCAACAAATATAACAATCTAGTAGTGAGCCTGCTAGTAATTTTTGAGTAATTATGAGGGTAAATAATATCATCAGTGTAATGAACTGTTAAATATCTGTGACTTTTGTTAGTCATGGATATTACTAATGCTACCTTGATTTGAGGAGTACTTTCATAATTGAAGGAAAATGCTACACTTCAGTTAGGATAGTAAAAATAAAGATGGAATTTTTTCCCTGGTCAAATTCACTGCACTCTGGTTAATCCCCCACCCCTCTACAAAGAATATCAAAAGCCTTAGACAACTGAAATATTTTGTTTTACCTCTTGTTAGTAGTGACACATTCAGAGAGCAAGCCCCTACTCACTCAGATAGCTAGAGTTTTATTTTATAGTTTCGGTCAACATTTCTTCTCCTAAACTCTCAATGCTTGTAAAGGAGAATCCCCCCCCCCCCCCCAATAATACCAGTTTATCATTTTGAATAAAATGCCCTTTAAAAATAGATTTTATTCTTTAGAACAATTTTAGATTTACAGAAATTTAAAAAGACAGCAGAGAATTTCTAAATATCCTGAGCTGATTTTCTCTGATATTCACATCTTATGTTATTTTGGTACACTTGTTGCATGAAGGATTGAATGAATCTATGTTGAAATGTTATTAGTAGCTAAAGTAAATGGCTTTTTTTCATATTTCCTTAGTTTTAACCGAATGTGCCTTAGTTTATATATCTGTTGATCTTTTGAAGGACACTTTTTTTTTTTTTTTTTAGTTTTTAGAGATAATGAATAAAGCTTTTGTAAACATTTACCTAAAGGATTTTGTGTCGACACAGTTTTCGAATCACTTGGGTAGGAGGATCTTGATTGCTGGATAGCATAGTAAGAATATGTTTATTTAGGTTATTTAAGAAATTCCAGTTGCCTTCCAGTTTGTACCATTTTAGTTCTCTAGAAGCAAAATGCAAGTTTCTATTTCTCTTTGTCTTTTCCTGTATTTGATATGGGTAGTTTTATCTTTGCCAGTCTAAAATATGTGTATTGGTACATCAGTGTTATCTTAATTGTCATTTCTATAATGGCATGTTACTTACACATTTTTTATATGCTTCTTACCTTATATATGTCTTCTTTGGTGAGCTATCTCTTTCAATATTTTGCCCAGTTTTTGGTTGAGTCATTTTCTTATTGTTGAGTATTAAAAATTCTATGTGTATTTTAGATATGTCTTCATGAGATTTATATGTGGAAAATTTTTCTTCCAGTTTCTGGCTTGTCTTTTCATTCTCTTAATGTCTTTCACAGAGTGGAAGTTTTCAGTTTTAACCAGGTCTTACCAACTCTTTCTATCAAAGAACATGCTTTTGGTGGTATATGTAAAAACTTATCACCAAACCAAAGGTCGCATAGTTTTCTTCCTTTTTTATCCCTCCTATCTTTTCATCTAGAAGTTTTATAGGATTATATTTTATGCCTAATACCTAATCTTAGTTGATTTTTGTGAAAGATACAAGGTCTGTATCTAGATTCAATTTTGTGGGGAACACAGGTTTCCACTTGTTCTAGCACCATTAATTTGAAAATACATCTTTCTTCCCTATTGAATTGCTGTCATTCTTTTGTCAATTTCTGTTGACTGGGGCTGGGACTGTAGCTCAGTGGCAGAGTGCTTGCCCAGCACATGTGAGGCACTGGGTTTAATCCTTAGCACCATATAGACGCAAATAAAATAAAGGCATGCTGTCTATCTACAACTACAAAAAATATTAAAAAAAGATCTGTTGACTGTATTTGTCGGGTTTATTTCTGAGCTCTCTATTTTGTTCTATTGATCTGTTTATTTATTCTTTCACCAGTATCATTCTCTCTTGATTTCACTTAGCTTTATAATGTCTGTAAGTTGGCTACGGTCAGTCTTCCAACTAGATTCTTCAGTGTTTTGTTGGCTCTTCTGGATTGTTTGCCTTTTCATACTTCTAATTCAAAACTTTAGAATTAGTTTATTGATAACCATAAATAACTTGTTGCAATTTTGATTACATCAGATTTGGGAGAATTGATATATTAATAATATTGAATTTTCCAATCTGTGAACATGGAATAACTCTATAGGCACATCTCATTTTATTGTGCTTTACTTTGTTTCATTCTACAGGTGTGTTTTTTATAGATTGAAGGCTTATGAGCAACCATATAATAAACTTGTTGGCACCATTTTTTTCTAATAACATGTAGTCACTTTGTTTCTCCGTGTAATATTTTGCTAATTCTCACAATATTTCAAACCTTTTCATTGTTACTAGATCTGTTAGGATGATTTGTGATCAGTGATCTTTGATGTTATCATTGTTTGTTTTGGTATGCCATGAACCACACCCATATAAACACTAAACTTAATTGAAAAATGTATGTGTTCTGACTACTCCACTAATCACCTGTGTATCCCCTCCCTACACCCTCTCTCCCTGTCCTCAGGATTTTCTGTTCCCCAAGATACATTATTAAATATTAAATAAATTTATGAAGTGTTAACTTGTTTTGATTTGTATTTCCTTATTGATTAATGGTATTGAGCATTTTTAAATTTATTGATGATTTGTATATCTTCTATGGAGAAATGCCTATTTGAAGGGCTGGCAATATAGCTCAGTGGTACAGCAATTGCCTATCATGTGAGACTTTTGTTTTTTTCCCCAGCACCACAAAAATGAATAAATGTCTGTGTAAGTCCTTTGCCCATTTCTGAATCATATTGTTTCATTGTTGCTATTTTGGGGTTTTAGTAGTTCTCTGTATATTTTTGATTTGCAAATATTTTTTTTCCATTTTGTGGATTTTTTAATGTTGATTTAGTTTCTCCCATTCTGTGGATTTTATACTGATATTGTCTTTTGATGCACAATCTTTTTTATTTTTATGCAGTCCAACTTGTCTGTTTTTTTCTTTTGTTGCTTGTGCATTTGGTGTCATAAGAAATCATCACTAAGTTCAATAATGGGAAACTCTTGCCATTATCTTTTTTTACTTAATTTTTTTTCATTTTCAGTACATTAAATTTACTCATAAAACATTCTGAGAATGTACATTTTTTCTTTTTAATGGAGTATAATAAAACATAAAACCCAGATAGAACATTTGACATCAAATATTAATGTTTTAAAAAATTTACAAATTTACATGCACTTTTTTTGGAATTGACAAAAGAATGACCCCATGACAGGAGAATGTTCCTTTATTCCAAAAAAGAAAGTATGTCCAATAGAAACTGAAGGTTTTAGTCTTGGTTCTTATGCCTCATCTTTGTGTCCATGTTAAAAACTCATGCTTGTGACAAGGGTTATCACAGTCCTTATGTGGTTGGACCTGCGGATGAGGACCACTGTTCCCTTCATTGGTGACCAGGGTAGGGACCTGGACCTTTGGCCTCCACCAGCACATGTATGGTATTCCAGGATACTGTGAGTGTTGATTAAAGATACTCACTTTCATTCAGATCTTTGGCACTGTTTAACAGTCAACCTCTTCAGACTCTAGTGTCACTTGACTTTTTCTTTGGAACTCACCTGTGCTCAGGTTCCATAGCACTGTCCCTGGGGTTGAGATTGAGCAGTTAGACAGTTTCTCTTATGGTTTAGATATTAGGTATTCCCTAAAAGCTTATGTGTGAGATAGTTCAAGAAGTTTAGAAGTGAAATGACTGGTTTATGAGAGCCTAATCCACTGATAGGGATTAACTGGGCAATAACTGTAGGCAGGTGGGGTGTGGCTGAAGGAGATAAGTTCCTGGGTGCATGACTTTGAGATTTATATTTTGTCCTTGATGAGTGGAGCTCTTTCTGCTTCTTGATTATCATATCCTGAGCTGCTCTCCTCTGCCATACTCTTCCATCTTGATCCTCTGCCTCACTTTTGGCACAGATCAATGTAGTCTGCTATCTGTGAATTGAGACTTTTGAAATGATGAGTGCTAATTAAACTTTCACTCCTCTAAAATTGTTGTCACGTCTGTTGATCATAATGGCAAAAAGTTGACTGAAGCAGTTTCATTTACAATCTTTAAGACTTCAGCAGCTAATGAATGCCACCAGTTACCTGGATGTAAAACTAGAGAGGCATCAGACAGAACATACAAAAGCAGCAAGAGTGACAAGGAAGAATGGTGGCTTGATGAGGCTGTGGTCCAGTTTCCACTGGGTAGGCGCCTGTGGCATCACTCATGAGTGGAGAGTAGAGCCTGTGCTGGCCTATGTTGCAGGGAACCTCACAGAAGATGATGTTTATTGCCCAATTTCCTATGAACATTTTATAGTTTTAGGTCTTATATTTAGGTGTTTGATTGATTTTGAGCTGATTTTTATGTATGTTGTTATGTAGGTATACCTGAAGTATTTTGGCGCACAGTGTTTTGATGCAGTGTTAAATTCTAAGTTGTAAATTCAAATCCTATGTTGTTGTTGTTTTTTTAAAAAATTTAACATCTGTTTTATTTATTTGTTTTTTTGTTGTGCTGGGGAACGAACCAGTGCCTCACATGTGTGAGGCAAGTGCTGTACCACTGAGCTACAACCCCAGCCCTCAAATCCTGTTTTTAGGGTCTGGTTTACTTATTTGTAACTTAAATGCACTAAAATTTACCTTCTATAGATGTGTAGTTCTGTAAGTTTTGGCAAATGTACACACTCTGTAAATGTTACCTTAGTCAAGTTATAGAATATTTTCATCACCTCTAAAGGTGAGAAAGTAGACAGACATTCCTTCCTGTTTTACATTTACTGTGAAAACATTTAATTAAAAAAATTTTCTTTAGATGTTAATGACCTTTATTTTAATCATTTATTTATATTTGGTGTGGAGAATCAAACCCAGTGTCTCACTCACGCCAACACAGTGTCTCAAGCACTGTACCACTGAGCCACAACCCAGCCTGCATTTAATTTTTTATAATTAATTATATTGTTTGCAGGATCCTTTTTACTTGTTTGAGGAACTATAAAAAATGTATTTCTAGGACTGGGGTTATGGCTCAGCAGCAGAGCGCCTGTCTAGCACATGTGAGGCACTGGGTTTGATCCTCAGCACCACATAAATATAAACAAATAAAATAAAGGCATGCTGTTCGTCTACAATTACAAAAAAATTTTAGAAAATGTATTTCTAGTTTGTAGTTTTTAGAGTTTGTATCATGTCTAGATGTTGAATTTTATCAAATGCATTTTTGTGTCTAGATTATTATGTATTTTTCCTTTTTTATTCTGTGAATATGGTGACTTACACTGATTGATTTCTAAATGTTAAACCAACCTTGCTTAACTATGATAAATTCTTGTTAGTCAAATTCTACTATTCTTTTGTATATTGTAGGATTTGACTTAATGTTTTAAATCAGATTTTTGCATCTAAATTATCAGGATGTTGTTAACACAACATTGTCTTTCCTTTACTATCTTTTTCATGTTGTGTTATCAGGATAGTTCTGGTATTCCAATTGAGTTGGGAAATGATTCTTCTCTGTTTCTGAAATAATTCATAGTATCTGTACTGCTATTTCAATGTTAGATTAAATTCAGCAATGTTGCCATCAAAGTTAGGATCTTCTTTTTGGGAAGATTTAAAATTATAAATTCAATTGTTAATACCTGTAGGGTTATTATAATTTCCTTTTTGTGTTAGCTGTAGTAACACAAAAATGTCATTCAAAGAACTTATCTATTTCATCATTTTAGAATTCACTGGCATAAAATTGTTTATAATATTTTCTTATTATCTCTAGGGTGATTTGTACGATCTCTAGGGATTTATCCTCTTTCATGACAACATTGGTAATTTATATATCTCCCCATTTTTTTTTTGTCACCCTTGCTATAGGTGTATCAATTTTCAAACACTTAGGTGTATTATTTTTTAAATATTTTTCAGGTGTCTTTTGTTAGTGATTGTATGAATTCATTGGCTTAATTTTTTCATAAATTAATATTTAAATTCTGTTCCATAGACCAAATATGTTTTTCTTTGTTTCAATAAAATTTTAATTTTCTATAATACTTATTTTGGTGGAGGCAATTTTTTGTTTCTCAAAGCATACTCATTATGTACTGTGAATTTATTTTATTCATAACCATTTTCTTTTTGCTGTTTTTAATTTTGGGGACCAGCAATATGAGATTAAATTCTTAATGAAAATTGTTAATAATTATTTAGTTTATCTATTTTTTTAAACCTAGTCATTCACTGTGGAAAGTTTGGTCCTTCCAGTAAATTGGTCAATTGACTATTCATATGACAAAATGCTTTTTGAACCTTTATATTACTTAATAAAACAATTCTAGGAACATCTCAAATTAAAAATTCATATAAAATAAAATGTTTAGAGGAAATTTTAGGAGACTATCTTCCTGGTCTGGACTACTGGAAGACTTCTTAAAAAGGAAATTAAAACACTAACCATAAAGAAGAATGCGGGTAAACCAGAATATATCAAAATAAATACCTTTTGTTTGTCAAAGGATATCATTAAGAAAGGGAAAAGGCAATTCAAAATGGAAGAAATATTTGCAATTCCTTTATCTAATAAAGTTCTCTTTTATCCAATAAAGCTCCTTAATCCAGTAAAGTTTTTAAGTATATAAATAATTTTTATAAATCACAAAATAGAAAAGCAATCTAAATCAAAAGGATACTAGGTTTAAATAGGCACTAAAGAAAAGAGGATAGTCATATGATTAGTAAACATTTTAGAAGGTGCTTAAGACTTTATTTCTTTAGGAAAATTGAAATAAAATAATTCAATATCTCTACAAATTCACAAAATGCCTAAATTTAATAAAAACCATAGTTCCTAGTTTTGTCAAAGATGCAGAATCATAAGAAGTCCTATATAGTACTATAGAGATGTTAGATTTTTATATCTATCTTGAACTTTAGTAGTAACTACTAAAGCTTAACATATATACATCTTAGTACTAAACAGTTTCACTGCAAGAGGTGACAAACAGAAACCTGTACATAGGAGCACTATAAAACATGTCTGAAAGTCCTAGCAATATTATTTTGAATAGCCTGGAACTCAGAATAGATAGATAAATAAAATGGATAAATTATTTCCATATATTTGCCAAGTGAAATGCTGTTTAGAGCATTAAAAAAGATTACTACTGTTGGACTCCACAATATGGATGAATTTCACATATATAAGAAGTCTGATCCCAACTCTGTATTGCACTTATACAAAAATTTAAAGAAAAGCAAAGTTTATTTGTGATAAAGTCGCACTTTACCTTTGGATGGAATATGACTAATAAAGCTTCAGAGGGCCTGGTAACATATCTTCTAGTGGTGCATGAGTATTTTCAGCTGTAAAAAATTATCAATATTTAAATTAAAATTTGTGCACTTTTTTGTACATATTTCATATTTCCACAACAAGCTTATGAAATAAATCTAAATATGTTGCTCCTTATGCCATAGGAGTTGAAATTGGGATTCCTTTTCAATTTTGACTCTTGCAGGTTTCCAACTAAGTTTGTGAAGAGACAACATTTCTATCTGTAGTCCTAGATATTATCTATATTATGCTGATATAAGCTGTATAACTAAAAGCTCATGGGATATTTTATATTTCCTAAGACTTGTTGAAAGTTATCTCTATGGTATTGCATACCAAAATAATGTCCTTGCCTCAACTTTTTCTTAATTCCCATTGTCCTTAGCATACTCTTGGCACATTAGGCTTTTAACCTGGAAGGTTTATAATTTTTGATAATTCTCATCTCCCTCATTTAATATTTTACTGAATCATTTTATTTACTTCCATGAAATTTTTGTTGGATCTGTTCTCTTTCCTTCTGTTCCAGAGCTGCTGGTTGAGGTCAGGCCATTGTTCCTCATTCTTGGACTCCTCCAATAATTTGCCAGCTGCTTTCCCTGTCTTCTCTTTCTTCCATGTCTGTTGAAAACAAAATTGTCCCATTTTTCTATGATTAAGAACTGAATTCCTAACCTAATGCCCATTATAATTTCTGCTTATAACTCATGTCATTTCAAGAACTTCAATGTAGTCTTCCAAATGATATCCTGTGTACCCAAGGTAATTTATCATTTCCTGTACAATTTTTGGGCCCTTTCCTGATTTTTGTTACATACCTCTGAATTTTCCTTCTAAACAATCTGTTACAGCTTGCAAAACAGTATGCAAGAAAATATGAAAAGATGAATAATTTTTATCCCAATTTTTGGCCCCCGCTGTTTAATATCCTTTCAATTCTCTGTATGCAGTTAAAAAATTATTCTTGCCAAATATTGTTGTTGTCCTTAAAGTCCATCATGTTATACTTATAGGTTTTCCCTTGCCATTACAAAGTTTAAATTCATTTTATTTACTTTGTGCAAAAATATGCCTTAAAAATGAATAATAAAAAGAGTGACCTCATATATTTTGCTTCTTAAGTCAGAGAGTTGGTGTCAGCATATACAAAAGTAATTGATCAGTTAATGTAGATCTGTAATACTTATCTGCATATCAGAAAGCATGTCAACTTATAATGACAGTTACGTTTTAGCAGATGATCAGTGTTTGAAGAATTAGTATCAGAATTATCTTTTTTTTTTAATATTTATTTTTTAGTTATCAGCGGACACAACATCTTTATTTGTATGTGGTGCTGAGGATCGAACCTGGGCCGCATGCATGCCAGGCGAGCGCGCTAACACTTGAGCCACATCCCCAACCCAGAATTGTCTTTTTTTAATAATCTGCTTGTACCTTATCAAGTTTCTTCTTCTCACCTCTCTTTTTTCCTTTCTTCTTACAGCCTGATTGACTGCTGTTTTTTTTTTCTTCTTCTGAATCCTTTCTTCAGTTTTGGTTTTTATATTCCTTCTCGTGACTGTTCTATCTGGCACATTACCATGACTTCCTAATCTTGTACAAATCAGAAATCAGTCTTCACAGACAGGTACCAACTAGTCTGTTTTTGCCCACTTGGTGGCTATTGGTATAAATAATTGATTATACATATATAAACACACATAAAATATGTTTCATATTTATACATTCTTTGAATTATTTGCTAAGGACCCTCAGGAAAAATAATATTTGATAACCTGGTAAAATTTGGTCTTAGTTATGCTGCAGTTAGCATGGACATCATGTACGAGGAGCCTGAGGGAGTGTGCTGAGTGATATGCTGAAGGAACTGGTTCTAGGCTTACTCTCTTCATCTTCATTGCTGTTGAAGTAATTGCAATATGTTTTTTATACTTATGGAGTGCTGGAGTAAGAGGGGTTATAAAAAGATAAGCATATTATGGGAATATGTACGAACATATCGTGTGGGAACTATGATAAATTCAGGGTGGATCATTTGATTTTTTTCAAATGGGGGAAAGACTATACATAAATATAGAATTAATTGATTTTACTGTTAATCCCCATTATGGTTAAGAATTAGTCAATGCAGTTTGAAATTTGAGAGCCATAAGATAATCATATAATAACTACTAACCTTATTGCAAGGGTGTTAGGGGAATAGATATTAAGATTTTCTTTTTAGAGCATTCTAGTTGTATATTTTAAAACTGATTTCTCAAAGATGATTTTTATCATTTTTAAAACTGATGACTTTTGACTTTATTAATTCAAGCTAACAAAGGTATATATTTAAGAAATCATTGGGCAATGAGCAATCTATATTTCAACAGCATATTTAGGGAATATTTTGTGGTAATAGATTATTACTTCTATTGCTCTTCTGCTGTTTCTTTCTTATAAAATATCATATTTCTGAGTCTCATTTCACTTAAACTAAATATTGCTAATACTGAGTTAGTATTGATAATGCTGAGATAGGATAGAATTTCACTAGCTTGCCCTTTATTATTTTTGAAGTTCCAAGCTATAAAACACTGTTGCCCTCAAATTACAGAATAAAAAAAATATCTTGCAAATGTTTAATAATGTAACATTTTTTTTTAAGTACTAGGGATTGAAGTAAAGAACATTTGAGAGACTAAGAAAGGGACCTGAACTGTTTCCAAAGTTTGATTTAGCTTCTCTTTGTATACCTTCTGTTATAAAATGTTATCTCTTCTTATGGTATTTCAGCAGATTCATTTTCTGTAATCTTATGAGCAGAATATTGTAGTCTTGGAGATGTTATAACAGTGGAGTGAATTTTGGTTCAGGAGATTGTGAACCAAATTCTTTTCTTCTTACTATTTTACTAAAAGAACAAGTAAAAGAGCAAGGTAATCAGTTTTGCTCATATCTGAAACTATATTTCTGATACCTACCTCATAGTTTTGGGGGAATGATTAAATGGCCTAAACCTTATAAAATACTTAGCACAGTGCCTGGTCTACAGTGACCACTCAGAGGCGGCTCTTGTCATCATCAAAATATGTTGGTGGTCCATGAGACCCTGGGTATTCAATTGGGGAAGATATTTACAAATATTTGTCTTTAATGTGGTAAGTTATATACCTTGTTTTTCTTTCCATTTTAAAAAAATGCAGCATGAGATCTACCCTCTTAACAACACAGTATCTTTAATTATATACACAATGTTGTACAGAAGATTTCTAGGACTTTTTCATTTTCCTTGACTGATATTCTGTAGCTATTGAATAATAGGCTCCCTGCTTTCTCCTTCTCCTTGCAACTGGCAAGCACCACTCTACTTTCCGTATCTGTGTATTCCAGCATTCTAGGTACTTCAGATCACTGGAACTATGCAGCATTGTCTTCTGTGACTGTCTTCTTTCACTTAGTGTAATGTCCTTAAGGTTCATCCAAGTTGCAGCATATGGTTAATTTTCCTTCTTCTTTGTGTATGTATGTATCATATTGTATTAGCCATTCACTATGCACGGACATTTACATTGTCTCCATTTCTTAGCTAATGTGAATAGCTGGAGTGGAACATAAAAGGGCAAATATTTCCTTTAAGATTCTAGTTTCAATTTTTTTGGATGAATACCCAGAAGTAAAAATGCTGGATCATTGGGTATTTCTGTTTTCAAATTTTAGAGGAATCTTCATACTCTTTTCCATGGTGGCCAGGTCACTTTACTTCTCATCAGCGGTGTACAAGGGTTTCAGTTTCTCCACGTGCCACCAATACTTGTTATTTTTCTATAGGAACCTAAAGGTTTGCCAAGACATGGAGGAGATAATAAGGGTGAAAAAGTACCACTGTCATCAGGGATGCTTACTTCTTGTTAGTATTTGTCAGTTCTTATAGAGCATAGTTATATTCAGGAAGAGTGACTAGTGTCCACACCGCAACATTGAGCAGGAAAATGAAAAGGACCCACTTTCCAATTGTTCTGTTGTTTTTCAATAAGCATATTCCATTGGATTCTTATTTTAGATATAATAGTTTTTTGATCAGTTTGATAACTCCTGAGTTAAAATTTCAGGTTCACTGTATTATTCTTACTCTGTTCAATGACAGACAGACAGTTGAGGTCACAGTGTTATTTCAGTGTCCATCATTTTCTTCTCTGAAATGTTGGGTATCTTTCCCTTTCATCTTTTTTTCTTTTTCTCATAAAAAAATGGTTTATACTTTTATCAGCATTTTTTCTCATCTTTATAGTATTCAATTATTCATATTATAGAAGGAGAACTGTCTGGATTTTCTGGCTGATAAAACCCCCCTTTCCTTAGGCAAAGTCTGTAGATTTGTTTATTTGTATCAATTTGGGCCCTTTGCATTTTTAATTTCTTTAGCAATTAGGTTATTTTCTGATACTTTATAATCATATATTTATTTTCCATTAGGATAAAGTATATAAGAAATAGATTTAAAAAAAATTCTCTTCATATGGGGCATATATTTATCCCTTTTTTGGATTTCCTATATTCTCTCTATATATTACACACAAAATCCCTCACTTCACCATGTGTTATGGCTTGTCTCCAAAAGTTCATGTGTGCAGCAATGCAAGAAGGCTTAGAGGTTGAATGATTTGGGTTATGAGAGCCTTAACCCAATCAGTGAATTAATCCCCTGGTGGTATTAACTGAGTAGTAACCTAAGGCGGGTAGGGTGTGGCTGGAGGTGGGTCACTGGGGGCATGCCTTTGGGGTATATATTTTGTATCTGGTGAGTGGAGTCTCTCTCTCTTTCTGCTACCTGATGTTCATGTGAACTACTTCCCTCTGCTATACTCTTCTTCCATGATGTTCTGCTTCACCTCAAGCCTCAAGAAATGGAGCCAGCTGCCTATGGACTAAGACCTCTGAAACCGTGAGCCCCCAAATAAACTTTTCCTCCTCTATAGTGGTTCTGGTTGGGTCTCTGAGTCACAGCTGTGAAAAAGCTGACTAAATACCATGCATGCCTTTTCTCAGGGATCTTGACTTCTCAAACCCTGGCTTTTCTGGCCATGCTCTATTCCCTTGCCCTGCCCTCATCCTCCAAGACTGGAAAATGCCTCCAGGGTAAAAGCAAATGGAGAATGCTGAGCCTCTCTGCAGCTTCTTCCTTTGACCTCCTTACCACCCTCCTTGCACAGCCTCTAACACCTAACTAATAAAAAAAAAGTTCTTAGTCTTTCAGTTCTTTTTTTTTTAAATCATGCCTGGGGTAGAGCCCAGGGCCTTGTGCAGGCGAGGCAAGCACTCTACCAGTTGAGCTATATCCCCAGCTCAGTTGTTCTTTAAAGAAAAAAAATTGGGGGGGGGGGGTTATAGATGGACCCAGTACCTTTATTTTATTTATTTATTGTTATATGGTGCTGAGGATTGAACCCAGTGCCCCACATGTGCTAGGCAAGTTCTCCGCCACTAAGCTACAACCCTAGCCCCTTTCAGTTGTTCTTAATGGGAATGTGTATTAGAAAATTGAAACTGTCTTCTGAAAGAGATTCCTGAACAAGAGCACTCCAAAGTAAATAGAGTGCTTGAGAATGAACCTGGACATCTGATAGGTGTCAGGCTCTGAGCCAGGAATTGTGTCACTTATTAAAATTTGATCTATCTGACGTGCTTTTAAGGTAGATGTAATGATTTCCATTTTACATATTTGGAAGCTGTTACACCAAAATTTAACTTTATATCTATTCGGTAATGAAGAAGGGATGAGAGGATGAAAAGATGTGAGATTTTAATGTTATTTAATATTTGAACTTTATTTTAAATGTGTATCTTAGAAACTGTATAAAAGGAACATAGTACATCTTTCCTAATTACTCATACACATTAGAAGTTTACTTGTTAAATGAAAATCAGTCATCCCTCCAGCTAATGCTTGCTACCTTATTTTTAAATATAAAGTACCTAAGAGGTCATAAGCACCTTTGTTAAGGTTTTAAATTATAGTCCTACCAAGGTAAAGAATACAAAATAGCTTAAATATCAAATGATAGATGAATGATTTAGTTAAGAGAAAATTTTGAATACAGTGGAAAAAATACAGAAAAACTTTTACTAAAATGGAAATGATATTCAAAAAAGAATGAAAATTTGTGTACTAACACTATAATTCTGTAATATAATATTTATATATACTTAAATAATAAAAAGTATATTGGTTATGTGATAATCCTGGTAATAAAATTTGAGAGTTATAGATTTTATACTTAAATGATTACATTGTTTTATAATTTGAAAAAGTTTTTACAGCTTCAAATGATGAGAAAAGGGCACTGGTAAGTACTCACCTAATGAACCTAAACTAATAAAGAGATGTGAAGAGAATTTAACCTTCTAAGGATGGGGACTTTGTCCTATATGCTGCCACGTTCCTGCTTCATGGAATATTTGCAGACTCAGTAAATATTCACTTAATTTAATGAATGACTTTAAGCATGTAACTGTGCTGTTTCTAGTTTTATGGTAGAAAGCATTTTTTAAAAAAGATGTTAGAGGTTGATTTAGTTTTTACTATTGTCATTTATGATGCATTTACTTATTTTCCAGGCTCCTTAATGGTACAAAAGTGTTATACAAAAGTAAAGGTCTTTCTCAACAATAACTTATTCTTTTAGAACCACATGGTTAAAGAACTGGAGGCCCGTGTCCAGCAACTGACTGGAGAAGCAGAGAACAGTAATTTACAGAGACAGAAACTAATTCAAGATAAATTGGAACTTGAAAGATGTTACCAGATAACATGTAGTGAATTACAAGAAGTAAAGGCAAGGTATTTTCTGAAATCAGATATCTATTTAGGGTAGCTACAAAGTACTTATAGTAACTGTATAAGTAATCTGTAAAAATTAATCATACCATGCACATTTAATCTTAAAGTCCTCTTTAAACATAAGAGGCATATGTTTACAGTTAATAAAAATGTGCATACTTATTTGACATTTTTAAGTATAATAGATTTAGATGATTAAAAAATTCCACTTTAGAGATTGATTCTAAAAATATTAGAAATCTATTTTTTTTTTGCTTTTAGGCGCAACTTACTGCATAAAGAAAAAGACCATCTTATGAATGATTATGAGCAAAACATGAAACTATTACAAAGCAAACATGATGCAGATATAAGCCTTCTGAAACAAGAACATGCTCTTTCAGCTTCAAAGGTATTGAATAAGCTGACAGATATATCTACACAAAGTAGTTATTTTCTTTGCTCAGCCTGTAGCCATAGACAGACATGTAGAAGCTAATTGGAGTTTGACATTGTTACCATCACTTTATTCTTGAAATAATGGGAACTTTGAGAATTTTTGTTATTTAAAATGTTGAAAATGTTAATGTCTGATAGAGTATACAACATAAATGTTTATAAATTACATTCTTCTGTAAGTTAACCCTTGTTAGTATGAAAGTTTTAAAAGGAGGAAACCTATAAATTCTGAGAAGTCGTTTTTTTAATGTATTTTGTTGAGTAATGATATATATTATTATTGTCTTGAAATTTTGACTCTGCTTTAGTTTTGTAGTTAAATTTTTTAAAAAATATTATTTTTGATGTTGACAGACCTTTATTTTATTCATTTATTTATACGTAGTGATGAGAATCAAACCCAGTTCCCACACATGCGAGGCAAGTGCTCTACCACTGAGCCACAACAACAGCCCCGTAGTTTTTTTTTTTAAACATTTATTTATTTTTTTAGTTGTGATTGGACACAATACCTTTATTTTATTTATTCATTTTATGTGGTGCTGAGGATCAAACCCAGGGCCGCGCACATGCTAAGCGAGCGCTCTACCACTGAGCCACAACCCCAGCCCTAGCTCCATAGTTTTATGCCGCAGTCCAGCTGCAGCAAAATAACCGGGGGGTGAGGAACAACTTGTGTAGATTGATACAGCAGGAGTGGGAGCCGTTTATTGTAGGACAGGAGGGGTATATATACATTCCACACAGCTTATCTAATTAACATAAACTCCATACAGCAGTCAACCAATAAGGAATCTCCACACTTAATGGCTCGCTGGCGTTACTTCACAAACCACTCCCTCTGGCAAAATGCCAGGCGCCATCCAGACTTGTTTACAGACTCTAACAGTTTTATAGTTATAATTTTTTGAAGTTTTCTCTAAACCTATTTTTTATGTCAGTATTACATTTGTAACATTAAATACTACCTGGTACTTAATTTATATTTTTACTTTTAAAAAATTAATTTTCCGTTCATTAAAATAGTTTTTATTTATATTTCTAGATAATTTAAATTTTGATTGAATTTTCAGGGGGTACGAATATATTTTTTGAATCAGAATTTATAAGATGGTGCAAAAATCAATATTTGAGTTTTTATTAAAATCCTTCAGGCATCTGATATGATTAAAGGATTAGAACAGAACATCTGTCAATTAAAACAGCAGTTACAGGAATCAGAACTTCAAAGACAGCAGCAACTAAAGGTGAGACTTGGGTTTTTACCCAGAACAATGGCCCAAACTCTCCTTTCCTTTCCTTGATTTATGTTTTAAGATGAAAGTCAATTAAAAAAACAAACCATATAGCAGATAGCCCTTTCTGATTCTTTTATTGCACTGCATAATTTAAATTTTATTTTATTTACTTAAATTGAAGAATTGGATATTAATAACATGTACAGAATAAAGAACAATAGTTTTAATTTGAATGATCTCTCTTTTGAGGTTAGTTTTAAAAAATAAACCCTATCTAAGTATGTTATTTCAGAATAATTTTTCTCTTTTAAATTATCTACGAATTTTCATAATCTCCCTTGTCCTCCTCTTTCTTTTTCTTTTACCTTTTGGATTTTTCCTTTCTCTCATTGCCAAAAAGTACCAAAGATTAGTGTACGATATAACTTCAAATTTGTTATTTTCATATTGACTCAATTGGCCATTCTTAACCTCCTAATCCTAAGGGTTGAAAAGTTCCTCTTACACTTTACTGCAAAGTAGGCACTTTTGAGCACAGTTAACATCTTCAGACAGCTAAGGCCTTTGGTCCTGTAATATGGAGGTACTCATATACTTTCTACTTGTAGGCTAGAAAATTGGGCAGGTAGGGCTCTCCTAATAATTTTCAAAACTCTGAAGCTTGACATCTAATAGATTCATTGATTTCATTGGATTTGCTTATTATATTGACTCTAATAGCAATTTTAAATATAATAAAAATAAACATTTATTATTCACAGGACCAAGAAAATAAGTTTCAAGTGGAGAAAAGCCAATTAAAACACACCTATGAGAATAAGGTAATAAGTTTTGTGGGAAGTTATAAAACATTGAAAATTTGGCAGATGAGGTATTTAATGGGGTCTGAGTTTTATAATGCCATACATTTTAACCCTTAAAGAATAATTTGTTTCCACGTTGATTTCAACCACACAGTGGTCAATATTTTTTCGTTATTTTTTATTTTTATAAATAGCTTCTTCAGGTCAATTATTATTTACATCAACATTAAAACACTGCTTGCATGTTTAATTTATTATCTTTCATAATAATACTTTTAAATTATATTTTATTTCTACCAGCTTAAAAGTATGATACAATGGGAGTTATTTTATGTTATGTTATCATATGTTCAATGAGAGCATTGAATATTTAACCAAAGGACATAAAACAATGAAAGAATTGACTACTACTTAAAAATTATTAGTCGTTTCTTATTATTTAGAATAGTGTCTATTTCTACTGATATATGTTAGTAGCCTTGTTATCAGTAATAACCAGGGGTATATTAACATCTTTGGCAGTAAAAAACAATGTTTTATGGATTTTTGATTATGACACTTATGTTCTGAAATTGTTTGCTATCAGTGGAAGGGCATTTGAAATACAAGGTTTTGTGCTGCTTTTATAATTATTTGCTGTTCTGACAAATGAATACACTTGTAAAATTTACCTATAATGGAAAAGGAGAAAGAAGTTAATCCTTCCATTAATTAAAATATATACAAATTTAAATTAAACGTGGTTTACATAAAAATTCTTAAAACATTTTATGTTACCACCTCTTACTTATCCATATAATCAGTTACCCAGTACCTAGCCATAAACTGTTTACACTGGTCAAAGTGTCATATTAGATAATAAGATGAGGTTGTGGATACATTAGGCATAGACCCTGCCCTCCAACAGCTTAATGTAGAAGAAGAAAAATGTTTCTGTTTTTAAGAAATGTATTTTTACTGACACGTACTGACCTGTGTCTGTGCTTTTTAAAATTAATAATAGATTTTCTTACTGCTGCAATTTTAACACAACTCAGTGCAAGTTCTTAGGTATATTTTATATCTACAAAATTGATAGCTCAACAGGAAAGTGAAGTAATGCTTTTATTGAAATAAAGAAGATTTTCAGTTTCTATTGTCAAGCAATGTGGCTTCATAAATATTTTGCTTACCAAAAGAAGAACATGTGTCATCATAAGCCTTGCTTCCTACAGTATAAAGCATCTGGATCCTCTGGGTATACTTGTTAGTTCATTGTTCATTCTTTGGGCAGATTTCTGACTTTCCTTCCATTAAAGAGCATCTTTCTGGGTCTGGTTGTGGCTCAGTGGTAGAGTGTTTACCTAGCATGCATGAGGCACTGGGTTCGATCCTCAGCACCACATAAAAAAATAAATAATCAAAATAAAGGTATTGTGTCCTGTGTCCATCTGCAACTAAAAAGAAAAAGAAAAAAGAAATTCTTAAAAACAAACAAACAAAAACAGAGCATCTTTCTAGCCTCTTGCTCCATTACGCTTTATGGTTAGTCTCCTCCTGAGAGGTGGTTATATGTGTATCTGTGAAATGGATGGGCTGGTGTCAAGAGAGAGGCACACACAAATTGTGAAAGAATATATTCCTTTCCTGAACTTCTCGCTAAGGACTGTTCTGCTGAGGACTGTTAAATGCAGAGCTAGACCTAAAACGTCAGTCTTTTTTTCTCTCATTATCTTTTCTGGAATATTTAGCCACTAAGTCGACTAAAATTTCTGAGGCCAGTCCCTTTACCTGATGAATATACACGAGAGAGCAAATATGGGAGTTCAATTCATCCTTATCCAGTAACCTTCCAACCATTTATGTTCTATTTCATTCCAAAATATAGGGAGCAGACCTAAATTTTCTTTATTAGGCATAATAACTGTAGCTATTCCTTTTCCATGAGCAATCAGTTTACCTAGCTTTTTAATAGAAAGTAATTTGTTAAAGTGTATTATTTTCAATGTATGTTGAACTTGTTTAAAATCAGAGCAACCCTAAAAATAAAATAACTATTGCATATTTTCCTAAAATTATTTGTATTGGAAGAAAATGTTGCTCATCATGTCACTTTTTATTTTACAATTAATTCCATAATATTCCCCTTTTAAATTGACATTTGTTCTTCTTTCTTTATTAAACCTGCTGTGATCTCAAGCCTTGAAGATTTGATGTCTTGTACCCCCCTTAGGGAATATCCCTTTGGTCTGCTCAAAGAGCTGACATAAATCTCACGCAGCCCTGGACTGTGTAACTTTATAGCTAAATGGATTGTATAGGTCTTTTGTTTGTGAGACAGTGTTACAGGTGTGCACATTCAATAACATTGGGCATAAAATTTAGTTCTAAATATCTGTTCAAGAGGAGGAAATGCCATCCTAAGTTATTTCTTCATGCCAGTACAAAAGCAGCAGGATGGGACCATACCATTCCAATTTGTTTGAGGTAAAAGAAACAGCATCAAATGCTGTCCCTAATTTAAGCACAAACATATTATCTAATGGTTTTTATTGATCTCTGGTGGCTGTTGCCTGCTCTTAAGAGCTTTGAACATCAAACAAATAATAGGTAGTAAAACTAAATGTCATTGTTTGATGAAGTGTCCTAATCTGCTAAATCAGGAAATGGTTAGACTAAATGATCTTACTAGCAAGGAAACACCTGCCTCCTACAAATAGCCTGTTGCTTGTTTTCTGAACAGGCACCAGGGAGTAAAGATGGTGCTGTTTACCTAAAGAAATTCATGAGGCAGATGCTAAGCATGCATATTCTAAAATGTGCTAAAATTGAGTTATATACTTAAAATTATTCTGATATAACTAACAAATGAGATATGAATTTTAATGGAGTTTAAAATCACTTAAATATGATTATCTAAACTTAATATTTGTATATAATTCTTTTAATTTTGTTTAAAACAATTTTTCATAGCTTTATGTGTTTATTGTATAATTTTTTTTTCAACTATTACTGATGGGATTTTCTTTAAGAAGCTATGTGCCTTTCCTAAAGTGTTAAAAAATGAAATTACATAGTGAAAAGATTTAGAGCAGTCTTGCAACACACTCTCCCTATTTTTTTGTATTGGGAAGCAGAGGTTAGAGCAGCCAAGAGACATGTTGGAGCTGTTCAGCTGGTCTGTTTTTGAGGCAGGAACAATTCTGAGCTCTTTACCATGCCATGATGTTTTGCACAGTAGATCTATTCCTGAATATAGTAGTCCCCTGCTCCTTTATATAGGTACTTCTTTCTTGATTTCTAAATTCTTAGGATGTAAAGGAGTAAACTATCTGTCTATCTATATATGAATGTGCTTATGACTACCTAAAATAATCATTTACAGCAGGTAGACACATTTGAGAATATGTAATGTATCCTTCACTATCTGGTTTGAATTCTTATCATTATCACTTTTAAATGCATTTTATTTATCGTATATATTGGGGCAAAGATTAGAAACAAAACATTGTCTTATTTCCCTCTGCCATTCGGAAATATAGTGAGACTCCATTTCAAAAATAAATAAATAAATAAATAAAATTTTTTTTATCTGTAAGTTGCTTATTCTTTAACTTTCTTTCATGTAAAAATAAATAATTCTTTAATCCAATTAGAATATTAATCTGGAATCTTTCTTACTGAGATCAACATGTAGTGATTTCTAAATAACCTGATGTTTTTTTCATTCCCACAACTATCTGAATATAAGTTAAAACTTAAAAATAACACCTCAAATAGACCTTAATCATACAGTACAAAAATACTGTATTATGAAAAAATGAACCAGAAAAGCATTTATTGAATATTCTAGTGTGGGCCAGGTATGCTGGACGCTAGGGACATAAAAGTAAATGAGAAACAGCTTCAAGCTTTAAGGAACCCCCCGCTCAAAAGTATGCACATGAGCACATCCATATTTCACTCAGAGGGAAGTCCCTCATCTTCCCAGATAGTTCATTCTTCTTTTAGAAATGGTTCTAATAGATTTAGAGGCAGTAAATTAAATCAAGGTGCTTGTGTTAGGAGACCATCTAGAATCAAGAGGTGGCAGGAGAAAATTTGACAGAGGTTAAGATTGAATAGAGTGATAAAAAAGCACTTGTATAAGAACTCAAGAATGCTTAACAATTCAGGGGCTATTTTCTGAAAGGGCTGAGTCCAAGGAAATTATTGTATTGTAGCACCTTGTGAGTTTGGATCTTCTTAATGACCTGAAATTATCAAAAAAATGTATGTGGACTATTTATTCTGAGAAGATAGTAATAATTTTTTATGTTTATTGAGCTTTTTAAAAGTTTTCCGAGCATCACTCTAAGAACATTAATTACATGGAGTAATTAATTAACTTACTACAAGTCTTTGATATACTTAGTGTTATTACCCCCATTTTCAGAGGTAGTACCCAAGACAGAGAATTTTTTTTAAACATGTTTTTTTTTTTGTTTTTTTTTTTTTTAGTTGTCAATGGATTTTTATTTATTTATATGTGGTGCTGAGGATTGAACCCAGGGCCTCATGCATGTCAGGCAAGTGCTTATCACTGAGACACGACTTCAGCCCAAGACAGAGAATGTTAAGTTGTAGAAAAAGTAAGGTTACAAATCTATACAATTTAGTTTTAGATCCTCTACTCATACTGCATAATTTTGGATAGATTTTTCTAAGAAATGGTTAATATTTTGAATTTTTCCCCTAAAGAGATAATTCTTAGTTATGCTTTCATGCAGAAAATTCTGTGCTCCCCCACCCCCAACCAAAAAAAAAAAAAAAAAAAAAACTGAGCAGGAAATAGAGGGAAACTATAGGTAGCATGGTACCTTGAGGTACAGACCCAATGTGTAGAGTTCTATTGACTTGTCAGAAATTCTGGTATCAGTTCCCTGTTGGTTTTCCACAGATGGTATTTCAGTGCATCAGAGAGGATAGCTGTGGCATGAGGAGAAGACATCTCTGGATAACCTAGTCACAACCCTCTTGGGAATTGTCTTGGGCATTGAATTGTAGTGTAGCTCTGAGAGCTGAGTGGGGAATACTATTCAGGGGTGATTCCAGGAGAAAAGTCAAAATGGGGTCTGTTGGAAAATATGGTAAAGGAATAAAAACTTAAATAGGGAAGATTCAGAGAAAAGAGTTCCTTCTAAAAATGTTTTAGTCCAAAAGAAATATTAAGAACTCATCATAGAGTACAAGCAGATATGATGGCCATGCAAGAGAAACAGATATCATAAGGAACGGAAGAAATGACATGAAAATGGAGGGCACTGTCATAGAAAGGACTGGAAGTAAGACAGAAAGGCATAGTAGCAAATTTAAAATTCACATGGGCACTTCACTGGGTAGCACAGATTATAAAGAACTAAATCAGCGGTATGAAGGAAAAACAATTATCTTTCGGATTATAAAGGAAAAGGGCAAAGAATCAAAAATATGAGAAAGATGATAGATACTAAGTCAGGAAATAGAAAACTAGTATACAACAATTGAAGGAAAGTTCAGAAAAAAATAACACAGACATAAGTAAGACATGAGAAAACTTTTCAGAATGTCTATGTATGTAAATTGACAAGATTCACCCTTTAGCAAATAAAAATCAATGGAAGATTGAAAAAATTTGAATTACAGTACAGAGAGAATGATCTCAGATGTCCAGACTGGGGAAGGGGAGACCAAAACTTATATGATTTTAGTCTCTTTAGTTGCAAACTTAAATATCATAAAATAATAGAGTAGCATCATTCTAAGGCTTTAGGCCAAAATATGACCTAAGAATCTTACACGTGTGAAGGTAACAGAATGACATAATTGCATGTACAGAGCCTCAGAAGACATATCACTAGGATGTTATTTTTGAGAAAATTATTGAATGAGCCATCAAACTAAGCATAAGTGAAAACTCAAAAACAAAATGTACTTGAATGTATACTTGTTTTTGTGTGTGGTGATACTGGGGATGAAAGTGGAGAATATGTTAAGTGAAGTAAACCAGACTCAGAACGTTAAGGTCAAATGATGTTTTTTCTCTTATGTAGGAGTTAGAAGGAAAAAAAAGATTTTTTTTAAAAGGGGTAATCTTATGAAAATAGAAGGGAAATTGATTGAATAGACAAAGGGAATCAAGGGGGAGGGAGATGGGAAAGAAAAGGGGAAGAATAAAGGAATAAAATCGACCAAAATGTACTGCATGCATGTATGAGTATATCACAATGCATTCTACTTTTATGTATAATTATGATGCTCTAAAGAAAAATATACATATATATGAATTAAAAAGGAGGAAGACCAGAAGAATCCCGGAAGGGGAAAAGGGGTAGGGAGTAGGAAAGGGAAAAGGAAGCTCTAGGGAATTAATTGAAGTAAGTTATATTATGTGCATCTATGAATATATCACAGCGAACCTCACTGTTATGTATGTATGGTATAATGCATTAATAAAACATTAAAAATAAAAGTGTTATAGTGAAAAAAGAATTTAAAATGTATAATTTGATAAGGAAAGTAAAAAAAATGTCATTAAGGAAAATGGAAAGTGGTGAATGCCAAAATTATCAAAAAGAGATGCATTTAAATGTATATTTCATGATGTGAAATAATGTAAATATCAGAAGAGATTCTTGCAAGAGAAGGGATGTGAAATTTCAAAATTTAAAACATCCACCTGGATGAACAATCTCAGATTATAGAAAAGAAAATGACTAGGAGAGAGAAATAAACATGTGCTAAGCTATTTTATTTAGAAAATGCATAGAAGTTAATGTTTACTTGCTGAATATTTAATTGTGAAATCTTTATTGCATTAGTTGCTGAAATTAAAAACTATCTGTCACTAAGAACAGTACAAGAAAAAATAAATTACAGGTCAGTGTTTCTGATGAACATAAATGCTAAAATCCTCAACAACATACTTGCACACTAAATTCAATAGCACCTTAAAAGGATCAGACACCACGATCCAGTAGACCTTATCTCTAGGATGGAAGATTTGTTCAACATAGGCAAATCAATAAATATGATAGATCACAGTAATAGAATGCAGGACTGAATTTCCTGATCATCTCAATAGATGCAGAAAAAGCGTTTGACAAAATTCAACATTCTTTCATGATAAACAGTTTAAGTGTAGGAGGGATGTACTTCAACATAATAAAGCCATATGTAACAAATCAGAGCTAACATCGTTTTCTGCCTTCAGTCAGCATAGTGCCGAAAGTCCAAGCCAGAGAATTTATGCAAGATTTTATTTCAAGAAAGGATTTTAGTGCTACAAAAATGTATGTTCCCAGAATCTTCAAATTAGGTCATTGCTGAGTTCCAATTTGGAGTTTTAATATTTGATTCTAGACCTTCAAAAGACTAGATTTGTGTTGAGACTAGTGCTCCTGTGACTTTAGTAATGTTTGTTTTCTGGTTAAACATGCTTACTGTGTGCCAAGTACTGTAGTACATGGTAGGGATCCAAAGGAAGTAAGACAATAATTTAAGTCTTCAACCTGGTAAAATTTTGAACAACAGAATTCATTTTTTTCCCCATGTAAAAATAGAATAAATGTAGTGATGAAGATCTGCAAGGCAAGTTGATTTTTCTTTTCTTGAGAATAAAAATAGCCTTCATGAGATATTTTAAATTTACTTTTTAAGAGAGGGGGCAGAGGGGCGCCTGTCTCCTGATTCTCCTGATCATTCACACTTTCTACCACCCTGCATTTGTCTCTACTACTCAGTATTTTTCTTGCTTTAGCAATTACCATCAGAGCAGCCAGTAGAAGGTTTTTGATATTATCATGTAATGTTGCCTCCTCTATCCTTATTCCTTTTGGTTTTAAAGGAGATTGTTAATTTTATCAATTTATTTACCTTACTAAAATTCCAACTGGAAAAAATTAAAGAGAATTATAAAAGGAACAGGAAAACCTAGCATAGGGGCTGGGGATGTGGCTCAAGTGTTAGCGCGCTCGCCTGGCATGCGTGCGGCCCAGGTTCGATCCTCAGCACCACATACAAACAAAGATGTTGTGTCTGTCGAAAACTAAAAAAAAAATAAATATTAAAAAATTCTCTCTCTCTCTCTCTCTTTTTAAAACAACAACAACAACAACAACAAAAAACCTAGCATAGTAGCACATGCCTGTAACCCCTGCTATGGGGAGGCTGAGGCAGGAGGATCACATGTTTGGAGCCAGCCTCGGCAACTTAGTGAGACCCTGTGTCAAAAATAAAAAGGACTGGGTATGTAGCTCAGTGGCAGAGTGCTGGCCTGATATGTGAAAACTCTAGAGGTCAATCCTGAGTTCCATAATAATGAAAATAATAAGGCAAAGGCCACGTCATTCAGGGTTTGAGTTAAACAGGTCCCCATCCAAACTGACAGAAGTAACTATTTTTGGCCAGCATTGCTTCAGCATTTTATACAGCTTATTGCATGAGTGTGCTCATTGACATTGCTGTTGTCACTCCTCTCTCATCTCACTGACCCCCAGTTATGATTTGAGTCCCACCACGGTTGCAGATCCATAGCAGGTGTTCTCATCCCCCTAACATAAGAGCCTTCTTACTGTCATCAAGGCTCTGCATCCTTGGTGTTGTGTGAGTGGAACTGAGGCTGCATTTTATTCCTGCCTTTCTGTTGAGCTGTGCTAGTGTTTCTTTTTCATATTTTAAGATCCCTGTAGTGTTCACATTAGGTACACTTATCTACATTGTCTGTGAAGAGCTTTTTGTGAATAGAAATCTTCATTTAGCTCTTGTTATTGATGTTGCCATCCTACCTACTTAAAGGATGTTACATTCAGGAAAGAGGTAATGGGGGAGGGGGACATATCCTTCCAAACTCAGTAAGCAGGCATAGGAATCACACCCAGCAGACGGGTAGAAGACTGCTCATCACAACCCTTATTCTTGAGGAGGATGGGTGTATTACTTATTGTATTTTCTTGCATCTCATGATAGTGTTTTCTTTGGGCTAAAGTATAATTTTAAAAAATAAAATGTGCCTTTTTGAGTTTCTTACATGTCAATTTTAAGAGAGTCTACATGTAGGTGGATTCAGGCAATCATTAGCTTTTAATAGAAAATTGATATTTGGAGTATAGTATAGAAATCATTCCATGGTAAATTATTATGGCTGACTAAATTTCTATCTTAAAGTGTCTAAATCTGATTTTATACTACAAGTGGATTTGAAATTACTGTTTCATTATTTGTATTTCTCTTTTGAGTATACTTGTCTTTTAGTAAATTTCACATATTCTTTTCATGGCAGGTTCATGACTTGCAGAATGAACTTGATAAAGAAAAAGAAGATGCTCAAAAGAAAATTCATAAATTTGAGGAAGCTTTGAAGTGAGTAAAAATCACAACAGATTTAATTTAAAAATATATACCTTCATACTCAACTCTAAGCCAAATTAAGTAATTAGAACCAAAGAATCATATTTTATAAGAGCATTGCTATGAATAGTCTGCATTGGTTTTTCTTCATGAATTTCTATTTTCAGAATTTTATTACTAGTCAGTATTTTTTTTAAAAAAAGAAAAATCAGTTCAGCTGTTTTTAAGTGATAGGAATGTAAGAAAATAGAACCTAGTGGTTTCAGATGTTTTCTTTCTCTTAAATGGAAACAGATTTTTTAAAAAATGAGATTAAAATCTTAAGACATTTAGAAATCCCTCTGTAGATTTTGTTGAGAAATTTGGGTAATGAGATGTTCCAGTCGTCATATTTAAAAATATATTTCTGTACAGGCATTGTTTAGCAAAGGTTTTTGTCTTAAGATATAGTATGTAAATGTTCATTGAAGATTTAGATTATGTCTTTTCCATTATTTTCCTAACTATGACTAGATTTTATCTTGAAGTCTTTAGCTGAAAACACTGATTCATTCAGTAAATACTGAGTTTCTACCATGTGTCAGGCAATGTATGGTCCTTTCTCAGAAGACCACATAGTCTAGTTGGAAAGTTATTTAAGAAATTTGGCAATTACAGTACACAATAATAAGAACTTTAATTGGATGAAGGTCAACATGGCATCTGACCCAATAAAGTGATTTAAGAACACAAATTTCTTAAGCTCAAGCTCAGTGTACATGGTTAACTCCTAGAGAATTAGCTAATTCCATTTTTCTTGCTTTCTCAAACCTCCAAATAGAAATACCTTACAGAAAGTTGAAAAAGAACACTCAGCATCGAATAAACTTTATATCAAATTCTCCCTGGGAAGACTGCAGAACCATTCCCTCTCAGATTGTTTGTTAGTAAAATATATTGGCTCAGTTGCTGAATAGAACATCTTAAAAGAGTTTATGTATTATGAAATCATAGGATACCAATTTTTTATCTACACAAAGATTTATTGTTTGCTCACATCAAGTGTGAATTAGATGAAATCAAAAGGAAATGATAATATGCATTAAACATGAACTCAGATAACTTTTATTATCTAACTGTAACTGAGTAATGACAGAACTAATACTCTTAACTCTCAAGGTCTTTATCAGAATACTGCATCTTGGAGTTAAAGGAAACTGTTTTAGAATTTTAAGTAAAATTGTTCAGTAGGTTTCTTTCTGCCATCCCCTAAGCGGGTGGTATCTTTGTTTTCACTGTGTCTGCATGATTGCAACAGTACAGCATCCAGTACAGCAGGAATAATCAGGACTAAAGCACCAGAGGGGCCTGGGGATATAGCTCAGTTGGTAGAGTGCTTGTCTCACAAGCACAAGGCCCTGGGTTCAATCCCCAGCACCAAAAAAACATAAACAAACCAAAAAAACCTTTTATTTTATTTTATTTTTCTTTCTTTCTTTTTTTAATTAGTTGTTCAAAACATTACATAGCTCTTGACATATCATATTTCATACATTTGATTCAAGTGGGTTATGAACTCCCATTTTTCCCCCATATACAGATTGCAGAATCACATCGGTTACACATCCACGTTTTTACATACTAGTGTCTGTTGTATTCTGCTGTCTTTCCTATCCTCTACTATCCCCCCTCCCCTCCCCTCCCGTCCCATCGTCTCTCTCTGCCCCATCTACTGTGCTTCATTTCTCTCCCTTGTTTTTTTTTCCCCCTTTCCCTTCACTTCCTCTTATATGTAATTTTGTATAAAGATGAGGGTCTCCTTCCATTTCCATGCAATTTCCCTTCTCTCTTTCTTTCCCTCCCACCTCTCATCCCTGTTTAATGTTAATCTTCTTCTCACGCTCTTCCTCCCTGCTCTGTTCTTAGTTGCTCTCCTTATATCAAAGATGACATTGGGCATTTGTTTTTTAGGGATTGGCTAGCTTCACTTAGCATAATCTGCTCTAGTGCCATCCATTTCCCTGCAAATGCCATGATTTTGTCATTTTTTTAGTGCTGAGTAGTACTCCATTGTGTATAAATGCCACATTTTTTTTTTTATCCATTCATCTATTGAAGGGCATCTAGGTTGGTTCCATAGTCTAGCTATTGTGAATTGTGCTGCTATGAACATTGATGTAGCAGTATCCCTATAGTACGCTCTTTAAGGTCTTTAGGGAATAGTCCAAGAAGGGGAATAGCTGGGTCAAATGGTGGTTCCATTCCCAGCTTTCCAAGGAATCTCCATACTGCTTTCCAAATTGGCCGCACCAATTTGCAGTCCCACCAGCAATGTGCAAGTGTACCCTTTTCCCCACATCCTCGCCAGCACTTGTTGTTGTTTGACTTCATAATGGCTGCCAATCTTACTGGAGTGAGATGGTATCTTAGGGTGGTTTTGATTTGCATTTCTCTGACTGCTAGAGATGGTGAGCATTTTTTCATGTACTTGTTGATTGATTGTATGTCCTCCTCTGAGAAGTGTCTGTTCAGGTCCTTGGCCCATTTGTTGATTGGGTTATTTGTTATCTTATTGTTTAATTTTTTGAGTTCTTTGTATACTCTGGATATTAGGGCTCTATCTGAAGTGTGAGGAGTAAAAATTTGTTCCTAGGATGTAGGCTCCCTATTTACCTCTTTTATTGTTTCTCTTGCTGAGAAAAAACTTTTTAGTTTAAGTAAGTCCCATTTGTTGATTCTAGTTATTAACTCTTGTGCTATAGGTATCCTATTAAGGAATTTGGAGCCCGACCCCACAATATGTAGATCAGAGCCAACTTTTTCTTCTATCAGACGCAGAGTCTCTGATTTGATATCAAGCTCCTTGATCCATTTTGAGTTAACTTTTGTGCATGGCGAGAGAAAGGGATTCAGTTTCATTTTGTTGCATATGGATTTCCAGTTTTCCCAGCACCATTTGTTGAAGATGCTATCCTTCCTCCATTGCATGCTTTTAGCCCCTTTATCAAATATAAGGTAGTTGTAATTTTGTGGATTGGTCTCTGTGTCCTCTGTTCTGTACCATTGGTCCAATACCATGCTGTTTTTGTTACTATTGCTCTGTAGTATAGTTTGAAATCTGGTATCGCTATACTGCCTGATTCACACTTCCTGCTTAGAATTGCTTTTGCTATTCTGGGTATTTTATTTCTCCATATGAATTTGATGATTGCTTTATCTATTTCTACAAGAAATGCCGTTGGGATTTTGATTGGCATTGCATTAAACCTATAGAGAACTTTTGGTAATATCGCCATTTTGTTGATGTTAGTTCTGCCTATCCATGAACAGGGTATATTTTTCCATCTTCTAAGATCTTCTTCTATTTCTCTCTTTAGGGTTCTGTAGTTTTCATTGTATAAATCTTTCACCTCTTTTGTTAGGTTGATTCCCAAGTATTTTATTTTTTTTGAGGATATTGTGAATGGAGTGGTTGTCCTCATTTCCATTTCAGAAGATTTGTCGCTGATATACAGGAATGCCTTTGATTTATGCATGTTGATTTTATATCCTGTCACTTTGCTGAATTCATTCAAAAACATAAACAAAAGAAAACTTTTTTTTTTTTTTTTAAATTTCTGAGCTCTCTGTCAGATAGGCTTCTGCCATAGAGTACTTTTCTTCTTTCCTAATGACTTTCAAGTCACAAGTCCTTTGATTATCTCATAGAATTAATAGTAGAATTATGTGACCATGTGGAGTTATTCTTATGAATTAAGATGTTAAGCAATGTGATTAAGATATTACTAGAAAATTTGGGTAACTTTTTTTCTGACTTATGTCAAAGACTGAAAAAGGTTAGGTATTGTTCTCTGAGAACATGATGTAGTTGATACACTCTCTCCAAGTAATTGAAACTGCCAGCTCAGTCTTTGGTTTAGCTCTCAGGTAATGTTTCAGAACTTATCATTATTCAAGAGAGACACTGGATTGTAGTCAGCATTTTTCATTTAAAATGCTAACTCCTGAAAGTTAACCTGCCAGTTGTTGTTCCTAAGAAAATGAAACTAGTTTAAAGTTGCTTCTCTTTTTAATTTTTCTTCTGCAAACATCCTAATAATTTTTGTATCCTATTTCATTTTTACTGTAGAAAATAATTTAAAAACCTTCTAGTAATTAAAAATTATCTACAACTTTAAGTATAAATGGAATGAATTATTTGTGTTCATTTTTTGAAGATAAGTACATAAAATATATGGGCATCGTATACTCTAATACATGGAAAATGACTACATATAACAAAAGAATTTAATATAACTCTTTAAAGGACTACCACTTCAAAATTATTGTTTCTTTTTTGGAGGAGTTAAAAAAAATCTGTCAATATGGGCTGGGGTTGTAGCTCAGTGGCAGAGTGCTTGTCTGGCATTTGTGAAGCCCTAGGTTCGATCTTAAGCACCACATAAAAATAAATAAACAAAATTAAGACATTGTGTCCATCTATAACTAAAAAGTAAAAATATATTAATATGCACAAGGCTGTAGGTATGGTCCACAATATATAGTATATGTTTAACCTATTCCTTTTTAAAGGTATTCCTGTATTTACCAAATTTGATTTTTAAGCATCATTTGAGATATTGTATAAATTATTTAGTTATTTATTCATTTATTCTTTTTAGCTATACATGACAGTAGAATGTATTTTGACATACATACATAGAGTATAACTTCTATTTTTGTGGTTGTACGTGATATGGAGTTACACTGGTCTTGTATTCATATGTGAATGAAGGAATGTTATGTCTGATTCATTCTACTGTCTTTCCCATTCCCATTTCCCTTTCTGTCCTCCAATTGCTGTAACTTCTCCTTGTCCAATATGGGGAACCTCCACTCCTCCCTCCACCCTGCCTTTTGTGAGTCAGCATCTGCATGTCAGAGAGAACATTTGGCTTTTGGATTTGGTGGGTTGGGTTATTTCACTTATTAAGATAATCTCTAGCTCTATTCATTTACCACCAAATACCATAATTTTATTTTTCTTATGACTGAGTAATATTCCATTGTATATATGTACCACATTTTCGTTATCCATTCATCTGTTGAAGGGCACCTGGATTGGTTCCATTGTTTAGCTATTATAAATTGAGCTACTATAAACATTGATATGGCTGTATCATTGTAGTATGCTGATTTTAAGCCTTTTGAGTATATGCCAAGGAGTGGGTTAACTGGGTCAAATTGTAGTTCTATTCCCAGTTTTCTGAAGAATCTAATACTGCTTTTCAGAGTCACACCAGTTTGCAGTCCTACCAGCAGTGTGTGACTGCCTTTCCCCCTGCATCCTTGCCAACATTTATTTTTTTTTAATTTTATATTTTTTTATTAAAAATAATGTATTATTTTTAGTCTTTAAGTCAAATCTGCTTTTATCTTATTACATCAATGATATTTTCTATCTTTCCTTTAGAGAGTAAAATAGGCTTTGATACATATCAAGACCTGGAAGATCATATAGAACTTTAACCATATGAGTCAGAGTTTCGTTCATTTCCTTAGAGCTAGAGAGCAGCTGATTGCTGTCCTCCATGTAATTACATTTTCTTCCAACCCACAAAGTGATGTCACCCAAAACCATCTGCAGCAAAAACATGCCAAGGTTTTACAGTGAACTGAGCACTAATTATTGTTCCATATAGTCAAGAGATTCAAAAGACAGTGGCCTAAAACTTTATTAATTAAATGTGCAAATATTTCTTGAGCACTTTCTATATTCCAGGAATTGCCTTATGCATTTGGTAAATTCGAGTCGAAGAAAAAGATTTAAATAAAGAACCCATGCCACTTAGAGCTTACACTCTAGTGAGGGACAATAAACAATAAACCCTGCTAAGTAAATTACAAAATGCACTTTTAAATAGAGCAGGAATGGGCTGGGGATGTGGCTCAAGCGGTAGCGTGCTGGCCTGGCATGCGTGCGGCCCGGGTTCGATCCTCAGCACCACATACAAACAAAGATGTTGTGTCCGCGGAGAACTAAAAAATAAATATTAAAAAAAAATTCTCTCTCTCTCTCAAATAAATAAATAAATAAATAAATAAATAAATAGAGCAGGAAAATGAAGATCAGAACTTCTGGGAAAGGGATTGCAATTCAAATAGATTGAACTTGTCGATGTGTTCTAGGGATCATCTCTGAATCAATAATCAGTTTGGTTACACACAGAAACCAACTCTAAACAGAAAATGAATGTATTAGATATTAGGTAACATAACACAAAATTGACAGTAATACTGAAAAAAGGTCAAGACTTAAGGAGACTCAGAGGCCCTGGGAATAATCAACACTTTCATCACTTACCACCACGGTTATGAATGTTCTCCTACCACTTTGAACCATTCTGCACTAACCCAATGAAGATTGGAAGTTCCAGGAGAATTTGGTTAATCAATTCAGAGTCACATGCCTATTGAGTGGGTAGTTAACCTCCAAAAAATGGAATTTCAGGAGAGTTATAATTTATTGAAAGGAAATTAGTATGTCTATGCCAAAGTAATGGAAATGGTGATAGACAAACAAACTTAATTTGTTTCCAGTACAAGTGCCAGCTCCAGAATGTCCACACAGAGGACATTAGAGGTAGCAATCTGACTGCAGAGAGCAATAAGGTATTTTTCTTAATGCTGTGTTTTGATAACAATCACACCATTTGATTTAAATTGTATCTTTTCTTTTGTGTAGTTTTGAAAGGTTGCTGAAGATTATTCAAACCACACCAAAGTCTGTTCAGGACCTTGGCCCATTTATTGATTGGGTTATTGGGTTTTTTTAGTGCTTAGCTTTTTGAATTCTTTATATACCCTAGAGATTAGTGCTCTATCTGATGTGTGAGGGGTAAAGATTTGCTCCCAAGATGTAGGCTCTCTATTCATCTCACAGATTGTTTCTTTTGGTGAGAAGAAACTTGTTAGTTTGAGTCCATCCCATTTATTGATTCTTGATATTAATTCTTGCACCATCAGAGTCTTATTAAGGAAGTTGGGGCCTAATCCCACATGATGGAGATTAGGGCCTACTTTTTCTTCTATTAGACACAGGGTCTCTGGTTTTATTCCTAAGTTCCTGATCCACTTTGAGTTGAGTTTTGTGCATGGTGAGAGATTGGGATTTAATTTCATTCTGTTGCATATGGAATTCCAATTTTCCCAGCATTGTTTGTTGAAGAGGCTATCTTTTCTCCAGTGCATGTTTTTGACACCTTTGTCTAATATAAGATAATTGTAATTTTGTGGGTTAGTCTCTGTGTCCTCTATTCTGTACCATTGGTCTACCAGTATGTTTTGGTGCCAATGCCATGCTGTTTTTGTTACTATGGCTCTATAGTATAGTTTAAGGTCTGATATATGATGCCACCTGCTTCACTCTTCTTTCTAAGGATTGCTTTAAGTATTCTGGGTCTCTAGTTTTTTTACTTGCTTGTGGAATTTCCAGTACAATTAGCCTGGAAGGATGCTCATCTGTACTAATTTCACTACATCCTTTAGGGCCTGAGCATCTGCACTTTTTGATGTTTTTTTTTTTTCTTGGTAATTGCCATTCTGACTGGAGTGAGATGAAATCTAAGTGTAGTTTCAATTTACATTTCTCTAATTGCTACAGATGTTGAACATTTTTAAATATATTTTTGATCATTCATATTTCTAATGTGAAGTGTCTGTTCAGCTTCTTTGTCCATTTATTGATTGGATTGTTTGTTTTGTTGGCATGAAGTTTTTTGTGTTCTTTATATACCCTAGAGATTAATCCTCTATCTGAGGTGCAGGTGACAAAGATTTTCTCCCATTCTATAGGCTCTCTCTTTACAATTTTGTTTTCTTTGCTGTAAAGAAGCATTTTAGTTTGATACCATCCCATTTAGTGATTCTTGTGCCCCATGAGTCTTGTTGAGGAAGTTGGTTCCTAAGCTGACATGATGGAGACTTATGCCTACTTTTTCCTCTTCTAGATGCAGAATTTCTGGTATCATGACTAGGTCTTTGACCTACTTTGAGTTGAGTTTTGTTCAGAGTTAGGGATAGGGATTAAGTTTCATTCTATTACATATGGATTTCCAGTTTTCCCAGCACCATTTGTTGAAGAGGTTATCTTTCCTCCAATATATGTTTTTGGTGCCTTTGTCTAGGATGAGATAACTGTGTTTATGTGGGTTTGTCTCTGTGTCTTCTGTTGTGTTCCATTGGTCTTAATGTCTGTTTTGGCCAATTAATGTCTGTTTTTGTTTCTATAGCTCTGTTGTATAATTTAAGGTCTAGTATTGTGATGCTTCATGCTTAACTTTTCTCACTGAGGATTGCTTTGACTACTGTGGGCCTCTTATTTTTCCAAATGAATTTCATGAATGCTTTTTCTATTTCTATGAAGAATGGAATGGAACCTTAATAGGAATTGCATTAAATCAGTATAAGGATTTTAGTAGTTTGGCCATTTTGACAATATTATTTCTGCCTACCCATGCCTAAGAACATGGGAAGTCTTTCTATCTTCTAAAGTCTTCTTCACTTTCTTTCTTTAGATTTCTGTAGTTTTAATTGTAGAGGTCTTTCACCTCTTTTGTTAAATTGATTCCAGGTATTTTATTTTTTGAGGCTATTGTTAATGGAATAGTTTTTAAAATTTCTCTTTTAGTTGATTTATCACTGATGTATAGGAATGCAATAGATTTACCTTAATTTTATATCCTGCTACTTTGCTGAATTCATTTATTAGTTCTAGAAGTTTTCTAGTGGAATTTTTAAGGTCTTCTAAATATAGAATCATGTCATTGGCAAATAGGAATAGTTGGAGTTCTTTTCCTATTTGTATCCCTTTATAAATTGTCTGTTTTAAAGTATTCAAAGAAGCTTTCAAAAACATCTGTTTGATAACTTTTTCAAATTCTTCCTTTGCACTAAAATACAAAGATGACTTGTCAGCAATTTATGCTGATCTATTTTAATTTTTTGCATTGTCAGAAAGTAAACATTACAAATATATTTTACCCTAAAATAGCATAGAAAAGTTTTCTGTTTTTCATGTAGTATTGAAAATAGGTAGTAGTAATTTCATTACCACACAGTGGTCCTTAGATGATATGGTTACAAATAACCCTGTTGGAACCAAAAATACTTTGTTTTCATTGTATTTGTACTCGCTTGCTCTCTCCCCCACCACAATCTCTCTCTTGTGTAAATGTATACACTATAAATAAAAATTTTCCTGCATTTTTGAAAACAGATAAAACAAATTCAAATCTGGGCCATAAGCTCTGGCCAGATGCCTCTTGATACTGTTAGTACACACTAATCATGCAGTTTTATTAAATGAGACAACTGTGTTATGAATTCTGGATATTCCAATAGTTTACTTTTTAATATTCATATTAAATTTTCTCACAGTTACTTTATAATCCTGAAACTTATGTTAAGCTAATTTTCACAAATATATAAATATAAAAATATATAATTTTTTTTCTTTTTTACTTATCAGTGTATCTTGAAGCCAGTTTCATGTGAAGACAAAGAATTCCTTATTTTACGCTTTTTGTATTTGTTGTAGCATGATTTATTTAACGAGTTCCTTTGGAAAACACCTGGTGAAAATTCTTCCATTTTCCTTCTACTACATAAATGGTCTGATTTTTACATTTAAATCTGATTCATTTGCGATATATCTAGTGAAGGTTCTGAGGTATGGATCCAGTTAGGTTTTGGCTTTTGTTAAATGGTTAGACAGTTATCTCAACCATTATTGCAGTTACTTTTACAGTTATTATAGTTACCTTTACAGTTATTACAGTTACCTTTATTTAATAATCTTAACCTTTCCCACACTGTAGTGTTGCTATAATACCTTTATTATTACAGTTATTTCTGTACTTTCTGCTTTTCATATACTGTTCTCCATATATAGAGGTCTCCATATACATCTACCAGTGATATATTCTTTAATGACTGCAGTTGAAAAATAGTCTTTACAGACTAGTAGGACATCTTATCCAGCCACAGTAAACACTCTGTTCTTTTTCAGAATATTCCTTTTGTTTAATTTGTATTTTTCTATTTGAGCTTTGTAATTACCTTATTTTGTAAAAAAAAATAGTAACTAATGTTTCTGAACATTCATAGTTCAACAGAGGAAGTGTTTACACCTTATAATGTTGAATCCTTTTATCTAAGAACATGATATTCCTTTCCATTTGTTTGGATCTTCTTTTGTGCCATGTTACAGCTATATCTTTTCTTTGAAGCAAAAATAACTCACAACAAATTTATGTTACTTAATATCCCAAGTTGATTCTTTCCCATTATATTAAATGTGTGTTAGTATTTTGACTAATAGTATATGTAACTTGAAGATTAAAAAGTTACATTCTAGGTTTAAAGTTTTAAGCAAAATTTAAGATGAAAATTTTAAAATTTCTATACTTGTGGACATACAAGGTACTTTTACATGAAGAATATAAACTCTTGAGTACACTGTTTGTGTATACTTCTGTCATTATTCAATGTCTGTGTTTTATTTGATTTTTATCAAATTAATTTATTAATTATTCCCACCAAATATCTTGCTCTAGGAACTTGGTTGGTACTGGGTATAAAGTGCTGCATAAGCCATGACGTCACTGTGATAGTCACTGTACACACCTGTCAAGTTTTGTATAGCACAACTTTTGAGGGCACTTGACAGTGTCTAAACTGGGATGTTCTTTCCCTCCCAAGAATTCTGGGTGGGAGTGCCACTTGTTTGGCTTTCCATATGCTTCCTAATTTCCCCCATGTTCAATTATCCCAGAACTATACTCATTGTGTGGCATGAAAACAGTTGCTATGAGAAATGGAGAGGTGTGTAACAAATGGAGGGTAAACCACACCTGTGGCCAACTTAGTAAGGATGTAATTGAGCAAGGGACAAAGTGTACTGTAAAGTTTTTGGAATTGCCAACTTCTGTCCTTTGAAATCTTAACTGTTGCTCCAGATTGTGATTCTTGTTTCTCTCAAATCATGGCTTTTAGGACACTCAGTTCATCTTAATTCTTATTAATGACCCTTCAGTAAGCCCTTTTCACCATGACCTGCACATGTCTTCTGTTCATCATGTATCTGACATAGACCATAATACCTCTTTCCTAGGTTTTGTATATTATGAACATAACCTTGTTGAGGGTGTTATTCACATACTCCTATAGGGTATTTTCTTTCTTTTTCTTATTGGTGCATTATAGTCCCATAGTTTTTATAATTTTCTCACTGACATGCAAGATAGATACCAAAAACCCAACAAACTGAACACATTTTGTAACCAGCTCCTAAACTGGGAAATTGAATATTACCACCATTATGAAAGATTCCCCACAGCCCCCTAACCGGTACCTGCCCCACAAAAACTAACTAGATTTCTGTTTTTATATGTTTGAGCTACATATAAGGACTTGCACAGAATGTACTTTTTTGTGCCTGGGTTCGTCTCCTCAGCATTTAAGTTTGTGAGATTAATCTGTATTATTTCATATCATTGTAGTTTATTTACTTAATTTCACTATTCATCTGGGAATGTTTGTAGTTTGGGGATATTATTAATAATGCTGCTGTGAACATTTTTATATGGTTTCCTTTGATAAATACATATTTGCATTACTGTAGAATGTATAACTCTATCAAGTTTTTATGTGGTGTCAAGTAAGGCACATATGTGGGGGAATAGTCCTATGTGAATTCCTGTAGCCAGCAGAACTTGACTATTCAGTGGCATTCAGATAACCAGAGTAAGTGTGTGTGTGTGTCTGTTTATGAAATGAGTGTGTGTGCTTATGTATATCTATGCATACATTACATATTTATATTTAGTTTTTTAAAACATGTAATTATACTTTTATATATAATTGTTTATAAAAGTACAATTTAGTTTGCACATAGAATTATTGTAAAACAAGTTCTCAATACTTTCTGAAGTAATTTAGAATGTTCTTCAGTGGTATTTTTATTTGAAGCCAACTCTGAATATTGGTGCTGTTCAGCAAATGTTTACCATCTGATTATTGAAAGCCATTCTATAAATTATTTATTCATGTAGAGATTAGCAGCACCCCTTCTTTGCCTGCCATTATCTTTAGTTTTGTTTAAAATGAGGAAATTTGTGAAAAGATTTTGCGGTGTTGTTTTTCCCAACAAACTGACATATAGCTTTTTAAAAACATATCTTCTTGCTTAATATGTATAGTATTTATAATCTTCTATTACAGTGCAAAAACAGTTTATTTACCCCTAGAGTTGTATTTTTAAATGAGTTATATTTTTAAACAGGATTGGAGGACCTCTCCTACATGGTACTTTTAAATCTCCTTTATTTATCTTTGGTTGCTCATTTGTTGTTATAAACCAACATTTATAATATTAGTAGGAACAGGAATTAATCTTCAAATAGGTACACCTTAAAGATACTAAAGCTGCAAAGTTATAATGACAGTGTTTTTATACATTTATTTACAAGGCATTAATCTTAATAGAAGACTTAAATAGAATACTGAACAATTTTGTGCTTATTCAAGAAGGGAAGGACTTTATTTTGATAAGGTTTTTCCTTTTAATGGAGCATTGCCAACTGCAAAATTTAGATGAAGTTGCGTTAACAGCAGACAACCTTCCAGTATACCTAGGAGCTTGAATTTTGAGTTTGGGTTGAAAGGGCTTGCTGGGTTAAATCAATCTTGTGTAAGAATTTTAAAGTATAGCTGAATAGTATAATGCTAAATTTAGTTTTAGATATTGCCAGTGAGCACTGTGGCTTGTTCATTTTGTCTGTAAGGTTAGTGAAGAATATCTTCAGGAATGAATAGTGATATTTACTTTAAAATGGGAAAAAAAGAATTAAGGAGCTATGAAGAAAGAAGCTGAAAGGAAAGCCTGCAAACTCAAGAACTAAACAATTTCTAGGACTAGCAAGTGAACAAAAACATTTTTATAAGGTCACCTTGATTAGAAATTTTATTGTTTAGAAAAGGAATTGTGTGCTTTTCATAAGTCAGAAGATTAATTGTAAATACAGGTTTTTAAATGGTTAACAAAATTTACATTCTGGGATAAATCATAATTGATCACAATGCATTATTTTTAACATTGTTCAAAGTTTATTCAGAATTTTTACTCCTATGATTTTATTTCAGATTGGCTTACTTTGAGTTAATTTTATTCTTACTGAAACACTTTCTTCCCTGTGATTTTATAACACCAGAAGCATTTGATGATTTTTCTACTGAATTAACTGTTCTATATCAGTCTCTTTTGTTGTGTCTTTTGCTACTGGGATTCTGTATTTTAAGAGTTCCCCAGTTCCATCCTTGAACAACCTTTCTTCTCCATTTGCATCCTCTCCTTTAGTGATCTCACTAAGGCCTCTAGTGCCAGTAAGTACCACATACTGAGTGAATTGCAGGTCTTTGTCTTTGGTCCAGATCTCTCTGTTGCTTTACTGAGTCCTTTATTCAGTATCTTTATTTTACTGAGTTAATTTCTTATTGTTGAGCTTTGAGAGCTTTTAAAATATATTATGAATGCAAGTCCTTTATTAAATATGTTATGGGAAAATATTTTTCACAATCTGTGACTTGTCTTTTAATAGTGTCATTCAAAAGCATGGTCTTAATTTTGATATAACCCAATTATTTACTTGTTTCTCTTAAAGAGCATGATTTTGGATATCATATCTAAGAAATATTTTGTGATCTGTCCTGGAATCACAAAAATTGCCTCCTATGTTTTGTTCTGGATGTTATATAGTTTAGGTTTCATATGTAGGTCTAATACCTATGGTATCTTTTGTGTAGTGCATGGTGCCATCCTGATTTTCACTAGAGGGTAATTTTTTCTGTTGAAAAGTTAAGGCCCTTTCTCTTTGTCCTTACAATTGAAAATTATCATCATGATACTCAAGGTTCATTCTAGGATTCAATAAGAAACTAAAAAATTTTAACTTTCCAGTAAAAATTATACATCTTAGTTGTTTATTTCAAATGTTTATTTTCTACTTTTTCTTAGTAATATTTTTATCTCTCTTTTGTCATTTCTTCTCATTTCTAGTTTGCTTTCTCATTTGTAATTGTTTGTCCTGAGTATATTTTTAAACTAGTTTATGACATCATTAATTTGTATTTGTGCACATTGCTAATTTCATTATAATGGGTTTTTATTCAGTTCTGTATTTTTGCTTTTATAATCCCTTTTTAATCTTAGTACCTTCACCCTCACCCCGCCCCTGCTCTTTTAAACTAATTCTTTTTTTTAGTCTAATTCCCCAGTCTTTACCCCCATTTCATTTCTTTTGTTCAGGTGCCTCACACTTTTCTTGCTATTTTATTTTATTTTTTGGTCTTTATATTAAATTAATTGGATGCTAGGTTTTTCTTCAGTGTCTCTAGAATGTTGTTCTCTTTCCCTGGTTCTAGAGTATCTCTCAAACTCCATATGGTATGTTTCTCCCTTATCAATCAATCAATCAATCAATCTAGAATGAGGTAGATTTTATCTGGTGTTGTTTTATTTATTTAGAAAATTCTTGGAGAGCTCCTACTGTGTGTGTTTTTTTCTAGGGACATTAATGCCCTATGTATTTTGGGTATGGAATATCCTGTCTCTGCCCCAGATTGACTTGAAAAAGGGTCATATTCTCTTAAAGATTCACAACTATTAAAATACATTGGTCAGTTGCCAGTGAAATTCCAAATTTCCAGAAAAATACCACCTATTGAAATTGTTTTACTGATGTTATACCCCTATATTTTATGTCCTTGATTTTCTGGATGAATGTAAATTTTATAGTTCTCATTATATTTTGAGCTGAAATAAATAAAAATAAATATTCTTATTTTTTGTATTTTTGTACCTATCTATATTTCTTTAGCTGTGGAGATTGCAGCTCCCTGTATCCAGTATACCAATATCATTCATCCTTTACTTCAATCCAGGTGTTTTCTGGGAATTGCTGGTTTTAAGTGGATGTGTATAAAACACCAATAGATGTTACTCAGAAATAGAGTATCATCATGGAAGAATCCAGCTACAAATATTTCAGTAGTCTTGGACACAGAATCTGTCACTTGAGATAGAAGGTGTTTTTCTATCTCTTATTTTAATTCCTGAAACTAATTTGTATTTGCTTTCAGGTAGATCCCTATAGATACTTTTAATCAATCTATTCCATTCACTTTGTATTTACTAGAGAATCTCTCCAGGCTCGTCCATTGGCTTGTCTATTCATTTTCATTCTTATTGTTACTGTGATGTTTTATTTTCTTTTGTTCCCCCTCTCCTTCTAGGTATTTTAGTGAACACATGGGGGAGACTATTTATGAGATGTTAGCCAGATGTCATTTCTGTATTTGAAGACTAGAACTTTTCTTACCCTGACTTTTTTGGATAGAATTCTTTTTGAAATGTGATATATTTTTTCCCATCCTTTTATAATTGCATAATGAACAAATTTATGATAAGTCTGCATCATCACTTTTGGAATCAATTATTGTGATTTGCTGTAGATTCAATTATAGATTAGTTTGAGGCACTAAAATCTAAATACACACTGACCTTTCCATGACTTTGAAACTTGATTTCTTTAAAAAAAAAAAAAAAAAGTCCTTGATCTCAGCTTGCTTTGTGGTCTTTTGCTTCTTTTTCAAGGGGAGAGAGTGAGGCATGTGGAGCTGTATGACCTCCTGAGCAGTATAACACGGTTAGCTCTCTGCAAAATTAATAAGTGAATCAAAGGCTGACTCACCAGCTCCCAAATGGTTTTTTCTTTTACTCCAGGAAAATCATCATATTCTCTGTTGCCATGACTGTTCTTTGATTTTTTTCACACCATTGAATATATGCTTTATTAATATAATAGACCGCAGACAACTCCTTCTGAGCTTTTATTCCTTTTTAAAAATTATTGTTGGCACTGTTTGTTCATGGAGTGTATGGTAAGTCTTTGTCATCATTTTTCAACCAACAATTGGTCGTTTTCCTCCTCTCCAGTCATCTATCACTGATTATATATGACGTTGGTGCTATTTCTATTCTTGAATATCCAGCCAGGCCAGAATATTGTTTCTTATTTTATTAATGTCCTTTTGTTATATCTTCTCCTTTTTGGATTTTGTAAGTTTTATATTTCTTGTACGAATCCTTCCACCAATTCGGTTACTTTAATTGCTTCCTGTTACAATTATTGTATCTTTCTTCATTTTGAAGTCTCTTTCAACTGTGTTGGTCTTTTAAACATTTATATATGAGCCAGTGTATTTTTTTAAAATATTTTTAGTTGTAGATGATGGACACAATACCTTTATTTTGCTTATTTAGTTTTTTTTTTCAATGTGGTCTGGGGATCGAACCCAGTACCTTGCACATGCTAGGCAAGCTCTTACCACTGAGCCACAACCCTAGCCTTCTATAACTATCTTAAGACCCTTTTTTCTCAACCTTACCCCAGGTCCTCTCCCTTTGTTCCTCTCCCTCTCTTTGCTTTCATAGACTCCTTTAAGGAATTAGTTTACTCATCCCCTCCACTTCATCTTCCACTTTTCAGCCCAGTTCAGTCAGGCTTCTTTCCTTGTGTTTCCAGAACTTCTCCTTGGGTTTCCAGTGATTTCCAGTTTCTGTATTCTTCAGACTTTCCTTATGACATTCTCTTTCTCAATTTTTGTGAATCAAATCACCATCCTGATTTTCTTCCTCAGGGTTCTTTGCATGTTCACGCTCCTCCTCTTAGCTCTAGATTTTCTCCTTACACAGTCTAGTCTGAGGCGACAGCCTTACTCACCAACATTCAGCAGTGGTTTGCAAATGTATGTGTTAGCTTTGGCCTATTTGCTTAATTTTGTTTATGGCACTTATTACTATGTGATTTCTCAATATATTTTGTATATGTAGTTTTACTTTTTAAATCCCACTTTTAAATTTATTTTATGGGAACTTCAGGATTCTGTCATCTAAACCATTTTTTCCTCTTGTTATTTTGTCCTTTGTGGTACCCTTATCTTTGCCTTTTTTGCATTTCTCTTGTCCAATGTCATCTCCTATTCTGGTCACAGCTTTCCAGCAGACATTACAAATTCCTGGGCTGTAGATTGAGTCATTCTACATGCATCTTTAGTTTGGCCTACTTAATGTTTTCAAAATTTTGAATTAGTTGACAACCTTATAAAACTGGAGATTACACATAAATTTTAGATTTCTGATTTCTCTTCAAAGAAGTTCTGGGAAAATTGAGCCAATTTCTGTCAAGGCAACAAGTAGTTGAAACTGATTGGATAGTGCTTAAATGAGATCATAAAGAAAGTCACAAACTCCTTCAAGAATCATTGTTATGGACACTGTCTTGTCAAATGAGCAATTAAATTACAAGTCAATAATAAGCAATCAGAATTTTTTAAACCCTCATATTTAAAATCTTAAAAATTATACTTTTAAAGAAGTTTGGTTAAAAATAAAATTATAATTAAAAACTGCCAAATATTTAAAAGTTGGAGAAAAGAAAATATTACTCAGCAGATGTTGTAGAATATATGTAAAAATTGCTATCTAGACCGAAATTTGCTGAGCCTTTACCTCAAAAAGCTTGATGGAGCAACAAAGTAAACATGAAAAAGTATACAAAATAATGCTAACAACAGAAATCAGTGAAATTTGAAAGAGTGTAGAGATTCATTAAACCCAACTTTAAGAAAAGAATAAATGAATAAATTTGATGGTTTCTGTTAGAGTGATGAAGAAAAGACTAGATGGCAAAAAAATAGACATGAAAGGAATAAAAATAACTCAGTAACACAATGGCATACATGACATTCAGTGTTTGGCTTACTCTTCTCATTTTTGTTGCCTGGCCCCTGTAGATATTTGAATGTGGACCCCTGCCATACAGTTTCAGCTAGAGATTTTTCTTTCTTTTTTAATGGAGGAGATTCATGTAACCATTTAAAACTGAACAATTTAGTGATGTTTAGTGCATTCAGAAGATTGTGAACTAGTAGTACTCTATCTAGTTCCATATCATTTTCAGCACCTTGAATAAAATCCTATATCCATTAAATGGTTAGTCCCCATTTCATTTCCAGTCCCCTCCTAATGCCCACCTAACCACTTATCTGATTTCTATCTCTATGGTTGTATCTTTTCTGAATATTTCATGTATATGGAAGGTGACCTTTTGTGTCTGGCTTCTTTTGCTTGACATAACTTTTCTGGAGTTCATATACATTGTAGAATGTATCATTACTTCATTTTTATGACTGAGTGATAATTTTTGATCCATTCAACTCTTGATAGACATTTGGGTTGTTTCCTACCTTTCGACTATTGTGAATGTTCTGTGGAAAATTATTACTTTGCTCACCTGTTTTCAATTCTTTGAGTATTACTTATATAGGAGTGGAATTATTAGGACAACTAACTCTTTTTTGTACTTGGTTTCTAGCATGGTTTTCAAAATGATACTCTGGCAGTTGCCATTCTTATTTCCTTTTGTCTAGTTGTAGCTAGTGCTGTAACCCACAGAAGGAGAATAGTCTTTGAGAACTTTATAAAGGATTTCCAGACATTTGATAAGATTACTTTTATTGGAGCATGTTAATCTAGTCAAGAATTCAAATCATAGATTAAAGTATTGTCTGAAGCCCTATAGAATATAACTAAGAAAGTGTGATGTTTTCATGTGGTAATTCTATCAAGTTAGAGTGAGCAGTTAAGTTTGGAAAGTTACCTCTCTGTATCTTCAGAGTATTTTGCCTGTATCTCTATGCCAGGCTTACAAAGTTCTCTGCTAATCAATGCTAAAAGTACTCTGATAAACCTTTAGCTTCTATATCTCCCATGTATAATGAAAATATAAATAGTAATAACATAATAAAATAGCCCCCCCCCCCCAATTATCCCCTATGCCTGGAGAGTTACAGTAGAATTTTTAGACTGTCATACCTGGAGTCATATTGCAGTATGTCAGTATCATTATCTTTTTCAATGGAGCTCATTTATAGAGTCATTTCAATTGTTTCTTCTTATATTTATGAAAAATCAGGGGAAAAAGTGCAAATGATAGTGATAAGAAGCCAAGTGTTACAAACAAAATATCTGAGACAAAATAGAAATTCTCATTTGCCATAATGAAAGACAATACTTTTTTAACCTCAACTAGTTTCCCATTGAACTTGTGTGTTAAGTTGTGAGGAAAAGAACAAAATTAAGTTACACATCTGAAATACTGCAAAAACATTCTCACTGATAGTGACATCTCACCGATATGTTGGCTGTAAACTACCAGATACTCAGTTTCTTTACAGAGACTCAAAATATTTCATTGGTAATAAACTTACATAAATTATGTTTGATCTGGTATTAATTTTAATATTAGATCTCTTCCTGATGGTGTCCTCAAGTTGCATTCTGAATATGATGGCTTATATGTCCAATTGATTGATTGATTGATTGATTAGGGGTTCTGGGGTCATATTAGCACTGTGCAGGCAGTCTCTCTACCACTGAGCTATAACCCCAGGATAGTATTTTTACATATAGTAAAAGTCATCCAGGAAGTTGGAAGAGCATAAACTAATATGTATAGATGGAGAGTGGAGAGTTGAACTAAGGAACAATTTAGAAGAAACCTAAGAGTCCACTTGGAACCAAAATTACTGGGGACTGGTGGTCCATATTGAGGATGACCCTAATTCCCCCAAAAGTAAATGGTTGAAGAATTGGTAATAGGGTGGTATATGATCAAACTGACATTGAAGAAAGGCCATTTTCCTGAATATTTCTTGGCAATAAGCTAAGTATTGAAAGAAGGACAGAACATGAGCTCTTGAAGAACGTAATTTCCCCATCAGAAGGAATAAGATATTTCAAGGACATGAATTGGATGACATATTAATGTCCACACATGAGGTTAGGAACACAGAAAGCCAATGTGACTTTCTGGAAGAAAGACTTCATTAGATTATTATAAGCAATCGATGAAAAATGTTAAACATTTCCATCCTTGAAAAACATGCTTTTATTTCCTCATTGAATTTCTTTTATTCCTTCCTAAATCATAGTCCATGAAGTTTTGTGTCATGAAATTTAATGATGGTCTTTTAAAATTGGTGACTGTTAAAATCTTAATCCTCTAGTTTTTTTATTACTTGATATAAAATTTATTCATTTTAGCTGTGGAGTACACAAATGTTAAGGAACTTTGAAGAAACTTTCAGTAATTTGAACCATATATCTCTGTTCTTAGTGAAAAATGAAAACACCCCAAAGGAGGTTTTATGTGGAGTAAACTAGGTCTGGAAGTGGTCTATATCGAGAGACCTAATGGCCTTTTGATGTCTGATGCTTTGATTTTGCCTTTTCTTTTTAAAGGGGTGCTATGTGATTATAATTAGAACCATTTCAAGTTCTTTACTTGGAAAGTTAATTGTTCCTTAGTTCACTCTATCATGACTAACATGTCCTTTAGAATGGTAGTAGTGTTTGAAATTATTGTTAAGGAGATTCACCATGTTTAGTAGATATTTTTCCAATTCATTGTGAAAGTTTTATCACATATATAATGTCTACTCATTCATTTTGCATGTTGTGTCTGTAATGTACTTTTATATCTATTATATATTAAAGATGTTTCATTTTAATAATTTTCTAGATACTCTACTGGGAATATTAGAGTTTGTTTTTCTTGCAACTGGAGCCATTATATTTTAAGTTGGAAATTAGGCCTAAATTACTAGACATCATTAATAAGAATTTACATTTTGAGGAGTGATAGTTTTTCAATTTTTACTGATAAAAGTATTTGCATTGTCTTAGAAAATCTATGCCTATAATTTAGAAAGTTCCTCAAAACACTGACTATAGTTTTCTTCTTACAAATAGTTTTTGTAAACATCAGTGTGGTGGTTGCTGGGGAAGGTCCCAGCTGTTCTCTCTTTTCCATTCTGCTTGAGCATCTGAAACCATTTTAGATCCAGAGCAGCGTTTCCAGTTTATTGTAAACATTCCTTAGCTGCAGTGAGCATGCTGACTTAACCCTGCAAGAAGAACAATATAAAGATTGGAGAGAAGGGAGCAATATGTTGTGACCTTGCTTCAAGTTGAGGGGAAATTTCTTTTATATTAAGTATATCTTTTGAGATACATCTTCATAGAACTCTGCATTTCTTCGTTTGAGAACACACTGCTTTAAATGAGTGTCAGCACAATATGATGGTCAGGAGGTTTCTTATTGACAGAGACTTGTGACACTATTTCACACAATCAATTTAATTTGTAGCATGATAATTTTATGTTTGGGTGGTTTCGTTAGAAATTGAGTTTGCAAAACCTATTTTTAGCTGTTTACCTATTTAGCTTCTAGAGTTTTTATTACAATCAAATTTTCCTTTAGCAATGAAATGTGGTGAAATAAACCTAATCCCATTGCAGGTGTGGGGGGGTCTAGGTAATAATATATAATAATACTTCATTTAGTGTTTTATAGTTGACAGAATGGGTTTAATATACATTCTCTTAATTTATTTTCAAAGAACTCCTATGAGGTTGTCTGTTATTATCTGTGTTTCAGAGGAAAGAAACCAAGGTTCATGGAAATGAAACATCTGATCAATGTGGCATAGCTAATCTGTGACAGAGCTGGGCTCATCCATGAGCCTGCTGACTCCTAATTCATTGTTCTTTTCCTGATGGAATGCTGACTTTGACCTTCTGTGTCACCAGAGTAGTTTTCCTTTTGTACTTTTGAATGATCCAAGTCATTTATAGATGGCAACAGATACTAGATATGTCATTAATTATTCTTGTGTTAACCCCTAATGGGGAACTCTGCCTGGCCCACAGCTCTGCCACCTGCCCACCACGTTTCTGTGGTGGACTTGCCGTCTCTCAGGACCAAAGACAGCCAATCCATTTTACTCTGATGTACAAAGAGCCTACGTTGTACAGTTGATGGAAGTGTTGGGATTTTAAACTTTGTATGCATTTTGACTCTAAAACCCTTGTTTTTAACCACTTTGTTTGACTGCGCTGTGCATCCTGTGTGATCTCAGGAATTTGGAACCTGAAAACTGATAGATAACCCAATTGATGCAGACACTGCAAATCTGAAAAGGAACTAGAATGAAGATTGGCTAGGCTATAGCCACTAACGGCCATATGCAGAGTAATTACTTGAGTAATTATTTATAGACCAGAGGAAAATGAAGCAGGATGCACATAGAGAAGCAGAGGTGCTGTACAAATAATGCAGCCACTGTGCAGGAGATACATCTCAGCCTTCACTGAGAACTTGTATCCTTATACTCTATAGCCATTTTACTTAATCTGGGTGGGTTGGAAGGTATTTTTAAGATTTATTACTTAAAATGATTAACTGTGGCCCGTATATTGTTATTACAACATGCATTTCTAGATAAAAAGAATTTTTTCCTAGAACAAATAAAGGTAAACTTTAACATTCCTCCCTGTCAAAATTTTCACAAATTTTAACTAATAAAGTCTGAATTAGTATGGGAATGGCATGCTTCTATAGGTTCCTTAGGAATTTTAAGGAAGATTATTTATGAAAATAAAATTAATAATGTTGCTGCTTATTTTTCTCCTGTAGTAATAAATTCTTAGTATAAACTTGTATAAAACCTGAAAGTGTATTATTTTTTATTTGGAAGAGATTAGGAGGTCAACAGATAACACCTTCTTTCCTTCTTAAATTTAAAAGCAATTTGAAAAAATAGAAGAATCACATAGATGCTTCAGGGGTGTGGTCATGAGGGTTGGGAATCTTTACCATGTTAGGTTAAATGTATCGAACAAGTCACAGCCACAGCTGCTCAGAAGAGCATATGTAAAGCCATGGAAGAGAACAGTGTGATGACTGGCCATTCCTGAAGACAGGGTAAGGAGCTGAGCACTGAGGACCACTTGTTTCTTCCGAGTCAACTGTTGTTAGTGTGTGCAGAAAGAGAAGCAGAGATTTCTTCTTGTTGAAAGAGATGAACTGTTTATTTATGAGCCAATTATAGAGAAGGTGGGAGAACTGCATATGTACCCAGCATGCGTGCAGGCATTTAACAACAAATGGTAGTGTTTAGTAATAATTCAAATTTTTTGTATAAAGAAAGAAGTAGTATAGATATAGGTTTTTCCTCTCACCCTTTCCAGAGATAATCACATCTTTCTTGTCCATATTTTGTGATTCTACCATGTTTTATCAAGACTGTGTTCAGACTAGCCTTGTCATCTTCATCTTTTTGTGTATTTCTATATTTCTATCTAATATCATTATCCTTCAGCCTGGAGGATTTCCTTATATATATTCTATAGTGCAGGTCTCTTGATAATGAATTCTTGTATCATTTGTGTGTCTGAAAATTCCTTACTTTGTCTTTGTTTTAGAAAGACTGTTTTTTGATTATGAAATTCCAAATCAGCATTTTTCTTTTTTTTTTGCTGTTACTACTTTAAAGATGCTTCAGTGTCTTCTTGCTTACATTGTTTGCCCTGAAAAGTCTGCCATTTTCTTTGTGTTTGTTCCTTTATAATCTGCTTTTTTCCTACTTATCTTTAACATCTTTTTTCCTTTATTGCTAGTTTGGGGAAAGTTGAGTATTATGTAACTTAGTTTTCCCTTTGTGTCTTCTGCTTGGAATTCTTGGAATTAATGAATCTGTAGGTTTATAAAGTTCATTCAAATCAAAAAGGTTTTGGCCATTATTTCTTCAAATATTTTTTATGTCCTTACCTTTCTCTTTTCTTTCATGAATTCTAGGATATATTAGCTTGCTGGAAATTATTATGGATGCCATTTCTTCTTTATAATTTTGTTTTCTGAACTTTAGTTAATTTTCATTGAATGTTCCTTCAAGTTCATTAATCTCTCTCTCTTTCTTTTTTTTAGAAGTGTGTCATCTGCCTTAAAGTTCCTCCATTGTATTTTTCACATCACATGTAATTTTCATCTGTAAAATTTCAGTATGGGAAGGAATTTTTAGTTTCCTAAAAAAATCTTTCTCTCTTCTTTAAATTTCACCCACATTGGCCCTCTTTTCTTCCTTGAATTAACCAGCCTTTCCCTTTTGCATCTTTTCAATTTGTTACTCTTTTTGTTAAAATGGCCCAGTATTTTCTTTTAACCAGTCCTGCTTATCCTGCTTAACTTTAATTCCATGTTCTTACATTCTGATTCCTTGAGGTTTTGATCCATTATACAACCCATAGTACCTTGCATTTCTTCCTTATTCAATTAATTGAACATACATTGTTCTTATTTGTATTAATTCAGAGTGTTTTTTCTCTGCTAGACTGAAAACCCCCTTAGTAGTGGAACTGGGTATGACTATTTGAGTGATATTTTCTCAAAATCTAGCAAGGTACCTGGTATAGGATGCATAACCACAGCATTCATGGAAAAAGAATTAATGAATGCTACACGGCAGCAGTTTCAGATGACTGAACTTGTCATCAAGTACATATAAAATAATGACTGGACCTTTAGAAAAGTCTAGTATTAGGTAGGAAGAAATGCCTAGTGAAAAATGGATTGCACGTATTTACATATGAAGATCTGGATCTTAAACCTAACATACATTTAAGTAAAACATATTCCTGTAAGTGTGAACAAAATTCATGCTTTTTTACAATCAGTAAAAATGGTTAAATATTTTGTTAGACCTCAAAAAATTTTAATTCTATCTTAATAAATCCCTTGTCCCTGCCATATTTATCTTCCTCTTGAAATAAAGATAATTCTTCTGATGGCGATTTGTTTTTTTTCTGGGATATATTAAGTTGCTGGAAATTATCATGGATGCTGTTTCTTCTTTATAATTTTGTTTTCTGTGCTTTATTTTGGTTAATTTTCACTGACCATATGATTTTTCATATGGTCATATGAAAAAATTTTCATATAATGACTATAAGGAAAATAAAAGAAGTTTTACATAAATCAAGTATAATATGTATTTTACAAACACATTTTATAAATACATAGTATTTTAACATATGTATGTGGTATTCAATGTATGTTATATCTGAGATATTTTCAGTGACATTCTGTTACCAAAATGAAAAGTCTTTAATGAAACTTTGCTATTGTATTAAATATGTATTACATACATATTTTATAGGCCACAATAAATTTCTCTGGTCCTTATTCATGTATAGTATTGTGTTGGTTTCACTGTGTAGTTTTTAATCACACCCAAAATAGCATAGTCTAATCTTTTTCCATATAAGAAATAGAGAAAATGTCTTGAACATGTTTATATTTCTAGTACTGGTCATAGATACTGGCATGTAATGGGTGGTAAGTAAATGTGTTACAAACATTTTAACTTTCAGACATTCTAAAAGTGATTTAATGTGCAGATATTGTTACATTAATTATTATAAGGACATAGCTGTATATTCAATTAATTAAGATAACATCAATTTAAAATACATATTTTATATATATATATGTACAGATTTAAAGAAATGATGAAATGACTCTGGACTTTGAAGTCAGATGGGCTGATTTTATATCATCTTCTGCCATTTACTACGTGAACTTGGCTAATCACTTAACTCTTCTAAATTTCAGTGTTTTCATCTATAAGATATGTAATAACTTTTTTTTAAAATTGAATAAAATAATATATGAACTATCCTGGACTGTAATGTGCATAGTAGACACTGAATAAATGTTTATTATCTCATTTGCAAATGTTTAAAAGTTATGGTTACACTGTAAATGTTATAGTTTGTAGCAATATCATTCACTAAACTGGAAAATATCTATTGTGACTTTAAAATACATTTTACATCAGGTGGAAACCATCTATTTTAAGTAGAAAACTTCTCTTACATGATAAAGATTACATTTATATTTGATAAATAAGGAGAAAATATACCTACTTTAAGTTTGATCTGTTTGTGCATAGTGATGAACATAAGTGAGAATATTTTCCAGCTACTTTGAAATATTCAACTGCCCAGGGACAAGGCATGGATGATGTTTTTGAAGGAAATAAATATTTCAGCTTCACATTTCAGCCTTTTTTCTTTATTCCTTTGATCTGGATTTGGTTTACTTACCATTCTGCTTGAGTGACTTCACACTGTCTTTCTTCCTCTCTCTAGTAACAAGAAGTGGCCTATGCTTATTCCAAAAGGTTTAGGTTTTGTCATTTTGCAGGAAAAACAAGTATTTCCTTATCATTTACTTATATACTACTGTCTCTAAAATAAAATGTATTATTGGGTATGCATATAAGCTTGGCATATATCATGTATAATTTATGCATGGATGTTTTAATTAGTAGTTTCTTAAATATAGGAAACACTGTATTTGGAATTTATTTTGAAGTTTAAAGAATTTAAAGAATAGCAGCTTTTCTTTATACACCATGGCTATTTTGTTTTTAAAATCATTTTCTCATGATTTTGTGGTTTTGTTATAAAAATTTTTATTGTTTTTTGATCTGCTGAGCCAGAGTTTCTTTGATTTATTTATGAACCCATATAATAGGCACAAGTTAGTTTAGCACAGAATTATTATGTAAAATTTTAAATTGTTTAAGCCTTTTGTTAAATTTACTCGTAATTTTATTTTCAACTTTTACACAACACTGAACTTCTGAGATTGGTTCTTAATACAGACTCTAAGTGCCTTTTTGTAGTCTTTGTATTTCTATAGCACTTAAAATTTGTTATAAAATTTAATAGATATAATATTGCATTACTATTTGATTATTTCTTGCACTTTTGTCTTTTTCATTTGTCAAATTGTAGTTTCTCCAAGATAGGAACCATTTCTCCTACCTCTTTCACATTTTCTGTGGTATTTGTCTGAGAAGACGGTAGATTTTGCTGCTGGGACCCTTGTCTCCACTCCTACATCATGGCTAAGTGACTGAGCATGAAGCCTGGGAAGTTCACACCAGAATAAGTGCTTTTGAATCATAATACAAATCCAGCTGACTTCCCCTCCTAGCTGAAATTCATATCATCTTAAGAGATTTTTGGATACTGAAGCCTTCTTATTCCTGTTCATAACTCACATGCTTCAACTACTCATGGTTCTTTAAGACTAGAGTTTGACCCTAGGGACAGGCTCTCTGGATAAGTGTAAATCATTAGTTCCTTGTCAGAAGAGAGTTCCTTCCATAGGAGTTCTTTATGCTGTTAACCCCTTTTTTGAGTATTTTCATTAGTAGCAAGAGAAAAATCACTAAGTGATTAGTCCTGGATCGTCATGATTTTATTGAGCGTGGTGGCTTCACCAATGTTGTGTCAGTGCTGCCTTCTTGGTGCTAGTGTTATGCTTCATCTGTTTCTGACACTAAGAATTGTGCTGGTGTTTTTGCTGTACCTTTACTGCTATTAGGGTATGTGAAGAGCTCAGAGAAGGTTCTTCTGATCCACTAGGGGAGGCTAAAGATTACTCCAGTAGATATCCTTCACATACATCTGTCTTGTCCAGTAGACCAAGGGGCATGACATGTGTCGGAACCCTCCTTTTATGTTTAAAGCCCTGTAACCATGTATCTGTCATTATACTTGGTATTTATCTTCATTTTTCTCCTTTACTTGATAGACTTTTATAAGAGGTTTCTTATGTAGCTTTGTTCCTTATTGTAAGTTAGTGGTTAACCTATAGTTAATCATAAGCAGTGTATAACCAATGAGTCATTGAAAGGTTGACTGACTTGGTTGTAAGCTAAACTGAGCTATGCTCTTTTTTTAAAAAAAATTTTAGTTGTAGATGAATATAATACCATTATTTATTTGTTTTATGTAGTGCTAAAGATAGAACCCAGTGCCTCACACATGCGAGGCAAGCGCTCTACCACTGAGTCACAACCCCAGCCCTGAGCTATGCTGTTTTAGGAAGTAGAAGAATGGAGAAAATCTTCTGTTTGTCAAGGCTATTGAAAATGTATGTTATTTATCCTTAGAAACACCTGTTTTATCTTCCAATGTGTTACTAAGGCTCTATAAATTACTCAACTTTTTTTAAGCTTGAGCAGTCTATGGTTTTCTAATAACTCAAGATAGCACACTGTCTCTGTATATTTTGAATTGGACTAGCACCATGAACACCCACTATGTGAAAGAATTACAAAATATGTCCTTAATATGAGCAATGCAGAAATGTTTTCTTTCTTTCTAAGGTCTTCAAACTTTCCCACAAAAAGGCACTTATCAGTGAACTGGAATTCTCCCACAGTATCTCATAATCTGTCTGACCCCCTGAGATTTTTAAAAGTTCCTTAATTATCATGATTTACTGCCTAGTTCTTTTCTTGTCTATGTTGACATCTAATCTTATGCATTTAACTTATAAAGCCAAAATTTTCTTTGGTCATGGGAAGTCCTAGTGGTCATTGATGTTTAGAAGTTTGGTTCATAATTATACTGACTCTTTACTAGCAAAATTTGTTTGTTTGTGTATGTCAGTTAGTCAGAGGGAATATCTGGAATTAAAGAATCTTTGGGCAATTTTACCCAGACCTTAACTCAGTCACCTTGCTGGTGTTAAATGTAAATATTCTTTCAATGGAAGAATTTGATTTTTAGTTTGTCTTTTAAACCTGATAATATTACTTAGAAGAAGTCAAGTGTTCGTTAGCTTCCTGCTACTGTGCTAAAATACTTGAGAATAACAACTTAAAGGAGGAAAGTTTTATTTCGGCTCATGGTTTCAGTCCATGATTTTCTGGCTCCATTACTTTTAGGCCTCTGGTGAGGCAGAAACATCATGGTGAAAGGGCTTGGAGGAAAGCTGTGCACCTTTTGGCAGCCAGGAAGAAGAGCCAGAGAGTGAGTGGCCAGGGAAAAGACATATCCTTTAAGGACACACCCCCAGTGACCTACATCCTCCAACTGAGCCCCTGCTCCCAACAGCCTATTCATCTATGAGTAGCACCCTCATGATTCAGTCATTTCACTACAGCCCCACCTTGGAACATTTCTGCTCTGAGAACCAAGCCTTTAACACCTGAGCCTTTAGAGGCAATGGGAAATTCCAGATCCAAATCATAACATCAAGTGCGTGAATAGTCACAGAAATTTTAAATATTTAAAGATTTAACACAATTCATCCTGGGGATTTTTTTTCTTTGCCTGATTTAACTTTTAAATTTGCCCTATACCCACTCTTATTTTGTTCCTCATAACACTATTATAAAGTTTTATATATTGTCTATTAAATATCATCGATACCACCAGGTGCAGTGGTGTACACCTGTAATCCCACCAGCTCAGGAGGATGAAGCAGGAGGATTGTGAGTTTAAAGCCAGCCTCAGCAAAAGCGAGGCACTAAACAATTCAGTGAGATCCTGTCTCTAAAATACAAAATAGGGCTGGGATTGTAGCTCAGTAGGTGAGTGCCCCTTAGTTCAAGTTCTGGTATATATATATATATATATATATATATATATATATATATATATATATATATATATATATGAGAGAGAGAGAGAGAGAGAGACCATTGAATGCAGTGTTTAATAAGTACAAGTATTTAGGTTGCATTAGTTTCCTAACACTGTTGTAACAAATTACTACAAACTTAATATCTTAAAACAATTCAAGGTTATTATCTTATAGTTCTGGAGGTAAGAAGTTCAAAGTGAGACTTAGGGGCTAAAGTCAAGGTGGTGTCAGTATTGGCTCTTGCAGGAGCTCAAAGGAAGAGCTGTCCCTGGCCTCTTGAATTTTCTTAAATCTTGGAGTGTGGCTCTGCACACACTGTTTGTGTTGACTCCATAGATGAATTTGGGGAGCACTGTCATATTTTCAGTTTTAAGGTCAATAATACCAATGCCCATTTTACTGGGCATTCCCTTCTTACTCCTAAACTATCAAATGTTTAGATGTCTATAGTATTTGCCATTTTTTACAAGAATTTAGAAGACTACTAGTTTTAGAAATCCTATAAAGAGGAGGCTAAAGCAGTTTGTTTATCATGCTTAGTGAAAGGTATTTTAAAATATTTAGTGAAAGGTATTTTAAAATGTTTTTGACTGAGTCAGTCTAATCAATTGAAGTACCAGTTGGCAGCCAAGAACATAGGTGATATTGCCTCCTAAAGGTCTTGTTCTGCAACCCAGCTGGAGAGGAATGGAGACTCTTCTAGCTGTTTTTCAGACTTGTTTGAAGTTGTTTGTTTTGTTTTTCTTGGAGTTTCCAGTAGAGATGCCAAGCTGGCAGCAAATGAAGTATAATGTAATGTGAAGCCTTATAAATGTATGTTGGATCATGGCCATCATTATCAAAAGTGCTGGTTCAGAAATGTGCCAAAGGAAGATTTTCAAATTAGGGTTGGCCTGCATATAGAAATGTTAGCTTGTAAAACTCAAGAAATACTAAATTGTAGTCCATTAGTCCCCTACATTTTATTGCCCTTTCTGGAATAATCATGTACTTCAGAACATCCTTTAATCTGAGCTGGCTTGTGGTTGTGTAAGAATGCTGCTGCTTTTTTCTTTTTTTCTTTATTCTTTATATACTCAGATGAGGAAATTTACTGCATTTTATAAATAAATCAGAGCTTAAAAAGCAAATTTTCTTTCCACCTTTTTATCTTCACGGAGGCCAGGCTTTAAGGCATTTGAGTGATGCATTTATACTCGGCCGCACAACCAGTTCTACTGAAGAAAATAATCTTCAAAGTCACTTTTTTCTTTTTTTTTCTGACTCCTTGTAGGATGCACTGTTTGGGATCATAGTAAAAAGGAGCACTATTCTTATGACAGTGAGGAGCAGACCCTAGTCCCTTCAGAGGCTCTAAGTTTTCATTTCAGTGTCATCACCTTGTAAAAATTAAAGTGGATCTCATTAAAGTGATTATCACCTCTTTATTTAAATTAAGATAATTTATGTTAAGGAAGAATATTCCCAAGAATTAGCGGAGTTCCATGTGTTTGTCATGGCTTTACTGGGCAAGAACATTGATTTGCATTAAGCAAGACCTTTGATATTTAGCTTCACTATTAGGTTTGCAGAGCTGGTTGTGGTGAGGTTGGAGACTAGTTAGGAGATGGTATTGTTTCCCCAGGCTTGATATTTAATATAAAACTATATCTGCTCTTCATAGGTCAGGCTAGAAATTTTGTCAAAAATAATGTGCTTTTTTATGCAAGCCTTTATTTTAACATTTTAAAATGATCTCTAAGATACATGGATGATGGCTCAAGCTTATAACTTGATTTATGTAGTTGTAACTTAGTTATAAATTAAATGAATTAAACTAGATAGGAAAGAATGACATAAAGAAAAGAATAAGATTTATCTTATTAAATTGAAAGATTTATAAGCAAGAGACCTTCAAAATGGAGAGGGCAAAGTTGATATTTCATCCTTAGGTCATTTATTTTTATAAGCTCTGTTAAATTATATGATTATATTTTATGATATACAAACTTTTAAGCTTTCCAATATTGTCCAATGTACTTTCTTTTCAGATAAACAGATAAAAGGTAAACTTTTAATAAATTTCCACTCAAATTATAAAATAGTTTTCTCAGGTACATTTCAGAGGGTCTCAAAAATTAGAGAGTGACATAGTATAACTAGCCACTGAAGAGGGCTTTCAGTGGAAATGTTGCTTTACTATGGGGGTGCAGTGGTGATTGTCATCTTCTCATTGATGAATGTAGGGGAGTGGCAGAGTAACAGCCCTTGTTGTGCCTCACCCCTGTGGCTGACAATGGAGTCATCATTCATCAACCTTGACAGCCTGTCCTTCCAAGCTTGCTTTGTGTGTGTGTGTGTGTGTGTGTGTGTGTGTGTGCGCGCGCTGGGGATTGAACCCAGGGCTTTGTGAATGTGAGGCAAAGCCTCTACCAACTGAGCTATAGCACCAGCCCTAGAACACTTTTAATACAACGTGCTAGGTAGCTCCTTCCTTAAAGTTGACCATCATACCAGAGAAAATATATTTGGCACTCCATGTGTCCATTATAGTTTATATGACTTTACATTAAGTCTACATGCTTTTTGATATTGGGGTATTCAAATATTCAAATTATTCAGTGTGTTTACCAGAGAAATCCTACATGTAACTGAAGAGTTCCTGCTTTAGGGAAAGAATAGTATAAAGAAGGCAAAAATGCACCAGACTAAATTCAAATTCTGTAGCCATTAGAGTGCTTAGTCTCTAATGTAGTGATGCCTTTGGAATCAATCTTCAGCATGATTTCTAGTTATTAATCATTATTATCCTTGAGCCAATATTGGTGTTAAGTGACACAAAAGTATCACTCATGTTAAGGCCTTAGGATTTAGCAATATCAGCTAACATTTAAAACATTTTGCTTTAACTGCATGTAAAATAAAAGTAGAGAGAAAGACTTTTAAATTGGACAATTTAATTAAAATGAACAATTTATAGAGAAGCTCTTTTTTAAAAAAAAGTTTCAGAAGCCTGGACTCCATTGATGTAAAATATGAAAACTGAGAGCTCATCTGGCAGGCATCCTGATCTGGAATGGCTTAGTTCTCATGCAGAGCATCACTCTGGGGCAGTGTTAAACCCTGTAGGTCATAAAAATGGCGGCTCTGCCAGTAAAAGAGACACACAGGAGAGGAGGGCTTTCAGTGGAAATGTTCTTTACCATGGAGGTGCAGTCTGATTGTCATTTTCTGATTGATGGATGTAGGGAAGGGTATGAAAAGATTATATAGACAAAGGCAGAAGTACTTAAGTAAAAAATAAAGATTCAGGGTATGTTCTTTAAGCCCATACACAAAGATATGTCCCTCTGCTTATTTACATATAAGCCATGCCCAGCACAGGGCAGATGACGGAAAGGGTGTGAAAATAACACTGATCTGTATATACATACCTCATCATAATGAGACAGGAGATATCTTCTGAAATGGAAACTAGGCAACGTAGTCTTTTGACCCCTTAAAATTTGAAAAAGGTTTTCAATTTAATGGGAGAAAGTTTGGTAGTATGATACTTTATATTATATATATGGTCTTATAAGGAAGCCTAGAAATTATATATGTTCAAGGGGTTATTAAACTCCTATATGAGTAACTCCAAGAAGCTCAAGCTACTTTTTGTCCACCTCGTAAAAGGCAGTATTATGGCTTAGAATAGTCTTTTGCCCCAATTGTGATGTTTGTCTAAAATGTGATTTGGGTTAATTAAATTACCTGACCCCAGTATTCCTCAGTGTTACAATTGGTCATAAGATAATATTTTATAACTTTCCTGGGAAGATGAACAAGTTAATGTTACTCACGGCATCTGAAAAATCGGGAGAGCAGCACAGCATAGTAGCCAACAGCTGGAGCTCTGGAAGCAGATCGCTATCCTGGGAGTCCTGGCCTGAGCTGTCATGTCTGTAAGCTCCGGTTTACTGTTTTGTAAAGGAAGGCTATGAAAACAATCTTTTGTGATTTACAGAGAGAAAATATATAGAAGTATTTTGCTCAGGGCCAAGCACCTAGTCACAAATAAAAATTAGCTACTATAAACTTGTGTGCATTTATAAACTAAAGTCTACTTTTCCTTCTATTAACACGCAAGAGTTTCTCTTATTTTGTTGAACCCTTTTGACTGTATGACTTGAGTTTAAGATATGAAGAAATTAGATGGTTACTTATTCTTTTAGGCAAGTCTGTGGAAGGCAGTAGAATAACTTTAGGATATCATGTTGCATCTACTGTATTGACCAGCTACAGAGCCACTGCTGATAAAAACGCATCTTTCTGTTGGTACACTGGGTTTTTAAAAAAATTTTGATATTGTTTACAAACCATAAAATTCACTATTTTAAAGTGTATAATTTAGTGGATTTTAGTTATTTACAAGAATATGCAACTATTACTGTTAATTCCAGGTCATGCTCACTCAAAAGGAAACCCCAAATCTTTTACCAATCACTCTCATTTTCTCATCCCTCCTGTTCCTAACAATGACAAATTTACTTTCTTTCTCTATATATTTACCTATATTTCACATAAATAAAATCATACAATACATGACATTTTATGACAGCTTCTTTCACTTACTTTAATGTTTTCAAGCTTTATATATGTTATAGACTATATCAGAATGTATCTTTTTTTAAGTCCAAATAATACTCCGTTGTATGAATATACCACATTTTGTTTATATGTTCAGCAGTCAGTGGAGACACATGGTTTTATACAGTTTTGTTTTTAGGGAAGTCTTTTGAAGTAGTTATGCACTCATCAGAATACATATTATATGTTCATGCCTATTTTTCCTGAGACAGATTATTTTGTTGCCAACTTTTTAAAGAGAAATTTAGTAGAATTTGGATTAGACCATTGAAATTTGAATTTAATTTTAGAGAAGGTTGAGTAGTGTTCTTTGAAGTCTTGTGCTTTTATAGTTTAACTCCGGAACTTTCTGAACTTTTCTAGGGAAAAAGAGGAGCAACTAACTCGTGTGACTGAGGCTCAAAGGTTGCAGGCCCAACAGGCAGACGCTGCTCTAGAAGAGTTTAAGCGGCAGGTGGAGCTGAACTCAGAGAAGGTCTATGCTGAAATGAAAGAGCAGGTAAGAGACAACCACAGTGTTCTTAAAAGTCACTCTGTCAGTAGGAAGGTACATTCTCATCTTCAATAAGAGAAACATTTCATCTTTTAAAAAATAAAATAAAAATTATCTAAATGAGCCATACAATTGGGCCACAGATTCAAACTGAGAAGGGCTTCTAGCCTTTGATTCATCCTTAAAGAATTTCAGAACAATCATTTAAAAGGCCCTTCTGTAGGATGGGGATGGAGCTAGTGGTAGAGCAACTTCCTTGCATGACCAAGGATCTGGGTTTAATCCCCAGCACTTTAGGGGGAAAAATAGCCACTTCTATAAATGTTGTAGTAGCAGAAATGTTTCTCATCTGGAGGATGGCTCAGCTTGCAAGAATAACTCCACCATCAATCAGACTGTTCCGTAGAGCCCAGGCTCAAGTTGACCAAGCCTGTTTTTGCATGTTCCAAAAACAGTGCATTATTGACCAGTTACAGAAAAATATTTTCAACTTACAGTTCAGGAAGAAAGAGTCTATCTTCAGGTTAAATGGTGTTTTTGTTTTGTTTTGAGAGAATTTAAAAAATTGTAAAAGAATAAGAGGAATTAATACAAACACCTAGGTACTCATCTTGAAGAATCAAAAATTATTAGCACCTGTTTATGTAAACTGAAACACCACCAATGAAGTGCATTTAATTTTGTCTTTTACGTCCAGTCACATTCTTTCCTCTCCACATTTATAGTTAATTTTGTGTGAATTATGTCAGTTTATTTTACACTTGAACATATTTAAGTTCTGTATGTATAATATGAATATATAAAATATTATAATATACTTTTAATTAGTTATATTAAAAATATAATAATTCTATGCATATTTAATGTCCAGATATGCATCTGTAAACTATATATTGTATGTTATAGATATATAATTGTTTTGTTTTTCTACTTTTAGAAAATTAGATAAATGCAGATTTTATGTATTATTCTTGTTTATTTATTTATATTTGATATTATGTATCTGTGCTCTAAGCTGATTTAATGCAAATCTTTTTTTGGTAAATATATTTATCACATGCATATAGCCGTATTAGCAATTATTAGTGCTCTTATTCAAGAACTTTTGGATTATTTTATTTTCAAGTTTTCCTAATGAGAAAGACTGTTGTATTCTCATTTGTGACTCCATTTTCAGCTGTAGTTACCTTGCTTAGGTCTCCCAAGCACACATTGGTGGTAAAATTGTTCCCAAAGAAAGTTTTGTTTGAATCCCACTGATCCCTGTAGGGCTTAGCTTGCCACTGTGCCCATTTTGGCTGTTATTTTCTTAATCTGATTTCCATTCATACTGCCTTGTGAGCATTTGGGCTCTGACAGTGGGGTCTAAGGTCTCATTCTTTCTTTTTTCTACTTGCTGCCTGAGATACAAGATGGGTTCCTGCTGTGTGTTTGTGCTGCCTGGATGTGCACCTCTTTCTAGCTCCCTGCAGTGACCAGGGTTAGGCCCCAGGATGTGTATCCGGTCCAGATATTTTATGGAGCAAATAGGAAGCTCTCAGACTGGCTGAAAATTAAAGGAATTGAGAAAATACTGAAGAGAAAGCTCCAGGAAATAATTTTTAAGTATATAGTTAAGAATTTAGGCTAAAAATTAGGCCAAGAGTACAACTTTCTGAGAAAAGCTGACTAATGACAGTTACCTTGGCTCAGTAAATGCACTTTTGGGGGCCAATGATGTAATATTAAATATTCCCTTAAGATCACTCTTTTAAAGAGTTAAAAAGCAGGCAAATAACATGGAGCCTGTGAGACCATTCTGTAGAGAAAGAAAAGCATACTTCTGAAAATGATGTACTGTATAATTCAGGAAAAAAATTAAGACAGGTAGTACCATTATAAAAGAATACATATCAAGTAAAATTAATGCAGTGAAACCTGCATGCATCCTGGGAAAAGAACTGAAGCTCAAGAATTAAGTGAATATCATAGAAGTTTCCAGGCAGGAAGACACTGGCAAAGAAATCAGAAAAATTATTGTGTGATGTTGACAGCTTTGAAAGAGAAAAGTTATTTGCTTTTACATATTACCAAGGAGTTTTTAACTCATAAAATCAATAGAATAACATCTTAATATATTATAAGTCACATAATGTATACCACTTATTTTCTGGAAAAAAGTTATATGAAAACGTTAATCCAGAGATGAATGCATAGGACTTTACACATAGAATACCATCATATAAAAGGGTGAGGAGATAATATTAGATCCCAATAAAGTATAAAATTTAAATAATTGTAAAAATCTTATAAAGTATAATGCTAACAATTGATTTCTGGAAAAGAAGGTATGTTAATAAAATGCATATTTAGTAACTTGAGTCTAAATCCGTAGATTATACTAACAAAGATCAAGAAGTAGATGAATAGGGCCAGGGGTGCACTCAGTAGTAGAGCACCTGACTAGCATGTTTGATGCCCTGTGTATCCCAGAACAGAAAACATAAGTAGGTGAATAGTGAGAGTGGTGGAGGATCAAAGTGTGGCTCATAATATTCTTAAAATCAGGGAAAAGTAGGTTGAAATATTTTTAAAAGGTATAAGCTGCTTAAAGAAGACTATGAGACCAGTTAATCTTTATAAAGTTGTGTGAGCACACACACACAAAAAGTCTCTAGATGTGGGCAGCATTTAGGAGGTTTCAGAATTCCCCTCATGCCTTCCAAAGTAATGAACTACATTTATAGACATAAAGGAAATGATATGCAGAGATTACTTGATTAGTGTAGTTTGGAAATTCCCTTATTTGGTCATAATTTGGCAGCTTTCAGCCTGGGATTGGCTCAGAGTAGCTGCTTTGATTGGCCAAGGCTCATATGCTTTTGGTACAAGAGTATTCTTAAGTTAGGTTATATCCTATTTGCACATCAAGTTAGGTTTTAATTCACTGTATATGGAGTCCTCTTTGGGCCAAACTCATTTTTAAGCATGGATTATTTATTCTGGTTTAACAAAACAGGCCAGTTTATTCTGGGTCAACAAAACATAGGCATTAATAAAATTAATAAGATGTACATTCTCATAAAAAAAACTTGAAAAAAATAATAGGAAAGTTTGAGAGGATATTGCCAAAGAAATAGAAGCAGAAACACATGGCATGTCAAAAGACAAAACAAAACAATATACTACTATTTTAATAATAAATGTTAATAGGCTAAATTTTTTTAGTAAAGAATAGTTTCGAGGGGCTAGGGTTGTGGCTCAGTGGTAGAGTGCTTGTCTAGCATATGTGAGGCCCTGGGTTCGATCCTCAGCACCACATAAAGATAAATAAAGGTATTGTGTCCATCTATAACTAAAAAAAATTTAAAAAATAATATTGATAAGCATACTTATATCCACAGATACACTGTTTATAAAGACATAGCTAAAATAAAATTATACAATAATTATGTTAAAAGGATGATAAAAGAATGTTGCTTACATTCAGAAAAAAAGTCATCAATATAATCCTATCATACAAATTAGAATAAATACAAGTCAGCCAACTAGACAAATATTTGTGCATGTTAAAATCAAGACTGCTCGATTAATTCAAATATTGAAAATACACAAAGGGATTTACACATAGTCATTGGATACTTTAATATATTTTTCTCCATCTTTAATAGATTGGTGGTGGCAAAAAAATAGTACTTTCTACCATTTAGAGACAACACATCAAAACTGTACTCTCATGGAACAGTTAAAACTCAGTAGTACTATCATAAAGTTGACTTCAATTGTTTCTAAAATGTGACATGTAAAAGAAGACATGTTTTTTACCACAATGCAATAAAACTAGAAATTAAATTTCAATTAAAATTGCTATATTGAACTTCACCAAAATTAAAACCTTTTGCTCTTTGAAAGACTGTTTTCAAACAACAAAATGAAGCAAAGCAAGTCAGAGAATGATTTGCATTTCTCTAATTGCTAGAGATGTGGAATTTTTTTTTTTTAATATATTGTTTGATTGATTGTATATCTTCTTCTGAGAAGTGTCTGTTCAGTTCCTTGGCCCATTTGTTGATTGGGTTATTTGTTTTTTTGGTGTTAAGATTTTTTGAGTTCTATATATATCCTAGAGATTAGTGCCCTATCTGATGTGCATGTGGGAAAAATTTGTTCCCATTCTGTAGGTTCTCTATTCACTTTACTTACTATTTCTTTTGCTGAACAGCTTTGTAGTTTGAATCCATTCCATTTATTGATTCTTTTTTTAATATTTATTTTTGAGTTTTAAGTGGGCACAATAACTTTATTTTCTTTTATGAGGTGCTGAGGAATGAACCCAGTGCCTCTCGCATGCCAGGTGAACATGCCACCACTTGAGCCACATCCTGAGCCCTATTTATTTTTGATTTTAATTCTTGCGCTATAGGAATCTTATTAAGAAAGTCGGGGCCTATCTGACATGATAGAGATTTGGGCCTTCTTTTTCTTCTAAAGGGCACAGGGTCTCTGGTTTAATTTCTAGGTCTTTGATCCATTTTGAGTTGAATTTTGTGCATGGTGAGAGATAGGGGTTTAATTTCATTTTGTTGCATATGGATTTCCAGTTTTCCCAGCACCATTTATTGAAGAAGCTATCTTTTCTTCAACATATGTTTTTGGTGCCTTTGTCTAATATAAGGTAACTGTAATTATGTGGATTTGTCTCAGGACACATATATTTCAAAGAATTTATCTAAAATGTAAAAGAAATCTTAAAACAAATAACGTAATCAAAAATAGGTGAAAGATTTGAACATTTACCTCATAGAAGAAGATATACAAATAACTAGTAAGCACGTGAAAAGATGTCAAGGAAATGCAGATCAAAACCAAAATGAGATGATGTTTGTCAGAATGTCAAAAGGACAAGTTAGTTGACAATACCAAGTGTTAGCAAAGATGTTGTATAGCTGGAGTTCTTACTACGCACTGCTGGTAGGTATGTAAGATAAAACAGCCACCATGTAAAACTGCCAATTTTTGTAAAAAGTTAAAACTAAATGACCATATGGCAGCCATTCCATTTCTATGCATTTAGCAAAGATAAATAAAGACATGTCCAGAAAAAGAGTTGTACATAAATATTGATGGCAGCTTTATTTTCAAAAGCCCCAATTTGAGCAATCCAAATATTCTTCATAAAGTGGAAAGATAAACAACATGAGGTATATACAATGGAATACTATTCAGCAATAAAAGAGGAATGTCCTATTGATGCCTTTGGCAATATGGATGAATCTCAAAATCCTGTTGATTGAAATGTGGAAACAGGAGTATATACTAAATATTCTGTAATCTCTAAGTTCTGTTAGAATTCCTAAAATGATGTTGAGCTTTTTGTTTTAACAGACCATCAACCCAGTTCATTCACAGCAAAAGTGTTGTCTCTTGTGGGAGAACTCTGTTCAAGTCCAATTTCAAATGTTTTTCTATGCTGCTTTGTGGGTCTGTTTGTACTTTTGCCACTCAGGCAAATCTGAAAACTGGGTGGTAATTTAAATCACCCCACCCGAAGACTACAGGCACTCATGGAACATTCTCCAGGATAGATAATATGTTTGGCTACAAGACAAGACTCAAAAAATTTAAAAGGATTAAAATCATCCAAAATATGTTCTTTGACCCCAGCAGTAATAAATTAGAAATAAATAACAAAAGAAATCTGGGAAATCCTCACATATTTTGAAATTAAAAAACATACTTTTAACTAACTCTTGGGTCAAGGAGGATATCACAAGGGAAATTAGAAAATATTTTGAAATGAATTAAAGTAAAAATATGACGTATCAAAATTTATGGAATGCAGCCCAAGTATTTCTAGGAGAAAGAGTTATGGCTTCAAACACCTATATCCAAAAAGAAACTTCTCAGATCAATAATTTCAACTTCACTTTATGAAACCAGAAAAAATAAATAAGACAAGCTTGTATCTAAGCAAGTAGAAGAAAGGAAATTTAAAAAGAACAGAAAGCAAAGGTTTGAATTCAGAAAAATAGAGAAAAATCAATGGGACCAAAAATTAGTTCTTTGAAAACATCAGTAAAACTGACAGACTGGCTTGACAGGCCAAGCACCCAAACAAAAAAAGTGAGGAGATACAAATTATCAAAGGTAGGAAGAGAGCACCCACTATTGATCCTATGGAAAATGAAAGTATTACAAATTGGGGCTGGGCTGTAGCTCAGTGGTAGGGCACTTGCCTAGCATGTGTGAGGCACTGGGTTTGATCCTCAGCACCACATATAAATACATAAAATAAAGGTATAAAAAATACAACCAAAAAAAATTTTTAAAGTGATATTTCCAGAAACTTTATGTCAACTAATTGTACAATCTAGATGAAATGGACAGATTCACAGAAAGGTGCATATTACCAAAACTGTCTCAAGTAAAAACAGAAAATCTGAACTGACATATAATAAATGTAGAAATTGAATTATCAATGAAAAATCTTCTGAATTAAAAGTCCTGGAAAAGGTCATGAGCATATGGCCTCATTGGTGAATTACATCAAATATTTAAAAGAAAAATAATTTTAATTCTTGGGAAACAGTAAGTTCAGGAGAAAGAAACACTTCAATTTTTTCTTTGAGGCCAGAATTACCCAAATCTGGAGACATTATAAGAAAACTAGATTGATATCTGTCATGAACATAGGCTCAAAAATCCTTAATGATATTTTAATAAACTGAGTCCAGCAACATATAAAAGTGATTATACATCACACCACGTGGGATTTATTCCAAGAACCTAAGGTTGTTTTAAAATTTGAAAATCAATTAATGTTACATAGGATATTAATGGAATAAGGGACAGAATCACTTGATCATCTCAGTAGCATTTGAAAAAGTTTCAACACCCATCTATGATTTTTAAAGATACTTAGAATATTAGGAGTAGAAGTAAACTCACTCAGTGTGATGAAGTAAACTCACTCAGTGTGATAAAGAATATCTATGAAAGTCCCACAGTTAATAAACAGTGTTGGAAAATTTAATACCTTTTTCCTAAGAACAAGGCAAATATATCTGTTTTTTCCAATTCTTTTCAGCATTGTATTGCAGCTTCTAGCCAGTGCACCAAGGTGAAGAGATTAAAAAAAAAAAAGAAAAAAAAAGCGGGCTATGTGGGGAGAAAAATTGCAAATATCATGATCTTGTGGGCAAAAATCTGACACTATTCTTAAAAGATATACTTTAGAACTAACAAGTTATTAAACAAGTTTTTCAAAATACAAGATAAATATACAGAAATCAATAAATTCTACATATTAACAATGAAAATGTAAAATGAAATTAAGAAAATAATTCAAAAAACATCAAAGAGAATAAAAAAATTTATAAATAAACTGATCAACTAAGTAGAAAATATGTGTTGAAAAGTATGAAATTTTGACACACAAAATTTAAAAATATGTAAGTATACAGAAAGCTAATCTTTCATCATAGATTGGAAGATACAATATTATCAAGATGACAAGTCATGCAAAATTGGCCTATACTTGAGTAGAATCCCAGTGCAGTTGACAATATTGCTTCCATGAAAAAAGTACATTGGAATTTGTATACACTGGAAAATTTTTATTTTCACTAGTAAATTTTTAAAAAGTAAAGAAGCAGTGAGCTAGAAATTCATGAAAGCCCGTGGTAGAGATTCATGAGAAAATAGGCAGTGACACACATTCTGTTGGCAATATAAAATCGTATTCTCCTTCTGAAGAGTTGTTTCAACATTATAGACATCATGTACCTGCTGATTCCACTTGTAGGGCATAATTTTCCAGAAACACAAAGTATTCAAGATGTGTTCATAAGGGTGTTTATTGTGATGTTATTTACTAATGATGAAGAATTAGAAAATACGCATCAAAAATTGAAAAGATGTAAAAATTAAGAGAGAAGTCTCCAATCTGTGTGGCAGAACTGAAAGCCCTGGAGGTACATTAGGAATGCTGATATTAAGAATCATACCTAGTCACAGAATGAGATGGCTACCTCATAAGGAGGGCCAGGGATGCCAGGGATGTATTTGTGGCGCTGCTCCTGGGACTATCCTTCAATTGTCCCCCCCCCCGCCCCCCCCAAGTTATTTCTGACTGTGCCGTGTTGTGCTAGGCTCATGATCTGTCTGCTGTCTTACTTCATCAAACTGCTGACATCCTCCTCTTATCTGAAGAGTTCATGTGCTCCTGCTTTCTTGGTATTATGTCTCTGTGGACTGGCTAAATGATCTGTTAAAGAACCCTATTTCGTGCATGCCTCTAGAATCCCCTATTGCCCCACATTCCCTACGTCCTATCTTTGTGAGCAGCCTTCACCAGACCGATCTGTCTAGTGCTGCTAATCCAGACTCCTTGAAAACTAATAGTGATGACAGCTGATGAGCAGGACATTATTTTGGTTGTCTTATGTTGAAGGAATGTACTTCAGTAGTTTCAATGACATACATTTTTGCCAAATACACTTGGGTTTCTGAAATAGAGAAGCACCCTTGGTGTGAGTGTAGTAATAAGGGATCCCATTATAATAGAATCCTCACAGCTAGGCTTCTTCATGGCTCAGCAAAGTAATCTTAGAGGGAAAATTTGAACAAATATTAAACAAAATATTAAAATATGTATATTAAAACATGGTAAATTACAAGTTCTCTGTCCCAGATTATTAGTTGATTAAGAAGTATGTAACTAATATGGCTAAAATTCTAAAAGAAGAGCAATCAGAAGATTCATTATGTAGAGAATCATGTTTTAGATTTTTCTCTAGTCTGTATTTTTAGCATTCTTCCTTTTCTGCTTTTGTTTTGAACTACTTTTGTCTTCTTGCAGAAATATTTTGTGTAAAAGCCAGCAGAGCTGTAGGGCATCTTTTTCCATTTGGAGACTGCTAGAGATAGCAGACAATGGGATTTTGCATTAAAAATAAAAGCTTTGAGTTTGTTTTAGAAAAAGAATTTCTGTTTCAAAAATGAGGCCCATGAGAGAAAATGGAAGAGACTTTAACTTTTAAAAAAATTGTTTCATGCTGTTTCTTTCACTTTGAAGAAACTTTTTAAAAAATCTCATTTAACATTGCTTAAATAATAACCTAATTTTTACTTCAATGGAATCCATTATAAGTGTTAGCTATTAGCAATTAGTTATGTAAAAGATCTGTATTTTAATTAATATGTATTACATTAGATTTATTTCTATGTGTATAGGTAATCATGTTTTAATGATTTACCTATTCTCTCTGAAGTAAATGACTGAAAAAGACAACTATATTTTTGAAGTATTGGCAGGAATTCTAAAGTGAAATTTTTGATCTTGTAAACTCATTGCATGAATGTCAGTTAACTAGTTCCTTCTGGGTCTTCCACTAGAAGCCTCCCAACTTTTCTTGTTTATTTTCTCCTCTCATAAACATATCCTCATTAAATGGTATTTGCATGTCAATATCTGTCTTTAAATTTCATTCCTTTTTCTTTAGTCTTTAGATAATATGTTACTGGAAAAACCCAGTGATTTGCCATGAAGACAAAATTCTGACTTGTATTGTTGACTAGTAAGGTTGATTCTGGATTCCAGCACAGTTGAAACTGGTTGGCAAATTTTTGCATTCTTAGAGATTTTAAGTTTAGTTCATCATCCTAATATTACTGTTGAATTAATGAAAAAACATTCTCAATTTACAAGAAGGAAGAATGCCATCTGGATATGTTTATCTCATTATTTATGTATAGTTGGATAACAAACAGACTTAAAGTAAAACAATGATTTTACTTTTACAGACCTTCATTATGATATACCTTTGTCCTGGAATCCTTTTAGGCCCAGGCTGGCTCTTATTATTCAAAATTTTTTAGACTAGTTTTGAGATAATGATACCCAGTATAAATAGAAGCATTTTATAATATTGGAGAAATGTCTTTTAAATATTGCCTTTAAATGAAATTAGGTAAAATTTTAGAATATATTTCAATGTTTAAATAGAGACTGCCTTAGTCCATCTTTTGCTGCTATAACAGAAAGCCATAGACCTGGTAATTTATAATATAAAGACAATTATTTATTTGGCTAACATTTTAAGAAGCAGGGATGTCTAAGAGCACAGCACTGGCAGTTGGAGAAAGCCTTTGTACTAGGTCCTGACATGGTGGGTGGGCCACCAGCACATGTGAGACAGGGAATAAGCCGGCCAGACTCATCCTCTCTTATCAGAAAGCCACTCCTTCAATAACTAACTCATTCTGGCAATAATGACATTAATCCACCCCCGCCCTTGTGATCTAATCACATTTTAATACTGGCCCACCTCTAAATACTGTTATAATAGCAATTAAATTTCAACATGCGTTTTGGAAGGGATATTCAGACCATAGCAAAGGCCATTGTGATAATTAATTTAAATGACACCATCCAAAGAAAATCTCTAAGTATTTGGTTTTGAAAAACAAACAAAACAAATAATTAAAAGAAATCTTAAATTTTTAAGTGCTTCATTGAATAAGTGAATTTTCCCGTAATAATATTTATCTATGAATAAATAATCTCTTTTTCATAAACAAAATAAGAAAGAAAAATCTATTAAGAATCTCAGACTAGAAAATGTCTTCCTTTCTTCATTTTGTGATTCGTGAAAGTATTAACGTTCTAGTTTTAAAGAGAAAGAGAGAGAGAGAGATAATTTTTTAATATTTATTTTTTAGTTTTCAGTGGACACAACATCTTTATTTTATTTTTATGTGGTGCTGAGGATCGAACCCAGCACCCGGTGCATGCCAGGCGAGCGTGCTACCGCTTGAGCCACATCCCCAGACCCAACATTCTTGTTTTTAATACCTTGACTGTTATTAACCTACTGACTGGTCAAAGATTCAACAGACTTGATTTTCAATTTCATTTATTTATAAAAAATTTAAGACTACTTGTTTCATACCACACTTGTGGACTCTTAAGAATATGGAGATAATTTGCAGAAATGTTTGTAGCTTGTATGTGGAATAGACTAGTCATTAAGAGAACACACATAGGAACTTGTAGTAGCCCGGTGAATTATGCCTTTATCTGCAAAAAACATCATGACATCTTTGTGTGGCTAAAGATTTATTAAATGTTCATTTGTCAAAATATTATAGGCTATAAATTTAGTAAGGTCAATAAATATAAGTTCAGATATACAAATCAAGTGAATAGAGAAGAATAATTAATGTGTATATTAAGTCCATTATTCTGTTTAATTTAAGTGGACCCTCCTATGGTACTAGTAAAGTATAACATATTTACATTTCTAGGAATATTTCTTTTCACATCTCTTCCATTTCATCCCAGTCTTTTCCCATGCTAACATATATACAACACAGGTTGTCTTTCTTACATCAACTAATAATCATTGGGGCCTGGGAGTAGACATTGAGGTTAGGCCTGACAACACATGAAAATGAGGCACTTTTCCTGATCATTAGTAATTTCCCAGTATGTAGACTAGTGGTCAATCTACACACAGACTTGAGAGAGAAGATCCCACCTGAGTGATGGAAAATAAACAGTTTTCGAGAAAACTGTTTATCCAATACATTAGGGATGTCTCCCTAAACTTGAGCTTCATTGTGGTCCAGAAAACCGTCTCTCATCACCTGGCTTTGCCAAAGTTATTCTGGCTTCCTTTGGCAAAGTGCTAGGGTCCCAGTTTGCCCTGTGCCAGAGACCCTGGGAGGATTCAGACTTAAGGGCATTACTGCTTTCCTCCTTGCCACTATAACTCCTGATTATGAAAAACCCATGAAAAAGGGGAATAATTGTATATGTCTTAACCTAATTATAGACCTATAGACTAAAGGAATCTCCTGAGGGTAAGGGGAACATCTCTTGGTTGTTAAACAAACACACTTTTTCTGAGGAGTTTAAGGGAGGGGTTGGTTGAAAGAGAGCCTCCTTCTTGCAGCATTTTTTTTAAAAAAATACATTTAGTACACCTGAGCACAGGAACAGTAATGGGAGATTTTAAACTGGCTTGTGAAGGGTATCTATGCAAACAAAGGGAACCTGGATGTTTTCTTACTAATCATCCCATGTCTTTCTCTCAGTCCTACAATCTGAATTGCTAGTGTTTCTGATCAGTGAAAGAAAAGGAGGATCCTGGAGGGAATGGAGGCAGGGGTTCAGAGTGTTGCGTGGCCCCTGCAGAGGCAAAGGTAATGAGAGCTTTCCCTCAGTGCCATTTATCTGCTGATCACCTTAGATACCCCTTAGGGCAGTTGGGAGGGGTTTCAAGAGAAGGAACCTTAGGATTTTTGCCTGAGTGTAGCCCAGGCCGGAAATTCCACATTTGTTCCATACTCCCACCTCTACCTCCACGCAGCCAAAGCAGATCAGGAGTAGGGACACTGTGTACTCAAGCCAATTGCTCTCCAGGCCTGGACAGAAAAGTGGGAAGCGGCTTCGGCAGAACTCAACATGCCAGTTCTGTATTGAACAGGTAATTGGGAGCTGCCTAAGCCAGGAAATCTTTCACCCGGAGTCTTGAAGAGTGGCGGCCGCACCAACTGTATTTAAGTAGCTGAAAGACTCAGTGGTAGAGCATGAGCTTTGCATACACCAGTCCTGGGTTCAGTCCCAGGCACCAAAATGCAAACAAGCAAAGAAATTATATCACCCACAGATGAGCTACAGATATAATCAATTATTGTGTTAGTTTATTTTCCTTGTTGAGAACAGTCATTTTTAACTGTATCTTTAGCCAGGCACAGAAATAATTGTTTTCTGGCTTTCTGCCATTTGTGGCTATCTGCTAGCCTGCCTGTTTCTATCTTTGTATCTGTATATCTATATCTTATCTGTGTGTGTGTGTGTGTTTGTGTGTGTGTAGGTATATATATGAAAATATTTGGAGGATTATTTCTTACAATTTATCTAAGTATGTTTTAAATATAATAAAATGTTTTGTATATTTGTATACAATACATAACTGAATGCTATTATTTATGTCAGATTTCTTAGAATATGACAATACAAAGAACTTTACTTGTAGAAGAGCTATTATTTATTATGACTATATTTGATGGAGACTGCCAGATGGTCATCCATTATACATTCCTTCTTTCTCCCAGAACCCTGATTTTATTTAGGGCAGCAAGAGACACAGGCTTATATTACAGGCTCTTACCTTGCAGTTAGAGCTGTCATTTAATGTAGTTTATAGAATGAGATGCAAATAGGATAATTAATTGCTTTTGGCAAGAACTTGCAGAAAAGAAAAAAAAAAAAAACTCTTTTAAGAGGACTCAAGTCAGCTAACACATGTCCTTTGCCCTTTACCCTTTGCCCTTTTCTTCCCAGATGTCCAGAACTGCAGCAGTCATTTTGTAGTGATTAGGATAAGGTTGAATTGTAGTAATCTCAACCCTGACATCTTTGAGCTTCTGATACAGCAGTTTTCTTCTGAAGAACATAGACTCTGCAGTATACTGTTTATGCTATGGATCTTTCGGTTTTGCTTTGCATGTAGTAATACACGAGGCACCATATCAGAAGGATCCAAAACCCTTCATTGTCTCTCTTTCAAATTGCTTCTTTTTAAACACTGAATGCTCACAGAAATGCAGCCACTTCTTTTTCTGCTTCTAGGTTGGCCACCAAGTTTTATTCTTAGATTCTTTTGAAGCCACAGTTATACAATAAAGGAGTTTGCTTGCCTTTTTTTTTTTTAAACTGGAAGTTGAATGGAATTTAGAATGATGTTTGAGAAGCAGAATCTTTTGCGTCTATAGCAACTAAGAGCTATGTTTCTAAACAAATTTTATGAGATTTGTTTTTCCAATATTTACTAAATTGTGGAAGGACAATGGAGTGGGGTTTGGCATTTTCGGTCAGTGTTATGTAGAGTGACATGTATTTCATTTTTGTATAACAACAATTGTTATTTTAATTTTTCTTAATGTTCAGGTTGAAAAAGGCACTTTTATGATTTAAATAATTTTTTACTTTGATTATAAAAGATAATTCTTCAAGTACTCTTAATTTTTATTTTAAATATTAAATCTTTTAAAACTTATTTATTTTTAAGATGTTATTTATGAAGTGAAAAGAACCAAAAATCTATTTTATATGAAGTTTTGTCTTTAAAAATATTAAATAGACAGTTTTTTTCTAGTAGATGGACACAATGTCTTTATTTTATTTTTATGTGGTGCCAAGGATCGAACCCAGTGCCTCACAAGTGCCAGGCAAGTGCTCTGCCAAGTGAGCCACAACTCCAGCCCGACTAAGTTTATTTTTAATTTATCTTTTGTCTTTTTCTTCTCTTTTCACTTTTTCTTATTCTTCTATTCATCCTTAAGTTATCCTTAAGATATTTTAGACTCAAAATAATGTTTACTTTTATTGAAAAGTCATATTGTATATATTTATGGTGTAGAATGTGATATTTTGATATATGTACACCATGTGGATGATGAAAATAGGCTAATCAACATATTCATCACCTCACTTATTTTTTGTGGTGAGACATTTGAAATTCACTCTCTTACCACTTTTGAAATATACATTATTAGCTATACTTTCCATACAACGCAGTTGATTACTTGAGCTTATTCCTTTTATCCAAACTGAAACTTTGTTCCTTTTGGACAACATCCCTCTATTCCTTCCTTCTGCTCTTCTGTAATCTCTGCTAATCACCATTGTACTCTTTATTTCTGTGGGTTTAGTTTTTTAGATCACACCTATAATATGATGTCATGCAGTTTTGTCTTTCTGTGCCTAGCTTATTTAATGTGATGACTTTGTTTTAGTCAGCTTTTTTGCTTCGTGACTAAAAGATCTGACCAGAACAATTTTAGGAAGAAAAGTTTATTTGAGGGCACACAGTTACAGAAGTCTTAATCTATAGAAGGCTGGCTCCATTCCCTGGGGAAAGGCTGAACCTCATGGTGGAAGAGTGTGGCAGAGGGAAGCAACTCACATGGTAGCCAGGAAGTAGAGAGAGTCCACTTGCTAGATACAAACATATACCCAAAGCCATATGCTAATTCCCACCTCTTCCAGCCACACACTTCCACTTCAATTTCCACTCAATTAACCTCTATCAGGGGATTAAATCACTGATTGAGTTGAGACTCTTACAACCCAATCATTTCTCCTCTGAACCTTCTTGCACTGTCTTACAAGTGAGCTTTTGGGGTCCTACAGATTTATCCATGTTGTTACAAATGACAGAATTTCCTTCTTTTGAAGGTGGAACAGTATTCCATTGTGTATATAAACGACTTTTTATTTGTCCATTTATTCACTGAGGGATATTTGGGGAGATTGTATATCTTGACTACTGTGAATGATGCTCCCTAGCCTGGGGGTACAGACATCTCTTCAGCATATTGATTTCAGTTCCTTGGCATATATACCCAGTAGTCAAAGGGGAGTTCTATTTTTAGTTAAAAACAACAACAACAACAACAACAAAACCTCCATACTGTTGTCTATGATGTCTGTACTAATTTACATTCCCACTTACAGTCTGCAAAGATTTCGTTTTCTCCACATTCTCTATCAGCACTTGTTATCTTTCACCTTTTGTCGTCTTTCATCATTCCAGCAGGTATGAGATGGTAGTTCATTGTGGTTCAGTTTGCATTTTTGTGATGATTAGTTATGTTGAACATTTTTTTAATGAACCTGTTGGCCATTTTAATGTTTTGAGAAATATCTGTTAAGTCATTTGTCCATTGTTTAATGATTGGGTTATTTGTTTTTCTTGTAATTGAGTTCTTTGGAGTTTCTTTTACATATTTTGGATATTGACCCCTTTATCACATAGATGATTTGCAAATATTTTCTCCCATTCTGTAGGTTGTCTTTCATGCTGTTGATTGTTTCTTTTGCTGTGCAGAAATTTTTTTTTAGATATAATCCCATTTGTCTCATTGCTTTTGTTGCCTGTGGTTTTTTAAAATACTTTATTTTGTAGTTATAGTTGGACACAATACCTTTATTTTGTTTATTTATTTTTTATGTGGTGCTGAGGATCGAACCCAGGCCCTTGCACGTGGTAGGCGAGCGCTCTACCGCTGAGCCCCAGCCCCAGTCCTGTTGCCTGTGCTTTTATTGTCATATCCCTTTGGCCAAGACCAATGTTGAAAAACTTTCCTGGTATGTCTTTTTGTGGTTTTACTGTTTATGGTCTTATATTTAAATCTTTCATCCATTTTTGAGTTGATTCTTGTGGATGTCCTGAGATAAGGACCCAGTTTTATTCTTCTTCAGAACAGCCAGTTTATCAACAACATTTATTGAAGACATTGTCCTTTCCTCATTATCTGATGTTGGTACTTTTATGGAAAATCAATTGATTATAAGTGTGTGGGTTTATTTCACTATTTTGTATCTTATTCCATTGATCAGTGTAGTGTGTCTGATATTTTGCCAGTACCATGGTGTCTTGATTAGTGTATGTTTGGATGTCTGGTAGTGTGATGACATCAGCTTTGTTCTTTTTGTTTAAGATAACATTGGCTATTTGGGTCTTTTGAGGTGTCATAAAAATTTTAAGATTGATTAATCTATTTCTGGAAAAATGACATTGGAATTTTGATATGGATTTCATTGAATCTAGGGATTGCTTTTGTTAGTATGATGTTAATGTTTGCATATGAGGTGTCCCCCCCAGAGCTCCTGGTAATGCAAGAATATTCAGAGGTGAAATGATTAGATTATGAGAGCTGCAACCCAATCAGTCCATCCCAGTGTGAATGGACTAACTGGGTGGTAACTGTCAGTAGGTGGGGGTACTGCTTGGGGAGATAGGTCACTTGGGGTGTGCCCTGGAAAGGTGCATCTCCCTTGTGGTGCCCTCCCCCCATCTCTCTCTCTCTCTCACCCTCTCTCTTTCTCTCCCTCCCTACTCCCTCTCTGGTTCCTGAACCCACCAAGAGCAACTTTCCTTCCCTGGGCCCTTCCCCCATCATGTGCTGCCTCACCTTGGGCCCAGAATTAATGGATTCAGCAATGGATTCATTAGTTAAACCTTGAATAAAGAAACTGTAGCATATATACTCAGTGGAGTATTTATTTACTCAGCCATAAAAAGAAAGAAATTATGTCATTTTATGGTAAATGGATGGAATTGGAGAACATGTTAAGTATAATAAACCAGTCTCAGAAGGTCAAGAGTTGGGTGTTTTTCTCTCATATGTGAAAGCTAGAGAGAAAGAAGAAATGTTTTTAAAAAAGGAAATCTCTCTTGAAAATAGAAGGCAGGCGGGGAGGAGAGATGAGAAAGGGGAAGAACTGTGGAATGAAATTGACTGAACTATGTTCTGTGCATGTATGAATATATTACAGTGAATTCTATTTTATGTATAACTGTAATGTACCAATTGAAACATAAATTAATAGAAGGAAGACCAATCAAGGGAATTGGGGGAAGGTGGAAGGAGGTAGTACTAAGGCTCAAAAAGGAACAAATTATGTTGTATACATTTATGAATATGTTAAAATGAACCCAAAAATTATGTATAACTATATGTACTAATAACAAAGAAAATCTACATGACTTCAGCTCCCTTAGATTTGTTAAAATTTGTTTTATGGTCTAACATATAATCGATTCAGGAGAATGTTCCATGTGTACTTGAGAATAACTTATATTATGTTGCTACTGAATGCAGTGTTCTGTTAGGTCCATTTGGTCTAAAGTGAAATTCAAGTCCAAAGTTTCCATACTGCTTTCTTTCTAGATGATCTATCCATTGCTAAAAGTGAAGTCTTGAAGTCCTATACCATTATTGTATTGCAGTCTACTTCTCATTTCAGATTTATTAATATTTATTTTACATATTTAAGTGCTCTGATGTTAAGTGCATATATTCTTACAATTGTTAATTCTTTTGATAAATTGACCTCTTTATCACTATATAATGACTTTCTTTGTCTCTTTTTACTTAAATTCTATTTTGTCTGATGTAACTATGGGTACCTTTACTCTCTTGGTTCCATTTACATTTAATATCTTTTTTATACCTTCACTTTCAGTCCATGTTCTTAGATGTGAGGTGATCCTCCTATAAGAGGCATCTTTTTTTTATAAATTGATTCAACCACTATGATTTTTTGAAGTACATGGGGGTATCTCTGTCTTTTGATTGAGAATTTAGTCTATTTTATATTCAAGGTAACTATTGATAGGTCAGAACTTGTTACTGCCATTATGTAAAAGTTTTTTTCTGGCTATTCTGTAGATCCTTTGATCCTCTTTTCTTCTCTCCCTTTGTGGTTTGATGATTTTCTGCAGTGATAAACACTGAATTCTTTCTTTTTGGGTTTCACTTAATGACTATGGACTTTTGCTTTGTGGTTGCCATGAGGAGTAACAAATCAAACATCATAGACTGTTTAAGCCAATAATAACTTAATTTTTATCACACATAAAAGCACTTCAGTTTTCTTTTACCTTCCTACTCCATTTCATTTTTTGATGTCATAATTTACAACTTTTTTCTACTTTGTATCTCTTAACAATTTATTGTAGTTAGAGTTATTTTTAATAGCTTTGTCTTTTAACCTTCATATAGGAGATAAAGTTACTTTGCATACCACCATTATAGTACTGGAGAATACCAAATCTAACCATGTATTATTTTTACCAGTGAACTTTTTACTTTCCTATGCTTTCTGTTATTGATTAGCAGCCTTCTCTTTAAGCTTTTAAAACTCCCTTTAGCAATTCTATCAGACAGGCCTAGTGGTGCTAAACTTCTCTAATTTTTTGTTTTTCTGGGAATATTTTATTTTCTTCTCATTTCTGAAGGATGGTTTTTCAGGTAAAGTATTCTTGGTTAATAGTTTTTATTCTTTCTCACTTTGAAATAAAATATCACTCTGTCCTGGCCTGCAGTGTTTCTGCTGAGAATTCAGCCAATAGCCATAATGAGACCTCCTTATAGGTGATATGAGCCTTTTGTTTTTAAATTGAAGATGGACACAATATCCTTGTTTTATTTATTTGTTTATTTTTATGTGTTGCTGAGGATCAAACCCAGTGCCTCATATGTGCTAGGCAAGTATGCTACCTCTCAGCTGCAACCCCAGCCCAGAGATATGAATCTTATCTCTTCCTGTTTTCAGAATTGTCTTTGATTTTTGATAGTTTGATTTGATGTATCTCAAATTGATAGAATTTCTCATTGGGCTGGATTTAGAAACATCTGAGTTACCTGTATCTGAACATTGACATCTTTCCCTAGATATGGGAAATCTTTAGCCTTCGTTTTCTGAAATATCATTTGGGTCTGTTTTCTTTCTCTTATTCTCGAATTTCTATTGTGCAAAAAGTTAGGTTTTTTGATGGTGTAACATAATTCCCACAGGGTTTCTCCATTCTTTTTCATTCCTTTTTCCTTCTCTGACAGGGTGATTTCAAATGTCCTGTCTTTGAGCTCACTGATGGCTTCTTCTGCTTAATTGAGTCTGAGCGTCAAGCTTTCTATTGAATTTTAATTTCAGTTATTATATTCTTTATCTCTAGAATTTCTGTTTTTAAAAATTTGTTTTTTCAAACTTATAATTTTGTGTATTGTTTTCCAAATTCATTGAATTTTTATCCAGCCATATTTTCATGTAATTCCATGAACTTACTTAAGAGGATTATTCTGAATTCTTTGCTAGTCATTTCATAAATCACTATTTCTTGGGAGTTCAATGTAGGAGTTTTGTTAAGTTTCTTTTGGTGGTATCATGTGTCCCTGATTTTTTTTTTTTTTTTTTTTTGGTATTCTTTATGTCCTTGCCTTGGAGTCCATGCATTTGAAGATGCAGCCACCCCTTCTAGCTTTAGTGTGTTTGTTCTTGGGATGATATAGACCTTCACACCCAAATCTATCCTGGGATTCTGGGTAGGATATCTGGTAGTGACTACTACTACCTAGTAGTAGGTAGGCCTTGCTGTTGTTTTTCCTAGTTATGCTAGTTTTCTGCCTGGGCTTTGAGGTTAGATAGGGCTGTTGGCTGTATCTTGCAGTCCAGTGAGACCACTAGTTAGGCTCTGTGGTCAGTTTCAGTGTCTGTCAGGGCTCTTCAGTCACTTCTGATCAGGTAGGGTTGTAGTCTGCATTCCTTGGAAACGTAGTAGTATTGCTTGGAATCTGTAGTTGGACAGGACTGCAGGCTGTACTCTTGAGGCTGGGAAAGTCCCCTTGAGTTTCTGTTCAGCTTCTTGGCATGGGCAGGACCAGAGGCCATGCTTCACAGTTATGTGCAGTCATGGGCCTGCCTCCTTTGGCTGGGCTTTAGAACTGCGCAGGGTTATTGCTTGATCATAAGGGTCAGGTGGGGTTAGATGGGTTAGGTGGGGCTGTGCAGATGTGTGGGAACATGGGTTTTCTTTATGGCATGGGGAAGCCTTATACAGAGGTCCCAGATTGAACATAATCACACCTCAGATACCCAAAATTGGTAAATCCAGATATAACCTTAAAAATTAAATGTCTGAGGAACAAAATGGAGTGGTATATCAGGTAGTGTGAAGAGCAAAAGATTGTTAGAACCAAGAGCAGCCAGACTTGTTTGGTAAATGCCAGTGATACTGTATTGCGCATTGCTGATGATAGGTTAGAAGCTTAGTATTTGGGGAGTATGATCTTTTATATTTTTATATGATCATCTATAATGTAAATACTCCATACTTCACTGTAAGAATCAGAAACTGAAATGTAGTATTTCTTAGGTAACAAAACTGAGTGGTAGTGTGCATTTTGTTCTCATACAGTAAAACTGGTTGCTTGTCATTGAATATCTTTGTTCTTAGAAGCTTAATCATGTTTGAATAAATGCATTTGAATTTTTTAAATGTAACATGAAAAACTGTGGTGAAAACACTTTTCATGGTTCATTTCCTCTTATATTCATGTTTTCACTAATCTTAATGCTTACCAAAGGGTAACCTGAAAGATGGCATTGTGTACAAGTAAAAAAGAATAAGTAGCTCAACAGACCAGTGAAGCAGAATAATAAGGAATATAAAGTAGCCTGTGATAGAATGGTTATCACATTAACTTACAATTGCCTCAGAAAAAAATATTTTCCTAAATCATACCCAAATGGGCAGGGGTAGAAGGACAAATGAAATGCTGCAATACTGTGAAGAAATGGTTCTATGTTCATGTTATTGATAAGGAGAGCTTTTAAAATACTGGTTGTAAGAACATCTCTTTCCTATCACATAATGAAAAGATATCTGATGTGATCATGGACAGAGTGATAGGAAAAGTTATATTCCAGCACTACTTTATTTATTTTATATACGTTGCGAAGAATTTGACAATAAAGGTTGAAAAATGTACATTCAGCATATCTTGAACTAATTCAAGTATGCTGTCTTTTTTTTTCTTCATTATCTATTGAATCCCTATGTGTACCAGGGATTGTGCTAAATGGTCGGGATATATAGGGAACGTGGGGCTATGTTACAGTGGGGAAGGTGGACAAATAAACAGCCCTAAAGAAGTAGTCAACTGGGGCTGGGGAATGTGGCTCAAGCGGTAGCGCGCTCGCCTGCCATGCGTGCGGCCCGGGTTCGATCCTCAGCACCACATACAAACAAAGATGTTGTGTCTGCCGAGAACTGAAAAATAAATATTAAAAAAAAAAAAAGAAGTAGTCAACTATGTAATGAACTTGAAGGTGATGTATTCTATGGGGCAAAAGAACAACAAAGCTGGAAATGGGGACTGGGTGAACTAGGGTACAAGGGGGGTGGCACACAACAAAGTTAAAAATGGGGTGTCTGGGACGCCTCAGTATAATGGTAACATTTAAGCAAAACCTTAAAACCTTGAGAAAGAAGCCATGTGAATACCTGGTGGAAAGCTTCTAGGCCCTCCAATGAGAACAAGGAGGCAGGTGGTAGTGGGACAGTGTAGAAGGGAGGAGCTAGGAGTGGGAATTGGCAGTGGATCATGGGAGGCCTGAGGCATGAATGGAGTCTTTGACTTTTAGTTTTTTTTTTTTTTTTTTTTTTTTAATAATAGCTTTGTTGAAGTATAGTTCACATGTTAACAATTTGCTCATAAGTACACAATTCAGTGGTTTTTAATGTAGTCACAAAGCTGGGCAACCATCTTCAAAATCAATTTTAGAACATTTTAATCTCCCTAAAAAGGAAAGTACATGCTCCTATCCTCAAACACACCCTATCTCATTCGAAGAAATCAGTAATCTGTTTTCTGTTTCTATGGAATTGCCCACCCTGGAAATTTAATATAAATGTAATTATATAATGTGTGGTCTCTTATGATACTTACCAAAAAATGTTTTCAGGGTTCACATGTGTTGTAACATGTCTTAGTGCTCCTTTACTATTTATAACTGAATAATATTCCATTGAATATACTGTATTTTGTTTGTCCACTCATCAACTGATGGACTTGGTTTATTTCCTTCTTGGGTCTACTAAGAATAATATTAGTATAAACATTTGTATGCTAATTTTTTGTGTGTAGATATATGTCTTCATTTCTTCACCATGATTGGAATTCTTAGGTCACATGGTACCTTCATGTTTAACTCTGTGACAAATTGCCAGACTGTTTTCCTATTTGCCTATATCATTTTACATTCCCACTAGTAGTGTTGCAGGTTCTGATTTCTCCACTTCTTTACTAATAATGCTTGTCATTATTTGTCTTTTTTTATTATAGCTATTCTAGTGGGTGTGAAGTGGTTTCTCATTCTTTTTTTTTACCTTTTTTAATTGATTTTTTAAAAAAATAAAAAATAAATGACAGCGGAATGTATTACAATTCTTATTACATGTATACATCACAAGTTTTCATATCTCTGGTTATATATAAAGTATGTTGATACCAATTCGTGTCTTCAAACATGTACTTTGGGTAATGACGTCTATCACATTCCACCATCAATGCTAATCCTCTGCCCCTTCCCTTTTCCTCCCACCCCTCTGCCGTATCTAGAATTCATCTATCCCTACCATGCTCCCCCTCCCTACCCTACTATGAGTCAGCCTCCTTATATCAGAGAAAACATTTGGCATTTTTGGAGGGGGGGTGGATTGGCTAACTTCAATTAGCATTATCTTCTCCAACGCCATCTATTTACCTGCAAATGCCATGATTTTATTCTCTTTTATTGCTGAATAAAATTCCATTGTGTACATATGCCACATTTTTTAAAATCTATTTATCCACTGAAGGGCATCTAGGTTGGCACCACAGTTTAGCTCTTGTGAATTGTGCTGCTATAAACATTGATGTGGCTGTGTCCCTGTAGTATGCTGTTTTTAAGTCTTTTGGGTATAAACCAAGGAGAGGGATAGCTGGGTCAAATAGTGGTTCCATTCCCAGATTTCCAAGGAATCTCCATACTGCTTTCCATAATGGCTGCACCAATTTGCAGTCCCACCAGCAATATATGAGTGTGCCTTTTCCCCTACATCCTTGCCAACACTTATTGTTGTTTGTCTTCCTAATAGCTGCCATTCTGACTGGAGTGAGATGATATCTTAGAGTAGTTTTGATTTGCATTTCTCTAATTGCTAGAGATGTTGAACATTTTTTTCATATATTTGTTGATTGATTGTATATCCTCTTCTGAGTAGTATCTGTTCAGGCCCTTGGCCCATTTGTTGATAGGGTTATTTATTTATTTATTTTTGGTGCTTAGCTTTTTGAATTCTTCATATACCCTAGAGATTAGTGCTCTATCTGATGTGTGAGGGGTAAAGATTTGCTCCCAGGATGTAGGCTCTTTGTTCACCTCACAGATTGTTTCTTTTGCTGAGAAAAAACTTTTTAGTTTGATTTTATCCCATTTATTGATTTTTTTGTTTTAATACTTGCACTATAGGAGACTTACTAGGGAAGTTGGGGCCTAATCCCACATAATGAAGATTAGGGCTTCCTTTTTCTTCTGTTAGATGCAGCGTCTCTGGTTTAATTCCTAGGTCCTTGATTCATTTTGAGTTAAGTTTTGGCATGGTGAGAGATAGGGGTTTAATTTCATTTTGTTGCATATGGATTTCCAGTTTTCCCAGCACCATTTGTTGAAGAGTCTATCTTTTCTACAGTGCATGTTTTTGGCACATTTGTCTAATGTAAGATAATTGTAATTTTGTGTTTGCCTACTGATAATGATTTGATCATCTTTTCATATCTTTTTTGCCATTTGTGTATCTTCTTTGGAGAAATGTCTATTCAGATCCTTTGCCCATTTTGAAACTGTATTAATTGTCCATTTATTATTGAATTGCTAAATTCTTTATATATTCAGAAATAGTTGCATCCATTAAGCATGTATCCCTTGGTATGCTTAATACAATCATATTGAATAAAATTTGAGTGATCATATTATATTTCCATTATACTGTTGTTATGTTAGAATATAGTCAGCTACATACCAGTTTTAATTTTCTCCTTTAATTTTAAGCTGTATTTAAATAAATTGATGTTTCATTGTTTCACCGTTAAATTAATCATCAAAATGGATGAGGTGTTTAAAATCTATTATTTAATGAATGAACAATTTTTTATAATATGGAACATAGTTTAAAATATGTTAAACTTGATTTTTTAAAAAATTTTATAGATGGAAAAAGTAGAAGCAGATCTCACTAGATCCAAGACTCTACGTGAGAAACAGTCTATGGAGTTTTTATGGCAACTGGAGGATGTCAAACAAAGATACGAACAGCAGGTTGGTTGTTCATTTTGTGATACCATTTAACTTTGTAAAAATTATTTTTAGTAATAGATGGACACAATGCCTTTATTTTATTTATTTTCATGTGGTGCTGAGGATTGAAACCAGTGCCTCATACATGCCAGACAAGTGCTCTAGCACTGAGCCACAACCCCAGCCCACCATTTAATTTTTAAAAAAATTTTAAATTTCTTTTAATTAGTTATACATGGCAGTAGAATGCATTTATGTACTTTGATATATCATACGTAGAGGGGATATAATTTTTCATTTTTCTGAGTGTGCATGTTGTAGAATCACATTGGTCATGTAGTCACATATATACATAAAGTAATAATGTCTGTTTCATTCTACTATATTTCCTATACCCACCTCCCCTCCCTTTACTTTCCTCTACCTGATCTAAGGTAACACCATTCTTATCTAATGCCCCCCACCTTATTATGAATTAGCATCTGCATATCAGAGAAAACATTCAGCCTTTGGTTTTGGGATTGACTTACTTCACTTAGCATGATATTCTCCAACTCCATCCATTTACTGGCAAATGCCATAATTTCATTCTTGTTTAAAGCTGAGTAATATTACATTGAATATATATACCACATTTTCTTTATCTATTCATCTATTGAAGGACACCTAGTTGATTCCATAGTTTAGCTATTGTGAATTTAGCTGCTATAACTATTGAAGTGGCTGCATTACTGCAGTATGCTGATTTTAAGTCTTTTGTGTAAAAAATGAGGAGTGGGATAGCTGGGTCAAATGGTTGTTCCATTCCAAGTTTTCTGAGGAAGCTCCATACTGCTATCCATAGTGGTTGTACCAATTTGCAGTCCCACTAGCAAGGTATTAGTGTACCTTTTCCCCCACATCCTTGCCAACATTTAATGTTGCCTGTATTCTTGATGATGCCATTCTCATAGCAGTGATATGAAATCTTAGTGTAATTTTGATTTGCATTTCTCTAATTGCTAGAGATGTTGAACACTTCTTCATATATTTGGTGATAAATTGTATTTCTTCTTCTGTGGAGTATCTATTCAGTTTCTTAGCCCATCTATTGATTGGGTTATTTATGGTTTTTGGTGTTAAGTTTTCTGAGTTCTTTATATATTCTAGAAATTCATGCTTTATCGGAGGTATATGTGGTAAAGATTTTCTCCCAAACTGTAGGCTGTCTCCTTATATTATTGATTGTTTTCTTTTGCTGAGAAGAAGCTTTTTAATTTTAATCCATCTCATTTATTGATTCTTGATTTTACTTCTTGCGTTTTTAGGAGTCTTGTTAAGGAAGTCAGATACTAGGCTGAGACAGTGAAGATTTGGACCTACTTTTTCTTCTGTTAGGTGAAGGGTCTCTGTTCTAGTGGCTAAGTATATGATCCATTTTGAGTTGATTTTTGTGCAGAGTGGTAGATAGAGGTTCAATTTTATTTTGCTACATGTGAATTTCCAGTTTCCCCAGCATCATTTGTTGAATAGGCTTTTTTCTCCAGTGAATGTTTTGGGCACCTTTGTTTAGTATAACATAACTGTATTTATGTGGGTTTGTTTCTGTGTTCTCTATTCTGTACCATTGGTCTACAAGTCTATTTTGGTGCCAATACCATGCTATTTTTGTTACTATAGCTCTGTAGTATAGTTTAAGGTCTGGTATTGTGATGCCTCCTGCTTCACTTTTCTTGCTAAGGATTGCTTTGGCTATTCTAGGTCTCTTATTTTTACACATAAATTTTATGATTGCTTTTTTTATTTCTATGAAGAATGTCATTGGGATTTTAATAGGAATTGCATTAAATATATATAACACTTTTGGTAATGTTAATTACCAAAAGTGTTTTGACAATATTAATTCTGCATATCTAGGAGCATGGGAGAGCTTTCCATCGTCTGAGGTTTTCTTGAATTTCTTCCTTTAGTGTTCTGTAGTTTTTATTGTAGAGGTCTTTCACCTCTTTTGTTAGATTGACTCCCAAGTATTTAATTTTTTTGAGGCTCTCGCGAATGGGTAGTTTTCTTAATTTCTCTTTCAGTGGATTTATTGCTGATGTATAGGAATGCATTTGATTTATGGGTGTTGATTTTATATCCTGCTACTTTGCTGAATTCATTTATTAGTTCTGGGAGTTTTCTGGTGGAATTTTTTGGATCTTCTAGATATAGAGTCATGTCACCAGCAAATAGTGATAGTTTGAGTTCTTCTTCACCTATTTGTATCCCCTTAATTTCTTTCTTCTAATTGCTCTGGCTAGAGTTTGAAGAAGATGTTAAATACAAGTGGTAAAATAAGACATCCTTGTCTTGTTCCAGTTTTTAGATGAATGCTTTCAATTTTCCTTCATTTAGAATGATGCTGGCCTTGAGTTTAGCATATAAAGCTTTTACAATGTTGAGGTATATTCCTACTATCCCTATTTTTTCTAGTGTTTTGAACACCAAGGTGTGCTGTATTTTGTCAAATGCTTTTCTGCACCTGTTCAGATGATCATATGATTCTTATTTTAAGTCTGTTAATATGATGAATTATGTTTATTGATTTCTGTATGTTGAACCAACCCTGCATCCCTGGGATAAAACCCACTTGATTGTGGTGCACTATCTTTTAAATATGTTTTAATATGCAATTTGCCAGAATTTTATTGAGAATTTTTGCATGTATGTTCATCAAGGATATTGGTCTGAAGTTTCTTTCCTTGATGTGTCTTGGTCTTGTTTTGGTATCAGGGTGATATTAACCTCAAAGAATCAGTTTGGAAGGGTTCTTTCCTTTTCTATTTCATGGACTACTTTGAGGTATATTGATGTTAATTCTTCTTTGAAAGTCTTGTAGAACTCAGCTGAGAATCCATCTGGTTCTGGGCTTTTCTTTGTTGGTAGGCTTTTGATGGTGTTTTCTATTTTATTACTTAAAATTGATCTATTTAAATTGTGTATGACCTCCTCATTCAGTTTGGGTAGGTCATATGTCTCTAGAAATTTGTCAGTGTCTTTGATATTTTCTATTTTATTGGAGTTTAAATTTTCAAAATAGTTTCTAATTATCTTCTGTATTTCAGACATGTCTGTTGTGATATTTCCTTTTTCATCTTGTATTTTAGTCATTTGAATTTCCTCTCCTTTTCCCTTCATTAGCATGGACAAGGGTTTAATCTATTATATTTATTTTTTTAGTGAACCAACTTTTTGTTTTGTCAGTTTTTTTCAGTTGTTTCTTTTGTTTTGATTTCATTGATTTTAGCTCTGATTTTAATTATTTTCTGTCTTCTACTGCTTCTGGTGTTGATATGTTCTTCTTTTTCTAGGGCTTGCAGATGCCTGGTTAGATGTAAAACTAATAAATGAATTCAGCAAAGTAGCAGGATATAAAATCAACACCCATAAATCAAATTTTCTGCTATTATAACTTTGAAAAGATTGTGAATTCCTTTGGTTTGTATCTCTGCTCCTTCATCTTTTTATTCTTTTAATGAATGTGCTCAGTGCAATAAGCTTTACTCTTAGTACTGCCTTCATAGTGTCCAGAGATTTTGATATATTAGTGTTTTCATTTACATCTAAGAATTTTTTATTTCATCTTGATATCTTCTGTTATCCATTCATCAATCAATAATGCATTATTGTCTCCATTTATTACAGTAGCTCCTATTTAGTATTTTATCATTGATTTCTAATTTCATTCCATTGTGATCTGATAGAATGCAGGGTATTATCTTTGTTTTTTTATATTTACTAATAGTTGCTTTGTGGCATAAGATATGGTCTGTTTTAGAGAAGGAGCCATGTGATGCTGAGAAGAAAGTTATATTCACTTGTTGATGGATGAAATGTTTTATATATGTCTGTTAAGTCTAAATTATTGATTGTATTATTTAGTTCTATAGTTTCTTTATTTAGTTTTTGTCTGGGTTCTCCCCAGTATTGAGAGAGGTGTGTTAAAGTCACCTAGTATTATTGTGTTTGGTCTGTTTGACTAGTGAAATTGAGAAGGGTTTGTTTGATGTACATAGATGTGCCATTGTTTGGGGCATAAATACTTATAATTGTTATGTCCTGCTGATATATACTTCCCTTAAGAAGTTTGGATGTCCTTCTTAGTCTCTTCTGATTAACTTTGGTTTGAAGTCTACTTTATCTGAGATGAGGATGGAAACCCCTGCTTGTTTATGCAGTCCATATGAGTGATAAGTTTTTTCCCATCCTTTCACCTTCAGCCTTTGGATGTCTTTGCCCATGAGGTCAGTCTCTTCAAGATAGCATATTGTTGGTCTTGCTTTTTAATACAATCTGTCAGACTATGTCTTTTGATTGATGAGTTCAGGCTGTTCACTTCAAAGTTATTATTGATATGATTTGTATTGCCTGTCATTTTGATTTATTTCTGGGTTTTAATTTAACTTAATTTCTCCTTTGGTTGAATATTCCTTTAATGCAGATCCTTACTTTGCTGGGTTTTACTTTGTTGAGAATGTTCTGTAGTGTCGGCTTTCTAGTTGTAAATTTTGTTTATCATGGAAACTTTTAATTTCCTATTCAAATCTGAAACTTAATTTTGCTGAATATAAAATTATTGGTTGGCATCTGTTTTCTTTCAGAGCTTGAAATATATTATTCAAGGCCCTCCTAGATTTAAGTGCATGGGTTGAGATCTGAATTGGTTTCCTCCTATATGTAATTTGATGTTTTTCCTCTCATGGCCTTTAAGATTTTTTCTTTACTCTCTGTGTTAGTCATTCTCATTATAATGTGTCTTGGTGTGGGTCTGCTGTAATTTTGTGCATTTGGTTTCCTGTAAGCCTCTTGTATTTGATTTTCCTCTCCATTCTTCAAGTTTGGGAAATTTTCTGCTGTTATAACTTTGAAAAAATTGTGAATTCTTTTGGTTTGTTTCTCTGCTCATTCATCTATTCCAATAACTCTTAAATTTGGTCTTTTCATGTTATCCTAAAATTCTTGGATATTCTGTTCATGGTTTCTTATCATCTTCTCTGAATATTCAACTCTACTTTCAAGATCATATATTTTTCTCTTCATTGCCTGAGGTTCTGATTTCCAAATGGTCTAGTCTGTTGGTGATGCATTCTATTGAATTTATAATTTGTTTTACTGATTCCTTCATTTCAAGGATTTCTGCTTGTTTTTTTTTCATAATCTCTCTTTATTGAAGTGTTATTTCACTTTCTGTGTTTTTTCTTTGATTTTACTCCTTATACTATCCTTTACTTCACATATCAGTTAAACTATGTACATTCTGAACTCCTTCTTGGACATTTTCTCTACTGTGTTATCAGTGACTTCTTTCATTGAACGATCTTGGTTTATTTGGGGCACTTTATTCCTTTTTTTCTTGTTGTTCATGTGTTTCCCATGTAGCAGTATGGATCTAAGGCAGCATAAATTCTACCCTATGGACCTATAGTGTTCCTGAAGGTTTATAGTGCCTCACCTTTAATGGTAAGACCAATATCTATGGCACCCAGTATAAACAATATATAGCCTTAAACCTTAATAGCTCCCACTAAGGTGTCTACTTCTTTATTACATTAAGTCAAAATGATAAGTTCAATTACTATGTATAGTATAAACAGAAAATTTGATAAAACAGTTTACAACTTCTAATGGTGAATGAGAGAACAGAAGTAATATAATATGCGATGTTCGTGATGGAGGAAAAAAGAAGCTAGACTCAAAAATTCACAGGAAGAGTAGAAAAGGAACTGACCCACATTGGCAGTTGGTTGGAGAAAAGTTGGGAAGAAAATCCCAGAAAATAGGCAGGAGAGAGAAAGTATACGAACAAAGAGAAAAAATTAAAGATATAAGAATACAAAAAAATGCAAATCACCATAATTCTTGGATGTTCTGTTCTTGGTTTCTTACCATTTTCTCTTCATGGTCAACTCTACTTTCAAGATCGTATATTTTCTCTTCATATGGATTGCATAAACAAGCAGGGGTTTCCATCCTCATCTCAGATAAAGTAGACTTAAAACCATAGTTAATCATTGTCCTCCACAAACTGAGCATTATAAACATCCTGTTCCAAATATGGTAGAGATATTAGTGAATCAAAAATAAAATAAATCTCTATGGAAAGTTGAACTGTCTCCACCAGCATTCAAAAGTCTCTCAGCCCTTTCTCTGACGTCTCTTGACATCACCAGGCTCAGATGAGCCCTCACTGACTCAGTCACTATCCCATTGATCTGGGATTTAGGTACCTCAGGGTCAGCCATACTGCAGTCCCAAGATCTCAATGCTGCTTCTACTTGCAGAGAGACCACCAGGGAGCAAAGGAGCAACCTGAGATGCAGCAGTAAGAGAAAGGCTACTAGCACTCCCAGAAGGAAGATCCCAGATACCTCCAAACCTGCAGGTACCCCCACAATGGACTTGCAGGTCCCAGCCAGAGTCCCCAGGCAGAGTGTCTTGTGGTGGTAAACCTGTTGGCAACTTGGCCCCAGGCCCTGGCCGGTGTTCCAAAATGGGTGCAAGCCACGTTCAATCAAACCTGGAGTCTCTTGCAGCAGACCTCTAGGCGGTGGTAGCAGTGGTAGTGGTGGTGGTTGGTGGCAGCAGGCAGCTGGTCAGCAGCAGTGGCAGGTGTCAGTAGTGGCTGCAGTGGCAGCTGAGGCTGTGGAGGCAGTGTCACCAAACGATCTCCAGGGGGCAGTAGTGGTGTCCGTGTCAGTTGTACTGGGGACTTCAGTGTCTGCAGTGGCAGCAGGGGCTGCAGAGCTGCATGGGCAGCAGCACCCAGAAAGAAAACCTGTATGGGACCCCAAGGTGGCAGCAGCAATATTAGAGGCAGCTGCATTGGAGGCAGCTGATTGGAGAAGAGACCTCCGGGCATTAGCGGCAGCAACCTCAGTGGCAGTGTCTTAGATATCGATGGCCATGCCGGAGCAAAGACCTCTGGGCACGTCAGTGGCATCTGCAGCAGCAGTATCTCCCACCATTTAATTCTTAACATACATATAATCTATCTTTTAAACACAGCACAAAATCTCAGAATAATGAAATATTACTAACAGCTTTTATTACCCATGTTTGTAATGTTGAAATAATATTTGTTTTAACAAAATTCAGAAACAGAATTTTAACACTCCATTAAAACTTATTCTTAGGGCTGGGGATGTGGCTCAAGTGGAAGCACACTCGCCTAGCATGCATGAGGCACTGGGTTCGATTCTCAGCACCACATAAATGTAAAGTAAAGATATTGTGTCCACCTAAACAAAAAAAGAAATAAATATTTTTTTAAAAAACTTGTTCTTAAAGTCTGATAATCTGAATATTTAAGTGAAACATGTAATTCTTAAATTTTGTTCCTGTCAAATGATTAGTTTGACTTTTTCATTTAAGAACAAGTGTTGCATACCTGCTTTGTGCCAGGTACTGTTACCAACACTGAGGAGAACAGGGGTGGAGAGGCAAGTCTCCTTTCCTTTTAGAGCTCACATTTTGGTGATAGTCAGACTTGAGGTAAAGAGGGTCCCCTTATGGGTTTTGCACATGGAGAATGAAAAGCAACATAGCACTGGGCACAGGGTCATTGGAAGCCCTGACTTTTCTGCTGAGTCCAAAAACTAAGGAGGAACAGCCAGTACTCTCAGCAGGAATGGTATTCCTGAGAGGGAACAGCAAATTCAGAGATCCTTAGAAGAGAGTAAGCTAGGAACATTTGTGGCCCAAAAACTGGAATAAAGACCAGGCTATCAGAGTGCAGGGGGAAAGGTGTGGTTTATAGGAGAGCCAGGAGACATGGCCCTGACTGCAGCAGAAGAAGGTTAGGTTTTTCTACTAAGTGCTTTGCCTCTTATTTAGTTTAAAAAAATCTTAGTTTCTTTTAAAATATACATTTCTGTTTATTCCCATAATACTTATTTAGCTATTAATTTTTACTTATGTAATTTGTTTGTCTTGTTTCCTTAACATTTGGGAAAAAAATAATTAGCTTAGTCACTCAGGATAAGAAAAAATTTCTAAAGATTCTATTTGAATCTTTTAAATCTTGAAATGGGAGTAATTTTTTACATTATTATATTTAACCCCCATTAAGCAGGTATTATATCAAAAACTAATTAATCCCTTGTGATTGCTGGATTTTATTTCTTCTACTAATTGACAGCAATTAGTGGCTCACTTCAATTCAGTAAGAAGGAAGTCTGATCTGATGTGTGTCCTCAGGGTTGTTGTTGTTTTAATCTTAAAATGTTGGTAAAAATATCTGGCTTGAGCTGTTTGCTTAGGGATGGTGTAATGGCAAAATAGTTATAAAAAAAGAAAAGCTCTTGGGTTGGTCCTTATCAGCTTTTCAGCTATCTTGCTCTATTCCGTATAGTCCAGTCATGCCTATTGTTTAAGACCTAATCTTGTGTTCAGCTCTCATCAAATATTACATGATCTTTTCAATCCACACCAGTCTCTTCTTTCTCTAAAATTAGTTTGATTTTTTTTTTTTTGCCATTTTCTTATTTTGTACACTTAGGTTCTTGTATTATTTGTTAACATATTCACGCTGTTTTTATCTGGAAAGCATATTCTACAAGAGAGAAGAAACTTTCTTATACATTTCTTTAAACGTTTATTATATCTCTCTCTCCTGCTGCCCTACTGGGTGGTTCGAGGTGTAAGCCAGAGGGAGAGCCATCTCGGACCTGGTCATAGAAAAAGTCCTTTATTTCAGATATTACAAGGAAATCCTTCTCCAACCTCTCCACGTCAGCTAACCTTAGAAGCTAAAACAGCTTTAAAAAGAGTTGAAAATGCAATTAGGAGAGAATCCAACATGGCGGCGAGAGGGGAGGCAGTGCTTTCAGTACCTCCTCAACAACGGGGTCAGAGAGACGCATGGATACGCTTAGATTCGACCTGCTGAGAAACTCCTAGCAAAATTCCACTAAAGAGAGACCGGCCGGGAATCCGTAGGATTTTTGGAGGTGACAGTTTGCGCTAGACGAGTGAATCTCCGCCACGCAGCGCAGAGGTCCAGACCCGCCAGCCGCTGCCCGCGCGACTCGGCGACTGTCGGCTGCCTGCACGTGGCCCCCGCGTCAGGGCGGATAGCCTACGAGGCGCAGCGTAGCAGGAGCGGTGCAGGGACTCTAGGAAGAGGTCTCTCGCCAAGCCTTCATGAAATAGCGAACCGGGAGCTGAAACCAACCAGAGACAGACCAGTCCCACCCCTCCCTTCGGACACTCCGGCAAGGAACCTGGGGCCCGCCATAGCAGAGAGGTGACATCACCAGAGTTCGGCCGACAGAATTCCTTCCCAGCGGAGTCCACGTTAGCAGGTGTGTGACTCCCACCCCCTCCAGATACAAGCAGCCAGGAAACCTCGGGAATCTCTCCGGGGGCGTGTCTGTAGGGAAGCAGAGGGGATTCCAGATCCCCACCTCCCCTTAACACCAGCGGCGACACCCAAGATCTTAGCCGCCAGTTTCTGGGGGCGTGCCCACCAAAGGGGTCCGGAAAAATTAAACTGTTGGTTCCCAGATCACCCCACCACAGCACTGGGGCTTAGATGAATGACAGAGAGGGTGTTCATCGTTCGGGATACAGGACACGTGGTGGGGCTGCAAGTGTAATCAGATCCTTGGGGAACCGCCTCTGGTGAACAGGACCTGGCTGGCTGGCTGGGAGGAGGAACAGGGGGAGGGGCCGGATAAGTGAAAGGGCTCTGGACTAACAGGATTGAGAGACTCCCAGGAGCCACCATACAGGGATTTCTGTCAGCACATAGAGGGCACAGCTCCGCCTATTGGAAGAGAAGAAAATGGGATTCAGCCATAGAACAGGGGATGCCAGCATGGCAGAGATCTGATGTCATCGGAGAGCGGCCGAGGAGAGAACTTCATCGGTGCCAGCGGCGACGGAAACAGTTGGTCCCCTGGTAGGGAGGGTGAGTCACAGATACCCGAGTCTCTCTCGCTTTGTCGTCGAGCCAGAGGGGAGGAGCGGGGCCGCCGCCCGCGCCCGCAAGGTAGGCAGACCTGCGACCAACCTGCAGATCAGGCCCAGCGGTCTGCAGGCGTGGTAGGAGGGGCAGGGCAGAGCCGCTGCCTGCGCCGGCAAGGTAAGCAGACCTGCGACAGACCGGCGGATCAGGCCCAGCGGCCTGCCAGCGTGGTACACACTTCACCCCAACTGGAGTAGGGGCAGAGCAGAGCCTTCGCCCATGCCCAGATCAGGCCCAGCGGCCTGCCTGTGTGGTGGTCAAGTGACCCCAATTGGAGTGGGGGCGGAGCGGAACTGACACCCGTGCCCGCAAGGTGGGCAGACCGGCGACCAACCTGCAGATTAGGCCTAGCGGTCCCCGGGCGTGGTAGGAGGGGCAGGGCAGAGCCTTCGCCCCCACCTGCAAGGTAGGCAGACCTGCGACAGAACGGCAGATCAGGCCCAGGGGTCCGCGGGCGTGGTAGACACCTCACACCAATTGGAGGAGGGGCAGAGCAGAGCCCCTGCCCGCACCTGCAAGGGAGACTTTTCAACTATACAAGAGCAATATAAATATATAGGGGGGGAAAAAATTTCAAAAACACAACAGTTTCACCAAGAAGAAAGAAACGCAAGCAGTATGAAAAGACAAGGAAAGAAAGGACTACAAGCAATGCAGGTCAACTCAACTTTAGAAGAGGTAACAGCTGCAGCAGATGGAATGTCAGATAAAGAATTCAGGATATATATGCTTCAGATGATCTGGAGTATCAAGGAAGACATTAGACAGCAAAATCAGACAATGAAAGATCACTTCGACAAGGAATTACACAAACAAATCCAGGAAGCAAAGGATCAACTATACAGGGAGATAGAGGTTATAAAAAACAAACAAACAGAAATCTTAGAAATGCAGGAAGCAATAAACCAACTTAAAAACTCAATGGAGAATACTACCAACAGAGTAGAACACTTAGAAGATAGAACATCAGACAATGAAGACAAAGTATTTCAACTTGAAAAGAACATAGACGGCTCAGCAAGACTGTTAAGAAACCATGAGCAGAACATCCAAGAAATATGGGATAACATTAAGAGACCAAACTTAAGAGTCATTGGGATGCAGGAAGGTATAGAACTCCATACCAAAGGAATGAGCAATTTATTCAATGAAATAATACGAGAAAACTTCCCAGACTTGAAGAATGAGACAGAATCCCAAATTCTAGAAGCCTACAGGACGCCGAATGTGCAGAATTATAAGAGATCCACACCTAGACACATTATAATGAAGATGCCCAACATACAGAATAAGGAGAGAATTTTAAAAGCTACAAGAGAAAGGAAGCAGATTACATTTAGGGGCAAGCCAATCAGGATAACAGCTGATCTTTCAACACAGACTCTGAAAGCTAGAAGATCCTGGAATAACATATTTCAAACACTGAAAGAAAATGGGTTCCAACCAAGAATTGTGTATCCAGCGAAATTAAGCTTCAGGATGGAAGATGAAATTAAAACCTTCCACGACAAACAAAAGTTAAAAGAATATGCAGCTAGAAAACCATCTCTTCAAAACATCCTCGGCAAAACATTACAGGAAGAGGAAACGCAAAATAACAATGAAAACCAACAGTGGGAGGTAGGACAGTAAAGGGGGGGGGGGATAATCAAAGAGGAAAACAAACCATGTTTAGTAACATAAATAAACAAATATGGCTGGAAGAACAACCCATATCTCAATAATAACCCTAAATGTTAATGGCTTAAACTCACCAATTAAGAGACACAGGCTAGTAGAATGGATCACAAAACAAGACCCAACAATATGCTGCCTACAGGAGACGCATTTGATAGGAAAAGACATACATAGGCTGAAGGTGAAAGGTTGGGAAAAATCATATCACTCATATGGACTTCGGAAACAAGCAGGAGTGTCCATACTCATATCAAATAAAATAGATTTCAAGCCAAAGTTAATCAAAAGGGATAAAGAGGGACACTACATACTGCTTAAGGGAACCATACACCAACAAGACATAACAATCATAAATATATATGCCCCAAACAATGGTGCAGCTATGTTCATCAAACAAACTCTTCTCAAGTTCAAGAGTCTAATAGACCACCATACAATAATCATGGGAGACTTCAACACACCTCTCTCGCCACTGGACAGATCTTCCAAACAAAAGTTGAATAAGGAAACTATAGAACTCAATAACACAATTAATAACCTAGACTTAATTGACATATATAGAGTATACCACCCAACATCAAGCAGTTACACTTTTTTCTCAGCAGCACATGGATCCTTCTCAAAAATAGATCATATATTATGTCACAGGGCAACTCTTAGACAATATAAAGGAGTAGAGATAATACCATGCATCCTATCTGATCATAATGGAATGAAACTGAAAATCAACGATAAAAGAAGGAAGGAAAAAGCATACATCACTTGGAGAATGAACAATAGGTTACTGAATGATCAATGGGTTATAGAAGACATCAAGGAGGAAATTAAAAAATTCTTAGAGATTAATGAAAACACAGACACAACATATCGGAATCTATGGGACACATTGAAAGCAGTTCTAAGAGGAAAATTCATTGCTTGGAGTTCATTCCTTAAAAAAAGAAAAAACCAACAAATAAATGATCTCATACTTCATCTCAAAATCCTAGAAAAAGAAGAGCAAAACAACAGCAAAAGAAGTAGAAGGCAAGAAATAATTAAAATCAGAGCTGAAATTAATGAAATCGAAACAAAAGAAACAATTGAAAAAATTGACAAAACTAAAAGTTGGTTCTTTGAAAAAATAAACAAAATCGACAGACCCTTAGCCATGCTAGCGAAGAGAAGAAGAGAGAGAACTCGAATTACTAGCATACGGGATGAAAAAGGCAATATCACAACGGACACTTCAGAAATACAGAAGATAATCAAAAATTATTTTGAGTCCTTATACTCCAATAAATTAGAAGATAGTAAAGGCATAGATAAATTTCTTAAGTCATATGATCTGCCCAGATTGAGTCAGGAGGATATAGACAACCTAAACAGACCAATATCAATCGAGGAAATAGAAGAAACCATCAAAAGACTACCAACTAAGAAAAGCCCAGGACCGGATGGGTATACAGCAGAATTTTACAAAACCTTTAAAGAGGAACTAATACCAATACTTTTCAAGCTACCTCAGGAAATAGAAAAAGAGGGAGATCTTCCAAATTCATTCTACGAGGCCAACATCACCCTGATACCTAAACCAGACAAAGACACTTCAAAGAAAGAAAACTTCAGACCAATATCTCTAATGAACCTAGATGCAAAAATCCTCAATAAAATTCTGGCGAATCGGATACAAAAACATATCAAAAAAATTGTGCACCATGATCAAGTAGGATTCATCCCTGGGATGCAAGGCTGGTTCAATATACGGAAATCAATAAATGTTATTCACCACATCAATAGACTTAAAAATAAGAACCATATGATCATCTCGATAGATGCGGAAAAAGCATTCGACAAAGTACAGCATCCCTTTATGTTCAAAACTCTAGAAAAACTAGGGATAACAGGAACATACCTCAATATTGTAAAAGCAATCTATGCTAAGCCTCAGGCTAGCATCATTCTGAATGGAGAAAAATTGAAGGCATTCCCTCTAAAATCTGGAACAAGACAGGGATGCCCTCTTTCACCACTTCTGTACAACATAGTTCTCGAAACACTGGCCAGAGCAATTAGACAGACGAAAGAAATTAAAGGCATCAAAATAGGAAAAGAAGAACTTAAATTATCACTATTTGCAGATGACATGATTCTATACCTAGAAGACCCAAAAGGGTCTACAAAGAAACTATTAGAACTAATAAATGAATTCAGCAAAGTGGCAGGATATAAAATCAACACGCATAAATCAAAGGCATTCCTGTATATCAGCGACAAATCCTCTGAAATGGAAATGAGGACAACCACTCCATTCACAATATCTTCAAAAAAAATAAAATACTTGGGAATCAACCTAACAAAAGAGGTGAAAGACTTATACAATGGAAACTACAGAACCCTAAAGAGAGAAATAGAAGAAGATCTTAGAAGATGGAAAAATATACCCTGTTCATGGATAGGCAGAACTAACATCATCAAAATGGCGATATTACCAAAAGTTCTCTATAGGTTTAATGCAATGCCAATCAAAATCCCAACGGCATTTCTTGTAGAAATAGAGAAAGCAATCATGAAATTCATATGGAAAAATAAAATACCCAGAATAGCAAAAACAATGCTAAGCAGGAAGTGTGAATCAGGCGGTATAGCGATACCAGACTTCAAACTATACTACAGAGCAATAGTAATAAAAACAGCATGGTACTGGTACCAAAACAGGCGGGTGGACCAATGGTACAGAATAGAGGACACAGAAACCAATCCACAAAACTACAACTATCTTATATTTGATAAAGGGGCTAAAAGCATGCAATTGAGGAAGGATAGCATCTTCAACAAATGGTGCTGGGAAAACTGGAAATCCATATGCAACAAAATGAAACTGAATCCCTTTCTCTCGCCATGCACAAAAGTGAATTCAAAATGGATCAAGGAGCTTGATATCAAATCAGAGACGCGCCGTCTGATAGAAGAAAAAGTTGGCTACGATCTACATACTGTGGGGTCGGGCTCCAAATTCCTCAATAGGACACCCATAGCACAAAAGTTAATAACTAGAATCAACAAATGGGACTTACTCAAACTAAAAAGTTTTTTCTCAGCTAAAGAAACAATAAGAGAGGTAAATAGAGAGCCTACATCCTGGGAACAAATCTTTACTCCTCACACTTCAGATAGAGCCCTAATATCCAGAGTATACAAAGAACTCCAAAAATTAGACAATAAGATAACAGACAACCCAATCAACAAATGGGCCAAGGACCTGAACAGAGACTTCTCAGAGGAGGACATACAATCAATCAACAAGTACATGAAAAAATGCTCACCATCTCTAGCAGTCAGAGAAATGCAAATCAAAACCACCCTAAGATACCATCTCACTCCAGTAAGATTGGCAGCCATTATGAAGTCAAACAACAACAAGTGCTGGCGAGGATGTGGGGAAAAGGGTACACTTGTACATTGCTGGTGGGACTGCAAATTGGTGCAGCCAATTTGGAAAGCAGTATGGAGATTTCTTGGAAAGCTGGGAATGGAACCACCATTTGACCCAGCTATTCCCCTTCTTGGTCTATTCCCTAAAGACCTAAAAAGAGCATGCTACAGGGACACTGCTACATCGATGTTCATAGCAGCTCAATTCACAATCGCAAGACTGTGGAACCAACCCAGATGCCCTTCAATAGACGAATGGATTAAAAAAATGTGGCATTTATACACAATGGAGTATTACTCTGCATTAAAAAATGACAAAATCATAGAATTTGCAGGGAAATGGATGGCACTAGAGCAGATTATGCTAAGTGAAGCTAGCCAATCCCTAAAAAACAAATGCCAAATGTCTTCTTTGATATAAGGAGAGTAACTAAGAACAGAGTAGGGACGAAGAGCATGAGAAGAAGATTAACATTAAACAGGGATGAGAGGTGGGAGGGAAAGGGAGAGAGAAGGGAAATTGCATGGAAATGGAAGGAGACCCTCAGAGTTATACAAAAGTACATACAAGAGGAAGTGAGGGGAAAGGGAAAAATAATACAAGGGGGACAAATGAATGTCAGTAGAGGGGGCAGAGAGAGAAGCGGGGAGGGGAGGGGAGGGGAGGGGGGATAGTAGAGGATAGGAAAGGCAGCAGAACACAACAGACACTAGTATGGCAATATGTAAATCAATGCATGTGTAACTGATGTGATTCTGCAATCTGTATATGGGGTAAAAATGGGAGCTCATAACCCACTTGAATCAAAGTGTGAAATATGATATATCAAGAACTATGTAATGTTTTGAACAGCCAACAATAAAAAATAAAAAAAAAAAGAAGTTACTGAAGGAAAAAATACAAGCTATTTTCAAAGTTGAAGGAGAAGAGACTCAATAAATATTTTTATGGCTGTTAGAGAACCAAAGAGAAAGGCATAATCCTAAACATAGACATGGTAAACTCGCTGGTTTTAGACCAGTCAAGCCTCAAACTTGTTTTTGTTTGGCCAACCCAGGGTTTCTGAAACCAATTTTTGAATGAGTTGTCACAGTTTAAAATACATACGATTTTATGTAAAAATACACATTTCAGGCTTTTCCTATAACCTTAGTAAATCTGACAATTATAGGCTACATTATCCCTCAGCAGTTATCACACTGAGCCAGTTAAGAAGGAAATGTAGTCTTAACAAAATAAGGCTCTTCACTGAACAGTGTGCATATTCATAATAATTAACATTCATTGGTGTTCAGCTTTTAGAACTAGCTTATGGTTATAGAACACAGCATAAATATGATTTACCTTGCTATTCTAACAGTAAAGGAACAGGTGCCGTATGTTCCTGGAATTGGAAGAAAGAGAAGGAAGTAGAGCAGGGGGAAGGAGGAGAGCACTAAGGTGTGGGAGCCCTAAGTGGGGATTTGAGTTGCTGCCCATGTAATGAAGCAAGACATGCAGATTTTAGTACGTTCTCTTAGCATAGATCAACTGTGGAGGAAATGAGAGGAGCAATACAACTGTACAGTGGAAGAGAGGGAGTAAGCGAGGATGAATGGGCTAAAGTCCCATTTATTAGAGTAGAAAGCCTAAAAACAGTGCATACATTTGGTCATTAATGAAAGACCTATACAAGCTGGGTGCAGTGGTACAGTCCCGTAATCCCAGTGACTTGGGAGGCTGAGGCAGATGGATCACAAATTTGAGACTAGCCTTGCAACTTAACAAGACCCTGTCTCAAAATAAAAAATGAAAAGGGCTGGGAATGTATCTCAGTAGTAAAACACCTCTGGGTTAAATTCCTAGTGCAAAAAACAAACAAACAAACAAACAAAAAAAGAAGGTAGGGAGTGGGATAAGAAAGAGCTATAGAGCTATGCAGTATATTATGTAGAAGTATGGGAAACAGAAATGTTTTTAAAAAGTTGCTGCCAGTACAGGAGTGGATGAGTAAAATCAATACATTGTTGATTTTAAAATTTAATTCATATAGTTTTTAATTCAAAAATTCTGTTTCTTGGAACCCATCCTGTAGAAATATTTATACATGTGCAAAATTATATATATGTGCACATGTGTTTGTGGAAGATTATTTGGAATAATGAAAAGAAGTTGAAAATAAAACAAATGAATCACACTATGGAATACTATGTGCTTATTAAAGAAGATTGATTTGAATCCGTATGTGCCAACATATGCAGACTTCTAAAATGTATTGATAAGGGGAGTAAAGCACATCTTAGAACACTTTGTATATTATGATCTCATTTATGTAAAATGAAAACACATGTGTCCTTATCATTTAGTTCAGTATGTAAATTCAGTAAACAAATCTAGAATGGGCATGGAATTATATGTTGGGTATGACAAATTGAGACTTTCATTTTATGCTCTAAATTTTTTTACTTGAAATTTCCCAATGATTATGTACCATACATTACTTAGGTAATTAAAGCATTAGAGTTACAAATGCTAGGAAACAATAGAATGAAGTAAATATAGATTATATTTTACTGTATTGCATTTTAATTGGGTATTAAATTTGGAAGTAATGAAGTAGAAAATAAATTCAAATGATATAATAGGAGTGTAAAATAATCAAAAGATGAAAAGTCTAAAAGAGAAAAGAAGGCAGAAGATAAAACATTAGCAGATTATTTTCAAAGAGACCAAAGACTGAGGAATTTTGCAAAATCTAGTCCAATGGAATTATTTTATCAGAAACTTTTTAAAATATAATGCATGAATGAAGTAGTTAATTTTGGATTAATGTACTGGTACCTGAAAATCATTTTGACATATGGTAGATCATTAATATGTAATTTCACTGAAATATGTTTTATTTGAAAAGCCTAGGAATGTTTTCTACAAAGTTAACATGAAGAGAGGTTGCTTGGGTAAGTAGCTTTAGAAAGTAGGTATAGAAAATTATATTCAGAATTGAAACCTGCCATTGGGAATGAAAGGGACACAGATTTTTTTTTGTTTTAAAAAATAAGAAATAATATTTATAGCAAATACATTAGGCAAAGTGACACTGATTATTTTTTTATTTTTTGGTACCAAGGATTGAACTCAGGGGGACTTAACCACTGAGCCACATCCCCAGCTCTTTTTTTATATTTTATTAGAGACAGGTCTCACTGAGTTCTTAGGGTCTCACTAAGTTGCTGAGGCTGGGTTTGAACTTGCCATCCTCCCATCTCACCCTCCCTAGTCACTGGGATTACAGGTATGTGTGCTGTCCCTGGCAACTCTAATTATTAAATTAATAGATATATAATAAGTACAATTAGTAGGTAACTAATTAGCATAAATCATAATAAAATCATTAATGTCCCAACAAATGACATGACAAAAGGAAAGAAATATACATGAAATTAATTGAATAAACAACCACGTAGAAACATCTTCAGTGTTGGTATTAACAACAACAAAAAAAAGCATGCTGGATCCATTGGCAGAAAAACAGACATGAAGACCAATGGAATAGAAGATACAGACAAACCCACACGAATATAGTTATCTAGACAAAGGCACCATAATACATGGAGAAAAGAGAGCCTTTTCAACAAATGGTGCTGAGAAAACTGGAAATCCATATGTAATAAAATGAAATTAGCCCGTATCTCTCACCAGCAAAAAACTCAACTGTAAGTGAATCAAGGACCTAGGCATTAGACCAGAGGTCCTGTGCCTACTAGAGAAAAAATAAGTGCAAATCTTCATCATATTGGATTAGGAACCACATTTCTCAACAAGAGTCCTAAAGCTCAAGAAGTAAAAGCAAAACTGAATAAATGGGATGGCATCAAACTAAAAAGCTTCTTCACAGAAAAGGAAACAATCAAGAATGTGAAGAGAGAGTCTACAGAATGGAAGAAAATCTTTAGCACCTATACTTCAGATAGAGCATTGATCTCCAGGATATGTAAAAAACTCAAAAAAAAAAATGACTCAGTCAATAAAAGAACAAAAGAACTGAACAGTCACATTGCAGAAGAAGAAATACTAATGGCCAACATATATATGAAAAAATGTTTAACATCTCTAGCAATTAGAGAAATGCAAATTAAAACCACACTTAGATATCATCTCATTCTGCTTTGAATGGCTGTAATCAAGAATACAAGTAACAATAAATGTTGGCAAGGATATGGGGAAAAGTACACTCATACATTGCTGTTGGGAATGCAAATTGGTGCAACCTCTCTGGAAAGCAGTATGAAGATTCCTCAAGAAACTTGGAATGGAACCACCATTTGACCCAGGTGTCATACTCCTCAGTTTATATCCAAAGGACTTAAAATCAGCATACTATAGTAACAAAACCATATCAATGTTTTAGCGGCTCAATTCGCAATAGCTAAACTATGGAAACAATCTAGCTGCCCTTTAATGGATGAATGGACAAAGAAAATGTGGCACATATATGCAATGTAATATTACTCAGCCATAAAGAAGAATGAAATTTGGGCATTTGCCAGTATGTAGATTGGAACTGGAGACTGTCATGCTAAATGAAATAAGCCACCTCTAAAACCCAAAACTCTCTGACATGTGGATGCTGACACACAATTAGTGGAGAAGGGAGAAGGGAGTAGAGAATAGAATTTCATTGGATTAGACAAAGGGGAAAAAAGGAAAGGGAGGGGATAAGGGAATAGGAAAGATAGTAGAATGAATCAGACATAACTTTCCTGTGTTCACACATGATACACAACCAGTGTAACTCTATATCATGCACAACAGCAAGAATAGGATCCTAATTAGAATAAGTCATACTCTGTGTATGTATAATATGTCAAAATACACTCTACTGTCATGTCTGTCTAGAAAGGAGGGGATCAGAAGTTCAAAGCCAGCCTTAGCAACTTAGTGAGGCTCTAAGCAACTTAGCAAGATCCCATCTCAAAATAAAAAAATAATAATAATTAAACCATTAGAATAAAAATTTTACAGAGGGCTGGGAATGTGGCTCAGTGGTTAAATGTCCCTGGGTTTAATCCCCCATACCAAAAAAAAAAAAAAAAAAAAAAAGGCATATTAGATATACTACCTAAAGTTGGAAAAAGGTTAGTGAGATTGGTACTTTTATATATTGCTAGTGGAATGAGAAGTTAATGCAGCCTTTTTAGATCAGTCTGGCAGTATCTACTGAGTTAAAAAAAAAAAATGTTTATTACTTACTCTGGCTCAGTTACCCTTAACTTTGAACATCAGGCAGAAATAGTGAACAACCAATGTTGATTATTTTTTAGATGCGGAATCATGGTTAATTCTTTTACTACACCCCTGCTTTCTGCATTGTAATGTTTTTACTATAAAAATACATTTATGTTAATTTATTTGGATGTATGTTAAGCTTCAAAGGTTTTCCCACAATGATAAATTTTAAAGTCTGTTTTGTCTTTGTATATTCTTTTTTTTTTAGAGAGAGAGAGAGAGAGAGAGAGAGAATTTTTTAATATTTATTTTTTAGTTTTCGGTGGACACAGCATCTTTATTTTATTTTTATGTGGTGCTGAGGATTGAACCCAGCGCCCCGCGCATGCCAGGTGAGCGCGCTACTGCTTGAGCCACATCCCGAGCCCTTTGTATATTCTTTATAAAAATAATTAACAAAAGCTGGGCCAGGTGACACATACCTGTAATCCCAGGGGCTCAGGAGGCTGAAGCAGGAGGAACACAAGTTCAAAGCCAACTTCAGCAAGTTAGTGAAGCACTAAGCAACTCAGTGAGACCCTGTGTCTCACTGAGGATGTAGATCAGTGGTTAAGCCCTGCTGGGTTCAATCCCTGGTACAAAAACAAACAAAAAACAAAAACAAAGAAAAACTCATAAGAATTTTAAATGAGCCAGATATCCTGGTGCACACCTGTAATCCCAATGGCTTGGAAGGCTGAGGCAGGAGAATCTTAAGTTCAAAGCTGTCTCAGCAATTTGGTGAGGCCCTAAGCAACTTAGAAGACCCTGTTTCAAAATAAAAAGTAAAAAGAGCTAGGGATATAGCTCAGAAGTAAAGCATTCCTGGGTTTAATCCTAGAACCCCCCCCCCAAATATATATATATATATATATATATATATATATATATATATATATATATATGTGTGTGTGTGTGTGTGTGTGTGTGTGTGTGTGTGTGTGTGTGTATTTCACAATTATGTGTAACTATAATATACTAATAAAATTGTGAAAAAATGCTTAATAAGGAAAATTGATGAATTCTTTAAAGAAATGATATTATTAACAGAAACCATAAACTATTACATTCATATTTCTGTGTCCTTTTGTTTTTTCATGAAAAAGAGAGAGATGATACAAGGGTAGGTTCTGATAGGAATTATATGAAATATATACAAGGATATCTCAGGTGATGCATTTTTATTTTTATTACATCTGCAGTCCTGTTCATTAGAATCAATGCTGAGAATGCAGATTTCAGCCTGCAACTCACCAAGGAAAGGTAGAGGCAGGAGTATGAGCTAATATATTTTAGGAGAATATTTATTGATATCATAATGTATGAGCTTTTTACTTAATCTTTTTTAATTACTCTTTTTTTCAGCAGAAAATTTTATTAACTGGAACAACATTCCCCCTCACTACTACAAAATTTTAGTATTTTTACTGTGAAAGTTGATTATGAGAAATGATGTAAGTAGAGATCTCTACTAATCAGGACTAGCACATAAAAGTGAAGTCAGTTTAATTACACCTGTGTTCTTCTCTGAACAGGGTAGCCAGGCTGGTAAGGACCAAGGATTAGAGGTAGTGTATCTGTTCTTCACAGAGCCATCTGACAAGGTCCTTCCTATGGGGAAATATGGCTTTGTATTGATACCTTTTTGTGCTTAAGTGATAGTTCAAAGGACCATTTTTGAATGATTCAACTTCAGAGGGTTAGTTATACATAGAATAAGAAAAATCAGTTTCTGAAGATTCAAACAGGTTGGAATTAGGTACGTCACATTTTTTGAAGATGAATACGGAATTCCATGCTTTGGATTAGAAAATCAGTTTCTAAAGTAGGGTGGGAAGCAAGAAAAACAGGCACAGAGGTAAGTGTGGAGTACAGGGGGAAGTGGGACAAGAGAGGTAGTAGAGATGGTCCTAGTCTGTTATTGACATCTCAGGCCACATAAGGAAAACATCAATTCTTGTCACCATGTCTTAAGCAGGATACTGACAAACTTGAACACATTCATGGAATTTCCAAAAGTATAGCAATGTCTGGAACCATGTCAGAGGGAGCATTTAACTGCCAAGAGGAGAGAAGACTCAGGAGAATTGGGTCTCAGAAATGTAAGATCTGTGTTTCCAGAGGACATGAGGCTTGGTGGATGTGACAGTAATTCTAACAGCCAGTGGTTCTTAGGACCTGTTCTACATGTGTTCCATGTGTTCAGCCACCTCCCATCTTCACAGTACTCCCGTGAGTTGGGTACCAGGACTTATTTCCAGCTTACGTACAGCCAGTTATGTAACTGGCCCGGGGTCCCACAAAGTCAAGAGGTGGCAGAGTCAGAATGGTGAGCTCACAACTTCCACTCTAAACACACTACCTTGGTTTTGCAGGGTAGAAATTGAACCTATGTATAGATAGTACTATGAGGAATATTTTGAGTTACTTCTAAGCAGTACTTTCCTACAGAACTATTTGTTTATTCAGAGATTTGTGTTCTAAGAAAGTGTGTTTCCCAACATGAGCATGTTGAAGCATGGGCTGGAGCATTGTGGAAGGAGCTGTGCTTTCGTGGGGGCTGTTTCTCCACCAAGGCCCCTTCCAGATTCTGTGACTTTCTGCTCATTCTCTGGATTGGACTCCACACCCTTCCCTTGTCAGGTATAGACTTTTCTGGTTCCACCACTGAGGCTTTCCTTTGGGTTTCCTACTATCAGGGCTTCTGCCTACTTTTTTGGTAACCATTTAGATGCAAGTGTGACAGGTTTTCTATTCTTTTATCTTATTTTTCTTTAAAACGTAAAAATTTGAAGGTTAAGATCTTAAAATTCTTGCCAGGAGAGAATTTAGGTGCTGACCACCCAGGGTCCTGCTTCTCACACTGGGTAAGGCAACCCCCTGGTATGGGGAGCAAATTGGGTGAATGGGAAGCTGCACATGTGCTTCCTGGAGTGTTCCACAGTCACTTGATTATTTTGTGGGAAAGCAATTAGTTTTACTAGTGAGGTAACATTTATATTAAAACAAACAGACTTTCCTGTTTTGTAAAATGTGAAGTTCCCATGAATTTTTAAGATAAAATAGGACATTTCAAAGAAACTTACAGCTTGCAGAGGCTGCTTCAGGCTAGGCCCTCCAGTCCCACAGGGGGATGCTATTCATTTTCACTGAAGCTAGGGGTGCTTTGGTAGAAAAGTTTTAGAAGCTCTTATCTGGTCTAATCTGCACGTTTTATAATGAGGGAATTGACATTTAGAGGAAATGAATGACTTGTGCCTTCTGGGCCTCAGTTTCCTTCTTCACTTTTAAATTTTGAGCCCCTCCCATATAGAAAGCATCATGCCAAGAACTGTAATGGAAGTGGAAAAAAGCAAAATGGTATTTTAAAATATCTTAGCCCAAATGCAGGCATAAAGCGTACAGATGTGGAAAGCAAAACATCAAACACATGGGATAAATACTCACACAAATATCCTGTAAAGCCCAAGCTTTCATCAAGATTTCCTGTTTCTTTCCTGTATAACCCATTGGAACAAAAAGACAATTCTAATTGTCTTTTCACAAACCTCATTCATGTTGGAAACAAACAACCAAGCAGGCATGCTGGGATTTCCTGAACTGTGGAATTTGGGTTTTGGCAATCCTATCATATCTTTCTTTAATCTTACACTTTATATCTTCTCTTTTAAAGCCTTTAAAGACAAATGGAGTTCAGCAGATAAACAAGTGGTCAAATTCTCCAGAAAGAATAAATGCTTTTTGTCAGTGAATACAAAGAACTCTCCAGGGCCAGCCTCTTACAAGCCACCAAGCCACTGTTACTCCAAACAAAAACATTTGGTAGCAAAGACAGTGGAAGAGACAAAACAGCAATTAGGCAAGATAAGCAAGTGGGAAATTTTAAATAAGAGCAGTTAATTTAGAAAGATCAGTTTATTTAGAAAGCAGACAGCCTGGGATTTCCAGTCCTTTCTTTTTTAATTGTTCTCTTAAATGAGGCTATTTTGTCTACCCTGCAAAAGCAGAGGCAGAAAGCAAGAGACAGGGGAGATGGAGATGCTCACTGACATGCGGTCTCAGGCAGTGGAGAGTATGGGAAGGACTCTCCCCACAGGTGGAGGTGCTGGCCTGAGAGGAGGGGCAGATGCCCTCTGCTGAACTAGTGAGAAGGAAGAACAGAGGCACAGAAGTGTGGAGACCTGCCCTAGGCAATGAAAATGCTCTAATTACTGAAGGTTTTCTTTGTGGAATAGGAGGCAAGCTCATTTGCCGAGTCAGGAGAGTGGAGAGAAGTGGAAATGGTGGGCAGCTATTTTGGTTGTCACAAAACTGATAGGACTAGAAAAACTCGGTAAACTTTCTTTCAGTATTGAAGTCCCAGGTATGGTTAATAACCATGCATTTGCAAGTCTCCTAAAAATCTCTTCAAAATGGATTTTTATATGATTTATTTCTAAGCATGCATAATTTATGTCGCTTTTATTCTCTTTGGTGTGCTCTTACTTACCTCATCCTATGCTTTTTAAAAGTCTTTTTTTTTTTTTTGGCTTGGCTTTCCTTTTCCAATTTGTAATGAATAATTTTTGAGCCCCAACAACAAATCAGCCATAGTGCTCCTCAGTGGTAATCAGGCTCTGTTAGATAACTATTTCTTTTAATAACCCTCTAATTCATGGAACTCTGCTATGCCACCAGTCACAGTTGGGTCCTCTAGGCCACAGGCTAAGTACTCAATTTGGCTACCAGGCTGCCAAATCAGAGACCCAGGCAATGAAGCTGTGGAGCCTGGATTTACAGAATGGGTATTAATAGGTAGGGAAGGGCAGTCGAGGTCAGGAAGAAGCTTTTTTCTTTTTTGGCCTGAAATTTTTCTCATTGAGCCTAAAATAATTGCCACTTTTACCTAGACTGGGAATTAGGGTGCAAAGATGAGGCAATTCTTCAGCAACAGTAGAATAAAATGGGTGTTTACTTTCAGAGATATTTTATTTGAAATTTGTTTGGATAGCAATATGGGAAACTCATTATAACCTTTATATATAAAGGAAACAATACAATAAATACATTTAGTATACATTAGAATATAAAATATTGATATATTACATTCAATATAATACGTATAATACATTTAATATATATTAAAAATATAAAAATGGACATAATGCCTTCTTGGTCAATCACTAACTCAGTTTATAGAGCAACTACTTTGTGCTAAATACTTCCAGGTTCCCAGGAGATGACAGTAAACAAACTGTCTCTCTTAAAATATAAGGTGAGGTAATGGTAATTCTACAAAGAAAATAAAGCTAAAGGGTTTGTCAGTGAAGAGGCTGTTTCATAGAAGGTGTTGTTTTATATAAGGTGTTAGTTTGGTTCGTTCATCCAGTGGAGACTCTGCTGCAGTGTAATACTAAGACCTGAGGAGAGCAAAGGAGGAAGCCACAAAAACCCCTGAGGTTGAGGAGAGAGCACGCCAGCAGAGTCAGGAGAGGTGCAGCAGGCATGCCATGGAGCCAAGGCTAAGCAGGGGGATCATATCAAGTGCTGCAGACGGTGGTGGTGAGTCTGGGTTTCTTTCTGAATGTGAGAGGAAGTCCTTGGGGGCACTTAAGCAACATCTGGTTTGCATCTTAACAAGATCATTCTGGCTGCCGTGTGGATCATTGATGGTAGTGGAGATGAGAAGCAGGAGGGAAGCTGGTTTGGAGGTGATTCCAGTGGTCAGGCAAGTCACTGCAGTGGCTGGGACTAAGCTGGGTGTGGTGGGGTGATAGCAAGACACCAGATTTGTGGTATATTTTGCAGGCCAGATTTGTCAATGGATGTGAAATTGAGTAGAAGCTAGGAAGAGACTTAGAGGTTTTCCAGTTGAGCAATCAGGTGAATGCTGATGACAGACCCTGGGACATAAACAGAGAAGAAAGGAAGTCCCTGGACAGAGTCGAGTTACACCTGCAATTAGTGATGGGAAGGAGGTGGAGGAAGCAGCAAAAGAGACTAAGAAGGAGCAGGCTGTGAGGAAAAAGGAAAAACTGAGAAGGTGTGACTTCCCAGGGGCCACATTCGGTAGGTTTTATAGGAAGGAGATGAGATCCGTCTATCTCAGGGGTTGCCAGGATGGGAAGTTAGGTAGGGACTGACACCTGGCCGTTGGCTTTGGCCACCTTGACAGGACCAGTGTAAGTAGAATTTGAGAACAGAAACCCAAGTGCTGTGGGTGGAGAGAGTAGGATGTGATTAACCCTTTTGAGTAGGTTTTGAAGGAAAGGGGAGCAGAGAAATGGGGTGGTAGTTAGAGGAGTAAGCTTTCAAAAAGTGAGATACAGTAAAAACATGTTTGTTAATGAGATGATCCAACAGAGAAGATGAGATGTTGATGGAGAGTGATGGGGAATCGTGAGAGCAACGTGCTGAATTTGGCAAGAGGGGATGGAATCCAGCCCACAGGTGGAAGGACTCAGCTTAGTTAGCAGCAAAGCCTGTAGCCACGGAGCTGTGGGAAGGGCAGGCCCAGTGCAGGGAGACAAGTCAATTTGGTGTTGAGGAAAATGAAGCATCTCTCTTCTGATTACTTCTGATTTTATGTTTTGATTGTTCCTGGATGCCATGTTGTTGCATTCAAAATGAAGAACAGTTACGAAGCCTGTGTTAGGTGAGGGGGGTGATTTATAAGGTGGTTGACCTGTTTGTCAGAAAGTTCCATATTAGCTGACGAACTTGGATGATTGTTAAATATTATGTTCATTCAACAGCAGTGATGTACTAGGTTAAGATGAATGCACATTTCATCAAGAACTGAATGTGTCTTAGAGAAACAAACATAAGTTAAAATATGAAGTTAAGACATGTTTTCCCCCGCCACCATTTTGAATTTCATCTATCAAAATGAATTTTTAATTATTTCCCAATTTGTTTGGTGTGAATTGTCTATCATTAAACCTTTAAAAAAAAAAACATACATTATACAAAGCCTTCCAGAGTTTCAACTGATATGTGGAAGATAAAAACACAGAAAATTATAGCTAATTTTTCAGAAAATTTTAGAAGCAAAGAAGTTATTTTCACTCATTACCTCCAGGTGCCATGTGAGGTATTTTGAAGTGCTAAATGGGAAACATGGTCTTAGGGCAGCACTTGCTTCTGGCACATGCTTCACTCGGCACCGCGGTCATCACTGGTACCTTCAGGCTTTGGCTCACAGTGCATCTTGAGCTTTGGGAGCTTCAGCAGCCATTGGTCCCTGGCTCTTGATGGTTGATTAGAGAGAAAGAAGGATGAAGAAGCAGTCTACGCTGGTACACCTGGTACCATCTCTAGTTGCAGTGGTCAAAGCAATGTTAAACCTTTAAATAAAGAAAACATGATCTGTTGATCCGAGAGATTTCGTGGAATGTTCCTTTTCTTTGTATCAAATCTTGGAGCCATGTGGGCACCCACAGATTACACATTCTATTTCTACTCTTGATATGCTGGTTGCTTTTTTCTATCCTTTGTGCCTTTTTCAATTAAGATGTTGGTCAGAAGTCAGACTATATTATAATATTTTCTATACTAAGATGTATTTTTACTGTGACTCCAAAGATCCAGAGCAGTATGTATTATCTTCAAGGGAGTCTTATTTCTCATGTAATGAATGTTTAGTAGCATATTTTACATCATATAGCTGCAATTAAAAGTTTCCAAGATCTTTTTGAAAAGTTATGAGATCAGCTTAGTGAAACCCTGCTAACTTTACAGGAGGCTTTGTATCATTGGAGCTGAATTTCCGGAGCTTTAGATAGTTAGGAACTTATTTTGACATTTCAGATGTGCTCTTTTGCATATGCAAATTTCTCAGAGACATAACTGAATAATGTTAGATCTCTGTCTCATTAAATGCCTTGGCTTGATGTACCTGTTTATTATTATGGATCTTAATGCCATAAGTCTTGTGAACCATATCAAAGTAATGCTAAATTTCACAGTCAAGAAACAAAAGTTTTCCACAAAGAATGCTTAACTAGTATATAGAATGATTCTGAAGTATTACCAGGAAAGATAGAACCCTGTCTTTGGATGGCTGATATTTCAAAGCAGATTGTCTCTTGAACTATTAATCTGATGATCAATATTATTTTGATAAAATTCATAATGTTTGAACTTTTATTAATATTGATTGATTTATTGATTGTTACTGGGGATTGAACTGGCCCTCTTCCCAGTACTTTTTATTTTTTATTTTGAGGCAGGGTCTCCTTAAATTACTGAGGCTGACCCCAAACTGGGGATCCTCCTGCCTCAGCCTCCCAAATCTCTGGGGTTAGAGGCGAGCACTACTACATGCAGCTCATCTCTTTTTTTTTAAAAAAAGTATAGCACACTTACAATAGTTTGTGATTTTCCTAGGTAGTGGTCTTCACTGCCACTCCAGTCACTTGACCTGAGGTGGAGGTAGATACTGGAACTGCCTTCGCAGTATTGAGAAAGAATCAAAAGTACCAGAAAAGTGAGAATATGAGGGTGGTTTTGGTGCTGTAGACCAGAGAACTCACCTCTAGGAGAGTCTAGAGTACTATCTTCAGTAGAGTACTGAGAGGCACTCTGGTAGTGGGACACTGATACCACTGAGTGGTTGCATTCTAGAAGCATCCTCTGTATTCCAGGGCTGACGTTGAGAGATTGAGAGATGCTGCTCTGGATCTTTCAGCAGGATGGTAGGGTTCCACAAAGGCAGACAGCATGTGGAGCACTCACTGTATTCTGGAAGGCCAGAGTGATTCCTGTTACTGAAACAAGGCTAACTGGCTACCAAGGTGTCTTGTCCTGTAAGGACTTGAGGTGGGTGAGTGGAGCTTGGTATTCTGGGAGAAGGTAGTCAGACAGCCAGTGAGAATACTAGTTGGCTGGCACAACATCCAGAGCAAGTCCAGAGTTGGCAAGTGTATTTTACATCATATTCCACTTCAGGGGAAAAATCATGGTCTTTCACAAGTTTTTAGATCTAGGTCAGTTCACAAACCCAGGCCCATTTGTTGGAAGAAAGGCTGTATCCCTTGTTAAAGACCCAAACCTGACCGCCACAAGGAAGTATTCCTCCAAAGGGTGGTGATACCCTCTGATATGGCAACTGCACACAAAGAAGAAGGAAGCAAACATTCTACCCAAATCCTAGCTTCCAAAAATGACTATTGTTAATAATATTCTTAGTAGTATTACAGAAATTTCATGAGATTGATAAGTATAAGAATATGAAAGTACAGAGACAAAAGCAGTTTTCTTAGAAACAGGACCATGCTTAGAAATAGGACCATTATGTGAAATTAGTTGAAGAAACAAGAGAAACTGAAAGAGGTTCAGAAAAATATTTCTTTTTTTAAGAAATGATTCCTTAGACTGTTAGGAAGTATTTATTAAAAGTATATTGAATAAATGTTATGGTTTAATTTTGAAGGCATTATTTACCCCCTACACTAAAAACTAAAATTAACTTGCATACAGTTCCTACCTGTCCCTACCATTCTGTTTTGTAAATTATGGTATTATTTGTACATTGTTGAAGTATGTGCCCTTTGTATTCTGTTCTATAGTTGTCACAGTTCTATAGACATAGTTTTTTTTTTTTTTTTTTTAAATCTGCCATGTGCTCACCACCAGGACGTTTGGCACAACTCATATCCAAGTTCTTTATTTGGACCTATCTACTGACTACTGAGATTTCATCATTGAGTGACTTTTTTGAGAAGAGCTTATAGTTGTATTCATTGCATTTTTTCTTGCTGGAGAATCATTTGTGTTCTTTTAGCTGTAAAGGATAACTTGACTGGGCATAAACTTCCTTGTTTATCCTTTGTTTCCCTGAAGCTTTGTACATATTGTCCCATTGTCTTTTGGTGCTACGCATTATTCTCAGCTCCACTTTTCTAGTCATCTCTTGTTTAAATGAATCTTATCCTCAATTATTACTTTTTTCAAGAGTGTCTTGGGTTTTTTGAGTTTTTCCATGTTTGAACTTAGTTATAATCTTCTTGAGCCATTATTTTCCTGAATCATAATTAATTTCTCTTGGTATATAGTGTGACTTTTTGATACACACATTCTGTTCTTCATTCATTTTGTGAAAGTTTCCTGATAGCACATTTGTGTGCATGCAGATTTTCATTCTATCTTTCTTCTCTTTGTTTCTTTCCTGGGCCTTTATTATGATTTTCTCAGGCCTTTTGTCTATGTCAGTGGTTCAGTCTTTAGCCATTATTTTATTTAATTCTTTTTAGTTGTAAATGGACACAATATCTTTTTGTGTATTTATTTTTATGTGGTGCTTCGGATTGAACCCAGTGCCTCACACCTGTGAGGCAAGCTCTCTACCACTGAGCAGCAGCCCAGCCCTTTAGCCATTATTTTTAACTCATTATTATTTTAATTTAGAATTAATTTTGTGACCGAGTTATTTCGATCCTTAGCTAATTCTGTTGTTTTGCTTTCTTTGAGTTCTTTTCATTACATTCACGTTTCATCGAGCTCTCCTATAACTGGCTCTGGTTTTAAAGGTGTACTTTTTTTCTCCCTCCAGAGTGATGGGCCTTCCTTGGTTTCTTCATCCTTTCTTTTTTTCCTCTTTCTTACTAAGTCCACCCCCCACCTCACCACCCCCCACGCACACACACAATGTAGTGTTTTTATAGGTGTCCAAACATGTTTTCCCCTCATCTTACTGGGGCATGAAGTGGGCAAGCTTTGTCGAAACCTATAAGCTTTTTCTAAATTCTAGTATAATATGCATGAATTCTCTTTGACCGATTTTCTGCCTTTATTTTCAGCCTGGTTGTCTTTCTCTGAGTTTTAGTGTGAGAACATAAATATTTTGTGGCTTTTACTTTTCTGTAGTTTGAGACTCAGATAGGGATGGAGAGTCAGAGCTTATTTGATATATTAATGAAAGTTCTAAGCGACCTTTGTTAGAGAAACTGACATATCCTCTGTCTTTTAACAATTTACCAATGCTCTGTTCCAGAGTTCGCTGTGCTTGTTAGAGGGTGGTCTCTCGTTTCTGATGGGAACTCTAAAGCCTGTGTTTTGTCAGAATCAGCTCCAGTTTTTTTCTTTCTCAGTTTTATTCATCTCTGGCCTATAGCCATTTTCACTCTGTACAGTTCCCCTTCTTATCCCCCATCTAGGCAGAAGAAGGAAATGTGAGTGTTCCATCTTCAGTCCATTTCTGTCTAAAATCGGGGTATCCAAAAATATTTCTCAGAATTATCTCAAGTCATCAGTTCTATTTCTGGGGCATGGGGATAAAAAGACAAATAAGTTGTCTTACCAAGTGATGTAAGAATCTTCCTTTTATTTCCTTATCTATCACATTTTGAATTGAAATTTATGGTCAAGAAATTATTTAAAAATATTCTAGCCATATTTGCTGGCACTATGTTCACTATAAAACTGTTAGCAGGTCTTAAAATGTAGATTCCAAGACTCCCAGAGACTTGGTAATCTCTTAGCTGCATCTTTGTCTTCCTGAGCACCTGGAATGTGGTCCTGTTCTTGGGCACTTACATGAAACATCTGTTGGAATGAGAACATCAACAGCTGTAAAATGATTCTAGTATGTGGTGGAAGACTGTGCTCTCAAGGACTCAGAACTTCAAACCTTCACTCTTGAGTTTCAGATTCAGAATGTATTAGAGTTGCCATTCATTCTATTAGACGTTACTCTTGGTTCACCCAAAGTATGTAGTAGTTCAAGGTAAAGAAGATACACTACTTCTTTTTACTTCCAAGATGTACCTTCAAGTAAGGGACCAAGCTGGAAGGTCTGAAGGACTCTTCTAACATTTGCTTACTTGGAAGAGGACAGGGACCAGTAAAACTTAGATTTAGCACAGATCCACTTCAGTAATTGTCTTAGTGGTTATGAATACCATCATCAATATAGCCCCAGAATATTAGGGAGTTTCCCTTGACCCTACCATTTATCTAGAAAACACACCTCTAAGAGAAGATGACAACTAGGAAACCTAGGCTGAGACCAGAAAGGGCTCATAAGATCTAGGAGTTAGCTAAGCAGTGTTGGACTAAGCAGATAAACCTCAACTATTTCACTTAAAAGGCTCAACAACCTTGAGATTTATTCATTAAGAAGAATCACTGGGCAACAGGCCCTGGCAAAGTAACAAACCAGTAATAACTTAGGAACATTTATCATTAGAGTTGAAATTTTGTTATAACGATTTCATTTTTTTCTAGTTTTTTTTAAATAAAATGAATAAACATGTTTGAACATGGGCAGATCATTGGTCAATCTATAAGAACAATCAGGTTACTCAAATTAGAATGGTACTGTGAAAGTATATTATTACTAGATCCAAAAATGATACAGCATCATTATAATGATTATACATCTAGTTCTGATCATGTGTCTTTGGGGGATTCTGCAATTTTTTGGCTCTAATTATAGGTCATTTGGATACTTGTAAAATATTTTGCTTTTTTCAATTTTAAGTCATAGTCATTCTCCCATTTTTTGAGACTTCTGAAGATTTCAGTGTAACTTCCCCCTCCTACTTTCTTTCAGTGTTACATATGCAAGTGATTTTGACTAAAGTTTGTGATTTTATTATAATGACACTTGATAGTATAACACTGAGTGGAAATATGTGTCCAAGAACTAAAAATTCTTCAACTCAATAATTTATAGCCTCGGCTGCCTGAAAAAGTGCTATAATAACAATACCATTTTAATTTGTCTTCTGTTGGGATTATTGTTATAGTTAATATTAGTTGTATGACTCAAAGAATAAATCATACACATGTATTGTAAATAATCAAAGATAACTGTACTACTTGGCATAGTATATGCTAGTAGAACATTTTTTATACAATATTTTTCTTATGTTGCCAACAGAGTAATATGGGAGGAAAACCTGAATTTTAAACAAATTCACTATAAAACACCTTTGGTCTCAGATTAAAAATACTTTTTTCCCATATTATTTGTACATTATTTTGTTCTGATAAGTGTACATGTTCAAGAGTTAGCATTCTTTCTTCTAAATAGTTTAATTCAATTATGAATGGTTAGAAATCTATTGTTAATTTTCCAACTCTCTAAGTCACAATAATAAAACATTTAGAAACCTGTTTTAAAGCACATTTAATTTGTGTTTTGATTCTTAATTTGCAATTAGGAGATGAGAATTTCAAATTTCAAAAGAAAATAACTTCTGATATTTAGTGCAGTGTGCATGCCTGGAGAAATGAATGCTATAGCTTTAAGATAAGGTAGTCTGGTGATTCATTGCAGGAAACAAGATCGATTTGGAGCAGGCTCCTACTGTTAGCTTTTTTGAAGATGGATTCTCACGCCGAAAATAACACAACATATTCTAGATAACAGCAGTTTTTCCCCCTGAAATCCACCAAAACTGAAGAAAAATCCAAGTGACTGTTCTTAGCAGCTGTGTGGCCTGGAGTTCACTGGGGAAGCTGGCTTCCTGCAGTCCCCTATTCATCACCTGCTTCAAAGACAGCCTGGCTGGCTATAGTTTGCAGGCCAGGTAGGGTGCCATTGTGCACAGTCTGGGAGGATTAATATCAAAGCTGCGGCAACCAGGCCCTTGGTCTCGGGCTGCCATTCAGTCTAGCAGGGAGAGGCTAAGACTGGCCAAGGTCACAGTCTCCAGTGTGGAGTGGACTGGGAAAGGATCTTGAGAATAGAATGCTTTTTATGAAATCATGGGGCAAGCTTGCAGCACAGCAGGTGCTCTTCTGGAAGACATAACGTGTGTTTATAGTGCTATACCGTGGCTGACAACGAGATAATAGAGCTTCGAAATTTATCATTTTATTTTTAAAAAGACAACTGTATATACAATAATCCAGATGCGTATTTAGCTCAGATCTTTTATTTGAAAATCATAAAGAAAACTGATCGATTTAATTGCTGCTTTTTACATCTGTGTATTTAAGCAAAAAGCAAAGCGTACTGACTATTAACCATTTACAACCATTGCTGATCAGTAATATTGGAATCTTGGGGAGGAAATACCTAGCTTTCGACATAATTTTTTTTCAATGTTCAGATATTCATGTCAACAGATTGCAAAAGGATTTCTTGAATATGCCCAATAGTCTTGAATATTAGGAGGTTTGGATAAAATCCCCCCCACACACACACCAAATGAGGGTATTTCAAGGGTGAGGTAATAATGACGCAAAAATAAAATTTTCAACTTGGACAAATTCGAGAAAAATTAAGCTGTCCATGAGTTGTCATGACGACAAGGATGTTCTGTTGATGAACTGTCCTCCTCATTGTCCAATCAGATAGTAGAGCTGAAGCTGGAGCATGAACAGGAGAAGACGCACCTATTACAGCAGCATAACGCGGAGAAGGGTAGCCTAGTCCGAGACCATGAACGGGAAATTGAAAACCTGGAGAAACAGCTTCGCGCTGCCAACATGGAGCACGAAAATCAAATTCAAGAGTTCAAGAAACGAGATGCGCAGGTAATTACCAATAATATTTGATAAAACGGGTATCTTTTTAAAAAGTCATCAGCGTTTAATGTTTTCCTCTTATTCTTGTTGATGCACGCTGTTTGATCATTTGCAAAACTGACATATAAATGTGATTTTTTTTTTTGTTTTCTCTTCCCCACCTCCCCGTTTGGGGGATGAATAAGGCTTTGACTACAGAAACCACAGGTAGCCAGATTAAAAATCCCATGGCGCGCTATAACTTGGCCCCTTTCTTATAATCTTGTCTCAGCTCCTTTCATGATGGGTTTTTTTAAAGGTATCTACCCCTTACCCCTCCCCTTAGCCTTAGAAAATCCCTAAGAAATATATCAGCCTCACTCCTTGCTTTTTGTTTTAATCTCTGTAGGTAATCAAAGCAGCTGTTTTCATATTTGCTTTTCCTCCCTAGTATTGCTTTTTTTTTTTTCATGAGCCTATTTGATTAGATCACTCAGATGGTAATTGATAAAATGACTCCAGAGAAGGGCTATTTCCCATCAGGTCTGTTGCTTTTTCCTGCATGCACATACACATGCCTTCTAGCCTCCATCTCTGTAGTCCCTGTTGGAAGCCATTTGGCAGAATAACCCCCAGCTGTGGTAGCATTTGACTCTTCAAACTTATGGATGAAATGTGCACTGTCAGCATGGAAAATTATCTTTATAAATTTCAGATGAAAAAAAATCTTATTGGGTATGTATCTTTGTGGTACAATACATTCTTTAGGGTATATATAATCAAGGGCCTTTAATGTATCCTCTTGAGGAGATTGCTGTGAAATTTTATTAAAGGAAAATTCAAGAGCAATTGACAACAATAAAAAGATAATTTTCTTTTCTAATAAGACCATATCATATACTAGGTCTAAATACCTCTTTTCCCATTGAAATCTAATCATACTAACCACACCACAGATAAGCTTTTCCCCCTATTTGTCCTTCCTCCCAAAATAATATAATTTTCAAACAAAAAAATAACTCTTCTGTTATGGTATATGTTTTAACAAGTCTGTAATTATCTAAGCATAAAAATACTGCTAATTAAATAAGATGCTAATTTTTTGAGTGGAGAGCGGGAGGCAGTAAGGCAAAGAATGGGAGTTATTGGTTATTTTTCATTTGACCTTGGGTTGTCTTTTACTTTCAGAGAATAACTGGTGCAATATAAATATGCTCAGCACAGGTTTTTGGCTGATAATATACATTTGTAGAAAAATTATTTTTAGTTTGTTTTATGGTGGCATGCTAATCTAAAGGTAGTCATTGTAGTAGCTATGGTACTAGGATAGTCATATGGTTCCTATTAAATCAACACACATTATACTTTTGCCATCAACCTCATTAGAGCCTTTTAAAAAATATATGCTGGACTTTTGATTTTCAGCCATACAATTTATTTAGAATATTTTCAAACTTGTATTCTCCTTCAGACATGATGTTAAACCCTACCATTGTCTTGCCATTATAACGAAGGAATATGGGGTCTGAATCAGTAAAGGATCTGTTTGCATACTAAAATCAAATAATGGATACAATAAAATACATTAATTTACATAACTTCCTACCATTTTGGTGCTTGGTGGAAAGCCGACACAAGTGGAGGCCGAATTTAGAGGAAATCTTTGTGATTTTGTATATGCCGGATCTGCCATGTAGGGCGCGGTTCATCCAATCATAACAAAAGGGAAATTTTAGAATTACTATGTATAATTAAGCCACAGGGATTGTATAATTTGGTTATTAATTGAATTTCTTCACACAGAAATATTAAGTATGAGGGCTATATGACCTCTTCAAATGTTGTAGTTTAGAATGTTTCTCGTATTTTGTGTCTTTCTTGGATCGTTTTACTAATTAGAATTGCTGTCATGGGAATTCCAGTAAGCAATGGAAACTTAGGCTAAATGCATTCTTGGCCAAAATGAAAATAATTTTGTGTGTTTTGTACTTAGTTGTTTTTAGAAAATAGTTTTTATAACTTTCATCAATGTTATATTTTATAAATTTTAGCATGCACACCAAAATGCTAATAATTTCTGTATATCTTTCGTTATTCATTGAGGTCATTAATTCAGAGTTTTTTTCAGGTAAGCCCTGAATTTTCAAACTATAGCTCTTCATTATTGTGGTCTAAATAGTTTATTGTGTAATTTAGAAATCTAATTCCATTCACAGATTGCAAAAAATACAAAACAAAACAAACAAACAAAAAACCCCAAAATGGATTTTTTTTTAAAAAAAACAGAAGATATTTTTAAATTCACTGTGTTATTTTATGCAGAATAAAGCACACAACATAAATATTAGATTGCATGATTTTTTTTATTTTAGTTCCAGAGAGATTTGATTTTCAGTTAATGTTTGTTCCAGTTTAGTAATGGAGGCCATTTTGTAAAAAGGGTTATTTGAAATACTTAACCACAAGAGGACCAGTACAACATCTATTTGGATACTATGGCTTTGTTTGCAGCTTCTCTTCCATCAGATTCTTAAGTAAGGGTGATACCCTAAAAATTTATTTTTGGCTTCTTCCAAATATGTGATATAATTATATGCCAATATGAAAGTCATTATTATATATTAACCTGCATTAAGGTAAATCAAACCAACTGGGAATTCCCTTTTGGTGAATATGTTTTACAATTATTAGGTTATTTATTCTAATAATTGCTATTTTATAGAATAATGATAAGATATAGTAATGCATCTCAGGACGGTTAAACATTTTTCTCATTTCATTTGGTATAGTTAACTGATTATCCTGTATATTATATTTTCGTCACACTACTTTGATTTTCAATGGTAGGATATATTGTGTCATAATAATCCCATTTGCTAAAATGTTCATTAAATGTTATTACCCTCATATAGATGTTCATGATTATTTAAGAAAATACACCAGATCAATAGAAATGAAGACATAAAAAGTTAAACCTCATTGTTAAATATTTCTCATTTACTAGGACCCTCTTATTGAAATTATTTTGGAAGATGATTTGATTGATTTTATCACAGTTTTAATATGAAGAAAATTTGTAAATATCAGCTTCTTTTGACGTGTCAATTCTATATGTAATTCTTGTTTTGCCTTTGTGCTGTGCTATAATGATAGAATGTCTACATTTTATCTTGTTGAATTTGAAGAAAAATACAACGTAGGTTCCTTGATCCCTTAGTTGTCTTTTTCAGATCCTGAACCATTTAGAGATTGCTTACTCTTTTATGTCTGTTACCCATGTGAGTGGTATGTATGAATACTGTATGACTGTTACATAGAACCTTTGTGATCCGCCCCAGAAGTGATGTCACTTCTAGGATGGCTATGTGACCTGTTGTAGTACAGAAAGATCAAGAAGTCAGGGTAACCAACAGCTGTAGTAAATGACCCTTGGTATCTCTTAAATTGAATATGGCATTCTTGGAGAAGGTTATCAGCCATATCTAAAAGTACATTGAATGTAGCACTTGTTCTAGGGTTCTTGTATAACATTGGTATCTAAATGCCTTTGATTTCTTAAGCTGAAAATCGTGATTCTAATTATGATTCAATAATTTTTGCATAGTAAGTGGACAAATCATCTTGATTTTACTATATTGATTTTGTATTGAGAGGCTGAATTTATCACTGATTCTAAAATGTGGAATTTGTAGTCTCCTCTACTTAAAGAGTTTTTCTGAAGATTTTTTAAAATTAGGTTTTAATGCTATTACCATACTCTCCATGAATTTGAAAATATGGGCATGAGGCATAAGTCTCCATTTATAAACCTGTTGTGTGTATATTTATTGAGGTGATTAAACACAGCTACCATTCTTCCAAGGTTACTAAAAGGACAAATTTAAAGTATGTATGGTCTGAACATCAATGGTATACCTTCCTATGTACATGGTCTTTGAGCTCAATAGTATTTTTCTCTTGAGAGTATTTGATTTTAATTTCTTTATGTGCCTTCTTCTTTTAAAAGGGATTTAATGCAGTATTTTATAATAAACATATACTTAAATATAATAGAAACTAATAATTAAGTAGTATATGATATATAGCCACATTATAAAATTTATACTTTAAAAATACTACAGTTAAATGTCATTATAAAATTTATACTTTACAAAATACTATAGTTAAATGTCATTTTTACCTTGGAACTTGCCTAGAAGCCACAGCAAAGAAGGAAACATGATGAACTGTGTGATTCTGTTTATGCAATGAAAGATATCTTAACTTTGCCCCTAGCTCTCAGCTCTGAGAGAAATTTATGGAACGGGACTAAATATGAACAACATTGACCAATAAATGATGATATTCTTTGCATATTAAAACATTCACAAATAACTCTGTTGGGAAAACTTTAAATTCTTAAATTTTATAAAATGTAATAAACAAATTTTCTATTAATGTGCCAGACTTTCACTCAATTTATTGAGACTACAATTATTCTCAAAAAACAAAGCTGCTTTGAGAGAGATAATTTTTTAGATATTATAAATCCTAAGAAAGTACATTTTAAGTCACAGACTTACCAAATTCTAGTATGATCATTTTATAACCATTCTTGAAACCTTACAAATTATCTTTAAAAATTAGAAACATGGCTGAGATTAGAAATAGTTTAGAAGCTAATGCCCTAAATTAATTTTCAAGTGTGTTACTCTCTTATATCAGATTCTCTTGTCCTCTGAATTTATGTTATGAAAAACTATAATAGGAAATTTTAAAAATCAAATGATAATTCATTTCAGAAATAAAATATTTGTATACCTTAAAATGGCTCACAAACCTTACTTGCCTAATCAAAATACTATTTCATCATTAATATTTATTTATTACTGTAATTTCTTTTGTTCTGAGGTAGTAATGATTTTTTCTTTCTTAGGGTCAAACTGATGTGATTGCTGGGAAAAGCTCAACTATGGGAGCTATATTTCCCCCCCAACCTGTGGGGCTCTCACTGCTAACCCTGGCAACCCTGCTTTTTGTTTCCCTTTTCTCCCTGTTGACGCACAGTTTCATCAGGGTGGTTGCCTGGTGCTCCAGCTGTGTACACACCAAACTTTGATACTTATCCCTGACTTACCCAGTTATTTGTATTAGAGAGAAAGTGGATTGGAAGTGAGTGTATTTTAAGTATTAAGGGGGTTTACTGCAGTGGACCACATTTAATTTTCAGTCATTAGAAAGTTGGTAGGAAAAACTTTTTAATTCTTTACATTTATTTTGCTGAAAGAAAAGACTTTGGGAACAGATTCCTGATAAAACCACACATTAAAATTTTCTATGTATTTTCTTTAGATGAAGTTTTTTAAGAATAAATTTTTAGATATTGATGGACCTTTATTTTATTCATTTATCTTATATGTGGTGCTGAGGATCGAACCCAGTGCCTCACACATGCTAGGCTAGCAGTCTACCACTGAGCCACAACCCCAGCCCCTAGGTGAAGTTTGTATATTATTATTTAACTGCTGTATTTAAGGCAGCCCAATAACTTTCTATATACTTTTAAAATACAAATAGAGATTCTCCTAATGAGACCATTTTAAAAAGCCTATGGGGGAAATACTGTTTTTTCTGACACCAAATCATAGGTCAGATAGAATTTATCAAATAGAGAAGGACAAAAATTCTTCTCATATTTTAGCATAGATACACTGAAGGGAAGATTTAATTTATTAGTATCCAGGAGTGGTGCATCTCATAGTATTACAAATGGATTTTATAATATGCTTATTGTACTTATGAATTGTCATATAAGTTAATATTTATACAAATGTTGTTTCTTATGTGCTTAACCAGAATAAAATATAAGAAAGTGCCATTTCAAGTAAAGCTTATGTTCTTTGTAGGTCACCAGCTTCTTTTTCTATTATAATTCTAAAAATTCTGTAAGTACTTTTATTTTACAAACACAAAAGTAGCAAATATGCCTATAATTAAAGTATTACGAATAAGTCACCTTGGCCCTCATCATGGAGAAAATTAAGTTTAAAACAAAAATATAGGCTGGAAAAGAAAATTTATTCCTCTAAGAAGGAACCATTTGTAGAAGTATTATACAGTGTATCTGTAGCCCTGTGCACAGTTTTTAAATGTGATAGTTACCATGGAAACCACATTCTATGGTATGTGGTCCACTTTTAGCTAAAGAATATTCCTTTAAAGGCAAACCTCCCAAATAATAACATGTAAAGTATTCCTTTTGAATTAGCAATTTTATATCAACTAACAGTCATTTCTTTTAAAAAAAATTCTGTCTTTTGTTCTCATTATACTTAATGGATTTCTTTAGAAATACTAAAATTGTTTTTGTAAAAGAGGTAATTAATTGCTGGAGATACTTTAGATACAGAGTATAATGTGATCACTCTGCAGTGGTAAAAATGAGGATGATTGCAAGAAGCCAGGAATCATTGCATAAAGGTTGTTCTGCTAGATGTGAAGGTTTTAGTCATATCAATTATCTAAGTATCTTGAAATAATATGGTCAGATTAAGGAATCTAAAGAGAGGACTACATCCAATCGTTTTCAATTTATAGATAAAGAACCTATAATTCAAGGATATTATCTTGTTCCAGATCATACAACTAGCAAATCAGGACTTCTTTATCTTAAAGCAGTACTCTTTCTTGATATCACAGCCTCCTCCAAGAAAGGTTTTAGGTTTTGGGGAAGACTTGGACAGGCCAAAAAAAGGGAAGAGGGTTACGTATAATTCTTTGCCTGGCACAGGAGAGACACTGATACTCCTTCCTCCTTGTTCACAGTATTGAGCAATAGCTGTTACATTTCTTTCTATGATTTGCAATACTTGATGTTGCTCCAAAGTCATAATTCAATAATGATGGGTTTTTTTTTTTGTTTTTTTTTTTGGCACCGGAGATTGAAATCAAGGGTACTTGACCACTAAGCCACATCCTCAGCCCTATTTTGTATTTTATTTAGAGACAAGGTCTCACTGAATTGCTTAGCGCCTCACCATTGCTAAGGCTGGCTTTGATCTGAGATTTTCCTGTCTCAGCCTCCTGAGCCACTGGGATTACAGGCATGCACCACTGTGCCCAGCAATAATGCTGTTTTATTTCCACTTAGTAACTAGCACCTCATAAACAGCACTGAATTTTTATGTTTGTGTATGTTTAACAGCAGCAGCGGCAACAGTAACAACTAATAGTTATTGTGTGCCTTTTGTGTACTGAGCTCTCTGCTAGGTCCTTTTATTGCATTATCTCATTCAACTCTTTATGAAAATGAAATTTCCTTCCTATAAACTGTTTTGACCTTGCTACCTGGGCCAGAAGATGACCCATTTTATTGATAAGAGAAAACTCAAAGCAGAAATAAACTTTTTAAAGTTATATAACTAGTAGTTAGTGCAGCTGGGACTCTTGGCAAAGTCTCCTGCGCCATATGCCTCTTACTCATGGAACATGTTGTCATTGAATTTTATGTATCCCCATAAATCCATTATATTTCCAATTTTGGATTGTCCATGTAGTATTAGATTTAAAGAAGTAGTACTCACAGCTTAGACTATGTAAATCCAAGTCAAGTTTTAGCCAGTAGTTTTAATCTTTCTCTAAAACCACAGTCTGTGACCATCTGTGTGTGTGTTTGTGTGTGTCCCCCCCCCCCCCTTCTCTCTACTGGGGATCAAAATCAAGGGTGCTATCAAATTCAGGGGTGCTTTACCACTTAGCTACATTCCCATCCCCCTCTCCCCTTTATTTGAGGCAGAATTTTACTAATTGCTAAGGCTGTCTTCAAATTTGAGATCCCGGCTGGGGTTATAGCTCAGTGGTAGAGCACTTCCTTCATATGCGTGTGGCACTGTGTTTGATCCTTAGCACCATATAAAGATAAATAAGTAAAATAAAGGTATCATATCCATCTACAGGAATGTGCCATCAGGCCCATCTCATTTCCCTATTTTGAGATAAATTGAAGTATGAAGAGATGTGCATTTCTTAATATTTTCTTTGGAATATATATTTTCCCAACTTTTAGAATTTATAGAATGGAAAAATAAATGTATTTTTAAAGTAGCTTAATTTCTGGTTTTCATATTTTACTGAAATAAAAAGGAATGTCCACAGTACGACTCAATAAGATTTAGGTTAATGTGATATACCAATCTTTATAAAAACTACGTAAGAATTTGCATTTGAAAACTGGTGATGTATGGTTTGTTATAAATGGTTTACTATAGGTAAATCTATGTTAAATCCATATATTAATTTGGAATATTACATATCCCATTTATTTTATGGAATGAATTTTTAAATCTCAGAGAGTTCTGTGTTCATATTATTTTCCTAAAGAAATCTAAGTTAGAATTTTATTATGTGACAAAAGCTAGTCAATAGAAATGACTATTAGAAATATGGTCAAGGTGGTTTAATAAATTATCTAGACACTTTTTTCCATGAAAAAAAACAAGGAATGATTAGTGTGTTTCTTTTAGACTCCTTAAAAACAACTTATGTTGATGTAATTTTGACTTAATTCTAGAGACATTTTGGTCAAAATTAAAAGTCTAAGATGATTTTTTAAAAAATATATGCTCCAGCATAAATCATTATTCTACATGCTGCATACCGTGTCCAGTACAATCATGTCAGTGGACATGGCATGCAGCATGTTGGATAATAGGGAAATATAATAATAGTAAAAATAATAATAGGGAAAAATGCCATTAGTTATTTCTTGCATATTGTCCTTCCTTCTTGTCCTTTTCACCCTGCTGCCCTAGTGGGCAGAAACTACCACTGAGGAAATACTGGATGAATAACTCTTCTCCCAAGATGTCTTGGAAAATCCATTTTTGGATTTCCAACCCAGTATGTTCTGTAGGAGACATCACTGATGCCTTCATTTACATATTTGAGGTAATTTTTTTTTTGTGACAGAGAGGTTGAAGCCAGAGTGCAAGAAATGATTGGCAAAATGATGATATCATTGAATGTTCAAAGAGCTAGCAAATTGAAGCTTATTAAGCTGTCATTTTGTCTTCCATTCAGGACTAATTGGAATCATGCCTAGTTGCATGATTTAAATGATATTTAATACTTGAGCATTTTTCATGACAAAAATGACAGAAATTGATGTTAGGGAGACCTTAAACTCCTATTTGAAGAGGGGTGCAAGGCATTACACAAAAATAATAGCCTTTAATATTTGTATGCAGAAAATATTTGAAAAATATTGTCCTTAAGTGGAAACTTTCAGATAATGATAATTGGCCTAATTGAGACCCGAAGTATTAAAATTGGTGGGTTAATGTGAAACTTGAGATAAGTTTTTGAGTTGAAACCAATATTAAAATTTAATGAAAAAATTATTTCACTTGTTCTAATAATAATAGTTTTAAATTATCTCCTGATTCCTCCAGTGCTTCTGGATATTTGTGTCCTAAAAGGTTGTGAAAGATCACAAGAAATCACAAGCAAACAATATAAAGTTAGATTTCTGGAGTTTAAAAATATATTATTTGCCCAGTCCATTTGGATTTGTTTTGATTAAGCATGTAATCAAGGCCTATATTAGTGATATCTAAATATGAGTTGATGGTGCCCTTAGAGAATTAGGTTGACTGCACTATGTGACCTGAACCAGAGTCTCTTTCCTTGTTTGTGGGGACAGTTACACTATAGCTTCAGTCTCTAAGGGTGTGTGTGTCCCTCCCACTGATAGAGTGACTCTGTGATGCAGAGGAGCTTTTAGTGAACAGGGGACCAATACTCTGGCAGGCTCAGTGTCTCAAGACAAGATACTTTTCCAGTAGAAAGACTTGAAAATTGCATGTTTTTTCTAAGGTTAAAATGAGATTGATGATTAGTTTGTTTATTCCTTTAAACAATACTTTTAATGATCTGATTTATTTTGTTTTTGCAAAGATGTTATTCAATGTGCAAAATGCGTATGTCACAAATATTTCTTGAAAATCCAAATGTTTGAAGTGTAAATGTTATCTTCACTTATGGACAAGTTATATGATAGCCCCAGAAAGAATGATATTAGCATGTATAGCATAAGAAGTGAAATGTGAGGGTTGAAATCTTTTTGTCTCTCAGTTATTCCAAAATTACTGTTAGAGCCGTTACCATGCAAAAGCCATGAATTCTAGAGACACAGTGTGTTGTTAGCTCTCCTATTAAAGCAACTGGACTATGCAAATAGTGTTTCAGGCTTTGGAGACAACATGGAAATATACTTTTGGACTTTCATCTCTGCAACTACTTCTAGTGATATTCAATAAAAAATTGCTATCGCTAGAATGTTGGTGCTTCTTAAAACAACAGCATTCAACTCAGAAGTAAAAGTAGTAGAATAGATCTTCTCATGAAAATTATCATTAACCTGATTGCTCTGGAATCTCACTGTTCCATAATGATATTGAAAAATGGAACTCTGAGGCTTAAAAATTTATAGTTATGACTCTTCAGATGATATATAAATCAGATTTATAAAATCAAATTTATCTCCATTTAAGTTTTCCTATCTAAACATTGGGAAGAATTATATATGTGGAATTTTCTTGACTTCAACTTTCAACTTGATTAATTTATGCCATTAAGATGTCTTGAGTGCCTACTCTGTGCCTGGCCCTGGCCTCACTATGGCAGTGCAGTTGTAGACTGGGTAACCAGTTGGAGTGGTCTTAGTAAGAGGTAATGAGGGCTTAGCTAAGACAGAAGCAGTGGAGGAAATTGATGTGGCAGTGAGGAAGAGAAGAGACCCAGAGCTATGGTTTGACATGCCCCAAGACATTTAGGTGTTGAATCGTTTTAAATAAGTGGGACTATGGCCCTGAGATTCAAACGAAACTTCTCCATCCCCATTGGAAATCAAGACATAGAATCACAAGCATGGAATATATTGTATACCTATGTGAAGGCAAGATCTCTCTCATATGGAGGGGGAGAGAATGAGAATAAGAGACACTCACTGCTTAAAGAGAAGGTGGACATGAACACTGAGAAAAGGGGTCAAGAGAGAGATGAACAGAACCAAAAGGAAGTGGTATTTCAGAACGCAGGAAAAAAATCCAAAACAGTAGTTCCAAACTCCTACATTGGTCTGAGAATTTGAACTGGGCAAATTTTAAAAATATCCCTATCAATGTTAGTTTATTGTTTCTTAAAACAGAAGCAGACCACTGCACTGGGTGAACAATCTATGAAAACTGACCCTTCCTCATAGAATCCTGCATGTGGACATGAACTTTGAGTTCAGGGAGTCCATGAAAGAGGTTCAAATATGAGACTCAGATGAATGAAGCAAACTGGGCCATTAGTGGCCAAGTCAGGCATGATTTACAGGTGGGCATGTTAGTAATGTGGGAAGGACCCACTGAATGCCCAGCTCAGCATCTCCAGTCTCACTGTTGCTCCAGAAAACAGTAAGGTTTCAGATCTGGAGAGTTCTGCCAAACTTAGGTACTGAGAAGTGTTTCACATCTTACCTAAAAAAGTAGGATTGACTGTCAGGATCACCCAGTAAGGTACAATCTCAGTTCTGGGAGGAAAAGGCAACAGGGCTTTTCTGAGCCTATGAGCCAAGAGTATGAGGATCCTTTAAGCTTGGAGGGAGAATATATCTAGTATTAGATGACAGGTGAAGAGGAGGCCACAAGCTTGTGGAAGCCCTCCCCAGAAGGGTCTTTCCAGGCAATTTAGCAAGTGGAAAAGAACATTACACATGAAATGGTTGCTGTTAACTGCTCATCTGTCCCATACCCCCAGGCTTAGAACACTTGTGTGTGTCTGAGGGAACTAGGGAAGTCTTCATAAAAGGAAGGATTTTATGAGCAACATGAGCAATGAGCAACATTAAGCTGAGGAAGAAAAAAAAATCTAGATACTATTTTATGAAATTGTTTATGATTATACTGTGCCCATCAAGTTGAAATCCATTACTCTAGAGAAGTGGGAATTTTGATGGATGGAAAGAAAATAAAAGGAGAAGGAAGAGGGATGTTGTAGGAAGATGTCTTCCTGTGGGAGTTTGAGTGAAAAAATTTGGACATGTGGAGGTGAGTGGCAATAAGAAAAGGGAGGGGTTTGGAGAGTGCAAACAAGAAGGTAGGAAGATGTTCAAAGTAAGCTTCATCTAGAGTTTGTAAGACCCAAACTGTAGTCAACTAAAGACCTCAAGGAGACAGGCCCTGCTTTAGGGAAACAAACCCAGATACTCCTATCCTCATAGAATGCCTGGGGGCAGGTGAGAAGATGGCTGGTCAGCTTCTTCAGGGTCAGGTTGCAGGCTGCACAGTTCCAACCCTGATACTCCATCTGCTAACCTGCCTCCAAGGGTGTCCTTGCAGGATTGAGTTAGCTGTCAGAAAGCAATAGGTGTATGCTGCAGAGTTCAATGAGCCATGGCCATGTAAGAGTCCAACATGAGGAGTGGTACTTATGAGCCCTTGGTCTTGGAAAAGTGGGAAATTTCAACACCCACTTTGGAAACAATGGCATTTTCATTAAAGTACATTAAAGTATTTTTTGTATATAGAAATATAAAAATTTTCAATTATAAATGAACCAATTTTATTTTTCCTTTGTATCATCTGGTTTGAGAAAGGAAATTGAGCACATATTATTTGACAAACATTTTCCTGTGTTCTCTGGAAGAGGATGGACACTATCTCAGTTCCCACAGACAGGGAGGCAGACACAAGCTGTGCAGCTCTCAGCAAAAGGCTAGGATTTGAACCCATATCTGTCCAACTTACAGCCCATGAACTCTCTCCCCTGCACCCCATCATGGATGTAAATTATGGGCATCCGCATTGGCAGGAAAGCCCTTTTTTGCTACTCCTTACTAGAGACTTGTTGTTAACATTCATGAATATCGTGAGGGTAATTTCACAGAACAAATCAAATTGACATGTCAGAACTACTTCGAAGGGCAAATACTCTTGAGTCCCTCCCCCAAATCTTTGTGAAGTGTCCCTCAGCATTTTACACTGGGTATGACAGCTCTTTCTTTTTGAGACATTAATATCATACTGTATTTATGGCTGTGATCCCCCGCCCCCGTGCAGCTCTTTCTCTTCTGAACCCTATGGCAGCCTATGGTTGTTTAGATTGAGCTCAGGAATGTTTTTTAAACATTAATTTGGTTTGACATGACTTGGTGTGCAAATTAATTATTCAGGCACATATTGTTCCATGTACATGAAAAGAATGAAATTGTAGTGAATTGCATTCTAACTACCACATGTGAATTGTAATGTTACTAGCAATCAGACTATTAAAGAACAAAAGCTGGCAACATATAGTAACTCTGAATTGGACCAGTCCCACAAAATTAGCATAAATATGTGAAGCAATCAGAATAGTTTTGGACATCCTAGGAAAGTGTCCCTGTTCTTATCTAGCTCTAAAAGAATGTGAAATAAACTATTCATTTAACCAAGTATAAAAATATGTCTGCTATGCAGTTATAATCATGTGTCATTAATCTGAAAATACTGCAGAAACTCTGACAAATTAAAAACACAAGGATGTGTCTGCAAGGGTTTTTTCAGCCATTAAAAAGCTGCTTCACCTCTCAGGCAAGCTCTTTTATGGCAACTTCTTGCTCAGTGTACTGACATCTTCAAAGGCTCTGACATCTGTCGGCCTTTGAACTACCATTAAAAAATATTATCCCATTTCCATTCTTTTATGCCCATTTTTTTAATTATAGCCCTTCTTTCAAGTTGGGAACATGGTTGGTTTAAATGATGCTGTCCTTTCGTTTTCAGCCACCCAGCTGCGGTTTGAATAAATTGATGTAGAATCAAAGGCGGGACTTTAAAGGAAAAAGGTTTGATGGACTTGGACTCCGAACCAGATGAGGTTTTATGATGAAAAGGGTTTAATCCCAGCACAGGCATTGCTTCTATCAGTTGAGCAGTACAAAGCAATTCATATATATAGGTTCACGCGAAATGATCTATTTTTTTTAACAGCACAGATCTCTTCAGGACTTGCAAATGTGGCATTAGCTAATATTCAGAGAGCTGATTTCCTTTCATCCACCAGAAGCTTATGATTATAGTACAGTTCTCGAATTGGAAATGAGAGCTGCAACACAGATTTAAAGCTGTGCTGTCTGATTTGTATTCAATATACATGTCACTGCGGGACAGGCTAGTCTGGGCCAAGCTGGTTCAATACAAGAAAAAACAGTTTCATCATCTGAGATTCTTAGTCAAAAATATCACCAGCTAATTAAAACAGCAGTCCATGACTATTAGTGAGGTGTTTGGTTGAATTGGTATTTCTTAAAATTTGACAAAAATTTGAAGATGCATTCCCCTTTTTATTACATATTCTTCTTGCAGTATTAATGTGTTCAAGTTCATTGCAAGGATAATGAAGTGTAATCAATTAACTTAAACCATTTTTTAAAAAGAGAAAACAACATAATTTTAAAACAATTACTTGTTTTACATTAAAATAGCTCCCCTTATATGATTATTGGCCTGGAAAAAAAATAATCTGTGAAAACAGATTTCAACATTGTCTTTGCTCCATTTACTATTGAATAAATGTTATCTTGAGGCAAATAGTTAAGTAATGAGTAAGTAGTTTAGAATAAGTATAACCTAGAACATAGATCCAAGTTGATTTTATGTAAAAAATGATTACTTTTGATTATTCTAATAGTAATTCAGGATAGTAATCCATTAGAAAAATTTCTCAAGATTATGTGCTCCTGCTTTCCATTAGAAATTTGCCATTTCTCAGAATTAAAAATGGCCATTTAGTTGTACAGATTTAGCAATTCACTGTTTTTTCATCCATCCCAATAGATGTATAATTTACTATTTTTTCATGTTTTTCAAATGAAACTGTAATTTAATATTCAAACCATACTTAGAACAAATACTGAATATTTATCAATTTAAATTAGCAAAACCTAAACCCTTTGGAAAACTTCTATAGATGACAGAAAGTGGTATACCTCTTATTCTAGAACATTTTATTATTTTTTCTTCTCCTTTGAAGAAAACATGGGAAAAAAACCACAACCACTTATAATAAATATTATCTTGAGCCAAATAGTTAAGTAACTGAGTAAGTAGTTAAGAATAATTATAAACCTAGAACATAGATCCAGGTAGGATAGGCTTTATAATACGATATAGGATTTGCCATTTTACCTACTCCTTACATATATTTTGCAGATACATAGAAGTTTACCAAATTACTTGGGAGGAGTTGGATCCTCTTGGTACAATCACCATTGTGTTTCACTCTGTAATCCTATTTTAGCTTCCTCATTTTTACTACACTGCTTTTCCCCCTGTATCAAGGTTCATTCTCTCCTACCCAATTATGCCTGTGTCTTCCCACTTAGCCCTGGTTTTCCTGCTGCTGCGTTCACTTTTCCATCTCTGCTGCTTTGTTCTCTGCCACCTCCTCTACTTTTCAAATATTGGAGTCTGAGTCATTCTTCTTCTTTTTTTTTTTTCTCTCTCCCTCTTTATGCTTCTGTTAAGTGGTCACCTGCATTCCAGCGGTCTTAAATAATAGCTATATGCTAAAGACTTCAAAGCGCCCATCTCTCTTCTCAGATATGTGGCTGCCTCTTGGCATCTTCTCAGCTTGCTCACACTCCACATGTCTAGAGATGAGAGCTCCACCTCACCATCTTCCCTAGGTTTGTAGGTGATATTACTAGACAGTTAGTGCTCAAGCCAGAACTTGGTGTTATTCTTGATTTTTCCCTCTCTTAACCCATCAGGGAGTCTTATAGATTCGTACATCCAATAGATCTCCCATCCATTCACTTCCCTGATTTCTGCTCACTGCCCTAGTCCAGGCCTCCGCAGTGGTCTCCGAATCATCATGCTTTCTCTGCTGTTCCTTTCACAACAGCGTGATGATCTTTTTCAAAACACATATTGGATTAGCAACTGCCCTGCATAAAGTCCTTCCATAGCTTATACTTAGAATAAAATCCAGATTTTTTAGCATGGCCTACAATAAATAGCCTGTGTGATCTGGCCCGTTGACATCTTCCCACATCTCCTGCTATTCTCTTTCAGAGCACCTTCTTTGTGAACTTTGTGTCACTTTTCTCAGCTTGTCATTGCGTATTAATTTTTTTTACTGTTCCCCAAATAAACTGAAAGAAGGGACCTTATCTATTCTCACTTTGGTGTATCCTCTACCTAAGAGGTTCCCAATATAGACAGTGACCTCAGAAAACTTTAACAAATACCTCTATTAATAAGTCATCTTCACTGATCAATATAAGCCATAGCAAAGCCAAGGTAGGTGCCCTTTAAGGAGTCAGAGTGGCATAAGCATTTAGTGAGGTTGCAATGGAAGTTGATGATGGTTTGCTGTGCTCTTAGAAAAACCACCAACCAGTCATTTTGGTTTTTGACTTATTCTTCAGTGGGTGGTATTATCAGCATATTTATCATTTCCCTCTCTTTGAGCTCTCACGAAATTTCTAACAGAAAATGGCAGAAACATGTACCTGATAAAGGCACCATTACTGTGATGTCATTAGTATTTACATGTTTGTGTCTTCAGAGGAAGGACTACATCTTATCTATTTTGTATCCCAAGAACCTATTAAAGGACCTGACTTAAGAACCAATGTTTAATCAGTAAATGAATGAACACAAATCAATAAATTTATTATATAGAATTTGTTTTAGGTCTGGGCTTTGCCTGTTTCTAAATTATATTTTTTTAACCCTCAGATTTCTAAAATATGTAAAACATATTTATAAAATTCTTCAAATAATAATGACTTTAGCAGATTGGCTACTATTTTGGTCATTTGATTAAAATTAAAGAATATTTATCCAACATGTACTGAGGGCCTCCTTAGTTTTAGGCACATTGCTAGCTGCTAAAAATGAAGAAATAAAAGAGACACAATCAGAAGAGGTTAAAGAAAGAAAAAGAAACAAATATAAAATAATATGCTAAGTGCAGTTATTAGAGACATAATAAGGTGTTCTGAGCCATGGAGAAGGAGACTAAGCCATTCCAAGAAGGGGGAGACAGGTACAAGGGGTAGTTCTGTCTTTCAACAGTGTCTGCTTTGTGGGTACTGCTCTTGTGAGTTTTCTCCCAAGTGAAAATAGTGTAATTTCCTCATCTGTGTTCCTTTAATGTGTTTATCAAATACAAAATTATTTTACCTCTGTATGATTTTTCTCAGAAAGCCCATATCTTCTCCATAAGAGGCCAGAATGTAATCAACATCAAGTTCCCTGTTTTGTTCTTTGCTGAAAGGCACCATAGTCAGCTAGGAAGTGAATTCTGCTACTGATTCCTTGGGGTTAGAACAGTGTTCCTACATAGTTGTAATGTTTCTCTTCATAATTCATATTCACAACTTCAAAATGTGCTCTATTATAAAGAATGTCTTTAATTTTGTGGTCTCCTTGTAGTGATTGACATTGATGTTGTTTTATCTGTAGAGAGATTTTAGATGCGTCTCTGGTACATAAACTAAATTCAATATGTAGAAATACTACTCTCATGCTGTTGAAGTGTTGCCACTGTGAGGACAAATGTAGTAACCATGTTGTAGTATATGCCTGTTCCACAGAGCCTTTACTTGTTCTTTTTATCCATGTCCAATTGGTATGATGTTATAATTAAGGATAGTTATTTGGCAAAGGGAACATAGTCTGAGATCATCTTCAGGAACTTCTTTAGCTCTTTTCCAGGCAATAAATTAACTTCCAAGGGGTAAAATAATAGGATGGTTGTTTGAAGCTATGTCTGATGGCCAAAGGGAAAACATGCATATATGCATGTGTGTGAGTGTGCATGTGTGTGCGCGCATGCGTGCGCACACACACACACACACACACAATTTTTTCTGCTTTGTCTCTGAAGTTAATTTGTGAACTTGGCTGCATCAGTTCTCATAAAAGTGACACAAAGGGGAAATACATCAGCTTCAATAAAGAAAGTAGCCTTGCTCTGTGTTCTAGAGGGCTTTGATTTCCTATTTCTTTTTTTTTTAACCATAATCATAAACTTTCTAATTAAGATTGAGTTCACATTCGATGAATAAGCACTATTCTTTTATTAGACTACAGTTCTGAGATTGAGCAATCATAAAATCGTATCACTTGAATAAGAAAAGTTAAGACAATTAACTGGTGCTGGGCCCTTCATATGTTGACCCCATACTACAGACAGAGGGTGAAATGACCCTGCTCTCAGAGCCCTTCTTACAAGTTGTCAGTTGCCACTCTCCAGCGTGTTCTGACTCTAAATCAAGGAGGTCAGAAAGCAGACAGTGCTGGCCTCTTTGGAAGAGACCACAAACCTCACTTAGAAAGGTCTTTGACAGTAGATTGTCATCACTTTTTACAGGAAAGAAGTCATGGCCTGCAGCGAGTTGAATTACAGAAGTTGCCTTTGGCACCTTGTCTGCCTCCATAAGATGGCCTCACTTTTTCTAATTTAATTTTTATTTTTTTAGCCTATGTCCAACTTTTTATATCTTCCCATATAGTTTATGTACACACTAACAAATAATACCATAGAACTGTGATAAAACCTCAGTATTCCCAGTCCAAACTCTGGAAGGAACCTTTTTTAACCACTTTTGGTTTAGCTTTGTTTTTTTTTTTAATTTCTATAATTGAACAGTATGCTGTTATCTCTGAGTTTTGAGTTGATGATTTTAGACATTTATTGGACTCTTCCTATGGAAGTAGCGATTTAACTGTCACATGCTGTCCCTCTCTTTAGCCCTCTCTTCTCTTCCAATATTGAATAATTAAATATTTTTAAACTTCTGTTTATTAGTAATACTTACTATAAGTAATATGCCTGTCTATCTGAATCTTTTCCCATTAACTTCAGTCCCTGACTAGAAGGGCTTGACTTTTTCTGTCTAGGTTGAAGATGACGGCGTTGTCTTTCCTTAGACCTCCTCTGCTGGCTGCGTGGTTGCTCCAGCGTTGAGGTTGATAACATTTTCATTCTGTGTTGCACTCACAATGAAATCATAATTGCAGATGAAGTTTGAAAAACAGAAACTGAGGGTGTAGCTCAAGTTCTGTAGTACAGAACTTGCTTATCATATATGTGTGAGGCCCTGGGTTCCACCCCCAGCACCCCAAGCCCAAAAGTTGAAAAACACTAAACATTATTATGTTTAATCTTTTTAAAATTGTTATGCTATCATTTCCTTCTGTGGGATTTCAGTGCTGTGCCTGCTGGACCATTCACAGGAGAGAATTCCAGCACAAGGACAAGAAACTCAAGAACTTTCTTGTTCCCATTTTGATTTGTATTGAATTTCTAATTATAACTGATAAAACTGAATTACATTTTCAGGATTTTTCACTCTTGTGGTCCTACTGTTAAGTGGTGGCATCTCTCATTTCCTTTGACTAGAGCTTATTCTCTTCCCTTACACGTCATCTTGATAAGTTGCTGTCTAGGATTTTTGCATAGCTTTCACCCTAAGGCTTACCTTCACTGCCCTCGTGGTTGGATCAAATGTTTCTTGATTTGTTCCCTCATTTTACTAGAGTACATTTTTAGGTAATGTCCCTAGAAAAAGTGATGGGAGGAAACTTTTGGAATCTTTGATTATTGAGAAAGTATATATTTTTCTCTCACATTTAATAATTCTAGGTTAAAAATAATTTCTGAACTTTTATTTGCATCAGTAAATGATGGTCTGAAAGGATCTCTCATTATAGAATCTGTCAAATTAATAGCTTTGGTGTGTGCATGAGCTCATATGAAGTAAGGCAATACATCAAGGATTATTAGTTCCTATCCCCGATTCCTCCCCCCCCCCACCCCAAATAAAGCAGAATTGATGAACAATAAAGAAGCTGGAAAGGTCAGATTGCCCCAAGGGTAAATAGATGTCAGTGCCGGTGCAGTAGTCTGAAGATTAGGCCTTCATAAAGTAGTGTCATGGTTTAGATATAATGTGTACCTCAAAAGCTCATGTGTGAGGCAGTGCAAGAATTATCAGAGGTAAAATATTTAGGTTTTGAAAATCTTAACATAATGGTGTATTAACTCACTGATATGGATTAACTGGGCTGTAACTATATGCAGGCAGGGTGTGGCTGGAGATGATAAGTCACAGAGGGCATGCCTTTGGGGTTTATATTTTGTCCCTGGTGAGTGGATCTCTTGCTTCCTATTGCCATGTCCTGAACTGTTTTCTTCTACCTTGATGTTTTGCCTCACCTTTGGCCCAGAGATATGGAGTCTGCCATCTGTGGACTGAGATCTCTGAAACAGTGAGCCAAACAAACTTTTTCTTCTCTAATTGCTCTTATCAGTCTTTTGGTCACAGCAGAAAAAAAATGACTAAAATAGAAATTGGTACCAAGAAGTGGGATCATTGCTGTGAGTAACCTGTTCGTGTGGTTCACAAGCCCTTTGATCTGGTTTGCAGGGGTAGGAATTTTTGAAAGTTCAGAGATGTGAGCTGGAGAAGCTGGAGAATTTTGTAAGCAGAGTTTAATGAAGGATTCCAGTGGGAGCTCACAAGATCAATATGTTGAAAGACTGTTGCCAGTAAAGACTGGGCTCATGAGATTTCAGAGGATGAACAGTGTGTTGGAAATTGTACTAGTGGCCATTCATGTTATGTATTGGCAACAGAGTTGTATACATTTTGCTCATGTCCTGAGACTTTTTGTATAGCTGAGTTTAAAGGTGATGGACTAATTAATCTGATTGAAGAAATTTCAAGGCAGCACAGCATTCAGATGGTGGCATGGATATTGCTGGTGACTTTTAGCCAAGTTTATGGTGATGTTCTGGAGCAGAAAACAGAGCAGAAAGATTTGAAAAACTTGAAGTTTGGCCAGAAAAGTATAAGTACAACTGGGCCTAAGGAAGGTGTGTTTGTTAAGGGGATTATAGCCACGAAAGAAGTGCTAAGTACTTTTCCCAGAAAAAATAAGAAAGATGGCTTGAGGACATCTCAGGAATTGGCAAGACCACAGCCATCTCAGGCTGGGGGTGTTGGTGGTGGTAAAAAGTCTTTTTATTAGAGATCATAGTGGCACCTTGCTTGCACAGAGGGGTCCATGAAGTTATTTCACCACGTTCAGCTGCCCAGGCACTTAGAGGCTGCTGCAGCAATGGTCCCTGGAGGCATAGCTACTCCTTGAGATGGTGATAGCAGAACTTGACATCAACCAACCCATGGTTCTGCAGGATTTCAGGATGCTTGAGTTAGGGGGTCATGGAGGTTTTCACTGAGATTTCAAAGGAAGACCTTGGAGACCAGACAAAGTGCAGCAGGGTCCCAGCCCATGTAGGTTTCCCGTGAGATAGTGGGCATGGATTGATAAGGAAGCCCAAGCTGCAGTGGAAACCCACAAGATTAAGATGCCAGTAATGTGTGAGGTGAATCAGGGAAAGCAGCAGGAATTAAGCAGAAACAAGGCAAGAGAGAAGCCATGTGGGCTGCATCCAGGAAGGGTGGAGCTACATAAACCCTCTGGAGAGAATAGCACAATGCCATGTGCCCCAGATGCTAGATGTAGAGCTACATAACTTGTTTGCCCAGATGGATTTTGATCTTTCTTTTATCCCATTCTTTCTGTGCCCCTATTTTTCCCCTATGAAATGGAAATGTTTACTTTATGACATTGTAAATTGTATATTTGTAATTTGCTTTTGATTTTTACAGGGGAAAATGAACATCCATGAGTTTGCCTTAAGTCTCAGATGAGATTTTGGATTTGGACTTTTTGGTAATGCTGAAATTGTTAATGCAGTGGGGACTCCTGAAGATGGAATAAATGTATGACATGGACATGAGCTTTTGGGGGCCAGGAATGATTTAGATATTTGTAGCCCAAAAAAAACTCACATGTAAGACAACATAAGAATTTTCAAAGGTGATTGATTGGGTTATAAGAATCTTAACCAAATCAGTGTATTAATCTACTGGTATGTATTAACTGGTCAGTAAATATAGTCAGGTAGCGTGTGGCTGGAAGAGGTAGGTCACAGGGGGGTCGTGCCTTTAGAGTTTGTATTTTGTTCCTGTGAGTGGATCTCTCTGCTTCCTATTGCCATGTCCTGAGCTGCTTCCCCTCCCTCGCCCTTCTGCCATGTGTTCTGCTTTGCCTTCAGCCCAGAGCTATGGAGTCTGCCATCGATGGACTGAGACCTGTGAAACCGTGCGCCAAATAAACTTTTTCTCCTCTAATTGTTCTTGTCATGTGTTTTTGTCACAACAATGGAAAAGTTAACTAAAACAGGAACGCTGAATCTGAGTTTATTGTATAAGTCTGGGACCCTATGAGGAGGCAAAAATGGTCTGGATTGATATTGCTCCTGGGCTCCCTATCAGAAGAAAATGAAAATTCTCTTTGGAGGAAGTCTTTTCAACCAAGGACCACAGGTTTCCTACATGTTAAGATAAAAGAAATATGAGCTTATAAAACAAACCAACACGCGTGAGAACCAGCAAAAACAACCAACAGATTTTTATTTCTGAGGATTTCATGTATTACATTTTTCAAATATATAGTATGTGTGAAATGTTTAAATTAATAAAATATAAACCAGAAAAAATGGGAAAGCAACCAGGGACTATCAAAACTTTTCAAGCAGAATATAAAAAACATAATAGAACTTCTCAAAATATAGTTGAAATAATAATCCCATTGGAAAGATGATGCCAAAAATTAGACATAGAAAAAGACTTAGTGAACCAGAAAATTTTAAGAAATTACCTGGAATCGCTGGGTGCTGTGACCTATGACTGTAATCCCAGGAACTTTGGGAGACCGAGACAGGAGGATCACCAGTTCAAAGCTAACCTCAGCAACTTAGCGAAGCCTTAAGCAACTCAGTGAGACTCTTTCTTTAAATAAAATATTTTTTTAAAAGCCTGGGATGTGGCTCAATGGTTAAGTGCCCCTGGGCTCAATCCCTGGTACCAAAACAAAAAAACAAATAAAAAAAAAAAAAAACAGAAGAGAAAAGAAATTATCTGAAGTAAATCATAAAGTTAAAAAGATGGGAAACATGGAAGCTAGGATCTGTTGAATGTGAGGAATAACCTACCACCTAACATTAATTCCAGAAATACAGGAGAAGGAGAATGTGGTAGGTATACTGTTCAAAGTGCTTATATCAGAGTTTTTGAGAACTTACAGAGGGTAATACTCAGACTCAGGAAGAACACCAAATACTAATGTAGGATAAACGAATAATAAATCCACACCTGAACATATGATAGTGAACAAAGGAAACTTCCGGAAAGCAGTCAGAAAAGTAATCACCCAGGTAATTGGGCAATGATGGAAGGCAGATGAGAATGGAATAAACTCTACAAAGCTAACATAGAGCTGTGTGCTCAACTCTCAAGATTGGTGTGTTGAAAAGCATATTGTAACACTAATTGAGAAGGAGATCTGTTGTTTTCAAATTTTTAAGAAAGGAAGTGGGGAGTTACCATTTATTGACCTTTAGTAAGAAATTTGTATAAAATATTTCAGAAAGAGGGAAATGGTACTAGAGGAAAATTGGAGATACAAGAAGGTGTGGTGAGCAAATAAATGAGTGAATACAAAGGTAAATTTACATAAAGTTTATTTATTTAAAATGATTATAATGTCTCATTTATATTTGTAAAACAATAGATGTCCCGAGCACAGTAGCATGCATGTCAAGAAGGGGTTACTTGTAGATAATATTTTTTATTAGAAGGTTCAAAAGGGGGCTATATGTAAGATTTTTATACTTTAAGTTAAACTTCAGTAAAAAGTAAAAATAGTTCAACTCCTACTTGTGATTTTGAAAAGTTATTAGTATATTGGTAGAAGGTAATTTCCTTAGAGTGGTAAAATATATCAGCCCTAAGCAAGCATCATTGTTTATGATGATATTTTAGAAGTAGTACCTTTAAAATCATGAAGATGTCCATTATCATAGCTTCTATATAATATTTTAAAGAAGTCCCTATCACTATAGTAAGAAGAGAATAAATGAAACAGGTGATACAAATGTTGGAAAGCAAGAGAGAAACTATCATTATTTATAGATAATATGAATAGTAGGTTGACTGTTCCCAAATCTATTAATAATTAAGCAGAATTGTTGGAAATAAGATCAATTCAATATACAAAAGTCAAGAACATTTTAGCAAAAAATAGACAACATAGCACAAAAACACAAGGTTCCAAGGTATAAATCTAACAAAAGTATGTGCGCTTCTGAAATTTCATCACTGGTGTGACTTGGCAAGGTCATTTCCAGCTCTGGAAACTTCCTTTGGATCACTTCTTTGATAATATCTCCATCCAGCCTTGTGGTGCTGATGGTTCTCTCCTGGAGCTCCAATTCACTTGAACCTCCTGGATTAGCTTTTATGACTTTTTTTTCCCCTTTCCTCAAATTTTTTTCATTTTGTCCTTTGATTCAGTGTTTTTGTATGTGTCCATCCTTTTATGCTTATGAATCATACTTTAAATTCTAATTAACCTTTTTGTACTTTTTCTATTCACTTTTCAGAGCATCTTGTTTTCATTTATCCATGTAATGAATTTTTCTATTACCAAATTTATGAATTAGAATGATTTATAAGTTCTGTTCCCTGAATTATCTTTTTCCTTTGGGGTTGGTTTTACTATTTAACTTTATATGGATCTCTCATATTTAATTGTGTTAGCTTTTCTCATATATTTTATAATTCTTGCTTTTGATTCATATTTGCAATAGAAGAATCATGTGGTACCACAAGAATCATGGACACCACAAGATTTGTATATTAAAATAACAAAGTGTTATTTTACAGTTCTGAAGGTAAGAAATCTGAAATTAGTTTTATGGAACTAAAATAAAATTGTCGCTAGGGCTGGTTCCTTCTGGAGTTTCCAGAGGACAATGTTTCCTTGCCTTTCTCCAGCTTTGGAGACCTCTGAGCATTCCTGCTCTGGCCCCTCCTTGTTCTGCCTTTCTTCCTGCTGCTTCCATTGTCACACCACCTTCACTCTGACTCTGGCTCTCCTGCCCCTGTCTGTAAGGATCCTGGTGATGACGGTGGGCCCACATGCAGAACTCAGGAAGACCTCCTATCTCAGGATTCTGACCTTAATCCCATCTGCAGAGTTCCTTTTACCATGTAAGGTCACATACTCACAGATTCGGGGGATTGTGACATGTGGACATCCTTGGGAAGAGTGCATTATTCATTTTACCACAGTTAGAATAGCAGATAGCTGGTGTTTTGTGCAAATCGTTTATTTTAAATCCCCCTCCTAAGAGTGCAGAATCTATGCTGGAGGCCATGGATCTTCCCTGGGTGTAAACTAAACTTTGTTTTGGTAAAGAACTGTCTGGTTTTTCACCTGGGCTGCCTAGTCTGTAGGTTGGATCAGGCCCTGCCTTCTCTGTCCACACATCTTGGGGACTTGTCTGATGTTCACCTCTTTCTGTGATTTCCCCATCTTTGTACCTGAGCCCATTGGGAAGGCAGATGGGGATTCCCAGCCCTGCCGAACTCTTCTCCCATTCAGCTCCAGCTTTCACAACCTGTCTCATCCCTCAATATCTGATACCCGCCTGTCTACTTCTGCCCTTCAAAAAGTTACTGAAAGTCTTCTCAGTTGGTGAATCTCTCCCAAATATGCCCATTCCAATTCCTTTTTCTGTGGTTGGCTTTGTTTCACACATTTATAGTTTTATTTTACTCAAGGCTGCTGCTTAGCGGTTTGCTAAATAGGTCAAAGATCACTACAAGCAGACTTCTTTTAATGTTATGTATACTTATGTCTTTTTTCAATGTTATTGAGATGCAAATAAAAAGTCAGTATATATTTACAGTGTGTAACTTGATGTTTTGATATACATAGACATTGTTAAATAATCACCACATTGTTAATTATTCAAACTAATTTGCACACCCAACATCTTAATTTTCTTCATTTTTTTGTAGTGAGTACACATAAGATCTACTCTTAGTAAATTATAAGTATACAATAAAGAATTATAACTTATAGAAACATTGGTGTATGTTAGAGCTCCAGAATTTGACCATTTTTCATAACTTAAACTTTGCAGCTTTTGACCAGCCTCTCCTCATTTTCCTTTCCCCATCCCCAATTCTATTCTCTGCTTCTATGAGTTTGACTATTTTAGATTTCATGTATAAGTGGCATGATACCATTTTGTATTTCTGTGCCTGACTTTTTTCACTACATGATTGAAATGTTCTCCACATTCACCCATGTTGTCATAAATGTGAGAATTTCCATTTTTTAAGGCTAAATTGTAAGCCATGTATGTGTGACTGGGAGGTGGGGGCAGTGTTTCTCTATCCATTTATCCATTGATGGACATTCACATTGTTTCCATGTCTTATCTATTGTGAATAATGCTGAAGTAAGCATTGGAGTGCAGAAACCTCTTTGAGATCCAAATTTCATTCAGATAGATAGATAGATAGATAGATAGATAGATAGATAGATAGATATCTCCAGAAATGGGATTGCTGGATCATGAAACAGCACTATTCTTTAGATTTCTTATTGTGGTTTTAATTTGCATTTGCCTGGTTATTAGTGATGCTGAGATGTTGGATGTCTAGAGCTGGTGACCCCACCCCCACCCCCCCACACACATACATCCCTGATGGTACTAGGGATTTAATTCTGAGGCATCTGTCCCTGAGTTACGTCCCCAACCTTGTTTTTTTGCTTTGTTTTGAGACAGAGTCTCACCAAATTGCCCAGGCTGGCCTCAGACTTGCAATCAGCCTGCCTCAGCCTCCTGTGTCACAGGGATTACAGGCGTGCCACCAACTGATCTATTGACCATTTTTATGTCTTCATTTAAGAAATGTCTATCATATTCTTTTCTATTATTTAATCAGGTTGTTTGGGTGTTTTTGCTTTTGAGTTGTATAAATTCCTTATGTATTTTAGATATAACCCCTAATCAGGTATATTTCTCTTATTCTGTAGACTTTTTACTCTGCTGATTATTTCTTATAAAAACATTTCATTTTCAGTTTGATACAGTACTACTTGTCCAGTTTTGCTGTAGTTGCCTGTGCTTTGGGGGTCATATAATAAGGTCGTGATTTGAATAATAATTTAGATCTATGTCTTCAATTTTACCTTTTGAAATCAATTTATATATAAAGCATAGAAAACATATTCATGGTTATAGATATAACATAAATTTTGCCAACCTTAATAAAAGTATGGATAACGAAGAAAAATCTAGATAATAGAGGTTATGAGAATGAATAGGCAAGGTGAAGATTGGGAAGCACCAAAATACTCTTGTATGAAGTGAGCAATGAAGTCATGGCTTTATAACTTCTGGAAAAAGAAAAGTCTCGTTATTTTATTAAAATTTATAAAAGTAACCAATAAAGGAATTAAAAATGCAACTGTACTTTGAAAATGGTGAAGGAGAGAGAACATGTGGTATCAGTAAGCCAAATATTTATCTTTCATACCAGGAAATCAGTAGGTAACAAATAAATGAAAATTTCTGAACTATGGAATGGTACTGTGATAATTATAAGGAAAGTTAAAAGCAGACAACTGAAAAAGTTAAATGAGAGTACTTCTGGAGAATGGATTTGAGATGGGAAATCATGCATGGTATTGTTTTCATTAAGAGCTCTTCCACGTTTTAGTTTGGTTATTTGCAGTTTTTTATTTTTTAATTAGTCCTAATTAGTTATACATGACAGTAGAATGCATTTTGACACATTGTACACAAATGGAGCACAACTTCTTCTTCTGGCTGAAGATGGTGCAGAGTCACTCCAGTAGTGTAATCATACACATCTATAGGGTAATAATGTCCCTCTCGTTCCACCATCCTTCCCTTCCCTCACTCCCCTCTGTACAATCCAAAGTTCCTTCATTCTCCCCACCCCCATTATGGATTAGTATCTGCTTATTAGAGAAAACATTCAGCCTTTTTTTTTTGGGGGGGGGGGTAGGCTTATTTCACTTAGCATGATATTCTCCAGCTCTATCCATTTATTTGAAAGTGCCATAATTTCATTCTTCTTTAAGGCTGAGTAATTGTGTATATGTACCACATTTTCTTTAACCATTCATCTGTTGAAGGACATCTAGGTTGGTTCTGTAATTTAGCTATTGTGATTGAATTGCTATATACATTGATGTGGCTGTGTCGCTGTAGTATGCCGATTTTAAGTCCTTTGGATATAAACTCAGGGGTGGGATGACTGGGTCAAATGGTGGTTGCATTCTAAGTTTTCTGAGGAATCTCCATACTGCTTTCCAGAGTGGTTGCACCAATTTGCAGTCCCACCAGCAGTGTATGAGTATACCTTTTTCCACACATCCTTGCCAACAATTATTGTTGCTTGTATTTTTGATGATTGCCATTCTGACCGGAGTGAGATGAAACCTTAGAGTAGTTTTGATTTATATTTCTCTAAATGCTAGAGATGATGAACATTTTTCATATGTTTGTTGGTCAGTTGTAGTTCTTCTTCTGTGAAGTGTCTGTTCAGTTCCTTTGCTCATTTATTGCTTGGGTTATTTGTTTTTATGGTGTTAAGTTTTTTGAATTCTTTATATATCTTGGAGATTAGTGCTGTATGGGAGGTGTGTGTGGTAAAGATTTTCTCCCATTCTGTGGGCTCTCTCTTCACAGTATTGTTTCCTTTGTTAAAAAGATGCTTTTTAGTTTGAATCCATCCGTTTATTGATTCTTGATTTTACTTCTTGTGCTTTAGGAGTCTGGTTAAGGAAGTCAGTTCCTAAGCTGACTTGGTGGAGATTTGGTCCTACTTTTTCTTCTGTTAGGTGCAGGATCTCTGTTTTAGTGGCTACATCTTTGATCCACTTTGAGTTGATTTTTGCGCAGGGTGATAGATAGAGGTTTAATTTCATTTTGCTACATATGGATTTCCAGTTTTCCCAGCACCATTTGTTGAATAGACTGTCTTCTCCAATGTATGTTTTTGGCATCTTTGTCTAGTATGAGATAACTGTATTTATGTGAATTTGTCTCTGATCTTCTTCTTTTCTATACCATTGGTCTACTTTGTCTATTTTGGGGCCAATACCATACCGTTTTTGTTACTGTGGCTCTATGGTATAGTTTAAGATATGATATTTTGATACCTCCTGCTTATTTTGGTGCCAATACCATACCATTTTTTTTTTTTTACTATGGCTCTGTGGTATAGTTTAAGGTCTGATATTGTGATAACTCCTGCTTCACACTTCTTGCTAAGGATTGCTTTGGCTATTCTGGGTCTCTTATTTTACCAAATGAATTTCATGATTGCTTTTTCTATTTCTATGAAGACTGTCATTGGAATTTAAATAGGATTTTTAAATTAAAAAATACTTCGGAGAAAAAAAATTTCATAAAGACAATTTCATCAATGGCTGAATTTTTATTTTCCCATTTTTATCTATTCTAAAGAGGTTCTTAGAATTAAATTTACAAATGTTTTGCACAAATTGCTGACTGGTTAATTCATAGTGAACTTTCCCAGAAAAATTTGGAAGTACTTGGAAAATATTTCTGACTTGTATTTGGTGTTTTGGAATGTAGCTGCTTGCATCCTGTAAAACATCTTTTGTCCTCATTTACTATATTTTTTATGAACACACATTAATTGTATAAATTAATGGGTTTCACTGTGACATTTTCTTGCATGGATATATTGTGCCTTGATCATATCCACCCTCCTTTCTACCGTGCCTTGCCTTCGCCTCTCTCCTTACTCCTTGTCCCGCCCAGGTCCTTTTCCCATTCCCTAATAATCCCTCTTCCAATTCCAGGGCATTTTTTGTTTGTTGTTAGTTTCTATAAAAGAAAAAAATGCCGTAGTTGTCTTTCTTCTTTCTGTTTCTAGCTTATTTTGCTTAACACAATATCCTCCTGTTCCATCCATTTCGGGCAAAATTCATGGTTTCATTCTTCTTTATGGATGAATAAAACAACATTATGTGTGTGTGTGTGTGTGTGTGTGTGTATATATATATATATATATATATATATATATACACACCATTTTTTTATCCAGTCATCTGTTGATGGGCATCTAGGCTGATTCTATATTCTATATATCTTAGCTATAGAATATATATAATTATATATTACATAATATATAATATATATAAATATAATATATAATATTATATATAATAAACACGGGTATGCAGCTATATCTTTTGTATACTGATTTTATTTCCTTTGGATATATATACAGGAGTATATCTATTTTTATCCAGAAGTAGTTCTATTTTTGTTTTCTTGAGGAACCCCCATACTGTTTTCTATAGTGGTAACTAATTTACATTTCTACCAATAGTGTATAAGGGTTTCTTGTTCTTCACATCCTTATAAGCATTTGTTATTGTTCTTATTTTTTTATAATAGCCCTTCTGACTGAGGTGAGATGTAATCTCAATGTATTTTTTATTTACATTTCCCTTATGGCTAAAGATACTGAATAATTTTTCATATGTTTATTGGCCATTTGTATTTCTGCTTTTTATAAGTCTCTGTTCAGATCATTTGCCCATTTTTCAATGAGATTCCTTGTTTTTTTATATATTCTGGGTATTAATTATCTGGCAGGTGAATGGCTAGGGAAGATTTTTCTCCCATTTTGTTATTTTTCTCTTCACTCTGTTGATTGTTTCCTTTTCCATGCAGACGCTTTTTAATTTCATACAATCCCATTTGTTGATTCTTTCTTTTGTTTCCTGGAAATTATTGCCTGTGCCAGGATCTTGAAATGTTTCCCTTATGTTTTCTTCTAATTGTTTCTAAGTTTCAGATCTTATGTCAAGGTCCTTGACCCATCTTGAGTTGGTTTTTGTACAGGGGGAGAGATAGGGATCTAGTTTTAATTTACTTCATGTGAATATCCAATTTTCCCAGCATATTTGTTGAAGAGGCTGACTTTTCTCCAGTGTATATTTTTGTCACCTTTGTGAAGAATCTGTTGGCTGTAGACATGTGGGTTTATTTCTAGGTCCTCTGTTCTACTCCAGTGGTCTCCATGTCTGTTTTTATATCAGTATCATACCATTTCTATTATTATGATTCTGTAGTGTGTTTTGAAATCAGGTACTACTATGTTCTTACAAGAATGATCAGTATTCCTATCATTGGTATAATGAACATACATTTTTGAGTTAGATAAGTATTGTTTAGAGTAATTATAGGGAAGAACTTGGCATTGGGATACCCCATCTATGCTCAACAGTGGTGGTCATAGTTGCTTTAACAAAGACTAACATTTTGTGTGTGCTGCCAAGATAAAATATAATCCACAGATATGATTTTAACCAAATAGACAGTACTTAAATAAAAACCCCATCTACATCAATAGTGAGTTGAAAATAGAAAGTTTAGGTAGAAGAAAGATTAAGAATACCCTAAGAAATATGAGGTGTATGGAAAACTGAAATAGTAATGGAAATCAATATAAGATGGATTAAGTCAAAACTTTTTAATAAATCTTGAACATCCTCTTGAAATGTAATTTCATAATGCAATAAAATTTAAGAAAAGCCAAATTACAGACTAATAAACTGGCATTATTTTAAGGAAATAATTTGCCAGTCCATAAGAAATAATTTCATCTGGAAGAATCCAACTTGTGCTTTTTCACTAATGTTGTCTTAGGTTTCTTTAGGGATTCTCTAGTATTAACTTGTTAGATGAACCAGTTTTATAGATCTAGCCAGCAACGTTTTGTAAAATAAAATAAAACAAATTGTGGTCATTAAAGATTTTATTGAAAAACCAAAAAAGTACCCCAGTTTCTTCTGCCTAAACTTCTGCAAAATGTCTCTGAGCTCTGGACCAAGAGGCTTCAGATAACTGAAACAGACCTGTCAAGTGGAACAGCTGAGTGAAGTCAGGTTTATGTGTGAAAACATACATTAACTCCAGTTTTTTGAGCACTCATTTGATCATTTTTAACAAAAATGATAACTTACATATTTATTGTAAAGGATTTCAAATAAGTCTTTATAGCTGCTTGTAAAATTTTGGAGCATGTATAATATGTGTACACAAATACTTTCACATATAATGGTCTTCTAAAATGTTAATTTGAAATACAAAGAATTATTTAAGTGACATAATTTGCATTATATGTACTGGTTTAACAGCATCTACTTTATTTTATATATGACATATAAAAGTTATAACCATATAAAACTGGGAAAAATTTTTTTTCCTATGATATGAAATTAGTATATTGTATATACCCAACTACAAGGCATGTCTAACTGAACAGAGAAACAAAAAAGAAATTCTTTATACAGTTTTTTTTGCTAATTAAAGTAATATGTACTTTCTAATTTCTTTGGTTACATTCTTAGTTGTGTTTCTGTCTCCTTACTGGCTACTTCTTGACTTAGAACTGCACAGAAGAAAGGTTAGGTCATAAATATAGTTTTATATCCATGGCAACATACATTTCTATTTCAACACTTTGCAGGTATTTTCATTTATAGCACTTACTTAGACTTACTTGGGGATAAAAGGAGATATAAGGCTCAGTAAATCGCCTGAGTATAAATCCAATAATCTCAGGATTTCTAGTGGGCAGTAGAGGGAGGAGTCTAGAACCTGGATAGACATGAATATGGACTATTAATGATTACAGAGTCGGATGATAGATCAGAAATTCAGTTAGGTCAGTTTCAGGTTAATGAATTCATATCAAGCAGTCAGGGAAAAAACTTCAAAAGTCCAGGTATTTAAAATAAGAAATAAAAAGATGTAATTAGAGAAAGTATAAAATCTACCTCCCCCAAATGATCTGGGGAGCACATAGTAACCTTAATTTAGGAAGATACATAAGATCAGCCAGATGATGAAGCAAATAAGTGTCAGATTTAGGGTAACAAAAGGCTTAGTCAGGCCAGTGAGCCTGATAAGACCGTAATCAAAGATCATGGCCATGAGCCCATTTTGGAGGCAAGATCTGTTTCAGCCTGGTGTGTTCATAGCAGAGAATCCAGTTATCCCATGAGTGGATGGGAGATTGCACTGTGTGCCTCAGGTTAAATGGGAGAGAAAAGGATTAACAGAGTTTTCTGTTAGGTGAACAAAATGGCAGTAATCTCATATACAGTGAGATGACTGAGCTCTGTACCTGGATAAGTACAAACTGCATCTGGTCGCCTACTAATAGTTGTAACAGGCCTAGGGAACTTGAATTCATGCTACTGGAATAATGATGGTGACAGGTAGGGATGTGGACAGGGATCTTGAATTACAGAATGGATTTAGAAGAGCTCTTCACTGAATTGTATAGGACATTTTTATTGACACGAATGCCAGTCGTAAAATAGATTTGCTATTAGTATTTAGTGAAAAAAATGAATTCACAGAATTAAAAGTATTACATTAATTAAGTTTAAGTATCACATTTTTAATTTTTTTTGTTGTACATCTCTAAATTTAGTTACAGCATTTTTCTGTTGATTTTGAAAATCTCTGTGTATCTATGATCTAGATAGGTAGCCTTTGTTCCTTGGTTTATTTTAAATACTGTTATAATTAGGATTAGTGTGTCTGTAGCTGTTTTAATATCTAAGATACATAACTTTACTTAAATTTTATAACTGTCTACTTTGCCATATGCAATGCAATATTGCAAAGATTTTAAAATATCCACTAAGATTAATCTTTAAAAATGGTAGCTGAAATCCTCCTGTAAATTAACTTAAGGCCTTGATTTTTTTTACTATATTATTGTTCTGATGTCTGTATATATTAATCACATGTTATATCATGATTCTAATATCTGTATGCCAGTTTTTATTATTGAACTGTGTATATTTTTTGAAGATGCATTTCAGTATTTTTAAGAACAGCTTGTAATGTTAACTCTTATAAAAGCTTGGCTAAAAAGACAAATAACAAAAAAGTTCTTATAATTAAAGTAATTTTAGAATGGAAAAGCTAAATAACTTAAAATTATATATTTTATATTTATAACCAGAAGCAAGTAATATTACCATGAATTCACATTTTTTTCTGGTTATTTTCTTTGGCTTTGTCTAATTTATTTCTTTTTATGTTAGGTGAATTGATTTTAGGAACAGAGAAACAAAAGCAGCAAATAACAAGATCATGTGTAAAAATGCAAATTATTTTAATAAATCAAGTTATTGTTGTATAGTCTGGTGGAGGCTGCTGTGTCAATGTAAAAGTTATCCAAGATGCTTTTACAAGTGGGCTGAATTGAGAGTGAGGTAATCCCACTGACAATAAACCCTAGTTATAATGCAAGGAATTCTTACATATGAGACAGTTGTGGGAGGTCCCCCTGGTGAGTAAAATTGGTTTCCAAGGCCAGTTGCCTAGAGGGGATGTTGTGCTGCTGTACTGGAGACATTCACCACCAGTGCCTTAATAGCTTTACAGTAGCTTCCCTTCAGTCTGGATACTTAAGCTTCTTTCAGATTTCCTAGAATTAGGTCTACCAATAATTACATTATTTTACTATTAACAAAAAGACTAGAATTTGAACTAGATCTCCTCACATAATCTGGTACTCACAAAAAGGGCTGGGATATAATTATTCATTTTTTGTATTACTCCTTCAGGTGAGATTGACATGTTTTCTCTGGTACACTTAAATTACAAATGTGATTCTGAGCTTTATGTGGTACTGACTTAAAACATCATCCATGTCAGTTTCTGCATTATTTAAAGAATTTAATTGTACAAAGTGCACATGATGCCCCAAAATGTATGTAATGGGAGAGAAATGCCATTGGCTGTGATAGAGCAGCCATTAAGTCAACTTTAGCTTTCATGCGGGTCAGGAAAGACTCCTCCCTTTCATTGGATCACTTTTTAAAAGTCAGTTATTTGTGTCATCAATGTCCTAGATGGTGTCCTAGATTTAAGCATTCAAAACTTCTATACACATTGCCTGAGAAATATCATACGTTGTTAGCATGATAATTAGTGTTTTCTGAATGGCATTAGCACACTATGGGCAGTTGTGACCTTGTGTAGACATAGTGCTTAGATAGGGTAGTTCGTACTGAACTGGCAGAAAAGCTCAGTCAAAACTCTGCTTTCCTGAAATGGGGAATGTAGTAAATGAAGAGTTGAAAATCTACTTTCCAATTACTTGAATGTCATTCTTTATAGAAGAGGGTTTCTAGTGAAGAAGAATCCAGCCTGGATTTTATTCTTCTTCGAAGGCCAAATAGGTTACCTGTCACTCCTAGAAGGCTCTGTCAAAAATACAACTTTAAGTGTCTTTAGATGCTGCAAAAAACACCTTCCCAATAGATAGATAGTCCTTCTGTTCATTAGCCCTGATGTCGCACCTGAGTTAGGGATGGTAAGTCTATATTGGCTTTTGTAGTATGTGTGCTTTGCACTTTCAAGGTAAGATTATTAAAAGTACCATTTGGAGGTAGTTTTGTGTTAGTGTCATCATTTTCAAGTGGAATATTTCCACTCATAATTCTTTTTGAGTCTGGAAATATTTAGCAGCATATATTTTGTGCTTCTGTCAGTTATTTATGTAGTTCATTTATAAAACAAATGCTTCCACATGGTCATTGTAAGTGTGGTAGACCTTTTAATTGTGAATTTCCAAAATAGACCAATATGTTGTGAGTCTTCTTTCATTTCTTTTAATTTTAATTTAACCTAAAACCACATTGTCACGTATTTTTTAATCGTTATCCTTAAGATCTATTTTCAACTAGATGATTTGGGTGGATCTTTTAAAATAAAATGAGAAATTTCAACATCAGTTTTGAGTCTTTAGAAGTATTATCATTACTCACAAAAAAACAAACACAGCCACTGTTTGCCAGTTCATGTGACGCAGAACGTGCTCTCCTCCTTTTGAAGTGTTTTTTTTCCTCCAGATAGGCATGTGAATTAATGAGGACTTTTCTGTATTTCCACTCTATTGCTTATTTGTTATTGTTGTTATCTCTATCTAGAATACTTTGTTCCTTTACAGCTATAAAAATATTTTTCCTTTCTTTTTAAAATTTTGTTATTCTAATTAGTTATACATGACAGTTGAATGCACTTTGACACATCATAGGTAAATGGAGTATAACTTCTCATTCTTCTGGTTGTACATGATGTAGAATCACACCATTCGTGTAATCATAGAAGCATATAGGGTAATAATGTCCTATTCGTTCTATTATTCTTCCTATCCCTATACCTCCTCCCCTCCCTTCACTTCCTCTGTCCATTCCAAAGTCCCTCTATTCTTCCCTACCTTGCCCTTCCCACTTATTGTGAATTAGCATCTGAATATCAGAGAAAACATTTAGCCTTTGTTTTGGGAGGTTTGGCTTATTTCACTTAGCCTGGTATTCTCCAGCTCCATCCATTTACCTACAAATGCCATAATTTCATTCTTCTCTAAGGCTGAGTAATATCCCATTGTGTATATATGCCACATTTTCTTTATCCATTCATCACCTAAGTTAGCTCCATAGTTTAGCTATTGTGAGTTGAGCTGTCATAAAGGTTGATGTGACTGTGTCACTGTAGTATGCTGATTTTAAGTCCTTTAGGTATAAACTGAGGTGGGGATAGCTTAGTCAAATGATGGTTCCATTCCAAGTTTTCTGAGCAATCTCCATACTGCTTTCCATAGTGGTTGCTCCAATTGCAGTCTCACCAGCAATGTATGAGTGTACCTTTTCCCCCACATTCTTACCAACATTTATTGTTACTTGTATTCTTGATAATTGCCATCTGACTGGAGTAAGATGAAATCTTAGAGTAATTTTGATTTGCATTTTTCTTAATTGCTAAAGATGTTGAACATTTTTTTTTTTATATGTTTGTTGATTGATTGTATTTCTTCTTCTTTGAAGTATCTGTTCAGTTCCTTTGCCCTTATATGATTGGTTATTTGGGTTTTGTTGTTGTTGTTGTTAAGTTGTTTGAGTTCTTTATATATAGCCTGAAGATTAGTGCTCTGAGGTACATGTGGTACAGATTTTCTCCCACTCTGTAGGCTCTCTTTTCACGTATTGATTGTTTCTTTTGCTGAGAAGCTTTTTAGTTTGAACCCATCCCATTTATTGATTCTTGATTTTACTTCTTGTGCTTTGGAGTCTGGTTAAGGAAGTCAATTCCTAAGCTGATATGGTGGAGATTTGGGTCTACTTTTTCTTCTATTAGACACAGGGTCACCGTTCTAGTGGCTAAGTCTTTGATCCACTTTGAGTTGATTTTTGTGTAGGGTGAGAGATAAAGGTTTAATTTCATTTTGTTATATATGGATTTCTAGTTTTCTCAGCATCATTTGTTGAATAGGCTATGTTTTCTCCCACGTATGTTTTGGCATCTTTTTCTAGTATGAGACAACTGTAATTATGTGGGTTTGGCTCTGTGTCTTCTTCTATTGTGTGCCATTGGTCTTCATGTCTGTTTGGCTGCTGATACCATGTGTTTTTTGTTGTTGTTGTTGTTGTTGTTTTTTAATTTTTTATTGTTGGTTGTTCAAAACATTACATAGTTCTTGATAAATCATATTTCACACTTTGATTCAAGTGGGTTATAAACTCCCATAGATGTGTTTTTGTTACTATGGCTCTGTAGTATAGTTTAAGGTCTGGTATTCTGATGCCTCAACTAGAAAAATTAGGGATAGTAGGAACGTATCTCAACACTGTAAAAGCCATATATGCTAGACCCAAAACCATCATTATTCTAAATGGAGAAAAATTGAAATCATTTTCTCTAAAAAGCGGAACAAGACAAGGATGCCCCGTTTCACCACTTCTACTCAATGTAATTCTTAAAACTCTAGCCAGAACAATTAGACAGAAGAAAGAAATTAACGGGATATGAATAAAAAAAGAAGAACTCAAACAATCACTGTTTGCTAATGACATGATTTTATATTTAGAAGATCCAAAAAATTCCACCAGAAAACTTCTAGAACTCATAAGTGAATTCTGCAAAATAGTAGGATATAAAATCAACACTCATTAATCAAATGCATTCCTATACATCAGTGATATATCAATTGAAAGAGAAATTAGGGAAACTACCCCATTCACAATAACCTCAAAGAAAATAAAATACTTGGGAGTTAGTATAACAAAAGAAGTGAAAGACCTGTACAATGAAAACTACAGCACACTAAAGAAAGAAATTGAAGGAAACCTTAGAAGATGGAAAGATCTCCCATGCTCTTCAATAGGCAGAATTAATATTGTCAAAATGGCCATAATACCAAAAGCATTATACAGATTTAATGCAATTCCTATTAAAATTCCAATGACATTCTTCATAGAATTAGAAAAAGCAGTGATGAAATTCATTTGGAAAAATAGGAGACCTAGAATATCAAAACAATAGAATACCAAAGCAACCTTTAGCGAGAAGAGTGAAGCAGGAGGCATTTTTCCTTCTTGACATTAGCCCTTTGTAGTGTGTTCTGAAACTGAATATTACTGGTGCTAAAATTTCTAACCAAATTAAAGTTTTTCTGTCCTGTATTTTTAGTTTGTCCTGTCTTTCATGATGTAATTTAGTAGTGTCATTGTGAATAATAATTCTTCATTTTAATCTTGTGCATATAATTTCTTCTAGGAGTATTTTTTTTTTGAGTGGGTGGACTTTAAGCCTCTTTCTTATCTTTACAAGTTGGTAAGGAAATAAATATTTCACTGAACCACAAGGTGGGTTAATGATTTTATTTTTAATTACTAAGTCAAATAACAGTAGAACAAGAGTCTAAAAACACAAATATTTAAATATCTCAACATGCATATTGGATCTCAGCAATTTTTGGATTACTTGAAAGGTAAATTAATTGGCTCTTCCTAAATATTTCTTAGCCATTTAATGGATTTAAAAATATTTTCCTTTTGGGCTGTGGCTGTGGCTCAGTGATAGAGCACTCACCTGGCATGTGTGAGGCACTGGGTTCTATTCTCAGCACCACATAAAAATAAAATAAAAGTATTGTGTCCACCTACAACTATAGATAGATAGATAGATAGATAGATAGATAGATAGATATAAATATAAAATTTTTTTCATTTGCTAAATAAAACACAGGTATTATGAGTCAAGAAAATTCTGTTTGCAGTTTAGATCTAAGCAGCACGCTAAAAATAGAAAACTCTGCCCTGAGAATCTCAGGACTGGGCTTCTTGCCCAGACTTTCTTCGACTCTTCCTGCATCCTTCAGTGTTTCTCTTTTCTCCCAGTATCAGCTCCTGTCTTTCCTGTGACATGAGAGTGCACATTAAAAGCATTAGTCCTATAAAAATGCTATAAAAACACAAGTTTTATTCGGCAAAAATATATCACCTCAGCTATAAAATAATTTTTTAAAATTTGCCCTTAATTTGGTTTGGTTTAGATGGGTTTCAGCATTTAAATAGTAAACATGTAATGTACACAATTGTATGCATGATACAAATTTAATCTGTGAAATAAATCATCTATCTTTCATAAGCTGGCAGCTTCCAACACTGAAAATTTCCCAACATTTTCACTTAACAAAGTTCTCAGTTAAGTTTTTAGGACATTGCATGTAAGGATGAATTACATACGGATAACTTACATAAAGACACATTAAAAGAGAAATATTCAGTAATCAAAGCTATTGTTATTAAAGCTTATTATTTAGAATCTAAAGAAAAAGAGATAAGGAGAAATTAAATATAGGCTCCATAAAATAGCAGACACAGTGGGGTTTCATTTTTTCTTTTCAAAATTACTTACAGGATACCCATTTAGTCACCATATATTAACCCCAATCCCTTAACCTTTATACAGATACTATTTTACAGTGATAATTAGTGTTTGAATTATTTTACAGTCCAAAACCTTAAGCAAATTCTACGTAGGTAGTATGAGTGTGGGCAACACCATGTGATTCTGATCAGCATGAGTTCATTCTCCCATTCATATCCAGGTCACACAGAGCAACTGTACTAGTCCTTCCCAAATGAGGTAAAATCAAATAACCATGTGAACCAAAGGTAAAAACCAAAACAACAAAAAACTAAAAAGGCCCCCTAACTACAGGGGTGGGTAGAGTGAAACTCTGACCTGATCCACATGATGTAAACAGCCATGGCAATAGATGGTCACTTCTTCAGATCATTCCTTATCTGTGAGGTTTTCGTTAGGTCCCTGAAATAGTGAAGAGGCAGAGAGTAGTTTACTGCCCTTTCCTATATTCCATAGAGGTTGGCAGGCACAACCCAGCCCTTCAGTATTTCATGTAAGACACACAGGTGTGTTTGAATGAAGTGGCATTTTGCTCTCAAAGCCCGAAGGAAGTAATTATAAGGAGACCTGACCAAATGTCGCCTACTTCCACACTATGCTACTTTTTAACTCCAGCTTCATGCAATGGGAAAAGAATAGTATCAGGGCCCCTGTTGGTAGCATCCTTAGCCTTTCACTAGCGAAGAACTTTCCAGTGAGGAGGAAGTCAGACTGGACTTGGACTTGGACTTGGACTGCTTCTCTCAATATCCAAACAACTTTTCCTCTTAAGAATTCTGTCTCCTTTGTACATCTCATATATAAACAACAACAAGACTCTTCAGAAACAGTCCCCAAAAGCTAAATATAGACAGTCCAACTCCTTAAAATATGATTCAGTGATGTATAATGTTTAGATGGATGGACACATAGACAAACCAGCGACTGACCGGAGATCGTTGAACTGCCTAACAATCAAAAGTTTGGAAAGGTTGTCAAAGCAGGACCTCCAGAGGTTCCATCTGCAAAAACCTGAACATCAGACTGTTCTGAATTCAGACCTCCTGAGCCTGCTTTTACCATTTTGTTTGTTTCTTTGTAATATGCCTATCCATATGGTCTGACCCTGCAACTGCCTGTGCCTACAGTGTTTATTACACACCATTTGTCCTGCTTTCCAACAGAGCTAATTGGTATTTAATTTGGCAGAGACAAATTATTTCTGGTACTTTTTTTTCTTTTAGGAAATCAAAGCAATGTTTTCTTATAAGTTTAAATTCTCTTTTACATTAAATTTCCTATGGGAATTGTTTACAAAGATGACAACATTGTATTACCTATGATATTTATTATAAAATACTATCAGAAGACAAAGACAATAAATTAAAATAATGAATTATCTTTGAATTTGTAAGCTTAAATCCAAATACATATTTATTTATTTATGTCCAATATAATGAAAATATGGTACTCATTTTGATCAGTTTTATATATATAATAATAAATTTGGTGGTATCGATATTAACCATAAGTAATTAAAATGTATACTGGAATTATTCATATGTCATTCTAAAGAAAATATATTGTTTTAAATTAACTTTATTACATGCAAACAAAAAGTAAAGTGATGAAGCAGTGTGATATTCAAAGACATAATTGGTATTGAGGGTTCTCTGCAAAATATTCTCAACAAAAAGAAAAATTATCTTAGGGTGTCTGTATCCCTATACTAAAGTAAAAGGAAGTCTATTAAAAGTAATTATTAAAAATAATTATTGTGTTGACATTTTAAACATGATTTTTTTTATTAGAAACATTCTTTTTTGTTACCTGGGTTTTAAACCTCTGCATCGTCTTTTTAAAATTTTATATGATCCATACAAGAATGTATGTCATAACTTAATATTTAAGTTCTAACACATAATAAAATGAGCATCCTGAGTAGACCACACAAGAGTTAGAACACTGTTGAAATGTTGCTCTCCTGTGTAGTCTCCTGTTATTAACCGCCCTGCTTCCCCACACCCAGGTGCCATTAACTTTCATTGTGTGTTGATAGTTACTTAAAACATTTTTTACGCTAGCTTCATCATATGTATGTTCTATGAACACAATTTTTTTTACAATTTTTTGCTTGTTTTTAAACCATAGAAAAATTGTTACATATTGTGTTAGTTCCATATACCTGATAGGGAATGTTAAACTAGTTTTTCTCCTTTATGGGTGTCATGGAAGTACGTTCATCTCTGTACATTACACTCGCCTTGTCAATTTCTTGAAAACTTTAAATCATAATCTAACTTCTATTGATGCTATAGTTCAATCTGGAATAACTAATAGACTTTCCATCACTATGATCTCTCTGTTATGTAGGTCTTCTTTAATGGCTTTCTAAAGGGCTTATATTTTTTCCTTTAAGTTTTGTACACCTTTTGATAATCTTTTTTTGAGAATCTTTTATTTGTTACCATAGTCATAAATGGTGTTTTATAATTTTTGTTGATGTATAAAAATTGCAATTGATAAGCCTTGATCTTTTTTTGGGGGGGGTTGTTACCAGAAATTGTATTCAGGGGCACTCAACCACAAACCTTTTTTTCTATTTTATTTAGAGAGAGGGTCTCACTGAGTTACTTAGCACCTCACTTTTCCTGAGACTGGCTTTGAACTCTTGAGCCTCTTGCCCCAGCCTCCCGAGCGCTGGGATTACAGGCATGTGCCATTGTGCCCTACTAAATATTGATCTTTTATTTAGGTGTCTTTCTAAACTTATTTCTTTTAATTTGTTTACATTGGTTTTGCATCTTCTGTATAGATGATCATAACATCTGTATCTAAAGATAGCTTAGTATTCTTTCACTTGCTTTGTTTTCTTCTGTGGTGCTGGGGATGGAACCCAGAGCTCCGTTCTTGCTAGGCAAGAACTCTACTACTGTGCCACCATCCCTCATTTTCTTTTCATTCTTGTTGGATGCTTGTGAATATATAAGCAATGGTAATGGACATTCTTTTCTTCTTCCTGATTTTAAAAAGCATATTTTAAAACTTCACAATAAAGGAGAAATGTGATTTGCTGAGTTTTTAGCAAACATGTTTGATCTAGGTAAGAATGTTCCTTTCTATTCTATTTAATGAATTTGTCAAATTCAATGAATTTGTCATTGAATTTTTTATTTTTTAAAAGTAACATTTTATTGAAATATAATGAACATATGGAAATATCAGTGAATTTTATCAAATAGTTTTCTGTGTATCAAGATGATAATAATGTTTTTTATTCTAATACATTAATGAAGTAGATGTGTTCTATCCTGTTTTTTTTTTAATAATGTATTATCATTGGCATTAGTTGTTGAGAAATTGACCTGAAATTTTTTTTCCCCTTTGGACTCTCCTTGACATGTTTCTCATAGATGCTGTGCTATCCTTATAAATCAAGTTGCTGAATCATGCATCTTTTTCTATTATTTGTTTCTTAAATATTTATTGGAACTGGCCAGTAGAGCCATCTGGGCTTGATATTTAATTTCTGAAAAGATTTTTTGACTACTATTTCAATTTTTCTAATGGTTATAGAATGATTCACGTTTTCCAGATTTTTTTATATAGTCTTGGTAAATTTTTATAGTTCAAGAATTTTTCCTTTTCATTTAAATTTTTAGTGGCATTTATAAATTTTCATGTGTTAAACTGTCCATACATTATCTACAACTTGGTTATTGTATATTTTATTTGTACATTGGTAGAGTTGGTTTTCAGTAATTTAAGATTTTTATGCCTGTATTAATAAGTGTGTTGGCCTGGAAACTTATTCTTTTCCTGTCCCTGTCATCTTTTGGTATCAATGTTATACTGACATGAAAATTAGTATTTTTCTATTTCTGTTTCTATGTTCTGAGTGCATTTGTAAATATCTGAATGATCTATCCCTTGGAAACTGTTTTAGAAATTACCTGTAAAACTATATGAACTCAGTATTTTCTTTATTGGCAGATTTTTAACTATCGTATTTCTTTGATAAGATTGTTTAGCTTTCTATTCTTTATATTATATGTATTCCTTGAAATTTGTGCATTTATTTATTATTGAGTTTGTTTTTTTAAAAACATGACAGCGGAATGCATTACAATTCTTATTACACATATAGAGCATAATTTTTCATATCTTTGTATATAGTATGTTCAAGCCAATACATGTCTTTATACATGTACTTTGTTTTTTTTTTTGCATTACAATTCTTATTACACATATATACCACAATTTTTCATATCTCTGTTTGTATGTAAAGTAGGTTGACACCCAATTCATGTCTTCATACATATACTTTGGATAATGATGTCCATCACATTCCACATCCTTGCTAATCCCCTGACCCCTCCCTTTCCCTTCCTCCCCTCTTCCCTATCTAGAATTCATCTATTCCTCCCATGCTCCCCCTCCCTACCCCACTATGAGTCAGCCTCCTTATATCAGAGAAAACATTTGGCATTTGTTTTTTGGGGATTGGCTAACTTCACTTAGCATTATCTTCTCCAACACCATCCATTTACCTGCAAATGCCATGATTTTATTCTCTTTTATTGCTGAGTAATATTCCATTGTGTATTCATTTTTTAATCCATTCATCCATTGATGGGCATCTAGGTTGGCTCCACAGTTTAGCTATTGTGAATTGTGCTTCTATAAACATTGATGTGGCTATGTCCCTGTAGTATGCTGTTTTAAAATCCTTTGGGTATAGGCCAAAGAGAGGGATAGCTGGGTCAAATGGTGGTTCCATTCCTAGATTTCCAAGGAATCTCCATACTGCTTTCCATATTGGCCACACCAATTTGCAGTCCCACCAGCAATATGCGAGTGTACCTTTTTCCCCACATCTTGCCAACACTTCTTTTATGAAGTTCATCTGGAAAAATAAGAGACCCAGAATAGCTAAAATAAACCTTAGCAGGAAGAGCGAAGCAGGTGGCATCGCTATACTAGACCTTAAACTATACTACAGAACAATAGTAACAAAAACAGCATGGTATTGGCACCAGAACAGACTGGTAAACCAATGGTACAGAATAGAGGACATAGAAACTAACTCACAAAATTACAATTATCTCATATTAGACAAAGGTACCAAAAAGTTGCACTAGAGGAAAGATAGCCTCTTCAACAAATGGTGCTTGGAAAACTGGAAATCCATATGCAACAAAATGAAATTAAACCTGTATCTCTCACCGTGCACAAAACTTAATTCAAAATGGATCAAGGAATTAAACCAGAGACTCTGCATCTAATAGAAGAAAAAGGAGGCCCTAATCTTCATCATGTGGGATTAGGCCCCAGCTTACTATGGAGGTTGGGGCCTAATCCCACATGGTGAAGATTAGGGCCTCCTCCTATAGTGCAAGAATTAAAACCAAGAATCAATAAATGGGATAGAATCAAACTAAAAAGTTTTTTCTCAGCAAAAGAAACAATCTGTGAGGTAAACAGAGAGCCTACATCCTGGGAGCAAATCTTTACCCCTCACACATCAGATAGAGCACTAATCTCTAGGGCATATAAAGAACTCAAAAAGCTAAGCACCAAAAATCAAATAACCCAATCAACAAATGGGCCAAGGACCTGAACAGACACTACTCAGAAGAGGATATACAATCAATCAACAAATATATGAAAAAAAAAATGCTCATCATCTTTAGCAATTAGAGAAATGCAAATCAAAACTACTCTATCATCTCACTGTAGTCAGAATGGCATCTAGTATGAAGAAATTTGTGCATTTTACCTGATTCCTCCAATTATTGGCATAATGTTTTATGGTATTATCTTGGTTTTTAATCTTTGATGAATTTGTAGTATGTTCTTTTTAATTTTAATATTGGTTATTGATACCTGTTTTATAGATAACACTATCATACCTTTATTTTCATCTCTAGTATTATTTGTACCACCTTTTTCGTTTCCTCCTCTAGTTTTTCAGAAATCCACTAGCTTACCAGTAATTTCTTTACTGGTTACCTATGTCATTGATAATTTGTCTTTTAAAAATAAAATGTTAAGGCTATACATTTCTCTGGTTTTAGTTTCATCCTTCAAGATTTGAGAAGTGATGTTTTTATTATCAATCATTTACAGATATTTAAATGTTATACATTTACTTTTAATTAAGAAATGTGTTGACTTTGATCAAAAATATGTAAAGTGTCTTTCACTCACTCCCGACTTATCACCACATACCCCCTCACTTCTATTTAAAATGGTACCAATGTAAAAAGGGCCTTCTGTCTACTTCCAGAGGTTAGTTCTAACTTCTTGAAATTCATATCATACCATGGGTATTTTTAATTTCATATTATATGGGGAATCATTTTTGTTTTCACTGTTATTTAGTCATTGATTCCTAACTTTAATCACAGTGTTGTCATAAAATGCCTCTGTGGTATCACCAATTTCTTGCAATGTGTTTATTCTTGCATTTTATATATATCTAGATAAATATGCATGATAGAATTTCCTACTTTATTGTGAATTTGTCCTTTTTTAATTAAATTTGTTGTATATTATGGATACAAGTCCCATGTCACCTCTGTGTTTTGCAGATATTTTCTCCCAATCTGTGAGTTATCTTTTCATTCTCTGAACATGTCTTTCACAGAGCAGAACTTTTAAAATTTTTAATATTGTCCAATTTATCAATATTTTACTTCATAAATTATGCTGGTGTTGTATTTAAAGGTTCACTACATTGCCTCCTGGTTTTTTTTTCTCTAAGTTTTAATTTTTTAAGTCATTTCATTTATTTTTTTGTGGTTTGGGGGATGGAATCTAGAGCCTTGTGCATTCTAGGCAAGTGCTCTACCAGTGAGCTCTATCCTCAGCCCTTAGTTTTATGTTTCATATTTAGGGCTGTGATCTACCTTTTGATAATTAACTCTGAGAGAGATGCAAGGATTGTGTCTGAGTTTGTTCATTTGTTTGCTTTGCTTTCGATATTTAATTGTTCTAGCACCATTTGTTGAAAATCTATCTTTTTCCATTGAATTGCCTTTGTTTCTCTGTCAGAGTTATCTGTGGACTGTATAGATGTGGGTCTATTTCTGGGCTCTCTCTTTGGTTTCATCAGTCTCTGTGTCTGTTCCTTTGCCAATACTATCATGCCCTGTCTTGATTATGTAGCTTTATAGTAAGTCTTAAAATCAAGTAGTTTGAACCCTCTAGTTTCCTTCCTTTCTTCAGTATCATATTGGTGATTCCAGGGTTTTATTGCCTTTTCATGTAAGCTTTGTTATGAGATTGATAGTGATTTTTTCCCTTCAGATTGCTTAAGATCTATCTTGAAATTTAACAATAAAAATATGAGACACCATAAAAAATATAGGATGAGAGGTCAGAAGGGATTTTCAACTATCTGTGTTTTATAAAATATTTCACAATAAAAATATATTAATATATCACTTGGAGAATGAAATCAAAGTTTAGGAAAGAGGTGTTGGTTAGTGACGTTTGAGAGAGCTGATCCATGCTCCTTCCTTCCATTCTTTCTTTTTTAAAATTAATTTTATTGTGTATGATTATTATAAGGCATAACAATGACGTTATAGGATACATACAGATAGTAAAATGCTTACTATACTGAGCAGATTAGCATACTCATCATCTTAACAGAGTTGCCCTTCTGTTTTTCTGTGTATGTGGCAGAGCAGCTTGAATTTAGCATGAATCCCATATACAGTACAGTTTAATTACCTCATATCGTAGATTAGATCTCTAGGCCTATTTGTCTTGCATATCTGCTGATTTGTTCTCTGACTTGTATCTCCCAATTCTCTCCTACCCTCAACTAGTGACCCTGGTAACCACTGTTTTGTTCTCTGTCTGTGTGTATTTTATTTATTCACTTTTTTAGATCCCACATATAAATGAGACCATGCCGTATGTTTCTTTCTGTGCTGGTTTGTTATACTTTGGATAATGCCTCTTCTAGAAATATACTCCAAGAACATGAAGTCACTACCTTGTAAGGAGGTCTGTACTCCCCTGTTTATCGGAGTCTTATTCACAATAGCCAAGAGATTTAAATGACCTGTATTCATTGCTATATGAATAAATAAATAAACTATGGTGCACATCTGAAGCACAATATTATTTGGCCCTAAAAAGAATGAGCTTTTTGCCATTTGCTACAACATGGATGAACCTGAGGACTTTATGCTAAGTGAAATCATCCAGACACACAAATAAAAATAGTGGATGACCTGTCTTTTGTGTACTGCTGTTTTATAGAGTAGTATTTAGATGTGGATTTTTCTTCCTTCTTTTTTCCCTTTCTCCCACCCTTCCTTCCTAGCCTGCCTATCATATATTATCCTCCTTATTTCTCTGGATTTTTGCTTTTCTTCATTTCTGGAAAATTCTCAATATCATCTTTCAGATCTTTCCTATCTCCACTCTCTTTCCTCCCCTTCAGAAACTCTAATTAGACATACATTAGATCATTTATTTTACCTTCCATGGCTTTAAAAATTTTGTTTATTAGCTTTTATCTTCTGATGTTATTGTTTTGCATTCTGAGTAATTATTGTGTCTTCTGTTTCAATACTCACTTCTGGGTTTGAATTAATTGCCTTAACTCATTCATCCTCTCTTTTATACAAAAATTTCATTTTGAGGAATTATATTGGGTTCTTTCTCAAAATTTTTGCTTCATCTCTTCTGGCTTACTCATTTTGTGATTCCATTCTTTGTTTCCTTTACTATTTTACAGATGTTTATTTTATGCTCTTCTCCTGATCATTCCCATGTCTGAAGTGCTTGACAGGGAGAATCTGTTTGCTGGCTCACTCATGGTGGTTTTTATCTGGACTTTGTAATTTTATATTATGTGCTTATTTTTGGTTTAATCTTACTTCATGAGAAACTTGGAAACATTAAACTGAAGAACCTTTCTTCAGAGGGAATTGTGTTTGCTTCAGTTGAAAATAGGTAACACTTGATTAGGAACCACGTTGGGCCCTGTTTCAGTTCTGGTTTAATTCAGGAGTTTCATGCTTAGCTTTCATAGTCCTTCCTCGTGAAGCTTTGATGTTGATTCGAACATTTTCCTCAAAGATGCCTTGCATTTTGGATGCGCCTGTTGTTCATTGTTCTGCTTTTAGGACATGTAATTTTACCTGTGTGTTTCCCCTACTTTGCATGTTTCTCTTACTTACTGTGAACAGAAAAAAAAAAAACCAGCAAAATTATATCTCATGCAAGCTGTAGTGGTTTGATATCATGCGGACCTCTCAAAAATATCTAATCTGCAAAACTGGCCTAAGTGAGTGTCCTAAATCACAAGTGTTCCTTTTCTCTCTTGCCTTCCACCTGCATTTAGGTTTTTAGTGCTTACCATTCTCCTTCTAAAAACATATTTCTAACCATTCTACTCTTTACCTTCCTGTTATTCTCTCTAGAGTGCATCTAATCCATTTCAAACATTCAAGATCCTTCAATGTCTGCACCAAATCTTTTTTTTTTTTTTAATTTTCCTTATTCTCTGGCTTCTTTCGTGCTGCTCATTTCTTCTGCCTGAAATGTCCTACATCTATCCCTGTTCCCAAATGGCTCAGTTTATCTATTAAGGTCCATCTCAGATGGTTTCAGTTTTATTCAGTTTTTCAGAATTCTTCCTAAATGAAAGTAACTCTTCCCACATCCAAACTCTTATGGTGCTTTGTCTTCTCTTACAGCAAGTGTGTGCATAGCTTGTGTATCATAGTAAAAATTCTTTAGGGAAAATTTTTTTTCTTAAAGTCATATACCATGATGGCTTCCATATCATAAGGACCAATAAATATGTGTCAAAAGAAGTAAAGTATACATAATTTTAAATTAAAGAATGACCTAGGGAAAATATTTAGCTTCTTATAATTGGTCGTAAACTTTTTATGAATATACAAAGTTAACCTCATATGTCAGGAAGGTATTAATGTCTCTTTATTATAAGAATGCCTTTGGAATGATTTTTCAACTTTAAAAATAACCCAAATGGATGTTTCTTAACCATGAACATCATTTCCTCAACGTAGATATATTTTGCTTTCATGAGGTGTATTTGTAAATTTTTCTTGGAGTTAGTTTGATGGTCATCCTGGCATCTATAATCTTCTATAGGAAGTTTGAACCTTACACTTCAGGTAAGATTCAGAGTGGTTTTGAGAGTCAATAACTTTCTAAAACAATTGACCTCTATGTTTTCACTAGTAATTGAAAGTTAGCTTGACAAAAGCTGTATTTGTAGTGTGTCTCTTAAAGACCTAACCTTTTTGACTTTTTTTTTTTTTTTGGTAATTCAGCTTTTTTAAGTCATTCATGTAGATGAAGCTTGGTAGCTATTTGTAATATAAAGGAAAAATGAACATATGTATTCCATATAGATCTTGGCAGTTTTATCAGTCTGCCAGCACATGCTGATGATTGAAATAAGGGAAACATTCAACCTTAAGTTCTTTCATTTAATATTTTATTTCTTTCATAATTAGTTAATACATACCCCAGGGTTTTTCCTTCTATTTGAAAATTGCCAATGGGCTATATTAAAAATGGCTGGACAAACACATTTATGTTGGAGGAAGAAATTAGTCAGTGAATATTAGTATTTCTAGCAATTAAAAATGCCTTCCTCCAAGTTCCCATCACATACCTAATCAGCAGTAACAATAGACACAATAATGAAGTGAAGTGCAGCATAACCTGCAAGGTATAGAGAAGCAGGTGCACCTGCATACTGTTGTTCACACTGTGAATGCATTTGGTGTGTCTGCAGAGCAATTTGAGAAAAGGTTAAATGTAATTCTTATCTTTTGGCCAAATGATTTTAGTAACATACTATAAAAGCAAAATACCATTATAATTGGTTCACAAATACCTGATATATAATTATGAGTAATTGTAAATAAGATAAATATCCAAGGTTAGATTGTCCTATGGCTACAAAAGTGAGAGGCAAGAACAGAAAGAAACTTTCTTCCCCTCACCTTCTTTCAGCAGTTTCCTGTGGTTTTCTTCTCATCTGTAGCCTCTTCCTTCCAAATGCAACTTGTTCTCCAGTTCAGAACTGCCTTCTTTCTGTCCAGGAGCTTCTCAGAGTTTGTCGTTATTTTTATTACTCTTGCTCTTATCGCCATTAATATCTAGACCCATGCTTCCTGTCATTTCCCCAAGGTTGCTTTGAGGAAAGCAGCCAGCAGCCCATCCTAGTTTGTCATCTGAGACTACTGAGCTTTTTTTGAAAGAGTGTTTTTGCTTCATAAAACTCGACTTCTGTCACTGCCACCCAGAAGGTTTCTTGTCTGTTCAGAATTTAATTAAATTGACTATCTCTTCTCTCTTATTCCCAGTTACTGAGTTCGAAGGGATCATTATCAAACAAGAAACAACAGGCAAGAGACTCTATTTTCAAGGACAATTGGTCTATAGCTGTGTATCAATATACAGAGACCAATATATCTATGAAATAGAGAAACAAGCTTTAAAACATTCAAAACATTTTCTATTTTAAAAAAGACTTATCTCTTCTAGTTCCAGTTACATGAATTGACCAAATCCTCCTATAGATTTCAAGTAATTCAAGTCAGCATTTTTAGAGATGCCAAATAAAAATGAGATACCTATCATCACCACACTCTAGAGCTCAGATTTGTTATTATCAAGCACTTTTTCTTCCTCCAACATAAATGTGTTTTCCAGCCATCTTTAATATAACTCTTCCAATCTAGCCCAGAGAATGAGGAGGGTCAATAGTTAAGCTAATAATCATAATCCAAAATAAAGGAAAACTCTGTATATAAATAATATCTACATACTGGGTTGTTGCAAAGATTAAATAAAATCTGCATAAAATGCCTGATGCAATGTAAGTACTCAAAATTCTAGCAGTTAATATGCATCATGTAGAAATGGTAAGGTTGTTAGCATGAACAACCAGATGAACATATTTTATTGAAAATAATTATAGGTATTTTGATTACTAAAGCAATTTCTTATGATTTTGCATTGTGTTCCTATTATCTGCATCCTAGGGTTACTTTTTTATTTCTTCCACATTGGGAGTTTCTGATTTCTAGTCAGAGAAGTATTGATTTATACAGTGCTGGTTGAAAGTACCTTATACATGAAACAGTTATCCTTAAGTTTCAGAAAATGTTGCATTTGTAGTTAATGTATGGGTGGTGATAAAACGTTCCCTTAAAACTAAACTAACTGTTCATCTAGTAGAATGGCAGATTAGATTCCCTGATCAACTTTTCCTTTGAAAATAGCTGAAGATGCTAAATATAATTGTTTTTGAAAGTATATTCCTGAGCTGTACATTAGCTCGGATACTCAGAGAAGAAACACTGAGTGAAAACAGAAGGAGAGTACTGAAAAAAGCTCTCATCTCGAGGACCTTTTCTAAACCGAGTGAACATGAACTTAACTTCTGTTTTGAGTGTTTTATTTTCTTTTGTTTGCTGCCTAAAATTTACAGTATCAGAATATTCCAAAAAGTTTGAGGCTGTGAACTTAAATTTATCCAGAAATGCTGATATCTGTAGGTGTCTGTCAGAAGGACATGATTGACAAAGAACCCACTTTCAATTCCACTAAATAAAACTCCAATAAATATGAGCTCACATTTTTAAAAGAGCACAAAACAAAACAAGAAAACAAAGTGCTATAAACCAGAGCCTTCAGAAATTTTGAGTAGCAGAGAGAGCCCTGCAAAGACTTGAGATATTGGAATATTGCACATAAAATAGAAATTAGTCATATTTTGTTTATATATATATAAACAAACTAGTAAAAATAGTAAAAATAAAAACAGTTAAAATTAAGAACTTGGATGGATCTGATAGCAGATTAGACAGAAGAAAACATACATAATATAGAAGGGACTACAATAGATGAACAATGTGAAAATGAGACTAAGGGAAATGAAAAATTGGGGGGAAATCAACATTCATCTGAATGAGTTATAAGCAGTAAAGTGAGAAGGAAGAGACACTGAATTCCATAAGGAGTAGAGAAAAGAAGGAACAGAGTCGGTCACAGCGGAGAATTTCACAGTATGTATCAAAGACTTATCAAAGACTTAGCAGACTAGCAGGTCCTGATCAAAGTGAGTAGCAATAGCAAGCCTCCCCTTAGAGAAATCATGAAGAAACTGACCAACACTAAAGACAAGAAGAAAATCTTAAAGGCAGCCAGGTTGATGTACCTTCAGAGGAAGGACAGCTGGCTTTTCAGCAGCCCCCAAGGATGTGAAAGCTCAATGTGCTAGCCACTGAACCTCCCTGAAAGAACTTGAAGGTCGCACGTGGGGCCAAAGGAAAGTGGTGTTTGTTGGGAAGTCAGAGTTCAAGGCAAAGTAATGAAGTAAGACATTAGTAAATGAATGGTCTATTTAAACAGCTGCTGACTGGATAAAATAATGACATTAGCAATATTGAATGAGAAAAACAAATGAAATAAAAATAACAACTACTGAAGGTGAATCTGGAAGTGGACAATGCAACTTAGAATTTATTTTATTGTTTAGAAGATAGCAAAATAGCTTTAAAATGTGAAAAGTGAAGCATGGGTATTTTGGCTGAAATATGACTTCTAAACAGGAGAAGAAAAGTGATGGAAGAAAAAAAATTTCAGAATAAAATCACACTAATTAGGGAGAAAAAAAGAAATGCACAAAAGAGCAAATGACACCCAAAAAAAAGAGGAAAAAGAAAGGAAAATATGCAATATATACAAACTAATTGGACTAAATGCCCATTTAAAAGACAAATATTATTTTCATTTCAAAAAGAAAATTCAAAATCTGTATGCTGTTATATCTTTCTCTAAAAATTAAGGATGCAAGAAGGTTTAGAGGAAAAGATTGGATAAAAAAAAATATACCAAGCAAATACTCTTCCCGGAAAAAAAGCTAGTATTCAAATCTGTTTATCACAGACAGAACTGACTTAAGGTACCATCAGTACTGGAGAAAAAGAAATTGAGAATCATTTGGTAACAAAAATCCAATCAGTGAGTAGATATAGCATTTCTATGGATTTTATGACCTCAAATAATATAAAGGAAACTTCGGGCGATATAAAGAGAAATAGACAAATCTACCAGGGAAATGAAAAATTGGGGGGAAATCAACATTCATCTGATTTTAGTGCACACTTTAAAGTGCATTATGTGGAAAAAAAATCAGTAGTTACAGAAGTTTGATGCAATGGACATGTGTAGAACATAGTACTCAACTGCAGAAACGATAGAATACACATTTGCTAGAAATAACACATGAAGCTTTTAAAAAATTGATTCTGTGGCTTGCCATCAAATAATCTCAACAATTTTCAAAAAATTAATGCAAGATATACTACGTTCCTTGACCCTAAACCAAGTAAGACTAAAAGGAAGGAAATAAATCTCCAGAGAGAACAGATCATGTGAAGGTAGAGGCAGAAACTGGAATGATGTGTCTACAAACCAAGGAACCCAAGACTGCCAGCAAATACCAGAAGCTACCAAGAAAACACTGGAGCAGGTTCTGCTTCAGACCCTCCCCAGGAGTAACTCTTCCAACACCTCAGTGTTTAGATTTCCACCTGCAGAATTGCAAGAGAGTAAGTTTCTCCTCTTATAATATACCCAGCTTGTGGCTCTTTGTTATGGCAGCCCAATGAGATGAATATATTCCGTATGCTTAGGTATTAAGAAAGATGCTGCCAAATGACACATCAGTCAAAGGATAAAAAGAGAATTAAAAAATGTTTTGAACTAAATGATAATGAAAATGCCATATATCTAAACCTAAGAGATGGTCCTAAAGCAATATAAAGAGAGACATTTAGAGTCTTAGAAAAGAAAGGCTAAAAGTAAATGATGATGCCATGCTGTGGCACGTGCTCGTAATCCCAAAGACTCAGGAGGCTGAAGTAAGAGGATCACAAGCTCCAGACCAGCCTAGTCTCAAAAAATAAAAAGGATTGGGGATGTACTCACTGAGGTACCGAAATAAATATTCTAAATAAGAATTTAAAAGAAGGAATACAAAATAAACCCAAGCAAAATAGGAGGAAGAATGTAAAAAACAAAGGCAGATAATGAAATAAAAAACAAAAATGCAATAGATAATGTTGGATAAATTTTAGGAACATGATACTGAATATCTGAAATGCAAATCAGAAAAATACAAGTAACATTCATTTCATACATATTAGAAACAAAACTACACATTATGCTGTTTCAGGATACAAGTCTATGGTAAAACGTTCCAAGAGGTATTTACCTCTGAGCTGGAGTTGATGGCATGGGATGAGAGAATACAATAATGGGGGAAGGGAAGGGAAGTAGGCAGGAAGGAAGAAAAGAAAAGGTGAACTTTTTAATACTTTGTGTTTTATACTTTGTAATTGGCCTGTTGTCACTTTCCTATTCATATCCCCTGACTCTTTTCTGTTTTTAAAATCAAGGTTGTTTCGGACATGGAGGCCCAAGTTCACAAGCTGAGAGAAGAGCTGATCAGTGTAAACTCACAGCGTAAACAGCAGCTGGTAGAACTTGGTCTTCTTCGTGAGGAGGAAAAGCAAAGGGCTGCGAGGGACCATGAGACTGTTGTCAGTAAGCTGAAGGCTGAATCAGAAAAGATGAAGATAGAGCTGAAGAAGACTCACGCTGCTGAGACAGAGATGACACTGGAGAAGGTGAGACACCTCACTGGAATTTTTAATATACAGGTGAAGCCATCTTTAAACCCACTCACATCACTCTCATGGTTAATCTCTAAAAAGTAATAGACATGGACTTACTCTTCAAATTTATAAACAGTTTAAGTGCTTTAAGGAGCAGTTTCAGTTTCTTTTCTAAACACAGCTAAAATAATCTAGGTAATTTCCTAACTTTATCCATGAATTTTGTGGAAGGGATTATACAGAACATTCATTAGTAAGTGAATATGTGGTGCAATGCAGCAGTATTATAATGTTGTCAAGTATTATGCTGATTAGGGATTCCTGGGCTGTAACAATGAATTTTCCTAGATTAGACTGTTTCAAATTTTCTCAGATGTCTGATAATTATTTCTGGACTTTATAGTTTTTTATAACACAAATGATAACATGATTTCCAAGTTGATTCTTTAGTAAAAAATAAGAAAAGCTTCTTTAGAATTATATGTTAGTGAAATAATGTCTATATAGTGTTTATGTATTTTGGATTGACTGATATTTAAGCTATAACCTCAAATGTCCTTACTTTTGATGTTCTGAAAACATAAATATTTTAACCAGGTACTCAAATGTAAATTGTTAATAATCATACAACTATAAATTGCCCCTTGGACAATTTGCATCTGTATCTTAGGAAACTTGAAAAAAATAATTTAAGAATCAGCTTATTCTATTCAGTTTCTCTACCTCTTCTTTGTCTTCAAATAATGTCAAACCCTCAGAGAGTACAGTTCTCCATTCTCACTATTGCTCCCCGACTGCGTTCCTGAGGTGTTTGCTCTACAGTGTCTTAATTCAACTGAAAGTCAGATTTCAGCAGTCTGCCCTTTGGCAGCACAGATCAGAACCCAGAAATAAATAGAAAAGTGGAGCTAAGGAGGGAAGAGTGAGCTTGGCTTCTTGGAGAACAGCTAGGGTGCTGGTATGACTGGGAATGAGGACCTCAGAGAAGGGAGATGAGGCCAAGGAAGATCTCAGGACCCAGGCCAGGTCAGACATGGGCCATGGGAAAGGCTTTGTTTTGACTGCAAGTGGAGGAAGCTTGGTGGATTTTGAGCAGAAAAATTGATGTGATCCAACTCACACTTGAAAGGGATTTCGCCAACTGTGTTATAAAATGGTAGTGACCACAGAGAGAGACACATGCAGATAACTATAATGCAAGTAGAAGTGAAACTGGGGAAAATAATTTTCTGTTATGGAAATCAGGGGAAATTAATTGAAGTAGATGTCATTTGAACTAGACATAGTGATATGTAGGATTTAGACAAATAGACATAGAAGAAGGCATTTCAGGTCAAAGGAAATAAATACAAAGCAAGAACGAATAAAACTATTTGTATGGCTTACAGGCTGGCCAAGCCAAGTGGGGTGGTCAGGCTAAAAGATAGTTTAATGATCACTGGAAGTTCCCAAAATGGTGACAAGTTGGTTGTGGGGTTTTTTTCTCTTGGTTTTTTTTTTTTTTTTTTTGGTTCTGGGTATTAAATCCAGTGGTGCTTAACCACTGAGCCATATCCCAGCCCTTTTTATATTTCATTTAGAGACAGGGCTTGCTGAGTTGCTTAGGGCCTCACTAAGTTTCTGAGTCTGGCTTTGAACTTGCAATCCTCCTGCCTCAGCCTTCTGAGCCACTGGAATTACAGACATGCACCAGTGTGCCCAGCTGGCGATAAGGCTTCAACTGCCTAGGGTAAACAGTGAGAAGCTACTGAGATTGTCTGAGATGAAGTGTCAAGATTCAGGTGATAATTAGGAAATGATTCTGTGAGGCCAGGTATCACAGAAGTAGAAGGGTTGACTGGGACTGAGCTATCCAGGTGAAAGGCCCTGAGGGAGCTAGAGCTATGTGAGATTTGGGGGTGTCTCTGGCAATTGAATGGAGAATCACCCCGGAGATGGCATTGATTAGACTCAAGTACAACTTCAACTCTTAATTAGTTGAAAACAGGAGAAGTTTCTGGTTTGGATAGAAAAGATGACTGTAGTTAGGAATAGGTTCAGTTTGAAGTGCCACCCTACACAGAGCTGTGACATTCACTTGCTGCTGAGAGAACATTTCTGTGTATCCTAAGAAAAGGCAGGAGGGTGGGGGGAAGCAGCTGTAGGGTTCACTCATAGAGAGGGTGTGAGCTGAGGCCTTGGGAGTAATGAGAGTATTAAAGAAAGAAAGAAGGGGGTAGAAGAAAATAGAGGGAAAGAAGAAGAAAATTGGAACATTTGTAATGGAAGAATTTAAGGGAACAACTGCATTTGAGAACTTAGGGAAGAAACAGTCAGAAGGGTGATCAAGGTGAAAGAAATATGAGAAGTATATATTTTCATGGAAATAGGGGAAAGGAATATTTGAAAAGGAGGATTGTCAAGAATGTGACAGAAAGTCAGGAAGGATGAGGGTTGAGAAAAGGTCACTGGACTTGAAACTGAGAAGTCATTGATGATCTTGGACAGGGCACTGAAAATGATAGCGTAGGCAGAACATGGTCACAAAAGGAGAGTGAGGAAGTGCAGACCAGTGAACGCTCCATTGTTTGTGAAAATTTGATTTTAAAATTAGGAAGTTTGGCTGGGATGTACCTCAGAGATTGAGCACTTGCCTAGCATGCATGAGGCCCTGGGTTTGATCCCCAGCACCACAAACAACAGTAACCGCAAAAACAGGAAGTTACAGTTCCAAAGAGCAGGAGTTAAAGAAAATGTGTTTTTAGTCTGCTTATGTCTCAAGCATTTTAGCATACAGGAAAAAGGGACTGGTGAAGAGGAAGAGCTTTTTGGTATGGAGAATAGTCAGTGGTGCGCCAGAGGAGGGCCTATCGAAATCACAGCCCTGACCGACCTCAGCCCTTGGCTTTAGGGGTACATGCAGGACATGTGGCAGGGTTCATTCCTGGAACTGCCCCACTGTCTCCTGCCTCGAGGTTCTTACACCTGCATCTTCTGCCTGTAGCTGTCTATGATTTTCTTATAGCTGGCCTCTTTCTCATGGTGCTATACTTCTTAACATCTTTCTCTGACCTCTCTGTCTAAAGTCTGGCTTCTTTTGGCGGGGTGGAGGGTACCAGGAATTAAACTCAGGGGCACTTGATCACTGAGCCAATACCAAGCCCTATTTTGTGTTTTATTTAGAGAGAGGATCTCACTGAGTTGCTTAGTGCCTCACCGTTGCTGAGGCTGGCTTTGAACTTGTGATCCTCCTGCCTTAGGCTCCCGAGCCACTGGGATTACAAGTGTGTGATACTGCACCCATCTTAAAGTCTGGCTTCTTATACCACACTTCATCCCACTGTTTTATTGTCTTCATATCTCTTCTTACTTTCTGAAATCGTCTTTTTTTAATTTAAATTTATTTTTATTTATTTTAATTGGTTATATATGATAGCAAAAATCATTTCAATTCATAGTACACACATAGAGTGCAATTTTTTATGTCTCTGGTTGTACATAAAGTAGAGTCACACCATTTGTTTTTTCATACATGTACTTAGGGTAATGATGTCTATCTCATTTCACCATCTTTCCTACCCCTAAGGCTACTTCTTTCCCCTCACTCCCCTTTGCCCTATCTAAAGTTCCTCCATTCCTCCCATTCCCCCCACCCCCATTATGGATCAGCATCCTCATATCAAAGAAAACATTTGGCATTTGGTTTTTTGGGATAGGTTTACCTCCCTTAGCATTATATTCTCCAACTCCATTCATTTACCTGCAAATTCCATGATTTTATTCTCTTTTAATACTGAATAATATTCCACTGTGTGTATATACCACATTTTCTTTATCCATTTATCTAGTGAAATGCATCTAAATTGGTTCCACAGTTTAGCTGTTGTGAATTGTGCTGCTATCAACATTGATGTGGCTGTGTCCCTGTAGTTTGCTGTTTTTAAGATCTTTGGGTATAAACTGAAGAGTGGGATTGCTGGGACAACTTGTGGTTCCATTCCTAGTTTTCCAAGGAATTTCCATACTGCTTTCCCTGTCAGCTGCACCAATTTGCAGTTCCATCAGCAATGTATGAGTGTGACTTTTTCCTCACATCTTCACCAACACTTGTTGTTTGTATTCTTAAGAGCTGCCATTCTGACTGGTTGAAATCTTAGAGTAGTTTTGACTTATATCTCTCTAATTGCTAGAGATGTTGAACATTTTTTCATATATTTGTTGATTAATTGTATCTCCCCTTCTGAGAAGTGTCTGTTCAGTTCCTTGGCCCATTTATTGATTGGGTTATTTGTTTTTTTGGTGTTAAGATTTTGGAGTTCTTTATATATCCTAGATGTGTATCTGATGTGTGTGTGGTAAAAATTTGTTATCATTCTGTAGGCTTTCTGTTCACCTCGTTGATTGTTTCTTTTGCTGTGAAGAACCTTTTTAGTTTGACTCCATCCCATTTATTGATTCTTGATTTTATTTCTTGCACTATAGGAGTCTTATTAAGAAAGTCGGGGCCTAATCCAACACGATGGAGATTTGGGCCTACTTTTTCTTCTGTTAGGTGCAGGGTCTATGGTTTAATTTCTAGATTCTTGATCTACCTACCTCGTGTTGAGTTTTGTGCATGGTGAGACATAGGGGTGTAATTTCATTTTGTTGTATATGGATTTCCAGTTTTCCTAGCAGCATTTGTTGAAGAGGCTATCTTTTTTCCAATGCATGTTTTTGGTGCCTTTGTCTAATATAAGATAACTATAATTATGTGGGTTTGTCTCTGTGTCTTCTATTCTATACCGTTGTCTACAGGTCTATTTTGGTGCCAGTACCATGCTGTTTTTGTTACTGTTGCTCTGTAGTATAGTTTAAGATCTGGTATAGTAATGCCTCCTGCTTCACTCTTCTTGCTAAGGATTGCTTTGGCTATTCTGGGTCTCTTATTTTTCCATATGAATTTCGTGATTGCTTTTTCTATTTCTATGAGGATTGCCAGTGGGATTTTGATTGGGATTGCATTAAATCTGTATACTACTTTTGGTAGTGTGGTCATTTTGACTATTAATTCTGCCTATCCAAGAACAAGGTAGATCCTTCTATCTTCTAAGGTCTTCTTTAGTTTCTTTCTTTAGCGTTCTGTAGTTTTCATTGTAAAGGTTTTTCACCTATTTCGTTGATTCCCAAGTACTTTCTTTTTTTTTTTTTTTTTGAGGCTATTGTAGATGAATGATTTTCCTAGTTTCTCTTTCAGAGGATTTGTCACTGATGAACAGAAATGCCTTTGATTAATGTGTGTTGATTTTATATCTTGATACTTTGCTGAATTCATTTATTAGTTCTATCTAAAATAATCTTTTTATGTTGGCTTTTTAATTCTCTGTTCCCTCCCACCCACTAGAACATCACTCCATGAGCATGTCCATCTTATTCATTCCTGTACTGTTAATGCTTTAAAAACCTGGCATGTGGTATGTGTTAATCACCCAAGTATATTAAATGAATGAGCGACAGGAGGCTTGTGTTTAGCCTAGGGAGAGGGAAAAAGAGGATGGGTAAAGTATGGAGAAGTTCAGTGACAAGACTTGAGAAGACCTTAGATCTAAAATTCTTTTTATATAACTTTATTTTATGTGGTGCTGAGGATCCAATCTAGTACCTTACACGTGCTAGGCAAGCGCTCTGCCACTGAGCCACAGCCCCAACCCTGAAAGCTAAAAGTCTTAGTAAAGACGACAGTAGTCAGCTTAGGTGTGGAGTTTCAATAAAATGAAGCAGCCAGGCTAAGCAAGGTGGGAGGATGCCACTGAAAGGAAGAGGAGGGGAAGGAATCTGCTGAAATGGAATCAGAGTTGTCCTGTAGATAGAAGAGAGAGTAGGGACAGTATGAGTGTGGAAGAATGGAATGTTCCTGAGCTGACCTGAGAATATAAGTAAAGCAAGAAGATAGAGTGAACTTAGTAATTTTAGTAATCTTAGTTGACATGAAGACAGCACTGGGGAGGTTAGCCAGAATGCAGGGACGTGTTGGCAGGGGGACAGTCTGGGGAAAGGGCATACAGCAGCAAGTAGGCTGGAGTTTAGTGCCAAGAGTTTGATTTTTGTTGAATTGGAGGAATTTGCCAACCACCAAAGCCATATGATGAAATCCAAGTGCTGACTAAAGTTAGATAGGTAGGTAGGTAGGTAGGTAGGTAGGTAGATAGATAGAAAAACAAAAGCAAAAAAAAAAAAAAAAAAAAATCCAAGCACTGAGCTCTTAATATGATGAGTTATTTGTATTTCCAATTGATAGATGTTTTTACTTAATTAAAGGAGTTTAGCATTTCCAAATGCAAAATGGACTGAGTCAAAAACATGCTTTATGAAATATTAGTTTCTAAAGCTTCACAATCTTGGTACTTTGCACAAAATCAGCATTCATTAACTGTTAGATGAATGAATAAATGGGTGATCAACTATGAAATTCAGCATAGCCCCTGTGAATGGGAATGCGAATGATGGGAATGTTATTAACTTATCCAGATTTGATTTCAACACATAAATACTTTGGGTAGTACAAGATGCATATTTGTGTTCATATGTTTGTAAGCTTGGTGTAGTAGTGCAGCTACCAGGAGGCTGAGGTGGGAAGATCATTGGAGCCCAGAAATTCTAGCCAGCCTGGACAACGTGGTGACATCTGTCTTAAAAAAAAAAGGTCAATCATCTATTCATTTGGGTTATTTTAGTGTTGTGGTTTCCTCCATATTAATAAATTAAACAAAAAGCATAATTTTTTAGATATAGTTTTAATTTTCCTACAAAAATTAATAAACATTTGAGTTTCTACTCTGAAAGTTTGATTTTGCACTAATATTCCAGTAATTTAGTTTCTAATCTGTTGTGTCATTCTGGAAACTACTTGATTCTTCACACAGATTTTTATAAAAAGTTGAATGTTTTGTCATGTTTAAATAAATCTGGGTCAAAATATTTGCTAGCAGTTCAAAATTCAGTCAGAATGAAAGGTTTTAGAAATTAATTTTTTTGTCATTGAGTATAAAATTGAGGTTCTAAGAGAAGAGGTCAATAGCACCAGAATAATGAACAATCTAAATGTAACATTCCCTCTGGGCCTGGTTTATTTCAGTAGCACTTACAATGTTAAGGTTATAAAAGAATTCCTAAGTCCAGCTCCTACCTCGGTATCTGTCAGCAGCTGTTTAGACCTAGATGAGATCTTCAGTGGCCTTGAGTTAAAAGAAATGTGCGATAGCTCCACAAGGTCAAAATGCTTGAAGTAGAGAATCCAAGAGAGTAAATGATTGGCATTTGCAAAGGGAGCATTTCTTTTTTTCTCTTTTAAAATCTTCTCAAACAGAATTGAAATAAAGTCCATAAAATATGAACCTTTGAAAAATTAAAGAACATTACTAAGTGATGATAGTAATTTTCAGAAGATCGATTAAAACCCTGGCATTTAAATTTTATCATTATTTCAGAAAACTTTTCAGCTATTTTTACAATAACCTTTCCTTGAACAGAAGGAAAGTAGAGATGCATATTAAACTCCCTATTACTTAACATGGCCCAGATATAATTAATGGTAATAAATTACATGTATGCAAAATAGCTGTCCACACTTAGCTGGCTGAGACCATGCTAAGTAAACAATTCTTTCTCTTGCTTTTTAAAAACTTACACTAAGAATATTCAAATTTTATTTGAAATTCATTGAGAATATACTGATCATTGTTTTATGGTATTCCATTTTATGGGTGTAGCATAATTTATTGTGTTTTTCTTTTATTTTGGAACATTTATATTTTTAAAAAATATATATTTTATGTGGAGATTAGTATCTTTGTACAAAAATTTCGTTGTCAACATTTCCAATTTTTTCCCTCTTAGGTTAAAATCCTTGTATAATTACTGGGTCAAATTGCATTTCAGAAAATTTGTACTAATTTATATTTATCCTGATAGAGTATCTGTTTGACCCAACCCATTCTTAGTATTATTAATATTTTCCTTAACTTTTGCTGTTTTATGAAATTGGTTATTTTAATTTGCATTTTAAGAGCAAGAAATTGAACATTTATAATAGATTTCCTATTTGTATTTCATTGCCTGTGGATTACCTATTCATATTAGTTTTGCCAGTTTCTGTGTCCTTATGATTTTTCATAAATTTACATGAACTCTTTTTCCATTTAGAATGATAAAGCTCTTATCATCATTGTGGCAAGTATTTTTGGTAGTTGCCTTTTAATTTTTTGAGACACACAAAAAATTTGTTTTTATTGAGTCTGATCTATTCATCTTTTCTGTTGTGAATTCTCCACTATAGTTTCTTTAAGCTTAACATTTTGATATTTTAATATATATTAACATCTCACACATTTTTTTCAGTGTACTCTGCTAAGTAAAAGGCGCTTATGAATTTGACATTGCATTCACCAGTATGGGTTCCTGGTCTGTAATTTTAAGTGGTAGCTGAGGATTATGCTGGAATTCCGCCAGCCTGAAGTCATTAAAAGATTCTGAGCAACAGTTCAGCATCTTTTTCAAATTTAAGAAAGGCTCCGTATGGCATGATTATTCAAAAAAGCTAAGGTCATAGAAGCTACTTAAACCTTTGAAATTTATAATTACCGGATTAATATTAACTTATAGAGACATTGTCATTTTGGCTTAAAAAGGATTTCTAATCTTAGTTCTGTCCTTCCAACTTTGATCTTTTCCTTGACTTTTTTCTTTACTAAAAAAAGTGAAGTTTATATCTTTAAATTTTAAAATTAAATATTAAGATTTACAAAATCAATTGACAAATGACATCCAGTATAATTTTTATAGTAACCCATGAATGATGATGAATTTGATGTTGGTATTTCTCTGAGATTATATAGCTTCAGCCTGGTATAATGGACTGCAGTGACACCTCTAAACATGACTATAAAAGAAAAAATACAAAAAAAAAGGTCAACTTGGAAAACTAAGGATGTGTACATATTTTAGGAGCAATAAATTAATGTTCGTGTATATTAAAGTTGAGAATTTGAATATGTCTTTGAATGATGGAAGGGTTTATATCTTGCTTTATACAAAAGCAAAAACTTTTGTTGCCATTTTCACAAAATGCCAAATCAAACCAATTCAGGTGTTTTAGTTATATCAGTTTATATATCTTCTATGTAACAAGAGGTAGTGTTTTGGGGTTTTTTGTTTTGTTTTGTTTTTTAACCAAACTTCAACTCCAGCTTCTTCCTAATTTGTCTGAGTTCTGATGTGAGTCACCTGTTTCACAAGGTGAAAATCAAAACTGGAATCATATCTGAGCTGTTCATGTATTTAAAAAAATAGAGCAGGTATTTATCATCACTTATGCTTGAGCATTTGCATTGTCAAAAGTTCACCCTTACTTGAGTGGAGTTGCAAAGCACAATATACTGTGCAGTCACAGCTGTGACACATGAGGACAGGCTGCTCCCTGATGACGGCCTTTTGGCTTCCTAGAGTCTTCTGTTTATCCTCTCCCTGCCTCTTTGCTGCATGTCAGAGAGCACTTCTGTTTTCTAGCAGTCTGGAAGGTCCAATCAATAACTTACCTTCAGAGTTTTCCAAGCCTAGAAAAAAATGTTTTATTTGGAGAAAATTAAAAGTCAGTGTATTTTATGTTAAGATTATTTGAAAACAAAATGTAGAATTATAAATGAACCATAAATTGAGCATTTAAAATTTATAAGAGTAATTCTTCCTTGTTATTCTCTAACTCTCCAATGTTCCAGTAGAGCCATTAAAAATGGGAATTCTTCCATTGACCAGAAGTTGTTGTTTTTCTCTTTTTGAATTATGTGAAAAAAAATTCTACCTAGAAAAATTGAGAATCTCTTATGTCAGTGCAGCAAAAGATTTTGATTTGACTTAAGAAGTTATTGAAAATACAGCAGTTTATTTGCTATCTTCAGAGGTTGATATCTAAACCCAGAGAATGGGGAGCAAATAAAAGAAGCCGGTGTTTGTGCTATGTGTGCATGTGCATGAGCAAGTACACCCTGTCAGTTTGGGGTTTTTTGGTGTGTGCATGTATTTAAGATTAGTGTTAACAACTGTGTATGCCTTTTGATCCTCTCATCCTCGTAGCAAAGCCATAAGACTTATTGGACTTGTATCTTTTTCCATGTCACTGGGTGTCGGGGGGAGCTCCCACCGCACCCAGGGTAGAGGGCACTCCCTCCTCGAGGGGGAAGGCCCCTCTCACCTGGGTGTCGAGGGGAGTAAAATATTAGTATTTTTAACATGATGAAATTACTACAAATAAGAACAAAATCATAATTTATGGTACTGGTTTGATAGCTCAACACTCGTGCATCCTGATTTGTCCAGAAAAGTCGCAGTTTATACCTGTTGTCTTAGTGTCTTATATGACTTAGCATTTCCCCAACCATTTTCACTCTTAAACATGTCCCAGCCTCAATGCTGTTATATGTCACTTTAGCTACCAGGATACTTTATAGGTAATATTTGCTTCTTTTCTTCTTATGAATCCCATAACTTTAGTGTTACAGTTGTCAAAACATTATTTTAAATGAGTGCCTTTCTGACCGTAGAACTGACCTTAGGTTATAGATAACTAGATTATAATTATTTTAATATTCCAGACAGCCTAACTGATGTTTTTTCCATACATCAACAGTTCAGTAGCATTGTATGCACATAGAACCTAAATTATTTCCTATTTATTAGGAGACTCAGGGAAGCTGGGGTGAAGGGTTAGTGCCTCCCCATTCTACACTCCTGACTCCTGGTTTAGATGTTCTGTGAGTACTAGGTGTGAGGTTGAGTCTCTGAAGTTGCACCGTGCTGTGGGTGTGGTACAGTGGAAGAGTTCAGAGCTTAGAGTCAAATCTGGCTCTAACACTTGTTTGTAACAGCATTTATTTTCTGTGGACCTGGATTTCCTGATCCAGTATTGTGAAGATTAAATAAGTTGATAATTGAAAGTAATCAAGTAATTTAAATTAAATATATTATAGACAAAGTAGAAAAACAGAAAGTGCATGGTCAGAAAAAAAAATACAACTAACTTAAAATAAATCTCTTTATTCTCACAAGTAACCAAGGAAATACTAATTAGGAATATATTCTGTTTTTGACATATTGAAAAAGTAATTTATTTTAAGTCATACCAAGTATCACTTTTTTGTTAATAATAACAAATGCCAAGAATGAGTGAATAAAAACTCTAAAGTGCTGATAATGGGAATGAAAGCTTTTGGTAATCTATTATGGACCTTAAAAATATCCATCTCTTTAACCTGGTAATATATTCCTTGGTTAGCATAATATAGACATCAAAACCTTAAAAAGTCATCCATCTAAAAATTATTGGTCTCCATTATGATATTGTAAAAAATTCATCAGGCAAAAGAATCAAGTAGCACAGTTAAAATGTTATACACCGTGATCACATGGTGTTTATTTCAGGAATGCAAGGATAGTTTGATACTAGAAACACTTAAAGTATGATTCATTGTATCAATAAATCAAAAGAGAAAAATTGTATATGGTACTTGAGCCTAAGCGTTTATAAAAAGGATATTGGAAGGATAGGGAAGTTTATTTCTCTCACACAGAATAGTCTGTAAGCATTAGGATAACCCAGTGGGGTGAGAAAATTATTTTTTTAATATTCACTTTTTACTGATTTTTTTGTATATGACAGTGGAATGCATTACAATTCATATTACACTATAGAGCACATTTTTTCATATCTCTGGTAGTATGTATATAATGTATGTTCACACCAATTCATGTCTTCATACATGTACTTTGCATGATGATGTTCATCACATTCCACCATCATTTCTAACCCCCTGTCCCCTCCCCTCCCACCTCTCTGCCCTATCTAGAGTTCGCTGTTCCTCCCATGCTCCCCTTCCGTATCCCACTATGAATCAGACTCCTTATATCAAAGAAAACATTCGGCATTTGTTTTTGGAGGTTGGCTCATTTCACTTAGCATGATACTTTCCAGTTCCATTCATTCAGCAGCAAATGCCATAATTTCATTCTTCTGTGTAATATTCCATTGTGTACATATACCACATTTTTTTTCCATTCATCTGTTGAAGGGCATATTTTAGCTATTGTGTTCCATAGTTTAGCTATTGTGAATTGTGCTGCTATATTGATGTGGCTGTGTCCCTGTAGTATGCTGTTTTTAAGTCCTTTGGGTATAGTCCAAGGAGGGGGATAGGTGGGTCAAATGGTGGCTCCATTCCCAGTTTTCCAAAGAAGCTCCATACTGCTTTCCATATTGGCTGTACCAGTTTGAGAAAATGATTTTGTTACACAAAGTCACATAGGAATCCAACCTAGCTGTTGAGATGCCTCTTTTATCCTTAATATGGTGGATTCAAGTCTGTATTAAAGGCTGATATTCCAGTTGACAACATTTCTTAATTAGTGGCAAGGGATGACGGGGGGCAGAGTAGAGAGATGAAGAGAAGGACAGGCCATTTTATTTTGAGGAAGTGCTATGGAAGTTGCACACATCATTCTCATATTCCACTGGAGATAATTTTGTCCCAGTCCACATCTGTGGAAGCAGGGACCTGGAAGCATGGACAGTAATAGAAGAGGGAAGGTTGTTATTTTTTTAAGAGAAAAAGAGATGCTGGGGATAGTCAGTAGACAATGGTACACTCAGTGCTTTCCACGTTTGGTGCCTGTCTTGTGTACAGACATCCTGGGTGGTTGGGACATAGCAGTGAACAAAGCAGGCAGATACTCCTATCCCCTCTGAGCTCATTACAGCAAGACAGACAGACTGTAAGCATTGATTTTTATATATAAATACGTACACACAAACATACACACACATATACACATAACAGAATTTTGAAAAATGTCTTTCCTATTGAAATGATAGAGAAGAATAAGGAAGATTCTGGAATACCACGGTTGGTTCTGTTTAAATAGTGTGATCAGAGTTGACTTCATCAGGAAGATAGCATTTGAGCAAAATGAAGGAGTTGAGTGAGCCATGACAACTTTTGGAGGAAGAAATTGCTGACAAGGGAATAGCCACTTTAATGGCTCTAAGGCAGGAGTGGGGCTGGCATGGCTAAGGATCAGTAGGGAAACCATTATGGACACAGTGCAGTGGACAATGGGGAGAGGGCAGAATATGATGAGAGGGATTCCAAGGCTCTGATCATTGCTTCAAGGTCATTCCAAGGACTCGGGCCTTAACTCTGAGTAATGGGACAACATGAGAGTATTGCATCACAGAGGGGTCCTCTAAGCTACATGAGAACAAAAATGGGAAGCCAGTTAGTCCAGATAAGAAGATAATGATGACTTAGCCCACAGTGGGAGCAGGAGAGGGGGTCAGATTCTGGATATGTTTAGAGTTAACATAGCTTTCCAATGGCTTTGATGGAGGATGAGAGACTGAGAAAGTAAGCCATGGAGGAATTCACACTCAGGGAAAAAAGGGAGAGAAATATGGCAGTTCAATTCTTTGGGGGATGAAATCATATGTGATTTTTGCATTGTATTTTTCTGTACTTCCTAAATGTTCTATGTTATAACACTTTGTAAGATGAACAGTGATGTTCAGAAGTCATCTTCTGGTCATTTTGTTGCCCTGTTCCTAAGCCTTAGAGAGGCTTCAGTCTGCTTCTCCTGCTTTTGCCCCTGGGAGACTGGCATCACAAAGGAAAGAGAGTGCTGGCATTGCTGTAGTGACAACAGGAACCTAGCAGTCTGATTATGATGTCACTGGCCCTGCCTCACCCCTTCCTTAGAGACTGGGGATTTCTCAAACACTAAGCCCATGGGCCCATGTCACCTTTCTATCAGGGCAGGGAGACATTGAAGGCATATAGCAGCAGCTCTGCCCATCCTGTAGCCTGCGCATGGGGCTCACTCTCATCATTACATCTGGGATCTTAATGGGGACCATAGGAGACGTGGACCTCTCTGATATTAGACTTCCTATCTCCTGAGGAAATTCAAGCCCTGGGACAGATAGGGATGGAAGAAGAGAATAATAATGCTCCCATAGTAGAGCAAGCTGTCGGGTTGCGGCCCCTGAGAGACCCAGAACTGTCTGGCCATAAGGAGAAGAAGGTAAGACTGAGATATCTACCTAGAGGGATCTTGCTTGCTAAAAATGAGATGTTATTGCCACGTGGGTGATATAAAAACAGCCTCTCACGGAGATTAAGTTGATCAGAGACAGGGATAATAGAAGAGGTAGAACTGTGATTACACTGAACTGAAATCAAGGGCATCGTCTCGCTCTGTTGGACTGCATGCCCTGGGAAGCGGCAGGAAGGTGTCTAGAAGTCTGGGAGAAATAGGTGTAACTGGGAAGACTTTGTGGAAGATGTAGATTGTGAACTAATAACATTCTCCACCCACCCCACCCCACCCCTGCTTAAAAACTTACAAAGTACCACTGCCCCAAACAATGTCACATCTGCTAGGCTGTATGGGCAAAGATTTGCATGATCTTATTTCTCCTCTCTAATCTTTCTTTATTTTTCCATATTTATTTTAATTAATTTTAAATCATGGTAAAATATGTATAACTTGAAATTCACCATTTTAACCATTTTTTTACTACACAGTTCAGTGGCATTAAGTACATCACCGCCATCCATCCACAGGGCTTTTTTCATCTTGAAAAACTGACACTATCCCATTCAACAATAACTCCCCATTGCTCCTCCTTTTGACCTGTGTTACCACTCTACATTCGGTCTATGTTTCTGACTGGAGTCCCTGATAAGACATCATATAGTGGCTGCCCTTTTATGTCTGGCTTATGTCACTTAGCATAATGTCTTTGAGGTTCATCCATGCTGTGGCATGTGTCAGAATTTCCTTTTATTTGACTGAATAAGATTTCATTGTGTGTATTTATCACATTTTATTTATCCACGCATCTGTTGATGGACACTTAGGTTGCTTCTGCCTTTTCTCTACTGTGAATAATGATGCTCTGAACATGGACTTCCAGAAATCTATTCTTCCTCCTGCTTTCAGTTCATATGTATGCCTAGAAGTGAAATTGGTAGATATGATCTTTCTTTCTTTCTTTCTTTTTAAGAACTGCCATATGTCTTTTAATAATGGTTGCTCCATTTTACATTCCCACTAGCAGTGTGGGCACAGGGCTTCCAGTCTCTCCATTGCCAACACTATAGTTGTCTGTTTTAAAATAGCCATCCCAACAGGAGTGGAGTGTATCTTCTACTTTTCTCGACTTCTTTCCCACAATCTCTGCTGTGCCCACTCCTGACAATTTCCTTTCCACAAATAGGCTGTGACAACCTCCCTCCACAGCCTCACATGTGCTGTACCTTCTTCCTAGAAGACCTGTAACTCACCACCCACCCTCCAAGATGGTACCTATCCCTGCCTACCTTCTCCACACACTGCTGGCTATACTGACTCTTTTCTATATTCTTCCAACTCTCCATTCATTCCTCTTTTTTAAAAACATACATAATTCACATAGAGTTTATGTACAGTTCTGCAAGTTTTGACAAACCATCACCACTGTCAAGAGATAGAACAGTTCCCATCCATCACCTCAAATATTCCTCCAGATCCTTGGTCATCAGCCTGCTTCCTTCCTTTAGCCCAACTCCTGGTAACCAGTCATTTATTTTCTGAGACTGTAGATTTGCCTTTTCTGGAATGTCATATCAGTGAATTATTCAGTATGTAGCCTTTTGAATCTGGCTTCTTTCCCTTAGCATAATGCATTTGAGATTCACTTGTGTGTAGCCGTAGTTCCTTCCTTTTTATTGTTAGAAATATTCCCCTGTACAGTGTATCAAAATTTGTTTATCTGTTTTCCAATTGAGGAATATTTGGGTTGTTTAACATTCACATAAAGATTTTGTGTAGACATAAATTTTAGGATTACTGGATTGTAAGTTAAGTATAATTTTTAACTTTATTACAAACTGCTGAACTGTTTCCAAAGTGATTTTATTATTCTGCACTCCCACCAGCAATGTAGGAGAGCTCTGCTATGTCACATCCTCACCAGTGCTTTGTATTGAGTTTGTAATTTTTTTTAGCCATCCTATAATAGGTATTTCTCTTCACAGGTGTATACCTAATGACCAGTAATGTCTAGCATATTAATACTGTTCATCTGTGTATTTGTCATTGGAATATCTTTCTTAGTGAAAACCTATTTAAAAATTTTTTCAGATTTTTTAAAATTATTTTTAATTATACCTTGGACACAATGTCTTTAGTTTGTTTATTTTTATGTGGTGATGAGGATCGAACCCAGTGCCTCACATGTGTGAGACAAGTGCTCTGCCACTGAGCCACAACCCCAACCCATTTTTTTTTCAGATTTTTAAATTTAATTTTTAATTTTCTGTTACTGTATTTTGAGAGTTATTTATATATTCTGGATACAAGTTCTTTATAAGATATGTGATTTGTAAATTCTTTCTCTCCATGAATGGTGAGGTCCAGTTTATCAGTTTGTTCTTTCATGTATAGAGAACATACTTAACCTCAGATCACAAAGATTTTCTCCTGTTTTCTCCCACAAATTTCATCATTTTAGGCTTTGTGGTTATGTTTGTGGTCCATTTTGTGTCAACTTTTGTAACTAGTACAAGGTATAAATTAAGATTCAGTTGTTTCAGCACCATTTGTTGAAAAGACTGTCCTTTCTTCATTGAATCACCTTTGCAACTTTGTTGGAAATCAGCTGACTGTATACTGTGCTCTGCTACTGTGTTATTCCTTCATTCACCTGCACCTCCTGTCCTTTTCCAGCACATACTGTCTTGATTACTACAGCATTTGTAAGCAATTTTAGAGAAAGACTGGGAATTGTCCAACACTCTGTGTGTGTGTGTGTGTGTCTGTGTGTGTGTATGTGTGTGTGTGTGTGTGTGTGTGCTTCAAAATTATTTGAGCTATGATAATTTCAGTGCTTTTCTTAGAAGTGGAGTGATGAAAACTACACAGAATCCTGAGGGGATTTCTTTTTTTAAAATTTGTATTAAATGTATATCTCACTGTGGAGAGAAGTGAAATCTTAAATTCTTCTGATCCATGTACATGGAAGGTCTTGCCATTTATTTAGGTTTTCTTTAATTTCTTTCATCTGTATTTATACTTTTCGGCATATAGATGTTGTATCTATTTTGTTAGCTTCTATGTAATTTATGTTTTTAATTTCAATTTCTAATTGTTAATTGCTAATGTGTAGAAATACACTAGACTTTTGGACATTTATACAATATAACCTTCGAAACTCATGTTTCTTCTAGTCCCTTTTTTTTGTGATAGATTCTTTTTCTACACAGATAATCGTATAAATACCAATTATTTAGTAGTTTTTCCTGTGAAAGATTAGTTGTATTTTAATAGTGCCATATATTTCAATGTATTTTTTCTCACAGTAATATATTTTATTACTATACTTGTGAATTTTGGAAAATAGCCTCTCAGAACAGACCTAACATATGAAGAATTCTATTAATTCAAGAAAATGAATATATGATATGTAACTTCCCAGTTTACTTGTTTTTTTTTATGACATACATATGATTTTTTAAATATTACATTGTAAACAAACATAGGATAGGAAAAGTGATAGATAGTTCTAAATACCTGTATTTTAGATATAACTCATTCTTAGATTTCACTCTCCAGAGAAGTCAATCTTTTTAAAAATAAAAATAACAGAAAAATACTTTTAAAATATTGTAATATTCCTTTGGATTGAAAATCTTGAGTATTTAAATATTTTAAAGTTTCTGCAAATCATAGTTTTTAAATCAGACCCAAAATATTTTATTCTCCAGCATCAGACCAAATATGTTTCTTCTCCACACATACTTAAAAATTGGTTAAAAAAATTGAAGCATTGTGAGTGATATCTGAAATTTTCATGAATTAATTACCTTTTAAAAGTTAAAAAAAACTATTCATGTGATAATTGAAAACTTTTTAAAATATTAGAATTCCCAAGTTGTGTAGAAAACCCCTCTAACTTTCATATTTAAAATTGTATTTGCTTTAAAAATATTTTATTTCTTTTGGTTGGTTATATCACTAGAGTATATCTTGAACTTTCTATTATTTGTGTATTAAAGATACATAGGTAACAGATGCCCGTAGAGTTACTTCTGCACATTCATACTCCACTATTTAGAGCACACTGGGAGTCTCAATGGTAGCAGAGCCTGTGTCACTACACTTACAGCTGTAACACTAGTAACCCAGGCAGGTGTAGAGTATCGTACAACTTTTTTTTTTTTGTATTTTTCAGAATGTATTACAAATTATTATTGAAAAAAGGAAGAGCTACATTTTTAAGTGTATACAGATGTGAATTTTGGCTAACATAACTGTTTTTAATATTCATCTATGGTATTTTCTTGGCAAAGAAAATAGACATTTGTTCCCACTGCATGACTTTAACAGATCAGTGGACATCCTACAAATACTCCAAGGAAGCAACCCTGGGTCATGGAAAATATCTCATAAAATATTGGTATCTTTGAGTCTTACTTGTGGCAGTTGCTAATGTTATTATATGTTCCATGTTATTATTGAACAAAGAATTTTAACAAAATTTTAAATGAGGTTTTAAAGATTTATAATTTAGATCTATACTATAAATTATCACAATTCTAATATATAGAGTATGGTGTTTATTCAATCCCAACTACCTTATTAGATTGAAGGAAATACACATTTTAGAGACTTTCTGAGAATAAGAAATTATCAGAGTTTCCATACTTAGATGCTATCTAATGGCTCAATCCTATGTTCCATGTCTAATAGCAAAGAGAAGGCTATAAATGGATGATGTGAACTTCCAAATCTCTATTTTCCTGAACAATTTATGAGTGAATGAGTCAGCATAGACTTAACAAGCATTTACTGTACTCTTAGATCAGTGCTGGGGAAGATCACAAAAAGATGTGGAATTTTATCACTGCTTTCTGGGAATTTTTCTTATTGTAATGATAATCAGAAATTGCATTTTAAAAGAACTAGAAAACTATATAATTATGCATAATAAAATTGTACATTAGCGTACAATGCTGGGAAATCTGAGAAAGTCTGTAGTAATCGAAGGAGGTTTTAAGCAAGAGGTGGGTCTTGAATACTGTATTTGAATTGGCACTAGATATGAGGAGTTTGTCAAGGCACTCAAAGGGGAGAATGTAGAAAGCCATAAGAAGCTTAGAACAAATTCAGAGAACATGAGATAGTAATTGTTTATGAAAACCCCACTTACTCTAAAACAGATTGAAGGTGACCTTTCCAAGGTTTTATTTTTAAACTTTTTACTTAGACTTACTGAAAAGTTTCACAAATAAGTACAGAGAATTCCCATGCATTCTTCACCCAGCTCCCCCTAATGTTAACATCTTAATTACCAAAACCAGTAAATTGGGGCATTGTGCTGAAAGTTATTCATTTTCTGTTCGTAAGATGTAAATTTATCTTGGGAGAGATACTTGAAGAATACACAAATATCGTTAGGCTTCTCCTTACTACCCTTTGGTGAGTCTTTGCCTGAAACAATTTCTCCGCCCCTCCCCTCTTTGCCTTTCTCAGTTACTGTGAAGTTTAAGTATTTTTTTGGCTTTAAGTTGTGCTGAGGTTATTTCTTTTGTGGGAGAATAGGGGAAGAGTTTGTTTCATTTTTGTTGTTTCATATTGTTGGGGGAGAAAATATTGAAAGTAAGATGTTAGTTTTTAAAGTATGGACTCTGATCTAAGGAAAAATTTTTTAAAATAAAGTAAAGCTAAAATAGGGTCTGTGAAACCATTACCACCACCATCACTGTATGCTAGGGATTCATTTCCTCTGCTGAGGGACCTCGACCTGACTCTGCAGTTTCCAGTAGCAAATGTAAAGAGAGCATCACAGTTAGGTCAAGATTCTGTGAAATAAACTTTTAGAAACTATTAGCTCAAATTTGGGGCATTGAAAACTTCCGTTCTTTAAGAACTCCTGAACCACTATAAGTTTTGTGAAATTGTTTTAGGACTAAACAAATTAATGAGCAGGTAGCACTTACTTTGGTGAGAATGGAATTCCTGCTCTTTGAAGGCTGCTGGCTAAATAGCCAAAACCTTGTTATAGGAGTATCTTCCTCATTATATATCATTTCATCTCAGATCACCTAAAGGAGATTAAATAGGATGTCCCCAAATAATTTTGTTCCAAGATAAAACCATAATATTCTTCTTAAGGAGAAAGTTATAACAAGATTGAGACTGAACAAGAGTTTATCTTGTTATAATTTTTGAGAGATTTTTTTGCTTCTGATAATTAATTTTCTGGAGTCGAGAATATTAAGTAGAGGAAAAGAAGAAAAAGAGATGTTCATATGCTGCTTATGTTATATCTTTTGTTAATTTTCCATTTTTAAATAGCTGATTTTAACATCTTAATATATGTAACTTTTGATGTTGTATAATGAAGACTTTGAGATATTGATAATTTTTTTTGATACCAGAAATTGAACCTAAGACCACTGAACCACATTCCTAGCCCCCCCCCCCCTTTTTTATTTTTAGAGACGGGGTCTCCCTAAGTTGCTGAGGCTAACCTTGAACTTGAAATCCTCCTGCTTCAGCCTTCTGAGCAGCTGGGATTACAGGCATGTACCATCATACCCAGCTACTTTGCTATTTTTAACAAAAAGTTGTGTTTTTTTTTTAACTTTTCATAGTATTTATACATTTACAACCACCTCTAGTGAAGGAAAAAGAAATGTGTAATTACTTCTTTCATTATATATCACATTTATGTCTGACTCTGGATTGCTTGAATTACTTAAATTGCCACATTCGGTTTAATTGTGTTAAATTTCATATTCAAGTTAAGCCTTTATTGAATACTGACAGGATGAGCTAGGTGATGAGCTAGGTGATGTGTTAAGAACTAAAGATACACAAAAGAAAAATCATCAACATTAATGAGGACCTAACTACCAAAATATATTTTAATAGACTTTTTTTTAAAAAAATTATGAATCAGCTTAGTTCCCATAAAAATATAACTGAGAATAAAATAGCCCCAACCCTAGTGTTAGCTCAAATTAGATACAGAGTTCACCCAGGATAAGTAGGCTACTTTTGGCAGTATCTATAGAATTTCCATGTTGTCTGCATTTATTAGGTTATAAGCTGAAAATAAAATACTACAAAAATTGCCAGAGTGAAGTTTTGACATGATTTTAACTGCCCTCTGCCATCGTTTTAAATGTGCCTTATATGACCAAAGAATTGGACAATGCTGTAGTAAAAAATCCAGATGTTGAGATTGATGTTTATTTTTTAAATACCCCGTGAGACCTCAGGAATAGAAGCAAGTCAAAATTGTCCAGTGTTAGAAATTTAATCTTTGCTGTTCAGAAGCTAGAAGTGGCACAGTTTTTGATAGATAATTCTCAGAGAAATCTTAGGTTTTTAAAACTCACATGAAAGGAAATTTACACGAGCATTAAAGAAATCTGGTTTTTACTTTGATCACATTTTTCAAGAAGGAATGAAGAAAATTATTTAGGAAACCATTTTGTGATCTTTTTCAGTAAATTGACTATTCAGTCACTGCTGAAATAAAATTTTAGCCACTGCTTTGTAATATTTTTAATTAATGGAAAACATTAGTCAATAGGTGAAATACATGTAATTACTAATATGTGATAATCCCCTTTATGTTTTTAAAAGAGGCTTTAATTTTATACTACATCCAAAATAAATTATACATTTTATGTGCATATATAAATCGTCACATTACCTTTTGACACGAAAAAGTATATTTTTTTTAAGTTTAAACATATTTGTTTATATTGAATAATTATTTACATTAATAAAAATTTAGGACATTTCACGTTTTAAGGTTTTTATGTTTTTTCTGTGCCCTCTTCTTTTTTTATTTATTGATTTATTTTTAATTTTTTATTTTTTATTAGTTCTAATCAGTTATACATGACAGAAAGCTTTTCAATTCATTCTACACAAATGGGGTGAAACTTCTCATTTCACTGGTTTTACACAATGTAGAGAGAACATTTGGCCTTTGGGTTTGGGGGATTGGCTTACTTTGCTTAGCATGATCTTCTCCAACTCCAACCCTTTACCTGCAAATGTTATAATTTTATTCTCTTTTAATGCTGAGTAATATTACATTGTGTGTGTGTGTGTGTGTGTGTGTATATATATATATACCACAGACAAAAAAATATTTTTAAGCAAGGTAAGAAAAAAACAGTAGCTAGGTAATATTTTATCTTTTGTTTTTACACTTGCTTGCAATCTCTATATGCAAGTAACTGCTAGCATTCTCTAGAAGAAAGAGTATGAACAACTACTTCCACAATCTTTCTATGGAATTAGCTTAGGAATATTAAGCGAATAGATATACAAGTAAACTTCAAACAGGACAACTACACTGATAGATTATGTCATTCACTTAAGGAAGAATTAATACTTAATTTAAATAAACTTTTTCAGAAAAATAGAAGAGAAACACTTTCCAACTTACCTATGAGATCTGTATTACCCTGATAACAAAACTGGACAATAATATTGTAAGAAAAAGAAAATTACAACCTACAAATACACATATACCCTTAACAAAATATTAGCCAGTCAAATTCCACAGTATATGAAAGAGGTAGCACTTTATTGTCAAGTGGGGATTATCCCAGGAAGGCAGAGATGGTTCAGCATTCAGAAATCAATCACTATAATTCACCATATTAAGAAAGAAAGAAAAAGTCATATTATATCAGTAAATGCAGAAAAATCTTTTCACAAAGTTTAATACCCATCCAAAGAGCACACGAAGAACAGATACCAGAAAAAGAAAAATCTGCTATTAAAATTATACTTAACGATAGCATTAAGTATAATTATTTCTTCCCAAAATCAGTAATAAGGCAGGATGTTCAATCTCTCCACTTCTATTCTACTTTATATTGGAGGTTCTAGCCAGTACAACAAGGCAAGAAAAAGAAATACAAATCAGACAAGAAAAAGTAGAACCTCCTTTAATGTTAGACAACATGATATCTATCTGAAATAACCAAAAGGAACCTACAAAAAATTACAAGAATTAATAAGTAAGTTTAACAAGATCACAGGTATCAAATCAGTATGCAAAAATCAATTATATTTATGCACTAGAAATTAATGATTGGAACTGCATTTTAAAAAGTCAATATCATTTAGAATGGCATCACGAGTATGAAATATGGGCACACAATATATATGCAAGGTCTGTAGACTAACAACTACAGAATTTTTATGAGATATTAGAGAAGACCTAAATGAATGCAGAGAAATACCAAGTTTATGGGTGGGAAGATTTAACCTGGTTAGAATGTCATTCTCCCAAACTGGTTTTTAGACTCAGTGCAGGTTAGTCAAAACTTCAGCTGTTTTTGTTGAAATGTCAAAGATGACTCTAAATTTCATTTGAACATTGCCAAATCACTTTTGAAAAAGAACAAAGTTAGATTCCTGATTTGATAACTAGCTATAAAGCTGTAATAATAAAAGGAATGTGGCATTGATATAAAATAAACATATCAGTCAATGGAATAAAACCAAATAGATTATCTGTTATGGTTTTGCTACAAGGTGTTCCCCAATAAGCTCCTTTAACAGACAATGCAGGAATGTTCTGAGGTGAATTGAATAGGTTATGAGAACTTTAACCTAATCAGTGGATCAATACATTTGATGGATTAATAGTTTGGATGAAATACTGAGTGGTAACTATAGGTAGGTAATGTATGGCTAGAGGGAAGTCAGTCTCTGGGGATGTGCCCTTGGGGATTATATTTTGTGCACTCACCCCCCACCCCATGCACCCCTCTCTCTCTCTTTTTCTATAAATTTTTTCTCTCTCTGCTTCCCAGCTGTTACAAGTTACTAGGCCCAGAGCAATGGAATTGACTAATCATGAACTGAACTTCTAAAACGATGAGCCCAAAATAAACATTTCCTCCTCTGATTTGTTCTTGACAGGTATTTTAGTCATTTCCACCAAAAGCTGACTAACACAGTATTCATGTGGAGCAGGAAGAAAGAGCCTCAACTTTTACCTCATACTTATATGAGAGTTAACTTAGAGTTAATCATGGACCTAAACATAAATGCTAAAAATACAAAACCATGGGAGAATATCTTAGTGATGTTGGTTTAAGAAGATTTTTCTTTGATGCAAAACATGAATCATGAAGTTGTTGATAAAGTGGACTTCATAAAAATTAAGTTTTTTGCTCTTCCAAAGACACTCTTAAGAAAATAGGTAAACCATAAGCTGGCTACATTGACACACACCTGTAATCCCAGCTACTGAGGAGGCTAAGACAGGAGGATTGCAAGTTGAGACCAGCCTAAACAACTTAGCCTCAACAAAACAAAACAAAAAAATTTTTTTAAAAAGGTGGTGGGGCTGGCGATGCAGCTCCTGAGTTCAATTGTACATTTAAGGATCTCTTATAACTCAATAAGAAGACATGCTTTTAAAAATCAGAAAATGATTTAATAAACTTCATAGATGATGTACTGCGGAAACTAAAATTGTAACTATGTTGTTGAGGCACTGGGTTTATTTAAACTGTGGAAACTGAGATTCGTGAAAATTAGAACTCAGCAAAGCAAGGACTGCCTCTGTTTAAGAAAGGTCATCACAACTAGTTTAAAGTTTATTAATTTTATAGGTTCACATTCCACTAAGTGCTTGACAAGGGGCACGTCCTGTTGGGTCAGGGCAGCTCCACACTGTGGTGGACATCTAGTATGAAACACGCCTTGATACCCTACTGACGAGTAATGAAAATGGCCAACATTTATCACACCAAGTGTCAAGCATCATTGTAAAGGATTCTCTCATTGTCTCCTTACAACAACCCTATAAAGTAAGTGCTTCTCCTCTTTTTGTGCAGCCTTAGGTAAGTTCAGTAATTTGGAGAGATCAGATTCAAACTCAGTTTGACAGCAGAACCTGTGCTCTTGACGGGTACACACATGGTAACAATATGTATGGTGACTCTGTGGAGAAGGGAACGCTGGAATCTGTGAGAACAGCCAGAGCAGACAGCTTGGTCTCAGGATCACAAAAGGATTTCTGAGGAAATAAGGCTATGCTTCTTCTTGAATAATAATGCACATTAGCTGCACGTGCAGGGAGAGGTGTGGGTTCCAGCAGAGCAGAGCCTCTGCCCACAACTGGCTAAGCAGCCCTCGACCAACAACCTGCTGGACACAATGCTGCCCCACTCCTCTGTGTTTACCTTCCTGTTATGAGAAAATCAGTCCTTTAGGGGACAAAGGCATTATATTATCTGAGTATGTCTGTGTTTGCATATTCCCTTTTTTCCCTTCTCACTTTCCTTCCAACAATTTGATCAAGAAATACAAGACTTTTTTAAATTACATTTTTCTTGTTAAAAGTTGACATAGTCCACAAATGAACTATATATTCTCTTGTATTCATTAAGGTCAGACAACTCAGATCTTGTTTTGTACTTCCTTCTGCTCAGATAAATTCTTAAAAATGATTCTGTGAGTTAAAACAACTAATAAGGAAAAACCTATATGAATTGGCCTAATGGAAGAAGATATTTATCGTGTGCCTACCATTTGCCAGGCACTTTCACATACATTATCTACTTTAATTCTCAGAGTCCTTTGAATTTATTATTGCTTTAAAATAGCTGGAGATACTCAGAGGAATTCAGCAACTTGCTCAGAGTTACAGTACCAAGATTCTAAATCCTCCAAAAACATGGCAGGAGCAGTTCATTTCCCATGCTGCACCTGGTTCATCCAGCAATCTGCTAGCTGAGACAGAAGCAGCTCCTGCTTCACAAGATAAGTGCTACCTTCTTCATTTCCCAGCCAAACTCTGTTTTGACTTAACTCCTCATTACTCACAGCTTTTTTTTGGTGGGGGTCAGGGGTTCTGGGGATTGAACTCAGGAACATTCGACCACTAAACCACACCCCCATCCCTATTTTGTATTTTATTTAGAGACAGGGTCTCACTGAGTTGCTTAGCCCCTTTCTGTTGCTGAGGCTGGCTTTGAACTCATGATCCTCCTGCTTCGGCCACCCAAGCCACTGGGATTACAGGTGGGCATTCCACAGCTTTATTATATAAGTCCTCCTCCCCATTTCTTGTTTCTACCTTGATTGGTATCTTTGAGTTTTTGGTGCCTGGTTGTTTCCTTAGCTCCTGTATGATCACTTTGGACTTGATCTTAGATCCATTTGACTTTTGGAATTCTCTTAATGTGCTTTTTCTGACAGAATTATTGTTCCATGTCCCTGAACAAACAGCAGACCTTTCCCTGGTATTTCTATTTAGGTGACCAGAAATCCTCCTATAATGTGCTGTTGGTTACCTGGGTTCAGAAGAAATACTCAACTCTGCATTGTCTTAGTCAAATGAAATAATGTTTTGCTTGCTTTGTGCTTTGATTTTCCCTACAGATTTTTACTTTTATAGGAGTAATTCTTTTTCTCAATAGTAGCTTTATAAAAGTAAGATCTGTTTTTGTCTTCATTTTAGAAATGTGAAAAATGAGTTCTATATAAATGTTGAAGTTTTATACATTTATTTATAAATATTCAAGTTCTCATTTTATATTTTGTTTTGACATCTGTAGAAATTGTGTCAGGTTAAATCTTGAAAGTCACTTTGACTTTTGAAAGCAGCTAGATTGCTTTTATTGTCTTTGAGAGATTAGGGATGCTTGTTTGGAAGGTTGCCTTTTATTTTAATAAAACTGTGAAGTTTTATTGTTCTGTTGTAATATTTCATTTTAATCTGGTTGACTTTTTGTGGAGATAATATATAGCAGGAGCCAAAAATAGTGCCATAAACAATCTTCAATTATAAATAGGTTGATTGTTGATTGATTATGTTAGGTGTCCTTGTCAACTGCATTAGACTGCTGTTTTTGATAGATGTGGAACAATTTTCTCTGGGCTCTTTGGATCTATTTTAGAGCAATGGGAGGTGTAAGTGATTTCTATTCCTGTCATAACTCTGAATCATGTACAAGGAAAAATAAGATATTTTCCCTATGTAAATATCCTGGAAAGCCGAGACAATGAAAATCATAGGAGAGTAAAATATTTTTCAACAACAAAACAATTGCTTTCAATACATATGATTATTATTGGAAAACATCAGTGACAGAAAATTATGAATTAACCATGGAAAGAAATTTAAGAATGTTTTTACATGTATTTTAGCAATAAAGTACCACTTCAATTTAGAGTTGTAGACCAAAAATGAAACTTTCTATTATACTGCAGAAATGTATGATTCGACATTTAGTTTTCAATTCTAAATAAAACAATGGTAAAGTAAGGAAATAAGTTTTTAAAAACAAGTACCATTTGTGTTAAATAACACTTTAATAACAATTTAATTAGATAACATTTTTCTTGTGAGAAAAGTGAGATTTATATATTGTTTCACAACTGTCTCATTCACAGGACTTGACTTTGTGGGTATAACTTATACATGATAAATCTGGTACAGAAAGAACAGCGCATGTTCTACCCCAAATCATAATTGTCCATAGCCAAGATAACATTGGATGGGTGAGATCATTACAAATCACTAGCTTCTCATCATTCTTCTACCTCAGCCACCAGTTCCTGGGGATGACCTAAAGGCCTTGACAGTTCCAACAACTGTTCCTTCAGATCCTGGTTTCAGGCATTCCACTCTCTGTCCATCCCCACCTGTCAGCTTTGTAACTCAGGTTATCATCCTCTCTCCAACATGTCAGCAGTTTCCTCTCTACTGTATTATTTCCAAACTCTTAACAACATAAAATCATGTTTTAAAGAATTCCTTGACCACCCATGCCAAATTATGTTAAATTATACTTGTGGGAATAAATTCAATTTCAAGTTTCATTGGTTTAAATCAGCAAAGGTTTATTGTTAAGTAAATCATAAGAAAGTACTGTTTTTTGTAAGTTTAATCTGGTTATTAATGATTTAATGTGATTAATACTTTCCCAGAGTATAAGTACATTGTTGGTTGGCAGGGAGATTATCTTGAATACCACCAGTCACCTTTGGCTAGAGAAGACAGGATGTGAAGAGCCCACAACCAGTTGTTTGTGCTTTGGCCCAGAAGTGACACATATTCCGCTGGCAACCTATTAGCCAGAATTAGATACAAAGTCCTGCCTACTTGCAAGGAGCTTGGAAGTGTGCATGGGGAGAAGGATTCAGGATAGGGGAATGGAGATTCAACTATCAGTAAGTGCTCTGCCGTAACACCTCGCTTCAACCACTGTATCATTTTTCTGTTTATCTTTATGGCTGGAGAACTCCTATCTACTTACTTCCTATACTGTCTTGTCTTTTCTCCTCTCTTTCATCCACAGCAATGAAGCTCTTAGCCACATAAGTACACTGAACCATTTGTCCAGTGGTTTTTCACACTTAACATTTCTAAAGTAGAATCCCCCGGGATAATTTTTTCTTAATTAGTAAATAGTACAGGTTATCCTTAACTCAGTTCTCTTTCACTTCCCCATTCTTCCTGTTAGAAAGTCCTGCTGATTTTGTCTTCATGCTATACACCACACAAAACTCCCTCTCATCCCTTCTGTCATTACCACCCTAGAATACACCAACAACTCTTGACTGGACCGTTACAGGAGCACCCGCCTTTTTTTATACATGCTCTCTCCAAAAGTTTATTTATACAGTAACCAGATCTTTCTAGAAATAGATGAGCATGTGTGATTCCTCTATTCAAAACCATCCAATGACTTCTCATCACTATTAGAACAAAATGGAAACTCTTTAACTTTGTCTTCAAGGTTTTAGGTGTTCTGGCCCCTGCCCACCTCTCCAACTTATTTACTACTCTTTTCCCCCTCAATTATATAGTTCCAGAATATGACTTTCTTGCCATTTATAACCAGGCCAACCTTGTTTCTACATGTTGCCTTTAAACTTGACTTTTCCTCTTTCTCTAGGAAATCACCCTCCGATTTCCTGTCTTCTGGGCTCTATTTCCTGTCTCCTGGGTTCTCTGCTGAAGTATTAAGATATCTCCTGTCACTTTCTGTTATTGTATCCTACTTTTTTACACACTTCTCAGTTCTTATGCTTTATTATTGTTGTTATTACTTTTGCTATTTTTATTGTTGTTTCCTCTGTGTTTAGAATAGCTCCTGGCACATATTAAGTATCCAGTATAAATTTGTTGAATAGATAGATTGATAAATGGAACTTTAATGATTTTTCCCAACTATTGCTGTCTATATTGAGACTTACTATATTTTATAAAGAACAATAATTTATAAATAATTTTGATTCCATGAAAAAGTAATAATGATAAGTATTTCTGGCTTCTGGAAACAGAACAGGGACCAAGTGATAAAGCATTTGTGTATCAAATATGCAGCTTAAAATTCTGAAAATACAAAACTGGTAAACATTTGAAACAGAATAACTGAAGCAATACAGAGAGTGAAGCTGCTTCCTCACAAAGACTTTTAAAAGTTTTGCTTTTAGGCAGAAAATGAGAGATTCTATGATCAGATTCTCCAACACCATGAATAGGTTAATTCAGATTATTTTTTCAACAAAGCACTGTTTAGATGAATTTGCAAGAGATCATTTCAAGCCAAATAAAAGGAAGTACAAGAATACCTCATTTACCAGATATTTTCCAGGAATAAAATGTTCCACATGTCAGTTTCCAAATAACCAAAATGTAATCTCTGTACATGTGCCAAAGCTTACCATTCTGAAGGATATGAAATTTTTCTAACATGCTCTACATGTTATCCCTCCTCTTTCAAACAAAAACTACTAGAAACATCAACTCACAGTCATCATTATGAAAGTTTTGGTACCACATAAAAGATGACCTTGCAATAAATGTGTACCCCCTGCTCATTCTAGTTCTCTTTTTTTATATAGTTCTTCCATCTCCTTCCTCTTCTTCAGTTGTTACTTTGTGCTGATGACAGCTGCTTTCAATTTGTTGACTGATTTTATATATCCAGTAGCATGGACAAGGGCCTAAGGGCTGTTCCTGAATCATACACACCAGAGTCACTGAAACTCTGACCTCTGTGCAAGTGAGGAATTGTGGTAATAGTATAAATAGTAATGTAGCATAAAACACGTTAAAATGATGATGTTAATGAAGACTTTTATGCGTCTTCCTGCCACTATATTGCTTGTATAGAATTTACCCTTTGCTAGATGGACTGTGGACCTCACCTAGCATCATGGTATTTAGTATTATTCTGTTAATACCATATTGAAGTTATGATTCATATTTAGGATAACCATAGGTCCCAGTTTCTATGTCTGTTTATCAGGGATAATGCTTGTAATTTTTTTAATATTCATGCTCAAAGATTATCCAATTTTGACAATAAATTTTATTTTTACTTTCTGTATAATGCTTTTTAAATAATTTGCAAAATATTAGTAATTCATTCTTTTAGCCCAGCATATAACTGCCTGAAATTAAAAATTAAAATTCAGATAAGGGAGTTTTTAAAGGATGTCATAAGAAATATACATAATAAGAAATTATGTTCAATGTATTAAGTAAAAAGAAAGGTAAATATAAGGAAAATTTTCCTAGCATCTTTTCTAGGAGAAATGTCATGGTTGATACAGTACTATAAGCATATGTGTTAAGTGAATAATTAGATTTATTCACTTATATTCAAGGAAAAGTACCTGAAAAATTTTTTAAAGCTTTGGAGCTGAGGTTTAGCTCTATGATAAAGTGCTTATTTAGTATGTACAAGGCCCTGGATTTGACTCCAGTTCTACAAAAAACAAAAACACCCTCCTGCTCTCTCTGCTTCCTGATTGCACGTCCTGAGCTGCTTTCATCCACCACACCTTTTGCCATGATGTTCTGCCTTTTCTTGGCTACAGAGCAATGGAGAGCTCAGAAATCATGAGCCCTGAATAAACTTCCCTTCCTCTAAAATTGTTCTTATCAGGACTTTTCGATGCAGCAATGAAAAAGCTGACTAAAACAGTAATTGGTACTGAGAAATGAGTGGTGGTCCCAGGAGGCTTGGCTGTTGGTATTGAGAAATGGGGTTGTTGCTGTGACTAACCTGACTGTGTGGTTTAGAAGCTTTTGGTGTTTTATGGAATTTATGATAGGAATTCTGAAGTTTATAGAGGTATGTGGAAAAGCTTTAAAATATTGTAAGTGGAGCTTAATGGGCAATTCTGCTCAGAAAACCAAAATGCTGATAGGACTATAGATAGTAAAGATTGGGGTTATAAGGTTTCAGGAGGACTCTATTGGAAATTGGACTAAAAGCCATGCATGTTATGTTCTGGCTAAAAAGTTGTCTATATTTTGCCTACATCCTGGGACTTTCTGTGAGGCTGAATTTAAAGGAGACAAACTAATTAATCTGGCTGAGGAAATTTCAAGACAACACAGCATTCAGGCACCAGCATGGGTATTGTGGGCAACTTTTAGCCAAGTTTACTGTGATAATCAGGAGCAGAAAGCAAAGCAGAAATATTGAGAAAATATGGCTAAGGAAGGTGTGATTGTTAAAGAGATTATAGCTGCTAAACAGATGCTGCTAAGTACTTTACCCAAAAACAATAGGAAAATGACTTGGTGGCATCAGGAATTGGCAAGACCACATCCATCTCAGGCTCAAGAGTATAAAAATAAAGATTCCTTTGATAAGAGACCATGGGGGCACCCTGCTTGCACAGAGGGGTCTAGGAAGCTATTTTACTGTGCTCAGCTGCCCAGGCACTCAGAGGCTTCTGCATTGGTGGTCCCCGGAGGCTTGGCTCAAGATGGTGGCAGAACTTGATATCAACCATATTGGTACTGGTTCTGTGGGATACTAGGAGGTCATGAAGACTTCCACTGAGGTTTCAAAGGAAGGTCTTGGAGGCCAGGAAAAGTACAGCAGGGTTAAAGTCCCTCGGGGCAGTCCTGAGAGAGTGCTGTGTGGAGATGTGAGAAGGAAGCTGAGGCTGCAATTTGACCTCCAAGATTAAGATGCCAGTAATGTGCCATGTCTGCCAAGGAAAGCTACAGAGATGGAGCAGAGACAAGCCAAGAGTGATGCCATGTGGGCTGCAGCCAGCAGGACCATAGGGGTGGAGCTGCACAAACCCTTAGGCAAGAACATCCTGACGCCAGGGGCTCCAGATGCTGGGTGTGAAGCTGTAGGACTTGTTTTCCCAGCTGGATTTTGGTCTTGCTTTGGTCCCATTCTTTCTATGTCCCTATATATTACTTTTGCTCTGTGCCTTTATGTTGGATATATGTAACTTGCTTTTGATTTTGACAGGTGTGCATACTGATAGATTTCCTTGAGACTCAAAAGAGACTTTGGACTTGAACTTTTGGGCAATACTAAAACTAGTAAGACTGTGGATAATTTTGAAAATGGACTATATATATTTTGTGTTGTGAGATGAGCATGAGTTTTGGGGGGCCAGAATTGTAATGTTATGGTTTAGATATGAGGTGTCTCCCAAAATCTTATGTGTGAGACAATACAAAAAAGTTGAGAGGTGAAACGACTTAGTTATAGGACTATTAAACCAATCAATGCATTAATTCATTTGAATGGATTAACTGGGTGATAATATAGGCCTGTTGGGTGTGGTTACAGGAGATAGGTCCTTAGGGTTGTGGCTTTGAAGTATATATTTTGTCCTTGGTGAGCTAAGCCTAGTTTTATCTCGGCTTTCTGATTGTCATATCCTGAGCTCTTCCTCTGCCACGCCCTTCTGCCCTGAAGTTATCCCTCACCTCAGGCACAGAGCAGTGGAGTTGGCTGTCTGCAGATTTTCTGCAACCATGAGCCTTAAATAAACTTTCCCTCCTCTTAAAAAAAAAAAAAAAAATACAAAGCTCCTCTTGTGAATTTTCTTAACCTAATGTCTTTTGGCTAGGCCAACCAGACCAAATCCATTTTTAGAAATTGTAGGTAAGTAATCCCAACTTACATTTAATTCAAGCTAAGAGGTTCCTGAAAGGTGGCAAATTCTTCTTCATGAAGTTTGGTTTAGTGTTTAATTTCTTTTTCCTGTGTTAGGTAAGCACCTGTTCTAAGGAAATACAATCTCAAAATATTAATGTATTAGCTTTCATTTAAATATGTTTAATAACAGCAGAATCATCATTTTGTCTTCGTGAATTTATCTACATCTAGGATAAAGTAAATAATCCATTACTATAAACTATTTTAAGTTTTATTGAATTTCATTGTATAAAAATTTAGAATTAAAAGAAGTGCCCAATGATTGATAAAAATACTCTTTTCGGGGGCTGGGGTTGTGGCTCAGTGGTAAAGCGCTTGCCTCGCGTGTGTGAGGCAATGGGTTTGATCCTCAGCATCACATTAAAATAAATATACTGTGTATTCGTATACAACTAAATAAATATTTTTTTTAAAATACTCTTTTCATTAAGAAACTAAAAAGCACACCAAGACAAATAATTTAGCAAAAGTTTACCTGTGAATATTCAGTGCATGAAACATGATATACTAAAATATAATAGTGCTAGAAACTTGTAATATAAATAATCTATAAATTACATTTATGAATTATCTATTTGGAGATAATAAGCTTTTACTTTAGGACAGGACAATATTTTACCTTTTAGATACTATATGGTGCATGATTAAATAGTGCAGTGAGTTACATTTTGAGCAAATAATGCAACCCCCAAAGTATTTGGGAGAAGGACTTCCTTATTAGATGCAAGTTCATTTCACATCCACCCACATTCATTACATTCTGAAACTTTTTAACACAAATATGAGATACTTTTGTTTTAATCCCATATTTACCCCTTTTTTCATTTAAAAATTATACATAGTAGGGAAAAAAAGGAAGCTATTGTGCAGATACCAAGATATATTTCTGCTATAATCTTCTTTCTTAATTACTGTTTCATTTGTCTAATGTCATATAACAAAATCATCACAATACATGTGGCTTCAACCAATATTCATTATTATTAACAATTATTCTGGGTGTGGAATGTGGGAGCTATTGGACTGATTTTGGTTCTTACTTGGGGTGTGTCATAGGTTTGCTGTTTGCTGAGGTCATCTTGAAGTCTTCTTCACTTACATTCCTGTTTCTTGGACAAGGGAAATACACCGATGGACTCTCGGGCATCTTGCTTTACATGTTTTGTCCTCATGACAGCTTTCAGGGTAGCTGGCTATCCCCCCATGTTGGCTCAGTACTTCCAAGGCTCTTGTCCTGGGACAGAAATTTAGATGGGATTTGTATCACTTTTGGCCTAGTCTTAGAAATCAGGTAGTGTTATTCCTGCCAGTACTTTGGTTAAGACAGTTACAGAGTTCTACCCAGGCTTCAGTGAAAATAACTCCTAGATCCCACACTGTGATAAAGGAGTTTTGACATTTTAGTGACAAGAGCATATGGAAAGAGAGAGGTTTTGGTGTGTCAAAACTGGAAAATACAGTCTGCTCACAGATGAAACATTTGACTGACTATAAAGTATTAGGTACTGTGATACTACCACTACCCAAACATTCGCTGACCATTAATTAGCCAAGCAGAGACTTTAGTGGCTACACATAACAGAACATAGACTTCACAGCATTAGTTCAGAATGTCACTAACTACACAACAACAAAACCCCCTTCAACAACAAAGGGGAAGGGAGAGAGTCTCATTTCCACTGTTACCACATCATAATGTTCATAAACTCCAGTTTTCAGCAAAATAACTCTGAGGCATGTGAAGAAACAAAGTATGGCCCATTGGCAGGGAAAAATGAAATCAATAGAAACTTTTTTCTACAAAGAAACAGACATTGGGCTTCCAAGACAAAAACTTTAAGCTATTCTAAATATGTCCAAAGAACTAAAAGAAACTATTCTAAAGAAATAAAGGAAAGATTAATGGCTGATTTCTCATAAGAAACATATGAAGGTCAGAAAGCAGTGGAATGAAATACTCAAAGTCCTTAAAGAAAGTAGACTGCTAGCCAGCCAAGAGCTCTCTGTCCAGTAAAACCATTCTTTTTTTTCTCTCTCTATTTAGGCATGAAACCAGGGACAGTTAAACATCCCCAGCCCTTTTTTGTATTTTACTAAGTTGCTGAGGCTAGCTTTGAACCCACCATCCTCTTGCCACAGCCTCCTAAGCTGCTGGGATTATAGGGATGTGCCACTATGCCCAGCTCAGTAAAATCATTCTTTAAAAGTGAAACCTGAGCCAGGTAGAGTCAATCTCACCAATAACGTGAAGCCATCCTATATCAGTCAAGTCCCACACAGCTGATCAACTCACTACTGACATGTGAGGAAGTCCACTTGGGATAAATTGCACATGATCCAGATCTGCTGAATTTCCCATATTTTTGCTTTTTAAACCATTAAATCTTGGAATGGTTTGTAACACAGCCATATATAATCTCTTGATCCAACTCAACATGTGAATCTCACAATCTATTATTTTCTATCTTAATTATTCTAATCTGGGTTTCCTCTGTTACTCTCTAGCTGGACGACTGTCACTGCTTAGTCACCATTCTTGACTTTATATTTGTCCCAACTGCCAGCAGTTAAAAAGTAACAAATTTCTGTTGGTTCTATCTTACAAGTATCTGTTGAGTTTGTTAAGTTTCTTCTATCTATATTGCCACTATTATAAGATCTCTACACTCTTTCACCTAAATTACTGGAAAAGATCTGAAATTGGCCACTGCATTGCTAGACTTCACCTCTAAAATTCTACTTGGACATGAAAACCACACCTTGGTTCAGTTCTTTCTGATATATGAATATAAGAAGATATGGATGCATAAAATGGGAGGATTTTATTGACCTTTGCATAAATTTGACTTCTTAATTTGACTATAGATATTTGCATGAGTTAGTGCTTATAATATTTCTAGCCATCCTCAAGTTTTATGACCCAGCTATAATGAACTACTTTTAGGTGTCTGTATATCCTACATATTTATTTGCACATATTGCTTTTTGGCAAATCCACACGCTTACATGACTGATGAGAAACAGGGAACATCAGTTGTATTCTGTACATATATCAAAGAAGTTAATCTAGGACTTGAAATTTCCAGAATGTAAGCAAGAAATAATGGTCAGATTAATGGTCACTGTCAAATCATTGCGTAACACTCATCCTAAACTCAGTAACATAAAACAATCGTAATTTACTCTTACAGCAGAAATCATGATCATGTGCTTGTCAGGGAATAGGAGAGGTGGTTTATTTCTGTTTTGGTACCTTAGTAGAAAGATTTAAATGCATGAAAGTTACATGAATGAATATAGCATAGAATTATCTGGAAGTTTCTTACTCATTTTGTCTGGGAATTGAGCTAGGATAACTTGAAGGGCAGAATTTGGAACGACTGATCAGAGTATATCTTCATAGTTCTCAACATAACTTTGATTTCCCACACTGTGCCAACTGCATTCTAAGAGGGAACATCCTAAAGAGAATTGTCAGAGAACAATCATTTCAAAAGAATCAGAAAGAAGCTAAATGAACTTTTCTCACCAAACCTCATGAATCAAAACAATCACTTCCACCATATTATATTGTTTTCAAAAGTTACAAACCTACATGGACTCACAGGCAAGGAAATAGACTGTGGCTCTCACTGATTTTTAAAAATTGAAGCAGTTTATTAAAGACTGCAAAATGCAAATGAAATTTTTTGCTATACACTACTAAAAAGAGAAAAATGAAGAAAAGTAAAAAAAAAAAAAAAAACAGAAAAAATATCTCCAAGTTTTATTTACTTACTTGAGTGTTTACTCTCTAGGCTCACAACTTTATATGCCAATTCATACTTCCCTCTCAGTCTTGGCTAAGTGCTACGTCTTTCAGGAAGTCATCCATCATTATTATCACCAAATTCAGGTGAGATGTCCTGTTTCTGTATGCTCTTACCATCTTGCCCTCAACATTCTGTCCCCAGTTTTAACATTAGTGATATTTCCCTGTTCCTTCTAGACTCTAAGTTCCTCAGTGATTAAGTCTGTCTCATCCACGATCCAATTCCTTTCCCTAACAGAGATGAAGTTCTACTTGTAGAAGAACCAGAATTGAACCAGAACGTAGTGGTATTTTTGTCTTAACTTACAGCATTCTATAAGCCAAAGATCAATTAATATGATATTTTGATTTTAAAAAAAAAAGTGAAACCTGAGAGAATTTGTCAGTAGCAACTTGCTATACTTAAACATAAGAACCAAAACCATGAAAGTCTTTAAAACAAATTGTACCAGAAAATCTTCATGACCTTGGATATTACAACAATAGAAGTGTTAAAAGAAAAAAATAAATTGGACTTCCTCAAAATTAAAACTTTTGTGCTGTAAAGAATATAGCACTAATCAAGAAAATGAAGACAACCCACAGAATGGGCAAAAACACATTTGCACACTGTCTATCTGATGTTTCATAGATTTTGCCAACCAAACAATAAAAAGACAGATAATCAAATTTTAGAAGTAGCAAAGTATATGACTAAATATTTCTCTGAAGAAGATATATCAATGGCCAATAAGCACATCAAACGATACTTAAAATCATTAGTTATATGGAAAACACAAATCAAAATCACAGTGAAATACTAATTCACACACAGGGAATATCTATAATAAAAAAGACAAATAATAAAAAGTGTTGGAAAAGATGTAGAAAAATTAGAATCCTCATACTTTGATAGTGGGAATGTCAAATGGTACAGCCGCTTTGGAAAAGTTTGGCAGTTCATCAAAAAGTTAAATATAGGGCCCCAAAGTTTTACTCATAGGTATTTCCCAAGAGATTAAAAATTTTATCTACCCAAAACCTTGTATATCTATGTATGTCTAGTAACAGTACTAATAATAGTCAAATATGAAAATAATCAAGTATCTATGTTCGGATGAATAGAAAATAAAAATGTAATATATAGATACCATGAAGTATTATTTAGCTGTAAAAAGGAATGAATTTACTGATATGTACTACAACATGGATAGATCTTAAAGATATTAAAGAAATGAAATAAACTAAATACAATAAGTCACAAATTGTATGATCCCCTTATATGAAATGTTCTGAATAGACAGATCCATAGAGTCAGAAAGTAGATTAGAAATTTTGGTGGGGAGGTGATAGAAGTTTCTGGGGGTAGGGAGAAATGGGGAATGATGGCTAATGGTACATGGCATCTTTCCTTTGGGGGTGACAAAAAAAATTTGAACCACTTAATATTATGGTTGCACAAGTTTGTGAACAGCCTAAAAACCTCTGAATGCTGTTATCCACTCTGCTCTTTTGGTTCATTGTCCACAGTCCCAGGGAGATATCTTCCCAATTATGCTTTTTGTCCAGTTTACTCCCTGCTCAAAGACCTCTAACATACCCCACTTCTTGAATCCAGAATAAAATCAAAATTTCCTGGCCTGATACTCCTTGAGTTGGTCCAAACCCTGAATTGTTGGCTCTAAAGCCAGATTTGAGAAGGAGACAGATAAGAGAGTAGACTATTAATGAGGCATACCTGGGTACAGTCAAGGGATTGGTGCCAACTTATATTCCAAGCTCCCAACCCTGGCATTAGAAGCTTATTATCTAAGCTGTCACGGAGAAAATGGTTTTTAAAATGGTAGGTAGACGTGGCTCAGCGGTAGAACGCTTGCCTAGCACATATGAGGCTCTAGGTTCGATCGTCAGCACCACATATAAATAAATAAATAAAATAAAGGTATTATATATATATATGTTTAAAGTGGCAGGTAGAAAATGGTAGATAGGAGAATTTTCAGCCACGAATTTTGTTTCAAAAGTATGGGGTGGGCAAAAAATGGAAGTTATACTCCATGTATGTATTGCATGTCAAAATAATTCTAGTGTCATATGCAACTATAAAAAGAACAATTAAATTTTTAAAAGGGGGAGTGTGGGAGGAGACAATGAGCCTTATGTAGGAAATTGTGCAGAGAAAACATTTTCTCTTAATTTCACCTCAAATTAAAAGAAAAGTAAGACTGGAGAATTAGCTACTACATTTTCATACACTTAAAACTTTCAGAACCAAGTGGAAAGAACATCTTTTGAGTCCATTTTAGGGTAAAACATTTATATCGTGCTTTTGGCCAGTCAAGAAAATTTTAACTGCCTCTTCAGGAGCTAAACTATTCTGTTCACATCTTTTATCTTGTTTTCATTTTATGTTTAAATATTCTGAAGGCTTGTGGCCATAAATGAAGGTTCAGAGTTCACTAAAATCCTGTAGAAGAAATTCTGGTTTATAAATTCATTTGCAGGTAGAATTTTATTTGGTTTTGATTTTTTTGGTGAATTGAAAACCACAGTCATGTAGTTTATGAGAGAAGGACTTTAGATTCTAATAGAGAGTAAACATTCTTGGAATTTTCCAAGTTCTCTTCTGAGAGTAGAGTAGTAGAGTGACAGGTATTAAGCATTTCAAGAGACTGGTTTAGAATGCAAGCCATGTTATGTACAAATCTAAATGTACTTTAATAATGCATAGAACATAGGATGACAGTGTACTTCAGAACCTAGGCCTACTATAGATTTAGTCTGGGGGGTGAGTCAGTCTTTTGAAATAACTCATAGTGTTGAATTTCTAGACCTACATGGCAGAGGAATAAACTGTCATTACCTGGTGAATTCAACAAGTCAGATGCTACTGGGTAGAAAGCATCAGAAGAGGAGTTTGAGTACTCTTGGAAGCCAGCTAGCTGGCCAGTCTTTTCTTAACCTAGATAAGAGTCTTTCGCTCAAATATCTGTAAGAAAAGAACAGGTTTTAAATCAAAGTTAGAAGTATAGTATTTTTCCTTTACAACCAGTTATCCTGGAGAGGAGATAGTAGATGACCCTCCATTGACAAGGGTCATAAGCCTGCCAATTCCTAAAGATCCAAGGCTGAGGGGAAAATTCATGATTCTCAGTGACAGGACCAGGAAAGCTTCTTGGAAGCGATGACTTTGGCTCACCCTTCTAAGATGTATGTGCACAAGTGGCACAGGCTTTCTAACTGCTGGTGGTGACTTGAGCAATGATGTTAGAGGCCCGGGACACATTAAGAAGGTGGACAACAGGGGACAAGGGATATTGCTCAGTTGGTAGAGTGCTTGCCTCTACCAAGGCCCTGGGTTCAGTCCCCAGCACCACACACACACACAAAAAGCAAAGGTGGAGGGAGACACAGTATGACCAGGGCAAACTCTACACGAAATAGGTAAATAAGAGCTAATTACAAAAGCTTGGAGGGCATGGGATGCCTGGCTTGGGCGTGGGGACCCATATTCTTTATTCACTAGGAGCCATTAAAGATTTTGGGGTAGAATAAAATTACAGGTCTTAGGGAGATAATTCTGATATAGTATTTGTTGGCAGCCAGAGATAATCCAGACTTGTGCGGTTTGAAGTTGCTTAAACTCTGAGCCTCAGGTTACCTGTTTGTAAAATGGGAATAATGTCTCATGCAGAATTGTGATTGAGGTAATTATGACAAGTATTTGCAACAAAAGACTCATTCATTAACTAGTAGCCCCTCCTTATAGTCAGAGCAACCAATCCTTTAGGATCTGAGTAGTTTAGAGACAATGGATAGTGGGTTATGAGCTGGCATTTCAGAGTGAGACTAATATAGCTCAAATCCCAGCTCCTGTGCTTGTTAGCTCTGTGACTAGGACAACTTAACAAATGTTGTCCTTGTGTGCAACTTAAGGAAGGCAATACCTCCCTCATGTGTTGATCAAATGAGGGAGTATGTGCATAGTGCTTAGGAACTGTAGAATGAATTCATTCCTTCTTTCAGCAGATGTTTGCTGAACACCTGTCTGATGCCAAGATACTGGTATGCCCTTGGTGTCACAGACAAAACGTGAAAGCCCCTGCCTTTGTGGATCTCACAATCTAAATGACCATTGTTATTGTTGAAAATGAACACTTTAAAGACAATTAGGATTGTCTAGAGAATTGATACAGAGGCTTGGAAGCAGGGCAGAGGTAGTAGAAGGGAGAAACAGAGGTATTAGCCACAGGTATGAATCCGGACTAAGTATTGGTAGAAAGGAAATGGGAGACTTGAAGATGACCTCAGCCAGGAGACTGAACAAAGAGGAAATGCATGCTCACCAGCAGAGATTGATGAACTTCAGTCTAAGATGTTTAATATCAGAATATTCACTTGGAGCCTTCTAGCAGGCAGTGAGGAATATCTTTCTGAAATTAGAGGAGTAGAGGGTACAAAAGAACACTTGGGAGTTTCTTGTCCATAACTGGTGACCAAGACCCCCCAATAAACCAATTTCCATTCAGTGGTGGGGTACAGAGAAATTAAAGAGTAGGAATAGTAGGTACAGACTATTATATATATAAAAGTATTATAGAGAGAAGGAAAGGAAAGAGGAAGGAAAGTAGCTTGACACAATGTTGTCTAGGATATGTGTGTATGGGGAAGGAGAAGGGACCAGTACAAAGAGGAAGACTGAAGTCATAAAAGAGATTGACTTATGGGTTCTCTTAATGAATATTTATCCTTTTCCTACCGTTTCAAAATATTTTATTTGTCATGGGGTGAAAAAGAAATGGAATGTGGCCTTAAAGAGAGTTTATCTTTCAGTAGAGAATCATGTGTGCCAACAGAACTTGCTGCTACTCTGCATTGGAGCATGGCTTCTGTGGCAGAAGGCTTTTGCCTACACTGTTCACTGCTGGATCCCCAGTGCCTGGAGGAATGCCTAGTATATAGTAGGCATTCCATAAATGTTGAATAGATGGATGAAAAGTTTCAGCAGAAAATGTGTATCTAAATTATTCAAGAAAACTGTCATTATTTCTGTTTCATCAAGGATAGTTCTTTTGTATAATCACTCCTTAGTAGCTTTGGAGGGTGTGATGGGGGGGAGGGCACTAATAGAGAACCAGTGGGCTGAGGCTGTAGCTCAGTGGCAGAGCATTTGCCTAGCACATGTGAAGCACCAGGTTTGATCCTTAACACCACATAAAAAAATAAATAAAGGCATTCTGACCATATACAACTACAAAAAAAATTTTTTAAAGAGAAAAGCAGTAAAGTTAGAAGGATTATTGTCCAACAAAGATTATATTTACCATCAGAACTTTTCCAGAAATAAACAAATGCTATTTTTCTACAGAACAATTGTTACAACTAAGGATATATGTACCCTAGAGGGTAGAGACTTATCTCAACTTTAGCTTCAGTTTTGTCAAACGCTGGACTAAGTAGTATTGAGGAATAGAGGAAAGTCTGTCTTTGTTTCAAAATATTAGCAACTCAGATTCAGTTGAGCTTGCCACCTGTTGCCTCGAGGTGGGGGGTGGGGGAATGGGATGTGATTAAGTGCAAGTGCTTAGAAAAATTGGAAGAGCAACTTTTAAAAATCACTCCTGGAGTGGAAAATTCATATGATAAATATCAGAATTATATTTTTCTGCTTATTTGGTTACAAAACACATAAAGTAGATAAGTCATCAAAATTAACTGTTGTCATCCAAACCAAATAATTCTAAAGGATTTAAAAGTACAGTATAAATTGAAGGAGAAATTGAGAGATATTTTAGAATGCAGTTTCCAGACTCTGAGCATCAGAAGTACCTGGGGAGATTGATTAAAAAGAGAATTGCGTGTTTCCTCACAAGTCCTTGCCGTAGGAATCTCTGGGGATGGTCCAGTAACAAAGATAGATTTGGCTGCTACTAATCTGAAGTACAGAGAAGGGGCCCAATAAATGCATATTTATTAACTTGCAATAATATCTCCTATCTGAAGTTTAGAAATCAACTTTCCATGGAATGAAAATGGATATGGTTTAGGTGTTTAACATCCAAAGCTTTCTTTAAGAGCATTGGACAGATTGGTCTTTTTATGGGGTAGGGTGGATATTTCTACTCTTAACTCCTCCAGTTTTCACTCTTGCTTTTGTATAAAAGCGGTTCAATTATTTTTTTATTCATGTGTCCCCTAGAATTTACATTAAATTTAGAACTTTCTTCTGTTTATACATTTAATGACAACTACAGACATTAAAGTGCTCTTTGTTAAAAAGAAAATTACTAAAATTCCTAAAGCAGTCTCAAGGATCCTAGACGTTTCCAGTTGGAAGAGATCTAAGAGACGTCTGGTCTGACATTTCCTGCCATGCACATGAGTATTCAGGGAGAGGGAATTTCAGAGAACTTTAGCTAACAACTCCAAAGATCGGTCTCGATACCACTTAATTATGATAATTATATATACAGTACATAACCATCTTATCTATTTTTTATATGTCAGAACATAGTGTGAATATACTTTTTAAAGAATTTCCTTAATCTACATGTGTTGTATTACTTTACTTATTTGAAATTAAATGGAGAAAATCAGTGCTTTTCTTTAAGATAGGGACATCAGTATGTGACTAGTCCCATATTGTTTTAAGGAAAACAAAAGCAAAATGTTTCCAAATTATTTGCTTGCAGCTACAAAGCATGTTTAAGAAATAAGAATCTTCATTAAATGCATAAGAGGAAAAAAAGAATTATTTTGAAGTTCTTATGATCGTCCTGTAATAGGCTTCATTGTAAACTGATACTAAAGAGCCCCCATTATGATCTGTATATTTTGGTGCCAGAAGGTTTTTTTCTTATGCTAAATTATTAAGTTCTGTCAGCTGCTGGGCTGTCATATAGAGATATAGTAAATCACATTATATTTTGTCATGGATTACATGGAGCAATAAATTTGGGAATAAAGATCAAAGTAGTTCCACAATCACATCTGAGTGTAGGAGGGATGTTAAACTTGTAGAAAACTGATTTAGGTGAAGCTGTTGCAGTTCTTGTATGAATTGGAAATGAATTTGGATGTTTGGTTGAAAATGAATGAGGATCAAATCCCAGAATGGCTTTCCAATTTTGTATTTAGTTCAGAGAAGTTAATTCTAACACCTAACTGCATGACTTAAATTAGATAAATAATTACATGTCGAGAGTAGTGGACTCAGTGAAAATTGTACTTATGTATTTTAATTGCTTTCATGATTAAATAGTATTTGCCATTCTACTTTTATTTGAGTTTTGGGGGACTAAATAATCAGTTAAATACTCTAGCAGTAATGCTATTTGACGCCTTGGAGCTGAACTGTTTGCTTTTCACTGCATTTAAAATCATTCAAAGCAAGTTAGCATAAGCATACCGAGTAGCCTTGATTATTTAGATCTTGACGGTTATTATCTCTGTCCTGTGTTGTCATAGAAGCTTTTTGGAGGTTATCAAAATTGATGATATTCACTTATTTAGAACAAGCATTCTTGGCTAGCTGGGCTCTTTTCAGAGAAGAGTCATATAGCAGAAGTAGTTAGTAGAAATTATATATAAATATGTATATATTTATATATAAATTTATGTTTATTTATATATAAATTTATTGCTCCATGTAACTTAATAATTTACATATATACATATATATATATATATATATATATATATATATATATATAAAAATTATTGTTCTTTTGTTTTTAAAAGTGCCCTCAGTTGTACCATCACTTATTAGAAAGTGATTCCCCAGCTTGGCTGATTATCAGAAGCAAGGAAAGTGTCTTTAATATAGGTTCCTGGACCACAGAATGTGTAGATTCTCCTTTAGTACATTTTCCCCCTTTCATTTTGATGCCATCTCTTCTACTTTCTTTCTTCATTCTAATCCTGTTTGGAGGAATATTTTTAAATGTAAACTTTACAAAACTTATTTCTCAAGAATGTATAGTTCTTTATTTTACTTCTTGCATTCTCCTTTTATTGATTTTTTCCCCTCTTATGAAATTTAGGAGATTTACACTAATGCCATAATAAATCAGTCTGACATTAGACTTAAATCTCCCCACAAATCATATGAAAATTAAGTATATGCCCCTTTTCCAAGTAGGATCAGAATAAAATGTAATAGACATGTAGGTCTAACCACCTAAAATGCTGGTCTGAAAGGAAAGAAAAGTCTAGTTAGTCACTGTGTATGTCAGGTATGTCTCTAGGAGAAGGTGTTAGGCTAAGATGGAAGGCTTATCACGCCACTGCCGAGGCCTAATGGAAGAATTGCAGCACTTTGGATAACTCAGCAAAAGAGCATGGAGTTGTGTTTTAATACTTATTAATTTCTTCATAAGAAATCAGAGGAGCTGAGGACTAGGGAGATTAAGACTGCAGAAAGAATGATTTATGCACTCTGGGACTGCCTGGAATGGGCCCAGTCACTGAAGCTAGGTTGGCCCCGGCTGATAACTTTATAAGAGCTGCCAGGAGTGTGGAAATGAGGCTTGCACATGCAATAACTGCTGGGCTGAACTAGCACTGCAGAGCCCTTACAGTCATCGTCTGCATCTTCCTTAGTTCTCATCACATGTCCTTAACCCCTGTGCAGCAGCCTGGGTCCTGCACAGATCCATGGTGAGATTTGAATTGGTTCCTAGCCCTTAGCTTGGTTTATTGGAAGCCCTGATACCTCATAGTCCCTGCTTCTGATCCTTCCTCCAAAGCTGAAAATGGCTCTCTCGGCTCAATCTGAATAGTTCTGCCAATATTACACAGAACATTTAATTTTAACTATTTCATTAAAGAACCTGTCAGGCTCAAATAATTTTATAGTCCTTACCATATTTTCAAGGAATAGTTAACTTCCAATAATACACAAAACACATTAAAGGAAAGAAAAGGGGGAACTATTCCCCTTGTCCATTTTAAGGCCAGTATAATCTGGATATGGAGATCAGCCAGGAACCATATATGGTAAATTACGTTTAATCTCACGTTTAATTTTAAGTGTAAAATTACTAACAAAATATTTAGCAGTATATAAGAATAGCTATATATTGTGACTAAGCTGGTTCCAATAGAGGAATGAAAGGGTAATTTAATATTAGAAACCTATTAATATAGGCCATCATATTGCCAGATGAAAAGAGAAAAAGCTATATGACCATCTCAGATGAAAGAAAAACATTTGGCAAAATTTAAACCCTGTCTTGTGATACGTAATCTTACTCAGCAAGGAATAGGAGGCAATGTCCTTAACCCAAGAAAGAATATCAATTAAAAACTTAGAAGCAAACCACTAGAATGGATATAATCAACAGGGCAGGCAATAGCAAGTTTTAACAAGGATGTTGAGAAATTGGAACCTTTATACTTTGCAGGTGGGACTGTAAAATGGTACAGTCACTTTGGAAAATAGTCTGGCAATTAATCAAAAAGTTAAACATAGTTATCATATGACCCAGCAATTCTACTACTACGTACAACTTGAAAATTCCTTAACTGAAATGATTGAGCCCAGAAGTGTTTCATATTTCAGATTTTTGGGAGAGGGGATTTTGGAATATTTACATGTATATAACAAGATATTTTGGTGATGGGGACCCAAGTCTAAACATTAAATTAATTTATGTTTTATATTTACTTCATATATACCACCTGAAGGTAGTTTTGTACATTTGTGTGTTGTGTGCCTGTGTTTTGACTGTGACCAGTAGATGAGGTGAGATGTGGAATTTTCCACTTGTGGTGTCCTGTCAGAGTTTAGAAAGTTTCAGTTTTAGTGTATTTGAAATTTTGGATTTTTGCATTAGGGGAACTCAACCTATATATACCCATGAGAATTGGAAAAATCTTTTCTAAAGAAACTTGTCCGAGAATATTTATAGCAGTACTATTCATAATAGTAAAAAAAATGGAAACAACATGAAAGTTTATCAATGGATGAATGGATAAATATAATGTGATATATCCATGCAATGGATTTGGCAATGAAAAGAAATGAAGTGCTGATAACATGCTATACCATAGATGAACCTTGGAAACATGCTAAATGAAAGAGTACAGTCACAAAAGGCCTCCTGTTGGGAGACAGGCACGGTGGCACATGCCTGAAATCCCATCTATGCAGGAGTATTGCAAATTTTAGACCAGCCTAGGCAACTCAATGAGACCGTCTAGGAAGGAAAAAGGAATAAAGAGAGGGAATAAACGAGGAAGAGAGGAAGGAAGGAAGAATATAATGTATGAAACATATGAAATGCCCAGAGCAGGAAAACCCCTTGAGATAGAATGTGGATTAGTTGTTGAGTGGCTTGAAAAGATGAGTTGGGGTGGGGGGATGGGAAATGACTACTAATAGTTCAGATTTCTTTCTGAGTTGATGAAAATATTCTAGAATTTGATAATGGTGATAAGTGTATAGCTCTATGACTATAATAAAAAAAACACTGAATTTTACGGTTTAAAACTGTGAACTTCATGATATGTAATATCTTATTAAAATTGCTATTAAAAATAGAAGATCTGACAATGCTGAGCATGGTTGAAGGTGTGGAACAAGAATTCATATACGATAGTGAGAATATAAAGTGCTGCTTTGGAAAATAATTAGGCATCATACTGTAAAGTTGAACATTTGATTTATGAACCTTCCATTCATCTCCTTAACACTGTCCTAGAAATGCATAAATATGCACCAGAAGACATGTACAAGAATGCTTTTAGCAGTATGGAGGAAAAAAAACTCGAAGACTCCAAATGCCCATGAGCGAATTATTTTGATCTGTTCACAATTGAATATTTTAAAGCAGTTCAAATGAAAAATCATGAATAGATCTTAAAAACAATGTTGTATAAAATATAACATGTTGCACAAAACTCTATAGAGCATAATTATATTTGAATAAAACTGAAAATAGTAAAACATAATAATGTGTTAGAAATACCTATATGTCTGGTAAGTTTTTAAGCAAGGCAATACATAAAATTCAGAATAGAGATGAATTCTTAGGAAGGAGCTGAGAGTAGGAGTCGGGGTGGGCAGGAAGCACACACAAATGCTCTTTAATGCCAGATACTGAGTTTTCTCATTGATTTAGGAGGGTTCTTCATCATGTTTCATAAATTTCCATAATGCTCTGCTCCTTTGTATGTATTAATTGTTGCATACTTTAAACATAGTAAAAATGGCTAATGTTGTCAGAAGCAACAGAGAGAATCCCAGTCTTGGGAACATGTCAGGAAGAAAATTGCTTCCTCAGTAGAGTCTGAAGCAAATAGTTTTTTTCCCATGGGCTCAAAGTGGAAGAAAAAACAAGAAAGGGTAACTGATTTTGGTAACTGACTTTTCTAACAGCCTGACCTTGTTGTTTTGTAAGCTCAGGTAAAGTAACTTTAGTAACATCTATCTTGTTTCTACTTTATCCATGAAAAAAATGTGGACTTGCTTTAGACCTAACATCACTCAGCTAGTTCACCTCCAAGATGTGTCCATCAGATTCTCCTTTTGATCACTCTTGCCTTGCCTTTTATTTTTCCCATTTCCTCATGCATAAAGGACCTGGTCTTTGTCCTCATTCCAGTGCTGATTCACCACTCTCTGATCCCTTGCCATGTTGAACTTCTACCATTCTTACATTGCTGAACTGCAGCCATGTTTAATCGTTATTGTCCACTTTATCTGCACATTATAAAAAAATAATGCTCAGGAAAGTTAAATAATTTGTTCATGATCACACTACTCAGGTTGGTTGAACTTCAAAGCCCTGCGCCTACCACCAGGCCCTGCCGCTTACCACCTGGCAACTATTGTTGGCATAGTCAATCAAAGCAACTCAGATTGATGAAAAAGTTGGTCGAAGTGCCTTCAAGAGTCTGGGTGATGGGAAATTCAGCTGCACAGCAACAAAAACAACTGAACTCCTTATGTTTGTAGACTTGATAGTAAGGCATATTTTTATGATCTCATTGCTGTCAAACATTTCAAATATTTTAGCCTAATTGGTATAGTATTCTGTCTCAGTGTAAATGATCCTAGAAAACTAGAATCAGTTCTAGGTTATTTTAAATTCGGAACAGCTAATGACTAAATATCAAGAATATTCTCTCAGCACCCAACTCTAAATAATCTAATATGTGGTATAGAGCATCTGTTAAGTATTAAGATCATTGTCACATATTAAACTGAACTGCCTATAATTTAACATGGGTGTTAGCCATGTAAATATATGTTGCAATGGTGAGAACATAGCAACATTTTGTAAATACATTATTTCACAAATATTCTAATTTATATTCATTGAATTTTTAAATTTTTATACAAATGAACCAAAAAGAAGTTTTTCAGAACAAGTACAATATTAGTGGAACTTATAAGAATGTCAAATGAGAATATCTAACTCCTATATTTAAAACTTACTTGAAAATTGTATTACTTGATTAATAATGCAATTAATATCATTTGATCACTGAAAAATGTTGCTTTTCTTTACTTTGAAGTCAAAATTTGAAAAAAATATTCTTCCTAAAATTAATATACTATAAATATACCATAGAAGGTCCACCCAGTGTAAATTATTTTTAAGTATATCTAAAGTATATAGTATGCATGTTAAATTTGTTAAATATAGTAATCATTTTCCTTTGACATTTGTCATATCATCTAACATTAGTAACATCTATCTTGTAAAGTGTAACAAAGACTTATAAAAATATTATAGAAGGGAGAGATTCTTAAAATTAATTGGCCCCATTTACATTTGGTCTTTGATGATAAATTCTTTTTTGCACATCAGAGAATAGCTGCTTCTTCCCTAGAGCAAACTAAAGTTTTTCCCCCCTCCCCTTACTCTTAAAGTTTGTATTTCTGCCCAAGTAATAAATGAGTTTCAGTTTCTGTGGCCTTTGCTTCAGAGAGCTTCTCTGGGGGCGAGCTTTGAAATATGATTAGATCTTAATTCTTTAACTATTTCCATAAGCTTGTTTCACAGTTTGCTTTCTTATTCAGCGAGTGGGGTGGGGAAATGCGTGTAAACCTTATGTGATCATTTATGGGTGTTAGCCATGTAAATATATGTTGCAATGGTGAGAAAATTAGTCCCTCTGAATTACAGTAAGGGAAGACAATCATCTGTCCCACGTTATTCTTTAGGTTATCTGATATTAAATAACACATTATTTTAGTCTACAGTATTGACTGCAGTTACTGTGAGGACAGAGAATATATTCAGTCCTTATTGGTGTATTTAGAAAAGAGTACCTGCTTAGCATGCATGAGGCTCTGGGTTCAATCTCTGACACTACAAAAGAAAAAGGAAAAGAAATAAGACCAAATTCAGGAATGTATGGGCATTTCTTAGAATGGATTTATTAATAATGATATTGATAATGATAACCCTTTTTGAATAACTATCTAGTTTCTCCTTTAATAAAAGGAGGTGACTGTTCAATGGGATTCTTACAAAATGATTAGGTACGGACAACGGAAACACTTGGGGTTCCTGATTTCCAGCTTCTGATTCTGGGTAAAGCAACTATCTAAGATGATTCCATCAATTTTCTAGAGATGAATTTAAATGAGTCATTAAATATGGAATATTGACATTTGCAGCTGCTTTGCTACTTAGACTAGTTTGTTGTTTTCTCAAGTTGGGATTTATATTTAAAGGTAGAAAAGGAAAAGAATTCTCTAATTAAAATACCCTTTCTTATAATGATTGTATCAAGCTGAGAGCTTACCCTTGACTCAAAATAAGACTTGAAAGTCTTGGGATTCATCATCAGGAACTTTCTCTTAGAGTTTTAGGTATTCAGCAAATGTTCATCAACTTCCCACCACAGTTCTATCTTGATTACTTTTCTCCAGAAGGGGCTTTGAAATTACAAATGTGATCATCAGAAGTCTTAAGTGGCAGTCTGCCTGCTTCATCCTCACTTAATTTATTTCAGAGAGTGTCATAAGCAAATTAGCATGATCAAGTTGAGGATGGATCATTTCTTTTTTTCAGCATTTGTTTCAATACATATTTAATGCTGATGAATGTAAAACACTATGAATATTTCTTTAAACAAAAAATACAGACTTTATTCCATTTTAAAATTCATTCTGAAAGTTAAAAGAAATGGAAGTGAAAGTCAAAATAGTTCTTTTAAACTATTGTTTGAGCAAGCATAGTAATCTGCAAGGCATAATTTTATTTATGTGTTATGTATCATATACGTATAATTGTACACAGACAAATACGTGATCTTTAACTTAGCTTTCACGTTTTTAACTAAGTAAAATTTTATGATTTATTGTAGTGTTTGAGCAAAGTTATCATCATAACTGCAATGTGAGAAAAGTTATCTTTTCTCTGAATTAATATTAAGACATTTTTTGAAAGCTGTTTTTTTTTAAATCAGCTTTCTTTACATACTTCAATTATCTTAAAATGTCTTAAAATACTTATGACATATAAAGCAAATTATATTTACCAAGATGAAAAACAGTATGCCTTCTCTCATAAACAGTTGCTTGCCCAATTTCCATTTTACTCAAAATTATCTTTCCTCTCCTCGTAGAAAGAGGTAGCCTGGAAAATCATTTTTTATAAATACTCATAAACCAAACTTCTGCCTCCATTCTCTGCATTACCTTGAATATGCTAGGTAGAGATGAAGAAATAATGATCTTTTTCTCCAAAAAACTATTTTAAAACTTAACAATGCAGCTCATTTATACTTTTTTTTTTCATTACTTTATAAAGCAGTATTTGCTAAGCAACCACTAAGGGCAGAGCAGTGATGCCAAAGTCACACACTCTGATCAGAACCTATCAGGAAAGATAAGACACATTTTCAAAAGACTGTAGAACAGCCTCACATATCACTAGAACTCTAAATACCAGAGGGCAGAAATACAAATCACTTCAAGGGGTATGAGCAAAGAAAATAACACTAGCATTAGAACTGGTCTTGGTCCATTGGTGGGGTCAGAGAGAGACATGGCAGAAAGACACACTGCAAAGCAAAACTGGCCTGGAAAACCCATTAAAAATGTTGATTCATTCATTCAGCTGTTACTGGTTGTGTTTTGTGTTGGCCTTGGAATAAATCAGTGAACAGAACAGAGAAAGACTCCTGGTTTTTTTTTTTTTGTTGTTGTTGTTGTTGTTTTACTATTTATTTCTTAGTTGTAGTTAGACACAATACCTTTATTTTATTTATTTATTTTATGTGGTGCTGAGGATCGAACCCAGCACCTCTCACGTGCTAGGCAAGTGCTGTACCACTGAGCCACAACCCCAGCCCAAGATTCCTATTTTTGAGCTAGCAGGATAAAGGTAGTGTTTGACGGTGTTGAAGCAGAAATGAGATGTGAGCTCATAGCATCAAGGGCCAGGGAATTTGGTCTTGATTAAGCAAGATTCTTCAGCAGAAGAGCTGTCACAATGATACAGGGGAAATTGGAAATCGGCTAAATATGGAGGCAGGGAATCAAGTCAGAAGAAGTTCAAATTAGAGTAAAACTGTTATTACTTTGGTAAAGATTGTGTTAAAAATAAGAATACTTAATCCTTAAGAATATCTAATATAATGGGTAAATCAGACCCTGACATGTGGCTGTAAATTTCTGGAATGCACTTTGATAATATTTATAAAGAGCTTTAAAAATGTTTCTGTAGTCCTGGCAGTACTGGGTATCAAACCCAAGACCTTGCTCATGGGGGCAAGTGAGCTACATCCCCAGCCCTAACAATGTCTCTATTCATTGGTTTAATCCCACTTCTTGGAATTTGACTTAAAAATATAATCAGTGCTTCAATGAAGCACATATATGCAGATAGATGCCATAGTGTTACTTCTAATGATCAAGTCCTCATGAGTATTCAGCAATAGAGGAATGGTTCAGTGAGCCATGAGAGAGTCTGTCAGTATCTCAACTAAAAAGTGAAAGCTGAATTCTTTGCTCTCATAATAAAGGGCAGCTGTGTTGGTGGTCAGCACAGCCTCTCTGAGCAGTGTAGGTTTGAGGGTGAAGTGGGAATCAGGATGAGGGGACTTTCAAAGCTGTAGCTTGGTGGCAGCAGGAGTGTGTGAGAGTAAGGTGGAGGGTTGGCTCTCAGGTGTTGTTGGAGCGAATCCGCCTCTGAAGGCTGACTTTAGAAATAGAAGGCTGACAACACTTGGTTGGTTGTAAAGATGTATTCACCAAAGTGAGTTGCTGTTGATTAACTGATCAGGTTTCCCAGTTGTGATGACTCCTTGCAACTGTGGCTGCAGTATGGTCAGTCTTTTCCTAAATTTGTGGGAACATTTTTTTTTTAATTCTCAACCAACATGATGAAATACTAAAGCTTTTAAAATTTAGGTGTTGGGATATTTTTAATTACATGGAAAAACATGACATACTGCAAAGTGGGGAAGACCGACAGTGCTCTTGCCGTCCTGCCGTCTCCTGTCTCATTCCTCCTTTATCTGCGGGCACAGGCAGCACTGGTTTGAAGGAGCACATGAGCTGGCTGCCATGTTTGCTAGTGAGCAGCATCTCTGTGTATCACTCCTGCATGGCTCTTCCTCCCTCTGCTTCCTTGTGTGCTGGGGATGAGGCCAGAGCATGTGTAAGATAGGGCCAGTCATGTCCCCTCTCCCCTTGGGCCTAAGCGAGTTGCAGTTGCTTCAGGTTCCTAGTCCCTGTGGTTGGCCAGGGGATGGTCACCTGTTAATTTGAACTTGGGAGGAGAAGGGGTCTGTATCTCAGAGGGCTCAAAGACTTAGCCCTCTGTTCCCACCTACTCACCACCTCAAAGGTATTAGGCTCAAATGCAGCCTATGATAGAGTGGTTTTGTCTCTCTGTCACCTTTCATTCATGTCTCTTTCATGAAGAAGGGGCATGATGGCAAGCAGGGACCTGAGCCAGATAATCCCGGAATCGCACTGTAACTCTTTATAATGATATACCTATTACAAATCTCAGGCCTTCAACTCAGATGTAAAAATCTTACTGTCATCTCAGCTTGTGTTTTGAGTCACCTGGGCCATGTAGCAGAAACATGATACTTGTCCTTAGTCACCTCAGACCATGGTCACTCCCCCACAATATCAGGTAAACGCTGGCTCCTCTGTCATGCCGGGGGTGGTGAATGAGGTGGGGCCTCTGATCCCAGGTGCCATCTACTCCACCAGGAGCCTACAGGAAAATGTGATGTTCCCTACTGATCTTTGACTGCCAATTTAATACATCTCTATCATCCCTTATCTCTTTGCAAGTCCTTGTCTTTGGTACATCCTTGCTGTTCTTGGGGAACTGGGCACAGCAGTGTTGCCAGCCTGCTGAGACCCATATACCACAAAGCCCATTTCTTCCTATGGCTCTGACATAGACGTCACTGTGGCTCTTGTCTCCTCCTGGCACAAGCACATGGGCCAGTTAGCTCTCAGTAGCCCCTGCCTACATGGGGTTTCCAGTCTTCCCTGTATCCCAGAGGGAAGAGAGAAATAGAGCCCTCTCTCAAGAAAAGATCCCCAGATAAACATTTCTCTTTCACCTCAGCCTCTGCCCCATTTTCCCAGCCTGGGGACTCTTTTCTAGTCTGAGGGTGGAGAGGAAATGGGGGAAGCCAAGAAGGTTCTTCCCTAGGTGAAAACTAACTCTGAAAGACTTTTTGGGCCATGAATCCAGTTGATCCAGGTTATAACTAAAAGCCCAAACTGACTCCTCTGTTTGCTCTGTAGTTCTACTGTTATAAAGTGGTTATAAGTAGGAAGCCAGGTGAGGAGCCTGAGTAGAGAGATCCCCAGATTGAAGACTTCAGAAATGTCTAGGAGCATGCAAAAGATACTGCATAACCATTGCTAAAATGTTGACCTTATTACACTGGGTGAAGGTTACAGGAGGCTTCAAATGGTTCTTTTTATTTCTTGGTTTTCTACAATAAACAATTTCTTTACTTTTTTAAAAAACAACTTTATTGAGTCTTAGTTTACATACTAAAAACTTGTTTTAAATGTATAGGTCAGTGATCTTTAATAGACTTTAAAAAAATTGTACAACCATCACCACAATCTGTATTTACTTTTATAATCAGAAAAAAATGCACTGAAAGGGTCTTTGGTGAGTTGAATAGAGGGGACAGAATCAAATTTCAAGCCATTAAGTAAAGAACAGTGGTCACCAAGGAGCTCAGTAACTATTTCTTGAACTAATAAGTAGATGAAAACGGAGGCAGAGGGCAGAGATGACCTTTTCAAGCCATGTCCCTATGAAGAAGGCGGCAAAGCACCGGGGCTCAGAAGCACTGTGCTTTCTCAAGCTTCTGCACCTGTCCATTCTCACTTATTCCATCTTCAATTTTTGTTTTCCGTCAATTGAAAATTTGTTTCACACTGTAACTCCCCTGGCTCTCAGTTTCAGGGTAATAGTGCTTACCTCAGAGTTTTTGAGCGAGTTAGATAGATCTGCTGATATTTATAAAGTATTTAAATATGTTCATTAAAGAGAAAAACAAATTAGTTGTTGTTTAGTTGTTGCCCTCGTCGTCATCAGCAGCATCATTATTATCCTTTAATATTCACCTCCTCACAGAAGCCTTCTCTGATGTGAGGTATCTCGTATTTCTTCCCTAATAACACCCTGTGCATATCTCTTTCATGACACTTATTATGCAGCATTTTATTTATATACTTAATCTGTCTCCTCCCAAAATGTATCAAATTTTTTACTCTGTAAACATACAGTGCCTATTACAGAGGAAAAATTGAATTAAATGTTTGTGAAACTCTCACAGTTCACAGGGGTATGTCAGGATTTCACAAAGGGTCGTGGGGTGTGTGTGTGTGTGTGTGTGTGTGTGTGTGTATAGGGTGTAGGAGAAAACTGGTCTTTTATAATTACATGGAAATGAGTCAATGTAGAAGAAAATATGGGGATATGAAAGGAGAGGTGACTAGGCATAATTAATGATTTTGAAGGTTTTGATTGCCGCAGTCTGGCTGGGCACAATCAGGAGCCACTTGTCAAAAGAAACTAACTTTATTTTTAGAACCACACATGCCAAACAAAACAGCCTCTCAGGAAAAACCCTCAGAGCCTCAACTGCCACCACCGGCTTTTCACAAGCCTCTCACTCCCCCCCAAGCTTCTCTCCACCTCCCACAATCCTCCTGCTCTTGAGGCCGATTGGCTGGGTCACATGGGCGGAGCCAAAAAAGTCCCCCAATGAGCAGCTCCGTGGTCTGAAAGGGCAGGGAAACAGTCCAATGAGCATCACCGCAGAGGAGCCAATCAGCTAGATGTTGCTGGGGCCGAGGAGCCAATCAGCTAGATGTTGCTGGGGCCGCTGTGAGCCAATCATCAGCCGGCAGCTGGAAGTTTGCTGGGGCCCCTTCAGCTGTGGCTCTCAACATCTCCCCCTCTCTGTTTAAACAACAAGCATGTGGCTTAGGGACCGTGTCTGTTAGGCAGTCCAGTTCAACATATGGTCCTTACCCGTCATCGGATGAACTGACCTCTAGGCGTCAGCCTCCTGTCTTAGGTTGGTACCACTGCAATTGGATCATACCCGTCACTGACTACCAGTCCAGCATACAGCTATACTTGTGGATAGGCCTTTGCACCAGTGGGGGGGTGAGGTTCTTTGCCTCACCTCTGTTGGCCCCCAAATTTTAGACCATCACTAGTAGAGGAGATGCAAAATGCCATGACATTAAGCCAATTGAGGGCTCCTTTGAAAAATTGTACCACCGGTGACATCATCAGCAAAAATACCCCAACACTACCACAAGTCGCTGCACCAACAGATAGTTCACAATGCATACAGGTGAGCTCACAATGTGTTCAGGCAAGTTCTGCAAGCAGTTCAGTGATGGCTATTGTAGAAGCTGTAGATTGGTTTTATCTTTGACTTCACCAGCACTGGGATGAAGATAGGAATTCTGGCAATAATGGCTAAAGAAAAAATTATGTAACATTACAGAAGGCACTAAAAGAAAACAATTTTCTTAACAATTTACATTATCTTTAAGAGAATTATTAAATATAATGAAAAGGAAAGGTGAAAGTAAACAAACAGATCTGTTAACCTTCTTTTTTGTTTACATATTAAAACAATCCTCAACAGTTGTTTACCCAATTTAAATTAAACCATATAAATCACGTGTAAAAAAAAAATATTTGGATCCATTTTATCATGAGCGCTCATCATATATGATATATGGACATACATACATTCAAACATATAACACAAAACACAAGTGTGCACACATAATATAATACATACAACACATAACATTATAGTAAAGGCCTTATAACTTTTTACAGGTGAAATCTCCATTGCAATGTTTAAAAACTCTATAGTCAAAAAATAGAACTGATCAGCAAAACATTAACCTAGGTCTGTATGAGCTCAAAAAACAAAATAGAACTTCATGATATGGCAAAGGGCAATAATAAAATAGATATTGAAAAAAGCATCCTGGTTCTGTTGCAGATGGTCTTTTATAATTACATGGAAATGAGTCAATGTAGAAGAAAATATGGGGATATGAAAGGAGAGGTGACTAGGCATAATTAATGATTTTGAAGGTTTTGATGGTGTTAAGAGACATAGAATCATGTTCTGTTGGAGCAGTATCGCTCCTATAATTGGTTATCATGATGTAATTTCTGCCTACTCTGTTTTCTGCAAGAGCTAATGTTAAGTTTGTTTTATTTCTTTTTTAGGTGTTTGATACAAATGATTAGTGAAACTACTTGGGCCTGACTCTTGTATGTCTGTGTGTGTGTGTGTGTGTGTGTGTGTGTGTGTATACAGCAGTTTGTATCATTTCAGAGATTGGTCTAAATTATCAAAAATTCATAAATATAATGTTCATAATGTTTGTTAACCCTATTAATATCTGTAGAATGTGATAGTGGTCTCTCCTTTCTCATTTCTGATATTGGTATTTTTTGCCTCTCTTTTCTGATCAGTGTTTCTAGAATTTGTCAACTTTATTGTGTTGAATAAGCTTTTGGTTTCATTTTCCCCCCCTTTTATTTTTCTGTTTTCTTTTTCATTCATTTCTACCTGTATATTTCTTTGCTTATTCCATATTTGCCGTTTTTTTCCAACTTTCCTCATGTACAGGTTTATACTACTATTTTAGAACTTCTTCCTTTGCTAATAAATGAATTCAAAGCTAAAAATTTCCTGTAAGTACTGACCGAGCTGCATTCCACAAATATATGCTCCCATATTCATTTATTTCAAAATATTTTCTAATTTCCTTTCTAAAATTTTCTTTAACTTATAAATTGTTTATATGTACATTTTTCACTTTTCAAATATTTGGGAAATATCAGGTATATTTCTGTTATGATTTCATATTTACCTCATTATAGAGAGTGTACTATATAAAATTGATCCTTTTAAAAATTAATTAAAATTCATTTAATGGCTCAAAATATGGTCTATTTGATTAATGGTCAGGCTGGTTGTTTTTCAAATCATTTTATTTATTTTTTTAATTATCTATTCCTTTTAGATATACATGACAGGAGAGTATATTTTGACATTATACATATATGGAGTATAACTTCCCATTCTTGAGGTTGTACATGATGTGGAGTTATACTAGTCATGTATTCATATATGAACATAGGAAAGTTATGTCCAGTCATTCTACTCTTTCCTAATCCCATCCCCCACTTTCTTTCCTTTATTCCTATTTGTCTAATCTGATGAATTTCTATTCTTCCATTCCCACCTTTTGGGGAGGATTGGCCTATTTCACTTAGCAGGATAGTCTCCAATTCCATCCATTTATCAGCAAATGCCATAATTTCATTCTTCTTTATAGCTGAGTAATATTCCATTATGTATATACACCACATATTCTTTATCCATTTATCTGCCAAAGGCCACCTAAGTTGGTTCCATAGCTTACTTATTGTGAATTAAGCTGCTATGAATATTGATATGGCCTCGTCCCTGTGGTATGTTGATTTTAAGTCCTTTGGTTATATGTGGAAGAGTGGGATAACTGGGTCAAATGATTGTTCCATTCCAAGCTAAGTAATTTCCATACTGCTTTCCAGAGTGATTACACTAATATGCAGTCCCACCAGCAATGTACATGATTACCTTTACCCACATCCTTGCCAACATTTGTTGTTACTTATATTCTTGATCATTGCCATTCTAGCTGGAGTGAGATAGAATCTCAGTGTAGTTTTAATTTGCATTTCTCTAATTGCTAGAGATGTTTCATATATTTGTTGGCCATTCGTACTTCTTCTTCTGTGAAGTGCCTGTTCAATTCTTTGTCCACTTATTGATTTGGTTATTGGTTGGTTGGTTGGTTGGTGTTAAGTTTTTTTGAGTTCTTTATATATCCTGGAAGTTATTTCTTTATCTGAGGTGCAGGTGGCAAAGATTTTCTCTCATATTATAGGCTCTCTCTTCATGTTCTTGATAGTTTCCTTTGCTATGAAGAAACTTCTTAGTTTGATACCATCCCATTTTTGTAAATCATCTGTATTCTTGCTGATGTTTGATCTACTTGTTCTACCAATTCCAGAAAAAGGAGTATTGAATTCTCTTCAGTTACAGTTTGTGAACTTGCCTATTTTTCTTTCAATTCTGTCAGTTTTTGCTTCATTAATTTTGAAGTTTTTGAAATTAGGCACATACATATTTAGGATCATTCTATTGTTTTATGAATTAAAATTTAAATTTTAACTCATACCTCTTTATTGTTTTTTTTTTTTTAGTTCTTTATGTAGGCTTTACAATCTTAATTTCAGCCTGCCTTTACCTTCAGATTATGTGAAATGTAAGTTCCTTAATAAGTACTTCCATTTCCCCATTCTACAAGTATTTTAAGCACCACAGTAAATTTTTATTATTATTTCTTTTAACATTCAACTTGTATTTTAAAGAACTGTTAAAATGAGAATAAAATTATGTTATATTTACACACATATTTTCCATGTTCAGTGTTATTTATTCTTTTGGGCCCATCCAGGTTTCTGTTTGTTATCTATCCATCTGCCAGAACAATTTCTTTCAGTGTTTTTTATATTCACATCTACTGATGACATATTCTCTCCAATTTTTCTGTTTCTTCTTTTCAGTTTGGAAAGATATTTTCACTGGATATGCAATTTTAGATTAACAGTTTTTTAAGACCTTAAGTATTAATTTTCTTGTTTTCTGACTTACATAGTTTAAATGAGAAATTTTTAGTCTTCTCCTTTTAGTGTATCTGTTTTCTGTGGCTGATTCTAAGATATTATTTTTATTTCTGTTTTTTACGATTTTATTATGATGTATCTTGATATGGTTTTCTATATTTACCTTGTATTTTGTTCACTGATCTTTTGGTTTGTGGTTTTAGATGTTTTTTTCAGTTTGGAAAATTTTTAGTCATAATATCTTTGAATATTTTTGAACCTTCTTTCTTCTTCTGGGTTATAATTACATATATATTACAGAATGTGACATTGTCTCAGAGATAGACTCTCCTTTACATTTACCCTTTAATTTCTGGAAATTATCTGGATATTTCTGTTTTCTGATCAGGCATATAAGGTGGTTGGAAGTTTCCATTCATCCAAAAATAAGTGAAAAGCTTAAAAAACTGAAAATCAACAGCTTTTCTTAAACGTTTCAGAAAAGTGGGCTCCTAGGGAAAACTGTTGCCTTAAAATTTAGAGACAAGACACAGAGAACCCAAACTTACCTGAGCAGAAACCTTTGCAGGAATGGGTTCCTGGTAGAAAAACCAGAACTCCACTAGGTGGAGGTTTACCTTGGACAAGTCTGGGAGATAAAACTTGAGTGAGTTTGACCCAGATGCTCAAAATGAATATAGAAGAAAAATCCAACTGTGCTCATAGCAGAAGAGAGGGGGAAAGTGACCATTCTGAAATATACCAGTTTCTGTTACCCTTTAAAAGGAAACTCAAGAGAAAGTACCAGAGGCTGAACCTTAGGAAGGGAAATAACCAATACCAGCCCACTCTAGACTTCCATTCAGGGAAGGAAAAATAGCAACTGCAGCTCCCTCCAGCCTTCCTATATCTGACCTAAGGGAGGGGAAAGCTGAAATGCACTGGTGAACTTCAAGGTCAGGGGTACAGACTCACTTACAGATTGATCTAATCGCGGACTGCAGAACACTTGCTCCCTGCCCCCATCTTACCACTATATTATAGAGGCCTTTTTACTGTAATTCCTTATACCCAGTATAAGGAATTATACTGGGTATAAGGAATTACAGTAAAAATGTAATCCCAGCACCTTGGGGAAGGGTAAGGCAGAAGGATCAAAAGTTCAAAGCCAGCCTCAGCAAAAGTGAGGTGTTGAGTAACTCAGTGAGACCTGTCTCTAAATAAAATACAGAATACTGCTGAGGATGTAGTTCAGTGGTTGAGTGCCCCTGAATACCAAAAAGAAGAACAACAAGAACAAGAAGAAGGAGGAAGAGGAGAGGAGGAGGAGGAGGAGGAGGAGGAGGAGGAGCAGCCTCCATAAAACACATCTACAATTTTTAAAAGATTATGAATCATACAGTGTCTGATCTCAGATCACAATAGAATTAAACTATAATCCAATCTATAACAGAAAGATAGCTGGAAAATCCCACTCTAATACATGAGTCAAAGAAGAAATCTCAAGATGAATTTTAAAATATTGTGAACTAAATTAAAGCACAACTTATCAAAATTTGTGGGATATACAGAAAGCAGCAATTTGAGAAAAATTTATACTATTGAATGCACATGTTAGAAAAAATATCTAAAATCAGTAAATTTTTACTTTATCAAACTAGCACAAGAAAATAAATAATAAAAATTAGAGCAGATAACAACGAAATTGAAAACAGGAAATTATTAGAAGATATGAATAACCTCAAAAGCTGGTTCTTTGAAAAGATCAATAAATTTCATAAGCTTTCACCATGATAAGAAAAAAAGAGTACAAAAATTACTAGTATTAGTAATGAAAGACAGGACATCACTATGAATACCAGGGACATTTAAAGGATAATAAAGAAATAGTAATTTTATGCCCAAAGATTTGAAATGGACAAGTTTCTTGGAAAACATCTAATGTCAAACTTATACAGGAAGAAACAATCAGTATAGACCTGCATCTATAAAAAAAATTAACTCAATAATTAATGACCTTTACCTTCCAAACCAGAAAGTACTAGAGTGACATGGATTTAATGGTGAATTCTCCCAAACATGTGAGGAAAACATTATACTAATCCTCTACAGTATCTTGGAAAAAATAGAAGCAGAAAGACTACTTCCTAATTCATTCAATGAGGCCAATATTACCCTGATACCAAAATTAGACACAGAAAACTAAAGAGTAGTATCCCTCATGAACACCAATACAAAAATCTTTAACAAAAAATTAGCAAATTGAACCCAGTGATGTACAAAAACAATTAAACGCCATGGTCAAGTGAGATATATTCCAGGTATGCTGGGCTGGTCAACATTTGAAAATCAATTAATACATCATATCAGCAGACTAAAGAAGAAAATCATGTGATCATATCAATAGATGCAGAAAGGTAATTAATTGACAAAATCCAATATCCATGTGTGAAAAAATAAATCACAGCAACTAGGAATAGAGAGGTGCTTCCTAAGCATGATAAAGAACATCTACAAAAATATTAGACCTATCCCTTTACTTAAGAGTGAAAAACAAGAAAATTCCCTCCTAAGATAGGGAACAAGGCTTGGATGTTTCCTCTCACTACTCTGTTTTAACATTATACTGGATGTCTTAGCTAATGCAATAAGACAGGAAAAGGAAATAAGAGGTTAACAGATTGTGAAGGAAGAAATAGAACTTTCTTTGTTTGCAGATGACATGATTTTCTAAATCAAAAGAATCAACAGACTCCTGGAACTATAATAAGCAAATTATAGCAAGTTTGCAGGATGCAAAGTTAATATACAAATTGATTACCTTCCTGTATATCAACAATGAACAAAGTATAATTTGAAATTTAAAACATAATACTATTGAAATACTATTTACATTAGTATTTCCCAAAATTAAATGTGTGTAAATTTAACAAAATGTGTACTGAATTTATATGAAAAAACCTACAAAACTCCAATGAAAACTAAATCAAGGAACTAAACAAATCAAAGATCTAAATGAGAGTTCACCCCTTTGTTTCCCTTCTTCTCTTTGTGTTGTGCTCCTATGTTTCCTGTTGCCTATATTCTAAAGTTTTTCCAAAATTCTGTCAAGTGTCCTAGCTATTTACTATGGCAAATAAAAATGTATTCCCAGTTATTCCATCAAGGCCAAAGTGAAAGTCATAAATTTTGTTTCTTCTTCACAAGTTTACAACTTTATTTTGAAGTAAAACATAGATACTTTCAAGCTCAAATTTTCTGTATATTTGTCTAATTAAATTAAATATAAGTATTTGTTATGAATTCTCTGGATATTTTTGTCAGTAGGATGATGCAGCTTTTCTAGACTGGCCATAGTGTATTCATAGTGTTTCTTGGGTGCATACCAAGATTTTCAGTAGAAAATATTGCATAATAATCTGAGCTTAATGCCATGTTTCAGACTCTTGAGAAGCATTCTTGTTTTCCTTCATCCTAAAAACAAATATTTTATTCAGAAACTTATGCTATTATATTTTAAAGAGATTTACCTTCCAAGGTCTGGTCTTACCTTAAATATAAATATTTCAGAGTAGAATCTTAGTATTTTTTTCTCCAAATCATATTCCTGGAAAGGAAGGTGACTGCCTGAACTTTTTACCATTAATAGTAGGAACCTGGAACACAAGGAATGGAGGACTTCTTTTGAATTATGCATAATGTTAAGTACCCTGCAGGAAAAGGGTAGCACAATAAGATAATTACCAATCATAAACACCTTTGTGAAAACTGTTTTGTTTTTCTCCTTTCTAGTTGTGTTTTCAAACTCAGGATTTTGAATTACATAGGAGAAGCTGATCAGCACATTGGACTTTTTAATAAAGATAATGACCTAAGGAATAGGCCCTAGAAAGTAGAGAACTGAGTGCTTGTTGGAGGGGGACAGCGTGGCCAATCTTAAATGTAAGCAGTGAGAGAGACCCAGAGCTGAACACAACCATGACTATAAGTACTACTAAAAAAAAAAAAACTGACTCACTTCAAAATTTTGATTTTTCTTCTCTATTTTACCTCTGATCAGGCCATACTACAGGTATTTATATGAAAATTTTGTTTCTACTTAGAAATGGTAGCTATAAGAGTAAAACTTGGTTTAAAATAACTAAACCTGACTTATTTTTATGTATAGAGGTGAAATGTGTAATCAGTAGTATTCTGAGAGTAAAAGAATTTAAAAATGCTTTGGGGATAGTTTGCCTGATAAATAAGTTGTGAATTTAAATTGTCCTAAACAAGCATTATTTAAGAGTGATTCAGAAATATAGGCAGCTGTGATTTAGGTTCAAAAATACTAAAAACCTGGAAGATTAATAAATCAATTTCATTTCTTCAATTACTCGCCTTAGTCTCCAAAGTATTTATGCTGCTTCATTTAGCTTACCGCACCTTCTAGAGGTATTTACAAATTACAAACTAGTCTTACTTTGAATTTAAAGTGAGATATTGAATTCAACATTAGTAATTTCCAGTGGGCCCTAATGCTTCCTAGAATCCTGAGACTTACACTGTATTCCCCAGGTCCTCCCTTTCCTGCCTACATGACTGATTTGTGTCTTTCCTCAGTCCTCACATCTCCCAACAGCTTTTTCTTCCGTCCTCATACCCAGTTGGTGAATCTTTCCTCCTCCTTCATGGAGAAAGTAGAAGCAATCAGAATCTCTCACCACTTGTACCAGGGATCCTTTGCCTGTACTCCTAACAAGGACTATCTCCTGTCCTGCTGCTCAAAATCCCACCCTATATTAGTCTGCTCAGGCTACCATAACAACATACCACAGACATGGTGGCTTAAAAAATAGGAATTTATTTTCTCACAGTTCTGGAGGCCAAAAATCCAAGATCAAGACAGTATCAGGGTTGCCTTCCAGTGAGGCTTTAATTGCTCACTTATAGACTACAGTGTTCTCTGTGTCCTTCCATGGCCTTTTTTCTATGTGTGTCTTTGTATCTATGTGCACTTGCATACACATACGCACCAGGAGAGGGAGAAGGTGAAAAAGATCTGGTATCTCTTCCCCTCTTAAAATAACAGCAATGCTATTGGATTAGGCTCCACCCTATGACCTCATTTAACCTTAATTACCCCTCTAAAGCACCTTTCTCCAAATATAGTCACATTGAGGATTATGGCTTCTATATGATGAATTTGTGGTGGACCCAGTTCACTCCATAACATATTGCATAAAGGATATCTCTCTAATAAATCTCTGACATTGTCTCTTTTCCCTCTCTATTGCTAGATGGTTTCCATCAGCCTGCAGGTAGGCTATTAGTTCTCTTTCCTTAACAAAACAAAACAAACCATCCCCTACTTACCTACTTGCCCTGCAGCTTCTACCCATTTCTTTCCTTTTCTTCCCTAATAAAATTCGGAACAGATGGTCTGTGTTCTGCCCCACTGTCTCTCTTCTCTTTCTTCAGCACTCTGTAATCCAGCTTTCATCTCTCCAACTACACCAAAATTACTTTCATCCATATCACCAGTGACCACCATGTTGCCAAATCGATGTGATCATTTCTCAGTTCTCATTTTACATGACCTCTCTGTCACATTTGACCGTTGACCAGTCCTTGAAACATTTTCTTCACTTGGCTTCAGGATTTAGTTTCTTATCTCTCCAGCTGTTCTGTCTGCTTTCCTCCCCCTTCTCTCAACATCTTAACATTTGCAGGACCAAGACTTAGTATACTTGAGCCTCTTGTTTTGTGTCACTCAATGTCTTGAGATCTCACCTAGTAGCATGGTATCATACACTATGTATACACTGGTGACTTCTGAGTTTATACTTCTAACCCACCTTTCTCCCATAAACTCAAGATTTGAATACCCAAATATTCATCTCAACAGTGGTTACCTGATTAATATCTCCAAGTTTAATATGCCCAAACTAATCACTTAGCTTCCTCCCCAAACCTATTCCACCCATAGTTTTTCCAATGTCAAGTAATGATAATCTCATTTTTCTAGCTGCTTAGCACAAAAATCTTGAAGTTATCCTTGAATCATTTCTTTCTGTCATACAACATATCCATTGGTGCTACTTTTAAATTTTTCTCAGATTCTCACCACCAACTGTTACTATCCTAGATTGTTTTCCAGTAGCCTCCCAACTGGTTTCTTTACTCAGTTCTTTCACCCAACAAAGGCTAGATTGATCTTTTCAGTACATAAGTCAAATTATAAATTTCTTCTATACTAAAAACCCTTTAGAGACTTCCTATTTTACTCCTGTTAAAAACCAAGTTCCTTGAAATCACACACAGTCCCACGTGGAACCTGACCCCTGTTCTCGCTCAGAACACATCTTATTCAAGGGAGACATTTCTCACTGATCCACCACAGTGTTGTCTGCACTACACCCCAACACAGGGCCTTCTCCCAGCTCTTCCTTCTGCCTGAAATGTTTTCCCTGGAGTTGACCATGGCTTCCTCTCCTGCAGGTTTTATCACTCTCTCAAGAAGACCTTCTAAAACATGCCTATTTTTAAATTAGAATATTTTTCATCACTTCCCATCTCCTCCTCCTGCTTCATCTCTATGGCCCTGAGACCATCCGAATATTACTTTTGAAATTGGTTTACTCTCTCGGATAGATGTTCCACAAAGGTTGAGAGGCATTCTCTGCTGTTTGTCCAATGCTGTTATTCCAGAGTGGGTGAGTGAACTGCAAATATAGTTGTCAAGCAGCTTGTCTGGATTTGTGAGCTTCCAGGGCTGAAGCATAGCTTTCCTGCGCCAGCCAACAACTCTGACTCCAACTTTTTTGGGGAAAAGGAACTTACTCTTTATGACATGATAATTAATTTTTAGATTTTCTAGTGGATAAATATTTTTAAAGCACTTGGAACAGTGTCTGGCCCATAGTAAGAACTCTGTGTTTATTTTAAAAGCAATAAATACTTCATCAAGCATTTTGTGATAAATAACATTGACAGAATGTGAACCAAGACCAGTAATCCTCAAGAGGTTCAGAGGAGTCCTAATTCTATTATGAAGAGTGGCTTTATTTTTTTATTGTTTTGCCATTTTGAGAATTGAACCTGGAGCCTTGTGCATGTGAGATAAGTGCTGTACAACTGAGGTCCATTCCTAGCCTGAGAGGGGAGTCTGACTTACAGAGCAATTGAGTCTGACAGCTTACTAGAAAAATATCAGTAGTCACATGCCCTCTTTACTCTAGAAAAAAGCAAACTACCCAGTGTGCTCAATGGGATTATAGATACAGATATTTATGAAATAAACTCTAAAGAATTACATTTGATGGTGCTGGGAAAACAGGTTATCTATATGTAGAAGAATGAAACTAGACTCTTCTCTCTCATCCTGCACAAAAATCAACTCAAAATGGATCAGAGATCTAGGATTAGATAAGAAGTTATCCAACTCCTAGAAGAAAATGCAGGATCAACACTTCAGCATATAGGCATAGGCAATGACTTTATCAGTGGGACCCCTAAAGCTCAGGAAATAATTCCAAGAGTTAATAAATGAGACAGCTTCAAATTAAAATGCTCCCGCACAGTAAAGGAAACAATTAAGTGAAGAGAACCTACAGAATGGGAGAAAATCTTTGCTTGTTACTCTTCTGACAGAGGATTAATATCTAGAATATATGAAGTACTCAAAAAACTCTACACCAAAATAAATAAATAAATAAAATAAACCAATTAATAAATGGGAAAGTAAATTAAACAGGTACTTCTCAAAAGAAGAAATGGCCAATAAATATATGAAAAAATGTTCAAGATCGTTAGCAATTAAGGAAATCAAAACTACATGAGATCTCATCTCAATCCAGTCAGAATGACAGTCATCAAGAATACAAATAATAATAAATGCTAGAGAGGATGTGGAGAAAAAGGAAACTTTTACACTGTTGGTGAAATTGTAAATTAGTACAACTGTTAAAGATATCAGTATGGAGGTTCCTCAAAAGACTAACCACCATATAACCAAGCTGTACCTCTCCTTGGTATTTACCCTAAAGAATTAAAGTCATCACACTATAGTGACGTGTGCATACCCATGTTTATAGCAGCACAGTTCACAGTAGCCAAATCGTGGAACCAGCCAAGGTGTCCATCAAGGTATGAATGGATTTTTTTTAAACATGGTATATATACACAATAGAGTTTTATTCAGCCATAAAGAAAAATGAAATTGTGTCATTTGCAAGAAAATTGATGGAACTAGAGACCATTATGTTAAGCAACATAAGCCAAACTCAAAAGGCCAAAGGTTGCATGTTTTCTCCTGTATGTAGAAGCTAGAGAGGAAAAAGGAAAAGAAAGAGGTGGGATGGAGATCTCATGAAAATCAAAGGGAGCACAGTAGAGGAGGGGAACCAGAGGCTGGGAAGGAGGGAGGAAGGGCTGGGCAGTGATATTAGTCAATTATATTGTTATATTGTGCACAAGTTCAGGTATGTCACAACAAATCCCATTACTGGATTAAACTGTAACGTACCAATAAAAAATGTGAAAAGAAAAACAAAGAATTGCAATTGAGCTTAACCATGAAACATATGGTTATAAAAAAATTACCTCAGAGGTGTGAGCTCAGGGATAGAAAAGGAAAGGGGCTGCATGGTGTCTAGCCATTCACTAGGTGAATATTCATGCACCCAGCACTTTTCAGGGGATAGGGCTGCCTTCTAGGATCTCACCACCTAGTGGAAGAGAGATACGTTAACCAGCAGTTCCCAGTTCAGCCCTAGTGCTGATAGAGATGCACCTGGAGTAGGTTGCTTTCTCATCTCATTGTGATATCCAAATAAAAAATCATTTGCTACCAGTAAAATGTAGTGGACAGAACTCACCCATTTCTATCCACACCTTGAAAAAGGCACATTAAGATGCAAGAAATAAAATTGAGAGTCATGAACAGTGGCATTTTTTGTTTTATTTTGCAAGGATTGAAGCCAGAAGTGTTCTACCACTGGGCTATGTCCCCAGCCCTTTTTATTAAGACAGGGTCTCAATAAGTTGCCCAGCTGGCCTCTAATTTATGACCCTCCTGCCTCAGCATCCTGAGTTGCTGAGATTACAGGAGTGCACCACTGCACCCAGCTATGAACAGAGATTTTTAACTTTGGCTGAACATTAGAACTAGCTGCCAGGAGTTTTAAAATTATGATGCCTATACTGTTCCCCAGATAAATCAGAACCTCAAGATGGGACCACGCATCAGTACTTTAATGCTCTAATTTTTATAAAGAGAACAGGAGGGAAGACAACAGTATTCTTAAGATATCAACATCATTTTAGCACTTGAGTTGGGTCTGGATCCAAAATGGACTTAGCAGAACTAAGCAAACCAAAATAAAAATAAAAAAATCCTGGAAGAAAGGAGGCTTGGAGGACATCTGTTAGAAGAACAGAGTCTGTCCTGCTTGGGAAGGCTTGGGACTCTGGGAATCTGAGAATCTGGGCATATAGTAAAGGAAACACCAGAGGGTAGGCTCAAAGGCTGTGTGAGGAACAGCCAGGTGACACAGCCTATCCCATTCTACCCTGAACCTGCCCCAGGCTTGCTCCCTGGAGAGAGAGAGTGAGAGAGAGGACTGGGTACAGTTGAGAGCAAGAACGAAGACAGGCCTATGAGAGAGTGGCAATCCCCAGCATCTTAGGTGTCTTCCACAAACGATGGTGCCAGACAGGCCACCAGGCAGTACATGAGAGCGTGCAGCACTGGGCAAACTGGCCCAAGAAGAAAGTCCAGGCCCCTTTTAACACCCTATGGGGATGTCCATCCATCCGCAAGCTACACATCTTGAGTTTCTATAGTCAGCTTTAGAGGACCTCACTTTAAACAAGAAAGAACAGCAAAGTGATCACCAGATATTTAAGGTCAGTAAAATGAAAGCCAAAAATCCAAACAGGCTGGCAAAAGTAAATAAATAAAGGGAACTTAGGGAAAAAATGACACACTTTAGTGAGCAGAAAAACAATTCCTAAGTTTATATGGATGGATAGATGACCACATTTAGATAAATTGATGGATAGATACAGACCTAGATATAAAATTAATAACCTCAGAAGAAAGTGGGAATATACTTTTGCTGGGTGCTCTGGCCGATGGAGCATCTGTGCTCTGCCACCCCACTGTGTGGGGGTGACTAAGTCCTGGTTCTGTCACTCTTTGGCTCTGTGGTTCTGGGCAAATTACTAAACTGTTCTCTGCCTCAGTTTCCTCTATTGTAAAAGGAGATTCATGCCCTTCTCAAGTGCTAAAATGATGTTAATTTCTTAACAGTACTGTTGTCTCCCCTCCTGTTCTCTTTGTAAAGATTGTAGCATAAAAATACTAACGCTAGGATTCCATAATGCTGTTCAGAGAACAAGAAAGAATCCTTAGAAATTATTAATGTGATGGCATAATTTTTGAAAAGTCCAGCAGAAAGTTCTAAAGTAAAAATTGAGGAAACTCTGAAAGAAATGAAAAAAAAATTTAAAGAAATGATAATAAAAACAATAAGAAAAAGATGATAAACCCGAGAGAGATAAGAATCAGAGAGAGGGTGAGGATGGGGTGTGGCAGACAGGAGAAGAAGAAATCATGAGAGTGATGACCCAAACCATTCCCCTAAATGACTGACAGAGGAGGGCCCCATCTAGGGCATGCCACCACGTTCTTTGTGAACACTGGAGTAAAGATCCCAAACATGTCCAGAGACTGGAAAGCACATCACACCCGAGGATTAGAATTTGAGTGGCAGAGGGGTAATCTAGTTCTAAGTAATGTGGACTTCTTCTGGAAAGACCACCCTACTGCTAGAATGCCCTACTTCTAGAACATAAAATTGCTTCATTTAGATGTATTTGTGGCTCAAAAAAAAAAATAGCTCTTGTGTGTTAGGCAATATGGGGGCTCAACTCTTTGCTGAGTGAATCTAAAATTCTCATATTTGCCCCTATCCAGGAGCATCTATTTCTTTTATTTTTAAACTAAAGAGTATTGTATTTACCACCTTCTTTTCCTCCTCCTCCAATTCTGCCTCAATTTTCTCTTCCAATTCCCTCTCCTCTGTTTCCTTTTTCTTCCCTTCCTTTACCTTCTGAGCCTTCATACTTTTGGGGTGTCTATTTCTGCCTCTTCTCTTTCTATCCGCAGAAGTCTGTGTTTGTCTAATAATTGGCAGGAGAGATCTTTTTTTTTTTTTTTTCTTTCTAAGTGATGAATAGTTGGCGTCAGATCAAAGACAAGCCCTGTGGTTTTCTGGCTGCCCCAGAAGGGCGGTGCAGCTGGCGGGCGTCCCAGCTGCCTGGTGATAGGCATGTGGAAGAGATACCAAGCTCACAGGTCACTGTGTATGTGTTCGTGTACGTGTGTTTTTCAGGCCAACAGCAGGCTGAAGCAGATTGAGAAGGAATATACTCAGAAGCTTGCCAAATCTTCCCAGGTAAGCAACAGTAAAAGAACCAAAACAAAAACCAAAAATGAAACCAATACATCAAAGCCTTTGTACTTCAGAGTTAAATTTAATTATTTTCAGTTTCTCGTGGATTAGTATCATATATTTGATGGGTATATAAATAAATAAAATATGTTTTTAATATTTCAAGAAAAATGAGGCACATTGACCCATTTGAACCTGAACACTCACACACTCAGATGTTGTAAAACCAGCCTGAACACCTGAACAAGCCCAGGCTAAAGCACATTTCACAAGGGTAAAAGACACCTACATTTGTGATGTAAGCAGTTTGATACCATCTGTGCTTTTTTGCAGTATTACATTTTGCTTCCACTAAAGACTACTTTACAACATCAGTCAAAATGATAAAGAATTCTAGGTTAAATCAGCAAGCAGTGCAACTGTTGATTCCTTTTGGAAAAAAGAAATCATAAGTCCCTAAATCCACATCTTGCTGTTTATTATGAACTATAGTAGTTTGGATATAAGAAAGACCTATAATTGAATACTCATCTCTACTTGAAATATGATGCTCAGAGTACCTTTCTGTCTTAAGTTGTTACAATGTTGTCCAGTGGCATTGTTTAGGCAATCCAAGCCTTCCCTAGTTATAAGGGTGATTCTAGAACAAATAGGTACTATTTAATCTTCATTTTGCAGATGGATAAATTAAGCCATTTAGTTTTGTAAGCTTCATATCTAATGATTTTTAAATTAGCTTGTCTTATATATTACAAGCATACAATGATATGCTTGTAGTAAACTGAAATTTATATTCCATGTTATGAGTTACCACATAACAGTAGAAACAACACAATAGCAAAACAATAATGGTATCAAACTGCTTGTGAGAACTAAGTCTGTTGACTCATTCAGCCTCATTCACAGGAGCTATGGGGTTAAGAACTATATCATTGGCCCCATTTTTCCAGTTGAGAAAACTGAGACTCAGAGAGATGTGATCACACAAGTTAGCAAGTGACTAAGCCAGGATCTGACTCCAAAGTGGAAATTCCAAACCTCAACACTACCAGCCTGGCCCAACCCTTTACATTTTTAATATGGCAAACTTTAGTGATAGTTATCAGGAAGTGTCTTCAGTTCTATAATTATTTCTAAAATGTGCATGTTATATAATTCTCATCCCATTAGGAAACCAAAAGTCTTTGTCTAAATGAAGAGTCAGATATGTTTACATAAGAGTTGATGGTGGTGTCTTGTTTCCAGCATTCCAGCCCTTTTTTGAGGAGGAAACATAAAGTTTCCTTTTTAACCCCTGAAAGAGATTCTTATAATCAAAAGAAATCTTATTATTCCAAAAATTAAAGTTTAAACTAAAACATGACAAATCCCTACTGGCATACACCTACATCCTGCTTATTTTGGTTTATGTTAAATGGGGGAAACAGACTGAGAGTGAGATATAAGATAGCTAATAAAAATGCCTAAGTAATGAGAGTATAAACAGGAGTACTTAAGTTTATCTAAAGGAATGTCTGAAGCAGCCCGATTAGGTGACATTAAAGCAAATTAAATTTAAGTTAGTGTTGTGGAAGAAAGCCTCCGCTTTGGAGTCCACAGGCCTGGATTTGAATACCAGTCCTACCACTTGTGTGACCCTGAGCCAGCTCACCTGCCTTCTTTGGAATTTGGTTCCTCATTTGTTGGATGAGGAGGCAGTGCTGACCTCACAGAACAATTCCAACCACCGAGTAAAACAATGCCAGAACGTGTGCAGTGTGGGGCCTCCTTCAAGCCAAAGCACCACAGAGCTGGGAGCAATTTTAGTGGAAGTACCAAAACTGCAGTTGAGAAAGGACACAGGGAGGGAAGAATTTTTAAAAGAGCTGTAAAAGGGAGAAATTATTTCTCAGATACTGTGTTTTAGAGTGTTCAAGGATTGATAAAATCTCCCTGCAAAATTTGGAGGCTCATAGGGTCACTGTTTTCTCAATAAAGACATGAAAGAACAGGAAAAGGATGTGGAAAACCCAACCAGGAACAATTGTCATGCTATAGTCCTTGTTTCACAAATGAAAGGACAATGCAACACCAAAACAGAAAAGAAACATGGAAAGGACACAGCAACAGAAGACAGCCCTCCCTCCTCATAAGAGGGAAAGCCTCACTTGGATAATATTTTGTTTGCCCACTGCTGAATACATATTAATATTTATACTAATGTAGGCGTATCTGCAGGTATTTATATCCATGAAGTAGCACTAGAGGAACATTGGTCTATATGCCAGTCAGTGCCAAAAAACAGATATTTTTAAATGAATTATAGAAAACAAAACCATGATTGGCTTTTTCCACTTTCAAGTGGTGGCTTACTGGAATCTCTAATACATATCTCATCAAGTTGATAGGAATGCCAGAAGCAAAGTTGCTTAACTCCGTTTATCAGAGTTTTTAAAAGCTCTCTTTTTAAAAAGGTAGTAAAATGAATGCATTAGTGATGGATGCATTGGCACCGAGGAGAGCAACAGGTTAAATTTGGAAAATATTTTAAATATCTTTCCTCCTTTAAAGGAAGCTACTTTATCTTTAAGATTTTATCAAGCCTTAGGACCTAACTCACCAGCACACGGAACCCTGAGCACACCTGCAGACTTGGGCTTCTCCAAGGTCCTCAGCATTCGCCATGTCCCCAGTGCTTGCATCATCTCTGGGCAGCTAACAGACACCATTTCCCTCAGAATCACATATTTGGAGTTTTAATCTCAACATTATATATCAGCCTTGCTTTTTCAGTCTTAATGCAATTTCCTTGCTCTGCAGTCACCTAGCAGCCTTTTTTCAAAGAAATATAGTGCTGTTTTGCAAGAAGATGCCTCCTTGAGAACCACAGCTGGGACACCAGCCAGCTCACCAGTGCTGAGGGACGGCTCCCTGCTGCCCCATGCTCGCTTCACCATCCCATACACGTTACCCACTGGCTCCTGACTGCATGTCACTCTCCAGGGGCCAGCCCAGACCGCAGAGGGTAGTGCGGAACTCCAGTGTGCTGACCTTCCTAGTCAGCAGTAGAGCTCATCATGTCTGTGGTGGTTTTTTGCTGTTGATGTTTTATTTTTGTTTTGTCTTGTGGAGTTGAACCCAAGGGTGCTCTTTACTGAGCTATACTCTCAGCCTTTTTTTTTTTTTTAATAGAGTTCCACTAAGTTGCCCAGGCTGGCCTCAAACATGGGATCTTTCTAGATTATATTATAGTTTTAGAAAAATCTCAAACTACAATATGAAAAACATTAGAATAAGTTAAAGGTGAAATTTAACCTCTGTGGAATTCTGTTATATTTTGTTTTATTTGTTTGTTTGTTTACTGTGAATCTGGGGGTTAAACCCAAGGCCTTGTGCATGCTAGGCAAGCATTCTACCAACTGAGCTACATCCCCAGCCTGAAATTCTGTTATTTTTAAGATCTTCAATAATATCCCTAACATTTACACAAGATTTTCATTGCTTGACAATTATTAAACTACCATTGCTTTTAAGGGTTAGGTTGCTTACAGCATTGGCCCCAAATAGCTCTTTTATTTGCCAACATATTTTTAATATCTATATGAGAATGTTCTATGCCAGTTCTTTCTCTGAAGCTAATACAGGGTAAACATTTAGTTAACTGGTGGCATTTCACTTTATGGCTTTTAATTATGATTTAAGCACAACTGGAGAGTTTTGATTATATTTGTATATATTACCTTTTATTTTTCTCAGAAAATTTTACATTATTTTTCCATTAAAAGTCTATCCCAATATAATTTTCCAGGTGATAATTTTTCTTATTTACCATTATTACAGTTACACTACTTAAATATTTATTAAGTACTAGTTATATGCACTGGGCTAAGCTGAAAATGGTACATTTTCTTATACTCTGCAGCTACAACTAATAGACCTAAGGACCCATGCTTTGTTCCATATGTAAAGCATGCATGTTAATCTGAATGTTATGATTATTTATCAATATGAAAGTAATTATGTAACTCCTGTTTTTAAATATCACCCTATTTCAGCAGCCTCTCTATACCCATCATATCTGTCAGTCTGTCGGCCAATTTGTCTAACCAAGGTGTTTCACCTGAAATGGTCTGACATTCTCCTCCTTATGTCACCTTGATAATTTTTAAAAAGAGCTTTCCAAATGTAGTTTTATTATTCCTCCTGTAGGAATCTCATTATTCACCCAAAGAATGAAAAGGTTTTGTTTTCCCCAAGCGTGCCCCCTCAGAACATCCTGGACTTGAAGCTGCTCCCAAGTCTCCCTTTGATGTGGTCTTATCTTAAGTTTTCTGAAAATAAGGGGTCCCTGTTTTGTACCCTTGTGGTCATTTGAAGTAGTCCAAAATATTTTTATCTTCAGTCTCTGGTCAGTTATTACTAATCTCAATCCTAGAATTTTTTAAAACATAAAATTGCCTTGTACTTTAAAAAATAGATCACATGACTGTGGTTGTGGATACGTGACTCTATACACGTAATAACATTATATAAAACTAAACACACATTACAGAATCTAACCCTTCATTTCTATAAGGTTGTGGTTTATTCAACTTGAAACATTGAAATATTAAGTTGTTTTTACTCTTTGACCCCATGCTCTTATAAAAATATCAGTCTTAAATTTCATGTTAGGCCAAGGAAATCCAGCTCTTTCTGATCCCTTGCTCCTTTGGCCATGTGACCAGAGTTGATTATTCTGTGCTTCAATTCTTGGCATTTACTATAAGAATTTAACGTTTCCCATTTCATATAGGTGCTATCAGAATTAATTGGATTGATACCAAAATGGAAACAACATTTAATCAAAATTCAGAAAACAGACGAAAACTGTTCTATTCTAATCTCAGTAAATGAATTCCTCCACTCAGAGCAGAAGGCCCCAGTTACATTTATATATAGCATATATATATAGTATCACTATTATGTACCTTATCATTTCACAATTATGGTACTATTTGATTATTTATATATTCTCAATTTTAAGCTTTGTTACAGTGAGTTAAGTACTCCATATTTTCTGTAGCTAAACAAGCTATTATTTATGTCAATAATAACAACTAATGTTTTATAGGACTTGGCTCCCCAGAGACTCCTTACAATTTCTGTTTATTGTCTTCTGATGCCATGATCTGGTTTTGTCACCAAATAATAATTGGAAAAACAGAGCTCAAGAAAGATAGCTAGTGAGTCCGCTGTTTCTCACCAACCAGCTCCCCTCCTGTGGAACCAATAGAATTATGTGCAAACCCAGGACATAATTTTTTTTTATTAGAAGAAACACCATTTCCTGCTTTTAAAAAGTCATCACTATTGAATTTGAAAGGAAATGGTTTGGACCAAAAGAAGGGCAGTGCTCTCAGTAGGCCCATTAAATGTCAGAATTCCTCATCATGTAGTTCATTTGAGAAGTGGGAGAGAACCCTGTCCTAGAGGGAACCATTTCTCACATATTGGGAATGCTGCTGGAGTCTCTGAAGTGGTACCATTTGAACCCAAGTCAACTTACATGATTATGTACCAGTTAGGAAGAAGACAACATATTTGGAAGTATAAACTTCAATACCAAAACCTTGCTAAAAAGAAAAGTCAAGTCTGCTAGTTAGAGGAACCAGTTAATGCAGCAGTGGATCTGACTGCATGCTTCAACTCCTGCCTGTCTCCTTGTTGATGTCATCTTCAACAATGTAAAATATTTGACATCTCTCAGTGCCTCTGTTTACTCATTTATAAAAGAGGGGTAATACTTGTCCCACAGTAGTAAATGACATAAGAACTTGAGGTGCTTAACAGACTGCACAAACATTAGTGAATACCTAACACTTATCATAGAACTAGGTGACCATGAGGAGGGAACTCTATTCATTCTTTTCTTTGGTTGCTACAGTTCAAAGTCTTCTTAAAGGCAGAATCACTTTTCTCACTCTAATAAGTATATTTCCCAGCAAAATAAAATCTGACGCTTTTCATATTTTTGAGATCACAGATGTTCTTTCTTCTGATGAGTAAATATTGTGGAATGTTATAGTGGAAATGTCTTCCAAATATATTTGGTCCAGCAGTTGTTCACCATTCACAGTTTTATTATAGTCTTTTATTGTTGGAATTTCATGCATTAATAGTGTATGATATGTTAATTGAAAATATTTAGATTGTGAAAGAGTTTTGCCAGATTCAGTCTTTTGTTAGGCATAAATACATATAAAATAGATGCCTCTCACTGAAGAATGTGGAGTTATAGCATGCTGTTTTCATTTCAGATCATAGCAGAACTTCAGACAACCATTTCCTCTCTGAAAGAGGAGAGCAGCCGACAGCAGCTTGCTGCAGAAAGGCGGCTCCAGGATGTTGTACAAAAGTTTGAAGATGAGAAGCAGCAGCTGATTAGAGATAATGATCGAGCAATCAAGGTAATCTGAAGACTTCAGTAACCAGTGGTACCAGCTGCTTTCATGTAATTAAAAGGAGGCTGAAATCCCAGCAGTGGGCAGATGAATGCAGGTATCTGGCTTGCTCACACAGCCTGCAGTAATTCCATTCACTGGCCTCTACCTTTGATGTATCCAGTGACTCAGGCTGACTTCCCTCTAAGAGATTGCATGCCAGCATAAAAAGTCATTTTTGGCAAGCCCAGTCCATTCACATTGAACAAATATTTGAAAAATACCTTGTCCTTTCTCTTGAGAACCACTTTGGAATTGTCTCTTGAAATTAGAATGACTGTTTCAGCCCAGTACTGCTGCCTAACACATTCAGAAGTCAGCTTCCAATTTACATTCTCTTCTTTGCCCACATCCTTTCATTATGTATTCGCATAATGAGAAATAACCCATTGGAGGCTTGGAATGCCAACTATTTGATGTGCTTCAACACAGTACAGGGTGGACCATTGCTGCTGAGAACTGAGGTTGTTTCCAAATGACTTCAGAGAATCACACCTTAATAGCCACAGAAAACTCCCTGGACCTGATTCTTTAGGTGATAGGCAGGCAGATCTCAAAGTAGTTTTCTCTTGGCTTCATAGTGATAGATGTTATTGTAAGCATCTATATCATGCTGTGTTTAATCTATGAGGATAAGCATCTGGAAACCTTTATAAATAAGGCCTAAAAGAGAACAAAAATTTTTTTAAAGAATTCCCACCAAAAGATTCTTTTTCAGTGATTTGACTTTACTCTGACAATGCTTAAAGCATGTAGAGTAATCATACAAAGAAAAATTCAGGTTTTATTACTGCCCTTTTCTTCCTAACCTCTTCCTTTTCCTTTTCTATTGCCCATCGTAAGCAATCTGAATAAAATTGGGGAAAAGTTAGTGTTCACATAAGTTATTTTCGCGTGTGCGCACGCGCGCGCGCGCGCGCGCACACACACACACACACACACACACACACACACTCTTTAAGCCTGTGGATAATATTCAATAAAACAAAAAGCCTTGAAAGACAAAATCTTTAAGGCTATTACAGCCAGCCTTCCCACTTTACAGGTAAAGACTTGTGTTTGTTAATGACATTTTCCCTACTTATTTCCCCATGTGAGCTTTTTCCCTGGTTGTGTGATGAGATTTTAAAAAACAAAAAACTTCCCTTTTCATATTCTGGTAATGTAAACACATCTTTCAAGGCTTTTCACTTAAAAATGCACAGGAAGTGTTCATTGATCCATCTGTTTTGCTTTGCATGAACTGAATTGTGTACTTTGTCTAAATTGTTTCAGTTATATGTTTTATTTTAAGTGAATTTCTTTTCCATTTATGTTCAAATGCCAAGTGGTAGTTAATTTCCAAATTTTAAATATTAAATAATTAAATCCCTCTGGATAAGCAAAAAGGGAAAAACAAATTTGGTTACCCCTAACAACATAATTCCAATATTGTTTTTTGAAGATTAAAAAGTATGTTGAAAGAATTATAATTAGTATAATTGCCCATTTTTAATGACTTATTCTACAACTTTAATCCATTTACCTATTAAAAGGGGAAAACATTTTCATCCTCATTTTAAACAAAACCCAAATCACTAAGACTTAGCTTTAAATTATGGCAGTTTTTTTTGCATGTAGCATAAAAACATAAAGCATATTTAAAAGTCACCTGAAAATCAAGAATTAAAATTATAATCCATTTAAGATACAATTCAGTTTTGGTTCACTTAAGTTAGGTATAAAGTTAGACTTTTTTTTTTTTTTTTTTTTGCTAACCCACCAAGATACTAAGATACTTGATTTTTTTTTTTTTTTAAGCACTTGTCACCCTTGCTCTTTTTCCCCTAGGCTATGTCACAAAAAAATAATAGGAATAATATCTGATCTTTATGCAACATGTACTAAGTGCTAGGCTGTCTACCAAAAATTTTCATTCATCTCATGTTCCAATACCTCACTTAAGCCTTTCAATAATATTTTTTTACATTTTATATTTTTTAATTTTCTGTAACCTTTGGAAATTAATCACATGAAACTAACCCTAACGCTAACCCTAACCCTTCTTCAACATGACTCTTAGTATAGAATAGTTCATTAGTTACGGTGAAAAATATGGGAAGGAGAGGGAGAGTGCCAGAGTCACAGGGGGCTGGCACATACCCGGAGTCTAGTAAACAGTTAATTGAATAAATTACTTTTGTTTATTAGCATACCACTCAGTCTCAAAAAAATAAATAAATAAACGGAGAAAAGTAGATCCAAAGATAGTTATATGCCACTCTTTAAAAAAGGAAACTTTCTTTAACTTTACACCCCTCCCACACCCCAGTTTCTAAACACATCATTTCACTGTCTCGGTGATGGACGATTCCATGATGAACTTTTCTTTCACTCCCATAGCTTTGGCTGTCAGGAAACCCCTGCTTTCCTTTACTGAAGGTGTCTGGTCCTGCTGGCCTTGGTGCGCCCTTCCAGCACGCCCGTCCTCATCTTGGCTCCCAAGGCATTGCCTCTGGTTCACTATCTTCCTTTTCATTGAAAAACCTCTGTTACTGAGTGGGTTTTTGAAGAAAGCATTGGAACAGTTCCTTTAGGCTTGTGATCTAAGTTTGGTGACATGGCTAAATCTTTGTCACCTGAGGATCTGTGGCAAATTCAATCTTGGAGACCTTTGTAGGCTTTGTTGGAGGTTTGCAGGCTTCAGCTAATCACTTCTCAGGGCCACAACTGGACTTTCTCCTTCCTCCACTGCTCAGGCAGGTCCAGCTCACTGTGGTTTTGCAGGATTCTCCTCTCCCGCCTTCTTGCCCACTATTTTCTCCACTTTGGCCTCCCTGCCCATATGGTAATATTTATAAGGAAGATACTTTCCTCTTCCTGATCTTACAAATGGAGAAACTGAGGTTCAGTAACCAGCCAAAGACCATACTGCCTAACAACTGTTGGACCATGTTCAGTGTGCCTTACAGAAGAGCCTGAGGTATTCAGGGTTATGCCGTGCCTCGGGATCCTGCATCTTGTCTATGAAAGCGAGTCAGATGACCATGTCAAGTGAACCTGGAGATACTCTAGCTACAGCTTTTTTGGAAATTCTAATTATGTATGAGTATTTTATACATACAAATAGAGATAGTAGATAAATACAAGTACTCAAAGACAGACTCACCAGGAAGCTTGGTTTCCTGGAACCAAATGCATTTGTCTGTAGTTAAGTCAACAGTGCTATAAAAGCAGTGTTCATGCTAATTGTGAAATGTCTTTCACCCACTTTCAGGTTTTTGGTGACCTAAGCTCCCTTTAGCAAGTGGTCAAGAATGGACGTGGAGAGAGTACACCTCTTCTTATCCCACCAGAGCTTCCAGTCATGTTTCCATGGGTGTTAAAATAATGCTTAAGAGAATATTTGAGGTATTAAATAGTCTACTAACATTGGCTGACAGGATTCCAGTCTCTGCAGTGTAACTTGATAAAACATTTTTGGAGGCTAATTTGGTGATACCTATCATTATTAAATTGCCTGAGAGACATACCTAGCCTTTGACCCAATCCCAGAATTTGCCCTAAGGTGACGATTAAAGAGGTGCAGTGAGCGTTAGCTAGTCAAGAAGATGCTTGTCCTGGCATTCATTCAGCAGTGTAATTTATTCAATTAACTATTTACTGGGCTCCTGATATGTGCCAGCCACCTGTGACTCCAGCATTCTCCATCTCCTTCCCATACTTTTCACAGTAAATAATAAACTGAAAACTACTCTAAACTAAGAATTATGTTGAAGAAGGATATTTAAGCATGTTAAAAATGTTCGCAAGATATTTTTCCATGAAAATGCAGGTTACAAAACACATGAGTTCATTCTTTAGGGGAAAAAAAGTATACAAGAGCGAAAAAATTGCAATCATATATCAAAGTTCTACTGGTAGATATCTCTGAGTGGTGGATTTGTGTTGAAATTTCTTACTTTATATGTATTTAAATTATAATATCTCTTTTGCAATAAGATGCAAAAATCCTTATCATTGATTATTTTAGCTCACTTCCACATTTAAAGTCAAGTTTATAAAAAGAATGATCTCTGCAGCATACCCCAAACTTGGTGGCTTACAGCAACAGCTATGTCATATGCCCATAATTCTCAGGACCAGGGATTTGGGCAGTGGGGCAGCTGAGTGGTTCTTCTGCTCATTATGTGGCATTGCCTGGGCACTTCACAGGGTTCCATTTAGGAGGAAGCTTGACTAGAGCTAGAATGTCTGAGGTGGCTCCAGCACCTCCCCAAGGGGCCTCCCTCTCTCTTTAACACAGTACAGACTTTTCACTTGGAGGCTGCATGGCAGAAGGGAGTCTTAAATCGAGGTGAAGACAAAACTGCACTTCCTCTGAGGCCTGCTCTAGGAAGAATCACAGTGTCACTTTCATCACATCCAGTTGATCAGAATGGATCACAGGGACAGTCCAGAATCAAGCAAAAGAGAAATAGACTCCACCTTAATGGAAGCAAAGGCGGAGATTTTGAGGCCATCTTAAATCTCCACAGTAGTCTGTGCTAAAGGGGAGATTTCACCTCCTATTCTTTCCTCAACTGTACAGAATAATACAAAGAAATGTGAATTCCCACATCAGTAGTCAACTCTGTTGTCTTTGTAAAAATAGAAAATGGCATGTGCTCATGACCAAGAATAATTCAAAATGCAGAAGATAAAAAGTAAAAGATTTAAAAGTTACCTCATATCCTTCTCCCCAAAAATAATCATCATAGAATTAAGATGAAGGTCATTTCAGATACCCTATTATGTATAAGGAAAAAGAAGAAAAGAAAGCCAAATAGACTTATAAACTGAATAATACTATAGATTCTATTTTGTTTGTTTTATAAAACTATATAAAGAAATTAGTATAAAACAGAAGGAATTATTGAACTTTGGGACAGAATTTGATTTTGGACTGAAAAACGAGACATTTGTACTCTATACTTTCTTCCCCAGCCCCTGCTCACCTCCCTACTTTAGATAGTTTCATTGTTACACCACCCAAACTCAGGAATTCTTACTTCTTTTTAGCCATACCCTTTGGTTTAACACTTTTGCTATATTTAAATGGGTACAGTGCTTACACCAGGGCTTTCCCATAGTCTCTCCACTCCCAGAGCTTCTGCTTTGATTTGGTTCTTAATTGGCTGGATGGGACTAAACGGCACTCTCTACCCTGAGGTTTTCCGTGATTAAGAGACTGCGGGTTAACCATTGTGTTTGAAAGGTGTTCTTGTTCACATTGTCTTCCCATGGGTAGACAGTGCACATCTAACATATTGCCATGAAAAAGGCTGAGACCAAGTGTTCCTCCATATAAATGGTTTGCTTTTATCTTTATTTTTTTGTATTTATTCACTTTTTATTTGTTTATTAGATAGATGAACCAGGATACATCTAACTTTCGGCATTCATTAGCGAGTGCTTCTGAAGCACAGTGGTTCCCTTTCTCTGTAGATAAAGTTGACTTGTAGTGTCTGCATGTTTTCTAACCTGAGGGCAGCAGTAGGAAGAGCTGAGTAGAATGAATGTGGTGCTGTGTTGGGCTGACTGTTCTCCCTTCGAGATTTCATTAAATGTGGTCCAGGGTTCACACTACCAACCTTGGAAAGGGCTTCTCCTCTCCCTTCAGTTTTGAATTCTCCAGATTTCATTATATCCTCGAAGTCCTGAGACTCACTGCCCTGATATTTACTTGTTTTCCCACTACATCCATCTCCACTGCTGTCGAAAAGGGGAAAAGTTTAGGCTGCCCACACAGTTTTATTCTCTCCAGATTTGGTGATATCAATGAGATATTTCTCAGGATTTTGTTGAGTCATATCAAAAGAACCACTCTGGGGAAGAGTGGCAGATTTTGAAGATGAATCTCTGAGCAGCCAGCCCTCCAGTGGGTTCCAGAATTGTGTTCCTTTTCCTTAACCACAGGTTTTTAATGGTGTTTTTTATTACGTCGACATTTATGCCCTATGTATTAGTGTGTTTTGCGAGATCTTACCCTTTGTTTTTGTTCTTTTTGATAGACGAACTAGGATAAATTCAATAACTGACCAGGATATGTCTAACTGTTCAGCACTTATTGGCAAATGGGGATTGAACCCAGGGCTCATGCATGCTAATAAGCACTTGCTCTACCTCTCAGCTATACCTTCAGCTTCTAGTTTTTACTCCTGTTTACTCATTTTGATTGATATTAAGAGAGGGAAACTCAATCGACTGATTTTATGAGTCAGTCTGACTTATTTATAACATTTGACAAGAAATCTGTGTTGGTCAGCAGTTGCTATAATAATGCTGCAAAACCAACAGTCCCCCAAATTCAGTAACTTTTAATAACAAACATGTAATGGGTCACTGATGTGATTTGGGTTCTTGCTGTGTGTTGCCTGGGTTTGATTGGCTATAGCCAGCTCTACAGGTCTGCACGATCTCTCTGGACTTGTAGCTGCCTGGTGTGTCCTTTTCCTGGTGAATTACAGAAGTACAAGAGGATGAGTAGAAAACTCCCTGCATCCTCAGGCTCTCTTCTGTCTGTGTTGCCAGGGCAGGGAAATTATATTCCCACTGTAGTGGGAGGAGACTGAACAGTGATTTACTCTGCACACAACCAGCCTCTGATAATTCCCTTAAGTTCATATAGCAGTTCCCTGGTTTATCTACCTTTCTGAAATCCTCTTTTCTATTCCTGTCCTCTCTTTTCTTTTTTTTTTTTTTTTTAACATTTAAATAATGGTAGAACTCAGGCCTCTTGAATACTTCTCATACAAATGGATTTTGATTTTTCACCTTTTTTTCTCAAACTCTCAACCCGTATTTCTAACTACTATTGAACATTTTCACTTCAATGGAAACATGGTCAGTTCGAACTAGACATCTCATAAACTGAATTCATTTTCCTCTTCCACTGGCCCAACCTGCACCTCTTCTTGTATTAATTCTTTGAATTCAAGTGCCATCATCATCTAGTAAGTCACTCAAGTCAGATTCTGGAAGTCCTTCTGAATGAATTCTTCCTTTCCCTAACCCTCATAGATTAATCCTAAAGACAACTTGTAAATATCTCAGATTCCACTCCCCAGTCACTGGTTCTGCCCTCTAAATCAGACCTGCCTCTCTTTGACTTTGCCTCCTACTGTCCCTCCTATGTAGAATCACTACTAGTAGCTCAGTCTCTCACACTGCTATTATGTGACCTTTCTAAAGTACAAATAACAGCATGTTATTTATAACTTAAAATCCACCCATGGCTTTCCATTGCCTGAAGGAGAAAGCCTATAGTTGGCATCATGGCATATGAAACACTTTATGATAGTAAACAGGAATTCTCAAGATGTTATCTTCATACTCCTATGGGTCCCTGAGACCTTTTCAGGGGCTCCACAAGGTCAAAATTATTTCCATAATAACACAGAGATATTGCTTGCCTTTTCACTATCTTAACATTTACACTAATGGTATATAGAAGCAATGGCAGGTAAAGCTACTTGTCCCATTGAGCCATGGTAGTTGTCATTACATTCTTCACCATTTCATACTTGTGGTTTAAAAACAAAAACAAACACATTTTAAAAAAACAGAAGCAATAACATGTCTTAATATCACTAAGCCTCAGATCTTAGGACCGTATCACTTTTAACAGTAATAGAAAGCCCAAGAAAGCCCTTCTGCTACACCCTGCAGCAGGACTGCCGTCTCAAGGAAAAGCAGCCCTGCATCTGAGTGTGAGCTGAACTCCAGCTGCTCTGAGAGAAGTTGACAGACAACCTGTGCTTTTTCACACTGGAGTATTTGGCAGACGTTTTCTCGAAAATGAAGGAAGTGAGCCTGACACTTCAAAAATAACAACCGACTATATTGTTGCAAATGAGAAAATTTGTGCTTCAAGCAAAAATTAGAATTTGGGAAAACTAGTTCCAGCACTGTGAGCTTGACAGCTTCCCAGTGCTTAAAGACTTGTCTAATGAAGTCAGGGATTTTGTAAGTGATAGGAATGGAAAGAACAGGGCAGGAAGAGAATGAAGTGTCTTAATATTTACAAGATTTATATAACTCACCGAACTATGTTTTCCAAATGATCAATATCCTATGTTACTAAACCATGAACAGGTAAAAGATCCATTCAAGGTACAAAAAAACACCAAGGGATTTTAATTTAGCCATATGAAAATTTCATTGATAGAGTCTTAGATTCCTCATTGCAACTAGCTTTTAAGAAACCCCACTTTTCAAATATCCCCAGGCACCTGAAAGGCTACTAAAATACTCCTCCCTTCTCTAACAACTTCTCTGTGTGAGACTAGATTTTCTCCCAATCCTTCAATCAAAGCAACATTTTATAAGAGAGTAAATGCAGGAACAGGAGAATCCAGCAGCCTTCGATTAAACCATACATTTAAATCTTACAGAAATATAAAACACAGCCACTTTGCCTCACAGTTTTTTTTTTTTTTTGCTTTTGAAAATAGTTTTTATTTTTCAAAATGTGATGTTTATATTCACCCATAATGGGCTTATTACTGCTACTTTAAAATGAATTAAATGTTTTAATAATTCTTAGTTTTAATTTCCAATGTGATAAATATTAATAGACGTAACCCACATAAACAAAAACTCCCTGGGATTGTTCACTTTTGAGAGCGAAGAGGGATCCTGGAACTAAAGCCTTGGAGAGCCACCTGTCTGGATAGCACACTCTCTCCCACTCATCAACCTCGGTCCTCGTAGGTGCCGGGCTTGCTCTGATCCCAAGCCTCAATGGTAATCTCTGAGTAATGTGTTCCGTGGTGACATGCTCTGTGTAGCACATCCTTTCCTTTTAAGATTTATATGTCATCTTTTCTGTGAAGTGCCAGTCTGAGAAGCTCATGCCAGAGGTATATTCATCCCTTTAATGAAGTTTTTGCTAGGTTATAATGCTGATCCATGGTCTTTCATCCTGGTCCTTGAGGCCCTTGTGCAAATCAGAATCTACAGATTCTGGGAACGTGATCTGATGCTGCCACTCTTCTTCCCAGTGGGGTCTGGGACAGTGCATTGTCATCAGACACATAAATGAACAGTGAAATGTATGCATATTCCCAATAAATGGGACAAACAGAATTATAAATACTCACAGAATCAGTCAATCAACTTCTTGTTGTCAAATAAGTTAACTACAACCTTTTGAAAAGAATGTGTGGTTTTTCAGAGGATTCCGGCCTTTGGGAAGGCACATAAGACATCATGGACCTATGTTTTGATTAATTCTTTTTCTCACCAACTAAAAAGCTTCTTGAGAAGGGAGCATTTACTGCAACATTTGTTTCAATGGAAGTGCCAGAATATGCTAAATAAATGAAGGATGCTAGCTCTTGAAGCAAGGCTCTGGTAACTAAAATGTTACTTTATTCTCACATTGTTTTGTTTATGGCAGCCAGCTTGTATATATCCTGTGATATAGCAGATATGGGAAGAGCTCAGGTCCTGCAGAAACAATTAGACATTTTGGTGGGTAGGGAAAGGGAGAGAGAAGGGAAATTGCATGGAAGTGGAAGAAGACCCTCATTCTTATACAAAATTACGTATAAGAGGAAGTGAGGGGAAAGGGGAAAAAAAACAAGAGAGAGAAATGAATTACAGTAGATGGGGTAGAGAGAGGGGAGGGGAGGGGAGGGGGATAATAGAGGATAGGAAGGGCAGCAGAATACAACATACACTAGTATGGCAGTAAGTAAAAACGTGGATGTGTAACTGATGTGATTCTGCAATCTGTATATGGGGTAAAAATGGGAGTTCATAATCCACTTGAATCAAATGTATGAAATATGATATGTCAAGAGCTTTGTAATGTTTTGAACAACAAATAATTTTTAAAAAATAGACATTTTGTCTCATTGGGCAAAACCTGATAGAATACTGTGTACCTTCTATAATCTGAGGGCAAAATTTGTATACTCCAGCACAAGTGCCACAAAAGCTGTAGGCCAAACCCAGGGTATCTGAATATTAGTTGGCCTGTCCACTGAACTCACAGAAGTTCACTTGGGGAAATGTTAGGAATAGTTCTATAGAGAGACTGGAACATTCTTCTGCCCTGGCTGCACCGCTAGGGCTAAGTCCTTTCTTTGAAGCCAGTGTATTGAAAGTTCCTCACTGTGAAGCCAGATGTCCAAGCAGAGATTTCATATCAAGGAGAAATGTTGTAAAATTTTTGCTTGCAGGCATAGAAAAGAGATTTTAAAGCATTGAAGCTTCCCTTCGTTGGCCACTGACTGGAGTTCACGAGAAAAGGTCGCCTGCCAGTAGGACATCTAGAAATCTGGTCTGTGTTACCAGAAGGGCTTGAGGGGGGGAAAGAATATTTCATAAGATTGGGCAATTCTCACTGTGCTAAAAGCTTACAGGAATCAATTTCCCAAAGAATAAAATTACAAACCTCATTGCGGGGTTTTAGAAGCATTGAGAAACAGAAAGAAATCTCAATGCCTAGCATCAAATGGCTTTGTTTGGGACCTGTTCATTATTTAATTCTTGTCTCCCCTGCAAGCATGTCCTAAGGGCACAGAAGAAAGTGGCATTTTCTTTTGTACTCTCTTGAATTAGAATTAATAATGCTAAGAATAGAAATGTATTTTCCATCCCACCCAAGAAGCTTGCCTGCTCACTCAGAAAGGAAGACAGAGCCATTCAGTCACAGTGGTATAAAGTGTAAGTGCCATTTTCCAGGAAGAATGCTCTGGAAGATAAGCTTGGATACAGCGTGGCTGTGAATTATGACCTTGCTTCCTAGAGCAAGGAGAAGCAATAACAAATGAGCAGAGAAGAAGTGAGTCTTCCCTCAGAAGTGTCCTACCTGATACCTTTCTTCCAGGTCTATTGCATGGCAAAATTTTATTTCAGAACTTGTCAAAAAAATTCTTTGTTCAGAAGACAAAATCTTTCAAGTGCTATAAAAGAATATTTTTAGTTCTTGAAACATTGCCTTCTAAAATAATTTTTAAAAAACGATTAAGGTTTGATGAGCAATGTGTGAGTGAAGAATCATTAAAGGAATATTGGAGAATAGATTCCCCTTCACCACTGGCCAGACATATTACTCCTTGGAAGTCAGTAGGTGGGTCACTTTATGTGATTCATTTTATTATTGCATGGCCCCAAATGAACTTTTTTGGTTTGTTAACTGTTGGCAGATATGTGGACACATGGTTTTTCAATATTTAAAAATTTAACAAATAACTACTTGGAAATTTTTTGTAACTTTTAATTGGTATTAGACATAATGAATTCACTGTGGTATATTCATAACACACACAATTCATAATTTGGGCTATTTCATTCCCTGTACCCTTTCTTTTCCTCCCCAATCTTTAGTCTACTGGTCTTCTATTTTTAGGAGATCCTTTTTCTTTCCCTTGTTTTCTCTAGCTTACAAATATGAGAGAAAACTTGCTGAGTTTGGCTAATCTCTCACTTAGTGTAATGTTTTCTACTTCCATCCATTTCCCTGAAAATGACATAATTTCATTCTTCTATGTGGATGAACAAGATTCCAATGTGTATATATTGCACATTTTCTTTACCCATTAATTGTTCACAGACACCTAGGCTGGTTCCATAACGTGGCTGTTGTGAATTCTGAACATGGGTATATATGTATCACTAACTGCTTGGAAATTCTTAAACTTTAATAATTCTAAACTATACCAGAGATAGTTCAGCATACAGTGTATAGTGAACATAAAGATTGCTGAAATTTAAAAATGTAAGCCTCAACAACCAAATTAATTGAATGGTTAATGAATGACTAATATATACATATACATATATATATATATATATATATATATATATATATATATACACACACACACACACACACACACACACAACCTATGCCTATACACATCATATATATTTGTGTGCACATGTACATTCAGAAGTACTGGGCCATAAGAATTCTAGTTAAAGAAGATGATGATCACTTTTGTTGTCTTGACTTAACTGACTGTTTGTCCAGCCTCTCCAACAGAATCTGTATTTCTGTTCAACTTCTGGTGATTTCTGACAAACCTCCTTTTCATCATTTATTAGAATTGAAATTCATACCTCTGCATACTCTTGAAATATTATCTCTTGCTGCCCAGGATTTATTCCTAGAAGAATACAGCACTTTGACCTTGTTTTCCTGCCCTGCCCCAGCTTCTCCATTGGTAACAGCAACATCCAGGTGAATTCTTCTTGTTGTGGCATTTCAGAACCACTTGTGCCTGCCTGAGCAGTAGATGTAACATGAAAACAGGTGCACACTGCTACGAATTCTTATATTTTGAGAGGTAGTCATTAAACATTTACCCAGGGGCTGGGGTTGTGGCTCAGTGGTAGAACGCTCACCTAGTATATGTGAGGCACTGGGTTCAATCTTCAGCACCACATAAAAATAAATTAACAAAGGTATTATGTCCATCTACAACTAAAAAAAAATATTTAAAAAAACATTTATTCATGCACCATTGCTGCAACAGTTCCCTGTCCTCCACTTTCTTGATAACTGATTCCAAGCTCTAATCCCAAGATCATGGTGACACTCAATCTTATCATTATAAGGAGTGTGTAATTGGACAGGTGGATGGACCACATTCCAGGATCCCTCTTGCAACTCTTTAGCTACCAGCCAACCTCTTGCTCTTTTTCCAGTATGTCTATGATTCAACACTTCCACTCATTCTTTTTTTTTTTAATATTTATTTTTTAGTTATAGGTGGACACAATATCTTTATTTTTTTATTTATGTGGTGCTAAGGATCAAACCCAGTGCTTCACGCATGCTAGGCAAGCACTCTGCCTCTGAGCCACAACCCCAGCCCAACACTTCCATTCATTCTTGAAGTCCATTTTGGTAATCCCAACATACTACAGAAGGTTTACAAAGTGACCTGTCACCTCTTCTCCAAACCCAGTGGTGTTTTCCTGCTTCTGACTGTCCTCTAGCTTCCTGTACCATTTGACTTTTTTATTACCCAACAGTTTTCCTTCTAGAACAGGAGTTGTCAGACTTTTTCTGTAAAGGACCAAATAGTAAAAACCTTAGACTTTGCAGGCTGTACCATCTTTATCACAACTACTCAGCTCTGACATTGTGATAAGAAAGCAGCCTTAGATAAGTGGCAACAAATGCCTGGGTGGGTTTGGCCTGTTGGCAGTAGTTCGCAAAATCCTGATCTAGGAACTCACTCTGTTCTTGGCATGTACGCTACTTTTTTTATTTGTCTTTTTTGCTAGCCCCTCTTCCTCCTAGTGGGTGTTCCTCCAGTTTGTGTCCAGGACTTTGCTTCTCCATTTTCCTTCCATGGTAAATTCACCTCTTCCGTGACTTGAGCTGTCACTTCTGTAAAGATGATTCCCAGAAGTTCTAGCCTATTCCTGGTTGGGTCCTATATCTTGCATTGCCTGTAAATCATATTCTTTGGGAGGATGAACTACCATTTCAAAGTCAGTAACCACAACATTGAATTATTATCTTCCCTTCCAAATTGGCCTTTCCTTCCAGTCTATCAGGGTGACCACCAGTCTTTCTGTTTCCTGTTAGAAACTTTGAGCTCATCTTTGTCCTTTCTTTCCTACATCCCAATTTATCTCAAGTCTATCACCAGAGTCCTTGAATGTATTTCTTATTCTTCTGATATGACCCTATTCAGAGCTGTTCTCAACTTGCGACTGATTTAAAACAGCCTCCTCTCAGCTGATGTCCCTGCCAAAAAGTCCTTCAGTTCTATTCCAGTGTGAAGAACTCTGCCAGAGAATTCTTAATCACTGTGATTTCCCTACCTTACAAAGAGTGCTGAGAAATCAATAGGAAAAGACTAACAATCCAGGAGACTAAATGAGCAAAGGAAACGGACATGGGATCCACAGACAAAGCATTAATGTCCATCAAACATGAAAAATGTGCTCAGTCTCACTTATAATTAAGGAAATGTAAATCAAAAGGACAAAGTCTCGAAAGGCCTATCGCCATCTAACTAGCATAAATTTTAAATTTGGAAAAATACCCCAAAGTGAAGGTATGGGAAACCCACACTCCTGAACTATTACTTGGAATATAGACCAGTGCAGTCTCAGTGGAGGACGGTCTGGTCATGTCTACCAAGGTTTTGTACACAATCTGGCATGGAAGTTCCCCTAACAGGAACTTATCCCAAGGATATACTTGCAAGCATGTCTTTGCAGCATTGTTTGAGCAAAATGATAAGAGAAAAACCAATGATAATCCATCCAGGCAGTGAAATATTATGAGGCCATGTACAAGGGATGAAGTAGATCTCTGTGAAAATTTACTTGCTGATTTTCTATAGTGAGTACAAAATGTCATGAATATTTAAAATATCCTGAATGGGTGCTCAAAATGGGTAATAATTATTAATTGGAGGTAATTGGACATTTTTACTTTATATTTTTGAAGATAAATTTTAGTTTTTTGCACTGTCATCTTACCAAAGTAAATTCGGAGGATTGCTTATAACATCAAGATCAAACTTCTGTGCTTGGTTCCCAGAGCTATCCAGACTTCTCCCTGTCCCTCAGCATGCCATTCTAGCCAAGCAAGTCTTCTCACTGCCCATGAGTACCTTGTAGGTTCCTTCTGCCTATTGCTCTCAGGCAGCTGTCTACCCCCGCCCCCTTTGCAGCCTCTTTGCCTCTCCGATGGCCAGGTATTAACAAGGCCATCTCAAGGCCACATCCCTCTCCTGCATTAAGCTTTCCTTACTGCCCAGTCTCCAAGGAACTTATGTCCTGTTATTAATGCTTAGTGATTCTGTTGTTTTTCTTATCATATACTTCTGATTTCTTGCATAGTGTTATGTACTCAAAAATAAAGTTTTCATTGACTTAAAAAAATTTTATATCTATTATTGATTGTTTTAAATGCAGCTTTAAGCACATCAGCACCAACCTTGATGTTAAAAATGGTTGGAACTCAGGCCTCCTCCCCAGAAATCTGTACTTAAACACCTCAGCCTTGGGTTAACAACCTTTTCTTTTAAGATGCAGACAGCCTTGATGTGTTAACACATTAAACCACTTGAAGTAATTCATGCTGTAATATGAAACTAATCAGAGACTTTTCTTCTTAACAATTAGATGAGATCATCTACTTGAAGGAGTAGGAAGTGGTATTGGGGAAGAAGAGGAAGAAGGGAGCCCAAGTGTAATTTAGAGACTGAGAGCTGAAAGGTGGCTTCAGGAGTGGGCAACTGTGAGGGCCAGGCAGAGGCCATGCAAGGGAGGCAGAGAAGGAGCTAGATTGGCCCCGGATGGAGCCCCTGGAGCAGGCAGGATGAGAACTGCCTGTTGGTGACTTTGTTTCAGATCGTCTTTGTTGTCTCAGAACTTCTCAGAACCCTGACTCAGAAGTCTTTCTAACTACCTTGTACATGATCCTGTGTTTATATGTATAGGTCGATATAGATGTACACTCTTTAAAAAGGAAATAATATGTGCATGTGGGTGTATTTAAAAAAAAAGAAAGAATATACATACAAGTAATATTTTTAAGTATTATATTTTGGTGAAAAAAAAAGTGAGACTGAATAAACAGTGGTATTATCATAGCTGCTTCTGCAAACATTGTGCCTTCTAAGCCATGGGAAAAAAATCAATACAGTTCTAGTTCATTCTCTTTTACATTTATGTAGTTATTTTGGGGAAATTCATTGTGGAGGAACTATATAACGTTAAAATTGCATAGCTTTGCACAGAATTTCTAAGGGACTGAATCAAAATCAGTAAGCTAAGCAAAATAAGTCTGATATTTATGTACTGTATTCTCCAAATGTATATAATTGGAAAAAACTAATATGCTGCTGTCTTACCATCTGAAAACAATGAAATGTTATTTCCAGATCTGTCAGTAGGAGGCTGTTGCCATCATAGCAACAGTAGTAGCAGCTGAAAGTAAAGATCTGGAGCAACAGAGAGCTGGGGTGGCTAGTGGGTTACAGGAATGCTTTAATGTTGGAAGCACAGAGGAAAAAGTGGAATTAAAAACAAAGAAACAGCCCCCCGTTTTTTTCAAGAGAGGCAGAATCCTTTTGCTTTTATGTCTCTGTCACTTGCTCCAAGATTCTTCATAAAGCCCTCTAACCACCTAAATAAATATTCATACGGCTGTTCAACATCTCATTAATAAAACAAGATTTGGTGGTAAAATATTTCAGAGTAACAGATGATTTGCATCTCACCCTTGTTTAACTTTAAATCTCAAGCAATTAATAAATTAGACTCAAGAGCTTTTTAAGAAGTAACATCTTACATGCACCACAAATTGCATTATTTTTATGTGTAAATAATGATGAAAGGGGAGATTGTTCCTTTGATGTCTATAAACTACACTGTAAAATATGCAGAAACATTCTTGAGTTTAGTTGGAGCCAAAACAAATAGACTAGTTCATAAAACAAAGCAGCAGCGTTCTTAGAAACAAGCATTATTTTTTTCTTTTCTTCCCAATTGCTGTTTTTCCATCTTTATATTCTTGCCATTCCTGGTGGCAGCTTCATTCCAAATTCAAAAGTGATATTAGCCTGTATTTCCTCATCCAGAGAACTGAGCTCTTTGCAGATTGTTCCCAATAAACTTGGCTTCCTGTACAGTTCTTACCAGAGCTCAGCTGGACTGCCAGCTTTTAATTCAGTGAATCATTTTTGTCAGTAGTATTTCATTGTTGCTTTAAAAACTAATTATTTTAGATTTTAGCAAAAACTGATGTTCCTTCATGAGATATATTCACTTTCTGTTTTCCAAGCTGGCTTATCTCATTTCATTTTGTTTTTAAATAGTATCAGCAAACTCTTGTTTACAAAGTCTGTTTTGGCCTAATCTTTTCTCAACAGCACTTCATTGTAAATTCCCTTCACAAACAATTTGTGCTTCTGTTAGAATACAGCACAAATACATGAATAACCTCACAAGATGGTTTGCCTTCTCCATCTGATGGCACATGTGTTCCTCTTTGAACACACTATAGTACTAGGTCAAATACTCTGTAGCTCTGCTTATTTGGGGAAGCCAAAGATGCAAGCCTGACCTAACATCACCCCCAGCCCAGGTGCTGCATCCCATCTGTGTGATCAGCTTTACTTGTTTCTGCCTTGCTGCCAGCAAGTCCAGCATTCCACTCCCTGGCCTAGGGCTTTCTCAGTACAACTGACCCTGAGCTCTGATCGTTTCCCATACTCAACTTGTCTATCAGGTATGGTGTCATGGTCTCTCTAGCTAAGTCTGTATTCCGATTCTCTTCCTTTCTTCTAGTTGGCAGTTTCCTACTCATTCTCAAACATCATGTTCTCTCCAGTCTACCTTTATTCTCAGCAAAGCTTAATGAGCAGAGTAGTAAGTATAGTGGACTCATGTGACTCTCTCTCCTTTGATACAAGCTGGAGATTTGAGGAGGTTCCAGGAGTTTCCCCAGGGAGAGGGCCGGCCGGGGTGGGGGGGTGGTGTCAACTCAGAATGAGTGGGGTTCTTGACAAACATCAGGGAGATGAAATTAAGGACACATCAATTAGCAGGAAATACAGATTGATATAGGAAAGCAGAGACACATTCAAGGGAGAATGTGAGCTATCAGTCTCTGGGTCTGGGGTGGTAGTGTTTATAGAGGGACAGTAGTGAGGGGCTGGACTGGAGGCAAAGTCAGGGCGGAGTCACAAAACTTCGCCAGTTTTCCTTGCACTTGTGCATTGGCCTCTCATCCCTTAACTCTTTGTGGGCAAGAGCAGGGTCATGGGCTCAGGCTAGGTGGTTCTGAGTTGCTTGTTCTGTATTCCAGTGGTTCATGGGTGCTTCCTGCAATTCAAATGGCTCATGGGTGCCTTTCTTTTGAGACTCTTTCTGTATCCCCAAATCCCTATCTCAAAATCATAGTTCCACATTATCTCATTCATTAATAGACTCTTCAGTTATAAAGAACCTTAGAAAATTGGCTCCTTGACCTCCTGCTGTGCCCACCCTTATCTCTGGTTGCACAAGTGAAGATGTTGAGCTCACCTCAGGGGAAGACCTGGTCCTTTCTTCATAGCTATTGGTAACAGCAGGGCTTGCTTTGGTCATCCCTTTCTCTACCTGTATGCATTCAAATTCACATGAAAATGGAAATTCCATTTTTACATTAAAATTCTGTGTGAGCTGCTGGAATGGTTGTGGGTCTTTCTCCTACTCTGTGGTTCCCTGTGATTCAAGCAGAACTTCCCTTGGCTTTGGAGTGGGACTCAGCTAAGCCTTTTCTCCTGAACTAAGGAGAGTTCTTTCAGTAGTTGACTTTATCCTTTGATCTTTTTTTTTTAATTTAAATTATCACCAGTGTCCTTGGAAACAAAATATTCAAAGCCAATTTAAAAAAGAGGCCATGATTTGAAAGGCAAGTTTCTAAGCACTGAACACTTTCCCTAATTTAGAGAGCATTCAGAAGGAAGGAAATGTTGTTGATTAATAAGGATCTCTTGCAACTTCCTGGATGTGGAAGTTCAGTAAAGACAGTTGGCCAAGAATGATTTGGGAAAAACCTGAGGGATTTGTCTTCTAAGAGGAAAACATTTATTTTGAGGATCCATTTAGTTCAACTGACTTTATTTATATGATGTCAGATGATCAATGTATAAATAAAGGGTTGATAATAGCAGCATTCTTTCATTTTCAGAAGGATGCCATCACAGAGGGATAACAAAGACAGGCGTGACATTGCTTTGATAAATATATCATCCTGCCAAACTGGGATTTAGTTCATGAAATTTGATCTCTTTCTCTCTCTCTCTCTCTCTCTCTCTCTCTCTCTCTCTCTCTCCCTCCCTCCCTCCCTCCCTCTCTCTCTCTCTCCCCCTCCCTCTCTCTCTCTCTCTCTCTCTCTCTTTTTCCAGTGATACTGGGGATATAGTCCAGGGACTACCACTGAGTTACATCCCCAGTATCCTCCTCAACCCCTTCCCCACACCTGCTTTTTTTCCCTGACTCTTCTTGTTGATTTATTTTTTACTCTTGTCATATGACCTTGCTGAGTTGCCCATGCTCACCTCGAACTTGTGATTCTCCTGTATTAGCCTCCCAAGCTGCTGAGACTACAAGCGTGCACCACTACACCCAGCTGAAACCTGATTTTTTTTAAATAATATTCCCTCTTATTTTTTTAAACTTTTATTTTATTATCTTATATGTGGTGCTGAGGATCGAATCCAGTGCCTCACACATGCCAGGCAAGAACTCTACCACTGAGCCACAACCCCAGCCCAAAACCTGATCTTTTTAATGCGACCACTGTTGAGTCTTTCCTAGGGCTTACAGTATCCTCTGAGATTATCTTTCATGCACTGCATTGAGGAGGAATACAGAGCTTAACAACATGGTTCTAAAGCCAGAACTACTGGGTTCAAATCCTGGCTCCACCAGTTGGAAACTGTGTATCCTCAAATTTACTCAACCTTTGTGCCTCAGCTTCCTCGTTTCTAAAGTAAGAGTAATAAATAAACTTGTCTCATAAGAATTGTGAGAATTAAGGGAATTAATGCTTGTAAAGTATTAGAGTAGTGTCTGCAACTTAATAGGGCCTACACTTATGTAGTTATCAAAATACCAAAAAAACAAAAAGGCCCTGTTCAATGAGAGAAAGTTTGTTCAAAAGTATTAGATCAAACCCTCTTTTTCTGGGGTGGGGGTGGGGGTGCTACCAGGGATTGAACTCAGGGGACAGTCAACTACTGAGCCACATCCCCTGCCCTATTTGTATTTTATTTAGAGACAGGGTTTCACTGAGTTGCTTAGTGCCTTTACTGAGGTTGGTAAGCTCTTAGTGCCATTGCTGAGGCTGGCTTTGAACTCGCAATCCTCCTGCATCAGCCTCCTGAGCCACTGGGATTACAGGTAGGCACCACTGTGCCTGGTGCAGATCAAACCTTCTTGATCTTATCCTCCTCTAGCTATTGTCCATCCATCATCCCTACTCACTTCCTATTACTTTACAGTCTGGCCTCTGTCCCCATCCCTCCACAGAAACTGCTCTCGAGAGCCAGTGGCATCCTTGTTGCCAAATCCTGTGTCTTTTTTGGTCTGACTCCCCTGCAGTACCTGGCACAATGGAATGTTCTCTGCCTCCTTGGCAGCAACCTCCTGATTATCTTCATGGGCCCTCTTTGTCTCCCACCCAGACACTTGCTTTTCCCCTCTGTTTGGGCTCCCTCTTCTCATCATTCTCAGCTAGACCATCTTACTCACTACTGCCTGTCTTCTGACAACTGGAAATCTTCTCTTTCTCATACTGTGTTCTAAATCTTGCCTGGATATCTGTACAGATCTCCACATGTCGTACAGAAACAAGTCCACCATATTCAAAACAAACTGTTATCTGAACCTCCTTCAACCTGCTGCTGCTCTGTGCTCCCAGTGCAGTTCATGGCAGGTCCACTCATTTAACCAGAGCACAACCCCAGACCTCATCCTTCCTCTCTTCTCTCTCATTCCCCAGATGGTCAGTCACCTGGTCCTCCACAAAGCCCTTCGCCTCCTTCAGGCAGTTCCAGCACTCTTGCTTCTGAACAGGCTTCCACCCAGTCTTCCACATTAGAGTGGTCTCTGTGCCTTCACCCCTGGGTCCCCACAGCCCTGAGGGCGCTGGCCATCCAGATGCACTGACAAGGCTCACAGGCTTTCCTGTCACATCGCCTGTCACGGTCATCCCCACCTCTTCCTTCCTCTCTCCCCACACTCCCACCGTTACTGACCGTTTGAAAACTCTTCAGGTGTGATAAGCACTTTTCATCCTCAGCTTCTGGCATATGCAATTTCTTCTCCTTTTTGCCTCTTTCCCTCTCTCCTACTCATCCTGAAGGTCTCATCTTTGACTTGTCCCTCTAGAAAGATTCCCTTGATCTTCCAACCCCCCATGTTGGCCAAGTTTCCATTCTTGTTCTGCTCTTGTGCCTTCAGATTCTCATGAGGCACAGACAGGTGCAAGGAGCAGTCGCTGTTGCTTCTTGACACCTCCTACAAGCCTCTGAGCTCCACGGGCCCTTCACAGGGAAACGCAGTGCCTGATGTTCTCTGCCAAGTACGTCCACGTCTAGTGTCCAGCTTTGTATAAGACAACGAAAATGCAGTTCCTTCTGGAAAGTTATTTCTTTTTTAAATGGTGTGGTAAAACATATACAGAGAAAACAAATTTGACTTTTTAAACATCCATAAATCCTGTTCTTTCCATGTTACCACCTCCCTTTTCTTCTCTTTTCTCTCTGCCTCTCTCTGAGGCAAATTATTGGTAGTGTTTCTCTGAATTGCTCGTGTGGACACATCTGACAAAATTTTCAAGGCTAAGGGAACAGTCATGCTTTCAGGCTTCATCCCATGATAAGAACATTTTCTAGTCTGTTCCCCTTCAGTTGCCAGTCCCCGAATTATCCAGAAGCTCTGCAAAGCTGGAATTGTCTTTCTGGTCTTCTTTGATATTTATCCCAAATTTTTTTAAAAACCATGTTAAGGCTGTATTTTTTCATGACATAAAAAACTCCTTCCATTTAATCAAAAAGCATTAAGAGTTTCCTCCTCCCAAAAAGAAAGTTAAACTATACCCTCCCCAGAAAAAAAATTAACAGAATCGAATACCTACTTGTTTACTCCTGAAATAGACATTAAATTAAGGAGTTCATTAAATGAGGGTATCATGATAGGATGAGTTGTTCTACAGAAAAATAATATATACTTGATTGAAATTAAAATAGTAAATGCAACTTCTAGTTGTAACCGTGATGGGAGACTGTCACATTTATACCCCAGCATTTATGCTTAGTCATGTATGCATCATTGAAGAGTTAGATGAGTCAGATTCTATATTAATAGAGAAAACTTGCCAGAAAAAAATTTTTTTCCTCCATTTGGATTTTAAAGAGTGATATTGTCACCCTAAATGACTATCAATGCCCAGAATAATTTAGTCGGCTTTCCTGCTTTTATTTCTTTTATTTCTTCCCAGCCAAGAAGTCGTCAGGGACCCTTTTGAACATTTTCACCTGAGCCATCCATGTCTTTACTTGAGCACAAGTTCTCAGCTGCTAGCCTTCCAAGAAATAATATGCACTAAAATTAAAACTCAAAACCTGGAAGAGTCTGGAAAAAAGGATTGAGTTTAAAAATGTTTGTTCAAGCAGGGTGCGGTGGTGCACACCTATAATCCCAGAAGCTTGGGACGCTGAGGAAGGAGGATCACAGATGTCAAGTTTAAAGCCAGCCTCAGCAATTTATTGAGGGCCTAAGCAACTCAGTAAGACCCTGTCTCTAAATAAAATACCAGAAAGAGCTGGGGATATGGCTCAGTGGTTAAGTGCCCCTAAGTTCAATCCCCAATACCAAAAAAAATTTTTTTTTCAAATCAGTATTTATTATATAGCATCTATAAAGTATACCTAGTGTGTGGGGGACAGGGAGTACTGAATAAGAGTATGTTCTTTCAGATTTCTGCCTTTAGATTAAATCCTAAAGCTAAGACAAGACAGGAGCCAAACCTAGAGAGGAGAAACTACTTATCAAAAGATAAAAATTATGACAGTGGTATGACAGACATATGGCATTGCTGAAAAAAAAACAGCAAATAAATTTTAAAATCTTGTTTTTATTCTCTTTCCAGTTTGTTTTTGGAATTCTTTCTCTCCTGAGACTAACTCATTTTGTGTCTATGTGGTCATTATAGATTACAGGGAGCACGTGGTGCTGTATAGAGCCCATCCAGCCACTTGTCTAAGGCATGTGACATCCTCCAAAAGGCCAGTTTTTAAATTCATAGCAAAGACTTTTAAGTGTGATGTGGTTACAAGTCCTGAAATACACTGATTTTTTTTTTAGCTGAGTAAATTATATTTCCCAATGAGAGCCCAAGCATGAAGCTTAGTATTTTTCTAGGAATTAAAAAAAAAAAATGGGGGCTGGGGCTGGGGCTCAATTGTAGAGCACTTGCCTAGCACATGTGAGGCACTGGATTCGATTCTTAGCACCGCATATAAATGAATAAAGTAAAGGTCCATTGACAGGTAAAAACTTGAATTGTTTGCACCATTGCTTAGAGACTTCTGGCTTCTGAAGATTCAAAAATGCAATTTTTGTTTAAATATTATGGCAATAATAAATAATGTCTAGAATCTAGACCTTCTTTTTTTTCTTTTTTATTTATTTATTTGTTTGTTTATTTCTTACATGACAATAGTGGAATGCATTACATTTACAATTATCCATTCACAGCACAACTTTTTGTAACTCTGTATATAAAGTATTTTCACACCAGGTTATGCCATTAAACATGAGCATGTACCTCTCTTGTCCCAGCACATTTCTGGCAAGGTCTTCAGAATCCCCAGGTCCCCTGAAATGCCTTTCACATCACAATACCCTCAGTGGCTTTCTCATAGTCTCATGGTCCCCTCTCATTTTCATCATTACCCCCACATTTTGAATCAACTACCAAGACTGTCACAGGGAAAGATGTGTTCCTTCTGTCCCAACAGAGACATTAGTGTAAATGGTGGATAAGTTGCATAGTATGATTAATATAATATAATATTTCAGACACAGAAAGGTTAAATAATCTTTTTCAGATTCAGTTCTTCCTCTAAAAACAAACTTTAACCTGACTTAGTGGTTCCCATCCTTGACTACTTTTCTTCTCAGCCTCTTTCAAACTCCAAATTCTTAAAAGAGTAGGACTATGGACCTTCCCTCTGCTTTCTTAACATGTATTCATTTCTCATACCCAGTGGCCAAGCTTATTAGTATTTGGCAAATATTTGTTAGATGAAGTGGATTTTGCATTTCATCTATGAGCCATAAAACCATGTTCTTATAAGTGACAGACTTCTTCCTATGTAATTTTAATATTAGCAGCAGCAGCAGCAATTGCTGAGATGGGATTATATTGATGATGATGATGGTAAGGATGACATATATCAGTCATGAATCCCCCTAACTCTCTTGAGCATTCAATTCTGATAACCACTCCTTGGGACTTCTCTGTTCCTGGACTCCCCAGAATCCACAATACACATTAGATTTCTTTTTAGTTAAGGTCACTGGATTTTCTTTTCTCTTTAGGGCCCCTCAATATGAAACCTGCCCCAAAGTCCTCTTGTGTCTCCCTCTCTATCCTTTGTATTAGCAAAACTCATTTGTTCTACCATTCCAATTATAATTATTCTACAGAAGAATCGCAAGATTGAACCCTACTTCCTTGTTTCCCCTCAAGTTTTAAAATGAATAGACACTGTATGGATGGTCTCTTGGTGTCTAGATCTCAAGAGTATTTCTTCCCCGTTCTTCTCCCCACTTAAGCTGGCTGTTTCACTTTCTCACTTCTCCAACTCACTAGTGGTTTCTGTACTTTTTGTACTTGCTCCTTCTCTCCTGGACTCTTCCAGGTCTCCTCCCCTGCGGTCCAGCTCCTTCATCCATCAACAGTGCAGATGAATCAGCCACTTGTCTATGGAGGCCTAATCTTCTAGCTCCCTACTTAAAAGCTTTTCATTGTTCCCTATGACCAAACAGGTCAACTGGCCTTCCTGCCTCTCACCTTCCCCGGACCTGACATGTACCCTAATCATCTACCAGAATAGATGTTTGTTATCTAAATATCCCATTGTTTTCTTATATATGAATCTTTGATGAACTATTCCTTTTACCAGAATATGGGATTACTTAATAGTTCATGCATTAATTCCAAATAATAATGTGATGTATATGATATCACCACAGAATATGTCGCCAACATAGAGGGGAAGGTTTTTCAGCAGAGAAGTAGTGAAGGAACTAACAGGATGGCTAGGGATGCAGATGGCTGATTAATGAAGACGTTGAAGTCATGTGATGTGGGAGCTAGGCCTGGGGTCACATTCTGAACTGACAGATGAAGGGAAAAGTATTAACTGACAGAGATTTATGTTGTTAGGAACTATTCTTCTCCATCTAAATGGTAAATCATTATAAAATTTTTGACATCATTATAAACCAAAAATAATATAAAATATCTGATTTGTTGGCTTTTTCACATTTTGATCAAATAAATTAGATATAACAAACAGAATTACCTAAAATGTTACATATTTACATTGTGAGCAGGATTAATACATTCATACATGTGTGTATTTATAGAAGAAAGAATGAGAAAAGAGAAAGATTATGTTTGGAACTCAAAGGGCCATTTTTCTTGAGAAGCATCAAATCTTTTTGAACAGAAGATTGCAGATGCTACTGAATTTAGGCAAAGGGCGTTTTCAAAACTAATATTCAAAGGCTCCTATACATGGGTGGCCAGGAAGCTCCTTTGCACAAAGGAAGATTGGCCACAGTTAGACAGATGTGTTTAGGTGTTCTTCAGGTCCTTGAAGATGAACTTATGGAATAAGAAAGGAAGTTGACTTGACATGGAAGGAAATAATAGCTTTTAAAGAACTGCAGAGAAATGAACTATATTTGTGACATATTTGAATTTTGTCATCACCTGCATGAGCTTTGAAGGAACCAGTAAGTAGCACAACAGTTTAGTATAGCTCTTAAAATAACTTGTCAATTATTCTTTAGACAGTAGAGCTATATATAGATTTTCCAATAGCTATATTTAGATTTTCCAATGTTTTTGTTTCTAAAGTTAATATAATTTGTATCCTTTGCAGATTCGGACTTGTAGTTGCCCAAAATAAAAACAGCAATTTCAGAAGCCTATGTAATAATTTGAATTCTATCAGCAGGTTCTAATTGTCTGCATACCTGGTACACCCTCGGCTACCACCATCGGCTAGGAGGCCTGACTCCCCACATTCCTCATGTTTTGCTCTTCTGTGAATACTCAATTGCCGTGTATCATCTACCTACCTTACTATAAAGCTCAGACACCAAAACCACACAGGAAAAAGTGGGAATGATTGATGTGTGGAGGTGATGGTGTTGTTTAGTGGGCATAGTACTATGCTTTGAATGTGTTCCCCATTTATTTTGTGCCTATGTCTGCCTTTGTGTGTGTATGGCGGGGGCGGTGCTGGGGATTGAACCCAGGGCCTCGTGCAAGCAAGGCAAGCACCCTACCAACTGAGCTATATACCTCAGCCCCTGCCTTTTTTTTTTTTTTTTTTTTTTTATCTCCATTTTTGCCTCCCACCCAACCTTAGCGAATTCAGCTTGGCATTGGTGATCTGGGGCCCAAACTCAACCTTCATTATAGCTCTGTGCTGCCGATAGCACAGCCTGTGCCCCAGCCAGTCTTTGCTTTTGAGAGTCACCCACAGCACCCACCTACGCAGAGGACAAACTTGCTCACATTTCTTCATCAAAAGTGAAAATTAGAGCAGGACCCAGACAGTTCAACCCTCCTTGCTTTCTCACACTATTTTGGTCACTATTTACATTTGCTGTGAGAAAGCAGAAAGCTTTTTTTTTTTTGTTGCTCAGAACTCTCGAAGCCCCACAGCACTGCAGAAATTACATGTTTGTCTGGAAGAGGGTGGTGACAACGCAGCAAGGATGTTGAGGCCGGCTGCCCTGGGCCGCGCCGTGTGATTTCTGCGAGCAGTTGGAATAGGCTGTTTTTCAGAAGTACCTGGAACGGTGCCTGCAGGAGGCTAGCCTGCTGGACGGCATTTCTCCAGGCTGCTTTCCACCTCAGTGGAAATGCAGAACACTTAGCTCCTAAGAGACGGAAGGAAGTAGATGAGGAGAGGTGTGCTTTTCATCTTACTCCTCATCTTCTGTGTGTCATGTCTGTGCATTATGGGGGAAAAGTTATCCCAAGTGCCCCACAGGGGCAAGAACCATTAATTTCATGCCCTGATTTCCCTCATTTACACTGCAACAGTCGCTCAGTTGAGCACAGTGGGCATTTGATACCTGCTGAGTGAGCGCAGGGTGGTAGTGACTCTCAGATGTTGGTGTGAGAGTGACATTGCCCTCTGATGATGCACAAAGGCTCTGGGCACACAGCACTAGAAGGACTCTTTGATGGAAATTAAATTGAACAGTAGTTGGCTCTGGGCCGTGAGGGAAAATGGTAGTGGTTTTCTTTTGTTTCCACCCATGAACTTTGCCAAAATCTTGAGTGAGCACACATTACATGGGTAATGGGGCAGGGTGGGGAAGCAAGTGTCCCAGCACCTGGCTCTTTGATGCATAAAGTGGGATCTACTTGCTCTGCAGAAGATCATGAATGGACTCCCAGCCCTCTTGCAATGCTTGTACTTCATCGCCATTTGTCATTTTTGTGACTATAGCAAGGGGAGAAAGAAATGTATGGAAGTTTATGTTGAAAATGTTTTGAATCATATATTTGACAAAACCATGATGAATTTCCAAAAAGCTTGAGATTCCTAGTTCAGTCAGCCCTACAGACAGCTATGTTGCCTTAATACAAAGTTGTCCTGAGAAAAATAATTACAAAACTTAACTAAAGAAAACTATACTACAAAATTATATGGATAAATATGACTTTATTGCCCAGTTGTGATAAAATATAAATAATGTCTATTGAGCTCTTAGGTGTACTGACATTGTGTTTTTAGGTAATCATCCTGATAGCCATTTAATGTAGATACTATTGTTATCGCTTTCTTTAGAAATGGGCAAATTGAGACCCAGAAAACTGTAAGTAACTCTTCCAAAGTTGCATACCTAGCAAAGAGTTAGAATGGAGGTTCAGTCTCAGGTAGCCAGAAAAGACAATTGAATGCTTAACCACTGTACCATACATTTGAATACTTTACCACATGACTAAAGGTCCTCTCTAATATTAGAAATTTAGTTTATCCTGTAGCAGTTGAATTGGCGCTAGAAGATGACTAGCAGAACATTTTTCAAACATCTCTCTGTGATGTAGGTGAAGACAGGTTCAAAGGGGTAAACTGGCTTGCCTATGCTCATAGTATGTGAGAAAGCAGGACCCCTGGGTCCGGGCCCATTCTTCTTTCTACTGAGCCATGCTAGCTCACCCACTGTGTCCTTACTAACAGTCGATTGTCATTACATGAATCCATTTGTTTTTTTATAGCTCCACAGGAATTAATATTTAAGTGGAAGCCTCCATTTTCACTTTTTAATAAAGGCTGCTGCTTTGGAGCCCGCTGCTGATGATAGAGAAGAGCAGCAAGCAGATGGTTCTCGTTTAGGAAAGGGCAGAGGGAGCTGGGGCCCGAGAGGGCCAGTGCAGTTTTAACTGCAGAAAAACCGTCTTATCGCTGTGACACCCAGCCTGCCATACCCCAAATGCTCTCTTGCCTCCAGATCTCCTGTCCTTACACACAATTTTCCAGGAAGTATTCCTCCAGGTTGTGATTCAAGTGCCTTGTACTGGGCTTCTGCACACACAGACAGGTTGGATGGGAGGAATAGGGCTTTGTGTTAGAAGTAAAAATAGGGCCAGGGAAGCCAAGGAATCCTGGAGTTATGGGCTGTTTTATTTCCTTGCTGGATTTAAATCTTACCTCATTCCCAAAAACATTTTGGGTGACATAGAGATTCAGATGATACTATAGGATAAAAAATAAGTAATAAGCACAGCAAAATGAGATACAAAACAAATATGAGACCAAGAATAAGATTAGTAAACAAAATACTTGCCATAAAATCTAATGAAAGTGGCCCTGCCCATTAGGTATGGGCTCCGCAGCAGCTGAAGAGGGAATGGAATCATGTCAGTAGTCAGTGTCTTTGATAGAAACCAAATCTTATTTTAAGAGAAGCATTTTTTCCTAACACAGAGAGCTGAGAGGAATTTCAATAATAGGACCCTTAGGGAGGTACACTGAATAAGTACTTCTGACACTGGAACGTGCCTGGAGGTCACCTGGGACTCTCGGGAAGATGTAGGCTCTGGCACTGTTGGGCTGGAGTAAGGCCCGAGATCTTACAATGCCCCTGGTTCATTAACCACACACTGAGTAGCTTGGAAGTACGCCATGGGAAGTACACCGTGCTTGGGAGTTGGAAATTATTCTGTTGATAGTGATAAGCTGTTGAAGCTTTTCGGCAGAGGAAAAGCCAGGTCAGGACGGTGTTTTGGAAAGACCTTTGGCAGTAGCGTAGAAGAGATTGGAGAGCAAAGGGAGATGGACAGAAGAAGTGTTAAAATGTAGCTGATGTTCTCAGCAGCATTCCTACGTAAAAGTCCGCATCCAATTTCTCAGGGAGGTTTCTTATGGCCCTTCTGCAGGTAGACTGATGACTAAACACCCCAAGCAAACTTTTGCCTGAAACCAGATGATGGTTTATCCACAGATTAAATTCGGAGTGTTAAAGAATTGTTGTGACATCTATCTTGCAAATCTTTATGGAGACTGTTTCTTGAGGTGATGTGTTCAATTAGATTCAGCTCCAGAAGACTTGATGTTCTGCTCTCTAACAAGAACCCAGAGTTCAGACATCCTTTTCCCTATGGAGCAGATATTAGGGTTATGTTTGACCCTCACTGGGCAAAGGGATTGAAGAGGACCATAGCGGCTGGCAAGCAAAAGAACAATGTATAATGAGAACTTGCAGCAAGGAGCTGAAGCCCAGGAAGGCAGAGTAGAGACAAGTACTGAAGGGTATTCCCAAAAGTAAAGGTCTGGGGACTTCCCACATCCAGCCTAAGACATCATCAGGAACATTGTGTGAGGCTAGAACCAGGGCCTTCCAGCTGAGATTCGGGTCTCCAGAGTCAGAAATGAACGGGAATAAAAGAACCTTTGAGTAAGTCACAGACCGGTACTCAGGAATACTTTAGATATGTCCCACCTTAAGTTAAATTGCTTTTTACCTGACCACTAATGTTTCTGTTGAGAATGATCTAAATGGATTAAGACCTCGTATGCAGTTTAAAGTGACTATACGACTAGAATGACCTGAAAAATCAAGGTACCTTTCTGAGTTTTCACCAAGGGGAAGAAGAAGTACTTCCTCCCCTAAGCAGGATTAAAGGAACTGTTGGAGATGAGAGAGAGAGGCTTTATGATCACATCCATGATCCCATTGCTTCACTATGCCAGTGCTGCATGCATGGGGGAAACTTTGTGCTCATGGAGGTCATATTTGAGTGCAAAGATTATAGGTCTTTTATTTTTGTCTTTATTTATCTATTTGTTTTGGAGCCAGGGATTGAACCCAGTGGCACTCAACTACTAAGCCACATCCTCAGCCCTTTTCTCTATTTTATCTAGAGACAGGGTCTCACTGAGTTGTTTAGGGGCCTCACTAAGTTGCTGAAGCTGGCTTTGAACTTAGGATCCTCCTGTCTCAGCCTCCCAACAGGATTACAGGTATGCGCCACCACGCCCAGCTCCTTTTATATTTTTCTTTAATTAGCATGTATTATTTTATAATCTGAAGTAATCTTTAATTTTTTATTTATATATGACAGAATTCATTACAATTTTTATTACACAATGTAGAGCACAATTTTTCATATCTCTGGTTGTATACACACTCCAATTCATGTCTTCATACCTGTATTTTGGATAATAATGATCATCACATTCCACCATCATTAATAACCCCATGCCCCCTCCCTTCCCCTCCAACCCCTCTGCCCTTTCTGGAGTTCATCTGTTCCTCCCATGCTCCCGCTCCCTATCCCAATATGAATCAGCCTCCTCATATCAAAGAAAACATTCGGCATTTGGTTTTGGGGGATTGGCTAACTTCACTTAGCATTATCTTCTCTAATTCCATCATTTACCTGCAAATGCCATGATTTTATTCTCTTTTATTGCTGAGTACTATTTTTTAAATTGACATCAGTCCCAGAACAGGGTTTGATCCATAAGTAGGAGATTTGGACCACCTCCATTGTTCAGAAGTTGGGCCAACAAGTTGTGCTAACCATATTTCAATGAACAAACACAGTCTTTAAAAATTAATCTAAAAAGTCACATTTCCTAGATCACATCTATTTCAAGGATATCAGTCAAGTAGTGCACGAAGATGAATGTTGTCCACTGAAGAGAAACAATACTGTATTTTAAGTTTTAGGTCTGGTTTGTAACAGTTCATTTTAAGAAACCATGCTAGCCTTGCACTTTTAGTTACAAGCATAATTCATTAGTGAAGGAAAGGCTTTAATGGGCAGTTAAAGTTGAACACATGTTCATCTAACACTTCCAAGAACCAGACATGGCTTTTGCTCCAAAAATATAGTTCCAAATTATGCCATTATACATGCGCTCTCTTATTGATTTCTTTTTTTTGTTGTTTTTTGCATTACAATTCTTAATACACCTTTATACCACAATTTATCATATCTCTATTTTTATATAAGGTATGTTGACACCAAATTCACATCTTCATACGTGTATTTTGTATAATGATGACCGTGAACAGACTTTATGTACAGAGTTATGAAAAATTGTGCTGTGAATGGATAATTATGAATGTAATGCATTCCACTATTGTTATGTATGAAAGAAATAAAATATATATATTTTTTATTTCCAACTATTTGCATCCCTACATTAAATATACTGGGTATTTGTTATCCAAGCTAGTTCTTGTACAGTTCATGAGTCCCAATTTACCTTGCACATTATGATCTTTGATTAAAGTTACTTTGAAAGATGTCAGGCTGGATTATGCTGGTGTACTCCTGTAATCCCAGTGACTCAGGAGGCTGAGGCATGAGAATCACAAATTCATAGCCAGCCTCAGCAATTTAGTGAGGCCCCAAGCAACTTAGCAAGACCCTGTCTCAAAATAAAATATAAAAAGAGCTAGGGATGTGACTCAGTGGTTAAGCACCCCTGGGTTCAATCCCTGGTACCAAATTAAAAAAATAATTAAAGATGTTAGACCATTATTAAATTTCTATTTGTGAATATTATAATAGTAATTATTAATCCAGCAATTCAAAAAAGTTTTATTCCCTAACACTGTCTTAACTCACATGGAAAACCACAATCTTTTTTTTTTCATTTGATTTTTTAATACTACTCTCATTAGAGAGTATCCAATGAAGCAGACTACTCTGAATAGCAGATATCCAATTTTGATGGCAATTTACCATGAAGTCCATGAATTAATCAAAGTATCAATAGAAACAGTGATTCTGTTTAGTACACAATAAGATCACATTATTGTAGCTTAAGATACAGTAAATACAGGGAACATATAAAAAGTCTTCCAAAATTGTTCATTAAGTGTATCTTTCATATTTCTAGAACCAAAGTACAAAGCAAAGCACCATCTTATAATTATGTAACTATTGAATGCAATCAATAATATTACAGATATTTTCTTTCTTTTTGTCAAGTATCTATGTTTGAATTTCAACTTTCAGTCTTTAACTTGATACCTAACTTTGTAAGATATGTTAAAAGTCATTCAATTTAAAAATTACAAAGTATACAGCAAAATATTATCATAGTTGATAGTAGCTGACTTTATTACCACATTCTAAAGTTGACCTCTACTTAATGCACAGTTAACAGAAGTTTTTGGCATTAGGTAATTAAATTTTAAAGTCTTAAAGTGTTAACAAATTAGAATTGCCTTACTAAATGGGAAACCACAATCCAAAAAAAGAAAAAATTCAGTTAGATACTTCTGAAACTTTCATCTTAAAAAAGCAAAACAGATATTTAAATGAGATGCCTCATAATTTCATCATTAATGAATTCTTGCTATGTATTTAGGAGCATAAATGTTCATGCTCATCATTATACACATTTTTTGCACTCTTATCAGTGAGTTTCATTTCCCAGGAGAATGACTTGTTCTAAATAGTGAACTTTAAAGTTCCTCAATGACAAGAGTAGTTTCTGCCCTCATGGAAAATATGGCAGGAGGGAGCTAGACATAAAGGCATAGTCTGCTGGGAGCTATGCAGCCCAGGCAAGTGGTGTTGTAGGAGGACTCAGGGCAGCCCAGTCAGGGAAGGCTGCTCCCAGAGCGGGTATTTAAGCTGAAATTGAAAAGACACATGAAGGAAGATGACTAAGTGCAAAGTAGAAAACCCACGCTCCAGGCAGAAGAGGGTGTGCAAACTTGAGGGTAAGAGGACGGTCAATAGGCTGTTCACGGGAATGTAGCTCCTCTTCCCACCAAGTGAAGTGCCACTCACTCCAGGCCTCTGTTCTCTGCCCTCCCTTTGCAGGACCATCTCCCCTTCACCACCTCCAGGTCCTGCTCCATGGGCAGTGCCATCTTTGGTCAGCACAGCCCCATTTTCCTCTTATTTACCTTTGCAGATGCTAGTTCCTTGGGAACAAGTCTTTTTTATTTCCAATTTCTGCAGCATCTCTTCCTGGATGCTACTTCCTACCTAAAGACTTTCTTGATCTCAAGTACTTTCCCTCCCATGCTGTTTTACTACATAAAGGATTTTTCTAGTTTATTATGAAAATTTTCAAACATACCCAAACAGAATAGTTATGTGAGCTCCCTTTTATCTGTCACCCACTTTTAACAATTATCAAGGTTTGGCCACATTTACTTTATCTTTTCTTTCTCTTTGCTAAAATATTTTGAAGGAAATTTCAGACATGGTGTTATTTTGCCCTACATATTACAGAATGCTTCTCAAAAAACCGACATCATCCTACACAGTCTCAATTCCATCATACCTAGAAAAAGTAACAGTTGTCTTTTAGCCTTCTCTAATACCTGCTTCATATTTAAGATCCCAAACTGGCTTTAAAATGCCCTCTTATGGTTGATTTGTCTGGATCGGGATCCAGGCAAGGTGCAGACATTACATTTGGTTGCTATATCTTTTATATCCTTTCAAATGTCAAGCAGATCCTTCCTTCACTTTTTTGGCATGCCATTGATGTCTTGCAGAAAGCAGGTCTGTTGTTCTGTAGAATGTCCCACATTCTGGATTTATCTGCTTCCTTCCTTGTGATGTCTTTGAACTTCTTTCTCTGTCCTGTTCTTTTCTTTTTGTTCTCTCAATTGACTGCTTAAGAGACTTCGTGTGCTCTCCAGTTTTCTGTCCTTATCTCATACCTTCTATGAGAATGTCAGCTCCTTAAAAGAGGAAGCCATGTCTTACCCACTTTGTCCCCTTCATATGATGTCTAGCACAATGTGTGTACTCAAAAAGTTTTATTCAGTTGCATTATACAGAAAGAATTTTGATTCTTTTTGGAGCCAAAATTTGAACTAGAGTATCTTCTCAATCTGAAGACATTTATGTTAGGAATTAAGTTGCCAGAGGTATCTTCTCAATAGTGTAGGTCACTATTTCCTCTTTTTTCACTGAAAGAATTCCATTCTAACTTAAAGTGGCCTTTCTTTAGCTGAAAATTATTGCAGTTTGAAACATTATAAAACAAATGAAATTTCCAAGTTCCTTGCAGTCTGTCCAGGTCCATACAGAAGGGTTCTCAGAAATCAACCCGGCATTCAACCGAAAACTAGGTCACTAATCATTTTTCTGATCAGGAGAACTGAATTTTGCTTAGTAGTTCAGAAATCATACTGAACGGCTGACTATAAAAACACCATCATGTGTATGCTTTGTTGTTGATAACTAACTGCAGTCTGAGCTTTAATAACTAGAAGGGAGTGGAAGAAACTTCAAAAGGTTGCATGATAAATGTTTTTGACAATGTGTCAGCTGAACATTAAACAGGATCTTTGTAAATCCTCTCATTCTAAGTGGTTTAAACGGAAAGTTTTAAACTTCTTCCTTCGTAAGTATGGGCTCCAGATATCACAGAACCCTAAGGTTAAAAAAAGAAGGCGCTTTATCTGGCATAGATGATTTCCATCCCCTGTGTGTGTGTGGGGGGGGGGGGAGCGGGTGTGGGAAACAGCTCACCTACGGATCTCACCTCCACATCTAAGCACTTTCCCTCTCATCATCTAAGAATGTGCCATCGTTTTAGTGAAATGCCTTTCTTTATAACCTGATATGACCATGCACACAAAATAATAGAAACACTAATGAATAAAGAAGTAGTAATGCCCTCAATGCTGTTTCCCAGATTGTCTCATCATGAATACACTGTTGGTCCTCATGTGGGCAAAGTGAGGTCTAAAAGAACTGAGTAGTAGGAAAGAAACGTGTGTGTTTAGTATTTCAAGAGAAGTGTCCTTCCCATGTGTTTAGTTTCCTAGAGCTGCCATAATAAACACCCCAAACTGGGTGGCCTGAGACAAGAGAAAGCCATTGTCTCACAGTGCTGGAGGCCAGGAGTCTGAGATGAAGCTCCAGGAAGAGTGCTTTCTTGCCTCCCTAGTTTCTGGTGTTTTCCAGAAGTTCTTAGTGTTCCTTGGCCTGAGATGTATCTCTTGTCTCTGTCTCTGTCATCACCTGTCCAGCCTCCCCCTGTGTATCTTCTCGTCAAAACATCTGTCCTATTGGGTTGAGGGCCCACTCCGGGATGACCTCATCTAATTAGATCTGCAAGGATCCCATTTCCAAATAAGATCACTTTCACAAGTTCTAGGGATTAAGACTTTAGCATATCTTTTTGGAGGATATTATTCAACCCATAACTTTAGGCCCCATACTCGGAAAGATAAGCTGTTGGCATTATTATTACTGCTGAATCTGTGACACAAAGAAACAAATTTCTTCTCTTGTGTTCACTTATAATTCATTAAAGACTAAATATCTTAAAAGTAAGCCCAGAGCCTTTTGGGTCCCTGAAAGCTTTTGAAGGAAGGAGACACTAGCATGGGCAGCCGGACAACGGCATTCTAGACAAGATGAAGAAGAAACCACAGCAGGTGGGGCTGGGTCTGTTGTAGCAGAAGGTGGAGGTCGAAAGGCAGCAGAGGTAGGTGCTCAGCAGCACCTGTCCCTCCCTCAGCTCAGGCCAACCTGGAGTCGTTCCCTGTCCACAGGTCTTTCCCTCTGGGTAGTTGGGCAACCCCGAGGAGCCTTAACTGCTTCTCGTAAAGTAGTTTCCATTGTGGATGGATCTTGTGAAAGGAGGTGGAGTCCTTAAATCCCTTTGTGCAGGGCCTGACATGTAGGAACTAACATGTTAGCTGTGGGGTGGCATCTCAGCACAGTGAGAGTAGTCCGCAGGGATCAACACAGCTCAGTTAAGAAGGGACCCCAAGCTGGCTGGAGGAGTTTTAGTTTAGTTTTACCTTGATGAGAAGTGTGTCGGGTGACAGGCTTGCGTTGTGTAGTCCTGGTTTGCAATTTAACACAGCTGGGAAATCTGGAACGTGTGCAGAAGGGAGGACCTATGTGGGAACCATTTCAAATAAAAGTTGACGGAACTTGAGCAACTAACGGAAAGAGAGAACTGGGAGAGAAGGGACTCAGGTGATGTGAGATTGAAACCCGGTGACTGAAAGAGTGGCAGCAGGACAGCAGGGAGGGAAGCTGCTGGGTAGGGAAGTCATGGGTTTGGTCTTGGACTTGATACATTTGAGATGACATGGAGGTGACCATGTGCACACAAGCAAGACAGTTGGAGCTGTCAAATGTGGGCATCTGCAAGATTGTGGGGGCAGAGAGGAGCAGGAGGAGGCAGCATGCCCTGGTGGAAGCAGGCCCCTGCCCACGGGCAGGAACAGCTGAGTGCTGGGGTGTGCATCAACTCAGTGTCTGCAAAACGGACTCAGATCTCATTGCCCCAAACCGTTTCTTATGCTCCTCCGTTGACTCCACACACTAATGGGTAAGCCATCATAAGCACCATCACAACTGTCAAATCCTTGTCACACAGAAACTTCCATTTTTTCCTTCCTTTCTGTGTATTTTAATTCTACTGTGTTCCCTGCCTTAATGACCGCACCCAGTCATCTGTGCCCAAAACCTCTTAGTCATTCTTTAAGCCCCCTCTCAAACCTGAAGCATCCATTCCATTTAGAGGCCCCATGGTTGTCTTTGGCCCCACTGGCCTCCCCACCTCTGTTCCCCAGGCCCATCATTTCTCACCATCCCTCATCCAAGCCAGGCTCTTCTCCACGTGATACTGCAGGCCTCCTAGCAGGCTCTTGACAGATTTTCCTGCATGTTTGTGTTACACAGTGTGCAAATTGTAGTTTTTATTATCTTTGCTTTTCAGAGTTTCCAAACTATTTCTCACTGACTGGCATTTTTCTCTTTCCATATCCCCAAGCCCTGCTCGGTGCTTGTGTCTGGCCTTTTCACTGATGACCATGAGGCTGATGGACACATTGTTCTGGGAGGGGACTTCTGCCATACATTGAGAAGACACAGTATAAATTGCTCCTTTCCTCTGTTTTTGTTTTTTGTTCTTGTTTGTTTGTTTTGTTTTGGTTGGATTTTTTTTTTCTTTTTTGTATTGGAAATCGAACCCAGGGGCACTTAATCACTGAACCACATCACCAACCATTTGTTATATTTTATTTACAGACAGAATCTCACTGAGTTGCTTAGGGACTCACTAAGTTCCTGAGGCTGGCTTTGAACTCGTGATCCTCCTGCCTCAGCCTCCCAAACTGCTGGAATTACAGGCGTGCGCCACCACATCTGGCATCCTTTCCTCTGTTTCACACCAAGGATTTACCCACGTCTTGCCAAGGTTCTGTGAAGAGCCCCAGTGAGCTTCACTGCCACCATTTCCCACATTGCCACACCAGTGTTCTTCCAGTATTGTAAATCTCCCTCCCTAGGCCCTTCAGTGGTTCCCTGTTATTACAGGTTGAAGTCTAGAGTCCTAGGGCCCATGAGGTCCTTCTGTGTCACACAGCATGCCTTTTCTGCTTCAGAGGCTATCCCCTGCACAGCCTCCTGGTCCTCTGTGACTGGCTGCACCACCCTCTCACCTCTGCTCCTGGCAAACAGTCTCCAGCTCACACATTACCTCCTCAGTGAAGTTTCTCTGTCCAGACCTTCCTCAGCATGTATGACTTCCCCTGGGCTCAGTCCCGGTGCTTGGTAAGGCTCTCTGTAGTGCCGTTTATAAGCAGTATAATTATGGCTTTATGAGCTTTTCAAATGTTAGATAAAATACTTTTTGAGAATAACAGCACAATGCCTGGCACATGCTATATACTCACATTATAGAGATGCTTTTTATTAGTTTATGAAATTGATTAACTATTCAAAGGGGACTGTGTAAAGAGGAGAGAGAGAACTATACCTGGGCAATATCCACAACTAGAAGGAAAAAGAGGAGGAGGAGGAGGAGGCAGTGGCACAGAAATGAGGCACAGGAGGCATGTGGGAAAAGGGAGACCAGCATTGGTTTGTGGTGTGGAAGGAGAGGTTTCAGCAAGGTCCAGTACTATAAAGACGTCCAGGAGAATAAAGATGTGGGGAAAGTTGCTGGATTGGCAATAGAAGGATCATGGCTGAGCTCACAGAGAACAAGCTTCAAAAAGTATTGGAAACCAAAATCAAGGTGCAGATGAGGGAAGAGTTAGCCAGCCAATGGGGAGAATTATGAGGAACGGAGCAGTCACTTGAGAATTGTAGCCACCTAACAAAAGAAACAAGCAAACAAAAGGTATGTGACCATCTAAGTATAAAAGAGCACCAGGGTTGAAGGGACCATCATCAGGGTCTTGTCCATTGTCCCATACAACAGATGGTAGGGAGGAGACCAGTCTCTGGAAGAGAGCAGCAGGCAAAGAAGGACCTGCCAGTGTGTAGATCCCAAGGGTACCCAGCAAAGGGACAGCCGTGATGGACCCTGGGAATTTGGAAAAAGGACACTACTAGCTGTGTTAACTTGAGAAAACCAAAAGGGACCCCACTTCTGACAGTGGGTAAAGCAGTTACTTTTATCTAGGGATAGAGTAAGAGGAAATGTAGATAAGGTGGAAAAAATCTGAAAAATTTTCGTAGGAATTCCTTAACTGTTTGAAAGGAAAGGCAACTTGATCTTTATATAATTGGTTGGTGTTACCAGTAAATACCTATTACCATAGTGTAAATATCACTTTACCAAGCATTTCAGAGATCACTTTAAAAAATATGGGGGGGGGGGGGTAGCCTTATGAAGCTCATAGTCTACAATGAGGAAAAAAGTCAGGTGAAGTCACAGCAGTAAGAGATGTGTAAATATGTTATAATGTAGGAGACACAGGACTTAATAGGAAATAGGAATTTTCTCCAGTCTGGAAGAAATGAATCTTGATTTCAGTTTTAATAGAGTAGAAATCCACGGTTCTGTTGGAGGAGTTTGCAGTGATTCTTCAGGCTCAAGGGATCGCAGGTGTGAGTGATTAGCCTCGTAAGAAAATCAAAATTTAAATGAATGATTTACAAGTCCTCTCTTTCCTGGGCTTGTGCAGAAAAGCGTGGTCTGTAGGACAGCAGTTTACACCCTGTTCTGCAGAGACTGAACTCAGGTTGGAGGGGCTTTCGCACTAGCCAGATGAGGAAATTGCTCTAGGATCCTGAGCACTCCTGGCTGTGGTTCTTGAACTTGATCCTGAATTTCTACCACCCGATAAGAACCTGTTCACAAGTGGAACGTCTGAAGCGACGGGGTGGGAAACGTGCTCAGAACTTCCTGAGTAGAAACTGACTAGCTACTTAAGGAGGAGGCGTGGGTAAAGTCAATGGCCTTCAGTGACAATGGAAACATCAAGGAGGTGCGTGAGGAGAGTTCAGCTTCCTCAGATCATCAAAGTCTTGAAATAACATGATTTCTTTTCCTGGAACCTCTCTTAAGACCAGGAAACACTAACTTTTGAAAGAAAACTGCATTTTTAGGACTTTTAAAGGAAATCCTTTAGGAATTTTAAAGGACTGAAAATAGATAAGAGAGGGAAGAAAACAGAGAAATCAAAAACTTTCTTATCCTTGTGTTTTTTATATCGGTCATAATATTTTTGCCTTGAATGTTGAACAATAGCACAGTAAGCTCATGTCCAAGTGCAGTTTCTCATGCATGTATCTTACTCTAACAACGGTTGAAAGCTTTCACCTGGAAGGAATGTCGCTTCGTGTGAAAAGTAGCATATGTATTGGGTTAAAATCCCCAAAGAGCTCCTTTTCTTCACACCAATATCACAAGAGATTGAATTGTGAGAAGTATTTTTTTAAAGGTACTTGTTTGGAATACAGGAAAAAAAATTAAACACTGAATATAAGCCATAAGGAAAAAATTACACAGTCGTGAATGCGACAGTGGCCTCCAGAGTGACTGTGCCTCTGGTTGCTTTATGTCCTCATCAGACCAGTGTGGACTGACTGTGGGACCACTAACAAAAGGGTTGGGGGGCTGGGGTTGTGGTTCAGCCGTAGAGTGCGTGCCTCACACGTGTGAGGCACTGCGTTCAATCCTCAGCACCACATAAAAATAAATCAACAAAATAAAGGTATTTGTCCATCTACAACTAAAAAAAAAATTTAAACAAAAAAAGGGGGGTTGGGCTTTTGGTTTGGTTTTGTAATGGTTTGTTATTCATCCTGGGTGGGTCTGAATGAAGAATCACCTTAAAAGAAATCTTGAGTAGCACTTCAACATCAAAGATTTCTTACTTTGTTAATTAGCTTTAGCCTATGTCAAAATAATAATAAAACAGGAGTATAGCAGCCTCTGCAAATAGCCAGTGAGGCCCCCCAGTAAAAGTGTCACTCTCTTCCCTTGTGTCATCTTCAGCTGTCCCCGATCTACATCTCCTTGTGGGAATGACAGGGCTTGTTCTCTTTGCTTTCTCACAGTTATTTAAGATATGATTTAAAAAATAAAGACTATAAATCTAACTTGGAAAGAAAGTGCAATTTTATTGCTTTTATTTTACCTTAGCTTTCAGTTAGCAGTACTAGAAAGCAAACCATTTATCATTTGTATGTCAATTTACATGTCAAAAAAAACTTACTCATTGGAAATATCAGCATCACTTATAGACTAGAGTCACTCTGCTTCAACACACATGGGAGTTACTACAAAGAAGATTCAGATTTAAAAGAGAGTAACTCTGATTTCAACTTTATGATTAGCTGTCACTTCTGTTTGATGGATCAGCCAACCAATGGACCATAGGTTAATGTCAAGATTTTATAATATTAACAGATTTTTTATGACAAATTTTAAAATCATCATACATGTTTTAAATGGAAAATAGGCAGTTGCCATTAAAAAAAAAAAAGCTAAACCTTGAATTTTACTCTATGTAAATTTTTTCCCCAATAAAAATATGAATAAACCTTCCTTTTCTAGTTATCTTCTCCTTCAGTCAAAGTATGCACACCCAACTCCCTGCTTTCTTCACTTTCTATCTAGAATGTGCGTGGGAGAGTCCTCCCCATCCCTCCTACCCATTGTTTAATGACGAGTGAATCATCTGTTTCTTCAAAGACATTAAATTCAATCCTCACGAAAGGAAGTCTATGGTGACTTCATCATTTTTAAAAGACAGAAAGCCTAAAAAAAAAAAAAAAAAAGTTGTTTTGTTTTTTTTAACTTTTTTTATGGAAACTCAAACACACACATGTAGGGAGAAGAGTCAGAAGAACTCCATCTCCCATCACCCAGCCGCAGTGTCCAGCCCTAGCCAGGGGGACTCCATTTTGGCAGCATCTTCATTCTACTCTGCTTTTGACTCGTGTTCAATTGCTCAGCTCCTGGCTCTTGTAGCTGATAAGGCCCCCTGCAGCTCACCCAGTGAGGCTCCAAGACTCCCCTGCTACATAGCCACCGACTAGCCAGAGCCTCAAAATCCATGACTTGGCCAACCCCGTTTTATATTTCTGTAGGGCAGAGCTTTAATCCACATTCTTTTTGCTTCATATGGTTTAACTTCATATGGTTAAATAATAGAATATTCTTAACATTCCAAGTCCCCTTCCCAGACAAGTGGACAAATCTACATGAGCGAATCAAGGAGAGGATCCACTTACCTCTGCCCCTTTTGTAGACTGGGCCCAGAAAAGTGTGCCCACAGGCCTCATGAAAACTGTGGAAAGGCCAGGAGCAAGCATTTTGCCAAGAGTTAGCAACACAGAATAAGGCAGATGTGTCAAACACCCTAAATTTCAAGTCAGTTGGAGGTAATTGGAAAGCTCTTTAAAAGGCGAGAAGCGTGACATACAGTATGTAAGAGTTCTGCTGTGGAACCAGAACAGCTGATCCAGGAGAAGGTGACTGACTGCTAATGACTGACTGACTTGTAGGTGGATTTTTCCCAATTCCACATAACTGAGATTTTGATAAGGATGGAAAAGAGCTTGAAACTGTATTCTCTGATGAGAACCTGCAGCACAATATTCTGAGCTATGAGCAGAAGACACTTTACTTGCTTAGACAGCCCTCTGGGAAGGGGGCAGCAAAGTCAGCTCTCAGGTGATGCAGAGGGCTGCCAGGGGCGAGGTCAGGACTCTAGAAAGGCTTCTGGTCCTACTGGAAGCCAAGTCTCAAAGCCCCCTGTCAAACGCCTTGTTGGACCCTGAGAACATTGCCATTGTCTTTTTATTTTTTATTTTTTTAAGTTAGATATGGCCCTTTTCCCCCTTTATTTTATTTATTTTTATGTGGTGCTGAGGAGAGAACCCAGGGCAAGTAAGCGCTCTACCACTGAGCCGCAACCCCAGCCCGCCATTGTCTTTTTTATCATTGAAATAGTACTTCTGCCAATGAAGTTTCCCTTTAGTAAATGACTTTTTAACTAATTTATAATTAAAATGAACTTTTGTTTCATTTATTCATCATTAAAAGGCATGTATCTGCCATCACTTTATGTTCATTTAAATAGCAAAGAAATACAGGAGAAAACTTGGGTTGTGATAAAACTACACAAAATGTCTTACCGATGTGGTTTTATGAGTTAGGGAGTGGCTTGCTTTGAGTTATGTTTACAGATTTTAGAAAATGGCCTTGACTATTACACTCTTTTTTGTTCTTTGAAGCCAACAGAAAGGTTCTAGGACTGTCACAGGTGCCATTCAAGAGGCACATTAGCGACCAACTTATTTTCCTCACCCTAAAGAGCCCATTAGCATGTAAAATCCTTCACACTTTAGTTTTCTATAATTATTTTCCTATTTTAAATGAATCAAATTATCCTGTAACCTCCTCCCCTTTAAAGAGTGTGGTCTACTCTCATTGTTCTTGTAAAGCTTATGTAGTCATTTATATTTTTCTTCTGAAAAGTGCCATTCTTTGTTCCCACCAGTACATAGTACTCAAAGTCAAGAACCATGAAGCTCTCCAGCAAGTTGACTTAGATGGTATTTACAGGCTGGTTTAATTGGGAGGAAGGAGTTATCTTTTCAGTCATGATGCCACTTAACACAGCAGAGCTACGAGATGAGGAATAATTTTGCAGAATCAACAGTTTAACTCTCCTAGTTGGGTTTTGTTTTATATTTTTGACCTAAGAATGAACATTTCACTCAGTTATATTGTGCCTTTCTCAGGGATAACCTAAAAGTTGTGTGTGTGTGTGTGTGTGTGTGTAAAATGTCAAATTTGGAGGTTTTTAAAATAAAGAAGACACACTTAAAAGAAAGTTCTCTCCAGTTTTGTTTACTGAAAAATCATGGTTATTTTCACACAGTCCTTATGTCAATTTCTGAGGTTGGAACTAATAGCAATTTTAATAATAAATTTTATAGTATGTCTTAATAGTAATTTTTTTAGAATATAAAACCAGAAACAGTGGCTGATATAAGCTATCATTTTCCTTTCATGTAGTACACTTTACCTATTTTGAAAATGGAATATTATTTGGTTACTTTTCAGTTTTTTAAGCTGACTTTCTAATAGATAATAAAAGTAATTTCTAAACATAACTAATTTCTCTGATTAACCTTGAATGGATAATATTTTATATTTTTAACTATAAGCAAATTTTAAGTGAAAAACAAGTGTAATTTGAATCCTATTTTGATAATACTGATAAAATATGGTAAACCCAATAGTCTCTTAATGTACGGAGTGTTGGGCTGGGGCTGTAGCTCAGTGGTAGAGCGCCTGCCTCACAAACGTGATTTTAAAAATATACACACACAGAGTGTGGAGAAGGGCTCAGGTCTGATGTTGTTACCCTGTCCTCTTTGAAATTTTCTTTCAGCTAGATTTTGCTCATACTAACTTCTCAGTCACCTCCCACCCATCTCGATTCCCAGCAGCTCCCTTCACAGCACCTTCTCCTCCCCTGCCCGGTGTTAAGTGTGGGTGCCCCCCAAAGGGCAGGTTTCAGGCCCTCTTCTCATTTTGCTTACTTCTTAAGGAAGCATCCCACGTGCACCTGTGAGAGCCCTCTGCCCTGTTCAGACCTTTGCCGTGCCACAGCTGGACAGGTCCTCAGGGCACTTCAGGCTGCTCAGCAGAACCCCACAGACTATGAACTAGAAGCAACACACATTTATTTCTTACAGTTCTGGATACTTGGACTTCCAAGGTGGGTCAGTGGCAGATTTGGCATCTGATGAGGGCTGGATTCCTGGTTCACAGGTGGCTGTTTTTGCTCTGTCCCCACATGGTGGAAGAGGCCAGGGACCTCTCCTGGGCCTGTTTTCTAAGGGCACTAGTCCCATTCATGAGGGCTCTGCCTCCCAAAGGGCTCACCTCCTAAGGCCAACTACCTTGGATTTCAACATATAGATCCTGGGGATATAAATATCCAGACCACAGCAGGTGGTCCTCCTTGAAGTCCTGCAGTGCCTTAACCCTAACAAACACGGTGCTGCCCCACCGTTTCTGATGTGCTCTATATTCTCACTTCCCTCTGGTCTTTTAGGACTAAGCCTCATGGTAAAGAAAGAGTCCCTCTTTCCGCTGATCCCCGGGTAAAGATTCTACTGCCTCTGTCCACTTGTCTGTCCACGCTGCCCTTGCTTAAGGCCTCTTTATATTTGCCCTCTCTTTTGCAGCAGCCTGATTTTTTAGTCCTGTGACTTGGCTGGACAGAATTAATTCTTCAAAATTCAAGGGAAAAACACAATTGGATGTGAAGAGACCAAATACTGCTATAGAATGAGGGAGAAATAGCTGCTGTCTTTGGCACTTGGGAGGTGACAGTGAGGTCAGGCTCAATAGAGGCAGGTATGATGGGGGGCTGAGAAAATGGGAGCAGACACTGAACGCAGGCACTCTTAGGGGACTGCAGTGAAAAAGAAGAGAGACAGCTCGGGATAGGGAAGGGAGAGGCGCGGATCCTTTACTTTTTGTGTGTGAAATTTAAAAAACAAAGTTTCTTTAAAAAGTATTTTTTTATTTTAGAAGAAACCAGATAACATTATTACAAATAGTAATTATCATGTGTGTCTGTATACAGGTTAACGGAACTTGTGTTTGTATATTCTATATTTCAAGACACATCATAACCTTCAGTTACATGTACCGAATTAAGGACAGCTGGAAACTCTGATGACTGAAGGACATGTCCTCAGGGAGTAGAGTTCAATTATTAAAGAGTCCCTCCACAAGCAGGAATTGAGTCACATGTATGCCAGGCATCACATGGATGTGGCACCAGGCCTGGCAGAGATGGTGAGGAGAGAGCCCTGAGAGAGCCAGCCGCACACAGACATGAAGTAATTCTCAACACCAGGTAGTTAAGAGTCCAGAGGAGTCCTCGCTTGGCTCTGGCATAGGTCAGAGGGATGAGGCCATTGAACATAGTAGGTGGGACAGGGCTTCTGGACAAAGAAAAAAGAGGTACAGAATGAGATCGGGACAGCAGGAAGGCGCCTAGACATGTTGAATTTGAAGTCAGAGGAAGGTTGAAATCCCAGTTCAGTGCCTTCCTCCTGGCCACATCTGGATTGGAGCAAGCTGCATAACCACGCTGAGCCTCAGTGGGCTCCTCTCTCATGCTGCTGAAATAATACCTGCACGACAGGGTCAGAGGGAGGGTAAAAGTAAAACCCACCCATCTCCTGTTGTTACTGAGAGTGACAAGAGCATCGTGTCACACACTGGCACACTGAGGCTTCAGCCAGGTCCTTAGTGGTGTGCAATCGGTGGTGCTGGAGAGTGGCTTCGGCATTTCAGTGGGGAATAACATGATCAGGTTTAGGTTTAAGAAGATCACTCTGTCAGCAGTGTGAGGACGGATTAGAGAGCAGGAAGGAGCAGGGGCAGAGAAGCAGATGCATGAATATTCTTCCCAGTGCAGTAATCATTACTCTCCTAATTATGCCAGAAAAGAAGCTAAAATCTATTTACTGGTGGCTATCAAAAGTAAAAGAATGCTGCTTGAACAACAAGCACAGGAACAATTGTATTCAGCCTTTTGGAAACAGACCATAGTAACAGAATTAGAGACAATTAAGGAGTTTAAGAGATTTCCAAGCTCATTTTTAGACTTAGTCAAACTGTAGATTTGTAATCAAGTTTTATATCAAAGAGACCCTAAAACACTTGAGCTCATTCTCAAACCTTCTCAATTTTTAAATTAGAACTTCTTAGCCTGAGGTCTATCCATGCATGGGCTTCAGGCAATCTGTGTACTCCTTAAAAATCAGAGAAAAAATGATAAGCATATATTTTCCTCCATTTTGGGGAACCGGCCACATAGCTTCCATCAAATGCTCAGAGGGCTCTGGAACGCCATGATGGAGAAGCCCCACTGTCTATGTATGTATACATAGAGGAGACTGGCCTTGCGTTGAAGGGGCTTTTCATGGACACCCTGACATTCTGTCTGAACTTTGGGCTTTTCCACCCAGGGTCTCACTTGCATGCATAATAGGCCTTTCAGACATACACACCAGGCTGAGCCGCAGTGCTTCTCCCACCTGCCCCATCTCTGTAAGTGCTAACTGCACTCTTCTAACTACTCAGGCCAATTCCTTGGGGCCCTCTTTTTTCTTATGCTCTGCATCTACTTCCTTGGGGGCTACCATTTCTATCCTCAAAATATATCTTGAATCCAACTCTTCCCTCACCAACTGCTCCCCACACCCTCCATCTAATTCCCTTTCCCAGTGGATTGCAGTGGCCTCTGACCTGCCTCCTTGCTCTGCCTCCTCCCTTTCTAGTCTACCAAAGCAACGCCTCCCCACAGCCCTGCAGGAGCTTCCCATGTGCCTCTGAGCAAAACCCAAAGTCCTTAACTGACCTATGACATACCATGTGACTGGGTGACTTGAGCCCTGTCATGTCCCTGATCTTATCGCTCCATCTTCTCACTGGCTTCTGTGGCTTCCTCAAGGTCTTGATGCAGCTGATTCTGCTTTCTGCTTCCTGGAAGGCTGTCCTGTAGACACCTGTGTGGCTTGTCCTCTGTCCTCCTTCAGGACTGTGCTCAGTTGCGCCTTCTTGGGCCATCTGTTTAAAACTGCAGCACCCCTTCCCCACCTGATGCTGGGATATCCCCTTTCTCTGCTTTGGTCTCCCTCTGCACTTATCACCAACTGAATTATACTTACTGTTTGCATGTTAACCTGCCGTGTTATGATGTAAGCATTATGGACGGGGTGATTTTTTTGGGTCTGTTTCAGAGCTACATCTGTAGCACCTATTGCAATGTCGACATAAAGCAGGGACTCAGTAATATTGACTATGTGAATTTTACTTTGAGGATTTACTCGACATCTTTGTGTTGTCATCCTCTGTGCTGCTCACTGGAACTCTCCATGGTTATTTCTATTATTACTTGGGACTATTCGAATGGATCCTGTTTCTTTTCTAGTTATCTTTTTACTTAAAGTGGCAATTGATACAAGGATAATTATTGATTTTTGTGACTTCTAAGTTCCCTATATTAACCTGAATTGACAACTGAGAGTTCATACTTGTCCAGTCATTGTACTTTCTTCAAATGCCACACTATTCTCTCTAACTTCATAAAGAAATTCCTTTAAGTTTACAATAATTTAACCATTTGATAATTTTGAGAAATGCTATGTTGATTAGGTATTATGATTCCTCTCTATTTCAATACCTTTCAGAGTATAAGTATACTTGGAGGTGTACTGGAAGGGCTATTTTATTTTATTATTTTGAGCAGTACTGGAGATCAAACTCAGGGTCTCACACATGCTAGACAAGTGTTTTGTTACTGAACCACATCCCCAGCCCCTGGGAGGGCTATTTTAATTAGAAATAGCTTGATGCTTTATTACATGGTTGTGGTTCTATGCTGAGAATATGAGACATTTTTATAATGTGAATTGACATCTGCTAATTTGTTTCCTAAGTTTGGAATTTTTTGTACTAGGTATTCTTAACACAGAACGCATCTGGGCTTAACACACAATAGCCTTATTTTGTGTGTCTGAACTGTATGGAACAACAGTAATAAACTAGAGATCTAGGGCTTTTTTAATGCCAGTTCATCTGGCAAGACTATTTTTTCCAAGTAAGCTAATTTTTAACATTGCTGTGTTTGTTTTACACCATTTCAGGTTTTACAAGAGGAACTAGAAAACCGCTCTAATCAGGTGCGATGTGCAGAGAAAAAGTTACAGCACAGAGAACTCGAGTCACAAGAACAGGTATGCCCTCCTTCCCCCTTCGGCTTGTTTGTTTGTCTACTTTCTCTGGGTCAAGGGGCTCCTGTATCCCCCATGCCAGTCAGGGTTCTTTACAAGTAACAGAACACCTCTGTGGTCGGCACCGACATCATAGGAATGGAAGACTTTGCAGAACAAGAAGTCCCGAGGGAGGGCAGGCTCTGGCTCTGCGTCTCTGGCATTTTCACGGCTCTACCTCCTGTGCTGGTTTCACTGTTAAAGTGATTCCAAGATAGCCCAGGAGTCCCCGGCATGTTTCCCAGATCTGTACTATCCAGAGGCAGAAAGGAATAGATAATTTCTGGGGTCTCCTCCTGAAAAGTAAGGAAATCTTTCCTAGCACCTGGTCTCTCACCTCACTTCATATCTCATTGGCCAGAGCAGGTCACATGCTCAGCCTGGCATGCCCAATCCTTTGCAGGAGGACCAAAAGGACCAAACTTAGCCTAGACCAATCAGGATCCACCTGCTGGTGATGGAATTAGGCAAGAAAGGAAAACCATAAAAAAAGAAGAGGGGAAATGGATGTAGTTATACAGCCAATGGTGTCTACAGTGTCATTGTTTTTTAAATAAATGGATATTATTTTACTTAGAAGCATAAATATGTTTTCTTTTGAATTTAAGATTTCCCCTCTTTCTTCCCATTCTGTTTATAAAGCATAAACCAGAATAATCTAGCCATGACAGTAGCTAATGACTTATTTTATTTTCGACTGACATGATTATTTTCACCCAACTCTCCTGGATATAATGGATTATATTAAGTGCTAATTTTGACAATTTAAAGTAAAAAGCTCGAAATGTATCAATAGAGACTATGAATCTTGATGAGACCTTTTATAAATGTGTTGTCCTTGGCCTTTGAGTGTAGCATTGCTAACCTGCTTCAAAGTGCCGCTGAGCCATTATGTACAGAATTTTCCATAGATACTGCCAAACGTCTATATTTTGGTTGTTATATGGTAAAATTCATATAAGAATATTAAGTTAGGTCATTTTGATTTGGGGGAAAAGGTAAGAGATGTTTACAAATAGGATCCCATGATAGAGGATGGTACCAAATGGCAGAATTAATCACCTGAGAGATGCTGAATATTAATACTTACTAAATAATTCAGTTTGCAAATATTTCCTCCTGCTCCAAACTTTGTCTTTTCATTTTTTAAACAGGCTCATAGACCAAAAATTTTTAATTTTGGTGGAATTTATCAGATTTTCCTGGTATGGTTCACTTCTTGGTATCAAGTCAAAGAACTTTGATCAAAGTCCTATGGTCCAGACTTTCTCCTTTTTCCTAAAAGTTTTATAGTATTATGATTTACTTTAATTGTATGATACATTGTGAGTGAATTCTTGTGTAAAGATGTGAGGCTTTAAAAAAAAAAAAAAAAACTTAGTTGAGGGGCTGGGGCTGGGGCTGAGCAGCAGAGCATTTTGCCTAGCATGCATAAGGCACTGGGTTCGATCCTCAGCACCACATAAAAATAAAAAAAATAAAGGCATTCTGTCCATCTACAACTTCCAAAAAATTTAAAAAAAAAAAACTTAATTGACTTGACTTCCTACTCTCTAATGTACACCCTGTGTAATATAAATGTGTGTGTGATTTGCTTGAATACATATAGGCATATATACATATATGTATAATGTAGTATTTATGTCATACACGTCAGTAGGAAGACAAAATGAAAATACTGGGATAAAAAATTATACTTTATCAAATGCCTGTAAGATGACAGACACTATAAAAGAAACATCACACGTTAGCTCATTGAATGCTCACAGTATTTTATAGATGACATACTAAAACCCAGATTAGTTGCTTAACTCACCCAAGACCACACAGCTAGGAAGAAATACTGAAGATTTTCAGACCCAAGTTTATCTGAATTTCAAATCTTTGCTCCTTTCATGACAATTTTGAAACTATAATAGTAACAAAACAAAAATGGGTGGCAGTGATAGTGAAAGTGAGTTTATTAAAGTTGTCAGGAAAACAGACATTGTTCTAAATGCCTGCAGTAGTAGCAAATGCCATTGACCTTCCACGGGCAAAGAGAAGCAAGGGCAAAGGAAAGGGACGCCTAGCAGACCGGCTGCCGATAAAGCCTCCCCCTCAGATGGGAGTGCGGTGGTGTCAGGTCAAAGCAGCCTGGGTCTAATGGTCACTTGAGGTCAGCTGAGCACCGTTCTCTGTGAAGGACACTTGTGACTACAAGGAGAAAAGACCAGCTTCTTCAAAGCAGGAGAGGGTGCTCCCTGGAGGACGGGGGCTTCTCCGTCAGCCGTAAAATATGACTTAAGGTAAAACTTTGTTAACATCACTTTAATTCATGGCAAAACTTCACACAGAAAATTCCATAATATATTGAGAGCAGGGAAATTAAGAAATCCCAAATGAACAATAGGGAAGGATTCAGGAACTACTTTCAGTCTTTTTTTATTGACTTCTTTTTGATCATCAAAGTTGCTTTCATCTTTGTAGTGACAATAGCTTTTTAGAATATTTCTTACACTAATTCCTGATATCTTCTAGAAGACCATAGTTTACCAAAGAAATGTCAGGAAATACCCATGGGTAAAGCTGAATATTTCATAATCTTTGCAACTATGAGATGTTGGGTTCTTTGCACAAGGTCCTAGGGTGTAGCTAGAAAAGAAATGCCAGTTGTTTCAACAAAACTAAGCAGCAAATAATAGGCATCTAATAAATACTATTTACCTATAGTGAATTTAATATTTTGCCTAAATTTGATCCATGTTCCCCTTTCAATTTGTGACACTAATAGCAGCAGTGAAAAATAATTAGAGCTATTGTCATGGACACTTTTTAGGGTCTACTTATATATGAAGTTACTTAGGATATTTAAAGTATTGATGTTCTATTATGACTTTCTTTTCCTTTTTCTTTCTTTTTTTGTCATCCATCAAAGCAACTGCAGTCACAGTAGCCAGCCTCCCATTAATCAATCAGACCACTGAAAAGGGTGCAGAGCAGCACTTAATACTTTCATCTTTTTCTTTTCAACCAAATATTATTATCCTGATACTAGTTGCATAAAGACTCAAAATTGAAACTGGCAGAATTACAAAGGACAATTTCCTAGGCTGCTTTTTTTAACTTGCCCACTTTAAAAAAAAAAGTTTGAACTGTTTCTGGTTTTCATTTAAGAAAAATTCCTGTGTTTTGATTCTACAAAAACAAAAAATGAATGAAGCATTTTAAAAGTTATGTTTTTAATTAAAAACAAAAGACTGCTTCTCATCAGGTCTTGATGGGTGGCATCCTTGCTGCCCACCACTGGCCTTGGTGCCTCCAACTCTCCTCTGTCTCCTCATACGGAAGGTCAGAGTCCGCAGAGCAGGCCTGTTCACCAGTGGGTTCAAAGGATGTGCTGAGCCTGATACAGATCCAAGAGGAATGGAGTTAGAAAAGACTAATGTTCTAAGTTAGCCTTACAAAAGCATGATGTTTCCTTTAATCTATAAATAGTAAAGTAATTAAAATCACCATTATTTTTATCCATACCAGGGGTAAATAATTTCTAATTCCAGATAAGATCTGAGCAGGAATCCCATAATTTCAGCAAAGATCTAATCAGACTTCCTGATTGTGGAGGAAACGGAGCCATCAGGAAAGGAAGTGACTTCCCTACTGCACAGCACAGTGCAGCAAACCCAGGGTAGGACCGCACATGCTCAGTGTCCTCCCAGGTGTTTTTTTCCATCATGTTAAACACTGTGTAAAATGAGTGGGTGCCATTTACCTCTCAGGTTCGGGGTAGGTTAGACTGTCACAGGCAAAACTAGCATTCACTTTGAAAGCAAACAATGTTTCACTATTCACAAGGAGCCTAGAAAATTCGGTCTGATCCATTATAGAAAAGAGAAGGAGGCATGATCTTTACTTGGTTTCTTAACACTGTGTAAAGCATGTGTTTATTATAAAGGCACTGAACAGTGTCAGATTAAACTGATAGAACATGGAAATTAATATACATATAATAAACCCTGCTTCAAACTGGCTTTCTTAAATTTTGGAAATATGAATAACTTTCATATTGATTGTATATCATATTGATTTGCCATAGCCATTGGCTAAGGACAGTACATTTATACAAAGTTTCATTAAGACTCATGGTCTCTAATAATAACATTATTGACATTTTACTTTTTTTATCATATCATTACATTGGTTACTCTGTTTCCCATAAGGTTATTTTAAACAAGTTAGTGAAAAACATCATTTAGAAACATCCTAATAAATAGCTTGCAATACTGAGCATTTCACAGGAGTCAATCTTTGTTTGACTTAACGTTCTCGACTTTCAAGAGGCACTCTGTGCCTGGCAGTACTGGGCATTGAGAAGAAACAAAGATGAGTAAGCTCCAGGTCCTACCCTCAAGAGCTCTCAGTCCAGCAGAGCTAAGGAGACAGGCATAAACATAGGCTCCAGACATGGAATTTTCAAAGTCAGTTCTTTTTCTACTAAATGGCTCAAAGTCTCAGGGTCATAAGATATGGAAAGAACCGTCCTTGGTGCCACCTTCCGCCTGCCTGAGCTCTGGAAAAGGTTTGGCCCCACCATCACAGGCAGCTTGGTGCTGATGGGCCTGGTGCAAGAGTCTATGGTACACAGGACCAGGTTCTTCCAAGGCTGGTCAGGAAGGGGTCCACACTTCTAGCATGTTCTCTTAAAAGCTCCTGAGCTCCACCTCCTCCTGCTGCTTTGGGCTGCTTCTGGTGGGACTCTGATTTTGTGGCCAGCAATTTTTGCAACCAGCTGGTTTAGTTCTGAATCTTATGTCCAAGCATTAAAGGTCTAGACTGTACAGGCACAAGTAACCCATAAATTATTCTAAAATATATAGCTAAAGGCCAGTCACAGCTCAGTCCCATTTCAGCCAGAGCTTTGCAGCAGCCAACTTTCTATTTAAGTCCTAAACACATTGGTAAATTTAGGAGAGAATCTAGTGACCAAAGGCAGTCTGTGGTAGTCATGTGCTCAGGGTTTGCAGGTGAGGGTAGAGGTTGTCCACACACCCCCATCAAGACACAGGGAGAAGAGACTTCAAGAACTGGTCTAATTCAGTGGGGAAAGCACTGCTGGTTCAAAATCTACCCTTGTCACTACTAATCATATGATCTTGGGTAAGTCACTTAGCCTTGCTGAGTATCAGTTTCCTAGTCAGTAAAATATTGGCAATACTACCTTCCCATAGGCTCTTGGGAGCAGCAAAACAAGATATGTGTAAAAATACTTCAAAAACTATAAAACATGCAGCTGCAATGTGTATAATTACAGTTATTCATAGCAGAGAAAGAGGCCTTTGCTGACCATTAACAAGAGGAAGGACATTCCAGTTAGGGAACAGAATGAGGAAAGACATGAAGCAGAACTTGCTCATAAGTGTTCAGGGAATATTGAGTAATATCTTGGCCAGAGGATAATATCTGTGAAGAGGAAAACAAGACCAAAGAGTTAGTTTCATTCATTTTGTCCATTAAAAGAATGCTTTGTTATTGAGGCCTGCTCTTTACTAAGCACTGTGGTATGTGTTAGGACAATCGGTGGCCAGTCTTGGATGCAGTGCCAAGGAGTTCAATCGCTCGCCAGAAAGCCATTGTCAGCAGTTGAGGATTTCTCTCTTTTCTGGGGAGTGCTGCATGGTTGAGGTTAGACTTTACAAAGATTAAGCAGCAGCCAGAAGATAAGATAAACAAGAGTTGAAAAGAAACCCATCCAGAGGTTATTGACCTCACCAGTCACAAGAGAAATATTGAAGGCTTGAACTGGATGTTGTTAAAAGGAGTAAAAAGAGAGGGGTTGATGTGAAGACTCCCTTGAAAGGAGAATTCACGCCCTGTGCAGTGGCTCATGCCTGTAATCCCAGTGGTTCAGAAGGCTGAGGCAGGAGGATTGCAAGTTCAAAGCCAGCCTCAGCAACTTAGCAAGGACCTAGGTAACTTAGGAGACCCTGTCTCAGGAAAAAAGAAAAAGGGAGGAGGCTAGGGTTGTGGCTCAGTGGTAGAGCGCTCACCTCTCATGTGTGAGGCACTGAGTTCGATCCTCAGCATCACATACAAATAAATAAACAAAATAATAAAGTATTGGGTCTACCTACAACTAAAAAAAATATTTTTTTTTTTTTTTTTAAAAAAGGGCTGGGCGGGCTGGGGCTAGGGCTCAGAGGCAGAGTGCTTGCCTAGCATGTGTGAGGCACTGGGTTTGATCCTCAGCACCACATAAAAATAAATAAATAAAAACATTCTATCCATTTACAACTACAAAAGAGGAAGGAAGGAAGGGAGGGAGGGAGGGAAGGAAGGGAAGGGACGGGAAGAAGGGAAGGAAGGAAGGAAGGAGGGAAGGGAAGGGAAGGGAAGAAGGGAAGGAAGGAAGGGAGGGAGGAAAGGAAAGGAAGGAAGAAAAGAGGGAGGCTGGGGATGTGGCTCAGTGGTGAAGCACCTCTGGGTTCAACCCCCGGTACCAAAACAAAAAGGAAAATTCACAGACTTAGAGGGCAAAGGAAAAGAATATGTCAAACACAATACTGCATTTTTCGATTTGATAAGCTGGCCCATGATGGACAACAGTACCATTATTTCTTGAATGTTGCATCTGAGATGCTCCCAGGACATTCATTTGGAGGCATATGGTTGAAAATCTGAATCTAGATGCAAGAAAAAGCTCTGGAAACGTGAAGACATGAGAGTCGTCTTTCTGGGGCTGCAGCAGAAACCCAGAATGGGTGGTGATGTTGACAAGAAGAGCAGAGGGAGAGAGGAGAGGCCACAAGCCAACCCATGCAGGGCCCGTTCAAGGGACTGAGAAAGCAGGGAGGGGACCAGGAGGATTTAAAAGGAGTGGAGGAAGATAAGCCGGTGACTGCCGTGAAAACCAGAGAAGACAGTTCCCTACTAGACCCTGCGCTCCTTAGGGTGAGGCCTGTGTCATCCTCACGCATCTGCCAGCACGTGTTAAGTTGAATTGCTCTGTGAAGCTTTTGCTGTCCCCAGCCTTGTCCTTGCATGGCCCTGCCCACCTCTGTCCCTTTGTCACTGGGCTTCCCTAGTGCTTCCTGCTACCCTCCATGGAGGGCTTTCCCATCAGAGGTCCCCAGTAGGTGATGTGCTCTGAGGGGCCGTGTGCCTGTGGATCCGCATCTTACCAGTCTCCAGCCCAGGCTGCACTTGGAAAATTGTTGGGAAGAAGAAGAAAGAGAAAAGAGAGAAGGGAGATGGGTGGGAGGAGCAGGGGACAAGGGGAAGTTAACAGCCTCACATGCTACAGGAAGTTCGAGGACCAAGAGTTCAAAAGCCACCAAGCCTGAGTAATGATTACGGGCCCTGGGTATTGTGTCTCCCAAACCTTTTCCAAGCGACTCCCTTGAGCATATTCTTGCCTAGGCTTTTGTGAAAATAAATATGATAGTCATTCTTTTATCATTTTCATCTGGGGTGATCATTTCATCTGGCAGAAGCATAATCAGCTCCTTGGGGCTTCTGTGTGGCCCCCAGCTATTCCCTTGGCATTATTGCTCCAAAGGGTTTTAGAACAGGGAGAACTAAGAGAAAGTGAGATGCCCGCCCCTGCCATGTGGCCCACCTTTCTAAAACAGGGCAGATTTCTTGCTAGTCTTTGCACAGTGCCACTCTGTACTGTACGTTCTCTGTCGATAACTGAGCATTCTGCTGATTCCTTTCTAGGTTCCTAGGTATTAAAAATACATTTTGTCCCTTTTGTATAAGTAGCTTTCAGATAACACTAGACATCTCCGAAAGTACCTTAGATCTGCTGCCTGTTACACTATTAACAATCAGTATCATTTGTATTCCCAAAGAGTTGACTTGCCGCCCACAATGCCCAGTGATCTATCGGGGAGCAACACGGATATTAGAAGAACCAAAATCGATATATTTAAAGCTTCCACTGACTAGCACTGCTTATCTTTAAACCACCTCAGTCATCATCAAGGGTAACCAGCAAATCCATGGAGTCACAGGAGGCCTTAAAGAAGATGATGCTGTGCAGACAGAAAATCAGTTAAGCAATAATCGTGACAATTGTTAAAAAGAAGAATTGGTCTTCTACAGATTTCCAGGCCTTTAATTTCTATTTTCCATAATGGATTTTAAAACTTCACAGTTTGGCTGTTGTGGAGCTAACTCATGTGTAGTGAAATCTATTTAAAAGTACTCACAACACAAAACTATGTTTTATCCCAAAGCACATTATGAAAACAGGAATAATAATTGCAAGAGAAATATAATTCAAAGACTTTTATTGACTTTTCATGTTTAATGGTTATTATTCTGGCTTGTTTCAAGCAATTTTAATAACCACAGTTTATTTACAAAATTCAGACTAATTCTTTTGTTCCCATGCCAACAAAATACATTTGTTCCCGGACAGCTGGTATGATGCATCGTTATAAGACTCAGTTGTTATGAGGGATAGAACCACAATTAATTTTGGCCACAACTTATTCTCAATGAGAGTTTGAATAGTTGCCTGTTTTCTGAAAAAAACACTTGAACTGCAATGTCAGGGACAATATATTTTTATTAAAATACAATCTTATCATCATGTTCTTTTAAATCAGTTGTTTTAATAGATTTTAGTGGCAGAGCAAGTCAAATACTTGTCCCCAAAAGCCTCACTAAAAAGCCTGCATGGTGATCATGCCACCATTTTTAAGAAAAACTATAAGCACCTTCTGGGCGGTGTGTGCTTGCACCCTGGCTCCCTTGCGACTCCTTTGTTTTTAAAGTCACTGGTTTGCGGTGCTGGGGGATGTGGGGAGAGGGGCCCTGATGTGCTTGCTGCGTGTCTTTAATCCTGGGCTTTGCTGACGGGTCAAATCCAAGTGTCAGCACAGCAGCCGCCACACCATGGCAGCTGTTTTTCCAGAAAGCATTTTCTGCATTGTTGAAGTGGCTCTCCGACGTTGCACTGAGCACTAAGGGACGAGGAAGACCAGGGGAGAGCACCAGGGTTGCACTGGGCTCTGACCCAGAACTGGAAGCTTCAAAGCCAGTCTCTGCCTGCCTCGGGCTGGGTCACACGCAGCTTTTATTCCTGCTGTGAAGTCCTGTGATGGTATATCCTCATTTCTTTTGGTTTAATTTCTAAAGATAGTTTGGGCTCTTATATTAGTCTGTTAAAAATTATTTTTCATTCCCCAAATTATTTAATCCAAATGTTTACCTCCAAACCAGTAAATATGGAGGCTCTTAAAAAAAGAAGTAGAAGCAAAAACTTAAGACCAAGTTGTATTCCATCCCATCTCTCAAAATGGATGAGCAAGAAGAATTATCAAGCATTAACCTGGATAATGGAACAGCATCTCTCAGGAAGATGAAAGGAGACTACATCCCTGAGGAGTGTCCTGTCGAGGCTGATTTTTCTGGCACTACTAAGCACTGAGTTCATGGAATTGAGTGAACAGCAAGAAACAGGAAGTGAAAGAAGAGAGAAACAGAGATGGCAAAAGAGGTGGGGTGAGGCAGCACAGGGAGGAGAGAGAGAAAACGTTCTGTGGCCATTTACTGTGCTTGTCACGTTCAGAAGCAAGCATTCTAAGATGCCACTTCCTTGCAGTTTCTTTTTACTAAGTCCAGGCAGAAAAGATCTCCTTTTCCTGTGGCAAAGGCCATTTGGAGGTAGAAGCATTGAAATTGATTACTGGCAAGCACATAACAGAGCAGAGGTATTTTAGAGGCAGAAACATAAATCAATGTAATTAAATATACAGAAAGAAATAAGGTGTTTCTGAAAATACAGTGAACAATTCAGGACATTTGAATCTATTTTCCATGTAGGTAATGGGTTTATATAAAGAATTAGAAAGCATAGTTCCAGTAAGGAAAAAATATATATATATTACAAGTGTTCAAATGTAAAGGGTGACTTGAGAATTAAATGAAATAATTAGAACTAGTGAAGACCATAGCACACTTGTCAGTATTAAAAATTTTAAGGGTGAGCCCATTTTGAATCAGGCAACCTAATAATTACTCAACTCTCTGTGGAGACATGATATGGAAAACTTGAGTGTCCATCCTCTTGAAGAAAATAGATAGTTTAAAGACCATTTTTGGCTTTGTGTATGCCTTGGCACTCAGGTTGATTCAGAAGGGGTGAGGTGACATGGACGTAGAGAGCACTCTGACAGGATATTAAGAAGGAAGGAAGGTATTTGTCGCATATTGGTGTTGGCCCTGACCGACTTGTCTAGGGGGCTGTTCCCAGTGCAGGTGAGTAGCCAGGTGCAGTGGAAAGGACACAGGCATGGGGCCCTGCAGGCTCGGAGCTTGTCCTGAGGCTCATAGAAGCAACAGCCAAGACCCAAGGGGCGGCTGGCACCCAGGTGGAAACAGACACAGTTTAACTGTTCTACCCTTCAGCTTAAGGGATTTGTTTTGTTGTTGTTGTTTTGAATGAATGTCTCTACAGAAAGAATAAGGGAAAAAATCAGAAAACTAGGCTGAATGATTTTGAGTTCTATGTGACTTGAACACAGAAAGGTAAATGAGATGGTAAATGCAACATGTCATGGTAACTGAAGGACAGCCACAGTGGACTCTTTGTAGACTTTATTTTGTTTTAGAGCTTTATGGTCTTACATAAATAGTCGGGTTTATCTTCTATTATCCTTCCTATCTCCTTATCCTCTCCCCTCCCTTCACTCCCTTCTGTCTAATCCAAATGAAATTCAATTTCAGTTCATGACCCCCCACTTTTCCCTCCTGTCCTCACTCCCCTCTCCTATCCTCCTGCCTCTGCTCTCGTAGACTTACTTTCACTTGTTTGTAAACTTTTTGAAAGTGACACTTTAAACATTCGGTTTGCTAAGTATTCGCTGAGCACCTGCTGTGTGTCCTGGATATACATTGATGAACAAACCCAACAAAATCCTTGCCCTTGTGAAGTTTACATTCTAGAAGTAGGTTCTCCATAGCCTTCTTCATTTCTATGTATGTTTCAGCCTTGAATTCTCAATTATTAATAAGTCTTCCAGTTCATGAATATGGTATATCCTTCTTTGAGCATTCTTTAATTTTTCAGATACATTTTAAACCTTCTGTGAATGTATCTTCCACATCTCCTGTTAGATTATTTCTATGTGTTTTACATATTATTGTGCTTTTTTCTTTCTTTTTTAAAATTTGTTCTAATTAGTTACACATAACAACAGAATGTTGGGTTTTTTTGTTTTGGGTTTTTTTTGTTTGTTTGTTTGGTACCAAAATTCAATTCCTGGGCATTCAATCACTGCACCACATCCCCAGCCCAATTTTGTATTTTATTTAGAGACAAGTTCTCACTGAGTTACTTAGCGCCTCACCTTTGCTGAGGCTGGCTTTGAACTCACTATCATCCTGCCTCAGCCTCCCAAGCTGCTGGGATTATAGGTGTGTGCCACCATAGAATGCATTTTGACACATCATACATGTACAACTTCTCATTCTTCTGGTTGTACAAGATGTAGAATCACGCCAGCCATGTAATCATATATGCACATAGAGCAATAATGTCCTATCATTCTATTATCCTTCCTATCCCCATAACCTCTCCCTTTCCTTCACTCCCTCCTGTCTAATCCAAAGTACCTCTATTCTTCCCAACCCCACCCCCCACCTTATTGTAAATTAGCACCTGCATATCAGAGAAAACATTCAGCCTTTAATTCTTTGGAGTTGACTCATTTCTTTTAGCACAATATTCTCCAGTTCCATTTATTTACCAGAAATGGCTGAGTAATATTCCATTGTGCATATATACCATGATTTCTTTATCCATTCATCTGTTGAAGAGCACCTAGGTTGGTTCCACAGTTTAGCTATTGGGAATGGAGCTGCTATAAATATTGATGTGGATGCATCACTGTAGTATGCTGATTTTAAGTCCTTTGGGTATAAACTGAGGAGTGGGGATAGCTGGGTCAAATGGTGATTCCATTCCAAGTTTTCTGAGGAATCTCCATACTGCTTTCCATAGTGCTTACACCAATTTGCAGTCCCACCAGCAATGTATGAGTGTACCTTTTTCTCCACACCCTCACCAACAGTTATTATTGCTTGTATTCTTGATAATTGCCATTCTGACTAGAGTAAGATGGAATCTCAGTGTAGTTTTGATTTGCTTTTCTCTAATTGCTAGTGATGTTGAACATTTTTCATATATTGATTAATTATGTTTCTTCTGTAAAGTGTCCAAACACTTCCTTAGCCCATTTATTGATTGGGTTATTTGGTTTTTTTGGTATAAAGTTTTTTGAGTTCTTTATATATCTTGGAGATTAATTGCTCTATCTGAGGAACAGTATTATGCTGTTTTAAATGGTATTTTAAGATTCTGTTTTCTCAGTTTGTTGCAGGTATACAGAAATACAACTGACTTTATATAGATTCTGTTTATTAAATTCATGAAGTTTTTTTCTGTTCTCACCAAGAATCTCAATTTTTTCTTTGTTAAATCACAAATGGATATTGGATTTTCTTAAATACCTTCTCTTTTATTATCTTTTGAGATAACCATATGAATTTTGTTCTTCATTCAGCTACTATGTGGTTTTTTTTTTAATGTTAAATTTTGCACTCCTAGAATAAACCCACTTGAATCATAACTTAACTTTTTTTTAATCTTTAGTTAGATTTTGGTTCACTGATATATGTTTTATATAGGATTTCTGCTTCCATGCTTATAATTGATAATGACCTATATCTTTCCTTTCTTGTAATGTTCTCATTCCATTTGGGTATCAAAGTTTCCTAGCCTCAAAAACAAACAAATAAAAAAAATCTGACAGAGTTTGAGTAATATTGATATTATTTCTTACTTTAAAATATTTGGTAGAATTCAGAGGAAGCCTTTGGGGCCTAGAATATTTTTTGTTGAAAGATTCTCAATGAATTAGAGATATGCTTTCTCTAGTGGTTATGGCAATCAGATTTTCTATTATACTTTTGCCTAATTTTCTGTTTTGTAACTATATATATATATATATATATATATATATATATATATATATATATATATATATTTTCTTCTAAGTCTTCCCTATATCTCTCTGTATTCTGAATATTTTCTTTTTACCTTCTAGTTCATTAATTCTTTCCTTAGTTGTACCTAATTTGCTTTTAAATTTTTTTCTTTTTTTTTTTTTTTGAGGGGGGGGGGTGACTATCAGAGATTGAACTCAGAGGAACTTAGCCACTGAGCCACATCTCTAACCCAATTTTGTATTTTATTTAGAAACACTGAGTTGCTTAGCTCCTTGCAGTTGCTGAGGCTGGATTTGAACTTGCTCAGCCTCCTGAGCACTGGGATTACAGGTGTGCACCACTGCACACAGTTTTAAATCCATTCTTAATTTGGATGGGTTATTGTGTTTTCAGGAGTTAGAACTTATACTTAGTGTTTTTTAAATTTCTTTTTCTATGCCAAGTTCACAATTGTTTTCCTAATTCTGTTGAATACATACCTTTGTTCTTTTAATGGTTAGCCTAATAACCATTATCTAGAGTTCACATGGGTCTTGTGTTTCTATGGGCCTGGATATTTTTGATTGAGTGCTAGATACTTTATATGAAAATTCATGGAAATGATTTAAGACCTAAGGTGATGTTAATTTCCTCCAGAGAGAATTTACATTTCTAGTCTCAGTGGACAAGTAGTGTTATTTGCAATCTTGAATATCCTTAATTCATTTATAAGGATTAAGATGATTTGAAGGTAGACTTCATTTCTAGTCTATTTCCATTCCACTCCTACTCCCAGCGTATAACCTTTTGGAATGCACCCAAAGCATAAGGATTTTACCAGACACTCCCCATCAGTGAGTCCTGACTGTAATTTATATCTCCTTGGATTTGTGTGTGTGTGACTGTGTGACTGTTAAGTGATCTGTTCAGCCTTCTCAGCCACTCTAGAACCAGCAAGGGCCACTACATAAAAATGTCCCTAAATGCCATGCTTACAGATTCTATCATTTGCAGTATCTCAGCCTCATGATGCTGTTCTACCTTGTTAGTTCTCTTAACATTTTGAAGCAAATGTAGGAAGGATTATCAAGGCTTCCATGACTAAATGTGAAAATTCAGCATTTGCATTTCTGTGAATTGCTTCATCACATTCACTGCTAATGTTTTTCCCCTAATTTATTTTTCTGCCTTGATCTACAAAAGTTTTTAAAATATATCCTGTACATTAATGATCTGTTAGTTAAATATCTTGAAATCTATCCTCCCTGTTATATTTTATTTTTTTTATTCAACATCTTAATTTTTTAAGATTATTTTCTTTTTCATTATGACTTACAAACTTGTTTAGAAAGGCCCTCCCTAACCTAAGATTATGACATGTATACTCCTATTTTCTTATAATACTTTCAAGAATTTTGTTTTGTTAATACATTTAACTCTTTAGCTCAAATCAAAGTTCTTGTGTATATTGAAATAAGGGTCATGATAAAATGGCCCCCAAAGGAGGCCAATCCCTGGAATCTGTGAGTGTATACATTACATGACAAAAGAGACTTTGCAGATGTAATTAAGGTAACTCATCAGTGACCTTAAAAATGGGAGATTACTCCCAGAGTATCTAAATGATGGGCCCAGTCTAACACATGACCCTAAGAGCAGAGAACTGTCTCTGCCTAAAGGGAGAGGGGCTGTGGGAGGAGGAGGCGGCTGAAGGACTGGAGGCCGGGAATGGACCCAGTGAACTTTGAAGATGGAGGGGGCACCGTGTCGAGAAACGCAGGCAGCCTGAAGGAACTAAGAGGGACTTCCAGCTGGCAGCAGTCAGGAAATGGGGACTTCAGCCCTATAGCTGTTAGGAACTGAATTCTGCCAACAACATGGGTGAGCTTGGAATTCTCCCCTAGAGCCTCCAGGTAGGTTCCAGGCCAACCAACACCTCCATTTTGACCTTGTGCCACTGAGCAGAGGAACCAGCTGAGCCCCTTCAAATTTCTGACCTATGTGAGGTGCCAGAGTTTATTGTCATTTGGGGTCATTTGTTGCAGCAATGGTAGTAATATTCTTTTATTAGTTTTGTTTCCAGTTATTAATATGATTTATTGACTGTGAAAATTCTTCCCCATTTAAAAAAAAAAAGGCTTCATTAAAAATCATACTTTCCAAATATGTGTGAATCTATTTAGGACTTTCTCTTCTTCCCTATTTATCCATTTCCTATGCCCGACCAGCCATATGTTATGATGCTTAAGAGCATGAACCCTGGAGCCGCACTGCCTGGGTTCAAATCCCAGCTCTGCCACTTCCACTTACTTGCTGTAAAACCTCGAACAATTTGCTATACTTGATTTATCTCAGTTTCCATAGCTTGAAAGTGGGTTAATAACAGTAGCCACCCTATAAAGTTTCTCTGAAGACTAAAATCAGTTATCACAGACAAAACCTCTAGAAGAGTACTAATGCACAGTAAATATGAACTAAAGGGAAGGCTCCTCTCATCTTTGTCTTAGTTATTCTTAAGCATTCTCTCTTGCTGTAAATCTTGGACTAATTCTGTGAATCTTGGAGAGTTTCTTTGTTAAAAGTGCCACTCATTATCTGACTGCGATTGCATTGAATGTATGAATCAGTCTCAGAATAACTGATATCTTTACAACACTGAATCTTTCCATCAGAAACTTTGCATCTTTTTGCATTTCATTTGGTCTTTTGTGTTTTTCAGTGCAACTGAAATTGATCTTCACATGGATGTGTTATACGTTTCTTGTTAAATCTACCCCAGGTTTATCATGGTGTGTTGTTTCTTTAGTGGATTTCCCTTATGTTTTCTGAATGGTCCTTGTTAATATTTGGGAAAGTATTCAGATTATATACATAATAGACTGCCACCAGAACTAGTACCAGTATAAGTTTGATTTTTTTTTTCTTGAATTTTCTAGTAGGCAATTATACCATTCCTGGGTACAGATGATGTTTGTGTTTTGCTTTCCCTTTTCACCCCCGTTTGTTCTTTTCAGTACACATCTTAAGCAGGAGTGCTTCTGTTCTACTGGAAATACTTCTGATAGCTACCTTTTGTTGGGTTTATACACGTTGCCTTCCCTATAATTACTTTAGACATATTTCTGCATTTCCACTAGTCTAAAGCTTCTTTGAGGACAGAAAATATATTATGGTAAGAAAACACATACATATACACACACGTGTATAGACATGCATGTACTGGGTGCATATGTGTCTAATAAGTATATTCTCTCCAGTCAACTTTCACCAATTGGAGATGAGCAGTTGGTCTCCAGTTGGGGGACTGGGGATGTGGCTCAGTGGCAGGGCACTTGCCTAGCATGCATGAGGCCATGGGTTTAATCCCCAACACTTGGGGGGGTGGGAACTACTCTCTCCATTTGGTACTAGGAGCTTGTCCCAGCTAGAGAGAGATAAAGGAAGCCTCAGCATCCTCTTGCACATCAAATAGAACCATTCTTCCCTCCAAGCTTGTCCTCTCATCAGTCACTCGCTGGCCCCGCCCTCCTCCAACGCCATTAAGGCATCTCTTAGATACTCTACAAGATCCTCATCTCTAAGGTGTAGAATTCACCCTGCCTTCAACTTGACATTTCTTCCCTGTGCATATGCACACTCCCCATTTTCCCCTCTGGGACTTTTGGACAAGATGGGCAGAGATCTCTTCTCTAAGATGTCACCTCTGGGCTGCCCTTTTGAGTCCTATCCCACCATTCCCTTTTCCCCTTGCTTATAGCACTGCCTTTTCCAGCCAGCTGCACGCAGAGTGCTTTACCCCCCACCTGCCAGCCAGACAGCCCAGCAGGCATCTGAGCTGTGCGGTGTCCTTGAGAAACAGTAACAGAAGTTTCTTTATATATGAATGGTCTTTACATGTTATATCTGTTCCATGTACAATCTTTATTTCCTTCTTTATAATAGTAGATTGTTCTTTAAAGGACAGTCCTGTGAGTTGATCTCCTAGTCTTTTGCATTGAGCTTGATCCCAGTCCTCCACCACCACTTCAGCACCCCGCACCATGCTCCATCAGTGACCATACTCCATTCCACAAGTGTTTGGAAGCTGACAGTCAGATATATACTTCTGAAGTAATGTCTGCTTCATTTTCATTATTATTTAAAACTGCTAAATTTTTGCTTATGCACATACCAGTCATTTTAGTAAAGCTTGCCAAAAACTGTTCATAGCATATATGAAAATTATGTTGGTTAATTTTTGCTGATTCCATCTCTTTGTGAGTTGTGACATTTAGCAGCATATGAGTCTAGGGAAAGGTGGGGTGGGGTTTCATTGAAGTGTGAAGAATGCATGAGGTGTTTCAAAGTTGGCACTCTTGGTATTCAGTTTTTATAAACAGGTAAAAAATAATGATAAAAAGTTTGCATTTGTGTTTATAAACATATTGCTAGCAAATAGAAAACCTCCTTAAAACTTTAGTTATGAGCCAGATGCATACACCTGTAATCCCTGCTACTCAGGAGGCTGAGGAAGAAGGATGGCAGGTTCAAGGTCAGCCTCAGCAACTTAGCAAGACCCTGTCTCAAAATAAAATAAAAAGGTCTGGGGATGTTTCTCAGCAGTAGAGCACCAATGGGTTCAATCCCCACTACTGCTAAAAACCATTTTTTATTATGAGGTTTATTTTAATTATAATTCTTACTAAAATATACACAAAATAACATGACCCAACATTGAGTTGAAATCCTTCCTGTTAAGAAATCCTATATAATATCTCTACAACTGTTCGAGTACATTTTGAAAATGACAGAACACAAGTTTTAGGCCCTCTTTTAAATGCCAGTTCAGCTCAAAGAACATATGTCTCACTAATTATTTTTAACAGTAAAAGGTACTTATTCACTTAGCAAGCATTTATTGAACACCTACTATGTGTCAGACATCATTAGTCTTGGACTGTAAGATGAGTGAAATTTTTTTTTTCCTGAAGGAACTAAGAGCCAAACTCCGAAAGTGAACTTCCTTTGACTTCTCGAGCTGGCATAATCCTATTTTTCTTTTCTTTTATAGAGCCCACCTTTGAAGTCTTCTTTTCATTATTTCTGTTCTTTAGCCTGCGCCTCACGGTAGCTTACCTCTGTTTTCTGGTCTCTATCCCAACTTCCTCCAGCCACATCCCATCTCCCTCAGTGATGTCATCCATCCTCATTGGCTTCGGCTTTCATTCCTTGCTGTGATTCCCAGATTCCTCCTCCCTGGTCCCACCTGTTGTCAGTCTCTACCCTGCCTGATGCAGGGTGCTGACCTGTGCATCTCAATCTGGCATGCCAGACTCTGAAGTCTAAAACCAGTCATTAGGAGAGAAATCCTGGCTACTCAATCTCAGTTTCAGAGTTGTTCTAATAGTTGGGGGCTCAGTGACATAACGTTTTTTTTTTTTTTAAAGAAAGAAAAGAGTCACTAAAAATAGGCAAGAGTAATAGAGTTAGTCAGTCAAGCTGGTAGGTTGACTTCAGTGGAGAGAGGAAGAAGGGCTGGCTGCCCTTCTCCCAAAATGTTTATCCTGCCTGTCACTGAAAACAAAACATATGGGGGCAGACTATCAGGTGTCAGGGACAGAACTTTATTGTTCAGTTAGAGATTTTCTAGCATGTTTTCCCCTTAAAATGGTCACAGTTCAGGAACCTTACCAAAGAGAGTGTTCTAGGAGAAAGTGGGAAGAAAAGCTGAGCCTGTTGGCCTCAGAAAGGATGCAGAGGAGGGCAGGATTCTGCAGGACGGCAGGGAGCAGGGGAAGAAGCCAGAGGTGCCAAGAAAAGCGCCACTGTCAGGGTTGTGCCTGGCAGCTGGAAGGTTGGCTCAGACCCTTAGAGTGACTCGGTGATGCCGAGAGGGCAGGACGTCTTGGTGTTAGCAGAAACCAAGAGGAAAGGCCACTCTGCTTACAAGGCCGCAGGAAGGAGAGTGCGGCAGGCTTGGTGGGGTAAAGAGGGCACCTGGACTCCTCCCCACCTCTGTCCTCCGGGAGAGTTCCCCACAGTCAGTGCAGGTGGGTGGTTCAGAGTTGTCTCTGTTCTCTGTCCCTTTGGTTATGAATTACATAGACATTTTAGTGCTGACTGTGGACAGAGGACTTCTCAGGTGGGGCTCTTCCCTGGTAGGGGATCAGAGTTATGAAAGTGCTGAAATGCTCACTGCTGGGGTAATAGGGCCTCTTGGAGGTGGGTAGAAAGTTCCTGACTCAGCACCGTAGGCTTAGTGTGGATATCCAAGAGCTCAGTGTAGTTGGAGGCCTGGGGGAGAGTCAGAGAATAGGGCAGAGGTGTACCCACTGTGTGAATTGTTCAAAGCTAAAATCAAAAGGGAAATAAAAACTGGCCATGTCACCAACTTTGAATTTCTTGAAATGGGGTCCCGAGGAATTCCCTAAGACCACTGCTTAGGTGAGTGGCATTGGCTTTGACCCTACTCCAAAAGGCAAGGGCACTGCCAGGCTCCCATAGGTTCTGCAGAGGCCGCCTTGTTCCACACTCATTCTTCATAGTTCTGCACATGAAGTTCTCCGGGACACAAACATTACACACGGATCTGGATCATGGCTCCATTTTTGTCTAACTAAGTGTGAGAAATTTAAAACATGTCTGTATCTAAAATTAATTACTATCCTAAAATATATTTGCTGCTAATTTTTAGCCTCTGAAATTCCACTTGATGGGTATTTTTATGTATGTGTGAGAAAGAGTAGGAATGTCTTTAAGACTCAGATCCTTAATATAATAAATTATTAAATTATAGAACTATAAGTGAAATGAACATGTTATTATTCTTTTTGTTTTTTTGTTTTTTGGGGGTTTTTTCCTAGAAAATGATAGCGGGGCCGCAGTTTAAGTCAATCCTGTAACAGATAACAACTGAAAAAATGTGATTTTTATCTCTCCACCCCATTGCCCTGAAGTTGTGATCACTCTCTGTAATTCATCAGGCCTCTGCATTTGGTCCCCTGGACATTTTCCCAAGCTTGTTCAACCATTAGCCTTCTGGACTTCTGGGTTTAAGTACTGTCAGATCAGATTTAAATCATGTGTTAAGGCTCGGTGGGTCCATCGTTGTCCTCAGTTTAAGAAGCATTATAGAGGTCACGACATTGCTACAAAGAAGGGGGCACTAATCCCTCCGTTATAAAAGGGAGCGCTGGGGTGTGCATTACAGCCCGCGCCCAGCCCGCGCCCAGCCGGCAGCGCGCTCACTTCCTCCGTTCCCACTGTGCCCTGGTAGGGACGGCGAGCACAGAACCAGATGTAAACTATTTTTCAAATGCTCCTCTGACTTAGCATTGAATTTCCCTTAGACCAGATGCCAGTGTTTAAATAATATCCTGAAGGATCCAAAGAGCAGGAATTAGTCATCATGTTTCATTCATATAAAATCTGAAATAAAGGGAGAAAAGTACAAAGAAGGCAGAGTACCTTGAGCAGGCTTGGCTGGAGTATCATGATTTGAAAAGAATGTTGCCTCACTTACGAGAGCATAAAAGTGAAGGGCTCTTTTTCTTTAATTATAAATGAAACTTACCATTATTTATTAGTGCTTTTTAGGAAAAATAAAAGTAAATGATCATAATTTCTTTTACAAAGCCAGTTGGGTTTTGTTTGGGGGAGATTAGGCAACACTTGCTTTAAAGTGGCTCTGTCCTTTAATCACTTCCATTTACTTATTTCATTGATTTATACCTTGTTCTCTGCAATTATTACTTTGATGGCTTGCATCAATTAAGACACAGCAAATAACTAAACGCTTTGTCTTCATATAAAGTTATTTTCTGTGGTGCTCCCTAGGAATTGGCAAAAGCTTCACCAAGCACAGAGTCAATGGGCCCTGAATTTCACTAAGGTCAGTCAGTAGCAGATCATCAGCAGTACCAGCTTGCTAAGTGTGTAGGTGTCCCAGATAGACATGTGTGAAAAAGGACCTCCCCGCAACCAAACAGTTGTACTATTTTGTATTACATTTTCTAGAGGATGTCATTTTCTAGGAGAAATTTCTGGTTCATATAACTGTAAACAGAGGCCAGTAAAAGGTTTACCAGCAGAGGAGAAGATCCACTGAAGTTAAATAGCATGAATTTGTAGTTGACACTATCAGAATATTGTGTCTGTGTTTTATTATAATTGTGTACTTTCTGCAGCAACAAAAGATTGCCTCAAGATGAAGCAAGCAGGTGGCAGGGAGTACCCAGAAGTGGGGGTGGCACAGAAGACCCCAGCAACATGAGGTTTCAGTGTATGTGAGTCCAGGCTAAATCAGCAAGAGATGATATGAGGAGACTCAAATCATTCATTCAGAAAGTGGGGAGGCTTTGAGCAACCAGCGTTGTACAGTTAAGAAGGGAGGCAGGCATGGCATTTGGAGATGTGGAAGTTGGTTTGGGGACAGATGTCGGCATTCAGAGTACTGCACTCCAGCCTGTAGGGTATGGCAGCATGAAACTGAGTGGCCATTGTTACCTCACAGGGGGTGGCTGGCCAAGCCCGTAGGGCGCAGAGTCTAGGCCCTTGGCAGGTAAACTCTGCCCAGCCAAACAATCTATTAAAGATTACTGGTTGAAACTCAAGCTGATTAATAAAGAGAAATTTCTGGTTCATATAATTGAGAAGTAATATTGACTTCAAAGGAAGTTTAATCCACTGGCTGAAGTCATGTGACCAAAAGCCAGTTTTTTTCTCTCTCCATTTTTCGCTCTTTGGTGTTGGCTTCATTCTCTGCAGGCTAGCCCCCTCATGACTACAAGATGGCTGCTTTCAGCTCCTGGGTCTGTGACTACAAGCTCATAGCAGCAAAAAAGAGAAAGTTCCCCTTTATTTCAACTCCTACAAAAGTCCCAGGCTCCTTTCTTGGCCCTGAGCTCTAATTCTAACAGGGACCTGGAGCACAAGGTTAGGGGATAGACAGAAGTTCATTCAGATGAACTGGGTTGATGAGGCAAGCTCTCGTGTGGGTTCAGGGGTCACAGTGATGGGAAGAAAGATCCAGGACCAAGGCTTTTAATGTCCTGTCCTTACTGCATTTTCTCAGCAGCTTCATAGGTCGGTTTGCAAATGAAAAGGAGGCCAGTAGCATTAGCAGAGTGGGGTGAAAAAAACCTGTGGATGGAAATGCAAGTGGTTAAAACTGAGTTGATGTTATGGGCTGAACGTTTATTCCTCCTTCTCTCCCCACTGTGTTTAATCCCTGACCTCCAGTATGGTAGTAGCTGGAGAAGGGGGCCTTTTGGAGGTGACTAGATCATGTAAGTGGAGACTTCATGATGAAATTAGCACCCTCACAAGAAGTGACATGAGCTAAATCTCATACCTCTCTCTGCCACATGAGGATACAGTAGCGGGGCAGCCATCCGCAAGCAGGCAGAGCACCCTCCACCCAAACCCAATCAGGCCAGCACCCTGACCTGGGACTTCTGGCCTCCAGAACTATGATAAATAAATTTTTGATGTTTAAGCTTCCCCAGTTTTGTTATAGCAGCCCAAGTTGACTAAGACAGGGGAACCAGAAACCAGAGATGTCAAGATGGCTCTGTGGTGACATTGAGTCCTTGACAGTGTAAGCAGACTTGAGAGGAGACTCTGCTGGGAAGCTTGACGTATTCTTGGACTCCGCTCTGAGCATCATATGGTATAACCATTTCTTCACGCACCAAGGAGAATGATTTCTACCTCCCAGTGTCACTTCAGTCCTATTCGTCTTCTCCCCACTGTTGTCTTTATTTGAATCCTAATCACTTCAGGTGTGTATGAAATGGTCCCTTCCTAGCTGCCTCTCGACATCGAGTAATCTTTCTAACAGAGCACTGTCATCATGCTATTCCCCTGCCCCAAACCACCGCTCCCCCTTGTCAACTTCTCCATCAGGCACTTCAGGTTCTCTTCAGTCTGGATTAGTCCAGCACCATTTCTGAGCATCCTGGTGTCTCCAGCAGGCCCCAGCTGAGTGTGCTCTCTGCTTCTGTACCAGCTACACTAATTTGTGCCTTTGTTCATGCTTTTTCCTCCACCCACAATTTTTTTTTCCCTCACTGCTGCCCACCCTTGGGAGTACAATTAAAGACTCACCTCTTCCACTGAACTTCCAAACAGAGCCAGGCCTAAAGATCTTTCTCCCCTCACCTATTACTATACCTTGTTTCCCCATGAATAATGTTTGTGGGTTAATTTTGTTTCCCAGCAAAACTAGAATTCCTTGAAAACAGGTTCGATTCTCCCTTTGTGTTCTGCACAGGACCTCCCCTAGTTCTGGGTAAATTTAGTCATGAGCATTGATCAGGAGAAGCAAAGAGGAGCACCCCAGCACCAAATACAGGTGACCAGGTCTATGCCTGTGTGGGCTGGGCCACCTGGAGGTGGTACCATCATTCTCCCCTGACCACCTACCAGTCTCCACCATCCCATTGGCCTGAAGTGGTTAAATTAAGAAGCAGAGGGTGATGGCAGGGCACAGTTGCACATTCCTGTAATATCCCAGAGGCTCAGGAGGCTGAGCCAGGAGGATTGCAAGTTTGAAGCCAGCCTCGGCAATTTAGTGAGGTGCTAAGCAACTCAGTGAGAGCTTGTCTCTAAATAAAAATACAAAAAGGGCTGGGGATGTGGCTCAGTGGTTAAGTGCCCCTGAGTTCAATCCCTGGTACCAAAAAAAAAAAAAAAAAAGCAGGGTGGGGGTGGGGGTGGAAGCAAGGGGTGATCCTGAAGCCCCACAATGTGGTTTGCAAGCCTGTATGCCTAAGACCAGCCACCCTCACATACCTTGTACCCAGTCCTTGTCCAGCGGCACTGGCCACCCTCCTCCTCTCCCCCGCTCCTTACAGCTACCTAAGTCAAGCTATACCATGTACAGAGTAAATAGAAAACCTCAGACAAGTCTTCTAAAAGTTCCCATTCCATCAAACATTTACTTTGCCTTAAGGGACATTTAAAACATATATTAACCAAAGTTCACAGTGCAACTCATATTTCCAAGATCACTGGACTTGACAAAGATCACATAAGCCACTTACAGGGACTTGGGCTCACCTGTCTGGTATTTAAACTCTTCCTAAGGCCAAGAGGAAGCAAGATTAATTTAGTTCATCAAAAGGAAGGAGGGGGAAAAAAAAAGATTTTCTCAAAGCTGGAAAAAAAAGTTAGCATAATGCAAGATAAAATAGTATCCTTATCCTCCAAATCTTAGACGTTCTGCTGCCAGCACTGGTTTTAAATACATGTGCAAGATAAAGAGCAGGAATGAAATTGCTATGGAGTCCTGAGTTACCAACTTGGGCACTCAGGCTACACAGAGAGATTCTTCTGATAGCAGCCTCTGATGGTTGGGAATAAAGCAAAAGCAAACCTTCTAGAATTCTCTCTGAATAAGAAAAGACATCTTTTTGTTTGTTTTCACTTATAAATGAGGAGGTTAAAATGTTCACTAAAATACGTTTTGCCTTCTGGGCCAATAAACATAAAGAATGACAATGTTTAGGACATTTTTGTTTCTAATTTAAATAGTAAATTTTCTCTGCTGCTGAAGTAAAGAAAAAAGCTGTCCCAGGGTGGGTCCCACAGCCCTCAGCCACCAGCAATTGTCGAGAGCTTTTTTCCTTTGTCTTTTTACTCTCTAGCACGAATTCTTTTCAGACATCATTAGAATATGTTTCTAGATTTCAGTACATTTTTAATATTAAAGAAATGCCTTCAACTGAAAGAACAAAATCTGCCTGCTCTTTATTTGACCTTTGTTGGTTTGATGTGTTTTAAAAAAGATCCGGGCAACAGTTTTATGAGGAATGCACCGAGACATTCCTGAAAGAGCACACCAGTGAAAATAATAATGAAAAAAAGATTAGAAGACGAAGCCTCTTGCTCAATCTAACAGCGATTACCCTCCCAGTGCAGTTTCTTAAGGCTACGCTGGTTTTGCCTAAATCAGGAACAATGTACTTATGTTTTTAAAAGAAAGTTTCTCATAACTGTTTCTAATGGAAATTGTACTTTCGTGTAAGTCTTCATAGACCAAGCCAGTTAGTATTCGTTACCAGTTTATCTGATGTGTTAAAAAATTAAAAAAAAATTGTAGACCCCAACCTCTTTTAAAAGATGGAAAATGAGCTACTAGCTGGCTGCCATTTCTCCACGTCACCCAGAGCAGGTGCTTAAGGAAGCCCAGAAATACATGGTACAGCGCATTGGTTTCGCATACTCTCTGGCCTGCATAAGGCAAAATGCCTCATCCTGGCAAAAACCATCCATATACTGTTTTCAGACTTCAAAAGAAATAATGATTTAATCTTATTTACTTCTTAAATAGCATTGATCTTCAACAAAACACAGAACTTACCCTCAGGGAACACACAGTCTACTAAGAGAAAACAGTATGCAAATCAGTAATTATAATATTATGTGATAATGAAGTAAAAACAGAGGCTTTAGGGTAAGGAAGGCTTAGATACAGGTCCTGGGTCACGTACTAAATAGCTGTATGACTATGGGTTAGACAGTAACTTCTGCAAGCCTGTTTTTTCTTTCTTTTTTTTTAATATTTATTTTTTAGGTGTAGATGGACACAACACAATGCCTTTATTTTTTAATGTGGTGCTGAGGATCGAACCCGGGTCCCGCCCGTGCTAGGCGAGCGCTCTACTGCTGAGCCACAATCCCAGCCCCCTGTTTTTTCTTTAAAAAAAAAAAAAAAAATATATATATATATATATATATATATATATATATATATATATATATATATTTAGCTGTAGATGGACACAATACCTTTATTTATTTATTTTTATGTGGTGCTGAGGATCGAACCCACTGTCTTACTTGTGCTAGGCAAGTGTTCTTCCACTGAGCCACAACCCCAGCCCAAGCCTGTTTCTTTTTGTGTAAATAGCTATAAAATACTATCAAAGATTTGTGGGAAGATTCATGAAATAAAATATATGCAAAAGGGTGCAATATGGTGCTTGATACATAGAGAACACTTAGTAAGCACCAGTTATCATCATCACAGTAACAACAGTAGATGCACGAAATACCTGGAGTCTTAGTACAGGGAATGGTTACCTTGATGAGGCCAGGGAAGGTGTCTTGGAGAATGTTCTATGTGAGAATGGAGAGTAGTCTCCATTGGGAGGAAGGAAATGCATAGAAGGAGCACAGAATAATATGTGCAAGGCATGGGTCGAGACACGGTACAAGACTTGTGGCAGAAATGCTAGGTTGTTGCTGGAGCACCACAGGGTCCTGGAAAGTGAGGCTGAGGTCATTATGAGATGGCTTAGATGACCTGTGTGAAGGAGGTAAAAGAACCCAGGGAACACTGGTCAGATCTGCATTTCAGAAAAATAGAGGACTATATGGAGATCAGTTAAAGAACCTAGAAGACGGACAGCTACATAATGCATCTCTTCCTGTAATGGTAATGGAGATGTATTAGTCTCCAATCAGAAACCTTGAATTCCTCCAGTGTCTTCAGAATAAATCCTGAATACCTTGGTCTGACCTGCGAACCCTAAACTGCATCTTCACTGCCTGCCTCACTCCCCCCTGCCCACCCATGACTCCTAACCAAGTCCAGCCACATGACGGTCCCTCAGTGTGCGTACACACTCACCTTCATGCTCCTGCTCTCCCCTCTGCCAGCAATCTCTTCTCCCTCTCATGCACCTAGAAACCCCTGCTCATTCTTCCATGTTCAAGTCGAGTCTCATCAGCTGCATGTTATCTTACTTAGAGATGATCTCACCCATTCCCTGCTTTAGCATAGTGCAGGTTAGTTTTATATTTATGTGGCTCTTTTTTACCTCTTGTGTAAAAAGTGTGGGCTTTTTTTTTTCTTTTAGAAATCTCAAATGAAATCTTTGATAAAGTCACACTCCCTAACTTTTAATTGAATGGAAATCCCTTTCCTCTCTGTTGTATAAAGGTGAACAGCTCATGAATTTAGTCAGTGACTGTTTACAATGTTGTTTTGAAATTTTCTGCCATGAGGTTGTGGGGTCTCTGTCCCCATTCGTTAGGAAGTAAGGGGATTCATGCACAAAATCCTCATTAGTGTTAATTGGAGCTGCCTAAGTGAATCCTGGGTGTGCGGTGGGACAGCCACTGCCTTTGTATTCCTGTTTGTGTTCTGTGTAGAATACCATATCTGGCAAGACATGCCCTCTCAAACATAAGGAGATAATTGGCACTTTGAGGGAGAGGTTTAACTTATTTATAATTGTCAAGAGTTTAAATGTGCAGAAGAGAAGGAGCAGTCATAGCTTGCCTTTTTTGAAAGTGCCCTCAAATCAGGTCAAAAATCTCTGACTAAATTAGATATTTTGAGTGATAATTGACTGAAGGTTAGATTTGGACCTTTTATTGTAATTTTTGCTTTAAAATAGGAAACAACTATCAACAAATTAATTCCATTTTAATCTCTCTTTATTGCAACATTGCTGATTTCCCAAATCTTTTAGGATTAATATGCTATCTAGAATACTCTGTTTCCTCTATGGTGATGATAATTGAGGCAAATGATAGAAATCATCTGCTCTTCAGGCTTCACTCCCTTGGCCTCTCTGTACCATCCCACATCCATCTGCTCTCTTCCTTTGTGAGACCCAACACCATCCACCTCTCTAGACTCATCTCCCTTCCCAGGCCATTCCTGGTCTTTCCTACTTCCACTTCCTTCTCCATCTTCGATGTGAGAGTCCTTTATGGATGAGTCATTGTTCAGGGAACATCCCCATCCTCTCCTTCCCCCTCCTGAGAGCTCTTCCCTCCCCAAGGGCTTCCACTTCCTCTGCTGGCCCACAGTTCTCAGGTCTCTGCCCCTGGCTTTCTCATGAGCCCCACTCCTGCACACAGGTGTCTCCCTGGTGCCCCAAACTAAGTTTTGCAAACTCAAAGCATATCTTCTCTCCTACCACACCCAGACCAACCCTCTCTAACCACCGCCTCTGTAGTAACCTCACCCTTCTTCTAGGCTCATGGCTGAAGGTAAAAATGCTTCTCTTCAGCATCCCTTACTTCTGTTCTTCAAGCCAGCTAATTTTCGGCTTCTCTCATGTGACTTTCCCATGGGCAGCACCTTCCACTGAGAGCTCCTCACACACCTGACTCTCCAGCAGCTCCCAGCTGCCCCCAGGATGCCCGGCTATCCCATCTCCTGAGACTTCTCCTCCACATTTCCAGGTTGATCTTTTCCTCTCCCCCCCCCCCCCCCCCCCCCGCCCCACAGAGTAAGTGAGAACAATAGAGGATTAGATGTCAGGTTTGATCCTGGTTCTAGCAGTTACTGTGAGCTGGTTTCCTCCTCTGTGGATTGGGTGTGTTAACATCTATCCCCCAGATTTTATGTAAGGATTAAATAGAATCTTCACAATATGTGAAAGACTCTATGGTAAGTGCTTGATACAGTATCTGGCATATATTGGGTGATTATCAATGTGGGTTTTTCTTTGCTTTTCCTAGTTTCTGCTACATTAAATCTAAACTTATTAGCATGGCCTTTATTGCCTTCCATTATTTCAAGGTCCCACCTATTCTTCAACCACAATTGTGTTCAGTCATTTACTTGTTAAAACGATATTTGTTGCACATTTACTGTGTGCCAGCTGGTCCAGCCTTTCTTCAGTGTACCAAGAGTAAATATCTGAGGAACCCCCAAATCCCTTCAGTCTTGCTGAGGATCAGCCTCACTCTGTAAATCTTCTTGGGTCTTTAAATCTTAGGAATCTTCCTCCCCAACTTCTTGGTTGGGGTTTTGGCTCTCCATTGATGGAAATTATCTTTTCATGAAGTCTAGCCCCAACCAAAAAGGACTAGTCACTCTTAAGAGAAAGGTCAAGCCCTGAAAACAGAAGTGAGAATCACCTGTCCCTCCCCCAGGTTTTATTTTCTCCAAACCCTTTCAGAGAAGTGCCTTGTGAAATAGAGAAGGTGCTTCTATCTAACTCAGACAGGCTTGGCTCTTCGAAGCTCCCTATTTTTCACCTCCCTCATGGTCCACACCCAGGCCTTCTCCTCCATACCTTGGAAACCACTGTAGGGCACCCAGTTCTTCAAGACCTGTATCAGTCCTTCTTGGAGGGGAATGTTCACTGTAGGTGTCAACCTAAGCTAAGAAAAAAACATTAGGAAGGAAAAATTAGAAATCAGGCAAAGAGTATCATTCTAGCCAGAAAGGAGCCGGAATTTAATCTCAGAAGAAAGAGAGGCCTGAGTCATTTATGATCACAGCCCCATAGAAAGTCTTAGAGTGAGTAAAGGAGAAGAAGTGTGGAAAAGGAAACAGCATGGATGAAACAAACCTCAGTCCTTGGGGTGAATCTCTAAGATCCCTTTTGATCTCAGCAGCACTGTAGGCCTGGTGTTTGCCTCCGACTTTCTCAGCTTTGAAGCTGGCCTACTTATTAATAGCCACGGTGCTGATTAAGAACTGCAATACCATGATGACAGAATCTGCTCTTTGTATTTAGGGAAAGCTTTGGTGATTAATTTACTCTAGAGTTTCTGAAGATCCTGTCATTTTGAGATAAAGACGGACTTAACACCAATGGTTGTGAGCTCTGAGGTTTGGATTCATTCATTCTTCAGTTGAATATGCATTGAGCTGCTGCCATATGCCCAGCTCCAGGCTAAGTGCCGGGGCTGCAGCAGCCAGCAAAACGGGTACTGTCACTGCCCTGTGGAGCTCACAATCCTGCACAGGAGCTGCCATGTTTTTGTTGTTGTTGTTTTTACTTTATTTAGTTATTTATTTTTATGTGGTGCTGAGGATCGAATCCAGTGCCTCACACATGCTAGACAAGTGCTCTACCACAGAGCCACAAACCCAGCCCCTGCCATGTTTCTTTAAAGGGCCAAGTAGCAAGTGTTTGAGGGTTTGCAAGCCACAGGCCCTCTGTTGTGACTACACAGCTCTGCCATTGTCACGAGAAAGCAGCCATAGATGAATGAGCACAACTGTATGACAGTAAAACTTTATTAACAAAAAGAGGTAGTCAGCCAGATTTGCCCAGCAGGCTGCAGTTTGCTGAACAGTGGTCTAATGGTTGCCATACACATGAATGCAAGTTTTAATGTTTTGCTTATTGTTTCAATTCATATTGTGTTGGTCACATGTGACACAAAATCCAACCCAAACTGAAAAATCTCAGGATATGGCTCATTGCAGGTGTATTTTGATAAAGGGCCTGATTTCTTTCTCTCTCTGGTTCTCAATTCTTCTTCCCTGGATTGGTCCTGTTCTGAGTCCAGTTCTCACTCCGTGGTAACAAGATGACTGTGACAATTCCAGAATGGCATCCCTGGGGTAGGAGTCAAGTGGGTGAGAAAGAACCTGTGTCTCTTGACAATCAGCCACTCTGGTCACTTGGACTTGAATCATGTACTTAGGCCCTAAACAACCATGGCTTCCGGCTGTGGTGTGATGATTAACATAGGCCCCTGTCACAGACTCCAGCCCTGACCTAGGGTGGGGTGAAGAGTGGAGGAAGGGTGGATTCCAGGTTTATGAATGCCAGGTTGAAAGCCGAATGAATCCTGGTGAATGGATTATCCACTACATATGTCTTGTTAATGCTAAGGGAGCACCTTCTAAGGCCATGTTTATTTATAGTATAGAGTTTTATAATGTGGTTTTGGCTTTTGCCTCTCCATCAAGAAATAAGGAATACAGTTTATATGCAAAATGTTGCCCAAGACTTTAATATTCAACTGTTTATTTCATGTCATAGCCTTAATATTATTAAGTATTTGAGTCTTTGATTCATGAACAGATTTGAGCAGTTTATTGATAATTTTCTGTTATTGAGTGTCTTCCCCATTTTCCACATTTTTTGTTTGGTGAGGGGGTTGTTGTTTTTGGTTTTGTTTGTGTTTGTTTTTTGGTACTGGGAATTAAAGCCACATCCCCAGCCCTTTGTATTTTTTATTTTGAGACAGGGTCTCCCTAAGTTGCTTAGAGCCCCACTAAGTTGCTGAGGCTGGTTTTGAACTTGCTTCCCTCCTGCCTCAGTCTCCCGAGCAGCTGGGATTACAGGCGGGCATCACCATGCCTGGCCTATATGTGTGAATTCTTATAAGTAGACTTATCAAACCTTTGCTTCTTTTTGGTGTCAGGGAATTTTTTTGAACTACCTGAAGCTGGATTTGGAGCTTCTAAACCTAATTAAAGTGCTTGCTTCAAACCCTCCTCTCATTCTTTCAAATCCTTCTCTTTTTCTGTAGCCATCATTCCTCCACAGAACCAGAACACTGTTCCTTTTCCTGAAAATGTAACCTCATACCCTTCCTAGAAACTAGTCCATGCCACCCTCAAACCATAGCAGCCGCAGCTGCTTTGCTGGCCAGCCACCCCCTTGCCTTGGGGTTGCAGACCTCTTCAGTAGCAGGCTTCGCTCCCTGCAGTGGAAACTGCCCCCCCACCCCCCGCAGGAACAGGAGGACTCCCACTGAGCTGTGTGCTTAATGGGGAGGGCACCAGTTAGAGAAAATGAAACTATTTTGAAGAAAGGGATATGAATATTTTAAGATTTTAAGAAAATTATGGTTACTTCTATTTTCACTGTATTTTTGAGGTTCCATCTCCACAAGCAATGCTGCAGAGCACCCTTCTTACAGTGGATCTTCCTTGGCAGTTGCTGTGGCAACACAGAACCTTCACCCCAATAAGATGACATTTCTTAGAAGGTAGTGCATTTTTTTTTCTCAGCTGTACTATAGCTTTTTTTTTTTTTAATTTGGCATCATCTTTTACTATTGTATCTTTCACCTTTCTTCTTCAGACCAGAAAATAAGACATATAAGTTCTATGTACTCACTCCCCTAAAGTGCCAAAGCAAAAACTTTTTGCTACACAAAGGCTGATCCCTCAGAAACTTCCTTCACATTTCAGTTTATATTATACCTAACACCCCCCTCCAAAAAGCCCCTACTTCCAGGGCCCTCCTCCTGTCCACCCCTTACCTGCCCTTCACAACCTATTGGAAGCCCAATGTCTTTCTGATGCTCTCTGTTACTCCAGACCACCTACCGCATGCCCACCCATGCCCCACTTCAGAGTACACTACATATGCCCCAAAGTTCCCTCTTGTCCTCCCTCTCCTCCTCCTCCTGTTCCTTGGTGTACCACCTGTCAAACTCCCTTTGCTCTGTAATTCAGCTAAATGAGGTGTCAGAAGGACAGATAGCAGACAGGCCCCAAATAAACTAACCCACGGTGCGGAGAAGCATCTGTTAAGCCCCCTGACCTTCCTACGTATTTCTAATTGGTAGAGAGATCCAGAAATTGGAGAAGGTTTTGAGATCCTTCCTTACATCAATTCACGAAGCATGGAGTCATGGTTCTCCAACCGTGGGCAGAGTTGCTGGCAAGGATCTGTAAAACTCCACTTGCAGACCTCTGTGGACTGCATGCTGATAACCCACCCCACATCTACACCTGAGGCCTAGTTCCCACCCTGATGGGATTCGAGGGGGGGACTTTGAGAGGTAGTCGGGTCTAGACAAGTCATGGAGGCGAGACCCTCATAGTTGGACAAGTGGCCATACAGGAAGAGGGAAAGCTCAGTGCTCACTGTGTGCTTGTCCCCAGGGAAGGCCATATGGAGACAGAACTAGGAAGAGAGCCCTTGCCAACCACCTGACCACACGAGCACCCCGATCCTATACTTTCAGCCTTCTGAATTGTGTGAAATAAATGTTCCTTAAGCAGCATCCACCCACTCTACATATTTGTTTTTGGTTTTGGTGCTGAGGATTGTACCCAGGGCACTTACCCACTGAGCTCCATTCCTATTCCTTTTTATTTTGAGTCAGAGAATTTCTAAGTTGCTGAGGCTGGCTGTGAACTTGTGATCCTCCTGCCTCAGCCTCCCAAGTTGCTGAAATCACAGGTATACCCCATCGCACTGGGCTGAGTCGATGGTATTTATTATAGCAGCTCAAACTAAGACATGGACCAGCCATTGTAAACAGTTTGGATAAATAGGTTCTACTGCTTTTTAAATGTATGTACAGTAGATTTTTTTTCTAATTTGTAAATACAAATTCATTTAAAACTGATTCTGGATTCATATAAGGTTTTTGTTATTATATACTTTCTCAATCAGCAGATACTGAAAAACACAAAAAGAGATTTAAATGGAGTACTCAAATTAATCATGAATATATGCAAATAATATGCAGTAAGGATTTATATTGATGCAAATAATTAGAAATAGTACAAAAAGCCTAATGGTACAAGAATGGCTAAATTAAATGTACATAATCATAATATACAGATAATAACACAATTAAATATAAAAATCTCCATTAAGTGATGGTAATGACAACTAACATTTATTCATTTACTATATTCAACTCTTGTAAAAAGTCATACATGTCTCAAATTATCTAATCCTCAAAATGGCCTGCAGAAGCTATAATTCCCATTTCCCTGACAAGGAAACTGAGATGCAGAGAAGTTAACCTTCCCAGGGCACATAGTTTAGAGGCACGTATGGCTCCAGTTCCAGGCATTCAGTTCCATGTCTGGGCTCTTTGCCCCACATTTACAATCCTAAAGTAAAAGATTATAGTCTGTCCTTTGGTGCAAGATGCTTTGTGAAGCCATATTATAAGGCATCCTCCCTGTTCAGAATATCAACATATGATCAAATATGAAAAGAACATGAAAAGGTGGCCTCAGAGCATATTGAACAGCTGTGGCCTAGAAACAGAACAGAGCCTCAGAGTAGAGAGGAGAGCCAAGCTCCAGGCCCGTGGTCCTGAGCCCCGAGCAGGCAGAGGGGCAGCTGAAAGGAAAGCCCTGGAGGATAACAGAGACCCAAAATGCTCAGTGCCTCTAGCCAGGAATGTGACAGGAGCCTGGGTGGCAGCTTGAAAACCCCATCTTGCTGATGAAAGCTGTTGCCGACTACACTCAGGACTATGGCTGACAGAAGGTGGCAGGCAGTGCCCCAGGCCTAGCCTGCTCACTGGGGCCTGGAGAATCTCCCTCGGCTGGATACCTGGATCTGCAGCCTCCCTGACTTCATCCCAGAACAGGAGCCTCCAGTATCCAGAGGTCCAGATGGACAGAGTGGCAAAACCCCATGAGACAAGAAAGAAGAATCAGGGAGGATGAGAGAGCCCTGTGGTGAGAAAAAACCCAGGCATCTGGCGAATCAATTGAAGGAAAGCATGTCCCATGCTCAGGTAGCGAGGCAGCTCTGGGCTCACCAGAGTCGGGGGGCTGTACTGGGGATGGAACCCAGGGGCTCGTAACCACTGAGCCACATTCCCCACCCCGCCCCCACTTTTTTATTGAGACAGGGTCTTGCTAAGTTGCTGAGGTTGGCGTTGAACTTGCTACCTGCCTCAGCCTCTGAGTTGCTGGGATTACAGGCTTGCCCAAGCACACTGGCTTAACCTTGATTTTAAAAGTGAAACAAATTAATTGAAAAAACAAAACTAACTTACCAGTACTGCAGTCATCCAGGCACAAGATGAGGGTATCTGGACTAAGATGATACCAGTGGCAAAGTGGAGAGAGATTAAAAGATAACATGATAGAATTCTTACTCAGTTTTCTCTTTACCAAACTGACCCCCAGGTGCTTGTTGGACTTGGAAAAGTAACATCAGGCCTACTGGTTTTCCTGAACCTTACATAGAACACAATAATGAATGACCATGCAGACATATGTAAACAACAACCACAGGACGGATCAGTGAGGACTCAATAACTGGTCTCCCCTTTTCCCAGCCCTTTGAAAGTGTTCAGTGTTCAGTGCATTGGAACTTGTAATAATGACATGTTTGAGCCACTGACCCTAAGTGGTTTATACAAAGCCACACACTTCCCTCTGACTTTTTATATTATATAAAAGAAAGTTTCATGTTTTGACATAGTTTCGACCTATTGGCATGATGAATCAATAGTGTTTTCCAAATAAAAATATCATAAAATATGCTTTAGTTCTCCCTTCCATATTTTTAACATGTAAAACTTATGTGTAATCAAACACTCATTATTTCTAGGGACCCTCTTGGCTCAAGTCAACTGCACATTCTGTACACTTTGTAGTCTCTAATTTATGTAAATGAGTATTTGTCTGATTACACATAAGTTTTTCTTTTCCAATATAGTTCAAGTTAGGGATGCCTCAGTCTTCATAGTCCATTTCAAAAGTTAAACACCGCCAGTGCTGTGCCTTTTTGGAAAGGACAGGCAGTCTGCTGCAGGGAGTGTGGGGCACAGTTATCTTTGGTCACATGGTTCCCCATTTCCACTCAGCTTCCAGAACTTTATTACACTGCAGAAATGTCATTGTTATGATGTTCAGGTTTCCTAATTTGACTTTGCTTTAAGGAACTAAGATGGAGTAAAGTGGGCAGAGAAGTTCCCATGATGGAGAAAGGGAAAAGAGAGGGTGTTGATGTCCAGCTTGGTGTGATGTGGCTGGAGAATGTGGAAGAGGAGACACACAGTGCCTTTTAAGGGTAGTGGAAGTGGTGAGTGGGATGGAAATGAACCACAATAATTCTGGAAATTCCAGAGTCTCTAAGCCAAAACAGCCTTTGAATACTTCTCTGTTTGCTGAACATCACTCACTGGTATAATAGCATTCTATATGCTAATAAAATTTAATGTTGAAGTATAAAATAGAAATATCTGTAAAAACTCAGTCCCCTTCCTTTAGTCAAAGAAATTGTATGTCCATCAAACCCTTTGCTTAGATCAATTCCACTTCATCTTGCTTCTCTCAGTCTGTTGTAAGACCAGATTGTCCTGAAACCAGCTATGTCTGTGACATTCTTTTCTTTTGGTGTGGAAGAGACATTTTAGCACTTGGAAGGATTAGTAGAGAAATTATAGAACATAGTGGATAAGAATGCATGCTTAAAGAATCAGAAAGTACCAGGAACTGACACACACCTATAATCCCAGGGACTCAGGAGGCTGAGGCAGGATTGCAAGTTCAAGGCCAGACTCGGCAACTTAGCAAGACCCTAAGCAACTTAAGCAAGATTCTTTCTCAAAATAAAAAAAAAGAAAGAAATAAAATGGCTGGGGACATAGCTCAGTGATAAAGTACCCCTGGATTCAGTTTCTCATGCCAAACAAAGAAGAAGGAGGAGAAGGAAGAGAAGGAGACTGCCTGAGTTCAAATCCTGGCTTACCTCTTTGTGCTTACCTCATTTTATCATCAGAAGGATTAAATCCATATAAAACATTTAGCATTATATCTGGCATAGAAAGTACTCAATAAACATTTGTAATCTCATAAATATAATAAAAACAGGTTGGTTAAGGTTTTCCATGACTTTAGTCAAGTAACAGATTATGTTTGATATGGTGATTTTTAGATTCAGGATTTGGACTTAGGAATTCAGTATACTAATATTTTCCTGACTGAAAGTCTCCCTCATAGGTGAGGTAATTTCACATTTTCCAAGGGCTCATTTTAAGTTTACTCAAATTCACCGAAATTATAAAAACAAAGAATAAAGTAAGAGGAAGAAGAAATAGATGGGTCCTCAGTAAAAGTCAGAAGATGTAGCAGACTAAATTTAAAAAGTGACGCAAGGGATGGTGATGATCGAGAGCAACGTTGTCACACACTGTCTTCTACTCTCATTGCCTATCCTTCCATAGAGGGAGAACAGCAGGTGTGAGGAGTGGGGGTAGGTCAGGGAGAGCGTCAGGAGAAACCGTGAGCATGAGCCAGGGAGCTTCGCACACTTGGCCGTGACCTCTAAAGTACTTGGAAATGGAGGTAGATGGGCCCCCAGAGCAAATTAAATGATAGATTTGGTTCAAGTATTGAAGACAACAAAACCAAACCATAGCTGTGGCTAAAGCCGGTTTACTCCCCCCACCTCAACACTGAGCAAATAGCTGGTTCCATTCAAAAATGAAGTGTAATTTTTTTTTTTTTTTAAAGAAAAGGGAACTAGCATAAAGTCTTTGCTAGATTAAAAGACAAAGAAATAAGGAATGTAAGCAAGCAGCAAGTAAAGAGCATATATCAAATAGAAAACTACTTAAGAAACGGGTAAGAGATTACAGTTCTGTGTAACAAACAGCTCTTCACAGTGTCAAAGCATTTACAAAACACCTCTCTCTCTCTCTCTCTCTCTCTCTCTCTCTCTCTCTCTCTCTCTCTCTCTCTCTCTCAAAATGGAAGGGGGAGAAAAAGAAGAAAAAAGAAGAGCTGTCTGTTAAAAGATGAAACTAACTCAACAATCAGTTCAAAAATGATCTCTCAGAGCTTAGGAAAAATGGTAAACAAAATCAAAAGATTACAGAGATGATTTAGATCATATTAGAAGAAACTAAAACAGAAAAATCATATCTGAAAACATCCAAGGAAATATGGAATCCAGCTGGAGGAAATCATGCAAAATGAAGTGAAAATATAAAATAGATATAAAATAAGAAAGCAAAGTAATCACAGAGAAAATTGTAATTATGGGATATAGTTAAAGAATAGTCAACATATGCAAAATCTGCATACCTGAAAACTAAAACTGTAGATTAAAAAAATAGAATATAGGGACTGGGGTCGTGGCTCAGTAGTGTACTCATCTGCCATGTGTGAAGCACTGGGTTAGATCCTCAGCACAACATTAATAAATAAATATAATAAAGGTATTGTGTCCATCTACAATTAAAAAATATTTTTAAAAATAGAACATAAACAATTCTTATAACTTCTGTTCAAAGAATTGAATTTAAAAATAGGGCACACACAATATCTCAGGAAAACTGATATAGAATAATTAATACCAAAACATTTCCCAGTGAAGTTACTAAATTGAGGGGGAAAAATCAGTTCATCATAGGATGAATTTCTTTCATCCTAGCAAAGAAAGAAACTCAAATTCAACATGGAAAAAATTAGCTTCACCTCAGACTGAGGAGAGAAATATTTCCAAAGTTCTGAGAGAAAAGAATAAGATTGAAGCATTTTTATACCCAGCCAAGTTGTCTTGCAAGCAGACAGACAGCAGAAATTCCTACAGATAAGGATACAAGAAATAGTCCTTTCTAATAATAATAGCATTAGTCCTTTTTAAAAGAGCAGGAGCTAGCTGGTGCCGTAGCACACGCCTATAATCCCAGTGACTCAGAAGGATGAGGCAGGAGGATCTGAAGTTCAGAGCCAGCCTCAACAAAAGCAAGGTGATGAGCAACTCAGTCTCTAAATAAGTCTCTAAATTAAATACAAAATAGGACTGGGGATGTGGCTCAGTGGTCAAATGCCCCTGAGTTCAATCTCTAGTACCAAAAAGAGAGAGAGAGAGAGTCTCTGTAAATGTCGCCCTAAAGGCTGTGTTACACAGTATATGTGTTGCTTTCTTTTTACCTTTCATTTGAGTTGGTTAACAGATATAGCTATTGAAAATAAGTGCAAGAAGGTAAGAAAAATCACATGTGACAAACAACAAATAGTTGATCAGCAAAGTCTTTACATAGTGAGAAGAGATCATTTTCGTTACTTTCTTTTTCCTTTAGATATAAATCACAAAATTATAGCTTATCTCAAAAAAGTGTCTTGCCAAAAATCAAAAATTGCCACAGAATATTAGTAAGTAATGAATTACTAGAATAAATTTCTTCCTCAGTTTTTTAGCATAAAAAATTTGGGGACTTAAAGATTAATAATTTTACATTACCTTAGCAAATCCATAGCCTTGTGTGGATGAACTCAGGCATACACATTTTCATAGTGTATTTCCTTATTTCCAGGTGTGTCTGATGAGCCATTTCTGTGATACACTGCAAGTTAGCTTTAAATTGACGCAGCACTTGCAACAGATTTTAAAAGTAATAAATTCTAGCACATCTCAGATTAGGAGGAAGAAAAATGCAAACTCAGCTGTGGAAAGGCAATACCATGTGCCTTTCACATTTGTGTGGCATCCACACTCACCTTCATCCTGCCTGGACGTACCTTCCAGCAGTTTATTTTCACCACCCTCACCTCCTCAGCTTTTAGAGAAGTGCATGGGATAAGCCACCCACGTTTCTTGACCAGCTCAATGATCATCAGCTGGCTGGGCATAGGCCTGATTATGTTCTGGAGGCAGAAGAAAGTGGAGAGCCAGGGAGCTCCCCATATCCAGGACTACTACTGCTGTCCACCTGTGTTGAGGAGGCTTTGAGACACAGCTTGCAGATTCTCCATCCTTCATACCTTTATAATCATATGAATCATACAGGTTTCCCAGATACCTGCCAAGGCTTTAATCAAACCAAAGACATGCCATGAGTTGTCCTCAAGTCACAGTTTAGTGTGATCATCATCCACATCCTGATCAAGGGTGGGCTGCAGCATTAGCGCAGGGGTGGGCCTTGTGAGTAGAGAGGAGAAAACAAATGATTTACTTATAAGATGCTGCAAATTATGTTAACAAGGGTTTTAAAGAGATAAAAGTGTTGTTGTAGGGCCCATCTCTCCCAGAGTCGCAAGGTCAAGCTGGATAGCTTTTCCATTTGTGTAACTCTCCTCTCATTTCAGCTTTATTGTCTGATAAGCAGACTTATCTTTGTGATAAATAGATATCATTCTGGCACGTCTTAAAATCAAAACAGTCATGTCTGTGGTTTAAAAAAAAGATAACTTTCTTTTTTTCCATTTTAGATAACTTACATACGGCAAGAATATGAAACAAAATTCAAAGGGTTGATGCCAGCATCTCTAAGACAAGAACTTGAAGACACCATTTCCTCCCTAAAATCACAGGTAATGGCAAGAACTGAGACTTTTCCCAAGGATTTAGGTGATATGTATATCCTGGAAAGAAACTTGAAAATAAACTTGATTCTGAAATCAACATTATGTCCTGAGGAGTCCAGCATCCAGGATGATTGTTTTTGTCTTGTTTTAAATTATTTTTCTTACTACTTTAAGAACTCATTGTTTCAAGCCAGACATGGTGGCATATATCTGTAATCCCAGCAGTTTGGGAGCTTGAGGCAGGAGGATCACAAGTTCAAGGCCAGCCTCAGCAACTTATCGAAGACCTAAGCAGCTTAGCAAGACCCTGTCTCAAAATAAAAAATAAAAAGGGCTAAGGATGTAACTCTGTGGTAAAGCATCCCTGGGTTCAATCCCCAGCACCAATAACAAAACAAAACAGGAACTCATTGTCTCCATAAGGTTTTCTTACAAGTCCCCTTGAAATTGAAAAGTTCAGTCATGGAGCTTGGGTCATTTGCCATCCACATCCCAGTACAACTTCATCCTTTTATTTGCAGTAACTGGTCCAAGTTGCCACCAGTTAGCACATTACTGATTCCTCACTGAACTAAGGGGCAGAGAAGGAAGCATCATTAAGTCGGAAGCGTGTTTATTCTGGTGTATTTTATATGGTTGTTTAAAATAAGATGTATTTTCAGTGCAAGACAAAATAATGACAAGGTATTCAAACTGTTAGATTCAATATTTCTTGTTGAAATACATGGTTGTTGGTATAGTTCATAAAATATAATGTGAAAGGTAAAACTGATTTGACTTTGGATACTTATTTCTAAGTAGACTATATACTTCCATATTTTTTGAATGTTTTATGTATTGCTGGCCTAATGAGTTTTTACTTCTAACATGAGAAAGAGTTCACCTACTCACATTTTTAATAGTTTTAAGATGTGTGTTTTCCTAGAAAGGATCCATGAGTGAGGTATGCCTGCACTCTCTAGGCCAAGAACTCTGCCTGGCACATAGCAGGTGCTCAATAAATTTATTTACAAATAAATGATATGGTTTGATACAGTTCACATTAGCTATATTTATAATGTGTAAGATGAAACATGTAGCAAATTTTAGCTGTCCCTGTTATATTCCCCTCAGTAAAAAGCCTCTTATCTGAAAATGAAATCTTCATTCTGTTGGTCCTTCTGCTACTTATTGCCATTGGCTACCAAGAAGTTGTGCTGTGTCACTCCAGCATATAAAACTAAGTGCTGGAAGAAAGGTCAGCACAGAGTTAAGCAATCTTTATTTACGTGGAAAGCTCTCCTGGTGTGACTCACCTGTTGACTTCTAGGGAGCTACCATAGGGTCAGCAAGGAAGAACCTGAGCCCTTGGAGGAAGGTTGGGTTGTTTCTCCCCACCCCTGGCCCCTGGAGGTGTTGAAGGGAGCTGGGGGGGAATCTGATATCCACCTGCAGGGCTTCTGTTATCATCCATATCATTCACTGTAATAAAACCTACTTCAGCCTCTTAAAACTGGATGTTGACCCAGAAAGAGTGTTGCCAGCTGCACTGGGGGCTCAGAATTGGCAGCTGCATGGAGTCACAGGCCATAGAGTGAGCAAATTTAGTTTGAAAGCACAGGTGCCTGTATTTTTTTTAAATTGTTAGAATTCCGATTGTAGTGCTGCACAGGGGAGGAGAGTTGAATCAATGTAATTCTTGCATCTGTGCAAAAATTAATTGTTCTTTGAGTCATTTGATAAAATCAAAATAGGGTGACAGTACAGATAAGCAAACTCAAGGGACCACTGTGCTAGGCACCCATTTGGAAGCTGTACTTTCCTCTCTCTCAAGCACATTTTTGGTTCTGCCAGTTATACTCTTGCATAGCTGCGCTTCAGAATCAGCCGTTGCCATGGCTACAGCTCAGACCAAAGAGGCAAGAGTAAACAATTCCGATCAGATCAAATGACAACTCTTTTTTTATATATACATACATTTTTAGTTGTCAATGGACATTTATTTTATTTATTGATACATGGTACTGAGAATCGAACCCAGTGCTTCACACCTGCTAGGCAAGCACTCTGCCACTGAGCCACAACCCCAGCCCCAAATTTGATCTCTTGATTACATCAGGCCATAGAATAAATTGTTTTTATTTGAGTGTATAAGGTGCTTTTAACTTATGCTTGTTACAGGTATCTTTAATCGTATAGAAATTTATGCTTCCAAATAATCAAATACATCATAAAGTCGGTTTAAGAGAACATGCTGGAATCCTAGTTTCTTCTGTCTCACATCCCTGCAAAAGTGGGGCCATGCCTGCCACAAGCTCTGCATTGGACATTTTGTACTAATCACTCTGCATCATCATCAGACCTTGGGAAGTAGCAGGCATTAGCCCCATTTCACAGATGAGGCTTCAAAAGCTGAAGTGACTTTCCTAGAGCCTTAGAAGCCAAGCCAAGAATTGAACCCAAGTTGGCCTAATTCCAGGCAAAGCTCAGGCTCTTTCCACTGCAAAATACTGTCTCTCCAACCTCAGGGAATTCCCAGGATGGATTGAGGTTTCCAGAAAGCAGTAATTTTCTTTTCACTCACTCATTCATTCATTAAACAGCTAGTGAATAACAGCCACCTGCCCAGCCCTGGAAAAGACTGGGGTACAGAGACTGGAAGGAGTCCTCCTGTCCCAGCAAGCCCTCAGGTTTGGGGAAGAGACCTGAAAACCAACGGCCACTGGGCAGGATGGGAGGAGAGGCGCCAGGGATAGAATCCAGCAGTGGAGAAGAGGGAGCCGCTGCCGTGGCCCAGGGCGAGGCCCCCACGGGCAGCCGGGGAAGGAATCATGGCAGCATTCCGTAGGAAGGTGACATGAGCCATAGAGGATGAATAGGAGACAGTCAGCCAAGCATTCCATAGAGAGAAAATTGCCCATGCCAAAGGGCAGGAGTATGGGAGACGTGTGTGAGGTGACAGTGGTGGCAAGGGCTTTCGGGCAGATGAGGCCACAAAGATAGGATGGGGGCCAGATAAATTGGCTCTGCAGAATGGAGTGTGACTTTATTCTATCTAGTGCATTTTCAGTAGGGATGAAATGTGACCAAATGTTAAAAAACACATCACTGACATTCAACAAATCCTGAGCTTTATCTAAGAAGTTGTCTGAATCTAGATAAAATCCTACCGTGTTCTATGTGCAATATTGACATTTGAGCCGTAGTCACCTTTTCTCATAGAAGGTGTCTTTTCTAGGTTAACTTTCTACAAAAGAGAGCATCCATCCTTCAAGAAGAGCTGACGGCATACCAAGGCAGAAGGTGAAGCCATGGGCAGAGTGCCCTCTCATTACTTTGTATTGTTTGCACCTGCGAGTCTCCTGGCTTGACTTTTAAGTCTGTCAGAATGCTTAGATGTAGTATGGGTTTTGAAAAAACAGACATGTTTTTAGTAAATAGCCTGACTTTGAGCCATCACCCACTTCTGCTGATCACAGGGCTTTGTCAGCCCCATCAGAACAAGATGGGGGAACCCAGGGCATGGCAAAGGCGGGCATCCTCCAGGTGGTCAGCAAGATATGGTCTGGAAGGCTTTTGCAGAGTGAAGGAGGCACCGTCCTTCTTCAAGACGAGGAGGTGATACAGTTCTTGCTGTGATTGGCTCACATCTTCAAGGTCCCCTGTCCCCTAAGGGCTTGGCACTGTTCTCCAGACCCAAATAGATCAATGCTCCGTGAAGTTGAAACACTGGCAGAGATGAGTGCCCCCAGTGTGCTCTTCTCAGGGATGTGACCTTTTAGTCAAAGGTTCCCAGTGATGTCACTGACCTAGATTGTGTTTGCCTGCTCCAATTCAGTACAACAATCTTGCTTTTCATGCTGTGAAGATTAAAGCATTTACTTGGCATTGAATGAAAAGGAAAGAGCTGCCATGCCTGTAATTCCAGTGGCTTCAGAGGCTGAGGCAGGAGGATTGAAAGTTTGAGGCCAGCCTCAGCAACTTAGTGAGATTCTCAGCAATTTATTGGAACTCTGCCTCCAAATTAACAGGACTGGGGTTGTAGCTCACTGGGAAAGCACCTCTGGGTTCAATTCCCAATACTGTAAACAGACAAATAAATAAATGGAAAGAGCTTACAAATAATCTTTAATTTTTCAAAAGATTCTGTTTGATGTAAATACAATTTGGTTCTTATAGGCAACAGTGCTGAAATTTTGATATCAAATATACTTTTAACCCCAAACTTCTCTAGAATTATATCACATTTTATAACAACAGACCCATTAAGCCCACAAGTCCTAACTGAGGTTTTGGTTTTCAGGTAACTGCATGAGGAGATGCGGTGGGTGTGAACGTCCAGGCCACACTGTGCCCCTCATCCCACAGGTTTGAAGATGTGGATATTGTAAACTGTGAGATCACTGGCATTTTTTAATACTTAAGTGTAATTAATATCATAAAAACGTCATCATTCACACATTAGTGGGGTGGTTTTATTTGTGTCTGCCTAAGTTATTTTTTTTAAATCCCTTTTATTTCTGATTTCCTTTTTGTGTGCTTTTGAGTGTGGGCTGAGAAACGCCTTTTCTTGAAAAAGCAGTGGTTCCTCATGGCATGCCATGTTCATGGTTTGCATAGAATTTTAGTAGTTGGGTATGATCAAAATCAAGTTTGTAGTATCATATCAAAAATTTTAATCTGTTTATATTGTTTCATGTTTGTGTTCATGTATTATTAAAGTATTATTTTGTACTTATCAGTATTCTTTCTACTTTTTAACCACACCTCATTTGCTAAAATAAATGTGACATATACAGGTATTTTTCCCTAGCAAATACTGACAATGTCAAATTGAACTTTGGAGAAAAAATTCTGTCCTGTCAGAGATCAAATTCATGATTAGAGCTGAGATCAGTGTTTAGAATAAAACCCCCGGGCCACCCAGTGTGAGTCAAGTACTTGTGGTGTCTCTCCAGTCGGCTTCTGGAAGGACAGAGGCAGCTTGGTGTGAGAGTTTGTGTCAGTAGCTATGGCTCTACTGTTACTTTGTTGATTTCTTGTTTTCTGGTGGTTGTTTTAATTGTCATTTTAATCAGCAATCCTTAAGAAAGCCTGAAGTCTTGTGCCGAGGCTACAGCACATTGGCAAGTGATCACAGCATGCACTTCTTCAGGTCCTGTTTGCTTGGGGGCGCCTCCTTGTTGAGAGAACATGGCTTTGTTCCAGTGAATGGATGTTTAAGTCTGGGTCCCTCTCTCCTCCCCAATGCCCTTAGGCAATTCTGAGCCACTAGGTCAACCCAGATTTGCCTTGAAAATTTTGTATTGCAGTAAATGGGTGCATAATATTCTTCCGAATCTCTACGGCGTGTGCCATGGACCTTGGAGACTCTAAAATTCTGACCTTCGGGTGTGGCTGTAATCACCTCATTTGTGGTAAAGGACAGGGCAGAAAGTTTATTTACACTTTTTCAAAATTCTTTTCTCTTTCCCACACCCATGACTGTTGTTTGCTGCCCAAGGATTAGTTACTTATGTGCTTTGACTGAGACACGGAGATGATAAGGAAATAACAGGTTTTACAGCCACTTCCAAAGCCAGAACCAGGATCAGCTCGATGTGGCCTTGTGGCAGCCATCGGGCAGGCTGGTTTTCTTGCACTAACACATCTCTGTAGTGCCAGCACTCTCCCGGTGACACTTAGGTGCTCCCCCTGCCACCTTCCAGAAATCTAAGTCTCTGTCCTGTGGAAGATCAGGTTTGTCTCTCACGTACAATACATTATTGCACTGCCTTCAAGAATATTCAAGAAAAGCAAAATTGTAGCAGATGCTATTAAAACCACCTATTGAGGACATCTGGTACTCAGACTATGATTTAGTACTCAAAAGGAAAAGATTATGGCTATGTGATTAATGTTAAGTACATCTGTGCAGACCATGAAAAACAGGTTGGGGCTCAGCAGATTTCATTAGTGAAGTTATTAGCTTCTCGGACTGAAAATACTTTCTGGATTGTATTGTATGCTAGAATAGGAACTCCCACACAGAATATTTGTGTTCCCTGAGTAAATACCAGTAGGTGTTTTGGAAAATTGCCTGCTATTCTTCCTTTCCCTTATTTCAAGAGTTGTGAAATGACAAACACTGATGAACCTTTGACATCGCCCAGATCCTGTTTCCCAACTGAAGCAGGCCGTGTATGTCTGGAGTAAACCAAAGGAAACTTTAGTTCACTTTGATTGGATATGATAGGAATGGGTGGTTGACACTGATGTGCTCATGAATGTTCTCTGATAAAGGGAGAGAAAGAAAAATAATGTATTTGGCATGTTTGAAATTTCTTAACTGAGTTGAGCACTGAGTATATAAATGGCTACTGGGAGAAAAAGCAGGTGCTCAGGAAATAAATTATAAACACTGTGCCTTATTATAAAATCATCTAAGAGTTCATCCTTTCTTTTATCTGGTGGAAGATCAATTGTTCATCACAAGTACCTAATTTAGTTACATCTCCAGTTATTATTACTGGCTGCCGTACCTGAGTCAGCCACCTGTGCCTTCTGTATTTCATCATGTGATTGTCAACAGGTAGTGCTGATAGGGCGTTTGGAGTAAGCAGAGCAGAAGGAAAGCTCTGGGACAGTGTTTTCGCCGTGTGTTACCCACCCTCTGTTCTCCAGGGGTCAAGAGAGAAGGGCTCACAGTTAGCCATTCGGTCATCTGCACGTGTCATCGTTTCGTCTCAGTCCATCATTTCTGCATCACCAGCAGTGGGCCCTGTCCAGGGGTCTGACTTCTGATTTTGCCGCCTCCTGAACTTCAGAGGGCAGCCATAGAGGCACAGTGCAGAAAGGCAGGCTCAGGTAGAGGGAACAGGTGTAGACGTATGTGCTCCATAGGTTGTACAAAAGACTGTGACTCCAGGGAGAGAGCTCAGATGCAGACATCCTCCCGTAATGTCACACATTAACAGAGATGTCTTCAGAAACGGGCATGTGCTCATGGTGGTGAGCAGCCTCATTAAAGGCGTCTGCAGAGAGCAGTGCAGAAAGAAGATACTGTGCGCCTGAATTAACAATTAACAGCTCCCTCATTGAAGTGCATCACCACCCAGAGAAGGCAGTGGCTGTTGGCTTTCTGTCTGAGAGTAAAAAGGAAAGGTAAAACATCAAAAATGGTGGGAGAAAAGTTCCAGAACACAAGGTCATTTTAATTCATAGTTTCCTTAAAAGAACTGTCTCTTCTGAGCTTTCATATTTTGTTCAGAAAGGTCATCTCTTTTAAGCCTTGTCATTAAAGACAGTTTGCTCTTTAAAGTGAATTATCAAAGGGTATAGAAATTGCAAGTTACTGAAACTAAAATGCATGATCAATTTTAAGTCTGCTAACTAAAGCCTCCTTAAATTTGGATGTGCTTTTGTCCTGGCAGTCCCTTTGATAAAAACCAGGAAAAGATACATGGTTGGTCAATTCAAAGTAGGGAAAGAAGATAATTAGATAAAACTTTTTTCAACTATCGAAGTGGCTCTTGACTTTGGGGGCTTGATTAGGAAGTTGTGGCCTAGGCTGTAATGGTATTTGAAGAGTAAAAATTCAACACCCCAGATTCTGACCTGGTTAGTATCAACATTCTTCACTATATTGTCTTAGGAATAGAATCAAACTTTAGATCAGATTATTTACCACTCACAGGGAAGAGGAGAAATAAAATTTGTAACACAGACTTCAAAAGACCTTTAAAATCTGGATCCCTCTCCAATAATACCTAATTCGATTGAAAGTTTGTTCATTCAGTATTAAGCAAGGATTTCCATCTGGCAAATGTTCTACAACCAAAGACCCTGGATGTGGCTCTGGAAGGCTTTATCTGCACTTCAGGCTAGCAAATAGTCTCATATCTTTTTTAGGAGTCTGCCACTTAAGTGAGGCCACATGGAAGATAGCTAGGTGGATATGAAGACTTCATAGAACAGGAAAAGGGCTACCTAGTGAGAAGTGATATATTTAATCAGCTAAAATATAGTCACATGAATGAAACCATTTTGCCCATGCCCTCTCCTAATACTAGGAAAGGAAATTCACAGGTGGAATTAACCAATTAGTTTTAATTCCTTCAGTGACTCTTTGCATCTCACTGTTTAGACAATAACATGAAGGGTTATGCTAGACCAGGATTTCCTGAATTCATCCAGTGTTTCTCAAACTAGTATCCTGACCAGCCACGTTCTGTGTCTTCAAGTGTTCAGGTGTCATGTTTTGGAAACGTGTCATGCTGTATGCCCCTTTCAAAGATGCACGTTATATCACCTGCTTGGTCATTCATTCATTTTATAGTTACTGTTTGCCAGCTATGTGCTAGACAGTACATTTGTCACCCAAAACCTAGTGCCTTAAACAATATTTATTATAAAACAATAATGTATCATCATGACTCCCCATGCTGATGGCTGACTGGGCTCAGGTAGACAGTTCTCATTTAGGTGTTAAGCGGTGTGCAAGCAGATGGTGGCTAGGGCCAGCATAGGAGACAGGGCTGCAGCCCACACTGGCTCACTCACACATGGGCAGCTGTTGCTACCGTCATGACAGCTGGAGCCTGGCAACTGTGAGAGTTCTCCTGAGCCAGCCCAGCAAGAGACCCCATCAGGCCTGTCCCAGGAACTGGCAAAGCATCGATTCTGTATTCTGTCAAAGATAGAGCCTTCCTGGAGTCAAGGGTAGAGGCCCCAGCAAGGTCAAAGAATGTGTGGCCATCTTTGATCTGCCACACCCTTTGAATAAAGAAATCTCCGTAACCTGGAATTTGCTGAAAGGATTTGACACAGGGGAGAGTTCTTTAGTTTATTCTGGGGCCCACATATTTTACTATACAGAGTTCTGTCAAATCTTGATTAGAGAAGTCCCAACCTAATTGATTGCTAAAAAGTTCCTTCCTGTCCAAAAATTCTGTTAATTCATGCTACATCTCTATAATCCCAGGTTAAATTGAGGATCTACAAATTCTTCTTGGGAAACCCTGAGCTAGGAATGAGGCCATGACATCCTCTCTGAATCTTTTGAAAGATGGTATCAACCATAGCTGAACGTTGTTTTCAACTCTGCTGTTTGGGGCTTGGTATGCACTGTTTATTATAATTATCTTAGCAAGTATATTATTATAAAGTTCCATGAAAACCAAGACCCTGTGCTTAGGAGAGTTTTCCCTCTTTCGTGGAACTGTCAAGCACATGGAAGGATGTGAACTTGATGAACTTTTGCAGGGGAAATTTCCTGAGCCACAGAACACTTAAAAACTGCTCAACTAAGTAGAGCACAGTCATCTAGGTAAACACATGAATCAGCCTTCTAATTGCCCCGTTAGCTCTCTCCCCCTCACCGTGGCAGCAAGTTATCTCTGTTTTTGGTGCTCAGCTACCTCCTGTATCGCTCCTCTCAGCCTGCGCCTGGGTGGGGAATGTAAATACTCAGTGGAAGCCAAGTGCAAAGAGTTGGGCTGCCTCTGCTGTCCGACTCTCCCATGTCACTGAACGCTGGGGGTCAGAGGACGATTGAGCCAACCTAGTAATCAGCCTGTATTTTGAAAACATCCAAAGGGTCAGTTTGACTGGAATTCATCTCTCTTGAGCAAACAAAGCCTGAAAGTTTGAGGGTGAAAAGAAAATAGAAAAAAAAAAAAAAAACCCTTTCTGTAAGAAGGGAAATATTTTCCTAACAGGAGAGTGGAGGGTCCTGAGAGTCTTGTACTTTAAAGAAATACGTGGATGTTGACTGAGATTTCTTGATCGGGTCTTGCTTTTCCCATTTTGCTGGTGAAGTAACAAGCTGTCACCTATCTGTGTCCAGCCCATCCTCAGGTTAGGTGCAAGCTTTGGTTTTAGCCCAGTTTCCCTGGAACACTTTGGTGTTTCCCAGCACCTGTGGTGTCACAATCCTGTGGGAAGTCCTTCAGAGCCCTGATCACTTGGCCCATTACCTATCATTGTATCTGTAAGAAAAATATTTATCCAGGCCCAGCCGCGTTGGTGACTACACAGGGCCTGGGCAGTGTTGCCTCCTCTTGTCCCCACCTGCTCCTTCTCAGAGTTAAGGATCTTGCAGCAGTTTGCTGCCTAGAGTGGTATTTCTAATACATTCTCAGGGAACCTTTCTCTGACTGAGTTCCCACTTGTGTTATCTGATTTTCTTCCTCAGTATTTTTATTTATGCACTGTGAATTTGGAAGCTGTTGCAATATAAATTGGGTGGACTCAGGGTTTTCCTTAAAAACCCTTTCCATGATCTTATTGGACGGTGCTGGTGTATGTGAGAGAGGGAGAGGTAGTAAATCTACATACCTTCAAAGGCAAATCCATACCATATTTCTTCATAGTGCCCCAAATCTTTTTTAAATAGACTAATTAAGATCACAAGTGTGAGTAGACCTCCTACTGCTGGCCCTTGCTATTAGCTACTTTGCCTAAAACCATACAATGTTCACTCTCTCTGCTTTATTTTTTTTAATTGGTAGAGGAGAAAGATTAATTAGCCCCATCTCCTTCTCACATTGTAATGATTGTTTTCCCTGTGATACCACCTCTAATATGCAAGGAGCAAGCTTTGGACTGAGTTCAGCTTTCCAAAATTTGAATACATTTGCTCAAAAATTAAATATTCTGCAGAACTTTGCTGACTGTGTCAGGGACCAAGCCCAGGATTAAGAGATATACAGGGACGAACAAGACCTTGGCAACCTGCTTCTTGCCCATGAAGAGCTTGTAATCCACGAAGAAAGAGAAATCTATCTACACCAAAGAAAACCCATAATACAAGAGAAAACATGTCTTTATATGAGAGAAATGCCAAATGCCATGAGAATTCCAGGGAAGCAGTAGCATCTGAAATGAAGTGTCAGAGGAGGTGACGCTTTGGCTGGAGTTTGGGATAGAGTAGGAGGAATTCGATAGGCAAAACTGTGGGGAAGAACCTACCAGATGCCATCACAGTCTGTGCTGTGTTCAGGGCCTGTAGAATCCTTTACAGCGTTTAGAATGCAATTGCTGAGAGAAGAGAGCATGACACAGATTTTAAAGGTGCACTGGAGTCAGTTGATGAAAGATAAGGGGAACTGCATTACTGACTGCCCTCAGTCCCCAGCCAGGCCTCTATAGGAGAGGGCCCAAGGGCTTTGGAGTCAGGTGACCTGAAATCGGGCAGGTTGCATAGCTTCTCTGAGTCTGGGTTTCCCTCATCTTAGAAAAGAGAACTAACAGGACATGGTAATGAAGATTCAGTGAGACAGTGCATTTTGTAAAAGTCTAACACATAATAAACTTTGAATAAATGTAGGTTCTTTAGATTTTATAAATGGCAATCCTCGATAATCTCATAAGATAATTATTATTTATTCTCAAGAAAACTGAAACAAAGAGTAGTTTGGAAATTTGCCCAAGGCCACTTATCTAATATCTGATGAGGAACTTCCATGGTTCGGCATAATGCAGTGCCCCCGTAATGGGGGACAAGTTTGGAGTTTTATAAGCAACAGGGAGCAGCAAAGCATTTTGAGCAGGAGAATGACACCATCAGAAATTGCTGTATGTGCACCTGTCTAGCAGCAGCCTGAGTGGGAGGCCGCAGAGGAGACGAGCCTGGAGGCAGAGAAAAACCTGGGAAACGTGTGCCGTGTTCCCATAAATTGTCCAGGTCACCAGTGAGAGGAGCATTTCTCTGTGAATGAAAGTGGGTCAGAGATTCAGTAGCCACCCAGCACCTGAGTGAATGAGATGTTGTGAAAGAGAAACAAACACTTGTGGATCAAGGTTTCCAACCTAAATAATGTGTGCCACCGATTTGAGCAGGGGAAGAGGGATGGGTTTGGAGTCAGACAGAATAGCTTCACCAGGTAACTGGAATCCTGGGCCAGGGCCCAGAGGTGTGCCAAGTATGAGCACCTGGGTTAGAGTGGGTCTTGGGAGAGCCGTGGTTTCTCCCAGAAGGGGAGGACTTGGGGAAACAGAATGGGAGAAGGAGAGGAGACCAGAGGGTACGTCATGGGGGAGTCCAGGAAAAGGGGTCAATGAGAGGGAAGTGCTAGTGGCAGAGAGGGGGCTGATCAGCAGGATAGGACTTGGAGTGCTTTAAAGAAGGTAAAGCCCTTTGAACTTGCCCTTGAGAAGTCAGGCTGGGCAGTGGATTAGAGGATTAAATTCCTGACGGCTCCAAACTGAAGGGTGTGGTAGCTCCGAGACATCTGCAGTCCTGAGATTAGTGGAGCATGGAATAGACCTTCTGAGCGCTCCCCTGGGGGCTGGAGGCAGGTCCTTCCTTTGATGCTAGATGGCAGTTTGCAGTTGCCAGGGGTTCTACTAGACGCCAAGCCCAAGAAAGCACTGGAGCTCGGGAGGCCCAGCCATGGCAATTGATATCCTGGGTTATTTCTGAAAGTGAAAGGAAATATTTTAAAAGTTTAGCTCTCCTTTCATACAGTCTGCACCAATTTGTAATTTTTGTAGAGTAGCTAAATGAAGTTAGCCACTTTGCAAACTAGCCCTCAGAATAAATCATGATGATAAAGTTGACCCTCTAAGACGGAAGTTCCTCTACACTCATTCAAATATTTCGCCTCTAATTCTTACTGATAAGAAATTTTAGAATTATCTGGTTCCCGGGCATCTTTATTCTTACAACAAAATATTCACTTTAAGATATTTGGGTAGAATTTAACCTGAGTTAGTACAATTTAATCACAAAATTATATTCTTTCATGCCTAGTACCCCCTTTTAAATACAAAGCAAAACCAAAAACCAGTAGTGAACCCAGACAAATGATCATGAGCACATTTCAGGGGTAGAAAAGATTTCATTAAGACATAGTAATGTGAGGGACAATATGAGGGCTTTAGGATTGAACACCAAAAGATGAAATAACTTTAAAAATGGACATTAACACAAATGGAAATTCAACTTATTAAAATTCTGAAGACATAGGTAGAGTGTCTTGCTTACCGACCCAAAAGTATTCTGGGATGGATCAATGGATGGGTGGATGGATGGGTTGATTGACTGACTGATTTTTGGTACCAGGAACTGAACCCAGGGGCACTTAACCACTAATCCACATCCCCAGCCCTTTTAGATATTTTATTTTGAGACAAGGTCTCACTAAGTTGCTCAGGGCCTTGCCAAGTTGCTGAGGCTGGTTTTGAACTTGTGATTCTCCTGCCTCAGCCTTCTAATCCCAGCCTCTGGGATTACAGGTGTGTGCCACCATGCCCAACAGTATTTTGATACCCTAAATTTATTTAATTAATTTTGTAAATGCTTACCACAATGTCTTCCTTTCCTTGTTTTTTGCTTTCTTCTTTTTTTAAATATTTTCTTTTTTTAATATTTATTTTTAGTTGTAGTTCGACACAATTCCTATTTTAAAAAGTTTATTCATTTTTATGTGGTGCTGAGGATGCAACCCAGGGCTGCGCATGTGCTAGGCGATCGCTCTACTGCTAAGCCACAACCCCAGCCCCCTTTCCTTGTTTTTTTCATAGTTTAACACCAAAATGACCTTCATGTCAACACTAAAAGTTAACAGATTTAGCAAGGAAGTAAGGCAAGACTTTGTAATTTTATCAAATAGCTTAGATTTCGGGTTCATTTTAGAGGAAGAAAGAGACATAATGGCTTTTTTCCTCCTAGTAACACTGAAAATAGGACACTTGGGCATTTTGTAATTTCTGAGTAGGGCAGGTGGTAAAATCAAAAAATGTTTTCTTTTGTTGCCTGTCCTCCAAAGAAGTGGCAAAGGACCTGACTTTTTCTGGTACCTGTAAGCTATAGGGAGGATCCCATTGACTTCCTCTGAGCAGAAAATGGCTTCCCCACAGTGCTGAGGGTCGGAGTCTCTACTGGGAACGTCCACAGAGACGACAGGGGTGAGTACACGTGCCCGGAGCCGAGGGCACGTGCCACCAGCAGGCCAGCTCTGGGTTTCTTTCTTATCTCAATAACAGAATGTACACCTTCCAACTGCAAAAAGAGAAGTGGAGCCCCACTGTAGCTTTAAACCCTGTCAGTATTCACTAGCCCCTTGCAGAGATCAGACAGTGAGAGGGCTCTAGACATGAACTGGGACTTTTTTTGCACCTGGTGTCCTAGAAGTGGTGCCACCCCAGATGGCATGGACTCAAAGCAAGTGAGAAGTGCCATGGGTGATTATGAGCTTGAGTTCAGAATACCTACCACTAATGCTCAGGGGCTGTGCTCTTCTCCCAGGCACTTCAGGATCAAATGAAGAAGATCCCAACCCACAAAAACCATGCTATTGTGGAGAAGTCCTGAGTGTTGTTCCTAGAAATCTGTGTAAAACCGAAAGTCACATTCATCTTCCTCTGAAGGGAGTGTTTGGGCCAAAATTAGGTGGAATCTTATTTCACATTAGCTTTACTGTAATATAATTTAAATAATTCCATTTTACATACTTAGACTATACTGTAATTCCTGCTTGATCATAATGGTTTTATCTGTATTAACAAAGTGATTATACCCCAAAGGGTAGTGGGATCTTACTTTATGCCTTGTGACCATGGAGAAGAGAAAGAATAAATTCTACTGTGTCTTCAGGCAAGTTATTAAATCTTTTATTGTGAAAGCATAGCTCGTGAGGCTTGATTTAGGGCAAGAGCTTGTACTGATAACCAGATTCTATGGCTAGTACTTTGGTTAAATTGGCTTTTATGCTAGCCACTTAAACTCTGTCTGACTTATTTCCACCATCCAGATAAATAGACAAGAAATCATGACCAAGGCATTATCAAATCAGGCATTATCAAATCAGTAACATGTAGGCATTCTAGCATAGGCATCATTCAGGCATCTTGAAAGGGCCATGTCAAAGTCACCTGGCTGATGCTGAGACCCACCCTTCATACCCAACAGCTTATCTTGCTTCCTTTTGCTTTGTTGTTGTTTTGTTTTGTTTTGTTTTTGTGCTACTGAGGATTGAACCCAGGAGCATCCTATCACTGAGCTACCCGCTTGCCCCTTTTTTATTTTTGTTTGAGAGTCTCACTAAGTTTCCAAGGCTGGCCTTAACCTTGAGATTCTCCTGCCTTGACCACCCAAGTGTCTGGGTTTATAGGTGTGCACCACTGTGCCCCACTTCGTATTGCTATTTTAAGGTCTTTTCTTAACCTGAATAAGACCCCTACAGACCAACAGCTAAATAAGCATTTAGTAAAAAATATTTGAAGCTTCTGAAGAGCCAATTCCTTTATTAGAAGAGAATGTGGTAGGCTCATTTATGAAGTAGAAAAAAAATTTTGACAGTGTGGTAGATACCTAATCAGAGGGACTGAATCTCCATATGCCTCAGAATCAAGCAGTAGTTTGGGCAAAAGAGCCATTCTCTGCTAAGCACATAAGAACATGAAGAGATTTTTAGCACCACCAAAGCAGTGTTTCATCACTTCCAAAAATGAACCTGCTGTTTTGATGTCAAAGGACAAAAGAAAGATTTAAGAACCTTTCCAGAAGCATCAAAGAGTTTTGCAGAAAAGTCAGTAAAGGGGGAGGGGGGACAAAGGACTCTTTTCTCCACCAGCAGTTACCACCTAGTGGATTTCTAGAGCATTCATGCACATTAAGGCCACAGTAACTGTTTTCTAGAGATGACTCTGATTTTGAACATAGTTCCAAGGCCCTCAGAGCAGTAAAAAATGATGATGCAAAAATGCCATTTCCTGTCCAACATCACTGGGCGCATATCTTTAGAAAACTCAGCCAGCTCTGCCCATAAAGGAAACCTTCAGACAGGAACATTCATGACCTAGTTTTTAATTCGATTGTTGGTTTTGTATATATTTCCTGAGTATTTAGGTAAGAAAATGTCTGCTTTGCTTTTTTATTTTTGAAGCCACTTGTGGTATTTTTAATATTATCAAACAGTTTCTTACAAATGGAACCTCCAGTTATAACAAGATACCTATGGGGGGAAAAAAGAATGATTTAACTTATTGCTAGCTTGGTAACCAATTAGGTTATAGAAGGATCACTTGTCTTTATTTAGGGAATTTGGGACTGAGAATTGTTTTATACACTTCTTCCAACTTTTATAGAGACCAAACGTGCAGAGCTTTTACTCCTAATAACTCAAGGTTTAACCAGAAGAGTGGAAAGAGCAGAGCTGTAGGGGAGCCAGAGTAAACAGCTCTTGCTGAATCAAGCACTTTCCAAGAACACCTCTAGAGGAGTCCTCTCCTAAGATTAGCTTAGCAAGTGACCCATGTGTCTTCCCCTAGGCTTTCCAGAGTAAAGAATGATTGATTTAGGAGACTGATTTGAGTGTCATTCAAATTGCTTAAAATATCCAAAGCAAGAAAGAGCATGAACTGTCCACAATAACGGGGAAAATAAATATTTAAATTTTTACAGAAAGTAACACCACCATTCCTCACAGCCATGACCAAGGAGGGGCTGGACACCTGTCATCAGTGGACCCTTGTTCCACTCCAAGGAGGGAGCTGCCTAAGAAGCAGCACACACTGTCCAGAAGTTGAGTGACAAGATCAGTCCACCTACCCAACAGATGCCCTTCCTCATGTGGCCATGGGAGCTGCACCTTCCTCATCACATGGCTTACCCCATCCCTCCCCCCACCTGGTGTGCTCAGGCCACCACTGTTCACCTTCTCCTTCACCAGCGCAGGGAACATCTTCAGCCTGCCGTGTTCACGCCCCTCCTTCCCTTTCTTTCCTTCATAAGAATACCATCCCTGTTTAGTTTTCCATGCAAGATTCTTCACACAGACATGAATGCAGAGCCTGTGCCTAGGGTTGCCCAGTGGGACAGTCACAGACCTGGGCACAGTCATGACTACCTGATGGAAAGGGTTTCTCCTAGCCCAAATATGGAGTGCTGAACCCTATATGGCGCCCATTTCTTCCTTTCAGTATGGCCTCACCTGGGGGCCATCACTTAGCATTTTAAGATGCAGTGATTCATTCTGTGTGTATTCAAGATATCCCCTCTGTGTGTCAGGCAGTGATCCATAAATGAACTGGGCACAAGTCCCATGCCCCAGGAGGTCACAGTCTAGTAGAAAAACATAAAGTGGGATGTAAATACCTGCAGTATGTAGTATGGAGCCCGGTGCTTCCTAAGAGAGTTCTAAATAAGCCAGAAGACATGCTCCCTCCCAGCCTGAGAGTTCAGGGGGGAGTAGCAGTCATGCTCCAGGTTTGGGGACATGTGGCATCTGTCCTCTTTCTAGAGCAGTGTGTTCCACTGCACGAGTGGTACCCCACTGGTGCAGTTGTAGGCTCAGCTCCGTTTTCTCAAGTGTAAAGGAGCAAGGACGGCAGTGGACACCATGGGAGGCCAGGAAGTCCGTTCTCTGGTTAAAGCCACCAATGTAGTTACAGAGAAAACATGTCAGAAAGGCAGTGGCTCACAGTTCATCACACCCTCCAAGAGCCCATAGTCAAGGGGACTGACTTTAGATTGTGGTGCAAGATCTTTTAGCCCCTTCACTATTAGGCATTGAGTAGGCACAGAAGGAAGAAGTATTCTTTTCTTTTTACTTCATTTTTAAAATTTCTAGACAGGGGCTTGCTAAATTGCTGAGGCTGGCCTCGAACTTATAATCCTCCTGCTTCAGCCCCCTCCTTTGCTGGCATTATAGGCATGCACCATCACCCCTGGCAGAAATATTCTTTTTAGATAGAACTCCATTCCATCAGATCTAACTGAAGTGTGGGTAGATTAGAAAGCTCCTTCATCGGCAGAGGGGTTGCTGGATCCCTTCGCTGTTTTCACTATTGACCCAGCTTGTACCTAATAAGATGGGTACCTGTAGCTGGGTTTGTTAAACAGCTCCAGGATTGAATTTCTGCTTGGTTCTTTTCTCCCTGCTCTGAACATAAGTTCCTGAAGATTTATATTAAATAGAAGATAAGCTAGAGAAATCTCAACAAGCTATGTAGCTTGTACAGGGAGATCATTTTCCATTAGCAAGCTCAACCATTTTGTCTCAGGAATATACAGCAGAGGTCAGCAAATTTTCCTATAAAGGGCCAGATAGTAAATATTTTTGGCTTTAGGCCATTCAATCTCTTTTACAACTACCCAGTTCTGCAATTATAGTGCAAAAGCAGTCACAGAACAAATGTGTATGCATTCCAATAAAACTTTATTTACAAAACAAGTAGCAGACATGCTTCAGCTGACAGCTTGCAGAAGATTGGTTTCCCTCTTTACGTGCCTTTAATTAGAAACTTTTGGGGCTCATAGAATCTCTAGGTTACCATGAGACTTTCAAGTTACTTCTGTCTTGTATGCCTGGATGGAGGGGTGTTTCATTGAATGAATGGATCAATGGCATCCTAGTCCAGCTGCTTCTGGATGATTCCCTTTATCACCATGTGCAAAGTAAAGTTGTTAGCTCCCAAGACAACCATTTTATTGTTCGAAGCTCCTCTTCGTTTGAAGCTTTTTTCTTTTTTTTTTTAAATGACTTCAACTTGTTCTTCCTATAACTTCTACCCACTAGTTGCAATTCTGCTCTTTAGGGCTACCTAGAATGGTGCTAATTCTCCTCCCTTGTGACTGGCATTTGCTGTCAGGTGCACCCTTGACATTCATCTCTAGTGAAGAATCCTCTTCCTTTAGCAGTTCCTAGATGACATGGCCTCCAGCTCTTTCCACAGGGGGGATTCCTCCAGTTGTCAATAATTCTTTAAAAGGGTGCACACTGAACCCTTCCTCCAGACATGGCCACGGCTGCTCTCCTTGCTTCAATCATGTATTTTCTTACCTTTTTTGAGAAAGGTGCTAACCCTCTACAGACTAGTTTCCAATGCCAGTAACTACTGAGATTGCTCTTGCTAAATTACGTCATTGTCAAATCTAAAGGGCAGCCTCCATTTCTCCTCATTTGCCTGTCTTCCCTCTACTTTCTTTTTGGGTGGGGGTGTGGGGGGGGTACTGAGGGTTGAACTCAGAGGCACTCAACCACTGAGCCACATCCCAGCCCTATTTTGTATTTTATTTAGAGCCAGGGTCTCACTGAGTTGCTTAGCACCTCGCTTTTTCTGAGGCTGGCTTTGAACTCGTGATCCTCCTGCCTCAGCCTCCTGAGCCACTGGGATTACAGGCGTGTGCCACCACACCCAGCTTTCTCCCCTCTACTTTCTTGAACTGTTCTCCCTTGTCTAGTCCCCGTTCTGCATCTCTGCCATTCCCAATCTCTTTTATGGGCTTCTCTTCTCCTTTCCTCTTAATGTTGGCTTGTCCATACCTCATTCCCCAGATGAACGTAGTGGAGGCACCTGCTCCTGCTCATCACCTGTGACACAGCTCAGGTCTGTCTCCTGCACTTGGACCCAGACATTTAAACATGTCCACCTTTGCATTCAATGAGCAACAGGGATTCAAAACATCTAGGACTCACCTTGTCCTCTTTACCAGTCACCACATATGAAGCCCACGGTACCCTAAATCCTGTTTCTCCCTCAATCCTTCCATCTACTTAGTTGCCACCTTCTGCAAATTCTGCTGCCTCCCAGCTCCCTGACTCTGTTCTCCGCCTTCACCGTCAGTGCCTGTTGATTCTATCCCAATAGCTTCTCAACCAGCCTCTCCAAGCCACGTCCATTCTCCCCACCACTTCCAGCCCATCTTCTGGAAAGCCACTCTGACCCCGCTGCTCCCTGCCAGTGCTCCTAGAGATAAAGGCCACTCTCCTGTCAGAGCGCACAGTGTCCTTTGCAATCTGAGACTCTGCCTACATGATCCCTTGGGTAGGGGATGTGCACATGCTCCTATTATCATATTATCCTTATACCACAATATTATCCTTGCCTTTCTGTCCTCCCCCACTAGACTGCAGATAGGGATTGGGTTGTTCTCATCCTTGTATCAAAAAAGCCTGGCCCCCTAGAAGGTGCTAACTCAAGTGCTTCCCAGGGAAGGCGTGTGGCTCGACAGCCACCCCTGCTGTCCCACCCCACATGCACCCCTGCCTTGCTGCATGACCTGAAGCTTCCTGGCTGGGCTTTGTGGCCCCTTGACTCCTGGCATTGTGGCGTGCCATCCCCTCGTCCAGAGCTCCGTTTTCTAGGCAACCAGCTGGCTGATGGCCACCTCTTCCTCACGATGACTCAGCTGACCAGGACTCATCTCATGAGGACGAAGTGCCTCTGCCCCACTCCTATACTGCTGTGTCCGTGTCTCAGAATTCTCCGTGCACTGTGAGTTGAGAGTCAGTGTGTGTGCCTCGCTGGACTTTGAGCTCCCGGAATACAAAGATACAAAACTTGAATTGGCACACAGTAGACTTCCAATGAATGTTTTTAGAGTTGCAAATAAATGGATTCTACCTCCCGGAGCTGCTCCTAGACGTATATTCCTGTTGTGTAGGACATCTCTAGTTGCTGCATCAAGTCAGATCTCCTTCCACACTCTCAGCCCCTCGTGAGTGGACCCTCCTTCCCCCGTGGCCCCTGCTTCAGTCACAGCCAGCCCACCCAGGCCCCTCTCGTCACTCAGCTAGGCAGATCCCCATGAGCAGGATGGGATCCTGGAGCTGCCAGGGGATGGGGCTGATGGGTGTGGTCTGGGCCTCGCTTCTGCTCTGGGCCTGACAGGAGTTTCTGCTCCTGGCCACCCCACAAGCCCATTGTCATGACTTCTCCTGACCTTGTGACCAACTAAAAGAAACCCTTCCTCCTTTTATTCTTTTACAAAACCTTAGCTTGTTAATTTGACCCAAGGCCTTTTTTTTTCTCCAAAATTGATCCCCTTGTTACAAATGATATCTGGTTGTTTTAAGGATGAGGCAGAGGACCTCCCCTTTCTTTGGACTGTCACTTTATCTGTGTAAAAACGTTGTTCCATCCACTAACTCAGTTTGGCTAAACTCACATCACTGATATTATTCACCCCTGAGGAAGCTGAGATTCTCTAAAGTATGCAGTCTTTGTGAGATCAAAGATCAATTATGTGACTACCAAATTAGGTCTAGAACCCAAGCTTTTGGTTTCAAAGCCCACATCCTCCACCTGCTGCTCTTCAATGCCACCCACATCCCTGGAGCACTTAAGTATATTAGTGAAACATTGTGGTGAGAAGCGCCACGCCTTTTTTTTTCCCCAATGGTTGCTCTTGAGCCAATGTCCATTTACTAGTTCTTAAGTATTTTATGTGTTTTGTGATATGGAAAGGCTGAGAGACTTAGGCCTTAGTGGCCCTGGAGACAGTGTTTATTTGGAAATATGCTGTATGGCAACAAAGCTTCATTCACAAACCATCTGATAAGACATTTTATAGGCACACTGCACTCAGCCAGAAGCCCCACCAGTGGTGTGTGCAAGAGTCTTCTCTTGGGCAAGAGTTTTAAGAAATGGGGTGCGAATTGCAAGAGGGAAGTCCTGGCATCACTTCCAAATGGCTTTTGACTTTGGGCACAAGCGATGCCTTTCTATGCCCCAGCCGTGGTGTGCTCCCTGGGCCGTAGGAAGAGAGTCTGGGTGGAAGCCACTGCCTTCGCTGGCAGCCATTGCTGAAGCAGAGCAAGGAAATTCTTTTCTTTGGAATTTCACTTCTTTTTAGGTATTTTCAGGGTGAGCGTAGCAGTGCCAGGTGGGCCCTCCATACCCTTCCAAGGTGGTGGCTCCTCATTCCTGCACGTCCCCAGCACTGGTGTCAGGGAAGCAGTAGGGAGATGAGAGGCTGTGTTGTGTAAGCCCCTGATCCCTATCTCTTGGGTCTTTGTAACTCCAAGATTCTGTGACAAAATCTGAGGAAGCAGATAAGAAGCTAATCTTGGGCCGTGGGAGCAGAAGGTGTGGGGCAACCAGCAGACCCTGATGGCCAGGCAGGTGTCCTCACTCGGGGCCATCATGAAAGCTGGCCACTGCACAACGCTCAGACACAAAGGGAATGGCCTGCACATTGCTGATGGCTCTTTCCATCTGGAGATGCTGGAAGCAACCGAGGAGAGAGGCAGAGGGAATGTCGCTGGCCCCTGGGCAGTGTGAGCCACGGCTGTTTTCCTGAAGACAGATTCAACATGGTACATTTTCTTATTTGCTTGAAATGAAATGCCCCAGGATAACCTCATGTGCAAATCATCTCAGGGCCAGCAGCTTCCAGGCCCGTTGCAGGTCATCAGGAGGTAGGGTTACTTCACAATAAGCCTGGAGTCCCCTCTTCTGTCATTTACACAGATGGGAAACGGTACAAACCAGTCTTGAGAGCCCAGCCTTCATCCCTGGCCATATCTACTGAACAACATAAAACAGGCAGAATTTGAACCCAACACTTTCTGAGTGGCCTGGTTCTAACAGCGGTTCCACTGGTGCCACAGATGTGAAGATGTGAAGTACTTCAGGGTCCATCAGTTGTTCCCAGATCCCAGGGAGCATTGTATAACTGAATTCATTTAAAGGAGGACCCCATTATACCACGCCAATTCATTGTGTCTTCCTAATGACCCCAGGGGACAGGAGGTTAAGACGGAATTTTTCTAATTGAAAATCAATGGGACTTTTCAAGTTTCATTTGAAAAGTCTGTTTTGAAAAGCAGCAAATGTTGCATTAAATTTATACCATATGTAGCCAATTCAACTGCCTCCCCTTCAGTGACAACATCTGTCATGGGTGACCTAAGAATTGTGCCCCCCTGTAATAAGTGGCCCTTGTCCTTCTGGAGTTGGCCAGTGCTGGCAAGAATCAGTTCCCCTGCAGCCCTCTCACTGTGAGGTTGGATCCCCACTGACTGGTCCTTCAGGAAATGAAGAGGCTCTGGCCACAAATACGATGAGGACAGGGTTTGAGGAATTTCATCCTAAGGGACCACAAAATGCCAAGCATCCCCAAGCTCTGGTGTTTCTGTGGGAGGTGGAGGAGGGTGCATTTGCAGACAGAGAAGCACAGCCGGAGGCATCTCAGAACACGCCTGCTGGGATGGGTGGCCTAAGGTGGTCATTGTGAACTCACTGAAGGGGAATTTGCCCAAGTCCACAGAAGTAGAAAATTGCCATGCTGAGCTGGGTCTGACCCGAAGCCATGGTCCTGTGAATTCATCTTATCAGTTGAATTAGTGGACAACTAAAATGGCCATCCTTCTGATTTGTTGAGTCATACAGCACAAAAGGAAATGAACACACCACTGTTATTAGGAGGGGTCTGACCTGGGCACTTGAAAGTGCAGCTCAGGCACAGACGCTGGAGATCAGATTCCTGGCTGGGATTTCTTGATGGAGTAGATGTGGGATGTGAGGGAGAAAGTCAAGCACAGCTCCAAAATGGTGGCCTGAGCAGGCGACAGCGGGTAGCAGCCCTTCAAGGAGATGGGAAGACTGTGGTGGAACGGGCTGGAGGGAGCAGTCAGAAGCTCCTTCAGGTGATCATTTTGAAGTAACTGCTCAGCCTCTCCTGATGCTGGTCATTTGTAAGGTGCCCAGAAGTCCATAAGCTGTGGTTTGTGGCCTCACGTCTTTGCTGCTGCTCCTCTGCTACCAGAAATCCTGCAGGGATCAGACCTTCAGAAAAGGTCAGACACTCTGCCAACCCCTTATCACTCTGACCAGTGATGGCCACTCCTCCTCATGAACATGCATCAGAGAAAACAGAGGCTCCCTTCCCAGAGGATCTCAAGCCCCCTGAAGCTGACCACCTGGAATTTCCTTGGCCAGGACCTTGTGTGAAGGGGAGCTGACTCCAGCCAAAGGTCACTCTACAGCTCCGAGCTTAATTCAGGGCCCCAGGTGGAAGTGTTGCAAGAAGCCTTGCGTTCTCTGTAAACTGCAGCACATTCATGTTCCCCACTGTGATGGAGCTTCTGACCACGGCAGGGGATTTGGGTCATAGGACCAGGCCATCAGCCGCTTGAAGATGGGGAAACTGAGTCCAAATTGCAGAAAGAGACTTACCCAATATCACATAGCCATTTAGCAATGGATCTAAGATTCGATGTGGGTTTTAATGCCTACCCTTCCCTACCACACAGCTCTTTCCAACTGGGGCTGAATCCTTTGGCATAGGTGGTTGTGTTTCTGGATGAGATGTCATTGTTATTGTTGTTGTTTTATGAGAATGTCATTGTTTTGTGAGCTCTTTGAGAGCAGGGACGTGAACTGGAATTCAGGTCAGGCCAACATTTGCTGATCTTTTATTTTATGCAAGAAGCTCTCTTGGTCCTGCCATGGACAATCCCATTAGTTAGCCCAATGTCCTGTCCCCAGGATGATTAGGAAAACTTCAAACAGCAATGAACCTCGCCATCTCTAGGGGATGCTATTTCCCTGCCACCACCTCTACATATGCACATAGACCCAGACACTCTAAGGCATAAGAAGAGTCTTCACACCACAGTTTTCTTTATTCTTTTGGACAAAAAGAAAAAGAAAAAAGAAAGAAAAGATAGTCATTATATAAAAAATTAGGAGAAAAAGACTGTGTCAAGTCCCAATTTCAATAATGGTAAAGTGGCTTATATTGAACTAACCCTCTAACAGATAACAAAGATAAACTTGATAAACTTTATTTTTTAAGTCATTAAAGAAAAAGAAAAAAAAACAATTGGAGGCACTGGAGACTGGCTGAACTGGAGGGTATACAATTTTTGAAAGAAAGGAACTATATTGAGAGCCATATTTATATAGTTTTCTCCCTGAGGTTGGTCTCCAGTTGGCATGTCATGGGGAAATTAGAACTCAAGCAGAAAGCTACAGAATCGGGGCTGCCAGGAGGACTGGGAATTGAAAGGGAAATCCAGAAAAGAGGAAGCAAAAAGATGGGGATCTCTAAAAACTGCATAATGAATTTCTCTAAAATTCTTGGATAATCCCTGAATTGTCCTTGCTTGGAGAGACCCAAGGAGCTTCAGAAGACAGAACAAAACAGATATTTTAGCTGCTGCTATCCCCAAGAAAAATAGTCTAGATTTTGAGTCCCATCAAGTTAACTGCCTTGGGGGAAAAAATAACTATAATCTTCAAAGGAAGACTCCATAGCTTTAAAAATACAATGTCTAGATGCGGGGTGTAGCTCAGTGGTGGAACACATGCTTAGCATGTACAAGGCCCTGGGTTTGATCCTCAGCTCCAGAAAAAGGAAAAAAAAAAAGTCTACTAAACAATCAAAACAAACACTGGATGTAAAGGGAAGAGAAAATATGATCTTAGTCAAAAGTAAAAACAATCACAAGAAACCAATCCCACTAGGATTTAGATGTTCAAATTAGAAGACATAGACTGGAAGGAAACTTATAAATATGTTCAAGGACTTAAAGGAAAATGTGTTCATAATGAATTTAAAAACAGAGAATTGGAAAAGCAAAGTTGAAGTTTTAGAAAAGAAATTCTAGGACCAAAAAGTACATCGAACATGAAAATTTTACTGGGTGGGTTGCAGATTGGAGATAGTGAAGAAGGGTCAGTCAAATTGAAAATTACCCAATTTGAGGAAAAGAGGAAGGATGTTGCAAGAAATGCACAGAGAGAGCCCCCATTATTTCTAGAGCAATAACATTGGTGTAATTAGAATCCAAGATGGACAGGAGAGAGGATGAGGCTGAGAAGATGTTGGAGGACATAATGGCTGGAATTTTACTAAATCTCATGAAAAGTGCTAATTTACAGATCCAAGAAGTTCAGTACATCCCAAGCAGGATAATAAATTTTACCAAGAAAACCACACCAAGGGACATCACAGACTGCTGAAAACAAGACATAAGGAGAAAATCTTGAAAGCTACCAGAGGAAAAAGACATAAGCAAGGAAATAATGTTAAGAATGAATGGCGACTTCTAATAAGAAACACTGGGGACCAGAGGCAGCTTATCAGCTGAGTTGCTGGAAAGAGCAGATGGCAGTGTCCTTTAAGACTGTGGACACTCTCAACCCCCGTTCTCCTCCCTGCCTGCCTGGCTGCTCCGGCAGCTTGGCCGGGGACGTGGTGTGGGTGTGTGTTGATTTAGCTCTATGCAATTTTAGTCCTGTGTCTATTTTTTTTAACTAATAGATATTTGCTAGCGTAAGACATAGTTTTGTACTGAAGAATTAATGGTCACCAAGGAAATGCTTAAGAAAAGTTAAAGTATATGTTTGGGGGAAACTTCTTCATTTGCTTAGTGTTTTAAGATATGATTTCATGCGGCAGAGAGCACCAGTTTTAGGGGCACAGCTTAAGTCTATTTTTTACACATATCTATCTATGTCTGCATCACCGGATTAAGATAAAACATGTCTGCCATCTAGAAGGTTCTCCTGTGCTCCTCTCAGTCAGTGCCCACCACCAGGGGTAATCACTAATCTGACTCTATCACCAAAGTTAATTTTTCTGCCTCATATAAACGGAACTATAGCCTCTTGTACCTGGTTTCTTTTCTTCACCCTGACATCTGTGCATTTTACCTGTGTTATTGTTTATACTAATAGTTAATTCCTTCTTATTGCTCCGTAGTATTTCATTGTATTTCATTCACCCACTGATGGGTATTTGGGGCTAGTTTGAATATCACATGTATCTTTTAGTGAAGGCCTGCAATCATTTCCCCTGGATAGATACCAGAAATAGAATTACTGGGATGTGTGACAGACATGTGTTTAGCTTTAATAGATCTTCACAGTTTTCTAAAGTGGTTGAACCAGTTTACACTCCTGTACAACAATGTATTGTGAGTCTCCATCGTTCGGTGTCCTCGTCAACACGTGGTTTCATCAGTTTTTAAAAATTTAAGCCATTCTGGTGGATGCATAGGGTCAGTCTGCTGTGGGTTTAATTTGCATTCCCCCAGAAAGGAACGCTGTTGCACTTGAGTCACCAGCACCTGGAGCAGACTGAGCATATATATAGGTCCTTTGTCTGCTAGATGGGATGGAGTTATCTCACTTACAGAGGCTTTCACCAACCTCCACCTTTTGCAGTTTTGCAGAGAACATAGGATAGACTTTTCCAGAAGTTGGAATGAGAAATGGGTGGTGGGGGTGGGGGGGATATAACTACCTCCTACCTTAAGACTCCACCTTTGGGATAGGGAGATTATGTCTACATCTTTATTCCAAGGGGCAATATTTGAGCATTATTATGGAATTCTTCACGACTTCCATGGACAATAAAATCACTCGCTCAGGACTACCTCCATACACTGGCTCTGAGAAGAAAAGCTGCTATTCAGGCTGGCTAAGTCAAGATGGTAGTCCCCTGGCTGGTTCCAAACCCAGGGCTGCTCTCCTGTGACACAGACTCTATGATACATGTGTGCTGCACTGGCACGCCTCCAGAGACCATCCCCTCTGGGCCATGGAGTTTGAGGACAGTAGACTGCTGCCAGGTGGCAGATTTGTGGGAAGCCTTTGCCCTGATTCGAGGACGGCTTTTCATCTCCACCTGGATACTAATCACCTTGCAGCCGCTGGCCTGTGAGAGCTGCATTCCTTCACGGCCAGTATTCACAGGGCCTGCGCATTCCCGGTGGGCGGGACACAATGTGTGGATTCACCAGACAGGATTACAGAAGGGCTTTTCTTCCCTGCACTGGGGCTGGGGGTTTGTGTGCATTTCTGCTCGGACACTGCATCTCCAAGGAGGTTTTTACTTCCTAAGAAGGATGCAACCCACTGAGCTATTCAGAATGGGTAAATGAGAAAATGGGTTAATAAAATACACACTAGAGGAAAAGAAAATCAGATTAGGGGGCTGCTGTGGGCTCAGAGTGCCTTGCTGGGCCCCAGGAAAAATAGAACAAGATGATTTTTTTTTTTCTGGCCCAAAGGACATCATATCCAGAACACTACCACTAATCCAGTGTTCCTGTTCTAACAAGTGTCTTATCAATACCTTTTAAAAAGTCCAGTTCTTTAATAGACTAGCCACTACTTCTACTTCATAGGTGTATTCTCAATTTCTTCGGTAGAACTTTGACATATTTCTCCTGAATACATAGTGGGGTGTGTCTGATGTTTGTTTGATGATTGTTTCTACCATGATCACAATTTCTCACTTTTAATGCACTAAGAACCTGAGTTCTTGCTTTAAAAGATGCCCTGGGAAATGATGAGCCATCTTGCACGTGGTGTGGACGGTGAGTGTCAGCAGCCAGTACTGAATGCCTGGCCCTTCCCCAGGCTGGTTGGAGTTAGCCTTGTTTGGTGAAGAGGCAATGGTAAATTTGCTCCTTAACAGGAGGAGGGGGGCAGGGAAGACGAAGGGAAGTTAAGAACTGAAGGTTTTGTCTGTTAAGACTTTTTCCCAAACTTTCAAGCTGAAAAGGTTTTTTGAAGAGTTGCAAGCATGTTTTTGCAAGACGTTAGAAAAAGGAGAAGAAAGGTTAAATATAAAAATTGAAGTTTGGCAGGCAGTATTCCCTGAACTCAATGCATTGCTTGTGGTATTCTGAAAAAGAAAAGAATTTTGCTTTGAAAATGTCATACTCCAAAGAAGTTTTTGGAAGTTATTTCTAGGGGAGTTGACTCCTATTTAGTTGAATGGATGATTTGACTGTTCCTTTAAAGATATTTCAAACTGTTCCAAACAGTCTCTCTCTTTTTGAACAACAGAAGACCTACCCTACGCAAAGTTCCAGTAAAACAGGGTAGGAGGGAAGACATTTCCATTTCAATGGAGAAGCGAAATAATAATTACAAAAATGTCAAGATGTTAAAGCTCATGCCTGATAATCTCCTCCAAAGATATGGGAATATATGCCATCCAGCAGCTCCCAGGAAACTCCCCAGATGTTAGGCAAGCAATCAGGTGACACCCGGTGACTATTCGAAGCCCTGCAAAGGCAAGGAACTTCAGGGAAGAGTTGCCACTGTACCATCAGTGCAGCTGTTCTAGAAAAAGCACTCTGCCTCTCTTTATTCTCCCACCTCAAATGCTCCAACTTCCTCCTTCCCTTCGGGAGGTGCTCGGAGACAGTGGATGGCTGTCATGTATCCAGCTTGTTTCCCTTCATGCCAGGGGACAGGCACGGCATCAAGGCCTTAGTGCTTTGGCAGTTCTAATAAGGAGCCTGCCAGAAGTAGATGGCACCAACACTGGAGAGGAGCACTGGGGGGCAGGGGGAGCAGGCTTTTCATAGGGGAGGCATCTGCGTGTGGAGGGGAGACGATGTGGCAGAACATGGTTATGTCAGACAGTGAGAGAATGGATTGCCACCCTTCAGCAGCACTCTGTTATACAAAGATGGCGATTGCCTTGTCTTTTTTTTTTTAATATTTATTTTTTAGGTATAGCTGGACACAACACAATGCCTTTATTTTTATGTGGTGCTGAGGATCGAACCCGGGTCCCGCCCGTGCTAGGCTGAGCCACAATCCCAGCCCAGTTACCTTGTCTTTTTCCACATGGACTGGATACCTAGGATGTCTTTGCTAAAAGGGGCTTTGGGGATGATTTACTCCACCCCCTCACTTTACTAGAGAAGAAATTAGGTGACAGAATTTAAATGGCCTGGCTAAGGCCACACCACAAGTGTGATAAGAAGTATTGCTGAACTGCTAGGTAGCTCTGACACAAGCCAGTGTTAACAGATGTGTCCCCAGAGGAGCCCCTTCAGTCTACTCTAGTTAGGGCTTCAGTCCTCAGCAAAGCACTCAACACACAGTAGATGCTTGTGACTGGTGGGGGGCACAAGGGGACAGCCTCATCAAATTATCTGCACAGTCAGTCCCCCACAGAGCCATGGCTGAGCTCATGGACTCCACCAAGATTCAGTGGAAGCCATCCACTGTCTCCGAGCACCTCCGGAATGGAAGGAGGAAGTTGGAGCATTTGAGGTGGGAGAATAAAGAGAGGCAGAGTGCTTTTTCTAGAACAGCTGCATTGAAAACAGGGGAACCCTGTTTTCCTGGTTGCAAGAACAGACTCCTATTGCAAGAACAGAATCACTGCCCCTGGTAGGGGAGGGGAGCCTCTCTGGCTTATTAGCTCAACCTAGTGGCAGGAACATACCACACAGTCATGATTTTATTTTGGGTTTTGTTTGCTTTTTACTGTACTGGGGATCCAACCCAGGACCTCATGCATGCTAGGCAAGCGCTCTACCAGCTGTGTCCCCAGGCTTAAGCCATGGTTTTGAATCCCTCTTGGTGCATCCTGCTTTCCTCGTATCACCATGAGAGATGGTGCCCTCGTCGGTCATTTTACCAGTTTACAGTAGAGTCTAGGGCAGATGGAAGCAGATTATCAAAACTGCAGGGCACGCAGATCCACTCCTGAGGATCAGATTCATGTGCTTAGTCATCCAGGTATGACATACTGCCAGCAAGTTGAGAAGGTAGTGTTTGGCTCTCCTTTGCCTTTATTTCCTATGCTGTTGATTATAGGATGCTCCAACTCGGAACTTCCTTCTCTTCCCCTTCCTTTGGGTTAATTGTGACAATGTCTCATAGAATCAGGTTGCGTTTCCATGATCAACCAGTGGGTGTCGCTGTTTAGCACATTGTAGACTTCAGCTGGCCCCCTCAGTATTTTAGTTCTGTTGGATAAACTATTCAAGGTTCTGTTAAGAACACTATAAAATAATGCTTTTCCAAAGCAAAGGGTCCTGTAGTTCCAGTTCCTCCACCACAATTGTTCTTGTGGCCAACAGCAATTCTTTAATGATCCATAACAGCAACCATGACCATGTATTGGTATCCTCAGGTCCGCCTGAGGAAATGAAGTGAGATATAGTTCCCACTCTCAAGAGCCTGCAGTGTTGGTGCTGGGGATGTGGCTCAAGTGGTAGCGCGCTCGCCTGGCATGCGTGCGGCCCAGGTTCGATCCTCAGCACCACATACAAACAAAGATGTTGTGTCCGCCGAAAACTAAAAAATATTAAAATTCTCTAAAAAAATAAAATAAAAAGAGCCTACAGTCTTGGGGGCTCTGTGAAATCTGCTCCCACCTGTTTTGTTTTCACAGAATTATTGGAAAAATAATGAGTATACTTAGAACTTGCTACAATGTGCCAAAGACAGTAGCGAGCTCTAATCCTCAACCCTTCTGAGAGGAGAGTTTCCCCATCTTACAGGCTAGGGAATTGAGGCATAGAGGGATGAACTCGCCCCAGGAAAGTGGTCTGCAGACAACCTGTGGCAGAGTGAAGTAGAGTCACAAGCTACTCAGATAAGACTTCGAACCTCAGCTTACTGGGATGGTTACGTGTGATGATGTACCACAGTCTTTGGATCTCCAGTTCATTTTCCTAAAGAGCGAAAGCATTCTGGAGTGTCCCCTGCTGCCAGCAGAATGCTCCCCCCGTCACACACACACACCCCTCACACATGCCCCTACACCCCTCCCCACCCCGCCACCCAGTGTGAAACTGGGCCGCCAGCGAAGGAGGGCGTCTGCCCTGAGTGCTGACCTGCGGCCTGTTTCTGCTTTGAGGCCAGGAGCTGGCAAAGGCTTATTAAGAAGAATGTCCCTGGCTTTGGGCCCTTGGGTGCCTCCAGCAAAGCCACCTTTAACGGGAACCTGTTTCCGACACCCACTCTCATCAGACATGAAGCCTCCCTCCCTGAAATCAACATGAAAGGAGAGCCTTTTACTTGGTGCCTGAAGTAAGACTCCTCTCTGGCTTGCAGCCTCCAGGGAGAAGTCTCTAGGAAGGTCCAGGTTCAGCTTCACTTGGGAATTAACGTCCATTTTCTTCAGCTGCAGCCATGTTTGTCTCGTAAACAAACACCAAGAGGTAAAGGGACCACAGGACGAGCCCCAGAGGGAAACATGGGTTGTGACGCTCAAGAATGGAGCTGGTCCTGGTCCCCACAGGAGAATCTAGTGGTCCTCCTCCTGGATTCCCAACCTGTCAGCCCTGTCCCCACATGGCTTACTGCCCGACCAGTCCAGCATGATTACATATCAGAACCCGGAAGAGAATTTCCTGGACCAAAAATTTAAAATATTCTTCATATCATATATTTCTTTTGCCAGGAGAAAACACTAAAACACTTTCAAAAGTAATTTAGAATAACCCAGGGCATTTGAAAAACCCTAAAATCTCCAGTCTTTCCATAATGGTTTCCCCTCCTTCCACAAACATCCCTGAGCATCTTACTCTCCAATGGGCAAAGATTTAGGAAACCATTATAAAATGGAAAAGCCCCGAGTGAGGAGAGATTCCGATGATTCCACATGCAGGCTGATTCAGGCTTACAGTGCTTTTTAAATCTTTCATTTCTTCACAGTTGAATGTTTGAGCAGTTGTACTTCTGACAGGAAAGCAAATGAAACCCTCCAGTCCAAGTAGAAGTTCCTCCAGGGTCTGCGCAAATCATATTATAAAGCAGCTTTTATGTATCTACAATAATTACGCTTGATCCGAAGAAGTTTGTTTTGTGTTAAGCTAACTTTAGCCTTGACATTAATTGGGAGCAGATGCATCTAGCCTCCTAGGCCGTTCAGCACCTTTTGCTCACGTACGGTTCTGTGTACAACTATGTGTCAGGTAGAAATAGTCACAGCCCAGGGCATCTGCCACCCCTGACGGTCGCCTGAGCTACACTCCATTTCTGTGGCTTCTTGTTGTCTGGGCCAGGGCATGTGCCCCTCTCAGCCGGGAAGCCTCACCCATGCTCAGCTCTAACCCCCATCCCGAGAAGCAGGGTGGCGAGAGCCCCATGGCTCAGTTTGAATGACATGCCCACATCCGTGACCCCTCTGGTTCCTTTAAATCCAAGAAATGGAAGAGTGACCTAAAAGAAATGAGGGCTGAGGCTTTAAAGGATTACTCTCTGAGAGAGAAAGTTCAGTCCCTGGGAGAAAAGAGCCCTAGGCCTTTGGAGAAAGTATGAGAAACATTTTGATCTTTTCACATAAACCATTCTGCTTTTCAAAACCTGCTCCCTTTCCCCCGACTTTCCAGAGTGCTGGCTGAGAGCACAGATAAATAAGAATAAAAACCAAGACAGGGAGGTTTGAAAATAAAAACCCAACAGGCTCATTCCCAGCCCAGTCCTGAGCACAAACGCTGGGTCTCGAGGCAGCTTGTCCACAGTGGTTAAGGGCTTCCTTAAACTCAAGCACCAGGAAGCCCAGGTCCCAGAACCCAGGCCAAGAGCTCGGGGTTCAGAGCTCCCACACCTCGCAGGGGGAGGGGGGCAGCCCCGTTTGTCTGACCCCACCCCCCTGCCCTCCCCAAGCTTCCTCCAGCTCCAGGACGCAGTGGTTGAAAGCACTGTCAGGGCCTGGCAGATGGAGAAGGGAGCTTTCCAGATGTTGCACACAATAAAGGGAGCTTTTATTTTATTCTTTTTTTTTTTTTTTTTTAACAAGGAGTGGGGGATCTGTACGGAGGGCGAAATGTGCCTCTCCAGCCCTCGCTGGCGGCGTGCTGATGCGGTGTCAGGCCGGGAGGCGCGGGCTGCGTGGAGGGGCAGGTGCGGCTCCTTGAGACATCTCTCCTTGCTCCTTCCAGTGCGGCTGGGAAGCTGCAGAGACGGGCTCTTCCTCTGGCATTTTCATCTTCTCTGTGTCGACAAGCGTTCCAAATGGGATTAAATGGAAAGGAGAAATGAAACGCACGTTTCCAACGTTGTTAGCACGCACACATACACGCACACACACACATGCTCCTTCTCACTCTTTTCCTTCTCTCTCTTTTTAAGATAGGCAGCTTAACGATCCTGAAAGAGCTGCTGCCTCCTGGAACCCAGACTTTTGCCAAAAAGAAAGGGGAAGAAAAGGAAAAGAAGAGTTGATTTTTTTCCTCCTGATAGTGAGGATCTCCATGAGACTGAGTTTGTGTTGGGAGAAGCGGGGAGGAGATTTCCCCTCTGTCCCAGCCTCTTTGGAGGCAGCTCTTTTTAACAAGCCATTTCCTGGCATGAGGACTCAGTCCCCTTCCCCCTTTAAGTGTCGTGTACAGTGTCAGACATCAAAGCCCTAATTAAGCCCATTTTTTAATTGTGTCTTTTTGCTTCATTACTTTCTCTACCCCTTTGATGAGGGCTGCCCCTCTGATCGGCCCTAAGTGATCCCTTTCTCTGTATTTTTCAGGTCTGAAAATTGCTGGCTGGGTGGTTTTGTTATCGGGCTCCCCTTTTTCTCTTCCTCAAGTTAGGGACACAGGGCCTTTTCTGCCCATCCTCCTCCCCATAGGCCAACAGTTAAAGGGATATTCACACCTTTTCCCCTCCCGGCTCTTCTATTCTTATGAAGTTTCCATTGATTATTGTCCTGAAATTCCTTGGTCCAGTCATAGATAAAAGGATAATGACTTCAAAGGGAAGAGTTAAGAGTTTAACCCCAAGCTAAGAGAGTGGACAACTAGGTAATTGAGGGTAATAACCCATCACAGACTTGCTTTCAAAGGATCTCCAAGCTGAACTCTCAGGTGGCTTTAATTTTATTAACATTTGTAGCCGCTGACTTGAGAAGCTGGTCTGGAGTCATTACGAGCTTCAAAGCGCCAGGTAACACTCGGCCTGGCCGGGAACCTGACAGCAATCTGGGCCTGAGCTCTTCCCCCTGCGGATGGTAGCCATTGCTAACCCAGGCTTCTCTGCCAAACCACAGACCCCAGAACCTTGGGGAAGGCCAGAAGATCAAAGGTCCCGCTGGAGCCCACCCCTTTACCATGGCAATCAAGAATTCAAATCAAGTGAAGGTACTTAGGAAGCAGTAGATTGTGGCAGGGAGAAACCCTTCCTTTCTTAATGACAGCGGGCCTGGGTCTTCACTGATGCTCCCAGCTCAGGCTTTGCAGAGAAGGCGGGGTCCTGTGGACAGGACCCAAGTACACCCTGTGCTGCCTGGGACAGGAAGTATTGGGAGGAGGGTTGAACCCTCAGGGGCTTTCCCGTCCATGTTCCTTGCATCTTCCTGAGATGCCCCGTGGTCCAGCAGAGAGAAGCAGGCCTGGTGACACCCAACAGCTTTATCTCATAAATGAGAAGCCAGTGTTTCAAACAGATGGGGGGACTTGCCCAAAGTCGCCAGTGAACTAACTGGCAGCAGCAGATCACAGCCGCCGGCACAGTTCTGAATCCCATGGCTAATGCTAGACGAGCAGAAGAGACCTTGGAGGGAAGGAGGAAGGAGGAAGAAGACCACGTTCAAGTAGAAAACTGCCCTGGAGACGATGGACAGCAGTGGCAACTCCCTGCCCAGCGTCTTCCCAGCCTCCCTGTCGCCTTCTGCTCGGCACACCTGCATGTGACCCTTCAATAAATCCCAGAGGCGGAGGGAACCTCCTCTTGGTCATTGTGGCCCCTGGGGACCCATCCCTGATTTATTGCACTGATTGCAGAGCTCTCCATTTTCCCGGCTGGAGGAGCTTGATAGCCTTCCAGGTCACTGGAATTGCCAGGCCTTCCCAGGGCAGCTTCGGGCAGTCCTTTTGGCTGTTAGAAGTTTAACAAAAGGCCTTTGAAATGGACCGACCACTTGAACAGCTGCCCAAGGACTATAGCCTCCCTCTGCAGACTGCAGCAGGGCTCTCTGACCGCATTCCTGGGCCGTCCCTTCGGAAGGCTAGGGGCTGGCGGAGGTTCCTAGAGTACCTACGCTGCTGCCAGCACACCTCAGCCCCGCCAGCCCTCCTCATGGACTTCTGCAGAGCTGCCCGAATCCTCAAAGGACCGGGAAAAGCCCCTGGACCATCAGCAGCAATGACACAGCCCCCTCCGAGCACTTGCAGAGTGCAAAGGACTGTGCACAGCTCTCAGAGAGCCCGGGTCACCAGCCCAGGTCACCAGCAGGTTTAAGAAGACCGCCTCACTGTGGCCCCAGCAGCCTGTGGTTCTCACTCCTGTTCCTTGCAAAAACCTTCTCTCCAGAAGCAGAAATGACTGCTGCTCTGGCAAAGGGTTTGCAGCATCTCAAGCCATGATCCAAGCTCCTAGAGTGGACCAGCACATGGGGGCCCAGGCAGGAGAATCAGGAGGGCAGAAGAGAGCCAGGAGCCCTCCTGTGACCTCTGTGGCCACCTCCCCTCCATGATTGTTTGCCTCTGCCAGCCCTTGCAGAATGTCCTGGGAAGCCCAAGCCCGGGGTTCTAGCACCGTTGATCACCTGTGATCTATTCAGTTGATCAGGCTCCACTTCCAGTCTTCTTTCTTTCTCTTTTTTTCTTTTTTAAATTCACAAAATAACACTTTGCCCAATGGTGACAGGATTATCAGAGATCACAGAGTGTCTGTCCCCTGAAGAAAGACTTGTCCTGTGCAGCTGTATGTACTCAGACCAGAACAGACTCTCCTCCATCAAGTTATGCACCTTCCAAATCATGGGATCAAGGGTTAGTTGGTTAGTTCCTTACATTTGGTTTACTCTTGGAAAATTATCATAGATGTTTAGTGTAGGCTGATAGGGGAAGATGGTATGATCCATTCCAGAATTGAATCTAAATTCTGAGAAACGCATCTGCTAATAGATATCACACACTTCAGCCTGCTTGCTCTTAGAGAAGAGAGAACTTGGAGATCACTGGAAACAAGCTTAGCATGGTCTGTCCTTCCCCAGGGAACTGCATGGACATGAGCCTTCTGTACTCTCTTACCCAGAACCCCTGGTCAGTAAAGATGTGCCTGAGGTCAGGGTCATGAGTCCTTGGCTCTGGTATAGAACTAATCATGTGTGAAATGAGATGCTAGGAACGTGAATCTTGCCAAGCTTTGATTTTTGTGATGTGGTAACCCAGATGTTTTAGTTCAGAGATGTGTGTGATGTACTGGAAGGAGCCCAGACTTTGAAGTTAGACAGATGTGTGTTCAAGTCCAGACTGCCATTTACTGACCAGCCCAGCTTGGGCAAGACGGCAGCCAGCAGGTCCTTTGTGGCTTAGGAGTTTTGTGGGCAACTACAGCCAATCACTAATCAGACACCCAGGGCACCTGCCAGAGCTGTGTACCTGCCCAGGGCGAGCTGCTGGGAATGTAGAGTGAATCAATCTTGCCCTTAAAGTTGTGGGTAGCTTCCACATGTCCCCAGCATTCGCCCACAGAACTTTTGAATGAAGTTCTCTGCCAAAAGGAAACGCCACTGCTCAGTGATTAGTTGTTTTTTGGGTGGAGCTCACATGCCTTAGTGATATCTGTGGTTGTAGGGATGGACCAAGGATTTTTTTATTATTATTATCTGAAGGGATATAGGGCAATTTGGAAAAAGGAAACCAAGAGGAATAACGAGGAACTGTGGCATCTGCTCGCACTGGTCCAGAGAGGAAGAAGTTGACACAGTAACAGCCGCTGTTTGCCATAGAGGTGCTTTGGGATTGTTCAAAAAACAGGTGACCAGCATCAAGGACCTTCCTGTTCCGGAAGAAGGAACCTCTTAAGAAATGTGTCTCATGTGAGAGTCGTGTAGTTTATTAAAATTGTACAGCTTTTTCCCAGTTTATTTCTGCATTTATTGAATGCATTTATAGAAGGAACAGCATAGGTCTTTGTGGGAAGAAGCAAAAGGAAATTACAAAAGCAATTACGACTCAAATAATGGCATTTATGTTAGGATTCTACATATGTCTAAGACCCTACTATTTGTTACATCAACTATAGGGAAGAAATGATAAAAGGTTATTACCAAGAAGCTTATTTTATAGTAAAAATAAAGTAAGCAAGTCGAGGGCAGAGACTTCCTTGCCATGATGAGGGCTTTGATGTAGACCCTGTGGTTCAAGGAGAGCCTGGCCACCCCAGGGAAGGCCACAGGCTCCCAGCCCCACACCCAGGTTTCCCACAAGAAGACAGTTCAAGTCTCAACAGAGAAGCTGGCAGGGGTGCCCTGACTCCCAGGATAGTTCAGAGGTGACTCTCTGAGTTTTGACTCTTTTCTTGCAACCTTAGAATTCAAGACAATCGGGCTCTATAAAAGGACCTGGGCACAGAGTTGAGTGTTTTGGAGGGAGATGTGCTTGTGGGCCTACCAGGGAGAAAATGGGGAAGGGCCAGGTGGGATGGGGATCCCTCAGCCACATCATCCAACAGTACTGGTTTTCCAAGAGAGAGATGGTGATGTCCTTCCTCGCTGTAACAGGGAAGAGGTTAACTTGGGGGCTGAATAGATTTAGAGCACTTCAGAAGGCTGGCCTGGCCCCAGGAGGGAAGGCAGGCAGGTATCTGGCGCTGGGTCTGTCGAGTCTTATTGAATGGCCAACTTTGATCTCTCTTCATCCTCCAATCTGAAGAGCTAACTCCAGTGCTCGGTGATTAACTGCTTTTTTGGGTAGAGATCACATGCCTTGGTGATATCTGTGGTTGAGGCATCTATCAGTATCAGGCTTTGAGGGTCAGAGCTACAGCTTGTGGAGCTTATCATCTGCATGAAGCCTTCAAGGGCAGCCATCGACCTGCAGGGACTGTTTAGTGCTGCCCCTTTCCTTCCCGCTAGCCCTTGGCCAACATTACTCACCACTCAGGAAGTGGGGTGTGCTCTGGGTTAACAAGGTGCCTTGAACATTCTTGGAGAACTTGCCCAGGCTGGAATCCCACTTTTATTCTTATAACCATCATAGAGGTGAGTAGGACAGCTAGAGTCATCCTGGTTGTGGAGATAAAGGGCACTGAGTCACTAATGGATGGGGAGGTGACCCTGCCTGGTGTCAGTGGCAGACCCTGATGGGCCCCAACTCTCGCTGCAAAGCCCTGTTGTAGCCGTTAACGTGGTTCACAGTTAGCTCTTGAGGTCAACACAGGGCCAGCACTAAAGGAGTGCTTTCATTGCTAGGGCCTGTGCCCCTTCCCACTGGAAGGAATCTTTAGCTCACCCTCATCCTGGACATGGAGCCAATTCAGCAGTCCTGTTTGGAGCTTTCCTTGACATTCTAGGTTTGAGCCACACTTGTTCTTCACAAGCACCAGTTCCTGGCTGAGGCTAGTGCTCATGGGATACACCGGAAGTCCTTGGGCAGTGCCATATGGTGGCAGAGGCCCTCAGGGCTCTGGTCTCTGATCCCCTCATCCCATCCAGGTCCCCAGTTTCTTCGTGCTTCACTCACAACTTTCCCTTCTGCATCTCTGATGGAAGTTTCTAGAACCTGCTTTGTCTGCAGTTCAGAGAGCCCCAGGTATCTGTGTGCCCATCCCCACCCCACCCCCGCCCATCACCATGACTGACTCATGAGGCTGTAAAACCTCCATCTCCCTCGCCCCACTCCAGGACACAGTAAGGGCTGGCCTGCGCTGCCTTCAGAGGTGGCCCAAAGTTCCCCCCTGGGAGTTGGGGGCAGGGAATCATGCCTTTACTTGGCTTCCCTCCTTCTGTGTCCCTTCCACTTCCTTACTCCATGGCTGGCTTTTCCCAAGACTGTTTCCTAAGAATTCACATGAATTCCCACCTCAGAGTCTAGGGAGCTGAAATAAAGTGTAAATGCAATCTCTTAGTGTAATGGACTCCCTTGCTGTCCCTGTTTCCTAAATCCTACTACTCATTGAAACCCGCCCCAACACGCCCACAGTACAGAATTTCTGAAACAGCTCAGGTCACATAGCTCCTCCCAATCAGGTTTAAGGCCACCGTCCTAGCAGAGTGTTGGCAGTGGCCACAGCCCCTCTGTCCCCTTGCCTTGCACCATGTCTGCTAGCACCTAAGATACAGCTCTGCGGGAGCTGTCCCCACTCCCAAGGCTGTTTCTAGATTCCAGGCCTTTGCTCAAGCTTTTCTGTTTCCTGGGCTGCCCTTCTCAGCTCCTTTGGATGGTTCTGTACCTTTGTCATCTCATCCAAGGTGGGCTCAGTGCCCCCTTTTACTCCCTGAACACCCTGGGGACATCCCTGGCTTGGCCCTTCCCCGTTGCTACATTGTCTGTTTCCTGTATTTGTCTCCCACACAGTGAAGGATCCTGAAGGCCAAAGGCTGTGTTCAATGGCCATTGACGCTGCCCTGTGCCCAGGTGTGTGGCAAACGCCCTCACAGACGTGGGTCAGACCCACCTGTGATGCTCCTGGGGAAGCTCCATGAACATGGTACTATGGGATGAATTGTGTCCCCCCAAATTTATAAGTTGAAGACGTCACCCCAATACTTGGAGACAGGACCTTTAGGAGGTAATTAGATCTCACTGAGGTGGCACTCGCATGGTGGGATTAGTACCCTTGCAAGGAAGAACCTCTGAGCTCCCTCTTCACCCTGTGAGGACATAGCCAGGAGTTGGCCATCTTCAAGACAGAAAGAGAACCAGATTGGCTGACACCCTGGTCTCGGACTACTCCACCTCCAGACTGAGAAACAAATTCCTGCTGTTCAGCTTACCCCATCTATGGCATTTTGCTATGGCCTCCCGAGCTGACTAATACGGGTATAGTAGACTCCAATAAAGACATTTCTGAGTGAATACCAAAGCACTTATAACTGGAATCCAGCATCAAGACCTTCCAAAAGGTTACTTCTTAATCATGGTAGAAGAAATTGAGGCATTTTACTTGCACAGAATGACAATGCTGCCATCCACTTGTTCCAGGATGCCTTGGTGTGGGCTAGTCTCAAAACCACTGGGCTAAGCCACTGACCCCTAAAGCTGACCTTCTTAGTCTCTGGCGCAAAGTTCTGGAATCTGCATTTGTTGAGATCTCCCCCAAGGACTCCGGTGCAGGTGACAGGTACAGCTCCAGCACTGTCTGGAACCACTGGGCCCCAGAGCTCCACGATCCCTCTTTATCTGTTTGATACTTAGATTTGATATATCATTGCATGTGACACCCAGGGCCAGCCACAAGGCAGGCGACCTCAGAACAACAGGGTGCACTCACCAGAGGCGAAAGCACGAAGCTGCTCTCAAGGAGCCTTTTGGACCACTCTCCGAGCACAGGGTGTTGGGGTTTGGATGTGAGGTGCCCCCCAAAAGCTCATACAGGAGACAATGCAAGAAGGTTCAGAGAAGAAATGATTGGGTTATAAGAGTCTTAACCCAATCAGTGAATTAATCCTCTGATAGGGATTAACTGAGTGCTAACTGAAGTGGTGTGGCTGGAGGAGGTGGGAATTGGGGCGTGGCTTTGGGCTATATATTTGTATCTGGCAAGTGGAGTCCTCTCTCTGGTTTTTATTTTTTTAATACCGGGGATTGAACTCAGGGGCACTCAACCACTGAGCCACACCCCCAGCCCTATTTTGTATTTTATTTAGAGATCAGGGTCTCACAGAGTTGCTTAGAGCCTTGCTATTGCTGAGGCTGGCTTTGAACTCACAATCCTCCTGCCTCAGCCTCCCAAGCCGCTGGGATTTCAGGCGTGTGCCACGCCCAGCTCTCTCTCTGCTTCTTGATCATGATGTGAGCTGCTTCCCTCTGCCATGCTCTTCTGCCGTGATGGAGCTGGCTGTATATGGACTGAGGCCTCTGAGACCCTGAGCCCTTAAATAAACTTTTCCTCCTCTACAGTTGTTGTGGTCGGGTCTTTGAGTCACAACAGTGAAAACAAAAAAATGACTAAAACACAGGGACAGGAACTCCACTTGCCTAGGCCCAACATCACCATCCTTCGCATGGTGTCCTGGGGTGAGCCGAGGCGCAGGTGCACACTCTCATTATTCTGTCCTCAGTAGGGAGAGTGGGTGAGGCGGGATCTCCCAGGCCCTGCCTGCAGCTTGTGCAGCCAGAGCCCCAGCAGGACTCGGTGCCTCCTGGGGCCTGTAGGACTCCCTGGTGGCGCCACCCGCCCTCTCAGTGCCAGCACACTGGCCTTGGCTTTGCTGCCCTTGCCAGCATCTGGCACTGCCCTTGCCAGAACTCTTAACTGTGATGCCACCGCCAAAGCCTTGCAGCCTCTTCATGGAGAAGGCTCTGCAGCTTCCTCTTCTGTGGACCCAGAGCTGAAGGCTCCTCCTTACCCGCAAAGCACCTTCTCTTAGGAAATCCGGTCAGTCCTGAGGCAGTCCTTCATGATCCTTGCAGAGTCTCCCGAGGCCCTGCTGGTGGGTGCAGGGCAGCTGTGCAGGAGGCTCCCTCAGTCTTCCGTGCAGCAGGCCTTGGGGACCAGGGCAGGAGAAGAGTTAAGTTCTGGGCTGAGCTTCAGTGTTCAATTTCTCTATTTCCTGTTGATGACATGATTGCCTTCCTACAACCATTGACACATGTTGCTTTCATCTGTTTCATTTCAAGACATGAGTACACTCGCTGGAAACTATGCTTAATAGCTAAACTCAAAACATTTGCCTTGCCTTGCCTTCTGGGACTGCCGCATTCTCCAGTGGGTTTTTGGGGGTGGCAGTGGCATATTTTATTTTTTTTAGCCAGTATTTTTAACCCAGCTGAGAGAGTCGCTGGCTCCTCCTGGACATCTGCCTCAGGCCCATCTGCTACATATGGGATATTTCTCTGCCCTAGAGGAGGCCAATGGCTCACCCCAAATTGTGGTGAGACCATCTCAGCCCTCCCCACTGTCCAGCCCCTTCCCCTGACTGTCAGCGAAAAGACAGACCTGGTTCAACTATGGGACGGGCAGGTGGGTTCTCCCGGGTGTTTCTGTGTCCCTGAGCTCACACCTACCCTTCCTACCTTCACCGGCGCCGGGCTCCATGACTCATGGCTGGACCTTCCAAATGGTGCCTCCAGAATAGAGAGGTGAGCTTGTCAGTCTCAGCCCAAGAACTCTGGGGAACAAACAGGCCTGGCTGCTTGTGGCCTGGATCTGGGCAAGGCTCCCCTGGCCAGAGCTCCGATGGAAAGTGGCCACTGGAAGCAGGCCAGCCTCATCTGGTTGGAATTGGCTTTGACACGTGTTTCCAAACCTGGTTGCAGAGGCATGGTCATCACTACTCACCCTTCCTGGGGCTGGGACAGCACTGCCTATTGACAGAGTCTGAAAAGTGAGCAGTCTGCTGTGCAGGAGTCTGAAAGGTGACTGCCCAGCCCCAAGGGCTCCCAGAGGATGGTGGACCTTTTCCTATAGATTGAGGAGGAAAAGGGCTGCCACAGCCTGTTCCCTAGATGGAGGGACATATCCAGGGTGCTTGTTGTATACATGGACCTCTATGTGTGTTTCCTTCTTTCATCCTTCCCGTGATGAGAGTTTATTTCCATTTTACAGTTGAGAAGATTGAGGCTTAAGAAGGGTGAAAACCATTGCCCAAGTTCACACAGCTTTTAAGTGATGAAATTGGGATATATGCCAGGCTTGAGCTCCCAAAGCCGTTTCCACCTGGCTGCATCTTTCCTTGCTTCTTCTCTGCAGCCCAGTGGGGCTGGGGAGGGGGCTGCACTGTACCTGATTGATTTGAAGACTCCATCCACCTCCCTCCTCCCAGGCCCCCTCCTGCTTTTCTCCCACCCTAGACCTCTGATGCTCAGCAATCCACATTTGGGGCAGGCAGGGAAAAAGTTCACAAAGCTAATAGACAGGCGGCAGGGTTTTGTGCCTCTTCTCCAGGAAGAAGAACATTCAAGGCCATTCTGCCTCTTCCAAATCTGTACATCTGGCCAAGAATCTGAGGTAGCAGGAAGTGTGAACAGAGACTTCAAGGGGAGACGGCTGTGAGTGGAACGGAAATGCTGAAGGATTATAGGGCCAGGAAATTTATCACTCTTATCTGTCCAGAGTCGCTAACAAAAGTGCCCTTGCTGAGGAAATGGACTTCAAGTTCTAGAAAACCAATTATGTCTTTTCTTCCACTTTCCTGTCTGGGCTTCCCGGGCTGCTGGGTCCTGGTCGGTGCGTGTGCGAGGGCTGAGGCTCTGACAGGCAGCGTGGAGGCCCGTGTGGAAACACATGTCCACGGATCCAGGTCTGAGAACGTGGTCAGCATGAGGTGAGCAGCGCACGCTGCCTCTCAAAGATGCCATTTCCAAGAGGGACAAGGTCCTGTGGGCCTGTCAGGTTGCCTCTGGCAGGTCCTGGCTGGGAGTCTCTGATGCCAAAGCCCCAAATAGAGATCTTGAGCGGCACAGCCTCCACATGGCCTTTAACTGCAGCCCTCGGGCAGCCCTGGCAGAAAGACGTAAGTCCCTGCTGAGGAACACACAGCAGTCCCAGGCCTAGGGATGGGTGACTCGGGCTTTCTCAACAGTGGTGTGAAGGTGTATCCACACAACCATTCCGCTTCTCTCCGTGTTCAATAAGTTGAGATATTCAATAATTTATTAGAAAGTAGGTTTGGGGTCAGATATTTTTGCCCAGCTGTAGGTGAATGGAAGTGTTCTGAGCATATTTACGGTAAGCTGGGCTACGCTATTTTTCGTGGGTTAGATGTATTAAGTACACTTTTTGACTTAGGATATTTTCAGTTTAGGATGAGCTTATTGGGCCATAGCTCCAGCAAAAGTCAAGGAACACCTGCATTTGAATGCAAGAAAGCATCTGAGACAGGAGGATCACCTGGGGATGCTGTAGAACGCCCTTTTTTGTGGTCCTTAATTTTACTGAAAGACATATAATGGCTGTAGAAATTTTGAAAAGTGAAAGATAATATTGTTCAATTGCAAGAACCATAGACCCCCTCCATTGGCCTCAAGGGAAAATAGGGGCACGGTCCAAGAATGGAGTCCCTGCAGGAGCAGGGGTTCATGTCTTCTCTACCCTGGAGCATGGCTCCTCCCTCTCCTGACCTCCCTTATGACTTCGGCAAGCCCCTCACCCAAGGAGCCCTTCTGCCAGCCTCACGCTGGCCCCCTTCAACAGCTTCAGCCCCAGGGAGCACAATTTTTAACTTGCTTCTCAATTCGAATTTCTGAGTCCAAAAGAAAAGCTGAATAACCCAGCTCATATTTCTAGGCCCAGTTTCTCAAGCCATGTGCTGACCGGCTCACAAGAATGCCATGGCCAGGCCTGGTCCAGTCAACTGTGCCTGGGGAAGGGGTGGGGTCACAGTGCCAGCTGCAGCCATCCAGTCCTGCCTGTCTGGAAGGGGCTGGGATGGCCAGCAAAACAAGCACAACAAGCAAGAATAAGAAAAAGAGAGAAAGACCTATAATCCCACGTCTACATTTGTCAAGTCTTCTTTTCTGTATATTTTGCTTGGCTGAGTATATATCCAATGCAGTTTGCATCTGGGTTTATTTGTTTGTTTGTTTTGAGGCAATGTCAAAGCATTTCCATATCTTTGCAACTCTATTATTACCTTTTCAGTAACCACGTAGCATTCCTACATACTGCAGGGTGTGTGGGGTGGGGGGGCGTGCGTATGGATTGCTTCACCAATCCCTTACAGACATGGACGTCATTTCCAAATTCCTACAACTATACACAACCCACCACGCTCAGAATATTTCCAGGAATGTACAAGGTGGCATTATGGACTAATTATTAACTCTGTGAATGTTTGGGAAACCTGGTCCTTACGCAGGCAAGGGGATAATGACTTTTATGTGTGTATGTGGGATTGAACCCAGGGCCTTATACATGTGAGGCAAGCACTCTACCAACTGAGGTATATTTCCAGCCCTATGATGACTTTTTGAAAGAGGTCACAAGGACAGAGGGAATAAGGTGGTTAGCACCAACCTCTCAGTATCCTGTATCTGCTTCTGCTGTTATTCTTGAATACTAGACCTGAGGGCTAGACCCAAGGCACCTGTCCTCTCCCAGTGAGTCCAAAGGGAGGCCAAGGATTGCCCAGGCTGTGAAAAGGGAAGAGGAGTGAGTTGGGTGGCTGGCCTATTCTCTCTCTCTCTCTCTCTCTCTCTCTCTTCTTTCTCTTTTTCTCTCTCTTTGGTACTGGGGGTCCAGGGGCACTTAACCACTGAGCCACATCCCCAGCTCTTTTTAATATTTTATTTGGAGACAGCGTCTCACTAAGTTACTTAGGAACTAGCTAAGTTGTTGAGGCTGGCTTTGAACTTGAGATCCTCCTGCCTCAGCTTCCTGAGCTGCTGGGATCGCAGGCATGTGCCACCATGCCCAACTGGACTGATGTCTTTATTCTTCTTAGCCAATGGGTTTGGTCACTTTGAAGTGAGACTGGGCTGCCCTCTGTGGCTGAGGTATGCAGTGAGAAGGGAGAATGGGGACAGAAGAGCTGCCGATATGAGTCGCAGAGGCAGCGAAACTGAGGTTTGAGCCCTTTCTCATACAGATGAGGACCTCAGGCAGCCCAATGGCCTAAGTCATAGAAATAGCTGGAGCCAGAGTCAGTACTAGAATGTGGGCCTCTGGGCCCAATCTGGACAGTCACCAGTAACCCTCCCGATGGTGCCTTCAGTTGGTAAGAATACTTAGCCAACTGGAAAAAGTCATAAAATGCCTCTTTAGTTTGATGGCTCTGATTCTTAAAAATAGCAGCTCAGACTAGCTTCAGAGATTCAGGAGCACTGACTCCTATTAGAAGAGAAAACTAACACTGCACCAGGGTTTTATGAATATCTTGTCTATAAAAGAGAGCACAAGTGCTGGGGTTGTGTGGCTCAGTGGTAGAGTGCTTGCTTGGCATGTGTGAGGCCCTGGGTTCAGTATCTAGCACCACAAAAAAAAAAAAAAAAAAAAAAGAACAAGAAAGAAAGAAAAAGAGAACATAGAAGTGGGCAGACTCAAACCCAGGCTTCAAGGCAGGTGAGTGCCTGCCTGATGGCAGAGCAGACACATCCAGGGGACATACATGCAGCATTTTCTTCCAACCCTGAAAGTTTCCACTGTCCCAGAAGGGAGTCCATGGCCCATCTTGAGTTTTCTGCCTTAGGGGAGGACCCATCTGTAGGAAGCTGGGTGACCTTGAACTTTTCACTTACTTTCTCTAAACCTGTGGCTTAGAGCCCTTCTGTAGCCTACCTCTTGCCCGTGGAGGGATGTGACTTCCTCTCTGACCTATGGCTGATGGCTGGGTGTCCATCTTGTAGAAAGGTTGAAAGGAACGGAGAGACCAACCCAAAGTTGTGACGTTTCTCACTAAACTGTTAGTGCCTGGCTCTACCACTTCTTGATACAATTTGAACTTTGTCGATCATCTCAACTCCTCCATACAGGGCTGATTTCACAGGTATAAGATCAATGCAGTCACTCAAGGTCCCGTGCTCAGAGGAATCTATGCTAGCAGTCTGCCATCTTGAAATCCCTAATAAATGTTGGACAAGGGGGGCACCTTTGCGTGTTGTGTTGTACTGTACTGTGTAAATTATGCTGTGGGTCCTACCTCTAGTCCAGAATTTTCTGAAAAATAGATTGATAATAGTAGTGTTGACCTCCAGGAGTGGCGGAGTGGGGGAGTGAGTGGGGCCATCTGTTAGGCCAGTCCACGGGAAGTGCCTCTGTACCTTAGTGATCCTTATGTTTCTGCTACCTAGAGCCCCACTGCAGCCTGCCTCTTGCCCTTGGTTGGATCTGACTTCCTTTTCTATCCTGCTTCCCCTTTTCTCCTCCTTGATCTTCTCTCCATGAACTCCAAGCCAAAGATTCAGAAATCTGGGGACAAGAACTTGGAAATCATAGCAGTTTCCTGGGAACCCTAGAAGTACTTATCAGAAAGGAAACTGCTGAGGACTCCATCTCTGGTTTACTGTGGCTCTTCCTGCTCCCTTTATGCCCTTTTACTGCTCCCTCGGCCCCGTGGGTTCAGATGGTGCCGCTCTTTGTGAGAGAAGATGACCCCAAGGACCAGGAGCTATTGCTGGTGGTTTGTGAGTCACAGAGCCACCTTTCCTCTGGGGAACAGGTTAGGATTCACTATGGCTGGTCTGGGGTTGCCTAGAAGTCTGTATGGCCATGCCTGACTCTACCCAGAAGCCTTTTGCTAGACTGAGTTTGATCAGGTCTCTAGACAGCTTCCCAGACCTGGTCTACACTCCCCACATTCATAGTCTTTCTGCTCTCTGTGCCAGCAGCCATGGTTGACACTTTGCATACTATATTATCTTTGTACCCACAACACCCAGGCCTATTCAGTGCCAAGAACAGGAATGTGGGGGAACAAAAAAGGGTGGCTCAAAGATTATTTCAGCCACAGGAACCTTCACAAAGTGGTCATTTGTCCTTAGTGCCATTTTATTGGTGGAGAAATTAAGGCTTAAAAGGATATACAATTTACTCAAGGTCACAACTTGGAGTCAGAACTTGAAACTTGATTTGTCTTTCTGACTCCAAAGTCCAAAGCATCATGTGCTTCCTCTTCGTTAATTTTTCTGCTTGTTCCTTGATCATATTGTGTTGGATACAGAACAAGTGGAAGGCTTGATCCTGGCAACGTGGATGGCTCTGTGTTGGTCAGGTTGTCTAGATAAACTTCTCGGGAAAAATCTAGCACCATCTATATGCAACGAAAACAGCCCAGCACAGACCGTATGCAGAAGTGTGATAGAAAATACTTCTGGGATAGGCTGTATCTTCTATCTCTGCATGTCCCTCTGTTTCCTTGGAACCTGGCTTGGGTGCCCTGGGGGAAGGCCTGGCTGAAAAGTCAATTTATAGAGGAAACAACTTCTAAATTGAGTACTGAGGTTTTAGGAGGTTGATAAAGTGTCTCTTTTCTCTGCCAAAAACAAAGTAAATTGAGGCAAACATATGAGGGTGGCAGTGGCCCCAGTGGCCCACAGAGTCAGGCAAATGGAAATGGAATGTCGAGTTCATTGCTTATCAATTACAGCAGTAATTAGCTTTCCAAGAGCCGGATCCCAAGTTAGGCCTGTGATCACCTGATACTGGTGTGGAGGGACGACCTTAGATCCACCCCCTGGAGCCTGCCCTATGAAACTCGGGGTTTGGTGTTGTGAAGGCGAAGGGGGGCACTCTGCAGGCCAACACCAAAGTGGAAAGGGCAGAGCTACACGCATCCAGTTTGGTGTCCAAAACTCACCAGGTAGATCTCTCCTCCTCTTCTGGAGCCACGTGGAAGCCAGAGGGGTGGAGGGCAAGTGTGCCCCCACCCAGAGTCAGTGAGTATTATGGTTTGGATCTGGAGTGTCCCCAGAAGCTCATATGTTGAAGACTAGTCCCCAGTGCAGCACTGTCCAAGGTGAGGCTTTGGGGAAGGGATTGGATCACGAGGGCTCTGATCTCATTGATGGATTAATCGTTTAAAGGGTTAATAATTTCAGTGGACTTCTGCAGAACTGTAGGTAGGTAGTGCACGGTTTGAGGAAGCAAGTCACTGGGGGCCTGGCCTTGGGGCCCACATCTTGTCCCTGGCCCTTGTCTTCTCTCTCCACTTCCTGGCTGCCATGAGCTGGGCAGCTTTCCTCTGGTACCTCCTTCTGCCATGATGTCTCTGCCTTGGCATCAGCTCACCGTGGGCTAACCCTGTGAGCCAAAAGAAATCTTCCCTCCTCTGAGTTGTGTGAGTTATTTTAGCCACAGTGATGAAAAGCTGACTAGCCTCCATGAGGGGTGTCAGGAGAGAAGCGTCGGTGAGACTCCATCTCCAAGCCTTTAGAGACTCCATTCACTGGACTAGAGTTGGCAAGTCCAGGCTGACAAGGTCCAGCCCGAAGACCCAAGAATTCCCTTTGCCCTCCTCTGCCCCTAGGCATTCAGGCAAGGAGACAAGGCCAAGAACCCCTGCACTGGTTCTGCTCTATCTTGCAAGGCCAAGCGACTTCCCTCACCCACCACCAGCTGCCCAGAGAAGGAAGTGAAATCTGAAAATGGATGGCCGTCACTGCCATCAGACAGACCTCTGGTCAAAGTCAGGGACTTCCCAAATGAGCAAGCTGACTTCTCCCTCTTTCAACCCTGAATGCCTGCTATACCAGGGATGGTGTTGGCTTCAAAGACAGTGGGAGACAGGTTTGCATACATCTTCAGTGTCCCTTGGTGAGCATCTGCAAAGAGGCCTAGGAGCCCAGGACAAAGAGGCTCAGGGATATGTAGACCCAGGCAAGAGGACGAGCAGCCCAGGCAGGCGGATAGTGAACCGGGCGCTAGTAATACTGAATCAATAGCCCAGTGATGGGAGGACTGGGAAGGAGATGGAGGGACTTGGTCTGGACTCTGGCTCCTGTCGTCTTCTCTTAACCCTCCCATCTACCCTGGGGTTGCCTGAGGGCCATCGCAACACCAAGATGTTCCACTCAGCCACATCTCCTGGACACACAGAAGCCTCCTGTGTGGGTGAGACATCCTGGTCTTTGGGAAAACCTGCCGGGAACTTGCGCACCAGCATGGCTTTAGGAACCCCTTGTGGGCAACATCAAATGTACCCCAGTGGGAAGGGGTGGAGTATCTGTAGCCATCCTACCACTACCCTGAGACTTCTCTTCCAACAAGTCTCTTTCTGATGCAGAATCTGATATATAGAATCTACATGGAAAGGAATTGATGAAACACAGCATCTTGCAGAATTTACAAAGGTATAGAACTTGGTGGTCATCTCTCCATTATTACAACACCGCTAAAACTCAAGAGACCTCACATGCTGTAGTGAGTGTCAACAATTATGCCAAGTTCTATGAGAAACACACAGAGAGGGGCTCTGGAGAGGCTTTCAGGGCAAGAGGGCTGAGAATGGGCAGCTCGGCTCTCCTCATCCCAAGGACCCATTAGATAGTGCTGGGGAGGAACAATGGGAATCAAAGTCCTGTGCAGATATTAGCCCTGGGGAAAGGCCCGGAGGTGGGAGATGGTGGCAATAGGGGGAACCAGTAAGACTGGGGGGCTGTTGATTCTGCTTAGGGCTGGGGGTCTTAAAATCAAAGAACAGTTGACCATTTGCTAGTACAATTACCCCTCAGTGTCTATAAGGGATTGGTTCCAGGACCCCCATGGATTCCAAAATCCAAGGATGCTCAAGTCCCCCTTATACAAAAGGGTGTTGGACTTGCATAGAATCTGTACTTCAGACTTTAAATATTCCCTAGATTACTATAATACCTAATGCAATGTCAGTGCTATGTAAATAGCTGTATTGCTTTTGAAATAATGACAAGGAAAATGTTGAGTACGGATTATTTTTCTGAATATTTTTGACTGGAGGGCTGACTGTACCTGTCATCACATCAAGGCTCGGGGGTGGGAGTGGGTTCATTCTAAAGGAAGCTCAGCGACGCCAGATGACTGCAGACCCTACCCCTAGTTGAAAACAGGCAGCCAGCAACAGAAAGACTGCACAGATGACAAGATCTTCACAGATCTTGGGAAGCCATTTGTGCTGAGCAGTTACTTCTTTGAGAAATTACATTTACTGGGCGGAATGTTTTCATTCAAATCCCACCTGAAATAAGCCCTTATTTTATTTCTGCATTATAATTAAATGAGTGGGGTTGAAGAGCCTAAATGACTTCCAGGGAGAATTGTCCCCTGGAGGGGTGGGGAGCAACACCCACACTGGGTTGCTTTCTTTGACTTTTCCCTAAGATGTCCACCCCTTCTCCAGGGCTTTCAAGCCTGGTTCCCTGGCACCTCATTAAATCTTCATAGTGACCTCCAGACCCATTTTACACTTGGAGAAACCAAGGCACAGAAAAGTGACAGACTTTCCACTGGGGGCCAGGCATCCATGTTGACCTAAGCCACAATCCTCAGCTCATAATCATACTTTAGGGTCAAGAAACCGCCTCCTTCCTTCGGCCCACGTCCTCTGCCCAGCCCACTGGGCCAGTCTGCCCCACTCCGCCTCTCTCCCTGGTGCATTTTCATCAGGTTCTTATTGGTGTCTTCTGCCCACCTTACCCAGGTGGAGGGCTGCTGATGGCAGAGGCTCTGCCCTTGTGTTTCACACTGGGACCTTGCATGGGACACCAGGTTTCTTCCCAGCCACCCAGGCTCCCTGGGAAAAGGCCAGGCCCATCGTGTCGGGTAGTTGTGGGGGACACTGGGATTGAACTCGGGTCCTCCTTAGCGTGCTAGGCCAGCGCTCTACCAAGGAGCTACATCCCAGCCCATCTTCCAGGGCACAGCAGCTGTCCCAAGGCCACTCAGGATCCCCCCCAGTCTTGCAGGGTTTAAGGCTGACACCTTTTCACAGGCGCATTCAGAGCAAGGGACCCCCTGGGGATGTCTGGGGAGGGGAAGGAAGCCAGCCTTCCTGGGGGTAGCAAAGGTCAAAGCTCAAGTGGTGGGGGTTGGGGAGAGGCAGGTCGATAAGAGATGAGCCAAGTTCGGGTGAAGCAGCTGCTCGACCTACGCCAAGTGGGTGGCCGCCTGAGAAAGCGGAAATGGGTGAAAGGCCTCCTGGCCACCCACGCCCGCCCCGAGCTCCTTCCTGGGTGGTGGGGCTCCACTTCAGCCTCTCTGGGTCTGGGCCTCAGTAAGCCATCCTGCAGCTGGGGCACCCCCGGGTGTTCTCCAAGCACCTACCATGAGGACACTGACCTGTCCCTCCCCCACCTCCCAGGCGGGCAGCTGTCTGGCACCTGCTCTTCTCACCTCTCTGGCAAGTCAGTCAGAGTTTTAATCAACATTGGAATAGGGAAGGGGCTGGGAAGAAGCCCCTTACCCGTCACTCAGCTCTTTGTGACTGTATTTTTTTGGCCCCCAAATCAGACCCTCAGGTCCTGATCATTTTCTGCTGAGTGAATTAATGGGTTCATGTGAAAGTTTTACAAAGGTGGGCAGATTGAACACCTTGAACAAACTGATCCTTTGGGGGGGAAAAGAAAAACAAACCACAATCCTTCAAAGTAGAGTCAGTCCTGGGCAAGGACTGACGGACACCACCAGCTGCAAGATTCACTCTCTTGACTTCCCTGTTTCCGCACCCCAGTCTTCCTTGCCTGAAAAGCCAGGACTAGCTCAATGCCTGTTAGTCCCACTTAAGTTTTCCCTAACATGCCCTAAGTGTTGGGGTGATTCATTCAGGTTAGCAAGCTGGATTTGGGCTTCCATAATTATTATGTATTTTTTCAAAGCATTTCTCAAGGGCAGCCGTCCAGGTGTGTGTGTGTGGGGGGGGGGGGGGCTCCAGTCACACATTGACTTTTGTGATTTTAAATTTTGCTAAGAATACCATAGTGTTCAACCATACTGATCTTGAGGCAGTTTTTCCTTATCTCTTCAGAGGACTCACTTTCTAGAACTTTGTCATTTAAAAAGTCATCAAATGACAAAGAATTCTCCAAAGAATTTATGGGTCATTCCATTGGGACTGCCCCACCCCCACCCCACCAATGTTTACAGGCTCTCTGAGGTTTGTTTTTCAAAGAGCATCACCATTCCAAGAATTAGCCCCCTGCCCAAGTCCCGTTTCACCCAATTTAAATTGGAATGCTATTCTCATTAGCATTTCAGGTTCCCTCTCACTCCAAAAGGAAGATAATTTCTGTCCCTCTATTTAGGGGGAAGGGGAGACTTATGAAAATGTTGGTTTGAATGTGATCGAAGGTCTCTATCCTGTAACTCAGTAAAGTCTCAAAATAATTTGGTTTTCCATCCATAATCTGCTTGGAGAATTTTTATATGTTTTATAAAAACTTCCAGTAACCTTTGAAGAGCTTTAAACATGTTGTAATTGGTGCCAGGTTAATATATATATATATATATATATATATATATATATATATATATATATATATTTTTTTTTTTTTTTTTTTTTTTTTTTTTGGTTCTGGAGATTGAATCCAGGGATGCTTTACCACTGAACTACATCCCCAGTCCTTTCTATTTTTTGAGACAGGGTCTCACTAAGTTGCTGAGGGTCTTGCTAAGTTGCTCAGTGTGGCCTCAATCTTGCCATCCTCCTGTCTCAGCCTACCTTGTGGCTGGGCCACAGCACCCAACTTGTTGCCAGGATACTTATTGCCATTCCCCATCAACGTGCCGTTACTAGTCAGGTACAGAAAAGGTTGACATAACCCACATGTCTTGCAACTTGGTTCTTAGGTCCTGTCTCTAAATTAAAAAAAAAAAAAAAAAGGCGTGGGGGGGGCAGTCCTGGGGATGTGGCTTAGTGGTTAAGTGCTCCTGAGTTCAAAAAAAGAGGATGGGGTCATGAGTGGATTCAGAATCTGGATTTGGCTCAGCTTCGTGCTTCCACCTCAGGCTTTTCGATGAGGCTGCAGGTGATTGACCAGCAACTGGGCCTGCAGTCATTTGGAGCCTTGGCAGAATGGGAACTGGCTTCTAGATCACTCAGTTGAGGTGAGAGCTGCCTCATGGCCCCAGAGAAAGCAGAGAAAACACGGGCTTCTGTGAATTCTGTGAATTCTAGAGAATTCTGTGAATTCTCCTCATGTTGGCCATTTTCTGTCAGCAAGTCCCACCCTGATGCTTCTGCTCAGGAAGCCATTATGTTCAAACACAGTGCTCTTGGGACCACCCCTCCTTGTCTCCTCAGAGGGCTTACTCCCTGGGAACCTTGTCAGAAGTGTACATGGCACAGAAGCCAGGAAATGGGGATCACTGGGGGTCAACATAGGGGACGCCACCCACAGCTTTCATGATGCACCCACCAAAGGCTCAACTCTGGCAGGGCCCAGACCCTATTTCACAGCCAGGCCAGCATCAGTCCTAATGGGCTGGTGCACAGATTCCACCAGCTGTTAAGTACTCTGCATATCGCTCTTGTCCACTATTTAGTCAGCCCTGTGTTGAGTCCCTTCCTTGTGCCAGGTCATGGGCTAAGGGATGCAAGCATTGTAAAGCACGGTCCTTGTCCTCAGAGTTCTTATGATTGGATGTGACGGAGAAGTACGCCAACCACCATGTTTTGCTGGAGAGGAGGCTGGGGTGCTGTAGGAGTCTGAAGGAGAGCCACCCACCCTGGACCGGGGACAGGCAGGATAGGAGTGAAGAAGCTGGAGGGTGGCCAGTCAGTCAGGAGAGACTTCAGCAAAAATATGCATCAAGGAAGGGAAAATGCAAGCAATGCAAGCCATCATGGGGACTGAGCATGGTGGGGATGTGGGGTGGCAGCAAGAAGCACGCTGAAGATTTCTTAGGGAAACCTTACTGCCTGGGTGCCCAAGGCTGGGGGCTTGTCTTGGTGGCTCTGTGCAGCTGAGAGGATATGAAGCAAGGGAGTGGCATGGCCAACTCTGGGGTGCAGAATCTGCAGACATGGAGAAGAGTTAGAATATTCCCAGCAGCAAGAGATGCGAAGAGTTGTGGTGTGGCTGGATTTGGGAAGAAGGGGGTGATGCTGAGAGATCTTTAGAAGGCAGGATCAACAGGGTTGGGCGAATGAATGGGTGTGTTTGAGGGAGAGGGTGGAGTCCAGACATTGTCTAGGCTTCTTCTTCTTTTTCTTTCTTTTTTGTTTTTTATTGGTATTGGGGATTGAACTACTCAGGGGCACTCAACCACTGAGCCACATCCCCAACCCTATTTTGTATTTTATTTAGAGACAGAGTCTCACTGAGTTGCTAAGCGCCTTGCCATTGCTGAGGCTGGCTTTGAACTTGTGACCCTCCTATCTCAGCCTCCTGAGCCACTGGGATTACAGGCGTGTGCCACCACGCCCCACCATTGTGCAGGCTTCTTAGATAGCTGGGGACAGTGAGTCACTGCCTAGTGGAAAGATAGCTGGTATCAGTGAGGGACAAAATATCTCTGTTATAAGTGCGTTAAATTGGAGGTGATGGTGGCTGGTTTAAGAAAGTGGGGAGACGATCAACGAGGATCATGAAAGAGGCTGGGGTTGTAGTTTGGGGAGGCCCTGGTTTCTACATAGTTCAGGGCAATCCCTGAGGAAGGATCCCGAGGAAAGAGGGATGAGTGGAGGAAAGAGACATCCTCAGATACATGAGAGAGGATCTGAGGAGAGAGCTGCAGGCAGGCCAAGCAATATAGAGATCAAAAAGGGCCACGTGACTTAACAACTCAGAGAAGGGTTTTCTTGGAAGCGAGGCCGTAACTGGTTGAGTAGATGACAAGGGTTAAGAAAGTATAGGGAGCCAGTGTAGACCTCTCGAAAGATGCTGACCAGACTGTTTGTACTACTGCAGGTGTGGACTGCAGTCAGGTGAGGGATGGGAGCATGGCTTCAGCACTGCAGGTTTTCTAACAGAGCAGAACGTTGGGGATGTGATGTCGGGAAGGTTCTTTAACCTTCTGTGTGGAGCAACACCCAGAAGGTTCTGAGGCAGGCGGGGGTTTTGTGGGGCCTCCTGCCCGAGCATGGCAAATCCCTGGGAAAGCCCCTGGGCAAGCCATTGGCCACACATGGGCAATGCTCCAAGAGAATCAAGAAACAATTAAAGAATATGAGAATCAATTCAAGCTGAGCTAAACCTTACGTCCAGAAGCTGTTAAAAATGAGCAAAATGAAGCATCTGGGAGCAGAAGACAAGGCCCTGGGATGGCTGAGGCACCAGGCCGGCTTACTGTGGGCATTTCACATGCTCTTGGTTGGAGTGATGACTTCAGAGGCCCTTCTGGTTTTTTATACCTTTTCTGAAAAGGACCCTTTGGGGGTGAGTGCTGTGGTTGTTGTTGTTCTCTGTGTGTGTGTGTGTGTGTGTGTGTGTGAGAGAGAGAGAGAGAGAGAGAGAGACAGAGAGACAGAGAGACAGAGAGACAGAGAGACACACACACTGTGGAGATGATAAAAATGGAACTCTGGATTGGCTTCAATATTGATGACCTCCTCTGGTTACACCTGAGGTCAATTCCTACAAAGCCAAACTCTCAAGATGATGAATGGTGAGATGCTGAGAAGTTCAGCAGTTTACAGCTCTATTCATTATAAATATTAAAGCCTTGTGAAAATAAACCAAATTAGATAGTTTTAAGTTATCATTTAACTGTGGTTTAAATTTAACAATGTTGATGGTGTAGTAAGGATTTGTTAACAAGTTCCCACAACTCTTCTATGATAAGGATTTCTTAGGGAAACCTTACTTTCCCGTTTGTGGCCTCAAAGTCTCCACCTTGGCATTCAGAATTCCTCCTCTGCTAAGGGGGAAAGGAACAGGGAGGAAGAGTGGCAGGAAGTCGTGTCTGAGTGCTGCTCTCTTCCTCCTCCTCTGAGTCTCTGACAAAGTCAGTTCTCCCTTATGTGGACCAAGCCCACTGAAATGTCCATGGAAACAGCTGCCCTCATAGAAGATTTGGTGGAACCCTTCAGGGTCAGGTTGAGGGGAGCCCAATTCCAAGGATCAAGGCTTTGCATGTGTCAGAGGAAGTTCAGGCTGAAGCCCTGTTGCGATTCTTTCTGGAAAGCATCCAAATGGTACAGGTACCTAGAAACACTGTCCTGAAAGCCAAAGCCTCCCTATGCTCAGGCCTGGCTCTTGGGCAGTGTCTACTCTGGGTCCACTCCCCATGGAGGACAAAACAGGATGGGCCAGGCATCAAGACCCCTAGGAAGCTCTAACTCAGCTCTGCATAATTTCCCTCATCTCTTAAGTGATGGGTTGGGTTAGATAACACATAAAGGGCCACCCGGCTTGAGAAACCTGTTATTTCTTTTTGAGAACTGGATAGGACAGTCTTTGAAGGATGGTGATAGGAAAACCTCCTTAGGCTCTTCTACAGGCCCTCCTGTGCTCAGCTTCTGGGGGTCACAGTACACTCTTAATTGGAGGGAATCTTTGCTTGGAGATCAGGGAATTTTCTCCCAGAACAGGGAACAGGCTATTGTGGGAAGAGGGTGACCATGCAGAAAGAACCCCCATGTTTTGGACACCTACTCTGTGTTGAACATGTGCAGGGCATTTAGCTTACAGTTCACACAACACTTTTCTGAGGAGAGCGTTCCTCTACTCTGCAGGTGAACAAATGACAAGAGTGGGTAGGTAACTGACAGTCTTAGGAAAGGTCACCTGTATCTCTGACTCTTTAGAGAAAACAAAGGCACATTGTCTAAGGCTGCACTTTTCCAAAGAATTAAAAAACAAGTTCCTGAATCTTAGAGCAGTGTCCTGGATCTTGGCAACTCTGAAGTCCCAGCTGGTGGGACTTCCCCTTCACAGTGATTTTGTGTGTGTGTGTGGTGGTGGTGGTGGGGGGGGCTGACAGGTCAGAGATCTGACCAGCTGCCTCCCAGGGAGCCCTTAGTCCTTGTTTTCTGGGATTCTAGGATTTCAGCCCAGGATATAATTCCAGAAAGGGATCACTCTCTGCTTTATTAAACTTGTCTACACTTAGGTAAAGTGGGCTGTTTATCCTCTGTCAGGTTTTTCTTTAATGGGGGTGGGGGTGAGTGAGCATGTGCAGAAAATCCATCACCTTGCTTTCCAGTTTCCAGGCAACCGAGCAGGATTACAACAAGTCACATGATAGCACTGCTGCCAGGGAGAAGAGGAAAATGGAAAACTGTGCTATCTTGAGAAAGGAGCTGGGAATAAGCAAAGGACTGGGGATCCTCCTCTAGAAATATTATCAACAAGTTGTCAAAGACCTAGCGGCTGAAAAGGGCTTTTGGCTTCTCAGCACTTGGCTCAGCCTCCTGCCAGATGGAAAATGCCCCACCAGATATGAAGCCCCGGGGAAGGGAATGGGCAGGGGGTAATATGGCAGTGATAGTCGAGGAGTCATTGGCCTAAGGTGACCCTAGCACCTGTTCTGGAATCCAATTCCCAGAGGAGTTATTACTAAGAAGATCCAAACCAAACGGGGCTCCCCAGCCCCTCCTTCCTGCTGCCGCAGTCCTGGGATAATGAAGGAGCAGGAGAGCCCTTGGTTAAAACCCAGCCCGTGAGGATTGTGGTTGGTTGGGGGGCACCAGAGGGTCAGTGGGGACAACTGGGAGGGGAGGAAAACCACCCATGAAGACCAACTTTCCACTTCCTTTTTGAAAGGCTCCTCTTTCTGAACATTGTTTATTTTGATTTGGACTGTTTTGATTTTTTTTTTCTGTCTCCCCTCCCCCGCAGAGTGTGTGTGTGTGTGTGTGTGTGTGTACATGCACCACCCCTACTGTTGTTTGTATTGTAGATGCTTCTATGCAATTCATCCCCCTCTACACTTTTGTTCCAGTAATAACACCCTCTGTGGCCTGATGACTCCCAGGGACCATGGTGTCAGTTCTGCTCTTGGCATTCCTGTAGTCTTGGTCTCCAGTAGGGGTGGGTGTGCCCTTGGTCCAGATCTGCATACCAGTTGAGATGAAGGCTGAGAGCAGTCTTGTGCCATTCACTGTCCAGGATGCCAGGAAGCTGTTAAGGCCCCCCAATTTCTTACCTCTCACACTTGTCCCAAGACCAAGATGTATCCTGGGAACACACACTTTCCTTGGCCTTCCCAGGAGGGACTGTATTTCACAGCCTGGATTACTGGCTTTAGGCCTGGGAGGCAAGGCTGATGGACAGAGAGAGGCAGGCCTTGGGGAGGTAGATGCCACCTGCCATGTGTCCAGTAGCTCAAGTTTGGCTATAAGAACTCTAATCCCTTATGGCAGCCCCATAGGCAGAGATGGAGGGATTGCAGTCCCTGGCCTATATTATTTCTCTTTTCCTATGGAAACAAGAGAGTCATGTTTCTTGCCTGCTTTAAAGTTCTGAAGGCCTACTGATAGGCCTTCTTTCTACTCATAAGGACTTGCCATCCATTAAGTTCAGCAACAAATAAAGAAAAAGTCAGTAGCATTGGAGAGCCAAAGATTTGCCCAGCTCTGTTGAGGCCAGGGCTCTTTCACTCTTTGGATCTCTTTAGTTCACACTTTTCTGTTTTTTAAAAGGAAGAAAAGTTTATTAGCTCATCAAATGAGGGAATCATTGTATAGCAATTGATGAATGTATAAATAATGTTCTGGGTTTGCAGTCTATTTTGTGCCTTAAAAACATTTGGGGAAGAATGTGGGGAGGAATTCAAAGGTGACAAGAGAGTGTTTTCAATACATTGAAACCGTGTATCAAGAGGGGATAAAAACATTCCCTGACTGTTGAATAGGTAACAAATGGGAGGATGGAGACCTTTTGGGAGTCAGTAGTGAGCATGCGCTGGTTCAGAGAGAAGGCTCACGTGGGTGCACTGAGCACTCTGACAGCCAGGCAAGGTTGGGAAGTTGGGGTAAATCTTCAAGGAGTTGAGGCACACTCCCTAACGCAGTGTCAGGGAGCGTGTCCAGCACCCAGGCCTGAGTTAGAAGATTCACAGTCTCATCTTCACACATGCACAAACGCCAATCATCCGCAAACTGTTATTTACCCAAACTCAAGATTAATGCGTGCAAGCGTTCACACTCCTGGAGTGCTTTCCGCGTTCGGGCCGGCGTGCGCCCTACGGCACTTGGCCAGTTGATTCCGGGGCAAAAACTCCCTTTCCAAGCTCCTCCGAGCACAAATTCCCAGGGAAACTTGAACAGAGGTGGAAATGTTTGATGATAGAAAAAAAAATCTGCTTGCTTGCAGTTCTTGCGATGGCCAGATTGTTATAAGAAACTGTTGCATTCCAGAGCAGTTGAGGGCAGGCAGGGGGAGGAGACAAGAGCAAAGAGGCCGGAGAACTTGAAAGACCGAATCAGAACTCCGGCAGAGAACGCCCGGGAGGCCGCGGGGGGCTGACTAGGGGCGGTAGAGGGCTGGGGAAGAGTTAACGCGGGAGCGGAGCGTGCGGCGGGGGCGGGACGGGGCGGGGCCGGGCGGGAGCGGGGCGCTGTCCCTTTAAGGCGGGCGGCGCGGGCCGGCCGAGCGCCGCTGTGATTGGCGCGGCGGGATCACTGGCTCCCAAGCCCGGCCCGGGGGAGTCGGCTGGAGCCGGCTGCGCTTTGATAAGGTCCTGGCAACTCAGTAACAGCCCGAGAGCCGGGAAATAAAAATAACCCCGCAGCGCGATGGATTTGGGGGCTGCCTGGCGACCGCGGCGCCCGCCTCCCGGGTCGAAAGCCCTGCTGTAAAAGGTGGGGGCGGCGGCGGGGCCCCAGAGGAGTAGCTCAAGGAAAGCCCCCTAGGACCAGGACGAGGTCGTGTCGGGCTGTGTAGTGGGCGCGGGCGACAGGAGGGGGCCCAGCGGGCCGGAGGCAGGGCACGCAGGGGGTGCGGGCTGGGCGGCGGGCTCCGGGACGGCGGGCGCGGGGGGCGGCCGGGTGCGGCCGGCGAGTACCTCCCTTCCAGGACCGTGCGCTCGGCTCGCGCCTTTGAAGTGCACAGTTAAATCCACAGCGCAGTTTTTGTTGGAAGCGCCCGGAGGACATTTGGTGCGCCGAGTGACTGCTGGAAACAGGACCTGTGTTGAAAGCCGGGCCGGGCGGGGGCCGGAGGGGCCAGGGGCGGCCGCGGCGGGGGCGGAGGCCCGCTCGGATCGTTTGCATAAAAGGGGCGGCGGGCGCCTCTCCCCTCCCCCGCGGAGACCTCGCTCTAATCCGGGATCGTCGTTTCCCCGCACCCCCTCCCCTGCCGCGGACTCCCTATGTTCTCCGACGCCCCGGCCGGCCCGGGGGGGCCCGGGACTGCCTCTGCGAGCGAAGCCGGGGGCTGGGGCCGGGGCCCTGCCCGGGGTGCCTGCGAGGTCTCGCCGCGGAGCGCGCGCGCGGATCAATGGTGAGTGACGAGGCCGCGGCGGCCGGGCGGCCCGCGAGCTTTGATGTGCCGGGCGGCCCTTTGAAGTTGGCAGGCCGGCTATTTCGGGGCTCGCTCTGGGCAGGCGCGGAGGGGAGCTGCCGGACAGGCGCCCAGCACTCCAGGGGGCTTGGCCGGGCCACCCCGAGCGTCCTGCGCGAAGCCCCCTCCCCATTGCGGGGGCCGGGTGGCTGGGGGCCGGGCAGGGAGACTTCTCCAAGTGGCGGAGGGCGCACATCCCCCTCGGGGGTCGCGTCGCTGTGGTTATGGATGTGAGTCGGGGAGTGAGTGTACGCGGGAGTGCCTTTGGAAGGTGGGATGAAAGGGCGGCGGCGCCCCCCGCTTGCCCTCCCCTCCGCCCCCACCCCCGCCTTCGCTCCCCTCCGCCCCCTCCCCCGCCTCTCCCCCGCCCGGTGCTCCCCTCCCACTTCTCTCCCTCCTCCTCTGCCCTCCCAGCCGCGGGTCCGGGCTAAGGGGCCCTGAGCACTGGCGGAGGCTCAGTCTGCGCGCTGGACCGGCCGGAGCCCGGGGTGCCCGCGTCCCTTCCTCCCGTCCGGGCCCCGCGCCCCGGGTCTCCCAGGCCCCTTTTGCGGAGAGGCAGCGACTTCGCGCGTCGCCATTTCTGGACTAGGCGGCTGCTTTCCGTGCTTTTTCTGCGGGCGCTGCTGCGAACCGCGGCGCTGGGGACCGACCCCCGCCCGAGCTCGGGTCGCTGCTCGCCCGTCCTGGGGCTCGGACTCCACGCTCTGCGGTTCGTTCACCCGGGCTCTGGAGGTGTTCGGTTGAGTTTGGGCTGGGGGGCCGGGCCGGAGGGGCTCGGAGGAGATGAGAGCCCGGCCTCGGCGGCCTTCGTCTTGCAGGTAACGGGGCCGCCCCACCTCCCCTCCTCCCGGGTGCGCGGCGCCACCCGCAGCCCTGCCACTCCACAGGCGGCGTTGCCCAGCACGGCGTCCTGAGGTCCCAGGCCCGGGCCGCATGTACCCACCCAGGGCCAGGTCCCCGGCCCCTCTCCCGGCAGTCCACCCGGACCGCCCCTACCCTTCTTAGTTTGATCCTTCCGTGCTAGGGAAAGCGACTTGTTTATTGGTTAGATAAGACTTTGGGGTTTTGGGGGGAAAAAGAGCTTTGAGGTCAGTGGAGTTCGGGATTCTTGGCACAGGCAGTAGTAGCGTGAGACCGCTTCTGATCTGGTTTTGTAGGGTTCGCGACTCGGGGAGGCGGGCTAGAGGTAAGGGAGCGACGGGTTCTGAGGCTTTTCAGCTATTTTGCAAAGTTCCAAGACCAGTCTCATCTGAGTGATTTGCTTTCTGGTTTTGGGAGCGGGTAAGACAGAGGTATAGCCTGAGACGGATTCTTGGCGTGCGTCGGGTGGGGGGGGGCGATATTTGCATCTGGGACGGGAGAAGGTGCCTACTGAATCTGGAAGTGTGGGAGCCCCATTCCATCTATGTTGGGCGGGCTTCTTTTGGGCTGGGATCTTCTATATTTTTAAGGAGTGGAAGAGGGAGCGCACTGGGAGGGGGCGGATGGGAGGAATGGGAACCAGATGCCAGGGAAGGGCACGTTTGGAGCTCCAGTTATCTGTGCAGAGTTGAGCGCGGAAATTTTTACCGAAATTGACATCACCTGCACACAGCCCGACGGCTGGGAGTGTGCCTCCTAGGAGTTGATGCTCTCGGAGGGGGGCGGACTGGGCTGCCCCTACGTGCGTGCGCTAGGGCTGAGCCGGTATTTGGAAAGTTGTGTCTTACACCTCCCTTGTTGTCCTCTCCGCCCCCGCCCTTCCATCTCACCTTCTCCGCCCCTTCCCCAGCTCCACCACCCCTGAAAAAGGGTGAGGGAAGCTCAGATTTCGCCTTTGAAAAAGCAGCTTCGGATACTTGAGATGAGTACCTCACGGATAGCGGGGTTGCTTGATTTGAATTTGAGGAGTTGAAAAGCCTGTTTACTTTCTTGCTTTGATGTTGGGTAGATCTGGTTTTGATTAGATCAATACCCTTTTCTCTCTCCCCACCTCCCCCCTTCCTTTTCTTCCCAGAGAGGAGGCTCAGATGAGCCCCTGCTGACTTGAGAGAGAGAAAGAGAGAGACCACGCGGATTGCTGAGAGGAACTGGAAGAAAAAAAATCCCAACTCAGTAGAAGAGCTTCCTCACTATGAGTAGCGCTGTGTTGGTGACTCGCCTCCCGGATCCCAGCAGCAGCTTCCGCGAGGATGCCCCTCGGCCCCCGGTTCCAGGGGAAGAAGGGGAGACCCCACCCTGCCAGCTGGGGATGGGCAAGGGCCAGGCCGCTAAACTCATGCCTGTCGCCTCAAACACCAGGCGAAATGAAGATGGGTTGGGGGAGCCCGAGGGGCGGGCGTCCCCGGATTCCCCTCTGACTAGATGGACCAAGTCCCTGCACTGCTTGTTGGGCGACCAAGATGGTGCTTACCTCTTTCGGACTTTCCTGGAGAGGGAGAAATGTGTGGATACTTTAGACTTCTGGTTTGCCTGCAATGGATTCAGGCAGATGAACCTTAAGGATACCAAAACTTTGAGAGTAGCCAAAGCAATCTACAAGAGGTACATTGAGAACAACAGCATTGTCTCCAAGCAACTGAAACCTGCCACCAAGACCTACATAAGAGATGGCATCAAGAAGCAACAGATTGACTCCATCATGTTTGACCAGGCACAGACTGAGATCCAATCGGTGATGGAGGAAAATGCCTACCAGATGTTTTTGACTTCTGATATATACCTCGAATATGTGAGGAGTGGGGGAGAGAACACAGCTTACATGAGTAATGCTGGACTCGGGAGCCTAAAGGTCTTGTGTGGCTACCTCCCCACCTTGAATGAAGAAGAGGAATGGACTTGTGCCGACTTCAAGTGCAAACTTTCACCCACTGTGGTTGGCTTGTCCAGCAAAACCCTGAGGGCCACAGCGAGTGTGCGGTCCACAGAGACTGTTGAAAATGGATACAGGTAAGACTTTGGAAGAGGCGGGTGGGGGCGGGGCTTGCAGGCTGATTTGGACTTTACAGATGTTTTGAATTAAGTTGGATGGATGGATGGATGGATGTGCTGCAGAGGCTGACAAAGGTCTGTTGAGATCTAGGACCGCTGGCCAGAACCTTTTGATCTTGGTTTTGTTGTTTAAGGGGGTGGGTGGAGATGATGCAGGCACAGCTAAATACCGAAGTCTTCCAGTGCTGACTTCAAACAGCAGGCAGTATTCATTAATGTGGGTTACTTATTATCCTGGGCTAGAGCCTCAGAAGGGGTTGAGAGAGAGAGAGAGAAAGAGAGACAGAGAGAGGACAGCAGCTTTTGATGCCTCTGAGTCACCAGACCCACTAAGCACCGGTTTGGGAAGGGGTCATTCCACCACTAATCAGCAGAGGGGAATTAACATGGCTAGGGAGGAAGCTGGGTTGTGGTGGAGGCACAGGAAATAATGTGTGCACCCATCGAGGGGTAAGTGGGATCCTTTGAACTTTTTTATGCTAAGATAAGAGCCAGCATTTGGCTTAACTACCAAACTTGTGGTTCTCTTTGTAGATACTTACCCCAACACAAACCCTTCTAACCCTGGGAAGGTCCCTTAGCTTTGGACTCTGCTGGTTTATGAATTGAAGTTTTTCAATGCCTAGAGCCCGAGAGTCAGACCTCAGTTGATTTTGTTGCTAAGTGCTGATGGAGAAGAGACCTTGGTCCAGGAGGACTGGGCCCTAGAATATTTTCTCCTTTTGAAGCTTCAAAGACAAAATCCTTTGCAGAATGGCCAATTCTTAAGATTCTCAATCTTTGCAGGCAACTTAAGATCTCCTTTAAGGTTGAGTTTTTCTGTTTCCTTGCCTTTTCCCACTTCCTAATATCTGACAAGAGAATGCACTTCTTGGTCGAGGTTGTTGCTTATGACATGCAAGGGAAGAGGTGGGGCCGTACTTGATTGCCATCTAAATGGCTTATTTTGCTTTCCCTGTAGATCTTAATGTTATGGACCCTGGTCTGCTAGGTAGCTGCCTGGAGGTTTCCCTCTCTCTGAAGGGTGTGGCCTCCATTGTCCAGTACCGGAGGAGAGGGTAGGCACCTGATAGTATATCTTCAGCCTCTCAGGTTGGGGTCCCTAGGTTTGAGCCTAGCAGGCTATGATTAGATGCAGCCAAGGGCATTGATGGTTAGTGAGAGACAATGGCAGGCTCATTCTCTCTCCACCAGGGGGCGCCCTCACAGCCTTGGCAGCCAGTTTACCAATGCTCAGACATCTGGTCTGTACCTAAATTGAACAGGATTGGCTTTTGCAAGGAAGTACAGGATCACATGAAGGAGTTTTTTTTTTTTTTTTTTTTTTTTTAATTGTAGATAAACACACAGTATCTTTATTTGTTTTTAATGTGGTGCTGAGGATCAAACCCAGTGCCTGAGCTACAGCCCCAGCCCCACATGAAGGAGTTCTTTCAGCACCTCTAAGCTTAGGGAGTCAGGTTGTTTTGGAAGACTGTTTCTGGCCCCTGAAGTAGGGAAGTCACTGAACGCCTGCCACTGTGCGCTGCTCCATCATGATGACACTGGGGTAAACCTCTTCTGCGGGCCTCCTTGCCCTCCCACTCACTTGTGGTCAGAGCTGAGATGCCTGAAGGCCTGTGACAAGGCTGCTTTCCCAGAGGCCTTCTGACAGTGGAGCTTCTGTGTCTCAACCTGATTGTCACCTTTGCAAATAGCACAGTGTGGTTTTGGATGCCAACAGGAGGAGAGCACTCTTCTCCTTGTGCATGGGCTGGAGAGAGCCTGGTTTGCTTTTCCCCCCTCTGAGGCTTCTTCTGGGGTATTTCCAGCACCAAATTTGAGATTGCTCTTGAGAAGCTGTTGGGGTCCCCAGACAGGGCAGAAGATCCTTTTTTCAGTGCTGCCTTCTTGGTTGTAAACTGGGGACACCCTTGATGGAGAGGGGATGGCTGTTCATTGGCTGAGCGTCCTCATACTAGATTCATGTGTGATCTTCCCACTGTTGGGTTGGAATGAAGCATTTCACCTGGACTATCTGCAGCCTGTCTGTCTTCCCTGAGCATTGTCAGAGAATTTAAGAATACCCACATGATCTAATTTCATTTTAACATGCAAGATATTTGAGTGTGGGTACAGTCCCCCCAAGGGAGATGCTGTCCCTAAGTCCCCCCGCGGCCTGTGTTCACAGCCTTTCTCTGCTTATTCAGAAAGCACGAGGTGCAGGGATGCACTGGAGACTGACCATTCTCATCGAGTCTTTGCTGAAAGTGTATTGGGAGTTATCCCGACCCTTGGTTCCAGCCCTGTTCATCTTTCTGAAACTAATATTGAAGACTTTGAACCTAATGTGCCCATCTGTAAAATGGGTTGGCATGATCCTTCTGTCATAGTCATAGGGCTATTCTCAGGATCAAAATAATAAACACAAAAGCCCTTTGTAAAGGGAAGCATTTTGAAAAGATATAAAGTGTTATAATTGGTATAATTAACCGTAATTGGGGATGTGAAAAGGGCACCGAGTTGGCATATCACTTTTAAAGAGTAGCTCTTAGGTTTTGGCCCATTTTTCCTTGTGAGGTTTTGTAGGTTCCCCTTCCCAGGCCTCAGTGCTTGATGCTTGTTGGACTTGCTCAAGCGCGTCTCTCCAGCCAGTTCCTGTGCTGCAGGCATCCACTGACTCTTGGTGCTAAGCCCACCCCTGCATCCACTTCCTCATCGTGCAAAGTGCCTGGCACACAGGAGGGGCATAGGAAGTTACTTCTGTAAACTAAATGAAACAGAACAGGAGCCCTGCCGAGGGTCTCTGGTCAACTGTCGAGAGTCTTGGCAGCCAGATGCCCAGGGCACTGGCCAGCCTTCCAAGCCCTGTGTTTACCTTGGGCACTCAAAGGAGCCTCATTTTTAATGACTTGTTTGCGTCCTTACTGATTTGGTGTCAGGTTTAATATAAATAGTTGGGACGGAAGAGCAGGAATTATCCTCAGAGGGAAGGGCTCTGGTTTGCTAGTGGTTGAGTGGGATGCTTAGGCTTTTGATGGTCTCTATAAATAACTGAGCGCAAAAGTGACCTGTTGGTAGGAGCACGTGTAAAAACCCCAGCACACAAACACACAGTGTCGGGGTGTGGGCTGAGGGGACTGCGGGTGTGGGCTCTCGGCCCAGCATTTATTTTGGGCAGGGGATACAGTGTTGGGTGCACAGAGCATTGCTTCCCTTTCTGCCCGGGCCCCAGGCAGGGCTCATCTGCCTTGGATTGGGCCCTCTGCTCTGGCCTCACTTAAAATCCACTGGGCCCAGCAGATGGCCCTCTGCTGGCTCCAAGTGCTTCCTGTTCTCTGAAAGAACTCGCTGATGAGGCCCGTTTTTGTGTGAAGCCATTGGAATCAATCTTGGCTTCAGTTATCAAAGAAAATGATGCCATTGGAAAGATATGCAGGAAGCAGTAGTCAGCAATCAGAGGATGAAGCTCGGTGAAGGCCTTTGGCTAAGATACACTTGTCAAACTTTGCCTGGTTCCAAAAGGCACTGACCCCTCACTGCACACCCCTTGATCTTGCCTTCAAAAATGCTGTTGAAGTGGGTGTTGCCTGTTGGGCAGGGACTTTGTAAGTATATTGTCAGAGACTCTTGGAAGCAAGTCATCTTTAAGTCGCATTGCTGTAAAGGGCCCTATAAGGAGGCCCTGAGGATGGTTGTGTGGGCTCTCTGTAGGGAGCCTCTGTTCCGGGCTGTGGGGAGGGGCTGCGGCAGAGCATCTCATCATCTTGTGGAGATGAGAGAAGAGTGGGCTAGCCACAAACACTCACATCCGTTGAGCTCCCAGGAGCCTCTGCTCTCTGACAGCTGAAACCCCTCTGCATACTGAAGTGGCAGAGGAAGGCTGTGGATGCACGCCCGGTGCAAAGAGCATACCCATATGTGCCCCAGGCCTCTGCGCTCCATAGGAATGTAAAGTCCTTGCAGCAACTGGAAGCCTAGGAAGAAGGAATCAAAGCATCTGGGTGCAATTACTGTAGCATGGTCGAGTTCCCCCCCCCCCCCCTTTTTTTTTTAAGTAATCACAAGAAAACAGCTCTAATCTGCTTTCTTAAAATTAAGTGGTGCTTTTGAGAAAGTTCTGGGCACTTCAAAATTGAGTTTCCGTCTCCCCACAACCTTACCTCCTTCCTCTGCTTCATCTTGTTATGACTGCAGGAAAATCCAAGTACTTTATTGCAGTCAACTGAGTTGAGAGCAGTATATTCCAGTTTTAATTACTGGCCACACAGTAGCCCTCTATTTTAGAAGTGGAGGGAGCCGAGTTTATTTTGGGATCCATGTGTGAAAGAATGGGCGGGACTCTGCGCACATGGGGTTTGAGTTAGGTGTCTTTTTTTTGCTGGGGAGGAAGGAATTTCTATTGAGTCATTTTCTCCCCGTGGAGGCAGAAATATAAGTCTTACATCTGAGGCATTGTTGATGTGTTAATGCCACCAAGATAGCAGGACCAAGGGATGGAGAGTGTTTGAGTGCTGTTTATGGCTGCTCTGGTTTCTCTGATCTTCCTCTGTTCCTCTTTTCAAACTTTTTAGCAATCTGTTTGGATCTAGGTCTTTGAAGAAGGCTTAACCAAGTTTTGAGCTGCCACGTGCCACCAACTACTTTTGGTGTTGGAGACACGTGGCAAACAGGGCCCAACCCCTCGTGAAGTGCTCAGTCTGGTACATGAGACAGACATTGGACAGGAAAGGGGCCAGCGCTCTGTTGAGCTAAGTCATGGTAAATACTGTGGGAGAAGTCAGTAGCACTTTTGAGGACAGTTGTTTTTGCTGGTGGTTGGCTCTTTTGGAGTGTGACTGTGACACCTCCAATCACAGTGCCCTTGCCTGGCCCGTCAGCGTGGGAGAGCATAGCATAGGTGGCCACATTTGACCTGCTCACTTCTCAGGTGGATGCCCCCCAACGTGGGAGGCTGTTCCTTGGTCCAGCTGGCCAGTCCCAGTCTCTGACTTCTGGTCTCTGTCAAGAGTGTGCAGAACCTACCTACAAAGAGGTAATCTTGTTCACCTGCTGTGAGGCGGGGCCCCCACCTGTGAGCCCTAGAGAGCTGGAACTGGGGCAGTTTAGACTTGGGTGGTTCTTTGGCCTACCCTCATCCACTCCCGCTCACAGCTCTCTGACCAGGTAGAAGTCCTTTCTTCTCTCTGACTTGTGAAGCCCATTTCCTCTGGTTCTGCCTCAGGGTGAGGGTGAGCTGGGAGCATCCTCCTCTTGAGTTCCTCATGGGCTGGGACGGTGCTTTTCCCATGTCCCCCCGCGGCCTGTGTTCACAGCCTTTCTCTGCTTATTCAGAAAGCATGGGGTGCAGGGGTTCACGGGAGACTGACCATTCTCGTTGAGTCTTTGCTGAAAGTCCCAGGAGGGGGCAAGACTTTTAGCCTCTACAGTTAGGTGGACAGGGCCAGTGTCCTTGGGGCAGTTCAGTCACAAAAGTATGCAGCATGTTTGCACCTTCTGGTTAATTCCATGCCTATGTCGCATCTCTAAGGTCTGGCTTTCTGCTCCAGCCTAGTGCCTTAGAACAAGGTCAGGTCCCAGCTGACATTCAGCCGCTCCAACCAAGTCTCCAGTGGGGTGGCCTTGATAAGGTACTTGGCCCATTTAAGGCTTGGGGACCTCCTTGGGTGGTTTTGAGGATTTGAAAACAGCAGCTGTTAACCTGCTGTGGGCCAGCCCTGTTCTTGGTACTGGGGAGTAGTGACGAAGACCCTGTCCCCTCAGGAGCATGCCTAGTGGTTGGTGGGTCAGTGGTGTTCCTGGTCGTTAACGTTTCTGAACTGAGGGCGGCAGGTGAGCCTGGAGCTTCACTCCAGTGTTTCTGCGGGGGTAGCTCTTGGCACACGCAGCTGGCAGGCTCTCCTGCTTTCTTCTCCGTCCCACTGCCCCCTGTTGCCCTTCCACCAGATGTGGCAACAGCTTCCCACGAGGCTCCCGGCTTGCACTTGCCCCTCCTTCTAGTCCCACCTGGTGGCAAACCCTGGGCCCCACATCCTGCTCTCTGTCCTCCCTACCCCGGGCCTGCTGCCCCCTGCCTTAGGGCCCCTCCCCGTCGTCCCAGTCAGACAGACTCTGGCCCTGCACCTGGGCCTCCTTCCTGGCCCTGCACCCTGCTCTCTCTGGTCGGGGAAAGCTTTCCTGCCTTCAGTCCTGGTTTCTTTTCCTTGGATTCCTGCTCATTCATCATGATGTACCTCGTTTCCACCCATCCCAGGGAGCTGGCCCCAACCATCCCTGCTAGAAACTTCCTGTCTGTCATTTGGGCCACCTGATATCATGTATCAGGTTGCTCATGTCCTGCCTTGTATTCTAGAACTTTCCAAAAGGTTGAGACTGTGTTTGTATTAAGAGGCAGAAAGAAAGGTTCATTGAGAGCTGGATGAACCAGCGCCATGCCCGCCAGCTCCGGCTCTGACCAGGGCACCACCGAGGGCCTCAGCTATAAAATGGGCACAGCACAGCTCTCCATACCCAGGGCAATGTGTGTCATCTTTGCGCCCCTGATAACACTAGGCCTGCCTCCCTCCTGATACCCCCCCACGTGATGGTCATGTGCCCACCAGGCCAGGAGACCAGAACCTGGGGACTGCGAATACCCAGAGCCCAGCAGGGGGCTGGACACATGTGAGTAGGAGCTTAGTGAGCACCTGTTGGTGGCTCACCTTGACCTCTCATGGACCCCTCTTCTTGCTAGCCCCAAGGCTGTCTTTGCGGACTGTCTTCTGTGGCCTGATAGAATGTGTTCTAAAGGGAGGAGCCTTCCTTTCTCCTCCAGTTGAGTTCTTTGCTGCCGCCTTGCCCTTGCGGGGCATGGTAGGGTCTTGGTACACTAGGCTTGAAGGGACTTTAGGAAGGGTCCCTTCCTGCAGCCTGTTGACCTATCTCCCTTCCCCCACTGAACTCCCTGGCTGGTGACACAAGAGGAATGCAGCCCAGCAGGAGAGGGGCACACTGGTTGTTCTGGGAGGAGATCAAGAGAGAGAGCAATGGGGACCCAGAGGCCACTGAGACAAAAGGGCTGGAGACCCCTGGAGGAGGGGCCTGGGCCTCCTTTTAAAACAGCTGTGCTGCTCATTTCAGTCCTGCTGGCCTCAGCCAGCCCTGGGGGAAGGAAGGCCTGGATGGGGGAAGGGGCAGGACAGAGGCCCAGCACAGGGGCCAAGGGAGCCCTAACATTGTCCTAAAGTCTTCTGCCCCATCCGTCTGGCCTGCTGTGGAACCAGGATCAAAGCCAGAGGGCCAATCAGGCCCCCAGTTGTTCACATCACTAGGGCTAACAGACCGGGCGGGGAGGGAAGATGCTTGGGGCCTGCCATTGCACTATTTTGGCCAGGCTCCGTATGGAGAGGGGGGAGAAAGACACCTGTATCCACTGACTTGTTCCCCTCTGTTATCACAGTCTCCTAGAGCAGAGCAGAGTCTACGCCTTCTTTGCAGGTGTGTATTTAGGACTCTGTAGGACCCCCCTGGACTTCCTTCTGTGCTCTGGCAGACACCTACTGATGGGGGGGAACCCAACATGCCTCTCCCCAGGGTGACTCACTGGCGGATGGGCCTCCCTTTTGTGGCCCACCTGGACCTGGGCAGCAGGAGACATGGAACAGGTGTGGGATTGTGTCCTTACCTGATGACCTGGGTTTCCACTGACCATCAGTGGCCACACTCTGACTGTGCTTTTCCACAGGTCCCTCAAGAGGAGCGACCCTGTCAATCCATATCACATGGGTTCCGGCTGTGTCTTTGCACCAGCCACCAGCGCTAATGACAGCGAGATTTCCAGTGATGCCCTGACAGATGATTCCATGTCCTTGACGGACAGCAGTGTGTGAGTATCTGGCCGCTCCCCCTGTTGCCTCTCCTCCTCCCCTGGCTTGGCATTCCCATCTGTGTGAGTGTGGACCTTGGTTCCATGCAGGGGAGTGTGACAATGGCGTGGCTCTGGTTGAGGGGAGTGACATGGTTGTTGGGTGGCATTAAGCTGTGAGCTTTCAAAGGGCAGTTGAGGTGGCACCTTAGCAGAAGAAAACCGAAGTCCAGCAGAAGGTCAAGTGAGCATTCCTGGAGTTTCAAAACCTGCCTTCTGGTTCTCCCTGTGGGAGCAGTTGGCCTTGACTGGGCTTGAAATGCAGGTTCAAAACATCAGGTGGGACACAGGAGGAACTGCAAGGGTTCATTGTATTTTTGAGGAAGAGGCATCGAAGCAGGGTGGTTCAGAAAGCCAGGTATCTCCTGAAGGGACACCCTGTGTACAGTGCCCACACGGAGATGTTCCAGTGGACGTTGTTCAGTCCAGTAAATGTTGGTGGAGGCTGGACTGTAGAATCTGGAGATTCTGAGTAGAGGCTTCCTCAAAGTGGGACCTGAGTTTGGGTCATTTGCAGGTGGGTGATTTGATTTTTTTTTTTTTTTTTTAAGTAATCCAAGTCACTGAGGTGGTCTGATGGGATCAGGAGATCATCTGGTGAGGTCCTGCTTTGAGTTTGAGGCCATTTGAAGTTAAGCTGTAGTTCTCTTGATGGAGAGCAGTTCTCCATGGGTCTTGTAGGGGTGTGTGTGGGCGGGGGGCCCCATTTCCTGCCGTCCTTTGAGGTTTTGATTCAGGAGACTCAGGTGGACCCTGGGCATGGGTGCAGTTCCCCAAAGGTTCTTTATCCAACATTGAGTTGAGAATCACCATTCCAAAAATGGTCTCTGAGGCTTTTCAACAAATGTTCTGGAGCCAGAACTTTGCCTGCTAAGGAAACAGTTTTGAAGGGCGAACCGAACCCACTGAGTGGTGTTGGGCCTGCCTGCTTATTTATCTGTTCTTCTTGGCTTCCTAAACTGGAGGTCTGTTCTTCCCTTTGGTTAGAGACTATCTGGTTTCTCTTGGCCACTGCTGCGTGGCCTGTGGCATAGGGAACGTCGAGGAGGCTAGCTTGGGACTCTGCTGTTGGTTTTCCTGGTGGCTTTTATTATGTCACCTCAAATTCCCTTGTTAGTAAAAGACGAGAGATCCCTAAGTGAAAAATTCCATTTTAATAAAAGAACAGCATTTTGGCACTAGTGAACACAGAGCAAGCAGTGGTTCATCCGCTGTGGAGGAATGAAAGGTTTCGGGTTCCCATATTCGCTGAGCGCTTTGAGTATCCATACTTGAGAAAAATTATTCTTTGATGGACGTATTTCTCACAATGCAATTTGATCTATCTTTACTGAGTAGTATTAGACAAGGCGTAGTTTATTTCTTGGTAATCCAAAAAATTAATATCAAGATCTGTGTTCATACTGTGTTGTACCTTCACCTCATAGGCTGTGGGGTTCTATGGGGCCACCTGCGCCTACATGTATTGATCCCCCCTTTAGGTCATTTTTCTCTTTGTCGTTCTACGTACTGTCCTTGTGCTTGTCGTTCTACCCACTGTCCTTGACCAAGTATTACTCTTACGCATTTATTAATTTGTGGATTGTGTGGGAGTCTGAGTGCTACGTGTAAAATAAGAGTAAATTGGAACTGAATGAAGGCTTTGAGGGAGCCTTCTAAGTCCAATGCAGTTTACTTAAGACTGTGAGGCTTCTGTTTAGATTTCTTAGAGACTATTTTTGGCTTGCTTCCTGGTCCTGGCTGCATTTCAGTGCCCATCACTGAGGTGTTATTTTGGGTTCATGATGAGATAACTCGGGTGTGGTCCTCATACTTGCTTCTGTTTGATCCTCACAAGACCCAGTCAGAAAGGTAGGCAGGTCCTGGTGACTTGACGACAAGGTAGGAAATCCTGCTGCATCCTTGACCACTCTGCAAAAGCAGAACAGCCATCCCTGCCTGATGTGGTCCCCGCCCTTTGCCCCCTGTGTCTTCTCTGAGCATGAACATTTCTTTTTTCCCAGTGTGAACATTTCTGCCATGAACTGTGTTGATGTGACTAGTTGTTCATGAGATCTTTAAGTCACTTTGGGTTTCTTTTCACTAGTGATCAGAATGCTTTTTTAAAAAGAGGTTTGGGTGGAGTAGGAGGAAGCTCTCCCTACAGCCTTCCAGGTTATCGTTTAGAAGTGACACAAAAGCTCTCGCCCCTTTCTGCATTAGCTGAAGCACTTTGTGGACTTCAAGTGTGGGGAATCCACTTTCAGGACTCAGAAAGATTTGCAGGCCACTGATCCTGGGTAGCAGGAGATAGTGTGGAGGCCAGTAAAGAACACGAGCACAGAGACAAATGGGAAAATCCATCACCTAGCAGCTTTCTGTCATGCACAGCACATACCTTGGGGCTCCTAGTGGCAGAACCTCTGGGTGTTACAACAGGGTGTCACAAAGTGTAGCTGTCTTGATCCACAGTGAGTAAACCAGGCAGCCTAGAGAGAGTAGCTGTGAGGCCCAGAGACCTGAGGGTTCATGGTGTTGGCTCTGATCTTTTTGGCAGCTGTGGGTGGTTCAGAGCCTTCTCCCAACCAAGTGAGAGGACTGTTAGACTCACTGTCATTCCAAGTGTGTAGACCAACTGTAAGTGCAACTGGGGAGTGGGATATCGCCCATACCTGGGGTTATTTGTCTCATGCTGCCTATGATGGGGGACAAAGGGTCTCCAGAACCAAGAGTCCACTGGATGGGGCTTACTAATACTTTAGAGGTTCCTGAGGTCTCAAGCTGCCATTGACTGCCAGGGATGGGTCGCTTGGGGTCACCCCACTCTTTGCTGAACAGACTTGGCATGGACTTAAAGCTTGGTGCGATGTGAGGCACTTTCTGGCCTGCTGGCCCTGGGTGTGTGTGATCTGCCCTGTCTCGGGCAGTCACCGGGATTCCCAGGACTGGGATTAGACCCCCTCTCCAGAGCTCTGCCAATTGTGGGCCTCGTGCAGATGAGAGTGCCAAGCGAGAAATAAAGTGTGTGGGGATGAAAAGCTGCACTGAATCGCTTTCAGCCCATTGTTCATCTGGGGAGCTTAGAGGGGATAAGAGGGTAGCAGGCCCCTTTGAAATTTCCTGAGCAAGTGAATAGGAGCGCCCCATAAAGCATGAAAAGAGCCCCGGCTGTTTCTCCTCTCACAATGGCCAGCGTGGGCAGCCAGGGGCTGAGGGGCTTGGTGAGGGGGGTCAGCTGCCCTGCTGGGAGTTGGGAGGGGACAGGGCTGGGGAGGGGGACCGAGGGGGTCACAGGCAGCCTTCAATAGACTCCAGAAGGTTGGAGTTCATTAGACACAAGCCCAGGGAAGCAATCGTCTCATTTGCGACAGAACCAATTAAGTCCCAGGGGCCTTTGCAGGCAGCCTGGGTAGAAGGTGGGGCAGGGCTGGCCTGGGCTTGGTTACTGGTGGAGCCGCACGCCAGGCCTGGATGTGCAGAGCAGGCAGGGGCTTTTAAAGAAATCATTGCCTTCTTCCAGAGCCTGCTGCTGACTTCTGTTTTCCCCGCTAAGTAAAAAGCCCTGTTAAAGATGGCTGGGGATTTGAGTCTCCATTATAGGCCTCTGAGAAGGCTGTTTTATGAGCCTGTCACTCAGAACCTGTATTCTTGGAAGAAATGATTGTCTAATGTTTTTTTTTTTTGTTTTTTTAAATATTTTTGGAAGTTAACTGCCAGACTTCCAGCAAAATCCTAAACCCTAATCCGTGAGGCCTTGGGGACAGAAGGAGTGTGGGGCCACTCCCAGGCATCAGGCGTAGGAAGATGGAGCACGGGGGGCCAAGGACATCAGAAGCAGTGGCGCAGTGCCACCCAAGTAGAGGCTGGCGTGCAGAGGTGGCAGGGACTAGGAAGCCGAGCCCACGGCGTGGAGGGCTGGCTCCTCTTTCTGTGTGGAGCTGCTCCTGTCACTAAGGTCAGCCACATTTGTAGATTGCTTCTGCTCAGAGTGTCCCCAAATCAGCACAAGATGATTTCCTCCCATTCCACACAGGGTGACGTGATTTGTTGTATTTATTTATTTATTTATCTTTATTCCCTTATATCTTATTTATGGGGGTTTGTTCTGGACACCGGGGAATGCATCCAAGCGGACTTCAAATATTACCTTATCTTACAAACCAGGCTTTTGATGTTGGCTGTGATCGGAGGCTGCCTCAGAGTGGCTGCCAAATGCAGATGCGCATGGACGCGCGTGTGCAGGAGCCTGCTATTTCAAAGCCACCGGAAAAACGACATTCAGGTTAGGTCGGGCAGAGCGGAGTCAAAAGGCTCAGCTAATTGGCTTGGCTTAAATGGCAGCTAAGTGGAGTCCACACTTCAAAATCTGTGCTCCCCAGAAACAGCTGGGCCTGGCAGCGGGCTCGTTAGCTAAAATGTTTATAATTAAAGGCGACTGTAGAGGGACCAGAGCGCTGGCACTCTTCAGCCCACAGTTTTGAGCAGCCAGGAAACTGATCATACACTTCTAGAGCTTGAATAAAAGGAGAGAGAGGCCCCCTCTTGGAATGAGGGACTGTTTGGGAAGAAGATTTTTGGCTGGGGGAGTTAAAGCCACATTTCCTTGAAGGTGCCTGTAAATTCCTTTGCACCTTTCCAAGCTCAAATCTCCTCTGTCTACTCTGTTCACAAGTTGCCTTTCGCACATTTGGATCCTTCACCTGCCCTGGGTGTTTGGGGAGTGGGGCGGGGTGCATTTGAAATCATTTGGTCTTCTTGCCTTCAGTCTGGCTGTCACCTGCTTCTCCTGCCACCTTTCTTCTCTCTCTCTCTCTCTCTCTCCCTCTCTCCTACCTTGCATGGAGAAAGCAGAAGAGGTATAAAGCTTTACCACGGGTTTCCATCCAAAAGGAAAGCGGAGAAAAGACTATTCATGGACCTGAAAGGAGTTTCAGAGGGGACAGATGGAGGACCATCCTAGGACTGTTGAAGCCTATGTCACTTGTGCAGTGGTAGGGTCTGTGGGCTGCTTGATTCTTGCCCCCAAGATTGTCATGAAGAGGACTGGAACAGAGCCATCCACTCTTAGGTCTCTGAAGGTGGGGAGCTGGTCAGGAGAGGGCCATGAACACCACCTGCAGCCCTGGACAGTGCAAGTGGATTAGACCAGCATGTGCCTCCCAGAGGCCACTTATTTACCAAGCTGCCCGCTCAGGGGCTGGAGATGCTGGAGTCAGGTTCAGACTGTCTCCCTCTCCCTGGTGCTCTGTTCATCATGCGGTGAAAGGAAGGATTAATTGGTGGGATCACCTCCACCACCCACATTCCCAGACCAGGGAGTATTAAGTTGTAGAGAGGACCTTCTAGAACCTTCCTCAAATTTTCTCTTTTCTTTCAGGATGTCCAGTGACTCCTTGGGGTTAGGAAATGGCACCACTACATTCAGACCCTCTGGAGGTTCTGCTCTTCTGGTGGGCTGGGAGTGGCATCTGGAGTGATGATGGCCTTAAGGGAGGGCTGCTGAGTTATGGACACCTGTTTTGGAGTTCAGCAATGGCTTTAATTTGGTCCTGGGTCTAACAGCTACTGACTATGACTTCAGGCAAATTATTATTCCTGGTCACCTGTAGAATGTGTGTTCATTAAGGTTCTTTTTTTTTTTTTTCCTTTTGGTACTGAGGATTGAACTCGGGGGCACTCAACCACTGAGCCACATCCCCAGCCCTATTATCTGTTTTATTCAGAGACAGGGTCTCGCTGAGTTGCTTCGCTTTTGCTGAAGCTGGCTTTGAGCTCATGAGCCTCCTGCCTCAGCCTTCCGAGCCCTGGGATTACAGGAGTGTGCCACCGCGCCGGGCTTCATTAAGGTTCTTGTGAGAAGGAAGTCCGATGATTTGTCAGATGTTTCAGCCAGCATCTGACCCCCAGTAGGAACTCAGTTTATGGGAGCTGATGGCCTTAAGTTGCAGTCAGTTGCCTGGGGAGGGAGTTGGTTCCTGGTCAAGCTAGGTGTGCTCACGGGGTCCAGTCTTCTCCTGTGACTGGCAGACAATAAGTTAGTTTCAGGTGACTCAGAAAGGTGCTGGACTTAGAGCCCTATGTCCTACTCTGCCCTCCAAGGGCCTGGTCAAGTGCAGGCCTCAGTGAGTAGCTAGCTGACTGGGAGACCTGCTTCTCATGGGCGCTGGTCAGCCAGCTTGCCCCTGCCACAGAGCTCACTGTCTGCTTGCTGCCCTTTCCCCTTTCTCAGGGGGTATGACTCACACTTGGAAGTTCTTGCCACCCCCCAGTGATCCCCTTGGTGCACCCTCCAGCCCTGGTGTGGCTCGCCTAGATTGGCCTGTTGCTCTAGCGCACTCTCCATCGTTCCCTCAGTGGCCCTGTTTTGTGGCCTAGGTCAGCCAACTTGGGGAAAAGCATCACTTAGGATGCTGGGGCATCACAGATAAGGAGCCACAGGTCACCCAGTTCCTCCTGGTGCTCCCTTGGTGTCCTCAGGCCTTGTTCATGGTCAGCACTGCTGATGCACCAAAGATGTCTTCCTTCCTTTCACCGCATGATGAACAGAGCACCAGGGAGAGGGAGATGGTCTGAACCTGACTCCAGCATCTCCAGCCCCTGAGCGGGCAGCTTGGTAAATAAGTGGCCTCTGGGAGGCACATAAATGGCGGGGGCGGGGGGTGGCACACAGAGTCACTCCTTAACCATTCTACTGCTTTCAAGAATGAAATGAAATGCTTTTCTAAAAAGAATTATAGCAACTCTGGGTCATTGTTTAGTGTCTGCTAGCTTGAGTGGAGGCTTTCTTTTTAAAAATTCTTACATTTGCTAATGTTTTGTTCTTGTTTTTAAATAGATTGATGGACTTACGGGCCCATAATTCCTTCAGGTTGCCCTAAGGTCTCCTTTCAAGAAGGACTTCCTTTCCCAAATTATGCCCCGATTTGTTTATGGAGCGGGCGTTGGAGCCAAGGGAAATCATAGGGTGATTTATCAAAAGAAGGACTTTGGGAATGATTGAGAAGTTGACTGCTGGAGATTATGCACACCTTCAGTAATGCCTGGGTTATCCTCTGTGGGTTTGGTTCCCATCCCTCCAACCTTTTGCTCTAGCACCATCTGTAATGCTCTGTTTTCCTAAATTGGAATAATAACAGGCTATTGGGAGAACCAAAGGGGCCTGAGAATCTTCTGTTTGGGGCACCTGAAAATGGGAAAGCCTTTGCTCTGTATTGGGTTGGCTGGAGGACACACCAGTTCTGAGACAGCCGCCTGAGAAATGAACTTCCTAAGCTCCTTTCAAGTTGATGCTTCTGCATCTGCGAGGGGGCCAGATTCCCAGTGATGATTGATGGGCAGGATTTAGAATTGGTTTGGCAACTTGATCTTGGGTGGCTCTTTCCCCATGGGGACACTGATCAGGTCTGGCGCTCTCCTGTGGAAGTGTGTGGCCCTGTGCTCTGGTGGGGTCTCTGGACAGCATGTGTAAGTCAGCGCATGTGCTGCAGTAATCCCTGTGAGCCAATGGATCATGTCCTTTTCTTTTCCTTAGAGATGGAATCCCTCCTTACCGTATGGGGAGTAAGAAACAGCTCCAGAGAGAAATGCATCGCAGTGTGAAGGCCAATGGCCAGGTGTCCCTACCTCATTTCCCGGTGAGTGCAGATTTCAGGGGGGGAGGTGGGGAGGTGGCAGTTTTCTCCAGAGCCGAGTCCTGAAGAAAAGGATGGGAAGTGGGGTGGGGAGGTACAGGAGAGGAAGAGCTGTACTTAAGGTCCCTTAGGGGAAAGAGAGAGAGGAAGAGCAGCATGAGAGGCAGAACATGGTTCTGTGGGGTGTGGTGACAGTGATGTAGTGATGAGGTTCAAGATGACTTATGTTTTGAATCTTTTTTTACATTTTCTGAATTGCAAAAGGGAAAGTTCCCTATGAGAAAGAAACCAGATTAGCTCCTTTCCAGAAACTAAGCAATGCCAGGAGATGACTGCACGATGAAGTCATTTGCATTCCCACACAAATGGAAGCCTGCTGAGGGCAGGGAGTTTTGTGCACTCTGTATTCAGACTAACAAGGTTTCCTGAGACATAGCAGGTGCTCAGTGAATACCTGATTGAGTGCACGAATGGGGAGTTTAGAGGAATCTGCTCCTTTGGAAGGAAAGCCCTGTCCCTGGGACTTCTTATTGCATTGATGCATGGCTCAGTCATTTCAGTGATCCATTTATCTATTTGGCCATTTCCCTTACTAACTTCTGAAGCCCTGGAAGTCAGCTGTTCTCTCGTACCTGTTTCAAACCTCAGAAGCTGGGTTAGTACCTGCTGATGAGTCTCTGCCAGACAAATGTGAAGGAATGAAGTGTTTGGAGGTGAGGGTCCCATGAGCAACTTCTTCCTATGATTAAGGTAGTGGGTAAAGGATTTCTCTGGAACCTTCCTTTTATTTACATGTCCCTGAAAGCAGTTGGTACATGGACCCCTGAACTCCAGAGCTACCCCTTAAGTATCCCATTTCAGGGATATGCCCCTCAGAATGTCCTGAGATCCAGGATGCAAGGACACCCTTCCTCAGGGAAGGGAAGAGAGCACCCAACCTATAGCAGGTATCTGCCAGCTTCAGAGTCCAGTTGGTCTGTCTGGCTATGTGGTATTTAGAAAATTAGCACATCCAGTGCTAATCCTAAGTTGCATCAGTGCAGACCACAGCTCTCCTCTGAACACTTGTCACAGACAAGGGCAGACTTACTTTGTCTTAAAATCAGAACACTTAATTAATTGGGGTGGGGGGGGCGGGTGTGCTCCAGAATTCCCTTTTTGCCCATGCAGTAATGTGGATGACAGATATTTCTGACTGGGGTGGTGGTGGCATGTATGTTAACAGTGGAAAGTTCTCTTGCCCAGGCTTGTAAATTAGATGATTTTGTCCTGGGGTGTGCAAATCGACTTCTTCCACCAGGCCTGACTCTGATGGGGGCTGGGCTGCGTGGAGCCCGCCTTGGTGAGAATGGCCATCTACCCGGGGGCCTTTCAGTTTCTGAAGCTAAGTGGTTGCCGTGGCAAGGCCCCTTTCTTCCGCTGGGGAGATGCTGGCCTTTTTTTGCAAGTTGGCCTTCTGCTCCCCCACCCCAAAGAAGCCGGCAGAGCAAGAGGGAGATGAGGAAGAAGGGGTTAGAACAAGTGGAGAGGTGGGGGGTGTGGTGGGGGGGAGCAAGATGACAGAAAAAGGACAGAAAGCTGGGCGGTGGGGGTCCTCTCTGTTTGCTGCTTTTGGCAGGCGTTCTCGGAGCCTTTTTATATTCTGCACTTGATTTGGAGATGTTCCCTTTTCCCTTGATAGATCAGCTTCAGGCAGCCGAGCTCAGCAGTGTTCTGCTCCTCGCCTGCAGCAGCTTTCTTCATTTTCTGTACAAAGAGATAGGGAGGAGGGGAGGAGAAGAACGGGGAGATCCAGGACAGTGTCGAGACAACACCACCTCAAAGGTGCGCAGTGTGCGGCCAGGAAATAAATTACCACTTCTTCTCTGATCTGGGGCCGCTGGACTCTTTTTTTCCCCTTTTCCTCCCCCCCACCTCCTTTCCAATCTTACTTTTTTAATTTCCAACTCCCTGTCTGTTTAGCCTCTACTTTTTATTCCTTGAGTTGGTTTCTCTCCCCTCCCCACCTCAGAGGGCTGCTTTTTTTTTTTTTTTTTTTTTTTTGATGTTTGACAACAGTCTTTGAAGATTCTCTACTTCAGAGTAGCTACTGATGGGCTGGTTGTACTACAGAGAGAACAAGCAGGGCCTCTCGGAGTGCGACCAACTGCTCCTGCCCAAGGCAAACGCTGGCGGGGACCATGGCTCTCCATGAGGCCGCGGCGCCCGCACATAAAAATCCCGAGCAGCCCAGGCCGCCTCGCCAATCGCTCCGCACCCAGACGTGGGGACGAGGCACTTCCCTGGCCCCGCTGCGACCAGGGCCCACCGCCTGTGCCCTCCTGGCCACTAAGCGTGCCCGTCCCTTCCCCCGCCTCCTTAGAGAACCCACCGCCTGCCCAAGGAGATGGCGCCCGTGGAACCTGCCGCCTTCGCGGCTGAGCTCATCTCGAGGCTGGAGAAGCTGAAGCTGGAGCTGGAGAGCCGCCACAGCCTGGAGGAGAGGCTGCGGCAGATCCGCGAGGTAGCGTGGCGCCCCGTGTGGCTGAGAACCCGGGCCCGGGGCCCCACCTGCCACCTGGGTCACCTCCCCTCTGCTGCCTCCCCTTCCAGGACGAAGAGAAGGAGGGGTCCGAGCAGGCGCTGAGCTCGCGGGAGGGGGCGCCTGCCCAGCACCCCCTGTCCCTCCTGCCCTCTGGCAGCTACGAGGAAGACCCGCAGACGATTCTGGACGACCACCTGTCGAGAGTCCTCAAGACCCCTGGCTGCCAGTCACCCGGCATGGGCCGCCACAGCCCGCGCTCCCGCTCCCCCGACCTCCACCACCACCACCACCACCACCAGCAGCAGTACCACTCCCTCCTCCCGCCTGGGGGCAAGCTGCCCCCCATAGCTGCTTGCCCACTGGTCGGCAGCAAGGGCTTCACAGCCAAACAGACGACGAAGCATGTCCACCACCACTACATCCATCACCATGCCATCCCCAAGACCAAGGAGGAGATCGAGGCGGAGGCCACACAGAGGGTGCGCTGCTTCTGCCCTGGGGGCACCGAGTATTACTGCTACGCAAAATGCAAGAGCCACCCCAAGGCCCCAGAGCCCATCCCCGGGGAGCAGTTTGGGTGAGTGTCAGGAGTCCAGTATGTCCTGGGTGGAGCTTCCCTGTCAGCCCAGGCACTGGACGGGTAGGAGGTGGGGTCCAAGGTCCTGGACACTTGGCTTCTGGGAGGTGGGCAGAGGCGGCTGCAGGGTGGCAGGTGGCAGGTGCATGGGCGGTCTTTCCTCCTCACACTGTATCTGCTGACTGACTGGTGCAGAGTCCTGGAGACGTGACTGGCTGGCTGGGTTGAGTGTGGCTCTTGGTTCTCCACAGTGGCAGCAGAGGCAGTACCTTGCCCAAACGAACCGGGAAAGGCACGGAGCCGGGCCTGGCCCTGCCCTCCAGGGAAGGAGGGGCCCCTGGTGGAGCTGGGGCCTTGCAGCTTCCTGGGGAGGAAGGAGACAGGTCGCAGGATGTCTGGCAGTGGATGCTGGAGAGTGAGCGGCAGAGCAAGCCCAAGCCCCATAGGTAAACACGGGCAGCCGCCTCCGTGCGGAGGTATTGTGGGGATGGCTATTTTTGAAGTGGGGAAAACAAATGTGACTGTTTGCTCCTGCCCTCTTAATATTAGACATTGGACTGGGCAGACCACAAAAATGTTATGTTTTGGCAATGACCCGTGTTGGTGTTATGGTAGAGTTATTTTCTTCTTCTCCCTCTCTCAGCAGAATACACAAGTTTCTATTGAAGTCACATTTTCCAGTTTTTCTAACCTAATTTCTCTTTTTTTTTTCTTTCTTTCTCTTATTCCTTGCTTAGTGCCCAAAGCACAAAAAAGGCCTCCCCACTGGAGTCTGCCCGTGGGTCCTCAGGTGAACGAGTCAGCCGGCACCATCTGTGGGGTGGCAGCGGGCACCCCCGGCCGGCTCCCCGCCCCCATCCCTTTACCCAGGACCCTGCAATGCCTCCCTTGACACCACCCAACACTCTGGCACAGCTAGAGGAGGCCTGCCGCAGGCTGGCAGAGGTATCGAAGCCCCCAAAGCAGAGGTGAGTGCATGGGGCCTTGGAGGTTGAGGCAGGGGTTGGGTTTTGAGGTGGAGACGTGGCCTGTTGCTGATGGGAGGGCCCTTCTTGGCTACCTGTGTTTCAGGCCCTCCTGTGGGGGGAGGGATTGCTTGGGGCTGAGTAAGAGCCTCCTTTCCACCCTCTAGAAATTGCTTGTTTAGTTATGATCATTCTGCCAGTTAAAGCAGGATCTGTTTGCTGGGCAAGTCACACCTAGGAGCGGGAGGGTGAGTTTCAGCATATCCTTACAAATCCCATTGCTTATGAATGTCTCTTGATCATTTAAGGTGGGTTAGATGAATGTGTAAGTAGCCATGACTGGCCCTGTCCTGGGCTCCCTGGGGTTCAGGATGGCTGTTCTGATAGACATTGCAGGCCTCCTGTAGCCCCTGTTAACATAGGGCCTTGGTTGGATGTCACAGGGATGGAGGTTGGGCACATGTTTCTTCAGGAGACCAAGGAGAGTAATTTTCTCTCTGTTTTCAATTGCCCTGGGGACAGCTGTGCATCTCATAATGCCTTTGCCCTGGCTGTGTCCTTAGGTGCTGTGTGGCCAGTCAGCAGAGAGACAGGAACCACTTGGCCACTGGTCAGGCAGGAGCCATGCCCTTCTCCAACCCAAGCCTGGCTCCAGAAGAGTGAGTGTCTTTACCCAGCATTACTGAGATGTGCTGAGTGGCTTTCATTTCCGGGTACTTGTTATCTGGAATTACTTTTTTTTTTTTTTTTTTTGGTACTGGGGATTGAACCCAGGGGTGCTTAACCACTGAGCGATATCCCCAGCCCTTTTTACTTTTTGAGACAGGATCTCATTAAGTTGCTTAGGGCCTCACTAAGTTACTGAGGCTGACCTCAAACTTGGAATCTTCCTGCCTCAGCCTCTCAAGTCATGGGTTTACAGGTGTGTACCACTACCATGTCCGGCTGGAATCACTTTTTTGTAAAACTCTTTTCAGCATATAAAATCATCTTGATTTTAACACCAGTGATGAGCAACAGTAAATAGAGATGTTGCACTCAGTGAGGATCCCGGAAAACATGTCAGTAGTAAGAACTGCATCACAACACAGGTTTCTGGGTCTCACAGGAATGAACAGCTAGGACCTGAAGCCCTTAGCACATGGGTAGAAGCAAAGTTGTCCCATTGAACTTGTAAGTCAGTGGTATGAGAAACATCTCGTGTCACCCTTGAGCAGGAGAGAGGTTCTCTACTGTTGCAGATAACTGACAAGAGCATCTTTTTGTTTTATGTGGTCTTCTCCAAAATTGAGCCATGATCCTTTTCAATAAGAGTAGAATGAGAAGTCTGGCTCAGTTTAATTATAGGATGGGCATTTAAAATGGTCTAAAGTTTTATTTCTTAGACTTCTTCATCCTGAGCAGTGGGCACTTGAAGTCCTGAATAAGTCATCTTCCTGGACCCACCCATTGTTGTAATTGGTTGGCCTTATGGCTACCAGCTGTCTGGCACCAGCAGCCTATTATTAGTATCATTGTTGTTGTTACTTTTAAAATTACAAAACCTTGGGATAAATGGGATTGCTGAAATGACTGGGCTACCTTAGTTGTGTTTTTTCTGTCAGAACGCTAGGTGGGCTTCAGGTGGAAGCCACCCCTGGAGGTTCACCTCCCAGCATTCCCTAATGGGGATGAGCCTAGTAGCTCCGATTCTTTCTCCTCTCTCTTGCCTTCATTGGCAAACCCCCCATTTGCACTAACCTGCATGGAGTCCCTCCATGTGGCATTGAGGAAGATGATAACCAATTTTACAGCTGGACGGTAAACTCCTTTCCTGCATGCTCTGTGCAGATCATGTGATTCTGGACTGTGTGTCCACCAGAGGCGGCCACCTCTGACAGGAGGGCCCTGCGCTCCGCCTCAGTGTCAGGACACCCTGTCCTGCCTCGGTATGCGTGGCGTGTCTTTAAACCTGTGTCTGTTTTGAGATGCTAAGCTTTCTGCACTTCGTCTTATTTTCAGTCACAAAGAGCCAAAGAAACTGGCAGGAGTCCACGCGCTCCAGGCCAGTGAGTTGGTTGTTACTTACTTTTTCTGTGGAGAAGAAATCCCGTACAGGAGGATGCTGAAGGCTCAGAGCTTGACCCTGGGCCACTTTAAAGAGCAGCTCAGCAAGAAGGGAAATTATAGGTAAGAGTCCTGTGGCTTTTTTTGCTCTAGAGTTTGTTTGCTCAGAACCCAGAGCCAGAGGCTGGAGCAGCTGCCCTGGCCTGGGCAGGCCTGGGCGGGGCAGGAGGGACGGCTCAGAGGGAGGCCCTTCCAGGGGCTGCTGGCTTTTTGGTTCCTTCTCTCTCTCTGTCTCTGTCTCTCTCTCTCTCTCTCTCTCTCACACACACACACACACATACACGCCCCCAGTGGTAGCAGTAGCCAAAAGAGGGAGGCTGCTTTGGGGTTCTCTGGGGACCTGACTGGGCTTTTTCCTCCAAGGGAGCGGACTGGGGAGACAAGGGCAGCAGTGGGCTGGGATGTGGCTCAGGTGGTAGCGCGCTCACCTGGCATGCGTGCGGCCTGGGTTCGATCCTCAGCACCACATCAAACAAATGTTGTGTCCGCCGAAAACTAAAAAATAAATATTAAATATCTCTCTCTCTCTCTCTCTCTCTCTCTCTCTCTAAAACAAAAAAAGGCGGGGGGCAGCAGTTTGCTTCCTCAGGAGAGCCGGGCTTGTCATTGGGGTGGAGGCTCTGCCTGACATGAGGGACCTTGCGGGTGTGGGGCAGAGTGATTGCGAAGGAGAACCTGAAAGCACCCCTCCTTGTGGCTTAGGTTAGAGAGGTCTCCACATTAGAAGCTCAAGAGAAGGGCCAAGACCATGGAAGGAAGAGTCCGCAGGTCAAGGAGGAAGGAATGGGTGTGTGGGTGGGCACAGGTGAACAGGGCTGGCCACCCTTCCTGCTGGGGTCTCACGCCTTCTCCCTGTTGGGCCTTGGATGGGAACCTAACTTCTGGCCTCCTTTCCTCATCTGCAGAGTGGAAGTGCCCTGCGGAAGGCCACACTGAACTTGCTGGGCCCTTGAGAGGGTTCGGGAGCTGAGGAGAGTGGGGGCCAACCCTGGACCATCTCTCACTTGTCTCCTCTTAATGAGAGCAGATTCTGCAGAGCTCTCTGCCCTTGGTCCATGGTCTTTTTCCCAAGAGAACACAGCTGGGCTCTGCTTCAGTTGTGTCTAGGACCCCAGAGGCACTGGGAAGGTGCTCACTCAGTGCATCTGCACCCAGGAAGGAGTGCCACCTCCTCAGTTATGTGCCCTGTGCAGGGTCACAGCAGGCATCCACACACATCCTGCCTCCAGACCCAGGGGATGAAGGGCTTAGCAACCTGTAGGGGTGGCGTTGGGGTGGCGGGGAGGTCTTTGGCTCCTGGACAGGGTCCAGCCATCCTCCCCTCCAGAGCAGGCTCTGTGTGGCTTTGCCAGTCATCTTCATCTGAGAGTTTGGGCAGGGGCCAACAGTAATTCCTTTGGAGAGGGAGGGGATGGAGGTTGGGCTGAGACCCTGCAGGTGAGTGACCAGCAGGGCGTGTAGCTGAGCCTAGATCTTTCCCTTTAATACCTGGGAAGAGACAATTCTGAAAAGTTATCAAAGGGACCAGGGAACAGGCCTGGCTGCTGCTGCTTTTAATCTTGAGGAGACACAGGTGAAACTAATTACACAAGTGTGCCCCTCCAGGGATGCATTGTGATCTTGGCTTTGACTCGGCTGGACTTTGAGGGGAGCTGCAGGTGACCTTCAGGGGAGAGGAGCCACAGAGCACGGAGCAGGCCTTGCAGGGAAGGTGCAGTCAGCCACTCCGGCCACATCTGGCCCTGATTTTTTTCCTCAGGCACATTTAATAAGCCTGGCTTTGAAGCCCTGGCCTCCCCTTTAGTGCACAAAGACTTGCACAAATGGTCAACTCTCAGATTCCTTCCTGATTGGATCAGGCTGTGGGAAGGTCCTCCCAGCTGCTTTATCTCTGCAGGGCCTGGGCTGGATTCAGTGCCCTCCTGGTGGGGTGGGGGTGGAGTGCCAGGCCTTACCCCCAGTGCTGGGTGGGCCCCAACATCTCAATTTGCACCCCCACCCCCCTCAATAAAAAGGCCCAGCGAGGTTGGGGCTGTGGAGTGGGGACCTGGGCTGTTGAGTAATCTCAACGTGGCAGGGGTTCAGAAAGCAAACAGTCCTTCCAGACGTGCCAGACGCTATTGGTGCCAGATGTCAGAAGAAAGCAGAGTTTGCCACATAAAGCATGTTGCAGTGGAAAAGCCTGTTTCTTGGAGAAAATGAGGGCAGTGCTGCGCGTTTGAAGTCCCGGGTGGCGAGGGAGCCTTGCCTCTCCTCTCTCTGGAGGAGGCTGTCGTGTGTGAAAGGTCACTGCGAGCTTGCCCAGAGGTGCCGAGAGCCCAGGTTGGTGAACCTGGAGGGGTTAGGGCTGGGGCTGCCTGAGGGACTGGGATGGGTGCCTAGGGGATCTGAGCCTCTTGTTTGAAAGAGTGACTTTTCTGCTGTCCCCCGCCAGAGAGGTCCTCCACATTTTCTAACCGTCTCCTCTGAAAGCTTCCCCAAGAATATTGACTTGCTCCCTGAACGTGAAGCGTTTCCCCCTGGCCAGAGTGCTGAGAACAGAGGCGCTGACTGGACCCAGCTGTTCCCTTGGACTTCACCCTATCTCCTAAGAAAGCCTTTGGCTCACCCTCATTAGACAGGAAGAAGTTTAGCTCTTCACAAAGCCGTTGATTTTTTGTTTGTTTTGAGAAAAGGCAAAACAAACAAACAAAACCCAGCCTTAACCCTGAAAGGAATCCTATGTTTTAGAGGCTGCTCCTGCTCCCAGGGGACTGTGACCTTCCCTCTGCCAGCAGCCTTTATGGGTTGGGTGAATTGAACCGCCTGAGGGGGGTCTCCCTTGCTGGGAACAGGGAACCAAGAGGCCCTTACCGATCTCCTCTACAGGGCCTGGCTGAGGACAGCAGTGGTTTCCAGAGAGAGGCTACCATTCGCGTTTGTGCAGTTACACAGCTTTAGGAGAAAGAGGCCTGGGAGTGCCCAGAGGGCCTGACTCAACAGCACAGAGAAGGGCCTCTGCTCTTTGACTTGAGGGGGAGCAGGGGAGAGGAGGCAGGAACATGGAGACCAGAGGGAGGGTGTTGGGGGGCCAGTGCTCTGTTCTGGACACTGGGACAAGTCCAGAGCTGGCCGGCCTTCTGCATGGCTGTGCCAGGGACCATCGCCCCTGGGCCCAGGAGGTGAGAAGGGCGAGCAGCCTCTGGACTGACGGACCAGCTGCAAATCTGCCTTCTGCAGATGCCTGTGGGTGCAGGCTCCTTGTTAGGCTGGCCGAACCCGGACCTGAGTCCAGTTCTGTCAGAAAGACACCCTCCCCCGAGCCTGGTTGCCACTGCAGATAAACCGTGGCACTTGCCCTTCCCATTCATTCTCTCCCTCCCCCAAACAGGAGAAAGCAGCAGCTCTGCTTCCCACTTCACGTGGGCCTTGGGCAAGCAGCCTCTGAGGCGCTGGTGGGAGAGGCCGGGGCGGGCCCGGAGGGGGACAGCCTCCCCCGGGTGTCTGATCCCTTTGGCCAGACGCCCCACCTGCCCCTTAATCAGACGAGGAGAGCGACTTGCCAGCACACCTGCTGTCGCTGGTGCACACCTCGGGCTCTTCCTTCGGAAGGTGCAGTCTCAACAAACTTTTCCTGTTTTCCTTTTAAGGTATTACTTCAAAAAAGCAAGTGATGAGTTCGCCTGCGGAGCAGTGTTCGAGGAGATCTGGGACGACGAGACGGTGCTCCCCATGTACGAGGGCAGGATTCTGGGCAAAGTGGAGAGGATCGATTGAGCCTCTGGCGAAGCGTGGAGCTGGGGCCCGCATGCTCTGTCTTGGACCTAAGCAACAGCCACACGACATTTTGAAGGAATATTAAACCAATGAAGAAGACTAACTCTGGGGAAGCATTGGCCACTGGGCCTTCGGGAGGGTGGGGGAGGTTGATTTTCATTATTCATGAGCTGGGTACTGAGATAAGAAAAGCCTGAACTATTTATTAAAAACATGACCACTCGTGGCTGTTGAAGATGCTGACTGTGTTGGAGAGACTGCCATACATAATAGATGACTTCCTAGGGGTCTGAAATCCATAAACTGAGCGAAGCTGTGTGTAGCTTACCTGAACAGGAGTCCTTACTGATATTTATTGAACAGTTGATTGCCGCCAGCCCCAGTTTATGGATATGCTGCTTTAAACACGGAAGGGAGAGGGGAAGTTCAGTCGTTCTGTCTGCACTTAGGAGCGGAGCCGGGAGTGCACGGATGGTTTCTTAGCGAAGAAGGAATTGCACCTTGCACTGCCTTTCTCCTGGGGAGGATGGACATCTTTTTTTTTTTCTTTTTTTTTTTTTTAATGGTGCCCTACCATTGACACATGCAGAAATTGGTGCATTTTTTTTTTACCCCTGTGCTGCTTTGTCGTAAAGGTCTTGAGGGTTGGCTGTGTGTCGACATCGCCTTTTGGGGGTGGTCACATTGGATGGGCTGCTCCATCGTGGAGGAGGGGGTGCCTTGTTGGGGCCCCAGAGTCACCCTGGGACCGAGGCCCCACATCTTTAGCCTCTCTCAGCCCTGGGCCCAGTGGCTGGGGCTGCTGGGATCCCTGCCATGTGGTTCAAGCTGTACTTGTATTGAAGTGACAGTTCTGATTTTTTTTCAATTAGTCTTTGGACCACAGCCATTCAGGAAACTCTCGCCACCCCTGCCGCCACCCTGCCTATCCAGATGCAGGGAGACCTAGCAGCACCTCTCCTCCAACACTTCACCGTGTTGGGGTTTGTGTTAAGTTAATGTGTACATTGTCCGCCCTTGTCACCTGTACCATACGTCTGTATATAGTGTACGGCAAAAGAGTATTAATCCACTATCTCTAGTGCTTGACTGAATCAGTACAGTACCTGTACCTGCACGGGACCCCCTGTGTGTCGCCCTATATTGAGGGCTCAAGCTTCCCTTAATTTTTGAAAGGGGTTTATGTATAAATATATTTTATGCCTTTTTATTACAAGTCTTGTACTCAATGACTTTTGTCATGGCATTTTGTTCTACTTATACTGTAAATTATGCATTATAAAGAGTTCATTTAAGGAAAATTACTTGGTACAATAATTATTGTAATTAAGAGATGTAGCCTTTATTAAAATTTTATATTTTTCAAAACGTTGGCCTCGTCTTTGAATCCCAGGGTGCAACAGGACTGGGTACCATTTCTGCTTGAGCATCTGCCATTCATCCCCCGCCTTACCTGAGCCCTTAGCTGATCTGCGCCTGCCTGGAGGTTTGGTAAAACTTATTTCCTGGTTGCTGGTCGAGGCTTTTCTTGTTGGGGAGCAGGTGTGAATGACGGCGTCCCCACGTGTACTCGGTTTCCCTGCTAGGGGTGTGTCTGCAGTCTGGCCATGCAGGTGCAAGTGGTAAGGGACTGAGGTGGGTCCTCCTAGGGGTACTGGCGTTCCATTCAGTGTCTCAGAGGTGAAGAGCCCCTCTGAAAATGGGTTTGTATCCGTGGCATAGCCAGGTGAGGCCAGGGGACTTTGAAGTCATTGCCAACCTGTCACCCTCCCCTTTCTGTGGAGGCTAATGACCTCATCTGATCACTCTCTGGGCTGGCCAGGTGTGGGGAACTAGCAGCAGGTGATTCAAGAGGGGGCGAGGCTGGTGCTGCCAGGGAGAGGTGTGCTTCATGTGGACACGGAGGTCAGTCAACGGGTGGCCTTTCACCAGAGCTCCCTTCCCGTGCTGAGCACCCCTCCTGGCCGTGCATTGAGCAAGTCCTCTTAATCCTACAGATGAACCCTTTTTTAAACTAAGAGGACTTCTGTGGGTCGGACTGTGCTGAGCGCTCATCAAGGTGGGGTCTGGTGTGACTTGTCCCTGCTGCCCCCTGGCCTCAGGTGGAGGTGAAGGCCAGAGTCCTGCTATGTGAGGGAGGGGCAGCCTGACCACAGCCCTAGCAGCACTTGGAGCCACGGCTGGGGGTGTGCGGTGTGCCTGTGCCTCTTCAGGCCTTCCCATGCAGCTCAGGTGACGCTAGAGGCTAAAAGTGTACCACCTCCTGGGTGGCTGTGGGCAAGGACTTGGCATCTCAGCTGGGCTAGCCCATCACTCCTGTTTTCACCCCTTCTTTTATTGTGGTATAAACACGAAACACGATCGACATTTGGCAAAATTCTAAGCGTACAGTGTAGCACTCTTAGCAACAGCCATGATGCGGTACCACGGATACCTAGAAGTTACTCAGCTCGCAGATTGGGATTTGCTGATTGATTGGCAAATCACCACGCCACCCACACCCAGAACTACCATTTTGCTCTCTAGCTCCATGAGTGACAGTTTTAGATAGCTCATAGAAGCAGAATCACACATTTAAAAAAAATTATTTTTTAATTGTAGTTGGACACAATACCTTTATTTATTTATGTTTATATGTGGTGCTGAAAATCGAACCAGGGCCTCACACGGGCTAGGCAAGCGCTCTACTGCTGAGCCACAGCCCCAGCCCCAGAATTACATTATTTGTCCCGGGGCTCGCTTATTTCATTTAGCAAAATGTCCTGCGGTTTCATTCATGTTGTCACATCATAAGATTTCCTTCTTTTTAAAGGCCGAGTAGTATTCCATTGTATTTCTACCCCACGTTTTCTATAGCTCTTCATCCAACAGTGGACACATGGGTTGTTTCCATATCTTGGCTCTTAGGACTAACTGCAGTGAACACCGGAGAGCTCCCATTTCTCCACAGCCTCACCAACACCTGGTTTTTGTTTAACATCCACCCTAACAGGGAGGAGGTGATGGTGTCTTGTGGTTTTGATTGGCGTTTCCCTGCTGCCCGGTGAATATCAAGCATCTTTTCCTATACTTGTACGTCTTAGGAGGCGAATCTTTATCCCATGTTTTAAATTGGGTTGTTAAGTTGTTTTGCTACTGCATTGGAGAAATTTCTTACATATTATTGAACTATATACTTCTTTTTTTTTTCTCTTAGATAGTGGTTATTTTTTTATTTATTTCTTACATAAATGACAATAGTGGAATGCATTACATTCATAATTATCCATTCACAGCACAATTTTTCATAACTCTGCATATAAAGTATGTTCACGCCAAATCATGAGATCGCTTATTGATTTTTTTTGTGTGTGTGTGTACATTACAATTCCTAATGCACGGTCTTCATCATACAAAATACATGTATAAAGATGTGAATTTGGTGTCAACATACCTTATATACAAACAGAGACATGATAATCGTGGTATAAAGGTGAACTATATACTTCTGCTGCTTCTCCGCTTCTCGCTCATACTCATAACCAGGGGATCTTACCTCCGCCTGGATGTGCTCCCAGGCTAGTGAAACCTTGAATGTGTACAGAATCAGTTATGTGTGTGTCTTCCTCTGAGATGGGGTCAACGGCATCGCTAGACTCTCAGGGATCTGTGCCTCCAAAGAAAACACTAGAAACCCTTGGCTTGGCCTATCAGCCCCTCTTCCCTATCCCCAAATCTTAATACCAGGCGCTCCCTCCTCAAAGTCCTTGCTAGTGCTTCCTGAGGACCTGTTGCTTTGGTCTGGTGTGACCGAGCGCCCCCCGCCACCCCCCAGGACAGCCAACATCTGTGTGTCCCCCCCAGGGGGTGGTGTGCACATCCTTGTGCTGCTCGGGCCTCCGCCTCAGGTTCACATGCTTGGATCCTTCCACATGCTCCAGCCTTATTTCTCTGATTCTTAACCAGATCCTTCGTGGTCAAGAGCAGACTGTGGGCGGGGGGCTGGGGTTGTGGCTAAGGATAGAGAGCTTGCCCAGCAGGCATGAGGCCCTGGGTTCAATCTTCAGCACCACATAAAAATAAATCAATAAGTAAAGGTAATGTGTCCACCTACGACTTTGAAAAATATATATATTAAAAAAAGAGCAGACTGTGGCGGGGCAGACCTGGGCCGGAGTCCACTTGCAGCAGTGTCCTGTGAGGCAGCCACAGTTTCCTCATCTGTTCACTGAGGGCAACAGAGGTGTTGACTTTCTAGAGGGCCTGGGAAGCCGAGGCGTGTTCCTAGCGGGGGCGCCTCCTCTGCTCCACGCTCACCCCCTTCTTGCTGCACCACCGGGGTCTGCCTGCTCATCCGTTGCCTGGCACACAACCAAGAAGGCTTGAGGCAAACCGACTCCCAGCTGGCGCCCACCTCCAGCTCCAAGGCATCTGTCAGTTTTCCTTTCTCGAACCCAAGTCCTTCCGAGGTACTTGGAAATTCTAGGTTGACTCTCGCCCAGGGTGACCATTAGTGTAGGGCTCTGGAATGTGGGGTCTGGTAAAAGGATCCTATTGTATCATCCCCACCCCAGAAAACATGGGGACCATAATCACACTGTCAAAAAGAAGGAAATAGTTAATTACCCCCAAGAAAATATTCCAGTCCATTTGGATAATTAGGGTAAAGTTATTTTGGTTTTTGGTTAAGAAAAATGTTCCTTTTTTTTTTCTTAAGTGTTTGTACAAAAACTCCCCAAATTACATAGAAGTTTCATTGAACTCATTTACATCCTCCTTAGCAATTATTATCTCACCCTAGGGTCCAGACTTCCTAGAGTGAGCCTCGGCTGGACTTCAAGAGGCATCCCAGAAAGTGGGTGGTAGCAACTTGGTTTAAAAACAAAAAAGTTGACTATTTCCATAATTATCCCAGGGAGCAGCCAGCCTGCCTGGTACATTCTCTGGGCCCAGATGGAGAATATGCACAGAACCTTAGGTCTGGCAGCTGCGGAGACTGTGTGAGTGTGGTGGGAAGGACATGCTTTGGAAGGGACCTGCCCCAGGTAGAACAGCTGCCCCCTGGACAGAGGCTCCTGCACCCTGTCCAGTGCCCAGTTCTGAAAACAGATCCCTGTGCTCCATCCACCAGTGACCATCTCCCTCCCCTGAGTGCTCGGCTGCTCAGGGCCTTTGCTTATGCAGATCCTGCTGGGCACACACCCGCCTCAGCCACTCCTGCTGTGGTCTCCTGTCCACCTTCAGACCTTCACTTCAGTGTCAAAGGTCTTCTCTGGGGATGGGATCCACGTATGCCCCTGCCAGATGCCCTCCGTGGCAGAACGTCCTTAATTTCCTATGTTTCATGTTCTGGTCTGTAACTATATTGTGATTATTAAATTGCTCAGTTATTTGTCCCTAGTTCATTCACCGTAGAATATGAAACACCAGCCGTGTACCTCGAAGGCCCTCAATTAATATTTCTGGAATAGAAGCAAAAAGAACAGAGAAACTGTTTAAAGTTATGCCACCTAAGATGAAGATGACCGCTATTAACACTCCGCAATGTCCTTTCAGATGAAATACACACTTACACACACACACAGAGGACCACATGGTGTACATGATTCTGTGACCTGTTGTGTTGATTCAATCACACGACACTGGTGTATCTCCGTATCATCAACTATTTTTTTTCTATGTTCTCCTACAGTATGACTTAAATGTAAGGCTGAGCTGTATTCATTTAACCGCTTAGAACTGGAAGTTTATGTAGTTTCCAAATTCTGCAACTATAAGCAACGTTGTGATGAAATCTTCATCCGTCTTCGTAGCTGCCAGTGAAGCTCCCAGCTAAATAGTCCTGTGTTACTAGGAAAAAAAGAAGCACCGGAGGTTGAACCAAGGTCAAAGTGTCCACGAGGCCATTTCCCTCTGAAACCTCTTATCTCCTCCAGCCCCTGGTAGTGCCACTGTCCTTGGCTGGTGGCAGCGTCACTCCCCCTGTCTCTCTTCACACTGTCCCCCTCTGGACATGTCTGTCTCTGTGTCCAAACCCTCCCTCTACCATCTTTTTTGTGTTTGAGTGTGTGTGGTACCGCAGACTGAACCCAAGGGAACTATCCACTGAGCTCCATCTCAGCCCTTTTATTTTATTTTTTACAATTTTGAACTGGGTGTAGTGGAACACGCCTGTGATCCCAGCAACTCAGGAGGCTAAGGCAAGAGGATCACAAGTTCAAAGCCAGCCTCAGCAATTTAGAGAGGTCCTAAAAAACTTAGCAAGACCCTGTCTCAAAATAAAAAATGAAAAAGGGCAGAGGATGTGGCTCAGTGGTAAAGCACCTTTGAGTTCAGTCCCCAGTGCCGGGGCCTAAGTTGCTAAGGCTGGCCTTAAACTTGTGATCCTTCAGCCTCAGTCTCTCCAGGGTTGCTGGGGTTACAGGCGTCCGCCATCACACCCTGCCAGCCAAATTTCCCCCTTGCCTGAGGACACTAGCCATATCAGATCAGGGCCCATCCTAATGGCCTCATCTTAACTTGAAGGAGTGGGAGTTCAGACTTCTTGGGGAACAACAAATACCTAGAGTGCTGTCCGTCTCCTGAGTAATAATGTTCTCACACCTACCATTTTGTCTGTCCTCACAATAAGATTTAAAAAAAAAAAAAGCACAAATCTTTCAGAAAGATCACCTCACCTCTTACCACGTGCAGTGGCCCCTCTCTGCCTGTCTCCCTTCCCTACTGAGCCCACGAAGGCAGCGTTTCTTGGGTGCCCTCTGTCCTGGCCTCTGCACACAGGGCTGGTTTTCATTTCTACCCAGCTTGAGTCAAACTGAAAATCCAAGGGGCCTAAATCTCTGCCCAGCTGAAGATAAAGCTAGAACCTGATCCTTCCCTCTCTGCCCACGGAAGGCAAAACAGGATGAATGGTGGGGACCCGTCTGTCTCTCCACCAGCAACCTTAGTGACCAAGACAGAAAACCCTGCAATCGGTCACTGAGAGAAATTATGGAATTTGTGATGGTTCCCAGGAAAGAGCATAGGCAAGGTATGTCCCTTGGCATTTAGACATCTCCCAGGCTGCGGCCCCCACCAGTGGAGCTGTCCGAACCTCTTTTGGGATTCTGGACTGCAAGTGCAATTCCTTCATATTTTTTCCAAGGGAAGGGATCAACTACCTGGTAGAACGTGTGTGTGTGTGTGTGTGTGTGTGTGTGTGGGGTGGGGGGAGGCAGGCCTCTTACCAACTTTGGGAGGAGAGTTTCTATCCTGTCTGGCACCTACATTTGCCAATGGTTTCCCCGCTCCCGTCCTTAATCAGGCAATGGTATGTAGTGTCCATTTCCACCAGGATAAGGCCATTTGCCATAATCAATCCTGTAAACGCTTTGTGAATCACGGTTGAGCACTTGGCAGGCTGAAGACCGCGCGGCCATCAGTCTTCTAATCAACCTGATTTGTCAACATAAAAGGTTTGTGCCGATGTGTCCCGCAGATGACACCCATGTCTTGGCTTGGCTGAGATGGCCACAAGGCCTTTGTTGTTCATTCATCTTGCCTGAAGAAGCCCAGGAGCTGAGAGGAGGGGGAGAGTCACAGCTGCCGTGCATCTGAGCCCCAGTTTCCGCCGCAGCAGGCGCAGTGGGAACCAGGCCTGGGCTTCCAGACCCAGCCTCCGCCCCTCCCAACCTCGCTTTAGGGGGCAGAACTGTTTCAGCCACCTGCTTCCAGTCAGCCAGAGGCTGACTGTCCAGATTGAGAGGCGGCCAGGTCCCCAGGGAAGGGACAGAGGAATGGTGAGAAAATGAAATACATGGAAAACTGGATTATGGTAGTGAAAGGGTGGCTTCTAGAATATTCAACCTGAGCAGCTTAGAGATTTTTTTTTTCCTTTAAGTTTTATTTTTCCTGAGCACAAAAATAATCATGGTAGAAAATTTGAAAAATACAGAATTACTAAAAAAGAAAGAAGAAGAAGAAGAAGAAGAAGAAGAAGAAGAAGAAGAAGAAGAAGAAGAAACCTATGATCATTACCCAGAGATACCAACTGATCATAAAAATTTTTCTTTCCAATATATGACATACTCTATTGCTCAAAAGAGTGTCCTCAGCGTCTCGTGGCTTTTCAGGGTAGATTTCCCCACTGTGAAGACTTGGGTCCTGGGGATGGTTATCCACAGGATGGTCTCCATCTTGGTCAGAACTGTGCTCCTTTCTGCCACCTTTTCTAGTAGGACACAGAGCCCAGCTCTGCCTACCTGGAGGCCAAGGCAGGCTACGCCCAGCACAGGCTGCTGGCTCCCAGGTCGGTGAACTGTGGACCTCTGGACTGGGACAGGAATTCCTTGCCCTGGCCACCTTTTGGCTTTTCGGCTGCTTGCCCAGGGCCATAGCTCCAGGCCTTCCACCTTTGTACAGGACCTGATGAGACCTTGTTCCTGGTCCTGGTGTATCGTCCCCCTTTCATTCCCAACACACAGGGTCTTTCTAGCTAGCCTCCTCCCCTGGAGAATCTCCAGAAAGGACGCCACTGAGATTGGCTCCTCAGTTCCCTTCTGTGTTTCCGCCAGCCCAACATCCACGTTCTGAGCCCCGCAGGGCACCTTGGTTTTCCTTTAGGGAACACCCCTCCCCTACAAAGATGGACAACCGTCAGGCCAATTAGCACCCACTATCCCTTTGGCTACCTTGATTGGTTCAGGGATGGACTCGGGACTTAAGCTGGTCCAATGAGAGTCAGCGCTGTGACAACTGCCAGGGATTCAGAGAAAGTGGGGGTCTTTTTCTACTGGGGCTTCTAAAATGGTAGGACCAAGTCCTGGAGCTTCTGGGGTCTCAGTGTGAAGATCTCCTACTTGGGCAGAAGCTAACCAAGAGGCAATCAGAGCCAGGAGGGGGTGGGATGGAGGCTGATTAAAAGGTCAACCAAGTCTTGATGACATCACTGGGGTCCTTAGATTCAACTGCTCCGAGAGTCCAGCCAACGAGGCACTAATGCTGTCATCTCTTTTTCTTAAGCCAGTCTGATGGGTTTTTGTCACGTCCGACCAACATGATATAACTAATACCAGGGCTCTCTTCCCCTGGGGGGGCTATCGGTTCCCATGGCCAATTCTGATGTCAGAGAGACCAAGTTTCTGGAGATTCAGGCATGTACATTATACGGTCCAGAGAGCAGAGAGAAGTTCACCGGGGAAACTGGCCATTTTGAAAAACAGGATGGGAGTAGTGGGAGGTCAGCTGCTCCAAGTTCACGTTTTACAGGATGCCACACTTAGAAGCTGGCAATCACGGCTTAGGCGATATCACGGCCTTTGTTTAAGGATTCCTGGGACCCAGGCCCACTTTCCTCCCCTGCACACCATCCTTATTGCCAGCACCTGCCAAGAGCTACTGTGTGTGCGCCTGCGCTGGTGGAGGGGGACACAGACGAGGACTCCATCCCCCACCTAGAGCAGCCCCATTGCGGGGTTAGGACTCAGGGGGAGAGCCAGGCGGCTGGTCTGCAGATACAGAGGAAGGCCCCTGTCCTCACCGTGGAAGGTCACTTCTGAGCTGAGACTTGAAGGGTCCTGGGCATGATCAAGAGTGGACGGTACATCAGGGAAAGAGCAGCCTGGGCCGAGAGGCCAGAGGTGGGCAGAGACCAGTGGGCACTGAGGCTACGGTGGGGCGCCTGGACCCTTCCCTGCTGGGCTCTGCCCCAACAGAAAGAGGAGGGAAGGTCGGTACAGGCAGGAGCTGACCCTGGGAGGCCTGGAAGAGGGGAGACCAGAAATCAGTCCTCCTGCCTGCCTCCACTCCTCCCCCCTCTCCAGCCCCTTTCCGTCCCCACTTTGCCTTCCTCCCCATTTCTTCTCCCGGCCTCCATTTCTGCCCCTCCTCCCCAGGTCGTCTTCCTCCCCTTCTCCCCCTCCCCCATTTCCCCTCATCTCTTCTCCCTGCGCCTTCCCTTCTTTCCTCTACCCCTTCCCCTTTCTCTGCCTTCCCACTGTCTCGTTTTCAGTCTTTCCTCCCCTTTCCCTTTCTCCTCCCTCCTACTTTTCTCTCTGGCCCTCCCCCTCCCCCTCCTCTCCGTCTCTCCCCTCCCCCTCCCCCTCCCCTCCCCCTCCCCCTCCTCTCCCCCTCCCCCTCCTCTCCCCCTCCCCCTCCTCTCCCCCTCCCCCTCCTCTCCCCCTCCCCCTCCTCTCCTCCTCCCCCTCCCCCTCCTCTCCTCCTCCCCCTCCCCCTCCCCCTCCCCCTCCTCTCCGTCTCTCCCCCTCCCTCTCTACAGGGTGAGGGGCGGAGCCTGGGCCTGTCACTCAGCAGCTACAGCCTCCCGCAAGCTCCTGGGCCCAGAGCTAGCCCCCAGCCCACGGCCCCAGTGGCCCCCCATCCCCGCCAAGGGGCCCTTGGGTCGGGGATCTCCCACCCCAGCCCCAGGGAGGGGGGACCTGGGCCGGGGCGCCCCGGGGCTCGGGGAGGCCGTGGGGCAGCGAGGGCAGCCAGGAGGGAGCTGACTTTCCTATTATCTTCTCTCCCTTGGGGGCCACAGGCCAAGACTCCTGGGCTCGGAGCCGTCCCCATCCGCAGTCCCTTGGCAACCCAGCGCGCTCGGTCCAACCTGGAGTGTTTAATTACCAGGGAAAAGAATGATTTTTTTTTTTCCCCTGAGAATCCATTTAATTATTTGATTGCACAGTAACCAAAGAGTGCGAGAGGCCCGTAGCCAGAAGGGACTTCAAAGCCACACCTTGATGTTGCAGAGTGGGGCACTAATGGTTTCTGAAGGCAAGAGATTGCTAAAGAGGGGGAAAGTATTCAAAGCCTGCCATCCTGCCAGCAATCTCCAAAAACGCATCAACCCTGGAAGGCTCCGCCGGAGAGGGAGGGCGAGTTCAAAGGGACGCGGAGAGTTTTCATGTAAAGTTTGGAGTTTAAGGCGTGACTGCTGGCTACCGAGCCTCAGCGTTTGAACTCTTGTTTATTAAAAACAGTTTCCCAGCCATTCAGCGGGTTCCCAAAGACAACAGAGAGACGCAGGCTCTTCCAGCGTGGAGGGTTTAAAGGCGGCATTGATTTCTACCCAGGGCTCGCCCCTCCGGTGCTTTTGTGTCCTCTCTCTTTCTTTTCGTATTTATTTTTTTGATCAAGTTTTTAAAATCCCCCTATCAGAGGGAGCCGGCAGCCCAAAGAGGGCTCCTTCCCCACCCGGACCCCAAGGGCAGGTCGCCCAGCTCCCTTTGCCAGGGGCTGGGGGCTGTGCTGAGGGTCCCCCCAACTCCAGTCCCAGTGTAGCCCTGGGGGCCTGGGCGGGGGGGGGGGGCAGCTCTGCCCTGCCCAGCGGGCTCCTGGTTTCCTAGGTGGATGGAGCAGGCAGTACAGGCATCTGGCCTCCCCTGGGCTCAGAGAGGCCTTGGGCTCTCCAGGTCTGCAGGCCAAGCCCAGGGATGGGGGGCAGTCTCTTGTAGTGACCCAACACTGCTTTGGTGAGGAAAAAAGATCACAGAGGCTGTGGCCAGGCCCTCTGTAAGCCAGGGCTTCTCTCTCCTTCCTTGGAGGACACCGCCAAGATCTCACCCAAGTCTGTACTTCCATTTTATTCCAAGACAATAGCCAGGTTTTTTTTTTTGTTTTGTTTAGCCAGAAGCCCCCTTGCTACCAATTACTATTTTCTTTTAAACCACTGTGTGGAACTTAGCCAGGTTCCCCGCCCCCCTGCCCACCAGCCCTGTTTTTTAATGGGAAGATGGATCTTCAGGGCAGTCGTAGCTGTCTTTATGACATAAGAGGAAAAATCATAAATTCCAAACCACAACGTCCCTGTTCACACCCATGCGTGTTCTCTGTGGGGTATGAATTTCATTTCTTTCTGAGTCAGAGCTGTGATGTGCTGGCAAACCTTTAACATCAGGCTCTCCCGAGGAACAAGCCCTGATTTGTTGCATTTGTTGATTTCCATGGTCCATGTGTTCCCACCAGCTACCAACCCAAGGCCCCTCAGAGGGGAAGGGCACAGTGGGCTGGCACAAGCTGGCTGGAGCTTGTTCTTGAAATGAGGGCTCCAGAATTGCAATTTTTTTTTGGCGGGGGAGGTAGGGAGGTGAGTACCAGGGATTGAACTCAGGGGCACTCCACCACTGAGCCACATCCCCAGTCCTTTTTGCATTTTATTTAGAGACAGGATCTCACTGAGTTGCTTAATGCCTCGCTTTTGGTGAGGCTGGCTTTGAACTTGCAATCCTTCTGCCTCAGTCTCCCAGCCAGAATTGCAGTTTCTGAGAGCTGCCTGCTCCTCGTGATACCTCAGGTTCCAAAAGACTGCAGCATTGCTGGTAGGAGAAAGTGTCTTTGGGGTTTTATTAAAATATCAATAGAGGTAGAGACAAAGCATTGACGCAGGCCTGTAATCCCAGGGATTTAGGAGACTGAGGCAGGAGGATCTCAAGTTTGAGGCCAGCCTGGGCAAATAGCGAGACCCAATCTCCCCCCCCAAAAAAAGGACTGGGGATATAGCTCAGTGGTGCAGGGCCCCAGGGTTCAACTCAAAAATACCAAGATAAATAAATAAATGGGTCAGGGCAAGTGTTATTAACTCTTATACATACTTCTTTGTGTCATCGTGTAAATGGCCGTAAGTATGTGTCCACATGCACATGTACGTGGTGGATATACTATTACACTTCTATAATGCTGTTGGTTGGCCAGAGCATTTCTTTATTCTTGCTTCTTAGCTGGTTCTACCTTCCTCGAATTCTGTTTAGGAACTATGGATCGAATTTTAGGGGATGTCAGGGGTTTCCCCATGACTGTATCTAAGTTCCCATCCAGAGAAAAATAATATCTTTGCTACTTAAAGTTCTGATCATGGTAATTTGTAGACTTCCAGTTAGAACTGCGACCTTTAAGTTACTGCTAGATGGGAGAGACAAAAATGTGTGTGTGTGTGTGTTACAGGGATCACACCCAGGGTCTAGCACATGCCAGGCAAGCGCTCTGCCCAGCTTTCTGGTGTTTGGTTTTTTTTTTTTTTGCAGTGGGAATTGAACCCAGGGTTGTCCAATCACTGAGCAGCACCCCCAGCCCTCTCTACTTTTTGAGACAGGGTCTTATTAAATTGCTGAGGCTGGGCTTGAACTTGCAGTCTTCCCACCTCAGCCTCCTGAGTAGCTGGGATGACAGGCGTGCATCCCTGTGCCTACTTACAAAAATGTATTTTGAGGCAGTGTTCAGAGCCAGTGTTTTTAAAAATCAATTTTATTGAGGCATAATTTGCATAAAACAAAATGCTTCCTCTCCCACAGTCCATGTGAAACGTGTTGCCTTCGCTCTTGGGACTCTCTTGCGCCAGCCTTCGCTCTCCTGCCCCCAGCCAGCGGCAATCACTGATCTGTTTTTTGTCACTATGGATTAATTTAGCCTGAGGTTTCTCAACCTTGGCACTGTTCTCATTTGGGGTCAAATTGTTCTTTGCTGCCTTGTGTCTTGGAGGATGTTTAGCAGCATCCCAGACTTTACTTCCCAGATGCCAGGAGCAAATTCCAACTTGTGATGATCAAAAATGTTCCCAGATATTTCCAAATACTACCCCTGGGGAAACACAATCATCCACTGCTGAGAATTCTAGATTTTCCTATGAATCAGATGGCGTGTTACTCTTTCATGTCTGGCTTCTTTGGCTCAGCATAGTTTTGGGGATTCACCCCCTGTCGTTGGGCATATAAATAGCTCGTTCCTTTTTATTGCTGAGTACTAGTCCTTTGTATGGATATACCGTACTTCCTTTATCTATTTGCCTGCTGATTGACACTTGGGTTGTTCCTGATTGGGGGATATTAATAAATCTGTTGTTTAATCCAGACTTATTCATACCTTAAGATATGCAGTGAACACTCCCTGAGCTCTCATTTCCAAGGCTACATGGCCTTGTTTGCACTTGAGGACAGGTGACATCACTGATCCCTAGGTAAACATGGGATTAACTTTATAATCACCTGCCAGCTGTTTTGCAAAATGCTTCACCACTTCGTACCTCCACCAACAATGTACGAAGATGCAGGAGCGTCCTCTCTAGCATTTGACATGATTACTCTCAGATTCCAAACACACCTACGGGGTATAGCCATGATTCTGATGACCCGTGACATCCATCACCTCTTTGTGTGCTACTGGTCATTAGTATATCATCTTTTGGGAAATATCTGAGTACATCTTTTGACACTTTAAAAATTGGGTCACTTGACCTCGGGGCGTGGTGGCATGCCTGTCATCCCAGTGACTCAGGAGACTGAAGCAGGAGGATGGCAAGTGGAGGCCAGCCTCGGCAACTTAGTGAGACCCTGCCTCAGAAAATGAAATACAAAAAGGGTTGGGGATGTAGCTCAGTGGTAGAGCACCTCTAAGTTCAAGCCCCAGTTCTGGGGGGGGGATTGAATCTAGAGTTATAAGAGTTCTTCATATATTCCAGTTACAAGTCTTGTCAGATATTTCTTTATATTTTGGATGTTTTCTTTCAGTCTGTGGCTTTCCTTTTCAATTTTCTGTGGTGTCTTTGAGACGTTTATGTTTTAAATGTTGATAGAGTACAATTTATTCATTCTTCTTTTTATTTTGTTCTTTTTGTGAAGCACTGGGGATGGAATTCAGGGGTGCTCTATCATTGAACTACATCCCCAGTCTTTTTTATTTTACTTTGAAACAGAGTTTCAATGAGTGTCCCAGGCTGGCCTTGAACTTGTGATCCTCCTGCCTCAGCCTCCTGAGTTGCTGGGGTTACAGGCATGCACCTGTAATTGGATGATTTTTAAATGTTAAGGTATCCTGGTATTCCTGGGATGAACCTCACTTGATCATGTTATAGTATCTATTTTAAATCACTGGATTCAAGTTACTAATATTTTGTTAAGGAATTTTGTGTATCCAAGAAATATTGGTTTATAGTTTTTTTGTGTGATTTCTATTTTGTTTTGGTATCAAGTTATTCTGGCCTCAATGAAGAAATAGGGGGAGAAGTGGTCTCTTTTTTGTTTTTTAAAAAAATTCATGGAAGATTGACATTATATCTCCTTAAATGTTGGATTGGAAATTACCAATGTAGACACCTGGTCTAAAGTTTTCTTTAGGAGAATATTTTAAATTACAAATACAATTTCTTTAATAGATTAGGAATATTTCGACTTCCCATTTCTTCTTGGGTCAGTTTTGGTAATTCTGTCTTTCCAGTGTTTTTGTTCGTTTTATTTAAATTGTCAAGTTCATTGACATACAGTTGTTCTTGATATTTCCTTATTCTTCTTTCATTATCTGTGGGATTTGTAGTAATGTTTCTTTTTCATTTCTTATAATGATAATTTGTGTTTTCTCTCTTTCTCCTGAGTATGTTAGCTAGAGTTTTATAATTTTATTGATATTTTCTAAGAATTAGATTTTTATTTCATTGAGTTTTTCTGTTGTAATTTTATTTGATGTGATTTCTGTTCTGTTTTTATTAGTTCCTTTCTTTTGCTGAATTTGAATTTAATTTGTTCTTCTTTTACTTGATTTTTTTTTTTTTTTTTGGACCGGGGATTGAACCTAGGGGTGCTTAGCCATTGAGCCACATCCCAGCGTTATTTTTTATTTTGAGACAGGGTCTTGCGAGTTGCTCGTGGCCTAACTAATGTGCTGAGGCTGGTCTTGAACTTGCAATCCTCCTGCCTCAGCCTCCTGAGTTATTGGGATTACTGGTGTGCACCACCATGTCCAGGAAAATTAGCCACGTCTTCTGTTTTGGTATGTTTGTTGTTTGTTTGGTTTTGTGGTGATGAAGATCGAACCCAGGGCCTTCACAACTGAGCTATATCCCGCCCCTAGATTCTTCCTAAGTAGCTCGAATAGTTGATTTTAGGTCTTTATCTCCTTGTATAAGGATTAAAGCTACAAATTTCCCTCTTTAGAAGCATCTCCACATTTTGATACATTGTTTTGATTATCTTTCAGTTCAAAATATTTTTTTAATTTCTCTTGTGATTTCCTTTTTGCTCCAAGTGCTATTTAAAAGTCTGTTGTTTAGTTTACAAACATTTTAGGATTTTCTAGATATTTTTCTCTTATTTAAAAGAAATTGAATTCTTTGGTGGCCCGTGAGTATAATCTATGACTTCAGCCCTTTTGCAGGTTCTCAAAGTTGTTTTGTGGTGTAGCAAATGGTCTATCTTCATGAATGTTCCATGTGCATTTGAAAAGAATGTATGTGCTGCTAATCCTAGATGGAACATTCTAGTAATGTCAGTTAGGTTGACAGTGTGATTGTTCAAACCTTCTGTATTTTTATTGCTTTTCTATCTATTCTCTCAATTCTGAGAAAAGAAGTTTAAAATCTCCTGGTATAATTGTCGATTTCTTTATCTTTCCCTGAGGCTTCATACATTTTGAAACTCTGCATTAGGTACATGTAAATTTTTGATATTTCTTGGTAAATTGACCTTTCAATCATTAAGGAATATCCCTGTTCATCTCTGATAACATATTCATTGCCCTGCCAGGACTGGTGGCACATGCCTTTAACCTCAGCAACTCAAGGAGGCTGAGGCAGGAGGATCACAAGTTTGAGGCCAGCCTCAGCAACGTACACTGGAGTAAAAATTTAAAAAGTAAAAATTTTTAAAAAAGAAGGGACTGGGGACCTAGCTCAGAGGAAGATTTCAATTCTCAGAACGGGGGGGGGGGGGGGGAATTGCCGTCCTCAGTTGTCTTAGATATATTGAATCTTTTCCCATCCTTTGACTTTTAACCTGTTTTAATATTTAAGGTGTGTTTCTTATAGACAACACAAAGTTGGGTCTTGCCCTTATTTCCCCCTTTTTCTTCTTCAGTTTTATGATAATCTACCTTTTAATTGGAGTGTTTGGACAATGAGTCTCGCTGAGTTGCTTAGTGCCTCGCTGTTACTGAGGCTAGCTTTGAATTTGCAGTCCTCCTGCCTCAGCCTCCTGAGCTGCTAGGAGTGCACAGGTGTGCGCCACCACCCACGGCTTAGAGCCTTATATTAAAGTCACATTTGCTGATTTACCAGATGTGAGGGGGAAGGGGAGAGGAGAGTGTCAGGAGGCTCCTATGCTCTGAGGATGGATGACCAGACAGGAGCTGACCCAGGCAGTGGTGTTCTGGAGCCGTGGGCTCGTTCTTCCTTTGGGGAACTGATTCTATGCCTCACTTCCCACCGTCATGTTCAGCTTGAAACTAGCCCTGGCGGAGCATTTCCACCATGAGATTGCGTCATAGGCGGCAAATGTCACAAATCAGGACTTTCTTTGTAGAAGAGCTGGTTTATCACGCACCGTGCGGGGCGGGAGGGTTTGCTCCGGGAACCTCTCTTAGGAAGGGCTTGTTTTCACAGCACAATGCCGGCAACACGTGTTTGTTGAGTTCCACTGAATCAAAGGGAATGAATTTCTTTTGAGACCTTGAGTTTCAGGAATCAAAGCCGCGGCTGGAGATTCAGACAGAAGTTGGGCTGCAGGCTTAGTTTTGCAAGTCTTCTGAACTTGGAGGTAGACAGACGTATGCTTTGGGGGGTAGAAGGAGGAACTGGAATGAAGGGGCTAGGCCTGGGAGGGGTTTGGAAGCAGTGGGGACGAGCCAGGGTCAGGGTTTCATGCTCCGCTGTGTGGGGTTTGGTCAACAGCATTAAATGGGGCAGAAGGCCAGAGATTGTTAGCAGGTTCCGGGTGGCTTTGAAAATGTGTTCAGGAGACAGAGATGGACGGGAGGCCAGCTGTGTAGGAGAGCAAGGGTGAAGAGCAGATGTGCACCTGCAGACAGGAAGCCAGGTGTGCAGGCAGGATCTGGTGTCCCTCTTGTCCACAGGAAGTGAGCTGTGGTCTGTGACCACCTCCTCCCCACGGGACGTCCCCGAGGTCTCCTCTGCTGGGCCAGCTCACCTGGATCCCCGTGGGGCTGAGGGAAAAAGCTGCCCTGAGACATGAAGGGATCTACCGTGGGGAGCCCCTCCATTTCTTGGAGCCCCGCAGACCCAGGGTGCCCTGAGCCCCAGGCCTCCCTGGCTCCCTCCCGTCTGGGCTCCCTCTCCCCACTTGGCCTCTGGGCTTTGTACTGGGTTCTGTTCTGAGATCCCTGGGGCTCTCCTGCAGGGCCTCCAGGCTGGGCCTCCTCCTTAGCTCCCCCAAGCAGGAGGGCGGTCCTCCTGCAGCCCAGCCCCTCCTGGGGCGGACGGAGACTCCATCAAAATACAGTGCTGAAGGAGACGGGAAAGACAAGGAAACCAGCAAGTCCTGACCTCCCCCTACTTCAAAGCTTTGGGGAGAGAATTAGAATCGGTTTTTGGTGCCCTGCTTTGTAGGTGACTGTCGAAGGACACGCTTAGGTTGTCACTGGGAACGCTCTCACCCCACCCCCCAACCTCATCACCTCCGTCAAATTCCTCCGTTGTAGAGGTGCCTGACTTGTCTGTCTGTCTGGCAGTCCCTCCCTTGACAAGCGTCCTCACCTCCCCCAGGTGATTTTGGTGAGCTGTCCCCGGAGTCCACCTCTCCGGCCAAAGGAGTGGGCAAAAGATCTAGGCAGTGAGCTCACGGCGTGCTCCCTGTCGGCCACGCACTTGGCTCAGGATGGATGTGGCTTCCCAGCCTCCTCCAGCGTCATTTTTTAAAAATCATATTTGTATTTCAATGCATACAAACAACGTGTTGCGGCTCACCTACTTTTCTCACTTAATTGTGAACATTCCCATATATCTTAAATATTCTTTGAAATTATTTTTTTATTGGTGGTATTCTAACCAATATATCTAACTATATTAAACTAACTCCCTGTTTTCAGACATTTAGGTTGTTATTAATTATTTTGGAACTGGGGATTGAACCCAGAGGTGCTTTACCACTGAGCTGCATCCCGGCCCTTATCATTTTTATTTTAAGACAGGGTCTTACTAAGTTGCTTAGGGCTTTGCAGTCCTCCTGGCTCAGCCTCCCATGTCACTGGGATTATAGGCACCACCATGCTCCACAGGTTGGTATTAATTTTAAAATCACCGTGAAGAACTCGGTGACTAACATCTTTACATACAAATCATTATATTAGCATTGGCTAATTATTTTCTTAAGAGATCTTCCTAAACCCGAGAGTGGGTAAATCAAGGGATATGAGGTTTTAATTTATAGTAGCAAATTTCCCCCAGAAATGTTGTAGGACTGTATGTTCACCAGCTGGGAATCCAAGTTCCTGTTTCCCAGAATCTTACCAACATTGAGTATTTGTTTATTTGTGCCGGGGATGGAACCCAAATCTTCAAAGGAAAAGAGAAGGGCAAGATCATGTCCTCATCAAAGCAACCGCTGAGAAAACTGGGATCACAAGTCACTTTCGTCTCGAGAGCTACATGTTCCCACTTGTGGTTGTGATTCTCCGGAAGATGAAGAAGGGGCAACCCCACTCTCTCTCTCCACCCCGGGGACCGTGGTCTTCAGAGAAGGTCAGGGTTGACCATTTCCATCAGACCTCAAACCAGTGACTAGAAGCTGATTCATTCTCCCCAGGGTCCCCCGTCCCTCCCTCAACCCAACTCGCTGTGAACTGTGAAGGGCCTGCTCCAGGGTCCACCCAACACCATGATCTCCCAAGAGGGGTAGCAGGTGTGAGAGAGAGATCTCACATGCTTTAGCAACGTGCGCCACACCGACATGTACATGTAACACGCAGACCGCTCTACAACCGGAGCGGATCGCGGTTACAACACACAGGCTCTCAGGATGCGGGTCAAGGGGGTGGGGGCTGGGACCGGAGCACATCACACACACCCACTCCAGTGGAAGGAAGGACCATCGGGGTAGATGTAAGGACCCCGAGACAGCAAGTGAGGTGGGAGAAGATGGAGGGTCCATGTAGGGTGACCTCGAAGAGCCATCCATATGCATAAAAGCAAACGCAGAGGACCCAGTTAAGAGCGGGCATTACCAGGAGCAGGAGAGGGATGGCCAGTGTCCTACACGGTGGCCTAGAGGAGTCTGTGTTTTCTTGACCGCCACCCAACATCTACCTCCAGTGACCCTAACAGTGACCCTAACAGTGACCCTAACAGTGCAGGGTGTGCTGGTGAGCTGCTGGCTTCATCTCCTGGGACATGTCACTCTGCCAAGCACCTTCTCCGGGGCTGGAACCTGGGTGGGCAGAGGTGTCAGAGACGCTGCCTGAGGAGTGGGCACGCCCACCTGCCCCACGCTCCCTGGGCTCTAGATGGGCAGCCCAGGCCCTCACTGGACATCTTCGTGGCCCTCTTGTTAGCCTCAAAGAGGTCTTTGTTCCACAGCCAAGGAGCAGAGCTGCAGGGCAGCCATCAGTTGGCTGGTTGCTGGGAAGAATCCCTCCGTGAGGGGAAAAGAGGTTTGGATCGAGATCACAAAGAGAAGCCAGTTCTTTCCTGCTTTCTGTTCCTCTCTGGGAGAGCGGCTCCACACTTTCCTTTATTGTCCTTGTTGTTTTTGAAGGTGAAGAAGCAGAGCTGCAGGCTGGCCTGAGCCATGCCTGGGCCCGTCCCCAGAGACGGGACTTAATTGGGGCGGGCGGGACTCCCTGGGGAATTCTAATGTGCCACCAAGCTTGAGGACTACTGGCTTGGGACTGTGCTCTATTTTATATGTTTACCCCTAACCAATGGTGGGGTCATAGGGACGGCCTCATGTGGAGATCCAGAGCCTACACTGGAGGTCCTGGATCCATGGGTCCTTGGCCTACCGAGACTCAGAGCACTTTTTTCCCGTGACAGTATCAGGGAACGCAGGACTTGGGGCAGACGTTGTGAAAACAACCAAAACATCTCTCTGCCTCTGAGCAGTGACCGTCCCTTCTCCCTACCTCGACACAAGCCCTAGTTAGGACATCCGAGGCGGGGCACCTCCTGGAAAGCCTTCTCTAGCCACCTCCTCTCTCTGCATCCTGGGTCTCCCTGATGTTTGGAGGTGGGACGCCATATTGGGCTTGCATTCACCAGCGCACAGGAAATGCAAGTAAACCCACCCCCTCAGGGTCAAGTGGGTCCTGAGCCTCCTGGGTCCCCAGTGCCTTTCACATGTAGGTGCTCAACCAACGTTCTTTGTTAAGCTGCTTCTGTGAGGCAGTTGCTCCCGGAGTAGATGGTGCTGGACCTCTTTGAGCCTCTGTGTCCTCATCTGTAAAATGGGGATAATCATACTCTTTTTGAAGAGTTGATGCAGTGACTGAGTAAAACAAGTGAACCCTTATTTTGCTCTGGGTCGTATCCTAAGTGCTTCGTTTGGATGAGCCCTGGGGTCTGCACAAACTCCTAAGAGACAGGACCTTTTATGACCCCCATAGTGCAACCGAGAGGCGGAGTCCCCAAGGCCTGAGCCTGGCACTGCCTCTCTCCGTGGGCCTCCCCTGGCCTCTCCCCTGCCTGCTGGCTTCCCTGTGACCAGCTGCCAACATGGCTGCAGCCCCTGCCCCTGTTGCCTGTCACCCGGGCTGTCCCCACTTCTCTTCCTTGCAGATCCACTGCCACGGGGTCACTAGGGTAGGGTGGGGGTGCTCTGTAGATTCAGTGTTGCCTGTCACCCCTCTGACGCAGCCCCCTTCGCAGCCCCTCTGGGCCTCTTCTCTCTTGCTGGCTCCTCCTCCCCTCTCCCCACATTTGGCCTGCTCCTCCTTCCTGCCTTCCTGAGTTCCCAGTTCCACGGGGCCTTGCTCTTCTCTTCCCAGGAGGCTCATTGGGCATCCACTGCAGGATCCACACTCCACAAGGGCTGCTCCCCCCCGGGAGCCTGGCCTGCGGCTGCAGGGCGACCAGATCCTCCCTCCTTTGCTCTCACTCCATTCAGAAATGTGCGTGGAGAACCTCGGCTTTGGGCACAGTCATGGTCTCCATCTGGAATGTCCCCCCAAAGATCATGGATTGAAGACCTGTGCCCCACTGTGGCCATGTCCAGAGGCGGGATTTTAAGGAGATGAGTGGACCGTGAAGGCTCTAACCTCATCAATGGATTAATCCAGTTGATGGACTGAAAATTTGAAAGGATGAGTGGGGGGTGGTGGCTAGCCGTAGGCAGGTGGGGCGCGGTGGCAGAGGGAGGTCACTGGGGTGAGCTCGTGGGGGCTACATCTCGACGCAGCCCCTTCTTACTGCTGTGAGCCCAGCGGCTTCCTGTCCTTCCCTTCCACCACGATAGCGCTGCCTCACCTCAAGGCCAGAGCGGCCGCCAGCTGACCACAGACCGAGACCTGAGCCCAAAGGAGCCTGTTCTCCTCCAAGCTGTTCGAGTCGGGTGTTTTGCTCACACAGGGCCATTGGCCATCCACGATGAACAGACCCCAAGGGCTCACAGCCTGGTTCCCCTTGGACGGCCACACCTGGACTTCAGCGGAGAACCCAAGTGCTTACAAACGGCAGTGGTTACAAATTAGAAATCCAGGGACGATTTTATAGGAAGATTTTGGGGACGAAGAAGCGGGCACCTAGCTAGGCTGAGAGAGGAGAGTGGCGAGGCCCGGAGGAGGAATCAGAGACAACTCTGGAAGCGTCAGGTGGCTGGAGCAGGGACCCAGACAGAGCAGGCGGATGAGACAGGCGGGTGTTGGAGCCAGGCCGTCCCTACTTGAGGACTTGGGTTTTCAAAGTGGGGCTGGAAGCCTCTCAGTGGTGAACTAATGTAGAGGGTGGTGACTGGCATCTTAAAAAGAGCAGAAAATGACGGTTGCGTTACATGCACTGATGGGAAGAGTGGCTTCGTGACATTTTATTGGAGTTTTATAGTAGAGATGTCTGCAGGGGTAAGTCGGGTTCTCCGGGAAGAGAGGACTATTGGAGTTGGAGGAGGGTCCAGGGAATGTTCTCGGGGCTTCTCGTGCTTGGGGGGACAGCTCCTCCCGGGCGCAGGGAGCCGCACCCGCCTGCACCTGGGCTGCTGGCATTTCCCGAGGCTGCGGGCCGTTTGAAGGCTTAACTGTGACCTGCTGCTGTGCAGCCCTTGCTGAGTGCAAAGCCGGGGTGGTGGGGGGGTGCGGACTGCTGCTTAATTAAAACAGGGAGAGGTTGACATGAGGGACCTTTAGTGGTTTTTGATCTCGCGTGCGCGCTCTCTGCTTTCTAACTTGAGGGGGGAAGAAAGCTTTCCCAGCTCTTTCTTCTTCGCCGTCCTCCATCCCTCACCGACCTGGCGGGTGCTGCTGGGCGTTCTGCCCTCCCAGGGCCCCTCCTCCTCCATCCTGAAAGGGCCGAATCCTGGGTGCAGTTGACACACACACGGTCTTGTTTGTTGGAAGATGGGGATTAACCGGTCACCAGTGAAAGGACTTTTGTCTTGAGCCCCCAGACATATCTGGTGTCCCTACAAAATGACGTGAAAGTATCTCATGGCAAATCTGGGGAGTCCCTGTGTTACTTGGCAAAATATGGAAGACACACAGGGGTTGGGCCAGTCCTTGACGAGCCGTGTGGCCTTGGGAATCAAACTCTCCAGAACCTCTTTCCAGGGTCCTGGGGGGACAGTGAGGTGAAGCCCACAGGGCTGACTGTGCCTGCTGGGTCATCAGTCCTCAGGCTGCTGGGGTCCCAGACGTGATTGTGTCCCTCACAACCTAAAGTCAGAGGCTGGGGCTGGGGCTCAGTGGCAGAGCGCTTGCCTTGCACATGTGAGGCACCGTTCGATCCTCAGCACCACATCAAAAACTAAACAAATAAAGGCATGCTGTCCATCTACAACTATTAAAAATAAAAATAAAAAATAAATCTAAAGTCGGCTAGAGCTCAAGGAAGTCAGAGCCAAGAAGTGGGTTATCCACCTCATCTCTGGGTTTAGCACTTGGGGAAACTGAGCCCTGGAGACTCGGAGATTTGCCAGCATCACGGGATGAGATGGGGTACCCCGTGTGGGGGCCTCCTGGCTGCACTTGCAGCTGATCTCTTGGGAGAGTGTGTTTTAGACTACCAGAGAGACGAGTCCCCCCACCCCACTCCTAGGAGCACACATGCGTGTTCACAATAAGCTGCGATGGATCCACAGACCCCCAATCCTTCCCCTTCTACCTTCTTTCTATCTCATCCCAGCCAATGAGTGGCAGGGCAGTTGGTGCCAGCAGGTTCAGAGGATTAAGTGACCAGTGTGAGTTCACACACTGGTAGGCGTGGGGGTCCAATTCCAGTGCCTGCCACTGCTGATGGCTGATGGGCCAGGGGCCTTTTCACAAGGGAGACAGCAGCCATCAGTTAAACACTGGAGGACAGACAGATGGAGCAGCAGGTTAACCCAGGAATCTACTAGCTGGTGACGGGCCTCTACCCAGTGAAAAGCACCATTGGTGACACAGATCTTCCATAAATCCCTGCACAAGTCACCTAGGCAGGCCATCCCTGTGTGGCACCAACTCAGACAGAGTGACCAGCAAATGCATCTGACATTTTGCCATATCCCTGGAGATATCCGTGAGATGCATTTGGTGAAGCTCATTAGTCATCTGTCTTTGGAAGGCCCATAGCCAAGGTTCTCAGTGACTTCTCCCTCCAAGGGTGTGTTTGGGGTTCATTCTCACTTGGGGCTGAAGAAGCACCCAGCCATTCCTTCACGATGGCGTGAACCAAGAAGGCAGACCCTAGGCCACCGTGGTATGGGGTCACCGATGATCTCATCTCATTGTCACAACTGTCCCCTCTCTTGCACAGGAGGACCTGAGGCTCAGAGAGGTGGAGTCAGTTGTCTGACGAAGCCTCACAGCGCCGACAGGTGACGGAGCGCAGGCTGGAGGAGCCACCTTGTGCTAGGGTCACCAGAAGGGCGTCCTTCTGATTGTTACAGCTTTGGCAGCTCTGAGGAGGCATGTGATGGGGGGGGGGCAAGGGGCTTGTTGGACAGGGTTACAGGACCCCTGGGGGCCGTCATCCAGGGAAACCCTGAGAGCTGGTGGCTCCTCACAGATCCAGTGTCCCGAGACTCCAGAGAAAGCACGAGAGCCCGGTGGGTCCAGGTGGATGCAGGAAGGACATGGGAGTGGGAGGGGGGATGGGGTGGGAGCCAGGGGCCCACGGGCAGCCAGGCCTGGGCTGTCTGAGGGTCCATGGAAAACCGTGCACTGGGTGGTTGCAGGATCTGAGTGCCAACCTCAACTTAGCCTCTGACGGCTGGCTGCTTGGACAATTACTGCGCCTTCCTGAGTCTGAGCTTCTGGGTACAGTGAAGGTACAAGGTGGGAAGGAATGGGCACCTGGCCCACAGGACTCGGTAAACTTTACTGTTTCGGCTTCCACTTTCTTCCCAAGTGACCCCATGTTTGCTGAGCTGAATGGTTGGAAGCTGTTTGCTCAGAAGAACTGGCCGCGTACCTGAGAAATTCACCACCTACAGGGGTCACTAAGCTGGGTTGCTGTCTCCCCAGCTCTGTTCAAATATCGGGCACATGCTCATTTCATGACGCCTTTCATCCCCGAGGATTGATATTGATTAGGTTGAGCCACACCAAACAACTGTTCCCTTTGCCGGTAATGGCTCTGACAAAGAAGACAAACCCTGAGGATGCTTCTGGGGAAGTTTTTTCCTCTTAATAAAGGTTGCAAGTTAGGAATTCAACTCTGTCTACCTTTAGATGTCCCACTCTCCTGGTTATGTGAGGGTGTGACACTCGGAGCTACGGCAACTACTTTTTGACCTTGAAGGAAAAGTCATTAAAATCACAGAGATGCTGACAGGGGAGACCTGATTGTGGCAAACTGCATCCCTAACTGTATCAGTTTCCAAATTAGTATCAGTTCCATGAGCAGAAATGCTACCAATCTGCTCTAGCAACGACTTCTCCTTACTGCTCAAAAGCAGCTTAATGGATACACCCTGCAGTTATTGCTCTGCTTTGTTTTAATTTTCTGACATTCCACTTTCTCACAAACCAGAGACTGGACTGCTTTGGGAGGATGGAGTAAAGACCCATCCCTAAACTCCCCTTCCTGTGCCTGACCCTCCCCGCTTCCCCTCCCCCAATCAAGGCCACTCTTGCTCTTGTCCAAGAGAGCCCCTGGCTGGCCCAGGGGCACGGTTTCACCCTCGGTCCTGTCCCACCAGCAGCTGTCCCAGAGCCCCTCTCCTCCACCCCCTCCCTGTCTAAATTCTAACCAGCCCTCCCGGAAGCCTGCCGTCTTTTCCGGCCATTCCTGATTTTCTCATCGCCTTGATCTTGTACGGGAAATAGTAAGTGGCTTTCAAACATCTTTTGAGTCATAGATCCCTTTGTTCAAAGGAAATTGTCCCCAGAAACATACACAAATACAACCGATGAAGGCAGAGCCGCTCAGATTCAAGTGAGGGTCCCTTGTCCACGCTCCTGGCTCCCCTCCCTGCCTCTGGGAAACCCTGGTGGCTTCAAAACCCCTGGTCCCCCATCCCCGTGGTAAAGCACGGCAGGAACGGGAGGCCACTTCTAAGTTGCCTGCAAATTCCCACCCCCTAAACCTGCGCCTTCTCCAGGCCTGCTTGCTGCCCTCTTGCCCAGACAGCGAGGGTCCTTCCTTAGCAAGCCGGAGGCGATTTATTCCTGGTGCCCGGCCCCTCGTCCTCCTGTAGCAGGTCCAGCCTGGGGTTGCTGGGTGCCAGAAATCACTTCTGTTTGGGTCCCCGAGGCTCACGGGTGAGGCTGCAGCCAGGCAGGGGGCCCCCACTCCAGCGCTGGATGGGCTGGGGAGTGTCCGCGTGGCCCTGGACCAGGCCCCACCCTCCAGGGCCTCGGTTTACCCCAACAGCAGGAGATGGCTTTGTTCAGGTGGCATTTGGACGTCCTGGTGCCTCGCTCTTCAGACATCGCGATCCTGGGTGCTGCTGTGTCCCCGCTCTGCTCCAGTTTGGGGACTGGAGCAGGAAGACCCGAGTGAGTGGTTCCTGAGTGGTTGTCCCCTGAGGAGAGGAAGGCTGGAGAGGGAACAGGCTGGGGAGGGAGGGCGGGATGTGCAGGGCCAGCTGGAGAGGGTAGCTGTCCGGCCCACGGCCAGACCAGCGGGTGGCCATACAGGCCGAGCGGCCCTCATTCAAACGGCACCTTGGGAGCATTTTGGGCTTGGGAGATACATATGTTTGAATTTTATTAATATACATAATGAGATCTCAGGGATGAGACCAAAGTCTAACACAAAACCCATTTGGCTTCACGACCACCTCATACCCATAGCCTGAAGGTAGTTCCGCACAATACGTATCCAGTGTGCCTGTGTTTTGATGGGGTCCATCCTGCGAGGTCAGGTGTGGACTTTCCCACCTGTAGCATCCTGTTAGCACTCAAGGGTTTGCATCAGGGAGCATTCTGGATTTTGGATTTTCAGATTAGGGATGCTCGTCCAATGGCTGGGCGTCCCTCTAGGTCCCAACCACTGGGCAAAGGCGGCAGAGGCTCTGGTTCTCTTTCCCATTTTTCCCAGGTGCTGATGTAAAGCCACGCTCCCTGGTGACAGCAGGTATGGCCCCATGTTTGTTAAGTGCTTAGTCTGTGCCTAGCGGTTCTCATCCACCCTTGATCTTCACAACAATCCGGTGAGGAAGATATGATTCTTAACCCCGTTTCCCATGAGAAAACTGAGGCTCAGCATCATTAAGCAACTCACCTAAGGTCACACAGCCAATGAGGGGCCGCTGGGATTTAAGAATTGGGAATTTCAACCCTAGACCTCACACTCATGCTTACGCTGCACCTGCTGGCTATTTAAGGCTGTTCGATTGGTAGCCTGGTTGATGGGCTAAAGGAAAAGACCCCCTTTTTAAACCACAGGTAAAGCTTGGGCCTCTCGGCTGCTTCTCTACCTCAGTGGAAGGTGAACGAGCCCAACCGGGCATTTTTAGCTACCATCCCATGACTAAGAACTTGGTCCCTGCTCAGGGGAGAGGCTGGCATTTACGATGTTCCCATGATAAATCAACGGTCAGCGGTTGGTCACATGTGGGAGGCTCCCTGCACACTCGTCCCCGTCCTCTTTGGCTTGATGATCATTCACCAGTGCTTTACAACTGGGGGGAACAGCCCAGCTCACAGACAGCGGGAGGAAGAGGAGAGTAGGAGGGAAGAAGCATGAGGAGGTGGTTTGACGCTCATGAGGAGCCCCGGGTCAAGACCAGAGGGACAACAGCAGCATTTGCCCCTCCTCGGTGCCCGTGCCTTTCTGCCCTGCCACAGGTGAGAGGGGAGAGACGCAGGATGAGGTCTGAGACTGGAGAATGCTGTGTTTGTTCCTCAGGCCTCTCCAGAGGGAAGAGGTGGATAATAAACAACTGACAAAATAGGAGCAATCATACAACGTGTTGAAAGGCGCAGAACGTTCCAGAAAACAGGATAAGTGGAGCAGAATGGAGCAGAGGGAGTCTGGGGCTTCGCATGTGGCAATGTATTAAATAAAGTCACTGCTAGTGTCTGAATGTTGGTGTCCATCCAAAATCGTGTTGGAACCTAACACTCATCGTGATAGTGCTTACAGGTGGGGCTGGGAGGTGATGAAGTCTTTCCAAAGAGGCTCGGGGGAGCTCCCTGATCCCTCCACCATGCCAGGGCCCAGCAACCAGGCGCCACCTTTGAAGCAGAAAGCAAGCCCTCACCAGACACAGAGTAGGCAGGTATCTGGGCTCCTCAGCTTCCAGAGCTGTGAGCAACACATTTTTGTTGCTTATAAATCACCTTTCTAAGGCATTTTGTTATAGCAGCCAACGAAACTAGGACAGTCATGTAGTAGGTCAGATAGGCCTCATGGGACACTGTCTTCTAAAGGGAGTTAGGAATATGGCTATGGGAGAAGGGACATTCTAGGCAGATGGATTGGCCAAGACAAAGGCCTCGGGGACTTCTTCCTGAGGGACTGTGAGCTGCCTGGGAGGAGGGACTTGGTTTCTTTTGATCTTGGTGCCTTCTTACACAGGGGGGGCCCTGAACTGTGTGCTGAGGGAAGGAAGCTTTAGTCTCTTGGGAAGCAGGGGGTATGTTTAAGGTCCCCAAACCTGACTCCCTTTTGGAGAATTGCCCCTGGGCTCCAGGAACCCTTTTTCTACAGCTGGGCTCCTGCATGTGATTCCCCTGCACCTCCTTCTCTGCCTTCCCACGCTGCCCCTGCTGTGGTCGCTACTTGGAGCCGTTATCGCATCCCCCTTGTGTAGGAGTCATGCTAAACATACCCGGGGACCTTGCTGTGCTCTTTCCGTGTTTCTCGTGAGTCGTCTCCAGAGATTCCGTGGTTTCTACCCTATATATGACCAGCAAGAGCAGGGGCCCTGTTCTCGGCTTGGAGACACAGTACCTTTGGTGCTCAGGTCAGGGCTGGGGCCACATGGCCTCCCCTCCGCCTTTCCTGGAGTGTGGAGACCTGGGGAGTCAGGCTGGTGGCCACCTGCTAGGTCAGAGAGACTCCAGAGACCAGGCATTGAGCCTGGCTCCCACACCAGGCTTGGGCAGCTTCTTTGGAGGGGGCCCCTGCTGACTTAAAAAGAAGCTATAATGTATTATATATTTCCAAATAGCTAGAAGAAAGGATTTAGAATGTTCTCATTCCAAAGAAATGATATTTGAGGTGATGGATTCAAATACCAATCATTCAAATTTGATCATCATACATTATATACATATATTGAAACATCACACTGTCCCCCATAAATATATAAATAGAGTATCAATTAAAAATAACACCACCTCCTCCCCTGTTATGCATTCAGCAATGTCCTCACCCCATCTGCAAGCCCCTCTTGGTGCCAGTCTGGGCATGCCCAGGGACTGCAGAGGTGACAGAGACAGCGCTGTGTTCCAGGGGCCCAGCACCCTCTCCTTTGGAGGTCACATGGCCATGAGTGACTCTTGCTCCGTCTCCCAGAATGACCAGGCTCAGTAACCACCTTCTCCACAAATGTATCCTGGCATCAATAAAATGAAATTGCCACTTTGTAAATGGAACTAGTTGAATGTGCCTCCACGCTGTAAGGAACCTTTGAGTTATTGTCTTGCTGTGACCCCCCGCCAAAAAAAGGACAAGTAAAATCAGCCTTAGACTGGGTTAAGAAACGGGTGCACATCTCAGTGGGGTGCAAGAGAAACTCAATCCTTCAGACGTTTGTTAAGCAACTAGTATGTGCCAGGCATTGCCTGAATACTGAGTAATCAAAGATAAACACGTGAACAAATAAGATAGAAATGTTCCAGGGGCTTTGAAAGAAGTTCTCAGCGTGGCAACCAGGGAGGGGACAGGCCCATGTGCCTTGGTGACAAAGGAAAAGGAAAGACTTATGGGACATTTTAGTGTTAAGAGCAAGAAATTTAGAGATGGATAGGTCCAGGGTTCAAATTTTGGCTCTGCTGCTTACTAGCATAAGGTACACCGGGAGCAGTTAATCTATACTGGCTAAACTTAAGGCTTTTTTCCTTATTAAACAAGACTAATAATACACCTTGGTAGGATGGTTGGAGGGATTAGATAACATGACATAGCACTGGTCCTGTCACTATGGTGGGAGGAGCCATGACGGTGCGTGCAGCCCCTGCTGCTCAGTGTGTGGCCCGAGAACCAGCAGCACCGGCCTTGCCTAGGAGGTGAATCCCGGGCCCATTCCAGACCCTCTGAAATAGAAGCTGCATTTGAGCAGGACACCCAGAGGCCTGAAGATTTGGGGAGCCTTGCCCTGGGAGGCTATGGGCACTTGTGAATAAGTGGAATTCCATGAGAAATTGAGGGAAATCACACCCACGTGCATTTTCTGAAGCCGAGGGTGCATTACTTTCAGTGATTCCCAAAGGGGCTTTGGGAGGGCTCTAGCTAGTTCTGCCTTTTGGATCAATCTGGCGGAGAGTGATGTGAGCAGGAAGTTTTCATGGTGGTCCACATGATCGTGGTGGAGACTTAGAGCAGGAATGAGAGGGAGCAGAGAGAAAACAAGACCTGAGGATGGGCAGGAAGAGGATTGTGCGACTTTTAGGATGGGCCCTGGGGAAGTGAGGGCAGGAGGTGCTGAGCTTGACCTTCATGTTTTTGGCATGAGGGACAGCTCACATGTGCTCTTGCCAACAGAGGGATTGCTAAGAAGGGGCAGTTGTGAAGAAGGAAGATGGAGGGTTTGTTTTTACTTATTCATTTTTGCCGTACTGAGGCTTGAACCCAGGGGTTCTCTACCACTGAGTTATATCCTCAGTCCTTTTTTTTTTTATTTTGAGACAGGGCCTTGCTAAGTTGCTGAGGCTGGCCTTGAACTTGTCATCCTCCTGCCTCAGGCTCCCACGTTGCTGGGCTTGCAGGTGTGTGCCTGGAGAGCTTAGCGTATGTGATGAGGGAAGAATATTCTGGAGGGACTGGAAGGGAGAGACCCTGCTTACATAAAGCTTGCCTTTGTCCATCTGAACTCAGTACAGGTTGAGCATCTCTGATGCAAAAATTCATGGTCCAAAAAACTCCAAACTCTGAAACTCTTTCCCCCCCCCCAATATTGGAGATTGAACCCAGTGTCACACACATCAAAATCTAAATCTTGTTTTGCACCAACATGACACCACAAGTGGAAAATTCCACACCTGACCTCATGTGGTAGGTCATAGACAAGGGACTGGCGCCCTAAATGTATTGCATACAGTCACCTTCAGTCTCTGTGGATAGGTGTCTGTGAAATGCAAGTGGATTTCCTGGTTAGACGTGGACCCCATCCCGAGGTCTCTCATAATGAGGCCGTACTGGATTAGAGTGGGCCCCACACCCGATGGCTGGCATCCTTACAAGAAGAGCAGAGGACAAAGAAACAAACAAGGGAGGGAAGGAGGCAGAGACCAGAGGGATGCAGCTTCCGACCCAGGAACGAGGCCATGAAGGACCCTGCCTGGGGCCACTGAAGCTGGAGAGTAGGAGGATTCTTCCCGGTGGCCTTCAGAGGGAGCACGGTCCGGCCAGTCCCTTGATTTCAGACTTCCAGCCTCCAGAGCTGAACGAGGATTAATTTCTGCTGTTTAAAGCCACTCAGTTTGTTTAATCCACCATGTAAACTGAGCACAGTTTATAAGCATGGAGAACACTCTATCAAAGCCTTGCAAATGGTTCCCAAAACATCCCCGATGTGGAAAACCTCAGCTGGCCCTCTTTCCCGGTCCACTGAGGCCCAGATGTCTGCTTTCCCTGAGGGCTCGATAAGGTTACTGCGGAGTGTGCGGACTTGGGGTGTGGTACCCTCTCAGCATCTCTCTTGAGTGATGGTTTTCTTCTTCTTTATTCCAAATCCCAAAGTCCATCCAAGGAACCTGCTTCAGATTCTGCTGTCTCCCCTACCCCAGCCTCCCTCATCACAATTCCTGCTCAGGGTTCAAATCTTCACGTCTACCGGGGCCTTCTGGGGTAGTTTGATCCATAAATATCTCCCACATACAGCAACAGATTGGTAGCACTTAAGACACTGGATTTCAAACCAGGTTCCTCAGAGGTGCCTGGGATTGTAGAAAATGTTTGATTTGAATTTAATGGACCCCGAGGGCTGACAGAAGACAGAGGCACTCATCAGTAGGGTGACCTGCTTCTGGTGGCCTGAGGACTGTTCCTGCTATCCCATTTAATTATTAGTAGCACCCAGGTTTGGGCAACCTGTTTACCATGACTAGAGTCCTTATTCCAGACTTTTGTGTTTGTCCAAATACCCAGACTGTCCTTAATAGCTTGCGTAACAGGTTAAGTGTCAATTAGAACTTATAAAACATATTTATCTCAAGCCTCATCCTGTTTCTATCCACTTGGCCTATCAGGGGTTTGTGTTGGATGTCATTTAGGAAAAAGAATCACTCTGCAAAGACCAGACGGGCCTCCGTATCAGCCTCCTCAATCCGTTTCTTTTCAATGGTACCTTTTAGAGCTTATATCCATTTCTATGAGAAAAGAGATTAGAAAAGAAAAGACATTTATTTCTTACAGTTAGAGTGTCTGGGGAGCCCAAGAGCCCAGGCCGGCATCTGGTGAAGACCCTGTGATATGTCTTCCCATGGCCCAGGGAGAGAGGGAGGAGAGGTCCAGCTGTCCACAACAAGCACTCCTGATGTCAGGAACCCACCCCCCACTAACCCTCTGCTCGGCCGTCTTGACTAGTCGGAGTCCCTACCTCTCAATATGGTTGCACTGGAGATGAAGCTGCCAGCCCTGAGTTTGGGACAAAACCTTCAGACCATCACATTCCCTACCCCTGCTGTTAGAGACCCCCATAAACAGGGGGGCTCAAAACAACAGAAATTCCTCTCTCACAATGTTAGAGGCTGAAGTCGGAAGTCGAGGTGTTGGCAGGGCCACGCTGCCTCCAGAGGCCCCCAGGCAGGGTCCTTCATGGCCTCGTGGGCTGGGGCAGCCCTAAGCAGCTGGTGGCGTTCTTGGCTCACCAGCGACCCTGCTCCTCTGTCTGCCTCTGTCTTCACACCGTCTTCCCCTCTTATAAGAACGCTCCTCATTGAATTTAGGGCCCACCTGGTTAATCCAGAACGCTCTCACCTCCAGGTGCTTAATTACCAAATAAGGTCATATTCACAGATACAGGGGTTAGGACCAGATGCATGGTTTTTTTTGTTTTTTGTTTTTTCAATTTTGCGGGTCGGGGGCAGAGGATGACAAAATCCAATCCTCTATAAAGCCCTACAGCAAGCAGTCTGGAGTGGTACAGTTTTCAGACTCCACGGAAAGCTAGCTCTAGGGTGTCTTGGACGACTTCGGGGCTGGACTTGCCTTTGTATGGAGCCTGTCCTCACAGAGTCCCCCAGGGCCTGCCTTCTCCTTGTGCCTTCATCCATTCAAGCCACTATAACAAAACAATCCCACCTGGGTGGGCTGTTATGGAGGGGTCGTATATTGAGCCATGGTAGGTGAGTTAAAACAAGGGCCTTTAAAAATGGTCCTGGAGTCTCCCCACCAGTAGCTTAAGGGGGTGTGGAAAGCATCACACTCCTCTGCTCTGTAGTCCATTCCTTCCACAAATAGTTATTAAGTAGGCTTTGGTGTCAGGTACTGAGCTGAAACTCTAAGCCTGGCCTGCAAGGCCATTTGCCCAGGTGCTGAGACCTTGTCTTTGACCTGGTGTGGACATGCGTCAGCAGCATTCACTGTGACATACACACACACACACACACACACACACCCCACTCCTTCCTACTGGAAGCAACTAGCCCAATAGACCAGTCCTTCTGAAAGCGTGTCCTGAGGCCACCTGGTGATGTGTATGTGACATTGGGCTGCAGAAGGTCTTTTGCTTATGTGACAGGGGACCACAGTAAGGTCTTTGGTGCCTTACATGTTGGAGCTTCAACGTATTCTAATCTGGGTCTTTCTTCATCTCTGAAAGGCTGGGAACTTTTAAAAAGGTGAATTCCTCTGGTCATGTCACCCCACTGCAGCCATAACGAAAGAACTAATGAACGAGTAACCTTGGCTGATCTCGGCCTTGGACTTCAAATACCCTTTACAGGCAACGGAGGCTACAAAAGACATCCCAAAAGATGTGACTGTGACCTCCAGCAAATCCCTGAACTGCTTTAAGCCGGGATTCCCTGTCAAATGGGGTTGATGAGTCCCTTTCCCTGCCTGACCCTGGGCTGTGTGAGGACAGCTGAGAACAGGTAGAGAGGAGGCACACCGTCCATGCTGGGCAGATGAGGTCAACAGCAGTATATTAGTCACAGACTCAGCCCGGGGGAGGAAGACACACGCAATGCAGGTCACATGGGGCTGCGCTCAGGCAGGCACAGAAGGAACAGCCAGGGGCCATGGGAGGCCGGCTATGCCGTGTAAGAGGGTGAGGTGTCCCTGGTTCCTACTGAAGGATGTGATCAGCGTGTTTGAATAATTCCATGGGTTGGCAGGGAGCTGAAACCCACGCCTGTGGGATGAGCAGGAACCGTGTCTGGTTCCCTCCATAAGTAGCGTCATTGGGCAGATATAACATTGGCCTTAACCTTAGTTCTTCTTCCGTGGCAGGTGAGTGACCACGCACAGCCAGGCCTGTTTATTCAGTCTTCTTTGCTGCCAGCACCTCCTCATCCCTAGGGATGGTACTGGGTCACGTCTCATTGCCACACTTGCCAAGATCCTGTTGAAATAAATTCAATGATTGCGTGAAACTCAGTATTTTGGCTCCTGCCAGGGCTTGGAGATCTTCCCATGACACAGAGGTTGGGTTGCCAGGAGGTTGGTGATAACCATGGGTGACAGGTATGTCCTGATTGAAACTTCTTGATGGCCTCTGGCTTTTTCCAGTCCCCTCTAACCTCTTTCCTGATGGTGGGTCACTGGTACCAGTGGCTGAGAGTCTTGGCACACTCAGGAGTCCTGAGTGTCCTGATAGCAGTTCAGGCTCTGACCTTGGAAGGTATGGGCCACCAAGTCACCCAGAACTCTGGGCCTTTGTTTTCTCTCCGGCATCAGTTGATGGGGGCTGAAGTGTGTGCACCTGCCTGTGGTGTGACATGGCTGGGGAGACCCGCCTGAGCCAAGAGGGGACACTGTTCTAAAGGGAATCGATCTTTGGTGTTGTCTGCACCTTGTGGCTGCAGGTCATCTTTGGGGTTGAGTGTTCACTACAGGCAAAGTCCCATAAACTGGTCCTGGGGAGGGAAAGCTCAGAAATCCTGCACAAACACAACAGACAAGTGGAAAATACTCAGAACTCCTCATGCACATGGAGGGCTGCACATCTGAACAACAGCCTTAACTCACCCATCCTGCCCCGATTTCGGTTTAACGTGAGAAAAGAGGGCTTCCATAGTTTTCGTTCTTTGGTCGCAGGTCAGATAAACCCTGTGAGCTAGCTTGAGCCAGGACCAGTGCTTTTGGAAGACGGACTCTCCATCCTTCGAGTGCTGCTGCAGGACAAACCACCCCCAAGCCCAGTGGTTTTGAATATCCATCACTTTCTGCTCATGATGCTGCAGTTTCCGTGGGATCAGCAGTGAAGTCTCATCTCTGCTCTGTGTGGTGTCACCTGGGTTGGCTTTATGGGCACTGGACGGTCTATTTTCAAGATGGTGCTCACATGGCTGCTTAGCCAGAGGCGAGGACTGGGGACTTCTGTTCCTCTCCACCTGGGCCTTTCCCCGTGTTCTGTGACTCCTCGGGTGATTGTGTTCCAAGGCCGCGTGTGTCCTGAGAGAGAACTGTGTGAAAGCTGTACTGCCATTTATGACCCGGCCTTGGAAATCCCACAGTGTCACTTGTGACACCTTCTAGTAGTAGAGGTAGCTACCAAGGGTCACATGATTTTGAGGGGAGGGGACACACACTCTATCTCTTGATGAAGCAGCAATGTTCTAGAAGAGCATGTGAGATGGGAACTATTTTTACGAGCTTCCGCCCCCAGAAAGGGCCTGGAAGGGTCGACGAGGGAGTTCATTTTCTCTCTGGTCTCTTGCTTCCAGTTTTCTTGGGCCACAATGTCACGCTGTCTTCTCTTTGTCGAGTAGCCTTTCCTGCTCTTTAGTTCGGTGGTGGTTTCTGGTGCCTCCTGGGCGGTGAGTGTTCCTGATAGTTCTGGTTTCTGCTGAGAGAGACCCTCTTGGTCTCAATTCCCAAAGGAGGGAGCTAGATGGACCCAGTTCTATCCTGGGACAATTGGTTGTAGCCAGGGCATCGTCCTCAAACAGAAGGGCATCGTCCTCAAACAGAAGCAAGGCACACAGGAAGGGCTCCCTGGAGATGGGCCGGCATTCACGAGTTGGTACAGCAGTGACCTGTGAGCAGGACATGGCGCAGGCTCTCTGGCTGGTGCTGTTGACCTTCCTCTGATGACCAGTAAAGGAGAGGTTTGATATGGTTAGAGAAGGAAGGATGGCTTTTTTTTTTTTTTAAATGGGGAGAGCTTATGTTGTTGTTTGCCCTTGGGAGATCAAACAGGAAGAAATGGTCTTAATTAAAATGGGAGACTCTTTGATTAGACTTTGATGGATCTGGGTGAGACCATCTGGTCTACTCCTATCTTCAGTCGGGTAAAAGAGTTATATCCTCAGATGAGGAGATTGAGGCATAATTAGCCAGTGACTGAGAAGGGATAAAACCCACCTCTCTCTCTCCTTGGCATGATTTCCCCCGCTCTATGGCCAACTTCCTGGGTATCTTGAACAGGCCAACCATAGAAGGCAAGAAATAACAATAGTGGTGCTGGGGTGTAGCTCAGGGGTAGAGCACTTACCTAGCAGGTGCGGGGCCCTGGTCTTCGCCCCAGCACTGAAAAAGTGGGGGAGGGGTAGGCAAAGAAAGAACAGTAACTGATAGTTTTGCTTCAGACTCTCTGCTAATCAACCTAATGAGGCAGGTATTAATACTACCTCCATTTGACCGAGAGTTGAAATACCTTGTTCGAGGCCGTGATGAATGTGACTTAATTTGAACCCAGTCTGGGCTGACGACCTATGCACGTAACCTTGATATCGCTGACATTTTCCTGACACTGTCTGTATAGAATGACCATCCTGTCCACAGCTTTGCTGACAGATTGGAGTTGTTAGTGTTCTGCTGTCATGTGACCTCTTCCGACTCAGCCCATTGGGCCAGAGGAGAGCACCTGACCCGAGATCAGCCAGCCCTTGCCTGACTGCTGACCTACGGGAGGACGGGCCTAGAACTTTCCCAGTGCAGGGAATGGTGGGTAAATTAGGTGCCTCGTATTCTCTTTGTTTAGAATTTGAGCTGGAGCTGCAGAGATTGAGAGTCGAGCAGACAGTGGTGGGGACAGCACCACACTCATAACCAAGTGCTTTGGAAGGTACTGGAGAGGCTGCCTGCTGCAGCCGCCTGGGTTCCTGCCCTTCTTCCTCTCTCTGCATTGCATTCAGTCTGTTGGGAGCCCTGGGCTGTGCTAGTGTGCTGGTGGAGATTCTCTTCCTCACCGACTCAAGTTCCTTAAAATAGTCCCAGCAGAGCCTGGATCCTCTCCAGTGTGCCTATCAAGGGCAGTCAGGGCCTTTGCAGACAGGAACAAATGGGTGGTTGGAGGAGAATAAAAGCAGTCAAGGGAGGCAAGGCATCACTTTACTGTCCCAGGGAGATATCTACCTGTCTGTCTGTCTATTTATCTACCCATCATCATTACCTAGTATCTACCATTTATCTTTATCACCTATTATCTATTTATTTATCATCTACTGTCTAATCACTTATCATCTATCATCTATTATCTATCATCTATCATCATCATGGTTATCTATCACCTATTATCTATCATTTATCTGATTATCACCTGTGTATCTAAAAACCCCATCAATACCTGGAAGCAGGGATAGGCGTTGCCTCCTGCAGGTAGGAGGGTGCCTAACGAGTCCTATTATTACTGGTGTCCTGTGACCCACCCACTGAGGGGTGCTCATCTGGAAATAAAAGTGACTCTGTGGGTGCATAAATGATCTCCTGTGGGTGAACTTGAGCCCCTGTGGGTACTTGATGAATATAACTAGTGGTCCTTATCGGTCAAGATCGTTTAAATTTGGTATGAAGACTCTCAAACAATAAAAAGAAAGAAAGAAAGAAAAAGGGAGCAACAAGCAAGCTATTACGGCCAGTTCAGTCAAGGCAGTGTCTGGGTCAGTGGGTCCAGCAGAACTCTCTATGGTAATACATCTCTTCTGTGGTTGCTGTACCGTACAGTACCCACCTACGATATGTGGCCACTGAACACTTGAAATATGTCTAATGTGACTGAGGAACTGAATTTTTAATTTTACTTAGTTTTTAATTAATTGAAATGTAGATTTAAGTAGTCACCTGTGATGAGTGGCCACTGTATTGAACAGCAGAGACCTAGAGGCCCCAATCATGCAGTCTTTCAATAATGTGGAGCGGCTCTTAGCTCCAGGGTTCAACCCTCAACCAACTATGTTCTCAGAGACTGGGGACTCTACCCAGGTCTGGGTCACACATGGGACCGTGTACAAGGGTCACCTTGTCCAAAACACAGGAAAGGGGTCTTTTAAAAAAATTTTTAAAAATTCGTCTTAATTATTTATATGTGACAGTAGAATGTTCTTTGATACATCATATATAATGGAGTTTGATTTTTCATTCTTCTGGCTGTACATGAATAGAATCACACTGGTTGTACAGTTATATATGTACATTAGGTAATAATGTCCGATTCATTCTACTGTCCTTTCTACCCCACCCTTCACTCCCCTGTATCTAATCTGAAGTAACTATTCTTCCCTAGCTGCACCTCCCCCCTTGTGAATTAGAATCCACATATCAGAGAAAATATTTGGCTTTTGTTTTTTTAGGATTGGCTTATTTCGCTTAGCATGATATTCTCCACCTCCTTCAATTTACCGGCAAATGCCATAATTTCATTCTTCTTTAAGGCTGAGTAATATTTTATCGTATGTATAACTCACATTTTTTTTAAATCCACTCATCTATTGAGGGACACCTAGGTTGGTTCCATGGTCTAGCTATTGTGAATGGAGCTGCTGTAAACATTGACATGGTTGCGTCACTGTCATATGCTGATTGTAAGTCCTTTGGGTATAAACCAAGAAGTGGGATAGCTGGGTCAAATGGTGGTCCCATTCCAAGTTTTCTGAGGAATCTCCATTCTGCTAGGCAAGGGGTCTTTAATGTGAAGAGGATCATCCCAAGAAGAGGGAGGAGAGAGTGAGTTGGATCGGCAGGAACTCTGTCTCCCGTAGCGCATCCTGGTGAGCCACATACCGTGAGGAAGGGAAGCGAGTGTGGGGAAGGAAGACCAGGAGTTCAAGCCTTGGTGCCAGACACTGTTGGATGCTGGGGACACTAATAACGAAATCATGACAAGAATGAGCAAGCAAGAAAGACCCTGCTCATTCTCCCAGTCTGACAGGGGAAGCTGGCCCCTAAAGATGTGATGGTAAAACAGGGATAAAAAGTCCCAACGTAGAGATGGATGGACACGTTGCTACCATAGTAATTAGTTTTGTATGAATTTAGCAAAAAAGCAAGCCCTGATTGCTCGTAACTTGCCACTGCAGATATGCTGAGAAATAACTTCTATATCCCCCCCTGAAGGGTGCATTAAGAAATCGCTTCAGGGGTGAAGGTGTAGCTCAGAGGCGCTTACCCTGCACGTGCAGGGGCCTGAGTTTGATCCCCAGAACTGCCAACAAAGCAACAAAATAGCTTAAAAAATCAGAGAATAAAGTCCAGTCTTGGAGAAGGGCCAGACCCTGGCACATAGCTAGGCCTGAGTTGTCTAAAAATAGAGAGGAGGCTGATTCATGAGGATCTTTAAAACTGAGATCAAACCCAGAGGGTGTACAGACATGGCCGACACGTGCCCCTCTGGGACTTCGCACTCTCTTAGAGAATTGCTCAAAACTTGTTACCCAAGGCCTTGGCCGTGAGCCTGACACTTGTCTGCCAAGAGGCCCCTCTCAGCCAGTGCCCGGCGAGAGGCCACGGAGCATGGAAGGCTGGCCCCCAGTCGCAGCTGGGTCTGGCCAGTGCCTCTCTGGGCCTCTCTTCATCCTACTGGGCCCTCTGTTAGGTCAGGGCGTGTGGGGGCAGCCTCTTCCATCTCCTGGGAACCTGTCCTGCGCTTGGGCAGCCTGGATTTCTAGCATGGGAATTACAGGCAACAGGCTGTCACATTGTCGGGGGATGTTTACTGACTGCGAGCCCTTGTAGGCCTCCCAACAAGCCTACCAGGCAGCCCCTTATTAGTTCCAGATTATAGATGGGAGAACTGAGGCCCCAGATGTGGGTGATTTACTTATAAGAGGTCACAAAGTTCATAAACGAGAAACGGGGTTTGAAGCCTGACACTTGGTTCCTTGACCACTACCCACATCGCCCTCGTTTGTCTCTACCGGGACCCTACTGATAGAAACTATCCATATTACATATGAATGACAAGATGGTTAGGGATCTGGAACCTCAGGTCTGACTTTGTACCCAATGTGCTCTGTGACCTTGGGATTGTTATCCCCCCTCTCTGGCTTTTGTTTCTCCATCTGTGAGAGGGGTAGCGCACGTGCTCTAACTGTCGCTATTGATTTTGAGCTTCTAGCACTCACCAGGCTCTGGGCTGGTCTCTCCACCACATCATGTCACTGAATCTTCCAAGAGCGCTTGAAGGCTGCTGCGACACTGGGAACGCATCCCAGGTCACCCAGAGGGTCCACAAAGGGAGACTCAGAGCTAGAGCCCTAGTGTTTGGTTCCCAAACCCCTCAGTTTCCCTCTGTTTGACATTATGGGGCTCACATAAGTAATAGGTATGGAAGGTCTATGGGGACAGCCTGTGCCTTGGTGGCTGGATTCTAATGACAGCCCAGGGATTTCTCCAGGGAGTTGCTGGGTGTGTGGAATTTAGCAATAGAGTTCATGGGTCGTCTCCCTCAATTAAATGCCAAGGGAAAGCATAGATGATGGATGGGGTGGGAACAGGGGACCACAGACTCACGGTGGCCACCAGGGAAGGCTGAGTCCCCCCTGGGCTCAGCACACTCCCAGCTGTCTCCCCATTGGATGTGGATGATAGGTTGACAGTGACGGGCTCCAGCCCCCTGTGGTCAGGTGGAGGTTTTGGCCCCTCCTTTCCTCCTGGGTGACTGGTGGGTGCTCTCTGTCCGTTGTCCACACCCACCCTCCACTTCTCTATTTTGAAGCTCCTTTGACTGCAGAGAGGATTCATTTAGACTCTTGAGGACCGTGAACCCTGTTACAGTGTCTGATAGTAAATGCCTTTTATTTGCTGTGCATCCAGAGTTCCCTTGATACTTTCAAAGCAAGCCAGGGTACTGTGTCCACGTGGTACGGCCTGAATTCTGAGCAGCTCAGGAGACGGGAGCTGTAGCCCTCAGGTCAGGGTGTTTCTGAGAGCAGAGGGCCACGGGAGGTAAAACAGACGGGACCCAGTTAACAACCACAGGGCTGAGAGGCAGGAGAACTCCTTGCCGCCCCCCAGTGAGCTCCCAGGGGAGACCTCCAGCTGCTGCGGGGGGGGGGGGGCTCTGTCTGGAGGAAGGTGGCATCCTGGGATGTGGGTGGGCACCCGGGGGGTGGCAGCTGGCCCCTGGGCAGTTCCCAAGCATGGAGGGGAAGCTCCGAATGAGGAGGGTTGCCATGGCCACTGTCCTGAGTGTCCCTTCCTCCCCGGAGGTCCTCAGAAAAAGAGTGAAGCAGACAGCTGGTCGTCACCAGCCTGGGGGCTGCCCTCTAGGCTCCTCCGGAACCTGGCCTGCTCTGGCTTTGGCACCCAGGGCTGTGTCTTCTTGTGCCATTTCCCCCACAGCTGGATTCTGGCCCTTGAGGAGCTGACGGGAAGAAGCAACCCATCACTACTGAGGGTGGCCATCCCCTTCTGGTCCACCTGGAAACCACTCCTGAGCCATGCTGTGGACTTTAGGCATGCCTGGCCTCGGGGGAGTTGCCCGTCCCCCGTATTCATTACCATTTGCTGTGTAACACATTCCCCCAGTGTTTATTGACTTAAAAAAAAATGATTCTCTGCAGTTTCTGTGGGTCAGGAGTTCAGGAGCCGCTTCCCTGGGTGGTTCTGGCTGCAGGTCTTTTGTGAAGCTGTAGCTAAGATGTCAGCTAAAGATGGAAGATCTTACCTTGGTGACTCGACTGATTGCCGTCAGGGAGAGTAGGGTGCAAGCCGCAGGTCTTTTATGACCCTCCCCTCTGATGTAACACAGCCTCAGTTCCACAACACCTCATTGGTTCACAGGTCGGCCCTGTTTGATGTGGGAAAAGCCTACATAAAGACAGGGGGTGAGGAACACCGGGGACTATTTTGGAGGCTGGCCTTCACATTTCCTCAGGTTTGTTTCTTCAAGTGGGAGAGAATAATTATATCTTTTTTGTAGTACTGTAGTGGGAAGAGGCGATAATATAGAGAAAACCATCCAGCATGGTACCTGGCGCAAAACAGATCCTCGAATCATTATCATCTTTTAGTAGTGACATTAGTGGGCAGCCGAGTTACTATGTTCAAACATTATTCTAAGTGCTTTACCTTTATTAGCCGATTTAATTTCCATAACAAGCCCAAGAAGTAAATGCCATTATTGCTTCTGCTTTCATAAGAGGAAGCTGAGGTCCTGAGGCCAGCAAGTGTGAGACTCCTGAGTCCCACCCCGTGGCCTGACTTCCCAGCCATATTTAAATTTAGACCAAGTCCAAGAAGCTCCTTCTCTGAGACACCATTCCGGAAGCCTCATTTTCCCAGGCGTAACAAATCCCTCCCCACTGCTTTGTAAATCTACGCGGTGAGACACCCCAGAACAGGAACACCCGGCTGGCCCGTGTCCTCACTTTGTGACCCTAGGAAGACTGCTCCCTCTTCGATTCTCAGATTCCCCATCTATGAAGTAGGGACACGAACCGCATCCTACACCTGTGGATAAGAACTGGGAAGCCAGTCGACAGATGAAAAGGCCCAAGGAGGTCACTTGTCATGACAGGCTCCTCTGGCATCTTGTCCTTTGCCCTGTAACACAACCTGTGCTGGTTTCTTCAAGACCTTCAGTGATGGGTTCCGATGTTGAAGGCTCTCAGGCACTCCTAGCTCAGATGGGCAACTTGACCTTGGGTCAAACTGATTGACTGGATGAGTAGCTGGGTGTAGGGGAGAGGGGAAGGAGACCCTGACCCAAGTTTCTAGAGTTCTGGGTTTTTCTCCTACTGAGCGAGAAAGCCAGGGATAGCTGGAGGTGGACTCTAAGTCCTGTGTACAGCCTCTTTCTGTTGAAGCCTTGATGCTCCCTGTGGTCAGGGAGCTTGATGGTGTCCCTTCTGTCTCTCCAACCCTTCTCTGACAGTCTGACTTATGGTCTACATTTAATAAGAGGGCACGTGCTCAGGAGTCAGCCGGGGCAGTGCCTCTAACCTCAGTTGCCCCCTCATCTGAACGGGAAGGTTAAGGTAATCTGACCATGAACCAGGTGGTTGTAAGGGTTTGATGAGACCGTGCTTACTTAGCACAGTGCTGAGCCGTAGACGTAGACGGTGTTCAGTGGGTAGTAACTAATAATAGTAATGATCGATGTCATTGAATGAACAACTAGATTCTGCTCAGCGTCCAATATATTGGTCAGGAAGCAAGGGGGAAACTTGGGCAGTCTGTCCTACCCACCCTCCTCCTTATCTTTCTTCTTCCACAGAATCCTCTGAACAAAGTATCCCTTTCTTTGGTTGGAGAGCCAGTTGCTCTGGGCCTCAGTGAGGGCAGCCAGCCCCCAGCCCTCCCAGTAGGAATCCCCCTAGAAGACAAGGCCTTGCTTTGACCTTTCACCTTTTGGCCTCCGGGTGAAGGACCATTAACCAAACTGCTCTCCTCAGTTCTTTGTGGAGGAGAGTCTTTTGTCCAGCTGTCCTCTAAAAAGAAAACATGTGGAGTGATGGCTCCTATCCCCAGGCCACATCTGATCACGGTGCCGCCATCTTTGTTTTCCCAGGCCTTTATAATTTATAAAATTCTTTCATGTGTGCAATCTCATTAGGTCTCCAGAGAGGTTATGTTTCTTGCCCAAGGTCACCCAGCTGGCAAGTGGCCAGACAGAACTAGATTCCGGGTCTTCTGCTGCCCTGACTTGTCTCTGTCTATTCTATCAGGCTGCCTGCCGTGCGAGAGGCAGAAAGAGCTGGGGTGGTTTGGAAGGATCCTTTGGATTGGTCCCATTTCTGTTCCTACATTCCTTACGAGGCAGAATTTCTTGATTAAATCAAGGGACAGCGCGTTACTATTTATATTCACCGGGCGCCCCTGGCCAGACACCTTACATAAGTTAACAGACTGGTTCCAATTTAGTCCTCATGGGAAACCCTTGAAATGGGTGTTCTTGCTGTTTACAGATGAAGAAATGAGGATGAGGAGGCCAAGGCATGCACCCACAGCCAAACGGCGGCTGAGGAGGGGAGCAGGAATCTGTACCTCCATCTCCCGCACATTCTGAGCTGAAGCTATTTTTGCCACCTTCGTGTCCTGGATTAGGGTGTGTGTGTGTGTGTGTGTGTGCGTGTGCGTGCTCGTGCGCACATGTGTGGTAGGACGGTGGAAGATAATCACAGAGGTAATTAGTTAAGTCAAGATGAGGCCATACTGGGGTTGGATGGACTCCAAGTCCCATATGACTGGTGTCACGGAGAAGATGGGCATGTGAAGACACAGAGACGTTGGGAGGATGCCCTGTGAACACGGAGGCAGGCTGAGGCAGGTGCAGCTCAGGAGCACGGAAGAACACCATCCCCCAGAGGTCAGGTGACAGACCTGGAACGGATTTCTCCCCCAGGACCCTTTGAAAGGAGCCAACCATACAAACTTGGTCTTGGATTTCCAGCTTCCAGTTGTGGCAATAAATCTGCGTGTTTAAGTCACCCAGGCCCTGGTGTTTTGTTATGGGAACCTTAGCAAACTAATACCGATGCAAAGTCTCATCAGGTGGGCCAGATTCTCAGGAAGGCGGGTGCCTGGAGTTCCCTTGTAAAGGGAAAGAATCCATTTCCTGTGGGCTGTTCCCAGGCTTCATTCAGGGCCAGGCAAGGTTTATTGAACCCCTTTGGATGTTCCAGGTGCTGTGCTGGATGTACTGGCCCCTCGATCTGAGCCTCAGACACTCCTGGTCTCTGGCTCCCTCATGGCCTTGGCATTGGGTAGGGTGAGAAGGCCCAGCTTGTTCAACTTCTCTGCCAGGTGAGCTCACGGGGCCCAGTGCAGAGGCCAGTACTCTGCTCTCCCAGGGTGCTGAGCCAAGTCATCTCTGTGTTTCAGGGGCTTCATCTGTGGCTGCTTATCTCACTGGGTTAGAGCCTTCCGCCCCGGAAGCCGGGTCCCAGTGCTGTGGTGGCTGCTTGGGGCATCCTGCGTAGGAGTGCGGCCTGCTCTCCTGACCCAGCGGCTGATTTCCAACAAGGCTGTGTGTTGCTGTCGCATTTTCTTGCTTCATTTTTTTTTTTCTGGGATCTGCCCTGTCACCCTGACTGTGGAGTGTGTGGGTGGATGTGTGCTGAGAGGATACAGATTAGCTTTCCTCTTCTAAAAATAGTTAGCACTCCTGTCATTCAATAAAACAACCCCCAAACACCTCAGGTCATCAGTGGGCAAAGGCTGGAATAGACATTTCTCCGAAGAAGATACACAAATGGCCAAAAAGCAGGCGCAAGGACGGTCAGCCTCACTTATCATTAGGGAAATACGTATCGAAACCCCAGTGAGACACCACTTCACATTCCCTAGGTTGGCTATTATTAAAAAGTCCCATGAAACCCCCAACAGAAAATATCAAGTGTGGGTGAGCGTGTGGAGAAATTGGAACTCTTTGCATTTCTAGGGGGAGTATAAAATGGTACTGCTACTATGAAAACCGCTATGTTTCCTCAAAGAATTAAACACAAACCGGGCATGGTGGCGCATGCTTGTGATCCCAGTGATTTGGGAGGCTGAGGCAGGAGGATCACAAGTTCGAAGCCAGCCTCTGCAAATTCGTGAGAATAAACAATTTACAAAGGGGCTGGAGATGTGGTTCAGTGGTGGAGTGCATGTGAGATATGCTAGATTCAATCCCCAGAACAACAGCAATATGGTCTTTAGTAGACATTTCTCCAAAGATATAAAAATGGTCAATAAGCAAACAAAGAAATGTGCTATACTGTTGATTATTTGGGAAATGTGAATTTAAACCACAATGAGATACTATTTTGTACCCACTAAGATAGCTAAGATAAAAAAATACAGACAATGTTGGGCATGGTCCACGCATGCCTGTAATCCCTGGGGTTCAATCCCTAGTCACAAACCCAGGGATTTGCTAAGACAAACCAGAAACTCATTTAGGTCAGACGGGCAAAAACCTGTGACCCTTGGGACTTTCTTTTCTAACCACCAAGAGTTGTTTACATCTCTACCAGACAAACATCATTTGCAATCGATTTTTCTCTAAGAGAGTTTCTACAGTCTGAACCTTCATCATAAATCAGAAGCCAAAGTGATCGTCCCTCCCCTTGACTGACCCCCAGGTATTGCTCAGATCTGCTCTCGGGGTCCAGCACTATCCGCTGCGGCTGGGAGCACTGGCTGCTAAATCTTCGTGTGTGGTGGACAGCACTGTCCCTCACTGGGATTGCCTGAGAGGGAAGGACCCTCTCCCAGGGTCACACTGGCCCTCCCTGACCCCTGGCTTGTCTTGAGCAGGTGAGGCCAAGTCCTGTCTTTTTGCCTCACTTTGGGACAATGCTGAAGGGGCCACCCAGCTCCGGAGCCTTCCATGGGATGGGCTGACCTCAGCTGCACCACATTGCTCCTCTCCTCACCCCTCCCCGCCCTTCCTCCCTCACCCCCTTGCAGGTGTACCTCCTGAGAACACCCCGGGAAACCATCTGCACGTGCTCCCCGTCTCAGGGTCCATGCCCACCGAAGGGTCTAACGGGGGGATTTATTAAACACTGCTCCACGATGACTTGGCGAGGTTGCAAAGCCATGTTTTTGTCTCATTTCTAAGTTTTTGGATATTTTTTCTTTTCTTTTTTTTTTTTTTTGGTGTGGCCCTGGGGAGTGAACCCAGGGCCTTGTGCATGTGAGGCAAGCACTCTACCACCTGAGCTACATCCCTGGCTGGATATTTTTTTCCTTAACAGATGTTGGTAACAGAAATTAGTGAGTGAAAAGTCTCACTGGGGGTGCGGGGAAAGCTGCACCTAGAAAAACAACTCTGGCCGGAGCCAGAACTGGCCTCCAGGCCCATGAACTGTGGGGAACTTAAAGAGGCGGCTCCCTGGCAAAGGTGAGCGATTCAGCTGAGCAGCAGTTGGTACCTGAGATCAAGTGAGATTCTCCATCTCCAGGGAGGCTCTGCAGAAAGTGGTGCTCAAATTCCTGGGAGAGGGGGGTGCGTGTTTTTGCTAAATAAACTGGCCCGTGTGGAAAGATGGCAGGGCCTGAGGGCAAAGCCAGTATCCCCTCTGCTCTGAGCTCACCACCCCTAGGAAAGCCAGGGCGACTCTCAGAGGATCAGAAAACTTCCCGTCTGTTCTGCCTCTTCCTTTCAGAGGCAAAAAGAAGGTTCTGGAAGGTGCACTTAAAATAGACTTTTCATAGAAGATTCATTCCTGAACAAGAGTGTCATTCATGAAAGCATAAAATGTTCAATAGGCTCCAATCTGAATTCCACTTGAAGTATTTGGTGGTCATAACTCTAAACATTCCCCTGTAAAAATGTGCTTTTCAATCACAGAAGAGCAGGGAAGATCAGCAGGGATCAGGGCTGGATAATTTCTTCACTGGGGGGAAAAGCTAGGTTCAAATTTTAGGTCCTGATCTGAGGCATTTTGGAAAGTAAGCATGAGTATTAAGTGAATTTTTTTTTTTTTAAAGCCTGGCCTTGGTAGAAAATGCCTGAAAAGCAGAGACTCAAATGAGAGGTCAATCAGCCTCCAAGAAGAGTCCTGGGAGCCTGGAGAACCCTAGTCATTGTTAAAGGTGTGTGCACCTGAGGTTTCTCTTTCCCTACCCTTGGGGGCTTGGTGTGGTATCAATAGCATAAGTTAAAATTCGAGGCTCACAACAGCCTTCCGTGGGCAGAGGGGTCTCATTCTCCTTCCTTGCCTCCGTGGGGGCGGCTTGGGGTCCTTCCTCCTGGAGGGTATGCCCAGGTGGGTCCCCCCTGGGCAGACAGTCTCAGAGCTGGATGATTCCCCAGTGAGTCCATGTTCTCCGCCTCTGGAAGAAAGGTTTGGAGCGGTAGACATGAAATCCGATGAGTGGTAGATACAGCCCCTTCTCAACACCCCCTGGGGCCAGAGAAACAAAACAAACCCCCAGTCGCTTGAAGTGGTTATGGCCCTAACGATTCACAACGGCCAGTGGGTTTCCCTTCTGATCCTTGATGGCTGATAACGTTAATTGCTACCCTCTTCCACAGGTGTGCTTTCTAGAAGGTGGAAGTTGGAGAGAGAATGCTGATAAGTCACCGGGGTTTGGTGTTGGGGCACCCCCAGGAGATGTGGAACCCAATAGAGCAAGCTATGTGCCCAGGGGGCCCTGGCATTGTGCCCGCACCCCTGCAGGAGCCATAGAAGCCAGGGCCTGTCTTGAGTGGCAGGGCAGGACCTCAGTCTCCCCCTACATGCTTCCTGGATGGTCCTAGCAGTGCGCTGTAGCCCAGATATAATCACAAATCCTCAAAAAGGGTGATGGAACCTCCTGGCTGGGCCGGGACTTTCTAGAGTTTAGCACTGTTTCTGCCGACCCCTGGGCACCCCCTTGGTCCTGGGCAAACTGGGCCACTTGCTCACCTTCCTACCAGGCCCCCATCCCACTCCTATCCCCAGCAGGTGCTGCAGGGCAGATATGCCACAGAGGAAGTATATGGTAGCCCAGGGTCACTTTGCTGTACCCAGAGCGGGTGGAGTTGGTCCTGTTACAGTGGGACCCAGCTCTGCCCCACTGTCCCACACTGGGTTTTGGAGGCTGGCGCCCAGTGTGTAGTCCTAGGTCCACACACCACCCAGGCCCACGCAGTGTGGGGGTGCTGGGGGGTGATGGCAGTACCTATCCCAGCCCGCGAACAGCGTGCCAGCCCCTGTTGCAGGTACAGGTTATATAGGGATGCATCTGATGTTGAAAATAACCCAATGCGGTGAGTACAGCCATCACGGACATTTTTCAGCAGAGGAATCCAACGCACAGAGAAGTTTAGACACTTGCTCTGGGAGCAGGTGGTGAAGCCACAGAGGTGGGAACAAGACCCGGAGTGCCCAGAGAGGTGGTGTGATCTCTGTGCAGTGGAGTAGGGCAGGTGCTCCTGCAGGGCTGGGGGAGAGTCTCGCTGTGCACTGTTTCCTGAGGGGTTATGGGGGTGCAGTGGGGTGCAACACTGTAATTTGTTTAACAGGCTCTTATCTGGTGCTTACCCTCTCAGGTACTGTTCTAAATTCACAAACAATCACAAACTCACTAATCCTCACCCTTTAGGGAGGATACTGTTGGTGCCACAAACCAGGGGTTCTTAACCGGAGGCAATTTTGTCCCCTGGGGGACATTTGACAAAGCCTAGACACATTTTTGGGTTGTCACAGCTGCAGCGGGGGAAGGTGCTACTGACACCTATAGCCGGAGACCAGAGATGCCACTAAGCACCCCTCCATGCACAGCACCACCTCCCACCGCAAAGGACGGTAGCCCCCAAGTCATCAGCGGCTGGGAATCCCTGACCGTTCCCGGGAACAGCGGGGCCCCTGGGAGAGGCAACCTGAAAACGGGGCTCTCCAATGCTTCCCCTCCTCCAAAATCAGGCTCGGAGCAGTTTCCCACAGGTTGGGGTCTCGCTGCCTTCTCCGGGGTTCGCCCGGCGATCCCCATCTACTTCCCATTCGCTGTGCAGGCAGCTGCTCTGCTCTGGCAACGCTGCCAGCTTTGTTCTGGTTTGTTAAGACAACGAAACTGGATTTTACAGTTATTGCCCTTGAAAGCCCCATAAATGGCATTTGCAGCCCTTAACAGGGCTGGGGGTTGCCAGATCAGTAAGTTGAACTTCGGAGGATGGCTCACACTCAAATGCCCTCTGGGGTTCACCCAGCTGCTCGGCTGCCCAAGCCTCTGGCAAACCGTGGAAATGTTGGCCAAGGACAAAACCAGAGTTCGAACAGGCGCTAAGCTAGGTCATCCCAGGGGGACACCTTCTGGCCTGGGCTGGCTGATCCCCTCTGCAGGCTGGCACCTGCTTCTGTGGGGTAACAAGGAAGCCACTCTGGGACCCCGGCTCCCTTTTTTTGCCTCATTATGTGTTGCTATTTTTAACTCCAGGGAATTCGAACCAGCTGGGGTTAAAATCGAAACTTTCTTCTTAGGGACTCAGAGCTTGGCTGCCTAGGTTTAGAAGGGCCTTCCGGGGTCCTACGACCTCTCCCTGGAGCAGAGTAGGATTTTCCCTGGGCAGAACCTGTCGCATCATTGGCAGGGTCTGCGACAAAATGATAACGTGGGTCCCTTTGTTTAAAAAGTGTTAAGAACTTCCAGATTACTGCAGAACATGGAACCAGGCTCAGGGCGCTCCAGATGTGAGGCCCCGGGTGACCGCACAGGGTGCACACCCACACAGGCTGCCCGGCCACTTTGTGGTCCAGGAGTGTACGTCTAAGTTCACCTCAGGGCAATCTTGTTTACTCCTGTTATATCAATGTCATTATTAAGAGTTCCTCTTCCACTCTCAACACTGTCCTGGTTAGGACAACAAATTATATGGTCACCTTATAATTATGCGACAACCTTCTAGGTAATTGTTTCTTCATCCTACTTAACGTCCTAATGTCATACAAAGTCTAGCCATTGCATGCTTTTATTTGGAGACAAAGTGAGAACAACCCTTTCGTTGACCATCATAGTTAAATGGGCACAAGTTTACACACTAATTTAACTTCATCCTCACTCCAGATCTGCAGAGCAAGGGGGTAAACATTTGCAATTGATCTAAGTGAGGTTTAGGGGGATAAATGATCTTCTGAAGGATGCCTCAGGGGCCAGCAAGTAGCACATGCATCCAAGCCAAAATAGATTTCCTGCTAGAGTGACTAGATGCTCTGGTTTTCCTGGAAGTAGGGGCATTCTTTGGGCCTACCTACTCTGTCACTGAGCCACCTCCCCAGCCCTGGAATCTGTAGTTTTAAAACCAAGAAAGTCTGAGCAAACCAAGACAAACTCATCATCCACTTTGATAGTCCCAATCTGTCAAACCATATAAGCTTCATGAATAATTTTTGAATGAATAGCTTTATATTAAACATTTTGTGATAATCTTTTCTGGGGTTAGACTTTAATACCAAAGAGGGTTTTGCCATGACTGGTGGGTGAAGACAAATGCTCAAATTGAGGAACTGTTAGCTAGCATTATACTGTATGTCCTGCTGGCCTTTTGTTCATGTACGTGTTTGTACACTACATAGCACACATTTTTAGAATTCTACTTGGTAATATTTTTTTTTTCACTTATAGCCAGGGTCAGCAAACACTTCCTGTAAAGGGCAGATAATAAAACTTTCTTTTTTGCTCCGCAGGCCAGATGGTCTCTGTCGCAACTACTCAACTCTGTCCTTGTAGTATGAAAACAATACATAAACAAACGAATTCTGTCTTCCAATAAAACTTTATTTACAAAAGCAGGTGGCTGGCCACATTCGACTGCCAATTCAAACTGCCAATTCTTGACATGCAGGAGAAACACCTTCCCCTGCCAAAAGTTCAAGGATAATTTTCAAAAAATATAAAAGCGTAAGTCATACAAATGCAAAAAAATGGACTCATACCAAAGATTTTGTTCAACTCGTTAATTAACAAGGAATCCCAGTAAGGTCTTATCCATAAACATACACTGCATTTTGCCCTAATGATTGTGCATCTGCAAATAATTCCAAATACGATGATGTATTGCTATCAAGACTTCAACCAACTTTGCATCTCTGAAATCCTTTTTAATATTTTTGGTTGCCTATAGATAATTCTGTTCTTCAGATTCTCCTTGGAACAAGGGCAAAATCCAGGGTATTTCTATGGAGAAGACTGATTTGCATTACTATCACTTTTCTGCAACTTAGAGTCGCAATCAGGAGAGGGGAACACGGATGCCGGGCCAGCAAAACAACAGGTGACCAACATCTTGATCTGTTTGGGCTGTCAAAGCACCATGGGGTGGGCGGCTTCAACAACAGGGAGGAAAAGTTTACTTGGGGCTCACAGTGGTCGGCCAACTCCATCGCTCTGGGCCCGAGGTGGAGCAGAACATCACGGCGGAAGGGTGTGGTGGAGGAAGGCTGCTCAGCTCATGGCAACTGGGAAGAAGAAAGAAGAAGGGTGCAGGGACAAAGTATAAACCCCAAAGCTGCGCCCCAGTGACCTGCTTCCTTCAGCCACACCCTACCTGCCTATCGTCACCACCAAGCCCAGTAGTCTTTTCAAATTATGAATCCATCAAATGGATTCACCCCTGATTAGGCTGTAGCTCTTGTCATCTAGTCATTTCATCTCTGAATGTCCCTGAACACAGGAGCCTTTTGGGGGGACATCTCATACCCAAACCATAACAAAGGTGCTGGCAGATCTGGGTTCAGGTGAGGGCCCTCCTCCTGGCTTGTGGATAGCTGCTTTCTTGCTGTATCCTCACACGGCCGAGAGCGATCGTCTCTCTCCTACCTTATCCCATTCCCCCCCAAAGGCCCTACCTCCATCATAGTGGCGACAAAAGCTCAATATGTGAGTTTTGGGGAGACACAATCATTTAATCTACAGCTGAAATCGTGTTGCTGTTGGCTCTACCTAGAATGTTCTTGTGGCTCCTGATCATCTTGTTTTAACCCCAACGGTAGTCTTTTCTCCTGCCAGACCGCTGGCCGGCCGTCTGCTCATCACCCCCCACTCAGTTATTCTCTGTCACTACGTCATGATCCATTTCCTTCACAGCACTTTCCATTTTGCGTTTTCTTTATTCGCTTCCTACGTGCCTCCTGTGTTCCCAACTACAGTGTGAACTCCTTGAGAGCGGGGACCGTGGCGGTCCTGCTGGTGGCTTTCTTCTCAACAGTTGTAGCACTAGGCTCCAAGTGGAGACTCAATAAACGGTTGTGAATGGGTGGGTGAATAGATGAATGGATTGGTGGATGGACAGACAGATGAAGAAATGGTTGGAGGGAAATCTCTCTATGCCCTCCCCCTTTGGTATTTAGTCTATGTCCAGGCATTCAGCAATGTTCTTGAGTTATCTTTTCTGTGTCAGACACAGTCCAGGCTCTGGGGACACAGTCATGACCAAAATAGGTGCAATCCCTCCTTCTATCACATTTACTATGGAGCTCCATTTGCTTCTGCAAATTCTTATGAATCTCCCAGGAATCTTGCACATGGGGCCTGCCTATGCTTCCTTTGCCTTCTCTGTCTCTACTTGTTTTTTCTCTTGCCTTTTCTGCTTGTACCCCTTTGTCCTGGAGGCAAGCACCCCACCCCCATGTCCTTCTGAGATCTGGCCCCTCCTCTCCGCTACCTTCTAGTCAATTTCTAGTTCTGACGGTGTTTCCTATTGGCTCTTTCCCTCGTACCCACTGAAGTCCAGCATCTTCATTTCACCTGTTTATTCCAGACCCCTATTTTCCGTTTCACTTGTTTCATACCCCAAAGCCACTTTGCAGCCCCTGGGTGGCTCTTACTAGTGAACTTGCCTAATCTGCTGTTCCATTCTGGGTTGGCCAGCTAGGCCTGCCTGCCATACCGTAGACGTGACTGGTCCCTTGTCACAAACAGCCTCTCTCTCCCAGGAAGTGCTGCTGGTTCGAGGTGGCCAACTCCCTTTCCTTGTCGTCACCCTCATCTCCATAAATGGCAACCCTAGCAGGTTGGTGGCTCTTCCTGGTACCAGAAAAAGAAAAGGTGAGACCGTATTCTCTGAACCCCCAATTAAGAAATAAGTGGATCATTTTTTATTCCTGATTTGCAGGGTTTTTTTTGTTTTTTTTTAAATTCCCACCATGCAATGTATTATGCTGTTATATACGTGATAGCACACATGAATGTTTCCCCATTGTTCACTGAAGAAATCACTTTTATTTAAAAACAGAAATAGCGCACAAAGCCCAGGCTGTCTGGAGAGCCTGGGAAGGGGAGTCACTGAGGATGGGCTGGTCTCTCTGTGAAAGGTGAGGCTAAGGTCTGGAAAATGTGGCATTAAGATTCCATCTTCCAGGAAGCTTTCTCGGGCCCTATCTTTGTCACCCATCTCTACACAACCATGTGACCAACGTGACGGCTTATCACAACAGGTTTGTTATCTCACAATTCCTGTGGGTCACCAGTCGGGCACAGAGTCCCCAGTGCTTTGCTCGGGTTTTTCCTGAGCACTGTGTCTAAGGTGCCAACTGGGGCTGTGGTCTCATCTGAGGCCCAACCGGGGCAGGATCTGTGCCTGAGCCCACGTGTCCCTGGGCAGATGTCTGGTCCTTGTGAACTGCTGGACTGAAAGCGTGTGTGTTTGGACTGGTCACTGGGCTGGAGGCTGCCTGCAGCTCTTTGAAAGGGGGCCCTCCCTAGAGGGGAGCACACAGTTCTCAGATGGCAGCTCACTTCTGTGACACTAACGAGGGATAGGGTCTTTTCAAGGTGAGTGGAACACTCTTATTACACAATGGTGCACACCTCTCCACTTTGCTGGTCTCCACTGACCACGGCAATTCTTCTCCCTCTGCCCAAACTCAAGGGGAGAAGACGGCACAAGGGCAGGAAGACCAAGATGGGGGCCCTGGGGCCCCCGGAGCCTGTCCACTGCAGCGCCTCCCCATCTGAGTGCCCTGCTCTTCCTTTGGACTCTGCTCCTGGTGCCTCCGCCACTGAGTCCTTCGCAGAACACTGTAAGCTTGCACTTCCTCTGACGCTGAGGGTGGCATGGTCTCCCTGTGCCCCACGCCACCCCAACCCTTCTACCACCTAGGGATGAATCTGGAGCCTGGCAGGAACTGGAGAGATGCTTATAGAAAGAAGAAGCCAGCCATCTCAAACTCAGCAGCCGGGGATCTTCTTCACCTGCCCACCCCCCACCCCCCCACCCCCCGGTCAAAGCTGCTTCCCTTTTGATGGCTGAACTGGGAGCCTCCCTCTGCGTCCTGAGCACGACCTCTCACGGATCCTCCCTTCTTCACATTCTGCAGTGCTTGGGCCGTGGGGGACGACACCATTCCCACCGACAGCTCCTGCCACTCAGCCACCCCTATGCGAAGGGGTTAGGGTGGATCCTTGGAGCTGAAGGCCTGTTTCGAAGCTCTTGGGCTTGCTGGAGATGGTGGTGGCCAGAAACGGGAGCAGCCACGACTTCGTATAATATCAGAAATATTCCTGGGGTTTAAAGTCAGGCCTGGAGTGAGGCCCTGGGGCTACCGTCCTGGCCTAGAGCACCTCCCAACAGTGTCTTCCTGGGACCAAGCCTTCCTTTCTGTCTTTTTTTTGGTACCAAGGATTGAACTCTGGGGCCCTCGACCACTGAGCCACATCCCAGCCCTATTTTGTGTTTTATTGAGAGTCGGGGTCTCTCTGAGTTGCTTAGCACCTTGCCATTGCTGAGGCTGGTTTTGAACTCACATCCTCCTGCCTCGGCCTCCCCAGCTGCTGGGATCACAGGTGTGCACCCCACGCCTGCCGGCAGACACTCTTCCTCCTAGATTTTTGAGAGAATCCAGGCGACCCTGCTGACCTCTCTTGGCGTTTGCCTCCATGCCAACCTACTGGGAACCCTGCCTCTCCTTCCTCTTCTTTCCTCTAGCCTCCTCCAAAAGGCTCCTCCTGTCGTCTGGACTCTGAGTCAACCCTTGCCAACCTGCCAAGGGGGCTCAGGTGTCACACCAACATGCCAGACCGTCTTGTCTCTTAGATAACGACAGCCTCGATCCCTGAGCCCAAACCTTCCCTCCACCTCAGTCCCTATCGCTCTCCGTCCCTGCTTTGCCAGCCTCTTGAAAGAGTTGTCCCCAGCCACTGAGGCTGTGTCATCACCTCTGATCATCCATCTGTGAACGGCATGCTGGCTGCTGGTCACACCGCTTCACCAACGCGCCTGCCAGCGAGGCCGAGGACCTGGTTGTACAAGGGGAACACACCCTTTAGCCCTTGTCCTGCCTGGACTCCCTGCAGGCTTTGAGCCTCTCCTCAAAAGGCCACGCCTCTCCTTAAAAGGCCACGCCTCTCCTGGCTCCTAGGACGCCCTCTCTTCCATTTTCCTCATACCCCTTCCCTGCTGTCCTCTGGGACTTTGTATCCCATTAGTTTCTCGTTCTATAAACTCCCCGGATGACACCTTCAATCCCTGAGCTACAGTGACCCCCTCAGCCACCTCCATGTGGAGCCGTGATGGTTCCCAGGTCTCCTCCCAGCTCCAGGGCATCTCTCGCCCCTTCTATATCCAGCCCGAGACACAGTTCTAGCTCCTGGCAGATACCCGTGGCTTGGCCTGGGGTTGGGGCGCAGATCTGAAGTCTGGGGATAATTGCCTTTTAGCTCTAGGACCCCTTGCAAGTCACCTAACATCTCTGAGTTCCTTAATGCATATAATGCCAATTAAAAATAGAATCAACTTTCTAGAATTATAGGGAGTCTCAAATTTCGGAAACAAATGTAAATGTGTGCTGTTCATTGTAAAGCCAATTTGGGGGATGGGATGACAGTGGGTTTCATCTTGAGAGACTTCAGAACCCCAAAAGTTTCATGACAGATCTCAAGTTAATAGTTTTGCCTTAAGTTCCTCTAAACTTTTATTAAAGTGTGTGTTTCCCAGTGACAGGAACCAGGTCTGGTAACCCTTTATATACCTCTGTTCCTAAGACCCTGCATGGTCCAAAGTGGTGTCAATATGTGGTTCTCATGTGGCTGGTGCATGCCACTTATTTATTTATCTATTTATCTTGCAGTGCAGGGGGTTGAACCCAGGGCCTTGTGCATTCTCGGCACATGCTCTACCACTGAGCTATATCACATCTAACCCTTTCGATTTTCTTTTAAGACAGGATCTTGCCAAGTTGCTGAGGCCGTTCTTGAACTTGCAATTTTCTGCTTCAGCCTTCCAGGTACCTGGGATTATAGGTGTGTACCACTGTGTATGGCCATGACATTTATTTAAAAATATTTTTTGTACAGAAAGGATTTTTAAAATTGCAATTTAGTTACATTGTGGAAAAGCAGATGTAAAATGACCTGGGCTTTATAATTTTTTTTAACTGACAAGTAAAAATTGTAAATGCCATGGACATTGGGAAACTGGGTAATGATATTGTTATTTCCTGTTTTCTTAGGAAGGGAAGAAATGGCAAAGGAGAGTCAGACTCAGGACTCAGGGTTTCCAGCATCCATTTACCTTCTTCTATAGAGGCCATATTTTCTTGGCGGAAACATCTGACTCCTACTCTCCATTCTATTTTTTTTTTTTTTTTTTGGTACTAGGGATTGAACTCAAGGGCACTTGCCCACTGAACCATATCCCCCGCCCTGTTTTGTATTTTATTTAGAGACAGGGTCTCACTGAGTTGCTTAGCACTTCACTTTTTTGCTGAGGCTGGCTTTGAACTCTCAATCCTCTTGTCTCAGCCTCCTGAGCTGCTGGGATTCCAGGCATGCTCCACTGCGCCCAGTTCCATTCTTAATCTGGAGACAGAGCTGATTTTACTCATCCTGTGTGATACAGTATGTGACTCAGGCCTGACCAATGAGAGCACCATGTTCCTCTAGCCACCGGTATGGGCATATCATCCAATTAGAGTCAATAGGTCTTGATGAGCCTAGTGCTGAAATTTGGGAAGAGGGCCATATCTTTCTGTGGAACACAAACTTGGGAGGATATAGGTTTAACATTTGCCATCAAGTCACCACATGGAACTTGAGAAAAAAGCAGATAGGGAGTGAATTAGGGAGTCTGGGTTCAGGTGACATCTTTTGATCTCTTGGATCAAACCATACCTGAAGCTAAATGTCTCTACGATCTGAGCCGAGAGACTGAGAGTATTCTGGTACATGGAGCGATGAGACTCGTTGGGACTACGCCGGGGAGACTGCACCACCTTATCTTTGGCCTTCTCATTGCTTGAAGATCTCTCGGTATTTGTGAAGGACAGCCAAATATGGCAGGGTCAGTGCAGATTCAGGTACCATCTCCAAGATTTTTTAAAGGGAGGGTTGGGCCTAGGAGGCTCTCAGGGAACTCTTCACTCTGAGGTCCCAGAAATCTACAAAGCACTCAAGTATCGTAACTTTGTTGCTCTAATAATGCTGCAAAAATCTCATCTGGATATGGGTCAAGTGCCAGCAAACCCTTCCATACTGGCTCCAATCTGGTGTCAAATTGTAATTCTCCTCTTTCATCTTCCCTAGCGGTTCCTTCTGTTTCTCATTTCTCTCGGTTTCTTTCTCCGGGCTTTTGATCTGTTTTCTATTGTTATCATTCAGGCATTTTATGCTTGAACTTTCCAAGTCTGTGTAATCCAACCATAACAACATCTGGGATCTGCGGTCATGTCTTGATGTTCGCTCCTCTTGATGCATCGGAACTGGGTGCTTTGCTGGATTATTTTATATCTTTGTTTCATGAAGCTGATTTTCCTCCAAGTCTTCGCCCTGGAATTTTCCAAGAAACTTTCCAAGGTGGGCAAGATGTAAGGAGGGCTCTCTGGGCGATTTGCTTGGCTATCTTGGCTCGCTGATTCGCCACTGGTCTTCATACCCCTTTGCCTCTGACAACTGACTCCCCGGGATAGTGCTTCTGGCCCTTGGAATTCCCCCTAAGGTACCATGGACTGGGCCTTCTAGACCTGGCTGGAAGGCCAGCTCTGATCTTTATTGCTAACCTCTCTGAATTGCAATTTCTCTGGAGTAAAATAAGGATGGTGATTTTAAAGGATAGGATCATATGGAATTTAACACGCTACTTTATGCCAAATATTCAGCACAATACAGTGGGCCCTCCGTATCCATGGGTTCCGCATCCAAGGATTCAACTAAGAGTGGGTTGAGAACATCCGATCTGTACTGAACACATAGATTTTTTTTTTCTTATCATCATTCCCTAAATAATACAGTATGACAAATGTTTGCACAGACTTTGTATTGTGTTCAGTGTTCTATGTAATCTGGAAATGATTTACAGTACAGAGGAGATTGTGCAGGTTATATGCAAATATGATGTCATTTTATATGAGGGACTTGAGCGTCTAGTGGATTTAGGTAGCCTGGAATCACTTCTCCACGCATGCCAAGGAACAGCTGTATGGTAATAGCTACCCTTGGCTGGCTTAAGAAACTTGGTTAGGTGGCTTCTGTTATGCCTTTTGGCCCCAGGGTGACCCTAGGCAGAGATGTTATTATTCCCACTTTAGAGATTAGGAAACTGAGGCTCAGGGAATTCCAGATCAAAGTTAGCCTCTCTCCTCTCTCCTCCACCTGTCCAGGGCACCATGGAGACACACTGCCATCACCTCCAGCACAGGAAATACTTCAACTCTGAAGTTGCTGTGGCTCTTACTGGAGTGTCCCCCCTTGGTACTAGGAAGTTGCTCGCTAAGTCCTCTGACAGCAGTTTCCTGTGTTAGTTAAGACTCTTTGCAAGGCACAGGAACCAAACCAGACTCAGGTCAGCAGAAAACCAACACCAAAGATGGGAAAGATCTAGAGGGAGATTTGTCACTCAGCAGCTGGCCTAAGGCCACGTGGCACCGTCACAGCCCCTCCCTCCTGTTCCCTGGCCCCTGTGCCTCTGCTTCTGTGTTAGGGTCCCCAGCAGCACCAGGCTTTCCCTGATGATTCCAGCAAAATTCCTGGGAGGTCTTGCTGGTCCTCTTGGGTCAGGTGTCTACATACAGGACAATCCCAGTGGTCGGGCCTGGCTCAGAGGTCCACCTGGACATGGAGGAAAGAGTCATCCTTGTTCTGAACCACCTTGACCAGGACAGTGGGTGGACATGTGAGAGTCAAGGAAGTGTCCACCCGCTCTGCTGTGTGACCCTGTGCATCCTGAATTTGGTTCCAAACTGTGATGTCACTGTTTACTTTGGTGACCTCCCAGGCATTGCGACCCAAGTTATCACAGTTCTGGACTCTCTCTGTCTCTGTCTCTGTCTTTCTCCATCTCTGTGTCTCTCTCATATATAATTTACAATATACATGAAAATAAATGCAGAGCTCTGAAAATCTGTATTCATCTCTTTACCTAAACGATTTTCTTCCACCAGTGGCTACGACATACTTTAGGAATCACTGACCTAGTTCACCCTCATCTTTAGCCAAGGACACCAGCCTAGCAAAGCTAAGCAGTTTACACAGGGCAGAGGGGAAGCATCAGAGATGGGATGAGAAGCCTGATCCCAGCCCTCCACCAGCTTACTTTCTTAAAAGACTTTTTTAGTTTCAATGGACCTTTATTTTACTTATTTATATGAAGTGCTGGGGATTGAACCCAGTGACTCTCACGTGCTAGGCAAGTGCTCTACCACTGAGCTACAACCCCAGCCCTCCACCAGCCCACTTTTAATTCCCCAAAGCAGCTTGGTGTGGCAGCTCTGCCCCTGAATAGCTCTGTGTCCTCGGGCAGGCTGTTGGCCTCTATCTGCCTGTGGTCCCACCTATAAGATGAGGGGCAATAAGTTGCATCTCCTTCATGGATTTGTTCTGAGGATTAAATACATTCACATTTAGGAACCACTTAAGAAGACACCTGGTAAGTGGTAAGCGTTAGGGGTATTTGTTCAATGAATTGTCACAGGAAATGTGAGTTTGCAGTTCACACTTCAAATTCCCAGGGGGAGGAATTCAGATTGTTCCAGGTTGGGTCAGATGCCCACCCCTGGGCCAATCAACTATGGCCAGGGGGTGGGGTCGCATGATTGGAAAATGGTTCTGCCCATTGCAGGCAGGTGACAGGGTCTGGGTAGGCCCAGGGAAGGGAGGGAGGAGCTAGAGAGAAGGTGGAAGGTGTCACCCGTCAGTCTTGTGTGGAGGGTCCACTCTGGTGGACACTGGGAGCGTCACCCATCCTGGTAATTTTTAAGCTTGAATTCATGGGGACTTGAAGACAATTGGGAACCAATTATCAAGAACTAAGGTGTCTTATTCTCCTCTTAGGAAGGAGGATGGATGGAGAGGTGGGTGGAGCCAGCCCTGCCTGATGCGAAGATGGGAAGGAGAAGGGGAAGGAGCCAGGGCCTTCTTCTCTCCAAGTCTCTTTCACCAAGATGAAGTCTGGATTGCGGAGAGGCAGGAGGGGGAGCCCCGGGGCTTTGCTGGGGGTTTGGGCAGCTGGGAGGAAGAGGGCTGTTCCTGGAGAACTTGGGACTGCAAGATGTCATCCACATGGAACGGGGTGGAGAAAGCCCAGCTTTGGAGATGAGTTGTGCTCCTGGGACCCAGCAAGACATTGTCCCCTCTTCCAGGAACCAGTGTGAAGGACCACTCTGCTATGCTTTGTGTGTCAGGCCATATTTTGCCTGACTACTCTTCTGTGTTTGTTAAAAAGTACACACTCCGCCTCTCCACGCACACTGTGCGCTCCTTGAACATGGGTGTTGCTCAAGGTACCATTATTCTCTCCTTTGTGGTTACCATTAAGCACCAGGTCAGGAGCAGCCGATGTCAACTGAGTGATTCACAGCAAAACTCTGCCACCTCATCACTTGTTCATGAACCTCATTTTGGCCAGTAGGAATAGGCGAAAAGTTCATAGGTAAAACAATTAGGGAGCCATCACTTGAGACAAAATTGACACATTTGGGAATTTCAGAGATGCTTTCCTATTTCCAACTAATGTTGTGAACTTAGCAGCCCAGACACTTTGTCAAGTTAAAAGCACTAAATGTCTCTGAGAAGGGGTTTTATCTCAAGAAACCCTGACAGCAATGTTTTTTCTTAAAAAGAAAAATGTTCCATACACGGCCTGTTATGTAAGTTTATAAGCATGCCTACCCATACGAAGGCCATTTTGACAGAAGGGACATTTCGGCTGTTCCATGAGACCAGCAATGACAGCGCCACCTTTTGTAGTGAATCCCCCTCTCTAGATATCCCCCTGCTTAGAAACTGGGTCTTTCTATTCAGGCTCCAACTCCAAGCACAGCCAGATCCCATTCATAAAGATCTGTCTTCTTTCCTGACGAGAGGTCATCTGTTGTGGGAGCTGGGTTGAATTTTTCTTCAAATCAGCCAACTTTCTCCTCCTTAACAGCCTCTAAATCAAAGATTCTCAAAGATGGCAGTGGGGACAGAGTTGCCCTCCAGGGGACACTTGACAATGTCTAGAGACATTTTTTTTGGTTGTCACAACAGAGAGGATGCTGCTGTCATCTAGCAAGCAGAAGCCAGGGATCCTGCTAAATATAAAGCCCAGGACAGTTTCCCACAACAAAGGATGCCCCAGCCACCCAAATCAGAGAGTGTCCGGGTTGAACCACCCTTCCCCAAATCAACAGCAATGCCGGCAAAATGCTGCGGAGTTTAAGCAGAGTGCACGTGGGGCTTTTAAAAGTGCTCTTCAGTTTCATGTTCCAAAACAGCAGAAGCATAATCAAATGCCCATAGGAGCCTGACCAACTTGGAGGTACCAGGGATAGAAACATTTGGTTTTTCTGATATTCCTGCCTCAGTATTTTTTTTTTTTTTTTTTACCAGTTTATCCTGGATTAGCCTGGTTTGATTTACCTTTGGGCTTGAAAGAAGCTAGTGCATTTCTTAAGAAAATGTTGTTTATAACAACATCTTCCTGCTAATTAATTCTGGCCTCTCCTCCGTGAGTTCCCTGTAAGTAGGATTTCTCCATCTCTCCTGGACACACAGGACACCTGCCAAGAGAGGAAAGGCTAAGAGGAATCATTGTGATTCGGAGCTACCCAGTTTCAAACTCCTTTGAGTCCGGTGCCAGCCTTGGCTAAAACACTGTCCCCTGAACAAATGCTGTTTAAAAATCCGAGGCAGCTGCGTGGGAACGAAGTCCAAGATGGCAGAAAGGACAATGGGCTCCTGCTGGCTTCCCGCCCTCTGTGTTTTGATCAGCCAAAGCCTTGATTCTCCGACCCTTCTGTGTGGAGCCAGATGAAAGCCAGTGTCGGCAAGCATCCTGTTTGTGACGAAGGGCTGTTTACTCACAGAATGGCAAGATGGGGAGCCTCGCCCAGGCCTCCAGCAAATGGCCAGATCTGGAATTGCTCATGGGGAGAGTGGACGGTGCCAACACTGTGTCTGCAAGGACCCGTCCCGGGGAGTCAGTGGTTGGGTAGCATGGGGTCCCCCTGAGGGGCAACGCTGCGTCCTTGGGTGTGCATCCTCGACAGGGCTGCGGTCCAGGAGGGGAGGCCAGGGGAGGGTGCCAGAGAAGGAGAGGCCCGGGGTGTGCAGGTGGCTCGTGGGCTCAGCTGAAGAGTGGATTGGCTGGAATTGCCACTTGATCAGCTACACAGAGGGGCAGTGGGGGTGAGGCCAAGCTCAACCCCTGGGACCTGAATCCCACGGGGAGTTTGCCTATTTCTCTACCCATCCACCTGCCCTCACCAGGTTCCTGATGGGGGGATCCTGGGAAGCTTGATTATGCTTCTGCTGCTTTGGAACATGAAAACGTTTGATCCTGAAGGAAGGATCAGTAGCCAATCCCTGACCTGGGCAGTATGATGGACCCGAGAGCCTCACCTTCTCACAGTGGCCCAAAGCCCAGTGCTGCCCTCCTCAGGGACACAAGGAATCATCCACAGCTACTCTGCTGAATGTGAGGCTGGCCCAGGAGGAGAAAGCCCCAGGGGCTCTGCCAGCTTCTCTGCCACAGGGCAGCCTTGGCCCTGTCTGGGGAGCTGGCCCCCTGCCCCACAGGCCCAGCAGAGAGCAGCAGGAACCTCCCTCCCCTGGCCTGGGGTGGGAGTCCCCTCTCATGGCCACGACCACTCCCTTCATTAGGGGGTTTCAAAGCAGCTTAAAAACATTTCCCTTCACATCAAAGCATCATAGAAGCCGAGCCCATAGCCTTACTTACCAACCACACACATTATTCACATTGCTCCAAGGGCCTTTCGTGATTCATCTGTACAGGTAAATGCTCTTAGGTAGTTGTAATCAGGGATCACATATATTTCATTCAGAATTATATCCTGTATATTTTTCCAAATTTCTACCCTATGCCTAAGTTTTTTTTTTTTAATTGCTTCCTACACCATTGAGTTAATTCCACTGAAATTCACATCACTTTTCTAGGATGATCGAGATTTCTTTTGCTTTTAGATTCTTGTTATCATGAAGAGGTAATAAATATGTATGTACAACTAGCTTTTGTTTTGTTTTTCCTCTTAGTTTGAATTATTTCCCTGGGATAAATTCCCAAGGAGTGGGATTACTAGGTCAAAGGGGATGAACATTTTTATGGCTCTTGATATATGGCCAAATTTTTTCCCCCAAAAGGTTGTATGGATTTTCATGGCCATAAGAGATGTGGGAGGGTGTTTCAGCGGGGGTGGAGGCAAGACTTCGAGTCGGGAAAGCAGGGTGTATTCGATTTTCTCCCCTCCTGCCCATGATGGATTTTAAATGTGCTGCAGCAATCCTTTGGCTATGCTACCCGTGGTTTTCACACAAAGTGCTATTTTAACGTCTCCAACACTCTTGACGGTAATTTCCTGACATTCCTGTAGACCATTATTAGAAGATGTGAACCAAAGCACTGGTAGCAATGATGGAATCAGGGTCCATTGGATTTGATGACTGCACGATGTGGGTCAGCCGAACCTCAAGACAAGAGAGACTCGGGTTTCTGGCAAGGATGTTGGACGCTGGAGGCTTACGGAAGTGGGGGCAGGAGGAGAAATGACTGGGGGAGACGCGGGTCACGCTGGGAGTGGCTGCTGTGGTCCTAGTCAAGAGGACAAGTTTGAAATGACAGAGATTCAGATCCCGAGTCCATCACTCAGGACCTGCATGGAATTAGCCCGTGGTTTCCCACCTTGATTCTTCTTTCCCTTATCTGAACGGGATGAACGTGCGTCCCTCGTAGAGGTGGGTGAGCCAAGCAGGGCTCTGCACCTGCCATTAAGCTGCAGCACCACGTAGGGCAGCTGTGCAATGCCACTGGAACTAAGAGAGGCCATTAAATCACCAGGCGTTTTACTACGGACGCGTTTTCCAGATGTGGAGAAGCAAGCGCACGCTGGGAGAATGGATTGTTTTAGGGTTTGGACTACGATTTCCTGCCGAGGTAGAAACCCTGCCTCTCTTACTGGTTCATCTACTGCAGGTACGTTAGGTACACGAGAGCAAGGTGGTTATTTTTCTTAAGTTTCCCTTTCAAGGTCTGAACAAGGCCACGTGCCCTAGAATCATTAGTCAATTCTGCCGTCTGTCTGTCCATTCGATTATTACAATCTTGATTGTTGGAAACTTGATTAACCACCTCCTGAGCGGCAGGTGGGCAGCTGATTGAGACTATGGACTGGGAATTCAGGGGCAGAGTGGTCAGAGAGGCTGGGGTTCAAGTCACGGCTCTGCCATGTGCACAGCTATTTACCCTCTCCTAGTCTTTCTGTTTCCTCCTCTGAAAATGGGGGAAATAAAATCCCTTCCTCACTGGGTTGTGATAAGAAGAAAATGCCACCTTATACATAAAGCTCGTAGTGCAGTGTCTGACCTGATCCTGGCTAAGAAAGCTCTAGTTCTTAACTTACTATTGTTATTCCCATTAGGGTGGTAAAGACCAGGGATGCCAAGCTTTCCGATAGGCTTCTCTCCAGTCTTTTTGAAGTTAATTCACCTTCTGGTTATATCTGAATTAAGCTAATGCTAAAATCACTTGGCATTTGAGGAATCCACTTTCACGTCAAAAGTAGCATCCAGGGGGGTGTGTTTTCATTTGCAATGACTCGTTTCGGATGAAAACGGTTCCCTAGGCTTCTCAACCTCCTGCTTGCTAAATTGGCATCGACTTAGAGGAAAGGATTAGGGCTGCAGTCTGGAGCGTCCGCATCTCTGCTATTTAATACCCAGAATCAGGTCTTAATATCAGCACCAGATTTATGTAGCTGCTAATTGTATTTAGAGGGACCACCCAGGTGGGATTTTTTCCATTTGTTTCCACCTGCTTTGCTACACCTGCCTGATGGCCTCCTTCTGGCCCAGCGAGGACTGGCAGGTGGAGGGAGCATGGAAATCCACGGGAATATCCGTTTTACTGAGAAAACTGTAGAGGAGACCCAGGAAGAGCTGCCAGGAAGTGTCTCCCTGCCACCGATTCATTCTCCAACTTGGATTATCCCAGTCTCTTGCCCCCAACCCCAACAAGAACAGATTTAATGACCCTAGTGGCTTAAAATTTCAGAGCAGGAGAATTGTCACCACCACCCATTTTTCCTTTCTGACACTGATGTTGGGGGTGAAGCCTCCTCATCTGGGGAGGTGTCCACTGACTATGTGGGCAGCTGCTGAAACATTACTAGCCACACTCCTAATTAATCCCTCGGAATCTCAGGCACATTTCTTTCTGTGCTCGGCCCCAGTGAAGGCACGTTAACAACTCCTTGCCTTCAGTTTCCAAGTGCACCTTACACCTCTGCCCACACCGCTATAATTTTTTATCAGAATGGGCCCAGTTCCCTTTGATCTCCTTTGGTTCTTAAATCCTGCAGTTGTGTGCCTGAACATCAATGGAAATGGGGTTTCAAGTTTCCTCTTTCATTATCTTACTCAAAGATTAAAATTGAAAAAAAAAAGGGCTAAAAAAGGAAAAAAAAATATGTCCTGAGCTTTGTAGACGAGGCAATATTTTTACAGTAATTTCTTTATCTGATTTTGTCAGATCAACAAGTTGTTTGGAAATATGTGACCACGCATGCCTCGCCGTTTTAAAGGGGACTTTTATTAAAGACAAACAAACAACAAAACAAACAAAAAAGAAACGAAGACCATCCTCTCTCCCTCGACCGTGTTGTGGGTGAGTGGTGGCATCTGTGTATTTTCAAGCTGGGTGGGGGGGGCGGATCTCAGACTCTAGCTCAAAGATGAGACTCAACCCTTCCAAGGAACTACCCTATTTTTCAAAAGGAACTCTCTGTTCTTGGCAGTGTGAGGAGAATAGACTTCTAGATTAGAATAATTAAACATCTGACCCACGACTCCCAAAATGCCTGTGGCTTCATGGGCTTTGATGTGGGCAGCATACTGTAGAATGGAAAAGTACAACTTCTTCTTAGGGCCTCAGCCTCACAGAGCAAGGGAGGCCAACAATGAGGAACTCCAGGGTCTCTGGCTAGAAAACAAACAGGACCCCAGCCAGGATCTATGGGCAGGGAGAATGTGAGCAAGCATGAATCCTGCTGACCCAACTCCTTTGCTTGGCCAACACATGGATTGCACGGTCTGACCCATCAACATCTGCAGTCTTATCTTGAACCACCCCCAGCCTCATGCTGTCCACCCCCTTGTGGCCCTTTTCCAAATTTTTGTCCTTCTTTAGGGCCATTCCCTCTGCCTAGAATGCTTCCACCTCTTCTCTGTATATTTAACCCCTAATCATTCTTCAGCTCTCTGTGCAACTGCGAGTTAGCTAGAATAGGATGAGCTAAGCTGCAGTAACAAAATAGCCTTTGAAATGTCAATGGCTTAACACAGTAAATCCCTTTCTGCTAATATTAAAGTTTGATGTGTCTCCATAAGTCTCCCCACCTCGTGGCTCCTCGAAGCACTCACTCAGGGATACAGGATCTTCCCATTCCACAGCTCTGCCATGTTGGAAGTGGGGAAGTGAGAATATAGAAGATTGCATGGGAGATAATTGCTGGCCCTGCCTAGAAATAGCTTGTCTTATTTCTGCCATTATTCCCCTGGCTTAAACTGAACTTGAAGTCTCTGCAGCCTGATACAGTGTCCAAATGACTGTGACACCTTGACCTTGTGCTTAGGACAAGTCCAGGCAGAGCCTGGGACCCCACTGCTGCCTTAGCCTCTGCCTCTGGAAGCTTGATGTCCACACTGGAAGCCACATGCTGACACAGCCATCCTTAACTTAGTGGGTTCTGCGTCTTGCCCTATGTGAGTCAGCCTTCAAGTTGTGTCCCACAAAGATGCTTCTGATTGGCTGAGCCCAGGTCACATGACTTTGCTGCTGCAGCAAAGCAGTATGGGGAAGGATGTTTCTGGCTTCTACCTTTGGAAGATGAAGTCCACTGAAGGGGGAAATCACCCACATATACAGAATGTTTCCAAAGGTGGTGGATGGCTACATAGAAAGGCTGCCATCCACACAGGAGGCTTCAGGTCTGACTGGAGCCTGGGTGGGATTTGGGATGATGTCAAGGGGACGTGGAGGGGACTGAACAGAGACTCCAGGAGCGAGACCAAGATCATGTTGCAATTTGTTGTTCTTCTTTTGAGAGTTTGATGAAAACCATAAGATCACAGAGCTGAAGATGATAAAAATACACTTTTTCTTTTGGCCAGGCTCTAAATATATTTCTCCCCCAACTCTTCACATTGTTTCCTACAAGTTTGCTTTGTTGTCCTCTTGAACGTATTTTTAAAAATCAGACAGCAATAGAAACCCAGAGCAGCAGATGGCGGGTGGGGAACTCGGGGCAGCTCTGGCCCACCCCCTGCTGTCCAGGCATGGAGCCCAGCGGCTTCTGCCAGGACTCGGGGCCTCCGTTTCTATCAGGCGAGACAATAGTCTGCACAGGGCCCCTTGGTCACTGGTGGGGTGCTGTGCGCTGGGAAGCCAGCCGCACAAAGCTTGCCCTTCTTCCCGCCTGGCAGGATGTACTTTCAGGAATGTCCTGAATGCCTGCTGCTGTCACCCGGGCATCTTCCAGTGATGCGCAGTGAGTAGGTGGTGGGGCAGCACGGCATGCACCGCACCGAGGAAGCCGCGGCCTCCTGGCCAACCTACACAAGACAGGGGGTGTTGCTGAGCGGTCTTTGTTAGCAGCCAGAGCGGGGTTCAGTGAGGGGAGGAAGTCAGAAAGAGCTCCTCCTGAATCTGGCAGCAGGCTGTTTTGTCAAGGATACCCTTCAGATGAGATCCAAGGGAGAGGGAACAGACTGGCTGAAATGCGGTATAAAGCAAAGTAGCGGAGATGGGGAATGATAGAGGAAATACGGGTCTGAATTCCCTTAGATATACCTGCCAAATCTGGAAGGGATTCACAAGAGCCTTACCATGAAAAGGTCACAAATATCTTGGAGGAATGGAACAAAATGTTCTTTATTTTTCCCACTCTCTCTTACTCTTGTCTTTCCTAATGCTTCTTGGAGAGACACCTGGATGTCTCTTCTCTCCCTTTTCTCCTGTGTCAGTCAGGACAGGCTAAATATGCTGCAGTAACAAATACCCCCTCAAATCTCAATGGCTTAAAATAACAAATGTTGGTTTCTTATTTACTCTGCGTGTCCATCACAGGACAGACTAAAACAGCTGCTATAATTATGAAGGTCACCAGCCACTATTGAAGAGGAGAGGGAGCTCTGAAGGGCTTCCCACTGGCAATCAAATGCTCTACCATTGCTTCTTGTATTATTTGGCATTAACTAGTTACCTGGTTCCACCCAGCAACAAGGGATCAGGGAAACACAGTCTTACATATGCAAGCCCTGGGAATATTGGGTTTAAAACACCTAAGACCACTTAATAGTCTTTCTTCTACTGCTTCTGCCAGGCTTCTCTGTTCTCTTTTGCTCTTCTTGGAGTCCCAATCCATGGAGGAATCTAAGGGTTAGATCCTTTAGGTTTTAGGCAGATTTCTTACCTCAAACCTTACACAGCACTGGAAGAAGTCATTTTGGTTTTTCAGAGTGAAGTGTTTCCAAATTAGACATGGCTTAGAGACAGTACAGAGCAGGGTCTCGCTAAGCGTTCTTCCTTCTTCCCCAATGAAAAATTGCAATTTCAAGAAATATCTGCCATCTCCCATGCTCTTCCTACATGGGTGATGATTCTCCTATTGAGTAGTGGGGCCCATGTCCCCTCCATTAAACCCGAGAAGACCTTTGTTCACCGCTATGTGACTTCTGAGGCTAGGGTATGTAGACACCATGGATTTCCACCTTGCAGTCTGGGGTTGCTTACACATTAGGCTCTTGGAATCCAGCCACCATGTGGTGCAGAGGCCTAAACTAGCCCACATTTAAAGATTACATAGAAGGAGGCCGTGTACAGACCAACAGCTCAGCTGAGGTCCCTGCTGACAGTGGGTATAGCCATCTGATGTGCAGGTGACAGTAACTTTCAATGGTTTCAGGCTCAGGTGGCCAAGGCAGGTCTTCCCGCCGGAGACACTGTGGAACAGAGGCCAACTATTCCTTGTGTCTGAATTGCTCCCAGGGGACTGTCAGGATACTGTTACGGCTGTTCCTAGTGGGCGTTGGGTGATTTTGTTGTGACAATAGAAAATGGATGTGCTCCCCGTGTGTTGACTGGGGGATTGACCCATGCTGGTGTATGGCATCCAAGAGCATAGGGACAGAAGGTGGTGACGGTCAGATGGAACTGCGAACAAAAGGGAGGTCCCCTCTGCAGGAAACTGGAGGCAACAGAATTCTGAAGAGTAAACAGTAAGGGACTAAGAGAGATGGTCCTTCCTGACGTCTTCTCCAGGCCGCCTGTAACATTAGTGTGGGCTCAGGACAAGGGCACAAAGAGAGGCCATATACAAATAATTAAAGATAATAAATGAAACTGACAAACAGGGAAGTATGTGCCTCCCCCTATCATGGCATATGTAAGTGCAGACTCACCTGGAAGGCCACTTCTTAAATTCTTTGGAATTCCTTGTTGGAAGGTAGTGACATACGGCAGTCAGATCCAGCCCTTTCCCTGCCTACCCTCAGCTCTGTCTCCATGTCCTCCTATGTGAAATGAAGGCCCACTGCCATCTTTTCCCTTGGGTTAGTACTTGGGCTTTATCCAGTTGTCTGTCAGGGTGACTGAGGCACGTAGCAGCTGTCCTGTGGCTTAGATGGTTAACCTTCAGTGTTGAGGGATCGATCGTGTGCCCCCAATATATTCACCCCACACCCTGCTATCTACTTCTCGGCATGTGATGAGGATTAAAAGTGATAACCATGTGCTGGCATGTAGTAATTACTCAATAAACGGGAATAGTAATAATAGTATTTTGACTTTAAATATTTCAAGTGCTATCATGTGAAAGAAGACTTTGATCCATTTTGTTGAGCTCTGGGGCATATAATTAAGAGCAGAGGTTGGAAGTTACAGGAAAAACAGATTTTGGTTCAACATAGAAGACTGTTTTATAAATAAAAAGAACACTCTGAAAATAGATTGAAATCCTTTGGGGAAGATATCGAGGAGTTTCACGCGTCAGATGGGAGCGGATTGGGTGATCTTAGAAGTTCACTTCTAATTCTGAATCTGTGGGAAGTCATCTTTTACTTTGGGTCAGAACTTGAGCTTCATCCAATTGTCTTTCTGGGTGATGCACATATCAACAATCCTGTAGCTTAGATGGTTAATATTCAGAATTTGGGTATCATGTGCCCACAATTCATTATTCCACACCATACATGTAGGTAGAAGCCCAGTAAATCTATTTGAAAGAATCAATTTAGCATCCCGGGTGGTTAGAATAGTTGGGATAATTATTATAGTAGTTCCTGAAACTCAGCTAGCTTAACCAAAGTCTTTACTAGAAGGGTACTGGGGAGTAATATGGAATCCAAAGAAGAGTTGACCTCCAAGTGGCAAGGGGGCAGGAAAGCTGATGTGGCTCAGGGTCACCAGAAATTGGGAACTAAAGCATCATTGAGGTATCTCTTCTCTGACGCTTTGGCCTGGGCTGCCTCCTTCCTTCCTTCCCCTGACGAGCTTTGCAGCAGGCCACCCAGTTTCCATGGACTGATATCATCCAGCCTCAGCTACCAGAAAGCCCGGCTGTCTTTTTCAGTTCCATCCTGCATTTCTGAGGGGTGGACTGTGATTGGCCCTGCCTGGGCCAGGGGCCTGCCTTCAGCCAATCAAAGGTGGCCAGGAAGGGCACAGGGTTATGGTATAGAGAACAGCTGCTCCTGTGAAGGGGAGTGGGGTGAGGGGCCCCGTCTGGCTGGGGCTCTGTGGTGGGGACAGAGCGTTCCTTGGCCTGGACGGACTCTGCTCCTTGCTGGGGAACTCTTTGTTTGGAGGGACATGGTCTTGGGAACAGGCTTTCTAAGATGAAAGCTGCTTCGAAAGCATCTTGAACCACTTAATTACTGCTCTGACAGCCCTTCAGAGTGAGCTGGTGTCCACGAGTCGGGCAGAGCTGGGTGGACTAGATTGTCCCATCATCCCACTGAGCCGCTGAAAGACCGGGCTGTCACCCAGACGCGTGGGTTGGGAGGCTTGTGGCCAAGGCATCGGGAGGGGGCCAGATGGCTGCAAGTTATCTGGGAGGCTTCTGCTGGTTCATGAGTCAGGGTTAAGTCTGCCATCCCCCTCACATAGCAGGGCTTTGTTCTCATGGAAAGTCTAAGTCCTGTTCCTTCACTCTGAAGTTTTGAAGTTCTTGGAAAGTCGTTGGAAGGAAGTCTTGGGTGAGGTCAGGCCTCAGCTGAGGTTGCCTGGGTGTGGGTTGGGTTCTGAGCCTGTAGCCTGTGCCCCTGGGATCTGTCTGGGATGCTCTTTACAAAAAAATAAAAACAATTAGACATATAATATATGTGCTCATATTATGTATATGTATAAATGCATATATATATATATATATATATATATATATATATATATTCAAAAATGTGTGTAAATATCCATAGTGAATATAGGCCCACACCAGTATTTTTTAATCATGAAGATCTTTTTGTAGATCATGACGTCCTTTCATATTTCCATTGCCCTCCCGTGAAGGCTTGTAGTCCTCACATTGCCAGAGGCAGAAGAATCTGATTCACCACGGTGGACGGCGGCGGGTGATGGCCAGTTCTGGCCATTTCAATGCCGTGGTGTGTCTGCCCAGTGCAGCATGATCACTGGTCATTTCCCAGCTGGAGGTGGGGGGGGCATAGGTTGGAGGGGGACTGCAGGACCAAGCCCTGGGCCCACCCACCTCCAGGGAGGATGAAGGAAGTGGAGGAGACACAGGTCAGCACCCCATCATCCAGGTTTACCCTGGGTCTGGTAAGTGCCACTTCTCCGTGCTGTTTCTGGGTGGGTGGCATCTTCTCTGACACTTTCTCTGGGATCGTCACCTTCCCAAGTACTCAAGCACATCCCTGTGTTTCCCCAGCAGGGGACTCTCCTGGTTTTGAAGGGCTAGAAATTTATGCAAATCAGAGAGGGGATCTTTTTCAAGAAAAAGAATGCAAACGATGAAGACAAAATTAGTTGTGAAACTGAATATTTATAAGGAATGATTAATCATAAAATATAAATTTTAAAAAGCTGGCAAATAATACAAATTTTTAAATTAATGAATTCCCAGACTTACCTCTGTTTATTTTTCCAACATCTTTTGACTCCATATGCTGGTGTGTCTTCACATGACAATGATTTGAGTTTTTTAAAAAAAATTAATTTTTTTTGAGGGGACAGGGTCTCTGTGCTGCCCAGGAAGACCTCAGTTCTTCTGTCTCTGTCCCCCATGTAGCTGAGGATTCAGGCATGTGCCACCGTGACAATGATTTTGCTGTTATTTTCTGTAGGGAAAATAGTTTACTCTTTCCCTTTAGCAGGTTGATCATAATGTGATTTCAAAATGTTGGAATGCATCTTCACATACATATTTACTTTTTATATGCGATGATGTTACTGGTTCACACCCTATAAGCACTGGATTCTGATATATTAACATGATCCACATAAAAAATAAAATAGATGCACATCCATGTATAATTGTATCGGAGGCAGCATTGAGTTTTTTCTATTAGCAGGGGAAAGGATTTCTGTTTTGACTAGGTATTGATGAGAATTCCATCCTCCACTTAAATTTTACATGACAGACAATTGGAAGAACTTTCCATAGATTAGCTTCTGGCTCCCTACATTTTAAATCTTGTTTCTCCTCCGCTTCCTGCAATGTCCAGGGCTAAGTACTATAAGGTGTGCTCACCTCATCTCTCACCTCTGTGCTCAAGTATTGTGGTGATGGGCTGATTGGCACATGGGTGTTAGGATTATTCATTGCTGCATTGTTATAGCAAATATGGACTTAGCCGTATGTGATGGTGATTGCAAACTCATAAATACACCCCATGGAGCTGGAACCCAATGCATCCCCAGCTCAAATTCTTGGCCAGATCCCCAGAATGCTAAGGCCATGCCAACGCTCATGGCTGTGCGTGTCACAGAGAATGCGTCAGAGTGGAAAGAGGTGCTGGTCTTCCCATCACTATTCAGACCTCTTCCTTTTCAGTGTTAGGACATATCTGGCCACGTGATCATAGTGCTTTCCCCTCCTCTGTAAGGGATGACCCTCAGCTTTCCTAAGCCTGATTAGTTTCATGCTACAGCTGCCTCTGGCCCCATCCTAGCCCTTCACACTGCAATTGATGGATGGATGGCAAGTACCAGTTTGTCTTTTCCCTTGGGACAGGCCCAAGGCTGCCCATCCATGGATCTCCCAGTGTGTGCTGGTAATATTTAACAATGGGCTTTCCAGGAAAGAAAGCTTAAATAATAATAAACAGTGCAGATATAATATCAGGGGTGTGCAGCATGCAGTTTACAAATCGAGTATAAATTCTGCCAGTACATGCTCATTGATTTTTGTCAACCTCTTGTATGGCAAAGCAGTTCTGACATGAATGCTGACTGATATTTCACTTGTGACATAAGATGACAATGGAACAGTGAAGATGTCCTGAGGAATGCTGACCACGTGGCAATGACATCATGAGGGACCTCTTGGCTGAATTAGATAATGGCTTTTGAAAGCTAGAAGGTGATTTCTTCCATTTTTCCTTGTATTCTGTCCACAGTGTAATCCAAGCGATACGCTTTTAATGTTGGCCTGCGATTATGAACATCTTCTCCATCACTTTTTCATAAGTCTAGAGGTTAAGAGAGTGATCAGTTACACCCTGATGGATGGCATCTGCCAGTTCCTGTGGTGTAAATACTCTCACCAGGGTGGATCCCAAGCACCACTGTGACACCCTTGAAGGGGGACTAGAAATTGAAGGGCAGCAACACACCATTCTCCGGCTCTAGAGGAACACAACTTCGAGAGCGCAGACAGCAGTCAAAAGTGGGGAAATAATTAGGAGTGAAGAATTTTGAGTTTTTTTTGATGGCCTTTGTTTTCAGTGTAACTTACTGAGTTACAAGTTGATGTAATTCAACTTTAGATAATGGCTTTCTTTCACGACTGTTTTGCAAACATCCCGAACACTTCACAGCTGGAGCTTGTGAGCTGGCAGGGGTGACCTGGCACAGAGGCGGTGAACGCATGTCCGTCTGACGAATGGACATCCTCTGCCTTTTCTCTGACTCTGAGGGCCTGGATGGGTCTCTTACCCTCCTCTTTCTCTGCATCCAATGCAAGAGGCTATTAATGGTTACTTCATAGAGGTGCTGGGAGAGTTAATTAAGGTTTGCTAAGTACTTTGAAATCCACGGATGAAAGGCCCAGTGGGGGAGAACTTTATTATTATTCTCATGCATCATCTTAAGAAGTGTATGGTGATGATACCCACCTGGTACTTTTCATCTTCAAAGCATTCTCCAGACATTAGCCAATTAAACGTCACTGTTCCCTGCCCGGTCAGTGGGTGTCCTCCAGGAAGGGAACCGTGCAGTAAGTGGGTGACTCCTTTCCCCTCGGTCATCTGGGATTGGTGGTCAGTGCCAGGAGGCCAGCTCCTCCAGCTGCAGCCTTCCGTCTGGGCTCTGCATTGCCCTTTGAAGCCTCAGTGCCCTCTGTTGCCGATGGCGGGAGGCCTGCATGGGACTTTGAAACCCGGTCACTTCTCTTGTGGCTGGTGTGATGTTACCCATTGAATGTTGTTGGTTCTAAGGTATCATTTATCTCACATTAAAAAAAAAAATGTGAATCCCTGAGACTTGTGTGCATTTCCAGCTGACCAAGGATCATGGCTCAACTGGGAGTATTTTCCTTCTCCTTCTCCCTGGCACATAGGATAATCATGTCCTACAGGGTCACAGGCTAACAAAGGTGGAGATGTGGTAAGACCACTCTTTCCAGCTTTCTGGTTTACTTCCTGCTATTTTGTAAGAGGAACTTCTCTTCCTCCTGCTCGCATTACAACGGTGGCACAAGATCACGACATTATGTGAGAACACAGATAACCAAAATGAAGACAAGGTGACAATAATCCTAAGATTCGCAACCTGGAGGTGGGTGCTGGACACAAGTTACTGCCATTTTCTCCCAGGATTTTCTCTTTATGAGGAACATTTCCCTCCTCTGATGATAAAAGTAACTGAGACTTGCTGTGGGGAAAAATCTGAAAATACAGAAACGGGCGTACAACGTAGCATTACATACCAATCACTGATAATCCCATTGCCCAGAGAGGGCACATTAAAATTGAAATAATTATTTTATTTCTATATGACATAAGTGAGCCTTGTTAATTACAGTTGACTTTTGGATGAAGTTTTTTTTTCTATCATGTGCCTATGTTTATCATTTCTTCTACTTATATACATTTGTACTTACTGCTACCTGCACACAAAAAAATGTAAAATGGAAAATGAGAATAATTTTCTCTGATTTTTCATTTGATTTGTATGCGGTTCAGTATTATCTCCCAGAGCTCATCACACACACACACACACACACACACACACACACAGATGCATGTATATATATATCTCTGTACTGTGTATTTTATTCTGAGGTTTATGCCTATGTTAATTTACTGGGACTCCATAGCAAGTGCCTCACAGCTCTGGAGGCTGGAAGCCCAAAGTCCAAATGACCTCTTCTTGTAAGAATACCAGCCATGCTTCATTCAGACCAACCCTACTCGCCTCATTTAATCACCTCTGTAAAAACCCTGTCTCCAAATACAGGCACATTCCGTGATATCGTGGTTATGAGTTCAACATATAAATTCGCAGCAGTGGGGACTCAGTGTAGCCCCAGATAATATCCAAGTGTTTGTGTCCGCCAAAAGTCATGGACAAGTGTTCCCAGTAGCTTATCTCTATTAACCACAGTGGGAAGTGACTCAGGGCCCACGCACAGTAGAAAGAATGAAGAAACCTGTTCCATTCACATGATGGACTACGAAGCCACAAAAACCAGCCCCTGCTCTGGATGACGCAAGTGACTCCCAAGACACACAGCCGAGTGAAAGAAGCCACGCACAAGCCTCCACAGCTTGATTCCATTGCTAGGAAATTCAGGAAGAGGCAACATAAATATATGGTGAGGAGGTTGGGTGGGTGTGCGGAGAGGGTCTTACATCAGATTTTCCACATGCAAAGAAGTCCTTGAGCTGTGAGTTTAAGACTTGTGGACTTTATGTAAGCCATATGTCAGTTTTTTTAAAAAAAATGAACTGGCACCCATTTCCCATTATCACTGAGTGTTTTCCTGAAACATGCTGTTTAGTGGCTCTCATTTTCATAAAATGGCTAGTGATTTCTGACCACTCACCATGTGCCAGGGACAATCTCAAGAACTACCTGTACTAACCAAATTAATCTTCACAAAATCTTAAGAGGTAGCTTGCCAACATCCTACCCATTTTACAGATGAGGGGAACAGGACACCAAAAGCTAACTTCCTCAGGTCAACATCACAAATGAGTGGTGACGTCGAGGTTGGAAACCCACCATCTGATTAAGAGGTCACACTCCTAACCACTCCACCATCTTGCCTTTCTGGTCAGGTACCATGATGGCTCATGCAAACAATCCAATGAAATTTTCTGTCTCTCTGTTGGGCATGTAGGTAAGTACCTTTTGTTCCTATTACAAATTAAGCAGCAACAAACAATCTTAAATGCATATCTTTTTCTGCACCCCGATTCCTTCCATAGCAGAGTCTAGGTTCTAATCTCTGAATTTCTGCTCTGTATAGTTAATTCGTTCTTCTGATTAAACCCTTTCATATACCTGCAATTAACTGCTTATTTCCATATCTCCATAACATGTCTCACTTCTTTTAGGCCATCCATAAAAGTCCTGGTCATCACCTCCTAACATTTTACCCCTGAGCCAGACTTTCCTAACCCACCCCAACCCCAGCAGAGCTGTGGGCCCCTCCTACTAGAGGTCAGCCTTCCATTAGGCACAGAAAGGATACAAATACTCTGCCAAATGATCAATACTCAGGAAAAGCAAAATTGAAATTCTGTCTCAGTGTGTGTGCGCGTGTGTTTGTGATAGTCTATAAGTGCAAACACACACACACACACACATGCACAGACATATACACATCCTTCCAAATGGACCTTACTTTATCTGGTCTGGTTAATCTTTGTATGAAAGGTCAGAATAAATAACTCTTTGAATGTTCATCCCCACAATTCCCAGGCCTTCTGATGGATGCTTAGGGCTTCAACAATTTGATTTAAGTGAAGGATGGTCCTTGGTACCAGGAGAGAGCACCGTGTCCGAGGAGCATGTAGATTTTATGACTTCTTTTTTTTTCTAGTCATTACCTTCATGCATCTCCTCTGAAGCAAAGTGATCTTTCTTCTCGAGAAATTGTTCCTTTGCTCCCAAGGAACTTTTATTTGCATTGATATTTGATGAAGGAACATGTATTGGTAGCTGTCTGATCAGAGTTCAAATCACATGCACAGGGCCTGATACATAATCCACTTAATTTAAGAGAGTGCATTAACCTGTACTGACAATGTACCAGCCAAATTGCTTGGTGTTTTGTTCAGTGATTCATTTAATGTATTAAGCAGCACTTACCCATCATCTACCGACTGTCGGGTATGTGACAAACATCTTGCAGCCTGGGCTTCCCATCCTGCCGCCACAGCTATTGGCTCCTTGGTGAGGGGTGGGGCCCAGGCGAGAGGCAGAATCGCTTGACATTGGGGTGGAGAGCATCAGAATCCCTAAACGGGACTTCAGCCACCACAGATAATTCCCCTAGAACGTGCACTGCAAAGCAGCTGCCTGTGACCTTACCAGCAGTTGCTTGAAGTAAATAAAACCTCTTTCCCTTTTTGAAGTTCCAAATCTTGAGAGGGGAGGTGGAGAGCTGGTGATGGTAAACCACGCAGCGCTGGAAGGCAGGGCCTGGACACACGGTGGGCAGTGGGCTGGCCAACGTTTTATCCCCTAGCTGGTCCAGGTGGAGCTGCGGCCCCCGCAGCCAGGGTGAGCAGAAGGGGCCAGTGTGGACCCTGGAGGGGCTGAGCTGTGTATGCCCGGTTCCTCCTGCCAACCTCACAACAGATCAGTGAGTTGGGTTCCCAGAGCCTGGGAAGGGAGGTCGGGTATGGAAGAGAGGCGGGGACCTCAACCTCCTGTGAGCAAAGCCAGCGGTTGGCATTGCCCCTGACAGGCCATGCCCCCAGAGGAGAGGCAGGGTCCTGGCCGAGCCTCAGTCCCTTAACAGCCTCTCCACCCACCTCAACGTCATTGCCTGGAGCACTTGCTGGATGCACAGTATCTGTGCCGTTTGTAGCAGTCTCTGTAATTGCTTCACATAATACATTCTGTTTCCAAGGGTGTGTGTGTGTGTGTGTGTGTGTGTGTGTGTGTGTCCGTGTCCTGTTTGCTGCCATCCCCAAATTCGATTTAGAGAAAGTTCCTATTTGCTGGTAAGAAGCTTTACATTCTTAGGCCATTTCATTCCACTGAGTTAGCTCCCCTTTCCTTGTAGGCTCCTCAGGGAAACTGTCGCCCTCCTTGGTATTGGTGGTGGTGGGGGCAGGGACTCTCTCTTTCCTTGTCTCATGGGGAGAACTCATTTGGGATGAGATGAACTTCAGCTGCCGCCTCAATCCTGTCCCCCCTTCCCAGGACCTGAGCCCCCAGGCCTGCCACATGCCAATGGATTCAGACTTGTTCTTAAATAACTCCTTCGACCCTGAGGGTATCTCCTGAGTAGTTGAAACAGGAGGTATGACATCTGCAAACGCCCAGGGTCTAGATCAGCTGACTTTTTCTGTAAAGGTCAGACAGTAAATATTTTCAACTTTGTGAGCCATATGGTCTCTGTCACAATGACTCAATTCTGTCCTTGCAGTGGGAAAACAGTCACTGGCGTTATGTAAACAAAAGCTCATGGCCATGTTCCAATAAAACTTTATTTACAAAAAAGCAGACTGTTGGCCAGATTTGGCCCGAGGGCTGTAATTTGCTGACCTTGGTTGGGGTACTGAGTGGGTCTTCTCTGAGCCCATAACATACTGCAATGTCGAGATGAGGGTTCTAGTCCTAGCTTCGCCGCTGACCAGCTGCTTGACTTTGGGTAAGTCACCCAACATCTCTGGAACAGTTCAGTTTCTCCTTCTGTAAAATTATGGGGTGGATCTGCATCAGAGGTTGCAAACTGGCCATCCAAGGTTGCGTCTGGCCCCCAGATGTGTGTTGTTTGGCCCACGTCGTATCCAAAACATTTTGAATTCATTTCCAACATTTCAGATGGGAAGAGTTCATATTAAAATCCAGATTTCTGGCTATTCTTGAAATATCAGAAAATCTGGCACCCCTGGGCCCACATTCCCTGGTGGCAGGCGTTGGCAGGGCTGAGAGCAGGGTCTGGTCCCTTGGCTGGGTGTGTGCCTCGGAGCTGTGACTGCCTGTGCCGGGTGTTTGGGTCTGTGACTCTGGAGATCCCTGTGCCGTTGTGGTTCGCGATCCATGTTTGCCCAGTAGGCCAGACTTGCAGCATGGCTGTGCCAGGTGTTTGCATCCTCTCCGCCCTCCCCTTCCCCAGAGTCCTTGGTCTCTGTTGAAAGGCGTGTCGTTGGGGGGAAGACAGCTCTACCCTGCACCAAGCCAGTCAGCACACTCTGTCCCGTCCTGGCCCTACAGTTGGTTCAGAACTGGAGGTGTGAGCTCCAGGGGACAGAGCGACTCCTGGGCTGGGCATGGGATGCCGGGACAGAGCCGTGCCCCTCCTCGGCAGGGGGCAGGCGAGCAAACACGGAGCCCTTGCTTTGGAGTTTTCGAGAGCTAGTGACTATGGGCAGGAGTAGGCGGATTCATACCTTCCTCCCTTGCTGCTTGGGCAGGAGACTTTGAACACACTCTGCATGGTCTCCTTGAGTTGCCCCATGGAATGACGCTCCAGTTGCCCTTGGTGGTCACTCGCTGGATGACACACCCTGTATCAGCTGCTGACCCTTTCCTGTCTCACTTCCTTACTCTCCTACTAGGGGTTTTCTAGAACCACCCTTTAAATAAAGCACTTGCACTAGAGTTCTGATTTCAAGTCTGCTTCTCAAGCAAAGGTGGCAAATTATAAAGGAGAGAGAAAATGAGATAGAGACAAAAATGAGGGGATCCTTGAGGCAGCCCAAATGTCTGGATGGAACCACTCCTGAAACCCATACTACCTTTGCATCTTTCATTATCAAAACCAATAATTCCCTTGATGTTTAGTTTGGCTTGGTACGAGGGTTTTTTTGTTTTTGTTTTTTGTATCCAAATCAGCCTTTTCTATACAGAGATTTTTTTTTTCTACTTATCTAAATTAATAAACAGTTTTGCATTAAATTTCAGGCTAATGAACTAAGTAATGCAGGCAAGCTTCAGGACCAGCAGTGGGGTTTTTCACATGGAATTTCCTTCAGCTGCCTAACCAGAACGTTGTGCACTTAGAACGTCTCACACTGTTTCTAGAAATTTCTAGAAAGTTCTGATGAATAAAGTACAGGGCTGTTATCAATCTCTAGGTCTGCTGGTTTGCTGTTACTATCTCCAAACCAGCAAATCTAAAGATTGATAACAGCCCTGTACTTTATTCGTGCAGAAACTCTGCAAGGTCCTTGGGGTGCTGAGTGGTCCATCTAATGGTTTGGGATGGGAGAAGCCACCCGCTCCTCTGCATTCATAGTTTGATGAAGGGGCCAGGCTCTTGGTGGCTGCTCTGCCTTCGATTCCCCTGGGCCCCACTGGCCAGAGCAGAGGAGAGTCATCACCTACTTGAGCATGAGGATCCCCTCATGTTCTTCTAAAGATGATTGTCTAGAGGCAAAGGTCTTGCCTGTGCTCACCCAGCTTGTCTGTGGCACCGGCTGTGACGAGAACCCAGTTGCTTGGTGGCCTTGCCCTTCCCCTGGCCCATCTTCCTCTGGAGAGCATGTCTGGGAACCTCCAGTTAGGCACCAACTCAGGTTTCGAAGGGCTTACAAAGTTTTTTTTTTTTTGGGGGGGCTCCTCTTTAGGAGAAAGAATACAAAAGTAATACAAGTACAAAATAAAGAAAAGGAATCTGAAATGCTTGGAGAAAGATAGCCATCTGTCTTCTTCTCTCTGGTAGAACATTCTAGCACATGCCAGAACTCAGAGGGTCTTAAAACCCAAGCTTCTTTAGTATTGGCAAGTCCTCTTCTCCTCCCAAGAGGAAATATGGGGGTCTAGTGTGTTCCCAGCTTTTGGGTCCCACTCAGAAAACAGTGGCCACCAGCTCAGTTCCAGCCTAAGACGATTCGGAAGGGGTCCTCTCTGGGGCCTGCTCTGGTTGCCTGGTATCTCAGATCTCATTCTACAGAGCGGCACTCGTCACCACGAAGATTCCAGCCAACACACCGAGGGCGTCTCTGGGGGCTCCATGATGAGAGGGGAGGCCGTGGGACCCTCTTCCTGGGAGAGAGGACTGTTGTAAAGTCTGAGGCCTGTCCCAAGTCTCTGTCTGGCTGGACTGATGTGGCCGTGAAGACCAGGAGTCACCCAGGTGCTCCTGTCACAGAATAGAACCCCCAAGGGCTGGGAGTTTCACGTTCGTCACCCTGCAGAGTTTAGGTGGCTGAAAAATATTGGTTGACTAACTGAATGTATTTTCTGTCATGGGAGCTGAGTGAGGAACTTCGATGCAGTATCTCATCTAACCCTTGCACCAACCTCCAAAGCAGGGGCTGGGGTTGTCTTTGTCTAGAAGGGATGATGGAGGCACAGTTGTAAGAACTTGCCAGGGTCCAGAGCTGGCAGCTGGCGGCATGGTCTCTGAGTCTTGCTCTCTGATAGTAACTGCACTGCTTCCCAGTGTGTGAGACCCAGGTGACTCCCAGGAGGGAGGGGCGAGTTCAGAGGGCGAGGAAGGCAGCCTGGGGAGTGTTAAGTCACCTGGGAGACGATTACCCCTCCTGGCAACTTTCTTTTGAGTCTCTGGATCTCAGGCAAGAAGGGAAGCTCAGCCTGAGATGAGAGGAACTTAAATACTCCTTTAACCTGCTCATCTCCTCCACCTTCAAATGGTGGAGAGCAAGATCCGAGTCAGGACCGTCAGCTGCCGCAGGACCCAGAATCTTCTTGAATGTGTTTTGCGGTCATTGCATTTATCTTTAAGCGGTACCTTCTATGCATTGCAGCCATCTTGCTTCTTTTCCGGTGTAGGTACTAACTAAGTTTCCTTTCAAAATAAGTATTTGAATAATTTTGATCGTGATGAAATAATTTAGAATTTCACATAATTTTAAAAATATTTTGATAATTGTAGTAGAATTCTAATCAGTTTAATTGTAATACCATACCAGGGCACGCCTGTAATCCCAGAGGCTCCGGAGGCTGAGTCAGGAGGATTACAAGTTCAAGGCTAGCCTCAGCAACTTAGCAAGTCCCCAAGCAATTTGGCAAGACCCTGCGCCAAAATAAAATCTATTTTAAAAAAAGGACTTGGGGATGTGGCTTGGCAGCTAAGTACCCTTAGGTTTAATCGCAAAATGGAAGAAAAATAGTAATACCATAATAAGGATAAATCTTTAAGTAAAACTCAGGAGGCAAAAACGAGGATGATCACATTTGGTGGATGTTGAATTGGATTTCACTGAATCCACAGAAATGGAAGTTTGGGAGCGGGATGGAGATTCTTATCTCAGGCCCTCAGGTGGGGGTCATTACCTGGTCCAGGGAGGAGGCCTTCAGAGTCAGCCCACAGAGTTGGTGGAAGGTTTAGACTAGGCTCTAGGAGAGGGCTGGGGGAAGAGCCGCAGGAGGTCAGGAAAGATGTGGGTCCTCAGAGTGTGGAGCCCGCGGGAAAGAGAAGCACGGGGGCCCGACAGTGGCTGAGCACAGGGTGCTGGGATCCACTCAAGGGATGGGATGATGGAGCCACTCTGACAATCCTTCCTTCCACCAGGGGTTGCCAGAGGCTCAGCTCGGCCCCAGGCCAGACCTCCTCAACCTTTTCCATGCGTGCCCCAACAGCCAAGGGGGCTTGGTTGAACTTGACCGTGTAATGCCCACATAGGAATATTCCAATATTACATCTCCTCCCCCAGTTCTGAGGGGCAGACCCACCTCCACCTGGGTACCTTTTGAGAACTACTCCCCAGAATCATGAAAGACAAATTCCGACTCCTTCCCCAATCCCAGGAATGTTCTAGTAGGAGTGTGTGTGAGTGTTTGGGGGCTCCCCAACCATTGAATTCAATTCAATTTTGAAAAATTAAGACTTTAAAAAACTGTTGTCAGTTAAACTGGACCAAAGACTTAGGCACTAGAACTGAGACCCTGTGCCTAAGAGAAGAAAAATGTAGGCCTAAATCTCTACCATGTTGGCTTAGAACTGACTTCCTTAACAAGACTCTTAAAGGGCAAGAAGTAAAATCAAGAAACAATAAATGAGATGGAGTCAAACTAAAAAGCTTCATCTCAGCAAAGGAAACAGTAATGTGAAGAAAGAGCCTATAGAATGGGAGAAAATCTTTACCACATGCCCCTCAGATAGAGCATTAATTTCCAGGATATATAAAGAACTAAAAAAAATTAACATTAAAAACCAAATAACCCCATCAATAAATGGGCTAAGGAACTGAACAGACATTTCACAGAAGAAGATATACAACACATCAACAAACATGGAAAAATTTTCGACGTCTCTAGCAATTAGAGAAATGCAAATCGAAACTACTCTAAGATTTCATCTGACTCTATGGCAATTATCAAGAATACAAGCAATAATAAGTATTGGCAAGGATGTGGGGAAAAAGGTACACTTGTACATTGTTGGTGGGACTGCAAATTGGTGCAACCACTCTGGAAAGCAGTATGGAGATTCCTCAGATTTTTCTAATCCAGTTTAAAGTTGTGCGCTGTAACAGCTAAAGTGGGTTCAGCTCCATTCAGAATTCAGCAGAATGGGGGCACACCTGTTTCGCCAGTTTTGTCTTATTGCTAGGTGTGCAACAAAGTGAACTTATAAATGTTCTGTCTCCAAAATCCTGTGTTGTAGATTATTTTGCATTTATCCTAAGAATGCCTCTTCTTTCGTTTCCATAAATGTAAAGAACGTGAGCCAAGTTTAGATAGTCGCACGTATTTGAACTTGGAAATAAAATTTCTAGATGCTTCTCTTTTGTGTCTTCAGATCAGTTTCATTAAAGTGTGTTCCAAAGTCGCCAGGTGAGTTGCATAAAAAAAACAAACCCCTTGCCTGGGTAAATCAGGAGTCGCTTGTAATTGCGTAACCAAAATGAAAGTGTGGAAATGATTTGCACCTTGGATGCTGAGCTTGGTTTGGGATGTGCTGACCAGCAGCGATAGATTTCTGGAAAGGGCGAGTCTTTTGGAGTTCGTGGGACCTACAGTCTCTTGTGATGATTCTACTCTGTTCCTGTAATACGATAGCAGCTATAGACAAGCAATGATCATGGCTTTTCTCTAATAAATCCCTCTTTGTGGACCCTTCAATCTGAATTGCATGCATTTTTATGTGTCATAAAATATTGTTTGATTTTCCCCCAACCATTTAAAAATGTAGAAACCATTCTTAATTCATGAGCTACAGTTTGCTGATGTCATCTCTATCCCCTGAGTGTCACACGGTTTTCATCAGTTGGGGCATCCTTGTGTTGGTGACCCACTCTGAGGGATCAGTAGGAGTGACCTTGGAAATGGGCAGGCCTGCCTGGAGGGAGGACCAAGTCTGAGTCCCGGGCAATGCTCCCTGTCTTCCCCGGGCCGGTGGTCACCTGGGTGGCCACTCGGACACTTATTCATTCAACTCTACATTCCTATCTAAGCTTGTGTTCTAGGCATATGTAATACTTCACAATGCAAATGTTTGACAATAAATTACATAAAAATTTAAAAGATACAATTACAATTCTCATTCAGTAACTAACAAATGTTACTCATCTGACTTAAGAGAACAAATTCATTCTAATTAAAGTAGCACATTTGTTTATTTGAGTCATTGAGGTTTCAAGTAAGATCTTATTGGGAAAAAAAATAATCCCATTGCTAAAAATCCTTGACAGTAGCAGTTTTATCAGCACTGATCCTCCCACAGTGGTGGGAGTGCCCTGTCTGATCTGTCCATGATGTTGCCATATCAGATGATGCTGGTTTAGATTTTTATTTGCCCTTGACATTATAATTTCCTTCATGTTTGTAGAGTTTCAAATCTACACCATTAAGTATCTCATGACCTTGGACAACTTACTTGACTTCTCTGTGCCTTAGTTTCTTCACTTGTAAAACACAGCGAAGGATAGTAGCTGCTTCACAATCTGTTAAGAACATTGAAATCAGGAAGCTCACGTGGCTAGTATCATGAGTGGCACATACTAAGTACTCAATAAATTTGCCATGATAATTGATCGACAATTTCATTCTCACAGCAACTGTATGAGGCTTAGAAGAGGAGACCAAGCTCCCATCACCCAGCTAATAAATGGCAGAGCTGGAGCAAATCTCAAGTCTATCCAAAGAACATGACTTGAGGGTGGAGTGATCCACTGGGGGATGTTATGCTCCCCGGGGGGCTCTGAACTCTACTAAGTGCCTGTCTGTGCTTGGGTGAAAAGAAAGCCCTCTGAAAACACTGAGTGGATACATGGAATAAAAAATAATGCTGATAGGCTGTTGCCTATAGTCCAAGACTCACACCTGCGGGGTGCTGGGGGTAGGGGGGGCGGGCTGCAGGCACCCTCCCAGCCGGCTACTGAGGTTACAAGAGAGGAAGACAGGGGACCCCAACTGCAAGCTTTCAAATCAACGCTGAGGGCTTCCTTGCCCTGAACGTTTCCCCTGGCCGCTGTCCGCAGAGGGACTGACACTTGTCCTGAAAGTCCTCCCAGGGCCTGCAAGCCAAATCGAAACTACTGCTTCTGTTTGTGCTTGTTCCTGGTGGGGCTGAGACGGGGGTGAAGCTCCTGGGGGCTTGGGATGACTGTTGGTGACTCTGTCCTTGGGGCTTTGATCTGCTGTCTCCAAGGGACAGGGCGCTGTTCGTAGAAGTGACTCTTGGTTTCATCGCTTGTGTGGTGGGAATTTTGAGGGTTGCTCAGAGGGGTGGGGGGGCGTAGGATCTGGGCCTGGAGCGGCTTGCAGGGGCTTGCTGGCTGCTGGCTGAGCTCTGCGACCCCTGCTCCATCGACATGACTGTCACGTAGGCCCCGCCTGTGGCCATGTGGTGTGCCTGGGCTGGGCATAGTTAGGCCTCTGTTGGGGGCCGAGGGCCGGAGAAGAGATGAAAAAGACAGACCATCTCTCTACAAAGCAAAACCTGCCCCCGCCCCCCGGCTGCCTCCACAATGACTGGAGGGCTCTTGGTGGGCGACTGCTGGCGGATTCAGCCCTGAGCCGCGGGCCCTGGCATATGGCACTGCCCCAGCCCCGGCTCTGACCCTCCCTGCCCTGGCCACCAGTGTCTGGGCCGCCTGGATCCCCAGGGCCCAGCAGCCTGTCATGGCAACAGCTGGGGGAGGGGCCCCGCCTGCAGGCTGAGATGGATGGGCTGCCGGCCAGGTGCCAGAGGGTCCCCTCCCTGGGGTCTGGGGCGGCGGGGCAGGGAGTGACACCTGGGGAACAGCAGGAAGGCCTCTGTCTGTGGAGGGGGGCTGAGAGCAGGGATATGAGCGACCACCAAAAACTGTGGGTGTCCTCCGCCATCATCTGCCGTCCCCTCCCCTCCTCCAAAGAAAAGAGTAAATGCAGAAGCCTGGCCGGGGAATTTTGTTGGAGATGCCTCCAAGGGAGGAGGTGGCACAGTGACTCCTTTGGACCCCGGCTGTGCCAGACCCTGATTTCTGGCAGATGACCTTCCCCTCCTGATGCCCCCTCCTTTGGCGAATTGGAGAGGCGGCTGCTTGACAGGTCCCGGCACCATCTGTCCCAGCAGCTCCCTGGTCATCAGCTGAGAGGAACTGAATGGAGACGTTTGACTTGCAAATGTGGGGAGCCCTGGCCCAGCGGGGAAGTGGGGCAGAGTGGGGCTGGGCCGGGGAGGCAGGGGCAGGGCCAGTGTGGCTGTGGCATGGGGTCACCCTTGCAGGCTACTCATAGCACTGGAGCTGATGTTGAAGCATTTGTCTCCTATCTATCTGCAGCTCCATGCCATAGACTCTCAGGGGCATTTATGTTCCACATGGAGCAGGGAACAGAGAGAAGACTGGATTTGTTTGCCAATACAGAAATACTAAGCAATTTTTGGTGCCCAAATCAGAACCTCAAATACTACTTAATGATAAGTTTTTTTTTTGGGGGGGGGTGGATGCTCTCAAGTTCAAGTCATGGTGCTATCTTAAATTCCATCTACGCTACAGAGGACACAGGTGCTGCCCCCAACCCTGCTCCCCCAGGTCAGGTAAAGGGCTTATGACTTGCTTTCTAGCTGTGGATCTGGATCTCTGGGCATGCATACTCTTTGATCTTTTATGTGTGTGTGTGTGTGTGTGTGTGTGTATTCAGATCAAGATCTGTACTAAAGTAAGCCAACTTCAGCTAGGCCAGTCACCTCAAAACTACGATTGCCTAAAAATCAGGACATCCAAACAGGCTTGCAACCAAGGAGAGTCCCGAGAGAGTCCCGTGGGAAGGAGGTGCTGGGATTCGGCAGGAGACATCACTGGGATCTCTTTGATAGGGCACCTTAAATGGAAATTATCAAATGGCTTTTTAAAACATGCACTCTTTTGTTTGATTAGCCCACTGTAGATAACCTTTATTAAACCTGATCTGAAATTACAGCCATGGCCTGGCGCTTCTTTGATGGTGAGGCTGTTCCATTTCCTGTTTATACTACGATACACGTTGCACCAGGAGATAAAGCACTTCTGAGGGATATTAAGACATAAAAGTCCCTTGGCTATTTGCTGGCACTGTTTTGATGTTTTCTTGCTCCCTGGAAATTAGCATATCCTTTTCAAAGGCTGCCTCTGATGAGAGTAATCCTTTGCCATGATGTATTCGCTAAAAGTCATCAATGATACTATATTGTGTAAAGAAATGACACATAAAAGGCATAATGCTAGATTATTGATAATGAGGCAACTTGTGTAACGGTTGCTTTTGGCTTTTCTGAAACATATTTTGACACCATAAATACACTGGGTTTCTATTAATGAGGATTTAATGCTTCTGAGATTTTAAAGAAACTCACACGGAACAACTTTTCAAAGGCAAGAGCTAGCGGGGGGGCAAGTTTAACATTTTCACTAATTTTACTAAGTTATGTTCTATCAAAATGTTTTATTGCCTTCAAAATAAGAAACGATTATTAGCTTTTAGTGTTCCTTTGTTTTCGCAGTTTGGAGTTAATGAATAAGTACTGCATGGAACAGATTTGGGGGAAAGAGTTTTTTGCCCACACACCTACAAATTTTTTTTTCTTTTTAAGTAAGGAGAGGAGGAGTGAAGGAAAGAAAAGTGGGGAGAGAAGGAAGGGAGACAGAGGAAGGTGAGATAGAAAAATAAACGAGGGATGGTGTGAGGGAGGGAGAAAGGAGAGAGAGGGAAGAGAGGGAAGAGGGAGGGGGAGGAGATCTGTTGGTCAGTGATTCAAGGAAGGGGTTGGGGCAAAACTCAAGTTCAAGGCCATTTAGGAAAAGCATTTTTACTTGAGCTCCTGTGATCAGTCCATAGACTTGTCCTTAGTTCAGTTGGTTATCCTTGAAGCTCAAAGTCTGAAGAGCCCTGAGCTATGGAGTCTGGGCCAGTCCCATTCCCGGGCAGAACTATACCCAGACTAATTCCTGTAAGACGATTCTTGAGTTTTGCCTAAAACTCAACGCCAAGGGGTGCTTCGCTGCTCCTCTGTGATCACCAAAAAGTGTGAAGAGGAAAGCGATATGGAACGCCCTGGCAAAGAAAGGTTCTCCCCACTCTGACATCACTATCAATTTACACCAAGCACAAATTCTAGATGCTCACAGCGGGAACATTTTCTTAGAAATCCACACATCTTAAAAATAACGGGATGTTTCAAGCGGTCCGCCTGCTTCGGTCTGCTCCCCCATGCAATTAACACGCCTTGGGTTGTCTTCAGGATCAAAAATCTTTTCTTAATTACAGAAACACTGTTCTTGGGTTGCGGTTTGGAGTATTTTTCTCTTGGAGGTTTGATTCCGACTTGGCTATTAGAAGAGCCGGAATTGGAAAAGGGAGATTGGCAGGTGATTGGAGAATGGGTTTGGGTTCCACGTGTCTTGCCATTGAACATTGACCCTCTGCGACAGGTCCTGGAATGACCGTATGGGCACAAACTCACTTTTGCACACTTAGGAAATGATCAAGGCAATCCTTGAATTAAGGGGGGGGGGTCAGGAAGAACCTCTGGTGCTCAACGTCACCACATCACTGTCATCAGAAGCATCTGTGATTCTTGTCCTGGCCGAGCACACCTCTTCTAGGTTATTCTTGAGTCACTTAATGACAAAGGAACGGGCTCAGTCTTCCCCGGGATCTGAAAGATCATAAGGGGGGCGGGGCTTGAGTCTTGTGTTGGAATTTCTGGAAGTGAAAAGTTGGGGCTCCACATGCTACTGGAGGATTGGAGACTTCTATTGACTGTCCCGGAAACCTCCGGGAAAAGAGTCACATCCTTCTCCTCCCTGCCAGCTCCAGTTCTCTCCCAAACGCTTCCCTCCCAGCTTGAAGGGCATGATCAACCCAGGGGGTTCTCAATACTCAAGTGTCTGGCAGCAAGGTACTCGACCCTGCGGAGGGTAAGTGTTGAGAGGTCCCAGACCAACTCAGGCTGTGTGTGTATGAGGGGGTCCTCTCACATTCTCTCTGGTTATTTTGTCTTTTTATTTTTGCTGTGTGTTGGGTTAATTTTTAGTCCCCCGTAGACCAATAAGTGGCTTTACTACAAATCCACTAGTTTGTAGCTATCACCGATGTGGCTTACCGCGGGAGCTGGACAGATCCAGAAGGTTCTACGTGCCCTGCATGATCACAGGATGTCATGGCCACGTCAAGTCGATTCATGGACCAATGTCCATTTGGGGACCATACTTGGAGTGTAACTGGTCCAGAGAAAGCATTCTCAGAAGGACTAACTATCAAAGTGACCCAAGTGACTTTTTTATTCATAATAAAATGGATGTTTAATGTTATCGATGATGGTTTTAGCCAGTTTTTTCACTGCTGCGACTGAAAGACCCAACCAGAGCAACTGTGGAGGAAGAAAGGTTCATTGCGGGGCTCCCCGTTTTAGAGGTCTCCGTGTTTCCATTCCTAGGGCTTAAGGTGAGGCAGAACATCCTGGCGGAAGAATGTGGCAGAGGGGAGCAGCTTGCACGATGTTCAGGAAGAACATGAGAGAGATGCCACTCGCCAGGTACAAATATATACCCCAAAGCCATGCCCCCAATTAACCACCTCCTCCAGCCACACCCCACCTGCCTCCAGCCACCACCCAGTTAATCCCATCAGGTGACTGATTCGCAGATTGGATTAAGGCTCTTGTGACCCAATCGTTTCTTCTCTGTAGCTTCTTGCATTGTCTCACCCGTGAGCTTTCGGGGCACACTTCACATCCAGACCATAACAACGATGGAGATGTAATGGAAGGGACCATAAGAGTTCACCATCTTGGTCTCAGCTCGAGTTGGGGTGCATTTGAGGCTCTCTCTCTCTCTGAGAGTGCTGAGCTGGCCATAAACTACAGATACTGATGTCTCGGTGACGGCCATGGCAATTGTGAATTCTTCCGGCAATGGTTGAGTTGTGATTTTGAGAGCATTCGCTCTTTTTTTATTTTGCCCGTGAATAATTTTTCAGCAAGGAAGAAGCAAGGAGAGATGAGGATGAAGGTAGAGCAAGAACGAGGATATTATACATGTTTTCACCTTGAAAATGAGTCAATTCTATGTTTCAAGTCATACTCTCCTGCTTATCCTTGCTCATTCTTCAATAATATGCCCCCTGGCCTTATTAAAATTATCTGCGGAGTCCAGATGGGGAGGGGAAACAACACCCATTGAAAAAATGTTCATTATTCTGAAAAATTATGTTAACCTACTTTATTCCTTTTCCCTTGCAGGATGACAGTTTTGATCTCTTTAATGACTGTGTCATGACTTACAGACTTATAAAATGCTTTTGTGGGTACCACACCCACTCCCCAAAGACCACCCTCTCTGCATTTCTCTCCTCCGGCACTAAAGATATTAAATTGCGTGCAAGGATGATACCTTCTGAAAACACCTTCTGAGAGGTCAGAGGGTTCCTGGAACGGTCGTTGTACCTCTTCAAAAAAGGTGCTGCTGTGGGGATGCAGGGCAGAGTTGGGAGCTTTCTGGGCCTTGCAGCAGTTTCAGGATCTATGTGTAAGACACACCCGCGGGAGGGAGCTGCCCTGGTCTCTATACTTACCGCCATTGATGTCAGGCGCTGAGAGAGGAGTTCACAGTAGGAGTGGGGAAGGGGTGCTTGCTGGGGCACCCTGATGATCAAGATGGCCCTGCTTTAAGCACGTGACTCCAACTCTTCTCTGTCCACTCTTTTTTAACCCAAGGGAGCATTTCCCCTCCTACATGCCTACGCCTCACTCTTCTGCATACACCACAAGCTTCAGAGGATGCTGGAAGAATGTCAATGAATTCAGGATTCACAAAGAACGTGGGGCTGTGTAAATGTGAGCACAGAGTCCACTCCCCCACCTCCCAGACTGCTAAAGAGCAGGGATGCGGGTGCAGGAGGCTGCATTCCCGTGATGGGCAGGCCCCTGCACGGTTGGGCTTCCTCATCAGCAGCGGGGGATGATGACAGGCACCTCTCTGGGGTGTTGGGAAGGCTAATGCTAACTCGGACCTGCTTTGTGTTTCCTATGCAGGAACAATTTTTATCTGGACTCTTCCAGCGACCTGGAAGATCTCTTGCAGAGAGGTCTCGCGGTGCGTCAGAGCGGCTCTCATCAGGAGTTACAACATTCCACACAATGAATTCTCTTTTTCTTCCCTAAGCCCTTTCCAAACCTTCAGTCCTTTGACCTGAAAAAGGGAACACAGTGTTCCCGTGTTCCCATTTGTTTCTTCTCTTTTTTTCCTTTGCTAAGAGTGTTTCTTGAGGTTGACGTGAAAATGGCTAACGGGGACTTGGTTCATTGCACTTCCCGGCCCATGTCAGATGCCCGAGGAGGGCTTGTGGGTGTGAACCGGTGCTTCCTATTTAGCAATCTCCCCATTTCTTTCTACTTTCTTTTTTTCCTGGAGACGAATTACCTCTCCTGACAGACTGATGACCTCTTGACTGGGACTCTACTGGGAGACAATCCAACCGGGTTCCTCCGGGTCTCAGAGGAGGAAATGCTTTGCCACCACCCAGCTAGTGTGGCTCCCCTGTCACCCACCTGTCCTGGTAGTGTCAGGCCCTCTCAAAAGATTTCGAGCCGAGTTTTCTGTGAGCCCAGAGCCTCGGCCTCGGTGGAAATCCGAGGGTGGCTGGTGTGGAGCTCGAGTTACAGAAGCTAAACGCTTTCGAGACAATCCAAGTCAGGCTTGCAGAACAGCCAAGACAGGCAGCAAGGAACAAAAAAGGAGACAGTGGCTTCCTCTCAGCGTTTGGAAGGAGTGGTAATTATCCAACCTCCCCGTCCTGTCCCTCCTAACCACAGCTAAACAAGGCCGGGCACTTCACACCAGAAGCCAACCCCCGACTGGAGTCTTCTAACCCTGTTCAAAAGTTTCCTTTCAACCTGGACCATTCAATTCCGTCTTTCTTCCTTCCCTTTTATCCCTGGAACTGTAGCAGGGCTCTCTGGAGGAGCGAGGAAATCAATGCCTCACCTGCCTGCGCACCGGACTCGGCTAGCCTGGCCTGAAAGGGGGGCGCGCACTTCCTCGGCACCCCCACTGGCTGCCGCTCACCTTTACTGCTCTCCCGAAGAAAACAGGCCAAGGGGAACCTGGAGCCCCGGGACGGAAGAACTTTCCCAAGGGCCTTGGGGGCTCCGGCCCATGGTGGAAGGTGAGGCCGCCTGGGTTCTCTGCGGGGCCGGCCACTTCAACACCGCCTCTTGGCCTCCTCATGGACGAACACGTCCCAGAGTTGCAGGCAACGGCTGGCTGTCCTGTCCTTTAGGCCAGTGGCCCCTCTTAGAAACAGTATCATCCAGCGGGTAAGGATGCTGAATCCAGCAGCCTGGCTTCCATCCACGCCCTGGCATTCTTGAGCCACATGATTGCCCACCAATAATTCGACTTCAGGAAGCCTCGGTTTTCTCGTCTATAAAAGGGGGCGATCATATTAGTCCTTGTTTCCCAGGTTCCTGGTAATGATGGAGCACTTACAGAGCCCAGCCTGAGAGGGGTGGGATCCACGCCATCGGACGCAGCAGGATGGGCCACATAGATTGGGTCTGGTGTCCTGGAGAAGAGGAAGAATAAAAACCCCTTGAGTCCCTTTTGCTGATGTCTGATTGGGAGGTCACATGTCTTGCTACTCTGGTTTTGTTTTTCCATCCACCATTTAAGTTTAAAAATAAATACATACATGAATAAAAAAGGCAGTGAAACTTTTTCTTAAAGAGAGAGATCATCACAGCCTTCTGTTTCTGTTTTTCTGCTGAACTGGGGATTAAAGCCAGAGGTGCTCTGCGACCGAACTATCTCCCCAGCCCTTTTTATTTTGAGGCGGGGGTCTTACGAAGTTGCCAGGCTGACCTCAAACTTGCCGTCCTCCTGCCCCGGCCTCCTGAGTACCTGGGATTCCAGGCTATGCACCCTGGTGCCGGCTCCTACAGCCCTTTTAAGCCTCCCTGTCCGGCACAAAGCTCTTGACCACAAATTGAGCTGCAGGTGACCGACAGCTTGCACCTGCCCCATCCCTTCTCCTCCCTCGACAGCAACAGCGTATCCAGCAGCGAATTCCCTCCCTGCACACCTCACCTCTACTCCAGAAGCAACTTAATTGCCTTAATCACCAGGTCCAGTGGCCGGGCTAGAGAAGGAACCCCTCTACCTGCCTCTGGGGCTCTGAGGTTCAGCCCTCCCTGCCACTCACCCCTTGGGCCGACAGGCCGTTTGTTGGGCTAAGGAAGACGATACTAGAGGACTCAATCAAGGAGGGGAATCACACCCAGTGCGGCTTGACCCTTTCTCTGCCTCCATAACATGAGGGTCGGGGTGAGAGGAGGAGGATGGAGGAAAGGGGGGGAGGAGGAGGGGGAGGGGGGGAGGGAGAGGATAGGGGGTGGCAGTGCCAATGCTCGGTCACGAGTCTCTGCCCTGCCTTGCTCTTAGGGTGGAGGATACACCTCCCATCCCTGGACTCCAGGCTCAGGGGCACTGTTTGCTTTGGCCAAGGAGACGCTAGTAGACAGCTCCGAGCAAGAGCCCTGGCCTAGCAGGCAAAGGCCCTGGGTTGGATTCCCTGGTACCGAAAAAATCAAAAAGCACTGTGTGCCCAGGTAAGCCTGCCCCCCCTCTGCTCCTGACACAGGTGAACGGATGTCCTCGGCTGATTGCTGGCCTCTCTGCAGGGCCCCAGACGGGCACCATGAGCAGACCTAACCCAAAACAAAGCGAGAGGCCACACCCCGCTGGACCATGGCCAAGCCCAGTTGCCCCAAAGAGGAATGAGCAGGCTAAGTGACTCTCGTTTGCAGCCCCTGGGTTTCGGGTGGCTTGCTCTCGGCCGGGGCAGAGGGCAGGTGCTTCCTCTGGTCGCCACCGGGCTCCGCTGTTAGCGCCTGAGCAGAGCGCTCCACGGGGCAGAGCGGGGTTGTGAGGCCACCTGGAGCTCAGGGGGAGAGAGTCCGGGGACCGATTAGTCATGTCTGCCACAGGAAGAGTCATGGCACAAGTTCAGGTTTAAAGCCGCTCCTGGTGACTGACCCTGGGTCCTCCCAAAGGCAGGGCGGAATGCACAAGGCAGCTTGTTACAAAGTCTGCTCTATGCAGGTCGGAGCCCACGACATGTCCTCCGTGTTGGCGTATTCGTCTCCCAGGCCATCGCCAGTGTGGACAGCAGGCTGTGCCCTGCTCTGAGTGACTCCAGGATAAAGAGGAGAGCGGTTCTCAGGCTGTGCCTGACCCCGCCTTACGGCACTTTTATAGGGGCATGGTCTGCCGTGAGTTACTCCATTTGAGTTTCGAGTTGAGGTAGGAGTCCACACCTCGTCTGTACAAGTGAACGACCTCCCTAAGGCACAGACTGATGAGAAGTCAATCATGCTAATAAAAATGACCACCTGTGCTCTTATCGAACTGATCACATGGGTGCCGGGGTGTATCAACCCCATGTGGGAAAGACCAGGCCCTTGAACTTGCCAAACACCAGAGCCAAGGAAACTCCTCACCTGAGGGCCATAAGAAGAGGACACCCCGGCCCCATCACCTGTCATGAGCTTGCCCAGGAAAACTTCCGCAGAGATGGACTTCTGCTTCTGCACCTGGGCTTCATGCAGCACAGGACAGTTTCTCCTGCCCGTGACGACCAAGCACAGCCCACCCCCACTGGACACCTCGAGCTGACACCGCAAGCTGACCCTGGGAGACCGCTATCCATCAGGACCTGAACTAGAATGAGTGCCTGTGGGTGGACAGCTCTGTTCCCTGAACAGTTCCTTGGCCGGTCTGTGATCTTATCTGACCACCTGCCATGATGCTTCACATTTGATATCTGTTTTCTATCTTTGCTCTCAATTCAGCCTCTGGAACCCCTGTGGCCACCTTAACCCTTTCTTAGCCTTTCTGCATAGAGATATAGATGTTTGTGTAAGGTGTGATGTGTGACTTGAGTGTGATAGATACTAGTAAATAAGACTGGAATACAAGAACCTGTGATTTTTCTGGCTGATGACTATCAGATGACCCACAGATATTTGGTGAGATTTCAACCACTCAAAGTGGTGAGCTTGTGAATTTATGGTTATTCAATAGATTCTGACATTGTGGGAAGACACAGATGCATTTGGCCTATGTCAATGGTCTAGCTCACTCATGACAACCAGCATTGAAGGCACCACTAGCACACAGAGCTTCTTTAAAAAATCGACTTCTCCTGGGTTTCCAACTTGATAAGCAGTTAGTCCCTTTGTTGTGAAGAAAAAAAAAAAAAGGTGCTCCTTCTTCCAGCAGGTGTGTTCCGTGATGGTATAACTGGCTTGAAAAGTACAGCATGACCTGGGCTCTGGCCCCCACCTGGTCCCTTGGCTGAGCACTTTTGTCCAGTGCACAAACCATACTACTGTACACGGCAGGCCTACCAGCACAAGTTGGGATGAAAAAAATTTTTAAAAAGAGGAACTAAGATGAAAAGAGAAAAGTCTGCCTTCTCTGATGTCAGTCTGCCCAACTCCTTTCCTTTGGAGTTTTGAATGAGTCACCTTAGCCCCATTTGATCTTAGGCTTCAGGCTCAAAGAGCTTGTGTGTTCAGGGAAGTTGGAAGAATAGTTTAATTAAAGGTAGGTAAGTCACTACCAGACAGACACATTCTCTTCCAAGAGACGAAACGTCTCCCTCACTGAATCCCCAAGCCTGGAAACGGTGGAAAGTGCTAGGCTGAGAATCAAATCCCTCCAGTTTGCTGCCCACTGCTGTGTGTCGGGAACCTTGGAAAGAAACGCCGAGCAAAATCCTCCTCCTCCAGGTAACCGAAAACCGCAGCCAAGACCGACCCTGGGAATCAGATGGCTTGAGCTGGAAGAGTCCTAAGAAAAGGAATCACATCTGGTTCCATTTTCCCTGTGAAATTATCTCACACGGACCAAGTAGGTCCTTTCCTGAGTATATAAATGCACAAATGCGGAACGCACACGCACACGTGGTTGTTATCAAACAGTGTTGTGCAAAATTAAGTTGGCTGCTTTACGGTGCCGGGGAGAAGAATGGCAGGCATTTCAGACACACGGGCTTCTCTTTGTTGGGTCTGGAAGCAATCGCTCATAAAGATGGCTACTTTATCTCCAGAGGAGGACCCTTCGAGAACGGGCGTCACGCTGGGTTTACTCCAGGGACGGGGGTGGTCAGACCTGCAGAGGACCCGAGGTGCACAGAGCCCTGGTTGCTCGGAGATCTAGGGAAGGCAGTGGGTGTTAATGACAGAGGTCACTCCTGCTCCATGTCCCCGTCTGGTCTTTCCAACGAGGTCTCTAATGTGCTGACCATATGTGAACTCGGGGGCCATAAGGGACGGACTCACTGGGGCGTTTCAATTACCTTTGCGTCTCCGAGCCTCACATGGTGGCTACCAGGCTCCCACCAGAGACAGACCCTTCTAGACAAGAAGAAGACGTCGAGGAAAGACTCCCCCAGCCTCGGCTGTGGCGAGCCTTGGAAAGACTCCGTCCTGAGCCCGGAGCAGGGGGTGGGATGGGGCCAGCTGGGCATGTGGCTGAGATCCTCGTCCAGCGGCTGTTGCCAAGGAACCCGGATCCTCTAGATGAAGTTTCCCACGGGACCTGTGGGAGCCACGCGGGGTGGTGGGGGGCGGAGGAAAGAGGGAGATGAACTGAGAAGCAGTAAAAGGTGATGAGGCTGGGGGGCTGGGAGGGGCCGCGGGGCGCTTCCTCTCCCGCCTTCCCTGGGATTCCAGATGTTCTTACCACGGTGGGCCGCGCTCACGGGGAAGCGGCGTGGACGCAATTGCATGGTGGCCAAGGGACCGGAAAGGAGGAGCGCTGTGACGTCAGGGGTGAAATACGGGCCCCTGTCCAGGATTCGTTTTTCTCCTTAACTTTGGCATCTCCAAACGCGCCACCCTGGTGAGACACCTCGTGGAACGGTCGTCTGCCCCATAAGGACGCTTTGGCCAACAGTGAACTGCACATTCAACCGTGGTCCTTGATAGGCCATAGTGTCTAGAGGTGTCATGGCCCAACGATGTGCTACCCCAAACGTACCCCTGCTAGGTGACGCATGACCACACACGGTCACTCGGCGCATACAGTCGAAACAGCTCCAGGCTCCTCCTGGTCAGTGTCTCCTGACACCGTTCGGTGACTACAGCAGAGGACACGGAGTCTCTTGGAGCATGTGGGTCAGGGTCTGAAGTCCATTCTTGGAAAGGGATGTCTGGTCTACACAGATATTTGGGTAACATCTTGGGGACCCTGCCTGGCAGGAAAAAGAATTGGAGGAGAGGATCTTCTCTTCTGTCCCTTCCCAGGACATGAAGGTGGCCCAAGAGGGCTTTCCCTTGAAACGAAAAGTTGTGAAACAGAAATACGTCTTCGGTTAGCCCAGGGCCAATCAAAACGTGGCCCACCCCCTCGTCATTAGGGTGGGAGATCCGGAAAAAGTTGGTCCATCACAGTTTCTCTGAAAGGGTCCTGGTGGGGCATTAAAAAGAGGGAACCTGTTTTACGGGGTGGGTTTTTCCATTTCCCAGGGCAAGTGGGAGGCGTGGTCGTGGGGACAGTGTGGGGTTTTTGAGACGGTGCGAATGCGAGACTGGATAGTCCAGCTCCCTTCGCAGTCTGGCCGGGGGCTTTGAGAGTCAGTGGCTGGGGAGGGGTGGAGGGTGGTGCCCTCAGCTCTGCTCCCCAGGGGTCCAGAGAGGAGCATCACTGGGCCCTCTAGGCCTGGACTTCCCTGGGCAAGCTTCCCCTAGCGCAGGCCGAGAGCGGAGTCTAGGGCCGGCCCCACCTGAGACCACTGATGGCGCTCACCGCCCACAGCCTCTGGGTTACAGACAGCTCTGAGATTCCGACCCTTTGCTTCCTCCCGTCTGAAAAGCTGGACATGACAAGCAGCTTTCATGCTTTTTCTGAGAGTGAATTAATTAACACTTAAATGTATCCAGAGCTGGCAACCCCCCGGCCCCCAGTGACCTCTGCAGAGCTGCAGGTGCCCTGCAGGTTAGAAATAAAGAGAGGGAACAGGCAGAGGAGGACGACGGTGGGCAGAGGCATCCGACTAGAGGGCTTATGCCACGCGGTGGGGAGGAAGTGTCCAGTGGCCACAGCCAGTGCGAGCCCCCGACGCTGGCCGGGCCCCATCTTGGTTGCCTCCAGAGTGGGCTGTGCCCTACCTCGGTCCCAGCCAAGCTGGAGGCCGAGTCTGATGAGCTTCCAACTTGCCCCGAGAACCCGAGGCAACTCCAGGGGCGAGAGGAAATGAAGCCTGGCCATCCTCAGTGAGGAAACGGCGGGGTTCTTCCACCTCGCTTCCGGAGCCTTCCCCTGGCATGAATTAGGGGAGACTTATTTGGTGGAACTGCAGGTGTCTAAGAAGAACTTTGATTTTTCTAAACATTTACAATTCTCTTTTATGTATGCAGTCAGAAAATGGGTGAGGAAATCGAAAATGTAAATCTTTCAGCAAACGTGTGTGTCAGGGAGACGCCAGGCTCCCTTCCGACGAGCACATGAGGGGGAAAGACACCCAGGGAAGGAAAAGAGAATGTCCACAGAGCATTGGTGCCTCAGACAGGAAGTAAGGGCCTCAGCAGGAAGGGGCGGGACTTGTCCTGAGAGCCAATGGCCACCCTGGACCTCCAGGGACCAAGGTGGAGGCCACCTGGGGACAGCACCAGGGTCCCCCAGCCCCACATGACCTGAGAGACTCTATTAGAAAGGTGTGGGAGAATTTTATCTGTGTGGTTTGTTGGTTTTCTGTTTCTCCAGCCTTGAAACCAGTCTCCTTGGCGGGGGGGGGGATACATTAATGGACTGAATCTTCCCTGAAATCTCCTACACAGACAGACAGACAGACCGACAGACCCAGGGAAAACCACGAGGTCGATCAAACCTGTCTTTATCTGGCTTTCACATTCCCACGTTCTTCCCTCTTAATAAAACACCTCACATTTGTGCAAAACTGTCATCAAATAGAGAATCTCACAAATACCAAGGGCATATGAAATGCAGATGATAAAGAAGAATTGTGCAAAACTTCTATGAAGAAAACGTGGACCTTCTGCTGAAGAAAAGAAAGGCTAAGTAAAGAGAGAGATCCTTTGTCCTTGGACGATAGCGTTACCAGTCCTTTCTCCCCGAATTAGTCTGAAAACTCAAGCCAACACTGATAAAAATCTCAAGTATTTTTGGGTGCTTGGTAAAAATATTTCAACAAGTCTTCTACAAGAGTAGGGAGGAGAGAATAACCAGGAAATCCTTAAGGGGAAGGAAAAGAAAAGAGAAACAGTCTTCCCAGACGATGAACCAGGTTATAAGGTGGCAACTACTTAAACAGGGTCCTCGGAGGAACAGATTAGAGTCTCCAGAAATATAGTCACATGAATCTCAGAATCCAGGGTATGAAGGAGGGCCTGTTCAAACAAGCAAGGAAAAAGATAATTTATTGAATGCTGTTGGGACAACTGGCTAGCCATTTGGGGAAAAAAAATGCCATCATCCACCCCCCCCCCCACCCCCGCCCCCCCACCCCCCCGCCCAAATAAATTCCAGATGTTCTAAATATAAAAAAATAAAGCCATAAAAGTACTAGAAGAAAGCCTGGGTGAATAGTTGTATAATCTTTGAATGGAAACTTCTAGGCATGGCAAAAATGCCATAAGCCCTAAAGAAAAAGTTTGGAACATGTGGCAACCTAAAAATTAAAAACTTCTGTACAGCGAACACCACCAACAAAGCAAAAAATAAAACACAAATAGGAAAAATGTTTGAGACACATGTCAGAAGGTTAGTATCCCCAATCCAGAAAAACTTCTCGCTAATATAAGAAGCCAAGCAACCCGAATAAAACGGTACCTAGGCTTCATGTTGACAAAATGGTTTCAAACTCCAGTTGTCAAGACAAAACTATTTGAGACGTACGCTAAAAAACATTATTCACTGTTTACCTAGAACTCAGATTTAATGGGGAATCCATTATTTTTATTTGCTCCAATCTGCCAACCCCATTTGAAGACACATGATCTCATGCTAGCCCTAGAGTAACTCAGTGAGATAGAGAAAGAGAAGCTCATTAACCTTTCCAACAGCAGTTTCCTCCTCTGTCAAGTACAATTTAAGAATTAAGTTGGATGATGTTCATATTGCATTTAGGGCAGGGCATGCTGCGTAGAGAGTACTCACGGGTTAGTTTCCCTTTCTTCTACATGACGTTCATTTTCAAAGATGATAAAAATGAGGTTCAGAGAGGGGAAGTTATTGGCCCAAGTTTGCTCAGCAAGTAAGACAGAACGGGTCCTTGCTTTCCCAGTCAAATGACCTTATTCTTGGTCACTCCTACCACACATCTCTTGCCTTCCCTCAGGCCTCCCAGGGCCCCGTGTGATTCTCTTGTTTTTATTCTTGGGTCCTTTGAACCTGATCACGTTTCCTCTGTCCTGGGTACTTGATCTTTGTCCTCTACCCAATCAATCAATACTCTACCAAGTGACGGGGGTCAACTCTGTCATCTGAGAGACCCACTTCTCAACCTTGACTGCGTATTGAAATCAGCTGAGAGGCTTTTCAAATCTGCACTCCGAGCCACATGTCTGACGAATGAAATCAGAACTGTGGAGGTAGTTCCTGGACATCAGCATTTTTAAATCAACTCCCCAGGATATTTCAATGTGCAGCCAGGCTTTGGAGTCAGGTGACAGAGTATTAACAGTGGCTGACCTTGACATTGCAAAGACCTTTGCCTGTGAGATCACCTGGTCCAACCCACTCATTTATTTTCTTTTTCTTTTTTTTTAGATGAGAAAAACCGAGGCTCAGAGAGATCAAATGCTTGGCTTAGGTGACCCACCATATACCAGAGAGGCAAGATGGAGCCTAGAACCCAGGTGTTAGCTCCTTCAGTTATAACATGTTCAGAAATTTGTCAGTTCTTCCCCAAATGCATGCTTGGCTTTCTCAGGTGCTCTCAGCTACACAAAGTATCCAGGCCTTGAGGTGCAGTAATAGAGGTATTTGACTTCAGCCCTGAGCCCCTGTCCTGCAAATTTTGTTCTCCTGAGTCTAATTCCATCTTCCCTCAATCCTCAGCTTAAACTCTGAGGACCGTGTTGGACATTGCCCGGAGTGCACAGGCCTGAAGCCCAGGGTGGCTATTCTCCCTTGGTGCCGACAGCACTTCTGTTAAGCCCTGAAGATAGCTCTGTAGGGACTGCTGTTCCACTCCGATGGCCTGTCACATCTCCTGACTCAGTGTCTTTTGCAGACTTCAAATTCTGTCTCCAAACACACCTCCTCTGTATGCTCAGGTCACTAGTAGGTGACAGAACCAAGCCAATAAACTCATATTGTCTTGAGTACTAGTCACTGCTTATTGCTTAGCCTTGGAATAATAACATATTCCACTTCCTCTTCACCAGATGTGTTCCTGCTCAGAAAATCTACTTGTGTTCCGTCTGGGGCCCTGGGGCCCAAGATCCTCAATCTGTTGTCTATGGATTGCCAGGCGGGTCCGTGAACATGGCTAGGAAAAAATACGTTTTTATTTCCCTGAAAGAGAATCTATTTATTTTTTTTCACTTAACGATCAAATATATCTTTGCTTTCAGACACTTCTGATGGAAATTCGGCACATCCTTGAATTCTAAACACAGGCCAGAAACTACAGTAGCATTCGCGCTACCTCTAACTGTATTGACTTGGTGACAGACGATACAAATAGATATTTTTGTAGTAAGTTATAGTAGTTGCAAACATCTTGCAGGGTCATGCATACTTGGTACTACTGCTCTGAAGTTATAGTAGGTAATAAACCTGCCACTGAAGTTTCTGAATGCCTGATAACAAGTACACACAGTACTATGTGTCTCAATTAGAAAAAAAAAATTATTTTGGTCATGTTTTTCATTGTAATTGGTTTCCTTTATGATCTGATGGATTTCATTTTCTGCTTTTAAAATATTTAGCATTTAAAAGCCTTTTTCCGTGCTCCATGGCACAGAAGTAGTACAGAACCCAACCGCATCCCTGGGATGTAGGGGTGGATGCAGAGACCATCTCCCTGAGCCTCCTGGGTTGCATCAGTGGCTGCTGCCTGTCTGGATGGGTTGGCCGCGTTAGGTCGGGGCTGTTGGAAAGTCGGGATCTTCTGCAAAGCTCGTCCTGGAAGATTTGTCATCTTTGGGGCAGCTCCATTATTTTGAGAGTCCGGCTTCTTTCCACAATAGTCTGAGCAGAGAACCACATATTATGGAAGTACGAGCGGCAGGCAGGAGTCAAAACTGTTGGTAGCAAGGAACAAAAATCGACTCACAATGGCTCCAAGTCAGGCCTTGGAGTGCTGATGGAGGGTCCTCATTCAAGCAGAGGACAGGGGGCCATTGGGGAGCAGGAAGCTGCCCAGGACAGAGGCACCTGCTTGGGTCCCTCGGGAGCCACTGCCCTCTGCTCCTGTCTGCACACCTGCTCCACCTTCTCCTTCCTGACTGGCCTCCGCTGTTACTCCCTTAGCTTCAGCTCTAGTTCCTTCTAGTGTCCACTCGAGCCCAGCTTCTCCCAGCTCTGAAGTTCTCCTCTCTTCTAGGCTCTTGGGAAGACCACACATCCCTACGCCATGGTGGGCAGGTAGGGCCAGTGACCGGTCCTGGCTGTGGGCCATGACAGGAGGGGAAACTGTGCCACTTTCTGCCTTCTGAGCCCCTCCTGGGCTTCCCTCCCCTGCTCAGCTGGACCCTGAAGTTGCACGGAGGGATGACAGCGTCATAAGATGACTGAGCCTCTGTCAGCCTGGGTTCTGAGTGATTATGTGGCACAGAGAAACACTTCTGTCCCCACTCTACCCTGACAACCTGAAATGGCAGGCAATGCCAGGAATGGGCAGGTGTGCAAGGATAAACTTTCTTTAAATCCAAGAAGACTTTAGAGTTATTTATTACTGCGGCATATCCTATCCTTTCCTGACTAAGAGACTGCCTCTCAGGTAACTTTAAATTATTGGAAAAACAATGTTAGTGATCTGGCTGTGGTCTCTTGCCCACCTCTGGCTCAATAAGATGTAGCCGAGTGTCTTGTCAGTTTTCTGCAGCTCTATGGTAACTTATAATGGAGAGAAATGTATTCTCTACAGTTCTGGAGGTCAAGAAGTCCAAGGGCATGACACTGGCCTCTGGTGAGGGCCTTTTTGCTCCCGGTATCACATAGCAAGAGGGTGGGCGTGTGCTAGCCCAGCTCTCCTCTTTAATTAAAGCCACCAACGGCATCCGGGGCGCCTTGCCCTCATGACCTCCTCTAATACTAATTACCTCCCAAAGGTCTCATCTCCAAATACCATCAACTCAAGGACTTGAGGACTATGTTTCCAAAGTGTGAATTTGGGGCAGGGGCTGCAAATTCAAACCACAGCCCTGGGGTCAAGATGAACCCCTTTGTAGAGGAGCGCTTGTGGGGGAGATCTTCATGTTAAGAGAGAAGCCATCCGGGGTCTCCAGTGAGCAATGTGCTCTTAATTTGGGGAAGGAGGATGTTCAGCCTGGGGTGTCAGTGGTCACCCCAGGTGGCATGACAGGTGTGCCATTCCCATGAACCACACTCAGGGCTTCCCAACAGCCGGACTGTTGACGCCAAAGCAAAAGACTCTTTGTCGTTGGAGCCTGTTGTGTGAACTGGAGGGTGCTGAGCCACATCCCAGCCTCCACGCAGGAGATCCCCATCCTGCCCACATGCCCTGTGGGTCCTGCCCTCCCGCTCAGGACACGTGGATATGGCCCCACCTGCAGATTTGGAGATGATCAGGTTTAAAACATTCTATGCTATTGATTTCATGCTGTCAGACCACTTGTCCCCTTTTTTGGTTTGGAAACTAAGGTCACATCTGTCATGAATCTGTTGACATAGTAGTGGAGCGAGCACCTTCAACACTTGGGCGTCCATCATTTTCCCCTTTCCCCACAGGGCTTAAAAGGGATCGACCCCCGACGGCTCTCTGTTTTCCTAGCACCCACCGTAAGCCGCCTCGGAGGAGTAGGATGCATATTTCCAAGCCTGGCACAACTCCGTTGGGAACTCTGCAGGTGACATGGGCAGTTGGCAACGTGGTCATCATGCCTGCAGGCAGCCAGTGCCTCGCCCTCCTTCTGTCTTTCCGCTCATGTCGTTTTTCCTTCAGTTGAATAACAGCAGCAGACCCGGCTTCCACTGGAGCCCTCTTGCTGTTGAACTTGTCATGAGATTGCGCGCCCTGGTCGTGTCCCTCTCCTTGGTCCTGCGGTAATTGGAGGGGCCTCCACTTGCTCGGGCTCCAGGAGGGGGCAGGCGCCCTCGGCCACGTGTCAACACACCAGGCGCCACGCGAGAACAGCCACCTGGCCAACAAGCTCCTCCGAGGGCCTCTGGCGTGTGTCCAGTTCAAAGAGGCTGCAGGCTGACCAGTAATTAGCTGGGCCCAAGTCTGCACAACAGGCCGGGGAACTGCAAAGGGCGGCGTCAGAGGCCAGCTCCTTTCTCAAGGAGACCTGAAGAGCCTTCTGGGAGGTCCCGCCTGCGTCCCGCCTGCGTCCCTCCTGCGCTCTCCCACGTCGGAGCTGCAAGGTGCATTAAGGCCGGAGGAGAGACGTGGTGCCCACCTTCTCCCACGGCCATGCTTGCTCGCTGGTTTCCTATGTTAAGGGCCTGCTGACCCCTGCAACCCCACCCCACCTCAAATCCAGACGCTGTGTTCTGACTTTGAATGCATTGGAGAGCTTTGAAAACCAGCGAAATCAGCCACAGGCACCCAAGGAGCCCTGAAAGGGGACAAGAGGTTCAGAGGTCCTTGTGATCTTGGGGCCCGTGTTTGCATGAACAGGTGGTTTTGTGTGGTTATGAGAGGGATTGGAGCCTCTCTCTGCCCACCCCTGAGTTGGCTCCCTGTCTGCATATTTTATTTTCATATAAAATAAATACATAAAAATATTTTAAATTTTATACATAGTTTATTTTATTATTCTTTCTTCTCCATGTAATGCCAAATGGGAACAAACTTTCTCTAGCTTGGAAATGCCAACCCCCCCCCCAGTCCTTCTGAGATTCTGCCTGATGCTCTGAGAACAAAGGAGACTGATTTTCTTAAGCACATTTCTCTCCTTTATTTTCTTCTACACATGACAGCAGCTACCCTTGATTGTAACCTCAAGCCATCTTGGAAATAGAAGAGATGCAAATGACGCAGTAAAGTTGGCTGCAGATACCTTTGCTCTGCCTGGGGGGGAAACAGCAGCTGCCTTAAGACCCTCATGTTAATCTAGACTCTCTTGGCTGTAAGGGCCAGAACCCAGATATATTTGTTCATCTCTTATTACTGTAACAGAACACCAGAGACTGGGTACTTTATAAAGAAAAAAAGGTTTATTTGGGTCACAGTTCTGGAGGTTCAAGGACATGATGCTGGCTTTGGCTCTGCTCTGCTGAGCGGCTAATTTGGCTGAGTCACAACATGCTAGATGGTGTCATGGCGGGAAGGCACACAAGAGGGGGACAACATATGTCAAGACAGTAAGCCAGAGAGGTTAGCAGAGAGCTGCCCCCAGCTCACTCTTTTATAACAACCCATTCTGACTCCCCATGAGACCACCCCTTGGTGTTCCAAGGGCAGTACCTCCAATCACCCCAACCCATCTTCACGCCTCTACCACATTGTAACACCCCCACTCTGGGGAACCAACACATCCAGGCCATAGTGCCTGCTGAGCCAGGCCAGGTAGAACCAGTGAGCTCCACATAACAAGCCACACCTACCGGGGGCCTGGATTCAGAGTCAACTGGACCCAGGAACTTAGGACTGTCAGTATTTCCCACTCTGACTCTTAGCCTTTGGCCCTTCTTGCCCACATTCCGGCCTGGTGCACGTGCCCTTAGCTGCGTACCAACCCGACAGCCTGAGTAAAGAGAAACTCAGAGAGACCAAAGTCTAGGGGAAGGACTCGGGGCCAATCCCTGGTCTGGACCAATCCTTGGTCTGGACCCACTGTGACCCCTGAATCTCTTACCCATGTTCTCTTGCCCAGGGTAGTTCCCGAGGCCTGCTGCAGCAGATCACAGCCACTGGGTGACGTAAAGCCACACACAGGTATTCTCTGACAGATCGGAAGGCCTCAAGACCAAAATCAAGGTGTCAGCAGGGCCCCCCCTCTTGCTCATCTCCTCGGCACTGCTGGGCTGGGGGTGCTCACGCCGGTCCCTTTCATAAGGGTTCTCCGGCCTCCGTCCGTTTTCCACTCTTCTTTTTATAAAGACACTTGTCATTGGATGTAGGGCCCCCCTGGATAATCCAGGATGGTGACAATCAAGATCCTTAATTACATCTGCAAAGACCCCTTTTCTAAATGAAGTCGCATTCCTAGGTTCTGGGGGGGGGTGAGTTGCCCTCCCAAGTGTCAGGGGCACGTGGACGGACTCTGCCAGCCAACTTTCTTCATCTTGTTGTTGTTATTATTTGTGGTTCTGAGGATGGAAGCCAGGGGTGATCTCCCACCGAGCTACCTCCCCAACCCTTTTTAAAAAATTTTTATGGGATAACAATGGCACCGGCCACACTGGGTGGATCTGAGGCTCAGATAAGTTCACACAAGACACCAGGACTCTGCGCAAAACAATTACTCCCTAAGAATCGGCTCCGACTGTAATACACAGGCAGCTCGTGCTGTGTAGCTTCATGCTTTCTTTTAGTTTTTCTAGTTACTTCTCCCTTTTCCTTCAGGTTGGCTCTTGCCAAGATCTTGATTTATTGCAGAGATTCACAGACATTGCTGTGCACCTGGATCACCTGGGGGATCACATGGAGAACACAGGTGCCTGGCCGGGCACAGTGGCGTGTTTCTATAATCCCGGCAACTCAGGAGGCTAAGCAGGAGGATTCAAGTTTGATGCCAGCCTCACCAATTTAGTGAGGCCCTAAGCAACTTAGCAAGACCCTGCCTCAATATTAAAAAAAATAAATAAATAAAAACGGCTGTGGATGTGGCTTAGTGATAAAGTGCCCCTTGGTTCAATACCTTGAAACCCCTCCCCCCCAAAAAAAAATGCAGGTCTCTGAGCCTTACTCATGGGATTTGGACTCTAGGCATCTATGGAAGATCTCCGGCCTCTCGTGGTTGACAAGTGCCTGAGTGGTTCAGGTGCAATGTGACCTCGTGGCCCCTGGAAATGGGAAGAGCAGTAGGGAGAGGAGGCTCTAACCCATGACTCCTTAATTTCCTGTACAGTCATGTCCTGGAGGCTTGACCTCTGCTTTCTCATCTTTAAGAGAGCGGTGATAATAATACCTTCCAGCCAGGGTCAAAGACAGTGTGCTCATAATATCTGAAATACTCTACAAAAGAATGATCACGACGTGGAGACCTGAGATTTCTGATGCATGAAGCGTTTTGGAAACACCCACAGATATTTCTTCACCTTACTCTTGCAAGTAACTTGCAAGGTTGGGGATCCAGCTTCCATTCTACAGAGGAGGACACTGAGGCTCATTGTAAATAACCGTTCTCGTGTGGAAAATAGGGACTCTGGAGGTCCACTTCTGGCCTGGCATGAAGGACCTCCTGTCCCCAGTTTGCAGTTTGGTTCAAGGACTCAAAGGTTCCAAAGTCCAGGGGTCAGTACCCACACGGCAAACCCTTGCTCACAACTCCATCCAGGTGACCCGAGGGTCTCACTTTTCTCTTCCTGTGTTGGTCATTTAGGGAAGGGAGAACCTAGGCCCACAATGGAGTAGGCTCCCAGCCCAGCCCCAGAGCAAGGCGGCCCCTGGTGAGGGCAGCACAAGAAAAGAAGGTGGGCCCCGGGGTTCTGAGCTGCCGGCTTGGGAGAAGCCTATCCCTGTTGCAAACCCATTTCTTCTCAGAACTCGCTGCCTCCTCGCTCCTGCACCTGCCTGAGCAGCTGTGCAGGAGGCCAGCAGAGCCCTCCGCAGCCTGCCCTGACTTCCTGGCACACTTCTGTGCACTCCTGGATCCTGAGCCGGATGTTTGCTTTCCATGCACATGGCTGACCTGGCCGCCTGGTAGCCGGGCTGAACCTCAACTTCCTCCCTTTCCCCATCAGAGCTGCTACGTAACCACATGTAAGTATGGGAGTGTGTGTGTGTGTGTGTGTGTGTGTGTGTGTGTGTGTGTGATGTTTACTGATTTGTTTCCAAACACCTCCTGTTGAGTTATAATTCACACGCGACATGATTCACCCTTTAGAAGAGTCTAACATCATGGGTTTTAGCACATTCACTGAGTTGCACAACCATCATCACAGTTGATTTAAAAACATGCTCATGGCCAGGTGAGATGGTGCACACCTGTAATCCCAGCAGCTCGGGAGACTGAGGCAGGAGGATTGCAAGTTCAAGGCCAGCCTCAGCAACTTAGTGAGACCCTGTGTCAAAATAAAATTTTTTTAAAAAAGGGCTGGGATGTGACTCAGTGGTTAAACACTCCTGGGTATCCCCAAATGAAAAATAGAATTAAAAAGAAAAACATGCTCATCAATGATAAAAATTAAAAGAACCCCTGAACACTTGAGCTATCATCCTCCTACTCCCCTGAGCCCCAAGCCCTGCTGGTTTCCAATCTATTTCTGTCTCTGTATATTTCCCTATTCTGGGCATTTCATATAAATACAGTCATATATTATGTGACCTTCTGTGATTGGCTTCTTAGGGTACACTGTGGCTCCAGGGCTCACAGCCCTGTTGTAGAATGTGTCAATGTTTCCTCCCTTTGGGGGGGGGGGTAAAATTCCATTGTATGGCTACATCTCATTTTGTTGATCTATAAATTCATCAGTTGATAGAAATTTAGGTTGTTTCCATCTTTGGGCTGTTACAAATAATGGCATGATAACATTTTCATGGGAAAGTTTTTTTGTGGACATTCGTTTTCAACTCTCTTAGGTACAAGCTTGGAAGACTAATCGGAGAACCACCTGGCAACTCCATGTTCAACATAGCTAATGCTTTTAATGCGCTCAAGATGAGGAGATCAGAGCTGGTGCAGGACATTCAAGGTCAAAACCCTCTATTGCACCTGAGGTACCTCAAGAGATATTCATTTTCAATCTGAGGATACTTTTACCTGGTCAGGAAGAGAAGGGAGTCAGAGGAAGACACAGAAGCGCTGGTTTCAACTGCAAAGCAAATCATGGACCAGTTGGTTTTGCCATCATCCAACCAAGTTGGAGGATAATAAGATTTGTCTTTTTCCCTTTTGTGGGGACAGGAGACAGTTGGATGTTCTTTAAGTTACTGAGGCTGGCCTCAAACTTGTAATCCTCCTCCCTCAGTCTCCTGAGTATTTAAGGAGGTAAACTTTTTTTAGAGGATCCCTGAACAGATCTTCTTGCAGAAGACACCAGGGATGGGCCAGGACCTGCCATTTGTGGGTGAGACTCCCTCGGGGCCCTGTCTTTGTGGCGGTAGTCCATCTGCGCCTATTACATGGGGGACAGTGTTAATTATTTGGCTTTTAAGTGTTGTCTTGTTGCTCAGTTTTTTAGTTCACATCCTATGGTACAGAAGTCCTGTATGTGCATTATAGCACATTTGGAAATTGAAAAATGCAATGGGAAACTAATCCGGTTTTGTCCCGACAACCAAAGAAAAACACTATTAGTATTTAGAGTGTTTCTATCTATGTTTTTGCATGTGTGTGCATGTGCACGTGTGTGTGTATTTTTTTTAATGCATAGATTTTTCTTCCTCTACAGGGAAGTAGACTTCACTGTCCATGGAGTAGACAAATTTACACAGGAGAGAACGTGGGGGCATCTGTCTGGTACCAGGGGAGGCTGCAGGATAAGTCTAGAAGCTGTTTGCAAGGCGATCCTGTGTTTCCTGGGGGCACAATAGCTTGAGTGGCTTTGGGGAGGAGCTGCTGGACATACAGGGATGTGGGTTTTGCCTCACCATCCGAGAGAAGTGAAGACAGTCCACTAAACCCGCATCCTCCGGACTGAAATCTTTCCTCCCAGAGTCCCAGCTCAGTTTCCCCACTGTCCTGACCGAGGGCCGCTTCCATCCCCAGAGTGCGTCCTGGGCTTCAGTGGACTCACAGATCTCTAACCAAAGAGGTCACAGAGCACTTGGGCCCTCACTCCTGCGTCTCCAAAACTTACCATGGCCACGGCCAGGCAGCTACCCGAGCAGCCCCAGTATTCCCTGGTGGGACCAGAAGGGCAAGGAGACGGTGGGAAGTTCAAGGACCCCATATTTTTTGTTTGCTTGTTTTACTTTTGTTTTAAATCTGTCTCCTTTCAAGTGTCTTTAAACCTGAAGCTCTAGCCATGTCACCTACCTAACTTCATTGGAAGATTTTGCAGGCAGGTCACAGACTGCTGTGCTAATGAAGTGCAGAGTCCAGCAAGAGGCACACGACGAGTTTGGTGGTAGGCATAGCTGCGACGGGCTGCCTAGCTGTGACACAGGTGTGCATAGTGTGGCAATCCGACCCAGGTGACAGCACTCTGCTTCATCAACTCTAATCAATGGCTACAGAGTCAACCCATTTTTTTCCCCCATCTTATTTCTCCTCCTGGATTAAACCAATAATCAGTATAAATGGGGGCTGGCTGCGGTGACTGATTCTCCTCTCTCCTCGGAAGCTTCTCGTCTGTCTTCTCTGTTTCCCTGGACCAAACAGGTTCTCCAGCCTCTGCTGGCTTCAGAGGTGCTAGTGACTAGGAGGACTCGTGGGCAGGAGAGAGAGGTCTGCTGGCCAGCCAGACCACCAGCAAGAAGGAACGGGAGGAGGACTCGGGGAGCCCGCGGGCAGAAGGAGGGTCTTATAAGAGAACCATCTGGAGACCCACCCAACCACCTCAGCTAAACTTGGCCACCAACTACATACCCCTGTGGGGTCACTTCCCACCCTGGGGTTCATTTCCTCCTGGGACACAGATATACTCTACTCCGAGGTCCTTTTCCACTTCAAAACAGCGCATGCTCTCAATAGTGAGTAGAACAGGACCAAAAGTCTGAGCAAGCGTTTGTGAGCCGATTACAGGACAGAGAAAGCCTTAGGCTAAGAGTCAAGACAAGTCTGACCTTGAGACTCTCTATCCATAAAGGAGAAGTAGACACACTTCTGTGTACATCTCCAGTGGGTGGTAAAAAGGCAATGAATCAGCAGGTGGGAAAAGGTAAGGAAAAGACTATGAGAGCCCCTCCGCAGGAGAGGAGAGGGCCCCAGAGCCGGCCTGGCACCAGCTGTGGGGCCTGCTGGGGCTCTCACCTGCTGAAGGCTCAGGGAAGACCGATTCTCATGGAGAGAGAACTGAACGTCCTGGAATCGACGGGCAGCTGTGAGGCTCGGGGAGGTTGAGAGGCAGTGGTTTGGGTGGTGAAAATGGAATGAAAGGGCACAGTGACTCTAGAATTGTGACACCGGGAGTATCCTAAGAAATACGAGGCGCCTAAGCCACCATCTGGAGGTTTTAGAAAAATTGTGACACTTAAGAAAGGGTGTGGTGAGGACACCAAGAGCACAAAGGGCCAGGGGGCCGGCTATCTACCAAAGAGGACGGCTGACCCCCAGGCCCCGGGCCAGGGAAGGGCGGGACTGAGACCTGGGGTTCCCATGGCTCAGCTGGTGCCGTCTCAGCCTCACAGACGGTCATTGTTCTCGACACCCCTTTGTTGTCCTTTCCCAGGCGCCAGGCGGGTGGAAACTGGGGGGAGGGTGTGGGTCACCCAGAGATAAGGTCTTTTATGAGCTTCCTGATTTGGCTGAGAGGGGAACTCAGCCAACTGGTATGAATGATGGACAGTCCCCTCTACCTGACGCTTCTGTGAGAGTGACGCTCTTCCCAGTGGAGATGGGAGGCGATGGCACCCCGGGGAGGCTCACGCTGGAGGGACCAGGTGCAGGGGACATCAGTGAGGATAGAGGTGAAAACCTGCGTCCACGCTGTGACCCCCCACCCCCGCATCCTGGCAAACGTGTGTCCAGAGGAGCAAGTCCACCGTCATTTTTGGTGGCCTATGATTAGGTCATTTCCCAAGAGTCTTCTGGAATTTCTCCTAAGGAAAAAGGAAGGTAGAGGGGTTAAAAGAAAATCCAAGAGAACAACCACGTGTGTTGTCTAAATTCCAGATACATGGGCCGAGACTTGGAGGGGAACCCTGGAGATATCCCTCGTCCTGCCCAAGGGACTTTAAATGAGGTGGTTTGAGATGCACATTCTGGCTAATTGAGAGGGCAGGGCAGAGGGGTTTTAATTGAAGTAGCCTTTTGGTATAGGAAAGACACAGGCTTGGTGAAATAGTCAGATAGTACAAAAATGTACAGTGAAAAGTTAATTTTTCTAAATCTATTTTTATTTAGTTGACAGTGATTGACTTGTGGGAGTACAACGTGACATTTTAATACAGATATGTGATGCGTAACAATTAGATCAGAGTGATCGACATTTCTACCACCCTCATACATTTATCACTGGAAATCTACTCTATTGTTTTAAAATATTCCATTAAGTGTTGATAATCATATTGATCATCTGTGCTATGGAACCTTCGAAGTTATTCCTCCTACCAAACTGCACCCCTGTGCCACTGACCACCCTCTCTCTACCCTTCTTCCCCTCCACCTTCCCCAGGCTCTGGTAATCGCTGCTCCACTCTCTAATTCTATGAGATCAACTTTTTAGCCTCCAGATATAAATGAGAGCAGGCACTATCTATTTTTCTGTGCCTGACTTACTTTACTTAACGTAATGGGCTCCTGTTTCATCCATGTTGCTACAAATGACAGAATTTAATTTTTTTAAGCCTGAATGATATGCCACTACATATGCATACCACATTTTCTTTATCCATTCATCCGCTGATGGACACCTACCTTGATTTCATACCTTGAAACATGCAAGGGCTGATGGCTCTTACATATGCTGACTTTGATTCCTTTCAGTCTCTGCCCAGTGGTGGGATTGCTGGATCAGACAGCAGGTCTGTTTCCAGTTTTTGAAGGAGTCTCCTATGTTGCCATGATGGCTGTGTTAATTTAAACTCTCACCAACAGCAAACGCTTCCTCTGCATCTTTTTTTTTTTTTTTTTAAATTTTTAGTTGTAGATGAACACAATACCTTTATTTACTCTCATGTGTTGCCGAGGATCCATCCCAGGGCCTCCAACGTGCTAGGCCAGCGCCTACCACTGAACCCCAGCCCCCAGCCCCCAGCCCTCTGCCTCTGCATCTTTACCAACATTTTTGTTTGTTTGTTTGTTTTGTCCTCATTGTTTTATTTTAAACTAAACTTTAGTTTTCAAAACAAGTTTTTAGATTTACTGTTGTTTGTTTTTGATGCTAGACATTCTAACTGAAGTGAGATGCTGTTTCATTGCGGTTTTGATTTGCATTTCCCTGATGATTCACGATGTTGAATATTTTTTCATGTACTCATTGGCCATTTGTACGAAATGTTCATTCAGGTCATTATCCTATTCAAACAATTTGATTTTTTTTTTTTTTTGCTGTTGAGTTCCTTTTATATTCTCAATATTGATCCCTTGTTAGACAAATAGTTTGCAAATATTTTCTCCCATTTCTTAGAGTCTGGTGTGGGATGAACGTGTTGGGTAGCTGAATAGTCTCCGAATGGAGTCATCAAGGGAGGCTACTCTGACAAGCTCAAATGTAAAAGGAACAAAGCTGAAATCCTGATGGTGTGTACACCCCCTGCTGCCTGTATCAGAAAGAAGCCACCTTGTCCCTGCCCCCACACACTCTAGAAGCACCCCTCCACACCACCTGAAGAGCTCATGGGCGGGGGATACATCCAAGTGGGAGATGCTGAAGGTGTAGGAGAGCACCCTGGGTTCCACCAGCCCTGCACCATCTTCCAGAGACTGTTTTATAAATGTAGCCTCAATGTGAATCATTTGTGTCTTCTTCTGCTTGTCTCTTGGTACCTGCTGGCCACCTATCTACGTGGTGCATTGTCGTGCTGGTCAAGGACTCCAAGCCCTGTCCTCATGACCTTACCCCTCCCCCCATGCTAACTCTGAGTCTCATCCATCTGGGAGCCACCACCCCTTCCACGAGCAAAGTTCTCCCTCCTTCTTCCTCTTTTTCCCTCCTTCCCTCCCACTCCCTCCCTTTCTAGTGCTAGGGATGGAGCCAGGGCCTCGTGCATAAAAGAAATAGTGTTTTTCATATTCCTAGGCTGGGGCTGTAGCTCAGTGGTAGAGTGCTTGCCTCCCACATGTGAGGCACTGGGTTCGATCCTCAGCACCACGTAAAAATAACGCCATAAAAAGATACTGCGTCAATTTACAATTAAAAAAAAAAAAAAGGCTACAGTTTGCCTGTGTCCGGGGCTTCCTCCGAGCAGTGGAGTTGCTGGTTCAGAGTGTCACGAGCAGATTCAGCTTTTATTAGATAAGAAGCGTTTTATTCAGGAAGAGAGATTTCATTGGAACAAAGTTCTCTACAGTTGGGGAAAGGGAACCCCGATCTAGGTGTGCTTCTGGAATCAGTGCAAAGGAGTTTATGGGGTTTTTGAACATAACTCTGAGAACTCAATTTTAATGACTGAGAACCTATATAAAAGGAAGGAATTAGGCTCATGCAGAAGAAGCCCACTCTACAGGATGCATTTTAAAATTCCTGACGCATCCCTGGTGCAGAGTGGAACACCCCAAGTAGATAAATGGTAACACGCATGCACACACACACACACACACACACAGAGTCAACCTCCATATTTGAGGGTTCTGTATCCACAGGTTCCACATCTGTGGGTTCAATCAGCCACAGATATAAAATATTTAAAAATTGTGTCTATACCGAACCTGTACAGATTTTTTTTCTTATCATTCTTTCCCTTAACAATACAGTATAGCAACTATGTACATACCACTTGCAATGTATTATGTATTATAGGCAACTCGGAGATGATTTAAAGTTTGCAGGATGATGCAGGTAGGTTATATGTAAATATTATGCCATTTTATATTAGGGATTCCAGCATCCTCCGATTTTTTACCTGTGGGAGGTCTTGGAACAAATCCTCCTAGGATACCAAGGGATGAGTATAATTGCAATGTGCCAGCGATAATTCCTAACCAGAGGGAGGTTGCCTGTAGTCTAAAAAGAGAGTCTAAAAACATTACTGATTGGCCATAAGATCTGCCCATCAGGACCTTGGGCCGGCTTGTCAGGATGGCGCCAGCTGCAAGTTGGACAGGTGCTCTGGCCCCTTAGTCAGGATGAACTTGCTTGAGGGACCATCAGCTCCTCAAAGCTCCATCTCCACTGCTCTAGCAGCAGCCTTTGGGGGACATCCGGTGTGGAAGCCCCCTCCTCACCCCCACTGTCTTACCTACAGCATGGTCCACCATTTTAACTCATAATAGTGAACATGGGATCTACCACTGTGACTTTATTTCATTTGGTTTTTGCTCCTAAGGATGCCAACAGGAATACACAGATCCACATGTACACACAAAAGAAAAAATGAGACCCCATGGTTACCCCAGATAGATTTTATGCACAACATAGACCCATGTGAATTCCATTGAAAATGCTTTTGGAGACTCGGGAGAGAGATGGTTTCATTTTGAGCCTCCATTGCTCGAGTGATTTGCATGATGCAAAACACTTCCTCCAGCGCTGGTTTCATTAGATGTTCATACCCTAGGGACGGGGGAAGAAAGGTTATCTCCAGTGATATGGAATGAATCAACCAAGCCCAGAGAGGTCAACAGTCTTATCCAGAATTCCAACTGTGCCCCGTGTTTGGGCCTCTCCCACACCGTGTGGGCTGGGTAGGTCCCAGTGTGAGCCTGTCCCCGTGTCCAGGGGGCTCCACCTGGAGGGCCACAACGAGACACTGGTACCTCACAGAGATTGCTGACTGTCCCAGCAGCTCATCCTGGTCCTGGCCCCGAGAGAGCATTCTCCAAAAGGAGCTTGTTCCCATCCATGGGGAAATCATTAGCTTGGCAGCTGTGATAACCGCCTGGAAGGTAGGAACGAATTTCAGATTCCCACCTTGCTCTGATTTTCAGGTCTCTGTTCTGTGGCTCAAGGTAAATATCCTCGGAAAAACAAACCCAGCTGCTGTTGTCTTCAGGAAGATGTGTACTCGTGAGATAAGGCGAGTCGCCCCAGTCTTTTTTATGGCACTATTTGTTGGGGAACAAGATGTTCGTGGGCAAACACGTCCCTGTGACCCTCCCAGCCTCCTTCGGCGCTGATTAAAACGAGGCCATTTGCTTATGAAGCCTCCCCCCCCCACCCCAGAACTGGAGCCCTGGGAGGAGTCCTCCCCCACACCTGGAAAATTGAATTTCCAGAGGGTGCATCTCGCCGCAGTAGGCATCCACGTGGCTTAGACAAATAATGTAAAATATCCCAAACTCCTACAAGGAACTTGTAGGGCTGCTTTTGGTTTTATTTTGGTTTATTATATTTTCTTTTTCAACTCACTAATAAATTTGGACTGTTTTTTTGTCCCCCCTTACCCCAGTCCCCCAACACCTTCAGTGGTACAAAAAGTAATTCTAAACTGTAAGCTACTCCTGACTTAACTACTTATTAAAAACACTAATATGCTTGGCGGCTTTGATGTCTGCCGAACAACAAAGGGAGAGAGTTAGTCTGGGCCACTGTAATCCTTGATTTGTCACTAAGTTATGACACCCAGCAGAGCCGTGTGACAGTGCAAATCAATCATCCCGTGCGCTCCGCGGGGTCTTCCCTGCCTCCCGCAGAGCCGCTGCAGTTTAATTAGCTTTTTTTCCACACCACCACAATGTACATCTGCAGCTTCAGCAAGAAACGGAGATGGACGACAGTTCACTGGAAAGTGGGGGCCTTGAAAAAAGTTCATATGGGGAAAAAAAAAAGTCAGAAAAAAGAAACATCAGAGACCTTTGTAGTTTTTTTGCTTCAGATGCATTAAGACGGAGATACACAGGCGTGGGGTGTGCGGTATTGTTAAATGTAGACTTTAAACACAGCTCCAGGGAACCCTCTGCAGAGCAGCCATCAGATGGTGTTTCAAGGCTGTGTTTTCCGTGGTTTCTTCTCCTGCCCCTACACCCCTTCCTCAGTTGATCCTGCAGGAATTCTTTGCCCACCAGTCCTCCCAAGCGCTCCAAGATGAAGGAGTCAAGGCCTCGAGGCTGGCCAAGTTTGGCAAAACTTTGGACGAATTCCTGGGGGCGGGTGGTGTCCTGAGTGCAAAGCACGTCCCTCTGTTCATTTTGCAGTGATAAATAATGCCAGCCAAAGAAGAAAGCAGGGACGAGGCCAGGAAGGTTGGGAGTCATCCATGGGGACAGAGGGGGTGATAATGAATCAGACCAGGCTAGCTCACGCAGAGTGACACTTTTGTCCTGGCCCCAGGGGAGTGAGACAGATGAGATGGGCTGATCCTGCCCACATTGGGGGTGTCCTGGATGCTGTCTGCTTGCCCTGGAGAGGGGGTGGAGGGGGAGGGGGTGCGGCCAGGAGGCTTTTCCATGCCAGGTCCTCCGGGGCTGCTGCCTCCACTCACGGGCTCATGAGCTCCGTCCTGAGTGATGCTGGCTTCAGGCAGTTGGAAGATGGATTTTCTCTTTCCAGGACTCTCCTTCCTTGCCTGGTACAGGAGGAGAGAGCAGGGGATACAGTGGACATTCTGGGGGTGGGGTTCACCTTGTCACCCGTCAGCATCCACTCTCCAGGTGAGAGCTTGTGCCACCTACTGGGAGGGATGTTTCTGATCCATCTAGGAGCTCCCCCGGGAGTCCCCCTCCCATTTTGGGTGGGCGTTAGGGTCCCCTTCTTCTGTTCTGTCCCTCACACCTCGGCACATCTGGGCCGATGGAGGCAGACTCTCCTACAACCGCGCTGCCAGGCCTGGTGGGGCCTCAGGGAAGGGCCTGGCTCAGCCTGCAGCGTCTGCAGGGAGACCAGGGGTTGCCAAGGGTGGGGGATGAGTAGGTGGCGCAGGGCATGTTTGGCATGGAAACTCCTCTGTACGATGCTCGAATGCTGGGTATGGGTCATTACGTCTGTCAAAACCCACAGAGCGTCAGCACAGAGTGCACCCTAATGTAAACTGCGGCCTCTCGCTCAGGACAGCGGGTCGATACCGACGAGGCAACGGCACCAAATGCATCACACAAGTGCCAGCTTTTATAATAGGGGAAACTTGCGGGTGGGTTTCCACTCCGTTGTGTGTGCGTGAACCTAAAGCTGCTCTAGAGAATCAAGCCGACTCACTTCGATTTTCCAGAAAGGTCCCGGAGACTAAAGCCACAGAAACAGGAAGGAGAGGAAAGTCGAGTGGGAGGCTGCCCCCCACCTGGGATGCCTGTTTGGTCCTTCATGGCCAGAGGGGCGTCGCTGAAGCCTGGGGTTACCCACGGGCTTCCTCTTGCCCTGCTTGGAGCCCCCAGCCAGTCACCTCCCTGTTAGAGACACTGGGTCCTGAGCCTGACCTTGGTTCCCCAAGACCTCCAGGGAAACTCAAAGGCCAGGGGTCACGTTTTTGGAGGGATGCAAACAGCATTTGATATGTTGAGCTGCCTTCTTCAGTGAGTGCTTCAGGAGAGGGAAGAGGTGGCATTCAAAGGCAGATAGTGCTCTTCAAGGTCCTGTGGTCCAATCCTCAGGGAGGATAAGCCACCTGACGGCACGAAGCCAAGCCCAGGATTCCCGACTTCCCCGCCTCTGAGCATCCTTCCCGTGAGCCAGCCGCTAGGTGGTCCCCCGAGTATCTGCGCCTGTATCTGTCAGAGGCTGCGTCACTTTGTTAGGTCTCATGACATCTCCTGGTTTACCCATCCACCGACCTCTCCCTGTCTTCAAAGAGCAACACCCACAATGTCAAGATTCTCACCAGCAGTTTCGAGGACTGAAGCGTTTTTTTCAAAATACAAGGTGCTTTCCCCGGGCCATTCGTGTCACCTGGAATTGGTCTCCTCTCCTGTGTAGTTTTGTTCCAGAGAAGGATGATAGATTCTTCCTGGTCAGAGGAAGGGGTTGTTGGTTATTTGCGTGGATTGTGCCGGTGTCGGGTGGGGCCCCCAAGCTGCTTCCTTAGTGGCTCCTGGAAGAGGATCTGTCCTGTAGGGCTGGCCACTTTGGTCAGGCTCAGACCTTGTTCACTTGGGCACGTGGTCAGCGTCAGACAGGGAACCGTCCAGGTCTCTGTCCTCCCCTCCCTCCCCACCTGGGGGCCACCCCTCCTGCCTGAGGGTCTGACAGGACGTTCAGCCTCTGCAGACACTTCAAAGACGTTCCCACAGAGGAGCGTGGCTTCCCTCCCAGCCGTGGGGGTCAGCTTCAAAGATGGCCAGTCGGGATGATGCCCCTGGGGAAAGGCCTTCTTTTCTCAGGGGAGGAACGTCCCTCCTAAAGGTGGGCCCTCCCTCAAGGGACCTGGGCCAATCCTTCCCCTGCCCAGGCCATTGCAGGTCCAGGCAGATGTGTGGGGCAGGGGTCAGTGGCTGGGGCTGGGCACCGCGGATCCTCTTGGAGTGTTCTGGCCTCGGGTCTGTGGGCATCTGTCCCCTGAGGATGCTGCTGCTGCGCAGGCTCCTCCAGAGGCTGCTTTTGCTCAGCGTCCTGTTGCTGATGTGGCCTGTGTCCCCAGAGACAGGGCCCTGACCAGCAGGGAGTGACAGTACCAGAAAGGTGGTGGGGTCCCAGGCCACCTTTGGGGCAGGTTGGCACCGTGCAGGAGTTTAGTGTCCATGGCCTCTCTCTGAATCAGTCTTTCCCAGACAGGGGACGATATAGAAACGCACCACCCAGTTCCAAACACCCCCGGGCGGCTGGCACCTCCCCCGGTGGAGAAGAGCAGAGGGGCTTGTGGTGACTGAGAGCCCCGGGCAGCCGTGCAGACCTGCCTCCCGGGGCTGGGCTTATGAGCATTCCTGGGACAGCTGGACACTGCCTGACGTGTCCTTTCTGTGGCTAGCTGTGCGGTGACCCGTTGTGTCTCCAGGACCCCAGGGCACAGGTCACCGTGTCCTAGCCCACACAGCACGGTTCACAGGACGGCAGCTTGGCTGTCTGTCCTTCTCCATCAAAGTGGTTATTTAAGCAGGTCCCGCCCCCCCCCCCGCCCCCCCCCCCCCGCCCATAAGAAAAGCAATTTGCGTTTCATGTAGAAAATGTATAGAAATGACAGAAAAGGAACCCGTGGAATCCTCCCGGCCTCGCTGCTCGCTGAGCGATGACGACAGCCAGCCATTGGGTTCATGCTCCGTGATCATTTTTCTAAGACCTATTGCCCTGGCTACTTTCCTGAGTTAATTTGGACAGACTGCATGTATTAACTGTGCCTTTATTTATTTTTTTGTCCTCGCCAGACATCACGATACTTTAACATCTGGGAGTCTTGCTGACTCTGGGGGGACCTCTCCTCCCAAGGTTGGCCAGTTTCTAGAAGCAGCGAGACACCTGGCAGACCACCTTGCATAGGCAAACCAACCAGACAAGATACTCAGGGCCACTCTGTTCCCTGCCCGGTCACCCCAGGATGAGATATCAGACACCTGGGGCAGCTCCCATGCCCCAGAGCCCCCTGAAATCATTTAAACTAGCCAATCCTAAACCTGCGTCCTGTGGAGACCCCATAAAAGCCCTTGCCCACATTTACCCTCACTCCCTCTGCCTACTGACAGACCCTTCTGCTTTCTCATGGGCCCACCTACCCCCAGGTGTACAGCGACTTCCTTTTCAATGTCAATCATCTTCTGATCTGTTGGCCTTGCGTCTCTGACTGATAACAAAACCTACCTTTCAAAGACATCACAGTGTCTAGTTGTTGAACAAACACCAATCTCGACGTTGCTGCAAAGGTATTCGGTGGCTGTGGTTAACACCTGTGATCCATCCACGTCAGGAAAAGGAGATTCCCCTCCCTGATCCAAGTGGTCCTCACCTCAATTGAAAGGCCTTAAGAGCAACACTAAGGAATTTCTTCCTGGGGGCTGCAACCTCACCCCCTTGCATGGACATGGTCATCTATCTGTGTATTCATCCACCCATCAATCTCTCCATCCATCTGAATCAACGACAATTTGCACCCTACTTTTTTTTCACCTAAATATGTCTTCCACATCACCATGTTAATGGCCTCAGAGCATCTCCTGATATGGCTATCCCACAACTCATTTACTCATTTATCAGATGCATTTATTGTTGCATCTAAATTTTGTCGGTTATAAATGTTGCTATGAAAAGTTTTACATTGCTCATTGTATGCATCTTAAATGAGTTCTTGGGATAAATGGGATTCCCAGGCTGAAGGGACTGGAAACGGGGAGGGCTGCTGATAAATACTTGGACCTTGCCCTTTGGAAACTCCACATCTGACCCTAACCTGTGCTTCTTCATCTACTCACCAAATCTCTCAGTACTGACTATCAATTTTGTTTCTTTATGAAACCAAAAATTTTAATGCAAGAATCGACATAATAACGCATAAACACATACTTATGGTAAGTCTTTCAGACACTTCAGAGGTACATGTGGTAAAAATTAAGTCCCTCCTTTCCCTGCCGCCATCTTGCTCCAGTTCACTTTCCTTCCCATGGTAATCTCTGAGAAGGGTTCACTGGGCTTCCTTCCGGATCTTTCCCTCAGCATTCACAGCCACCCATAGGTGATGACGTGGCATAGTGTGGGCCAATATGAGTTCTTTCTCTGTCCCATTTCCTTCTTACCTCACCTTGCCCTAAGGGAGAGTTGTCACCACAGAAACAGAACAAAGACATCAAAAGCTTGACATTTATGTCTGAAAAATCCAGAGTCTAGGAGAGGACCCAAAGCTCTGTGGCTTGCTCCACCGGCATGGAGCAGGCAGAGGAGGAGTCGGACTTGGGAGCTGAAGAGCGCATGAGCCTTACTCCCCACCACAGCACGCTCAATCCACGCTCACCCCAGCAGGCTGAGACAGAGGGAAGGTGTTTGGAAATCCACTGATCCTTGGGTCTGTGCTGCCTGCTCCCGGCATGGGGATAGAGTAGAGCCAGGTCTGCGGAGTGCCAGGGCCAGAGAGGACCTATGGCAGGCCACCGAGCAGCCCGTGGTCCCAGGGGGGAGCAGGAGAGCCAACCTCAGCGGCCCAGCCACTGTGAATGAAGAAGCGAGGCTCAGGAGACCAGGGTAGGACCCGAGGGAGGTGGAGGCCCAGCCGGTGGTGCTGTTTGGTGTGAGGCATCTCCTGAGCTGGAGCATCCGTGAGAGGGAAGTCCACACACACACACACACACACACACACACACACACACGTATATCATTTTGTGACTTGCTTTTTTAGTGGATTTACTGTGAATGCCCATAGCGCCAGAACAAAGACTGTATACCAAAGCTCCCTTCTGTCTCTCCTCCATCACGAATCCTTTCCTCCCCACAAAAATATCGTAGGGTAACCACTTCCTCGCTTTCCTTTACAGCTATGTTGCCTATGTATGCATTTCCACACACAATAATAAACTGCCTGCTTTTTGAACTTTATATCTCAATCGAATCAGACAAGATATAAAAGAATGCACCTTTTTGCACCTGGTCTCTTTTGCTCAACATCAAGTTGATAGGACTGGGCCACAAAGCTGTGTGTAAGCTTGGGTTCATTCATTTTCATTGTCATGTAGTATTCCATCATGTGAATACCCTACAACTTCCTTAATCATCCTACTGCTGGCAAAAAAAGGGTTTGTTTCCAATTTAGGTCCAACATGAATAACATTGCTAGGAACATTCATGTGCAAGTCTCATGGTCTACATAAACATATAATCAGGTTAGCCATATGCTTAAGAGTGGAATTGCTCATAAAATACATATATCTTCAACCTCAGTGAATAATGCTGAATTATTTTCCAAGTAATTGTGATAACTGACACTCCCACAAGCCAGGAATAAGAGCTGCAGGTATTTGATGTCCTTACTAGTCAATGGTATTATTGATTTTGTTTTTTAAACATTAGCCATTCAGGAGTGTGTGTGAAGATAAGTCATTGTGGTTGTAATTCACATTTCTTGGTGATTACTGATATTTGAGTATGTTATCTTGTTTAATGGACTTTCAAATATCCACTGTTGTAAACTACCTGCTTGTAACTTTTGAATCTTTTTCTTTGGGGTTTTCTGGCTTTATTTTTGCTGATTTGCAAGAGTTCTTTATATTAAAGCCAAGCCCCTTGTTATATTTACTGCAAATATCTTTTTCCTCCACGTGGCTTTTCTTTTCACTTTATGATAGGGTCTTGGGGCAGAGGGTGTTACCAATTTTAACATCATCCAAATTGTCAAACTTTTACCATAAGTGCTTTCTGAGTCCTGTATAAGCAATCTTTGCTTACTCAAGATCATGAAGATGTTTCCTATGCTGTCCCTTTCATATTAACATTTGATTGGAATTGAGTTTTAGTGATGGTGTGAAGAAGGTTCAAGGATAATTTTGTTCTATATGGACATCCAACTGACATAACTATTCATGGCTATTTTCAGTATCATCAATACACACACCTAAAATATCTGTTGAGATTTTGATTGGGATTGCTTTGAATCTTGAAATCAGTTTGGGGAGAACTGACTTCTTTATAATACTGAATCTTTCCATATATGAATATTGTATATTTCTCCATTATTAAATTTTCCTTGGTTTTCTGCAATAATTTTTTGCAGTTTTCTGATAGTAGTATAAAATGCCTATACTAGTTTTATAACTAGATATTTTTATGGTTTTGTATGCCATTGTAAGTGCAAATTTTTTAAAAATTTATTTTATAATTGTAATTGATTTTTGAATGTTAAATTAATTTTCAAAATTCTCATATTATTTTCCAGCTTATTCGTAATTCCTTAAGATTTTCTACATACACAATTTGGTTGTTTTTTAATAGTAACCTTTAAACCTTTATTTCTTTTTCTTGTCTTATTGCACCAGCTAGGTACTCTAGAATAATGCTGAACAGAAGTGATCAAAGTGAGCATGCATGGCTATTTCCTGATCTCAAGAAAATATTTTAATATATCACTATTAAATATGATATTTGCAGCAGTAGTTTCTAACTACCCTTAGATTGAAGTTTTTTTCTGTTCCTAATTTATAAAGGCTTTAGTTTTTAATTATATGGTTGCAAAATTTTATAAAATAAATTTTGGGCATCTATTCAGGCAATAATAAGGTTTTTAAAATTTATTCTGCTAGAATGGTGAATTGCAGTGGTTAATTTAATAGTGTTAAGCAAATCTTACATCACCAGAATAAGTTCAACTTGATTGTTACATGTTATTTTAAAAATTATGTCCCAGGTCTTGGTTTTCCAATCTTGTGTTTAGAATTTGCATCTTTATTTGTGGGATACATTGGCCTGTGATTCTCCATTCTTATAAATGCCATATCAGGTTTTTATGTCAAGGTTATGCTGTCCTCATAATTGAGTTGAGAAGCATTTAATCTTTTCCTATTTCCTGGGAGAGTTTATGTAAAATTGGTGTTTTTTCCTTCCTTAAATCTTAAATTTTGAAATGATATCCCAGTGAAGCCATCTAGGCCTGGATTTTGTATCCTTGTAATCAAAAGTTAATTTTTTAAAAATCAGATTTAAGACTATTCACAGTTCTTAATTCTTCTTGTGCCAGTTTTGGAAAGCTGACTTTTCCTAAATTTTTTTTCCATTGTGTTTAAAATTTCAAAATTATTAATATAAAATTATTTATAATAATTCTTTTGTTATCATTTTAACACATCTAGGTTTAGAGTGATGTGTTTCTAAACCTAACGCCTCCCAGGTATTCAGAAAACTAAAGTGGGAGAATTACTTGAGTTCATGAGTTTGAGATCAGCCTGGCCAACAGGTTGAGACCTGACCTCAATAAACAAAACAACAAAATTTAATTCCTGATAGTGGTTATGTGTATCTTCTCACTTCTTTATTTGATTGATTTCATGAAGAAATTATCAACTTTATTAATGATTTTTCAAGAATCATCTTTAGGCTTCATTTAATTCTATCCTTCATGTCTGTTTCCTATTTCATTAATTTCTTCTCTTAGCTTTATTTATCTTTATCCTCTACTTTACTACTGCTGCTTTTTTGTTTTTTCAAATGTCTTAAGTTTGATAATTAGTACACTGATTTTCCAGGCTTTCCTTTTTCCTGGTTTACATAATCAAAGCTATGTAGCTCACTCTAAGTATTCCTTTAGCTATATCCCACAAAGTTTGCTATGTCATATTTCATTACCATCCATTTAAAAACATTTTTTGATTTATGATTTATTCTTTTATTTGTAGACTATGCAGACGTATATTGCTTAGTTTGTAAATGTAGGGGGACCTCTACTTATTTTTTATTTTTAGCTTAATTACACTGTGGACAGAGAACTTGTTATGTATGATTTCAATAATTTGAAATGCATTGATACTTGCTTTATGACTTGGCATATAGTTGTTTATAAATCACATTTTCTATGAGTGCTTGTAAAGAATGTGTATTTAAAATTGTTGATTCCAGCCCTCTCTAAATATCCAGTAACTCAAATTCCCTAATCATGTTGTTCAAATTTACTATAGTCTTATTGATTATTTGTCTGTTTGTTTTATTAGTAAGTTAAGAGAGGTATTAAAGTTCCCTCTATGACTATGGACTTATCCATTTCTCCTTGTCTTTCTAAAAGTTGTTTCTTTGTGTATTTTGAAGTTATATTGTTTGATGCATAAAAATTTAGAATTATTGTATGTTTTGATTATGTATTGAAACTTTTAGTATTTTAAACTTTTGTCTCAATTATTTTTCCCTCAAAATATACATTGTCTGATTTAAAATAGTTATACAGTTTCTTTTGTCTCTTATTTCTTTATTCTTATTGTTATTCTTTAGAATTAATTAATTCATTTTAAATTTAATTCAATATTAATTCATTCTTTCTTCATTTTCAGTTTTTCTTTTGAAATATGTTTTAACTGCACACACTTTAGTATTGCCTTTAGCGTATGTTTCTTGGGGAAAAATTCACTCAGCTTTTGTTCATCTGAAAGGATTTTATTTAACTTACGATCTTGAAGAATATTTTAAGTGGATGTAACAATCTCTTTTGCAAGTATTTTCTTTTAGTACCTTCCAGATAGCATTCTATTGCCTTCTAGCTTCCATTGCTTCAGCTTAAGAGTCAACTGTAAGTCCTATTGTTACTCATTTAAAACTGATCTTTTTCTATGATTGCACTTAATATTTTTTTTCTTTGTCTTTGGTTTTTATCAGTTGATTATGATTGATCTAAATTTAGATTTTTTTAAAGATATGTTTTAATGTCTTGAAATCTGGTATGAGATTCATGAGTTCATAGCGCTTCTTGAACATAATGCCTAAAGTCTTGTTAGTTAAAAAAAGTTCTTTGTCATAACTTCTCCAAATATTAGTTCTACTCTGTAGTCTCTCTATTTTTAGGACTCTAATTACATGTTTCTAAAAGACTTTATCACTTCATTGTTTCTGTTCCCTCATTCTCCCGATTCCCAACTCCCCTTTATTGTGTGTGTTTTGTTTTATTTTACATATCTTTCATTTTACTAATTTTATCTTTAGGTTTGTCTAATCCTTTCTAAAATCTGTCCATTGAGTTCTAAATTTTTGCTACTCTATATTTTAGTTCATTTTTTGTTTTGGTTGCTTTTAAAATATGCTATATTCTTTCTTTTCAAAACAGATTTCATTGCCCCAAATTCTGTCTTATCTTTTTCTTCATGGTCCTAGTAAGCAAGGTTATTTTAAATCCTGTGTCTAATAACTTCATTATCTGGAGTCTCTGTGGATCTGTTTCCATTGTCTTTATCCAACTACTTCTGATTATAAGTTTTTGTGCTTTGTTTGTTTGTTTGTTTCCTTTTGTATTTGATGATGATGATGATGATTGATGATGATTGTGAGCTGGACTTGTGGTGATTGTATTTGAAAAATGATTTTTGGAAATAACTGAGGCCTCAGATGATGGTCATCTTCTTCCAGAAAGAATTCTCATTTGCTTCTACAGGGAACCTGGGAACATTAGCTGTGTAGTATCACCTTAACACAATTTTCATTGAGATTGTTGAAAGTTGGATCCATTCCTCCTGAGCACAGAATTATAGCCAGGTCCCACTCAGCGTTGGAATGTGCTGGACAAAAACGTCATCCCATCCTCTTATCACTGTGTGTCTGTGGAGCGCACGGCTCAGTCTTTCAGCTTCTCTATGTCTCATGCAGAACAGGGAAGTTCTCCCAGAGGAAAAGCAGTCCTAAGATCTAGTCTCTCCTCCTCCCTGGGTTTTCATCTTCTCCCAGATTTTGTCCTAATAATTCTTTACTACGTTGTTAACACTCTAATGCTTTAGAATACTTTAAAAGATATCTTGTCTGACTTGTCTAATTGTATGTAGTTAGGAGGGATTGATCCAAACTACCTTGTTCTTCATTCCAGGAAGTGGAGATAAGGATGATGTTGTTTAAATATCGCATGCTCAATATTGTATTAATTGCACCTATCTTATATGGTAACTTTGCTATGCCCACTTAAGGTATGGTCCAAACTGTTGGATTTGGTGTGTAGCTGTGGAAGGAACAGGAGCTCCCAAAGAGATCACTGGGCTCCTCAGAGCCATGACATTGCAGTGTTGCCATTGGTTGTCACTTCTTCCTTTATTTAGTGGGGGCGGCCCAGTAACACCTATGAGAAGCCCAGGATTCTTGGCAGAGGAACACTGTGCCTAATGTAATTTGTAGAACAAGCTCTTTCTTTCCTCGGTTTTGAAATTCTGCTCTGGACTGAGGAGAATCAACCCTGATAATGTTCTCCTCTTCTTTTATTTTCTGATACTGGGGATTGAACCGAGGGGCACTTAACCATTGAGTCACATCCCCAGCCCTTTTAAAAATATTTTATTTAGAGACAGGGTCTCATTGAGTTACTTAGGGTCTCGTTAAGTTGCTGAATCGTTCTCCTCTTCTACTTCCAGAGATGGCGAGGAGTTTGTTAAGGCCGGCTTACTATTTTTGTTAATTAATGTGGAGAAGAAAATGGAATTTCAAAACTTCTTGCCCAGGCTTCATGCAGCTAAGGTTATACTAAAGATGTTTGACTGTTTGTGAAAGTGATGCTACAGGTCCCATTTCTCATGTTCAGTGAACCTGTTCTCGAAGCAGAGGGAAAAATCAAAGAAAGAGACTAGAAGTGGTTCTTCATCATCTGTGAGGGCCTAGTAAACTCTTGACCAATTAGGTTGGTTTCAGAGAATGTTTATGACCCTGAATATGAATCTAGACTCCACCGGCTCTCACGATTTCATTATATCCAGGGAAGGTATATGTTCATTCTGTCCGGGTCTGAAGTCTTGCAGGTGGTAAGGCTTTGAAAGAGGCTGTAGTTGGAGAGCGGAGGCCTCCATGGAGCTGCGCCAGACACTAACTGAGATGTTGGATTCTGTTTCGGGGATTATTGCGACCTGGTTTGCACCGATGGGTGGCAAAAGAGCTTTGGATAGGAGGGACAGAGAGAAAAGGGTGGGGGGAGTGACCCTGAGTCTGCAGGTCACTTCTCTCCCTTTCTGTTCTGGGAGCATCCCTACTTCAGACTCAGGTTGAGCACCTTTTCTTAGGTTACGTCTTTCTCTCCCTATACCTTCAGCAATGTCTGTGACACCACGAGCATCCTCATGGGGGCAATGAGTGTGTGCTGGCAAGAAATCAGGAGGTCGAGGGAAGCAGATCCACCCCAGGATAATCCCTCCTCCAAAGGTACCAGGAGAGCAGCAGCACCCGCTGGTCACAGGAGACCCTGTGACACTGCCAACTCTCCTCCCCTCCCCCTGGCTCCCCACCCTGCCCCCAAGACTCCAGGCAGGTGCTCTCTGACCAGGGGAGGCAGAGGCCGTGCTCTGTGGGAGGCTCGCTCAGAAAGGTCTCCACGTTCACAGAACCGTCGTGTTGGGACTGGATCAAGGTGCGAGGCTCTGTCTGGGCTGGGATTAGGGGAGGCAATTGAGATGAGGTGTGAGAGTGAGTGTCTCATTCTGCCTTTATGTAATATTTTTATCATCACAGTTGGTTTTTTTTTTTTTTTTGGATTGAGTTTTTTGGAAATCTTATTTGTTTGGGCATCAGACACTTGTTTGGGGCATCAGATGACTGGATCAGCCAGGGCTCAATGCCAGATCTTCTGACGCCCAATAAAATCTTATTTATCTTGATTACTGGGTTGTTGCCTACTTAAATGTTGGCCCCTGGGCAAGCACCTCTGTTGCCTTACCTTAGTCCTGGCTCTGCATCTCTCTCTCTCTCTCTCTCTCTCTCTTTCACACACACACACACACACACACACACACACACACACACACCTACCTTGCACCCTATTCTCCATCTCTGTGAAACACACAGTCTATGGAGCATCCCAGGCTTGGCACCAAGCACATCCTGTTTCCAAAGCCATTTTCCCTTTTCCCCCATCTGCCTATCAAACCCCTAAATTAACGTTCAAGATGTAAAGATCAACATCCACCATCTCCCTATAAAGAAAAACTCTTGGCTTCTCCGTGCTATTTCTTTACTCTGTGTGCACAGCTCTCTCCCTGTGCGCGCGACAGGATTTTAATTCTCAGTTCACGTGTCCTTCTCCGTCACTACAGTGAACGTCTTTGAGGTCAGGCATCTGGTCATCTTGAAATCTTCTTATTTCCAGCAGCTGGCACATAGTAGGTGCTCAGGAAATGAATGAAGACATTGTCTCCATTTTAAGGAAAAGGAAAGCTCAGAGGGTTGGGATGGCTCGTTCAAGGTCACACTGGGTCAGTCAGGGCTCTAAGCCAGGTCTTCTGATGCTCAAGGCCAGCGCTGCTTGCATCACCCACAATAAACAGAGCTCTTTGCAGCAGCAGGCCAGGTCCCTGAGCTCGATGGAAACCCAGCGTCCCTGCCGACCACTGCAGTGCTGGTGCCCAGATCTTGCACTTGCCCCGGGCTCCCCCTGGGCAGCCCTGCAGGGCTCCTCCCCTACGTCCTGCTCTCTCCAAGGAGGCTGAGTCATCTGGATCCTGAGCAAAGTCTCCGGTCCTGCTGGAGCTGACCATCAATGCACCCCTTGAGTCCACAGGAATAAAAGGCACCTTCCAGCTGCAGACCCTGGAGCAGAGTCCAGCCCGCCACTCAGGGAACGGATGCCCGACGTACCCGAAGTGTCGTCCTCAGGTGGAAGATTTTGCAGCATGGAATGCTCTGCTCTTCACAGGTCGTTTTTTTCTGGAAAGCCTCAGGTCCTAAAAAAGGGAGCTGCTTAGGCAGTCAGAAAGCAGGGTTTTTTTTTTTTTTTTTTTTCCTTTTCTTTTTATTTTTAACCTTCTGCTTCTGACTCTGCCAGTCTGTGTCTCTCGCTCACCCCTGGAGCTTTCTTTTCAATACTGGTCATTGGTGGAGTCGGCTCTGCCCTCTCTGCTTGTGACTGGTGGGTGAGCGCCGCCGCCTCTGTCTAATGAGGGGCCCTCCAGGCCCGGCTGCCCTCGTTTTTGATACCTGGGGAGAGGATGTACAGGCGAGGGGCAATTGGATCACAAAGGCCTCAGTGAACAGACATCACAGCCCGGCTCAAAGAGCGCAGGAAGTAGAACAAAGAACAAAAACATTTACAGAAGTGCCACGGTGTAAGGGGAAAAAGTACTAGCAACTCTAACAAGGTCAATGGCGAGGGAAAGAATTTTTTGAAAGGAATTGCTGAGGGGAAAAAAAGAGAGAGAGAGAGAGAGAGAGAGAGAGAAGCCTCAAAAAAGGGCCGAGGACTCCCCGAGTTGGGCTGGCTGGTTGGCTCCTGGAGGCACTATTTCTACAAGACTTCAACGCACTGGAAAAGTTTGTGCGACTGGCTGGAGGGAGGGCTAGGTGTCCTGAGTCACCGCCGTGGGCTCTGCGTGTGTTTGCTTTCAACACGGGCTTCCTGCGGGACCGCATAAATGGAGGCTTTTTGGTCCTCTGGCATGTGCTGGGGTGGGCCGGGCAGGGTGTCTGGCCAGCTTATTTTAAGGGAGTGTCCGGTGCTGGGCCTCCGTGGCTACCAAGAACAGCACAGAGGAGCTGGGATTGCCCTGCTTGCTGGTCCCCCCAGTCGAAGAGCCACAGGATGAATCTGGGTGGCACAAATGCCTGAGTGCCGTGACTCTGGGCAGGCTTCCAAAGTACTCAGCTTCTCTATCTGTGAAATGGGAATAGGGTAATATCCTCTGCAGAATTATTCCAAGACTGGCAATGCCCAGCCCACATACCCCAGAAGCTTCCTTAATCACGTTGAAGTGGAACCCTCCCAATCTTGGACTTGAGAGCTAATGGGGTGGGCTCTGAGGAAGCTTGAGTCTTAGGAACTTTTTCATGAGGCAGGCAACCATTGTCCTGGGTGGGCAGCCAAATTTCACCTTGTTTTTTTTAATGATCAGTGGCAAATACATTCTTCTTGCTTCCTCGTCCTTCCATCTGGCAAGTGCTAGCTGTTTCTCTTTGTCTTCCATATGTGGGCTTTATAGGGCAACTCATTTGAGCATCATCTTATTTAAAGATTTGGAAAGCAGGGATGCCACATATACAACTATGTCAAACATGCCACATACTGACATAAATTTACTTGTTGAATATTGTTGGTTCTCCTCTCCTATCCACCAGAACATAAGTTCCATGAGGGTGGGATATTTTTTAATATAGTTAAAAAATATTTTTTGAAAAATTAGATTTGTAGAAAAGTTGCAATGATAATAGAGTTTCCATGTCCCTCACACCCAGTTTCTCCCATTGTTAACTTTATGCATTACTATCATATGATCTTCTTTTGCTTTCTGTTGCTATGATAGAATACAACAGACTGAGTAATTTATAAAGAAGAGAAGTTCATCTGTCTCACAGTTCTGGATACCAGGAAGTCCATAGGTGTGGCAACAGTATCTGATGAGGGCTTCTGTGCCGCATTATCCCATGGTGGAAAGTGGAAGGGCAAGCAAGCACATACTGAAGAGACAAAGCAGGAAAGTAGACTAGTTTTACAACAGAGTGTTCCTGTTGTAACTAACACACTCCCATGATAATGACATTAATCCATTCATGACGGCCTGCCCCATGACCCAAACACCTCCAACCTGGCCCCACTTCTCAACCTACTACATTGATGTCCTGCATATGAATTTGGGGACACATCTCAATCATAGCAGATGCACTTGTAATAACCAAGGAAACATGAGTTTATCACTATGAATTAAACTGTAGACTTTGGATTTCACTGGTTTTCCCCTAAGTTCTATGTTAGTCAGTTATTACATTACTGTAACAAAATACCTGACATAATCAGCTTATAAAGAGAAAAGGTTTATTCTGGCTCAGAGTTTTGGAAGTTTCAGTCCATGGTCAGTTGACTGCATTGTTTATGAGTCTGTGATGAGGCAGTACCTCATGGTAGGAACATGGGGGTGGAAAAAGCTGGTGACCTCATGGCATCCAGGAAGCAAAAGAGAAAGATGAAAAGACCTGGGTCCCACAATCCTTTGAGGCACACCCCCAATCACCTAAAACCTCCCAGTAAGTCCCACCTCTTAAAGGTTCCACCACCTTGAAGTAGAAGACCAAGACTTTACCACATGGGCTTTTGGGGGGACATGTAAGACCCTTTTTCTCTCCCACAGTCCCATCCAGGGTCTACATCACCTTTTGTTGTTAGGTGTCCTTAGTTTCCAATGAAATGGGCTTCTGGGAAGACCATGGAGGTAGATCACCCTTCTCATTATTCACATCAAAGGTCATGCTGTCAACATGGTTTATCACGGATGATGGTAACTCTGCTCACCTGGTGAGGTAAGTTCACCAGATTTTGACACTGTGGGTTAAGAATCCTTAATATAAAAATCCAAAATCCAGAATGGTCCAAAATTGAAACTTTTGGAGTTATCATGTTGGCACTCAAAAGTTTTGGATTTGGAATTTTTGGCCCATGGATGCTCAAAGTTTTGCATAAAATTTATACAAATATTCCAACATACATAAAACTGATATCTGCAGTACCACTGGTCCTAAACGTTTCAGATAAGGGATACTTAACCTCTATAAAATGACTCACTCCTCATTTTTCTGTAGCTTGTTCTTTGGAAGCAAGTCACCTCGAGCACAGTCACTACAGGCTGAATGTGTCCTCCCAAAATTCACACACTGAAGTTTTAACCCCTGAGATCTCAGGGTGTATTGATATTCAAGATAAAGTCTTAAAAGAGCTAATTAAATTAAACTGAGGTCTTTAAAATAGGCTCTAATTCAATATGAGTGATGTCCTTATAAGAAGAAGAAATTTGGACATGGTGTACACATACACAGATTTTAAAAACACAACATGTGAAGACAGGCATAGTGAGAGCCCTCAAGACATACTGACCCTGTCCACACTTTGATTTTGGATTTCAATACTCCAGAATGGTAGACATGCCTTTGGATTCAATCCAGGATACCTCACCACCACCACCAAAATTTATTTCCCCAAGGAGCCCTAGTTCCCTTTATTGGAGAATGATGATAGGAACCAAGATCTGGGCTCTTAGTGTGCTCATCGCTAATGAGATGCCATTGGTTCTAGGCCCACGAAGGTAGGATTTTTTTCGTCTGTTCTATGAATCTCAAGCCCTGTAGCACGTATCACATAGCAGTTGTTCAACAAGTATTTGTTGAATAAATTAATAAGTCAATAATCTTCAGAACAACTCTGTAAAATTGGTATCTTTGTTATCATTTCATCGATGAGAAAACAGGTCAGGAGAGTTCCTAAGCTTGCTAAAGCCCCTCAGGTAGAAATGTCAGAGCAGGGTTTCAAACCTTGCGTGACTTCAAAGCCAATGATTTTTAAAAATCATCTGTCCATTTGAATCACCTGCTTGACTGTTCTCTTTGTACCGTATGGAAATCCGAAGATCTTTAAAAACAGGGTAACTCTTCTTCCTCTGGGAATGATGCAGCCTCGCAGGATCAAAGGGCTTGGATGATAAGATCATACAGATCCACTATTGTGGTATCTCAGTGCCGGTGTCAAAATGCCTACATCATTCACTTCATTTCATCTCACCACATAAGCATTGCATCAGCCTAAAACAGTGTGAGAGGAGGGTGAGTATGGTACAACAGGGTATTTTGAGAGAGCCTTTTCCTCTCTATTTTATGGATAAAGCAATCAAGAGTCAGAACAATTAATCAACCTGAGTTCAGACTAGAGTTATGCTGGTTGATATGCAACCTGATCTGTTATCAAGTCCCAATACTGTGCCCAGCACTGTGCTACATTCTTAACAGTTCTTAGTTCCTTGAATCCTCCCATTGCTGACATCAGGGTCACTATCCTGTTTGACAGAGGAAAATATAGTGTCTCAGAGAGGCTGATGGCTTTGCCAAAGGTCACACTGCTTCTGGGTGCCTGAGCAGAAAATTTAGACCCTGGTTTGTTGTTTTTGGTTGTTTTTTTATAAATTTCAAAGCTCCTTCTCTCTCTGCTATGCCAAGTCCAGGGACTTCTACTCCTCTGTGCATCCTCAGGACAAATCCACATCCTATGGTTAGTGGTTCTCGGAAAGAAATAGTCTAAATGCCGATTATTCTCCATTTTATTATTTGTCAATCCAGCCCTGAAGAGTGACAATGCACAAGGGCAGACGTTTTTGCTTTCGTTTTCTGGATTTCTTTCTAAACTGTTGTGATGCTGTGCTTTTGAAGTCAACAGGATGCCAACCGCCTCCGTCGAACGGACACCTCTTTGGGATGCAGGTATATTGGGGAAAGATAAAAATTGCATTAAGATGAAAATAATGGATTTCTGTGCATTGAGAACACTTAACCATGAGCAGGGATCTGCCTGGCTTGCCGCTCTGCCCAGCCTGGGGAAATGCTGGGGGGTCAACATGACCTGGACTCTCTGAGACAAGCTTCTCTGATCATCAAGACGGCCAGGCAGGCCTCAGGGTCGGGCCATTAAGCAGTTAATCCCCATCCATCCCGGAGTCGCCCACTCACCCACAGTATCGGCAACGCGCGTGATACCAGGCACTCTGGTAGGTGTTGAGGTGTACAAGTGTAAGAAAGGACTCACTAGGACGCTGGGGAGACAGACAGGAACCCAACATCTTTACAATGCAGGGTGGTGGGAAGTGAGGCAGCTCGGTGCCCTGGGGCCCCTCTGAAGAAAAGAGTCTATATGACTTGCATGATCCAGAGACTTGTATTTGGGAATCTGGGAGTCGGTCACGGTCCCCCATTCCTGCTGTCTACTTCATCCCAGGGGGAGGAGGGGTCTCAGTCCAGACTCGGACATCAGAATGTCCTCTGGCTTGGGAAACGGGCTGGCCTCAAGACCTCTCCTGCAGTGAGACTGACGGGGAGTGGGCAGGCTGCAGGAGACGTGCCTACGCAGATGCCTCTGTTGGGATGAATTCACCCCAAGCTCCCTCTTTAGGAGGCTCTGCACAAGATTCACCTCCTGGGATGGGACCACACCTCACTGAGAGCAAAGGCAATAAATCATCCGTTTCAAAGAAATAGGGCTTCCTTCCCTAAAGTAGAAGAGAGAGATTCCGGACAGCTAGAGCAATGACCAGGAGGTTTGGAGTTATCAGTGGGGCTGTTGCCCCTGTTCTCTGAGTAAGAATTTTCCGCTTATTCCCTGGGGTAGTAAGAGATTAAAGGGAGGAATTTAGAATGATGTGCTCAGAAAAAGCTTAGTGCATAGTAAATGTGCTGGTTTCCTATCGTGGTCGTAACCGTCACTGCCCACTTGATGGCTTCGATCAACACGAATGGATCATCTTCATCTTCTGGAGGTGAACAGTCCTAAAATCAAGGGGTCAGCAGGTTTGGGCGCCTTCTGCACGCTCTGCAGGAGAGGTCATTGCCTTGTCCTGTCCAGTGTGGAGGCCACCTGCGTTCTTTCACTCACGCATCCCTGATCTCTGCTTCTCTCATCATGCTGCCTCCTGTGTCCTGCCGCCCTCTACAGCCACCTGTCACGACCCCAGCCCACCTGGGCAATCCAGGAGATGGTGGCAGGGTGCTAGTCTAGGAATGACCCCTCCTCAAATCTCTCGGATGAGAGATGAGGAGGCTCCCAAAGGCCTCTCCTTACGGAAAGCACAAGTAAATCCAGGATTCTGCAGTCAATAAAGTCAGCACTTCAGCTGACGGTCAGTCCGCCATGTTCACTGCAGGACCATGACAACCCATCTGCCCGTCAACAGAGATGGGCAGACAAAATGTGTCCTGTACAGCACTCAGCAGAAAGTCACCCAGCCTTAGACAGGAAGCAGATTCTGACCCTCGCTGCGCGGGTAGACCTTGAGGACCTTATGCTAAGCAGACGCAAAAGGACAGATACTGGGTGATTCCACGAAGATGAGGGCCCATAGAGAGGAGGGTGGTGGCTTCCAGGGCCCGGGGAAGGGAAAGGGGGAGTAAGCACTAATGGGTACAGAGTTTGAGTACCAGAAGGTGAAGCCTCCTGGAGATGGTGGTGGCAATGGCTGCCCAAGAGTGAGATGAACAAAGTGAATGTTTAAAAATGCGTAGATGGCTGTCCATGCTCCCCAGGGAGGGGTCCATTCAGCATGGTTCTTGATCCCTGTTGTCACTTAAAGGGAAACTGTCGTGGTGTCCAGAGCCCTTGATGTCCTGCACATGAAGGAGGAGCATGTCCCCAAATTCCTTGCAGCAGGACCCCCTGCTTAGGTGGTGCTAAACCTGAGGTTGCAGACGGGTCTGGGCCAGGTGCCCTCTGTGCCTAACCAGATGTTCCCCACTGGAGACTGGAGCGCCCACAAACAAACAAACACGGGCAAGATGGTAAACTTTGTGATGTGTATTTTACCACGATTTTTTTTTAAAAACTCAATTAAAGAAAAGGAAGCAGGACCTAGTGAGCCGGTTTTGTTCTGGAAGAGGAAGGCTGAAGGAGTCTTAGAGGAAGGCGTTCACCAAGCAGAGCTAAGAGAAGAGGCTCACCTGGCGCGCTGTTCCAGAGGTGGAGGTCGGGCTGGGCATCCTTCAGAGGTTGGTGCTCCAGCCCTGGAAGAAGCAGAGGGGCAGGGGGTCCCTGACTGCGGCCTGTGGCGTGGGAAGGTGGGAGGGAGGCCGCTGGATGGGCTCCATTCCCCCTCCAGCTGCGCAGTTCTAAGGCTCCCACTGTGTCCGCCTGCGGTGGGCTGAGGATGTCGCAGTGCCCGGTCACTCTTCCCAGACTCTGTCCTTCCCACTACTGTCCTGGGATCAAAGGGAGCCCCCTCCCTCCGGCCCTTGTTTATTTCCTCGATTTCCTGGTGACCTAGTTTCACGTCTCGCTCTTTCTTCCTCCTCTCCCAACCACTCCTTCAGCCTCCTGCTGTGTGGGGAGGAGGAGGCTCTTACCTTCCAGGCCAGAGGGCAGGCCCAGGCCGCTTCCGGCTCCACATGCTGGTGGGAGCATGGCCCAGCCTGGGCTCCCCGTCCTGTCCTGCTCTGTGACTGCGGGGGTCCTCCAGCACCAGGGGCACGAGTGTTAGCTTCCATGGGTAGGATCGTTCCCAGAGCCAGAGGAGACAGGCCCAAGCCAGGGGTGTCCTCTCTTCTCCCTTTGAAAAATAAAATATCTCATTTTCCCCCCCTAATTATAAGCAACGTAGTGGAGAAATTCAGATATTACAGAACACTAAAAAAATATTTTCAGAATTATTTACATGACCCCACTGACAAAGGGAAAATCTGCTGGGGTTTGGATCCAGGACATCCACCCTGATAAATCCCCAAATCTGAGGCTGCTCATGTTCCTTACCTAAACTGCATCGTGTGTGCAAACCCTCCCATGTACTTTGAATCACTGAACACAATGTGCTATGTAAATATTCATTATATTGTACTGTCTATGGAATAACAAAAAAGAAAATTCTGTACATGTTCAGTTCAGACACGATTTTTTCAATCTGTGATTGGTTGAACCCTCGGAAGCAGAACCCACAGATGCAGATGACTGACTGTGTTCTCTTCTCCATCAATCTACATCCACACTGGTATGGGGAAGTATTTTATTATTCATAGATTTATACACACAATTTTATCACCCTTTCTAATAATAGAAGCAATAACAAATATTGCATAGTAGAATACTTGCTCAGGTGTTCACGCTGTTTTCTAAGCTGTTTTCTTTTTTCGGTTAGCAGTCTATTGGAAACATCTTTCCTTGCCACGAATTGTTTTCCTACAACATTCTCTCCTGTCCCCTACCTTTATTTTATTTTATTTTCCTTTCTGGTGTTGGAGATAAAGGAGATAAAGCCCATGGCCTTGTACCTGCCAGGCAAGCGCTCTACCACGGTGCCACATGCCCACCCTCTGCACCCTTTAAGTCACTGTTTAATATTCCATCATGGGGGAAATCCACTGTTCAGAGTCTGTGAAACTGGAGCCTACAGGATCCCCTGAGGATTCTCCCAGTCACTCTGGGAATTTCTATTTTATATTCTCATTTTATGAGATATGAGCAGGAGACACCAGGAAGAGGAACTAGGGAAGAGCCTCTCTGTCAGGTAGGAGCCTGTTTTAGGAATCTTGAATGATCTCAACCATCTTTTCTGGTGATATTTAGTGAGAAATGAATTTCTTTTGGTGGAATGGGAGATAGATTGGGCTATTCCTTTCCTTCTTTCTGCTTTTATTGGAATTGAGGAATTTTGGGGACAGGACATGGACAATCTGGTCTCCTTTTGATAGAACTGAGCAGCAGTGACCACTGAGTCATGTACAGTCATTGACAGTCATTATTCACTTACTCAGGCATTCACCATGCATTTATGGACCGTGTTTCAGTTGACTTCTGCTGTGTAACAAATTACCCCAAAGTTTAACAACTTAGACAACAATAAACATGTATCATCTTTTATAATCTCTGTGGTTCACAAATTCCGGAGCCACTTAGCTGGGTTGACCCAGCCCGTGGTCCCCCATGAGATTATGGTCAATATATCAGATGGGGCTACAGCTGAATAAAGGATCTGCCTCTGAGTGGCTCACTCATTCACGTGTTGACAGGAGGCCTCGGTTCCTCATCATGGTGACCTTCCCATAGGGTTTCTGGAGTGTCCTCAGAACATGACAACTGGCTTCTCCCAGAGTGAGTGATGTTAGCAAAAGCATGGACAAAGCAGCAGTACTTTTTATGACCTAACCCGAGTAGACTTTGTCACTTCTGCAATATCCTTTTTACCAAGGAGTCAACCTTATTCAGGTTGGGCCTATTCCGTGTGGGAAGGCACTGAGCAGGGGTGTGAATATCAGGGTCCAGGAATAATTGGGGATCGTCTTGGAGGCGATCAAGGGTCAAGGGCTCAGGTTAGAAATTAAAGTAGATGTTCTTGCATCCAGGAAAATGACTACACAGTTGGGGTGATACTCAAGCTGTGGTCGAAGGTCACTTAAAGGTAGGGCCAAAGAGATGGGTCTCAGCCGGGTGACACACTCTGCCACTGTGAGCAGGTATCACTGCGATGCTAGCCAAGGTTGTCCCTCATGGGCAGAATCCAGGTTCAGGCTCGTGGTCTACGAGGTAGTCTTTAAATGGATGGTTTGTTTTGTTCTCTCTCAGGACGTTGGTATGAACTGATCTGAAGCAGCAGAGGGCCAGGAGGTGGGCCTTAGCTCGGGTTTCCTGAGACCATCTCACTCGTGACACTTGCCAGAGACGCCTTCCATCTGCAGAAGTGTAGGGGCTGACTCCGGACTCTGGGGATTCTCTTCCTCCTCAGCAACACGGAAATGTACATTCCTCCCCCATAGGAAGACAGTGGTCCCTCGTGCTTTGTTTTAGATGAGCCCTGCCTGGTGTCCCAAGGACCGGCAGCATCCAGGCCAGGTCTGCTCTGAGAAGGGCACAGGTGTCTTAACTTTCAGGATGAGGACAGTTCTTCTCATATTTGGTAAGAAAAAAATCACAACTGTGGAAACCTGAACTCATTGAGCTTCAGGGAGACTGAATGGAAAAGCAAGGGAAGGAAATGAGATCCCCGCCAAGGCGCTCGGAGAACGCAGCTCCCGCTATGACCCCAGCAAGAAGCACCTCAGCAGAATCGTAGCCAAAGCTCTAGGAGAAAGGTTCTCTCGGGTGGGCCTCGGCCAGATGGCCTGGTCTCTCCCCAGAGCTGGGCTTCATCACCCTTTCTGGCCACTGGCTACAGGGACGTTGTTGACCTGGGATGGTACCTGGGTATGGGGGGGAGAGCCTGTCCCTGCACACAGGGCCCCTCTGCCCCTCCCACTGCACGGGTGGTGTGGCAGTGTCCCGTGGAGACCAGTGGACAGCCACTGGAGCGGCAGCGGGTTGTCCAGCGGTGTCTGTGCCAGGGGAATGTGTTCAGAAACAATGTAGCAGATGGACCTTGGCAGCATCTCCCTCCGCACCGTGCCAGCTGGACTTCTGAGAAAAGGAAAGACAGTGAAGAAGATTTAGGAACTGGCCTCCACGGGTGGATTGAAAAGGTGCCAGTTTCTCCCCCAGAGACCCTACGGAGCCTTTCATTGGGCAAGAAGATGTCACAGGAACCCCAGCTAGGAAAGATCCGCGACAGAGAAAGAGTAGGCTGGAACACGCATCTCAGAATCCATCGACCCAAGGGGAAGTTCACGTGAGCCAGCAGGGACGTGTCCCAAGGGCCATCTATCTCTTAGGCTTCTGAGGGCTTTGTGTCTGGAGAACACCATGGTTGCTACTGGCGCCATTTTGTAAGCCATTAAAATGGGAGTGTCCCGAGGTTCACGTTTCTGTAGCTAAACAGAGTCATAACCATCCTGGGAACAGCGGGAGTCGGGAGTCCTGGGTCCAGTTAGAATTCTGTCATTTACCAATTATACGACACTAGACAAGTCACTTCCCCTTGCTAGGGATCAATTGCCCCATTGGTACAATAAAGAGGTGGAACACGGTCATCCACCAGGGCTCTGGCTTAATGATTCAAGGAGGCTTGTTGCAGGACTGTAGCTGCATCTGTGAACCACAACACCCACCGTGAGGGAACTCAGCATTTCCCTAAACATTATTAAAAATTCAGCCAAACATGCTGTCCCCAGCCTCCCTGCAGGAGTGGGGTTCCGTCTTCAGGCAACACCACAGGGTCCAGACTTTTTTCTTTCTTTTAAATTTTTTTAGTTGTAGATGGAAACAATATCTGTATTTTATTTATTTGTTTATTTATTTTTATGTGGTGCCGAGGCTTGAACCCAGGGCCTCACTTTTGCTAGGCAAGCGCTCTACCCCTGAGCCCCAGCCCCAGCCCTGGTCCATCCTTTTGAGGCTTAGGATTCGTAATGACCGAAACTTAGATTTCTCCTAACTCCCCGCCGCCGTCACCCCCTCCCCCATCAGTTTCTTTGGGGTGCTGTTCCCCGCCGTGTCTCTCAGAGGCCGTGTGGGCATTTACCTTTAGCAGTGAGTAGGACAGCTCTGCTGCCCACTCGGTCTGTTTCTGCCTTCCCTCTCAGCTGTGAGCATCCCTGCTCTGATGGATGTCCATGTCATGGTCCAACCACCTGCAATCTGTTCCTGGCCAAAGGTGGTCCACTCGCAGCTCCCACAATTCTGTCTTTAGAGGTGAAGGAAGGGGCTAACTTCCTTCCCTTAACCAGACATGATCCAAGGGTATCTGAACCTCAGGCTGAGTTCTGGCTCTCTGTACTGTTTGCCCTTGGCATTGGTCTAGACACCAAGGTCACATCAATTCCTCATCCACAGAACAACTCCTCCAACCCCCAGCATTTACATATGTCCAGCATTTACATACGTCCAGGAAGCAGCCCTAACATCTCAGCCATCCTCCATGTGAAGGGTTCCCAGTCTCTTCACCCTCCCAGTTGAAGTCCTCCAACGCGCTCCTTTCTGGGTCCCTCCTCAAACGTTTCCCAGAACCAAGGGCCAAGTTCCAGATGCAGCTGGCCCCGGGCAGTTCAGGCTGGGGCTCTCTTGGTTCGGTCCAGGATTGCTTTTGCATTTTGGGAACCACATCACACCGCTGCCTCGTATTGATTTGCAGGCAATGAAAACTCTGTAGCAATTTTTTCCCCCCGAACACGTGCCCTTGCGCAGCCATCTGTACTCGTATGGCTGATTTGTTTTGGACCCAAGTGTGTGATCTAGCATTTGTTTACCCCAGAGCTCCTTCTTGGGCAGCTCAGCCCTGTCTCAGTCTGTTGAAGTTATTCAGAATCCAGAGTCAGTCATCCAGCTGCGTCTCTGGCTTTGGGTCAACAGTCAATTTGATTCGCATGCTTTCTAGAGCTTAATCCAAGTCATTGATAAAATTGCCGAATAGAGCTAGACCAATGACGGAGCCCTGTGCTACCAGACATCTTTCTCGAGGTCAGAGGTCACTTACTGATGATCCAAATGAGGACCGCGTATTCTTGACCCAACGAGGCCTGCAGATATGTTTTGTTTTGGCCTGCATAGTATTTTTTTTTTTTAAACTTTGAATTAGTGGCCAACATCTGGATTTCTGACTTCTGAAAGATCAAAGATATGTCAACACTGGATCCAGCAACCAGAGCAGCTGTGTGCAGTTGTGCAGGTTGTGGACTTTACATTCTACATGGATGGGTGCAGTGACCACAGTCATTAGGCAAGACCCAGGCTCTCCATTTTGCCTCTGTCCCCACTCTTCCCTGTTATCAAGCACCTACCCACTCCTCCTCATTGACAATACCTGGGCTCACTACTAAAGGCACTGAGTTAGAAGCCTCTACTTCCTATTTACCAGTATCTCACGGGTATGATCTGTCAACTAGTTATAAAGACATTTAATTGTGCCATCTTCCAGGCCATGTAATCTCCCCTGAATTTTTTGAGAGCTCTTCCCGAATGTTGTATAAATAAAGAGGAGGAAATTGCAATTAGCCTGGCCTGTTTGATCTCGGGAACCTCTTGACCATCTCTGTTTACCTTTCCACGAGCACAAAAATAATTATCATTTAAGGCACTTAGGACTTAATCCTGGGGTCAGTAGCTGTTTGGGTTGGGCTTTGATGCCTTGTCACCAATGTCCCTTCTAGTCTAGTCGGCCTGATTATTCTCTTCCCAGAGACAGAAGCCACAAACAGGAGAAGATGAGGAGCTTCACCTCCCTTTTCCACCACAGGTACTGTTAGGCTCAGAGCCCAGGTCCACCCTTTCCCAATCACCTTCCTGACTGCCACTTTAAAAGGAAAAGCCCTCATATAGTTGTCACAGAGAGACCGAGAGGGCCACCAACAAGGTAGTGCTCCCTTTCACAGTGTCAGCTGGAAGGCGCATTTCACATGTCCTGGCATGTAGCTAGGACCGTGTGGCTAGCTGTCCCCAAGGGAAGGCTGGCGGAATGAGGACATCGTATCTGGGCTGAAGAGCTGAAGTTGGGAGTGTCTTCTCCACTTCCTCTCCCACCCCCGCCCGCTGAGAGCCCAGGACTCAGAGGCCCTGCCGGAAGGAGGAAACACAGGTGGGAAGGGCATGGGGCCCTGTCTTGTCATGTGAGAGGGTCCTGCAGCCAGGACACCCTCATCAAACGATGCCCTGGTGCCCCGATGAGAAACGGACCTTAATTCGATCACACCCCCTAGGTGTTGTGCACTCTGTGGCTTCATCACCCCTAATCCATTCATAGTCACCCTGAGTATTTTTTGTAGGGACCCAACAGCAAGTAACCAATCAACCAACAGACCATCCAACCAAACAAGCAAGTAATCCAATTTACAAGTGAAGAGACATTTCTCAAAAGAGCATACGTAAATGGCCAACATATATGAGAGATTGCCCATCGTCACTGACCACCAGGTCAATGTGAGATGCAAAATGAGATGTCATTTTACTCCATTTGGAATGGCTATTATCAAAAAAGATGATGTGATCAAACATCACGTTGCACCTCATAAGAATGGACAAGTAGTATGTGAATCAAAAACGTAAAATTGGTAGCCAAAGACAATGAAATAAAATTCCTGCACCAGTTAGAGGAGACAAGGTAAAAAATAACAAATGTGGAAACTCCACTCTTTTTTTTTTTAAATTTTTTATTGTTGGCTGTTCAAAACATTACATAGTTCTTGATATATCATATTTCACAATTTGATTCAAGTGGGTTATGAGCTCCCATTTTTACCCCATATACAGATTGCAGAATCACATCAGTTACACATCCATTGATTTACATATTGCCATACTCGTGTCTGTTGTGTTCTGCTGCCTTTCCTATCCTCTACTATCCCCCCTCCCCTCCCCTCCCCTCCCCTCTTCTCTCTCTGCCCCCTCTACTGACATTCATTTGTCCGCCTTGTATTATTTTTCCCCTTCCCCTCACTTCCTCTTGTATGTACTTTTGTATAACTCTGAGGGTCTCCTTCCATTTCCATGCAATTTCCCTTCTCTCTCCCTTTCCCTCCCGAAACTCCACTCTTGGTGGAGGTGCAAATTAGTAAAAATGTTACGGAACACAGTACAGAGATTCCTCAAAAAACAAAACAAATAAATTAAAAAAAAACCCAAAAAACTGGAACCACCACATGATCCAGCAATCCCACCACTGGTTATATACCCAGAGGAAATGAAATTTGTATGTTGGGGGAACATCTTCATCAGGGTGTTTACTGCAGCACTGTTTACAACAGCCAGGATTTAGAATCAACCCAGGTGTCCATCAGTGGATGAATGGATAAAGAAAATGTGGTGTGTAGACATAGTAAAGTACAATTGAGCCATAAAAAAGAATGCAATTCTGTCCTTCGCAGCAATGTGGATGGAAGCGGAGGTCATTATGTTAACTGGAATAAGTCAAGCCCAGAGAGACAAATTCTGGATGTTTTTACACATGTAGAAGCACTAAAGTTGATCTCAGAAATCTCATTGACAGCTTGATATCATTCTTGTTGGCATCGTTGCAGCCATCTTCCTCTCCCACCCCCACTTTATCAATACGGTTCTTATTCCCAAGAAACAGAAAGTAGCCTGAGACCAAACCTGCCGCCTGGAGGTGAGCCGGTGTCTCCCTGTTCTGTCATTGAGAGACAGGAGACCACTCACCTGCCCCTGAGATGGGGACATCCTGGTTTCCCTGTTTTTTCCTTGAGAAGATAAGGTGACATGCCACTTTACCTGTCCCCACTCTGAGAGATAGGAAACTGCCTGTCTCTGCTCCCAAGAACCAAACTTGCCTTGCACAAGATCAGGGGATGCTGGCCGTGTCAGTCAAGAGCAAGCCCGCCCTGGTACGCAGTCGTGATTCTAGTCTATAAAAGGTGACCTTCAAGGGAGAGTGGCTGCTGCTGTCCCTCTCTCGGCCCAGAGCAGCCTTGTCAGGCTCCTGACAATGAACCTGCTTCGTATCCCAGGTGTGTGTGATCAGTCCTTACCCCAGATATGTGTGTGTGGTCAGTCCTATCCCAGGTGTGTGTGTGTGTGATCAGTCCTTATCCCAGGTGTGTGTGTGATCAGTCCTTATCCCAGGGGTATGTGTGTGTGTGTGTGTGTGTGATCAGTCCTTATCCCAGGTGTATGTGTGATCAGTCCTTATCCCAGGTGTGTGTGTGTGTGTGTGATCAGTCCTTATCCCAGGTGTGTGTGTGATCAATCCGTATATCAGGAGAGTGTGTGTGTGTGATCAGTCCTTATCCCAGGTGTGTGTTTGTGTGTGTGTGATCAGTCCTTATCCCAGGTGAGTGTGTGATCAGTCCTTATCCCAGGTGTGTGTGTGTGTGTATGTGTGTGATCAGTCCTTATCCCAGGTGTGTGTGTTTGTGTGTGTGTGTGTGATCAGTCCTTATCCCAGGTGTGTGTGTGATCAATCCGTATATCAGGCGAGTGTGTGTGTGTGATCAGTCCTTATCCCAGGAGTGTGTGTGTGTGTGATCAGTCCTTATCCTAGGTGTGTGTGTGATCAGTCCTTATCCCAGGTGTGTGTGTGTGTGTGTGTGTGTGTGTGATCAGTCCTTATCCCAGTTGAGTGTGTGATCAGTCCTTATCTCAGGCGAGTATGTGTGTGTGTGATCAGTCCTTATCTCAGGCGAGTATGTGTGTGTGTGATCAGTCCTTATCCCAGGTCAGTGTGTGATCAGTCCTTATCTCAGGCGAGTGTGTATGTGTGATCAATCCTTATCCCAGGTGTGTGTGTGAACAATCCTTATACCAGGTGTGTGTGTAATCTGTCCTCATTCCAGGTGTGTGTGATCAGTCCTTATCCCAGGCGAGTGTGTGTGTGTGTGTGATCAGTCCTTATCCCAGGTGTGTGCAATCAGTCCTATCCCAGGTGTGTGTGTGTGTGTGATCAGTCCTTATCCCAGGTGTGTGTGTATGTGATCAGTCTTATCCCAGGTGTGTGTGATCAGTCCTTATCCCAGGTGTGTGTGTGTGATCAGTCTTATCCCAGGTGTGTGTGATCAGTCCTTATCTCAGGCGAGTGTGTGTGTGTGATCAGTCCTTATCCCAGGTGTGTGTGGGTGTGTGTGTGATCAGTCCTTATCCCAGGTGTGTGTGTGTGTGTGTGTGATCAGTCCTTATCCCAGGTGTGTGTGTGTGATCAGTCCTTATCCCAGGTGAGTGTGTGATCAGTCCTTATCCCAGGTGAGTGTGTGATCAGTCCTTATCCCAGATGTGTGTGATCAGTCCTTATCCCAGGTGAGTGTGTGATCAGTCCTTATCCCAGGTGTGTGTGTGATCAGTCCTATCCCAGGTGTGTGTGTGTGATCAGTCCTTATCCCAGGTGTGTGTGATCAGTCCTATCCCAGGTGAGTGTGTGATCAGTCCTATCCCAGGTGTGTGTGTGTGATCAGTCCTATCCCAGGTGTGTGTGTGTGTGATCAGTCCTGTGCCTCTTTTCTTTCAATCTAATTCTAAACCACTTCAGTATCTTTTACCTTGCTCTTGTGACCTTCATTTCACCTTTTGCAATGCTTTTTTTTTTTTTTAACCTGGGATGGAATCTGCTTTACAGCCATCTCTCCAGGCTTGGTCTCCTTGGCCTCTTCATGGGAACCATTCAAAACTGCACGGTGACAGACACTGTCTTCTAAAGCTCTGGAGGTCTGTTTCAGGTCTGATCCCCGCAGTCTCATTGTGCCCAGGACTCCAGAACCACCCTCCTGGCTCCCTCCCCTACGTCACACAGCCTCTGGGGACCTCTTGGACCTACGACGTGATTTGTCTCAGACACTGAGTCTGTGTTAGGACAGCACTAGACGCTAAATAGCCCCCCAAGGTCTGTGAGGTGTGAGTGACTCCCTGTGCTCCTCCTCCACCTTCCAGAAGTTCTCACAGGTACCCTCTGTTCTCGTGCTTGCCCCACCTTCGGGAGCCCCTGGCTGTATGAGCAGAGTTTGCCTCAGCTCTGCCACCCACACTGGGACTTGGCCCACGTCTCAGGCCAAGTAGATTCAACTTCTGATCTGCCCCAGATTCTTTCCCCACAGCTTCCCTATTGCCAGGCACAGCGCAAACCACCAGAGATACAACTGCAAACAAGAGATAGACTTTGTTCGAGATAGTCCTGTAAGGCAGGCAGGGTGCAGAGTTTTGTTCCCTTTTGAAAGTTGAGTCAACTGAGACCAGAGAGGTGAATGGCTTGCCTGAAGTCACCAGCAGATGAGGGCTGGGTGCACTGACAGTGAATGGCACATACTGAGTTCACTATTATACTTCTGCACATCTGTGGGAATTAGTCCAAGTCCACACACCTGATGCCAGAAAGAAATAGATTTGAGGGAAGAAACATTTTGCAAACATCAAAACCAGACCTTCCTCGATGCTATCTTTGGGTTAGCAGGATGGTGGTCCTCTTGGCTCTGCTGCTCAAAGGTGGTGGAATTGAGCACAGAGCAGAGGCTCCCTGTCCAGCCCCCCCCCCCACCTGGCAATCACACCTTAGGTTTGGCCCCAAAGCTTAGGCTGTTCTAGTTTGGTGAATTTCTCCACCCAGACACTCACGCTGGGACTCACCGACCTTGAATAATGGAGCACTTGGTAAATGGAGTCTGTTGTTCTAAAACGTAGACACCATTTCTTCCTGGGTGTTGTCTCAAAATAATGGGAATCTTTGGCAAATAAATAACAGTTTCCAAGGAAAAAAGAAAAAAGAAAAATCAACACTCTGGAGGTCGGTTTGCCTTGGTTTTCACTTGGACAGCAAAGCATTTACATAGGATGTCTTTTTAAATAGGAGACAAATTAACTCTAAGGTGCCCAACCACTAAAAAAATTGTTTGTTGAACAGAAAGGAATTCACGAGTGGTCAGAATCTCATTACCCTGAATATCCAGTAGTCTGATGCTAACGTAAAGCCTCTGAGATGCCACTTCATCCTCGTGGGTGAGGTCAGAGACCCCCCTGTCTTGGGCATCCCTCAACAGAAGAGCTGGTTTGTACCGATGAAGTTACCTTGTCTCACTTCCTCTCTCTCTGGTCACAGCCATTGTCAAGGGAGGCTAGAGCCAGGGAGAAAGTTTCAGGATCCTGGAGCAGAAACAAAACTAACTGTCCCTCCCAAAACTCTGGGCATTGCAGCCAACTCAGGTCCCTGGCTCTGATCAACAGGGGGTGACATCCAGCCATCCGGAGCACAGCTCGAGCCTGAGTACGTGGGTTCAAATCCTGGCTGTGCACCCCACCCCTCTGCATCTCTGCTTCTTCCCCCGCACCCTGGGGATGAGACAGAGCCCCACCTGTGCTAGTCGGCTTTGTGTCACTATAAGGAAACACCTGACAGGCTGCTTAGGAAGTCAAGAGAGGTTTGTTTTCTCACATTTCTGGAGGTCAAGTCCAAGGCTGGGCAGCCCCAGGGATATGGGCCTGGGGCGAGGTCTGCCCATCATGGCATGGGCATGTGCTGGCATCACCAGTCAGGAAGCAGAGAGACTGCCTGGGCTAGGCTGCACAATCCCCCGCCTCCAGGGCCACGCCCCCAATGACCTAAGGGCCTCTCACTAGGCCCCGCCTCTTAAAGATGCACAGGACTTCCCAAAACCGCACCTTCCAGAGATACGCGCACTTTTGAGAGTCATTCAGGACTATAGAACTGCCTTGTAGGGTTGTTGTAATGATTAAATATGCTAATCTGTGTGAAGTGCTTAGAACAGAGACCAGCTCCAAGTAAACGCTCAGTGAATGCAGAGCCGATGAAGAGCTACGCAAGGCCAAGGAATGAATTTCACAGCCTCCCGGGGTTCTTCTTTGTCATCTTTGTCATCTTTGTCATCTCTTCTGTGGGATGGTGGCAGTGAGGTCTCATCCACATCACTTCCTCACCCCCATCTTTTGCCCATCGCAAGTGCAGCGCCCCCTACTGCAGGCATCAAGGAGCTGATGCCCTGGGGCTCCACCTGGGGTCAGGTGCAGCAAGACCCCAGTGCCCTTCCGTGTTGCCAATCAAATATTAGGGTCTTGGAAAGAAATCCTGAATGTTCCCAAAGAAGAGAAGAAAACTAAGAGGGACCTGTGGTTGGTTAGCCCTCGATGAAATTTAACCCACGAGTGTGAGCTAACGAGAGTGTTTGTTGTCCCAGAGACCCCAGTTGGAGAGGCTGGGACCCCAGTTAAGCTCTATTTCCCCCTCTCTTATTAATAAAAAAAGAAAGAAAAGAAAAGAGAACAGAGACCAGCAAGCAGCCTCACTCCCTCAGAAAGAAAGGAATCCAGATTTCAAAACGCTCAGACTTATTTTTCTTGAAAAGCCAACTTCAGAAGCCTGTCCACGCCTCCATCAAAGAGTACATCTGTTTGAAGCTGCCCCCTCCCGGAGCCTACCTGCTGATTATTCTGGAAAATATTATATTGACATGACTCTTTAGAATAGAAAGGCTTTGCAGGGCTTGGGTGCGACCCTGTGACTATCTTGAACCCATACATGATTAAAAATTTAGATGGCTAACTTTGAAACAATCAAATGCATTAGAAGCTTCTTAATGAGCCGCCATGTGAACTAAAAGCCTCGCTAACTTCAGAAAAGGGCTTCTGTGGAAATTCCGCCGTCTTTGATCCGGTAAAGTCACGGCAGGGTGGATTTATTTCAAGTTTGTTTTTTTGGCATAACTGGTCCTCCCGAAATATTGGGAGATATCTTTCTGAGCAAGATGTGGGAGAAAACAATGGTGCTGTCTCTTTCATTTATCTGAAATTTGACAGGAGTGCAGTTTATTAACTTGAAAAGAGGCAGAGACATTATCTGAAGCCCCGAGACTCTAGTGGGGATCGCCTCCCCTTTGTACCAGTGGGAGTTGGCGACATTTTGAACCTGATCACCATTAAATGCCTTCCTGAGTGGCTCGGGAGCCTTTAAAAAGAAAGCCGGTGCATTTATGATGTAAATTCGTTATTTTGACAGTCTTTGAAATCTGTCATATTCACATCCAATTTAATGCCTTGCAAAAAAAAAAAGTCCCTTTTCTTTCATAACACTTTTAAGATGTTCAAAGCCATTTTCATGTAGCAAACTATTGTTATACCTAATACATCCTGAAAGTATTTTAGCAAAGGAACTTATAGGATTCTGTTTTAAGTCATGTCGAGTTTTAAAATATGGCAGTCTTCAAATAAGCTTTGACCAGGATATATCTCTTTTAGTTTTGTTAAAAGCTGTTCTTGATTTCCACGTACACAATTAGCCGGCCCAGATGCATGTACCAGTTTAGGCAACCATGTAGCTGAAGAGATGTTGGTCATTACATATGCTGTTGTCTATTCCGGGTCACTGGCTTTTCTAGATCATTGAATAGAGAGGTCTCCTCTCGGTGAGGTTGGCTTTCTAGAACATTCCTAAAATCCTGGGACAGTGGTTCTCAACCAGAGGCAAGTTTGCCCCTGGAGGATTGAGCAACGTCTAGAGTCATACTTGGTCATCACAACTGGGAGACAGGTGCTAGGGCACTGGGAAGGAGAGGCCAGGATGCCGTGGACCTGGGATACAAGGCCAGACCCTCGCAATAAAGCATTCTCCCAGGTGGTGGAGTTGGCGGAACCTGCCCTCGAAGCCGGCAGAGAAGGGTTCTTCCTGCAGGCCTGAACCAGGTGGGCCTAGGCACCGAGCTGACCATGACCAAATGTGAGAAGTTTGAGGACACCCCGGGATGCTCTCTGACACGTAGAAATACTCGGCACCTATTGGAGCAGGTCCTCCAGGGAGCGAGTCATAGAATCCTCCCCAGGGGATCTTGCCATAGTTAGTCCACCAATGAGCCTCTGCGGAGCATCTCACTAAACCCAAGGCATCTTTTCTTCTTGGGAGGGTCTCTGCTTTGCTCACAAGGTGCACTTTTACTTTGTGCACAATCTTGATGAACTTGCCTACTACTTTCCTGGGTCAAGACATATTAACAGAGAGATGGGGGTCCCATCCATAGTGAATGGAGGGTTGGATAAAAAAGGGAAGAGGCATAAAACTTATACATAATGTACATATTTTAAGAGCACTTTTACAAATTCCCAAAGCATTGCACTCTGGAGTGAGCGTCTTCATTAGGGAGCGTTAGGCTCACAGCTGGTAAACAAGTGAACAGTCAATAAAACATCTGCTATTGGTAAGTGCTACGCAGAGAATTTTAAAACAGGAAGGTGGAGAGAGACCGCATAGCTGATGTAGTTTGCAAGATCAAGGAAAGGTCCGTTTAAGCTGATCTGACAGGAGGCCATCACCCTTGGAGGAGCAGCTTCCAGGCAGACAACAGCTCATCTAGTGCAAAGGCCCTGAGGCAGGAATGAGTTTTGGATGTTCCAAAGAATGGAAGGAAGGCAAGAATGGCCTGGCTGTCATGGTGCAGAGGGAGAGTGGTACCAAGTGAAACCTGGCTGGGCAGGTACAGGGGAATTGGGGTCTTATTCTACTATAGGCTAGTGACATGTGTTTTACTAACCCCATATTGTCAGCAGGTAGAGAATGAGGCACAAGGGACCAAGAGCTCAGGGAGGCTGTTTGGTGCAGCAAGCTGTGACGATGGCAGGCTCCTGGGTCGTGGTGGACATGGAGAGAAGTGCACAGGCTCTGGACAGGTTGGTGGAACTTGCTGAGGGGTCCGCTGCAGTAGTGAGGAAGAGAGGAATCGGGGGTAAACTCCTAGAATTTTGATGAGCAAATTCCACCAGCGGGAATGGCCTGCAGAGATGGGGCAGCTTGGGGAGAACCCCGGGAATCAGGGGCTCTGCTTGGTCTTGCTCTTCAGCTTCTCTGGAGTTGCCAGTTGACACTGAAATACGTCTGGAGTCCCAGGGAGAGGCGGCTACCCACTGGTCATCACTGACATTTAGATGGCCACCACTCAACTGGACAGAACCAATAGAGAGAGGTGGAACAGGGAGCGATTAGGGCAGAAGGGAGGCCAGGGAAGGGGCTAGAGGGTGGTGTTGCAAGCAGGAGACAGGGTTGACCATGGCCCTGATGTGGTCACCCAGGACCTGGGCATGCCCTGGCCTGGAGCAGGTGGGCAGAGGGATAATGGAGATCCCCAGCTGATGCTGACACACCAACCAGTCAGGGCAGACACTGGACCTCAGCTGCAGGTGCAGGGACCAGAAGTCCTCTGCTGGGTCGGGCTAAGTCTTTGGTGTCTGAAATGTAGAGAAATCCAGGGAGGGTCATGGGGTGGCAGATGGTACTCGGGAAACTGTGACCGTCTGTCAGTCATGATCCCAATATAGTCAGCCTTCCATATCTGCATCCACGGACTCAAGGAAGTAAGATAGTAAGGGTCAAATATACTCGTTTAAAAGTTGCATCTGTATCTACAGACATTTTTTTTCTTCCCTAAACAATACAATGTAACAACTATCCACATGGCATTTATATTGTATCAGGTATTACGATCCATCCAGAGATGACTTAAAGTACATGGAGGGTTGTGTAGGATAAGTGTAGATGGTAAGCTATTTTATATAAGAAAATGGAGCATCTGAAGATTTTGGATCCGATGGAGCCCTTGAAGGAACCATCTCCCTATAGACTCCAAAGGGTGACTATATCCCAATATTTTCACTACCAGCCTAACCTATAGTTCTTCTTCTTCTCCCTCTCCTCCTCCTCCTCCTTCTTCTTCTTCTTCTTTTTTTTTTTTAATGTGGTGCTGAGGATCAAACCCAGAGCCTCACATGTGCTAGGCAAGTGCTCTACCACTGAGCCACAACCCCAGCCCCCTAACCGTTTTATAGTCTAGTACATAAGTCCCTCCTGTATAAGAAGAGAGGATGTAGCCCTTCTTATATTTTATTTGTCACTTTTCACCTGGTTCTAGAACAGTGATTTTGAAAATCTGGTCTTGGTCCCCTGTGTTGGAAGCCTCCGGAGTCTTACTAAAAATCCAATTCACCAGATCAGCACTTAAACTATGCAAATCAGACTCTGGCACTAGAACCCCCCATAATCTGCACATGAACCAGCCAGTAGGGTGGATCTGTATGCGGGTTGAAATTTGAGAGCCTCAACACAGAGCAAAAGTTGCATGCTTCTTTCTGAAATTGAGAAGCAGTTCTGAATTTGAAGGTGGGCACTCGCAGCATCCAGCTGAGCATCTCCCTCCGCAGGACGAGGGCAGGGGCCGAAGACTGGCGTTCAGGTTCATTTCGATGGAATCCAAATCTTCCATTTTTCAACTCAGTCTTCAAGCCAAAGGAACCTTCTCAGGTTCACTAATCCCTATTACTGAGTGGATTTCAGCTGGACCTTCTTTGCAGGTTGCAAGCATTTTCTTCTCATGTGTAGGTCTTCCAGCCGCTCTACTTCAAAGTGGCCAACCCGAGAAGGCTGGGGAAAGAGTTTCAGAGAGTGTTTACAGATGCCTTATCGCTTTGGGGGCAGGGAGGCAGAGTCCAGGAGTTGAGCAAAGGAACACATTTCTCCAAAGCAGTTCCGAGCTCGCCTAATCTGTCGAGGCGATCAAAAGGTAGCTTAAAAGATCTCCCCTACAAAGAGGGAAATGAGGTTTTCTGGCTTGTCGGTCACTCAGGATTGAGGCTGGTGTTTGCTAACACGTAGACTTGTCCTTTATGGGGGGGGGTTAATTGCAGAACCCTGAAAGCAGATGGGTGAGGATATTCAAAAACACACACGCTCATACCGTCTCCTGTGGGTGTGGATGTATGTGAGTGGGTGCCCATATAACTGGAAGCACAGAACATCTTTCTTTCACCGACACTGGAGAGGGGAAATGGTCATTTTGGAAACCATCATCTTTACTTCTGAGTTGAACTGAGGGTGGAAGGGGGGCAGGGGACCCGTTTTACTAACTCACTTGGGTTCCTTTCGTTAGACAGGAGAAAGGTACAAACATAATCATTTCTCACCTAGGATCTTCCAGTGCTTCTTCCTGGGGAAGGCAAGCGGAATGTTCTGGAGGCTCAGAAAGGCTCAGAGGTCAGCATGCAGAGCTCAGAGGCAGAAAAGAACCACATGGGGACATTCAGTGCTTTGCACCCCGAGCCCCAGAGCAGCAGGGCACAGGGACAGAGCTTTGTGCTCTGGCCTTCTGCTTGGCCTAAGTGAGGCCTAGGGTGCTGGGTGGGGGGGAGTGTCTGGACCGTGGCCTCATGGACTTGGGCTGGGTTCAGAACATCGCCTGCCACAAAACCACCATAATAGTATTTGGGAGAAAGAGAGAGGGTGCCCCGGGTGTGGTTAAACCCGGCGCTGTTTCCTTTGCAGAGAGCATATTAATCATGCTTAAGTATAGGTTTCTTGTGGCCGGGGAACAGTGACTGCCATCGCCGATTCTCCCACAAAAGGGCCTGGCTTTCCCCGTGTCGGCCACGGAGCTCGGGGAGGTTCCCGCTGGTGGTCCCCGGGCTCTGTCTCGCTCTGTCGCACACTGGGGCTTCTCAGGACCCTCATCCTCTTCTTCTCTCTTTTAAGTTTCTTCATTTTCCAATTGATCTAGCTGTTGGGGGTGGGGATAGATCGTCCCTGGTCAGGAGGAGGCTTGGGCTGCTGTCAACTGCTTGGAACTTCAAGGACCTGTGAGTCCTTGGCACGTTGGGCGTGCATCCTGGGAAGCAGGAGAGGGTAGGTAGGACTGAGTAGCACGCACACCACGGCCAGGTGGCATGGGTTGGGATGCTGCCACCTGGGTCCCTGACACTCTCTCTCTCTCTCTTTCTCCCTTTGGGGACCTTGGGAATATTGCTGGACTGCTTTGTAGCTCCGTTTCCTTATTGTAAAATGGAAACAGTGACAGTGTCTGCCTCCCAGGGTTGCTTGAGACGAGGCAGCACATCTGCAGCACTTACGAGGGTGCCTGGTACCTGGAGGAACCCGTAGGACACCAGCTGCCATATTCTTCTGCTCTGTGGCTGGTGCCCCGGCTGCTACGTGTAGTGAGGGGTTCTGTGGCCTTCCAGACTGGCCCACCGTGGGATGTGGGGCAGGAGCATATAAAGGCCTCAGAGTGAGCCTAGGTTGGGGGTGCAACTGCTGGCGGGAAGGGGGCCCGTCTGGGGATCCGTCTACACACAGGGTCTGTTGTGCTGGTGGAGAGGTCACTTCTGGAGGGGACTCTGGGCTATGCACTGTGACTGACCTTCACCTAGGCAGGACAATCCCATCCTCGAGGTCCACATAGTCACCGGCCCAGACAGTGCCTGCCTGGCTCAGCAGGGCCTCAGCCCTGGGCTGGGGTTTTGCTCACTTCCTTTCCCACAGGTCTATGGGGTAAGAAGTGCTGGTGGCACAGTTGATGCCGTTGATTTTCCCCTAGAAGGGCTTGGCCCTCCAGTGCCAGCCACTAAGCACCGCCAGTTTCCTCTGACTCTGACAGTCACGCCCTGATTGGTCTCCCCGCCTCTGCTCTAAGCCCCCGGGATCTGTCATCCCCCCCAGCAGCCAGAGCCAGCTCTCAGAGCAGGTCAGAGCTTTGCACACCCCACTAGAACCTCTCCAGAAAACGAGGCCCCGCAAAGACCCCTCCCTGCCGTCCCTGGCCTCTGCTCCTTTCTCTCCAGCCATGCTAGACCACCGCCAGCTCTTCCATTCCCAGGTCCCATCCTGTCCGACCTTTCCCCCGGGGCACCCTCCGCCAGGATCATGCTTCTGCTCCTCCTTTCAGATCTCAGCACAAACGCCACCTCCCGAGCACCTGACCCGAAGTGGTTCTCCACGGCTGGGTACCAGTCTCGTCACCCTGGTGTTTGCCACAGTCTGTATCAGATTCAGGTGCGACCCCCATGGGCCACCTACGGGCTGGCCAGGGTCAACGCGGCCCAGTCCCAGGTTACATCTCTTGCTTTGCTGGGACTTGGTTCCTCCTGCTCCCGGGGCCCTACCAGGGTCCTCATCTGCATCACCCAGTACTGCTGGATCCGGGAGCAGGGGTTGGGAAAACACTTTGAACTGTGTGGATGCAAGGGTCGGAAGCAGAGTATCGGAAAAGAGCCAAACAGTGGGCTGTGGGGACAAAGCGCCGGGTGTTTCGAGGAGAGTCACTTGACTTCCCGTAACTCCTGTGGCCCTGTACCTGGGTGGAAGCCTGTCTGCAATTGCCGCAGTCTGGCTGGGCACAATCAGGAGCCACTTGTCAAAAGAAACTAACTTTATTTTTAGAACCACACACGCCAAACAAAACAGCCTCTCAGGAAAAACCCTCAGAGCCTCAACTGCCACCACCGGCTTTTCACAAGCCTCTCACTCCCCCCCAAGCTTCTCTCCACCTCCCACAATCCTCCTGCTCTTGAGGCAGATTGGCTGGGTCACGTGGGCGGAGCCAAAAAAGTCCCCCAATGAGCAGCTCCGTGGTCTGAAAGGGCAGGGAAACAGTCCAATGAGCATCACCGCAGATGAGCCAATCAGCTAGATGTTGCTGGGGCCGAGGAGCCAATCAGCTAGATGTTGCTGGGGCCGCTGTGAGCCAATCATCAGCCGGCAGCTGGAAGTTTGCTGGCAGCTGGAAGTTTGCTGGGGACCCTTCAGCTGTGGCTCTCAACATGCAATAATCACGTTTCTCTCCCTCCCTCGCCCTGTGGCCCCTCCACACCCATATAGAGCACGTGACGTGGCTCCGCCACCCTGCCAGCACGCTACATGTCTTGGGACTAAACCAGTCTGGTGGTAGCCTTCCCCAAATGTCAGAGAGAGTAGCCATCAGAGTCAGACAGAGACCACCCCGTCATTCAGTGAGCAAGAGGAGACAAAGCCATGCTTCTGGAAAGATGAGCGTCAGGGAAGCAGGGAGGTGGAGGAAGGAGAAGCCTTTGCTAGAGAGGAGGCAAGTGGGACTCTGGCGTCCTCCTGGGTGCAGCCCCAAATCCTTGCAGCTGGCCTTGAACCAGCCCAGAAGGCACTGGGGTGTGGTTCCCTGAGAGAGAAGCAGCCTTGGCCAGAACTGAAGGCTCTTCCAAGGTCCTGGGCACATAGCTGCTCCACCTTCCTGGGAAGACATCTCCTTAGTTGTCGTGTGGACACCTCAGGAACCAGAGCGTCGAGTGTGGAGAAGCTGGAGTGCCTGGCTTGAGCTGTCTTGACCGACGGACGCAGGTAGAAGCCCACCTTCCTTGGTGGGCTTTCCAGCCAGCCCCCCTGGACTGGGAGGGAGAATGAGAGAGCAGGCGGCTCTGGGCTGGAGGGACCTGGAGCCAAGCAGAGGCGACCACAGCTGAGCCGGTCTAGAGCACTCACTTCTGCCCCGGGAGAGGCTGTGCCCACCACTGCTGGCAACGCGCTCTTTCTCTCCGGAACCCCAAAGTGGTTGGATTTCATATGACAAGAAGTCAGGCCTGGGGGAGCAAGGCTGAGGGTGTCTCTCCTGGGGGTTAATAAAAGCCTCCAAAAAAAATGCTTAAAGAAATGGCTCACACCCCAGATAGGATTTTTATGTCTACAGCAATGCCAGAGGCGCGTGCGGACCACGCCTAATGGTTGGAAAACGATGCTTCCCGGAACCACTCCACCATCTTCAGTCTTCTTTCAGCACTCCAGGGGGGACAGGGCAGAAGGGAGCCAGAGGAGGAGGCATCCAAGGCAAGACGCAATTGGTTCTTTGAGACTCCCCTTTGAAAGGGCACCACTGTAATGACAACTCTGAGGCCAATTCGCCGGGATGTGCGAGCGTTTTCATCATCAAGTACGAGATTGTGATCTCTCCTTCTCCCCTGGGCCTATCTGATCTGATTGATTGACAGGTGGACAACCCCCCTCATTTTTGGACCATTTGACAGTAGATTGTACACATCACCCTCCGCTGCTGTGACACGCATTTCCAAAGAACAGGGATGTTCTCCTGAATTACCGAATTCAGGAAGTTTCCATGAAGACAATGCTTCACCTGACCACAGTCCGTATTCCAATTTCATCAGACATCTCAAAAAAGAGTCCTTTAGAGTAATTCTTTTTTTTTTTTTCTCATCACAATGCACCTAGAATTATATAAAGAAAAGGGGATCATTAGGCCTTAACCATATCCTGTCCATGTCCATACTGATTTGTATATTGGTACTCTTCCCTGGGTTACTGAAAAGATTCTTCAAAAAATATATAATAAGATAAAATATAGATTAAAAAAGTATCTGATGAAATTGAGGGGATAAGAAAAGCTAAAGTGGGGGGACGAGCTTATTTCATAAGGACATATATACCATGAAGTCCGTGGCATTTATTGCTGTGAGCCAGGGTTTTGCCTGTGAGCTTCCTAGTGGCCAAAGCAAAGAAAGAAACAAGAGCCAATAGGCAGGGCAGCAGAATTATCCCAAATGAGTGGTTGTATATTATGATAGATTTTTCCTTTTTTAATGTTAGTGTCTATGGTTCATGACTGTGGTATATACTCTCTTCTCAACTTCTTTAAGCTCTTGCCTCCCTAAGCTCAGGGTGAAAGGGAGGGAGAAGCCTGAAAGGCCTGGTAAGTGGGAGCTTCCTCGTGCTTGTGTGTGCATTTAACTATTACTTCCTCCCTGCTTTGGAGTGAAAGCCCCTAGTGGGCCAGCCCTCATCTGAGTTGTCCCCCAGGGTCTCTCTCAGACCATGGAGTGAGTGCCCGAGAGCTTCTGTTCATAAATGGGCAGAGGAGCCAGCCTCCCCAGCCTCCCCTCCTCCGACCTCTACCCACTGCTCGTCAACCTCTCTCCCCTGTGAACTTCTCTATTTTGAAGGAGTCACAACAGCTTCTCTGCTTAAATGTGGAATCCCAGCTCTCGGAGGACAGCTGGGCAGCTGGTGGACACTCGATAACACTTGCTGACAGGTGGACACTGGGACTGGAGGAGCCGGGCTGGGACAGGGCTGTCACAGAGGAGGTGAGGACACGCCTCCTCTGTGCTGCAGCTGCACAAAGAGCCATCTGGGCCACACCCGGCTGGAGGGGGACCCAGGGGCGCCAGCTTGCCTTGCAAGTGAGAGCAGCCCCTGGTCTGCCCCACCGTCCTCCTGCCCCACAGTGCCCGGAGCCTCTGAGACCCCCCATATCTGGGCTCCCGAGGGTCTTCTCCCCTCACCTTCCCCTGGCACCTGAAGGTCCCTTGGGAGCATTTGGCCCCACATCCCTGTCCCTCCTCTGCCATCACCTCTCCCTATCCGGGCCCTTTCCCCACTGTCCCCTCCTCCGGCTGGCCCTGGTTCCTTGGGACTCCGTCAGAACCTCCAACACATCTTTTATTAATATTAATTCTAAAAAAGTTTTTTTTTTTCAGTGCTATTTAACATCTGCTTTTTCCCTTGGCTGAAAATGATTGGAGATGAAGTGCCTGCTGCTCGGTCCCCCGCCTGGTCTCAGAAGGAACAATGGAGACAGACAATGACTGCATTTTTTTTCTCCCCCAAGCAAAACAATCTCCAATAAACTCTCCTCCTGGCCTTGCACAAGTTGCTCGGAATCCGATGGGTCCTGCATCCGCACTTTGCTCACCATCTGCGTGTTCAGAACTGGGTGCATCTTGGGTCCAGAGAGTCTTGGGGTGGGGGGCTCGTGGATTTCCATTACCAAGTTCACTGATGTTCCTCTGTCCCTCAAACATCTGGCACATTTGATGTCCCACTAAAGTTTGCGCCATCTGTAAATATAAATAGCCTGGTCTTGATTCCATTAGAGGCCCATGAATGGAACAAAAATATTCCAAACCAACTCTGCCATGAGGCCAGGGGCCCGACAGGACTGGGTTCCTGCCTTGGAGAAGGAAGGGGCCAGGCCCACGGACTCTAGCCTCCCTCAACCTCATCAGAATCACAGGCACATGTTGCTGTCGGGACGTACAGAGGGTGGCTCCCAGGGACTCTACCAGACTGCGTCAGTGACACTGAACTAACAGCCCTGACCCCAAGTGCACCTCCCCAGAGGAGCACCCCAGGGCTGCCACCTTCCCAGCCACACAGCAGCTCAGGTGGAGCCACCTGGGGATGCCAAAGGCCATGTCACTAAGGGACATTCAGGGACTCCGTGACAGCTCCTCTGATTTTTGTACCCATAGGTGGTAGGAAGGACCTGGGGTTTGCAGCAGAGGGGCTTGTCATCACGGCGGGCTCTGTGCGTTTGGCAGCCGGATTCATTTCTTGCAGGCTGAGCGCCAAGTCCTCTGGGAACGTGCCTCTTGCCCTTTGGATTCTTTGGCGCCTACCTGAATCTTTGCTTTTTGCTTTTTGTTTGTTTGTTGTTGATATTTGCTTTCTGTGTCACTGAGGATTGAACCCAGGGCCTTAAACATGCCGGACAAGTGATCTTGGGCAAGTGCCCATGGAGTTACACCCTTTTTTGTTCTACTTTGAGACAGACTATGGCTGGCCTCAAACCAGCTATCCTCCTGCCTCAGCCTCCCTAGGAGCTGGGATCACAGGTGTGTGCCACCACACTGGCCTGCCCTGATCTTCAGAGGTCACACATCTGATCAGGTCATTGTGTAGGTACTCCTCAGTGTCCACAGGGGTTCCACAGCAAACTGTCCTTGCTAACAGAGCAACAAGCAGGAGTTCATGAGAGAAAGTGAGATGAGCCAGATAAGTACTGAGTGGCCGGACAGGTCTGGTGGCCCTAAGTGACCAGGCCAGCACACCTCTCACCAAGTCTGGGGCTTTTAGGGATACGGGTTCCTTTGTTCTTGCCTTAGTTTCCCATTGCCCGTGAGGTGATTTATTGTCCTTTGTAGCCCTCAGCACATTTTCTTTGTGAGGGTCCTGATGACCTGGTCATAGGGGTGGGTGTGACACAGTCTTAAAACAATAGTTCCCTTCAGGGGCTGTAATTAACTATGGCTGGAGGAGGTTCGGCAAGCCAGTTCCCATTTTTCAGATGCTTGTGTGCTTTGACAAAGGCCCCAGGATCCCCAGTCCTGTGACCTGTGGCCTGTTCCCTGTGTGTGTCTGATAAGTCTCCACCCTTCAGTGTCCTGCCCCTGCCCGCCTGCTCCTGGCTGCCTTTATACCCAACATCTCTCTTTCTTTTCCCTCTGTTTCCAAGAAACCAAGATTAGGATCCCTTCAACCCAGGTGTGATGGACGGCAGGCCTGTGACCCCCACTTCATGTGCAGAAACCTGTCACAGTGCATTTGGAGGTGATGAGGTTACGAGGGCGGACCCCTTGTGATGGCTTTAGTGGTTTTGCCACCAAGAGATTCCAGAGCTCCTCTCGGACCCACAGGAGGACACAGAGAGAAGGCGGCTGTCAGCAAACCAGGAAGAGAACCCTCAGCCACCAGACCTGCTGGCACCTTGATCTTGGACTTTGCAGCCTTCAGAACATTGAGAAATACATGTGTCACTTTCAACCACCCAGTTTATACTGTTTTGGTTACAACCTGAGCTAAGTCGCGGGATCTCCTGCCCGCCTCTCAGCCTGAGGGAGAAGTTGCTCTTGCCCAAGGCACCTGAAGCTTGACCCAGGAATGGCTCTGAGCTCTTCTTTGCCCTCCCATCCGAGCCCAGCTTCTATCTGCTAGAGCCCAGACAGCATCCGGAGATGAGTGACTTCCTCTCCAAACCGCAGCCTCCTTACCGCTGACCTCCAGCTTCTGCAAGGCAGGGCTTTCCAAACCCGGGCACGGTGGGCACAACCCTCCACAGCACACTTTGCTGTGGGTCTCTGGTCAGGCAGCATGAACTCTAAGCAGCCTTCCTACAAGTGGGTCCTCCCAAATACCACATGACGGGAACATTACCACGTGTTACAAGCAGAATGCTTTGTGTCCCACGAATTCATATATTGAAATCCTAACCCCCAATGTGGCTGCTTGGAGGTGGGGGCTCTGAGGAAGTAACTAAGGTTAAATGAGGTTAAAAAAAAAGGTGGGGTTCTGATCCAATGAGATCAGGAGCTTACAAGAGACACCACAGGGCTCTCTCCTGCATACTCAATCCCCCTACCCCCTCTGTCTCCAAAGGTACTAAGAAAAAGTCACATGAGGACTCAGTGAGACGGTGGCCATCTGCAGCTGAAGGGGAGATCTCCCTCCACACAGCAACCCTGCTTGGCCTTGATCTTGGACTTCCAGCCTCCAGAACTGTGGGAAAAGACATCCTGTGCATGGAACCACGTAGTCGATATGACTTAGCTATGGCCGCTCCAGCAGACTAATTCAGTGTGAGAAGCCAAGTGGACAGATTTCCTGACAAGAGCCATCCATCCACTGTGCACTGGATTCCTGCATCTCTGCTGAGAACTGACTGCACTCAGGCGCTGTGGGGAGGGAGACCAGGAGACAGCCAGAGGGCAGCGTCCTCTGCACCTTTTACAGCTAATGTGCTTTGTGGTTCTCAACAAGGGGGCTGCAATCTGTCTATTCCCCTGTGCTGTTGCACTAGCACAGGGGCAGTCATCAGGCCAGAAGCTTTGAGAAACAGAAGCCTTGGTCCAATGGGGAGATGTGTTCTTTGGTTTGGATTCTACTGTGGCTATCACATGATCCAGTAGAACTGGGCACCCAGACCCACCGGGTACCGAGTGGCAGGCTGAATCCTGGGAATGTCGAGAAGGGAAAAGAAGGCAGAGGATTGGGGTGAGGGGTCACTGTGTAACGGAAAGGGCAGGGGCCTTAGAATAAGGCCGAGCCAAATTCAAGACACGGCTTTGCCACTTATGAGACGTGTGACCTCTGATTAGCTCCTTGACTTCCCCGTGCTTTCATTTCCTCCCATGCAAAATAAGAATATATTGGAAAGTTGCAAAGCCTCAAAACAAAATAAAGCATTTGTGTGTACCCACCACACCTGCGTAGGAAGCATTGCTATGTTAGCACTCGCTGCCTGCTCCGTGGGCGGAAATCAGAAGGCACTAAAACTGCTTTGGTCCAAAATCTATCAGCAAATGCCACGACTCCTTCCCACTGCCCCCTCCCATCCAGAGACCAGTTTCCTCCCAGGGAAGCCAGATCCTGATGGTCTTGGGGTGCCCCTTGGAGCCCCCGGCAGCACCTAGGGCTGCTCTCTCCTACAAATCCCATTGCCTTCCCCAACCTGGGGAGCCAGGGCCGAGCCCGTAGAACCTAATCCTCCATTTCTATGAATTCTGTGATAATCATGCCCTTGTACTAAAGCAGAGGTCTAATTACCAAGGCCTAATCCCACGGGTTTGGTAGTCTGACGATAGCCAGCGTGTTTTTTCTTTGATCTGCGAGAACGTTCCTCTAGCTGAAGATGGGTTGGATTTGTGTTTCCACGCTCTGGTCCGTTTTATTATCCTCTGGAGGAGTTATAGCTCAGCTTTTTCAGACGTGCACTCTAAACGCACCTTGCGGCCTCTGCAGTGGTCGGGGTCACCAGGCCCCACATTCGGCTTCTGTGCCTCCACATTAGGGGCGGGATGATGGCAGAGTGGCCTGTGTGGGCCGGGGGGGGGGGGTGTCTGCCTCTTCACGGTGCTCCTGAGGGGCATCCCAGGGAAAAGAGGCCTCAGAGCCACCAGAAAGAGATTCGAAGGACTCTCCACTAGCTCGCCCAGTGACCGTGAGCCAAACCCACCTGGTCTCACTCGTCTCCTTTCCTCAGGGGGTAAAAGGGGCTATTCGGAGGGAGGACTGCCCATTTATCAGTTTGCTGGGGGCACTCTTTAAAGAATGGCACACTGGGTCTTTTAAACGACAGAAATGAATGTCCCTCAGCTCCAGAGGCTGGAAGTCCAATGTCGAAGTCCAGGCAGGGTTGGTTTCCTCCAAGGCCTTTCTCCTGATGTCCCAGTCTTCCTGCTGTGAGGGCATCCACGTCCTACTCTCCTTCGCTTTAAAGGCACCAGCCACATTCCACCAGGACCCCCCCCCCGCCCCAGTGACCCCATTTTCACTTCATTACCTCTTCAGAGACTATCTCCAAATACAGTCGAGGTGCCAGGGACTAGAGGTTGAGGCTTGAAGTCAGGAAGAGGAGGGAGGCCGCTGTGAGCTCCGAACCCCGCCCACCGGAGCACGGCAGGACAGGTTGCATGACATTGCACAAGACGCATAGTTGATTCGTCCTCAAGTGTCACGCTGGCCTGAGATGCGGGTAATCTCTCCAGGACACTGTGAAGAACACTCACAGTTGGAGAAGTGGTCTGACCAAGGCGTTGGCGGGTCTCTGCGCCAATCCCGCGAGCATCGAGGGTCCTTGAGCTCCTGCAGTAACCTCTGGGACCCAGCTCCTTCTGCTGCAAGGAGGGGACAATCATGGTGTGGATGAAATGAGATCACCGCTCAGTGCTCAGCAGAAGGCGGGAAGCCCTGGTAAGCAGGGGATCAGTGCGCGCTCCGCAGTTACCCCCGGGCTGCGGGCCGCCAGGCAGGATGCGCAAGGCGACGACTGCGCGCTCCAGCCCTGGGCTTGGGTGGCTGGGACTACCCCTGGTCCCCACCCCACCCCCGCCAGACACAGCAATTCCAACTCCTTTAACCTTTCTTCGCAGGGCCCAGTTTCCTGCTCTTTGATCGCGTCTGTGGCTCTTGCCTGGACACACTCCAGCCTCTCCGAGCCGCTGGCGGGAGGGGGTGACACAGACTGCGCTCAACAGTCTAACGAGGAGCTGACTGATGCGGCACCCACCCGACAGGGGATGACTTGGGGGCCGTGGCATGTCACGGGCCTTTTATGTGTGCGGAATCCAGCCGGCTTTGAAGAGCCACGCGCTCTCGGTTGACTGCGTCCAGATGCCGGGTTTTCCAGCAGCGGCCTTTCAGAGGCGGTTCAGATTTCAGATATTCCATCTGATTGTCCCCATAAACCAGTAAAATGCCCCAGAAGTTCTGACTTTCCTGCGTCCACACTGCAGGCCCCAGAGCGCCTCTGACAACACTGCCCCCCTGGCAGGGGACAGGGGACATCCTGATGGGGTCCTGGCCATGGGACTGGGAGCCTTACCAGGGAGTCCTTATCTGGTGCCTGGGACCCTTAGCTAAGGTGGTCATGGGACTCACCTGCCAGCTGCTGACCCACTGGACGCCAGGCTCTGTCTTCCTCCTGAACATATGGTGGCTGTTTTTCAGCCCTAAATATGTCACCTTATAATTGTACTATTGATTTTCATCCGGTTTTTGTAGGGCCGTGTTTTCAATTTGTCACGGTTGTTTTGAATTTTCCTCTTGGCTCCCCGAGTGTGAGCCATCCCACCAAATTTAGCATCATGTGAAGCTCTGGTGAGCACAGGCCCCGCCCTTTTGTTTTTTAAGCCCTTAGATAGACCCAGCGGCTCCTCCGGAGGAGACACATTCCTTCAGGTCCATCCCCCTGCCTCCTTACCGACTCTGCAATACAGAATGATGGTTCCAGTGGGCCCGAGACGCGTGCGCATGTTGCAGAGTGGTCACAAAGTGCAGTTAAGCCAGAGAAGGAAACGATGATGATTTGCTTTCCCATCACGCAGATGTAAGTGCTGTCGTTTGGGATGGATCCTTGTGAAATCCGGGGCATTCATCCACCTGGATTCAGTGGTATGCATTCTACTAGAACGTGCTTATTCATGGGCCTGATAATATAGCACAATCAGGGAGCTGGTTGTCGACACTCGACTGCCACACAGAATCCCCCAATGAAAAGCTTCTCTAAGTCACACAGTACCCCAAACTCTATTCCACAAGCACTAGCTCCATGAGATGCCCCAACATGACAAGGGACAGCATCGACAAGTCCTTTGAGAAGGGCTTCTCCCTAGAGTGGCCTCTAGGAGTGTCGCCCCATCAATAGCCATATCCAAGGTTCTGATAAGTCCTACAGAAAAAAAAAAAAATACTTACATCTTTTCTTCTAGTTCAATATTTCCCAGATTCAATTATGCCTCAGGCCCTGTTCCTCAACACATGTAGGACTATTCCTTTGAGAAACATCTGGAGAAAGTGCTGTTAGAGATCGTAACTGGATATGAGGGGACGTCCCTGATAGACCCTGGGCACCATGAGGAGCGCTCGCTGTTGGAGATGTGGCCTGACACGGCGTCGGCTGGTCTCAGCGTGAACCCCACCGGCATCGCTGGGGGAATGAGCCCCAGCAGCAGCTTCTGGGGCCCCCCAGCTCCTTCCTCGGCCAGGCAGAGGAATAATAATTTCTTTCACTTACAGTCAAGAAACCAGGCCCCTCTTTTGCTCCCCAGGAGCTTAGGACCTTGAATAAGTCATTTATTTACGTGGCCTTGCTTTAATGAAACGCCTGGATTCCCCTGAGAGCCCCGACTTCCCGTATCTTCCCCTTTAAGAGATGGCCTGGGATCACGTGGTGTCTATAGCACAGTTCAGTGTTGCCTCCTGTCTCAGGGGCACTGAAGGGCGTCAAGTCACCTGCCCTGCAGCCGAAGCCAGCAACAGTGCTAGGATGGCAACCTCGGGTGCTGCTCTTTGTCCCTCAGCCACACACCCCCGTGTTCCCCCAGATGTCCTCACATCTTCCCGAGCATGGTGAAGCCGGCTGCCCACTGCCTAGTGTCAGGGATGAGGGACGTTCCTGTTCCTTCTTCCAAGGTGACAGTCATTTACTGCTTTCCATCCTTGTGGCTCCCCCCCCCCCCCGTCCCTTTTGTGACACTAAAATGACGGGGTCACCCTGATATGTTCCTGTTCCTCAGACACTCCTGGGGCCCATCTCTACATGTGCTGCTGATTTGTAGTGTCCTCGGTTGGCTGCCTCAGGGGGACGGACGGGGCAGGTTGGTAACAGGGGACAGGCAGGTCGGCACCAGCCCCTCCTGCCAGCCTCACCTACTTCATAAGAAACAGCTGAGTCTCCGTGTGCTTGAGCCCCACAGCAATTATTCTTGGGGACTTTGATTTAAATGCCCACCCCCCACCCTACTGTGTCTTCACTTTATAGGTCAGTGAAGGAAACAGAGGGGTTGAGTCATTTGCCTAATGTCACACAGCTGGTAAGAACCAGAGATTGGATGCAAACCCTGCCCTTCCTCCAAGGGCTGTGCCCTGAAGTCCCCTGGAAAGGTGGCCTCCCCTGTTTTCTCCTTCCTCCCCTCCCCCTTCTCTGGGGATCCCTCCGCCCCCCAGGCCCTCTGCATCTTGAACACCTGTGCCCTCCCTTCCCTCCCCCCCTCCATACATGGTCTGGCTTTCCTAGTGTCCACCCTTCTCCCAACTCCAAATGCCCCTTCCACCTCCCCCCAAGAGGGCTGAGCAGAAGGGACCCCCAGAGCACCCCTGGAAACCTGGGGAGGAAAGGGGGCCCTCCCATCTGGGTGGGGAGCTCATCCTCCACCAGTGTGTGACGGAGACACCTGCTGGCTGCCTGGGCACAGGGCCCAGGGAACCCCACAACCTGCTCCCGAGGGGTCCTCATCCCCCAGCGGGCCTGGGGACGGTGCCAGCCCTAGGATTTCCTCTCCGTTCTCCTTCCCCACTTCCCTGGATATGAGGGGACGTCCCTGATAGACCCCGGGCACCATGAAGAGATGTGGCCTGACACGGGGCGTCGGCTGGTCTCAGCGTGAACCCCACCGGCATCGCTGGTCAGGTCAGACGGGCCCTAAGAAGACCCTGGAAGATCTTTGTCTTTCCTCCCACCCCGCCCTGAGGCCAAAGGACAAAAGCGCCCTGACCGCAGAGCCCCAGCAATGGCCCGAGGCTGACCACCGCTTGACCAAGTGGTCAGGATGTCCTGGGGTCAAGGGAGCTGGAGTGGGCCGGGCAGCAGGGCCACTCTCTTCCGCCGCTGTCTCCCTCCCTCCCTCCGAATCAGGGTTGGCGACCCCTCATGAGGACCAGCACCATTGGATGCAGGGAAGTGAGGCCCGTCATTCTGTTAGGTGACAGGATTCTGCAGTCCAGGCGCTGAGCCGCAGGGTGGCCAGGGAAGGAGGACAGCCCCTCCCTGTGAAATCGCTCACCTAGAGGCAGCCAAGGAGGCCTTCCTCCCCTGTGCTGCCAAAGACTGGGGTCACCCCAGCCCGCAATGCCTCTCTCCCGCTCAGAGAAGGACAGCAGAACCGGGCAGATGAGGCACGGGAAGGTGACAGTGGCTTCCAAGGCGTGCACGCCCCGTGCCCTACCCTGCCCCAACCTGCTCCTTTCTGATTGTCTTCCACCCGGGAGCCTCTTCATTCAGCCAATCCACAGCGTCCACGACAGCCCAGATGTGCAGGGACAGGGTCGGAAACAGCAGGAAGCTTCCCCGGGACGGCCACCTCTCCACCGGGCGGGAGGGAATCAGCTTTTAAAGTCCCCTGGCTAGCGGCCCTAGTGAGGACACTCAGAGAAGGCAAGTCCTTCGCAAAGTCACTGAGTGGCTCTTGACAGAGGGTCCAAAGGACTCGGAGAGTACAGACCTACACACAGAAAGACAAAGGAAAGCTACCGTTGGGGCCTGAGCCTCCCCAGTCCCCATTGCCAAGGTCACCACAAAACCCGGAAGGCCTCCGGGAGTAGGGGGGACGTCAAGGGGTCTTCAAGGGTGGCTAGGTTTGGACAGGCAGAACCAGGAGGAAGGATGCCCAGGGGTGAAGACGGTGGAAGGAAACGGCCCCGTTTGGTTGTAAGAGGACAAATGACCTGTGAGGAATGGCCCCCAAAAGTGGGTCCCGGCCAGTTAGAAGAGGCTCTGAAGACCCCGCTAAGGAGCCTGCTTCCTCCAGGGGTCACGAGGCAGGAGGCTTCTTAACTAGGGGGTTCGTGAGATGAGATTAGGGGGAGGTTGCATAAGGCAGAACTGAGGGTCCTCCGAGGGTGGTCTCGCCTTCAGGCGACATGACCCATCCCACAGAAGAGCAGATGCCCGTGGGCCGGGGCCCTGCCTGATGGGTTGGTATGGAGATGCTGGCCAAGCACAGCCCTTCTCCCTGACGCTTTCAACAGGGCAAAATGTCAAACATGGGGCATTTTTGAAAGGGGTACAGGGACCTGAGGATGGTCTTGGGGAGGGCAGAGCTGGGGTCAGAAGGAGCAGGCCCAGCAGGCAGGGTCACAGGGTGGCCTGGAGGACTGAATGTAGGTGGGGACCCGTCAGCCCAGCGTGAGTGGAATCATCATTGAAGGCATAGATGTCATTTGAAGCCTTCTAAGAGCCACATTTTAAAGAGCAAAGACCGGGTGAAATTAAGTTGTAGTCCAACGGATCAGCTCGAGAGATCCCAAATACCACGTCAACATGGGGTCCATGCCTTACAAGGACGCCGGGGTGTTCTACAGTTTGAACTGATTCTTTGGAACCTGGTGTATGTTTTATACTTAAGACACTTCTCAGCCACTTTGTTTGATTTGATTTGTCACAACTCAGGGCAAGGGGTGCTATTGGCATCTGGAAGGTAGAGGCCAGGCATGTTGCTTAGGACCCTGTAATAGACAGGCTGCCCCCAAAACAAAGAAAGACCCACAAGGAGCAAGCCAGTGCTTGCTCCCCATAATCCTGGAGGCCCCGGGTGCTCGGAGCCATATGGCGGGGGCCATGCCACTGCAGACACGCCCACTGCGGCCCAGGCCTTGCCTCAGACAAGGCAGGTTGCCAGGCGCCAGTGTCAGAATTTCCTGGTGCTTTGTGATATGGCGCGGACTACACCCTGAGCCACTCAGATAAGCCAGATTGTGTTTGTAATGATTATAGTCCTGCAATTACCCTCACGCCACCCCACCCAAACCTCAGCATTGCGGTTACCATACAATGTGGTTCCTGTGCAGGGCAACTGTTCAACGGAGGATGATGTAAACAGCACCCCCTGCAGTTGTGAAGTGCACAACCTAGGCAACTGCACATGGCAGCTATGCTCCCAGAATCCAGGAGACAATGCCTCCTTATCATAACAGTCCTTTCTAGTTTCCTTCTCGGCTATGCCCATATTTAGAAGCCACAAAGAAGTAGAGCAATTGATGACTACGTGTGTCCTAGAAGCAGGGTCTCATTTTCAACGTGGGGTTCATAACTAGGAATTAAAAATGCCCCTGAATTTCTATCCAGTCATTTTTCTTTGCAGACAGGTCCTTTGGTCTTCTTTTTTATGTAGGACAACCTTGCCCTCCTTCCTTCCCTTCCTACAAATATTTACTGTCATGCAAGATTGTGAGCTCATCGGGGGGATTGAACGGCTAAGGGCAGAAAGATCCCTGCGGGTTGTACCAACATCTCTGCAGGAAATCAAGATAAACTTAGAGCAGACCGTTTTCAGTAAAGCAGCTCGGTTGATGTTAACAGGTGATAGGAATTAAAACGAGCCGTCGTAAAAAAGGTGGGTGGGGCAATTCCAAGCTCAAACCAAGCGCATGCGCAGCTTTGCAAAAATTCCTGATCAGAGGCTGGGGTTGTGGCTCAGCGGTAGAGCGCTCGCCTAGCACGTGGGAAGCCCTGGGTTCGAACCTCAGCACCCCATAAGAATAAATAAATAAGATAAAGGTATCGTGTCCGACTACAACTAAAGAATAAATATTTTCTTAAAGATTCCTGGATCCGAAGGCAGCCTTCTGTCCTGCTACCTGTGTTACAAGGTACTTAAGTGTTCTTTGCCTCAGTTTCCCCGTTTGTGAAATGGAAAATAGGCGTGCCCGTCACGGACACAGTTGATAATGTAAAGGGCTTAGCATCACATTTATCATAAAATGAGTGTTCAGTGAGTGTTTGTAGGTCAGAAGCCCTTTGAGGTGTCTTGGTCACTGCAGAAGTCCTTGAGCCTTTGACAAGTTGACGTGCACGGTGACCCCCCCCCCCCCCAGGTGGGGTGCAGCCTGGAGGAGATGTGGTTTCCTAATCTTATTGGAACTCTGTTAGGACACGCCCTGCAGAAAGCAGCCCTGCAGGGAAGGCAGAGGAGCTGGTACCTGGTTTGTGGGGTGCCCAGGGCAGTGCAGGCCGAGAGAGGGAAAAGAAGGCTCGGGAAACAGCTATGTCCCCGGGAGCCCCGACAAGGACACCGCGGGATTTCTCCAGAATGGCTCCAAGAAGGAAGTACCCCCCAAATAGAAAGAGAATTTATCTGCTGAGCCCCCTCCCGTGTCCCATGGGTCCAAGTCCCCCCCACTAGGAGCTGAGCTGGCTCTATTCAGCTGTGTCATCGGGTCCCCCCGGTGGCCACTCCAGACTCCACACCTGAGGGTGTGAGTCCCCACCAAAGTCTGAGAGGGGAGGACGGGACCCGCAGGCTAGAGGGAGAAGAGGGGCTGGGCTGTCCAGGGGACCCAAGCTCACGTCTGACGCAAGGACAGAGCGGTTAGGGGAAATCTCTCAGTCCATGTCCTACGAAATGTGCTCCATCTGCCTAGAACGTCTCAGAGCCACACTTTGGGGTGCCGTTGGTGGGGAGGTGCGGGGACAGGTAGCAAGCAAACAGAAAATCACCACGAGAGGGGAAAATGGGGTGCATTGGGGGAGAATCTGACCTGGTTTGGGGCGATCAGGAGGAGCTGTCCAATGTGGGGGGCTGTAGGCTGAGTGGGAGGGGACTGTCCCAGGAAGATGGAGTGGACGTGGGTCCGGGAAGTGGAGATGCGCGTCCAGGGTGGTGGTGGGTGGTACCTTTAGTCTCCGAGGGCTGCCGTAACCAAGCACCATGAACTGGCAGCCTTAAATGCACAGGATTTTTTTTTCCTTCCCAGGTCTGGAGGCTAGAATCTGAAGTCAAAGTATCGGCATCAGCACCTGCTCCCTCCAGAGGCCCCGACAAGGAGACATCTCTGCCTCCTTGTGGACAGTCCTGTACGTTCTTGAGTCTGTCTGCGCCATTCCAGCCTCTGCCTCCATCTCACGTGGGCCCCCTCTGCCAAGACCAAGGGCTCGCCACTTCAGTATGACCTCGCCTCCACTCATTGCTTCTCCAAGGACCCTGCTGCCAACCAAGGTCACACTCGGAGTTTCTGGGAAGGATGTGAATTGGGGAGGGGGGACGCCTCTCAACCCGGTGCACAGGGGGGAAGAGCATGGGCCACAGAAGGAGCAGCTGAGCACCTCCTGAGGACAGCAGCAGCAAAAGTGACGCAGAAGGTCCCCAGAGCTTTGAAACCCCTGGCTTCCTCCTTCCGAGCAGGGCAGAGCTCCCGTCACACTGCCGTGGTCGCCTCACGGGGTGTGGTGTGGAAGGCTCTCCGTCGGGCAAACTGGACCTGGGAAGGCCTCTGTGTGGATCTGAGGTCTGAGCCAGCTCTTGACCAGCAGACAGCAGGGGGCTGGGAATGGACCTTCCAAGTTGGCCTGAAGCATCCAGGGCTGGGAGCAAGTTGTATGCTGGTTCCATACTTTGAACCTGGTTCTAATGGAGGTGCCAAGGTGGAGTAGGGAGCGATGGATGGGCCCTGAGATCCAGGCTGGGAGTCCCGTTGTCAGACTGCGGACCCACGGAACCCTGCTGGCCCCTGGGGGTGGGGGCAGTTGCCTCTGAAGTTGAACTTGGCATATACTGAGCCACAGTCCTGTGGCTCTAGAAGGACACCAACAATTTCACGGAAACTCCTGGAAGCTTTCTAGAGATGGATCTTCTAAGGCCAAATGGCAGAGGCACCTCTGCTCCTGGTCCCTCCAGGTCCCTCCCCTCCCCCAGGTCTCCACTCACCCCAGAGGTGGGAGCGCAGGAGAGAGCTGTGCTGGGAACGCTGGGTCAGCAACTCCAGGAAGGAATGTCAAACATGAGAAGGTTCTGCTGACACGATTTAGGACGCGGGTGGCTGGACGCGGCGGGGAATTTTAGATTAAAAGAGTTTCTAAAGACACTTCTTCAAGGTCAATGGCAGGAGGGTCCAGGCACATCTCATGCCTTGCCAAGAATTTCCAGAGGCCAGGACCCTTCCACTGGGAGCCAAGGGTGGAGAGTTTCCCATGGAGCCCCCCGATGGGGACAAATTCCATCTTTACCCACATTTTCCTCCTCTAGAAATTAAAGCTGAGGGAGACCCCGGTTGGGGTTGTGGAAACAGGCAGGCACGGAGACAGGCAGATAGGGCGTTGATTCCCTCTTCCAAACTCTTATGAACCGTGTGATCTGGGGCAACTGACACCCTCTCAGACCCTGACTGTCCACCTATGAAAGGAGATGTGAAGGTGAGTTGAGGCCCTGTGTATGGTGTACAATACGTGTGGCCTGTGCTCACCATCATGTCCTCGTGGTCTCAGGTGGCAGGCAGCCAGCAAAGCCGCGATGTGGATGTCCCTCTATGACCACCCATTGAACCACTTCTTTAAAAGGTGGCCAACGAGACAGGGTTGGAGACGTGAACCTCACCACCAGCTGGGACAGACCAGCTGGACTCTTTCTTTCATCCACCCATTCACCTATCCATCCATCCATCAATCCACCCATCCATCCATCCATCCATCCATCCATCCACCCACCCATCCATTCATCTATTCATCTATCCATCCACCCACCCACCCACCCATCCATCCACCCACCCACCCATCCATCCACCCACCCATCCATCTATCCACCCCCATCCATCTATCTACCCCCATCCATCTATCCACCCATCCATCTATCCACCCACCCATCCATCTATTCATCGATCCATCCACCTACCCACCATCCATCCATCCATCCATCCATCCATCCATCTATTCATCTATCCATCCACCCACCCACCCATCCATCCACCCACCCATCCATCTATCCACCCCCATCCATCTATCTACCCCCATCCATCTATCCACCCACCCATCCATCTATTCATCTATCCATCCACCTACCCACCATCCATCTATCCACCCATCCATCCACCATCCATCCATCCATCCACCCATCCATCCACCCATCCATCCATCCATCCGTCCATTCATTCATCCACCCATCCACCCACCTATCCATCCATCCATCCACCCATCCATCCGTCCATCCATCCATCCATTTCTGTAACAAATAGTTATTGAAAACTACTCTTTGCTGGTCACTGTCATGGACATGAGGGATTCAGCCACTAGCCACATAGAGTCCCATGGATCTTGCACTCCAGCAGAGCAGGACAGAAATAATCAGACAAATAAACACATATCAAGCAATTCACAGGGCCAGAGCGGATGCAGGGAAGGTCAGGGTAGCATTTTTAAACAGGGATCTCGGGAAGGTCTCAGGAGGAGGAAGGAGGGAGGAGAATAATGTGAGTGGCAAGGCAGACGGGAAGGCAGAGGACGCTGGCCAAGCAGAGAACCGCAGATACAAAGGCCTGGGGCAGAAGGAGGGAACAGCCATGGGGTCAGGGGCAGCTGCTATGCAGGGATCAGAGGGGCCAGGCTAGCAGGTAAGATCAGGATGGCAGGGCCAGTCGTGGAAGGTGGGGTTGGCCCTGGGGGCTGGGAACCGTGTCACCAGTGATATTCTCGCATCCCTCACACAGACCGAGCACTTGCCAGGCCTGGAAGAAGCAGCTCACTTACATTTAATTCTTACGAGAACCCTATCAGGAGCGGGCCATTACTACCTGCATTTTGCAGATGGGGAAGCTCAAGAGTTGAAAGTGACGTCCGTTGGCCAGGAATCGGCCTAGAAGCCCCAACTCTGAATCCTCCTCGGCCTGGGTTACCTTTCCTGTCATGCCCCCAACTATGTCATCAGAGAAGGTAGGTCCTGTGAAGACTCATGTGAAGACAGAGACGGAGCCCACAGAGATGCATCTCCAAGCCAGGGAGCAAGGGCCGCCAGCCGCCACCAGGAGCTTGGAGAGAGGCGTGGAACGGAATCTCCCCCGGAGCCTCCAGAAGGAGCCTCCCCTGCCAGCGCTTTGATTTTGGACTTCTGGCCTCCAGAACTCTGAGAGAACAAATTCCTGTTGTTTTAAGCCACTAACTTTGTGGTCATTTGTTATGGCGGCCCCGGGGCAGTAATGGAAGCAGCCCTGTGCCTAGAATCAGACGACCCAGATTCAAGGGCTGCCTCTGAACCTCCTAGCTGTGCACCACCTTCACCCAGGCCTCCGTACCCTGCCTCCTGGTGAGAAGGAAAAGCAATCTGAAGTCTGAGACGGTGCAGGTAAGGTTGGCCCAGTTCCTTCTCCAGAGGGCTGGGCCTGGGGTCCAAGAAGATGAGCTGGGGTCCCGAGGGCTCAGGAGGGCGCTGGGGACAGCGGCTCCTGGGCACTGGCTCTCAAAGGCTCCTGCCTGTCCTTGGCAATGGGCTCCTCCCTGACATCACCTCCTGAAGAGGGAGCGTCCGGGCCCCAGCCAGGCAGGAGTTACCGTTTAGAGAGTGAGTCAAGGAGCCCTGGCACTTGGCTATTGAGTCATTACTTCCTGCCAGGAGTCTGGGTGTGTGTGCGGGAGGCAGTCTTGTGCCAAGGGAGGCTCATGGGCTTCAAAGACAGAGAAAAGGCAATTAAGTTTATGGTGGAATTAGTCAGGAAACCGTAAACCTAAGGACATTGCCCCTGTACAGTAGGCTCTTTTAATGCCATCTCAGAACAGTCTGGGCCCTGGTTCAAAATTGTCTCTTAAAAGTAAATTTAGAGCCTAGACCAGGTCACCGTAACCCCTTCGCCACCACTGGGTCTTCACCAGGTCAGGTCGGGGCGTGTGCCCAGTGATAAAACAAGATGCTTCCATTCCCCACCATGCACTTGACCTCCAGCAAATGCAGGAAGGAAAATGGACCTGGTATGTCCCACCGTCCCTCAGAATGGGCCAGGCTTGAGTGTGACTGGGCTTCCCCACTCCCCGCCCTCCACGATGGCCTGAATGCCTCTGTGTCCCCACGTTCTCAACTGGAAAAACCAAACTAAGAAACCAGAGTGTTTCCTGCGGGCCATGATGAGCAGGTGGACCTTGGATAGCCAAGATCCTTTTCATAATGATAAAAGGATTAAGTAATCAAGAGGACGTAACAATCCTCAACCCTTACGCTCCTGATAACTGAGCTTCCAAACACACACAGCAAAATCTGACAGAGCTGCAAGAAGAAATGGACAAATTATCCTTCTAGTTAGAGAGTCCCATATTCCTTCTCCATGGCTGATCAACTGTATAAACAGAAAATCTTCAAGGTTACAGTAGATTTGAACAACATTACCAACCAACCCGACCTGATTCACTGGAAATAACCCAAATGTCCAACAAGTGGGGAATAAATAAATTGTAGTATATACATACAGCAGAATACTAGTCAGCAATAAAAATGAATGAACCAGTGATTGCTCAATGTCATGAATGAATCTCAAAATTGTTTACTGGAAGAAGTCAACAAAAAGGAGTGTACACTCCATAAACCACTTATGGAAAACTTGAGAAAATGCACACTAATCCATGATGAAGGGAAGCAGATCAGAGGTTAGCTGAGGAGAAAGGTATGGGGAGGAGGGATAGAAAGGGATGACCAAGGGGCATGAGGAAATTTTAGGGGGAAATGGATGGACTCCCATCCTTGGTTGGTGATGGATCCATGAATATAAATATCTAAGTCAACACTCGTCAAATTGTAGACTCAATTACACTTTAATAGAGCTGGGTTTTTAAATGTTTTAAAGCTCTCTAGAAGGAGAAGAGAACATCTTCTCTTGGAAACCCTGTCCTGGAGGTGGTAGGATTTGCCTGGTGCCCAAGCGCGTGTGTTCTTCCCCTGAGATTTGGTAGAAGACATCAGACACGCATTCTAAGTTTGGAGTCAGCATCTCTAGCAGCCCAAGGCAGAGGCCAAGTGTCCTGAGTAGAAGTGCCACTCAAGAAGGGCAGGTGGAAGTGATAATACTTTGCAAGTTCTGGGCAAGTACCCCTGAATTGGGCTCCAGGTGCTGTTGGCATCTTGAGATGCAACACCCCCATTTCCCAAGTGTCTGCATCTAGGGTGGACTGAGTAGGGTCTGAGGGAGTTGGTCATTTGCACACGGATCTGGTAACTTGGGGTGGTGCTGCTGGGAAGATTCTGTGGGTCACCCAAGAAAGAAGCAGTCACATTGGGAAAAGGGGTTTGGCCAGAGAGGGGACAGACTCAGCCAAAGGCCTGACGATGAAGATGAAGGTAGTTCTGAGCAGAACATGCCACTTCAGAACTCTGGGACACGTGTGAACCCGGAGGAGAGGAAAATCATTTCTGAATGAATTGAAAAAAAAAATCATCTCACTTCTGGTGTGGGTGGCGCTCACCTGTGATCCCAGCAACTCAGGAGGCTGAGATAGAAGGTGGCGGGTGCCAGGGCTGAGAGGGCACAATGGGAACAAGGAGCCAGGGTTCAATACGTGCAGAGTTTCTGTTCTGTGAGATGAAACATTTTGTGTATGGATGGTGGTGATGGGTGCAGAATAATGTGAATGTACTTAGTGCTACTGAATTGTGCCCTTAGAAAGGTTAAGATGGCCAATTCTATGACATTCGTATTTTATTACAATTTTTTAAAAAGAAAAGAAAGAAATATATGTGATAAGATAGGATGTAATTATCCTTAAACTTCTTTTCTTTTCTTCTTACCAGTGGGTCACATTCTCAGCCCTTTTTATTTTTTTATTTTAAGACAGGATCTCACTAACTTGCTTAGGGCCTTGCTAAATTGCTGAGGCTGGCCTCGAACTTGTGGCCCTCCTGCCTCAGCCTCCTGAGCCACTGAGATTATAGGTGTGCACCACCGTGCCTGGATGTCCTTAAACTTTATAAATAAATAAATAAAATAGCCCGGGTAAAAGCCATTTCAGACATCTTTCCTCCCCTCAGCCTTTAAGGATACCCAGCGGGCAGACGCCTAGAAGCTCCAAGAATCTAACACCAAACTCCAGCACCCTTAGGGGACCCATTTTATCATGTTCCTGTTGGCACAGGGGAGTCCCAGCCATTCACAGGCCATTAAGTCCCTGTGGGTTCTGTGGAAGGGGTGAGGGCCACCTGCCCATTCCTGGGGGTAGACTGCCCACACGTTTGGTAGGGCCCCTTGGGGGAGATGCCAAACCAGGGATCTGTGAGAAGACAGAAGACAGGGGGAGGAGTTGTGAAAAGGTGTTGCATTCCGCACCCCCCATACACACACAGGTTGAGAGCACCCAGTGGCGGCTGGCTGTTTCTTCAGGGCACAAGGAGATCCATCTGTTTTTGCAGATGGGACAGTGGTCGCAGGGTGGGCCGAGGGCTCAGAGGGCCTCCCATCAGGCCTGGCTCTGCACCCTGCTGGTTTTGTGACCTTTGACATGTCACGGACCTGAGCCTGTTTCTGTGGGTAAATGGGCACAGCAGCACCTCTGGGGGTGCCCATCACGAATCAGTGCAGCGCCCTGCAAAGCACCCAAATGCTCAACCCAAAGCGGACCCTAAGTCGCGGTCCCCCAGCATCTGCGCAGGCCCTCGGCCCCTGGCCAGCTGGTGGATGACAGACGGGCAGCGGACTCCCCGCTGGAGGCCACTTCACACGCTGGCCTCTCATACCTCCAGCCCGAGGGGGGGTCCCTTCACTGGGAGGGTGGTCTGAGTGAGGTTAACAGACACCTGCTCGGGGTGCCAGAGACACCCACATCTGTGTAAACGGGCCCCCATCCTGTGCCCACAGGCCTGCCAGGTGCTGAGTGAAGCTGTCCCACCAAGTCCTGCTGCCGCTCGGCCGACTTCTAAGTAAAACCGAGCTGGGTGGCGCGGCCTGGGGCAGCGTTGATTATTGTGACAAGTTGATCTACAGGCTGCATCGTGGAGCGCACGCCACACAGGAGCCGGGATGGAGCCTTGGCCCAGGAGGGGAAGGAGAAAGGACAACCAAGAAGGGACGACAGGTTATTGACAGGATTTCTGCAGCACAAGACACCCCCCTCCTGGCACCTCGAGGGACTGCACCCTTCTCAGCAGCTCCGGGCTCCCTGGGAGGTGGCCCCAGCTGGGGACCCAATGGGTGTTGGGATCCTGGCTTCACATTACTCGGGGGTAAGGAGCAGAGTCACCTGCACTGTCGTAGGGCTAATGGGGATGTGGACCCCAGACAAGATCTCAAGCTGGCGATTGGACTGGGACCAGATCCCCTTCCTGCGGGGAGGATGAGGGTCTAGATTGACATGCCAGAGATGGGAGATGCTCTACCCTTTGGCTTGATCCCTTTGTGTTAAGAAATACAGACTCTTCGTTCCTGAGGAGCCTCGTGTTGACCTTCTTAACCAAAGCAGAAGTTAAAAACTATCAACGAAAACAAAAGTGTTTCTGTGGAAATTTTTAAAAAATAAAATAAAGGATGAAAGCAAAAAAATGAAATAGTTGGCCCAGAGCTAGGTTTTCTCATCCAACTCGTGATCTGGGGTGCACACCTATGAGAGGACCCCACTCTCCTCCTCTTTCTGAATGCAGTCGAGTTGTCAACCGACACTTTGTTGAAAATATTAACACCTAGAGGTCACGCGGAACCGGCTTGAAAGTGGGAAGGCATTCTTCCGTCTTAGCCCAAGCGCATATTTGGAATGTAAATGCAAATTCTTTGGAGACAGGCTAGCCTCCCTGGCCAGGGAGTGCAGACGGAACATTTGAAAGCAGGTCTCGCTTTAATTTTTGACAAGTGTTAGGGAGAGACACTCCACAGCTTGAGAGACAGGGACAATGAAAGACAGCTCCCGGGGCAGAGCGAGGAGCGGGGGGGGGGGGGGGGGGGGGGGGGGGGGGGGGGGCAGGAGGTGGGGACGGGTTTCCAGAAAGCAGCCTCTGACACCATTTCCACCTCTGCTGAGGGGTCTCTCCGAGATAGAGGAGAGGGTGGCGGGAAGTCCCTTGGGGTAGCCAGGTGACACCAGCCAATGACGCAGGTACCCAGGGGTCTAGCAAGCAGTCCTAGAAGACACAGCAGGCGCCCGGGGACCTGGGAGCTCCTTGTAGTGCTGGCTGTGCACCTCGTGGTTTCTGCACAACTTGGAGGGCTCGTGAGAAGTCGCCTTCCAAACCTAGACCTGAGGGGTTTGGCTGTGGCCAAATTTCCTTCCCCTTACAGAACACCAGGGGGGACATGGAGGAGATGCCATTCACCTCTTCAAGCGGCTTTCATTCATGCTTACTAGTGGATGAACCCTGAGCCGTCACCATCCTGGGAAGACAAGGGGAAGGTACCGTGGGCCTGGAACCTGACCTCGAGTCCTCCTGCAACCCCAGTTACAGACAAGAACGTTGAGGCTCAGGAGGGCCAGGAACTTACCCAAAGGCCCCCGTTGAGCCAAGGGCAGAACCAACGTCCAACACAACTCTGCCTCTGCAGCTCCTGTGCTTTCTTCTGCTCTGGGCTACCTACATGTCAAAGAGAATGTAAGATGTCCATCACCAGATTAAAGTTACCCAGCCAGGAAATTCCAGCTGGGGCCAATGAGACTATGGACAAGTGACCTCTTGTGTGTTCCATTTGCATTTAATGGTTAAGGAAGATCCTAGAATGATCAAGAGTAATGAGTCTGGGCTCTCACTAGCCCTGATTAGTGCTATAAATACATTCCCCCGATTCATCTCCATGACCTTTTCTTAAAATCAAGATATAACTCACATACCATCAATCCATCCATTGAAAGGATGCAATTCAGCGATGTTTAGTATACTCACAAAGTTGTGCAAATACCACCACCATATAAGTCCAAATATTTTAATTGCTCCTAAAAGAAATTCCAAACCCATTAACAGTCACACTCTACCTCATCCCCAATCCCCAGTCCTTGGCAGTCACTAATCTAAGTATCTATGGATTTGCCTGTTCTGGACATTTTCTATGGAATGATCATATGATACATAGTTCATCATGTCTGACTTCTTTAACTTTGCATAATATTCTGAAGGTTCATCTGAGTTGTAGCATGTATCAGTATTTCCTTTTTATGACCTAAAATACTTCCTTGTGGATTATACCCCATTTTATTCATTCACGGATTGATGGGGACTTGGGTTGCTTCCACCTTTTGGCCATATTAAACATTCATGTTCAAGTTTTGGTGTGGTCATCTGCCTCCTGTTCTCTCAGGTGCACACCTGAAGGTGGAACTCCTAGATTCTATGGTAACTCCGTGCTTAACTTTTTGAGGAATCAACTGTCTTCCCAAGTACATGCACTAGTTTACATTCCCACCAGCGATGTGCCTCTTCACCAATATTTGTCATTGTGTACCGTGTTTTACTTAGTCTTCCTAGTGTGTTGAAGAGATCACTCTCTGTGGTTTTTATAACCTCTTCCATGGTGAAGCACATTATTTCTGTAGTGACTAAGAACGTTTGTGAGCTGAAGTTCTCTAAGAAAGCCACGTATGTACAGAAAAGCCTGCAGACTGTGACCTTGGCCGACTGGAACATTATGATTATGGAGAGAGAACAGGCTACAGGTCGAGAGCCAAAATAATTTGGGGCAATCTTTAGCCCTTTTCAATAGCCATTTGCTATCAACCTCTATGTCTGGCTAACATTTTTGTGATTTTCAGGTAAAACTCTTGGAAGGTATTGCCAAGCTTAACAGACCTCTAGCCACTGCCAAACCCAGTGCAGCCCTAGTGTGACGACTTCTGAAACCTGTAGAATGTTCCCTGCTCTCCTGTAGCCCACCTGCCCGGATACCCCCACCAGTATATTTGGCAAATGCATTGGTTTGTCATTTTCTTTTGTTCTGTGATTATGAAAGTTTATATAACCTCTTCCATGGTGAAGCACATTATTGTGGGTCACCCAAATCCATGTTCCAGAGCCTATTTGGCTCAGAATAAACTATTTCTTATTTCCTTTTGAGCTTCAGTTATGTTTTGTGGAGCTGCTAGGGAGACTCTATTCATGGCTTATTGGCCAGTTGTACATTTGCTTTGGGAAGATGCCTATTCAGATCCTTTGCCCATGTTTTAAACTGAGTTTTTGTCTTTTGATTTTTGAGTTGTAAGAATTCTGATGCTGGACCTTTACCAATTTGCAAATATATAATTTGCTAATTTTTTTTTTTATTCTGTGGGTTGTCTTTTCACTTTCTTGATAATGACTTTTCCTTTGAAGCATGTAATTTGGATGAGGTCCAACTTAACTTTTTAAAAAAAAAAAAACTTTGGTTGCTTGTACCTTTGATGTCCTATCTAAGAAACTGTTGCCTAATGCAAGGTCATGAAGATTCATATCTATGTTTTCTTCTTAAAGTTTTAGCTCTTACATTTAGGATTTGGATCCATTTGAGTTAATTTTTGTAGGTGATATAAGGCAAGAATCAACATCACTCTTCAGCATATGGAAGTCCAGTTTACCCCAGCACTCTGCTGAGAAGATTGTTCTTTACTTCCATTGAATTGTCTTGCCACCTTTGTCTAAAATGACTTGATCGTCAGCGTGTGGGCTTGGATTCTCAACTCTATTCCATTGATCTGTGGCTGAGTCCTTGCACCAGTATCACACAGTCTCCATCACTATCACTCTGTATTGCATCTTGATATCAGGAGAGTATGAGCTCTCCAACGCTGCTCTTTTTTTTCAAGATGGCTAATCTGGTTCCTTTGCATTTCCATAAGAATTATAGGACCATCTCAACAATCCCTGCAAAAAGGGAAGCTAGGATTTTGACTTCGTGTCCTTCTACTTTGAAAAAGGAAGAAAATCTGCAGGCAGGTAAGGAAGTTTTGTAGCACATTGAAAATGGAAACAGGACAGTGTCAGTCCAATTGCTTTGCAGAGGCTCATGAAAGTTGATAGAGCTGTGACTTACAATGACAGCTGAGTGACACGGGCTTTTTATCCAAATCAGCACACCAGGGAAGCATTTTATATTTGCCTATCCATTATTCCATGACCACTTGCAGAGGAATGAACTGATTTCCATCCGATTTAATCCATGACTAAAAGTGTCAAGATGCACAATACGTTTGAGTTGGGGTTACACCCACCATCTTGAAAATTGACCAAGGTTCTCCATTGTATGTTGTCTATTGTACAATCATGTAATGGATACATGATCATGTCAAATTACATCCTGAACAAATACAACAATTACTTACGTTTGAATGCTCATTAATGTGGGCCTCAGTTTCCCCCATCTGCAAGTGAGGATGATTCTCAGGTTTCTTCCATCCCTGAAGTTCCATGGTCTCAGTAATTAGCCAAGCAACAGTGAATGAATGACTCCTTCCTATCTCAAGTCTTTTCCCAGTTCATGAGCCATCTCTTTCCCTTGGTGATCTCAGGAAAGGGACTCCGCAGAGCTACTTCTTAGTTGACACAGTGATGAAGGGGCTGGGCTCTGCTTGACTTCTTCCTGCTGATTTGTGAGTTTCTCTAAGATAAAAGAGCAAACCTCTACACGTGAGCAGGAGGGCTCACCATCAGTAAGTCTTTGGCTGCTCTTCTCCTACAACTAGTGATCATAATTTCAATTTGGGGGAAACTCATATTGTAAGATCACTAATACTAAGTTTTCTCAGGGTTTTATGAGTCCCAGGTCTCTCAATAGCTTAATTACATCAGGGCCCTCAGACCCATCCCAAGTTCTAGAAGTCTTTCATTACTGCCGTTAGGCTCAGAACAATGTCAAGCAAGCAGCCTCTGACCCCCCACCCCTCATCCTCCAGAAACTTGAACTCTGAAACACGGAAGGAAATGGGTTTATCTTATGGATCAACTTCTACACGTTGGTAGTGGCTTCTTAAAGTGCTGTGTTGAGAAGGATTCTGAGGTCGAGTGCCAGGCTTTGCAGGAGAAAAGATGTCAGGATGGAGTAGGCAAAGAAAAGGGCCTGGAGTCACAGACTCCATAGATTTGCTCTTCCTTTCCCACACCCAACAGCAAATTCCCCAGTCTATGAACTGGGAGGTAACCTTACACAGAAAATCATTTATAAAGTGAATAAGTAATGTCTTGCACAGAAATGCACAATAGTCTTTCAAATACAAGTAGATAGAGTAATGAAAGACAAACTTACTTTAAAAAACTATTAAATTTGGAGTGGATTTCTTTCAGTATATATATTTTCTCTATGCACACATAAGGTAAGTCCAACTACCAATCTGAGAGGCTCCACAATAACTACCTGATATTTAAAAACTGTTCTTGGGGCTGGGGATGTGGCTTAAGCGGTAGCGCACTCGCCTGGCATGCGTGTGGCCCCGAGTTCGATCCTCAGCACCACATACAAAACAAAGATGTTGTAACGTCCGCCGATAACTAAAAAATAAATATTAAAATAAATAAATAAAAGGACTAATGGTCATCTACTATCTGCATGATTTTCATGGAATAAAAGGCATTTAAAAAAAAAACTGTTCTTATCCTGAGAAATATGGGGAACCCCAGTTTTATAGCCTTCCCATGGGCAGAGGTAGAAAGAATATGAGGTAACCACGAGGCAATGATTTGGCAGGATTCAAATATACAGAATGAGTTACTTTATGTCACATACTGGCATTGACACAGTGTCCCCAACAGCCAGGTAAGTTTATCTTATCTGTCTTGGGAAAGATGTCCGGATATAAATCAACTCTTTCCCATGCTGATGGGTCCCAGAGAGGAAGGAAAGATTCCCACGCTAATCTCTTCCCAATTTTGATTTCATAGAAGTCAGACTCACAGACCTTTGAAATGCTTCCTTCAGTGACTCTCAAACAGAGGTGGCCATAAAAGACTCCTTTCTTTCTCTTTCCTTCCTTCTGTTTTATTTTGTGGCACTGGAGATTGTACCCAGGGTCACTCTCACCACTAAGCTACATCCCCAGTCCTTTTTATTTCTTGAGATGAGGTCTCACTTAGACAAGACCCAAGCTGGCCTTGAACTTTCGATCCTCCTCCTCATTAGCTGGGATTTCAAGAGCGTGGCCAAAGATTTCTTTTTGCCGCAAAATTATACCAAGAACTACAAAACACAGAATTTCCATTCTCCAATAGCTCAAGATTAATGGATCTAAGATTCCTGCTAAAATAAGGAATTAATACATTCCAGGCAATACTAAAAGTATATACAATTTAAAACAAACTTATTCCTTAGGAATGAATCAATAGTGATTTTATACAAAATAACAGATAAACAATAGTCATCACAAGTTGAATGGAAGATGAGTTTCTGGGTTCTTCCCTGTCAGGCCTCCCCGGAATGCAACCTGGAGATGCTTCCAGATCTCCAGGACTGGGTACCAACATCATCTCAAATCCCTGACTTCAGGCCCAGTGCGGTGGTGCATGTAAGCAGTGACTTGGGAGGCTGAGGCAGGAGGATCCCAAGTTCAAAGCCAGCCTCAGCAAAAGTGAGGCACTAAGCAACTCAGTGAGACCCCGTCTCTAAATAAAATATAAAATAGGGCTGGGGATGTGGCTCAGTGGTGGAGTGAGTGCCCCTGAGTTCAATCTCTGGGACCCACCCACCCCTGTCCAAAAATAACCCTGACTTTCACATGGGTATGGACGGCAAGACCCACATTCTCAGCCCCAAACCTCAAATCAAGTCCTAACCAATGGCCCCAACAGACCCAGGTGAACCAACTGGTAAGCACCAAACAGCTGTACAGAAAGAAACTTGAAGCCTCACTGTGATCCTGATCATGAATTCTTTTAGGATTTGAATTTGTCCCTAGTTTGAAAAAAAAAAAAGAAAAGAAAAGAAAGAATGAATGCCGGAGTGCGAGCACCTCAGGTCTCATTTATATGAGTATCTTTAGTGTAAACACTGCCCAGGGAGCCCTCCTCCGCCCTCCTTCCCCCTAACCCTTTCTCCTCTCCTCTCTTTTCCCACCACTGTTTTCCTGTGAGCCGGGCTGGAGTCAACCTGGCCTGGGTCCCGCCCCTGTCGTCTGGGCCCCAAGCAGCCTGCAGAGCAGCGAGGGCCCCACTCCATCCCAACTCCATCCCAGGCCACCCCCTGGGCAGTTCCTTGGCAGAGATTTGAAACATTTCTATTTAAATGACATTTGAACAAACGTGGAGGGGCTCAGTTGCACTTCAATCAAATTCCGTGGGATCCAGTTGGGAGCCGGGTCCCTGTGGACAGTGCTCTTGGAGTTCCCTCTGTTTTCTGATTTGAATTGCTTTGTTCTGGTTCCAGGAAGGGGGAAAGAGGGGGATGCATTTGGCCGAAAATGAAACATTTCCCTTTTAAGTCAAAAACTTGAACATGGCTTGGAGGAGAGAGTTTAAGCTCCGTAATCCCCGGGTCCTCTGCAAAGCAGTAACACGGCCTGCAATTTCCTTTTTGGAAAGGAGAAGTCGGGGAAACTGCTATTGGCCAGAGCCGCCTGGCGCCCTCCCTGAGGCCGCTCAGAGCAGGCTTTTCACATGCTCCTGGGGCCACTGCTCAGAAAGGCAGTCCTGCGAGGCCGCTGGGCCTGCTTCCCTCCCAAGTCCACACAGATAATGTGCAGAGTTCCAATTGTTGAAGAGAGAAAAGAAGGAAACAGAGGGGGATGGGAAGGGGGAGAGAGAGAGAGAGAGAAGGGGGGGGCAAAAGAAGGAAGGAAGAGAGGAAACCAACCCCCAGGGCAGCTTTTCCGTGTCCCCCCTCTTCTTTCCCACTTCCTGTGCCTGGGTGGGCATCCACATGACCACACCAGCTACTTCAGGTCTTAGCCAGACCAGGGGCCCATAACCTGTGCGTTCTGCCCTGAGTCTTTCTTCTGTCCTCTCCCATCAGCCCTCAGATCATCGGGGGATGGAGTCACCAGGGAGGTCAGGTCTTTGAGCAGACCCCTCAGGCTCCCCAGGTTTGAGTTTTCTCATTCCAGACACCAGAAACTTGAACCAGATAACGCTCTGTGGTGTCCTCCATTTTAGAAATGGAATCATGGAGTAATAGTGCTCGAAGCAATGAGCAAGTGACTGAGTTAAATGTTCTCACTCTGCAGATAGAAAAGAGGGCACCTGGCCGAGCCCTGGTCTCCAGGAAGGGAAGCAGCTTGTTAGTCTGACCTTGACCTAGTGCTTCAAAACCTCTCTCTCAGGAGATCCTATGTCTAGCACTTAATTACACTCAACAGATATGTGTTGAATTCATAGGCAAATCTGGGGGTGGGGGGGATGGAAACTCTATTAGCTTTGGAAACGGTTCCTCTCCTGCCCAGGGCTCCATATTTGTTCCTAGTCTGGAAGCTGGTGTTGCCCCAGATTCATGTTAAGCCCTAATCGTCAATGCCTGGTTGTAGGTGGGGCCTCTTGAAGATGGTTAGAACAAGAGGGCAGAACCCGGATGCATAGACTTTGTGCCCTTGTGAAAGAGACCCCAGACAGCTCCTTCCCCCCTCCCACCGTGTGAGGACACCATCTCTGAACCAGAAAGCAGACCCTCACCCGACACTGAATCTGCTGGTGCCTTGATGCTGGACGTCCTGGTTTCCAGAACTGTGGGAAATGCTGTTGTTTTAAAGCCACCCAGCTTCTGGTCTTTTATTACAGTAGCCTGAACAGACTCTGAAAATATGCCGAAACTGACCAGAGGCACTGTCAGAAGCAGCAGAATCCACCGATGTCTCCCATCTCTCCTCGGCCATTCGGGTCTCGCGTAGCCATCGGGTTGCTCCTCCCAGGCCCAGCCTTGCTGCTCCTTCGACTGTCCTGGAAGAGCAAGATTTACTTGATGTGATGCTTTCGTGTCCTTGGAACCTTGGAATTTTCTTCCCAGGGGAACTTGGCAAATTTCTGATTCAATTTTTCCATACTAATAGTTAGAGGAGAAGTTCACGATGTTAATCAAGACACTTGTGCAAGAAGCTAACCCAACCTGGCTTATGCCCCGTAAAGAATTTATTGGCATTATAAACCAAAACATCCAGGGGTAAATTTGCCCCTGTATACAGCTTAAATCAGGTCTGTAAACAATGGAACCCGCAGAGTTTGCTTTGGTGTGTGTGTAGGGGGGAGACGGATTTGTATGGAATATTACGTCAAACCCCATTAATATGGACGATTAATACTTTTTAAAGAGAAAATTTATCTCTTCATCTCTCAGCTTCACATTCCTCTGTTTTGGCTGCATTCTCAGGCAGGTTCTTACACATGTGGCTTTAAAAAGTTGATTGCACCAAGTAGCCCTGAGCTTACTTGGTTCTTTAAGCCAAGGATCATAGGAGAAAGAGGATCTTAGTAGTTCCAGCTAAAGTCCTGGGGCTGACTCTTGCAGGCCTGGCTCAAGTGCCTCGTCTTGAGCCAATCACTGTGACTGGGACATTGGAATGAATATTCTGATTGGTCAGGCCAGGATGTGGGTGGTGGCTGATGGAGAACGACAGGAGGAGTGGATTCCAACATGGAAAAGGAAGGTTCTTGGGTCCAGAAGGAGAGATGTGGAGGACCCAGCAATGCCACCTGGTCACTACCGCAATTAACTATTCTGCCACAGGCTACAGCTATTTTTTTTCCGCTTCTCCAAAGGACATATTTACCTTCATAAAAGTCACAAATGCTTAGAAACAAATTAAACCAAGGTGGGCAAGGGAGGTAGCTTAGTGGTAGAGCACTTGCCTAACATGCATGAGGCCCTTGATTTAACCAGCACCACAAAAAACAATGGAAAGGAAGGAAGAAAGGAAGGAAGGAAGGAAGGAAGGAAGGAAGGGAGATTTAACCAAAGTGTGAGAGATTTCTATACTGAAAACTAATGAAGGAAATAGTGAACTACTCAAATAAATGAAAAAATTCTCTATGTTGACAGATTGGAAGATGTAATATTATTAAAATATCTACCTAAAGTCATTCAATGCAGTTCCTATTAAAATCCCAATAACAAGCTGGGCATGGTGGCACACACCTGTAATCCCAGCGCCTTGGGAGCCTGAGGCAGAAGGATCATGAGTTCAAAGCCAGACTCAGCAAAAGCGAGGTATATACTAAGCAACTCAGTGAGACCCTGTCTCTAAAAACCTACAAAAATAGGGCTGGGGACTGGGCTCAGTGGTAGAGTGCCCCTGAGTTCAATCCGTGGTACAAAAAGAAAAAAAATCAATAACATTTTTTTTCAGATAAATAAAAAAAAAAATCCTAAAATGTGTATGGAACCACACACACACACACACACACACACACACACAAACTAAATAGCTGAATGGCCAATCTAATCTTGACCAAAAAGAACAAAGGCATCACAGGACCTGATTTCAAATCTACTACAAAGCTATGGTAATCAAAACAGCATGGTGTCAGCATAAAAACAGACAAACAGACCAACAGAATGAACAGAGGGAGGCCCAGAAATAGATCCACACATATGGGGTTGATTGACTTGTCACAAAGATGCCAAGAACACACAGCAGAGAAAGGACCGTACCATCACATAGGGAGAACTGGATGTCCACATGCAGAAGAATGAAATCGGACCCTTATTTCACACCATATAAAAATTAACTCAAAAGATGTTAACATGTAAACATAAGCCCTGGAATGAAAAACTATTAAAAGAAAACATAAAGGGAAAACACTCTATGACATTGGCCTGGGCAGCAATTTTGGGTGGATAAGACCAAATCTGAAAGCCGAGCTAATAAAAGGAAAAATAGACAAGAAAAAAAAAATAAATAAATAAGGCTTCTACCCAGCCAAGGAAAGAATCAACCCAGGAACAGGCAACCTACAGAATGGGGAAAAATAATTGCAAAACATACATATGATAAGGGATCAAATACGGAATATACAAGGAATGCAAACAACTCCAAGAGCAGGAGACAAATAACCTAACTAAAAAAAAAAAAAAAATGGATCGAGGACCTGAATAGACATTTCTCAAAAGAAGACATACAAATTGCCAACAGGTGCATGAAAACACTCTCAGCATCACTCATCATCAGGAAAGTGCAAATTAAAACCACAACGAGATACCACCTCCTACTTGTTAAAATGGGAATTATCAAAAGACAAAAAAAAAAAAACGAACTTGTTGGTGAGGATGGAGAAAATGGAGCCCAAGTAAATTAGTGTAATCATGATGTGAAACAGTAGAGAGGCTCCTCAAAAACTTTGAAGTGGGGCAACTATGTGATCCAGCAATCCCACTCCTGGGTATTTACCCAAAGGAAGTGGGATCAGTATGTTGAAGAGACATCTGAACTCCCATGCTCATCACAACACATTTCACCATAGACAAGATAGTCGTCCTGTCTATCAGTGGATGAAGGATGACAGAAAAATGGTACATATACACAGAGGAATACTATTCAGCCTTTAAAAGAAGAAAATCCCATCATATGGTCTAACATGGGTGAACCCGGAGGACCTTGTGTTAAGTAAAATAATCCAGGCACAGAAACAAAGGTACCGTATGATCTCATCTCACTTATGTATGGAATCTAAAAATGTCAAACACATAGAAACAGAGAATGGAATGGTGGTTATCAGGTACGGAAAGGAACAGGGAGATGTTGATCAAAGAATATGAAAGTTCCGTGGTTCCAGAGGAATAAGTTCAAGAGCTCTCTTGCCCAACATGGTGACTCTAGTCAAGGACAACGTATTACATGTTTGTAGATCGCTAAGACTGTTGATTTTAAGTGATCTCACCTCAAAAATGAGGTGATACATATGTTAATGAGCTCAATTTAGCTATTCCACTATTTATACGTATTTCAGGACATCCTATTGATCACCGATAATATATAGATTTTTTTCATTTGTCAATGAAAATATTTTGGGCACAAATGAATAAAGGAATATGATGAGGTGAGTTAAAATACCAGCTCTACCATTTGTAGGATGTAAATTACAGGAATGGCTGTAATGTCCTGGCATCCAATGGCCTCCTTTCTAAAATGAAAATACTGTTTCCTTCTTTCTTTTTTTTTTCATTTAAGATTAATGTGATTTCTTTATACCTTTATTTATTTATTTATTTATTTTTATGTGGTGCTGAGGATGGAACCCAGCACCTCGCACATGCTGGACTAGCGCTCCACCGCTGGGGATTGAACTCAGGGCCCTTTACATGCTGGGCAAGTGCCCTACCTCTGAGCCACATCTCCAGCCCTCTGTTTCCTTTTGTGATTCTTATTAGAAATTAGACAAATAATTGTGGACTGTCTCCGAACCTACAGTTGTCTCCCAAAACCTCTCTCTGCCACGCGTTTCCCCCCGGGAGCTCCGCTGACCTGACAAATTGAAACTGCACCATCCCTGCCTGACGATGACTTGACCTACTGGAGAGACATCTCTGTGTCTCTGAGCTTCCTCCATGCTCACTGTCCCCCTCCAGACAAGGGGGCCGGGAATGGTCCCCTGCTTGCATTGCTGCCCGGGATGCCAATGTGGCTGGCTCTCCAGCACAGCGCCCTGCTGGCTGTCCATGAGGCTCTCCCACCCAAAAGTGAGGCCTGCAGAGAAAGAGAGAGGTGTGATTGGGGTGGGGGGGAGGCACCAAGGAAAACGCCAGGAAGGGAAGACGGGTGACTTCTTGGAACGCCCACTTCCTGATCTGGGAGCTGGTCACAGGGGCGTGGGGCGTGTGCGGTTGGTGAAAATCCATGAGGCTGTATGCTGGTTGCTACATGGAGTAGATCAATGTTGATATGATTCATGTGTCTTTAAATATCAGTTCCGTTCTTCCAAAAAACAATCCTTTCATTGTTGCATCAATAAAATCTATAATGGCGCCACTGTCCTTCATGCTGTGCAGACAGCTGTGTCCTCGGGCTCTGCGCCCACCAGCCCTCTGGGTGGACTCCTCCCGTCATTGGTGAGGTCGGCTCTGCTCCCACCTATGCTCATTTGCTGTCTCAACCCCATCCCCAGATGCTTTGGCTAATTCTGTGTTTGGCAGGAAGAGTTCCCCTGGTAGTCAGTGGGGCAAGTGGAAAGGCCATGGGTTGGAGTCAGGTACACCCAGGCTACTGTACATGTCTGTCACTTTGGGTAAGTCAAATTTCTTACCTGTAAAATGTGATAACAATAGTCCCTACCCCCCGGGGAGCCGTGAGAAATGCATGGGATGGGACAAGTGGCAGCCCAATGATGACAGCCATGTCAAGCTACCTAATGACCTAAGCCAGCGCTACTGCCACGGTCGGGTGGGGAGAAAGATTTCAAATGAACTTTATATTTCGAACTTTGGAAATAATCTTTTATTGCAAATATCATGAAACACACCGGAGAGCACCAGGAAGGGAACCCTGAAGCTCTGAGCCATGCTTCTGAGCTCTGTCCCTGTGCGCCTTCCCTGGGCATAAACCCCAGCCACACCTTCAGGTGGGCAAGAAACCCCTCTTTACTCCCTCTAATGCAACTTGACCTCGATGTTGAGTGCAGGTACCACCGCAGGCAGGAATGAACCTCTCCAGTTCAATCCACCTTCCTGGAAGAAAAGGGAGAGGGGTTGGGGCCCAAATGTGCTCCAGGGTGGATGCCTGAGCCTGTGGACCAGGGGCCTGGCCCCAGCTCCTCCACCAGCAACTTCCCCTCTCCACCGTTTTCTATTTCACGTCCCTCCCCAGACACCAAAAGCACCAGAGCTGAGCTTTAATTCAGAGCTGGGAGATAGGAGGAGGGTTCTCAGAGTACAGAAGAAAATGAAGACACAATAATATCCCTTAATAGTGTACACACACACACACACACACACACACCAGTGTAATGCAGCCTTGTGGCACTATGGACCCAAACCCCTGTCATGGAACATTTTCATTATCCGTCCACCACGCTATTCCATGGAGGCAGTAATTTACCTAACTTTGCCCAGTGTTGGAAAAAGAGACCTTTTCCAAATCTTTATTACCATAAATAGCATTTCCATACACATCCCCCGGACATGACACCCTCACGCTGTGGGTCCCAAGGCAAGAAGGGTGAGAACCTCTCTAAGCCCCCATTTATTGACTTATAAAAGATCGCAATACTTCTCTGAATTGTTGAAAGAACTAAACGAGGTGACCTACATCAAGTGCTCAGCAAACACATGCTCAAAAAAGGATGAGAGAGAGGATGGGAATGACAACAAATATGTGGAATTTGACTTTTTACAAATTCCGGATATTTTCCTCAGGAAAAAAACAAAAACTGCTGGGTGAAATAATTAACCTTTCTAAAGGCATCTGGAATTTTCTAAAGACACCTGGGACTTCACTTTAGCCTCCCTAGTACCCTCCCCATGGCCACTCTGCAGGATGACGCACCTGTCTCCCAGCCTCTGTGAGGGTTGCCTGTGAAGAGCTCACAACTCCCATTGTCACAGGGCAGTGTCCTCAACAGGAGCCACTTAGGCAGGACACATCTGAAATGTCAGTCCGCCCGCTGGCTGACTGATGTAGGGCACACAAGCAATCCCCTTGCCTCAGGCAGGGACCACACGCTCGATGGCTTCTTCTTGTCTCTCTTGCTCCCTTCGCTTCTGTGCAGGGTTTTTTATTGGGGGGGGGGGTGTTGTTGCTGTTTTTTGCCCCACAGCCTCCCCCACCCCACCCCACCCCAATAAATCACTTGCCTGAGAATCCCTCCTTCTAACAAACCCATCCTGAGAACCCTTCCACCAGCTTCATGAGGTTGGGGAAAAGCTAATGTCACTCTCTAAAACCCCACCACCCAGGCAGGATGGGAGTGTGGGTCGTGGAACTGGGTTCTCCAACCCAGGAAACCCCTGATCAAGCTGGCTGCGTCTCCCCAGCTCAAGGGCCCAGGCTGCCCCTGCCCCTGCCCGTGCTGACTGGATGGCGCCCCGTACAGAGGTGCAGGAAGCCAGGGATATGGACCACAGAGGACAGAGGTGACAAGGTGGGCAGAAGGGCCCAAGGTGTTCAGAGACACCATTCAACAAAGTGCAGACCGGGCCCAAGGTGAAAAGCAAACAGTCAGACTCGGTCCTGTGCATCCACGTCACAAGGACGTGCATCGATAAGCAAGCCACCTGATGCTCTCCCAGTACAAATAAAAATAATAGAAACACCTGGAACCGCCTTCGGGTTGATAAGCCAATATCTTTAATCAATCTCTCTCTCTCTCTCTCTCTCTCTCTCTCTCTCTCTCTCTCTCTCTCTCTCCTTCTTCTTCTTCTTCTTCTTCCCCCTCCTTGATGACTGAAGTACCCGCTCTGTGAGGCCTTCTGCTCGATCCACACTGGTAATAGTGACAAGACTTTGATGTCCCCCTCATTCAACAGAATGTTGTTTAGTTCAAAGTGGAGAACAGAGGCAATTCTTTGCTTTTAAATTATTAGCTCCCTAACTCTTCTGTAATGATAGAGTTTGACTGAAGTGTGCAGTTTATTAACTACATAAAGACGACATTATCAGAGCGCAGAAAGGCCGCTGCCAGTTTTGCCTTGCAGCCTAGCGGCAGGGGTGCCTGGTACTTTGATCTCAATCAATGCTAAATGTCTTTGTGAGATAGAGAGAGAGCTGAAATTATCTCTGGCATGGCGGCAGCATCAATTATTCAAGCCCTCTTCCTTATGAATTAAAGTGTTCTTCAACTTCTACCCCACTTGTGGGCTGGGTTGTTTTTTCTTTTTCTTTCTTTTTTTTTTTTCCTCCTGCTTCTTTTATTGTTTTTCTTTTTTTTTTCTCCCAGTTGGGAAAAGCACTTGGAACACATCTCCAGGCATTCTCTCATCGTACTCGGGCTGACCTTTGAAAATCCACATCCACTCCTCCTCCTCCTCCTTCCTAATTGCTCTCTCCACCCTCCATTCCCAGCCCTGGTCTTCTCTGAGGTGACCCAAAGGACTGTTCAGAGAAAAGGGGGGCATTGTTTCCATTGGGCTTTGTGCCAAAATGGTCATCAGGGACCCATGAAATAGCCCTCGACAAGAAGTGTCAGTTTGAAATTCAATGAAACGGAGGCGTCCGCAAGGCTCTTGAAGCCTTCCCGGCTGACCCCAGCTCCCTGGGCCTCCCCAGGAACGGATCGACTGTTGACCGGTTTGTCCTAAGTGACCCGCCTGCCTTCTGGGAGGGTGATCTGCAGACCAAGACCCGTGAGTGGGTCATCTAAACGATTCAGTGGGTGGTGTCCAGAAAGAAAAGGAAAAGAAGGGAAGGGAAGGGGAAGAAAGAGAAGAGTAAAAAAGAGAGAAGGGCGGAGGTCTGAGAGCATTGGATGTCCTCTCTCAGCACCTGCAGGGACCTGATCCCAGCAGCCCCTGCCATACCAAAATCCAGGGAAGCTCAGATCCCTTACGTACTTGATATGATTTCAGTTTTTAAATTTATTGAGACTTGTGATCTATTTGAGTCCTTTTCATAAAGTGATGTCATTTTTTTGCTTAGAACCAATACACAGCCTCGTGTGTATTAAATCATCTGTAGATGACTTTAATACCTGATACAATGTCAATGTTATATAAATAGTTCTTGGGAGGGGGAGGAGGAGAGGGAAAGGGTAAACACTGGGGAATGATTTTGGCCAAATTTTATCCTTATATTGTGTGCGTGCACAAATATGTTCGCAATGGATCCTGCCATTATGTATTTTACAACTATAATGCATCAATTAAAATATGGAAAAAATAAATGGTTCTTATTCTGTATTATTGAGGAAGCAATTATAAGAAAAAAAAGTCTGTACATGGTCAAAGGCAAAATCTGCGAATCCAGAGGCTGACTGCATTAGGGCAAATATGGTTCCTTGAAACTTTTGCTTCAGTTGAGTACACTGGGTTACTGTATCTCATCCTGTCCCTTTATCTTGTTGGGGGGGGTGGGGGTGGGTGGTTCTAGAAAGTACTGTGAGGAAGTGGAGGAAATGAGGCAGGAAGGGAGGACAGCCAATACTGGGTATTGGTGCCTGGGTGACCACTGTGGCCACTGGAGTTCCAACCCACTGGGAACCTTGGGTGAGATCCTGTGGGCACACCTTCAGAACTGTCCCTCCAAAGGCAAGGAGCAGGAGCCTTGGGCCACAAGCTCCCTTCTTCTGTTGCTCAGGGACAGACATCAGCTCCTTAGCACTTTTAGGATGACTATCATATATACCAATGATGCCCCCCAGGGCCACAGAATGCCCTCAGGCAGAGAGATGGATTGCTGACCAAGTGAAAAGGAGCTCATGATGGTGACGTTGAGGTAGCCCAAGAGGAACAGATGGCACTCCAACGACATCAGTTTTGCCATGTGGCACATATGTCTTCATCATGGATGGCACTCAAAAGAGTTTGAGTGTCCTTCCCTTGCAGATAAAAATGGGAGAGGAGGCACCATCCACTGCACTAAAATTTTCTTTGAATCTTCTAGACTTTTCTTGAAAACTTTATATTAACTACATGTACAAACCTACTTCTACGTGGACCTTGAAGATTAGTTGTGTTGGCATGACAAGATTCTGTAGGTGAACAAGCTCAGCGTGGTGTGTGGCCTAGAATTGCCACCGTGCCTGAGCCACGGGGGGGATCTGAGCACCTCCTGAGTACTGGACAGAGTGCTTGGTGCTGTGGGGAATCAAGGCCTTAGAATGTTGATCTGATAGGAAGAAAAAGTCAAAGAAGTGCCACCTAGAAAACCAACATGGCGCTGGTCTACACCAGGTTGGAAGTGAGGACTTGTCCACAGTCTCCCCATCACTCACCCTCACTGTCTCTCAGTCTGGTCATGAAGCTTTGGTGTCACCTTCAGAATGTATCCAGAATTGATGCCTCCTTTCCCATCCCATCCAATTCTTCTTGCTTAGATCACTGCAGTAGGCACAGATGAATCAGACATCCGTTCTCCACCCACCCCAGTCACCACCTTAGAGGCCAAAGGCACATGTTTTGAAGTGTCAGTTAACTGGAGAGGGAGTCTGGGCTTTGATGGAGTTGGACACAGAAAAGAAAGCAGGTTGGGGAGGGAGGAAAGAGGGCTCCAGAGAGTCCTCCTAGAGGTGATATTTGAAATGAGCCTTGGAAGAATGGAGACGTGTTCATCAATCAGGCAGAATGAAAGAAGAGCTTCAGGAAAGTTCTAGAAGAATGGAGCCACATGACAGGTTAGAGAGTGCAAGCAGGGTATGGTCCCTAAACAGAAGGGAAGCTCTACTAGGGACACGGAAAGAACAAAGCAAGCACCTTGGATGTCATTCAAGGAGTTTGAGCTCTGTCTGATAGTCAGTGTGACCATGGAAGGATTTTAAGCAGGGTCTATGTTGGTTTTTTTAAATCTTTATTTTTATTTGTTTATCTTTATGTGGTACTGGGGACTGAACCCAGGGCCTCATGCATGTGAGGCAAGCATTCTACCACTGAGCTACAACCCCAGCCCAGGGTCTATGTTTTTAAAAACCCATATTGGAGGCCATGTGGGTTGGAAAGACTGGGGCCAGGGAGCCCACATAGGAGGCAGTAGATGAGTGCTGAAATAAATAGCCTCATATTCTGCTAAGAGTATTTTTCTGAAAGGCAAATGATCAACAAGTTAAAGAGACTTAAATTCTTTCTTCCGATGTGACCAAGCAAGTCTACCTCTGGAGTCTTTTAAGAAACACTTATAAAAATGAAAAATTAGAAACACCCCAAAGATCCAACAAAATGGGCTTTGTTAAATAAATTATGCTCTATCCCTATTATAGAATACAATCTCATCATTAAAAATGATGTCAAGATTGAAAACTTGGGATTTTTTTTCATACTGACATGGGAAAATGTTCATGACAAGTTGAGTGGAAAAAGCAGAGTTTATCCTCAGTGAGGGGTGTATGGGAACATTCCTATACTGTTGTGGCAAATTTTCTATAAATATAAAACTATTCTGAAATTTAAAAGTCTGTTTAGATATCTTAGAAACAGGCATTTGCAATATCTTTCCATGTTTTATTTGACACACACCTAGGAGAATATCCTTGAGGGTGATCACAATGTTTATCTCCAGGCAGTGGGATTCAAGAAGATTTTGTTGTTTTTTTTTTTTTTTAACTTTTTACTCATCTGTATCTTTTCGACAGTAAATATGTATTATCCTTGTTGCAAGAAAAATGAATCAAATTTGTCTTAAATTTTCTTTAAAGCGAAGCTTAGCAAAGAGGGAAAGAAGAAAGAGTCGTGGTTACAGGAAGATATAGGGTCTAGGGATGGTTTAACATTTTATTTTATATTTTATTTTTATCATAAAAGCATACATTGTCAATTATATAGAAAATTTGAACATCATGATATTGTATTCAAAAATGTAGTAATCACACATAATCCTACTTATTAGAAATATTCACTGGGTAGTGGACTCTCTGGTGCTCTACTCAGATCCCCGGGTCCCTTTTCCTATTTCCGGAGCTCCTCTACCTGCTGCAGTGTGGCTTTGTTTCTAACCGCCAGACTTTCTTGGAAGGGCTGTCCCCAGTTCCTGAAGCAGCTTTGCCCAGCCATGCAGAGAGGTGTAAGGCAGCGCAGAGTGCAAAACCCTGTGAGGTGTAAGAGCACTCCAGGGTTACCCTGTGAGAGATGGAAGCTACTGTCCATGGTACTGAGATACCACCATGGTTGGCTTCTTCCCCTCTCCCTGACTGGTTTTTCCTAAAAGCACTTTTAAAAATCGCTTACTCACAAATCTTCATCTCAGGGTCTACTTTTGGGGAACCCACCTAAGACATTGCTATTGATGTTTTAACACATGTTAAAACGTCCTTTCTTCTATGAATGCACCACACGTTGTTTGGCTCAGACACAGTGTACTTTGTGGAAGATTTGGCTCTGAACTTTCCAGCAACCAGTGTGAAGGCAGAGTCATGACTGGTCCCAAGATTCATGATGTCTACGCAATTGAATGAGAAAAATATCATGGCCAGGGAGAAGCAAAGGTACTTTGGGGCCCTGAGTGCTAAGAAAAAAAAATGTCCTGTAGATTATAGAGAACCACATCCTCAACAATTTCCTGTAATAATTCTAGTAATGAATTCCATAAGATGCTGGCAGAAAGCCAAAGCAATGTGGTTGAAAGAAAGAGTTCTGTCATGGTCTGATATAATCCAAGGATTAAATTCAGTGTTTAATCAGGGATTGCATGAGCAAATGCCTACAGGGGCAATATGGGCAATGTAAATGAGGCGCCGTGTAAGAAAAAAAGTAATTAGAAGGCACTTTTCCTGTCTAAGGGAGCCACCACTGATCTTCAGTAGTTGCTGCCATGTGGAAACACTGTCGCCAGACCCTCTAACATTCAAGAGGACCTGGGAACTAGAATTTTAAAATATGGCAAATGAGTTATTATTTTCAAAACTCTGAGCATAGAAGAAAGGGACTATGGGAAGGGAGGAATGGGGGGAAAGGGGAAATATTGGGGAATGATATTGGCCAAAGTACATGGTTATATGGTTTGCATTCACGAATGTGGAACAACAAATCCCACCATTATGTACGACTATAATGCACCAATAAAAATGTATGGAAAAGAAGAAATGTATTTTAAAATCAGTAAAATAAATAAACTATGTCATTTGCAGGAAAATGGATGGAATTTGAGAGCATTGTGTTAAGCAAAATAAGCCAAACTCTGAAAGTCAAGGATATATGTTTTCTCTCATATGTGGAAGGTAGAAAGAAAGAAGGAAAAATGTGAGGAGTCTCATAAAAATGAAAGGGAGCCTAGCAGAGTTGAGGAAAGGGACCAGGAGGAGGGAAGAAGGAAAGGAGAAATACTTAGGAATAATATTGACCAAATTATGTCGTTGCATCATGTGCCTGTATGAATATGTAAATAAATTCCACTATTATGTATAATTATTATGCACAAACAAAATATGGAAGGAACCAATAATCAAATAAATACAATTATGAGCCCAACGCAACCCATGATGGATTATCTGCAACCAATGTTAGGCAGAAATAACGTGCTTTCCAGAAAAACCACCAAAAGATCTATGTCTTAAGATTTAGTTTTTATTGGCATTTTTCTATTGCCGAAAGCATATTGTCTATTTAGTTTCATTTTCTGCTATTGTCATCTACCATATTATATTAAATGCTGCTTATAAAAGTAATTTGAGTGGCTCTATTACTGAAATATCATGACTCATTCTCCTTCTTTGATAACCTAGAATGTTGAGATTTTCTGTTTTAGTAAATAACAATGCATTTCAGATTATTTTTTCCAACCAAACTAGATGCAGAATTGCTGGGTAAGAAATTTTTTTTAAAAAAGAAAAGAAATCAATTTCCATGCATGTATGAGTGTGTCAAGATGAATCCAACTACTATGTAAAACCACTAAACTCTTAATTTTTTAAAAAATAATTTTTTAAAGTGCTGAATTCAAATCACAATTCATCGGTGCTATTATGTATACCAACAGCTCATTCCTTTTTGTCATTGAGTAGTATTTTACTGTGTGAATATACCAAAGTCTGTCCATTCTCTTATTGACGGACACCTGGGTGGTTTCCAGAACTGGGTTGTCGTGAACAAAACTGCTAAGCACATTCTGTACCAACGTTTTGGGGGAACATATGCTTTTATTTTTTCCGGAACAAAAAGCTAGGAGTGGAATCGCTGGTTCATAAAATAGGTATATGATTAAGTTTTTATGAAACTTCTAGTTTTCAAAACGTTTGACCATTTCACATTCCCACAGTCAGTGTAGGAAAATTCCAGTGTCCTGCATTACCTTCACATTGATGTTGTCAACTATTTTTTTTTTCATTTTGACCTTTCTAGGATGTCTGTAATGGCATTCCATTGTGGTTTTAACTTAATTATTGGCTATTTGTACAAATTAAATTTTTGAAGTGTCTTTTCAGGGTTTTTGCCCATTATAATAGGGGTGTTCATTTTCCACTACAGAGCTGTAGAGCTCTTTCCACATTCTGGATGCAAGCTCTGTCAGACAAAACGTGTTGCAAATGTTTTCTCCCCACCTATGGTTGTTCTATTTATTTTCTTGAGAGTGTCTTTTTGATGAGCTGAAGTTTTTAAATTTGATGGAGTCCAATTTATCAATTTTCCTTTTATGGTTTGGGTTTTCTATATACTAAGAAATGTTGATCTCTTCCAAAAATATCTGTATTTCATCATTAAGATAGTCTCTGATATTTTCTTCCAATATCTCATATATTTATTCTAATATTGTTTGGGCTTTTATATTTAGAGTCATGATTTATCTTGAGTTGATTTTGTTCACAATGTATCATTGGGGTTAATATTTTTCCCCTTAGGAACAACCACTTTTTTTATTAATTCTAATCAATTATACATGACAGAAGAAATCTCTTCAATTTATTGTACACGATGGAGCAGAATATTTGCTTCTCTGGTTGTACATGAACTAGAGTTACACCACTCATGGAATTATATACATACCTAGGGTAATAATGTCTTTCCTACTCCTTTGCCCCCTCCCCTCCCCTCTTTTTTGCTCCATCCAAAGTTCCTCCACTCATCCTATACTCCCCCACATTATGGATTAGCATCTACTTACCAGTCCCTGGTTTTTTAGGATTGACTTATTTCACTTAGCATGATATTCTCCAACTCCATCCATTTACCTGCAAATGCCATAATTTTATTCTCTTATAATACTAAATAATATTCCCTTGTGTATATGTATCACAGTTTCTTTATCCATTCATCTATCAAAGGGCATCTAGGTTGCTTCCACAGTTTAGCTATTATGAATTGTGCTGCTATAAACATTGATGTGGCTGTAGTATGCTGATTTTGAGCCCTTTGGGTATAGACAGAGGAGTGAGATAGCTCGTCAAATGGTGGTTCCATTCCAAGTTATCTCCATACTGCTTTCCAGATTGGTTGCACCATGAACAACCACTTTTCTGGCACTATTTTTCTTATAGTTTAACTGTAAAAAGTCCTTTCCCATCTTAAAAATTTTTACAGTATCCATATTTTCTTCTATTTAAATGCACATAATTTTTACACTTAACTCCTTAATTACACTTAACTCCTGGAATTTAGTTTGCTTCTAAGCTGAATAAGTAAATAAGTAAATATTTTTCTAAATGAAACTAACTATTCTTGCACCATTTATTGAATAACCATCCTTTCATCTAATTCTTAAAATAAAGTACTTTTATTATGTATTATGTATTTTATTATTCCTATATTTTGATTATAAAATTGTTGTTTAATTTACACCAAGTGCTATCATGTTTGTAATATTGTAACTTTGGGCTAACATCTGGAAGAGCCAACATCCCCCCATATGCCATTCCTTCTTTTCAAAATATCTTAACAATTCTTATCTATGCATTTTGGCCTAAAAGCTTTAAACAATTAAATCATAAAATATCATTACTTTCTTGTTATGGTTATGCGTAAGAATTGGGGTTGGCAAGCTCTTATAAATATACCCTATTCTGTATTAAATTTCCTAACTGGTTATTACTGGTTGTCGAGGTAAATATTCTTTTCCTTGCAGTCCTCACAAGCACTCTTCCCAACCCAAGTCAGGGACTTCATTCTTTCTATGATTTTTCTGAATAACCCACAATTCTAAGACTCTCCCTCACTTGCACATACAAACACGTATTTTACACTCTGTAGGTCAGCTGCAATTTGCCCGATCTTTCCTAGAGCTGGAATGAGCTCTTCTGGAGCCTTCGGGGACAGTCCAGGTCTCCTGCATGAGCCTTTGTTCCTAGACACCGTCCTGATTGTGGAGGCTGCTAGAGATCCGTTCTTCCCTGGAGGGCAGGTGCTCCAAGAGAGTGGACAGGAAGCTTGTGCCTCAGGGTCTCAGCGGGGAATGGTCACTTTGTCAGTGTCTTCCACATTCCCACTGGTCAAAGCAAGTCACATGGTCCCCAAGGGTAGGAAGTTCAGCCTACGCCGCCTTCAAGAAAATGACAACAAAAATAGGAAAGGAAGAAAGAACTTTACACAGGTGAACCATGTGCCTTACTGCAAAGCAGAAAGTCACTCAGTTTTGAATATTTGTCTTTTATCTAATCTCCCTCCTAAATTCTAATTCTAATGAAATAGTTTTTAGGGGGTGGGGGTTTCTCCATTTACAGTTGTATTATCGACAAATAGTCGATAATGATCTCTCCTCGTTTTCCAACTTCTGTCTCAACTCTTATTGCATTGTCAAATCTTCAGAGCAAATTAATGTCACAAAGATGAAAATAAAATTAGCTACACGTAAAATGTGGTATTTGGTGTAAAGTTAGAAGAATCTAGTAAATTTTTTGATAAAACGTCATATATGTGACCAACATCACTTGAAGAAAGTGGACCAAAGGGTACTCCATCTATACTTGTTTTATAATACGCTGGGTGGCCATTTATTTATTTCCATGTCTTCCTCCCTAAGGAGAAACTCAGTTCCTCGGGGAAGGGATGGTTCCTTGTGTATCTGTTATACAATCAAAGCTTTGGACACTGACCTCTGAGGCACTAAATTTATGCTCTGGCTTATACATTTCCATCCAGATGTGTGTTCCTCCTGCCATGTGAGCTGACCTCTTCTTCCTTTGTGGTGGATTTCCTTTGGACCTTACTCTGCCACGTTCCAGGCCTGAATCTGGTTCCCTCAAACACTGCTCTCTTATCCTCAGCTCTCACTCTCTTGAATTGAAATGATCCCTCAAGTCCTGCTAATCTACTGCTGATTCACCTCTCCAACCTTTCTGCTTCTCTCCATCTCACTCCTTGGTTCAACCAATCCATTTTCCATGTTGCTCTAAAAAAGAGCTTACTGTCGTAGAAATCTTACCATGTCTTCCCTAATTTAAAATCTTCTGAGGTCCTTCCATGGTTCTCCACACATTCCCAGCCCAATCTCATACTGAGAACAGTTCTCAGAGTCTGGCTTGACCCCCTCTAGATCTATCCCTGGTCCTTCCACTTCTCACACCAAGTTCTGGCCATATAAATGATTTGAAGCATCCAGAAATTATCAGAAGATCTAGGAATCCACAGAGCTGATTGGGAGCTATGTGATTTTTTAATTGATGAAACGGGAGAACATGTGAATGCTAAATAAAGTCAGTTTCTTAAATTCTTTTAAAGTTGTTGTACGTGAGCGGAATCGGATAAGACGTTTGGTGGTATAAAGTCAAGGAGTCACTGGGATATAGATGAGACATAAATAGCCATAAATATGTATGAGGGAAAGAAAAGTAATATTTATTACTTTTGTGCCCTTCATCACACATTGTGGGTAAAGCAGGTAGAAAGAAATGTTGAAGAAAAAGTTGATTTATTCCCTACATACCATTAAGGGTGATGTTGAGAGAGAATTTCAACTATGCCTTGGGGAAAGGAAATGAAGTTGAAAGTCACCAAAAACATGATTATGAGGTCAAATACTTACAGTCATCCTGCCTAGAGAAGGGGCTCAAGGACATGTATTTGGACACAGTAGTTAGTAGGGTTCCCCATTATCTGTGATTTCACTTTCCATGGGTTTAGTTACTTGCAATCAACTGTGGTCTGAAAATATTGAATGGAAAGTTCCAGAAATAAATAACTCATAAGTTTTATTTATTTTTTTTATAGATAACTCAATTTACCAGAATTTATTTATTTTTTTAATCTTTTTTTTTTTAAAGAGAGAGTGAGAGAGAGAATTTTAATATTTATTTTTTAGTATTTGGCGGACACAACATCCCTGTTTGTATGTGGTGCCGAGGATCGAACCCGGGCCGCACGCATGCCAGGCGAGCGCGCTACGGCTTGAGCCACATCCCCAGCCCAACTCATAAGTTTTAAAATGCACACCGTTTCGAGTGGCATCATGAAATCTCACACCATCCCACGCCATCTCACCTGGGGTGTGAATCATCCCTTGTCCAGTGTGTCCGCACTGTATATGCTACCCGTGTTTATGCTGAGTGACCAAGTCACTTGGTAGCCTTTTTGCTTATCAGGTCCACTGTCTCAATGTCCCAATACTTGTGTTCAAGTAACCCTTATTTTACTTAATAATGGCTCCAAAGTGTGACAACAGTGATTGCTGATAATTCAGACGTGCTACAGAGAAGCCATAAACTGCTTCCTTTAAGTGACAAGGTGAAACTTTGTCATAGGTAGGTCTGTGCAGTAAGAAACACAGTGTATATAGGGTTCAGCATGGTCCACGTTTCAGGCGTCCCCTGGGGACCTTGGGATACATCCTCTGCTGATAAGGAAGGACGACTGCAGCGGGACTGAGACATTTGCCCCTGCAAACTTGTGACATGGAGCAGTTTTACACCATAGACTGGAAACTCCTGCTCTCTAATCACAGGAGAGTCCTGAAGTCTCCCAAGTGACCTCAGTGATCCCCTTGCCATTCTCAATCACTTCCACATTGCCTCTCTGCTTGCTTCTCCAGCAATCCCTCCACCAACCCCTTCCCTGAGAAAAGAGAGGCCATCAGCCTCCACATCCACCACCTCCCCTCTCCTGCCCCCTCCCTGGTCACTGCTGCCCTTGCGCCCAACAGAAGCCCCTCCTCTCCTCCCCTCCCCTCGTACAGCTCTCGGCCCTTTTCCTCACCCAGGGACTTCCCTCCAGACTCTCCCCCTCTGCATCTTCTCCTGTCCCACTCTCGGATCTTTCCCACTAACTTAGGAGGATACTCTTATTTCTTCCACCTTAAAACAAAAATCGCTCTTGGCCCCACTCCCCTGCAATCCCCTGGACCATTTTTCTCCTTTCTTTCTAAAGAAACTTGTGGAAAGAAACTTTTCCTTATGTCTTTGATTTCTCTTTTACTTACCCTCTTGAGCCCCAAAGTTTGGTGGCCCGTGGCGGGTGCCTCCTTCTAATGAAGCTGCAGCTATGGAGGTCACAGTGCCCTCCACGTCACTTAGCCGTGGAGAATGCGCCCACACCTTGTTTGACCTGTCAGCAGCAGTGGACACAGCTGCACCTTCCTCGGTGAAGCCCTTTCTTCCCTGGCTTCCAGGACAGCGCCCTCTCCCGGTTCTCTTCCTTCCTTGATTGTTCCTTCTCCGATTCTTTCCTGGCTCTTCCTCACTGACCAGGCTTCCGACTGCAGAGTGCCCCTGGACCTCCTTAGGCCTCTTCTTTTTTCCATCCACACTCGCCCCCAGCCTTTTAATTCCAGTGCAAAGAATTCCCGTGAGCCATGGCCTCAGATATGAACTGCTTTCTCCTCTGTCTAATGCAGACACCTACATCTGACACATCTGTGAGCGTAAGAAAACTTTTGATCTTTTGTTCTTCTTACTCCGATGATTTCTCTTTCTGAAGCGTTCTCCCATCCAATAAAAGTCGTGCTGTCCTCTGAGTCTCTTTGGTTGTAAAAATCTGGAACCACTCTTGACCCTTCCTTGTATTTACATCCCATATCCGGTCCACCAGGAATCGCTTTGGCTCCACCATTGAAACACAACCGGGACTGCCCCTTCCCACACCCCTATGGCTAGGCCCCTGGCCTAACCCATCGTCATTTCTCACTCTGGTATCCCAGAGTCTCCTAAATGGTCCCCCTGCTTCTCCCCAGGCCTCCGCAGTCCATCCTCAGCAGCCAGAAGCAGGAGGGTGGCATCAGGCCACTCCACAGCTAGAGACCTCTCAATGGCTTCTCTCTCCCCGGGTCCTGAATGCCTTTCCTGCTCTTCTTGGGGACGTCTTCCCCAGCCACCCCCCTGACTCCTGTCGCCCGCCTTCCCCCCCCCACCCCCGTCTTCCTTCCTGCTTCACTGTGTGACTCAGCGCCTGGTGTCCCCAGTCAAGCCTTTGCTCTCCCTGCTCCTGATTTTCTTGGTCCCTTGGAACGGTGGCAGTGTTCTGCAGCACCCTGGGTGTCACAGCCCCAGCCCTAACCCTGTTCGTCCCCCTCTGACAGTTCATGGCTTTCCAATCCCAGCACTGTTGCCCTGGGACACCCTGTGCGTGACACCCTATCACGTCACCCTACGCCCTTACCTCTTCACTTCACCTCTCAGTCCACCCCACATCCTGCCACCCTCCGTGCATTTTTCTAAAATGTGGCTCCCATCAGTCATGCTCGACCCACCCTCCCTGGCTCCCCACCTCCGACATCTTCGGCTCAGTTCTGGGATCAACTGAACTTCAGCATGGACTCCCACTGTCTCTTTAATAAACCTGGCTCCCGTTGTTTCAGAACACATCTCTCTCCTGTCCTCTGACCACATCGACCTCTAGCCGTGCCCCCTGGTTGGAATGCTCCCCTTATCTCTCCCTGTCATTTCAGGTTCAATGGAAATGTGTCTATGAATTGCACTGGGGCCGGGGGCCAGGGGGGGTGGTGAAGCTCTCCCTTCTGAAATGTTCTTTTCTCCAGCAACTGATCACATTCCGCTTTGTATGAGTCCAGGGTATGCTTTAGAGCCCTGCCTGCTGGGAAAGCCCTTGAGGGCTGAAATCGTCAGAGCCGTTTGCATGTCCCAGTGCCAGCCACATAGTACGTCCTCAATAAACGTGTGTTGAATGAACGGGCAAATTATAAAGAGGGCTGAGACTTGCTGAGCTAGCCCACATCTATTTATAAACCACCCTCTTCCTCAGCGCTGCGACCCAAAACACACACAAATGTCTCATTTGTGCTTTTTTTCTTAAGTCAGCCCGCCCAGGCACATCCCCTCATTACAGCCCCATCTGACTGCTCTCTTCAGACCCACATCTCTTGCCCTTAGGGTTTCGAGCCAACTCCCTCAGACTAGAATCGCAGTCTCCAGGCTTTGTGGACTTCTGAGGGCCTCATTCTCTGTCTTTCTGTCCTCAGCTTTCTGCTTTGGGGACAATCCCCAGGCCCCGGAGCAAAGGCAAAGCTTGGTCCCAAGGCAGTGTCCCCTTAGAACCAGCCAAAGAGCAAAAGAAGCCCTGCCTTCCCTGAGATCAAAGCTCTGTGCAGCAGGATCACCCGTGGCCCAACGCCACGCTGCTATGGCAACATGAATTTTAAGCAGTTACCGGCAGAACCTGCCTCTTCTATTTCAGCAACCCTGGAGCCAGCCTCTCCAGGTGGGACTCCCCACAACGAGGGGCCGTAGCATGCGGGAGGCACCTGCAGCATTTTCCAGGGTCAGGACGGCCACCCCAGTAGCTGACATCCTCAGGCCTGAGTGGACAGGGGATAGGGATGTCATATTTAAGTTTTCAAAGACAGAATCTATTATTGGGGAAGATGCAGGGGCACCAGCAGCCCCAAGGACAGAATCCCAACAAGGGGGTGAAAAGAACTCCCACTACTTTCCTTCCAGGGACAGGGTCTTGTGCATCCAGGGATGCAAAGACGATTGCCCAGTTCCCAGTCCCAGTGACTTCGCACTCTCAGAGATAGACCACATATTGCAATGTCACACAGTGCAGTGTCACAGATGTCGTGACACAGAATCTCTTACTTCTGGTTAAGCTTTATCCTGGGAACCCTGGGAACAGTGGCACCCAACACTTACACCCCAAACCCCACCAAGGCTGAGTCCCCTTTGCCATCTGGGAGGCCACAGAGGGCATCCCAGCAGTCATCTGGTCATCTTCACTGTCCTTGTCCTCCCAGGGTTAAGAGCGGGCCGTGGGAGTAGAACCCCAGCTTTCTTGGCCTCTGGAAGAATGCACTCAACCCAGGTTGCCTCGTGCTGCGGTCAACACTAGCGCAGACCCTGTGGTCCTCCCAGGGCGTAGGGAAATGATCACCCCACACATTCATTGGTGGAAGTCGTCTAAATTAGGGTGGGCTTTCAGAGAGGCAATTCGGCATGGTGGCTTGGTCCTAATGCCAGTCTTTAACCCGGCGACTCCTCTTTGCAGCGTCTGTCCTGGAAAGATACAGAGGAATGCGCAAGGACGTTCATTACAAATCGGGAACAACTTAATGTTCTTCTTTAGGAGATTCAGCAAACGATGGCATGCAGGGCTGTGTTAGTTTCCTAGAGCTGCAGAGCAAAGCACCCCACTCCAGGTGCCTTGAAACAGCAGAAGTTACTCTCTTAAGGTTCTGGAGGCGGGAAGGACTCAGTGTGCACAGAGCCATGCTCCCGCTGAAGGCCCCGGGGGAGGGTCCTTATGGCCTTTTCCAGCTTCTGATGGTGCCCAGCAGTCTGTGGTGTCCCTTGAAATGTGACTGCATCACTCCCATCTCCACTTCCCTCTTCACGTGGCCTTCTTCCCTCTGTGTGTCTCCCCCCTACTCTTTTTTTTTTTTTTTGGTGGGGTGTGGGTACTGGGGATATAGCCCAGGGGTGCTTAACCACTGACCCGCATCCATGGTCCTTATATTTTTTTTTTTTATTTTGACACAGGGTCTCGCTAAATTGCTGAGGGGCTCGCTAAGTGGCTGAGGCTGGCTTTGAACCTCAGCCTCCTGAGTCACATGTGCCATCTCACCCAGCTTTCCTGTTCTTATAAAACCCCAGGCCTTGGGCCTAGGGCTCACTCTAATCTAGTATGACTCTTGTCTCAGTAAATCACTGCTAGGGTTTAAAAGAAAGGTGTAAAAATTCAGACTGATATGAAGTTATTAACAGTTCTGCCTGTTTTGACAAGAATGCAGAAGATGATGAGGAAATGCAAAAGTAAAGTAACAAAGTAAAAACATTAGCTTCAATTAACCCTGTGTCTGGACGTGTGCTGTAGAATCAAGGAGTTTTGTCTTAATAACAGATGAGTTACCTTGTCAACCCCAGGCTGAGCCTGGGCTCTGTACAAGGAGGAGGCTGTAGATGTCACGTCTGCCCTATAGACGTTCCCGTTGTCGAAATATCTAGAAATGAGCTGGACAAGTCGAATTCAATAACCATGACACAGTGACCAAGGCCTGTCCAGAAGGCCTGGATCTACAATGTCCCCAAAGGCTCATGTGTTCAAGGCCTGGTCCCCGGTTGGTGACAACATTGGAAGGTGGTGGAAATTTAAGGAGGTGGGGTCTTATTAGAGAATGTAGGTCACTAAGGGTGTGTTCTTTCAGGGGGTATCTTGTTCCTGCCCCCCACCCTCCTCTCTCTCTCTCTCTCTCTCTCTGCTTCCTGGCCGCTATGAGGTGAGCATTTTTGCTCCACCATGGCCTTCCCCATAATGTGCTGCATCGCCACAGGCCCTCAGACAAGGAAGCCAGCCAATCCTAGGCTGAAAGCTCTGAAACTGTGAGCCACAATAAATCATTCCTCCTTTAAGTTGATTTTTCTCAGGTATTTTGTCACAGAGACAGAAAGCCAACACAAGAAGCAAGGCCCAAACTCCTAAGAGCACTGTATCTATTAACACCATGCTCTAAATCCTCCTTGCTGTGAAGTCCAAAAAAGGGGGGAGGGGGAGACATGGAGGATTAGCATAGGAAACCAGGGCTGGGATGTCTGCAAGGAAAGCTGAGAACCCTGGAATTCAGGTCTTTCTAATATAGAATTAGTAACACACACAACAGAACCTCAGGGTTTGGCTGGAGTGCCTGGGCCTCCTTGTTGGGAAGCGGAAGCTCCTCAATACATAGTCACAGTCCCTGTGGCTGGAAATATGCTCTTCTCTTTCCTCATATCCTTAAGTCCCAACTCCTGGACTTCCAGGAACTAAATCCCAGGATATATTTTGTCAGTTCTTCCCAGAGGCGGCTGTCTCCCTCATGGTGTGTCTTCTCACTTCATCTCAACGCTTGCAGAAGGCTAAGTGTTCCAAGATAATTTTCTCATGTTTCTGGCCATCACTACTAAATATTCCTGAAAGAAGCTGACGTTGCCCACCCCTGGCTCCAATGCACACACAGGGCCACATTCTGGGACTAATGAGGCTCCTCTTTGCTTTAATACCGCCTTATGCATTAAAGTAGCAAATATTGATCAAGGGTTCACCAGGTCCCAGGCACAGGTCAATGCTATTTACATAAACAGCTCATGATCTTCACACAGCCCCAGGAGCCAGTGTCACCCAGGTCCCAAGCTGATGGATAAGAAAACAGAGGCTTGGAACATTTTAATAAGATGCTCAAGGTCACTCAGGAAAGGGTGGAACCTGGACCTGACCTGAGGCTCTGTGACACCAGAGTGTGGGCTCTTAGCTGTCACCCTCTGCACTCCCTCCTAGTACTGGGTGTTGTAATTGTTCATTTAAAAGAATGCTTCCTGTCGAAACCATGCATTCCTGAGAGTAGGGCCTGATTCATGAAAGCATACCAAATGCCTCGTAGGCCTTCCATGAAACTTGGATGGATGGAAGGATGGATGGATGGATGGATGGATTTTTGGATGAAACTATAGATGAGTGAATGGATGTGTAGATATTTGGGTGGATGAATAGAAGGATGGATGGATAGTTAGATGGATGGATGGGTGGAAGAATGGATGAGTGGATGGATGGATGAGTAGATGGATGGATAAATGGATGGATGGATGGATGGAAGGATGGATGGATGGAAGGATGGAAGGAAGATGGACAGATGGATACACTAAGAGGGTAAAATAATTTCCCTGTAACAATTTAGTTCAGTGGTTGGTGGCCTGCAAATTAACTGACAAAAGACAAAAAAAAAAAAAAAAAAAAAACTCATAAAAGTGGAATCAGGCAGTATTTGTACTTCTGTGACTGGCTTAGCATATCATCTTCAAGGCCCGTAAATGTCACAGCCTTCATTAGACCTTTCTACCTTTCTAAGGCTGAATGATGTTTTATTGTGCCATCCTTAACATCTATTCCTCTATTATTGAACATTTGGTTTGATTCCAGTTTGGGGCTGTTTCGAATAATGCTTCTGAGAATATAGGTATACAAATGTCTGTTCAAGTCTCTGCCTTCAGTTCTCTGGGGAATATACCCAGAAATGAAATTGCTGGATCATTTGATAATTCAGTTTTTAATTTTTTGACAATACTCTTGTCTAAAATAATGGCATTATTTTACATTCCCACCAGCAATGCACCAGGGCTCCAATTTCTCCACATCCTTACCAATGCTATTTGTTTTCTGTTTTGTTTTTACAAATGGCACCCTAATTGGTGTGAATTGGGGATTTGACTTGCATGTCCTTCATGACTGGTGACGTGGAACATCTTTTCATGGGCTTATTGTGTATCTGTTTTGGAGAAGTGGCCTTCGAGTCCATTGCTTACTTTTCATTCATCTGATATTTATTGTTGCTGAGTTGGAGAAATCCTTATATATTCTGGATATTAGATATTAATCTCTTCTTATATATATATATGATAGCCATCACATTTTTAATGGCTGGAAGAAGGAAGAGGAGGAGGAGGAGGAGCTTAGGGGTTGTGGGATGACAAAGACCAAATGAGGCTTGGAAAATCTAAAACATCTACCAACTGGCCATTTACCGGGGAGAAAAAAATTGCAGACGGAAGACAAGAGAGAAGGTGAAGGAGGGGAGGGAGACAGAGAGATCATTTTACTTTGTTTTAAGCTTTCGAAGTAATTAGGGCAAAATAATAACATGAGCCACTTTTGAGTGTTGTGTCTATGAATGTTTGTTATATTATTCTTTGTATTTTTCTATATTTTTAGATTCTGAAATTTAAAGAGAGGGGGAAACCACTCCTACAAAACGAGGGTGGTGGTGCAGGGCACACAGGACTGTGGTGAGGGTGAGGGGCAGGCAGGAACTCAGAGAGGGCTGTTTCCATGTGAGTGTGTCAGCTACAGGTGTGCAAATCCCTGACTCCCTGAGATGCAGTCCTTCAGGACAAACAACTCATGTGGCTACCTGTGGGTGAAGTGAAGGGATAAAAGTTAGCCGATGGACCATGAAAACGTTTCTTTTTTAAAGATTCTGTGCAGAGACATGCTGTCATCTGCCCAGGCCCAGCCCAGAGCCTGACCTTGGTCCCGTGGGCTGGACCCCATGGACCTCCAGCTGCCTCGGCTCATGCACGGAGCTCACTTGTCCCTAAACACGGGGTCAGGGAGGCAGATGTTCTTCTACAGCATTAGGCTCGTCGGGGGCCTCCTGGAGATGCTTCCCATGTGCCTCTTGATGCCCAACCTCAGCCCACAGTTACTGCTGCCTTGGAGTCTGAGGAGTCCCCAGGCAGCCAATCCCAGGCCCACATCCACAGCCGTCCATGCACACACCATGGGGCCTCTCCACGCATGCCCAGCCTAGGGTGTGCCCATGTGGCCCTGGGTGCTTGTGTCCATACACTCCCCCTACTTGAGGGTCTCTGAATAATCCCACGAGAAAAGGAGCCTGCTCCTCTCCGAATCCCTGCCATCGACTGAGAAGTTGGAAAGCTTGACTCTCCTGCTCACAACCCCCTGTGCAGGCCTGGCCCCTCTGGATACCCCAGCCCCCCAGCCTTGCCTTCCACAGAGGAGCAGATAGACCCCTCAGGCTGAGGAGTCAAAGATGAGAGAAGATTCATCAGACTCGAGTCCTAGGAACCAGAGCTAGACAAAAGGAAATGGCTCCCCCAGGGTGAGACTCTACTGGCCACAGTCCACTGGAGAAGGAAGGGGGAGGTTTTCTTTCTGCTGAAGCTTTTCTGTCAAGTCTCAACCTTCACCCAAAGCCACCAGGGATAGGGTCTCACTGCCTGGTCCCCCTCTGTGCACAGAGGCCAGGAGAGCCCTGCTGGGGGCCCCACAGTCACTCAGGGCCATGAGGCAGCTTCAAGGCCCAGCCAGAGGCTTCCCTCTCATGAGTCCCCACCTTGGCCAGCTCCAGGAGATCTGGAGGCTGAGGATAGTAGGACAAAGTCACAGCAGGGGCCCAGACCCTCGTCACCCACACCCCAACCCAGCTTCTGAAGAGTGAAGTTCCTCTCTCCAGTCCCTTCTCTTCCCAGCACAGGTCTCTGAATTCTTAAGGGGAAATCCCAGATGCCTCTCTTCGGGGATCCGTGAGCCGTGGACTCCCTCTTCTGGTGAAGTGTGAGGAGGAAACAGCCACGCGGCCTGGAAGGCTGGGACTCTGAGTCAGTTGTTCAAGGGACGGTATTCCCCTCACCTGCCCAGTCCACCTGCTGGGCACCCAGGGACTCCTCCAGGACTTGACCAGCACAGAATCCTGGATGCCCCTTTTTTCTTTCCTAGCAAATAAGCACGGAGCAGCTTGGCCTCCTCCCAGGCTCAATGAATTCACCATCCTACGTGGACCACCAAGGGTTCCCTGCCCCAGAGGACAAGGTGAGGGTGACCATGTTAGGCCCCGGGAGAAACTCGCTCTGCTTACAGATTGGTCGAGAGATAATTGTGGTAATTCTGACAAGTGTAATGGAATGTTACAAAGGGATTCTTGTTGCCTCTATGTCCACTGTGACCCCAGAAGCTGAGAATAAGCAGTAGACACCAACCACCTGCTCCCCACGAAGTGGAGGTGCTGGGCCACATGGGCAGCTTAGATCAGGCAGGGGTCCAGAAGTTCGTCTCACAAACTCACCCACTGGGACAGGGTGCTTTGTCCTCTCTTAAGCTAAGTGTTAGGATTTGGATCCAAAGTGTCACCCAAAAGCTCCTGTGTTAATAATGGAATGTTCTGAGGTAAAATGACTAGCTTAGGAGAGTTGTGGCCTAATCAGTGATTAAGTAAGTGGATTAATCCACTTAATGGATTAATAATTGAAAAGAACAACTGTCCTGGGTGTTAACTGTTGGCAAGTGGGGTGTGGCTGGAGGAAGTAGGTCACTGGGGACCTGCTTTTGGGGTTTATATTTTGTTCTGGGAGCCTCCATCTCTCTTTCTCTCTGCTTTCTGGCTACCAGGAGCTGAATAGCTTTCCACCACCACATCTTTCCACCATGATGTTCTGTTTCACTCAGGCCCAGAGTGATGGAGTCTGTCAGCCATGGACTGAACTTCTGAAACCATGAGCTCACATGACTTTTGCTCCTCTAAGTTGTTCTTGTCTGTTCACAGCAATGAAAAACTACTGACACACAAGTGAGGGTTTCCAGGGACCATATATGCATCACCTCACTCCATGTGTTTCCAACTAACCCCCAGGCAGGGCTCACACATCCTACACCCTATGGTCCACCAGGACTTCCAGACCCAAGTTCCCCAGCTTGCTTCAGAGCAGCTTTATGAGGGGAACACCTTTACCCCAATCCTCACTTGGGGTTTGAGGGAGTGAAAAGCAACCTGACCATGGAATAGAGCATAGTTGCATTTGGGGGCATTTACAAAATATTTGATCAAATGAAAATTAACTGGTGCCACCACCTGTATTCTCCTGTCCCATCATACTCTCAGTCCCCCCAAGACTGTAATGGTTCCAGAGTGGGAGAGAACAAGTGTTTACCAACACCAATTCTCTCCATCTTCCTTGCTAGTGTTCAAAACTCCTCAAGTTTAGTGGGCCTGAGTAAAGACTACATGTCCCAACTTCCTTTGCAGTTAGGTGAGACCATGTGACCAAGTGCTGACCAATGGGTGGTGAACTTAAACATCAGCTACCTTCCTGCCACTCCCTCCTGGGCATGAGTGTTGGGGGTGGTGAGCCAGCTTGAATCCCTACCCCAGGGCAATGGTTCTCAACCTCATCAGGACATTAAGTCACCTGGGGAAGGGCTAGAAAGTCCTGAACCTTTCAGGTTTCCCCGGTGGATTCTAATATCCACACAAGATGGAGAAACATCATACTCCATGCCTGTGACTTGGGTCTGGGCAGAGCAATAAACTAAAAAAAATAGTGGCCCCTGCATTTCCTATCTTCCTTGGACTTGCCTCCCATAGGACTACTCTCCTGTCTTTGGGTAACTATGTAACAGAGGCAGAAGATCCTATTTGAGCCACTTCCTTCTGATGTCTATTACTGAACTTCAGCCTGGACTTTACCTTATCCAACCAGTAGACCCTGGAGCCTTCTGTCATTGATTCTGGGGATCCAGGAAAGGTTAGTTCTCTTTAGCATCTTGGGGTCTTAGAGGAGAGGCCCATAAACACTAGTATCCAAATCCAGAGTCGAGATTGTCATTATTCTTGACATATTGGCTGGTAGTAACTAAAGGTAGGAACTGGCCTCATCTTTAACCTCATTTTGAATCAGTTTTACAAATAAAGGAATCAAATTAACCAACCCATGCCCCGTTCAGGAAAGACCAGACTATTTTATTTATTTCCTGGAAGAAAAGTTTCCTTTGCCCTCGGTGAGTGACTTCTGTGTGTGCTCCGTGGAGTAGATTTGCTAGAATCTAAACTGAGCAACGCTCTTAAGCTCTTGAAGTATTCACACATCTGTGGTTGCCCTGTGGAGAGAGGATTCAGCAGTCCCAGTATTTATGGCCTAAATAAGATAAGCTGTCAGAGGTTAAAAGCAAGTTGGGGGTTCTTATCTACTAACTGAATTCTGATACAGTTGAGGGCCAAAGGGGAGGAACATAATGAGTGATTTTGCAAACAAATGGAATTTTGCTCTCCTTCAAGGACTTTCCATGCAACTTTGAAGAATTGTTTTATTAACCATGTATCTCTTAATCTCAACCCACTGTCCAACCCAATTTGATCCCAGCAGGACTCTTTGGGGCAATGCTTCAGAATGGGGTTGGAAACCAAAGACAATATAATCCGTAACCTCCAGTTTATGTTTCTTAACAGTGACACCGTCTTGGACTGATAATCTTTTGTTGTGGGGTTTCTGGGCATTTGTAGGATGTTTAGCAGCATCCCTGGCCTTTACCCACTAGATACCAGATGCTACTCCCACTCCCCACCCAAGTCTTGACAACCAAAAAATATCTCCAGACACTGTGCCGTGTCCCCTGGGGAGAAAAATCGACCCGGTTGAGAACCATCCGAATCCATGGGGCTAGGAGTCCTACTCACAGTGACATCCCTAAGCATAGCACAGTGCTGGGCACACAGTAGGAGCTCAACTAATCACTACTTATTGGATGAGTACTTGGGGGAGAGGTGGGAAGTGCACACCAAGTCTGCACCTCTGGAACGGCTGCCTGCTGTTCACCTGGTGCAGTGGGGGTGAAGAGGAGCAGTCTGACCACCTCCTGCAGACAGCAGGTGAACAGATGGCCTCATTGGTGCAGAGTGGGACCCACAGCATATGTCCTTGCTGGGGCAGTTTCCCATGAGCACTCCCATGCAGTGACCATGCACAGTGGTTGTACCAAGTCAGGATCTCTAGGACTCCTCTGACGATGACTCTAACTCAAGGGTGACCTAGGGCTGGCCTGGCCATTTGCACTGCCATCTGAGACTCTCCCTCTCCCCACCTCCTTCCCCACAGGTCAGACCTGCATCACAGCCTGAGGGCCCCTGGCTGCTCTTCCAGCTCTTGCCCTTGGTCCAAATCCCATTTTGGTGTCAGCTTCTTGGAGGATCTGGAGCTCCAGGAGAGTGTCTTTCCTCATCCACCCCCCACTTCCTGCAGGATGCCACTCTCTGGGGCACCCCGACTCCTGAAGTGCAGTTACTGAAAGCATCATGCTCGAACCAGTTTGGACAGGGAGGGAGCTCTCGGAAGGAACTCAGTGTCCCTTTGTTGACAAGACTCAGGAAGACATGAGCTTACCTTACAAATAATAGGTCATGAATAACTAGTTAAGCCAGGCACATGCTAACATTTTGATCCAAGAAAATCTTCCAAATTCTCCTTTTATTGGTTTTAAGGCAGCAAGGGACATCCTCTGGCCCACATGCCTTTCTGGCCAAGCAAAGGGAAGTCAGGGCAAGGGAGGGGGTTGGCCATCGGGAGCCGGCCAGAGCACTCTCCCCTACACTCCACCTCCTCTGGACTCTTCGGCCCTCACATACCATCCTAATGCACTTTGGTTTGAGAGCAAGCGTGCCCCGTGGCCCTGTCCAGCAGGGTCTGCCACGAGCATCTTCAGGGACCCCGGCCCGGCTCAGCCTGCCTTCCCCTCAGCCAGGCTCTCCCAGGGGCAGATGACCTCCTTGTCTGTGGCCCGGTCACCAGCCTCTCCAGTGTCATCCGAGTCCATCAGGCAGGGTCCACTCTCTATGGGCACATCCATTTTGATCTGGAAGAAGCTTCAGGCACAAAAGAAAAGCCGTGATCAAAGGGCAGAAAGGCAACTCACCCTCAAGTTCCCCGAGGGGCCCAGAGAAGATCAGCCCGGGGGGCGTTTCCCAAACTTCACATGCACAGCATTGGCCAGGGATCCCTTGGTTGGGGATTCCTGCTTTGCTGCTGAATTAAAGGTAATTCTGAACATGTTCGATTTTCTTTTTCAAGGGGCTTGAATTTGCATGGTTTTGATGAGTTCAGGATGTTCCTGTAGGACACACCAGTACTTAATTCTCAATCTTTTTAAATTGCTTTCTGAGGACATGATGATCCCTAAGAAGAGAGCATTTTCAAAGCCTCCGGTCCACGTGTGAGGCATGACAGTGGCTGTAAGAGAGGACATTCCCTCAGCAGGGCCAGCTGGGAAGACTCAGCAGACACGCTGGATCCCGATCCCCTCCCAAGGCCACGGAGCCACCTTGCCTCCTGCTTCCCCAAGAGACAAGGCAGGAGAGGGTAACAACCTCCACTCCCTGCTGTCCCCCATGACATTGCCCTGCCCAGGCCACATGTCTCAGTCTCTGTGGAACCTAAGACCTCTGCCTATCACTTCCTTCACCAAACCCAGGCAGAACCAAGCACAGAGCACGTTGATCAGGTCCGGGGTGCCTGCCCCTGGCCACTCCCAAGCCCAACGGGGACAGGGCTGATTCTTGATGTTTCCATTCTTTGCTTTCTGCCCCTGGTTCAGGCATCTCCTCTGAGCTCTGGTTTTACATCAGGGGACATCAGGCTTGCGGGACCACCCAAAATGGAGTTTAGAGGGGCCACTGCTCAGGAGAACACAGGGCACCTTGATTTCACAGAAACCACTGCCTGCTGGGGCCAGGGTCCTGTAAGCCTGTCAAGAGAGTGTGCAGGTGGGTGCAGGAATGATGTGGGCGGGGGTCCTTGGGGCGGGGAGATGAGGGCACCTAAAGCAGGGGAGGGCGGGGACCCTGGAGTCATTTCCCAGGGTCCACCGCCTGTGGTTCTCACTGCAGCCAGATCTTTCCTGCCCTTTCCTAATGCAGTGCACGTACTGGCCAACATGCTTGGATGGGCCGCTGGGCGGAAGTGCATGAATGGGAAAGAAGAGGAGAAGGATGCCTGTCTCTTGGCCTCCGGAAAAGGAGGAAGAGCAAGACTGAGACTTTCCGGTGGCCCAGGGACATGAGCAGCCTACTCATGGTGTCTGCTTTGGAGGACCCTCCTCACTACCCACCCCATCAACCCCAGACCACACTCATGGCTCGGAGCCTTGTCCACACCGCAGCCCCCCGGTGCCGGCGCCAGGCACGAGCCCCTCCGCTTACTTTGTTACTCTCTTGGGTTTCAGCCGCGGCAGCTGGCCCACATCCCCCAGGGGCTGCACCTTTCCGTGGGACACCGCAGGGCACTTGGGTGAGAGCCTGGCAAAGACGGGCGAGGCCAGGCAGCCCCGTCTCAGGAACCTGCTGAAGGACAGGGCCGCGCGGGCCTTGGGCAGGGCCCTGGGCTGGCTGCGGGGCCTGGGGCCGTCAAGGGAGGCCTCGCTGCTCTCGGCCATGAGGGCCCCGCGCTGCACACTTGACCAGCTGGGCTCCCCCTTGGGCTCCAAGCCTGAGGAGCCCTCCAAGGCCACTTGAATGGGCGAGGGGCAGATGGTGCTGCTGGGCCTCCTGATGAAGCGGCTGGGCGAGGGGAAGGGCCTCCTGGGGGAGCGGCAGGAGGAGGAGAAGGGGCTGGAAGGAGAGGGGGGCACGCAGGTCCCAGTGTACACAGCCAGGTGGGGGCTGGGAGCCATGTGCTGGCCTGGCTGTAGAGGAGAGAAGGACAGGGTTCAGCGGTGAGTCGTGTGACCCGTCACCAGGGCCCTGAGCGGCCCTGTGCTGACTCAGCCCTCTTCCAGTGGCAAGACGCAGGCCTGGTGTGGCTGCCTCCTGAGGAGTTGGGGAGTCACCTCTGTCACCCAGAGGTATAGCCATATAAAGTCCTCCTGCCCACCCGGGGATCTGTCCCCAGGGCCAGACAGTTGTATCCCAACCCCACCTTCCTCCAGGCTCAGGATGCGGGAGTTCAGCCAGGCTGAGGTCTCCCTCACCCTCAGCTCCAGCCCCCAAATGAGCAAGGCCTCCCGTCCGCCGTTTCCCACGTCACAAGTCTCCATCGCTGGGCGGCACTTAACGCCTGAACTGAGCAGCGGAGGTGGCAGAAGTCATCCTGGAGCATGCCTCGCTGCCCCCTCCAGGCCGGCGCCTGCCAAGTCCACCCTGGCAGTGCCCTGGGGGTGGCCCAGCCCCAGCATCTCCCCTGGTTTCCCCTGAGAAGGGCACAGAGGCTGAGCCTGGAGCCTGGGTGTTCCAGCTGGCGACGTGGGGCAGGAGGTGATCTGAGGAGAAAGGGCGGCCGTCAGCCTCCCTGGGCCATGCGTTCCCAGCGCCCCGAGGGCTGGGCAGGAGGGACAGATCTGGTGCATCTGCAGCTTGAGGAGCCTGAAGGAGCTTCTCCCAAACCGACAGAAGGAAACTGAAATCGGGATTTCCAGTGGGGCTCTTCACCACGACCTCCCTTCCCCTCGCAGGACACACGGGTCTGTCGCCTGGGCCTGCTGGGCTCCTCCTGAGGGCACCACATCAAAGCCCAGCAGGACAGAAGTCCTGGGGCGGGTGGGCCTGTGGGACAGTTGGACCAATGCCACCCCCAAGAGAGAACCGGAAATGACTCTGGTGAAGAACAGATTGAAATGGCCTCACGATGTCCTCAGAGGGCCCCGCTGTCCCTGGCCCAGTACTTCCCTGTGGCTGAAGGAGCTGCCTCTGGCCTCCGCAGAGCAAGGCCTAGTTTCCAGGCCCCTGAGCAGGCCAGGCCCAACCCTAAGAGGGCAGGGCAGGTGCACCCAAGAACAGCTCCTGAAGGAAGACGGCAGCCAGGGGCCACTGGGCGCTCAGAGCCTGGGCTGAGAGGGCGGCTCTCCATTCTCCTGCACCAGTTCCCTCAGGTTCAGAGAAGACCCCGTTCTGAAGGGCAGCTGGGGCTGCTGCTCCACGCCCCCGCCCCCAGACTCCAGAGCCAAGGCCCAGGCCAGGGGCCACTGGATTACGACACTGATAACGATCATCGTCATTGTAGAGGGCAGTAGGACCTTAGCAAATGTGGCCCTGGGCTGAGTGTGGATGATTTGTTGACTCCCCAGAACCTCTGCGTGAAGCAACTATTATTACCCCATTGTACAGACGAGGAAACACCTGCTTCAAGAAGCCAAGGAAAGAGATCTTAGAAGGAGAAGAAGCAGCCGAGGGACTGTGGGGACAGCAGGGCAGAGCCGCCTCCTCACCATCACCCAAGTCCACTTTTTACAAACACAGACCCTGGCCCCAGCCAGCCCCACAGAAGGCGCTGCTCTGGGGAAAGTAAACCCTTTACCCAGGTTTACCCATCTACTTGACACGCTGGCTCCTCTATGACTCTATGATCACCCCATTTTAGAGAATAGGACATTGAGGCCCAGAGGGGTTCATGGCTCTCCCCAGGCTCTTATGACTAGTAAGTAACTGTGGCATGTAGAGTTCTAAGATGGTGCCCGGGGTTCCCATCCCTGCCCTGTAGTGTGCATGTGAACCATGAGTGCCATGGATTGGTGACTCTTAGGCCAGGCGGCGTGAGAGGGCACAGCTGACTTTTACAAAGGGAGAGTAGCCAGTGAACTTGACCTCATCACAGGAACCCTTTAAACCTGAGTCTAGGGGCAGAATCAGAGACTCAAAATATGATAGGGGTTCAAGGAGGGCAAACTTGTCTGTTGCTGGTTTTGAAGATGGAGGGCCTCAGGTCAAAGAAAGTGGGCAGTTTCCAGAGCCAAGAGCAAGGACACGAGGCCTGCAGTCTCGAGGACCTGAATCCTGCCAACAACCTGAATGAGCTAGAAAGAGGATTCTGCCCAGAGCCTCCAGATAAGAGCTGCTCAGCCTGCATGTGAGCCCTGAGCAGGGAACTCGGCTGTCGGTTCCGTCTGAAGGTTTCCTGTCCTGCCCAAATTCATGTTGGGGGATGGGCTTTGGGAGGAGGTGATCAGGAATGGAATTAGTGTCCTTATAAAAAGAGACCCGAGAGCACTAGCCCAGCTCTTCCACCACATGAGGACACAGTGGGAAGGCGTCTAAGAACCAGAGAGCGGGCCTTGGACTCTGAACCCACTGGTACTTTGGTTGTGGACTCCCCAACCTTCAGAACTGTGAGAAGTTTCTGTTGGTTTTGAGCCACCCAGTTTATGTATTTTGTTATAGCAGCCAAAATGGACCAAGGTGGACAACTGCTTGTTGTCCGTGGTCATTGGTCACACAGCAACAGAGCACCAAAGCCATGACTTGGTGAGCAGCTGAACCAAAGCCTGTGTGACCCAAATGCCCTGCTGTTTCTACCACCCCCGTGTGGCCATTCCACTGTCTGCTGAGTTCAGATAGGACTTGGGGTCCTAGAGAGTGGGGTAAAAATACTCTAACTAGGAAATCAGCCTTGTGAAGAGGGATACAGAGGTATCAAAGCGGCACTTCCTGGGCTCATGAACTTGAATCCCACTCCTTTAGGATTTGTGATAAACTCCTGCTCTAATTCCACCTTACAGATAGGAAAACTGAGGCTCATGGAGATGATGCAACTTGACCAGCATCAAAGCTTTCCATGGGATCAGCCTCTGCACATACCCTCCCCCAGTTCTGTGCTCACTCCCACCTTCCTACTCCCTCTGTCTCTCTTTCCCCCACCCCACTCCTCCCCAGCACCTCCTGATTTCCAGAATGAATGACAAGACAGGGAAGAATGATGGCCACTGTCTTTTTGCACTTACCGACTTGAGATGGCCATTAGCCTGGTGGGTCCACATCACTTTAAGCGGGCTGCTTTCTCTACCCCCTTCCACCAGGGAACCATGAATTCCCACCTTGGCCCCTCCACAGAGGCCAGGGCCTGTGCTTCGAGACCCAGCCCCTCCAGCTCAAGCCCCACCTACTCCTGTGCGGGGCAGCAAAGCAATGGTATGCGAGACACATGGCAATGAAATGTGATGGGACACAAACAAAGTAAAGGAGAGCTTGATTCTGTTTCATTGTGTGCAGCATTTTTATTGTGCAAGAGCCAGGAGAGGGGGGAGGAGCATGAAATGAGCAGGTACGCTGACATGAGGACAGTCAGGAATGTTTACACAGAAGGCGCAGCAGATGATGCAGAGAGATGCAGTTCACTTTTCTGTCCTCAGAGAGTGGCTGAGAATGTGAAGGCCACCTGAACTCCCTTCCCCACAGCAGGAAGGTGAGCAGGGGCCACACTCAGATTCAGCATGCAAGGTCTGCGGTTCCTTCTGGTCCCTTCCCATTCTTCCCTTCCCCAGTTCTCCAAAAGCAAACGAGCAAAACTGGCTCCACAGGGAAAAACCCACTTAGGTAACCATGCCATTCTACCACTCAACCCACCGGACACAGTCCTGCAAGAGCCTTTCCAGCTGGGAGTGACCTCACTTCAGCCATGGAACTCGGACTTCAGGACAGACCAGTCACTATGCTGTTGTTGGTCAGTCAGTCCTCTCCTAGGAGCTGCAGGCAGGGGCGCGACATCAACTCCCCCCACCCTGAATATATCCTAATATTCCCTGGAGGGTTCAGAGGGTTACACTGAGAGATTCTGAGGGAGCACAGAAAATGTTTTGGAACAATAATGTTTTAAATATCCCTCAGGAAATCTTTAAACAATAAAGAATGAGCCACTGTGTTAGACAACACTGACAGGTAGGAGAAAGCACAAGCTTACTTGAGGACCATTAAGCTTCCAGAGAGGGCAATGATAAATATGATGGTGATGATGATGGTGGTGGTGGTGATGGTGGTGATGATAGTGATGATGATGGTGGTGGTGATGATGGTGATGATGGTGATGCTGATGATGGTGGTGATGATGATGGTGGTGGTGGTGATGATGGTGGTGATGGTGGTGATGGTGGTGATGGTGATCGTGATGATGGTGATGCTGATGATAGTGGTGATGATGGTGATGGTAATGGTGGTGATGATGATGGTGGTGGTGGTGATGATGGTGATGGTGGTGGTGATGATGACAGTGATAATAATGGTAGTACGGTGATGATGGTGGAGATGATGATGATGGAGTTGACAATGGTGAAGATGGTGATGATGACAATACCAGCAGCAAGCATTTATTGAGCATTTATGATACGCCAGACATGGTTCTAATGACCTTACCCTTATTTCCTTATCCCTAGTCCTTGTATTTTCACTTAATATTCATAATGAAAACAGTCTTTTCCCTAAAAGTCAAGCTAGAAAATGGAATTCTACAAAGAGAATACTGGGATCTTGTAGAATAATTTATGTTCTAGCATAAATGTACACTCTATGGGTAAGTTATGTGTTTAAACTATGCCATTAAGGAATTAAGATGATGTTTAAGTACACCGCATGGTAGAGGCTATCCCTGTGGTGTAAACATGTCAATAATAGTGCCCAAATAAATACCATTTTTTATGCCATTTCAGATCCACATGGGCCTCGTGGAGCTACTGTTAGTTTGACTCATAGCAACAAAGTCACCAGGAGCAGCTGCCACCTGCTAGAGCTCTGGCCACAGCTGAGGATGCTCTAGTAAAACCTCAGAACTGGGTAGGGACCTGTGGCCCCACTGACATCAAACATGAGAGTTTCCTGGTAAATTCCAGGATCAGAGAGCAGAACCCAGTGGACCTTTTAGTAGGGGAGCAGGCAGGAGATGAGAGTGGAAAAGAGCAGATTCATGGAGCTGAGCTACAGTGAGCCCACACAGATGCATGAAGCCCTGCATACCTAGGGGCTGTGGAGAGCCTTCCAGGATGGGCGGTCCAGGTTGACTGTTGGTCCTCATCACATACACCAACTACCTGCCCTAGGGTCTCTCTGATCTCCTGGTCTTCACTCCATCCCCAAGCTAGTGGTCCCTGCAATGCCCTCCCAAAGCACCATCCCATAATTCAGCTAGTGATGCTCTTGTTCAATTGTCTTTCCTGTTGACTGCAAGTGTCCCAAGGGTCAGAGTCCCCCCGTCCTTGATCCCCAGCACCTCGCAGGATGCTGAGCATGTCACAGGTGCTGAACGTCTTTATTGGATGTTGAATGGTAGGGACAAGAAGAAGAAAACTGTCAGAGCCTGGCCCCTTTAACCACAGAAGCTAGACTCTGGACCCCAGTCTTGGTGGTCTACAAGAGGCAGGAAAAAGAGAAAAGGGGGGACAGAAAGAGGATTTCTCAGCACCCACTTTGAGCCAGACACTCTGCTCTCAGTAACACTCTAGAAGAAATTACAACAGCAGGTAAGTTGAAGGTCAAAGTCACACAGCTAGTAAATATCAAAACAGTGTCCTCCCGACTCTGCGGTCCACACTCACTGGGTTTAGAAATAATCCTTCTTATGTCAACACAGAGATTTGTTTTTTTCAGTGACATTTAAGGACCAATCCCACGCAGGATGCTGGACTGACTAGGAGCAAATAGTGAGTGGTTTTCTTCAAGTTCAGCGATGAAAGTAGCCAGTGCTTTCTGAAGCCCACCTTTTCTCATCGCTGAGGAAATTCCCCAGCATTTCGCACAGACAAGGTTCTGAGAATTCCAAAACTTTCCCCAAAATGGTACCCGGCTGGCCAAGGAGCATCACGGGCTCACTCTCTTGCTCACCTTCCAACATATAGAAGATTCTGGATAAAGATACAGGACACTTCTTACCTCTCTCAGCTCAACAGCCTTTCTGCTCCCCTCTATTTGGCTCAGCATCACATCATCACTGTCGGCCAGAGAGTGTCAAGCACCTTCCCACTGCCCGCCCTCAGCCATGCTCTCGCAAATTCTATTTATCATGAAAATTGATCTCAGGCTAAGTGAGTGACTTCATTTCCCTCTTCCATTTCAAATTCTCTCCGAGCTGCGACACCAGGCAGTGAACCCATCCTCTCCAAGACCAGTCAGTCATATCCTCCAGACTTGTCCAAGGTGTGTCTTATCAATCATTTCTTTTCCTACCTCCCCGCCTCCCCAAGATCCACCCTTCAGCTGGCAAACACATCCTCTGCACCCTGTCTTTACAAAGGCCTCCCCTCAACCCTCCACCATCTAGGTTACCACTACAGCCCTCACCTTCATCCCAAACTGCTGGAAATGCTGATCTGCATTCACCACCTTCCCTCTTCACCTCAACACAGCCTGGGATTTGTCTTCACTGTTCCACTAAAATCACTCCCTTCAAAAATCCCCAGTGATTTCCAAGCCACTCGATCCAGCAGCCTCCTCCCAGCCTTCAACACATCCAGCTCCTGGATCGGTCAGGACAGGCAGGGCCAGGCTGCAGTAGCTCCCAACTCTCAGGGACTTTTTCCAATAGAGGTCTCCCTGCCTCCAACCCCCACACACCGAGTCTAACACAGACGGAGGCCTCCTGTGTCTATTGCTGTGCTATGTTGAAGGTGATGTAGTCTCCAGGTCCACAGTAGAGCGTAGGGTGGGGGTGGAACACGTGCTCTTGGCCTCTGCACAGCCCATTGGCCAGCACTGGTCACATGACCCCACCAGCCGCAGGGGAGGCTGGGAAGTGGAAGGACTCACACTGTTTCACGAGGCCCAACTGTCCCTGCCCAACAATTGTATTGTGCCATAACTTGACCACTCCCTCACATCTGCTCCTCGTCCTCTCCATGACGCATTCTAACCCCACTCCATCCATTCTGGACTCTTTATTCTCTTGTACCTTTAAAATGGGACTTCCTCCAAGATGCCTGGTTAGCCTTCTTCTCTCTTCCTGTCCACCCTCTCCCCTGAGTCCTTGTCCACGCTCACATGTTCAACCATCACTTCCTGGTAAAGGAGTCCATCTAACATGACTCCCTCTTCATGATTCAGAATTACTCCAGCCAGCGCCCTTTGCCTTCGGAGCACTGACCTACCATCCACTCTGGGTCTCTCACTAAGAGTAAATTTGATAAGATTAAACTTGACTGTCTTGTGCAGTTCTGCTTCCTTCATGCCTAAAGGAATGGCTTAAAAGTCTCCTTCCAGAAGCACATTTTCAACTTCCTATTGGGACCTGGGGGGGAGAAGAATCTAGGTCAAGAAGGGCTGAATGCCTTGTTCCATGTCACAGTCTCTTGTTTGGTGGTTATCAGAAACCTCAGAACAAAACTTAATGTTTGAAAAAAATGTGAGGTTCAGTTGTGACAACCCAGTCTCCCAAGGTACCCTGCTCAGCCTTACTGATAAAAATTGGTTGTCTACTCATCTTTTTAGAAATTCCATCATACGGTATTATCATATTATAAGTTGCCTCAAAGTCTTTCTGGAAAATTATAATTATTAACTATAGATCTCTGCTTTCTACCTGGAAAATTCCATTTGATCTTTGAGTCTAGTTTCCTCAATGGCTCCAGATAGATTTCATCTGGTTCTCAAGGACTAGATGCTGCCAGGACCTACTTCCTACATCCCGCTTTAGTCTGAAGACCAAGGCCCGTCCACCTAGCTCACAGGCAACAGAAGAGAGTCCACATTCCCGCTTGTGACCTTCCATGGGACAACGTCAACCTGCTCTTCCAGGCTCACTTCATGGACCCTGTGCTCTGAGCCACCAAATAGTTATACAAGCTGTGTCCTGCTTAAGTGGCCAGCCAGGACTGAAATCCAGCCAAATATTATGGGGCTATGTCTATCTGAAGGGAGCACCTTTTCCTAATCCCACAAGCTGTGTCTACAACAGCCATAGCCCTGCCTAGGCTCCACCTATTAAAGATACTCCTCCTCCTCCTCCAGGAAGCCTCTCTTGATCTCCCAAGCCAAGAAATTCTCCCTCAACTCTGGACTCCTCTGCAGTGTCATCCTCCACCCAATCTCAGTCTTACTCAGACTTATGGTAGAGGCTTTGTATCAACCCCTTAAGGGCAGAGACCACCTTATCCATTGCTGTATCTACCCTTAGCACCCTTCACCCATGCTTACACAAAAGTGGACTTTAATATACATTTCTGGAACATAATTGCTGACATCCAGGGGTGAAGCTGTGGATCCTGAACCTTCCTTCATGAGTAATGAGACCTTTATTTTTTCATTCATTTAGTAAAGAATGATCACCTGTTTTGCTTACAAGCCTGTGCCTCTCATGAGATTGTGGATCCTGTGTGTGTGACATGGAGTAGGTTTCTGTGGGTATGTGGGGACAATCTAGCAAGTGCCAGACCCAGAGCACATGGTAATCTGTTGGAGAATGAGAAATATGTGAAGCCAGAACATGGGGAATCGGATGGTGGAGAGTTGAACCAAAGATGAACAGAACACAGTGCTCTGAAGAATTACCCGATACCTCCACCACCCTGACCATTTTCCCAGGTATATGATCTCAGCTCATGTGGAATAACTGGAAAGGACGGCAGATATCCTCTAGTTTCATGCTTCTTAAACTTCCCCACTAAACTAGGCCAAATGGCAGGAGAGCTGGGTGAACAGACCTCCTCCCCACCACCCCCCGGCATCTCAGGCTAGAGCCTGAACATGCCACAGCCCAGCAGGAAATGTCTTTGATGTCTCAAATGTTATCCTAAAAAATTCATGCACATTTTGCATTCTATTTCATAATATATTCAAGATTGTTTTAATGCAAATTTTTAAAAATTACCTGACTTTCCTCCTATTCCAAATCTTCAAGTAAAATTAGTGCCCCAGTCATGGTGTCCCTTTGGAATTTATAAAATCTGTTCTGACCATAAATCTTGTGCCATCCTCTCTTTCACAAAGGAGGAGGGAGCAGAAAGTTTCAGTGACTTGCTCAAGTTCACATGGCTAGCAATGAGACCCAGGAACAGAGCCTAGGAGGCTTTCTCCAAATCCAAGGCTTTTCTAGATCATCCACCCATCCACCCACTCATCCACCCATCCACCCATCCACCTACCCATCCATCCATCCATCCATCCATCCATCCATCCATCCGTCCGTCCACCCATCCATCCATGTAATACATATTGGGCAGAACCTGTTAGGTTTTAGACGTTAGGTTCTGGGGTGAGACAACCATCGTCCCTCCTCTCATGCTTCTCAGTTTATAATGGTTCATTACCTAAAATTTCTTCTGGGGGTGACCACTGGATGGGGACTCCAGCATTCCTCAAAAGACAGATGAACAAAGGATATCCTCAGCTGCTCTTTAGGAGTGTGAACTGACCTGTGACTAGTGAAATTGGGACGCATAAGCTCCCCTTTTGTTGTTGGAATCATCTTGCTAACAGGCCAGTGACCACGAATGCCTGACACGGCCCTACAGTGACCTGCCCCCGCCCACCCGCCTTGTGCTGCACTGTGTCCTCCTCGTCCACCAGGCTCCCCTCACTGGCCATTTCCCACCTCTGGGTCGTGGCCCACATAGTCCCCTCTTCCTGTGATTGCTTCAAGGAGGCACAGTCTGCACACACCCCATAATGCTCATCACAACTCCCTGGCTATTCCTATATGATACATTCTATGGGTTTTTATCAGATATTTGTGCTATTGATTACAATGATGGCCCAATTCTTGACACTTCCCTGTACCCGTGTCTTTTGCTATGAGACTCTGACTTTTGCTATGAGTGTGTTCCCGATCCCTTAAATCTAAACTAGCTTTGTGACTTGCTTTGGCCCATAAAATGAGGTGGAAGAGACCATGTGCAGCCTTCCATATTTCCACTAGCTTCCTTGCAACTCTGCCAGCACCATGGGCTCATGCCTAGGCCAGGTGATTGGAAAATGAGAGACAAATGAAGCAGAGCAGACTCATTCCCCTCATCCCAGCCTAGACCACTGAAGACCAACTGCCAGACAAGCGCGTCCACCCAGCCAAAACTGACAGCCACAGATCGTGTGCATGAACAATAAGCACATGATTGCATGCCACTCCGGTTTTCTTGTTGGCTGGGACACAGCAGCTTCTACCTGATAGTTTAATTGCTTTTTGTCAGTCTTGGATTATAAGCTCCCTGAAAGGAACAATGTCTTTTTTGTTCACCAATGCCTCGCACACAGCAGATGCTCAATAAATGTGTTGAACAAGTGAGTGTTCCTGCTGTGTGATGCTGGTCCCCCACTCTCTTCTTTATTCTCACTTTTGCATACAGGTATATGGGGTAAGCCTCACTGCCAAGAATCACCTTCTAAAGCTCACAAGGTCAAGGTTTGAACTGTCCTATCCCTCCAGCCCTGACCACAGAACTGGCCTAGTTGATAGCTAGAGAGGAGGGAAGCATCAACATCCAGAAATACCCTAACAAGTATTGTATTTGATCCTAACTCATCTTGCAAATGTCACAGGTGTCCACCACCCACCCACCCATGAAGACATCCGATCGTTTGTTCTTCAGCTGAAAAGATGCTCCTCAGACAGCCATGTCACTTGTGCTTAACCTGAGTCCTCATTCCTGCAAGCTACCTCTCCACACAGCACATACAAGAGGATGGGGAGTCAGGAACAAGAGAGCTCACTAACCCTCGAGCAACGGTGGCTAAGAACAAGCTCCACAGAAGGGTCCTAGCAGGTGTCCCAGAGGAGCCAAGGGAAGTGCTTCTGCAGAGGACACTGCCACTGGCCCCTGGGAGAGATCTCAGATTGCTTCAGAAGCAGAATCTAAACTGGGAAGCCAGGATGAGGAGCTTCATTTTGTTTAAAACTATTTTAAATAAATGTCCCTTAAAGAACTATGCCCTAGGGGTAGGGAGAAGCCTTCTCTTTAATTTCCCAAAGCTAATGGTGGGACACAAAGCAGCCTGTTTGCCCGATGGTTCTCACAACAAGAACTGCCCAAGGTCAGACAGGTGGGCAACTGAGTCCGGTGATCCCTCCACCCAGTCCCTTAGTGAGCTGGAGTAGAACAAGAAGCTCTGGTGACTCTAGTATTAGGAAGTCCACCCTGAAAGGGACTCTGGGATAAGCTTGTTGACCACACTGCCAGGAGCAGAATCTTCTAGACTCTGACCCTACCTTTCTTTGGTTGCCTCTCCCGAGGGCACGCCCCACCCCACGCCCCCTGGATTCACAGGTCTATTTGGGAGGCTCCTCCTTCTTGAGTAGGCTCCGGCGGTCTAGTTTGCTCATGACCTGGGTGATGTCCACTGTGTTGGCTGCTTCTCGAGCTTTGGCTTCTTCTTCTAGCTGCCTCAGGATGACCGGGCTCGGGCTGGAGCGCAGGTGACGCCTCATGAACGGCAGGGTGGAGCTGGAAGGAAGGACAGATGGGTGGTTGGTGGGAAACCATGCTGCTTGCCCAGCGACACTTGGTGGGAGTTGTGGCTGGAAGGCCAGAATCTGGATATGTTCCCTCATTTTCCCAGTGAACCTTAAGTAGGGTCCTCAGAGCCACGGCCAACCTTAGCTCTTTTCTCCCCACTTGGAAGACAGGACCAGCGTGATCATCACCTGCTGTCAGATTTTAGGTGAGACACAGGAAGACTCTGTGGATGGTAAAAATGGCAGACACACTTTCCAACACATTCATAAACCAACCCATTAGCTGAACATCCTGTAGTCAGATGTTCCTGTAAAAAAAGCAAGCAAGGTGGGCTAGGGGAATGGAAAACCAAGGGTCTCGGCCTCAGGGAGGAGTTGGGGCACTTTTTTTCTCCTCAAAAGTCAAGACTCTGAGAAGGAAGAAAAGAGCTGGACTGTCCAAGAGGGCTGAGTCCCAGTGGGCAGAGAAAGAGGGAAGGCCCTGCCAGGGCGTGGGCTGGTGTTGTCTGCTCATGCACAGGGTCTTGGGATGAATCAGAAATGTCTTCAGAAGCCAAACATGGACCAAACTCTCCATCAGGCCCTTAGGAGCCAGACGAGGACCTAGGAGTCCATGTGATGCAGGAAAGCTAAGCGGATAAGACACCTGTCCCTGAGGCCACACGGGCTTGGGAAATGAGCATTTCAGTCTCAGGGATTGTAAAGGCCCTTAGAACCCTGGTGTCTACCCTAGGCAGGTGGAAGCTCCCCTAACAGGAAGCCTGACACTGGGTCTCTTGCAGGGAGAAGGCTTGGAGCTGAGGTTCGTCTTATCCCGAAAAGAGTAACTTTTAAGACCACATCAGGGAACCAGTTCAGGCCCACTGCAATCCCTGCCTGGGTGCAGGCTGAACTTCTTGGTGACCACAGCATTCACAGGAGGTTCTCACTTGAAACAGTTGACGACAACATTCCCAGACCACAACACCCTGTGCCAGAGCCAGGTGCTCCCCGGGCCCTCAAAGCCCCAGCTGTGCCAGGGGAAGGATCCCAGCTGAATTCTCATGGGCGCCTTGACTTTTAAAATATCCGTAGGGAGAAGCACGAGGTGCTGCCCTCCTCCCTCACTGCTTTCTGGCAGAACTTCTGGAGCTACTGTGGCCCTTTCTTGTGGTTTCAAGGAGACGCTTTCAAGTCCCCAGGGGCTCTGAACTCCTTTCCTTACTTTCTAAACCTGGAACAGCACAACAGAGCCCCTCCTTTCCCTCTTAGTCATAACAGGGCCATTATCCTCAAGAATTAGACCAAGTCAGGGTGCTTTTTTCTTAAGATCCTGTGATCTTAAGTCTGGCCCAATGACCCCTGCTTTTGAATGGACCAAAGAGCTGGAAAAGGGCCCAGAGTGAGCTGAAGGGACAAGCAGGAGAATTTACCAACCACGTTTGGAAGCACACATGGCTGGTGAGGTTCTGGCAAACCTCTGCCAGGGTCCCCTGGTTTTGCTCAATCTGTCGTTTCCTTGCTCTTTTGAATCTTCAAGGAGTAGACTATCTTTTCCCAATAAAGAGTTCCATCTGCCCCCAGGAAAACACCATGTCACCCGACATCCTGATGGCCGTTCAAGATGACACGATCCTCGTTTCCAATACGGAAAGTGAGATTAAATGAGTTAATGGACTTCTAGAAAGCAGTCCCTGAACACCTGGAGTGTCACTGTTTGTTTGCCCTAGCAGCCTAGCATCTTCTTTGGGGGTACAGTTTGCTATTCTAAGGTTCATACGGTAGAGACCCAGGGATGAAGCTTGTGAATTCCTATGGGTCCGTTTGAAGAGGGAGAAGCACAGCAATTTAAAAAGCCAGGGAGATGTTGCCACTGGTGATAAGGTCATTACTGATGTGCCAATCAGAACCAGTTTCCTTTTGCACCAGCTTCAGGAAACTGAAACTTCCTGGAGGCCGTTACTAAGGAGTCTTGCTAGAGTGATTTCAGGGCACCGTGAAGCCAACGAGGTGCCCCTTGGCTGAACAATCCTTCCCAGACCCCTATATTTTCACCAGGCCAATGTCTCAGTGGTAGCCATTCGGCTGAAGGGACCCTGGCCCCTCTGGCCCCTCTGGTGGACAGCCAGCAGTAACAAGCAGCTCGACTTGCCTTTTCTTGGTGGTTTCCTGAGGTTCGATAGCTTTGGCCAGCATTTCCTTATAGATGGGAGATTTTAAATAGCGAGCATAGGAATCCTAATTGGAACAAGAGAAAAACAGCGGTTATGAGAGGGAATTGATCACATCACAAAGATACATGTGCCACTCTCCAGCGCCCCCCTGGGAGGTAGGATGGCCAATCTCCTGGATGCAAGGTGTCCAGGGAGGTGTTGAGGGAAGCCACCCTCAGGTGTGGACTCCAGACCAGCAGCATCGATTTCGCCCCAGAACTTCCTAGATATGCACAGCCTCAGCCCACCCCCGTCCTACCTAATCAGAAACTCCAAGGACAGGGCGACCAGTCTCTAACCCCACTCATTAAAATCCTCCTTGGAGCTGTTCGCCTGTTGTGAAGCCAACAAGGGACAAGAGGACAGGGACCTCTCCCATCCAACATCTTCTTCAAAGAACACAAGTAGCCAAGGGTATGAAACCCACGTCCCTGCCCACCAGCGCCCCTGTCTGCCTGTATTTGGGGAATAACAGCAAGAGAATGCAAGAAACAATAACAAGCCCAAGACTTGGACTCCTCTCACGAGGATGTTTCCTGGCGCCCTGGGCAGGTTCAGGGAAGTCACTTCATGAACGTTTGCTACTTCCAAACTCGCCCAAAGCACTGGCCATTACAAATAGAGGACAAAGCCCGCTGCAACAACCGCAGGTGGGGGCTCTATTGAGACAGGGCTCTTCTGAAGACCAAGTGTGGGCAGCAACAGTTCTGGAACCAGGATGAGTCTGGGAATAAATAGGGATAATGGAGCTGGGAGTCCTATCGAGCTTGTCGTCATGGGTCATGGCCTGTGGGAACGTGGAGACCAACAAGCACATACACTGCTCATTTCCTAAGTCACCTGAGACGCTGTTCTATCCTGGCTGGGAGCTGGATGCCTCCCTGGGCTTCTCTTGAAGCAACATTTTTAAGAATCAACACATTTCATAGTACATTAAGGAGGACTATTTTTATAGAAACCGTGCTGTGGACCTCTAGCAAGAAAAACAGAGAAATTTCACTGATGGAAAAAGTGATGAGAGATGGCTAAGGATGCTTGCCAAAAATTCTAAAGGGTTACCTGTTTTCATTAAATATATTTCCTTACAACACAATGAAAGACTAACTAGGAAAAAAAAACATAAATAAGGGAAATAAATAAACATTGACCATTCACACCGATCTTCACCACACGACAAGGTACCGGGTACTTTGCCATAAAAGGAATCATTGCCGTAATGAGAAATGGAAGCATCCTTACTGGGGATTCCAAACTGTTCTGGGGAAGGCTGTCGTGGAAACTTCCCGGACCAACAGTCCTCCTCACCCCACCCTCAAGGATGGACCAAACTAGACAATTCTCCAAACCTGACTCCGCCTGATTTTATCTCTTCTCTCTTCATTTTATTTTTAACAGTTCCCTGAAGATTCGTACTATGTTCACATTTCACTAATGACCCAGAAGGCTATCTGGATTCTCTCAGGGTCTGGTTACAATCATATCTAATTTGTGTCATTTAGACACCAAGCCTTCCGTGGGTTCTATTTGCCCAGCACCAGAAACACTGCCACCACCCCAAAACACAGGACTCTGGACTCAGGTACACCCGGAGCTGGCATCCCACGCCCATCTCTGCCAAGATCTTGGGCGAACCCTGGGCTCTGGAGCAGCAATGCCTCCCGCACGGTTCTCCTGGAGAACCAAGTTCTATACTTGGCACACCAGTTGCAACAAGTGGCTATCGTATTAATACAATCATTAATAATGTCATCGATGCCACCTACATTACTCCTGCAGAGCAAGGGGCCCATAAGATGCAAAGAGGTGTCCTCCATGGCCCATGGGCCTGGGGGCTCAAGGAGGGTCCAGCCCAGCCCAATGGGCAATTCCGCCTCCTACCACCAGCAAAGCCATATCCTCCTGTCATCTCCCTCCCCCGTATCTAAAGAACCGCCCAGGTAGCTAGGAAGGGAAGGGCTCCCTGGCCCCTGGTCCTTGGCCGGACCCCACCCACCTTCTTCATGAGCATGTAGATGTGGGTCTGCGCAGCGTCCAGCACGTAGCGGTGCGGGTGCTTCAGCCCCTTCACCGTGATGTCCATGGTCTTGCCGTCTATGTTTATCCATCGCCTGGCTCCCGGGGCCAGGAACAGTCTGGGGAAGGAGGGAGATAGTCACAAAAGTAGCCAAACCAAGTTCACAGCTGCCTAGGAGGGCTCCCCAGGGTGAGGTTCGTCGTTTAGGAAACACTAAAGTGTTTGAACTTTGAAGAAGTGGTCCAGTGGCTTTTCCTAGAGGCAAGAAAACAGCCATGCCAGAATTGGGAACGAGAGTGTCTAAGTTTGATGTTGCTACCCTCTAGGAGGGAGGGAGGGCCCAGGTAGGGTAGGCCCTGGCCAGTCCACCCCAGTTTAACACCTTCCGCCTCCTTACTCATCCGGATCCCAGGGCCAACCTGGAGCCAGGACAAGACACCTCCCAAGGGAGGTTCTGCTCTCCCCTGTGCCAACCTAAATGGGTTTGGTGATAAATCTCCAGTGCTGAGTCAGGAGGCAGCCCTTATTCCCGGCACCCAGAGGTGGCCTGGCTACTGACCCTGAAGTTGCCCTACTTTCTAAGTCCTGTGGCTCTGCCTGGGATCTGAGCACAGGGAGCTCCCCCAGTGCTTCTGATTCTTAGTAGTTACGGGTTGCAAGCACTCACACGGATGTTTTCCTACACCCCTAGGATGGACATTAACATTTTGGAATTCAAAGATTTACATAAATGGGGAGGCTGGGGAGAAAGAAGGCTAATGTGGTTGGAGGCTGATGCTCCCTTCCAGCAGATTTTTGGCATTAGGAGTTTTCCATGTGTCGTGAACACAGTCCATTGTTCTGGGGAAGCCTGTACAGGTCCTTCTTAGACCCCCCCACACACACATCTTTCTTGGAGACCAGAGCCCCTCCCACTGGGGGAGGGAAGTGACCCTGCCCAACAGAGCAGCCAGGCCCTGCCCTCCCCACCTCTCTGAACACCAGCTGGTCCCACCTAAGACCACATGAAGGAAGGATGTCACAGGGACAAAGGCTGAGTCCCTGAGGGGAGGGGCCGCCTGGCCTGCTGCCCAAACACCAGCACTGGGGCTCCGAGGGCTGGCTCCAGCCGCACAGTAGGGACCTTGGGAACCGTGTGAGTGGGAGCTAAAAGCCCTGGGCCTCGGAGCCCAAGACTGGTGCCCACTGTGCCCAGCACAGACAGAAGGACCAGTGGGAGGAGCCCACAGCAGGACAAGGGTACTGCCCGGCTGAGGGGAGGACGTCACACACACAACCCAGGGAGACCTGAGGAGGGTCAGCTAAAGAATTCTGCCCTGGAATCGTGCAGCTTGCTCTTTTAGCCCCCAGACACATTCTCACCGGATCCCATGTCCATCCCACCAGGCTGTCTTCGAAGCACCCAAGCAGACAGCTGGACAGGTATGAGACCTCCTGCTCCACCCGGCCCCACCCGGGAAGTCTCCCCCAACCATCCAGCTAGGCCTCACTTGTAAATCTCCTCCGCCTTCTCCTTGACCTTGGACTGATCTCCATACTTCAGGTCCTCACAGGCTTCCCAGAATCCCAGATTCTCCCCTGCACCAGGAGGAAGGGTCCACACGGACCAAAGGGCAACCAGAGAAGAAAAGGAGACATAAAAGAAATGGGTCAGCTGGGACAGGATCCGCTCTGCAGCCTGGGGAGCCCCTGCACATTGGGACCTCGGGCTAAATACTCCTGGGGAAGGAGCCCCGCCTCACGTCCTGGGCGGGGAGAGCATCTGGAACCCAGCAATGGCTTTTGAAATCATTTGATTTGGTGCCCGCCACCTTTGGGGCAACACTTTCACATGGTGGGTGCTGTTCCTTTCTAGAGCAATACACAGGACAGGGCTCATCAGAACCCTCCCCCCCCCCAGGTTGTGACCTTTCTTTTCTCATTGGCTTATGCCCATGGGATGAAGCACGTAAGCACTATCCCTACACCCAAGACTTTCCTCCTGAACGTCCCTGCCTGCTGGGCTGCGTTCACTGACTGCATGACTTCTGCCTCCGGTCGGTGTGACTGCATGTGGAGACATGAACTTCTGCAGCCCCCAGCGGCTCCAGCCCAGAGGTCCTTGCAAGGATCTTGCGTCACTCAGGCATGATGCTGATGGACTGACCCTCAGGGAAGGCCTGGCCACCAGGGAGATTCAACTGAGCGTCACCAGAGTCAGAGGGACTCTGTCCCTCTTGGCCTAGAAGAAAATCCAGACCCCTAGAAATTCTTCATCTCCTTCCAACTTTACGTTCTCTCACCAGTTGTCCATGACACTCAGTTGTCCATGACACTCAGTTGTCCATGACACTCAGAAACATTGGGAACATGTTGGTACAGTGATCCCAGGTGGGAATTTTTGACTGGGAAAATAAAGATGATCACACTAACAGGCGACCAAGAGCCTATGAGTGTGTGCATGCCTGCGTGCAAACCACAAAATGCCATGGCAGAGGAAAATGGAGGAGACTCCCCTCTTCTCCTTTCCTGTTGTGTTTTAAAGCTTCCAGGTATTTCATATTGGGAAAGGCTACACAATTCTAAACTCTATGGCATTTGTCCCTTCATGCCACACAGGTCCTTGCTCTTCAGCATGAACTTCAGGGTATTCTTTGCTCCAGGATCACAGACCAGCAATGCTCTTAACTGACAGCTGAGCTGAGACCAAGTGGGATGGAGACCACCCTGCCCACTACAAAGGGCAGCTAATTGCCTATGGCTAAAACTAAATAAGCAACTATCCACAGTAGCCAAAAGGTGAAAATAACTCCAGACAGCCATGGATGGAGGAAGGCAGAAACAACATGTGGTCCTCACGTGGGCTGGAGGATAGCTCAGGAAGAACAGTGAAAAGGAAGAGGATCCCAACACGTGACCCAACACAGATGAACTTGGAGTACATCAGGCTACGTGCAATAAACCAGGTGCAAAGGGACAAATATTGAAGGATTCCACTTTTGTGTGGTGCCTGGAGTGATCAAATTCATAGCGACAGAAAGAATGGTGGTAGCCAAGAGCTGGGAATTCAGTGTGTGATGGGTACAGAGTTTCACTTGGGAGACTGAAAAAGTTCTGGAGGTGGGTGGTGGTGACGGCTGCACAGCAATGTGAATGTGCTCATTGCCGCCGAATTGTACACTTAAGAATATGGTTTAAGTGGTAACTTTAATAACTTGGAAAAAATAAAAATAAAATGGTAGATTTTGTTATATGTATTTTAATACCAGAAGATTAAGTAAATACACAGAAAAGTCTATGCGCCAATGTTCACAGTAGCATTATTTATAATAAAAGTCAAAACAGTTGGGCACAGTGGCACATGCCTATAATCCCAGTGGCTTGGGAGGCTGAGGCAGGAGGATCACAAGTCCAGAGCCAGCCTAAGCAATTTAGTGAGGCTCTAGGTAACTTAGCAAGACCCTGTCTCAAAATAAAAAATAAAAAAGACTGGGGATGTAACTCAGTGGTTAAGTGCCCTGGGTGCAATTCCTGGAACATCAACAACAACAACAACAACAAAAGTCAAAACAGCCCAAATGTCCATTAACTGATGAATGGATAAAAGGTGGTCTATCCATACAATGGAATATATTGCAGTCATAAAAAGGAATGAAGCCCCATTACACACTAAAATGTGGACAATCCTTGAAAACACTATATAATAAGTGGGGAAAGACAAACAATTATGTGTTTTATTATTATTCCATCTATAAGAAATGTCCAGAATAGCAAATCCATAGATCCATGAGTGTCTAGGGCAGGGGGTGGTTAGGGGAGAATGGAGGGCGGGGGGAGAAATGGGCAGAGGGAGGAATAGGAAATGACTTCTAACAGGCAAGGGGGTTCTTTCTGGCATGGTGAATTAGTTTTGATGGCAGTACAAACGTAATGAATGTGCTCAAAACCACTGAAATTTACACTTTATTACTTTTTTAATATAAAAGAGTGAACTTCATGTTATGTGGATCATATCTCAAATTAAGTTTTTTAATTAAATGAGAAAACTGATTATTCACCTTCTCTCTTCATACGTGAACCCTTGGGCTTCTCATAAAGAGATTGACAATAATGGGTTTTAATAACGCAGGGAAATCTGATCCGAGGGAACTATACTCGACGTAGTTTATCACCTAGCCACTAGATGGCACCATTTCCACTTATTTACCTGCTGGCCCTAAGAGCACTCGCTTCCATCACCTTTTCTGGGGTTTATTACATTATGGCCATTAGGCTTGATTAGGGAGAAAATTTTTCAAGAATCCATGTTATAATGTGATGTTCTGCATCAGACAGGCCAATGGACCAAAGGCATGTCCAGTGGGATTTGTTTCCAGAGCAACCCCACAGGTTTTGAGTGGTGAGCAGCTGAGTCTCAAGGCTCAACATGAAGCTCCCAGGGCTGGGGACTTCATAAGTAACAAAATACATCCCAGGAAAGCAAATAGTTCAATGAAGGTGGTGAAGCCAGTTGAATGTGAAGCCTGGTGACACTGGTTCTAATCTGGCCTCTTGGTTTTTCCAGATGTTTCTCAACACACTATATTTAAGAAATTGCAATTGCCCACCATTGGGGCACCCAGAGATGGGGCATAAAATGTGGTCCTGCGACTCATCACCATCTGCACGTTGCTCAGTCCCTGACAGGAGCAAAGGCAGTGGCTGTCAATCATGATCACAGATTGGAATCACCTGGGGAGCTTCCAACACCTTAGCGATTATAGCCCAAACCAATAAAAAAGGAATCTCCAGGGGTGGGATCCAGCAAAGATATGTTTTAAAATATTCCCTGGTGGATCAAATCTGCAGAACTGGGCTAAAGAAACATCAAACTGGGAGGCAAAAGAGGTAAACCTCACTTATTTTACATCCCATCCCAAAAAGCCCTACTTCAGGATGAAGCCCTAAAGCTAACATGGACTTTGTGCAGAGATGCAATCATCCCCCTGGACTGTGGGGCCCCTTTGAGGCCTAGAACTGGTCCTGGACCCAGGTCTGACTCTGGAAGCTGTAAAGGAGGGAACCCCTATTTAAGTGTCTTAGCAGAGCTATGGAAACGTTTACTGAAAAAGTCCTAAATCTCTCGGCTAGACATTAAAGGAATGTTACTAAAAGTCAAATTTTTATTTTAAAATTTTTAAAAAAGAATACCCACCACTGAATTCTTTCTTGAGAAAGTACTGGAAGCTCTGTCGACCCTTGGGGTCTCGGATCAACTCACTGAAGTTGAAGGCCCATCGTTCCACACGCATCTTGGTTGGGATTTCCACCCTGCAAGGACAATGATTTATAAATGTAACACTCCACGTGAAGGCAGCGGAGGTCCCTGATGGTGGCCAGGGTGGCAGCGAGGAGCTTCACACTCCCCATTAGTCTCACAACCCACGGCTTGACCTCTTCACCCAATCCTCCTCTCCCAGTGCCCGCATAAACACGAATCCAAGTGTTTACTCGCCAGGAAGATGCAGCCCCAGACGCGGACCCTCGGGCAATGCAGAGGTGGGGGCCACGTGACCAGGCCCTGCTCCCACAGCCTCCAGGGAAAGAGCTCAAGGCCTACTCCAAGGCCTCAGGATGGCCTGAAGACCATCCAGTGGAGGGCCAGGCTGCCACCGCAGCCAGGAGAGAATTCTAGTGCAGCCTGGGTTATGGATGCTACAGTCACAGCCACCAGCCAGCCACCCGTCACCCACTGCAGCTGCCCCTTCACCACTTTTGCATGAATGTTCACAGCAACATACTCATAATAGCTAAAGGTCAGACACCGCCCAAGTGTCCATCGATGGATGAACAGATAAACAACACGCAGTCATCTACACAGTGAATACTGTTAGGCTGTACACAGAGGCGAGGTGCCAGCACACGCTACAACATGGACAAGGATTGAAAGCACTATATTAAGTGAACAAACTAACGATCACGAACTGTTGATTCTACTTATGTGAATATCTAGAGCAGGCAAATCCCTCTACAGAGACAGAAGTAGGTTGACCAGAAGTGGCCTAGGGCTAGAGGGGTCTGGGAGATGGAGACTTGGTGGGTGATGGCTAAAGGATACAAGATTTCTTTTGGGGGTGATAAAAATATTTTTAAATCAATTGTAGTGACAATTGTACTAAATTGTATACATGTGAATTACAATTCAAAAGCTATTAAAAAAAAAAAAAAACAATATATTGAATACATACAATTTGGCATTTAAATCCCAGAACTGGGTGTCGTCCGTTATCCAAGGATTGCTAGGGAGGCAGCCCGACATAATGGCGTCATTAGATGAGAACTGCTCACTGTACTTGACAATCCTGAAAAGCAGAAAAACAATTTCCTAGAAGCTCAACACCAAGAGAGTAAATCAGTGTTTGGGTTGACCAGCTTTTCCTCTTTCCTTGTATCGATTTAGTTCTACACTTATTACTATCTTCTTAGAAAAGTGTTCTAAGAGCTGCTGGAATTGGCAGGTATTTGGCAATATCTGTCCCTATTCTACCTGTAAATCAAGGTATTGTTCCCCAGTCCAGATCCTTTATTCTTTCTCTGTCCCTAGACCATTAAAACATGACCTCTTCACATTTTATCAGGATATTTTAAAATTCAGTACCGACTCAGTCTGCCTGTCTCTTGGCTTCCATCTTGGAGGCACGAGGTTGCCCCCCATGTGCAAAGATTCTGCTGCCATCTTGGATTCCACTCTCTGTCGGAGTCATGCCTAAGTTTGGGAACTTGAAAACCTATGGCCTAATTGATGTGTGAACTCCAAACCCACTACTTTGGGCAAAAGCAAATTCCCCTGAATTATCAGACCATCTGAGTTGATATATTTCCTGATGTCTGAGAAGTAGGGAAACCTGCATCCATGGGTGTATATAAGGCACCTATTGCAAAATCTTCCCATAGTTATGGATTTTGATAGCACAGGATCCTTGGCCTAGAGTCTTGGGTTTGCAGAACTTGAGCCTCCTAGCTTCCCTTCATGCTTTTTCTTTAATCACACTACCCAGTGGATCCGTTGGAAAGACAAAAAAGACTGGTCCACAGGTCCAAACACTAATAATATAAATTTATGGTAATGAGGCAATTTTCCTAAAACTAGAAAGTGAGTCTAGGAAGTATCCAAAAGTATTCACGTCTCCTTCAATTTTCTTTCCATTTGGTTTTATGAAACTGGTTTATATTTTTTAATTCTAATTTTTTATATATGACAGTGGAATGCATTACAATTCATATTACACATATAAAGCACAAATTTTCATATCTCTGGTTGTATACAAAGTATATTCACACCATTTGTGTCTCCATACATGTACTTAGGGTAATGATATCCATCTCATTCCACCATCTTTTTATCCCCATGCCCCCTCCCTTCCCCTCCTACCCCTTTGTCCTATCTATAGTTCATCTAATACTCTATGCTCCCGCTCCCAACCCCACTATGGATCAGTCTCCTTATATCAGAGAAAACATTCGGCATTTGGTTTTTTGGATTGACTAACTTCACTTAGCATTATCTTCTCCAGCACCATCCATTTACCTGCAAATGCCATGATTTTATTCCCTTTGATTGCTGAGTAATATTCCATTGTGTATACATGCCACATTTTCTTTATCCATTCATCTATTGAAGGGCATCTAGGTTGGTTCCACAGTTTAACTATTGCGAATTGTGCTGCTATAAACATTGATGTGGCTGTGTCCCTGTAGTATGCTGTTTTTAAGTCTTTTGGGTATAGACCGAGGAGTGGGATAGCTGGGTCAAATGGTGGTTCCATTCCCAGTTTTCCAATATGCTTTCCATATTGGCTGCACCAATTTGCAGCCCCACTAGCAATGTATGAGTGTACCTTCCCCCCCACATCCTCGCCAACACTTATTGTTGTTTGTGTTCTTGATAGCTGCCATTCTGACTGGAGTGAGATGAAATCTTAGAGTGGTTTTGATTTGCATTTCTCTAGAGATGTTGAACATTTTTGTGAAACTGGTTTCTGAAGCATCAGAGTAAATAGTTTTGAGATTATCACAGAGCAATGATTAGCCTCCTAACCCAAAATGGGGCCCACTGAACACAGAGGTACTCTCTTTACCCATGATCAGAGCTCAACAGAGAAGTCACTGAAAAATGCGGGTGGGGTCACAGGACATTTTCTCAGGGTGGAATTTTTACAAACTAGGAATTTGGGAAGATGAGAAAGATTTTTAAAAGAGCCTGACCCCTAACCCCACTGGAAGGAGGGTACTGGACAAAATACAACCTTGTCAGTCCCCACAGTGCCTCATACCCCTTATCATACCCCTTATCACGGCTGGAGTCCAACACAGTCAGAATAAACAATGAAAAGAAACAAACTGAGTTTGTTTTCATGTGTGCAGGAAGATCTCAGAGTTACCAAGATGCTCCTAGAATGAATTCCATATTTCAAAAGGATAACTTCTTGCATTTGGGGAGGCACTTAAACCCTTAAGTGATCTGTTTCCCAGATAATTCCCCATGCAGACCTGGACAAGGTAGGCTGATAGTTCAATCAATCAAACATAAATTTCCAATCTCTCCAAACCGAACTTGAAGGTAAGCAGTGGACATTTAACAACACATTGAACCAGTAAATATGGCGTACATATCCCTAATAGGTTGGAGTGGGTGGTGACAGGAATCTAGATGGTTTTAGATCCCCAGGAGTCCAGTTCATGGAGTTGGCGACTCTTCCGACCTCCTCATCCACACAAGTAGTGGCCCAGAGACATGGCAGACTCACAGAACCTCAGCCACCCTCGATTTTACCCAAACCAAGTGAGACCTGGAGATCTATTCTGAGCGAGGAGCTGGAAACTAAACCCAAGGGACTGAGTTTGTATCTTACAATTCTTTAGGATCTTATCTCAGTTCATGACTTATCAAGTCTGCCTTAAAGCGGAAGTTTCCCTCTTGTCTACCTGTTGCAAGACCAGGTTCCAAAAGACCAATAAATCAGGGACATACCCTCCAAGGGACACTGACGACTTCACTGTGGACCTCATTAAGGCCTGTTGGTAATACATGATCTGGAAGAGACACAGTTGTTAGAACATGTCCAACTCCACATCCTCAAGTGTCACCAACACTGATGTTACATTTGGCTCCAAGACCAGAAGCCATTTATCCATAATAACAGCCCACTCTGTTCCCTTAAGCCAGGCACCTGTGTGCCAAAAGGGCTCATCCCCCTCCCACCAAGATAGGTAACTCCCAAATTCCAAGTCAGTGGCCTCCTTAACCCCCTGGAAAAACACATAAAAAAATGTCCCAAGGAACATTAAACCAAAACCTGGGAGAAGATGCCTCGCTTGCCCTCACATGCCTCTGGCTGACAGAAACAGGGTGCTCACCAGGACAGGGACCTGGTTCTACAGCTTCAGCACTAGCATGCCATCCCCTTCTCAACCACCCTCCCCCGCATTTGGATATCCCTCTATGTCCCATATCAGTGGCCAATGTTTCCCAGGCCTCAGACTTGAGACCTGGAGAGAAAATTTGCCCAAATAGGCAGTTCACCATGATGGTTAGCTTCTGGGTGGCCCGCAGTTGTAAGAGCAGGGGGCCAGGATATGGACACTCTGCTACGTCCACTCCCACAGTCCTCTCTGGCCAACCCTCAGCTCCATGACTTCAAGGCGTGTTTCAAATCCTGAGTCTCAGCATCAGCCCCAGTGGGATCTTACAAAAGATCCTTTGTCATTCTGTGTTGCCCATTAATTTGAAAACAATTGTTTGAACAGTACACATGGTTTTCATTTCATTACTGAGCCCAGAGCATGAGGCCAAAGTACATATAATTTGTTAGAAGACTTTAAATCGAACTTCACTAGAACCAGGAAACTAATTACCTCTTTTTTGACAGCAGTGACTGTTTGTTTCTGTAAAGCAAAGAAACAAAGCCATTAAACCGATGTCATTAAATCATTCCAGTTCAAATACCCATCTGAAAAATAAGAACCCTTCCCCAAGAGAAAACTGTCCGACTTTTCTTAAAATGTAGGATTTCCCCATTGCCACATCTTTCACCCTATTCTATGCAAACGCTGGAGGACAAGATCAAGGACAAGACTCGGCCAGGGAAGGAGTATCATTTACCACTGTAATTTTATGCTGCTCTTCTAAATCCAAGATGAATTAAAGACTAAGTTTGGGGTTGGCCTCGATCTTCTGTAGAACCATCTGGAAAGTGGGAGATAAAGAAGAGAATCCTTCCCTCTCACTGAGATACAAAAGGAGGGAGAAAGAAAGAGTAGCAAAGATCTTGAGTGTGTTTCTTTTCTCACAGGGGAGAGTTCTGAATGAAAGGTGAGATTCAGTCTCTCCATTCATAACAATCTAATCAACAACTGTAAGTTTAAAAAAAAAAAAAAGTTCATTGCCAAAACTAAAGCACACAATTAAAAACCCAGTGTCTGTTGACAGCTGAGCCCCAGAGTTGAGCTACCAAAGCAAGTTCAGGCTGGGCAAGGGCTGCAAGGTGTCCTCTCTCCAGACTTTTTGAGCTAAGGCAGAGAAAGAAGGGCTTGCTTTAGAAACCCCTGGAAACCATGCAAATCTGTCTCCAGCTAAAACACATCACCTCCTACAACCCCAGAGGGACAGGCTCCCATGGCACCATGTCTGTGCTCCACATGAGGTTGGGTATGGTGGGTGGTCATTCCAGTCCTGGCCTTCCTACATGTGGTTGTGTCCTCAGCCTGCTTAGGGCCCACTTCAAGCTGAACCTCTTCATTCCAGGTGGCTGCCATCCATGCCACTGAACCAAACCCAATCTTCACTTGGAACGGAGTCAGAGTCCATGATGGATGCACCTTTTCCTTAGCCAGTTAGCCAAAGCAGCACTGGTTCATGAGCCCATTGACAAGGGATGAGGGCCGGCCCACGGTGGGAAGCCATGTTCTCATCTCTCCTGTCTGATCCAGCTGGGTTCCACTCTGCTTTTATAGATGCACTTCACGGGAAATCTTTTTCTTCCATAGCAGGGTAGGGAAAGTTATCTCAGAAAAGGAAAGCTCAGGTAGGTGTCTGATTCTCACACATCCTGACCTTCTTCACAGCACCAGGACAATTCCAATCATGTATTTATTTGTGTGACTCTTTTAAACTATCACCATTAAGGGCCTAGAGTCCATGGCTTTCTTCCCTTGAAAAATGTCCAATGCAGGGTAGATGCTCAACAAATATCAAATAAATGATGACTTCAGCACAGTTGGAGGCCTAGAAAACCGAGGATTTTCTCTAAGCTTTTCCACTCAAAAATTTGAAAACACTCCCCCAAATGATCTAAATATTTTAGCGACCACACTTACCATCCACTTCCATTCTCTCTCAATACAAGGCGCTCTTTTAGAGGACATGAATTTCAGGTAGGAAAAGGGCCAGTGTGAACTAGCTATCAAATCTGATGCAATCAGATCTTTCTATTACAGTCTGGCAGAAACAGATTACTCAGAATAGATCTAACGATCTCCGACCTCTGCTCAAAGGGGAAGTGGGATGTTTGCATAATACGACTAGCAAATACTGCAAAGCAATTTATACAACTCTGTGTTTTTATAAAGCTCAAGGGAGGGAGATTTTTAATACAGATTTTCTGCTAAGAAAAGCAAAGGCTATTAGAGGTTGTGGGTAACTTCCTCAACATCTTCTGATCAGTAATTGGCTGAGCCATGATTCAAACCCAGCTCTGCCCTTTGCAAAGCTGAGGATGGATCTGTGAGAGACACAAAATCAGGGAGCCCATGAGCTCTCCCACCTAGCCTGCTCTCTTCACCAATTTCTTCTTTGCCCTGAAGCTGAGAATGCTGCAGAATGGAATGAGTGTCCAGTCATTTAACTTAAAACAAAAAGAAAGCAAGAGCCTCAACCACATGATGACACAAACACAGGAAATGCTCTTTAACTGACTCTAATGATGGTAAAGATCAATATCATGCTAGGCACATGCTCCACAGCCAGGGGCATAAACACCCTCCTTCAAAGAGCCCAGCTCCACAAACTTCCTGTCCAAACACCTGGAGCCCAGGACTCCTGAGACAAGACGCAGAGGGAAGGGGCGGGGCCCTGGTGTTCTTGCAAGCCATAGCCACAAGCACCGCATTTCCCTTCCACCTCTCCTGGTTCTCCTTTGGCCTCATGTATTTATTTGCTTCTGGGGCCATTAATCTCAGTCTTCGGTTTTTAAATTTTTATATTTTTATTGACTTTACTTGCTTCTAGTATCTCCTTAGGAATCCACTTCTGTGGTGTGGTTTGCTGTATGTTTTCTGGTTTCCAGAACTACCAGCTGTCTTCTGGGAACCAGATTCTCTCATGCAGGTTGAGAAGCTCTTATACCACAGCCTGGGGCCAGTAGGGTTTCAGATTTCAAATTTTTTTTTCAGATGTTGGAATATTTACAGGTACATAATGAGATATCTTGGGGATGGGACCCAAGTCTACACACAAAATGCATTTGTGTTTTATATGCACCTTGTACACTTGCCCGAAGGTAATTTTATACAATATTTTTAACAATTTGATGCAGAAGACAGTCACGGTGGCGCACACCTGTAATCCCAGCAGCTTGGGAGGCAGAGGTAGGAGGATCATAAGTTCAGAGCCAGCCTCGGTAATTTATTGAGGCCCTAAGGTCAGTGAGACCCTGTCTCTAAATTAAAAAGGCTAGGGATGTGGCTCAGTGGTTAAGCACCTCAGGGTTCAGTCCCCAGTTCCAAAATAATAGTAATAATAATTTTGTGCAGAAACAAAGTTTTATAATATGAATCGCCATGTTGGTGGTTTCAGGGTTAGGAGGATTTCAGATTTTTGATTAGGGATGCTCCAACTGTGACAGGATTCTTTTGAATCTGAGGCTGCTTCATCTATACTTTAGATGGTCCATGTGAACCTTAGCTTTTTTTCTACCTTTAAAAATAGCCGTTCATGGGGTCTTCCTCCAGATTGGCACACAGGTATCTCTGCCCAGGGAAAGGGGCGGCGGGACAGTGCAGGGCAAAGGTTCTGAACTTTTCCTTTTGGGAGGGAAGGTACCAGGGATTGAACTCAGGGACATTGGACCACTGAGCCGCACCCCCAGCCCTATTTCGTATTTTATTTAGAGACAGGGTCTCGCTGAGTTGCTTAGCACCTCTCCATGCTAAGGCTGGCTTTGAACTTGTGATCCTCCTGCCTCAGCCTCCAGAGCCACTGGGATTACAGGCGTGTACCATGCCTGGCCCAAGTGGTTCTGGACTTTTCTAAAAGATGGAGAGACAATGTTATCTATAAGATGAGGAATGGCTCAGGAAAGAGTCTTGAGGTCAAATGTTAAAATTCTGGCTCTACCACGTATTGGATTAGCTATGTCACCTCAGATGAATTAGTTAGCATCCAAGAGCCTCTGATTTCTCATTTTTAAGAGGAAGATAGAAGAAAAAAGGGAATTCAGTGAGGTAATATACACAGGTAACTGGCTAACTGCTGAGACCCAACATGGAGTGGTTAATCACACACATGGTATGGCGTAAGCCTCATTATAAGATAAGATTACAAGATGCTCAGGCTATGGTTGGGACATACTTCCATTTAAAAAGTTATCATTGCTCATCTGGAATTCGAGTTTCACTGGGAATCCTCTGTTTTTATTTGCTAAATCTTGTAAGCCGACTCTCAATATTATTATTACTTAGCCAAAGGTCATAAGAAACATCATTTTAAAGTGAAGTTATTAAAAACGCACCCACCTACCTGCCATTCTATGCAATTCAAAAAAACCACCTCCTGATGAAATAGGAAGATGCAAACATTTTTCCATCTAGAATTTCGCATCAACCCCCTCCTTTCTTAAAAGTCCCCCCACCCCACCCTGCATTGAGGCCCTCTCTTTACTCCATGGGGAAGAGATACACTTTGCCACACTAAGAATACTCTGCTAAAGGAATCTTGGAGTGCTCGGCATTCCTGGAATTCTAACAACTCAATATATTTCACTTGCAGAGTTTCCCAAATAGGGACACATCTAGACTTGTTTACACAGCTCTGGGGCCAAAGCCAGGATGGAGGTTGTGGACCATCGTCACAGGGCCAGAGGGATCCGGGCCATGCCTGAGAGACCCGGAGGCCCCTGTCAGATAAGAGCCAGGGAGCGTCTGGGAGGAGGCGGCCAGGCAGACGTCCTCGCAGAACCAAGGGCAAGATGAAAAGAACCTGAGGAGTGGACATCACTGACCGCAGAGAGGGGGACAGAAGCTGCAAACAGGGAAATCCAGAAAAGGAAGTCGTTAATGTAAAGCAGACAGGAAAAGGGAAGAGAGACTGCTGTTCCGGAAGTGAGGATCTCAGGTTGCTATCATCTGGAGCAAATCCCACCCTGCAAAAGGTACTTCCTGATCAGGTGGAGACAGAATTTAATCACAGTGTGCAGGGCCCGGTGCAGAAGGAAGACGCGGGGCCCCTTCTCCAGAAAAACAGGAGAAATTTTAAGACAGTGATGGATATTAAATCATACAAGGCCCTCCTGTGTGGGGCCTTGGATGAGGGTTCAAGTCACTTGCCAGTGGAGTGGCCCTGGGTGCAAGACTTAGGCCTGAGCTGTAAAAACTGGAAAGATCTAAATTGGAGTCCTGACTGCGCCACCTTTGGCAAAGGGCTAAATCTCTCGGTTGCAGTTTTTGTCATATGAAAAATGAAGCTGACATTACCTCCCGTCATGGGCTTAATGAAATCTAGCAAAGCTTCAGAAGGCCACACAGTGGGCATTACGAAGCAGCAGGCAGGATACGGAGCGGGCTCTGCAGGGCTGTCAGCTGAGGGTCACATCCGGGCTTCATGGTTTTTTCTTCTCTCCAACAGGGATGCCCCGACGTTCTGTCCCTCCTCGGACGGACGGGAGTCTTCCCTGGGCAGCGAGCCGTCAGCAAACATCAGTCCCCAGAGTTGCTCTTTTTCCAATGCGTGGTCGGCCACAAGAAGAAAGCAATTTGTCCCCTACTGGTGTGAGCACTAGGGGGGCTTTGCCCCCTGAGGCCCCAGGCTGAGTGCTCTGCAGTATTTATATTTCTTCCTTTTACTCAAAGCCTCTTGCGCACACCTATGTAACCACCCTGTGCTCAGCCGTCGGTGACTAGAGCAGGCAGAGAGGTTGAAATTGGAATGCACCCCCCTCCCTCCAGTCAACGTGGGAGTATGCGAAGGTATGAGGGCAGACAGGAAAACGGCTAAGTACAGCTTCCCGGGTGGGGTCAAAGGTTGACAGGACCCCATAAATCATCTCCCACATAACCCAGCGCCCGTTCTGGCAATCACGGCTACTGTCTGTGAAGCATGTCGGTTCCCATTCTGGACACTTCACATGAATGATCCTGTCCGATCCTCTGAGGAAGGAACTATGGTTGTCCCCATGTTACAGACGAGGAAGCTGAGACTTGCAACAGCTCCAGAGCTCGCCCAAGACCACCCAGGCAGCGCGAGGCAGCGCTGGTCCTTCCAGCTGACCTGACCCTCAGCACTCAGTGCTGCCCCTGGTTGCTAGAAACAGTGAGAACCCTGTCAGAGGAGCCCTTCCTGGGGAGGGTCAGGAGGAAGGGCACATGACTGCCAAAGCCTGGCCTCCAATCAGGGTCCTTACCATGGGGCCAAATCCTCTCTGAAATAAAGGGGAAATGGGCAGCTATACACCCCATTGTCTCAAGGGGTCAGAACTGAGGAGAGGCTCATGACCAGGTCCTCCCAGGGCTGGGCAGCCTTGCCAACTAGAGGCCATCAGCCTGACACAGCGGCTCACCAGGGGCCCTGGACACCTGCCAGCCTAGCGGCCTCTTTCTCGCGCTTGATGGGGTTTGGCCTGTATTTAAGAAAAAGAGGCCTCTCTTCATTCAATCGTTCATTCTCAGAAGTCACCTTTCTCCTCTAACCAGCTCAGGCGCCATGTACAAAATGCAAAACCTCTGCCCTCCCAGAGCTCTGGGGAGTCTGCACTCTCAGGCGCCCTCTCCTCTCAGGGCAGGTAAGCCGTGGGGACAGGGACACTCGGATGGTGGGAAAGGAGGCCAGCCCCCGCCCCATGCCCTGCACAGCCAGGTCTGACGGACAGGCTGGAGGCTGAGGGAGGCCGAGGGGTCAGCTTGCATGAGAAGCAGGCGCCTGCTCTTGTCACTAGTCCACAGCAGCCCGTGTGCACAGACGGAGGAGGAGAGCTGCAGGGAGAGAGAGAGGGAGAGGTGTGAGCGGCAGAGGAGGCGCTGCTGCGTGGAGCCCACCATGAGCACACACTCAGCCTCACACCCTCTGGGCCTTGGCTCTGGGCTGGAGGCACCGCCAGCCGCTGGCAAGAAACGGGTTTGAGAGCCAGAGGCTCCCTCCCTCCTGCACCACCAGGGAGGACATGACCCTCAGGGGTCACCCCGACCACAGCGCCCCAGATGGAGCAGCTCAGTTCCGGTGTCCTCCGCCACACACACACACCCCGCCACACACGCAGCAGAGCCTCAGTCACAGACACGTGCCCCCCGCACTGTCCCCACGCCCCACCTATGTCAGAGCCAGTGACGTGCTTTCTTCCTCCGCCCTCCCCCTCCTCCCCAAGAAAGAGGTTTCCAGAGCAGCCCTTAGCCACACAAAAAAGGCAAATCCTCCACCCGGTTCTGCGTTTCACTGGCTGATTCTGTTTCCATGGCAACCGAGCCTACAAGGCCTCAGCAGTGATCTGCTGTCTGACAAGGGGAACAAGGAGAGGCTGCCTGCCGTGGGAACGGCGCTGGGGGAAGGCTGACAGCCCCACGTGGGGATCAAAGAAGGGTCAGTCTGACTTGTGGACGAGGGACCTAACAAGTCCCCCGGTGACACTCTCTAGGAACTCCAAGTCCCTCTCCGCGTGCCCCAGAGCTGCCTCAGCACTGCTCTCCTGCGCCTGTCTCTTCCCCTTCCACGGCCGGCCACCTTCCTAGCCCAGCAAGCCCTCCAGCCCTGCGCTCAGGCTGCAAGGCACAAGCCTGCAGACGACAGCTGCACTGAAGAGGGGCCTTTCCTGGCCACCAGAGACTCACTGGACGGAAAGCCATGAAACCACCCAATTCAAATTTAAACGGGTTTTAGGCTGGCTGGCAGAGGTCAGCGGCTCCCACCTGGGCCACTCTGACTCCCTCCCCAGGGACACTGGGCCGTGTCTAGAGGCATTTTTGATCGTCGGCCTGGAGATGTGGGTCCAGTAGAGGAATGGAGTCTCTGGCATTTAGTGCACAGAGGTTAGAGATGCCGCTAAACATCCTACACTGTACAGAATGCCCCCTCCCAGGGAATTATCTGACCCAAAATGTCAACAGTGACATGGTTTCAACAATATACAAACTATGCTTCTTTAAATTACAAATATATATATATATATTTGAAATTGGCCATCCATTACAAATAAAAAGTTGAGAGTCTTTGGAAGGTCCCCACTAGGATATGAAACAAACTATGACATTCTAGTCCCGTGGACTACGGTTTAAATCTAAAGTTGATTCAAGGGTTTTGAGCCTGGAGGTTACTCAGTGTGTGTAAAATGTCTGCCTGTGCATCTTTGGGCAGGGTTGCTCATAATTCTCATCAGATTCTCAAAGGGGAAAGTAACTCACAGAAGACTGAAAACCAGTCATCTAGATGCCATCTGCTCTGACCCACACTCTGCACCCTCTCCTCTCTCCAAGTGTCACCTCCCTTTACTCAGGACCCTGGCCATGGCCTCCCCTCTCCCTGGACCCTGATGCCAGAGACATGGTGCTCCTCTCCATGGCAGTCTCAAAGGGAAGATGGCACTGCCCACACAGGTAGGAAGGGACATGTGGACACCTTCCCTGCCTCAGAACCTGACCTAGGTCCCACCCACAATGCAGCAAAAACGTACCTGGTTTACCTTGACTTCATTTGGATCGGTCACTCGGTCCAGGCCATAGTCCAGCACGTCGTTCATTCCCGGCTGAATGGAATAAAAACAATGAAAGAATCACGACAGGAAGTCCCCAGTTTCTGATTAGATTCTGGGTCTTGACCAAGCTGCCAAGCGTGAGACTGAGCTGAGAAGGGCTCGTGGCAGAGTGCACAGGGAGACATGAGGGTGTGTGAACCCTTCAGGTGAGCGAGAGAGCTTCCTGCACCCACAGCATCCCAAGAGCCTAAGAGAATAGGAGGGAAAGATGGGTGGGCAGATGGATGGATCAATAGAAGGATAGGTGAACAGACGGATGGCCTCTCCAGTACCATAGTGGGATGGATGGATGGATGGATGGATGAATAGATGGAAGGGTAGATGGATAGACGGATGGATGGGTGGATGGATGTATGAATGGATGAGTGGATGGACAGATGGGTGGGTGGAGGGATGGACAGATGGGTGGGTGGATGGGTAGATGGTTGGATAGGTAACAATCAAGCTCAGTCACAGTTCATTGGGATCAATACGTGGAACTCCTGACTCCTTCCACTGTGCCCCTTCCCCACACTCTAGTTTCTGCCTCGGGCTGGGTAGCACAGTGGTAGCACAGCAGTGCTTTGGAAGAGTCCAAGCTTCAATCAGGCACCTCTGGGTTCCCATCCTAATTCTGCTGCTTCCCAGCTGTGCCAAAAATCCTGGAAACCACTTCTCCCTGCACTCGCTGACTCACCGGAGAAACAGAGACGATGCCTCCTACCTGGAATGTTCTCATGAGGGCTTAGCAAGGTGGGATGTGACACTGTCAGCAGAGGGCTACTGTCATTGAGCAAGGGACCGTATTCATTGTAAGATCCTGTATGTAAAGAGGTGGCCCAAAGCTGGGTCAGCAATCTTTGCCAGATCCCTTTTCCACCAGGTCACCCAACTCCCCAGCCAATCTCACTTGGCCTCTCCCAACTCCCTGAGGCCAGCAGTCTAGGTGGTCACTTCTCTGCAGGTTTGGGGCAGACCCACCAAGTGCTGAGCACCTGTTATTATCCAGGCTGGCTACACCGAAGCAGAGGGTTGGAAGTGACTGAGCTTCTTCTCCATCCGATTCAGCCTCATCTAGGATGGAGACCATTTTTAGCTTGGGGTAGGGCTGCCAGACGAAAAACGAGGAGGCCCAGTTAATTTCAGATAAACAGCAAATGATTCAAGTCCCATTATGTTTACACTGACTGTGTATCTATACCAAAAATAGCAAATAGATTTTCATAGGAAATACATTTTGATGTAAAATATATTTTTATATAAAGATTATTCGTTGTTTATCTGAAATTCAAATTGAACCGTACACCCTGTGTTTAACTTCCTAAATCTGGCAGTCTAGCTCAGCAGGCGACCGTGGAGGCAAATACTGGGCCGAGAGCCTAGGCAAAATAAAGAGCGAGAAAGCAAGAAACAGAATATGGGCACGGAGCAGGACAGGGAAGGGGAGCCCCCATCCTTGCCCTGGCTGTTACTGGGGACCTCCATCAACAAGCAATCATGAGGCACTTCCTATGTGCTGGACGCCGTGTCCAGCCCTGGGGAGCTGGTGAATGGATGTGCCCCCCTGGTTTGGGGGGGGGGGCATCCTCAGAAGGCAAGTCAAGCCACTTCCAGTCTTGAGGGATAGAAGCCACTCAGCAATTAATCACCCCCAAAACAAATTACAGTTGTGACAAGTGGCACGAAGGGACAATACAGAGGTGTAAACTGGCCCTCACTGGTATCTAGCGTAGCGCGGAGAGGAAAAGTGGAGAGTGCGGCCATCCAAAAAAACATCCTTGCCTGAAATCGGTTCTAGGAATCACCCCCCTCATCTGGAATGCGCTGCTGGGTGACCCTCAACAGCCCGGGCTGGGCAGCCGTGAACTGTCAGACCTGCTGCCACCTCTGGACTTTCTTACTCGGCCAGCGGATCCAGAACCAGCCCCCTTCAGCTTCCCTCACCAGTTCTACTAGACATCCTGCCGCCTTCCTTTGGCTGTCCTGGTGCCCAGCTCCTGCCTTCTTAGGCTCTCTGTGGGCAGCATCCCCCTAAGTCTTACATGTCCCTGCTGTGGTCCCACCCAGGACCTGCTCCCAAACCCCCCAGGGGGCTGCCTTTCTGCCTGTGCTGGTTTGGGAGACTCCGAGGCTCATGCGTTCACTCACTCACTCACTCATTCTTCAATACGCTAGAGCTGACTCAGTGTCAGAAAATCAGGACAACTGATGTGCCCCTGCAGCCTGCAGATAAGGAGGCACACAGACACCTTCTGCCCTGGTGCCACATGCACGAAGGACGCCACAGACATGTGAGCGAACTTCCCTTGCTTCAACCAGAACTGTGAACACCGGGGTTTGCCGCCCCAGCTACATCCCTTGGGCTTGAAGAAAATTTGCTAAATGCCTGGGGATCGCATTAGGGAAGGGCCTTTTGCATTTTGCGACAACCGCTTTGTGAGCATCCGAGTTGATGTGCGCTGCTTGGTGACCCTGTACCGTGTCCTTCAGTTTCCACCTCCTTCACTAATCATCACTGTATTTCTGAAAGCATTTTGATGCATGAGAGAGAAAAGCTAAATGATTTAATAAACAAAATAAAACAGGGGGCCGGGTGTGGTGACACACACCTGTCGTCCTAGCAGCTCGGGAGGCTGAGGCAGGAGGATGGTGAGTTCAAAGCCAGCCTCAGCAAAGCGAGGTACTAAGCAACTCAGGGAGACCTTGTCTCTAAATAAAATACAAAATAGGGCTGGGGGTGTGGCTCAGTGGTTGAGTGCCCCTGAGTTCAATCCTCAGTACCAAAAAAATAAAAATAAAACAGGGGATGAAGCTGGAACAGGGAGAGAATTTTAGGTTCAAAGATTAGAGAAGTCTGCCGCAAGCTTCTCTTGCCTTGAACGTCACTCCCACGGAGAGGTGTTCCCTAACCCCAATCTGCTGCAGGGCCCCTGCCTCCTACGAGCTGCCACGGTGTTCTGTACATTACTCACTCATTTATATAATAGTTTTAGTCTTTGTCTCTCTGCCAGACTGTAGTAAGTTCCTCGAGGTCGCAGGCCGTGTCTGTCCTGGCTCACAATTCAAATATCCCCACCGCCTCGTAAGCATCTGGCAGAGACTGGACATGCACAAAGTATGTGCTAATTTCTCAAAGATTAGGACCAGAGTATATGGAGTGTTCCGTGCTGTTTTTATAATACAACATGGTCTGCCGGATCATTTTTGTAGGTCATCGAACGGCCTTTGAAAACGTCAGGTTAATAGCTTCATAATGTTTCATCATCATCATCATCATCAACATGTTGGCGCTGCCTTACTTTACTTTGCCTTCTCCCTCAAGGGGTACTTAGCTCACTGGAAAATGGAAGCCAGACATCCCCTTACCTGGAAGGCAAGTGTCTGGGTATGTGGTTGAAACAAGGGCCAGTTTGCTTGATATTCACACAGGTGACCACTTGATTAAGGTCACACACCACCAGAAAGCAGCCTCTGTCCACAAACCAGTCCTGAGTGACAGACTAGGTTCAAGACCCAGGTGGCACCACAAAGATGCAGGGAAGGCTCAGAGTGACTGGCTGCGGGAACCATTTACACTCCTCTCTGCATCATGCCCATCTTCGTCCTCTGCTCCATCCAAGTCAAAGACAAAAGAGAAACGGGGTTTTTTCTTTGCAACAGGATGCTGACTCACGGGTGGCATTTGGGCTCCGAATGGGAATTAGGATCAGACTCCTCAACTACCGTCTCCCAGGTCTGCCACTGGCCTCTTGCCAAGGATGCTGTTTCCGACGGAGCATCCGACAGACCTTCCTTCCCCTTTCCTTAAATCAGTCACCACTGGCTGTGCCTGCTGGGCACTGGGGTCTCATCTCTGGAAGGGGGCTACCCACCCGTGTGATGGCAACTTGGAGTTTGAGCTCGTTGAGCTGAGAGAGAAGGGCACGTGGGGTTCTCCTTGCATGGGAGCAGCCTGTGGGTTTTGCCATCCCACAGAGGTGGAGACACACCCAGCACTGAGCAGACTGAACTCAGCCTTGACTTCTTCATCTGAGCAATGGAGTAACGACACCTCCCACTGGACAGCACCGCGGCCAGTTGTGATTGAGACAACCTGTGCCAACAGCTGCGTGCATGTACACAGCAGGTGCTTGATGATGTAGCTCTTGGGTGCCCAGCACCTCAATCCTTTCCTGGCACACAGAGTCAGGGCCCAATGAGGGCTTCCCAGATTCATGAACAAATGAACAAGTTCATTGACTGCAGCCGCGTCACACTCTACAACAGGTGGCTACGGTTGGTCCACAGAAAACCTGTTCACCCTCCAGAGAGCCAAATGCTTAGTCTGCTGTGACTGGCTGTTGTCCCACTGAACTGATGCTTGTTTGGGTCTCCTGGAGACAGGCTTGACAGACTCTAGGCTCCCTGGCTCCTCAGAAGGATTGCTCCACTCCGGGCTGAGATGCTCCTCAGACTGAAAACTGTCCACTCCCTGTAGGCCAATGAGAGGTGGAGCCTGTTTTAAAAGAGTCAAGGAGGGAAGCCCCGGATGCAGTCCTGCCACATCCTTGACTACTGGTCCAGATTCAACTGAGGGGAGCAGCACTGAGGGAGGAGATCAGATATGAAGAGTATGAAGAGCAGTTTGCATCTTAGGTGTTTTAGGACTGCTCCAAGTACATCAGAGTCGCACTCTGAAGTTGGGTCTATTAAAGAGAAAGCAGGCCTATGTGACCCCAGGCACCATGCTTCTTGGAGCAGCAGTATTCCCATGTATTCCGGCAGTATTCCCATGACCAAGGAAGTTACGAAACACCAAAACGCACGAACATGGCATGTGACATTGTCATGAGAGGCAAAGGGGCATCCAAGAGCAAGAGGGAGGATCCCCTGTCAGCAGTGTGGGTTCCGAGCCTCTGGCACTTGTAAGCTGTGCAGCTCTAGGCACATTAGCAACACCCCTGAGCCTCAGCCTGTTTATCAGTAAGATAGGGAAATTATTACTGCAAAGATTAAAGAAGACCCAATGCAGAACACTCAGCACAGCACCCAGCACACTGTGAGTTTTCTCAGATCAGTTGTGATAATGACATCAATGACGATGACAACTGTGCTGATGGTGGTGGTGAGGTGGAGAAAGAGGGGGAGTTGAGGGAGGTAAGTGGGGACAGTCAGCAAGGTGGTGGAAATGGGGAAGGCGGGGGGAGGGGATGGAGTTGGAGGTCGGCTATGGTCATGGTGGTAGAAATGGGGGCGTGGTGGGGAGAGTCATCTAACATGCTGTCCTATTTATGTTCTTCTGTATTGTGCTGCAAGCAACCGCTCAGCTCAGCCATTTGTCTGATGAAGGCGATGTGTTATTCACTTTCTTTCCTACAGACTTTCTGGATACAGAGACAGAGGGGAGGAGAGAGACCCTGGGCAGATCACATGCACAGCCAGGCTGTCCCTTTTTAAGGAATGCAGTCACACTGGCAATCTTACATCACAAAGTCTCTGAATATGCAGTGGAAATCATGCTCCACCTGGCGCAGAGGAGGGCTCCCTCCATCATGGTGCCACTGGACATGGGGGCACCTTGCCAAGCTAGTGGCACATCTTCCATTGCAACAATCTCACTCCTAAGCTACCAGTGAGGAGCATGTCCTTGGTGTCCTGGTCTCCAGAACCCTGTGCTCCATTGATCAGCCCACCTGACCCAGCTCACTTTCTGCTTCTAAAAACTTCTGATACCTAGCAGCAGGCAAGGAAACTGAAAGAGGAGGAGGGAGAACATCTGTTTGCAACTCTTGAGTTTCCAGAATCTCTTCCACATCGCCCACCTCCCACCTCCCAGAAGAAGCACCTGAGCTTGACCCAGGAGGACACCGAGGCACTGGAATTAACCCCAGCAGGTGGCAGCCAGAGGCTGCTTCTCTCTGCTGGGGGGTGAGGTGACCATTTCCCAGAGATGGGCTGGGACAAGTCACATGGGTTATGGACAGCTTGTCCCGCCAAGCCAGGAAAAGCAAAAGCGCTCCCAAGCCAGGAAAGCAAAGTGCTTCAAGCCATGAGAAGCTCATCACACACTAATTCCCTCTCTTCTCCCATCTCAGTTGCTGGGGCCTGGATCTAAGGCAGAAGGAGAGGGAGCTGAGACACACAGAACAGCTTTGGCTATGCAGAGTTTCCATTCTCAGAGAATTTTATATTTCTGCTTTGAAACCTGTGTTCTACATCTTTCTTCTTATATTCCTTTCCAAGGTGTGGTATCCTAAACAAAAAAAGAAAATGTCCCAGCCCTCACAAAAGACAAATTCATCCACGTCCCTTGCTACCTGACATTCATACCCTCCAGACATAGAGCATGTCTTCTCCAAGCCTGGTGGTGCTTGGAGGCTCACCCAACTCTAAGCAGCTCCTCCTGATGACCCAGTTCTAACTCCAGAGTGGGAGGAGCTGGCAATGAGCACTGTGAGTGCAGAGAGAGAGTGGGACACCTGGCAAGAGGTGGGGGAACCGGTACTCACAGGGCATCGGTGCACCAGCCAGTAGGCCTTCTCCTGGCAGTCCAGCGCGTACCTGTCGGCCTTGTTCCTTTCCTTTCCAGCCCTGGGAAACCAAAAGCCATGATTAGGGCCATAACCCTTTGCATCTTTTAGTCCATGATGGTCTGTGTTCTTGGCGTCCTGGTCTGCTCACCCAATCTGTGCAAATAATTCGCATGCACCACGATAATAACAAACGCTAATTTCACACTCAGGCACTCAAACCTCTTTTACGCATATTAACTGGTTTGATCCTGGTTAACGCTCTCAGTGATCTTTGCTGGCTTCGTAATTCAAGGAACTGAAGCAAAGAGCAGTTGAACGGCCAGCCAGGACCACACTGTCAGCACGTAACAGAAATGGGACTTGAACCCAGAGTCAGGCCCAGGTCCAGCTCTCCCTGACAGCACTGGGCTGGGCTGAGGTCGACCGTGTGGCCATAACCAGCTCTAGAATCAAACAGGCTTCACACTGGAGCAGGCGGGGATGCCCATCTGGGCCACCATTGGACCCCCTGGCTTCATTACTGGGTCCCTGCTTTGGTAAAGAACATAGTTAACATCTGGACAAGCTGTCAGCCTCCTGCGATGGGGAGATGCAGCCTCGAGGACTCCTCTTTCCTCCCTGCTGATGAGTTCTTCTGATCACTCCAAAGAGTTCAGGCCTTTTCTGAACTCAGCTTGGGCCTGGGAAAGGATGGTCATTTCCCTCTCCTCTCTCAGGGACCTCCTTTCCCATTATGGAGAGGTAGCGACTCTGGGCTTTCCTCTGTCTGGAGCAAAGGAGCTCCAATTATCACGCCACCGGCCCTACCCGGTCCCATTTCCGCGGTGAGCTGTGCTCACATTCATTACTGCTTGTTTTCCCAGGCGACATGAGATGACGCACAGGCCCGCTCCACCATGGAGTCTGCAGATTTATTTCCCCGTTAATGTTCTGTGAACAACACAATAACATCCAGAGACCAGATGGGTGAGCAGCGCCACTCCAGCGGGCTGTTTTGCCAACCTCTTCTGGAAATTAAATATAAACAGTGTCTCTCCCCACTTCCCCTTGACAGTCTAACTGGATTTTCTACCAGGTTAACTAGCTGGGGTCCTCGGGAGGATGGCCACACACAGCCTGCGGCACGGCGGGGTTTCCGTGATGCTGGACGGCCCTAGAAACAGTCCGTCTCTAATTCACACTCGCGGTCCTGTCTGGCTTTGCTCATCTGCTTCTCTGTGATTGATATTCATGGAAGAGGGAGGAGATAGATGGAATCCAAGAGAGGCAGTAAACTCAGAATTCTTTTAGTCGGTCAAATTGTGATTTTTCTTTAGCAAAAGCATTTGCTTATTCATTCATTCATTCATTCATTCATTCATTCATGGATTTGTTGATCTTCCTCTATGTTTCAAGCTCTGGGAGAATGCTGGTGAGCCAGACAAAAGTCTCAGCTTTTGTGTAGCTTCTGATCTAAACACTACACACATGGTAAAGAAATAAACATAAGATTGCAAGTTGCATAATATGCTACAAGGAAACAAACATTCAGGTAACACAATGTAGGATCAGGGTGGTCTCTGTGGTGATTTTTTCTAAACATGTCTTTAATTTTTTTTGATACTCCTTCCAATGACAAAAGGGTCTATTTTCCCTCCCCTCGAAACCAGGTGGGCTTTGTGATGGTTCTAACCAATATAGTAGGTCAGGCATGGTGCTGGGTAATTTCTGAGGCTGGACCACCAAAGATGGGACAGCCGCCACCCTCCTCACTGGACTACAGGTTCTGGAAGCTTCCACCACCTGTAAGCAATCCACTGCCCCCATGCTGCCTTGCTGTGAGAAGCTCAAATGACCACACAGAGAGGCCAGAGGCTATCAAACAAGAGCAAGGAATGCCAGCTAGACCCCAGCTCTGAACAAACCAGTAATGTCCTTCCTGAATCTCTGACCTATGGAAATCATGAGAGGCAATAAAACAAATGTTGCATAAGCTGAGTAACAGCTAATCAGAAAGGCCTCTTTGAGGAAGAGAGATTCGAAGTCACCATTCCCTCTAACAGCTCAGAGGACAGGTCAGATGACATGATCCCATCTGGGTTTCAAGAATGAGAACAGGGCTGGGGGTGTAGCTCAGTGAGCAGAGCTACTGGGTTCAATCACTCCTACAGCTGGTTCTACAAACTCCTGCCTTGTGGCCTTCATGTCACAGTAGCTTCATGTCATGGCCGGTTCTCTCAACCCACCAGGCCATTACCTTTTTTCCCCGACGCTCAGCCCAGTGTTTGGCACTTAAATGCCCAATGAAGGTTTATTTTAATGAAAGGAAACAAAGAAGAGAGGAGGGCGGAGAGACAACCAGAGGACCGAGGTGACCTTCTTTCACTCACCTGTACTGTTCTTTGGCCTGCATAATGACAAAGTCCCACTTGTAGTTGATTTTTTTGTTCAAGAAATTGTAATTTTCCTAGAGAAAAGAAACAAAATGAGAACAGTGAGCCCGTGAAGCAGGGCAAAGAGCCCTCCACCCACGAGGACACGACCCGGGCTCCCTGCAACTGCTGGCCCGACCCGGCCCTCTCAGCCCGTGCTCGTCAATGAGGCTCCTTTCATGGGTTGTGTGGGATTCTCAAAAGCTTCCACTATGACCTTGCTTTTCTCAGTTGTGTTGGGTTTTGTTTAAAATAAATGTGACCCAAATCTGATTAGAAAGAGAAAACTGGGATGGAGACGAATATGGAAACTCAATATTTAACAATGGAGTATCAAAAAAATATCCACAAAGATAAGCCTTATCATTGATATGATGTTGGCCCTTAATATATATATTTCTAAAGAATTATAACACAGCAAGATTGTTAGCCTTTTCAGGACTAGGGTGTGTCCTGGGGGAAATCTGACTCGCCTGTCCTGAGAAGCTTATACTACTGTTTTCACGTCATAAACTCAGGTTCAGATTCCCTAATCAAGGGCTGTCCATTGTTATATATAATTAATTAAGTCATATTGTCTCAGGACAAAGCAAAATGAAGGGGGTAGTCTCTGCATGCCTAATGGACATTGAGGCAAGGCCCTAAATTATAGAGAAGAAATTGAAGCTTGATATGGGAAAACTTTACTTCAGTGAGCTGCTTCTATACAAACAGATAGATGGATGAATTGGATGGATGGGTGGGAGGCTGGGAAGTGAACAGGTAGGTGGATGGGTGATTGAATGGATGGGTGAGTAGAAGGATGGGTGGATGGGTGGGGAGTGTAGATGGCTGGATGGGAAGGTGGATGAATGGATGCATAGGTGGGTGGATAAATGGATGGGTGGGGTGGGGGAATAGATGGATGGATAGATGGGTGGGTAGGTGGATATAGATAGATGGGTGGATGGATGGATGGGTGGGTGGGTGGGTAGATAGATAGATGGGTGGATGGATGGCTCATGAGGGTACAGATGAATGTAGTAATGTGGGGAAGAGGGGGAAAAAATCTTACAATGATATTCCACTCAATCATAATGAACTCTACTTGAAAACATTTCTGTACCTTTTCATATTCTTCTAAAATTCCTTTCTTCTTGATATTTCTCTTGGCTAGATAGATGGCTAGAAAAGAAAACAATGACATTTTCCATCATCATCATATTTCAGAACTCCCTTGGCCGCCTCTCTCTCTTCAGGAGGCTGCTGTGCTGAGGTCAGAGTGCTGGAGAGTGCTCAGCCCACCGGATCCCTGCCCCTGGGGGTCCCAATACAGATGACTTAAAGATCGTGACGACAACAAGACAAATGTCACAGAATGCTGAAAAGAAATAAGCAACGTGTCAAGCACACCCCAAGGCAGAGGTGGGGATGAAGTATTTACCATAATCTGTATCTTCAGCGGGCCACTGCTGTGTGGGCCAAAAATATGGCGTCTACAAAAAAAAAAAAAGGCAGAGAAATCATGCTTCACCCACTGGGTTCAGACAAAATCACCTTATCCCTCTCCACCACTTCTGCACTCCTGACTGTGAGGACATGAGGCCAACCATTATCTTTCAAATAAGTTCAGCCCCATGAACACTCAAGGTCAAGGCCAAGTCTCACCTGAAATCTGTAGAGACTGCTATCAGGCTTGAGAATGAGATTCTTGGGGTCTTGAAGGGGGTAAATGTAGCCATACTTGACAATGAAGTTACCCAAGTTCTGCGCCTCTGGGGAGAAGCAGTTCAGACATGATGTCAGGAGCAGGGGCTGAAGGAAGAAGCTCGTTGCCCCACTCCCTCACCCACCAAATTCCACGAGAGTGCCCTGTCCTCACACAGCAGCACCTAAGGAGTGGGGTGGAGGTTCCTGAACTTGACTATGGACAAGCACCAGCCGGGGAGCATGCCAAGAGGACCCCCAGGTCCTGTTCCCAGGACAACTCAGTAAGTCTGGATGGGAAGTAGTGAACCTAGATGTCAACTGGTACCGCAGGTGGCCTGCTGCAGGTGACTTGGGGGTGATGGCTGGGGAAGCCCTGATTCTTTGGATCTAGGTTCTTTGGATCTAGAAAAGATCACATGAATGGTTGCAAATGTCTCTGCTTAACCAACGGACACTTCCTCAATCAAAGAGGAAACAGGAAGGAGGCCATGTTTACTGTCAAGTGCAACTCACCTGCACCCCGGGTCCAGATCTTTCCACTCCTACCCGCCTCACTTTAATTCCCACCCCACCTCAGTTGTTTTGGAAGCAAGGGCTTGTTTCTGGATTTGCATCAATTAAGGGAAAACTTTCCTGTTCTTTTTCAGAAACACCAGTGGAAGCAGGTAGCTTTTCGTGCTCAAGAGAGGGATGCATCCCTCTGCCTGCAGGCCCACCCTGCCCAGGGCCCCAACCTGCAGCCGTATCATCATTGAAGGTTTGGGATGACTTGTTCCCCAGACCCCACCCTGCAAGTCCCACTCCCTCCCACACACACCAGACCCTCGGTTTTCATGCCTTCTTTTATCAACAGCCTTTTTTCTAGGGTGAAGTCTGGTCCCCAGATTCTTTCTGCTCCAACATCCCAGCTTGAGTACCCTGATCAGGGTGCCAGGTTCAAAAGCTGCCCGTGGCTTCCTCTCACTTATCTCCAGATAAGGCAGAATCTGTCAACCTGCTAAGTGGACTCCCACCCTGTCACCACCCTCCAGAGTAAGCTGATGTCACTCCTCCCAATCCCCCACATGACCCCTCCATTTCCTGTTCATTCCATTCTGACATCACTGCTCCTGCTAGTCTCTCCTTCCGGAAAGACCTTCTTAACTCTCCTTCCCCCATTCAGGAGCATCATTTCTTTCCAGAGCAGGGGCATGCAGCACCTATTCTGGGAAGCCTTTCTAGGTCTTTCCAGCTTCCCACTATTTACACACTCTCGATATTTTGTATGTAATAATAACTATTTTGTCCCTAAATTATCATGCTTTTGCTTCTGATTATTTTATGCATGGAAGTGATGTCTCTCCAATTTTACAAGGGATTGAACCTACAGGTGTTTAACCACTGAGCCATACCCCCCAGCCCTTTTATTGATTGATTGATTGATTGATTGATTGAGACAGGATCTCTCTAAGTTGCTTAGGGCCTCACTGAGTTGCTGAGGCTGCCTCTGAACTCGCAATCCTCCTGCCTCAGCCTCCAGGGGCCGCTGGGATTGCAGACATGTACTACCAAGTCCAGCAGGTTTCTTAGAGATAGGCAAAGCCTCCATTTCATTTCTTGTGTGGTGCAGTGGGCACCGCAAGTCTGCCATAACTGCCCATGCAGGACGGACCCTCACCCAGGTTGGAGATCCAGAGACGCTGGATGATCCATTGTAGAACATCGCCTCCTGCAAATCAGGGAAGTATCTGGTCATTGTCACAGCATCCTGACCTATCCTTGGACAGCCATGACCTCTTCTGTGAGGTCACCTGGCCAGTCCCTCCCGGCTCGGCTGTGATCATCCCCACCACCACCTCCCACTTGTATGTCCAGTGCAACTCTGAAGCCTGCAAGTCAGCAGACCTGGAGCGTAACCCGACCTTCACACACTCACTATCAAGCTCTGTTGTTGTGCTTATCTTTTACCTTACAAAAACTTGTGCTTGGACCTCCGTTCATCAGCCAGACAGCAAAGAAACTAAGACTAAACACTGGGAAAACAGACCCAAGGCCAGCTGTTGGAGGGGCTCTAGATAGAGCTGAGACACATGGAAGTAAAACAGAACCAAAGATGGGAAGAAAAGAGGGGGCTGAAGGCCCTGCTGGCTCCCCCACACCCCGTCTCCCAGGCAGAAGGCCCAAAAGGCAGAAAGCTAAATTCCAACCTGGCCTTCAGGTTATCGTGAAGGTGTTTTATCAGGGTGGGAGGAGGGTACCTATTTGAGTAACGGGTTTCAGGTTGATTTCTATCTTTGGACCGTGGAGTGGGGCTTCACTTGTGCTCTTGCAGGAGGCCCTGCAAGTCTTAGAGGCTGGTCGGGAAAATCACAGAGTGAAGATGGGCATGGGGTGAGGCAGGAGAGGCCGGCAGGGGAGAGTCCAGAGAGGACGTGCACACCAAGGGCTCAGATTTATCTAAGGCCGAGGCAAGCAGCCAAGTTCCACCAACGGGACCCCACAGAAGCGCTCCCTGTAGGAGGGCAGCGGCATCTCGGAAGGCAAGGTGCTCTGGGAGCTCACTCAGAAGTCCTCTTCAAATGCCAATGGCCACTTTTTCCGACCAACTTCCTCGCTTTCCAAGGGCCACGTAGGGTCCCTGCCTGCAGGGGAACTGGCATAAAACACATCAAAGAAGAGAGCCAGAACTCAAGACCCCTCTGCTTGCCTCCTCGTGGCTGGACAGTCATAAATGACACTTCTCTCTTCCGAGGCAGGGAAGAGACATTACTGGAGCGCTCCGGGGAGGCCCCTGGGGTCCACTCACATGTTCCCTGGGCTCATCTCCAGATAACACTACCCTCCCTCCTGCCAATATCCCCTAGGGATGCTCTGCAGGCCCTTGGACTCACACACAAGGAGGAGACAGCAGCTCCATCCCTGTGGGGACCTCAGAAGGCCCAGGTGTGAATTAGAAGGTAGGGAAGGGTGGAGCAAGACAAAAGCCATTGTTTTTTTTTTTTTTCTGCCAAACAGCACTTTGTTTTCCTGCTGATTTCATTAAAATAAAACAAACAGCAAGCAAACACAAACCTGACATGAGGCCTTCTGTGATGACCTTCTGGGAGAAATGGCTTCAAGTGACCCCCTGAGTCCTTTTCTCTTTCTTTTCTAACCCATCTGAGAGGAAAACTGTACTATAGAATTCATAAAACCTATTCTGTAAAGGGTGAGCGAGTAAATATTTCAGCTCTGTGGCTCCTGACACAGCCTCTGCATGGTGGATATTCCAACTCCCCCAGTATGGTGTGAAAGTGGCTGTAGACAATGCCTAGGTGCATGGACATGGATGCGTCTCAATAAAACTTTATTTACAAATACAACTGTGGGCCCCATTGGGCCTGTGTGACCAAGTTTGCCAACCCCTTTGTGGGGATCTGTTCCAGGCCAAGATTAGGCCACGAGTTACATCACCTGTCATGGCATGAGGGACACTGGTGACCAGGACCCTCTGGTTCTGCATCTTGACCCCCGTCTCTGGGTTCTGCATGTCCTTCACAAGCGCTTCAATCTGCAAGACAGAGCAAGAGAAGTCATTTCAGAGGCTTTTCATGGCATTGAGTAGGATCCAAAGATACAAAGGAGGACTCTGGGGCGTCCCATCTGGCACAGGAACCTTGAGGGCATTGGGCAGCTTTGATGCCACCACCCACAGACGCAGATACTTCCCCGGCTGGGAGGCCCGGAGAGATTCCTCCTGACATGGAGATTCAGGGAGGCTTTTAAGAGCAGGTGAGAGAGTGTCACTGTGAGCATGGAGGATGACACTGTCCCACGGAGCAAGAGGGACAGAGAACAGAGAGAGGGCAGGTCATAGTGGCCTCGCATGCCACCCCCAGGTGTGGGTTTTATCAAGCAGCCAATGCCAGAGAGCCTTTTGGAGGTGTGACCATGACAGAGAGAAGAACCCAGAGATGGGAAGTCAGTGGGGTGACCTGTTCAAAGTCACCGCATGGTCCAGGCATAGACTGCTGGACTTCTACCCCGCCTCCTACCACTTGGTTTCTTCTCAGCAAGGCAGCCGGATGAGCCTTCCAGTTCAATTAGGATAATTCCTGGACCCTCTCTGCTTGGCCATTCTCTGCCACAGCCATTTCTCCTGGAGTGAATGACAGGGCCGCCCTGCTGGTCTGTGTGGTTGGGATCTCCTTTCTTCTCTGATTCTTGTCCTACCACTCCCCACAAGCTCCTTCCATATTGGTCCCCCTGCTGCTCCCAACAATATCAAACATGCTCCCAGGCTGCCACAGGGCCTTTGCTCTAGCTATTCCCTCTGCCTGGACCAGTCTTCCAAAAAGATCTACTTATCTCAGGATCTCACTTCCTTCTCCTCTGGGGTTCCCAGGAGACCCATGCTGACAATCCAACTCAGAGCTGCAACCCTGAACTCCATGGTTGGCTCTCTTGATCCCCTGCTTACTTCTATAGAACTCACCATCTAACTTGCAAAGTGACTTGCCTATTTATTAAATGGTTTATCGTGTGGTCCCCTTGCACTTGGAAAGTAAGCTCTGTAAGCACCTGTCATTAGACTGTGGTTGCTTGCTACTGTGTTCCAAGTGCCTGGGAGAGTGCCTGGCACACACAGAGTACTCCATAAACAGTCGATGCATGAATTAATAAACACATGAAAACAGCAGCGAGAAGATGGAAGGAGGCAAGACTCTCAGAGCCCTCGGAAGTGACCGTCATCTGCACTTGCAAGGGATCTGGTAGTTCAGTGAAAGGGCAGAGAACAATGCCAAGGTCATGACCTATAGGACCAGAGTTACCAGTGAGCAAAATGGAAAATGCAAAAGAAGGACTGAAGGTGTGGCTCAGAGGTAGATCACCCACCTAGCAGTGACCAGGCCCTGGGTTCTACCCCAGCAAGGCAAAAAATGAAAGGTGGGGGCGGGGGAGGAGCACCTTCTGGAAGCACAGGCTGCTGCTTTGGTATGTGAGCTGTGAAGAGGCCCTGAGACACCCACAGTGTCCGGCAAGGGACTGGAAATGGCTGCCCCAAGCTGAGAAGGACAAGGGTCAGAGCTATGAATTACAGAGTCATAAACATCCAAGAGAGTGTGGAGGCCAAAGAAAATCGACAAATTCTTCCAAGGAAGACTGAACTTCAGGAAGACGGCCACAGGACAGCTCTGATTGTCCTCAGCATCATGTACCCCCATGTTTACTGTGGTTTTCCCCATACATACCCAGCTGTGGCTAAGCTTAGTATGTGAATTAGGCCCATCAGAGATTAATAATGACTAATGATAAAATAGGACAACTCTAACAATATACTAACAGCTATGTGAATGCCCTCCCCCTCTCTTCTCTCCAAATAGGAATTTTCCATTTAGTGCTCTCAGGCCAAGGTTGATTGTGCATATCACATGGAATGAAGTGAAACCACTGGAGTTCGATCCCTAGTACCAGGGAAGCAATCAATAAAGTGAAACCATGGATAAGGGGGCTACTGCACAGGACAACAGGGCAGCTCAGGAGGCACAGTGACGAAGGCAGGTTCACGATATCAGCAGCACCTGTGCAGTGGGTCAGGAGGACAGAGCTCCCGAAGTGGACCTTACAAAGGTGAGCAGGACGTGGGCAGCAGAAATTGGAATGGAGGGTGGGTGTCCCAGCAGGAGCAGGGGCTCAGAATAGGCACCAGCAAGCGGGAATGAGAAACCTCCCCCTGCCCCTGGCCCAGAGCTCTCTAGAGCACAGCTGGACAGATCCTCAGGGAGGGCTGCACCTCAGACCAGCCTGTCCACACCCTAGCCAGTGCCCAGAGAAAAAGAGCGCCCCAACTGACCTGCTTCCCCTCAATTTAACTGACTTGGTCATGTCCTCATTTTTCTCCTTTCATTTAACGAAATAGCACCCCAACACCCTACAGCCCATGACAATGAACTTCAGGAAGGGCCTTTTATCATTCAAAGGTGAACCCCAGGGTCCCACATCCCCTGTGGAGTTTCTTTCTCTCCCAACTGAAGGATTTGGGGCAACACAGTGACCTCTCTGAATCTCCTTCCTCCATCATAAAAATAGGGACCAAGATAGTACATATCCCACTAACAGATGTGCTTTTGTAATCTCATGGAATCTAATTAAGTAACTGCACAAGAACATTTTATAAGAAGAAATATGTATATCACATATGTATAAAGATAGGTTGAATATCTCTTATCCAAATGCTGGGACCAGAAGTGTTTGGGATTTCAGATTTCTTTTTTTTTTTCTGGGGGGGGGGGTGCGGTTTCAGACATACTGCAATGTCTTAGGGTGGGACCCAAGTAAATACACACATGAAATTCATTTAGGTTTCATTTACCCCTCATGTATATAGTTGTATATATGGTGCACATATACACCCTGTGCAAATACCAGAAGGTGATTTTATATAGTATTTTAATAACTTTGTGCACAAAACAAGTTTCGACATGGACTTTTCCACTTGTGGTATCCATCATGTTCATGCTCAAAATGTTTCAGATTCCGAAGCATTCGAGATTTCTGATTTTGCCGCTTACCTCTGTAAGCATAAAGATGTATGCTTTATAAGGAGACACACATGTTAGTTGTTATCATCATTAATAGTAGCAGACTGAGCACTGTAATCCCAGCTACCCACGAGGCTGAGGCAGGGGGATTACCACTTTGAGGCCAGCCTGGGCAACTTAGCAGGATCCCATCTCAAAACAAAACATCAGCAGCATTCATACGATTAATGTATTTTTGAAACTTTGTATGCACTGCCATGGTCAGATGCCCAGGAATAATAACCCAGTTTTGTTTCTCAAACAAAAACAGGTACTTCTTGAGCACCCAGGCAGTGCCCCGGCACTGTAGGGGATACAGCAAGGTAAAAGGCATACTCCCAGCCCTTGGGGAGTTGCAGAGACAAGTATGTGAAAATCAAGAGGGCAGGCACCATGGCTCACATCTACAGACTCAGCATTCAGGAGGTTGAGATGGAAGATCGCTTAAGCCCAGGAGTTTGAGACCAGCCTGAACAACATAAGGAGACCCTGTCTTGAGAATAAAGAATCAACAAATATAAAAGCAAAGAGTCTGGATGCAGAGAGAGCTCAGTTCAAATCCCTGCCCCAGTTAAGATGCTAGAGGCCTTAGGTAAATTCCACTAAGACTCATTTGTGTAAAATGGAGATTACGACAGCATCTACATTATCATAGGGATGTTGTTAAGATTAAATGAAATTAAGCATTTAAAGCATTTAGGACCAAGCTATGCATGAAGTAAGTATTTATGAGATTCCAACCACAGACTAAATTATACACCAAGAAATAAGAAGGCACTGATGGGCGTAACAGCCAGGAGAGGAGGATGGTGTGGTGCCCTCCAAGGGCGCGTGGCGTCGAGAGGCCTGAGCTTCAGGTGAAAGGGTGGATTGGGAATCCTTGCACACCGTGGGTGGGAGGGAAACTGATGTGACCACTGTGGGAAGTAGTTTGGATACACCTCCAAAATAACAGAAAGAGATTCAACAGTCCTGCCTCTGGGCATAGATCCCAAAGAACTGAAATCAGGACTAGAAGAAGGGTCTGCCCTCCGTGTTCACTGCAAAAGCTGAGGTGTGGAAACCACCTAAGTGCCCGCAGATAAATGGACAAAGATAACTTAGACAGAGACACATAAGAAGAAAATTCTGCCATACACAATATGCATGAACTGTGGGTCATTACAGTTCATGAAATGAGCCAGACTAGAAGACAAATGCCTCCTGGTCCAACTTTATGAGGTCCCTTAAAAACAGACAAATTCCCAGAATGGTGTTTGCCAGGGGCTAGTGGGAAAGGGAATGAGAACTTGCTAATCAATGGATATAAAAATCTCAGTTATGACAAATAAGTTCTAGAAATCTGCTGTACAATATAATACTTGAAGTTAATAATGCTGTACTGTACATTTAAAATTTATTAAAAGGGTAGATCTCCTGCTAAGTGGTCTTACCACAATAAAATGAAATTGAAATTAAAATTTAAAAAGAGAGACTGACCCAGCTGTATGCAAGGTAAAGGTCATTCCAGGAAGCCCTGAATTGCAAACACTCTCCCTGTGTCTTTCCTCTTCCCTATACAGTCTACTCCTTCCTGCACCTGGAAGGCTTCTTGCCTTTCCAGGAGTGTAGGACAAGGTCCCAACTCAAGGCTGAGGGGTGGGATTTACTAGTTCCGTCTTTGATGCAAAACCAGCATTTGCTTTTGAACCCAAATCTCTAAGAAATGGGCTGAGATCAGGTCACAATCAAGACCGCTCCCAGGCACAGAGTGACTCAGCCGGCTAGCAAGACCCAAGCAGCATCAGGGACTCCCTGAGCAAGACAGACTGCAGGCTTCATCTGCAGGCTGTCCTGGCTCACGGAATTGTCTGGAATGGAGGATGTTCATTTCAGATCCACTGGAACTTATAGCCCTTAGCCTTCTGCAAGGTCAGAGCTTGTCACAGTCTGGAGCCATGGTTCAGACATGAGGGGTGGCAGGAGACAGAGAAGCAAAGAGACAGGTGGGTGCTGCAGAGAGGCCGGGAGGCTGCTGCCCCTGGGGATGGCCAGGGGAGATAGTGGACTAAAAGCCCATATAAATCTGAGGGCTGTGGAAGTGACTTTGCTTAGAGTTCTTAGCCAACAATGCATCTTGGATTTATGTATTCCAAGAAGTCCTGGATTTTCTAATGTCAAACTTCAAGACTCCCCTCTCTCATATTAGATGCCAGAAGAAACGCTGTATTCATTTTAAATATTTTTATTAGGTGAAACAACAGCATTTTGTGGAAATAGGGGGCCCATATGGAATCCCACCTTGTAAGTTAGAAACCTGAGATTCTCAAAAGTCAGAGTTGATTCTTTGTCTTTGCATTTAAAAAAAAAATTATTATAAAGGGTTCGAAAATAACTTTCAGAGGAGGAATAATGAGAGTTATTTTAAAAACACAATGAGAGGAGTCAGATTTCTTTCTAGCAGGTGTGTCACCCTTCACAGAAAGAAGGAGCTGTGTGGGAGGGGGCCTCACATGGACCTTGGGAACATTTTGAGGGAGTTCAGCATGCTGAGTTTCCAATCAATTTTCTTTTTTTTTTTTTTTAATATTTTTTAGTTGTCAATGGACCTTTATTTAATTTATTTAAATGCAGTGCTGAGGATCAAACCCTGTGCCTCACAAATGCTCTGCAAGTGCTCTACCACTGAGCCACAACCCCAGCCCCCTCCAATCAATTTTCTTCAGACTTTTCTTGATGCAAATTCTTGTGAGTGGTCTCTTCAATCACCTGAGCAGGAAATGGCAGGATTCTAACTCATGGCACTGAGAGATGCTGTCATACACTGAATTGTGTCCGCCCCCAGCCCCTTCAAGTTTATATTGTGAAATCCTTACCCCCAGTACCTCAGAATGTGACTGTTCGGGGACAAAGAGTCTTTAAGGTGAAATGAGGTCATGTGGACGGCCCTAATCCTATATGGGTTTGGGAGGCACTAGTAGGAAAGATGACATGAAGACTCAGAGAAAACAGGCCAAGGAGAGAATCCTCAGAATAAAACAACCCTACCACAACTTGCTCTCAGACTTCCAGCCTCCATAACTGTGAGAAAATAAATTTCTGTTGTTTAAGCCACCCAGCCTGTGGTGCTTTGTTATGGCAACCTGAGCTGACTGATACAGACTCTTTTCTATCCTGAATCAGAAAAATCCCTTCCCCTCACAAAGAACACAAACTCAGTTGCTTCCCATGTTGTTCAGAAAGCCTTGCCTTTCTTCTCCAAACTGCTGCAAACTTTCCTACCAGCCTACTATGACCTGCGGGGCATCCCTCTGGAGATGAGAGTGAGCCACAGCCTTCCCCGCCCTTGAACATCAGTGCCCCTCTTCCAAGCCACATCAGCTCCCAGCTCCTCACGAGATGAAGAATCAGCCCCATCGTGTTCCCAGGCAACACATAAATGCCGCACAATCAGACTACCACCGAGCCCCGTCAGGCCCTGCATTGGGTGTGGGGGGTGGAGGGGGAGATATCAGCCCCACAGTTCTTCTCTTGGATGCGTGACTGCAGGTGTGCCTGGGACCCTGACATCGTGAAGGGATCAGAAACGCTGGCTTTGACATCCCACCCACCAGGCCCACGCTGCTCCACGAATTAAGAAGCTGTCACTCACTGCAGAATATCTCAGGGGCTGGAATTTTCCTTTAAGCTGGAGAAGGTTCCCAGGGGAACAATAATAATCATGACTTCCCCATATCGAGATGGGGGAGGTGACCTCACAACAGCTGTTGTTCTAACAGGAGGGTGAGCTCTTTCTAATAAACCCAGCCACAAGGAGTCAGTGGCCAGCCCACCCCAGCCTGCACCATGCCGTGGCCCCTGTGTGATGACCCCAGCCAACAACAGTGATGGGTGACTTCCAGGGACTGTGCTTTTATATTTCACACATCTCTTTTCTGCCCATTAAATCCGGCCTTATGAATGTCTGTTAACCCCCTCCTGGACCGTCAGGTTCTGGGTCTTCACTGGCACCTGCCTCCAACCTCCAGCATGTCCCCTGGCCCGGGGGCCCTCAACCACAGCCCCACCAACATTTTCAGCAGGATCACTTTTTGCTTAGGGGCTGTTCAGTGCATTGTTGGATGTTGGCATCTCTGGTCTCTACCCACTAGATGCCAATAAAAGCCCCAGTTGTAATAATCCCCCAGTGCATCTACACATTGCCAAATGTCCTCAAGGAATGTCATCTTTGTTGCACTTCAAACCGCCTGGGAAGCTTTCTTTCAAAGACCAATGCTTGCCGGGTGCAGTGGGGCATACCTGGAATCCCAGCAACTCGGGAGGCTGAAACAGGAGGATTGTAAGTTCAAGATCAGACTCAGCAAGTCTGATATTGAGGCCCTAAGCAACTGGGCAAGAATCTGTCTCAAAAAAATAATAATAATAAAAAGGACTGGGGGTGTAACTCAGTTGTAAAGCGCCCTGGGTTCATCTCCAGTACCAAAAAAAAGAAAAATTGCTTAAGCCCCACCCCAGGCCAGGCCAACGTAATCTGAAACTCTAAGGACTGTGACTTGATATTGACATTTTTAAAGGTACATCCAGAGTTGGAAAGCCTCACACTGTCTCATCAGAATTATCCTTCTCGAATGTGAATCACCTCATCATATTCATCCCTGGTTGACATCAGAGAGCTTCTTGTTAAACACATAGAGCACCAAATCCTCAGCATGTCATAAGAAGCACTTCAGTTCTAGGCCCTTCTCACCTACCAGCCCTGCTGTCCACCAAACCCAAACACTTCTTCTGCCCTCTCTGGGTCAGCACTCCTGACCGCTGAGCAGCCTCCAAAACGACCAGACTATTTCACATGTTTTGTGTTTTGTACCTGCCTAAAATGTCACTCATCTTCCCATTCTCCTGCCAAAAACAAAAGACTCGTTTTTCATAACTCAGCTCCGTTGCAGGTCCCCCCGAGAAACCTGCCCTGATTCCCACCCCACCCCCCAGGTGGAGCTGACCTCTACCCCTTGATGGAGCCTCCAACAGTGTTTGCCATGGTGCATGGAACGTGTTTTTCTCCTAATTTACACATCTGTCTGTCTCCAGAGACTCTAACCTCCTTGGTATCCTAACACTGGGACATCAGTGCTCCATTATCTACACTGAATGATACAAGCAAGTGATACCACTTTCTTCCCAGGTGGTCAGTGTTCCTCTTCAGCAAAATATTCAGTATTCCTCCTTCCCAAGCAAAAAGAGGAGGAGGAGGAGGAGGAGGAGGAGGAGGAGAGAAATGGAGCCACACAGGAAAGTCAAATCATCTCACAAGGCTTCTTTCTCCAAAACAGTCAGTCCTATAGTGAATCCCGGTAACTGGAACCCGCTGGGACGTGGTCCAGGACCAGAACTAAAGCCCACGGTGCTGGAGCCACAAGAGTCCACTCAGCTGTGTCATCAGTCCCCTGTGTGTCCTCAGCTAAACCCCCAGCAATGCGCCTGGGCAGGCTGGCCCTCCATCTCTTCCCACCACATCCTAAACCAGCCCAGGCATCACAGGTGGGCAGCGTCTGGGCTGAGGGGCAGTCTCCCCCGCATGGAGTATGAGGTGAGCACACAAAGCAAGAGCCTTAGGAATCGCAGAGGGAAGGGCCCTTGACCAGCTCCACTCTCCCCAGTGTGAGACACAGCCATGTCCTGGGTAGCTGGAGTTGGGGGAGGCACAGGAGACCTTGAGTGAACTCTCCTAGCTCAGGAAAAAAGAAGACATCCCTTCCATCCTCTTATTCACACCAGGAGTCTTCTTAATTTGCCAATCTGTCAAAAAGCAAACCACCTTCAAAAGTTTCCAAGGGCACTGTGGTCCCCTCTGTCTCACCTACCTTTCCACACTCCTCTCCCCTTCCCTCCAAACTCCATCCATTACTGAACAACCATCCTCAAACCCACCAGATTTCCTGAGCCTCCCTGCCTCGGCCCATGCTGTTCCCTCTCCTGGAACATCCTTCCCCCTCTCTGCTTGGAACGCCCTCCTATATGTTCTTCAGTCCTCACTCTGTGTCCCCCAGACACACTGAGCCAGGTCTTCCCACAGACACCACACTCTGACCCACATCATGGGGAATTTCACAGCACTGGATCACTATGGGGACAGATGGTGGCCAGTCCTGTATTTTTTCCTGGTTCCATCACTTTGTGACTGTATGACTGGCAAGTGGCTTAACTTCTCCAAGTCTCAGCTTCTTCCTCCATAGAACAGTGACCCTCCCCACTGTCTGAGGGAACAGATGAGAGGAGGAATGTGAGTCCTCTGCCAGGAACACGCACAGGCTTTGAACCGGTGGAGAATGACACTGCACCCAAGGCACATTTCAGGCTTCTCCAGAAGGCTAGATGTCACCTCCAGAAGGTGGACAGAGTGTGACAACTGTCCTGGGATGCCCAGGCTAGTGCATTGCTAAGAATCCCCTGGCACAGGCTCCCAACACCTGTCTTGCAGCCTTTTGCCCTGCTCTCGCTTTAGGAAATCCGTGATGTGATCAAGGGACTCAATATATGCAGCAGACAGGGTTGTTGATGGCATGAGGCAAAGAAAACAAAAATATACTGGAGGTGGGACAGGGTCTGTAGGCACAAAGAAGGAAGTCACTCTGCTGAAGGGTCAACAGAACCTGCCTTCAGAGAGGAGTGGCTGGGAGTGGGGCATGAGAAGAGGAGGAGAGGGAGGTTGGCAGAGGGGAGATAGGACTTAGAGGGGGCTGGTACATGAAGGGGCATGGGACAGACTCCCAGAGAGCAGGGGAAGTCACTGAGTCAAGAGCCCCTGAGAAGCATCCTAAACTCTCCTGGTCTTCCACTCCTGGCGGTGGAGGGCAGGGGGGGGGGAAGCTGGAGCAGGGGGCGAGAGCAGCGTCATGAGTGGCCACACTGAGAAGGGTGGACGGAATCCTGAGCGTGGGAAGCCACTTAGGGTTTTGGGTGAAGGAGATCATCGTTGGTTTGGGAAAGGAAAACAGTGGTTGTATGCCATGAAGGAAGGGTACATCGAGTGGAAAGGGAAAAGTGGGGTGAGAGCAGAGGCCAGGGTGGAGGAAGGAGACGAGGGTGGAGGAGGGGAGGCTGGGGTGAAGAAGGGGAGGCTGAAAGCAAGACACCAGGTAAAGAGAGAAGAATCTACTAGATTCTCTTCCATCTTGATGGAAAAGAATGCCCAAGATTCAATAAAAGCAAGCTGAACGTCTCCAGAAAATTATTCTCTGAGTCCCCAAGTCACAGCTGCCCTGCCTGGGAGAAGAAAGCCGTCCTGGGATAAAACCCAGAAGATGGTGTTAGGCTCTCATACACTAGACTTGGGCAGTTTCTTTGGCTTTGAGAAACTGGCATCTGTGATACTGGCTTTTTGGTTCTTTTCCGGCAGGACAACATTCAGCCACCCTCAGTGGACAGAGCGTGGCAACTGTCCTGGTGTGCCCAGGATTGTCCAGGCTTTAACACATTTAGCAAATCGAAACGGTTGGTCACTGACTACGACAATTTGCTTAGCTCCTGGGGCTCAGGGCAGGGCCCAGCTTGTCAAAAGCATTCAGCTAATTCTACTCAACAGGATAAGCCTAAGAGGATGGACACCACACGGCGAAAAGTGGCTGTGCTTCGGAAGGGCAGACGGTGACCTGGGACCTAATCCTCTGTCGATCTCTTCCCACACTCGATATCTCAAAAGCCCAGAACAAAACGAACCACTTCATCCCCAAACACATCACTCTCCAAGTGCTCTCCACCACCACGCCCTCCGTGTCCATCCAGAATGGACACCCTGTGCCTGGTCACTTGGTCTGAGAAAGCATTTACAACAGACGGGACAAGGTTGTGATGTTGCTGCCAGCCACTATCAGAGGGAGATTCAAGTGCCCATCCACAAATGAGGGCTCTCTTCACATTGTAAACAGGGTGGCCTTGATCCTACCGATCACATCATTTTCATCGTCTATGTATACACACAAACATACTTATTTTATAATACTGCAGTTTAGGATCAGAAAAACATGGCCAAAAGACATGTTGATTTATCATCCGGATGTCTTACAACAATACCGGCAGGTTGTGTCAAACCTCACAGCCTCAGCTGAACTGCCTCTGGCACCCTCCTCTCCGAGTAACAGGTTGTTTCCAGCCTCCGGCAGACCATCATAGCTGGCTTCAGATTCTCCACTACAAACAGTTTCCACGAAACCCTCATTATTATAGTCTTCAAAAGCAACACACAAAGCAAATAAGTCATTTCATACAATCTAGCGGCGCGAACCGCCCAAAAGGGATGCCCAGCACATCCTCGGACTCTCCCCAGACTCGGACCCCGCCCACCTGCCAGGGCCCAGGTGTGGGCACCCGGGTTACCTTTTGGAGAAATGCCATCCTCGGCCTGTACTGCTGGCCCTGGTGTCGGATCGTCATCCTGGACCCTGGATGGATCTACCACCACAACACAAATGGGAGAGAAGAGGGAAAGCCCCAAGTTAGCAAGCCAGCCTGGCCCGCCCAGCCTGGGCGTCGACCGTGATGCGCGGGGCGGGGAGCGCGCAGAGCTCCGGCTGCCGCCCGCGGCCCCTCGACTCTCCCTCGCACCCGCCGACTTGCAAAGCAGCTGGAATCCGCGCCAGCCAATCAGCGAGCGGCGCCGCGGGCTCATTAGCATGCGCTGCGAGGGCGCGCACCTGCCACCAGGGGGCGGCGTCCGGTCCTACCTGTACCCCCGCGGAGCCTCAGGTGAGACCTCAGGAGGGAGCCTTTTAACCTGGGCGAGTTACGTACAAAAGTGAGAGAAAATCCTCATCAATAAAGTGTGGTGGAAACACAGGCTTTCCTGCACCCTCTTTGCCCCTAAGCAGCTAGGCAACCTTGGGCAACTTCTTTAAATCTCCAAGAATCAATATCGTCATGAGAAAAGTAAAATTTTTTAAATGAGGTAATAATATCCAATAGAAAGATTCCCCTACCTGTCAATGGAGAAATGTATAACACAGTGCTTGGCCCTAAACAAATGTTTGTTTGTTTGTTTTTTGGTTTGTTTATTTGTTTTTGTTTTTGTTTTGGGGGGGGCAGGATGGGGGGAGATCAGTAATGATGACTTATTGACACAAAATAACAGGAATTTGTAAAATGATGGCTAAAATATAGAAGTGAAGAAGAGAGAGAAAGGCTGTAGTGCCTACTGACCCAGTTGTCTAGCCTTGGGAAAATTATATTTTACTTCTTTGATTCTTGGTGTTGGGCTGGTTTGTTTGTCCATTTTTAAGTAAACTTTTAATTTTTGAAGCATTTTTAGATTTGCCACAAAATTGAGCAGAAGGGTGTAGTATAAAGATTTCCCATATATTCTCTCCCCGGACATTCATGGTTTCCTTCTTTATCAACATCCCTACCTAGAGTGGTACGATTGTTACAATTGACGAACCTAAAATGATGCATAATTATTTTAGTGTTTTCATCTCTAGAAAAATAAAAGGTTAAAGACCCTAAGTAACCAAGACCCTTCAGCTTTGTCATATAAAGCCCTTTGTCCTATTTACACTGGGTGAGTGGACACTAAGTGTAGCAATAAAATGTTTAACTTGGAAGAATAGAGCTTTGCCTTAGGAAGGCACAGTCAGCCAATGACCTTTTAAAGTAGAGGTTGTTATCCATTTTTTTTTCCTTTCAGGTAATATTTACCTTAATGATTTGATGAGCACTATAGACATTCTCTCAGGAAGACGTGCACACATTCGGCACTGACTCAGGGTTGCAGACAATCTCAAGGGGTTTGTGGTTTGTTCCCTGTGGAGCCTTTCCAGTAGCCCCTGATTCAGAGCCTCCAATGCAGAGGACCTGGATGCTGCAGGGGTCTATCTGTGCAGATGAGGTCTCAGAGGTCTGGGAAGTATGTTCACGGAGCAAATTTGTGCCTAATGTCATACAGAACATGCGCAAGCAGACAGTCCCTGAGGTTCCTTCAGCTTCAACACACCTTAATCCTTTAATTCCTAAGAAGAGAGAAGATGATAAGGGACTTTCCTGATACGAAGGATGAGAAAACATAAATTATTCAGGAGCAAAGAGGGGCAAAAATACAAGGAGTTTTGCTCAGTAATGGGATAGGAGAGATCTCAGAAGGCCTGCCACAGTCCTGCCTACCTCTTCTATAGTGCTCTGCTCTTCAAGCAACCATGTTTTGTGGGACCCACCCTTAGGGATACTGGACATGTAACCCTGAGGTCAGTTCCTGGCCCATGATATGGCTAAGATGTGGATCCAAAAAGCTTAGGTGAACTTGCTAGATTATTACCTTCACAAATGTCAAGTCAAGCCAGAGAGATGTAAAGTCAGGGCCAAAGAAGCCAAGGTAAAAATGCAAGCTGAAGTTAGGAAACCGCAGATGTAAGATGGGTAGAGGGGGCCAATCAGAAAAGGGAAGCAGCTGGGCACCGAGCACCGTGGTGCACATCCGTAATTTCAGCAGCTCAGGAGGGGGAGGCAGAAGAACCTCAAGTTCAAGGCCAACCTCAACAACTTAGCAAGACCCGAAGCAACTTAAAGAGACCCTGTCTCAACATAAAAAGGGCTGGGGATGGCTCAGTGGTAAAATGACCCTGGGTTCAATCCCCGGTGGTGGTAGTAGTAGTAGTAGAAGAGGGGGAGGAGGAGGAGAAAAGGGAAGCAAATAAATTGCACAAGCCAAGAGCAGCCAAGCTAAGCTGGGTCAGAACCCTTCCAAGACTAAGGGCATCTTCCTATCTGAGTCTCTTTGTCTTGCAACTAAAAGGGCCCAGTGTATAATGTGGTGGTAAAGGTTTAGGAAGTGTCCTGGAAGTGGGGTGGGGATGGATATCATTACCATATTTATTTTAAACAGCAAACACTGTATGCCAAGCATTGTGCTAGAGTCTGGAATTCAAAGTAGAATACGACCCAGTCCTCACCAAGGACCTCATCTGGTGGGCACGGTGGAGAGAATACTTGCACAAAAAAAATGGCATAAAACAAAATCTGATGGGGATCCAGACGACACAATACAAGGCTTTGTAGAAGAGTACCCTCATCCAGGCTGAGTGGAGGACAAGATCAGGGAGGCTTCCTGGAGGAGGGGTCTTGAAGGAAGATGGGGAGCTAACCAGGTGAGAGGGCACACAAAGTTACCCTACAGACAACAGCAACCAGAAAAGGGGCAGAGGCAAGGATCAGAAGGCCTGGAAGGTGGGGACAAGGGTTCGCTGGACACCAGCCCACAATAGTGGTGCCGTTTGGAGAGGCTGGGTGTGGGGTTAGAGAGGAAAGGACGTGAGAGAACTTGCCAGAGTGACAGAAATGCTCTACTCTTGACAAGAGCAAATTCACCTCCACAGGTAGATTGTGTGTCAAAACTCATTCAGCTGTACTGTTAAAATCAGAGCATGTCATTATGTATAAACCACGCCTCGGTCAACTTTACCTTGCAATAAGGCAGAGGGCACAGTACTAACTTCCAGTCCTGTGACTCAGATGAGCACACATGTCACCAACGTCAGGGCCACTGTTGTCCTTGGTGTTCTCAACAGCATCAACAAAAGGGTGTGACTCAGGGCCTCAAGTAGAGTCACGCTGCCCTGAATATCCCACACTGTGATCCATGTAGTCCTGGACCTTGTCCCCAAAGAATAAGACCTCGTCGTGGTACAACGATGTGTCATCCACCAGAAGCATCGATGCCCTTTAAAACCCGGGTCCAAGAGCCTCTCAGTAAAGTGTCTCTCCACCCCCAGCCAACTCAGTGCTTGAGTTCAACCCACTGTGCCAAGTGCTGGGCTCTCAAGCTTAAGGCACACTCCCCACTCCCGTGCCCCTCTCCCAGTCTAGGAGAAATGATGGACAGAACCTTAAATAGTTCATTCCAACATGAGGGAAGGGTGAGACCACTTCCAGGCAGAGACTTCCATGAAGGAGCCCCTGGAGCTGCAGATGGGTCCAGAGGGGAGCAGATGCCAGAAGCCATAACCATTTCCCAAACCCAAAGGGAGACAGAACCAGAGCCCTGGTGGAAGGACTGCCTTCTTGGAGGGGCACCTGGTGGAAGGACTGCCTTCCTGGAGGCCAGAAAGGAAGCTGGGGAAATAAATGACCATCTCTCTCTTTCATTCTGTCCTCAGTCTCCTGTGGGTGCCTCCCTTTGTCCAGCCCTGACTTGAATCCATTGAAGGCTGGGTGGCCCAGTCTTTTAGGGTCAGCCCTTGGGAGCATGAATTCAGGCAGCAAAATGCAAAGGATGTGGGGGATGGAGGGATACTGGGAAGGAAAATTATGAAAAGACAGGACAAGGGGTTAAATATCTATTATGGTGTGGATGCCCAGAGATGTCCTACGTTCTGTTCATCCTATGTCCCACTCATGCTGTGTCCCCAAGCACTTTCGACAGCTCCATGACAGCACTGTCTACACCTCCGTGAACAGCCATCTCCCTGACTTAGACAGAAATGGCGTCAGGTCCTCCTGACTCCCTGGGCCACTGGACATGCTGTACCACCATTTACATTCATATAATTCTGACTCATTTGAAGTTGTTACAAGTGTTTATTACATTTGCCATTCTAAAAAATAAATCATACAGAGCAGGGAAAACTCTCTTAGATGCTGAATGTTTCTTCCCAGCTCCTGTTAGAGAGGTAACAGCTCTTGAACACTCTGGTAGGGAAGCCACAGGGTCTTATGTCCCACAAAGTGAGCCTGCAGGGTCCACTCTCTGGTCAGCTCAGCTCGAGGAAACGGTGGTAGGGCTAACTACACCCACCCTTCTCTCTAGTTCCACCTTCTCCACAGAAAACCTATTTTAGCCCTCCAGAAGCTGGCCCCACCTGGTGGCTCATGTGCTTGATTATGTAGAGGGGAATAAAGGAACTGCACTTTCTGGAAGGTTTCCTGCCTCTCCCTCATCCAGGGGTTGGTTATTCAGAAACGGTTTTAGCCCAGTAGCCACCACCACAAAACACAGTCCTGTAATAAAAACACGGTCCCTGTTATCCTTCTTATCCTAAATTAAATTAAATGGATGCATTCGGAGATGAGAGCTTTCACGAGCATTGCTAAAGAGAACAAAGTCAGGCCTTGCTCTCCCTCCCCGCCTCCCAACTCAGCAGCGTGGCCTTCCCTCTCTCCACCAACCAAGTCACGTTGCAAACGTTGAATGGCATCTGCCACTTTTTCAAAAGGGTATAATCATTTCTCATTATGGAAAATTTGGAAGTATAGAATTCTTTTTATATAGCACTGTGGGAAAGGTATTTTTACAACTTGAAATAGGCTTTGGATTTAAGGTGGAGCTGAGGTCAAGGTGGAGTGTGAAGCCTTCAAGATGCAGGATGTGCGTCCTGGTCCCCACTCGGCCTCTGACGAGGTGGGTAGCTTTTTACAATATAATTTTTGAAAGTTTACCTTTATTTATCAGGGTATAAGTAGTGGTGGCACAAGAAACTCAGGAGGGTGACGCAGGAGGATCACAAGTTCAAGGTCAGTCTGGGCAACTTAGAAAGACTCTGTCTCAATATAGAAAAATAAATAAAAAGGGTTAGAGATGTAGCTTAGTATAGAGCACCCCCGGGTTCAATCCCCAGTACTAACCACAATAAAAGATGTAATTGGTATACAGTAAACTGTTGATATTTAGAGTGTACAATCCTGTAAGTTTACACACACACACACACACACACACACACACACACACATATGCACACATATAAAGTAATGCATTCAATCAAGATCAACATAGGGAATATATCCATTATCCTCTAAAGTTTCCTTGTGCCCTTTTTGACTCCTTCCCCCTCTATTCCCCCACAATCACTGATCTGCCTTCTGTCATTATGGATTGGTTGGATGGGTGACTTTGATCAAGTTACCTATCTCTTTGAATCTCTTGTTTTTCACTAGTAAGAAGAATCACACTTAATAAATGTCAAAATCCCCACCCCATTTTAAAATCCCATTATTTCAATATTCTAAATAGAATCTTTAAAAACTCAATGATCCCTAAAGGGTAACAGAGTGAGATTTAGTGATTCCTACAATGTGAGTACCTCTGGACTTAGAACTTGGCACCTTACCCACATCCTCCTCAATCTATATATCTTGCAATATATCAATCTTTCTATCATCTGTCTATTGCTGTTTCTCAATACACCAACCAAACCTTGAGAAAGCTAATTCTGCTCTTTCCCATTCTCCCTTTTGTCTTTAGTAGATAGCCCTTCTGGGCTCAAAACTCAAGCTACCCTGCCGACACAAAATTGAATGTTTTGCAAAAAGTACAAACCCCTGTAATCCCAGTGGCTTGGGAGGCTGAGGCAGGAGGATCGTGAGTTCAAAGCCAGCCTCAGCAAAAGTGAGACACTAAGCAACTCAGTGAGACCCTGTCTCTAAATAAAATACGAAAAAAAAGGACCAAGATGTGGCTCAGTGGTTGAGTGCCCTGAGTTCAATCCCCAGTACCCCCCAAAAAAGTACCAGCCCTTATGAGAGGAGGGAACGGGGGTGACTGCCAATAAGTCTGGGGCATAACCCTCGGAATAGACCAAAACCACTAAACTGTTCACTCTAAAGGGGTGAGTTTCACAGCATGTGGATGATATCTCAGTTTTCTAAAATTACAAACCCAGAGAACACTGCCGTTTACCAAGTCTGAATTTCCTGGGGAGCTGTGCTACGCTGCCCCTCCCTTGCTCAGAGGCCTTCGGTGCCCCCCACCAGGCTCCAGCATGGAGTGCTTCTCTCTGGTCTGGCCCAACCTGACTTTCCAGGCACAGTGTCACTGAGTCTCCGTGTGAAGTTTCCTTTCTAGCAAGGCTTGGGGTTTGCTTTTCCGACAGCCAGCAGGGGTGGAGCCCCACCTTCAGCTCTGTTCTCTTGCTCTGCTCTGTGGAAAATTCCCTCCTCCGTATTTCTGACAAATGAAACCCACCTCTGCTTCCCTGCTTCAGACCCCAGGCCAAGTGGCGCCATCTGAGGAGACGCCTCCCTTCTCAGGCAAGAGCTGTCCCCCCCCCCAGTGACTTGGGGCCCTAGATCCTTGTCACCTATCATACCCCCACCCCCCATCAGTGACTTTCATCCAGAGCGAGGGCAGCCAGGGACTTCTAAGCAGTTGTTTCCAGGTTTGTTTTGGAGCAAGGAGCAGATGTTATTGGTGACACTGCCGATCTCTGGGACCTCACTGACCGCAGTCGCTGGAGCAGGGTGGAGAACTAGTGCACATGAGAAGCTCTGGCCAACAGGCACAAGCTGGCTGCCCGATGCGAGGGTTCCTAGGACTTTCTCCCAGGCTACTCCACCACCCCTCACCGTCCCCCCTCCCGCTGCTGGCCTTGTCCTTCTGCTGGGCCCTCAAGAGCATTCTTCATGAATGGTCCTCTCGGTCCTCATGGAACATTCCACCACATCTTCCCCCAAAGTGCACCTGGGCTTGTCCCCTGAGATGTCATGCCCACTGCAGGAAGATTGCTTTGCTCCCCTGTCATTGCCCCTAGGCAATGACATCTAGGCTGGCATTAGGAGCCCCTCCCCCCATGTTGCCATGGCCACTTCTGTGCCATTACTCTTCCCCCTTCATGCTGAACACTTCCTCCTCGAGGCTCAGGCACCAACTGCACCACACCCCGTCCTCCTTGCTCTCATTTGTCTTCCTCCAGAATTCCCCCAGAACTTGGCACCTTACCCACATCCTCCTCTTATTATCCTGGGTGATCTCACTAGTGAGTGACCCAGAAAACTCCTGAGTCTCACGAGCCCTTGACCTCCTCCCTGCCACTGATCTTTGCATCTGTTTCCCTTTAGCCATCGACGTACAGGGCCATATGTTGGCCCTTACCCAAGCTGGGCCATCTTTCGAGCCTGAACTCCCATAACTTGCCCTCTAAGCCCAGCATCTACTTGCCCATTTGCATGATCTTAAAACCTCCAGGCCTCCCAGCCTCTCCAGAAATTGAGGCAGGAGGATCATAAGTTTGAGGTCAGCCTCAGCAACTTAGTGAGACCCTGTCTCAAAATAAAAAATAAAAAGAGCTGGGAATGTAGCTCATGATAGAGCACCCCGGGTTTAATTCCTAGCACCACAAAAAATAAATAAAAATAAAGACCAATTAGGACTTGGTTCAAAAACAGATTATCTCAAGGAGCAGGGAACTGGGTGTCCTTAGGGTGTTTATAGCCTTGATGTTCGTGGTCCAAAGTTGTAAATGAGATCTACACTATATTCATTTGTAAACTAATGCTCCTGTCTATCTCCTCCAACTCTAAGAATTTTTTAAGTCTCAGGTGGATGTGGGTCCAAGAGAGTTTTGTATGGCAGAGAAATGGATGCTGATATTACCAGTCCGGTATCATCAAAAGCCAAGCAATCACCAATTAGAAAGGGTTTCTAAGTTAGCCTGACCCACCTCCTTCATCCAGAGTATCTTGCTCTATCTTAAGACCATTCTCCACTTTGCCATGCACTTGAGAGGCTTGCAGATCTCCTGATATAGATTTGATCTCTCTTGAGAGAATAGCTCTCTCTCCTGCCAATCCACAAGGGAAGAGATGAGTTATATGGCAGAAAAGGGCAGCCATTATTCAGAAAGTGGGCCATAGGTAGGTCCAAGTCTGTTCCTAGAAATCATCTGACCACATATGGGAACAAGTCCAGGGCTAGGAAGAACTAGAGTCTGCAATCCCTGAGGATCAAGGAGTTTTTGCAAGAAAATTTTCTAGCTTCCTGTGGTTCTTTCTGTTTACCCTTTCTTTAATCATCAGGATCTATTACATTTTCATTAATCCAACTTTCTATGTTGTGTTAGAGAGTATTCAGTTTGTTCAACAAACATTTATTGAGCATCATTTTTGGAGCAGGATCTGTGTTCAGCACCCAAGGTACAAAGGTGGATAAGACACAGTTCTGTTCTCAGAGTATTTCAGTAGGAAAGGAAGATATGGAATTTAATTCTTGGGAGAATGGAGTAAAAGACATTGAAGTATGTGGAAAGAAAAAAAGAATTAAACAAAGGCAATTTGATAAGAAACTGCCAGAAATAGGAAATATTGGCCAGAGCCCTGGAGGTAAAAAAAAGAATAATGGGCCAAGAGCAGTGGCCCCCACCCATAATCCCAGAGACTCCGAGGCTGAAGCAGGAGGATTGCAAGTTTGAGTCTAGTCCTAGCAACTTACCCAGGCCCTATCAAGTTAGTGAGACCCTGTTTTAAAATAAAAAGATAAAAAGGGCTGGGGATGTGGCTCAGTGGTTAAGTACCCCTGAGTTCAATCCCCAGTACCAAAAAAAAAAAAAAAAAAACCAGATAATGGTACATGGGCATTGTAACTGCTTCACTCATTCAGTCCTCATGGTAGCCCTATGAGGTAGGTGTCTCTTATTAATGTGCCCATTACACGAATGAGGATACTAAGACTCAGAGAAGCTAACAAGAAGTAAAAGTTCCTGCACCACTTAAGCAGCAGAGCCAGTACTGGGGCCCTGTAGTCTGGCTCCTGAGCATGTGTTTTACTGACCAAGCCTGAATCATGTGCCGACCCCAAAAGTGTGCCAGCCAGTTTCCCATAGAAAAATCCTAGAGTCCAAGTCAGGAAAAGGAAAACTGGCACGTTGGGCAAGCAAAATAAACAGTTGTCCATTGTAGAATCACTTCATAAATGCACCTTCTCCTCTCAGTGTCCTTGTTGGCTTAAAGTAAACCTTCCACAGGTGGTATCCCGTGGGTCACAATGTAAACACAAGGAATGGCTTTTGATACAAAACACCAAGTTCCTCAACAGGACTCATAACTTACATTCTGTTTGCCCAGAATCTCACTTTTTGTGTGGGATATAATGCATAGTTTGAACCTTCTAACTTTGCTAGACTGGGTAGTTTGTTATATATGCAGAGTTTCCCCTTTCTTTTTTTAGAAGAGAAAATAAAAATAAGAGAGCTTGTAAAATTTGGCTAACTTGAATCTTTGAATTAATAAATGAGCCAGCTGAGGGCCCAGGGTGAGTGAAAGTAAGGACAAGTGTGCCTGCTCATGCCCGTGGTATTGGGGCGAGGGATAAGAAAGGGGGGGGGGGTCCATGAAAAAGAGACCAGAGCATTGGTGTAGCACCAGCTGAGTTCAAGTTCGAAAGACGCTTCACATGTGAAACTTTTTTTTTTTTTTTTTTTTTGCGGGGGGTGGGGGGCATTTCGGCTGTACGGTTCACGAAAGTCAGACTTCACCTCAACTTTTTAATAAAGTACGTACGCATACACTGCAAGAGTTAAAAAAAAAAACAGAAAATTGTTGAATTTGGGGGTGGCCTGTTGTCTTCGTGCATCTTGATTTTTTAAAATCGTGACAGAAGCAATTTCTGATCCTCTGCGGCTGGTGCTGCCAGGTGCGTACTGGTAGGAAGGGATAGGAAAGGGGCCCTGGAGAGCAAAACCCATGCCTTTGGGTCTCCGCCCCTTTTCTCCCAGCCAAAGCGCCGCGGGGGAGCCTGGACCACAGAGATGCGGAACCTCCCGTCTCCTAGAGGGGAAACAGGCTCCGGGGGCGGGCTTCCGCCAGGGCCTACTTCCGGTTCCGCCCCCGCGCCGGTTCCTGTCTTGGGCTGGACGTCGGCTTAGGGTTCTTGTAGCCGCTGGCTCCCGGCGCACAAGCCGGTGAGCTGGGTGGGCGCTGACTCGCACGCCGCGGAGTTGCGGGGCGGAGAGTAGGCGCCACCTGGAAGCTCAGGGCGCTCCAGTGCCCCAAGCGCCGGGCCCTTATCCTTTTTATAACCCCTCGTAGAAAATAATGGTGACTCTTCAGTTTAAAAGTACGTGGTTTAGGACCCATTTTTGTCTTGCCCACTTTAAAAATTTAAAAGAAAAAGCACTTTAGTATTTAATTGTGGACAGATAGATGCCTTAGGTCAGCCGATGAGGATTTTGAGCCTGGAAGAATGCGGGGGAAGGAACAGTGCGCCTTGGAAAGAGGGTAGGTAGAAGGGGCTCCTAATGCCCTCCCTAGGGGACAGAAGGGTGAGGACATGAAGTCAAGGTCTCTTTCGGAGAAAAGTGGAACTCAACATTTTAGAATACTTGCCTGCGTTCTTTCCCGATCCAAACCTCTTTCTGAAAGCGCCAACCAAACACGCAACCTTTTTGAACTCGGGTGTCCTCAGTTTTTAAATGAAGATCATCTCTGCCTTCCTGTCCCCTGTATGTGATTGTACAGAGAAGTCTGGATTCATTTGTGAAACTGACATGCTTCTGACACTGTCGTGTGAGACCGAAAACGAGACAAATAAGTTTGGGATGTGAACTCTATAATTTCTTAACTCAGTTAATGACTATTAAATTGTTCTGTAGAGGCCTGCGGTAATGGAACTCACTTTGTTTAGTCTGGCGTTTGTCAAGCATTTTGACCATAGACCTTTGAGTAACACCCTATTAATATCTTCCAGCGTGTTTTTTCCAGGAACACATTTTGGGTAATGCTGATGTAAACAAATCAGTCACCTGGGCACAAGCACTCTCGGTTCCCAAAAGGCAGTTCTACTTTTTGGAAATGGTCTGACTAGATTTCAGTAAGGATAGTTTCAGTCCTGTGAGCATTCAAGAAAAAGTACCACAAGCAGTGTAAAGGAAATAGTCTATCCTCCTTGCCCTTCCTCTTACATACATCATAGACAGTAAATAATGTTACAGTATTGAGCAAACATTGCCAATATGCAATTATTGATAAAACAGTGGGAGTAATTAATTGAAAATAATATGAGGTTGGCCAAGTGGAAACACTGGGTTTGTAAAGGAATCAGCATAGAATTATGAGGATCCTAGAAGAAAACACAATATTTCCAAGAATCAAGAAAATAAAAAATTGAAGCCAAAGTCTTAAGCTGTAGGGAAGACTCTGAGAAAGTCAGAGATCACAAGCTTAGTCCAGCCTGCTCAGACCTACATTGCTCTGAAGACTTGGATGTAGATAGAGGACCCACTTCCAAGAAGATGTACTGGCATAGCCTTTGGCAAAAGTCCTCTGTTCCTACTCCATGGGCCTCTTAGGGTTGCTTATGTTCTCAAAACATGCACTGACTTGTGCTGAACAAGTGATAAAAGAGACTGAGAAGCTATAGTATCTTTTATGACAGCTGCAGAATTCTCACATCATCATTTTTCCCCAGTAGCTTAGTGATAGCATAGGTTGGCCCTACTGAGAGTGATAAGGCATGAATACAGGACCCAGGGGCGTCACTGGGAGCCATCTTAGAGCCTGGCTACCATTACTCTCGGTTCCCTTGGTAACCTATTAAGGTGATATGTCAATTTAGTTGCCAGGAATGACACTTGTGGTAAAAGTGGCCCTGATTGGTCAACTGCATCTTGTTGGAAGAACTAAAATTTTTGATAGGAAGCCACAGCTGTGGGCTGCCTTCTTATTGGTGACTCTTGTAACTACAGGGACTCTGGAAGCCACGTCTATAAAGTTGGAACAGAAATATATATACATACATATATAAAATACATACATACACTATACATATATACCAAAAAAATACACACACACACACATACACGGCATCTCCTGTGGGAATGAGGCATTTAAGATAGGTTGATTTCTATATCTGTCTGGTATGGTCCTCATCTCCTTACATCTAAGCCTTCAGCTGGGGAAGAAGGAACTTTATGGACTGCCACAAAGACTCCTCTAGAAAAGGAAGGCTTATGTTTACACCGCTAGATATCTGTTTCCTGTTCACTTATCCTTCTGAAGTGTTGGGTTACAAATGTAGCTTCTGAAGCCAATATTTGTGAACCGTAATGTTTAGATGAGCCACCTGAGAAGACCCTCAGATGGGCGACAGAACTGAGTGTCATGCTAACCCAGGAGTGACAAAGGTAAATAAGACAAACACCCTTTGTAACAACATGAATTAGGGATATGGAAAGTAGAGCATTGAAATGTTCAAGGTGAGAGGTGCTCGCCTATAACCCCAGGAGCTCAGAAGGCTGAGGCAGGGGGATTGCAAGCTCAAAGCCAGCCTCAGGAATTTAGTGAGACCTTGAGCAGTTTAGTGAGATCTTATGTCTAAATAAAAATATACAAAGGGCTGGGATGTGGCTCAGTGGTTAAGTGCCCCTGGATTCAATCCCCAGTACCAAAATAAATAAATTTTAAAATAAAACAAAAAAGAGAAAGGTTCAAGGTGTTGATGCAAGAAATATGTATGTAGGCATGTGGTAGAACATGTGACAGGTATGTTGGGGATTCCTAAGACACCCCAAGCTCAAGAAATTTGCTTGCACTATTCAGCATATAGCCATTCTCAAGGCTGTGATTGTTACAGTGTACAGAATCCAAAGCAAAATTAGCAAAGGGATAAGGCACATGGGGCAGTCTGGAAGCCACTAGGTACAAGCTTCCAAGAGTCCTCTCTCAGTGGACTCGACACAGGATATATTTCATTCCTCCAGCAGGATGAGTTTGAAAAGTCTATTAGGAAAGTTCATTATAAATAGTTTCCAGAGTTTTCTTTGGGGACTGGTGGTATAGGTACCCTCTGCACAGCATGTATTAGGAGGCCTACTTTCCTCCAGAGTCTCAGAAGGAAAGCAGGTGTTCAACGTATACCACAGTTTGCACTAACAGCCTAGCCAGAGTGAGCCTCTGTTACCAGGGAATCAAGGAATGCTCTCAAAATTCAAGCTCCTAAATCCCAGCCAAGGGCCAACCTTGGAAGCAGCTCTTCAAAAAAAAAAAAGTAGACAAGCACAATAGAGCAGTCTCAGGCCTACTAAAGAGACTCTGTGCACAGTAGAAATTGTTGTCTCTGGGCAGCAGAAGCTCAGGAAAGACTTTAGAGGGAAATGACGCTTGGGGTGAGCCTCAGAAGCTGAAGAGATGATTATCAACTTGAAAGGATGAGATGGGGCTTCCAGCAGAGGGAGCCTTAGTAGCAAAGGCAGAGAGGTGGGGACTACTCATCTTTGGAGAAGTGTGGGTAGTTTGGAGTGGCTGCCACTGGGTGTGGGTAGTATGGCAAGGTCTTTGATGACCAGCTCACACAAGGCCAAGTGTGCATGCAGAACTGGATGTCTGGAGGTGGAGAGAATTCCAAGAGGGGACAGTATAATCATATGTAAAGGCTAATAGTACTGTATTCATTTGTAAGGACTGTCATAATGAAATAACAATAGAAGTTATTTTCTCACAGTTCAGTAGGCTTAGAGTCCAAGACCAAGGTGTCATCAAGTTTGGTTTCCTTTGAGGCTTTCCTCCTTGGCTCTCAGTAGCTGCCTTCTCTTCCTCACATGGTCTTCCCTTGGTCTGTGTACATGTTTGGTGTGTCTCATCTCCTCTGCTTGTAAGGACACTGGTCATGCTGCATTAGGGAACATCCTGACAACCTCATTTTACCTTTTTAACAGTCCCTGTCTCTAAATACAGTCACATTCTAAGTTACTGGGAGTTAGGGCTTCAGCATATGAATTTAGAGGGAGGACAAGATTCAGCCCACAAAGCTTCTAAATATTTGGAATTTGTGGAATTGTGCTAGAGGCCTGATAGGGCTTTCAGATTCCTTTTTTAGGTCTACTTAAAAAAAAAAAAAAAAAAGTAGACAAGCACAATAGAGCAGTGTTTTCCTACTGCCCATGATAAATGGGGGGTCCTAAAATTAATTCTATGGGGAGGGGTTAATACTTTTTTAATGGAATAAAATGGATTAGAATATAATACATGTAATTAAGAGCATCACAAATATTGTTTCATAAAAGTTTTGTTTCTCTTATATGTGAATGTAGCCAGGTTAATGTTATAAACTATGATATTTGAAATAAGATACTGAATACTTTTCCCACTGATAGAAAGAGGAAGTATCTTATCCTTCAGAGACACAAAACCAATAGGACATACAGAGAGATCAGAGAAGAGGTTTACTTTGGGAATTGGTTTGCGTGACTGTGGAGGCCAAGTATTCCCACAATATGCCATCTACATACCGGAGAACCAGGAAGTCACAGGTGCAATTCAGTCTCAGGTTGAAGGCCTCATATGGGTGTTGTTCAGGGAAGGGGCTTATCAGTGGTTAAGTCCTGGAGTCCAAAGGTCCAAAAACCAGAAGCTCCCACGTCCAAGGACAGGACAGAATGAAAGCGCCAGCTCAAGAACAGAGAGTTCACCTTTTCTCCATTTTTTGCAGGGGGGAGTACTGGGGATTAAACTCAGGGACACTCAAAGACAGAGCCACATCCCCAGCCCTATTTTTGTGTTTTAATAAAACACAGGGTCTCACTGAGTTGCTGAGCACCTCGAAGTTGCAGAGGCTGGCTTTGAACTCATGATCCTCCTGCCTCAGCCTCCCGAGGTGCTGGGATTACAGGCATGCGCCACCACCCCAGCAACTTTCTCTATTTTTTGTTTCATCTATTCTTTCTACTGATTGGATAATGCCCACTCATGCTGGTGAGGCCAACCTATCTTTCTCAGTCTACTGATTCAAATGCTAATTTTTTCATGAGACCCCCTCACAGACACACCTACAAGTAATGTGCTACCAACTATCTGGGCATCCTTTGGCCCAGACAAGTTGATGCACAAAATTAACCATCTCTGTACCATTTTCATGTGCTACCTCTAGGAACTCTTGTCAAGGCACAAAAGGACTACTGTGTAGAATAGGTCTTTGCTGCTACATAAGCAAAGACCAAGAAATTCTGGCTTGGCTGGGTCTTCTCAAACAGACACTCATGATGGCCGCAGCACTGTGACCTCAGCCAGTGCCAGCAAAGTGGGAGAGACATCATCACCCTGAAGAAGGGGATGGCCAGTGTCATTCCAGAGCAGCTGCAGCATATCCACATCCAGCCTGGTATGACCTCGAGTGCAAAGCTGCTGGGCAGACTTGGAAAGTCAGTGTCAAAAGAAGACACACTCTGAGTCAAGGCTTCAGTCCCTCCTCGCCAAGTGTGGAAGAGGTGGGAAAAAAACATAGGTAGTAAAGAAGGTCATGGTCCGTGCAGAGTGCCCCACCTTGAGAGTCAGAGAAGCAGTCATCACACTGGTGGTCCAAGGTGAACTGTTATTGACACCTTTCTGGGAAAGAGAAATGGACACAGAGACCAACATATTGATTAGGTCCACAGAACAGCCAAAGTTCCCCATTGTAGGAGAGTAGTCCTCTAATGACGGCCAACAGTAAGAGAAGGGACTCCAGAGACATGAGAGTGAGGACCGGCCTGTCCATCATCACAGTGTGACCTTGGTCAGGCCACTAACCTGCTCCAAGTCTTGTTCTCCTCATCAGAAACAAGGGGCTTGGCTGGGCCAGCTCTCTGATCCTGTCCAGCTCCTGCAATTCCAGGGAAATGGGAGAGCTGAGTCGCAGGGTTTCAGCAGTGAGCTGGTCATGGAAGTGGCACTAGCCCTGGAGTCAGACCTGATGCAAGGCCTCTCTGCACTGACCACCGGTGTCCACAGGCACATTACTTCTTGGAAGCTCCACTTCGTTATTCAGAATTGGACAGTAATAGCATTTTCCTCAGAGTTGTGGTGAAGATAAACAAGACACCACCCAGAAGTCTCCAGCAAAGAACCTGGCATCCGTAGGTGCTCAGTGAATGGCGGCTGCTAGGATGTTAACAGTCCGCCTCCCTCCCAAACAGTGCAAGCTCTGGTTGCCAGATCAGTCGTCACTGACAGGAGCCTTTTCCATCCTCTCCATGGGAGGCCAAAGCACAGCTGACAAATGGTGCCATCAAAGGGAGGCCCTGCTGCCAGCCCCAGGCCACTTCTTAGAGCAGCCTGGACACCGGGCTCCAGACCAACTTGGGGAACAACATGTGGAAAGAGACTGGGGAGCTTGAGGAAGGACTTCCCTCCAGAAGGAAGGAAGCCAGAAAGCTGCCTGGGAGGCCCTGGCTGGGTTGGCCTGAGCAGAGATGAATTGAATTGAGGGGGACACCTTGGCAAGAAGAAAGAAACCCGGTCACGGTCGGGAGGTCTGTGAATGAAGGCCACACGATGCGAAGTCACACACGTTTCTTCAGAAAGCCATCTGCATGGACAGTATTGTATTTATGGGATACAAAGTATATCTTCTTTTAACAGAATTTTTTCATTTTTATTTTATTTGTTTGTTTTACTGTGCTGGGGAACCAACCCAGGGCCTCATGCCTATGAGGCAAGTGCTCTACCACTGGAACTACATCCCTGACCCCAGAATTTTATGTTCTAAAATATATATACCACATTCTGTTTGTGAAAATGTATTGACCAATACAGGTTTTCTTTTCTGAGTGAATCTAAAATTTCCATTCAAATACATGCCTGCAACCCCAGCAACTCAGGAGGCTGAGACAGGAGGATCACAAGCTCAAAGCTAGCCTCAATAGGTCCCTGGAGGTGTGCCTTTGGGATATAGATTTTATCCTTGCTGAGTGACGCTGTCTCTCTCTACTTCCTGGTGCCATAACCTGAGCTGCTTTCTCCCACCACACTCTTCCACCACAATGTTCTGCCTTGCTCGGGCCCAGAGCAATGGAGTTGGCCATCTATGGCCTGAGATCTCTGAAACCATGAACCCCAAATAAACTTTTATTCCTCTTTAAAAAGAAAAAAAAGCCAGCCTCAGCAACTTTCCAAGGCCCTAAGAAACTTAGCAAGACCCTGTCTCAAAAAATAAAAAGGGCTGGGGATGTGGCTCAGTGGTTAAGCACCCCTGGGTTCAGTCTCCAGTGCCCCAAAAAAGGACATTACATGAAAATTCATGGGATATAGCTAATGGTAGGCATACAGGGAAATTTATAACCTTATAAAAATGGAAAGGCTGAAAATGGTTTGTTCTATATTAAAAACAAAAGAATAGAAAAATATATCTAAGGAAAATAGAAGGAAGAAAATAATAAAGATTATGTGCTGGGAGCCATTAGCCAAGTTATTTATTTAAAAAAAAAAAAAATGCAACATGGGGTACGCTGGCAAGGAAATTGTCATACCTACTTGGCTAATGGCTCCCAGCAATTATGAATCAGTGAAATAGAAAACAAATATACATTAGGGGAAAATAAGAAAATAAAAAGTTGGTTCTTTGAAAATAGTATATTTTAATGGATAAATTCCTAGCAATACCCATCAACAAAAATAGAAAACACAAACTTCCAAATATCAGAAAGGACGTCACTATAGACCCTACAGACATCAAAAAGATAAAAGAATGTTGTCTTACATCAAAAAATTGACAACTTGCCCCAGCACCTCAAAAAATAAAAACTTTATTGTTTGTTTGTTTTGGCAGTTTGAATGAAATGGACAAATTCCTTGAGAAATGCAGCTTTCCAAAATGGACTAGAAAAAGAAAAGAAAATCAGAATATCCAATATGCAATAAATAAATTGAATCTATTATTTGACAACTTGATGGCTTCATCAATTAATTCTTTCAAATATTTAAAGAATAACAATCTTGCACAAACTCTTCCAGAAAACAGAAAAATCCATGTACCCTTCCCAACTCTTTTTATATGGCCAATATAACCTCTATAGGAAAAGAAGAAGAAAGAAACTGGACTAGGATACTGCACAAAGGAAAAAATCATAGACCAGTCTCAATCATTGTGGTATAACAAAAAAAAAAAAAAAATAGTTGGTCTTTGTCCTTAGTTCCTCTTGGTTCTAAGAACTCCCCAAGCTCTTGGAATCTTCACAGACAAGAGTGTCTTCTGTATGCTAATGAGAGGCCTCTGGGTAGCATCAGGATGGGACATGGGGGTCACCAGAACAACCTAGGCGTGCTTAGACAGTTGGAGTTTTCAGGCTCCTCCACGACCTCCAGGGAGGAGAGAAAGGTGAAGGGTTGGAGGCTGAGTGAGTCGCCACTGGCTGTGATTTAATTATTCATGGCTGTGTAATGGCACCTCCATAAAAGCCCCTAAATAAAGGGGCTCAGGAAGTTTCCAGGTTAGTGAACATATCAAGGTGCTGGGAGGGCAATGGACCCATACTTTGCCCTCTGTATCTCTTCAATTCAGCTATTTCTGAGTTGTATTCTTATGATAAACCAGTAACATTAAGAAAAGCACTTTCCTGAGTCCTGTGAGTTGTTCCAGCAAATGATCGAACCTGAAGAGAAGTCATGGGACTCCCTGATTTATCGCCCGTTGCTCAGAAGTACAAGTGGTCCAGGACTTGTGACTGGCATCTGAAGTGGTGGCAGTCTTGTGGGACTGAGCCCTTCAATCTGTTGGAACTGATGCTGACTCTGGGGAGTTAGTGTCAAAATTGGATGGAAATATAGGATGCCTGGTTGGTGTTGTAGAATCCAAAAACTGGTGAGTGGTGTCAGGAGAAGAGAAAAAAAAATTTTTTTGTTAGTGAGTATAGATGCAAAATCTAGCAAATAAAACCAAGCTTCCATCTATAGAGTTTATTCCAGGAATGCAAGGGTGATTTAATATTCTAAAAATCAATCAAAGTAATTTATCACAATAGTGGAAAAAAACAAAATCATAAAATCATCTGGATACATACATAAAAACAATGACTTCAGGGAAAGTGGTTTGAAGCGGTAGATCTAATATCTTCCTCCCTTTTAGAGTTCTGTCCCAGCAGAAGGAATTAATTTGTAGGAGAAAACTATAGCCTATTGCAGACCTCACCTGGACCATGAGCTACTCCACCTGGTAGGTTGTAGAAGGCCTCTGATTTCCTGGCTTTGCATTTTGATTCCCATTTCTGGTTCTGCGTGTCTTTTACTGGTGCTTCTGTCTGCGAGACAAAACAGAGACTGGCAAACAGGTACTATTTAACAATTATCATATCAGGTACTCTAGTGGGTACTGAGGGGACAAACATGTACCAAGGTCCTGGAAGATTAAGTAACTCATTGAAGGTCCCAATGCTAAGTGACAGAGCTGAGATATGAACCCAGTCAGTCTGGCTCTGGAATTCACACTCTTAATCATTCTGTGTCACTAACCCTGCATGTACATAACCAACCATGATAATATGCATTAAGCATCAAACAGACATGACTTACACATGCTGTGAAAGCACAAAGGGAGAGCCGTTAATTCTGACTCAGGATGGGTTGGTTCTGAAGGCTTTTAAGAAAGAGTTAGCATTTAAACTGGGACTTAAAAGATGAAGCTTTTAGCTGGTAGAAAATGAGAGTGTATTAGGACAGATTAGGTCATGCTGCAGTAACAAAGGTTTACCACATACACTAACTCAAGTTGAGCAATGCCCAGGTTCCTCCTTTGACGTAGTGACTCAGCAATCTGGGCTGGTACCACCTGCAGCTCCTCTCATTCCATCCCATGCATTCCTGATTTCTGTGCAGGAGAAAGAGTGAAAAACATGAAGAACTCACATTTCTTTAACTTGGAAAACACACACATACGCGCGCGCGCACACACACACACGAACGCGCACACACACATCACCTCCACGCGTGACCCATCAGTTCTAACTAAAAGAGCACATGGAATGTTTGGTGAGAATGTATTGTCTGCCACAGAGAAAGGGGGCATTCCAGACCAAGGGATATTGTGCAAAGGCTTGAGGATATAAAAGGGCATGGTGTGGGTGGGAAGAGCAGTGGGCCTAGGACATGGAAGGCCTTAACATCATTCTGTAGGCAACAGGAAGCTCTTGGGGGAAAGGGGACCATCATAGTTTGCCTTGTTTTGCAAGATTATAGATGATAGCCAGAAGGACTGCAGAGATGGCAGGACAGCCAACTGGATATAGCAAAGGCCCAGGCAGAAGCAGTGAGGACGGGCAGGCAGGGATGGTCTCTGGAAGCACCCTTGGAGATGGGGACTCTCTCGTACTTGGAGACTGGATGTGATTTGAGGAGGACAAGAGAACAGGATTCCAAGGTTTCCTGCTGAGCAAATATTGGTATCAGTGTCTGAAACAGGAAATTCAGAAGAAGCAGCCTATTTTGGAAGAGAAAGATTTCCGTTATGCCCTGCTGCTGGAACATATACACACACATGTCCATGAAGTTTCACTGGAAATACAACCTTGAACTCTGATGAGTGAGGAAGGGCTTCCCAGGATGAGAGAATAGAATAAGCAAAGGAAGGAAGGCTAGAGCTCCCAGGTACACTCAGGTAACTATGGTAAGAACCCAAGTCTCTCCTTCCCATGAACTCCGTCCTTCCAGCCCTGCTCAGAGCCACTTCCGGCTGCTTGTTATATATCTGCATCTGGCGCCCCCTCAATGCACCCAGCTGTCTAGGTCCTATCAACCAAATCCAGAGGCTTCCTGATTGTCATTCTGATTTCACTGTTGCAATCTTATAGTAACTATTTATTGCAATTTATTACAATTCCATGTAACATTGCATAGACCCTCAATTCACCAAGTTCTTCTAACATGCAGGAATGCACCTGTGCTCTCAATGAGTTCAATGTTTTTCCTCACCTCAGTGAAGTTGAGAAATAGAAAAAGTCAGCTGTGGGGCTGGGGTTGTAGCTCAGTGGTAGAATGTGCGAGGCCCTGGGTTCGATTCTCAGCACCACATATAAATAAATGAATAAAATAAAGATGCATTGACATCTTAAAAAAATTGAAAAAAAATGTCAGCTGGGTGACCCTGGGCTGATTATTTGACCTCTCTGAACCTCAGTATTTTCATCCACTAGGGAAAAAAATTAATACATGACCCATCTATTTAAAAGAGTGGTTGCAAAGATCAAATGAAAATAATGAATGTGAAACAGATATGATCTCAAAGGCAATAACAGGAAGGGTGGCAGCTGGGGTGAGAGTGGTACTGATAGAAGTTACTGTTGTCACAATATGGCCTTTAGGGACCAGCCGAAAGCTCCATAAGAAAAACTCAGCTGGACAACCTTCCTGAAAGGATCTGACTGATGCTTATGCACCCAAGGGCCATGACTGTAGCAAATAAAGGGCATAATTTCTGTCCTCCAGGAGCTGGATAGCAAAGTTAGACAGAAAGGGATGACCAAACATACAGCCCAGGTGAGCCATGCAGGGCAAATGACCCAGGAGCTCAGAAGGGACACTGATGACAGGGTGCCCAGGGAATGCTTCCTACAACAGGAAGTGTAAGACATGATGCAGCCAGGTAGACAAGAAGGAGGCGTGGACTCACCTGGTTGCATCAGAGAGGAAAAGAATCAGGCAGGAGAGAGCTGAGTCGGACAACTTCCACCTGCCACCAGCCTGCTCCTGTGGCTGGAAGAGTCCCACCTTCTCCAGGAGGGAAGGAGCTCGGGGCAATGTCCTAGATCAACCCCAAGGGTTGGGACTTCCTATTTCGATCTGTTGCTAAGCCAGCACTTGCTGCTGACCACAGTCTGGAGAAAGATCAGGTGCTCGGTGCAGACTGTGAGGACGCCTCAGCCCTCCGCACTCTGGGCACAGCACCAGGGGCTCAGCCAGCATGCAAGGCCCGGCTGGGGCTCCTCGTGCAAGACTGCACACTTCATCTGCACAGACACTTTCCTGGCTCACAGAATTATTTTGGAAAAGGAACTCTTCATGGTGGCTCCACTCGGAGCTGCAGTCCTTGGCCTTCTGCAGTGTCAGGGCCTGGCAGTGTCTCAGGCCACAGGGTCGGCTGTGGGGTCAGCAACAGAGAGGAAAGCAAAGAGACAGTCCCAGGGGGGATTAGAGAGGGAGCTGGGAGGCAGCCACTGCTCCTGGGGATGGCCAGGGACCAAGGAGCCACCAACCTCAGCATCACTGAGGATCCAGCAGCAGCCACCTGCCCTCTCCTCCCTGCCCAACACACACACACACACACACACACACACACACGGCCTGTCATGTTAGTTTCTGATGACAGGGGTTACAGCTTCTTCATCCTCTCGTTGGTAGCTTTTCAAGTAATAAATAACTTTCACTCCAAACACTGTCCTCCCTTGCTGGAGGGGCAACCATCTTCCTGGTAAGGAGGCAGAGGGCTCTCAGCAGAGGATGAAGAGGATGAAGGATGAATCTGCTTTGCCAGTTCAAAATTTAAACTTCTCTGATAAAAGTATCAGCCATTTCATTCCCTTCTCTTTGTGTTAAAAAGAAAAAGAAATCAATCTGAAGACTTTGAAACTAATTCTTCAATGAGAATTGACAAGAGTTATTTCAAAAGCACAAAAAAGAAAGGTAGATTTCTTTCCAGCAGGAAAGTCTCACTTTGCACAAAACGCATTTGCTGGAAGAAGGGAACATGTGCTCCATGGATATTTTTAGGGCCTTAACATTAGGGTGCAGAATAGTTTTCCTCTGCCCTTTCCCCATGTAAATTCATTTAAGGGGTCCGTTTTAAAAAGTATAATGAGTCCAGCCAGACGTGGTGGCGCACACCTGTAATCCCAGCAGCGTGGGAGGCTGAGGCACGAGGATCACGAGTTCAAAGCCAGCCTCAGCAAAAAAAGCGATGCATAAGCAACGCAGTGAGACTCTGTCTCTAAAGAAAATACAAAATAGGGCTGGAGTTGTGGCTCAATGGTTGAGTTCCCCCAATTCAATCCCCAATACCCCTGCCCCCCAAAAAAGTATAATGAATCAAGACAGACACAGTGGCACACCTGTAGTCCCAGTGACTTGGGAGGCTGAAGCAGGAGGATCACAATTTTGAGGCCAGTTTCAGCTACTTAGCAAGGTCCTGTTTCAAAATAAAAAATAGAAAGGGCTGGGGATGTAGCTCAGTGGTAAAACACCCCTGAGTTCCATCCCCAGTGCCAAAAAAATTAAAATCATAATGAGTCAAAAGTACAAAAAATCTGACTGACTGAGGTCTGGAATGGTCTTGGAGCAGTGGTCTTGACCTTCTTGCTCAAGCAGAAACAACAAAATAAAATCTACCTTGATTTTTTTTTTGTAGCTTTATTTTTTAATCATAACAGGTATCACTTTATTTTTTTCCACATTTTTATTGGTGCATTGTAGTTTCACCTTGATTGAAAGCTCTCTGGAAAGGGTGCATACTGGGACCTTTCCAGGCCCCTATATCTTCACATTCTGCGTGCATCCCTCTGGGTTGGCCTCTTTCAAGCACAGTGAAGTGTCCTGGTCCTTCTGCACACGGTCCCCTCCACACTCCACCTCCCCTCTATTGACCAGACCACAACTTCCTGGTTCTTCCAGAATCCCAACTTCTCCATAACTATTTCTCCAGGCCACAGACAAATGTTTCAAGAAATGGGTCATCAATGGACCTCATGGGGCCCCATCCCAGGCCTAGTGTTCCCTCTCAGATTCCAGTTGACTGAAGCAGGGGGTTGAGGGTTTGAAAGACTCCAGCCAGGGCGGGGTTGGAGCTCAGTGGTAGAGTGTTTGCCTAGCACGCATGAAGCCCTGGGTTCAATCCCCAGCACCCCTACTCCCACCCCCACCCCCCCCCCCAAAAAAAAAACTAACTTCAAAGAACCCAGACAGTCACTAAAGTGTCAGAAATCAATGGCTTGTGAACCCATCTCACCCAGACGAACTTTTTTTCTCTCATTCAGTGGCTGTCACCCTCCATCAGAACTCAAGGACTGGAATTTTCCTATAAACCAGAGAGGGCTCCCTGGGGGACAATCGTCATCATCTACTTGGCTGTGCAGAGACATCAATCATAATCCCAAACCACTCTGTTTTCTAGAAGATGACTCATCCCAGTGACATCCCTGTCACAAAGTGCCCAGGCCCAGTATGGACCTGTTAGCTGGGCCCAGCCTGTTCTTGTTACATCCTCAATGACCTGTTCGATGTGTGTCTCAAGTCTTCCAGAATATTCCTTGAGAGAGAAAACTGTCTGCCAGACATTGCCACTTGGCTCCAACCAACAGACATGTACTAGAGCCACAGTGAAACCCACATTTCCCTTCTTCTTTGTCGCAACACCACCTTCTGGCACCCCATCTGCCTGAAGAACACCCTCACATCCTTCTAGGCCCACCTAAAAACTCAACAAGCTTCTCAGAATCTTCTCACAGAAAGAACTCCTTCCTGCATAAAGCAAATACCCATACTTAGACACTTCCTTAGCCTCCAAGTGTCTGCCATTGCAGCTGTGACAGGCCACAGAGTGTCCATGGTCATCTCCCACGACTAAACTGTAAGTTACCCGAAGACAAGAACTGGGTCTTGAAGTCTTTGTTATTCAGCATCTAACAATATCTGAGACCATAGTAAGTGCCCAATAAACGTTAAGCAGAGAAATGTATGAACTATTCAAGCAAGTCCAACCCCACCCAGACCTCCTCAAGATCCCTACTCCTTGTAGCCCTCACCCAAGCCCAACTGTTTCCTTAAGCCAGGTACAAAAGTACTTTAGAGGGCTGGAGAACTTTTCTTTTTTTCCATCTTATCCTAGGGGCCAGGACGGCTGGAACACAGCAGCTTCCAGGAGCTGGAACAGGAGGCCCAAGGTTGCTGGAGGCCACGGCAGGCTGCCTCCCCTGCATCCATCCACTACATTCCTTGGCTGACTCCCCCAGGCAAAGCCCCTGGCAGGCGAACTCTCCCCCTCTCTCTACCACATCTTAAACAAGTCCAGGCATCACTTGTTGACGACTTGGCTGGTGGAGAAAGTCTCCCCAGGGGCAGCCTGAGCCTGAGATGGGGGAGGTGGAAGCATGACCTTGAGCTTGCTGGGAATCCCAGGAGAAGGAAGGGCCCTTGGACCACACGGCTCTCCCTGGCCTCACGAGAAGCTGCCATTTCCTAGGTGGCCAGAGTTGTGGGGGACACAGGAAGACTCTACAGCTTGGGAAAAACAAGAGACATTGCCGCAGTCTGGCTGGGCACAATCAGGAGCCACTTGTCAAAAGAAACTAACTTTATTTTTAGAACCACACAGGCCAAACAAAACAGCCTCTCAGGAAAAATCCTCAGAGCCTCAACTGCCACCACCGCTTTCCACAAGCCTCTCTCTCCCCCACAAGCTTCTCTCCGCCTCCCACAATCCTCCTGCTCTTGAGGCCGATTGGCTGGGTCACGTGGGCAGAGCCAAAAAAGTCCCCCAATGAGCAGCTCCGTGGTCTGAAAGGGCAGGGAAACAGCCCAATGAGCATCACCGCAGAGGAGCCAATCAGCTAGATGTTGCTGGGGCCGCTGTGAGCCAATCATCAGCCGGCAGCTGGAAGTTTGCTGGCAGCTGGAAGTTTGCTGGGCCCCTTCCGCTGTGGCTCTCAACAAGACATCCCAGCCACTGCTCTTGCTTACATCAGAGTGGGCTCTTGAACCTGAACCTGACCAAGTCACTCTTCAGCTACAAATTCCTCAGTGGCTCCCTTCAGGCAAACCTGGAGCACATTTGTAAAGCTCAGGGGACCTGATGATCCACCCCCTTCCTGCCTGCCCAGCCTCACACTCCCCTTGCACAGTAAGCTCAGCATTAGTGAACAACTTGCCCTCAATCCTGCCGGATTCTCACACCTGGGTCCTGGAGCACATGGCACCGGCTGCCTGGGCCCCCTGCTCCCCCTCCCTCAGTTTCCTTACCCTGTAAAATGGAGATAATAGACTTACAGCCTTGGTGGGGCTATAGACCCTAAGAAGCCATAGTAGGTACTTGGGGAACCAGACAGGGATCATAAGGAGAGCAACACAGACACATTTATGAGCAGGTTATCCCTCTGGGCCACTGGAGTGGCATCCTACTGGGAGGAGAAACAGGGGAACACTGTCAGAAGAGCCCCACCTGAGAGGGGAGGAAGCTTCATATTTACCTTCAGTGTCATTTGCAGGCTGCTCCTGGGGCATCTACTCAGGTCACATAAGTGCCAGTCATGTTCACAGTGCTAAAGTAACCCTCCTGGTCAAGAGGTTCAGGAGCTTGAAGCTGAAGTCCTTGGTTTGGGGTGGGAAGCCAACAGCATCTATATGGCCTACCTCCGGCTCTGCCATTGGACGGAGAGAGCTTGGCTTGTCTGGACTAGGACACCACAAGATTCCTTGTGGTGGGCCTAGCCCTCAGTCCACCCACATTGCCCCAGGCTGGACACCCTGAAGCTGCCCTTGGATGGGTCCCTTAGCCTCTGGGGTCATCGAGTGCAGGGTTGCTCCTGTCATGCTCACCATGTGTCCCCAGAACATGAACAATGCTCAGCACAGTATTTGTACACGTGGACGGCTGACTGGCTGACTGAGAGGAAATGGTGCAGAACGAGGTTGGCACCAAGAACCCCTGACATTTAGCCCCAAACCCAACCAAGGGATCCAAGCGACAGGAGACAGTGACCACTGCCTTTGGAGCTGCGGGCATGTTGTGGTCTATGTGTGTGGGATAAGTTTTTACTTTCAAATATCACACTTCAGATCCAGAAATGGCAACCTATAGAAGCTGCGAAATTGACACGTGGGTGACTGGGTTCCTTATGTGACTCAGAGCAGCCAGGGGCCCGGCTGAACGGGTGTCTGCCCCTTGCTCCTGGGGGCAGGCTCTGCCCCTCCCACATTCTGCCCATGCAGTGCTGATTCTTCCTTCAGGATCCAGAAGCAGATTGGAAACCTAAATAAATACATTTTTAAAAATATTATTGAAACACATATAGTCAATACGATGGAACCCCGAGACCGCCCCGCAGGGCTGCCCGCCCCTTCTGCACAGAATGTCCTGGCTCCCTCTCCCCAGACTCGGACCCCGCCCACCTGCCAAGGCTCAGGTGTGGGCACCGGTTTATCTTTTGAAGAAATGCCATCCTGGGCCTGTACTGCTGGCCCTGGTGTCGGGTCGACATCCTGGACCCTGAACACAGATGGGAGACAAGGGGAAAGCCCCAAGTTAGCAAGGCAGCCTGACGTGGCCCGCGAGAAGCCGGACTGGGGGGATCACTGAGCCTCGCTGCCGCCCGCGGCCCCTCGACTCTCCCTCGCACCCGCCGACTTGCAAAGCAGCTGGAATCCGCGCCAGCCAATCAGCGAGCGGCGCCGCGGGCTCATTAGCATGCGCTGCGAGGGCGCGCACCTGCCACCAGGGGGCGGCGTCCGGTCCCACCTGTACCCCGCGGAGCCTCAGGTGAGACCCGCAGGTCAGGGACGCGCCAGCAGACCGATCTGTCCCAAGGAGCGAGACTTGGCTGCACCGCTAAAGCCTGAGAAAATGAAAACCGTATTTGGCGAGCTTTGGAGCTTTGTCTAGCGGACCCTCATGTCAACCAATGGCCTGGAGTGTGGTTGGTGGCGAAGACGCTGCTCACACGCTAGATGGGGCTGGCTCTGAAACCCAGATTTGCCACTCAGCTCTGGGCTTTCGAGTCAGGTATGGTAGCTCTCTGGGCTTCCTTTTTCTCATCTGATCAACAAGAATAACTGCTCCTTCTTTGGTTCTGGTTTTGGTTTTGAGATTACTGAGCCAATGCACGTACAACCCTTTAGAACCAGGAATAACCCGCGGTGAATGTCCAGTGAGTAATATTTCTCCTTTGCCTCCTGGGACTGTCTTTGCACACACAAGCTCAGTCCCAACCCCCTACCCCAGGGCTAGCAATAGAATCTTCACTGTCTCCCAGGCCAAGGACAGCTTTACCACTGAACTACACCCCAAGCATGTATGTATGTATATATGCATATATACACACACATACATATATATGCACATACATACATACACATATACATATGTAATATGTATACATATATAAACATCATATGTGTGTATGCTGTGTATGCACACAAACACATATTATAGTCGTGTGTGTGTGTGTGTGTGTGTTTAAGCTTATAAACTGTTGGAGTAAAAATGGAAGAAGAGTATAGTCTATGGAATCAGATTACTTGGAGTCAAACCTCAACCCTGCTTACTATTTGTGTGACTTTGGGTAAGTTGCTTAACCCCTCTGTGCTTTGATTTCTATCAAGTGGAGATGGAACAATGACAGTGCCTACCTTGAATGGTTATATTAAGGGGAGATAAGAGAGTAATGATTCAATAAATATCAGTTGTTATTACTATTATTAATATTAGAATCATAAACAGAGCACAAAATTTGAAATACTAACTAAACCTATGACAGAATGAGATGTCCCAGGTCTGACACCCAGGATTGTCAGGACCAAAGACATGCCCGCTTCTTATTCCCAGAGCTGAGTGACCTAAGTGGGGCAGATAAAGCTGATGTCAGAAGAGGAAGGGTGGGCATTTGTGCTGAGAGGTGCACCTAGCAGATCATCTGGACTCCGCAGACCTCTGCACTGAGTTACGGTGTGGGAATAACAGTTCAGAGAGCTGCTCTGAGGGTCTAGTTGACTCATCAGGAAATGACTTGGCAGACAGCCGTGATGCTGGATGTCACCCTCCGACAGCAGGGAAACTACTGCTTCCTCCAGGTTCCCATATTTATTTGAATTCACATTTCAAATCTATCAAACAGGATCAGCAAAGTATTTTTAAACTTGTGCACCTCTCTGATTGTGTCTCCTGCATCTTGTTTTGCTAATTTGCTCCCCTTTTCTCAATCTGATCAGATACTGATTTTTCCTATTATAATTAGATCTACTTTGTGTATGTAGGTGGGAGAGTGTTGTTGTCATTTTTGTTTGTTTGTTTGCTTAGTAGTACCGAGGTTTGAGCCCAGGAGCACTCTACCACTGAGCTACATTCCCAGCCCTTTATTTTTTATTTTTCATTTTGAGGCAGGGTCTCACTAACTTGCCCAGGCTGTCCTTGAACTTGCCATCCTCCTGCCTCAGCTTCCCAAGTCACAGGGAATATAGGTGTACACCACTATATCCAGCAGAGGATCAGGTTTTTATTTTTTTTCTTTAAGTTGGAATTTTGAGACCAAAATCTAGTCACTGGGTATTTGTGCTGCTTAGCTAACAAGCTGGGCATGGTGGCACACACCTATAATCCCAGCTACTTAGGAGGCTGAGGCAGAAAGTTCATACGTTCAAGGCCAGTCTGGGTGATACAGCAAGACCCCACCTCCAAACACTAATAATAATTAATCAATTAATTACTCTGTAAACTAGAAAAAACTTCAGGTACTGGGTGTGGTGGCTCATGCCTGTGATCCCAGCTGCTCAGGAGGCTGAGGCAAGAGGATCGAAAATTCAAAATCAGCCTCAGCCTTAGTTGCTTAGCAAGGCACTAAGCAACTTAGTGACACCCTGTCTCCAAAGGGCTGGGGATGTGTCTCAGTGGTTAAGAACCCCTGGGTTCAATCCCTGGTACCCCATCCCCACCCGCCACCAAAAAAGAAATAATAGAAAAGAAAAGAAAAAACTTCAGGTATATAAAGTGTGTCTGATGGCAATATTGTCCTGAAATAGTTAACAGTGTCCTCTTTTACTCTCAAAAGTGATTGTTTGGAAAATAAGTCATATGGTCACCCAAATTATAAGTTAATTTACTACTTTAACCATGATCTAATAGAGGCTTTGTCTCCCCCACCCTTTGGTGTGAGAGAGAGAGACACTGGGGATTAAACCCAAAGGTATTCTACCACCAAGCTATACCTCCAGCCCTTTTTCTTTCTTTCTTTCCTCCTCCTCCTCCTCCTCCCCCCTCCTCCTCTTTCTTCTTCTTCTTCTTGTTATTGTTGTTGATGCTGATTGTTTAATTTTGAAACAGGTTCTTAGTAACTTGCTGAGGCTGGCCTCAAACTTGCCATCCTCCTGCCTCAGCCTCCTGAGTCACTGGGATTATAGCTGGGTGCCACTGTTCCCAGTGGAGACTCCTTGCTTCCTAAGTGAAGGTGCAGCATCTGGAGATGCAAAGTGAGTGTGACCAGGACTCTAGACCCCTGGATTCTGATCCCAAATCTACTACTGACAATAGGGGACTTCAGGCAAGACACAACCCTTCTAGAAGCCTCAGTCACTTACTGGAGATGTTCAATGTTTCCCAGAGTGTGCTCTACCATCTGTGCTTCTCAAACCCTAATGCCCATCACAGTCTCCTGGAAGTCTCGTTGAAATGCAGATTCTGATTCAGTATATATGGGGAGAGTCTGAATTCTGCATTTATAAAGGTTGCCAGGCGATGCCTCTGCGAACCTCCATCTGAGCCACAAGAGTCTTAAAGTCAAATACCCTCAGAAATCCCTGTGTTTAATACATTTAAGAGGGCATGTCTACTGCAGGACTCCCCAGTAACTTGAGAAACTCAGGATAGCTTTGCAGAAAGATAAAAGTCTTTATTTTATAAACCAATGCAAGAAAGATAAGTGGGCTGCTTGTTTTCCCACGCTAGTACCCAATCCCTCTCCCAGATGAATAGAAGATGTGGCTTGCCATACTTAAGCCTCACTGCAAAGGAACTGCTTCCCACACAGCTCCTTCCACATCCCCACTGCACCCCCGGGTCATATTTTGGATGATGTAACTTGACCCATAGACTGGTGATCCACCTAGAACCTAGAACAAGGTGTCAAAGATGAACTGGGCCAATGAGATTATTATTCTTGCAAATAACTTGACTCAGTAGAGGTAGGCAAATTTGAAAAGACCCCAGGATGGAATCTGGCCCATGATGAGACAAAGCCACATGAGAGCTCAGGTTACAAGGAAGGCAAACTCTGCGCATATAACAGAAGCCTGGACCGGAAGTGGGAAAGGGACAGAGGCACAGAGCAGTGCAGAGGTGACCTGAAGGCAGTTAGAAGTTGAAGTGCACACCTGTAATCCCAGCAACTGGGGAGAATGGCGAATTCAAGACCAGCTTGGGCAATTTAGTGAGACCCTGTCTCAGAGTAAGAGATGAAAATGGCTGGAGATGTAGCTCGGTGGTAGAGTGCCCCTGAGTGCAATCCCCAGTACTGCAAAAAGAAAGAAAGAAAGAGAAAGAGAAAGAAAGGAAGGAAATGAGGGAGGGAGGGAAGGAAATGGAGGTCACTGGGGCTACAGTTGGTGACAAAGAGCAAATTGTGTCATCTCAGTTAGTTTCTCACAGTGGTGATGAGCTATAGATTGGAGCAATACTAGCTGTATGTCAGCAGGCCTTTTGCCATCAAAGGGAAAAGAGTCAACTGTGCCCCTCCTTTCCAGAAAGCCCAAACCCAAGCTTCAGCCAATGGGTAGCAACAGGAGGACTTCGTTGTGATCCTGTCTTCATTCTATCCAATCTACACTGTACCCACCTGGTCTTGACTTCATGTTTAATGTGTTTTCCTTACTCTGGTTCTTTTTTTTTTAATTTTTATTTTTTAGTTATAGGTGGATACAACATCTTTATTTTATTTTTATGTGGTGTTGAGAATTGAACCCAGGGCCTCACGCGTGGTAAGCGAGCGCTCTACCTCTGAGCCACAACCTCAGTCGTCTTTTTTTTTTTTAAACTGTTTTTTAGCTGTAGTTGGATACAATATCTTTATTTTATTTATTTTTATGTGGTGGGGAGGATTGAACCCAGCACCTCGCATGTGCTAGGCAAGCGCTCTACCACTGAACCACAACCCCAGCCGCCCTGGTTCTTAATTTATGCTTTACCATTTTATGTTATGCATCTCCTGTATGCCTCATTGGCTCAAATGTAAAAAGAAACATGGGATAAATAAACAAATAGTTTGGGCACGATGGCGCACACCTGTATCCCAGGGGCTCAGGCGACTGAGGCAGGAGGATCACAAGTTCAAAACCAGCCTCAGCAACTCAGCGAGGCCATAAGCAACTTCAGGAGACCCTGTCTCAAAATTAAAAACAAAATCCCATTCCTCAGTCTATACCCAAAGGACTTAAAATCAGCATACTATAGTAACGCAGCCATATCAATGTTTATAGCAGCTCAATTCACAATAGCTAAACTTCGGAATCAACCTAGATGCCCTTCAATAGATGAATGGATAAAGAAACTATGATATAGATACACAATGGAATATTACTCAGCATTAAAAAAAAAAAGAATAAAATTGTGGCACTTGCAGGTACATGGATGAAGTTGGAGAATATCATGCTAAGTGAAGTAAGACAATCCCAAAAAACCAAAGGTCAAATGTTCTCTGGTAAGTGGAGCTGATCTATAACAGGGAGGGAAGAGGCATGGGAAAAATAGAGGAACTTTGGGCAAAGGGGAGGGCCTTAGATTGGCAAGAAGTTTTGGATGCAAATGCTATTTTCTCAGGTATTAGTCATTCCTTTCTTTTACATCTTTGTTTGAGGGTGCATGGGGGCAGAAAAGATGGTGGAATGAGATAGACATCATTACCCTAGGTACATGTATGACTGTATATATGGTGTGATGCTATATCTTGTACAACCATAGAAATGTCAAGTTGTGCTGCAATTGTGTACAGTCATTCAAAATTCATTCTGCTGTCATATATACCTAATTAAAATAAATTAATTATTTAAAAAATTAAAAATAAAAAGGGCTGGGGAATGTGGCTCAGTGGTAAAGCACCCCTGGGTTCAATTCCTAGTACCAAAACAACGAATTTAAAAAATTAAGTTAATAAATAGGTCAGATGCAGACCAGGTTACGTGGAATGGTGTCTGAATCATCATTGCCCCAATTTCTCCTGTTAGTCATCATCACAGGCAGAGAAATAGGTCTCTAGCTGCACATCACAGGATTCACCCCAAACTGGCCATTGATCCACAATGTTCACATTGTCAAACAAAGATGTGAAAGAAAGGAATTACTAATACCTTAGAAAATAGCCTTTGCATCCAAAACTTCTTGCCAATCTAAGGTCAAGCCAGGTGCTTTCAAATACCCATCAAATGTCTACACTGAATCAGCATCTCAGGGCTAAACTTCAATGTTAGGATTTCCAACTCTTGTGAAAAGTCCTTATAAGAACCAGTCTTGCCCAGCGTGGTGATGCACACTGTCATCCTGACAGCTCGGGAGGCTGAAGCAGGAGTATCTTAAGTTCAAGGTCAGCCTTAGCAACTAAGCAAGGCCCTAAACAACTTTGTAAGACCCTGTCTCAACGTTAAAAACTAGAAAGGGCTGGGAATGTGGCTCAGTGGTTAGGCACCCTGGGTTCAATCCCTGGTACAAAAAAAAAAAAGAAGAAAATAAGGGGAAAAAATGTTAATACTATCAAATCTGAGAAAAAGAAGTTGAACGACTTGAAATTGAGTGTACGACAGGAGGGGACATAATGAGAAACAACTTGGACCTGAAGCTTGGTTCAATCTCTTCTAAAACCAGCTGGGGTGCTCCTGGGCCAATCATTCATCCTGGGTGACTTTTTTTTTTTTTACTTGTAAACGTAAAGGTTGGGCCAGCCACATCTGCTCTGCTCGTATTTTGGGATTGTAGGACAAACAAGACACATGGTACCTGGACTGCCTGGGTCTAGATTCCAGGCACTGTCACTTGTAAATTGTTTGGGTAGTTTTGGAGCCTCTCCATGTTTCAGTGTCCCTGTCTATAAGCTAATAGCAATAATAACTCTCACATGGAGATGACTTGAAATTGTTGGCTACCATTATCTTAAAGGTGGCCCAGCCTGCTTTTCCCACTACCCTCTTTTCTAAGAGCCACGTGCCCACTGTGTCTACCCAGCAACCACAGCCATGTCATTTGGAATCTCAGCCCTGTGACGTCTAACACCAAGTGAATAATCTCCATACACCTCCAACCCACGTCTCCTCACTGTTCCCTGTCACGGCAAATAACACAACACACACTCACGTGCTCATCCCACAAACACAGGGTTGACCAGATATTCCTTTCTCCTTTATTCCCCAAAATCTATCTAATCAATCATCAAATTATGTTGACTTCCTGGATGGCTTCTGTTTGTTTTGTGTGTGTGTGTGTGTGTGTTTCAGTCTTGGGGATCGAACCCCAGGTGCTCTACTACTGCAGTCTGCCCCCAACCCTTTTTTATTCTTGTTTTGAGATAGGGTCTTATTAAGTTGCTGAGGCCTCAAACTTAGGATCCTCCTGCCTCCTGACAGCCTCCATGGTACCACTGGAACTAAAGGTGAGCACCACCACATCTGGCCCTGAATGTTTCTTTAATACATCTATTTCTCTCTTCTTCTCTGTCACCAGGTCAATCCTGAGTACCAGCTTCTCTTGCCCGGACAAGCACCATGGTGCCCAGTAGGTCTTCCTGCCCCACTCCCACCACATACCCCCTTCCAACTTCTGGTTCATTCCTCCCACTAGGTCAGAGTGATTTTTCAAAAAACTATATATTTGGACATTTCCCTCTTTTCCTTAAAAGCCTTCAGTGATCAACCACAGTTTTTAGGGGAAAAGCTCCCCCCACCCACACCACCCCATTCCTTTTTTGGGGGGGAGGGGGTACTGGGATTGAATCTGGCGATGCTTAACCCCTAAGCCACATCCCTCAACTTTTTAATGTTTTATTTTGAGACAGGGTCTCACTAAGTTGCTTAGGGCCTCACGGAATTGCTGGGGCTGGTCTTGAACTTGTGATCCTCCTGCCTCAGCCTCCTGAGTTGCAGGGATTACAGGCATGTGCCCACCATGCCTGGCCAGGGAAAAGCTTGTTTTTAATGAACCCTTGTGACAAGGCCCTGTGGTCTCTATCCCCCAGTCACGCCAGATCCTTTTACATTTCTGGAACAACACAAGTCTCTTACAACCTCGGGGCAGTCACATGTGGCCAGAACTATTCTTCAGTTAGATTCTTCCTGGATGACTTCTCGTCCTTTAGTTTCCAACCAAAATGTCACTTCCTCAAAGGGGAGCCCTGTGTGGATTCTCTTCCTCTACTAGGTTAGGTCCTTCCATTATGCATTTTTTTATGGTAGGGGGGTCCACTCTCCTTAATTATAATTTTTTTTTCACGTGTGAAAGGGAGGTTAGGTTTGTAAACCCATGTTTATTGCGGGTCAGTCACAATAGCCCAAAGGTAGAAGCAAGCCAAGGGTCTATCAGTGGATAAATGGATAAACAAAATGTGTTTATATATATATATATACATACACATACAGTGGAATATTATTTAGCTCCATAAAGGGAGACAATCCTGGTACAGAGTTCTACTACCATGTGGATGATTATCATGTGGTATCTCCACACAGCCTTCCTCTTGGGCCCTTTGGGGACAGACTCTGAATTCTCATAGTCATATGTACTTCTTGGCTCCATGCCAGGGATAGAGCAGTTTCTCAACAAATTTATGAGAGAAGGAGGAGATTTGTAAACATGCAGAGCAGAGCACAGGTTAGGGAGTCCATGGCCCCAAGAGCCTGGTTTCTGCCTGTTCGATGCCAGAATCTGAAAAGCTCTGCCGTCCCTGCCCTAGTTGTCTGTGAAGTACAGACTTGTAATTAAAATTCCTCTGCTTGAGGTGGCCTGAGCCTCCCTCTCCCTGGAGAGCTGGAACCTGGGCTTCTCCCTCTCCAAACCCCCCTTGAGGCCTTTCAGACAACAGTATAGACCACAACACACACTCCTGAAGTCACCCTGTTATAAACCAGGCACTCTCATCTAATCTTCATTGCCACCTCCTGGAGAGAGAGTGGGGGACGGTGACACTGATCCCCACGTGAGAATCCCAGGCCAGAATAGGAAGGAACAAAGGTCCCATTCAAACCTGGGTGGAGAGTGATGACGGTCTTTCTGACTCTCTCTCGGCTGCGTTGGCTCTGGGAACTCCCTGTGTGAAGGTGCAGGTCAAGATGGCCCAGTTGCTATGGTGATGCCCGGCCAGAGGAGGCACGTGGGCTGTGTGCGAAGTTGAGCAGCTGTGTCAGTCGGAACCCTGAGCTCAGTCACCAACTCCTGGGAACAGAGAATTCTGGGCATAACAAGGTAACTCCAATGACTCGCCAGTCCTGTGTCCTGCAGATGGATCGCCTGCTCTGCTAAAACTTTCCCACAAATAACCTTTTGGGGAAACCTATTTAATAAACATGCAAGCTAGCTCTGGATCTGTCAAACTCCACCCGAGTTTGGCTGCCCACCTGGCCCCACTTTTGTCTCTCTCTGTGTGTCTGTTTGGCTTTTCTTCATCCCCCATGGCCACTTGTCCGGTTTCCTCACTGAATCCCTGGCCACAGTGAGAGAGATGGGAGGGCTGTGGTACAAACTCAAGAAACCCATCACGCTCCTTTCTGTGGATATTAAAGACATAGAGGCAGAGTAGCTGGGTGTTCAGGGGAAGGCTTGTTCCCCCCTTCTCTCCTGCCATTTTCTTCCTAAAATCTGATCCCCTAGATGTACAGCCCCCAGCACTGCCCCTTCCCTGAATGGGCGGGGTGGGGGTGGAATGACTCTGGATTAGCAATTTGGGAAGAATTACCTCCCATTCCTCTTAGGCATTGAGCTTCCTGCCCCTGCATCTGCTGTGCATTATTCCACCCCAAGAAGCCCTGCCCTGGGCCAGCAAGGTGGCCACTGACCAGGTGGAAGACTGTGCCTCCTGGTATGAGCAGGCTCACTGAGCAATCTAAGCCTTTCTTTTTTTTTTTTGGTACTGGGGATTGAACCCAGGGGCTCTGAGCCACATCCCACCCCATTTTATTTTTTTATTTTGAGACAGGGTCTCACTAAGTTGCTTAGGCACTCACAAAGTTGCTGAGGCTGGTCTCAAACTTGTGAGCCTCCTGCCTCAGCCTCCCAAATCGCTGGGATTACAAGTGTGCATCCCCACACCTGGACGACACAGCCTTTATCGAAATAAAGGTGCTATTTCCACGCTCAGTTAATCCAACCCAGGCAGAGAACAGGGGCACTCCAGGCTGTCCCATCAGAAACCCCACACTCAGTAGAATCCTCAGGGCGGTTCAGTAGAGGAACAAGTTTAGTGCTCGGCCCCTCTGAGACATGCCAAGCTGAATTCCAGTGGCAGCTGTGGAGACAGGTCCCACTCTCATGGGATCCCCAAGTCAAGACACACGCTGCCTTAGCCAAGTCCCCACCTCCCACTGTCCATGCTTCAGGTAAGGAAGACCACAGTCCCAGGGTGAGAAGTCCTTAGTACGCTGGTGCCACACAAGCCCTGGCTGGCTGGGGCTGCTGCCACCTGATCCCAGAGGCCTCCCTGATTTGCGGGGTCTCCCAGGGCCAATGCTAATGGCAATGAAGGATAGCATCCCTCCTTTACTGGATGCCCATGTCCACGGGGTGTTGAGCCCTCACACCTTTCAACTCATCCAACCCTCACAACTTTCCTATGAGAAACCTGCAATTATAATGAGTCCCAGAGGCTTTGAGTCACTTGTCCAGCTCCTGTGGCCTTGAACAGTAAGCAGCTCGGCCTGGGCCCAGCTGGTTCTGGAATCCACACTCCTAAGCCCACTCTGGGCAATTCGGGCCAAATGAACAGTTAACTGATGACCGCCACTCCCCCGGGACACTGGCCACCAAGAATTCCCCTGGGGCTTTGGCAACCCAGATGCTCTTGTGACAGGCTCAGGCCCAGCCTTCCCCGCGTCCAGCCCCTCCTCCTGCCGCCAGCGAAGAGGCTCCTCCGGCAGCTGCAGATCTGAAGCCAGAGCAGTGGGGCGCATCCCACTGTGACTCTCAGGCAGGGACTTTCCAAAGCTCCATCCCTCCCGCCTTCTGCCTCCGACTTTCCTGGGAATGGAAGGGTACAGGAAGATGACTCCCAGCGCACAGACAGGAAATGAAGACAGAGCACCTGTGAGAACGTGAATTCTACGTCCACCAGTTCCACTTTCTTTATTTAGACCATTTCACATTCCACCTCCTTCACTCTAGGGGTCCTCCCACTCTGGTGGTTCTGATGACTCACTTTCAAATCCCCCACGACGACACGACAGTCTATGGCTTATCACCTGATCCGGGTCCCCAAACCACACATCCCTTTCTTGAACTTGGCAGCTCCCCCTTCCGCTCTTTCCCATGACCGCGTCCCTTCTCAAGTCTCTGACCCAACTTCCAGTCCCCCAACTCAGCAGGCAACTAGGCAGCTGGGCTAAGCAGCTGGTGGCCCAGACTCCAGCCATCCCCACCACTCACCTGCGCCTGCCCGTGGGGTGGCCTTTCCCCTGCTCCAGGCCCCCCTCTCCAGCTGTGTAGATGAGCCTTCGTGTTCTCCTTAAGCCCACCCTCCCTGCTCTCCAAGCCCACCTCCCCATCCCACAACCACCTGATGTGTTGATGACCCCAGTTTCCACTCCAGCCCTCCCCGTACATTTTCTAGGCTAACACTGTCCCATAGAACTTGCCATGAGGGTGAAAATGTTCTACAGACTGTGATGTTCCATGTGGCTCCTGAGCCCTGGAAATGTGGCTACTCTGACCAAGGCTGAACTTTAGATGCTATTTATTTATTTTTTCAGTACTGGAGATTGAATCCAGGAGCATTCTACCACTTAGCTATATCCCCAGCCTTACCTATCTATCTCTGTCTATCTACCTATCTATTTTTGAGACATCATCTCACTAAATTGTCCACCTTGAACTTGAGATCCTCCTCTGAGTCCCTGGGAGTACAGGGATATACCACCGTGCCTGGCTGTTGTTTAATTTTAATTCATTTAAGTTTGAATCGCTGCATGTGGTTAGTGGCTACCCTATGGGACAGCTCGGTTCTAGAAGTGCATCACCCACTGCCTGAGGACATCCTGACTAGGATGTCATTCCTACTCAGCAAGTCCCAAAGAGCTTCTTAGCACCCCACCATCCCCAGCCCCCTTCCAGGCCTTGGAGCAAAGTGAAAATTTCTCTTCCTTTTGATTTCTCTTACTGAGTTGACAGTATCAACAGACAGGTGTGTCCCCAAAGCCTGAACTCCTAGATTCTTCCTTTTCCCTCATCTTCCACAATGATGTCGCCACCAGGCATGGTCAGCTCTTCCTCTCCAATGACTTTCAGCTCTGTCCTTGCCTTCCCAAGCTTTCTCTGAAGCTTTGGTTCAAACCAAAGATCTCTGGCCGGCTTTCCCGGTTCCCTGAACCACCCTCCTCAGTCCATCAGCTGACCCTCGGGGCTTCCTCTCTCCTTTGCTTCGCTCCACCCTCTCCCACATCAACCCCCCGGGGAGCTGCATTCCACAGACTCCATTGCCTGGACTGTTTCCTTGCACAAGGCCTTCCATGTAATCAGGAGACCAGGTGGGAAGAGATGGGCATTCAGTCAGCTGAGCTCTGGGAGGGGAGTTGTGGGTGGCTGTCTCCCTCTGCCACAGCCCTGTCAGGTGGTGGCTCCTCCTGGTGCTGGGGATTCTAGTCCTCCCCTCTCCTCTGCTCTCGCCAGCCCTGATGCACTCACAGTCCCTGCGCTGCTAGCACCGGGCCTTACCCTGGCCTGTGTCCATTCCTCCGTCCTTCTCAAACCCTTAGATGAAGTCCGTGTATTAACTCTCCCTGGTTCTGTTCCCTTCAGTCCTTGATTGATGGTCCAAACCTTGAGAAGCCTCCCCATCACCCAAGGAGATGGATGAAGACTGTGCTTCTTTGGAGAGCACAGGAAGTAATTCACGGTCTGTCTCCTACCTACTCTCCCACCCTCCTTCCCTTCTCTTCCCTTCCAGGCCTACAACACCAGGCTGTTTGTGACGTCCTGAAAGGGCCGTGTTGTTTCGTGCTTCCATGCCTAGGCCTGCCGAGCTCTTTCTTAACCTTTGAAACCCTTCTCCGTTCGTCACCTCCTCTAGGAAGTCTCCCAGGCCTTCCTCTCTACTTCTATGCTTTGTACAGATCCCCATTTTTCTGGAGTCACATTATTATTATCATTATTTTGCAGTACTGGGGATTCAACCCAGAGGTGCTCTACCACTGAGCTACATCCTCAGCCCTTTTTATCTTGAGACAGGCTCACATATTGCTGAGGCTGGCCTTTAACTTGTGATCCTCCTATCTCAGCCTCCTGAATCCCTGGTATTGCAGGCATGTACACCCTACCCAGTTCACATACCTATGAGCTGGTGTAATCCACATCAATAGTGACTCCCTTCTACTAACACTGTGAGCTAAGTATTATTGTCCTTGTTTTTAGAGGATGCTTAGAAGGTTCAGTTTATGGGGATATGTCAAGTTCAGAAAACTAGTAAAAAGTTTCCACTTCATGGCAAACCAAGTCCTTCTAGCTGCACAGTTGATACTTTTGGTCACAATTTCATGTTGCTGTAGCTCTTCCCCAGAACAGTCTAAAGAGCCTGGTGTGATGGGTTGAATGTTGTCTCCCTGCAAAAAAAAGGATATATTGGAGTTCTAGTACCATGTACCTCCACATGTGACCTTATTTGGAAATAGGATCTTTACAGAGGTAGTCAAGTTAGAGTGAGGTCAGGTGGGCCCTCATCCAATATGATTAGTGTTCTTATAAACAGAAAAATTTGGACACAGCCGCAGGGCAGATGATGGGAAGATAGAGGGACGTCTTCTGACGGCCACATGAATGGAGTCTTGCCAAGGATCTGGCAAACACCAGAAGTTAGAGGAGACAAGGAAGGATTCTCCCTAGAGCTGTCAAAGAGTCCTGCCAACCCCTTGGGTTTGGACTTCCAGCCTCCAGAATGTGAGACTACAGATCCCTGTTTTAGTTTTTTGTCTTCTGTTTGTCTGTGCAGTTCTGGGGAATGAACCCAGGCATGCTCTACAACTGAGCTGTATCCCCGGTCCTTTACATTTTTTATGATAAGACAGGGTCTCACTAAATTGCTGAGACTGGCCTTTAATTTACAATCCTCCTGCCTGAGCCTCCTGAGTCGCTGGGATTATACTGCACCCAGTCCCGCTAGATTCCTGTTGTGTTAGCACCCAGTTCAGGCACTTTGTTACAGCACTCCCAGGAAACTCATGTGGCTGAGGAAGCTGCCCCTGAGAAGGGCTTCAGTACCTCTCTCTGAGAGTCTGGGTGTCTCAGAACACTAACTGGGTGTGGAGTCTACCTGAAGTTCTATGGGGTATGTTAAAATTATGCTTCCAACTGGATCTAGGGACCCCAAGGCACCCCAAGGATATATCCTAAGCATGTTCAAATCCCAGCTCCTAGCTCAGGGCCTAACACCCACCGGCTTCCAGGGCTGGACCTGGAGTCAGGACACTCTGCTCAGCTAAGGCATCAGGAGTCTGAGAAAGGTATGGGGGCTCCAGGGGTGTCCCCAAGACTGGCGGAGCTCCCGTGCACATTCCCACAGGCCTCCTGGGACATCTGCAGTCTCCTGCCATGGTCAAAACAACCTAGTCAAGTTTGGGGTTCTCTGGTGCGCTCTGTGCCTGCTTCCCGAGGGTGACTCACGGCTCCGTGGAGAGAAGCAGGCTGGGACTCAGCAGCCTGGGCTTTCTTCTCCTTTCTTCTGTCTTTCCAGGAAGCCCTTGGAACAGGATGTAAGAGCAGCACTTTCCATCCAGCCTGACATCCTGCTTCCAGATGTAAGAGGCTGAGCAGTCACTGGATAACACTTGGGCAGCTGTGACCACGATGTTCCAATTTGAAAACCCAAGTCAGGCAGCTTCCATGCTCAGCTCTCACTTGGCCCTCCCCGGCCCCTGTCCAGGCCCTCAAAATGATCTGAATAATTTATCACACTTTGATGAGTCTTCCTGGCTAACAGAGCTTAGGAAGGCAGGGCCCCTGTCATATTAGTCCTTATGGTATAGTCTTCCTACTGGGAGCTCAACAAATGTTGGATGAAATGAATTTTTATTTATTTATTTACTTACTTATTTGTTCATTTATTTATTTATTTATTTTGGGTACTGGGGATTGAACCCAGGCCCAGCGGCACTTCTCCACTGAGCTACATCTCCAGCTGAGGCAGGAAGATCGCATGTTCAAGACCAACCTCAGCAGCTGAGAGAGGCCCTAAGCAACATCCTGAGACTCTGTCTCAAAATAAAATGGGGTAGGATGTGGCTCAGTGGTAAAGACTCCCTGGATTCCATACCCAGTAAGAAAGGAAGGAAGGAAGGAAGGAAGGAAGGAAGGAAGGAAGGAAGGAAGGAAGGAAGGAAGGAAGGAAGGAAGGAGGCCGGGGGTGTAGCTTAATGGTAGAGCACCCCTGGGTTTAATTCCTAGTGTTGTAAAAATAAACAAAGAAAGAAACTAAATAATTCATTAATTAAAATGCACTTCTTCTTTGTGCAGTGCCATTGTCGTGGTGCCTCTGTGGGGCATCAGTTGTCCTCGCCCCAGAAAAAGCGTCACCGTATTTTCAGAGGAAAGTACCACGGTGGAGCTGAAAGATGGTCCTGGGCTGAGGGGTGCAGAAGGCTGAAACAGGCATCCAGCCCTTATCACTTGCACCCCATGGTGGGAAAGCAAAGATCAAAGCCACCGTCACCAGGAAAAGAGTCCCCAGTGCTGGAGAGCCAAGACCGTGCCCAGAACAACTCACAGGATGGGTGGTTGGCACAGGCTTCCCAGAGAGGCAGGGTTCCAGTCCCCAACTGTATGCCCTGGACATGAGACTCAACTTCTTTGTCTTGATTTCCTCATCAAGGTGTCACTTACTGACCAGGCACAGTGGTGCTCCTGTAATTTCAGCGACTCAGGAGCCTGAGGCAGGAGGCCTGTCAGTTGGAGGCCAGCCTCAGTAATTTAGCAAGGCCCTATGCAATTTAGCAAGACCCTGTCTCAAAATAAAAACACAAAAAGGGCTGGGGATGTGGCTCAGTGGTAAAGAGCCTGGGTTTAATTCCCAGTACCTCTTCCCACAATGGTATGACCTATTATACTGAGGGGATTGGTTCTGGGACTTCCTAAAGATACCTAAGTCCTCTGAAGCCCAAGTCCCATATATAAAATGGCACAGGGTTTGCATGCAACCTGTGCAATTCTCCCCTATACATGAAGGATCCAACCCAGGGACGCACACGTGCTAAGGCAAGCAAACGCTCACTGAGCTACATCCTCATCCCTCCCCTACAGTTTAAAAATCATCTCAGATTATTTATAATACCTAATACCATACAAGTGCTCTGTAAATTGTTGTCACATTATATGGATTAGGAAATTATTATGAGAAAGAAAGTCCGTATATGTTCAGTTGCAGATATAATTTTTTCCGAATATTTTCCATCTGCAGCTGACTGAACTGTGGGAGCAGAACCTGAGCATTCAGAGGGCCAGCTGCGCACGGTAGACCACGCGTACCTTCCGTTTCAGTTCCCTGAAGTCAGCGGCTGTCTGAAAATATGAAATGGAAATTTCCAAAATAAACAATTCGTAAGTTTTAAATAACTTGGATTACAATATATTGTTCTATTTTATTATTAGCTATTGTTTTTGTTTTGCTTTGTTCACAATGCTGGGGCTTGAACCCAGGCCCTCCCACGTGGTAGACAGGCACTCGACTGCTGAACTGCATCTCCAGCCCCTTATCATTAACTAGTATTGTTGATCTCTTACTGTGACTAATTTATAAATCAAACTTCATTAAAGACATGTATGTATAGGGGGAAAAAAAACTGTGCATAAGCGTTAGAACATGTGGAGGTTTCAGGCACACTTGGAACATCCTGAAATGCATCACCATGGATGGGGTGGGGCAGGGACTGAGTATAAATCAGGAATCATAGCGGGACAATCATATTTCCTATTTCAGAGGCCATCATGAGGACCTCATGGAATGATGCATGAGAAGCATTTAGGACAGTAAGGGCCACATTGTCAGTGTTGATTGTCGCTTTTACTATTTTATTTTTATTTTTAATTTTCTTTCTTTCTTTTTTTTGTACCAGAGATTGAACCCAGGGCACTTTACCACTGAGCCACATCCCCAGCTGTTTTTATTTTTTTATTTTGAGACAGGGTATTGCTAAGTTGCTTAGGGCCTCATTGAATTGCTGAGGCTGGCCTCAAACTTGCAACATTCCTGCCTCAGCTTCCCGAGTCGCTGGGATCACAGGCATGCACCTCTGCACCCCACTTGCTTTTATCACTGACTACATTGGTAAATAAGATATTCCATATAAAGTGCTAATCAGTGTCTGACACTTGTCAAACAATCACAATAACTGCTACTATTGCCATTTGATTACTTCAGTTCTGAATTAGTTATCTATTGATGTATAATCAATTACTCTCAAACTCAGCAGCTTAATGTGACAATCAACATTTACCATCCCATGTAGTTGCTGCGGGTCGAGAAGTTAGGAGCAACTTACAGTGGCATGGTGCTAGCCCAAGATCTCTCACGAGGTTACAGACCAGCTTGCCTGGGGCCTGCCTGGGGCTTGACTAGGGTCTGCTTCTGAGATGGCTGGCTTGCTTGCTTGGCTGCCAAGTTAGTGCAGACTATGGGCAGGAGACCTTGATTCTTCACCTCATGGTCCCCTTCAGAGAGCTGCTTGAGCATCCTCACAGCATGGCGGCTGGCTTCCCCCTGGCAAGTAACCTAAGAGAGCAAGGTAGAAGCCAGGAGGTCTTAAGTAAGTCATACTCTGTGCCACAGTATCCTGGTTACACAGGTTTGTCCTGCCCATTGGGGGAGGGGCTGCACAAGGACAGGAATACCAGGAGCAGAGGCTCAGTGGGGCCATCTTGGAGGCTGGCCACCACAAGTACTGAACTGTGTGGCAGAGGCTGTGAGTCCTACAGCCCAAATGACAGGGAGCATAAGGAAGGTCCGAGTGCAAGGGAACTTCCCATCAGACTCAGCTAGATCACAAGAGACAACCCAGCCATGTTTTCCCTCAGCCTACCCTTCACTAGGACTTGGCAAGAGAGGAAGGGCAAGAGGGAAGGAGGAGAAGTGTGCGGAGATGTTTACCAAGGTGAGCAGGACCTCTGTCAGGGCCGGTGACAAGTAGACTGACATTGGGGGAGGGAAAATAGTTTATAAATAAAGTGAGAGAGGCAGCCGAGCTGTTCCAGGAGGGCCCGGAAGGCCAAGTAACCATGTGTAAACCAGCTGGAGTTAAAAAGTAAACGTTAAGGGGATAGGGTTTGGCTGAAAACATGTTCAAAACTTCTGCAGGTTGGTTTGATGTGGGGGATTGGAGGCTGGGTAATGGATTTGGGGAGGTGAAAAAATTCTCCTCTATGGGGCATTTGCTTCCACAGGAGCCTGTGGCCGTGGGGTCAAGGCAATACCAGGAAATGGACTTTCACAGCTTCCTCCTATCAGGGTAGGAAGCTCAAGTTGATAAGTTGGAATGGAGTCTCCCATTTTGAGGAGCCTCCCCAGAGGAAACGCTGGAGTGGGAGATAGTCTCTGTTTACACAGCATGTCGGCATGTCTGCAGTTTACACAAACTGTATCCTCAGGCCAGGCTGAAGATAGAACCGCCTGACCTAGAAAAGCCTGGAGTCTGGGCCCAGTGCCCAGCCAGTGGTGGGCGGAAGTGCCTTCCCAGACCCACCCTGCCCAGGGGGGCTCAGAGCCACTTGAATACACTGTGGGTGGGGGCTTCCCCGCACCCTGCAGACCCCACACTGTGGCCAAGCAGAGCCACGTCAGTGATTTAGGTATCCCCTTCACATCCAGCGCATAGAACTACCTGCTGGATTCTTCTAGTTTATTCCAGTCAGCAACAGGGAGTACCTCGTGACACCCTGAGTACAAGACTTTAGTCCTCTCATCAAAACAATAAAACCTAACATTTGTAGATCAGTGTCGGTTCCCTCAGTGCTCCCGATAGGATGCTTGGTGGTTTGCAGATCTGTGCTGCTTAAGGAGGTTGCATGAGTCAGGCATTTATGGGTTTGGATCAGCACCAGGCCTTGAGGGTGACCTTGGACAAGTGCACTTTTACTGCTTAACTGCTGGGAGCTCCAGTTTCCCCATCTGGGAAATGGGAGAAGGCTAAGAGGCCAGAGCCCTTGGACAGTACCCCACCCATAGCAAGGGCTCAGCAACCACCACCGTCTTCACCCCAGTATTCCATATTCACACCCTGCTTCCACGTCTTCACTCCAAGTTGTTCCTCTGCCCAGAATTCTCCCTCTTCTTGTCCTCTTCTTTCAAAACTCACGCCCACCTCCCAGGCTGGTTGATATGTTCTATTAGAGCCCTGGGTAGCTGTCCCTGCTCTCACTGTGGCACAGGGCACTTACATAGTGGCCGGCCGGCTGGCCAGGCTGCTGCACCTCTTTCCCCTGCATCTCCCCACCTTCTGGCCCAGTGCAGGCACCCCCAGGTGCTCCCCCAACAATGCAGCATTGGGCTTGTTTGAGGTCGCAGAAAGCCTGGTCCGTGGGTCAGCCCCCAACCATACCAGCAGCCCCTGGATGGTCACTTCTGATCTGGACCCTGTCCACATAGAAATGGGGTCGCAGGACTCAGGGCAGGAGAAGGGGGAGCCTTCTCCTCTCTGGGAGCCTTCCTCCCAGCAGGAGGGCCTGAGTTCACCTGGGAAGTCAAACTATCCCCAGAGAAGAAGTTAGCAGTACAAAAAAGCCAGCCAGGGAGCAGAGGGCTCTCTGCCCAGCCCTTCCCCTGACTTCTGAGAACGAAGGCCCCTTGATCTGGCTCCCGCACAGACCTAGCACCTCAAAGAAGTGTTCCCTGGGACTAAGGAGTGTCTCTCTCAATGTCAGACTGGGCAAAGTCCAGGGCTGCCCTGTGATTCAGAGGGTGGGGCTGGAGTTATAAATTATACCTTTGCTTTAAGAAAAAAAAAATCCATTAAAAAAAAAAAAACAGACTCCAGAGCTTGGGTTTGGCTGTCTGACTTAGGGAGTCACTTTCTAACCAGCAGAGCTACCCTAGGTTCTTCAACCTCCAGGGTCAAGCATGCCCCACAGACCACCTCTCCTTTCCTCAACCTCTCTCTAAAGAGCCTGGCTGGTTTGGGAGTCCTATGGGTCCTGACTTTGTAAAGTCTCTGGAAGGTCCTGTCCACTCTCACACTAGTCAAGCGTCATCTCCACACACCTGAGTCACCACAGCCGCCTCCACCCTGCTGTCCCTAGCTGGGATCTCTCCTCTCTCCATCCTCTCATAGGCACTGGTCCCAGAAAAGCTTACCTAAAACAGTGCACGTGTCACCCAAACTTGCTTGAAAATACTCCTGGTGTGATAGCACATGCTTATAATCCCAGTGACTTGGGAGGCTGAGACAGGAGGACCACAAGTTTGAAGCCATCCTAAGCAATGTAGCAAGGCCCTAATCAACTTAGCAAGACCTTGTCTCAAAATTTAAAAGGGCTGAAGATGTGGCTCAGTGATTAAGTGCTTCTGGGTTCAATTTTCAGTAACCGCTCCCCTCCCCCCAAAAAAGAGAGAATTTAAGTGACCCAAGACAGAATGTTCATAGATGAGTGAGGTGGCAGAGCTGAGATTTGGTGCTGCCTGCTTACCATTCAGGAGTGCTCTTCCAGACCCCAGCTCTCACCCGCCAGGAGTGGGCTTCCGTAGGTGTCTGCTGGGGAATGGATGGCCCAAGTGGTAGCTTACCTTGTGCTTACAGGGAGACATGACTGTCCTTCTGGCCCCTATGAGCAGGCTTCTCAACTGATGCCTGTCGTGTGCTGACGTAACCCCACTCCCACCCCGACACAGACCCACTTGGAGCCATTCACTAACCCGTCATGTGTATCTAGTCATTCCAAGTCAGCACCTTGTGCAGCAAGCCCCAGGGCCCTGGTTCTGACAAGTAGGTTCTGACAAAAGTCCCCACTCTAGTCACTGCCTGGGTTGCTAGGGTCCTGGCATCCTGCAAATCCAGCTTCTCATCCTTAGAAACTCAGGAAAAGGGTTAGTAAAGGTAGCTAGTGTATCCTCATTGAAATTATGTTCACTTATCAAGCCTTTATTATATGTCACATTAAATGCTAAAGATACAGAGTAAGTTAAGCATGTCCCTTGCCTTGAAGGAGGCACATTTTGGCATGGTAGGCAAGGGAGGGGACTGTTGCAATCAAGTGTGACAAGTGCCATGGTACAAGGAAGCAAGGATGCCATAGAACCTGAGGCCAGGAACCTTGACCAGCCAAGGGTAGGAGACCCAAAAAGCAAGGGATAGGAAGGAGGGGAGACAGGTGGACTGGGAGTCAAGTAGGGAGAACTTCCGTTTGTTGTTTGTTTTAACACTGCTGGCCATCTTAGATGAATGGCTGAGAGTTACTAAAATGGGCAACGATTAACTACAACAGCAATTTGTCAATAGCAACATCTCCCTAATGAAATGCTGTTACTCCGTGAGAAGGCGATGCTGGACGTGGGGGAAAGCTTCTCAGAAAATCTCATAGTTTCTAACTTTTTAATTTTATTTTATTTTGGTGCTGGGGATTGAACCCAGGGGTGCTTTACCACTGAGCAGCATCCACAGGCCTTTTTTATTTTATTGAGCCATGGTCTCACAAGGTTGCTGAGTGTCTCACTAAATCGCTGAGCCTGGCCTTGGACTTGTAGTCCTCCTGCCTCAACCTCCCAAATTGCTAGGATGGTAGGCAGTTCCTTCCTATTGATAAAGTACTCACAGCTATTATTGTTCCCCCACTTCAGGAAAAGATGAAATAATTAACAATAGGGAAGAGAGGGGTAAATTTTTCTGGAAACAAGACCTAAATTATAGGCATGTAGTTTTAGACTTTAGAAATCACTGTACTTCCCCTGGTGAGCCTATTGCAATGCCTGACTGTCCAACTAAGAGTTAAACAGCATCCCCAATTCCCAATTCCTTAATTGTAACATATTTACTAAGAGTCTCAGTGATTGGTTCAATTCTAAGAGAGCAAACCACCTAGGGCAGTAGTTGTTATTTTTTTTAAACCTGAGCCCCTCCCCCAGCTTTTTTTTTTGGTGGTGGTGGGGTGGCTGGTGCCAGGAATTAAACCCAGGGCTTCAAGCACGATAGGTGAGTGCTGTACCAGGAAGCCATACCCCACCACCTCTCAACATTTCTGAACACATACTTGGCTTATATAAGGAGGAAAGTCTTAGGGGAATCAGGCCCTGCCTGTGGCCAGCCCGTGGAAGGGATGAGGTTACATCCTCCTGAAAGGCACTTCCTCACTTTGCAGAAACCCAGGATGATGGGGTAACGGAGGCTTACTTAGTTCAAAACATTATACATCTGCTTTTCCATAGTGCTTTTTGGCTTCCTGCCCTGAATGGCTTTGGGAAGAACAGAGACAACCAGAGCCTTAAGCAGGCTCCTTTGGGAGGAGCCCAACAGTCCTGGACCAAGGACCGGCTAGTGAATGACTTAATGGAGTGTTTCAGCTGTACGAAGTGTCCCCATTAGGATCCACTTCAAGATCCTGGGGATTTGGAAGTTTTGGAGATCTATTTTGGCCCTTGTGAAAGGGGGTGATTTAGATGTTATCTCACTGCATACTCTAGCCAGTACCCCAGGCAAGAGAAGCCCCTGCCTGACTGCTTTACTGGGTGTCCTCCCAGACTGAACTGTAGGTTCCAGGACCCCAAAGTTGCTTATTCAAGCAGGCCAAGCCTACTTCTCTGGGTGTGGTCTGTCCTGAAGGGGTCTGTACTATTGAAGTGTCCATCACTAGGCCTGACAGCTGTCCAGTGGTGTCTGCATGCACACGGAGAGTGGGGGAGTGGTCTACATAAAATATGAACAGCCATGCCCAGGAGTCACCCCTTCCATTGCCCACGGGCTTGATGATAGATGACAGTTCATCAATTGGACAAGTAAGCATTCTGATAGAGGGAACTGATTAGAGGCTGCTCCGCCATCTCACATAGCCCTGATGGAAACACTCTGAGGTTACTGTGCTGATTTTGAAGATTAGAAAACAAAAGCTCATGTTTTTTGTTTTTTGTTTTGGTACCAGGGATTGAACCAAGGGGCACTAAACCACATCCTCAGCCCCTTCTTATATTTTATTTAGAGACAGAGTCTCGCCGAGTTGCTTAGGGCCTCACCAAGTTGCTGAGGCTGGCTTTGAACTTGCGATCCTCCTGCCTCACCTTCTCAAGCCACTGAGATTACAGCTGTGCGCCACCATGCCTGGCCACAGCCCATGTGCTTAATGTATAGTGCCAACATCTCCACTTGAACCTCTGCTTTCTGGTTGATGAGGTGACTCCTGAGATTCCTGGTGGATATTAATAAACCCTGCCCCTCTTCAGAGTTAAGATTTGGGGGAAACCTTTCATATGCATGTCTTTCTTATTGTGATCAGAACTTTGAAACCAGAAACAGATCCTGTCGGGGGATACATTGGCAGCCATGAGTGAACCTGAGCCAGAGGCTTAACCCGCAGATTTAGGAAAGATAAAGGGAGACATTCTGACAATGACATTACTGCTAAGCCTCCAAGCGGCTCGCTTGTTCCTCAGTCAAGCCTTCCATCTGCGGACAGACGCTGAGCGCACTTGTCCTACAATTTAATCTTCCGGAGGATTCTAGATATAACTACTTCCATTTTACAGATGAGAAAGGCAAAGGTGGGTCTGTTAACTGAGTTCTCACCCAGGTTCCTTCTCCCCCACGGGGCTGCATTCCTTCTCTGGAAAACAAAATGAATAGTGAACACAGTCTGTGATGAATCAGGTGGGTTTGGACAGGATAGTGGGTTACCTCGCTACTTAAGGAGCTCTTCCTACTGCAGCTGAAGCAATCACAATCACGGAGCCACTTCCCCTGGCTTTTATGTGCTCCCCACCTCTCCCTGTTGGGGGATGTCAAGAGAAGGCTAATAACTGGAGCAGAAGGAGGACTTCTGATGCCTCCTCTTGGAAGCCGCCCGACGCTGTGCTGTCGTTCTGACTCAGCAGTTGCTCCTGTCCCCTGAATCCTCCTATGAGCTTGCTGTTTTTCTTCCTTAGCAGCTGATATAGGAATTTGGAGAAAGACTAATTGATGACATGATTTGTTCTGGGAGCCAGTCTGCAGTAGTCTGGAAAAAGGTCACATGAACTATTTCTCGGCGCCGCTGGGTGAGCTCTTACTGCTCGATAAATTCAACAGCTGACACTTCCTGGCATTTTGCTCTGAGGTCAACTCCAACTCTGCAGGCCGTGACATGTGAGGCTACCTGTAGACCAGCCAGCCAGCCAGTCGGAGTGTGGTTGCTGGAAGCAGCAGGTCCAAGCCTGCTAACCCAGAGTTCCCAGGGAAAGAAGGCTGCTGCTACCAGGAATGAATTGAGACTGCAGACCTGATCTTCTCTGGAGAAACAGAACTTGTGCAAGAATCCTCACTTATTTCTGCCCAAGAACATTTACAGGCAAGAAAATAGCAAAAGCATCCCTCCTTTTAAAAAGTAGCAAGGCAAAATAAAGGAGAGGGAGTGAGCAAGACCTTTCAAGTTTCTCAGAAAGAGTCTCAGACAGACGCAGATTGCCCATAAAGGGTTCTGATGCAGCCAGCAAAGTGCTGCTGTTTCCATGGGTGCTGGTGCATGTCTTTGAGACAATACTGGCTTCTGACTTCTGATGAGCTGACGTCTCCACTGGTCATCAGAAGCTCATGGATCTTTTTCGGAGGCTGAGAAAAATACAGCCAATAATTAAAGTCATGTTTTCCATTATTAACAACAACAAACAAAACCACCCACAATTCAATTCCACATGTCTAGTTTCATATGAAACTTTCCACATGAAAAAATTTACTCTGGTAAGGGCAACATCAAATCTCATTACCGAAAAAAGTTGCCCTTTCAGATCTAACTCCTGTTAAGTGAATAATGTGTGGGGTTTAGACACCAGGTAAATATTGCTATTAGCTCAGCTCCTCTTGACTTATTTCCCCATCAGCCACCTGGAACATATTGCAAGCACTGCCTGAGCTCAAAGTATGGAACATCTTAATAGAATCAGCCTAACAGCTGGGGAGCTTCAAGGTGGCAGGCAGCCTGGAAGGGGCTGGAAAAACAGACCAACCAACCAACCAACAAAACTACTGGACTCCTGGTGCCTCAAGTCTAAGTACAGTTAGCCTCTTGTCTCAAGCTTGAACTTCACACACCTCGACATTCCAAGCACGGGGGCTATTTTGGCAATATCAGAGATTGCAGGGCATTAAGAGTCAAGAGAGAGAGAGCTTCCAGTCCCTGCTCTGCGACTGGCCACAGTAAACGAGGCTTGGAGAGAGTCATTCAAGCATTTCCTCCTGTGGGCTTCTCCCTGGGCCCCATGAGAGTGAGGTTAATGCTGGGGTGTTCCTAGTCAGGCTATTGTGAGCAGTGAATGAGATAACTAGGTCAGAGTGCTTTGAGGCATTTAAACTATCATGCATATGTAAGAGGTTTGTATTATGGGACAGCTTGGGGATTCCCTTGCCTTCCTGGCAGCGAAGGGAAGAATAGGAAAAGCCCATGGCTGCTTTATCTGTAAGATGCATCAGAATCCACCTATTTTATATTGATGTGAGACAGAAGGGAGTTGTGTAATAAGACTGCTAGATGTGTCACCAGCCTCATTAGAAAATTAACCCAAGGTTTAATCATCCAGTAATGTGACTGATTTTTAAATAAACACATCTAAATGGGTGTTGCCTTGTTCTGTGTGGAGAGTAGTCACCTTGGCAAGCTAAACATTTATTTAAATTATATTTCCCATCATTCAAAAAAAGATCTTTTTTTTAAACTCCTCATTGGAACTGTTCCTGGAGCCTCTGGCACATTCTTTTGAATATGTCTGAGGGTGACACATTTTTGTCCTTTGTGGATAATCCTGATTTTTATAAACAGCCCAAAGTTATTTGGCACAAAATATGGTAAATAATCTAAGTAATACCATTTTTAAAAAATTGAAAATAACTCGTGACTATAACATAGAAGCCTTTCTTTCAGTTCCAAGAGCAAAGTACAAATAGTAGATTTCAAGAATAACAGGATTATTAAAAAGGACTTGTTCCATCCTATGTGACAAGAGGAGAAAAGCATTTGGAAATGTGTTTCGTTTTTAGTCAGACTTTTCATTATTTATCTTGCAAGACTGTTTGCCACTAAACATTGAGTTTCCAGCAAGAACAAACACTGCAACTCATCAACTGTTCCTGTGCTTTTAACACAGCTCCAGGGGGCATCTAAATAGTTCATTTGCATATGGATTAACTAGCTAGCGACAATACAGATGTTTCTAATGAATTTACATCTGGACCTGCTGGAAACAGCATCCAGCAGATTCAATTCTAATATACTCTGCACTCCCTTAAAAAGTTTGGGATTTTTTTTCCTACTTATGAAACAACTTATCTGAAAATCAAAATATCAATATCCCGTAATGTAATCTGGAGCAACTAGTAGATTGACTTATGTTGTAAATAAGATGTCGTAGGTAATATTTTAAAATAAACATTGCGATATTTCTATTCATGACATACACACTGTGATACTTTCTTTTTTTGGTGGGGAGAGCAGAGTACTGGGGATTGACCCCAGCAGAGCCCTACCACTGAGTTTACAGACTCACTAAACTGCTGAGGCTGGCTTTGAATTTGTGGTCCTCCTGCCTCAGCCTCTGAGCAGCTAAGATTACAGTCATGTGCCAACATGCCCAGCCCTTACTGTGCCATAACTTCAAAGTTAAATGATGGCGGTGACTAAGGAAAACACCTTTTCCTTAACTCATTTTTTTTCTTGTAGTCAAATTCATATAACATAAAACTCACCATTTGACAATTTTATTATTTTTATTATTGTTTACTTATTTTACTTTGAGACAGGGTCTCACTGTGTTGCCCAGGCTGGGTTTTCAATTCATAATTCTCCTGCCTCAGCCTCCCAGGTATCTATGAGTACAGTTATGCACCACCATGCCCTGCCTTCATTTGACCATTTTATTTATTTATTGGCACCACCGATTGAAGCCAGGGGGTGCTTAACCCCTGAGCCACATCCCCAGGCACTTTTGTTTATTTTGAAACAGGGTCTAGCCAAGTTGCTTAGGGACTTGCTAAATTGCTGAGACTAGCTTTGAACTCCTGATCCTCTTGCCTGAGGCTCCTGAGCTGCTGGAATAACAGGCATGAGCCACCCACACCAAGCACATTTGATCATTTTAAAGTGTGCAAATCAGTGGCATTAAGCACATTCAGTGTTCAGCAAGCATCACTACTATCTAGTTCCAAAACACTTTCATCACCCGCAAAGGAAAATCTCTATCCATTAAGCAGTCATTTCCCATTTTGCCTTCATCCCTAGCTCCTGGCAACTGCCAATGTGCTTTCTGTTTCTGTGAGTTTGCCTATTCTGGATATTTCCTATAAACCAGACCATACAATACATATGTGGCCTTTTTTTTTCCTCATTTAGCATAATATTTTCAAAGTTCATGTCATACAAAGGGAGACCAGTAGAGGAAAAGGTCCAAGAGGAGAGAAGCAGGGAGGAAAGAGGAAAGTGCTGGGGGGGTGATATTGGCCAAAGTATATTGTTATATTGTGTGCAGGTAGGAATATATGGCAACAAATCCCATCATTATGTACAACTATAATGCAACAATTTTTTTAAAAAATGTGGGAAAAAGTTCATGTAGTAGCATGTATCAGTATGTCATTACTTTTTTTTTAAATTTTAATATTTATTTTTTAGTATTTGGCGGACACAACATCTTTGTCTGTATGTGGTGCTGAGGATCGAACCCATGCCGCACGCATGCCAGGCAAGCGCACTACCGCTTGAGCCACAACCCCAGCCCCAATGTCATTACTTTTTAATAACTGAATAATTCCATTGCATGGATATATCAGTTTACCATTCATCCGCTGGTCATTTTCACCCTTGACTATTTTGAGTAGTGCTGCCATGAACATGGATGTGCAAGTTTTGTTTGAACACCTCAGTTCTTTAGGGGTGTATATTATATCTCAGGAGTGAAATTGTTAGGTCACATCTATGTTGAACTTCTTTTTATTTCTATTTTTTTGGTACTAGGGATTAAATACAGGGGCACTTAACTGCTGAGTCACATTCCCAGCCCTTATGTTTAACTTTTTAAGGCACCACCAAACTCTCTTCCACTTTTACGGTTATAATTCACAAGATGTGTTGATCACCAGTTAGAAGAAGTAGGATGGCTATAGCCAAACCCTGGGCTGTGCCAAAAGATGTCTTTCAGAAACACTGATTAGAGCAGCCAGGTTTGACGTGAGCCGAGCAAGGTTCCACGCAGGGCTTTGAGCAGCTTCTCTGCTGTCTACATGTCACAACATGAACTAGTGAGGCAGGAATATCTTCCTGCCTCCTAGGCATCCTTGTTTCCCATTACGTTGAACACACTTTAGGAAGAAGATGTTAACTAGTCTAACTTAGAGGCTTCCCTCCTGTTTTTGCTGAAGAGTTCAGATTAGCACCTGGAGTAAAAACAGAAAAAGGGCTTGGGAGCTGGCACTATGTCCCTGTCCTTGGCAGTGGCTAGTACTTTCATGGTTTAGGAACAGGCCTCCCTAACATTAGTTGAGACCACAGGGAGATCTTCCAACCAGAGTTGACTTTTGCCATACATTCAGACTGAAAGCATTGCCCAGTGATCCTGATCCTAGTAACCCACAGATACCAGAGGGGAGTCTACCTCACTTTGTAGATTGTAGAATGTCCACCCCATGGGCCTGGCCAGTCCAGCAAGAGATAATCCAACTACAGGCATTGTTTACTGCAACTGAAGAATTGAGTCATGAGGCTTCTCAGTCACTAACCCAACTCAGACTGATTAGCACTGATTTCTAAACTTGTTCATAAGCCTCTCAGAGTGTTGACCTTTTACCCCAACTCCCTAACACAGGAAGTTTCTGAAGCCCAAACCAAGGAGCATTGTGTTGCACTGCCAAAAGTAGACAATCCAAACCACTTTTGGCTTTTCCACTTGAAGCTCAATACCAAGAATGAAAAAGTCGGCTTCTGGGTCCTTGTTACAGTCACTTTGCCAACCCAGCTGTCACTTGTCGCTTGTCTCCTGGCAGCCCCTTCAGGTGTCCTGGCCTTAATCTGTCGTGTGAGGACAGAAAAAAGTCTCTTGCTGGTCATATCCTCTGTAGTCTGGCAGGAAACCTAAAATTTGCCTGCTGCAGTTCTCAATCTGTTTGCTTATCTGCTTCCTTGTTGGGAAGAATCTGCATCGCAGTGTCCGGTGCAGGGGGATTTTCACCATGACCTCACCCTCCTCCTCATTCTCTAATTTCAGAGAGCCAAAGCACTGCCGAGGTCGTAACGTGGGTGGGAATCCACATTAAAGGGGACATTAACAACCTTTCCTACCACATCTCAGACAGACGTCAATTCCAGTTCTTTCTCCTCAAACCAAGGCCCTTTGCAGGGCTCAGAAAATGCCAGAAAGAGGTGGGAAGACGGTGATCGACACATCTAGTTATCCTTCCAGTCTTCGGGAGGCAGGGAGTCACCTGAAGAAAAGGCACTAAACACCTTCCAAGGCTCGTGCCGGCTGCTGGAATGATCTCGCAGCCACTGGCCTCGACGTGAGGCAGGAGGGAGTGACAGCAGACGGCGGGTGCGCTACCTAGGAGAAAGGGTGGTGGCACCGGTCGGGCAGAAACGGAGCCAAAGGCAGATCTGGCGTCCGGCCTCCGGGGCTCGGAGAACGAGGGCTTCCGCGCAAAAGTGGGAGCAGATAAAGGAAAACAGAAAGTTGGGCTCTGCAGGCGCGCGCGAGACCCGCCCACGTGACCGCAGCCCCCCGGCCCTCCTCGTGCGCGCTCGGCGACAGCAGCAGCCCAGCGGGCGGAGAAGCGAGCGCGTGACAGGCCGGCCCGCGGAGGCGTGGGGGACGGGAGAGGCCGCGGCGTGAGGGCGTGCGCGCCCCCGGGAGGCAACGTGCGCGCGCGCGCCTCGGGGCCGCCGCCCCTCCCGGGCCCGCCCTCCTTCCCTCCCTCCCTCCCTCCCTCCCTCCCCGGCTCGCCAGGCCCGCCTTGCCCGGCCCGCCCTGCGAGTCAGTTCGCTGGATCCCTCCCTCTTCGGGCGCGCTCGGGCCGCCTTAGCGCTCCCCGCCCTCGAGCCGGGGTGCCGGAGCCGCCCGCCGCCCGTGGAGGAGGTGGAGGGAGCCGCAGGGGCCCGCCGAGGCGGCGGCGGCGGCAAGATGGCGGACTTCCTGCCGTCGCGGTCCGTGCTGTCCGTGTGCTTCCCCGGCTGCGTGCTCACGAGCGGCGAGGCCGAGCAGCAGCGCAAGTCCAAGGAGATCGACAAATGCCTGTCGCGGGAGAAGACCTACGTGAAGCGGCTCGTGAAGATCCTGCTGCTGGGCGCGGGCGAGAGCGGCAAGTCCACCTTCCTGAAGCAGATGAGGATCATCCACGGGCAGGACTTCGACCAGCGCGCGCGCGAGGAGTTCCGCCCCACCATCTACAGCAACGTGATCAAAGGTGCCGGGCCGGGGCCGGGGGCGCGGGGACCCGGGGACCCGGGCGGCGGCGGGCGCGGGGCGGGGCACCGCCCTCGCCAGCCCAGTCCGCGGCGGGGCACCGGCCCGGGGCCGGCTGCTGGGCGGGCTGGAAGGGGGTGCGCCGGGCCCCGCTCCTGCCGCCGGGGTGCCGTCGCTCCCAGGTGAGACGGGGCCGGGGTGGCGGTCACTGCCGGCCCCACACCCCGCCGCTGGCCTCGCCCCCTCCGAGAGGGAAGTGAGGCGAGCCGGGCGTTTCGGAGTGCGGGGTGACCTCCCCTGCCCTCCTCGCTGCAGGCCAGGCAAGACCACCCGAGATGAGCCCCCTGCGCGAGCCTCGCGGCGCCTGGTGGGTGACCCAGCCACAAGGTCGAGGGCGCTCCCAGTTCCCGGGCTTCCTTGGCCCGGCTGGTGAGCAAGGGAATTCTGAAACCATCGCGTGAAGGAAACTTTTGCCTCTTGTCAAAGTGACGGCCCCCAGGGCCAGCTTAGGCAAAGCTGCGAAAGTTGAGGGTGTCACCTTTGGCATCAGGGAAGAGTGTATCCATGCAATTTACCTAGAAAAACTAGCACGAGTGGTTTTTCTCCCCAGTGTTACAGGATGTGTGCCTTTAATCATCCTTCAACATCTTTCACTGTTTTTCTTTCTTTTTTTGCTAAATAACTGGGCGCAAGAGAAAAGGGGAGGGTCCTGCTTTTTCTATTTAAATGAAATTGTGTGGCAGTATGAAAACTTTCGTCTAAAAGTGATGGGGATCCTGTACAGGTGGAATCAGTGAATCACTGTTAGTTTGGATAATAGGCTCTGCTCCTGTTTGACAGTATTTTTAAAATTAAACGTTGCTCTCAAGTGAAAAATACACAGGTCTTTATTTCTGGACAAAGAAATCGGAAAGGTGGTTTTTATTTTGTCATTTAAAAGAACCAGCTCTCATTTTTCTAGTGTCAGATTTTTTTTTACATAAAAGGCATTGACAGAATTGAGATGTCAGGTGCATCATAATTCTCCTTATGTTATCTGTGGAACATTTTGTCTAGGAGATTGCTGCAAATGGCAGGCCTTTTCAAGCAGTGTATTTTAAGTGGGGTTTCTTGTTCAGGAAGTCATAAGCAACTCCTTAATGTCACTCCCCCCACCCCCCTCCCTGGGTTTGCCTGGAGAGGGAGGGTTTGTGAGGCAGTAACTGGTGAACACTAGGCCAGGAGCTCACAGACAGCAACCAGCTCTTAACCTTGGTACCTCTGCAGTTAAACTGTAAAAGACAATTGTATTTAGCCTGCCTGAATGTTTAACCCATACTAATTAAGGTCTCTTTCAGAGTTGCAGACTCTGTCTTGCCAGTCCTTAATTGAAGGTACTTTTGTATCCCAGTGCAGGTGAATTTGAGGAATTACGTTAATGAATAGAGTCAACATGTTAACTGTGGGCTAGGTAAACACCTGCTTCTTCATGTAAACTAAGTCCTAAGTGTGACCTATTTTGAGCATCATTCTGAGGTGAAGCCATTACGCATCCAGTTTTTTTGAGTTGGCGTGATCAGAAAATTAACAGCAAAATGGTTTTTCAGTTTTTCAAATAAATGACTTCGTGATAGATTGTTAAGATGGACCAAAAGTTAACAACAGTTCAGTGCTAGAAATATATAGTTTGAACTATCCTTTGTGAGTTTTTAAATCATTTTTCTGTTGATCTTCCTCCCTTTTTTAGGAAAATCTAAGACCTTTCTGTGACTTACACTGATTTGAAGCTTGGTTTGGGAGAAATTTTGGGGTTCTGAATGTGTTCCTACAAGACTCAGTATTGGGTACTAAGGAACTAAACTGAAGACGTTATATAATTCTTAGTGTTTTGTAAATAAATGTCTTTTAGATGGGCTCATAAAAATCTTGTTTGCAGCCCTTGTCTTCAAGACATTAGGCTATACAGAATAATCTCTTTTTCTTCTCCTAGTTTGGTTTGACCACCTTCCATTCCAGAAATTATTTTATAAATTGCAGCATATTAAAATTTTTCAAAAAGAGTGATTGTGTTAATAGTATTTGCTCTTCAAGACTGTAAACTTAAGAAGGTGTGAGAACATTTTTCCTTGAGAAGATACAGGTGTTTGATTTGTTGCTGGTCTCCACTTCACTTTTGTAGATGGCCCTGAGTAGTTAAAATTTTAAGAAACTAGAATAAAAGCTTATATTAGCATCTAATGACTCTTCCCCACACTTTTTTTTTTTTAAACAAAGGTATGAGGGTGCTGGTAGATGCTCGAGAGAAGCTTCATATTCCTTGGGGAGATAATGAAAACCAGCTACATGGAGACAAGTTGATGGCGTTTGACACCCGGGCCCCCTTGGCTGCCCAGGGAATGGTGGAAACACGGGTCTTTTTACAATATCTTCCTGCTATAAGAGCCTTATGGGCAGACAGTGGTATACAAAATGCCTATGACCGGCGACGAGAATTCCAACTGGTAAGATATTTGATTTTTTTTTTTAATGTGGTTTTATTTTAATGACTAAATAATATTTGATTTAGCATGCATTTTTCACTGACTTCCACAATATAATGTATCTGTCCAAAATTATAGCCTCAGTTGTTTGTATTGCTGTATGAGCAAGGTAAAAAGAAGGCAAATTAATGAAGCTATCATATTGGTCATTCTCCTTTTTTGTTGGGAGGGTACCAGGAATTGGACCTGGGGACATTTAACCACTGTGCCACAGTCCCACCCCTTTTTATTTTTTAATTTTGAGGCAGGGTCTTGTTAAGTTGCTTAGGGCCTCACTAAGTTGCTGAGGCTGGCTTTGAACTTGGGATCCTCCTGCCTCAGTCTCCCAAGTTACTGGATTACAGGAATGTGCCACCTTGCCCTGCTTCTTTTTTCCTTTTTGAAAGTGAGGTCGTCATGATTTTCATAGGCACTTTCTTCTAATTTTGTTCTCATTTTGAAACTAATTTTCTCCTAACCCTAGCAACAGTGTTCATCTTTCTGAAAAATTGGCCTTTTATTCTTGGAATAAGAGTTCAGTAACTGGAACTTAGTACAAGTGTGCTCTTTACTCTTTAGGCATACTCATGATACATACCTCGACATGCAGAGATTAAAATGTTTATTAATGTTAACAATAATTGTACTTTTTTTTTCTATCTTTGCATTTTTGTGTTTTCTTAAGGACCCGAGGTTCATATTATAGTTCTTTTATTTTTTCCACACTTAAAAAAATGTTTTTAGTGTAGATGGACACAACACTTTTATATTATTTTATGTATTTATTTTTATGTGGCGCTGAGGATCAAACCCAGTGCCTCATACACTACTAGGCAAGTGCTCTACCACTGAGCTATAATCCCAACCAGCCCTTTTTCCCACATTCTTTACTTGTGCATTATAGTTATACATAATGATGGGAAAAAATGTTTTTTATTAAAAAGCAATATTTTTTGTACCTAGGTTTCACATGGGAAACAAATTATTTTACATTTAATTCTCCTCCTTGGTCTTAGACAAGAGTAATTAGTAGCTATTATACAGCATTGAAGAAGTGTAGAAAAGAAAGGCTGAATCCAGGTTAAAGATACAAAAATAATAATTGAGAGATTTTTAAATCAAATGTTTTATAATTTAGTTTTAAATGCCTAGTATTCTGGGTTTTATTTGCCAAAGACCAGAAAGAATCCAACACTGATAGCGGTCCAGACCATACGTACTTTGGAGGTAGTTCAGATCTGAAGTGTTCTACTATAATATGATTAAAATAAAGTGACAGTTAAAAGTAAAACCGCTTAGGAAGTTGATGATGTCACCAACATTAAAGTGATCTTCACTTATGGGTGTGGCTATACAAGGATGTACAGCCAACAGGCTTTGCTGTTACAGCTTGTACTCAGAAGCAATCTTAACTAGTCAAAGTTCTAGAAAAGTGTTCCTGGTATCTTTTTATAGAACAGATACCTTAAACTGACATTCTTTGAATTATGGCTCTTGCTTGTATCATATAACTTCAGTTTGACTCTGTACTATCTAGTAGAGTTATCTGCTTTCGTGTAGGTATCTTGTCAGATAGTTTGTTCATTTCTAAAAGTCAGAGACTGTCTCAGGTTATTGTTAAAATTCAGAAGCTGGCAGTATGCATGTTGAAAATTATGAATTTAACTTGACAGGTGGCTTCCATCCAATTCCCATATTTCCGGTTGGTTTTTGCTCTGGCCGGTGTTATTTTATTTTCACTAGGCCTGCTTGAATGCATTCCTTAGCTTACCTTTTCTCATTTCCCTTCTCCATCCCTCTAGTTTTTAAGTGCTACTTGTTGTTCTTAGTTCATTTCTTGACAGACCACATTTTCTGCTCTTAAGTTTTCTCAGGCTCTTGCTCATTCATCTTTCAAGGTCAGGAAAGAAACAGCCATCTGTAATAACCATTCAGTACATATTGAATGAATAAACAAACAACTCTGTACCTGAAAGTTCTCTGTGGGAAAGTTCCTTATTTGCCCTAAGTCCATCTAATTGAAGTTGGGCTTTCACGTCTTAGTCACACATTAGGACTCATGTTGTTGTTGATAAAGATGCCTAAATATTTCTTTTTCATTGAAACTAATAGGTAAAACTACTTAAGATGAAGACTGGCATGCCCTTGACTTGAGCCAGCTAATGCTTCAGGAGCTAAGAAGTTTAAAAGGCAGGCAATAAAAATCCTTTTTTCTTAATAAAAAGTAAAGGCACAAAAAAAAAAAAAAAAAAAGAGGAACAAGGTGAGATTTAATTTTAAACTGGAGACAGTATTTTTTACCTGGGTGTATCCTTGGCATTGTTAATAGAACTGGCCTGTATAGTAGGTGATTATTATGTTGCCTTAATGACTCTTAAACTTTTGGATTCTTGGTAGTGCTGGGCGCTGAAAAGATACTTGGTTTATTTAAAATTTTCCTCAAAGTTATTGTCAGTTCCCTCTAATTGTCTCCATATAGCAAATCCCCAATCCTGTTCTTTCTTTGTTCATAAAGTCTCTTGCATCCATTTCCTTCTTTTTTTTGTACTGGGGATTGAACCCAGGGGCACTTAACCACTAAGCCACATCCCCAGCCCTTTTTATATTTTATTTAGAGTCTTGTCAAGTTGCTTAGGACCTCTCTAAGTTGCTGAGGCTGGCTTTGAACTAGCCATCCTCCTGCCTCAGCCTCCCTAGCCACTGAGATTGCAGGGGTGTGCCACCAGACCCAGCCATTTCCTTCTTTCTTCCTTTACATTATTGTCCTTGTTCCTCTTGTGTGAATTCCAAAGTAATCTTGTTTAAACACAGCATGGCATTGCTCAGAAAGCTTTGACCATTCTTGCTTGCCTCCAGAACACAGCTCAGCCTCATTGTGGGAGTCAAGACTCAAGTAGCTTACCTATGATTCCAACACTGGGTTTCATTAGGCTGCCGAACACACTCGGGAACCTCTTTTATTTATTTAGGTATGGGGAGTTGAACCCATGGATGCCTAACCGCTTACCACATCCTCAGCCTTTTTATATTTTGTTTTGAACTAGTGATCCTCCTGCCTCAGCCTATGGAGTTGCTGGGATTACAGGTGTGTGCCACTGTGCCTGGTGCCCTGTACAACCTCTTAATATCCACATGCTCTGATTCTCTTGTTTCCATAAAGCTCCTCATGTAGTCCCTTTGTGAGAACCCTATCTGTTCATCAGCTCTTACCCTTTCACTGAGAGCAGTAGTAATCAAATTTTAATGTGACTAAATGTGGTCGGTGGATCCCTTGCTTCGGATTTACTGGCATGCTCATTAAAACAAAACAAGTAGATTCCCAGACTCCATCATGAGGATCTGGTTCCAGAATCAGATGAGACCCAGTCATCTGTATTTTAAGCAAATGGCCATAGATGATTTGGATGAACTTGTTCCCATCACATCCTTCCCCTGACATGTCTTAGGAAAATGTCTCACTTGAAGCTTCCCCGTCCCTGAGGCTGGAATGTGTCTCCCTGTGCCCTCTGGTCTCCCAAGTGTGCTTGCTGCTTACATTCTCAAAGCCCTCCTGTGCCTTAGAGTTGCTTGCATTCCTGTTTGGCCCCTGGCTGATGCAGAAGAAGCCCCGTGGCATGCCTCCTTAGTCTTTTTCATTAGCCTAGGGCCTAACACTTTATTTCCTCATTTTTAGTGACATTCTGAATTATAGAGAGTCTTCTAGGGGAAAAAAAGAAGAAAAAGAAACATTCTATATTAAGTTACTTCTGGGAAATATAAATCATGTCCTTACAGTAGTTTGAATTTTCCAGGAAATGAGAAGTTTTTGTATCATATAATCATAATTTTTTTTTGCTGGGTGCAGTGGTGCACACCTGTAATCCCAACCACTAGGGAGGTTGAGGCAGGAGGATCACAAGTTCAAGGTCATTCTCAGCAACTTAGTCAGGCCCTAAGCAATAGTGAGACCCTTTCTCAAAAAAAAAAAAAAAAAAAAATTTAAAGGCCTGGGGATATAGCTCAGTGGTAAAGGGTCCCAGGGTTCAATACCCAGTACCCCAAAGTATATATATATATATATATATATATATATATATATATATATACACACACATATACACACACACACACACACAATATACATATTTGTATTCATACACATACATACACATATATGTATGCATATATGAAATCATAACTTTTTTGTCTTTTAGTAATGTTTAACATTGTAGAATTTTGAATTTTGGATAGGAAAAGTAACTGTCAAGGAAGTAAGAGGAATTAGCAGATAAAATTAGTCTTTCCCTTTCGACTAATGATTGATTATTAGACCCAATGCAAATTGAAATGAAAAATTACAACTTTTAAGACTGTCCATAATTAACGTTTTGCTTAAGATGAATGAATACCTTTTAGTCAATTTTTTGGATAAGGGGTAGAGAAGTAGCCTATTCTAAAGGCCACTGTTTTGTTAGTAATAACTTTGGGTGCAAACCTAAGTGTTTTCTAAGTTCCCAAAGGCAGACATTTCCTTTTCTGGTTAGTCCCATTATGGGAAAACTAAATAGCTTAGTGTGGAAAATAAAAATCTAAGACTCACATTTCTTGTTAAAACTTAGTGTAACTTCATAGTTATAGTTATAAATTGCACTTTGAGAATAATAAAAAGCAGTTCCTTGAGCACTGGATTAAATATTTATAATTCCCCAGTTTGTACTTTTGAGTGTAGCCTGCCACTCACTGCACTAATTCTTTAGAAAAAATGAATGAAATGACAAAAGCTAGGTAATGTGGTAATCAGAAGAGATAAGGGGGTTAAGGATTAGCTGGGATGTATGATGCAGTTGGCGATATGGATCAGACCAACACAGTGGCTGGGAGTCAATGCCAACTGTTTTCTTTTTTTTTTTTTTTTTAATATTTTTTAGTTGTAGATGGACACAATAGCTTTATTTTATTTTTATGTAGTGCTGAGGTGAGCATACTAGATGAGAATACTAGATGAGCACTTAATCACATACTAGGTGAGCAATCTACCCCCGGGCCACAACCCCAGCCCTGTTTTCATTTTTTGATTTGCAGCTCCTGTTGAGAAGTGTGAGCAACACTGGTTGTATAGGACAAGACTGGACAGCGTGTGTCTTAGTGAGAGGAGCACCCTGTAGCTTCCTAGTTTATTAAAGTGTTTAATATTAACATTGTCAGTGCTAATACAGCTTCCTGCAACAGCCAGTCTTTTCAGTTCCTGAAACCAAAACTATTTTCTTTGTTAATTATTGTGACTTTAGTTGGACTTGACTTTTCTTACTCAAGTGATAGTTTGTACTTGATGAAAGTTGTACTTCTCCAAGCTGATAAAGTAGTTTATTCATGAAGACAGTCTGTGTAACAAAGTAACCATTTAGTTTTGTCATTGGCCTATAGAAAGGAGCTGAGTGACAACCGAAGTAGAACTAGAAACTTCTGTTTTGACTAAAATATTTTTCTTTATTTGCACTGCAGCATATAATTAAAATATAATTGAATCAGAGTCATTTGTTTATTCATTAACACTGATTTTGATTTGCTTTAAAAATCGATTCAGTTATTACTATTCAGTTATAAATACTATATTTCTGTTGTAGAATTTGATCCACTTTTCTCAGTAAAATCAAGGAAGGACTTTGACTTCCATTCTAAAAAACTGTTGAGTGTTTACTGATTCTAGGTTTAGGGTAGAGTCTCCTGGCTTTTAAAATATAAGGATTATATAAAATTAAGAGATGGTAGAGATTTAGTTTATGTCTTTTATAGGTAGAACTTCCTTTGGGTGAATTTGATCAGATGTAAGAGTGTTTGCTCTTACTTTAGCCAAATCTTGGAAACCCAGAGCCATAGTATTGTTTACTTTAAACACAAAGGATATTTTGGCATGTGCTTATAGTTTTAATGTAACTTTGTGAGAGGGTGTGTGAGTGAGCGCATGTGCACATAGGCTTAATCACTTGAGTGTTGACATTTTCATGTTTACTTTTTTTGGCTGGAAGCTTGACTAGAATATCTGGGCTCTTGGTGCTAAAAGGGAATTGGAAACTCCTTTGCTGCTTTCTGTATTACTTTTATTGCTAAACTGGACTTTGGTATGGTAACTTATGCTGCTTTGAAAATGTTTATTAAAAAACAAGAGGATGGAAGAAGGAAATAGTTGTTACGAAAGCAAGACTTTAGTTTCAGAACTCTTTACTGAGAGTGTGGACTTAATGCAGGAAAAAGGTTTGTGCTTGCTTTAAAGAAAAGCATAATGGTCTGTAGCTCCTGGACGGAATAGTCCCTGTTCATCTTTTGCAGGTGGGCAGCAGCCCAACTGAATCAGGGCATCTAGTCATATTGGCCCAAACAGGTACCAATTTCTTTCTTCAGATAACTACTTTTCAGTGTTGGTACCTAAAAGTGCTGCTTAATAACTTCATGTTTGTAGTAATTGCTTTGTACTTTTCAAAGCTCTATCACATACATTGTCATCTCATCCTTAAAAAAATAAATTAATTAAAGTCACGGGGAAAACAAAATACATGCTGCTGTTCTCACTTTACAAATTAAAAAGCTGAGACCCAGGTTCCTTGATGTTTTGATTCATAGACCTAGTAAATGACAAAACAGACCCTGAACCCCTCTGCTTATTTCTCGTCTGCAGTGCTGGCCACTAAACCCATTGGCAAGGCTCACACATATCCATGAGGCATTCTTTCTGACCACCACCCCCCCACACAAGTAATCAGCCTTCCTCTGTTAAGTTCTAGCATATTATTTTAAGTATGTGTAAAGTTTTATTAAGAGTATTCGACATTACAGTGATATTCATGTAATCCTTTACATATTCTGAACTTTTATCATCTCCCTAAGGTATTTGTTCCTTTTTTACTTTACTAACCAACTTATAGTTAGGATATAAATAATTTTAAGTAACATTTAATGGTAAATATAATAACTTAGAGTAGTCTGGTTTGTCCTGCCTGTCCCTTATAACCTTGGTAAAGGCTCAGGCTGCATCTTCTTGAAGGTTCGCATAGTGGTGATCCTCAGCTGATTGTCCATCCGTGAACATGGCTTTTTGTACTCTGAAAAACACAAGTTTAATGGCAATCAGTCAGCTAAGAGGCAGCCATACATTTTGCACCTATCCTGTGTATAATTATCCACATTTGCTTTTGTTTTTGGAGACGGGGTATCAGAACATTTATTGTTTTTGTGAAATTTTTTGAAATGCTTCATATGTAATTAATTCACAGTTTTTATACTGCATGTGAACAACTCACATTATAGTTTGACTTAATTTTTTAAATATGGTTCTTTTTCCTGTAAAAAATTAGCAGTGGTTTTTATTTCATTGCTTGGAAGTGCTTCATTGTTTCCCTATCTATTCGATGTTATTCTTTATCTATATTGTAAGTCTCTCTCTCTCTTTTTCTTTTTGGCACCAGGGATTGAACTCAGGGGTTCTGGACCACTGAGCCACATCCCCAGCCCTATTGTATTTTATTTAGAGACAGGGTCTCACTGAGTTGCTTAGTGCCTCGCTAAATTGCTAAGGCTGTCTCAGTCTCCTGAGCTGCTGGGATACAGGCGTGTGTATCCCACTGTGTCCAGAGATTTCTATCTTTTTTAATGATGCTTTTTTAAAAAATTTTGCTAGAGCCACTAGCACAGAGCAGTATTAAGAATGGACTGAGTTGACTGGGCGTGGTGGCACACACCTATAATTGCAGCAACTCGGGAGGCTGAGAAAGGAGGATTGAGAGTTCAAAGCCAGCCTCCACAACTTAGTGAGACCCTGTCTCGAAATAAAATGTAAAACGGGCTGGGGGTGTGATGCAGTGGTTAAGTACCCCTGGATTCAACTCTTAGTACCTAAAAAAAAGCAGCGGGGGGAGAATGTAATGATACAGATCAAGGAAATAGTTTTTGAGAACTGGACTTGAGTGGACTTGGCCAATGTTACTAATCTTTTGCAGTGGTGATAGTTGTTAATCTTTCATATTTAATCACTCTTTTGGAAAAAAGGATCAAGGAGGGTTTTTTTTAATATTTTTAGTTGCAGATGGACACAATACCTTTATTTTTTATTTTTATTATTATTTTTTTTAATGTGATGGAGATCGAACCCAGTACCTCTCACATGCTAGGCAAGCACTCTACTACTGAGCCACAGCTCCAGCCCAAAGAGATTTTTAAATCAGTGTGGTGGGTGAACTTTTTTCATCCTTATCTAGTCTGCAGTAGACACGGAGTACTTTGGTAGACTTACACTTCATTGATTTATTTTTATTTTTGGTCTAAGTAGGAAGACCTGTTAGTTGGTTTGTGCTGTGTGTGCTTTTTGGCCCACTTTTATCCTCCATAAAATTTTAAAAATAACTATTTTCACTTATTGTTTTATATGTTGTAAAACATTTTTACACATGGTTTTAATGTGATGACCTTAAGATTTGATGTGGTTTGTGTTGTGCTATGAGGTAAAAGTGGAACAAAGTGGCCAGCCAGATCACTGCCACTAACTGGCTTGAGTGAGTCCCTCAGAGTCTCAGAATTTCTGTTTACATGACTGTAAAATGGGGACAATCACAGGATCTACTATTAGTTGTTGTATTGCATGGGATGATCCATGTGAAGCCTTTGGCACGGTGTCTGACATGTATTAAGTATATTAGGATTACTACCCCGAGCTCTGTCCCCAGCCCAGCAGCTTACTTCTTGTTAGAAAATGTGTTTTCTTTAGTAAGATCACACACCCAAGGGAGATTTGAGGTGTTCCTTGTTACATTGGTTCTTGTGGCCTACTAATAGCATTGTCAGGTCAAAAATTTGTATGAGGTGGTTCTTCATTCTTCACAGTACTTGTTGAAAAACATTTTGTAAGTGATGGGACTTTATCTTTATGGCTAGTCCTTATATCTATTTATAAATAATTTTAAAAACAAATTCTGTAATTTGCAGATCTGAAATTCTAAAGAATTAAATGTAACCTGGGTTGAGTATCTCTTATCTGGAATGTATGGGCCCAGAAGTGTTTTGGATGTTTCAGCTTTTGAAATATTTTGCACATAATGTATTTCTTAGGGATGGGATCCAAGTCTAAACACAAAATTCATTTCTTGTACATATTGTACACATAACTGAATCTAGTTTTATATGGTATTCTTAGTGTGCCTATTTGTCTGTGACCTGTCACTTGAGGTCAGTGAGAAATTTTCCACTTTTGGTGTCACATGGGTGCTCAAAATGTTTTGGATTTTGGAGCATTTCAGAGTTTGGATTTCCAGATTTTGAATGGGTAACTTGTAATGAAAATAAAAGTATTTTGAAAATAATAAATGCATTACATAGGTGTGACAGTATTGATCTCCCCATAGCCTCTTTTTTTGTTGTGGTGGTACCACTGGGGATTAGACACAGGTCCTCGGTGCATGTTAGGCAAGCAGTCTGCCACTGAGCTGTATATCCCCAGCCCTTTTTATTTTGAGACAGGGTGCTCCCAAATTGCTTGGACTGGCTTCCAATTTGTGATCCTCCTGCCTCAGCCTCCCAAGTAGCTGGGATTGAAGGTGTGTGCCACCACGTGGGGCTAGTTGGTCTCATCTTCACTCTGAGATATCTAGCCAGAATTATCTAATGGTTTGGAAAATGTGTTCCTGAAATGCTTTAGATGTTTAGGCAAAGCTGGCCAAATCCTAGTCTTTCCACTCAAGTGTGGCCAGATAACCTGCAGCACAGGTGCAGGCGTCTGCCACCCACTGAGGGGGCTCGCTCTGTTGCTCTCCCTTCACCTTCATCTTTGTGGCTCCCTTACACACATACACACATATGTACTCTCCCTTTCCTCCATTTTCCTGCCTGTGATTTGGCAGAGGCTTTATGAGTATTCAGGTTAAAAGGGGCTTCATCTAAGGATTAAAAAAAAAAAGTTCCTTTTGATTGTAAAATACAGAATGCTCTTTTTTTTTTTTTTTTTTTAGGTTCTGTGTGGTTTTTGGTGAGTTCTTACAGCATCTGACTATTTTATATAAAAACAAATTTAAAATATTAGTCTAACAGAGAATCCCCACCTTTTTCCAGGAAGCAAATTATAAATAAATTTCAAGTTTGCACCCCATAAAGAAAAAGTTTTGATTTTAGCATTGAAAACCAGTGTTGGCCATCAAACAGAACTCTTCTATGCCACCCCACCTCCCCAAAGTATAACAGTATCTGGGTTCTTTGAGCCAGGACAGCTACATTTGGTTTGTAAATAGGGCATTTCTCATCTCTGTAAACCATTTTTTAAAAAATTAAAGAAAAAGAGTTGAAATAATGATTGAAGTGGGGGGACTTTCACTTTCCTTTTCAGCATCCTGATTACTCTTTTCCTGTTCTCTGGGTAACTGTTTAACACGGTGAATTGTCTCAATAGAAGTTATATAGAGGATCAGTAATATATGCTGGATTTTTTTTTTTGTATTTAGTTATAGACGGACACAACACCTTTATTGTTTATTTATTTTTATGTGGTGCTGAGGATTGAACCCAGTGCCTCACACATGTGAGGCTCTGCCACTGAGCCACAATCCCTGCCCAGTAATATGTGCTTTTAATGTGGACTTCTGACATGAAGTCTGGTCGACTATTCATTGATATAAAGGAAGAGGAAAAACTCATTGAAGCTCCTAGTAATGAGCACCTTTTTCCCTGATTTTCCCAGTTGCTGAAGAGACACGCTAGATTATTGTTTGGATAGCTCTGCTGTGGTATAGTCAACAAATGAAAATGTATACGTGAATATATTTCAGACAAATAAAATTACTACTAATTAATTTTAAGATGGTTTCCATCTTACTTACTCTTTGTTAGGAGGTATGGGGGATTGAAGTTGAACCCAGGGGTGCTATGCCACTGAGTAACCTTTTTTATCTTGAGACTGTGACTCACTGAATTGCCAAGGCTGTCCTTGAACTTGATCTTTCTGCCTCAGCCTTACAATTATGGGATTACAGGTGTGTGCCACTATACCCAGTTAAATTCATTTTTATAAATCTACACTTGATCTTAGCCAAAAGGCCGAGAAACGATATTTTTTATAAATCTAAATGACTAAATAGTATAAAAAAGCTGTAAACATTATTTATGCTAATCAAAGTTCTTAAAAAGAATGATGTGTGCAAGGCATGCCAGTACACCCATATAGTCCCTGCTGTTAGGGAGGCTGAGGCAGGAAGATCGCTTGAGCCCAGGAATTTGAGGTCATTGTGGACAACATGGTGAGACCATGTCTCCAAATAAATAAGTTGGTTTGGACAATTTAGATAAAACTTTTGTGGTATAAATGTTTTGCTGTTTTTAACTCCTACTAACTTTACCACATTTACATTAAAACAATCTTTATTTGCTACAGCTTAAATAATTGTAGGGACATTTAATTGTTACCATGTAGGTTATGTGCACTTCACCTCTACACTAGGACAAGGAGAGCTGCACCTGCTTAATTTTTACCGACTTTTTAATCATGGTATGTTTTGATTAAGTGCAACCAATTTGACAATTGATAATATAATTTAGTAAGAGAACCTGGAAGTCCTTTGTTGAACAGTACTTTGCAGGTTTGGCCTTAGTGTGTGGTATCATTTTTTCCTTTTGGTAGTACTGGGGGTTGGGTCCAGGGCCTTGGGCATATTATGTAGATCATCTACCACTGAGCTATATCCCCAACCTGGTGTCTTTCTTTTGAAAATGTATTTTATAAAAAAGTTTATTCTGCATAAGTACATTTTTTACAGGACTATCTGTCTTCCTGATTTTTTAAAAAAATTTTTTTTAGTTGTCGATGGACCTTTATTTATTTGTATGTGGTGCTGAGAATTGAACCCAGTACCCCACACATGCCAGGCAAGCATTCCACTACTGAGCCACAACCCCAGCCCCTGATTATTTTTATATATAATTATATTGTATTCTGTGGGCAAGCATTAGGTTTTGGGAGTTACTTTAAGAATATCCACCTGTAATCCCAGTGGTTTGGGAGATTGAGACAGGAGGATCACCCATTCAAAGCCAGCCTCAGCAAAAGCAGGGTGCTAAGCAACTCACTTAGATCCTGTCTCAAAATAAAAACAAAATAGGGCTGGGGATGTGGCTCAGTGGTCAAATGTCCCTGAGTTTAATTCCTGGTATCCCCCTATCTGCCAAAAAGGAGTATCCAACTTCATTATAGTTGTGGCTCAGTGGTAGAGCGCTTGCCTAGCACGTGTGAGTCACTGGGTTCAATCCTCAGCACCACATAAAAATAAATAAATAAATAAATAAATAAAATGAAGGTATTGTGTCCATCTATAACTAAAAATACTTAAGAGGGGGGGCAGGAACGCCCTGGGTAGAGTACAGGAGCCCTGTTATTCAGTTCTGGTGACTTTCTTTAGCTGCTTTTGGTGCTCTTGCTCTCCTGTAGATGAAGTTGGCGCTTTTTTGCAGGCTAGATGTTTGCTATTAATCTCTATTGCCCGTAGATGCTAGTTGTTTGCTAAATAGGCAAACTAACCAATATATAATTATGCATGTGATCAGTGCTCTGAAGGAAAAGGAAGCAACAAGATTCCAAGAGATTGGTCTGAGGACATGACATTTTGGTTAAGACCCCATGGAGAGACTGACAGCCAGGCAAGAAGGAGAAAGAAGGAGCACTGAGGATGGGAAAGCCCGTTGCTGTCAGAGAATGTGCTCATGGCCAGGGAGGGTGGAGCATGAGGGATGTTTGACCTGGTCAGAGATGGGCAGAAGCCAGTTAACTGCCAGGTCTGTAGGCCACTTTGAGGATTTGGGGGTTTCTCTGAATGAATCAGGAAGCCACCAAAGGATTTTAGGCAAGATCATTCAGGCTGCTTTGTGAGAGTGGGGAGAGCCTTGATGCCAGGTCCCATCCTGGGTGCGAACCAATTCCAGAGTTGGGAGACTTGTAAAATGAGCAGCTTGGCATCCAGTGGTGGCCAGAGAAGTGGAAAGAAAATGAATTCAATATCTGCTTTGTAGGGCAAATCGTTGGATCTGGTGGACATGGGGTGAGGGAGAAAGGCGTAGGTTATGGGGGATGTGGGTTTCTGGCTTTAACAGATAGATGGATGTTGGTGCTTTTTACTGATGTGGGGAATGAACTTTGAGGGGGTAGATTTGGGCATAGTAGTTTGAAATCTCCGAGGCATACAGGTTGGCGATACCAAGCAGACAGTTTGGGCTAGTTATAGCCAGGTGATATTTAAAGCCCATATAATGCTTATGATTTCTCAGGGAAAGTGTGTAAAATGAGAAAAGGTTTGGGCTCATAGTAGAGTCTTAAGAAGTCTTCATGTCTTTTTGAGAATGTTCAGAGATGGCGATGCTAGCAGAAATGGCAGACAGAGGAGAACTTCAGGAACATGGGAAGCCATGGAAGACAGGGAAGTATTTCAAGAAGAAAAAGTAGCCATGGTGCCAGACGCCAGTGAGGGCTCTGGGCAGGTGCAGAAGGACGACGCTGTTGATTTTGGCAACAGGAAGGTTACTTGTGCTGACCGCCAGGTGATGTGGCAACGGAGAGGCCGGACTAGAAGAGGGAAGAGAGGCGAGGAAGTGGAGGAGATTCACTTGAAGTCAAGCTGACTGTTCTCATTTCCCTTTTGCAGTACTTTCAACCACCTGCCTTAACAGGTTGTGGTTTTTCAGACCTTTTTGAAGTTCAAGAGGACATTGTATTTATGTGAGCCTGTTTCTTTTAATTTCACTGGTGGAAGAGTTTATTGTCAGTTAACAATATTGCTGATCTGTCAGACTACTTCATCTACAGGAAAATACAGAAGATTTTCACTTTGTACAGCCGTTCTTTGGTCTTTTTTGTTCTTCAGTATCCCCAGAGGATTGGTTCCAGGACCCCCTGGGATATAAGAATTTGAATGCTCAAGTACCTTATATAAAATGGCATAATATTTGCATATAGTCTACCCACAGCCTCCCATACACTTTAAATTACTGACACCTAATAGCAACGTAAATGCTGTGCAGATAGGGATTATACTTTATATTTAGGAAATAATGACAAAATACATGTTCAATACCAGCAGAATTCTTTTTCTTTATGTTTTCAACCTGTGGTTGATTGGAGCCACAATGTGGAATCTGTGCATCCTGAGGGCCAGCTGCACTTAATTATTTTACATATGATCACTTCCCATTCAGTGAGGGCAGTAACTTGATCAGTTATACACCTGATGTTCATTCATTCTTGAGCAAACATATATTAAGTATACCTGCCCAGGCTACATCGTAAGAATTAAAGTGAACTTCTCTGACTGCCTTAATGGGATTCTTAGTCTAGTGGGGAGCGGATAAGTCAGTAAGAAGTGGTAAGTAGTGGCAAATGATAGGGTAAATGCTATTATTGTTTACTGCATTTGCAGCTCTCCACCATGAGGATACAGAATCATTAAGTACCTAAGAGAGCATGTAGCCCACGTCACTTCATTTTGTACTTAAAAGCCTTGGTCCTCAGAGGTTAAGGACGCATATAGGTTGAGGACACAACCAGTTATGGTGCTAGAGCCAAGGATTCAAACTCGAGAGTCATAGGACTCTTGTAGTCCAAGTCTGATACTCAATACAATGCTTTCTTGCTTTCCACAATAACAGAATAAACCAGAGAGTGACTTGCAAACTGGAACAGATATGCCACTATAATTTTGAGCTAGTCTTCATATTCAGCCATATTTAGAAACATTTGCAGGTTGTCAAATACAGTGGCACATGCCTGTAATCCCAGCTGCTTGGGAGGCTGAGGCAGGAGGATTGCTAATTTGAGGCCAGGCTTGGCAACTTAATGAGATCCATTGTCTCAAAAATTTAAAAAAAAAAAAAAAATTGAAAGGCCTGGGGATGCAGCTCAAGGGTAAAGTACCCCTGGGTTTGATCCTTAGTACTACACCAGAAAAAAAAAAAAAGGCCAAGTGGGAGAGCAAAGTATTTGCAGGTTGCACTACTTTGCTGTCTGACATGCTCCTGAGGGCAGGGTGGGCCTTCTCTGCTGGGGAGAGGTTTGGGGTAATGGGTTGAACACTAAACCTGGAATAAAGTGATTTTGGGTTTCCTCTTAGCTGTTGTGTGATTCTTCTTAGGAAGAATTACTTTATTAATTAAGTGTTGTCATGTTTGAGTTTTGGGGTATTGTCTGTAACACACCATCATAAAGCAGAACTTCATGACAACTTTGGGATATTATGAAGAACTCTTATAGTGCTCTGTTTAGACAGCAGGGGAATTGAAACTATATTTGGGAAGCATTTCATATGCTGGAAGACTGCATATCTTTTTTTAAAAAAACAATTGAGAACATTTCTTCTTGGGAATAAGAAAATAATTTACTACTGAAGGGTTCTAGTTCTGGTAAAACTCAATATTTCTTTATGTGCTCTTGGCAATTATACATGATTAATTTTTTCAAAAAATATCTAAGAAAATGTTCAATCTTCAAAACTTAAACTTTATGGTATTTTACAAAAACTGAAAAGTTGGAAAATGGTTGGTTGATTTTGAAGGACTAACTTATAGACTCCAGAGTTCCAATTAGTTTTTTCAAAGTGTAAATTTTAAAATGTACATGTTCCTTGAAAAAAGAAAATCATCCAGTTCGCCACCATACTACCTCCCCAGGACATCTTTGTTGACAGTTTGGTGTTTCCTTCCGGCATTTGAATGGATGTTGAGATAAACGTTTCTGTACTGTCTGTACAGGCTTATATCCTGCTCATTTAATGTTGCAGCATTAGCATTTCCTGGGGGATTTTCTCAGAGGACCAGTAAGCCCTTCTTTAGAAAATAGATGGGAATTTTGGACTTAAATGGGGAATTCTTATGAACAGAACGTGGTGGTGCTAAGCGGCAGTGTGTGGGGTGCTATCAATCTTTCCACGTTGTGACCTTGTGTCAGTGGTGTGCTTTGTATCAGCCCTAGCCCGTCCCTGCAGGATGAAACTCCTTTCTCACATTTAAAAGTTTGTACTTTTACTTTCAAAAATAATAACAAGATTGAACATCCTATAAGATACATATGTATTTATAAATGCTTATAGACATGTAACTTAACTTTTTTTCTATTTCTCAAGAATGAAGTATTTTAATAAAATAAAGTCCTTTTTGTGACTTCTATAGTAGAAGATTACCAAACTGCGTTGCACATTTTGTTTGGAAGTCGGAAATTGGTGAGACTAGAGAAATACTCTTAGAACACTCAGATCATTAAGATTATTAGCCATAAATTATTTTGGTGATAATTCTAACTGAAAAGCTTGAAGCGAAATTTGTTAGACAAGTGTCGTGGTGCATGTGTGATCTCAATTTAAAAATCCTAATAAAAAAATAGTAAAGAGGAATTTGTTAATTGACAGTGGTGGCAAGTAAAAGACAATTTGCAAATAATGATTGAGTTCTTTCTAAAAATCTCTGATTTTTAATATTGTGCATTGGTTTTATAGTTTATGTGCTAGAAAAAGTTGAAATAATTGCCTAAACAAGACAAAGATACTCTTCTTTGGGAAATTCAACTTAGGCTATTATACACTGTCTTAAATTCATCTGGAAAGATATTTTATTTTAAAAAACTTTAATAATTGAGATAGTTAATGTAATTTAATAATTTGGGCTCTTCTGGAAGTTTTAACTAATGTTCATGGCAAATGCTAACAAGAAACTTAAAACTGCATTAACTTGTTGGAGTCTACTTAATTTTTATATATTTACAGTGCAAAGGAAAATAATTTCTTTGGGTGCAAAGTAAAAACCATCTTGCTTTTCATAAACTGCACAAAAAGACTTTAGATGTAGCACTCGATACGGGCATTAAAAGCAGACATGGCAGTATTAAACTTGCTAAAACACGTGCTCTCCCGTCACATCAGATGTGTTGTTTTTTTTCCAAAGTACACAGAATAAACAAAGTCATTAAAAAAGAAAAAAAAAAAAAAAAAGGCAATCTCAAAGATAAGGAAAAATAAAAAAGGTTCTTTGTGGAAACCAGGCAAGATGAGAATGTTGAAGGGCTTTAAATGAAAGGAGAAGTAACACTGGTCCATGGCCAGCTCTGACAGCCAAGAGGAGAGTCTTGTTTGCCTGCCTTCTTGTAAAGCTAGCTGCTGGCCTACTAAGACCTCCTCAAGCAATCCCTTGTCATATTTAATGTGCAATAAAAACTGAAGTGGAAAAGACATGGAACCTTTATATATATATAGAGAGAGAGAGTTAGTTTATTTCAAATATTTTAAATGTGATGGTTCTAAGATTTTTTTCCACTTTACAATTATTTTCCAACCTATAACAATCAGTCCTTGTTTTGTATTTATGTCTTTAAAGAATTGCAAGTAATGTTAGATTTTAGGTAAATAGTGTGGGCAGAGCAGTATCAATTATATGAAAATGTGAGAGATACAATAAAGATCAGAGAGAATGGGAAATTGAGTTTTCATAATCAGAACTATTCCCTCTCTTTGTTACTATCCTTCTCCTTAGGTTGAAATAGTCTTGATTCATTAACTATCTTTAAGCCCAGACTTTTCCACTTTGTACCTTATTATTTGGCATTTAATTCATGCTAGATGGAAGAGCTTATATTATATAGAGTCTATTTATAGAATATAGGATAATATAGGATAAAGCCTTCTTATTGAGGTAAGACTTCATTGAGATGTTTTCAGAACTGAGACCATAGTGATAAAATGTGAATCATTGACAGAAGCTTGCTTCTAGGTCTCTTTTAAAGGCAAGTTAATAAGTTTCTGATTTTCCCCAAGCATACGCTTAATGAATTCTGCCTAATTAATATTCAGAAAACATTTTGAACTGAATTTGTTTCTGGATTGTAAGACTGATGGAAAGCTACAGGTATATTATAGATCAACAAAAATCTCTGAGAGTTTACAGTTGTAATGATTTAGGGAATAAGTATAGGTAACTAGTTTTCTCTTTTCTCTTTTACTCTTTTCCCACATATTCTGGACTTGCAAACGGAAGGACTTAAATATGCATGGAATGTGTGTAAGCCACTGTCTGAGGACACAAATGCCTGTTTTGTAGTATCCTTGTGCTCCAGGAAAAGTTCTGCTCTTTTACATCACTTGGCTCACTGATGTTCTCTATATGAAGAGAAACCGCATATTAATCTTGAGTTATTCTGTCATTTTCAGAATCACATGTATGTTTAGGTTTCAAAAGAAACATTTTCACTAATTATCTTAATAATATCAATTTTTTATTTATTTTTCAAACTACTGTTTGCTTTGAAACAGAAGGTTATTGTAGGTAGTGCTTGTCTCATAACTGAAAGGGCCACAGGGCATAGAAAATAGGATATTTTTAAATTCAGTATTTGATTATATATAATTTTCTTTCAAAGTGAACTTTTTGTCATTTTACAAGATTAAGCAATGGTGGTTCATTTTAGTAAAAAAACAAACTTTCAAATGGCCTAATTCAGTGCTTAGTCTTCTTAGTGCTTCATCATGGTCTATAAAATAATCCAGTAAAATGAAGTTAATTAAGTGTATGTGTGATGCATATTACTTGAAATTCTCATTACCAGAATTTGATATTTGCCAGATTTCCCAGATTTAATAATTAGGACATATGCTACCTATGGCAGAAATGATTTCAAATTCTGCATGACCTCTGACTCTTCACCATCTCTAGAGATCTAGTCCTGGGCAGGTCAAGTCCTATCTGGTCATTACTTGGATTTTTTTTTTTTTTAATGGATTGAAACCAGGGGGCATAACCATTGAACCACATCCCTATCTTTATTTTTTTGAATTAGCATCTCATTAAATGGCTGAGGTTGGTCTTGAACTTGTGATTCTCTTTAGCCTCTTGAGCTGCTGGGACTGTAGGTGTGTGTCATATTTAGAAATATTCTAAAATCTTCTAACCTGCTTAGAAAAAACAATTTTGAGTATTCATCATTATTTTTAACCCTTCCAAATATTATCTGAATATTATTCTGTTTGAACTACGTGGATACTTTACTGCTTTTATGGTGTGCCTTTTGATTGATGACAACATTTAATGATGACTTGAATGGAATAAGATGTTTGTTCCCATTTTATCTTAACATCTTCTCCAAACCATTGTCCATAGTGCTTTTCACAGTATTCAGACATACCCAGAAAAGGCGATGCTCTTTATTCTTTTGAATAACTTTGTCTTATAAATTCAAGTTCATCTCTTGATTTTCTACCATTAGTATTTACATCTATAAAAACAAATGGAATTTAGTGAAAGACATTTACTTTAAAAATCTTCCTGCCAAGCATGGTGGTGCATGCCTGTAATCCCAGCAGTTAGGGAGGCTGAGACAGGAGAATCACAAGTTGTTAAGCAACTCAGTGAGACCCTGTCTCTAAATAAAATACAAAATAGGGCTGGGGATGTGGCTCAGTGGTCAAGTGCCCCAGGTTCAATCCTCAGTACCAAACAAACAAACTACCTGCTCAATATATTGTACTTGTAATGATTGACATTTGCATAAATAATACAATGGAAACAGGATGTTATAAAGGGGAAGTTCCAACACAGAAAGTTCAACAGATGTTTATGTAGTATTGCAGTCAGTGTACAAGGTAAAATATTCCTATTCTGGGATACAGAGAGGTAAAGTAAAATGACTTAATCTACATTTTTATATATAGAACTTCATATAAAGTTTGCTATGAGAGGTGTAAGCCATCAATTCAAAAGATTTTGGGTGCAGAATGTGAATTTTGAGTTGGGAAGTTGCAGTGGATGTGGGGGAGAAAACTAGACTAAAAAATCAGTATACCTGAAATTCTTGTTTCAGAAAACTAAAATAGTTTTCTTTCCATTTCTGCCACTAAAATAGCTTTGTTGGCTAAACCACCTAACTTCTCTGAACTTCAGAATTTTTCACCTGTAGAATGGAGGACAAGGTTAGTTGGTCTGCACACACTTTGTTTCTTCCTATAATAAAGTAAGATCCTTACTTGGCACGGGTTACATGCCTATAATCCTAGCAGCTTGAGTGGCTGAGGCAGGAGGATCATGAGTTCAAATCCAGCCTTAGCAATTTAGTGAGACTCTAAAAACTCAGTGAGACCCTGTCTCTAAATAAAATATTTTTTTAAAAGCTGGGGATGTGGCTTAGTGGCCAAGCGCCCCTGGGTTCGATTGCTGGCCCCCTCCAAAAAAAAGAGTAGGATCCTCAGAATAGGAGATGGAAGGAGGTGTGTGGAGAGAACAGTATTCGGTAGAAGGGTTGAGAAGATGCACAGCATTTTCAAGAAGCACAAGGAGACTCCTTTTGATTGGAGCTCATTTTTGTAGAGAAAAGTAGGAGAAGGTTTGATCCCTTGGGACTAACTGGAGAATTCAGACATAAAGTCTGAATTAGAAAACTAATTCTAATTTAGCATCTATCATTGAGATTATTCTTTCTCCCATCTGGAGTATTTCTTTTCTTTCTTTTTATTTTTATGTGGTGCTGAGGATCGAACCTAACGCCTCGCACATGCTAGGTGAACGCTCTACCACTGAGCCACAGCCCCAGCTCCTGGAGTATTTCTTGATGTATGTTTTTACTAAGCAGCACAAGTAAATTGTATCCTTGATTATCCTCCAGTTTTCCCCAGCATCCCTAACATTTCTCAGTTACATGGACTTCTCAGTATTAAAACTTGTCAGTAATCCTGCTTCCTTTAAAAAAAAAAATAAGACCTGTATTTCTTTAAGGAAACTATTATCTAGTAGGGAAGGCTAGATTCTGGAGGCCATGCAACATACACTTTCTCTGGAAAATGTATATTGTGGGACAGGGTGTAGATTGGACAAAAAAATAAAAAGTGGGGGGCAGGAGAACAAAGGGGGAATTCAAGAAGACTTTTTTTTTTTTTTTCTTTTTTTTTGCATAGGGATTGAACCCAAGGGCACTTCACCACTGAGCTACCTACCAACCCCTTTCTATTTTGACACTTTACTAAGTGGCTGAGGTGGCCTTGAACTTGGAAGCCTCCTGCCCTAGCCACCTAACTTACTGGGGTTACAGGTGAGAGTGCTGCCACAGCTAGCTGAGAACCCTCCATATTATTCCCTGAATTCCATTTTTCCTTGGTGACTAGAAAGTGTATTAAAGAAGCAAATTAATTTTGTAAGTTTGATTGAGGTTTCAAGTTCCTTAGGGTTGTATTGCTAAAATATAAATTAGCAGTTCTAGTAATTTTTCTCATGTTCGTTTAGTGGCTTAACAGGGTTGTATCTGGAGGATTAGGTTCATTCATTTTTAACCACAAAACCTCAGAGTAAGATTAAGTTTGCAGGCTACCTGTGGGCTGTGGTGGACATTTGAAAATGGGTTTCAGGGGAGAGGTAGTAGCTATAACTGTAGTAAAGTGGAAAATAAAGTTTGAATGAAATGCCTAATTAATTTCTTTCAATATCTTTTTAAAATTATTTTTATGTGGTGCTGAGGCTCGACCCCAGTGCCTCACATGTGCTAGGCAAGTGCTCTACCACTGAGCTACAACTCCAGCCCCAATCAATTCTTTAAAAGGAAAAACTATAAGTAGATTTAATTTTTTTGTTTATTAGCAATCCAGATATCCCAAATGAAGGCTCAATATTGTGTGTGTGTGTGTGTGTGTGTTTATGTTTGTGTGTGTGTGTGTGTGTGTGTGTGTGAGACTTAGTTGAATTATAAATATAGAATGTTACTTGAAACTTTTGCAGTAAGATAAAAGTAAATTAAATTTCTAATCTAGTGTTTTGGCATTTTTACAAGGCTTTTAAAAAGTTAATTTGCCAGGGATAGAGTGCTTGTGTAGTGTGCACAAGGTCTAGCTTATCCCTGGTAGTAGAAAACAAACAAAAATATTTTTAAAAAGTTAATTTAGCATAATCAATTCCAAAAGATAAGATTAATATAAAATCCAATTTTGAATAAAATGTATGCCCATACTTGAAGTGATGCTGGGGATAATATCAGAATAATTTCCTTTGGAGCTTGCTTGTTAAGATTTGACTTAGCAGGTTTGTAGTAATCCTGCAAACCTGCATTTTAATAGATCCAGTAGGTAGTCTGTGGACAACCAAGAACAAGAACCACTATAGTCTCAACTACTTGGGAGATTGAGACAGGAGGATTGCTGCCTCAGGAGTTCCAGGCCAGTGTGGGCAACGTAATTGAAACTTTGTCTCAGAAACAACCCAAAACCAGTGGTCTAGAACAGCAGTCAGAATGCTGTTCCCTACCCAGGTGCAGTGGTGCACACCTGTAATCCCAGCAGCTCTGGAGACTGAGGCAGGAGGATCCTGAGTTCAAAGCCAGCCTCAGCAACTTATTGAGGCACTTAGGAACTCAACCAGACCCTTTCTCCAGATAAAGTATTTAAAAGGCAGGGGTGAGGGTGGGGTGTGGGGCAGGTGGAAATGTTTCTCAGTGGTTAAGCACCCCTGGATTCAGTCCCCAGTACAAAAAATTTAAAAAGCTGTTCCCTAAAGATTTAGATAGTCTAAAATTTTAGGCTCTGCATACCAAGATACATAGTGAAGGGTATTAGTGTAAGTAAGTATTCATATAAAAAAAGAGAACACAAATTTCCACAGTTTTTTTTTTTTTATTAATGAAGTTCAAAATATAGTAATAAAATTGTGTACAGTTTATGTAAGATAGGTCTTACTAATGTGAAGAAGAATGGGATTCTTTTGGTGGGAATAACATTTTGCCTTGTAATTTTGAGTTGAATTCCTTCAGAAATAGAATTAACTCTTCCCTAAAGCTGATTTCCCAAACCAGCATTCAACAAAAGCAGTTAACAAGGTTAAGGGTAGTTTTTGTTTTAAGAAAAATCATCCCTGTGCTCAAAAAATTCAGCAAAATTTTACTACTGCTAAACCATTGAACTATGACAGGGTAAGTCAGAATAGTCACCTTTTGCTTCTGCCAAAAATTCAGAACTGGTGATTGGTCACGTTCACAAAAACAAATTAAATTCATCCTTGACACTGCTCATTCAGTAGCACATGATAGACTCCTGTATTTGTCACGTAGTACCTGCTCAGTAAAGCAGTGGGTAACCCTTTTCACAAGCTCTGCTTCCAGAGAAATCCTTTTCTGCCCTCTGTATTTCACCACTATTACTTGTAACAGCCTGCTGTATTTCAGTTTAGGTTGCCCTGATTTACCTTTTTTTTTTTCAACTTCTTTGAAAATACTGTCACATGTAGTTTTCACACACACACCATTACTACTGGCTGATTCTTCAGGTTAGTGTTGGTACTAAACCCAGGAACAATTTAGAAAGCCATTGAAATCGTTTGTCTTGCTTTTTAATTGACAGTTGATGGTTTCTATTCTCCTCAACTGTCTGAGCAACTGTTCTCACTGAAAAGTTAATAGTCTTTTTTTTTTTTTTTTCCCCCTTCCTGATACTAGGGGTTGAACCCAGGGGCATTTTACCACTGAGCCACATCCCCAGTCCTTTATTTATTTATTTATTTATTTATTTTTGAGACTGTGTCTTGCTAAGTTGCTTAGGGCCTCACTAAGTGTTGCTGAGGCTGACCTCAAACTTGCAATCCTCCTGCCTCAGCCTCCTGCGCCCCTGGGATTACAGGTGTGCACCACCACGCCTGACCTAATAGTTTTTTTTTTTTTTTTTTTAACTATTGCTTTCCTATGAGTTGGAAATATGGTGAAGATTATTTGATCTGTAAATATTGATGTACATTGGTGGGTGTTTTGGGTCCTGGGGATTAAACTCAGAGGAACTTTACCACTGAGCTACATCCCCAGTCCTTTTTATATTTTAATTTCAAGAAAAAGTCTAAGTTGCTGAGGGTCTTCTGAGTTGCCCAGGCTGGCCCAAATTTGAGATCCTCCTGCCTTAGCCTCCCAGGTTACTAGGATTACAGGTAGATGCCCTGTGCCCAGGTACGCTGTATTCTTTTAGTGTAGCTTTAGTGTCATTGCATAATAAACACAGGTTTACCATTTAACTAGACATCAAAATTATTTGCATTCCAGTGCCCCTTAAAAGTGTGGCTTTCAGCTAGGCCCAGGGGTGCACAACTATAATCCCAACAACTCAAGAGGCTTGAGTCAAGAGGATCACAAGTTCAAGGCTAGCCTTTGCCATTTATCTGATGCAACTCATTGATAGTGTCCCAGGGTTCAACCCCCAAGACCAAAAATAGAAGTGTGGCATTCAGAGTCCTCATTTCTTGTATTTTTTGGGTGGATGTGAACTTAATACTAATGTTTTTAGTAATGTCATGCTCTAGCATACTGGTGACATTTGAAACATTTTCAGGTCATAACTTTATCACTGCAATCCATAGTGCCCTGAGCAGTAGTACCGAGTTGTGAGAGTGTCTCTGGTGGCCTCTGCCTCCACTACCACCTTCTAAGGAAGGGAGTATGAAAGCAGCCTTGGATGTTACACAAGCAGACAAGTGTGGCTGTGCTCCAATACATTGGCTTATGGACTTCATAAAGTTTGAACTTTATGTCATTTTCACATCATGAAATAGTAGTCCATTAATTTTTTCCCCCAACCATTTAGAAATGGGCCATACAAAAACAGGCAGTGGCTGGATTTGGCCTATTTGGCCTGCAGGCTAGTTTGTAGATGAACATGATCTAGAATCTAGATAAACTAAAATATAACAATAAAAGTTAAGTGACTTTGAACCAACAATAGTAATTTACTACCATTGTTGCTACTTATTCAGTAGTACTGTGATGAGGGTCATTTTTAAATGTTTTGATACATGTTGCCAAATTGTTTTCTAGAGTTTGTATGCCTTGCTTTTTAAAAAACAAAAAATATTTGAGTCTCATCTTTATGACTTTAGAAATTATATCCTTCAGGCATGGAGCAGATTTTAAAGTTAAAATCTCTTCTTTTTACCTCTTTTCCTTTTAGAGTTGCCCCTTTCCTATGGATATAAAGCTACCAGTATTTTTGAGTGTCCTCAAAAAAAGCAGATAATTTCTTCTTGTGTATTCTTTGGCTGTTCAGCTTAAATTCCATATCCTTTTAAAGTAGTACATTCTGTTAGATATTTCAGCTGTGCAAAAGAGCATTGAATAAATCTGCCGTTTGTCCAGTAAATAGCAGGGCAAGTAAACTGATAAGTCTCTTTATAACTGAGTTTATTTAATATAAATTATTTTTTAACTTGTATTCTCAGTTTTTATGTTAACTTCAGATTTAGGCTTCTGACACGTTTTGTCTTTACAAGCAAAGAAATGGTGTTTGTAACAAATGATTCTTGTGAATAGGGGATAACATTGGGACCATTCCCAGCTTAGACACAATTTTATAAAACTGATAGGAAATACAGTTCATAGACCCTTATAGAATTTTAAAACTCGGATGATAACTGAAGCTTATCAGTGTTCATGGATTTTGACAACAATAAGCCTGTCTTATGACTAGAACCTGGTCCTCCCGCCACTGTGCCATTGTTTAGATGGAGTCTAATGTCCATAGACTAAAGAAATGCTGGAAGGAGTCCAGAGTGCTGTGCTGCTTTGTGCTCTTCAGGCCTGTTACGGTAACCTGGACAGGAAAAAAGAACTGAGAACTGACATAAAATATCTTCAATTTTAAAAGTCTTACCTATGAAATGAATTTTCTTTAGAATTTTATTGAAAATTCCATTCAGTAACATAAAATGGCCCAGAGAAAATTTGAACAATCTCATGTTATAACCAACAAAAAGGAAGTCTTTAGGCCACAGTATTTCTAATAGATGAAATCCTTTATTATTTTTTTTTAGCAAAGAGATTGAGCTACATAATTTGAATAATGAACCTGTGAAGTGAATTTCAGATAAATAGATGCATGGCACATAACGAAGGGAGAGTTTAACTTATAAATCATTAGTACAAATTGAACTTGTTACTTTGGATGGAACACAGATGATTCTCCTGCCATTGAACCACTTAATTCTCTTCATCATCCTATTGAGGAAATGGAGGCCTGGTGAAGGTGAGACTTGGCCAGATCTCCTCAGTTTTAGAGAAGGGCCTGAAATTCCCATCCTTCACTTGATATCGACATTAGGAAACCAGTTCTTTTCATCACTTCTTCTAAAATTGATAGGAAAAAATAATTGTGGATAATGCTCCTTGGAATTCGTTTTTCTTTCACCAACACTCCTGGAGGGAGGAGAGGCTCTAGATGCTAGGCACTGATTGGGTCTGAGATTTGCATGAGGACACTGAAGCACAAACCAAAAGAAAAGATGGAAGACCTTGGGTCTCCTGAGCACAGACACAGCATCGTTCGTTTCCAGGTCCTCTGTGGTCAAATTGGAGGTAACATACATTTTGTGTTTTTTGATTTGCAGGGATTTTTTTTGAGATAGCAAGAAGATGAGTTTATGTCTGTTGTCTTTTTCTTTTTTTCAGTAAAACTCTCTCTTTTTTTTTTTTGGAGTTGTAGATAGACAGCATGCCTTTATTTTATTTATTTATTTTTATGGTGCTGAGGATCGAACCCAGTGCCTCACGCATGCCAGGCCAGAGCTCTGCTGCTGAGCTAAAACCCCAGCCCTCAGTAAAACTCTTAAAAGCTGATGATAAAAATTTTTTAAAAATTAAAAAAAAGAATTTCCCATATTACCTAATTCAAAAAAGCACTTAACCTTTATAAGAGCATGCATATGCACACATGTGTGCAGGTGGATGTTTAAATCATTGTTTTAGACTATTCTAATTTGGAAGAACATGAGCATTTGATTTTATCTAAATTGTAGAAAATCCATATTTAATCTTTTGTTTTTCTAAAGTGTAGTGGGGTTTTAGTTTACAACCATGCACATTAAAACGTTAGCCCTTTCTTATGTCTTCCACCCACGGTTCCCACTAATAGAAGGATCTATAGCAGCACCTATGATATGAAATGGTGAATTCGTATGTCTTTTTTGATTGGGGTAATACTTTAACTAAAATATGTTTTTCATAGGAATAATATTTAAAAGTGGACTAGGGTGTAGCTCAGTGGTAGAGTGCTTACCTCTCATGCTTGAAGCTCTGGGTTCAGTTGCAGCACACACACACACACAAATTTAAGTGGGTTTACTCCTTGAATAAATACTGGCAAAGTGATGAGAGAGAAGGCAAACTGAAGTCACTTGGCATATTTAGGACTTAAAATATTAGAAACAATTCATATATTTAAATGTGAAAGAATTATAAATGTTTTAATTTCAATTTTAAGGCTTTGAGTGCACAAAGGACTTGGTAAATTTTACTGATACAACTTGGTAGAGGTTGAGATTTAATCATAGGAACACATACATTTTCTGTAATTATTACCATTTGATTTTGGTGATATTATAAATTCTAATAAACAAGTCATGTAGTATTTGGACCCAAAAGACAAGATCCCCTCTTAGGGATGGCAATTAAATCAGGAATCTTCAGTGACAAGAACTTACTTTTAAAATGTATTTTAATAATATTTGTAATACTAAGAAAACAAATGGGGTGATTTTCTTCACCCATAATGCCACAAAATTACTTTTGCCTGTATTTGAAATAGCTAAATAAAATGATACATAATTCAGTCTATAGTCTTACGAATCCTTGAGTCCAGATGTGTTATGGAAAAGATAATCCAGTATATGGCTTGCTGTCTGTTGTAATAGCCACAGTTTTTGTGTAGCAGAGTATTTGAATAGATAGGATAAACAAAGCCTGTAAGGGACCTAATGTTAATTCATTGCAGATTTTGTTGCCAGATGAGTGTTGGGCCAAGCTTGCAGAAGCAAAAGCAAAAAAGTTTGTGAATCAGGGTATAGACGTATACTTAGTAATATACTACTTTAATTTAGTATTCAGTATAAATCACGTGGCAGTTACATCAGATATAATTGTTTTGACTGTAATATTCTGTTGCATTAGTATACAAAGATTTATTAAGTTGCCCCCCTAATATTCCAGACTTAATATTATAAATAGCACTGAATAAATATCATTTTATATGTATCATTTTGTTTATGCTGAGTAAGTCCCTTAGAATGGACCCACAGTCGTTAAAAGTTTTATGGAGCCTGCTACTCTTAAATTGTAAAAGATCTGTGGATTTGCAGGGTCACTAGCATTGGGGTACACTTTTGTCTACATCCTCACAAACAGTGCATTGAATGGAAGCATTTCCTTTAAAAAGGGTGGAAGTGTACTGCTTCAGATAATATAACAAGTTTATAAGATTACTTTAATTTTCATTTATCTGATCATTAGTTAAGACAAACAGTGCTAATTGAAATACATTTTTGTGTAGTTGAAATTTTATTGTTTTTTGGACATGGGGCTCATTTTCTCTTTTAAACAGAGTTCCTTTGCTCTGGGGTTTCTAAAATGCTAAACATTAGTCACCATAATGTGGAACTTCTCTGAGTTTGCACCTTAGTTAATTATAGAACCATCTACAAAACAGTCTTATATGATCTTGGCTTAATTTGTCTTCATCCAGACACACTGTTGAAGAATAAACTGAGTTTATTCTGTCAGGATAGGAGGGACAGGAGAGCCCTTGTGGCAGCAGTTGGTAGGCATCTTACAACTGTTTAACCACTGCTGTAGGCATTCTTCTGTGATCACTATAGATGTAAACCAGAAAGCACGTGGAGCTGTTTGCTCAAAGCTGTCTCTCACAATGTTATTTTGAAAATATTAAAAACTATTTATTAAAGAAATGATTCTCATATCTAACATTAGGTTGATAGTTTTATTTAGTTTTTTAGCATATAAATACTTAAATTATTATTACCACTAAATTTATGTATAACAGGTGTCATGGTATATACCTATAATGCCAGCAACTCAGGATGCTGAGGCAGGAGGATCACAAGCTCAAAGCCAGCCTCAGCAGCTTCGCTGAGGTCTCAAAAATTAAAAAGGGCTGGGGGCGCTGGGGTTGTGGCTCAGTGGTAGAGCACTTGCCTCGCACATGTGAGGCATTGGGTTCGATCCTCAGCACCACATAAAAATAAACAAAATAAAGATATTTTATCCATATATAACTAAAAAAAATATTTAAAAAGAAAAAGTGGGGGGGGGGCTGCTGGGGATATAGAATTCACCTCAGTTTAATCCCCAGTATTACCAAAGAATTATGATAATAACTGCTTACGTGGAAAATCAGAATGCAAGCTTGTCTCTGTTATTTCAACTGTGATCTTAAATATATAAAAAAAAAGATCAAAAGGAAATATCCTTGTATGTTTAACTGGTTATCAATGAGCGATGAAATTAACACTGCTTACTTCCTTCGTAAGTACTCAAAGCACTTCACCTCCTTTGGGTTGTGCAAATAAGCCTCTAAGTAAATGTATAGATATAAACCAGAAAGCACGTGGAGCTGTATCTTTAAATGAAAATACTACTTTTTCATTAAAATGAGTGACATAATACAAAATGTTCACATGGGTTTGACCAAATAATCTGTTAATGCAGAGTGAATCAGTGGAAATTTTTATTTTCCTTTCTCTGAAAAATCTTTAGATGCTATAAATAGTGTACCAATCTCCCAGGTCCAGAAAAAAATAATTACTAATTACCATTACTTATAATCCCAGGATATCACCGGCACTCCCTACCTGCTGCACATGGCTCCTACTCCATGATATCCTTTAAAGCAGTGGTTTTTGAAGTGGGGTCCACACCACAGTCTACTAGGGATCACCAAAACCCTTTCCAGGAGTCTTTGAGTTAGACATTCTTCAGAGTGACACTAGATGTATTTTCATTTTTCACTATGTTGACACATAACCCTGGTGGTACAGAACAGCAGCAGGTAAAGTGCCCTAGTGGGCCAAACTGCCAGCTCTGTGGCACTTAGACCAGGGTATTAGTCTCTAGCTGAACTGGTTGTGTTCTTTACTGTCATGTTATTGTGCACGCCTATAGTCCCAGTGGCTCAGGAGGCTGAGGCAGGAGGATCACGGATTCAAAGCCAGCCTCAGCAACAGCGAGGTGCTAAGCAACTCGATGAGACCCTGTCTCTAAATAAAATACAAAATAAGGCTGGGGATGTGGTTTAGTGGTTGAGTGCCCCTCAGTTCAATCCCAGTAACCAAAAATAAAAATTAAAAAAGAAACAGAAACAAACAAAAAATTCCAGTTTTACTTAAGACTACCCTTGAAGGAACTGTAAAATTGTTGGTTGTGTTAAAGCTTCACCCTTTACTACATCTCTCTAACATTCTCTTTTGAAATGGGAGGCACACTATCGTCCAAAACAGGACGATAGTCTCCAGGCAAAAGCACAAGAGCAGGTGGGTGGGTTGGGAGCTGCGCCAGCTGTGTTTTCCATGTAGTGCCATTTTCACCTGGAAGAACAACTGGCATTCATGTTTTAGAGAATAAATGAGGTTATTAGCTATTCATTTCATGGAAAATAACTGTGATTTTCTGTTACCAGTGAGAAAACTTGAACTTTTGAGTGAAAATGAGAATTTAGGAAAACTTGTCCTGTCTGCCACTGTGAACTTGGCAGCTTCCAAAGACTTGTGATAAGATTGAGGTGATATTAACAAATATAATTATTTAAAATATTTTATAATGAAACATTTGGAAGATCTGCATAACTTAGTGACACCGTGCTCCAAATGGCCAGTGTCTGATGTTACAGAATTGTAGATGAGTAAAAGATCCATTCAAAGTAGAGGATAGACCAGTGAACTTTATAACCTAGGGAATTCAAAATGTTCATTGGTTAAGTTTCCAGTTTCCCAGGGAAATGACCTTTATGAAACTCCCACTCACCAAGTTTTGGTATGGTAATAAAGAAGAATATTTATAATTATCTGTAAAGGTTATTCGAATACTCATCCTTTTCTAATATCACTGTTGTGTGTGGCCAGCATTTCTGCATTTATTTCAAACAGAATAACCTGTCATAACAGTTCAAATGCAGAAACAGATGAGAGCCTCCCTGTCAAATATTTTAACGTATGTGTAATGGACTTACTGATGTTTTAAAATGAAATAACAAAAGTACTTGGTAAGATTTCTGTTTATTCTGTAATATGGTGAGTAGCAATAGCTGTAACCTATATAAACAAAAGCCTTGGGGATCCTCAGGAATCTTAAAACACATAAAGGGCTCTTGAAACCAAAAACTTTGAGAACTGCTGCTTTAAAGTCTTGTGACTCATTGTGTTCCTGAGTGTCCCTTGAACTGTAGACACTGGAACCTAACTCCAGACCTGCTAATTGAGACCCTGCAGCCTGAGGATCTGGAGCAGCTTCAGGCAGGACCGGGCAGCAGCACACAGCAGGGCAAGTTGAAACAGAGGGCGAGGGCCTGGACACTCAGACCCAGAGCAACCTTCTTTCCCAAAGCGAATTCCCTTCTTCTTGAGTCTTAGCTGTTTGAAATTCCTTGGAGATCTAATAAAAATCTAGACTCAGAAAGGGTAAGGAAAAGAAGACCCATCAGAGTTGTGAAGCCCCCCAAATTCCCAGAATCTTGGGGAGCTCTGTGTGTCTGTCCAGGCACACGCCTATTCCAGGAAGATGTTATTTGAGTTCTTGCCTCTCCTCTGGTTTGTTCTCATCCCTGAAGATAAGCACCACTGCTGTGAACTCGAGAAAAATGTAGACAAAAAAGAATCTCAGTTTTAGTGATAGATTTGTGTTTATCTCAAGAGTAATTTTTAGGGCTGAGGTTGTGGCTCAGGGATAGAGCACATCCCTAGGACAGGTGAGGCCCTGGGTTCAATCCTCAGCGCCATGTAAAAACAAATAAATAAAGGTTAAATTCTTTAAAAAAAAAAGAGAGAGAGCGAGCAATTTTTACATCTTCCCTTTGGGAGACATAGTTCTATCAGAAAATCTTACCTGTAATCCCATCCAAGTAGGTGATCATTAGAGCAGTTATAAAATTAACCAGCCTTTGCAGATTTAGCACTTTGACAGAGCAGACTTACACATTTTTAGAAGGGTTTGCAGTTCATTCTGAATTAGTGACTAAACAAAGTATGTTTGGATTAAGTGTACAACCAGACAGTGGAATATAAACTGTTGTAACAAGATCTTCCATTTCTGAACCTTCGTAACTATTTATTTTCTTCTTGTTTTTAGGGTGAATCTGTAAAATATTTCCTGGATAACTTGGATAAACTTGGAGAACCAGTAAGTTTTAAAACTGGATGTTCATGTTTGTTGATGTCTAAAAGCAATAGTCAGGATTCTGATGTTTTTACTTTGGTGTAGCTTATTAGGAAATTTAGAAAAAATACACATTGAGCTGTTTGTCTCTTCCTTTTTTCCTAGTGGCAGTAGTCTGACTCATCCTGTCTTATTTAGAGTGATTGGTAGCTAAAAATATTGAATGACTTATATTTTTTCAAAATGAAAAAATTATTTTCCAGTTGCGACACTTTTTTCTCCCTTTACCATCTAGCCCTCTGCCAGTTTCCTTGAGTAATTGCCCTGCCCTCTGTTTCATGGAAGTAAAACTGTTAAAGAGATTTATGGTTCACGATGAGATTGCACATTATCTACTATCTTTCAGTGTGATTGGGGGTTTTGTGAGCAGAGAAGGAAGAACACAGTGGGCTGATTTGTTTCCAGACCATTAGTATAGTCTGTTTGCCAGTTCAGGACTCCCTTGTGTTGAGTTGCAGCATGCAGGCTTGATCCTGGAGGCCTGCTCAAGAGACTGCACGAGGTAGGAGAGGGGTCCCCCTTGGAAAGAGTCTGTACCTTCCTGCATGTCTTTCCTCCAGCCCCCCAGCTGCACCAGAGCTGCCTCTGGCTTCCTGGGGCCACGGCAGGCAGAGCGCCACTTGGCTGTCCTCCGTGTTGGACTAGTGCAGAGGAGTTCATTAGAATCAAGGTTTCTGCTGCTTAGAAAATGTTTGAATGCCATCGCCCTAGAGACTCTGTTACTCATTAAGTTTAGTGTAGCTTCATTTGCCTGCCTCCTTTTAAAGCAATTTTTTTTTTATAAATGTTAATATGGTCTTGTGGGTTCTTTGAAGAAAAGCACAAAATGAACCTGTTCCTAGGAAGAAAGTCGTGTGCTGCTGGGAGATGTAGGCATGTGAAGCAGTACCTTCTTTTCCCCGGCAGGAAAACGTTTTCCCTTTATTTATTTATTTATTTTTAATTGCATTTGTCTGCTTTTAAGATAGTATGTTTTAGCCCAGCCAGTTTCTTAGACACGGGAGCCCCCTGAAATTGACATCTCCAAAAATGTATGTTTTTACTCATTCAGTACAGTACACATCAGTAAAACTTTGTATTAAGGTTTGTCTTTTTCTTTCCATTTGGTCAGATTATAAACTTTTTTTTTTTTTTTTTTTTTTAATTAAGTACAGGTCAGCCAGAGGGAAGGCTTGGTAGATAACCTACTTATTAAGAGTTATTTCTTGTTGTCAAAACAGAGCTGACTTGACCTGCTCTTGTCAATGTACTTTTCCAGTAGACCTTCCTTCCATGAACACACCATTCAAGTAGGTCCCCTCCTTCTGACTCTCAGTGTCAGCCCTCGATTTTTTCCTCTTTTGCATGTATTATAGCAGACAATTACTTTATATTTACCCTTTACCTATCTCTTTCCATAAGGGCCAGGATCTCATCTCCTGATCACGAAGAGTTGAGACCCTGGTACCTAGAGAAAGTGCCTGGCTTGAAGTCGGCACTCAACAAACCGCCTTTTGTGCTTTTCTCTGCAGTGCCGGGAGGGGTGGGGTGTGCAGGCCTTGATACGTTAGGTAAGCACTCTACCACCGAGCCACACGCTTAGACCAGAAAACAGTTTTTGAATGAATTCTCCAGGCCAACTCTAACCAATTTGTAGTGGCTACTTAGAATCTTATGTTGACAATAACTCTGAAGCCACATCTGGAATAAAAAGAAGAGTTGAGATCAACATGTAGTTGTAAAGAAGGGGAGAATAATCCTGGGTGTATTTTTGTCATCCATTTTGTACATATCAGACAAGTCACAGGATTGCACTGGCTACATCTCTTAGGTCCCAGGGCCATTGAAACCCTGCACTTAGCCCTGTGACATTGTTGGAGATGGAACAACACAGGGGGCAAGGATTTAAGTCCCAGCTCCGTTGCAGACTGGCTCTGTGTGACATCAGCATCTCTAAACTGCAGTTTCTTAGTCCATAATATGGACATAGTAAGGGAACCCAGCTTGTAGGGATACAGAATATTACATAAAATAAACCCAGAGGGTGTAGAAATGTAGCAAATGCCCAGTGTTGGCTTTTTTTTTTTTTTAAATCTCTACATTTAAAGAGCTCAGTCTAATCATAGATGGAACTAACATACTTAAACAAGTAAAGACCATTAAATGATACAGAGCACAAAGATATTAGCTTATGGATTGAAAAGTTTCTTTCTGGAAAAGTTGGAGCTAGTGCATAAAGAGTTAGTGAACCTAACTGCCTGAGGGGCAGGATGGATTTGGACAGATAAGGAGATGCGGCCCCCTGAGGCAGGGGACAACTGGGTCTGTTTGTGTTAGACCCTGCTGTCTGGTGAAGGATGCGTGCAGTTCTAACATGGGAAAGCGCTTCTAGAAGGCAGTGGCTTCAGTGTTTGTCCACTGTGCTGCGCTTGCATTGTTGTTGAAATCGATGGAGGTGTGATGGTACTGAGGTGAGGCTTTGTGCAGGTCTTGGTGTTAGGCACCTGTGTGGAGCATGAACATGCAGAACAGAGTCTGCTGACCGCAGAAAAAAAGGTGTATGGAGAGCCACAAAAGCCAGTCAGAGCAGATTCTGGATCTGACGCAGCGGGGAGCCATCGTAAGGTCTGCAGTTATGATGCGGGAGGTTGGCTTGGGAGAGCCAAGAGGTGAGCCATCAAGACAGAGAAGCTAGGGATGAGAGGACAAGCCATACCTGAGGTGCTAAAAAATGGGGTGTGGAAATAAGGAGGAAAGAGAGCGCGTAACAGATGCCAAGAAGGAACTGGGGATTTGATACAACTGGAGATGTCAGGGAGGAGTCCAGGATGACGGAGGACAGAAAGATGCGGGGACTGTTGGTGGGGCAGGAATTGGGAAGCAAAGCACACTCTTGGCTGAGAGGGGCTGGCCAGGGAGGAGAAGAGCTTCTTAGTGAGCACGTGAAGGTCACTGAGCCTGATGACTGGCGAGCATCAGAAGATGAGAGGCTCAGCGCAGGAGCCCCCGAGGTTCCAGCCTTCCTTGACTCCCCGCCTTTTCTGCAGTGGCAGTGACGGCAGTGTAGTGGACACACAGTGACAGCTGACCACTTGCCACACATGGCTCTTTTTTTAAAATTTTTTTTAAATATTTATTTTTTAGTTGTAGTTGGACAAAATATCTTTTTCACTTATTTATTTTTATGTGGTGCTGAGGATCAAACCCAGGTCTCGCATATGCAAGGCGATCGCTCTACCGCTGAGCCACGACCCCAGCCCCACACATGGCTCTTAAGCACTCACCCTTTTAATTTGCTTAGTCCTCAAGGCAACCCTCTGCATGTCATCTCCACTTTACAGGTGAAGAAACTGAGACACAGAGAACTTCAGTGGCTTGCCCAAGGTCACATAGGTATAGTGGCCAGCTGGCTGTAGGAATCACATTCCTAATCAACGTACTCTATTCTGCCATTTAGCACTTGATTACATTCTGTGCTTCATGCAGATTAGACTTGAGACTCCTGACTAGATTGCTAGTTCATTATAAAGACGATAATAGAGAATTTTGGGATTTTATGGAATTAGAAAGTTTTCAAAATGCTCAGGGCTGGCACATTCCTGAAGTAGGCAGCACAGCCAGAAAATGGAAATGGGACCATCTTCTGGAAGCAATTGGACTTTTGGTATCCAGGATCATTACAGTGTTTGTACGCCTCATAATCTTATCCCTGGTTGTTTTCCTCTTAAGAAATAGTCCAAACGATGTGTGAGAACTTTAATTGCAGTATATCTGTTAATTACAGCAAAAAGCATTGGCAACACCCCACTAGTAGAGGAATGTTAATGTAAATCATAGCACAGTAATGCTTTTATGTGACTCACAGTTTTTTAAAAAATGAGATGACACCAACATGGAATTGAGTTCATGGTAAATGTTAAGCAGAATATGAAGGCAGGCTAAAAATCGTATAGTGCTCATTATCAGTAAAATTGCAATGTATGTGGACAAAAGCTAGAAGAAAGCATGGAAACGCTAACACTTTTATTGGAGTCCTATAGTTATATAATGAGTGGTTGGGATTGCCAATAACTAAAACTGATCTGCTGTTTTAACATTCTTAATTCTATTGGTGTCTTTGTGAGGAGATGAGTACTCGTGTTGTAATGAAATTTCAAAATCATTACACTACATGGAAAGACATAAAATGCAGACAGCATTGTGAATAACAGCATTGTTTAGAATCCTGCCTTGAAGATATTTTGGCCTTGGGGATGAGCACAAGACCTCTCCTGTTACCTTAACATCCTGCTAAGAAGCTGCGACAGTGTGAGGAGGCATACTGGACCCCGCTGCATTGCTTCAGGAAGTATGCCTGCAGAGTGTAGCTGGGGATGGCCACTGGCAGCCGCCCTTTGCTCAGATTCTTAAAGCCCAGGAAGAGCTCACTCTGTCTTTGCAGCTTTTCCTGCAAGGCACAAAGGCAGGTCTGATTCCCTCCAGTTCACAGGCACAGGTATTGACACACAGTAAGTGACTAGTTATGAGTTCTTGGGTCAATAAATGAGAAAATTGGAACACAGCTACTTGGACAATACTCTAGAAACAAACTTAGCAAGTGGCCCAAAGTACATGTGAGTAGAGGAAGTGTTTTCCACACGTGTCATAGAGCAGCAGTAGTCCTTGGGGCTAGTTGTGCGTCCTGGAGCCGTGATGCACAGTAAGTCGCATTAAAGTGGGTTCGAGAGGCAGACAGAACCCGGGGTGAGCTGATTGGGTTCGGATGCCCTTGCTTTTAATAGAGGTGCAAGGAGCAGTGTGGAGATGGTGAGTGTGGGGGCACGGGGAGCACTCTGGGGGGACCGAGAAGTGCGTAGCAGTGGGAGGAGGCTCAAGTTGAACGTGCAGCGGGGCGGCTGGGGACAGCCTGCAGATAAGACTTCAGCTTAAATGTGAGTAGTATTGCAGCTTAAATGTGAGTAGTATTGCAGGGGTGAAAACAATAGTAGATGCTGGTCATTGGTGGTGAATTTTGAACCAGTTTTTGTCAACTAACATTATAATAATTCTTTGGCATTTTTTAATGAGAATAATAGTACTACAGTACTATTATTTTTTAAAAATTCTGATAATGACTTCAGGATTACTGAGTATACAACTGTTTTTTCTTTTCCAGGATTACATTCCATCACAACAAGATATTCTTCTTGCCAGAAGACCCACCAAAGGCATTCATGAGTACGACTTTGAAATTAAAAATGTTCCTTTCAAAATGGTTGATGTAGGTGGTCAAAGATCAGAAAGGAAACGTTGGTTTGAATGCTTTGACAGTGTGACGTCAATACTTTTTCTTGTTTCCTCAAGTGAATTTGACCAGGTGCTTATGGAAGATCGACTGACCAATCGCCTTACAGAATCTCTGAACATTTTCGAAACAATCGTCAATAACCGGGTTTTCAGCAATGTCTCCATAATTCTTTTCTTAAACAAGACAGACTTGCTTGAGGAAAAGGTGCAAATTGTGAGCATCAAAGACTACTTCCTAGAATTTGAAGGGGATCCACACTGCTTAAGAGACGTCCAAAAATTCCTGGTGGAATGTTTCCGGAGCAAACGCCGGGACCAGCAGCAGAAGCCCTTATACCACCACTTCACCACTGCTATCAACACGGAGAACATCCGCCTCGTTTTCCGCGACGTGAAGGACACCATTCTTCACGACAACCTCAAGCAGCTTATGCTACAGTGATGTACAAAGACTTGCTATTTTAATACCTTTTGTGTTTTTGATTGTTTTCTGTTTGTCTTGTCTTGTTTTTTAAAATAGCAGTTTACAACAAGAATTAGAAAAGTCTTGATTCTGTGTTTAACTTTTGGGAAATCTTAGTCCTGCGGCCTTTGGTTTGTGGCTGGACGCTGCTGAGTAACACATTGCCAATATCCGCTGGAATTCAGGCTTGGATTGGTCTCGCCACGGCTCCCGCTCATGTCCAGTTGTCATTTCCTAGCCAACCTCAGGCTTCAAATTCTTCCACCTTTTAAAAAGAGTTCTCTGTAGTGCCAAGTGTAGACGGCATCCTTGAGTACATGTAGGAATGCCTTTAGGAATTTAGGCTCTCGTGCAGGGAAGAGATCTTCAGTCTGCCTTACACAGAGCAGGACACGCGCTGCCCAGCCTACCACTTCCTATTGTGAAAGCACTGTTGGAAAAGGTTTTATTGACATCGGTCAATTTACACGCAGGTTTAGCCTTCATGTGTTCATAATTGCATATATACGCAACAGTTGTTTTGTTACAAAATTTCTATGGTTTCTGAAGGCAATGTTCTTAGTGTTTTAAAGTTTACATAAGGATTTCTAGTCTGGTCTGGTGGGAATGGTACCAGGGAGCAAATGCTATAATAGTGTCAAAGTAATGAGTGACCTACAGTTTGCCTTTTTCCTATTTCCTGATCATGTGATTTAATGTTTCATATGTGAAATAGTTTGGCCACAGCAGCAACTAAAAATTGCAAGTGACTTGGTAACAAATAAACGTAATTGGTCCAGAATGCCATGTGGGTCACTCCTCAGTCCTGTCTTGGTTGACTTTGCTCCTTACTCAAGGAAATCAGTGTCACATCATCACTTATTTCTTTTGCTCTTCTGTCCCATCCCCAGCAACAACAAACTGTGGCATTTAAGGGAGTCTTCTGTTTATTTGGAGCTTGCCAAGGGTAGTATTTTCCTGTCAAACTATTCAAGAAGGCATTATTTGAGATTGCTGTTCATTCTTGGTGTGTCTCTAAAAGATACAGTATGTACATGTTTGTGTAATTATTGATTATGAGATGCCAGCTTTATCAAGGTACATTTTCAAATTTTAAGAATGCTTATAAGGAAAAGTAGTAATTTTTTTAGTTCACACCTAAAGGTGATTACATTTGACCTCCCATTGCTTATCACATTCAACCATGCCGTGGAGTAGCTTGGATTGCAGATGGTGAGCAGAATGGCTGGTGTGCAGGACTGCCTGTAGGTTTTATGCAGTGTTCAATTGGATTCAAGATACAGATGTACAAAGCTGGTACAGTTTGCAAGATCTGACGGCTTTTCTGCTTTTCCTAAAAATTGTGATTAAGACTGTGATATCTGTCACTTTACTGTATAGCTGACTGTGTTCTCAGGTATTTTATTGGTCCTTGAAAGATTGGTCAACATTGTGGATCACCTGTCCTTTCCTAGACAGTGGCTCTTGTCCTGTCTTGCTGTCAGGTAGGAGAGGTAGACCTTGCAGTGTGCTAACCAGGGATTTGTTCTTGACATCCTGGCTTTTTCTTGCATTTGAAGTTTCACTGTCATTACATCCATTTAAATCTTAGTGTTTTCATGCCTTTGTAATACATGAGCTTCAGACACACAGCCCAACATGGTAATAATGCAGGTATTCATAGCATAATTCGTGCATGTTTTAATAGTTCTATTAGTGCTTCTTGCCAAAAAGGATAGAATATATTGTTTAAATTTACAGGGTTAGCATAACCCCAGTGCTAATGAACATCTGAGTATGTGCACAGTACTATTGGGCCTGTTTGGTAGAGCCTACTGTAAATTTAGCTGATAGTTTTATTGAGTGGCCAAGACAAATATTTAACTACAGTGAAGGCTTCAGTCAGCTCCCTATAGAAGGTTGACAACTTAGTCTTATTGAAGCTATTTTAAGATCTGTGATAAGCATAAATATTGTCTGATAAAGCAGAAAATACCAAGTTTCCCTCTTTTTAGCTGCCACCAAGAAATGTTAAAACACCAACTAGATATGGTATCATTTGCAGCTTTCTTCTGATGTGTGCAATGTCTCACAATCAACATTCTTTTAAAATAGGATTTAGAATCTATTTTGAGGCAATAAATTCTATTTAATTTATCAGCCTTGCTTAGACCTTCAGTAGAACTATGAGATTCAACCTATAGGCTTCAGTCCACGTTCTCCTGTGCTGTATTTTAAATTATTTGAAAGGAATCTCTTGCCTATATCATGAAAGCCACATCCTTTGAATTCAAGTACCACTGTATGAAAAAGAAGTTGGAATTCAATGAGCAGAACTGAGAAGGTGCTCTTACTTTTCACTGTGCTAACTTCCCCTGATCTCTAAAAAAGTAACTCAGATTTCAAGTTCTTTGATGTATTAAATTTTCCAAATCTTTGGTTATGGTTTGGAATAAAATGTGCCTATTTCTGTATTGCTTTCCGGTCTTCAATCTGAATGCCTTCTCATTTATCTGAAGAAATCTCACACAGTGTCTTTGTTGACCTTGAAGAAATTATACAGAACTGCCTTATCAATCAGAGAAAACACAAATTACACCTTAATTTTTATAAGGAAAGGGTTTTGTCAAATGTTTTCTGAAGATCTGAGTAATTCAAGGCATGCCTCTGCCACTTAAATATTATTTTTAATAGCCTGAATTGTTGCTTCCTGCCAAATATTGCATTAAGGTGAAGTCTTCATTTCAGTTTTATATCTGAATAAAATATCTGAATTTTATATCTGAAAAGGGCACTTGATGGCTAATGAGCAACTGCAGCCAAAGAAGACAGTGTGGAATGAAAGTTATTGTTTTTGTTTCCTTTTAAGTTCCATTGACGGATACATTACATAGACAGGATCCTCTGGTTACTCTCTAGAGGCGAGACCATCAATGAAAATCTTGTTTGGTTGGTGGCAGTGGTTGGTTTAAAGGGGAAGGAAACGGGCCAGAAGTGGTGATGCACACCTCTAGCCTCTAATCCCAGCAACTCAGGAGGCTGAGGCCGAAGGATTGTGAGTTCAAGATCAGTCTCAGCAACTAAGCAAGGCCCTGAATAACTCAGCAGGACCCTGTCTCAAAAAAGGGCTGGGAGTGTGGTTCAATGGTTAAGTGCCCCTGGGTTCAATCTCCAGTACCAAAAAACCAAACTAACCAACAACAACAAAAAAAAGTGGAAGGAAATAAGACCACCTAATACCAGAAGATAGTAGAAGTATTGATTAAGATTCAACAGGAATCTTGTGCCCTATAATTAAATCTTAACTTTCAGTGTATGCCCAAATACTTGTATCTTGTGCTTTTGATAAAATGTATTTGTCAGCATTAGTATTCACATCTGGTTATGCCTTATTTCTTTGGAGAATGAAGTTAGAAACTTTTGCTATTATGTCCTGAAATTCAAATCACTATTTGAGAAACTCTCAAATTGGTGCTTTCATTATTTAATGATACATTTAGACAAAACCCCAAAGGAGCCATTTGAAACAAGATTCTCTCCATTGCAATTTGTAGCAATGTTATTTCTGTATATGTAATGAGAAGGCTAAATATCAGTGTTAACTCTTCATTTCTTGTTTGAATCATGCAGTCATGCCTGTAAAGCCCAAACATTTGTAACAAAACTCCCTAATAAATCTAGAGAAAGTTGCTCTGTTACCTTTTCATTTCTTTTAGTTTTACTAAAGGAACCAAGAACAAAAGGTTTGCACATTGTCTTCCCTTGGAAGTTCAGCGTGTCCTGGTCACTTGGCCTCCATACCGTTGTTTCAGCTTGTTCAGTTCCACAAATCAGATGATCTTTGTGTTGTGCTGCTTGACCGAAAAAGTACTGTTTTGTTTTTGTTTTGTTTTGTTTTGTTTGTTTTTTAAATCCTAGAACACAAGTCAGCTTTTCTGTCTGGTAAAGAGAGGGGAAAGGTAATGAGGGGGCATGGCTGTGTCCTCCTGTTCCCGATGAAGCAGACGCTGCAGTACGTGCCCGCTGTGTCATGGTACGAGGTTAGGGCTTAATCCATTTACACTAGAGCTTGAGTCTGCATCTTCAACCTGAACATCTTAAACCAGTTTTTCTCTGGCTTTTTCAAGCACCATCAAGTAGATATTAGCCTTGGACTGGCACGTGATTGTTAACAACATTTGAAGTACACTATACCACTAGCATCCTTGTGTCTAGATGTGAATTTATGGTCAGCATTTAAATTAATATGTTCGCCCTTGTGGCATTCAGGTCTAACCATCTGAGTTTTAAATGCTGGAACTTAAACTGAATGAACATTGTTTTCTCAAAGCATTAATGATATAGCAGTATTTTCTGGGTTGATCAGAGATTTTCGTGACCTATACAAATCTACTGTGAATGATGGATATTTACAGATGGATTGAAGTCTACTGGGACCCACTGGGCATAACTTTCCTGTTGGTGAATATCAGTGATAGTAATAAACTACTTACTTGATATATGTGATTGGGGTTTGTATTTAGAAAGCTTGTTTATGATATTCCTTTAGTGAGTGATGTATTTGTCCTCAGGCAAGCCTCTTGGATGGTACCAGGAATCAAGGGGAGGGGGAAGGGATTAATTCTCATTAAGTATGTGTAACAATGCAACAAACTATGCCATTTATCCTTTACCTCTTACTTGAAAGCAGAATCGCAAAATGTTTTAAAATGGTTTTCTCTGCTACTCTAGTATGCTGTGGAGAGCTCATTTACCACAAGAAGCCTTATCAAAAAGTATATTTTGTAACAACCTCATAGATACTGTACCTAACAAAACATAATTTGTATTAGCTCTGAATAAAAGTATTTGTGGTTTAGGGTTTTTCATTGAACTTTTTATAATCTTCCAAGAACTAAGCACATTATTTGAGATTGTTGTAAATTTTTTTTTCTTTTTTTTTTTTTTTTTTTTTGGTCAGTGCTCTAGTTCAGGATTGGCAAATAAATTATTTGTGAGGAAATCTAAAAGGAAAAGATGGTTCGGTTTTTACAAAATTAATTGCTATTCATTAAGGCTTTTTACTTTTGTACATATTTTGCAAAAAAAAATGCCTCTTGCTATTAATAATTTGCTTTGTGAAAATTACTGACATTTAATAAACATTTACAAATGATTTGATACTATGATGTCATTTAAACTGTGTGAAGCAGATGACAAGGTTAAAGTTTGAAAGCAAAGGTTTCATCCAGTGACTTAAGGCTCAGCAGTCGACTTCAGCAGATCCCACCAATACTCTGCCTTAGTCAGTGGTGAAAAGCTTGTCCTGTGGAGAGGTGGACTCCTGTGGGTGTTTTCAGGAGGAGGAAAGGAAGCCACTGTGTTCTCTCTACTCTGACACGTGAGACTGCACTGGGCTGAGTCAGGGCTCCTGGTTTATCCAACTTTGTTAGGCCTAATGTAATAATAGAAGTAATGTTTTAAGAACTAACCTACATGTTACCACTTTTTTTTTTTTCTGATAAACTTTTAGAATATGATTTCCAGGAAAATTGCAAGATAGGGTTCCCTTCTCCTCCCCACCCCTGGAATAGTTACCCCAGTTAATATCTTAACATGACCTTGGTACATCAGGCATCATTAATGAACCAATACTGATAATGTTACTAACTAAAGCCTCATATTTCATTAGAATTTCCTGGGTGTTCCCTGAAGTCTTCTCTGATCCCCAGCCCGTCCTGCACCCACATTACATTCAGTGGCCGCGTCTCCTTGGACTCCTCATGGCCCCTACAGAGTGCTTGTTCTTCAGACTGACTTTATTTTTTATAACCTTAGCAGTTTTGAGGAGTACTGTCCGGGGGTTTTATAGAATGTTCCTCTGTTGGGGTTTGTCTGATGTCTTTCTCAAGACAGATGGGTTTTCAGACCTCAGAGAAATGCCATTCTCTTCAACTCAAATCAAGTGACCTTCTATGGTTACCATTCGTCTCCTTTCTTCACAACTCCAGCTAAATTAGAAGCTGTCACAGTGACTTGGCATATTTGGACCTTTTCTTAAGTGGCACTTATTGAAAGCTGGGCTTGTACTTTTCTTCCCCCAAGTGGAAGGCGAAGCTTTCCCCGCAATTGGAATTGTCTGCAGGTGTGAATAAACACTTGGTAGCAATGGCTGGCTTCCTGGCTGCTGGCTGGCTCCCTGGCTGTGTGGCCTCAGACTCTGGCAGGTGAGAGCTCTTTTAGGACCTCACTGTTAACAGAAAACTGTGGGTCTGAGGAAAAACTGAGAAAAATTGGATTTTGTATCTTAATGTCTAAAAAATGCAGGATTTTGCAAACAGGACCTTAAAGGTTTTCTGCAAGAGATTTAAGATCTTCCAAAATGGAAACTAATTGGCTTAAGCATTGGAATCCCAATAACAGCATACGATCTTTTATTGGAACAAAGGAATAATCATTATCATAAAAAAGAAAGCTACAGGCTGGACCCTATAATCCTAGTAATCCCAGCAATTTGGGAGGCTGAGACAGGAGGATTGCAAGTTCCAAACCAGCCTCAACAATTTATCAAGGCACTAAGCAATTCAGTAAGACCCTGTCTCTAAATAAAAATACAATATAGGGCTGGGGATGTGGCTCAGTGGTCAAATGTCCCTGAGTTTAATCCCTGTCCCAAAATACAAAATAAAAAGAACTGAGGATGTGGCTCAGTGGTAAAACATCCCTGAGTTCAATCCCCAATACCAAAATAAATACAATTTAAAAAAAAAATTAAAGTGCCCAAACTTGAAGCTATTTTCTTATCAGAGTGTTTTGGCATAGTCATGGTTAATGGACACTGTGGGTGGGATGATGCCATGTTGGCATGGTGCTCTCAAAATGACCTGTTCTGTTTCCCACGATGTGGGCTGTGGAAAGAGAAAAAAGGCCTCTCAGTCTCTTGGGGATTCAAGAAACTCCTGGTTTACAAGTCAAACCAGAGATTTGTTTTGGTGACTTGGGAAATTTGGCAAATCCTCAAAAATCTAATGGCCCAGGGCGGTGTTTTAAAATACATACTGCAATTTTTCCTTGGAAATCAGTGGGGCACCTGAAAAACGGTATTGTTAGGGTCAGGGAGGAGTACCTGTGAGAAGACTGTGCAGCCCTTATTTTGCCAGAGTTCCATTTCTCCGAAATGCACCAAGGCAACAAAGGGCTCAAACAAGTTCTCAATACAAACTGGCCATTCAGGGCGGCTGGGTCGGCTTGTGTGTTCCCCACAAGAATACGAGGGAAGTCGTGTCCAGAATCCTGTAACGGAGTGGAGGGCTCGGTGTGTCTTCCCGTGAAGGGGAAAAGAGAAGCAGTTGAGTCTTTTTAGAAGTTGGGGTTTTTTTCGCAATCCACTGCACCGCGGCTCTCAACCGCCTTGAAGTTCTTCCTCTGTCCAACACTGAAGAAGAACGAGAAAAGCACAGGAGATGAAACCGAAGGTCACACACTACTGACCCAGGGAGACAGAGTCTGGCCATCTTGGTTCTTCTTTCCTGTAATTCTGCACACAAGACCTTAGTTCTTGTTGGCTTTGTGGGGTTTGACTAGCTGGTTTCTCTTAACATCCGAGTGAGTTAATAAAGCCAGGTTATCCTGAGAAAGAGAACTCAGCACCCCCAGCTCGGCTCTTCTGATTTTTAACAGGCAGAAGATGCTGAAAATCAACATAAAGGGGGACAGCACCCCGGATGGGGCCGGCGGCTGCACTTGATGGAAGTGATGAGCGGTGGTTTAACTCGGGCGCTGGACCGCACGACCCTTAGCATAGTTCCCAATGAAAATTATTTTAAATAGTTGAATATTTCACTCAGTACCTCCCAGATTTTCGTGAGCATGAAAACATACCTTTGTAGCATCTTAGAAAAATTTTAAAACTGAGCCCATGTTCTGTGGATCACTGGTGTTACATGAATGATTCTCAGTTTAGGGGAAACATTCTAGGACCTTACCATCATTTTACCCCTTAGCAATAAAAAGTACAGTGATTTTATTTCTGCATGTTAAGATTAAGCTTTACGTTAGTTTTAGTCATTGTGTTCCTAGGTCTGGAGAGGGTTTTTTTGTTTGTGTTTTTGCTTCTCACTTTGGACTTTTTTTTTTCTACTTTGTTACAGGAAATTTCAAACATACACAAAAACAGAATAATATAAACTGCACATTCCATTCAGCGTCAACAGTAACTCCTGGCCAACCTAGTTCCATCCATATCCACACCTTTCCTACCTCCACCCCAAATTCTTTTGAAGCAAGTCCCAGTCGTCATAGCATATACATATAGCTGAAAATTTTCTATATATGTCTAAAACGCAGGGAGTCTTTTTCTTAGTTCGACCGGGAATAACACAACCTGAGTCCAGAAGACTACCTTCCTATTAGGGTCAGGCTGGTTGTCCAGGGTCATTCTCCAGCAGCGTAGGGCTACATCCAAGGATGTCCTCATGATCGTTTACAAAAGCCAGCTCAAGACTGTCAGCAGAGCCCAAAAGGACACTTGGCTATCAACACTGAGACTTTTCTTCACAGGTGTAGTGGTCAATTTGAATTGTCAACTTTTTTGTGGTACAGGGGATTGATCTCAGGGGCACTCAACCACTGAGCCACATCCCCAGGCCTGTTTTATATTTTATTTAGAGACAAGGTCTCACTGAGTTGCTTAGCACCCCGCTGTTGCTGAAGCTGGCTTTGAACTTGCAATCCTCCTGTTTCAGCTGGGATTATAGACATGCACTGCAATTTGATTGGATTGGGAGATGCTGAAGATTGAGAGGCTTCTGGGTGTGACAGGGTGTGTCTAGGAATGATTGGCATGTGGGATAGCCAACTGAAAGGTAGACCCTCCCTAAGCGTGGGCAGCACCGTGCAATAGGATGATGGCTTGAACGGAATAAAAGTTGGAAGAACAAGGAAGCAGCAACCGATGCAAGCTCCATTCTTCTTGCATAGGTTCTTGATTGCTGCTGCAAACGCCCGAAGATATCGGACTCTCGATTCCTCACTCTTCCAAAGCAGACTCTGCCAGTGATTCTCCAGGGAGTTTCCAGAAGCCTTTGGTCTGGGTCTGGGGTAGCACCCTTGACCCTCTTGTTCTGGGGCTTCAGCTTCTCGGACTGCACAGCTACTGGTGCCTGCAGACAGTCATTGTGAAATATCCAGCTTCTGGTCGTGTAAGCCAACCTAATAAATACCCTTTTTATAATCATACTTCCTGTTGATTCTGTTCCTCTAAGAACCCTGGCTAATACGACTGAGAAGCTGATATTCACTTTAGCACAGTCCTCAAGTAGCCAAGGTTTTTCTAGTAATATCCAAACAGGCATTTGAGCTTTCAACATGCACAAGCAAAAGAAACTCAACATCGTTGGCCACCAGGAAAATGCAGATTTAAACCACAATGAGACACTACTTCATACCTACTAGAAGGACTGTCATCCAAAAAAAAAAAAAAAAGTGTACTGTAAGTTTTGGCAAAAGTGCAGAGAAGTTAGAATCCTGATACATTGCGGGTGAGATTGGTGAAGAGACGTACACATTTGGAAAACACTTTGGCAGATCCTAAAACTTAAATATAGAGTTACCATACAATTTGGTAATTCGAATCCTAGATATGTACCTCACAGAAATGGAAACACCCAAACAAAAATTTGCACATGAGTGTTCATGACAGCATTATTTACAATAACCAAAAAGAAGAGACAATGTAAATGTCCAACAGCTAATGAATGGATAAATAAAATATGGCATGTCTATACAATGGATTGTCTTTCTGTAATAAAACAAGGAATGTAGTATTTATATGTGTGACAACATGAATGAGGCCTGAAAACATTCTGCTAAGTCAAATAAGCTGATCACAAAATGATCCACCCTTAGAATCATACTACATGGTCGTATCTACATGAAATGTCCAGAATATGCAAATCTACAGGCACAGAAAGTAGCTAGATGCCTAGCACTGAGGTACGGGAAATGGGCCTTCTCTCAGGAGAGGGTGATGTTGTCCTGGTCTTAGATTATAGTGAAGGTTGCACATCTTTGTGAATAGACAAAAAGTCGTTAAGTTGAACACTTAAAACGAGTGAGTTTTATACTATGTGAATTATATATCAACAAGCCTGTTTCACAGAAGAATTTGAGGGCTTGGGATGTAGTTCAGGGCTAGAGCTCTTGCCGGCATGCACAAGGCCCCAGTTTTGATCCCAGCACTGCCAAAGAAGCACTGGAGCCTTCCATCACTCCACACAGTTTGCAAAAAAAAAAAAAAAAAAAAACAAACTCAAAAATAGGCATATCAAAATGTTGGCTTTGCTGAATGACGAAAGTCGTGATATTTTGTGTTCTTTGAATTGTTCTGCTTTCCAAATTTTCTATGTAGAGCATCAATTATTTTCGTATTAAGAAAAATACTCAACAAACACTTCAAAGCAAAGGATCAACCCTGCATTTAGTCAGTGAAGAGTCGGCCTCTCCTTACTCATTTTAAAGTCATCTACTGCTTTTATCTCACTCCTCACCTTGTAATTACTCGTTGTCCAGTTTTCCAGTCTGACGTCTGGATTGGGTTGTCAGCTTCCAGAAGGCAGAGGCTCCTGGGTCTGTCTTACTCACCTCTGAACCTTCAGAATCCAGAAGCTTGCTGGATACATGTAGGTGCTCAAAAAATATTTGCAGAATATAACAGAATTAATTAAATGTCTACTATGTCACTTGTGCTTGACACATTTGGTGATAAAATAATCCACATAAGGAATTGAAGTTAAGATGCTCATAGTCTAGCAAGGGAGGAAAGATAAATAAGTAAAATATAAAGAGCCTATATGAGTGAAAATGTGCAGTAATGAACAAATGCCATTCAAGAAGATGAGGTAGGCATCTGACTCTGTCTAGGCGGAATCGGGGGGCTCTCGTGGAGGAGAAGGCCCTTTGCCTGGGGCGCAAGAAGACTCATGCCAGATGGATGGGACAGCATGGCCCTGAGGAAGCCAGGGATTCTTCCATTTGCCTACCTTTGTGGATCACCTCCAATCGCACAACCTTTTGTAAAATGCTGCAAATAAAGAGGAGAATCGCCCTCATCCCAACCCCATCCAAGAAGTTCACAGTCACTAGGGGAAAGAAAAATACAGATGCTGTGATAAACGATGAGCAAGATGCGGGTGAGGAAGGGAGTCCTAGGCAGAGATCATCGGGTGTGCAAAGGCACCGAGGTGTGAACAAGGAGTGAACAGGAGCCTGCTGGGGAGGGCCTCACAGGCCAGATCAGAGCCCCCGGATCTTCTCTGTAGGCATGAAAAGCCACTGCGCACCACCGGCATGGCGTGCTAGTCCTGGTGAGAGTGGTGAGCAGCAAGCACCAAAGTTAGGGCCGTCGAAGGATGGGACAAACAAGGCTCTGAACCTGCGTATTAGCAATGAATTAGGAGACAGGTTAAAGGGAAAGAAAACTACACTGAGCGTTTGTTTGTAGCAGGTGGTGGGACAGGATGGGCCCTGGCAGGTCCCAGGGGCCTAGTGGAGACTCGGGAGCAGGCATTCCTGTTAACAGCACATCCTGGGAAGGACAGCTCCGTGGACACGTGGGTCTGGGGTCCTTCTGCAGTCGGGTCTGCACGTCCCAAGCTCAGGTGAGAGGCCTGACACAGAGGTGCAGGTCTTGAGTGATACTGTCCGTGGCTGAAGCCATCAGTGTGGGTGCGACTGTCCTGGGGACTGACCGGCCAGAGTCAGCCTGGACCTCAACAGAAGGACAGAGACAGTCCAAGAAAGCCAAAGAGGAGGTCCAGGAAGAGAGTGAGTGAGCACATGGCGAGGAGCAGCCCACCTTCACGCCGTCCCTAGGTGTTCCCATGGTGACGAGCACCTGTGGTTCCAGCTCCTTGGGAGGCTGAGGCAGGAGGATCACTTGAGCCCAGGAGTTTGAGGCCAGCCTCGGCCACATAGTGAGACACACCCGACCCCCCCCTCCATCTTAAAAGAAAAAAAAAGTTGGAAAAAACAGAGATTATGTCCCCTTTGGGGTAAGGGTGTAAGTGTCAGAACTGAAGAGCTTCTCCTCCAGCAGGGCCCCCTCCAGAAGGCCACAGGAGGGACGCGCATGGTAAGTCCATCTCAGCCACAGGACTCAGCACAGTGACGCCCTGAGGGTTCCTACCCTCTTACCAGCTGGAGAGAGCTCTGTTTCTTTAATGGCCTTTTTGCTCAATAATAAGAGATCCAAATGGGCCGGCGATTCCCGCTCAGGATGTAACTCACTGCATTCTTGCTTTCAGTCTAACTATGGCTTTTCTAGAAAGGTACTGTGCTGGCTGGGCACGGTGGCACATGCCTGTGATCCCAGAGGCTTGGGAGGCTGAGGCAGGAGGATTGTGAGATCAAATACAGCCTCAGCATTTTAGTGAGGCCTAAGCAACTCAGTGAGACCCTATCTCTAAGTAAAAAATTTTGAAAAGATTTTTTACTTAGAGATAGGGTTTTGAAAAGGCTTTTGAAAAATTTTGAAAAGGCTGCGATGTGGCTCAGTGGTTGAATGCCTCTGGGTTCAATCCCCAGTACCAAAAAAAAAAAAAAAGTACTGTGCTGCTTTCCTCCTTTTATTTTATAAGATTCCTTAAGGAATGAGTGTATGATGCTTCTGTGATAGATAAAGAACATGGGTTTTGAAGTAAGATAGACTGGGATTCAAATCTAGGCACGCTCTTTCTCTCTCTCTCTCTCTCTCTCTCTGTACAGATTGAACCCAGGGGCACTCTACCACTGAGCACTTTTTATTTCTTATTTTGAGATAACTTATTTCTAAGTTGCTGAGGTTGCCCTTGAACTTGGCAATCCTCCTGCCTCAGTCTCCTGAGCTGCTGGGATTACAGTGGCATGAGTCCCCAGCCAGATCTCTATTTTGTAAACTGTGTGACCTGAGGTGAACGACAGCTCTTCTTACCCCGCCCATAGCATCTGTGCTGTTAGTCTGTTGTTAAACAACCTGACTGTGGCCACATCTCTCCTACCTTGCCGGTCACGTCACGGGGTAAGTATTGGGGACGCTGGGTGTGGTGACCAAGGCGGATGCAGGAGGATCACACGTTCAAAGCCAGCCTCAGCAATTTAGCAAGGCCCTAAGCAACTCAGTGAGACCCTGTCTCTAAATAAAACATAAAAAGAGGCTGGGGATGGGGCTCCGTGATTAAGCACCCTGGGTTCAATCCCTGGTACCAAAAAAAAAAAAAAGGCTTGGGGATAGCTATTTTTGTTTGATCTACTTCCTTCTTCCCTCTTACTCTTACATCCTCCTTTTTGTTTCATTTGCTTTTCACTTTGACAGTTTCCTCCCCCCACGCACCCCCCTGGAGAATTTGGAAGCCAATGTGTGAAATTCTTGGGCTACAGTATTGCCTTTGGGTTGAGGTTAGGGCTAGGGTTATAGTTGAGCTGAAAGTCCCCTGAGACAAGAGTTGTGTTGATGGCGGTGGTTGCCGAGGGAGGGAGGGTGTCAACGGGAAAGTCCAGCTCTTAGGTTAGTAGGATTTGTAACATGCCCCCTCCCCCGGGGCTGGCTGGGCGCCCCACATGTAAATCTAAGTCGTTGTTCAATCCATGACCACCGAGTCCCCGCTCTGCTCTGTTTTAACTCCAGGGCAACACAAACCAGTTCTCTTTTAAGGTCAGCAGTGTTTTGTTCGGGCTGATGCCACACATTCAAGGGCCAAGGGTTTAATGTCCCTTTTTCCATCTGCTTCAGGCTAGAAGGACATAGAGAAGCACAGAGACCAGTCCTGTCATTTTCCTCTCTGGGGAAGTAGGAATGATGTCGGTTCCTGCTTCATGGGCTCCTCAAGAAGGCAGAGCAAACCCCTGCCCAGCATCTGTCCTGGTCCCCAGGCAAGGGGACCTGGCTATGGCTCAGATGCGCTCAGTGACTTCCAGGACAGCCAGCGTATTCCTTTCCTGTGGCTTTCAAAACAAGTGGCCACCAACTCCTGGTGCCTTCCACGAGCACAAATCCATGTCCTCACAGTTGTAGAAACCAGTCCCAAACCTGTCTCAACTGTTCCCTGTGATGGCTCCAGGGAGAATCTGCCCCCCGGCCTCTTTGGGCTCTGATGGCTGCCCGTTGTCCTGGGCTTGTGGCTGCTTCGCTCTGGTCTCAGAGCCCCACCTCTTTAAATCTCCCTCTGGTCCCTCTTCACATGACCTTCTCCTCTGAGTGCCAGGCTCTCTCCGACAGGATAGCCATATTGTATTTAGGGCCCACCCAGAGAATCCAAGCTGATCTCCCCCATCCCAAGACCTTTACTCCATCACTCCATCACATCTTTTTTTTTTTTTTCCAATATAAGATAATATCCCCAGATCATGGGGATTAGGACCTGGATGTCATTGGTGGGTAGGGGATCATGTCCACCTAGCAATAGATGGCTGGCTGCGTTTGTGCCTCTACCGCCCAAGTACTCTGGAGATGTGTCCTCACGTCCGTCTCCAAACTTCCCCAACACGTCATGGCCCCCCAGCTCGGCTGTCCTCGTCAACTTCCCATTTCTGGCGACAGCCATCTCATTTTCTCCATCGCTTTCCTCAGAGCTATCTTTGACCTTCTGGGTCCCTTCCCTTCCCTTCCCTGACACCACCCCACCCACACTGCACATGAGTCACCAGGTGCCCGCGTCACAGTCTCCGAGAGGAAGGGAAACTTCTCTTTTCACTCCCTGGTTTCCCAGAGATGGAGACGAGCCCTCCCGGACGGGCAGTGACTTGCCAGGGCCACGCGGGTTTAACGGGGCACCTCTGCCCTACCAGGGTTTCCCACCCGGCAAGCAGTGTTCCAGAGGGCCATGCTCCCTCCCTCCCTGGGCATCCTTTGCTGCCCCATTCCTGAGCCCTGTCCTTGTCACTTCTCCTCAGGGGGCTGTGGAAGCCTCATGGTCCTCCTCTGGCCTTCTCTCCTCCACTCATTTTTGACTGTCATTGGGGCCACCTCCTGGGAAGCAGCTTCGACATCTTCCGGTGACCTAGGAGCGGTCCAGACATTCAGCCAACATTTACTGAGCGTCTCTTCCATGCTGGCTGCTGGGATGAGCCAGACTCGGGCCCAGTCACAGTCACAGTCCAGTCCGTCACCACCTCACCACCGATACCTGGCACGTCTGCCTCTCAGCTGCCTCTTTACAGCCCCTCCTCCCCCCAGGGAAGTCGTCTGTCCATTCGAAGCTGGGCGCCTGCATTCCTGCTCCCTTTTCAGTGTGCAGAGTGCCCTGTCCTTCCTGATGTCTCAAAGATAGTGCAGTCTTCAAAGCCCAGCACCTGTCCCTGCCGTGAAGCCCGCCCTGCCTCCTGTCTGCGCCCTGAGCTCCAGGCCTCCTGTGTCCCTCTGGGCCTGAGTCCCTCCATCACTCAGGATGTCCCCTGCTTCCTGTCCTGGAGACAGGGAAACTTCCACAGCTGCCTCCTGGGGGTTTCACTCCCACCCCCTTCCTGCACCCCACCCCCACTTTTTGCCACTGCCTGTCTCTTCTGGGTTTGGGCTACTGTGGAGGGGACACTCTGGTGGTGTCCCCATGGCTCTGGGGCAACGAACACCCCCTCTCCAGTGCAGCTGCCCACCAGATTGCCTCTCTGGGGAAGCACAGTCGTGGCTGACCGAACCTGGAAAGGTCTCACACTGAGACTGAGAGAATCCACCAAGGGACTGTCACCCACTCCCCTGCAGAGTCCAGGAGATGGGGGTCTCCACAGCAGAATTCCTACTTGGCCCCCAAAAGTCAGTGTTCCTGCCTGTGGTTAAACACGGCGCTTCCTTTCTTTGGACCCTGAGAAACTGAACTGACCCACCCTTTCTATGGGCACTTGGCTCTTCCTGTGTGTAGGGCTTCGTTACCGACCGCTAACAGCCGACTGTGCCAGGCGTCTGTGGGCTGGGAATTGCGACAGGACACGGCAGGTGCTGGTCTCCCTCAGGGGAGCCTTCGAGACGGAGCTTCTGAGATGGAACCTCACTCTCATCAGGGGTCCCATTCTTTAGGCCACGGGTTCCGAGTTCCCCAGTTCTCCTAGATGGAGTCCCAGGTCTTCTTCCTCTCCATGCTGCCTCTCCAAAAGGATCAACAGACTTGTGACAGGATGGCTCAGGGCACCCAAGAATCCAAAGGCAGAATCTGCCAAGCTCTCTCTTCTTCCCAATACAGGGATGGAACCCCCACCTCATGCATGCCAGACATGTGCTCTACCACTGAGCTGCATCCTCAGCCTATTTTATTTTTTGTCTTGAGGCAGAGTCTCCCCGAGTTGCCAGACTGGCCCCAAACTTGCAATCCTCCTGCCTTGGACTCCCCACCTTGCCTTCCTAAGGCAGGACCCCAGAGCTGACATGGTATCTCCTCTGTAACATTCTATGGATTCAATCATCCCAGATTGGAAGGTGGCATCTATAAGGGCAAGAATACCAGGGGACAAGCCCTCTGGGGCCACCTACATACATCTTATCGCTTCCCGATTTTTCAAGGGGCAGAGGGCTGTGTTCCACTCTTTAGAACAGCTCACTCCCAGCGGTGGCTTGATCTTTGTGCATCATGTTGAGAAAGGAGTTAGGAGGACCACAGCTACCACGGGGCCATCTGAGAGGGCGTTTCTGCATCAAGAACTTTCCCTGGGACTGGTGGCAAGGAAATGAGAAAACTGAGTCCCCTTTGAGCTTGTGTGCTTGTTGTGATCCCGGGGACGGAACCCAGGTCCTGGCATGTGCTTGGCCAGCGCTTGAACACTGAGCCACACCCTCACCTCTGAGTTTTACACTTTTACACTGAGCTGCTAAAGACCACGTGATCAACTAGGAGATTAAGCGTGAGGGCTCAGCGTGCTCATTTTAACCCAGGTACAGTTGTGTGCCTGCAATCCCAGTGACTCGGGAGGCTGAGGCAGGAGGATCGCGTGATGGAGCCCATTAGCGACTTAGTAAGGCCCTCAAATACTTTGTGAGACACTGTCTCAAAATGAAAAATAAAAAGGGGTAGGGATGTGGCTCAGTGGTTGAGCTCCTCTGGGTTCAGTCCTCAGTACCAGAAAAAAAAAAAAAATAGGATGCTCATTTTAAATTTAAAAATACGGAAATAAATTTACTTTACAGAAATTCATTTTCTGGCCAATTTCTCTGGATGCATCTCATCTCTGAAGTGAGAGACCCATCTTCCCCCATCATCTTCACCTGAACATTCGCTGCTCGGCTTGAACGTTCCCGACGGGCCTCGTACCCCTCGCTTGGACCCAAGAATGGGTGGATGGGTGGTGACATGTTACTGACTGCAGCTTACTCTGAAGGCGACAAACACCTGTTCCTTGGAGCACAAGATCATCTTCCACCTCCGCTTATGGGAGAATATCGGGGGACACTTCTGGACTTAAAAATCATACAAAAGGTTTTGAGCCCGACATCTTTACTTGGCTTGTCTTTGCACGTTTGTTTAATCTACTCTGCTTCCCCTGCCTGATTTCCCTCCTTGTCTTCCTATATCCTTTTTTTTTTTTTAATTGTTGATGATGGAGCTTCATTTATTAATTTGTTTATTAATTTGTTGACATGTGGTGCTGAGAATCGAACCCAGGGCCTCACACGTGCTAGGCAAGTGCTCCCCCACTGAGCCCCAGCCCCAGCCCCCTCCCTGTCTTTTATGAAATCACCAGATATGCTTCAGTCTCCCCATTTCCCTTCACGTGCTCATGTCAGGCTCCCGGGAACGCCAGGCTGCCATCTCAGACACATCTCCTCCTCTGCCCCTGTGAGGGGCCCTTCTTCCTCCAAGCAAGTGTGACTCCCCCTCTGCTGCGGCTTGAGTAAGTGTGCCCCAAGGATCCCCAAGTTAAAGAATTGGTCCTCAGGGTGGTGCTATTGGGGGTTGATGGCACAAGTGGGGCCTTATGGGAGGTCATGAGGTCATGGGGTTAGCCTTGGAAGGGGATTTTGGGGACTGTGGCCAGTGTAGTCTTTCTCTTTTGCTCCTCTTCTGATGAGGCCAGTGGTTTTGCTTGGTCAAACATCCTCCCCCATTGCCATCCTCACCCCACCACAGGCCCAAAGCAATGGGACCACTCAGCCATGAGCTAGAAACTCCAAACTCACAAGCTGAAATGAACCTTTCTTTACTCTTATTATTTAATTATCTCAGGAGTTTTGTTATAGCAATGCAAAGCTTACACAACCTCCTTGACCTTATTATGTGGAGCCCCTCCGTCATGGCTCTTGCTTTCTGCCTTTGGAATGACTTTCACATTTCACACTGTGAGCTCCTTGGAGGCAGGCTTATGTGTGGCCAGACTTTACCCTCTCTGAGTCACCCAGCACTGGGCCTTGCATGGGGACATATTTGCTATTTGTGCAAACTGTGTCTTTCTGCACACAGAATTATCTCTCTTATGTTCTCAGAATTATGTAGAAGTTACACAAGCAACCGTGAGGTCACTACCACCTCGGAGAGTTTTGAACTAGGGAAATAAGATTTCTCTTAGAGATAAGACTGTCAGATTTACCAAATAGAAATACAGGATTCTGGGGAGTGTGGCTCAGTGGTTGAGCTCCTGCTTAGCATGCACGAGGCCCTGGTTTAAATACCCAGAACCATGAAAAAAGAAAGTAAAAATCTAGTTGGTTAGAACTTCAGAGGAACAAAAGAAACTTTTTATTATGCTGAAATTTAAATATAACTGGGAATCCTGTATGGTAGCTGGCAACTCAGAGAATCAAACCTTAAAACTATATAGCATGTGGACTAGAACAGAGAAGTGGGAAGTCACCTTGAGAAATCAGAACCGGGTGGGGGGTGCTGGGGTTGTGGCTCAGGAGTAAAGGGCTCGCTTAGCGCGTCCAAGGCCCTGGGTTCGATCCTCAGCACCACATAAAAATAAATAAAGGTATTGTGTCCATCTACAACCAAAAAATAAATATCAAAAAAGAAGAAAAGAAATCAGAACGGGACCTCCAGTAAGATTTGATGCTAACTGAAGTGTAAAAAAAGCATATTTCAAAAACACTCCTATGTTTCTCTTGTAGCATATCTTAAGAAACTGCCAATCAGAAAGGGGGTTGTGTCATGTGTGTGTGTGTGTGTGTGTGTGTGTTACTGAAGAGTAACTCAGGGCCTCAAGCATGCCGGGCAAGGGACTCTACCCACTGAGCTACATCCCCAGCCCCTAGGTGGGCTCTGATCCTATTGTGACGGACTCACCAGGTGTTTTAGTGTGACTGGGCTGCCGTCACAGAATATCACAGACACGTGGTGGACACACAAACAAACATGCATTACTCGGTTAGAGGCTGGAGAGTCCAAAATTGGGGTGCCAGCCCAATCAGGTTCTGGCTCAATCCTCTTCTGAGATGGCAGATGACCTCTTTCTACGTCCCTTCAGGGTGGGGAGACAGAAAGAGGAAACACCAAGCTTTGAGTGGTATGGGTCTTTGGAGTCATCCAACTAATTAATTCCCAAGTCTACCAAGAACCCTAATTGCAAACTGGCTTCCTGGGGATGAAGGTGCTCAGGACTCAGCCCCCGGAGGGCGAGGATTCAATCAATCTAAGGGCACTGGGGTCTCTCTATATCATTCCCTGTGAGACCGTGGTGCTGGCTCACTCCGTGGGACGCCCAGTGTCAGCAGTCTGTGTCTATTCCAGCCACTGTGCTGTGTTTCCGCAGGTTCCATTTCTTCAGGAATTAAAGTGCATGATAAAAATGTGGAGCATTCATTGATTGCTGACTCTAGTTTATGTAATCCTTACAACAACCCTCTACCCCAGCTTCAGAGCTAACGAAGCAGGCACAGGTTTCGTAAGCCCTTGTCCTGGTTCACACAGCCAGGAAGGGGCCCAGCTGGGACTTCCGGAAGCCACGTCGGTGCTCCCAACCGCCATGCTTTCAAAAACAGGCTAAGGAGAGCTTGGAATGTTAACAAATACCTTGACAATTCAGAAAGCAAGCTCCAGAAGGCTCCAGATAAGAAACCCAAATATTAAGGATGAAAGTGATGTCCTTGTGCCCTCTCTCACCCTGGGCTATTAGAAATAGGCCTAATCTTTTTTCAAAGGCTATTAACAAAGTTAGTTGTAAGGCTGTTCCCCTTACACCTAACTTAGTCACTGTGGTTATAGAGTGACTAAGTTTTGAAGTCATTTTATAACCACATTCAGCAGAATGGTGTTGTGTTTGTGCTTTATGAGAAGGAGTTGTTTGAATTACCCTGGAAAATATTGTACCCAGCGGGGGCTGGGCCTGTAGCTCAGGGGCAGAGCACTTGCCTAGCATGTGTGAGGCGCTGGGTTCAAACTGCAGCACCACATAAGAATGAAACAAATAAAATAAAGGCATGCTGCCCATCTCCCAAAAAAAAAAATTAAAAAAAAAATTTACCCAGGCTACAGGCCAGACCCTGTTATCAACAGAGTTCTGCACGTATCTCATGGAAAGAGGAAATCTAAAATAGGAGCAAGTGCAAGAGAAGGGGCTCAAGGAAGGAAAGCGGAAGTTGTTTTTTACAACTTGTTGTTTCTGAAGCAGGGTACTGTCACGGCAGTAAGGGAAAACACTGGAGCAAAAATAATTAAAAATCAGTGCTTTCAGGAGGGTCGCAAGTTCAAGGCCAGCCTCAGCAACTTAGCGAGGCCCTAAGCAACTCAGTGAGACCCCCGTCTTTAAATACAGTATAAGAAAGGGCTGGAGGTGTGGCTCGGTGGTTAAGGCCCCCTGGGTTCAATCCTTGGTACAGGGGGGAAAAAAATCACCGGTTTCTTTTCATTCAAATATACTGTCTCAGATGGTCCCAGGAACACCCCCAGGCCTATAGAGTTAAACCACCAGTGGTGACACATCAACAGGCCATTTTGTCAGAGACGATTTCCATAATTAGAATTTGTGACCAATTTGTTCAACCACGAGGATATATCACAAGTGCTTGTTGGTTTCTTCGCAAAAAAAAAAAAAAAGACCCGCTAAATGTCACAGCTCTGTGCTTTTTGCCTCTGGGGCTTTGCCACGGCTGTTTTTATTTCTGTGGTCAGCACGTCTGGTCATAAACAGGTGTAAGGGGCTGTTCCCCGTCTTATTTAATTGTCTCAGTAACCCTGTGGGGCAGAGGTTCTTATTGTCCCTATTTGGGGACACCGAGTGTCAGGGAGGTGAAGTATCTTGTTCCAGATGGGCCACTGAGGAACTGTGGGGCCTGAACTTGAACCCAGCTCCACCCACCAGGGTTTCCATGTTCTGTCCACCATGTTCCATCTTCAGGAACACCGTGATGGACATCAGTGTAGTCCTTTTGGAGCCCCTATCCTGCACAGCCATAGCCATTAACGGGTACCTTGTCCCACAGGGCCCCTCCAGGGGCATGGCTGACCAACAGGGAGGCCAGAGAGAAGTGTGACCCAGAAAAGCAAAGAAGAGTGACCAGTAGGAGAGAATACCTGGTGTCAGATGTCAGGGGAGATTTGTGCCAACAAAGGAGCTGTGCTTTGTCGTGATCCTGCCTTGGGTACACGCTGTTCCCTCGGCCAGGCTGCCCTGGACGGGTCAGTCTCCACTGTGCCAAGATTCAACCCAAAATGTTACTCTTCTCTCCCCAAAATGTTTAAAATATCACAGAGAGTCATCCTTTAAAAAAAAAAAATGCATACAAACACAAGATAAGTTTTTTTAATGGAGAATATTTTTTAAATATTTATTTTTTAGTTGTAACTAAACACAATATCTTTATTGTATTTATTTTATTTATATGTGGTGCTGAGGATCGAACCCAGGGCCTCGCATGTGCTAAACGAGCGACTTACCGCTGAGCCACAACCCCAGCCCCCCAAGATAAGTTTTTAAACTTGTTTTTGTACCTACATATAACATTTATATGTACATTGTATATATTAAATTTTAAAATCTGCATATTTTTGTACTTGTAAGTTTTTATCTAAAATAATCTAAAATATGTAAATTTACATAGAACAATATAAAATACAAAACTGAAAGCCAGGCACAGTGATATGTGCCTATAAACCCAGCTATTCAAGAGTCTGAGACAGGAGGATCATAAGCTTAAGCCCAGCCTGGGCCACTTAGCAAGACCCTGTCTCAAAATAAACATTTTTAGAGAAGAGCTGGAGGTGTGGTTCAGTATTAGGTCACCCCTGGGTTTAATCCCATAGCTACATGTATGTAACTCATTTTTACTCATTATAAAATAAATATATTTTTATAAGTATAGACTACACTAATTTTTTTCAAATGAATAGTTATTTAAAAAATAAAACCAATAAATGCTCATTACACAAGCACATTTAAATAATACCAAAAAAGGAAACGCGGTATTTAAACACAATGGAGTTCTACTCAACCATAAAGAAGAAGGAGCTTCCGACACCTGCAGGAAAGTGGATGGAACGCGAGGCCGTTGGTAGGAAGAAGGTCAAGGGTCATGTGTTTTCTTTCATGTGTGGAAGCTGAAGAGGAAGAAGGAGAAGAGAGGCAGGGGGCGTCTCATGAAAACCGAAGGGAGATGAGCCGAGTGCAGGAAAGAGACCTGGGGAGGCAGGAAAGGAAGGAGAGGGGAGATGCTTGGGAATGGTATTGGCCAAATTCTATTGTTATATCGGGAGCATATGTGACTACGTAACATCAAATCCCACCATTATGTATAATTATCATGCACCCATAAAAATGTATGCAAAAATTCAAATAGTACTAAAAATATATTTAAAAAAATGTAGGCTCATCTTCCCAAGAGATATTGTGGCAAACATCCTTCTTTTTAATTAATCAATTTATTTTTGGCACCAGGGAATAAACTCTAGGACACTCAACCACTGAGCCACATCCCCAGCCCTATTTTGTATTTTATTTAGAGACAGGGTCTCACTGAGTGGCTTAGCACCTTGCTGTTGCTGAGGCTGGCTTTGAACTTGTGATCCTCCTGTCTCAGCCTCCCCAGCCGCTGGGATTACAAGCATGCACCACTGTGCCCAGCTCAAATGTCATTCTTTAGACACACACATACCCATATTTTTATATAATTTTTTTTTTTTGTACCAGGGATTGAACCCAGGGGGCATTAACCACTGAGCCACATCTGCAACACTTTTTAAATATTTTATTTAGAGACAGGGTTTCACTGAGTTGCTTAGGGCCTCTTGATAAATTGTTGAGGCTGCCTTTGAACTTTTGATCCTCCTGCCTCAGCCTCCCCAACTGCTGAGATTACAGGCATGAGCCGCAGAGTCTGGCTCTATAAGTAGTATTGATATACACTGTTTTGAAACTTCTAAAAACATTTTTTCAAGATCTTAGCGACATCTTTCCATGTTAATAAATATAAGATGAAATTGAATTTTTAAATGACAACATATATTTTATTGGGAGATTATAACTTTATTAATTAAATTTCTTTGTCAAAGTTAGTGATGACCATTTATTCTCAGGTTTGCAAAATTACAAACAATGCTGTTATGAACATCCTTATACACGACATATTCTTTTTGGAATAAGAAGTAGACAGAAGGACCAGAATGTGCAATTTGGGAAGTCCCATACTGTCACAATTTTGTTGTGCATACCACAAAAAAGTCAAAAAGTTCAGTTGATGTTCATTTGGGTTATTTCTGAGAAAAAGGATCAGGCATGATTTTGTTCTTCTGACTATTCTTCTAAGTATGTCTTATTCTTCTTCATGATGTTGACTAAAACAGAAGTTTTTACATTGCACATTGAAATATATGTTTTTACACCACATTACTGTCACCTCTGCCGATGCTCTTTCCGGTTTCTTCTGCACCGATTCTTATTTCCATCTCTCGCCATAGAGCTCTCAGGTACCTGCCTGTCCTGTGCCTATGTCAGCAAGAGGAGGACCCCACAGGTGTTCATGGGGGAGTTGCCTCTCCTCCCACAAAGGGTGACTTTGAGGCAAGGTGTCAAGAGCTCATGGTGCCAGGGCAGCCCCTCAGAGGCCACCACAGCCTGGAGGGCTAAGTGGTTTCCATCTAGTGGGGAGGAATCCTTGAGGGGCACCTGAGAGCCAGAGGCCTTTCCCGGCTAGGTCAGAGCAGAGGTCCTGGCTTTGGGTCACCCTCCTTCCGCCTCCTGGCAGGAGTGTGCCTGCCTCTGTTGGTCCAAAAGGAAGCTGGTTGTCTCAGGGAAGCAGTGTCCCCTCCCCAAGAAAGTCTAAAAGGACACAGAGGATGCCTTCAGTGTGCCCACAGAGGCCACCGAGGCAGTGGGCTGCTGTTTGACGCTTGGGCAGTGCTGAGAGTCCTCTTTCATTTATCCGTCTTGTTCACTGCCCTGCCCCCCCCTTCTAGAGAGACTGCAGAAGGGGAACACAAAAGCAAAACCGAAAACCCTACAGACGGATGCCCTGCAGGGGACCACACTGTCCTCCCGAAACTGTGGCTGGGGAAGTCGTGTGGGAGACCATGGCAGCCTCCCGTGGTCACAGAGGTCACTGGCCTGGGACTTTTTCTTTCCCTCCTGCTAACTTTCGTAGCTCCCACCGAGTCCTCCTACATGCTAATGGAGGCCCCTTGGAACTCCCAGCTCCTAATTCTCAGGAAGAGACAGTCTTAAAGTAAAAACTGAAGTCTGTCTTTGATCAATATTTTAAACCCACTGTGTCCATATGCAATTTTTATATATGATAGTACGTAATAATAATTTATACGTAGGGGGAGATCATACACACACAGCAGATTGTGGTAGTTTTTGAAAACTGTCTGAGGCACAGGAAAAAACTTGCCTCCTAAGACATCAAAGAATTGCAAAAGAGGCCACCACACTCAGCAGAGGCCTGACTGACTGCTTAGCAATTTGTAGTCTGGCTGCTGATAAGCATCTATTCGCTCCAGTAAATAGAAGTTGAAGTAGAACCATAACATTTGTTCCAGGAAACAGCAACCGAAGTCACGAATCATAAATAATAAAGGATGAAAAAAAATCTTTTCTTTTTAGCTAATGGACTGAAAGATCTCTTGCTTCCATTTCAGCTAATGGCTTCTCTCCCTCGGCACTACCAGAGCTGGCCATTATAGGGGAATCGTGCCTCAGTTTGCAAACAGGACAGAGTCCAAAAGATGACTTTTAAGTTGGCTGCTGTTTGAAACTAAAAAAAAAAAAAAAAAAAAAAAAAAACGCTCCTCTGCCAAACCCCCCAGAAACCAGCTTTGTCAGTGTGAGGTTGGATTGCACAGCACCTTTCAATTCCTGCTGTGGGGAGCGAATCTTTGTGGGCAGGTTCTCTGAGTGCAGGAGGGAGAAGACAGATGTTGGCTCCTTTACACACAGTTCTAGCTCTGAGCATAATTTAAACACAGACATCTGGTTCCTGGGCTCTATTCTCTGGTTTACAGCACCCTCCTCTAATCTGTCTCATCTCCTCTGGGCTGCTTTCCTCTCCAGGGTGTCTGTGACCCTAAATGACCACCCCCCTTCCTGCTTCCTGCCCAATCACATATCTATTTCCTCGGGGGAGTTGATATCAGCTGCGGGCTAGAGGAAAAGCAAACCAAGCAGATATTAATTCATACTAGTGGGTGAATGACTAAGAACCTCTTCATGTATTCTCATGTTAAAAATGGGTTGGTTGTGACACTTGAGAGTCCTTTGGCAATGGGGGGGGGGGCGGTTAAAGTTTCAGAATTTTCACACATATTAGGGAGACTCTTGGGTTTTTCTAACTGCACCCTGCTTCCAGAACACTGACAGTCAGGAAATGACCCTTTACTGGAAAAACCAGGATGGCCACAAAGTAGAGACTCCCTGGCACACTGTGACTCACTGGCCCTCCGCCTGAAAGAGCTCTTGCTTTTTATATAAAATAGTATATAATAATAATTTATATGTAGAGAGAGATTACACACACAGAGCAGATTGTGGTAGTTTTTGAAAACTGTCTGAGGCACAGAAAAAAACTTGCCTCCTAAGACATCAAAGAATTGCAAAAGAGGTGGCCCTCTGCCCCCTCACCTCCAAGAATCCCAGGGGACAAGCCAAATTCACACACACAGAATCCTCCACTGTCTTTTTTTTTTTGTGCCATCCAGTGAAATCTCAAAAGCTAGCCAGGGATTACCAGATGTTTATGGGAAGTTCTAACATGAGGGGAAAAGGCCAAAACAAGAAACAGCAAAACAAAATTGCAAAGGCAGTATGCTTAATTTCCAAAGAGAGATAAGAGAAGACCATGAAATGAGGAAGGGTGTGTCTTAGTCGGCTGAGGCTACTGTAACGAAATGCTATAGACCCAGTGGCTCACAAACAGCAGAAATGTTTTCTCACAGTTCTGGATGCTGGGAAGCCCAAGAAGGCACTGGCAGATTTAGTGTTTGGTTAGGGCCCTCTGGGGCCTTCTCTCTGTGTCCTCGTGCAGTGGAAGGGGTGGGCTAGCTCTCTGGGGTCTCTTTTATAAAGGCAATAATTCTACTCATGAGGGCTCCATGTTCATGACCTGCTCACCTCCCAGAGACCTCCACCTTCTGATTCATCACTTCGGTGATTACGGTGATTATGTTTCAAGTTAAGAATTTTATGGAGGTTACAAACATTCAGGACACAAAAGAAGTCACAATCATATCAAGAAAGGGCTTTTGCTAATTAAAAGAGAATGTTTAAAAAATAAGCAGTCATGGGCTGGAGATATAGCTCAGTTGGTAGAGTGCTTGCCTCGCATGCATACGACCTTGGGTTTGATCCCTAGCACCACACACACACACACACACACACACACACACACAGAATAAGAATAGAAATAGTCAGTGAAATTTCAGAAAATAATACAAAAAGATAGGTGGAAAAATGTGAAAGAAAATGAAGGACTCCAGACTGAAAGTCCAATATCCAGCTAAATGGTGGGAAAGAAATTATCAAAGAAACAATACAAGAAAATTTCTCAAAAGGACAGAGTCTCAAGATTGAAGGGTCCACCAAGTAAGCAAGACAATGAGGAAGAAAGACTCCGACAAGGGCAAGTCTTTAGAAGGCTTCAGAACTCAAAAGAATGAAGAGGAGACCTTAAGACCTCCCTAAAAGTAGCAGGCATCACACAGAGAACTAGAGTCACATGGCATGAATGTCTCAGTAGCAACACTGGAAGTGAGAAGAAACTGGAACGAATTCTTTATGACTCTGAGGGAAAATGATTTCCAACCTAGAATTCCACATCAACCCAGGGAACATTCGCCATCAAATACAAGGACAGAATGGAAACATTTTCAAATATGCAAGATCTCAAAATATGTCCATGTACCTTTATTCCAGAAGGTTCTGGGGGATGTGCTGGTGAAGTCAAAGGAGTAAGCTAAGAAAGGGGAGGACACAGAATTTAAGAATTAAGAAACAGGGAGCCAGTAGAGTTGAGGAGTGAATTGCAGACCCAGGGTGACAGCTGTGCAGCAGACCCAGGAGGACCAGCTTTAGATTGGAACAGTGGAAGGATGTTCCCAGAGAAAAAGTGCGACCATTGCCCTTGGGCTATGCAGAAAATGATGATAAGTCTGTAACAGAGATGATGAATCATTAAAAAACAAAAGCCTAAATAATCAGGATGTCAAACAAAATAAAACAAAACAAAACACAAATCAAGTGGCTAGGTAGGGTGGTGCACATCTAAAATCACAGTGACTCAAGAGGCTGAGGCAGGAGAGTAACAAGTTTGAGGCCAGCCTTGGTAACTTTGTGAGACCCTGTCTCAAAAATAAAAAGATCTGGGGATGTGGCTCAGTGGTAGAGGGCCCCTGGGTTCAATCACCAGTGTCAAAACAAAACAAAACAAAAACAAACAAACAAACAAAAAACTAGTCATGTATGTTGTATAATTTTAAAACTAAATAACACAAATGAAATGATAATTAACTCCAGGATGAAATAAAGAGTTCTACAGGAAAGAAAGCACAAGTCGGATGTAGTTGCGCACAGCTGTAATCCTAGAAACTCGGGAGGCAAGGCAGGAGGATCGCAAGTTCAAAGCCAGTCTCAGCAATTTATTGAAGCCCTAAGCAATTTAGTAAGACCCTGTCTCAAAATAAATAAAAAGGGCTGGGGATGCGGCACGTGGCTCAGCGGTTAAGTGTCTCTGGGTTTAATCCCTGGTACCAGAAAAAAAGAAAGCAAGAAGGGAAACACAGACACTACATGAGACTTGGCTCTGCAGTGAACAACGTTTTCATAACCATCATAATATAAATACCAACTACAGATTCATCCCAAATTTGTGACAGAACCCCACTGAGAGGAATGGGAGGTAGGACGTATTATGAGAGTTTAGTCCCCATCTATCATGGCAACAAAACAACAGATGGCAACTACAATGAACAGATCAAGAAGGCCTACTATACACATTGTTTAGAAACATGGGGACCACATCAGGGACCTCAGCTGAGGTGCTGACAGCAGTGTCTGTGGGAAGCTGGCCTGTGGAGTGGGGACCATGGCCTCTCATTACAACTCTTTTAGTACTTTTTAGCTTTTAAAAACATGTACTTGGTGTATTTATATATATATATTGTTTTAAAATAAAGTTAATGTACTAGGGGGAACCATGATAGTTTGGTTGTTTATCTTGATGAATCCCTAATTAGTGGAATATCAGGGTAAGGAAAATTTAGAGATTGTAGGGTAAAAGAACCGGGGAGGGGTCACAGGAGTAAGAAGCAAAAGGGAAGCAGGGAACCGCCTAGAACGCGCAGCAGCTGCCATGCCACGGGTGGCTTGCGTATTTAGAGTCCCCAAACACATTGCTTTTAAAACACATTGCTTTTGGACTATAAAAGTAATAAACATTTATTGTAGGCACTTGGGATAGTACAAATGAATAAATAAAGAGGGAGAGAGAAAAATCGAATCCCACCCCAAATCTCTTTATACTTAGGTAATAATTATTATAACTTGTTGGCACATCTTCTTAAAATAAAAGAGGGTTATACTACATAAATATTTCTCTGTTGCACTTTATTTCCTCTTTGTATTTTTCCAGGTTACTATTGTCTTTGGAAAATGATTAAAATGACCTCTTGGTGTTCCAATATATGAGTAGATATCAGAAGATAGCCATTCAGTCAAAAGACACAATATCCAAAGGAAGTCATTTGGTCCCCCCCAATCCTGTGAGGTCTGTGTTATTATTATATCCATTGCACAAACTAGGGAGGAGACCATTACAAAGTCAAATAATTGCTGCAGGTCACATGCTAATAAGCAGGAGTTCTAGGGTTTCCCAGGCAATCTGCTCGCCTATGTTTATGGACCACACTTACAGACAGACTGTCTGGAAACAAGTATTCAGTCAAACACACATGCACGAAGGCTGCTTCTGCTCAAGCATTGTGGGAATGATGCCTCAGCATTTTCCAGCTTAAAACTTTGAGAACAACCATGGCATGAATGTGTTTTATTGAAGAATGGTTACAGGTACTATTGCATATGAGCGCTGAGACTTCAGAAACAAATTTTGAGGTTTCAACATCCAGGAGGGTCAACAAATAAACAGAGGCAGAGGTGACTAATGTAGGTGAAGAGACCAAACACCTGGAGTTAGTGTCCTGTAAGAAGACAACAGCTGAAATTAAGAAACTGTGTGTCCTTCTGGAGGCTGGGAAGGAGAATAGGATGGGAAAAAAACCAGAGTGTGGTAAAATGTTCTGACTTTGAAGAGAGCAGGGTTGCTTTGAAGTGATGGGACAATACTGGTAAGTGAAAACAGGGACTTACGAGTGTTTTTGAGGGAAGTTTGAGAAGAAAGAAAGGGGTCCAGGGAGGAAAGTTGTGTCCCTTAAGGTGAGGTCTTTGAAGAAATCTAATGGGAAAAGGTGTTTGGAGACACAGGGCTTCTTCAGGGTTCCTCTGCAGGAAGCTCTATCACCAACAGGGTGGAGTGCGGGGTGAGTCATAGGCAGAATGAACCGATTTGGGTAGTAAGGCTGTGTGTGTGTGTGGGGGTGGACCTGTCTGGAGATCACCTCCAGGTCCGACATTTCAAAGGGAGAGGGGATACTTATTAGGTAGCTATTTTTAATTGGGAATACGCGGTGGCATTATCCAGCTTGGCCATCCACAGCGTCTGCTAGGCACTGAGACGCATGAAGGGCTGTACAGCATACGAGGGGGCCAGGGAATCTTGCACTTTGACACAACTTCCCTGGGCCCCCGCGGACCTCGGGATTCAGAGCTCTATCCTTGTTTTGCATGAGATCCGCGAGGCCCCAGAGGGTGAAGGGCCTACCTACGCCTAGGCTGCACATCTGGCTCAGTGCACGCCTGCCCGCCCGCTGGCCCGCTGGCCCGCCGGCGCCTTCTCCTACACAGCCTCTTGGCCATCGCCTTCCGGCCTGCTCAGCCCGGTGAAGTCGCCCCAGTCGGCTAACCAAGCAGGAAGGGAAAGTCCAGTGGGTGAGGGCACGGGCGAGCGTGCGCCCTGGCTCTGCGTCAGCCTGCGGCCACCGCTGACTTATTTCGGACTTGCGTGGTTAAGTTACGCCGAGGGCGCGTCTCTAACCCACGGTTCGCTGAGCAGCCACCCACAGGCAACCCCGGCAGCGTCCCAGCACTCCCTCAGGAACCCGGTCGCGGCGCCCCCGCGAGGCCGAGAGAGGACAAGACGATGGCGGGCGCTAGTTCTGGCGTCTCCCTCCCTTCTCGCTGACCTCTGCTCCAGGAGACCAGAGCCACGCTCGCCGATCCAGTCCGGGATCCAGTCTGCCGAACCCTCCCCGTGCTCCGGGGCGAGGCGAGAGAGGCGTGGCGCGGACGAGGGGGCGGAGCCAGAGGGCAAGGGCGTGACGGGTGGAGCCAATGGGCATGGGCGCGATGGGCGGGGCCAATCGGCGGGCGGGGCCAATCGGCGGGCGGGGCTCGCGGCGCCGAGGGCGAGGCGCATGCGCGCTGGGGCGGCGCGGGAGGCCGGCGGGCAGCGGGGAGGCCTGTCGGGGTGAGGGAGGTGCGGTAGGACTGTTTGGGTTCGGGAGGTGGCTGCCCGTGCTGGGCCTCCCGGTTGGAGAGGCAGTCTCGGGGGAGGGATGCGGATATGGGGAGGCGGCCGCGGCAGAAGCAGCGGGGGCAGGTGTCTCCGGGGAGCTAGGCCCGGCCTTTCAAGATGCTCCCCAGGGAGAAAAGGAGAACCGAGAGCCCCGGGGAAGGCCCTACGCCACACCGCCACACCGGGCGGGGACTGGGGTCGAGCCCAAAGTGCGAGTTGACGAGGGCCACCTGCTATGGTGACTGGCTAGTTCTGCTTTGCCTGGATGTTCCGGTTTTAGGACCGAAGCATCCCGGGCCTCCAGCCCTTTGCAGTGACCCTTTGCTGCGCCCCCTGTCCCACTTGGGCATCTCCGTCCAGATTAGACCTGGGAAGCTGGAGGAGGTCTTCCGACGTTTCACACCGTCTTTTTTATGTTAGGGTGAAGACACCCTCCACAGCACCTTCCGGATATGCCTGTCCTTGTAACGTAAACACTTCAATGGGAGCCTTCCTTTTTAAAGGTAGGTATACTATAGAGGCCACCTCTTGCTTTACATTTTATCCTGTAGAAATAAAATGTTAGGCCAGACACTTAAGGAGTGAGGATGATCCTGTGCTCATGTCAGAGCTTTGACCAAAAAGACCTTTGGTCTAGAATTTTTGCCACCCCCATGAACTTGAGATAGAATTCAGAGGTTCAATCAGAGAAGAAATTAAGTCTTCTCATCAGTTTTCTGTTATCAAACTGAAAAAAAAATCTAGATAATGAAAAAATATTATAGGATCCAGACAGAGATGTTCAATTTTTTTCCTTTTCTAACTCAGAAAGCCTCATGGTGTACCATCTGTTTGCCTCACTCAAGGGAAGGATGAAAGCTCTACATAGGAACATGATGTGATGGATGAGACCTGTCATTGTGAGTCTTCTGGCTTTTGATTAGTCATCTGATGTCTTCCCCAGTGTAACATGACTCTGAGATGATAATTTCAGTGGTTGAGGTATATCTTGTCAACCTGAGTTAAATTACAGAAATGGGCATTTACATTAGTTCTCTTTTTGTTTGGTATTGGTATTCTTGAGTCATATTGGAAAGGATAAGTATTTTTCATGTGGTCCCAATGAGTCAACTCATAATATTGTGATTATGATACAGATGGTTGAAGGCAATTGGATATCAGTTCATGCTCATATAGTCACCACTAGTTTTTATAATGGAAGCAGGTTCCATATGTAAGGGAGGAGTGAATTTGATGATTTTTTTTTTTTCAGTTTCTTAGATACTGTCCCCAAGAAATTAGAAGTAGGGGCAACTTTCTGAGGGACCACTCTAAGACATTAGGAATTAGTAATGCCATTGAAGAGAGAAAGCAGACATGTATATGAAGTATAGGTAAAGTCTCCAAGATAGATATGCATTTTATCTCTCACTACATGTTTTTTGTTTTGGCAGATGCAAGTATTCCGTCACTCTGAACAGACACTGAAAAGAGCTCTCATCTCCAAGAACCCAGTGCTTGTGTCACAGTATGAGAAATTAGATGCTAGGGAACAGCAATTAATGAAGGAAGCCTTCCAGCCAACCAGTGATCTTTATGGACCTATTATTTTGCAGTCACAATCAGACTGGATAATCTCACATCCTGAGGCTCCTCAAGACTTTGAGCAGTTTTTCAGTAATCCCTACAGAAAGATACCCTCTCCAGAGAAGCACAGTATTTATTTACTGGCCATTGGTATATATTGGAAATATGATGGTTTTAGTTTGGTTTTGCTGTGGCTGTGTTGTCAGGGATGGTTTGGGCCATTGGTCTGATTGAAGTGGGCAAATTTTTATGGCTTTTTAAATTTCTTTGTGGTGGGGATTGAACCCAAGGCCTTGTGCATGCTAGGCAAGTGATCTTTCATTGCAATAATAGAAGTTTTGTAGCTAAACTAACTTAAAAGTGAACATTTTATTTCTTTTTATCCATATTTTCTTTTATGTTCCTTATTAAGATATATTGAAAATTTGGAGTTTTGTTTCTGATTCCAAATTTCTTATTTGTGGATTGAGGTAAAGACTGAATATTATAATCATTTTAAAATTTGTCTTTAATTTTTTCCCCCTATTATAGGATCTCTAGGAAACACCAGAGTTATCAGTGAAGAATATACTAAATGGCTCAAGGGCTACTGTGAAGCATTTTTCTATGGCATGAGTGTAAAACTCCTAGAACCGGTTTCTGTTTCTGCCACACGGTGTTCTTTTAGAGTGAATGATCACACACGCAATTTACAAATTCATGCAGGTGAATTAAGCAGCTTTGCAATTTGAATTAAGGAAATATATAATGTAAATGTACATACATATGTTTCTTTTTAAATAGGGCATATCCTGAAGTTCTTAAAAAAGAAGAAACCTGAAGATGCTTTCTGTGTTGTGGGAGTAACAATGATTGATCTTTACCCAAGAGATTCCTGGAATTTTGTCTTTGGACAGGCTTCTTTGACAGATGGTATTCCTTTTTCACATTGTTGGTAAAAAAAAAACTTTGTCTGCTAGAGAATATTTGAAGTTGTTTAAAAAAAAAAAAAGGACAAAATCCAACTAATAATAATTTTTTTTAGTTTGTGGTTTTGGGGATTGAATCCGGAGGTGCTATACCACTGAGCTACATCCATAGTCCTTTTTATTTTTTATTTGAGGCTGGATCTCACTAAGTTGCCAAGGCTAGCCTTGAACTTGGGACCACCTGCCTCAGCCTCCCAGATTCATAAGTACAGGTGCGTGCCACTATTTTTGACTTTTTTTTTTAACTTTTTTTTCTTTGTGGTACTGGGGATCACATGCTAGGCAAGTGCTCTATCACTGAGCTACATCCCCAATTCAATAATAGTTTTAATATATTAAAACTACATAGTAATTTCAGTGAGTCATCATGCATGCCATCATGGGGACTATGCTGTCCTTAGATGCTGAAGTTCTGGGTTCTTTAGTGTCGCGACCCCTTGCCCGCAAGGAAGACGCAACTCAGGAATCTTCTCTCAGCAGTTTATTCAGGTCCCTTGATATTTCTTATTCTTTCTTCTTCTCTCCTTCCCGGATGCCCTCCCAGCCTTAATAAAGCATCCCAAGCCCCAATGCAAAGCTGCCGCGTGGAACTTTCTCACAGGGTGGTGAAAAATCATGTGCCAACTCTCTCAGATAAGGAGTTGTTTGTCACATACCACAGCGGAGCCAGCGCCATCTCGTAATGGCGACCATAGTCTGCAGAAACGGCAGAAGCGGCTCACCACACTTTAGTAAGCCATTCCCACCCTTGAGGTAATAACACCTATTTCACTCAGTCATTTGGATATAATTTACATAACAGTGCCTATCCATAAAAAGTGCATAAAATAGTCTGCAAGGTGATGCTGGTCTGTAATCCCAGCTACTTAGGAGGCTGAAATGGGAGGATCCAGGATCACAAATTCAAGTGGGGACACTTTCTCTGGCGAACCTTTCTTTCTATTTAGAGGTGGAAGCTTCTTCTCACCTACTCCTTCATTCTCAAGTCTTCATTCCATGAGGTTCCTTATGCCGTCACCCCTATGACCCTACCCACATGCTTTCTTGTAGACTGGGGTCACTGCTGTTTTGGTAATTTTGGGGATGTGAGCTAGCTTTTCATCAAAAGTTCCTCCTTTTATCATTAACCTGATAGAGATGGAAACATTAAAAATAACTTAAAAACAACTTGTTTGTTTACCTAGATATTGCTGGCTAATTTATCTTATGTATTTGGGAAGGTCAGGAAACATTCTGCCAAGCTTTCTTTTTTAATCCTTTTTTGGGGAGAGGGTAATATTGCATGATATACATAATGTAAGTGATGGAGGATCACAAGTTCAAGGCCAGCCTTGGCAACTTGGCAAGACCCTGTCTCAAAAAATAAAAAGGACTGGGGAGTAGCTCAGTGTTAACCCTGCTCTGGGTTCAATCTCCACAAAATGTGTGTGTTAGCAGGACTGATCTGCTGTGCAGTAAGACAGTATTGCACCACAAGGAACTTTGTTTTCCCTGAGTGTCCAGATTGGTATTTTTTAATTTATAAACATTACTAAAGAAAATAATCTATTTGTGGAAACAGAAATGTTCTTACTAAAACATGTTATATGAATTACACTCATACTTTGGCCCAGTGGAGGTCACTTGTGATACATGATTAGATGTAGTTTTTTTCTGAACTTCCAGAATGCCAGCCTTCCCTAATTTTTAAATAGGGAAGGGCATTTACATTAGTAAATTAGTAGAGAACTAATGTAAATGCTCATTTCTGGCATTTTGAGCATGAGGTGAAGAATATTCTTTTTGAATCAAGTTTGATTGGACAAATTTACTATGAGTTTATTTCCTTACCAAAAAAATTTCAGGATAGACATTACTGGGTCGAGTGTTGCACAGCATGCAGGAGGCTCAGGGTTGTAGCCCCAATAGAGCAAAAAGAAAAAGGTGATAATGTAAAGTCAGGTTATAAATCAGTCTCCTGTACAGTGAGTTATATATTAAACTGTGTTCTCCGGGCACACAAAGATGGTAGATTCTAAATATTACACAGGAAGTCAGTGACAAGGGTATTTATTCTGATCACCCAATACCAGCTGCATAGTAAGAGTTGTGCAGTATAATTGGCTGTATTCTTGTCTTTACTAAAAGGAGTTGCGGGAGGGAAAGAGGCTATTCTGTCTGAAGTCATGGTCCAGAACATATTTCCAGGTCACCTGGGCAGTGTGCAGGGTATGAGGGAAGGCCCACAGCCCTTATTTATATGCACGAAACTGGGAACTGTTGTGTTCCTAAAGTAAAACCACTACTGTCTTTTGTTTACACGATTATTTCTCATGACTCCTTTGGAAGTACTTGATTTTGACTATTCTTTGAGAAGAAGACTTTTTTTGTGAAACTTGGAAACTTCCAGATTCGCTAGATTTGACCTTAAGTGTACTGAGTTTTATAGGCAGGGCAAACTGGATAACAGGTGAAGATTTGGAAGGGGAAACGTCCTCCTTTGTGTTGGCAAACCTTAAGGGTATGGGACTGTGAACACAGTAACACAGAGGTGCCCTCACTGAGCGGATATTCTAGAAAGCTCTGCTTTGGTCTTTCCTTCAGGAATCTTGCCCTCATTCTGTGGTTGCTTTTTTTCTTTCTGCAGGAGTGGGGATATTCAGCTTTGCTAGATATGGCAGCGATTTCTATAGCTCACATTATAAAGGCACAGTGAAGAAGCTCCATAAAAAATCTTCCAGTGACTATGCCATTTTTGATAACTACTTTATTCCTGAAATCACTAGTGTTTTGCTGCTGCGATCCTGTAAGGTGAGTTTAAAAAATCCTGTAGCTGGGCTGGGGATGTGGCTCAAGTAGTAGCGTGCTCGACTGGCATGCGTGCGGCCTGGGTTCGATCCTCTGCACCACAAACAAACAAAGATGTTGTGTCCGCCAAAAAATAAATATAAAAAAAAAAAATCCTGTAGCTTTTTTTTTTTTTTTTTTTTTAATAAGATCTTCATTTTCTAATCATATATCATCAGCCCTTAAAGTAACATTATAAGTGAGTTTGTGTCTTTGTACACTTTTGGTGGATATTGCAATAAAAACAGTCTAACTGGATACAATTGAAAATTTATAATGTCAGTGACACTTTTTGGTCCTGCTAGTACATGCTTTGGCTATATTCTTGTCCTATTTGTTGAATTCCTGAATCCCATTATGAGTAGGTACCCTACTCCTTCAGGCTGATCATCAGGTAGAACTGCCTCTCTGAGGACTTTGGGGAACCACTGTTCTCTGCCCTTTTAAGGAGAAAAGGCGTTTGTTTTCGGGGCTCTAGGCAACCCTCGACTGTAGTTCTGTGATAGATCCTGATATCTATCTCCCCATCCCTGGTCTTTGGAAAGCTGGTCTCCTCATTTCCCTCCTTCCATAGCCAGATGTATGGTCGTCGTCTTCAGTTAAAGAGGTCTGCTTTCCCCAGGATTATACTTTGAAGTACACCTTTTAGAACTATGTTTTCTTCATGCCCCCAACCAGGGATTAAACCCAGGGATACTTAGCCACTGAGCCACATCCCCAGCCCTTTGAGACCAGGTCTCAATAAGTTGCTTAGGGCCTTGCTAAGTTGCTGGGGCTGGCTTTGAACTTGTGATCTTCCTACCTCTGACTCCTGAGTTGCTGGGATTACAGGCATGTACCACTGCGCCGAGCTAGAACTGTTTTCAAAATCTGTGCCAAGAGCCCCCTGCATAAAAGCATCACCGGATGTACTCACTAGCATGTAGATCCATCCCCGCTCCTCCTAGACCTATTGAATCAGCATCTCAGATTCTGAACTTTAATAAATATCCACCTGGTCTAGGGCAAGGATTCTCAACCAGGAATGATTTTGCCACCCAGAGGACATTTAACAATGTCTAGAGACTTTTATTTTTAAGGTCCTGGGGATTGAATGTGGGATGCTTTACCACTGTACTATATCCACCTTTAAATTTTTTTTTTTTTAAATTTAATTTGAGACATGGTTTAACTAAGTTGTTGAGCCTGGTTTCAAACTTGTGACTCTCCTGCTTCAGCTTCCCTAGTGACTGGGATTATAGATATGCACCCCTGTACCTATCTGGAGACATTTTTGATTGTCACAACTGGAGAGGGGTTCTGTCATCTGGTGGGTGGAGGCCAGGGATACTGCAAAACATCCTACAAAGCCCAGGGCAACTCCCCACGATGTGGAATTAACATGTTAATAATATCGAGGTTGAGAAACTCTGGTCCAAAGGAACTAATTAAGGATAATAAGGAAGGTATTCAGATACTTAAGAGAAATGAAGGACTACTAAGGCTTGGAAGTTTTGTTGATAATGGTAAGGAAGTTGATTCCTTTAAATCTGTTTCTTGGAGAAGTAAGTAAAAGAAGTTATGAGCCACTTGTTTGATAATGGTGGCTCTGTAAAACCACAACATGAATGTTTTGCAGACTTTATCCCATGAGATTGGGCACATATTTGGACTGCGACACTGCCAGTGGCTCACATGCCTGATGCAGGGCTCCAACCACTTGGAGGAAGCTGACCGTCGTCCTCTAAACCTGTGTCCTATCTGTCTACGCAAGTTGCAGTGTGCCATTGGCTTCAATATTGCAGAAAGATACAAAGTAAGTGTGGCGTGGTGGTGGAGGAGGGAAGTGGTTATCTGAGTAACAAACTGACATTTTCAATTAGCTCCTTCTCTAGAGCTGTAATTTATCAGAAGGAAATTAGTGTAAAGATAAGCAGGAAGCTGTGGTTTAAAAAAAAAAATGCAAAGAAATACCTTCCTTGAAAACTTCAGGTTGCCTATGCCTTATACTTGCAGTTCTATGAGAAATGGTAAAAGAAGTTTCTCTTCTCATCTAATTAGGGCGAGAGAGCTTGACTGACTTTGCAGAACAAAATACATGTCAGTCTGTGTAGCAAAGTTCATTAAAAAAACTAACTAAATATATATAAACATATGAGCGTGATTTATCTTTCCAAATATGTGACAGAGGTTGTGATCCTCATTAGGATAAAAGGATGATTTTCTTTAAGAAGAAAGAGGGAAGGTACCAAATCTCAGTGTGCATGAGTGTGTATGCCCACACGTATATCAGTGTGCATTCTGTGGTTACTCATGGGTAACTGCTCATTCAGGGGACTGCACTTAAGTGTCTGCATCCATGCCTTCACACATGTGTCTACCATGCTTCTGCATATACTTACGTGTGTACACTTAAGCATTAAATTAAAGGTATAGCATAATACCTTATGGGATAATTAGCAAGTTGAGAAAAGAAAATTATTATCCTACCACCCTAAAATAAGTAGTGTAAGAATTAGTATATTTCCTTTTCATCTTTTTTCTTATGCATACTTTTGAACACAATTTACAATTTTATTTTGTATATTTTGATATGTTCTGTTTTATTCAATGTGGTTTTTTTTTTAATACTTATTTTTTAGTTGTAGCTGGACACAATACCTTTATTTTATATATTTTTATATGGTGCTGAGGATTGAACCCAGGGCCTCGCAAGTGCTAGGCCAGCATTCTACCGCTGAGCCACAACCCCAGCCCCTCGATGTGTTGTTTTGTATTCATAACCATCTTTATTAAGTGCAACATCCTCATCCCAGGTCGAGATAACCTGATCTAGACTCAGTTTTCTTTTTTTGCCTAAAACAGCGTTGCTAACCTGTGAGTCTTCTGTTTCCTAAGGCACTGGTGAGGTGGATTGATGATGCTGACACACCCAGAGCAACTCCGAAACCTAGTTGTGAAGATAATGTGCATTTACCGAAACCTGTAGAGGCCTTTCAGGATTGGAAAGAGTGGATAATGAAATGCCTTGCTGTTCTCCAAAAATGAGTACCTTCAGATAGGAGTAAATAAAATAAATATTTGCACATTATGCTCTCATTTGGGTTGAAAGCTTCATTGGAATGAACTGTGTACTGACTCTGAGCTGGGTCAGAGTACTGGAATAGAACCTTCTTGAAGCACCTGAACTGAACTGAGGCTCATCTGGAATAAGAAAAACTCCATGACCTCCTTCTCTTCTTGTTTACTAGCCCTGTCTGTGGCAGTGAGCACATCCGTTTCCATTCTTCAAATATGTTTGTGTCTCAAAGAGAGTTAGGATTAGCAGTAACTAGTAAGTAAATAAATACTTTAAAAATAGCTATATATGTCCCAAGGAAAGAACCAACACAATTTTCCAGGGGTGCTTTTGTTTTTAGAAGAGATGCTGTCCCTTGCGAGGAGGCCCAGCCAGACCGCCTTTGTGCGCTTTCATGGCCTCCAACTTTGCTGTCTGCATCCTTTTTCTGTGAGCCTTTCTCATCTCAGGCATGCCTTACATCTTCCTTCTTCTTGCTGTTTTATCAGCTTATATCAGTTTTTAACAAATTAAAGTGTGACGTCCTCTCCAAAGTATTTGCACATGACAGTAGCAGTGATACCCATGAGAGAACCATGCAGTTCTCAGCTTTAACTCATTAGTCGTTTGTGAGGGGTATGGCAAATAATGTGTAATGGCATTGGTTTGTGTGGGTTGCACTTATTTCATAGGCTTAGAACAGGTTTTGAGTTTTTTTGTTTTTTTTTCCTGATACTGGAGGTTGAACCTAGAGATGCTCTACCACTGAACTACATCCCCAGTCCTTTTATTATTTTATTTTGAGACACTAACTTACTAAATTGAGAGACTGGCTGTGAACTTGTGATCCCTCTGCCTTACTTTCCCAAATCACTGGGGATTATAGGCATCGGCCACCAGGCCTGGCAGGTTTCAGGTTAATTTCTGTAATGTCTTTCACTTTTTGCATTGTAAAGTGTTAGAGATGGAGAGTGAGTACAATGGGGTTTCCTGTCAGGATGCTGAGAGTGGCCATGATGGCCTGTCAGGCTGTGACATCAACCAGTTCACGGTGGTGAACAAGTTGAAAGCCTCAGACTTGACAAACCACCTCTCTTGGTCAATGTATCCCAGAAATCTAGAAACTACAGTGAGACATTTTATTGGATGCCAGTGAGCTGACAGCTTTTTCCCACTTTCCTATCTTACCTTCAGGGTAAGACTTAAAAAAGGGTACTTTTTTTTTTTTTAACTCTGCAACCTAAATTCTTTCATTGTGATTTAGAAGCATGTAAATTTTATGGATTCTGTTATGAATTTTCTTTCCTCCTCAAATAATTTTTAAACCATAGATTGAACTCAAGAGCACTCGACCACTGAGCCACATCCCTGCCCTATTTTGTATTTTGTTTAAAGACAGGGTGTCACTGTTGCTCAGTGCTTCCCTGATGCTGAGGCTGGCTTTGAACTCTCCCAGCCACTGGGATTACAGGTGTGTGCCACTCTGCCTGGCAAATAATATGCTTTTAATTACCACCCATTCTTTATATTTTCTTACAAGGTAAGCATAATTTTAGTCTGGTAGGCCAGCATTAATCACAATCCTAGAAGTTCGAATTTCCTTGGTCAATAAATTAGGGATTACAGTTAACTGGACAAGGTATAAAGTCCATTTGTGCCTGGTCTGCACATGAGACTGGACAAGGTCGACTGAAACAAATCATTCCCTCTTGTTAAGAATCGAACTAAACAAGCAATCTTAATTGCTGTGTATAACTAATTGTGTACACTTCTGGACAGTTTCTTAAAGTGAAGTTTAAAAATATGATTTGTCTACTGCAACTACATTTTAATGTTCTATATTTAAATCATAGTTTCAAAAAATAATCTTCACTAAATGACCAGAAATCCAGGCAGGTTTTTGCTCTGCAAATGCTGAATGGACATAGTATTGAACTACTAAAGATTTTCCACTGCCTAAAATACTACCTTAGAAATGTGAACTTGAAATGTTGTTCAGTTATAAGTCCTGTTCTGGACTTCCATGGAGTTAGCAGTGTATCTTCAATCGAGGGAAAGGATGAAATGGTGACATTTCAGTCCACACAAACTTCTACAGGGAGTGTTAAACAGAGGGACTGGGCAAGGCTCATCCATCTGTTCTTGTCCGCCTGCTTTTTTTAAGCATAAATTTCCCTGATAAGGTTCTTTTATTTATTTATTTAGGTGTTGTGGATTGAACTCAGGGGGGCTTTATCACTAACCTACATCCCCAGTGCTTTTTAAAATATTTTAAGACAGGGTCTCGCCAAATTGTTGCAGCTGGCTTTGAACTTGCGACCCTTCTGCCCCCATCTCCCTGAGCCATTGGGATTACCAATGTGAGTCACTGACCCCCGCCCCATAATACTTTAAATTTCTAAGCCCTATGAGTTATAGAGGGCCTGGTTGTTTCTTCTTCAGACCCAAAGTGCTAAAATCCAAACAGGCAGCTCCGGGACTGCTATAGCTGGCCCTGCGCTCGCTCGGGCCCTCCCCAGCAGAGCAGGAAGCGCTTCGCTGTCCGGGCTGCGCTCGGGCGTGCAGGCGCGGGACCTGCAGCTGCCAGCAGCCGCGCCACCTGTTTCCGCCCGCAGGGACTTCCCCTAGCCGGATCCGAAGCGTGGAGTCCGCAGCCCGGCCTACCCCGGCGGGCGTCGGGGACCCAGGGTAACCTCCTCCGCCGCAGCCTCCGGTGCAGGCCTGTCTCGGGGGAGGCCCGCGCCACACCCACGCGTGCTGCGCTCTGGGCTTGGCCTTGGAAAATCAGGATGGCGATGGCAGCTGAGCAGTGAGTGGAACCAACTCTCGGGTAGCTCATTTACAAGCGCTTCATTTAAAAGTTTCCATCTTCGTCACTTTCTAGATTCTGAGATCTAGAGCAGCACCGTCCAACAGAAATGTCATACAAGCCACATGTGTAAGTTTAACTTCTCCAGTGGCCTCTTTGGCAACTGCAAAAAGAAGCAGGAGGGATTAATTTCAGTCACATAGTCAGCCAATGCACCCAAAATACTTCAACATGTAATCATATAAATATTAAGAGATTTTTATATTCGTTTTTCATATCAAGTCTTCGAAATCCGGTGTGTATTTCACACTTAAGCACTTCTCGGTTGGGATTGGGCACATTTCAAGTGCTCAGCCCGTGTGGCTTGAGAGTGCTGTATTGGACCACGTAGCTCCAGATTAGTACAGTTTCTAGGCTGTCTGTAAAGATGTACCCATGAAATTGGGCCAGTAGGAGAGGAAGGCTCCTCGAAGGGTCAGGTAGTGTCCTCTGGTAGCACAGTGAGAGTGAATGGTCTTGGGCACCCAAGGGTCGCTGGGTGCAGCCCTGACTGGGTTTTCCCTCATGCTTTTATTTTCTGGCACAGACAGCTTCTTACCCTCCCCTCTGGTTGCCAAAGGCCTGGTATCTCCTTGAGATGAATTTTCATTTTTGGAAAGCAGTTGTAAAATGTTCATAATAGGGAGACTGTTGAGTCCATTTGTGGGTGCAGAAGCAAGGCCATGTTAGAGGTCAAGCAAACTGTGGATAGTTAAACCAATGACGAAAATGGGATCAGAGCCCATGCGTCCTGATTGTGAGTTCTGGGTTGTTTTCGCTGTGCAACATGACCTCATGGAAGGAGAATACCACCAGCCCAAAACCAAACCAATTTTTTTTTTTCAGATTGTTTACAAAAGGGCTTATAAGATTAAACTTTCTTTCAACTTCTTTTCTTTTCTTTTTTTTTTTTTTTAATTTTTTATTGTTGGTTGTTCAAAACATTACATAGTTCTTGATATATCATATTTCACACTTTGATTCAAGTGGGTTATGAGCTCCCATTTTTACCCCATATACAGATTGCAGAATCACATCAGTTACACATCCATTGATTTACATATTGCCATACTAGTGTCTGTTGTGTTCTGCTGCCTTTCCTATCCTCTACTATCCCCCCTCCCCTCCCCTCCCCTCCCCTCCCCTCTTCTCTCTCTGCCCCCTCTACTGTCATTCATTTGTCCCCCTTGTATTATTTTTCTCTTTCCCCTCACTTCCTCTTGTATGTACTTTTATATAACCCTGAGGGTCTCCTTCCATTTCCATGCAATTTCCCTTCTCTCTCCCTTTCCCTCCCACCTCTCATACCTGTTTAATGTTAATCTTCTTGAAGTTGATATAAGGAGATCAACTTCTTTTCTATTCAAGTGGGGCCATCTGGGGTTGCTCAAAGTCAGAGAAATCAGTCCACGTACTCTTTGCCTTGGAGCCTCTGCCGGTGCGCGCGCGGGCGTGCACACACACACACACACACACACAAGAAAAAAAGGTACACTGTTTAGAAAAGCAGTTGTTATCAGTAGTTGAGGCATTAAAGGATTATAAAAAATGTCAATATGGACTGGGGATGTAAATCAGGGGTAGAGTACTTAACTAGCATGCATGAGGCCCTGGGCTCTGTCCCCAGTAAGAATTTTTTTAAAAGTGTATTTCCATATAGCATAGAGAATTTTGAATGTTTCCAACAAAAAAATGATAAATGGGATGATATGCCAGTTACCCTGATCTTATCAGTAAACATTGGATACATGTAATGTCACATTGTACCCCATAAATATGTGTAATCACACATATGTGTAATTATATATGTCAAAAATAAAAAATATATATATTCAAAATCTTCTGGAAAACAGGTGGTTAAAACAGAATCCACATGGACAATAGCCCTCCATTTGCATATTTAACCTACTGTTAATTTCTGCTCATGGATGATTTTTTTCCGCTCAAGCTGATACAGCCACATAGGACACTCCTGCTGGGTACCTTGAGACCTCTCCTCAGCTGGTGGACCAGCGGGCTCTGAGCATAGTGCTTCAGTGTCCTAATGTCCTCTACCTTTTTTGTAGCACACTGGGCTCTCTTGAGCTTTATTTGTAAATAGATACCAGGTTTTTTTCTCAAGAGGGGAAAAAAAGTCAATGAAAAATAATGAGCTCATTCATTCATTTACATATTTTTTCAATAATATTTATGGAACATCACCTGCCACGTGTTAGGCCCTATTCAAAACCTTGAGGATATATAACAATGAATAAAAATCTGCTGTCCTGCCAGCAGGTGGTGCATGCCTGTAGTCCCTGCATCTTGGGAGGCTGAGGCAGAAGGATTGCAGAATTGAAGCCAGTTTCAGCAATTTAGCAAGGCCCTAAGCAACTTAGCAAGATCCTTTCCCAAAATAAAAAATAAAACAGATCAGGAATGTGGCTCAGTGGTTAAGTGTCCCTGGGTTCATTCCCCAGTACAAAAACAAAACAAAAATGAAAAACTGTGATCCTAATGTATTAGTGGAAGAAACAGATAATCAAGGAATAAACAACTACTTTTATGTCAAAGAATAGAAACATACTATTTTGGATAGGATAATCAGGAATGCCTTCGTAGGTAGGAGACATTTGGAGGTGACCAAATTAAAAGGTTACACCACATACACCTCTAAGTGAGGGTATATCAGGCAAAGGGAACCTCAAGTGGTGTGGCCTGAGGCTTAGCATATTTGGAGGGCGGGGGGAAGTACTGGCATTGGGAGTTCATCCAGTGCCCTTCCTTAAGGACCGATGTCTGGGGCTGGGGATATGGTTCAGTCGGTAGAGTGCTTGCCTTGCATGCACAAGGCCTGGGTTCAATTCCCAGCACGACAAAAAAAAAAAAAAAAAAAAAAAAGACCAATGTCTAACTTGTGATTTAAAAGGATTATCATGGCTGCTATATGGGAAATTAAGTCTGGGTTGTGGGTAGCAGGAATGGAAACTGGCAAACAAGCTAGAAGATGATGGTAACAATCCAGTTAAGACGATATTGGCTTAGATCAAGGGTGTGATGGAGTCTGCTGAAGCATTCAGGTTCTGGATATATTTAGAAAGGCAAGCTGATGGGGTTTGGCGAGGAGGGGCGGGGGGTTGGAGGAGGAAGATCCAGAGTTCCCCTGGGGACATTTTACACTGGAGGTGCCTGGTTGATTTCCATGTGCTGCCACGTGGGCACCTACAAGGCTGGAGCTCAGGGGCAAAGCCGGGGACTAAGGCTGTGGAGGAGATGCTTAAAGCTCCGGCTGGATTCCAGGGTAGGTGGCCCGGGCGGCCGGCATGCTTGTTGTTTTCTTGTTACTGGGAAGGTGTGTCAATGATATAAATACATAGCCACAGTTTGTGTTTTCTCTCAATAATCTTTGGCGAAGCGTTCTGGATATCAGCCTTGTTGTCTAATTTGTCCTCTAGGAAAATAGGCGCTGAAGGAAATTTGAGTTGAGTGTGAGAGTTTTTGCATGAGTAGATAGCAAAGTTGCTAGTTCTCTGTGTCCTTAGAGACGTTATAAAGACTGGACACCAGGGGGACCCATTCTCCTTCGTCATTTGTAGAGGAGGGCCCACCAGTCGGATGTGCTTGCCGTGGCTTAGGACACATATCTGCATCCAAGACAGATCTGAAGACAGGGACAGCTTCTCTTTTCTCAGTGCAATGTCTACTTGTAGGAGTGGTCTTTTAGCGCATAACATGTCTGAATTGTCTTTAAGTTGACTGTGTTCAGTAATGTTCATAACCATTTAAAAGTTTGAAGCCCATGACTTCTGAACTCTACATCCCTTTTACTTAAAAATAAGGATCATGATATCTGGGTGTCGTGGTCTAAGCCTATAATCCCAGCTACTCATGAGACTGAGGCAGGAGAATCACAAGTTCAAGACCAGCCCAGGCAACTTAGCAAGACCCTATCTCAAAATAAAAAGAGCTGTGAATGAGCTTAGTGTTAGAGCATTTGCAGAGCATGCACCAGGTCCTGGGTTCAAGTCTCAGTACTGGAAAAACACAACCAAAACAAAAAACAACAGATCATGGTGATTTTAAGTTAGAATATTTGTAGCAGAGAATGAATATCTACAGGTAATAAATACCTTCAGGTGACTTGAATCTGGGCCATTGAAAGCTGAATGTAGAATGAATTTTCTGTTTTATCCCTTGGGATTAAGGTAAAGGCAAGGCAAATAAATGCACGAAAACTACATAAGACAGTATTGGAGCATAGAATCGATGACTTTGTTAAGAGATTCAGAAGCATCATTTCAGTTAAAGATGCATTTATCTTAACAGGACATATGATCATAACTCATTTTTACAACTGGAATAATTTTACTTTTGGGGAGGGAAACCATCTACGTTAATACTGAAACATTATGAATGAAGTTAACAGGCTTAAGACAGAATCTCTTTCATCATGGATATAAAAACTGATAGTTATTTCATGAATGAGTTTCAGCTGGCTCATCTTTCCTGTCCTTGGGATCTAAGAATGACTTTGACCACAGTGATCCTTTCCTATCAATCAAGATTGTTATTTTTCACAATGGTGCTACTGGCTTGGAGCAAAGATCAGAAATTACTGACAACAGGCCAAAACCAGTCCACCACCTATTTTTAAAATAGCCCTCAAACTAATAATGACTTTAACATTTTTATGTGATTGAAAAAAAAAATCAAAAGAATATATCATGTGGGACAGTTCATATAAAATTCAGATTTCAGCATAATAAAGTTTTATTGAAACATAGCCACACTCATTCATTTATATATTGTCTGCGGCTGCCTTTGACCTACAACAGCTGCGATGAATAGTTTCGACAGAGACCTCATGATCCAGAAAGCCATGACTGTTCACTGTCTGGACCTTCGTAGATAAAGATTGCCAGCCCCTGGCATGGAAAGTCTGTGCTATTTACTCAGGGGTTAGAAAAGCCTTGCCTGTAATCCCAGCAACTCAGGAGGCTGGGGCAGAAGGATCGCAAGTTTGAGGCCAGCCTCACCAATTTAGCAAGATCTTGTCTTAGGATTAAAAAGGACTGGAGGTGTGGCTCAGTGGCAGAGTACCCCTGGGTTCAACCCAAAACAAAAAATAAACATTGTTAGGACCATTCTATAACTGAGTTTAGATAGTTGTGTTAGCTTTCTATTGCTGTGACAAACTACCTGATATATTTTAAAAAGGAGGAAAGATTTATTTTGGCTCATAATTCCAGTTTCCTGTCTGTGGTTGCCTAGACTTGTTGCTCTGAGCCTGTGCTGAAGGGGAACGTCAAAGCCACTCACCTGCTGGTGGCCAGGAAGGAGAGACACACAAAGGGAGGCAGAGAGGGAGGGGTCAGGGTCCCAAGGCCCTCTTGAAGGGCATGGCCCAGTGACCTAACTTCCTCTGATAGGCCCCACGCCTTCACTCTTCCGTGGGGCCACAGGCTGCCAACCAAGGCTTCAGAACTTGGCCTTGGGGGGACATTTAAGATGTATACTCTTACAATAGTCTTAACTATTTGCCTTCCGTACTTTTTCTTTTTGGCAGTACTAGGGATTGAAGCCAGGGACACTCAACCACTGAGACCTTCTTGAGACTGACTGGCTAAGTTGCTCAGACTGGCCTTGAACTTGGGATCCATTGCCTTTCTTACTTTTGACAGGCTTATTTAATTTGGGAATCATATCATTTCCTTCATATGTTTTGGGAATGGAACGCAGGGCCTGGTACACAATAGGCAAGCACTGCACCACCAATCTCCATTCCAAGTTCCTCATTTTTTATTAAAAATTAAGTTCAGGTACCAGGCTTGGTGGTGCACTCCTGTAATCCCAGGATCTTCGGAGGCTGAAGCAGGAGGATGGAAAGTTTAAGGCCAGCCTCAGCAACTTAGCAAGGCCCTAAGCAACTTAGCAAAACTCTGTCTCAAAATCAAAATGGATGGGGATGTAGCCCAGCAGTTAGACATTGCTGAGTTCACTCCCCAGAACAACAACAACAAAAAGTGTTCAGCCATTCCTTTTATTCACATTTCAGTTCTTAGCTCAAAATAGGACTCTTCACTTGATTATATTGTAACATTTTATTTCCCTCTCTTGTTATGCATTAATGAATACTTGCCTTAAAATTATTTGCAGTTTTTATTTTTATTTTTTTGAGAGAGAGAGAGAGAGAGAGAATTTTTTAATATTTATTTTTCAGTTTTCGGTGGACACAACATCTTTATTTTTATGTGGTGCTGAGGATCAAACTCAGTGTCCCGCGAGCGCATTACCGCTGGAGCGACATCCCCAGCCCCATAAAATAAGTTTTTTTTTTTTTTTAATTTTTTTGATGGTGCTGGGGATTGAACCCAGGGCCTTGTGCATGTGAGGCAAGCACTCTACCAACTGAGCTATATCCTCAGCCCTGCAGTTATTTTTAATTTAATTACTTTAAAAATTATTTATAGGAAAGATCCAATAAAAATAAAATTGTCCTGATTTTTAAATTTTATTTCTGCATTACTAGAGATTGAGCCTAGGAGTGCGCTATCACTGAGCTATATCCTCAGCCCTTTTTAATTTTTAGACAGGGTCTTGCTAAGTTGCTGAGGCTGGCCTCAAACTTATGATCCTCCTGCCTTAGCCTCACAAGTAGCTGGGATTATAGATGTGTGCCACTGTGCCTGGCTTGTCCTGTGTTTAATAACAGAAAAAGAAAAGCTCAATAGATACTCCTAGGAACCTTTATGTGTCTCCTGTAGGGCTAAAAGATTTTACAGAAAAAATTATTCATTTGAAATGAATGTCCTTGAGCTTTTATAACTTTTCATTGTGTATAATGAATATTATATTGAAAAACTTTACCACAGAAGAAAATCAGTCTCTTTAAATAAAAAGCCATAAATTTATTGCAAATCTAGAAGTACCAGAATGTCACTAATACAGAACAAATCAGCAATCTTTTTATTTTCTTCCAAACATTTAAAATCTTGATAATTGACATACTGAAATTGGCATACATATTTTTTTTTTCTCATGCAGTTAACAGAATGGACACAGAGCAGATCCCTCAAAAATCAGTTATAAATATTAAATTGTGTTGAACATTCATAGTACAAAATATGTTGTAAAGTGCTGAAGTCATGTAGGTCTACAAACCTGCCCCGGGCTCAGAGTCTTCCCGAGCCGTGGCAGACGTGTGCTACATCCACCTTGTTTTAGGTGTGTCTGTTTTGGACAGACGCTTTGTCATTTCCTCCCTTGCCCTCCCCAAAGTTTTACCGATTGTCCTATTTCTATGGCTGATAAAATGCTGTACAAAATGTAGTCGGTGGTGATGAACTATGTCACTTTCATCTCAGTGCACAGAAATATTCAAGCTTGTGTGTACCTGGAACCAAACTAGGCTTGTTATATTTTTTTTCCCCCTGAGTTGTCATAAATTAACAGTAAGATGAATAAAGATGGAGCAGCAAGCACTGATCACCACCTGGAGGGTGAGGCTCAGTAAAACAGGTGAGGAAACAGGCCACCTCTTATCTTCTTGATGAAAACTGCTAAAATGAGAAAGACTATACATGTAGTGTGACTCCAAAACAATAATGGCCACAATCGAGTTCTAGGTCAGACGAGAGTTCTACCTTGTAACTTGTGATGGTAACATAAATGTCTCTGCTACTCCCCAATGAAATACAGAAATGCTTCAACAGTAAAGGTTTGACAAAATCAGAAATGCTTCAACGATTCAGTGAACTATAATTTTGATCAAAGAAGATCCTCAAGTATTCTTAGGTGATCAAAGAAATCATCTTTTAAAAGCTAAGGCGATTTGCTCTCCATTATTTTCCCCCTTTACATAGCACACGCTACCTTTAATCAAATTGAAGGATCATTGCAATTTGGCCTTGTATGAGAGTAACTTTATAAGACAAGAAGTACTTATTGAGGCATTTAAAGGATTGCGGGAAGGAGGTAAAAATGCCGTTGATGTCTCGGATTATGTTTTATTTCTTTTGATTAATCATCCTAGAATAACTTAATAATAAATAGTGGTTTAAATTAAAGACATTATAATCACATATTTCTGAATAATTAAAAGCAACAGGAAATACATTTTTGAATGCAATTCCATATCTTCTGTATTGAAATACTTTTGGTGATGACTGGCCATAAAAAGAAGTGGTCGTCTTCACATTTATGACATTCAAGTTATATATTTAAAATTTTCTGCTTATTGATCAGATGTTTGGTCTTAAACTATATTTCATTTCCGTGCAGTATTTGGAAAGCCAGAGGCCATAATTTGTTAATGGACACCTCAGTATTTTTCAGCTTCTTTTTAAAAACAATTTACTTGTCTTTCTGAAAAATCAGAAATCTTTTAAATGATTCAAGATTTTTTTTTTTTTTCTGGGCGGGGGCGGGGATAGGCAATTTCATTTCAATGACCTGGGCTAGAAGTCATTTTAGAAGATAGTGGTTTATCGCATGTGAATGCTCTTCCAACCACTTGGCCAATTCATTGTCACTCTTTTAATACTGGATCAGAACCAGAGTTCTTCTATGAGTTTGTATTGCTACTGAATACAGCCAGATTTATACACAGAAGAGAGTTTGGTTATTTTTGTTTTGGCTTAAAAAAATAAGCAAAAAGGAAAATTTAGGGCAAAAAGAAAAAAATGTTGGTAGTGCTGTTTGCATACACATTCCCTTTAAAATGCAGGTCTGAAGGGGGGTGTCAGCTCCCCTACCTCCCTGTGGTCCTTGCAGCACCCCCTTCCCAGCCAACATGGCCGCTGCTGTTACAGGAAAACCTGTTACACTGGCTCTACTTTCACTTGAGTTCTTTGCTCGTTTTTCCCAAGATCCATTTCCAGAAAGTCTTCGGGTATGTCTTGTAACGCCTTCCCCCGTTGGGGCTCAGCCTGTGCTTCTTCTGAGTGCCCAGGCTGGCACAGTCCCCTTTTGCATGGTCTCACCAGGGCGAGGCACACTGCAGCTATGGACATGCCTGCTGCACAGGAGTAGAAGGCCCTGCTGTAGATCCTGCTCTGGTCCACCAGCAGACCTGCAAGAGAGCAGTGGCACTGTGACACTGTGCACCTCCACCCAGACGCCCAGACACGCTAGAAACTTCTCAGTGCCTCCCTTCCTCTCCCCCACCCCAATCATTGATTGGTGCATCGTAGCTGCACGTAACGATGGGATCTGTTGTTAGAATATCTGCTCGTGCACACACTATTCTTTTGTTTTTTTCTAATGCTGGATTGGAGGGGAAAAAATAAATCGAACCCACGGCACACTTAGCACCTGAAAATACAAATTGCTAAGCTGTTCGTCATGGGCTCCGTCTGTCCCCGTAGAGAGTCTGAATCGTGGGGACAGGTACGTGCGTGTTTCTTTGAGAAAGTGATAATGTCGGAAAGAGCTGCATTGTTTTTACTGGCGTTCCCTTTCGTACCTTTCAACAGGGCAAGATTTCTAATCACGACAATTTTAAGGACACATCACATCAGATCTAAGATATGAACTGGACGTGTAACCTCCTGCAGGGGTACTCCGCCCTGATCGCTCAGGTGTGTGCAGAGTGTTGCAATGTGCTCAGGTCCCAGACACCTGGCAGCTCCAACATTCAGCAAAAGTGTCCCAGTGGAAGTAGATTTTAAAGTTATGATTTGAACAGGAAGCTCACGACCAACCAGGGGGAGGTAGACCAGGGTGTGTGCCCTGGGTGTAAGTTACCTGCTAGGGGTGGGCCTGCCAGCCCTGCGATGCTCTGGATGAAGACATAGACTCCGGCGGCAGAAGAGATCTTCTCAATCCCCACCACGTCATCTTCGGCGAGCATCGGAATGTGGGTCCCCCCTATAGTTCCAACCATGAACCCAAAAAATATGCTACAGGACATGAGGCCCCAGAATTCAGTAGCAAAGGTGAAGGCGAACAGGGACATGGTCAGCAGGATGACGCAGATGAGCTCAATGTAGATCTTGCGGATGGGCTCTCGGTTGAGGGCAAACCCGGCTCCGATCCGACCAAAAACTTCAGCAATCGCCATTGTCGATAATAAAAACGCCGCACGATCTGGGTCAATGCCCAGGCTGATGCCCAAAGGAATGATGTACAGGGAAGGGGCAAAGAACCCCAGGGTGGCAAAGAGACCGAATAACGCGTAACAGATAAAACTCTTCTCTTTCAAAATCGAGAAGTCTAACAGCGGGGCTTTCTGGTCCCCTGGCTTGGAGCCAGCCTTCACCAGGGTCTGCTGCAGGTCAGTCCTGGGTTCCAGTTCTGGGTTCGTGTGACTAGGCACATTTTTGGGTGAGGTAGTTAGTTCTACTCCTGAGTCAATGGAGTCTATTGAGGTTCTGGTTTTCTCATTTTCAAGCATATATTGCACTTCTTTCCGGCTTTCGTGGGTGACTGTTTTCGGTGACACTGGCCCTCTGATAATGATGGGTCTCAGCAGTGCCCCGCAGACGACGATGTTCAGCTGCAGGAGGCCCACGAACAGGAGGCTGTGTCTCCAGCCGATGTGCTCCTTGAGAGCCGTGATGGCTTCAGAGGCAGCAGCGAAGAAAGGAGAGAAAACCCGAGGTCAGTGAGGGGCTCCAGACCCAGGAGAGCACGGATACGGACTAGGTTTTGGTTTGTTTAATGAATCAATAAGGAGAATGTGCATCATAGTTCTTACGTATAAAAATGTTCAGCCCAGGCTCCAGATGATCTTTGGAAGGTGCCGTTTTCTAGGGAGATGCGAGAAGTGAAATAAGGACCCTCCCCCCACCCAATTAGAGCTAATACCTGGCACCCTATCCTATCTGATCATAATGTAAGGAAATTAGAAATCAATGATAAAATAAAAAATAGAAGCTCTGCTAACACCCAGAGACTAAATAATACTCTATTGAATGACGAACAGAGAGTAGAAATCAGGAATGAAATAATAAAAAAAAAATACTTAGGGGTAAATGAGAATAGCGATATAACATCAAAATCTCTAAGACAGTCTAAGAGGCAGTGCTAAGAGGAAAACTCGCTGCATTCATTAAAACGATAGACAGTCAACAAACAAATAACCTAACATTACATCTCAAAGCCCTAAAAAAAGAAGAACAAATCAACACCAAAAGCAGAAGATGGGAAGTAATTAAAATCAGAGCTGAAATCAATGAAATTGAAACAAAGGAAACAATAAAACAAAAAAAACCCAACAAAAAGTTTGTTCTTTGGAAAAAAAAAATCAATAAAATGGATAGTCCCTTAGCTAAGTTAACAAAGAAAAAGAAAACTCAAATTACTAAAATTTGTGATGAAAAGGAAATATCACAGGGGACACTACTGAAATACAGATAATAATCAGAACCTATTTTGAAAATTTATAAAAAATCTTGACGAGACTGACAAATTTCTAGAGACACATGACCCAAATTGAATCAGGAGGACATAGAAAATTTCAACAGATGAATTTCAGTTGATGAAACTGAAGACACCATCAAAAGCCTACCAAGAAAGAAAAGCCCAGGACCAGACGGATTCTCAGCCGAGTTCTACCAGACCTTCAAAGAAGAATTAACGCCAACCCTAACCCTCCAGTTATTCCATGAATGAGAAAAAGAGGGAAACCTTCCAAACTCATTCTGTGAAAGCAGTATCACCCTGAACTAATGAGAAACTAGATAAAGACATCAAGGAAAGAAGATTTCAGACCAACATCCCTGATGAAAATAGATGTAAAATTCTTAATAAAATATAAATCGCATATAAAGACATTAAAAAGATAGTGCACCATGATCAAGTGGGGTTCATCCCAGGGATGCAAGGTTGGTTCACATACAGAAATCAATAAATGTAATTCATCACATCAATTGACTTAAAGAATCACATGATTATTTCAATAGATGCAGAAAAAGCATTTGACAAAATACAACATCCATTCACGTTCAAAACACTAGAAAAACTAGGGATAGTAGGAACACACCTCACCATTGTAAATGCTATATATGCTAAACCCAAGGCCAACATCATTCTATGGAGAGAAATTGAAAGCATTCCCTCTAAAAACTGGAACAAGACAGGGATTGCCTCTTGCACCACTTCTATTCAACATAGTCCTGGAAACTCTAGCCTGAGCAATTAGAAGAAAGAAATTAGCAGGATACAAATAGGAAAAGAATTCAGACTATCCCTATTTGCTGACGACATGATTCTATATTTAGAAGACCCAAAAACTCCACCAGAAAACTTCTAGAAATGATAAATGAATTCAGCAAAGTAGCAGGATACAAAATTAACATCCATAAATCAATTGCATTCCTATATAACAGTGATGAATTAACTGAAAGAGAAGTTAGGAAAACTATCCCATTCACGATGGCCTCAAAGAAAGTAAAATATTTGGGACTAAATCTAACAAAAGAGGTGAAAGACCTCTACAATGAAAACTACAGAACACTGAAGAAGGAAATTGAAGAAGACCTTAGAAGATGGAAAGATCTCCCTTGTTCTTGGATAGGCAGAATTAATATTGTCAGAATGGCCACATTACCAAAAGCATTATACAGATTTTAATGCAATTCCTATTAAAATTCCAAAATGATGTTCTTCATAGAAATAGAAAAAGCAGTCATGAAATTCATTTGGAAAAATAAGAGGCCCCGAATAGCCAAAGCAATCCTCAGTGAGAAAAGTGAAATAGGAGGCATCATGAGAACAGACCTTAAATTATACTACAGAGCTAGAGTAACTTAAACATCCATTCAGCACGGTATTGGCACCAAAACAGACATGAAGACCGATGGAACAGAACAGAAGACACAGAGAGAAATGCACATAAATACAGTTATCCCATACTAGGCAAAGCTGCCTTAAACGCATATTGGAGAAGACAACCTCTTCAACAAATGGTGCTGGGAAAATTAGAAATCCATATGTAATAAAATTAAATTAGGCCCACATCTCTCAGCACAAAACTCAACACAACGTAGATCAAGGACCTAGGCATTGGACCACAGACCCTCGGCCTATTAGAAGAAAAAGTAGGACCAAATCTCTTGTCGTGTCGGCTCAGGAACCAAATTCTTCCTAAAGTGTAAGAAGTAAAATCAAGAATCAATAAATAGAATTGTATCAAACTAAAAGCTTCTTCACAGCAAAAGAAACAATCAAGAATAGGAAGAGAGAGCCTACAGAATGGGAGAAAAATCTTTGCCACCTGCACCTCAGACATAACATTATTCTCCAGGTTATATAAAGAACTCAAGGGGCTGGGGTTGTGGCTCAGAGGTAGAGCACTTGCCTAGCATGTGCAGGGCCCTGGGTTTGATCTCAGCACCACATAAAAATAAATAAAATAAAGGTATTTTGTCCGACCACAACTAAAAAATAATTAAAAAAAAAACTCAAAAAATTTCAACCAAACAGATAACTCAATCAACAAATGGGCAAAGGAAATGAACAGACACTTCAAGAAATATGATGGTCAACAAATATATGACAACGTCACTAGCAGTAGAGAAATGCAAATTGAAACTACACTGAGATTTTCATCTCACTTTGGTCAGAATGGCAATTATCAAGAATACAAGTAACAATGTTGACAGGGATGTGAGGAAAACGTTCACTCATACACTGCCGGTGGGACTGCAAATTGGGGTAACACTCTGGAAAGCAGTATGGAGAGTCCCCAGAAAACTTGGAATGGAGCTACTATTTGACCCAGTGATCCCACTCTATGGCATATACCCAAAGGACTTAAAATCAGTCACATCAATGTTTATAGCAGCTCAATTCACAATAGCTAAGCTATGGGAGCAACCTAGGAGTTCTTCAATGGTTGAATGGATAAAGAAAATGTAGTACATATACACAATGGAATATTAATCAGCCATAAAGAAGAATGCAATTATGGCATTTGCCAGTAAATGGATGGAACTGGATAATATCTTGCTAAATGAAATAAGCGAATCCCCCCCCCCAAAAAAAAAAAAAAACAAAAAACAAAGGCTGAATGTTCCCTCTGATATGTGAATAGTGACTCACACTAGGGGCAGTGGAGTGGAGGTTCACCGGGAGTGGACAGGGGAGAATGGGGGGAAGAGAGGGAGGATAGAAATGGGAGAAAGGATGGGGGATGGGAATGGGAAAGACAGAATGAACTGGACATAACTTTCCTACATTCGAATGTGAATTCACAACCAGTGTGGCTCCCCATCATGTACAACCACAAGAACGGGAAGTTACACTCCATGTATGGATGATATGTCAAAACACATTCTAGGAGTTGTGGCAGAGACTGTATAATCCACAAAGCCTAAACAATTTATTCTCTGGCCTCTTACAAACAGAATTCACCAATCACAGAGCCGTACGTATCCTTGCACACCCACTCATTCAATCCTTAGGAGTAGTGGATTAAATAAAAAATAAATCGGATGTGGTGGTGCCCGCCTGTAATCCGCAGGAGGCTGAGGCAGGAGGATGGCAAGCTTGAAGCCAGCCTCAGCAACTCAGTGAGATCCTAAACAACTCAGTGAGACCCTGTCTCAAAATCAAAAAAATAAAAAGGGCTGGGATGTGGCCTTTATCTCAGACCTATGGTTCCTCCCATTAACAGGGAAGGCTTAGACTTGCCAAGGAGCGTCGAGCTTCGAGCTCTGTCCCCATCTGGCAATAACTGGTCCAATTTCCCTTTCTCCGTGCACCATTTCTTGAGCGCCCACAAGGGGCCAGGGATGTGCCCAGAACCAGGACACAAGGCTGAGCAGGACTGTCTCCACCCTCAGACACTCACAGTCCCCTGATGGTTTCTCCCCTCAACATTTCATTTGGAAAATTTCTAAACCGACAGCAAAGTGGAAAACCAATACTGCGGTGGCCCCCCACTCTGTCCTCCCAGTTAACGTGCCTCTCGCTCTCTGGACCTGTGACAGCACACATGCAGTCAGCTCTCAGAACCATCTGGAAGCTCCAGCATTGGGACATGTCACTCCTAAAGGCTCCTGCCTGTGTCTCCTACCCGCCAAGTGCAGTCCGCGGGCAGGATCGTCATGAACTGGGAAAGGACGCATCCTAGACTCCACAGTTACCTGCCTACTGCTTTAGTTTTCTTGTAATTCACATGTGCACATTGAATTAGGGAAACAAAGGATGATATTTTTGCTGTGAGATTATCCATATACACATAAAACGGCCTTCACTAGCATGACTTAAATCCACATTTGAAAAGTAACAGAAATAAAATATACAAATCACGAAATTATTTTGGAACGATTTTGCATATTTCAAGAAAAAGCCTTATCATGGAATGTGCAGCTTCCTACTGACATAAATTCTCTCCGACCTGATATTCAGAGTAGCTCCCCCCTTCCACAAGACAGCTGCCATCACCTACCTGGTGCAAAAGCAAACACGGCGAAACATTCTCCCGTAGAAGCGACAGCGGTGACTACTGAGCGTCTTTTGTCAAAGTATTGTGACAGAATGGTGACAGTGGGCAGAAAGCTAAAGCAGTAGCCCAGACCTGTGAGGGAGAGAAGGAGCCGTGAGAGCCACGCACTGACGGACCCTGAAGGGTGTGTCCAGAGACACAGGGCTCCGCAGGGTGTGATGGTGCACACCTGTAATCCGGCACCTCGGGAGGCCGAGGCAGGAGATCACATGTCGAGGCCAGCCTCAGCAACTGTCTCAAAGTAAAGAGGGCTGGGGATGTAACTCAGTGGTACAGCGCCCCTCGGTTCAATCCCCAGTACTGGGGGGTGGGGTAGGGGGGTTGGGGAGTGTGGGAAGGAAGAAAAGATTGAGGGTTTCTGTGTGTAGGTTTTTAGATTAAGAAGTGTTCTGCGAGCCCTGTAATTCATCCTGGAGAAAGGTATCGTAGCAAAGAAAAGTGGGTTTATTAAAAGTCGAGAGAAGCTGGGTGCATTGGGCATCGGCACATTCTGTAATCCTAAGTACTTGGGAGGGTGAGGCAGGAAAGTTGTCAAATTTGAGGTCAGCCTGGGCAAGTCAGTGAGATCCTATCTCAGACAATACAGAGGGCTGGCGATGCAGCTCCGTGGCATGCACAAGGCTCTGAGTGTGATCCCCAGCACTGGAAAATTAATAAGGTTATTAATAAATTAATAAAGCTGTTCATAGTTGTTTGGGGAAGTTAGGAGCAATAAAAACTAGGATTTATATTGGGAAATAAATATGTCTTTTGGCAGGGGTAAACATGAAACCACGGAAGTATGCAGATTGAACTAGCCACCCCAGATCAGTCAGGAGCAAGGTCTGCACTCCTTTTGGAAGTCTTGGGTTGTGAAATGACCTCTTGGTTGCATACTAGAGCAAAAGAGCAGCTGATCTTCATCGCTGGTAAATATTAAAAGAAGAAGAAACAAAACCTCTGGGGCACTTGAAAATAAGCTTCCCTGGCCCCTGCAGTCTACACGGGGGCGGGAAACCTCAAGACCCCTGATCCCAACTGTTATTAATATTAAAGAACTAGAGAGAGGAAAAAGAGGATTTGGGCTTCATGTCTTCCCGCCCTTCCTTGTCCTTCAGACTAGGTGTCTCTGAACATCTGAGCTGGGGACACTCACCGGAGATGAGCCCAATGGTGATGTACATGTGGTAAACCTTCTGGGAGAAGGAGGCGGCCACCATCCCGGTGCTGACCAGCAGCCCTCCTGCCATCACCACCAGCCGGTGTCCAAAGCGGTTGCTCAGGATGGTGGACAGGGGAGCTGCAGGAAAGGGACAACAACATCAGAATGACCCCAAATGACCCGTTTATTCCTGGAGGCTGGAGGGTCGGCTCCAGGGAGATTCCTACCCCCGCCCCCCCAGTTTTGAACAGGGAGCGAGGATGTCAAACACACACTACATTTCATGTGGTGGCGACTGAGGCCAGTTCAAAAATTATTTTAGAATTTGTTCAAATGAAACAAGATTTTCTGGGCTCTTTAAAGAGAAATCCAAGGTATAGCCGGGTGTGGGCGTGCACACCTGTGATCCCAGTTACTCAGGAGGCTGAGGCAGGAGGACTGCACGTTGGAGGACAGCCCAGGCAACTAAGACACTGTCTCAATAAACAAAAAAATAAATAATAAGTAAATAGGGTTGGGGATATAGCTCAGTGGTAGAGCACCCCTGGATTCAACCCCCAGTGCCAAAAAAAGTAAACGGCAGAGAGATTGGGGGTGTAGCCCTGGGGCAGAGAGCTTGCCTTGCATGCATGGGGCCCTGTGTTTGATCCTCAGCACAGAATAACAGGATAAAATTTATATCTGTATCTTTTTAGATTATATCTCTATTTTTAGATATTTAAAATTTATATCTATATTTTTAGATCTCAGCCTACCATGAGCATCTCCAAAATTAAATATGCATTTATGTTATTCTATTATAAAAATTGTGGTTTCCCCTTGCTGGTTAAGGTGACACATGCCTGTGGTCTCAGCAAAACTTTGTAACTGAGGCAGGAGGAACACAAGTTTGAGGCCAATGGGGGTCTCAAAATAAAGTAAATAAAAGGGGCTGGGCTTGTAGCTCTACTATAACAAAACAAAACAAAAAGCAGACACCTGCTTTTCCTATGATTGCTTGGATCATTCCCCCCTCTACTCAGTTCACACCTGGAAAGGGCTAGCAATGGGGCAGGTGACTCCAGGGTGGCTGACGGACCATGTGCTCAGGTCTATAGGCTTTCTCCCCTGGGACCCTTCAGTTTAGCAGATGAGTTTCCTGGTTCCATGCGACTTAATATTGCCTTGAGTACAGTGAGATAGGTGAACTTTTGAGAGCCTGGTCAAAGAGGAACGTGCTGAACAGAAGGGTGGGTAAAAGGGACTCGGTTTTGTTGGGCTTAGTCCTGTGTATCTATCATTAGGTGTTAACATGCAAATTAATATTGAACAGAGCTAATGATGAAATCCCTGCCATCATTTTGAGCCGGTATGTTGTCTCAAAGTCTTAACAGCTGGAATATTATTTAGAATGACTTTCTGGTATCGTCGTATTAACTGGAGTTGACTGCACTGTTAGCTTTGCCTATTAAAGAGCTCAGATTTAAGCATTTATGTTTTCATTTTCTTTAGATTATCAAAATGTAAAATTTTGGTTCTCATTTATTTAAATTATCTTCCTCAGTAAGTGAGCATTCCACAGTTTGGAAAGGAAGTCTTAATAATTAAAATGAGCTGGGGATATAGCTTAGTTGGTAGAGTGCTTGTCTCGCATGCACAAGGCCCTGGACTCAATCCCTAGTCATTGCAATGATGATATTATAATAAAAATAAAAATGAAAGTAGGATCTAGTTAATCAAACTTATAAATAAGAGACGGTATGAAGACCAGCAAGAGAGATTCCTGCTCTCTCCAGATGGTAAAAACCCACAAGGCAGCCTTTTAAGACACTATATGGGTAAAACCAAACTACGGTTAAAAGGCTTAACTTCAGTGATCATAATGGTTGAATGAAAGGACATCAGGGTGAAGTCGTGCGTAAGGCTGGCCTGGCTGGCTCTCCGACAGGAGCCCTACCCTGCGGCTCTGTCCTCTCAGGAAAGCCTCAGCATTGCCTCTGATGGACAGATGAGTGCAGCAGCCTTAGCATGTAAGTCCAAGGAGGCCACGCAGGACCTGGTGAAAAGCAGTCTGTTAACGATGATCCTAAAACCCCATTTATTTTATGCTGTTGGATCTGAGACTACTACACAAGGATGACTCATTAAGGCCCTTTAGGGAATCAGGCATTTGGAATTCAGTGTTCTTTAGGACACTGTGATCTTACAGTGGTTCCTCGGTAGCCATAGGGCATGGTTTTAGGACCCGTCCCCACCCCCAGGACACCAAAATCCAGGGATACTCCAGTCCCTTACATAAAAATGGCATGATATTTACCTAGGCATATATTCTCCTTACTTGAAATCACCTCTAGATTACTTATGTTACCTGATACAATGTACGTAACACATTATACTGTATCTGTTAGGGAATAGAAGTCAGGGCAGGCTTAAAGCAGGCACCACCATGGCAGGCCTAAGGCTGTGGTGCTGCAGGTTGCAAAACACCATTTTCAATCTGCAATTGGTCGAATCTGTGGGAGAGGAACCCCTGCATAGGGAGGGCCCACTGTATACCTTTTTACCCCTCCCCCACCTCTCTTCTGCACGTAGCCACATGTATATGTTTCCGGCCTGTTTTCAAAGCATGTTTTCTATGAGACCAGGGCTTTGAATGTCAGGCATTTGGGATGCCTCTTCTTTAGACAATGACTGTGCATATCTTCATAGAACTGGTTTCGCTGCGATCCTCAAGGGCACTCCTGAATCCTTAAGCTATAAGGAAGGCTTTCGTCAAATGCCTCTTGTTTCTTGCCAATCCCGACCCTCTGAAAACTATTACTTAATTGAAACCAGAAAGGGCCCAGGACATCACAAACACACCTGCTCCCGTCACATCGTCAGGCAGATTGAAAGGGGCGGGTGCTTACATCGTGGCTGGGCCGAAAGACATACTAACCTGTAAACGTTAAGACGAAGACACATATTGACACTATCCATGAGATCGTGCTGTTGGATTCATCAAAACTGTTCATCAAGTCATTAAAGAAGACGCCGAAGGTCTTGATGATACCATAGGAAAAGACTTCCACGAAGAAAAAAGAAACAGCTACCGCCCAGCCCCATCCTCCGTCAGGCACTTGAGTGTACACATTGGCTCTGGAACAAAGCTTTGATTTCATCTGGGTCATTCTTAACCTGAAATAAAAAGGTTTTTTTTTAAAAAAAAAAAAAATTAGATCAGCAATAGCAGGAGGGCTGATCTTGAGCAAATGATAAGAGACACCACACTTCTTAGGTTGTTGGATATTTAAATTATGCAGTTTGTATCATCTTTAGACAATTTAATATCTATTTGTCTGCCCACCTATCTTTGAACTACATTCCCAGGTGTTTTTTTTTTTTTTTTTTTTTGAGACAGGGTCTCCCTAATTTGCTGAGGCTGGACTCCAAATTGTGATCCTCCTGCCTCCTGAGTTGTGATGGCTCCTGAGTTGCTGGGATGACAGGTGTGCAGCACTGAGCCCAGTAAAGCAGAGCGGCCCCAGTACTGATGCTAACCTTAAAGACAAGTGAGGCAGAGACAGGCTGAGCTGGCCCTAAGGAATGCTCATTAGAAATTAGGCCTAGGAGCCAGGCCCAGTGGTGCACATCTATCATTTGCCCACTTGAGGTGGCTGAGGCAGGAGGATTGCAAATTTGAGGCCAGCCCGGGCAACTCGGTGAGACTGTCTCAAAATAAAAGGGCTGAGGATGATGCCTCAATAAAAAGGCTGAGGATTGAAATTTCAGATAAAAAGGCTGAGGACTGAACCTAGAGCTGAGGATTGAACCTGGGTTCAATCCCTAGTACTGCAAAATCAAAAAACTAAGAAGTGAACCTTCAAACAGGGAAGCCGAAGGGGCAACACTGACAGTTCATCTGGCACCTTCCACAAGACAATGGCTCGAGACATCGTATGTGTCCTGCTGGATGCCACAGGCCATTGGGATCATCCAAGTCTTCGTGCTCCCATTTTGCGCTCACTAAGCAACATTCGGATTCTGATTTGGGCTCCCATGTAGCTGTACCTATGTGGTCAGAACCTACCTATGGGCCAAACTATGGAAATCCTGTCTTCTGACAGTTTGCTCCGCGTTCTTTCCTTAAAGGTGATCCCCACTTGGTGTATTAGCTACTCAGTTTCAGAGCACACGACAAGTCCTCGAGAATGCAGTGACTAATTAACCTGTCTGGGCAATGCCCTGTCTGGGCACCAGCTACCCCTGACCTCCCTAGGCCTTTCCATTCAAACTGCAACAAACGCTGGTCGAGCAGACCTGAGCCGTAACACCACAAAGAAAGAGGTGACACTGTTCAGTGTGGGAGGAGGCGGGTTTAACCTGAGTCTTCTTGAGTGGACTCTAGCACGTGAATTCTGCAAAGTCTTTGAAGTTACGTTTACTTTCAAGCAATGATATATTTTATACGTTATATATTTTATATATGTATATCTTTTAGCTCAACTAAAAATTAATGATATTTATAATAATAAAGAACCCAGGGCCATGAGAGTTCTTAATGGCCACCAACCTCAAGTTTGAGAATTCTTTACAATTAATTATAGAGCTATGAACAGGTGAATTTTTAGGGTACAAGCATTGCTAAGGGAAAGGTCTTCCCGGTAATGCAGGCAACTGAAAAATAACAGGATATAAGCTCGGCTGTGTAGTAGGCTTGCGATTCCTGGTCATAAGTTCTAATAATCTTGACTTCATAAAATCTGAAACAGCAAGCTGGGGCGCAGGGGCGCACACCTGTCATCCCAGCTTCCCAGGAGTCTGAGTCAGGAGGACTTCAAGTTCGAAGTCAGCCTCAGCAAGTTAGCAAGATCCTATTTCAAAATAAAATATTAAAAAATGGGGGGCTGGGGACGTGGCTCAGGGTAGAGCACCCCTGGGTTCAGTCGCCAGGACTGCAGAAATCAGTCATCTGTACGAAAAACCCGACCCAGCTTCACATCTCCATTCGCTTAGCAGCCTGGTCCGTGGCAAGGACCCAGCGCCCACTCTTTGCACTCTGGTACTGTTAAAATACTTGGACGCGTGAAATAGGGCGTAAGATGCTTCAAGAAGCCTGTGCTCTCTGCAGCAAAGGCCCGTGTGGGCACGCTGTGTCGTGCCTGAGGGCAAATGGAAAGGTGGCCGGGCGGTGAGAGCGCTCCAGATGCAGTCTGACAGCTAGCGTCACCGTCCGTCTCCCACACAGGAAGCAACTGACCTAAGTGGGCCGGAGCCCTCCAGCAAAGGGCTTTCACAACAGCCCGCCCTGGCTAGCCTTTCCAGAGGAGGCTGCTGGGGCAGAGGAGTGACAGCAGCCCTGGGGAGGGCGTGCTGGGGAAGGAGAGGGCGGTGGGGGGCCTGCGGCAGTCAAGACCTTGGCCTTGGTCCCATGCACAGGGCCGCAGGTTTGAACTTTCCCCTGTGAAGCCCACGGCTCCTTTAATAGCCTCTAAACTGGCTCCCCGCGTCTGTCTGGTTCGATGGACCTTTGGAAATACTGCATCATCGGGCCATTTTTTTTTTCCTGCTGTTTTTCCAATGGCTTTCCTTTTGCTGGAGGATGAGACCCACTCATTAGGCGGACGGTCAATATCCCTCATCATTGGATCCCAGCCTGTCTTGGGAGCTGAGTTTCTTCTGGTTCCAAGACTCGACTCACCTGCCAGGGTTAAAACGGGCTCCTAGTGGCCCTGGGGTCTGCAGCCACCCAGCCTGTGGCCATCCAGGCCCCTCTCCCCCTAAGGCTTCCTCTGACCAGCCGCCTCCAGGGGCGCTCTTCTTCATGGGACAGTGTCTTTGAGGGATGGGGCTATCACTTACTTTTAGGTATTGATCTTACTTCCTCAATTAAATTGTAAGCTCACAAAATCCAGTGCTCCTCTCTCTGCTACCCTGCTCCCGACCTACGCAGCTTTGATTTTAACAAGGAAGTACCTATTATTAGGTGCCAAAATCTTTTGCTTTCACTGTGAGAACGCTACAGTGAAAAGACGGACAGATGGTTTCTGCCTCCATGGACTAAAATATTTATTGATAATGACACGAAACCTTGAGAATGAAATGCTCTCTAGTTAAAAACCATTCAGCCACATCTTTCTAGAGTTCAGCACGTTTCCTTGTCAGGACCATGTGGCTACAAAATCCAAGGTCATGTTGGCATGGTTGGGTTCCAGATTCTAATCTTTTTTTTTTTTTCTTTTGGTACTAGGGATTGAACCCAGGGATACTCCATTACTGAGCCACATCTCCAGCCCTTTTAATTCTGAGACAGGGCCTTGCTAAGTTGCTGAGGCTAACCTTGAACCTGCAATCCTCCTGCCTCAGCCTTCCAAGTTGCTGGAATCACCGTTGTGGGCCACTGCACCCCGTGTCTTACAGTTTTAATGGAGAGCTCAGGATCAATTTGAACAAAAACACTGGGATCTGGGCATACTGGTGAACACCTATGATCCCAGCAACTTGGGAGGCTGAGGCAGGAGGATCATAAGTTCAAGGCCAGCCTCAGCAACTTAGTGAGGCCCTAAGCAACACAGCAAGACCCTGTCTCAAAATAAAAAATGAAAAGGACTGGAGATATGGCTTAGTGGTTAAGCATCCCTGGGTTCAATCCCCAGTACTCCACCACATGTGCAAAAATTACAGCATGTTGAAGCTAAAGGGAGTTTGGAGCTCATCTTTGTACTGTCCAACTCATTTTGAAAATTCAGAGAACCAAGCCCTGGAGAGTGAAAGGACTTGATCAAAATGGTCCAGAATCAAATCTCCTGACCTTCCCAGGGATTCTGCTATCTTACAAAGCAGCATTTTTGAGCTTTAAAAATTGAAGCTGGGGCTGGGGCTCAGCAGTAGTGCTCTTGCCTGGCATGTGTGAGGCACTGGGTTCGGTTCTCAGCTCCGCATATGAATAAATAAAATAAAGGTCTATCCACAACTAGAAAAAAAACCAGTTGAAACTTTTGCATTTAGCACTAAGTTCTAGTAACCAACTGATTTTTCAGGCCAAACCTGGTGCATGGCCCAAGCACAAACTGAGCTAAGAGGGAAGAGCAAATGCTAGATGGTTATTGCAAACATGGGTGAGCACTGGTTATATCTGATCTATGATAGCTGCTTAGCAGACACTGAACTTTTGACTTCTGTTTACCTTCAGGATTCAGTTCCTTTATTTATTTATTTTAAACTCTTGCCTTACGTTTGTGCTACTCTTTTGTGGCTAGATTCAAATATAACCTTCAAGCTGCGTGTGGTGGTGCACACCTGTGATCCCAGTGACTCAGTAGGCTGAGGCGGGAGGATTGCAAGTTCAAGGCCAGCCACAGTGATTTAGCTGGACCCTGTCTCTAAAACCAAAAAAAAAAAAAAAAAAAAAAAACCAAGGACTGGGGATGTGGCTCAGTGATAAAAGCATCCCTGGGTTCAGTTCCCACTACCCGACCAAACCAAACTCCACAACCAAATATAAGTTTCACCTACATTCTTGGGTTCTTGGAGGATACAGTTTTCCTTTCTTATTACTGGGATCATCATAAAGATAAGAAGGCACCCTGAATCTACTCCTACTCCAAAAGTTTATGGCTTTACCATCTGAAACATCCTATGTCCTATTATGTCTAGCTTTGAGGGTAAGACCACAGCATCGCCTCATAACAGAATAACCTGGTTTTGAAAACTTACCAGGTGATAATGCCTGCATTTTGCACACAGCAGGCACCTGCAAGGTAATCAGCTTGCTCTTTCTAATTCCAGTGCCCCACACATCATTTGGTATATAATAGGTGCTCATTAAACATTTACTGAACAAAATGCAATGCCTCCTTATAAAACTGAGTCACGTATGAAAAAGTGCCCGATTATAGAATAAACTCGTAGACTCTTCTCCTTTTCTTTCTTCCATTCATTTCAGCTAAAGGCTTACTGGCTTTACAAGTTGTCTCTGCCTCTGCCAACGAAGAACTGAGGCCTAAATTTTGAGCTTAGTTACTTGGAAGCCTCTGTGAATTCTAGAATATGAAAGTTACCTGTCTGGTTTTGTGGTTTACCCCATGGGAAGGAATACTAGGTGGCTTCCTATGGATATAAGTGGCAAGGCAAGCTGAGTGGACCACTTCTTGATTTTCAGTGTCCCCAACAGGTAAAGGAAGAAACAGAACTAGATTTTGATCTCAGATCTCTTCCGGTCCTAAGAAAAGGCAGTTCTGATAGCCTCTGACCCCAGCTTACCCTCCATCCTTCCCAAGTCCTTTGAAGGCAAGGCCCAGGGGTTTATCTTTTTTTCAAGCCTTCAGGCAGTAGTTGAATATCTGTTAATCTTTAATTGGCTGAAATCACTTCATCCCTAAATTTCATCATCTGTAAAAGCAGACTAGGCAAGTCTCTGGCAATTTTCTAGCAGTAAATTCTACAATTCTAAGTGTGGGTTCCCAGAAGTTAACTTTCCTGCACCCCAATGTTCTTCTGAAGGAATCAGAATAACAAAATGTACTAAGCAGTTTGGAATATTTCCTGGTAGTTGGCTATCTACGTATCTCCTTGAAGAAAAGAGCTGGGGTGGTGGCACTCTCCCATAATCCCAGCACCTCTGAAGGCTGAGGCAGGAGGATTGTAAATTCTGGGTCAGCCTCGGTAACTTAGCAAGACCTTGTCTCAAAAAGAGAAAGAAAAAGAAAGAAAAGTAGGGGGAAAAAGGTGTCCCCTTAAGTCAATGGGTATTGAGGCTGGGTGTGGTGGACCATTCCTGTAATCTCAGCTGCTCAGGAGTCTGAGGCAGGAGGATTGGAAGTTCAAAGCCAGCCTCAGCAGCTTAGAGAGGCCCTAAGCAACTTAGGGAGATCCTGTCTCAAATGTTTTAAAAATAATAATAAAAAATATGGGCTGGAATAGGGCTGTGGTTAAGTGCCCTTGGGTTCAATCTCTAATACCAATAAATAAAAAGGTTGGGTGTGGGACACATACCTGTGATCCCAGGGACTTGAGAGGCTGAGGGAGGAGGATCGAAAAGTTTAAAGCCAGCCTCATCAACTTAGTTCGGCCGTAATCAATTTAGTGAGATCCTATCTCAAAATAAAAAAGGACTGAGGTTGTGATTCAGTGGTTAAGCCCTCCCTGGGTTCAATCCCAGGTACCAAAATAAGTAAGTAGGTAAATAAATAAATAAAAATTCAAGAATGAAAATATAAATAAATAAATGAGTATTCTGCTAAGGCTTGGAAATCTGATCTATGTGGGATCTTCACTGTGATTTAATTTGCTGAGAAAAGATTTGACCTAAGGGCATCATATTGGATTATAGACCTTCTGAGTGCTAGTTGAGGGTCAGTTCAGAGAAGAGTTCAAAATGCAGGCTTTTTAGATGGAAGCAGGATGGCTGCCGTGCATGTAGGCAGAGCTTGAGCAAATGCATGGGGACCCTCCAGTGTTTTTAAAGACCAGCCTGGAGAAGAGCTTTTGACCAAGCGTCTCAGGCCCTAGTTGTCCAAACCAATCTGTATCTGGATGAAGTTGGTTTGAATTCTCTCTGAAAAAAGCCCCAAACCCAACCTGGACGGCTGTCTCAGCAGTGTTGAATCATTGGATACAACCAATTCGCCCATTTTGCAAGACCATGATGTTGAAACCGGAGCCCCTAATTTAAGTGTCCTCCTCAGGAGTTCCACTGAGGAAAGTCCTGTTTTGGAAACCACAGAAGGAAAACTCAGGGTTACCGTACTCATTAAGATAGGAGTTTTTCCACTTGGCTGCATTGTTTATTTACATACTGTCAGTTTCTATCTTGGACAGCCTTCCCTTAATTACACGAAGAGGTGTTTCTACTGTGTTCATCTGCAGGATGCATTGGTGACCCCCAAATGCCACATAATAGTGCTTGGGCCATGGGGAGACACATCACAGATCTCAGCATAAAAATTGGCTCCCCCTACCCCACAAGACACCCATCTCACTATGATTTGCAAAAAACAGTTAAGTTCTGGGGAGAATCTATCCCAGATAGGAACCACCCGGGCTTCCAGGTTGACCGAGCTGTAAATGCTCTCCCCCAGCTGCCTCCCGGGAGCTTATTCCCCAAACTGGCCCCACCGTGTTTGGTGACTTTTTACCAGCTACCTAACAAACTTCTTCACCTGTCTGCTGGGGGTGAAGGGAATGAAAACAACCCAGAAAGAAATAACCCATTTCCTCTGCAAAACCATCCTCTCTGGCTCCAGCACTGCTCAGCTACACCAGCGCTTTCCTGCGGTTTGGCAGCCCAAGAGAACCTTGGAAGTTGCGCGGGACCCGCCGTCAGCCGCTGACAGTTCAGAACGTCCAGGTGTGGGACCCGCGCTCCAGGGGGAGATCCCTGCCCTCCCCCGGGGTAGACACGGGCGGCCGCGGGATGGTGTGTCGGGGATGGAGACCGGGAGACCCACTTTCCTCGCGCTGCCTCAGTGGCCGCTCTGCGTGCGCGCGCGAGTCTGGGGAAGGAAGGTACCTCTGACATTTCGCTCTAGCGACGCGCACGCAACTTCATGCGGGAAATCCACAGCCGGGCTGAGCCCGCCGCCCCTGACTCCCCCGACAGCCTGGAGCCCCTCACCCGGGGTGGGGGGCACTCAAAGACCCGGCCAGGTATCTCCCCGGACCCCAACTATAGCAGGGTCATGGACAGTCAACTCTCAGCTGCCCACACTGGCAAGAGCGCGTAATCCTGGTGGCCCTGAACATTCCCAACTGTCAGAATATTTTTCGGAAAAAAAATCTCTCCAAAATGCTAAAATGTTAAGTCGTTTCCTCCGCCTCCCCGCCCCAACACATATATTTTTAAAAAACAATCCATGCCCCACAATCAAACTTTTAAACATGTAAAATAATAAAACCAACTCACCAAGTTAGAAGGGAAGAGAATAAACCCCAAAAGGCTCCCAATAAGGCGGAGGCTTGGCCTCCCCCTCCTTATAAGCCGCTCGGTAACATGAGAAAAGGATTAACCCCTTAGGGCGTGGACCCGAGTCTATCCCAAGTTGGCTCTGGCCGGCCGGTGAGCCGGAGCACCCTGGCCCCCCACCCACTCCCTCGCCGCCGCCACCCGGGCCACACCCTCCCCCCGCCCCCCACCCGGCCGCCTCCGCCCGGGCCGTGCGTGCCGCCGCCCGCGCCCCGGCCCCGCGTCGCTGCCTATCTCTTATCCTATACCGGCTGCAGCCGGTCTCCGCCGGCCTCGGGGGCGCGCCGCCGCCGACCATGTGCTGCGAGCGCGGAGCGCCGCCAAGGAGGGGGCCGGCCTGGCGCGCGCGCGCCGGCCCACGTGGACCGGGGCCGCGCCGGGCGCGCGCCCCGCCCGTCTGCCGCCCGGGCTGGGGGTCACGGAAGGTAACAGCGTCGCCGTCCCGAGCTGGCCGCCCCCGCCAACGCCGCTGGGGTCCTTGGCATGACGCCCTCATCCCCCAGCCTGGGTGCGCCTCGCCCGACCGAACCCCGGCACTTTGCTGCAATGCAAGTGGGAGCGCGGGCGTGCAGGAGTGTTGGGGTGCGCCTGCACCCTCTCTCAGCGTGCCCGCCACTCGGCCCCGCCCGCGCCCTGAGCATTTGGGGTGTTAGCGGGGAGGGGGAGAAGCGCGCGCCGGGGTTGGTCCCGCGCAGCGCTCGCGGCTGCGGCAGCTACGCGCCCGCTCCGGGCAGAACAGGTTCCTTCCAGTTTGGGTGTGAGCTGCGCGCGCTGCGCTCGAGTTCCTGCTCCAGCGCCCACTTCCCCTAATTTCGTCAACTCGCGCACCCCCACAGTTCCCCTTCCGGGGGTGGGGAGGGAGTGCCGCAGTGGGCCCCAGGGAGCCCGCGGCCGGGCTGCTCCGGGTGCATTGCTTTCTCCGTCTTTGGTGCAGCGGCAGCAGCCACAGCATCCGCGTTGCGCGAAAGGGATGTGAGCAGCCCGGCTGAGTCAGCATCTTCAGCCCCGGGCGCGCGCGCACCCTCTGCCAGGCGGGAGGCGACGTCCGCACAGGTGCACGGCTGCCTGACCCGCGGGAGCCCCCAGCAGGGACCCGAAGGTTTAGAGAGTGTGTGCCCCTCGTTTCGAAATCCCGGTTCCCAAGGTCACTGTGAACTAAGCCGATGGTGCAGGAGAACCCTCAGTTACAGTTCTTCGTAGGGACAGAGCGTGTGTCCGAAGATCTTGGGCATTTCAGAGCCCGAGGGGGCGCAAACTTGGCTTCTTGGTCCCCACCTCACAAACCCAGGGCAAATTTGGGAACGGCTGCGGAGCAAAGACCGTGTACTCCGCGTTCCTCTGCGGACTTTGGCAACCGCTGCTCGGTCCCGCGGGGTTCAGAAAATATAGTTCTGATGTCCAACTCAGGAGAGCTTAGTTTTGAAGTGTGCACGGAGGGTCGCCACGGGGAGGAGCCGGCGATCTGAATTTTAGTATAAATCCTTGCTCGCTGATTGCCCTGACGATTTTGGGAGCCAGTCTACTGGATTAGATGTCACCCATTTCTATTAACAAGATCTGGTGTGGGTTAAGTGGGAAGCAGATGCGTTGGAGCCATCAGTATTCAGCCAGCATGGCTGCTGAGTAGGAGTGGTTTAACTTTGCGGATCATTAATTTCCAAATCTGTGAAATGGGAGTAAACGTGTGTTCCCAGAGCTGAACGATTTAATTTACGATGCCTGTAAAGTGTGGATCACCATTAAGTCCTTGGCAATTACCATTAATTCTTCTTGTTGTTTAGGGTTTATCAAAGCCAATTGCTAACTCCAAAAGACACCCTGTGAGAAATCTGTTATGTTCTTTAAAGAATCCACATGTATTAGCAAATGGATTTTAATCACAAAAAAGAAAACAGGTTTGAAGCTGGCGGACCTGTAAGCATAGTCTTTTATATTTAGAGTCTTACACTTTAGTATTGAGGACCTGCCCCTGTACCCCAAAAGGAGATGTCATGCTTGCATTTTAAAAACTTTTAATACGTTTGTTTTGTTTGAGATAGTGTCTCTCTGGTTGCTCAGACTGGTCTGGAACTTCTGGGCTCAAGTCGTGGTTCAGCCTCAACCTCCACAGAAGCTGTAGTCACAGCTATGTCCCATCTGACTGGAAATGTCATGTTTAATATGACACAGCAAAGCCAAGTGTGGTGGTACACACCTGTAATCCCAGCAGCTCAGGAGGCTGAAGCAGGAGAATTACAAGTTTGAGGTCTTCCTGGGCAACTTAGCAAGACCCTGTTTTCAAATGAAAAATAAAGAGCTGGGAGTGTAGCTCATGGTTAAGCACCCCTGGGTTCAGTCCCCAGTACTAGGAAAAAAAAAAGAATTCGGGCACATCATGTACTGTATTGTCTAATGAAACTCAGGGCTGTAGCCCATCATTTATACTGAGCAACTCTACCCAAGTCGAATAAAATCTCAGTGCTTTAGGTTCTAGACTTTTAAAATTAGACAGTGCCCTCTCTACCGTGGGTCACTGTCACTTTGGGGCTCAGCAGCCTGAAGCAAAAAAGAGAAAAAGTGGAAGAAAAAATTTTAAAAAATAGATAAAGCCTAAATTCCTATGGCTCAAATGATTAGAAAAATCCCATGTGAATACTTTGGCCAAATACAATCTGGTTATTTTGGGGGGAGGGCTAATAATGTTGTTATTAACATAGCAATTTAATTATTATTACTAATGTATTACTCTCTTATATTAATTATAATTAATTTTTTTATGTTTGCTTTGTCCCAGATTCTGAGTTAAGTGCCAGCCGTGTGATTTATTTTAACCCCATCATCAATCTTCTGCACTTGAGACTTATTATCCCCATTTTGCAGATGAAAAAGATGAGGCACAGAGAGAGCATTGGAGGGATTCGTTCAAGGTTACACCACATTCACAGATGTGCGCTGGCTCTTTTTGCAACTAGGGTTCATCCAAAGTTGACATTGATGTTGGCCATGTCCACTTGGACAGTGGAGAGGTGGCTGGACTCAGCCCAGCCTTGCTAGCTAGCCACAGACTCATGACTTGCCCACCCTAGTTAGAGACTGGCTTCGCCTCGTTCCCTTAGGCCTAGTGAGCTGAAAACCTCTGCCTTCTATTTTACTTGTCCAGGAAAAGTACTGCATTACCATGCTAATCAAACCCCCCCAAACAAAACTAACTCTGTTTAGTTCTAAATAAGAACAAAAGAACCTTTGGAGTCTGGAGTACAGAATCAAAAAAAAAAAAAAAAAAAAAATTCAGGAAATTAAGGGTTCAGCTCTCCTCTCGGCCTCTTCTGTAGGTCTGTCAGAGTCCAAGAGGCAGACAGAGCCCCTCTGGCCAGCCCTTCCTTGACCGTGGGCAAGACTGCCCTTAAAAAGTCCCTCAACATCTTCTTGGGAAACACTGGCTCCTCAGAGTTGTCCCAGGACTCTCTCTTTTCTAGCCCTCTTGCTCAGGGTCATTTGCATGAGAACAGATTCCTTTGTGCACAGTTGGCCTGCCTGTTGTCTGTCCACGTTGAGAGTCCCTCAAGTCTTGGGGGTGGGTTGCTAGGCAGATATGACCCTGGCTTGCAAATAAGCTCACTGTATTTACCAGCCTGTGAGAACTTCAACTTGGGTAAGTAGATTGAAAAGAATCTTGTCTGGAACTGGGGTGGGGTAGGGGCGTCCAAAAGCCTGCTTTTGGCTGCTGGGTCTTCACAGCAGCCACAGAAGAGGGGGGACATGTGAGGGGACTTTGAGGGAAAGCCTCAATTGCTCACCTTTCTGGTTGCCTTTTTCCTGTCTCTATTCCACCCACCTGTCTTCCCACCTAAGAGGCTGAGGTGAGCAGCTTGTATTCCAAATCTTGCTTTTGAACTTTAATATCTGCCTGTCCAGTTGGCAGAGAACTCCAAAAACTTGGGAACCTTTTTGGTGAACTGATGGTCTGAGTAGATAGTCTGAGTTTATTGTATGGGTCCCCCTCCCACATTGATAATTTTTTGTTTGTTTGTTTTCATTTGTTTGGGACCAGGATTGAATTTAATCCCCAGCTCTTTTTATTTTTTGAGACAGGATCTCCCTAAGTTGCTGAGGCTGGCCTTGAACTTGTGATCCTCCTGCCTCAGCCTCCTAAGCTGTTGCTGGGATTACAGGTGTGTGCCACCAAGCCCAGTCCCTTTGATAGGAATGTGAGGGTTTGCCAAGGGGTTACAGGGCAGCTAGTGGTGCCGCTGCTGATGCCCACGGTGTTTGCTGGGCTCACTGAGTGAACCTGTGTAAGGGCCCTGGTGTTATGCAGGTCTCCCTGGGTGGCTCTGTAGGAGGCCTGGTTCCTGGGGAATTGAGGAGAATGGAGACCAGAGGAGTCCAGAGCAGGCAGGGAGAAACTTGGGGGAGGACAGGCATGGCGGAGGTGAGCCAAGAGGGTGCAGAGCATGAGAGGAAGGCAGGAGGGGGCCAAGGGCATGTGTATTGGGGACAACAGGGTCACCTACAGTGGTGGGGGCCTGCAGCTCTCAACCTTCCCTCACACCCGGTTACCACCCGCAGCAGTGTCCGTGGTCCATCCCCGGGTGTGTCCCAGACTCTGTAGTAACTTCTGATTTCAACACTGAATGTTGCTCCTGGACTTCTCAGTCTTCCTAGTTCACTGCTCCTTTGATTTTGTCATACTCTGAATGCTTAAACGGAAAGATAATAATACAAAAGAAAGAGCACAGAGTCTTGAGGAGGGTTCCAAAAAGTATCTGGAGCTGTGCCAGTGTCCTAAAAAACTCGGGTTCTGCTGGGCACGGTGACGTGCACCTGTAATCCCAGCAACTCGGGAGGCCGAGGCAGGAGGATTGCCAAGTTCAAGGCCATCCCCAGCAACTTAGCAAGACCCTCTTTCAGAATTAAAAAAGAAGAATTGAGGCTGTAGCTCAGTAGAAGACAGCAGTCCTGGGTTCATTCCCAAATACAAACAAACAAAAAACCCAGCCCATACACAAAACCCAGGTTCTCAGAACAAAGTCCTGTATTTAGGAGTAAATCCATGTCCTGTTAAACTTGAAGCTACAGTTGTGGCAGTGAAATTTAGTAGGAAAGTGCCGTGTGTGGAATCACGGGCTTTTTTGTTTGAGACGGCATCTCCCGGTGTTGCCCAGGATGGTCTCGGGTTCCCGAGTTCCAGCAGTCCCCAGAAGCTGGGACTGCAGATGTGTGTGTGTGTCACGTTGTGTGGATGAACCCACTGGCTTTTGCCCCAGAGAAATCAAGCTTTCTTTGGGAGGTCATTGAGATGGCTTCACTTACCGTATCCCTCAAGTTCCAGGGAATAAGAGACGCACCCTCTGTCTGTTCTTGCCTAAGGGGGGTTTGTGTGTGCCAACTTCCTCTATCTTGTCTAAACACTGCTTGGTTCCTTGGAACAGTAAGTGTTGCGCTTCCGTCCTAAGCTTTTAGGACCAGTGTGTCCATTTATTTCCAGGTGACTAAGGGATGATGACAAAAACCTGGCAGAGCACTTGGAGGATTGTGCTGTGAACAGGAGGGGCGGGGCAGCTGCCCTGCTGTGGTGGGTGGAGGGCTCCAGTCTCCTCAGTGAGCTTGGCTTGGCAGGGGTTTTCCTTCCTTCCTTCCCATGCCCCCCTTTTTGGTCCATTGGGACAGCCTTGGTTCATCCGCAGCCACTTGTGAGCCCTGGTGAATACATTTGTCTCCCAGGCCACAAAACGAAGGTCCCTTCTCTTCAAGTGTTTATTGTCTAATTCAGATGGCAGGACTCGTGCATGATTGTTGCCTAAGGTAGCCTTTCAACAAGTGAGTGCAGTTTTGTGTGTGCAAATTACAGTGAGGAGGGATTCACGAAGTTCATCACAGGTTAAAGGAAGGATGAGACGAAGCTGGATTTTTTCAGGGTGGGGTGGATCAGGCTGGGCCTTCATTGTTCTTGTCAAATGCACTCATTCAGCAAATATTGATTGAACACCCTCTGGGCAAGGTACTGGAGCAGGCAGTGCATAAAACACCCATCATCCCTGCCCTAACTGAGTTTACACACTCCGAGTTGAGGATCTTGTCTGAACACCCAGCCAAGTGTCGCGGCTAAGTAGTGCTTTTTGGATGTTTCTCACACTGAAATGTAATTCCCACTTAACGAGCATCAGCCAAAGGGAGATTCCCATCCCACCCACCCTGCATCTTGACCTCATCCTTACATTGTCCAAAACTAGACTTGCTGGAAGGTGGGGTATGCCAGCGATGCCAGTTGTCAGCAGACTCCACCCAGCACCGGGACCTAGCTCAGGGTGAGCCAACATGGTACAGTCAGCCGCTGGATTGGGTAATAAGGAACCCTAGTTTGGAACTTTGAAAATGCAAACCGGAATGACTCTTCACTTTCCCTTTGGGGTGGCTGGTGGCTGTCATGTGTAGCTTCCACCTTCTCTGGGCTCAGAATGCCGCAGAAGATGTGTGACAAACTGCTGTAGCCAAGACTTGCCCCTAGCAGCATGGAGCTGGGATGTCACCATCGACACTCAGACTAGTTTTGTTTAATATTACTTTTTAGTAATGCTTGGGGCTTGCATAGTACTTTTTAAAAGTGTTTTCATATTTGTTGATCTCTCTAATCCTTAAAGCAGTGGGGAGAGAGAGAGAGAGAGAGAGAGAGAGAGAGAGAGAGAGAGAGAGAGAGAGAGAGAATGAATGAATATAATAGTAGCTAACATTTCTGAGCCCTTTCTGAGAATTTGTTGGATCATCTCATTCTGACATGGTATTCTGGTGGAGGAAGTTTCCTGTGGTTGTTTTTTCATAGGGAGGAAATGGAGACACACACTCTATAACCTAACCAGCGTCACACAGCCAGAAAATGACTGCTGAACCCACATTCTCCTGGCAACGGACCCACACATCCCCCAAATCAAGTCCCCAAAAGGAAAATTTGCCAAGTAACTTTCACTGAATTGGAAATTTGCCCCCCAAGTTGGGGTCCTGACTGTACTTCTGGCCTTACGTCCGCCTTCGATGTTCTTAGATAAGACTGACTGGAGCAGGTCTCCGTGTGCCCAGGATGCCATAATGCAAGCCCACAGATTGGGCAGCTAAGCAACAGTCATTTATTTCTCCCAGTTCTGGAGGCTGGAAGTCTGAGATCAAGGTGCCAACTGACTTGGCAGGAGGAGGGCTGCCTTCTGGCTCATCAGATGGCCACCTGGCCGTGTCCCTACCTTGTAGAACAAGTTCTCCTGTATGTGTCCATAAATGCATTCATGAGAGCCCTACTCACATCTTGTCTCACCCTGTGACCTCCCAGAAACCCATCTCCTGATACCATTGATTAGGGAATTAGGGCTTCAGCATACACGTGTGGGGGTACATACACCTTCAGTCTACAGCAGGATCTGACCCATTTCATCGAAGAGGTGGATAGGATTGGATCTGGAGCAAGGCTAAATTCACAAACAGACCGAGAAGCACTTAAGAAGGAGTTACCCTGGTTCAGTGGCACTCCTGTGATCCCTCCCAGTGACTCTGGAGGCTGAGGCAGGAATATTGCAAGTTCATGGTCAGCCTGAGAACTTAGTGAGTCCCTGTCTCAAAGTAAAAAATAAAAAGGGCTGGGATGAAGCTCAGAGGTAGAGCACCCCTGGATTCAATCCTCAGTATCAGTAAAATAAGTTGTGGATAAAATTACTTGATATCCGGGGTTCTCTTTAAAATAATACAGTATACGTGGAAGGGTGAGGCCAAGGGACGTGGGAGGGGGGGGGATGTTTCCATCAGAATGGCCACGTGTTGATAGTTGTTGAATTTAAAGGTTGGGTAGGAATGTGTGAGTTTCTCAACTTTGGTATGTTGGACAGCAGCCATAATGCAATTTTGGACAAATAATAAGCAAATGTAGCTCTGTAAAAAATTCCTTAAAAATTGGCCAACACGCTCCTGGGAATGGATTTCAGGTAGTCTGAGCCATTTCTCCCTTGGCCACACCCTTTAGGTTTTTCTTAAGTGGAGAGAGTTTTAGAAAAGCAGGGGTGTCCGGAGGCTGTCGACCTTCTCTGGTTCTGGTTGGTCTCCAGGACCAGGTATGATTTCTGTAGGAGCACTGGGTTTTGGAATGAGTGGCACCAGGCCACCTTGGCTCTCCCAGATTGGCTTCTGCCACGTGGCTTCCTTCTGGGTCAGTCTCAATAGGTGGTCCCTTCGTCAAACTCAGCTGGATATGCTGTGCCCTGCTGTGGATGGGTTTCCTGGCACTGTTAGGTCCCCAGAAGAGAGATTCCCAACAGCTGGGTCTGACCTGAGGGCTGCAAGCTGAAAGAAAGAAAGGAGCCTTTTAATGGTCACCCTGCAGCCTGCGTGGGGGCATGCTATCGAAGATGTTCTCTGCAACCAGGCATGGTGACACATGACGGGAGGAGGATTCACAAGTTCAAGGCTCGCCTGGGCAATTTAGCAAGACTCTGTCTTAAATAAATAAATAAATAAATAATAAAGGGCTGGGGATGTCGCTCAGTGGCAGAGTGCTCCTGGGTTCAACCCCCCAGTACTGGGGGGAGAGTGTTCTTTGTCTCCTTGAGCCAGCCCTATATGTTCGGATCCATAAGGAAGGGGCCGTAAGGATGTTGGTTTCACGGAGATGTTAAATGACGCTTTGTCCTTGCTCTGGTGGTAACTGGGCCTCCCATGCCACCCAGGCCTGGGCCAGGCTGAAGCAGAGCTGAGGGAGCACCCATCCCTGGCTGGATTGGCGAGGGCCCTGGAGGGAGGGAGAGCTCTAGGCGTTGCCGATTGCTTCACCCTGGTGCTGTGGGACTCTCCTGCACCGATGCCAGGGACTGCGGACTTCTTAGCTTCCTCCTTACCTGTGGCCCTGCCATTCCTGTGTGCCTTCTCAGTAGAGCAGCCTGAGTGAGGGCTTCTGTTTCAATGCAAGTCACATCTGGCCACTGTTGTGTCCTTGTGCCGACCCTCCTGTGGCTTCGTATCTCAGCAGAGGCCTCCTGCTTGCTCTCTGGCTCCAGTGTGCACTCTTTGGCCCTCCACGGCCTTGGCTTTTTTTTTTTTTTTTTTTGGGTGGTGCTGGGAATTGAACCCAGGGCCTCAGGCTTTCCAAGCAAGCACATCCTCAACCACTGAGCCACATCCCCAACCCTCTACATTGGCTTCTTAGCTGCTTCTCACCTGCACTAGACCTTGGCCTTCGCTGGCTTCTCTGCCTGCTGTACCTTCTCCCCGTGGCCTGTTTCCTTACCTCCAGCACATCCTTAGACAAAATGCATTTCTTGCCCAGCGTCATGGGCCACCCTCTGTAACTTGGCGTCTGTCCATCCCTGCACTCCTGAATCCCCTCCTGTTTGACTTTCTCTGCGTGACTCACATTTTACTTATTGCATTCCCTCCTCCTCCCTACGATAAAAGTAAGTGGTGTGAGGGCAGGGGTTTCCTGTCCCATTCGTGGATGAAGACCTGCCACCCACCTGTGTCAGTCACCTTGGGCCGACCCGTGACGGGACATATGGGGGGAATGATTTCAGGCCACCTGGGCAGCTGGTGCCCGAAGCCCTTCCTGGCAGCCCCAGTGTGACTGCTGCCCGGCTCCCCCCAGCACACAGACCATGTGATTTGGCAGGTAAAACAACAGAATTCGGCAACCAGAGACTCCGGCTCCCCCGCTGCCTTGTCTGTTTTGGCCTCAGCTCATGCAAAGCTTTTGTTTCAGGAAAACCAACAGAGCCCTCCGCCAGCTAGGTCTGCTGGCTCCGTGTTGTTGCAGCTGTGTTCAGGGTTCTGCAGGAGGCTGCTTGGCCGCAGGGAGGCCTGTGGGGAGCCAGGGTCAGGTGATGGAGCGGACGGCTCAGGAAGCCAAGGACTTCCAGCTCTGGGTGACTGCTCAGCACATCTTCAGGTGGCCATATCCGGTCCCTTCTTGCCGACAGCCTGCCCGTGGGTCATTTCTGTGCTCATTAGTGCCTTTACCCGTTAGCAAGCTCAGGAACTGAAGGAAGGGTTACACCTTCCCATGCTTAGTGGCCCTGCGTTAAAATAGAGCTCAGGGACTGAGGATGTAGCTCAGTAATAGAGCATCTGTAGCATGTGTGATGCCCTGGGTTCCATGCCCAGTGTTGCAAAAAAATAAAATAAGATGGAGGTTGAAAGGGAGAACGGGCATCATTGGTAAAGCTGATTGGCAACTCGAGTCTGTTGTACTTCTGCCTGGGGAGCTTGGAGATGGGGGGGGTTGTTGATACTTGGATTCAGCAAGGATTGGTCACAATCCTTTATGCTCTGGTGGGACAGATGGGCTTTGGATGTGGGATGTGTTGAGTAAGGTGGTCAAGCACCTTCCACCCCAGTGGAAGAAAGGGTGAACATTTAATTTGCCAAAGACAAACACCTCTAATCCTAGCAACTAGGGAGGCTGAGTCAGGAGGATTACAAGTTCGAGGCCAGCCTCAGCGGTTTAGCGGGATCCTCTCACTCTTGTTTCAAAATAAAAGGGCTGGGGATGAAGGTCAGTGGTAAAGCACCCCTGAGTTCCATCCCCTGTACCTCCCTCCAGAAAAACAAAGACCCTCCCCTCCCCACAAGTTCTTCCTTCGCTGGGAGGAGAGCAGACCACTCTTCCCTGTCCTTCCTGAGAGTGATAAGGAGAGTTGGGAGAGTAACCTCAGATAAAGTCCAAGGCAACAAATGGGACCGATTTCTTGAGCTCAGCTAAGCTCAAAGTCTCAGCTTGAATCTTGACCAAAGTCCATGGCTTGGCATTCATTGAATAGCTAGCTGGTGTGCCTTTTCCCTTGATTTAAATAAGTGAATAAATAAATAAACTGGGAAGGGATTAAATGTCTCCCCCGTAGTATGGTAGACTGGCTAAATCAGCTTATTTCCCTTCTATGAAAATTTTAAGTACTATGTTAACAATTCTCTTTGAAAATCCTCAAAGGAATGTTTTATCACGAAACGCTAAAGAAAAACAATCTATTTATGTTCCCACCTTAATTTTAACCTCTTTCTTAAGTGAAATTTTTTTTTTTTTTCCCTCCTGAATTCTTGTACATTGGGTCACTCTGAAATGGATTATTGACTAGGAATGAGGCCACGCTAAAAAAACTAAGCAGCTTTAAGAAGAAAAGCCGCCTAGGACTATTGCTCGTGGTCAGAAGCCAGTAGAATGAGGCTGGGAATTACCCAGCAGGTGAACAAGTATTTGTTGAGCACCCTCCTCGTTCAAGAGCCTTCTGGAAAGGGAGAAGTATTTGGGGGCTAAAGGTCAACAAATACTGGTTGAATCTAATGGCACTTGAAATAAGTTGCCTTTTGGAGAGTGGAAGAATTTAATTTCTGAACAGTTGATTCACTTGTCTCCGGATGACATGACTGTTTATTTGGGCTTCCTTTTATTTTGATTAAGGTCAGTAGTGCTGGGTAGAGAGTGGTACCTGCGTGTAATTAATCCCAGTGGCTCTTGGGGGGCTGAGGCAGGAGGGTTGCAAGATTGAGGACAGCCTCAAGTGACTTCGGGAGATCCTTAGCAGTTTGGTGAGACCCTGCCCCAAAATAAAAAAAATAGAAAGGATTGGGAATGTGGCTCAGGGTTAAGTGCTCTTGGTTCAATTCCCAGGGTATGTATTGTCTGTGTGTATGTGTGCACATATACGTGTATGTGTGTGTGTGTGTGTGTGTGTGTGTAGATGGTACTATGTTCCCATTCTTTTTTATTTTATCTAGGTCTTCCAGCTATCTTCATCCATTGGGGCTGACCATTGGGTTCCCTGATAGAGATACACAATTGGAAATAGCATGTGGCATAAGCCCAGCCCTAGTGGCATCTTTATTTCTTATAAATAGATTCTTAGTTCCTTCCCTGGGTTGGGTGTTCAGCTGAGGTTTTTATTGGATCCACCACCTCAGCTCCGTGTCTCCTTACTAACCTTGTAAACTGAGTGCTTGTGAGCTAAGGGCAATGTTGTTTGCTTCTTGGCTCTATTTGTAGCCTTGAGCGTTTGAGAGTCTAGTCTTCGATTCCTGACTTTCAAAACCCAGTCTGCTATGTTGTGTTTGTGTTTGGTCACTGAGGCTGAGTCATCCGCAGTGAGGCTAAGCCATTTCCTTTTCTTCCAGGATGACAGTCATGATGTTTTGGAGTGCACCTTGCTACCTCAAGAGTGTCCAAGAACTAGCAGCATAGGCCCCACTTGGAGGCTAATTAGAAATGCAGAGCCCAGGCCCCAGCCTTACCCACTGGTGCTATGGGGGTCTCGCTAAGTTGTCCAGGAACTTGTGATCCTTCTGCCTTGGCCTCCCACGGTGTGTAGGTTTGAATCTACATTTCATTAAGCATAAAATTCAAAGCTAATTCCTGTGTACATCCATGTGGGGACTCACACATGCTGGGCAAAATATTCTCCTACTGAGCTAGAATCCCAGCCCTAAATTTTCTTCATAAACTTGTCATGACTACAATGTAAAGGGCTATATTTCCACTAAAATTTTGTTTGTTTGTTTGTTTTTTCTGGTGCTGGGGATTGAACCCAGGGCCTTGTGCATGCAAGGCAAGCACTCTACCAACTGAGCTATGTCCCCAGCCCTCCACTAAAAATTTTTTGAAAAAAATTTCTAACATTTAATCATGAAAATTACAAACATGTAGCAAAATGGAAAGCATTTCTACAATGACTAGCCATATACCCTCCATCTGTCTTCTATTACTGTGTTTTACATTCCGCCCCCACCCCAAATTAATTTCTATCAAGATTTCTTATGGAAATGTTAGGTAAGAGCATGGCTGTTACAAAGAATCCTGTCATAAGGGTCATAAGGGTCTCGTTCTTCTAGAATTCACAATGAGTTTAAGGTCACATTTAATTTGGGGATTTCTTGTGAATCAAGAGAAATTTGGGAGTGGGAGTCGGGGAGGCCTGGTATTTGGTAGAGTTGGGGGCTGGTCCTTTTCCCACCCAGAATACTGGGCCTCAGTCTTCCCATGTATACCGTAAGGGGGTTGAAAGAGGTCATCTCTGATGTTACTGCCAACCCCGTAACTATAAGTCTAGTGCAAATATCATCATCGTCATTATTTTTCAGGTGGAAGAAATTGATGAACCAGTTAAATATTCAAATAAGAGGGAAAACATCTGTTGGCGTGGAAAAATGATTATTTCCTGAGCTACTGAGTAAAACACAGCTGTACGGGCGGTTTTAATTCTGTTTTCTTGTCAGTTTTTGTTCTTTCAGGAAACCTTAGAGAAACCTCAACCATCTGGAACTCAGAAACTCACTGGGGGCTGACTGCAGCTTCTAGAACATCCAGGTGTTCTGCAGATGAGAGAATTTGTCCTGCAGTCACCAGATGGAGTCCCAGACAGATGCCAAGCTTGGGCTGCGGCTCTAACATCCCTGAATACAGAGGGGTCACTTGCAGAGTTGCCAGAAGGGCCCTCAATGACACCGACACGTCTAGTCATCTCTATGAAGCTGCCGTGGGAAACATCTCCCCTCGTGAGTCAAGCCAAGTCCGGGGCTGCCAGTGTCCTGACTCCTGTGAATTAGGATTCCAGATGGGGGCCTCGTTTCTGTACTCCCCGGCATCCCCCCAGCCATCACATCCACCACCACTGCCACCAGTAGGTTCTGGAAAACTCTACTCCTAAGGGACCTGCTGCATTAAAAGTGAGCAGAGAGGAAGCGCTCGGAAAAGTCTCCGCTGGTGGCCTGCCATCGTTCCAGACACCAGGAGTCTCCCCCTTGTCACCATGGGCTGGCTTTTTCTAAAGGTTTTGTTGGTAGGAGTGAGTTGCTCTGGATTTCTTTATCCCTTCGTGGACTTTTGCCTCAGGGGGAAAACGACGGGCCAGAAACCAAATATCGTGATCATTTTGGCCGATGACATGGGGTGGGGTGACCTAGGAGCAAACTGGGCAGAAACGAAGGACACTGCCAACCTTGATAAGATGGCTTCAGAAGGAATGAGGTGAGTGTGGAGGATGCCACGCCAGCATCTCTTTGGATGACTCACCCCAGTTCCTGTAGGGGAAGGGGCAATGTCAAGCCCTTAAAACAGCAACGGATGGGTCCACGTTGCTTTTATTAATGCGTTAATTTATCTGGGTGAAGCCAGTACAGCGTCATGAAGAAACCCATCTACCCATTACCCACCCACCCATCTACCCATTCACCCATTCATCCATCCACCCACCCATCTATCTATCTATTCACCCATCCACCCATCCTTCCACCCACCCTTCCACCCATCCACCCTTCTGTCCACCTATCCACCCACCTACCCTCCAACAATCCATCCACTCACCCATTTACCCATCTGTTCATCCACCTACCCATTCATCTATCCATCCATCCATTTATCCGATGACATTGTATATGTACACATTAGGAGCTATAGAGGTGAGCAAAATAAAAATTCTTGCCCCCGTTTACTCACCATCTGGCAGATGACGCAGGTTAAAAGGAAGGTAAGAATTACAACTGACACTGGGCATGGCAGTGCATGCCTGTAATCCTAGTGGCTCCGGAGGCTGAGGCAAGAAGATCTCTAGTTTAAAGCTAGCTTCAGCAACTTAGCAAGGCCCTAAGCAATTTAGTGAGACCCGGTGTCAAAATAAAATATAAAAAGGGATGGGGATGTGGCTTAGTGCCCCTGAGTTCAATCCCTGGTACCAAAAAAAAAAAAAAAAAAAAAAAAATTCAATTGAGTCTTACATGAATCTGCATCTGGAGTTTTTTGGATCCCAGAGGGCAGGATGTAGAACCCAGCCTGGGGACACAAGGGAGAAGATGACCTTTGAAGAGCAACTGAGAGCCAGTGGGGCACACGTCTGTGTAAGTAGATGGGACTAACATTCAAGGCTAACCTTTAAGTCATGCTGAATTAATTCTGAGGGACCACAAGAGGGGAGACTGTTGAGCAGTGGGCCGGAGTGTTCATAACGGCCATTGCAGATTTTTGCTCAGACCCCTGGCTTCCTTCCCCACCTAGATGGAGAACGAGTGTCAGAGCTTTCTGACGTCTGTATTTTTGCCCTGGACAGATGTGGATCTGATTGGCCGGCTTGTTTCCTGTCTGCACTGGGTTAAACTCCCACCCTGGCTCAGCCATCCGCCTGGCCGCTCAGGAGAACATGGGACATCTCCACAGGGCTTCAGCCACTTATGTCCCTGAACTCAGAGCTTTCCCCCAGAAGTAGGGACAATGGCATTTCCTCTCTCCTCCTACAACCTCCTCCTTGCCTCAGCCCAGGAGAACTTTCTAGAATCACTCCTCTATTTCCAATCCTTCACGGACATTTTGTGTCTCTTAAGGATAAAGTCCATCCGTCCATTTATCAGATGACGCTGCCTATGTGTGTATCAGACACTCTGTACAGTGTCTCACCAGCTGGTTTTCATCTCCACCCTCCGTCTTCCCCATCGTGGGCTCTTCTTGCCTCCCCTGGACGGGCCCCACTCCCCCCCTCTGTGGTGGGTTCTTCTGGGGCACTGTCCACATCCTCTGCTGCTTAGGTCTCAGTTCCCTCAGGAGAGGTGTCCTCGATGCCTAAGGTACACTACTTAACGTGGTGACTGTTTATGCATCTGACCGCCTGTGTTGGGTTGAAGAGCGTCCACTCCCACCACCCATGTCCACCCAGAACCCCCGAATGTGACCTCATTTGGAAACAGGGTCATCTTTGTGAATATAATTAGTGAAAGACCTTAACGATAGCATAATGAATCTAGCGGGTGGGACCAAAATCCTAGGGCCCTGATAAGAAGAGGAGAGGACACTGGAGAAGAAGATCATGTGAAGGGGGGACGGAGCTGGCAGGGACGTGTGGGTCTACGCCGGCGGCTGCCTGCAACACGGGAAGCCAGGGGAGCTGAGCGTTGAGTCTCCCTCCGTCCCGCAGAGGGACCAGCCCTGCCGATGTCTTGATTTCAGACCCCTGGCCTCCCACTGCGGTGCGAAGCCTCCCAGTTGTCATAGGTCATGGCAGCTGCAGAAAACGCATGTACTTCCCTTCCAGTTCTGGGCTTCAGGAAGAAAAGTAGTGTGTCATCCTGCCTCGTCCCCCGTCCCCCACCCCCTTAGGTCCCTAGCAAGAGCACAGGGAGGGCCTCCCACGGATGAAGCAGCTAACAAACAGCTGATCATCAATAAATGAGCTGAAACGTCACCTCATTTTGCAGGTAGGAACTTCTCTTCTGGGGAGACGGTTAGCCCAGATGATCACGTTTACCAGCCTCAGGGACCTGGGTTGCCGAATATGTAAGAACTTCTGAAACTTTCCGTTTCCAGCAGGTTTGTGGAGAGAGAACCAGGCCCGTTATTTCAGTTGCGATCTGGGAGGGTAGACATTGTCCTCCTGAGCTGTCCCCACCAGCACACTCGTCCTGAGCAGAAAGGGTGTCTCAGAGTCAGGCCCAGTTCGGTGGGCTTTCCTATTTACCTTCCTTTATGAGTGCATTCTGTCCGTCGGGCCCGTGACAGCGGCCAGGTGTGCTGCCTTTGGGCCTCTGAGGTCAATGTGTTTTCATTCTGTGCATATTGCTAACAGGAAAGCTGAACTTCCTGTGAGGCCGCGGAGTGATGTGTCGCTGGCTTCTTCCCCTGCCTGCTCCTGGCCAGTGGGGGACCATGAACTCTTTCTTGTGCCAAACAGGGTTGAGGTGTGACTTGAGAAAGTGTCTTTCCTGTTGTTCCTTTTCATTAGAGTATTGTATTCCTAGGACTGCAGGTACTAACTACTACAGTTGGCTGGCTTAAAACAGCATTAACCCAGCCAGGCCTGTCATTCCCAGCAACTCGGGAGGCTGAGTCAGGAGGATCTGAATGAAGTTCAAGGTCAGCCTCAGCCACTTAGGCCCCAAACCACTTAGGGAGACCCTGTCTCAAAATTAAAAAAGAAGAGGGCTGGGGATGTAGCTCAGTGGTAAAGCACCTTGGGTCAATCCTCAGTACCAAAAAAAGAAAAAACGCTAATCCGGCCTTTCAGAATGCAGGAGGTCAAAATCAAGATGTCCGCAGGGGGTGGTTCCTTCTAGAATCTCTAAGGAAGAATCTGTATGTGCCTCTGTCCTTGCCTCTCTCCTAGCTTCTGCTGCAGGCTAGAAGTCTTGTCTTGCAGACTCCAATCTCTGCTTGGTTGTCACATGATGTTCTGGTGTGACAGTGTCCACATCTCCCTCTTCTAATAAAGATACCAGTCAGTGGACTTAAGATCCACCCTCATCCCATCTGACCTCATTTCAACTTTATCATATCTGCAAAGACCCTGTTCCAACTGAGGTCACAGTCCCAGGTCCAAGATTGGCATGATCTTTGTGGGAAATCATCATCCCACCCAGTACCATCAACTATACCATATAATCTCTGTTCCTGTGCTCCTAACATGGTCGGTAATGCAGTAGGTGCTCAATAAATGTTTGCTGCCTCGAAGAGTAAATCTCTTGCTTAAGAGGGCAGACTCTGGGGCCGGAGGGCTTGGCTTTAAATCCTGACTCTGTGTGACCTTCACATACTTGCTTTCCTCTCCTGTCAATGGGGACGATGACAGCACGTCCCTCCTAGGATGTGGCGAGGCCTGTAGTAGACATGGAGACGTGTTGGCTGTGGTTACTTTTGTTATTGTTATTAGAAGCAATGCCCATTTGGATCGCTGTGCATTCGGCTCCTCAGCATGAAGAAAGGTCTAAATGATAAGTCATGGAAAGTGAATGTGGAGTTCCGGAGACGGGTCCCTGTCCCTGCACATGGGGGAACACCTGTGCTGTAGTCCACACAGCAGCGCGATGACAGTTGAGCCTCGCGGAGTGCTCAAGGTACCCAGCCTGGACATCAACCCATTTAATTCTTGCTCTCACCGTACCTGTCTCTTATTACACGGGCGAGGAAATGGAGGGTGAGTCGCTCACCCAGGGTCGGTGAGGGACTAAGCCAATATTGAAGCCCAGTTTCCCGCATTTTAGAGCCTTGTCCTCTAAGAGTTGGGAGGAATCGGGGAATGAGCATGGAGGCTTGGGTTGGCTTTGCAGCCAAAGGCTTGGGGACTGGTGAAGGTTGGAATCTCAGCACTTCCTCTGCCTTGGGTGCTTGTGGAAGGATTTTGTGCCGTGCCTTTATGAGGCCATCTGAGAAATATGTTAGAGACGTCAGTCATTGGGAAAGTTGATGTAGCTGTCGTCAGGAGGCCCAGCCTGCGGGGAGGTGCTTGCTGCCTTTGTAGACGTCTGCACTCTTACCCCACTGACGCCCCTTCATCTGCAAGCTCCTCTTCATTCTCCTACCATCGCACTTATTTCTGTCTAGAAAACCTGCCTTCCCCTGCCCCAGGGCCTTTGCGGTGGCTGCTCCTCTCACCGCCAGCTCACTGCGTAGGTCTTGTCTGGTCTCTTCTCATCCTTCTGGTCTCTTCTCCACTCAGACGTCACGCCTTGGAGAAGCCTTTCCTGGCCTTTTCTCCATTACTGCCTCCTTCCCATACGTGCCCTTCCCTCTTTCTCCTGCCCACTCCCTTGTGTTTTTGGTACTGGGGACGAACCCAGGGGCATTTTACCACTCAGCCTGGCCACGTTGCTGAGGCTGGCCACCAACTCGTGACCCTCCTGCCTCAGCCTCTGGGATCGCAGCCTTGCCCCTCCCATCTGCCCCTCCCACCCGGCCCTGCTTTGCTATTGAAATGATCTTCTGTGCTCCTCCGCTACCTGTTTCTCACAGTAGAGGGGCAGCCCTCTCACGTAGTGTTTGTTCACGCATCTGTGCTCCTGGAGCTGAGCTGTTAGGCGTGCGCGTGCGAGTTAGCCACAGCTTGGGATCTGGAACCAGGCTGCCGGGGTCTGTTGGTTGCTGGCTGTGGGGCGCTGGGCTCATTGCTAGACTTGCTGGGCCTCAGCGTGTTCCTCCTACAGTTGAATGATGATGGCACGTACGTGACAGTGTGGTTGGGAGGAGCAGATGAGTAGGTGTCTTGTGAGGGGGGGAGAATGCACAGTGATGGCGAGAGGGGGTCCCGACAGCCAGGCCAGATGCTGCACTCATTTGAATGGCTGGTTCAGAAGGGACGCTGAGGTGGGGGTGTGCCCACACTTACTTACATCCTCCGCCACAGCCGACTTTGCACCTTGCTCTCACTTCCTCCCTGCCCCCCCTCCCTGCCCCCCTCCCTGCCCCGATCAAGTCAGTGCTGCTCCGGGAGTTCCAGGCAGTGGCTTCAAGGATCAGTGCTCATCCAAAGGTCAGAGGCTTCCACGGACTTGAGGCTGTTTCTAAAAAGGGCCTTTAGGAATGAAATGAGCTGTCAGTTCAAACACCTGCTTTGGTTTGGTTTTTCTGTTCTCAGAACTTTTTTTTTTTTTTTTCCTTTCTGGTACTGGGGATTGAATCTAGGGGTGCTCCACCACTGAACCACACCCCCAGTCCTTTGAATTTTTAAAATTTTTAAGATAGCTTCTCACTTAATAGCTGAGGCTGGCCTTGAATTTAGGATCCTCCTTCCTCTGCCTCCTGGGTAGCTGGGATTATAGGTGTGCGCCACCACACCTGGCTCAGAATGGAGTTTGGCGAGAATTCATCCTCCCTCTTGCATCTCAGGACTCTTTTTCTGAGCCATCCCGCCTCGAGAATTTGGTAGTAACTAAAGGAGGGTGTGAAGCAGACTGGCATCTGTCCTACAGGGGACTTGGGGGGAGGTCTGGCTTTTGGTGATGTCTGCTGCACTCTCTGGGAGTGGGACAGAAAGGACATTCTGAACAAGACTGATATTACCAAGAAAAGGACCCTCCCCCAATCATAGAGAAAAGGAACCCAGACGCAGGGCTGGGAGGACCCCGGCTGGGGAGAGGTCCTCTCGTCCTCTGAGCGTCACGTTAACTCTGGGTTGTTTGCCTTCTCCTTGTGAGCTCTCGGCTCTGGGGTCAGGCAGCTTTCCGTCTCTGCACGTGAGTAAATAGGTCAAGTAGATGTAAAAGTCCCACGGTGACCACCTATCAACTGGGGAAAGGCACAGGCTCAGCTAAAGAGGCAGCAGGGTTTTTGTCTTGTGGCTGTTTAATAGATGGGGACGTGGGGACACACAGTGACCCACATGGTAGCCAATCATAGAGAAAAGGAACTGAAATATTAACCAGCGGGGCCGTGGTGCCGGCCTGCCTAGCCTGCAGGGTCAAAGGCGACTGCTATCCTCGGTCTTCTTTTAAGCCTGTCATGGGACAATGAATCTCTGCTAAGGACCCGTCAGGAGACAAATGTGGGGAGACCCCAGTCAGCTCTGCCCTTCAGAGTCATAAGTCCTGGTGGCAAATACAGACAAGAGACCCACCTTGAGATGCAGGCGGGGGCAGGAGCTCGCCCCGTCTCCTGCCCCTGGAGCCTTCCCGTCACACGGATTGGATGTGACTGACTTGACAGATCTAGCGCGGCTCTCACACGTTGGTCCCTGGGAAGAAAGACAGAGCCTCGGTGCTGGGCTTCTCGCCTTCTGGATGGTAAAGCCCAGGGTGAGAGGCCATGTGAAAGATGGCGCTTTGGGGCTCCAGGAGGGGACAGCATTTCCATCCAGCAGAGCCAAGGGGGCTTCCATAAAGACCATCTGTTGGGACCTGAATACTGAGACCTTAAGATTGTCAAAATTACCGATGGGGAGGGAAGGGTGCCCTAGGCAGCCCGGAGAGCTGGACTGAAGGCCTAGAACGGAAAGGTGCTGTTCACTTAGCGGATATTCGGGGAGCCTCCCTGGGCACTGTCCTAGGTGCTGGGGACATATCTAAACAGAAGCCCTTCTCTCCCTGGCTTGAGGCTAAGTGCGACTGGGCCAGGGGGCGTGACAGGCCCGACTGATGGGGTGGAGCAGCTGGTGAAAAGGTGTCGTGTGCATGCTTAAGTCTTTGGGCTTGATCCTGAAGGCTGTGGGGAACCCGGCAAGACTCAAGTCCTTGGCCTGCGTTGGACATGGATTGTTCTGGCATACTGGGATGATCCCAAATGGCAACCGAGGGGTGGGGCGTCAGAGAGCCCTCCAGGGTGGCTTCACTTGGGGTGGTGGTGGTGCAGAGAGGTGTCAGGTCCAGGAGGCAAGGAAACGCCGTGGTGTTTTCTTTGCCGTGTCCTTTGGGTGTGAAGATACATACACCCACCACAGGAAAGGAAAGAGCACGGGGGATCTGCCAAGGACTGGGAATCCTGTTTTGGGAAGAGCCGGGGCACTAAGCGGATAAATGGATAAGTGACAAAACACTCCAGATTCGCTGTTTGCTACCACATTTGCTCGTACTTGACAAAGGGCCTATGGTTGGTTGGTCCCGCGACTCCCTCTAGCAGCCTTTGAAGAACAAACCAACTATCATCCCATTGAACAGAAAGCAACACGGAGTCTGCGCCCCGCTGCCTGTCCATCTGTCTAAGTCATGTTAGCATCTTCCCATTGACCCCTGCCCCACCCTGTCCCTCGACGCACACAGGCCACAGCCGACGATTCCTAAAAACTGTTTCCACCTCCAGGCCTTTAAATTATGAATGGAGCAAGAATGGTTTTTATTCCAGTCACATAGCAATTTAGAGAGTGGCCACAGAGAGCCTCATCATCTACTTTAGATTCTTTGTAAATGAAGGCTGGACGCGCTTAACTTCGCAATGTGATGTCTCTCCAGGGCTTTCGTGGTGGCCTCTCCGGCGCGAGCCTTCCCTGGTTCTAATACACGTAATTTATGCAATGGCAAGTTGCTCTGGCCTCCGTCTGGCTGTGTCTTAATTTGTGCTGATTTCCTTGTTAACAGGCTGCTGTAATGTCTGGCTCTGGGTTTCCAGTTCTGCTTTACAATGTATTCTCAGGCTTTAATGAGGACCCCTGTTGGCGAACTGGCCTGAGCCTGCCCAGATAGATTTGGGGAAAAACAAGAAAGCTTTCCAAATAACAAGGACATTTTAGTGCTTATTAATTAGTCCTCACCAAATGGAGTCAGTGGCCGGGAGAGGGAGGAGAAGGTATGTACGGCTCGGCGTTCACTTTTTTTTTTTTTGGTACTAGGGATTGAACCCACGGGCGCTTTCCCATGGAGCCACATCTTGAGACCCTTTAAAATCTTATTTTACGTATTATCTTTTTAAAAAAATTTTTAGTGTTTTAGATGTATAATAACTTTATTTATTTATTTATTTATTTTATGTGTTGCTGAGGATTGATCCCAGCGCCTACACGTGCTAGGCGAGCGCTTGCCACTGAGCTACAACCCCAACCCTAAAATTTTATTTTGAGACAGGGTCTCACTAAAAGTTGCCCAGGCTGGCCTCAAACTTGGGGTCCTCCTGTCTCCATCCCCAAATAACTGGGATCACAGGCGTGGGCCGCCACACTCAGCTATAGTTCATTTCTTAAGGCTGCACATTTTGGGGGGAGGCTGGTGAGTGGGTAATGTCAAGGCTTTCCAAAGACCTGGAAGTAAAGGAAATAAGATTTTTCTGAGAGTTAAGCTATGAACTTTAACACACCGCGGGGAAGAAATCAAGCCCAAACTGCGTCAGCTTAGGTGATTATGTGAAAAATGAGCCAACACATTTTTTCCAATTAAACAACCTGAGTTTCTCTCTTGGAGCCTTGTTTGCTCATTTACCAGATATTGCAGGGGCAGGCCTACCCCCACTCCCTGCCTGGGGCTGCAGACAGGGCCCTCAGCTCCATCCTTATAGAATTTATAGTCTGCAAAGCAGCTCGAGGCTCCATCTTCCCACCGTGACAACGTTGATGGCATTACTATGTGAGAGATCCCCAGGGCAGAAGTTAACAACAGGGGAGCCGGGATAAGATTCCAGCAAGCTATGGTTGTCATTGCCCAGGTGTATCAGTCAACTCAGGCTGCTGTAACAAATATCTTACCCTGGGCAGCTTATTTGTCTCTTTGCTACCAGGGAATGAACCCAGGAGGTGTGCTTTACCACCGGGCAACAGTCCCAGGCCTTTCTTTTTCTTTTTCTTTTTCTTTTTTTTTTTAATTTTGAGACAGGGTCTCACAAAGTTGCTGAGGCTGGACTGGAACTTGCAATCTTTCTGCCTTAGCCTCCCAGATCATGGGGATTATAGGCATGCACCACTGTGCCTGGTCAGATTGGGGGGCTTAAACAATAGATATTTATTTCTCACGGTTCTGGAGGCTGGAAATCCAGGATCAGGGATCAGAGTGTCAGCCTGGTTGCGTTGTGGTGAGCATTCTCTTCTGGCTTGCACCACCTTCTTGGCAGAGACAAGAGCACTCTGGCTTCCTCTTCCCACCTCCCCCACCCGCCCCTTTTTCTCTGTGATGCTGGGGATCAAACCCAGGGCCTTGCCCCTGTGCTCTACCACTGAGTCCTCTCTTTCTCTTTTAATGATGGTATTCATCATAGAGGCTCCACCTTCATGATCCCATCTAAATCTAATTAATTTCCAGAGGCCCCACCTCCAAATGCTACCACATTGGTGGTTAGGGCTGCCAGATATGAATTTTTGGAGAATGAAACCTTTAGTCCATAGCACCAAGCAAGAAGAAATGACAGTCAGTAGTCTTTGAGGCCAGGTATGGTGGCACACACCTCTAATCCCATGGATTGGGAGCCCGAGGCAGGATGATCACAAGTTCAAGGCCAGCCTCAACAACTTAGTGAGGCTTAGTGGTGATGTACCTCTTGGTTCAATCCCCAGGGCCAGGATGACAAAAAGAAAAGAAAAGAAAAGGAAAAATATAGCCTTTGAGTACCTCAGACCCATGGTCAGAAATCGATCCACAGTGGACAAAAGTCCCTTTGGCCGCCTAAAACTTCTCCACAGTCCACTTGAATGCCTCAGCATGAATGAACTTCAGCCTTGCCAAGGCAACCCGTGGACCCTGACTTCCTGTTTAACTTTTGCTCAGGAAGAAAACATGTTGACCACGCTGACACCCTGCCCCGGTGTCGTCCTGGGAAGTCAGTTGGGCATGGCATTCCTGTGTCTTTCTCAGGCTTCACGTGGTTCGTGTGCCTGTGAGTCAGGCTGTCAGGGGCTGGCACCAGCAGGAATGAGTCTCAGAGCCTCCCAGCCAAAGACCGGCTCCCGTAACACGATGACCTAGTTAATGTGACATCCTATGTGGGCGGCTCTGTCTTGGAGAGAGTGTGGGGGTTTGGATTGGCTGGGCCTGGGTTCCAGTTCTAGCTCTGTCATCTGTTTGCGGTCTCCAGTCTCCGCACAGCTTCGAGGTCAGACAGGCCTTGATGTGAGATGCAGCTGCAGTCACACCAGCCTCAGCTTCCTGGTCTATAGAATGGGAATTCGGATGGCTTTTTTTTTTTTTTTTTTAGAGAGAGAAGAGAGAGAGAGATAATTTAAAAATTTTTTTTTTCAGTTTTCGGTGGACACAACATCTTTATTTTATTTTTATGCGGTGCTGAGGATTGATCCCAGTGCCCTGTGAATGCCAGGCGAGTGTGCTACCACTTGAGCCACATCCCCAGCTCAAATTTGGATGACTTTTTAAGAAGGTTTCTTCTTCTTCTCCTTCCCCTCCTTCCCCTCTTCCTCTTCCTCTTCTCCTCCTCCTCCTTTTCTTTTGGCACTGGGGATTGAGCTCAGGGGTGCTTGACCACTGACCTCCATCCTCGGCTCCCCACCCCCTACCTTTTCTTTTAATTTGGAGAAAGGGTCTCACTAAGTTGCCCAGGCTGGCCTTGAACTTGAGATCTTCCTGCCTCCACCTCCCCAGTCACTGGGATTACAGGCCTGTGCCTCCATGCCCGGCCAGATTGTTTTACAAATTAGAAGAAATACATTCACGCATCCCTTAATAGAGATACATGCTGAGAAATGGGGCGTTAGGTGATTTCCTTGTTGCGTGACTATCATAGAGTGTCCTCACCCTAGCCAAGATGGCCACAGCATCACTAGCCATTTAAATAGGAGTGCTGTCATGTGAACGTTCTTCAGCAGGGCGAGACTGTATGCATAAGATGATCAGGGTGGGCTGGGAACAAGCTCGGAGGTGGAGCACTTGCCTAGCATGTTCAAGGCCCTGGGTTCCGTCACCAGTGGGGCCCAGAAAGATGCTGAGGGTGGTCGCTGTTTGATAAGTGGTGACGTTTCGCTGCTGTAAGAAAGACTGCAGCTGAGTGCCTGTTTGTCCTTTAGGTCTCCGCCTCCCCTGCACGTGCACACACCTGTCAGACCGTCTTGAGCCCGTGTGCTCCCTAGCATCTCATCCACCAAAATACACCCTCCCCTGCTGAACCGCGGGTGAGCTGAGAAGGGGCTCAGCCACTTAGGGTCACATCCCAGGCTCCTGTCCGACTTCACCTCCAGGGCAAGTGCCAGGACTCTGGTTGTAAGTGACAAAAATCCCAGCTTGGCCAGTGTAAGCAGCAAGGGGGACAAGACAGGCTCGGGAACTTTGGGAACTCAGTCCCAGAGTTTTTAGTCTGTGCTCATTTTTTGGGGAAGATGAGGGTCCCTTTGGGGCTACACCGTTTTGGCTGGAGGGGCAAAAAAAGGCTGTTCCTCACTCTCTGACTCGGCAGACCCTGGGTTTGGATTCTGAATACCCCTGTTTGGGTCTTGGGGTGTGGACCTGGTTGCCAAAAGTGGGAGGTTGTGCTTCCTGATCAGCCTGGAGGGCGGGGAGTTGGCGTCAGCAGCCCCACCCGTCCCACCGAAGGATCAGGAACCCAGGATGGTGCTTACGTCTGTGCTCCGAGGAGTGTCTGCATTAGACTCAGAGAAGGGTCCTGGATCGCAGAAATCAAAGGCGAGGGGCCACCCGTGGGGACAAGGGGGGGACTCTGTGACAGTGGTAGGTTTTGGAGGCCAGGAGGAATCTGGAAGGGCAAGGAGAGGGCAGAGCATCCTGGGCTGAGGCCCGCAGAGGCAGGGTGCTGAGCCGGAGGGCGCGTGGGCGTGGGGGAGGGGCAAGAGCCCCCCAGGCGGAGCGGCTCTTCCACCGTATTAGCTCCCCAGGGCTGCTGCACTCCAATGGAGTGGCCTCGAAACAGTGACCTCCCCTACACTGGAGGCTAGAGTTCAAGACCCCGGTGCAGCAGAGCCACACTCCTACCAAGCTCAGGGAGTGTCCCTTTCTTCTTCCAGTTTCTGGTGGCCCCAGGTATTTTGTGGCTTGAGGCAGCATCATTCCAATCATCGGAACTCCTTCCCTCTGCCTGACTCTTGTGTCTTTTCTTTCTTTCTTTCTTTTTTTTTAATTTGTTCTTTTTAGTTATGCATGACAGTGGGTTTTGACATCTCATACATACACGGACTATAACTTCCCATTCTTGTGGTTGTACACGGTGTGGCGTTTCACTGGTGGCATATTCAGACATGAACATGGCAAAGTTCTGTCTGATTCATTCTACCATCTTTTCTGTGCCCATCTCCCCTCCCTTCCCTTCATTCCCTTTGCTTAATACAGTGAACTTCTGTTCTTCCCCTTCTTATTGTGTGTTAGCATCTGCGTATCAGAGAGAATATTTAATCTTGGTTTTTGGAGATTGGCTTATTTCACTTAGCATGATAGTCTCCAGTTCTGTCCATTTTCTGGCAAATGCCATAATTTTATTCTTCTTTAAGGCTGAGTAATATTCCATTGTGTATGTATACCATAATTCCTTTATCCATTCATCTATTGAAGGACACCTAGGTTGGTTCCATAGCTTAGCTATCAAGAGTTGAGCTGCTGTGAACATTCGTGTGGCCGTGTTACTATAGTATGCTGATTTTAAGTCCCTGGGGATATGCCGAAGAGTGGAATAACTGGGTCAAATGGTGGTTCCATTCCATGTTTTCTGAGGAATCTCCATACTGCTTTGCAGAGTGGTTGTACCTATTTGCAGTCCTACCAGCAATGTATGAGTGTACTTTTTTCTCTACATCCTTGCCAATATTTATTGTTACTTGTATTCTTGATAATTGCCATTCTGACTGAAGTGAGATGAAATCTCAGTATCGTTTTAATTTGCATTTCTCGATTGCTAGAGATGTTGAATTTTTATTTATATAATTGTTGATGATTGTATTTCTTTCTCTGTGAATTGTCTGTTCAGTTCCTTTGCCCATTTGTTGATTGGGTCATTTGTTTTGGGGTGTTAAGTTTTTTGAGTTCTTTATAAATCTTGCACCTATCTGAGGTGCAGGTGGTAGGGATTTTCTCCCATTCCGTAGGCTCTCTCTTCATGATCTTGATTGCTGACTCTTGTGTCTTCACACGGTATCCTTCTCCAATCTCTCCCCTCTTCAAGGACTCACTAACTTACTAGACCTTCAAATGATTTTTTTTTTTTTCATTTTGAGACAGAGTCTTGCTAAGTTGCTGACGGCCTTGCTCAGTTGACCTTGAACTTGTGATCCTCCTGCCTTAGCCTCCCAAGTTGCTGGGATTGCAAGCATGGACCACCGTGCTGCACTCAATGACCCTATTTTGAAATAAGGTCACGTTCTAAAGTTCTGGGGGATAGAACTTGAGCATCTTTTTGAGGGACACGGTCTAACCTATCGTGGTCAGCAGTGACTCCGAACGCTGAGAAGGTAGGTTAAGGCAGGGCATGGTGGGTCACGGTGACCAAAAAGAATGAGTCACCGAGGACGGGAAGGGGAGCTGACTGGCCTGGCTGGAGTGCTAGAATGGATTAGGGAGAGTGATCTGGACAAGGACCAGGTGGACCCGAGTACCGTCATTGGGATGAAGTGAATGAGGGGCCGCTGTGTCGAGTCTTGCACCAGCGTGGGTTCAGGTCTGAACCCAGGCGTGTGCGTCATGCCTCTGGCCTCCCATCCCTCTGCCTCTGGGACTTTCTTTATCTCCTTTGCCGGGGCTCCTTTTACTTCACACTCTTCACACTGAGCCGAGGGTGGGCTCCCTGGCAGAGAGGGCCGTGGTTTCTTCCCTGCCACTGCCCAGCCTGAACTAAACCCGAGCCTCCCAGGTGACGGAGTCGTGCGTGCGTGTTTGTGTGTGTGTGTGTTGGGGGCGGCAGACAGACCAGCCAGGGGAGGAGTGTCCGATGGTGGCTTCGGGTCCACGCATCCTGTTGCTGCAGAGACCATCTCTGGTGTCGGCAGAGAACCCACGTAAGCCGGCCGGCGTCACCGCCCTGGACAGCCCAGCTCTCGGGGTAGAGCGCCAGATTCCAGCTGCCCTTGGAGAAGCCGCTTTCCCGGGGGTCTGGAACCGAACCCCAGGGCCGAGGAGGGACTAACCCTAACACCCCCCCCCCCCCGCTAGACGAGGGGGCAGGGCATGCAGCAGGGAGATATGTCTATGAACAAGATAAGGTCTGATAAGACAAGGGCAAGGGACAACACAGATCAGGGAGTGACCTGGTCAGGGAAGCCTCTCCAAAGAGGTGAAATGTGGACTGAGACCCAGGGGACAAGAAGGGGCCAGCCACGTGGAGACCAGAGCAAAGTGTCTGGACAGGACACGAGAGGAGCCCGAGGCAGGAAGGAGTCGGGGTGTTGTAGGAAGAGCCACTGCGACGGAGGGCGGAGGGGAAAGAGCTTTGGGAACGTGAGGTTGACGTCAGACGGGGTCCAGAGCCTTGGGGTGGCAGGTCTCCACTTTCCTGTTGTCATGTCAGACATGGAAATCGGTGACATTTGTGCCCCTTTTCAAGGACTTCCATCGAGTGTCCTGGTGTGAAGGTGGCCCACCTTGGGGCTCCAGATGGGCTGTCTGGTCCCCACTCCCGGGGCTCCCATACTATGTGCAGAGGGGACTGCTTTCCCTGGAGCCAGAGCCGGTCTAGGACAGCCCTGGCACCCCCTGGTCGCTCTGGGCCCCACCTGGTTGCCCGGTGCTGAGAGGAACACTATCCCATAAAACCCGTGCCCCGTGGGGGCCTCTCTGATGCCCTGGTTCCCTGGCTGAGAAGTTCTGATGGAAGGTCCTATGACCATGGAAATAACTTTGGACTCACTTTGATTGCAGTGAGGACTCATTAGAGGCTTTCCAGCCAGGGCTAATGCTAGCTGCTGGCATTTATAAAGATCGCTTTGGCTGCTCCATGGAAAATCGGGGGCCAGGAGAGCTGGCCCCGCGCCAGACCACGGTGTGCGTGGTGGCCCTGGGAAGACAGAGTGGAGGTGGAAGTCGCAGCTTGGGTTAGGACATTCGTATTCGTAGGTAGGTGGAGAGCAGAGGGTCATTTGGAAGTGGAGTCGATGGGACATGCTAACAGTTTGGCTGTGGGGAGGGACGGGGGAGAGGGAAGGACAGATCACACTTGGACTTGAGGAACTGGGTGGGATCTGGTGTTGTCTCCTGAGACGGGAAGCTTGCCAAAGCAGGAACAGGTGTGCAGAAGCGGGTAAAGAGGAGAAGACACACTTACTGGCTGGCCAAGGAAGCTGCCACATGCCACGTGGGGGTGATGTCTGGGGCTGCAGGACCTACTCCCTGGCTCTGGGAAGTCCTGGCTGGGTCCTGGCTGACACCATTGTGCAGGGCCATCTTTATGAGCCCGCGGCCGAGGCAGTGTGCAGAGAGCTGCACTTAGAGGGACCCTGCCTGGTTTTCTACTGTGCTGTGGCCGTGTTGAAATGCTCAGGGATGTTCCAATACGGGGTCCTGGTTTTCATCTGGTCCCGGGTCCTGCATGTTGTGCTGCTGCGGTGGGTAAAGTGGTGGTTCCCGGGAGCTTGGCGGTCCCTCAGAACTACAGATCCTAACGGGAACGAGTCCAAGGGCGACAGATGCACATGGCTTAACCTATGTGAAGTGCCCGGAGGAGACCTGGGGTGCAGGAAGGGTTCCATCAGCATCAGCCGAGAGTGATGAGGATTAGCAGAAGGACCACTGGGAGTGTGAGCGAGGAGGGTCCTCGTGCTATAGCCTCGAGGGGCACGGAATAGACATGAGGGGACGGAAGAGCGGGTGGAGCCGTGGGCGGAGCCGGGGCTGGAAGCTAAGGAGAGCTGCTGTCTGTCTAGGACACAATCCAGGGCCCAGGATCTGGCCCCAGGGGTTTGGTCCCTGTGGCCCCAGATGCTTTAAAGAAACCTGTGCCCGGGAAGGTCACCTCAGGCACCTGGAGATTCAGAGAAGAAACACGGGACGGGGTCCTTGCAAGCCTCCAGACTCAGGGCCAGGAGGGAGGTGCCGGCGGGCAGCGGGGTGTTGCTGGAGCTGGGAGCCCGTGGCTCCCTGGGCTCCGGAGTGGCCCTCACTCGGCTCCTGCAAACCTGGTGGTGCTCCGCGGCCCAGACGCCCTCCCTGTCCCCATTCTGTCAGATGGAGGCACCGCCTGGCCGCCTCCAGGAGTGTGGCTTCAGGGGCCGGGCCGGCTTCCAGAAGCGCAGGGCTGGGATCTCAGCGTGATTTCCGTGTACCAGGAGGATGGCCCTTCTTTGCTGTTTGTCACCTTGAAAAATGGTGTCAGGGTGTCACTGGAGAAGAGATGTCACCACAAGATGGTCTGAGGAGTTCTCTGATGGGGGGCTGGGGAACTGGGGGGAGACCAAGGACAAGTGGGGTCCTTGGTGAACATGAGAGGGAAGAGCTTCAGCACCCATCAGTCAGAGATACAGATTGATTTAGGAAAGCAGATCAAATTCAAGGGGGCACGCGGGCGCTCGCTCTCTCTCGCTCTCTCTTTTTGGCACTGAGGCTTGAGCCCAGCACAGTACTTTACCGCTGAGCCACATCCCCAACCCTTTTACTTTTTATTTTGAGATAAGGTCTCCCTAACTTGCTGAGGCTGGCCTTAAACTTGGTGATCCTCCTGCCTCAGCCTCCTGAGTTGCTGGGATTACAGGTGGGAGTCACCATGCCCAGCAGAATGCAGAGAATGGAGAGAGAGAGAAAGAGAGAGAGAGAGAGAGAGAAAGAGGGTGGTGGTGGGGGAGGTAGGCTTTTGGGATTCCCGGTTCCGCTTTTAAAGGAAACAGTGAGGGGTAGGCATGGGGAGGTGTGTGGGCATGAGTTTAAGGTCTGGTCATTCTTAGGATCTTTGGGCTGACATAGTCTCCATTATCTGATCAATATTAATACAATATTAAAAGTCCTCTAAATGACACGTTTCTTAAAATATCCTATTTCTCTTTGCTTAATGTATTTTTTTTTTTTTTTTTTTTTTGCTGGGCTAATAAATAGTGTCCAGCATAATTTTAATTAGTGGGGGACTTTATAGGCACTCTGAGATTTACAGATTCCCCAGAAACCTGGGAGTGACGGGCCCAGGAGGGAGACTGGCTTGGTGAGTGGTCTGGCGGACCTGACGGCGTCTGGGGCCGAGGCCTGGGTCTCTGTGGCAAGACTTGCCGTGTTCCACAGCAGCAGAGAAGGTGACGTCGGTGTCACCCGGTCAGCCCACATTTGACAGCCCCTGTTCTGTGCTGTGTGGGGACGTAGGCCTGGACCGAGCACCACCCGGTGAGAGCCGGACGCCCTTTTGCTGACTGACAAACTGTCCCCACACTTAGCTGCGGTAACAGCCGTGTTCTCAGAGCTGGGATTCTGTGGTCGGAATCCAGGCCCCTCTGGTTGGGCAGTCGTCCTTTCCACACGAGTCGTCTGCGTGGCTCGAGGGATTCAGCAAGCAGTGGTCAGGCTGGGAGATGTGAAGTGGCCTGGCTGTCATCTCCATGGCAGCGGCATCCTCTAGGGTCACATGACGAAGCACCTGCAGGTGTCCTCTCAGCACGGAGGCCTCAGGGGAGTTCCACTTCTTTTTTTGTTATTATTATTATTATTTTTTGCTCTACTAGGGATTGAACCCAGGTTTGTTCTATCACCAGGTCACACTTGAGCCCAGGAGTGCTGAGTGCCTGGGCCATACGCCACCCCCACCCACCCCACCCCCGTGTCTTTTTTTTTTTCATTTTGAGACAGTGTCTCGCTGATCTGCCCAGGTTGGTCTTAAACTTGTGGTCCTCCTGCCTCAGCCTCCCGAGTAGCTGCCGTGGCCACCGTGCCTGGCCACTCCCACTTCTTATCGGGTGGCTCACAGACTGTTTCCAGAGAGGACAGTGGCTGGGTGCGGTGGGGCGCACCTGTCATCCCAGCAGCTCAGGAGGCGGAGGTGGGAGGATTGCAAGTTCAAAGCCAGCCTCAGCAATTGAGCGAGGCCCTAATCAACTTAGCCAGACCCACAAAATAAAAAAAAAAAAATAATAAACAAGAGTTGGGGATGTGGCTCAGGGGTGAAGAGCCCCTGGGTTCAATTCCTGGTACCAAAAAAAGAGGAAGTAGAAGCTACCAGTTTTGTAAGACCAACACCATGTCATTTACTCCCATGTTAATCTACCAGCCAAAGCAGTCACAGAACTTGTCCATATTCAAGGGGAGGGGACACAGACCCCCACCTCTCAAAGGGAGAATGTGTGGCCTTTTCAAATCTGCCCTAAACATAAAAGCAAATAATTACAGCCTGGATGTGCCGCAGGGAGCATGACTGGGGGGGGGCGGAGCGCTGCTTCTGTGCGGCACGGGTCGCCCCTCCTCGCTATCGCTGCTCCGTCCCTGTTTTTTGGAATAAATGAATGAAATGACAAATGACCCCCTTGGTTATAAATAAGCAGCTTTTTCATCTGAGACCTTAATGGGCCTCCGGAGAGGTTCTCTTTGGGTGTTTTCCTTTTAGTCTGTTTTTAAACAAAATGTTACTTATATAACACGAAATTAGCCATTTTAAGCTGTTAAAATCATTAGCAACTCGGTGACCTTCGATACCTTCATAATGTTGTGTAATAACCACTTCTGTTCAGCCTCAGCACATTCTCATCACCCCAAAATAAACCCCCACATCCTCACAGTCACCTCCCAGCCACTTTCCTCTACCCAGCTCCTAGCACCCACTAGTCTGCTTTCTGTCTCACTGAATGACCTATTCTGGATATTTCATATAATTAGAGTTATACAATGCATGGCATTTCATGTCTGGTTTCCTTCACCCATGTGAGAGAGAGAGAGAGAGAGAGAGAGAGAGTGTGTGTGTGTGTGTGTGTCACAGTGCTGGGGTTTGAACCCAGGCCCTGCATAGACTAGGCAAGCACTTTACCATTGACCTATACCCCCAGCCCCCATCATAGTGTTTTCTAGGTTCATTTACGTGGTCACACAGATCACTACTTCATTCCTTTTTTTATTGCTGAGTAATATTTCACTGTATGGACAGATCACATCTGTTTATATCCATCCACATATGGATGGGCATTTGTGTTCTTACCTTTTGGCTATTGTCAGTAGCACTGCTGTGTATTAAGATTTGTTAGAGAACCTGATTTTGATTCTTTTAAGGGTAATTCCTAGGAATCGAATTCCTGGGTCACATAGTAATTGTTCTATAAGATTTTAAAAATGGCTTTGCTTTATGATCTCTAGGTTTGCATGTTTTTTTTTTTTTTTTTTTTAATGAAAGAAAAGAGAGAAAGCATAAAAGCAGGAATCCGCTCTGCTGGCCTGGAGACCTCACGGCCCTCTGGGTCATCCTCTGCAGATGTGAAGGTCATGGTGAAGGGCAGGGGCCCTGGGGTCCTTCTTGCCTTAACCAGACTGGGGCATCTTTAAGGGGTGTGCGAATGTTAGAGACTCGTAGGAGTTTACCTTACAGGGGTCCTGGGGACCAGAGAGCTTGCATAGGTGAAGCCCCGTGGAGAGAGTCGGGGATGCCGGGTTTCAGCCTCCTGCGCCTCATCCCGAGACCTGCGCCTCCCTTCTGCCCCGTGAGGTGGTGAACTTGCTGCCAAGCTCCTACACGTGTTGAGGATTTGGGAGACTCGCCGCGTTTCCAGCCACTTCCCCCTGCCCTGCAGGCCCAGCTCGCCCCGTCATGGCCCCGGGCCTTCTGGATTCTGGGTCTCCATAACTTGAAAAAACCTTTTAATGTTACAAATTTCAAACATAAAGAAAAACCAAAAGAATAGTAAAATAAATACCAGCATAGTCATCCATGGTTAACGTTTTGCTGTTTCTGCTTATAGTTAACTATGAATTAGGTATTTTTTTTCCCCTCTGAATCACTTGAAGGAGGCAAACACCATGGCCCTTCATTACAAACTCTGTAACATGCATCGCTTAAGAATAAGAGCATCCTGGCCTGGGCGCAGGGACACACTCCTGTGACCCCAACTCTTCTAGAGGCCAAGGCAGGAGGATCCCAAGTTCAAGGCCGGCCAGGACAATTTGCAAGACCCTGTCTCAAAATGAATTTTTAAAAGGGCTGGGGATGTAGTTTAGTGGTTGAGCACCCCTGGGTTCAGTCTCCGATACCAAAAAAGAAGGAACAAGAACATTCTTACACATGCCCATAATACCATTATTATCCTCGAGTTAATAATAATTCTCTCATATCAGTCCACATTAGCACTTATTTAATTATCTCCCAAATGTGTTGTTGGTTTATTTGAAGTGAGATCCAGTTAAGTATCATGTGCTTATTTGGTTTAGTCTCTTAGTTTCCTTTAACATAGAATATTACTCACCTCCAATCCCTTTTTTCCCAAGACTGTGTGTGTGTGTGTGTGTGTGTGTGTGTGTGTGTGTGTGTAAGAGAGGGTGGGGTGGGGAGGGAGGGAGAGAGCTGCTGGGGACCAAGCCCAGGGCCTTGTGCATGTTAGGGAAGCACTCCGTTACTGAACTACACTTCCCAGCCCTATTTATTTTATTGTGAGACAGGAGCTCACTAAATTGCTGAGGCTGGCCTCAAACTTGCGACCCTCCTGCCTTAGCCTCCCACATCTCTGGGATTACTGGCGTGTACCAGTGTACCCAGCAACACCAACTTTTGGAAGAGACTAGACTAGTTGTCTTGTAGAGATGCCTAGGTGCCAATTTTGTTCAGTGACTTCCTTGTGGTGTCATTTAATTTGTTCTATTATCTGTATTTCCTGTAACCTGGAAATTAGGTCCAGCATTTTGATTAGATTCAGTTTAATTGTTTTTGGCAAGAAAGCCTTGATCTTATAAACTTCCTAATGCATCCCATCAGGAGACATACAAGGTCAGGGGGCCCGTTATTAGTGCCTCTGAATCTAATCACTTTGTAAGGAGGTAATTGCCAGCTCTGTCCAATTTATAAGTGACCCGAGGGTGACATGGTGTGACAGTGTGAACACCGGCAGCCACCAGTTGTCAATTATTCTATGGGGGAGATTTTTGCAAAAATGGTGTCTTGCCAAGCGTGCGTCCCTCCCTGTGACTGGCTGCTGTTCTTCCGTGAAGGAGGGCCTCTCCCTGTCACCCAGGGATGGCCGAGGGTCATTGCAGACGGTCAGCCTCAATGCCTCATTCTGTCCCTTCAATTATGAAGTTTTAGGGTGGGAAGTTAGGATCGTGGGTTCTTCTACCAGGACAAGTGATTTCTTTTCAGTGTCAATGTGAACTTAGGATTTTTATCCATTCATCGCTTATAATAATTATTCTTCTGGTGCCCAGATTGCCCCAGATTTAGCCAGCAGGAGTCCTGCGAGCTGGCTGCTAGGTCCAGACTCCCTGGTGTTTCCCTTCCCCAAAGCTGGCATTAAATATTTCTCCACATAAATTGGATTATTTTTATGGTGGGATGGTGTTGAGAACAGCGCAGTGTGTAGGTGTGTTGATGGCTACTGGATATTAATGTATGGCTAGGAAATAGACGCTTTTAAAAATCATCAGTTCAAAATGACATTTTTACATTATAGGGTTTCTTCCCCCTTTTTATGGTATCTTCTTTTACCTTTGATTACACTAAAAACCTTGGCTCCTGTTAGAAACGTTTATATAATTTCTTAATTGCTGCCAGGTGCCAGGTGTGGTGGCGCACACCTGTGATTCCAGCTAACTGGAGGCTGAAGCAGGATTGCCAAGTTCAAGGCTGGCCTCGGCAACTTAGTGAGACCCTGTCTCAAAATAAGAAATTAAAAGGTCTGAGGATGTAGCTCAGTGGTAAAGTGCCCTGGGTTCCATCCCCTGTACCACAAATGATTAAAATAAATAAATAGCTTATTTGCATTACTATATAACTGAAACAGTTTTAAAATCCCATTATTTCTACTGATGATACAGCAACCGAGTGAGGTTTAAGATTTTCTTGGAATTTTAAAAACTTATGTCCTTAGGTGTATGTATATAGACTAAACATGTGCTAAGATCACTTTAAACAATTCTTTCCTTTGGTAGTCTTTTTGGAGGTGGGGGGTACTGGAGATTGTACCCAGGGATGCTTAATCACCGAGCCACATCCCCAGGCCTTTTTATTTCATATTTTGAGACAGGGTCCTGCCAAGTTGCTGAGGCTGACCTTGAACTTGGGATCCTCCTGCCTCAGCCTCCTGAGTCTCTGGGATTACAGGCATGTGCCACCATGCCTGGCCCTCTGGGCAGTCTTATTAGCAATGTGTTACATAGTAGGACTCATTTGTTTCAGTTTGTTTATTACAGGATCTTCTTATTTTTCCTTTGTGATTTACTTTTACTTTTTTTGGGGGGGGGTGGGTCCTCACGGATTAAAATCAGGTGCATTCAACCACTGAGCCACACCCCCGGCCCTATTCTGTATTTTATTTAGAGACAGGGTCTCCCTGAGTTGCTTTGTGCCTCACTGTTGCTGAGGCTGGCTCTGAACTCATGATCCTCCTGCCTCAGCCTCCCGAGCTGCTGTGATCTCAGGTGTGCGCCATGTGCCCGGCTTTACATTTCAACATATCAAACCTGGATACTGTGTAACCGTCCCACTACCCAACAGCACAGCCAGAGCATCGTCCTCTCACCTTTCTCCCCGCCCAGGCCATTTCTCCTGCCCATCTATGGGAAGCCACTTTTTTTTTTTTTTTTTTTAATTAGCCTCTGGTTTATCTTCCAGTGTTTTCTTTTCGAAAGATAAGAGCATCCTGCTTCCCTCCCCTGGGGATGCTGTGCTTTTGGTTTTCGAGGGGTTCGTAGGAGCTCCGTTTCTTACCAGCCAGTCCACATCCCACCTCCTCTCTGGAGCCATGTCTAGCCCTTGAAGTTTCGCCGTGTTCTTTCCACCGTCTCAGTCCCTGGACATCCCTGCCCCATCTCCCACTGTCCCTTGCCCTTCGGGGTGTCCTGACTACAGACTCTCGGGCATCGCCTCTGCACTCCTGTTGATCCTTGCTACCAAATGCCTTTGCCTCCGGAGCCACTGCTGCTGTCGGTCATCTGTAGCAGCAGCTCGGGTTGGTGGACTGGCCCTTCCTAATCCCTCTTCCAGGCTGATGCCAGTCACCAGGTGACCAGCCATCGGCTGTCATCAGTCACTGACCCCTAAAGATACAAGGAGCTCAAGACTCGTGTTAAGATGGTCTTTCCCAGCGTGAGTCCCCCGTCTTCTGAGTCTTGCTGGTTTAACGAGTAAATCTTTTTTCCTGTGCCAGCAACGTGTCCTGTGATCACGGAGCCCGTCTGGAGCTGCGGGTCAATAGACGTGGTTCCCTAATGCCAAGGAGACTGCGTGTTCCTTAGGGCCGGGCAAGGGCCAGAGTTCTTCTGTGTTCCTCCACAGTGTCTGAAGCAGGGCTGGACAGTTCTTGTTGTTGGCAGTGGCTGCGATCTGCCAAGTCACAGTGAACTCCCAGTTAGAGAATGCCGAGTCCCGGCTCGCCTGTGTGTCTGCCCGCATGTCCCTAGTGGTTCAGGGCGTAACCGGGTTTTATGTGTGTTTCTGCGTAGAGACACCTTATTTAATGCATTCGCTTTTTTTTTTTTCTTTTGTGGTGCTGGGGATTGAACCCAGGGCCTCGTGCAGGTAGGCAAGCACTCTACCAACTGAGCTATGCCCCCAGCCCTAATGCATACATTTTTGATTCACATTGAACCCCCAGGTGATAGCGTTACAGCTCATTCCCCAACAAAGCTTCCCTAAAGGGCCCGTTTTCTGTCAGACACATGGCAGAAACATGTGAGGCTTAGGAACCCGAGACAGCACCTGAGTGCTGCCGGTGAGTGACATTTTGCATCATGGAAATTACCAACAAAATGCACAAACATGCAGAAACGGTGGCCCTCAATAGAACAGGATGCTTGTTTACAGCCTGAGCTGAACTAAGAGGGTTTCGGGTCACCTTGCTTCACTTCAGCCGGGAATGTGCACAGCAGGCAACTCAAATTATTTGCAGGTCTGCCTCTAAGTGGGAGTGACCTTAAAGAGCATCTAGTATTGATTTTTGGGTTTAGTGAGTAGGTGGCTGTGAAACATAGAATTTATAAAGAAAGAGGATGGACTGAATAGGTTGAGTTAAACAGATTGGCCTTAGCTGTGTGACCTGGGACGAGTGGCCTTACCCCTCTGGGCTTCCTGTCCTTCCCTGCTCCATGACTGGGTGGTCTTTAAACTTTTCCGCAGCCCTCGACTCCTGAAATTGAGATGGCCTCTTCCCCCCACCTGATTCGCCGGCGGGTCCTGATTGCCTTCGTTTCTCCGCAGGTTTGTGGACTTCCACGCAGCCGCCTCCACCTGCTCGCCCTCCCGGGCCTCCCTGCTCACCGGCCGCCTGGGCCTGCGCAATGGAGTCACGCACAACTTCGCGGTCACCTCTGCGGGGGGACTCCCGCTCAACGAGACCACCTTGGCGGAGGTGCTGCGGCCGGCCGGCTACGTCACCGGGATGATAGGTACCGGGCACGCGTGTCGCCGCCTGGCCCCGGTGGCTCTGCCCACGTCCGCTTTCTGCTTGCAGCTGAGGGTGGCTGAAAGGTCCCCTGGGTGGAGTGAAGCGGGCAGGGATCTGTCCTCCACCCCTAGGAGGAACTTGGGGGTGAGCGGCTGCCCTCGTTAGCTTGGCCACTCGGGGCAGGGGCGCCCGCACCTTCGCTCTGCCACCCCTAGCGTCTGGCTCCTGTTGTCCCCCTCCTGGAAGCCTCAGCCCCTTGGCCCAGGGAGGGGACGGGAGAGGGGAGGTGGTGCCAGCCTCGCTGCCCACTTTTACCACGAGAGCAGATCTTTCTCGGCCCGAAGAACTGCGCTGAAGTCTTGCTGGCCCCAGCTGGTCACCTGGCCTCCAGGTGCTGGGAGGTGGAAACTGGGCAGGATTCTGGGATGGCCTTGGCCTTGGGCAGGGTTCTGTCCGGGGCAGGATGAGTGGGGACGGACCGCAGGCTAGGAGGCCGCCTGGGCAGTGCTGGCCTTGTGGTCCCAGCGCTTCCTTTCCTTTAGGACATTTTTAGGCGCCTCTTACTCAGCATTTATTAGGAGCTGGGGCCTGGGAGAGGCTTGTCTTGTCTTGTCTTTCTTTATTTTTTTGTGTGTACCAGGGATTGAACCCAGGGGTGCCTAACCCCTGAGCCGCGTCCCCAGCCCTTTTTATTTTTCATTTTGAGACACAGTCAAGTGGCTGAGGCTGATTCTCAAACGGTGATCCTCCTCCTGCCTGTGCCTCCTGGGGGTTTCTTTGCATCAGAGCCAGAGCAGGCCTTTGAGATGATCATTTCCCTGTTGGGTAGCAAAAGAACCAGCCTCAGACTGGAAAAGGCCCACTCCATGTGGCCTGGCCACCTCCTCCAGCGTCTTGCTTCCTGTCCAGTCTCCCTGCAGAGGCCAGGACGGCCCAGCAGACCCGCAGCACGTCAGGCTGCTGCTGCTTGTTACCCACAAGGACCCGGGTCCAGTGGATCCCTGGCTCCCTCCTCCACAGAGGAGTGGCACAGGAGGCTGTGCCATCAACCATGGGGACTGCCGGGGTCCCAGGGAGTGGGCCCTGGAGCTCCCGGGTAACCTGCAGGAGGTTGCTGTACGGAGCAGGGCCTGCCGCCTCTGGCAATGGCAGCTCCTCTGGGCTAGAGAGTCCCACCTCCTTTCACAGGCCTCCAACTGGAGGAGGACATTGGTTGTCCCAGAAGGGCAAGTCCCAGAAGCCCCAGTTGTAGGAGGAAGGGCCAATTAAGGTCCAACCTTCTCCCTTCCCAGTCCCCTCCTCCCTGTACCCTGAGGTATAGTTGTGCTAAGGACATCAACCCCAAGAGGAGGTGCGTGGGGCTCCCGCTGGGGGCCGGCTGTTCTTACCAGACAGTTACATGCATCCATTTCAGCCTCACTGCTGAGGAGGGTTTGGTCCCCAGGCCGCCTGACTCCAACAGCCCGAGCTGCAGCAGGGGCTGCGGTCTTGGGAGCCGGTGTCCTGCAGGGGCCCCCAGCTTCTCCATGTCCACTGTGCCTGTTAGCAACAGGCGGACAGCCTGCCATTTAGCCACCCCACCCCCAAATCACTGCGCTCTCCGTGACCTAGAGAGGATATGTAAGCCCCTCCCTTTGTTGAAATCATGAATTAAAGTACAATTATAGGAAAAATTAAAAACCTGTCAAGGAATACTGAGATCCTTTACATGTCTCACACTCCGCCTCCACTCTCGATCATTTTGCCTGGTTGTATATTTGGCCTAATTTTCCTTCCTGTCCACGTTATTTTATATTTCCGTGTGATTCAATTTTACATATTTATTATCATTTAAAATAATTTTTAGATTTTTAATGTAATTTTATACTTCCATGTAATGTTTAATCCAAGCATCCCATACAATGCTTAACCCATTTTCCCCAGTTTTTTGTTAAAAAAAAAATTTTTTTTTCCAATTGCTATGGAGCAATTGTAAGAAGGGAGTTCTATAATGAACTCTTACAGACTCTTTATTTGTGCATTTGTCTTTAAAAGCTACTTGGGGATCCAGACACAGTGCGCACACCTGTAATTTCAGTGACTTCAGAGGCTGGAGGCAGGAGGATCACAAGTTCGAGGCCAGCCTCAGTAATTTAATGAGACCCTGTCTCAAAAAAAATAGGGCTGGAAGTGTAGCTCGGTGGTAGAGTGCTCCTGGGTTTTATCCCCAGTACTAGGGGAAAAAAAACCAAAAACATAATAAAGATAGCTGGGTAGTATTCACTGAGGCCACGTTAGATAAATCCCTTAGCCATACTCCTTGGCTGCTGTGACTCTCCCCCTCCTCTGAGTCCTTTATGGCCACCACTGTTAGATCTTTGTATCACATCTGTTTCTTTGCCCCCTTGCCTTGGGGGCATTTCCCAGGGGGCTAGTCCAGAGTGGAAGGAACAGATCAGAGGCCCCGACATTGTCAGGATCGGCTGCCCCTTGCCCAATTATCCTCCTAGAACAAACACACTTACAGAGCTGGGAGCCAAGGTTTCTCATTTGCTGCCCGGTAGGTGTCTCGGCCCTGAGCTGCTGCGGAGGCTGCCTCTTCCCTGCCGCTACTGGCTGCTGATGTGGTGAGAGAGGAAGTTGTCCAGCTCCTCTGGACATTTCTGAGACTATGTGGCACAGTGCACCTGCTTCCTGGGCCACCCTGTGCCTTGGCCTGGCCCCAGCATGGGAGGCTGCAGCAGAGGGCGGCTCTGAAGCGGCTGTGTCTGTAGGGCGTCGGCTCAGATGGCTGTGCCCTGGGCTCTGGGGGGTGGCCTGTCTCCCGCTTTCCCTAAGGCTTTCCTGCCTTGTGGTCACCGTTGCTTGCTGTGACCCCGCAGGCTCCCCTGGGTCTGGTCCCAGAAAGCAAGCTTGGGTCTCGTGCACGTTGGCAGGCTGTCTTTGCTCCTCAGTGAAGGGCAGGGCCAATGGAGGTCCGAGTGTGTGGTCAGCCCCTCTGAGGGCCTGGGGTCTGCAGGAGTCCCTCTGAACATCTCTGTTTTGTTTATCAACAGGCAAATGGCATCTTGGGCATCATGGCTCTTATCACCCCAACTTCCGTGGTAAGAATTGCTGGGGGGAGTCATTACTTGGGAAACAGAAAATGAGGCTGTCTGGGTGAAGAGGCCTTGCTCGCTCCACGCATCCCGTCCTTGGGGTCATTCAGCCTAGGTCAGGACACCTTTGTTCACAAGGCCACTTGGGTGCATCTGGGGTGCCAGTGCTACCCCATAGCCCCCCAGCTCTCTTGCCAGCACCTTCCTGACCCCCTTCCTTGCTATCTGGTGCCCCATTATCCACCCATCCATCTTCATGTCTCCCGGCTCTTTGCACCTCAGGGAACATCAGACCTGAGAGGTCCCAACACGGCTGCTCTGGAAAGAAGTAAAAATTGTCCCCTGGGTTTGCTGAAGCAGGGGCTGCAGGTCCCTGTAGGGGTCACTGCCTCTGGCTCCTTCCTGCTGCCCTTTCCTTCTGACCTCTCCCCCTTGACCTTGGGGAAGAAGGTCAAGATGAAGTGGCCAGAGCCGATTCTGTGAAAATCCTTGGCCGAATGATGGATCCCCTCAGTGACCAATTCACCAAGATATTAATGGTTTCCCAAAGTCCTTGGTGGTCTCTTGGGTCAGTGCCCCAGTACACAGCCAGGCTTCTCCCCAAATCTGGGGTCAGAGGACACCCATGGTCTAGACCAGGGGTCCCAGTAGACCTATGGGCTGACTCCAAAAAGCTCCCTGTTTTTGCAAGTAAACTTTTACCGAAAGCAGCGGTACTATCTGTGCACGGGTTCTTTACGGGGGCTTTTGTGCTCAAACAGTAGAACTGAGAAGCCACAACAGAGACCATCTGGTCCATAAAACCTAAAATATTTACTGTCTGACCCTGATCTCGGCTCAGCCTGACATTAAACGCAGTAACATTTCAGGGTTGTGTTGTTTACCTGTGAGGCATCCAAAACATTTGCGCAAACCAGGTCAGCATGGAACTTGCCTTTTTTTTTTTTTTAATGGTACAACTAACATTTACTAGTCCTTCAATGTATACCACCTACTGGGTTAACAAAGATCTACCGTCCAAATTCAAGGAGTGCAGCGCCACTGGGGAAGACCCGGGTCACCCACGCCTATGAGAAGCTTGCAGGGTGCTGCTCTGGGACTAGGGAAGGAACGGAGGATGGGGCGGGTGGGACTTGCCGGGGACTGGGGGTTCCCTAGGAAACTGCCCAGCACTGGGCTGGGCAGGACTGACTCGGCTTCACCTGTGAGAGAGCAGAGCAGGGAATTCCAGGCAAAGCCACCAGGGCGTGAGGACGTGGGAACTGGAGGTGACTTGGTTAGTGTCGGAAAAGTGATCTGGGCAGGTGGGAGGCCCCTGGAGGGACGGAAGGAAAGCGGAAGGCAGCCCTCCCTGTTCTCCAGGCCTGGCGTTGGAGACCCCGGGTGAGTGATAGTCTTCCTGAGACTGGAGTTCCGTCCACCTCTAAGGAAATAGAGAGAGCCGAGGAACTCCCCGTGATTGCATTCTGGTTGGCCACTGGTTTTACCCTTTGGAGAGAGGGTTGAGCTTCTCTCAAGGGAGGATGTCAGAATAAAATGTCCACACAAGCCATTCAGGTCTCCCACATCCTTCTCTCCCTGCCCTGCACACCACCCCCCAGCCCCGATCCCATCGGCCCTCCCAGGCCCATCCTTCAAGAAGCATTTGAGACTCCTGCCCCGTCCCAACCCGGCCTCTGCGTCGGGGAGCAACTTCCTCTTCCGACTCCCCTGCCCGTCTCTCAGGGCTTAAGCTACACATCTTATTTCCCCTTTAGATGGAAAGTCTCTTGAGGATAGGATTCATTTTGTTTTTTCCTCTTTACGTGTCAGGTGCTTAGTAGGTTTTCACCAAATACTTACCTGAAGGTGTCCGTCATTTCAGTATGAGTGTTAGACAGTTCATTTCTCTCCAGTTCCTCCCAGCCTGGGTTAGCTGGAATCACAAGGTGTTTTGCAAAAGTAGTCTTATAGCTGAACCTCGCAAAGTGATTTTTCTTTGCATACTTCAAAAGGATATTAATCAAATCCACTTTTAATTACATACTCCAGAGCACTGCAATATTAAACCATGGGATATTAAATTCTTGTCCTGGGTGTGAGAAGGCAGGCGTACAGAGAAGCAACGGAGCTGGGGTGCTAACGGGTTGGTTGCTTCTGTTCCAGGTTTTGACTACTACTTTGGGATTCCATACAGCCACGATATGGGCTGTACTGATGCCCCGGGCTACGACCACCCTCCTTGTCCAGCATGTCCACAGGGCAACGGCTCCCCGAGGTAATGCTCTCCAGCACGCTGGCTGTGGGCTTCAGAATACGGGGAAGCCTAAGGCTGCGGTCCATCCAGAGTCAGCAGGAGAAGCAGACAGGAGATTTGTAAGACAGCGAATAAGACAGAGTGTGTGTCCAGGGCAGACTGAAATGCATTGCTTGCACTCGAATGCAAAGAGGAGAGACACAGAATATTTCTGATGGAATTTTCCAAGTTCCTTGGATTGTTTAGCTCCAATGGGGAGAGACTTCTGCTGCCAAGGTCTCACACAGGTGGGGCCTCCCTCCTCCTCGGCCTCCTGGCTTTGCTCCTGGGCCATTCACCTGGCCCAGACATTGGACATAAGGAGAGAGGGAGGGTGGCAGGGAGAGAAAGTACACAGAGATCCTTTTGAGCTTCTTTCCGCCCAGAGCAGTTGGCCAGAATTCTGACATCGGAATGTCATGAAGACCCTAAATGGTGTTTTAAAAACATGTTCAGTTAAAAAAGTGCTCATGATATAACTGTAGGTGAAAAAGGAAGAGGCGAGTTATCAGAAGGATCTTCACCACCTCTATCTCCATATTGTCAAGAGCGACTGCAAAGAGATGTGCCAACACGTTAACAAGGGCTCACTCTGGTTGTCCAGCTAAAGGGTCTCATTTCTCCTTTCTTCTTTTGTTTCCAAAATGTTTTCCAATAAGCATCCATGTAGTTATGGTCAGGGAAAGGTAATTAGTTGGGCTTGGTGGCACACACCTGTAATCCCATGCCTTGGGAGGCTGAGGCAAGAGGATCTCAAGTTAGAGGCCAGCCTCAGCATCTTAGAACTCTAGCAAGACCCAGTCTCAAAAAATAGAAAGGGCTGGGGATGTAGCTCAGTGGGAAGGCACCCCTGTATTCACCCCCAGTACCCCCCTGAAAAACAGATCCTAAGCGGTACTCAGGTAAGGCGTCAGCACATGCCCTTTGCTCCATTTGTTCATAGGTCGCTCTGTGGTAATTTCTTAGGTCACAAGTGTCTGGGCCACTGGAGTATGTGAGTCTCTGCTGGTTCATTAGTAACAACAGTTAATATAATAATGGCTGTTTGTTGAGAATTGTGACATTCTAGACATTCCTTCCGCTTAGCTCTGATCCACATGACCACTGGGTGAGGTGGGTGTTCACCCTGCCCTCACAGAGCTGGGGAGAGAGAGGAATCAAGATTCTAGTCTGGTTCTCTGTGAGTTCAGGGCCTGCATCCTCCATGCGTGGTTCTCAAAGGCGGGTGTTGGACCGGCACTGTGGATCTCATCTGGGTGCTTGTTAGAAATGTAGAAATTTTCCAGGTGTGGTCGCACACCTGGGGAATCCTAGCTACCCTGGAGGCTGAGGCAGGAGGATCGCAGCCTCAGCAACTTAGGGAGATCCTGTCTCAAAGTGAAAGAATAAAAAGGACTGGGATATCGCTCAGTGGTAGAGCACCCTTGGGTTCCATCCCCATCACACTGCGCACCCCCCCAGATGTAAATGATGGTGGAGTCGTAACAGATAACAAACAGCTGAAAAATTCAACCCCAAAATGGAATTAGCATGACAACACCCAGCAGTAAAAAAAAAAACTGTGCTCGGTCTGGCCTCACCTCCTGAGCCTCTCTAACGGGGTTTGCATTCACATAGGCAGAATAGGGAGTTTCAAATTCTTCACAAGTTTCTGTCTGGGCTACTTCTAGGCCTCTAACACTGCATTCCCCGAGCCCCTTTCTTCTCCATGCTTCTCATCTTCCCCCTCGTTCTCTGAGGGGATCGGGGCAGAGGACTTGAGTATTTCCTAAATTCCTGTGCAAAGCATCTGTTACCTCCTTTCCTGCTCCTGGGGCGCTTCAGTAAGGAGACACCGGCAACCTCAGGTCATGACCATGAGGCTCGCTGTGGGAGCATTTAGTCTCGAGAACCCAGGGCAGAATTTGCTATTCCAGGGAGTTGTTATCTATTGGGCTCCTCTGCCCCCTTTTCCCTCATTTGTTAAACTTTCTCCAGATTCTTCAGACATGGTTCAGAATTAAAATTGCCCAGCCCTTCTTATATCCCCTCCTGTCCTGACACCTGGTGTCCCGGGAATTCCTGACCATGGACTTGGGGCATACCAGATGTCGCCCGGCTACACAGAGTTAGTGGAGAAAGCCGGACAGGGGGCTGCTCATTGGCTCTGGGACTCTGATTGAAATAAGCTGCCCTGGTCAGACCTCAGTGGATCTCCCTGAAAAACGGGAGCAGTAACATTCCCTGCTGGTAAGCGTGTCGGCGTCCCCGAGTCTGGCCAGCCTTTCCAAGAACACAGAGATCTATTCCAAGGGAATGGGGGATAGTGCTCTCTGTTGGTTTTACACCTGGGGGAGATGGCTGACTGGCAAAATCACTTGCAGCCAGCCTGTGCGGTGTTGTGGGTGCAGTCGTTGCAGTAAAACCTTTCAGGCTCCTCTGTGGCTCCTGAAGTCGGGGAAATGAAGACTTCCCTGTCTGTGGCCTCCACACAGGAACCTTGAAAGGGACTGCTACCCGGACATCGCCCTTCCTCTCTACGAGAACCTCAACATCGTGGAACAGCCCGTGAACCTGAGCGGCCTCGCGCGGAAGTACGCCGAGAAGGCGACCCAGTTCATCCAGCAGGCAAGGTGAGGAGCCCACCTCCCCGGTGCTGGCCCGTCCCTGCCCACCCCTGCATGCACTGTGTGCCCTGACCTCAGCCCCACCAAGGCCATGGCAGTTTTGTGGTGTAGCCCAATAAAGAAGGATGCATGCATGTCTCCTGTAGGTAAAACGGGAAGACTATCCCCCTGGAACCTCTCGTCCTGGTTAGAAGTTCCTCACTGATGTTTCTAGCATGTTTCTGGGAGTTCTCACGTCTGGCTTTGCTCATGTCCCACAGTCAGGATTTTTCTGTCTTTCTTTACCAGACTGGAGGCTCCTTCTGGAGGAGGGTAGGGCCTCCTCCTCCATTTTGGGCACATTTGTTGAATTCGTCAGTTAGTGAGGTGTATTAGTTTCCTGTTGCTGCTGTAACAAATGACCACTAATTTAGTGGTTAAAGCAACAGTAACTTCCTCTCCTGCAGATCTGGAGGACAGATGTTGGAAATGAGTCTTTAGAGGACTAACATCAAAATGTCAGCAGGGCTGCTGCTTTCTGGAGTTTCCAATGGAGAATTTTTCCTTGTCTCTTCTAGCTTCCATTGGCTGCTGGCATTCCTTGGCTAATGGCTGCGTTATTCTGATCTTGACTTCTGTTGTTCCATTGCCATTTACACATCTGTTGTCAAATCTCCCTGGCTCCCTCTTTTAAAGACACTTGTGATTGCATTTAGGGTCCACCAGGAGAATCTAAGGTAATCTCCTGATCTCAAGATCCTTAACATAATTGCACCTGTTAAGTCTCACCTGCCATATCAGGCAACATTTCCAAATCCAGGAATTAGACCCCAGGTATCTTTGGAGGTCATCATTCAGCCTGTCAAACAGGGTTACACATTTCTGCATCTACAGGGCCCAAAAGGTAACCTGAAAGAGCAAAGCAGGCTGAGTGGGAGGCATTAAGGAATGGCAGGGCCTGCGGTGAACATGTAAGCTACACCCCATGTAAGGGAACAGCTGCCCGCTAGCTCCAGCTGCATAGTGGGATGGATGGGAATGTGAGCCTGGATTGCCAGGTATTCCCATTTCCAAGAGAGACAGGATGTTTAGCTCTCATGTGAAATCCCATGATCTTAAAATGTCAGAACTTACAAATTAAAAATAACGAAAAGCAAAAAAACAACACCCGCGCCACAGCGTGTCTCTAACACACCCTGCGTGTTGCGAGGCCTGCTGGTGTGCAGCCTCTGCCTGGTCAGAGCCAAGAGTGACCCAGTGAGTGCTCATCTTATCTTTCCTTCCAGATTGTAAACTCCTCAAGGGCCATGGAGTCATTTCTGTTAGGTCCACAGCCTCACCCTAAAGGAGAGAAAAAAAAAAATGTGCCGCATGACCATCTGCTCGTGCAGAATCAAGAGACTCCCCTGTGGATAGGGGTCAGCTCTGCTCCTCGGATGTGCGAGGATCTTCCACCCTTTGCTCAGCCATGTTGGGCTTTTCTGGAGAGGAGAGCCTGGGGGAGAGTGGGCAACGAGGGAGACCCAGTGATCAGGTTCTCTTGATGAAGCAATCCACGGCTGAAGGCCTGACTCTCAGGAGCAGCCCCTGAGGGCCTTCAGGATCACACGTCAAGGGTTCACCTGGACTTTTTTGAGAAACACTGTTGGTTTTTCTCAGATTGCTACTATAAAAAGGGCCAAGTCCCTTCTCCCCTCGGAAGAGTCAAACGTCCCTGGAACTTTGAGATGGTTTTAGGCTGTCATGTTACCACGGCCAGCGGATGCTTCCTGGCAGGTGGGGACAATCTTGCTTTTGCAATGTCTCTAACAACACAGGGATATTTTTCTTCTCTCTCTCTTTTTTTCCATCCTTATCCCCTCCACACACACTCCAGCTGGGGGATTGAACCCAGGGATGCTCTACCACTGAGCTTTTTAATTTTATTTAGTCTTTTTAATTTTATTTATGGCTAAGTTACTGAGGCTGGCCTTGAACTTGTGATCCTCCTGCCTCAGCCTCCTGGGTTGTTAGGATTACAGGCGTGCACCACCACATCAGGCCTCAAACAGCGCAGGTTTCTGATGGGGAGCTATGGCTGGGGACCAGGGACTATTTAGTGCCTGCTGTGCCGTGGGCACGGTACCTGGACATTCACCAGTTAATGAATGAGTTAAGACGCCCATGAACTCCGTTCTCCTTATCAAATGAAAAAGAGTGAAGACTTTGCTAATTCATTCATTAGTTGAAAGTCATGGACCCTGTTGGCTTTTCACTTTATAGAAGGTCATTCTCAGGCACGCAGCTTTCTTTGGGATTTAACCTGCTCATTCACCCATGAGTTTCTGAGCCTCCACAGAAAAGGCCCCTAGACCCTCGCTCCTTCCTTCTTCAGGACCCCACCCCACCTGCCCTTCCTTCCACTTGGACCCGTTTGTCAGAACCACCAGGTGTCCCTCGAGTGTGTCTTCCTGCTTATTCTTGGGAAGAAACCTCCCCCTAGGACTCCTTTGAAGGTGTGTGTGGGGGGGGGGTAGTGGGGACTGAACCGAGGACCTCCCACGTACTAGACAAACACCCTACCACTGCGGCATGTCCCCAGCCTTTGAGAGTTTTCCCTGGGTCTTCACTTAGTCTCAGCCTTGCTGAACTCTGATCCTGGGTCTGGGTATCTGAAGACAAGGCTCTGATGGGAAAGTAGGCGGGGAGTTCACGTCATGGGCTCCTGGGTCGCGCAGCGGTGGGCCCTTACAGGGAGGGTCTGGGACTGTGTGTGGAACCCGAACGAGTGTATTGGGATGGCATAAATGGTGGCTTAGGATATCTGAAGTCCGAGGCTTCTGGGAAACCTAGAGTGTGGTCACTATCCCAGCGTGTCCGAGACTGTAGGTCTGTGTCCCCACCTAGCTTTGTACCTGCAAGCCCTGACCCCTGACCCCTAAGGGGATGGGACTAGGAGGTGGGACCTTTGGAAGGTAATTAGGTTCACATGAGGTCATGAGGGTGGAGCCTCGGGATGGGATTAGTGTCATCAGAAAAGGAAGAGCTGGGCACGGTGGTGCAAGTCTGTAGTCCCAGCGACTCGGGGAACTGAGGCAGGGGGCTGCCGGGGTAGGAACAGCATGGTGAGGTGCAGGAAGGTAGAGGAGGTGGGGTGGGAGGCTGGAAGTCAGGCAGAGCCCCGGAGGGGGAATGGAGGCAAGGAAGAGACCGGTGCTGAAGGTCACAAATGCCGGCCGCAGTGTCGGGGTTGACCAGCAGGCTGCAGGGCACCCCGGGAGGTTTCTACATGGAGAACTGCCGGATCAAACGCGGGTTTGTGAAGGTGGCTCTAACGCCAGGGTCCAGAGGGAGACAGAGAAGTAGAGGGGCAAGTGACCGCTGCTGCCTCCCTTCTAGAGATCCGAGGGGTCACCCCAGAGGCCAGCGGTGTGGAGCTGCCCCTCCCTCCCAGCTTGAGGGAAACCCCATCTCACCCAGGCCTGCCTGTCTCTGGCCAGACACCAGCTGGCCACCCTCCTAGCGAGGGGACACCCCTTGCCTGTTGTTCTGCTTTTCCCAGCAGATGTTTTCTCGGGCTCGACTGACCCTGGTCTTCATCTTCAGCACATCCCCGGGCCCTGCCCGGCCTGCTGTCGTGGAATCTCCCCCCGGGCACTGTCCTCGGTATTTTTCTCTGTCCACCACTCTGCTTGTCTGGCCACACAAATAGCCTGTTCCCTTTAGAGATCCCTGAAAACAGAGATAAGCCAACAGAAAAAAACCAAACATCATCCCGAGTCCCACACCCCAGAGATGACCCTTTCCACAGATCTGCATGTGTTCTTGCAGCCCTAACCCTCGGCTGGGGCGCAAACACATTTTGCTGCAGCTTCATTAAGGACGACTGAAGGAGACATTTTTCAGGCACAAGTGGAAGCACACTAATAATCCGCCTTCTTTTCACCCTGCATGACATCTTTGTGAATCCTCATCTGTCCTCAGGATGCAGGAAAGAGGTCCCTCCCTGGGTACCAGGTACCCTCACCGCTGTGGCCTGCGTTCGTAACGACTAACAAAAAAGCTGCTGTTTATTCAGCGCTTGCTGGGGGGGCAGTTAATAATCGGAGCAGCTTTGTCAGGGAGATATGTTTCCCCATTTTACAGATGACGGAGAATAAGTCAATCAGAGTTGCGTAGCCATGAAATAAAAAATCCCGAGATGTGGCCGCAGCCCTCCCAAGCCTGGGTCCTTCATCTTTCCACTCTGCCACCCCTCGTTCTCCTCTGCCTCTTTGAACTTCTGTGTCCCCCCCCCCCAAGGTTCGTATGTGCAAGCCCTAACCCCTAAAGGGATGGGACTAGGAGGTGGGACCTTTGGTGCTAATGTGACTTTGATAAAGGCGGGAATGTGGAGGAGGATGGCGGGGTGGGACCCAGGGTGGGCATTGCACCACGTGTGGTAGTGAGCTCCCGGAAAACGGCCCCGGCCTGGAGAGAAGGCCCGTGTCTTTGGGGTAAATCCTCTCACTGTAGCTGATTTCTAGCCACCCACGAGATACCACCGAGGGTGAAAATGAGCCACAGCACGCCATTACGTGGGAGTCACAGATCTGAATGTGGCACATACACGAACATGCAAATCGCTGCCTTAACTGTTTTGGTGTAAAGTTCTGTGGCGTTGAGTAGAGTGACGTTGCTGTGTGACCGTCACCCCTATCTCCCTCCAGAACACCTTCGTCCCTCCTAACCAACACTCTGCACCTGTTAATCAGGAACTCTGACACCATCAAAGATGATGTCCTGCAGGGTGTACACCAACGGGTCCCCGGGGGCCTCGGTCTCCCTCCTTCCCCCTCCTCCCTCCCCCTCCTCCTGGGCCACTCATTGTTCTTCTTTCTGTCTCTGAATTTAACTTTGCTGCAGACGAGTGGAACCATATGTATTTGTCCTTTGGTGACTGGATTAGCAGGATGTCCTCAAGGGTCATCTGTGATGTAGCATCCCAGGCATTGGATTTTAAATTTTACTTGATTTTCATTAACTCAATGCACATAGCCCCCGAGACCTGTGGCTGCTCCGTTGGCTGCCCAGCTGTGGGCCCGTGGTGATGAACCGTCAGCTGCACGGGGAAGGCCGAGGCCCTGTCTCGGGACGGGTGTCCTGGGTTTTACGCCTGTCAGAGAGAGAGCTAAGGACAAGCGCAGTCCCCATCACTGGACCTTGGGGGGCCAGCGTGCAAAAAGCTCCCAGAGCATGGCTGAGGCTGGGGGTGATGTGGACCAGAGTGAGCTCAGGAGAACACGGGGATGATTTGAAAGCCGAGTGTCTGGGGGAACTGGTGAATAAGGGGCCCTGCTTCTGTCCGCACCCTGTGTGTGTACTTGATTGAGCTTACTCACCCCCCTTCTCTGTGTGCTTAACAGACGCCCTCCTGTGGGCATGGCCTGTGGGAAGGGCCTCCACCAGGGGCCCTCTACAGAAGAGGACAGATAGTGGTTCTACAGCTGCTCTTGCCTGGGGGTGGGGTAGGGAAAGGCGGTTTCTGAGCAATACCAGAGGCCACAGGGCCTTTGCATGGAGAGGAGGAGGAGCTTGGACAACACGAGTCCCCTGTAGTATGTTCTAAGTAAACGCTGAAGGACTGTTACTACGACATTCTCGTTTATAACCTGCTGACCAGATGAGCTCCACATTTCCTTAGAAGGTTATAGATAAATGTGTCCTTGAGCCCGTGGCAGAGCCTTTGGGGGAGTCCCCCAGGTCAGGGGGGATCCCAGAGGTGCAGTTACCTCTCGTGTCCCCCTTTGTTTCAGTGCCAGCGGAAGACCCTTCCTGCTCTACGTGGGCCTGGCCCACATGCATGTGCCCCTAGCTGTGGCTGGACCACGGGCAAACCCACGGGGCCAAAGCCCATACCGCGCAGGTCTCCGGGAGATGGACAGTCTGGTGGGTCAGATCAAGGACAAAGTCGACCACACGGCGAAGGAAAACACGCTCCTCTGGTTTACAGGTAAAGTGGCGAGAGCCAGCCAGCCTGGCTGCGTGTCCTGGGTAGCCCTGCACCTGCCCCGCAGAGAGCAGAGCCTGGTCAATGGTCCTCTTTAATGGGGCCGAGGCTCGCTTTGAACTTGGGGCCCTGGTGATGGTGGTTGGCTTCCATGTGAGCATGTGTCTACTGGGCACTCGATGGCTGGGGCCCTGGAAAGGTGTGTCTGAACGATGCTTCTCGCTGGCCCCATGTGTGTCGAGGAGGGCCTCCCAGGTCTTGCTCTTAATTGCCAGTGAATGACTTTGACCTTGTGAACTTCTGCAGTCTTGGTGCCGCTCAGCAGCCTCCTGGTCCCAAAGACTCCAGGTGCTATTGGTCGCCAGGTCATATCTTTTGGCTGAGTGACCCTCATGGAGCTGACCCCTCTAAAGGGCCCATACATGGATTGTGTGTCTCAGGTCCCTTCCTGGAACAAGGGCAGTGGTAAAAGCACTGCTTTGGGGTCAACTCCAGACCTGGGTTTGAATCCGTATCTACTGTTGGGAGAGTGATCTTTACACTCTAAGCTTCAAAAACTTGGGCTTCTAGAAGAACCTACTCCACGGCATGTTGGGAGCTTATGAGAGGCTGGATAGGAAGCAGTAGGTGCATAATAGATGCTCAGTGAGTAGTTGCTGGCTGGTGCCAATGCCTGTGTTATTGGGATGGCTAAACCCATAAGCAAGGTGTAAGGCGAGAGGCTCGGGGGGCCTGGCCGAGGCAGGGAGCCCCTCCCCGGCAGCTTAGTAAGACAGCCCTTGTCAAGGGCACTTCTTCAAGGGGGGCGCTCAGGTTATTTCTGCAAGTCCTTCTCTGACCAGCCTCCTGCAGTGCACGGGGCTGTAGGGCCAAGGAGGGAGAGTTGGTGAAAGTGTCCCCCAGCCACTAACCATTGGGTGTTGCTTTTCTGGTTTCTAGGAGACAATGGCCCGTGGGCTCAGAAGTGTGAACTGGCAGGCAGCGTGGGTCCCTTCACCGGACGGTGGCAAATCCATCAAGGTAGAGGGCTCAGCTGGGGCCAGCAGAGCCCACTGCAGGAGCCGGCTCCGCTGGACGAGGGGTTCTGCCTGGGGGTGGGGTTCTGCCTTGGGGTATCACTGTGAAACAGGGACACAGGGACTCACCAGCCACCGGCTCCCAGAGAGGAAGAAACGAGCTGGATAGGGGTCAAAGGTCTGTTCAGCCTGGACCATGCCTTTCTAGCCTTCTCTCCCAGGAGGCCCCTAAGAGGACCAGCCTTTGGCCTCACGAGGCAGTCCACAAACCTTGCAATAAGTATGCGTTGACTTTGCTCTTCTCCTCCTCTCCTTTCCTGGTCGTCGGTTTTCATCATCCTCCCAGCCATTAATTTATTTCATTCATTTAAGAAACATTGAGTGGACCCTTATGCAAGTGAAAGGTAAGTAATAACAGCTCCATTTCTAGATGAAGACAGACGCTCAGAGAGGTTGAGTAACTTGCCCAAGGTCACACAGTTTATGAGACAGAGCCAGGCTGGCCACACAGTTAACGTTGGTGCTCTCCCTGCTACACCAGCCTGCCTCCAGCTCAGGTTCTGTTTAAACATCTTCCAGCCTCCAGCTCAGCTCCCATCTGCTCTGGGAAAGTTCCCCACAAGGACCTCAGCCTCTGAGAACACGGCCCTACTGGGTATAATATGGCATATGGACCAAAGGCTGGAAAAATGTGTTGCCTTTTGATACATTGCTTCCTCCTGTGAGCATTCATCTTAAGGAAATAATTAACCAAGTACATGGCAATATATGTAAAATGAGTGGTCACTGCAGCATTATATATATATATATATATATATATATATATATATATATATATATATATATATATATATATATAGAATAGCAGGACATAATCCCCACATCAGCAAGAGAGGAGTGTCTATAGAGAAATCGTGATACATCCATTTAAAGGAAAACTCAAGGCCAGGTGCAGTGGTGCGCACCTGTGATCCCAGCAGCTCTGGAGGCTGGGGCAGCAGGATCACAAGTTCAAGGCCAGCCTCAGCAACTTAGCAAGGCCCCAAGCAACTTAGCAAGACCCTGTCTCTAAATTAAAAAAATATATTAAAAGGGCTGGGGTCGGGGCTCAGTGGTAGAGCACTTGCCTAGCATATGTGAAGTGCTAGGTTTGATCCCCAGCCCTACAATGAATAAAATTAAAATTTTAGAAGGTGCTTATATCCAAGGGCTTCTGAGACAAGACTGCCCCTACTGAGGACTGTCCATGACAGGGTTTTAAATCTGGGCCCCCACTCCCTGCTGAGCGAGAGCCCCCAGCTGTCCCCAGACAGGGGGACTCACATCCTGTTAGCTCACGGCTGCTCCTAGTTCCTGGGCTTCCTTGTCCCTGGCGTCTGGTGGTGGGAAGGAGATGCTGGTCATTCATTTTTACTTTTCTGCTTCAACCTGGCAACCCTTGGATCAGGTCCCTTGAGAACTTCACCAGCAAGGGACTGTCAGGCCGGGGTCATGTCTTGGGTCCAGAGATTTGAGTCAGGGGTCTGGAGAGCCAGACCTCACCCTCACCTGCAGTGATTGGACCACTTTATCTCATGGGCCTTTGGTGTCTATATGGATCTTTGGGGTTCCCTCCAGTTCAAAAAGGCTGGGGTTTAGTTCTGATTCCTGGAGATAGCTGAGGAGATGCTGGGGAGGAGAGAAGTGTGGGGGAGATGTACTGAATTCCTGCAAGCAAATAGCCTAGAGGAATACAGTGTATCTGGGAGTGGTTTGTTGCATGAGCTGATGTTGGGGGGGCACTGGGCATTGAACTCAGGGCACCTTACCACTAAGCCATATCCCCAGCCCTTTTGAATTTTTTATTTGGAGACCGGGTCTCACTAAGTTGCTTAGGGCCTCCCAGATTGCTAAGGCTAGCGACAAACTTGTGATCCTCCTGCCTCAGCCAGGATTCCAGGTGTATGCCCCGATGCTCGGCTAATAATGCATTTTGAGACAGTGACTGTGCCTTCAGGATGTAGACTGGGGCCCTGTTCTTTGGAAAATTTTACCCAATAAGAAATTCATTTCCCAGCGGGGTAACCTCCACCCCCCTTCCTTTCCTTTTCTAAGCATTTGTTGAGCACCTACTCTTTCCTGGTCTCAGTGCTGGGGATACAAAGATCAACAAAGCCCCTGACCTGAAGCAATGGCAGGCTGTCGGGGATCCTGCCAAAATGCCATGCTGACCCAGGGGACCAGGCTGGCCGTGGAGGCTTTACATTCTGTCCCAGGTGACGCCATTGTAGCTGGTCTAGAGATCACACTTTGGAAAACCAATTTAGGAGATCCATGTCTACACCCTAGGAGTCTAGAGTCCTCCAAGTCTAGAACTTCCAGCTCTGGTCCATGGTTGTCAAAGTGTGGTCCCTGGACCAGCATCGTTAGTGCTCCCAAGAACTTCTTCATGGGGGATGGGTCCCGGCAACCTGAGGGTCAGCATGTCCTTCAGATGATATGGGTTAAAATTCGAGAGCCATCTGTCTGGAGTAACACTGCTCGGTATAGGAGACACTAACCCCATGTGCCTGTTTAAATTAAAATGAATGAAAATTCAATTCCTTACACTAGCCACACTTCCACACGTGGCCAGGGCTGCCATATTGAATAGTGCAAATGGGCCTCCACTTGGTGGTTGGAGTTTTGAAGCCTGAGTCGGAGACAGACAGGGATGTGTAGGGAGAAGGTTCTGGGCAGGGAGGGAGCGTCACAGCCGGGAGCTACTCTCTGGAGCCACCCAGGGTCTATGCATCTCTCTTATTCTACATCCAGGTAGAATAGAGAGAGACAGGGTCAATATCTGAAGGCCTCTTCTTTAAGGCAGAATGATTTTGGTCCTAATTTTTTAAAGAAATGTGAAATGATGGAATTTAAGAGTGAAAATGACATGGTTTAACTTTAGAAATTGAGGTGAAATTCATATCCCATTAAATGAACCATTTTGAATTGTCCAGTTCGGTGGCATTGACCACATTCACAGTGTTGTGCCACCACCCCGTCTGTGAGGTTCCAAGACATTGTCTTACTCCCCGAGAAAAGCCTGTACCCTTCCGACTGTTGCTCCCCGCTCCACCCCCTGCCCCCAGCACACCATTCAGTCAACCTCAGTGGGGCTGAGAATAGGGAGCGGGGGCCCTGGACTCATTTCCATTGAACCAGAAACTATAAACCAGAGAAGCCAGAGACAGACTCTCCAGGAACAGCCTCACTTTAGTGGGAAGTGACCTCTTTATCGCACTCACCATCTGGGCCAGAAGGGGAAACCGAGGCCAAGGAGGTTGAGAGCTGACCCCAGGCAAGGCAGGAGTCGAGGGGACCGTGTTATCTGGCCTCTGCTGGCCCCGTCCTCAGCCCACGTAATCACCCTTACTCAGACCTTTTTATATCCCAACAACTGCTCAGCTGCTCTGAACCTCTCGGTCGTTAAGGAACACGCCTTTAGCCCTGTGACGGGCTGAGCCTTCCTAGGTCTGTGGGAGGCAGAGTGGGAACATGGAGAGAGCTGACCTCTTTGGAGGCCCAGACGGGCCAGCGTCCCCACTGCTACCTTGTCAGCGTAGGACGCTTGGTTTCCTCTTCTGTCCTGTGGGCCCGTGGACCCCCGTTCAGTGTGGGGAGACTCATCTGGGGTACTGCCTGGGCCACCCACCCTCCTGCTTGGCCTCCACTGATAGTCTCCACTAGACTGCTGCTTCTTCCTAGCGGAAAGGACCGGTGTACCCCACCAAGAGAGGGGCTGAGGGGGGGTCGGAAAATGCCCTGAGAAAGGTTTCCCTGCAGACGAACCAGGCGGCTTAAATAACACAGTGACCGTGTCCTGGGCCCTCTGTCTTGGGAGACTTGGCTCCTTGAGTCATCTCCTGGCCACACTGTATTTGGGGCAAGGCTTTGTCACAAACTTGTGACATGATAAGGTATCGGTGGGGCACAGCACTTGCTGGTGGGGCTGGATGCCACTCTCAGGGGACTCCCAGAGCCGACTCTGAAAGGCAGTTTCTTCGGGGTAAACACTTGCTCGTTCCAGCCAGCTTCCTGCCAACTGCTCCACAGCCTCCTTCCTCCTCTCGGCCCCGAACACGGCGGGGATTCTGGGAAGCCGGGCAAAACCCTGCATGGAACCTGCGTGCGGTGGGGCGGGAGCCACCCCGTGGGTCAGGGGCTGGGGTTCCTCTGGACCACCTGCTCTTCGTCACCCAGGTTCCTGTCAGTGGGAAGCCTGCCCATCCTGCAGCAAGGGGCCCGGTCTCAAGAGCACACAAAGGAGAGAAGATAGTCAATGTTTTCGCAACGAGTAGGACAAACAGTACCGGCCCGCTTCTTTCTCCCCGAAGGCGGCCTGCTAGACAGGCCACGCGCTGTCTTCCCCTGTTCCCGGGCCGGCCCCCTCCTCCTCGGTCCCTTTCCTGGCCAAGCCGCGGCTCAGCTGATGGGATGAGGCAGCGTCTCCTGGAGTCCGCTTCTCGCCGGCCCCGTGCTGGAGTGAGGATGCTGCCCTTGGCTCGCCCTCGCCCCACCGTCGGGAGGAGGAGAAAAGGGCCAGGATGCAGGGGCCTGTCCCCAGGAGTGAGGCCGGAGTCACGCCCGCTGCCCCATGGGCAGGAGGCCCCGCCAGGGCCTGAACCTGCTTCCTCCCCGGCCAGGCCGGCACCGTGTTCTCCCCAGGACTGCTCCTGTCTGGAAACCTCTCTGGTTTTGTTTGAGGAGCAGAACTGTTCCCTCCTCCGGGTGATGAGGAAACATTGTGTGGCGTTTGGCGTGGGCACCTCCGGGAGGCCTTGGCTGGGTGAAATCCGATGCTATCAGGGCCTTACGTAACGCTCCCCACTGGGACAGGCCTCTGCGCCCTGGGCTTTCGCTCCAGCGTGAGGCAGGGGGTAGGGCAAGGAAAGGTCAGAGATGCTGGGGGGACAGCGAGGGACAAGGCTCATGGCTGTTGGCTCTGGCCGGGGCAGGGCCTGCGGGCGAGGACCCAGCGGAAGTCCAGCTCTGTCTCTTTCTGGCGAGGGCCACCGGGCTTGGTGGAATGTCCTCACTATCATGCTCAAGGCCACCCCGGGCCAGCAATAGCCCTGCGTTTCTAGAAAACCAGTAGACCACAGGTGTCCTTGGTAAGGGCCCGAGTCTATATTTAGAAACCAAGCTGGCTTCTCTGGAAGGTTGTGGAATGTGCATTCCTCAGGACATCGGTGCAGAGGAGCCACGGATGTTCATGCCTTGGTGGGACGGGCAGGTGATGGGCAGTGCTGGGGATCGAACCCAGGACCTTGCACATTCTAGCAAGGGCTCCATCACTGGGCCACATTCTTAGCCCACCCGTGCTATCTTCTACCTATTTTTGGGAGAGAAGAACTTGCATTTGTTGGACACTTTGGGGACAGGCTCTATACCAAAGAACCTTTCACATCCGTGGTCTTAGGTAACTGTTCCCATACCCTGTACCTGCAAGAGCCTCCCCCCCACCTCACGGCCCAGAGGCTTGATAACTGAGGGAGGTTTCAGATACTGCCCGTGGCCATGTGATTGGAAGGAGCGGCCCTGGAGTTAGGACTCAACTCTGCCTGGCTCCAGAGGCGTCCTCCTGATGACCCTGCCGGTGCTCTTCCAACTCTGGTCTCCGGCCCGTTGGGCATTAGAATCTTCTAGAACCAGAGCCCCACCCCAGACTTATTGAATTAGATTTTTCAGGGGATAGAACCCAGAAGTCGGAACCTGAAGTCAGTCCTCTCAGGGGTAACTCTACTGAATGGAGACATTTGCACACCTCCTTCCGGGGGACACTGCCCCTGTGAGTCACTGAGGAATGGCAGAAAGGCTGCTATTCCCAGGCGTAGGCAGGGGTGAGTCTTGCCCGGTCGGCCCCTGTTATGATGCACCGCGGAATGCCACTCTACTTCTGTAGCCAGGGAAGAAGCAGTAAGCAAAGTCATGAATCATGGTTCCGTTTGTATTCTGGTTACTGAGGCTAAATATTTATTTCTTTAAGTAAGAGGTTCTGCTTTAATTAGAGTCGTAAGTAACCACAGATGCATCGAAAAGCATTCTCACGGCCATAAGATGAACATCTCTCAACCAACGCCCAAAAGCAAGGCGCTCACATTTTTTAATGGATCAGTGAACTTGGATCAAAGTATTCAGGCTTATCTGAACCAAGCAGGAGCTTTCGAAATGGAGAATCGCCCAGAAGTTTAATTTGTGGACTCGTGCATTGTTCTTGCTGTAACTTATCAGGTCACATTTATGATGTGGTGGCATAAAAGTGTAAAGGTGTGGGCAATCTAAAGCCTGTGATCCAGAAGGACATAAGCTATATTTAGTTTTGAAATGGGTCCACTTCCTGATCTGACCAGGGATGGACACTCCCTTACATTCAGTCATTGGGAGACCCTCGAAAGATATTGGTGTCCATGCCAGTTAAATCACATCTGTAGGAAAGGGGCGTTAGCCTGGGCAATTTTGTAAAAGCTCCACCAGTGATTCTAACTGCATTTATGGATGGGAATTGCTGCCCTAGAAGGTTCAGTAGGGGGAGGGCGTTGGCTGGGCAGTTAGACCTGGCTTTGGATTCTGATTCTACCATTTGCTAGCTGTGTGACCTTGTGTGAATATTGAACTTCTCTGAACTTTGGTTTCCTGACCTGAAAAAAATGGAGGTAAGAGTGCCTGGCTCGGAAGTTTGTCATACGGATTCAATGGCATAGTGCAGGGAAGAACCTGACATGACACTTAGCAGCATTTAACTTGGTGTTTGGTAAGGGCACAATTAATAAGAGAGATTATTGGTAATGTTAATATCATGCTTAACTCAGAATGGGTTTCTGTGAGTAGGAGCATGGGTCACTGAAGAACGTTGGTGGGACAGGGCAGCTCTTCTGGACTTTGGCCATGGCTGGTGAAGATGAACCACAGCAAACAAGATTCTGTGCAAGCGCATGCAGCTAGTCATTAGACTCCAGAGCCCTGGGGACCCACAGAGAATTCTAGTCGGATCATTTTTTTGTCTTCCTCTAGCAGAGCCACCGAGAACCTGGGATTTGGAGCAGGATGGTGTCCGTGTTCTGGGTGATGAGTATTTTTTTCATAATTGCCCACACCTGAGACCCTTAAGCTAAATTCCCCTTTGAGAGCCTAGTTTAGGGGCCTGTGACCAGTGCGGCTTGAATCTAATTGGGTCTTGCTGTTTAAGGCAAGGTACAATTGGATTCGCTGACCAGCCTTGACAGCATAGAGAGAGATTTGTCGCTGAGTGGCCACCCTGAGGGTCTTCTCTGAGCTGAGCGATCTTGTTCTCTTTCTCCCTGAATCTCTGCGTGGGGTTGTCTGCTTTGCTGACACCTACATGCTGAATACTGGCTGAATTCCTCCCCATCCCTCCAGCCATCTCTTTGCTGAAAGAAGACAACACAACCTGATTCTTCTCTCTGAAAAACATATTGACAAGGTCAGTCACCTGCAAAAGGGTGGCACAGAGGTCGTGGCAACCAAGCTGAGCCTCTAAGAGTGAAGAACAATTAGCATATTTACTAATTAGGGGCCAGTTTACCCTTCTGGAAACGTCCTGGGGTCCAGGACTGAACCCTGTGTCCCACTGCCTGTCACAGAACAGACCCGTGGCTCTTGCCTTCTGGAACCCAAACTTTGACCTTTTCTTAGCATCTGGCCTCAAAGGTTACTCAGGTCCATTTCAACACTGTGCCCCATGGACATGCAACTCCCCAGGCGCCGTGGCTTCCAGGTGTCCACACAGATGACCCTCCTGGGCTGGGAATTATCCACAGAGCCTCAGCACCTCGCACCTGCGAGGCTTGCTCCTGGCCTTTTGGCCTCCAGCATTCCAAGGCCACATGGAAATGAGTTTATGCTCCCTTACTTCGTGATTCTCCGCCCCACGTGCGTGGATATTTGGAAAAGACTCCGTAGGAATTCTCTGGACGGGAAGACTGTATTTGAGAAACGCTGGGCGAGATCAAAGGGCTTCTCACTCAGCCTGCAGAGACTTCAGCTGGTTTCTGGAGCCCCACACCCTTCAACATAAACAGGGCCTAGGACCGTGGTGGTTTTGTGATCTGCTTCTTGGGTTCTGGGGCGGGGGGCGATTTCCAGAGCTGGTGATGAGAAGGTCCTGAGAATGCTGAGCATTTCCGGTGTGGGGTGCTGGGCCAGGGACATCAAAGGTTCGGTTGGTGGCAGTATGAGTGCACAAGGACAAAGCCTTCATCTGGATTCCCCTGCCCACCCCCCACCCCCGCCCTCCATTGCTTTTATTATTCACACCAGCCAAACATGGGGAAGTCGCCTGACCGCAGCGTGTGCAAGCCACATACAGCGCTCGCCTTGGCACCGCTTTTTACACGCGAACTTTGTGGAATTCTTGGCCTCTGGCTCAACCAGGATGAGGGCGGGGTGTGTGGGAGGGGCAGGATGGTCATGGTTAATGCAGTGCCACATGTCTTCAGGATGTTTCCATAAAACATGACCTCATCTCTTCCAGTCCGCTGGTTATCATTACAGTGGTGGTCACTTTTGACTTAGTGGTTACAAAAACAATCCCTCGAATTACCAATGTGGAAATTCATAGATTGCACATAGATGATCCTGACCTCCCCGCAAGAGACCAGAGGTTGGGGCAGTGACTGTCACTGTCTCCTCGACATCAGAACAAGTTATTAATTCAAGGAAAAACAAAGCAAAGCAAAACAAAACAAAACAAAACAATCTGGGCCGGATCAGTTTGACACATAGACAATGAAAGAGCTGGGGAAGGTTCTCCCTCTTGCACTTTTTAAAATAACTGTAGTTCTTCATCCTAAACAGACAGCTGCAGTACGCTCAGTCGGAAGAGGAATTCATTTGTTCAGCAAAGATTTGTTATGCACCTACTGTGTCGTGGGTATACAAGACGGATGGAGTCTTACCAGGAGGAACGAGTTAATAAGCCAATAAGATAATTTAAAATGGAAAGGTTTTCAGAATGGAATTAAATGACATGACTCAATAGAGTGAGGTTTTCCTGTGTGAATCCATTATAAGTCCAATAATATAAAAGTGTGTATTGAAAGACAGTAGCTAACTGGGGAAAAGTAGCTAGTTACTTTTTTCTCTGGTACCGTGGATTGAACCCAGGGGCACTTAACCGCTGAGCCACATCCCAGCCCTTTTTATATTTTATTTAGAGACAGGGTCTCACCGAGTTGTTTAGCGCCTTGCTAAGTTGCTGAGGCTGACTTTGAACTCAAGATCCTCCTGCCTCAGCCTCCTGAGCTGCTGGGATTATAGGCGCGTGCCACCACGCCTGGCTGGTTACTTTTTTGAAAAAGTCTTTTCTTTGTTGGGATTCTTGGAAACTCTTAGAGAGGGCTGTTCTCCTAGAAACTAGCTCTTAGCTGAAAAGAAGCCTCAAGTTATCACTGATCACGAACCAGCTGCCTCCTCTCACAGGGGGAAGCCCAGCCAAGCAGACCACCTGGGAAGGTGGGCACCGGGTCCCGGCCCTGGCTTACTGGCCCGGCACAGTCCCAGCCAACGTCACCAGCACTGCCTTGTTAAGGTATGAGACCCAAATGCCCTTGTGATGTGGGTTTAGAGCCAGAATGGTGGTGGGTGCTTGGGTGGCCAGAGAGTCCAGGAAGCTCGTGGCACCCACCTTGGAAGTATTCCAGATACCTCCAAAATTGGGGTGCAGCAGGAGGGATTTGCCCAAAGGCAATTCCTTACGCTAGTTAAAGGCAGGTACGGTGGGACTCAGCCACCCTGGGGATGACGGCCGAGTGAAGAGGGGACCTGGTTGTCACATGGGTCGGCGTCGGGTCCTGGCTGTGTCTGCTGCAGAGCAGCACCTCGTCTCTGGGGTCCTGTTAGTCCACCGTGGGACTTGGGGGAGGTGGCCCAGGGCCGGATGTGAGAAGCCAGCATGTCACCGGCACCCAGATGTCCCAAGAAAGGAGTCCAGATGCCCCTTTCCCTGGAGGGGACCGGGGAGGGAGGTTGCTGCGGTAGGGGGTGGGTCCTCGGGTGAGGTGGCTCTCCCGCCTCTGCCTGCGCAGCTCCTCTGATGAGTCAAGGCTCAGAGAAGCCACTGCAGGCTGCACAGTAGCTGCCCCTCACCCAACGCAGATCCAGAGCCCGACTTTGTGGCAGAGAACTTGACTGCGGAGTGTCAGTCTGAGAGCAATGCCCTTGCCACCGTGGAACCTGACTTATATGGGGACTTCTGTTTTAGCTGGGCACGTCTTTTCTGTGGTTCTGCCTTGAATTCACCAACCGCCGCGACCCTCTGTGGAAGCCAGGGCTCATTCATGGTGTCAGGGCCTGGTCTGGTTCAAGAGCAGTTCCCAGCTGCAGAACTTCTTTCCTTTGCTTCCCCGCCACATTTTTTTTTTTTTTTAAATCTTTAGCCTGTTGGGTTCTGGCATGATGATCGCAGCAGATTAGAGGAAAGCAAGAGTCCCTGGCTCCCTCCAGCATCCCCCGACCCAATAGGGACACGGGGAGAGACTGGAGACCAGGGGAAGGAGGAGGAGTACACAGCTCCGAGCGGGGGATGGGTAGGCAGCATCCCCTGCAGCCTGTGGGGCCCTCAGGAACTTGGGGTCAGCCCTGTGCAATCAGGAGGATGCAGTGTGCTGCCAGCAGGTGCTAGTAGGTGTGACAACAATGTCACAGCCTGGAATCTGTGATGTCAGGCTAACCAGGACGAAGGCCAGGTGGGTGCCTTGGGTGTAGTGGTGCTTATCGAGAGGGGCCAAGTGTTCGCAGGCTGGGCTGCACCCACCCCAGCAGCCCTGCAGTCCCTCGAGCTGCGCTGTCTTGTTAATTGAGGGCCTTGGAGGGTGACGATGGATGGAGGGGACGGTTGGGTGGCCCCAGGAAATGAGTTCTTTGGATAAGGTGGCTTTTGTTTGAGGGCAGCATTTTACCAGGACGAGACCGACATGCCCTGTCCACCTTTCTTAGGATACCCGTGGTGTTCAGTGAGTCCAGACGGCGGCCTGACGGCTCTGCCTCGGTACAGCCTCCTCCTTGCTCTTTCCTGTATGAATCCATATAAAGCAAATGTGGGTGGGGCTTCCTGGTGCCCTTGCCTCGGGCTCCCCCAGGTCAGCTCTAGGCCAGGGGGTTATGGTCTGCATTCAGGAGCCTGGTGCTCAGGCTTGGTGTTCCTGGGAACCCAGGTGCTTATCTCCTGTTCTAGTACTTTAATCCCCAAAGGCATAGAGCTTTCTGCAGACCAGAGGTAACTCCCATAAACAGAGCGGAGGCCAGAGTTCCTCAGCCTATATCCCAATGTCCCTAGGCATTATGGGATCCCGAGTTAGGCAAGTGGACATAAATGCTCATGTGTGGGGCGGAGCCAGGTAGTAGAAGCTCACAAGGAGACTCTATTGGCCTTAGTGTCCTGTGGCAGGGCTTGGGCCACAGGTCACCTTGGATCCATCGTCACCTGCCCGGCAGGCTGCTGCCTCTGCTCTCTAGGGTGGAGCACTGGGTGCTATTGGGTGTCCCCTGATTGTGATCTGGGATCCCCGTTCTTGAAGGTCATGCAGCTGGGGCTGTACTGGCCTCTAAGAGGGCTCCAGGGTGGGGGAGGTGCTGCCCAGACACACATGGATGTGGGCTAGCCCCTCAGCCAGCCCTCCAACCACTACAGCATGGCCTCACCGGGAGGGGCTGCGGTCCTGGCCTGTCTCAGGGGTAGTGAGAGGGATGAGAGAGAGAGAGAAGGTGGAATGAGAGAGCGGACAGTGGTGCCCTCTGTCCTGGCCCCAGCCTCCAGTCCTCCTCCGTCAGCCCCTCGCCCCTCACTCTTCTCACTCCCTGGGTCCAGGTCATATCTGCTTCTTCCCAGATAAGCTGTCCTTGGCTTCTAGGAAACCATCCCTCTCAGCCTCTCCCTGGGCCCCAGAACTGCCCGTTGTGGCTGCCCTGTGGCCCTGCTGCCCGCTTCGTAGCCTGCCCAGCTTGGAGCCCTTCTTAACCCTCCTCGCCCTGGCTCCTTAGGCAACTCTGGATAAAAACACGAAGAAGCCAGTTCAGTGGCGTGCACCTGTGGTCCCGGCTACGGGGGAGCTGAGGCAGGAGGGACCCAGGTGTCCCAGTCTGAGCAACATAGGGAGACCCCATCTCAAAAAAGAAAGGAAGGAAGCAAGAACACACGCACACACACCCATTTCTCGTGAACAACCTTCAGAGCCTGGACTGGCCAGAGCTCTGTGAAGGAAGAAGAGAGGCTTCTCACAGCAGCTTGGAACTTGGAAAGATGCCGCCGCCCACTCTGTGCCCAGCCTCCAGGTCACTGTGCAGAGGCCCCTTGGCCCTCTCAAAGCAGGCTCTTGACTACCCTCCTCATAACCAAAAGGCCCCGGAACTGGGGCTTCCTCTTATCGGAAGCTCACCTGGCTCCCTGTCCAGAGCCAAAGTCCACAGGACGTGGAGGGCCCGGGCAACTTTTAATTTCTTTTAAAATTCCAAGGAGAACACCTGAACTTTTAGGTGGAAAAAAAATGGCTTAATGCAGACATTTTTATATACTCACCTTTACACCAATACAATGATGAAGTCTAATTTATTTTTATGGAAGGAAAGGTCCAAGAAGGCAAGCACACCCTGACCCTGTGAAAATCCCCCAAAGCCAACACTCTGCCAGAAGCCAAGTGCAGAAATGAACAACGTGAAAGTTCAGGCTTTTGCTTTTGCTTTGTTTGTTCTCTTTCTCAGAGGTTTCAAAGACTCCCGGGACCTCTTCCTCCCTCCCTCCCTCTCTTCCTTCCTTCTTTTCATACTGGGGATAGAACCCAGGGGTGCTCTACCACTAAGCCTCACCCCAGCCCTTTTTGCTTTTTATTTTGAGACAGGGCCTCCCTAAGTTGCTGAGGCTGGCCTCAACCTTGCCATCCTCCTGCCCCAGCCTCCAGAGTCTGGGATAACAGGTGAGCAATTCTTGGCTCCTAGGACCGGCTTTGAATTTAGGGCTTGAGAGTTGGAGTAGCTAGGGTACCTTTGGTAGCCTTTGTAGGATAGATGCTCTCGCCAAATTCAGTCCTTCATCTGGCAGGGGTTTCAACTACCAGGGAGCATTTCCCCCTGACAGGGCTAACCTCAGAGACTTGGTCTTCTCCATCCCTTGAGGAAGGACTTGATAACCTGAGCTTGCCAACGCAGGGCTGGGCCACCCTGAGCACCATGACTCGACAGACCTATTGAAGTTGTTCTTGTTGGTAAGAGGTTTTCTTTGTGCTCTGGGTGGAGTAGGTGCCTCTGAGGATTCTGCCAAACTCGGAGACACCAGGATTCTGTGAACGTTAGATTTAGTGCTAGATAATTACGATGCTAAGTCTCATGCTAGGAGGGAAAAAATTAGATGGAAAAAGAAAGTATACATTATATTCCAAAGACCTAATGTAGGTTCTGTTTTTTCTTGCTTACTGATTTGACTCATCTGTGACGCTGATTCCTCTTAAGATGGAAAAAAAAAGTGTAGAATTCATTCCAAAAATCTAAGGCAGATCCTGTTTTTCTTTCTCACTGATTTGACCCTGTGGATGCTGAGCGCTCTTAGGGGTGCAATTTAAAGAAAACTCATCCAACAGCCCCACACCATCGCAGCCTTTTCCGATGGCAGTGAAGTTCTCTGTGCTTCCCAGTTTGTGGCAGGAACCTTGGACTCTGGACAGGTTTCTGGACTGTTCTGTACTCTGTGAGCGCTGACTGTGCATCAGTGTGGGAGGCCAGCTCCTAGAGCATATCTCCCAAGATAAGCCACCGGCTCTGCAGACTGTGAAACCTGCCGGCAGATAGAAACGCTCTGTCCTGCGGTCAACAGATTCTGTCTGGCGTCCAGGGAGGAGGTGGGAGGGCAGGAAGAGCCCCACGCATGGCAGGTTCTCTCTGCCATCCCCTCAGAGGGTGAAGAGCCCCTCCCCAGACCTCAGGGTGGGGAAGGTGGGGAGCTGAGGCCTTTGTGGCCCTCCCAAGTATGAGCCCGACTTGTGCTGCTGTGCCCATCGGGGTACCGGGGCCTCCTCCTAGCCTGAGAGAGACCTCACGTTGGGCCAACCCTGTCAGTGGGTCTGGCTCTCAGATAAACAGGCCTGTTGGAAGGGCAGCCACTCTGTTCTTGCTGAAGAGTCCTTTCCAACATGAGCACAGAGGATCGGAGACGGATGTGCAGTGGGGTAGGGTAAAATTGCATCACGTGACTTTAAAAAAGTCCCATTAACAAAACCTACCGAAATGTTAACAGTGACTGCCTTGGGGGGGATAGACCACGTGTGAGGTGTTCTCTTTTATGCTTTTGGATGCTCTAATTTCTTAGACCATAAACACTATTTTTATAATGGGAAAAAAAAAAGAGCTAAAATAATGGGGGTAGTATGCTTCACATACCATGACTAGAGACTAAATATTTTTGAGACAGAGACCCACTCTAGGCGAGTGGCTGAGGCCTCGTGGAGACAGGTTGAACTTAGTTCCTAGATACATTCCTGCCCCTTTCCCATGTGGGGTGCCTCTGTGAGTGAGCATAACACAAACATCCAATAAGCGCTTTCTGAGTGCCTGGTCGTCTTCTTTATACCCTACCTGTGTGTTTCATCCACACAGCTACCCACTGAGGCAGGTACTTTTACTAAAACACCCATTTTACAGAGTAGAAAACCGAGGCCAGTGCCTCAGAAGATAGACAGAGCTGGGATCCAAGCCCAGGTAACAGCTGGCTGCAGAGCCTGGGTGCTGAGCCACCACACCCATCTGCCTCCTGTCGTAGCAGAAGTTGAGGTAGATCCCAAAGGAAGGGCAGGCAGGTAGAAAGGGTGGGCCACAGGGAGGCTGTCAGTGTTGGCTCTGAGCTAGTTCAGGCAGGATTTGAGCCCAGCAGGGCCAGGGAAAGATCTGAGAGAGCTGGGATCGACCACATCTGGTTCCTTTTGCAGTGTGCTGGACATTTTCCCCACTGTGGTGGCCCTGGCGCAGGCCACTTTGCCCCAAGACCGACGCTTTGATGGATTGGATGCCTCTGAGGTGCTCCTGGGCAGGTCGCAGACGGGGCACAGGGTAAGTGGAGGGAGCATGTCCCCACGCTGGGCTCTGCAGGAGGCTGGCCTTCGGCCTGTCACCCAGCACCTGGTTGCCTCCGAGCAAACACGACCACCCTCAGGAGACAGATACAAGTGGCTGGTTCCAGAAACCTCAGATCCTTTGGGAGAATCCCCACCCCCACCCCCACCCCATAATAAATCCTGTTTATTAATCTGAATATTTAACAATTGGCTAAGGGATGTGGATGTGAGTGCTTCTTATTCTCTATAATATTAGAATGATTTTTTTTTCTGCATGCATTCATGCAGCTTAGATACCCAGCATGTTTTTGGATGAGATAATCTGATCATGGGCTGTCACTTGTTTATTGTGGGGTTCCCCAACTGGGAGGGAAGGTTTCCAAGGGCAAGGGTCCCAGCTGTTGGGTTCACCTCTAAATTCTCAGCACACCTACCACACCTGCATCCAGCCAGCATCCAGTCAATGCAAACTGGGTGAACAACTGAATAAAGACCTCTTGGACAGCAGGGACAGCAGTGCCCCTGACATTCCCCTGGCTCCGGGAGGGCTCAGCACACATTCTGCAGCCTGATCTTGACCAAGCAGCCTTAACCCAGCAGCCCCCCGAAATGGCTTCGGGCTTCGACTTCCCGGCATTACTTCCTCTGTGTCCCCTGTTTGGAAGCCCTTCATGGCAGCAGCAGCCAGGAAATGTCAGTCCTGATGGCCTTTCCCTGTCATTTCCATGTGTTTGCCTTTCACCAAAGGAAGAGGAAGTGGGAGGAGGGAAGGCGTGTAGAGGAGCTTGGAGGCCCCTGCATAAGGCCCGGCAAGCACCTGGCTCTCTGTTGGGGACTCACACTTCAAAGGGTCTATTTATGTCTTCGAGGGTCACATGGAAGTGACTCAGATGTGCTCAAGTGCACCACTGGCTGGTGCTTATTTTATTTATTTTATTTTATTTTTGGAACTGGGGATTGAACTCACGGGCACTTGACCACTGAGCCACATCCCAGCCTTATTTTGTTTTTAGAGACAGGGTCTCACTGAGTTGCTTAGTGCCTCACTTTTGCTGAGGCTGGCTTTGAACTTGCCATCCTCCTGTCTCAGCCTCCTGAGCCCCTGGGATTACAGGTGTGTGCCACCGCACCTGGCTGGCTGGTGCTTATTGAAGCAGCCCTTCCCTCCCAGCGTCCCCTGGCCACGCAGAACACTGGCCCTCAGTGGCTCAATAGGCCACTGATGCTTCTTTGCACATTAATTCAGTTCTTAGTTGTCAGATTAGGCTGGAAAGGGCCTCTGAAGATGCCTGGCATGCCACAGGATTGTTGCAGAGCTGCGCACCCCTCCAGGTCTCTAATCAGAGGCCGAAGCAGGAAGATGGTTTCCGCTTTGAGGCTGGAAGTTAGCACGGTGTGACCCTGGGGGGTTATCCAGGACGTCAGCAGAGAGGTGCTGCTCAGTGTTTATTGCCATGGCTACTAACAGGATAATTGGGGTCACCAGGAAGTGCTTCAAGGACTGTGGTCTCCTTGACGTTGTTGGTCGGCCTGTGGATGCCAGCTCCTGCGTGCACTCACTTCCGTTCCCAGACAGGGGAGCGTGCACTCTCTTCCTCTGCTCGCAGCTTTGCGCAGACTCACGAGGGGCCCCAGACCAGCCAGTGCGCACAGGTTAGGCCCAGGAACCAGGTGGGAGAAGCCGATGCAAGTCCCAACATCATCATGGGGACCTGTGTTGTGCGCCAGCGCAGCTGGAGTAGGGGTCAGTTTGCTCCCAACCAAGCGCAGAGGTCTCAAAAGACACAGCCAGCGAGCTTCTGCCTGCAGGAAGCGCTGAGGTGTCTTCAAGGGTAAAAGCACGTGGGTGCTGGCACCTGGGGGCCACGCCCAACTTCCCAGGCAGCCGACCTGTGATGTTAGTGGAGACACTTGAGATAAGACTGTTTGGAGTCTGAGGGTACCGTGTGTCGTTTCTGGTCCAGAATTTAGGCTTGGTCTTCTCTGGTCAGCTTCTCTCTTGAACTGAAATAATAGGATTAAAGAGACTAAATGGTCTTGAACTTGGAATGGCTTTAGGGAATACCAGCAAGTAAAAATATGAGTGTGTTTTTGAAAAATATGGATATCATGACACATGACACCCCCACACATTCATCTGTGTATATCATTCATATGTATTTCTTAACATAGTCTGTGTCCACCCACAGATATGTCCTCCTCAGCTTACAAGAGTTCCAATATGGGTTGGTTTAGAAAACCATTCTGGTTTCTAGAAGCTCAAAGTACCCTCTGGACAGTCAGCTCAAAACAATATACAGGTGCTTATCAGCAGATAGGTTCTTCCCTCTATCGTAAATCAAGTAACCCAGGGTTAAAGAAATAAGCCACCTGGAGTCACCTCCCCTAGGGCCACCTCCCCAGGCCATGGGTTTCGAGGTGTGATGCACGTAGCGTTCATACCTACTTCATCCCCCTCCTGGGACATCATGTCTGTGATGGTCAAAACCCACAGCAGCTGACACTCGCTACATATTCGCCACGGTCAGCCTCTCACTTCAGAGACAGAAGCTGGTAGGTAGTCTCCCCAACACCAATCACTTCTCTTAGGGAGGCCCCTAGTGGTGAAAGAGGTCATCTAGAGTGACAGGCTAAATGACCCACGGCCTCCTCCATCCACCCTTTGGGAGACTTCGGGCTGTGCGCCCCTGGCGGGGGTGAAGGAGCCCACATTCTAGTGATACTGTTTAGGGTTGGCTCCCAGGACCTATCATAAGGGGAGTCCTGCATGGCTGGGAAAACAAGAAGCCAGGTGCCTGTAATACCAGCCTCTCGGGAGGCCCCCGGAGGAAGGATCACTTGAAGCCAAGAGTTCAAGGCCAGCCCGGCTACATAGGGAGATCCTGTCTCAAACAAACAAACCCGAAACAACAAAAACAAGCCAGTCCACCAAGAAGGCCACGGCAGGCTTGTGAAGATAAGATCATTTTTGAAATTCACCCAGGCCTCTGGAGAGGAAATATCTCAACTGATTCCTACTTAAACTTGCCAACCTTCTTCCTATGCTGAGGTGCATGAGAAAGCCATAACACGTCTGCTCAACAGAAAAACGTGCATGCGAGTTCCTCTGCATCCATCCACATTTCCAAAAAATGACCCATCCCACAGTTCTGCTTCCTCTTGGATTCTGGAAGTTACTTCTGGTCGGGCCCCAAACATATTCAGAATATGGCGGCCCACCCTCATGGGTTTCTGTTACCCAAACGGTATTGACGGTTTGAAGTGGCCAACCTTGACTCCCCTTTTCTGGAGATCTGAATACAACATAGATTGGTTGACAGCAGATGGTCCAGCTCTCACCTTTGTGCATCCCAGGGACACACAGCAGTGTTCCACCGAGTGGAGTAGCTTTCGATGAGGGATGGAGGAAGTGAGGGTTTCAGTTAGGACGTCTTTTCCTGTTTGGAAGGAGCCTGCTGTCATCACATACAGTCGGGGTGTTTGCAGGGGTTGACAGCACAGATCATGAGAGCAGCAGGTGGGGGTCCCTGCCCTGAGCAGCATCCTCTCAGGGCTTAGGAACTTGTGGGACAGATGTTTACGGCTCCAACAGATGTTTCTCATTTTTTTTTTTTTTTGGAGCCCCATGGAAACTCTGAATCACGTAAGCGTCTTTCCAGCAACATATACAGTCATGATTCATACCAGGGCAGTCTCATGCTTCCAGCCCAAACCCACCAACCTACAAAGAATTCTGGCCTTTTATTTCCTACCAAATGCTTCCCTGGAGAACTCTGAATTAGGTGTTTCCGTTCTTTAGGGTAATTCTTGCATTTATAACTCGATGAGGAAAGATTTCCTCTGTCTCAGTACAGTAGGATTGAGTCACAATCCTAGGCTGTGGCCTGGGGGGTGTAGCCCCATGGTAGGGCACTAGCCTTGCGTGTGTGAGGCCCTGGGTTTGATCCCAGCACTAAAAACAAACAAACAAAAAATACACAGGTCCAGAGACTAGACTGTGCCTAGTGCTGGGGGAATTAAGGCTTTCTTTCTCTTGTACTGTCCTGGCTCAAGGGTCTGGTGGAAAAATGACTTGAAGCTGAAGGAGTCTTTTTTTCAAAAAGATCTGAGGGTCACCTGCATCAGAGGCGCTGGGGATGTTAGTGAATCAGGCAAGTCAGCAGGCTCCTTTCTGTACCTGAGGGATGGGGCACAGGCAGGACTGGCGGGCATCCCCACCCTTAGGAGGACCCTGAGCTTGGTTTAAAGCTGTGCCCTGGTTGTCTTGAAATTTTCAATTTGTGAACAAAGCATCCCTGATTCTCACTTTGCCCTGGACCCTGCAAATTACAGAGCAAGTTTCACTAGATGGTCCAGAGGCCTCCCGCTTCTCTTTAACAACTAGCAAAATAACACTTCCGTGCGTCTCCTGGCTGGCTACAGGACCGTGTCTGTCAGTGGGTGTGGGGTGGGGTCCTGTGTACCAGGAGAGCAGTGCTGCACAGGGAGTAAGCCCTGCTGTCTTTTCCAGGTGCTGTTCCACCCCAACAGCGGTGCAGCTGGAGAGTACGGAGCCCTGCAGACTGTCCGCCTGGAGAGGTACAAAGCCTTCTATATCACCGGTGAGTGGCGGCCGCCCAGCCCTGCCTCCTGCAGGCAGGAGCACCTGGGTGGGGGCTCTTGGGTTCTTACTGGGGCTTCCAGGAGTTACTGTGAGCTGTCCTCCTCCGAGGAGGTCAAAACACCTCTGATGGTGCCAGCCCCACGCCCAGGCCTGGCGGAAGGACCCAGCACGGCCCTCGAGACACCAGTACACCAACAAGGTCTTCCTGCTGGTTGCCTGAACTTCCAGCCGACTCCTAGCTCTCAGCACTTCTGGTCTGTTCCTTCTCATGTGAGAGAATGTTCCAGTGTGACGCTTTCTTTTTTCTTTTCTGGTTTGAGGCGTTGAACCCATGGGTGCTGTACCACTGAACCACATTGCCAGTTCTTTTTCTTTTTCTTTTTTGGTACTGGGGAGTGAATCCAAGGGCACTGTATCCTTGAGCCACATCTCCAACCCTTTTTATTTTATTTTATTTTTTATTTTGAGACAGGGTCTCACTAAGTTGTGGAGGCTGGCCTTGAACTTGTGACCCTCCTCTCTCAGCCTCCTGTTAGCTGGGATTATAGGCGTGGCCACTGCGCGCCGCCTGGCTTCCATTGTTGTACTTTAAATGCCAGTTTGGCTGGACGTGAAATGGAAACCTAGAGATATTTTAAAGTGTAATTTACTTGACAATAAACTGTTTCAGAAAATAGATTTTAGAGGTTTATTTAGCAGACCGAAGTCTCTTTTCTTCTTGGTTCACTCCATTGCTCCTTGGATTCCTCTATGGCCCTTAAATGTATAGTTTAGAAATGTCATTCTTGAACGTTTCTCAGAATCTTCCAGTGACTTTTTTTCTGCCAGCTGAAATCAGACTCCCTGTCCTGGACCCGGGGCTTCCGGTCCCAGCTCTCCAAGAGCAAGATCCTTTGTCCTTGGCCTCCATGTTAAAATCCCTCTCGGCAACGAAGGCTCCAAACAAAATGCCTCCTTGGTTGTAAAACTCTCTCTTAACTTTCCAGGTGGGCAGGATTTGGAAAAGTCGTGTATCTGTCACATTGTCACCTATGATGTCATTTTTGCATTGGCTCTATTTCCTTGACTGGCTTTAAGCTCTCTCAACACAGAACTCAGGGCTGGTGGTGTATGTAGCTCATACGTGTCTGGCTTGCCCTGGGTTCCATGCCCGGCAGCACTAGAAGCCATCTGAACCCAGAATTCTTTAGGCTCTTTTATTTTTATTGGCCTGAAGTGCTTAACCCACGGTCTTGTACAGTAAGACAATGAAGATGAGCTGAGAGCGGTGGCACAGACCTATAATCTCAGCAACCCCGGAGGCTGAGACAGGAGGATGGTGCGTTCAAAGCCAGCCTCAGCAATGGCAAGGCGCTAAGCAACTCAGTGAGACCCTGTCTCTAAATAAAATACAAAATAGGGCTGGGTTGTGGCTCAGTGGTTGAGTGCCCCTGAGTTCAATCCCTGGTACCAAAAAAAAAAAAAAAAAAAAAAGATGAAAGAGCCCAGAGATTTCTAACATGTAAATGTGGGAATCCTAACATGTTTTAAAAAGAATGAATGAAAAAAAATTAAAAAGCCAAAAATCTGGGATAAGATGCAGATTCCAGTTTGATGTAGTTATTTAATGTTGGAGATTTTCAAAGAATTATGTAATAAAACCAAAAATTATTTTCTCTGGGTGTAGATCAGTGACCCCAGAGAAAATGTGGTGTGAAAAAACACAACTTTTTTTTTTTTTTTTAATTTATAACTCAAGGGATATTAAAAATGTCACAAGAATCTTTGATTCTCTAAAACCCAAAACAAAACAGTCAGATATTTGCTGTGGTTTCAGATGAAAGTTCCTAGATGAAAATCCTTATATTACATGATCTAAGAGGTATGGGACTCCAGGCCGAGTTAATTCCAGAATAACCCTGCCAGAAGAGCCCTTGGCACCACGATAGTGGAATCATAAATGTCACTATGAAGTAATAGGCTGTTTAAAGAGATCACAATCAGACAGGAATTCCAATCCCCAGGGAAGGTCTTTTCCTCTGAGGAGCCACCAGACACCCAGGGTAATCTGGGTGGGGACACTTGGACACCACATATTTGATAAGAATTGGGAACAGGGTCTTTAGACACAAATGTGTTTGAATTCTTCCTTAAGCCCCCACCCCCACTGTGAAAAATTTGCATCCTAATTACTTAAAACTGCTTTTGGATAAGCTAGATAAATTGACATCTGCTACATTAGATTAGAGAACAATGTGTTCTTGTGTCATGAGGATGCTGATGTTGTGGTCATGAACTAGGAGTGGCCTCTGTTTTGGTGTGTGTGACCTACAGTTAAGGTACCTCATCCCACCCCACCCCACCCCGCCCCGCCCCGTCCCATTAAAGTAATTAAGGCAAATTTCACATAGTGAATGGCATAGATCTAAAACGTGCAATTTGGTGAGTTCTCCAGTGTCTGTGCCTGCACAGGTACCCCAGTGCCGTGAGTTACATTGACCGTCTTCAGATGCTGAGCCAACTTGGTATTACCGGACAAACCCACTTAGTCATGATGTTGTATTATCCTTTTTATATTTTTCTGGATCAGATTTGCTAAGATTTTGTTTTTAATTTTCCCTTCTTATCATGTCTGTGCCAAGGTTCGGGATTGGGTTTTTTTCTGATCTCATAAAAAGAGTTTAAAAGTGTTCCCTTCTCTTCTGTTTTCTGAGAGGGTTTGTGCAAGATTGAATTCACCCATGAAACTTTGCCAGCTCCAAGATTTTGCCCTATATTTTCTCCTAAGAGATTTTGTCATTTTAGGCATTACATTTATATTTTTGATCTGAGTTAGCTTTTGTTTGTGGGTGTTAGGGAAATGCCCAATTTTCATTGTGTTACATGTTAATATCCAATTTTCCTCATACCATTTGTCAAAAAAGACCATTCTTTTCCCCCATTGAATGGTCTTGTCACCCTCGTTGAATATTATTTATTTAATAATCAACATATTTGTAAGGGGTTTTTCTAGGCTCTCTCTTCCATGAGTTTATAGGTCTGTCTTTAAATGTCACTACCATACTGTTTTTTAAATTTTTTTTATGTAGTTGTAGATGGACAGCATGCCTTTATTTTACTTATAAATTTTTAATGTGGAGCTGAGGAACAAACCCAGTGCCTCACACATGCTAAGCAAGTGCCCTGCCACTGAGCCCCAGCCCTACCATACTGTTTTGATTACTGTAATTTTGTAGTTAGGTATGGAAATCAGGAAGTGTAAGGCTTTCAGCTTTATTCTTCCTTTTCAACACTGTTTAGGCTATTCTGGGTCCCTTGAGGTTCCATGAGGATTTTATAATGGGCTTTTATATTTCTGAAAAAAAAAAATCATTGGGATCTTGGTAAGGGTTGCATTAAATATGTATGTCACTTTGAGTGGTATTGGCATTTTAATAATTTTAAGTCATTCATAAATATAGTATGTTTTTATTTATGTATTATTTAATTTCATTAAGCAATGTTTTATACTTTTCATCGTATAAGTATTTGCTTTTTTGGTTAATTCCTGCTTTATTCTTTTTTTTTTGAAATGGAACTGTTTTTATACTATCCTTTTCAGATTGTTCATTGTTAACATCTATAAATATAATGGATTTTGTGAGTGTGTGTGTGTGTGAGAGAGAGAGACTTGTAGGGTTTTCTATATACAATATCATATATGAAAGAGATTATTGTACTTCTTCCTTTCCAATTTTGATTTAAATTTTTTTTTCTTGTCTAATTGCTCTGGCTGGAACTTGCAATACTATGTGAAATAGATGTGGCAAAATTGGGTATCTTTGCCTTGTTTTAGAGGCAGCATGTGTAGGAAAAAAAACTTAGGTAAATCAACATTTGAGTCTCTCTGACCCAGGTGATTTATTTAACTTTTCTGGTATCTTAGTTTCCCATATTTAAAATATGGTCAGTAATGTGGGTTTTTTTCTGTTTTTTTTTTATTATTATGAAAGGGTATTAAATTTGGTCAGAAGTTTTATGTACATTAATTGAGATGATCATGAGTTTTCCCCCTTTGTTCTATTAATGTGACATATTGCAGTGACTAACTTCCATCTGTTGAACCATCCTTGCATTCCAGGAATACATCTCAATTGGTCTTTTAACATGCTGCTTAATTTGAGTTGCTAGAATTTTGTGGAGGATTTGTGTCAATGTTCATAAGAGATTCCTGTCTGTGGTTTTCTTGAAGTGTTTTTCTGGTTTTGGTTCAAGGTAAATACTGCCCTCATAGAATGAGTTAGGAAGTATTCCTTCCTCTTCAATATTTTTGGAAAAGCTTGAAAAAAATATCAATATTAGTTTTTCTTTAAAATGTTTAGCAGAGTTCACTAGTGAAGTCATCAGGTCTAGGGATTTTCTTTCTTAATAGATTTCTTTTTTGCTTTGGTTTTGGTGATAGGGATTAAACCCAAGTCTTCATGAATGCTAAATAAACACTGAAACTCTGCTACACCCAAGCTTGTCTGTAGATTTTTGATTACTGATTTAGTCATCTCCTAATAGTTATAGGTTCATGCAGATTTCATATTTTTCTTTATGATTTAGTCTCGGGAGGTTTTATGTTTCTAGTAATTTGAATATTTTATCTAGGTTATCCAGTTTGAGGACATTTAATTCTTCATAACATGCTCTTATACTTCTTTTTATTTCTTTTGGATCATGAGCAATATTCAGCTGTCATTTCTGATTTTAGTAATTTGGATCTTCTATTTTTATTACTCTACCTAACTAAAAGTTGTCAATTTTATCACTTTTTTCAAAGGACCAACTTTTGGATTCACTGATTTTTTCTTCATTTTTTGAGAGGAGGATGTACTAGGGGTTGAACCCAAGGGTGCTTAATCACGGAGAAACATCCTCAGCCCTTTTTTAAAATTTTTATTTGAGACAGGGTCTCACTAAGTTACTTAGGCTTTGCTGAGTTGCTGAGACTGACCTCAAACTTGTGAACCTCCAGCCTCAGCCTCCCAAGTCCCTAGGATTATAGGCATGCATCACTACATCTGGTTATTGTTTTTATATTCTTAATTTTATTTATCTCTGGCCTACTCTTTATTATTTTCTTTCCTTCTGCTTTCTCTAATTTGTCTTCTTTTTTTCTAGTTCTTTAAGGTGTAAAGTTAGGTTGTTGCTTTACAATGTTTCTTGATTTTTATTTTGTTTCATTTTATTTGAGATGGGGTTTCCTTATGTTGTCCCTATGTGTTCCAGGCTGGTCTTAAACTTCTGGGCTTAATCTTGCTAAGTTGTTTAGGGCCTTTCATTTGTTGAAAAAGGTCTAACTTAGCCAGGCACTGTGGTGTGTGCCTGTAATCCCAATGTCTCAGGAGGCTGAGGCAGGAGATGTAAGTTTGAGGCCAGCCTCAGAAAACTAGCAAGGCCCTAAACAACTTAGCAAGACTCTGTCTCAAAATAAAAAATAGAAAGGACTGGGGATATTTCTCAGTGTTTAAGCATCCCTTGGTTTAATCCCTATTACCAAGAAAAACAAACAAACTTCAATCCATTGAATTGCCTTGGTTCCTTGTCTAAGATCAGTTAACTGCATCTATGTGGATCTATTTTAGGGCTCTGTTCTGGTCCATTGATCTATTTTTATTTTCTTTCACCAATACCACAGTCACGATTATTGTAACTTTCCAGTAAACTTTGAAGTCAGGTAGCCCTCTGACATTTTTATTCTCCTTCAATATCTTATTAGCTATTCTGAATCTTTTGTCTCTCCAGGTGACCTCCAGCATCAATTTGTCAGTATTCACAAAACAAATTGCCAAGATTTTTATTGGGATAGCACTGAATACGTGGAGCAAGTGGTGGGGAAACTGTCCTCTTGACCATCCTGAGTCTTCTTGTCCATGAATGTAGATTCCCTTTGTTAACTTGATTTCTCTCATTAGAGCTTTATGGTTTCCCTCAAGTAGTTAATATAGATATTTTGTTAGATTTATACCGAAGTATTTTATTTTTGGAGGGTGCTACTATAAATGGTATTGCTTTTAATGTCGCATTCTACCTCTTCGTTGCCTATATGTACGAAAGAGACCAACTCTTGGATATTAACCTTGTATCCTGTAACCCTGATGTAATCTCTTCTTAGATCTGGGATTTCAGAGGGTTGATTCTTTCTGATTTTATGCATAGACAATTACCTTATCTGTGGATAGACAGTTTCATTTCTTCCTTCCCAATAGCATGCCTTTTATTTCCTTTCTTAATACATCAAACAAGACTTCTAGTATAATGTGGATCAAGGAGCAATAAGAAGCAATATCTTCATCTATTCCTGCTCTTAGCAATAAAGCCTCTAGTTTTTGACTGTGAAGTATGTCAGTTGTAGGGTTTTTGTATATGATTTTTTATCAAGTTGTTTGCTGAGTTTTTAAAAAAATAAAGAGTGAGTATTGGATCTTGTCAAATGGTTTTTCCGCATCTGTTGGTTTGATCATGTCATTATTCATTCGCCTTTGAGGTGATGGATTCAAGGAATTGATTTTTAATGTTGAACCAGCTGTGCAGACGTGGGATAAATCCCACTTGGTCATGGTGTGTACTTAAAAAAAATACATTGAGGGCTGGGGTTGTGGCTCAGTGGGAGAGCGCTTGCCTCGCATGCATGAGGCTCTGGGTTTGATCCTCAGCACCACATAAAAAATATGTAAATAAAAATAAAAATATTAAAAAAATACATTGATAGGTTCAATTGCTAATATTTTGCTAAAGATTTTTTCCATCTATGTACATAAGAGGCATTGGTCTGTAGTTTTCTTTTGTAATACCTTTGTGTGGATTTGGTGTTAGGTTCATGCTGGTCTTATACAATGGGATAGGACTATATCTGTCCTCTGTGTCTATCTTCTGGAAGATACTGTAGAAAATTGGTGTCATTTCTTCCTTAAATGTTGGGTAGAATTCATCCCATAGCTTGGATCTGGAGTGTCCTCCCAAGGCTCAGTATTGAAGGCTTGGTCCCCAGTTGGTGGTGCTATTGTGAGGTGGTGTCCAGTAGGCCACTGGGGCATACCTGGGAAGGGTAGGTCTTGTCCCCAGCCCTTTCCTGCCACCATGAGATGAGCAGCTTTGCTGGGCTGTGCCCTTCCGCCATCATGTTCTACCTCATCTTAGGCCAATGGAGCCGGCAGACAGTGGACGGCAGCCTTTGAAACCATGAGCCACAATCAATCTTTTATTCTTTCCTTTAAGTTGTTTTACTTAAGAATTTTGTCACAGCAGTGAACCTGACTACCACGTCACTTATGCCTGGTATTTTCTGTCCTGGAAGTTTATTATTATTTCAATTTCTTTCACAGATACAGGCCTCTCCAGATTGTCTGTTTCTTTGTGTTGTGGCAGTTGTCTTTCAAGGACTTGGTCTGTTTTTGTCAAGGTTATCATACTTATGTGCACAGGTTTTTTCATAATATTTCTTTATTGTCCCTTCAATGTCTGTGGGACATTAGTACCAATGTCATCTTTTTTATTTCTGATATTAATGGTTTGGGTCTTTTTTTCTTAACCTGGCTAGAAGGTTATCAAAACAAAACAAGGTTAATAAAAGAAATTAATCTCTTAATAAAACCAGTTCTTTGTTTTATTGATTTTCTTTATTTATTTCTTGTTTTCAGTTTCATTGATTCCTGGTCAAAATTTTATTGTTTCTTTTCTTCTGCTTACATTGGAATTAATTTCCTCTGCTACGTCTAGTTTCCTAATAAGGAAGTTAAGTTATTATCTTTAGGTCTTTTTTTCTTTTCTCATGTATGCATTTAAGACTATAAGTTGCCCTATTAGCACTTCTTTCATCCCATACCACCAATTTTGATGTTTTATTTTCATTTTTCACTTAGTTACAGATATTTTAAAATTTCTCATGAGGCTTGTCCTTTGACTCAAGTGTTATTTAGAAGTGTGTTGTTTAATCTTCAAATATTTTGGGATTTTAAATCTTCCAATTATTGATTTCCAATTCTGTTTCATTTTGGTCTGAAGGTAGACATTGTATGATTTTTATTCTTTCATATTGTTCAGGTGTGTGTTATGGCCCAGAATATAATTTACATTGGCACATTAGTCAGTAACAAAATGCCTGAGATAATAAAAAGAGAAAAAATTTATTTTGACTCAGTTTCAGGTTTCACTCCATGATTGATTGGACCTGTTACTTTGGGCCTGTGGCAAGGCAGCACATCATTGCAGGAGTGTGTGGCTGCTCACTTTGTGGTGGCCAGGAAGCAAAAAGAGAGGGAAGGGACAAGACAGAGGCATCCCCAAGTCCCCTTAAAGGGCATGGCCCCTATGACCTCAAACCTCCCGGTGGGCACCAGTGCCGATGGCACTATGGGCTGGGGACTAAGGGTCTAACATATGTGTCTTTGGAGGACGTTTAAGAGCCATCCTATTGCACTTGGTGTTTCATATGCGCTTGAGAATAACGTGTGATCTCTTGTTGTTGAACTGATTTATGGATTTTCGTTATATCCAGTGGGTTGATGGTGTGGTTGAACTCAGCTGATGCATTGGCTGATTTTCTGGCTGCTAGATCTGCCGTTTCTGATGGAGGGATATTGAAGTCTCCTGCTATAACAGTGGGCCCATCTACTTTTCCTTTGTGGTTTTATCAGTTTCTGCCTCACGGATTTCGATGCTCTGCACAGTAAGGGTTGTTCTGTCTTCTTGGGGAACTGACTCTTTATCATTATGTGATGCTCCTCTTCATCCCTGACAACTCACCTCACTCGGAACTCTTCTGAATCAACATAGCTATTCTTGCTTTCTTTTGATAAGTGTTAGCATGGTACATCTTCCCACAGCCATTAACTATTCACCCATGTGTCTTTCTATTCAAAGCAGGTTTCCCATAGACAGCATGCATTTGAGTTTATATATATATATATTTTAATATTTATTTTTTAGTTGTAGTTGGACACAATACCTTTATGGTATTTATTTATTTATTTTTTTATGTGCTGCTGAGGATTGAACCCAGGGCCCTGCATGTGCTAGGCAAGCACTCCACCGCTGAGCCACAATCCTAGCCCCTTGGGTTTATATTTTGATCCATTCTGACAACCTTTGCCTTTTAATTGATGCATTAAGATCATCAATGTTTAGGCGATTTTTAAAACTTTTTATTTATTTATTTTTATTTGTTCTAATCAGTTATAGATGACAGCTGAATGCTCTTTGATTCATTGTACACAAATGGAGCACAAGTTTTCACTTCTCTGGTTGTACACAAAGTAGGGTCATACCAGTCATGCAATCATACATGTACCTAGGGTACTCATGTCCCTCTCATTCCACCATCTTACCTAGCCCCATACCCCATCCCTTCCTCTACATTCCCTTTATCCAATCCAAAGTTCTTCCACTTGTCCCATGTCCCCCCATTATGTAACAAATACAGAAGTTTTAATAAACTGTGTCAAAAATCACCTTACCTGGGTCTGGGGATATAGCTCCGTTGGTAGAGTGCTTGCCTTGCATGCACAAGGCCTTGGGTTCAATCCCCAGCACTTCCAACAAAACAAAACAACAACAACAACAACAACAACAAAAACCACCCAAAACCAAAAACTGACCTTTGTAGGTAAGATTCTTTTTGCCTATTCTTATATTCCACTCCATTTCTGCCTTTTGTGGTTTTAACAGTATTTTTAATGATTCCATCTGCTTTCCTTTCTCACTATGGCAGTCATACTTTTTAAAAAGTCTTTCTTAATGGTTACCCTAAAGTTTGTAATATACAGTTGTAACTAGTTCAAGTCCACTTTCAAACAACATCACACCACTTCAAAGGTAATGCAAGTCCCATATAATAAAAAAAAATCCCAGTTCCTTCCCCCGTTCCCTGTAGCAACGCTGTCCTTCATTTCATTTAAGCATAAGCAAATGTGCATCCTAAGCAAACGTGAGCAAATACATGGTTGATCTTACAACTTTGAAGAAACATCAAGAAGGAAAACGGAAGTTTTTAATTTTACCTTCACTTACTGCTACTCCAGTGCTGCGAGTTTATGTAGATACGAGTTTCTGACTTACATAATTTTCTGTCATTCTGTAGAACTTCTTGTGACATTGCTTGCAAGGCAGGTCTACCAGCAAAACCTTTTCTTAATTTTTGTTTGCCTGAGGAAAAGTCTTTAATTTTTCTTTTACTTTTGAAAGAATTTTGTGGGGTGCAGATTTCTAGGTTGGTAGTTTTCTTCTGTTATAACTTAAAATATTTTCTTTCACTCTCTTCTTTCTTGCATGGTTTCTGAGAAGGTGAAATTTTTATAATTTTTATTAAGTGTAGTTCTTTTCTTTGATCCCTACCCCAACCTCTTTCAAGATTTTTTTCCTTTTTTTTTTTTTTAATTTAAAATAAGTTTTCCTCCTGTGCTGCTGGGGATCAAATGCAGAGGCTTGCGAATGGTAAGCGAGTGCTCTACCACCGAGCTACACCTCAGTCCTGCAATTTGAATATTATACACTAGGTATAGGCATTTTTTTTCCTTTTAAAACTGAAATTGATCAAATCATACTGTTTTATCGTGTGCATATATCAATAAAAATAAAAAAAAAAAAACCTGCCTGATATCCTCTGACTTTCCCGGATCCGTGGCTGGTGTCTGACATTAGATTGAGGAAATTCTCAGTCATTATTGCTTCAAATGTTTCCTTTGTTCCTTTGTTTGCCTTCTCTCTTCTGGTATCCCAATATGTGTATGTTACACTCTTTGTAGTGTTTCCACAGTGCTTGGGTATCTTGTTCTGCTTTTAGCTTTTTATTTCTTTGCTTTTCGGTTTTGGAAGTTTCTATTGAAACATTCCCCAACTCAGAGATTCTTTCCTTCATTATAGCCAGAGTACTCATGAGCGCATCAAAAGTATTCTGCATTTCTGCTAGAACATTTTGATCATTAACTTTTAGATTTTATTCTTTCTTAGAATTTCCAGCTCCCTGCTTACATTACCTGTTTCTGTGGGCTGTCTACTTTATTCGAGCCTTTTGCACATTAGTCAATTATTTTAAATTCCCAGTCTGATAATTCCAACCACACTGCGTTATCTGACTCAGGTTTTGATGTTTGCTTCACGATCCTGGTACTGCAGATGGAACCCTTTGCCTCACATATGCTAGGCAAATACTCTACCACTGAGTTATATCCTCTTCCCTTTTTAAAAAAAATTTGAACCGGGCATGGTGGTGCATGCCCACAATCGCAGCAGCTTTGGAGGCTGAGGCAGGAGGAATGCAAGTTCGAAGTCAGCCTCAGCAACTCACCATAGCCCTAAGCAACTTAGTGATACTTTGTCTCAAAATAAAAAATAAAATGGGCTGAGGATGTGGCTCAATGGTTAAGTACCCCTGGGCTCACTCCCCAGTGGAAGACCCCCAGATAGGGTCTCACTAAGTTGCCCAAGCTGACCTCGAGTTTTCTGTCTTCCTGCCTTGGCTTTCCAAGTAGCTGGGATTATAGGTATGTACCACCACGCTGAGCAGTGATTTTTTTTTTTCTTGATAACTGAACTAATGTACCAGATAAAAGAAACCTTGGTGAATGTACATTTAGTACCATGGTGGTTAAGAAGCGGGGAAAGAGGAAGTGTCCCTAGTTCTGTGATTAGGGCCCAATCTTTTGGAGAGCCTGTGCCTCTGACTATGATTTTCACAAGTGCCACGTAGCCTTCCCCTGCCCCTCTCAGGTGGAATGGAGAGTTGAGTTATTTCCCTTCCCTTAGTTGGTTAGGCTCTTAAAAAAAAAAAAAATTCAATAATGTAGGCACTGGGGAAATAGTTTTTCCTGAGTGCAGGCTATGTTAAGATAAATAGAATGCTCTGGTGTATTTAAAGATTGTTGCTTTTCTTCTCCCTCTTCTGGAAGCATGAGGGGATTTTTCTTTTATATATATATATATGTGTGTGTGTGTGTGTGTGTGTGTGTGTATCTTTGGTACTGGGGATTGAACTCAGGGGCACTCAACCACTGAGCCACATTCCAGCCCTATTTTGTATTTTATTTAGAGACAGGGTCTCATTGAGTTGTTTAGTGCCTCGCTCAGTTGCTGAGGCTGGCTTTGAACTCGAGATCCTCCTGCCTCAGCCTCCCAAGCTGCTGGGATTACAGGCATGTGTCATTGCGCCCGGCTTTTCTGTAATATTTATTGTGAGAACCTGGTTGAGCTCCTAGAGGTACAACTCACAAAAGTGTGGGAGAGGAGGCTGGGGTGTGGCTCACTGGGAGAGGCCCTGGGTTCCATTCCCAGTACTGCCAAAAAAAAAAGAAGCATAAGAGTCTTCAATAACTGGGCCCCCCACCCCGGGGTTTTCCTAGACTTGTCTACACAGAGCCTCCAGTAGTTGGTCAGTTAGAGTTTGGGTTTTCCTACTCTGGTTCCTCAGAGTTCTCTTGCTCTGATAAGTTGGTGATTCTGTCCGTCTGTCTTTCTATTTGGGGGACAGTGGTTTTGCCCGGTGACCTCACTTCTCAGATCCAGCAGAGTTGTGGATTTTTCAGTTGGTTCAGCTGTTTACTTGTTAGGATGAGAGCGGTGGTTTCCAAATTGCTTATGTGCCAGAGTGGAAGCGGTGGTGCTCTAGGTAGCAGTTTTTAAAAATTATCAACTGGATGCTGTGACGGTGGACTGTGGACATTCTGCTTTCTGTCTTGAGTGTTCTTTGTTCTCACTGGTGGCCAACCAGCAGGTTCTCTTGAGCTGCGGAGGCTGGTCTTAGGGTGTCACCTCTACTCCTAGCCTCAACTGCTTGGGACTTTGGTGGGACTCAGGAGCTGTTCCTCAGGCTGCTCTAAGTTAACGGAACCCTGTTTTACAGCCCGTCTCATCCGTAGCAGGTGGCAGCGGAGCGCCTCCTGAGCTATTTTGGTCTCCTGGCTGTTGCTGGAATCTCTGTCCTGGGCCTGTGTAGGTCAGGGGTCAGCCAGGGATTCGAAGGAGTTTATATTAGATTTGGAAGCTTCTCCTCTGTGGCTGCTCCTCCCCAGGATTCCCCCACCACCAATATCCGTCTTCTGTGGTGGTCCTAATTCTGACACCTCAAGCCAGACAGGCCCCAGCTTTGGTCTCTGTTGCTACCAGCTTCAGGCTACAGACTAGGAAGTGTCCCCAGGAAAAATCTGAAACAGATCCAAACCAGCATGGCTTCCTTCTTTCAAGGGTTTGATCTCTTCCAGTTTCTGCCTGTCGTGGTTATTTTCTATCGTCTTTATAATTTTTCTTTTTAGAATATTGCCTAGAATTTACTATTGTTATCTAGAAGAAGGTGGTTCTAGAAAGACTATTATTTCCTCAAATGGAATTATTTGATTTTTACAAGAGAAGGCAATCCCAACTTTTGCTTGATTGTCAAAGCTCATGTCACTCCATGTGCCCCTTACTGGTAATGAAGAATACAGTCGATGCTTCAAACTATGGCAGGCCTGGTAACCCCTGCTCTCTATAACAGCCTGTATCTTGATGGCAGGAGGGAAACCACTCATGGAGGGCCACCCCAAGGCTATGCACTCTACTGATTCTTCTCAATATTTCAAATTTTATTTCGGGTCTGATTATATCAGAAAACTGTATCCTCAGGTAGCACGGCCTGGCCCCTTTAGATTTACTTCTGCTGAATTGCCCTTGAGCATCATGCTCTAGTCTCCAGGCCACAAGCCACAGAAGGACCATCCTAATCACACAGTTATATTTTTTGTTAAGAATGTAACTGGGCAGCTGGGTGCAGGGCACATGCCTGTAATCTCAGAGGCTCAGGATGCTGAGGCAGGAGGATTGCGAGTTCAAAGCCAGCCTCAGCAAGTTAGCAAGGCCCTGCCTCTAAATAAAATATGAAAAGGGCCAGGGATGTGGCTCAATGGTTAAGCACCTCTGGGTTCAATTCTCAGTACCAAAAAAAAAAAAAAATGTGAATAGGCAGTCTGTGGTGCAGGGTCCCCTAGAGGAGGAGCCACTAGAAGATTTCTCAGATCCAAAGGCCAGAAAAAGCTCAGCTTTTCCTAAGAAATTAATGATTTCTTTGGGAAATTTTAATTTCCAAAGACTGATAATGTTTGGGCACTAAGATGCTCAGAGGCAGAGGCAGATATTTATTTATATATATGTGTGTGTATGTACGTATGTATGTATAAATATATATATTTATGTATATATATTGGGGGGGGTAGGGTGGTACTGGAGATTTAACCCAGGAGCATTTTTACCACTGATCCACATCCCCAGCCCTTTTAATTAATTAATTTATTTATTTATTTAATTTTGAGACAGGGTCTTGCTAAGTTGCTTAGGGGCCTGGCTGAGTTGCTGAGGCTGGCTCTGCACTTGCGAACCTCCAGCCTCAGCCTCCTGAGCTGCAGGGTTTATAGGTGTGTGCCACCACACTCTGCCAGACTATATTTTTGAACTTCTCTCCTACTTACCTTTATTTATTCAATTATGTTTATTTCTGCCAGATACCTTACCTCCCTTTTACAGAGATAGAGGGGAGGGACATCATCAGAATCATTAAGAGCCGAGGATGTGGCTGTCCCTCCTAACATTCTTATCATCCCTCTTTTGGGACTGAGTTAGCAGCCCCAGATTCTAATCCATGTAAGAATTTCATCTTCAACCCAAAGCGAATTTACTCATCTTCCCTTCCATCTAATTCACCAGTTGGTATTCAAGAAATCAGTTTTCAAAGAACTCGATTTGCCCTGAAAGGGCAGAGATGAAAGATGTTTGAAGGACTGTTCTCCTGGCTCCGAGGAGATGTTCCAGATCATTGTAAATGACAGGATCGTCACTGGAAGGGGGAAGAGATTCTCGTGGCAGTTTCTCTGATAGGGAGGACAGTCATCTGGGTGTCAAGTGCTGCTATGTTTCATTTGTAATCAATCCCAGGTCTCCTCTTGACAGCACAGAGCCAAGGTTGAGTCTGATGAGGTGCATGTGGTCATCCTTTCCTAGGTGGAGCCAGAGCTTGTGACGGAAGCATTGGGCCTGAGCAGCAGCAAGATCCTCCTCTTATTTTCGATCTCCAAGAAGACACTGCAGAAGGGGAGCCTCTACAGAGAGCGGGTGCCGAGTACCAGGCCGTGCTGCCCAAGGTCAGGAAGGTTCTCGCAGACGTCCTTCAAGACATTGCCAATGACAACATCTCCAGAGCCGATTACACACAGGATCCTTCAGTAATTCCCTGTTGTAATCCCTACCAAATCGCCTGCCGCTGCCAAACCACGTAACCGGCCAGTTTTTCCACTGAGGGATGGCTGGAAATCAGACGGGCAGGTTCGCTTTCAAACTTGATTTACCCTCTTTACCAACCTAGGCTATAAAAACAAGTCTCGGAATTTTGTCTGGGGGCCACCACTTGGCAACTCCTCTTTGCATACTTTCCCTTTTCCGTGCTGTCCTGAGGGATGCCCCTGAGCAGAGCTGGGTCTGGGGTGGTGAGTGTAGTGCAATGGAACGCTCACCGGCTTCAGAGTCAGGCACAGGTTCCAGCCCCAGGATTTGACCTTGGGCAGTTCACCTCACTTGCAAGGTGATTTCAAAGGTTAAGTAAAGCAGTTTATGAAAATGCATCGTGTGTCACCTGACACAGAGCAGATACCTGGTGTGTTTTAGTTTCCTCTTCACATTAGCATAGACTGGTACCAACCAGTATGTGCAGACCATCCCCATCTTTATTTTTCTTTTATGTTGCTGGGGATTGAACCCAGGGCCTCATGCATGCCGGGCAAGTGCTCTACCACTGAGCTACACCCCAGCTCTTCCATCTGTAATAGGCATACAAATCACCTGAGATCCTGTAAAAATGCAGACTCTGGCTCCGAAGGTGTGGAGGCGCCTGAGCACTCACACCTCTGGCAGGCTCCCAGGGGATGCCGGGAGCAGCGAGGGAGCTGGACCAGATGAAGTCAGGTCCCTTTCCAGGTCTCGGAGCACGAGAGTCCAGGGCTAAGCCCGTGACCCCTTCCTCCTTCCCCCCTTTTAAAGGTCAAGTGAGTGTAGTGTCAAGACTTCTTCCTGAACCCTGAAGCTCCCAAGAAATAAAGTTTAAGAAAACTAAAAAATGCATTGCCATGATTTTATTATTAGTGTCCTAAATGGGACTTGAAGGTAATAAATGATTTATTCCAATCACTGCAAAAATACTTTGCCTGGCTAAAATAGTTTCTCTCTACATGGATGTAATATACAAGAAATACAATTCAAAGAGATTTTCCTATACATACATTTTTTTACACAGCATACATTTAAAAAGGATGCCCTTTTTCATATAAAATTCCGGTTATATACCAATATGGTTAGCTAACATTTACACTGTGGTTTGAAGATATTTTAAACAGCGTGGTATGGATACAGTGTCCCCCATGCCCACAGGCAGCCAGGGCCAAGGGGCATGGGTGAGGCGTTAGCCGCGTCCTGTGGCTTAGGCAGTGCAGCACCCAGGACTGTCCCCTTTCTGCTCACACAATCGCACTCCATTCTTCCACCTTCCTTGTTCTCTCCAAAACCACCTGACAGGGGGTGTCCTGATTTCTGAGGTGCACAACTCGTCATGACTGCTTCGTTTTGCCCTTCTGACTTCCACGGCACAAGATTATCTACCAAAATCAAAACAGAACGGCCTTACTCTTCCCAGGAAAAGGCTGGTGGGCAGGCAGGCTGTGTCACCCGCATGGCAGGCTGTGCCATGGGGGCTGGCAGGGGAGGCTGGGCACTGAGGAGCTTTTCCATCTGAACCACAATTTGACTCTCACTTGGACACCACGTCTTATGTAGGTGCAGGCGAGGATGGCACAGATTCTGAAATGCTACCTATGTATAAAATGTGTGCGCACGTGTATGTGTGTACTTTAACAAAAGGCTCATCTTGTAAACACAGCCTGCTAACTCATTATAGAAGTCAGTAGACACCCTCGGTCCCAATTGCCTTACTTACTCTTGCTCACAGGGTTAAGACTGTCTCCCAAAATGCACAGAATTGAACATTGGCCTGTTACTGAAACAGAGGTTGCTCACCCTCCCGAAGACAGCCTCTCCCTAAGCTGCCAGAAATGATCCACTTACTTTTCTTCCACTGTTCTCAGAGCAAAGTAAACCCCAAGGAGAAGACTGACGATATGTAGGGCCGCGTCAGTATATTTTGCAAAGATCACTAGTGACAACCCATGTTCTTAAGGCTGAGGCCCAGGGAGTCCTGAGGCAGACTCCCCAGGCAAGCCTGGGATCCTCTCTGAAAGAGACGTGGTTTTCACCAACCCGAGACTCCAGGATCCTTTTGGGGTCCCAGAAGCTATTAGGAATATGAGTAAAGAGACAGATATTTGCCACAGGCCTGTCAAGGATTAAGGCAGAGAGGGGGTAGTTTCTAGAATCTCTAGTTGGACATTGCTGCCCCTGTGGGCATACCTGAGGTGTGCCATGTCGAGCAGCTGCCAGGAGTGGTTGCCCCTGGTCCTCCTGTGGCCAGAGAAGCCTGCCAGCTGCTGATCCCATGCCTCAGAGGGAGCACTGGGCCCCCTTACCATCTACCTGCAGCCTCAGGGGCAAGCTGAGCTCTCGTGGCCACCACAGTGTCTCATGCCTGGCCTGCACGCAGGGCTGCCCGATATTCCCTGGGACCTGACTCAGTGATCAGCAGTCTCACAGGCAGGAAGCATCTGTCTTGCATTAAAGATTCTTGATGCAGTTTAAGCCAACTGTCACTCACTTGGTTCTTAAGCAGGTGGCAGGACAATGAGCTCGTTCCTAGCTTCCTGGCAGCATATATGTGAACGGGCTGGTGATAAGTTTGAGTATCAGTTTTTAAAGTAAGCATCTCCGATTCATATATATATTTTTAACCCCAAACAAATGCACACAGGGTGCCTGTTATTTCACACAGGTTTTCTGTAGTAACAGACTATCTCATAATTGCCTAATTACCCTAATTCTCTTAATATAAGAGACTGCAAGCTCTGATTACAATTAAGAATCTAATTAGTAATCTAGTACTCACAGATTTTTACCAAAATTACTGAAATGGAACCCAGTGAGTGTTTGGATGCTCTAAACGTTGATGGAGTAGGGTGGTCACATTTGTCCCCACTGCGTCTAACCTGGAGTGCTCTGGTTCCCAGAAGGCACAACTTCAGATAAATAACCACCAATTCCTGAGACAGAGAAGCTCCCTTTAGAGCTGGTTGGCGTCATGAGAACTCAAAGGCAAAACAACGGGCTCAGGAAGCAACTCTTAGGTAGGAAGCCAACAGATGTTTTCAAAATTTATAATTAGGATTTTTAAGCACACTCCTGTCCGCCACTAAAACATAAATATGGCTGGCTGGCAACATATTTGGCAACCTGCCTATTAAAAGCCAGAAATGTAAATTGCAAACTGCAATTCACAGAGCCAATGTGGGAAGTCACAAATGCCCCCCAGTTGTGCACAAATGACCCATATGAGCTGTCTCTTTTTGGCCAAATAGGCTTACTAAGTTGTCCCATGGATCTTGGGGAGAAAGAAGCCAGACCTGCATGTCAGTCTTTAACAAATCGATCTCAACTGACACAAAACCATGATCAGGACAGGGCACTCCCTACCCAGGCCCATGGGCGCTGCTCACAGCCCACATGGCCACTCCTCGCATCCTCTCTGGTTCCAAGTTGGCCCAACACTGCTGCCGTCTGAAAGGATTTCGGGTGGGACTCTCTTGGAGGTTTTCTAACAGAGGCTTATGAGAAGGGTCTGTGTTGCTCCAAACAGAAGGTTGAAGCAGCAGCAGCCAAGGAGGCCCTGGGAACCCCTCTTCCCCCCAGGGGAGAGACTCTTTTCTCCAGACCCAGATGTTGGAAGAAACCAAGCCCCGTGCTCAGCCAGCACCGGGGGCCTTGCTGGCAGAACAGCTGGAGCAAGGTGCTGGGAAGCCCTGCAGGGTGCTCAGGTGAGCTCCCACACCCCAGTTTCAGCTCAGCTCCCTGTGGCCAGCTCAGAGTCCCAAACACAGCCCGGCCCTGTTAACTCACTACCTCCAGCAGCAGAAAGGCAGGGTCTGCAGAAGCCTCCCTGGCAGCCTAGGGAGAGGAGAGTCTCCCACAGACAGAGGTTCCTACCTTGTGAGCTGCGACGTCAGCGTACAGAAGCAGAGGAAAGGGGCGGAGGCCTCTGAAGGTAGTGAGCACCCAACACCCTGGGTTAGTACTTGGTTATTCTAACACTGTCAGGTTGAGCATGACACCTAACCGCTGGTCTGCGGGGTCCGAGGTACACACAGTGACATTCTGCGGCCCTCAGGATTTTAGAGAGGATTAGTTGTTAGGGACTAGAAAGCAAGGAAAGGGACTCTGCCTCCTCTCAGAGACAGAGCTTCCTTCTGGCACAGACAGAGCGGCTCTTTCAAGGGTTCCTAGTGCTCACAGGGGGAAATTCACGCTCATCATCAAGACACACTGGTCCCGTGGCAAACTCATGTTCCGGAATGACCTCTCCACGGAGCGCCCCGCCGTCCTCAGAATATCCTGGAAGCCAAAAGTGAGAAAGGGAACAAGCTACAGGGTCAGTTCTTACCGCATGACCCGGGGCAGGACCACAGGGGAAAGGACCACCAAGAAACCCGGGAGGTGTCTTTGCCTCGGATGGCAGGGATGTCTCAAGATGGATGTCAGTCCCCACGGTTAGTCTCTGAGCCTCTGAGAGGCGGGCGGCTCTCACCTACCCGTCCACCTCCAATGCCTGAAACTCTGCATCTCTGGAGTTCTCCAGGATACAAAGGGTTAAGGCTGCTTGTTAAGAAAATGAGCCCTGTGGGAAGCCTGTGAAGGCCGGAGACCCAGGGTGAAGGCTGTTACAGGCCGCACCTGCCAGGGACCACGCAACCACGCAACTCAGGGACAGCGCTCCACCCCCAGAGGGCCGAGAGGAGAAGGTGTCCCCATTGGTGACCCTCCCGGTGGGCCCCACATCCACTCACCTGGCACAGTGGAGGTGGAAGATGAGCTGGGCCTGGCTACAGTCGCTGCGTACGTCTGAGGTAAGGAAGGTCTGAGGTCGTTTTCTTTGTTCTCTTCTGTGGATCCGGAGCCAAGCAAGCTACTTGCAGCAATGAAGGGGGAGGGGGATAAAAGAAATCACCACATATCTAGGACACCTCCAAAGGAAGAGCAGAGGCCTGCGCCTGGCTACTGGGTGTGAATTACAGAGCCGCCGGGACGCTGCTGGGTCAGTGTGAACTCAAGGGGCCTGAAAGTGCCAGGGGTCAGTTATGTTCAAAGGGACCCCCTTCCCTTATATTTAATAAGCAAAGATTGGCCCTCTGTCCTTCCTGGCACCCTCAGGCAGGGACACCGAGACGAGCTAACATAGATGGGGCAGAGGAGAAGGTATGGTGGCAGCTCAAGGTGTCTTGTCTACAGCAAGACGAGGCCAGCTTGCACTTGTCACAGAAGTTCAGAGGACTTTTCAATTCAGGGATGTGACATTTCCGAATGCCCACTGGGGCTGAGCCAAGCAGGGAGACCTTCTAGTTGGAGTGTCGTCCATCCCGGCACTGTCCAGGGGGGACAGCACGCAGAAGACACCTGACAGAGAGCTTGACCCAGAGCAGGTGCCTGCCCGGGTTTGCCCCTGAAACTGCTGGTGAGCCGGGAAGGAAAGCAGGGGCACTGAAGCTGGTCACTGTTCCCAGTGAAGTGACGGCTCTCCCGCAGCAGCTCGGGGACACCGTCTGAAAGCTGCAGTCTTTACCTGTGGGTCTTGATTAGGACACACTCTCCTCCATCCTGCGGGTCCAGGTTGTAGATGTAAAGGTGCCCACTGGAGGAGGCGACTAGCAGCCTTGGCAGTTTCTGGATCCTAAGAGCCAAGTGATACATACACTCTGAGAGCAGGAACAGGGTGGGTAACAGTCAGCCTCCCCGGACGACTAGCGTCAATGCTCTTCTCCTGCCACCAACAATCCTCGGCCCTGCTGGTCCAGGTCCAGGCTCGGGCCATTCCTTGGCCTTCTGCTCATTGCCCACTGGCAGGATTATTCCTGGTCTTTGAACATAATTGTGTGGATGAGGCAAAACGAGGCGTGTTGGCGCTATTATCCTGTGGAAAGCTACGTCCCTCGCTCACATGCACCTCAGCCCTTGACAGTGACAGAAAGGGGGAAGTGTACTGTCCGCTCACCTTCTTAGGTGGTTAGGTTCATGACATTTAAAAAATGTGCCATTTCTTTAATCAACTCCCCTAAACTTCTTAAATAAGATGCCTGTCAGCCCCTAGGGGTTGGAATCTAGACAGTGGGACTTGAGGCTTTTTACCTAATTGCACAAAAATAGAGATGGTTTTCAAGACAGTGTCATTATACCCAGCTTCTGGCTGGCCTCTGAGAATCCATATTAAATCCAGAGAGGAAGAGCAGCGGCTTGGGTCCGCTCGCCCTTCTTTTGGGTCACTTTTCCCTTCTTTCCTGCCACCTTTGGGGGTTGTGAGCACTGGGCGAGTACATGGATACAGGTGTGTCTGTGTAGGGCGGGTGCACGGTACATACGTGGAGAGGGTGCAGATATTCCTCTGCCCCGAGAAGTTCAAGCGTCCGGTGGCAAAAGCCCTGTCCTGATTCATCATGTCCGACACCTGGGCGGGGAGGTAGTTGGTAGCAGCCATGAACATCTTTCCCATGTAGCCACTCCAGGTGGAAGGTTCTTCTGGGCGACTGGGGAACAATTAGAGGCAAGGGTAGGACGGGGCGGCAGGTGCTGGCTCCGTCCAGCCATCAGCATGCCCATGTTCTTAGCTGCCCTTACCGCAGCGGGCAGGAGCTGTCCCTTAGCACAGTGTTCTGCCCACAAGACACATTATTCTGGCAATTACAGAACAGCATCAGGGACCTGTTTGTCCTTCAGAAGAGCCACTGTAAAGCTGTTAAGAGGTTCCCAGTGCTACTGCTTGCTTACATTAAAAGAGTGTATCAGATGATCAGTCTGATTCCTAGATTTCCAAAAGAGGGCAAGGGGAGAGAATGAGATGGAATCGATATGTGGGCCCTGAGAAATGAGCTGGGGCCTGTGCAGGGCCCAGGGAAGAACACACAGAGCTCAGCGTGAATCCGCCCGAGCCAGACTGAGTGGGAAGAGAGCTTCCGGGTGAGAAGCTTTGGGCAGTGTCTGGGTATGGCCCTGGCCACCTGGTACCCAGCATTCTTAATGCCGAGAAAATTCATAGGAACCTGGTAGGTCCCCTCTGGCCTCCGAACTTCATCCTAATGCCTCTACCAGACAAAGGGGTAACTGCTCCATTGGTGAGAGACACCTCCATCACTGTGTTCCTCACTGTGGGTGGCAAATCAAGGACCAGGGCTACCGAATGCACTCCCAGGAGCCCTGGCTGGGACCCCCTCATCTGTGGGAGCAGATCCTGGTGGGACATGGACACTGCAGCCCAGAAGGCCTGCAGTGGGCTTGTTTCTCAGGTTACTAACTGGCTAGGTGGCCTTTGGACGAACCTGTCTGGGCCTTGATGTTCTCAACTGAAAGTGACCCTCTAGACACCCTGTACTCATGGCCCCGGAGCCCCGAGTTCCAGTTGGGACGTCCGAGGAGGAGTAACAACCAGACCCTGTGTGCACAGCAGGGACGCAGCACAGGGGTGGAGAGAGAAAGCCACACGGGCAATTGTGTGGGGCCACGTCAATGGTCCAGGCAAGAGCTCCTCCTGGGTCACAGAGGAGCAGAGGTGGACGAGGCTCTTGAGCCCCTGTTCCGTGTTTCAGAGCCCCTCCTGGTCGGCTTGCTGGGAGGACTACGGGAGCCACGTACAGCTTGGCATGTGACAAGTGCAGTTATGAGATGGCTCAAGGGCTTTGAGAGGTTCTGGGGTGGTGGTGGCCAGGCTCTGTGGGCAGGAAAGGAGCTGGGAGCTTCAGAATATAAGGAGAGAAGGTTTCTGAGGAGGAGTGACATTTTCAGAAATTAATCCAGCAGGAAGATATGGGATGGACGGGTCAAAAGTGACCAGAAAGAACAAGACCAGAGAGAAGGTCAACAAAATCAAAGACATGGGCAAGGAGGGGCAGGAGCCAGTGAGGCAGGACTAAAGAGGCATGTCATAGAGGACACACAACACTTCATGGACAGGCTGCGGGAGCATCCAGAAGGGCTGGAAGGTTCTGCCCTGGTCACCTGTGGTCACCGACAGAAGTGGGAGAGCTGGGAGAGGGCAGTGAGTTTCCTGTCCTAAGCACCAGCCACAGGCCCAGGAGACAGGGCTGGAGCAGCACGTGGGAGCACTTGGTCACTCGGGGACCTCCAGGGCCCAGCTGACTACAATGTGAGAAGCAGAAGCTCCAGGAGAGACCAGGGCTAAGGTCCAAAAGTTGTCTGGAAAGTACAGAAAAGTCTAGAAAGCAGATACAGCCTCTGGGGAGAGTGTGCAGAGTAAGAAGTCTAGGGCAAACCAAGCTTTGGATACGTCCCCAGAGGGACGGGTAGAGGGCTCTGGGGAGGATGGGAGCGGGCAGCCCCAGTGTCCCCAGCACGGGTGCGGGGTGAGGTGACCAGGGAAGAGGCTTCACGAGCACCGTTCTCCCCGGAGGAGAGGCAGAATCTAGATGGGAAACCACAGCAACGTGGCTGCTGGTGCCCAGGCATGGAGTGTTGGGGTGAGGGACAGAGGCCAGGCATGGCCTCACACATGGCACACCAACACATGCATGAAGGTGGGGGCACCACCTCGTCTGACGAGGTAGAGAAGGTCTTTCTCTGGTGGACGTTCTGTCCAATTAGATGAGTGCTTCCAACCACGGAAGAGAAGCTCCTCTTGGCACAGCTGTGAATCCCACCCAGAGTCTACACTCGGATGCTCACTGGCCACTCTGGGCTCCGCAGAAGCGGGGGGTGTGAAGGGCAGTAAGTGCTGCTGTGGATCTGGACCTCGAGACAGGCTGGCTGTAAGCAGGACTCTGAAAGCTCAGTTGACTCCTCCTATCTGCTGCCTTCTACAAACACTGTGGGCCGAGAGAGGAGGGCGGGGAGCCGTGTGAGCTGCTCTCCACGGATGACCCTGCCACCCGCTCTCAGAGTGTAACTGAGCAAAAAAATCACTAACACTCCACGTTTCAGTTCCCTCAAGTGACACCAAAAAGAGGTGTCAAGCACATGAGGTGCCTGAGCCTGAGGAAAGGCATGAGCCATGTGCTGTGCTGCCAGAATCCGGGTCTGGAGCACACGGGGCAGGGAGGACAGCGCCAGGTGACACCGCGTGGTCGGTGCCTGAGAGAGGGGAATCCTCCACCTCATCCCAGCGCAGGGGGCTCCTGAAGTGAACAGGGTCGCACACCCAGCAGGTGCTCAACAGCTTAAATAAACACCCACACACCCTGGCAGGCAGAATTCCTAGGAAGGGCCCCAAGGCTCCACGCCCTGGTCCCTGGAGCCTGTGATGGGGATGAGATAAGCTCCAAGCTGTGCTCTGTTATGTGGCCCAGGTGACTGCCCAGCTGGGCTTGCTCTAGTCACATGTGTGTTCCCTTAAAAGCCGAGCACTTTTTCTGACTGGTGGCAGAAAAGGAAGGCAGAAGGGCAAGTGGGACAAGTCACAGGTATGACAAGGAACTGACATGTTGTTGCTGGTTTGAAGGCTACATAAGGAGCAGGTGGCCTCTTGGAGATGAGAGCAGTTCCCTGCTGACAGGCAGCAAGGAAGCGGAGACCCCACTGCCACCCCCTCAAGCACCTGCATTCTTGCTAGTGACAGGAATGAGCTCAGAAGAAGCCTCGAAGCTCCTGATGAGGACACAGCTGGCATTAGGACAGCTCCATTTTGCCCTTGAGAAACCCTGAGCAGAGAATCCAGCCATGCCATTCTGGGCTTCTGATCTCCAGAACTGTGAGATAACAAATGTGTGCTGTTTGAAGCCATTACATTGGGCTGATTTGTTATAGCAGCAGTAGGAAACTAATACATACACCACTGGCTACACTGTGACAGAGACTTTATGGCCAACCCTCCCTCCACTCCTGTCACTCGGGGACACTGGAAATGTTTACCAAGCACTCACGTGGTGGCAATAGATAATAGATGTTGTTATATTCATAGTGCCCCTGGTTAACACTTATTGGTGCTTACTATCTGCCAGGCACCGGGCTACGCTAAATGCTTTATAACCACACACTCAGGCCATGCTCCTTGCAAGATGTGTGTACTATCATTACATTTGTTCTGCGAATGAGGAAACTGAAACACAGAAAGACTAAATGACCTTCCCAGGATATCACAGCTCCTATGGGGCTGAGCTGGGGTTTGGTCTCAGCATCTTGGCCCCAGACTTTGAGCTTTCGTGCATGATGCCACAAAAATTTTGTTAACATATACTTTTCCACTTTGGGGAAGACAAAGCCGAGTTGATAGCTCTCAGGAAAAATCTCCCATGCTAAGAGTAAGCAGGGCCTGCCTCCTTTTGTCTGGTGAGTGCTCTGCATTGGGTGCGGCACTTGCCTGGTGGCGAGGTGCTCCAGCTTGAAGATATGCACGGTTTCAGTGTTGCTGGAGGCGCACAGGAACTGCGAGTCCATGCTGAAAACTAGGGAGCTGATTGTCACATACCTAGGAACAGCAACACAGGCAGTGAGCCAGAAAAAACGTGGGCTGTCACCTTGTAGTTCCAAGATAAGCCCTATGAGAAAAGTGAATGTATCACACGGAAGAGCTGGGTGTTCTACCTCCTTCACTGCGGTGCTGTTCATATGTAGAAAGCAGCAAAGGATCACAGGCTTAGGCGTGAAGCACCGAGGTGTGGCCCTTCCTCCCAGCCAGCCAGGGGCAGGCTCACACCTTCCTGGCATCTTGCAAGCCCCCCTGCTGTTCTGTCACCCATCCAGCTGCAAACCAGACAGCAGTCACACTTTACATTACCCCTTATCTCCATGAAGGGCATGGGGACTTATTTTTGGATTGTGACACCCTGGCTCTCTTTCTCCTGGCTGACTACCCAGCAGGAAAGGGGTCATAGGGCTGAACTCTCAAGTTCAAACAGCTCCTCTGCTCTTGGTTTTACTAAGCCTCAGCTGGAGCCCTGGAGTTAATTACCTGAGAAAGGACAGCAATACCTCCTCTAGGTGGGAGGAGGCCGCACGGCCATCTCTGGCCTTTCCCTAGACAGCTGCCACCAGCCACTGCAGGACTTCTGTGGGGACTTTCAAATGGTTTGACACTGAAAACACACCTTTTCATCCCTCTCCGAAACTCGTAGAGCTTTTGCCCGTCAGGTACAGAGAACACCCGGATGACTGTGCCCTGGAAAAGAAAGCAGGTGGACGTGTCCCGATTGCCCATGGCTTCACACAGAGATGTCCCTTTAGAGAGGAATTTCTTTTATTGGTTTTGAACATCTGTCTCTGAGGAGGAAGCACAAAGTGTTGCGCATAGAAGCGTTTAAATTTGTGCATGTGCCAAACAAGCAATTTTTGGAACATGTTTTAAATATTCTCGGTTTCCCTTTCCTTCCCCGCCCCAGCCTATGGCTCTGTATGTGTGTTTCCCAAACTACCCTGGCATCCTAGAATGTCCTGCCTCTGCTTATCAAAATACACAGGCTTTTCATGGCACGTGAAATTCAACTGGACCACCTCCCCTGATCATTCCAGTCAGAAGAGATCAGTGTCTCCAGCTAAATAGCAGAGCTTTTATTTATACTGCATTTATGAAATGTAGCATCCACCTGTATCTATGGATGACATGCATACACATTTCTCAATAAGGCCCCAAGACTTTGTGCCAAGTGTCTTGTACCTTATATAATGTGGGCCTTTGCTTGACTGAGTTAACAAATGCATTAATAGACCACAACATGCAGGGACTAGAAATCCTCACTTGGAAACAAATTCTGAGCAGGCCCGAGACCAGCTGGCCTCATGTCACCAGCCTTGTTGCATCAGATCTCTGGGCATCTCAAGAGCCATCCAGGGGACTCCCTGATGGCAGGAGATGCTGGTGTATACTCACTTTCTCAGATGCGCTTGCTAGTTTGGAGCCTGAGGAGTTGAAGGTGATGGCGGCCAGCGTCCCTTCATGGGCAGCGATGGTACAGACGGTTTTCTGTTGGTGAAAAGGAGAAATGCATATCGGTGCTGGGGAGGAAGTAAGATGGATTCCATCTCCCTCTCCTTCCTCTTTTCTTCCTTCTCCTTCTCTTGCTGGGCTTCCTCTGTCTCCCTTCTTTCCCCCAAAGTTTTTGCATATGAGCTGCACATCCTTTTGTTAGTGTATGGAGATCTGATTTCAAAGCTACTCCATTTCTGTCCCTTCTCCTGCCCTTGGAAGATGGGTCACAGTTGTGCCTGGTGCTGTGGTGCTGTCATGGGCTCTCCAGGACACGCCTCTTCAGGGGACTTCCTACAGCAAAGCTGCCCTGCTCTCTGAAGCCTCAGAAACCAGATGGCAGGAAATGTGGACCAGCTGCACTCCGTCTCAGGCCACAGCTTGGTGACTCCGTGCAGTGTGACCCATCCAATCAGACAATCAGCCACCATCTGCCAAGTGATTCCATTCTACTGCAGATGTTCTGCCCTGGCCCAGCATGTTCTGCCTCCCGGTGATGCTGTCTGGCGGCAAGGCCCAGGGCAAATATCATCACCTTCTCCCCGCACCCAGCTGCTGTGACCAGAAAACACCCTCAGCATTGCTTCCACCTCCACACTCCTTATCTTCCACCTTGAGGGGCTCCTTATCACATTCCATTCATCACACAGCCAAGCAGGTGGGAGGGCGCTTAGGGACCACTGTCAACTTACCAGGGAGTTTCCATCATAAAGCACAATCTCGCCTGTCGTCAGGCTTCCAGGATAGGCCAGGTAAGAATTGGAATGGTTGATAGAGAGGGCACACAGACCTGGCAAAGAACAAACGGGAGATAAGGAGCCAGTGTCCCAGGGGAGAACATGGTGTGCTTGAAAAGGGCCCCTGAAAATGGCACAACTAGAGCGCCACCTTCTGGTGAGGGAGGGGTGGCGTGCAGACATTGACTTTCCCTTGATTATTCTTATCACAGGATTCCAAGAAAGAGAATTCACAGAGGAAGAGCTCGTAATTTAATGCTGGCCATGTTCTCTCCCTGGCTAAGCAATCAGAATGCGGAATATTAAAAATGCTCTCCTTCACATTTTCTTACCTCAGGGCTCTGAAAAATCATCGACTTCTCTACCAATTCCATTCCCCTCTGGGGCTACATGAGAATTTAGTCATAACTGAAATAGAAGTTTCTATTACGAAAGGTCAGCATGTGTTAGCTTCTCGGCAAGAGATTAAATACAATGGGCCAGTAATTTCAAGTTTGAGGACAGGAGAGGCAAAGGGCCTATGTAGAAATTGTTTGTTTCTGAGTTGAGTGTCCCTCCTTGATAAGGGACCTGGCACCTGCAGGGTGGCAGTTATTGGAGCTTTGGGTCTGTGTAAAGATAGTGCCTTATCTTGGAAACAACTAAAAACAGAGGACATTCAGGATTTAGGATGCACTGGCAATCTTCTAGAAGTGTCAACAGCCAATCAAACTTTGAAACTACATAATTCATTTTTATTTACAAGAGGATTCAAGGGTTGTGTGAGTCCCAAGAGCATTTAAATAAAGACTTTTTACAGCATTTATTTATTTACTTATTTTTTGATTCTGGGGATCAATTAAACCCAACGCCTCTCTCAGGCTAGGAAAATGTTCTACCACTGAGCTACATCTCCACCCCCATCACAAAAATAATTTTAATTAACAGAGTTGTACATGGTAACAGTGAATTCAAGGAATTCCATAGAACCAAAGCATCACTAGAATAGGAACATCATTAGGTTACGCAGGGGAGACATCTTTTTTATATGAATTTAAAAAGACCAGAGAGCTGACAAGTTAGTATGTTAAGTGGTCTTCTTATAAAATTTTAAGAAAAATTTTAGATCAGGCTGGGAAACTCCTTACCTAATCTGTCAGGAGAGGAGAGCAGAGAAAAACAAACACACACACATTAAGAATTGGAGTCGAGGTCATGTGTCCTGTTCCGGCTTTGCTGGATATGCAGCCAGGGCTGTGGTGTTATCACTCGCCACCCAGAACTGCAGGCGGAAAGTGGCGGGGCCCTGGCACCCTAACTTCGTGTTTGGCACTGTTTCCACCCACTTGTCTGTACAAGGTCACTCCTGGCCCTGGTCTTAGAGGCAGGCAGTCACTCACACCTTTCCAGTTTTGCTCTGGGAACCCCAACTCCCCTCCCCTTCTGAGTTCATTGCAATTCAGTGTGATTTCAAAGACAGCTGGGCAGGTGGAAGGGAACCTGGCCCTATGGGATCAGCACCATCCTCCCTCCCTCTCTCACAGGGCCAGGGAGGAGCAACAGAAGAGAGGCTGAGATAGAATGTGGCAACCGTGGAAGGACTGAGCACCACACTCAAGAGTTAAGATCTCGCAAAGTGTTAAAATTGCAGTGAGCTACTACCACTTGCCGTCCACCAGGATGGCTGGAATAAAAGAGACAGGTAATAAATGCTGGCAAGGAGATGGCAAGATTGCAAGCTTGTACACTGCCGGTGGAAATGTAACAGGGGCAGTGCTTTGGAAGGCCTAGGAGTTCCTCAGAAGTTGAGCATGGGATTATCCTGTGACCAGGAAATTATATATATATATATATATATATATATATATATATATATATATATATATATATATATATATATCTCCAAGAGGAAACATTATGTTAAAGAGATAGAAGCGATTCACAAAAGACCATATACTGTATGACCCTGCAGTCATGAAATGTCTAGGACACGTAAATCTATAGCGACAGAAACTAAACTGGGGTTGCCTACGGTTGGGGGAATGTAGGCTGATAGCTAAGAGGGACAGGTTTTCTTTTGGGGAGTAACAAAAATGTTCTAAAATTAATTGTGATAGTAGTTACATAATTCTATGAAAAGGCTAAAAGTTATTACATTGTGCACTTTAAATGGACAGATTCTATAGCATGTGATTATATATTGATAGTTATTTTTTTAACCTTTTTTGGTTATCCCCAGTACTGGAGATGGAACCCAGACTTTGCACATGATAGGCAAGTGCTCTACCATTGAGCTGCGCCCCCAGCCCAGGTTTTGTTCTTGTTATTTAAAAAAAGGCACCATTCTCAAAATACTGATCCAGCAGAGACAGGCCTGACACCTTTCTGCCAGGTATGACTCTGGTGAGGCATTTGTGGGCCTCTTGGCTCTGTTTCCTATCTGATACGAGGGGGCTCCAGCGACAGAGGTCTTTCCCGCCTTAACATTCCAAGTTGCCAAGCCTTCCTTTATTTACTTGCCCCGCCTCTGAAAATATGGAGCACATCCTTGATGCAGTGAGAGCCAGGAGGTCTTTAAACAGAAGCACTGGACAAACACTTCCGGCTGTCCTTCAGAATTTTAGGTTAAGATATAAATATCCCGGAAAGGAAGAAAAGCTTAAGCATTTTTAGGTGACTTGGAACTTTCTGCAGAATGAGATGAACAAGTGTAGAATGAGGTGAAGCTAGATGAGGGACATCCTTTGTCCCTTTCTTGTTAGTACCTGACAAAAAGGGACAAAGGATAACAGCTAGGGAAGGTACATTCTGACATGTACCACCTGCTTGACAGCTGAGCCTCTGGGCTTGCATCTCTGCCAACCTATTTGAAATTAGAAGGATCCTGCACACAGGGCCTTGCGGGCTTAATGAGGGTCCCCAGAAATGCTTAACATGAGCTCCATTTCCTGTGATCCAAGTTTCAGAAAATCCAATCAGCTACCCAGATGCCTTTTCTATCTTGAGAAGCACCCAAGGCACGCAGGCAAACCTGCTTCAGGCCCAGCTATTACCATGCTTCAGTCTTCCGTTTTTGTCACAGTGTCAACAAAGCCTTTTTTAGAAAGAAAGTGGGCTATTTCTTCAATATTATTTTATAACATAATAGTGATGGTGCAGCAAATTTGTAATGCCCAGAAAGTATGGAGAGGAAAAAACAATCATCCATTATTCTAAACTCAGGCTTTTTGCTCCTCTCAGCATCGGAACACATTTTCTTCTTGTTGTTTTTCTATGTGTGAATGAGGTTTTGCTGTGGCTTTTGACTTGCTTTAGACTTGACACATATTTTTTGTAAATCATTGTCAGCTGTAATTTCACTGAAATTGTTTGGCTGTAATTCTTCCACAGCTGGAAAAGAAGGGCCTGCTATCAATTCCAGAATCAATGACATCATAGACTAGAATTAGAAAGAACCCTGTGATCCTCACTTATTCTCACCCTGGTATTTAGGGTATTACATGTCGAACTTCGGCAACTCAGAGGGAACCGATTTATAAAATGCAGTTCCCTCTGAGTTGATTAATGCCTCAGAAGATGCTTTTCAGGGCTGGGGATGTAGCTCAGTGGTATAGTGCGTGCTTAGCATGCATGAGACCCTGGGTTGAATCCCTGGCACCACACGGGCACCCACGCACACAAATGCTTTCCAGTTTCCAAAAATAGAAAGGAGAGAAATCTGTGCACCGCATACATTCTATGCTACTCAAAACAGAGCTCTTTACACTACTGTGTTACCATTTGCAGAAAGTGGACTTGCTAGGGAATCGACCACAACTCTGATCTATGATCACATTGCTGTGTGATAGCGAAGGCTCCCTTTGACGTTCTGGGAAAGGTGGTCAGGTGTGTGACTTCCCCATCCCGAGTTCTACAGCTGGCAGGATTTTCATGGAGATTTCCACCCCTGACTGCTTAGGGTATGGACTGCTGTGCTAGCAGGAAATTAACTCTGAGCCCCGTCTGGACAAACTCTTTAGAGGAAACAGCCTGCAATCTTTGACACAACAGGAATGGACATGACACAAACACAGACAGAAGGAAGGAAATTTACAGGCTTGCTAGATACCAAGCATGAAGCAACAGGGGAACTCTAGGTCTAGCTTAGCTGTAGTTCACTAGATGAAAAATTTTTTTCATACATTCAGAATTTGTGTGCTAAAGCTAATTACACAAGTGATTCTGTTCTCCTTCTGTACTCAGTAAGGATTTATAAATCCAGAGCCTGACTTTCCATCTCATATTCTTGTTCAGAAAATAAACTGGAGAATGAGAACACAAAGGGGACTCTGAGGATTTTAGACTCATGGCTTTGATGGCTTGGAGACCTCTGAAGGTTCCCAAGCGAGGAACTGGTCATGTCACTGAAGCTTTGGCCTTCATGGGGGCTGTTCTATGGGACGAGGGGGGACAGTGAGGGAGCCTAGATGACCAGTCACGTGGACACGCCACTTGCCTTGGCTCTGTCACATATGACCTCAGTTAATCTTCCCCATGTCACTCTGTGGGCTAAAAAATGATCATCTCATTTTACTGAAGTAGGAAGGGAGCTTAGTTGGAGCCAAGGTGATAATTACAAATTTGGGATTGGAAAAGGATCTTGGGCCATCACTCCAGAGAACATCAGAGGAATAAAAGATCCCATTTCGGTCAACCTGAGCCTGGTCTTTTTGGAGGAAATGCTTGCTCTGTGCCTGGATCCTTTTTATAATGTTTATCCAAAATCAAGAAAATGCTTCCCATCACTTCTAATTTTCCCAAAGGTAAAAATTATTCCTTTTATAAGCAATTTCTCTCTAACGAGAAACAGAAATAACCCCAAGCTTATAATCCTTATTTTCTCCCTGTTTTGCCTCACCACAAAATGTAAGGCAATCAACCAGTTTTCTGAGCTTAGGATAAACAAGTACAGTTGTGCACCGTGTAAGGACTTTTCCATCCATGACGGCCCCCTAAATGACGGGGTGCAGCACACGCCCATGTGTCATGGGCTGCACTACACAGGCTTATGCAAGTACATGCTGGGGTGCCCACACAACACCGGACTCACCTAGTGGCACGTTTTCTCAGAACACATCCCCAGCGTTAAGTGACACATGCTGTACATTTGATTAAAAATAAGACCAAATGGGGAAGAACTTCCCTTTTTGCGGGGGCTGGGGGACTTGCCTCTGTGCTGAAGGAGCCCTGCTTCTGGCCTGAATGGCCAAGTGTGGGACAGGTGTGAGGCAGGAAGTGGATTAACTGCGCCCAACCTACCGCTCATCAAGGACACCGAGAGCACACCCATCAGGGCCCAGCTCAGGCCACCCCTGGGAGCTCGGCTTGGACAGGCGAGCCTCTCATGCCACAGGTAGGACACATCGTCCCGTCTGCTGTCACACCCCACAGTTAAACACCAAAGGCCATGAGGGCCCCGCTCCTACTGGCCTGGGACAGCCTCTCAGGGAACTAGTGCCAGCTAGGTTTTGGGTTCCCAGTGGACAGCTGCCATATCTGCACCTGTTGGTACCCATGCTGCAGAACACTTTTCCAGATGTTTCAGCCCCTCATTCCTAAAACAGAAACCATCACAACCTCTCCTTCCCTTTTGCGAACTTTGTTTCAAAGACATTATCTCATAGAACTTTAAAACAGCCTCAGTGTTATGAAGGGCGTGGGGGGTGCTGCTCAGTGGTAAAGCACATGCTTAGCCTGTGTGAGGCCTGAGCACCCCCTCACCCCCTGCAAAGTCCTGAGGTCCACAGCAAAGGGCCAGACATAACTGACATGAAGAGGAAGAAAGGAAGTACTGTAAATATTCACTGTACAGAGGCTGCGCTGGTCACTTCAGCAATCACTGCCCCATTTAAAAGGCTCTGATGATGCTGTGGATGGCTCTTATCATCCTATCTTACAGAGAAGGAAACCAAGGCTCTTAAAGTCCAGGTCATGGAGCCACGTGGATCTTGAAATGGGTCGAATGTTAAAGAATTAGGAAGACACAGTAAAGGGAAGCAGTCACTTAATGGTACTAAGTTGGAATACAATGTATAAGTATTAACCTGAGTCCTAAGATACATAGATTGCCCTCAGGTGGTGATTCTCCACCCCCAAAAAGAATTTTTTTTTTTCTGTTCACTTCTAGCTCGACAGATTTATAAATATTATCATCTGCTCTTTCAATCTAACAAATCCTAATTATTCCCAGTCTTAAATACCAGAAATGTATTAAACAGTGTTAAATCCTGAGAATTTAGTTAAATCCGAAATCCTAGCATTATTACCCAAGTCAGAGAGCTCTTTGTAATGTACTAAATGTCTTTCTCCTAGTCACACACACACACACCAAGTCAAAACCTGCCTCTAATTATTACACCTACTCTGTAATGAATGAACGCAAACAGTGGGGGTAAACACCTTTGAACATCAGGCACGCAAAATCTCCTACGTGTTACCTTACATGCCTCGGCCCATTTGCTAACACAGGTCCCAGATGAAAGGTGCTTCCTTTGGGCTGCAGTGATAGGCCCCACACTCCTCTTGCAGGACGCACAGCCTCACGCAATTTGAATCTGCAGCCATTAAGATGAAACTTCAAGGTAAACACCACTAAGACTTAGGAAGTCTACGGGGTGTTCAGGTTTTCAGTCTAGGTAGAAAACACAGCTTAGGAAAGAAGATTGCCCATGAGCTGGGGGCTTTGGTCTCACGGTTAGATCTCACCTGTTGGGTTTGCAGGAATATCCAGGAGGGTCTTCAACAGCTTCATATCTTTAATGTTGTGTATATAAATGGACTCCTCCAGACACACCAGCAGCCTCTGTAATCACACAGACCCATCAATCTCCCACACCAGTTCCTTGTAAAAGGCCCCCAAATCCACATCAAATGCTTCTCCTCCTTATGAGTCCTAACTTGAGTCTATGCGTAAAGGAGAAAGAATTTTGATGATGCCTTTTGAAGATTATGTTTATGTATTTACATGCACATGCGCACGCACGCGCACACACACACACACACACACACACACACACACCATTATCCATTGGAACAGAAACTTAAACTATAAGATCCTAAGAAATTTTATTTAGAAACTGGGTTTTCTCCTTCCATCCTTTGGTATTTCCCTTTAGAACGGGGATATCTGTACACTTGAGTAAAATCCTTTTTTCACTTAAGACAATTTTGGGTAACCACCTCCATTCTTGTCCCCACTTGACAGGATGACTTTCAATAATGGTAACAAAGTTCTCCCTCTTACACAAACGAGGATTTCTTTGCTCTTTCTGTATAGCCAAAATCTCACCCCTCTGCAAATTCATGTGGAATATCCCGAATGCAAAAAATTTGAATGTGCCAGTAAAGTTTGACCTCTAGTGCTAGAGACTTTCAGATTTAGGGGCATTTTAGATTTTGGATTTTCAGATTAGGGATGAACAACCAGCAAAGCCTATGCCCATATTTCAAAATCTGAATAACTCTGAAACACTTCTGGTCCCAAGCATTTTGGATAAGGGATGCTCGACCTCTAATTACCAGCTCTGCCTCCTTTCCACTTAAACTCTCCTCTTGAACCACCTCTGGGCCATTCCCTGAGCCCTGGTAAAGGGAACTGATGAATGAATCCCTAGGCCCTCACCTTGAGGGCCCCTCCTGAGCCCCAACCCCAGGGCTCCCCTGGGCTCAGCCCCACCCTCAGGCACTCTCCATTCCTTTCCTCTTCAGATGCTAGCTGGTCAGGTTCAGCATCTCTTCCCAACCGTGGTGCTCTGCTTTGGGGAATGTGATGTGATCTGGGTGCAGGTGCAGGTGTTGGGGCTGGGGAGGGGGTGCAGAGAAGGCAGCTTCCCTGATCGGAGCAGCTGCCTCTGCCCCGCACAGGCCTGACTTGGCTCCCCAGGCTGGAGCTTCTCAGGCTTGGTTGGGGACCAGAATCCCTCAAGGAGCGAGCCCTGGACTCTCCCCTGGAGGTTCCAGTTTGGGGCATCTCTAAAGGAGTACCCCAGGTGATTATGAGGCTCAGCCAGTTTTGAGAACCACTGTTCTCAGCCAGTTCCTTTGATTCCAAGAACATCAGTTACCTAAAAATACTGCAGAAATGTGGCAGGCTCTCCTCCCAGGAAGCCTCTTCACAGCTCAGAAAAATGGAGACTGTTGACTTTAACCAGGCAGAAAAATAAAGTTCAAACATTTTTTCTATTTTAATTAAGACCTCAGACTGAGTGCTGAGAGGTAAAAATACCTTTAACAGGGTCTCAACACTGATGACAAATATTAGTATTTCTCCGTGAATATTTAGTCTCTGATTTACCCAATGTCTTTGCCGGTCACCAGCCTAGGCCCTGGAGTGCCTGATATTACTCTATGGCTGTTTAGGTCCTGAGGTTCCTACTGTCTTCCTCCAGCTCCGCCTAGCCCCGCAGGGGTCCCCAGGACAGCAGGGCCCAACAGCACCCTGCTGGCAGCCCCTCCCATGAGCTCCAACAGCACCATCTGCTCTGTGTCCCACTCAGCTGAATTTCAGGTCACCCCCACGCTGGCTGCAGACAAGAATAAAAAGGGAGAGAAGCACACAGAAGCGCGGGAGGAGGAGGCGCTTAGCTGCGCGAGAGCAACTGAGGTTGAACCCAGCCTGGTAACTGTATTCTTAACCATCTCAACCAGAACTCGGCCAGTCTCAGCAGAACCAGGGCCTTGTTTCAGCTCGGCCCATTACTCTAACTTCCATCTACTTTTTTACATTTTATATATAATCACTCCTATTTATTTATTTATTTTGTTATCAGGGATTCAACTTGGGCACTTGACCACTGAGCCACACCCCCAGCCCTATTTTATATTTTATTTAGAGACAGGGTCTCACAGAGTTGCTTAGGGTCTCACTTTTGTTGAGGCTGCTTTGAACTCTTGATCCTCCTGTCTCGGCCTCCTGAGTGACTGGGATTACAGGTGTGCACCACCACATCAAAAAGAACTCCTTTTTATAAATTAAGAAAAGTTTACAGAATTTACCTTTGAGCACCAGAGACTTAGCCTCAAAGGCTTCGGTCTGATCAATCTGTAGTTGAATAGCAGGGAGCAGATGGTCAAGGAATTGCAAAAGTTTGTGTTTCTAAATATATCTTGTTTATTGTCTTTATTCTGTAAATACATTTTCCAGTTAAATACAAGGGGAAATAATACCAACTAAAAATGAAACACAATTCCTAAGTATTTTTTTCTTTCTTTATATTTAGAGGAAAATGGGGATTTTATTTCCTTATAACTCCTATGCACATCTGTAATTTCCCCTGGTGTTGTAGGACTGTGTGCCTGAAGATGCCGGAGTGGGCTGACTACTGCAGGACAGACACACCAACTTCCCCCTTTTCATTTCGCTTGGGTGGTATCTCTGCAGGTGCCCGCCCCCGCCACCCAACCTGGCAAGAAGAGGCTGCAGCCCTGAACTGCCCAAGCCAAAGTTAAGTTCCAAATCTGGACGTTTTAAGAAATGCAAACCTTAAACACTTTCCAGATCTGCTTCAGCTAATTTCCTTAGGAGAAGAAATGCTCAAGGAAGGATGACCGGTAGGTCTGGCTGTCCTTGAGCCTCGTGCTGGGCGCTTTCCTGTTCCCCAGATGATGGGGGATAAGAGCCTGAAGTTGACAAGTACTTTACTGAGCAGAGGCTGGTGCCTAAAGGTTGACAGACACTTGAACAATCCTTCCTTGTCCCGTTTGCTAATGAAAATACCAGGGAGGAAGAGAGAAATCATACAAGTAAATACAAGACATACTATTTGAAGGTTCTGATCTTTATAGAACATTTGACTAAGCAGTCTCAAAAAGATAGTTAGGTGCAAAAAAAGAAAAAAGAAAAAGCCACTACTTTTAAATACTGGCCACTACTCTGTGCAAAAGTAAAAATTTTGCAATAAAACTTAACATGCTACTAACAGATCTAAGAGAAAGCACTGGAGCCAAGAATTCTGCTTCAAAGCCTTCAAGTAGAAAACTTACAAATTTCCTTTCCCTCCCTTGTTGAGGCCTGCACTTCTTTTCTTCTTCACATCTGCTACTCTTCCCTGAAAAGCCCACATCTTCCATTTCTCAGGCCATCTTTACCACCCTGCTTCCTATAGACTTCAGTGGAAGGATAATCAGTCACAATAGCTGGTTGACTCAAAGCCACAATCTCTTCCTTCTCAGAAACTCAGGAAAGCACCTCATTTGTCTCATTGTTAAAAAAAAAAAAATTAATCAGCACTTAATAGTTTAGATGCAAAGAATGAAAAAACATTGTCCTCAATGAATGCCACCATCTCCCTTTTCCTGGGTACTTCATTGAACACAGCTCTGAAAGCTTACACAAAGGGTCTCTTTATTTATTTATTTAATAGTCATTCAGGAAACAGATACTTAGGAACCCTTTTCTTCCAAGTCTTTCAGCAGTGAATTAAAATACCATGGGCCCCTCATAGGATATAAAGTCAGTAATTCCAAGGAAAATTTATTAATATCCCAATTAACAAGAATTGATATTTTAAAGGGGATATAGTACATATTTGAGATAAGAATAATCCGACCTTGAACAAAGAAAACACTAAAAGAAAATATCTTTAAGGGTTAGCTGGAGAAGGGAAAATGGGAACAAAACTGGCCCACCAGGAAAGCCCATGCAGATGGCCAAGGAGGGGGATCACATTGACTGGCTGCAGCGCTAACCCAGGAGGACCATGCTTCACACAGACATCTCGTCTTCAGAGGCTTGGCTACCATCTGCAATGAATGCCACTATCTAGGGCCAAGACCAGAAGAGTCATTCCTCTGGCTTAAGGTGTCCCTGTGGCTGCTCATTAGACAGACCCGAGCCAGAGTTCTGACCCATCCTTACTGGTGTCCAGCCTGCACCCAGGGGAAGGTGCACCTAGCCAGCCAGTGGCCAACACTGGCTGAGAGAGAACAGGAGCCAATAAAGACAAGGGAAGACGCATCACTAAAACCAGCACATGGAGTAGGCACTCTTCACACTGCCCACTATGACACCAGGCTGCGTGTTAAAACCCTCTTTAGTGGTGTGTGTTTCAAAGACAGTCCTCTTTGAAGATGTTCAACATTTCTTTGGCTCCAGTGAGCAGAAGCCTCAAAAGCCTGAGGAATTTATGGCCTCCTTACCTGCCGGTTCAGTTTTATGGACAAGATGTTGCTGGAGTAGCTGTAATTACAGATCTCTGTGCCCTTCTTGAAGTGATACACATTCATCTGCCGGGGTTTCGTGTGACTGACCACCACCACCAGGCTGCTGGAGAAGAGGCGCTCCACAATGTACACGTCAGGGATTTCATCTGGGAGGGAAAGCAGTGGCAAGGCCTCAGGATGGCTCGCTACCCTGGGCACAGTGTATGCAGGGTCACTAATGGGCTCGAGGTCTTGCTGACTGGGTGCCCTCGGTCAGCACATACTTACAGTGACCCACCTCCCCCAAGGGAGTTTTAACCATGTCCCAAGGCAGCGCTTCTAGTCCTTTCCTTAAATATCTACAGCAAAGAAGACACTAGTGACTGGGTCACAAACTCAGGATCTCCAGAGCTACTTCGGGTGTGGTGTGCACAGTGGTATCACCTCTCCAGGCCCAAGGGCTCCACTGTTTGCTCCATAAAGTACATTTGGGAGGTTGGGACAATCTCAATCTATCCTTGCCCTGTGAAGGTTTTGAAGGAGTGATTACCTGGAAGTCCCTATATTCAGAGTTCTTCTTGTCCTGCTAGAGGGATACCACTCTTGGGAGCTGGGACAGTAACACAGTTAATTCTGTACCCTCTCCCCATTGTGCTGTGCTGTCCCTCCCTCTCTAGAATCCCTAGCCTATTGAAAAACACCTGGAAATGAGTATTATGATCAGGAAAGTACTACTGTTCTCAAGAGTAAGGTAGGTCAGTAAGCCTTCTGAGCACCTATAGGTAAGGTGTCGGTGTCTTTCTGAGACCACCTGGTCACATGTGTGCCTTGCTTGCGCTTGGGCAAGTCCCATAGGGAACAATATGAGGTGCATACAGAGCGAAATATTCACAAAAATGGTTTGTTAAAAATAACTTCTTAGAAATAAATTAGGAACTCAAAATATCATTTACTAAATCATTTTTTTCCCAGGAAACTGAAAGGCTGTGTATTCTTCACTATCATGATGGTATTCAGAATTACCCAGAGAAGACCAGAGAGTCATATCAATAAGCTGCATTATTTTTAATATTCACTAGAAATAATTCAGCATCTAATATGGGCCATATAAATAGGAGAGCGTTGCTTTATTGAAGCAAATGAAATTCCACCCTGATTGAATGGGATCAACATTCTGCAGTGCCAATAAAATGTCAGGAAAGAAGTCACAAGTGACCTTTTGGTTTGACAATTAAAAAAATGGATGACTGTGCATACAAGTATATGGAAAAGTGTCAGCAATTTGATTTCAAATGAAGGATCTCTTAATCAAGAAAGCAAATGTTACTTAAGCTAGTGCCAAATTTTAATAAGAGCTTCCTCGGGCTTTTTTTTTTTTTTAAAGCAAGTGGATGCAGGCCTGCAAAATACTGACTCCTTAAGTTTGATGATTAAAGGAGTGAAAATCAGAAGGCTGAAGATTAAAGTCTAGAGAGAGGATTTGGTGTCCCTGAGATCATTCTCTCTCTTCCCCTCCCCCCACCGCTCTCTCACACACACTTACTGCTTCCATGGACTTGGTCCAGTTGCTCCACAGAACTCAAAGAAAACAGCTTGTAGCCAGCTTTGGTTCCAATTGCTAGGGATCTGGGGAAGATAATGACAGCGTGGGAATTACAACAGATACTGTATTCCAACCACAGATCCATCTGAAAAATAGATACCCCTTTCTCCCTAGGCTCAGAAGATGCAGGTAAACATCCATCTTCAGGGGCTCAGATCCTCTGTAACTTTCTAAATGGCAAAACACACTGTGGCAGGCAGTCAGGTACAGTAAAAGGAAAAAAAGATCAAAAGCCATATGTGTGTGTGTGTGTGTATGTGTATGTGTGTGTATATATATCACTAGATTCTGCATCTATATGTGTATATATATTATATATGATATATATGTGTATGTATAATATATATAAATGGTGTAGAGATAGAAACTGCCTGGGCTTTGTCATCGAAGTATGGAACTTATCAGAGATGACATTTGCCCAGCTGGGCAGGTACAGGAGAGATGGAATGTTTAAGACTATTCATAATAGCTCCCCTTGCAACACATTTAAGGGGTCTTCTTGTTGTTTGAGACACACTTTACAAAGAGGTACATTATTTTTTAATGACATTTTTGTTTTTGCATTTTAAAAAGAAACATATGTGCCTAGTAGAGTAGCTCATTGGTAGGTAAAATTGTATAGATGCCTCCTTTTATCAGTTGCCAAGAAAATATCCCTGATAAAGTATATAAAGTACTTTATAAACTTATAAACTCAATTGGGGAGCTTAACTGAATTTTATTTTTTTAAGTTCAAGTACTCATGTGCAGCCAGGGTTGAGAACTCTCCTTTGTGCTATGTACTATAAAGCTATTATTATAACTAACAAATAAAATAAAAACTAAATACCTATCTAGTTCAATGTGGGCTTAAAAAAAAGAAAAGAAAGAAAAATCTAGTTTTCTTAATTTTCTACTTTTCAACTGGTGGATGAAAGCAAGGTGTGATTTCAGATTTTCTTGTTCTCATGACAAGAGCAAAACAGGTTAACTTTGTCCAGCTCCTGGGAATCCCCACCCAGCCCTCTCCCTCTGTGCTCTCAGCATTGCATGGATGACCAGACACTTGCACAGAACAAACTCAGAATAAGCAGCCTGACCCTGGACACTTCCGCCCTCAGAAGGTGGGATGTCAGAATTGAAATGGACCTTAAAATAGTTTAGTCCAACTCCTTCATTTTCAAACAAATATATGCAACGGTGAGATTCGTCCTTCCCAGGGACACAAACATTAAAATAAGACACGTACAAGCCTGGGTGCCAAGGCTCTGGTTTCACCATCTTAAAAAAGAGGTCACATGATTTTTCCCTGGAATTTTTTTTCCCCCTATCCAAACATTAGCTCTTTCCTGAGACACAGGGACAGGTGATTACAGTCAACTTTTGATCAACAAGGTAGCTGGTTCTTTCCTGTAGCCCTCCCCATCACCGACCTGTTGAGTAGCTAAAATGGTATCTAAATATTTGCATGACAGCAGTAGTACAGTTAGAAGTGGAGACTGGTGTCCAGAACCGCAGACAAACAGAACTGTAAAAAAATGAGGAGCCAGGTGCAGTGACACTCCCCTGTAGTTCCAGTGCTCAGAAGGCTGCAGGTAGAAGGATCGAAAGTTTGAAGCCAGTTTCTGCAACTTAGGGATACCCTGTCTCAAAATAAAAAATTTAAAAGGGGGAGATGGAGCTCAGGGCTAAAGTGTGCCTGGATTCTATCTCCAGTACCAAAAAAAGCAAGCAAGTGAAGAATATCTTAGAACTTGAAAATATATTCTCTAAAGATTACTAAATTTTCTTCACTTAAGTTTTTGCACCTACATATAGACACATTTAGTTGCAAGCTAAGGTTTGTAAAGATTGTAAAGAAAAATAAAATACTGTAACTAGAGTCTTATAAAATAATAATTAATTAAATTAATTAAAAGATTTATTTATTTATTTATTTATTGGTGGTGCTGGGGATTGAATCCAGAGCCTTATGCATGCAAGGCAAGCATTCTACCAACTAAGCTTTACCCCCCAGCCCAAGATTTAGTGACTTTTAAAGTAATTTTCAAAATGTAAGCCCTGATCCTGGATCTGAAGAATTTTGGTTTGTTTTGGTTTTTGAGACAGGGTCTTGCCATATTGCCCGTGCTGGTCTCAAACTTGTCAGCTCTAATGATCCTCTCACTTCAGTCTCTGGAGTGGCTGGGACTACAAGCATGTAATACTGTGTCTGGCTCAGAATAATTTTATACATAAGAAAATGTCAGAGTGATCACTATTATGTTTTAATGTCTACTGAGACTCGGAATCAAGAAATTCAGACTTAGACCTTATTTATCCATAAGACCTTCTAATAGAAACAAAATTCTTTTTTCCCCAATATTGAAAAATTGATATTTGACAACTTCTGAATTAATGTAAATGACAATGACTTTCATATATAGTAATTCAAAATATTTTCACTAAGCACCAAGTTGAACAGAGAAACAAAATTCTAATCACTGTTCATAGGAATGGAGTTTGGGGCAAATACATATCACTAATCAAATTTAAAAATATATCTGAGGTATATAACATAGTGCCAAGCACAAAGTTGGAACATAGGACACTGGTAAGGATTGGTTCTCTGTACCCAGCTTTTCTAGACATACTGGACTCCAAACTCAGCCTATATTTATAGAAAAAGACACATTGACATCTCTGAATACATTCAGTAAGGGGCTTGACTTATTTTAAAATCCAATGTCATACCTTCCGTGGCTCAAATTGACTGTGTGACAAGGACTTTTATTTATAGGTGAGTCAGAGATGCCCAGCAGAGTCTTCATCCAAGAAAAGACGACTGACAGTAGGAACTAAGGAAGTTAATTTTCAAAGCACCCTACAGTTTTGAAAATAACATTCAGATCCAATTGCTATAGAAAGCTGGAACTGACTCTAGAATTATTTAATAACTTCAGCAAAGAACTGAATATATTTTTTCAAATCTAATAATATAACAATGCAGAATTTGGAATATTTACTACTTAGAAGTAAACTAACTGCTTTCCTTAACCCGTGTTTAATTGAGAAGAAAAACATCACCCAGGCATTTCAACAGACACACTCTCTTGCAAAATATTTCTTACAAAACTTAAGAATTTTATCTGTTCTATCATGTGGGTTTCAACCCATGTGCAGATCTTAAAAACAGTTCAGTAGATTGCAAGCAGCTTAAAAAAAAAGACATGAAAAATACCAGAGGTATTGCACATAATATTTGCAAATATTTTACTATATGGGTATTGGGAGATGTTCTAATATGTGATTTTTATTGTGGGTTGTGGTCAAAAAAAAAGCTTGAAAGCCATTCATCTAACCAAGCTGTCAAGTTACTTGATTACACATACAGTTTTTTTCAAACAAAGGCATATTGTTCAGCACAGGGTATTTTTAAACAAACACAAAGGGAAAGGCAACCAGGGCTGCTTATGGTACTCGATGGCCTTAATTACACCACTGAATGTTCAATATTAGCATAGCTCAGCTAGTCCCCTGACTCCAGACAAGGAACACAACAGAAACTGGTACAGCAGGAAGTGGGAAACAGGGAAGTGGCCATCCCTGCCTGATCTGCCTGATGCTCTGGGTGCACATTCCAAAGAGATTATTCCATATGGTCCCCAGGACTGCTGCCAGGAAAAGAAGGAAAGAAACAGGCCTTTGCTTCTAAGACAACCCTGCATATGCCTGAAGCGCAGTTCAGTAATCCCCAGTTCTGTGACCAAAGTCCAAAAGTGAACACCAAAGTGAAACATTAAAAATCTACTCCAAAGCAACAGGCTGGAGCTCCAGCTTCCGGGAGAGAAAGCAGTCAGGGCCCAGGAAAGGGCCTCTGGACTCCGAGAGGGGATTCTGCGTGGCTGCCTGGGCAATGGGAAAACAATCAGAGAAATGAAAAGGCTTCTTACATCTAAAGTGGCCAGGAAAGATGCTCTGCTCTGGGGCTGGCCTGGCCGCAGGGATAGGCTGCCTCTTAGTACGAGGCCCTGCCCAGATGCCACGTTGAGATGCTCAAGGACAAATGGGAAAGTTTTTCCTGTACTCCCATCTTCCTGGGCCCTAACTACATCGTTTCGGGTTAACTTGCGACTTTCCCCTCTACTTCCATCTCCTTTGTTTTGGATACTGCCCCTCCTTCTCAGAACCCCACACTTAGGTCACTAGCTTTCCCACCGCCCTGTCCTCCTCACCCCCCATATCCCGAGGCCTCCTCAGCTCCACTCCCTTTGCTCACTTCCTCCCTTCATCCCGTCCAGCCTCTCGGCAGGCGGGGGTGTCGCAGTGGATCAAACCCCACCGAGGGAGTAGGCCAACAAGACCCCGACCCCTGCGATGCCACAGCTGGCTGTCCTGCCGAGGCCCTCTGGCTGGCAAGCCCGCGCCTCTCTCGCCACCGGTGGCGTTCTGGACACCACCCTTAGGTCGCTCGCTGCGTTCAGTTTCCCACTTCCCCGGCAGGGGCTGGCGCCGCAGCTTACGTGCAGTCTTGGTTGAAAGAGAAGCAGCTGAGCGCCGCCTCGACCCCGCCTGGGGGCACGTCCATGGCCTCGGCCTCCATCGGGGGCTCGACCCGGGAAGCCGTAGCTCGGAGCCGGCGACAGCCACCTCAGCAGCCCGCCCGCGGCGGCTCCCGGGGGCCGGGGCGCTGGTCACGCCCACCCACAGCCCCGCCCTCGAGTCGCCCCGCCCACTGGTCTGGCGGAACCAAGCAGCTGACTGGGCGGGGCTCTTCCGTCAGCCACCATTGGCCATGAGCCCAGGCCGCGGCGGGCGAGCTCCGCCCCCTTGACCAATCCGTGGCGATTGTGGGCGGAACCGTTCTTCTAAAGACCCGCCCCCGGATCGGCGACTGGGCTCTCCATTGGTCGAATGTGCGTGAAGCCGAGGCAGCAGGCCACGTGGTAGTGTTTTCATTGCCAGAGCCACCCAGTCGAGAGCGAGGAGCCAAGAACTAGCGCAGCTGTGGCTGGACCTGCTGGCTGCGGTCTGGCGTCTGCGTCAGAGAGCTGCGAGGAGACAGGCGGACGCGCTGCTTCCCACCCCACCCAAGCCCCGGTCATGTGTAACCCTTTGCCTATTAAACTTACGGAATTTAGTAGACAGGGTTAGACGCCAAAGCCCCACCCTTTTGCAGAGTCCTTACACTGCTTTGAGAAAAGTTCCCCAAACAGAACTGCTAGGCTAGGCAGATAGGAAATTATCTATTGGGCAGTTGAGAAATCTTACTAATGCCAGGCACTGCGTTAACTATGTATGTTATCTTGTTGAGTTCTTATGGAACCCTGTGTAAAAAGTATAATTGTACCCAATCTATAGAAGAAGCTATTGAAGCCCTGAGTGGCAAAACAATTCATCTAAAGTGACAATAGATGATAGAATGTGTAGTTTTCTTTCAAGATCTGTGCGCCAAATGACTTTGCTAACAAGAGCTGATTTGTAGCTGCAAAAATGAAAGTATCCTAAGATGGAGTAGTTTGGGAAAGGGATAAAGTCTCCAAGAGGTAGCACAATTAGAAACTCTTGTAATTCGAGATGAATTCTGACAAAGGATTTTTCTCCCCCAGGCTAAATGTGTGTTGCACCTGTATGGAATTACTCTTAAAACATTTTGCGAATTGGAAGTTCTGCCAGCCTTGGATTTATAATTAGTGGCCAATTTTTAATTCATGTCTTCAAATTTTAAGATGGAATGATTCTAATTATTGTTAAATCGCAAAGTTTTAGATTGGTGTAGTTCAGATTTACCCAAATTATGACAAAATTATATATATTCTTAGAATGGATGAGCAAAGAGCACTATATCACATAAGTGTTTCTGGTTAGATTTCTGGTTTGAGTTTTCTGAGATGCAAATGTAATCGTTTCTTTTCTCAATTGATATGTAAAAACAAAGTTCTCTTGGGGCTAAGGTTGTGGCTCAGTGGTAGAGCGTTTGCCTTGGGTGTGTGAGGCACTGGGTTCAATCCTCAGCACCAAATAAAAATAAATAAACAAAATAAAGATATTCTGTCCATCTACAACTAAAAATATGTTTAAAAAACAAACAACAATGTTCTCTGAAGATGCACAGATGTGATTGCTCCTTTTCCAGTTGTGAAGTATTATATAGAACATTGTAAGTGAAAAGAACTGCTGTTTGGATCTTTGTAGTTTTTAAGATCAAAGGTGCTTCTATGCCCTTCTCCCAGCTCAGCCAAATACTGCAGTCCTTTCTGTTCTGTTTAGAAAACTGAGTCTGGCATGCTAGGTGCTAGGTTGTTGGGAGAATTACATAAAGTACATAAGGTTTTAAAAGGGAAGCTATAATCAGTTTGTTATTAAGAGTTTGGAATTTATGGGGGTAGAGACGAAAGCTTCTGTTAGTTTTTGAGCAGAAGTGCTTCATGATAAAAGTGGTGTCTTAGGAAGATAGAGATCGCCAGGGTGTGCAGAACAGATTAGAAGGGGAAGAATGCCTAGGAGTTTTTAGAGGACTGATGCAACACTCTGGGAATGAAAGTACTTGAGAGGCTAATGTGATGATAGTGAGGCCAGAAGGTTCAGAAAATTTTAAGAGATGTTTTGAGGCAATGCTGTCCAACGGAAAGACAATATAGGCCGCACATCTGGGCTCCATAAGTAATTTTACATTTTCTTGAAGATACATTTAAAATGGTAAAAAAATAAGTGGACAAATCAATTCAATACTACATTTTTTTTAGCCCAATATGATGAAAATGTCATTTTGTCACCAGAGAGGGTCTGAGGAAGTCTTGGAGACAGGAATCTCAACTCAGGATGACAGGGTCCTTGACAGGGTCCTTTGTGTGTGACGGAGAAGAATTTTAGCCTGCATCAGATATTGAGGCACATGGTTTATCTAGGAAATCAAGAAATACACAGTTCAAGGGACAATGAGGGACCTCTTGAGACTGTGAGATGCTTTCGAGGTTCTTAGGTTGTTCTTCTAAAGGAAACTGGGTGAGGAGTGGGCATGGCAAGGTATGTGGGGATGATATCAGCCTGATCGCAGGATGGTTTATGGTGGTCTGTTGGTTCCCAGGATGCTTAAGTTGATGTCTTCTCCATTTGCTGGTCAGTTGATCATGTTGGGAGAGTACCGTATATCATAGGTTTCTAGGAAAGTACTAAAAAGAAGTTTCTAGGAAAGAGGAGCAACTTTAGCAGCTTTCTGGTTAAAGGTATAGTCTCTTCTTCCTTTTCTCTTTCTTTTTGTCTCTTCCCCCTATTCTTTCCTACCTCTATTTCAATAAGCAATCAACATAAAATTATTCACGAGTTAGATTTTTCTTTTCCTTTTTTTTTTTTTAGAACTAGTGTTTAAAAATCTAGTATGTATTTTTCACTTATAGCATAGCTCAGTTTATGCTAGCTACATTTTAAGTGCTTTTGTGGCTGGTGGTTACCTTTTTACTTAGGTTTTTTTTCTTTTAATGGTCCTGGAGATTAAACCCAGGGCCTCCAGCATACTATAGCAAGTGCTCTATTACTCAGCTATGCCCTCAACACTTTTTATTTTTTATCTTGAGATAGGGTTTTGCCGAGTTGCCCAGGCTGGCCTCAAACTTGCAAACCCCCTGCCTCAGCCTCCCAATTTGCTGGTTTTACAGGTGTGCGTCACTGTCCCCTCTTAGTGGGGTTTTGAAGGAATAGACAGCAGGACATGGTGGCTGATGGGGAAGATGAATAGCAGGGAACAAAAGAGAAGAATTCAAACTGATTTCATGGTTGGGAAAGAAGCCTATTGTGCTGATTTTAGAAACCCAGATCTTTGGGCAGTTTTTTTTTTTTTTTTTTTTTTTTTTTTTAAGGAAGATGTGTTTAGGTTCAGCGTGGTATACAGTAGCAACAAAACTGAATTTTCACTGGAGTTAAGGTTCAGGCCTAGAAATACAGGCATGGGAGAAAACTGGTCACCTTCCCAGTCCCGCCCTTCCTGTGAATAAGCCCCGCCCTTCCTGTGAATAAGCCCCGCCCTTCCTGTGAATAAGCCCCGCCCTTCCTGTGAATAAGCCCCGCCCTTCCTGTGAATAAGCCCCGCCCTTCCTGTGAATAAGCCCTCCTTGTGTGTTGCCTGTTGGGTGAATGTTCCACGTCCACCACCCTTAGAAATAACGCCTCAGGGCTGCCCTGGCTGGTTTTATTTTTCCTAAGACAACATATGAGTCTGTATTTTAATATAAACCTTTATTTATAGAAATCTGTGCATTTTATATAAACATATATTTTTATGTAAGTCTTTAAAATGTTGACGACTAATTCCTACTTTCCAAAAACACCATGTGGGCCAAACTAAATATGTCAGCTGGCTGGGTGTGGCTCGTGGACAGTCAGTCACCTGTGTTAGAGCTGCCAGTTCAAAGAGCTGTATCTTAAAAAAAATAAAATAATCCAAGAAGTCTGTTTGTATAAAAAGCCAAGGAAAAGGTAATAAATAAATTCAGAGGTGCTGAATTCATTGTCAGGCTTTTCTCTTAGTTCTAGTTCTAGGCTCTATGGGAGAGGACACTCCTAATCTGAGTGTTGGGCTTATGACATCTTTATGCTTAAGACAGCAATTTCACTGCAAAATAACAATAGCTAAGGCTATTGGAAGCCAGACATGGTGATACATGGCTGTTTCTCAGTGACCTGAGAGGCTGAGGCAAGAGGATGGCAAGTTTGAGGCCAGCCTCAGCAACCTAATGAGGATATAAACAACTTAGTGAGATCCTGTCTCAAAATTAAAAATAAAATGGGCTGGGGATGTGGCTTAGTTGTAAGGCACTCCTAGGTTCAATCCTCACAACCACCCCCTCTCAAAAAAAAAAAAAAAAAAAAGGATATTGGAAAAGAAAAATCCATTTTTTTTTCTTCCAGTTGAAACACCTTAATGTCTGTCATTTCGGTGAAAAAGAAAATGGCTATTACTTCCAGGGAGATAGAAAGTCACTGAAATCTGGGTGAATAAAGCCAGGCCCTGGGAATTACATCTCTTTGGTAATATAAAATTGCAGGCTGCAATTCGGCTAATGGAAAGACTTCCCATTTGGGTAACAATCAGGTTGTAATTTTAAAATGCTGATGAGGGCACGCACAGGGCATTGACCAGGGAAGCTGGAAATGAGACATCCTGTCTGACGCAACCCTCCCGTCACCCAATATGGTTGCCCGGGACACCCAACCATCTATAATTAGAGTAACTACTAGGTGAACAAAGGCCACTCCTGTCCCCTTCTTTTTATAAAATCCATTCTATTTTTATGAAATCAAGTCACAGGGAATAATTTTCTTTTTCTTTTCTGCGACATCTTGACACTCAGAATGTGACCTGAAAAAGTTGGAAAACCGTGGACCAGCCTGGAGGAGCCTGGGGGAGCCCTGGAGAAGGGGGAACTGGGAAGGGCCAGGGGAGGCGGAGGGAGATGGGTCACAGTGTGAAGAAAGCTCGAGGAATCAGACTGAGGATTACAGGGTGGGGGGAGGTGGGGTTGCAGGGTGATTTCTGGGAAAGGAGATGATTCAACCTGGTGGGCAAACAGGGAGGTCCCCTGAGCAGAGGTCTGGCTGAGCAAGAGGCACCATTGGGCTTTTTCATTTTGTTCCTGATCATAGGCACAGTCTGCCTGAGCCTGCAGTCCCTGTGGTGGGCTCTCCCCTCCCCCAAATGGAACCATTCCTTCCGGATTTATTGATTGAAAATGAAATAGAAGAAAGCCCCAAACAACCACCATCCTAACATTCCTTCACTTCATTGCAGGAGTTAGAAAAAAATGATATTTCACCAAAAAAGGGAACTTGTGTCTTTATTCTCTCTTTTCCTTTGTCTTATCTTGGCTTCATGAGTCTCTTCCAAAACACCAAGGGAACTCACAGATCCTCAACAAATACTTCCACACCAGCTGATGCTCGTTCATGAAAACAATAGCTTTCCACGTGTTCAGGACAAGGCGGAGAGGCTCAGTTATGGACTATTTTTTCCCTGGGACATCTCAAAACCAGGTAAGAATACAGAGAAGTCTTCAACCATTGGCCGTGACTTAAGTTCAAGAATATAATTCTAGGTGATCCCAGGAAATGATAGACAGTGCTACATAGAAAACTTGGTTTGAAGCCTTTGACTTTTTTTTTTTTTTTTCATCTAATGCTCAGACATCTGTCTGGTCCAGGAATTTTAAATCCCCATCAAGCAGTGGCATAGGGTCGAGGCATGTTGGGGAGTTGTCAAGGGCTCTGGAGATTAGTGATGGAGATGCAGTTTGTGCTCAGTTCCTTCCTCTAGGTGCCCAAGTTACCGTTCCATGTCACTGCTCACACTGCAGTGGCTCAAAGCTAGAAATATAATTTGTGTCTTAACCTGTGCTACATTCTATATAGGGACAGAGAGGCACGGAGTAGAGAAAGGCAGGATTCTGCCAAGAGGGCCACAGGCCAAGTCTAAGAAGTGGGATGGGGAGAGCTGCAGCTTTTAAAAGGAGACCGAAGAAGCTCTGCTTAGATTTGCCAAGTGCACTACTAGGAATACTTAAAAACATCCTTGGCTTTCAAATAAAGAGTTACCCTGTGCTCCCAGGTGGGCCTGGGTTAGCTGGTAAGTGGTGCTGAAGAAACCCTAGGCCTCCCCTTGGTAGGGAACAGACAGACCTCAGCAGTAGGAACAGAGAACAATTCTATGAACTGGGCCCACTGTGCTGACCTCCACATGCTTCCTCTTATAAAAAGCAACATACCTGCATTCCCAGCTGGCTTAAGTCAACAGTGTATGTTACATTCCTTGGCAAATGCAGGCCTGAAATGCTGGTAAGAAGAACACTGAATTGCCCTGAATGGGGAGACTTTCATGACCCTTTGTAGACCCAATCCCAGCACTCAGGGAGATAAGGATAACTCCCTGATTATAAAAGCTATGACAACAGGTTCCAATTAGAACCCGTCAGCATGAGCCAAAGTACCTAGGGTTGTCATGTACAGTGGGGACTTGAAAGTTTGATGTCTTCCTCTGTCAATCAAAAGTCAAGAAGTGGACCTGATGTTTTCAACAAATAATAATAATTTTAAAAAAAAGAAAAAATAAAAGAAGTGGACCTGAGTGGGACACTCTGGAAACTTCTCTGGGACCCCTAATAAAACTGGAGGGCAGGTGGGGCACGCCATCTTTCTGCTCCCTGAGAGGATCCACTCCTTCTCTTGAGAGTGTTCCCCTTTCCCCTTTCAATGAACTCATGCCTCTTACTCTGAGCCACATGTCTGAAATCTTTCTGGCTTGATTGCAGGAATTGGAGTGAAGGGGGCCTCCGTGCTGTGTCAGTTTCACAGAATCCTCCAGCCCTGTAACACTTTTAGTCTTGAGATGGTGTAGGGAGGGACAAGGATTCCTCCGGATTCTTCACTCCTTGAAGATGATTTCAATGGTTTTGGGGTGGAGGGACCTGGATGGGAGGACTCCTGAGATTCTTGGTGAACAGCGCCATCTAGTGACGGGCAGTATTCAGCAGTTCTGGGCTGCTGGGGCAGACCTTGGAGACCAGCTTGAGTGGCAAGACTTGGGTAACATCCTAAAACCCTGCAAGAACAGACCCAGAGGCTCCCTTCTGTCCTTCTGAAACCTCTTTTCTGTCCATAAGTGGAAAATTTTAGAGACTTCCCTCATCATTTTCTCTGTAGAATTTTGGAAGTGGTTTGCCGTATGAAGTGCCCATTATGTGCCAGCCAGGATTTCAGGTTCTAATGACACACTGCTAGACACAAGAAATACAAATTCCTGCCTGCATGGGCAGCGAGACCACAAGCAAGGAAAATAAAACACATAATATCTTAGATGGTGATTAGACAAAAAAAAAATAAAGCAGTAAAAGAGGTGATGGGGAGGGATGGGAAGGGGTGGAAGGGAGTGGGGAGGCCTTTCTGGAAGGTTCTCTTTGAACAATGGGAAGGAATCGGGTTATGAAGTCATGTGGAGAAAAGCATCTGGGGCCAAAGGAATCCAAGTGCCTGGGGGACCACAAAGAGGCTAAGGGCTGGAGTAGAAAGAAAGGGGGTAAAATGAGAGGGAAAGAGCTCAGGGAGGCAACTGTGGGGGGTTGGGGGAGTAAGAACCCCTGAGTGTTTTTATTTTAACAGAATCCCCAAACAGCTGTGCTGAAAATGAACAGAAGGAGTCATGGGAAATTGATAATTCACTTAACCACGTCAAAGGCTCCAGAAAGCCCAGTATTATATTTATTATTGACCATCATTTCAAAGTACTCTTCAGAATCATTTCCTTTCTTCCAGGAACACCCACCATCTTCATGTGGGACCTGAGAAAGTGAAAATCAGCCCCAGTCGGTGCACCACAGTGTGCTTGCCAGTCATGGACCAGGCCAGCCCGGGGCCAACAGAACACTTAGTCCAAGGCTGGAAAGTCACCGACACTCACTCTTTCTTATCGGCCTTCCCTAGACCCACTCCGTGCCTCTACTTCCTGAGCAAAGGTTTCTGAGATGCCCGCCTTTAAAACCACCTGCTCTGTGACACATCCAATCCTGAACTGATTCCATTTCTACTCTCCTTTCCTACAATCACTTAATAAAGAACCTACAAAAAGCCCCTTCCCACAGCCTTTTATTAAGGCACCAAGGCTCCTTTGAGGTGCACATTTTCTTGTGGCGGTAAGTTCATAAACATGGACAAGGCCCATTTCTGTTGGTCTTTACCTGAAGGTGTAATCAGAACCTGTGTCTCATCAAAGTTTAAGAAATATTGTATAAAATCATAAAAAACATTAAATTCTGTCAGTCTAAAGTGAGACATTGCTTCCCACCATAAATGCCCTGTGTGCCAATGGAAAGCAGTGTTTGATGAATGAAAAAGGATAAGGATTATATTGTCAGTTTTTTAAAAAGAAGTATTAGATGCATTAGCTGCCCTCGTCTGTCTGAGCCTTCACGTGCTAAAGCTTTTCGTTGAGCATAGGTGCTATGACCTCTGGGCTTCATCAGGCTTAATACACCCGTCTCATGCCAGGCTCCTCCTTGGACCTTCTCAGGAGACGCACAGATGCCTAGAGAAAGATCAGATTGGTTTTAGGCAAAATAAAGTACGTTTTCTCAGCTCACTTGTGTTGTCATGAGCAGGTGAGTAATGGCCATCGACGAAAATGTCTTGTACAGCTCATGGCAGCAGGACAGGTAGAGGACGAAGAGGAGAGATGGGAAGGAGAGAGAGAGGCCAGGTGGCAGGCTGCTGTACCCCTCCCAGTGGGAGACCTGAGCTCAGGTGGTGGCTGGGGATGGATGGAACATCAATAGGATGCAGTGGGCTAGCAGCCATGGAAATGAAGAGACACAGGTCAACCTGTAAAGTGGTTGTCCCTGCAACTTGGGTATCCTTGGGCTTCGCTTGTTCTTTTTTTTTTTCTTCTTCTTCTTTTTTTAGTTGCTGATAGATCTTTATTTTTTTAATATGTGGTGCTGAGAATCGAACCCAGCACCTCACACATACCAGGCACGTGCGCTACCACTGAGCCCCAGCCCCAGCCCCATCGCTTGTCCTTTTGTGCAAAGAGGACTATCAGTTATCCAAATTCCACTGGCTTGTGGCACTTCCTTCTATCGGATGTTCAACACTCTTCAAATCCTTTTCCATTAACTACTGAGGGTCCCTGGAAACGCATTATATGTGCAGGGGACCTGCTCTTTTGGGTACTCACAGGGAGGCTATTTCTGATGAAGGCAGGCAATGATGCAGGGGTGCCTCATTACTGCCACCTGCTGGTGTCCCCTGTGACAACAATGAAGTTCCGCCATGCTGTGCTTTTATTGAAATGATCTTTTATGTTTTGTCTTATGTTAACATGGTGAATTACGTTGAGTACTTTTTATTGAAGTAAAATTCATGTAAAAATTTTCATTTTAAAGTGAACAGTCCACTGGCACTTAGGTCATTCTTAATGTCACTTCTACCTAGTTCCAAAACATTTCCATTCCCTCCAAAAGAAAACCTGAACCTATCAAGCAGCTGCTACCCACCCCTCCTCTTCCAGCCCCTGGCAACCACCAATATGCTTTTCGTTTCTATGGATTTGCCTATTCTGGATATTTTATATAAATAGAATCACATAATCTGGGACTTTTTGTATTTGGCTTCTTCACACGCTTTCAGGGTTCATCCATTGTGTGGTACAGGTCAGTATTAATTTCTTTTTATGGATGAATAATATTCCACTGAATGTGTATTTTGCAATTTCATTCTTTCATCAGCTGATGGACATTTGGGTTGTTCCCATCTTTTGGCTACTCTCAACATTACAAATATGCATATATATATATATGGATAGATAGGTAGATATATGCTTGAGTACTGTTTCATTTCTCTTGGAAATTCTTTGGAATCGAGGAGTAGAATGTCTAGATTACATAGTAATTCTTTGTTTAACTTTTTGAGTAACTGCAAAAGTGTTTTCCACAGCAGCTGAACCATTTCACACTCTTCTGACAATATAACAGAGCTCCAGTTTCTCCACACCCATTTCAACACGGGTTATTTTCTGTTTTCGTTTTTGTATGTTTTTTCCTCCCAAATTGCTACAGCCATTCTGTGGGGGTGAAGAACCGAAGTTTTTATGTAATGTCTGCAAATTAAAAACTCCTGGGACATCCAAGTTGCTCAGAGGTCCCCCAGGCACTCTCACTGAAAAAAGTTATGTCATATTCTCAAGACCCTTAACACTCATTCTGGATCACACTTTTGACACCAGGGCAACAAAGCCCCATATCATATAGGAGCTTGTTCAGCTCTGACGTAAGTCCTGCCTCATGAAGTTCAAAAGTCCACGGGACCTTGTCAAGAAATCCATACTGGGTTGTCCTCTCTGGCCTCTTCTTTCTACTCTTATCCTTTATTCTGCAAATAATGGATCAATAGTTATTCAGGTACAAGGGTACCTGATTGCATCTGAGTTTAGGTTCAGAAGGGGATGTTGTTAGGGTGGATGGTGAGGACAACCACACAGCAGATAAAGAAAGACAAACAGCTTTGGTTCTTTTGGCTGTGACTATCCTGGGTGATCTCAGAGGGCAGGTCCAGGAGGTGGTTAGCATCTGAATTGGGCATCTGCATGGTGGATGCATGGGGCTGAGAGATCCAGGGCTCACTGGGGTAGAGTAGGAGCTGAGCAGCAAGAGAAGGTGAGGTGTGGGGAGTGTGCCGGCTGGTCACCAACTGGCATGAAAGGCCCTGGTTGGATCTGAGTACTCCTTTAATTTTAGGAACACTATCAGAAAGGAAGCCGGCTTGTGAGCTCAGCCGCCTGCACCAGCTCTAAATCACACATTGCTGGTGAGTGAGAATCGCTGTTATAAATGGAAACGTGAACTGGCAGATGCTCATTGGCTTCACTGGAACGCACCCATTTATTTTGGTACCTCTTATGTCCACAATCTCCTGTTTTCCTCATTGATTGCAAATATGCATAAGGAATAAATAGCCGGCATGCTCTTCAAAAACTTGACGGTGTTTCCACTGTCGCACATCTCTAGTGGACGTGGCGTGGACTTTGCATATCTTAGCTGAGGTCCTCTTGTGGTGGGCTTCTGATTTTTTATGTCAGTTCAGCTCCAGAGACTATTTATGAGCCTTTTGGAAGAACATCAAGCAGATAAGACATGTCTCAAAATATTTCAAGTGGCTCTGTCCTAGGATCTTGGCTCTTCTCTGTCCACATCCTCCCCGCCTATCCATTCCCCTTAAAGAGGTTTAAGTCAGCTTGAACCTTTGAAATGCTGTCTGCCTCTGGCTTTCACCCCAGGAAACATCATGCATACTTCCCTCTTGGCATTCCTGATGGGATCTCTTTCTCCTGGATTCCTGGAAGAATTGTGCTTTAGTGACTCCCAGGGAGGGGGTGAGAGTGTTGTCTTTTAAAAAGGGACTTGTCTGGCAACAAACATAGGAATTGCTCATTTTGTACCAGTTTATGCATTCTCTATTTTCACGGTGGGTTGTTCTTTGCTTTTCTTCGATTTTTCCAATCCATGACTGTGGCATAAGTTCTTAAGTCCTTTGGAAGTTAAGTATGTCATTTTCCATGGCCCCAGAGCCTGATCATTTCCATTCCAAGGAATTCTCATCACATTAGCCATGTATTTCCTCCAAAAACAATGATTACAACCTGAAATTATCACGTGTCTTTATGTGTGTTCACTATCTGTCCCCTCCATCTAAAAGGTAAGCTCCTTGAGAGTGGGGGTCTGAGTGTCTTCTTCCAGCACCTAGGGCAACGCCTGACCACCCAGCAGGTGTTCATGAAGTAGCTGCTGCCAGACTGACTCATGGAACCAATACTTCAAATATCATGCACACATTAGCTTCCTATCACTCCCTTGAAAAAAGATATTGTTCCAATTTAAATGGGCTGTTGCTAAATGTCAATTGACTATATTAGTGGCTCTCCACTATATTTTGGATCCTCTTTTATACTCTTAAAAATTATAGCCGGGCCAGGCGCTCATGCCTATAATCCCAGCGGCTCAGGAGGCTGAGACAGGAAGATCGCAAGCTCAAAGCGAGTCTCTGCAACAGTGAGGCACTAAGCAACTCAGAGAGACCCTGTCTCTAAATAAAATACAAAATAGGGCTGGGGATGTGGCTCAGTGGTCGAGTGCCCCTGAGTTCAATACTCAGTACCAAAAAATAAAACAACAAACAAAAATTTTTTAGCTGGGCAGGACTGGGGTTATAGCTCAGTCGATACAGTGCTAGCCTCGCATGCACAAGGCCCTGGGTTCAATCCCCAGCACCACATACACACACACACACACACACACACACACACACAAAATTTATTGAGGACCCCAAAGAGCTTTTGTTTATATGATTTATAGCTATCATTATTTAGTGAAGTAGAAATTAACACTGAGAATAATTTAAAATATGTATCAATTCATTAAAAAATAGTAAATCCATTGCATGTTAAATTTAGTAATAATTTTTTTTCAGTCCCCAAAGCAAACAAAAAGTAGGGAGAACAGTGCTTGAGACACCTGCATAACCTCTTTGATGCATGGCTTCTGGATTCTCAGACCTACTGTGCACTCAGTCCACACATTATGGACCCTTGGAAATTCCTACTGAGTATTTGTGAAAGAACAAGAGTGAAAAAAGATAAATAACATCGTAGATTATTTTGCAGGCAGTTTTGTTGGTTCAGGATTCTGGAACATGGTGGCCACGTCTGCTCAGCCTCTGGTGAGGGCCTTCTTGCTGCCTCACAACTCGACAGAGGGCACCTGTGGTGAGACAGAGCGTGCTAACTTGGGCCTTCCGCTTATAGTCACTAATGCCATCATGAGGGCCCCACCCTGGTGACCTCCTCTGATCCTAATTACCTCCTGAAGGCCCAGCCTCCTCCAAATACCTCATGGTGGGGATTACATTTCAGTGTGAGTTTTGGTGGAGATACTCAGATCACAGCAAATACTTTGCAGACATTGAAATAAGAAAGCAGTCCTATTGCTGAGACATGGGGAGAAGGTCAGGTAGTCAGTGTAGATAAGAATGATGAGGGTCTGGTAATGAGAAAATTGAGAAAGTTGGCTAATGATTGTTTTTCAAATCAGGCATTGAACATGGGTAAAAATAATGAGAGGTGATGGTTGCTTTCCAAAGAAAGAACAAAGTGTTGCTGATGGTTATTTTTCAAGAAAAATTAAAAAAAAACAAAACATATGCAGTCATGCTCCTAGGCACAAATAGTGGGGAGGGGAGCAAAGACAATAATTAAAGAAAGAGAAAGGTTCAGAGCCAGGTGCACCGGAGCATGCCTGTAATCTCAGTGGCTTGAGGAGGCTGAGGCAGGAGGATCACAAGTTCAGAGTCAGCCTCAGCAACTTATCGAGGCCCTAAGCAAGGCTCCACAAGTTCCCAATAGTTCCAAGCAGGAGATGAAGCCTTTAACTCATAGGCCTTTGGGAGATGTTTAAGATCCAGACTACAGCACCCTGAGCCCACCTGCAGCCTCTTTCCTGCTGTGCTGGCAGATGAGAGGTGGGGCCCTTCAAGGTGGTTCCAGCCCTAATAACTCCCTAGCCTCTACTATTTTGAAAGTGTGTGGACCCTCACCTTGCCGTGGCTGGAGTGGTCCTCCCCATAGCTGCCCTCTCTCCTAAACCCTGCTGGTAGGATGCAGGCACTAGGTTCTATGTTCATATTTTCCTGACCACATTCTAGAGGACAAAGGAGAAGATTCCAACAACTTTCCTGATGTCTCTGCTCAGGCTCGCAGAGATGGGCCTGTGAGATTTTATGGCACCACAAAGCTTCCAACCAGCACCAGCTACAGAATTTGCTGTAATTTCCTCCTTGTTCAAAACAGGGAAAAGTGCTCTTACAAGCACTAAAACAAAGTTTCTTTTTTCATTAAAAACATTTTTATTATACTGTAATATATTTTACTGTAACTCAGTGAATAGAGCTTCTGTTTTGCAATTGCAAGGCTTTGGGTTCAAACCTCAGCAATCCCCCTCCCCATTTTTATTTCTTATAAAACACAATAGTGATAATAATGTTGCATTAATAGAACATAAGCATACAAAATTGCAAAAAAAAAAATAAATAAAAACCATTTTTGTGTCCTGATTCTGTGTAACTTAATAAATAACAATAATTCCTTAATGTAAAAGCTTGAATGAGCACTAAATTTTTCTGGTTCACTTTTCTGCAAATTCATCTACTAGGTCATCAAAATTTATATTTTAGTAATTTCATATTTAATCAATAAAACTGAAGGTAATGTCACCGCTCTGGGGAAATGCTGTATTGCGAATCATTTTTAATTTTAAGGATTGAACCCTGTGGTTGCAACTTTTGGTTTCTTGTGCAACCTCAACAAGTTACAGGAGTTGTCAGGGGAGACATTAAAATGCCATGGTACACATTTACATTAATTTAAATTCAGACATGCACAGAATTAATTCAAATGAAGAGACAGAACTACTGATCTAGGTATGATCTATCTGCCAATCCTCCCTCATTGAACTTTCTAGTTCAATATGTATTGTTGATTTCTGGGAAGATGGGGAGAAATTGGAAAAGGTGATTTCCAAGACTCTCTCCATTCTCAAAAGCCTCAGAAATTGGGAAATGGGATAGGAGAGGACTTGCTCTTTCTTTATTTGCTCTCTCTCTTTTTTTTTTTTTTTGTAATGGGGATTGAACCCAGGAGTGCTCTACCACTGCACTACATCTCCAGCCCCCGTCCCCCTTCTTTGAGACAGGGTCTAAGTTGCCCAGGCCGGCCTTGAACTATTGATCCTTTTGCCTCAGCCTCCTGAGTAGCTGGGATTACTTATTGAAATTGTGCTCCCATGTCCATCTTGCTGTTTAGCTTTTTTTTTTTTGTACCAGGGATTGAACCCAGGGGCACTTAATCCCAGCTCTTTTTTGTATTTTATTTAGAGACAGGGTCTCACTAAGTTGTTGAGAGCCTCGATAAGTTGCTGAGGCTGGCTTTGAACTATTGATCCTCCTGCCTCAGCCTCCTGCGCTGTGGGATTACAGGTATGCAATCTTTTGTTAATAAGTTTTTACTTTGGATAATAATAATTAAATAATAATTAAAACTTGTTAATAAGTTTTTACATTGGAACAGAGCCGCCTGGCTCTGTTTAGCTTTTTATATATGTGCATGTATTAGTGTTCCAATGTAAAAACTTATTAACAAGAAAAGGAACTCTTGAAAGGTTGACTTAAAATCTTCATCCTCAGTTGATCACTGGCCGTTGATTCTTGCTACTGTTTCTAAAATGATTAAATGCATTTTAATATTCCTTTTATAGTATACACAGCTATATATAGATGCTTAAGCATCTTCAGTTCGGCTGAAAGCATTGGACAGTTTCCAAACTTAGAGCATTAAGTCAGATCAACTCTGCTTTTTCCTGAGGCTAAGCTTTTGGAAAGGTGGGGACTCAGCTGTCATCCTGGCCATTTTTAACCATGAGAAGTGTGCTTCCTAATGAATGAAGAGGACTTTGGCATAAAGCTATTTCCTGCCTTGGCCTGCCCGTGCATGGACAGGAGGAGTCAGAGGCTTGGGTGACTTGGACACCAGTGTCCCAGGGGTCTGTTGATCTCCGGTCACCTGATGTCACACATAGTGAGAAGGCTGGCAGCAGGAAGGCAGGACAGCCTCCAGTCCGCCCCGTGACAGTCAGCAGAGCACATTGTCAGGTGGCTTCCCATTAAGGTTTCTCAATCAGCGCACCAAGCGAAAATCACAGAGCCCCACCGCCCAAACCCACCCAACACCCAGTTTTCCCATTTGCTTAAATAAATACTTTAAAAGTCTATAGTTTTAAATTCTAAAAACGAAGTTGGCTTTATTTCTACGAAAGGATGTTTACCACTCAAAATCAATGAGTTCATTTAATGCAATTTTAATGTTTAAATGATTACAGAAGGGAAACATAATCCTCTCAATAGATCTCGCAGTGGACTGACCAATTTCAAATCTGTTCACAATAAAAATTCTCAGTCCGTTGGAAATACAAGAGAACTTCCTTAACCCAACAGAATATTATCTGCCAAAAATTTATAGCGAATAGTATGCTTTTTGCAGAAACATGACATCAATTTCCCTGGAGTCAAGTAGGACACCTGTGCTCTTGTTATTATGTAGCCATTAAGTGGAATTGAGCTGGGCGCAGTGGTGCATGCCTGTAATCCCAGTGGCTTGGGAGGCTGAGGCAGGAGGACGGCAAGTTCAAAGCCAGCCTCAGCAAAAGTGAGGCGCTAAGCAACTCAGTGAGACCCTGTCTCTAAATAAAATACAACAAAGGGCTGGGGATGTGGCTCAGTGGTTAAGTGCCTCTGAGTTCAATCCCTGGTACCCTGCTCCCCAGATCACTATGACTGAATGGTGGTTGTGATATTCTGTTTAGCATTACCAGTTATTTTTATAGGCAGAAGGACTTTGGGATATCTAGTCTGCCATGTTGTAGGAAGTAGAAAGTTCCATCTTTCCCTTTCTTATTTATAAAATATATATTTTGGAATAGATAACACAAGTACATGGTTCTAAGTTTAAAAGAACTGAACGGCACAGAGTGAAAAGTGAATCTCTGCCCCTCTGGGCTGTGGGCACCCAGCTTCCCTTCCAGGGGCAACTAGTTGCCATTTTCTTATGGGTTCTTCCAGAAATTGTGTCTGTCTTTTTTCCCTCCTTCTTCTCTCCTTCTTGTCATTCTTCCTTACAAATATTTCCATACTCTAGAGACTACTCTCTGTTTTATACCTTGTTTTTAATTCCTTAGAGATGTTTAGTGAAAAATCTTACTATACTAGAATATTTAGGGCTGCCTCATCTTTTGACTGGCTGCTTTTCCTATTGTGAGAATATATTTATATTCTTTATATAGTATATATATATATATATATATATATATATATATATATATATATATAATGTAAATTGTTCTATATAATATTGAATACCTTTCATATTTTTATATATCACACATGTTATCTTATAGATCATATAATATTTTACCCACCCCTGTTAATGGATATCTGTACTTGTACTTAACTTGTTCTTGTGTATTGGAGAACAAATTCCTACATTAGGTCAAGGGTATGAGTATCTTAAGTTTTTCTCCAGATGACTAGCTAACTAATTGTACCAACATTATTTATTAATTCATTTTCTTATCATCTGTTTGAAATCCATCTTTACAAAAGATGAAATTTCTATATGTTTTGAGTTAACTTTGATACTTTCTAGTCTGAACCTCTGATTTGTGTGCATGTTTGTGCTCATGCTCTGTGTGTAATTATTGTAACTGTATAATATATTAATGTGTAGAGGGGTGGTTTCCCCTTATTGTTCTCACTGTTTTTCAAGTTGTTCTTAATAATACATTTCTCCATATGAGCTTTCGACTAAGCTTGTGCAGTTTTGCAAAACAATACCAGACAAAGCATAAAACCAAAACAAAAAACCTCGTGTTATTTATTAGTTAAATTTATAAATTTATTTAGGGGCTCCAACATGTGTTTTTTTTTTGAATTTAATACTGAGTTGAAAATATTTTTAAATATTTTCCTCTTTATCATAATTATCCATGTTTCTGGAACTCTGGAGTAATCAGTCTTTCATCCAGTCATTCATTCACTTAATCATGCGATATTGCTTGGGCATCCAAGCTGTGCTAGGTACTGGTGAGACATGGTTGAATAGAATTTGTAAAAACAAATGGAAGAAAAAAACAAAACAAAGCAAAATTACAACCCAATGGAAGCTTGAGTTGACATGGAAGACTTCTTGGATGGATGGAACTTAGACTGAGCTGTGTAGATTAAGGGAAAGGAGACAAATGGCCTTCGACTGCTCAGTAAGAGTGAGGCACTGCCCTAGGTGCTAGGAAACAAAGGAAGCCATGCCCTACCTTCAAGGAGTGTACAGTTGAACGCATGGAGCCAGAGACAGACTAGGACACAGGTTATGACCACGTGGTGTTTTTTTAGATTTATTTTGGTTATTCTAGGCCTTGTATATTTTCTTGGGAATTTTAAAAGATGTCTATTAACTCCTAGTGAATTAAGTCAAGGCTACCAAAAACCTTTTGTCAAATTTATCTTTAAATTGTTCGTATTTTGATACTATTAAAATTGGTTGTTTTAATATTTTAATTTCCAATTTTCATCACTAGCATCTTAAAATACAATTGAGTTTTGCATTTTGCCTTTGAATCCTGCAACCTTGCTAAACTCACTTATTCTAGTATTGTGTTTGGTATTCCAAAGAATTTTCTATAATTTCACTTCTTCCTTCCTGATATGGATGCGCTTCCCTTGTTTTCATCTTATGGAATGGACTAGATCCTCCATTGCAATGTGAAGTGAAGGGATCAGAGCGGACAGCCTAGACTTGATCCAGATCTTGGAAAGCCTTCAGCCGCACTCCACTGAGGGAGGTGCTAACTGTGTGTTTTTCACAGATGCCCTTTATCAGATTGAGGAAGCTCTGCCTGGGTTAGTTTTGGAATCTCCTCAAACTTAACAAGAAAGGACTGATCATGTTGCAAAAAGTGAGCAAAGGTGAAGTCTCAGATCCTGGGGACTATTTATATATATATTTTATATAAAAGCTGAGAAAATACCTCTGAATTGGTCCTGAAAATAAAGATGGCGATGCACAGGACAGTGTTAAATTGAACTTTTCAAAGTAAAGTTATATTTGCTGTATTCACTTTAAAATAAATGTATGTTCTATCAACATCGCCAAGAATAACACATTAGCAGTCTAGTTTGTATCTAGACACATGGAATATATAAAGACATTACAGACGTATCTTTGTTACCAAGAACTGGAAGAAAAACCTGAACTTCTGAGATTTGTTGGATTCCAGGGCAGATTTTAGGCTTCCTTTCTGCTAAGTAGATCATTTTACCCACCAAATCATCTTGGAAAAATGCTGACAAAGGAGTAATTATGCTCCTAGTACAATTTGTCTAGAAATGAAGGCATGCAGGATATGGGAGTGGAGGCCATGGTGGCTTCACATCGACTAAGAGTGGAGTGCTGAGTGACCTCTAAAACCAGACCATACTGTGCACAGATCTTAGCCTACACCTCTGAGTTACTGCACGTCCTTGGATAGTGTTCTGTTTATGGGACAAATAGGTTTGCTCTGTGACAGGGAAAAATATAAAGGAGAAGATGTCTATTAACTTCTAGTGAATTCAGCTCTCTCAAAATATTTCCCTTTCAGTGACCACTTGCTGCTTTGACCCTTGGATCTTTTGCTCGGGAAATAAGACATTTTAAGCTCTTCTGCTGCCCTCCCTGTGGTAGGGAAATGGAGACCACACCTGCACTTCAAAAGAGGAGACAGAATTAAAAAAAAAAAAATGGTACTGGGGATTGAACCCAGTGATGCTCTACCACTGAGCTTCATCCCCAGCCATTGTTATTTTTTGAGACAGGCTCTAAGTTGCCAAGACTGTCTTTGAACTTGTGATCCTCCTGCCTCAGCCTCCTGGGTCAATGGGATCACAGATGTGCACCACCATGCCCAGCCCAACTATGCTTGCACAATCAAAAGAGTTACAATGTCTTCATTTAAAACAAATAATTCCTTCCATTCCACTGATTCTAAAGAGACATACATTACATTCTGTGATGAGGTCCTGCCTCCACAGAAGGTTCAGTGATTCAGTGACTTTGATTGATCAAAATGAAAGAAAAGATTCTCCCAGGAATTGGCTAATTTTACAATCAATTTCAAACTTGTCAGACTGATGCCTGAACTAAGCAGAGAAGAGCCCAGGAGGTTCTTTAACATGTGCCTCACTGTGGAGCCTTGAAAACATGCGGGGCTTTCCAGGATGCTGTTCTAGGAAAGTCACAGATCCCCGGAGCTCTGTAATACTGATTCCTCCTTCCCTTCCCCTCCTCCCTCTTTCTCCTTCTTTTCCTCTCCTCCTCTTCCTCCTTTTTTCTCTTCCTTCTCTTCCTCCTACTTCTAAATAACTTTCCCCCTTCCTTTTTTTTTTTTTGGCGTGCTGGGGAGTGAACCCAGGGCCTTGTGCCGGCGAGACAAGCACTCTACCAACCGAGCTATATCCCCGGCGCCCCTTCCTCTTTATATTATAAAACTAAGTTATGCTCATTGTAGAAAGGACCATCATGGCATGATGGGCTCCTGCTCTGGGATCAAACTTGAGTTTTAAACATGGCTCTATGACCAACTAGCTGTGCTACTTTGCAGAGGTCACTCATTTAATAGGCCCTACTTACCCAGTTGTTGATGGATATATGAACACTGGTCACTTCTCAGAGTCTATGTTGTGTGGATTCAATAGGACATTCACTATATACACATATAGTGAATATATACATATATATATAGTGATTTATATATAATATATAAACATCATATATACATATGTACACACAAATATATACATATACGTATATATATATAGTATATATGTATATGTATATATAGTATGTATATAGTTTATATGTATATGTGTCCATGCGTGTGTACATAAGTATATATGATGTTTATATATGATGTACATTTATCACCGTCCACATAATATATGTGGGACAGTGATAAATACAGAGTAAGTGGGAGTGGGGTTGATATTGGGGATGGGGGAAGTCATAGTTTGTAACAGGAGGTCAGGAGACATCTGAGGGCAGTTGAAGGAGTTGGGGCAATAAGCCCTGAGTGTCTGGGGAAGTCCATGTTTTAGGAAGAGGGAGGAGCCAGCCTTGAGGTGGAGTGAGGCTTCAAACGGGAGGATATGGGGGTGAGGTCAGCGGGTGACAGGGGCCAGATCACAGGGATGTGTAGGCCACCTTGAGGTTTCTCTGCCCCATTTGTAATCTGATGGGCCTCTGATCTGCTTTGACGATGGAGTGGGAGAGGAAGTGATGTGTGTCCTTCCAGGAAGAAGCTTTAAGAGCCAGCCTGTCCTTCTCTATCATTCCTTTCCCTCTGCACAGTGTTCTAGAAAGAGGTCACCTTTTAAACCTGTCACCTGGTGTGAAGACACTATGGATGGGGATTTGGGGCTCCCTGGTGGACGTGCCGTGTGAATGAGAAGTAAACGTACTCCGGCCTGTTTCTGCATTGGGCTTGTCGTGAACTGTAATTTTAAGATGAATTATATTCATTTTTGAAAGTTGAATTGTCCATTTAAAACAGTGAAATGGGAAGTCACCTTATGTGCATATGTAGATACACCACAGGGAATCTCACCTTTATGTGCGTGTGGGAAGCTCCTAGGAAAGATGGAGGAAGGGGATGAGCAGGGAGAAGATCCGTGGTGTGGAGCAGAGGTGGGGGAAGGAGGGGGCGGGGAAGGGGAGGAACGGGGTGGGCCGGATTCCATGCACGTATGATTTTGTTGGTATGAACCCGGCTACTGTGTATAACTATAATGCTTTATTGAAAACAGCAATAATAATAGTAATAAATGGAATGGGAGAAGCCCAGGGTATAGCGGAGACCCCCACCCCCTTCCTTATTCTGCTGCAGCCCAGCCTTGGACGTCCTTTGCCTCCCTGACAGCAGCATCTCCCTGCCTGCTCTGTCTCCCTGCCAAACTATTCTCTTCACTGAGCCAAACTATTTTGCAACATGTAGATTTAATAACATCTATTTCTTATTTAATGTTCTTCAGTTATAAAACAAAAGCACAAAAATATATGGAGAATTCTAGAAAGACAGAACATCAGACATTGAAAGGAAGCTCTTCACAATGCAATGTGATGATCTCTGGGTGAGAGAAGTGTGGGTGATTTTCATTTTCTTTCTTTTATTTTGTATTTTTACATATAAGAATGTTTAAACACATATAATTAGAAATGCCCTTACTGTCTCCATTTCTAGTTTAAAGGTTAAACTCCATTTCTTTCAAGTTAAAGATGGACAAGGAGCTCTGACACTCCCTTCCTCTGAGACACTGGGTTGAATTTCTTCCCTAGGCTGGTGGATGTTTCTGCTTTTAAGAGACACCCCTGAGCCAGTTAGGTATAATCTCCAGGCCCTTATCTCCCACAGCCTTGGCTGGGATCCTGCCAGCTCCCCACTCAGTTCTTGGAAACCTGGCAATTGACCATAATTCCACCACATGCCACCGTCCCCTGGCTTCCTGGACTGGCTCTGAGTCTGCTGGCATCATCTTCAAGGAAGTCAGCTTGCAGTTTCCAAAACACCCTCCACTTTGCATCCTCTTACCCCTGAATGTTGTGTATGTTTCTTCCACCTGAAGAGTGATCCTTCTCCCTCGTCACCAATGCTGCCTCAATCCTCTTACACTAGTTTAGATGCCACCTCCTCTGGGAAGCAATCTCTACCTACTCTTCCTATGTGTATTTTTTTGGTCCCTCTTCCTAGACACCAGGGACTCTATTGGCTTCCCCTTGTGGGGCTTGTGACAGTTTTTGTGGGAGTAGGTACACACTGAATAGGTGAACCCCCGGGGCACTTAAACTTGGAGCCACATTCCTAGGCCCCCCGACTTTTAAAATTTTGACACAGGGTTTTAAGTGACCTCGGCCCTTGCTAAGTTGCTGAGGCTGGTTTTGAACTTGAGATCCTCCAGTCTCAGCCTCCCGCGACACTGGGATTACAGGAGTGAACCACCCAGTCTGGCAGTCCAGGTGATTTTTGACTTAGAAGGGGGTTACATCCTGATACACTTGCTGTAAGTAGAATATGTTGTAAGTTGAAAATGCATTTAATACTCCCTAAACCCATACGAAGGTAGAAAAATCATAAGTCAAACCAGTTTAAGTTGGAGACTGATTGGATATGGGAGGATCTGGATAGTTTATCTGAAAAAAAAAAAGAGCACCATTTTATATAAGAGACTTGAACATCTATGGGTTTAGTATCTGAGGGGGTCCTGGAATCAATTCCCAGGTGATTATGGAGGGACAACAGTAATTTCAAGGCCAGAGTGAATGAGAAGCTCTGTTTATACTATTGCCACTGGGTGGCGCCACTCTGGTTGGTAACCAACAATTCCCCTTGTCCTTCTACTGAGTGCTTCAGGAACTTGTGCTTTGCCCAAGATGAGATGCTTTATACTTCCAACTAGGGAAAATGGGGAAGACAAGAAATTCTGCAAATTCAGAATGCCAAACCCAGTGCAGAGATCAGTGATGTCATTGGGTGGGGTGGGGTCGGGGTGAGGTAAGACCTGGGATACAAATCTAGGAGCAGGTAGTTCTGGGACAGCAAGCCAGAATTCAGTTTAGAACCGGCCCTAAGAGCTGTTTACTAAGTAAGACTCACCAATGACCATTATTAAGACTGTTGCCAGCCAGGCACCATGGTGCACACCTGTCATCCCAGCAACTCTGGAGGCTGAGGCAAGTTCAAGGCGAGCCTCAGCAACTTAGCAAGATCCTCAACAACTTAATGAGACCCTTTCTCAAAATAAAAATAATAATAACAATAGTAGTAAAGTGTCCCTAGGTTCAATTCCCAGTACCAAGAAAAGAGGAGAAGGAGGAGGAGGAGGAGGAGGAGGAGGAGGAGGAGGAGGAGGAGGAGGAGGAGGAGGAGGAAGAAGTAGTAGTAGTAGTGGTAGTAGTAGTAGTAGTAGTAGTAGTAGTACTAGTTGTAGTGGTGGTGGTGGTGAAGGAGGAGGAGAAGACAAGACTTGCATATAGGACTTCTCAGTGTAGGGTTGGAAACTCTTCTACACTTTTCTTTGGCTTACAGAGGAGAACGTCTGTGCAGGTTCTCTAAACTTGAGATGACCCCTGCATGATACAGTGATGACTGCTGATCAGAGCTCCCTGCTCAGGCGTGGGAGGATCAGATCCGACTGGTGAAAATGAGCCAGTCTAGGCTCTGTGCACCACTGTGACTTCTGACTGATAGAGCATGGTCCTTCTTTCCTGGTCTCCCCTTCTTGGAGGACATGAAGACCAAACATTAACTAACTGGTCATTTCCTAATTATTCAAACATGAACCCAGAGATTTTTTTTTTAACCATATTATTTTCCGGGATAGGATAGGGGACCGGAGTTCTTATTGTAAGCAATGAAACAAACCCTAGATGACTTAAGTAAAGCAGAAATATATTGGAAATATATTGGGCAACTCACAGAACTTCTGGGAAGGTCTGAAACCAGGGTGGGGACTGAGTCAGTTGGGGACAATGCCGAAAACCACACTGAGCAAGGGCTTGGAAGAGGACACTCTGGAGGATTTGCTCCAGATGACAGGGGTGGAAAAGAGGTTGATGAAAACAACACAGCCTGACACTCTCTAGATTTCCCCTGTGTCTTCCGATACAAGTTTCAGATGAACAGCAACCAGCCTGATAGCTTCGTGGTTATTTTTTCCTCTCAACTCTTGCTGGTTGGTCGGTGCAAATGCGGCCACGTCACATTCCTCTGGGACAGCGGATCGGGAGGGCCATCTTGGTTTTGGCATCCCATCTGTGCTGTGAATCGCCCCGGCTCTTCATTTCTCTCTGCAACATCTGTCCCTTTAACACAGTGGCTTCCCTTGACCTTTTGGACCCCTGTTCTCTGGTTTGTTGCCTGCTTTCTCAACGTTCCTGCTGGGTCCCCTCCTCCCTCTCTCCTCTCATTATTGGCCCTCCATGTAGTTCTGCACTTGGCCATTTTTCTTCTTGTTTCTTCTCTCTGTATCGGGAGGGATTTCACCCACTCTCATGGCTTTGGAATTAATAAGCTGATGGTTTCGAACCCCTTAGCTCTCTCTTAGACTTCTGATCAGCAAGCACCCACCCGGCAGGCTGCTAATGGATTTCCTGCAGCCTCTCAAATTCAGCTCATTCCAAACTGAACCTCCGCCACTCTTGCCGCTCTTCCCACATTCTCTGAATCAGCCTCACTGGATTCATTGTCTGAGTCACAAATCTAAGTACCGGCCTCCTGTCCCTCTCCTCCTTATCCTCCACATCAATAACGAGGTTCTGTCCTTCTGTTTCCTTCCTGTCTCTCAAGTCTGCCCTGCTCCATTCACCTACGTCAAAACTTCTTTAGTTTGAGCCCTTGTCACCCCTCTCGGGACTCACTGCAAGGACTCCTAGGCTCTGCGCTCCTGCTCCTGTCCTTGCTTCATTAGGATTACAGTTAAAAAAGTGTGCCCTTGGCCACACCGTTTCCCTGCATGATACTCACGGCCAGAAGGAGAAAATCGAAACTTCTGAGCAGGGGTTGGCAAGCTACAGATCATGGGTTGAAATCTGGTCCATCCCCTGTTTTTGGGCAGTCCAAAAATTAAGAATAGTTTTACAGTTTTCAATGGTTGGAAAAAGTCAAAGAATGTAACATGTTACAATGGTATGAATTTTATCTAAAATATGCCAAGAACTCATAAAGTTCAATAAGAATATAAACAACTCTGTTTAAAAATGTCCCCAATACTTTAATAAATACTTCCCTACAGAAGATATATAAGCACATAAAAAGATTCTCCTTTTTTGGTGGGGGGTTAGTTCTGGGGATTGAACTCAGGGGCACTTGACCACGAAGCCACATCCCCAGCCGTATTTTATATTTTTAGAGACAAGGTCTTACTGAGTTGCTTAGCACTTTGCTTTTGCGGAGGCTGGCTTTGAACTTGTGATCCTCCTGCCTCAGCCTCCTGAGTCAATAGGATTACAGGTGAGTGCCACTGTGCCCAGCTAGGAAAAGATTCTTAATAGCATATAATATTAGGGGATTGCAAATTGAAACAATGAGAAACCAGTGCACACCCACCGGGGTGCCTAAAATCGAATGCTCCCATGACACCAAATGTTTACAAGGATATGGAACAACAGGAACTCTCAGTCGTTGATGGTGGGAATACCATTGGCACAGTTAATTTGGAAGACAGTTTGTCAGTTTCTTCCAAAACTACATGTGGTCTTAGCATACGATCCAGTAATGCATTTCTTGGTATTTATCCAAAGGAGTTGAAAACATATCTCTACACAAAGACCTGTATTGCAGCTTTATCTATAATTGCCCAAATTTGGAAATGGACGAACAAACTGTGGTATGTTGTACAAGGGACTATTAGTGATAAAAATAAATGAGCTATTGAGTTGCCAAAAGATGGAAGAAACTTAAATATGTGTCACCAGTGACAGAAGGCAATCTGGAAAGATTCCCTACTGTGAGTCCAACCATATGACATTGTGGAAGAGGCAAAGTATGGCAACAGTAGATCAATCTCAGGACAGCGTGAGGCACAAACAGAAGCACAGGGGTATTTACAGCTGTAAATTTCTTCCATAGGTCACCATAACGTGGGTATAAATGACATTATGCCAAAACCCATGGAGTGAACCCTAATGTAAACTATGGACTTCAGTTAATAACAATGTATTAATATTGGCTCATGAAATGTAACAAAGGCACCATACTAAGGGAAGATATTAATAAAAAGGAAGACTAATATATGAAGGAGTGGTGGTAAGGGGGTGTCTGAGAATTCTCTGACTTTCTGTTCAATGTCTTTTTTTTAGCAAAATTAAAATTGCTCAAAAATAATCTGTGGATTCAAAATAATTATATCCATTTCAATTTTCAGCATTCATCCATTTTTATTAGAACACAGCCATACCTATTCATTCACATGTTGTCTGTGGTTTTGTGCTATGATGGCCAAATTGAGGAGTTGCAACTGTGGCCAATGGCTTGCAAGCCTAATTTACTACTCAGCCCTTCATTAAAAAAAAAAAAAAAAAGTGCTGACTCTGGTCTAAGCCACTGCATACAGCAGGCCACTGTTTACTCTCCAGCAAGTACTTACTTCATCCTCCATCTTATCCGTAGGCCATTCTGAAAAACATTTTTCCAAAAATCCATGGTTTCTTTTGATGAGCAATTTCCCCTACCTAACAAACCAGGCAGGACAAACTGGGCACCATTATGTTCCAGGACCCTCTTTTTGGCAGCCTTTTCTCACCTCCTAAGACTGGGTTAGATGCCTCTTCAACATCCTGCCTAACTCCTGCCCTCATGGTTTGGCCTTGCTCTTGAAAGTACCTGTGCTCTTGCTGGTCTCTTCAGGCTGGGAGCTTTGAAGATGGAGGCCATGTCTTATTTATTTCTGCATCCCTGGCACCTGGGAGCTGTTGATGATCAGGATCCATTTTTAAGGGATTCTGAAGCTGGAGGCCACATATGAATGGGTTTCAGCATCTGTGATCCCCCTAAGGAGAATAAATGTTTGTATATGTCTATTTGGATCTATATTCTGTGGAGAAAGCCCACAATTTTCATGAACTTCTCAAAGGGGATCATGACTAACCCTCCCTCGAAGGAAAAAAAGATTAAGAATTCCTGAAAGAGTTATAGATACATGGGCAGTAAAGTGCAGACAGGGAGAAATCAACAAGATTTGTTGATTTTGTCGTTTTGACAGAAACAAAGAAAGTTCTTGATCCTATTCAACAGTTTACCAACCAAGACACTGCATGGGTGATCACTATTTTCTTTTCTTTTCGGGATTGATCTCAGGGCCACTTAATCACTTAGCAACATCCTCATCCTTTTTTATTTTCTATTTTGAGAGAAGTTCTTACTAAGTTGCTTAGGGCCTCGCTAAGTTGCTAAGGCTGGGTTTGAACTTGCGATCCTCCTGCCTCAGTCTCCCAAGCTGCCGAATATACAGATATGTGTTACCATATCTGGCACATCACTACTTTTTAAAAGACTCCCTCTGTGACCTACTGTCAGAGGACTAGCATTGGTTAAAAGCAGCACAGGCAGAGGAGGTTGATATTCAAAGGAAGAATGTTTTAGAAGAGTTTCATGCAAATAAATAACTCAACTGGATACTTGCTGGTGATGGCTAATTTTGTGTCAACTTGGCTGGGTCACGGTACCCAGTTTTTGGTCAAACACCAGTCTTTGCTGTGAAAGTATTTTTTAGATGTTATTAGCATTCAAATTATTAGACTTTGAGTCAAGCAATATGGAACTTCCCTATTGTAGGCATGCCTCATCACTCTGGTTGAAGATCTTTAAAGACTGAGGTTCCCTGTGGAGAAGGAGCTCCATCTTGGACTTGAGACTGCAACATCAGCTCTTTCTTGGGTCTATCCTGCTGGCCTGCCTTGCACCTGCCCTGCAGATTTTAGACTTGCCAGTTCCCACAGTTGTGTGAGCCAATTCCTTAAAATAAATATCTCTCTATATACATTTCTTGCTGCTTCTATTTCTCTGAACCCTAACACAATTTGCTGGAATTGGGTTATGTTTGAAACTACGGCTTTGGGTCCCCTAGGAAGCATAAGTACTCAGATCAGTGCACACCACAATTAGGTGGTGATAGTCTAAAAAATTCCCCTTGGAAATTTGGAATACATGGATCTGCCTTTAGCCAGTGAAAACTTTAAGCATAAGAAACACTAAGAAACGGCATGGGTCTCCAAAGTATTCCTTTCTTTTATATTTTAGTGTTTATCTTCTTCTTCCTCCCTCTCTTCTTTTTCTAAAATGTATCACTGCTTTTAACTTTATTTTTTTATTTTTTTGCTGTTGTCTCACAAACATTGTAATGGCAATGACAGAATTTTGTTTTTTAAAAAATATATACTTACTATGCCACTACCCTAGACATTTATTTTACTGAGTTTCTCAAGGACACAGATCAAAGAAGAGGTCAATAGACCTTTGAGTCAAGGGCAGGAGGCCTCTGGAGAAGGGAGGCTGTTAGAAACTACAACTGTCATTTCTGAAATGTAATTTACAAGTCGGTATTCTCACAGCGGCGAGGTGGCACTGAAAGAACATTTGCACTATTTGGAAAGCACTGGGGCTGTTCGGTTTTTCAGAACAGCTGTCTCAGTGAACTCTCCCCAGGCTCAGCTATCCACGGCCCATTTCCCTTTCTGTCTTCTAAAGCCCCAGCATCTGAGGATTTGGCAGGTAGAACAAGGTTGAATGCGGCTGACACAGGAAACGGCTATGGCTGGACTGATGCCTGGGTGCAGCTGAATGGGGACACATAGCCAGGTCTTAGCAAGGAAGCAGCTGTCACTCCAAGCACTGGGCTCAATGTCACCATGTAGCTGGATTCCTTTTTCTAAGTGTCTTAGAAAGGTAATACTAATTGTGGGACACAGTATCATTCAGACTTAACCTTGTAGCTTGGGTAGCTCTTTAGGAAGGAGAAAAGTGAGAAGCAAAATAGCATTTATTAAATGTATCCCATATATGCTATAAAGGAGAGTGATTTAAGATCACTGCCTGGGTTTGAGCCACACTTGCTGTGGGCCTAAATCCCTCATGCCATAAGGGTCCTGCTTATTAGACTGTTTCTTTGATGTAGTTATGATTATTCCCTGCTTTCTGATAGTCACAGGAGGCATAGGCAATATCAGAAGGGCCTGGGAGGAGGGATTCGTTTCCTTCACTGACCCCCAACATGTTGACCGCTGGCCTTTCTCCAGGGATGAGTGGAATGGGGGATTAAAGACAGAGTTATGTTACTTAATTTTTTGCCTGATTTTTTTCCCTGTAGAAATAATAAAAACACCTCAATTGTAGAATTATTACAAGAATTAAATTAGTGTGTCTAAAGCACTAACAACCGTGCCTGAAACAGGGTAAGAGCTACCTGCCTATTTGCTGTTATTATCTTATTATTTAATTAACACAGCCTTATTTATCCTTTAACAACGGAGGAAACTGAGGCTCATGGAGATTAAGTCAATTACCGGAGATGGCAGAGCCTGAAACAAACTCAGATTTATCTGACTGCAATGTTTTCTTCCTAGAACATGACTGGGTCTGCTCAATGCTATCAAATTTCCCCTCTTGCTTGCCAGCTGAGGGTTCAGTTGATCAGTCCTTCTTTGTACTGACAAGGGTGAAATTCTATATGACTGAGGCTCTGTCTTTAATCCCCCATTCCACTCATCCCTGGAGAAAGGCCAGCGGTCAACATGCTGGGGGTCAGTGAAGGAAGAAAATCTCTCCTCTCAGGCCCTTCTGATATTGCCTATGCCTCCTGTGACTATCAGAAGGCAGGGAATAATCATAACTACATCAAAGAAACAGTCTAATAAGCAAAGACCCTTATAGCATGAGGGATTTAGGAAGAAGACGTCATGGAAGCCATCTATGTAATTTGAAATTTTCTAACAGCTATATTAAAAAACCTAGAATGGACATAAAATTGAGATATTCTACTTTTTTTTGGGGGGGGGGGTTATTGTGGATATTGTGTAAAATCCATCAAATATTTTACACACATATCCCTAGACCAACATACCATGTGAATATAATAGCTCCCAAACACTTAAATATGTGTCCCCCAGGGGCTTCTTTATTCATTTAGTGACTTTACGTCTAAAGTGTTCCTGGCTTTCCTTTTCTTCATTAACCGGCAGATACTCTGATGGGAAAAAAAAAATGGCTTAAGGAATAAAGAAGTCTCTGTTTCTCTGAATGTCCCCAATTAGTGCAGGTTTTGCCGGCAGCTGAGATTGCTTGCTGCGGCCACAGCGTTAGTGTCGCTGCACACGCCCCGCACCTCTCACCCTGGAGGGCCAGGCACGCTGGCTGGCGGGGTGGGGGGCCTTTCAGGGTCTATAAGGACTCGGGCCTCCTCTTGGACCCGGACAAAGTCTTTTCCCGAGTCTCGGGCCCTGAGGGACGGTGTGGCCCCCACTGACCAGAGCCCAGCAGAGCCTCGGCAGGGCTCAGATTTCCTGGACCGGATGACAGACCCGAGCCCGAGCCCCGCGCAGCGCAGGCCCGACACAGGATGCGCGGCCCTCAGTGCGCATCCCGGGCATCCGCCCGCACGGGGCCAGCGGCGCAGCTGCTGCAAATCCGCCCGGGCCGCCGCCTCCTCCGGGGCCGGGAAACCGCAGGAACCTCCCCGGCCCGGCCCAGCGCCCTCCCCCTGCTGGGGCCTGGGGCGGAGTCGCCCACCTGTCATCCGAGACGCCCCACGTGGGCCGGCCGTGGGGAGGGGTTGTAGAGAGGGAGAAAAGGCAGAGGCGTCGAAGGAGGCGGGAGTGAGAGTGGGGAGGAGAGAGGACCGGAGGAGAGGAAAGCGGAGCCCACGAAGGCGGTGTGGAAGAGCTAGGAGCAGAAGAAAGAATAAAGAGGACCCGAGACCTACGAGAGGGACAGGTAAGGAGGGGCAGGCGAAAGAAGGAAAGACGAACCAGTCCGGAGAGAGGGAGTAAAGAGTCGGGAGTGAAAAAGGTCTACGCACAGGGAGGAGATGAGGTGGAAGGAAGGGCAGGAGGAGAAGATTCTAGGGTGACGAAGGGCTAGGGCTCTTCGACGAGGAGTGGGGGAGGCACTGCGGCCCCTGCGCCTTTAAGGTTGCCAAGGCGACGGTTCTGGCCAAAGCGAGGCGCATTGACGTCAGCAGCCGAGTGCTGATTGGCTGCAGCCGGTCGTTTCCGGTGGAGCCGCAGCCGAGCCGCTATCGCAGAGTGGAGCTGGGCTACGAGCGCAGCGCTGAGGGAGCAGGGCACCGCCGTAGTCTAGCACCGACAGTTCCGCGTCCGCCGCCGCGCGTCCCAGGTGAGTGGCGTCTGCCCGGGGCCCCGCCGCGGCGAGCTTCGTCGCCCCGCCGCGCGTTTGGGGGCGCTGGACCGATCCAAGATGGCGTCACGGGGAGCGACCTGCAGGGGGACGGCCGCACCCCCTGCCCCTCCCCGGCCCCGGCGCCTCCCGGCCGGCCTCAGGCCGCGCCCCCGGCCCCTGTTCTGCACCCGGGAGGCCCCAGGCGGCCCTTTGTCCGCTTAGTGTGGGGCGTCCAGCCGCTGCCCTCCCGCCGCGGCCGTCCGCGGATCAGGTCCTCGGCGGCCCTGCCGTCCCCGCCCCCGCGCGCCGCGGCCTTCTCGCACGCCCTCCCCCATTTCCTGAAGGACAACAGCTCGGTTTTACCGGAATCCGCCGTCGTTTTCCCCGCCGGTTTCGGCCGATCTCGAGCCCCGGCAGGAATTCTCGTGTCCACCCTTCCCTTGTAGCCGTTTCCAGCGATCCGTTTCCCTCTCTTCGGCGGGGCTGTCGTCCCCCCGCCCCCGCGCGGCGATCTGGGTCTGGCTCCTCAGCTTCCCTTTGTCCCTGTCACTGCCTCTCCTTCCCCGATCCTCCCACCCCAGGCCTCCTTGCCATCGCGGAGGCCTTCCCACCAGCCCAGGATGGGGGTCGACTCCCTTCGTTGTGTGGTCATGACCGTGGCCTGAGGGATTGAAGGGCACTTTGCTGTCCTCTCGAAAATGCGCGGTGCCTGTTAACCCCTGCAGCCAGGGCCTGTGACCCGCAGGGGTTCCCGAGCCAGCAGGGAAAAGCCAGCCCACGGTTCCAGCCAGCAGGGAAAAGCCAGACCCCAAGGAGGTATTTCCTGGCAGCCCCCGGGCAGCGCCCGGAGTGGGGAACAGCCTCTGCTTACATGTGATCCTTCCGAAACAGAATCTTAACACAGTCCACTTTCCTAAAGAAAGAATCTGAGTATTTTCTTGTGAACAGCTGTAAGGTTCTTGACAGTTTTAAATGGTTAAATAATTTTTGGGGACGGGAAGAAACTAAGTTCCTGGACTCTTGGATAAATAAGTACAAAGACAGAATTAATCCAGGTAGAGTTGATGAAATATGTTAAAAGGCCTTGGAATTTGGGTATTCGGAGGTCACAGGGCGACCGTATTAGTGTTGGGTCAGTTTTGTTCACGTACTATCCGTCACCAGATTCTTCCTTTTGGTCTTTGTGATAAACATTAGTTTGTTTCAAACAAAGACACTTTCACTCTCTAGGCACAATTCTGTCGTTTTTACCAGATCTTAGAAGGATTTCTCTGTTGACTTGAATGTGTGTATTAATATGACTGAAGACTACTTTGAAATGTAAAAGATCTGATTTATTATTGTTCTTGGTGGCCTTCAGTACCATTTGAAAAGCAGAGAATTCTACTGAAGTGGATTTTCCACTCTTATGATTACTTGATCTGGAAAAGTAGCCAGTATAAATATATTCTATAGTAAGTAAACATTTTTTTTTGTGTGTTTATTTCTGAAGTAGCAGCATGATTCTTTCCCCGTGGCTTCTAAGCTGTATGCTTGTCATGGAGCCACAAACTTTCTCATGGTCTGTTAATTAGTCTACTTGTAATGACTTATCACATAAGTTGTCAAAACAAAATGAGTAACACTGGCACTTTAGAATAGCTCTTCCTCTGGTATTTCTTTTAAACTTATAGTTTTATCTTGGTTGTTTTGTGTGCATTATAATTTGAAAAGTTTGATTAGTATTGTATTTAGTTACAGAGTAGAGGGGAACAGTCTTAATTGCTTCAAGATTAGTAGTTGGAGGGAAAACTGTGTGAATGACACTGTTAAATTACTGTTTTTAATTCTAGGGTAAGGTTACCTAGTCATTATTACATTTCTATTTTCTTCACATCAAGGCAGATTGAGTCCTCTGAAATCCATTAAATGCAGTTTTATATATTGAATCATCATGTAAGCTTGAAAATCTTAACTGTTTTTATATTTTTTATTCAGATAAAGAAAACGTTTTGACAATTTTCTGTCCAAACTTTTTATAGTATACTTGGTAAGAATTTTCCACCCCCCAACTAAGGATTTTCCCCTTTTTACCACTGCCAAATATATTATATAGGACTGGAATCTGGTAAAATATTCTATAATGAAAGACTGCTTTTAAAACCTAACTGAGGTTTCTTCTGTGTTTTAAAAAATTTTGATTACACTAATAGTTAATCAGATCCTTCCCTCTAGTGGTTTGCTGTGTGACATCAGGACATATTTCTCCATGGGATAGGAACTAGATGGGAGCTACCATAAAGACATTATCAGATGTTCTTTATTGTGCTTCCTTGTTTTCACTTACAGCTAACTCTTGTCAGCTTGTAATGTCAGCAATGCCCTTGTAATTCTCTGTCCTGTTTACCATTTACACATTTCCCACGTCATCATGATTTCTTTGCAGGGAGAGAACTGAATGAAATTCCCTGAAGGGACTGGCTTCTCAGCAGCCTGCCTCTGCAGGGGATAGTGGCTCATACCCCCTCCGGGGAGCTTGAGAATATTGCCTTTCATTGTGGCCTATAGAGCCCAGATACTACAGCAGCAACTAAATGAAATACTTATTTGGAAGAATACAAATTCTGTACATATTTTGTACCCTAGTCCCTGTTTAAAAACAATCTAGTGAGGAGAAAAAGTTTCCATGAATCAATCAGTTGCCTAATGGATTTAAGAAATCAAAGGCCAAACTGGTGTTTGTGCTTCATAGTTTACCCAAGCATGTGTGTGCTTTTTGTTGCAGAAAATCATGGCGTCTGGTAGTACTACTGCCAGTGAGGAGGAGCGTAGTCTCCGGGAATGTGAACTCTACGTGCAGAAGCACAACATTCAGGCGCTGCTCAAGGATTCTATTGTGCAGTTGTGTACTGCTCGACCTGAGAGACCCATGGCATTCCTTAGGGAATACTTTGAGAAATTGGAGAAGGTAAAAATATGGGAGTTGCTATGATGAGTCTAATAAATGTTAAATGTTATAATGCTTAAGAATGTTGCTCATTTGTACCTTTTGGAAGAAAAGGAAGTTTGACCGAATAAGTCTAAAATTAAGAAATGCAGTGAAGACATTTGTAGTAAGTTTTAAATTCGTAACTGGTAGAGTTTAATCAGAAAATGAATCTTTTGCTGTTTATTTGAATGGTAAAGGATTTCCAAACTTCGTTCCTTGTAACCTGGTTTAATTAGTAGTTCTGACTGTAACAGAACCAATCTTTAGTACAGCAATTATTATGACTTGAGAAATTCTGAAGTACTCGAAGGCAGTCAATATTTTTCTTCAGCAAAGCAGGTAACCTTAATAAACCTTACCCCACATTTTAGAACTCAGGTAATAAATTGATTGAGTCTAGTTTGTGATAGATTTATCAGAAATTCTAAATTAATGGTTTGGTTTACTATAGAGTATATGTTGGATGAATTAACTAGAATGCAGATACAAGATGGAAGGTTGTCAAAAGTTTATTCCTTTATAGTTTTGATTAGGACTTCTTTTTCTGGAAAAAATATTCTAGTTATTTCTTGGTTGTTTACTCTTGTGTGTATGTTATTGTGACCTATGTATATGATAGATGCTTTTCTTATCAAAATAATTTTGCATCAAGGACAGTGCTTCAGTTCACTTTCTTCAAGATGATGAATGAAAAAAAGTCTGTATTACCAAATGTTTTGAGTATTTTATTTGATTTGCATTTTTAACTCTGGGATAAATTTACAGGTTTTCTTATGCATATTGAAGTTTTGAAGTGGTTCATAATGGTCATGAATCAATTGTGATTTTTTAAATATGTATAATTACTTAACTGTATAATAGAAATATCTGCCTTATTTGTTTGGGCCATTTTTTACCAGTGTAATTCATGTTTTAAGATTTAAAACATGTTTGGGTAGTTCAGTGAACAAGTATTTTCTACACTCCTTAAATCTAACAGGTTGATGTTTAATACCATGATTAGACTTTAATTATTCTAATCATTTTTAATTAAACAGAACACAACTATTAACCAGTCACTATGAATGTAGCCCTGCTAACTTGAAATTGTAATAGAAATTCTGGTTTGCTCTTATTAAATAAGAGAAATTTCCAAATAATGAAACTACTGTGGAGCCAGGTCACAAATGTTCCCTGTTTTGAAATCAAGTGCGTTCCTGGAGATCTGGTTCTGAAATGGGTCACTGTAAGGCGATCCCCTCTTCTTTGGACATCAATAGAAATCATGAAATGAGGGGATTAAGTTAGTGAGACATTAAGTGTGTATCTTTTTTTAGGGAGTGTTGAATGTGTGGTGCTAGGTACAAAGCCTGTATTTACCACAGGACTCTTTAAGGACTAATCAAGGTGGAAGGAAGAAACAAGTAATTATTAGGGTACTTTCTTTGGGATTTTTAGCTTTGCTATGTATTGGTCTTTAAAAAAAATCTAATAAAAGTTACATTTTAACACTTTTCTTCCTGTAACTCAAGGGTCTTTGACTAACATGCATTCTTTTACCCAGGGTTAAATATATTTTCCTAGACTTTCAAGTACCTAGATTATCCACTTTTTAATAGTCCATTGTTCCATATATCATGTTAATTTTTATGTCTTAAAATACTAGTCACATTCTCTTCACCTCCTTCCCAGTTACCCAGGAGTTATGTTTCTGGAATCTTCCAGCTCTTCCATAAGAAATGTACCAAAAAACTCCCACAGTTTGGGCCTATTGAAAGCTTCTGCGTTTTAATTCAGACTATTGTCTGGAATTTGAGTTCTCTTTCATGTTTGTATTTATTATAGAACTTCCCTGTCTTGTTGATAAGAGGAATTAAACTATTGCCTTTTGAGGGCCTCCTGTGTGCCAGATACTGTGTGAAACATTTTATATACATAAATATTCATTATCGCAAATGTGTGATATATATGAGCATTACCATTTTATAGAGACAGCTGGTAAAACTTGGTTGTGATCATACAGTGTAGTGGTCAGCTTTTGCTGCAGCAACATAAAATCCCCAAATTTCAGTGGCTTACTACAACAGACTGTATATATCGGTCATGTGTAGCTCTTTTGGGCTCAGCCTGTCTTGTCTTCTCTACTTCGTGTATTTTGTTCTGGGGCTGAGTGGAAGAAACAGTCACTATATAGGGCATTCCGTTCTCAAGGCAGAGAAGGGACAGAAGCTCAAGGTGGGCTGAGCCAAACCACATTAGCGTGCATGCTATGGCATGTCCACTTACATTCCATGACTAAAGCAAGTCATATGGCCTAGCCTCAAGTGTGTGGGGTGGCAAGTTTACTTAATCTACAGAGAAGAATGGCAAGGGCAGGGAGAAGACAAACAGTTGTGAAAACATTAAGTGGTTGGAGTTAAAAACATAATGCAGAATATAATGCAGAAGAGTCAACAAGATTAACCAGAAAGTAGGCTGGGAGTTTTTTATTTTTTGTTTTAATAAGCTAAAGAGCTAACAAGCTGTGAATAACAGCAAGGGTAAGGATATAAAATTGTATCACAGTACATGCTAGAAATTGATGATTCCAGTAACGGCTCTGACTTGTCAAACAAAATAGGTTATATTCAGATTGCTGTTTTATAGTTCACTAGAATCCAAGGCAGTATTAAAATCAAATTGTTTTTGGTTACTTCAGAATTATCTTAAAAATTTATTTAAGTAGGATACATCCTAATAAGATGTCCTTTGTGAATTTTTTCATTAAACTTTTGTGTAATGTCAATGACAGATTTGGGGAAGTTGAATTTATGTTTTCGTTTATACTCTTTACACTTGGGACCTGAGTTTCATAGTTCTATGTTGATATGGAATAGGAAAGCCTTATTAGTCACTGGAAGTTCCAGAATGAAAATGAAGTGAGTTTTCTAAAAAATACATAAATAGGTCACATGTTCACATGCAGTTCACAATAAAAAGGCACAGCAATAAGAGGTCTGCTTCCCACACCATTGCCTTTCTTGGGTGTGGCCAGTGTTCTGGAGGTAATATATGGCATTTATAGACAAATTTATACATGAAAGGAACATCTTTTCCAACACATGTGGAATGAGCCACTGTCTGGCTATTATGTTTACTCATCCCTGGTTATAACTATTTTGGTTGTTTCCAGTGTTTCACTCTTAAAAAAACTAATTAAATAATGTATGTATCATTTTTTCACATGTGTATATCTTAGAATAAATTTCTGGAAGCAGAATTACTAGATTGCTGAGTCAAAAGGTAAATATATTTATAATTATGAACAAAAATATTGTTTTTTTCTCTCTCGGAAAATTAGAAAATCCAAGAAGTGAGAAGATAAGGATAAAATTTTGCTATAAAAAACAGACATGGCTCTACTAATAGAAATGAACACTACTAACCCCTTCATGGATATGGTTCTAGATTTGCTTGCTGCACATTTAGGATTCTTGTATTTATCTCGATGCGAACATTTGGGTGAGGACTGTGCACAAAAACAACAAAAAACAATAGCAACAACAACAAAAATGGATTTTTTTAATCAAATTTTTTTCCTACAGTAATCATTAAATGCAAAGTTCTCTTAGAATTTTTAAGATGGTTTAGAAAAACAATGTAGAATTGGTCAAATGAATGAGAAAGTATAAGATAACACATTCTTTTACTCTTATTTCAGGCATAATAATTCTCTACTGAGGAATTTCTTATTAAGGTTCTAGATTTGAAAAAAACGTTTAATTGTTGATTTCAGTTTTACATGAATTGGTTCAATAAGTAGTTTTTACAAGCAGATAATCAAATATAAACTCTGCTAATAAAGAGTGCTTCTAGCTCTGCTGGAGAAGTATCGCTGGGCTGGTTCTTATTTAAATTCTTGTTACCATCACAACCCTCTCATTATTTGTTTATATTTGGGACCCAGGCTAGATGTGAATTCTGCAGGCTCAGGACCCTCTCCAGTTGGTTTGTGTATCCCATTGCTTTGTATAGGGTGTGGTATGGCAGATCCAGAAAATGCAGAATTAATGAAATAGTAGTCTAGACATTCTTGGGTTACTTTGGTGAGCCAGAATTATTGTTACTGGATAACATGCTTGGAAAGGGGAAGTTATTTCTTACTGTTTGCAGTAGAAAACAAAAAGCCTAATTCCCAGGATTTTGTTTTCTGATACATTGCTTTTATGTTCATCATGAATCAGTAATCTTGGAGATCTAATTTTTTACTTCTATATGTCCTTGAACATATGGCTTTTGTCCATTAATAAAGCATGCCATCTATTATCATCTGAGAAACAGTCTGTGGAAAGTTTTTCTTTTTAAACTTTGTTTTTTTCCTATTTGGAATTGACCATTTCCTCTTAATTTACATTGGTACAAGAAGAGACTTGATGTCCCTGAGATGGACTGACACTGGATTATAAGAATACCAACTTTATATGCTGAAGTGTCTCATTTTATAAACCCTCATTTCTTTCAGGAGGAGGCAAAACAGATTCAGAATCTGCAGAAAGCAGGCACCCGCACAGACTCAAGGGAGGAAGAAATCTCTCCTCCTCCCCCCAATCCAGTGGTTAAAGGTCGGCGGCGACGTGGGGCTATCAGTGCTGAAGTCTACACAGAGGAAGATGCTGCGTCTTATGTTAGAAAGGTAGTTTTTGATATCTAAACATTAGGGAAATGTTTTGGGGGTCCACTTGGTGGTCATCTAGTTTCCTTTGATGCGTGAATGTACATTTTCAAATAGTTAATTACAAAAATACAGTTACTTGGTACCAGAGAACAGGTTTCTATAATAGTCTGCTGTCAAAGGAAATAACCAGTGATTATAACCCAAGGAATAATTACATTTGGGGGTTAGTCATTTCCATGCAGTTGTTTTGCAGTCGAATCAAGAGGTATTCCTTTTTCTCTTGAATCATGTTCTCAGTTTTCTGATACTCCATAATTCATATTGTAGCTTTTAACCTTGTATCCAACAAGCTTCATTTGTCCTAATCTTTTCGTTCTCACAGCCAGCCAGCCATTTTGTATTATGCTATTAGTCTCCAGTGGGAACAATTGCATGTGCTTGGGCCTTGTGAAACACAATGATTGTTATAGGATACTTAGTTTTGTCTTAGAATAATGACCTCGGTCAAGGTAATTTTGGTTTGTTTAGTTTTTAACTAGGAACCAAGTACTGGCTTTTAAATCCAAGCCTGGCTGTAGGCAAGGGGATTAAGTAGTCAATATTTGTTGAGTACTTCCTGAATCAAAGATAGTAAGAATGTGCCCACAGTGAAAATATTTAACTCAAAACTGTCTTGTTTAAATACTCTAATGTGGCTTGACATTTAATTGAAATGTAAGTTGCAAACATTAAGTGTTTTTTTGTTTATGAAATTGTTATTTGTCCTTTGACTCTTTTCTAGGTTATACCAAAAGATTATAAGACAATGGCTGCTTTAGCTAAAGCCATTGAAAAGAATGTGCTGTTTTCACATCTTGATGATAATGAGAGAAGGTAGGTATATCTTCTTTGTTAAGAATATTTTTTCAGTATGTCATTTATCTCATATGTCCCAAACTCTTATCATTGTAAGTTTTAAGGCCAAATGACAATCAGGGCTGAAAATCTGGAAGCTTTAATTCTAAGGTTAACATTGGAAATCATGGAAGAGACCTGTGAAATCTTACACTAGGACTTCTCTCTCTTGCAGTGATATTTTTGATGCCATGTTTCCAGTCTCCTTTATTGCTGGAGAAACTGTTATTCAGCAAGGTAAGGACTGCTGTTTTTGTGACATGCAGTATGGTTATGGGAGGATAGGAGAGACTGGAGAATTGGTTTTGTTTATTTTGAGTTTGTTTCCCTCTTTGTGCCTACCATTTCCCCCCGTTATGTTGTTAGATTATTCTTTACCCTTTTTCTTCTCTTTTTTTTGATAAAAATTTAAGCTAAACAGAAAGCTTTCTCTAAGGCATTAATATTTCAGGTATAATTTTATTTATAATAATTGTTAAAGGAAATGCTGTTTTATTTTGAATGTCATGGAACTTTAGAACAATATATATATCTCCTATGTCCTTTATGCTGATTATTAGGCACTTTTATAGTAAAAAATGGAACAAAACCACTTATATTTTTATTTATTCTTGATAGTTTCATGGGTCTTCATAAACCATATATTTTCCCGTTTCATGACAGTCTTGATATGTTCTGTTAACTATTTGTGTTGTTTCTTGTGATATAGATAACATAAAAGTTAATAACTTTGTACACATATGTGGCTTTCTCTAGTTACCTTTTTAGAAGGTATTCTTCACCATAAAATTAGACTAAACAAAATTGATCAGTTCTATGATTTTTAATTTTATGGCTTCTGTTGCTGAATTTTTTTCCTAAAAGATCGTGTTAAATTTAACATACTGTTTTTATAGCCTCATTTATAAAATGAGTTTATTTTATATTAATTTGATCGTTTCAATTTGTTTTTTTAATTTGGGATATGATTCTGAATCTTTTACTCTCTTTTAGGCGATGAAGGGGATAATTTCTATGTGATTGATCAAGGAGAGATGGATGTAAGATTTAATAATGGCAAAACTATGTTGATAATCTTACCTTAATAATCTTGTATTATTACTTCTAAGCACTAAGCATAGTGTTTCTCAAGGGCTTGTATTGTGTATTAAATTCCATTACCTTTTACCAAGTATTTTTTGACACAGTAACTTTTTTTTTTTAATATGCTCTTATTTTATTTACTTATTTTTGTATGCCATTCTAAGGATACAACCCAGTGCCTCATGTGCTAGGCAAGTGCTCTGTCACTGAGCTCTATCCCTGATACAGTATCTTTAAGGGTAATTTTTCTGACTAGATATGCAGTTCCTGACTTCTGGGTTAGTGATTAATAAGTCTGTGCATGCTGTGGAAGGGTAGATGGATGTAAAGGAGTCTAAACCTAGCCATTAGCTATAAAACTTAACACAGCTTTCTTAATTCTGTAAGTTTTCTTTATAAATGAAATAGCAATAAAAAAAGCATCGAACCTTGTAGTTTTATTAGAAAATTCAGTGACTTAATAGAAGTAAAATGCTTAATGCAGTGCTCAGCCTAGTACTTAGTAAACGTGTGTCATTGGTATTAATGCTTGACTGACCTTATTTCATCATCATCTCTATGGAATATCTTTTTCATACCACATAGTAGCTCATTTAACTCGTTGTCAGAGGTCATCTATTTTGCTGTGCTGTGTTCTGAGAAATAAAATATTCTGTTTTAAAAATAAATTTGGGATTCTGACCTTTTAAAAAGGTCTAAAAGTTTTAACATGTTTGTATCTATACAAAGAGAAAATTTAATAGTCATTTGCATTTTAGGTCTATGTCAACAATGAATGGGCAACCAGTGTTGGTGAAGGAGGGAGCTTTGGAGAACTTGCTTTGATTTATGGAACACCTAGAGCAGCCACTGTCAAAGCAAAGACAAATGTGAAACTCTGGGGTATTGACCGAGACAGCTATAGAAGAATCCTTATGGTAAGAAATGATGGTTTTTGGAGTGTGATTTAGAATTCTGATCTATGTAACTAATGTTTGCATAATGTCACAAAGTTAAAAATGAGATGTTCTTTTCTTTTAATGATTGAATGTTTTGTATTAATCCCAGTTTAGCATCACTCATTATGCCTTTTGAGGCAGTCATTTTTTAGAACAAAAATAAATTAAGGCCAGAAATCACACGGGAATCAGAATGTGATGTATATGTAATGGTCTTCTCATATTTAGAAATCTGCCCATTTGCCAACAGATGCTTCTTGATTTACCTGATCTTGCCCACCATAGATTGGCTGCTTTGAAATGCATAAAATTAGGCCATTCAGAAATAAGTAGCTTCTCTAAACTGAAAGTTGGTTATCAGAAATGCATGTGACATGTCTCCTCTTGGAGAGAACAAAGTAATAAAACCATTGGGACAGTCTGCTGATACAGTTAATGAGTTTTTGAGAACTTTGTGATAAGTTTGTAGAGTAGTTTTGGTGGTTAAGTCTCAGCTAATAGCATTGGCTGTTCTAAATAGTTTTCTTAAATTTCTGTAGTGTTCATCTGGCTATTTGAAAGTTTGCAGTCTTGTGTACTTTGAAGTTTTTTTGTATGTTTGGGATATGTTCATGTACTTTGAAATATACTTTGTGTTTCTATTTTCCCGCTGTGGATACCAGAATTGACGAATACTCAAGTACCTTTTTATAAAATGGCATAGTGTTTGCATAAAACATGCACACCCTAACACTCTAAGTCATCTCTTGATTAGATAATACCTAATGCAAAATAAAAGCTGTGTGAGTAGTTGTTATACTGTATTGTTAAGGGAATATTGACAAGAAATAATTCTGGTTTTTGTTGGATCTGTAGTTTGTTGGATTTCTGGGTTTAGTACCTGTGGATAACATGGAGGGACAGACTGTGTGTATATGTATATGTGTGTGTGTGTGTGTGTGTGTGTGTGCAAGATGTATGTTTTCTGATAGGTGGAGGTTGTAGGGCTGAGGCAATTGGCCTCGTTAGGAAAATTTGTTATAAAGGACAGTGTGTTTCCTTTTCTCTTTCCTCCAGATATATTTAACAAATTTTAAGATAAGACAACTTGATTTGGGGCTATGGGACATTCTCTCATTTTTGCTCTATAAATAACACAGTTTACAAGATTGGAGCTGTGGGGAAGGATTCTGGGCTGGGAGTGTAGTCAGATATAGTTTTTCATATCACTTGGTTGTTTTTTGGAGAGCTGAGCTTTTGCTTACTTGACATTTCATTACTTAGTGGTGCTGTGTACCTCCTGTGGCTTTTAGGAGCAAGCTATGAAGAGCTTTTTGAGCTTTTTAATGTAACTGAACACTTACTGTTTTCAGCATGCAGAGAAGTGATCATAAATCAAGAGGCAACTGCTGCAAGCTTTTTTTTTTCTTTTTAGTATATTTTAAACAATATTATTCCACAACATTGTGTGATGACTTCATGTTTTGGGGATATGACTCCTTTTTCTTTTTTTTTTTTAGGGCAGCACACTGAGAAAGCGAAAGATGTATGAGGAGTTCCTTAGTAAAGTGTCTATTTTAGGTGAGTTTTTAAAATTGCATGGAGTACTGTCAGATATTTAGCAGAACCTATTACATTTCAGAAAAAGTAATCTAGTTAACTCATGTTTTTTTTACTAGCAGAAAGGGAAAGCACGTGAGATTTTTATTTGTGTCAAAGATTTGACTAAATTAAAGTCTAATGTGTGTTGAATTTGCTAATGTATGACAAACTCCTTTATTGGAAATGATCAGACGTGGGAAAAGCTTTCTGAAAATAAGGATGTGGCTCTTTCCTCCTAACTGAAAAAGCTGAAGGTGTCCTCCTTCTGAATGTGAACATTTAGTTATTCCCACTCTGACTTCCTTCTTATTTTGTTATTGAGCTTATTGGTTCTGGAATGTACTTCCAAGAAGGCATTTGCTTTGTGGAAATATGAGGTATCATTTGTTGGTATCCTCTGAAAACATGACAGATTTGAAATTTAGAGTAAAGCAAATTAACTGGAGATATTACCTGAGTTTTGTTATGTGGACTGGGAGATGTTAGACCCTAGTCTTTAGGAAAGGCAATGGTGACTTTGCCATTGTTTTGTTATAGGGATTTGACTTTTTTTCCCTCCTTATTTGACCTCTAAAATAATTATATTACTTCTTATCTTGGATATTGGTTTGACCTTTGGGAGCAAAAGTTATTTTCTGGCTCCCTTTGTTGGTTTCATAAACAAATTCAACTGTTAAGTTGTTTGAACTTTGGAAAATTAATGGATAAGTTATTTGAATTTGGAAAATTATGCATAGTGAAACATTTGGGTACTGCTATTGAAAGTTTGATTTGCATTGATGGCAGTATGAAGGACTGCTTTCTGATCACATTTTTCTTATTCCTTTGCCATTTGATATAGTGTTGATATAAATTAATATGATTACAAAAGTAAGAATCTAAGAGTCATATGCAGGTATATGAGAATCCTGCTGAGACTAGAGGCAATTGAAGATATGTGCCATTGTCATGTTTAATCTGAAACACTGCTGGGGTGTTGAATGGGCATGGATATTTGCTTGAATATCTGTACACTTGGTTTTTGTTTCAAAAAATTTAGCAATACCAAATAATGTAGAATTTTTTTGATTCTTGTCTTTCAGAGTCTTTGGACAAATGGGAACGTCTCACTGTAGCTGATGCACTGGAACCAGTCCAGTTTGAAGATGGACAGAAGATTGTGGTGCAGGGAGAACCAGGAGATGAGTTCTTCATTATTTTAGAGGTAAAGAACTCTGCATTTGATTCCTTACCAAGTTGTATGCCATAAAGGGGAAACTGGGGATTAATTCTTGTTTATCCTTTGGATTTTAAGAATACCAGATAGTTTTATTTAAAAATTATCTTTTGGGGCTTGAGATATAGCTCAGTGGTAGAGTGTTTGCCTAGTATCTATGAGACTGAGACCCTGGGTTCCATCCCCAGCACTGCAAAAAATAAAGTAGTATATGGTTTCATTGTGGTTTGTGAGGCCTAACTAGCCCAGGTGTGAAGATCATTTTTTAAAAATTATTTTTAAATTTTTATTTGGAATGCAGTTGTTTGATTTCTGTTTAAGGCCACTACATTTTAAGAGTTTGAGTCGGAAAATTCTAGAAAGGCCCAAGACTCGAGTGGCCAAATCCAGGGTTACTCAAATTGTTCTTTACCATGCAAGCCAAGAAAACCCTAAAAAATAAAAAACTGAAAACTTACAACAGTTAGCAAAACAAATTGAAAACTCTGGGTGGCTCTTGTTAAAATGCAAGTGTTTGGGCTATTTGACAAAGAAGGATCAAAGGTAATTATTTAAATTCCTAAAGTTTATATGTTTTATATCTTTACAATCTGGGAAATATATAGCAGTTAATCTTGCCTGCTAGACAGATCCAAATAGCAGATTCAAAGGCTCAACTCTGTAGTCATGGTGCAAAAGCAGCCTTAGAAATGTGAATGAGTGGATGTGGCATTCCAAAAAATCTTATTTACAAAATAGTGAGTTTGTCTACAGTTTGTGAAACTACAGTTTGCCAGAGTCTGAATTCCTAAGTATTTTAGTTTGATCAGTACCTTGCTCTGAGCAGGGGATAATGGTTAAATAGAAATCAAAGTTCATATGGTGACTGACTTTTCTGTCATCTTTTACCTTATGAACACAGATGAGTTGGATTATCTCTAAATCCTTTTCTCCCCTCTGTTTTGCAAAATAGCTAAAGTTGCACAGGGTGTTTAAGATCCCACTCTGGGTTAGAAAGTATTTGCTTAGCTTTTTGGTGATTGTATTATAGGGGTCGGCTGCTGTGCTGCAACGTCGGTCAGAAAATGAAGAGTTTGTTGAAGTGGGAAGATTGGGGCCTTCTGATTATTTTGGTATGTTGGATTCCTTCACAATTAGAGTTACCTTTCAGTGAGACGTGTAGTATTTCATAATTTTGTCTTCTCCTGAACTTTTAAAATTGCAGTCTTTTGCCTGTTGGAGAAATAGTGTGAGATTTTGCTCTTTACTCAGTTAATAATTGAGTAATTATTGTCCCATACCTATTATTGGTGTGTGTGTATGTATATGTATATGTGTGTGTGTGTATCTATATAATGTGCAGATGTGTGTCTGCTTTTAATTGAATGGAAAACAAAATCTTTGTTTTCTTTCTCAGAAGTGCACTTTAAACATTTTTTTAAAATTTGTTTTAATTAATGTACTTTTTAAAGGATTTTTTTGTTTTGTTTTTCTGTAGAAGTTAACCTGCTTTTATCCTTCTCTTTTCTGTCTTCCAGGTGAAATTGCACTACTGATGAATCGTCCTCGTGCTGCTACAGTGGTTGCACGTGGCCCCTTGAAGTGTGTGAAGCTGGATCGACCTCGATTTGAACGTGTCCTTGGCCCATGCTCAGATATTCTCAAACGAAACATCCAGCAGTACAACAGTTTCGTGTCACTGTCTGTCTGAAACCTGCCTCCTGTGCCTCCCTTTCTCCTTTCCCCAGTTCATGCTTCACTCACGCAGACTGCTTAATTTTCCCTATTTGCAGCGCCAAGTGGCCACTGGCATTGCAGCTTCTTGTCTCTTTATATTAAAAATTGCTTTTATTGCACCGTTCTCAATTTGGAGCATTAAGTGAATGCTCGAACACAAATAAATAGAAAGAGTTCTGTGGACTTTGCTGTTACTGCTTCTCTCTGTGCAGTGTTAGTGTTCAAACTGGGCAGTGAGTGCCATGCTTTTTGGTGAGGGCAGATCCCAGCACCAATGAATTACCATAGAGTAATGATGTAACAGTGCAAGATTTTTTTGTGACATAATTTTCCAGTCAAGCATATTTAGACTGTGGCCATATATGCTATATTTCTTTATAGAATAAATGGTTTCTCATTAAGCTGTAAGGATTAGGAACAATGGATATAGAAAAATCTTAGTAGCGTAGAAAGACATCTGCCTGTAATTAAAACTAGTTTAAGGTGAAAAAATGCCCATTTTTGCTAATTATCAGATGGATACAGTTGGTTCAGACCCCCACCCTTAACCTGAATTTTTGTTTGCCAAGCTAATTTGCCTGGTTTTGTTTGTGTCCTGTTACTGTTTCTTTTCCAACTCTGAAATACTTTTAGGTGTGGCTGTCTATACCAGCCTTTTAAGTTTGAAACCAAACCATAGACTACAAATATTGGGTTATGATTTAACTACATCTGCCTCAGCTCACAGATTTTATTTATCCAGCTAGTGCCAAATACTGACATCAGATGCTGAATTGAAAATAAGAATTTGAGGTCTACACTTTCAGTTGTTAACTTAAGAGTTTTTGGTTAATACATGTTCTTCATTTGACTCCAGTATGATATCCTATGTTCAGTAGACTCTTGATTCTAGGAGATTGGATTTGCTGAGAGTAGATACAGGTGGAAATAATGTCACACAGAAATATGAAGTGACGTTGCTAAAGAGAAGAACCAGGTGGACAGATTTCAGTGTCGAGAATTTTCCCCCACTAAATTCATTGGGGCGTGAGGTTTAAGAATAAGTTTTGTACTTCAGTTTCACATTTACCCCCTCCTTTTTATGTTGGCTAGAACTTTGGGTGGGGTGGGATGGGGTGGGATATGTCTGTGTGTCTAAAAGGCCATTCTGCTGGAAGACCTGCTTTCCTGTCCTGTATTTCTCTGGCAGCCTTTTATTTTTACTTTAAGTCAACTTGTGTTTTGAGTCTTACCTGTAACTCAGTATTTTCCTGCCTTATGTGTTATAATATTCCAATGATACCCAACAGTTTATTTTTATTATGATTTTTTTAAACAAAATTTCACAGTTCTGTAATGTAGGCACTTTTATTTTCATTGTGATTTATGTATATTGTAGGGTAATATTTGGGAGTGACTGCAAGCAGTTTTCCATCTGTGTGCAACTGGTTTTGATTAATAATCCTTTCACCTACCTTTTCCCAGGTAATTTAAATTGGACATGATCGATTTTTTTTGGTTTTTTTGCAGATTTTAGGTTGTTACTAACTTTGGAATATAAATCTGGGAAAGAAATTTTATTTACTTGTTAGTGTGGGATAGAAAGCCACCTTGTTACAAATTTTTTAATTTCCAAAATCTGTATTAAATGAAGGTTTTCTGCTCTGTACTTTATGTTTAGCTATCTTTTTTATACTTAAAAAAACTAAAAATAAAAATTATGTTCTTATTAGCTTTAAGCTTGATTTTGATCTTTGTTTAAAAGCCCAAAATGTACTTAAATGAATTATGTAGAATGCCATAAAATCAGTTTCTTATATGTACATAATCATGTTCATGTATATTTAGGTATGGATACTGCTAAGTGAGTTTTACTCAAATCATTTGGCTTGCTGTTTACTCCCTTTTGTAGTTTTTGATCTTAGACATTTTAAGATAAGTCTGAATTGAAAAATTTTCACATTTAAAGCTTTATCTTTGTGCAATCTAAGTGTATGTGAGAAATCACAGTTGGCATAATTTTGTTGTAGTTGATATTCAGGGTTTTAGGAATCATTATTTCAGGATTTGGTGAGTGAATTTATGAGATCTACTGCTCTAGAAGTATAGATGGCCAAAGGACCATTTCGTATTGCCTCCTGGTTGCCTGTCTGATGATACTGTGTGTGCTAATATATGCTATTCTTTTTGTTATAGATTGTCTTAACAGTAGGTCAAGTAATAAAAAGAGATTAAATAATTTAAATTCTTAAATGAATCAGTTTTTCTTCACTTTCTCCTTTTTTTCTTCCTCTGTCCCTTCCCCAGAGTCTCTGTTTCTGGTGGGTGAGAATGAGAAGGGGAAGTGAATTATGGGATCGTTATTTTTAAAGAGTAACATGTTTATTTTCCAAGCTTTCCAATTCAGTTTGACTATCAAAGAATGGATCTCAACTTTGCTTAAAGGGTAGCAGATACGTAACAGATTTACCCACCAAGTTATGGAAGGAAAAGATTCAATCAAAAATTAAAGATTTCCTGTTTATTGAAGATAGTATCAGTTTTGTGGCCTTAGAACTTTCCCATACCTAAGGGGGAAATACCATTTCTGGATTACCATATCTTTGGTTTGTATTTAAGATATGCAGTTGCTTAGAGATGTTTTTATAGAAAGTCTTATAGCTTAGATTTTTGAGGAGTGAGGTGATTAAGTTGTACTTACTAGTATAATGTGCTTATCTCTTCACATCCTGTGAAGCTGGAGATGTGCTAGAAGAACTTTTTTTAAATACCTTTATTTTTATATGTTATAATATTCTAATGATACCCAACAGTTTATTTTTATTATGATTTTTTTAAACAAAAATGGTGCTGAGGATCGAACCCAGGGCCTCGCACGTGCTAGGTGAGCACTCTATTGCTGAGCCACAACCTCAGCCCCTAGAAGAACTTTTTCTAGCTAACACACTCAGGAACTCGGTTTTTTTATTATTATTTTTTGCAGTGCTGGGGATTGAACTTGGGGCCTTGCACATACTAGACAAGTACTCTACTGCTGAGCTACATCCCCAGCCCCAGAAGAACACTGTGCTCTTTGTATAGGTTCAATACCCACTTCTTCCAGTCTGCTGGAGTTGAAACTTTCAGAGCCACAACAGTAGAACTAAAGAAAATTTGCTTGGGTTGATTGTCCTTGTTATAGATTAATTTTCCCTCTGTAACAGTGGCCCATGGTGACTCACATTTTGTTTAATATATTAAAGTGTTGACATTTTAAAATTGAAGTAGCATGATGTCAGATTGTTTTAAATTTTGCTTTATATCTAACCACTGATAGCTGGGCCTTTTTTGTACTTTGTTTAGACTCTGGCAATGTATTTTTATATGAGCTGAAACAACATTAAGGAACAAACAATGGCTAGATAACCACTGAGTTTGTCCCCAAAGATGTCTGTCATAATAGCTATCAGTAAAGGCTGTAGTTACATGAATTAAAAAGGGGGAATCCTAATTTCTCTCTTCTCACACTGTGGGATTTTACCATAGAAGTCAGCATTGTTGTATACATAGCTAAAATTTGTTTCTTGACATAACTTCAGAACTCTTGACTGCATCATGACTCCATCTAAAGCTAAAATCACTAATTTTTTTTCCTTGTTTTCTGAATGAAAGTTCTACCAATTTTGCCTAAGTAGCTCTGTGCTTCTAAAAGTTTCCACTAGATGGAGAGCTTTTTTTTATCATCTTTGTTAATCCCAAATGAGTTGTTCTTAGTCATTTATGGATTCTGTGTTTGCAGATATGCCTAGCTGCTAAAATTTATTTGTAACCCGCCACTGTACACGGTGCTTTTGCAGTCATTTGAGGACTTGTGCAGTGCAGTGGAGAGTTGGAATCTCCAGTGAATATTTTCCCACCCTAAGGTGAACAAGGGGACGCTCAGTCTTTCAGTTGTCACGCTGTGTCTTTTTGTTTGTTTGTTTGGTCGGTCCTTTTAGTGCCATTTTGCAGTTTTGTGCTTTTCCTTGATGACTTTCCTATTTGAAATGGTCCCAAGTGCAGTGCTGTTGGACTGACCAGTGTTCCTAAGGGCAAGAAGGCTGTGCTGTGTCTTAGAAAATACTGTGTATTAGATGAGCTTTGTTCATGCCTGAGTTGCAGTGATGTTGGCCGTGAAGCAGTGTTAAAGAGTTCAGCAGAATAAAGTGTCTTGAACAAGAAAACAAGATCATAAGTTGATTCATTGAAAACTGTGTGAACGTAAACTCTGGAAACCTAACTCAGTAGAGCAATGAAGGATTTCAGTATTTGCTAATTTATATCAGAGGTGGCTTTATAGGACATAAAGAGAATTGACTGTTTTGTAATTTTCAGACTCAGATTGTCCTGGTTTTTGAGAAGGCTGCAGAGGGTGCCTCCAGCCCCTATATCACCAAGTCCTGTACTGTACGGCCATCTTCAATCCTTCTGTCAGTGGTGACAGGGCAAGTTTTCACAGTGTTTCATGGGGCCTTGAGCAGTGGTTCAAACTAACAAGTGGGAAGGACTCACTGGTTTCTAAAAAAAACTTATCACAGCCTTCAGCTATACTAGTAATACTAATACTGTGGAGACATTTTTATACCATTTGATAGAATTTCTAGGTATTTTTGATGAATGATCTTAATTTTGTTGTTAAAAACACAATGAAGCTGGGTGTGGTGGCGCACACCTGTAATCCCAGTGGCTTGGGAGGCTGAGACATGAGAATCAAATTCAAAGCCAGCCTCTGCAATTGCAAAAGGTGCTAACCAACCGAGTGAGGCCCAGCCTCTCAATAAAATGCAAAATAGGGCTGGGGATGTGGCTCAGTAGATGAGTGAACATGAGTTCAATCCCTGGTACCAAAAAAAAAAAAAAAAAAAGGAACAATGGAATGTTAACGATGAGTAAATAATAAGGCATAGAGCTCCTCATCAAGGTCAAATTCAATTCTGCTACTTTCAATTTGAATAGTAGGTCACAAAATCCTACACCCTTCAAAAATTAACTTGTAGTCAGAGTAGTAGCTGAATTGGATGGAGCTGAAACTCACCCTTCCTAAGCCTCTGGTTTGGAAGTCCCAACCATTTTGTGCTGTTCTTTGTCTTTCCCCGAATATTTTCATGTATTCCTGGTCCCTCCTTAGGGAAAAAAATGACTTGAAGTAGGAGAAACAGCTGATGGAGTGGGAAGTCCTGTGCTGCATTTGGCTACCCCACGTGAGGCAGTCTCTGGGATTAAGATCCCCAGCACCACAAAAGGAGAAAAAAAAGAGCTATTTTTCTATTTTTTTAAGCACAACTTCATAAATGGGTTGTGATGCATTTGGGGTTTTGTGTTACAGTGGAAAGAAGACATGGGATAGGTCTACGCCATCGAACTGGGTGGTTATCTCTCTGAGCCTTGGTTCTCTTTCCTGAGGGGCTAGGAGTTGTGTGTATGTTGGGAAGCCTGTGTGTTGTTTCTGTAATGTGGGGGGACTTGGGGAACCACAGGCTCAGGGGCAGGGTACCAGTATGCAATATCAGCGTGGGCCAGTGGTACCTGTTGTGACTTTTTGTTGGGCTGTCTTTGGACATTGCAGTCTTGATCTTGTTCTCTACTCCCCTCACCCTTCGACTGTTTGAGCCTCCAACCTTTATTAGAAGAGAATTTGATCTGCTGAATCATTTATTTTGCTTGTTGACTAATCACTCCGCAGAATGCATACATTCCTGTCATTTGTGGTTTCAGTTATTATGGAATAAGAAACATGTCTCCAGTTCCAGGAGTTTGAGATGTCAACAAGTCAATAGGGGGAATTGGAGGAGACGGGGAATCCCTACTATCCTTTCAAGGAGGTTTGGGATAGAAACTTGATTTAGTTCTTTTTTAGTCAGTACAGGAGGAGAGGGTATCTAGAGGACCTCATCCCTCCAGATGGCTCCCTGTTCCTGTGGGAGTCTCATAGGTGACAGTTCTGGGACATAAGGAGGAGGGTTGTAGCTGACAGTCCAGCAGGCCCTGGCCTTTGTCCTTCCTCTCTCCAGGACTTCCTCTAGTACCTGACTAGCCGACCATGCCATGCTGACCTTGGAGACCTCTCTTTTCCCTCCATCACAATTCCTCCTATTGTTACTGCCTGCTAGTCTTGACATTGTTATTTCAGTTGACAATGAATACTCTCACTGGAATACCTTCTTTCTGGTATTTAGAGCAAATTCTTACTCTACTTTTTGTGACAGTATTCTGAGAAGTTACTCTAAGACTGCTCAGTAGGGACAGTGACTACAATGTAAGTAGAAGGTGTAAAGTCTAGTTTGAACCGGTTTGAGGCTTACTTATCTGAAGATTTTGAGGCTGCTTGAGATCTGCAAGATGTTTTGTCTGGACCAGGAATTATCCTTTACTTGTAGATAGAATAAGGACCTGGAGGACAGGTATCCACTTTGATGTCCTTTTATTTGACTTGGTACAGTTAAAACTTTCCTGGGAACAGGGCCTAGAAACCTTCCAGATCTGAGTCATATGCAGGTTGCCCAGAGCACTGGGGAGATAGTCTGTGGCTTGATGGAGCTAGAGATTTCTGGGAAAGATGGAGCCAAGGCGATTCACTATAGAAGGGATTTTAAGTGACCTTATAGAGCAGGTCAGTGGATCCCTCTTGCTGTTTCAGAACATGCCCTGCCTCTTCCTGAGCTTGAGACTTGCCCTCCAGCACGAGGAGAGGGAAGTAAGGACGCAGTGGTCTGCACTCCAGAGCCCTCCGCTGGCTTGTGCTTCTCCAGCCCTTAGCTTGTCAGGTTAGCCTGGCCAGAGTCTCGGGCTGATTGCTGTGCTGGGACATCGGCTATGACATGCTGCTGTCCATGGGCCTCTATGCAGTCCCCCACTGTCTTGAGGATGATTTGGAGTCTGCGGTCCAGGGCCAGGAGGTGCGGTTCAGTGAGGATGGGGGCCAGCTGGTCTTCTAGTAGAGACTCCCGCATCACATCGCTGAGTCTGTAGTCGGCCTGGGCCAGCAGCTGCAGATGCAAGAGTGTTTTCTTTTTGATCCTGAAAAGGCAAAGTCATAGGAGCCAAATAAGTCAGGGCAAAGAAAATACCTTGTCTGTACCTGCCCATTCCCCGAATAGCTGTTGCAGCTGATATTCTGAGAGCCTTCACCCCCAGTGCCTTCTCAAGCATGTTAATGAAAACCGCATCAAAAGGGAATGAAGAAAAGGTGTCCGCCTTTGCCCAATTGCCTTTTGGTCAACAGCCTCTAACAATCATAATGCCGCCCGTGCTGACGCTGGACCGTGCGCATTTGCGCTGAGGTTGCTAAAGGAATCAAAACTGAAGTGACAGGATTTTTTAAAGAGACTTAAAGCTGATGGGAGAAGCTTCTAGTAGGTGAAATGATGAAGGTGTCTGCCATTTCAAGAGCTAGCCTCCAAGATGGGTCATGCTAACTATTTCTCAGATTCTAAAATCAGAGGGATGAAAATGGGGTGGGACCATCCTCAGGAGTTTTATCTCTTTTTATGCAGGAATCTGACTTGGACTTCTGGGCAGGCAGCTTAATTGTCTTATTTTTGTCACAAGCAGCTATTGCCTGGCCTCCTCAGGAAGGGAGGGAGGAAGCAAGAAGGGAGACATGTTGGAATTAATCTAAGAAGCTGATTAAGAACATTCATACTCAGAGTTTCCCGCTGGAGACAAATGGGGTGGTTTTGCTAGGTGCGAACCACATATTTATAATTAGCTCCAGATGCTGTTGCTGAGCAGGTGGACAGTTTCACAAGCCTGGCTAAGATGCCAGAAAGGCCTGGAAGTAGGTTAGACATCCTCCAGAGAAGTGTGGTTGGGTGAACTGAACTCTGGGCACAGGCTGTTTAAAGGGCACTCTAATCAGGACTTTGCTTACATGGTGATCAAATAGTAATATGAGACTATCTGACTCCTGGACAAAGCAGAGGTATGATTAGTAATGTCAAAGGTCATCAGCCCCCGCAAAAGTGGGAAATTATCTAAGTGGGTTAGAGATTAAAGTTGGCAACTGAGAAGTTTAAAAGATTATGTCCAGCTGAGTGCGGCGGCACACGCCTGTAATCCTAGCAGCTTGGGAAGCTGAGGCAGGAGGATTGTGAGTTCAAAGTCAGCCTCAGCAAAAGCAAGGTGCTAAGAAACTCAGTGAGACCCTGTCTTTAAATTAAAAAAAACAAAAACAAAATAGGGCTGGGATGTGGTTCAGTGGTCGAGTGCCCCTGAGTTCAATCCCCAGTACCAAAAAAAAAAAAAAAAAAAGTCTGAATTCATCTTAGGCCAAAGGATGAAAAAGTGAGATGTTGCTTGAGAAGATGTGATAATTGTCTAAGAAATGAGGCAATTCGCCTCGTTTTACCTGCCCATGTCCTAGACCAGTGAAAACTGATGAAGGCCCTCAGAGCTCAGTGGCAAGCAGGATGAACTGTCCTGGCGGCCACCTGCCCTTGGTGCCTGCTGCATGCAAACTTACATGCAGCACTGGGAGAGAGGCGAGAGGATGGAGATCTCATCATGGGAGTGTCGTCCAAACCTAGGAGAAGACAGACTTCAGTGAGCAGCATCCTTATTCCCTTGGGGCTTTCTCTCTTCTTCTTTTAAAATCTGTGGTTGGGGTAAAAAGCCAGGGACCATGGCAGCCGCCTCCCCAGCCCCCCTCTCCTCTGGGCATAGCAGCCTCCTTGCTAGAACCAAGCAACCTCTCCTTCCCTCAGGCCCAGCTAGGGAGGCCCAGCCTCTGGGGATCCTCATTCTGTGCCTGAGAAAAGGGACCCACTAAAAGAAACCCACGGAGCTTGATTCACGGAGCGCTCCTGGGCTGGCAGAGGATCAAGGGCGCTCAGTTAAGAGCAAGAAAAAAAGCAAGTGGGAAAGCCCAGCGCGATGGGGGCGGGCGGAGTGTGCAGGCGGGTCTGGGCAGGCTCCTGTGGCCAGCAGCTGCAGGAAGGTGTGTGTCTGGAGGCAAAGAGCTGCAACTGGCAGGACCCTCACCCTCTGGCGTTGTCGAGATGAATAAGGAAGCCATCCTCCCCGAATTTGGTGAACATCTCATAATGGTGACGGTCCATGTTTCCTGTAAAGAAAGGGAGAGGGGCTGGTAGGTCAGGGGGACAGGCGCCTCTGACCTCAGTTCTGTCCAGGAGTAGAGGCCTGGACCCGGGCCACAGCTGGCGTTGCCCAGTTTCCACCGCTTCCTCTGCCCCCACCCCTGCCCAGGGGTTCTGTTGTACAGAAGTGTGCCTTCGTCCCTCCTGTCCATATGGATGGGGTTTTCAGCCCAGGCACCCCCAGCTGAGAGTGAAAAGCTACCTTCCTGAAGGGAGTGACAGTGAGCCCTCTGTCTGCTTTGCTTAACGTCTGAGCACGTGTGCCATGGCTGCCTTTGTTACTCTGCTGTCCTGCCTGACCTTTCCTGGTCCCTGTGGAATTACCAGGAAGGCAGAATTCCCAGTTTCTGGCTGGGACCTTGCCTTCAACCCTCACTTTCTCACCTTCCTACCTGCTGTCCCCTTGATGGGTGCAGGGAACACGTAACGTCAATCTGACGCCCACTCGGGCCCTATGGCAGGGTGCTGTGCCTGCCCCCGAGGGCCCCTTCCCCAGTTCTTTGAAGAGGGCACCTGCTAACTTCTGTCCTCTTGGGCCTTTGCCACTTCTGAGGCTGGGTGGTGCGGGGTTGTTCAGTCCTCATGAACCCGGATATAGTTGTGTGCCAAGGTCACAACCACTTCGCCAGGTGCCCTGAGCATGGGGACCTACCTATCAAGAAGTCAAAGATGGCCATGTCGATGATGTTGAGGAGCCGGTTGCTGCTGTTGTACGGGTAGATCTGTCTCACAGTGTCACAGTAAAGGGGATTGAGCTCCCACCTGGGGGTGAGAAGAAGTCCTGGGGCTGGAAAAGCCAAGGTGGCAAGGTGTTGGGGCCCTCCCCACACCTGCAGCCCACTCCCAAATCCCTGCCTCCCTGATCCCGCCCTGGGCTGGGGGCAACTTCTCAGGATGCTGGTGGCTGGTGGTAGCATACCCTCAGGAGGACCCTGGCCAAGGACTCGGGAAAGGAGCCCGTAGATTCCACCTGGTAAAAGGTTCTGAGTCATTTAACCTAACCGCTGGATGCTAAGCTGAGGGCTGGGGTACCACGTTCAGAGACCAGGGCAGGCAGGGCAAGATGGTGCCATGTCTCTCACCTGCTTCCTCAGCATCCCTCACCAAGCCTCTTGGACACTGGCCCTCCAGGGCTCCTGCACTGTTCACAACCCCCCATGGGCCACCTTGTTATGGCTGTCACATTTGTGCTTCTGCCTACATTGTACCGTGTGCCGCTCAAACTTCCAAAGTCCCTTCTAACCCATCACTCATGTCCTCTAGAAATTCTTCCATTGCTTCTTTACCCCCACAGTCAAGGTGGCCTGAAGATGGACCTACTCAACTAGAACTGAGTACTGCCACGTGCCAGGAGGGGTGCTGGGCCTGGGGATACAGCCAGGAGGCTCTTGGCCTCGTGGACTTTTCTCAGGCTAACTGGTGTCCCTCCTACGGCTTCTCTCGTGCTTCTCTGTTATAGGAACACTACACTAGGCTTCCACAGTCTGGCTGTTTGTCTGTCCACTCAAGAAGCCTCCCGAGGGAGAGCCTATGTCCCTCCTGTGTCCCCTAGCATTTAACAGGCTCTCCATCACCCAGTAAATGAATGCAAGCAAGAGAACAGACCCAGACCAGCTAGTCACAGGATCAAGGTAAATGGGGCAGAGGAGGACCAAGGAAGCTTTTGGGGTCCAACCGGGACCACTCTTAAGAACTGGACTGCAGGACTGTGGATGTGGATTTGCAGCCAGGGGCTGACTCACTCCTCTTTTCCTGCCAGTGTGTAGGAGCGGATCCAGGGGTTGGGCACCGACAGCCTGGGGGCCAAGTTGAGGGACGGCAGGAAGGCAGAGAGGGAGCCCTCCAGCAGGTGCGGGTTGCCGCAGACCGCGTACTCCGTCTTGCACATGTATGGACACTTGGCGAAGAAGCACACATTGCTGGCTGCAGGACGGGGAAGAAGAGAGGAGCAGGAAGAGGAGGACTTGGAGGCAGGCCGTCTTCCTGCACCAAGAAACCCCTGGGGATTAGATGGGGAACCCTGAACCCGTGTCTTGGGAAGATGGGAGAAGGAAACATGGCCATTTTGGGACATAGCAGCTACAGAACTGAGCATCATGGGGACCAATTTTCAAATGTCTCTGAGCAGAGAAAGTGGGATCCAGTCTCTCTGCATCTCATCCATATGATTGGGACATTCTTTGTTACCCTGGAAGGATAACCTCTGGCCCCAGGAAGGCCAGCATTGTGGGTTTTAGCGACCACACTAGCCTCTTAGCATCTCACACACCACCTTTTCCCATACAAAATTCATCCGATGGGAGTGTCTGAGGGCAGCATCTGCCCATCGCAGTAATGCGGTGCTAGTGACAAGGAGCCATGCCACTGTGAACGTGACAGTGGGCACCTGCTTTACCGCGTAGGCAGGCAGGCTCTGGCCAGCACTGTACCTGGAGAGACAAAGAAAACGCTCTGCAGGATTTCATTCTTGGTGACCTCTAGGATTTCCTTGGTGACATTCACTAGCCTCCCCACTGTTGGCGGCACCCGTCGAAAGTCCAGAATCCTGAAAGAGGGAGTCCAGGTTAGGGATGGTCAGGGAATGGGGAGAGGTCCTGTCCCCAGGCCAAAAAATGTTAGAAATCGCCTGGTGTTCCTGACCACACCCTGCAGGGCGGCCACTGGGGGTGTGTCTGTGGTGCTGAGCTGCGGTGGCAGGGTCACTGCTGAGGGGTGGAGAAGGAGCCCCTGTTCCATCAAGCCTCCTGGGCAAGCCTTCCTACCATCCAAGCTGTGTTCTTCTCTAGTGCTTTTCAGCTCAGGTGTGCGTGCTGGGATCTTGTTCAAGTGCAGGTTCTGATTTTGTGGGTCCTGGGTGAGGCTGAGATTCTGCATTTCTAAAAAGCTCTTGTGTGGTGTCCATGTTGCAAATCCATAGAGCACACTTTGAGGGGCAGTGACTGAGTGGATAGGAACCTGGGAGTTTAGGAATGTGTTTTGTCTTCTAATATCATCACCTTATGGTTCCTTGGGCATCTTTTTGTTTTCAGATCAGGAACTAGAGGAAAGGGCAGTATTGTGCCCAAGAAGGCAACGTGCGCAGTACAGCAGGGTTAGTTTTCTTTATTAATTGTTTATTTCATTATGTTAAAAGACCATGGGTTTGTTGGGTTTAAAGGCACCGCCCTGAGGTATGGAAGAGGTGGACAGCCAGAAGAGTCCCCCGAGGGTCTTTCCAGCATTTCCTCCAGGCAATCAGCCTTTGTAGGGGACACCACCTCCAGGGGTCGGACTTACCTGTCCAGGTGGAAAGCTGCGATCTCGGCGTTGTGTCTCTGAAAGTCAATGAAATAGAAGAAGTCTGCGGGCGTCTCCTCATCTCGCTGCTGTCTAGAGAGAAGGAAGGAGTCACGCCCTGGACTCAGACTTCAGCTGGGAGGCTGAGGAGGGGGCTGTGAGGAAGAGGAGGGGGGACATGCTTCTGTGCTTCTCACGTACACAGGGATGATGGAGCCACCAATCAGGAATGGCCAGTGGCTCCCTGGGCTAGGAAGAGACATGCAAGGTAGGAAGAGTCCGGCTTCTGGAAGACACTGTCCTGTATTGCCATCAACATCAAGTTCCCTACTTGAGAAGCTTTGACCACAGTGGCCGAGTCCTTAAAAATCCAACCGACGTGAAGGAAGAAGTACAGGGAAGGTGTAGAAGGAGGAGCTAGGATCCATTAGCAGGGCAGACCCAGATGCCCAGGGATTAGGAAAGGTGGGTGTGATCCAGAACTTGGTCATAGAAAGTTCCCTAGAGACGTCTAGTATGATTGAGGTTTTGAAGAGATGGAAAGTTCTGGATTTTGGGGTGGTTTGGGAGAAACACATGGGACAATCCCCTCAGAGAAACTCAGGTGGGTCAGGAGAATGGACCCAGCCACAGGATTGCGGGAGGCTGGTGAAGAGGACATTGATTTCTGTGCATATTAAACTCTCCAATGGATTCCTGAAAAGCTCCATCCTGCCCCCGGGTGTGTGTGTTCAGGAAAGTGCCTCCTGATCCCTAAGGCATGGTGGGGCCACCTCCAGCTGCTAGGTCACCTCTGCCTTGATGCTAACAAACATGAAAGAATGGGGATCTTCAAATAGTTTTAAGTCCACTGTGTCTGAAGGCAGCAAAAACATGCACAATGTAAAGAAACGTGGTGGTGCAGAAAGCCCTCAGGAACCAGCCTGCAACCGAAAGGGTTCTGTGCTGTTGGCCAGAGAAACACAGGCTGGTCCTGAAACCTGCTGCAAGGTGCTGCCCACGGAGAGGAGCTATTCCAGAAAGTGCCACCGCACCTCCAGGACAGCTCCAAGCCCTGCCTGGCCCTTCTCATGAGCATCACCACACTCTGCCCCAGATGACAGACAGTCCCTGTCCCTGGTCTTACTTCCTGAATTTCATCCGTATGAACATTCGGTCTCTCCTTTGGGATTTCTAAAACATCATTTCTTCATTGTCTGGCATATGAGTGAAGTGACCGGAAACTTGAAAACTACTTTGACTTGATGTGAATGCTTCCCTTGTTTTGAGAAGCACGAGTGCACTTATTGTGCAAGCCTTGAATATATGCCATTAAGAACATCACCTCTAGCTGATGGGTGTGGTGGCCCACGCTTGTAATCCCAGTGGCTCCGGAGGCTGAGGCAGGAGGATTGCTAGTTCAAAGCCAGCCTCCGCAAAAGCGAGGCCCTGAGAAACTCAGTGAGACCTTGTCTCTAAATGAAGTACAAGATAGGGCCTGGGGACGTGGCTCAGTGATTGAATGTCCCTGAAATTGTCCCTTCAGTATTTTATATGCCTGACTATATGATCCCTCTGAAAATTGTCCCTTGGAAAAGGATTCTTTTCATGTTCAAATTCTTATGTATTTTCTCAAATGATGGAACCCCTCTCAATTACTTTATTTTGTTTGAGCTGGTGATGTCCCTCTGAGCTGGTTTTTGCTGCCTGACAAGTGGTTAGGGCAGGTCGTTGGGCATCACGAGAAAGAAAAGTGGGAAAGACTTCACCTCAGGTTAACACTGATCCTAAACTTGACTCTGCAATGATGTTGACCAACACCCACAATCCTTGGCAAGTGGAACATGAGAGTGGGGGGCGGGGGGAGCAGTATCTCTAAATTTATATATTGTTTTATAGGATGAGAATTTTTAAATCAAAAAATGTAAGAAGATATTCAATTGTTTCATATACACCTTTGAAAGCTATATATTTAAATTGACCAGACGACTAGGTTTTTACATTTCCACAGAAGAAAAATGAGGAACTCTCCTTAAAAGCAGGCTTCTAAAGGTTGCCTGGGCCTTGGGGTCACAGGGTAGGCCCCCAGAGCCAGTCCACTGGACTCCATGAGCATGGGACTTGGGCACAGAGTTGTTTAAGGCTCCCCAGGACAGCTGACCTACTCCAAATCCCTCCTTAAGGTGGTGCTGACTCTTTATCTGGTACACATTTTACTAGGCCCCACCTCTAGAACCAGTGACCAGACGGTCCATGGGGCCTCTCCTCACCTGGCTGACGGTTGGAATCCTGGCCGGTCCACGTGGATTCCACGGAAAGACAGTGCATTTTTGGAAAACATGTGACTTGGGTAATGGGAGTGAGTGTGGCATCCCCAGGGGAAGCAATCTACTAGGATAAGGCATTCGAGTCCTACTTCAGGAGACCCCCACCTGCAGCGTCTTGGAGCCAGACACCCATTCATACACCGAGTTGTGCGCACAGACTAGATGTGTGATTATATTTCACCAATATATATGAACTTCAAGGGCATGTAAGTTTTTTTTTTTTTTTTTTTTTTTTTTTAAGGTGGCAGTAGGGATTGAAGCCAGGGACACTCTACCCTGGGCTATATTCTCAGCCCTTTATTTTTATTCTTTTAAATTTTAAGATTTAAAAGAATAAAGTTATCCACCATGGACTGGAATTTGTGATATTCCTGTCTCAGCCTCCTGAGTTGCTGGGATTATAGGTGTGTGCCACCAGGCCTGGCTGTTAGGTTACTTGTTTTATGAACAAAATATGAATCAGTGTAGTTGGGTGTGGTGGTACCTACCTCTAATCCCAATGACTCTGGAGGCTGAGGCAGGAGGATGGCAAGTTCGAGGCCAACCTGGACAACTCAGTGAGACTCTGTCTCAAAATAAAAAAGTAAAAAGGACTGGGGAAGCAGTTCAGTGGTAGAATGCCCCTGGGTTCAATCTCCAATAAGAAAATTAAATTAAATTATATATAATGTACATATTATATATAATACATGTGTGTGTATATGTGTATATATTTATATATAAAGTGTGAACATGTGACAGACTTCATAGTACCCTTTCTAGGTTGTCTAGTTTTTCAATCAAAACAAGTATTGTAGGGCTGGGGGTGTAGTCCATGGTAGAGCACTTGCATGTACGAGGCCTTGGCTTCAACTCTACCATTGCTAAAAAATAAAAAATAAAAAAAAGCAAGTACTGTCACGCAGAGATCTGTAAACTTTTGATGTCCAAGGAAGGGTGCTAGCACACTTAACAGTCCCACCGCCTGGTGTCCAATCCTGGGTCCACTGTTACAGCTGGGAGCTTGGGATGTGCAGGCCTCTTGTGGCCTCAGTATCTTCACCTTACAGTGGACATCATAATGGCACTTGGCTCATGAGGATGTTGATGATCCAAAGACCCAATTCATGTGGGGTGTGTGGCTCAGATGCTAGCAAGGGACTCTTACTATTTTAATTGCTATCATTCTCACAAAAAAATAGTCATGTGCTTGGGGTAGGATGTCCAAAACAGGTCTCCCGATCACTGGTATAAAGATACTGGGTCACTTTTTATTTTTTATTTTTTTGGTAGTACTGGAGATTGAACCCAAGGGTGCGCTCTCACTGAACTACATCCTTGTCCTTTTTCAGTTTTTATTTTTTAAATTTTAAGACAGGGTCTTGCTAAATTGCTGAGGCTGGCCTTAAACTTGTGATCCTCCTACCCCAGCCTCCTGAGTGAGTGGGATTAAAGGTGGGCATTAGGTCACTTTTACTGCTTTTAGTTAGAGCTCCCCCAGGGCTGCCACCCTGGGCGCAGCGGTGGGAAAGACTCCACTTACCTCATGGGTTTGAACATAGCCTTCCCGAAGTCCGAGAACCTCAGCACCAGCTTCAGGTGGACGCCACTGGGCTTCACAACTGTGGAGGGTGGAAGGGCCAGTGAAGGACGCATTTGGGCCTAGGTCGGAGCTCTGACTGTTCGTTCCGAAGGCCCAGCCAATTTCTTCTCTTTTATTTAATAAGAACTTAAGGATGAGCATTTGCTTCCCAAGCAGTGGAGCAGGTGTCAGGGTTCCCCAGAAAGACACTAGTGAAAAACCCCAAAAATGTTACCCTAAGAAGAACCGACCCTCTCCTCTGTTTCAGCTGCCCCCTGTGGATTCTGATCCTGCCATCTGTGACAATAACTGAGATGCATTCTTCCTATTGAGGACTCTCCGCTGGGCAGGGTCTAGGGCGTGGCAAATCCATGCGCCTCCGGTGCAGGGGGAACTGCTCCCTTGTGCTGCAGCCTGCCTCACCTCACCTGCCCCACTCTGGGCCAGCTCTGCTGCAAGCCCCATGGGGGTTGGGACTTGTCTTCTAACCTTTGACACATCATGTCACATGGAGAAATGTCTGACGCGTGTTCATCAAGTTGAGGTAGGAAGAAGAGGCCACTTGCAGCCAGAGGTGGCTGGCCTGCGGTTCAGTGTCCAGGCCCACCTGGAACCAGGTCCCAGCCTCCCCAGAGGGAAACGCTGCTACGCTCCTGGCTTTTCCGTTCTGTTAATCATTTACCCCAGGGGGCTCAGCCTTGGCTGCATTAGAACCACCTGGAGCTTTTAAAACAGAAATGCCTGGGCCTCACCCTCTGCAGTGGAACCCAAACCTCCGGAGGAGGAGAAGTTTCCCCAGTGATTCGGATATGTTGCCAGCATCACGAACCACTGTCAGGCACGACCCCCTTTTAAATTCGAAAACAGCCCCCAATCGGGGATTTTGTTAGAATTCAAATTCTGATTCAATAAATCAGATTGGAAACCGAGATTCTGTTTTTCTTACAAGCTCCCCGGTGATGCCGGTGAAGCTTGTCCCTGGCTGGCATTTGGATCAGTCAGATCCTGCACCAGAGTGCCCCGTAAATGCCTTTCTTTCTGTGGGTGGGTGGGCAGAAATGTTGACTTCTTAGGATTAGGCAGGGACAGCCCTCATTGGAGCGGATGCTGGGGTTCCAGTGGCTGTGACAGGGAGGGGGCTGGATGTGGCTGGGAGAGGCAGGAACTTACTCTGGGTGCAGTCGCACGCCCCCAGCAAGGCTTTCTCGTCCTGGCTGTAATCTGCAAAGGAGAAGGGCAGTGAGGGCTTCTAGCCAGGATCCTGGGAGAGTGACCACCTAGGGACAGACCCTCAATACCAGGAGGGGATGCAGCTTGGAGGTCTTAGCCTTGACTGTTCTGAAGGGATCTCCCAGAACCCACAGTTTCCCCCCCTGCTCCATCCTGGTCCCTGTCATCTCTAGTGCACAAACCATCCACAGCTGGCTGGAAGACCCAGTCTGATTTGGTCTCTGCTAATAATTTGCTGCATCACATAGACTGTCATAGTGCTTGAGGGCACAGACTTGCGGTCAGAAGACCTGTGTTTGAATCCCAGCTCCAGCACTGGGTCCTTGGTCAGGTTACTGCACCTCTCTGAGTCTCAGTTTTCCTGCCTGTAAAGTTCCAATGATAATGTCTATGTCATCAGGTCATTGCAGAAGAGCAAATACATTGCCTGGTTCCAAAGGAGCACTCAATAAAACGGCAGGAATCGCCCTTCTTTATTATGTGTGCAGAACACATTCTCATACCTCCATTATAGGAGGGTGATGAGATTAAGGTTAGAAGATCTCTTTCAAGAGGAAAGTGTTTTTCTGCTTATTAACCTGTCTATCATGTGACAGTGGCAACCCTTTAACATTCCACCCTGGGTCCCAGCCTGAGATGGCTTAATCCAGCCCCTCCGGGAGAGTGTCAATCACTCCTGCCCTGTCTCATGACCCTCACCGGCACTGATGGTGGGAAAGTGCCTCATGTCGTGCAGGAGTTTGCTGACGAAAGGACTGGACCTGGAGTACAGTCCGTGGCGGTTGATTCCCAGGTGGAACTGGACCCAGCTGGCCTCGGTTCGGAGCTGCAGCGGGGGCTCCAGGGAGGTGAGGTTCAACTGCTCTCTGTAAATCTTGTGTCGTCTGAAAGAGCCACAGAGCATTTTTGGTTATGTTTTTAAATTGGAAGAAGAAAGAACGTGGGGCCATCACCGGAGCAGCTCCTCTGGAGCTCCACGTATTCCTTCACGGACTCAACAAGTGCGTTGAGCACCTCCTGCGGGCCAGGCCTTGTGCTGTGCTCAGGGCGCCATGGGGAACAAAGAGCCCCTGGTCCCTCCTGGTCCTCAGAGAGCCTATAAGCTAGCTGGTAACACAGACAGTTGCACAATGCCACATGCACCGTGACACATGCACCGTGACACGTGCACAATGACACATTCATGTATGCAAATACACCAAAGCTGACCTAGAAGCCATGACAGATCCTGTGAAGGACAAAGGCAGATGGCTGAGAGAAGAACGAGGGGACTCATGTAACCCGGGCTCTCAAGGACACACCCCTGTGCCCTTTCCATGAAAAAGTCCCAATACTTTATGACCCAGGGAGTCGGGAGGGAGGGGAGAAGGTGATTGGTGAGAATGAAGGGGAATACAGGGAAGGTCCTTTGGAGGGGCTGGATGCTGAGTTGGAGAAATCAATATGGCATCAAGGAAAAGAAGAATTAATTAGCCATTTATTGATTGTTCTTCTTGGTAGCCTATTTTTTTTTTTTGCAAGGATAAAAAGAAAAAAGCGACAACAATGGTGTTTCCATTTAGAGTCTAGCATGGGAGACAAATTGTACATCTATGAAATAATTGGAGCAAAGCAGAAGGCCTCCCTTCCAAGTACCAGTACACTGGGGACACACAAGCCTTAAGTCCATAGCAAGATACATGTTAGTTCTGCACCCCCAGCTGGTCAATAGAGGACACTCGCTCAACCTGTGAACAAACGCTGAGCAGCTATTGATTTTAGTTATTTTATTTTATGATATATTAAAATATTTATTTCTTAGTTATAGGTGGCCACAATATCTTTCTGTTACTTTATGTGATGCTGAGGATCGAACCCAGTGCCTCCTGCATGCTAGGTGAGCACTCTACCTCTGAGCCACAAACCCAGCTCCGATTTTTGTTATTTTAGAAATGGGTGAGGATATTTCTTCTTAAAAAGAAATATGGCATTTGACATCATTTTCAGAGAGTGGGCTTCTTTTTTTTTTTGGTATTGGGGATTGAGCCACAGCCTCAGACCTTTTTACTTTTTATATTTGAGACAGGGTCTTTCTAAGTTGCTTAGAGCCTCACTAATTTGCTGAGGCTGGCCTTGAACTTGTGATCCTCCTGCCTCAGCCTCCCAAGCCACTGGGATTACAGGCATGCTTGACGATGCCTGACTGAGTGGGTTTCTCCTAGTCCCTTTCTTGGCCTAGGTACTAGAGCACTTCTTCAGCCAGGGAGGGTGAAGAGCAGAGTAGCATGAGCAGAGGTGCCAAGAGTTGTCTATAAGACACCTATCTATGCTTTCTGTACCTGCACAGGTAACTCCCCAGTTCAAAGGGAGGTTGCAGAGACAAAGAAGGAGTCCCTCATTATCTTTTATACATAAGAGAGCAATTACAAATTCTGTTTCCATTAGTCTTTTGAGCTGCCAGGGACAATTCACCCTGGTCATCAGGAACCTAGTTACCTTCCACCTCTTGCCCCAACTCTTTGGAGTTGGCAGGCCTTCTGGATTCTGTCTTCATTGAGGGAAACACTACACAACGGGATTTGGGTTCCATCTTCCAGTTTCTATCAGACTTCTCCTCAGCACACTGTGACCAGGAACCTGCCTTTCAATACCCAGACTTGGTTTCTCTGGGCGTCCCTGTTCAGAGACCGAATCTCAGCTTGTTGATGTCAGCTGGGGCTTTCCTGAGTTTGGTGATGAGGTTCTTGCCCCTGTACCCCTCTGGATCTCCATGACCACCTTTGGTGTTTTTTGCTTTGTGGGGTGCTGGGGATGGAACCCAGGTCCTCGAGCATGCGAGGCGTGTGCTCTACCACTGAGCCATAGTTCATTTGAAGGCAAGTTGCCTCCCACCCAGAGCCACGTCAGGCTACCTACTTCACACCCTGGAAGTTTTGCCATCGTACCAAGACCAGGTTCTTAACTTCCACGGAATTTCTAACCGCGAGTCTGTTTCGTTGACCTTATTCCTCCTGTTTTAATCTCACTGGTATCGAGGACCCTATAGATGGACCTAATTTGATGGCATGATCCCAAATAGGTCCCCTCTCTCCTGCCTGTGTTTTTTCCTTCTATTTATCCTTGGTTTTATCTTTTCCTTCCAGGTCTTACCCCCAATGGTCTTTCCTAGAGAGAGCGCTCCTTTGGCAGTGGACCTGTGGATTTGCGTAATCTGCCGAGTCTTCCTGGGACAACCATTTCTTCTTTTCTTTCAGCCCTTTGCTTAATGACTCAAACTTGATTCTGAAAAGGGCCCATGGGAGGGAAAACCTGGTGGAGCTAAGTTTCAAACTGTGGCATCTGACGTCATGACTGAGAGCAAACACGAATACACCAGGTAGAGGGGCTGGAGACAGAGAACTGGACTCCAGGAGCAATTGCAAAGAAAATCACGAGGCCATCATTGAGCAATGACCTCAGGGCTGGAACAAACCTAAGAGACTATTAACCCAGCTTCCCTTCCTCCTCATAGCATTCCTTCCAAGAAGTCGTCTCTTATCTTGGACCAGCTCCAGTGAAGGGACATGCCCTGTCCAGCCTAGTGCAGTCGATCTGTCTAGCTCTATTAGAAAGCACTTTCCAACAATAAGCCCAACTTCCCTCCGTTGCTTCCTCCAGTGAGTTTTGATTTTACCCTCCAGATTTAGGATCCCCCTCTTATATTACACCATTTAAAATATTCAGAGATAGTTCTCATAATGACCTTGGCATCCTTCCATCTTAAGCCTAAGTTTCTGACTCCCTTCACAGACCTGGGGGTGGAGTCTTAGTCATTGCAATGGACTGAGTGTTCATGACCCCCTCAAATTCACATGTTGAAACCCTAACCCATTCTGGTAGCATCAGGATGAGGAGTCTTTGGGAGGTGATTAGGTGTTGAAGGATAGGGCCTCCTGAATCAGATTAGTGGCCTTAGGAAAGAGAGCCCCAAGAGATCTCTTGCATCTTCTGACATGCCATGTTCTAGAAAGAAGTCAGGTGTCATGGAAAAGGGACCTCATCAGACACCAGATCTGAAGCCAAGGAATTGGATTTCAGTCTTTCAGCTTCAATCAGACACCTCAGCAGCCCACTCTGACCCATGGATACCTCATCTTGGAAATTCCAGTCTTCAGGAACGTGACAAATGGATTTCTATTGTTTGGAAGCCACTCAGCCTATGGGATTTTGTTATAGCAGCTTGTAAGGACTGAGTTATATTTATTTACTTCCCTCCAATTTCTGACACGCAGAACAAAATGTAATGCCTCGGCTGTGGATTGCCAGGGCAGAGGAGAACAGAATGATCACGACTTGCATTATACATGCTTTCTTTCTACTAATGTTGTGGCAGACCGAATAATTTTGGGGAAACTACATCTCATATTTCTAAAAAGACTATGAATCCAAAATCGGCCTCCAAGACTCCATGACCTCATTCCCGGAACCTGTGGCTGTGATGAGCCCTCACGCCCATGATTACGCCCATTCCACCACCGTGGAATGTGGGGAGATTATCCAGCTGGGCCTGAATTAACCACAGGAGCCCTTAAAAGCCGAAGTCTCCCCTAGCAAAAAGAGAAGGCAGAGAAATGAGAAAACCTTAGAAAGATTTGACAAACTCTTGTTGACCTTGAAGGTAGAGTGAGCCAAGGGCAGGGACCAAGGAGTAGCTAGAAAGAGCTGGGACTGCTTCTTGGGGACGAGTCTGACAACTGCAAGGAATAGAATTCTACCAACAGACATGAGCCCGAAGGAGGACCCCTGAGCTCCAGATGAAGATATGACCAACAGATGCCTTGATTTTAGGGTCTCGTGAGACTCTAGGGGAGAATGAGTCCTGCTGCCCTGGACTTCTAAGCTAAAGAACAAATGGGTATTTCTTTAAGTCTCTAAGTCTGTGGCAATCTGTACAGAGTAGCACAAAACACACATATTCTGTTCACAAAGAGGCTAAAAAACCAAATACCTTTATTTTAAGCAAATGTTTTTATTTAAGAAAACACCCTAAGTAGTGAGTGTGTGTGGGTGTGTGTGTGTGTGTGTGTGTGTAATATTAACTAAACACCCTTAACTATGGAGCTGCATCTCCAGCTCTTTTTGTTTTTTCATTTTGAGGCAAGATCTTGTTAAGTCGCTGAGGATCTTACTAAGTTGCTGAGGCTGGCCTCCAACTAGCGATCCTCATGTCTCAGCTTCCCGAGTCACTGAGATTACAGGCATGCACCACCTTGCCGGGCTTCTAAGTAATATATTTTTTTCTTTAATGTAGGAAACTATTGTGCAAATAAGTTTTAGAATGTTAATTGGTCAGGGAAGGGGTTCATCAATTTTGGATAAAATTTATGAGTTCTCCAGGGTCATATAACAAGAGAGATGTAGATTGCAGAATCACCATGAGGAGAAGATGAACAGATTTAAATGCCTCGAGGAGCCAGGCAGGGAGCAGAAATGAGCAAAGAGTGCAGGCCGAAGGCCACAAGGAGGGGTGGAGAGTGTGTCAAACTGGAGCGCACAGGCCTCACCTCAAGGGGGACAGCCACTGCCAACTCTCAGCTCCCAGGAATCATGCCCTGACATTACTCATTCATTCATTCATCAAACATGTGTTTCCAGTTGGACACTGATCTATATTTTGGAACTAGAGCTGTGTACACAATGAGGTCTTTTTCTCATGAAGCATATTCCAGGAAAATCACTTATTCTGAGTTTACAACAGGAGTTAGAAACCCAGATTTTGATCAGAATTTGAAACTTCCTTTAAAAAAAACCCAAAAACCCATGTTGACTCAAATTTAAAAATATCCTGCTTGGGCCAAAACAGTTACAGAGCTCCACAGCCAGTGTGTTATCTGCTCCATTCTGTTACAGCAATTGCAAAGCCAGGCCTGTCAACAAGACAGAAATATTAAGGCCCCTCCCCCACATGTAGCTCTGGGTTCGTGTGCAAACAAGGGCACAGGGCAAGCAACGGAGCCATCGGTTATTTTAAGGTTTTGGTCTCTGAGAGCAGTAGAAGGAAAGATGGCTGGACCTTCTCTCCCACAAGGGGAACGGTGGCTTACACAGCCCCTAAAGGTCGACAGCAGGCCCAAGAGTCCAGCTGCCCCCTCCCCACCCAGGCAGAGAAGCGATTTTTACTGTTCATATAATCATTTAAAGTGACTGATGCTAAACTTGGGCAGAGATAGAATTTTATGAAAAATCAAGGGAAGGGGTGAATTCTTGACCAGGTCTGCGGGCCTCCAGCCAACTTTTCCTGACTTTGTTAACATTTATTTTTATTTTAACAAATCGTCTGGCCAAGCTCTGCTTCCCAGGGCGACTTGGAAGCTGAGGTTGTATGACTGCAAAAGTCTCTCGGGAATTTGCTGTAAAGAGTGGAAAGTCCTTAGCCAAGTTAGTCACCCTGAACCACAGCAGCACAGAACACGGGGAGGAAAGGGAAGAAAAACAACTATGCGGCCCGAGCCCGGTTTTGGGAAAGGGCTGGGAGGAGGTGGGTTTTTCTGCAGTGGAGCCGATACCTAATGGATTCTAGTTATAGCCACCAGTGGGGGACACATGATCCAAATTAAAAATTTTTTTAAAAAGGGTGTCAAATTGATGGTAAATTCTGGACTAGTTTGTACTGCTTCTAAAAACATTCACATTAATTGTTGGGTGGGGACACATGACTCTCTGGTTTGCTATTCTGCCCTTGCTAGAGTTGGGGTCACCTCTTTCGGGGTGGGAGTGTGGAGAGGGAAGAAGGAGTTTCACTGTGTCTTCTGCTTTTCTTTTTTAGATGGTCAAGGCAGATCTCGCAAGAGGGATTGATTTCTTGTGAAGCTTTGCTTGAATGCTCTTTGCCTCTGGGCGGGCAACCTGCGAGGAGGTGTTGCCCACCCAGGTAACTTAAAATCAGAAAGGACTGGGCATGCATGTGGTCAAGTGCCCCCGGGGTTCACTCCCCAGTCTGACAAAAAGAAACAACAACATCAACAACAACAAAACCCCAAAAGAAACGGCCATGGTTGGAGTATTTACACCATGGTAACTGCAAATGTTTCAAATTAGAGCTTTTGTTATTTCTCAGGAAAACTGTTTTCCAGCTCTGTCCTGTCTGACATGGCTGCCTGCCTACAGGGAATAAAAATGGTGACATATAGAGAATTTGTCTTTCTTTCTTTCTTTCTCAACCTGTTTTTTATGCTTAAGGAAAAAAAGAAATAGAATTCTAAAACAGCAAATCAATATGAAAACAGTAAATAGCATCATACTTTAAAACAATATATAAAAACCCATTTATAGAAGATAAATGTCTATGTAGTTAGGTACAATATCAGCCAAGATAATCCTGGTTTTTAAGATAACCTTACTTTTAAAGTTAAAGAGGTAGTATATACCATAAAAAAGCACAAAGTTTTGATGACTGATGCATCAATAAAAATGAACCCCTAGCTCTAAGTCCTGTGACCTTAAGGGAAGAAGTAAAACTCCCTCTGCTCTTACTTGCTGCCGCGCTGAGGTTTTCCTTGGAAATTGTTCCCTGAAAGGAGCAGCACCTCTTTTAGAAAAAAGAGAGCATTGAAAAATGTTTGATTTTACTTATTTGTCTTTGAATAAAAACAGTTACATGATTCAAAATTTTAAATCTCAGAAATTTTTCCATCTCTCTTCCCATGAATCTACTTCTCTCCAGAGGCCACTCATGTTGCAAAGTTTTTTTTCATTGTTTCTTTCCAGCTTTATTTTTACGTGTATGATAATATAAAAGTATCCTGAAGCTGGCTTTATTCTTTTGTGAGTAAGTTTGGCAGTCTTACAACTCAGTATACAGAATGCTATTCTTTGTAAAGGCTGCATAATATTCTGGTATATGCAAATCACATAATAATTAAGCTGCTATGGTCTGAACGTTTGTCCCCACAAAATTGACACGTTGAAACCAAATTCCAAGGTGATAGTATTAGGAGGTGAGACCTTTGGGAAATGATTAGGTCATGACAGTGTAGCCCTCATGGCTGGGACGAGTGCTGTTACAGAAGAGATCACAGCTAGACACTGTGACACGTGCCTGAAATCTCAGCTATTAGGGAATTGAGGCAGGAGGATTACAATTTTCTGGCAACCTGGGTAATTAAGGTTGCTCAGTGGTAGAGTGCTTGCCTAGTATATGTGAGGCACTGGGCTTAATGCTTGGTGAAAGAGAGAGAGAGAGAGAGAGAGAGAGAGAGAGAGAGAGAGAGAGAGAGAGAGAGAGAGAGGAGAAAGACTTTTGTTATGACAAGCAATGGTGTGGCATGTAGCCTATATGCATGATATTTCCCAAGTGTGAGGGTGAATCTGTATGATAAATTCCTAGAAGTGTAATTGATGGGTTTATTCTTTTCTCTTTTATTAGTGTGTTATAATTTTACATAACATTTGGGTTTATTTTGACAAAATCATACATGCATGGGGATTATTTCTCTCCATTTCAGTCTCTGATGTCCCCTTTCCTTACCCTCCCTCCCTCTCTCCCTCCCTTCCTATACCGGTTGGTCTTCCTTTCACTCATTTATTTATTTTGATTGGTGCTTTAATAGATATACATGAAGGTGGAATTCACTGGGATATATCTATACATGCACATAGCACAATATAAGGTAAGTACATTCTTTTTTTTTTTAGAGAGAGAGAGAGAATATTTTTTAGTTTTCGGTGGACACAACATCTTTATTATTATTTGTATGTGGTGCTGAGGATCGAATCCAGCGCCCTGCGCATGCCAGGCGAGTGAGTTACTGCTTGAGCCACATCCCCAGCCCTAAGTACATTCTTAATTGTTACAGATATTGCCAAACTGCCCACTGCCCTCCACCAGGGCCAACCCTGAGCCCTGGGGCTGGGCATGGTATGAGACAGGAAGTGTTACTGTACTCTGTGATCTTTGTCAATCTAATGGGTGAAAAGTGGTATCTCTGTGTACTTTCCATTGGCCTCTGTTTTGCTAGGAGTGAAGCTGCACCATCTTTTCATAAGTTCCTGAGTTGTTTGTTTTTCTTTTGACCACATTTGTGCTGGGTTGTTCATTCTTTTTTTTTTTTTTCTATTGAATTTCTACAATTAGAATAATTACTCTTTCTCTATGAATTGCAAATAGATTTTCTGTTGGCTGCTTTTGACTTTACTTATATTGTTTTTTTTTTTTTTTTTCTGGGATGTGCAGCTATAAAGAGGCTAACAGAGGAGCTTCTGGTGGCCACAAACCTGCCTCCTCCGGGTGCCATTGAGGAAACAGAACTGACAGGTGAGGTACGAGAACAAGGGGGCAGGGTGGCCTGACTGACACCGTGTGGGTGCCTCAAGTTGGCCCCCATGTGTGGCCTTTCCAGCTACCTGAATGGAGCACCCTTCCTCTGGTGGCCTGGAAGGGCCCTCTGAAAGATGACAATGTATCCCACACTTGTGCTGGCGTTTGGGAGATGGCAGCAGCTCCCCTTCTATAAGGCCACCCAGGCTGTGGAGGGACAGCACCCCACAGCGTCTAAGAAATTCTCTGAAATTCATTAGAGATTTTCTTTTTTCCTTCAACAAAACCACTACCCTAATCTCATCTGTCATGACAGCAGACGTGACAGCTGCCGTGCTCAGCAGCCACGCCATCACCCAGTGTCCCGTTGAACCCTTGCTTCATCTCCAGGCTGCGTTAGTTACTGTTGCTTTCTTCCTCTCTCTAAATCTCCCTCCATCTTTTTCTTGGGATGCTTCTAAGACTCGGGTCCATTTTTATACCCGTCTTCACTTCCAAACCTCTCCTAGGGCCATCTCCAGCGTGGACCTTTCTCCGATTCCCCTAAATGAAAAATAAACAGCACGAAAGCAAAACACGAGGTCTATTTTTGATGACAGTGACCTGGTCCCACCCCTGATGGAATGAGGTGAGCAAGTCACGGGTGCACAGCAAGTGGAGCAAGAACTAATTAAGAGTGTAATGATCGAAAGGGACTCGGGGTGGGTGTCAGGAAGTCCTGGTTCTGCCTCTGACAGGCAGAGCGACCTTGAGGATGGGCGGGCCCTGCCTCTGTACACAGTGTCTCCCATGGTCCTATAGCCACTGCTCCAGGATGTGTTCTTCCCCACAATTTGCAAATGAGAAGGCTGACAACAAGGTTTAGTCTTAAGAAGTGGTTTCCAGCCTCTGAGTTTCAGTTTGCCTACTCTGAAAAATGGGGATTCTGATAGCTACCTCCATGTATGCCGTAAGAAGTAAGCGCAGTACCAACTAACCGTGTGGGAGCCCTCCCAGAACGGTTGCTATTTAATTCTTATAAAGACTAGAAACCAGAGGGATGTCAAGTTTTCAAAAACACAGTTTACCAGGTAAATAGAAACCAACCAGTGTTGCAAGCCAGAAAAAAAAAAAATCCCTTGGAACATTTCATAAGCGAGGGAACAACCTCTATGTCATCGGGTTGCACTAGATACCACATTTGCATGTCTTGGCACATCTCATACAACGGACCTGTGAGTCCTGCCGCAGCTTGTCTGCGGTCTCTCTGTGTGCAAGGGAAGCATTAGCCAAGTTCAAGGCATGAGCGGGGAAAACCCAGGTGGGTCTGGCTTTGGGACTTAGGAGGGGGCATCTGCTGGTTTGGGGAGAGGTGGGAAGCCCGGAGAAGCTTGGACCAACCAAGAGGAAGCCTGGGTTCTCCTATTCTTCCTGGAATATGGGGAGTGAGAGGTGCCAACCTGTATCCTGTTTCCTTCCAGGTTCCTGAGGGCAGAATCACCGGGGTGCGGTATTAACCAGCCAGGTGCTGTGCGAGGTGGAGGGGAGACAGCTGTGACTCAGAGGGCTCAGGAGGGATCTGGAAGGTGTTCAGAGATTTGGGCGGACTCCCCACACTCCTAGTCACTGAGCCCATGGCTTCAGATGTGGAAAACCTCCCTGACAAGACATTGCCTTGTCTTACAAGGACTAGGGTTGACATCCCCTCCCCCACTTGGTTTGGGGCATGGATGCTTTTATTATATTCACGTGTCCCTTGTGGGTTGGGGGCAGGCCCTTTGGAATAACTTTGGTACCAGACGAGGAAAATACAGACACAACAATACTTTTTTAATGGCTGGTACCGTGGAGACCCCGGATCAGAGCCAGAGGGAAAGCCAGGCCTCTGTGCATTCTCTTCTGGTTCATTGTTGAGGTTCCCCAGCTGCAAGGTGCAGACATCTTTGACTTCTTTTCTTTCCAAATCTTGTAGTTTTCCATGCACAGCCTCTGGATTTTTCCTTTTCTTCCTGTTGCTTATGCCCTATTGCAGCCCTCTTACCTGGATAGCAGAATATCCTTTTAACTGACATTTGTGACCGTGGTCCTTTTTCCTTCCCCACTCTGGGTCTCATCACTGCCAGATTAACTATCCAAGGCCCAGCTTCCAGCACGAGCCTCCCATACAGTCCTTCAGCAGGTCATGAGCACTGGCCCCAAGCCCCTGCTCTAGCATCCCCCAGATTATCCTCTTCTGCTTCTCCGTCTCCCTCCATCCATTCTCCTCCTGCCTAAGTTCCGCTTCCTGTTCTCATCCTGTCTTATGCTGGAATGCCTTCTCCCACATTTTCATCTCCAGAAATCCTTCCCCACCTTCAGGGCCAAACTCCCCTGGAACTTTTCTCTGAACCTTTTCCAATCTCCAACCGGATAGGATCTTTCTCTCCTGCTCCCTCAAATTCCAATGCAACTCCCATGTCTTCTGTCGCTCTTGCCACATTCTGAGCAGCAGTGATTTAGACATGTTTCTCGTTCCTTCTAACAGACGGCGGGCAGAGGCAATGTCTTATCTTTGCACCCCTTACGAAACAGAACCCAGCACCTTGCACACAGAAGGTACTTATATTTCTTATGGAAAGAAGTTGGAAGCGCTCAACTCACCGAGTTCCAATAGAGCTGTGTACCAAACATATGCTGCTACTGTGTTTTCAATGTATTTTTGGTATTGGGGGCTAGAAAATATTTCAGGGTTTTGGTAGTTTATAATTCAAGACAAAACTGGTTTTCATTTTCTCTTCTCAAAATTAGTTTTTTTAAACTGACGTAAAACCAAAAAAATGTATCTTTATGGTACCACGTGATGCTTCATGTACACATTGTGTGATGTTCAAATCAGGGTAGCCAGATCTGTCTCCTCAAACGTTTAGCATTTTCTCTATAATGAAATCACACAAAATCCTCCCAGATTTTTGAAATATGCAATACAGTATTGTTATCTGCAACCACCTGCTGAGCAACAGCAAGCAGAACTTCTTACTCCTGACTATAACTTGGGATGGATTCATCAACTTTTTCCCATATAAATCTGGTCTTTTTTGGATCATTTCACTTCAAGTTGTCTACAAAGAGGACTTTCTACATAAGAGAACTCTTATGAGATGAGGCGGCAAAGATCAGAAGAATTAGGGAGGACTAGGTATCCCTTTATGATTTGAACATCACCAGATCATTCTGAAGAGGACGTGGCATAGGTATATGGTATATCGCTACATTTTTAGTTGCATCAGGACAAAGTAACTTTTAAATAAGTTAATGTAAAAATCACTTCCAATGTCCTGGAGGTAACATATTTCTTTTGAGGGATAATTTGAAATGTTGATTCTCCAGGAGAAAAGAAAAACTTTGTCCTAAGACATAAAAATGAGTGGGCAGTATGCTGGTCTCATAAATGTTAAGGAACTCACTTGATTTTCTTTCTGCAATCTCTGGATGCGTGGTTTCTCTTTTTCTTTCAGTTTTCCTGGCTTCATCATGAAATGCTAGAATTCCTGAGGCTCTGTTCTGACTCTCTCCCTTCCTCCCTTAGCCTCGCTTCTGCCACGATTGCACACACACTCACGGCTTGCATTACCACCTGTATGTGCGACACTCAGATTTATCCCTCCAGCCCTGGGAGCTCTGGATGCAAATATCCAGTTGCTTATTTCTCTGAAGGACAATGTAACAAATATTTTCCTGGGCCTTACAATCTCTGTTTCAACTATTCAAGTCTGTCATTGCTGCCTCAGGAAGAGCCTTAGACAATCTGTGAATGACCGGTGGAGCAGGTTGCAATACAGCTGTGTTCCAAAACAGGTGGTCGCGGGCCAGCCTGGGTCACAGTCTTGCATCACCTGTTTTAGAAGCTCTGGTATTCAAATGCTGAAAACCGAACTCACGTTCTTCCCTTCAAGCCTGGGCCTCAGCTGTGGGTTTTGCCCAGTGGAGGGCCCCTACCCCCCACCCCCATCCCCCATTTTAGGTCAGCTTCCCCCTGAGCTGACCCTGGGCTTTGGGTTTAGGAGCAGGCTTTATTAGGAAGTCATGGCATGGAGAAACTGATAAGAAAGAGAGAAGCAGGACAGGTGGAAGAAACCAGATGAAGGAGTCATTTCAGGCAAAGTCCCAGACTTGGTCTGGTTTGTACGGGAACTTGTTGTACCTAAAAGTTTGCCCTACGTTGAGACCCAAGACCTGGGGACTCTGGTCAGTCATTGGTTATGATTGTCCTTGGGGGAAGGGGTAGTGGGGAATGTATTAGTTTTCTGTGGCTACCACTTTTCAGGGGTCCTGTTCATTTCATGCTTTGAATATAAGCCTTGATTCTCTGCCACTGTGGCTTATTTTAAAAATGGATATATATATATATACAATTTTTTTTTTGTGGTGCTGGGATTGAACCCAGGGCCTTGTGCATGTGAGGAAAGCACTCTACCAACTGAGCTATATCCCCAGCCCTTTAAAACAGATATATATATTTTTTCTTTTTTCTTCTTGCTCTCTCCTTCCCTAATCATGGGGGAGAGGGAACAATATTAACTTTCTTCCAATCCTAGGCTGAGTTATCCATCCTTTGGCTCACAGACCACAGGAATGGAGGAGTCTGGACTTGGAAATTGACATCTGTGAATCTAAGAAACAGCTGTCACTCAGGCTGCAAATGCAAATGTGACTCCCAACAGGGCACAGCTGGAGTGTAGCCTTTGAATCACCTCTTTAAAAGCCCCCTGTTCCCCTGACAGAATCACAGCCTCTGCCATGGGAGTCCCCTGTGTCTCTCCTTTGCTAGGAAAGCCTCAGAACTTCTTTCTCCTTTTTCTCAAAACTTTGTCCTCATTTTGGGATAAGCACTGGGGACAGGGAGTGAGCTTTCAGTATCACCAAGACAAATCGCCACCAGGTTAGTAGCTTAAAACAACAGGAATTTGTTATCACACTTCTGAGGGCCAGAAATCCCAAATCAAGGTATTGCCAGGAGTGCTCACTTGCTGAAGGCTCCGGGGAGGATCTGTTCTTTAATCCTTCCTGCATTTGGTAGCTCCAGGTGCTCCCTGGCTGGTGGCTGCATCAGGAATCTCTGCCCCTGTGATTGCCTCAATCTTCCCTCTTCTTGCTCAAGTCCACCCAGACAATCAGAATCATCTCTTCATCCCAAGATCCTTAATCACATCTACAAAGACTCTTTTCCCCCATAGGTTTCAGGGACTTCTTTTCCATGGCTATTTTTCTCCTAAATGTGAAAAAAAAAGCAAAACTCCCAGGTACTTCTGGATCTCCTCCAGGGTGAAGCCAGTGTCTTAGCCACTAGCAGCCAATCATACCCAAGCTGGAGGATGGGGACTGAGCTTGGAAGGGATTCAAGGTGCTGATGCACACCACTATCCATCTGGGTGGCTGAGCCAGAATCCCAGGAGTTCCCCTGAAATTTCTCTCTCTTCCCACAATGTCCATTCCATCAACAGATCAGGTAGATGTTACTTCTTTAATAGCTCTTGGATCTGTGCACCCATCTCATGGCTACCATCGTCACCCCAGTTACTTGGACTCCTCCAAGAGCCTCCTACCTGAATATGCCCATTGAGATCCCTGTTAATCAGTTCTGATTGTAATCAAAATGCTGGCTTTTTCAATAACGCAATCCTAACCCAGTCAGCTGCTCAGAAGCCACTCATTGTACCGTCAAAAAGACAAGCTTCTCTCACATCACTTGCAGGGCTTGGACTGGCCAATGTGAGAACCACCAGCCTCATGTGGCTGTTTCCACTGAAACTCATTAAAATGAAATGAAATCAACCATTTGGTTCATTCAGCATGGTAGCCATATCTGAACTGCTTATAGAGCCAAGTGTCGCTGCAGTGTCATCGTAGAACACGTCCCTCATTGTGGAAAGTTCTACTGGACTCACTGGTCTGGACCCTGTTCCTCTACTTCAGCTACAAAGGCAGTGATCCCTTCATGGGAACATGCTCTCTCCTTAGCCTGGGTCACGCTTTCCTCCCCTCTTATACATTTCTCTTCTGCCTACCAGCCTGAGTCTCAGGTTCTTGGAAGTCTGCATGAGGTCCCTTGTCCCTGTTTCTGGGCTCCAGTGTGTGGTGTGTTCCTCCTGCAGACATTCTTCATTACCATTTCTCACTGGATGTGCTTATCCACCCCAAGCACCCAAAGGGCAGAGTCTATTTCTGTTTTTGCTTGACGCTGGCTCCTTAGCATTTGGCTCAAAACTCATTTGGGTGGAGGAATGTGCTCCTTATCTCACTCCCCATGGATGCACAGCTCTGTGAGAACTATCCTCTGTATTTTTCTGAAAAGACACTAGTGGGAATCACAGGCTTACTCCAATCCCCAGAATAAGAGAAGTAGCCTTGCAAGCTTTTTGGATATCAGATGTTGGCTATATTAAAGTATCCGGAAATCTTACCTTTCCTTATTTCTTTCCACTATGCCTTCTCTTAAACCTCCCAGGTCTCCTGATTCAGGGTGGACTAACCTGATAATAGGAAATAGCTTCTGTCCTTTCTGTTGACATAACTAGTCTGCCTTTGGCATCTGGCTACAAACCTCTCTTTCAAGAGCAATGGTGCCAAATTCTCCCGAGCACTGCTCTTTAAGTTGCATGCTGCAGAAATTATATTTTGCTAGACTCACTGGCTACCAAGCTGTTAGGGGAACATTCTTTACTTTGAGAGCTCACACTGAGGTTCCCTGGGGAGGAATTTGGTGATAATCTCTGAACTATTTCTTAATTGTTTGAATCACAGTTCACTTCCTGGAGATGTTCGTTCCTGAGTAATTCTAGGAAGTGCTGCACCAGATGGAGAGCTGGGATGGGTATTCCTGCCCCATCACCTGGCTGAGGATGGATGACCTGCAGAACTTCGTGGAACCTTGGTCACTGCGGCCTGGGACCCTGAGCAGGAAGATGGGACTGTCAGGCACGGAGGCAAAATTCTTCATGTTGTAAGCTCAGTTTGCTGGTCATGTGACATTGGAAGACAAAGAGTGAAAGGCTCAGGGTCGTATATTTTCTTCTTAACTAAGCTCTAAACTCTTGAAGGCAAGGCTCTAACTTGAATTTCTTTCGCATCCTCCTTGGTATTTGGCAAAGTGCTCTGCAGACAATCAATGCTCTATAAATAACTGATTATTAGCCGCCCAGACAAGTTTCCTGCTGTAGAAAGTTCCATCACATTCCAAAACACCAGTATCAAAAGTTATGCTGGGGGTGGGGGAAATCTCTTGAGCACAGAAATTGTACCAGAATTCCCTCTGTGTTAGCCTAGAGTTCCTAAGGTGGGTCGTCCTCATTTTATGAACTTCCAGACGTATTCTGTTATAAAGGAGATTATAAAAGCATTATGGTGGGTTTCTACGGTGCTTAGCTTTCAGTTAAATATTACATCTCTTTGATCCATATGTCTAGTTCAATGTTCTTATCCTTGACTTTGGTGTTAGAAAAATCATTTTCTCAGAGTTGTTTTTGCTTCCCTCCTGGCTGAGACGAACTGTTCTGTCTCTCCAGGACAAAAAAAAAGTAGGATTCAGGTTTTTGGGGACCTGTAGCTCCTATGATATGGGAGGACATCCTTAGGAAGCGTACAAGATGATGAATTAGTAAGAATTGACTGCATGTAGAATAAGAAGTAGATCATCAAGTTGCCCTTACTTCTGAGATCTCATACTTAGTAGAAATACTTCTCAATCCCAACTCCGCTGCTCCCAGCACCCTCGGGGGAAGCAAGGGATGAAGCTTTGTCAGCTTCGGGACGAATCTGCCTCGGATGGGCGACTGCGATTTGTGTTCCAGAAATATTTCCTGAACACCTGGCATGTCACTTTCAGGCACCTTATTTTAGGAAAGTCAGGGGCTTTATCTAACAGACCGTCTTGATTCTCCAGCCAGTTCCTGAGTAAGAGAACGTCAGAGCAGTAACGTGGAGTGGATGTCACGACCGCTGAGGCGGGCAGGACAAAGGTGTGCCCACCCTTGGGAATCTGCCCTACAGCCCCGAAGGGGTCTCTGCCCAGCTAGCTCGTGAGTCAGCTTGATCTCTAGGAGGAGGTGATGGGGGCAGAACTACTGTGTCTGTAAATCAGAGTCACTATTACTGATGAGTTTGCAAATCTAGAGATAGGGAGGGTGGGACAGGTACCTAAGTCTGGTTTAGTTGACCGTTCATAGCTGCGTGACCCAGGGCAGGTTATCTGATCTCTCTGTGCCTTATCCCATTTGAAAAGGAGAATAATTGTACCTGCCTCATGGGATTTTAGTGAGGATTACATGGATTGATAATTGATTATGTGAGTTATTATTACTATGATTTCTCCATTGACATAGGTACCTCTGTGCCTCATGTGGGGAAAGAGGACTGTGAAGAAATACTTGAAATTTCTGCTTAATGTCCCATTTGCCTGAGTTCTGCTTATCTGGTGAGAACAAGAGTTCTAATTTGCATTCCCTAGTATTGCCCTACCAGAGGCTCAATAATGACTCCCAAAGCGATACTCATGCCCTAATCCTTGGAAACTGTGAATGTTATCTTATATGGCCAAAGGGAATTGAAGATATGATTATGCTGAGGATCTTGCGATGGTGAGATGATCCTAGATTATCTGGGTGTGCCCTAAATGAAATCATAAGTACCCTCATAAGATAGACACTTATAAGCTGGGCACAGGTGCACACACCTGTAAATCCCAGTGACTCAGGAGGTTGAGGCAGGAGGTTCAGAAGTTCAGAGGCCAGCCTCAGTAACTTAGGGAGGCCCTAAAGAAGTTGGTGAGACCCTGTCTCAAAATAAAAAGTAAAAAGGATCGGGGATGTAGCTCAGTGGTAAAGTGTCCCTGGGTTAATAGATGTGTACAGAGAAGAGGACATAGAAGAAAAGGAGCAATGTGACCCCAGTGGCAGAGAAAGGTTTGAAGTGAGAACAGTCAAGAAATACCTGGAGTCACCAGAAGCTGGATGAGACAAGAAATGGGTCCTCCCCTGGAGCCTTAGGAGGGAGCACAGTCTTGCATACTTTTTGAGTTTGGACTCTGGCCTCCAGAAACGTAGAAGAATAAACTTTGGTTGTTTTAAGCCATCCAGCCTGTGGCCATGTGTGATGGCGGTGGTAGAGGACCAAGACCAGCACCTATTGGCGCTGTAGCTGGTGGAGCTGGGGGAAGCCACCAGGCATGACGTGGACCCTGGGCGCTGCTGCTCCTGAGACCAAGTTCAAAGGGCATCCCCTAAGAGCCACCATTCCTGAGCCTGGGGACTCTCGCTGGGGGAGGTGGGTGGTGGCAGGCTGGGGAGGGGTGGTTGCCTCTCCATCTCATCCCAAATTCTGAAACAGGGATGGACAGTGAGCTCTGTGAGTGGATGGCCAGTCAATAGACGGCTCCCGTAAGGACACACAGTGACAGGGAACAAATACTCAGGGGTCCTGCCTGAGGGCTCCACCCCTCCCCTGCCTGCCTGTCCCCAGGGCTCTCACTCTCCCCCTCGGGCTCTTACTGGCTCAGGATGTCTGTGGGCCCCCCCGCTCTGCGCAGGGACCCGTGGTGAAGCCCTTCACCTGTATTGATCCATCATTCCTTCCAAACATCCCGCGAAGCAGGTCCGCTGTTGGCCGTCTCACAGATGCGGAGACTGACCTGGCTCGCTCAAGGTCCCCTGGCTGGCGAGAGGTGACTGGCTTTCAGGACAAGCTCTTCACCTCCCTGCGACCCACCATGGCCCTTGCTCCTTGACCCCTCAGGCTCCTCAGGCGGAAGTTACCAGCCTGGGCTCCCTTGCTGCCTGTCCCAGCCTTCTCCCCACGAGAGGGACTTGTAGGTCCATAAATGGTGCGTGGAGAAGCCATCCAGGTAGGGACAGCCTCCTCGTACATGCCTGTCGGACACTTGCCAGGGGGGATTGTAGAAATGTTAGTTACAGGTCGCTGGGGACCAGGGATAAAGGAACTTGCTTAACTGATGCAGAAATAGGAGATAAGGTTAGGAGACCTGGTTCCTCAAGACTCAAAATGGGGCCTTTTTTGTTTTCATGGTCTTGTCAAGGTGGCAGGGTCACCCATTTGGCTCAGCCCCTGCTGACTTTGGATGGCCTGACAGATCTGAGTCTAGATGGCCCCCAGTTGAGCTAGATGACTATGGCAAGCTAGAAGGGACATTCCAGGGGCTGGGACTGTGACTTCAGTGAGAAACCTCCATCTCTCCCTCCACAGCAACTTTCCAACCAAGTGCTGAAGTTGGGGGTAGACTGGACTTCCTCGGGGAGAGCAAAAGAATGATGCCCACAGGCACGCCAGGGATCCGGAAGCTTCCTTTTAGCCGGGCAATGTTCCCGGGATTCTAGCCCACTCTATTCTATTCTCTGGCCGTAGAGCTAAGAATCGAAATGGTTACAGACACCACAGGCTCAGCAGAAGTAAGTACGGAAGGAGCTGCAGGCTCTGGGGGTGCTGCACGTAAAGATGGTCGGGGCTTGGGGCTTGAGATTGTGGCTCAGAGGTAGAGTGCTCACCTAGCACGCATGAGGCCCTGGGTTCAATCCTCAGCATGACATTAAAAAAATAAAGATATGTGTCCACCCTATAACTAAAAAATAAATATTAAAAAAAAGATAGTCAGGGCTCAGAGAGGGGCCACAGTTCAGAGGGGCTTTCTTACATCGTTGCCGTGCACGGCACAGGGCCACCCCCGGATTCTCTGTTGCACGCACCCATTTCCAGAAACAGGAGATGTTACCACCAGACTGAGCAGCGGATTGTGAAGGGATGATTCACAGAGCAGAAGCCTCCGGGCCACAGTCTATGTCTTTTCATAGGACTGTTAACTGGGCAGTGTAAACCTGTGGTCCTCAACGAGGGGTGATTTCGCACCTTTGGGGACATTTGGCAGTGTCCGGAGACACTTCTGGTTGTCACAGTTGATGGGGGAAGTGCTAAGGGGTGCTGTAAATATCCTATAATGCAAAGGACAAATCCACACAACATCAAATTGCCCGGCCCCAAATGTCAGTAACTCTGAGGTTAGAAACCCTGGGCTAGCGCCACAGACTCATGAGCAAATTAAGCACTTAATCCTCCGATGACAACTGAAAATTGCTATGATGGATTTTGGACTCCATGCTATTTAATATTTTCCATAGACAGCATAAAAGCCTTCCTCGGGGCCTCCGAGACTCCTTCCATATCTTCGACACAGCAAAAATTAAAAATGTGACTTCATTGTTAAGAGAAAGACACACACATTTGAGTCAGCAGGCATTTACTTTTTAGACTCATAACCCACCTAAGATGCACATTGATAAGACATGAACACACGTGTGACTTGTAAGAGATGCGGCGTCGATCTATTTACATGTCACAATTTTGGTACTTTTCATCCACTCACTGTACAATTCTAAAATCAATCTCTCTCTCTCTCTCTCTCTCTCTCTCACACACACACACACACACACACACACACACACACAATTAGTAGACGCCATCAACATTGAATCATTGGAGGGACATGAATCTCCTCTACCATTTTCCTGAGTACTGGGAGTGGACCAAGAGAATTCAGGAGGTCTAAAAACCCACACCCTGGGTCCTCTAATGATCAATAATTTACCAGAATACGTCTGTTTTTAAAAGTGTTGGAACTCTGCCTCACTCCCTACCACACAGGCATGGGCATTGGAAGGAGATAAAGATTTGAATGTGGGGAATCTGAATGTGGGCGATCGCAAAAGGGTGTTCGGCTAGGGGCACATATTTTCATAGTTTATCAGCAGATTTCCTTGTGGTTCACCCAGATTAAATTCTTCCAAGTCCTTGGCCTGTGAGCTAGTACTAATTTGAATGATATTATTTTTTTTTCCACTTGATTTACAAACAGAATAATTGTGGATTTTTCTGGCTTATTTTTCTTCTCAGCATGAGCAGTCAACCATATGGTAAGGTAATTAATTGAGATATTAATGTATTTTTTTTGTTCCTCCAGAATTTTCCCCATTCCGATCCTCAGAGGGTAGCTGGGCCTGTTTCCTTGTCTCAGATGGTGTTTATGATTCAGGGACAGCCAGGGAAGGAGTGTCAGGCAGGGGGATTTGGCAGAAAGCAGGAAGTGCATAAAGAAACATAACATTTGGGGGAAGCATGAAGATTCTCAGATTAGGGAAGGAAAGTTGGCTGGGGTCCTTGTCTGGCCTGTTTCCTGGACATGACCTGTGGTGATGGAGAATGCCTGGCGAATGCCTAGGAAGACACATTTTAGGTCTCAGAAATCCAGCCTCAGCAAATTAATCTTGTGCTGGAGCTTGACACAGAAGCAACAGAGCTACCCACCTGCATGAGCCCCAGTGATGGAACAGGGATGGGCTCCTTCCAATGTCATGCTGCCCAGACCTCAGATAATTACTCTAAAGGGGCTTGGGGAAAGGAGCTCTGGTAGTGACTGAGATTGAATTTCCACCCAATCTAAACTAAAAGGGGGCTTAGGATCCCATTTGATTCGATTTTTGAAAGATAAATCAGTGTTATATTTCTTTCTTGCTTGAGTTACTAGAGCAAAATCCATCTGTACTATTTACCTGCTGTGTTAGTCAGGGTAGGTGAGGTTCTGCTACAGTAACAACTCAATCCTGAAATCTCAGTGACTTCACACAACATAGGCTTATTTGTCGACTATGCTACTTGTCTAATGAAGGTCAGTAGGGCTTCTGCTCTACAGAGTGACTCAGGGACCGTGCTTGATGGACATACCAAGATCCCGACTTGTAACCTTCACGGTCATCAGGGAAAGAAGAGAGAGGAACTGGAGGGTTCAGTACTGGCTCTGAATTCTTTCAAAGGAAGTGATGTACCTCATTTCAGCTGGCATCCCATTGGCTACAGCTGGTCATGTGACCCCACCTAACTACAAGGGGGCTGGGACTCCATAAGGGAACATGGATTTTGTTGAGCTGTAATGCACCTTTGGGGACATTTGACAGTGTCCGGAGACACTTCTGTAATGCCTCTGTTACAGCCTCTTGGTGCTTAAACACACATGATATGTCTTTTTATTTAATACTATTAATGTGCATGTGTGCAGAGCTTAATCCAAAGGTATTTTGAGGGGTTTGTCCCTTATTCCAATCCCCCTGGGGCCCTGCAAACTAAGGAAATTAAGATTCATGAAATAAAATAGAGCAAGAGAAGAAGGACTCAAAGCTAAGTTTTTGACCTGACCCTTTTATGCTCTTCCCTAGTGGCCACAGAGCAAGTGATGCTTTGTCATAAATTTTAATTTTGATTGTGACTCCTTAAAGAGCGTGATGGTGGTGTGGTGGGAGAATCGCTGAACCTGCTTATTTGTTTGCTGTTGAGAAAGCAATGACTGTACCAAGATTTTGTGAGGTTTTGCCAAATGGGCTAGTTTCCCAACATGCACTTCCCTTCTGGTAAAAAATACAATTATTTCTCCTTCTCAGAGATGGCTTCATGCTGTGTTGCAATGGACCCCTTGTTTCCACTCTGGTCTAACTGGGTGCTGACCCCATACTGCCCTCACAGGGCCAGAGCCCTGCTGGCCCCGCAGTTGAGTGAGACCTCCAGATGGTGATGTGGGGCTTCTGAGCTCCAGTGGGCTGGGAAGGATTTGAACAAGATGGGGCTTATCACGCACCCTTCCAGGGTGGGGGGACACAGGGGTTTCTGTCCCAGTGAGCAAAAATCGGATTGCAGAGGAAGAAGACCAAGAGGGGCCTCCAGGTGACAACAGGGAGGACAGCGGGCTGACAGCATAGCCTCATCCTGCACCAGGCACTGTTTTCAGCACTTGGTAAATTCAGCTCATTTAACCCTCACAGAAACTCCTTACGAGGTCAGTAATGTCATCGTTATCCCTGCCATGGTAAAGACAGGGGGTCAGGTGAAGGCACGGATGACTCATTCAAGGTGGCACTCCTAGTAAGTGGCTGCACCGTGATCAAACCCAAGCGTGAAATCAGACTATGGGTGAGAGATTCCACCTATAACGATTTTCCTTCTGATTATAAGAAGCCAAACACTTTTTTTTGGTATTAAAAAATTTGTGTATAGGATAGAAAGATTCATGATTTGGACCATTTTTAAATCTTCTGATGATTATTGCCAACTTGCCTTCCAGAAAGGCCACAGCCGCCTACCTTATCATATAGAAGGTTCTGGAAGAATGCTGCCTCACTAATCTCTGGACCCCTCACAGCACTGCCCACTAAACCTCCTGAGCGCAAGTCTTGTCTCCTATATGTTTCCAGGACCCGGCTTAAGACACAAGATGAAGTTAAACTCAGTGTTAAATTTCAGCTCTGGAGTCCCAAAGATGTGATGTTGAAATCTCAATTCCTGTGTACCCCAGCCCCTTGGAGCCACTTCCTTTATCTGAATATGAGGATAATGACGGTAACTACTTAGGGGGTTGTCATGAGGATCAAATGAGATAGTGGGTAAAAACTGTGTTGAGCACAAAGTGCGGGACAAGGGTCAGCTGCCAGCCATGTCACCAACCCTCCAGAAGCACGGTTAGAGGGGAAAGGTCTCCCAAGAACAGACAGCAGCCCGTTTAATACATGCTTTGTTGCAAGGAAAAAAAAAACAAAACAAAACAGAGGAGACCTAGAATCTGCAATGTGTGTGTGCGTGTGCATATGTGTGTGCGTGCTTATGTGCGTGTGTGCATTGTGTGGGGGTGCATAGTTTCTGAAACAGGTGCCCTGACTGCAGACTGATGCTGTTTTCTCCCCACCTGGAATCACCAGGTATCTGACATCACAGTGATGGAGGGGAGATCAACTTGTGTTTTCTGTCTGGAAAGACCAGCTGCATTTAGGTCAAGGGAGGGCAATGACCAGGCGGGAAGCACTAGTGCTTTTCCCTGGCCTTGGGAGACCACGGATGCTGCTTCTCCATCAGCAGCTAGAGCATCGAATGTAAATGCAGGGGCCTGGATATCAATAGGAATCATGTAACTCAGGGAACTATTATGGTCTGCATGTGAAGTATCCCTCAAAGACTCACGTGTTGAAGGCTTGGTCCCCATGGAAGCAATGTTCAGAGGTGGGGCTTTGGGGGAAGTGGTTGGCTCATGAGGGCTCTAACCTCCTCAGTGAGTCAACCCATCAATTGCTCTGTGGACTAATGGGAGATGGTGGAAACTGTAGGCAGTGGGCATGGTTGGAGGAAGAAGGTCACTAGGGACATGGCCTTGGGATTATTGTCTTTTCCTGGTCCATTCCTCTCTCTCTCTGTTTCCTGGCTGCCACAAAGTGAGCAGCTTTGCTCCTCCACATCCTTCCGCCATGACGTTCTGCCTCACCTCAGGTCCAAAGCAATGGAGCCAGTCAACCATGATCTAACCCTATGACACCATGAGCCCAAATAATTTTTTCCTTCTTTAAGTTGTTTTTCTCAGGTTATTTGTCACAGTGATAAAAAGCTGACTAACAGGATACAAGAGAATAACCAACAAGTGATCCTTCATCTGCTGGTGGTTCAGCATCAAATGAATGAGGAATCCAGCTCTGTGCATTATCTACAAACTCTGACTCTGCTTCCCAGTCATACCTCGGGGTAGGTATCCCACTTCACAGACCAGGAAACTGAGGCTTGAGGAAACAAGCTTCATGCATCGTAGTACTTATGAGGAAGAGCCAGGATTCAAACCCAGAGTTTAAGCACTTCTCTTTATTCATTTACTGAACATTTATCGAGGGCCTATTACTATATTTTTAGATACCAGGGCAAACACGCTTCCTTTCTTCTGTTAATGTCGTGACTGATGCAAGAAATGACCACACACCTGTAGCTTAAAATAAATGTGTTCTTTCACAGTTCTGGAGTCGGAGAGTTTGAAATCAAGGTTTGGGCAGCGCTGTGCTCCTTCTGAGGACCCTGACAGAGAATCCATTTTTGCTTCTTCCGGCTTCTGGTGGCTGTTGGTGCCCCCTTTAGCTTGTGGCCCCCTCACTCCAGCCTCTGCCTTCTCGATGACCTGGTCTCCTCTTCTGTCTGTGTCTGATCTTCCTCTGCCTTTCTCTTCTAGGGACACTTGGTGTAGAATTTGGGGAACCACCCGAATAATTCCTCTCTCAACCTGAGTCAATTAATCCATTCTCAAGGTAATTATATTAACAAAGAACTTCTCCCCAAATAGATCATAGTCACAGCACCTGGGGATTAGGACATGGATACATCTTATTTATTTATTTATTTAGAGTCATCTTTCAACCCCCCCAAAATCCTTACGGAGCTTATGATCTAGTGACGTTATTATGAAGCAAATCAATAAACAAGAGGGCATCAAGTGGCGTTAGGATCCCTGATGGGCTTGGAGAGAGAGAGAGCGCCGCTGTCTGCCCCTTTGGCTGGGGGATTGGACAGGAAGAGCCAGAGAACCAGAAGGAGCCGGCTAATCCTTTCCAGTGGGCCCCAACTACCCTGACTCAGCAGCCTCTGAATCTATACCTTCATGAGTAAATAATTCTTCTGGATGAGTTGGGCACAGCAGCCCCTGCCTGACGCATGAAGAGCAAAGACATTTTTTTTTTTTTTTAACGCATGCAGATAAAAATGGCTTTACTATCACAAACCACAGGAGGCCTTAACAGCCCACTGGCTCTGTGACTGCCAAAAAACAAGGGCTGCCGATCAACTGCTCTAAATCCAAGCTCATCGTTTTTGGCTGATTTCTCCCACCTTTTAATGGGTTCATGGTTAATAAGAGAGCAGAATGCCGCCTCACCGTGAACTGGGGTGTTCAGTTTGCAATGCAATCAACTGGAGGGGCCACTGATAAATTAACCATCCAATGGCTGCTTTATGGATGATTTCCATTTGGTTATAATCCATTTGAATATTTTTCCAGCTCCCAAACTTGCAGACACGTTCCATGGTGTATTGATGATTGATTACCCTTCGGCTCGTCATAGCAGATCCAAAAGTATAATCCAAGGAGAATCCAGGCTGGCCTTTGGACCTTTGGCCCTTTTCTGGACAGTGGTCAGTGGCTTTGAGTCTGCAAGTCTATTCCATGTGACTCCACAACCTACATCAAGAGCCTGTTGTTCCTGACTCCAAGTCCAGCTAGTTACCAAGTCTGTTCCTCTGCATTGAGTGACTACCCGGGAAAGCGCCGTTCAGATGCTGCCGGGAGTTTTATGCTAAATGCACTGTCACTCAATGCTGACCAGAGGCCGTGAGATAAAGGTGAGGCTTGTGCAGGACAGCCCAAGAGATCCAACTGCTGCCACTGCTCTGGAACCTCAAGGCTTTAAATTCTTTCCTCCAGTGAGACAATCCAGCAGGCACAAGGACCAGGCCTGGTTGTGGAGCCTCTATCTATGGATGTGGTTTTACGCTCTGGGGCACAGCGCCATCTGCTATGCTGAGGGATGCACTAAGAGCCTCCACTGGGAAACTCCCTTAGGGATGTGGTGGAGGATGCCAGTCCTTCCACCGACCGCACTGGTCCTCTCTGGTGTGGGGAAGACTGCAGAAGACTTTTCTGAGTCTCCACTGGGAATCACCACATTCTTGTGTGCCCCTCGCTGGTTTTGACCTAATAGACGCAGCTGGTGGGGCAGGTTTTCATGGCAAACATTCCGAGAGAATCCTCACTCCCGGCCCTATTGTCTTATGTATCCTTATTTTCCTTTTGGCCCCAATTTTTCAACCATTTTACATTTATTTTATATTGCAGCATTTCATGATTATTTTATGATCTATCTAAAAGACTGTCTAACATATAATCTTTGATTCTCTTTTATCTATAAGATTAAAAAAACATTGTTTTAAAGTTACTGCAGGGCCTTTGTGTTTGTAATGACATGCGGGTGTCATAGACTAAGGGGTGGTCCCCAAATGACATGTCCCTGACCTGCGCCCCAGAACCTGGGAATGGGTTCTTGTTTGGAAAATGAGTCTTTGCAAATACAACTCAGTTAAGGATCTTGAGATGGTTCAATGACAAATGTTCTGACAGGAGAGAGACACAGACACCAGACGCCAGAGCCGGAGGCAGTGTGACCACAGAGGCAGAGACAGGACTGCAGTGGCCGCAAGTCAAAGAATGCGATCTGTTACTAGAAGGTGGAAGAGGCAAAGGCTGGATTATCCCCCAGAGCCGCTGGAGGGAGCACTGGTCTGCTGACATCCGGTTTCCAGCTTCCAGAACCCGGAAAGAAGTCTGTTCTTTTAAGCCACCATCCACGGCTTAGTGACAATTTCTTACGGCAGCTCTAGGAAACAAATATAGTGACTAATCCCCTTTCCAGAAGTTGCTCAGGAAATGCTGAGTGATCCCCTGGCTTAGAGTCCTGACTTCCAACTTCCTGGGAGTGTGACATCTCTGACACCCAGCTGTGGCCCTGCACGCCGCTCATAAGGGCTCTTCTCTTCCAAAAGGTCCAGGACAGTGGGGCTGAAGAGTCCGTGGCAGAAAACCTATCCTCGATGATATTTTAAACTTTCTGATAGAAGATTCTACTAGAAGATCCTTTCTCAATTTCTCATCATTATACCATGATAGCATAATGATTATAATTATGGATAATTATGGGGAACACAAATCTCCCACTGTGTGCTTTGGTGCCCTTGAGTTGTGTGGAGGGTGGTTCCCAGCAGAGCTACCCCCACGTGGGCAGGTTTTCATGCATTTCAGTGGAGAGTGCACTTAGAGGTTTGGCCTCCAGGGTCGCTACCAGGGCAGTACCCTTGACTCCTACCAAATGCCTTCCCCAAGCCCCACCCAGAGTCTGCTGTGGACAGCTGAAGGCCAGCCAACCTGGGGCAGTGGGTGGAGCTGGTTTATGATAAACTATGAACGGACCAGATGTCTTCCCTTGGGGACATTCAGGTCAACCTCTTACTGGTGTATAGACTAGTGCTTTCACTGTTGAATGCCTTACAGATGATTTCAAAGAGCTTCAGGAAGAAGAAATGACTCTACGTTCATGAGACTAATGTTAACGATGATTATAAGTTGAACATCTCTAACACAACAGTCCAAAATCTAAATGCTCCAAAATCCAACTTTCTGCATGCTGAAATGATGTTACAAGTGGAATATTCCACACCCGAGCTCATGGGACACAATAGTTCAAAACATTTTAGGGGCACTAAAGATATTGTGTAAAATTACCTTCAGGCTATGTGTATAAGGTGCATATGAAATGCAGATAAATTTCATGTTTAGACTTGGTTATCAGCCCTGAAATATCTCAGTAGGTATGCAAATATTCCAAAATTAAAAAAAAAATCTGAAATCCCAAAAGTGTCTGGTCCCAAGCATTTCAAATAAGAGATACTTAACCTACATAGAAAATACCCTATAGATGAATGGATAAGTAATGGTCTTTGGAGATACACTTCTAAAATACAAGTTTTAATGAACTTGATAAAGTGAAGCAAGTCATTATTATTTCTAAATATTTGGGTTAATATGGGAAGAGGATGATATCGTGTTCTTGGTCCACTCAACCTCAGCGTCTGTTAGCTTTGGTGAGGATTAGGATTATTGTAGAAGAAATGCTGAGTCAGTTTCCAACTTTTGACCTCTAAAAATGGGTTCCAGAAAACTTTATCCATAAACAAACATTTTAAAAAGAGAATATATAAAGACACCTTGCTTTAAGGAGGGGTGTTGAGGCTAACTCTTCTGGGAGGCACAGAGGATGAAGGGGCTGAAGGAGGAAGGCCAAGAAGCCTCTGCTCCTGGGCTGTTGGGATGTGAGTCACAGGAAGGGATGAAGACAGGCAGATAGACGGGTGACAGAGAGGGAGAGCAGATGCAGAGGCCCAAGCCTGTTTCTAGTTGTGAGAGGCCAGCCCTCCGCCCTTGCTTGAGTCGCTACATTTCCTATTTCTGCTTAGTCTAGTGTGATTGGGTTTTTGCCTTGTGAAACCAAACTATCTCCATGAATACAGGGTTGACTCTGCAAATAGAATGAACTATTTTCCCAGGAAAGTGAACGTGTACACAGTGCAAATTTTGCATAACTTAAGGGAACTATGGGTCTCACCTGAACTCAATGGGATTCAATGAGCCCAGTTAAAAAATTCCTGCAGTGACATATATTGCTAGTGGGACTGCAAATTGGTGCTACCACTCTGGAAAGCAGTATGGAGATTCCTCCGAAAACTGGGAATGGAACCACCATTTGACCCAGTGATCTCACTCCTCAGCATATGTCCAAAGGACTTAAAATCAGCCTACTGTAGTGTCAAAACCACATCAATGTTTATAGCAGCTCATTTCACAATATGAACGAACCGACCTAGGTGCCCTTCAACAGATGAATGGATAAAGAAAATGTGGTACATTTACACCATGGAAATTACTCAGCCATAAAGAAGAGTGAAATTATGCCAGTAAATGGATGGAACTGGAGGCTATCATGCTAAGTGAAATAAGCCAGTTCCTAAGAACCAAAGGCCAAATGTTCTCTCTGATATGTGGATATTAATGCACAATAAGAGGAAGAGGGAAGTATAGAAGCTCATTGGATTAGACAAAGGTGAATGAAGGGAAGGGAGGCAGGATGGGAATGGGAAAGACAGTAGAAAAAATCAGACATAACTTTCCTATGTTCATATATGAATACACGACCAGTGTAGCTCCACATCATGTAAAACAACAAGAATGGGAAGTTATACTCCATGTACGTATGATGTCAAAATACATTCTACTGTCATGTATAACTGAAAAAGAACAAATGAAAAAAATTTTTAAAAATTCCTGCAGTGAAATTTTGGATGATAAGAGGTTGAGTGTGATTATGGAATTTTAGTTGGTCAATCTGACTTTCTCTAGTATCGCTGAGTGCTCAGGGGAGCACAGAATGCAGAGATAAGCAGCTACTCGTTAGGCGTAATCCTTAACTCAGGATAATAGAGAACATGAGCTGAGCTTTGAAAGCGGATAGACACACATTCCCTGCAGGATTTGTGACTTTCCAGATACTGAAGAAAAATGAATCAGACGTACAAAATCCCATTTCAATTGACAAAACCAACCCCATGGGACACGTGACTTGGCCAGGAGAGAGGATCTGTTTTTCTGTGTAGATTTCATTTTTGGTTAGCATCATCAAAACCTTGACCTATGACCCATGGAGCTTGACCCAGATGTTGGTGATCGAAGAAGGCAAGTTGGCTGAGGCCAATTTGCTTGGTTTCCAAGGGCTGAATAGCTCTGCTGTTCTTTAGCGGACGTCTTTCTGCACCATCGATCTCTCCTAAGTCTTAAAACTCCACCATTTTTTTTTAAAGGGTCCAGTTTCTTAGTCATGTGTCCCTGTACCTGCATTCCTTAAGTTCCTCTTTCCCTCTCCACATTTTGCTGACTTTACTTAAGGCACTTGGCTGCAAGGGAACCATAGTCCTTCACTATGCTCTGCTTCCTGATGCTTCCCAAATTTATTATCTGGTTGATTACTAGTGAATCCAACAAAATAAGCCCTTTTCTGGGACTCCATTTTGCCTCTCGCTCAAGCCAAATTCTCCTGGCTGCCCCCGGCGCTTGGCTTCCAAAGCCAGGCTCCAGGGATGGAAATGCTGGATGCTAGCATCTCCCAAGCACTCAAGCTCAGTTCTGTCCTGATTTCACATTTCAACCAGAGGACATTCTGCCAAGTGACAGGGCACCAAAAAAAGAGCTAAGCCTTTTTCCACACTGTGGTTTTCATTAGGCGTGTGTGTGTGTGTGTGTGTGTGCGCGCGCGTGTGTGTGTCTGCCTATAATAACAGGTAGTAACTTCTGCCCTGCTAAAACCACAGCTGTTTAGAATGGTATCCCCACTCGGCTTCCAGCCACCTGCAAGCCTACTTCAGCAGAATCTGCAGGCTCTCATCGGCCTCTGGCTTAATGAATAATCACGAGAAAAATACAGGTCAGCACCTGCCAGTGGGCAGGGCAGGGATTGCTTTGGCTAAGTCAAGTTCTTTGCGTTTCCCATTTTTTCTTTGGTGCAAGACTTCTTAGCTGCTCTTCCTCCGAAAGCACAGGAAGCCGAAGAAATTCCCTCATCTTGGCAACGACACGTTCCCAACTTTCCTTGGTACTCCCCCTGCCCACTTCTGAAATGGAGTTTACTCAGAAAGAGGAAGGGCACCCCAGATACACATTTCGTAGGGTCTTGGCGGAGTGGTTTTGCTCTAGACGTTTACAGGGAGGGGCAGACGAGTTCTAGGGGGAGGGTTACATTGGAATGGCTTTTGTTCCAGGCCTTTTTCATGGGAGATAACAGGCCATTCACCAAAAGCTCCTAAACCCTGGTGTCATCTGTTACCAATTTGGCATTCCTGAGATATTTATTCTGGCTCTACCCTGTGGCAAACCATGAAACAGATGTATCATGGCGACCATGTGCAAGTTTGGGGCCTTTCATGCCAAGAGCAAGTGGCTGTTTATTCTCTTTCAAAGCTCCATGAAGTTACAGCTGGATATAGGCATTAAAAAGTATGGTCTATGTGGAAAGGATGTATAGAGCTCAAGAGGGATCCGAGTGGGTGAGGGTTGTCAGGAAAGACTTTCCCAAAGAGGAAAGGACACAGAGGGACACAGGGTGGCAGAGTTGGTGTATGAGAACATGGGTTGTGGAGCTGACCCTCTGGGACAAAGCCTGCCTGTGGTATTGGTATGCTAGCTGCCCGACTCTGGGCAGGTTGTAAACCTTCTCATCCTGTTTCCTCCGTATTCACATTCTACTGTGACAAATTACCACAATCCTAATAGCTTAAAACAACATTCCTTTAGCATCCCGTGGCTCCCGGGTTTGGAGGTCAGAAGCCCAACTTGCTGTGGCCACGCTCTCTCTGAAGACTGATGTTAAGGAGCTAGCCAGGTCAAGTTCTCATCTGGAGGCTCTAAGGGAAAAAAATATCTGCTTCCAAGCTCATTCTTGTTGGTGGCAGAATTCACTTTCTTGTGGTTGTAGGACTGAAGTCTCTGTTTTTTGTGTTTTTTTTTTTTTTGCTGGCTCTAGGTTAGGGGTAATCTTAGCTCCTAAGATCACTCATTTGCTTTGCCCCATGGTCCCCTCCCTTTTAAGTCAGCAATGGCACAATGTACTCTTAATATCTGCTTCCTTATGTTCCGTTAGCTCAGGAAAACTCTCTGCTTTAAGGGTGCATGTGATTGGATTAGGCTTACCAGGTCATTTCCAAGGGCAATGAACGTGGAATTTTAATTACATCCATAAAACACCTTGCATCAGTATCTAAATCACTACTGGTTTGAATAACAGGGAGAGTGTGTGTACATGGGGGGGCTGGAAACCCAGGGAGACCACCTTGGAACTCTGACCTCATGCACCTACTTGTGGAGAAGCTGAGAGGCCCAAATGAACAAGTGTATGGGAAATACCCAGCACACAGCAAGCAAGTTCCAGGTAGGAGGATTTCCACGAGAAAAATTAGCCACTTGGGTTCCCAGGATGGATGAGATCTGGGGTTGGGGTAGAAGGAGGTTGTTAGGACTTGGGAACAATAAGACAAATTCTGGGTTTTTTTTTGGGGGGGGGGCTGGAATAGGAAGTGCTGTCCTCCTTGAAAGGAGAAAATGGATGCTCTCCCTGATTTAGGTCTTTGCTGTGGCAGTGAGGACCAGGGTTTGGAACGAGGCAGAAGAAACCTGGAAATGGCCTTTTAGACTGTCCCCCTCAGGAACTATCTGCAGGGAGATTTTTCAATTCTGAAAAGAGCGAAGAGGTTTTTTTTCAGCTACAAAAGTCCGGGGTTTCAGAAACCACTAAAATAATAGCTTTTCCAAAACCCGCCAAGCCAGGCTCTAATTGGAGGAATGGGAATGGATCCCCAGCCCTCTGCTGAACACACACAGCTGGTGTGGCTCAGGAACATTTTCAAATTGCAGGAGGCCATGCCTGACCACTTCGGAATCAGAAAAGGGGCCTAGGCCCTGTTGCTGCTGTGAGAAAGGAAAGTGGTCACCCTTCGTAAGTCAGTAGTGTTTGGTCCACCTTGAGGGTTGAACTGCTCACCAGGAAGCTACGGTTCAAAAGCCCTGGGCAGTTATGAGATGAACTGCAGAGAGCAACAAGGATGGAGAGTGAAGAGTTCATGTCATGGATGCGATAGGGGCAGGAGCTTATCCTTCAAAAACTCCTCCTCTACACCATTCTTATTTCCAGCTGAATTCTCTTTTTCATCTCAGATCCTGGCTTTCTGTCCCCCTCCCTCCCCTATCTGCCTTGGCTTCTGGATCTTCTCAAAGTTTCCCCCAGGAAAACTTCAGCCAATTTCCTCCCCTTGAACAACTGTCACTTTTGAGAAGCTGCCCAGTCTCTTTGCTGTGATTTTTCAGAGACTCGGGGGCCAGGCTTCCTTCCAGTGATGGCAAAGAGGTAGGAGAGGGGGCGGCAAGGGCTTCCGGTGGTGGGGGACACACAGGCGTGCATGAGTCTGAGAGACGCTGACTCTCCAATCGCAGGACAGCGACACCTTGTTGATAGCTGACCAAGACGTTCAGGAAGGAAAGCAGAGAGCAGGAAACTCACATTTGCTTTGTAGCTGCTGGAGTTTCTGCACAGGGAGACACGACCCTATTTGACCTTGCCTTTGGTCAAGACCAAGGGTTATAGAAGAACCGACCAAAAATGTGTTGGCAGAAGGCCAGGCCAAGATGACTAGTTTTGATATGTCCAAGGATGTTGTCTGGCTTGGGCAGCTTCTGGGCCAGAGTAGAAACCCCAGACTCAGCCTTTAAGGATGTCGGTATAGCAACAACATGAACCGATTACCTGAGCTCCAGGTGAGGCCGGCTGCCATCATTGCCCATTAAGGACCCAAACTGAGAGCAGCCCAATTCTGGCTTGTTAGTTCCTGGCCAGGAATAGTGGAAATGACATCTCTCTGCTCCCTGCGCTCCTGCCTCTTCGCTATTATTCCAGACAGGTGCCAGAGGCGTCAGGGGGCCTGATGGAGCCTGGCGTTGGCTTGCCCGCTGTGATCAGCGGCTGACGACCTGACAGAAACACTTTCCCTGATTACATTTTAAACTTGGACTTGCCACACTTGGTTACATTCGTGGGGAGAAAGGGAAGGAGGGAGGGAGGGATGGAGGGAGAGAGGAAATGAGGGTTAAGCAGGTTTGCTGAAGGCTGGGGGCCAGGGAGCACACGGACAGCCCACCTGCACCCAGCGTACCGCCTTCTGCATTCCAACATGACTAAATATTGACATCCAACTAACAAATATCGATCGAGAGCCTAATCATTCACAACAGTAGGTGAGCTTCATCCTGTGCTGTGTGGGGAGACAAGCCATCACCTACCTCCTGTCAGTAATGAGCTGGAGGTGAAGAAAGACACTCTCTGACTTCATACCATAACTTATTAGTATGGTGGTAAAAATAAAAATTAAAAAAAAAAAAAGAAGAGAAACCACTTAGACTAATGGTCTCTTCTGGGCAAGTGGCAAAGGATGCTGATTTGGCTTATTTTATCACATGCACCTTTCTTGGCGGGGCAGACAGTTTGCTGATATGCTTATTTTGGATGGTAGTTAGTGTTAGGTAATTACTGGCATACATATGGTATCCACATATGTTTATAAATCACTGCATTTTACATATTGGCAGGGTTGGGGCTATGGACAAGGAGGGCTTGTCTGTCTGTGCAAGAGACAAACAATTAGCCAGGCCATACATTGGTTCTTCCTTTGCTGTCTATTCCGATTATGTGTCCGCAGGGGGATGCGGTGGCTCCTCTGGCCCTGTGCACCACACTTCCTCATGTCCTCATGGTCATGTGCCTAAGTGAGGGTACCCCCAGGCTAAAGGGAGTAGTATTCATACTTACTACATCTTACAAGAGAACTCTGGGCGTGGTTCAAATCCACACTGGCTAAGGAATCTTCTTGCTTCCATTTTGAGCACTGGTATAAGTCACTACACATCTGCTTATTAATATTATCCTGTTGATGTTTACAGTACAGTTTGGGTGAAGGGAAGGTGTTCTCTGACTCTGAGGTGAAGTACTGGGGATTGGACACAGGGCCTTGCACATGCTGGATAAACACTCTATCACTGAGCCATGTCCCCAGTTTCTTTTTCTTCTTTAAAAAATTATATTTTGAGACAGGGTCTTGCTAAGTTGCCCAGGCTGGCCTTGAATTTTCCATCCTCCTGCCTCAGCCTCCAAAGTAGCTGGGATTATAGGTGTGCACCACCCATCTGCACATTTATCGGTGCAGTCGATCCTCTGTGGTAGCCCACAAACCTTGCTTGGGAAATGGTCACATTCAACCATTCACATAAAACTACTCTGTGACCTCTGAATACAGCAAGGTCACCAGGTCCCTTTGATTCCCTGTTAAATGATCAACATAAATTCTGGTCAGAAAGTGTGTGTGTGTGTGTGTGTGTGTGTGTGTGTGTGTATGAATGTTTGTGCATGTGTCTTTGGACTTTCCTCTAGGACCAAAGTATCATAGGGGAAATTTAAGGCCACAAAAATGTGACTAAATGAGTGAGCACTGATCCACATTTACAAAAGCTAATGACTTCCCATAGTCCCTCGTTCTCAAATCTGTATTAAATGTGTAGATAATGTTTCCAAGGGCAAAATTTCCTAGTTCACTGATCCAGAGTCCCATGTTATTGATGAAATAAAGGTAATATTGAAAGTGACAGTGTCTGAAAAGCAATCTCAAACTGTCTTTTTATTGCATGCAATTAACAATGAAATTGAGAACCACTTTCTTTCTAATATAAAATCATTAGCCACAGAGTTGCAATTGAAATTCACCACAGTGATTTCAGCCAATAACTCTCAACTTCTTCCTCTTTCGGAAGGGTTTGATTCCCGCCCCCTCCCTTCGTTTTTAAGCACTACAGAATAATGAGCAAACAGTTAAATTGGGCTAGCTCCGAGTTTCAACCAAGATTTATGGTCTACTCATCTTCCAGAGGAGCTATAAAACTACTGATGACATCTCATATCTTGAAATCTCTTGTATTGAGAAAAGAGATGGGTGTGGTGTGAAAGTGAATTCTGGATACAAGTGATATTTAGACAAGTTTCGTACTTCAAAACAGTCCTTAACTCCTACAAAGGCTTTCTGTCATGAGCTGGGGATCTCAGGGATAACTACTCTGCTTTCTCTAATACTTCCCACCCTCTCACAAAAACACCCTTTTTAAATTTATCTTAAATATGTTTGGGAGCCCTCCCCCAGTCTCCCTCCCCCTCTAAATTTTGCTTGGGTTAAAAAAAAAAATCTAAGGCAAATTTTTTGTTGTTGTTGTTCTCTGCAAAAGCATCAACCTTCAGATCCAAGTTAACCCAAATCATCACGATAATAAAAGATAATAAACTGCCTTCAGTTTAGAGCGCTTCAGTTTAGACAGGGTCAAACCACGTTTAAGTACAAACAGTGGGGTGGCCGTGTTAGGGAACTGCTCCAGTTGACATCCTGTCCTCTGGGACACTGGGCAGAGGGCTAAGGAAGGGAAAGAGCTGCGTCTTGGGGGGAGTAAGCATGCTTTCCGGAAAGTGCCCAGGTCTGCTCAAAGAGCAGAGGCAAGTGCTGAATCTGAACCAGCTCTGGAGCTGCTCTGTTTGGAAACCTCATTCTGAAAACCCGAAGTCCAGCAGCGGCTTTCCAGACCAGGACAAAGAGAAAGGGGGAGGAAGGCACCGGGGAGCAGGAGTGGGGCTAGGCGGCCAACAACAGGGAGCTCAAGGGGAGTGGCTGAGAGCATTTCTTCCTGGCGCCGCTGCCCAGAAACTTTTTCTGCCACAGATATTTTACTTCGGGTCTGAACTCTGGGGTCCGCAACTGCTGGTGGGGTCTGCGCGGGGGCCATACTCCGAGCGCCGTGACAGGGCTTCAGGACTGGGCGACGTCGCCACAGCCCAGGGCCCGGGCGGCGGGGGAGAATGAGACTGGGAGGCCGGGCTGACGCGCCGGTGCTCGGGTCTCCCGGGCGGGGTCCTCACCTGTTCCAGCGGGCCACCTTCCTCCGGTAATACCGCAGCGCCTCCTGGCTGGCCAGGAGCGAGTCTTCGGGACCGAGGAGAGGCGGCTCCTCCAGGACGTTGTACAGCGGGTGGGCGAAGAGGGCCTGCAGCTTGGAGCGCGGGCTGCTGCGGCCGCCGCGGTCCTGCTCAGCCCCGGGCCCGGCTTGGGAAAAGTTGTGCGCGACGGTGCCAGGATTCGAGGAGGCGGCGGACGCCGCGGAGGAGGCGCGACCCGAGCACGGGCAGCCGGGCGGGCGCCCCCGGGGCCGCAGCTGGCGCTGCACTTGGGGCCAGAGGTGGAAGTAGAGGTCGGCGGAGAACAGCGCGCCCAGCAGCAGCAGGGTCAGCAGGCGGTCCCGGCGCAGCCCGGGCATGGCCCAGCCGGGGCGCGCGGGCGACGGTGGGCGCCGGGGGGCGGGCGGGCCGTCTCCGGGGACCCGGGAGGGCGTCCGGGGCGCAGGCACCAGAGGCGCCTGGAGTCCTGAGGGCCGGCTGGGGCCGATGCGGCCGGAGAGCTCACCGTGCGGGACAGACCCCCTTTGAGGGGTGTCGCCCTGAACTTGGGGACCCGGTGCAGGGAGCGCCGGGGCTCGCGGCTGTCTCTTTTCCTCAACGCGCTGAGACGCTGGGAAGGGGTCTCCTGGGCGCCCGCTTCTAACGCCTTCTCTACCCTGTGCCCGCCCGCCCTGGGCAGGTGAAGGGCCCCGGTGTCCCTCCAGCGGCCAGGCAGCGGCGACGGCCCGGAGGAGCGCAGAGAGCGGGCCGAGGCAGGCGGCTGCGGAGCCTGGGGCGGCTCTCCTGAGGATGCTGTCGTTCGGCGGCGGCCGCGACTGCTCCTGCGGCTCCTTCTGCGGGTGGCAGGGAAGCTCGTGTCCCCGGCTGGCACTGGCGGCGGGAGTGGGGAGTTGGAGAAGCAGGGGCGCCTCGGGGCGTTGTCTACGCGCGCCCGGACTCCTAGAGGCAGAGGTAACCCGGGCCTCCACCCGCCTGGCCAGGCGCCCGCACCTCCGCCCACTCTCAGCTGGCACCTGCCTCTGGCGCAGCTCTCCAGCCAACTCCCGATGCCTCTGCCGGCTCTGCCCTCCACTTTGTCACCAACCACTTCTCGCGCCCATCCCCCTTCCTTGCTCAGGGCTCAATCCGCACATTTGGAGGCACCCAAACCAGGTGGGTTGGGGTGTGTGTGAAGGTTTTTATTTCTATTTCTATTTTTTTTTATTTTTTATTTTTAGAAAGACTTAAGTTCCCTAAAAAACCTTTCTCTTGTAAGCTTTGTTAGGTGTGTGTGTGTGTATATGTGTGTGTGTGTGTGTGTGTGTGTGTGTGTGTGTGTGTTCTTATCCTTTCTCCGAGAACACACTAGATTCGTAACAAAGACATGCCAAGTGTCTGGCACATAGTAGGCACTCGGGAAATACCCGGTGGGCGAATAAAATAAGTTGACCTTTAGATATGAGGCGCCAGTTTTACCTAGATTCTTGGTGATTTCCTGTTTGGATGGAGTTCGACTTCATCTTTGCTTGTACTTTAAAAAGAGGAAATGGCTCTTGCATTGAATGAGGGCGGGGTCCCCATGACCCCACTCCGAACTCCGGAGTTTAGCTTGGTGTGAAAGTAGTCCACCCAAATGAATCCCCGGAGGGCACAGTTAGGCTTTCTCTTGATGTCCAGTAAAGTAATTTTTGCTTCTCCATTTTCCTTTTAAAGAAGAAGGAAGGAGCCCTGAACTCCTAGCTCCTCTAGTTCATGTCAGGGAGTACAGTAAAATGCAAATCCGACTGAGGAGGTGACCCCAACTTGCTGAACCTTCAGGGAATCTTCTCTTTCTGCTTGGAGTAGCCTCCCTTTCCCTTGCTGGAGTCACAAACTTGCGACTTACAATGACTTGAGGAACCAGATTTCTTTCCCCTCATGGTTCAGTGGGATATTTCCTGGGGTCCTCTGACATCTTCTTAATCTGGAAATGAAGATAATCATAGAACATACCTCCTAGGATTGTTATCAGATTTAAGAAAGTTGAGAGTATATAAACGGCTCATAGCAGCCCCTGGTTCCTGCTAAGTAAGTATGAAATATGCATTTGCTACAGAAATGTTACTTCTTAACCTCCTGTAGTGCTGTAGGTTAGGTTGCAGATTGTTCATCGACAAGAATAAAAAATCCTGGAAAAGGAAGATACCTGAAAAGGCCCATCTTGAGGAGTACAACAGGATGGCCTCAATGCCCATCTCCTTTTTACCTAGAATTTAATTTTCACTGGTGTTCAGTTTCTGAGAAACTCTGCAACTTCTGGGGAGACTAACTGCATCATGACCAGTAGATAAAAAAGTCACTAAGGTCTTTTGAGATTTCATTGTGTCAATTTCCTTTTAGCTGACACAAAAATAAAATAATTTAAAGAAAAAATAAAAGAAGAAGAAAACAGGTAATGAGCCGTGGTGCCATATCTGTGATAATAAATAATGCCACATGCCTGGTGCACAGTAGGCACTCAGGTGCTGAATGGTGGTGCTACATCTGTGATGATGAACTGCTTTGCATTTCTCTCCATTGATAAAGACACGGGACCTGAAAACATCACAAGCCTTATGATTTCTGTTCTTCTCAAACCATGGTGTCATGCTCCCTTTGAAGCCTTATTAGGGAATAATATTTCTAACTTGCTTAGAGATTATCTGAACATAGATTTCCTGCCCTTTGAGGATCAAGGGCAACACTGCAAGCAGAAGTGTGTGAATGATGATGGGGTAGGTGAGTGGAAATCCTTCAGGTAGCGTGGGCCAATCAGATGCCGTTATCCTCAGGATTTGCCCCAAATCTTTCTCCCTCCCAGAGTTTTCTTCTGCACCTCCATATCTTGGCCCCTGGCTTCCTCACCAACTTCATCTACATTCTCTCAGTCCACACGAAAACTATTCTAAACTGCTGTTTGTTTGGAATTCATCGTTTCTTTAAAACTTCCCACGGGAAATGCATCGCCCCTCTTCCATTTCTATTGCTCTTAAATGTATCCAGAGCCCCATAGTTTCTTGCTCGGACTTGCAAATGGGCTTCCAGCATGACCCTACTTGGTGCCCACTCATACTCTCACCAGCCATTTTCAAGCATGCAGAAATAATCAGAATATTTCCTGTTGAAAGTCCCCTGTAGCTTCTCATGCCTCTGGATCTGGTCACTCACTGTGGCACGGCTCTTCATGGTCTGGCTTCTACCTTCCTTTCCAGTCCCATCTCCCCTCTCTTTAGACACCCCTCTCCCAGTCTTCATCCCATAATATTTTCTGAATTCTCCCACAGACATTTCTTTAATCAAATGTCCCTTCCTCTGTCCCCACTTGGAGAACATCCATTGTCCACTCAGCATTTTGCCACTTGACTCATTTTCTCGGATGCTTGTCCTTGGTGCCATGACCTCTCACGTGCCCCTATAGCTCCTCATATGCTCCCCTATAGCATTGGCCATCGTATCTAGTTATTTATATGAATTATGCATCGAATTATAACCTCACTCAAGTTTGAATGCTAAAATGTTTACTTCCAATATCTGAAAGAATGTCACCTTATTTGGAAATAGGGTCATTGCAGATATAATTAGTTAACATGAGGTCATACTTGAGTAGATGTGCCCTTAAAAGGTGGAGGAGGGGATTTGGACCCAGAGATAGGATGCAGGGAAAACACCAGGTGAAGAGGAAGACAGAAATCATCGGGCAGTGCTCCTACGAGTTGGGAAAGAGGCATGGGATGGATTTCTCTCTGTCAGCCCTGAGACCAACATGGCTGACACCTTGACCTTGGGTTGACAACCTCTAGAACTGTGGGACAGTCAGTTTCTGTTGCTTGAGTCACCTGGTGTGTGTGGTGCTTTGTCCCAGCAGCCCTTGCTAGCTAATACAGCACACCTGTCGGTGTCCCTGATGGAGCACCACCACTGGTGTGCAGGGGAAGGGGGCTACCATCAATGCATGCACAGATCTAATTTGGAAAAAGTTTGAGAAATGCTTGCTGAGCCAGGGCAGAGATACTGGCCATCTCTGACACTGGCATCTCATACAGAGCCTAGTACACGGTAAGGGTGTCACTCTTGGTTATAAAAAAATGACATTGTTTTGGACCCTGTAGGAGACACAGAAGAAATATTTGACACGGTTACTTCCTCCCTTTGAGCATCTTCTACGATCATTAGAGAGACAAGATTTGTCTGTACCTATGAGCCAATTAAGAAAAAGAATGAGGCAGCGCAGGAAGCAGATCAGGGAGTGCGTACCACTGCCTGCTTTAAGAGAAGCAAATGCAAAGGGCACTTGTGTTTCTTTTCGGTCTCGCTAAATACCAAGCCCTCTACTTCTAGGAATTAAATCATGAAAACAACAAAGTCAACATTTAAACACAAGAGTTCCTCCGTCTGTGAAGGTTAGATTCTATTTTTTATCTTGCATATGTTCACGTGCTGCTTAAAACACGACTAGTTGTTTTTTTGTTGCGTGGTTGATTTTCTGCACCATACTATAACTCCACGAGCACAATTTTCTCTTCCCTTTCCTGTCTTCACGGGTTCTCACACACAGCAGGGTACACAGATGAGGAATGACAAAATCCCATAGAAGAAATGGTGTTTGTGGGTCTGTGCAAGTGTATTCCTCTGTGGGAGGCAGGGAGTGGTTTGGAAAAGAGAGTTATTTAAAATAAGAACTTGGATTTATAAAATCTGGCCCCAGATAAGTAACCGTTATATTTGGTTAGAAAACCAAGCAGAATCTCAATGGAGCTGTTAAAGGAGTTGTAGGTAAGAGACTCACCGAGAAATAGCAAAGCCACATGTAAACTTCTGTGTTCCTTGGAGTTTTTATTGCAGTGCAGATGAGTGTGAGGACATTGTTACCTGCACCTGCTAGCTGTCTTAGCAAGCAGCCCGAGGAGAGAGGCAACTCAATAACTGTGAATGGCAGGACCAGAGGAGAGTGAGCTTAAGACACCTAGGACTGGCTGGTCTGATGTTGCATCTAACACCTTATTCTGAGTTAGAAAGTACAATTTTCTTATTCTAAGTGAGAAAGTCCAGAATTTTCTGTGATCACCAAAATATAATGCCTTAACATAGACCAAATATTTCTGAATCTGAAGCAGATAATTGGATAGAAGTTACCTGGTTTGTTTATAAGATGCAAATTACAGGCCTGTACCCTAGATCAAATGAATCAAAATCTTTGGAAGTGGGGCCAAGATTGTGTATTTTTAATAGGCTGACTTTTTATTTTTATTTTTTATTTATTTATTTTTTTGGTGCTGGGGACTGAACCAGGGTGCTCTACCACTGAGCTATATCCCCAGCCCTTTTGGTATTTTTAAATTTTAAGATAGGGTCTCACTAAGTTGCTGAGTCTGGCCTCAAACTTGTGATGCTCCTTCCTTGGCCTCCTGAGTTGCTAGGATTACAGGTATGCACCTGGGTCAATAAACTGCTTTTTGTCACCTTATAAAGCATCTGATACACACTGAATTTCAGGAATCCCTGGTTGAAAAGACAGTGCTAATGAGAACAGAGTCATATATCTGCTGCCAAATTGTCTGTTTAGGATACTCCGTTTATGCTAGTCACCCAACTTGTAATCCTAACATTATAAGGGGGCTAGAGTGTGCGTGTGTGTTGGGCACAGCACAACCTATCACTACTGCAGACCACAAGTGAACAAATACCTCTATTGCCTATTCTTTAGGGATGGTGGGTATCTTGTTACAAAAACTTGTAGCTGTACTTATTAATAAGTTTCCTTTGGAAGACTGAAGTAACTCCTCTGGGCCTCATTTTTCTCTTCTGAAACATGAAAAGCCAAAGTCAATAATCTCTAAGGTTCCCTTTAGTTCTAAAAAAATGATAATTTTACTTTCCCTTTATAAGCATGTAATAATCAAGCTCTTTTTGCACAAGCTCTTTTATTCCCAGTATAAACCAAATAATTGGGGTAGCAAAGCAGGACATTGATTAGAAAGAGGAAGAGCACAGGACTGGGAGTGAGGGAGCTTAGACTGTGGTCCTGGCTCAATCGTTAATTACCATGACGACACGGGACAGATTGTTTAATGTCTCTGGGCCCCACTTTCCTTATGTGCAAATTAGCACTTTGAGTTAGACAGTTTCAAAGTTCCCTTTCAGCATCTATTTCTTTTAGGAATGAAGATGAAATAGGACATTTTTTTTAGATGAAAAAAAATGAAGAGAATTTGTCACTAGTGAAATGTTAAAAGAATGTTACAGAAGTTTCCCGATGGAAGGCAGATGCCACCCACCAGAGGGAAATCTGGGATCTCAGGAATGAGGGAGGAGCAATCTAATATCTGTTGGTAGATATCTAGGTAAATATAACTGATTATTTTTCTCTTCCTAAGTTCTTTAAAATACATACAATTATTGAAAGCAAAAATTATAGCATTGTCTCATGGAGTTTCTACCTACATATGTATGTTTCTGTGTGTACGTGTGCATGTGTGTGTGTGTGTGTGTGTGTGTGTGTATGTATATGTACCTACATACATATAATCGCTGCAACATAAAGGGTGGAAAGTAAAGGGACCTATATGTTGGTAAGGGTTTTAAATTCCACCTGATTTGGTAAAAACATTAGTGCTAAGTAGACAGAAACATGAAGTTTGTATATTGTGATCCCCCAGAGCAACCACTAAAAACAAACAAATAAACTAAGACATAATAAAAACAATAAATCTGTTGAAGTGGAACACCAAAAAATAGGGAACCAACAAAATAAATGATAAATCCGTAGACCTACATGCAACCAATAATTACATTAAATGTAAATGGTCTAAAACAAACCAATTGAAAGTCAGAGATTATCAGAGATGATCAACTGAAATTGAATTCCATGTATGCATGAGTTTATATGTATAACTATAAAGATCTAATAAAAAAGACAAAGATTGTCAAAATGAATCAATTAAAAAGTATGCAGCCTACAAGAAACTGATATGGATTGTATATGGTAATTTGTAATTATATAAAATTATAATATTAATATAACATATTTGCATATTTCTATAGGTTGCTTAAAAGTAAAAGGATAGATATGCTAAGCAAACACTGACCAAAACAAATACAGGATGAGTATATTAAAATCAGAAAAAAAGAGATTTTTTTAGAAAAAGGAATAGACCAGGGACAAAACACGGACGATTTGCCAACAGGACATACTAACCCTAAGTGTGTCTATCTTTTAACAACAGAACTTCAGAGTACACGAAGTAAGGCTCATGAAACTGAAAGTACAGATGGACAAATCCCAACATGTAACAGCTGAAGACATCGAGGTTGTTTTCTTAGCAATTAATAGAGCAAATGGACAGAGAGTCAGCAGTGACATAGGAGAACTGAGGGACACCATTGGGCAACTGCAGCTCATAACATTTACAGGACACTCCACTCAAAGCTTCATAATGCACGTTATTCCCAAGCGTACACGACATTTACCAGTGTAGACTGTTAACTGGGGGTGTAAAGCAAGCATTAAAGAAGGGTAAAAGAATCATTGTCATACAAATCATGCTCTCTGTTCACACTAGAATTAGACTAGAAGCCAATGACAGAAGGATGACTGATAAGCTGCAGTCATTTTGGAAGATAAATATATTCTTGTATGTGACCTGGTGGCCCATTAGTAGGTATTTACTCGAGTGAACCAAGAACTCATCCATGCACAAAAGCCTGCCCCAGGAAGGTTTGATAGAAGATTTATTAATAGTTGACAAAATAAGAAATAATGTCTTTTCATGGACACATAGATAAACTGTCACACATCATAAAATGGAGTGTGACTTGGCAATGACAAGGAGCAGAATACTGATAGACACAGCAGTATGGATACATCTGAAAGGCTTTACGCTGTGACAGAAAGAAGTTTCAAAAGGTGACATGGTTTATGGTTACCTTTATGTGACATCCTAGACATGGAACTCTGGTTGCCTGGCAGTGGGGACAGTGACCCAGGCGTGACCACAAAGGAGGAACATTATGGGAGTTTTGGGGTGAGAGAACTGTTGTATACCCTCATGGTGGTGGTCACGAGAGTCTATGCAGGTGTTATGACCGACAGACCTGTACATTAAAAAAAGCGATCAGCTTTATTGACCTCATTATTAGTATTCAATTAACTATGTTAAAAACAAAATGAAATAGAAAACAAAAAGATGCGTACTTCCATCCAAAAGAATTTTTTCCCTCAGTCTGGCTACGACTAGCAAAGAATTGCAGAAAGAAAGTAGATGTTCGTCCACCAAATAGTAAATTATGGTATGGTCACATAATTGGATGCAGAAGTTAAAATGAAAGAAGTATAACTCTGGTTTTTGACATGGATACATCCTCAAGCTATATGAGGATATAAAGACTTATTTGTGACGTGTGCATGTCTATGAGTATGCATAGCAGTGCGGACCCATGTAGATCAGCATCAAAGCTGGCAAAATGATTCTTGGTATTAATAGATGAGTATGTAGTAAAACTGTAAATATATGCATGAGAATGATGAACACCGTCTCAGTCCATTTGGGCTGCTATAACAAATATACCATTGGATGGGAAATTTCTCACAGTTCTGGAGGCTGGAAAGTCCAAGATCAAGGTGCAGGCAGATTCAGTCTGGTGAGGACCCTCTCCCTGGTTTTCAGATGACCATCTTCTTGTTGTATGCTCACAGGGTGGGAAGGAGCGCTGGTCTCTTCATCCTCTTAACAGGCACTAATCCTATTCATGAGGGGTTCACCCTCATGCTCTAGTTACCCCACAAAGCCCTCACCTCCAAATATCCTCTTGTTAGGGATTTTGGCATCAACTTATGAGATTGAGAGGAACACGAACAGTCAGTCTAGGAAGCAACGGATTCAGCATTGTGGTTATCTATGGGATCCAAGTGAGAGAATCTGGAATGATCTCTTTCTTAAAAAAACAGATCTGAAGAATATATCACGTGATGTTAAAATGTGACCAAGTTGGGTGGTGATCTACAGATGTTGGGCATGTTCTATTATATTGTATTCTTACGACATTTCCTTAAAAATTTGACTTCATGGTATCATATTCTGGGCTATTTTAGTTTCTTGTTTAAAATTGAAATTATTAATAGAAACATAGAAATGTAAGAATTGTGCATGTTTATGGGATTCCATGTGATGTCTTGATACATGTATACATTGTATAATATTTAAATCAGGTTAAACACCTCTATTTTCTCAAACATTTTTCATATTTTATTATCTTAAAGAGACAGTTGAGATGGGGTAGGGGTCTTGATGTTAAGATGAAACAGGTTAATAAGGGTCAACCGGCAGTAAACTCATTCTATCTGAGCCTGATGGTGCATGCCAAAAATCACAACTACTCAGGAGGCTGAGGCAGGAGGATTGCAAGTTTGGGTCCAGCCTGGGCAGCTTAGTGAGACCCTGTTTTAAAAATACAGATTAAAAAAGTAAGAGACTGTGGATGTAACTCAATGGCAGAGTGCTTGCTTGGTATGTGTGAGGGCCTGGATTCAATTTCCAGACTAGGTTCAAAAAATGCTCTATTTTTTATTGTTTAATCAATTATTTTAGTATTTAATTAATTTAATTTAATAAGAATCAACTAACATTTTTTATTATTTGATTTTTTAAGTTATTTAATTTCTATGTTTCTGTTAATAATTTTAAAAAGGGATTGAACCCAGAGGTGCTTAACCACTGAGCCACACCTCCAGCTCTTTTATTTTTTAAAATTTATTTATTTATTTTTTAGGTGTAGATGGACACAACACAGTGCCCTTTTATTTTTATGTGGTGCTGAGGATCCAACCCGGGTCCTGCCCGTGCTAGGTGAGTGTTCTACCTCTGAGCCACAATCCCAGCCCCCTTCCAGCCCTTTTATAAATTTTTACTTTTTATTTTGAGACAAGAGGGTCTTGCTAAGTTGCTGAGACTGGCTTTGAACTGCAATCCTCCTGCTTCCTCAGCCTCTGGAGCTGCTGGGATTACAGGCGTGTGCCACCGTGCCCTGGCTATTCCTTTTTAGAGAACAAGAATATGATAAAGGACAAAGAATATGAGTAAGAACAATGAACTGAATTTATATTTCAGAAGGGGAAGAGATCCACGCTCTGAGCAGCGCCCGTGCCCGTGTCTGTGCCACGAGAGTGTTGGCTGCCAGGCTGGTGACAACATTGTGTTCCTGTTTCGGCTTTTGCCACCTTGACAGCACAGCTATTCTGAGACGGTGCGAAGTGGGGACGTTTTGGGGTCTCTAGAAAATCATCCTAAAGTCCATTAGCTGTGGCTCAGCAACTCCTAATCCATGATGTGAATTCACAGCAAGTGCGTGAGGCAAACATCCAACAAACGTAACACAAATAAATACCTTTGATGTGGCTCGAAGTTCAGTCTCAGAACATCAATGCAGCTAAAATAAACAGACACGACTCCAGAAAGCCTTGGCATGAGCACAGGTCTTCATTCGCTGACTTTTGACGGAGAGGCGAGAATCACATTGTCCAGGTCTGCAGCCAGCAGTCCTCCTGCTCCCTAAAGGTCCATGGGTCCTGCTCGTCACAAAGCCTGCACCTGTGGTCTCCTTTTCTCCCTCTGCACCCTGGTCCAGACTCCCACAAACGCCACCCACCATGCTTGTTCCCTTATTTCACCGCCCCTCCAATCCTTCCACCTTGGGGGACAATCTCTCTGTGCCCACCAGTTGCCATGTTCCTCACTCCCTACGCAGTTCAGCCCAACAGAGTTCTGTTACCTGCCCGGAAGAACGTCAAGTATATACTATATGATAATGTAATATTTATCAAATTAAACTGACTTTGTTTGTTTTTATTGTGGGACTAGGCATTTGAACCTATGGGGCTCTCCACCACTGAGCTACACAACCAACACTTTACAAATTTATTTCGAGCCAGGCGCAGTGGTGCATGCCCATAATCCCAGCAACTTGGGAGGCTGAGGCAGGGGAATCGCAAGTTCAAAACCAGCCTCAGCAAAAGCAAGGCGCTCAGCAACTCAGTGAGACCCTGTCTCTAAATAAAATACAAAATAGGGCTGGGGATGGGGCTCAGTGGTTGAGTGCCCCTGAGTTCAATCCCCAGTACCTCCTCCCCACCCCCCCACCCCCCATAGGGTTTCACTAAGTTGCTGAGGCTGGCCTCAAACTTCAGATCTTCCTGCCTCAGCCTCCAGAGTAGCTGGGATTACAGGCATGTGCCACCACACCTGGTTAATTGGTTGCATTAATTTGATTCTGTCTCATGGAGAATCATAAAATTATCAATTATAATTGGTATGAGTGCCATAACATCATCTTAATTCTCATTTTTTAAAATTAAAAAAAAAATTTTAACTGATCATCTTAACTCTCTTAGTGCTATTCTTGTTTCTTTATTTTGGACGCAGGTTGAAAAGTGAGAGGTGATCAGTCCTCTACGTACAGACAGTGCCTGCAGCCAAGCCTGTGCTGACGAGCCAGGCTCTTCTCGAGAATTAGGCCACGTCCTACCTTTCACTTCCTCTGTGTCCACCTGGTAGCCAGGAAAGGCAGAGAACCTGACGGCCTCTATGTGCTCCCTGTGTTCCTCCCTAGATGTGTGGCCACACGTTGTGAATAACGATCTGGATTTAGGGTCCACTTCCTGACTTTCCATGTGGTCTTACAGTGAGGCAGGGTGTTAGAAACCATGGCTCTCTTATCCGAGAAAATACAGGGAGTGTAGCTACCACAACAGGTGCACATGCTGAGCCTTCACTTCCCTTTGGGGTTCTAGAGGGACAAGTCACCGGCCGCCACGGAAGCCTCTGGTGTCTGGATAAGCCCTTGCCAAAGTTTACTCCATTTACCTGAGTCTGTGTGAGTCCTAGGGAAAAGATGCTTATCTCCGTTCACATTCTATCCTATCCGTGATCTGCGGCCATATCTGGTCCTCTGCTGGGGAGGGCCACCTACTCCTCCATACATGGTGGAGTAGAAAGGAGGGAGGAGCTGTGGGGAGAGATGGTGGCGTAAGTGGAAGCGAGAGAGGGAGCCGAGGAAGCTGAACTCATTTCTTAACCACCTCCTCTTGCTCTAATCCAGTCCTGCCAAACCTGCCTCCAGTCTAGAGAAAACCAACCCAGACTCTCTAGAAAAACATTAATCTCCTGAGAGAGGATCCCTCATGACCCCTAAGGCCTCCGAAGCCCCTGCCCCACCTCAACACAGGGACAATGGGCAATTAAGCCACAGCCTGAGTTGAGGTGGGGACAACCTGGATCTAACCACAGCAGAAGGCAGCAGATCTGATGGGGGACGAGCCATGTGTAGCTGCAGGGAGCCCAGCGGTGGCTTATTTTCATGATGTATTTATTTTTAATTATACACAAAAGACCCATGAGTACTTTCCCCTTGTAACACATTTGGTCACTGTACAGGATTTAGAGTAGCTGCCAGTTCCTGCCTTCTCTCCTCTATGCCAATGTCTTTCCTAAGAAAGTAACCATTGTTGGTTTGATGTGACTCCTTTCAATGCAATATACACTCCAGTCGCTTTTGTTGTTCGTCTTCCCTACCAATAAATCAGAGAAATGCAAATTAAGGCAACTGATGAGGGACATTTTTTCCCTTTTCTTTCCACTGTAAAAACAAACAAAAAAACAAACAAACAAGAAGAATGAAACTATCCAGAAATGATTAGGACTTGGGGAAGAACTTATAAATTGGAGCAACAGTTCCGGAAGTTAATTTGGTCATGTAAATGGGTATGGGACTTTATATCAGTCGGGGCTCAGTTAGGGGACTGAACGCCCACCAATTATTTGAGAAGGAAAAATTTAATAAATGGTTAACTAGTGAATGTGATAAGGGGCTTCTAAGGAGTCTAGAAGAAGTAGCAGCTGCAAGAACAGCAACAGAAATAGAAATCCAGGCTGAGGAAGAGTGGACCGTGAAGGAACTGAGTTCTGGGAAGCTGCACCCACCGGAACCCAAGGCTTAAATTTAGACCTTTTGTAGAAGAATGAGTCTACCACGGCAGGCCATGTTGATGTGTAGGTGGGACGGGGAGAGAGACCTGTGGCCATGACCCAGCTACAGTGGACACAGGCCCAGGGTGGAAGTGTGAGGGAGGGAGTGTGGCTCAAGAGTGTGGTTGGGGCTGGGCTCCCATAAAATGGAGGATTGGGGAGGGGGTGTGGGGGGGGTGTTGGGTCTTCCTGCCCTCTGGTGCCCTCTAGTGACAAAGCCTGTCACTGTGCCAATAGTCAGGGAGAAAGGCTCCAGGGTCTGGCTCTGGTTTAACCAGGCAGGGTCAAGAAGGGTGGAGTTGGAACTGGGAGATTAAGAGCTGGGCAGATAACTGGAACAAACTTTGACCACTGAATTTCATTTCCAAAAACTAAGAAAATGGTTAAAGGTGTACATAATCATTTAGATAAAGAATGGTGGTTGCTGTATAGCAAGAGAAATTGAAACAAACTCAAGGTTTGGAAAATTAAGAACTGCTTGAGAAATTAGTGGTTTATCTGTAAGACAAAGCTGTATTTATTTATTATCATGAAGCATGTTTATATTATTATATGGGGAAAATGTTAATGATAACAATTGTGGTGGCCCATTAAAAACATATTCATACATCTGTGAAGAGTTTGGCATCTTATTCCCCAGCTCCTTGGTCTAATATCTAGCTCATAATTGTTCAGTATCTTTAATGAACAAGTGTATTATATTAGTTTCCTAAGGCTATTGTAACAAAATGCTACTAACTGGCCACAAAGAACAGAGATCGGTTCTCTCGTGATTCTGGACACTGGACATCTGAATTGAGCACCAAGTTCCCTTTGGAAGCTCTGGGGGAGGACCTTCCTGGCTTCTTCCCGCCATTGAAGGCTTAGGACATTCTTAGTATGTGGCAGAATCACCCCAATTACTCTGCTTCTCTCTTCAGGTGGCCTTCTCTTTTGTCTCAAGGTTTTCCTCTTCTGGTAAGGACATGTGTCATTGGATTTAGGGCCTAATGGATAATCCAGAATCATCTCGTTTGATACCTGTTGGGTTGACCCCAAAGGCTCTGTCCCCCCTGGTGGTGCTCTTGGGGAGGTGTGGGAACTCTAGGGGGTGGGGCCTCCTTGGCAGAGGTGGGTTGCTGGGGGCATGCCCTCAAGGGTATGTTATGTTATGTTGCTGACCCCTTCCTTCCTCCCTCTGCTTCCAGGCTTCCATAAGGGGAGCAGTTTTGCTCTGCCACAGCGCCCCCTTCATGACGTTGTGCCTCAGTGCAGGCCCCCAGTGAGGGGACCCAGCGACTGTGGCTGGAACCCCTGAAATCATGACCCCAAGGAGACCTTCTCCTCCTAGGTTGACTCTCTCACGTGTTTCCCAGCAATGGAAACCGACTGACAGGAGGGCCTTCATTTAACTACATTTGTCTTTGCAAATCCTTTTTTTCCAAATAAAGTCATACTTATGGATTCTGGGTGGACACATCTTTGGGAGGGTGGGATGGGGGGTGAGTACCACCAAACCCCTGTGTGTAAAAATAAACACACGGCAACATCTTACAGTGGCTTCTTTGGATTTTAGGACTTATGGAGATTCTGTTTTCTTTTTCTCCCTTTCTCTCTTCATTGCAAGTATTTTTAATGCTTTTCATGCAAAAATCTTCACACTACTTTGAAGTAAGAGGAAAGTGAAAAAGTATTTGGCAGATGAAGAATGAGAGACCATTTTGTCAAGTGCCAAACTCATCATCTTGAAGATACGGCTGAACTTGGGGTTCACAAAACTCAAGTGATTTTATCCACTTAGAGAAGGAAGGAGTCCGAGAAGGCGGCTCAGACAGAGGGGGAACTCCTCTAGAAAGAGACCTGTGCCCATTTACGCTCTATGGAAAATTAAAGAGCTCCCTGCTGAGAGCCGGCCCAGGGCAGCTGGTCACCAGAAATCCACCTTCTGCCCTCACTCACCGGCTAGGGCAACAGATTGAAATTGGACTCTCCCTGTGGATTGTCCTTAAAGAAAAGGGGGACAGTAAAACACATGTCCCCGAATCCCCCTGTTCTGTTCCCTGAAACCACCTGGTTAAGGGAACACGAGAGCAGGCTGCTCTGGGAGGTCTGGGTGCCTATTGTCTTGAAGGGCACTGGCTCTCCTTCCCGCACACTGGGAACTAGGGCAAGGTCATGTCCTCTGTAGAAGGCAGCCGGGACAGTTGCTCCCGGGATGCTGGCCATCCAGACAGGCCGATGCTGATGCTGTCACAGCTTCTGCAGCCCAAGAGAGTGGGGACAGGCGTGGAACTGAGGGCCCAGTGGGGAGGATACGTGAAATGTCCAGGTGGCCGCTGCTGCAGAGAACACCATGAGGTGGGGGGCCCTGCCTGGTGAAGCACCTTGAGGGACAGAGGTGCTGTCTGCCAGCTTGTCACCACTGGACTGCCCTGGAGCAGTCCCTGGCCTCTCGCCTGCTTTCCCCAGTGAGTCACGGGTCTTGCGTTTCATCCCTGGGCACTTTCTTTGGCCTCTCGTCAACCTGCCCGCTGCCCTGGCCCACCGGGGCGGTGGACGCCCAGCTTCCCTTTCTGACAGTGCGGCCTCCTCCCCCTGCTATGATTCACTGGGGAATTCTTAGAAGATGTTGTTCTATTAAAAATAGGAAGATCTGTGACGTCAAACGATCGGAGGATGGAAGGCGTTTCAAAAGGCTGTCATCTTCTTTTATTTAGAGAGGAGGAAAGGACAGAAAACATGGGCGTCAGGACACAATTCTCTCTCTCATTTCTCTTAAGGCTGTAGGGGTTCAATTTCTGTCTCTTTGGGGGACTCATTTTTGTTCTGAAGCTTGATGTCTGAGCTTATAAAGCAGCTGCACATCAAGGGTTGGACTCAAGCTTCTGTGTCATCTGGGTAGAAAGTAATGTTTTAAAATCAGACGAATTAAAAAAAAAACAATAATCCCTTGTTCATCCAAGGAAAAGGCGAGTGTGTGCTATGATCTTTAACAAGCATCGTCTGACTTCAGATGGACACTGATCAATAGTGATGTGGACGTGTTAAAATGTCAGTGAAATGGATACACACCTGAAATGTAAGCGCACACACAGATTTTTTATAACCAGAACAGAGGTTGGAAGATCTTTTCTGTCCAGGGCCAGATAGTAAATATTTTCGGCCTCGTAGGCTGGCTTGTTTCTGTGGTACTGACTCATCTCTGTCATTGTGTACAAAAGCAGCCAGAGACGGTATGTAAATCCGTGGCAGTGGCCGTGTTCCAATAAAGCTTTATTTGTAAAAACAGGTGGGAGGCCAGGTTGAGTCTAGGGGTGGGATTTTGCTGAGTCCACTGGAAGAGAACACCAGTCTCCAGAGTGTACCAGGAAGAGTGGCTTTCTGGAATTGGGGACAGCAGATTTTTTTTCTTGTTCTGTGACTTTCTGGTAAGAAGGAAATGGCAACAGATTTGCAGTTATATGTGCTTTTCTTGGGAGAGTAATTTGAGCTAAATGATGATTGACATGAAAGGGAGAAAGAGAACAGGAACCTCTGTCTTTGTGAAATAAATGGTTGGAATCTCAGAGACAAGAATCCTATTGACAATCTTTCTGGACTCTGTATTTAACAAGCATCGTCCTGACTTCAGATGGACACTTATTCTGGGCACAGGTTTAGTACCTGTATTTTAGGTCCGTCTTATCCCATGGAGCTTTAATCCTATGGAGTTGTGTGGAGCCATGTGTTCTCTATACCATTACGTGGCTGGGTCTGTAGGTAGTGATGACCCACCAAAGGGGTTTGAATGACTTCCTGGGTTTGTGACGTCATTGATTCAAACTTATTTGTCTTCCCTATGGAATATTTGACTGCAAGATAAAATTCGAGAGGAAAGTGTATCATGTTTCCATTGCTGTTACCAAAATAGCGACCAGAGCAACTTAGAGGAGAAAAAGTTCATTTTTGGCTTAGGGTCTCTGAGGTCCAGTGCATGGTTGGCTGACTCCATTGCTCTGGGCCCAAGGTGAGGCAGAACAGTAGGGTGGAAGGACGAGGCTGAGGAAATCTCCACTCCTGGTGAGCAGGAAGCAGGGAGAGGGAGGGGAGGGGGCTGCACCTACCTGGGCATGCTCCTCCCTCTCCCCCAAGCCGACAGGTAGTCCATTGGAACGAGGATGGATTGATTAGGTCACACATGTAGAGGTGTAATCATTTCACCTCTGAATATTCCTGCATTAACACAGGAGCTTTGGGGAGACACCTCATGAACAAACCTTAACAGTAAGAGAGTAGAAATGAACAATATTTTGGAAGAAACGTTGATGGAATATAGTTTTATTTTGGGGTCAACTGAGACTGAAACGAAATAGAACAGATCAAAAACCACAAAGAACAAAGCAACAACAACCAGGGAGGACCGAGCACATTACCTGAAGGACACGCGTTGAGTGAGATGACCTGTATTTGATAGTTTTTTTTGTTGGTCGAGGAAATGGCTCACCTCCCACCTCTTCATTTTGAAATCAAATGATTCAACGCTTATTTAACCAAATCATATAATATACATCCACTCATGTAGCTCCTTACTATTCCCTGCGCTAGGGGAGTTCTCTGGTGAGCAGATGCTGGAATAGAATAAGGAGAGCAAGAAGGAGCCACGTGATGTGACTGAGCGCCTCATGGGAGCAGGGAGTCTGCTGGAGGAGTCCTGCGCAGGGTGGGACATTTGTGCTGGGCTTTCCCTAATCCCTGGAAGGGCGGCCACGGGAGGAAGTGATCTTGGCTACCACTACCATGACTCACTTCTTCTTGGGAGAGTCCAAGGAAGTTCTAGCCTTAAAGGCGGAGGAGCACCATAATGAGGTTCAGGCTGGAGGCTGTCCACCACTCACACTCCTGCTGCTAGGCGGCCGGTACGCTCTTGAATCACACTCCCTGGAGTGGCACGACTCCAAGTTTGACACGTTCTTCCTGCTCAGTGCAATTCTTTTTCCAGTTGGTGTGCTTCGGCCTCCGGATTGGTCGGTGGTTTTGATCTTGCCTTTTTATGATGTAGTAGAAGTGGCTGCAGGTATCAATCCAAATCTCCTGGCGGGTTTTTCTTCATCTGCTCTTTGCATTGAGGTTCCCCAGACATCTGGGCTTATTCCCCTTTCCTTATTCTATTGACGCTTTCTGGAAGATCTTCACCACTTTCACGGTCTAATGTAGCCTATTTAATAAGAGGGGATCTTTTGTGGCAGGCATCACCTATACATGGATAATGATTTGTTATATCAATTCGGACTATACTTAGGGGCATAAAAACCAAAAAACCCCAACAATGGTTTTGATGTAAAATGAGCCTGCAGGTTCCCAGTCTAGGGATGGTCTGGTCTGTAGTGATTAGGATCCATCTATGTTACTGCTCTGCCATCCTCCTGAATGGCTTCCATCTTCAAGCTCACACGTGGACAAAATGGCTGTTGGAGCTCTGGCCATCACATCCCTGGCCTTGGCAGAATAAAAGTAGCAAAGTGAAAGAGTAAAGAGAGTCTACCTCCCTTTGAGGCACACAAGCTTAAGTAGGTTTCTTAGAAGTCTCACACATATTCTCCGTGGGAACAGAGTCATGTGACTGCACCTAGCTACAGGGAAAGCTGAGAACACTCCACAATAATCCCAACATTTCCTCCTCTACGACTATGCCATTAACAACTCTTTAAACCCCAATCTCTCATTTTAGACTCTTTCCCTCACTTTCCATATTCGATCTGTCCTGCGGTCTTGCGAATTCTCTCCTAATTATTTTTTAATTCTCTTCCCCGTTACTTCCCACAGAGTCTCCACATATTCTGCCCTCATTATTTTCCGACTAGAGGGTTTTGATATTGCTTTACTCACCTGAATCTTACACCCCTGGTTCATTCTTCATGCTGTTGCTGAAGCTAATTTTGCAAAGTGTGCATCTGAAGGTGCACTTTTTAGTTGAGGACCTCCACTCCTTACATACTAGAGGCCCAACTCTTTCGGGAGGCGTCATCCATGGTCTGCTGACTGTCCTCTCTCGTCTTTCTCTTTGGCTACTTGCTGGGCACCTTGCGTCTTCTCCACGTTGTGTTAAACCTATTGTGAAATACGTAGCACACCCAGGCAGAGCTGAGCCATGTGAAGATGTAAATCTTAAATTCTGTTTTACCTTTCTGCATTACACCCCCACCTGGAAGCTCTTGGAATCCACACTCTTCCGGCAAATCTCAAAGGAGTTCTTCCTCTTTGAGAAGACGACTCCGAGCTTGTTGACTCTAGGGGAGAGCTGGTGAGTCTGGATGTGAACATGTCATGTGAGGAGGATGGTGTGAAATCCAGGTGGAAAGGTCTGGTGCCTGAGGAGGCTGGGGGTGGGGAGATGGGACAATAAGAACTTTGTTGAGGTCAGCACGGAATGCACGATGCTTTCAGGGAAGGGGATGAGGTAGAGGGCTGTAGGGGGGATACTTCCACGTGTTTGGCTGCAAGTAATAGAAACGTAACCAGTCCTGGCACACTTCCAAGCAGACCCGCTGTCATTCAAGTCTGTGGAGGTGCAAGACCAGCTTCTGAAGCCACAGCTCAGTGTGGGCCTCCTGGCTCTTGGCTCTCCCTCATGATGGCAAGATGGCACAGCTCAGTGCTGCTTATTCTTAAGTGACAACATCCCAAGAAGAAAGGAAGGGTCAGGAGGAGATGGTATTCTTAGTACGTACCTCTTTTATAGCAAGTCAAGGTATTTCTTAGATCCCCCTGGAGGTCTTCCGTTACCACGGATCAGGGATGGATAAGATGCCTGTCTGGTGTGGCTTGAATGTGGTTTTTCCTCCCAGAAACTCGTGTTGAAGTCTGATGGCCACTGTGGTAGTTTGGAAGAGGGGGAAGGGTTAAGAGGTGATGAGGTCCCTCAGAGGCACTAGTGGGTCATTCTGGTGGGAGGGGGTTGTTATAAGGTGAGCCCAGCTCCTCCTTCCTCCCACACAAACCTGCCGACCCTTTTCCTTTCTGCCACGTTACCATGCAGCCTGAGGCCAACACGTTGTGTAGCTGCCTGACCTTGGGCTTCCAGCCTCCAGAACTGTGAATTGAAAGTAAATCTCTCTTCTTGATAAATCACCCCATCTCAGTAGTAGACTCAGCTACTCCCAGAATATCAATTGCTATCAGAGGGGAACCCCTTGCTGCGCATGGTAGGGCCTGGGCACTTCTTCTGTCAGTAATGCAGAAGGAAGGATGCCAAGCAGAACCCAGGGTTCGTGGAGGCCCCAGACTGAACCTCAACACTGAGAGAAAGGAGAACAGGAAGCTAAGGGTCAGAAAGTGATTGGCAGGGTCAAATGTTGCAAAGACGTCAAAAAAGAACAAGGACTGAAATAAAGAGACTTGAGAGTGTAATGGTGAAGAAATTGCTGGTGAAGTCCCAGAGCAGCTCCCTCCGCGGAGTGGCTGGGTTGCAAGCAGAAGGCCATGGAGCTCAGGAGCAGTCCCCGGATGTGGGGCAATGGGTGGAATGTGGGTTTGTGGTGGGAAGGGAAGGTAGCTCAGGTGGGCCACAGAATGAGTGAGAACAGAGAGGTTCTTTATTTTTCAATCTGTTGTTTTTAGTTCTACATGACAGTAGAATGCATTCTGACATATCATACATACATAGAGTACAACTTCCCATTCTTGTGGTTGAACACAATTGGAGCTACACTGGTCGTGTGTTCATATGTGGACACAGGAAAGTTATGTCCGATTCATTCCACTCTCTTTCCTATTCCCATCCTCCTCCCTTCCCTTCATTTCCCTTTGTCTGATCCAATGAGCTTCTATTCTTCCCTTCCCCCCTTATTGTGTGTTAGTATCCACATATCAGAGAGAACATTTGGCCTTTGGTTTTTTGGGACTGGCTTATTTCACTTACATGACAGTCTCCACTTCCATACATTTACTAGCAAATGCCAGAATTTCATTCTCCTTTATGGCTGAGTAATATTCCATTGTGTATATATACCAAATTTTCTTTATCCATTCATCTGTCAAAGGACATCTGGGTTGGTTTCATGGCTTAGCTATTTTGAATCGAGCTGCTTTAAACATTGATGTGGCCATGTCACTATAGTATGCTGATTGTAAGTCCTTTGGATATATACAGAAGAGTGGGATAGCTGGGTCAAATGGTGGTTCCATTCCCAGTTTTCTGAGGAATCTGCATACTGCTTTCCAGAGTGGTAGCACCAATTTGTAGTCCCACCAGCAATGTAGAGTGTGCCTTTTCCCCACATCCTCACCAACATTTATTGTTGCTTGTAGTCTTTTTATTTTTTTATTGGTTGTTCAAAACATTACAAAGCTCATGACATATCATCTTTCATACATTTGACTCAATTGGGTTATGAACTCCCATTTTTACCCCAAATACAAATTGCAGAATCACATCGGTTACACACTCACATTTTTACATAATGCCATATTAGTGACTGTTGTATTCTGCTACCTTTCCTTTCCCCTACTACCCCCCCTCCCCTCCCCTCCCATCATCCCTCTCTACCTCATCTGCTATTGTTCAATTCTCTCCCTTGTTTCCCCCCCCTTTCCCCTCACATCCTCTTCTATGTAATTTTGTGTAACATTGAGGGTCTCCTACCATTTCCATATGCTTTCCCTTCTCTCTCCCTTTCTCTCCCCCCACTCATCTTTGTTTAATGTTAATCTTTTCCTCATGCTCTTCCTCCCTGTTGCTTGTATTCTTAATAGCTGCCATTCTGACTGGAGTGAGATGGAATCTCCCTGTAGTTTTAATTTGCATTTCTCTAATTGCTAGAGATGTGGAACATTTTTTTTTTCCATATATTTGTTGACCCTTCGTATTTCTTCATCTGTGAAGTGCCTGTTGAGTTCTTTTGCCCATTTATTGGTTGGGTTATTTGTTGTTTTGGTGTTAGGGTTTTTGAGTTCTTTGCCTATCCTGGAGATTGATGGGGAGAGGTTCTTTAAAGCTGAGAGGGTGAGCTGTTCACTGGGAGGTGGGAAGGGGTCAGCGGAGGAAAGAGATGGACAGGATATGAGAAGAATGGAGAAATGTGGGTCTCCTGGGCACTCTGGAGGGCAGAAGGGAAAGGTTTGTTTTCAGAGAAGAAGCTTCAGGGAAGAATGAGAAAAGTTGGTGCGTGTTTTCAGATGAAACACAGAATCCCCGAGTGGCTCTTGGAGAAGCAGGAGATCTAGTCATCTATGGAATTGACCCAGATAAAAGTTTAGAGTAGAAGAAAGGAATAAATTAGAAGCGGTGGCTTAAATTGAGCGATTGGAACATGAAGAATAAGGACGATTTTTTTTTTTTTCAAATTTAGAATAGTTACAAAACAAAACAAGACAAAGACAAAAACAGACTCTTAGGAAGTTAAATTTGATGACTAAAGGGAAAGAAAGCTAGAGACTTATAAATTTTCTTGAGATGGGAAGAGTTTATAGACGAAGAAGAATTTGACATAGAGCATCTATTTTTGTTTTTCTTCCCAATCTCCTGCTGTTTGTGAGATAACAAATGATGCTTCTCACTCCCATGTTGAACTTCTCTCTGTTGAAAGATGCCACGTTACTGTTCCACTATTCATAAAGGAAGGCTTTGATGTCCAGCCTCACTCAGGATGGGCCAATGGAGAATCAGTCTCTGGAATGGAATTCAAGTCAGTTAAACCAAGACACAGAAAGGGCACATGGAGTGTCTATGACAGGTTGGGTTTTGAGGTGACCCAAAAAGAACAACACCCCTCTAAGCTGCCTTAGTTGTAAAGAGTTAAAAATAGACTCAAGAATCAAACAGATGGAGATAAAAACATTGCCTTTGTTACTCATAAAGCTCTGTGTCATGGGGCATGGCTCAGATCTGGCCAACGGGCTTATTCATGGTCCCTGGGATCAAACTTGCATCACTCACCCAAACCGGAGGCCTCCCTTGCACAAAGGATCCTGTCCCAATAATCTTTCTGGAAGGCCAAGAACAGAGGAGAACACACAGGGAACACAGGTTTCCTCCAGGTGGCTGGTTCTTCCAAGAGAGGGCCCGGGTGCTGCCCTGAGCAAACTCCTTTGCCAAACTCATCAATCAGGTAAGTCACCTCCTCTTCCCCTGGGGAGTCCTGGGGGAAGGCAGAGAGTCCCAAGGTAGAACCGGAACTGAACCCTTTCCGTGGGGTAGAAATGAAGTACCCCATCCAGAGACAAGGCACTGTGTTGGGCGTGGGATGCTTTTTACATAAAGGCAAATCACAAACCTGAGTCTCCCAGGAACTCACGGTGTCGCCCGAGAGAGGAGGAATGGTGTGTCCCGGGAGCAGAAATATGTGCAAAGGGGAGGGCAGGTGGTCCTCAGGAAGAAATGGAAGAAGCTGAAGTTGGAGGAAGTCCGTCAGCGGAGCCTTCACCAGCCCTGCCAAGGAGGCTGGCTGTTACTGGAGAGAGTCGTGGGAGGCTGTGGAAATTTTCTGACACAGCTGGGTTTTAGGAAGCAGGGTGTATAGGGTAGGTTGGATGGAGGCAGCCAAGGCCTGAACCAGGCAGTGTTCAGTAGAAATGCCGAGACGGGAACAGTGTGAGGACTGGACATGGGGAAGTGGTGGTGGCTTGGAGTTCCAGGGGGCAGCAGAGGACAGAAGGCAGCTCCATCTTGCACCCATCATCTCCGTGTGGCTCAGCCTCCTGGATGCCAGGGGTAAGGCCCCAAGCACGTGCGAGAGGCAGGCATGGTGGCACATGCCTGGAGTTCCAGCCACTGTGGAGGCTGAGGTGGGAGCGTCCCTCAAACCCCTGAATTTGACATCAGTCTGGGCACCATAGCAAGACCCCATCTCAACCAAACCAAACCAAACCAAACCAAAACACGAAGGATATATAACGTTAAAGGACATTCCAGGACAAAGGAGAAGTCCACGTGTTTGTTTTGAGATAGGTGGAGTTGGGTAGGTTGGAAATCTCTGTGCAAAGAGTTAGAAATAAACAGAGACGCCCACAGACACTGAAGCAGTTAATGAGCATCTGCTCTATGGTGAGCCCCGACCGTGGGACTAACGAGCAGTCCAGGTTCTTGTCCTCCTGAGTCCTCATGAGGCCTCAACCCTCATCCAGTAGTCCCAGATATTAGAGGAATCCCAGAGACCAGAGCCTTTAGTGTCTTAGTCATTATTTCAAAGTATCCCGAGGGAGGAAAAAATCAGTTCTGTTTAGTAAGAAGTTAGCTCAAAAAAACATAATAAGTATTCACATCCTAACAACTTAGTAACTGTTTTTTATTGGCGGCGGGTGGGGGGGGAGGTACTCGGGACTGAACTTGGGGGCACTCAATCACTGAGCCCCAGCCCCAGCCCTATTTGGTATTTTATTTAGAGACAGGGTCTCACTGAGTTGCTTAGAGCCCCGCTTTTGCCGCGGCTGGTTTTGAACTCCTGCCTCAGCCTCCTGAGCCTCGGGGGTTACAGGCATGTGCCACTGTGCCCGGCCTTAGTAACTGTTTTAAAAATACATACAAATAGAAAGAAAATATATTTTAATTTAATTCTTAAACCCCGAGGGTACTTCCCAGTGACATGTGTCACTGTCTTGTATTCCACAACTTCTCCAACATTAGAGCCAGGTTGGACATCGCCACCCTCATTTCCTTTTCTGTGTTGATTTCCATGTGGCGCCTGCTTATTTATTTATTTTAAAAGTCACATCAGCTGTCCCCAAACCCAACTTTGCCAAAACAGAATGTCATCTAAAGGAATGCAGTGACCTCATGCTGAAGCTGTAAACTACCTCCAACTAGAAATCCTCAGTGCCCAACAGATGTCAACTCTCCTCGAGTTTCCCTGGAGATATGAAAATATTCCGGAACACTCCGAGTTCACCACGCTGCCCTGGGGCACCTCAATACCTTGAGGGCCTCAAAGAAGATCTTTGGAGGGAAAGGCGGCTGGATGGAGACAGCAACAACGAAAGACCGGTCCAGGCAGTGAGGGCTCCTGCAGGGGCCTTCCAAACAGAGCAAGGACAGTTTATTTTCGGGGGGGTGGGCGAGGTACCAGAGGTTGAACTTAAGGGCACTTGACCACTGAGCCCCATGCCCAGCCCTATTTTATATTTTATTTAGAGACAGGGTCTCACTGAGTTGCTTAGAACTCCCTTTTGCTGAGGCTGGCTTTGAACCCATGATCCTCCTGCTTCAGCCTCTCAAGCCACTGGGATTACAGGCGTGCCCCCCCCCCCCGCCCCCCCCCCCCCCCCCCCGTGCCAGGCTGTAGCAATAGTTTTGAGGAAGTCTTGTTCATGAAGGAATATGGAGTATTTGAGGCATTTATTGTATTTCTGGACACTTATTATCTGATTTTATATCTACATATTCATATTGACTTTGTACATTGATAGATATATTGACATACATAGTGTTCGTCTGTATATCACAAGGAACATAGTCTATCTATTCTCTGTTGTTAACTGTACCCATCCATCCATCCATCCATCCATCCATCCATCCGTCCGTCCATCCACCATCTACCTGAACACACACACACACACACACACACACACAAACACACACACACATGTCTTTTTGCTGTTGCAGGGGAGAAGAGTGGAAGTTCACTCGAGGAGCCTCAGACTGTGCCCCGCTCAGGCTGGGAAGCCTGATTTGTGGAGGAACCAATTAGCAGGGTCTCAGAAGTTCTTCCAGTAATCTCTGGCAGCCAGGGAGCAGGAACAGAGAAAATGAATGGCTGGCTTCATTCAGAGTCAGGGATTTGTGGCAGAGAATCAAGAGGTTGGAAGGTGTGAGGATTTCAAGTGTTCTCTGCCTCCATCTCAAAGCACAATTCACACAAGGGCTTAGGGAGGGCTTGGTGGCTCCATCCGTGATGCTTTCCCGTTGGCTGCCTATTGTCCCCGTGACTGCACAGGGTCACCCACAGACCCGAGGATGTGACTGCTCCTTCCAACCCCAAGTCAGTGTGGGGAGTGTGGCCTGGCTCTGGACAGAGGCTCCAGGGTCCCTGGGATTTCTCTCAGTCCCTCGAGGAAGCACACGGCTAGATTTGCCTGTAACTAGTGACGTATGAACATTGGCCTCTCCCCCTTTGTGTTAGGTTTTCACTAACAACATGGAAAAGATACTTTTTAATCTTTATTTTTTGTCCATATACATAGGATCTTGTGGCAGGTGGCTTCTACAAGGACTTCCGAGACCTCTGCCTGCTGGTTCCCATGTGTCATGAAGTGTGTCTGAATCTAGCGACCTACAGCTAATGGGAAGAAAAATGGGAGAAGTGATGGGATGTCACTTCTGAGATTGGGACATGAAAATTGTGACTTCTGTCTCTTTTTCCCTCTCTTGTTTTGTGGTGAGCTGTCCTATGCAGGGACCCCCTGCGTGGCAAGGAAATGAGGGTCACTTCCATCCAATGGCCAGAGAAGCCCTGGGGCTCTCAGCCAAGCAAACTGTGAACTACCAGTGAGCTTGGAAATGGATTCTCCCCCAGTCAAGCCTTGAGATGACACCGGTCCTGTCCCAGGTAGCAGATGGACTGTGGTGTCTCGATGACTCTGAGAGAGTCCAAGTTGTGCTTGAATTCCTGACCCAGAGACAGACACTGTGGAGTAATCAGTGGTGTTTTGAAACATTAAGTTGTGGGGTCATTTGTTATGCAGCAGCGGATGACAAATACATATATATTATAAACTCTAAGATGTATTACTTGTAAAGTATACACTATTTTATGTACTCTAAATAAGAAACATTTCTGCCAATATGATCTATCACAAGATGGATCACACACCGTGGATGGTAGGACATGGCCTGATTTCAGAGATGCTAATGTCTGGGAAACAGTGCATCTTAGAATCAGTGACACTATGGTAGTTGGAATCATCACATTCATAAATTTTATGTAATTTTTTTTTCCTGGGTGATTTATTATGGATATTGTCCCAGGTTGTATGTAACCTTTTCCCCATCCATTTTCATCTGAGTAGGCAGTACCAACCAGGGCAAAAAATTTCAAATAGTACAGGTACATGTATTATTCTTACCAGTTTCTGTATATTGTCCAGGAATAATCTATGCCTTCCCATTCATTCCTCTTTTCTTCGTGTTTTTTTTTTTAATTCACATTGTTCTGCATCTTGCTCACTAAAAATTATGTATCTTGGAAATATTTTAATAATTCTACATAAACATCTTCTCCAAACTTTGTAATGGCTGCATAAGAGCTGTCTTGTTCTGTTATTTTCTATCATCAAGTTTTAGGCTGAGAGGTCGACATCATCATGATTCCTCCAACCATTATTGTTCTCCTCTGAAATCTTTTTAGGATCTTCTCTTTATCCATGGTCTGTAAAATTCTGTGATGATGTGCCTTGATGTAAGGCTATTGTTGTTATAATAGTTATCTAATCCTCACTAAAAGCCTTTGGGATTACATCACCATTTTACAACTTAGGAAAGAGGGGCTTGGGGAGAGTCCAAGTCACGTAGCACGTTCAAGTTGGAGCCAGGATCAGGATTTATATCATTGATGCTCCATGACGTGCCTTTGGTCTGTTCTACTGGGTGAAAATACTCATTTTCCCTCTTCTATCTGTTATGTCTCATTGTAGTTATCTATTTGTTATTTTTATTTAAAATGGATCTTTTGTTTTTTTTCCTACAAAAATCACAGACTCTTCTAAATTCAAGCTGTACAGGACAGCACAAAAGGAGTCAAAATGACTTGGTAAACTCTGTTGATACCTTATTAAGTACCTTTCTAATAGATGTGAATTAAATTGAATGGTTTTCTCTGTGCACTTCCCTAACCTACTTTTTAATATAGTAATATCTCACTGATCTCTTTCCATATTGGTAAATGCAGACCATCCCTGGAATGAATGCAGTGTGTTCCTTTGTGCACAGTGCCACCATCTCACTCGCCGTCCTTATCTGCAGTTCCATTTTTCTGTGGTTTCAGTTACCTGAGGCAAACCCAAGTCTGAAAATATTAAATGGGAAATTCCAGAAGTAACAATTGATGGGTTTTAAAGCACACACCTTGCTGCGTATCACAGTGAGATCTCACAGTGTCCCACTGTATCCAGCCCAGGAGGTGAATCACCCTCTGTCCAGCGTCTCCATGCTGTATATGCTACCTGCTGTCATTCACCTGGTAGCCGTCTTGTTATCAGATTATCTGTCAAAGTATTGCAGTGCTTGTGCATAGGGCTTAGTACGACCTGGAGGTCTTAGTAGATGTAATCTGAGGCTAAGGGAGGGACAGCCGTATGTCAGCCATATTTTGCAGATCTGACCCCCTATGAACAAACTTTTCAGTGATTTCTGACTTCTCTCTCTGTTGAAGCAAGCAACAATAAGTGTCCTTGCAAAATCCCCATGACTTGTTGGCCTGTCGACAGGTAAGCACTTAACACATCCCTACGTATTGCAAACCACCTTCCAGAATGGACGGCCACCAGTGTTTCATTTTTTGGTAGTAAGATGCATTTCTCTTTACTTGTTGAGTGCTTTACTACCTCAGACCTAAGGAGATTATTTTTTTCAAAAATTCTGCATATCTTTGTGTCACTTTTCTATAATTTGGTTAAGAAGATACAACTTGAATCCATCTGAAGCACCCAGGCTTCAACCCCCAGATGTGCTGGAAATCAAGCGGCAGAGCTTTTCTCTGGTGCAGATGAAATATTTTCTTTCTTCAAGTGGAGAAATCTTTCCTAATGCTAAGGGAGTGGTGTAGGGCTTCTTTTCATAAATATTTATTTATTATTATTATTTATAGGATTTATTCATTGCTATTCTGGTGCAGAAGACCAAAAACAAAGCCCATAGAAAGAGATAAAAAAAAAGCCCCCCACCCTTGTACAATTTGAAGGTAATTGTCAAATCCTTCTTATCTCAAGGGGAACCTGAGTTTGTCACTTTGGTGTGAAACCTTGCGCTGATTTCCTTTTGCATTTATATCTACACATGTACATATAGAAGCTCCTAGTGCTGTTGTGTGTTTGTTTTAATGTAAGTGTGGTGTGGATCTACAGTCGGCCCAGGGAGCCCTGGGTTTCCCATGGGCAGATTTAACTGCAGGTAGAAGACATTTGGAAAAAATAATGAAGCATCAGCATTGGAGAGTTTTTTCTTGTCCCCTCAACAATATAGAACCTCAACTATTTGCACAGGTACATGGCACTGACATTGTATTGGGTATTATAAGTAATCTAGAGGTGATTTAGAGTCAATGGAAGGATATGTGCAGGTCACATACAAACACATCATTTTGTAGAAGCTACTTGAGCATCCAGGGGCTTTGGTAGGAGAAGCTCCTTGGGTATTCTGGAACCAATTGCTTCAGGAAAGACTGAATCGTGCAGATGGCTTTTTCCAGCCAATAACGTGATCTGGAAACCTTCCTCTGTCAATTCCTCTCTTTCCAGATCTACCTCATTCCTTTCAGTATTTCACAACACAGATGCACTGTAGTTTATTCCATAGTTTATTGAACCATTTACGCTTGATGAACATTTAGGTGTTGTTTTACTATTAAAAACGATGATGCACTTGTGAACTGCAAAAGAGTCGTTGCTCTTTTGCTTCTTTTAGGGACTCTTTCTAGGATAGACAATGGAAGCAGAATTTCTAGGACAAAGGAAAAGCATCTTTGGATTTCATTTAGACCAGCATTTCTTTGTCTTTTTGGTGTTATTACCCACTCAAAAAAATTAAATTATTAAATCAACTAAAATTACAATTAATTTTTTTCTTTTTGTGCCAGGGATTGAACTCAGAGGCACTCAGTCTCTGAGCCACATCCCCAGCCCTATTTTATATTTTACTTAGAGACAGGGTCTCACTGAGTGGCTGAGTGCCTCGCCATTGCTGAGGCTGGCTTTGAACTTGTGATCCTCCTGCCTCAGCCTGCTGAGCTGCTGGGACTACAGGCATATGCCACTGCGCCTGGCCAAATTACAATTAAATTTTGCCCCAATAAAAGAAATGAAATACTAAGGAATGAGCTTTTGTTGGGGAGGGTTGTAACATCTAAAATATTTTTTTTGCTTTTAAGAAATATATATATATATATATATATATATATATATATATATATATATTATTTTTTATTTCATTTTTGCCCCAGAGAGACAATATTGCCCACTGAGAATATATAATTCAGATAAGTATGAGCTGAGCACTGTTTTGCAGGGTGACCCTATGGTCACCTCTTTTGAAAGGGCTGTAAGATGTCACATGTGACTCTTGTGACCTTGTAGCTCCAGCATATGTGGCTTGTCTGGAGCCCTCCAAAAATATCGACTGAGTTGAATATCGATAACAACATCCTAGGACATTATCATGCCCTCCACGAAACAGAACGGATCCTGCTGATTTGTTCTCTTTCCTCGTATGTTAACTAATGTTGTCAAGAGTCGCCAGACGATCGCTAGATAATTCATAGAGGAGGAAACACGGAAAGGAAAACCCTGGGCGGGGGGCCGTCGTTCTCTGGAGCTCGTCCCCACCTTGGCTTTGGGGGAGCTTGGGATGGTTAAGGGGCTCCTGTGTGGACGCGCTCTGTGACAAGCAGGGTGGAAGGACAATCAAGCTGCTGCTTCTGTCACACGAGAAAAACCTCCAGGACACTGGGAGCCGCTGGGCTCCAGGGTGGGAAAGCCACAAAGTGAAAGCCGTGACATTGAGGGACGATTGCTTCTAGCTCTGCTGGGTGGACTCAGCAATTGCATTAGATAGAAAAGGAGGAGGAATCTAAGCAGTAAGGAGACAGACGTCACCAAGCAGGGAGCAGAAGAGGGACACAGCTGTTGTCTCTGTGCTCTCTGGAGAGTAGGACACTGCTGGGAGAGCAGGGACCTGGGCTTCTTTCTCTCCGGCACTGGCTGTGTTATCTTGGGCAAGTCACTTGCTGGCTCTGGTCCTCTGCTGAGTTGGATGAGCTGGGAGCAAAAGGTTGGCTCAAATCACTTGGGTGGAGAGATTTGATGTCAAGACATTTAGGACCACAGCCGAGGGCTAACACAGGATCAGAGAAACTTATGGAGTTCTAGTACCATTTTTAGGCATATGTGAACATGTTTTTTTTTTTTTCCCCATAGTTATGGTTTCACTTTGACGTGGATTAGAAAAAAGATACAGCTAGCAGGTTACACTGCTGATGTCACAGGCATTATGTGTCGCTTTAGGATGTGGCTTTTGAAAACAACTTCATTGTACATTGATTTAAATAAAAAATAATATACAAGGGTGTACATGAATATGGTCAAGAAAAAAAATGAAGATGCCTCTGGAGTCCACTAAATTTGGGAAAGAGCGATTTATGCTGTTCCTCCCTCCAGCCGGCCCTGCCGCCCACCATGGAGCAAGGGCCTTGCAGAAGCAGGGAGTCATCCAAATTGCCTCTTGCACACCTCAGAAGGAAGGACACGGAGGGAATCACCAAGATGGTTTCAGTGCTTTTGTGAGGCATCCAATGAGCAAAGAGCAAAACAAGACAAAAGCAAAAACAGAAAGACTCTCCCCACCCCCCCTCACCACCACCACCAAAATACTAAAACCCCAAAACAAAGCAAAACAAAACAACAACAGAAAAAAAAAATCTTCTAAAAATACCAACAGCTAACATTTATTGAGGGTTTGTTGTGCCTGACAGTATTCTAAATGCTTTATGTATTCTGTTTCATCTCATCCTCACAACCCTGGGGATTAAAATCCACTATTACCATCATTGTCCATTTTACAGATGAGAAAATCGAGGCCCAGAAGGCACATTGCTTAAGGCTCCAGTTAGTAGCCAATACATAAATACAGAGTTTGAACTCAGTCGACTAACTCCAGGTCTGCTCTTTCCTCCCTGCCAATCATGTGATCTCAAGAGCTCCCACCACGAGGACTTCTTCCTGTTGGAGCAATGGAGGAGGCCTGGGTTTTTCCAGAAGCCTGAGACTGGTTCCCTAGACCAGTGCTTCTCGGGCTTTAACTAGCTTTCTGAAGCACCTGGGACTCTTGTGTGGAAACGCAGAGTCCTGTGAAGCAGACCTGGCTTGGGGCCTGAGGTCCGGCATTTCTAACCAGCTCCCAGATGTTGCTGTTTCTGCTGATCCTTGGATGGTGCTCTGCACAGAAAGGTCAAGAACATCTTATGAAGGCAAGATGCGCCTCTCGTACACCCCCTACCCCCGTCTCCAAAGCATCAGCCGAGTTCAGGGTGTGCCTGAAGCAGGATGCAAACTCACAGCGGTACAGCCAGACCGTGCGCTCAGCGGGAACCAGATTCAGCACAGGGACATCAGGGGGTCTGGCCCCTTCTCAGTTTGTTGGCTAAGACAGGAGCACATCTAGTTCCTCTCAGAGAGAAAAGTGAACAATGCCATTGAGTCCCCAAGGCTCAAAAGCGTAGCTTTTTATCTCCAGGGACACGAGGTTCCCAGTACATTTGGAAAGGGGTTTGGTGTCAGGCCTGGGCCTCCGGCTGTAAACTGGTTTTGAACTTTATGTAACATCTTGGCCTTTTGCTTAAGAAGTGTTTCGAAATTGTTTGACGTCCCTACTCTGAGATGTTCATAAAGAGACAAATTGTCCTTTCATCTGGGCTGAGTCCGCCGTGAAGCATGACCTGTCTGTTTGGCTGTCCCCCCACATTTGGGGCCTGCAGCCTCTTCGTTCCCCAGAGTTCCTTTGAGGCAGGAGTCTGTGCCCCGTGTCCTCCATGTTCTGTCACAGGTGAGACTCTCAGCCCAGAAGCTTGAGGTACAAGGTAAACAACCTACAGTATGTTTTTGAAATTCAATCTAATTTCGGTTTCAAGTCCCTGTCCCACTAAGGTGGAAAAATTTGACCTCAGCTAATTTAACTTCCTGTTCCTGGGATGATATTTACCTACTGCGAGCACAATATTGTTATGCGGATATTGGACATGACATCTGGGCCCTCCCTCATGGGCCTGAGCACGACACCATAGACCTCCTTGTTCCTGTTTGCAGGATCCTGCACAGTCTTACTCTTATTCAAGATGTTTTACAAAAAGTATCTTGTCCAAACTGAGAATTCTTTCCAGGCCTCTAACATCATAGGCTTTTAAAACATTAGAGCCAGGAAAATATAATTTATTTCTCTATTTCCTTCTTTACATTTACCCTTCTCCTCCATAAAGGAATGAGCATAAAATAGCTTTGCTGTTAAAAATGGAGGAAAGACCAAAAGGTCAATGTTTGAAATACGTCCTTTTGCTACAAACACTAATGCATCAGGTGAATTGCCCGGCAATTTAAGTAGATCTCAGTGTGTCTCAACTTTTTTCCACCCTGTAAACATTTTTGGGGGGTGTGGGGGGTACCAGGGATTGAACTCAACCCCTGAGCCACATCCCCAGCCCTATTTTGTATTTTATTTAGAGACGGGGTCTCACTGAGTTGCTTAGCACCTTACTTTTGTGGAGGCTGGCTTTGAACTCAGGATCCTCCAGTCTCAGCCTCCCAAGCTGATGGGATCACAGGTGTGCACCATTGTGCCTGGCTCCTGTACACTTTTTAATGATAGGATCATTCTCCTAAAAGCTATTCCTCATATTTGTCCTTCTCCATTCAGGTGGACTCTGTCTCTGAAAGAAGTCAGGAGAGGTGGGAGATACAGCATTAGCGGAGAAGGAAGGAGAACATGGGACATATCTGAGAACTTCCCTGGATCCTGGTTCGGAAAATGCAGCAAATGTTGAGTGCCTGTCCTACAAAACTTTGTAGTAAGACGAGATAAAATAGTGGGAATTAATTTACTAAATAAATAATTAATAATATTAATAATTTCTTACGTAATTAATTTGATTATGTAGATAATCCTGGTCGGAAGCTCATCTTAATGTGCTGCATGGCATAGTGGTTAAAGATACCAACTTTGGAGTAGGGAGCCATGTTTGATCCTTGGCTCTAGCACTTTCTGTATGGTTGACCTTGGGCGAGCAGGTCAACCTTGCAGGGCTTTGGATGGGGATAATCAGAGTGAGTATGGCAGGATTGTTACAATGGTTGAATGAGATAATATAATGCACACTAAGTGAATACAATGAATGTCTGGCCTTTGGAAATCACAGAATAAATGTTAACTTATAATAATAATTCTATGAATAGGCTTGACATTTTGAAAATTTCCTCATTTTAGGTATCTTTGAGAAGGTCTTTTGTTTGGTCATTATTTAGGAAGAAGGAAAAAACCTGAAGATGGGCAAAGACCTTTTATTTAACTGATCTTAAAGCCTGAAGGCAGCCCAGTCTCGTGATGTGAGTTGGCCTTCCCTCCCTTCACACTGAAATTATGCCTCTAAAATACCATGATTGATGCTGATTTAGCAAAATTGATACCCTGGTTTTAATACCCCAGACTTAGAGCATGGCCCCTTGTAGAATGTTCCCAAATGCTTGTTGTGGGAAGACTGTGTCAGGCTGCACCTGTTGGTATCACTACTAGAATCATATTAGTAATGAGACATAAGACTTGGAGTTGGCAGAGGAAGGGATATTTTTGCCCTCAACATGCAGCTCATTTACATTAATGGAGACTGAATATTCACAAGTTGCAAAGCTCTTGACAGGTTTTCACAAGCCCATGAGCAGGGGCTGACACTATTTACAATACTAGAAGCTGAATCTTATCATTTCAGAATTCATAAATATGGAGGACCTGCGCTCTGCTATCACTAGTGTGATTACTGGGCCTCTGCTCTGATTTTTTATGGGCTCCTTTAATCCAGGAACCTAGATTTGGGAATGACAGGTGTCTACAAACTTCTGAGTTCAGTTGCTATTACATTACTCAGCTAACCATCAACCTTTCTTCTACCAACACAGCAAAATAAACATCATAGAAATTAACCAGTGTCATCTTGTAGGGTGGAAGTATGTTTTTAAGGAGTGTTCTAATAACTTACCTTTTTCCAGACTTACTTCCTAATACCAACATTTCATCTGACTTCTGTATTTCCTTTCTTAAAACTTTAGAAAGAGTTTGGAACTTCAGACTTGTCCCTATCCATCTCACTAGAGGATAAACTCACCTGTTTTTACACATTGCATAAAGATAGAAAAATAAGTGAAGCAGAGAATTCTGTTCTAGGGAAAAAATGTGAGTAAGTGTAAATTAAAACTGATTGTATAAGCAATAATAATGCATTGTGGGGTTGAAAAATATTTTGAACTAAAATATAGGCCTGCAAAAACATAAGATTAAAAAAAAAATAGAAGGTGTCCTAAAGTCTTTGTATTGTCCAGAAGGGATAAAGGCATCAACTAATGTTATGCTTTAATAAGTCAAGGGTACCTGTTGTAATTTCTCAAAAAATTCTATATGAGTAGTCAATGCACGTATGATTTCATGCTATTAGAAAAAAAGATGGATAATAAAAAAATGCCAATCCAAAACAAGGTTAAAAAAAGACAAAAAAGAAATACGTGGAACCTATATATATAGCACCTGATGGTAGTTTAATCCAGTTTATGGCATATTTACTACTATTATAGGCTGAATTGTGTCCCCCCAATTCATATGTTGAAGTTCTAACTCCCAATGTCTAAGAACTTGATGATATATAGAGGTAGGGCCTTTAAAGGAGTCATAAAGGTGAAATGTGATCATTGGGGTGGGCCCTGATCCAATATGACTTGTCTCTCTATAATGAGAGGATGCCAGACACCACGACTCAGAAGAGGAACCATGTGAAGACAGAGGGAGAAGATGGACACCTGTAAGCCAAGGAGAGGTGACTTAGGAAAAGTCGACTCTTCCAACACCTCGATCTCAGACTTCTAGTCTCTAGAATGTGAGAAAACAAACATCTATGGTCTAAGTCATCCAGCTTACATACTATTTGCGGCAGCCCCAGAAAATGAATATGATTGCTGATGTTTTTCGTCATTTACATCAAATGTAAATGGACTATATACTCCAATTAAAAGACACAGACTGTTAAATTGGGAAGGCCTATCTTTAAGCTGGTTAAAACAGGCATATAAAAACACAATATAGGAAGATTAGAATAAAAGTATGAAGGGAACATATACTATAAGAAATCTAACAAAAGAAATTTGATGAAGCTATGTAAAGACCAAAAGATACTGCCTTGAGAGAAACTAATAAGATCTAGCTAGGAAGGACGTTTCATATGGATAGCAGGTTCAATTTACCAAAAAGATATAAAATTATAAATTTGCATGCACCTAATAATGTGAAATAAAAATATACAAAACAAAAGTGGAACCACAATGGTTGGAAACTTCTATGACATCTGTGTCAGTAACTGATAAAAAAGTGAATAAAAATAAGCAATCATACACAAAATTTGAATAATATAATCAATGAATTTGACCTAAGGTATGTAGAGAACATTGTAGCCAACAATGGAGAATATATATACATTTCATTTGATCAACGCTATCTGCAGGAATGAAGGAAGGCTCATGGAATGCATATCATACAGTATTTGATTTCTAAACAATTTTAACTTAAAAACCAGTAACAACAAATTAAAATGGAATTACCACACATCTGCATGTAAAAATTGAAACTCAACCTGCATATTGCATTATATATTTTAAAAAGAACTAAGATCGTAGAACTAAATTTAAAGCTATAAAAAATAATTAGAAAAACAAAAACAAGAACAACAGCAAAAAGCACAAATCCAAACCAGAAGAAAATCTGAAGGAAGCAAAGATTTCCTAAACAGGTCACAAAAGCCACTTATTATAAAATTTAATTATTTATTATAAAAATTAATGCATTAAACTTCATCAAAATTTAAAATTTTCCTCTCCAAAAGAGTCTGTGAACAAATTAAAGAAGCAAGTTACAGATGCAAAAAAAAAAAAAAGTATTAGCAACAAGTATGTGTGATCAATGATTTGTGTCCATAGTTTATAAAGAACTCTTGCAGCTTAGTCAAAACTACATTGAGATTTTCATCTCATTCCAGTTAAATGGCAACCATGAAGAATATAATCAATAACAAATGCTGGAGAGGATGTGGAGAAAAAGGAGCACTTTCACACTGTTCATGGGATTGTAAATTAGTACAACCATGATGGAAATCAGTATGGAGTTTCCTCAAAAGAGTCAGAATGGGACTCTCATATGACGGAGACACACCACTCCTCAGTATTTACCCTAAAGAAATAAAGTCATCACACCTCGGTGATACATACACATTCATGTTTATAGCAGCACAATTCACAACAGCCAAACTATGGAACCAGCCCAGGTGTAGAGATACACAATGGAGCTTTATGCAGCCATAAAGAAGAATGAAATTATGTCATGTGCCGGAAAATGGATGAAACTTGAGGACATAATGTTAAGTGAAAGAAGACAAACTCAGAAGGTCAAGGGTTGTATGTTTTCTCTCCTATGTGGAAGCTAGGGAGGAAAAAGGAAATAATGAGTGGAAGGTGAATCTCATGAAAACCGAAGTGAGATCAGTAGAATAGAGGAAAGGGACCCGGGGAGGGAGGGAGGAAGGGAGGGAAAGAGAAGATCCTGGGGAATGATATTGGCCAAATTACATTATTGTATTGCGAGTGTGTAAGAATATGTGACAAGGAATCCCACCATCATGTATAATTATCATGCACCAATAAAAAATATTGGAGGAAAATACTCTTGTAGCTCAGTGGTAAGTGGACAATAACCCACCAAGACTTATATTGAAATTTAATCTCCATGGATTAAACACTCATTTATCCATCTATACACACATATACCCGTTATCTCATACTAGACCTAAAACATATATTGGAGAAGAGACATCCTCTTCAACAAATGGTGCTGGGAAAACTGGAAATCCATAGGTAGCAACATGAAATTATACCCCCTATCTCTCACCCTGCACAAAAATCAACTCAAAGTGGATCAAGGACCTAGGAATTAGATCAGACACCCTGCACCTAATAGAAGAAAAAGTAGGCCAAAATCTTTATCAAGTCGGATTAGGCCCCGATTTCCTTAACAAGACTCCTAAAGCACAGGAAATCAAATCAAGAATTAATAAACGAGACGGATTCAAACTAAAAAGCTACTTCTCAGCCAAAGAAACAATCAAGGAGGTGAAGAGAGAGCCTACAGAATGGGAGCAAATTTTTACCACATGTACATCAGACAGAGCTCTAATCTTCAGGATATATAAAGAACACAAAAAACTTAACACCAGAAAAAAAAAAACCCACAAAACCCCCAAAACAAACAAATAAGCAAACAAAAAAACAACCAAATAACCCAATAAATAAATGGGCCAAGGAACTGAACAGATACTTCTCAGAATATTTACAATTGATCCACAAATATATGAAATAATGTACAACTTCTCTAGTAATTAGAGAAATGCAAACCAAAACTAAGGTTTCATCTCATGCCAGTCAGAATGGCAGATATCAACAATACAAGCAACAATAAGTGTTGGCGAGGATGTGGGGGGAAAGGCACACTCACACATTGATGGTGGGACTGCAAATTGGTGCATCCAATACAGAAAGCAGTATGGAGATTCCTCAGAAAACTTGGAATGGAACCACCATTTGACCCAGCTATCCCTCTCCTCGGTCTATACCCAAAGGACTTAAAAACAGGCTACTAGAGGGACACAGCCACATCAATATTTATAGCAGCACAATTCACAATAGCTAAACTGTGGAACCCACTGAGATGCCCTTCAATAGATGAATGGATAGGGAAACTTTGTATATATACATCATGGAATATTACTCAGCATTAAAAGAGAATAAAATCATGGCATTTGTAAGTAAATGGATGCAGTTGGAGATTATCATGCTAAGTGAAGTTAGCCAATCCCCCAAAACCAAAGGCCAAATATTTTCTCTGATAAGTGGATGCTGATCCATAAGGGGGGTGGGCACAGGAGGAATGGAGGAACTTTGGATAGAGCAAAGGGGAATAAAGGGGAGGGAGAGGACATGAGGGTAGGAAAAATGTATACTTCAAATGTATACTTCATAAGTATACGTATGAAGACACGAATGGTGTGACTCTCCTTTGTGTATAACCAGAGAAATGAAAAATTGTGCTCCATTTGTGTATCGAAGTGCATTCTGCTGTCATGTTTAATTAATTAGAACAAATAAATAAAATAAAATAAAATAAAAAGAACAATAGGGATTGGCTTGAATGAAAATGACCAGATTCTGGGTGAATGATGGAACCACTTTTGCACCACCCAGTGTTTCTCCTTCTCTCTCTCTATTTTTATTTATTTATTTTTTTGGTAGTGGGGATTAAACTTGAGGGCACTGAGCCACATCCCCAGCCAAATTTTGTATTTTATTTAGAGACAGGGTCACACTGATTTGCTTAGGCCCTTGCCCTTGCTGAGGCTAGCTTTGAGCTTGTGAGCCTCCTGCCTCAGCCTCCCAAACTGCTGGGATTACAAGCGTGTGCCCCAGTGCCTGGCCCCAGTGTTTCTCTCTTTCAGCTAACACTTTCTTATTTACAAATTGGATTTGGGGTTGGTTTTCTATTGGTGTGAACACCTATAGCTTCAAGAGCTTACTCAGCTCTGGGCTAAGGTACGAAGACAGTCCCTGTTCAATTCCCTCTTAACTTGCAGTCATCAATGAGCAGCTATTATGTGTCATAAACTCTGTGAGAGAGGAAGGTAGCTTGAGTAGAGATGAGGCCGACTTTTGACTCCACTAGCGTTTAGATCTAGTTCAGCCATTTGGAACCTAGAAGCTTCTCTCCTCAACTATTTACATCACTTTAAGTTTTACCCCACCTTAATAATAAAGCGGTATTTGGAAACACCCTTACCTTCCAATAAATGTACATGAGAACTCTCCTAGGAGGTAAGCGGTATGTGAAGGGTAATTTTTAAAAAATCCAATTCTTACTGTGATACTTCTAGTTCTTTGAGCCTCACAGAACACAAGGTAGAGGCTTAATCAATGTTGGTTAAACAGAATAGATGAACTCTGATGTGCAACCTGGGGAAAGAGCCGGAGCGGCCGGTTGTGAGGCATGGAAGTTTCTTCTGGCTAGCGTTAGCAGGAGGAATGAGTGTGAAGGTGCTGGAGAGTTCTGCGACTTTGGGGAGGAGGGAGGAACTAGACTGGAAATGGTGGGGACCAAGGGGACAGAAGGGGAAAGAGCCAAGGTCTGGCAAGGTCTGGTGCCGACGTGGCCTGACACCCTCACCATGTCACACAGCAAACTGTGGCCTCTGCACGGTGATCAGATCTCATCCTCCTGTGACCCTGCATTTCTTTTACGAGGATCAAAGCGCTGTGTATGGATTTCTATCCTGCTCCTAGGTCCTGTCCTGGTTTCCAGGGGATGCTTGGCTCAGCTCCTGATAATGAGCATATTGGCCTTTGGAGAAAGCAAGGGTAGTCACAGGGTAGTGAGGAACTGTGTGCAAAGAATGTCCATCCTAATTACGCTGCAGTCTCAAAACTGACCTACCCTGAAATTTAATGGGTGTAAATAACGTGTGGGTAAAGTGGAAAATGGTTATGACATAATGTTTGAAGGAACTTGTTACAAAATTAGATACTTTGATAACAGCTTTGCAGGAAACAGATACATAAGAAAAAGGACAGGGGAAAAAATGTACCAAATTCTTAACACTTGGAGTGGTAGGATTATAGGATTACAGATGATCTATACTTTCTTGCACTTTTCACAAAAATATATAAAATTTAAATACATAAATTTTGTTCAATGACGAGGCACACTTCCTTCATTTCAGAAATTCCTGTGCATGAGAAAAAATGGGTGGGAAGATAGAGCGTGTTGGTCTTTGGCGGACGGGCCGGGTTGAAGTTAGCCACTTGCTGTTTAATCTCTAAGTACACAAATCATACCTGGGTGAGTAGCCGGCATCCTGTTTGGCCTCAGATGCAAGAGGAGATACACAAAAGCTCCTGTTCCCCAATCCTTCTCTCACTGATCTGCCATCAGCCAGAGATTTCAGGGGCTATGCCTGGGGCCAGGGCTCAAGTTCTGACCAGAAACATAAAAGGACAAATGAACGGCAAGAGTATTGGAATAATGGATGAGAAGCGGGTTTCTCTTATTAGATGACTTCTTGAAGACAGCAGAGACGTGCGCCCTGGCGATTCAGCCACCATCAGCTATGACAGCCCGCCCTCCTCAGCTCAGCAGAAAGAATCTGGACTTCAGAGTTAGACAAACCTGAGGAGGAAAACAATTGATCTTGGGCAAGCTGTTTAATGTCAACGACTTTCTGTTTTCTCATTGAAAAACGGGGTAACGGCATCCATCAGTAGGATTTAGACTTCTTTTGTTGAAAGTATCAGAGCTTCCCTTCAAGCCGACTTTAGCAATAACAAAACAAAGGGTGATTTATTGTAAGCCTGCTGGAAGGTCTTACGTAACTTCAGAACAACAGGAACTTGGAGCAGGAAACCCAGGAGGGGACCAGGAAGAATGATGTCCCCTCTCATTCCTCTACTCTCTTTCCAGAGAATCCCACCTGCCTACTCCCCAAGATTAGCTTCTCAGATACTAATGGGTAGAGGGGTGATACTGGGTGGTAGGGACAATATCTGCATATATTTAACTCTGAAAATCATTATTTTACAATACTCACTTGGGGGCTTTTCACATTGGTGACACAGGGTGAACTGCCACAGGTCCTGCTTCTGTTGCCTGGGTGGCAGCTAGAAAGACCCGATCTCTGCTTCGAGTGTTCAGGAAAAGCCGCCCACAGCGTGTTCTCCGCGGCGTCCCAGGGAGCGGTTGGCTTAGGATGTGATCTGTGTACCTCTTCTGCATGCCACTTTCTTCAACCACAAGCTTGTTTTTTTTGGCTTACAAAATTTAAAGAGCTGGTTGAGGGTGGGGGATGTGGATTAGAAAGACTGATCCATACTTTTTAAAATTTGCACCACAGTGGGAGGAAATGCTTCATGACAAGCATCAGTGTTTTGTGAATGTGTCTACCCTTTGTTTACGGGATTGATCACAGAGACAGTGACCAGAGAGAGCGAGGGAGGGAAAGCAGAGGAGAGAGACCCGGAAAGAGAGAGGAGCCAGGTACACGTAATAGGCAATGATTTTAGTCTTACCATGACTTGTAAATTCTGTTCTGTGAGCGAGGACAGAAGTCAGTGGAATACAAAAAAATTCCCATTTTTAATAACTAATGAGGAAGATTATTATTCCATCATGGGGTTCAAGGTACAGCTTCAGTCCAGAGTGAGGCTGGCTTTAAACAAGTTCCTGGAGAAATATTCTTGACCAGCCTGGGTAAGCTGCCCATTTCCTGACCAGTCATCTGTGACCAGGGGTGAGGTCACATTGTACAAAACCACTTTCAGACATCGATGACTCCCGATTAATAGGACACAGCGATGGGGTCGTGGGCTGTTGGACCTCCATTCCCATAAGCTTCCACTACAGAACCTCAAGAGGCGGCCTGAAGACGAGATGCATGTTAAATCCCCAAACCGTGTGTGTGTGTGTGTGTGTGTGTGTGTGTGTGTGTGTGTGTTTCCTTTCCAAAAATGTAGCCCTGTGTCCCTTGAACTCAGAATAAGGTTCCGTTCTGGTCACTCTTGGCTTTGCTGGGATGTCTGTGCCAGATGGTTGGTAAAGTGATAAGTGTTCCCAAGAGTCTGATGAAGCTGATTCCTCAAGGAAGCCATTGACGGTCACAAACACATTTCCTTTTACATTTTATTGCAAGAAGTGTCTTCGGTCTGCAGTGCTCAAGCTCAACCTCAAAGATTAGTTCCTGGGTCCTCCCAGAATCCCTGTTGAAGGACAGAAGTGATTAGCCTCATTCTGCGAGCATGTTAATTGGAGCTCAGAGAGGTCAGATGACGAGTTTAAGGTCACCTGAGTTATGGGCGCAATTTAACTTAATTGTCTACTTTCTAAGTTTGATGTCATCTTCCCTGTACAGGGAAGGATCATGTTAGGAATCTCACTCTCTGATAATTAGCTGAAACCATGTATTTCTGCAGAACTTGATGCTTGAAAGAAGGCTTAGAAGGTTTCGTCCATTCTGTAACAATCGCCAGGCCTGGGCTAGCCAAGGCTCGGTTCTCAGGCAGCTTAGTATGGCGGTGGGGCTTGTCTTTGAATAAATAATTTTAGGGTTGTTCAATTATTTTTATCCGAAATTATATGTAGAAAATGTATGGAGTATTTCTTTTGCTTTTTAAAGTTATTTTTAAAAATTGGTGCATTATAGTTGCACTTGAGAGTGAAATTCATTGTGATGTACTCCTACATGCACATTATACAGAGTGCTTTGAAATAGTACAGAAAAAGAAAACTTAAAAATTTTCTGCCTTTGACTAAAAGAAGTCTACTTCTTGGAGAGAACATTTGGCCTTTTGTTTTTTAACGGGATTTGGGGAGGCATGGGAAAGATGGAGGAACTTTGATTGGGCAAAGGGGAGGGAGGGGAGGGAGGGTGTCTGGGGGGCAGAAAAGATGGTGGCAAGAGATGGACGTCATTACCCTAGGTACATGTATGATTGCACATATGGTGTGACACTACATCGTGTGTAACCATAGAAATGTAAAGTCGTGCTGCAATTGTGTACAATGAATCAAAATGCATTCTGCTGTCATATATACCTAATTAGAATAAATAAATAAATTTTAAAAAAAGAAGTCTACTTCTAGGGAAAGGAGCCAGAGTTGTCAGAGACTAATGGATGTAGAATCTTATCAAAGACACACACACACACACTCTCTCTCGCTCTCTCTCTCTCTCTCTCTCTTCCATTGTTTGACATACACATATTTTAATATATATGAAAAGCTAACATTTCTGTCAAACAATGGAAGAATGATTAAATAAACTATGAAAAATTCACCCAATCTAATATTATGTAATTATCAGAAATTATATATGTGAAGAATATTTACAGTGGAAAATTAGGATTAAAAATAGTGTATATGTGTGCACCTGTGTATGTATATTCATTAAAATAAGACTTGAGAAGGTCTAATAATGAAAGTCCATAAGATTCAAAACATTTTTCTTTATTATTTTGTGTATTTTCTAATATTGCAACAACGATCACGTATTACTTTCTGGTTTCAAGACTAAGAGTAAAAAAATTAAGTTTAAAAGCACACGAGTAATGCAGGGATGTGTTTTTTGGTCACAATTCTCAAGTTTAGAATTATAAAGTAATCTTAATATTCTTTTCCAGTCCTTCCCCTCAACCTCGTCCTCTCCCCAGAAAAAACCCTTGTTAAATGTTAAATACGTATATCCTTTTGGACTTCTTTATAAACGTGTGTCTTCATGTACATAGTCAGACCTATGGTTTTTAGGTAATTCAATATGTCATATCCTGTAACTTGTCTTTGCATTTAATAATACAATTTAAAGAGTGTCTAAGTCAACCCACTTCATTTATAAGAGGTGGCATGTTTCATTGTGTGGCCTTACCATAAAGTCTTAAACCAGTTTGTTAATGCACATTTAAGATCTATCTTATTTTAAATGAACATTTAAGATTTATTTTATTTTATTTGCCCTTTACAAACAAATTTGAAGTGAAGTTTTTATTCTTGTTGGACACATCTTTGTAATCCTGGCACTAATATTTTCTGAGGATAGATTCTTAGAATTTCTGATTTCAGATATCGGGGTATCTGTGTGTCTCTATATTTAGGTGTTTATAATCACTTTGGCATTGTAAAAGTGCTCTTTCTCCTGCTTTCTTTGTAACATTGGGCATTAGCACTATTTTGCTGTAATTTTTTGCTGTCTCTTTAGAATTTAAATGAGTTGAGCTTATTTTCAAGTTTGCTCATGATCATGTTTCTTTTCCTCTAGTCTGTTCACAATCTGCATCTTCTTTTATGTTACTGTTGAGATGTTTGGCCATTTTTAAAAACTAACTGCAGTGCGGGGTGTAATGGCACATGCCTGTGATCTCAGCGGCTTGGGAGGCTGAGGCAGGAGGATCGCAAGTTCAAAGCCAACCTCAGCAACTTAGTGAGGCCCTAAGCAAACCAGTGAGACCCTGTCTCTAAATAAAATATTTAAAAAGGCTGGGGATGTGGCTCAGTGGTTAAGTGCCCTGTGGTTCAATCCCTAACACCCTCCCCCACACACAAAAAAATTGACTGCAGCAATTCTATACTCTAGGTAATTATTTATTTATGTATTATGTTTTGCTGCAAACATTTTTCTCCTTGTTCTATAATTGATTTGTTTTTAAACTTTGCTTATGGTATCTTTTGTAGTGCAGAATTTTCATCTTTGTATATTCATATCTGTCAAATCTTTTCATCTTTACTTTCTCCATTTTATATCTTGCTGAGGTATGCTTTCTTAGAATTAGAAGTATAAAAATATTTTTCTAATGCTTTTGTAGTTTTGTGCCTTTACGTATTTAATCTATTTGGAATTTGTTTTTGTATATGGTGTGAGGGAGGAACCAACTCTTTGAAGTGGGAAACCCCAACAGGGTCTATTAAATATTGATTCCCCCTCTCCACTTTGAAAATGGTACTTCCTGTACTGTCTGCTGTTGTATTCACGTTTCTGTTTGGGGGCTGAAAAGAATTCTAGCTCAACTGTCGCCAAATCATTATTTCTTACACAGATGTGCAGTTTCCCAATATTAAAATCAAACTAGCTCTCTTGTACCCCACCCAACTCTGTTCTTATTGCCATTCAGACCTTCAGAATTTATGGCTGATGTTTTTTCTTCCATTGAATGTTACTCTGTGTTATTTCTAAAACATTCTACCATATGGATAGTTTTGATTTCCCCAGTAAAAGGGGATAGGATGGACAGTTTTTTTTCTTTCTTTGCATTTTCCACAGTTTAATTTGGTTTTATGAGAAGCTCTGAACTAATCAAGTTAACAGATGCTGCCTTTGGATCACTCTTTAGGCCTTGTTCTTGTTGGCTTCCAGGAGCCACAATAGTATCATGGACTCTAATGAGTGAGAAGATGCCACTAGTCCTTAAAACCGCCTACGGGTTCTAGGTGCCATCCTTAAAGTTCCTGATGTGCTGGTTTGAGGTTTAGCCCTGCATGCAATCTGCAATTTTTCCAAAGGAGGGCTTTGCTCTTTCTGAAAGCCAGTCATTTCTTGGTATATGAAAGGACAGTTTGGCAACCAGAGCTCTGAGAACAAAACATCTGGTGTAGCAAACAGTCCCCTTGGGTTACTGTTCCTAGTTTCACAGCAAGAGATGCTATACGTAAACTCTTGAGTCGTGTAATTCCCCAGGCCACGTTGACATTCATTTCAATGAAGCAAGCTGGAGATATCGTTCGAACAAGACTAACCCACAAAGCCAAAACAAGAAAGAAAGCAAAAGCAAAAAGTTTCAAATTGCAAACTTCTCTGGTGTCTTGCATGCTTTCCCAATGCACGGGCATGATGCTGTTACACCCACACCTTCGTGTCTCTTCTAAAGGCACTTGTGGTGGAATGATTCTGATGCCAACATCAATCACTGGCCATGGAAGCTGACCCAGAATGAACCATTGCTTCATTTTCCACCATCTCTTCTGGAAATTATTAGGAGATAGTTGCCAGAGCCCAAATTTGAGAAAATGCCAGGAATTTGTTTATTCTCATCTCGTTCCTTAGAGATGTAAATGCACAAAAGGAATTGTGAACATGGTGGATGGATCATACTATTTTAATCTGCCATCTCTACATCAAGGCCTAATTGGGTCCTATTGAAAAAAACAAGATGAATAGATGCTATTTACTGAAGAGAAGAGGAGAAAGGACTTCTGGGATTTTTGCTCCTAATAAGTCAGGTCCAGACCTAACAATCGGTTCATGTATAAAGGATTTCACTTCTCACTGCAATGTATATGCATGTGATCACGCTTGTTGCAGCAGAAATACACACCCGATGCATAGACACATGCTGTATCTCCACGGTTGAAGGGTAACTGCTGTATCTAAAATTGCATTCCCATTTTAGGCAGGAAGAAGGTGGGCGGGGCAAAGGTAAAAAGTCACGTCACTAGAGTCATCATTATAAAGAGGCTGTGGGCAAACACTTCTTATACCTCCATGAATGGCATGGGGCATATTCTACCTTAGCAAAACTAGGACTCAAGACAAGTAAGAAGGTAGAGTGAATGCCTGCAGTTAAGCAGGAATGCCTACCTTAGTCCATCTCCAAAGAGTTTCTCAAACCTCTCTAAGTTTCTCATTTGCACCACCAGTGTCCCAGTGAAACCACAGCCCACTCTCCCTTAGATATTTTTTCTAGCTGAGCATCCTGCACAGCACAATGATATTTATTTAAAAAATTTATGTCGATTTATGTTGCTCCGCTAGTTAAAAGTTTTAATGGCTTCCTCTATTAGTTATTATAAACATCCGTACATTTTCATGTGACCTCTGGGACCCATATAATTTTCCATCTCCCATTTAATCTTCCCCTTCCTTCTTCCCAGCTGCTGTCAGTCCAGGCACGCGGGCTTCCCTGCGGTACCTTGAGCAGGCCCTCTCTGTTCAGGAGGGGGCCCTGTAATTGTTTCTCCCTCTGCTTGTCTTCTTTCTTTCTTCAAGCTGTTGTTCAAATAGCATTTTTTTTTTTTTTTTTTTGCCATCCCACTTAGAACACTGTGATGGTGTTTTTGTAGAGTCAGCATGGCTTCTGGTGATCGCTAGTCTCCAGTTCTTAAGAAGTCTCCTGAATCTAGACTTTGCTGGTGAAGGTCTCTTACACTGGTTAATCAAGTCCTCAAGCAATGGACATGAATAAATGGACGTGAATAAATGTCGATTGCCCTGTATAACTGGGGCTGGCTGGCCGAGAGGTCCAAGTCAACAGTTGAAAGCCTGGAAAAGCAAAACAGAAAGCTTCCCTTAAGAAAAAGAAATTCCACCTGTGGATGGCAGCTTGAGTTCACAGCCAAAGTGCCAGGCTGCCCCATTGGACATGCCTAGCCAGGTCTCACAATCTCATAGAAGGTCAAGTCCTTGCAATAAATCTCTCTCTCTCTCTCTCTCTCTCCATGTATGTATATGACACCTTATTTCATAAGACCATTCCATTGTCCCAGAAAGTGAACCCGGGTTTTTCTGTTTTCTCTTTTTACAGGGAACTAATATTGTGCTGCTATGTTTTGAGCATTCCCACAAAAACTCCTATTGGAATTTACTTTCCATGGTGAGATATTAAGAGGTAGGACCAGGTGAGACCTTTAGGAAATGTTTAGGTCAGGCAGGCTCAACCCTCAAGAATCAATCAATGCACTCACAGATAAATGATTAAATGGGTTGATAGGTTATCTTAAGAGTGCATGGGTCTGTTATTAAAATCAGCTTAGCTTGGTCTCTTGTATGTCTCCCTCTGACCATGATGTCCTGAGCTGGCTCTGGACTTTAGAGAGTCCCCATTAGGAAGAAGGATCTCACCCGATGTAGCCTCTTGACCTTGGACCTTTCAGTCTCCAGAACCATGAATTAAATAAACCTTTATTCTTTATAAATTAATCGGTCTCAGATATTCTGTTATAGGAAAAGAAAATGGATTATGATATGTGCTGAATCTTATTTCTTGGAAAATATTTGATTTTTCAATTATGACTGACTGAACCAAAAGAACCAGCCTCGAGTCCATGTCTTTTGAAGACAACAAGTGATTAACATTGATTTATAATTTAGTTCAACTTAAAGCAAACTTATTTTCAACTCTTCCTCTGTTGAGTGAGGTCTTGCTAGGTACTCAATAGCTATAAAGGTAAAACAGTCCCTGTCTGTAAATAATAATTATAATAATTACTGTAAAGAGGACTAGGATAATATAATAAAAGCAGAAACTTTCACATAAAACTGTACTGTAATATAGGTCCAATAATGCTACTGGATTTAAGCAAAAAGCAGATTGAATTATGTTGGGAAGATTAGAAAAGTTTTTTTTTGTTGTTGTTTTATCTTTTTTTTTTTTTAAGAAGAGGTAGGTAGAATTTGATCAAGGCCTAAACATTGAGATTCTTACAGGTGGAAATTATTGTCAGAGGAAGGAGAAAATTTCAGAATTATTTTATTTTGTTTGAGCTGGAATTATAGGAATTTGAATATATGGTATTTGATAAAATCTCATTTACTGCACATAATTTGGAATTACTCTCATCTCCAAATTAAAAATATAATTCGCAGTGTAATTCTAATCTAGTAGGCTGAATGGATAGTAAGGGTTTTTCAATTATTGCCAAATGTTGATGCCTCCTTTGCTGGAAAAATCCTTAATGATGATGTCATTATTGTTTAGTTCCAAAACCAATCTGTCGTTTATGGGTATTGGAAATCCTATAACTGTGGCAATTATGATGCTACTATTTTAACATTTTCAGTTATTTGAATCTAAAATATCTTATATATTTAGTAAGAGTATTGTTTAAACCTTTATTACATACTGGTGCTCAGACTGGTACAGAAAAATGGACCTAAAAAACCCTGATAACTTTGGAATGAAGCTAGATGTGGCAAAATGCTATGAAGGAGACCAAACAGTGCTTATGGTACATGATAATGGTTATTTAGAAGACTGTGCTCTGTAGAACATTAGTGCTAATGTGGAGAAAAAAAATGAAACAGGGTACTTTACGGTGGGTATGTATCACTTTGGCTCACAAAAAATTCTGTAATTGAACAAAATCATGGCGAAAATGGGAGAACTGATGGCTACCCATCTGAAAGGACAATTTTGCTTGGAGCTTTATGTGTTCCAAGAACATATTCTCCTACCATTATGTATGTTCCTGCAGGATAATGGGTCCTGAGACAGGAGAGTCAAGGAAGTGAACTCTTGGTATGAAATGTGTCTGGCTCTGGCTGGGAAGTCACCTTGTGTGAAGAAGAGGAGGAGGAAAGCTCAGAGCTTGTGGGGAGAACAGGGGAGAGGGGGTTAGAGTAGGATGCTCAGAGCCCTCCAGGGGGGGTCTCCAATCCCCGGGGGTGGGAGGCACTGAAACTTAGCTTAGTTTAGTTGGCAATACTAATGTATTAATGTAGTCCATTTTCTTTTGCTATAACTTAATCCTGGAGACCGGAGAACGGATAAAGACAAGAACTTCATTTCTTGAGTTCTGGAGGCTGGGAAGTCCAAGACCATGTGCTTCACCTGCTCAGCATCTGGTGCATCCAAACATGGCGGGTCTCACGTGGCTACAATAGCACTCGTGTTAGCTTGGGTCTCTCTTCCTTTTTGTGTAAAGCCACTGATACCGTCGTGGCACCCACCACCTTCATAACCTCCTCTAATCCTAATTACACCTCAAAGGCCTCATCTGCAAACACCAAAAACACAAGAATTTGTGGATAAGTTTCCAGCACAGGAGCTTTCAAGAGACACCTTCAAATGACAGTAGCAGGGATCTCATGCCTGAGATTGTAGATGCTCAGCAAAGTTGAGTAGGAAGAAAAGGACTGGTTAGAACCACCCTGCAGAAAGTCATCAGTACCTTTACAGAGGAGACACTGTGGGACATGTACCCAGGTCCTGAGATCCAACAGACGTGCACCCATGAAATCCCCCTGGGGCCAAAACAAATGTCCCTCGGGGCCCCCATTGCTTTCACAGAACCAGCGGTGACAGACACATGCTCTCATTTCTAGGAATCTTAGAATTCAGGGAAAAGCTTCTCTGAAGTACATTTGGTACATATAAGTGACACCTCTTTTTTTTTTCTCCCTAATAAGGACTTGTTGTGACAGAATCACACAGCAGTTTCATAAATCAAATATCAATTTGTTAGATTATTTTTTACTAGTGGCATGGGGTAATTGCTTCTGGGAAACCTCTGTTCCATTATTAGAAAACAAGATTTCTTCACCCCAACCAACAGTGTGTAATTACTTTGGGGGCACTGGGCGGGAAGGTGTTAGGATCATCCTCACCAAACACCATCATCAACATGCAGTGAGAACTGTTTGCAGAGGATTTTTACTTTTTCGGTAATAGCCGGGAGACTGAGCCAATCCATGCTGATGAGTGTTTTATAGGCTGTAATTGGAAAAAGGCGGAAACTCCCGAATCTGTATGGGCTTGTTAATACAAATAACGCCAGTGAATCCAACTCAGTCAAGTCGACTGTCCGTCTTGAAAAGAAGGGAGGGGGACACCAGGGTGTTAGGAGGGTCTCCTGGAAAGTCCACAAAGAGTTCTCATGCTGGAGAATCACCCAGCCCTCATGAGCAGGCCGTGGCTTGTTTTGGATGCCCTGAGGCTGGTCTGATTTGCTGCTCATGATGGCGGCTGGGCAGCCCGTAGAGATTCCACACGTCCTGAGATGTGAAGTCTGGTCTTCAGCCCTGTCTTCTGCTTCCCAGCCCCTACTTGCCACCCCTTACCACCGTTTCTTGAACTCTCTGGTGACTGCAGTTCTCCCCACATCCCACGCAGGCTCTGATCTCTTCCAATCCTTCAGACTCTTGAGATTCCCATGCTCAGTCCTACCCTGATTCCACCAATTCCCTAAACTCCTCCTCACCCAACCTCTCCCTTCCCCCTTGCCTCTTCCAAACAGGACCCTTTCCTGATGCTGGTCACCCAGGGCTAAGGGATTCCTTTCTCCCTCCTCACTTTCCCAAGTTCCTTCTCCTTTGCTGTTATCTTCCACGGACCAGGCATATTGGCCTTCCTTAGAGTTCTGTCGACACCCTCTTCTGCTCACTCCGTGTGTCCTTTCTCAGGCCACCTCACCCCTTTCCAGAACCTTAGGGACCATCCATTTGTTATTGACTTGCCGTCCCTGGACCCGTCATGGTCTATCCTCGGAGCTCTGGATCCATAGTGAACCAACTCCTGGCGTCTCCTCTTCCGTGTTGTATCTGTTTCCTGGAACTTTGTAGCCCATTACTACAGACTGATGCCTGAAGAACAGAAATGCGTGCTCTGTGCACATCTGTAAGACTGACTTTGCTCGTGGCTGGAGGTTAGGTACCCCAAATCAAGGTGTTTGCAGGTCGACGTTCACTCTGAAGCCTCTAGGAAATCCTTCCTTGGTTCTTCAAGCTTATATGGTTGCAAAAAATCCTTGGGTATTCCGTAGCTTGTGACAACATAAATTGTCTCCTCCTCTGTCTTCAAAGAGCCACCTTCTCTTGTGGATGTCTGTAGCCACGTCTCTATTTTCTTATAAGGAAACTAATCATTTGAACTAGCCACCAATGCACCATGACCTCATGTTAACTTGGTTATATCTACAAAGAACTAATTTAAGAGTTCATAGATTTCAAAATTCACAGATTTCCAAGTTCACAGATTTTGAGTGGACATGATTTTTTTTGTGTGTGTGTGTGCTAGGGATTGAACTCAGGGCCCTGTGCATGTGAGGCAAGCACTGTACCAACTGAGCTATATCCCCAGCCCTGGAAATGAATTTTTCGCAGACGCCATGCAGCCCGGTGTAGATCTCTCAGTTTCCTCAAGTTCGACTATCCCAAACTGAGCTCAGCCTCTGCCCTTGAATTTATTCCCCATCCGGGGATCCTGTACCGGCAAACACACCTCCATCCTCCCTGCTGTTTGACCTTCAACCTGGGAGACCTCCTTGACTCTCTGGTCTCCTTGCTTCCCTGATCCAAGCAAGGTCAAGTTCTATCAGTTGGAGCTAAACGTCTGCCCAAACCATCCCAAGGCCGCACCACCTCTGTGTCAGACGACTGATCAGCTGCAGCAGGCCCCGCTCTCCACCAGCCTGCTCTTGACCTTGGAGGCAAAGAGGTCTCTTCCAAACACTCTTACACAGCACCACACCTTGGCTCAGGACCCTTCTGTATTTTCCCTTTGCTTTAATGCTAAAAAGCCCAGATCTCTCAATGGAGTGGAAGACTTCTCCTCCTTTGCCTCTTCTCTTATGTCTCTCACTATTTCTTGCCTCTGGCTCCATGGTCCAGTTGAGATTGCCAGGTTTTCTAAGGCTTCATGTTCTTTCCTGCCTCTGGACATTTGCACATGTGGTGCCTTCCTTTATATGCTCCTCTATCTGAAACCACAGTCTTCCCTCTGCCTATCAACCCCTAGCCCACCTCTGCCCACTCTCCCACTCCTAGCCTGAACTCTCTTCCTCTTTCCTTCCTTCCCTGATCCCCCTGAAGCAGGAAAGTCGCCCTGTTATAAGCTCCCTCTGTACCCTTGAGAAGCCACACTTTGTTTTAATTTCCAATTTGTCTCCTTTCAGTCTCCCTTGCAACCTCCCAGGAAATGAATCTTATAATGTGGAATCTCCAGTGTCTCACAGTGAAGGGGACCCTCAAAAACAGACTTGTGTCTGTCCACGTCCCCTCTGCCTGCCGGGAAGGACATCACAGCACATTCCCACATACTTACGGTTTCCTGCATCTCTGAGTGCAGAGCAGACTCAACCTGCTGGGGAGTAAAAAAAGAAAAAAAATCTTCTGGAACAATCCTCAGATTCCTCACCTCTCTGAGAACAGCTCTCAGAACACCCCCAGTGCCAGGAGTGATGACCTGCTCATTACACACAGTTGGCAGCCTCCTTCCCACCCGCCTCACTCTTCCTCCCTCACCAGCTTCTTAGCATCACTCCTCAAATAAACCAGTTATCTCAGGATACCTGATTTGGGGTCTGCTTCAGAGGAACCCCAAATGGACGCCATTGAGAGGCAACCTCCTGCTGAGGCTCCTTCCAGGAATGAACGTTCAGAAATAGATTCTGCATTCCTTCCTCACTGAGTTTCAGTTTTTAGCTAAAGAAGATCTAGCGGCTTTCATCCTTCCATTGTCTAGATAAGGAAACTGAGGGCCGCCCATCCTCTGCCATCTCTTCCCCTCTCTCCACCATCTGCCACCACATCTTTTAACATTTGAACTTCCCTTGACTCTTGTTGCATGAGGAAGCTTCTGACTACTGCATAGAGAAGACCCAAGGGGGAAAGAGGAGGCCAGCAGGAGAGCCACTGAAATGGACATCATCCCAATTACCTTTCCTTTGGAGGTGGCCAGACCCTACGTGTGGGAGCCCACGATGTGCTTGGGGGCTGTTATGGCCTCCGCTGCCTATGCACTGCTGCAAAGAGCTCTGAAATGCTCCAGGGACTCATTTTTCCAGATGAAGATGTGGAGTCCGGTGTTGATGGCAGGTACCCCAAAGAGTGTGGCCTCTCCAGGGAAGATGGCTGCTTTGCTCCACTTGGAAAAAGGAGCATTTGATCTTTTTTTCCTGCTTCCCAAATCACCTTTCTCACCTCTGTAAGGCACAGTGGAATGCAAATGGCGGGGCCTGATTTATGTTGCAAAAGGAAGCTTCTGTTTGTTCCAGAGAGAAGACCTGAGGAGGATAAGGGGGAAAGAGGAGGCCCGCACGAGAGCCATTGAAGTGGACATCATCCTGAAAACTGGCTCAGAAAAGGGAAACTGTCTCAATCAACTCTGATTGCAGAGGCAGAGTGCGGGGGGCATGTCTGACTTTTACTTCATCCTGGTAATGTGTCTTAAGCTCCTCTGTCCATAAGCACCTTCCCTGGGGTCAGCTCACCTCTAGTTTGAAGGTGCGAGTCCTGGGCTCCGAGCACAAGGTCTGAGCTTTCCTCCTTTTGCTCGCTGGGTGGAGGGACTCAGAGAGTTGAACTTGGAAATGGAGAGACTTTGGAAATATAGTGCTTTTTCCTTTATGTGGTTCATTCAGTCATTCAACAAATATTAATTAAATATCAGTTCCATGACTCGCGCTGCCGGAAGGACTGCAGTGCTGCAGCCATGAGACAAAGGATGGGCATTGTACAATCAAACAGTGAAATCGAAGGTATCAGGTGGTGACGGGTTCTAGAAAGAAAGGCAAAGCAGGGTGAGGGGCAGAGGGACATAGAGGGGGCATTGTTCCTAATGTGGTGGTCAGGGAAGGCCTTTCTGAGAAGGTGGCATTAGAGAGGACACCTGAAGGAAGCTAGGGAGGGAGCCATGTGGCTATTCCAAGAAGAGGACCAGCTAGTGCAGAGCCCCAAGGCAGGACTGGCTCCAGGTGTACTCAGATGACAAGCAGGGAGACCGTGGAGCCATGGCAGAAAGAGCTGGGGACAGGATGGCGGAGAAGCAGGCGGGCACCCAGTGAAGAGGGTTCAGCAGGCCATGAAAGAACTTTGGAATTTATTCTTAAGAAGTCATCAGATGGTTCTGAGCAGAGCAGGGGATTGGCGGGGTCTGATTTATGTTGCAAAAGGAAGCTTCTGTTTATTCTATTCAGAAGACCTGAGGAGGACAAGGGGGAAAGAGGAGGCCTGCAACAGAGCCATTGAAGTGGACATCATCCTGAAAACTGGCTCAGAAGAGGGAAACTGTCTCAATCAACTTGTGCTCGTGAAGCATATTTTGCAATAAATCCATTAAGTGCAGATTTTTTTTCTCAAAAGAAAAAAAAAAGAAAGAAAAACATATTAAACACTTCCTAAATGTTCCAGTCTCTTTAAACATTGAGATTGGAAATTTAAGCTACAGACTGGAAGAAAATATCTTGCAAAACAAATCTGACAAATGATGTGTATCCAGGTATATAAGGAACTCTCAGGACTTCAATAATAAGAAAATACCCTATTTTAAAAATGGGCAAACATTCTGAACAGACACCACACCCAAGAAAATCCATAGATCACAAATAAGCACATGAAAAGATATCCAACACTAGTTATTAGGGAAATGCAAATCAAGACCAAGGGATTCTACCACCCACCCATTAGAATGGCTGAAATTAAAATGTTTGGCCTCAGCAAGAATATGGACAAGGATCTGAGGAAGAGCTGGAGCACTCTTGCCCTCCTGGTGGAAATGTAAAGCTGCCCCGGGGAGCAGTTTGGCAGCTTCTTAATAAGTCAGATATTCTTAGTGTACATCCAACCATCCCATCTCTAGGTAACTCCTGAGAAGAAAGAGGTTATGTGTTTACATCGAGAGCTTTATGTACATGCTCATCACAGCTTTATTCGTAGTAAGAAGAAACTAGAAGCAATCTAAATGTCCATCAGCAGACGAATGGGAGCCCAATTATGGGCTGAGTCATACCCTGATACTTTACCCAGCAACAGATAGGCAGGACAACACAGATGGATCTCAGAACAATCATTTTGAGTGAAGGAAATAAGATGAAAAAGAGTACATCCTATTTTATTGCACCTATAATTCTAGAAAATTCCATCTAATCTAAAGTGATAGAAAGAACAATGGCTGCTTGGGAGTGGGGGTGGGGAAAGCCTTGAGGGAGGAATTTCAAAAGGACATGGGGACACTTTTGAGGGTGATGGATATGTTCACAGTCTTCATGGTGGTGATGGTTTCGTAAATGGAAATATGTCAAAACTCGCCAACTCTACACTTGGCCTTCAATATCTTGTCTGATATGAGTGTTGCCCGTCAGCCTTCTTGTGGTTGAAGTTGTATGATTTACATGTGGACAGTTGATCATGTGGAGCCCATGCCTCAACAAAACTTTTCTTTTTAAATAGCCTACTGAAATTCTTGCACAGGATAAGTAGCAGAACCACAAGCTTAAGTCCAGAACTATCTGATTCTAAAGCCTATGCTCTTGACAACTCTGTAATCATGATTTCCTCTGCAATGCAAATAGCCAGCCTCAGTTGGTGCGGCTGAACTTCCCAATACTGGATGATTTTGGAACAAGGGGCAGCATTCTTTCATATACCTCTGATGTGAGGCAAAAAAAATATTCCAAAATTTCTGCAGGGCAATTTGGCAATGTCTTGAAGCTTTATGAATGCTTATATGCTTTGGTCGTGGATTCTGTATCGAGGAGTAATAATAGATTACTGCACAGATGTATTTGCAGGCATAATAAGCCCAGTTTTTTTTTTATAAAAATGAAAAAATTGAAAAATTAATCTGTATCATGCAGTCATTGAAACTATTTTAGCGGAAGAATATTTCCTGACATGGAAAAGCATTCAGGGTATATTATTATGTTAATGGATACATTTTCATAAAAGATGTCATCCGTGTGCAGGAAAAGTCTGGAAGTAAATTTTAACATGCTAATGTGGTGGCTACTTCTGGTGGAGGAATACAAATTATGGCTATTTTAATTCTATTTGTGCTTCTCTGAGTATTTTCCAATATTTTTTTTTTCACAGATGACTACGCAGTAAGGCAGTGAGTAGGCTTCTAAAAAAAGAAGTTGCCCCTGTGTGTAGGTTTGTGTTCCCAGTTTTCCTGGGACGCAGTCGTCCACTGGGATGGATGGGTGAACATCCCAGGAGAGAGTGCTTATTTATGGTGAACTGGGGTGTAATTTGTAGTTTGAGATGAGAAAGCCTAATGGTTCTGGCAATCAGAGCTCTTAGTTGGGCCAGGTGGGAACAAGCCCTAAGTTAGGAGTAACAGAGACCCACAAGGTAGGTGTCATGGTTAGGAAAGAGAAGAGCATATGTCACACTATGGGGATTCTGCGTCCAGACTGAGAACAGGGCTTTTGTTATTTTATTTTTGGTACCGGGGGTTGAACCCACGGGTACTTTACCACTGAGCTACATCCCTAGTCTTTTTTATTTTGAGACAGGGTCTTGCTAAGTTGCTGAGGCTGGCCTTGAACTTGGGATCCTTTTGCCTCAGCCTCCTGAATTGCCCGGATTATGAACATGCACCACTACACCTGCCTGAGGGCTTTAAACATAGGCTTTGGGGGCAAGCTGGTGCACCCCTGAGCAAGCCCACCCTCATTAGCGTGAAGTTGACTACCTCCTGGCTCTGTTGGAAACCAAGCCTCATTCCTCACCCGCCTCATCTCTGCCTTAGGGCTGCTGAGCTCCGCTGGGCCTCCTTCCCACACTGCTGCTCCCCCTTGACCCTCTTCCTCTCTCTCCCGTCTCAACCTTATCCTGTGTTCTCTGGAATCTCCATTCATCACCCCCAACTTCCTCTGAGTGCTCAACTTCTTTACAGACTGCTTTTTTTTTTTTGGCATTTAAACTTATGTATTTACCCAATCATAACACATTCTGCCTCCATGTATCCAACTATCTATTTCCGCAACTACTTTCATATTCTATGGGGACACTTAGACACAACATGTGTGCAAGAGCATTCTTCATCTTCCACCTCAAATGTGTTCTTTCCTCTATATCATTTTACTTTTTAAATTAGTCAGTATAACTTACATATGTATTTGTCACCTCGCTAGTTAATATTTTAACTTAACCAGCCCCCATGTCTAGGTATAACCCTCTCATAGGAAGGATGCCATTTGAATGGGGTCTCAAAATGCATGGGTATTTAGTTATCCACATCAGAGGGTCCACCCAAGGCAGCTATGGTCAGTGTCTCCATTAACTCAGACTTTGATCAGCATCAAATGCTTTGCTAGATAACAGAGTGATATTGGAAACACTTTTATTGGTGACAGTAATAGTCTGTTGGTCAGCATTATGGTTATGAGAAATGAGCTCTCATTGGAGAAATGAAAGTATTCAGGTTTTCCTATTGGCTAAAATGCTTTAGGGTCATTGTTTATTGCACACCCAGGGAGTGGAAATTATACAAGGTTGTGACGCACACCCTTTTGTGGGCATCTGAGGCTGGTCACTGCATGGCCTTGTGTCCAGCCTCTAACTTCCTGGTCACCTCAGCTGAGAACAACTGAATTCTGCTTCTGGAATATTCTGTCTTGACCAAACCTTTCTTATAAATGGGATGTTTACAGCTGCCCAAATTTGGAGCCCTGGGACTTCATTTCAGACTAGAGGAACAGTTTGGTGCCAATAAAGTGTTGTTGAATAAATGTCCATGTGATAGGACAATTTGGTCTGAGATTTGATTTTTGTAAAAGTCTGGAAGGAAAATTGTTAGAGAAATAAATTCCTCATCAGCTATCATTATCCAAAAAAGAACCTAAGAGTTGTGCATGACCCTTTGACCAGTTCCCAACAGAAGCACGCATAAAGATAGCAGAGCCTGTCCTTCATCCACATAGACTTCAAGTTGTTGTTCTAAAGGAAAATTCAGGCTTCAGAAACTCTCTAGTGGAAGGTGGAAGAGGAGGATTTCAAAGTTTAGCTGCTGGCCACATTGAAGGCCAAGAGGGCAGGGATGTGACTGTAGTGGGGAACGTTGGGATGGAGTCCCCTTGAACCCAGTAGTGATGAAGAGACTTGTTAGGAAGGACATGCTCAATTATCTTTGCCCATAAAGTTTTGTAACTTATTTCCTTCTCTTAAAACAACACCAGACCAGACTCAAATGTAAGTGAGTACCTAAGAGCAGTGACCCCAGTCAGCAGAACGGTGCAATCAAGGGTAGACCCGTCCAGCTGATGGAAACAGCAGTTCAGGGTCAAGTTCAGCCACATCACTGTGCCATTCTGCATTTCTTTTGGTTTGAGACTGGAGTTAGCTTTTAGGGATTAGAAGGCAAGTGGCATACAACACACAGGAGGTTCATCCCAATTAACCAAATACTTAATGTATATTTTAATTTCTGGACCGGGTAGTGTTGAGAATGGGAGGTGGTTAAATGAAGGAAGTGTTAGTCTGCCCAGGTACTATAACAAAGTACCAAAGACCGGGTGGCTTTATAAAACAATAGAAATTCATTTCTCACAATCTGGAGGCTAGAAATGTGAAATGGGGTATCAGCATAATTAGGTTCTGGCAAGGGCCATCTTTTGGTTTACTGACTGCAACTTCTCTTGGAAGAAAAAGAGAGTGTGAGCTCTCTGGGGTCCCTTTTGTAAGGACACTGGTTCCATTCACCAGGGTTCCACCCTCGTGTTCTAATTACCCTCTCCCATCCCAATTCCATGGGACTGAAGGCTAGCCTTCCAACCTGTGAGTTTTAGGTGGACGTAAACCTCCAGTTCACTGTACCAGTTTGTCATTTAGCTCACGAATATATTTTGTTTGCAGTTTCCAGAGGCCAAGTGAGAAAGGGGTGTAATGATTCTGACAAACTGAAAAGGGCAGCGAACTCTCCCGAAGTCCTGCCTGTTCACATTCCAGATGCTGAGCTCTGCCTTAAAGAGAAGCCCAGAGAGGTAAGAAGGGACCCAGGTCAGAGGCTTTATTCACAGGGAGACGAGCTTGCGCCTGAGGACCCTGGGCACCGCTGTCCAGCCACGTAGCTACTTCCAGAGTCTGGAGGCCCCAGATGAACCTTTCAAAGAATGAATTCCAGGCCCAGAGAAGACTCACTCACGCAGCTTCCCCCGCTGCTAATGAAGCCCTAGAGCCCAGAGAGGGGAAGGGACTGGCCCAAGGTGGTCTCTAGCTGAGGTCGGAGCTCAGGTTCCTCTACCCTCTTCCAAACCTGGCACTGCCTTCCTGGCTTTCTGGGTCTGCAGTCCCAGGCTGGGAGCTCTCTGTTCCCAGAGCGAGCCTCTTTGAATACACGGGTGCACACTTTCTATTTGTGTTCTTCAAGGACCTTTCCTGGAAAGGTCCTGAGAAAGGCTGGTGTCCTCCGTGGACCTGCACTGTTGACTATCCTTTGCAGACGAGCTCTGGGGTGAGGTCAGGAGAGATCTAGAAGGACCGAGGCTGGGTTGGGAGGGCCAAGGGACACAGGCTCAAAGACCTCTCCCTCTCAGTTCTCCTCAGCAGAGGGAGAAATAAATTCCTTATCAGCTATCATTATCCAAAAAAGAACCTAAGGCCCTTAGGATTCAGAGTGTGGAGTGCTCATCTGGAAGATGGGTTTATCCCCGTTCCTCTTAGCATTCAGTTAATTTAACCTGGCTGTCGACTCGATGCTTAGCTGTAGACAGCGGCACTCTTGGAGGGCAAGTTTGGTTGAAAAAAGAGAAGTTTTGAAGTCGTCAGGGAGGGCTGGGGGGGGTATTAGGAAGAAGAATGAAAATGTTTTCAACAACAATGCAACCATGAGGCCCCAAATATGTCATCAAATTACTTCGACATAGAGTGAGTGACGGGAGCTGACATTGTGGCCCTGCCACTCTCCCCGCTTCTCCCATCTCTGTCACCTCCTTCCCAGTCCTCATAGTCAGCCTTTGTACCCTCCTGATTACCCACTGTCCAGGTGAGCACCACATCCCCCTTGCACCTGCCTGGGCTGCAAGTGTCACACTCCTCACTGTCACACTTTCATTGTTTTCCTGTGTCCTATCCACATGGGGAGCTCCAGGAAATATTATTCAGCCTTAAAGAAGAATAAAATTATGGCATTTGCAGATAAATAGATGGAGCTGGAGAATATCATGCTAAGTGAAATAAGCCAATCCCCCCAAAGCCAACAGCCAAATGTTTTCTCTGATGTGTGGATGCTAATTCACAATAAGAGGGGGATGGCTAGGGAAAAATAGAGGTACTTTGGATTAGGCAGATGGGAGTGAAGGGACGGGAGGGGGCATGGGGCTAGGAAGGATGGTAGGATGAATCAGACACTATTACCCTATGTGTATATGTGACGACACGACCAGTGTAACTCCACACCATGTCCAACCAGAAGAATGAGAAGTTACACTCCATTTATGTACGACGTGTCAAAGTGCATTCTACTGTCATGTCTAACTAATTAGAACAAATTAAAAAAAAGGACATATTTGAGAACTTTAATGAAACTGATGGTATCTTTGAGCCAACCTGCCTGGGGGTTTGAAAGGGCTCATGTTCATAATCCTGATAAAGCATCTCGACTATGATGTCTACCGCTTAGCACCCTGCCTATTACATCCCACCCTTTATTCCCGGGTGTCCCCAAAATGGTATTCATATGTGCTCATGAATAAATCTTTGAATTTCCCCTGGCCTCTGTCATGTGAAAAAAACACTCCTTTCTTCCTAGGACCTAGGCACAAGCCCATGGGGGGTTTGTCTGAGTGACAGACCCTCATGCTTCGCCAAAAATTGCCTCTTACTTCCCAGTGATCGGGACCTTTGTATTCTCTTCATCTTCTGTGGCCACCTGGCCCCTGGGGACGCCTACAGGGAAACACAGCTTACACTCACTTCTAGATCCTTGCTGCACTGAGAACAATGGGAGTTTTTCACGCTCCTCTGTGTGTGGCAGGAGATCAGAAGGAAGGTGCAGATTCTTCAACGTGGTGGAAACTCAGGGCCACTCCATCCGAAAGCAATGTGTTTCCTCAACTGAATGACTTATGAGGCTTTGATTTATGTGGTTTTTGCTCACGTGAATATGAATAAAGATATTTGTTCTGTCTTCCTGCTACTGTCTGACTCTGATGCTATTGGTAGATCCAGGCAGAAAGGCAGTCAGGGGACAGTGCGGTGACAAAGGGGAGAGCCCAGCAGTGTGTGTCCTGAGGGGCAAAGAGTTCAGTGTGGGTGGGGGCGGGGCCGGCTGGGCTGGGGAGAGCTTCCCGGCAGACTGGTCAAATTACATCTCTGGGACCAAGATCCTCATTAAAGGCCAGCACCTGTGAGCCATTTTGGCCTACCCAGGTACATCATTATGGAAGACGGGGCATAATGATAGTGATTTAAATGAAGTTAAAAACGCAGTCTGGATTTGAGCAGGTATTCACTTTTCAACATCTCCCAAGAAGAGTCTCCATTGGATAAAGAAAGTTCACGGAGGGACTCGAGAGCAAAGTGATCATCCGAAGCTTTGCCAGCCGGCCCGTGCCAGGCTCAGGAACACGCAGCATGCCCGGTGGTGTGGTCCTGTGGTCCTCTCCCCCATCATTTCATGTCAGAGCGGTTTTGCCCTGTGACTCAGGTTTGATTTGCAGCAAGGGCTGCCTTTTCCTTCCCAGTGTGGCCACCGCTGAAGAGTGACACGGTTCCCTGTTAGAGTTTTAAGATGACCCTTGAGGAATCCCGGGTGGAGGATGAAGCATGGTTTTTCTGTGCCTTGCTGTGCCCCTCTGCGATCTTTCCAACCCAGTGTCCAGCAGGGTGACCATGAGCTTCTTGGAGAAAGGGAGGGCCCGGGGCTGCTTTCTTGCTGCACCTCCCGACACCCAGCAGAGGAAGTGCTCAGCACAGGTGTGGGAGTTTGGCTAATTTACGGTAAAAAATAACCCTGGTTTCCTGTTTGCCTCGCATTCCCGTCCCCTCCTTCCTGTATTTCCATCTCATTTTCATTCAAGTGGTGAGGAGGGTTGTCACTGCCCGTCAGGACTAACATTTTGTGCAGGCTCAAGAGGTGTCATTTGAGGACCAAAAATATCAATACCCACAATCTTCCCAAAGTTGTCTCCTCTCCCTCATCACTATCTGTCCTTAAAATAATATCGAGTGTCTTAATCTGGGCTGAAGCCTCGGGTCACTCAGAGCATTGGATGAAGCATCAAATCTTGAAGCATCATGATCTTCAATATATCCACTTAGTCTGAAGAAATTCGAAGTTCAGAGAACACTCAGTTGCCTATCAGTCCATCCACGTAAGAAGACGGTGACTACTCTGTGTTGGGGGACAGCAGGGACAAAGGCCCTGAGGAAGGACAAGCTTGGTGTTTCTTTTCTTTTTTTTTTTTTTTTGCACCAGGGATTGAATCCAGGGATATTTAACCACTGAGCGCATCCCCAGTTCTTTTCACTTTTTATTTTGAGGCAGGGTCTTGCTAAGTTGCGGCTGGCTTTGAACTTGTGATCCTCCTGCCTCAGCCTCTTGAGTTGCTGGGATTACAAGGGTGGGCCACCACGCCCAGCCAATGAGTGTGGAGTTTCTAAGGAAGAAAAGGTGGGTAACTGAGCGGAAGCTAAGTGAGGAGTGGGGAGAAGAGGCAGAGAAGAGGTAGGAGGGGAGGAGACAGAAAAGGGGGGTCAGATGTGGGGGACAGATGTGGGGTCCCTGCAGGCCATGTGTGAAGACTTCTGATGACTTTACTCTCCGTGCAGAGGCAACCCATTGGTGGGTTTCAACCCAGGGGTGCAATTTACATTTCAGAAGCATCACTCTGGCTGCTGTGTGGAGAAGGGGCTTTATCAGGGCAAGGTCAGAAGCCAGGGGTCAAAGAGAGGTGGCAGTGCCGATGGATAAAAAGGAACAGAGTCAAGATAGACAGGAAGTTGAGAGATGGAGGAAGACAGCAAGTGATGATGGTGTTTAGGAGCTTGGCTCGAGCAGTCGGCTAGACGTTGACATCACGGGCTGAACAGGAGACGTGAGGAGCCGTCAGACTTGGGAAGTGGGGTCCGACTAAGAGTCCTGTTTATACATTTAGGTGGCAGCATCTGTGGATCTCCCGAGGGAAGGTGAACAGTAGGCGGGAGAACATGTAAGACTGGAGCTCAGGAGAGAGGTCAGGCAGGAGATGGACACCCAGAAGCCATCGGCACATAGAATAGATTTAAAGACCAGAAAGGTCACCTACAAGGGAGAGAAAAATCTCCCTAGACCTGGGCAGGAGGAGGAGGAGACTGGAAAGAAGATGTCCTCATCAGCTCAGTTTGGGGGTGGTTGGCACAGGGTGGGATACCACCGGGCAGTAGAGAGCTTCTGTGGAGACTTGCAAGTGTGGATTTCTTAAAGCAGAACTCGGTGTTTTCCAGGTACGCCGGCTGTCCCGGCTGTCCAGCTGGATGAATAACTGCAGAGTGTGTGAACTGCATGGAGTCACCTAAGGTTTAGGGAAGTAGAAAAAGAGTAAGATTTCTAACGTTGCAGAGTGACTAAGGATATTGAAAAACTTCCACAGTATTGAGGTCAAGATGTTCCTTCATCTATTCAGTTTTTCCAGTTGGTTCAGTGCAGTGGTGAGAACACAGCAGGTCGGGGTTCTCATCCTATCCTCAATCCTCATTGTCTACTAGCTTGGTGGCCTTGAGCAAGTCACTAAATTTCTCTGAGCTTCACTTCTTTAATATGAGAGATTATCTCTCTCTCATTATCTGTAGCACATTCTCTCTCTCTCTCTTTCTCTCTCTCTCTCTCTCTCTCTCTCTCTCTCTCTCACACACACACACACACACACACATCCCTGCCTAATGCTGGGGATAGTGATTTGAGTTGTTCGTAGTACTTACCTGTTTGTGTGTCTGGTGTGTGTGAAGAACGGTGGAGACAGCATAAGGAAGGCGCTTGGCACCTGGCGATAGCTCCGTAGACGTCCTTTCTTACACTGGTGCTTACGTATCCACCTTCCTCTTCTCCCCCAGCCACACTCTCTGCTCAACCTTGTGCTCATTGTCACTTTGGTCAAAGTTCCCTTCATTTTGCAATGTCTTTTATCCTTTTCCCCCCCTGCCTTTCCACTTCCTGTGTCATGTTCTATGTCTCTTATTCAACAATCAAAAAGCATTCTTAATGCTTTTTCTATGGTTTAGCTCTGTACCAACCACTGCACACCATAAACTCTTCTTAAGCACACCAGCTTCCCATTCATTTTCTTTCTTCCCCTTCCCTTCCTCTCTCCTTTTCTCTCCCATACTTCCTTCCTTCTATCCTTCCATCCATCCATCCATCCTTCTACCCAGACCATCCTTCAATTCATTCATCCATCCTTTCTTCCATCCATCCATCCATCCATCCATTCATTTTTCCATTTATTCATCCATCCTTCCTTCCATCCATCCATCATTTCACCCAACATCCATCCTTCCTTCCTTCTATTCATCCATTCATTCACCCTTCCTTCTTTCCATCCATCCATCCATCCATCCACTTATCCTTCCTTCCTTTCATCTATCTTTCCTTCATCCATCCATCCATCCATCCATCTAACCAGCCATTCATCTGATCTCTTGATGTTTACTCCCAACTGATTTTTCATAATCCAGTGTTGAATTTTTCCAGTCTGGCAGTTTCTAATAATTCCAGGTGCATATGTTTGCTTTCTCAGCATGACAGTAATTTCTTGAGTGGAAGGAGAATATCTAATACTTAAAAAAATTAATCAGAACATAGAGCAAAAGGCCAGATACCCAACAGGCAGGCAATATACTCATGCTAAAATAAAATGAGACCTGGGAAACGGTCTGACCAGCCTGACTGGGGAAGTCCTGCAAGCCCAGCTCTCCTCCTGATTCCCAGCCAGCCTGCTGCAATGTGGCCATTTCCAGACTGTGATTTACAAGATGGGCAGAGGTGCTTCAATTACCCAAATCACACAGTGCTGCCCAGGGAAGATGCCTGCCAATTGCAGGGTAGGCTGCTGACGTTCCCTTCTGCTTGCTGCAGCTTCCAAACACCCCATTTGCCTCTGTCACGGGCACATTCACCTCTGAGTCACCTTGTGCTCTCTCTAGCATCTTCTCCCATCCCTGGCAACAGCTTCTGCATCAGCACAAAACCACATCTGATGTTCCAAAGCCCGAGTGTCATTTTTTTTCCCCTTTTAATTCACCTACTTCTTTGCCAGAGAGTTAACGAGCAGCCGGTGAGGACCAGGTATTGAACTGGGCGTCGGGGAACACAGTGGTCAATCCTGTGTGATTTCCACCCTCAAGGAAATCAGAGGCAGACCACACACAACCACAGTCCATTGTGATCAATGTTATGAGAGTGAGCGGAATACAGAGGCGCTCATTCTGCCTGTGAGTTGGGGAATGCTTCCCAGAGAAGGTAAAGGGTATCAGGCGCTCCCAGGGGTTAAGAAAAGGCAGGAAAGTCGCAGCAGAGGGGAGATTATGTGCAAAGGCCTGGGGGAGCGCCAGCGTCCAGGGTAGAAGAGGTGTTTGTGTGAAGTGGGAATCGTGGACGTGAGGGTCAGATTTGAAGGAGGTGCGTGGGCAGGCGCAGGAGATGGGCTGGCACCCATGGAGAAGGGTGCCATGAGTCTTGCTAGGGAGTTTGGCTCTTACTCTGTACAGGCAGTGGGGAGCCACTGAAGGAGTCAGGAAACAGAATCGCATTTGTGTTTCAACAGGCAAATTGTTGCCAGGCCATTTATTATACATGCATAGAAGAGGCAACGATGCTCAGGCAGTGGAAGGGACACAGAGATGAGGGACAGGATTAATATGGAAGGTGCTGAGAAGGGGGGAGGAATAGATGGTGGCCCAGGCAGGAGGGACAGGTGGCATGTAGACAGTGAGATCTCGAGGTTGACCCCGAGGTTTCCAGTTCCAATAGCATGGTTGATGGCAGATTTGGTAGATGGCCACAGCTACCAGTCGGCGGTCACAAGTGAAAAGTGGGGAACAGTATTAACCAGCTGCAGTGACTTTGTGATAATGCACCAACCCAGCAAGACACTATAAATAGTAAGTGACACAGTGCAGAGTCCTAAGTGCCTGAGTAGGCTCCATGCAGATTTAGGTCTTCCCAAGTTTTTCAATTAAAAAACCAACCAACCAGATCATTTCAGAAGATGCACCCAGGCTGTGGGTGCTGGGATTCACATTGCTTACCAGTGGCTTCCTTTCTCATCTTTAATTATTCTGGAAGGAAAGTTACAGTTTCCAAAAGACACTGGGTCCCATGAGTCAACTCACATAGTCACTTTCCCAGCATTCCAGAAAAAACAATTTGGAAAAAGCCCCCAAACCTCTTGTCTACCCAGCAGCCCTTAGCAATGACTGCAATTGCTCAAATACACAGTTATTCATGAAGTGCAGATTACAGGGTGACTTAGCTGAGGGCTCTGTGACTCGCCCAGATAAAACTAACTAACTAAAAAAAAAAAAGAAACCCCAAACATGCAAACGTCGGACATTTTCTGAACATATGGCAGCGTTTAGTTTTAGTCAGCAAGAACTAGGAACAAAACAAAACAAAGCAGAGCTGGGAGCGAGGTATTTTTCCCCCTTATTTTGTTTTGCTTCTCGAGTGTGTGGATATCTGAGACCCAGGCGTGGTTATCAGGAGCCAACTTGGTTGGAAAATACCTGCTATTAATAAAATGAGAAAAGCAAAGGCTATTTGCAATTTGTATATGGGTCTCGTTTCAAAAGTTTGTTGCTGGATCTGTGGTTTGAGACTTGGAAGTCGGTTTTGCTCAGAGATGGTGGTGGGCAGGTCTCCAGGCTTCTTGGGGAAAGAAGCCTGTCCCAACAAACACCCCCGTCATCCCCCGCCCCAGTGGCTCAAGCCAGAAACTTGAAAGCTGTTTGGAAACATCCTGATCCCATCTACTCCAGCACATTTGCCAGTCTGCCTCCAAACCACGTCTGGGGTCCCTTGCCATCTCTCCAATTTGGTTCTCCATGCCTGGAAGATGCCCCCTCCACAGTGGACTCATCCTTGTCTCCAATTTAAATGTCACTTCCTCAGGGAAGCCTTCCAGGATATCTCAGGCACAACCAAGCCCCCTGCCAACATGCCCCTGTAGAATCCCTGGCTTCCCCCTGGAGATCCTGTGTCTGTCCTCCCCATTGACCTCATGCTCGAGGGTGGGGGTGGGTAAGTGGGCAGAGACCACATCTGTCTTGCTCCTAGAGGCGCCTCCAACCCCAGTCCAGCTGCTGAACGTTTCAGTCACTCACTCAGATATTTGCCAAATGCATGCACGTGTCCGAGGTTGAGACCCCTCCCACCGCATATCACAATGGCAGGTCCCTGGGAGAAGCACTCGGATTGCCACCCCACATGGCAGCAGGATGGTCCCTCCCCATAGCCACAACAGAGGGTGGACCTTCAGGGCAGAGATGGCTTCAGGCCAGGTTTTGGGTAGTGACCCTATGGTCAGGAACAGATGCTCCATCCAGCAGGGCAGGGGCCAGTGCAGAGGGAGCCGGGAGGTGACCAGGGCTGGCTGGACTTGGGGACAGCAGGCCAAGGAGACCTGGTGAACAGGGCGCTGTGGCACTCACTGTTTATGCTTGAGCCTGGCTCAAGCCCAGAAGTAGAGGGTGCCCAGGAAACGTGTGAAGATGGATGGAGAGGGACATGCAGGGTCTGGAGCCACGGGCACCACTGTTGAGCTTCCTCCATCCCCAAAGCCCTGCCCCTCTCCCTTCCCTCCCTGCCCAGGACCCGGGATCCCCTGCAGGTGTAACCCCAGGGACAGGGAAGGCCCTCTCTGTCCGTTGTCCCTGCTGCAGCTTCCCAACAGCGGAGCTCTCTCTGGCCCAGGCCTGCCCCGTCTCCCCGGGATCACCGGCTTCTCCTTCTCCTGTCCCCTCTGAGCCTTTGGGCAGGGGTTCTGAGGGCCCTTCCTAGGTACAGGGGGCATGCATCATATCGGGAGGTCACAGTGGGAAAACAGACGGGGACATTTAATTAACAGACAATAAGAGAGTTATCATTTCTAGAATCACAAATAAAAGAACCCCATTTCTCTGGACTTCAGTCTTGCTTCCTTCTTTGCCCACAGTAAACCGTAGGGGCTTTGTTCCAGGCAGTTCTCCCCGTCTATCCCAAATGGCCCCCAGGCCTGGCTCTGGGCAGCTGGCTAACAGCAGCTCTCCCCTGGCCAGGGCTGTGGGGAGCAGGGAGGGTGTGCCCTTCAGGGCTGGAGGGGGCTTGCTTGCCGTCAGGGAAAGGGAGGCATCTTGGAGGGAGCCTTGGTTCCCAGGTGGGTGTGAGGGTGTGTCCTTGAATAAGAGGTTGCCTCAGCCAAGTCTTTCCTGAATTCATCACACACACACACACACACACACACACACACACACACAGAGTTGATCACCATGCTGGTGTGCACAGAAGTTTGGACTTGACCCTTAGAACCAAGCCTTGGAAGAAGGTAAGGGAGAAACAGTGATAGCTGACATTAGGCCCTGATGTGCCGGACACCAGGCCTTGGCCGGTTGTGAGCTTTGCCTTTCGCCAGAGCAGCCTTGACGTCTCCTGGCAGGAGCTCAGTGGGGCTGGGGGCACGGGGAGCTGGGCAGGTGTGTGTTGGAGCAACCAAGTGATTCAAGTCACCAGGGCAGATGGAAGAGTTGAGCCTGCTATGGTAGAACCGAGAAAGGGCAGATGCCCCTGGTTTGCTTCCCACCGTGGAAGCAGGCTGTCTCCAGCAGTTCGTGGGCCCTGAGGTTGGGGGAGGCGGGGGAAGGGCCAGGAGCAACAGGAGCTGGGTGCTGAGCCCTGGAGGAACCGCATGTCCTGGTTCCCTCTCCTTCCCCCGCACGGGCAGCCTCAGCAGGCCTGGGCAGGGCGGGCAGCTCTCTCCTGTGTGTCCTCCCAGGCTCAGCCTGTTACCTGCTGTGGTCAGGCCTGAAAACCACACCCAGGCATCTAAGGAGGAGCCAGGCTCTTGCCCACGGCCCCAGGGTTGTTATGGAGCAGAGTCTCCCTCACCTTGGACTCCACTGCTCTGGGCGAACCTCTTGCTCCCCTCCCATCCTCCTTGTCTCCCTCTGATGGAGCCTGCAAACTGCCGAAGCTCGAGTGTCTCCCTTCCAGGGCCCTGGCTGTGGGAGCTGCCTGCCCTGCTCAGCCGCCAGGAGGCTGATGTCCTGATTTTCACACAGTAGCTCTAGAAGGTGGCAGGCAAAACTAGTAGACATTCCCGAGAAGCAGTGTCAGACGAATCATTAGCATTTGATATCAGGTTGTCCCCTCTTATCCAAGGTTATATTCCAAGAATCCAGAGGATGCCTGAAACCTGGTACTATCAAAACCTATATTTATACTATTTTTTAATACATAAATAGCTATGCTGAAGTTTAATTTATATAGTAGGCCCTAAAAGGTCAACAACAATAACTAATAATAAATTAGAGCGATTATACCAACATACTGGCTTAAAATTGCCAGCTTCACTGTTCTTGCACTTTGGGACCATTATGAATTAAAATCAAGACTACTTGAACTTAAGTAGCATAATACTAGGACAGTTGATCTCATAAAAAGATGGCTACTACGTGACTTATTATATGAGGGTAGGACATACAGTGTGGACACACTGGACAAAGGGATGATTTATGTCTCAGGAGGGAAGAAGTGGGGCTGTGTGAGATCTCATTGTGCTACTCTGAATGGTGCTCAATTTAAAAATCATGAACTGTTTTTTTTATCTGGAATTTTCCATTTAGTATTTTCAGACTGGTTGACTTTGGGTAACTGAGACCTCAGGAAGTGAAACCCAGGGTAAAGAGGGGGGACTACTGTAAATTCGTGGAAGAGCATAGAAGAAATAAACGGCAGGTAGGACAGGGTAAGAATGCATTTGCTCTTTCTCAACAAGTGTGGAGGATGACCTTGTGCATGGGGTGGGGGGAGCCTGGGAGAACAGGTCCGGGCTGCAGGAGTTGCTGGGTCAACTGCCTAAATGAGAGAGGGAGGATGGCATGCGGTGGCCCTGGTGCAATCTGTCAAAAATTCAATTTTCTGATCTTTAATAATCATGGAGTCTTAGAGTGGAACAGCAGTGTGGGTTAAATGAGATAGATCCCCAAAGCTTTTAGTGCAGTACTTGGAAAAAGCAATTACCCAGGAAGTGTTGGCTGACCCAACTATTATTCCCTCTTACCTCTCAGTCCTGCCTTACCAAAGTCCTATGAGAACAAGACAGGGTGTTTTTTTTTCATGTCGCTCTTGCTTTGTGTAATTAGTGAGCTCCTGCAAAGCTGTATATAAATCAGATTTATTGTCCTTCGTGAACCAAATCGACCGTTCTTCTTTGTAACCTTGGGCGTGCGGTTGGAGTGCCGGAGTCTCTCCCCTGCATTCCCTTGATTGTCCACAGTTAACTCTGAAGGGGGTCTAGGTATGAGGCTGTGCCTTGGAAGAGAAAGCCCACCCAGGTGGGGGACACTGATGTGAAGTCCTCACTAGACAGCCCACCTGCACCTGTTTGGAGCTTGTCCCCCTGTAAGGAATCTTCTCTTCCCAACCCAACAGGAAGACGTCTACTGTTAGGTGTCTCCAGGAAGGGTAAGCTCTTGACTTCCTGTGCTGGTCATTTAATCTCCAAGAAGGTGACCACACAGAAGCCTAGATGCTTTGGGGAAGAACAGCGCCATTGGGCAGGCAGGACGAGGCAGTGGTGAGAACACAGGTACTGAGGTCACGTCTTCTGGTGCAAGACCTGGTTGTGCTGTTTGTTAGCTTTGCCCCTTCACCTTGCTGGGCCTTCGTTTTCTACCTGTAAAATGGGGATAATAACACTCCCTCCTGCCTAAGGTGGCTGCAGATGTGAAATGAATCAATACACTTAGCACATGGGAAATAATCCACGAATATAGTCTTGTAACAAGATTTATGATGGGAAGTTTGGACGGACATAGTCATGGACCTTAGACATGAGGGAAATTTTTCAAAAATTAAAATTGATTTTTTTTGAAAAATTTAATAATTTCTAATTAAAATATTCAGAGCTAAGCCAGGTAGAAATGGTGGAGGGGAATTTGGCTTAAGATAGTTCAGCAGGCTCTTCCGTAAAGGACAGGATACTAAATGCTTTTGGCCTCGTGGGCTAACAGGGTCTCTGTCCTCTGTAGCACAAAGGTACAAAAGCATGTGTCAACGAACGGGCATGCTCTATGAGAATGTGGTGTTTGGCACAATGACAGGCACTTTGTGACCATGGGGAGCTAAGCCTCAGGTTACTATCCCATACTTGGGGGGATGGTAACCTGAACAGAACAGAAAAATTAAAAGAAGGGTCTTTGATTCATTGAACTGTCAAATATCTTCAGGCTTTTTCCCTCCCCCTCTTCCTCCCTCTCTCCTTCCCTCCTTCTCTCCCTCCTCCCCTCCCTCCCTCTTTTCCTTCCTTCCTTCCTTTCTCTCTCTCTCTCTCTCTCTCTGTCTCTCTCTCTTTGTACTGGGGATTGAACCCGGAGGTGCTTTACCACTGAGTTACATTCCCCAGAATTTTTTTTTTTAATTTGACACAGGGTCTTGCTAAATTGCAGAGGGTCTTACTAAGTTTCTGAGGCCGTCCTTGAACTTGAGATCCTCCTGCCTCAGCCTCCTACGTCACTAGGATTTCAGGCATCTGCCAAAATGCCCAGTTCATTTTCAGGTTTCTGAGAAAGGGTTCTCATTGAGGATGCAGGTCTAGTTGCGCGAGGCAGTTCCTGATGGCTGTGCCCTCCCCAAGGTATTCACACGGGGGGCACCATGTCAGGTGTGAGAGCATGTCAGCATTCCTGGGTTCCTATGCACTAGCTGCTTTGATGCGAAGTCTCGCAGCAAGGGGTCAGAACGCGGTTTTGTAATTTTTATTTCATGTCGTTATATTTTGTTGCTTTGACTATCGGGGGAAATAGAGGTGTTTTAGTGTGGTTTACTGGTTTCTCCCTCTCATGGGGCTTGTCATCCTTCCCCAAGCCCAGCTCTGTGGAAGACAGGGGTAAATCTTGGAGTCTGATGTCTTTGAGGGACGAAGGACCCACTCTCTGTGCGTCAGAGCTCATGGGCACATCTCGGGGAAACACCAGCCTTCACATCTCCTAGGGGGCAGAGAAGGGTGGCAGTGAAATAGGGCCTGGGGGTTGGGAGCACCTGCTCAAGAGCCCTGGGGGGGGGGGGTCCACACGCTGGCTCTGGCACAGACTAGTAATGATCTTAGGCAAGTTGCTTAACACGTTTCAGACCATTTCCTGCTCAAAATGAGTGCTATGTCAGTATCACGGAGGTCGTGAGAATTAACTGTCTGTAAAGCCTGCAGTTTCACACCTTGCATGCAGCAAGCACTTACTACATGGGCTCTGTTGCTCCCTGTATACGGGAGACGTTCTCTTCCTCTGGGGAGTGTCCCTCTTGGAGACTTTGTTTTGTGGCAAGATTTTGGAGGTGGGGATAGAGGTAATAGAAAATGACTCATCTCCTTTGAGGTCTGTCCGTTTAGGAAGCTGTTCTTGTGAACAGTTCTTTGTGTTTGTTGCCTGATTTGGGTGCGTGGCTTGGTTCTCCTAGCAGATTGCAAGAGGCTTAAGGGTGGAGTTGAGATTTCAGTCCTAGGTGTCTCCAGAGTGCTTAGCTCAGGGCTTTGCACACAGGCATGCTCAAGGGATGTCGTCCAGTGGATGGGTCGAGCAGGAATCTGGGCTAGAAAATCCAGAAGTGCGAAGAGCAGTAGCGCTCTAATTTGCTGTGCCTGGGAATCACAGGCAGACAGGAACCAGCATCTGATTTTCTCTGGTTCCAAGGACCTGGGACTTTTGGTTTTTAAAAGAGGGACTGAGGGATTTTGTGACTCAGGATTTAAAAGTACTAAAAGTTGGAAAGTTCTAGAACAAGTGTGAAGGGGAGAACTAAGAAACCAGGAAGAGTTGCTCACTCTTCTCCGTAGAGCTTTAAAACCCTTTGATCTGATATCTGGGAACCACCCCAGACCTACTAATCTATTTGTTTTAGGGGGAGGCTGGACACCAGCATGTCTAATCACTCATCCTGGTGTTCAGAAAAGGATAAATGAGGACGAACCCACGCTCCTGACCTGGGTCCCAGTGCACACTGTGGAGGTGTGAATGAGTTGGGTGACATGTTGGTCCCCTTCATGCTTGGGCAGGCTGGCTATTTAGCTCCATTGGTAACCTCCTAAGTTGAGCCCCAAGTGCCTTCCCAAAATATACCATTTTCCATGGGAGCCTCGACATTATCAGGATCAGGACGTGCTGAGTGGGTAAGAATGCGCAAGGGTGGCCCATAGAGGGTGGTTTAACAAGGAAATTCCAAGCCCCATCTGAGACCCTCCAAGTTGAAATCATTATAAGCCTTGGAATCTGCATTTTAATGAGGCTCCTCAAGTGTTTCATGGGCACAGGTGCGTTTTAGGACCACAAGAATATATAACAAAAACTTCTTCCTCCCCTGTCCACCCCTTTCCCTTGAAATCACCTCATCTTTAAGTACAAAGCTGTAACCACTGCCTCCAGATCTTCCTCTGAGCTTTAGGTCATCCTCCCATCTGACACAGGGACTAAGTCTGGTGTCACATGGGATGATTATTCTCAATTCTTTACTCCCTTCTGCACTGTGGGCTTCCAGTAAACAAAAGGAATATATTTCTCCACAGAAGATGAGCATTGACAGGATCACAAGCTATGAGATTTTTAGGGTCCTTTGTTACGCAGCATCATTGTGGCCAGAACTGACTAATACACTCTCTGAAAGGAGAAAGCACTGAGTCTCCCCTCCAAGACTTTATTTAAAACCCATTATGAAAGAAGAGCTCACCATGGTGGCAAGAGCCTGGAAAGGAGAGAAGACCTGCCCAGACTGGTAGCGCTTGTGCACATTGACCTCTCCAAAGCGGCTACGGCATTCCTTGCGCCCGGCTAGTATCTTCTCCACCTTCATGTCTGAAAGCGCCCTGGTGGGGCCAGTGGACCATCTGTGCCCCCAGAGGGGCCAGAGAGCAGTCTGTTACCACAGGCTGGCTCCAGGGCCGGGGTGTTTTCCAGCCCAGGTGGCTCCTGTGCATGCCTTTCCCGTATTATCTGGGCTTCCATTTGCCTTTATCAGACAGACAAGAAGGCCCTCCCTCGGTCTCCTGTGGGAAGTCTGCCTCCATCGATGGGGAATCACAGCAAGCCTGCAAGGTCTTGGCTTACTGTCCATCTCCACCGTGGATCACAGACCCAGGTCTTTGTCCAGCCTACAGAGGGCACAGTTTATATCTAAAACAATGACATTCTAGAAGGCCAGAGGCTGAAAGTCCTCCTTCCCACAGTCACGGGCTGGGTGATGGTAACAGAGGGTCCCACCTGCGATTCCCATCTCACCTCCATTAAAAACGGGTGGGAGGCTGGGCGCTGTCGTGGTGCACCACTGTAATCCCAGCCGCTCGGGAGGCTGAGACAGGAGGGTCGTGAGTTCAAAGCCAGCCTCAGCCAAAGCAAGGCGCTAAGCAACTCAGTGAGACCCTGTCTCTAAATAAAATACAAAATAGGGCTGGGGATGGGGCTCAGTGGTCGAGAGCCCCTGAGTTCAATCCCAGGTAACAAAAAAATAAAAAACAAAAAGCGAAAAACAAAACAAAACAGCTGCATTTACATTCCACTAGGAGACGCCCATGGGGGTGCCCGGTGGGTTCCCTAAACCAGGAAGTCTCCTTTCAGCCCCCGGCTCGCCCAGGCTCTGGTCTAGGATTCTGATTGACAGCAGTTCCTGCCGGGTGCCCCCCGGGGACAGCTCTGGCCTGTGGTCTCCACTGCTCTCCCCATCCTGGCCACCAAGCCCCTCTGGACTGACCAGGAGTTCCTAATTCTGCCTGGTCATGGTTTCTCTGCCGCAGCTGGTGCCTCCTCTAGCTCTGCCCACGTGTGGCCTGTGGGAGGGAGAGGCCTGGCCTCGGCTGTTGGCCAGGGGACCCTTCCCAGGCACAGTGGGCCCCCTCCCGTGGAGGAGGCTCAGCCAACGCCATCTCTAGCCACAACCTGAGTTCCTGGGTCAGGCTGCTGGTGGCCCTGTGTGGCCTCCTTCCTGGCCCGACACCGGGGAGCGTGGGGTGTCCTGAGGAGTGGGCAGCTGGACACACCACAGGAACCTCATCTCCTCAGGGAGTTGGGCCACTTCCTGCCTCCCACACGGCAGAGCAAGGAGGCATGTTGTCCTGTCTTGGCTACCAAGACTCTAGATGGGCCCTGAGACGGGAGCTCGGGAGGCAGGCTGGGGACAGGGACCTGGTGAGAGTCAGAGGCCAGCGGGGACTGGAGGGGTCAAGCGTCCCCCTTCCCTGACGGAGAATCCCAGACTCAGTAAGGTCGAAGCAAGGACTTTCCTAAGGTCTCCCCCCTTCTCTTGCATCAATTTAAGTGGCTCTATGTAGCTTCAGGGTGGTGCCTGTTTTGGGGGGTCCTTGTCAAAGAGCTGCAATTTAATGCCATCGGACCACAGATGGAGCCACACCACCTGGACCATCCCCGGCCAGGGCTGTCCTGAGTTCAGAGCTGGGTCTGCATTGAAGAGAGGCCTCCATCTTTGGCCTCCTCTGCTCTGCTTTCCCCTGATTGAATTATTTTGCGGGGGTGGAGGAGAGGTATACCAGGGATTGAACCTAGGGGTACTTTACCACTGAGCCACATCCCCAGCCCTATTTTTTCTTTTCTTTTCTTTTTTTTTGTATTTTATTTAGAGACAGTGTCTCACTGAGTTGCTTCAGGCCTTGCTAAATTGCTGAGGTTGGCTTTGAACTCATAATCCTCCTTCCTCAGCCTCCAGAGCCACTGGGATTACAGGTGTGTGCCACTGGGTCTGGTTCCCCAGCCCTTTTTATTTTTCGTTTTGAGACAGGTTCTCACTAAGTTGCTGAGGCACGATCCTCCTGCCTCAGCCTCCCACGCAGCTGGGATTACAGGTGTGCACCACCACGCCCAGCTCATCATTATTATTATCCCACCATCACAGTTTTACTCTAGCAGCTGCAGTTTGCATGCGTATCCGTATCTGCTTGGACCCCCAACCCTGCCTCCTACCAGTCTCCTGCCTTCCCCTGCCACACTCCTGCTCATCTTCCAGGACGCTGATTTTGGCTTCGATGAAGCAGCACCTTTGCTGAAGGCCACTCTGCCCCTCTGACCACAGTTAGCTACTGTCCTCTGGGCTGTCACACCGTTTACTCCCAGGGCCGGTGTCCCTGTTTGACTGCTCACATCTCTAGTGGAACATGCTCCGGGGGGGGACCCGAGGGCCCCAGTGAACTGGACCTGTATTTGATACACCTACCTGGACTACACATCTGGCAGGAAGTCCCCAACAGAAATTCGTCACACGCCTGAGTGACTGAGCTTTGAAGGAAGACATGTCCGGATTTTAAGACAACAGGGAGGGAGGGTCAGCTGAACACCAGACTTTGCAGAAACACCTCTTTCACAAAACAAGCTGACCCTGTTCACCCCAGGGTAAGGTATCAGGGGACAAAGACTCACCGCATTTTGCATAGTGGATACCTAGCAGAAACTCAGAGAGTGAGTGTTGGGAGTCTCCCTGAGAATTCCCCGGGCCTTTCAAACATGGCAGTGGGCAAATTGCCATTGGGCAGCGAGAACTCCCTGGGCCTTTCAGATAAGGAGCCCCTAATGCAACATGGCGACGGGCAAGTTGCCAGTGGGCGGATAACAAGTTGTTTTGAAAACCTTCTAATTGGCCCTCCCGTCTTCCGTACCCGTGGACAGTTCGTGCCCCCCATGAATCTCATGCAGGGCGGACGTGCGTGCACCGTAGGTGATGATCTGACCTTTACTATGATTGGCCCCGGGAGCTTCCTGGTTTAAGATAACTGACTCTCAGTTTCTATATAAGCTTGCACCAGCTTGCAGTAAAGTGCTTCATCTTTGTCACTGCTATCTGTGTGTGTGCATTTTAATCTCCGACGATGAACCTTGGCCTTTCAGTGAGGGTGGCACAGGGGCGCCCTGAGGTGGAAAAGACTGTTGGGAGCAACAGAAAACTGTCCAAATTGGAGGATTTTTTTTTTTTCCTTTCAAGCATCCTCAATGAGGTTTGAAGGCATTATTACTTGCTTTCAGGGTTTCCTTTCCTCCCTATTCTTGCGTCCCCTGTGGCCAGGAGGCAAAGGGGGTGGGACCCGGGATGGAGGTGACAAGAAACCAATTACTTTGGGTCTTGGCCGGCCACCGCGCCTCATTGGCTCAGCTCGCCCTGTAGGGGGCGCACTCTCACTCCTCAGTCTGCACGGATAAGGGAATGCAGAGGGATCCCGGGAAGACTCACGTCGTGCACTGGGAAGCTCTTAGATATTGGAGGAGACAATTCCCAGCTCAGTCCCATAGCTTTGGCGGTGCCCAGGCTGGAGGAGGCTGATGGTGGGTAGACAGGTCCCAGGCGCATCGGCAGCTTCCCATCTGCTCCAGGGAGGCAGGGAGACAAGGGCTGGGCTCTGGGATCCCACAGGGGGCTCGCCTCTTTCCCAGAATAGGTTTAAATTCTTGGTGTCTGACTTTACCCGACGACAACCTAATGTAACCAGGAGGGAAACCACCCTCAGCCCAGAGCCAAGGGCAGAAGACAAATCCAGTCTCTGTGATATTCTAATGTGCTTTTCTGGGTACTCTTGGCCATAGCATGATTGGTAAATTGTTCTGCCCATGCCACCAGAGTTGGGTTTTTACTGTGGGGGGGGGGGCGTCTAACTGAATAACAATAAAAAAATATCATTAGGGGCTCTACATGGTTGTTTAATGATGTTAATTAAAGAATGAGTCACGTGACCTTCTCATTTTCCTATATGTGTGCAGGATTATTCTTTCAACTTAGTGAAGAGGCTGAAAACCTTTCTTATAACCAGAGAGTAGGCAGGCTGGGCAACTTAGTGAGAAGCTGTCTCAATAAATGAATGAATGAATGAATGAATAAATAAATAAATAGGGCTAGGGCTGGGGCCCAAGAAGTTGAATGCCACTGGGTTCAATCTCCTGTATCATCCCCCTCTTCCTCACCAAAAAACCCCCACACAACCACAAGAACAAAAAGTTAATTTAAGGTCTCTTGGGTCATGTGTCTTTTGTTATAATCATGCAACTGTGTCATTCTATAATGACACAGCACGGAAGTGGCCACGGACAGTATGTGAATGAGTAGGCGTGTTTTAATCATACTTTATTTATGGACATTCAAATTTGACTTTCAAATACTTTTTTTGCGTCACAAAATATCTTTCTCCGGGCTCCCTTTTCGACCATTGAGACGTTGGAAGAACATTTTTAGTTCTCACAGACAAAACCAGGTGGCAAGACCCACCCTGCCAACCCCATGCTCCCTGTAGCAGGGAGACAGCAAGGGCTTCCAAAATAGAAGTGAGCGTTTTAAAGTTTTCTGAGCAGCTTCAATATCCACGTGTAGGGCAGGCATGACCTGGCCCACGAGCAGCCCTCAAGGGAACCAAGCCCAGGCTTGCCCACCTGATTCAGTGAAAGGATCTGGGACTCCAAGGGGCCTTCCATGTTCTAGAATTCACCTGGGCCCACATTGAAACCAGCTTAGCCATACAAGCTTCCATTCTACTGAGACGCAGAGACCCAGCATCCTAGAGTGACAAATCGCATCCCTGGGGTCCTTAACCACTCTCCTCCTGGAGGCCACCCTCAGGGGAGCACGGGGGTCCTCCTTGATGTGGTCCAACTTCCTAATGTTGTTGGAGAGAGTCACTTATTCTCCCACAGAGGAGCACCAAGGTGATAAGCAATGGCCAGTCTGTCTCTGGGTTTTCCCTGACACATTTCCTCTGCGGGGCCAGCCATGACCTTGGGTATTGTTTATTTCCTTTTTCCTAGATGGCAGGGGCTGAGGTCAGGGGGAGGTGGGGCTGGGCTTGCTCATGGGGCTCCTGCATGGGATCCCCATCTCTTCTGACAATATTAAGAATAGATTAAGAATAGAGAGTGAAGTGAGCTTCATAGAGCAGCTTCCCCAGGATGACTGGTAGGTATTAAAAAAAAAAAAAAGTAACTTAGAATGATTTTTTTTTTTTGTGGGGCGGGGGGGCGGTAGCAGCATCTGCCAAAACAGTTTTGAGGTCAGGGTTGGATTCCGCTATTGTAAAACTTTTCATTGGTGGGGGTTGGTGGGCAGTGGACTAATATAGCTTAGTTCCGTGGCTTGTGCATAGGAGATTCTCCATCAATGTTAACAAAACAAACGCATGGGCGAGGGTTGCAAAGAGGATTTCTTCTGAATGGGAATTCTGGTCTCCTTCCCACTGCCTGCATCTCAGTCTTTGTAGATACGCGATACGTTGTGTGTGCGTTGGGTGGGGGGGAGGACTTCATTTCTCTGGCTTATTGGTAAACCAAATCCAGTCTGAATTTTATGATACCAGACTACACGAGTCTTTTTCAAAGGCTGCCACTGGCTTAGCATTATCTGAAAAGAGGAATCCAGCTGCCCTGGGCTTTGCAGAGCCCTCTCAGTCAATTTGCAATTAGTCCTGATCAGAGAGCACTGGGTATGGAGAAGGAGTCAGCCCAGCTCCGCATGCGTTCCTGGGTAGTGGAGAGAGAGAGAGAGGAGGAACTGGAGGTTCCTGGAAATGGCAGAAGAGGGAGGTGGTCAGGTCTCCAGCTGGCTCTTTATCCTTGTGAGACAACCTGGGTCTGTTGGCAATTTTTAAGTTCCCATCCTGGGTAATATTTTTTTTTTTTTTTCCAGAGGAGAAGGAGGGAAAGTTGGAGAGCAGCTGTTCTCTGGAAGTGATTAAACCCTAGAGAGATACACATAATCATAGAAAATGGAGAAAAAGATGGTTTATAAGCTCAAAATTAGTTCCATGCCTTTGACACTAAAACCACTTCTCCTCTGGTGCGGGAAGGACATCTCTGGATCATGGCACTAGACCTGGAGTTTTAAAGGTAAGCTTGACTGACCTTTGAACCCACAGCACCCAGCCACGAAGCTCAACTCATCAGTTGTGGGCGCTTCAAACGTGGAGGACGGTGAATGAGTGAGAAGAAAACATGCTGAACAACAGAAGCTTTTTGGGGTAGATGGTGACTTTCATCTTTTGACAGTGCCACCCAGCCACCAGCCACCCAGAGAAGAGTCGTCATCTCTGCAGAAAGCAGCAGTGCCCCCTCCCCCCCAAGGATGGTGGCTTGACAGGTGTGAAATGTGCTGAATTTCAACCTCTTTGCTGAAAGTCAATGGAAAAATGTGTGACCACTGCTCATGTCTCTGGCTTACTGGGCCTTCAGGCTGTGTCTTTTAAAGGGGAACGACGTTTTCAGACCCTTGGGGAACCCTCCGGTTTTGGCTTGAGCAGCAATTCCTGACGCTGGTGGTATGTTGGAATCTCCTGAGAGGTTTTCAAGCATGCGAGTGCACAGGTGCAATTGCACACATCTGAGTTTTGGTGAGAGGGACCCTGGACAAGCTCCCCCAGGGGATCCATAAGCGGGAAGCGGAGCCAAGACACCACCGTGTTGGAATTTGAGTTTACCTGTGCTGGAGTAATGACACTCACCCTGTAGCTTCTCCTCCAGGTGCCACCCAGCAGGCAAACTGGGGGCTTTGGAAGGTGGAAATGATAATCCCGTGGCTTACAGGATTCGATTGGAGTCAGCATGTTTTACTTTTGACAGTGGCTTCGATAAGCCAAGAAAATCCCGAGTGTGTATATTGAAAAGTTATTTGGTTGGATTAAAGCTTTATTGCTTTTTGCCAACTTTTGAATTGGGAGGAAATGATTAGTGTTGGAGAAATGTCATGATTTCCTTTCAAGCAAGATTTGGGTTATTATTTTTTGAATCCCCAGCTCCTAGCACGGAGCCTGCCATGTGGTACGATGTTCAAAATGCTAACGTAATCATAGTGGCTGCTGCTCGCTGGCTCGTCCTGTAACATTCAGCATTTTATATAGGGAATGGGTCAATCAGGGTCTCTTCATTTTATAGGGTACGAGAGGCAGAATTGTAGGATGGTCCACCATTCTGCCCCGTCTTGTGCACGTCCTAGACGATCCCCTCTTCTTGCACGCGACTACAACGACCTATGGCTTCTGGGACTGTGTTACAGGATGGAAAAGATAAAGGCATTTTGTCACTAAGGACCCTAATCAGTTGATTTTAAAGTGACCAAAGGGGGGCATATCGGGAGGGGCCTGACCTAATCAGACGAGCCCTTTAAAAGAGAGTCCAGGTCTCAAAGCCTGCTGGCCCTGAAGAAGCAAGCCGCTGACAGATGGAAGGCTGCCAGGAAGTGGCCCCTGCCAACAGCTTGGAGTCTCAAATAAAACGTCCAGCAGAAGGCTCAGCGAAGTTGTGCCCAGATAGATCCCTGACCCACAGAAACTGTGACAGAATGAACAGGTGTTAAACCACCCAATGTGTAGCAAGAAAACGTCAGCCCACGAGTGAAGGAAGAGCCATGCAGAGAGGCTAATGGACCGGTCAGCTGTTAAACCAGGACTTGCTCTGGCCCTTATAAAACGAAGCTCAGGGTCGCCGGCTCTGTAAGCTCTAAAGTGGGCGGTGGCCAGGGCTGACTCCACCTGTGAGCTGCGTGCTGTGAGGGGCGGGGCTGCTGCATGTCCCACCTGTGGTTTCCAGACACACCTTGGGGGAGAAAGGGTACCTCCCAGATTCTGGTCCCCAGCTGTCCCTCTGTAACTCAGGAGCTAGAGAAGGACAGGAGAATGCTTTTATCAGGACCGGGAGCCAATCTGCTGAGTGCTAAAGAAATCTCGAGAAAAGGACGTGGCTCTTGTCCCAAGGCTGTGGTCCCGTGGTGACACCCACCTGCCTGGCTCCAGCTGAGAGGGTGCTGGCCTGGTTTTCTGATCAGATGCAGGATGGAGACCTCCTCATCCCTGTAGTTACCCATCTTGAAAGAAACGCTCTCCGTGACCTCCAGTAGTAATGTACCCTTCAATCCAGCGTTTCTGGTTTGTTAAGGAGACAGAGAGAGAGAGACAGAGATGGAGAGCAGAGAGACAGACAGACAGCTGGGGATTTGGTTCCTCTGGGACCCTCCTGGGATTCTTGGCGGGACCCTGGCTCTGCTGGGAGGAGGAGGAGGCTCATTTTTGTGAGTGGACATGGGTTCTAAGCGGTTCTCAGGGTGGGAGCCAGTCACCACCCTGCCACCTCGTGCAGAGGCCAGGGGTGTCCCACCAGGGCCCATCATGAGTATTTGGAAGGTGAGCTTCACGGTTGCCCATGGTGTGAACTTGGCCGGGTGTCAGTTAGCCGCTGTGTGACCTTGAGGAAGCCACCTGACTTCCTTAACCTTTGTTTCTTCTTACGAGATCAGGAATAAGAGTGCCCGGGCAGCCCTGTTGCTCCGTATCCGTTCCCCCGTCTTCCTTGGCAGGAGGATCTCCACTCTGGGATGGAACCTGTGTTTCCCAGCCCAAGCCACTCCAGGGTTTTGGAGTTGGAATGAGTTTGACAGCTCTGGCTAGTGACAAGTAAGAGTCCTTTGGTGGGAAAGAGAGGGGGGGGCCTTGAAAAGTGGTTATTTTCTTGTACATAGATAGGAAGTGCCCAGAATTCCTCCTGCATCCACCTGTTATCCTCTTCCTGCCTGGAATGTGCCTGGGATGCACCAAGGTGAGCAGCCATCTTGTCAACATGAGATTAAGGAGGAGCAGAAAGCTATGCATGCCGGCTCTCTGATGGGTCACGGAGCCACCTACCAGCCCCCACTGCCTTCCTCCAGACAGACTGCTAAGTGGAGGGAGTGCCTTTCTCTTCCTATACTCCTCCTTTTTATCCTTCAGGCCAAATTCACTTCTCTCTGATATAAAAAAATGTGCTTTATAAAGTAAATTCCCCAAGCATTTGAAAACACTTGGAAACTGTCAAGTGTTAACATGTGCGGGGAGTAATCCAAAGTCTTTAGCCTAAAGAAGAGAGGGCTCAGTGGGGGACAAGACAGTTCTGTCTCCTTCCTCCCTCCCTCCTTCCCCCTCTCTCCCTCCCTCCCTCCCTCCCTCCTTCCTCTCCCTTCCTTCTTCTCTCTCTCTCTCTCTCTCTCTCTTTCTTCTTTCTTTCCTGGATTGAACCTGTAGAGCTTTACGACTGCACCACATCTGCAGCCCTTTTTATTTTATTTTTTTATTCTGAGACAGGACCTCACTAAGTTGCCCAGGCTGGCCTCAAACTTACGATGCTCCTGCCTTGGCCTCCCGAACCGCTGGAATGGAATTACGGGCGTGCACCACTGCCACGGGCAGGACAGTTGTTTTCAATATCTGAAAGGCTGTGTTGTAGAGTTGGGATCAAACTATTTGGCTCTACCCCAGTGAGTGGGATTGGGACCTTTGATGGAAGCATCTGGAAGGTGGGTTTGGATTTGTCTACAGCACTAAGGGCCCTAGTTGCCAGAGACAGGGGCCCGTTTCAGTGCAAGGTCCCCGTCCTCGTTGTACTTTAGTGCAGATTGAACTACCTCTCACTGGACTAGGCACAGGGTAATGTGCTCTCGCGTTGGGTTCTTTGGTGAATTAGTTGGTGAGTTGTACAGTTATTTAGCACCTACTATGTGTCAGGCTTTAAGTGGTCAGACTATAACCTTGAAGATCTTGCTCCTCTATAACCATAAAGATCTAATAAAAAAAAAATCTCACCCAACCTTTTTTAATATATATATTTTTTCAGTTATACATGAGCACAATATCTTTATTTTGTTTATTTACTTTTATGAGGTGCTGAGGATCGAACCCAGGGTCTCACATGTGCGAGGCGAGTGCTCTGCCGCTGAGCCACAACCCCAGCCCCTCACCCAACTTTTTGATTCTCGGATTCTGTGTGTGTTGTGAGTTCCGTTCTGCACCATGGAAGACCAGGACACCAAGACCTGCAGCGAGTTTCACGTGCCACACAGCTCACTCTCTCTGAGCCTCAGAGCTACCTGCTTTCCTGTATTTTCAAGTCTTCTGTTCCTTTCAGGAAGGAAAAAAAAAGAACAACAACAATAAAACCCCAATTGTGTCTGCCACGCCACCCAGACCCAGTTAGCATGTTTGGACAGGATATGCAGTTACCCAATATTGTCTGAAAGATGTGTTTTCCTGACTCTGGACAAATTGGAGCAGACTTTCCCTTTGATGTGCAATCTTCTGTCTCAACACACCACTAAACCAGTCAGGGTCACTCCAGGTGAACTGGGCTGGCACGAAATCATCACATAGAGACAGAGGAAGACCTTTTTCTTTGGGTTCTGTGACAGCTCTGCTGACCGAGCGGCCACAAAGGAGGCAAGAGAGAGAGAGAGAGAGAGAGAGAGAGAGAGAGAGAGAGAGAGCAGGCCTTGAACCCGGGCTTTTATTGGCTGTTCCATGGAATATTCTATCCCCCAAAGGGCAAAGGGGTAGGATTACAAAGGAACAGGTGAGTGTAACTCAGCCTCAGCAGGTGACATCTACTCCTGGAGCCATGCTTTGTTATCTGAGCTGGGTAACACCCAAGTCACTGTGACCTGGCTCTGCTGTGCCAGACTGAAGGCAATAACTGTTCAGAACTCAGTGCATCAGGACTTAAAGGTGTCTGCATCCAGGGCAGCTCCCGACAATCTTCCAAATTGCCTGGTATCCTCAAGCAGAGGCAGATCATATGCAGGCACTGTGGTTCCACGGCCTATGACCCATGGTGCACTGGCTAGGGAGGGCTGTGGATTCCTTGGTCAGTCACTCTCACTATTCTCTGAGCTTAGATCCCCCAAATTGCTGCGGAAACCACACATTTCCAAGCAAAACCATTTTTAAAAAAAATATTTTTGAGTCTCTTTTTTTTCGGGCACGTGCACCCATCTCCCGCATGCTTGGGAATCCTCATCAGACGATGAAACTCAACCTATCTTCTGCAGCGGGCCACCCCCAAGGCCAGCAGTCCACCGCTCCGGCCTCCTTCTCTCTGTGGTGCTTTGGGCTTGCATGATGGAGCACGGGCATGGGGCTGGCTACAGGAGCCTGCCTGACACTGGTTAAAGTATCTGCTGGAAAATTTACTTTGCAATTTCCTGAGCTTTCAGGGTCAGAAGTGGGTAGAGACCCCAGATGGGAGGAAAATCTATTCACTTTCAAGTGGGAGGAAAATAAGAAGCAGATAGGCTTGAGTGGGGGCAGGCTGTACCTTCTGAGCTCAGGCTTTCTTAGGAAGCAGACACTCACCTTCTCCTGAGATGATTGTCTTATTCCAAACAGGACCACCCAGGTAGGGGGGAGTGGTATTCAAATTCCCCCTCCCCTAACATTGCTCGGAGAAGGGAATGGAACCCTTTAGGTGGGCTCTGCATTAGTGTCTTTGACCATCTTCATCAGTTTTATTCACTGATATGTTTTCAGTACCTGGAACAGCGCCCAACACACAGTAGGTGCTTAGCGAATATTTGTTCAGTGTAAAAATGACTATTTCTGTTGCCTGAGTTCTCTCTAAAAATTCCTGTCAACTAGCTGACTCTGCATTAATGCCCAAAATGGAGGTTAAAAAATAGGGAAGGAAGCTTTGATCTCTGGACAGAATTGAAGAGAAATATAAACTGGGGCGTCTGGAAGAATAGGCGAGAGTCAATGTGGCTGTGCGGGTTGTTTGGGGGATTTCCCGTAGAGCGTCTGACAGGGGACAGGCAAGGGTCAGGAGTTTTCCCCCCGCAGCCTTTGAAGTTGACATCTCTCTCTGAACTCTGTCCTCAGAGAAGATTTTGCACTTTTTGCTTCAAAGCCAAAGCTTTCATCCTAAGGTAGACGGTCTCCTCTCTCTTCTCTTCCACGTGTGCTACTTCTATTCTCTCCATTTTCCTTACCCTACAATTCTCCTTAATTACTAGTTCCAGTCCTCGGCAGGAAGACTGGGTCTTTGCAAAAATAAAATCCATTTTCTAAGTTCTTCCTTATCACGTTCACATGTCCACAGTTTTCATGAGCCAGAACATGACTCAAGCTGGGAAGTCAGAACCGTGACTTTCAAAAAAAAATGCATAGCATCTGCTTAACTCAAAACTCGGTCTGACTCTGCAACCAGGGCCTGGAGATAGTTGGGAGAATTTATGTTCCCCTTCTGGCAGCTGCAATTTGTCACTCCTGTTAGCACCTGGAGTAGGTAATAACTCTGCTAATGATCTGAGGGGTTGCATCTCCCAATTAGCACGTGAGGCTTAAAGATCACTTCTCACCTTAAAAGTATCCCGTGGCTTCTCTCCCTCTATGCATACTTAGAGGATGCATCACGTATTTGCACAAAGTTTGATTTCTTTAGCTAGAGAAAGAACTGGGAATGCAGAGATGACTTCCTGGTATCTTCGGCAGCTCTCTGCACTGACCATACAGATCCTCTGGGTGTTTAGCCCCGGGTGGCAAATCAGGGCTTCAGAGCCACAAACAAGGCAAAGGGGAAGAGACGAGGGGAGGGGGAACTGGAGGAAAAAAAATCTACAAGAGGAGGAAGGAGGTGAGGTGGGGACATGCGTCAGCCAGCTCAGTTGTCTTCTGTGTGTCAGCTTCAGGATGCCTCCCTGTCCTCCGAAGACCTCCACTGCTGGCCCTGGGTGATTCTGTCCTCATACTTGAAAAGACACTGGTTGGCTAGTGTCTGTTCCCTGTCTTATTGGAGTGTTCCTGGGGTTCAAGTGTGTACCTCACTGGGCTGGGAGACGAGGTCCAGGATGGAAAAGCCCAACTCTGCAGAAACAGTGACAATAAATAAATTGGTCACAGTCCACTGTGGCCCAATGCTGGATATCACCTAAATATGAAAATCAGTTTCTGAGCCAGAAGTTCAGTTGCAGCTCTGCAGATTTCTTTTTACAACCGTTGAACAACATATATGTACTAGTCTTGTCTTATGACGTCAGTTCTGCCCTTGCCCAGCTTCAGAGCTCCATTTCATAAGCCCAAAGGATGCCTGGAAGTGCACTGGGCCTGGGTCTGTGGCTGTTATGGTTCATATCTAGAATATTCCTCCCCAAACTTATGTGTTAGGAAATGCAGCAACATTCAGAAACAAAAAGATTGGACCATGAAGTTTATAACCTCATTAGTGGATTAATCCACTTGATGGATTAATCATTCGAATGAACCACTGGGTGGTAGCTGGAGGCAGGTGGGGTGTGGCTGGAGGAAGGAGGTCACTGGAGACATGGCCTTGGGGACTATATCTGTCCCTGGCCCCTTCTTCTCTCTCTCTCTGCCTCTTGGCCGCCATAAGCAGAGCAGCCTTTCCCACCCTGCCTTCCTGCCATGATGTTTCTGCAGCGGAGTCACCAACTGTGGACTGAGAACTATGAAACCATGAGCCAAAGTAAATCTTCCCTCCTCTCAGTTGTTCTTGACCGGCATTTTGGTCGCAGCAACCAAAAGCCAACGCACACAGTGGCCCCGGTTGGCCTTACCTTTTGCATCTTTCTGAGGTTCTGTTTTGCTGGGAGAAGGACCTTCCTCGGGAGCCTGTTCTCCTGTCTCCTTTGCTCTGTTCTCAGTGCCCGGGGCTCCCTCCTCCTTCTGCAGTGACCGACCGTGGGGCGGGTGCTGGTCTTCAGGTGGGTCTTCTTGCTTCTTGTTCTTCCTCTTCCTCTCACAGGGAACTCTAAACAGAGAAGGAATCCACCATTAGTTCTGAGGGTCTGAAGAATGGAACAGTCCCCAAATGAGTGGCCAGCATGTGGCCGTGAGAACAAGGGGTTGCACTGGAGTCCAGCTTCATGAAGAATGATTTAACCTGGATGAAAAGAAGTTGATGCTCTCGGCAGACTCTTTCCTTCTTTCCTTCCTTCCTTCCTTCCTTCCTTCCTTTCTTTCTTTCCACAATTAGGAGAAGAGTGTGCCCGTGTTCTCCAGAGCAGTCAGATAGGTGACCCACACTAAGGCCTCCGGTGGGGACACCATGCTTTTTGTTCTGTGGGTAGAGCAACATCTGCAGGTGAGATTCTGACCCCACCCTACATTATGTCAATTATTATTATTTTTTGACTTATGACACAGTTCCTCAGGGACTCTCAAGCACCCAGGTCTTCTCCCCTCCAAGTCCTCCTGATCCGAACCTGCTCACTTCTGCACCGTCTTCACTCCTTCCCCTAGCACTGATACACCAGAAGAACCACCCGAGCCTGGAAAATGCCTCAGGCTCTCAGGCTTCTGGGACTTGGCCTGGGTCCCTCCCTCCGGTGGGAATGCAGCACTTCACCATCCTCCTGAGAATGTCCACTTGTCACTTCCTTCAGGGCTCTGTCCATGATAACCCCTGACTCCCACCTGCGAACATAGCCCTGTCCTTCCTCTGGATCCTAGAGCCGGGCAAATACATTCATTTTATTAATGATCAGTTGTGCTTCAAGGGTCCGTTCTCACGCCACCTTCTGCTATAAGAAAAGTATGTGCTCCGCGAGGTCAGGCATTCTGGCCACCTGTTGAACAGTGGTCTCTAACATGCAGCACTGGATCGTGCAAGAGGCAGATGCCCTGCCCCTATTTGATGGGTGGACGGCAAAATACTGGGTGAAGACAGAGAGGAACAAAAATGGCAGATTCAAAATATCAACTAAGGGGAAGGGAAAGTCTGGATGCCTTTTGATCAATCCCAGTGTTATGGTTTAAGTAGGAAGTATCTCCCAAAAGTTCAGGTGTGAGGCAATGCAAGAAAGTTGAGAGGTGAAATGATTGGGTTATGAGAGCCCTAACTAATCAAAAAGTCAATCTGCTGTAGGGATTAACTGGGTGGTCACCTGGGCCGGTAGGGTGTGGTTGGGGGAGGTAGGTCACCGGGTGCATGCCTTTGGGACATATATTTTGACTTGGTGAGCAGAACTCTCTGCCCCCATTTCTGGATTGCCATATCCTGAGCTGCTTCCTCTCTAGACCCTTCCCCATGCCCTTCTGCCTCTGTGCTCTGCCTCATCTTGGGCACAGAGGAATGGAGTGGGCCATCTATGGACTGAGACCCCAGAAACTGTGAGCTCCATATAAAGTTTTCCTCCGCTAATTGTTCTTTTCAGGTCTTTTGGTTACCATAGTGAACAGCTGACTAAAACACCCAGAATATTAACTATGGGGGAGGACAGTCTGGGGGAGCGTTTTAGTCAGCCCCAAATTCACAGTGGTGACGAGAAGGTCCTTCTGTAAAGGCTGGGCCTGGGATTGGTTAACAGTGTCCTGGGATCAGTTAAGGGCTCAGAGAGCAGGACACGGCTTGGCTTTGGCATTGTGGCTCTTCCCTCTGCAGAAGTACTAGGGGTAACATCTAAGATGGGTTTAATTTTTTTCCTCAAAAAAACAAAAGAAATTTAATCTGAAAACCAGCATCCTAAAGGCAGTCATTAGAAGGTAATGGTTAAAGATTTAGAAATAACAGAGTCCCTACTGGACCCTTAATGGGAACATCAGTCATTGAATTATCTTCATAGATATTGGACAGAATTCTGAAATTTTCTTCATGCCATCCAGATTTAAAAAAAAAAAAAGAGTCTCATTTTTCTTTTATGACCTTGAGCTTGGTTTCTGAAGTTGTGGTTCGTGAAACCTCCGTCTACTTCTCTTGCTCCTCTCAAAAGACCCAGCTTAAGGCATTAATGAGCCTCACAGTGATGTGTAGCTGGGCAGATTTTTAGGCCAACAAAATTCTTAAGCTTGGAAAAACATCTGCTCTCTCCATTCATTAATTTCCTCCAAGTTTTCCAGCAAGTGGTGAATTTGACAACCCCAAGGCACATTTTGGCACTTTAAGGAAATCTATATTCAATGAGCGTGTTATTATACATTTCCCTAGTGCCCTCTTCAAGGATCTGAAAGTGTCTTGCTCACTTTGGGATTCTGGTCTATAAAGCTGTGGCTCAGCATTACCAGCTCCCTCCTGTATCTGGCGGATATGCAAATGAGCCCACAGGACTCAATTAAGCCAGGCCTTGTCAAGATGGACCGGGCATCCAGTGCCTTTCACCAGGACAAATTCTGATGCTTAGAAATTATACTCATAAAATTTTTAAAAGACAATTTTTTTTTTTTAAAAAAAGGCCCTGAGTCAAGAAACCAGGAAGGAACTGACCAGATTTTCATCTGTTTCAAATTAAACGTGTTTATTACCTTCGCATCCCCCTTCCCAGCTCCATGAAATCAGTTAGAAAATATCTTCCGTTAATCTTAACAGAAAGCATATTTTTTTCGTTAAGTTTATCTGGCCGCTTGCTCTCATGCACAGGGCGGCGACACCTCTTGTTTTGACTCTGATGTGTGCTTTATTGGAGGCATCACTTGGTGACTGTGGGCTCCAGTCACTCAATATTTATTTTTGCCATTATGTCTCAGGATCTCTGCTAGATGTTTTGAGCACAGTAGGAAAAAGACAGTAAATATAAAAGTCACGTAATTGTAGTTCATGGAAGGTTCCAGAAAGGAAAGAAAGAAGGGAGGTCGGGACAGGGAGTAGCTGTCAAGGACCACCTTTAGTCTGGGTGGTCAGAAAAGGCTCTTAGAGGGGGAAAATGGAGCTGAGACCTGGAGAATAAGAATGAACCACTGAGAGTAGCTGGGGATGGGGTGTTCCTGCAGAGGAAGAGGCAGCCGTCATGGTTTTGATGCAGTCAAAGCGCTTGCCATATTTGAGGATGAGAAAAAGCCAGTGGGGTCAGAGTGGACAGAGGGTGGGAGACATGGCATGAGGTGAGCCTGCACAGAAGCCTGATCCAGGCTAGGAGGTCGCGTGGAAAGTGGCTGTGATTTTTGACTTTGTCCTAAAAGCAGTAGGAGCCGGGGGTGGGGGGTGGTAGAGAGTTGGAGGGTAATGTCATTTTATGAAAATTTGCATTTTATGAAAATCAGGCTGTCCAGAGGCTGGGGTAGGAGCTGGTTGTCTGGGTGCAGGATGGAGCAGTGGTTGGTGCTGGTAGAGCATCACTGGAGAGGAGAGAGGGAGAGTTGGAGGGAGGGAGGGGTGGAAAGAGGTTTTTAGGGCACCACTGACAAACAAGGGTTGCTGACACGTTGGCTTGAGGGGCTAGAGACGGGGAGACGAGGGAGCTGCTAGTGTTTTGGCATGAACTAGGGTGTGGATGATGGATGGGCGGGGGTCCCAGGGAAGGAAGGGCTGTTTGGTGGGAGGGTGGTGAAAGGAAACCCATCTTGGAAACATTAACTGGGGAGACCTGTTCCTAAGCACTCCGTAGAAGCAAAGAAGTCTTTTGGCAAAACATCACTTGAAAGTTAACCCTTCTAATTTATGCCTCTAGACCTCTCAAAAATCACAATAGGAACATTTGAAAGAACATGCAGTAGAGCTTGAAACAGCCAGCGTTTGGGAAACTGGAGACAATTTTAGGGTTGGCAATAAATCCAGCAAATGACATCGCACATGGAAATATGTAATCACAGATTTTTCTCCTCGGCCGGCCACTTCTTCTCTGGCCAGACTTGGTGACCATATTACAAATAACATGCTAGTTGACATGTGGGAGCTGGAAGGCTGCTTGTGCTGAGGGGGTGGCTAAAACATCCAGAAAGAGGATGGGGGTTATGATTCAAAGAGGGAAGGACGGACTTGTGCTCAGAAGACGATAAGATCTACTTATCTACTTCGCATTCTAAGGAGGGCAGCTCATTTTTAAAAAGCTACTCTTCAACATGACGTTCTCTCTGTAAATCAAAATCAAAATAGCTGGGGCCCCCTGTAGCTCTTTCTACAGCCGATTTGTTTCTGCAGATCCTGTTTGTTTTTCCACAGGCCTGCCCTGCTCTTTGCTTGGCTTATCTCTTCTTCTGTTTGGAGTTCTGAAGGTGTCCATGGGGCTCTTAGGAAGCATAATGGTCGGATGACCGGTTAGCATTCTGCAAAGAGAAATGCGTTATTTGGACCTCATCACTGAGACTTGATGTGGAAGAACAGATTTTTCCCAGTGGGTTTTTGATTTGTGCATCTAGAATCTCAAGGTCCTGCTGGGTGAAAGTCCTCTGCCATTGGTAGAAAAAGCTTACATTTTGGAGTCAGAGAGGCCTGAGTTCAGTCCTCAGCTCTGCTATTTTCTATTTTGTAACTTAAACCTTGTGACGTCATGTCTTTGGCCTCAGTGGATAATTATACATCTGTAAATTTCAGGCTTGTTGTGAAGAAGATATCACACATGTCAGGTTCTTAGCATGGTACTTAATCCATGCTGGTAATCCAAATGGTTTATATCATGTCATTATCATCAGGCTTGCAAACAGAGGGTTGTCGGTTTGACAGGGGACGCCAATTCTGGGCTGGCAACCCTGGGAAGGGGTGGAGGGTGTTGGAAGGATGCGGTGGGTTTTGGACCTGTTATAATCTAGCAAAGGTTGCAAAATGGAAACTCCTGGGGTGTTGACTTTCACTCACTCATTTTTCAAACTGAATTAAAAATTTAAATTGAACAGAGTTTAAAATGGAGAACTCTCCTATGCAACGTGGATTGGCAGCTTCTCTTGTAACATCCGTTCAATTAAAACAGGATTCCCATTCCAGATGATGACCCTCGGCAGTGACCTCCAAGACAGGCTGTTTCCAGGTCTCTACTCCCTTCCCTGGCTCCCCACCTTCTTAGACAATCTGGTCTCAGATCTTATATTGTGACTGTTGAAAAATGAGCATTTTTAGCTTCAGACACTCCATCTGTAAAATGGAGATGGCAATAATGTTTATCCCCACAGAAGGTCCTTTTGAGGATTAAATGACATCAACAAAAAAGATTTTCCACAGTGCTTGGCAAACAGAAAAAGACTCAGTGCTAGCCCCTGTTCACCATCATGGGGTGACTTTGCGAATTAGTGGCATTGAACTGGAACTCGCTGTAACTTTGGCAGCTGTTTGTGAACAGCCTAAAGAAGAACGTATTCTTCTGGGGCAGGAAGAGACGACTTGGACCATGTGGTATCAGCAGATGGAGAGTTGGGGATTGGTTTCAACAGGATTTGCTAGTGGTTACGCGGGAGTATGAGAGGAGGGAGAGGGGTTAATAATGTCTCCTAAGTTTAATGCGAGGAGCAACCAGAATCACGGAGGTGCTGTTTACTGAGACGTGTCAGATGAGCATTTAATTCATGGTCCACATTACAGACAGCCCTCTGTATACAAACGTTCCCGACCTACAAATTCAACCAACCGCAGACTGAAATATTTGGGAGAAAAACTTTGAGTTTTCAGTTGCACTGAACTAAGTATCATAAGTACTCTAGAGATGATTTAAAATACACGGGAAGATATGTGTAGTTCCCACAAATAGGATGGTGCTTTATATGAGGGACTTGGGTGTCTGTGTATTTTGGTACCCCTGGGGTTCCCCAGGGATACTTAGATGGGCACTGATAGAAATAAAACCGGTAAAGACAGACAAACGTTACCAGTATATAATAGTTTTGAAAAATAGCGTAGTTTTTCTTTTTCATACTTGCTTGTACTTGACCCCCCTGTTCCTTTCCCTTCCAGGGAAGTGTTTGACAGGGCACCTTCTGTTTGCCTCCTGGTGCTGACACGTTTGGATCATGTCAGTGGCTCACTGGCCTCTGGTGTCCGGTTGGGTTAGGCCGATGGACAGCTTCATCAGGAAGGCAAAAGGAGGAAGGATGACTGACACTGACCAGAGATTAACCTAACAAAAGAGGTGAAGAATGTGTACAATGACAACTACAAAACACTAAAGAAAGAAATTAAAGAAGACCTAAGAAGATGGAAAGACCTCCCATGTTCTTAGATAGGTAGAATTAACATTGTCAAAATGGCCATACTTCCAAAAGCACTATACGAATTCAATGCAATTCCCATCAAAATTCCAATGTAGAAATTGCATTTCTCTAATTCCAATTAGAGAAATGCAAAAAGAAATAGAAAAAGCTGTCATGAAATTCATTTGAGAAAATGACAGGCCCAGAATAGTCAAATAATCCTTAGAGGAAAAACAAAAAAAGAAGCTGTAGGTATCACAATACCAGACCTTAAATTATACTGCTGCAGTCCGGCTGCAGCAAAATAACCGGGGGGTGACGAACAACTTGTGTACATTGATACAGCAGGAGTGGGAGCTGTTTATTGTAGGACAGGAGGGGTATATATACATTCCACACAGCTTATCTAATTAACATAAACTAGATACAGCAGTCAACTAACAAGGAATCTCCACACTTAATGGCTCCCTGGAGTTACTTCACAAACCACTCCCTCTTGCAAAATGCCAGGCACCATCTTGACTCGTTTACAGACTTTAACATTATACTACAGAGCTATAGTAACAAAGGCGGCATTGTATTGGCATGAAAATAGACTTGTAGACCAATGGTACAGAACAGAGGACACAGAGACAAACCCACATAAATATGGTAATCTCATATTAGACAAAGGACCAAAACTTTACACTGGAGAAAAGATAGCTTCTTCAACAAATGGTGCTGGGAAAAAAATGGAAATCCATATGTAATAGAATGAAAGTTAACCCCTATCTCTCACCTTGCACAAAAATCAATGTGAAGTGGATCAAAGACCTAGAAATTAGACCAGAAATCCTGCACATACTAGAAGAAAATGTACACTCAACACTTCAACATAGTGGATCAGGAACTGACTTCCTTAACAAGACTTCTAAGGAGCAAGAAATAAAATCAAGAATCAATAAATGGGATGCATTAAACTAAACAGCTTCTTCACAGCAAAGGAAACAATCAAGAGTGTGAAGAGAGAGCCCAAAGAATGGGAGAAAAATTTTTGTCACCTGTACCTTAGGTGGGGCATTAATTTCCAGGATATACAAAGAATTCAAGAAACTCAACACCAAAAAACCTCCAATAACACAATCAACAAGTGGGCAAAGGAACTGAATAGACCCTTCTAAAAAGGAAAAAATATGAATCGATAACAAATATATGAAAACATGTTCAACATCTCTAGCAATTAGAGAAATGCAAAATAAAACTACACTGAGATTTCATCTCATTCTAGTCAGAATGGTAACTACCAATACAAGCAACAATAAATATTGGCAAGGAAGTGGAGGGAAAAGGTATGATCATACATTGTTGGTGGGACTGCAAATTGGTGCAATCACTCTGGAAAGCAATATGGAGAGCCCTCAAAAAACCCAGAATGGAGCCATCAATTTGATCCAGTTATCCCACTCTTCAGCATATAGCCAAAGAATTTAAAAATCAGCATACTATAGTGATGCAGCCACATCAATGTTTATAGCAGCACAATTCACAATAGCTAAGCTATAGAGGCAACCTAGGTGCCCTTCAACAGACGAATAGATAAAGAGAATGTGGTATATATACACAGTGGAATATTACCCAGCCATAAAGAAGAACGACTTTATGGCATTTGCCAGTAAATGAATGGAACATGCTAAATAAATAAGCCAATCCCAAATAATCAAAGGTTGAATGTTTTTGTTGATATGTGGAAGCTACAATAAAGGAAAGAAGGAGAAGAAAAGTTCAGTAGATTAGACTAAGGGAAATGAAGGGAAGGGAGGGAAGATGGGAATAGGAAAAGAGATAGGAATGAATTTGATATAATTTTCCTGTGTACATATATGAAAATATCTAAGTGAATCTCACCATCATGTGCATCCTTAAGAATGGGGTCCTCATCAGAATAAGATCTAACCTATGCATGTGTAATTTTATCAAAATGGATTCTACTGTCATGTATAACTAAAAAGAATCAATAAAAAAGGGGTGTGGATAATGATAACAGTACTTAACCCCTTGCCTACCTCCTTGCCTGAGGGGTGGCCTTGAGCCTTCCAAGATTCTATAAATGCTACTACTCCTCTCCATACATTCTCTCCTTCTGGGTTTGGTAACATTCCTCAGATCTGCGGGTCTTGGAGCTTGGGGTGGGTAATGATTACACAGGCTCTGTTCTGTTTTTTTTTTTTTTAATTTTTTCTCTTTATTTTTAATATTGTAATTCTACATTACAGTGGGGTTCATTGCTATCTATTTGTGTGTGCCCATAACTATTGCTGTGCTGTTTCTTGGAGTACTCCTATAGCTCTCTGATGTCTTTATGAATAGTCCCTTTTATGAAAACCATTTGGCTTATCTTAAATAAACATTGCTGACGCAGGGTTCAGCGCTGTGTAGAAAATCAGAACGACTCAGGTGGAAAAGCAAAGAAGATGAGCCAGTGCAGAAGGCGAGACTCTGGTAAACTTCCACAGGTAGGAAGAGGACACGGAAACCACTGGCACAGGGGGAGGAGACCAGGCTGAGAGGGCAGGATGCGGACCTCAGCTGGGTCGTGAGGAGTGACTTCCTCTTCCCCCAGTCCACCAGAAGTGGGGCCAGGAGGGATAAGGCTTAAGAAGCTGCAGCTGGTTGAGGGAGGGTCGACAGGTCCTGGCCTGACCTCTGTCTCTCTGCTGCGTCCACCACGGCAGGAAAATGGTGGAACAGCCAGGTAGAGGGTTCCTCATGGCACGGAGCTCCTGTCCTCTTTGGAAGAGGTCACCTAAATGATGTCCTGGCATAAGCTTGTGGTCAGGGCCACAAAGCACAGAGGCCTGGTGATTTGAGGGACCTCTGGGGCCGTGGACTTCAGCAGCAGAAGCCTACCCACAAGGATCAGTTAGCCACACCAGCCAGGGACATTTAGGGACAAGACCAATCTGTAATTGAGGACCTACAGAAGGACATGTGGACTTCCCTCTGCATCCAGATACCATCCTGGGAAGGGGTGGTGGGCAAGGTGGCCCCTTGAGAGGGGAGAAGAGCCTTTGAATCCGGGGTATTTACCCAGTGAAGCTGAGCTAACCTCAGAGTGAGCTGCTTCCAACAGGAGCAGAATAAGTTACCTCTCATGGGCAATTTTAATTTTCGTCTGCCATCAGGAGGACGGGAAGCTCTCGCGGAAGCAGGTGGTTATAAAAATTAATGAACTTCCTGGCTTTTAAACCCCCCAGGGTTCTGGGTAAATGGCGACCTCTGTCCAACTCTCTCACAAGACTGGCCCTTACTCTGGATCTTCCCCTGTGAGCCAGAGTCGTAGTAAGGGTAGTGGATGAATTTTATCTAACGTAATCATTGTTTTTACTTACTAGGTCATTTTTTAGCATAACATTAAAGGGAAACAATATGGAAAGTCACGTTTTATTGGCTCACGTTGTGACAATACTGGCTGACCATTGGCCAAACCCTCTACCTTGGGAAGGTTGGTCTAACCAAATTCTGAGTTTGTCCATGGTGACGTAAAGGGACAGAGAAAGAGAAAAGGTGGGGTGGGCTGAGTGGGGGAGATGAGCGGATTACCTGGTGGTGTCACGTGCCCTCAAGTTTTGGCTCCAGTGGGTGTTCTTCCAAATACTTAAATGGGGCATTCTTAGGATGGTGTCCAAACTCAAATGTGTTGATGGAATTTCACCGGCTTTTAGCCTTTATACAAAACCCCAGGGATCATGAGAATTCCTGTCCATCCTTTCTCCGGCGTTCTAGACCCCTCTCCTGAGGTTCTGGGTTCCTTTGGCATGTTGACATTATGAGGTTCCTGGGAGCATGTGGTTGATGGAATCTCTGGGCTTTTGTGGAGTGGAGTCCTAGAGAACAAAGCTGAGCTCTTCTTACTTGGGCTCTCTCCTTTGTGTCTTAACACACATGACATTTTAAGGCAGCGTTTTGCTTGGGTGACTGGAGCATGGTCAGCGACCCAGAACGTGTTCCCTGGCTCTCGTTTGTATTGCTCTGATTGGGGGCATCTCCTGTTTTCAACGGTTGCATGCTTCTCTGAATTGGAGCTCAAGACAATCAGGTCTGCCCACATCAGTGAGTAGGGGAGAGAAGCTGTGTCACCAATGGTGCCTGCTGGAGTTGTCTAGACCTGGAATTAGGGGCTGGGGAAGCCCGTCTGTAGTAAGTTAAAGTAGTTGGCATTTTGGAGTGACATTTCCCCATGAGAGCTCTCTCAGTGGTCCACCATTTGCAGCTTCTTTGAGAGGAGTCTCTGAGGATATGTGAGGAGGCTCCTGGGGCATCTCAGCAGTCAAGGGGAAACTTCCTACCTGCCCTCTGGGGAATGGGATGGGGGACAGACTGGATAAAATCCAAACCCACATGCAGTGGACAAAGGAGTGGGATAAGTAAACAATTTAATTAAGAATTCACAGTTTTCTCGGCATCTCCTGGCTGTTGCTCCTGAAGCCCACTGTGTTACCTTAGCAGCATCACCCGGCGTTAAATCACACGGACGGAGTTAAATGGGGAAAACAGGGGCATGATCAACCAGCCTAGTGTTATCTATAACTTCAATCATGATTTATTTTTGACCTGTGAGCAACTTAAAATCATTTTTTACTTTCTAAACATACAAGAGTATTTTTGTCTTATTTCTCTCCCTTTCTTGTTTAGGAATTGTGCTCTCATTTTAAAGTACTGTGGTTAGAGAATGTGGTTTTATCAATTCCAGGTTTTTATCAATTATTTGATATTTATTGAAATGTTCCTTATGGCCACGTATTTCAGTTTTTAACAATATTCCCTGGAAATTTGAAAAGAATGCAGATCATCCAAGAGTTGACATAAAGTCCTAAATATGTGAATCATACCAAGTTCTTATGTTATTTAACTTTCCAAGATTATTATTTATTTTTTGATCACTTAGTTTGTAACAGTCGAATGTTAAAGTCACACTTGAAAAATTCATTTTTCCATAATTCGATTGACTTTTATTTTATTTTAGGTCGAAAAGTGGCTCTACATTGATCATTACATATGGTTCAATCTAATATTTTGGGGTATATTACTGATGCTTGTTGTTTCAAATGTGTTATATTTTCTGATATATAATAATCTTTCTTATCTCTTAATAATATGTTTCATTTTAAGTATATTTCATATAAATTTATATAGTCAGAGCATCCTTTATTTTGATTAACATTTTAAAAATAGAATTCATGTATCTTTATTCTGATTAAATTGTATTTTGACAAATGTCTGGCATATATTATTATTAGTTATTACTCTATTTTTTTCTTTGCTTCTTTTTTTTTGTTCCTGACTTCCTTTAGAGTAGGTAAATTTTCTTTAATATGTTTATTCCCTCATTCTACTCTTCAGGAAGTTGTATATTCTAAGAGAATTTTAATGTGTAATGATATATAAACTAATATTTTAGCTCATTTTTCTGAAGAGTCCAAGGCGATGAAATGTTTTAACTCCATTTACTCATCTTTCATAATTTTGTTTGCTAACATTTTAGTCTACTCTCTTTAGAATCACCTCTCACCTGTTAACTTGTTATCAATACTTGTTTAGATTCATCAATATGTTTAGAGGTTTCTTTGCTTACTGTATTTCTTGTATCCTGCTCATTCTTTTGGGTTCCATTTCCTTTTTTCGGGATACAGATGTTTGGTGAGTGGTAAACTCTCTGTCCTGTTTGTCTTTATTGCTCCTACACGTTAGCTGGGTATAGAAATTTAGAGTGAAATTTTGTCTTACTGCTTTCAGAATGTAATTCCATGTGTTTAACAATTTGTCTTTTTGTGATTTCTTTTAAATAGTTGTCTTTTTGAGAAGCAGTGGAATACAGTGATTAAATGCCTGAGCTTCCAAATGAGACTGTGAAATCAAATCCCAGCTTACTACTTAACCATCTGTGAGAACTTACATAAGTTTTCCTCTATCTGTGCCTTAACTCCCACATCTGCAAAGTGGGATAATAGTACATATAGTTGTTATGAGGATCAAATGAGTAGTAAAGGTACAGAACTTAGAGTTTGATTCATAATAAATGTTCAGTAAATAGTAGTTTAAAAGTAATACATATCATTAATTAACAGTTGATGTATTTATTATTAATATTATTCTATTTGTAAAACTTTGGTGTTGGTATGTTATAATTTTATTAATACTTTAAAAATTGTGATAAAGTCATTATTTTTTGTTTGTTCATTTGTTTCATGAGAGAATTTATTTTTGTCATCCCCTAGAAACTTGATGTGGCTCTGCAATCTAAGGAATCTTGTCTTTCTCCATCTTGGGAAAGCTATTATCCATTTCCACTTCAAATATTGTCTTTATTTTGTTTTATTTATGTATTCTCTCTTCAGAACCTATGATTTTGTGTACATTGGCTTTTAAAAAATATTCTATTCTCTTATCTCAAAGTTCCTTACATTAAAAAACCTCTGTATGGAATTCTGGATCATTTCTTAGGTCTATCTTCTAGTTCTCAAATTCTTTCTTCAACTGTGTCTAATCTAACTTGTCCATTGAGATTTCAGTTTCAATGACCATATTTACAGAAGTTGTACTCGGGCCTTTTAAGAATATGTTTCTTTCTTTCCCATAGTGTTTTATGCTTTTTAAAATAGTGTGCATTATTTTTCTCAGGAGTGGGATTCAGATGAGACAAGAGGGCCAAACTGTACAAATGCAAGATTGGATGTTGTCTTTATTTGAAATTTTGGTGTTTTATTTATAATGACTTTTTTGATTTGAAAAATATTGAAATAAGAGATTATTCATCTTCATTAATAATATTTTGGTATTCCCTTAAATTTCATCCCAAGGTAAGTAAGCTTTTTGACTCACCTTTGTTCCAGGCTTATAAGACAATGAGTTTTGAGCATTTTAATATCAAGGAGGCCCTGTGGTAAGGACAATGTCTACTTAGCTCATTTGTGCTATTGATATGTAACTTAAATTCATAACCTAAAGTATCATGCATGAATTTCTAGAATTCATTTTTATTTTTTCTGTAATAGCAGACCACTATTATTATCATACAGATAAAAAAGAATAGTCAGTTACCTCCTAAACATTCCAATAGAAATGATGAAGTATGTTAAATTCCTGGAACCAAGAATACCTTTATGAATTCAAGCCAAAAATATTAAGAGACCTGTAGAGTCAGTAACATAGTTCTTCTACTTTAAATATTTGTTCAGTAAGGAAAATTCCATATAAACAACATAAACATAAAGAAATTATAATATAATAAATATTGTATTATATATGTACAATATTACATTACATATGTATTTAGATGGCTTAACATATGTTTCAACTTAGTACTATTTTCTGGCCACCTACTGTGTGTTGATTACTATATTGTTTTCTTTAGCCAAGAGCTTGATTTCAATACCCAACAGTAATGCTTGTGGAGCAAAGAGTCAGGAAATAAAATAGTAATGTAGTAAGTCATATAGTAAGAAATCTAGATTACTGAATTGCCATAAATGAATGGATATTGTTCTAAGGATGCAAACAGTTCATAGCAACATTATGGATATGTTATTCATTTACTAGATTGTCAACCAATTCTGATACACATAAGATGATTAATTTGATCAACTCCAGGGGCAAGAAATCATAAATGCATATCTGAAAACAACATCTTACTCAATCAGAATAGTCATCAAATGTATATTTTAAAATATGTGTGTGTGTGTGTGTGTGTGTGTGTGTGTGTGTGTTATAAGCTCTATAACTAACTTGGGGAAAGAAATTCTCTAACAATTGTAATCATAAATCCACTGAACAAGTAACAAAATGGTTAAATGATGTGCTATGGTTAAAGTGCTGCTTTGTGCCAACATACAAGCCATGGAAGGAATATATCAGTATCTCATTGTTTCATACCTATCACCATAATGCTGAGCACATAGTAAGAACTTAGTAACTGAATAACCGAGTGACTATCTGTCTAACAAAATCCTACCAAGACACTCTGGTGAGCTTATACTTTTTCAGATAAACTCAACTGAGCTCTTTTTTTTTTTTTTTTGGTGGTGGTAGGGGATTGAACTCAGGGGCACCTGACCACTGAGCCACATCCCCAGCCCTATTTTGCATTTTACTTAGAGACAGGGTCTCACTGAGTTGCTTAGCACCTTGCTGTTGCTGAGGCTGGCTTTGAACTTGAAATCCTCCTGTCTCAGCCTCTCGAGCTGCTGGGATTTCAGGCGTGCTCCACCGCACCCAGCTCAACTGAGCTCTTGGTTGTATTCCACGGTTAGAAATCCCCCCTACATGGGTAAACCCACCATCGTCTCCACAGACCAGCATGCTACTTATTTGGTGACTTGTCAGCCCAAACACAGATATAGTGCATAAAAAGAAGGACAAAGCCTGCTTGTAGAAGCAAGATAATCACCTGGGGAGCCACAATGTCCAGTTCTCTCACTTGCAGTCTTCTGCCTTCCTTAGTCGGTGGTTCTTAAACTTGGGTGTGCATCACATCACCAGGAGCGTTTGTTAAATGTAGATCCTGGGGCTTGCCACTCACTTCCTACATAAATAACAACAGAGTGGGGCCCTGGAGGGGCTTTAGACATTCAGCATTTTGATTTCTTAATTAATATTTCAAGCTGAGTCCCAACGTTAATTACATGTCGATATATTTTCCCTTAATGACTACTCGACAGTGAAGCGCATTTCATTTGGTGATGGAGTTTAATAAATTGAGCTCCACGGAATCGTCTGTGATCAACTGTGTCTGTCGTACAATAATGGCAGTTTCATGAGGGTTCAAGCTGATAGTTTACTTCCAAATTATGTTAATTTCTCTTTTCTTCTCCTTTCTCTTTTCTCTACGTTGTTCCCTCACCTCGCTCTACACCCTGCACTTCCTACTGTCTCTTGCTTTCTCCTTTCTGCGTTTCCCTGGCTCTTTCCCTGCCTCCAAAAGCAAAATGAGAAGAAAGACTGGAGCCCAGAGAACAGGCTGGAGAACTGACAGCCCACAGCGCAGTGGTGATGAGGGTGCTCTGTGACTGGCGTGGGGCTAACCCTTTTTACCTCTGTGACTCCGGGCAAGTTGCTTAACCTCTCTGTGCTTCATTTCTTCCTCTACAGAAGAAAGATCCCAATGGTTCCCACCTCATGAGTCTTTTTGTGAAGGTTAAATAAATGAACACAGCGAAAGAACACGGAAAGACACAATAAATATTGGCGAATATTCCTGGATCAGATTCTCCTTTTCTTCAGTTTGAAAGGATACATTAAAAGATGCTCATGCTACTGAGTTAAAAAAAAAAAGTCACAAAATGATAAATGCAATCTAACTTCAGTGAAAAATATCTGTACTCATGCATATAAAATGGGCTACAGAATGAGCTAGATGATGGGTTATTTGTACCTTCCTTTGCCTAACTGTACTTTCTAATTTCTCTAGAGTGAGCAGATACGACTTGTGTGTAGTAGACGACACTCTTAGAATACGCTGAAGTAGGCCTATTTGTGTGTTTGCTGTACGTGGAATTCAAATGATCATCATGGGAACTAGGCATGTGCACAAAGGCTACAGTTGAATCTGGTCATTTCGGCTGTTGGTAGGGAGCCCAGTCAGATGGGTAATCTCAGTCTAACAGAAAATCCTTCCAAGAATTCTGAGGCTTTTCGGCACTTACAAAGTCTTCCTAAGTCTCAGCAGTGACCTGGGTAGGGTTTCCTCAGGGAGGAAAAGCCCATTCCCCTAAGGTGCTTAGGGAACAATCATACTTTGTATATTTTCAGGGTTGTGGGGTGGGGGTGTGTGGAGGTGGAGAGCCTGGCTGCGGGTATCAAAAATGTCCTTGATTCTTTTTTGTCCACTCCTTTTCCACTTCTCCTTCAAAAAAAAAAGAGAGAGAAATGTCTTTCCAATTTTCGGGACACCAAACATCCTAGTGTTCCTGAGCTGTGGCCGCGCTGTATCCTTGTTCTGGTTGTTATTATTCATCCCACTGGTCTTTATTTTCAAAAGCACCTCAGATTGAAGAATAAATGACTTGGAATCTCATTTTAAGTCCCACGTGACCCTAATACTGGTCCTGGCTGGTTAGATACCTTGGCTGGGTCCCGCGCCTAAGCTGGGCCCATGTAGAAATGGTGAATTGAGTCATAAGAACTGAAGCAATCAGCCAAGGTGCAGGGGGTGGATCTTAGAGACCATCTAGACTGGGCCACGCATGTGGACGAGTGGAGCTGATCAGCCCCTGGGGCTGACGTGGCCGGCTTGTAGCCAGCAGGAGAGGTGTGGTCCCAGAGAGGAGCAGAGAGAGGAGTTGCCTGAGCTCCTGGTGGCACCTCAGCTTGCAGTTCCAGCCCCTCCTGTGGGTGGCGTTGTGTTTAACGTGCTCCAAGCAAAAGCCCTGTCACTCTACCACTATTTCCCATTCTGTCAACTAGCTGGAGTGAGTTTCCGGTGCCGCAGACCAAGTGCTCTGTGAATTTCCAGAAGGCTGACTGCGACCATCAGAACCCACTATTATCCTCCACTTTGCAAATTTACCGGATGGCTTGTTTTTGAAGTTTTGTTTTCCAGTAGCAGAGCGAGGGAGAGTCTCGCGGTGTTAACTTGGGATTGGCTTTGGCTTCCTGCAGTTACTAATAGCAACTGAGGTTAATCCATCAAAAGAATGAAAACACTAGAGATGGAAGAAATTGCTTTGAGCCTTCCCATCAAGAATTTCATTGTTTCCGAGAGGACCAAAGTCAAGACATGTCCCTTGGATGCTGGGCACAGAGGCTCCAAGCAGTGAAATAATAATGAGGCCAGTGCTGGTTCATCTTATTTTAGTTCCATTTTTAAAAAATGATTTGCAACAGACTATGCAAACAGAGTTCCGTCGAAGAAATCTAAGCCTACTGCTCTAGAAAGTGCCGATTCCCTCTGAGTCAGACTGGATGTTATTTGGGGTCATCTAAAGCACTGAGTTTTGAGTGATTTTTTTAAAGACTGAGGAGGAAGACCTCACAGTTCATGATAGAACTGGACCTAGAATTTTAGTTTCTTGATTCCAAATTCACTAGGTCAGATGTGGAGGCCACCGGATCCCCCCATTCCAGTTCACCCTGGTGCTATGAGCCATGGCCCTTGTGAACCATGTCTTACTATATTTGTTTCTCTTCCCAGGGTGCTTCCATCAGCAGAGACTGAATGGAACCTTCTAGGACGGTAGTCTTCTTTAGGGAGGAAAGAGTTGAACGGTGCTAGGGGACCACGTTCTACAGGACACAAAAGAAAGCCTCGTGGGTGAAGGCTTAAGGCTGAAGTAGAGGAGCAAAAAGGGATGGGTCTATGTGAGTTCAAGGGTCCATTCCACAAGGGGCGGCCCTGCCTAAGGGGCTGGTACTAGTAGAAAGTGATAATCGCTTGTTCTTCGTATCTCGGTGTAGAAATATCCCAACTTAAACATAAAGTATTAAGACTAGACACAGTTCAACTTCCCTGAATTCACTAATTCAGAATTTATGATTTTTTAAGGTGGAGAACACCTGATATCTTCACATTTTTTTTTCATTTTATAAAAGAAATGAGACTGCACACAGGAAAGATATTTAAAACTCAAACAGTAAATGTTTCTTAACATTGAAACATCGAGGTGTGCATGAGATGATCAATATATTCATTTCCTATTATCGCTATTCATTAAAATCAGCTCTCAAAAATGTTACTACTTGAAGAGTAAACGGTTAGCTCTATTGCAATTCCTTCAGATGGGTGTGGGGAAGAATCATCAGACAGATCTCCAGGAAGTTCTAGATCGTGTGCTTTAGGCTAAGATGCTTGGAGGATCTCATTTATTCAGTCAGTCAACAAAAACACACTCAGTGTTAGCTCTGCACCAGGCGCTCTGCACCGTTTTCTGTAGCGGAACCAGGGCCAAGGGCTGCCTTTCTTGAGTTTCTTCTTTAAAAGTCGCTTGCTTTATGGTTTAGGTGAGTTAAGTTGCAAATACGTGTTGGCCCAAACATGGATTAGCTCTCACATCTGGTCACAAAGGACAAATTGTGTCTTCACTGCTGAAGTCGAACAGCCTTGAACAACAACAAAAAAAGCAATTATTCTTAATAAACCCTGCAGAGGGAGATGGAGGGACCACAGGGAGCCACGGATAGGCTCATTTCAGTAAGAAAAGACAAAGCTCAGGGATAAGGAGCCAATTTTCTTGATGCATTTTAAAGGGACCATGCACAAATTCATTCTTTTTATAAAAACCTATCAAATAATCTCCAACTTGGCCCCCCAAGAAGAAACAGAGCTCAGGTAAAATAACAAAAGCTTTGTTCAGCTCTTCCAAAGAGGTGAAGAATGTAACTGATACATCTGGGAGGTTCTCAGTTTAATGGAACAACTGAGCTTCAAAGAAGGAAGTACTTTTGGGGAAGAATGAAAGCAATCAGGGGCCATTGGTGGATATCTTCATGCTGAGGGGGTTTGGGAAGACTTGGAAGTGCAGCTGATGAATACTGAGCAATCCGTAGACTCTTTCTTCTGGTGGATTCTGTGTAGAAATGGGAAGTGAGAACTCCTACTTAGTGGGCATCAGCTTTGGGACGATGCTGGTACTAGATGGTACACACCTACACAGACTTACACAAGCACACGTGTCGATTCTATGTGTACATAGATTGTATATACACATGAAATTGTTATATTTTATGTGGTATAATAATTTAAAACACAGATGTTCCAAGAACTGTGATAAAAGTATTATTTGCTCATTTTATCCAGTAGGTGTCCAGGCTCAGAGGGCTACTTGCGGAAGAGGAGGAACGAGGAATGTGCTGAGTCTACGGAATTCCAGAGCCCACTGTGTTCCCACTGTACGTGGATGTCCAGAGAATAAATCACTCGAAAATCTTAAAAATCAGCTGCTATTTTGATATGTCCATCACTTACTTGGCGCGGAACCTTTGACAAACTCCTGACGTGTTCTGAACTTTATTTGGCCATTTGTAGGATAGAAATGTCAGCAATCTCACTGCCCTGATTAACAGGCTGCTGAAAAAAATTCAACGTAATGATGTATCTTAGTGATGTGTTCCAAGTAAGGTACAAGAGAGTATTGTAAAAATGTTACCCCCAATATAAGGATCCACCATCATTTTTAGGTTTTTTTTTTTTAATAGAAATTAAAGGAAATTGCCTTAATTTACTCAATGATAAGAGCCACAGCAAAATGAATGACATGAATGGTTTTTTATTGCAGCTGAAGAAAAATGCAAATTTAAAACTTTCATGTTTAGAACAGTGGGGCGTTGATCATTGTTTAAACTGCATACTGGGGACAAGGGATGGATGCTCTTCTGTGGGTTTGGACATTTCCACCATAGCAAAGTTTCAAAAGCACTTCCTTGTTCAAAAACTACTTCCTTTAAAAATTCTAAGATACCAACTTGTTAGATGATCAAAGATTGACTAAGATGGTTAAGGACAAAGATTCAGAAGCTCGTATACCTGGGTTTGAATCTGGCCTCTGCTGCTTGTCAATTTGTGACATTGAGCAAGCCACTTGACTTCTCGGGTCTGGATGGCCTCGTCTAGAGAACAACACCTACCCCAAAGGCTTGTGAGCATTAAGTGAGTTGAGATTTGCTAAGCACTTAAAACAAATTATGTATGTATATGGGAAATTTAAAATATCTGGGGTTCTAAGCAGCTCACACCTACAAGGTGTGAGCCCAAGGCTGGGAAAGGTCAAGTCACTTACTCAATGCGACAGTAAGTGGGTGTGACTGTCTGATTTGGGGTCTATTCAACTCTGTGCTCTGCTGCCTCCCTTGGGGGCCCTGCCATACTTCAATCAGGTTCTATTTTGGCAAATGATATCCTATTTACCCTGAGATTGAAGGATATCTCAGGCATCAGTGGGTTTGTGTGCCGGGGGGCTGAGGAACAATTTCTTCACACAAGTCAGGAGGACTTGCAAGGGGTGAAGTGGGAGATGGTACCTGGAGACCCCTAGAGCTTTCTGGAAGGATTATCAGGGGAATCAGAGATCCCCGGGGAGTGGATATGGGGCTTGGGAAATACTATTTGTGATTGTTATGGAGCCTTCACCTTACCCAGTGGGATCAAGAGGTAGAGAAGGAAACGTAAGCCAGACCTGGCGGTGCCCGCTCCTGCCTCAGCCATCCATCAAGACCCATCCTCACCTTATGAAAGGCATCCTGTGCACCAGGACACATATATTGGTGCATCTGCCTGATTCACTTCGGGGATTCACACTAGCTCTAGAAGCTTCCATTCCCCTGCAGATTTACTGCCATTAGTTTGCACTTGTCTTTTGCTAACAGAATTGCCATTGAACATGTTCTGTTGGCTCTAGAGTGAACTAGAGAGTAGGACTAGACAGGTTATGTAGGCTGCCTCCATCATCTCTAAAGGCAAGAGCCTTTCCGCTTCACGCCGTCTCTCCTGGTCTGATGCTCCGGCTCTTTCTGAAAGGGGCTGATCTGAGCTCATCCTCCGTGAACGAAGAAGTGTCCATCCCATGTGATGTCAGAAGGTTAAAACTCATCTTTGTTCCTTAAAGAATTACTAGAAGCTCAGCTACTTTGACCCAGAGGAAAATACTCTTAAAAATAGGGATAGCACGTACTGTATACAAAAGTCTTTCCATCATTTGTGGATTGAGTGAATTATATTTCTGAGATTCGAAGCTAAATAGTCAAATGCGACGCTGTGACATTTCCATGAAAAGAGGGGTTTTCTTGATCCTCTGGACCAGGTGGCTAGTTCCCTGTGATCATGGCGAGGGTACAAATACTAACAGGGGTGTTACAGTCCACACTGCTACACCTCATCCCTTACAAAAGAGATTCACATGCATTTCCCCTTCTTGATCTCTTTAACAATCCCACGTGGAAAAGTTCATTATCTTCATTCGACCTTATCTACTTACCTACCATCAATAACTGGTTAGTAGTGAATCTAAGACATTTTGAATATTTTCAACCCATTCCATTTTTTATGACCAAAAAGGAACCAAATTGTGGTAGTAAAGATTGATGCTCACAAAAATAAATATGAACTTACAAATAAATGTCAAAAGAAATTAGCTTATGAAATATCTTTAAAAACAGAAATTCTAGACTTTCCAGGTATAATATACATGCAGTATTTTTCTATTAGCTTGTTAATTATTTTCCCCAAGAACATAAGCAACTAAATACTTGCAAAGCTGGAATGATTGAATTATTTAAGAACAGACATTCCGGTTTGGGGACCACACTGGAACATTTCTAAGCTGGGTCTCTTGAGAATTCCGCAGATAGTTAAACTCAGGTAGGGAAAGCCTGTTGATTTACTGAGACATTTAAGATATTGTAGGAAGAAGTTAATAAGAATCTTTCACATAAGATGACATTTTCTGAGATTCATGTTCAAATGGAGAATACAAATATCATGAGGAAGACAGCCTATTAGCAGAAAGGTTCTCTTTCCCCCAGTCACCAATTAATGTAGCTTGGAGAGAAGCCAGCTGGGGTCTCGAGGCTTCCTGTATCATCATCGGATCTGCTGGCCAGTCCCCCATGGTCACAGTGAGAGTGAAAATACTAACGGCAGTACTGTAATCGACATGGCTACATCCATCCTTGACAGTGTGCTTCCCAAGCAGCAGAGGACCACTTTGGTCTCTGCATTCCACCCAGTGATGTCTCCATCAACTGGTGGAAGAAGGAGACCCAGAGATGGACCATCACCGACAACACACACACGTCCCATGGGGAGCCATTCCCCCTTCCTCGTGCCCACACAACCACAGGGAGGAGGCTAATCAGGGCCAACCCCAGCCCCTCCCACCAGTGGAGGGCAATGGGAGACCCCTGCCAGACTGCTTTCTGGGGTTTTCTCCTAATGACTAGGCGAACCAGAGACTTAACCACCAGCCTCTTCTCCTCCAGCGGTCTCTTGCGGTTCATTTCTCCCACCTTACCCCTTCATTTGCCCTCCTCAACATACTCTTGGAAAGACTGTGCTTTTCTCTTTGTGTTTATGCTGATGACACATTTGTCGGGCTTCTCTCGCAGACACCCTCTTTATAGAACGGGATGGACTTTCTCTCCCCTCCCCATCAGGCCCTGTGTATTTGCAGGACTTGGTGCCTCCAGGAGGCCCACGTGGCCAATGCTCGTTCACCAGCTGCTGGATTTTCCACTATGCTCTCTCTTCTCCTCTGGAACAGCTTCCGACTAAGCCTTCAGGCAATTCAGGTCAATGTGTTCACAGTTAATAAGTTCCTCCCGTGAGTGAAACACAGCGTTAGGACCTTTAAATAGATGAGACGTAGTCTGTGTCTTCCAGAACCTTCAAGTCAGAGCGGGCAGCTTTCGACCTTATTAACACATTCTGGTGGGTCCAACTGGCCGTGAGATGTGTCATCTGTAATTTGTTACTAATTATAAAGTGCCAAGTGGGATGAATTTTTTTTTTAAATAAATGAATGGATTTGGGACTATTTTTATAAGAAACCCTCATAATTTTTCTAGCATTATTTACAAGGGTGAAACACTGGGACCCTACTGCATGCCCCCCGTGGATCTCTCTAAGGCGTGCTGGCTTCATTCCAGTTGGGATGCAAGGTAGTGGTGGTTTTTGTGGGACAACCAGCTTCTGGGCTTTGACTCCATTCCTGTCTCACCAGGGTCAGGAGGATTATCTGAATGCAAGTCATTAATGGTGACGTTATTGTGGACGTTGTTTACTGGGAAGGGGGAGAGAGACAGTTCTGAGGAGGAAGGAAATAGTAGGGGTAGGGCTCTCGGGTAGGGGAGATCTAAGCTGGATCTTGAAAAGAGGCCGCACTTTGACAGATGGCTCTGGGTATAGGGACCTGTCCACACTGAGAAGATTTTGTAAAGTTGCCCACAGGGAAAAACTCGGTCAGTGTTGACGGTACTGTGAGTCGCCCAGTGTAGAAAGGAGGACAGCGAGGAAGGTTCTAGATCAGGTTGGGAAAAATCTTGTAGGGTCACAGATGGAAAAAGGAATTGCTTAGTCCTATGTGGTGGAAAGCCCTCCAACTAACTCAAGCTGGGCACATAAACCAGGCACAGAGAAGAGCTCTGAATAGTTTCTTGAGTATGTCTTACCATTTCTCAGGGCTTTAACACATTTCTAAACATGGTGTAATGGTGAGGCACTCAGGTTCTAGAACCAGTTAGTTTGGGTTTCAAGAACTGGCTGTGTCACTGATCAGCTATAAAACTGGGCTCTCTGTGCCTTGGTTTGTTCATCTGTAAAATGGGAATAATAAGAGCACTTGCTTCCTAGATTAGTTACTAAGTGTTAAATGGTTTGAAATATATGTGCTCAGAACTTGGCATGGAATGAGCATTTTTTAGATGCCAGCTGCTGATAAGGTCATTTTTAATGTTATCTTTGCTGAGTGGATGCAGTTGGGTTGTTTCCTGATAATGTGGATCAAGTGGGAGCACATCTTAATAAATCAGCTCATATTCATGGAGGAGCTGTTCTGGTTGCCATGTTCTGAGAGGCACAGAGAAACAAGTCAAGGACACAGCCCCCAGACACTACAGTCCAATGAGAAAAACAAGACAGAAAAGCCGATCAGCTGCAAACCAAAGTTGAAGCAGTTCTCTGGACAGTGTAACCCAAATAAGGACACAACCAACCTCTCCAAGTTTGGAGAAGGAAGTGATGGTGGTGGTTGGAGGGTTTTGGGAGATTTTTATTTTGGGGAGTATCAGGGATTGAATTCAGAGACACTCAACCACTGAGCCACATCTCCAGCCCTATTTTGTATTTTATTTAGAGACAGAGACAGAGTTGCCTAGTGCCTCGCTGTTGCTGAGGCTGGCTTTGCACTCATGATCCTCCTGTCTCAGCCTCCCCAGCTGCTGGGATTATAGGTGTATACCATCATGCCCGGCGGGCTTTGGGAGATTTTTAGAATGAGGAGGGTTTTGATGTGGGGATTTCAGTTTGGGTAGAAAGTAGATATCTGGAACCAGTGCTGCTGGTCCCATTCTGGTGTCTGTGTCATCGGTGCGGTTCATTATTCTCTATATGATTTCAGCTGTGCATTGATTGGCAGCTCAAGGTGCTTCCTACATTTTCTCAGGCTCCATCATCCATGTGTGTCTCTGCTTCTTGTACCTTTTTAATTTGGGGGGAGCCTTCCTCTCCCCCAAAGTGTAGGGGTCTGTGTATTCAATGATAAAGACCTTCCTTCTCCGGGTCTATAATCTGTATCTCCACATGCAAATCTCTGTATGTTTTCTAATTTTGAGAAAACTTTTTTTCTTGGCCAAATTCCGTTTTTCCCCCCTGTCATCTGGTCAGTGGGCCACAGATGATGTAGAATGAATCTCTATTCAGTTCACACCTGTTTAAAAAAAAATGCTTTCAGAGCTTTGCAAAATGAACCCCACTGACCTGGCCAAAAGAGGGGAGGAGCAAGGGAAAGCAACCCACAGGGGACACCATGGATTCAGACCAGGAAGCCAAGCGTAAGAGAAATGGGAGAATTTAAATTAAATCTTTGCTATTTGCTCCTGAGAATTTGTGTTTATAATTTTCCTTAATTGCCTGCGAAGAGGACAAACTCCGAGGAGGAGGCAGGGACTGCATATAATGTGAGGCAAACGGCAAGGAGGAAACATTTGCTGAGTGCCCCGGCCAGCAGAACCAGGGGGACACAGGCAAGGCAGAGGTCAGAAGGGTCACCAAGACAGTGGTTAGTCCCAAAGCACATGCAGAAGATTTGTGAGCAGGCATTCTGGGAGATGATCCTCGCTCAGCAGGGACAGAGACATTCAGTGACCACAGGGCCCAGGACAGAGGAGAAGGTTAAGGTAGTTGGGAGAAATGAGGTAGTGGTGCAAGAACCAGGGAGGTGGGAGAAGGGAGACCGTATTGATCTCCAGTGCATGTTGACCATTGTGATGGTTAATTTTATGGGTCAACTTGGCTGGGCCACGGTGTTGGGAAAAGTATAAACGGCAGCCATACCCCAGAGAAAAAAAACCCCAACATGGCGCCTAAGCACCTCTTCTTCCTACCTTCTTCTTTTCTGCAGTGGCGCGAAAAGTTCCCGCCCGTGTGAACTCTCCTGCCGGTTCCAATTTCAAATCTCGCTGGCGGGGAACCTTAGCCCCAATGAGAACTAATTCCTGGGCTCCGGAGCTGATATCTGAAAGAACTTGCCAATAAACGGGTTGCCTGCCATTTATCTAAGCCCTACCATCTCCCCCTTAGTTCTATATAAGCACAAAGCTTTTTGCAATAAAATTGGAATTCTCCTGGCGAAGTGTCTTTGCGTGGGGAATTCTTTCACACGGTACCTAGATAGTTAGTCAAAATTGTTCTAGATATTTCTGTGAGGATGTGTTTGATGACATTGACATTTAAATCCATTTAGTGGACTTTGATTAGAACAGATGGCCCTGTGTAATACGGGTGGGCTGCCTTGTATCCTTTGAAGGCCGACCACCTTGAACAGGAAGGAGTTCTGCCAGCAGATGACCTTTGACTCAGTTTATAATCTTGGAACTTCCTTGTTCACAGCAGACTGCTCAGGACTCGAACTGTGACTCTCTTCTGAGGGTCCCACTGACCAGCCTTCCAAGTCAGATTTTGGACTCACCCAGCCCCCAACAATGCATGAGCCAGTTCCTTAAAAGAAACCTCTTTCTCTCTCTGTCCACCTCCGATTGGATCTATTTCTGTGGAAAGCCCCACTAACCAGTGGTGTAGTAGCCACACTGTGTGACTCCCTTTATTCTCAAGAGCAAATAGTGCAGGGTATTCAATACTCAACCCCAAGTCTCTGCTTCTGCTTATCAAAACATGCTGAAGGCCCAGGGGAGGGAAAGACTAAAACTTGAATGGCTGACTTGTTGGCGGTAGGATAATCCTAATGGGAACCTGATAGGGGACTCCAGTCACTGGGCTGTCCCTCCTTGTGCTGGGCCTTACAGAGGACCGCTGGCCTTCAAGGCCAAAGAAGCAGCAGCAGGCCTCACCAGCTCAGGTTGGCTGGGATCAAGGTGACCTGATCCTCTGAGCCCTCTGTTCTGGGTGGAAGGAGAGGCCATGTTTCTTTCCATCCCAGGTGCCTGGGAGTTCATCTTGGGAGCGCATCATCCATTAACCACCTGCCAAAGAGATGCGCTACCTTTCTGCTCCTTCTCAATGTTTCCTGGCAGCAGCCGTCTCCCCTGATTCTTCATTCCTGCTTCTTTCTGTCTAAATGTAGGACCTGAAGAGCAGCACAAGGCACGAGGAGGTGGTGACATCAGGGATCCCAGCCTAGGAGAGGGGTGACACCGCTCTCCCTCACGAATCTCCCCCTGGCAGGACCAGCAAGGCCCGAGACCACGAGGTGACATTCTCTTGATTCCTTTCTGCCTTTTGGCAGCCCGAGTTTCAGGACTGCAAACCAGAGCAGGGTTTTCCAATTGCTTTGGGCAGCAGAGTGTATCGCCCCTGTCACATGCCTGAGCTCCTCCACTTCCTGAAATCAGGGCCAGCTGCCTGAAGAGCCAGCAGCCAGGAGTGCGGAGGTGTCACACGGTTCAGGGGAAACACAAAATCCCACCGCCCGACTGGTCTGCGGCTCCCTTGGGCAGTGGGAGCAGAAGGGAAGAAAGAAGGTAGAACTGTTTTATTTTTGAAGGGTTTTCTTTGAAAAGAATCTACGCTTTAACTGTAAATAAAAGACTATGATCTTTTCAATATTCAGAATACCAAACATTATACAACCCAGGGGATAGGAAGCATATTGATACTCCCCGTGTATTCCGGATCTCTGCTAGGGTATGCCTTTTCTAAAATCATTGCTGCTTTGTCTCCAGAAGCCACCTGAAGGAGCCCATGTGTCCATCGGGAAGAAGGGAATGAAGAGAAATCCAATCTAGCCTGTCAATCACTGTGGATGGGCTGAATCCCACAGTTTCAAAAACGACTGGATGACAAAGCAAAATCAAACTAACTATAAGCTGAGAAAAGGGATGCATTTGAATCATGGTGCATGATAGGAGTTGAAACTAAAAGCACACAGGAAGAGGCATGTCTTGAAAATGAAAGTTAAAAGAAAGTATGAATCTTTAATCTTTGTGTCAAAGCTGAGGCAAAGAAAGAGAAAAAACAAAAACAAAACAAAACAAAAAACCCAGAAACAAACAAAACCCCCAAAGGACACTTTTCAATTGTCTTCATTTTTTTTTTTATTGAGTATTTTGGTTGCACAAAAAATTAGAATTTGTGGAGACTCTTAAGAGATCAGGCAATTTCATATTTTAAAAACCTCTAGGTTTCTGTTTTCACTTGGAAAATCAGGAAGTCTGGCAATGCTGGGCCTGGCTTTTCCTGGAACCTCAATTATCAGGATAGGGCTTGCAAGCTACGGCCTGTGGCCAATTCCAACCCACCACTCGCGAAACCCACACCAAAGGGATGAACGCCAGCACACCTAATATTCAAACTCCAGAAAATACCGACAAAGGGAAAAACCCTTCAAAGCTGGGTCAGGAGAACTCGTGTCTTAACTATCACTTCTCCTTGGAAGCTCTGGAGGCCAGAATGAAGTCACATCATGTTTTTAATGTGCTTCAAGGAAAGAGCTGCCAACCCCCAATCCTACAGCCAGTGAAAGCACCCTTCAGGAATGGAAGGAAAAGCAGGATTTTTTTTTCAGATGAAGGAAAAAACGAAGAGAACCTGTCACAGTAGACCTGTCATGGACAGATTGGCAGAGGGAGGTTTTTAAAAAATGTGATCCTTAGCCCATTTATTTATTGGGTTATTTATTATTTATTTTTTTAATTTGATGTTAAGTTTTTTGAGTTCTTTATATATCCTGGAGATTATTGCTTTATCTGATGTGCGTGTAGTAAAGATGTTCTCCCACTCTGTGGGCTCTCTCCTCACATTATTGATTGTCTCCTTCACTGAGAAGAAGCTTGTTAGTTTGAATCCATCCCATTTATTAATTCTTGATTTTATGTCTTGCACTTTAGGAGTCTGGTTGAGGAAGTCAGGACCTAATTTGACACGATGAAGATTTAGGCCTACTTTTTCTTTTATTAGGCGCAGGGGACATGAGAAGTGTCTCAGGAGATATACAATCCATCAACAAATATATGAACAAATGTTCAGCTTCTCTAGAAATTAGAAAATTGCAAATCAAAACTACTCTAAGGTTTCATCTCACTCCAGTCAGAATGGCAATTATCAAGAATACAAGCAATAATAAGTGCTGGTGAGGATGTGGGGAAAAAGGTACACTTGTACATTGTTGGTGGGACTGCAAATTGGTGCAACCACTATGGAAAGCAGTATGGAGATTCCTTAGAAAACTTGGAATGGAACCACTGTTTGACCCAGCTATCCCACTCCTTGGTCTATACCCAAAGGACTTAAAATCAACATACTACAGGGACACAGCCACATCAAGGTTTTATAGCAGCTCAATTCACAATAGCTAAATTGAGGAACCAACCTAGATGCCCTTCAGTAGATGAATTGTTAAAGAAACTATAGTATATATACACAGTGGACTATTACTCAGCATTAAAAGAGAATAAAATCATGGCATTTACAGGTAAATGGATGGCGTTGGAGAATATCATACTAAGCAAAGTAAGCCAATCCCCGAAACCAAAGGCAAAATGTTCTCTCTGATAAGTGGATGCTGATCCATAATGGGGAGGGAGGGGTGCATGGGAAGAATGGAGAAACTTTGGGAAAAGGGGGTGGGTAGAGGAAAGGGGGCAGGGGGTCAGGAAACATGGTGGAATGAGATGGACATCATTACCCTAGATACATGTGTGACTGTACATATGGTGCGATTCTACATTGAGCACAACCACGATGTAGAAATGAAAAGTTGTGCTCCATGGGTGTACAATGAATCAAAATGCATTCTTCTTTCATGTATAACTAATTAGGACAAATAAATAAATAAAACCATGATCCAAAATTAGTAAAAATAAATGAAATGAAAATCTGGTTCTTTGGAAAGATCAATGAAACGGACAAAACCTCTACCAAGATTTACTGAGAAAAAAAAAAAAGACTTAAGAAATACCAATTGCCAATTGCAGAAACAAAGTGGGAGATATCAATATAAACTCTTCCGATCTGAAAAAGATAATAAGAGAACACTGCAAACGGTTCTGCTCACATTAAACTGACAGCTTCGGTAAAATGGCTGATTCCTCAAAAGGCACAAACTGAAAATTGTTAACTTCAAATAGCCCTTCAAATAGAAAATAATTTTATAATTTAAAAAAGTTCCTGAAAAGCAATTTTCAAACTCAGACAACCCAGGCAATGTAACCAGTTCCTCAAAAGGCCACCAAAATAGTTAACTTCAATAGCTCTATAAATGTAAAATAAATTTTATAATTTAAAAAGCCCCCCAAAAGCAATTTATAAGTTCAGACAACTTTGGTGAAATGCCAAGTTCCTCATAAGGCACAAACTATCACAAAATAGATCATTTGAACAGACCTATATACATGAAATGAATTGAATTTATAGTTGAAAAATATCATAAAAAGAAATCTCCAAGCCCAGATGTTATTTGCTCAGGATTTCTTCAAATTTCCAAGGAAAATGGAACACTAATTCTATAGGATCTCTTCTAGAAAAACAGAAGTGAAAACACTTCCCTACTTATTCTCTGAGGCTAGCATTCCTGATACTCAAAGACAGAACAAAGCAAGAACACAGTAGGCAATGTTCCTCGATCATGTAGCCTCTCCCTGTTTTTGTAAAGTTTTATTGGAACATAGACAGAACCATCTGTTTGACTGTTTTCACACCAAAATGGCAAGATCGCTTTGTTGTGATGGAGACTGTGACTTTCAGGCCACACAGCCTGACATCTGTGTTACCAGGCACTGTACAGGGGGAAAAAAAAAAAAAATGGCTGTTAAGGTCAGTGGCAGAGAAGCAATTTTTCTCTTTCTCCCTGTTTTAAATTTATGTATGTTCTTTTATTTCTAAGTTGATTCAGTACCATCTAGATAATACACAAACATGTACAGACATGAGCATGTACACAGACACAACATACAATGCACACACACACACACAAAGTACAGACAGAAGAAGCACTTATACCTTCAGATAGGACCTGAAGTCTCTGGTTGGTAGAATTCCTCCATTTCTCATGGTCCCTCCTGGCCAGTATTTTGCATTTGCATTTGTGTGTGTGTGTGTGTGTGTGCGCTTAGTTCTTCTATATACTTGCAAAAACTGATTTATAGCCACACTTTTTTGTTGTTGTTGTTCACCCACAAAATGTAATTGTAGTTGATTAAAGTAAGTTGGGAAGTTCTTTCTCCTCTATTTTTCTGGAAGAGCCTTGTGTAGAATTGGTGTTAATTCTTTAGCCATTTGCTGCAAGTCTTCAGCAGAACTCTCTGGGCTTGGATATTTTGCTACAATTGCTCCTGACTGATTTGTTGATTTTAAAATAGTCAGCCCACCTTTAAACATGAAGATTCTGCTTCCAGAACTTTGGAATGGTTTGTAGCAGACCAACAATTCTGCTGAGAGCAACTAGGAAAATGAGGTTACCAAGGGTTTGTGGCAATCATGCTAGAAAAGGGTAAAACTTGAGTTCAGGATTCTAAGGCAGCTTGAGGCACCAATGTCCCAGAGAAAGTAAACTGCAGATAAATTAGCCTCACATTCGAAGTGGAAGTTACTTTTGCAGTAGTTACTGACTTCTTAATTCCACAACCTTAAGGATCAATTTTAAAAACTAAGTGGAATTAATTGGTGCAACCACTCTGAAAAGCAGCATGGTGATTCCTCAGAAAATTTGGAATGGAACCACTATCAGACCCAGTTATCCCACACTCCTCAGCATATACCCAAAAGATTTAAAATCAGCCTATTACAATGATGCAGCCATATCAATGTTTATAGCAGCTCAATTCACAATAGCCAAGCTATGAAACCGAATTACATGCCCCTCAACAGATGAATGGATAAAGAAAATGTGGTATATATACAGAAGGGAATATTACTCACCCATAAGGAAGAATTAAATTATGGCATTTCTGGTAAATGGATGGAACTGGAGACTATCATGCTAAGTGAAATAAGCCAGTCCCCCCAAACCAAAGGTCAAATGTTTTCTCTGATATGCAGATGCTAACACACAATAAGTGTGTGTTGGGGGAGAACAGAAGTTCATTGGATTAGACAAAGAGGAATGAAGGGAAGGGAGGGGAGATGGGAATAGGAAAGAGAGTAGAATGAATCAAATATAACTTTCCAATGTTCATATATGACTACATGACCAATGTAATTCCATATCATATACAACCACAAGAATGGGAAATTATACTCAATGAATGTATAATATGTCAAAATACATTCTACTGTCATGTATAACTGTAAAGAAAAAAATAAAAAATTCAGTTAACTTAAAAAACTAAGCAGAAAAGAGAAACTGAGAGGATAAAAAGCTAAGCAAAGACTTAGCAGTCTCATTGCTAGACAGGCAAAAATTAGAATTTAGGGCTTGCCAACAAGGGGCCTGGTAGATACCCTAGACTTTTAGTTCAATCCCTTAAAATACTCTGCAATAAGATTAGGCACACCAGAAGTTGACCACACCACTCGTCCTAAGACTGAGACACAGTTCTGCTTTACCTTCATCTTTACTGAACCAAGGTCATGTGATTAGTGGTATTTGCTTACCACAAGAAAATCGAACATCTCTGGAGGAAGACAACCTCTGTAACATTTTATGTGCAATGTTTGACAGTTAATCAAAAGTTACCAGACATGTGGGGAATCAGAGCCAATTGACCCAATACTAAGAGGAAAGACAGACGTGTGAGACAGGTCTTTAAAATGAGCATGTTAAATGTGTTTAAAGTAGATCAAAATATGGAGAGTTTCATTAGGGAATTGGAAAATACAAAAGTTAATTAAGTAGATTGACACGAATTGGTGTGAATATACTTTGAATACAACCATAGATATGAAAAATTGTGCTGTATATGGGTAATAAGAATTCTAATGCATTCCGCTGTCAGATATAAATTTTACAAAATTAATTTTTAAAATCCAGGCTTCTTCTATGTGTGGATTTTTTTTCAGTTTCTTGAGAGCGTTCAGCCCCACAAAAAAAATGCTTTGAATGGCTGTTTCTCTATTTCCCCAAGGGCAGTGCAGAGTTAGGAACACTCTAGGTGCACAGGAGAGAAGGTAGTGGATGCCTTAGGACCTAACAGTTTAATTCCCTGCATGATGCCCCTGTTGACAGGGCTGTTAATTTAGAGTCCCTCCTGGGAGGATGGTGGAGGAGCTGGGGAGAGTGTGGCGGGATATTTTACCTTCTTGACATAAAGGTGATGGGTTTCCAGATACTGGAGAGCATTTTCAACATTCCAGGAGCAATTGTACCAAAGCAGTGAATGGTGCCCCTGAAAGCTTGCTCCTTCATTTCAGAGCAGACCCTTTGAGACATTGGCTCTCCGGGGATTTCTTCTTCTTCCACTGGATGATGATTCGTAACTAGAAATCACATCTGAAGATTTGTTTGCACCACTTGTGCTTCCAGGGACTACTGTTTGAGGACCCAGGTGAAAGCTAAGTCTTGAAGATAACCACAGGTGGGTGTTTTGTGGAACAGCTAACTGCTTCAGGTTGCATGATTCTGCATTCTTTATTCATTTATTTTTCTTTTTGTGGGGGTGAGAGCACCAGGGATTGAACTCAGGGGCACTTGACCACTGAGCCACATTCCCAGCACTATTTTGTATTTTATTTAGAGACAGGGTCTTACTGAGTTGCTTAGTGCCTCACTTTTGCTGAGACTGGCTTTGAACTCACAATCCTCCTGCCTTGGCCTCCCAAGCACTGGGATTACGGTGTGCACCACCAAGATCTGCCTTCCTCACTTGTATATGACTGAATTCCCTTCCTTTGATCCACCCCTGAGGTGAACAAGCTAAGCAACAGCAGGAGCTCACATCTACCATTGCCTTTTCCTCTGTGTGATTCACCAGCCTGGTTCTAGAACCCTACAAGATCTCAATCACAGTGTTAACCTGGTGGTAACTGGTTGTACAAGACTCCCACCCACCGTGGTGTCTTGGTGAAGGTTGGTTCTCTGGTCAACTTGAGCAGAGAGATGTATTCAGCACAGAGGACCAAAAGTGGAGCAGCCTTGCCAGATAAACAGAAAAAAGAGAAGATTCCTTACTTTATAGAGAGTGACTCACCAAGATCTGACCCCTTCAGCATCGGGGCCTGCAGGCCTGTGTGGGAGGGAATGTCCTACACCTCTTCACTTCAGAGAAGAGAACAACTGTCATCCCTGAGTGGGTCTGGATTGTGTTGATGCTGGAACATCCCACACACGCCAGTCATTTTTATGCAGATTGAGGTACCCATCTGTCTTAGTCATTTTGTGCTGCTAATGACACAGTGCCACAGACTGAATTATAAAGGAAAGAGGTTTATTTTGGCTCACGGTTCTGGTTCAAGATCAAAAGTCCCCATCTGGCGATGGCCTTCTTGCTGGCAGAGTCCTGAGTGGGCATAGAGCACCACATGGCCCGAGACAGGGAGCTTGCCACAGAGGCAAGCTGTCTTCTACAGCAGACCTGCTCTTGAGAGCGCCCATTAAGCCATCCATCACATGATCGGGACGACCCATTTGTGAGGGCAGGACCCTAGCCACCGGATTCCATGTCTTCATACCTCATAATGGGATACACTTCTACATTTGAGGGGACAAACCATGGTCCACCAATAGCTTGTGCTGTGCTTCCTGCACTTAAGTTCTTTCATCTGAAGATCTTAGCTTACCTGTATGAGGGGCTGCACTGCCCCTCAGACTGCCTAGTGGTTGTGACTTTGTCTAACTTGATTTCTCCTCCTCCTCCTCCTCCTCTTCCTCCTCCTCCTCCTCCTCTTCCTCCTCCACCTCTTCCTTCTTCTTTTTTTGGTTCTAGTGATTGAACCCAGGGGTGCTTAACCACTAAGCCCCATCCCCAGCCTTTTTTATTTTTTATTTTGGACAGGGCCTCACTAAGTTGCTTAGGACCTCACTTTTTTTCTGAGGCTGGCCTTGAACTTGTGATCTTCCTGCTTCAGCCTCCCAAGCTATTGGGATTACAGCCAGGCACCATTGCATCTAGCCCTAACTTGACTTCTAAGAGTCTGGCATACCCACAACAGCCTGAACATTAAATATGTACTATCGAGTTGACTGTGATTCATTCCAACGACAATCCTTTTAATTTGATGGCCAAGATCTACATACGTAGCAAGGATAATGGCTTTGGAAATGGTTTTGTGCTGATGTTATCTGTGCATGAAGGAAGATGAGTGCCAGCCTCTGGCAGCCAGAGGAGGCTGCATCAAGAGCGGATTTTTATTTTACCTCTGTGTATATTGTTAAGTAAACCTCTATAGAGTACTTCCTATGGACTCAGTGTTGGGGGTATAGAGATAAAGAAAACACAAGCCCTGCCCACAGAGATCACTCAATGTAGTGAGGAAAACAGAGATGTAAGTAAGTGGTTAAAACTTCATGTGATAAACTTTTATAAAAGAAAGGTAGACAAACTTTAGTAGATAAATGGATAGGAAACTTTGGTGTATATACACAATGGAACATTACTCAGCATTAAAAGAGAATAAGATCGTGGCATCTGCAGGTAAATGGGTGGAGCTGGAGAATATAATGCTGAATGAAATAAGCCAATCCCCAAAAAACCAAAGGCTGAATGTTTTCTTTGATATAAGGATGCTGACTCATAATGGTGATGGGGGGCGGGGAGCATGGGAGGAATGGAGGAACTTTAGACAGGGCCGAGGGGGAAGGAGAGGAAGCGGGGGTGGGGGAAGGGGTAGGAATGATGGTGGAATGAGTTAGACATCATTACCCTAAGTACATGTATGAAGACATGGATGGTGTGAAAATACTTTGTGTACAACCAGTGACTTGAAAAACTGTGCTCTATATGTGTAATATGAAATGAACTGCATTCTGCCATCATGCATAGAAAATTAGAATCAATAAATAATTTTTTTTAAAAAAGAAAGGTAGGCCAAAGCCATTAAGTCTTCTTCTACATCAGGGAAAACATTACTGTTCTTTTCCTGAAAGTAGAGATGTTTGAGTGGAGTCCTGTAAGAGGAGCAGAGGGAAGGACCAAGATGTGGTTAGAGGACTTCAAGTAATCAGGCAAAACCAGGCAACATGGCCCCGGGAGAGAGAGAACAGGGCTGGAGACCCACAGCAGAGAAGAAGGAGAAGCGACACAGGTGTGGCTCAGGCTGCAGGGTGCAGGCTGCGGGAGTGGGTTAGAGACTGAAGCTGGGGATGAGCCGAGGCCCGTAAGAGCCATATTGCAGAATGTAGGCTTCCTCCAATTCATGAGATTTAAAGCCTGGAGATGATAGAACCCAGTTGAAATTCAGAAGTGCCCTTGAGAAGAGTGTGGAGGGTGACATAGAAGAAAGGAGGCCTGGACCAAGGTCGTGGAGATGGGGAGAAGGTGAGGTTGAAGTCGAGGAGGAGTCCCAGGCGGCCCTCTGGGTTCAAGGTGGGGGTGGCTGGATGGATAATGAGAATATTAAGTAATCTTTGAGAAACAGGGAAAGAGCAGGGCTGATGGAGGCAGAGGGGCAAAGATAAGGAATTCAAAATCCAGAACAGGGCGGAAAACACGATTCCTTTTCCAGCATAGACTTTTATAGGGTCTTAACTACCCCATGGATTCCTTCTCGGGCTCCTCTGTTCCACTGGTTTGGATCCTCATCTGTTCTCTACAGAAGCATGTCTTTTTATTTCTGGATTTTCTTTCTTCTATTATAGATACTCCCCAGTTCAAATTGTTTCTGATACTGAAATCCACAAGGGAAGAACGCTGACTTTCTCTGCAGAGGGATAGTCAATTATCCCTGTTAGGGTCTCCGGGCTGAAAACCCATGGTGTCAATGATCAATTAACCACCCCTAATGTTGCAGAGCAAAGCTACCAATTGTCCAGAACTAAAAAAACACGTATACAAAAAAAGGCTTTGGAATGGAACCCATCCGTCTATTCATCCATTTCCACACGTATTTATTGGATGTCTGCAAGATGCTGTCGTTGTAGATACTTGGCAAACATTTTAATAGCATCATTGCGGGGAGACAATGAAAAGTTAACAAACATATAAAAATATATTTTCAGATTGCAGCAAGAGCTTTAGAGTGAATCAGGGCAGTAAGACACAGAAATGGGTAAGTTTCAGGTAGGTGCTAACAACTCATGGGACGTAGGTGCCCACATGAAGATTTGGGCAAAGACCAATAGTAAAAGCCTCCAAGTGGTGCACCCAAGGAGCCCAAGTAAGCAGGACTGGAGATCACGGTTAGGCAGAGAACACAAAGAGGAGGAGCAGGGTCACAGCTGGGACCAGATCAGGTGGGCCTTAAAGGCCCCGGTAAGGGACTTGCATTTTGCACCAAGAGTGAAGGTGAGTCACTGTGGATTCAAGGAGGAGAAAAACATGATCTGATACAGGCCTTGAAAGCCTACTGCTAGATATTGATTGCAGAAAGGCACAACAGTGACCAAGGTAAAGTTAGGGAGACCAGGCAGGAGGCCAGTGGAAAGCCCAGACAGCTTGAGTGAGGCCATCATTTTGGAGAAAGCTCTGATGAAATTGGATACTATGGAAGGTCAGGATATTTTAAACTGCAATGAAGAATTATAATAATGAGGGCAAATTGCTGCATTTATCAAGCACATATTCTTTTTCCACAGCAGGTTAGGATTGCTGAGTAGCTTTTCTAATGTTCTCCTCATCAGTGGCCCAGATAGAACCAGACCCTGGGTTTTGCTGTCACAGTCAAAGCTACATCTGACTGGACAGATGTAGTTCAAAGGTTGCACTTTTTTTGGGAGGGGTGGTGGTGGTGGTGGTACCAGGGATTGAATTTAGAGGCACTCAACCACTGAGCCACATCTCCAGCCCTATTTTGTATATTATTTAGAGACAGGTCTCACTGAATTGCTTAGCACTTCACTTTTGCTGAGGCTGGCTTTGAACTCTCGATCCTCCTGCCTCAGTCTCTGGAGCCTCTGGGATTACATGCATGGATCACTGTGCACGGCTTCAAATGCTACTCTTCTCAGTAACATTTAGGACTTTCTTTCTTTCTTTCTTTCTTTTGGTGGGGTGGGGTACTGGGGATTAAATCCAGGTGTGTTTTACCACTGAACACTTTTTATTTTTTATTTTGAGACAGAGTCTCACAAAGTTGTCCAGGCTGGCCTTGAACTTGAGATCCTCCTTCTTCTGCCTCCCCAGTGGTAGGGATTCCAGGCTTGTGCCACTGTCCTTGGCAGGACTTTTCTGTATTTTTTAAGTTGCAAAGTTCCTTAATTACGAAATCTCTTTCAACAGCGGGTTTCTATTTTCTGAGGGAAGAGAATGTTCTTTATCACCATTTTAATTCGTATTAAAATGTACATAAAACCAAGGGTCACTTCAATTCCATGAGTGATCTGCAGCAGGTGGAGGTAAGCACAGAGCTTGACCCGGGGCATGTGTGAACGTGACATTTGATAAAAACACGACTCTCCCGTTTGGAGTCAGCAGAATTTGCAGGGCTCCAGTTGCCGGAAATTAACTGTGTCACAGCCTCGAGTGAGAAAACTAGGCCACACACCACGAGGGCTCCACTTAAGGACAGAAGGTTACTGAGTTTCTCTATTCTGTTTATTCTGAGAACGCCTGTCCCTCCTCTGTCCTAGCAGAAGATTGTCCCCGCCTGAAGTGAGAGTAAGAACCACAGTAAAACCACTGAGACCATCTATTTACTTCCAGAATTGGGTAATGACGTTGGTCCAGGCTTTGGCAATCGGTGGTTGCGTCGGCAGGAGGCTCAACCAGCAAACAAACACCTAGGGGCGCTGACGGTCCTGCTCACGCAGCCAGCCGCTCCCCAGGCCCCTCCTGTGTCTGAGACAACCTAAGAAATGTGGGAACCATGCTTCTTCTTTTCTTCTTCAGAGAATTTCTAAACCTGATTTTACTTAGATACAATTTTCTTCTCTTTCTTCTTTTAAAGAAATAAGGAGGAACCAAAAACTTACTATAAAACCGTGTGTAAGTTACTTAACTCCACTGGCAGTTGTGTGTTTCTTTCTTTCTTTCTTTCTTTTTGTTTTTGAGTTTTAATTGGGGATCTCAAATCCCCAATTAAAACTCAAAACAAACAAACAAACATCTCAAAGAGTTGTTGAGGGGATTTGGTGAGAAAAATCTATGCAAGGGACTTAGTATAAGGCCTAGAACAGAAAAAGGTTTGTTCAGAGATGAACTATTAGGGTGGGTCTTTTACAGAAAAAAGATTTATCAATTAGTTGTGATTCTTTGGTCTTGTACCCTTTATCACCCTCTTTAAAAATGTTCTGTTGCCATGATTTCATTTCTAATGTTTTGTTTTGTTTTGTTTGTTTGCTTTCTTTTTTCTTTTTAAGGGTGTTTTGAGTATTGGTCATTGTTAGGAAACAAACCAAGGTCTTTTCTACATCAGCACCGTGTTCTAATAAATGCGTCAATCAGCCCTGCTGTTAGGAGGATGGTTCCTCCCGAGGAGCCTGGGCAGGCTGGCACTGAAGCTCTCCACAGCTTGCTGCTGCTGCTGCGGCTGTACACAGCTGTGGTGTTCCAGGCGATTTGCTAAAGCACCACTGGCTAGAGGCAGGAGGTGCAGGAGTCTCTGGGCTAGGAGAAAGCAGCCAGGAGATGACGTCTCTCCCCCTAACTGTGGGAAGAACACCATGCATGACCCGTGGAGAGCAAGAGCCAAGGAAAGCAAAGCCCACTCACGGGGTCCTTGGAGGAGCTGAGGGTCTGCTCTTGAGCTTCCAGGGATGGCTATGAGATGTCCTTGGAGACTGGCTGTTGGGGGACTGGTTAGAGAGGATTCCACAGCTGTACAGAGCTGTTGGCCCCTCCCAGGGGGGTTCAGGGATTTGCAAAAGTCCAAGCATGTGACCTCTTGGAAAGTAAACAGTCACACAGGACCTGTGAATGTCAGCGTGGAAGTGTGGCACTCTCCCTCTCACCCTTTACAGCCCAAATCTCACCCTTTTGATGCTCCACTTGCAGATGTTTCTCTGCTTGGTTGATGTCTGCAATTACCATGGACATTTCAGGCTAGCTGAGAAAGGAGCCATGCTGTATTATATTTGGGGGTAGGAGGAAAAAGATAGTAAGTGCTACTTTTCGCTGAGAGTTTGCTGTTTCTCAGGGATTACCTAAAGCATCTTGGATACATTATCTCTTAATTTTCAGGACAAAGACTCAGAGGCTATGAATACTTCCTTTTCTTGGGGCTGTAATGGGCGGGCAAGGAAGTCAAAACTTTAAGAGGTTAGATAACACGATTGTGGTCACACAACTGGTACATGGAGGAACAGGCCCTCTGATACCAGAAGCTATATTCTTCATCTAAGCTAAAAAACAGTGACTGTTAACTTGGCTCAGGGAATATTGGACCCAGCATGGTTCTTCAGGGGTGGCACCTACAGCTTTGGTAAATACCCTTGACCCTGACTAAGCTCCCAAAGGACAGGGACCACGTCTTATTTGCAATTAGTATATCTGAAACTAGGGTTTGGCCCACAGTGAGTAACCAATAAATGTTTGTCAGTGGAACTGAATCAATGGGATCTAGGTGACAGGCTCTGAAAGCCACACTTAGAAATAAAGAGATGCCCTCATCTTACATTCTTGCAAGCAGACAAAAGTCACCAACTTCTCTCAAGATTGGAATCTACTGCAATTAAAAACATTTATTTATTTATTTAATATTGTAAAGTCTTAGAGTCAGAAACATTTTCGTTGTCTATATACATTTACCATAAATTATTACCTTTGATTGGTCAAGAGTACCTGGCACAGGACTTGATGCCATTTTGATGATAACATATAAATGCACTTTAAAAATATTTGTTGGGTTGGGGTTGTGGCTCAGTGATAGAGCGCTTGCCTAGCATGTGCGAGGCACTGGGTTCGATTCTCAACACCACATATAAATTAATGAATAAAATAAAGATCCATCAACAACTAAAATAGTATTTAAAAAATATTTGTTAAAAATTGAATGTTCTCCTTGCAGAGTTCAACTTAAATATGCAAGGAGGCATCATTGCAGGCTACCAATGAAGTGTGAGACACTTGATCTGTTTAATGTGGTTTAAACATGGTCCTTTCATCAAGACCAGAACTTTTATCTACAACTGTGTGGACTTCGAGGAGTCTTGATCAAGATGAAACTGGGCTTCTTTCAGTGGTGTGCTGACAAGTGTTTAACAACCAGCTCTCCTGAAAACAAACAGAAAGTCCTCTTTTGTAGCGTTGGCTGGTTGGCATAATACTCCTTGGTCATTGATTGCAATTCTACTATTGATGCAGTTGAGAGGAGATGTGCCCAATCATCTCTCTTCAGATGGAATTTCCATATCACTCCATACCCTCTACCCACATCTATCTGTGATTCCCGTGTCACCATCTAAGCATACAAATGACTGCCTGTTTGAGTTTCTCCTCCTGTGTGTGTAATGGTAAATATCTGTCTTCTGTGTCAAGGGTCACTGACACAGTCCACTTTGTGAATTTTTGTCTGCTGAGCACTTGAACTTCATGAGCCAGATCTCACCAACAGGCCCAGACTCACAGGTGGTGCTAATATCCTGTTAGTCTTTAGCTTGCCCAGAGCCATAGCTAGTGTCCAAGATGGCGCCCGATGACCTCTGCCTACTGCTTACCTCTTTGTGTTGTCTTCCCCCATATTTTGCCAGCCACACAGGATATGACAGAAGACAGGACATGTCCCTTCCAAGAATAAATCATGAAAGTCATAGTGGCTTCTGTCTTGGTCACACCGTCTCTCTTGGGTTATTCATTTGATGGGAAGCCACTTGCCAAGTCATGAGCAGCACTGTAGAGGCCCCTGGAGCAGGGACAAAGCCTCTGCCAACAGCCATGAGAATGAGTTTGGAAGCAGATCCTCAGCCCCAGAGAAGCATCCAGATGACATCCTTAGCTAACAGTTTCACTGCAGCCTCATGGAAAACCCTGGGCCAGAACCACCCAGCCAAGCTGCTCCTGGATCTCTGGCCTTTACAAACAGTGAGACATAACAAATATTTGCTGTTCCAAGCTGCTGAATGTAGAGATAACTTGCTACATAGCAATGGATAATGAATACAGGCACTGTCTTATTCTTAAGATTTGTCTTTCATACTAAATTTTAACCAAAATGACTTCTACCAGCATCACTCAAATTAGAAATTATATCCTTCTTAATTTTTTTCAAGGGAATTTATTTTTAAAAGATTAATTCTTGGGGCTGGGGTTGTGGCTCAGTGGTAGCGTATTCATCTGGCATGAGTGAGGCACTGGGTTTGATCCTCAGCACCACATAAAAACAAACAAACAAACAAACAAACAAATAAATAAATAAATAACATAAAGGTATTGTGTCCATCTACAACTCAAAAATAAAAATAAAAATAAAAAAAGACTAATTCTTCCCTTCCTTCCTCTCATCCTTTCCCTCTTTCGCTTATATTTTGATTTCACATTTGAGTAAGTCTTTTAGGATACGGAAACAGTGGAGGTTGGAAGCAGAAGATGGTTAGGGGTAGGGTTAGGGTTAGGTTAGGGTGAGGCTCAAGGTTAGGCTTAGGGTTGGGTTAGGGTCAGGGTCAGGGTCAGGGTTTTGTTTTGGGGTCAATAATTTCTAGTTCCTACTGTGGTATGATATTGAAAGGTACCAAATCTTTCAAATTTTTTGGTTTCCCCACATGTAAAATTGGGATAGTAAAATCAGACTTAAAGACTGTTGTGAGGATTATGTGCAATTAAATGCATATAAGTCCCAGCACCATAGGTGGCAATCAAGTTTGCTTTATTGGCAGCATTTATTTTAAAAGAACCCTCTTGACAAGGAGAACAAAGGAAGTTGGTCCTTGTCTTTTTATTGAGAGTCACTGGTGTCTATAGGACCTACTGAAAGATGTTTCTAATAGATGGAGAGGCTGGTGGAAGCAGAGCCGTCATGCCCTCTGGTCATCTCTCAGAGTTAAGAGTGACCGCTCTTTACAGATGGACGGGTGGGAGATGAAGCCCCGTCATCCCTCAGAGGCAGGATGAGTAGTGGAGGCTGTGTCAAAGAGCTCTGCAGCAGCATACATTATCAACCATCCTGGAACCTCCAGAATCCTCAGCAGTAAGGTCCAGTCTGCTTGGCCCCGCAGCCCTTCATGTGTTTGGGCCTTAGAGGTGGATATGCCCCAGGCCTCGTGCCAAGGAGCAGATCACCCTACCCTCTGGGCTAAGTCCACAGGAGGCTGATGGAACCTTTGAGAGGTGGGGCCTAATGAGAGGTCCTTAGGTCAATTGGGATTGTGCCCTCAGAAGAGATGAAGCAGTTTCCTGTGGGACCCTGGTGAGTTTCCAAGAGAGGGTTCTTTTAAAGGCCTGAACCTGGCTCTGTAACACTTGCTCCTGCTTGTGCTCCCACCGTTGCCATCGCCAGGATGTGACGCAGCTGGAAGGGCCCTCACCAGAGCTGGGCGCAGGTGCCATGCTCTGAACCTCCAGTACTATGACCCGTAAACCTCTTTTCTCGATAAAGTTAGTATTTTGTTATAGGAACGAAAAACTAGTGCAGATGGTCACTGCCTGTGCACCAAACCCTACTCTACATAGAGATTATAATTTGATTTAGCATTTCCAAAAGGGTCTTACGGGATTGTTAAAAGGCTATTCCAGTGATGTTAAAATGAGGTATACTGTGCAAAAGTGCGTGATCTGTATTCTTGTAAATTTGGAAAATATGTTGATAGAGTTGAATTTTTTTTTTTAAACAGGATTCCTCAGGCCTTTTCAAATGCAGTCCTGATTCATGAATCTCTAAGAGGGAAACTGTAAATATTTTTAAAAAGATTCTTATGTTACAGGTAGGTGATGTTTCTACTTACATTTAGGTTATGACAGGTAACAGCGGCCTTGGACATTGCTTTATATTGCCAAAACATAGACGTGGATCTGTGTCGTTATGTGAATGAGGATACTCCAAAAAGTAAACAAGCAAATGTGGATGTGTAAGGAAAGGGCTAATGGTGAGGGGGGGGGGGGGAGAGGGAGGTTTGCCTTCCCAGAAGAATTTAGCAAAGTTAGTACCTCTGAGCGAAGGCTGAGAGTCTTTAATTCTAATTCTGATTCACTGGGTGACCTTCAAAGGTTCAGCCAACATAGGTTTCCCTGTATGCAAACCAGAAATTTGCAAAGTGAAGGCACCTTGAACTTTTCTTGCAGGATAGCACAAGGATTAGACAAGCCCGTGCAATTAAAATGTTTTGAGTTCTGTGGTTAGGTACACAGCCTAATGACAGGGTACGGTCCCACCACTAGCAGGATTAACGGCAGGAGGGGGGCAGGGTTGGTTGCAGAGAGGCTCAACAGAGTCTGTCCCCCAGGATTGTGGGTAGCCGACATCCTGGGGTCCGGATGAGTCATGGTCTGTGTGCATAAACAAGCAGGCACACATGCGGCACCCCTGGGCTCCAGTGGCTCAAATTCCCCCAAAGAAAATCTTGAAGATTCTAGAGGAAAGAAAATGTACAACAGCTACTAGGTGGCTTTTCTTCTATAGTGGACAAAACAAAATGGGATGCAAATGTCTCTATTTATTGGGGATTTTGTGGGACTATCCAAGTGATTATTTGCCTACATCCTGTTGATACTGGTCTTGGAGATCAGGGTCGGGTCCTCCTTCCCCCAGCGTTGAAGATTAAACACAGGAGAAATGAGGCAAGCACAGAAAGCAAGTTTTAAGAAACAGAACAGAGATAGTAGACTTCTCCAGAGAGGAGCTGGGACTCAGAGCTGGTGTCCAAGGGACTGGGGGTGTGTTGCCTTTTTTATAGACCCCCCCCCCCCTTTCTTTCCTGCCTAAGTGACCAAAAGGCAGGAAAAGAGCCACCCAAGGGGTACTCATTAGCAACTCCTTGTGGGTTGGGAGGAGGATTCAGGCATTGGTAACCAGTTGAGCAGGGAAGTGCTATCTGGAGTTTAGCTGTTAGCAACTCATTTCCTTTTTAATTTAATTTTTTTTATAATCAGCTACCTGTCCTTTGCCCCATCTCACTGCTACAACCTCCCAAAGAGATGAGACCCCCCTCCCACACGCACTCTGCCAAAAGAAATATATATATATCCCAAACTGAATTTTCTGTTGGTTAGCTTCTGTACATTGGGCACGCTGGGAGTTTCTGCTGTCTTAATTTTGTACTTCCTCTCTCCCATTGCTGAGTCATTGAAAGGCCTAGAAATCAGGGAAGGAGGCTGGGGTGTGTCCAGCAACCATAGAGCCTGACTCTTTCCAGTAGAACAAGTGCGCCACCTGGAGTTGAGTGTGAGCACTGCAGATCTCTACTTGGAGGACCAGGTCTGAGAGTGAGGTGAATAGGACTGCTTTTCTTTGGCAGCAACAAGCCCGTCAGTCAGGTCTGACTTGCATCTATGAGATCCTGAATTATTTTTAGCTAGATGCAGCATAACATTCAGGGCTATCCAGAGAAACATCACCAATAGGATATGCATGTATAGCATTAACACCATTAAGAGATTTAGTTTAAGGAATTGTTTCATACAAAGGTGGGTGCCGGCAAGCTTGAACTTCGTAGGATGGCCCTGGAAGGCTGTGGATTCAAGTAGCAATTGATGTTGGTCTCATGGAAAATTCTTCTCCAGGAAACTTCAGGGATTTTTTTTTTTTTTTTTTGCTTGAAGGGCTTTCATCTGATTGGATGAGATCTGCTCACATTATCCATAGTCATTTCCATTGCTTAGAATCAACTGGCTGTAAAAGTTAACCGTGCCTACAAAATAATTTCCCATCAATACCTGGACCTGTGTTTGTTTAAATAACTGGATTTTTAGCTACGCCAACACATGAAGCTAACCATCACAGTTAGCGACATTGGCACAGGTAGAAAGTTTATTTTTTGACACGACGATGTATGAATGATTCTTCACTTGTTTTGTTATCCTACAGACTCGACAACATTTCAGGTTCTATCAGGTGCATTGCAATTCTAATTATACCATATATCACAGGGCTAGATGCGGATGTGTTGCTGTTACTGGCTTACAATATGCACAGCGTGACTCCCCCCCCCCCCCCCCCCCCGTGCCAGCAAGACAAAGGTATGTGGAATAAGTTTCCCAAAAAATAGGGTATTTTCCCAGGGTGGACATTTGTGAGTCCCCATATGTGCACAATTGTCCAACTGGACCTGCTTGCCCTGTGGTGTAAGGCGGTTGGACAGGCTGGCCAGAGCTTCCTCTGGGGAGTGGCACCTAGGTCCTTTGAAGCTGGTGTATTTCTGTCTCGAATTTCTGGCAGAGACTGACAGAGTGAAATGGTTATCCTGGGTAACTGTCCCATTCAGATCTATTGAAAAATAAAATAGGGAAGGGCTCCATTGTCCTGATGATTTTTTTTTTTAAAACCTCATGGGATGTTGAGGCGGCATCTGTGGTCAGGAACTCTGAGAGGACCTTCTCCATGAACCCTCGTAAAGCAGAGGAGCAGAACACGAGGCAGCCAAGACTCTTGTGGTGGGTGCTCAGTGGGAAAGAAAAAAAAGAGAAAATTGAATTCCTCTGGAATTCTGTGGCCAGGAATGTCCCAGAGAGTCTATGAAGGGAGAAAGAGGAGCTACAGCCTCTCTATTATGGTGGAGGGGACACAATTCCTGGCATGTGACTCCAATTTCCTTGACTCCTCTAACTCGATATTTTGGCATTTCCTAAACTTCAACTGTTCATTCCCCTCTTCCGTCACCATCTGAACATGCTGGGTATATTTTCCTGATATAAGAATAACAAACCCAAAAGAAATCGCCTACGTACCCTGTGGCATGCACACCCTTACACACTACAGTGGTTCCTATTCACTTCTCTGTTGCAAAGCCCACATCAGGTGCATATGGTCAACTCGGATAAAAACATGGATGTGTGCAGAGCGGCCGTGTAATGATGAGAACCGGAGCATCATGACCTTCTAAAGTTCCCTTTTCTCTTAGGTTTTCCTGATTACGAGATCTAATCATTGAATAGGCTTGAGTTTGCACATACAGCAAGGGCCTGCTCTCACTAAAGCAGTGGTTCAAGCTTTGTGAACTGCTCACAGTCTCTGGTGCATTTCATGATACTCTCAATACTACCCACACCCAGAGGTGATGAAGACGAACATTTCATGAAAATCGCTTAATATATATATATATATATATATATATATATATATATATATGACCAACCAGGATGGCAATTTGGAAAAGTCACTGTGCTTGTCATTTCAATGGCTGCCCCTTTTGTCCTCGGCCTTCCCTTTGGTGTCGATGACTAAGGTACTTACTACAGAAAAACCCCATTTGATTTTATGAAAATGTAAAGGACAAAAATAACAAATGAATTATTAACATGTAGTTGGCATATTTTAAAGAAAGAACGAAGCTGGTGCTGTGGAGCACTCCTGTAATCCCAGTGCTCGCAGGAGGCTGAGGCAGGAGGATCGAGAGTTCAAAGCCAGCCTCAGCAAGAGCGAGGCACTAAGCAGCTCAGTGAGACCCTGTCTCTAAATAAGATACAAAATAGGGCTGGGGATGTGGCTCAGTGGTCGAGGGTCCCTGAGTTCAATCCCTGGTATTGCCCCCTGCCCCCCAAAAAGAAAAATGAAACTTACAAAGCAGTGGTGTATTTTGTTGCTGAAGTGATTTGCTTAACTCCACCAGGTCTGAGTTGGAGAACTTGGCCTCAACCCCATGAAATACCATGCATCCTCCTCCTCCTCTTGTTCTGAAGTGGGGGATTCTGTGCTGATATTGCCTTCAAATCCTTTTACGAGCTCTATTCTGAGCTTTTCTCCATTGGCTTTGCCATTCCTCTCTCTGTTCCATGTAGCACCCTTGTTTTTCCTTCAGGCAGAGAACTCTCCTCACCCCACGGCTCACCCACCTCTCTCATCTTCTGCTCTCTGCTTTCACCATGGAAACACCCCTGGGTTAGAAACGGAAAGACTGAGCCACTGGCGAGGATGTGGGGAGAAGGCACACTCATACATTGCTGGTGAGATGGCCAATTGGTGCTACCAATCTGGAAAGCAGTATGGAGATTCCTCAGAAAACTTGGAATGGACCCACCATTTGACCCAGCGATCCCACTCCTTGGTTTACACCCAGAGGTCTTAAAATCAGCGTACTACAGTGATGCAGCCACATCAATGTTTATAGCAGCTCAATTCACAATAGCTAAGCAATGGAACCAACCCAGGTGCCCTTCAACAGATGAATGGATAAAGAAAATGTGGTACACATACACAATGGAATATTACTCAGCCATAAAGACGAATGAAATCATGGCATTTTCAGGTCAGAGGATGGAATTGGAGACTATGGTGCTAAGTTATGACATAAGCTGGTTCCAAAAAAACCAAAGGCTGAACGTTCTCTCTGATACGTGGATGCTAACACACAAAAGAAGGAAGAGGGAAGAATAGGAGTTCATTGGATTAGACAAAGGGGAATGAAGGGCAGGGAGGAGGAATAGGAATAGGAGAGACAGTGGAATCATCAGACATAACTTTCCCAAGTTCATAGGTGAACACACGACCAGGGCAACTCCACGTCATGTTCATCACAAGAACGGGATCCTAATTAGAATGATTTATACCCCCTGTATGTACAACATGTCAGAGCACACTCTACTGTCCTGTATATCCAACAAACAAACAAACAAAAAAGACTGAGCCGCTTGCTCTCCAGGACTGTGTTCTGGAACCATCCATGGGGCTTCCCGACCTCAGCTGTCTTTTGGAGCCAGACAGTGCATCTGTCCCTGAGCGGTTTCTTTCCTGCTCGTGTGGGCTGTGTGTGAAATGTCCCTCTTTCTGCTTCCCTCCTCTTCCAACTCAGAGTATCCAGGTCACAGTGTCCTGCTGGGGAAGCATCTGGAACCAGGAGGTCACTTCTGAAATTCCTCCAGAGGGGCTTCTTTTTATCACAACTTGGTTTCCTCCTGTGGGGCCTTGCACAAGCAAGACCCGACGGAGAGGCTCCCACCTGAAGGGAAGAGGAGATGAGAGGGCCTCTGGTATCTGGTAAGGGGTGGGAGAAGGAGTGTCACGCAGCCAGCAGGACACAGGTGTGGACAGAGCCCCCAATGCCAAAGATACACAGCTAAAGGAGAAACCCAGCAGGTGAAGGACAAGTGCATTGATTATTAACCACTGGGCGAATCTGGGTGTGGATACATGACTGATGATTCATCTGACTTTTCTATTAAGAGAACTAAAAACTCGTGTTTGCCTGTTTTTTAAAAAAATAAAGAGCAAAGTGTGGTGGTGCATGCTTGTAATACCAGTGGCCCAGGAGGCCGAGGCAGGAGGATAGCAAGTTCAAAGCCAGCCTTAGCAACTCAGCAAGGCCCTAAGCAACTCAACAAGGCCCTAAGCAACTCAACAAGGCCCTAAGCAACTCAGAGACACCCTGTTTCTAAATTTAAGAAAAAAAAAAAAAGGCTGGGGATGTGCCTCAGTGGTTAAGTGCCCCTGGGTTCAATCCTCAGTACCAAAAAAAAAAAAAAAAAAAAAAAAAAAGACAGAGCGGGATAATACAGTTGAATAAAAAAGAGATTCTTTGTTAGAAAAAAAGACTGAAACACTACAGAGATAATTTCATTGAGTAAACTGCAATTGCGAAGGAAAGTCTAAGTCAACAATCAAGCTGCTAGATGATTTAGGGCTGAAGCTGCAAAGAATAGAAGACACACACCCAGTCAGTTTGAGGAAGCTCCTCCTTGTTGTCTAGGATATATCACAAAAGTCCCAGAATGTTAAATACGTGTTCAATAATTTTTACATTGATTTTCTATGGAAATATAAAAGTTTGGACATAATGGGTTAAATAAAATATTCTTGAAGTCAACTTCACATGTTTCTTTTAATTTTTTTAATGAGCTAACTAGAAAATTAAATCTTACACATGTGCTTACGTCCCCTGTACATTGAACAGCAGAAAGGGAGGCTTAGGGCTTCTGCAGGTGTTAACCGTCTTGAAGAGCAGTTGCTACCTGGAGCATGAGGCTGGTACCTTGGGGAGGCCAGAGATGTTGTAGTTATGGAGAAACGGGAGCTGAGCCCTGTCCTGACTGCACCTGAAGCATTTCAGACCTCAAATCAAAGGAACCATTGAAGGCTGGGGACATGGTTTAGTTGGTAGAGCGCTTGCCACACATGCACAGGGCCCTGGGTTCAATCTCCAGCACCACCAAAAAAAGACGTATCTCTTATTGGCTTGAATTGGATTTTCTGTTTCAAGCAACAGGAAAATCCTCACGGAATCTGGCTTGCAGAATCCCTCACGGCTCATTATTTCAAGAGTAAGTAAGTCTCACCATATTGCCCAGGCTGGCCTTGAACTTGCGATCCTCCTGCCTCAGCCTCCTGAGTAGCTGGCGTTACAGGCACATGTCACGGCCACCTGCCTTTGGAGAGTTTTTATAATGATGCGGTGTCAACTCCTTTGAGACCCTCCAAGCCCCGCCTCACTGTTCACCCAGGTGGATTTCTCTTAGTTTTTCATGGGGGACCCTGGATCTTGTCCAGCCAGCCCCATTTATCATCCCTGTTAGATGTCATATTCACTCTTTTAACAACCTAGGCTATGCTTTTAGCTGGTAATGTGCCAAGAAACACAAATTTCCATGCACGGAGGTTCTTCCATGCAAGTGCTTTGTGTGTGTTGGTCTTGACTTTCCAGGAACAGGAGACAGACCTGGCCTGGAGTACTGTCCCTCCACCACAAATGGGCTGGGGGGTGCTGGGCAACTTCCTCAAACTTTCCAAGTCTCAGTTCCCCACAGGACTGTTGTGGGGGTGAACTGACATTGTGGCAGATTAATTTGATTGTCACTAATACTCATTCCCTCCTCCTGTCCTTTCTCTGCTCCATACTCCGGGGGAGTTGGCGATACAAAGGAAAGGACAGATCGAGAGACAGACACGATATCGAGGACACTCCACAGGGTTTGGTGAGTCACTGGAGGCGGGTAACCACACTGAGTCTTGGGAACCATGGTACATAGACCTCGAAAAGAAAAAAAAAAAAAAAATGGGAGCAGGAGCTGACCCTCCAAGGCCAAATTTTCTAAAGACCCTAGATGAAACATAATTAGGGACCACTCCGAAAAACTCTTCTGCTTGACCGAACACGCATGACCAACCCTTCCTCGGAAGCCCTGACCTAGGCGAAGGCTTAGATTTACATTATGCTAAAGTCAGCTTTTTTTTCACTGCTGTGACAAAAAGACTTGACAAGAACAATTACAGGAGGAAACGTTTATTTGGGGGGCTCACGGTTTCAGAGGTCTCAGCCAAAGATGGCCAACTCCATTCCTGGGGGTGTGAGGTGAGGCAGGAGGTCATGGCAGGAGGAGTGGCTGAGGAAAGCAGCCCGGGACATGGCGCCAGGAAGCAGAAGGAGAGCTGTGCTCCAGAAGGACAAGATATAAAAATCTAGACCCCAAAGCACCCCCTCCAGCCCCACCCTGCCTGCCTGCAGATACTGCAGTTAACCCCTCTCAGGGGATTAATGCACCGATCAGGTTAAGACTCTCCTAACCCAGTCAATCATTTTACCTCTAAACTTTCTTACATTCTCTGACACGTGAGCCTTTGGGGGACACCTGACATCTAAACCATAACACACTATGAAATTTATAATTAAGGGACCAGCACTATTCTCAGTGTATTTGATAATTGTCTCAAGAACCTCTGAAGTTTTTACCTTGTATATTTTGCTTTCAGTCCAAGTTCCCCTGCTAGTAGGAGAGTCTACACAATCGACACTTTTAGGACTAATTTATTTTATTTTTCTCCTATTTCCAATATATTGATTTCCAATATATATTCCAATATATATATTTCCAATATATTGATTTCCAATCAAGCCACTATTTTTCAGACTATGTTTAGCTTCTGACTGTTCCTTTAACTTACATCTGAAAAAAATAAGTAGCATTTCTCCTTCATTTTCTCTGAAGCTTCTGCTGTTCTGACCCCATGAGCATGGAGGGAACTGATTCTACTTCGCTGAAGGTTGTCAGAGACCAAAGTCATGACACACGTTAGTTTAACCTGGCACTTGTGCAGCAGCTGGACTGCAGCTGACGTGTGGGGCTGCACATCAAGGGACCCAGAGCTCCTTGTTTTCTACATAGTTACCCCTCTTCCTATCAGTTAGGTGGTATTAGGGGGTGGGCTGATAGGACTCAGCCTCTGCAGTAAGCCCTCAGGGCCCTCATGAACTTCAGGTCCAAAACATCGCGTGCTCATCTGACTTGGGCAACAGTGTTGAATCAGCACCACCCCCCCACCCCCGTCCCCTTTGACAAAGAAAGGAACTTTAAAAGCTTTTCTAGGTATTGTCTCTTTTTTTTTACTTGAGCAATAAATGTTGAGAAATCATTCTGGCCAACAAGATTGTCACTTGCTGTATTAACTTCAAAATAAGAGAAGAATGGAAATTTCACGTTGAGGGGTAGGGTGGGGTGGGGTGCCGTGGGTACTGGTCTATGAAATGCTAAGATTCGCATGCCCTGTAGAGGGCAGTATTTCCCCTTGCCTAAAATGTCTTCCATCTTCCAAACTCCTGAGTAAGGCAGAGCGGCTGTATCCACGGAGGGCAGAATTTAAGAAGAACTTCTGGGTTCAGTGCTGAGGGCAATGTCCTCTGGGAAGGAGGCATCGTTGCTGATGCCCTCCAGTGATGCTGGGCTTTGTTACTTTAGCCTCCTGGGGTCTGAGCTGAGGATTGAAAGATGGAGACAGAATAAATGCACAGAAAGGTGAAAATAGACAGAAACCTGTAGGAAGAAGAGGGAGGATTTGAACAAAGCGGGAGTTTAAATTTTCCCAAGGCCAAGCAAGTTTCTCAGTCTCTATTTCAGCTGAGAGTTTCTGCCCTCTGGAAGCCTGTCCCCTCTCAGAGCCAACAAGGGGCTAGTCTGAGGCTTGTTGGGGGGGACGCTGGTGCCAACAGTGCTTGGACCCCAGGAACCAGGAAGCTCAGCCTCGGGAACTTCTGCGGGGTCGAGCCTCCAGGTGAACAGGTGGAAATTTACCTGGGGAGATCCTGGGCTGAGCCATGCCCTGGACTCTCTGAGCCTTGGAGTTTATCTTTAGCATCCCACACGGGGAGCAAACAATGCCTCCAAATGAAAACTGGCACAGGTCGAACACCTCCGGGACTTTTCTCTCTTTAATCAAAACTAGTAGGAAACTTGAGAGCAAGAATGTTATTGTCACCAATTAAATGAGCATATTCACTTTTAGAATATTAATAATCACCTAGGTTGCTAGAGATAGGTGGGGAATGAGGCTGGTAGCAACCTTTCTGAAAAAATCCCAGATTCTTTTGCCCCACAGAACAAGAGTACTGAGTCACAGATGGGACCGCGCTTCTTCATGGGGAATCTGAGACACGGTAATCGAATTTTTTCATCTTGCCCCCTTGAATTTTTCCTTCTCAGATCTCTTACTTTTTCATGGTCCATGGTAATAGCCATTTGTGATCAGGAATCATCTGATCCTTTGATCTGTGTGGGCGGAAGTGACCCTGGACACCTCTTGGGTCACAGGAGTGTTTTTCTATAACACAGTGGAATAGCACTGGAAAAAAACAGTTCCAATGCGCTTAGGTGGAAATAGAGTCTGTTCATGAAACCTCAAATGATCTCTATTGAAATGAGCATTTGCTTGCACCCCACCCCACCCCCCCGCCTCTTATTTTCTAGTTTCAAGAGGAAAAATAAAGGGGAACCAAATCCTGCAGAGGAATTCTCTGTGGGAGATGAAGGTCAAGTGGAAGGGGAAACGGGGCCAGTTGATGATTAACTAGTCTTGAGAGGCAAAGCAAATTGGGCCTCTCCAGGGAGACTTGCTTAGCCCTTAACAGGTTGCAATCAGAGAAACCCATTTGAGAATCCGGGGATTATTACAGTACGGGTTTCTCTCCTCCCCAAACCAGGAAACAGAATGTCCTAGGACAGAAACCCATAAATAAAACATGGTTCTGTCCGGTAAAGAAAACATGCAAAAAGTGTCCTTCCATGTCTAAAATTCTAGGGAGGACAGCAAAAAGGAGAATGTGATGGCTTCCTGGCCACTACTGATGGTGAGTGTAAGAAATTTTGAAGGCTGAGGGACCTTGGCAAGAGACCCAGGCCATGATTCTCAATTTCCAGAAAAAACCAAAACCAAAACCAAAAACCAGGGAATTCAGTCTTTTAGGAAGAGTGATCTGTAGAGCAGGAATCCCACGAGGGTTGGTGGAGACGCTGGCACCAGCTCTTTAAACATGACGTGGTTGATGACAGCAAAGTGACCACGACACCCAGAGCGACCAAGAGATCTTTATTGTGGCAGTGTCTGATTAACAGGGAAGAGAGAGAGAGAGAGAGAGAGAGAGAGAGAGAGAGAGAGAGAGAGAGAGAGAGAGAGAGGAAACAGGGAGAGTGAGAGAGTGGGGGAGGAGAGAGAGAAAAGAGAAGAAAGAGAAAGAGAGTGAGAAGAAAGAGAAAGAGAGTGAGAAGGAGAGAGTGAGAGAGAGAAGAGAGTGAGAGAGAGAAGAGAGTGAGAGAGAGAAGAGAGTGAGAGAGAGAAGAGAGTGAGAGAGAGAAGAGAGTGAGTGAGAGAGGGGGGCCCGGCAGAAGAGAGTTTTTATAGCCAAGATCTAATGGGCTCTCTGGGTCTGCCAGCTGCTGTGTTGGTGTGCAATGACTGGATCCTCCAGTGGTCGCTAAGGGTGACATTTCCTGCCTTCAGGCAGTGGGGTGGGGGTCAGTGTTCCGCCTTGAGTGGGCTGAGTGTTCAGACTTGAGGCAAACCAGCGATAAGGAACCAGGCGGGTGAGGGTGAGAGTCCAGGCCGCCCTGCAGCTAAGGATTGTTCAGCCTGCCCCATAACTAACAGTTGACCCGCTTCCTCAGTGGTTGACGGAGAAGCTGATTTTGTTGTTGCTGTTGCCATAACTACAAGGCAACCAGTCATTTCCTGGAACTCAGACAGTCGTTAGGGGCAACGTCTGAGTGAGATGACGGACGTGGGTCATCGGCAGCTCTAGGACCCCTGGGTTCTGTCTCCTCTCTGCCCTTGGCCCTAAGCCTGTTTTCAGCGTTCCACGGCAGCTGTGCCTGGGTCCTGGGCTGAGAGTCCCCTCCCCTGGCTTTGGGAGACCACCATAATCAACAACAAAACCTCACAGACCTGCTTGTTTTTGGAGCAAGCTTTCCTATAATGTGTTCCCTAGGGCACCGACTCCCTGAGATCTTGTTCGATGTTTCTCTACTTAGGTATTCCTTGGCCAATGAAGCTTGAAATTTTGATCTAGAGTACATTGGACCTGTTAAAAACTTTCCTTTACTTCTAAATGTCTCAGATTCTGCATGAATTCATGTGCACTGTGCATCTCCTAGTGGATAGATACAATGCAGAGTACAGATCCATTTTTTTTTTTTTTTTTTTGGTGATGCTAGGGATGGAACCCAGGGCCTCCTGCCTCCTAGGCAAGTGTACTAGCTCTGAGTTACACGCCCAGCCCTCTCTGACGTGTTACTTCAACCTGTGCCCTAAGACCAGGTTCTCCTAGAAGCTCTCCATTCCTGAAAAAAAATCTGCAACTTAAGGTCTCAATTGTGTTAGGGAGCCCATAGGCACAGTTGAAGGACCCATCTTACAACACATCAGGGGCACATCTAAGCCAATGTGGGGATACGTCTTCAGCCCATGGTCCTTTCAAAAATACCTTTATTGATGTGTTTCGTAGGGAATGACTAATTCATAATATAATGCTATCTTCCTTTTTTTAAAAAAAATAATATTTTTTGAGACTCTTTTCCTAAAAGAAAATCTCAGTTGTATTTGGAAGCCTGGGTCAGCTCTTGGTGCTCAGAATAAACCACCAGAGTCCTAGTGTCTCCGTTTTCTGAAAGTCACCACGTTTTAGTGTCGGCTGTCAGTGTGTACCACAGACCCACACTGTTTCAGATTCTAAAAATGCTGGTGAATTCTGTTCTGGTGAAAACTGCTGGTCCCAGGAAAAAAAAAATATGAAGCACGTTCAACATTCTTCTCTCCTTTACTCCTAAGAGGGGGCATTTTGCAGAGGGTGGTTTCCGAGCACCCTGGGGCTCCAGACCTGGACTGAGCTGATAATGAGACATGCCCAGAGCTGGAACCCTCCACCTGGCATTGCACGACTCAGAATGTCGGGCTGCTTCTTTACCGTTTTGGTCTTCCACGGACCTTAACCACGGTGGGCCTGGGGCCCGCTCCCTCCTGAGTGCATCCGCCTTCTCTCCTGTTTCGCTCCGGGAGGTTGTGGAATGGATGCTTCAATCCAGGGTGTTTTGAGTTGAGGAAGAAACTTGGTCACTCAGGGGTCTCTTTCACCTGGGTTCAATCTTTCCTTGCGTCTGCTTCCCCCCTACCTATCTGCTTAGATTAGGATGTGGGTCTAGGGGAGACAGACCAAGGATGCCCTTCAGTCTTCTGTGTCTTGGTTAAAACAGAGGCACAAAAGAAAACCTGGAGGTGGCCCATTTGTAGGATAGCACTATGCTTCTAACGTGGTCCTCAAAGTTTGCAGGTCAGAAACTAGGTCCCCAATGTCGCAGTGTTGTGAGGTGGGACCTCTGAAGGTGACTGGCCATGACAGCCCTCTCCTAGTGAATACACAACCCATTTACAGGTTAAAAGGTTTTGCAGGAGTGGCTTTTTTTTTTTTTTTTTTTTAATAAAATTAAGCTCTAACACTCTTGCTCTGTGCTGCCATATGAAACAATCTGCCATGTTGTGACAGACAAAGGCCCTCACCAGATGCTGAGCAGATGCCAGAGCCATGCTCTTGGACTCCCCAGTCTCCAGAACCCAAAACTAGATAAAACCCTATTCTTTATAAATGACCCAGCCTTGGGTATTTTGTAATAGTAACAGAAAACAAACTAAGACAAGAAGTTTCTGCATAGGGACTTGGATCTAAAACTTGTGGCAATCAGTGAAAGGTATTCTTAGAATGGGTCCTTGGCATTTGTTCTTGGTCCACCTTCCTTTGTAAGAAGTGTATTGGGGATTTCAGATCTTGGATCTTGGTCTTTCTTTTTCTTTCTCAATTTCCCTTTACCTTTGTTACAAAAGTACTTTTGAGTGTGTTAGGTAACTAGAATATAAATGAATTATATGTCTGATGTCCTTGGTAGCTGATAGCACATTAGAAAGGTCCTAAAGGGATTCCTTTTTCCAAAGGTTGAACCTATATCCCAGTCATTGCTCTTCAGCAGGAACATGAGCTTCTAAATCAGTAAGCACGAAGCTTTCGACACCGTCCTGTGGTTTGATTTGAATGCAGTTCAGGCTATTACCTGCCCGAGGGCCTGGATGAAGATCTGGAGAGATAGACATTTCCTGCCCTACTTTCCTGACTGGTCTGACTCCAGGCACAGGAAAAGGCAAACAAGGGATGTGTCGTGGAGGTGCCCCGATGTGGCCACAAGATGGCGCAGTCTGAAAACATTTGTGCGTCTCCAAAGAAACAAGGGATTTCTGTTTTTCACATGGAGGTCAAAGATCAAAAGCAGAACTGGAAAAAGACCAGATATCGTAAAAGACCATAATTCACGTCCTGAAGATTCTCGCAGCTCTTTGGCATGTTATTTCTTTGGGAGGACTTGGGAAAAAAAAGGAAATCGCCAGTGTGCATTCTGGGAATTTCCGGGACAATTTCTCATGTTCTTTTAGAGAAAGGTACAAACACAAGGCACTTTAATGTTGTTGTAAATAACAAAATGGGGTAGTGATGGGGGAAGGACTCCTCGTTCTCGTTGTAGGAGGGCCAGCTCTGTGATCACAGTTGCCTGACCTTTCCAGCTGCCCCGAAGGAATAGAAACTTCCTGACTTCACAATTGAACCATTGGACCCTGTTTCTTCCCATGGAATTTAAGAACTGGAAAGGACTTTCGAGAACATTGGGTTCCAACTTTCACCCAGCAGAAGAGCAGATCTCATGATCTCCCTGACCACAGTAGAAACCCATCTGTCTGCAAACCTCGGCCTGGTGACAGTGCGTTCCTGAGTCTTTCCTGGTAGCCTCTGGCGCACAGGTGAGGCTGCTGTCTTAGTTGTTCTGCTGCCACAACGGCTTCCCCTAAGGCTGCGTCCTGAGCACTTGTTATTTCACTTCGTAGGGCTGTACTTCAAGCGTTGGGCAATTTCCCAAAGAGATAACACACCTCACCTTACTGAATTCTACAACCAGCCGACCTGACCTTGCACAGATGGGCAGATGAGGAAGTCAGGGCTCAGAAAGACCAAGTGACTTGTCTTAGGGAACCCTGTTGGTAGGACGGGGTGGTGGCAGGGACTTCTGTGGATCATGCCTCTAACCCAGAGCTCACACCTTGAGCTACGCTATGACGTCTCCTGAAGTGTGTGTGGGTGGCCTGTAGGATCCCACCTGACCGTTGCCATCTGAACCTGGCCAGATGCGTCTGCCATCTGGGGCACTGGGATCTCTCCTCTGCTCATCACCCCCACAGTCTGAGCTCTATTTTTTTCCCCACCCAACATCCCTTCAAATATTTAAGGGCTATCATCATGTCCTGACCCGATTTCCATTTTTTTTTTAATTAGCCTAAACTGACCCAGTTTTCTAACTGCCCCTGAAAGACAGGGCTCTCAAGCAGCAGTCATATGACCCCCTGCAGGTCACTGACCCTCTTTGGGATTCTGTGTCCTTATGTGCAGGCCTGGTTGTCTCTGTGGTCACCTGCCAAGACTTGCAGTCACTCTTGGACATCTGCCTGGCCCATTAATCTCCATGAGGTCAGGGCGGCTCCGTTCACTAGGGACTCCCTGGAGCCCTGACGAGTTCCCGGCATGCTGCAGCTGTTTCATTAATAAAATAACAAATCACCTTCTCTTCTTCCTACACAGGATCATGGTGAGAAACAAACAAAGCATAGAAGGCCAAAGTACTCATGGTGTTAAAAAAATCATGCTGCTATCATGACCAAGATACCCAATTGCATATATATATATGTATGTATATTTAAAGGTCATACTGTTGATTTGCTGATTTTCATGGAGTGTAAAACTCCCAGCCATCCATTTATTAATTTGTCAGTTATTTATTCATTTATTATTAATTAATAGTCCACTATGGGCTCAGAGGGTGTGTTTTAGTTTAAAGTACTTCTTACGAGTCCAGCAAATTCTTTTCCTCTGCTCTAGTTGGGCTCTCTCCCTCGTTCCTAATTCTGGCGTGTTACCCATGGTTGTGTCTGCAATGTCCCGTGCTTCGAGCACTCTCACCCCCACTCTCACCCCGTTGCTTTACTACACAGCACGCAATCCCTCAGGGGGGTGCCTTTCATTGGTTAGACACATGATCCATGTGTTTGTCTTTTTGCTTGTTTTCTAGATAAATCATGTGGGTGGAATAGGCGACAGAGCCAGTTTCAAATATGGGAAGGGGTTGGCGTATTTTAATCTGCCTCTGCTGGTGGAAGAAGCAGAAGAAAGCGTGGTGTCATGTGACTGAATTGCCCCAGGAAAACACGTTACTGTGGTTTAAAGCAATCGGTCCCCAGCTTGTGCCTCTGAGGCTAAAAGGAATCTGAAAACTCAAGGCCTTCAGAGAAACTGATGCTGGGGACGATGTGCATTTTTCTTTTCTACTAGAAATCTTTTGAAGTCGGTGAAGTGCCCTTTTGGTCTGTAATGATTTCTACCATCGTATTCTATCAAACTTTACCTGATTAGATTCTCCACAAAAGCCTGATGGAGCTCCTCTGGGAAATAAATTACAGGGGAAAAAACAAAAAAACAAACCAAACCAAACCAAGTCAAAACAAATGAACAAAAACCTCCAAACAAAACACTCACCACCTTCACCACCACCAGTGCAGCTTTGCTTAACCCATTGTTTTCCAACTGTACTTATTTTAGAATGTCTTAATCACTGAACCCTTGGACTGCGCTGGGAAAGGCAGGCGTGGGAGGAGTTCAGACAGTTCCTGCTAGAAGCCAAGGGATCCCACTCAGACCTAAGTGGTCTCTCTCTCTAGGCAGCTGTCTTCCTCCTTTCACATAAGCTGGTACAGAAGTCTCCAGGCTGAAAAGAAGACTGTCTTTCCTGTAACTTGAGTTTGAGATGAAAACATTAGATGAGACCTCAGAAACGGACAATGACCTGTGCCAGGATTCTGGTGCTTCAGTCATCCAAATCGTGTTTCCTGGAGTCCTTGCCCAGCCCAGCGGTTCCACCCGTCAAGGGTGGCTCACGTGGTGGGGGCAGCTGCCTCCTTGCTGAAGGAGGCCTTTGTTCCAGACCACACATTTGGCTACGGTTGCTCTCCAGAGAGTGAGGCTGGGGCTGTGGCCACCCAAACTGCAAGCTCTAGGGATCCTGGTGACATTTTTAACTAATGCACCCGGCTCAGAATCATGCCAGAGAAGAAGTGGAATTCCCATTGCAGACTGCGCCATCTTGGAGAGCTCTCGGTTGTCCTGCACTGCTGCTCCAGGCAGGGGCTTGGGGCCCTTCTGTCTATCTTAGAGGAAGAAGAGGTTGCTGGAGCAGTGTGTGATTTTGAAGACTGACCGCTCAGGGGAGTCGCTCTGTTTCCCAGGTTTTAATCCCTTCTGCTCTGTGGTGGTTCTAGGTCCACAGACTCCCTCCCTTCTAGGATCAGAGCCTGATTCTGCACAGCAGCTGAAAGCAAAGGAGAACTCCTACTTCTTGAGCATTTGCACCCCTTGGGCCCTGGGTCACCGTGCTCCTGAACCATGGCTGGGGGAGCTATGCCAGCACCCCGTGGGGCTCAGCACAACCGCACCCTGGCTGCTTTTCCTAGTGGAGAGGTGGTCCCACGGGATTTTAATACTTAGTCCCTCCATAATGGCCTAGAGGGCAGCCTGGGCCAGTTCTCTCTGATTCATGATGATCAATAGCAATCACGATCTATCTCTTTTTTTTTTAAAGAGAGAGAGAGAGAGAGAGAGAGGGAGAATTTTAATATTTATTTTTTAGTTATCGGCAGATACAACATCTTTGTTTTGTATGTGGTGCTGAGGATCGAACCCGGGCCGCATGCATGCCAGGCGAGCGCGCTACCACTTGAGCCACATCCCCAGCCCACGATCTATCTCTTATCCTTGAGGTTGGGGACATGAAGTTGGACCCATGGCATAGACTCAGGGTCTCATGAGATAGTGAAGCAGAAAGATTTGGTACATAGATTCTGCACCAAAGTCAGTCTGGGCTCACACTGACTTTAGTTCTGTTCTTACCTCTCCTGGTCAGTACTTGGTGACCTCTGGTAAATTACCTTAAGTTTCCTCATCATGAAAAAAAAAACAATGAGCGCGTCAGAGGTGCTGGGTAGAATAGGGCAACAGTGAAGATTAAACTTAAGATGGGGTTACACCCATTATAAGTTGAAAATATCCTAAGTCACAAGTGCACCAGATACTACCCTACCCAGTGTCAGATGGTTAGCCGGGCATACCTTAAACCTGCTCAGAACCCTTAGGTTAATCCACAGGTTGAGCAGAATCATCGAATGCAAGCTTTTTTTTGGTAGTGAAGTGTTAAATATCTCATGCCATTTACCGACCACTAGGCTGAAAGTGAAGAACAGGTGGCTGTATGGATCACACTCGCTGCATGGTGGAGTTGGCAAGATCACGTCACACATAGTCCCTGCTGTAAAATAAGTTCTCAACAAATAAAAACCAAGGAGAAGAGGTGCTAGAGAGCTTGTCTTTCACCACCTCAAACTTCCATGTCGGGAGTTTCCATGACTCCCAGGAGTCAGACTTCTTGCCAAGAAGGTCCACCAGAGCAGGGCTTCTCCACAGTGCCATTATTGATTCTCTGAGCTGGATGATTTCTTTGTGCTGGCTAGCCACCCCCCCCCCCCCTCAGGCATTGCTGTTCCCTATAAGCCAGATGTCAGCAGTACCACCCTCTGTGCTCTCCAGATGTGACAATCAAAAATACCTCCAGACATTACCAAGTGATCGCTGGGAACAGCCCTTCCCAGTTGGGAACCAGTGTATTAGACCAGAAAATGACTGCTGAAACACACACAGCTTTGAACATATTATGGTATATCCTGCTGACCAGTTGCTTCTAGATCAATGATACAGTTTTTTTCTTTCATTTTTTGTTTGTCCCTTAAACTGCCATAATACTGAAAAACACATCAACATAAGAACTGTGTTGTTAAGAGAGAGAAATAGCTATATAATAATAATAAGATATATATTGAATAAGGATTTGTAGCATCTGTGATATTGTGAATTAAACCTATTGTTATAAAATTGATGCAGTCAGTCACTCATGGAATATTATCTGTTTTTAGCATTTTTGTTGTTTATGCTGAAATCTTGAATGCAATTTATTTTGGGGTAAGGGTGCGAGGTATGTATTAGCCTTATTTCTTTTCCAGATGGAGGAACTTTGTCTCAATACCATTTGTTGAACAAATCTATGTTTTCCTGGCAGATGTCAAATGGCATCATTTCCTAGTAAAATTTTTCCTAGTTCCCTGGTCTGTTTTTGCACTTTCTGGTTCATTCCATTGATATCTATTTATGGACCATTTCAGTTGGTGACCCCTGATTTGAAGTTTTATGGAACACTTACTCTTCTCTCTGTGTGTGGTTTTGTTTTGTTGCAATTTAAAAACTGAGATGTAATTCTGATAAATAAAATTTGCCATTTGAAAGTGCACAATTTGGTGGGATTTTTTTTTTTTTTGTATATTCATCTTGACATACAATCATCGCTAGTAACTAATTCCAAGAACATTTCCTAGGTAATTGCCTGAGAGTGGAATTGTTGGAACACGTGCTTCTGGGTCACATTTTGAGTAACCACCGGGCCATTTTCCACAGTACTGAACATTTGGACCAGGAATGTACTGGGGTTCCAATAGGTTCCCATCCTTACCGCACTTGTTTTCTGGCTGGCTTTTGGTTGTTGTAGTTGCTGCTGATCTTTTAATTGTAGCCACCCTGTGAGTTGGAAGGAGTATCTCAGTTTGGTTTTGATCTGTGTTGCCCTAATGTCTAATAATGTTGAATATCTTTTCATGCTTATTGGGCGTGTGTTTATCTTGTTTGGAGCAGAGCCCAATAAAATCTTCTGTTTAAAGATTGGGTTATTTATCTTTTTATGTTGAGTTGCAAACTTAAAAAATAAAAAAAGTTCTATCCTGGAGGCTAGACCTTGTCACCTCTGTTTGATGTACAAATATTTTCTCACATGCTGTGGGTTATCTTTTCTTACCCTTGATAGTGTTCTTTGATACCTATAATTTTTAATTTTGATCAAGTTAGTCGTATCAGTTTTTCCTTGTGTGTGCTCTCATATCTAAGACACTATTGCCCAATCCAAAGCCCTTGTGATTTACACTATGTTCCCTTGTAAGAGTTTTATAGTTTTAGCTCTTCAGTGTAGGTTTTGGATCCCATCTGGACTCACTTTTGTATAGGGGTGAGGTAAGGGTCCAATTTAATTCTTTTTACATTTAAAATGTACTTTTGTGTTGGGCCAAGGATTAGCCAAGTCTTGGCAATTATGCAGTTTACAAATCAGGAGCCTTGTTTACTTCATTCCAAGATCATGCCACGGGTGGCTGGAGCCATGGCCCACATTCTCCCTCTAACCAAAGCAAAGGGGACCTTAAACGACCTTGACCGCCTTTCTGTACAGACTTCCAAATCTTTCCATTATGCACCAGGGCAAGGCCTGCTGGCCAGGGGAGTCCTATCTTTCGGGAAGATGGAGATTTTGTCTGTAATCATGGTGGGGTCATGGAATTTGGCTCTCACAGACCTTTCAACATGGAGTCAAGGGACTGTGGGTGGATGATGTAATGACAAGGTCAGCTCATGGCCCACTTTCAGAGAGGATGTCCGGCTTTCCTTTGGGAAGTATCTTTCATTTTTTCCCCAGTGCCAGAGGCACTTAAAAATATGAGATATACCAGATCCAGAAAAATGTTAACCATTCTGCCCTTTTCACAATGGGGCTGTGGGTTTTAAATTAAGTGGCATCAAGAATTTTTATTATTACTCGCCAGCAGAGAAGTTCTATTTCCTATTTCTCCTCTTGTTGAAAAGTCAGGCTTTGGGGAGTTTGGGTGGGGTGTCGACTTTTAGAACCATCGTTCCATTCTTAGGTTTAATTGACATTAATTGTCCAAACATTTAATTATGATTGGTACTTGTTGCAAACCTGTTCTCTCTCTCCCTGACACACACACACACACACACACACACACACACACACACACACACAAATGTCACTAGAGAGTAATTACAAGCATGAGGTCCTCTTTCCCCTGGGATTCAACCAGAAATGTCTTGCACAGAAAGATCGTTCGAATTGGTTAAAGATCATTTGTTCCCGTGTTGCTCATGAAATAACTGTGAATCGTCCTGGCTCACACCGAGAGTCTGGCAGGGACTGTGCCACCCCTCAGGACGACAGGAGCTCGGTTTTGTGAGATGCGTGTGATGAAGACGACCTGTTTGCCACCAACTGCCACTCTGGAGGTAAGCTCCCCAGAGAAGAGGCCACTTGTTCCCGTGGCATGAACAAAGTGAGGCCGCATTTGTGTGGCTTCGTGTGCCAGCTTTTAGCAGCACTGAGGGACTTTGGCATGCCATGGTGGCCCAGTACCCAATGCCTTTGTTCTCTGACCATTCTGTGACTACAACGACTTTAAATCCTGGGAAGAAAGGGCACAGGAGAATGAGGAGCCAGTGATTTTTTTCTTTTTTGGTCCTCATATAAACCAAAGGAAGTTTCTGTCACTCTGAGAACCTGTCCCTTTGGCTCTGAGACTTCTTTCCATTCTATTGACCCTGCTCCTTTAATTTATTCATTGCAAACAGTTTAATGACAATAAACCTCTGAGTGGAATTGATTCTGATTGCAGCTTTGAATTCCCAGTCAAAAACACAGATTTACGGCTTCCATAAGCTTGTGCTGTGGAGTAACCCTTCATGATCCTCACTCAAGGGAGGTGAAGATGCGTGTCCTGGCATGTGAAGGCAGGAGCTGGCCCTGCCACCTGAAGTTTACAGCCCTGGGGACAACACTCTTTCTTCTCCAACTGAGGACAGCATGGTGACAGTGTGGCTTGAGAGATGCATTTTTACCCTTGCAACTGAGTCCAGCACATTATTTTGGAAGTGAAATTCTTATTTATACAGTGTAAGCAACGGCCAGCCGACCCTGTGGCTCAGACGGAAGGAACCTTCATTGTACCCACCCTCATCTCTTTGCCCTGGTAATATTTGCAGTACCATAATCTCCCAGCCTGTTGGGAAAACTGAGCCCACGATGTATCTCTGCTCATTATCTTAGATCTTTAATCCTGACTACCATTAATTTTTGGCGCATGAAATGGAGGTACTCATAATCTTCATGAGTCTTTTTTTTTCTTTCAATATTCCTTTGCTAGAATTCATTGCTATAAAGCCACATGAGCTAGGTTTGATGTTTATAATCTGTCAACCTTATTACATAAGGCTTGGCATGCTTGCCTTCCTTTTCAAAATTCCATTTTCCTCTGTTTAACTCAAATGAATTTATTAAATTAAATACATCTAATAGTACCTGGAAATAGAAAAAAATATATTTGAGACAAATGACAAGCAGTCACATCTATGACTGTGTCAGTCATAATGCAATTTTCATAGCAGAAGTTTAAGTATCCATGGATTGCCATGAATTATTCTGCGGGTTTCGGGGGATGATGATGTGATGGTGGTGACGTTTTTGCTGATGCTTATTGAATGATGATCAGGAGCCAAATAGATCCTAACAGAAGGCTTTTTGTTCCTTATCTGATTGAACCACTGTGAACAATTATAAGAACTAGAACTCTTCTCAGCCATATAGTACACACGAGGAAACTAAGGCTGGAGAGATTTGGGAACCTGTTCCAAATTGCTCAGGGAGTGAATCACTGGACCAAGCAACTTGATATCAGGAACTGTTTTCTTAATCTAATTCTTATGTATTTACCAGACTGCACAGCTTATAAAATGCTCTTGAGTCTTTTATCTTATGATACATCTTGCAAAGGATGATATTTGGCATTTTGTAAACAAACATTGGTGGCTAGAGACCACAGAAGCATTTACTGTCCAAACAATCACAGACAGGAAGGATTCCAATAAGCCATCAACATCCCCTAGAGGAGGTTCATCTGTGAGAGACTGTGGGTGAGGCTAGAAGCCCACTCTCCCTGAAACACATTGGTAAAGTATGTCAAGGTCCAGGCCAACAGTCTGTGGCTGCCTGAGCCTGGGTGTCAGGAAGTCAAAGCTATATGGAAGCTGCAGAATGTGAAAGTCATATTGATTCTTTAGCAATGTTTGTAGGATCTAATGCCATCCCACGACATTTGCATGTGAGGGACTTGGTGGTGAGAACGAGTCAAGCTTTGGCTCGCTGCTTAGAAGGAGGTCTAGGTATTTAGGAAGGACGCTGGTGCCGTTCTCAAGGTGTTCATCCATTTGGGGGTAATACACGTGAGCAAGTGGGGAAGATGCTGCCCTAGCCCTGAAGATGGAGGTTTGCAACCTCTCCTGCCCATCTCCAATGTGACAGTCAAGTGGTCCTGTTTCCTAGTCCACACTCTTTTTGGTATTCTTATCTCAACCAAACCAGGATGAGTAGCTTTAATGCACAGGCTGTGCTGGGTGGTGGTTCTTTTTTCTGCCCCCCCTTCCTTCCTTCTTTTTTTCATTTATGCTTTTTTAATGTCAAAGTAGAAAGATCCCAGACTTTGGAGTCAGATAGCCTTCTCTTCGTATCAGCCTCAGACATTTAGGAACTATCTACCTTGCATTTTCAAGTCTGTTTTCTTATTTGCAAACCAGAATTTCTGGACCATCTCATCAAGCCACCAAAGAATGGAAGGACAGGGCAGTTGGTTTCTGTGGCACACGGAGTAACTTGATTGGTGATGTTCCTTATCTCTGCTTTTCCGAGAAAAAGGACTTTATTGATGAGGAACCTAAAGTAAATCATAAACCATTTCTTTCAAATGAAGACCATTTCACTAGATATTTACTGGGTGTCCACTGAGCATCAGATGCTGGAGTCTCAGAGATTCAGATAGTTGACTGAGACAGGCACCATCATGGAGCAGCTCAGATTGTCTCCCTGGTGTATATGAAGTGCATTGAGAACTCAGAGGATGGGACTGAATCCTGCTTGAGGGAGTAGGGATACTTCCCTCAGTGTGGATCATGGAGATTGAGCCAAATTTGGCAGGATAATGAGAAGAGGATAAAGAGAAGAGAGGAGAGGAGCCAGCCAGGGTATGTCACGTGCAGGGAACTGTTAGACATGAGCATTATTGCCATGGGAAGGTTGGGAGGGTAAGATAGAAATATGAGAAACAGGAGATGGTACAACATTTTTTTTTATGACTCCATGCTCATCTACACCCCATGATTGTCTACATATAAGAGCACCTGCACAGAGCACAAGAGAACTTTGCCCCACTTTGAGGAGCCTTGGTGAGACCGCTTTGCCTGTAGAATATGTAGTTGAAGCTCTATCCAATAGTCACATGCTTACACCACCATAAAAACTGATCCACCTATAGCAAAATAATGATAAAAGATTATTATACGGTGCATAACAGTGAGTAGGCAGCACCCAGTTATGGATCTTCAGGCAGATGGAAGGATGCACAGGATAAAGAGAGGACTCATCAGAGAGAAACAATCAGAGGACATATGAAGCTAAATATTGGGTTTGGGACATACATATTTGTAGGCAATGGGACCTGGCATGAATATCAGAGTGCCCGATGGTGGGTGCAGTAGTGCCCAGTGAATCAGGTTTCATTACCTCAAGTTGCATGTCTAGTCTGTAAAGTAATGTTCCAGCATGGTAATCAGCCTTCTTGGTGGTACCATGTCAGCTGTGGAGACTTATCATAAGTAAACAGGTTAAGAGTAGACCCCCCAAAATTCTAAAGTCCAAGGAGTGGGATGGCAGTGTTTTTGAAAACCTACATATTATCCTTCATAATGGCTTATACTAATTTACTTTCCCACCAACATTCTGAGAATTCCCTTTTTTTTCTCACCCTTGCCACCATTTGTTATTTTTTATCTTTTGGATGACAGCCATTCTAACTGGCATGCAATGATATCTCATGTAGTTCTGATTTGCTCTCCCCTGATAGCCAATGATGTTGAGCAATTTTTCATAAATTTGTTGACCATTTGAATTTAGTTCATAATAACTTATTATATATTTCATGTATAACTAAGAGGAATATAAAGTCTCTCTATGAAACACAAAATCATGATAAGGATATGGAAATGTTAATCATCCTGATTTAATTAGCATACTTTGTATTCATGTATTGAATTATCCAATGCACCGCATAAATAAAATAATAAAAAGATCCCCAATTCCTGTCCCAATAAGTCCAAAGATACAGCAAAACTGGCTTTATCACTTAATCTTATAGCTTTTTTTTTTTTTGACGTTATATGGCTAAACCTAGTAATTTGGTTCTTCCTGACAAACTCATACGTGCAGAGAAATTGATTTCAGTTCATGATACCCTTTTTCTCTCCCATCCTCCCCATCCTGCCTTCCTCTTCCTCTATCTACTAGAATTCCTTTCACTTGTCTTTTAATTAGTATTTGATTGGTTCCTTATGTAATCTTATCCCCCTGCCTTTCCTTTATTTTATTTCGGGTTTGACATATGAGAGGACATTTACCTTTGAGTTTCTAAGTTTGGCTAATTTCATAATATTCTCCATTTCCATCCATTTGCCAGTAAATACCATTATTTCATTCTTTTTAATGGCTGAGTAGAATGCCATTGCGCATATATATATATATATATATATATATATATATATATATTACAATTCCTTAATCCTTTCATCTGTTGATGGGCATCTGTAATCCTATGTTCTTGAGAAGAGAGGTAAGGACCTGTCATTGGCCACGTGGGAGTTCAGGATCTGTAGGGGAGTTTCCCCTTTCCCCTCCTCTCACTAACACCAAGAATGTTAGAGGGCTCCCTAGAGAATCTTCAGTAGGGATGGTGGGGTGGGTGGAGGTGCCTGCCAGAAGGCAGCAGCTGCATTTCATGACCTAGCTGAATTTCCACCTACACAGTGCATTTGCTGACCTGTTCCTGGGGTGAAGAGAATTAGGAAGGCCTGGCAGGGCTAGAAGAGGCATGGGAAGGGGGCATCTCCACGTCCATCATTCTGTGTGGAAGATGTACCATGTTCCTGTAGGTTGTGTGGCAGGCCATCAAGGAAGGTAACTGGGCTTGCCCCTTCTTGACTCTGCAAAGGAAATGTCCTCAGGATGAGGGGTCACTGCCAGCAAAGGGCTGTGGGATGGACCACTAGTAGCAGAAACTGGCCTGGAAGATATATCTCCTATGGGGACTGGGAGAGGGCTCTACGGAAATTCATATAGGTTTCAAAGTGAGTCAGCCTTTGAAAACCTGCCTCTCAGACAGTAATGAGGGCAACTCAATCTTGTTAAAGAGATTTTTCCACAGTCAACTGAGTGAATTCTATAGCAGCAGAGACTCACCCATCCATCTCAGTCCAGCCCTCCCCACGGAGTTAGGCTTTTAGTTGTAGGTGGAGAAAGCATTGTATAGTCCACCTCACTTTGAGCAGCAAAATCCTACTTCAATTCTGTGTTTGGGTTGAGGATTTGAAAACTTGTAAGAGGAAAGGACAAATTAACAGAGAGTTTGTATTCAAATGTGGAAAAAATTAACAAGGGGTGAGAGACTTGAAATGGGACTGTTGTGTCAGACCCAGGGCACCTCCGTACGGTACAGACAGGGTCACTGTGGGCTGAGACAGAAAGGACCTATGATAGTTTCCTTGGGACATTTTCAGTTTTAAAACCAAGTCCTTTGTCCTGGGAACCGCCTCATTTTTAGACAACTCTGGAGATCTTCTCACCTACTCTGCCAGCTGTCCTAGAATGATCCCTGTCAGAGATGGCTTATCAGTCCAAATCTGACTGATCAACAGCTCAAAATGAGCCAGAGACATCAACTTCTGCCATGTTCACAGGTGGGCCACTAGATGTCCCACTGAAAAGTGAGTAATTAAGAGAGCAGAGAACACAAGCTTTGGCTATTTCTCACTAAAGTCTAAATGAGAATAAACAGCTGTGGGAAGTTGGCAGCCAGTACCAAACATGGCATCCACAGAAAATTCCAGGAGTAGAATTGACCAAAATACTAAATTCCAAGTTCAACTGAGACATCCTGGTAACCAGATAAAAAGACAGTGGACTCCTTTTCAGTTGCTGTGACATTTCTTGAACAGGTTCTCATATCATAAAGCATTTCATTTTTTTATTCTTGGTGAGTATTTCTGAGATTCAAATGAAACACTGAACAATACCAAATGTTCTACAGAGAAATAAGGAAGCCAATGGTTTCTGGCTTCTTTTCTTTCTTTCATTTCAAAACAAATATGTTAATATATTTTAATATCCTCCAAGCTTGTTGAGTAACATTAGGGAGTGGGAAGAAAGAAAATGATCATGGGGGAAAAAAACCCCAAAAAACCAAGGATCAGCACCTGCCATATAATCAGAGGCACAGGAAATGAAGAAGGAAAAAACAGTGGGCTTTATAAACAAAAAAATATTATTATATGTCTCTCATTCAGAGTTAGAAGGAGAAGGGGTGAAAAAGAGAACAAGGGAAAGAATAAGAGAAAAAGAGAATCTGAAACACCTAGTGGCTGATCTGGCTGAAATTTGAATATGTGGCAGTTGGGACAATCAGAACACAGACAGAAATAGGACTCAAGCAAGAAATGCTCTTCTCATATTCCATGTTGTTGAAAGAATCATAGTGACTGATTTGTGTTGTTTCCATGAACATGGTATACAGAAGGCTTTTGTTCTTAAATGGAATCCTTTAAAACATTTTTATTATAGTTAAGCATAACATTGGAGTTTATTTTGACATACAATTTCCCTTTTGTGTTCATTGATCACTGGACAATTTTATTCACATGGTAAATCTTGAAGGAAGACCAAAATTTTAGCCATACTCCTTACCATCTTCTTTCCTCTAATAAATCAGAGTTGATAAAGAGAAGCGGCAGGATAAACGTTACTTTTCCTGCATACCAATTCTCAGCCTAGAAGTACATTTTGTAACATGACCTTGGATAGTTTATACTCTTTTTGGTGACAGTTTGTTCTGTTTCATCTGTCTGTTTTTCTCAGATTTTATTGGATCTGGCCACACACACACAACCAGGATAAACCAAAGTTTCAAAGAACTGCTATACCATGGACCTAATCCCAATGGTAGTTAGACCATGCTTTCTGGTAAATCCACAGTTTGGAATCTTTACCATAATCCCCAAAACCATAATCATCAGGAGTTAACCTGAGGACCCCAGTAAGTGACCATGTTGCAGGAGGGCATCTTCACAAAATTTGGCTTCCCTACAGCTTTTTCTGAATGTCTATTGTTCTTTGCTACAGTGAGGCACCAATGCCAGTTTTCAAGGTGGAATTCATGGTCCACTTTCAGATTCCATGCCATCTGGAAAAACACTTAATTCTGGGGTTTATTCTGGAAGTAAAGCTTCATTGTGACTTCTCTCAGGGCTTCTGACAATCATATCTGGAGTGAAAAGAATATCAATATAGTATAATTAAACTTGAGAATAAGTGATTGGATTAAATGCTTATTTGTTTTTATCTGAAACTTAAAAAAAGGAAGGAAATTAGTAAATTCCACACTTTCACATTTTTTTTTATCCATTCATCTATTGAAGGGCATCTAGGTTGGTTCCACAGTCTTGCTATTGTGAATTGTGCTGCTATGAACATCGATGTAGCAGTATCCCTGTAGCATGCTCTTTTTAGGTCTTTAGGGAATAGACCAAGAAGGGGAATAGCTGGGTCAAATGGTGGCTCCATTCCCAGCTTTCCAAGAAATCTCCATACTGCTTTCCAAATTGGCTGCACCAATTTGCAGTCCCACCAGCAATGTACAAGTGTACCCTTTTCCCCACATCCTCGCCAGCACTTGTTGTTTGACTTCATAATGGCTGCCAATCTAACTGGAGTGAGATGGTATCTTAGGGTGGTTTTGATTTGCATTTCTCTGACTGCTAGAGATGGTGAGCATTTTTTCATGTACTTGTTGATTGATTGTATGTCCTCCTCTGAGAAGTGTCTGTTCAGGTCCTTGGCCCATTTGTTGATTGGGTTGTTTGTTCTCTTATTGTCTAATTTTTTGAGTTCTTTGTATACTCTGGATATTAGGGCTCTATCTGAAGTGTGAGGAGTAAAGATTTGTTCCCAGGATGTAGGCTCTCTATTTACCTCTCTTATTGTTTCTTTTGCTGAGAAAAAACTTTTTAGTTTGAGTAAGTCCCATTTGTTGATTCTAGTTATTAACTTTTGTGCTATGGGTGTCCTATTGAGGAATTTGGAGCCCGACCCCACAGTATGTAGATCGTAGCCAACTTTTTCTTCTATCAGACGGCGTGTCTCTGATTTGATATCAAGCTCCTTGATCCACTTTGAATTAACTTTTGTGCATGGCGAGAGAAAGGGATTCAGTTTCATTTTGTTGCATATGGATTTCCAGTTTTCCTAGCACCATTTGTTGAAGATGCTATCCTTCCTCCATTGCATGCTTTTAGCCCCTTTATCAAATATAAGGTAGTTGTAGTTTTGTGGATTGGTTTCTGTGTCCTCTATTCTGTACCATTGGTCCACCCGCCTGTTTTGGTACCAGTACCATGCTGTTTTTGTTACTATTGCTCTGTAGTATAGTTTGAAGTCTGGTATCGCTATACCGCCTGATTCACACTTCCTGCTTAGCATTGTTTTTGCTATTCTGGGTCTTTTATTTTCCCATATGAATTTCATGATTGCTTTCTCTATTTCTACAAGAAATGCCATTGGGATTTTGATTGGCATTGCATTAAACCTATAGAGAACTTTTGGTAATATCGCCATTTTGATGATGTTAGTTCTGCCTATCGATGAACAGGGTATATTTTTCCATCTTCTAAGATCTTCTTCTATTTCTCTCTTTAGGGTTCTGTAGTTTTCATTGTATAAGTCTTTCACCTCTTTTGTTAGGTTGATTCCCAAGTATTTTATTTTTTTTGAAGATATTGTGAATGGAGTGGTTGTCCTCATTTCCATTTCAGAGGATTTGTCGCTGATATACAGGAATGCCTTTGATTTATGCGTGTTGATTTTATATCCTGCCACTTTGCTGAATTCATTTATTAGCTCTAATAGTTTCTTTGTAGACCCTTTTGGGTCTGCTAGGTATATAATCATGTCACCTGCAAATAGTGATAATTTAAGTTCTTCTTTCCCTATTTTTATGCCTTTAATTTCTTTCGTCTGTCTAATTGCTCTGGCCAGTGTTTCGAGAACTATGTTGAACAGAAGTGGAGAGAGAGGGCATCCCTGTCTTGTTCCAGATTTTAGAGGGAATGCCTTCAATTTTTCTCCATTCAGAATGATGCTAGCCTGAGGCTTAGCATAAATTGCTTTTACAATATTGAGGTATGTTCCTGTTATCCCTAGTTTTTCTTGAGTTTTGAACATAAAGGGATGCTGTACTTTGTCGAATGCTTTTTCCGCCTCTATCGAGATGATCATATGGTTCTTATTTTTAAGTCTATTGATGTGGTGAATAATATTTATTGATTTCCGTATATTGAACCAGCCTTGCATCCCAGGGATGAATCCTACTTGATCATGGTGCACAATTTTTTTGATATGTTTTTGTATCCGATTCGCCAGAATTTTATTGAGGATTTTTCCATCTAGGTTCATTAGAGATATTGGTCTGTAGTTTTCTTTCTTTGAAGTGTCTTTGTCTGGTTTAGGTATCAGGGTGATGTTGGCCTCGTAGAATGAATTTGGAAGTTCTCCCTCTTTTTCTATTTCCTGAAGTAGCTTGAAAAATATTGGTATTAGTTCCTCTTTAAAGGTTTTGTAAAACTCTGCTGTATACCCATCCGGTCCTGGGCTTTTCTTAGTTGGTAGTCTTTTGATGGTTTCTTCTATTTCCTCAATTGATATTGGTCTGTTTAGGTTGTCTATATCCTCCTGACTCAATCTGGGCAGATCATATGACTTAAGAAATTTATCTATGCCTTCACTATCTTCTAATTTATTGGAGTATAAGGATTCAAAATAATTTTTGATTATCTTCTGTATTTCTGAAGTGTCTGTTGTGATATTGCCTTTTTCATCCCTTATGCTAGTAATTTGAGTTCTCTCTCTTCTTCTCTTCGCTAGCATGGCTAAGGGTCTGTCGATTTTGTTTATTTTTTCAAAGAACCAACTTTTAGTTTTGTCAATTTTTTCAATTGTTTCTTTTGTTTTGATTTCATTAATTTCAGCTCTGATTTTAATTATTTCTTGCCTTTTACTTCTTTTGCTGTTGTTTTGCTCTTCTTTTTCTAGGATTTTGAGATGAAGTATGAGATCATTTATTTGTTGGTTTTTTTTCTTTTTTTAAGGAATGAACTCCAAGCAATGAATTTTCCTCTTAGAACTGCTTTCAATGTGTCCCATAGATTCCGATATGTTGTGTGTGTGTTTTCATTTATCTCTAAGAATTTTTTAATTTCCTCCTTGATGTCTTCTATAACCCATTGATCATTCAGTAACCTATTGTTCATTCTCCAAGTGATGTATGCTTTTTCCTTCCTTCTTTTATCATTGATTTTCAGTTTCATTCCATTATGATCAGATAAGATGCATGGTATTATCTCTACTCCTTTATATTGTCTAAGAGTTTCCCTGTGACATAATATATGATCTATTTTTGAGAAGGATCCATGTGCTGCTGAGAAAAAAGTGTAACTGCTTGATGTTGGGTGGTATATTCTATATATGTCAATTAAGTCTAGGTTATTAATTGTGTTATTGAGTTCTATAGTTTCCTTATTCAACTTTTGTTTGGAAGATCTGTCCAGTGGCGAGAGAGGTGTGTTGAAGTCTCCCATGATTATTGTATGATGGTCTATTAGACTCTTGAACTTGAGAAGAGTTTGTTTGATGAACATAGCTGCACCATTGTTTGGGGCATATATATTTAAGATTGTTATGTCTTGTTGGTGTATGGTTCCCTTAAGCAGTATGTAGTGTCCCTCTTTATCCCTTTTGATTAACTTTGGCTTGAAATCTATTTTATTTGATATGAGTATGGACACTCCTGCTTGTTTCCGAAGTCCATATGAGTGATATGATTTTTCCCAACCTTTCACCTTCAGCCTATGTATGTCTTTTCCTATCAAATGCGTCTCCTGTAGGCAGCATATTGTTGGGTCTTGTTTTGTGATCCATTCTTCTAGCCTGTGTCTCTTAATTGGTGAGTTTAAGCCATTAACATTTAAGGTTATTCTTGAGATATGGGTTGTTCTTCCAGCCATATTTGTTTATTTCTGTTACTAAACATGGTTTGTTTTCCTCTTTGATTATTTTCGCCCCCTTTACTGTCCTACTTCCCACTGTTGGTTTTCATTGTTATTTTCCATTTCCTCTTCCTGTAATGTTTTGCCGAGGATTTTTGAAGAGATGGTTTTCTAGCTGCAAATTCTTTTAACTTTTGTTTATCGTGGAAGGTTTTAATTTCATCTTCCATCCTGAAGCTTAATTTCACTGGATACACAATTCTTGGTTGGAACCCATTTTCTTTCAGTGTTTCAAATATGTTATTCCAGGATCTTCTAGCTTTCAGAGTCTGTGTTGAAAGATCAGCTGTTATCCTGATTGGCTTACCCCTAAATGTAATCTGTTTCCTTTCTCTTGTAGGTTTTAAAATTCTCTCCTTATTCTGTATGTTGGACATCTTCATTATAATGTGTTTAGGTGTGGATCTCTTATGATTTTGCACATTCGGCGTCCTGTAGGCTTCTAGGATTTGGGATTCTGTCTCATTCTTCAAGTCTGGGAAGTTTTCTCATATTATTTCATTGAATAGATTGCTCATTCCTTTGGTTTGGCGTTCTGTAACCTTCCTGTATCCCAATGACTCTTAAGTTTGGTCTCTTAATGTTATCCCATATTTCTTGGATGTTCTGCTCATGGTTTCTTAACAGTCTTGCTGAGCTGTCTATGTTCTTTTCCAGTTGAAAAACTTTGTCTTCATTGTCTGATGTTCTATCTTCTAAGTGTTCTACTCTGCTGGTAGTATTCTCCATTGAGTTTTTAAGTTGGTTTATTGCTTCCTGCATTTCTAGGATTTCTGTTTGTTTGTTTTTTATAACCTCTATCTCCCTGTATAGTTGATCCTTTGCTTTCTGGATTTGTTTGTGTAATTCATTGTCAAAGTGATCTTTCATTGTCTGATTTTGCTGTCAAATGTCTTCCTTGATACTCCAGATCATCTGAAGCATGTATATCCTGAATTCTTTATCTGACATTCCGTCTGCTGCAGCTGTTACCTCTTCTAAAGTTGAGTTGACCTGCATTGCTTGTGGTCCTTTCTTTCCTTGTCTTTTCATACTGCTTGCGTTTCTTTCTGCTTGGTGAAACTGTTGTGTTTTTGAAATGTTTTTTTCCCCTATATATTTATATTGCTCTTGTATAGTTGAAAAGTCTCCCTTGCAGGGTCGGGCGGCGGTCTGCCTACCTTGCATGCGTGGGCGGCGGCTCTGCTCTCTCCTTACTCCAATTGGAGTGTCGTGACTACCACGCCGGCAGGTCACTGGGCCTGTTCCGGGCGCAGGCGGCGGCTCTGTTCTGCCCCTACTCCAATTGGGGTGACGAGTGTACCACGCCGGCAGGCCACTGGGCCTGATCCGCCGGTCGGTTGCAGGTCTGCCTACCCTGCAGGCGCAGACGGCGGCTCTGTTCTGCCCCCCCTCCAATTGGTGTGACTTGTCTACCACACCCGCAGACCGCTGAGCCTGTTCCGGGCGCGGGCGAAGGCTCTGTTCTGTTCCTACTCCAATTGGGGTGACGTGCCTACCACCCCTGCCGGCCGCTGGGTCTGTTCCACCGGTCGGTCGCAGGTCTGCCTACCTTGCGGGCACTGGCGGCGGCTCTGCTCTGCCCCTACTCCAAATGGGGTGACGTGTCTGTCGCACCGGCAGGCCACTGGGCCTGTCCCGCTGGTGGGTCGCAGGTCTGCCCACCTTTTGGGCACGGGTGGTGGCTCTGCTCTGCCCCTACTCCAATTGGGGTGTCGTGACTACTACGCCGGCAGGTCGCTGGGCCAGTTCCTGGCACGGGCGGCGACTCTGCTCTGCCCCTACTCCAATTGGGGTGACATGTGTACCACGCCGGCAGGCTCCTGGGCCTGATCTGCCGGTCTGTCGCAGGTCTGCCTACCTTGCAGGCGCAGGCGGCGGCTCTGCCCTGCCCCTCCTACCACGCCTGCGGACCGCTGGGCCTGATCTGTAGGTTGGTTGCAGATCTGCTCACCCTGCGGGCAAGGGTGGCGGTTTCGCTCCGCCCCCACTCCAATTGGGGTCACATGACCACCACACCGGCGGGGCCTGATCCGGGCACGGGCGAAGGCTCTGCTCTGCCCCTACTCCAGTTGGGGTGATGTGTGTACCATGCTGGCAGTCCGCTGGGCCTGACCCGCCAGTCTGTCGCAGGTCTGCTTACCTTGCAGGCACGGGCGGCGGCTCTGCCCTGCCCTTCCTACCACGCCCGTGTACCACTGGGTCGCGGGTCTGCCCACCTTGCGGGCGCGGGTGGCGGCTCCGCTCCGCCCCCTCTCCAATTGGGGTCCCGCGACCACCACGCCGGAGAGCCGCTGGGCCTGCTCTGGGCGCGGGCGGCGGCCCGGCTCCTCCCCTCTGGCTCGACGACAAATTGAGAGAGACTCGGGTGTCTATGCCTCACCCTCCCTACCAGGAGACCAAGTGTTTCTGTCGCCGCTGGTATTGATGAAGTTCTCTCCTCCGCCGCTTTCTGATGACATCAGATCTCTGCCATGTTGGTATCCTATGCGAATGGCAGCATTTCGTTCCCTTTGCTGGGTAACCAAAGCAACGGGTGATTCCAGACCGGTCCTCAGCAGGATCTGGACCGAGAAGCAGTTTTCGCGGGCTCCTTAGCCCTGGGCCAGGGCAGCTCCGGGAGCCGGAATTCAGCTGCTCTGTGCTCGGTGTATGCTCTGATAAGAGCAGGCTCCAAGAAGCACTCAGGCACTGAGCCTGAGTAATCTGTCTGCAAGCCGCAGGCGAATGACAGCCTGAAATTACCTGTTCTATGGCTGAATGAGCTGCGGTCAGTCGAGATGATTTATTCTTTAAAGGACAACATATATTCATGCCTCAGAGTTGCTTTCTCCTGAGTATTTCTTGAGTGCAATGAGTTGTTAAAAATCTTTGACTACAAAAAGAGTATAGAGATTCCTTTTGTTAAAATGAAACAAAACAACAGCAACAACAACAAAAAACTAACTACTAATGCAACAGTTCCCTGTTCTTTGCTTCCATGTCTCAGAATGACCACAAAGATGGAACTGAGGGCCCCCCTTGCAAGTTATCTGATTTGTACACGGGGTCCTAAAGTTGAAAGTCTGCAGTGCCTTGCTCAGAAATGAAGACCCCACTGATGTGCTTGGAAAAGTCTTGGAAGTAAATGCTCTTTGGTCTCTCTCTTTTTTTTTTTTTCTTAAAGTTTCAAGTAAAATGTGGCAAAAAGCAAAAATGTGAATGACCACTTGTTTTGGGGTAGAATACGGTCAGGGTCAAGAAGCCAGCTTGCCGGAACTGGATTGTTTGAATAAGAAGCTTCACAACTTTGCAAACAAGATCATCATCAACCCATGATGGAATTCACAGTGAATTATTTGAAGTCTTAGATATAGAAACTAACCCCTAGGAAACCAGTGCATGTGACAATGATGTGACCGACCAGCCCCAGGTGAGAGATCACTGCTTCTATCAGTGCCGCGGGACATTCCCTTAGCACTGGGAGCACTGTCCGTGAATCAGCCCTGTGTTCTTGCATAATCCACACTTCCACAGATGAAGAGCCTTATTCTGTATCATTATTTTATTATTTGTCTTCTTTTTGGGGGGGATATGCAAAGTGGCACTGAGTGTGGACGGGAGGGGGAGCGCTTGCCACTTTGAAATAACAAACACCATGCTTTTCCCTTTATATAACAGGGCTTTGTCTGTTTTTAAAAGCCAGCTCTTTTTACAGCTGCATGTAGCACCAGATGTTCTCTCTGTGAGGTTTGGGCATAGAAAGTCCTTCGTTTCCAGAACGCCTTGCCCCCCTCCCCCCTCCCTTCCGTATTATTTACACAGAACAACCCATTAATTATTCTTACCACCCTGCAACTTGGAAGTCTGCGTCAGTCCCTCAGGGTGGAAAAAGATAAACACAAGCAAGCTAGAAAGAAGATGGTAGAAAGAAGTTAAAAAACTGGCAACCCCCCAAATTGAACAGGCGACCAGAAAAGACCCTGGAAAACAGAGCAGAAGAAATATTGGCACTTTGTGAGGAAAAGTGGCTGAAAAGCAGCAAAACAGAACAAAACAATAAATGCTCCCCCGATCCCTAACTATTCATGTCTTTTGTTTTCCATTACGTAAAACATGAAGTTTAATGAGCTTCGTTTTTTTCCAACAAAACAACTCATTTTCAGCTTACAGATGCCGGCAGAAATCGGAAAGCAGACAGAGGGTCCCAGGTCTCAGCTCTGAGCCTTGGCAGTTTGGTCAAATCGAATTTTTTTGTAAGCCCATAAACACAAGTGGTTTTAATATATTTTAAAAAAATTTATTTGTTCCTTTTAGATATACATGACAGTAGAGTATATTTTGACATATTATACATACATGGAGTATAACTTATTCTAGTTATTGTAAAAAATATAAAAAAAATAGAATATACAACTGAAACCATATACGGTCCTTGAAGCTTAAATATTTATTAACTGACATTTCACAGAAAAGGTCTGTGACCAATGGAAGCCTTGGGAACAATTGGATTGCTATTCTATTCATTTATTTATTTTTCTTTAGTAAACTTTCACCCTGGATATTCCTCTTAGGTTTAGCTAATTTCTAGAGATAATGAAATAGAATCTTTTTAGGAATATAATTAAGTTGTGGACCCTAACTCCCATGACAAGTATTCTTACTTTTTAATTTTCCCTTATTCTTGGTAAACGGTGGCTACTCCAGTTCTATCTTTCACGAAGAACTTGGAAAGAAGGAAAACCAGGCCACTACCCCAGGAATCAACTTTGTAATCAACGTGTAGTGAGTGGGTCAGAGCAAGAATATGCAAAGGTAGTGTGCATGACAGGGGCGCTCCCAGACCTACTTCATTGGATTGTAACTAAAGGGATGTGTTGATGCCCGAAAGTCTCTTTTAAAAAAAGATTTTATCAGTACATGATAGTTACACATAATAGTTGGCTCATTTTTGATGAAGCCATAAACACACGGAATATAATTTGTTCCATTTCAGTCCCTAGTACTTTCTTTTACAAAAGCCTCCTCTCCTCCCTCCCCCCTTCTTCCTCTTCCACTTGACTTCCTTCTGTTTATTTATTGCTTTTTACGTTGGTGCTTCATAAGTATACAAAAAGGGTGGAATTCACTGTGGTATATTCATACACAGCCTGATCCTCTGTGACCAGTCATCTCCTAAGAAGAGGGGAAGACAGGGACAGACACACCAGGGCAGGCCCCGTGCGGAGATGGAGGCAGAGGTTGGAGTGTCACAGTTGCAAGTCCAAAGACATAATGGCTGCTGGGACCTCAGAAGCTGGGAAGGGCCAAGAAGGTTCTTTCCTGGAGCCTCGGAAGGAGCACGGCTCTGCTGACGCCTGGGTTTCAGACATCTGGCCTCCAGAACTGCGAGAGAGTGAGTTCCTGTTGCTGTAAACTCCTCGGTTTGGGTGTTTTGTTGGGGGCAGCCCTAGGAAACGAATATATTGGGCAGGTTATTCAAACCTTTGCAAAGAAGGAGCAATTTGGCTGGAATGCTTCTCTGAAAAGGTTGTTGCAAGATTTTTAATGAGTGGAGCCACGTAAAGATCATGACCTTTTAAACATTAAATGACTTCTTAATACTTTAGTGTGAGAATTAATGTGTCAGTTCACCTTCCTGGGCTGATTGGGACTAGAAAAAATGGATTTTAACAGAGGATTAGGGAAGGGGAATGTATGCGATTGTGCCCCCCGCCCCCGCCCCCTAATATTTCCCTGTGCATCTGATGAGGAAGGCCACATACTCACCAGTTTATACCCGCTGACTTATTTGATCTTCATTAACAACCTTCCAAAGAAAAAGTTCTGTGTTGAGATGTAAAGAAGGTACTTGGAGCCTCGATGCAAACCCAGTCTCTCTGCAGAGCCCTGGGAAGTAAGTGCTGTGCTACAAGACGGGGGTTCATGCTGCTCTGGGAGTCCCTGGAAGCCACAGAATATTCTGGAAGCACCGAGCACTTGGGCAAGTGCTGGGAGATGAGAAATGGTGCTTGGTACCTGTGAAGAGAACTTAAAGGGAATCTGGAAAGGAGCCCCAATGTGTAAAATCTGCTTGACTAGAGGAAATCACGGGAGCTGCTTTACAAGGGGTCCAGGAGCTTGGCTCTGCATTTGCAACCACTTGATGTGTGGATTAGGAGAAGGATGTACGTCAGGATAAGCTTCTTTCCTGAAAAGTTGTCAGTCATCATTACAAAATCGCCTTTTTCTCTTCTTTCTTATAGGAATTTTTTATTCTTCTAGTAAAGAATTCTTAATGGAACTGGAGATTCATCCATCAAACCTCCTTGATAGAATGTCTCTCTCCTTCTTAGCAATTTCAATCCAACAGTAAAATCAAGAATTTCTATGTGTGGAATCTCTGCAGGGCATTAAACAGAACATGAAGACTGACCAAAATGCTATTCTCAGGTTATTTCCAAACCTGTTCTTGGGGAGAAAAAGTGTGACCCAACCAAACAGAAACTATACATCAAAATTGAAGAAAAATCGAAGGTTTTTGTGTGTGTATTAACAGATAGCTTTTTAGGTTATAATTATGATTCTCATATACACACAAGCAAGCATTCATGAGGGAATTGGTAAGACGTTGTAACGAGTTAAAAGGAGAACTCCAGGTGACTTACATATACAGGCAGATGAGAAAGGCTGAAATCAAGTTACAGAAGGAGGTTAAAGGGAGGTGTCCATAGGACGCTCATTCTTTCCTTTCCTTGGATATGACAGAAATTCAGGTTCATTTCTATAGAAAGGAATCATTTGTGTTAGTATCACTTTTCTCTATTTACAGAGTTGCAATAAAGCTCTGAGATTATTAAAAACAGAGATAATTCAGGGGCCTGTGCTGAACAGAACACTCAGCCATCTGTTCTGTTTTCTCCCCACTTCAGATGATTTCATAATTTCCCCTAATACTTCATTGCACATACTTTTCCTACATTGGGTAGCTTTTCCAAACTTCCACTTTAGTTGTCAGAATAGGATGCATGGAATTTGTTGGATGTTGTCATTAGGGTCTTATCTACATTATTTTATAATTTCATTTGCACAAAAATCTTAAAAATCTGTCTTATTTGCCAAAAAATCTGTCTTATTTGCTTAAAAATCTGTCTTATTTGCCAAAAAATCTGTCTTGTTTGCTTAAAAATCTGTCTTATTTTTTCATAATATTTCTATGAGAAGGTATCATACCTTATAAAAGGATATGGTATGATAACTTATAAGGAGCATGTTCTTTTGCTAATTAGTGGAAAACTAATCTATAAAACCCCAAAACTCAGAATCCTATATTTGCATTCTACAATATCATATATATATATATATACACACACACATATATCTGTATCTATATATATATCTGTATCTATATATGCACATATGATTATTGATGCAGTATCAACCTCCACTTCTCCCATCAACAAGGGAAAATATCACCTTATGTATTTTCTTAAAATAAATGAATAGACAGTAGAAGCGGAGGCGACTACAACAAGAGGATCAGGTGTGTTGGTGTGTTACTCAGCATCCTGCCACTATTAAAAAAGCACTTGGAGGGGACTGTGGCTGTGGCTCAGTGGCAGAGCACTTGCCTCTCACACGTGAGGCAATGGGTTCGATCCTCAGCACCACATAAAAATAAATAAACAAAGACATTGTGTCCATGTATAACTAAAAAAATTTTTTAAAAAAAGCACCTGGGGCTCTGGCTCAGTGGTAGAGCACTTGCCTAGCATGTGGAAGGCACTGGGTTGGATCCTCAGCACCACATGAAAATGAATAAATAAAGTAAAGATATTGTGTCCTTTTACAACTAAAATATATCAAAAAACAAATTAACAAAAAGCACTTGAGATATGCAACTTGCAGAGAGAAAAGGTTCATTTTGGCTCACAGTTTGGAGGTGCCAGTCCAAGGTGGTTGGCTGTTCCTCTGGGCCTGTGGACAGGCAGTACAGCATGGTGGGAGCCCGTGGTGGAGCCGAATCACTCACACTGCAGACCAGGAGCACAGAGAGAGGGGAAAGGTCGGGGTCCCACAGCTCCAGGCAGGGCATGCCCCCAGTGACCTGTGGGCTTCACCTAATAACAACGTCACCCTAGGGATCAAACCTGTAACATGTGGGTCTTTGGAGGACATTCAGACATCCAGACTCTATAATCAGTTATTATGATAAGAAAAGTATTATGACCAGGCCTGGTGAATTATGTGACCCCTGTGATTGGGTAAGAGAGACCAGGAAGTCGCCTTCCAGCTGCGAAAACCCCTGGGGCTTTCTAATGACAGTACTCTGTGAAACTTCCCCTACATCTTCCAACTACATCTTCCACTATTGCCCTGCTCCCCTCAATCGTACAATTTATAACAACCTTATTTCCCCTGTCCATTAAATCCTCATCTCCCACTTCTCTCTCATTCTGCCCAGAAGGCAGGTCAGCAGAGGCCTCAGGGAAGGATGGTGATAGGCTAGCAGTTTTGCAAGTGTCGCCAGAGACAAAAGGAGTGAAAGATGGCTCACTTTGTTATTTTCTGTAACAGGTGTTGGCAAACCTGTCCCGTAAAGCGCCGGAAGGTGAATATGTCAGGCTCTGTGGCCACTTGGTGTCTGGTGCAATTATTTGGGCATTGTGTGAAAATGGCCGCGGACAATGTGAATAAGGGTGTCTGTGTCCTAATCAAACTTTACTTACAAAACAGGTGGAGGGTCAGTGGCCATACAGGCTGCCAACCTCGGATCTAGAATTTTGTGATTTATAATCTAGCTGCTCTGGGGTCTGTCATTGTCCTCCTGGATACGCAGCTAAACTACAGTCTCCAACCTCCTTTGTGATTAAGTGGGTTGTGGAATCGGGTTCTGACTAAGGGAATAATGGGAGAAGGGGAGGCACATAACTTCTGGGGGTCCCTAAAACATCCCTGAAGATCATCCGTAGTTTGTCTCTTACCCTGTTTCTAATATAATGTGGAGCACCTAAGGAACCATCAGAGGAGCCCCGATTCAGGTAGGAGCCTGTGATGTTAATCACTGCTGGGAGGCCACCAGAAGAACACCCCAAAAGACTGTGACATGAATGCGTCTCCAGCTTTCATTTCGTCAAGCCCCTGACTTCTGCAGGTCCCCCCTTTAGCAGCCTTCCTTCTCCAAAGAGTACTCAGTACGCGCTCGTGTCAACTGGTAATTCTGACTTGGCCACAATGTAGTAAAAAGACGTGGCCGAGTCGGCTTCAGTTTCAATCGCGAGGAGCAGCAGCTTAGGCTTAAAGGAACACATTCCTCTCCCTGCACAAGCAATCTGGGAACAGGAAATCCTTCCTTGGTTGTGGCTCCATGGCCAGAGCTGGAAGCCCTCTCCTGCCCTCTGCCGGCTCCGCCACCCTCGGTGATGGCGGTGCCACCAACATCACCATGCCACTCCTGGTGGGAAAGAGACAGAGTAAGAGGGACAGCACCAACTGGGTTTGGGGAATGTTTCACTGGTTGGCACCGAGTCACGTGCCCAGTCCTACCTGCAGGGGACTCTTTAGCTTTCTAGTTTCCATAGGAGAAAAGAGCCAGTGAGACATGAGTTGTTGTCGGCATGGCTTGAATTGATTTTATAATACAAAAATTGTTTGGCAACTAAGTGTTCCAGCTGGTAGTTATAAGTTTGCAGAAATTATCATTGAGCACCTTTCCCCATGGAGACTTTAAAAAATAACCAATTAATTATCAAGAATATAAGTAACTATAAATGTTGGCAAGAATGCGGGGAAAAGGTCCACCCATGCCTTGTTAGTGGGACTGCAAATTGGGGCAACCACTCTGGAAAGCACTATGGAGATTCCTCAGAAAACCTGGAATGGAACCGCCATTTGACCCAGCTATCCCACTCCTGGGCATATGTCCCAAAGACTTTAAATCAGCAGACTATAGTGATGTAGCCACATCCGTGTTTATAACAGCTCAATTTGTAATAGCTAAGCCATGGAACCAACCTAGGTGCCCTTCAACAGATGAATAGATAAAGAAAATGTGGTACATATGTACGATGGAATATTACTCAGCCATAAAGAAGAATGAAATTATGGCATTTGTCAGTAAATGGATGAACTGAAGACTGTCATTCTAAGTGAAATAAGGCAATCCCCCCCCCAAAAAAAAAATAAATGTCAAATGTTCTCTCTAATATGCAGATGCTAACACACAATAAGGGGGAGGGAGGGATGAATAGAAGTTCACTGGATTAGACAAAGGGAAATGAAGGGGAGGGAGCAGAGATGGGATTAGGAAAGACAGAAGAATGAATCAGACATAACTTTCCTGTGTTCATATGTGATACACGATCAGTGAAACTCCTCATCATGTACAACCACACAAATGAGAAGTCATACTCTGTGGACGTATAATATGTCAAAATACAGTACTGTCATGCACAACTAAAAAGAATAAATAAAAAATAAGCAATTATTTAATTTCTAGCAGAATAAACCAAGAAATGATGGCTTATAAAGAAAAAAATTATATAATATAAATTTAGTTATAAATAGTTAAGACTTAAGGCAGAAAAACACATTAGGACTATTGTGGCTGTAATTTTTGTCTGTTCCATTATTGTGTTTTACAAATATCACTAAATATGAAGATAAAAATTTTAAATATTTAACTTACAGTGTATTTTTTCTTACTGAAAAAAATACTGTTGAGATAATATATCTATGTCATTAATTACTTTTGGGGGGAAAGCAAAAAATATACTTTCAAATCAGTTTTCAGCTTTCATACATTTGTTTTAAGAAATAGATATTGAGGTCACTGTGCCATTTTCCATGGGAGTGATCCTGGTTCCCATTACTGAGTACATTTTAGGCATTGCTGTTCTGGTTCCCTGTGACATTGAATATTGAGTGTCCCCTGCAGGAATATGTGCCATCCCTAGGGTCAAATCTGAGTCATCACTGTGAGTCAGAGCAACTCTGCCAGAGTTGCTCAAGCCTCCACACATGACCCATCAGGGCAGGACGGCATCCCTGACGGAGAAAAGACAGTTTGCTTTTAGCCCAAGACCAGGTGCAAGCAAGAGTGGTTTGCATCACTTTGTTACAACATATAAATCCTGTTTGTTCTGCCAAAAAGACCCTTGGAGCACAGAGACCGCCAGGAGACTACCTCAGGCTGAAGGTCAAAGTTCCTCTGCAGACTGGTAAGGACATGTTGCTGCTATGGAGATGGCGGTGGCACAAATCTCGTAGATTTGGCCAATGCCTTTTGCTCATTTTCCCTGTGGAAAGATCAAGATCAATTTTATATTCGGGGACACAGCTTGAATATATTTTATCTTTCTTCTCCCGGGGTACCTTAACGTCTCAGTCCTCTGTCATTGGTGGATGGGACTTGGCCACGACATCAAGTCTTGCCACCGGTCATGGCCATAGGTGACTAGGATGGCGTCTTGATGCAAGGTCCCTCAAGCTAATGGAGCCATGAGCTGTGTCATCAAAGACTAAAACAGTTAAAGAAGGGACACCAGGAAGGACTAATCGCAAGTTGCTATCTTTGCCTCACCAGGACTGTTGGGACGTCCATACTTCATGCTCCCGAAAGGAAACACCCTGCAAAGCATGTTGGGAAATTCTGAGCTCAGAGAGTGTGGAGGACCAGGAAGTGGCCTGAACAGGCACCATCTGAGGAACCCCAATGTCAGTGCACCCAACCACTCCTTGTCCTTATTCCTGGGGAACACTTTTCCTTGGAGAGGTTTGTGGTTCTGAAATGGCACAGCCTCGACTCTGAACCCCTAGAAGACACAGTGGGCCAAGGTCTGTGGCCGAGGTCTACTTCTGGTGGTTGACATTATTGTGACCTTAGCTGGCCTCCATGCAAAGGGATCCTCACTGGGACTGGTAGCGTGCAGACCTGGGGGCTAACTTTTTATAGTTCCCTTCTCTCTAGAATTAAGTTCAGGCCACTATTGAAGCCTTGAACTTTGACCTCTATCTCCTAAATTCAACAAGACTGTTATTTTCTGCTTAAACTCATTCTCAGCTTTGGGAAGTATCAGAAATTTCCCTGAGGGAGAAAGCTGGGCAAAGAATGGAACTTTCTAGTGCGTGGCTGTTCTTTCAAGGGTGAGATCCCATCCAGTTTTTGTCTGATTTAAGTTATTTATTGTTGATCTCCTCTGACTTTGAACACCCACCCGGCCACCAATTTTTATAATCATTAGTGTCCATCTGATATATTTTTTTTTTGCATGACTGGTTCTCACTGATGAGGAATCACGTTGTACATTATCTTTGGAGGAATAAAGCAGGATTTGAAACTTTAGTATTATCAGTTACTTATTGATTCATATAAACAAGGGACATTGAAGTGTTTTGTGTTTGAATAAGGTTCCGATTTCAGGGTTGCTGCTACTTGGAAGAAGCATGAAAATCTGAAAGGCGCATGACTGGGGGACTTCTGGTTCTTTTGGCAGAAAAGAATGCTTTGGGGGCAGCAACCTGTCCCTAGCGTGGAGACTGAAAGTATTTGTAAGACAAAATGTTGACGCTTGAAAGCTGCAGGGATTCTACTTTTGCCAAACTCATTCTTTAGGAATACATTTCTAGACCGGGTCTGCCAAGAAGGGTCAGATTCTCGGAAGTCTGAGACATTTGATACCACCCAGGTGGACGGAAATGGAAAGAAATATCTCATTATTAGAACAAGGCCACTGAGTATTGAACTTCTAGAGCCATTCTGGAATTGGAAGGCCATGGATGTTTTTAAACTCAGACCTAAATATGGCACCCTTTGAAAATTTAGCTTGGAAAAATAGAAATGGGTTTTTCATGTCAATTCTGGAAATGTCAATCAGTGCTGGGAAAAGAGCAGCTTTTGTGAGAAATTTTGGATGACATCTTCATAACCGCTTCAAGCTTCAAGGGGGTTTTGTTGTTGTTGGTAAATCGCTTTTGGTTTTTGAAAAACTGGCAAAGGAATCTCCCAGATCTTTTCTGGGAAAGTTGGAGATTTTTTACCATGTTCTAAAGGAGTTGCAAACAAAGCCTGTTTGTTGACATAAAGCAAACAATCAATTCTGTGAAGAGAGAGCCTACAGAATGGGAGAAACTCTTTATTTACCCCATGCACCTCAGATAGAGTATTGATTTCCAGAATAGATCAAGAACTCAGTTATGTCCACTTTACCATGGGTTGTTGTGAAGACAGGATTTGCTGAGTCAGAGGGTGGGAGAAATGTATCTCTTCTTTCCCGCGTGTATCCAGCAATTTTCGGAGTCTCTGGTTATTGTCTATTTTAAACCATGTTCACTAAGATAACAAGGGAATTCAGTCTTCCATCATGAGACTTACAGCTCATGGTCCACACTGCACCAAGAGTGAGCCTCTCAAAACATATGCCAGCAGTCACATAGGGCTCAAACTCCTCTGCGGCTGCCAGTGCTGGGCAGGAGGCAGAGGGCTCGCAGAGGGCCTGGGAGATCCTTCTGTGTGGCCAACTTCCTTACCACAGAAAAGAACTGGCTGTGGCTTCTGGATGGAGTCCCTCTAACAGCACACAAAGAGCTGAGTGAGCCCTGCCAATACCACTGAGTGAACTGCAAAGCAAACTCTCCCCAGTCAAGCCTCCAGACGAGACTGCAGACCCTGAGCACAACTTCCTGTGAGACCACGGAGCCTTAGAGAATCCAGCTAAGTCATTCCAAAATACCTTACTCACAGCAGTTGTGAATCAGTAAATGCATGTTGGTTTAATACACTGATTTTAGAATGATTTATTAATGCAGTAGTAGATAACTAATAAAATAGACATTGAATGTTGAAGAAAGACATGCTGGGCATTAGTGTTACACTTGGTGCCCAATTGTCAGGAATTCACAATGGCATGTGGGACTTTGCTACTGCTGGTTGGGAGGAGCTCATGAGATATCGGAAGACCCTGAGAAGAAATGGTCATTGGACAGGATTCACAAAGAATGCACCAAAATATTTCCTTCTACTTTTTTGGTGTGATAGTATTGGGAGAGAAGGGTGAGTAGAGAGAGGTTTGAGAATGATATTGTAGTAATGAAGCAGGCAGAGCCCCACAGGCTTTTGTGGAAAATTCACTATTTGAGTAGGGTTTGCCTTATTGAAGTGTCTGGTTTCATATTTGGTCAGGCAACATAAAGCTAATGAAGCCTGTCTACATTCTGAGAACTGGGATGTTTAGTTTTCACTTCTCTGGACTATCCAGGGTATCCAACTATTAATGGGCTGTGTCCCATCTGTGGTAAAACTTCCAGGTGCTTAGAAAATCATGCAATTCAGGAATGTCAAGAATAGAAGAGGCTCATAAAGCTAGTGAATTTTTTTTAAAAAATTATTGAATAGTACAAACTAGATTACTTCAGTAAAATATGTTTTATACCAGTATTAGCTTCTGAAATGAACATTAAACATGACATTGTAACACTCCTTGGATTTGCCAGAGCCAAATTCCCAAGTAGTCGTAGCTTTTACCTGAACCCCAAATTCTTCCCTTCCCATGAACAAGGCCCACCCAAGGTTCAAATGAAAAGGAGCATATGTAAAGCATAGAGGGTTGAATTCCAAGGTATGAAGGTCGAGAGTAGAAAAAAGTAGTTTTTGTGATCGTTATGAACACCAGGGCTTCAAACTTTGAGAAAGAGAAATGAAGCATGGGGTGGGCGGAGGTTTTTTTCACAGGACCCATGGGAAACCATGGTCAGATTGAGAACGTGTTGCTTGGCTTTGAGGCACTTGTACAAATATTGCATACATTGTGTTGACTGCAAACGTCTCTATAACAAAACTGTCAAGGATGAGATAAAGTAAAAATTAATCATAAATACCAGTAAATTGAAAGAGAGTCTCTGTAAATTAAATCATGGTAAGATTTTCTATTAGGATCATGGGATGGGGTGGGATGGGGACTCTAGGAAATTCCCGTTCATGCTTCCTGAATGGGAATTTCAAGTTGCATTCATTCAGAAGCAGAATGATTTCCAACGGGAGCCACAGGATTTTAAAATATGGTTCTTTGGCCTTTGGATGTAAATACTATAAGTTTCATTATAACTAAAAAGGATTTTTAAAAGTTAGTCTGAACTGTAAGGTGGTAATATTGTATCCTGACTGTAAAAAGAAGTAGTCACACAATTACTTTGCCTTCCCTCAGCATTTCATTTATGTAAATTTGATAGATTGTCTAGCAAGCAGTTTACCTACAGCATAGGACACTGGGAAGAAAGATAAATATTGACATATTTTTGATGATCATGTATCTTATCAAAATGAAGGCATAATGCCAATTGTTGTTTAGGTCTTGGGTTAAAAAATAAATAAATACTTTCCAGTCTTAGAGAAGCTTAGGGTTAACTAGATGTCTCACAAGAAGTGGCTTGTTGGTGTCATTTTATATTAATTTTAATTTGTTGTGTGCATAAATATGTTTGAGTTAACTGTTCATCAGGTGTCCTCAGTCATTCAGAATTATGTTATTATAAAGTGTCAAATTTGATGAGCTCCTTAAAATACTATTATAGATAGTAACATCAATATTTTATAATAACATAATTCAGAATGACCAAGGACACCTGATGAAGTAGGAATTTATTTACTGATTGTAGATAGTAACACTAGAGACCAGCTAACTCAGACTGAATAGGTTTGGAACTGCTGAACCCTACTGCAGGTAGAAAGATCCACAGTTTCTCATGGTTTTTGTCCTTGACCTAGTCCTCAATTTCTTCCTGGCACGGGGTTCTTACAGCATTCCCCTGGAATTGGTAAAATCATAACCTGCAAGTGCTTCTCCATCTATGGTATCTATTACCTCTCATGTTAATCTACTTCATTTACACCTGGTCCTTTTGGACTGTCACCTCAGGTGGGAGACGGCTGCCTGGCCTCTTTGCTCCCCAGCGAGACCATTACTAATCAGGGGCCCTCGGCATCCACCTCTGTCAGGCTTTCCCTTCCTGGAGGCTGCCTTGGTGTGACCGTGGATTCACGACCCATCCTCGTGATAGACACGGGTGTTTGTCGCATCACCTTCTGCTCCGTTCTAACCCCGACATCCTCCTGGGTATCTTCTATCCTCCAGCACCCACACAGACGACCCAGTGAACATCATGGCTTCCCAGTTTCCCGACTGCCTCTCTTCTAATTTCCTTCTGCCACATGGAGGCAGCAGGGGGGAGGAAGAGATTTTAGGATGTGTTTTGTCCATCATTTCCTTGACTTTTTTTTTTTTTTCACCAAAGCTTTTGCTCCATCTATAATTTATATTGGGCAGAGGGCCTTTCTCCATTAGGAGAGCAGCCCAAGGATCCTTGGCCACCAATTCCTCTGGACCCTGTGTCTCCTCCTACATCATAAGCTCTAAGCTCAATGGACCCCTCTCTCTGCACACCTCTACTGCGCTCCTGACACCATTGCTCTTTCACCTTCTGGTGGGTCCCTGGGGCTTCTGCCACCCTCCTCTAGCATGTCTTTGGGATGTCCATTAGGTGGCAGTGAAATCTTGAGCCAGCTGAGCCCATTAAGTGATTTGAAACTATTCAGTCCAGGTGAGCAGTCATCGACACTGTCAGCCGGCACTGTCTCCGGGCTCATGGACTAGTGCACTCAGCCCCTCCCCATCATCTCCACTTTGTTTTGTGGGAAATTTGGGGCCATCAGCCTAGTCCAAGCAAACTTCAATTTGCCAAGCCTAATCCTTGTTTCCAGCCCTTATTTTCTGTTTGAAGCCCTTCTAATATTTTAACAGAGAAACATGTTTCATTAACTCTTGGGGGAAGAAGTGGGGGGGGGCCTCTTTTCTTGGGCTGAATCATAGACTCTTAGAAGCATTTCAGTCAATTTGATTCCAAATGTTTTTGTTCTCCATTCGTTTCTAATTTGTCCTTTGGCACTCTTGTTTTTTAACAATGCTCCAGAGAGTTTCCTTATTTTTATATTCTCATACTTCTGAATGATGGAGATGGACAGGATACTAAACATTGTCTCAATTTGTCATCTTACAACTGAAAAGGCACCTTCTCAATGGGTTCTGTGAGGTTAGGAATGTGTCACTGGGATCTTGCGGTTGGAAAATTGTGATCTGAGTTAAATAGTCCAAACTAAAGCCATTTTTTCCAGTCTTTCCACAGAGCTTCAGGCTAGACAGGCTCCCCAACCCCACTAGCTGTGCATGTATCATGGAAATAACAGGCATAACTGCTGCATGGGTTTTTGCTCACAGTGAAAGAACCTGCATTTTAAAAAGCCCTTAGCATAGGGCCTGGGGGGCTGTGAGTGCCACCTGAAAGGAGGTTTTAATGACCAATTTGAACACAGTCATGCAGTGGGGAAGTTGACGGAATCATGTTCTCTGCTGCTCTGAACAGTTTGAAGTCCCTATGTCCTAGAGTGCTTCCTGGTCTAGGGTTGGCTCCTGTGGATGGCTCCTGCATCTATACACCTGGGGCATCTTCATCAGATCAAAGCTTAAATTTCTTTTTTCTTCTTTTCTCTTCTCTGCTCCTCCCCTCCATACCCTGTTCTCTCTCTCTCTCTCCTTTTTCTTCTTCTTTCTCTCTCTCTCTTTTTTTTCTGGCTGCCATAATCTCAAGTTCACATTTTCCTTCTATTTAGTAGAATCAGTACAAATAAAATCTCTCATCAACCCTCAAATTTCCCATGCCCAGAGACATAGAACTAAGTGCCATTCATAAAAGGATCCATGTGTCTAGGATGAATGGAGCATACTGAAGGGCAGGCTGGGTCACCTAGAACTGGGACACAAGAGGTAGTCCTACATGCATCCCCTGAAGCGTTATTACAACAGGTGGTTTTTCTAAGGAAAATTGGAGTTTTGAGCAGTAGAAACAATAGGTCTCCACTACTCGCACACACTTATTTTGGGGTGGCCCCATGAAGTCGGGTGGAACACAGATCCCTTCTTTAGCAGCTTCGGGTGTCCTTACTATAAGAACGCGAGGCCAATCATGCATGTGGAAGCTGAGGTCAGATACGGTGGACAGGACCTTGCAGGCAGTGCCTGATGCAGCCGTCCTTCCTTTGGTTTATTCCAATCCTACAGTTTCCATTATTCCCTGTTCCCTGCTGACATTCTCCGAGGCTGTCTTTCATAACCCTTCCGATGGAAGATAATAGCAGCCAGTAAGTCTCCACACTTCAGTGTGAACTGATTCCTACATGAAGCAATGCAATGTCAACCAGCTGACTCGGCCATTCCCTGGTGCCAACATATCTCAAAGCAACATGTCGTACATGATAGATATGCAAAATTTTGTCAATTAAAAATAAATTTAAAGACTAGGGAGAAAAGAAACCCCACACAATTAATTTTGTGAACTGATCTACAATAGTGGTGTAGATTTGCCAGGTGTCCTTTTTTTTTTTTTTTTTTTTTTTTGAGATTTGATATATTTTGTAAAGAATTATTTTTCCTTAAAGCAAGATCACGACTTCAGTTGTTTTTGAGGTTACTGAGGACTTGGAAGAGCAAAACGATGTAACTGGCAGAGAAAATAATGCTTATCTTTGTGTTTGTTAGGGCGGAATTCATGCTTTACAAATTGCAACATCTGTTCAACATCTGTGAGTCCCAGGGAGCTCTGAAAGGATTTGAAATTAAACTATAAACAAGAGTGGCTCTGTCCCTTAGTTTATGACATTGAGAAAGCTTCAGTGAACGCTTGATGAGCCTCATCTTTAAAGGCAAAATGTCAATCTTGCTTATTGGCTGATGAAGTCATATGGAGTCTCTGCAGTAAAACTAAAATAATTTCAATATCAATTGATAGAAATAAGATCTAAGTAAGATTCGTGTAGTGAGAAAGACTAAAAAAAAAGTGTTTGGTAGTTTCTTAGACCTTTATAAGATTTGTGTATCTCTCCGAGGCCACGCTGTCCCTTGATGAAGCTTTTGCTGTTTAGAAGGTTTAATGAGCTAGATTTTGGACTCTGAGCCAATAGTTTATTCTGAGCTATTTCATCATTTTGATTTTCTCAGTATTCCCTCAAAATTTTAGAAGTGAATATAAAATATATTTTTAGGTGAAGAATTAAGATCTAATATCTTTAGAAAGTGATTTGATCCTTCATTCAAGTTGGGTCTCACAGAATCTCAGCCGTATCAGAAGAATGCTGCATCACAAGGGAGGAAAAGAGGCAGCCAGTAGCTATATTAGACCCAGCACCTACTATGTGCATCACAGTTATTTTACGTGCACACTAAAATTTTTAATTGTGGTAAAACATGTGACAGAAAAATTGAATGTTTAACAGTTTCCACATGCATAATTCAGTGTCAAACCGAGCAAATTCGCATTCTTGAGCACTCCATTTCCAGAATATTTTCCATCTTGCAGAACTGAAATTCTGTGGCCATTGAATCCTAAGTCCCCATTTCCCCTTCCCCCATCCTGAAGTGGAGGAGATCTGAAACCCAAGGCCATCGGACACTGGTTTCTTCCTAGCTTTTTCTTCTGGGTAAATCTCACAACCCTGCCAAGCCTTGGCTTCCTCTCGAATCCTGCTCACTTACGGGGTTGTTGTGAGACTCAAATAAAACATTGCAGGTAGGAGCTCTTGTGAATCGTAACATTCTTTTTTAAAAAATTTATTTTTTATTAGTGCATTATACTTATTCATAATACTGAGATGCATTGTTATACAGTCATATAACATGCACGTTACATAACTATACTATTCTTTACACTATAGAAGCAGAAAGCCAGATGTTGCTGGTGCAATGTTTGAAGTGGACCAAACAATGGGCCTGTTTAATACAGTCAAAATGTTTCACTGTCAGACAGATCCTAGTCTGCAAAGTGTCTGCTCTATTCTCTGCTGAAGCACAGATTCTAGGTAATGCTTAATTTTTTTATAGGAGAGTGAAGCAATGTGATTAGGGTTGGGATCTAAACCTGTCCCCCAAAGAGCTCATGTGTTTGGCAATACGGGAATGTCCAGAGGTGAAATTATTAGATCATGAGAGCTGTAATCTCATGATAGGTTAATCATTGGTGTGGAGTACTGGGTGGTAACAGTGGGCAGGTGGCGGGTAGCTGGAGGAAGGAAGTCACTGGGGTTGTGGCCTGGACTATATCTGTCCATGGCCCCTTCCTCTGTCTGTCTGCTTCCTGGATGCCATGAGCTGATAGCTTTCTTCGGCCATGATGTTCTTGCTCTCCTTGGGCCCAGAGCAATGGAGTTGGCTGGCCATGGACTGAACCTCTGAAATCGTGGACCCTAAATCAACTTTTCCTCCTCTAGGTTGTTCTTGTCAGGTATTTTGGTCATAGTGATGCAAAGATGACTAACACAAATGAATTCCATTTCCCCCTTCCCATCCTTTCCCATCTTATCTTTTCTGTGATGCTGGGAAAAAAACCCAGGCCCTCACCCATGCCAGGCAAAGTGCTCTATAATCAAGCGACATTCTAGTTCCCAAGTCCACATCTCAACTGTCTCCTTCTCACAAAAGGCAGTTTTTGTTTTTAAAGATAACTTTTTTTTTTAAAGATACCTAATATAAACTGTGACAACGACATGTTTGAATGAGACTTGAGCATGGACTAGAGGAGTTTCAGTGATGTCCCATCTCCCCTGACATCTGCAACGGTCTTGGGCAGGCTTGGGGTTGGACTCCTCATCCCTAAAGCTGCGGTTGTGCCACATGCTAAAGTGAGCCTCTAAATCACAGGGGCTAGGGGACAATGACTGACGCTGGAGCTGCACAAGTTTACAGAGTCAGTGATTGAAGATCACAACTGAATAATTCATGATTGGTGCATCAGGAAGAGCTCTCAGCTGTCAAGGGTGAGTGGCAGTAAACTCAGAGGATGTCGACACTGGGCATGTCCTTCCCTATGATGTGGAATGAAAAGTCACTGCAAATAATAGACATTTTTCCTTAAGGATGTTCCAGTGAACCCTGATCACAAGACCCAGGTGCCAGTTCAGACCTGATTATATTACCTCCTGCAGCATCTTTCAGCTTCACTTTCATATTCTCTGATAGTAGAATGTGTAGAACATATTTTCTCATTCTCAAAGCAAAACTTTCTTGAAGTTAATTTTGAAGAAAAGGTGAGATGATCATTTTGTTCAGCTGTGCTGCTTGGGACAGTGACATACACTTTGAATTTTCTTTTCCTTTTTTTTTTTTGGTGCTAGGTGTTGAACCCAGGGCCTTGTGCATGCAAGGCAAGCACTCTCCCGACTGAGCTACATCCACTTGCCAAACTGGCTAGAGATGTGGGTTTATTTCTCACTCTAGAAGCAAGGGGTTCAACTCCTCCAGTATCTCCAGCCGATGTTTGAGATTTTTCAATAGTAGGAAGTCAACAAATAAGAAATATCACAAATGCCTAATTTGTTGAGGATGACCACGACTCTAACTTCCCACCTTACAGAGAGGTGAACAAAATACTGATTCAAACAACATGAATTAAAACACATGCTAAGCCTCCTCTTTTCAAATTGAGTCAGCAATTTAAGGCTCAGTCCCAAGACGTGACGACTTTTCATTGCATATCGTTAGTCAGGTATCAGAGGCCTACTACCTCATTAATTTCTTGCAAGATGGACATAATATTTAACCATAATTAATTTTTGAATCCAATAAGTAAATTGGATTCAGAAACCATAGGCCCAGATCATCAAAACCAAAAGAACGAGTGTAACATTTGATCATGCTAATGTGATCACTCAGTACTCCAGAACCCCCATTACTCCAAGATAAATGGGAAGGCCAAATTCTTGATGAAGCTAATAACATACTTCACATGTTGGTGTGGACACAGATCAAAGGTTTAGTGGGAAATAAAAAGAAGAAGAAGAAGAGATTCAACATTTACCTCAGGAGGCTCAAAGTCAGTCCCATTTTGTTTAGGTTAATGTTCCTGCTTTCAGAACAATTATTAAAATTATTCCTTGCCAAATTACATAATGGTATGAATTACATTTATTATGGACTCTATGCCATTTTAATTCAAATCTACTTTTAATATCAAACTTGAGACAAGTACTAACCAAAGTGCCTGTACTGGATCAGGGCACCATGTTTGTAGGGAAGAGAGGGCTGAACAGGAAGAGTACAGAGGACTTTTAGGCCAGTGAAACTGCCCTTTATGGTACTGTTAATAAAAATTTGTCCTAACTCATGGGATGTACAACACCACATGATGTATCAGCATAAGTTTATCGTTGTAACAAAAGCACCCCCCACGTGGGGAACATGGGTCACGGAGGCGCTGTGCATGTGTGAGAGGGGAGGCTGTGTGAGAAATCTCTACCTTTCTACTCAGATCTGCAAACCTAAAACTGCATCATGTAGAGCACACTGCTCAGCTCTGAGTTACCCCGTGAGGTATAGAACAGACGTTTTCAGGCTTTGACTTTTGATACTCCATTTTTCTGAGAGCAGTAATCTGCCATAAGCGGCTCCATTCTGAGCTGAAGTGTTGAGGTGGAATGACTCCACACCTCGTTTACGCAAGCAAACAACCACCATCAGGCAGAAACTGATTAATAAATCCACTGTGCTAGGACAAGGGACCACCTGTGCACTAGCTGAAATAATTAGAAGCACATGGGTAGGAGCTGTAGCAAACTCATATTGGAAAAACCAGACCCGTGAGTTCATCAAACACACCAGACCACCAAATGAAGTAACCCCTCCACTCGAGACCCATAAAAGGAAGAACACCCTGACACAGCGCATCACGGCACCTTGATCCTGTCACCTGATCACTTGTCAGGAACCTTGCCCAGGAAAATCGCCACAGCAACAAACTTCTAAACCTGCCCTTGGGCTTTAGCAGAGTGTGGCTTCTCCTGCTTCTGATAACCACACAAGTCCTTCTCCAAGCTGACATCTCCAAGTTGACACTGTGAAACTGCTGTCCATCTGGATCTTGACCTAGAAGAAATGAAGATTGGAATTAAAAAACCCTGGGATTGCCCATCTATGACTACCAGGTGACCCACAAGTATTCAGTGAGTGGTACTGATGAAAGTGGTGTAATCTGGATTTATTTAATAATTCTGACGTGGTGGAGAGACCCAAATGTGTTTGGTCTATGTTAATGACATATTGCTGATGACATGCACTGAAAATTGAAGTCTATTAGAACAAAATAAAACAAAGAAAAACAACCATGACAACTCCCACTTTAGATCCTGCTCCACTGCTAGTTTAGAGGTCGTCCTCTACTGGGCCTCCTGAGCACAGTTCTGTCTCTTCTGTATATTCTGGTGGGCGCCATGTTTAAATATGTGCCCAGTGTATTGCTTGAGTCCTTTAGGCATGAAGAGTTCCAATAATGGGAAATTCACTGGGATTTGCACTCTTCTTAGAAGGCAGAGGTGGACATACCACAGATGTGGGGAACCACTGGGGATTGCAGAGCCAGAGGTGTTGGCAGACATAGATGGGTAACACACCAGATCAACAGGCCCAGGCAAGAAGCAATGGCACATAGACTGCCTCTTCAGAGAAGTCAGGGCTGGATCACTCCTGAGCAGCCCTTGATAAGTCCCAACTTAGCGAAAAGGACAGAGAATCAGGCTGGGGAAATAATAAATGACAAAGCTGAATGACTTCAGGGGGGAAGAATGTCCCACTAATGGAGCTTAAGCAACCCACTAATGTGGACCACAGATGTTGGGTAGTTTCTAATTGGTCCCAAGGAGGCAAAAGGCTTGCAGGCTGACATGCTCAGGATTAGCCTATTAGATACACAGCTGCAGAGTCAATACCCCCATCCCCCTTTGCCTCAATCTTGTCTGACTACCACTGTCCTCTTGAACACTCCATAACCCTGTGTGCGTGAGCACCTCTGGTTCAAGGAAGGTATTGAGGGGGGTCAGCTTTCCAAAAATAAAGTCCTGTTACTTGGCTCTCTCCCCTGGGCTGCCACCCTGCTGCATGTGGTGGGTGCCCTATCCCACTCCCACCTCTCCTGTGGTCTCCTCCAGTCTGCATCTGGGGGCAAGTTTCCCTTCTCCATGTGCTTGTGCTAAGTTTTTTTATTCCTTAGGAATGCCTCAAAGTTTCTGGTCTACCTATCATCTCCTTTTTTCTCCTTTCTTCAGACGTTTATTTTCCCATCTTGAACATAATCTTTGAGGACTTGGAGTGGGAGGGAAGGAGGTATTGTTCTTGAAACAGAAATCTCCCAATTAAGCCTGAGATCCAAGCTCCAAGCAACCTAAGCATCAGCATCTCTGTCTTGCTCCCTCCCCCCTCCTTCGGGACTCACCGCCTTCTCGAGTGCTTGACCATCACATAATTGGTCACTCTAGTGACACCCACTGGAGTCCTCATGCAGACTGTTCTCTTCCCTTCTGCATCAGACATTGTGAGCCACCCCAGACTCTTTGCACAGGATTAAGAATGCCATCCTCCGCATTGTGGCTTTCTCCCGATTGGCTCCATGGGAGAGGACCTAAGTTGGGGGGCAGGCCACACGTTTCTCATTTCCCCCCTTTAAATGGCCCCGGAGAAAGACTTCACTGAACAATTGGGATAAACAAGGGAGATAGTCCAAGGCTCCCTTGATCTCCTGAGTGTGTGTGAGAGGCCACCTTCAAGTGACCACAGATTTTCTACCTGCCGAAGTTTCAAGAACAGAAAGAGGATAGAACTCTCTTCATTTCAATTGCTTTTTCAAATGATAATTGATGTAGGACCCAAGTGGTTTGTTTTGCTCTCAGCATTTTTCAAAGATTTTTCGTAGTTCACATCTGAGTCTTTTTATCCTGATTTACAAAATTAGGCATATGTGGTCCTTAGTGACTTTAAGACTGAGTTTCCAGCAAGAATAAGTTAAAAACAAATAGCATTTTGAAGATTTTTCTTTTGTTCATCTCTAATACTGATTTGAATTTTTGGGATTCCCCTCTTCACATTAAATAACTTCACTTGGCAAAGTTTCTGAGATACAGAACATTCCTGTTGAAGGAAGTGTTTGAAGTTCACTTAAAAAAAATTATGGACATTGCAATCTTGGACTTGAAAAAAGAAGAGAGAAAAGTCCCAGAGTACAGCTTGCTAGAAACTTGGGATTGAAAAGAGTTTTTGGCGATTCTGGAGAGTCCCAACTCTGTACCACTGCTGTCAGTAAGGAGGTGGCCAGGTCCAGAGCAGGTGGCCATCAATTTTGTCAACATGTAGGAAGTTACTTGAAATTTTTGCACATGATTAGGAATTCAAAAGCCATTCCAAAAGCAACCAGCGAGGTGGGTTACAACTGTAATGAGGTGGACAGAGCCAGCCACTCACTGAGATCCCTCGGTTCTCATGTCAGGAGCTGTCAGTTCACCTGTGGAACCCACCATCAATAGAGTCCATCATAAAAAATAAAGGTATTAAAGGTACAAGCTTTCTGAGCTAAAGAGCGTGTGTCGAGGGATTTTGTTTTGGTCTAGCATGCTTTATTTGGGTATGAAGAAAAAGTCTTATGTGGCGTTGAAATATTTAAGATCTCTAGTAATTGATGAGTATCAAGAAGAGCAGGAGAATTCGGCAGTAGACACACACACACACACACACACACACAACACAAGGAGCAGTACAAAAATCCTGCCATGAATCTGATTCTCCCTGTTTGTCACTGGGAGCTTTTCTTCTGTCACAAACACTTCCTTAGCTGCGAATCTACCAGATGTTTCCTCCTGTGGGGTCACATCTTTGAAGGGTTGTGTTCCCCCGCTATGAGTCATCCTTCTGCATTCCCTGAAGTATTACTTGCTCAAAACAAGCCATTATTATTCTAATCCTCCTGCAACCTTTCTTCAATTAAGCAAGATTGGGCAATATATAAAGTTTGAAGCCTCCATGCAATGCAGAGTCAGGCTGTCCCCATGGAAGCCAAATGGACCAATCCTCCTTCTTGCCCTCACTGGCAACTGGGCACAGCAGCCCTAACCTGGAAGAGTCCAGATTGAGAGACTCCTGTTGAGTCTCAGACTGTGGGAGGGGAGGCCAGGGTCAGAGGATAGTAGAGACAATTTCCATAGTGGCAGTGTTGAGTGTTCTGTGTCAGTGGCAGCATTGAGAATTCAGTGCCAACGCTGCTGGGGTCAACAATCCTGCACTCGTGGGGCTGGCCCTGCAAACCTGATTGTCCCCGAGGTGTGGCATTAGCTGTATTATCCTGCCATCTAACTTTTTCTGGTTACTGACCATAGTCTGAGACTAGTTCTTTAGCTTTTCCAGATTTTCTGTGAACTCCTCAATATTTTTAAAGGAAACCCTTTAACAATGACCAGATTTGATTCCTGCTACTTCAATCCAGATGGTGAGGTTGTCTACAAAACAATTTCTTGTAGCTTTGGCTTGGGACTGAGACCCTTCTCAAGTTTCTGGTGGTGATACAAAAGTATGTATGTATGCATTATTCATGGGTTGTTATATAGATAGAGCTGGTTTATCTCCCCAGAAACCTGGCAGAGAGAAAAGGAGATCAAATACAGCACAATAAATGATCTTGATCCAGGTCCTTTTTCAACTCATTATTTGATTAAAGGTCATTCAGGAAGGCACAGAGGATGTGTGCCCATAGACCATTGCAGGTGGCCATCTCTGACTGGGAAGTCTTCTGGTTTAAACACTCCTGTACATTTCTCTTCTCCGTGGGCATGTTTCCACACCACAGTGAGTCCCAGTTTCCTCTAAGCAGAGTTAGATCTGTGTGTTGTCTTGTTCCATGAGTCTGTATTGGCATGTGTTTCATGGTGTGTGCCCAACACTTTCCTACCCATAGCTCCTGCTGCTTATGTAGCCATGTTTTAGAATAAGTGGTTCTGCTGTCCCTTGTCCCCAGGTGCCCTGAACCACACGAAAACCAAGGTTGTGATCTGACCCTTTCCCACTTTTCCCCTTGTTTTACTCTAGCTTCTGCATATGAGACAAAACTTATGACCCTTGACTTTCTGGGTCTGTCTTATTTCACTTAGCATGACGGTCTCCAGTTCCATCTCTTTATCAGCAAATGTCATAATTTAATTCTTCTTTATGGCTGAGTAAAACTCTATTGTGTACATATATCACACTTTCTTTGTTCATTCATCTGTTGATGAGTAACTGATCATTGAGGTTGTACTGGAGTGGAGAGAGCTTTTGGCAGTGGTCACTGGATAGGGCAGAGCAGACATAGATTAGCACTGTTTCCCTAGGGTCTCTCGAGCATCCTTTTACTTTGGAGGTCAGACAACAATCCAGGCAGAGAGGTTGCTACAGACACTGGGATCCTGGAAGGTCCCCGCTTGGCAGCCTGCACAGTGTGAATGGAGGAATACATTCAGGGTCCCTGCAGGGTTCCAGGCCTTTCTTGACTTTCACCTTTGCCTGTTAACTTGTGCACAGGCTGGTCAACAGTGAGGTTATTTTCTTGGCCTTTCTGTGGCTCGTCAACTTCTAGGACCTCTCCGGTTTCTGGCTGGTCTGCTTACTGCCTTGAGTAGAGTTCCCATCTCCAGTGTGGAGCTGCAGGTCTCTGCTGCCAGCCTAGGAACTCCCACTTCCCACATGGAACTCTCCCTGCAGCTTCTGCAGGCTGAGCACGGGGCAGGGCCGAAGCCTCAGGCAGGTGTCCCATGCTCCACGGCTTCAGCCAGATGCAGTGGCTCTTTGCTAAGAGGGACAACTTCTCATTTTGTATATATATATATATATATATATATATATATATATATATATTTTTTTTTTTTTTCTTTTTTAGTACCTTGAAATGATTGCTTTTGTCCAGTTTTCTATTTGCTCTCTATTAAAGGGACCTCATGCTGCTTTTTCTGGAAGTTGTCTTCCAATGCATCTGGGAAAACCAGACAAATGAATTTAAGTTCTTATATATGAGTGCTTATTGTTTTTACAAAAAAAAAAAAAAAAACCTTAGTTTTTCTTAGTAGTGTGTCACTATTGCACAGTTATTTTCTTGACTATCTACAAGGACTAGTAGTGTTCATTTCCCCTTTGTTTTGTGGAATGTTCCTGACTGATACATCTCTGTCTCCCCCAGAGGTTTTTTTTTTGTTTGTTTTTCTTTTAGCAGCTGTGGCATTTTAAAGTGTTTGTTTGTTGTGAAATCGTGCTGGCCAGATTAGGTTGATGCCTTTGAGATAATCTGCAGATGAAAAATTACACTGTGCTCTTTTAAAGTCAATTGTAGAAATGGAGTATTGCTTTCCATGTGCCTGGTTTCTTACCCATCCTTTCCCTCAGCTCATAGGTTTTCTAGGTATTTTGCGTTCTTTTGTTTTTATCCTAACAGTGTGGCTGCATTTTTCTAAATTCTAAGCTATCTTAACTCCATTTTTCAATATGATTGGGAATATATAAAAATTGAGAATTCCATATGCAACAGTTCTGTCATTTTCTTCTAAAATCCTTGCATATTTAAGTTAAAAAGCACATTTATTGTACGGGACAATTGAAAGTTATTGAATAACCTGCATTATGCTTTCTACAGCTGATACAAAAATCTCAAGGGAATAAATAGTTAAAAAGGACCAAATTAAAAACAAACAAACAAAAACCTTTAAACTTGTGTTTCTCAGTCTTTTAAAATTTAAGGTCCCTTTAAAATGCTCTGTGTGTTAATGTTAAAAATGTATTAAAAACCTTGCCTTGAGAATGCCTTAGTTCTTCTGTTTAATGTCTTTGAACCCCAGTGGAGGTAAAGGTTAGAGTTTCAATATCCACTAGAACACACTCTGCTTGTATTTTAATTTAAAATTGTAATTAGATGCTCTGAGGGAAAAGATAGCTAATATGACTTAGGAGCATCAAAATCCCAAATGCAACATGGATATGTTATGGAAGGGGGCTAAGAATCCATCTCCTTCCTTGCATAAGAGAACTGTCAGATGATTAATTCTATAGTCATTTGTTACCACAGCCCTGGTCAATTTGTCATCTGGAAACTTTAAGAGCATACAATTAGTTTGCCTGGTTTAACAGAAGTAAAAATAGAATAAGCATTATTATTGAAGTTCTGGTCTTCAGAAGTAACTTGTAGTGTGGTTTTGAGGGAAGAAATAAGGCTATCATAGTTCTACCTTGACTAGGGATATTTGTGCTAATTGCTAAGTAGTCTTCTTTATTTTTAAGGATGTATTTTGACATATTATATATACATGGAGTGCAACCCATTCCCATTAGGATCACATTCTTGTGGTTGCACATATGTGGAGTTGCATGGGTCACGTATTCATACATATGCCCAATTCATTCTATAGTCTTAAAGGATCCAATCACTTATCAGACGTTCTTTGCTTCCTTTTATCCAAACTTCTTACATTGTTGTCCTTCTGGAGCTCCAGCAAGTTTTCATTATGATACAAAATGGTGGCGGGTCCACCCCTTCCCTCTCTAGCAGGGCACCCCTTGGCTCCACCCCACTCCTCCCAGTGCTCACTTTTCCCTGTCTCTGAATTCTTCACCAATTCTCTTTTCCTGTCCTGTTGGGATTTCTTAAAGGAGCCAGGCTCTTGAACTTTTGGACCAACAACAACAACAACAATGAAATCTTCCTTCCTATTTTTGAATAGTGGATGTGCAGCATAGAATTTCAGAAGTTCGTGTCCACACAGACATAGCGTTCTCCCAGTGTTGTTTTTAAACATCTCAGCTATTCAAAAACTCTCTTGAGAAAAAGCAGAGGAAATAGCCCTCCACACAGGAATCCATAGAGTTTTCAACAAGCACGACTTGGATGTGTCCTTGCTTAGACAGCTGCAACTGAAGAGCTCAGCAGCTGTTGTTCACATTTTGCAAAAAGAATCCAGTCAAATCTGATACTGGATGGCCACTAGTCATGGATCTGGCTATTGTGCAAACATTGGCCAAGAGACCTTTGGTTCAGGGCACAGGTCTGAAAATAAGTAGCTCTGGGAACTTTTTGGTTTCCCCCTCTCTCTTCCTCTGGCCCAGTTCTCTAGGTTGAGACAATCATCTCATGGTGAGTTGGTCTTGCCCGTCTCCAAGTCAGAATGGGGACTGGATGAAGTGGTTTCCTGCCCTCTGTCACTCCACCTCTTTCCCACTCTGCCTTGCCCCTCTTGTTGGCCTCTGCAGCCACTTGCCATATCGTAACCCACCTTTTACAACTCAGGTTCAAGGAAACTTTCCCTTGAACTTTTCTCTGCTTTGAGCTTTATATTAACAACCAGGAAGAGTTAAGAGCCCAACGTCTGCTTTGCTCTCACTTCGGTCTTGTGAGATTGTGTTGGCAATGCGTTTACCATATTCTGTTTTCATTCTGTATGCACAGGAATTATCAAGAAGCTTTGGAGTCAGGCAAACTTAGATTCAAATTCCAGCTCTGCCAACTATGTGATCCTAGACGAAGTACTCGAACTCTTTATGACACAGATTCTGCACCTGTAAAGTGGTAATAATCATCTTTTTGATTTAAGAATGCCCATGAAAGATCCTTCACTAAAGAGTTCTCTTTCCTAGCCTTCTGTACAACATCATTCTTGAAACTCTAGCTTCTGGATAATGTCTTATTTTCACATTCTTGTGGCTGTGTCAATACTTGACACGTAAGGGGGTCATAGTATACATCTATTGAAAAAAATCATTAAGTCCCATCCATGGTACATCACATGGTCCATCTCTTGAGAAAAGTGAACTGCTCATGTCAACTTTGTTCTATCATCTGATTTGCTGAATTTTCTACTTGAAATTGAATTCTCCTGTTTTTTTTTTTTTTTTTTTTCTGGAGCTCGGAAACTTACAGATTCTAACTAGAAGGATCAGTCGCCATGGTTCAATTATCCATAGACCTTGGGTCACACAACATTCAGGTCATTTTTAGCCATGTAGCTTATTTTAAAGTAAGGACGGTTTCACTGTGTTTGTCTCTCACTTGCCCTTTCAGTTTTTCTGCACTGTATTGGATACTGACTTGACCATTTACTGAGCATCCGTCATGCCCTGGCAACTGAGACCACGAAGACAAACATGGTGCCTACCCTGAAAAGCGACAGTACAGTGGAGGAGACATTTTAGCCACCAATGATTACATTTTGAAAAATCAAATGAATAAATGACTGAAGCTTATGTCTATCATGATTTTGATATCACATAAAATATTATTGCCTTTTAATTTTTATTGACACCTAAAGATAGATACATGGCTCTCATTTTTAATAATTGTTTATAGGTCTTTCTAATGATATGGTAGGTGGGATTCAACCTTCTCAGTGCACCTGAGCCATTCTTTGTTCTTAACAAATTGAAGACAGTTGTACTAATCAAAACATACTGCATTTTTACTTGTTAGTCCTAAAAGGGTTGGGGAGGGGGACAAAGAATCTAGTGGTTCTCAAATATCACACGAATCAGAATTATATGGAAGGCTTGTTGAAGGCAGATGGCTGGGTTTTACCTCCAGAGTTACTAGCTCAAGAGGATTGAAATGAACCTCTAGAATTGGCATTTCCAGCAAGTTTTCCTATATGGTGATGACATTGGTACATAGATTACACTTGGAGAACCACTGCTTTGAGGAGAAGTGTAGAGAGTAGAAGGCATCATAAATTTTTCAGGTGAGTTCAAGAGCAATTTGAACCCACACATGGGGGAGGGGGAGGAAATAAATCACAGAGGAGTTTTTAATTCCCAGGGTCCCCTGAGTCACCCATCTTATCAAGAGACTTACTCCAAAATATATTGCTGCCTTAAGTACTTAATTAAGTACCTTTTCCAAGAATATTCTAACAAAGAAATGTATGGTTTATTCAAGAAAAAAAATGAATTATGACATAAATTTTTTCATACTCTTGATGAAAGCCCCATTGGTGTAAAAACCACGTCCTCTCTAGCATGGTAATATATGCAGAGTAAGCAATCCTCAGTACTAACAATGAATCACTCCATGGAGTGAGGTGGAATTGACTCCTAAACATGTCTCCAAAGAGGGATTCCAAGCTACATCTTTCTGTGTAACAGAAAATAAACCAGAGAGGTAAACTTAAGCCCCCAAAATAGAAATATGAAACCTCTCTGTTAATTGTCTGTTTTATACATGAATTGGGGGTAGTCACAGAGGGTAATTAGAATTGGTTTGTAATCAATATATTTGAAAGATGAGGGATAATAATGAGGCCAATAGCCAAAGCACTAGTCTAAGTTCCGGTATAGCAGAATACTCTAAAGTGATTACATCCAGTATCTACCCCGTTACCAGTTCATCATCAGCATTAGAAATTATTTTAATAGGATTTCAATGAAATTTGTAAATAGCAGACCACTGAGTCAAGAGAGAAAAATCACATGAAGTACACAAAATAATAAATACATTTCAAAATATATATATGATATTTATTTTTCATTTTAACCTACTTGATCACTTGCTCTGTTATTACATTTATCAGCTTTCTGAAATTGAATGACAAATATTCATGGAAGATCAATTATAATCCAGGTACCTCTGAGGCCTATTGCCACAGTCTGGCTGGGCACAAAATCATGAGCCACTCAAGTAGGAACAAACTTTATTTCCAAAACTCCCGTGAATGCCACGCATGTGGCCTTCTCCCGGGACACACTACACCAACAGGAAATCCCTCCTCCGGAATTCCCTCCTAAGGCACTTCCCCAATCCAGGAGAGCTCCAAAGTAGCAGGCCAGCAGACAGCAGGGGTCTAATCTCCAATTGAATGCACTTCTTAACATAATCATTATCATCTCAATGGCTTGCTGGCATCACCTTTCAACCAAAAATGCCATGTGTCATTCCTACTTGGCTATGGCTCTCAGCAGCCTATATGTGAAAATACCATGAAAATGGGACTTGGTTGGTTTACAGAAATAAAAAGTGCCATCTATTCCTAATGGCAGGTGTTTGGTTTGGCAGAGTGTGTCTGGGTCGTAGTGCTGCCAATGGGTGTATTAAGTACATTGATATCAGATACTATGATGAATGATGCTGTGTGACTTTAAGCCATAACAAACATACTGAAATCTACTTCAAAAAGTAAATTTTTATGATGATATCAGTTTTTTAAAGTGTCATAAATATTCAGAGAGTAAATATATGGAATACTTACTCTGAGTTAGAAAAGTGTGTTTTAAGATTTTTGACTCAAATATATGAAAGGAAGTCTGTTTATCATACTTAGAAACTTAGTTGTATAAAAGTAACCGTATTTATTTAGCATTCTACAGAAAAATGGAGCCAGAGCAGCCTTCGGGGGTGCAGAGGCTGGGGCAGGAGGCGGCTCAGACAGGCCATCCACCATGTCCCTGCAGCTAAGCTGGCCGCTCCTCTCTCTACACGAAGAGCCATCTCAGTGTTTATAATGTGGTTTCTATGAATATGACATTGATGCTACCAAAATAAATGTCTTTAAAAAGCAACCACAGGCTTCCACGGGAACACAGAGTACTCGTGGCCTAAGGTTCTTCCTGTGGGAGAAGCTTCCAGTTCACTGAAGGATCAAGTTCATCATCAAAAACATCCAGCTCCTGCTCCTTGGAGAGCTCCAGGAAAACCTGAAAGGGAGGGGCGAGCCCAGAGAGGCACCTGTCACTCTGCCTCCTGCGGCTCTGAGGAGGCAGAGCAGGCACATCTCACACACTCAGGTTCCACAGATGGTGCAAATCCCGGAATGGGACCCACCTGCTCCAGGGTGGACTGGGAGAGGCTGTACTCCTCCAGGTGGAAGCTCTGTTTGACTGTGGGAGGATGGACAAACATTAGCGGATCATGTATCTTTATATCCAGATGGTCTCGTAAGTCAACGTGTAGTACATATAATACGTTTTTTTTTTTTTTTGACAATTTCAATTTTTGGTGAAGATAATATTTATTCATGACTTAAACACATCATCCAGTTAAAAACAAACTGAGAAGTTTACTTATATTTTGGGGGAAATAATGGCTCTTGTTAGGCTTATAGGCTGTGCAGTTTTTGAAATCTGGATTTAAGGGAGCACATGAGGCTGATAAGGCTTTCTTCCCGGCATGGGAGCCGGTGTTTTTGCTCATCCAACACAGGAAGATGCGGAAAGAAGACACATTTTGAAAAAGGTCGCCTCTGATTATACAGAATATCTGAGGTTTCCTAGGGAGTGGCTGTGTACAGGGGGCTCTTTCTAAAAGCCACTGCAGCGACCTCTTAGTTAGATTGAAAACCCTTCTTGTTGACCAAAATAGATGGTGAAGGGCAGTTAGAGTTTGGATAGGAGCCCAGCAGAATGAAAATATGCTGGTTCAAGTTTGAGAGGTGTACTGGGATTGGTGCCAATCTAGGGAGTGCAGGAAATGACTACATGGCTTGGAAGGTTGGGTGCTCAGCTCAGAGAATGGAAAGAGGATTGTCAGCATGAATGCAGGCAGATGCTATCAACAGGAGTCACAGGGGATCGAATTCTCTTCCTTAGGGCAGGTGACAACTGTGTGAAGATATCACAGAGCAGTGACAATTAAAACAGTACAGAGTGGAGTTCTAACCAGCACCACTCCAGGTTGCAGAGTGCAAGGGCTAAAATGGCAAGGAGAACCTGACCCTCTAATAACACATGGGGTGTGGTCAGATGAAGTGCAATAGACCCAAGAAGATTGTTTCAGTGGCCAGACGGAGCCAGTTTCTTCATATACTGCCCAAGGCAATAAAACAATATGCCAACTGATAGAAAATTGAATTTTGAGTATATAGGCATGTTCCAATAGAAAGCATTTTCTTTAAATGTACAAATAATTAAGTTTGGACTTAGGTTGTGCCAGTATATATGCAAAACCACATGGAAAGAAAGCCCCTCAAAGCAAAGATAAAAATCACTTCCAACATTCTCTGCCACACACAGACTCAAAATGCCTATGATTCTGGTGCTCCTAAAATTCAATTTGAGATTTCAATTTTTAAATTTAATGCATTAGGTCACATTTCATTTTTCACAGGGATAGATTGTATGTAATTCAGAGATATCTTCTTTTCAGGGTCTTATTTCAAAGTCACGGTACTTACGCTTCTCTAATTTGAAGAAAGCCTGGGCTAAGGGTTGCACGTCCTCCACTGGTAACTTATAAACCATCAAAGAAGAGTACCTGAGAAGAGAGGAGAGACCACCCAAGGCGAGTGTCAACTACCTGTCAACATTGCTCTGGTCTTTCTACCTTTTATAAACATGGTTAAGAATGCTTAATGTTGAGACCCTGCCTTAAAATAAAACAAAACAAAAAGAATTTGGGAGGTAGCTCAGTGGTAAAGTATCTCTGGTTTCAATCCCTAGTGCCAAAAAAAAAAAAATGTTTAATGTCATATCAGATGGTATCAGGTTGAACAGCTGATCTTTAGAGTTTCTTCATCTTATTTAACTGAAAATTTATTTCTGTAACTAGCAGCTCCTCATTCCCCTACCAGCTCTGTCCCTGGAAACAACCCTTCTACTTTGGGATTTTATAAACTTGACTATTTTAGCTATCTCATAAGTGGAATCATGCAGTATTTGTCTTTATGTGACTGGCTTATTTCATTTAGCAGAAAGTCCTCAAGGTTCATCCATGTTGTTATATATTGCAGAATTTCCTTCTTTTTAAAAGTGGAATAGTATTCCATTGTAGGTATAAAATATAACAGTTTTTTTAAGAATCCGTTCATCTGTTAGTGGACATATATGTTGTTCTCATGTCTTAGCTATTCAAAAACAGTGCTGCTTCAGTGCAACCACTCTGGAAAAAGTATGGAGATTCCTCAGAAAACTTGGAATGGAACCACCATTTGACCCAGTTATCTCACTCCTCAGCATATCCCCAATGGACTTAAAGTTAGCATATTCGAGTGTAGGAGGCCATCTTCACACGTGATTCAAGTTATCTCCCTGGCTGGGCGAGAGGCACTTAGACACATCTGTGTCCAGAGCTTTCCCCACATTTCTGGGTTCCGAGGGCTTGTCCATGTGGAGGCGTGCCTGGCTACAACCCCTGAAGAACCAATCATCTCACCTGACCTTGGGACACTGCCCCCCCTTATTCTTCATTGGATGAGATTTTCCCCAGAATTTTTTGTTCCCCAATAGAAGTCCACTCCTTGGCGTGTTCTCTCTTTCTCACTGGCCTCTTCAGTAAATCTCCCTACTCTAATAGGTAGCTTGAGGCTGGGGGTACAGGAAACCATCCTGGAGCTGGTTTAAAGATAATTAGAGTCTGTCTCTTTAATTCAAACTCCCTTTTGGATTTCTCAGGAAGTCAAACCTTCACTTATGAAGCCTATGCTGGCCTCGGGCTAAATTAGAGTGATGCAGCCACATCAATATTGATAGCAGCTCAATTCACAATAGCTAAGCTATGGAACTAACCCAGGTGCTCTTCAATAGATGAATGGATAAAGAAAATGTGATATGTATATACAATGGAACATTTCTCAGCCATAAAGAAGAATGAAATTGTGGATTTTGCTGGTAAATGGATGGAACTGGATACTATCATGCTAAGTGAAATAAGCCAATCCCCCCAAATAAGCCATCTCTGATATGTGGATGCTAACATACAATCAGGAGGAGGGGAGAATAGAAGGTCTTAGATTAGACAAAGGGGAATGAAGGGAAGGGAGCAGAGATGGGATTAGGAAAGACAGAGAATGAATTGGACATAACTTTCCTATGTTCATATATGGATACACAACCAGTGAAACTCCACATCATGCACAACCACAAGAATGGGGAGTTGCACTCCATATATGTGTAATATGTCAAAATACATTCTACTGTCACATATAACTAAAAAGAATAAATAAACAAATTTAAAAATAAACAGCGCTACTTCAATGAACATGGGAGTTCAGATCTTTTTTTGAGATCTTGATTTTATTTTTTGTGTATATATACCTCAAAGTGAGATTGTTGGGTTATATGATTATGGTAGCTCTCTCTCTCTCTCTCTCTCTCTCTCTCTCTCTCCTTCCTTCCTTCTTTCTTTCCTCCCTCCTCCCCCACTTCCCCTCTCTCTCTCACTCCCCCTGCCTTTCTTTCTTTTTGGAAGAACCTCCATACTGTTTTTCATAGTGGCTGTTCCATTTTGCATTTGCACCAACAGTGTGCAAGTGTTCCAATTTTTCCACATCTTTGCCAATAGTTGCCTTTTTTTTTGTTTCAATAGTAAGTATTCCAACAGGTGTGAGGTGACCTCTCATTGTGATTTTGATTAGCATTTCCCAAATTATAAGTGACACTGAATGCTTTTTTCATATACATGTTGTGCGTCGTCTTTGGAGAAAGGTCCGTTTGAGTCATTAAAATCAGATTGTTATTATTTTGTTATTCCAGTATAGGACTTTCTTATAGATTTTGGATGCTAACCCCTTATCAATCAGATACATAGTTTGCAAATAGTCCTCCGCCCTGCGGGCTGCCTTTTCACGGTGGATTATTTCCTTGGATGTACAGGATCTTTTTAGTTCGTGGAAACCCCACTTGTTTATTTTTGCTTTCGTTGCCAACACTTCTGGTGTCCTATCCATGAACACATCCCCAAGACCAATATCACAGGGTTTTCACTTACATTTTTTTTCTAGGAATTTTATAGTTTTATGTCTTAGGCTTAAGTCTTTAATCCACTTTTAATTGATTTTCATGTATGGTGCAAAATGGGGTCCAATTCTATTCTTCTGCACGTGAATATCTAGTTTCCCCAAAACTATTTGATGAAGAGACTGTCCTTTTCCCACTGTGTATTTCTGGCCCCTTTGTTGAGGCCCAACTGACCATATTGGCATGGATCTCTTTCTGGGCTCTCTGTTCTCTCCCATTGGTCTGTACTTCTGTCTTTATATTCGTATCACAGTGTTTTGATTACTGTCGTTTGATATCTGGGTCTTTATTTCAGTAGAGTGTGCTTGGTGTGAATGAAAAGTCTAGGGTGAATCTCTAACCAGAAGTGGGGTGGTTCCCCAAGAGGAATAGCTGCAGGGAGGGAGAGTAAGGCAGATCTGTGTCCTTGGCGTCTTGCACGGAAGTGAGCATGTACGGAGCAGATGTTCTTCCAAGACTGTGCAGAATCTCCTCCCACCTAACTTTCTAAGCTGAACACCTGATCCTTGGCTTCCTCCTTAAATTACATTCTGAAACTGTCAACTCTTCAAGTTCCCCAACAAGGGTAAAATCTAGGTGTATCTTGCAGGACCTCCACACCTCTTCTCCCCCACCAGGCTCACACTGTCCTCCTACTGTACAGTAATATCATTGAGCTTCTGATTGGGAGATCAGGATTTCTGTAAATAATGCCAGCAATAGTAATTTTAAATACTCTATTTTTCAGATAAATGTTTGTCTCTCTAGCATTTGAAAATCTTATATTTAGATTTTATTTGGTAGGATAGCATTTCATATGGTTATAGGGTATCTATCCTCATCTTTTTGATTCATTCCCTGAACCTGTGTGATAGAGTTCCACGCAGTCACAGGCACACATTGAGTTATAGCATTACTTTTATATTTATACTCCACTGTAGAAACATATTTTTCTGCCTTGTCATTATGACTTACTCCTTTTCATTTTCCTTTTTCTCTCCTAACTCCTAGATAATTTCTCCTCTTCAGGAAATTTGAAGTGTGAAAAACGACCCTAAAGTTAATCCTTGACTTTGGCTATATTAATTTTCATCAGAATGGTACCATTATGCAAATCCATATAAAATTCAAAGTATTAATAGCTTTGAAACAAAACGATTAGATTGACATCCTGGTTGTGTCACTTATTAGCTTAGTCATGGCACCTAATCTGTCTCCCCATCAATTTTTTCCCTCTTTATACAGATAATAATTCATCTATGAAACACCAGACTCTCACAAAACTTTTGAAATTATCTCCTTTTCTTTGGAATAACAGTATCTACTTTGAAAATCTCTGCAAGGATTCAAGAAGATGACCAGAGACGTGGATAGTACCTGGCACACGTGGCCGAGGCTTTTACACCACCTCTCCCTTCTCTGACTTACTTCCTACAGTGTCCAGTGAATAATCTTTCTTTGACATTTCCTTTACAAATCGATGTAACTAACAGGGCAAAGAGGACATTTGGAACCATCTTTACCTTTCCTGCCGAGCAGCCTGGGGGAAAAGCCTCAGGATTTCTGCATGGAGGGCCTCCACCTGTGTGAGGGTCTTCACCTTCATCTCCAACAGGTAATCTTTGCCAAATTTGCTTTTTAGGTGTTGGATGGAGCCAATACACCTAGAGGTCAGAGGAGCATGAAGTCATAAGAGGAAGGAAGAAAAGGCGTATGGTGCAATGTTTAAGACCCTTGGTTTGCTGCTGGCCAATCCCAAGGTCCTCATGTTAAGCCTAGGTGCAGCCGCATAGTGATCTCTCCCAGTCCACAGGAAAAACCTCCAGACATGCACCTCGTGGGTCACCTGTGGCCTCATGACAGGCTCTCACCTCAGCCTTCCAGACACCATGATGGCCACGCGATCACACACTGCCTCTGCCTCCGCCATGTAATGGGTGGTCAAGATGGCGCCCCTCTCTGTGTTCCTAATGATGGCCTGGATTGCCTGCCTGTATTGTCAGGAGAGTATTTGTAATTTAGCAAATCTTTTTTTTATTAGTCATAAATAGATAGAAAAAAAAAAAAGAAATCTTCACTGGGCCTGAATGGGAATAGTTAGCACAAGAGATTAAGCAAGGGAGGACTCAAGAAGACAGGGAGGATGGGCAAGGGCGAGCCAGGTGAGAGCTGCTGAGCCGGAAGGTGCAGAAGGTGCGTTGGAGAGGGGCGTTTACAGAGAGCGTTGTTATGACAAGGCTGCATTGAGAGAGAAATGCTCAGGAAGAAAGGCTGCGTGGAGAACAGAAGGACACAATCATCAACAGTGTGGTCCCGACCTGGTGGGAAGAAAATACACGCACAGTAAATAGACACAACAAGATGAACAGTCCCAATGTAAGGAGGACTACTGTTCTCACACAAGTTCTGGGTACCACCACGGGAGTGGTACAGAAACGTCCATACTAACCTAAGCCAGGTACTGAGCCACGGTAGTACCCAGAGTGAGCTCCTTCAAGCCCTATTGATGCTTATTCTTCCTTCAATGAAAAATGATTGTGAAATGTTATCAGGGAAACTTTTTTTTGTCAAATATTGGTTTTACTAAGGAAATTGATATGTGTGTGTGTGTGTGTGTGTGTGTGCGTGTAGATAGATCTACAGATATAGATATAGATATTTACATTGAACAATTTAAGAGACAATTTGTAAAGGAGAAAAACAGTTCACACACTCCCTGCCAGGTGGTCTGTACCAGCCCCCATGGGGGGTAATGCTCCTCACCACATCTGCTGCTGCCCCTCTGGGTCCATTCCGGTGGATGGCTCATCCAGAAGTATCACTGACGGGCTCCCCAGGATGCTCAGCATGAAGCACAGCTGGAACGAGAGGGGCAGTCTGTCCTGCACCTGTCTGCAGGGCGCACAGAGCCACCTGAGCCCTGTCCCATACCTTTCTCTTTATTCCGGCTGACAAGGTCTTCACGGCAACCTTCAGCTGATCCTGCAGCTTGAACGCATCCACCAACCTGAAGGAACCCAGCAGAGCCTCAGTCTGCTCCCCAAGGCCAGCTGAGGGGAGGGGAAGCTGGGAGGGCCAGGGTGGGGAGCAGAGCTCAGAGGCCAAGTGGTGGGGGAGGGGAGTGCATATCACCCTCTGGTCGGATCCCCACCCACAAAGACAGTGCTTTTTTGAAAGATATCCAAATTATTGTTCCATCGTTTAAACTGCAGTCTTTTTGATAAAGTTTACTAATGAATTTTCTCTCCTTGTTTAATAAGAGAGAGAAAAAACAATGTTTATCAATCTGAGTAAACCAGTTTCCAGATGGGCATCCACCCAGCACGACCTGGGTGGGTGTTTACACCCCCGGTGCTGAGTTTCCCGTGGATGCTGTCACTCCAGTCTTCTCCCCTCCCTGACACAGAAGCTGCAGGCGCCTCGTGTACCGTGCAATGGCGAGCTCAGCATCACCTCTGCTCAGCCCCTTCACGGTGGCAAACACCTCCAGGTGCTCCCTCACGGTCAGGTTGGGCCACAGCACATTCTCCTGAGGACAGTACCCCAGGAACCCAGGGGCATCCCCTCCACTGCTCCCTTGGAGTAGCACCTGTGCATAAAGGGTCTGACTCAGAGCCTACATTCGGCGGTACTTCTCGGAGTCCCTCCAGCGCAGCCTTCTCTTCACCAACTTAGGTAGGCTGCAGGGCCACCTGGAGTTTGATGATCTGTGATCATGTGCATGGGAGAAAGCTTGTCAGGGTCAGTGCCTGTAAATCAACGTGTGCAGCCAGCGTTGTAATCCGAGTTGAACACCAAGGATCCCACAAGTGTGGTCGCCCTGCCATCGTGGTCCCCAGTGATGGCCAATGTTTTCAACACTGACTGAATAAGGCCCCTTAATTTAATGACCCACTCTTTAGCTTTGCTCATGGATGAAATGTCTCTCGGTGCCTCCTACATGATGAATGCTGTGCTGCCCACCAGGACAATGGACGGCGGGGTAATCAGTGCCATGTGGTTTGGAGTTTTCAGTCTATCGAGTGGATCAGGGAATGGAGAAATGAGTGGACAGAGCCAAGATGGGCCAGAAGGGGTGCTGGGGTGGACATTTATAAGCCTGGGTGGAGAAGAACAGGGGAAGGGATTTTGGTGTGGATGTTCAGGGAACCTGTCTGCTGAAGGGGTCATTTCAGCAGAAGAGAAGGTGCCAGTCACGGACGAGGCTGGGGCCAGGGGATCTGAAGCAGAGCAAAGGCTGAGAGCAAAGTCCCATGAAGGCATGAAGTTTTTCTTGGACCCGAGGCAGAGGCAGCAGTCTTGCAGCAGAGCGAGCAAGGGGAGAGGGACAGAGGTGTAGCAGAAGGACATGGCAGTCCACTCCTGCCACCACCCATAAGACAAGGGGGAGGTGACTTGCCAGTCCCAGAGCAAGGTTAGCAAGAGAATGACATGGCCGAGAACATCCCGCTGGTTGATCCCATTCAGCTCATTTCTGGACGTGCCAATGGCTGACTGTTTTTCAGACCTTACTTGGGTTTTAAAACATTTTGTCCCAATATAATCAAGGAGCAGTTATGTCTCCTTTTTTCGCATGCTTAATAAGAAATTAAATGTTGACTTAGGGTCCAGGTGGTGACTGAGGTGAAGGGCCGTCACTACAGAAGCAGGGAGTCCAGTTAGGGTTTGCTGACTCACCAACGTTTACTCAAAGGTCCCCTTGGTGAACACCTGCTCTCACTAGGCAGTGGCGGTGGCATCTGAGGCTGGCGAACACCTGTGCTCTCTCCTCTTAGTAGGCTACTTGTCAGTAGTACTCCTGGCTGTGCGTTCCCTCTGGGCTTGACCACCCACCCCTTTCCATGGAGCAATTCCACAGACCTCCTCCTTTATATTTGGTCCTGTGCTCCCCCTGGACATACTTTCTCAAAGGAGTTTTCAAGATTCTGCCAGAGAATCTCAGAGAAGAGTTTTATTTCTATCCCATGATGTCTCTCCCTTTGATAAACCTGAGCTTGCCTGGCCACTTCAGTAAATGAAATTGAAGTACCAGTCCACTTCTCATCCCTGTGGCTTATTTGTCACCATTCACTAAAAACATTCCAAGAAATAGTATATTTTCATTAAAAAAACATATTTCAGGAACAAAGTGCTTTGTGAAGGACAATGATGATAACCAATAAATATTTTTGGGGTTTCTTAAAGCAATTTAACTCAAGATCAAAATATTACATATTGGAAAGATGATGATGCTCATGGATTTTTGATTTCTGATCTGATGCAGAAAATTCTTACTGCCTTTGACATCATGGATAATTACTCCCTTTCAGGGCTTCAGTTTTGAGTGTAGCTCTGTGCCAATGTTTAAAATATTCTTCTATGTACTACATTCTACATATTGGTCTATCATGTAATGACTGAGTGGCATCTTGCTGTTTATAAAATTGTCACAGCTTACAAACTTATTCTGAGCACCACTCGATGACATATGTCCCATATAATTCACCTACCTGTCCAGCAGTTGATTTAGTGTCTCCAGTTATCACCTTAATGGATGTACTTTTACCAGCTCCGTTGTGTCCTAACAACCCTAAAACTTCACCTGGAAAAAAAAAATGGTGACAATGTGATTTAATTGTAATGGTAAAATTAAGAATAATAATCTAAAGTCTCACTATGTGACTAATATTTGCCGTGTGTTTTGTAGGTAGTATCTCATTTCAATGTTACAACCATCCTGAGAAATTATCATAATCTCTTCTTATGTATTTGGGGACAAAAACTCTCAAAAATGAGGTTATGTACCCAACGTCACATTGATGGGGAGTGGCAGAGCCACTCTTGGAAGCCAGGAGTGTCAGAGTCTGCCTCCTGTGATCCTAACCACTGTGAGACAATGACACAAATTGAGGCCATCGACCACCTCTTGGTTGAGATTACAGAAGATGCTGGAGCCTCCCCAGCCCGTTCTCTTGTGAAAAATAATGACCATGAGGAAGCCAACTGTGTTTATTCAAGAACAACATCCTGGCTCCAGTGGGTCCCTTGAACAGGCTCAACATAGACGTGACTGTGCCCCTAATCATGGGGCAAGCGAATTAATTTAACTTAGGAGTGAGACATGTGAAAAGAGCTGTCGAGGCCACCCTCCACGACCTGCAAGTGAATTCAGACATGGTGCCTAAGCACTTCTCCCCAGGAACCTCGGAGCTCTAAGGAGCCACCCCTGGGGAAGTGTCCAACCTTTCCTGACACAGAATGAGACATTCCTGGTGGCTACTTTGCTCTTCCTCTTAGAGAAGCAATGCTTCTTCTTTCCCGCGTACTCCTTGCGTAGACAGCTGGCGACAATGACTGGCTTCTGTGAAGGTCAAGTGAATCGTGTCAGACCTCTGTTCTCTCCACTAACAGCATCAGCTCTCTCCCCGTTGCTTTGACCCTCTGCCGCCCAGGCCTGGCATCAGAGATGTCTTTCTGCTAGTAGGGGATGTGCGTATTGGTCGTTCTCCTAGACTCGCACTTACTTTTGGAGAGGAGACAGTGTCATTTTCCTCTCCTACAAAAGTTGCTACTCCGGAGCACATTATTTCATACAGCCTGCCCGACGCCTTGGAGCAGGAGCAAAGGGAACTGGAAAAGCACTTGATTGTCTCAGCCTCAAAGGACAACACTGCGTGCCCTGGCTGGGATCTGACTCTGAATTTTGTACTGTGCACTTTCTCCAACAGGTAGGGACATGCATTGCTTCTTCGGGTTTCTGAAAGCCTCTCCTGGCTTTCCTCATTTCAATTGCACTTGGCTTCATATATACTCTAAGAAACACACAGAAGGCTAACTTGACTTTCCATCTGCCCATTAGATGGGAAAATGGCGACAACCTATTAAAGAAGCCATCCTCATGTAAGGCTGAAAGAAAATCAAGTGGTTTGAGAACTGGTGGATGCATACATCACCAAACGTACATATAATGTGATGAAAGAGCCACTTTACATGTTTTACCTCATTAAAGTCTGTGGAATTCAAGGCATCAGCCGTTCTCAGTCTTTCCATCTGAACATCTTCATCCTCCTCTTGGGGTTCTTCTGGATTTTGACACACATCACCACTTTTTGGAGAAATTCTAGAGTTGAACACATCCATTAACAATTGACTTCTGGCCTCCCTCCTGGTATTTAGAACACTGCATTCTTTCAAACTTATGCTTGAGGAGGCTGCACAGTTAACAAACCACCATCACCTCCCTTCGGTGCAGTAAGCTCTTTCTTACTCCTTTGTAAGCTCCCTGCTTCTGTTAACAGCAGGACTGCCCTGAGCAACCCTCTCATCTCAGGTAGCTTGCATTCTGCATACCTAGAGAAATAATATGTTTTTTCTATTTCAGAGGGGTAACTGAAGCCCATTAACTGACAAAGAATTTTTATATCATAGCTCCATGAAGCAATTTTTCTGAGAATTTTAGCTCAGACCCCAACACGTTGGTATTATGTTCTTATGGGGAAAATGAGCCAGATTCTTTGGAATCAGGACTGGTTCAGAAAATATAAAATAGATGCTTGGTCCATCATGAAGCCTGGCCATTTCTTTGGAATCCATGCATGTTTATTCTTTCTTGCCATCCTAAGTCTGGCCTGTCACATTCAGAACTCGCCTGTTTCTGGTCTCTTTCTCTTCCCTTGATTTCCCTGTTGGCAGTCACTCTCTGACTCTCTGTACTAGTGAAAGATGAGACCTAAATGGTACAGGAGACACAGAGGGTCACGGTAGCATCGCTGAATGGTTCACAGAAGTCACTGCCACTAAGTCCCATCTATACCTGAACCAGTCTGTGGTCCACCATCTGACTGCTCACTAACTCATGTCGTTGGCCTGTTGGCCACACTATTTCCTCTCCCTGGATGCATAGCATTCCTCCAACCACCAATCTATTCAGATCAATTGTTCCTTAAATGGAACCAGCCAGATTTACCTTTTTGCGGGTGCTCCACAGGACAGTGTTGGATAGAGCCTTCCACCCACCCTCAGTACTGGAGATTAAACCCAGGTGTGCTCTACCACTGAGCTATATCCATGGACCTTTTTATTTATTTGCTTTTAAATTTTGAGACAGTCACGGTCTTGCTAAATTACGCAAGCTGGCCTCAAACTGACAAGCCTGTGGCCTTGGCATCCCCAGTAGCTGGGATTCCCCATGTGGGCCCCCAGTCCCAGCCTGGAGATTTTTGTATCTAATATTTCAGGTCTGTTTCCTGCCCTAGATTGCAATCTTTGGATTAGGTATCTGAAGTCTCTTTATTTGTACTGGTACGTTGTTCCTACCCCATCCCAGCCTAGCACAAGGCATGTCTTTGTGAATGGATTACTTCACATACAAGAGAAATATCTTAAAACATTGATCAATGAAAGAAAAGAATCCATTTGATTTCTTCCAACCTAAAGAAGGGATCCTTTCCCATGGGTTTCTTTTCAAATTTCCATTCCAGACATCGGAGAATAAAAAGAAAAATGATAACATGAAGGAAGGGCTGGAAATAAAGAGAGAAAAGAACAATTAGAAACACAAAAAGATCATGGTTTAAGTATCAGCGATGAACTAGGAGTTAGTGGACTTTACACAAATGTATTTAGGGAAAGCATTACAAATTTCCAATAGCTAGTAGGTAAATCAGGATGCTATCATATTAATCTTCAATCTTATTTACAAAACCACCAGAAACAATTACAATTATGTGATATTGCTACATCATTTCAATCGAGGTGTTCTCAAAATTTAGAAGTACATTATCTTCTCAGTTCATCCTTGTAAAATAACTTTCCCAGATTTTATAAACATTAAATCTCCATAGACCACAGATATTGTATCTCTGCTTTAATTAAAAAACAAACAAACAAACGAACACTTCAGAATGTGTTTAAGAACTGAGATTGTTGTGTACAGTAAAAAGCACAATAATTACAAAGGAAGAGTGTGCTCTTACAATTAGGAAGACCAGAAATAGTTCTCCAGTATGTTGTTCATCATCGAAGACAGTAAACGTGAAAAGCTGCAAGAGGAAATAAAACCGTTAAAAAGGAAGTTTTTCATTGCATGCATCTTATCCTCATCAATTTGAATCACCCCCAAACAGCCCTGCTAGCATTTTCTCGGATTTTCCAAGGAGTGTCAGGCAAGTGTCCATCCCAAATGGCCTAGTGAGGCCTGACCTCCTTCCTCCTAGGGTCCCTGAGCTTTTGTTTGAAGCAATAGAATGTATCCATCCCTGATGGCCTGGTGAGGGAATCCGGGGGATCTGAGCCAGCCTCCCAGGACCGAGGCCACACTGTGCCTTTCTATGCCCACTGTTTCTCTCATAGCATCCCTTCCCTTCTGTTCCCTTCCCACTGAACCTCTTCACTCTTGCACCTTCCTCTCTCCTTTTTTTGTAGCAGCTGGCCAGAGGAAAAGGGACTGTATTCATATTGGATGCTTCTCTAGAATCCTGAAGGCTCAAGGGTTAGGGGCACTTGACTCACTTGCTTCTAAAGCTGAGCATGCCTGAGAGAATGACCGTGAAGGCTGCTCTCTTTCCAACACTCATCCCCTTCCTCCTGGCCTCTTAACCAGGGCCACATTTTCTATTACAGGTCAGTTGGAACACATTGTCCCATAAAGAGAAAATCACTGGAATCCACGAGGTGGAAAATTTTAAGCTTCCTGCATGATCTGCATGTTGCAGAACCCCAACACAGACTCAGCCTTCATAGCTGGTCATGTGTTTCTCACACTGGGTCAGACAGGGGCATTACTCACATGAAAATATAAGAACAGACAGCCAATCAGTGTGGCTTGTGGTACTAAAAAAGTGATGAAAAATAGTGGAACACTTTCAGAGTTTTCCAACACACATATAAGCACAGAGGATACAGTGACCTGGGGAAAACACAAATATGCTTGTTAATCTCTCTGAATCTCAATGTATGTTCCAAATCGAGGAGCAGCTCATCTTAAAGATATTGCATTCTGAATTTTAACTCCAACCTCATGACCCAAACTGAAATCAACACACATCTCCATTAACATTTTCTTGAGTGACATAAATAAATTCCTTGGGCCTAGAGCATCATGAATAAGATATGACTGGATAAACTTAGAACCCAATGCGCAGAATATTTTCATTACAGAAAAGCAATAAAAAGTTGGCATATAGTGCTTCTTTGGGATAAAACTCAGAACAGTCAATGAGCAATAAACATAGGGAAAAATTGAAATTGATATTTTTACAGGAACAACACCATCAACAATGGAAGGAGACTTCTGGCGACTCTCTCAGTTCGGAAAGGTAAGCATTCACCAACCCGGAGTGGCTTAGGCAAACGTGTAAAACACAAAATTCAGGGACAAGAGAAAGTCACAGGAACATCCCAAGCCCTGGATCTGTCTCCTCCAAAACCTTGCAAGGGCTTCTCAAACCTTTAGCGCTTCTGATTTCTTTGTCTCACAGATCATCATTTTTTGTGGCTGTGAGAATATTTTTCTTTTTCTTTGTGTTAAAGGCACCCATGGCTTCTCACAGCCTAGAGAATAAATTCCTGAGCACATTCTTTAAGGCTAGCCATGTGCAAATTGATACACCATGATGAGGACCCCCTGTCCTCCAACTTGATTCCATGCACAGCCTCACAGATGGTGAGCCATTCCTAGGACAAGCTTGGCTTCTCTCCTGCAGGCCTGCTCACCCATTATCCACTACAGGCATCTCTGTGCTTCCCTCTATGTGTTGAAATCTTGCTCTTCTTGAGGTTTCACTTTCTTATTTGGGGGGTGGGGAGGACTGAGAATTTGATCTCAGGGTCACTTAACCACTGAGCCACATCCCCAGACCTTTTTATTTATTTATTTATTTTATTTTGAGATGGCATCTTGCTAAGTTGCTTAGGGCCTCACTAAGTTGCTGAGGCTGGCCTCAAACTTGTGATCCTCCTGCCTCAGCCTCTTGAGCCACTGGGATTACAGAGGTGTGCTAACATGCCCAGCTAGGTTTCACTTTCTAAAGAAAATCTCTGCTTTCATTTTCATAGGTAACACCCTTCTCTGGTTTCTACAAGCATCTTATCACTCCATTGTGTAACAGACTTTTAAGATAGAATATAACTCTGCAGGCAATCTTTTCTTACCACCCAGTTTTAATAAGTGGCTATTTATTATCTGCCTTTCCTCTGAGAACTCTTTCAGGATGAAACTTATATATTTAATATCTCTTTTTTTCCCTATTATTAGTCTTCATTTGTGACACACTTTGGTGGAAGTCAGTAGGTACTTATTGAAGTAATAAGTTACTTTTTGTATCCTGAAGTCACAGAAAATTATATTACTCACATGTTACACAAAGTTTCCCTCCTAATTTAGACAAAAGAAGTGTGGTTTTGTGGAATTAATTTTTTCTTAGGCAGTTTGGAGAAAGTACATTCTAGTTTTAACTATGCTAGTAGTGGAATGTGTAATTGCTTAAGTTTGTGAAGGGCTTTGGATTTTCTTGTTTTGCAGTAAAACAAAGATGTAGATAGTCTCCAGACTTCCTTTTAGCTCAAAACTTATAATTCTAGAAACAATTTGGTCACCTTTAAAGAAAGACAAGAATGGAAATGGGATGGGGGAAAGATGCAGATTTTGAAAAGAATCCACATGTGAGGAAAATGTCAACTATTTTAGACTGCGATATTAATTTATTATTCTACTGAGGGTAAAATTTAAAATATTGATTCAAATCATAGGCTAAATATATAAGTGTTCACAAGAAACATACTTACAACATAGAAGCAAAATGACCAAATACCACTATTTTTTTTCCCCTTGCGAAAGGTGAATGAAATCACATATGTCAAGAAGATAAGGGATATGGCATACCCAACAGCACACAGGATCTGAAATCAACAGGAATGTGAAATCAAACACAAATGCAATCTCGGAGGACATTTCGTCTCCACAACATTGTTATGGCACAGGATTTGACAGTCACTGAATTTATGACAACATGCTACCAATAAAAGAGTTTGAATATTCAAATCCCCTAATTAAATAAAAATGCCATTTGCTTTATGGATATCGTCACTTACTTGAATGAAATAATTCACAAGCGTAAATACAGTCTCTTGGGAGTTCAAGACGTAATCCATTAAATACATAAAAAGGAAAAACAGGCAGTACAGCGGCCAGTCCACCAGCGCCTGCCCGAGCCAGTAGGCGGAAGGAAAGAGGCCCGAAATCCGCAGCAGCGACCTCACGCTGTTCTGGTTACGAGAGAGCAAAGACACAAGAGGACCTTTCAGCCTGAGTCTTCAGATAATGCGGGCCAAGTTAGAGACTGTTGAAACAAAACCCTTATTTGTGGTAGCTCTGGATCATGGCTCGTGCAGATTATTTGTGGACACGAATGTCCATCTGCTGCTTTAATGAAGGACACTAATAAGGAATACGACAAAGACCTCAGAATAACCGAGGCTAGAGGGCTGCGTGGACGATGGGTGACCTCGTGGCTCAGAGGGCAGGGGGAGGCGGAGTCCATCTGTCTCAGTCGCTTGCTTCCCACCAGGGACTCCTGTTCTGTCCCTCTGTGAAGTTCTGCATAGGTAATACTAGGTAGGATGCAGTATTAAACTACCACAGTTTTCAAACACCCCAGAAAACATTCATAATTAAATGTGACTTGATTAATTACATATACCATATAAGACATTCCCATGTAATATATAATAGTATTAGTATGTTAATTATACATTATACCTAGTAGTATATAATACATATATAATTATAACATATAATGTATACAGCAATATATAATTTCAATATAAATATATAATTACTGTGGACACTATTAATTATAAATTTTATAAAATTCATATATCATATATTGGGTGTAAGTTATGTAATTAATATTATTAAGCTATCACCATGTTAATTATCACATATTATTAGTATTGTTACATATCATGCATAATTAAATATATTTTAATTATACATTGTGTATAGTATGCATGCTATACACCATTAAATATAGTATTGTATTTTATATACTTTATATATTTCATATAGAAGTATATAATCACACAAGTCACATGTAATCATGGGTATATAATTGCTTTATGCTTTCATCTGAATAAAATAAGTGAGGGTGGTTCTGTCATAGTCCACATTCATATACTCACTACCCATCCAAATACGTATGTATATGTACATAAAAGAGAATCATAAATATAAATATGATTTGTATTTCTTGTTATTCTCTGAAAAAACACATTAAATTATGTATTTTCAAACTACATGACAATTGATGTGATTTTAGCACACTTATACATTGAACTATTCTAGTAATGTGGAATCATTTTTTTTCATTTTAAAAAACATCTAAATTCAGGTGTTGGTGGGCTCTGATTAGTTAGGTGATGCTCCTAACTAATTTGTAATGTGACCTGAAAATTCATATCAAAGTCTCCCAACATCACACAGGTCCATTCAGGTGGGAGAATGGATCAGGACTTGGTGATGACTAGATACACTGGGACGAGAGGAAGGAAGGATCAACTTGGGTTGCTGGGAGGGTGACAGAGCACCTGGTACTTCTGTTGAAGAACACAGAAAATAGGAAGGGGTGATGTGTTTAAGAAAATCCCAAATTCAGTTTTGCAAGCATGAAATTTGATACTTCTCTGATACTTACAAAGGAAATGCTGAGAGGGAATCTAGAGTCACATTGAAGGTCAAAATAGAGGTCAAATTAGAGATGGTTCATGGAGTCCAATCTGTGAGTGAGCAGCAGAGAGGGAGGATCCGAAACCCTAATGGTAGATGAGCTTAGCTGGGAGACAATAGCATTGATCATGAGAAGGATGCCCCAAGCTGAGAGCTGAGGATTTCCCAACTTATACAGAGGGGTAAAAACCTCCGAAGAAACAGAGAAATGACAGACAAGGTCTTAGGATAAAGACGGTGAAATTGTGGTACAGCCAAAGAAAGTTCGTTCTGGCGGTTTCCTTAGGAGAAGTCTTAAAGTCTGGACAATATTAACTCCAGAGTGACTGACTATCAGTGACTATCAGTATCTATCACATCTGGGAACAGCATCTCTTAGGATTCCTGCAGATTCTGCCCTTGAAAGGGAACAGTACGTGGGGCATGTTCTCTTTTCCTGGGCAACGGAACTAGTTTGGGAGAGGCAGGAAGTGAAGCAGAGGAAGGTGAGGAAACAGGGATACTTCTGCAAGGTCTCATGGATTTTATATAATAGAGTAACAAAAATGGAATGTTAAAATATATTCTATTGCAATCTGTGACTAAACTAATGAGCGTAGCCTGAGATGGTCATATAAACGTGCCACCCTATGACTGCCCTTCAAGACTTGACTACTGAATCAGAATCTTCATTTTAGCAGGATGCTCGGGTGATTTGTAGACACATAAACTATTCATTTGGGTGAATGAAAAACTGTGAATCAGAATTTACAAATTGTCAGCTCAACACTGGAGTTTAACTTTTTAAAGTCTGAGTTTTCCAACATGTCATTTCCTTCTACTTCAACATTGACTTTCCAGTTAACTTTTTTGAAGTATAGTTTTCAAACAAGAATAAGTACCCATAATAAATATGCAGCTGCATGAGGCTTGATGAATGCATATATTCATTCACCACAACCATCAAGGCCTGGAGCATTTCCACTATTCTCCCAAATTTCTTGTGCTCCTTTCAAAAGCCTTTACTACTGGTTACAAAAAGATCCCCAAACAAAGCAAAAAACAAACAAACAAAAAACCCACAAACATGCCTTTAGTCACTATAGGTTAGTTTTACCTAAGAATTTCACTTAAATGAAATCCTTTAGTATTTTTTCTTTTGCGTCTGTCTTCATTCTTGGTTCTGAGATTCCTCCACACCAATGGATTTATTATTTTCTATTCTTTTACATTGCTGAGTAATATTCTATCATATGGCCATACCAGAATTTACCAGTTCACATCTTGATGGAACAGTGGTGTTTTTTAAAGTTGTTGACTAGTATGAATAAAGCTTCTGTTCAAGTCAATGTGACTTTCTTTTTTTTTTTTTCTTTTTTCTTTTTTTCCAGTACTGGGAGATTGAACCCAGGAGCTCTTAGCCACTGAGCCACATCCTCCTAGCCCCTTTGATATTTTATTTTGAGACAGGATCTCACTAAGTTGCTGAGTCTGGCTTTGAACTTGTGATTCTGCTGCCTCAGTCTCCCATGCTGCTGGGATTACAGGTGTGCACCAACACACCTGGCTTTTATTTCTTGAATACTCAGGAGAAGAGTTGCGGAGTTGCAGCAGGAGGTGTATTTTTAACTTTACAAGAAACAGTCAAATTGCTTTGCAAAGTGATGGTCACCAGCTGTGCATGAGAGGTACTAGTTTCACCACTCCTCAAAAACTTGATTTCTCCAGTCATTTCAACAATATTCATGTTATGTAGAAGTATCTTGTTGGGGTAACTTTCTTATTACTCATGGTTTTAGCTATCATTTCATGGCAGTATTTTCCATCTGTCTGTCTTTGGTGAAGTATCTGTTTAAATATTTTGCCCATTTTTAAAATTGACTTATGTTCACTACTGAGGTATCAGTTCATTACGTATTTTTGATAAAATCTTTTGTCAGATACATAAGTAGTATGGACATTTTTCTATCAACCTGTGACTTGACTTTTTTTTTTTCTTTATTGGTGTTTATACAAGGAGAAGAAGCTACTTTTACTTTGATGAAGTTCAAGATTATCTCTTTTTTTCCCCTTTTATAGTCTATAGTACCTCTTTCTCATCTAAGAAATATTTGCCTACCCCAAGGTCTATGATTCATTGCAAATTAATTTTGTGTCTGGTGTGAGGTTTGTGCTAAGATCACTTTTTTTTTCCTCATAATGGTATCAAGCTGTCCCATCCCAATTTGCTAAAAAGTCTAGCCTTAACCCCGAGGGAGATAGGGACCGGCTTAAGCAGCCAGGACAAGAAGATGAGTAAGGAGGTCTGGGCCAGGGCCAGAAAAAAGGAACATGGAGAGGGTCTTCCAAGGAGGCCAACTTCCTGCTTGACAAAAGTGCGTGTGGACATAAGCGGGGGACCCAATCAGACAGACACTTCTATACTTGTGTCCCTAAGCATGGGATCCAATAGAAAAACTAAAACAGACACATAAACAGAGGGGGCACCAATGAATGACAGCGAGGGGCATGTGGACAGGGGAGGAGACAAGGAGGAAATTCCAGAGACCATGAAAAGAACAACCCAAATCTCCTCCACTGGACTCCTGGCTCAGGGGCCCCTTCTCCTTGAAGAAGTCTGTCTCTGTAGCTTTTGCAATAAACCTGCCGCTTGCTTGCTATCTCTGTGTCCTGTTCTTCAATTCTTTGCTGAACGGAGACAATAAACCCAACACCCCTAGAGGGTAACAGCCTCAGGTGAGCTTCTGGGCAGTTTTACTGAAATCAGCGGATGATATTATATGTGTGCATTTATTTTTGAAATGATTATTCCATTTCAGATACCTGTGAGATTATTCTTAATTAACACAACCTGTTCTTAATGACTGTAACTTTGTAATGAGACTTAAAAGTCAGAAGCTCAAATGTTCTAACTTTTGTTTTTTCTTTTCCAAAGTTATTTTGTCTATTCAAGGTTCTTTGTATATCTTTCGAAATTTTAGAATCATTCTCTATTATCCATTTATTTATATATACTTATATTTCCACTTATGAAACTTCCTATTATTTTAATTCAGTAGAATTTATGCCTGAATTGAATGCTCAATTATATATGCATAAGTATCTTCATGGAAAATCTTATATTACCATTATCTGCTAATTAAACAATTTAGTGGGAAATTTCATTACTCATTGTTACCTTGTAATCATCAATGCTGCTCATGGCAATGTAAGGAGGGCAGCTGGATGCCAAAACCAGCCAGAATAAGGTGTATCCCAGGATTTCAAATGGATTATCCCATATTCTCTGGAAAAGCAAAGAGCACAATGAACTGAAGTAGGGATTTCTAAGTTCATTTTCTGCAATAAAATTTCAAACATTAATCAATGTTAATGTTTTTATGGAATCCTGCTGCAGGTTCCTATTGAGATTCTCAGTCCTTTCATTATTATTATTATAGCTTTGAAGCTTCACTTTTAATCTTTTGACTTTATACTCAAATTTATAGGTAAGGAAATCAATTCAAAGAACATGCACACGTTAATCATATCCCACAGTTGGAAAGTAGTACCAGCAAACCTCTCCTTAACCCTCTCCTTACCTTAGCATTCTAAACTTTATTCTGATGCTAAGTAATAAGTGATAATTCAGAGTCAACACTTGGAATTTTCTAATAGGTCTTATTTAGAATGTGATAGCCTACCTAAATCAAATACCATATTTCTCAGCCAGTGAGAAGTCATCCCAGTTAACATCGAGAGACCAGATCAATCTTGGTTGAGGATTCACAAGTAGAGGTGAAGTACGAGAAAGGAGAATGAAAGCATGGGAGAAAATTTATTGCTGTTCCTGATCGTGACCCTCTTTAAGGATGGAATAATTGCGAATTGTCTTGGAAGTCAATGCAGGGGTAATAACCACATCCCGGTTATCTTCAGCTGGAGCCTCAGAATGACTCTTGCTAACCACAAAATCAATCATGACAGTGACATTTACTGTCATGCTCCTGGTGCACACAGAGTGTGGGCCCCTTCAGGCTTCAGTGTGAAACCATTGACTCTGGGTGGGACAGGGGCATGGCAGTCTGAAACTCCAGGTAGCTCCTACTTTGGGGACAACGAGAAGGTAAATTTGAACAACCAATAAAACGAGTTGCTGGAGATAGAGTTTAAAGTAAATCTGTGGGTTACATAAATACAAGATGAACTAGCCGGCTGGTATTAGACTCAGTCTAGTTAAAATAGGATTCCCCTAGAGAGGGAATTTACTAAATTAGGTATCCTGCTTTAAGAAAGTTGAGAAGACCTTCGCAGTTATTAATGGTTAAATGAACTGTTAGGTGCAGGACAGGCTGAGTAAGCTGTCTGCAGGGCATGCCAAACAAAGTTAGCTGCAGGATGACCTGGCCACTCAAACCCTCTGTCTGGTTCTTTATCAACTATTTGCTTCAAGTCCAAACGCCCAAGCCCCCGCTCAAGGCTGAACACTCAACCCCCTGCTCAAAGCCGAACACTTAACCCCCCTTGTGCCAACAAGGCAGCTTGCAGACCCAAAGACCTCATTAGATTTGGGCTATAAAAACTCCCTCCTGCCGGGCCCCTCTCTCTCTGGTTCTCTCTCTTGCTTTCTCTATCTCTCTCTTGCACGCGCTTCCTCTCTCTCTCTCTCTCTTTCTTTCTTTCCTCCTCTGTTGCACTGCTGCAATAAAGATCTCTTGGTCGCTCCGAGTGTTGCGGTCACTTTTCTTTCATGAACCATCACAGCACACATTCTAAGATTAATTAATGCTCAATGTGTGACTAAAACCTTTGGCTTTAATTATTAAATTCCTTAAGCACCCTTAATGAAAGACATCTTTATTTCCTGAGCATATAATGAGATGGTATGAGAAGGTGACACAAAATTTTTTGTTGAGCATATGAAAATAATGATGGATATGTGGTTCATTCTGTATAAAAATGTGTAAAGGATCAATGTCCATCTATATTATCATAGAACTCTAGAGTTGTGTGAGATGGAAACAATTTGAGGACCACTTGCATCCATTTGTGTCTTTAACAAATAAGTTATTTAGTGCTTATTATGTTCTACACCTTTTCCTAAGTACAAGATATTGATACACATGTGTTTAAGAAATACACGATCCCTGTATCTCCAAAGGGGTGAAATTATTTATGAAGTAAACAAATCATTATAAGCTATCATAGTTACTCTGTTTTCCCAACTTAATGGGCTGTGTGCATTCCAGTCTCCTGGGCCTTTGTTTAGAAACAGGAATTTTTTCATCCCGTATTTGGGAAAGCTCACCTAGTAGGTCTAAGGAAGGCCAAAAGAATGAATACTTTGGACAAGAACCTGGCCTACTTCTAACGTCAACAGTGTGCAATTCCAGGCTTAACTTTGTCCTGAATTTTCTTCTTTTGTAGCATTTCTTAAAGTTGTGAAAATGTCACCCTTCTTCCTTCCTGCCTGCCATCCTGTCTGCTTTCCTCTAGTACCTCCTCGTTTTTCTGGTTCATTAATTTTTTTTGCTAGTCACAGTGCCACACAATTTCACTTTTTTGTGGTTTCATCTTTTTCTTTGGAAAATGTCTTGTTAGTTCTACTTTGCATTTTAAAAACATTTGAAACTCTAAAAAAGTAGATTGAATTTTCCAGAGCTGCAGAAACAGCATGAATCCAAATGTTAATGTATACCAGTGTGGTTCACTCACCAAGAATTAGATGCCAGCTCTGAAAAGCACGATCTGGGAGGAGAGTCCGTAAGAGTTATACTCACCCTCAAAAATGTGCTCCACTCAGTTTGAATATGTGCTGATGGTGTAACCATTCCAAGTAGCCCGTTACTAACAACATCCATGAGAACTGGGAAGCAATTCAGTCTTTTGGTATTGCATGCTAATAAAAAGTCGTATTTCTAAAACACAGACAAGTTTACGAATTAGCAAAGATCTTTGTGGTTTTTTTTTTTTCCCCATAGAAGCCAAAATTTAATACTTTCATTTGAGATCACTTTTCAAAATTTTGGATTTTTTTTGTTGTTTGTTTGTTTCTGTTTTTTTTTTTTTTTTTTTCTCAGTGCTGGGATACAGCCCCGGGCTTCACACATGCTAGACAAACGCTCTACCACTCAGTCACATTTTCAGCCCCAAGATTATGTTTTTAATGTGGTGCCAAATAATTTTTTAAAATTCACAAACACTTTGTAAGCAAAAAATACTGTGGAAATAAAAACAAATACTAGTATAAAAGAAAACATGTATATAGTAAACAAACAAACAAACAAACCATGCATTTGATTTTCAGGACACTAGTGTCTTGCTTAGGGATAGAATCAGGTTTTGGGTGTTTATTGTTTAGAATGAATCAGAAGTTCCAGATATATGTATTAGAAAGCTCCTTGAGAGAAACTACAGATTCTTTCACATAAATGTACACTTGACAAGGGGTATTTTTACACTATGAATGTTGCTAATATACACAGTTTGTATTGGTAAATAGTGATAGATATATAAATTTATCATGTATTATACCAAGGAATGCAATTTGCCAAGTAAATGAAACAGTACTTGTTTTTCATTTTTGCTTTTTAAATTGGAGGCTGGAGTACATTCATATTATGTTATCTTCCCACACCTTTGGTAAAATTACTAAATGTAGACCAGCATACCTTTTCATTATGAAATACTATAATGGCTCCATTATAAGAAGAGTCATCTATACCATTTCTAGTTCCAGCTGCATCTACTTCCACAGCTATGCTCTGGTGCTCCACGGCATGGACAAACTCATCAATGCTCGCCCCTGAGATGTAATTTAACAGATATTTACAAACTTAAAAAAATTAATCTCAATTTGTGTAGTTATGTTACAATGTCTTTTAATGTCACTTACTATAACATGGACCGTGAGGATATTTTCCACCTGGTAACATGCCTGCTTCTGTGAATTAAGAATCTATGCATTTCTCAAGGAGTTCACTTTGTATGAGTATTTGCTTGTGCTTAGATAATGCACAAATCTTTAAAAATACCACATGGTTTTTGAAATTGTTTTTGTTTTCTCCTAGAATCTTGGAATGGAGGTTTTAGTGACAGATAATTCCTACTAACTAATTAACCATCAAATTTACTAAAGCTCACTTTACTACTGAGTAAGATAGATAGATTAATTAATTAATTAATTATTTGAAATCCAATAAGATTATTAATTGGATTTCAAAATGCCTCTTGATAACAGGAAAGCAACCTGTTGAATGGTGATTATATGAAAGACTCCACAGCCCTCTCCTGCAGAAGAATGACTAATAACTATAAAAATTACTAAAAAGAAAAACCCAACTAGTAAAAATCTCTGGAAACTGTCCCAAGGGTATATAGAAAATGAAGAAATATTTATTCAAGCAAATCTGCTAAAATTTGGTAAGAACTCTTTCTGAACAGGTCAGTAAGCACACGAAGAGATGTTCAACACCAGGAGCCTTAGCAAAACACCGATACAACCCACAGGGTATCGCTAGACACTCTGTGATGGGTGGAATAAAAAGACAGGAAACAATGAATGTCGGCAAGCCTATGCAGAAATTAGAACCCTGGTGTGAATATAAAGTTTTTCACTTTGAAAAATAGTTTGGACATCCTTAAAGTTACATCATCTTGTAACCCAACAATTGTATTCCTAGGATGATCCCCCCCCAAAATGAATACTTATGTTCACACAAAGAATGTACAGATTAACATTTTTAAAAGCAATATTTATATAACTAATTAATGGGGGAAATTATCCATCTGTGATGGGTGACTAATAAAATGTGGAGTCTCCCTCCTACAGAATATTATTTAACAATTTAAGACTAAAGTATTAATCCATGGATCCATACTACATTTGAAACACATCATTACCTGTGTTATTGATGATCAATAATCGAGTGAGAGGGTCCCGTGGCTGTTGTCCAGGAGCCAGGAAGTACAGATGAGGAGACAGTTCCAAAGTGTAACTATTTTGATGAACTTTCACCAAGATATACTCCAAAAAAAGAGGGGAAAATCCAACCACCAGAATCAACAACCTGTATGGGATAAAACTGCCAATGTGAATCAATGCACCATCATTTCCTAATTTTTAGAAGGGTCTGAGCAGATTGCAATGTACTGAGGTCAAGAAATTGAAAATTAAACACAGCTCTCTGCTCATTTCTTGAGTATTTTGTCCTTTTTCCTCCTAAATTGGAGGGGAGAAACTGTAGATTTATCCTTCCCTTCCCTTGCTCTGGCCTTTGGGCAGCCCATACCCCTCCGTGGGATGTGTCCTGTCCCTCATGCTCAGGTCCTGCCTGCCTCCCATGCTCCAGAGCGATGCTCTGCCCTCTACCAGCCATTCCTCAACACCTTGCCCATGACTTTCTTCATGTCCACTCCTCTTCTTATACTTGGGAGTGATGTGATTTCTTTAGTTTCCAGGCTCAAATCTTTAATTATATTTTAGTCTTTATTTTCCTACATTCTCCATTCAGATAAATCGAAATATCTTCTTATACGGCCATTATGTTTCTTCAAAACCTTTCCCCATCCTTAATTTATAATAACATTTTGTCTGAAGTCAGCAAAATGACGGGCATCTCTTTATACTTCACTCTCTCTAGACTGGTATGTAGTGTTTCCAGTTTAATAGGGAAGGTTTATTCTTAAATCTTGCTCAAATTCTCATTACTTATTTCTTTAGCAAATATTTACTGAGATTCAATTGTGTGGCAGGCTACCGACCTCCTTATTCCTAAAGCAAAATACAGTGTTCAGAGACACGGCATTGATTGACAGCCAAGGTACGATGGGTGTTAAGGTACAAAAGGAGATGATGTGAGTTTGGGAGCAGGGACCGTGTCTTCTGTGCACAGAGTCGGGAAGGAGAGTGAACTGCTTATACCGACTGGAGGGGAATCTTGACATCTAGGGAAGAATGAGTAGGATAACCACTAAGATAGATCCTGGGAAAGAGGACCACTTCCTAACACGTCTGCCACCTGTCATAGTGCAGAATTTGAGTGAGAAGAAATATTACAGGGAAGTTCACAGCATTCCAACTTTTCCTCTAGAATTGTCTCTGGACCTGTTAGTCCCCTAATAGAAAACCACTAGACCACTGACTAAATAAATATTATACTTTTTCTAGTTTTGTAGACACAGGAAATTAAAAAAAAAATTTCCCTCTTATTTTTACCCCTTAGTTATTTTCCACACATCAGCTAAAGGGAAAACTCTGCGGCACTCTGCTACTCACAGTGATAGAAGAGCTTTTCTTTCGTGCTTCAACTTTAGCAAACGAACCTTTGCAATTGCACAGATCTGTCAACCCCAGAGAGCCACGCCCCCTACTGTCTTTCTCATCTCCATAAGTGAGGAGAGAATTTGTTCCATCTCAACAAGTCTTTCTGTGTCCCCACCTCTTTCCCCTTGTGCTTCTCCTAGAATGTTGACACCTGCAAACCACAAAAGAAACAATTTATTAAATCCCACTTCAGATGTGTAATATTGAGCCTACGGCATGAGCTTGTTTGACGGTAATTCGAGTCTTTTCCTGTAGACATGGCCTTCCTGGCTGCTGCCTTGAGCTAGGGAAATATTTACAAGATTTGTTTTTTGAACAAAAAGAGGAGTGGAAAGAAGCTCCTAGATAATTCGAATATGCACTGTACATTAGAGAGATGAGATTAAAAATGCAAGGTCATTTTAGTGCCTCGTGTAATTTGCAAATTTAGTAAAGAAAGCAATCTTCTGTGTGTTCACTTAGAGAAGCAAGCTACAGATTGACATGCTACACACAGGGGGTGAACTATGAATGATAAGTTATCCACCTGGAGGTCAATTATAAATCGTCATTACTGGAGAGATTTAAAATGTGCACAGTGTTTGAGGCTGCACTCTTCTACCCTTTGCACATTCTCTGCTATCTCTAGGTCCCCAGGAGGCTGCCCACTGTACAATGCTAAAATAAACCCGACTCAAAGCCCCAGAAATGCACAGAAAAATTCACACTCTGACATAAAGATCTTGAACAAGATAGCGGTGAGAAGCACATTAAAAGAATCGTTTTAAATAATAGATATTTGTCATTTTTAATCCATTAGAAAGATGAGGGCATCATGAAAACTAAAAAGATTAACTTTCATTAAAAGAGAAGCTATTTCATTCATAGGGGAGAAGATTCCTATGTCTGCATTCATCCTTAGGGACAGGGCAGAAGGAGAGCCCACCAAAGGCATGGACAAAGGGCCAACAGCAGGATGAAACAAACCCTTATGGTCACATTTGGGCTACCGTACCCATCTAGAATCACGTGGTGCCAAAGTCACAAAATGAGTCCACGCTCTCTACCAATTCTTTCCCAAGGGGGCCCTTCACCAAGTGCATGCGAACAGTGCACCAGAGGTTGGGGCAGAAGGAAAAACAGAGAGGGCCACATGGAGGTGCCCAGGGTCTCCTGCAAGACATGAAGGCAAGTGGGGCTCTCTGTGTGAATTACAGCGTCCACCAATAGCCAGCCCACAGAAGGGGTAACTGAGGACACATGGGCCTCTGCTGGGTATAGCGCTGGCCACTTCAGTGACCATGCTGAAGTCTGCGTAGAGGATGGTAAGGTGGAGGGAGAGCTGGGGCAAAGTTTGATTTAAGTGGAGAGTAGGGCTCAGTACCCAGTGGTCAAATAAACCAATAAATTTTTAAAATGCAATAAAATAGGGTGGCAGGCACAAAGTCAAGGAAATTTCTGCTGCTGGAGGATTTGGTGGAGGGGGTGGTGCCGAGAACAGTCAGGACCCCTGTTCTGAAAAAGGGCAGATGCACTCTTGGAGCTTCGTAGCCTAACAGCCTTTAAAAAGAGGATGTGTGCTTTTCCCTACTTCCCTACCCTAACTTGGAGGTTGTCAGATTCCAAAAGCTTGGTATATGCCTTGCTCACTCACCCTTAAACATTTTCAGCTTCAAAAACCAGGTGCATCAGTAAAGCCAGTGATAAACAAACCAAAGGACAAAACCGTTGAGGAGACACCAAAGTAGGAAGTTCCCGGGCCCTGAACCTGTTATTTGCATGATTTGTCTTCTCTTAAAAGCTACAGGGACTCATCCTTACCACAGGCAAACGCAGCATCATTAGGAGAGAGGTGATTTTGACTCTAGGACAAGGAAAAACACCTTTAGAAGGCACCCAAAGGCAATTAATATGGCTAAACTCTAGCCCACCCCTGCAAGCAACCCTTTCCCATGAATAACACTCAGCTTCTCCCTTTGTCAAGAGCCAGCCCCACAATCCAGATTTCCACACTGCTCTCTGGCTCTGCCTCCTTTCTCCGAATTCCCAGCAAAAGCATCACCTGTGTGTTTGCATCCATGTGATTCGATTTCACTCTCACCCACACTAACTCAGAGATTCCTGTAGGTCTGAAGAGTTTAGCATTAATGCTGTAACTCAAGGTCATTCCGAAGGGAAAGATTTGATTTGACCTTCAAATCATGTGGAAGTGGGAAAGGAGGAAAAGCTGTCCAAAAGTACACATACTTGCCAAATACAGATCAGGTCAATCTAGTGATCTGTATCAGCATCCTGACAGAAAAAAGAGTCAACTCATTTTTCTGGGCATTGCTTTCTTCAGTCTTTACTGTTTTGTTGTGTTTATTATTATTTTTTTAATATGTCGATGATATAAGAAAAAATATAAGATATGAGAAGAAGCAGGAAATGTGACCGAGAGAGAAAAGAAGAATAGTCAAAATCATTACTGATGTGGGTCATCAGTGATTGTGGTCCAAATGTTGGGTTTAACACACATGGGTTTAAAAATATTTATGATTTATTCCAAGATCCACTGGAAAATATGAAGGATATCAGTGAGCCAATAAGTAAGTTCAGTAGAGAATCTGAAACTGTTAAAATATGAACAAATGGAAACATTCTGTTAAAAGATACAGTATCAGGAATAGAGAGTTTAATAGTTGGGCTTCAGAACAGTCTGAACAGAAGACAGCTGTGATTTTGAAGACAGGCAAACCTACATTGTCCAATTACTTTCCTTTTTATTTTTTAGACATTGTCCAATTTCTAACACAAAGAAAAACAAAGATTGGAAAACCTAACTGAGGAATCTAATGCCTGTGGGGCAGCACCAGATGTCTAAGATTTTTTTTTTTTTTTGCTCAGTATAAATTGCACCCACAGATCCAAAGAATTCAAAAGTCCCAAATAAGAACTGATAGAAGGTGCTGTTTAAGCTGATCATAAATTATACTAGATAAAATATCAGGCGGGAAGAGTTAGGAGCCCAATAGAGACATAACGTATGGGCAAATAAAAGAGAACATTAAAATCGGTTATATTCTCTCTCTCTCTCTCTCTCTCTCTCTCTCTCTCTCTCTCTCTCTCTCTCTGACTCATTTCTATCAATCAATCATCTGTCTGTAGCTCTTCAGATAAAGATACTGATTTACAGATATATAAGTGTATGTGACTTGGGTGAGAGTTTAATAATAATAACTGAGAAGCACATATAATTACAACGCATGATAGGAAATATCAAAAAGGAAAAGGGAGGAGATAAGTGTGTTCATTTAAAGGTAGTTGTATTTTGTGTGAACCAGTATAGCAATGCTGGAGTATAGTATACAAATAAATTTTTCTAGTGACCATGAAAAATAACACACCAAAAAAACCACAGCTAAAAAGGAAATAAGGAAGCAAGTTATTTACTACTAATAAAAAATCATGGCAGGAAGGAATAAAAAAGCAAAGACTAGAAGGGACCAATATGATAGATATAAACATAACCATAGCAATAATCACATTAAAAGAAATAAGAAATAAAAGAAAGATCAGGGATGTAGAAGAAGGGGATGGGGGGAGGGAGGAGGGACAGGATAAAGGTAAAACAGTGGAATGAATTTGACTTGACTTTCCAAGGTACATATGTGAGGATACTACAGTGAATCTCACATTATGTGTATCTACAAGACACTAATTTTATAAAAAGCATAAACAGGAAGATCAGTAAAATAGAGGAAAGGGAATAGGTGCAAGGGCTTTTTAAAGTGACCATGTATGACAACCTTGTCTCATCAAATTGAACACATCATTAAAGATGCAAACATTATAAAAGAGAGCCCAATAAAATTTTTAGAGTTGAAAATTGTACCAACTGAAAGTGAAAAATTTACCGGCAGAACTTAACATATTTCAGCAAATAGAACAATCGGTGAACATGACAGAAGTAAAATTGAGATTAGTCAGGGTAAGGAACATAAAGTAAAAGGAACAAAGAAAATGAAGAGTCCCAGAGAAATGTAGGATGTTACCAAGTCACCAATAAACAATGGCAGTGTCCGAAGGAAAGGAGAGGAAGGAAAGAAATGAGGCTAAAAACTTCCCCAATTGGATGAAAAACACTAATTTCCATATCCAAGTGTTTGGGTTTAGATGTGAGGAGTCCCCCAAAAGCTTACGTGTGAGACAATGCAAGGTTTGGAGGTGAAATGATTGTGTTATAGCCTTAACCTAATCAGTAGATTGATCCCTGATGGGATTCACTGAGTGGTGACTGGAGGCAGGTGAGGTGTGGCTGGAGGAAGAGGTTCACTGGGTGTGTGGAAGAGGTTCACTGGGTGTGTGGTTATAATGTATATATTTGTGTCTGGCAAGTGGAGGCCTCTCTCTCTCTGCTTTCTGGTTATTATGTGAACTGGTTCCCTCTGCCATACCTTGAGTCCTGAAGAATGGAGCCAGCCACTGATGCACTGAGACCTCTGAAACTGTGAGCCCCTAAATAAATCTTTCTCCTCTACAGTTGTTCTGGTTGGGTCTTTTAGTCACAAAAGCAAAAAAAAAAAAGCTGACTAAAACACCAAGATGCCCAACCTACCCCATGTAGGATAAATGTAAAGCTCTAAAGACATGAACAAGCTGTCCAAAGCTAGTCAGAAAAGAGAATATTGAAAGCAGCAAGAGAAAATGGCTCATCATAACAAGACATCCTCAATAAGTTTAAGAGCTGACTTCTCAGAAACCCTGGAGGGCAGCACACAGCAGAATGATGCAGAGTGTGCAGAAAGGAAGATAAGAAGGTTCTATCTGAAATTGATCTTGGGATGTGAGGAGGGCAATGACCCTTGGATGCAGGAAATCGAGCTATGCAATCAGTCAAGGCAATATTGACAGAGGACACAGCTCATCTTTGCATAAGCCTATCTGAGAAATGCGTTAGTCATGGAAACCAACGTTTCGCAATCACATCTTTGGAACAGGGTCTTCTCGAGCTATGAACTGCACTGCATGAGTATTTTCACACAAAATTTTCATGCATTTTATTTACCTGATTCATCGAGCGCTGATTTTCCTTCTAGCTTCAGGAACACTTCATTCAAAGTTGTCATGGAAACACCATAATTCTCAATTCCTAGGCCAGGATTGCTATCAACATCAGTGTAAAGTTCTAAAGAAAACAATCAGAGCAGTGAATCAAAACAGCAAAAGCCATGAGCAAACTAAGGACATCTTTCCAAATTAAATAAATAAATTATATGAAGTTATGCTTAAGATTTGTCTAAGATTTTTAAAATTAACATTTCATAATAAATAATCTTATTCTTCAATCCATGTATTTTCTATTTCACCCAAATATTACTCTCATGGTCAAATATTAGTTTATATTCATTTATGTTTCTATTATAACGTCATTCTAGATTTTTCTGATTTAGTTAATTATGAAATTTTGGACTTCTCAATGCTAAACTTTTTTACTTAAAGATTATTTTTTCCCCCAGATAACAGATACAAATGGGAAACATTCATGCTGTTACCAACAGAAGAGAAAGAACATATTTTTTGAGAATTAGGTAGATGGTTCAAAATCTTCTTCAGTTCTCAAAGCACCTGTCAAAGGACAGACGGAGGAACTAAGTCATTTTAAAATTAGTTTCTGTTTCTGAAAAATAATTCCCGAGTTCTAATAGAGAATGAAGAATCGACTTAGAATTTCTTGGGCTAGTAGGAAAGTATGATAGCAGAGATTCCCTCTAGCAATTTTTGTATCCGTTCCTTCTTTAGTTCATTTACCTAAAAATACTATGGCATCAATCATTGTTCATAAAACCAAGAGCAATGTCCCTGCCTGCATGGATTTGAATTATAGTGGGTAATTAAGCTTAAGCAAAAACACGATTCTAAGACTAGAGTGATTATAGAAGACCCGAGGCTTCATTCTGGAGAGTCCAGTGACAGAAGGATGTTAGAAGCGTCCAGTCTCAGCTGGAATATCTTACATGGAAAGGTAGAAAGGAAATTTGAACTGCTAACAAGTACCATGTGTTATTCTTCATTCTACCTAAAACTATTACAAACTTTCCCTATATTTTAATTACTCTTACAATACACTACAAACACTTTGCTGAATGCTTCTAAGGAATATTTATGTTATAAAATGTATATTTGAGTGACTTTATAGAATAATTATGTGTCTTTGTTAACCACACATATGGCAAGGCTAATTGATCCAGCCACTCAATGTCAGCCTTCATGGTCATGGAACAGAAGGATAAACAGAATTAGTAAACGTCTGTCCATTAGCCTGGAAAGCTCAAAGTTATCACAACGGCCTGGCCAAGAGAAATAGTTATATCATGGGGCTAATTAACATAGTTAAGCTAGAGGTTTCAACCATTTGTGTTCATGTACAGTTATGATTACTAGAATGTTCTGCTATATACCACCAGGGGAACAGAATTAAAAGAAGCTCTCTAAAAATGCACAAGCATTACTATCACAATATAATAATATTTCCCACTATAGGCAGTTGTTATTTGACTATTGATCTGATTACATTTAAATATCTGAACAACATCATAAGTTCTCAATGAGTGTTAGTTATAAAAGTTACCATTATTTTTATTATGGATATTATTTATATACTAATTTCATGTTTCTATAAACATTACCTGGAAAACTATGGGTTGTTTCTAAGGGTAGTGTATAGACAAGCTTTCCTTCACTTTCTGCTGATAATTTGGCATCAGGGATGTGCTGTTTAACAAGGGATGTTATCTTTTCCCGAGCACATAGTTCATTCAACTGCAAACTGGCGTTAAAAAAAAAAAAAAGGTATGTTTTTTGACATAGTCTCCAATAGCATGAAAATCAAGTCTAATCTCTATAGGACAAAGAAAACCAGCTAATATCTAATGCAAAAAAACGGGACATGAAAACATTAAATAAGAGGACAAAGATCCCAATCATATAAATGTAATGTGGGGAAGCAAAGATGAAGCTAAACAGAATTACTGGTCATATTACTGAGGGATGGTGCCCGGAGAAGATCAATAGTGATTCAGGTCCTTAAGTGGAGAATAACTACATGGTAGAAATACTAGGAATGCAACAAAGATCAGGAATAAGCAAGATGGATAATGTTGACAATTATGTCTAACCGAGGAAGTTTAAGTTAGCTAAATAGGATTATCATACTGGTTTGAAAGAACAAGAGACTTTTGATAGTCATAGATGCCAAACAGGTACTGTTATTGAGTTAATCATTCAATGCAAATTTCTTAGTATGTGATAAACATCACCCTACTAAGTGCTCAGGGTATAAGGTGAATAAGACAACATTAGCCAGCACTTATGAAATTATCTAGTCAGGGAGACAGGAAGAAAACAAACAGATAAGTAAACTAATTATCAATAGTAGTAAATGCTATGAAGGAAACTGGGTTATAGATAGAAACTAATTATGGATGAATGTGGGCTTGGGGAGCTGGGATCCCCAATTTTAGCTTTCTTTCTAGTGTCAACCCCAAAACTTTGAATAAGAACAAAATATCATTGAGAAGTCTAGCCATTCAAACACACCATACTATTTTCCCATTATAGGAAATAAAAATTGAACAATCAAGGTTAGTAAGTATATAGTAGATAACAATATGTCATGATTTTACTTTGAATCTTAGTTTTTGCCATTTGAAAAATCTAATTTAACCTATCTCAGCAGTTTCCTCATTAGTAAAATAGAATAATGATTTCTAACATTTAAGGTTGCTAAGAACTGAAAAATAGGGATGCTAACACTTAGCCCTTAAAAATGGTTGCTGTTTTATTGAGCTAAATGCTTCAGTCAGAATTATTCCATTTACTCATAAGGCATGCGTGAACTTATAAGAATATGTATTATTCCTAGAAGTAGTGAAACCCACTGAGGGAATCTGTCATGAAATAGAACAAGCTATAAACATTTCCTGGCCCCTTACAAGAACTTGAGCTGGGTGTTCTGGAGGACTTTGTAAGTGGTACACAGTGTCTTTCCTCAGGAGCTTATCCGTCGGAAGGCAGGCTTGGCAAACTTTTTCTGTAAATGGCTGGGTAGCAAATAGTTTAGACATTGCCTGAAAAGTCTAGTCATGTGTTTCAACTCTCTGTTGTGTCTCAGAAGCTCTGTAGGCAATATGTAAGAGAATTGCAAGCCTGGGCTCAATCAAAACTTCATTTACAAAAACAGGAAGGGGGCTGAATTTGGCTCACAAGGCCATAATTTGTTAACCTCAGGCTTTGAAGAAGAACATGAAGCAATTATGCAAATTACTGTCCAGAGGCCCATGGAAAGAGTCATGGGCAGGGAATCTTGACTAGCACCTTTATTTTGAGAGCATAGGTATGTCCTCAATATTACACAAGATTCTAAGCAACATCTCATTTATTTTTCTATAACCTTTACTTATAATCTGGGAGTTATTACTCCCAGTTTATAAGTGAGAAAACTGAGTTTCAAAAAGTCTAAATAACTTCTAAGAAAAAGTGCAAACTAAATGCTTCAGGGAATTAAAAACAAAATTGGGACATCACACAAAACAGGAAGATTATCAAAGTGTGCATGAGATATTATCCATTTAACTCTTTAGGACTTAAACAGGTGGAAATGGGTTCAACAGCTAGCCTCAAAAAAAAAAAAAGTGTAGATCATGGTAGGACATGCATAAGGAGCAATGACTATTTCACTTTAACTAAAGGGTATTGAATTGGGTCAGGGTACATGGTATGGGAGTCATGACAGACGGGTCACACCAGCATTATTTGGCTACATGGTTTGGATTCTGGTAGGTAAAATTTCTGAAGTTTGTTTGTTATGTTTTGTCATTTTATCTTTATTTTCTTTTTTAAGTATAAATGATATAAATCAGAACTAACCAATTAATTTAAAAATTAAAACATGGTCTTGGACACTAGATTTGAAGCTAAACATATTGAGAATCAATTCGTGGCTCTACCACACAACAACGTAGTGTTATGGTTTGAACGTGTCTCTCAAAGTTCACGGGCTGGAAATAATCCCAGTGCAATGGTGTTGAGATGTGGAAGCTTTGAGAGGTGATTAGGTCATGAGGCTCTCTCTTCATGAATGGATTCATGCCATTATCATAGAGGTGAGTTAGTTATTGTGGGAATGGATTCCTGATAAAATGATGAGTTTACCCCCTACCCTGCCCTGTGTGTGATCTCTTGCCCTTTCTCCTTTTACCATGGGATGATGCAGCGAGAAGACCCGTGCCAAGTGTGGTCCCTCAACCTTGGACTTCCCAGCCTCCAGAACTGTAGGAAATAAATGTTTATTCTTTATAAATTACCCAGTCTCAGGTACTTTGTTCTAGCAGCACAAAATAGTCAGTCTAAGACACATAGGGAGTATATAATTTTATCTGTAAAGTAAAAGTAATGATGATTCCCATCTCAAAAATAAAAGATTGAAATAAAATAATGTTAAGTATCATCCAAATAAATAACAGCTCTCACATGCTACTATTCAAAACACTAATAATTGAGAAGAATGGAAAGGAGAAGGTCAAGAAAAAGGAGGAAGCACCGAAGGAATTGGAAGCAAGTAGGAAATTATATTAACACCCTGGGTGAGAGATGATTAGGGTATGAAAGAATATATCAGTGAAAAAGTTCCCTTAATACATGTTTCCATAGACCATGCATTCTGAATATATTTCCTAACACACATTTATCTAAACTTCTGTTGCCATCTTATATTCTCAATCTCAGGCGTCTCCAAAGTCGTCAACTCTCACATATACATGATTTCTGTATCAATAGCTCAGTACCTGTTTGGCATCTATGACAGATATGTGCATGTGGGTGTGCAAGCACTTGGATATAATGAACACAGATCTTCTTGGCATGTTTGTTTCCATCTCCATCAAGCCTCTCTTTTACCAAAAGAACCTTCCCTGGGGGCCCTACCTTAGGTGATAACCAATCCCCCACTTTTTCTTCAGAAACAATGAAGAACCCGCACACTTCAGTTTCCCTTTGGAGAGAAACACTTTCCTATCTGAAAAGGAAGAATCAAAGAAGAGAGTTTGATAGGCAGTTTTTTTTAATTGATTTTATTTTTTAAATACACGACAGTGGAATGTATTACAATTCTTATTACGCATATGGAGCACAATTTTTCATATCTCTGTTTGTATATAAAGTATGTTCATACCAATTCATGTCTTCATAGATGTACTTTGGATAATGATGTCCATCACATTCCACCATCATTGCTAACCCCCTGCCCCCTCTCTTCCCCTCCCACCCCTCTGCCCTACCTAGAGTTTATCATCTCACTCCAGTCAAATGGCAGCTATTATGAAGACAAACAACAATAAGTGTTGGCGAGGATGTAGGGAGAAAGGTACACTCGTACATTGCTGGTGGGACTGCAAATTGGTGCAGTCAAAAGCAGTATGGAGATTCCTTGGAAAACTGGGAATGGAACCACCATTTGACCCAGCTATCCCTCTCCTTGGTCTATACCCAAAGGACTTAAAAACAGCATACTACAGGGACACAGCCACATTAATGTTTAAAGCAGCACAATTCACAATAGATAAACTGTGGAACCCCTAGATGCCCTTCAATAGATGAATAGATTAAAAAAATGTGGCATAAATACACAATGGAATATTACTCAGCAATAAAAGAGAATAAAATCATGGCATTTGCAGATAAATGGATGGAGTTGGAGAAGATAATGCTAAGTGAAGTTAGCCCATCCCCAAAAGACAAATACTGAATGTTTTCTCTGATATAAAGTGACTGACTCATAGTGGGGTAGGGAGGGGGAGCATGGAAGGAATAGATGAATTCCATTTGCTTTTTGAGAAAACACAGTATGATCTAACTCCAGTTAAGGAGTGTCTATAGTCTGCACAGAGACAGAGCTAGTAAGGACTCCATAAAGTCCTTACTTTATTTTAATCTAATTTATGTATTTTAGGTCATCTTTGCACCAACTCATCAGGGAGATTCAACTATGTGAATATACTGTCTATCATAGAGAATCATCACATAACACATTTTGATGGATCAAACATTAAAATTCTTTGGATATTTCAAGTTGATATGTCTCTATTCTGAGAGAATTAATCTCTTAGAATACTGACTCTACTTACTTCCCTGGAACAGCCCACTCCTACATCATCAAATAATACAAATTTTACAAGATACATAGAAATGGCTGGAGGCGAGAAGATTTGGGCCCAATTGCATCTCGTCCCCAGTGGTACAGATTACCATGGATGGCTAGATTGCCAGTATTAAATAGAGCTGTCCAGAATACCAATCCACATCTCTCAAATACCCTGAAGTCCTCATGAGGATATTCAATGAAAACCAGCAATTATCTGCCAGGAGGTCAGCCTCATCCATGAACTGAGTAGTAAAAAGTATCACACGGTCTCTTCTACGCCCTTTCAGGAGGTTCCAAATTCTGTGTCTTGAGAAGGGATCCATTCCAGCACTGGGTTCATCTAATAGGAAAACCTGCAGAGGAGGGAGGTATGAAGGAGAAGTGTGTGTGTGTATGTGAGTGTGTGTGTGTGTGTGTGTGTGTGTGTATGTGTGTTTCTCCTAAGGTGAAGTTTTTCCAGAAAACAATGTAAAGACCATATTATTTATATGCATTTATTTACTTACTTTTTTGCAGTACTGAGGGTCAAACCCAGAGCCTCGTGTATGCCAGGCAAGCACTCTACCACTGGGCTACATCCCCCATCCTTTATTTGTATTTAAAAGGTATTGTGATTAGGATTTTGTTCTTATTTTGAATATTTTATTACAAATATTTTATCAAACACGTCCTTTTTCAATTACAAGGTTTGAATTCTCATCAAAAGTTTCACTTTCTAAAACTTGAAAACACCCATAAATTTAGCTGAACTCACCTGAGGATCTCCTAAAATGGCAATCCCAAAGGTTAGTTTTCTTTTCTGTCCACCACTTAAGTTTTGAGCCAGGATATTCTGAATATTTTGTATTTCCAATTCCAGCAAAACTCTTTGTATCTAATCAAAAGACAACATTGTATGTCATATACCAAGATTCATTTCTTTTTTCAGCTGCTGTGTGATCTCAGTCAAGTTACTTTCTCTCTGAACCTCAGTTTCTACATGCATAAAATGGGAATAATAACAGCTTTATCTCATAGTGTTGTTCTAAGGAATAAATGAGTTCTACATTTACAGTAAAGGATATGCTCGGCACATTGTAAATTATCTAAATGTTCACTATTGCTTAAATTGGATTTTCCTCTTCAACATTTACCAACGACTTACACACAGATAATTAATAAAAGAGAAAAACAAAACTAAACTGAGCAAATAGGATTAGCAATCTCACTTTGACCAATACATGAGTTTTAATGTATTTATATACCTCTTGCTCCACTTCTTGTGGCAGAATCCCTCTTATTTTAGCAAATAGCCTGAGGTTTTCTTCCACAGTCAGGAAGTCAAACTTCACATTGGATTGTGGACAAATTCCAGTGATCTTGATGATGTTTTCTAGGTCATCCATTTCTGAAAGTTTATTATTGTAGATGGTGACAGAACCTGTTACAAAGATTCTACATTAATATCTGGATAATGAGTAAAACAGAGTATTTCTAAATAAAAAATCATAATCAATGCACTAATCAATAAACTATTTTATCTTCAAGCTTTATACAATTTAGGCATTATGAATTTTCATTTCAGTTGTAAATTGTAAAAGGAGTTCCCATCTGGGATTTTATTCCTAATGATGTAGTGCAGTCTCTTACCATTTATAATTAGGTTTGGCTAGATGCCCACTGGGGCCTTAGCAACAGTGATACAAATAGAGCTGATGAATAGCTACACACTGTGACTTGTCCTCTTTTGTTGCTGGGATCATGAAGAACATTGGGTAAAAATCCCAATCTAGCCTCTTGCAACATGAAAGTCCATGCCAAAACAGAGGTGCAGCTGTCCTATCTGAAGCCTCATATATGTGAGGGGGCACATGTTAAATTACCAAGTGTCAATCACTTGGTTCAGAACAGAGAAAAACCACTCTGTTAACCCACAGAGTCATGAAAAAAAAAATAAAAAATTTTTATTTTAAGCCATTCAGTTTGGGAGTATTTGTCATGCAGCAAAAGCTGACAGATACATATGGGAATGCCAAACTGATGACCATGAAAATAATCATCACAAAATACTTACATTCTATATGTAGTAATTAAACATCACAAACATTTATGGAATAATATTACAAATAGATTTCCATTTTTTCTTTGGTATCTGTGTTTATCATTAATAACCAGGAGGATTTTATATTATCAGCTTACTTCTTTGTCAACCTGACTTTGGAAAAAAGAACTCTCACCTTTGGTGGGAACAGACAACCCACTAAGAATATTTAACAGTGTTGATTTTCCAGCTCCACTGTGACCAAGGATTGCAGTGATTTGGCCTTCATAAATGTCCAATACCAGGTCTAGGAGGAATGGAAGGTAAGATAAGGAAGGAGGGAGAGGAAATGGGAGGAAGGAAGGAAAATAATAAAAATCACAAATAACATTCTGTTACAGAACCAATAAATTAATACTTGATTTCCTGGAATGATTGTATTTTCTAGTGTGAAAACATTGTAAGTTCAAAATAAAAATACCCTTAAAAACTAATTTTTATAAAATCCTTTCTAGAATTTTTTAAGTTATTTGATTAAAATGAATGAAACATGCCTTATACCCTTAAATTCATTGAAATTGCCTGGCATGGTAGGTGGATGTTAGTATTTATTGAATGGGAGAATAGATTAATAATAAAGTATCACATAGCTAAAACTCCCAAGTGGTAAGTAGGTAAGTGCCCCCCCCCCTTCAGAAAAGGAAAAAAAGTAGAGTATCTACCAATAGCTTTTGGATTATAGAAGAAAAATTGAGGGTGTAGGAAAAAATATCTGTAGGTTACATCACTATAGACTTTAAATACATGTAATTCTATAACACCCACTTTTTCTTAACTTTTATAAAGTAAAAGTGATGTGTTAGAGGGGAAAATTTATAATAGGGTTCAAATAACTTTTCAAATCTGAGATATTATCATTAACTGCTCAATAAAAGCAAAACAATGTGAATTTAAATCATGAAATTGACTTCAATATATATTTTTTTACCTTTCAAAGCTTCTATTTTATCAGGTTTTCCTTTATATTCTTTTGTAATATTTCTGATTCTGAAAAAAAAAGAAAGAAAAAAGAAAAGCTACTTCAAGGTGACAGTTCTCTCTGGTCTGTAATTCCAGTTTGGCTGCCAGAATCAGATGAAACTGATCTTTAGGATGGAGAGAGAGGTAGCAGTCACTCTCTTGCAGTCCTGGTTGTGGGACAGAATTCTTCAAGAATCCTGCAGAATACTGTGGTCCTGGCTGGACATTGGCATCACCTGATGAGTTTTAAAAATTTGTGCTTGGGTCTTACCAGTTGAGACTCTTTCCCTGGACTGGGCCATGGTCTAACATCAATTAATAGAGAACAGGGCCATCTCTGGACTGCAAAGTTAAGGAAGTCAGAGCAAGAGAGGACATGGGCACCCAACACTAAAAGGGTCAGCGTGAACTACTAGCACAGGTTGGTGATCTCTTTTCTTTTCTTTTTTTTTTCTGCTACAACAAAAGAAACTTTATTTAAAAATACTTCTTTTACAGACATGGGTGCTTGAAAAGCTCTTTAGTTAACTGTGTATGGAAATGAAAAAAAAATAATAAATAACTATGTAATTAGGTTTTCTCATTTCTATTTTGATTCCATTTTACTGTCAAAAAAATGAGAAGTATCATAAATGCAATGTGTATAAAGTGTGAATAAATGTTGCCAAAGAAAGTAGGGAGGCTAAGGATGGAGAAAGAAAGAAACGAACAAAAAGACCAAGAATCCAAGCAAGAGTTTTGTTGACATGTCTTCACTGGTGAAATCTAAGTTTTTATTTAATGTAGATGTCAACCCTGCAGGGGGCTAGTAAGGGAATTCTTTAAAATGAGAAGTGATGCAAGTGTTGTGGCATGGTCACTTCTCCAGAGCCCAGGGAGAACTCTGCTTGTCTCAGGACCAATTCTTAGCTCCCCAACCTTGGCCTGGACTCCATTCACATCCTTGTTACCTGATGGCTTCTTTCCCATGGAATTCTGGAGACACTGGTTCAAAAGAGTCATTAGATGAAGGACTGGAATCTATTTTATCTTCAAGGATCACATGATCAGCCTTTTGTTGTCATGACCAAAATGAGGACTTCAGGAAAAACAAGGGTGAATGTTGATGTCCAAATTCATCTGCATGACCCAGTGACAAATATAAGGTCAATAAGCAATTTTAGGGAAGAGTGACACTAACCTAGCCTGGCAATACAACCCCTTTGCTGCTAAGCCTTGTTGGTCAACACAAGGCAATACATTTTTTGTGTTTTTGTTTCTACTTTTGATGCTGGGTATTAAACCCAGGTAATCATTCATGCTAAAGAAAGTGCTCAACTATTAAGCTAGGCCTGAGTCCCAATGAGCATGTTTTAACATGTGCAACTACATAAGAAAAAAAAAATCACCAAGCTATCTCTATTATAATAGTTATTCCTATAGGAAGCAATGAAACTGAGATTAAAAAGTTTTCAGGAGGAATTTTAATAAACGTTCAATTAACCCTAATAAAGCCAGATATTAGAATCAAAATGCAAATGATTTGGGGCCTGTTGAATTCTGTGTCATTTTATTAACAAGCGAAGAAGACATTGGGAAATGCCTACTGGAAAAATAAAATGAATATTTTAAGAGAAGATAGAATGGGACTTAACAAAACAACACATTTGTGGGAAAGGGGAAGAATGGGGCAAAAAAATTATTCAGACTCAACAGTGGAACTTTAGAAAGCAACTTTATATTCCTGTTTTATCTCATTCCTAGACAATAACTTTCCTCTGAAGCAAATTTATAATTTGCTGGGGGTGCAGTTCATTAGCAAATGCTTGCCTAGTATACATGAGGCTCAGGTTCCATCTCTAGAGCTACAATTAAAAAAAAAAAAATCTACATTTGTGTGTTTCTGAACTGCCATGCTAACTAGCTATACAAAAGCAGCAAAGTGGTTTGTAACATATAAATCGTACATGTATTAAGAAATCTGTTCTAGGAAAGAATGTTACTCAAATGATGTTTGATTTTAATCATAACCACTCACTTGGAAACATTTTTTCAAAGTACATCATGAGTGCCAGATAGAGGAAAGTGTCAAAGGCCAACATGAAATGTGTTGCTATAATTAGATTGGAGCTGACTGGTGCATCAAGAAATGCATTAGAATTTACGTCATAATCCAAGTGTAAAAGCTGAAAATTAAAAAAAAAAAGATAAGTTACATTTGTGATACATTTTAAATAATTTAAATAACAAGAATAAGATGGCTACTTATTGTCTCCTCCTGGGAATAGAAATTTAAACAAGGAGATGGCCTACTTGATGGTTGTCAAATGTATCAGAAGGCATGGACAGTTGAGAAACTGTAATAGGTGTTAACAACTGTGGTGAGGAAAGTGTGTTCTAAATGAAATTGGAGCATTAGGAGGAGGTAGGGAAACATGGCAAATGATGGCACTAGAGCTAAATTTAGACTTTTACCAAATAAGACACAGTCAAAAGAAGGGTGAGTTCTGAACATGGCTGCATAACAAATAATTTTTATTCTGGAAAAAAATAGTAGTATGTTAAAAACAAACAAACAAACAACAACCCAGTAGGGTCTATGATATTCTAATGAAGAATTGCTTTATTATTAACCATTCTTTTCTTAAGCACTAAAACCAGATATTTCATGATTGGCATCACCATTTATTTGGAAGGAAGGCAACGTGAGTTCAATAAAATAAAAGAAAAAATTTTATGAAAAGAAACAGTTTGCTAGTTAGTTAATATGTTTTCAAGGTATTTTTAGCTTGATGGTGTATGTTGTCTTAAATTACTAAATCAAAATATGAACAGAAGCTGAAGCCACAGAAATAGAGAGCAGAAGATTGGTCACCAGAAGCCGGGGAGGGTCCAGGGGGGAGGGGATGGGGAGATGTGGATCCATGGGCACAAAGTGACCTTAGAGGGGAGGAAGCAGCTTTGGGGCCCTACTGTATGTAATGTGACTAGAGCTCACAACATGGTGTTCATAACATCAAATATGTATTTAATAGCCAAAGAAAATGCTTTATATGGTCTCCAAGGGATTTTGTATTGATCATTCACCCCCTGCCTTTGGTTTAGGCTTATTTTGCTGGGCTAAGTACTTTCAAAGCTTTTAAAAGTTCAGCTTTGCAAAATCAAAAAGTCTACAGGAGGGTTTTAAATTTCACCATGCTGAAGTATGAAAACTATTACAGATTCTTTTTTTTTTTTTTTTGATTACAGATTCTTCCAGAGAAGAAAGATGCTTTTCACCGATCATTAGATGGCTTCTTACCTGGGACATTCCAAGGGTGAAAGCAAACGGGCTAAGAAAACTGAAAATCCACTCCAAAGACACTGGGAGATATCTGTACAACGCTGTGAATCCAAGGCTCCCCCAGAAGACAGTAAGGAGGAACACCACTAGGCTAGTGAGGAAAGACTTCTTCACCAAGACGCTCATCAGGAAAGCCAGAGCAATCTAAACAAGAGAAGACCCGACTGGGTAAGGTCCCTCCAGGAATTATTAGTAGCATGATAACAGGAGGGATTTTACAAATAACATTTTAGTTCTATTATTAGTTTGCATGTAACGAGTGAAACTATTATTTTGCCAATTGTATTAATAATTGACATCACAAAGCATTACTAATCCAATTGTATCCACCTATAGATTTTTGCATGCAACTAGAGCAGGCAGAAAACAGATGTGTAGACAAAATAAGATAATCTGAAACCAACAGTTTGATTTTTAAGGCAAGAGATAGACAGGGAAAAATTTAATTCATCAACTCACCAGTGACAATCCATAAAGGAGAAAGAGGGTAAAAACTACCATGAAGTTGGTCAGAATAAAAAACTGGGTAGATTTTATAATAAGTGCCAAGAAAAGGGCCATAATGAAGATGAAGCCGGCATAGAGCAAACCCCAGGAGAGCCTGGTGCAAAAACAGAGCTTTGTTTTAGTACTGAGTGTTCAGTTGAAAAGAAGGACCCACCATGGATTGTACTGTAATTTTTCATTGTTCATTTGCCCACTCATTCATTCATACACCCATGCTGTTGTGCAGCAGGTATTTATTGCCTATTCTAGGATATGCTATTGCAAACTAGAACTTTTTAAACAGAATTCATAAGGGATTAAGAATATTCTTTTTCTGAAAAATAATTTCAGAAACACACATGCACACACATCATTATAAACAAAAAAAGAAATAATTAGGTTTCAAGTCTGATGAATTTGGGTTGTAACATTTCATTTTGGACTTTCTTACCCTGTGACTGTGGGAAAACTCTGTAACCAATTTTTCTCCCCTTTATTCCTCTGAAAATAGAAAACTATACTATGGTGAGAACTTGGTGAGGTGAGGTTATATGGGTCATCGTCTTAGTTCATGGTAGCACCTTTGTGAATCCCTGATATCTTTTTCTCTAGAGGCTTAAAGAGTGAGAAGCCTCATAAATTTCCTTGGAGATAAGAAATTACTCCTCATGTGAAATTCTGTCACTTCTCTTACCAAAAGCTCTTTTCACCTTTCTCTGCATGAATACATCAAGAAGTCTACATACTTGCCCTTAATTCCACTCATTTTCCAGTGAGATAGAGTGCTAAAATTCATACCATTTACTTTGTCTCAGAATAGTCCACTATGCTTTTCTTATCAATTTCTTTATCTTGTTTTACAGTCTTCTTTAGAGAGTATAATGAAATAAAGATACTTTAAAAAAAATTAAAAAATAGCTGCAAGACCAATACAATAATAGCTAGCACATAGAGCAATTATTATGTATTGGGCAGTGTTTAAAAAACTTAGCAAATAGTAAATCATCTGCTTCTCACCATAGCTGAATGCAGAAATGACATTTCTATGTTTTACTCATGTTATTGACAGAGAAGCCATTGAACAAAGATGTTAACAGTCTCAAATCCAAGTGTTTGGCTCTAGAATCTCCAGATTTCACTGCTCTACTATAATTTCCTCTAATATTAATTCAGTAAATAGGTCAATACTGATTTTCAGGATTTTAGCACAGAAGGAACTCTAACTCCTAATTGATTACAATATGCCCAACCCGCCCATCTCCCTCCCTTCACGGTTACTTTCGTCCTTCTCCATGCCCTGTCAATTAATTACTCTCGAGGTCTCACACAGAACCTTGTCCATTCTTGGAATTACTCAAGCTTTGACTTCTGCCCTTGCAGTCCCATTCTAGCTGGAATTCCACTTCCTCTGGCAAAGATGCTGACCTCTGTCTTTCCCATTCCATTATCACAACTGCCCAGCAAACTAAACCCGAGAGAATCACAGTCACATTCGGTCTTGTCCTGGCAAACATTATACCAAGGGTGACTTATTGCATTCGGAGGGTAAAGGGAAAAGTTAGAAAACCATTAGGTTTTAATAAAGATACACTGCAGACACCCACTTTTCCAGAGATTCTCCATTGAGAACACTGTGCTACAGCCCAGCTCACCAGAACGCTGAATCCTGCAGGCCCATCATGGTCATCAAGGCCTTCATCGTTTTCCTCTCCCTCGTGACATTGATGGATGCATAGTAAATGAATGGGGAAAAGGAGATGATGCAGAAGAAAATGAAAAAATCAGTTGCGATTCCTCCTTGACTAATAAAGGGCTGTATCTTCATGTATCTTCCGGTAACCGACATAAGTTCCTCCATGACTGAATGATTTGTTGTGGTCTGAAGAAAGATAATAATAAATAAAATTTCCACACCGAATGACGTGCTGGGGTTTCGTGTCTCTGTTTTTATCATCTCTTTTCCTAGAAATGTGCAATCCTTCTAGGATCTGATGCTGGCCTACATTTCCACATCCGTGTACTGCACTGGTCCACCTGGATTTTGGATTCCAGGCTTTCCAGAATTCTTAGCATTACTGTGTTTGACTATCTCCCCACCCAATGTCACTTCATGATTTCTTTGCAGTGCCTTTTCTGATCTTAGATTTGACAAACCCCTCACCTCAAGCTTCTAGTTTAACTGCCATTTTAATGAGACTCTTTCCACAGCTTTATAGGCTGGAAACTTGCTTGTTTGTTTAAAAGGACTTTTTGATATGCCCATGATCACCTACTTCTGTTCTATTGATGTCCTTATTATATCCCTGGTTTCCTGACAACATTTCTTCTCTGTATGCCTTATTTCCTAACGACATACAGCAAATTTAGTGGTCTTTGTTGTAAATATACAAATGAGTAAATGAAAGAACAGGGCTAGCCATTTATATTTCCTTCCATGAGACTTCTAGTACCTCTGGTATAATTAATTTGTATGGAAAATTAGTTTTCATTGAACATTTTGTACTCACTTCTATAATAGCAGCATTAATGGCAGCTTGAAGAGCCACAAAACCTTCCTTCCAGAATATTGAGATGTAACAGTCAACATCTTCATCTTCTTCAAAACAATGAGCTTTGTGATTAAAAAAGACAAGAAATCATCACTAGAATTATATCAATTCTGATCACAGGAAATGGGCTTTTCAGTGGCCCATAATTCAAATGGACTTATTTTGGCTCTAAAACATGAAAACATAGGTTATAGTAATGATTCTCCAAACGAGTCAGGCGGAGCTGTCTTGGGGAACGTTCTGCCTGTAGTCATCTTTCTCATACCACCTTTTGTGCTTCTCTGCCAGTCAAGAATTTTGTGGAACTCTTCTATTTCTGCATTGTGAAAACAATATCTTTTTGATATTAGTTTTAGTCAGCTTTTTCACCACTGTGACCAAAAGACCTCACAAGAATGAAGTTTGATGTTCATGGTTTCAGAGCTCTGACAGCTGACTCTGTAGCCTGGGGCCTCAGATGAGAAAGAACATGATGGCAGAAGGGCAGGGTGGAGGAAAGCAGCCTAGGACATGGTAATCAGGAAACAGAGAGAGTTCTACTCACCTCGGACAAAATGTATACCCCAAAGGCTGCCAGTGATCTACTTCCTCCAGCTACACCCTACCTGCCTACAAACACCATCAAGTTCATCCATTCAAGTGGAGCAATGCATTGATTAGGTTAAGGCTCTCATAACCCCATTATTTCACCTCTAAATTTTTTTTTTGCATTGTCTTCCATGTAAACTTCTGGGGCACACCTCATATCTAAACCATAACAATGTTCTTCAAAACAGCAGGATTTCTAGTATGCATTGAGAAACACTGAAATACAGCTTGTTCTAACATGGGGTACAACACAGCATAAAGGGCCAAATGGAAGTTTGAATAAGGAAACTCACTGTGCTTAAATCATGTCAATCAGAATGTCTTTTGAAGAAAGAAGTTTATTTATTAAAAAAAAGATCTACCAGTCCATTGATATTAATATATTTAATGTAGCTATTTTATATATGAACTATGTATAATATGTTGAATATATTTATAATATTTAATGAAATTATATTACGGTGATAGTCTTTAATAAGATTAATTAAAGTTAAATATAGGAATCAAATGCATACTGCATTAAGATTTTCAATATTTAAAAATTATTTTGAAATATTTCAGATCTACAAATAATATAAAAATAGACACACATGTACTTATCACCAAATTTTTAAAATAAATCATTACAAATACAGTTGAACTCCTTTACATACTGTCTAAATGTTCTTTCCTAAGCACCAATCCTTGAAATAGCTAATGATGTTTCTGAACTTCACGTTTACATATGTCTTTAGGCTTTTACTGTGTAACCCTAAACTATATAAGTAATTTTTAAACATAAACTCTATTTAATCCATAGATCTCATTATATTCATTATTCTGCACCTTACTTCAGTTGTTATGTTTAATAACTTTGAAATCTGTCTAAATAGCCCTATTTATTTCTTCTTATGATTATGGAATCCCATTGTAGAAATGTGAGCCAATCAATTTATTTATCTACTCTCCTGATATTTGGGTTAGTTCTTTTTTTCTTTTTACTGTTGTCACCAGCCTCCATTAAAAAAAAATCTAAAATTTGCTTTTTAAAAGGCAAATTTAAATATCAACATAAAAGTATCTAAGCTACTTGTTTCTACTCTTGTCCCCAGCCCCGATTAAAAAATCTAAAATTGTTTTTCACCCAGAAGAAGGAGACTGAAAGCTATAATTTTTTGAAGAATTCTTTTATATTTTATCATGCATGTGTGTGTATCAGTCAGGATAGTCTATGATATGCTATAGTAACAAATTACCTTTAAACCTCAACTTATCACCACAAAAGCTTATTTCTTACTCAGGCTACAAGTTCAGCAAGGTTCTTTGGTCAGAGGTTGGGGGATATTCTATTCCACATTAAACTAAGGATTTCCAAATGAAATGAATTTTCTGCACTATTATATGTGACTCATTCTGCTTGTAGAAGCAGGTGAAGAAAGATGAGAAATCCACTCTTGCTTTTAAAGTGCCTTGAGTCTGGCTCTTCATTGAGAGCTTCCGAAGCACTCAGGAAGGACAGAACAGGCTACCAGTTTTTAATGTAGGGATGAGAGTTTTACTAAAAAGATTTTTATGATGATGGGTTATATATTATTCAATTTTTGCAGAATTTAGAAAATTATATGATACTGGATAGGCATTCTCTTTTCTACATATCCTAGTCAATACTTTGTATTATTTGTTAGTTTTTGCAAATCTAATGAATGTGAAATGATGTAACAAGTGGTTTCAAAATACAGTTCTCTGATTGCTAATGCAGGTAGAAATCTCTCCACGTGCTTAATCTTGATCTGTGTTTCATGTTTTATGAAATACCTGCTATGTCTTTCAATAATGTCCTATTTTGAGGTCTTTTTCTTATTTATTCAAAGAAAATCTTTATGTATTCTGAAATCATCTTTTGCTAGTTTTATTTGTTATCAATATCTTTTTTCAATTCTACCTCAAATTCTCACTATCTATACAGTATCTTTGGATAATAAGAATTCCTTGATTTTTATCTAGCTGAATATATCTATCTTTTATTTTGTAGTTTATATATTTTTCATTTTGCAAGAAAGTCCTCCTATCCAATAGTTATAAAAGTATGTTCTTATACTGACTTCCAAAAGTTTTGCAGGACTTTTTAAATTTTTTTTTACCTAAAATTGGTTGTTCTGTACAAGATAATTTTATTTTGTTCTTTATGGAGAGACAATTTTTCCTGCAGTTCTCAGCATTAATTGGTAATGTCCTCTCAGTCATATATGAGTGTCCATGTTTATGTGAGAATTTTCCAAGATTCTCTCTTCTCTGTCATTGGCCTATTCATCTGTGGCAGTAACATACTGTCTTAATTTCTTATTTAATTTTTAAAAATGAGTAGCTTGGATACTTTGATTTTGATATTTAAATTTGCCTTTTAAAAAGCAAATTTTAGAATGAATATGTCAACTTCTCTGAAAAAGTCTATTATTCCTTAGATTACTTGCTTATTTTATATTCTCAGTTTTATAATTCCACTGGGAAATATATATATATATATATATATATATTCAAATATATATATATATATATTCAAATATATATATATATTCAAATATATATATATTCAAATATATATATATATTCAAATATATATATATTCAAATATATATTCAAATATATATATTCAAATATATATATATATATTCAAATATATATATTCAAATATATATATATATATTCAAATATATATATATATATATATTCAAATATATATATATATATATATTCAGCTTGGGCAATTCTCTTGACTCTCGTGGTGCCTTGTTTTTACATATTGGAGAGTAAATTTACATTTAGAGATATTTTGTCTTTGCTGTCTTAGTTGAGGTCGTATTTTTCTAGAGAAAATTTATAATATCATCTGTCAGGCACCCCAGAATCTGACTAGCCTAGGAGCACTTTATATTTTTTAGTTGAGATTTTTCAGATTAGCTTCTCAAGTTAAGGAAGAATTCTAGACTCAGGAGAAGGTGACTGAAAGCTATGATTTTCTTAAGAATTCTCTTTGTATTATTTCAGAGCCCAAAGGGAGAACAACAAACTTCATTTTATTCTTTCTTTATCAACAGGTGTCTCTTTTTTTGTGAACTCTTGCTGAGTACACAGCCCTCCAGATTCCAAATTAATTCAGGAAACTTCATCTTACACAAACCCAAGATCTTCTCCTCTGTTCCCACATAGCTACTAAAACCCAAATCTCTTGGTTGCTGAGCTTCGCAAAGTCATATAGCACCAATAATAACCAATTAACACTGAGTTTGGTGCCCTCTCCATTTTAGACCTTCAAGAATTGCTCTTACTTTCATATGGATTTACTTAAGCATTTAAACGGAAGTTTGTTCTATTTTATCCATAAATTTTATTTTACCTTAACAACCATATATTACAGCTATATATCACAGATAATGTATGTTTATATGTATATGTGTACATATGTATACACATAAGTCATGTCTGGATATATGTATATGGCTATATATAGTGATCATATATTGAATATGTTAGTTTACTCAAAGATGAAAGCACATTTTTTGAATGTGTAGAATGACATGGACATCACCATGATAGAGATGATCTAACTTGACATATTAACATCTGTTTCTATGAATGGCTCAAACATAAATGAAATAGTGATCAGTGTGATCATATGGCTGGAAAGTTACCTGTATGGTCCCTGTGTTCCTTACTGATCGGGATTCTTCGTCCCAACAAGAATTTCAGATGATATGAATATGTGTTTGTAAAGATGACTCTTACTATTTCCTCATGATAATCTGCTTTCAATTCTTTAATGCTTTCTTCATCTGATAGTCCCATGACTTCTTTACCTGCCATTACAAGAAAGTGATGTTATTAGTAAATTACCGGGAGACTCGCCTTCAAGATGTCATGTTCAATAGCTTTTACTAGAGTTCTTTATGAAAATAAAATGAAATCATGTATTGACTTTGGCAGAGTCATGAAATCTAAAATGTTGGGGGAAGATGTTTCTAAAGTTTCATTTAGATACCATCAGAAGAAACACATAAAATTTAGTTATTTTTTCCCCACATGTTGTGATTATTGAGCCAATTTCATCAACATAACATATACTATACCAATTACACTATTTGTAGAATAATTAGTATTCTAATAAATCTAAAATTGTATATAGGTATACAATTAGGCACTTGTTGATACTGGAAATAAATATAGTTATTTTCCTGTACAAATCCTGACAGTAAGGTGAAGAAATTCAAAAAAAGAGGGAATTTTTCAAAATATGTGGAGTGCCTATGTTGACATAACTTAAACGAATCCTTTATTTCCAACAAAGAAGTATGTTCAGTTTCCCATTTTAGCAATTTTGATAATTGACACAATTTTATCAGCTGAAATGTAAATTAAATGCCTGCATCTGCATGGATTCTGATGTCACATATTCCTTGTGGATTGCTAGACAACTCACCTGTCATGAAGGAGGTAGTAGCTACTTTGCTCATTATCTGTTGGGTTACATTGGTGACAGGTGTGTATTCAATTGTAAATTTGGATTCATTAAATGAATCTACCCTTCCGAGGTTCACAGGAGGCCTTAAAGAAAAGTCTTCAACTTGATGACCAATAGGATAGAAGTACAAACAAAGTAGGAGGAGCAACGCGTTCATCCATTCCTACGCAGCCCGAGAATGAGGAGAGAAAATTGTGATTTCAAATTATTCATCCATAGTCATTTGTCATACAATTCGTCCCTCTGTTCCTTTTTAAAATTTCAACACATCTTGCAATATGAACCATTTAAAAAATGTATAAAACAAACTGAGTAATTTCAATGAACTATTAATAGTAATTCAAATGGATTGAGCTAAATTCAAATGGATCAGTGCTAAAGGACTGATCATGAGAAATGAAACGCAACAGGACACGCCATTTTAAATTATTGTCAGCTGGTGTTACTTTGGTAACGCACTCATTGATGTATTTGATTCTGTTGAAAGTCCCTGTGTTGAAGAGACCCAGAGCATGCTATAGGGATGATACGCCAAGTTCCAGCCATTGGAAATTCAACAGAGTGATAACGAGGAACACTGTTTCAGTAATTAGTTATAAATCCTGGTCACTTGCAAATTCCCATTAAGAATCACCATATTTCCCAAATGCATAATTTTAAAAAGATTTCACTATGTACATACAGTATAATTCCCATTTAATTCAATATGCTACCTTGCTCTATGAAACTGATTTTAAAAGATACCAAAGTTCAACCAGGCTTTTCATTACATGGTACCATTAAAAAGTAATTTTCTTCTTGGCACTTATACATTCCCAAACTTTGTACTACTTTTGAAGAAAATGTTTGTTTTTTTTTTTAAAGAAAGAAATTCCACAGTTACCTGTGGGTTGATTTGTTTGCTGTGTCTTTAGAATATCACTACTTATGAATGAGTGGGGAACACTAGTAAGAAGAATAATTATTGGCTTTTAAAACATTTATTGAATTCTCAGTTTCTGGCCAGCCTCTGTGCTTTTAGGCCTCAATTTATAGGTTTTTGCCAATTTAAATGTCTTCAAGTAGATTTAGAGTCTTAAAAACGGATTCTTCTGCTTTATAAAGGTTTTTCATTTTATTTTTGGTAGGGGAAATATAAAACAAAAGCATAAATGCCTCTCAGGTAATATACATCTTCCCATCTTAAATACAAAGTGGCACAGATAACGAATCATACCATTAGTGGCTCTCTTTTCATTCTCCACTTTTTAAGAATGTTCTTATGTAATAAAGCCCAAGTTTGTTGACACACGCTTATCTTTCTCTTACCCATGTTGCCCTGTTCAATGAGAAAGAAGGGGAGAAAATGAGTAAATGTGAGTTCATAACAGGAACAAATAACCTGCAAACAGAAAGGGAGCAGCCTGGTAACTCCAGTATCCCATACGAGCGCTACAGTCTGGGTGTTCCTGAGTTAGCATGTTATTACTCCCATGCCACCTTCTCCCTGCTTCCAGGCTCTGCTCCATCATGGATTTGTGAGGCACTTGGCCAGTTACTGACTTATGACTTCTTAGCTCCAAATTCGCCTTTCATAGTTTTCCCTGTGAAGATGGATATGGCCCCTTGAAATTACCAATTTTGCTAGCTGGCATGATGTTCAGTTTTGTCCCTAGAGGACTTTCCTTAGTCTGTTTTCTGTTGCTATAACAAAATACTCAAGGCTGGGTATTTTATAAAGAGGTTTATTTGGCTCACAATTCTGAGGGCCAGAGGAACCAAACAGCATGGTACTGGTGTCCTGGAAATGTTCCCTTGGTGGCATCACAGCATGGGGTAAGAATGGAAAGAGAATCAACTGCGTGCAGAAGGGGTCAAGCTCATGAGGTGGTCTTGATTTACAACCTGCTTTCCTGAGAACCAACTTACTCTGCAAGACCAGCATTAATCCCTTCCCCAAACAATGTCCCCAATAGCCTAATTACCTCCCCCTAGACCCCCTATTTTTAGGGTCCACCATTTAAACACCACCACATGGGAGACTTACTCTTTTGTGCATGAACCTGTCCTGAACAGATCACTTCCTGGAAACTCCCTGTCCTCATTCCCAAGCAAAGATATGTTGCTGCAGAGGTTTGCTGTGTGGACCCCACAGGGATTTAAAGCCCAGTTAGGCAACCACTGAAGGAGGTACCAGACCTTCATGTAAATACAGGTGGGAGTGAGCTGGTAAATAGGGAAAGAGAAATGCTGAGAAAGCCCCACCCACGTGTGAGTCCTTTGTACTGGGTTCAATACAGAGGCTGGAGCAAGAAGTCTACAATCCCTCAACCTATATTTGCACTGAACTGAGCAAAACCCACAGTGGCTTATTGATGGGGTTGGGGTGAAAGAATGGAGAGAGATCCCCTTTGTGGCTCAGGTGGACAGGGCCAGAGAAAGTTGAGGGTAGAACAGCAACAGAAAACAAAAATCTATAACTTCCAGACCCATTCTAAGCAAAAACATATGTTTGCCAATCTGAAGAGTGTGTAGGGTGTCTCATTATTTGAATTTGTATTATTTTGTTTTTCATAGAAATTTTTCATGTTGAATGACTATTTAGATTTCTTCTGTAAATAGCTTTTTCTGTATTCTGTTTAGCTTTTATTTTTTAGTTCATTATTATTCCAGATGCTTATTTGTTGCTAGTTCATTAGCTTTGCCAATCCAAAATCAGTGTATATTTTATCATAAGCAAATTTTAATTTTGTTTTAGTCAAATTTAACAACTTTTCCCTCTGATTCTGTATTTCCTGTGTATATCCGGTTTAGAAAGTATTTCCTTTTGGGAAATTACAAATATATATTCCTAATAGTTTCAAAGATTTTTTCGTTATAGTTACCTTTTTAATCCAAGTTTATTTGTGTATAAGATGTGAGACAATGACCTACCATGTTGTTGTTCTTCTTTTCTTCTGTAATTGTCAGGCAAGTTGTCCAGACACCAGTTACTTGATGGTTTCTCCTTTCTTAATTGTTGTGTCTATTCTCTCAAATACCAGATGTATATGTATATGTGTATTTATACACATACATGCATATGCATTTTGAAGTAGTCTACTCTTTCAATTAATCTCTACGTGTATGTCTTACGTACAGTCTAGTAACTAGAGCTCCATAATAAGCCTTCTGAAGTACAAGGAAAGGTCTTTCTCCTTGTTCTCTTCAAAATTGTCTCGACAAGTCTAGGGCCATATCCTTTGTGTAGATTTACTTGGTCGATGACTTCATGATTGAGTTTTATTTTAATTCCTCACTTTAGTAATAGGTTTGGCATTCTTATTATACCTTTGCTGATTTTTAGCATGTGACTTTAAAGGCTAAGTGGTTGGGTGTATAAAAGATGGCTCTACAGCTCATGTTTCAATGGAAGGTTCTTTCTATTTCTGGTAACATGGAGTCACTAGTTTCTTGAGATTAATATTTGTCTAATAAATCATTAACAATTTCTTAACCCTGGGGTGAATTTCTAAATATTCAACCAAGTATGAAAATTTTATAACTGCTTCAATGTTTAGAAATCTAAACTGGTAGCTATATTTTATGAAGTGAATTATGTTATGCATGCATTTTTTTTGTTTGGGATGATCGTGCATTGTGTTTTATTTTCCTATTAAACCTATGCTGTCTTTGCTTTTAGTTCTATCTTCATACCTTATAAATTCTTTTTAAATTGGTAAAAATTTCTTCTTTTCTCTCCTGTACCAAAGATATGAGAGGTATTTACAGTTCTTTAATAGTCACTCTTAAATTTTGGAGTTTCCCAGGGAACTATGACTTATTTTATGAAAGCTTAACATCTTTTACTATCTCTGTCTTCTTACAAATATTGTCTAGATATTTTAATTTGCTGCTGAGTTCCAACCCGATCATTCTAGTCGTTCTTACTTAGAAATGTGTTCAATTTTTAACTTAAAGTACATAGTGAAATAATTTTTCCAACAATAGAGAGTGATATGTTTGGGACTGTGTTCGAGGTAGAGGGTAAGCATTTCCCCTCAATTGGGATTGGGTTGGCCTCTGCTGGATTAAGAATTCACCAACCTTTGTCCTCTGTAGGGTTAGTTCTCTATGAAACACCCTATATACTTTACCTAAAATTGCCTGCAAGGAGCAAGCATTTTTCTTCTATGGATACTGCCTTCTCCTCTAAGGATTACAACAGCAGTAGACCAGAACTTTCCTCTAATAAAGAAGCAAATCAGTTTTATGATATTTGACATTGAGTAAAGAACATGTAGAGGAGTGTGTGTGTGTGTGTGTGTGTGTGTGTGTGTGAATTAGTAGAGGAATATATATCTACATTTTATTGTAGCAGGGATACAAAATTCCTCAGAGGCTAATACTATTGAAGCCAGATTTAAAGTTAGGTAGTCAGTGTAGTTAGATAAATCGGGTCTAATGCCGAGTGAAATCTAAAATGGAGGCCATGCTGGCAATGATTCCGGGAAACGCAGGACAACTCATGGAATGTTAATGAAGTCCCAAAAAGGCCCTAGGCCAAAGTCCACCTCAAAGAAATGTTAATGAACAGCCCCCAGCAAAAAGGTGCTGACTCAGAAGTCCTTCCTGACCAGATTACTTCTTTGGCCCACCTGTGTCCCACCCCTCGGGCCTTCCCACCTACATTCCATCACTGAAAGAACTATAAAAAGGGGAGACAACATCCCTTCCACGGATTCCACCTCTTGGGTCCCCTTCTTCCTCCGGGAGAAGTCTTTTCTGCTGTCCTTTAATATAAAACTTCTAATTTCTACTTTGACCTTGCCTGGGCGTGCTTCTTTGGTGTTATTCTTCAACACTGGGGAAGCAAGAACTCCTCACCAGTCAACAGCGGTAACACTATTACCACTTCTCTCCATAGCCCCAGTTAACCAACACTATACAAATACGATTTGCTGGGCCTCCCCTGAAAACTGTGGAACACAAGTGCTTTTGTAAGGTCTTTCCTGTGGGAGGAATGAGGAGTCTAAGCTACATTATAGAAAATAAAGAGATTCTGGAATGCTTACCAGTTTTCTGGGAAGCATGCCAGGAATATGACTTGGAAGGCTGGGTCAGGACTTCTACCACAGAGCCAGCAGCTCCATGGCAAAGACTGGCAGCCGGCTCTTAAGTCCTGACTTCTGAAGTAAGTGGTCTCCTCCCTCTCTGCAGACCCCATGGACACACAGGGCTGCTGTGAACTGGTCCATAGTGATGAGGAGTGGGTATGAGCCCACCTGAAGCCCCTGTCCCAGCCATGGGACAGGATCACACACGGGGTGCTGCTGTTTCCTAATCAAAGCTGGGGTGAGGAGTCCAGGGGCCAGTTCCAAAGGCCATCCCGTTGGCCAAGGCAGGCTCAGAGGATATTGCCAGAGAGGAAAACTACACAGGCTGTTCACTGAGGCTGGAAGCAAGTCTATCGGATGAAGAAAAGAGGTCAGGAAGCCCGTGGAAAGAGAGAAGGAGGGAAAGGAAATTTCAAGAATGAAATAGCAGTAGGTCAGGTTGCTCCATGAGAGGGTGCTGAGGCTCCCCATGGGCATTCTTAGTGCAGAGAATTATGAATGGGCACTTAGAAGGGGGTCATGCAGGGCTGTAGGGGACAGTGAGATGGCTCAGAGTGAGATCTTCTGGCTGTGGAATCAGCCATAGCCCTGGGTGGCATGGAGCCATCAATCCCTCCCCCACCCCTTCCATCTTCCACTGTAAGTTAGTATTACAACTTTATTTCTCCCCAACTGGTGTATGTTCTTCAGTTGGTAAAAAGACTGATAACATGAATTCCTTGATACGCATATGGCAAATGGTTTCCAACTGGAATGACTTGACTTTTATCTTTTGATGCTGTTTTTAAATTCAAAACAAAATGTTTATACTACAGAAACATGTATCATCTGTCTACCACAAACCATGCACATTCAAAGCAGTACTGTGAGAAGGAAAAGCTACATATTTCACATTCTGATTCAACTCATGATATTCAAAGAGGAAAAGATTCTGGAAAGCTTCTCAGGTTTCTAAAATTCTTAGAGCCTGAGAATGAGAGAAAGGGATAATAAAAAAGATTTCTGTAAATGTTCTTGGTAAACAGTCTCAAAGTCAGAAAAACACAATTACTGTGCAATAAAAGTGAAAAACTATAACTTCAAATACAACTCAGGCTTCCAAGTCAGTTCTTAAGATTTTTAAGTTCTTCATAATCAACTTGTTAGCCAATCTCTGCTTATTCTTACTCTCAGTTTCTGGTTTAGAATAATACCATATGTGCATACTTGTTAAAACCTCACATTTTAATTCAATTGTTTTACCTATCTAATATTAAGCTCCAGATATCAAAGCACTTCAAAATAGCCCATTAATTTTCAAACTAATTTCTCTACAGATATTTAACCTTCAGTTCACAAAACCTTATTATTCTGTGACAAGATAAAAAGAAGGAAAAAAAGAAAATCCCCAAGGCCAAAAAAAAAAAAAAACAAGAAACCACAAAACAAAACAAAAAAATCAAAAACAAGACGAACTTACTTTTGGGAAATATGAAGCAAGGGATCTAGAGACACAGTTTATCCGCTGGTGACCACAACTGAAAGTAAACAACGTACTTTTTTTTTTATCCCGGTCCCTAGCACATCTCTAGAATTTGCTTTATCTGTTTGACTTTATAAAAAGGTCCCGGACTGCTTTCAGAAGACAGGCTATGATGTCAGAGTCAGCCCAGCCAAACAGCAGGCCCACGTGATCACTCTTGTCTTCTCATTGATATTCAGCCAGTTCCTGCAGAGCAGTGGCATTTATGCGTGGCTGCCTGAAGTATCCCATGAAGTGCGTTTGTAAGCAGCAGACCCAATATTCCTAAACTTCTAATGTTCATAAACTTCTCTGTTACGCCCAAGATGATTGGGGCTAACATGGAGGTTTAAAACACTCTCTTTAAACCAGGAGAAAATAAAGAGAAAAGCTCTTGCTCCACCCAGACCTCAGGACTCTTGGGCAGCCTCTCTCAGATAATCATCGAGATCTGTATTCCCCAGAATCCCAGTTTTATTTTCCTTCAGTTCAGACTCTTTTCTTGTTTCCCTTGAGACTTATTCTTTGGCCCCTGGATTATTTGATTGTTGAATTTTGAAATATTTGGGGGTTTTCCTTGCTTTCTTTTGGTTTTTGATTTCTAGTTTGATTCTGTTTTGATCAGAAAACATTTTGCATGCAAATTTTTTAAGGCTTATTTTCTTAACCAGCACAGGATCTCTCTGAATGAATATTCTGTATGCACTTGAAAAAAATGTGTATTTTGCTATTGTTTCATTTGGCAGATAGCATAACCATCAGGCCAACATCCAACAGTGGTGGGAATGAGAGTTGTGATGATTTTCAAGTCTAAAGCCTGTACATTTATCAGTTCAATCTGTCAAAATGATATTGATAGTGAAAGACCCCAGCCCAATAACTTTAGGCCCAGTAATAAATCACCAGGGCTTGCTTCCACACCTGCACAGACGTCAGATGTATTTTTCAGAAAATCAGTTAAGTGTAACCGATTAAGAAAGGACAGGATGGTTGGGAAAGGAACCAGCACGATTGGGCAAACAGGATCATACAATGAAAAAACCATACAATGAATAACAAATGTTTTTTATGTGGTTTTTCCAGGAACCTATAGTGAAAAACAAGTTTACCCTTTAAGTGACCTATATGCTGGATTCAAAAGAGCCAATGAGATACCTGTTACTGTGCTAGGAGGGAAACTGACCACTGTACCCTATAAAAGATCTGTACCCCAAAGCCCGGTGTGCCAGTTCACCGAAGCTCCGGCTGAGGTTTCGCTGGGCACCCGCAGGCGCCTGTGTATCAATAAATCGCCTCTTGCGTTTGCAGCCAGTGCCTCGTGTGTCTTTCTTGGACAGGGAATCGGTGGGTCTTTCAATAGCAGAAAGTATGATCAACTACATTTGTTTTTGAATTAGGTCAGCTACTTATTTAAGAAAAATGATATAAATATATAAAATCTGTAACATATTTTAAGATTATGTTAAAGAAATTTACCTTCAATCTCCCCTACCTGGTTCTCTGAGGTGAAACTATATTTATCAACTCTCTTATACAAAGTAGCAAATGCCCACAACATATTTGGAAATGCAATATTAAAAGGAGTCATAAGAAGGATAGTAGAATGAAATAGACATTATTACCTTATGTACATATATGACTCATGACGGATGTGATTCTACAACATAAACAATCAGAAATTATACCCTATTTATGTATATCAAAGTGCATAAATGCATTCTACTGTCATATATAACTAAGTAAAACAAATAAAAAATATCTATATAAAAAAGGAGTCAGCGAATGTATAAAAATCAAAAAAACAACCCCTCCTCAGTAGACATTAGTTTTCTTTATCATTTTTTTTTTTACATCAGCTATAATACATAATCAAGTTTTGGTGTTTTCCAAATCAATTGAACATACCTCATAAGAAAACACACTGAAAACTATTTTAAAATTTAGTGTTTATCTAAAATGTTCACATAATTTGGTCATTTGAGTTATTAGTTATACAAAATAATACATATTTATTTTAAAATTTAATTACCTAACAACTTAAATTGCTATTTTCAGAATAGCAAAAATTCATATTTCTCAATTTGGATTAAAAAATAAACAACCCCTGGCCTTGGCATGTGGCTGGCTAGTGCTAGAGTGCTCGCTTGGCATGTGTGAGGTTCTGGGTTCCATCCCCAACACTGCAAAGAAAAATGAAAAAAAAATTAAAAAAATAAAAACAGAAAGAAAGAAAGAAACCAACCAAAAAAGCAAGTAAGTTAACAATTTTTTTTTTTTAAAATTCAAGGTGAGTCACAAAAGCAAACACTGTGCTTCTTCTGTGACTTACTTTTCTCACCGTAATTCTTGTGTTTTAACTTTATTTAGGCTCATAAAAATAATAAAATAATTGGTGGAAAGTTTGGAGAAAAATTGAAAAAAATTTTGTTATACTTAGTATTTTAAATATCCTATCAAGGTAATTTTTAAAAAGTTAAGTGATATACAATTAAAATGGAATTTAATCTCCCTTTCATCCATAATCTGTCAATTATCTATCATCTTCTATTATTTACCCATTATCTATCTATTTATTTATATATTTAGTATCTTTTTTATATTTAGTATCTATTAATCTAGCATCTGACTATAATTTGTTTTCTATCTACCTATCTTCATTATGTATGAATTATCTGTCATCCTATCATCTACATATAATTCATTATCTACCTATCACTAATATCTATGTTTGTATCCATCTCTGTCTCATGATCAGTGTACCATCTATTCATCATCTGTGTATGCTTTCAATTCCTTTCTCTCTCTCCACCCCACTCCCCACCTTGCCTGTGACTGACTGATCTTGGTCAGTACTGTCACTACTCTAGTACTTGCTCTTTTCCTTCTGGCATGAAGATACATTTTAGTATTTCTGTTGTAGCATGGGTTTCACAAGAGCTTATGCCAAAGGTCAGGTATTATAATCAAATATTAGGGCATAACTTTGAGGCTACAAAAATAATTGCCTTACCCAACAGCAAAGGCTTATCCAGAATCATGGCCCACATAGGCTTTAAGACTCTTCCTAAAGAGAGGAGCTTCCACTTCAGTGAGGGATAACCTTCCTCATCAAAATCATCCAATTCCATACCTGGAGTCCTCCTGGAAAACCTGAGTTGGGGGGAAGAGAAAAGAAAGGAGAAAAATGTCTCTCTGCTTCCTATAGCTCCAAGTATGGGGAAAGTAGATGACTTATTCATCTATGGCTTTTCACATGCAGATGTAAGGTCCCTAAGCCGAGATCCAGCTGCACCAGGGTGGCCTGGGAGATGCTGCACCTTAGGTCAAAGTTGTAACTGTCAAAAGATAATCTTATTTTAAGGGTTCCTATGTCATACATGGATATTTACATATGTATATGAACACCTATCACCTTTCTGTAATTTAGCAATCATCATTAATACAGATGTTCCTATTGGGGGGGTGGGGACCAAATCAAAGTTTTATGCATGCTAGAAAAGCACTCTGCCACAGAGTTCCATCCCCAGCTCAAGGATTCATGTATTTGTACATTAAGGTGGTCTGAAAAATACAATACACACACAAAAAAAAATACAAAAGTATCTTGACAAGGTAATAAACGTTCATGAACTGAGCTTGTCATAATGGTAAAACATACCAATGCATTTGCTTGTACTTAAGAAAATGCTTCTATGCTGATGCTGCAGTTAGGACATCTGAATTTACAGGGAAGGAAGCCTGCCCTCTTCTTCCCTGTATGTGCATCCATGTTTTGCACATTCAGAACAGTGGCAGGAAGCTGTGGGAAGAAGACATTGAAAATAGAAGCAGTAGAAAGTCATAGAGCAAGATGTCAATGGTTTTCTAGGAAGAAGACAGCCTTGTGGCCTCTTTCCAGAAGCCACAGCAACTTGACCCTAACCAGGTTGAAACCTCTTCTGATTGACCAAAGTAGACTGAGAAAGACAGTTAGGGCTGAAATAGGCGTTCAGAAAATTGAAATCATACCACCGATAGTCCTAGGCCGGGACCAACGACAGTGGCAATCCAAAGAGAGTGACAAGTGACCATATGATTTAGAAGTCTGGGGTGCTCAGCTTAGAGAATGGATAGAAGCAAGTTGTTGTGACTGTAGATGCTGTCAACGGGAGTCATATGGATCTCTAGAACCAGGACATCTGAATCTCTCCCTTAGAGCAGGCGGCAGGAAAAACAGTAGAAGGAGAGAGTTTCCATGAGCAGAGCTCATGGGCTAATAAGGAAAATTAGCAAGGAAAGGGACCCAAGGCTGTGCTGGACCTGTGAATGCAGGACGCTCAGTGGCAGAGTGTCACTAACTGAGGGAGAACAAGTTCTTCATGCTTGGATGAGAGGCCCGGTTCCCAATCTGTGGCATAAACCAATAAAATCCTATGCAGGTGCAAAGAATGCATTGTAAATACAGTGTGCTTAATGTGTGCGGCATTGAACACTAACAAAGTGCAATCTCCTTGTCTTGCCATGTTTACCACGTACACCACAAAGCAAACTCAAAGAGACAACCAGTCCTCAGCAATATACACACAGAGAAGCGGAGTGCCTTAGCCTCTTGGTTTTGCACTCTTGGATTGCAATATGAGGTCGTGACACTTGACCACCTTGTATTCCAATGTAATATGTCATGTAGATTATGCCAATGTATGAAATTGTGTGCTTCCTGGAGTCCAGTTTCAAAACTGTATTTCTTTTCTGTTTTTAATTTGAAAGAAATCTGGCCTGTTACATATTTTCTACAGGCAATTTGGGGAAGAACAGCTGAGAAATTAGATTGAGGCTTGTTCCTGGTTTTTAGGTCACAACCTAAGACTGAAGCACATCTTTATAAAACATCATTACAGTCTTAATTTGATAAATATATTTGATAAATATCAGTCTGGTAATTGAAGGAATCTGGTTACAAGAAGGATCAGGGGCAGAGGGTAAAAACAGTCAGTTAACATTCTAGATGTGTGGAAGGAAGAGAGTAAGACCAGTCCAAATGGCGATCCAAGTCTTAATTTTGACAACTCTTACCTTATTTTTAAAGGTGCATGCTTGACTGTGAACAATTATATCCCAGAAAAGAACCTAGTGTTCTGGAAACAACCTAACAGTTGGCAGCTATCATGGAAATCTAGGTTTATTTCCCATAGAACTATTTCTCCCTTCCCTCTGTTCACACCAAAGTGAATTCCTAAGTATAGGTGAGTGTGAATGATTCTTTCATTAGAAGATTGAAACTGTGCAGGTACTTAGCCTCAAATTCTGTTCAGGAATGCTCAATATCCGTAATTCATTACTTAGCTAAATATCGGTTTACATCACATTTGAAAATCAGAAAGAATTAGATGCAAATTCATAAAATTTGATTTCGAGGATTTGTGGGGCAACAGTGCTTATCCACAGCACTGAGTTTTCTTGCCTTTGTGATGTGCTCATATTAAATCATGAGTCATAAACTGACTGACTGGCAAGGTCTTTGTGTTGCTGTGGCAAACAGGGAGCTGCTGCCCTAATTCTCCATTCAGGAAAGGGACTGCCACTCAGCTTCAGGGAGTATGGCCAGAAGACAGCCTCCAGATGTCCACACCTTCAGAATCATCCTCAGGAGCTGTGTTAGTTATCTTTTCATCACAGTGACCAACACAGCTGACGAGAACAACTTAGAGGAGGAAAGATTTATTCTTGACTCCTGGTTTAAGAGGACTCAGTCCATGGTGAGCTCATTGTAAGACAGAACCATCGTGGTGGAAGGACATGGTGGAAGCTGCCCAGTTCTTGGCAGCCAGAAAGCACAGAGGTGGGGGGAAAGGGGCTGGTGAGAAGATTTCAGTCCTTCTGGGGCATGCCCCCAGTGAGGTACTTCCTCCAGCTAGGACACATCTCCCATCCAGCTCCCAGTGGACTCGTCTATCAAATGGATGAGGTCAGACCCCTCCTGATCCAATCATTGCCTGAACGCCTGACCTCTGAAACCTGCTTCTTTGGGGACCATGCTTTCAACACATGAAATTTTTGTGGGACATTCCAGATCCAAATTATAACAGCTGCTGAGAACTGGCTGGCATGAGGTCCTGTTCTTCCTAGGGTAATTTGTATCCAGTGACCAAGGGAGGCCATGTGTTATCTAAGACTTTCTCGCTCTGGCTTCACAACACAATTTCATTTCTCATTCTTTCCTATCCTCCTTCCTCATCTTTCTTTTAATACATTTTAATCCCTATTAATTATCTTACTTTCAAAATTCCAACTTAGTGTCCTATGCTAGAGAATTCAATATTTGATGTCAGAAATGGTTCAAGAAAGCAGATGCTGAGATGGTATTTTGAAACTAGATTACTTCCTGACTGGGAATGAGAACCCCATCAGGATTGCTGATCATGGAGGTGGTGGTAATCCAATTGCTGAAACTTGTACTGTTGAAGAATTAGGAAATGTATTGATGGGAAAGTATATGCTAGCAGACAAAAATGTATCAATCTTTGGAGGAAAAGTTTAATATTAGAGTAAAGATATTTGATGCTTTTTAATAGATATTTGATGATTTTTAAAAGATATTTGATGCTTAATACTTATGGAAGGAATACTTAATATAAGAGTAAAGATTTTTTGATGCTTTTGTCAAACAGTATTGATGGACTATATCTGTGGTAGCCACTAAAATTGTATTGGAAAACTGAAAGAGATCTGACAGTCTAGATGTTCCACCAGCACTGTACTATAAAATGATGATGATAAGTTTGCTTAATTTATGTTGGCAGTGATAAAGGATGGGATTACTGTCCTGCATGAGATCCAGATACATGATCACATTTGGCACAAGGACAAAAATTTTGTTGGGAAGGCTGAGAAAATATAGCTGTAATTCTAATTGATTTATTTTGTAACAATTTTAACACAATTTTTGATATAATCACTATCTGGTATATTCAAGTTTCATTAGTAATATTAATTTGATTGATTTTAACAAAATCTATGGTATGGGGAGATCCACTTAGAACCTGCTGAAAATGCTCTTCTGATGGGAGATAACTAGCTGGAGGAGGAACCAGAATTAGCTAGTCATCAGTTCACACATGGAGTTGATCTGTCCTTTCCTTCCATAAACTTCAGATTTTATTAGTGGAAGGAGACAAAAGATGTCAAGCTTGTGAACAATCACAAGCAAGGCTTTATTTTTTTTAAATGAAATACTTATTAAATTGAAATACCTCTTCAAACCAGGAATTCACAACATTTTTCTATAAAGGACCAGTTAATAATATTTTAGGCTTTGTGAGCCACATAGCCTCTGGTGCACATACTTCTCAGTTGTGTTATTGTCATCTGTTCACCACCCTTTAAAAAGGTGAAAATCAATCTTAGCTTGTCAGTCATACATACTAAACTGTGACCTGTACTTGCCTACACCACTTAAAGGCGATACCTCCTGTTCCTGAAATGACATGAATATTAAAACTTTGGAGTTTGTCCCTTTACTTCTTTTGTTTTATAAATGCTGCAAACTATGCAGGAAAATTCACGAAGATAAGAACTTATAATCAAGCAGGCTTGGCCAAGGGCAGATGGCTGGATGGTATAAAGAATCTTTCACCCAGACTGGGACTGCTCTGTCCTTTACCGTTGGGGGGGTTTGGGAGTCTGATACTGACTGTAGACCAAAATAACAAGAAGATGAGCTGACTAGTGTCTTGTAATGTGCATTTTAAGTACATACACTTCTCTGATGGGATCCAGGGGTGGCTTGACTGTATTTTACAAGGATTATTATACCTGGTTTAAGGGTTGCCACAGCCTGACATGGCTGTGTGAGTAGTGGGGTATAGAAGATCTTGCTGGAAACTTTGACCCACACTTTCTTGATGTCAAGAAAGTCATTCTTGATACTTTTCTTGCATATAACTTGGCAGTACATCCTGCAAACAGAAACACATTCTGTGTGGCCTAGAAAGAATTCTCAGAGCCACTCTCAGGGCCCCAGTGCACTCTTTTTTTCTGTTCTAGCACATACTTTAACTTCAATAAAGCTCTGCGAGGGTCCTTTCAAATATCTGGCTTTGTGTTGCTGTGGCAAACAGGAGAGTCCTTTCAAATATCTGACGCTATGCAATCCACACAACTTCCCAACTTGTCTTATGAGGCCAGCCCTACTTTAACACCATAGTAGGGAGATCACAAGGCATTAAAAATAAGGGATCATTCTTGATGGAATGTTGAATGTTTTAAGTCTATGATTTGGAAGAAAGATTTCCACAATCAGCACTGGTATTCAAAATTGTATTGAAGGTCCTAGCAGTGTGAAAATGAAGAAAAATAAGGTGAATTATGTAATTACCAGAAAGGAGCAATATCATCAAAGCAGTATTTCCACAACTTTGGGATAGACAAACTATTTTTTTAGACAAGACACAACAGAATTAATCATAAATTAAGAAATTCTGTTCATTAAAAGAATAATGAAAAGAATAAACCTACCATGAAATCAAAGGAATATTGTGTATCATCCTTATAGCAAAGGAGGACAATAAGAGCAGTCCCAGCCTGAAAGCCTGGTGATTTCTTAGAGGCCACTGACATTCTCTCATGGATGCTGGGAGCTAAGTTAACTTTATCTTTAGAAAGCTGCTGCTTTGCATCTGTGCCATGATAGCTGCTTCCTGGGCTGCTGGTCATACAAAGCAACCTGAACAAGCTAGTTCTGCCAATGTTTCTGCTGCCTAACATATAAAACCCCTCTCCCTGTGAACACTGGCACAGAACTGAGGGCACTGTGGAAAGGACATGTATCCCTTGTCCAGCCAGCCGTCACTGGACCAAACTCTGTGAGGGAGAAGAGGTGCTACTAGGCGAAGCATGGTAAGGGAAGAGGTGTTCCTGTCCTGCTGTTGACACTGCACATCTGTCACCAGTCTGTCACCGCTGGACCTTCCCCATAAGTATTTCCCAACAAACCTTACCTCTCACCCCATGCCATCTCCAGGTGTCTTGGCCTCTTGGCAACCCATCCCACTAGCACAACTGGGCTCTGGTTGTTACATATTGGCAGCATATATCCACTACAGGTCTACCCAACAAAGGGACTCATGTTCACAGTATACCTGAAATTCTGTAAGTCAATAAGCAAAAAGGCATTGAACTTTATTTTTAAAAGTGATCAAAATAACTCATTTGCTACTTAATGCAAAAAGTATCCAAATGATGAATGACATTGTGAATAGATGTTTAATACTGATATTCATCTGTGAAATATAAATTAAAATAATGAGAGACTCCCCCCCATTCCCACTAGTATCTGATAGTGAAGAGGTAAATAACAACATGGAAGCCTGAGAATCGTCATGTACTATTGATATAATAGTAAATTTGCATGATTACTTTGCAAAAATATTTGACAGTATCTACTATGAGCAATTACCTCTTCTAATACCTAGCAGCTGGTCTCCTGTGCATAGATAGAACAGAAGCGAATACTTTGTCTCCTCTGGGCTGGTTAATTTTCTGTGTCAGTGTGACTGGGGTAAGCGATCCTCCTTCTCCTGCCCTTGCATTTCATATTCTTGGGCCTTTGGACTTGAACAGCATTGGCCTCCCTTTTTTCAGGCCTTTGGGTGTGAACAGGTACTGCACCAGATTGATAATGGCAGATTGCAGGACTTTCCATACTCCATAATTGCTTGAGCCAATCCTTAATAAATCTCTATCTCTATATATCTTAAGACTATGTATCTATGTATCTCTCTCTCTATTCCACTGGCTGTGTTTCTTTGGAGAATGATGATGAATATATTTGCCAAAAATGTATAAGAGGATACTTATAGCAGCTCTAGTCACAGTAGCTAGGTTGGCTAAATAAACTGCATTATATTTATACAGGATTAAATTACACATCAACGAATAAAAGCAATCTGTTGCTGCGGATGTATTTCATATTTAACAAGCTGAGCACAGAATAGATATGATGTGCAGAGACACAGAGACTGGAATGGGGAGGTGCTCAGATAGGTGGCTCTGACCATACTGTTTGGACAGCTACTCGCCCTGCCTACCGCCCCCCCCCCCCCCCCCCCGCCTTCCCCACAAGAAGAACCATCTCAGTATTCACAATGTGGTTTCTATGAATATGACATTTGATGCTACAAAAATAGAGGTCTTTAAAAAGCAACCACAGGCTTCCACAGGAACACGGAGTACTCATGGCCTAAGGCTCTTCCGGCGGGAGGAGCTTCCACTTCACTGGGGTTCATTATCCAAATCATTCAGCTCCTGCTCCTTGGAGAGCTTCAGGAAAACCTGAAAGGGAGGGGTGAGCCCAGAGAGGCAGCTGTTACCCTGCCTCCTGCAGCGCTGAGGGAGGGACATCTCACACACTCATATTTGATGGGAAAATCACTAAAACTGACCCACCTGCTCCAGGGTGGACTGGGAGAAGCTGTTCTCCTCTGTTTTACTGCATAAGGATGAATATAAACTAGGGGTTCACACATTTTTAAATCTAGTTGGCTACTAAATCTTCATAGGGAACAAATGCAAATTCAGGCAAGCAGTAAATGAAGTGATAATCAAACATTCCTGGACAGGACACGTCTGCTTAGGTTTGGAGGCCAAGGAGTCAGTGCTATGTTCCCAAGTTGCTTAGCAGTTTTTCAAATCTGTCTTTAAGGCATGAGGCAATGCCGAGGCCTCTTCCTTCCCCGCACATGGGTCCGTGATTGAGCTGCCGTGTCTGAGAAGCAGGTGGCGGAAGGAAGAGATGTTCTGAACAGGGAATCATCAGGAGATAGCTGAGATGGGTGTCAGTGGATTCCTAGGCACCTATATAATATAATTCTAGCTTTTTTCCTAGAAATCACTGCAGATTGACCCTCATCAGATTGAAAACTCTTCTGGTTGACAAAAATAGATAGGGAAGAACAGTTACAAGAAGAGCCCAGTAGACTGGTTTTGGGTGGAAACATGCCACTAAAAGTCCCAAGCCAATAATGACAGCAATGCCAATCTGGAATATGCTGTGACAAATGGCATGGCCTGCAGAGCTGGGGTGGCCTCTTCAGAGAATGGACAGTCGGTGTATCACGAAGGCATCAGGTGTTATCAACAGGGTCAGAAGATATTTCTGTAACGCCAGATTTGTGGGACCCCAATGGACCTCTAGGAGCCAAATCCGATGCAATCACACAAGAGTCTTTATTGCAAGCTCGAGCCTGGACTCACAACCGTTACTACGCAGCGGTCCTGAGGAGTGAGTCCTGGCCCTTAGTTCAGTGAGGAGTTATAGGTTTTGGGGGATACTCTATGTGTCACAACATCACGCAGCAAATCATTTCACACGGGGGGAAAATCAAACAACAACTCTTAACATTGATTAGCACATTGACTGGCAGAAACAAGTTGGGTAGGGGTGATTGGTGAGTTCAAGAGGGGGATACATTTGAATTGACTGGTTTAAGCCATGAGGGGTATACGAGTTAAACTAGAAGGTTGCCTAATGATGTTATCAATCACCTGGTATTTCAGGTATCTTCCCTGTCTCACTCTGATTGGTTGTTGTTATGGTCCGAAATTAGGTATCTGGCTCCACAGGCCTTTCCTGTTATCACTCAGCAGGGTTCATGTTATGTGCCTAGGAACCTGTTTTCCAAGGACAAGGGTAACCAACCCCCTCATCCCCCACGCCACCACTCCTCCACCTCCCCTCCTCCCCTCCCCACTTCGGACAGGCCCTGCTCTGAGGTAGAGGCTGGTTTCTCAAAAATGGAGTCACATCAGTTTCTCATTCCCCCTTTGTCTGGAAACTTGGGGACCAATCATGGTTCCCTCAGTTGGGGGTCTATTGGGGCAGGCCCTACATCTTGGTGGGATTCTCCTTCTGGGTCTAGGGCTGATGTGGGTTCTGATTCTGTGTTAAAGCCCCACCACAGAGCATTTCTCTTACAAAAAAAAAAAAAAATGATCATCATTTCTAAAAAGGATAACATGGTGACAAAAACCTACAGCTAACAGCACCTACTGGAAATCAAGCAGTTAGGATCAGAAGAAAGTAAAATACGGCAACCTAACCTATTTTTCTCTATGTTCAAGCTTAAGCTTAAAGGGATTGTCCTTATTTTTGACGACTTGCCACTCCGGTTGATCTGAAATGAAATCCTTCACCATAGTATGGGGGTCCATAGTCCTGGCATGGATGTAATGGATCCAAGTGGCAATCCCGTGGACCTTGAGGACAGTGGGAGTAGTCAGCACCACTATGTAGGGTCCTTTCCAGTGTGGTTTCAGGTTTCCTTGATGATGCCTCTTGACGAACACTCACTCTCCTGGCCTGAAGTGGTGAGGTTCCCGAGGTGGTCCAGTCTCATAGAGGGCCTTCAGTCATGACCAAACATCTTGCTGGGCCCTCTGTAGGACCCTGAGGGATTGTAAAAGCTGGTAATCAAACTCAGTTAGCAAATCAGACTGTAAACTGGGAATCAAAGGGGGCGCTTTTCCAAACATAATCTCAAAAGGGGTAAGTCCTATTTTGTATGGAGAGTTCCATACTCTATACAAGGCATAGGGAAGGAGAACCACCCAGTCACCACCAGTCTCCATGGACAATTTAGTTAGGGTCTCTTTTAGAGTTCTATTCATTCTCTCTACCTGTCCTGAACTTTGGGGTCTATATATGCAATGCAGTTTCCAATTGGTGCCCAATACATTAGCCAAGCTCTGAATTACCTTGGAAACAAAAGCTGGTCCATTGTCCAACCCTATCGTTACTGGGAGGCCATACTTGGGCAGATGTCTTCTAGCAGCTTCTTTGCCACCACTGGTGCTGTCTCATGCTTTGTGGGAAATGCTTCAGCCCATCCTGAAAAAGTATCTATAAAAACTAATATTTTTATAGATACTAATATATCAGATATTTATAACCATATTTTTCCTGGTTTTACCTCAGTGAAATCCACTTCCCAATAAGCTCCAGGCTTATCACCTCTCTGTTGCAATCCTGGGTTGTCCTTACACAGGGTTGCATTTGTCAGCTGGCAGGCTTTGCAACTAGCTACAATCTGATCAATCTTAGAATTTGCATCTTTAATCTTTATTTTGGCGTGTCTTACCAGGTCTTGCATCTTTTTAGTGCCCATGTGAGAGGTCCGGTGCATTTTTAGCAACAGCTGTTCTCCCCTTGTTTCAGGCAGTATGATTTTGTCTTCTGCTGCCCGTTACCACTCCTGCCCCAAGGGGCAGTGGGACATGGGTAATTTATGAATCCAGTCCAGGTCTTCTTTAGTATATTGGGGATGGTCTGGTAGCTGTCTGGGTCCTGGGTCTGGAAGGTTGGTTATTAAGACAGGATCTCCTCGAAGGGCAACTTCCCGAGCCGTCTTGTCAGCCAGGTTATTACCTCTGGCTATAGGGTCTTTGGACTTCTGATGTCCTGGACAGTGGACAATGGCTAATTTCTTTGGCAGCCGCAGGGCAGTAATTAGGGCTAATATTTCTTCTTTGGTTCTAATAGCCTTCCCTTCTGCTGTCAGGAGCCTCCTTTCCTTATAGATGGCTCCATGTATGTGGGCCGTGGCAAATGCATAGCAGCTGTCAGTATACACAGTTTATTGTCTATACCCAGCATTAATGCTTGGGTCTGTGCCACTAACTCGGCTCTCTGGGCAGAAGTCCCAGCTGGTAGAGGCTCAGCCCAGATTACCTCAGTCTCAGTCACTTCCACCGCAACCGTACACCTTGACCATCTCGGATGAAGCTGCTTCCATCTGTGAACCACAAGAGGTCAGCATCTGGTAAAGGCTGATCCTTAAGGTCCTCTTGAATGCCCTGAGCCTAAGCCAAAATTCCTGAACAATCATGCAGAGGTGCCTCCAAGTCTGGGTCCCGTAGCAGAGTCTCGGGGTTAAGTGCTGAGGGTGTCTGGAAGTTGATTCTAAGAGGGTTAAGTAGCAAACCCTGGTAGTGAGTAAGTCTGGCGTTGCTTAGCCATCTGGTGGTTGCTTCAGCACCCCTTCAACTGTGTGTGGTGTGGTGATGTACAGCTCTTGTCCCACGGTCAGCTTATCTGCTTCTTTCACCATCAGGGCGGTGGCTGCAATCATTCTCAGGCAAGGTGGCCATCCAGCTGCCACAAGATCTAGCCTCTTTGACAGGTATGACACTGGCCTCTTCCATGGGCTCAGATACTGGGTAGGGACTCCCTTGGCGACTCCCTTGCACTCGTCAGTGTATAGGTGAAAGGGCTTAGTGACATCAGGGAGTCCAAGGGCAGGGGCTGACAGCAAAGCAGTCTTAATTAGGTTAAAAGACTGATCCATTTTCTCAGTCCAATGAAGCTGTAGCCCTTCCCTAGTGGCTTCCTAGAGGGGCTTGGCAAGCTCAGCAAAGCTAGGGACCCACAATCTACAGAAACCTGCTGACCCCAGAAATTCCCTCACCTGACACGGGGTCTGGGGCCTGGGAATTTTTAGTATAGTCTCTTTTCTAGCTTGTGTGAGCCACCATTGTCCCTCCTTTAGCAAGTAGCTCAGGTAAATTACCTCTGTCTTACAGATTTGGGCCTTTTTAGCAGAAACACGATAGCCCATGTCTCCCAGGGCTCTGAGTAAGGCCTTAGTCCCCTGTATGCATTTCTCTCTGGTCTTGGCGGCAATCAGCAAGTTATCAACATACCGCAAAAGGATTAAGTCAGGGTGTTCTGTCCTGAACTCACCCAAGTCCTCATGCAGGGCCTCATCAAAGATGGTTGGAGAGTTCTTGAATACTTGGGGGAGTCTGGTCCAGGTTAATTGTCTGCTGATGCCTTTCTCAACGTCCATCCACTCAAAGGCAAACAATTTCTGGCTTTTGGGTGTCAGGGGCAGGCTGAAGAAAGCATCCTTCAAGTCCAGGACTGTATACCACTGCCAGTCTGGTGGAAGTGCACTCAGGAGGGTTGGGGACAGTTGGGTGGATGTCCATCACCCTCTTGTTTGTTTCCCTCAGGTCTTGTACTGGCTGATAGTCATCTGATTGGGCTTGCGGACTGGAAGCAAAGGAATGTTCCAGGCCGACTGGCAGGGTCTCAGTACCCCTAATTCCAACAGACACCGGATGTGCAGTGTTATCCCCACTCTGGCTTCCATCAGAATCTCTTCTTCAGGACATGTGATAAGCAATCCAAGATAGCATTGAGCAGTGAAAAAGAAAACAGTTTAGGAAAGAAGTTGTAACTAGCAGAGCTCATGGGCTAGACCTGCAAGTTGGACGGAATGAAACAGCCCAGTGGGACTGATGCAGTAGCTCAATTTTTTAAAGTGGAGCCCACCAATGGAGAGGGGCTATTATATAGGAAGTCTGTTTCTTATGCCATAGCTCAAGCCAATAAAATAACACACACTATAAGGAAATACATCTTAAATACAGTGTCTGAGGTGAGTGTATATCTACAGTCTAAAATAAAGTGATCTCCTTCAATGTATAGTGATTTCTGTCTTATCTGACATTATTACATGTGCCGAAAAAGTAAAAATACTCAAGAGTGAAAAACAATCTGTCATCACTTGCCACACACACACACACACACACACACACACACAGAGAGAGAGAGAGAGAGAGAGAGAGAGAGAGACTCTTTTCTTGGTTTTCTGCTTTTAGAATTCAAAATGAACTTTTAAAGCTGAGAGGTGGCTTGGAATGTCCCAATTCATAATTTCTAATGGATATCTTTGAATTTTGGAATTATCTATTTCCCAGAGTCCCTTCTCAAACTTTTTTTTTTAACGTGTCTTTAATTTGAAGATGGTCTGTGATAAAGGTCATCCATCCAACACTGGCAATTGATAGACCATCAGGGAGGAGTACCTGGGAGGAGAGAGTGAGGCTGGTCTCTGGTATGCAGAGTGTAAGGTCCTTGCTTAGCATCTGGATGGCTATCTTAAGTGACAGCTGACATCTTACGAAAAAAATTTTGCTTTCCCACCCAAAAGTCTTTCTGAGAAAGGCTCCCCACTCCCTCATACCAACCCCATCCTTAACTGCCCACATTAGGACCCACCTGGCTGCTCTAATCCTTGAACCTCCCCCATAAAAGTCTCGAACCCCAAGCCTGTGTTACCTCTCCCCATCTATGTTACCTCTCCCCAGCTCTGACAAATAAACTCTCATGTGTGTCTCTGCCTGGTCTCTGTGTTCTCAATCACTCTTCTCCCAGTTCCTTGCTTTCCTTTCATGGGGCACCACAGAAAACATCTTCATGGGGCACCACAGAAAACATCTTCCACGTCTGTTTTCACATACGAGAGTATTTGGCACAGCAAAACCTTCTAGAGTGAATCCACGATAATTAAAGGAAGGCAGTTGGCCAGCCCAGTGGCACACATCTGTAATCTCAGTGGCTTAGGAGGCTGAGGCAGGAGGATCTCGAGTTCAAAGCCAGCTTCCTCAAAAGCGAGGCACTACGCAACTTAATGAGACCCTGTCTCTAAATAAAATACAGAATAGGGCTGGGAATGTGGTTCAGTGGCCAAGTGCCCCTGAGTTCAATCCCTGGTTCCCACCTTTGCTTGCCAAAAAAAAGGAAGAAAGTTGACAAGAAGGAGGGTTGGGAGAGGAGATAAGAATCATTTTAGTGTCTCAGGCTCCCAGGAATGAAACCAGAAGGGCAGCCTAGGTAACATTTGAAGACCTGCCTTTACCATCCATGCTTAACTAGGAACTCAGGCTTCTTAGACTAGGCAGCAGCTTCTTAAAATTTCTATCTGGATCCATCCATTCAGAGCCTCCAATTCCCCAGCCCCTCCTCTTGCTCAGGTCAAGATGCTTTCCTCATGGGGATAAAGCAGATGGGTCCCCAAGGGCAAAGTGAACATCCTGAGGAAATAGGCACCTCATTTTGTTGAGGAGCACCCACTGTACATCAGCACTAACGGGTACATATTTATCACAAATAATCAAAACAAGTTAGAGTCCACTTCAAAGAATCTGTTTTCTTCTACTGATGGGGTAGTCAATCCCACCCATCACACTTTTTTATTAACGTGTGCTTGTGAAGCATTTGAATTTAGCAGTATACTGCACAAGTTACCTTTGTGTGATGCATGAAAAAAGTAGCTCTTGCTATTCTGAATTATTTCTCTCACTGATTGGCCTTTCCCCCTTTGTGAATACTAGTTCTTCTGTCATATGCAGCAAATTCTAAGGGAAAATATCTATATAATTTTTTAACATTAAAAAATTTTTTTTCTAACTAGTTACACATGACAGCAGAATACATTTCGATCCATTGTACACAAATGGAGCACAACTTTTCATTTCTCTGGTTGTACACAATATAGATTCTCACCGTTTGTGCAATCATATATGTACTGAGGGTACTGATGTCCTTCTCATTCCCCCATCTTTCCTACCCCGATGCCTTCTCCTCCTCCTTTGCCCAATCCAAAGTAAAACATCTCTATAATTTTCCTAGGGATGGTGTCATCCATGAGACGAACTGGGATACTTGTGCATTTAGAGTAAAAATAAGGACTATATTCTAGTTCTGCCATCAATCAACTCTTTCATATGACATCTCATGCGTTTTGGTAGGAAATTTCTATTAATAAAGAGGCTAATAAAATCCAGATCCTGGATTCCTTGTAAACACGAGATCTTTACCTGTTTTTCATTGGAATGGCAGTATGTACTTTAAGGCCGGGATGAAGACTAGGACAATACCTGGCACACAGTAACACACACACAACTTCAGCTTCTTAATCTACCCTTTCTTCACTAGTTTCTTTCTTTTCTTTTTTTTTTTTTTCCTTTCAAAAAACAGGAGCCCTCTTTACCTTTCCTGCTGAGTCACCTGCAGGGAGGCCTCAGGATCTCTCCATAGAGACTCCTCTTGCATGGGGATCTTCATCTTCATCATGGTGTTGACAATGATTCCTTACCCGACCTTGGGTGATGTTCCCTCTTGATACACTGAAAGGTAACAAAAACAATCAACACATGTCTCCAGTCATTGAATTGTACAGGTGTGCTTTAAATAAGAATTCGTTGATTTATTCTTCAATGTGTTATTTAACTTTAAAAAACTAAGGAGTAACATTTTTCCAGGTTGCCACCTGAGAATTGCTGCAAAAATTTCTATTCATCTTGTCTACCCACCTGTCAGGAGGTTGGTTTTGTCTCTCTGATTATCATCTTGATGGATGTGCTTTTACTGCTCCATTATGTCCTAATAACCCTGAAACTTGTACCACAAAAAAAAAAGGTGCATTAATTATAGCAACTGTTATGGTTTAAGTATGAGGTTCTCCAAAAAACTCAGGTGTGAGACAATGTGAAAAACTTAGAGGTGAAATGATTGGGTTATAAAAGTCTAAACCTAATCAGTGCGTTAATCCACTTAAATGGATTAACTTGGTGATAAATGGAGACAGACAGAGTGTGGCTGGAGAAAATGGGTCGCTGGGGTGTGCCTTTGGGGTACATATTTTGTTCCTGGTGAGCGGAGCTCTCTCTGTTTCCTGATTGCCATATCCTGAGCTGTTTTCTTCTGCCGGGATGGTCTGTCTCACCTTAGGCTCAGATGGAGTCAATCATCTATGGATTGAGACCTCTGAAACTGTGGTTCCTCAGATAAATTTTCCTCCTCTAAGATTGTTCTTGTCAGGTCTTTTGGTCACAGTGATGAAAAAGCTGACTAATACAGCCACTAGCATCAGAAGTCTCCCTATGTAGTAAGTGCTATGTGCTTTATATACAATATAGTGTTTAGTTGTTACTATGACAGACAAGGGTTGGCAGCTCTCTGAGTTTGTTATCTGCCCAAGGGCACATAGATGGGGAAGCCAGCTGTGCCAGATGCAGGAAGCAGAAGTCAGGAAACAGGGTCCTCTTACCCCATGGTCAAGATTCAGAATGTGCTAGCATAGCTGCAGTGAGTTCCCTGGTGAGCAGCACTGGCCCCTTGGACAGCTATCAAATAAATGAAAAGGCCACAGTTATAAGGGTTGATGTGAACAGAAAGCTTGTAATTTTAGTGCAGACACAATGGAGTCTTTGTTCAAAGGGTTTAATTTTCACTGGGGATGAAACTATCAAGGCCACTTTGCAGGGCACAGGAGAAAGCAGAGTTCCTGAGTGCAGAACTCTCTGTTCAAGGACTCTAAAGTTTAGAAAAACTTCCGGAGCCAAACATAAAAGAGGTACCATGCCCAACCTTTTCTAATACAGGAAGAGGTATTTATCATTGCAATTTTCTTCTTTCTCTTAAAAAAGAGGAATTTCTTCTTGTTTGGGTGCTCCTTGTATAGACAGCTGACAGTAGTGGCAGGTTTCTGTAAATTACAAGTCACACCAAGGAATCTCTCTCTCTCTCTCACACACACACACACACACACACACACACAATATTGACCCAGCTTGTCCTCAGTACCTTAGTACTTCCATTGTGTGCTTGCTAGGTGTCTTCAGTTATTCCCGCTATCATATGTGTAAATTCATTACTGTCCAATAATTAGTTATTTTAAAACCCCAGAGGTTTTCTCTGTACTCACGTAGAAACAGAGCAAATAAATTATTGGCTCATTTTCAATATTTTGAAGCATTCTTTGAAAACTCATCTAAACTTTAAATTTTATCTAAAAGCCATTTTTTTAGATTTTAATAGCAATAGTGTTAGAAAATTAATATTTAACATACTATTACCAAAGTTTGTCCTGGAATCAACTTTCTAATAATTTTTTACTGAAGGGACTCTTAAAAGAATATTTCTTGGGCATATAATGAGATATGATATGAGAAAGTAACTTGAGACTGTACTGGAGTATATGAAAATAATGTTGGACACATGGTTAATTCTATATACAGATGGATTAATGGCATTTGTTCCCCTGTATGAAATCTAGATTTGAATAGGGCATGAAATACATTAACAACCTCTTTTATTTATTATTTGGCAAATATGTATTTAATGTTTACCATGTTCTGGCCCTATGCAAAGCTATAGGTCATAATATACTGTTAAAAAAATGCATCCCTTTGCTCAAACATCTCACTAATGGAGAAAAGTGTAATTATCTTAGACTAATACAAATAATTACAAATGATGATAAGTAATTTGGTTCTCCTTCACACACACTTAGATCACATGAAATCTAATTTTGTGAAGAAACAGACATTTCTTGCCTCAAATATGGAGATGCTGCTTCAGTGGATGCTGCTTCAGTGGTCTGGGCGAACAGTGGAAATGTGTACTATTTGAAAAAATCTGGAGTAATGATGAAGTACCAGTGAGTCAGCTGTTACAGCCTTGAGCAAATCCATTTTGTACTGTTATGAATAAAGACGATAATAACCTTAGGATGATCACAGTGGCGTCCAGTGCTTAGATACTAAATATATATATATATATATATATATATATATATATATATATATATATATATATGCTCTTTCAGTGCTTCAGTGCTCAGTGATTTCACATGCTTTAGCTCACCGAGTCCTCAAAACAAACAAAGTTTTATGAGGATTCAGTTCCCCTTTGCATTTAGAAAATTAACACTCTGAACAGCATACTGTTCTTTCAAAGCCAGGAAACCAGGAAACAGCCAAATGCTAATCTATAATCTGGAGCTCTACTCAATAACATTAAGATCCATTAAGATCATTCCAAATGGAATCATATGGTAAACTCCCAACAGAGCACAGTCCATGAGATGATACACCCACCTCAGATAATGTGCTGGATTGGTTTGAATGACAATGGAGTAAACATTCCAAGTAGCCTGTTACTAACATATCCTTAAGAACCAGGAAGGTACTTAATCTCCTAGTATCATATGCTAATGAAAAGTGGTAATTCTAAAATATAACAAAAAGATTATGAATCCTGAAAAAGGAAATACAAATTAGTGAGTAAAATGTATAGTCTTTTTGAATACTGATAATGTAACAAACACTGAAGAGTGGCCCATGTACATTACTAGATTTTCAATTTATTTTTCCTTGAAGAAGCACAAATCAACCTTGCAATTTAATAATGCCCTAATGTTTTAATATTGGCACATAATTAAAATTAAAATCAAACCCATATTGGGCCAAACTAAATGACATAGGCTGTGTCTGATTTTGGGATCATCTTTGATGCCCTCTGGACTAAGGCTTTATAAAGCCAGGAGTAGAGTTGCTGTATATCAATAAAATAAAAATTTCAGAGTGTGCATCCTACAAAATTCCAGTAAGGATATGTGAATTCCCTAGGCTTTGGTTCTGTTCTTTGAAATGTGTTTTAGATGATATGAGCTTTGCTGGTAAACATTGCTTATGCGAAGAGCCAAGAGTCAATGCCATTTGAGTCCATTATGATTGTAGCCATGAATACAATTCACATAGTCCTGATAACAGTACTCCTTGCATTCTCTTAACTAAATTCGTAGCCTTATGAGAGAAATGGAATGAAAGCCCTGTTATAGCAATCCATCACCTCCAGTTTAGAAACTTTAAAGGAGGAAGCAACAGGAAGAGAGGAAAACTTATATGATCAAGCTTTTTGCCTATCACTGACAAATGACAAATTCAGTATGTCAGTGCAATTACATAAAGATCATGACTGTCAACTAACATAACAGGTGTGATCAAGAAGTTTAGATACTGGAATTTATTTTATCATTTTTTTTTCTGCTTTTCCAATTAGATATTTTTTAACACTACAACTGCAAAATGCCATGGCACTTTAATACTCACAGTGTGAAGAGAGCTCTCCTCCTCTGTTTTAATTTGAAGAAGTGAATCCTGGCAACTGCCCAGATTTGCTGTCACCAGAGAGCCATGCCAACCTTTTGTCTTACTCATCCCATTAAGGGAAGAGACAACTCGTCCTGTGCCAACAACCCTCCCTGGGTTTCTCGTCCCTTCAGCTTATGCATCTTCCAAAATACCAGTATCTGTAAAACAAAAACTAAGCGATCTCTCCTAAGTGCCATCTCATGTGCTTTTGATTGAACCTTCTGTAAGAGCATTCTTTGACCCGGAGTCTCACACTATCTTCACTTATACAGGGAGCAGAAATTTCAAGAAAAAGGAAAAACTGTCAATAAAAACTTCATAAAGATGTTCATTAATATTATTCAGAATACCCTGAAAATAAAAACAACAAAAATATGCCTCTGAAGAGAAAATAAATGGTGGAATACAACTCCTCAATAAAGAAAAATCTTCTAATATTTAGGACGGTACAGCTGAATCACAAGAAAGAGAAACTGAAGAACAAGAGACACTTTATTCTACTTAGATAAAGTCCCAGAGCAGGAATGAGGAGCTCAAAAAGACTCTCAGGGAATGATTCTCGGAGCAACTTCCTGGGGTGAGCTATGTTCCACAAGTTACATGGCTGTTTCTGGCAGCTACTGCCAAACTCTTCTATATGAAAAATTAGTAAATGGGTATTTTATTTTAAGCAACTATACTTATGTGCTGCCTATGTGTTTCTGTTGCACTGCCATAATTTCTTCCAATATGTATCATTCATTTGTGAAATAAGTTGTACCACAGTCTTCCTCTTTTATACATTCTGAAAGTAGGTGATTTTAAAGGAATGGAACAAGTTTATATGCATAGGTTCAACAACATTGCGTGGCATATTATAGCCATTTGATAATAATTTATTAAATTAAAAATAAGTGGGCTGGGGTTGTGGCTCAGTGGTAGAGCACTCGCCTAGCACGGGTGAGGCCCTGGGTTCAGTCCTCAGCACCACATAAAAATAAATAAATGAAATAAAGACAATATTTTAAAAAATAAGTAATAAATTATTATGTAGCTAGAAGCCCTATGAGCCAAATGTATTTTTCCCTCCTCCTCAAAATAAACTACATACAGTATTAAAGATAGCTATTGGACTATAATAGAAAAACATATACTATACTTTTAGGCTTTTCTATATATTCTTTAAGATTTTTAATTCTGACCAGAAAAAAAAAAAAGAGCCAAAAAAGTTATTTAAAGATGTCAACTTTCTTCAGTCTATAAGTAAGTCTGAGTTTTGTTGAGAGGGTTAGGTAAATCTTGTCTGTTGGGTACAAGAATATCTGGAGGAACTTTTCAATTTTAATAAGTTGTGGTTAAATGGCACTCACACTTTGATTAGCATTTTCCACATTAGAATTATCAGGACACCTAGCACGCCTGTAATTCCAGTGGCTCAGGAGGCTGAGGCAGGAAGATGGTGAATTCAAAGCCAGCCTCAGCAATGGTGAGACACTAAGCAACTCAGTGAGACCCTGTCTCTAAATAAAATACAAAATAGGGCTGGGGATGTGGCTCAGTGTTGAGTGCTCCTGAGTTCAATCCCCAGTATCCCCCAACTGCCCGTTAAAAAAAAAAATTTATCAGGGCACTTAAAAATTCAACAATGCCTGTGTCTCATTGGAAGAGATTCTGATTCCTTTTGTGTGAGCTGTGTCTTATGTGTTGATTGATGACCAGCCTCATCCCTGAGCGAAACTCCACTGATGGGGAAACTAGACAATGAGGTAATATAGATCTCTCAAATGACAAGGTTCATTGTGAATCACAGAAACAAGTTGGAAATATGTCTCTGCCTTACCGTGATCGAGATTTGCCTAATTGGTCAGGTAGTATTATGGAGATAAGAAGAACCAATGAATGACATCATAGGCTTCTGAGTATCTTCCCCTTTACACACCTAATAACTGACAGATGTAATTATCTGGAAATGGAAATAATAATAGTATCTACATAAAAGAGCTATTTTGAAGACTAAACAAAATGTTTTGTGTTGCATATCCAGTGAGTGATTCATGATAAACATTTAAAAAGTATTAAATGCTACTGATTAGAGGATGAGGATTATGGTCACAGAAAGGAATCTAATTATCTATGTGTGCTATTATGGCTCTGGAATCTTAGGCAATGTATGTACCTGGTTTTATTTTATCAGGTAAATATATAATTCATAAACTGATCCAATTTATACTTATTTGTCACCAACTACTTTTTAATCACACAACTCAGCCCTTTCTTTCCATTGATTAAATTACATTTCTCACTTCCTTTTTGACCCTATCTTTTTATTCTAACTTGGCATTTCTGGTTAGATGAGGCAATGAAGAGAAAAGGAGGGACACACAAAAAAATCAAAGTCACTGTTCTAAAATGGCTTTTTCTGCCTGTAGTTTGGAGCTGCTTTAAGCCAAAGAGAAGTGTGGTGATAATTGTGGGAATAGGCTAAAAATTAAATGGGCCCTGGAAGTAGCCAGGTATAATCTATGACAGTTCACAGAGGAGTTAACATGAGCGGATCATTGATGGATGAGTAAGAGTTGAACATGAATTTTGAAATAAGCCAAGCACAGTACGGAAAACACACACACACACACACACACACACACACACACACACATGACCCGATTTATATGTGGAATCAAAAAAAGTTGAATTCATAGAAGCAGAGAGTATAGAATGGTAGTTACCAGGTACTATAAGGGTATTCTAGATTCACTCTATAGCTTTCCCATATTCTGTGCATCTCTGCCTTTCATGATATTTCTTGAGCTGTTTTCTTCTGCTTTTGTACTGGTTTTAAAATAAGTTTTCATGAATATCAAAAGGCAGTAGTCTAAAACAAGTCAAAAAAAAAAAAAAAACCTACCAAAATAAAGCAGTTTCTGTTGTGTATGTGGGAGACTCCACCTTCTCCCGAGGACAACTGCGGAACCCTTAACCCTCAGCCTCCTCCAAAGGGCACCAAGCGGAAGAGCGCCAAATTCAAAGGTTTTTTTCGACCAATCTCTGCTGAACATAGTGTCTGCTTGCTCTTCCTGAGTCACCCAGCCAATCAGCACCCGCCATGTCGCCTACGCAACCCTTCTTAAGTCCAAGATTGTGATCTCACGCTGTCCTTTCCTCTCTTCCCCTCGACCCTCTTCCTCTTCTCTCTGCCCTCTTCCTCTTTGCTCTCTGCACTCTTCCTCTCTGCCCTCTTCCCCTCTTCCTCTTCTTTCTCTCTCTCTCTCTCTGCCCTCCTCCTCTCCTCTCTCTACTCTCTGCCTCTCCTTTCCTTCCGGCAGCCCCCCAATAAAATCTCTTGGTTGAATCTCGGTGAGTCACTTGCCTTTCAGTTTCCAATAGGAAAACACTGCTTATACAACACAGCGATGGTTGGATGGAACTTGTAAGGAGGTAATGCTCAGGAAATCTCTGGGAAAAATTATTGTAAAAGATGAAAAGGCAGAGAAATTAATTACAGTAGATGGGGTAGAGAGAGAAGATGGGAGGGGAGGGGAGGGGAGGGGGGACAGTAGAGGATAGGATAGGCAACAGAATACAACAGACACTAGTATGGCCGTATGTAAAAAAGTGGATGTGTAGCCGATGTGATTCTGCAATCTGTATACGGGGTAAAATTGGGAGCTCATAACCCACTTGAATCAAATGTATGAAATATGATATGTCAAGAACTATGTAATGTTTTGAACAACTAATAATAAAATTTTTTTTAAAAGTTTAAAAAAAAATTATAACTTCTGTTAAAGAAATGATGAGAGAACTCAGAGGAGGGAGAATATTTTTCCAGTGACCAAAAATTGGAAGGACTTAATTAAAATGTAATATATAGATCACAGATTATAATTAGGTAGCAGATATAAATCAAATATTTTGAAAAGCTTTCATTGCATGTCTTATTTCCATGTCTGATATTATATTTAACACTTAGAATATAATATATGATATGAAAGAAAAAAAAAAAAAAAGAAAAGGCAAAACTAACCCTTTATTGAAAGTTCAACTGCTGCTTATGCAAGATGAATCAGTATTAGGTTAGGAAATTACTTATGTACTAAAGTAACTTTTAAACATTTTAAATTATGAAAACGTATTTTGTACGTAACACCTGACATGCAGACAAGTCGAAGAAACATCTGTGTATTAACTGCACATTTTAAGAAATAAAACATCAGGAGATTGAAATCTCCCAAAGTTTCCTCTACCACCTTATTTTCTCACTACCATCACCCTCTCATGATAATTAGTTTCCTGAATTGTGTGGTCATCTTCACACTTTTTTTTTTCCAAGATGTTTGTATTTCTCAACAGTATTTACTAAGAAGTTTAATACTTTATGTATGTTCTCTGTATGTCTTTTTAAATTCACTAGTAAGATCCTTCATATATTCAGAATATTAATCTTTTGTCTGTTTCATTTGATACAAATATCACAACACATGACCCCTGCCATGATTTCTTTTAATAAATAGAAATTTTTAATGCTATTTATTTACCGAAGTTTTATAATTTTTCTCAAAAAAGCTTTTCTCATCTTTACTTAGCTAATTTTCCTTTTCCAGAGATTATTATAATTGCTATTGTTTCTATCTTTTGAAAAATTTCCTTTTCTAACCAATTGCTACCAGATCTTCTTGGTCTTTCTGATAGCGCGCTTTTCCTTCCTCTAAGTCAGAATTGTTTTGTAGTCCTTGTTTGATAATTACCTTACACAAAGCTAGGAAGATGCTAGAAGTTATATAAAGGAGTAGTTTTTACTTTACCTGGAGCCCAAGGTAAAACATAGAACATAGTTTCTTTTTTCTATGTCTTTGTCACAGGGCAATTCCCCCGACCCTTCCCTTGAATTACAGGTGTATCTGTATTGAAAATTCCAACCTAATGCAAAGGTCTAGAACTGATGCAAGCCCAAGACAATGTAACTTGTCCTGAAGTTGCTATGGAGGCTCAGACTTCCTGTTTGCAAAACTGGTAAACTCAGAAACATCAGTAAACATTAGCACAGGGGTTCCTTCCATTGTTGGCTACTGGATTTTCCTAACATCATGAGAGTTTAGTTTAGGAATGCTGTTAAAAATAAGTATTTTATCTAAGATTTCTTCTGGCCATTTCAAGAGAAAATATTTTTTGTAGGGTCTATTACCAGAAACAACAACTTTAGGAAACCATATTTCATTCCTTCTTATGCAGAGTTTTCTATGAAAATGAACCCAAATCATACAGTGACCTTGAATAAATCACTTATATGAAAGATGAGAAAAATGCATTTCCAATGTTTAAAATAAAATCAGAAGGGTTCACTAAAATTAGGTATTTTGTCTCACATTTCTGATTAATGAGCATATTCTAATGATACAAAAATATCAGTCCATTCCAATTACATTATTTATACAAAAATATAGGCATAAAATATTTCCAAAATAATGTAGAATAGTGAGTGTGTATATAGCTCAACTAGGCACTGATTTCCTTCAGTGGAAGTCACTGTACAAGTCTATTTTCCTTATAAAACATGTTATGCATGATTGATATGCTCCAAAACAGTAAAGTTTTTAAATGAGTAGAGAAGCAAAGTGGATATTATTAACATAATCTATTTTCCTGAGATATTACATTCAACTCTGTTATATATAAATGCAAATAAATGTGTTAAGAAGACTGAAAGAATAAAATGTGTCAGGAGCTGTCCATGGATTACATGTAGGTCACCGCCCATGGATAGAGACATCTGGTGTCTGGGAATGATCAGTGGACATTTCCTCTGGTCAATTGCCCAGGGACAATGTGAATCTCTATCCTGCTCTACCGTGGCCCACACAACACCTGAGATGGATGTGACCTGCCAAGATGTCAATCAACCGCTACTGCAAGGCATCACGAAGTGAGATTCTGCCCTTGAAATCTTATCCCTGTTTTTGATGTCCCCCCTTAAATAAACCACCAGTGCCATTTTTTCTTTGTTTAGTTCCAGAACCCATGTGGACTAGATATATGAGGGGTTTCACCTTTTGTAAATATATCTCTGAGTATTTGTGTTCTGTTATTCACTAATTATTTGAGATTTTAAGTTTTAGGGTGGCTTACACCCTCCTGGGCAGGAAGAAGAACCCCCAATGAGATGCTGGCCATTGACCCCCTGATAAAAGTGAATTATTGTTTCTCTGCATTGGAGTGAGGGTATTGTGCATGAAAGGGGAGAGACATTAATACTCTAATAGAAATGGATTTTAATCCTTTGTCCATAACTTAAATCTTTGGGATTATTAGCAAATTACCAAGCATTTGTTCCTTGATAATCTTAAAATAAAGATCACATATTCATTGTGAGGATAAACTGTATGTAAAGACTTAACACACAGTAATCATGTGATGAATATCCATTATAGTTTTTGTGTATGCTTTTGAATGAAGGTGCTATTGAGAAGCACAAGTCAAGATAAGGGGACCGCAAGAGGACATCTATGAAACAGAGGATGAGACCAAGCACATCTTAGTTAGCAGATACCACCTAATGGTACAGATTATAAGAACTGATGGAGATTTTTCTTCACAGTCTCTTATCATTTCACAAAGTCTCTGTTTTCTTAAGAAATCAAATGCTGTTTTAATAGGGAAGAGACCCAAAATGAAAAATCTTTGTTCCCTGTACCTATTGGTTAATACAGTCATCATTTCTTAAAATTACCATCATCCTAATCTTAGTATTTATTAATGAGCACAAATATTAGTTTTTAAAAATCACCTTTGTAAGCTTTTAAATAGTTATTGAATTCTCAGTTGCTGCCCTACTTTATCATATTTAATCTTCAACATATGGCCTTCTGCCTCTGTTGTATAAAGATGTGGTTTGCTTTTCAGGGACCATCTATGAAGGATACTTGCCACACAGGGGCATCATATGTACAAAGCAGCACAGATACCTAGTCATACACAAGGAGTGTCTCCAGTGTCCCTTCTTGTTCTTCTTTTTTGTAAGCAAGTTCTTGCATGATAAAGCCCATGTTTGTCAACAAATACCTCTCTCTCTCAACTTTTTGCTCTGTTGATGAATAAAGTAAGAAGAGGAAATAAATGTTAAGATATTAATAAGAATAAATTTCCTGCCAACAAGTCCTACCTGATTACGCTATATTCCCAGGGAAGTGCTTAGAGTCTTTGAATTCTAAACTTAGCAATGAGGTACCACCATCTGCTGTCCTCCTCTCTCCTACTCTCACATCCAGATGCTTTCAATTGTATTTTCTTAAATGATATTTCATAAGTATGTTTTATTATATTTAAATATAGTTTTCAGTACCTCACTGAATATCATGTCTTTTTCATAGCTTTTTCAAATCCCGTAATATAACTTGCTGAATTTTCCTTGGAGCTTGTCCATAAACAAAACAAAACAAAACCCTGTTCATTAAATGTTTATGAAAGGTCTTAATTGCCTATGAGAATAGATTGCTTTGTATGAATTATAAAAAAAAATAGTTTAGAGGGCCACATAAATGCTTGTATAAATGCACCAGGACTTTAGGCACACAGCCAGCAGCTCAATCCTAGTTTATGTCAATCTAGGTCTTGATATGGACATGACCTCATTTTTAATGTCATTTTGTCCATAAATGGTCTACACTGTTGTAGAATACTACCATGGAGGTAAATAGTATGTGTGTCCCTGCCTGAAGCCCTCACAGCCATGGGACAGGATCACACACAGGGTGGCACAGTTTCCTAGAGTGGAAACTACGGTGAGACGTCCAGGGGCCAGGTCCCATGGGAGGCTCAGAGGGTATTGCCAGAGAGAAACTACACGGGCTGTTCACTGAGGCTGGGAGCAAGTCTAGGTTCAAACAGATGGAAAAAGAGGTCAGAAAGCCCACAAATGAAAGTGGAAGGGAGAAACAGAGATTTCAGCCAGGGTGTCCAAGAGACCGTGGGCTGCCCCTGGCAGTGTGGACACTGTTAAGGAGATTATGTAGGAGGGGAAACAGCCAAGGGGGTGATGGATCACCTGACTAGGGAATCGGCCACAGCTCCATGTAGCCTGAAGAACTATGACTTGTGACCCTGTAGGTTTGCCATTGTAAACCAGTCTTACAGTGTAAGGTCACTTGTTAAACTATCCCTTATACTATTTCCTTTCCTCACCTGATTTATTAGGCTCTTCAGCTCATATCTGAAAATAAAATAAGACAGGGTCTTGTTATTGTGAATTTCATAGTTTATGTAAAGATTCTGATTTTTCTCCTGCAATGCTAATGTTTATGTTGAAAGAAAACCCTTTGTTTTACCATGAGTATAGAAGGCTGTTCACTATAAAGTATTCTAAATGGCAAAGGATTTGAAATAATACTATTGTAATGAGAAATACATATTTCTCAATCGGATTCAACACATCACATTCAAAGAGTTAAAGATGCAAGAAAGTATTTTATATTTTAAAATAGAAGTCTGAAAATGAGTGAGACCACAAAAACATTTCTCTAAATGTTCAGTAAAAAGTCTCCCAGTTATAGGAAGCATGTCCCAAATGTCTGCAAATTGCGGTGTAATAAAATCATATCTGTCTGTATATAAACCTGCAATTTGAAAATGCACTCACATTCAGAGTCACATGTCACATATGTCCTAAAGATTGACCTAAGTTCTTCATAATTAATTCATGAGCACATTTCCATCTTATTGACACTTTGGTCTTATTTTTTGTTGTTTAGCTTAACATGATTGTTCTAGTCAGCTTTCTGTTGCTGTGACCAAATCGACTAAAGGGACAAAAATTGATTTTGGCTCACTTTTCAGAGGTTTTAGTCCATGGTCAGTTGGCAGAAGCATTATGGCAGAAGGGTGTAGTAGAGAAAAGCTGTTCAATTCAACACAGTCAGGAAGCCTGAGTGGAGAGGAAGAGGTTGGGGAAGAGAAAACTCTTCCAGGGAAAACCGCACTGACTTATTTCCTTCACCTCCTACAGTTTCCACCACTTAGTGATAATGCCATTAAATTATTAATCTATCAATGGGTTATCTCTCTGATGAGGTCAGAGCCTTCAAAATCCAATTACTTCCCAAGAGTTTCACCATGGGACATGGTTGCATTGAGGATGAAGCTTTCAATACAGGAGTCTTTGGGGGACACCATGGCAATGATATAATAATTGCAATTTTTAATAATTAGGTATTATCCAAGTCCTTTTTGCCCTATGAAATGTATCAGAAAAAAAATCAGAAACAAAACAGAAAAAAAAACACCATATGAACTTACTTTTGGGATATCTGAAGAAAGTAACCTAGAAACTGAATTAATCCCTGGGTCTCATTATTTCCAGGAAAATGGTTCATGTTTCTTCTTAGTCTGAACAACATCCTTGCTAGGCTCCATCTGTTTCGCCTGCTTTGAAATTTCCCAAGCTGTTTTTGGAGGCAGATCATGGTTGTAGTTTTCCTGACTTGCTGAACATTGAATTCACATGACCACTGACCAACAAAAATTTTTTATATTGACTTCCAGCCAGTTCCTGCAGCAGAGAACCACCAGTGTAACTTGGTGAGCTGCCTGATATAGTATCCTAAAGAGCTGTTTGGCAGAGGAAATCCAATATTTTTAATTTTTCCTTTCTATGCCCCAGAAAAAAGTGACAGATTTCAAAACATAAAACACTATCTTTAGATAAAGAGCAAAAAGTAAAGAGCTTAGAGAAAAGTCTTTTTACCCAGGAGTTCTGGATCTTTTGATTGACATGTTGTCTGATAATATAAATCAGGTTGTGAATATTCTAAAAAGCAAAATCTTGATTTTTTCCCCCTCTCTGGCTTCCCCTATCATACCTTCTCCCTCCCTCCACCCACTCTTTATTTCAGAAAATGCCTCTGCCCTTTCACGCTAAGAAAATCTTAACTACCCTTCACCTCCATTCCTGCCAGATGCTCACAGAAAATCCACCCACAAGTCTTACTAATTTTAGTTCCAAAGTATATCCCAACCCACCCACGATCTCCACACCCACAGCCTTCACCCCTCTAAGGCTCTGTTATCTCTCAATCAGCATTATTGCAACAGCCTCCTACTGAATTTTCCCACATCCACTATGGAGGCCATACCATCTATTCTCCGTTCAGAGGCAAGTGTTATTGTTTTCTTAAATATGTATCTGATAATATGAATTTCCCTCTTAACACCTTTCAGTGGTTTTCAACTCCACTTGGTCTAAAATTCATGGTACTCACTGTCCCATCTTACCAGGCCCTTCCACATTACCATCATGTCAAACACTCAAACTTGTTTCTCATTTGGCCTGTTCCACATACTCTTCTGGCCTGTCCATCTGTCTCCCATTTTCAGACCACTGACACTGAATCCTCAGTTTAATTGTTATCCCCCAAAGAGGTCTTTTCTGATTAACCTTCTTTTCTGTCACCTGATCACATCATTAGATTATTTTTTGCACAGTATTTACCTGTACCAGGGTTTTCCAACCTCAACACTGTTGGTACATTGGGCTATACCCTTTGGTGTGTGTATGGGGGGATGGTGGGCAGGGACTATGAAAGATCATTGAGAGTGAGAAAGCTAAGGACATGAGATCATCTAGGTAGGTGTTAGGCATCTGAAAATGTCACACATAATGGTGCAGAGATGTTGTGATCTTGGTATTTGTCTTGGGCCCCAAGGATATTAATTCTATAGCCTATTGAGCAATTTCAGTTAAATACATGTACATAGAGTTTTACTGCATTTGACAAGCATGATAAATGATTTTCTCTGGCAATGCTCTGTTTCCCAAATGGAACAATAGAGACCTTCAGGATCTGGTTTGGGAGTTTAGGATGGGTGTGTTGGAAGGTAAAATCTGGCCAACAAGTAGAATTTGATTAAAAAAAAAATAAAAAGAGGAGGGGGGCAAAATTGGCTAGGGTTGGAAGGTCTGTCAAAGAATACTCAGGCTTTGAGATGTGGTAAGTTCTAAATAGATAAAACATTGCTAGGACAAAATTTGAAGAGAGTAAAGATATAATCAAATAGTGAACAAGCTGAGCTACTTAACATGAGAATAACACAAGTTTAGCTGAAGATGAACATTGGAAGAACAATATACAACTGATAAAAATATGTTATTTGATAAAAACATTTTTGACTAAATTTTATATCCTTTTAAAAATATTTGTTTATTTTTAATTGTTTTCTTTTTGTACCAAGAATTGAACCCAGGGGTACTTAACCACTGAGCCACATCCCCAGCCCTTTTTATTTTTTATTTTAAGACAGGGTCTCACTAAGTTGCTTAGGACCTTGCTAAGTTGCTGAGTATGGTCTTGAGCTTGTGATCCTCCTACCTAAGCCTCAGGTAGGCATGTACCTCTGTGTATTTTTTTAACTGGTACATTCCTTTTTTGTTTTAAAGACAGTTGTTTCACCATCTCCAGTTGATCACTTCCTGAACTCCATACCATCTGTCAGCGGGCTCCACCTTAAAAAGTTCTCAATGCTGAGAGTCCTAAGGAATCACTGGACAATGTGGTTCAAAAAGATCGTGAAACTATTCAGAGAAGAGTGAAATTCCAAATTAAGAGAATCATAAAAGAGACTTTGTTCTTGGCCAGTCAAATTATGATTTAATGTATGTCCATTAGCAAAAAGAGAATTGTAAGCCATTATCCAGCCTGTGTTAGAACCTTATATCCCAATTTATGTAGCTAGAAATATTAAAAATTAGTTTGCATCCACCCATGCATTTTCAAAAAATAAGTCTACAAAAATTTATCATGCCCTGAGATGAAGTTCCCATGGTTGGTTCTCTAGGACCAAGTAATGGAATCTGTCAGGTTCTAACTTATATAATAAGCAAATGACAGTAGGGTCTCTGAGGTCCTTTCCTTCTCAGAATTTCTGAGGTAATTTGGTATTGCTGGTTAAACACACACCCAAGCTGCAGGTGAGGCTTCAGGAAGGTGTAAGGACTTATATACATAGGAATTGCTATATCCACTCAACAGGAACCTGTTTGTTCTATTAAGCCCCACCCCCTCACAAAAGCTTTGCCGTCTATAGCTGGTGGACTGCCACTCTTATGTGATAGACTTTTTTTTTTTTTTTTTTTTTTTTAGGTAGTCCTTGACAAACTTGATTTGCAGAGGCTTTGCTGATTCACAGTACATACTGCAGTTCATTGAATTTTTAACCTTCATTCACAGGAATAATTGACTGACTATTGTGTAAGCATTACTGAGACCTGGGTTCTCTTGAAAATATTCTGTCATGAACTACAAATCTTATTGATTTTTTACCACTTTCATTGTTAATTTATTAGATAGATTTGTTCTAAAGGAATGGTTTTTATAGACTGGCCCAGTGTTGAGAAATTCACATCTCTTATAAGAATAATTAAACCTAGTATCACTAAAATTATTTAATTATGACCCCGTGGTAATATTTTCATTTATTAATCCATCTGAATAAATTATTCTTATCACTTACTTCAAATATTCCAAACATTCATTTGGTATAATTTTGTATATCTAGCTGGGCACAATGGTACATGCCTGTAATCCCAGCAATTTTGGAGGCTTAAGTAGAAAGATTGCAAGTTCAAGGCCAGCTTCAGCAACGTAGACCCTCAAAAACTTAGCAAAACCCTGACTCAGAATAAATAAATAAAAAGGGCTGTGGATATAGCTCAGTGGTAAAGCATCCCTGGGTTCAATTCCCAGTATTAAAAAAATTATATAGCTTTGTATAACTAAGTTAGAAGAGTCTTCAACTTACAATAAGAATTCCATTTCAAGATAGCAATTTTAACCCAAGATTTTAACTCTTTTGCTTTGAAATTGCCATGGATAGAACTCAATAAATTGAAAAAAAAATTGTATTAACCCGGTTATAGGCAAGTTACTATCTAGACATTTTTGGCATGGAATGGTTCAGGTAGACTGGGAATGGAAGAAGTCTCAGCTTGTCAGAGCATCAACACCCTAACCACGTAAGAAGACAGTGGGAATGGTCACCTTTGCAGGCCTCTGCTCCAGGTGAGGAGTGGGGAAAGACAACTTGGATCAGTTCAAGGCCTTGGGCAACTGCATCAGTGACCACAGGGTATTTGTATCACTTTTCCAGGTAATTGTATCACTTTTTCCAGGTTTTGCTCTCGCCCTTTCCTTGTCATGAACTACTGCATTTGTCAATGCAGTGATAACCCACTGTTGTAGTAAGCAGCCCCAACTCTCAATAATCTCAATAGTCAATACCACAAAGTACTTTACACCCAGAGAAAACACTCTACATTGAAGGGGCCGGTGATTAGATCAGATTATCTATCTATGCCTGCCCAGACAATCTTCTATCTTAAAATCAAGCATGATATGCAACATAATAGACTCCATGGACCATCATAGTCAAAGGGCCTGGAGTTTGGGAGGACATCTTTAGTGTGCCATTTTAGAAATTCTGCCTCCTACAGTGACAAAATAAATATAAATAAGTATTTGCAATGTTAGTATGAAGTAGGCACAAAGTAATCAATGTTTGTAGAGAGTCTAGCGGATGATGTGTATTCTTAGTCTTCTTATAAATGACAATGTTGCCATTATCACTTGACTGCTTCTAAAATTATATGTCTGAAATTCTTGTGACTCAAGTTTAGTTTTAGTTTCTTTTACAGGACTGCTAGATACAAGTCCTCTCCTTGAAACATTCTTGCACAGATTATTAACATTGTTTATCTTCACTTTTTTAGCCTTGAAAACATACCATTGGCTAAAATGATACATGCATGTTTTGGCTATTTCTCATAATACATAGTACATTAACATTTTCTCATCAAAAAATGCTTCATTGAAATGTTTCCTGAGCCTAATAGAATGTTATTAGTGTGACTGAGCCAAGTCTTAGAAAGTGATGCATTGTTTAGGGAACAGTGTATTATTACTTATAATTCAGTGATAATTGCAGTTTGGAGCCCTTGGTTCATTTCAAGGGACAATTATTCTAGTACTAATAAAAATGTAGTCTTCAATGTGTTGATGTATTTCAACCACTTTGTAACTCATAAAAGTCAAGTGGGTCACTAAAACCCATATTAATGTCTCCATTTTTAGAATAAGAAATCCAGGGCCCTTTATCTCATATGAGTATTCTCACAGGTCAATGGCACCATGGTAATTCCATAAACCAGAAGATACAAGAAATATTGCAATAAAAAAAGGTCTTTCACATAGCCTTCTTCAAATGTTTAATTATCTAGCATCATTAATAGTAGTGAAGTAGTAACAACAATGAAAAATCACCTAAAAAAGACTTTACAGATTTATTCTGTTGATTTTAAGGTGCTTTAGGGTCACCTGATAAATCATAACATATAAAGATAGAGTAAATTAAGACCTATGACTCTTTAATAATTTGCTAAGAGTACATACTTATATCATTAAAAAATACAAAATTAGAAATATGTCTCAAATTAGAATCCAAAACGTGTTTTAAAAATGTTCCTCAAGGTGATCATTCAAATTCTTATTGCAAGCATATGTCTTGACAGTTTTCAAATTTCTTTTATAATCATCACAGGCAAAACATTTACTCTGTAATCTAAAGTCTGAATAATGATAAAAAAAGAGACTCACTGAATTAAAAAGGGATTAAAAAATGAGTTACAAAAAGCAAATACTGTGCTGCTAGGTAATCGATTGATTCCCTTTTCTCTAAAATCAATATTATATCTTAAGTTCTACTTTACCTAATCAAAAAGATGAGAAAATATTCAATATGTTGAAGTTTAAGAAAGTTAAACTATCTCTGTTTCGTCCTCAGAAGTGTCAACAATCTTATCATAAATGCATTTGTAAACCTAGTACTCTGCGGAATGGGACTTGTTGGCTGGTCCCGTGGCTGTGTGATCTAGATAATCTTTGGCTGTATCATTGCTCTCACTGAATTTGCCCACTTGCTCTATTGAAAAGAATACTATTGGGAAAAGTTATGACATGAGTTTCAAAAATATTTTGTGCTATTCTGAGATAAGGCATATTAATGCTATAAAATACTGTCTTAAAAATGAGTCACAAGCTAAAAGAGAAGCAAATTATTTGCAGCTTTAAGGCTCTTCCTGTGGGAGAAGTTTCCACTTGACTGAGAGATCAAGTTCATTATCAAAGTCATCCAGCTCCTGCTCCTTGGAGAGCTCCAGGAAAACCTGAAAGGGAGAAAATCATAAATAAAAGGGGAGGGTTGTCACCCTGCGCAAAGGGTATGCACATACAAGACACTTAGATTCATGGATGACGTGGAACCACTAAAGCCAACCCACCTGCTCCAGGGTGGACTGCGAGAGGCTATACTCCTCCAGGTCGAAGCTCTGTTTGACTGTGGAAGGATGAAAATATATTATAGGTTCATATATTTTTTATTTAGGGAATTTTATTGAGTCATGTCCCCAAAGCACATACAAGTAGATCTTAAATATAAAATAGAAGGTAATAAATATTCTTGGGTTGAGTATGAAAAAGCATATGCATCATATGCTCATATAATAGGAAGGAAATACTGTCCCATTTTCATAGAGGTTTGTGGCAGAGTCACCTCAAGAATGGAAGACAATATAAAAAGTTCCAGAATACCTATGGTAGCTAAAAGACAGTTCCCTCTGTGCTGAAAAACTTCCATGGGCCCCTCTATATCTCCCCTCATTCTTCTCTGCCTTAACGTCACAGGCTGACATTAAGAGATGTCTCCCAGTGGGTCCTAGCAGAGGAAAGACCAGCAAGAAGGACGGAGGGGGGAGGTCATAGCATTTATGCTTTCACTCCCTCCCTGATACTAAGTGTGTCCCTTGATTGAAAGTTACTGTCTCTCCCAGGTGGTAAATTCCACCTGACTCTGACTCTACTCCCAGGTTCTATTCCCCGCCCCGCCCACCTCTGTGAACCTAAGTATGGTTTTGCTGTTTCTTGCTCTTACACTCCTTTACAGGAGCCCCTGGTGTTATAGTTACAGCTCTGATGATCCAGTCAAGCTTTGCTCCATATTATCCCTTCCCTCTTCCCTTTCACTCTACTCTGGAGAGGGCCCAAACTTCAGCTTATGAATCAAGAACAGAGTAAGAAGAGAGATAACACGGACTATCCCATCTTCCCAGCTATAGACCCCCAAATTGGAGGCAAGCCTGACTGGGGAGAAGCACATGACCCTAGAGTTTGGTTGGAGTTTGCATTACTCAAATGTGATCTGGTGGTTAGGAAGAATGAATCTAAGAAGAATTGTCACAGGGCATGCATTTTCCTGCATGGTACCCAGCCTAGCTCACTTGATAAATGTGTTGCAGCTGAGAGTGCAATGATGCCTATTGATACCTGGATTAAAAAAAAAATGCTGGCTTATGTCTCCACATTTTGCACTTTGTGTCATCTTCACACAATAGGATAGGACTGTGATTTTAAAAAAAAGATGTGTGTTTTCCCACATAAAAATCTTAGTCTCAGCAAATTAAGCACAATGGAAGGAATTTGGGGCAGGAGAGAATATTTTTTGAAAGCAAAAATGTTAGAAATCTCTTAAAGAATAAGATGTATTGTATTCTTGGGAGACAGCTTTCCTGGAACATCAATCTTTCTGCTACTAATCCATTATAAATGTTTCCTGTTGATCAGAAACCACTGTGGGAATCCTTCCCACAAGAATGACACAAGACTAACCCATAAGCCAAAGTGGTCAGTATAAAATACAGAGCATAGAGACAGGGTAAACAAAGGATGAGAAAAAGAAGACCTTATTGGGTAATTATAATGCTGTCTCTAGGAGAAGTCCCTCTTTAAAAGCTGGAAAGCCTAAGGCCTCTCATGAAGTCAGGTAGCAAGTCAGAAAGCACAGCTCAAGAGGAGGCCTGGGGAGAATTCATAGCTCATCAGGTTTCTTACACTAACATGATGAAAAACAAGCCCGGGTTAGATCAATGTGGTATGCCAAGACCAAAAACCAGGGACCCCAAAAAAGAGTCATGGATTAGCCCACCTGAGCAAAGAGAGGAAACTTCTTATCACTTTCTAATGCTATCTAAAAATACTCAAGATAAAAAAAAACAAATTGATATTTTTCTGCTTGTATAAATCTGTGGATGTTGCAGCTCTGAATGTCAAAGGTCTCTTTCCCCCAGAGCCTTGTTCACTGAGGGCAAGGTTTCTGGAACTGAGCCCTGATGACATGTTTGTTAGATCATTCTTTCTCATAGGGACTTCCCTAGGCAATGCGGATGCTTAGAAGTTCTCTGGCTTCGACCCTCTAGATGCCAGTTGCACCCTGCCATCTTACTGCTACTCATAAGAACCAAAAGCAACCCCAGATGTTGCCAAATCACCCCCCTGCTGAGAACCACTGTATTAGAAGACTCAGTGGTTTATTTAGCATGTAATATCACAATTCTTTATGCATATATATATTTTTTATTTCTGGTTTGGCTTTTTTCTGTTCCTCAGAGTCTCATCTCTACACAGACACTTGCCTATCTCCAATTTGAAGAAAGCCTGGGACAAAGGTTGCACATCCTCAACAGGCAACTTATAGACCAGGAGGGAGGAGAACCTGCAAAGACAAGACAGTGACGCTGAGCGCAAGTTTTCAAGGGCAGGATCTCTAATGGGTACATGTCTGAAAAGGAGCAACAATTTTGTCCACATTTTGTTTAAATACACACAGTGTATGGTCTTGGAGACAACCTGAGGATAAATTCTCTTTGACCAATGAAAAGTTAATCTACTAAGAGGAAACTGGGAGGCACAGGGAGAGATGCACAGCATCTATGCCTCGATCAGGGAGAAGCAAGATTACTTCTCCTGGTTCTTAGTGAAAAGAGAAGAGCTTTTAAATAAAAAGCACCAGGTTCAACTCCAGTGTCCGCCACTAGCTATAATTATTACCTAACCTACCTGAGCCTCAAGTACCATTACTACTAATAACACAAAAGCTAAAAGACACCATTCACTGAGCTTCCAGTGAAGCCCCAAACTGAACCATGGGATTTATGCAGGGCATTTCCTTTAATAGAGGATTATTTTAGTTTCTAGAAAGGGCTGTTCAAATGACCTAAGTAAATGTATACATCAGTAGCTGGCGCAGTATAGAGGTCTCACAAATGCTAACTCCTTTGCAAGATTCTACCTCTAAATCAGCACTTTGTTGTCTTGTTTTTCCTCCTTAGTAGCCTTGGAATAGGAGCCTTTTTGTAATTAACATAATTAATATACAATTATTGTATAGTTACAAAAAATAAAAGAATGACATAGCGAGGCCCTGAGCAACTTAGCAAGACCCTGTCTCAAAATAAAAACTAAAAATGGGCTGGGGATGTGGCTCAGTAGTTAAGCACCTCAGGTTCAATCCCTTGTATGGAAAAAAAAAAAAAAAACCAATGAAGCTTCTATTTCTCATAACTCTTTACAGAAAGGCCAAGATAACACAAACAACACCTGTGTCTACCTTTCCTGCCTTGCAGCCTGGGGGAAGAGCTTCAGGATCTCAGCATGGAGGGACTCCACATGCTCAGGGGTCTTCACCTTCATCTCCAGCAAGTAATCTTTGCCAAATTTGCTTTTTAGGTGTTGAATGGAACCAATACACCTGGAGGTAGGGGAGGATGATGTCAAGCAAGGTAAGGGAGGAATCTACTGCTGGTGCTATTTTGCCTCTGGAGGCTGGGGAGGGCCACACAGAGCTGGGAGCAGATGCACCAGCTCCTCACATTGGCAATGACTTTCTACCAGAGTATGCTACTGGGGGGGCCAAGTGTGGGCCTAGATGGGTACTCACCTCAGCCTTCCGGACACCATGATGGCCACGCGGTCACACACGGCCTCTGCCTCTGCCATGTAATGGGTGGTCAGGAGGGCACCCCTCTCTGAGTTTCTAAAGGTGGCTCGGATGGCCTGCCTAAAATTAGGTCAAGGGAAAGTGATATCTTAAGCAAATGCTCAAGGTATTGTGGATTTTTTTTTTTAAATTTCTATTGGGGCACATAGTGAACATTGAAACATGAAGTGAATTCAGCCTAGACCCAAACAAACCAGGATTCATGAAAGGATGAAAAGCATGTAAATAAGCAATCTATTGATTAGAGCTTATAATTTAGAATGTGGCTTAGACAGAACATAGAGGAGGATACTGGGTAAAACGTTGTTCGGAAAAATGCTGAATTTCAGGTGTATTTATGAGAGTAGAGGGAAGAAAGACAAAAAGGGAGAACTTACTATGAAATATGTATCACAATATATGCTATAAAGGTACAAAATGACAGACTTCAAAAATTTCAAAAAAATAATTTCAGAATGTATTGAGGACCTGGAATGTTTCTTTTATCCTCCTTTAAGAATTGTGTTTTGGTTATGATGAAGAAAGATTGTGGGCTGGGTTTGTGGCTCAGTCGTAGAGCATTTGCCTAGCATGATGTGAGGCACTGGGTTCGATTCTCAGCACCTCATATAAATAAAAGAAAATAAAATTAAAGGTCCATTGCCAACAAAAAATAATAAATAAATACATAAAGGATCGATTCAATTAAGTATGCATTGTGCATACCCAGAAGACTTTTAAGAAAAAAATAAAATTCTTAGAGTAGGCATTGGTTTAGGGCATTGGTTTGGGGCATTGGACATTTATATTTACAGCATGTATTTTGATTATTACATATTTTATAGTAAGTTCTCCCTTTTTGTCCTTCTTCCCTCTGCCTTCTCATATATACTCCTGAAAGCCAGCATTTTCCCAAACAACTCTTTACCAAATATCATCCTCTATATTCTGTCTAAACCACATTCTAAATTATATAAACAAATGCATCTTTTTCTCCTTAATAAAACTGGTAATTGCAATATGAAATCAGATATTTTTTTCCCTTCATTTTGCTTCTCCTGACAATAGACTTTCTAAGAGAACTACTTTGAAGGTCAGTTGTTACAGGATCCGTAAATCCACATGGAGTTCTCATGATCATGCCTTACCACATGTGTTGCTGCCCCTCAGGGTCCATCCCGGTAGATGGCTCATCCAGAAGCACCACTGATGGGTTCCCCAGGATGCTCAGCAGGAAGCACAGCTGGAACAAGAGGGAGAGCCCATCCAGCACTGGTCGGCAGGGTGCACAGAGCTACCCCAAGCCCCTCTCATACCTTTCTCTTTATTCCCTCTGACAAGGTATTCACAGGACCCTTTAGCTGGTCCTGCAGCTTGAAGGCATTCACCAACCTGAAGGAGACACAATCTTTATTACCCACGAACAATGGGAAACCAAAACAAGCAAATCAGAACAAACACTATAGTAGAGAAATTTGTAGTTGAGGAATTTTAAAAATTTCTCTATTATAGTCATCAGAGTGGTAATAGCTTTGAAATCTCCTGGGATATTGCTATGGCATAGATATAATTTGTCCCCAAATGGTTAATGTGGTAGAAGTTTGGTTTCTAATGTTAAGAGGCAGTGTGGACCTTTAAGAGGTGGGGCTTAGTGACCTTTAGGTCATTTAGGGGCAGGGCCTCACAAGGAATTTTGGAATCCCCAGCTCCCTCTGGTTTCCTGTCAGGCCATGTGACTCTCCATCTTATACACATCCCTGCCATGTCATCTGCTGTTGGGCCCTCACCAGAGGCCAAACCAATGGGATTGCTCAATACTAGACTTCCAGCCTCTAAAACTGTGAGTTACTTTCTTCAAAAGTAGCTGGCCTCAGGTATTTCATGATAGTAGCACAAAATTGACTAATACTATATGAGCCGTTCATAGTTGTTACACTTATATTTTCCATGACTTCTTTTTATATTAGCAATAATTAGTAAACTTTCTCCCTCAGGCTCATCGGGTGAGAAAATAATAGTGAACTGGGTTCTAGATGTCCAAGTCTTCTCCTTTGAGCAAGGGATCAGTAGCTAGAAAGTGCCTCCTCTGATTTGTCTACCCCTCCCCCATAGACAAATGGGTGTGGCTCTCCACGTACTGTGTAATGATGGCAGAGGCGTCCCTTTTCTTCAGCCCCTTCACAGCGGCATACACCTCCAGGTGTTCCCTCACTGTCAGGCTGGGCCACAGCACATTCTCCTGAGGACAGTACCCCAGGAACCCAGGAACGTCCCCTCCACAGCTTCCTTTCAAAATCACCTATACAAAAAAGTTCATTCTTAAAGATTATTCAAAATTGTGTGTTTGTCACATGAGTGTGTACTCCAGTGGCCTTCTCTTCACATACCTGGGCTCCAAGAGTAAACATGTAATCACTTCAGAGGAAAAAAAAAAGTGATAAAACACTCAAAAATTCAAAAGGCAAATCTTCCACCTTGTTAGAGACTTTGTTACCAATCCCAATGCCAGGATTGAAGTCAAAGTTTCTTATTAGGTTGTTCATTGCTTGACTTCATTTATTGATCCAAATACTCAAAAGAATAGATACTTATTAAGGATTCTGTTTCCTTAGTAATAAATAATTATAATCATAGGGTCTATTTCACAATAAGGCAGTGATTCTCAGTCAAGGGCAAACCTTCCCCCAGGGTACTTTTTTTTGGTACTGAGGACAGAACCCAGGGCACTCTCACTGAGTTATAGTCCCCAGCCCTGTTATTATTTTGTGACAGGCTTTTGCTAAGCTGCCTGGGCTGGCCTCAAACTTGTGAATCCCCAACTCAGTCTCCCAAGTAGCCAGGGTACATTTAGCAATGTCTGGAGACAGTTTTGATGGCCACAGTTTGTGTGTCTGTGACATGGAAAGTGTTATACTGGCATTTAGTGGGTGGAGACCACAGATGCTGCTAAATATCCTACTACACACAAAAATTATCCAGTCTGAAACATCACTTGTTTCAAGTTTGAGAAATCCTGAGCTAAGTAATAAGTGAAAAAACTTCACATTGTCTGCTCCATAGGAACCAATAAGCCCATGAAAGCATTTCTTATTCTTCTGAGCCAGGCCCTGTGCTGTGCAATAACAGCTAATGTGAACTCAGTGCTTGCTATGGGCCAAATCTAAGCATTTCATATATTTTGAACTTTGCTATCCTTACAGAAACCCTAGACATGTTATGTGTTGGTCTCATCATTCCTGTTTTACATATGAGAAAACCAACATGTGCATGGATTTGCGCAAGGTCACAGAAGGTAAACCTGGAACTAGATCTATCTTCAGAATCCAAGCCCTTGAACTTGTTTGCTATATTATCTTTCCCCAGTACAAAAGAGGAGAAAATAAAGTAGCTTTGCCTCATAGAGCTTTTGTTCTAGAGAAAGAAACAAACAAAAAATAAATAAATAAAGATGTAAGCATGTAAGTGACTAATTAAAGATTCTGCTTCACGATTTCAAGGAAATAAATGTGTTTAAAAAGACTATGAAGGTTTTAATTTTGCAAATAATGTAGGCCTTTTGGAAAGGTAGATTTTATGGTGACCAGAAGGAAATAACCAAGCAGATGAAGAGAGAAGGGCAGGATACCCCATCTCCAGGGAGACCAAACCCAAATGCATTGGGGCCTACTTCATGCTTTGAACATGACCCTTGCTGCTCCATCATTGGTTTATTTTAAAAGTGATGTTTTTAGTTTTTTTTTTCTTTCTTTCTCTTCTTCCCATCTCCCTCCCTAACCATGGGGAAAGTAAGATTAATCTTCCTTCCATCCTAGGCCAAGTTACCTGTCATTGAGGTCACACTCCAGGAATGAAGGAATCCAGACTTTAGGACAGGCACCAGAAGATTTAAGAAACAGCTATCTCTCAAGGTTACAAGAGAATTCTGACCCCTGACTGGGCACAGCTGGAGTATTGACTTTGAATCACCTGTTTAAAAGTCCTCTGTTCCCTGATGGTTAGAACCCTAGCCTCTTGGGACAGGAGTCCCCGGTGTTTCTCCTTTGCTAACAAAACAATAAAAGTTTTCCTCCAAACTTTGTCCTCATTATTGGATTGGAATTGGGACAAAGAAAGACCTTTCAGTAACATAAAGATCCTACAATAAGAAGGTTGAATGAGGGTCAATCTAACAAGGGGTAAAGGTTGTGAAAGACAGTGACAAGGAGGCCAGGTCTTGTGGAGCCTTTTGCAGCCACTGTAAAGATTTTGGGTCAATTCCAAGTGGGAGATTGTAACAGAGAGAGTGACATGACCTCAACTGCTTTAGCTGGGTGAGGCAAGAGTGGAAAGGGAAAGACACCCATCATGTCACCACCCCAGGCAAAATTCCTTTGTCAACACTCCCTCTGACTTTAACCTCCTGTCAAAGGCCAACAGTATTTTCCCTCCAAAGTGGTAGTCCTTTGTCTGTCCATCATTTGGCCTTGACAAGTGGAATTAGTATATTACTCAGGTTTTTGCTTTGGAGTTTAGACAATTATTATTATTTTTTCTTACCTCTGATTATTATTGTTGTAATAAATCCTAGGTCTTTTGCCAATAACCTGTTGTCTTTAAGAACTTCAATGTACCTACAGTAATACCTCCTGATGCTCACCTTCCCACATCTTTACATTTGTTGGGTCAGGATGTGTCACAATAAGAAAGTTTCTATAGCAGAGACCCTCTGTAAAGACCTATGATGTTCTCCTTGCTGATGGACTTTTATTATTACACAAGTCTCACACATCCATAATTACAGCGTGTAACTAGAGAAGAATTATGAAACATGAAGATTTGCAACTGCAGTCACATTAGCAGGACTTGTCATTATTCTGACTGTGGTTTCTGATTCGATGCTCCATGAGACAGTTCAACTGAACAAGTTCTTAGGATAGATAGGTCAACAAAGTAAAGATCTCTGATCTCAAGACACCTATGTTTCCACTAATGTTTCACTCAATAAAGGGCACAATATAGGTAACATCAGCCTTTTTTGACAACTATTTTTGGAATCAGAGAGTGAATTTTTAAATTAATCCTTTTCATCTGATGCATAAGTCACACTAACTTATTAAGGGTCATCTGTGTATTTTTAAGATTGTGGTCATATTCATTGTAAAGCATTGTTCTGGGCAGCGTTAGTGACCATCTCTCTGTGTGTTTTACTGACCTGCCCTGCGGTTGGTTTTGTGTCTCCAGTTATCATCTTAATGGTAGTACTTTTCCCAGCTCCATTGTGTCCTAGCAGCCCTATAACTTCACCTGAAAGAAATAGGTATACTCAGAATATGCAATCATTACAAGAATAAAAGCAAACACCACTGGCAAGCACTATGTGAAGCACTATGTGAAATGTGCTATGTACATTATTTCACTTATTCTTCACAAACATGCATCCCTGATGTTATTACTAGCCTCATTTTACAGGGGAGGAAGCTGAGGCTTAAAGAACATAAATATCTTGCATAAGGTCATGCAGTTTATAAGAGGCTGAGCTGGAATTTGAAACACATTTTTATTTTAGGTTGGTTGCATTCAATGAACATTTTCCATAACATGTGCTATTTGTTAGACAAGAAGAATGCACTAGTATGCTTCAGTGGGTTCCGGTCATTGTGAAATTATTTCATTGTAAAATCTGTATGGAGGCTGTGGGTGTAGCTCAGTGGTAGAGCACTTGCCTGCATATGCAAGGCCCTGGGTTCCATCCCCAGCAGCAGAAAAATAAATAAAAAGAAAAGGCATATTTGAAAATAAATCAGAATAAAATCTAGCTATCCATTTTAACAGAAACACTGTCTTTTATTCTGTCTGTTTGCATCTCTCTTTTTTAATGGAGCAGACAAAACTGTCTTCCTAGGCAAGGAGAAACCATGTCCTAACTCTACGGGAGGCTTGAGGCAGGAAGGGGCAGCCTTAGCCAATAGATGCCTTGGCTACATTTCCTGATCAGCAAGAGCTGCCCCCAGATTCAACACCCATCCTGCCTTAGAAAGATCCAGTCTTCAGAGGTCCAAATCACACTCCAAGAAACCGTAGCTTCCAACCTTTTTTAACACAGAAAGAGACGTTTCTTGTGGCTATTTTTTTCTTCGGTTTGGAAAAGCAGTTTTTCTTTTTGCCTGCATATTCCTTCCGCAAACAGCTGGCAATGATGACTGGTTTCTGAAAAGACAGGCCAGTAGCCAAAGGGCATTATCCTCACCTTCAATCCAGAGAGTGCTCCATGCACCTTCCCACCAAGCCTTCCTCTCTATAAAACCATCCATCAAACCAGTCTTTCCCCTACTAGCTGCCATTTCAAGCAAACTCTCCCAAGGCTGACTTCCTGCAGGGGAAGGGCTTTTACAATTCACAAAATCTTACTTAGGCTTTGCAACGTTTAGCTGTATTTATTAACACTATCACCCTAGCCAGGTGTGGTGATGCATACTTGTAATCCCAGCAGCTAGGGAGTCTGAAGCAGGAGGATCTCAAGTTCACAGCCAGTCTCAGAAATTTAGTGAGGCCCTGAGCAATTTAGAGAGAACTTGTCTTAAAATAAAATGTAAAAAGAGGCTAGGGATGTGTCTCAGTTGTTAAGCGCCCTGGGGTTGTTCAATCCCTGGTACCCCAAACAAAAATCTATCACCCTAAAAAATAAATTGACAAGTTCATATTTCTCTGTCCTGTGTGTGTGTCTGTGTGTGTGTGTGTGTGTCTGTATCTATGTTTCCTCTGCTCTCCTAGCTTCATGGGCACCATGTACCTATTGAAGTGAAGTCGTGTATACTATACAAGTAAGGATGAAAGAATCTCATGTGCTTTTCAAAAATTACGATTAGACGGTTGCTCTCTTTATCTGACTGAAAAAAATCATCTGGTGAAGAGCAGGTTTGTAGGTTCTACCTGGGGCAGGTCCAGGATAGCCATAGCATTTGCTGTTCTTGTTCTTTCTATCTTAACATCTTCATCTTCTCCTTCAGGATCTTCTGGGTTTGGTGAAACATCACCACTTCTCGGAGAAATTCTAAAATCAAAACAGTGTGATAATGATGGGTTTCCAGTTGAAACTACATGTGACAAAAATACTGAACCCCCTCTATCCTGCTATCAATTATTTGACTAGATTAATGAGGTGTGCACAGCACAATCTTTATTCTTCTCCTCTCTGCCACTTGCCTTTCAAGCAGCCCGAGTACCATCAATGAATCAAGTGATGCTACCCTTACCCTGCCTTTGCTTTTACCCAAGTATAATTCTCCTCATTGGCAATGACTTTTTCATAAACAATAATATAGTATACATCCTCCAACTATGGGTTCTGAGGCAGGGCTGTAGGAGAAAAGGAACCTAGAAACTGTAGTGTCATCTTGTCACCCTCTACCCTACCACCAATGTTAGATTGGCTCGATTGGCCTTCTGTGTGGTAGGTCAGGTGTTCAAGGCACACCTGAGTCTTGGTAAGACCTTCCCCATAGTTTCCTATTTGAAGATTTTCCAATTACTAGCTTCCATTTCATTTTCAAATATTCAACACAAGCCCTCACGTTTGTTATGACTGTATCCTCAAACTCAGTAACATGCCATGAATTATAATAATTTGAATTTCCTCCACCTGAACACTGGGTCCTTTCTCATTGATTTCCGCCTGAAGTTCCTTTCCAGACATCCAAGAACAAAAAGGAAAATGAAACAATGGAGGTAAGGCTAAGGAAAGAGAAAGACAAGCAAAGTGAACTTCATCATAAAACAAGAATTTTCATTATTACAACTGACCGAAGAAGTTTGATCAGATATAAAATTAACATTCTCACAAGTTTGAAAGACAATATGTTACTCAGAGAAAGCGTAACATAAATATAGTAAAAGGACATTGATGACAGGTGCTACGGGTGCTGCTTAGAGTTTGGGCTTCACACTTGGCATGAGGTAGTCATTGTAATGATGGTGGGTCAGATTGGAAAACGTGTGTGTGTGTGTGTGTGTGTGTGTGTGTGTGTCTTCCATTGCCTAAAATGTCCAAACCTTTTTAAAGTTATGCAATTCAGAATCTCAAACCATACAAAGGTTGTGTCCCCTGTGTTAGACAGTTGAGAAGGAAATGTCTTCTTACTATTAGCAAAGCCAGAAATAGCACAGGAGAATCTGAAGCTTCTGAGGAATCCATAGAATCAAAGGAAATCTGTAAAACAAAGAGACAGAATGCCTAAATGAACCTTCCATCATTCATGAATTTCCTTCCTCTTAAGATAAAGTAATGTCTCTTAAATGACCTTGCCACCATCCTACCTGATTCTCCCTGTGTATCAAGGAAAAGTCATTTTGGGGTACTGGGGATTGAACTCAGGGGCACTCGGCCACTGAACCACATCTCCAGCCTTATTTTGTATTTAGAGACAGGGTCTCACTGAGTTGCTTAGTGCCTCACTTTTGCTGAGACTGGCTTTGAACTTATGATCCTCTTGCCTCAGCCTCCTGAGCTACAGGGATTACAGGTGTGTGACACTGCACCCAGCAGGAAAAATCATCTTCTGATTATAGTGGTTCTCCTTCTCCCAAGATGTCTTACAGGCTGCCAGCCTGTGCCTGCCTGTAGACTGAGGTGCTTTTACATGTAACACTGGGAGGTACTTGTGAGACCCACTGAAGCCACCTGCACAGCCATCTAAAGACAAACTCCCTCTCCAACTTTATCTGGCTTTCTGTTGTCATTTGTCCTTTTTTGCACTCTTGCTCCAAGAACTCTGGAATCCTGATACTGCTCTTGTCCTCCTATATCCAATTTTGAGAAGACAGAATTCTTCACATTACACCAAGTGCATTTTCCCAACATCCCCAATTCTTTAGTGAGTAAAAAACCAAACAAATGAAAAAAACAAAAGGTCAATATTTTTTTGAACTGTATTTACCAAGGCTTTTTTTCCCCCTGAGTAATTTTAAGCCCTTTGCAGTAAATTTCTAACCATCTCAGCCTTCCTCCCTCTAGAGAAAATTATTTTTTCTTCAATCATCTGACTTGCCACCACCCTGATGTCATTTCAAATGATCTTGCTCTTCCTAAATGCTCAGTTGCCCACTCTCCATAATTGGACCCATCCAAAATGAGTTTTAGCCTCTCTACCATCCAATTTTACTTTTTCAGCCTCCTTACTCTAGGGTCCTTACTATGAAACTTGGAGCTGATGAACCTCCAACCCATTGACCACTTTTCCCCACTGTCCATAATCTTCCTCCAGTCCTTTTTTGTTTCCTAGTTTAGAATCCAGGGCCCATTACTTAAGGCCTAAGGATGATCCTAGCACATGACTGGAAATACTTACCTCAGAATAAATTAGCAGAGAGCCAATCATAGTGAAGGGTGGCACTAATATGGTGGAGAAAAGTAGCCCTAGGAATGCGTATTCATTGAGATCATTAGCAACTATGGAGAAGACAGTGACCTAAAATAAAAGCACAAGGTAGCATCACTAAAACTTAATTACCTGAATTATAGGATGTTTTCAAAGAGGTTAGACATGTAGCTCATTATAGCTTTCTATGTCCACCTCACTCCCAAGACAGTATTTTTCATTATGCTCTTTTTGTGTGTGTGTGTGATATAAGATTAGGTGACAAATCTATTAGACTGAGTGTGAAATTTTCAGTAGATAAAACAGTGCTTCTCAAAATCAATGGGCATACAAGTCAGCTGGGGTTCTTGCTAAAATTCAGATTTTGATAAAGGAGTTAGTTATTATATATTAACTGCACTTTTACTTATTTATTTTTCATTTCAAAATAAGTCATCGATGTCTTTTTAGGTTTAAGCATACCAGATATTAATTTTCATAGTGGCAGAATATTTCTTTGAATAGATGCACAAGAGTTCACAATTTTGCCTTTGGAAAACAAGGTGTTTTCAACTTTTCTGGTCCTAATAATTAATGATGGTCTGCGTAAATTCTTCTGTATGGACACTTTTAGTCTTGAAGGAGAGATTCCAAAAAGTATGACTGCATATCAACATTGAAGTACATTTAAACATTTTAACAACTACTAAAAATATTTTTCAAAAAGATCCTGACAATCTGTTCCCCAAAAGCCATGATCCAGTGCATATCATGTCATACCTCACTCACACGTGATGCTACAATTAACTATTGCAGGTGTTCTTGTCCTAGTGCTGATATAGATGAATAATTTATAATTTTACCATTTGATATGATATTAAACCTGGTTTTATTGATCTTCCCCTCTTGTTTTTACATTTTCTTTTCAGTGGGCATTTTTAGAAATCATGTGATATTTTCTTAACTCATGTTTCCCTTTTTATTTTGATGGTTACTGGTAGTGAACTATCATTGCATTCTGGAAACAATCATACTTGGTTGTTTTTTTACTATTTCTCTTTTAAATTTACTTTTAGGTTTGTTATCTTTTTACTTAAACAGCTGTCCTTTAATTTTTCCCAGAGAATTTATCAACGTTTTCCTTTTTTATATAATCTTTCTTAGGTTTATTTTATTAAAGCTATGCTTGTTTTATAAAATGAAAGAACTGTTCAATTTAATGGATTTTTCTAGTTAAATATTTCAACATGCTTTAGTTATAGTTCCAAAAGTTATTTAATCTTATGCATATTTAAATGAGTCATTGGTCCTTGCCAGTGTTTTTAACACAATTTTTCTTTTCCCAAATTTTATACTTTGACATACCTTGGTGGGGTTCACTTTAACCCTCAATTGTTATATGTTTTATATTAATATATATTCCTATGTAGTTTTTCTCTCTTCTTTATTTAATAGGCTACTTTTATTCTATTTTAACTACACAGAAGAATTGAGAGGGAGGCGTAGAGATTTCGCTCCGTACCTCCACATACGTAACTCCTCCATTACCAACATCTCCCACCAGGATGAACAACTGATGAATCTATTCTGACATCATTATAACCCAGAGTCAATACTCTGCATTGTGGTTCACTCTTGAGTATTCTGTGGGTTTGGACAAACTTATAATAACACATATCCACCACTATAGTATTATACAAAAAATTCACTTCCCTAAAAATCCTCCATGGTAGTTGTTTCAGATTGGCTTCTTTCACCTAGTGATATACATTTAAGTTTCCTTCATGTCCATTTTTTTTTTTTTAGAGTTTTCTGGATGGACCACAGTGTATCCAGTCACCATCTTGGATGCCTTGGTTGCTTCCATGTTTTGGCCACACTGAATAGTGCTGCTATAAACATCTATGTGCAGATTTTTGTGTGGTCCTCTTTTTAAAAGAATAGCTTATTAGGAGCTTCAATCCTTGAGTTTATATTTGAATGTGTCAACTATTTCCTAGAACTATAAATTGGGTAGATCTGATTTTGGAGAAGAGGAATATCCTTTACTTCCTCTCAAAGATATGAAAACTGACATACAGAATTGTGGGAGGAAACTCTGGGGGTAGCTCAAATGTTTATTTTTTTTCTGGTTGATTTTCCTTTATTTTGGAGGTGACTTTATTTTGAAGATTCATATCTTAATGAGTATTCGATCATCCATATCAGTTCTTTCTTAGTTTAGAGGGCATTTACTTCTGTTATAACTTCATATATAGATATAATTATCTCATTAAAAATTATACATACATGTACCTAACAGATTCATGACATGAAAAACACAAATTATTTTTTTGTTGTATTGGCTTTGTCTTTGTGTCTATTTTTCAGTTTTTAATCATTTTGTCATTGTTTTTGAATCATGGGGATTGTCTCCATCTACATCTGTAATTAGATGTCAGCCTTTTTCAGAATTCATTCACTGTTCTGTAATTGTACTGATGTTTGGTGTTTTTATATAGCTTAGAAATTTCTTCTTTTTAGCTTGGGTGTACATCTCTATCCAGTCTTCATAAATACTCATAAAGTATTCATGATTTCTTCTGAATACCCTTTCTTTCTCCTCCAACATCTACTTATCTTTCCCTCTGAGCAATAATGTAATGTAGGGTGTTGCTTTCTCTCCACATCTTTAAGCCTGGGGGCATGGATGGATGAAGTGTGCTCAGGTTGGGCCTTGCACACAGCCTTTGTACTTTCTTCTGTGAATCATGTCCATGTTTTGCATCAGTTTTCATTTACCATTAGGCAGTGCATCTTATCCTCAGGGAGTGGACACACTGTTAGACTTTGGACCTTACCCCAATTCAGTTCAGAGCCTATAAATTAGCAAGTCCTAAACATTCACCTTCCTCAAGGTAAGGAGTTCTTCTCCTAAGGGTTGTTGTTGTTGTTGTTGTTGTTATTATTATTATTATTGCCTTTGCTTGAGTTCTCAATTCAGCAGTATCTCTAAATCATTAATTAGTGATACCTTCCAGTATCTTATCAGCTAACTTGCCCTCATTGGAATTGTTTGTAGAGGATGGAGGTGGGATTAATCATTCTAAGTCAGTGGTTCCTTTCCTTGGCCATCACATTTTCACCCCAGTTTTATTTATGTGTCTCTACTAACAAAGATATCCTTTGTTTATCTAATCAATTTCAACTTGTATAGTATTTAAGTCTCTATATAATGGCTCATTTTTTTTTTTTTTTGCCACCAGATCTTTCTGTTCTGAAACAAGTGATCTAAATTCTACTTCTGTCTTTTGAGATAATTGTTATGTACTTTGCCATTCTTTATTATTTGCTAAACAAAATATGAGTCTTGTATCTTTTTCATGGGTTTTACCATTTTGTGAATATGTTCATTTTTTTCTTATTTAAGACTTTTGATATTGAATTTTACTATATCTATAACTTGTATATCTATCTCTAAGTTCTTCTATTAAAAAATAAACGCCTGTTTAGTCATCGCCCATGTCTTGGGTATTTTGTAAGCAGTATATAGCTAGCTGTGTTTTATTTTTTAACCCAATCTAGAAATCCTGTGTTTTTTTCTTATTCTAAAATTTGTATTTACTCATTGCATTTTATTTTTGATTTCTTCCAAATATTGACAAATGTTTGATGATGTGAAGTATCCTGCACATTATTCCCTGAACTTTCCATACCCTCCTTATAATACAACCACTTCAAAAAACTGTTTGTCCAGGTCTAGTAAAATTGAATGTGTGAGTGCAGATCTAATAATTCCACTACTAGGTTTATATTTCAAAATAAACATACATGGATACATGAGAACAAAAACACATATAAGAAAATTAATGGCAGTTTAGTTCTAACAGTGCAAAACAGTTCTAACAGTACTTGAATGTACAGCAACAATGCATTCATGATGCTTGTATTCATGATGCTTATGCTTCAACAATGCATTCATGATGCTTATGCTTCAGCAATGTATTCATGATGCTAATGCTTCAACAAGTTGAAGCATTAGCATCATGAATACAACAGCATGGGAAGAAATGAACTATTATGATAATCATCAGCAGGTCGACTCTAAAAGACACTGTGGATTAAGAGCAGATACTTAGTGCATTCTACATGATTCCATTTTTATTAAGTTCAGAAACTGGCTAATGTATGAATTTAAAATTATGAATAATGATTTTTTAAATAAAGGAAAAAAGTTAGAATGGGGGATGAGGTCTTCTAGGGTCCTAGTAATGTTTTATTTCTCAATGTGTCTAGTGGTTTTATGGCAGGGCTTACTTTAAATATTTTTGTGTGCTTAAAATATGTGTGCTTTTCTGAATGTAAGATGCACTCTTCAATTAAAAATTATTTTTAAAATATGTGGAGAATAATGCACAGGAAGCAAGAGTAGAAACAGAGCGGTTCCATGCTGGTTGCAGTACTCCAGGTGAGACATGAGGAAAGCTTAGACAGTGGACATATTGGGAAGGACGGTGCCTACTGAACAGGCTGGGCAACATGCATGTGGATGGGATGCAGGAAGAGACAGAGAGGAAATAAAGATTATTCCTGATTTTTTATATGAGCAATTTGCTGGGTGGATTTTTCAGCAATAACGTAACCTATTAAAAGGCAATGAAAAATAGTCTTGAGGAGACGATTATATTTCAGATCAGGATCATTGAATCTCCTTACAAATATTCAGTGACACCAAGTGAACTGTTAGGGGTAAGAAATCTTGCTCAGGGGAGTCTCAAGCTCTGGAAACACATTGGGGTGGGTCATCATTCACAGAGGGTCTATACCCTCACATGCAGCACATTCTATATATATCCGATTATCTTAGAGCAGTCAGAATTTCATAGAGAGCAATATTTATTTGCCATCCTAGTTAGTACAAAGATTAAAATATATACTCCTGGATTTATGTAAAAATGGTTAAAAATCAAGCAATTGGCAGTATTTGCATACTTACGATTAAGAAGAAAAATGACCAAAGCCCGCTATTTTTTCTGCCATTGCGAAAAATGAATGAGATCACATATGTCAAGAAAACAAGAGAGGAGACATATCCAATACTGCACAGGACCTGAAAATGGAAATATTTAGGTTGAGTAAGGTAAATACTATTTAGAAAAATAATCGTATGTATCTGTCAACTTTCCAAAGCTATAACTTAGATAATTTGAAGTTCTTTGGTTTAAAATCAATAACGGTTAGTGCATTCATAAAAAATAGTCTAACAAAAACTATTTCTTAACTTTTGCCACTTACCTGAATTGATAGGTTTTGAATTATAATTATAATCTCCTCTGGGCTAAACACATAATCCATTATTTGCATTATAAGGAGAATCAAGAAGTACAGGGGAATGTCCACCAGTGCCTGTCCAAACCAGTAAGCAGAAGGGTAGAGGCCGGAAATCCAGAGCTGGGAATGAACTTTTCTCTGGTAAAGAAACAGAAGAATCATCTACAGATACAGAAGAGTTGAGACTAGGTAAATTGTTTCTCTCTTTATTTTTTTAATTTGTTCTTACTAGTTATACATGACAATAGAATGTATTTTGATGGATTATACATATGTGGAATATAACTTCCCATTTTTGTGGTTGTACATGATGTGGAATTACATTGCTTGTGTATTCTTATACACACATAGAAAAGTAATGTCCAATTCATTCTACTATCTTTCCTATTCCCATTCCCCCTCCCTTCCCTTCATTCCCCTTTGTCTAATCCAAAGTACTTCTATTCTTCCCTAGAGACTAGATAAATTGTAAACATACAGTCACAAAATAATTCATATTTGCTATATTGTTTTGATAATTATTATTCTGGTTTGCAAATGGCTCATGCTTCTATTATATAATTCATATAATACCACCAGCCACATTATGATTTCAGAGTCCAAAGGAAACAGGCACCAACACAAGAGGCTGACCATCCACCAAGAAGTGAGCTTTGCCTCAGTGAGAAGATGACTCTTCCTTTCTTTCCAGAGCTTCTTTTTCCTTTGGCATGAAGATTTGCAAATTGCACAAAGGTTCAACAGAAGTGGGTAAGATTGCCCATAAGAGTCTTAAGATTTATTCTGAATATAAACAATGCACTTATAATTGGCACTTTATTTGCAGTCTAAGAAATAATCATCTAAGTAGTTAATTTCATTTAAAAAAGACTCCTTAGGTTGGCATGATCAAGACTTCCTTTAAAACACTGTACTCGTGGTCTTTAAGTAAACCATATTTTTCATTATTACACTGTAAAGACTAGTGGGTGAATTTTGATACTGTGACCCATTTCCAGTCACATGGTTATAGTGATTGTTCATGAGTCTTAAAAATGTCATTTGGACTATTTAAAAAGTAAAGCATAAAAACGATTGAAACTTTAAATCTAAAATTGAGTCTGTATGATGAAATTTATTAGGAAAAAATTGAACACAAGTAAATATTCTGTTCATCTGAAAGGAGGAGACAGGAAATCAAATGAGAGTATGAGAGTGAGAGGATATTATTGGAAAGCTGTTGTTTCCTATTCATTAATTTGTTTATATTTATAGGGTTTGTACCATGTGGCTGGCTTTGTCTTGGTCATGAGGCTCTTGTGCAGTTTAAGTTACAGGCAAAAGGGCAATAAAGGCAATAAGCAAATTGGTATAGCAAAAGCCACCTAGATAAAAATGTATAGGTATTGAGATAAAATATGGAGTAAAGTCAGAGAGGGTTCCCTTGTGAAGTGATATATGAGTGCCATCTGGACGATACATAGGGCTACCTAGGTGACAGGTTGGAAACACTTCAGGCAGAGAGAAGGCCCTGCAGTGGGCAAAGGTTGACCTTGGGGCATGGCTGGAGCACAGTTAGCAAAGCAATAGTGGCATCAGGTTGGAATAGAAAGATACACTTGGGTCCAGATCACCGTGGCTGTACAGAAGGGCAAGGATTACATTGTTGCTCCTTAGTACAATGGGAATCCACTGATGGGATCCCAGGCAGGAAATTAACTTACATCAGCTTGTGTTTCTAAGGAAGTATTGTCACACTGCACAGAAAATGGAGAAGGAGAAGAATATTATGATATGGAGGCAGTTGTATTTATGCTGAAGATAATGGTGGTTGATTTGACTAGGGCTTCAAAGAGATAGAGGAAAAACACAGATTCCAGATATTTTTTGAAAGTAAATATTATTGACTGGCTATGAAGGAAAGAGATTGGGGTTTGAGGGAGAGGTGTCAGTGTCCTGGGGTTGTCCATTAAATTTTAAATAAATAAAGTTTTGAGTATAAGTATGTCCCATGCAATATTGGGAACATATGCATAATAAGAAATTATTCATCATTTACCTGATTTTGAAATTCAGCTAGGTAACTATAATTTTATTTGCTAAATCTGGCAACCCTAGCAGGAATACTCCTATATTTCAGGCAAGAGTAAGAGAATGAAAAGTAATCCATTAATTATAGAGATGAGCAACAATAGAGGATTTAGAGAAAAATATTTCTGCTTTGATGATGGTTATTCCTAGTGGGGAGGAGACAGTTAACAAGTAAAAGAGAAAAGATTCAGAGAGCAACACATGCCATGCACAGATTTTTTAAATGAGGTCATATGGAAGTGATGGGGTATCTATTTGAATAAGGAGGGGTGGGGTTTCACCAAAGTAATGTTTGTTTTGAGATCTGGGTGACAAGAAGTCAGCTATATGAACAACAAGGGGGAAAGATAGCGCTAGAAAGAATCTCCAAATGATATTGGCATATTTAAGAACCAGAAGGAAGGATGGAGTAGGCAGAGAAGGAGACTGCAATGAGGAAAGTGGAGAAATGATAGGATGAGGATGCAGGGTTCTGCCAGACATCATAAATAATTAGAATTTAATTCTTGCTTCCAAGAGAAGCTACAGGAAGTTGCAAAATAAAATAAGGAGATGTTATTTAAACAAATGAATGCTCACTCTTGTTGTGTGAAAGGAATTGATTGCAAATGGGTAGCTACTGCAGTGGTCCAGGTAAGGAATGATGATGACTTAAACTAGGATAAACCATGGAGACAGAAGGAATGGTGGATTGAATACACCCATTTGTGAAGTAGTACTTAAAGGGACTCACTGATGGATTGGATAAGGAGCTCAAGGACAAAGAGAAACAAAGCTTACTTCAAAATTTCATGCCAGAGCAATTATAAACAATCATCCCATTTGCTGAGACAGGAAGGTTTGGAGAAGAGCAGATCTGGTGAGGAAATGAAAATTTTCTTTTACCCATATTTGAAATAACAATTTATCTATGTGAAAATATCAAGTTGGCTATTGTATACATGGAAGTTGAGAATTTTGGACATAACTGGAAAGAGCCCCAGGACTAAACCCTGAACATTTGAACATCAAGCACTAACACTTAGGGGAAAGCCACTCTAGGCTAGGTATTCTTCTGAGTGACACATAGGAATTATTTCACCACATACAGAAACCTATTTCAAATAGATGCCAGGATTATGCATTTTATAAGTGATAAACCAAGGCAGAGAGTGACTAAGAAACTTTCAAAATCCACACTGCTTACTAATGGACGAGTCAGGATTTAAACCCAGACTCAAGAAAAAAAAGGTGGGGGGCTGAGTAGAGGACGAGAAAGATTGACAAGACCAGTAGAAAGAAAATGGTGAATGAAGAGAAGGTAGAACAGTGTTTAGTGTTTCTCATGAAAGAAGTTGCTAAAGACAGGGACAGTTTAGGAGCAGAATAAATGAAGATTAATGCAGGCCCATCAAAGGCTTCTCCAGAACAGTCACAAGTCTCGGTGCCAAGCACCAGGTGATGACACCAAGGGCTGGAGATGGGAAATGGCTCTTTCAGAGCCAATAAAAGTACCACAGAGAGGTAGAAAGACCATCATAGGCTTCTTGAATTTTTATATAAAAGCATAATAAAAAATGACACTTAAAAGGCACAATCTTTTTTTTTTTTTTAACAATGTCAAAGTGCTGTGGTGAGTCATAACTTTACCACCAAGTAGACAGTGGAAACCACCATTAAGAGAGGGGAAATGATTAGGTCAGGAGGCAGTAGCCATAAATAAAACCATAAGTGACAGAGTTGAAAGCTGTTATTCCCTATGGGCTGGTAATATTTCCTAAGCTGCTCTTTGTGAGGTCTTATATTTAAGGAAAATAACATTTTCTTCATACTTGGACAACTGTTATTGAAATGGTTGATTATTCATTGTGTCAAGCACATAGATTAGATGTACTACCTCTGGGTAAAGCTCTGGCCATAAAAGTCTAAGGGGATTCTCTAGACATTACAAGGACTGGAGGACTGTGTTGACTCCTCTTACTTTGTAGTCTCCGATGCTGCTCATCGCAATGTAAGGAATGAAACATGCGACCACAGGTAACCAGAAGAAGGCGCCACTCAGGTACTGGTACTCGGAAGGCATCTGCTCCTGAAATCATGCAGATCAGAGTGAGCAATGGCAATTGGGCATCCAGTTCCTATGTGCAGTCTAAACTCCATCAGTAAATAAGTGAATGAACACTTCCCCAGCTCCTCTTTGCAACTTCTCATTCACATCCATTTCCAGTCCTGTCTTGTAGTAATTTGGACATTTTGAACATGTTTCCTGATGTACTTATGAAGAAGCAAGCTCAACCAGATGGTATGAATTGGATAAGGTCCCACAGTTACTAACTTGTAAAACAGGCATGAAACCCCTTGCTCACTGACACACGATTACAGTGTTACTAACATTGATATATACCAACAAGGCTGAGGTTTTAACAGAAAACAGAGATTGGGGACCATCAACAAAGGGGATATTTTGCTACTTTCAGAAATTGGTGTTAAATCCGTTCAATTCAACATTTACAATGAGTCATTCCTCTGGTACAGCATAATGCAGAAATAATAAATTCGAATGCCTCTGTGGACCTGGCAGCAATAAACAAGTACGTGAATGTTAGAAGAATAATGGAACTTGGAGAAAGATAGTCCACACACGTGTTTAAATAATTGAGGCTGGTTTATATGTACATTGCATTATTATGTGTATGTTTAAAACTTTACATAATAAAAAGTTTCATTAAAAAAAAAGAAACAAGAACTGTTCCTATGCACCTTATCCTAACTCAGCTCATCCTCTAATCTAGCAAAGCTTTATGTTTTTTAATGGAATCTTCCTTCCAAAGGAAAATAATATTAACAGGAAGAATAAGAACAATTTATTAAGCACCTGTAATTTTCTATGTTATATATTTTATCAATTGTTTTTAAAATAACTTGAATCAAGACATCACTTGTTTTAACTATGTCCCACTAAATAGTGACAAGATCTAAGATCAAAAATCATAAATATCTTTTCCCAAATTAACTGTATTTTTATTGCTCCATTTACCAAAGTCATGAATAAAATTTTAGTGTTTTATAATAATTACTAAACAATATATTAACATATAAATAATGATTTATATATAAAACAAACTTATTTAAGAATAGGTTCATAAAATCAACATGATGTTATTTCTGTATTTCAAGGGATTTTCCTGAAAACTTCTCATGGGTCAGTATCAGTGAGATAATATTATACTTACTTCATAAAATGTGCTTCTATCAGTCTGAATGCGCTCTGAAGAATTAAAGATTCCAAGTAGCCCATTACTAATAATATCCATGAGGACGGGAAAGCAATTCAGCCTTTTGGTATTACATGCTATTGAAAATCTGTGATCCTAAAATATAATGAATATACCTAAGTCTTCAAAGAGTAAATGCAAAATTAATTAGTTAATATGTAGTAAATAATGTAGCAAAATCATAATAGGTAATGTAGTAAAGCCACAGCATGATTAATATCACCATCACCTTTGTAACTTGATTAATTTTTAATATATGTAAATGAATCCATGACTTTGGTTTCTACCCAGCTTAACATCAACCTTGTGGCTATTTATGCCTAAAATTGCACAAAAGAAAAAATACTTCGAATGGTTTTTAATGACACCGTAAAGCTTCAAAATGCAACTTCACTTGCTCGTGGCCAGAGACTTTATATTCAAAGGCAATTATTTGTTTTACAAGTAATAATTATGTGGATATTTGGAAAGTGGGAGGCAGGCAGGTAGTTGCATTGAAAGTGTACATCTTCACAAATACTGAACATGCACATAAAACCTCTTTTAAAATGACATAACATTTATACATATAATGTGGTTATTTATTCCTCAAAGAAAAAAATTAATTAAGTATATTTACCAAAATATAAGCAAGCATTAAAAATGTGGTTTTGCAGTGATAATTAAATCAAGTATATAGTATCTAACCTTAATTACCTAAAGCAATATTTATTATGTTATAAGTGCCACTTAAAAAAAAATGTTTTTCTGGGATCTCTAGAAAGTAACTTAATACCCATCAAAGACTAGTTTGATAAAGGTGATTTAGTTCATTTTTGGCATAAAAATTACTCCTGAAAATTAAATATGACAAGTTACAAATGGCCGAGCTTTATGACACATAAGAGCAGTGATTCACCCATGTGACTTGATTGGGACCTCTAACTCAAATTCATGCATGGTCTAGGCAAGTGATACAATGAGTAAGGGATACAGAGGTTTTACAGACTGAAGAGTAAAGGTCAAGTATAAATTGGGCAGTTGTTCTCAGTTCTAACTGAGAGTAAGATTTAAATTAATGATTGAAAGGCAATCCGATTGGTAAAATTTAAACAAATCACTATTATAACAGTTAATTATGTACTGTTATATTGGAGGCTGCTATCAAATAATTGTCACCTAACTTGTATGAAAATGAGACCTACCACATTTGTGTCAAAATGACTTTCTGGGGAGTTCATTTGAATTATTTAAATTGTATTCTCATAATCTATCGTTGGTAAAAATAAGCAACCAGATCCTAGCTCACCTTTTCATCCCCTAACACAGTGATCACGCCATTATAGAATGGCTCGTCTGTGCCATTTCTAGTTCCGAAGGCATCCACCTCCAAAGCTATGTCCTGTTGTCTCAGCGAATGTATGAAGTTATCAATGCTTGACCCTATCATAAGGGAAAGATCAAAGGACACAAAAATGAAACAAAACAATAATCCAGTACTACAAAAAGAAAACAAAACCAAATGGTATCACTAAAAGCATACCACAATAATGACTGTCTACGGATTTTCTTAAAAGCAGAATTGGGTCTACTGTATAAACCCATTCTGCTATTATGGATATAATAAAATTTCTTTACCTAATACCTAGAATGTTACTTATAGTTTATATTAGGGTAAAAATACTAACTAAGTAATAGGCTGACTATGGCTTGGTGGTAGAGTCTTTGCTTAGCATGTGTAAGTCCCTGGGTTTGATCTCCAGCAACATACACACAAAAATACTAATTACTAATACCATAATCCTTGAAGCTGTTCATCTTCTATCTTCTTACAAACTTGGAACTGACCTTTTCCCCCCAAAGTCAAGCAATGAAAATATTTAGAAAATGACACAGAAATATCTCAAAACTTCAGTCAATGATTTGCCTTCCTAAATCCCCCTTGGTTGCTCTGTGAAATGACCATTTAAGTGGACTTCAAAATATGGTTTTGAAACAAACTCTCCAATCTTGTATCTTTAATTTTCAATTAATTTTCTGTTCAGTTTCACAAGTGTTTTCTAAAACACGCAGAAATTTTTTTTCTTCAAATTTCTCCCCCAGGGAATCTCTTAACAGAACAACATTTACAAGTTCCGTTTTAGCCCTGTGTTCACCTGTTTTATTGATGACCAGTAAAAGAGTCAGAGGATCTTGTGGTTGTTGTCCTGGTGAAAGGAAGTACATATTTGGAGACAGTCCCCAAGAGTAACTTTTATTGTATAACTCATAAAACAGATGTTCCAAAAGTTGAGGGATAAAGCTAATCCCAAAAAGGAATAACCTATGTGGAGGAAAACATAAAAGAATAATCAGTAGCAATTTCTGTAGATTATTAGATGTGTTAGTCAGCTTTTAGTCACTGTGACCAAAATACCTGACATGAATAGCTTAGAGGAGGAAAAGTTTATTTTGGCCCATGGTTTCAGAGATTCAGTCCATGGGAGCCCGAGTCCATTGCTGTGGGCCCAAGAATAAGCAGAACATCATGGTGGAAAGGACTGATGGAGGAAAGCTACTCACCTCAGGAGCCTGGGAAACAGAGGGAGAAAGGGGAAGGAGTCGCAGGGAAGGTGAACTCTTCCAGGTATGATCCCGGTGACCCACCTCCTCTACTCATGACCAGCCTGCCTATAGTTACCACTCAGTGAAGTAGTAGTGCTTTCAAATTATGTATCTATGAAGTGGATTAATCCACTGTTTTCATTCTTTCCAGTGTCAACTATTTCCAACCAATTTTTCACCATTGCCCAATTCAGTTTCTTGGCTTTCTCCTCTATCAGTCAATTTTCAATAAATAAAACCTTAATAGCTTCTTACAGTCCAAACTTTTTAGTTCTATATATTCTAATATATTTTTTTAAATTTTTGAGACATTTTATGTTTCAATGAATTTAGAATTATGGCTGCCATGACCTAATCATTTTACTTCTGAACATTTCCACATTGGTACAGGAGCTTTGAGGACACACCTCATATGGAAACCATAACATTAGTTTTGAGAGGATCATGGTTATAATAATAGAAATAAATTATAAGTACTAATAAACATTTGAATCATGCCCTTTCCTCTTTTTTTCTTCTTTCTAAAGTGAGAAGGTTCCTATGTACTTACATTTGGTCTTTTTCTGTCCACTCATGCCTCAGACATTGCGTTCAAGCCTATGAAATCTGATTATTGTTTAAATCCTCTCTCCAGTGCCCACCTCTTTCTCCATTTCAGTCCGGCTTTCCTTCCTTTATCTGAAGCACAGCCACTTGGCATATCACCAACCTTCAGACCCTCTACACTGTGAAACTTTTCCTATCCCATTTCCAATTTCTGTAGTCACAACATTTTCTCGGTCCCCTGGGCTCCAAAGCCAAATCATTTCCCACTCATCTTTGAAGTCTGTTTTTCAAATGGCTGAAAATTCCTGCCTGTCCTATCATTATTTCTTGTCTCCAAAACCAACTTCTCTTGTCTGCTTTTCAAGATGGACCTTTATTTTCTCTGTCTGTTCTGTCTTTATCAATATTATCCTAAATCACTTTGTCATTTTTTTCCAGGGTCAACTATTTCCAAACAATTTTGCACCATTGCCCAATTCAGTTTCTTGGCATTCTCTTCTGTCAGTCAACTTTCAGTAAATACATAAATAAAACCTTAATAACTTCTTAAAGTCCAACATTTTTAGTTCTATATATTCTATTTTTTTAAAAAAATTTGAGACAGTCTATATTTCAATGAACTTAGAATTAATAATTCCTTTAGATTCCACATGCACTTTCATACTCAGTACATTTTCCCTGCCTGAATTTCTAACACTCTTTCTCTCCGCACCTAAATAAGTTCTATTCTCTTACATCAGTTCTTCCTGAATTGTTTGATGCCTCCATTTGACAAAATCTCTTTCCTACTAAGTGCATAGTTCATAGATTTGTCTAGTTTGTAATAAGCATTTTAAATGTTTAGCTAACCACCCTTATGGATAGATTGTTACACTAGTTTGGAAGTTGAATGTCTCCCAAAGGTCCACGTGTGAATGCTGGGTGTCCAGGGTAGTACCCTTGCAAGGTGGGAATTGTTAGGAGGTGGGGCTTCATACTCTATCCTCAGGTCCTTAGAGGACCTTGAAGGCAATTGTGAGACCCCAGTCTCTTCTTCTTTTCCTCCACCTACTAACTCAGGATGTAGATTGTTTGCTCCACCACACCCTCCCTCCCACCATGATGCGGCACCCTCTCCAGAGGCCAAAAGCACGGGACCACCTGATCTTGCGCTGAAACCTCCAAAACTGTGAGCTAAAATAAAATTTTCTCTTTAGAATTTGTTTGATATTTCATTATAGTGGTGGAAGCCTGTCCAATAAAACTTTCATGTTCTATTTATTTTAATATATGTGCAAATATTTAACAATAGAGTCTTTCACAAGCATGCTTATAAATATTTGGGATTTATATATCTCCATATACAGCTGGGCTTATGCAAGGAAGTGATATTCAGTAATGAGACTGAAGCTATAGGAATGTGTGTAAACCTTATCGTGGGCTCTAGATGCAACTGTGGAACTAAACCAGAGATGCACAGAGCCCCAGACTGTAACACTGAAGTTCTGAGAGAGTGTCTAGTCTGTCCTGCAACATTAATTCTAACCTGAGTTTCCAGCCTGCTGGACTGCCCTGTGGATTTAGACTTGCCAGTCCCCATGGAAGTGGAGCCAATTCCTTAAAATATGTGCACACATAAACATATTCATATAAATATACATGTATACAAACACATACACAAGCATGCACACACACATGCATGTACATGCACTACATTCTATTATTTCCACTTCTGTGAAGCTGCTGAGAAATGAAAATTTTGTCATTTTTAGAACAGGACCCAAGTGCTAACATCCACATGTGCACTAAGAACTACTTCAGCCTATTGTTATGAACAAAATTTGTGTGAAATTGAAAGAATCTCAACTGTTTTATGTTTTGATTATGTATCCACATGAGCAGTTAAGAATGCAGTTTTGTTGTAGTCATTGTTGTTTAAGACCATATGCAGTTACTGGGACTTATTTTATCTGAGTGTTTCTTTCATCCTTTTTCTTTTGCTCTCTCTCTCTCTCTCTCTCTCTCTCTCTCTCTCTCTCTCTTTGGTGCACAGATCAAACAAATCTGAAATATCCAGATACTCACATGGTTAATAGGCTTTTTCTTTCTTTCTTTAACATGAGGAAGCGAACTTTGGCTATTGCGCAGACCTGCTGCCTCCAGAGTGCCATGCCACTTGCTGTTTTCTTTGTGGCATAGAGGGAAGTCAGAACTTGTTCCAGCTCAACAAGGTTTCCCCTATCTTTTGCCCCATCACCTTGCAATTGTTGCCAATTTCCAATATCTAAAATGTAAGATAAATCATTTATAAGGTGCTATATTAATTAATTGCACATTTTTAGCTTTTCCTATGATCATCTTTTCAACCAAAGGTGCCAGATTTAGCCTACTGGGCAAAGAGAAAGTAATCAGATTCATGGTATTTTTAGAGCAACTATTGAGAAAATGAGACAGAAGCAAAAAATATTGATATAACAAAAGGAAAACTTGTGCCTTCTGAAAAAAATCCTTTGCAGGAATTCTTCTAGGGAAATCAATTAAAATAAACTCATAAATAAATATCTTCATTGCAAGAGATAAACTTTATTCTAACCAAAGCAAAAGGGTACTCACCTGCAAGAATATAAAGACAATACCAAGAGTACTTTTAATATTTTTAAGAACTCAATAAAAGTTTATTAATTTTGAGGAGAGGCATAGTGAAAACTGATAGACTTCTAGAAAGCTATAAAATATGTACATTAATAGTTCATTGCAAGGGCTGGGGCATTTGCCTCATATACATGAAGCCCTAGTTTGATTCCCAGCACCACACACACACAAAAATTGTTACCTATAACCACTGAAAACATGTAACATGCATGTAACTTCAAAAATAGATAAAAAGAGAAAAGAGGGAACTAAAAATATACTTGGTCAACATGGAGAGCAGATAAGTCCCCAGTTATTGAATGATCCTACAGCATTGGCAAAAGCCAAGCCTGGGAAATACTCCTTGCCAAAGGTGAAGATGTTGTCAATCTTGATTCTCAGCTTCTGAAGCTAAAAAGTTATTAGATGTCCCAGGACAATGGCTTTCCTGGGTGCAGCAGAATGTTCCTATCACTGCAACAGTAGAATAGGTGCAAAAAATGTTTCTAGCTCTATAACTTTTTAGAGCTTTAATTTACAATGCCCTTGCAGTTTAACTTCCTGATTATGAGATGCTGTATAATAAACTCATGGAGCTATTTCTGAGTCACTTTCCTCCATCAGAGTGAAGTGTCCCACCTGGCCCCAGATTTACTTAATAATGTCTCTGTTTTTCTCCATTTCCAGGCACCCCTACTTGATAATCCTTTTTTGATGCTGTGCAGGTTGCCGAAGTTGGTGCCCTATATAGGACTTGAGTATAGGGGAACTCAAAGAGAATCAGATGACACTCCTGAGATGTGCATGTATTTTTTGAGATCTCAGCATTAGAAGTGGTTACTGTCAAAACTTTGTTAATGCTATGTGAATCATGGCAGGTCAACTTTTTAAAAATTTAAAGTGCTCAGAAAGAATAAACCCAGTGAGATGATAATAAACCAAAACCAAGAAAATGTCTTAGAAGCAATCAGACAGTAAAGACAATACTTTTCAATCAAAGGCAATTAGACTGACATCAGATCTTTTCATGCAACAACTGAATCCCCAAAACACTGGAATTATACCTTCAAAAAGCTCAAGAAAAGCAGGTATCAATATCAATATAAATTTTCTTTTCTCTATAGCACTTATATTCAGGTAACATTATACAGCATATTTATTGTCTACCTCATGAGGACCTAGTGTAGTACATTACTGTATTCCACAGAGGTATATTTCTTCTCTGCTTTAAGCTTTCCAAAGACCAGTACCAACAGATGCATACAATCTCACCATTCAAAGCATATTTACAAAATAAAATATTTCACAGAAAAACAAAATTCAAGTTTCTTTCCTTTCTTCCTTCCTCCCTTCTTGGCTTCTTTCCCACCTCTTTCTTTTTCTTTTTTTTACCTGATTCATCAACAGTTGATTTTCCTTCTAATTTCAGGAATACCTCATTCAAAGTTGTCATGGAAACACCATAATTCTCAATGCCTTGGTTGGAACATCTATCAAGATCCCTATAAAGATCTAAAAAATAAACAAAACATAGATCAGAATATTCTAATTTATAATGACATTGATGATAATTTTATTTGTCAAAAAGCAAAAACACTGATGATAGACCAAATATACTTCTACGAGAAATGAATCATGACATAGAAGTTTGTTATTTCACATCTATATAGTGCATTAGTTTCCATGTTTTCTTGAGTTTCAAAGTCAAATGTAAACATGTTTTTTCTATTCTTTGAAAACTACAGTTTTTTAAAATAAATATATTTTATTTAGTGTACTTTTTAAAGCTTTATTTCTGTTATATTATAGGGAATGCTTAATTCTAAGCTCCAATTAACTAAAGAATATTTTCCAGAGAATAAAGATTCATATTTTCATGTTAAGAATAATTGTTAGGTAACTCTAATAACAAATGCAAATGAACTAATGTTTATGGAAATATGTAACTGTCACAGAATCTTTCCTACTTCAAAAAAGCATAAATTAAAGAAAGGGCAAAGTATTTACTATGTAATTCAGAGAATGTACTATATAACTCTGTGCCCACTCTCAGATTCATCTCTCTCTCTCCCTCCCTCCCTCCTTCCATCCCTCTCAGAGATTCTGACCATGATGTGAAAATTACACAAGAGTCTCGAAATGGAGTAATTCTTCATGAGGGAACAGCAGGTCCTTTTGAAGGATTTAAAAAAAAAGGTTGGAAAATAAAGCTTCTATCTTGTGTGTTGCATAATGAAAAATAGAAATGTATTCATGATTTTTAATGAGTTTAGTTTCTTTTTTAGTCAGTCTCTAATTGCTTATCATCTTTGGAATTAATTTAATAAGCAATCAGATGAAACTGTGCTTTATGGTCCTCATAAAGATTTCTGTTTCCATAATGATATGTATCTCAAGGACATTATATGTACATCTAAGACTACCATTATCTCAATGATCTAAGATTAATATATTTCATGACCTTCCAACATAACTGAAATGAGGAGGGATCATACATTATTTTAATTGGCAACATTATGTATTTTTGTTTCTTTCTTAGTGGTGCATCCTAATCATGTGTATCTTAGACCTAACAAAATGCCAGAGGCACTACATGTCAATCCAGATGCTTTATTTAAATTTTATATTTTAACAAAATGTTTAAATATATTAAGTCAGGTGATGGTTATCGGTATGTTATTAAGGCTATGGTCTGGTGCTGTTTCCTTATTGGTCATGATTGTGACAGGCCTACTTACTCAAACATACAGCAGTAGCCCCTGATCTTCCTTGAAGAGTTGGCAAATTTCCTGAACACATAAGGTAAGCAAATACTGATAGGCTACACTTCAAAATAATAAATAAAAGTCATTTACCTTGAAACTCTTGGGAGATAAAACAGCTTACTGGAATATCCAATAAAAGAGTGGTAACAGTGTAGTCACACAGGCTTTCGGATTTGCAGCGAAGGTGTGAATTTTAGAATGTTTAGTAGCATACCGGATGACCATGCTCATGTTCAGTACACTGGATTGCATTGTAATGTGGAGCCCATACAATATATACATTGTGTATGAATTCCTTTAGCTCCTTCAGTAGTTCACCACTGTTTTCACAAACTCCTTCCTGCCCTGACCATCTCATTCATTCCTGAAACAAATTCCCCCCAAATCCTAATTTTAATGTGATGCTTTCCTCTTAGTTGTATGTGGTGCAACTCAACACATATTTATCTATCTGCCTTGGTTTACTCATACATGACACAAGGATAGTGTCAAGGGCTGACAGAGGTGACCTTAGGACTAGAAATGTTGAATGAGTTAATGCAAAGTGCCAGACTAAAACTAGTCATCATTCTCATCAGCCCAGTTATTATCAGTAACATCATTCCCAAGTCATTCTGTGGCCTCTACATTTTATTACCTGGAAATTTGCTTGTTGTTTCCAAAGGCAAAATATAGATAAGTCTTTCTTCACTTTGTGCTGTTAATTTGGCATCAGGGATGTGCTGTTTAACCAGTGATGTTATGCTCTCTGGATCACACATTTCATTCAGGTGCAAACTAAATTTAAAAAGAATGGGATATAGTTATTTTTTATCAAACACTATCTCTAAAAACACATCTTAACTATGTAGTTTGTGCTTGTCGCTTCATCAATATTTATGAGACAAAAATGTAAAATCTACTGGAAGAAGAAAAACATAATAATACTAATATATTCCAATCTGTTTAATCTACACAACATAGCAGAGAAACTCATGAAAGGGAAAAATGAGTCAGATGACATATCTCAAAGATTATCTTTTGGAAGAAAGAGAGATACAGCCAAATCTTGCCTGGGCTGGGGTGGAGGGGGAAGTTTGATTTTGTCTCTACCTCTTCAAAAACCCAATTTTGAATTCTGCCTTCATAGTAATGTATGAGTTCTGCAAACACTTGGACTTGTACACAGTAAAACAAAAATGGAGGTAATTTGTATAGACATTAAGGACATGGGCCTAACTGGGCACCATGGCGCACACCTATAATCCCACTGGCTCAGGAGGCTGAGGCAGAAGGATGGCAAGTTCAAAGCCAGCCTCAGCAATTGAGCAAGACCCTATCTCAAATGTCTCAAAATAAAAAATATAACAGGCTGGGGATGTGGCTCAGTAATTAAACACTCTTGGGTTCAATCTCTGGTACCAAAATAAGAACACGGGTCTAATGTCACACTAATGTAGGTTCCAGACCTGCATCCAGGAAAGTGTTTAACATCTCTGAGCATCAGTGCTCTCATCTATGAGATGAAATAACATAAGCTTCCTAAAGAACTTCTAAAAACAGAAGACAATACTGCAGATGAGATATCACAGGGCCTTTCCTGGTAAAACCTCAGTACATGTCATATAATTTTATCATTTTCATGCCAATTGAAAGTTGGTCTGTCCTTTGATAAGACCATCTAAAATTTATTACATTTTTGGATTTTAGAAACCCCATTAGTCGTATCCACTGAAAGGTACTGAGAAGATAGAGTGATGCGAACATCACAATAGACTGATTACATAAACCTAAAAAAATCAATTAAAACCACTATTCTGTGCTTAGCATTGTCAGGAATACCAAGTAGGAAGGGAGCTTGCCACAGATAGCAATACAAAGCAGCATGTTATAGAAGGGAAAGAGAAGAAAGGTAAGAACTTCACACCTTGTCAAGTGCTCACGCAACCCTAACTATAAAATGGGTGTTATTACTGCTGTTTTATAAATGAAGCTACCAAGGTTCAAGGAAGTTAAAAAATCACCTAAAATAACAATTCATAGAAGTGCTTTCAGATTTTCAGAAAAAGAGGATGCTCAAGAAGGAGAAAATATTTAGGAATAGGCTTCAAAATGGATAAATTTGGACACAGTTAAATGAGCTGGAGGAGGACATGTTAGATAGATGTCCTCTCTCGAGCAGAAACAAGACAACCATGCACATATCTGGAGGACAGAGAGTGGCACCCTTCAAGTGGAGGTACTGATTAAACAGAGTTTTGACAAATGATAACAAAAGAATGATAGTTTTGATCAAGTAAGCACTTGGAGTAAGTAATGGTGGGGCATTACTTTCTCCAAGGTTAAATAACCCTGGGAGATGGAGTGCTTTAAATGATTTTTAAAGAAATATTAATACTTAAGTGGGAAGCAAAAGTAAGTGAATCACACCATGCCTATAATCTTGATCCCAAACTCAACCACTTATAAACGTTCAAGACAGGTGGGTTATGAACACTCTTGGTGTGTGGTATTCTTACTTATCAAAAAAAAGGATGGCAGGGGCTGGGGTTGTGGCTCAGCAGTAGAGCACTCGCCTAGCATGTGCAAGACACTGGGTTTGATCCTCAGCACCACATAAAAATAAATAAATAAAATAAAGGTATTCTGTCCAACTACAACTAAGAAAAAAAATTTTAAAAAAGGATGGCAGTAGCAGTATTTAGAGTTATCTGGAGGTTAAATATGTAAGTATTCTTTATTTAGATTTCTTAGCAATCCCTAAAATGTAGCCAACACTTAGTAAGTGGTAGGAATTACTTAATCATGATAATAATTATTATCATGAAGAGAAGGAGAGAGAAAAGAATGGTAGAGAAAATGAAGTCAGGGAAAATTGAGAGGAAAGTATTGAAACTGTCAAGAAAAACAAAAACAAACTTCTGAAAGATGTTAAGAGAAAAGGTTGAAACACCTGTAAGTTACTCTTAGCAAGTAATATGTTCTGAAAACATTTTTCAAGCATTTTATTTAAACTTAGATAGCCATCCTTATATTCCCAGTGTCTCCTATATTTTGACTAAGAGGGCAGGGTGACCTCGTGATAACTCAGCTCTTTTGAAGAGTGATTGTGCAGCCTATTTTGATGTGGTGAAGTTGATTGCATCTGCCCCCAGCATTTTCCATATGTCCCCACCATTAAGAGCAATACCTTAACTGGTAGCCAATGCCCCATCTCTTCTTCAGGAACAGAGAAGAGCCTGCACATTTCAGCCTCCCACTGGAGATAAAGACCTTCCTGTCTAGTGAGGAAGAACCAAAAGATAAATTTTACTGGGGCATTATTTCTTCACAATTTATAAAAGAGTGACTCCAATAACAAATAATGATTTTTAGAAGCATGACACACTAAGATAGATACATTCTAATTCTGCCATAGGTAAACCACTTCATCATCCAACAACTGCAATGATAAATTATGATAAATGAGTCTATAGCATAGTTTAAAAAGTTACTATGTATCTAAACAATTTGCTTCAAGACAACTGACATTACACTGAATAAAACATAATAGACCTTAGAGAATATTCCATATATTTTATAAGTCCAGCTGCTCTGCAATAGGATCAGAATACATCCATGGGTCAAAGTACTCTGGGACACAGACATTCAAGTGAGTGACAGCCAAACTCTCCTGTCTTGGCCCATGCCAGTGAGATACAGCTAAAGAGAACCTATTCATATTCCACACATTTCCCTAAATTCTCACTAAGATCAATGAAAGAAAACTTAAAACTACCAGCCAGGATATCAGCCTCATCCATGAACTGGGTGCTGAAGAGGATGACTCTGTCCGATTTCCTCTCTTTCAAGAGATTCCACATGCGATGCCTTGAAAGAGGGTCCAATCCAGCAGTTGGTTCATCCAATAACAAAACCTGGATGGGAGAAATAAACCTAAAATAATTTTCCGTTTCAGGAAAAAATCTTCTAAAAAGCACTCTGCTTGCACAAATATTGGAAACAAATACCTTAGAGTTTAAAATTTCATTGTGAAAATTCTCTTACATTTATCTTTTTCAAATCATTTGATCTAGTACAAAAGCTTCATAGTCTTCAATCTGATTTCACCAGTGGTTTTACTTCAACTTACCTGTGGATCTCCTAAAATGGCAATTCCGAAAGTCAGTTTCCTTTTTTGTCCACCACTTATATTTTGAGCAAGAATGTCTTGAATATTTTCCATCTCTAAGGCCTGTAAAACTCGTTGTACCTAATCACATAAAGAATATTTAGTTCAAAACCCAAGATTTTTAAGACATCATCATTTGTTCTGTTCTTTCTTTCTTTCTTTCTTTCTTTCTTTCTTTCGTACTGGGGAATGAACCTACGCATGTTTTGCCACTGAGCCACATCCCTGGCCCTTTTATTTATTTATTTATTTATTCATTCATTCATTTATTTTGAGTCAGAATCTCACTAAGTTGCTGAGGGTCTTGCTAAATTGTTGAGATTGGCCTTGATCTCCTGCATCAGCCTCCTAGGCTGGGATTATAAGCATGTGCTACCACACCTAGCTTTTTCTGTTTTTATAAAGGGTCCTTTTGCCTAACCTTTAGGCAAAATACAAACAACACAAACCCATTTAGAGTTCTCTAGGCAAGCCATTTCGTTTTCTTGGTTGTGTGACAGGCAATATGTTCAGATACCTCTTGCTCCACTTCATGTGGCAGAATCCCTTTTATTTTAGCAAACAGCCTGAGGTTTTCTCTCACAGTAAGGAAGCCAAATTGTACATTGGATTGTGGACACACTCCAGTGAGCTTGCTGACAGCTTCAAAATCAGCCATTTCTGAAAGTGTGTGATTATAGATGGTGACAGAGCCTGTAAGCAGAAGATAGAGAGTTGCCATCAGGACAAGGTGTCATGTTGCATTTAAAATACTTTACCATGGAAAAGAATGAATGCAAATCACTAGATTCAGTGAAACATATTTTACCTATAGGCACTACACAGTTGTCTGATTGAAAGGTAGCGTTCTGAATAACATGTGATCTAGCAGAAATGCTAATTACTAACTGAATCATCACAGAGCTACTTAGAGAATATTTAGAACACAAATGACATTTTAAAGAAATACAATTGTATAAAAAGAATAACTTAAATGTCCAAATTTTGTTTTATTTTTAAACTGATACATAAGATCATTAAAAATGCACATATTAATAGGTTACCATACAACGTTCTGATTCATGTATACTTTGTGTCATGTTCAAGGAAACTTCTAAATATTTTCTCTTAAACACCTGACCTGATGTGACAAGTAGTTAATACGACTATTGAAGTTAACTGAAGAAAGACTCAGGTGGTTCACTTGTGCCTGAGCTTGTCCTTGGATGACTGTCCTCTCACCTGACGTTGGGGCTGACAGTCCACTCAGTATGTTCAACAGCGTGGTTTTCCCAGCTCCACTGTGACCAAGGAGGGCAGTGATCTGGCCTTCATATATGTCCAATCCCAGACCTGGCATGATTTCAAAATCATTATATTTCAAGCCTGCATAGTAGCTTTGCAGTCTCTGAAATTTTTATAATTTTTTCTCAGCATCAATATATTTGGCTACCATTATTCAAAATTAAATCAATCTTAAAGTTCTTCCTTTTAAAATTATGTCTCACATAATAAACATTTCACAATTATAGCATCATCAATGACAAGTCATTATAAGATTAACTTTTTTTTTCATAAAAGCATTTTTATTCTTAAAGAGAGGCCAGCTATTTAAAAAGATAGATTTAGTAATCCCAGCGACTCAGGAGGTTGAGGTAGGAGGATCATGAGTTCAAAGCCAGACTCAGTAAGCAAGGCCCTATGCAACTTAGTGAGACCCAATCTCTAAATAAAATATTAAAAAGGGCTGGAGATGTGGCTCAGTGGTTAAGTTCCCTGGGTTCAATTTCTGATACCAAAAAGTAAATAAATTTAATTTAATTTAAAAATTTAAAAGATAGCTTTAGAACTAGAGCATTTATGAGTTGAAAATAAATGTATGATACTATCATATATCTTTCCCTCCTGTATGATCTTCCTTTTTAACATTGTTATATGGTTTTTATGTACTTGAAAGGAAATATAATGTGTTTCAATAAAAGAGAATTATAATATCTGGATGACCAGTCCTTAATTTCTACCAAGGTGCTATAATGTTGAGGCACAGTCCCTACATCAAATGGCCACGTTAAATATTTTATTTTATTACCTCTTAAAGCTTCTACTTTTTCATGTTTTCCTGTAAATTCTTTTTTAAGATTATTGATCCTGTAAAAGAGAAAAAACAGATGGAAATGTTTTGAGGAAGTTATGGAGGTGGACAGAGGCTGGATAAATCAAGTCTTTGAGTTTGCAAGAAAATCTAAGGGTCTTTCTTTCTTTCTTTCCCTATTAAGTACAGCCAGAAGCATCCAAAGCATTTTGTTAGAAGCAGCACCCCCTGATCACCACAACTTGGACAAGCTACAAATGGAGGGGTAGGGAGCACAAGGAAGTATGTCAGTATGAGGGCTGTGGCAGATGACAGGAGCTGAGGAGAGCTGGATGTGAAATAAAAAAAAAGAAAGAAAGAAAGAAAAGAAAGTAGCACATGATAAAAAGAAAGGGCTTTATGGTAAAAACGTCCTGGGTAAAGTCCCAGACGTGTCACTTACTAGCTCTGTTACAGACACTGTGCACCCAAACTTCACTGATTCAGCACCAGTAGGAGGGGATAACAGGTTACTGTCACACAGCCCTGATTTGTAGAACAAATGAGAGAGGACATGCAGAAAGCAAAAAGCTTGGGACAGAGCAAACCTCCATGAGAGGGGAAGAAGAAGACAAGGAAAAAAAAAGTTTAAAACCAAGACAGGTTTTAAAAAGAGTACCTAGGAAAGATTTGGAATGAGTGGAAGGGCTACTTTAAGCCGGCCCCTTATTGTACATTATCACAATAAACCAGCAGATGGGTCGTGTTAGTCTGCTCAGCCCCATAGTCCAAGTGGTTTAAAGGTCAGACATTCACTTCTCATAGTTCTGGAGTCTGGAAAATCTGAGACTGACATATCCATTGACTTGGCTCCTGGTGGACTCTTTAGTACTTGCAGAAGGTGGCCTTCTTGCAGTGCCCTCACGTGGTGGGAGTGTGCCTCTCTGTGTCTCTTCTTACAAACATGCTGATCCCATCATGAAGGCTCTCCTCTCGAGGTCTCATCTAAATCTAATTAGTTCTCAAGGCCTCTGTCTCCAAATACCATCATTTCAGGGCTTAGGGTTTCAACGTATGCAATTCAATTCACAGAACTGATAACCTTCAGTGAAATGCAGCAGTGACTTGAGAGGATCATTAGTTGCTGCCACAACTTTGAGTTGGGCATGCAAGGGTTTATTCAAACTGTGAAGTCTTGGGCAAGTTGTTTGGCTTTTTCTAGCCTCTCTTTCCTCATCTTTTCTTTTTCAGGGAATCATAAGTATCCATTTGGTTTATTCCTTCATTTCATCTAAGCCATACATAGGCTGGGCTCTTTCCATAAGTTTTAATGAAATGTTACCTTGTTGTTTAGGCAGTAGATTCTAGATTAGGTAGAAACTTCTCTCTGGATGATTTAATAATATATTTTAATTGACATTTCAATCTTCTGCCTTCTCTTCTGAGAGTTGATTGTGAGCTCTGATGGCTTGGACTCTGGGATAAAATGACCTGGAGGTGCAGAGCACTATGAACTGATCTGCTGGATGCAGAGCCAGCTGCAGGAATGAAGCAGGATGGGGGCTTTGGGTTCCCCTGCCACAGACAAGGCCTCTTGGACCATCCTGTCAGCGCCAGCCATGTGAGATTCTGCTTCCCATGCCTCCACCCATTGCTAGAGATGATTTTTCTAGAGCAGGGGCAAACCTTTTGACCTAAAATCCACAAGCCTTTACTATCCTTTTTCTTGCCTGTTGAGTAAATCAAAATGCCTTCTTTCTCTAATCAAGGATTTCTATTACTGCTATGATAGGACTGATTCCTTCCCAGGCACTAGAAAGAGCTTAAATCTCAGCGTTCCAGGTTGGAGGAAGATCCCCATCCTGGAGGACAAAGCAGCACCTCAGGAGGAGTGAAGGGACACTACTCTCATGTCTGTTTATACTGGACGTGCAGTTTTGAGTTTAAGTAGAATAGTGGATGAGGTGGATCAGAAAAGCTTTATTGAAGGGTGACATGAACACAGCATGAATGATGGTCAAAATTTGAGCAAAGATATTAAGGATTTCTAGCTGCTTGGAAGTCAAAGCAACCAGCAATGAATGAAGTATGAGCATCACCTCCAAGTCAAGGGTGCCTGGGGCTGCTACCGCTCACTCCTCACATTCCCCTCCACCTCTCAGGAATCTCTCTCCTTTGCTATATGGTCTGCTTTCTTTTTTTCCCCCTCTTTCCTTAATCTTATCAACTGGTAAGGGAAGAGGAGAAAGAAAAAATAAATCACGGATAAAAAGAGGTGAGATTAACAAGGGGGATGGTGGCATTGTCTATCACAAGGAGAGCAGCAGAGAGAGAAAAACTAGGAGAAGAATGAGATGTTGACAGTTGTTGTTATGCCACAAGATATTAGTAAATCAAAATGCTGAGAATGTGAGAAAATAAAGTGCCATTAAGGGTGAGAGCAGCCTTTCAGGAGCACAGGAGGCTGGCGTAGGTGGTGCGAGGGGCACAGAAGGCAGTCTTTGTACAGCACTGTGTTGCCTGGTAGATCCCTGGTCTCTGACCTGTTCTCCATTGCACCTCCATGTGATTTATTTGTTACCTGATGGCTTCTTTCCCATGAAATTCTGGAGACACTGGTTCAAAAGAGTCATCCCATGAAGGGTCAGAAGGTGTTTCATTCTCAAGGACCACGTGATTAGCTCCTTGGTGTTGAAACCAAAACGAAGACTTCAGGAAAAACCAGGGAGAATGACTATGTCCAAATTTGTCTACATGGGCAGGATGCAATTTAATATCAGGTCAGGCACCATATCAAAGATCATAGTCCCCCTAGGGCAGAGTGTCAACGCTTTGACAGTAAACCTGAACCCACATTATCACCTTAGACTATTATGGTTGTAACTGCTTTTTGACATATAAAGAACAATGAAGAAAAAGTAACTGGAATGTTACCATCTGATACAATGTTTCTAATATGAGAAGAATGTAGCAAATATCCTCAAATCAGAGTGAGATGTTTCAGAAAAATTTAAATCTGACAGTTAAGAACAACTTCCACTTGGATTTGGCAGACATGGAATGTGCTTGCCAGAGTCCCTGGCTATGGTGAGATATAGACCTTGTGTCACAATGCCAGTGGTGTTTTATCAAGTCGGTGACAGAAGCATCTACAAGATAAGCTATCTCAGAGAACCTAGAGGAGACTACAGAAGTAGGCACAACATTTTAAAAATAAAAAAAAATGGAGCAAATGTATATTAAGAATGAGAAAAATGAAGAGCTTCCTTGTGGTAATTCTCATCAAGGTAAGGGTAACTTTTGATCATCATTAGTCTTGGCAGGAATAGAGTAGGAAAATAACTATTTCTAACAAAGAATATAGAAGAACTTAATGAGCTCTGGAAGTGTTCACAGATAAGATGGATGATCTGGTTGAGCACATTTCTGAGTTGACTTTTATGTACCATGCCAATTTATTCTACCAAGTGTATTTTTCTGGTTTTCTCACTTTTAAAGGGGGAGGAGGAAGAATATACTGATTGGTTTTAAAAATACATTTTCCATACTAGTAAAGTATGACTCCAGAGTAAGTATCATGATGGTGAAATTATCTATCTCCCTCAATTATGTACCTACTGACTACTTGCAAAATATTTTTCAGAGAAATGAAAATTTTCAACAAAATTGTCAACATTAGCCTTTTTCATTTTCAGTCTATTATAAAGTTTTAGAAATTCTAACCCAAAAGAGACTTCAGAATTAATCTGAACAAAACTCTGTGTGCAGAATGAATCTCCAATAGGACATCCATTGTTTCAAGGGATGGAAAATATACCATCTCCAGAAGCCAGAGATTTAATGTATGGAGGCCTCAATGGTAAGAAACAATAACTTCAAACTGAGCCCAGATTAACTCCTTATTTTCCCACTCTTTTGGTGTTCTTATTTTCTATTTTAGACAGAAGACTGATGTTGTAAAATGACAGCCATTGTTTCCAATATGACTCTTGGAATTATTGTTAAAAATGTCACCTGGTCACGGTCAACCTATTGCTCAACAGTTACCTTTGAATGCTATCTTCTAGTATGGTGTATTAAATTTTATTTTAAAAATATAATGCTACCGGGCTGGGGTTATGGCTCAGAGGTAGAACACTTGCCTAGCATGCATAAGGCACTGAGTTCAATTCTCACCACCACATAAAAATAAAATAAAGATATTGTGTCTACCTATAACTAAAAAATAAATATTTTTTTAAATATAATGCTACCTAAACACCATGTATGTGTCCTTTTTACTTTAAGGATAAAGAAAGGACTTTTGTTGTCACATGTTTTCATGAAGTTTAGATACACCACATCACCTATTTTTTCTGGTCACTTAATATAGTAACCTTGTGAAAATCAACATGAGGTTTTCTGGAATAATTTATCCCAATGAACTACAGCTAGATGCCATTTCTGGAAATTTCCCTTTCAATAGAGTTTACAAACTATTTCTAATTTCTACAAAAATCTTCCACAAGATGATTTTCAAACTCATTAATTCATAGCTAGCAAAACACAGTTTTCTTCTTTTTGGAAAAGAAGTGCTTGCCTCCCTGGGCTCTTACAATACCTCTTTTGATAATCATGTTTTCTTCAAAATTACTAGAATTGGTTTGGCAATCTTTTCTTCAATTACTGAGAATAACCTGATTTTAAAGATCTGTCAATGTTGATAGAGTTTTATTAGACCACAGAGAAGAATGAAACTATGTCATTGCAGGAAAATAGATAGAACTTGAAACATCATGTTAAATGAAATAAGCCAAACTCAGATTTTTTTTTTATCTCATATGTGGAAGCAAGAGAAAAAAGGTGGGGTGGGGGAGTAGAGGGTTCTCATGGAAATAGAAAGGAGATCAGTAGAACAGAGGAAGGGGATCAGCAGGAAGAGGGAAGGGAAAGGGGAGGCACTGTGAAACAAAGTTGACCAAATTATATTGCTATAATGTGTGCAATTACACTATTGGGTATAATTATAATGCAACAATAAAAAAGTAAAAAATATTTAAGATGTGTCAATGCAAAATAACCTCATTTAGGGAAACTGAATATCCTGGTATTCCCTTCGTACATAAATTATCTTAAGTTTATCCTTGCAATATTCTATGTACTATTAAAATTAGCTATGTCTCAAAAGTTAATAGGGTAATTATATTGTCTTCAAATTTTTATTTTCCAAATTGTTTCATTTCCAGAAGTTTTTCATTTTCCAGAATTTTAGGTTTATTATCCTGTTTTCAATTTGTCTTTTTAAACTTTTTCCTGCTTTATTAAAGCATTTTGTTTTCATTTCTAAGTTTCTACATATTATTAATATTATATATTTCAAATTTTTTATTGATCTTGGTCAGGCTAAATATGTTCTCTTCTATTTTTAGGGTGACAAAATCTTTTTATTAGCATTTATCAATGTTGGATGTTAATCAAATTTTAGTGTGTATGTTAAGATAATGACATTATTTTCTTTAATTTGTTAAGATAAATTCTTCTGCTGGAATAAATTTTACTTGGTTATTATATAGTGACCACATAAATCATTGTTGTAGTGGATTTGTTTCTGTTGATTTAGGTTTTATAACCAAGTACAAATCTGAGGGCTACCCATTTCTTTTTCTTGAACTATTTTTGTATTAACAGATTCATTATCCATAATCTCTTGCAAGTGCTTCTTTTTAAAAAGAAATAGCCTTCAGTGTTAGAGAAGAGCCAAGACTTAGATGGTAATTCTACATACAGAGTGCAGAATATTATCTGTCCTGTTTTAGAAATTTAGAAAAAAAAGCTAGATAATTTATATACAGTACATTGTAGACAGTTATTTTAAATCAATGCAATTGATGTCATTGTGTTGAATAAAACCATGCTTCTACTTACTGGGTAAAATTTTGTCAAAATATAATGTCAATACCAAATAGAGAAGAGCATCAAAGACCAACATGAAGAGAGTAGCTATTATTAGATATGAGGAGTTTGAAGAATCCAAATGGACATTAGAATTCACGTCATAGTCCAAATGTATAAGCTGGGAAAAGATATACAGAATTTTAAAAAGATTAACTTAGCATTAAATTTTTAAAGAAATAATTGATACACCATTAAAATGATCATTTTCTCATTTCTTTCAGATATTGGGGTTGCAAAGATAAATCAAACACAATTGAATCTTACAGAGCTCAGATCTACTGGCATGCAAAGCAATTGACCTATCTATCTGCAAACCACAAGTGACAGCACAGAGGTCTTCTAGGAATTAAAGGAACTCAAGTGATGTTCCAGTTTAACCCAATTTAGGATTTCATTAGGATTAGGATGGAGATAAGGAGGGTGTCCAGGAGGGGTCTCAAATCCAGCACAAAAACATGGAGGGGTGAAATGTACTAGCATTTGAGCAGAACGATTTCTAATTGAGCCATAGTAAGATTCAATGAGTTACCATGGAACATAACTTTCCATTTAGCATTTTATAGTCATAATGTTATAACTAGAATTAACTTTTCTGAAGAGGTTCAGCTTTATAATGAAATAACCAGTTAAAAATAAAAAGAGATTTATTCTAAATTCCTGGCTTTCAAATCCTTCAATAGTATTGAGGGTCATGTTTTTTAAATTTAAATCAGACAAATGTTCACTAGGGTAATCAATTACAAGTAGAAACTGAACCACAGCAACCATAGAGTACTATCCTATATTTAGTGACTTAAGAAATAAATAATTATGCAGAGAGAAAAACCCAAAAAACTCTTGTCCCTTAAGTGTTTGTCTTGACAAAAGTCGCATGTAAATTTTAATGCTTAGTACATGTGGCTGGAATTATTGAGGGAATCTGTTTAGAATGTTCCCTAAAAATAAAAGAGTTACCTTAACTCTTACCTGGGCCATTCCAGCAGTGAAGGCAAAGGGGCTTAGAAGACAGAAGGTCCATTCCAAAAATGCAGGAAGATGTTTGTACAATGCTGTGAATCCTAGGCTCCCCCAAAAGATGATAAGGAGAAAGATAGCCAGGCCGGTCAGGAAAGGTTTCTTTATCAGTACACTCATCAGGAAAGCCAGAGTTATCTGAAAGAAGAAAAGCACTTCAGTTGGAAAAATGCTGAGTAAAAAGCTATGTTTGCTAAGATTTAGATGAGGGTCCCCCCCAAGGCCCTTCTGTTTAAAGGCTTGGTTCTAGGCCCACGGTGGTGTCTTCGGTAGTTTGGCAGAAACTTTAAGAAGTAGATTCTAGTGGGAAATCTTCTGATTACTGGGTGTGTGCCCTGGAATGGGACTGAGGAGCCTTAGGGTCCCTTCTACTTTCTTTCTTTGCATCCTGGCCCATGAGGTGAGCAGCTTTGATCTACCCTGCACTGCTGCTGTGATGTGCTTCCCAATCACAGGCCCCAAAGAAACAGGGTCAACCAACCATGGACTGATCATCAAAACTGTGAGCCGTCTTACGATGCACACCTGTAATCCCAGCAACTCAGGAGGCTGAGGCAGGAGGATTGTGAGTTCAAAGTCAGTCTTAGCAATTTAGCAAGGTTCTAAGCAACTTAGCAAGACCTTGTCTCTAAATAATATATAAAACAGGCTGCAGATGTGGCTCAGGGGGTAAGCACCCTGGGTTCAATCTCTAGTACCAAAAATAAAACAAAACAACAACAAAAATAAAACTAGTGTCGAAATAAACCTTTTCTTCTTTTAAGTTGATTATCTCAGGCATTTGTTTTAGTGATGGAAAGCTAACACAAAATTACAAAATCTCATCAGTTTTTTTTTTTTTAGTAGTGTCTAGAAACTGTTTCATGCAGACAGCAAACAGAACAGAAGAGGTGAAGACAGAGTAAGTGGCACATGACTGTAGTGAGAGACAGAGAGAGAAAGAAAATGAGAATTCACCAACTTACCAAGGACAGGCCGTAGAAGAGAAACAGGATAAAGACCACCACGAAACCAGTTAGGATGACAACTTGGGCAGACTTTATAATAAGAGCCATCAATATGGCCATGATAAGGATGAAGCTGGCATATATCAAACCCCAGGAAAGCCTGCCAGAGAAACAGAGCATGGATTCAGTGTGCTACCATTCATTCATTCATTCATTCATTTAGCAAATGGTTTGTGAGGTTCACCATTCTATCAAGGATAAAAAGGAGACAATAGCTAACAAATCAGAAAACTTCCTTTCCCAAAAGCTCATATTCTGCAGGGAAACATAGGCAATAAGCAGCAAATTGGCAAAATAGACAGCCAATTGCAAATTAAGAAAAAAAGAAAAAAGTGGGTAACAAGATGGGAAAAGTTTTCAGGGAAGCCTTTATCATGATCTGTCAGTTTTGGACACCTTCTTTAAGTAATTAACAAACAACATGGACAGAAAAAAAGACAATCAAGCAGGGGTGAGCAAACCTTTTCTCTAAAGAACCAGATCATACATATTGAAGGCGTTGTAGGCCGAACAGGTCTGTGTGGCAATTACTCCATTCTGCCCTCGTAGCACACTAGTAACCCTAGACAATATCTGAAGAGATGTGTGACTGTATTTCCAGGAAAATGTACCTGTAGGTAATGAAATTTGAATTTCCTACAAATTTTCGTGTTCCACATAGTACTATGTTTTAAATTTTTTTTCTCAGCATTTAAAATGAAAAGTCATTTCTAGTTTGCAGATTCTATAGAAAAAGGCCACAGTTTACAACTCTTGGTATAGATGGTTAGATACAGATGTAAATATACACAGACATAAAACATAGATAGATACAGATAAACAGATGAATATGGAGATGTGTTGTTCCTTACTGTTAATGCCATAAAAACAGGAAGAAAATTCTGTATGGTGGAAGAGAATAAGTGTGCTTATCACACAGACCCAGATTCAAATTTTCTCTGTTACCTTGTAACTAGATAATCCTGAGAAATGGTTCTTTAATCTCTTTAAACTTAAGTTTCCTTCACTGGAAAATAAGAGAATTAAATGAAATCAGGTATTTTATGGATTTAATATGACAACTGGGCCAACAATGGATTGTTGGTGTTCTTTTATTTAAAGCAGAAAATGCTGTCATGTTTTGGGAAATCTGGTTACTAATGCCCGATTGTAACAATTCCCTTTTCATCGTACACAGTTCTTTTGAAATTGTTCATCTGCCTGCATTTTGTAAACCTCTCCTCAATTTCATTCAAATGCTATATGAATAAAAGGTCACAGCCTTTTTTTATGGAAGGGAATAAAGACCTGACTTTTTAATCCTTCCTCATTACAGTTTTTAACCATATATATTGCTTTTTCTCTGGCTCTTCGTAGATTTTCATTATCTTTTAAAATATAGTGACCGTATTTGCTTTGATATCATGATCTATCACTTTATTACCAAAAACGGAAAAAATACCCATTGTAGACCAAACCAGCAATTCATCTTTTCTACTTCTAAGTTCAGTATATTAAATACTTCTGCAGAAAATAATAATAAATTTGGTAAATATAAGCAATATTAAAAATGTATAGTGTTCCTACTCAACAGCATCTTTCTTCTAAAGACTATTTGGCATGAACCAATCATGACTTTTATATGTTTTGTCTGACATTGAGAATAACACCAGAACATGTAATGGGCAAATTCAAGACTCACACTGTTGCTTTCTAACTCCATTGCCACGCTTTCTCCCCTAGGGTCTAATACATCAGCTGGCTAAACTCATGAAAAAGTTTTATTGCTCACTCCCTATTCACAGCTTGGTGACCAGGCTTGCAGCTTCTGTCCTTTAGAACATGCTGTTCCTCAGAATTCTACCAACAGCTCTCTCATATCCAGTGTCAGTCTTCCTAAGCACACATGAAGCACTTTAAATACAGTTCTTTCTTTAATTGTCATGACCCATGAGAGGTAAATGTAATCACCAGTGTTTCACAGAAAAGAAGACTGAGGTTTCAAGAGCTGAAGTAACTAGTTCACAGTGTAGCTACTGAATGATGAGACAACCCGTGACTTCGCCTACAAGGCCTGTGTTCTTCCCACTCTGCCCTACTGCCTCCACTAAGGAAAGTGTGGTGCTCAAAAACAGATCAGCTTTCTTTTCTCAATGTATTCAAAGTGACAAGTACTCATTGTGGGGTGAGAGGGAATCACCACTATTGACACAGTATCTGGAATAGAGATTTCATTGTGCATCAGAAACCTCAATTCTGATATATTTGGGTTCACCCAGACATGATAACTAGGGACTGAGGGTCATCAAGAGCCCTGAGTATTAGCAGATTATCTATAGGACCAGGCTTTCTTTTAATTAAAAAAAATAATTTTTCAGCTACCAAGCCAATAGGTCCATCACTTCCATTTATGCCCATTCATGTAGAACATGCTAAGTCTAAACATGATGCTTTACAGGTCTAGGGAGTCCAGCCAGCTGAGCTCTTCCGCCCATGCTGCATGGTGGACTGTAGTCATGCAATTTACCAGAATGCTGACTCTCGAAGTCCCATCATTGTCATCAGCGACTTTATGAATTGCCTCTCCTGTGCAACGTTGACTGAGATGTAATATATAAATGAAGAAAAAGAAATAATGCAGAAGAAAATGAAAAAGTCAGTTGCAATTCCTCCTTGGGCAATAAAAGGTAGTATCTCCATGTTTAATCCAGTAACTGACATCAGCTTGTCCATCACGGAATGATTCACTGCAACCTAAAGCAAGGTATCAATGGACAAACAGTTAACACCAATCTAATTACGGCATCATGATTTTCTCTTAATCACAAGGACGTGTACATTTCACATTTAAATATATAGACTATAAATGCCCTTCATAATGGATATCTTGTAATTCCTGGAGTTTCTGGGTTTCATCTTGATTCCTTAGGACATCTCTAGTTACCATCCTCACTGGACAAAATTCTACTTTTGTTTTAATCTGAGCTAAAATGACACTTTCTTAGGAAATCTTCTCTGATGGATTTTAAGAGTATCTCTTACTTCAGTGATTGCCTAGTACAATATTTAAGATCTCATGATAGAGGAAATACTGGGGAATGGTACTGTACAAATAATATCATGAGCATATATGAATATGTAGCAATGAATCTCACTATTACTATACAACCCTAAGGGGGAAACCTGCGAAGGGGGGAGTTAAAAAAGAAATTACAAGATAAAAGAAAAAAATGCATAATAAAACCTAAACTTTTATTATGCCTATGCATCCATATTTCCAACTCCCTCATTACCAGGCTCTCTAGAAGAAGTGCCTGTACCCTATTTCTTTTTCAATGCCTAGTAGTTGCACAATGGTTTGGATATAGAAGCTGCTTGGTATATTATGCTTAATTAATGAAGTGAATAAATGATAAGACAAGCCATGTCTCTACTCATTGGAATTTAATTCCTAATGCCACCAGTTCCCATGGACTTAGTTCTCACTTCTATGATTGCAGCATTAATGGCAGCCTGGAACGCCACGAAGCCTTTCTCCCAGAACACTGAACTTTCACAGGTGATTTTATTGGCAATTGCTTGACAGTGAGCTGCAAGAAAAGCAGAGCACACTCATTATTATGGGATAGGACAGTCTTGGTTATAGGAAAAAATCAAAATTTCCAGTGTTCCAAAATGCATTCAGAAACCACAATCACACATATTGCATAGAAAAACTTCTCAATTGAGGGTTATGAAGCACACACTTGAGGGGAACACACCAGAGTTGACTTATTATTATCTTTAAGACAAGCTCTCAATGCTTTTTTCATTTAATATTTTGGATCGTTTTTGTTCAACATTGCTCTTCTCTGGTTTGTGGCAAAAAAAAAAAAAAAAAAAAAAAAATCAAGCAAACCAAAAACCACAAGCTTTTTAAAAGATGGGAATCATTGCACAAGAGCCTTTTCTTGAGGTTTGATTCAGGAGTAAAACACTGAAAATATAAATTCTTACTGAAATAATGTAATTAATTATGTAGATTTTATTTAATAAGCGAAACTTTTATGTTGAGAAAGTAAAGTTGCAGACTGAGGGCGTGGGTACTTCATTTCACTCCAGCTGGCACACACACTCCCTTGTGGTCAGTGACATAATCGCAAAAATGTTTTCTTTTTTCTACCAGGAAAGTTACCTGAATGGTCCTTGTGTTCTCTCATCTTAGGGATTCTATATCCCCAAGAAAATTTCAAATGATATGAGAACATATCATTAAAGATGACTCTCACTACGTCTATTGAATAATTTAAATCCAACTCATTCATGCTATTTTCATCAGGCCATCCAATGATTGTTCTTCCTGTTGGGCAACAAAAGGGAATCATTAAGTAAGATTTCCATGTGGCCCCAAAACAACGTGCCTAATTTAATTGTCTTCAAGTTATGTTAGAGCTATTTCTTCCCTAAAGACAAGGCTTGGTCTAAGTAAGAGACACACTTCAAGGGAAAGTGGGGGATCCTAATGCTTTAGGTAAATCAGAAGTGTCATATGGCAAATATATGTACCTTTCCAAACAAAGTAGCCAATAATTTAATGCATAATGTATTTAGATAATAGCTCACCAAAGCATCCATTAAATTCATACCTAGACAGACCTAACAGAAAAGTATATACTATTTCCATTTGACAGTGGTGTCATTGGGGCCAAATTTCCAAAGACAGCATAAAGTTGTTAAAATTTAACAGTGTTTCTTCAAAGACTGTTTGTTCTAAAATACATAACGTAAAAGGCGAGTACTGATCAAATCCAGGCCATTTTTTCTTTTTTTATTAATATCTTTTTTATTCATTCTTTTGAGTTATACATGGCAGTAGAATGCATTTTGATGTATCATACATAGAGTATAACTTCCCATTCTTTTTTAAAAATTTATTTATTTAATTAGGCATATATGACAGCAGAATGCATTTAGATTCATTGTTCACAATTGCAATATAACTTTTCATTTCTCTGCCAAAATAATAACTTCCCATTCTGTGGTTGTACATGATGTGGAGTTACACTGGTCCTGTATTCATGTATGAACATTGGAAAGTTATGTCCAATTAATTCTACTATCTTTCCCATTCCCATTTCCCCTCCATTCCTCCCATTTCCCTATCCCAATCCAGTGAACCACCACTCCTCCCTCCCCCACACTGCCTACTATGAGTCAGCATCTGCATATCAGAGAGAATATTAGGCCTTTGGTTTTAGGGGATTGGCTTATTTCACTTAGCAGGATAGCCTCCAGTTCCATCCATTTACCGGTAAATGCCATAATTTCATTCTTCTTTATGGCTGAGTAATATTCCATTGGGTATATGTACCACAGTTTCTTTAACTATTCATCTATTAATGGGCATCTAGTTTGGTTCCATAGTTTAGCTATTGTGAGTTGAGTTGAGCTGCTATGAACATTGATGTGGCTGCATCACTATAGTATACTGATTTTAAGTCCTTTGAGGATATGCCAAGGAGTGGGATAACTTGGTCAAATCATGGTTCCATTCCAAGTTTTCTGAGGAATCTTCATACTGTTTTCCATAGTGGCCACACCAATTTGCAGTCCCACCAGCAATGTATGAGCATACCTTTTCCCCCACATTCTAGCCAGCCTTTATTGTTGCTTGCATTCTTGATGAGTGCCATTCTGACTAGAGTGACATGAAATCTAAGTATAGTTTTAATTTGTATTTCTCTAATTGCTAGAGATGTTTAACATTTTTTCATGTATTTGTTGACTGATTGTATTCCTTCTTCTATGAAGTGCCTGTTCAGTTCCTTTGCCCATTTATTGATTGGGTTATTTGTGAGTTTTGTTTTGTTTTGTGTGTGTGTGTGTGTGTGTGTGTGTGTGTTGTTTTTTGAGTTCTTTATACATCTTCTTAATGCTCTGAGGTTCAGGTGGCAAAAATTTTCTCCCATTCTGTAGGCTCTCTCTTCACATTCTTGATTGTTTTCTTTGCTAATAAATCTTTTTAGTTTGATACAATCCCATTTATTCACTCTTGATTTTACTTCTTGCACTTTAGCAGTCTTGTTAAGGAATTCAGTTCCTAAGGTGACATAACACAGATTTGGGCCTAATTTTTCTTCTAGTAGGTACAGGGTCTTAGTCTAATGCCTAGGTCCTTGATCTACTTTGAATTGAGTTTTGTGCAAGTGAGAGACAGGGGTCTAATTTCATTTTGTTACAAATTGATTTCCAATTTTCCTAGCACCATTTGGTGCTAATGTATGTTTTTTTCTAATGTATGTTTCTGGTGCCTTTATCTAGTATGAGATAACTGTATTTATGTGAGTTTGTCTCTGTGTCTTCTATTCTCTACCATTGGTCTTCATGTCTGATTTGTTACTCTAGCTCTGTAGTATAATTTTAGGTCTGGTAAATGCCTCTTGCTTCACTTTTCTTGCTGAGGATTGCTTTGGCTATTCTGGGCCTCTTATTTTTCCAAATGAATTTCAAGACTATATTTTTCTATTTCTGTGAAGAACGTCATTGGAAACTTAATAGGAATTGCATTAAATCTGTATAGTGCTTTTGGTACTATGGCCATTTTGACAATATTAATTCTGCCTATCCAAGAGCATGGGAGATCTTTCCATCTTCTAAGGTCTTCTTCAATTTCTTTCTTTAGTGTTCTGAAGTTTGCATTGTAGAGGTCTTTCACCTCTTCTGTTAGTTTGATTCCCAAATATTTTATTTTCTTTAAGGCTACTGTGAATGGGATAGTCTTCCTAATTTCTCTCTCAATTGATTCATCACTGTTGTATAGAAACACAATTTATTTATGGGTGTTAGTTTTATATCTTGCTATTTTGTTGAATCCAATTATGAGTTCTAGAATTTTTCTGGTGGAGCTTTTTGGGTTTTCTAAATATAGAATCATGCATCAGCAAATAGGGATAGCTTGAGTTCTTTTCTTCCTATTTGTATCCCTTTAATTTCTTTCTTCTAATTGCTCTGGCTAGAGTTGCAAGGACTATGTTGAATAGAAGGGATGAAAAAGGGTGTTTCTGTCTTGTTCCAGTTTTTAGAGGGAATACTTCCAATTTTTCTCAATTTAGAATGATGTTGGAAACCCAAGGCATTTAACTCACATAATTTTGTGGAATACATACTGTTGATAAAATTCAACATGTTTCTTTCTTTTTTATTTCCTCCAATCCAGCAGCTGGATCCAGAGGCTTAGTCAAACTCAGATCTAATTCTGTTTACCACACCTTGGGTGGTGGTATGTTGTTCTATCAGAAGCTCATAACTTCTGATTTTCTCTCTTGAGATATTGGCAGCTATTAATGGTCAGTGTCTAGATCCATAAATTCAGTGAAGGTTTCAGATTGGTGATGTTCTTCTATCACTTCTTTTATTCAGTTATTACAAAACATATAAATGAGTACCTTTCTATTGTCTATTTGGTCTGTGTAATAGTACCATTCACACAGAATATAAGATGGTATTTTGTCTTATTTATAAATTTTCACAAGAACTCATTCATTATCATCCTATAATGTGAAACAGGTGGATTTTCTTTTCATATCATTCTGGAAGCATGGATTTAAATATCAATTTGATGAGTTTTGAATCATTTGCACTTGTTGAAATACAACTTTTCCTGAGTTGGCTGCTGAGTCTTTTTGATATAACCCATTAGTTTTGGGGGGCTTTCTAGCTATCTGGAATGAAAAGCTTTCCCACCTTGTAAATTTCCTGTCCAAGAACTCTGCATCCTTTTTCTTCCATACTGATATCCTGAGTTTCAGGGATTCAAGGTGAGAGAATTAGACTATTCCATAGTAGCCTAGTTAGTATATCCCACTTTGCATGTACAACAGCCTCAGAATAACATTCCAACACTGCACTACCAGTGTTAAGTACCGAGGTAGTTTTCGTTGCTGTTCTGAAATTGGCCATCTCTTCTCTCCAGTACATGCCTGTTCACTTTTAAGGAGGCCTCCTCAGGCCCTTCTGATACCCCATGGCTTCCCTTGCTCTCCTACTACTCCCAGAGAGATATACCATGCCAAACTTGTAGCTGTCAGAGCTTTTTCCTCTATCACTTATATTTTGGGGAACAAGGAAACACTTGGTTATCTAGTTTTGTTGTAAATATTGCCCATGCAGTTTTGGCATTGCAATCTAGTTTCTCAATTTTTATGTATCTGAATAGATAAAAAAAAAAAAGCCAAGCTGTTATTCTCATCCAACCTTTCCAGAATGTTCTTTAAAAAATAACATACATTTAAATAACCCTGGACTTATTTATTTTGAAATGTACTATAAAGGGTAATATCCTTTTAACATAGAATTTCCTAAATAGGACACCAGTTAACAGATTAAGAAAACCTCCTTATTATTGGAAAGGAATATACATTAATGTTTTTAATAAACACCAGAAACTTCGACATTGAACACAGTCTGTCAAGAAAATGACAATACAAATTTATATACTTTGCAAAGAAGAAAATTATCATGAATTGCAAGAGAACATACCTTTCATGAATGGAGCTGAAGCTGCCCTGTTCATTATTTCTTGGGTAGTTTTGGATTCGGGTGCAAATGCAATAACATAATTAGAGTCATTAAATTTATCTACACGTCCCAGATCCAGATCCACTGCAGACTTTCGCGGAGAGTCATTAATTTGATGTAAATTGGAAGAAAGGAGGTATGCAAATAGTATTAAAAGAAATGAGAAAAGCCATTCCTATGTAGCAATCAGAGAAAAAAAGAAGCAAATCAATATGTGTTCTACCACAAATCACAGAAAACACTTCTGTTGTGCAGTTTGCTCCCTATTTTTTCTCTCTCCTTCTGTCTCTGACATTTTAAGTGTCTGGATTTTCCTTTCTTTAATCTATACATTTTGAAATATGCATATTGTCCATCAAGACAGAGTTTTGATATAAATTCCAGTGATGAGTGAGAATCTTAGTTTATCATTCCTTAAAGCAAGGTTGGATTCTTCATGAATGCCCAGTAGCTTATAGTCATGCTGAAAAAGGCAGGTGTCTTGGAATAGATAAGCACCTTCCTTCAACAGGAGCAAGATCCTCTTTTTATATTCTACTGCCTGTATTGGCAAGAAGGTAGAAATATTGCTCCTAAAAAGCATTTTAAAATTCTTTCATCACTCTGACCAATTCTGGAATTGGAATTGCAATAGAATGCATTCAAAGCCCAGTAATAAGAACCCACTTTATGATTTTAGTTATAATTCTAAACACAAGGCCTTGTCAAAGAGCTATGTGCCACATTTGTCACACCCAATATTAGCTATGTGTGATCTATGTCTACATCTATTGTTTGTCTATATTTTGAATAAAACATCTATATAAAGTAAGAGCTCATGTTATATATTCATATTTATATAATTCTTGCTCCATGCAGATTTCTTTTTCCATCCCAGAGATTGAATACACTCATGGCTGAGCTATATCTCCAGGCCTTTTATTATTTATTTATTTATATTAGTGAGACAGGGTCTTCCTAAGTTGCTAAGGCTGGCCTCAAACTTGCAATCTTCTTGTCTCAGCCTCCTTAGTCACTGGGATTGCAGAAGTATGCCTGGCCCTATGCAGAAATTTTTTATGCTTTCTTCACTGAGAATCCAAGTACTCAATACCTATTTTCTGAATGAATACATATATGCATACACACACACACACACATACACACACACACAATGTTCATAAGATCACTAATACACTGGGTCTTGAATATGGGTATTTTATGAGTAATTTAATCATATTTTTATGTTTTTCTGAGTTTATCAAATTTTCAACACATAGCATATGTAATCATTATAATTAAAATAAGTACCATTTTGATAGAAGTAGAAGATAAAAATGTCATTTTCTTTTGCTGTTTGTCTATATTTCTATTATTTCAAAATGACATTGTATCCTAGTACAAAAGTTTAGAAGCACTATAGTAAATCTCTTGTCTTTTATTTGATTGTCACATAATATTCACACATATTTATGAGATAAAATGTGATGTTTTTATTTATGTACATATTGGACCATGATCACCTCAGGATATTAACATGTCCATTACTTTATACTTCCATCTTTTCTTTATGGTTAATTCCTTTTTTTAAAAAACTGGTTTTTAAACTTTGGGTTAATTCTGAATTAAATTTTTTCTCTTTGAGTTTGACCCTGAACTTTTGCCTTAATGAGATTCAAATGAATTTAGATGTTAGGAATTATTTTTGCATTATAAAGATATGGTTTCATTTCTCATGGAGTTTCTGAATATGAGCTCTTTAAATCATCTCTAGTGAGACATATAATACTTGTATTTTAAATTTTATTTGGAAAAAAATCACAAAGTCCAGTATTTGGGAAAATAATCTAGCCTGTTTATTAGAGTATAAGTGGAATATTAAATAATGAATATGGGTTTGTGTTGCAGGAGAAAATATTTTTCCTCTTCTAAATATAAAAACATGTAGACTGAATCATACCAGTGAGGTCTCTCTTTTCATCCTCCACTTTTTAAGACAGTTTTTGCAGAGAAGAGCCCATATCTGCTGACCCATGCTTATACGTGTCTTGCTCATTTTGACCTATTTATTTTAAAAAGAGGAAGTAAAGGAAGTAAATGTAAAGGTTTGAAATAGAAAACATTGTGCAATCAAATTTTTTAAAAAAGAGAGAGTATAACAGCTGTTTCCAATTGCATGCCTAAAGAAGTGTTTCAAGATTAAAAAAAAAATACAGATGCTTAAACTCGGTATTGAAAGAATAAAAGTGAAAACAACTATTAGATACTATTTACTCTTCTTTGGACTGATGAAAATTAGAGAGCTGATAGTGTAAGGACTGCTGTCCCCACAATATGCTGATGGGGTAGAACGACCTGGTCAGTTAGATGATTACTTACAAATCTATTACTGCTTAGCAGTATCCTACCATCAACAAATTCCGATCCTACGTATTTATCTCAAGGAAATTCTTTATGGGCACAGGAGGAGACCTGCACAAAGATTCTCATCATAATGTAGAGTATTGTGGCATGGGTATTATAAAACAAAGGTTGATAAATACTATCCAAACAGTACTATGTAGAAATTGGAAGTAATGAATTGATATCTACCCATCAACATGAGAAATCTTTAAAACTTTGTGACAATACAAAAACAAGAGAAAAGAAATGGTTGAGAGTTATACCACAATATTGTTTGTACAAATTCACACTATGTGCAATACACATTTTCCAAATAATCCAGGAATTTATGGATCATTATCAAATATAATAGGAGGGTTTCTTTGGGTAGTGGGAAGTAAGAATGGAGTTAGGTATGAAATGGGAGACAGAAGTTAATGGAAATAAATATCCCAAACAAGGCCTTTGTGTACCACATACTGAAGAGCATAATTAACCTTTTCTTGATTCTGCATAATTAAAATCTGAAAATATCTCAAGACAACCAGCAGAAAAATACAAGCTCCACAGCATCAATATCAAAGGCAAGTAGATAGAAAATGTGGTGGATATTTTAGAGAATTAGGGTTGGATTTGCCAGCCAAGTAGATGAGCTCCCTCTAATGATGCCATCAATAGGCTACAACAGCTGGAAACCTTGACTAGTACCAAACTGCAGTATTCTCAGTTAAGAGATCCTGTGGCAAGCCTTGGTGTCTAAAAGTAGTAAACATATTGCCCAAGTGACTGCTCTTCTTTCTTCCTGCAAATTAATACATGTGCAAGGAAATATTTATGAATAAAAACAACTGCATCATCTAACTGTAGCAAGAGTAGCTGTTTCTGATTAAGACTTATTTTTTCCACTACACATCTTGATGTAAATATCAGGATATAAAAATACCACTCACCATCATGCACAAAACATCAAGTTCACTTAAATTGCTCTGAATAGGAAATTGCATAATCTAGAAATAATAAATTGGCTGTAACAAGTCAGTAATCTCCCAGTCAGAATTCTTGTTATTCACATTTGCACAGTAAATGTGATAAAAAAATTCTTATTCATGTAGTATCTTAAACAAGCTCAACAAAATTATTTCCCTAAGTTTTCTTGATGAAAATATTCTCAAATCAGTTAAAAACAATGCAAAATCCAGAAAGTCTCATATCCTCTAACACTTAACCTTTCTCTGGCAGTGAAACTGAAAACCCACAAAAAAAGACTAATTCAAATAACTTTAGAAATATATCCGACTTGCAACGAAGCAACATAAAGTTATATTCTTTTCAATTTATCCATTAGACATTTTTATTATATGTGCTACTTGTCCAAATGTGCTTTAGTCATAGGGCAAAATGGAAAATCTTCGTTCCCTAACCGTTTAGTTAGCCACACAATATAAAATACTCAGATGACTTGAAAAATAATTTACCGCATTTAATGATTCCCTCCCAAAGGCTTGGCATCTCTCTTTCTAGTCTTACTTTCTATTTCTAAATACAAAAGAATCAAAATTTAGAGGTTAACTTACTCTCAGGAAAGCCGAAGCAAAAATCTAGAAACACAGTTCATCCCCGGGTCTCTGTGTCCTGGAGAATTCACATTCCTTTGGGTCAGTACTACATCGTGGGTTTAATTTCATGTTTAATTGTAAATTGTTCCGTTTTAGACAGAGTTCCGAAGAGGATTATGGTCTCCATGCAGCCAGACTGCCAAAAGCTCTATGCTCACATAGTGACTCCTGTGCTGTTTTCCATTTCTTTGTCTCCATCCAGTTCCTCTGCAGGGAGTTCACAGTTGCAGATGGTTGGCTGAGTTTGCAAACATTAGGAACTATAAGCAAAGGAGAATCTAGCCTTTCTCATTCTCCCCCACCCCCTCTCTTTCTCTCTCTTTCTTTTCCATATTGGGCCCTAATGGGAGAGTTAACCCTCAACACAATCTCTAGAACAATGATCAACAAAACATTCAGACAAGGCAGAGCATAGCAAACTGAAAAGGAATTTATTTTTAATGACAAGTATAAATACACAAATTGGGTCAGAAATCGCAAAACCTTCCACAGATTCTTAAAAAAATGAATGTAGAAACATGGAGACGAAATTGTTTATTTTTTTTTCCAGGCAGCAAAGTAAACGCTGAATTTTCATCTGCATCTCAGTTGCATTGCATCTTCAATGGGATAAAAAGCTGGAGAATCTTTGGAGCAATGTTATATAACAAAGTACATGTATTCCTAAAGCCTACAGACTTGTTATTTCTGTAAGAGGCCTCAGGAAACAAGCTATGTCCCTATTGGTAACCACTGGCTTTTATTTTTATTTTTTTTAATATTTACTTTTTAGTTTTCGGCGGACACAACATCTTTGTTTGTATGTGGTGCTGAGGATCGAACCCGGGCCGCACGCATGCCAGGCGAGCGCGCTACCGCTTGAGCCACATCCCCAGCCCAGACCACTGGCTTTTAATATATCCTGTTTCCAGCAATGTTAGAAAAACATTTATACAATTGATAGCTGTCATTCTTTTTTGAGCATCTTCTGTGAGCAGAAGACAAGGCTATCCCAAAATTTCTCAAAATTCATGGAGTTTGTCTGGTCAAAAAGTAAGATGAAAAAGGACCATTATCTTTTTGCTTATACCCAGCGTCTGTTAAATTCTTGTATGCTAAAATTACTTCCTGAGCACACAGCTGAAGGGGAAATGTAAATTCATACAGTTCTTAAAAACACTCTCATCTGTGCCCCATTACCTATCATCCATCCTTTCAATATTTGTTCAATTATATTTACTCGCTGTTAATTATATGAGATTCAGAAATTTCTCAGCAAGCAAATCTGTGGAAGCATATTGAACTCATCAATCCATGATACAACAATAAACAACCTTTGATTGTTTCTGTACAACGACTATTTCTGTAGAGATAAAAACTATCTCATATAATAACATTGTTAACATTTTGTACTCCGAGAATATAATTTAGGAAATTTCATGTTTCCTAGAAGAATTTTGGTCTAAGTTAAAGGTTATAAATTCTGGCCCTTGCTGTTTTCTGTTCTGAGCTCTACCTGTTTCTTCAATGTGTTCCCTTCTTCCTATGTAAGCACCTTATTGTGTACTCTCCCTGGCACTATAACAAGGTAGGCTCACCTTTGCTAATCTTCTCTTCAACATTTTCTTGTTTACCTCATATGTAATTACTCTTCTAAATAAGCTTTAGAGTTGGTTTACTAATTGAAATAAATCTTAGGGCTGGAGATACAGTTTAGTGGTATAACACTTGCTCAGCATAAGGAAAGTACTGGATTAGATTGCCAGCACTAAAAGGGAGGAGGAGGAGGGGGAAGAAGGAGGGAGAAGAGGAGGAAAAAGAAAGAAGAAGGAGGAGGAGGAGGGGGGAATAAGAAGAGGAGGAGGAGGGGGAGTAGGAGGGGGGAGCAGGAGGGGGAGGAGGAAGAAAAAGAAGAAGAGAAAGCAGCCAGGGAAGGTGGCATAGGCCTATAACCTCAGTGACTCAGTGATGGGCATCTGAGAATCACAAGTTCAAGATCAGCCTTAGCAACTTAGAAAGGACCTAAACGACCTAGGGAGGCCCAGTTTCTAAATAAAAGACAAAAAGGACTAAAGGACTGGGGAATGTGGCTCAATGAAGTGCTCCTGGATTCAAACCTGAGGACCAAAACCAACCAAACAAAAAACTCATAAAATTCGAAAAATAGAATGCCACTGATTTTTATCACATGATGTATTTATTTCACAAGTATTTCTAGCATCTACTATGTATAAGAAAAACTTAAATGCTTCAATATATATATGCATTATATGTATGTGTGTGTACACACACACACACACACACACAAACTTTTCTTCAGTGCTGTGGATCAAACTCAGAGCCCCACACATGCTAGGCAAATATCCTACCACTCAGCTAAACCCCCACCCTCACACTTAAATAGTAACACATTTGATCCACATAGTAGCTCCATGAGGTAGATACTATTATAACTTACCCTGCTTTCTAAATGGGAAGAGTGTGGTCTTAGAGTTTAAATAACACTGCAATTCACACAAATAACGAGGAGTAGAACTTAGGCTAAAGCCAGATCATTTCCAGAATCTAGAGCTTGTTATGAATGCTATACTTGCGGTCTCATTTGTGTGTCTCTGTTCACTGGATTATTCTCACTTATGTACACACATTTTACAGTTTTTGTGGTACTTTGCAGAAATATTTTCCACTGCCAGAAGCCTTATAAATTTCATGTGATGTTCGTTGTAGTATGTTAAAACATTCCTGTTGGGATCCTTATATATAAATATGCATTCCTTTGGAATCCTGCATATATATGCTCATTGTATATGCAGAGTACTTGTTACCCTGGGACCTGTGCTCTTCTCAACACTGTGGTACAAGAGCTGGAAAACTTGATTTGCCAAGAAAGAAGAGTGAAGCAGTCCAGCTTCCTGACTGATAAGATGCTGAGAACATCTGCTTATTTCCCAGGGACTTTTACATTCTTGTTTTTCATTCTTTCTCAGACCCAGCTGCACTCCCTGCCTGTGAGTTTAGTCAGGTACCCTCCAAAATTTTCTCTTTTTCCTTAAGGATATCATCAATAAATCCAATTTGTCCTGTTTATGCATCTATCCCTTGAAACATCTTTATTCTGTTATAGTTGAAGCTTCCTCCCAGGGTTTCATAAACTGACTTCCAGACCACTCATGTATAATCGAATCAAGCTTTTATTGAAGTACACTAGTGTCAACTGACCAGAACATAAAGCTGTTCCCCTGATCAACCCCGAACAATTGCAAGGGCGCTCTTTATAAGTGCAAAATCCTGCAAAAGGGATGTTTGGGAATCTAGCCAATGCAAGCAAGCCAGGTTACAGAAGTGGGAGAGTGTAGTCAAGCGGTGGGAAGCCTAACCAATCACAGTTAGCCCAATCACCCCAATTACAGAAACAGGGCCCCTTTACCCTAGTTACAGAAACAATGCCCCATTAGATAGTTCCGTGTTCTTAAAAGTTTCTATAGCAAAAGGAAAAGAACATCTTGCCCCAGTCATGACCCTTGTACTTGGCATAGTTGTATTACAGAATGGAATCACAAAACAAAATGGAGTCACATTTGCTTCTACTATCACAATTCCAACCCTCCACTTCTACCTGCCTTTGCATTTCTCAGGTACATTTTGAAAACTCTCTATCACTTGCCTATGAGATGCAACTCAAAACAATGTAACTGTATTTTTCTTTTGATTCAGTCTCCAATTTTTTTGCTTTCCACAGAGAGAAGGTAAGTCCCTAAGATGATGAATCCATTTCCTCCTGACATTTCAAAAGCTCTTCAAGTTTTCCTGTGGTTTTCCATTTCTCCATTTCTTCACTGAGCCTGTTTTCTCTGTTCCTTATTTTAGGTTCCTCTTTATCCCGTCTCTTGCCTGGAAAGTTCTGGATCTATATTTTGGTCAACTGGTGATTACTTTTAACTGTTAATAAGCATGTTTGAATCCATATTACTCTAGCAATGTAGAAAACCATTGTATGTCAGGCAACTTTCTCTTCAGTCTTTCAGTTCCTCGTAGGATAAGTGTTTAGCAGATCTAACTTGAAACCTTAGCTCTGATCCTCGCCAACTGTGCAAGGCTGGGCTGGGCAAGGGGCTACCCTGGGACCCTGAGTTTGCTCATCTGAGAGACCCAGATCATACAATGGTATCCAGCAAGACTACAATGGTATCCAAACATCATTCATTTTAGAATTTTAAAAACTTACGATTTAAGGGACGGGGAAAGACAGAGATAAAAAGGCACTGTACCTAGCAGTGAGAGCTTATGCAATAAATGCTAGCTGGACATTGTAGGTATTTTTAAATTTTAATAATGTGATTGTTAAAAATATGCCACCTTGACAACATACATTTTAGATTTCTTGTGATATCAAGCATATTTTAAAATAATTTTTTACTATGTAAATTTTTAGACTATAATAAACTTATTTTCTACACATACACACACACACACACACACACTCATATACTTGAGATGAGGTTTCACTATGCTTCCCAGGCTGGCCCTGAACTTTTGGGCTAAAGTGATCTCGTCTCAGCATCCCAAGTAACAGGGACCACAGGTTCTCACCACCACACCCAGCTTTCCACCAACATGTTTTTGACTAGAATACATCTGTCCATTTTCTCCACCTATATATATGTATTTCAATTGTTCCAAGTTTTTTTAAATTTTTGATCCTGACTGAAAATGTCTTGTATTATTCACTTTCAAAATAACATGTGTTTGCCTTGTGTCACATCTACTTCTGCTGATAAGAATGCTTATATAACTTTGGCATTCATTAATTTGAGGAATTTTCTTTTTTTCACTAGAACATTAACCACAAGTGTATGAAATTTCACAGTAGTGTGCTTACATTATGTGTGTGTTTGTGTGTGTGTTTCTTGTTCTTTTTTTGGATGTGTGTGTGTGTGTGTGTGTGTGTGTGTGTGGATGTGGGTGTTGCCCTGCATGGTACATTGTGGTTACTTGCAATCAAAGAACTTGAATCTTTTTAAAGTTTTGGGAAATTTTCAGTCAATACTTTTGTCAAATATCACTCCCTCCTACTTTCTGTTGTTCTTAGAAGTTTACTGGATGTTTGAAATATGCCAAATCTCCACTGTTTGCCTATCTGTCATTTGAAATGTAAAAGCAATCCTTTCTCACACCACATAGGGTCACCCTGACATAAAATTTTTATTAAATTACTTTCATTGCTGCCTCGACAGTGCCTTGCTTATACAAAGAACTTTTTATCCCCTGGTCCTTGCTCCTCTCTCCACCCCCCTGGCCTTTTCCCCTTCTCCAGATCCAACATGACTATTTTCAGGGAATGTACCACGGTCTTACTTACATCTCTTTGCTCTCCTGGAATTAAGCCCTACCCTCCGCTGGCCTTTCCCTGGTGAGACATCCCTCTGCCTAGCTCCTACATGTCCTTTGAATTTTAGCTCTGAAATCTCCCTGCCTGTCTCATTCCACATGGATCACATACTGCTCCCAGGTGCTTCCACAGCATTCCATGGCTGTGCTTTTGCAGAATGCACCTCACTTTGTTTTAAACTAATGATATTTTTTTCTCTCCCACTCCATACTGCAGACATCTGAATAATGAAGAACCCTCACTGCTGTATTCCTCCCAGAGCTGGGACATGAAAGTTGCTCATAGTTTCAGATGTACAACACTGGATATGAAATAAGGAAGGAAAAATAAAAAAGTAACATTTATTCTTCTCTAGAATCTTGATTATGAAAGAAAGTTTGGATGGTAGCCAAAATGAGTTGCTTTGGGCAAGGGAAGTTTCTTTGTTTTTCTTTTTTAATGAAATTTAGAAAGGGAAGTGAAAGGGAAAATGCTGAAAACAAAGGAGAAATCAAGTTACAGATGGAGAGCTTCTTTTTTCAAAGGGGCATGGATAAGAGGGGAGAGCGTCAGAAGCAAGATGAAAGCATAACATTGAAAAGGAGAAGGCTATTTTGTTCTCTGTCATAAGAAGTAAAGGAAGTGCCAGTGAGAGCTGAGAGAATGTTTACATACGACGATATAAAGCAAAAGTTTCAACCTTGAGAGTCAAGATATTTTTCTGTGAAGAAGGGAGCAAATGTTAAGAATAGACCAACAGGGCTGGGGATGTGGCTCAAGCGGTAGCCCGCTCGCCTGGCATGCGTGCGGCCCGGGTTTGATCCTCAGCACCACATACAAACAAAGATGTTGTGTCCGCCGAAAACTAAAAAATAAAATATTAAAAAATTCTCTCTCTCTCTCTCTCTCAAAAAAAAAAAAAAAAAAAAAGAAAAGAAATAGACCAACAGGTGTACTGAGCAGAGCCTCAGGATTCTAGAAATAGGCATCAACGAGAATGGAAGATTACCTTAGTCATATGAGGTCCTGCTCAAAGTCCTGCTGTGTAGGTAGTGCTGCTGAAATTTAAGAATATTTGTAAAATTTTTCCCTAGGTTAATAGCTCAAAACTACATTTCAAAAACTTTCAGTCATTACTTGAAACCAGCAATGGATCAATAAATTATTAAGGGATATGAAACTGATAAATAATGAGACATAAAAACGTCATCAAAAATACTTAAAATGAGTAAGGAAAGAAAACACAGTTATCAAACAAGCTGAGTTACTTAAATTCAACTCACCAACATTAACACAAATGGTAATGCTAAATAACATATAAACTGACACATCCATTTTTAAATTTCATAATAGGTTTGCTATTTATTTCATTATTTTTACCAATGGTAATTTGCTCAGTGCACAAATATAATTTAATATTTTTATTAATATTCTAAAGGTTGAATTTATAAATATCCTTGTGTTTACATATAATAATCTCTTACTCTTGCCTTATATAATCTTAGCTTTTAAGACTGGGGCCCCTGAACATCACCATCAATCATGATTACATGTCATCACAGACTATAGGTGAGTTATTAAAGCCACACACAGTTCATTGTGTTTGGTAGAACTCAATTTTGCTGACATTGAATTTCTTCTCCTCTTTTGCTGGAGTTTGATGTGTAAAAGTGATGCCATTCCCTGAGCAGAAAGCCTAAATGGAAACTCTGGAAAATCTCAGCTCTTTCCCTCTTCTAGACGAGGAAATCCAGGCCTTGCTCCACAATACTTTTGTCCTTTAATCCTTCCTATTACATATTTGCTTTTCAGATGTTTGATTGAATTTATGTTAAATTTTGTGACTTCTCTTTTCCTTCATAGAAATAATTTTTTGACTATTAACATAAGTGCAGGTACTCAGTTATTTTTTTAAACATTCAATGGGAACTGCAAACTAAAACGTATTCCATCATCTAAAAGGATGTGAATGCTTTCTTCATAAAGACATGAATAAGATGGATAAGATATAACAGAGATTGAATTCAAGGGAAAAATGGAAAGTGCAGATGCCAGAAACAAGACAAGGAAACTAAGGTAACTAAGCGTGATGGTGCACACCTGTATTCCCAGCTACTTGGGTAGCTGAGGCAGGAGGATTGCAAGTTCAAGGCCAACCTAGGTATCTTAGGGAAGCCCTGTCTCAAAACAAAATAAAAAGGGCTAGGATGTAGTTCAATGGATGAGAACCCCTGTGTTTAATCCCCAGTAGCACCAAAAGAAAAAGAAAAGAAAGGGAAAAGAAGATTGGTATTTTAAGCCTCTAAGTTTTGGGGTGGTATCGGAAAGGCTGATGAATATGCCATCTACATTATATTAAATATATTTATTATCATAAATAATTAAACATAATTCATTGTATAAATGTAAGAGAGACACAACTTTCCATAAAAATATTTGAGACAGCTTTTCTATGGATATCTCTGAAAGAACCACTAATAAGAAATCCTTCAAGAAGAAAGAAATAAAACCCAGAAGGAAATAGTTGGATGCTAGAGACTAATCAATATATTTATAAAGTAAATAAATATTTACTGCATGAAATAATAACAATGACTAATTTTTCTCAGGATGAGTGTTGAGGACAGTGGCTATTTATGATATAAAAAAGCAATTATAGCAAGGAGAGACATGATTTGAGCTGAGTTCCCTAGAAAACATAGTTCAAGATGAGGAGAGAGATCCTAATTAACTTCAGAAAAGCAGCATCCAATATGTAGACACTAGCCCCAGGTGGGGATCTAAATTTAAATTTAAGTTAATTAAGAAGTCCTAATATTTAAAATTCAGTTTCTTCAGCTCTGACATGTAAACAGCTTGGAAGTTATCATTTCTTTCCTACAAGGTAAAAAAAAAAATATCTAAGAAAACTGAAAATTGATGTTTCTCATACCAATCAGAGGCTGAGGCTTCAGGGCCAGTCATAACCAGAAATCATAAAAACTAACAAATGCAAATAAATTTGGCCAAGAGTAGCTTATCTGAGCAGAAGCCACTACAGCCATAAATTGTTAGGGAGGACAACTTAAGTGGTGATTTTGCTATCATGTACATTCCTGAGGTCAACAGTCTTAGGAGGCCAAGAGTGTTAGGGTGTGACTGGAGGAGGGCAAAAGCTATAGGCCTAGAAGATTCTACTCCTAGAGATCTGGCACCAAAGTAGAAAGAGGAGGGAAGAAATACTCTAACCCCTGTCTTCTTCTACCCTCCCATCTCTTCAGCTTCTTCTTAGATCAGCCAAACCCAACTGATATGAATGTATAAAGTACTAATAGCTCCTGAAGAAACAGCAAACTATATATCATTTATCATAGATTTGGAAATGTAACTCCTCAGAGGTAATGATGGTACCGTTTGAATTATCCCTTATTAGAAATGCTGGGAACCAGAGAGTTTGAAATTTCTTTTTTTTTTTTGTCAGATTTTTAAACTATTTGCAAATATATAAAATATATTGGAGATGAGACTCAAGTCTAAGAACAAAATTCACTTACGTTTTATATAAATCTCATGCACATATCTTGGAAGCAATTTTGTATAATATTTTTATTGTGCCTGAGATTTTGACCATGACCTGTTATTTGAGGCCAGGTGGGGATTTTCCAATAGTGTCACCATGTTGGTGTTCAAAAATTCTTGGATTTTGGAGCATTTTGAACTTCAAGTTTTCAGATGAGGGGTGTTCAGCACCACATGTGTAAAATATACAGGTAAAATATTTAATTGTATAAAAATCTTATAACATGGATAAGAAAAAGATTGAGTAATCAAAATAAATGACAAGGAATACAAATAACACAAGATTGAATGAAAACATAAAAACCTGCAAACTTATTATAAATTTGAAAGTAAATTAAAATGATTGCAATGGTATATAAGTAAGTATGTATATCTTTTTTAAAAATTATGTATACCATATGTTTATAACTATATTAAAATATACTAAAGAAAGAAGGAAATAGTTAAAGTTTTGTGTGGAAAAATTGTCATATTTTTTATTCAATATTTTTAAATTTCTATATAATTTTCCATTATAAAATTGTCTTTGCTGAGCATAAAGATATCTTTAAGTTAGATGATACATCACCAGAAAATTAAAACAGGAAAAAATTTTTCAATTTTTCATAAGGACATAGTTATTTTTAAGGATAAAAAATATATGTTAAGCTGATATGCAGAAGACATATGTATACCGATATACTATATGCACATATACAAAAATAATGGGAAAATGACCTTATAAGAGTAGCAAATACACATAAAACTATTGATGAGGAAATGAGGTTAATCATAAGAACATAAGCTTAGTATTCAAAATTTTAAAATTCGGCACAAATATTACTATGACTCCCCTTTTTCAAAAGGTATACTCAAAGCTTCTTTTCAAATATGCATGTTTGTTCATTTTTTAATTCAAGGGCCTTTTAGTCTCTATGTAAGTCAAAATAATTTTTGTAAAGGTTTTAGGAAAAGAATTTGAGTTGTATTTGTGTATTAAAAAAAATCAGCTTGATATAGCAAATCAGCATGAAGCTGTCACGCAGCTTCCTGCTTTTGAAGTACCCTCACCTACTTCAGCAAGTGAAAAACAAAGTCATATTTGAAAATGCTTTAAGCTTGTAGTTTTATTTTCCAATACCCAGTGTTTGGTTCTTGGGGTGATTTTACCTTTATCAGTATTAATAGTATTGCCTTTATCACAGACTTTGCACCACCCCTAAGAATAAGAAAAGGAATAACTTTTAAATTTATTCATTTATGGACTACGTATACAACATATACATGATCCTGATATCAAATCATTTTTTAAATCATACACACTGCTAATTGTTACATAAAATAAATGTTCATAGCACATCAGCCCATTGGGTTTGAGGTCTCTGAATAATTCAGGGTTCATCTGAATAAGAAAGAAGTTTCCATCTCATGGTTGTATCAACTTCTTCATCAACATTTCCCAGTTCTGGCCTACTAAAAAGTTCCAGGAATACCTAAAGAGGAGACAAGAAGAAAAGGGAATAATCAGATTATGAACTGTCTTCCAAATAATCAGAAAAAAAACACATGTTGCTTGCATGTGAAATTAATAGGGATGAGAGAAATTCAAGTGGTAGACTCACCTTTTCCAGCGTGCACTGAGAGAGGCTATATTCCTCCAGGTTAAAGTTATGTTTAACTGGTGGGAAAAAGAACTAGGTATAGATGCTGGCATTTTATTACCAGGATTTGTTCCAAGTTATATGAACTAAATCTTCAAATTATTAATATAACTAGATAAACCAAATAGACAAATAATTTGCAGAAGGATGATATAATGAACATCATAAGTAGTTAATATAAATGCATACTAAATTCATCTTGATATTAGGATTTTTTCAAACCTTGTCTGATAAGATGTGTTGTGATATTAGCATATGTGTTTGGCCAATTACAAATGTTCCTTTACAGACATATCCTTAATACATGAGGAACATTTTATTCTTGTTTCACACCCATCTCGTACTCCCCTTAGTAGGTTCACCTGCCTCACCAGGTCTCTGTTAGTCTTCTCTACCACAAACTCTAAATGGCATCTGTCACTGGATTCACATATTCACATGTTCATGGTTTATCAAGTACAGCCTAAGAATCTCCTACATGAAAGGTGCTCTCAGATGCCAGAAACAGAACAATAAAGAAACAGGCAAAACTCTCTGCCTTTGTATTTGCATCTTAGTGGGAATAATATGGGCATTAATCCATGAACCCTTAAGTATATAACAGAGTAAATTATTATAGTGGCTCTAGAGAAAAAGAAAGCAGATAAATAAAATAGGGTGTGCTGGGCACTTTTTTTAATAGGATGTTCAGGAAGGTCACAGAAATAAGGTGATCGTTGAGCAGAAACCAGAAACAGTGGAGAAGCAGCTTGGATATTTAGGAAGAATTCCATAATACTAAGTCCTGAGGCAGGAACACTATGTCTGGCAGCATTTAGGAAGAGCCAGGAAGTCCATTGTCTAGAGTGAAAGGAGCACAGCAGAGATTACTTATTATCTCAAGCACAAGGAACCAGGCACAGTTCTAGGTACTCAAAATTAACTTGTTGAATACTCTGAACAACCTGGCAAAGAGGGCACTGATATTATTCCTCATTGTAGAGATGAGCCATATAGACATGCAGGTATCAAGCAATTTTTACCTAATGTCTCTTGGGTAGAAAGCAACAGCAGTGGCATGGGAACCAATAAGACTGGCTCTGGACTCTGAACTCTTCACCACTATGCTGTGCTGAGAAATTACACCACACTGGTCTGCTGCTGAGAATGACCCACTTGAAAGCAGAAAAATGATAGCAAGTAGCAAGAGAAATTATGCTCAGTCAGGGAATGGCCTGAGCAATCATTCAAAGCCACAGGAAGGCTAAGAACACCAGCACAGATATGAGGAGGTTGATGGACAAATGGAAGGTTTCTCTATTGCTTTCCTTTTATTAGTGAAATATAAAGCAAGGACATCAACTGAGGGAGGAAAGTGAGAAGGAGGTAGATATGGAAGGAGAAGAGGGGTGAAGCACTCATTAGGACATGTGGTGTGAAGGACTGTGTATAAGTAGGAAAAGCAGGCCACACCAAAGGGCTTTATGAGGGTAATGTTGTGGAGGCCCAGTAAGAATGGTCAAGCATGGCTGTGTGTTTTCACGCAGTTTCCCTTCCTGCACTGCAGATTAACCTCCTTCCAGACAGCTGGATTAATTATTGGTATGATTTGATTGGGAGGGATCCCCTGAAAAACTCATGTGGTAATGCAGAAATATTTAGAGGTGAAATGATTATAAGAGATATAACCTAATGAGTGGATTAATTCATTTGATGGATTATTCACTTGAATGGATTACTGGGTGGTAATTGTAGTCAGATAGGGTGTGGCCAGAGGAAGTAGGTCACTAGGGGTGTGTCATTGGAGATTATATCTATCCCTGGCTCCTTGCTTTTTGTATTTGCTTCTGGGCTGACACAAGCTGACAGCCCTCCTCCATCAAGCCCTTCCACCATGATGTTCTGCCTCACTGTAGGCCCAGAGCAACGGAATTGGTCCATCATGAACTGAACCTCTGAAACGGTGACCTCAGAATTGAAAATTTCTTCCACTAAATTGTTATTGTCAGGTATTTTGGTCACAGCTATGAAAAGTGACTAACACACCTATCATCATCTACAATTACCATTCTTAAAAATCATGCCCTGCTGGGTCTGTTTAAAAAATATATCATACAACCAATCATCTCCAACTAAATTAAAAGTCTTGATCCTTCAAGACTTTTGTTTAAATATGGTCATTCTTACCTGTTTCTAATTTGTAAAAGGCCTGAGATAGAGGGTAAACATCTGCTATGGGCAGCTTAAAGGTCAACAAGGAAGAAAACCTGGGAACAGGAAAATGTCATCTTCAACTCAGAATCTCCATTGAGGGGAAAGACAAGCATCAAAATAAATACTGCTATTATCACTAACTTCCTTTTTTAAAACAACAATTTTCTTTTTAAAATAAAAATGATCATTTATCATTCATCAATGGAAAAAGTTAATCATTTTTGGTACCTTGCTTTTGTAGATTCTTCTAGTAATGATCTGGCATAGTTACATATTATGCTAAGTTTACCCAAACTGTTACCTTGTTGCAAAGAAATATTCTAAACTTTTCCCTTTGATGAGTTTCAATTATATCGATAACAATCTCAAATGAAAGTTCAGACTTGTCACCAGAAAGCTAACTTGTAAAGAGAGATTGAAGCTGGAAGAAGGGACATAAAAGACCTGAAGACTTCGCTGGCCTCAAAGGAACAGTCAGAATTGATTTGGGACATCTTGTTTCCATGTACTACTTCTGGTTGCACACTCTCATGCCCTCTTCTCAGCTCTTTCCCAAATAGAGGTTGGTGCTCCCACATGGCCCAAAGGTTGACCACACCCACAGGACAGGCTCCCTACAGACCAGTCCCTGCTCCTTCCATCATACCATCCATGGTCTTCCCATGTATATCAAAACCTCTTGTTTAATCTATGACACCAAAATTCTAAGAACAGGGCTGAGTTACATGCCCTGAAGCATACCTTAGATAGTCAATTACATTTTCACTTTGCTAAAATAAAAATAGCAATTTTTATATCCTGTATCTTTGATGTACTTGTCTTAAATTCAGCTCTCACTCAACCATCTTGTCCTACCCCAATCTCATTCGCGCACACACACACACACACACTCCCACACATACACACTCCTTACTTTTCTTCATATGAAAGCATGAAAATTCCATCAAAGGGAGATTCTTTATCTTGATTGCAGTTTCTTTTATATTGTGAAGGGGTACAGGACAACTCCCAAGCCTTTTCTAATAAGGAAGAGTCAACAAATCCTTTCCTGAGGTCCCTAACTACGATTTGAAGTGAAATCACAATGAACTTCTAACAGAGCAAAAAAGAAACCTGAGGGTAAAGCCCACACCTTTCTCCAAAGTCAGAACCCTTTTCACCTTTCCTGCTGCGCAGCCTGGGGGAAAAGATTCAGAATCTCGGTGTGGATCAAAGGTACTTGAGAAGGCTCCTTCACTTTGAGTTCTAGAATGTAATCTTTGCCAAATTTTCTTTTCAGGTGTTGGATGGAACCAATGCATCTATGGGTAAGAAGGAGAACATGTTGGAAAAAACACTACCACTAACATTTGGATGCAATTCTTCAATTTCCAAGGTAGTGGAAAGGGAAAAGAAAGGCTCCAGATGCTCACTGCAGTTCTGCCCTTTCCACAGGGATTCTGTGTTAGGTGTCAAGTGCAGGCTCTGGAGTGATACCCACCTCAGCCTTCCAGACACCATGATGGCCACACGGTCACACAGAGCCTCAGCCTCAGCCAAGTAGTGGGTGGTCAAGAGGACACTCTTCTCAGTGCTCTTAACAGCTGCCTGGATTGTCTGCCTGAAGTGAGCCAAGACAAAATTTAAAACAAAAATACAGAAAAACAGTGAGTGAGCGAGAGAGAGAGAGCAAAATGGAGGAGAAATTTCATAGATAGGTTTATTTATTTATTTATTTATTTTTATTTTTTTTAAATTTTTTATTGTTGGCTGTTCAAAACATTACATAGTTCTTGATATATCATATTTCACACTTTGATTCAAGTGGGTTATGAGCTCCCATTTTTACCCCATATACAGATTGCAGAATCACATCAGTTACACATCCATTGATTTACATATTGCCATACTAGTGTCTGTTGTGTTCTGCTGCCTTTCCTATCCTCTACTATCCCCCCTCCCCTCCCCTCCCCTCCCCTCTTCTCTCTCTGCCCTCTCTACTGACATTCATTTGTCCCCCTTGTATTATTTTTCCCTTTCCCCTCACTTCCTCTTGTATGTACTTTTGTATAACTCTGAGGGTCTCCTTTCATTTCCATGCAATTTCCCTTCTCTCTCCCTTTCCCTCCCACCTCTCATCCCTGTTTAATGTTAATCTTCTTCTCATGCTCTTCGACCCTACTCTGTTCTTAGTTACTCTCCTTATATCAAAGAAGACATTTGGCATTTGTTTTTTAGGGATTGGCTAGCTTCACTTAGCATAATCTGCTCTAATGCCATCCATTTCCCTGTAAATTCTATGATTTTGTCATTTTTTAATGCAGAGTAATACTCCATTGTGTATAGATGCCACATTTTTTTTTTTATCCATTCATCTATTGAAGGGCATCTAGGTTGGTTCCACAGTCTTGCTACTGTGAATTGTGCTGCTATGAACATCGATGTAGCAGTGTCCCTGTAGCATGTTCTTTTTAGGTCTTTAGGGAATAGACCGAGAAGGGGAATAGCTGGGTCAAATGGTGGTTCCATTCCCAGCTTTCCAAGAAATCTCCATACTGCTTTCCAAATTGGCTGCACCGATTTGCAGTCCCACCAGCAATGTACAAGTGTACCCTTTTCCCCACATCCTCGCCAGCACTTGTTGTTGTTTGACTTCATAATGGCTGCCAATCTAACTGGAGTGAGATGGTATCTTAGGGTGGTTTTGATTTGCATTTCTCTGACTGCTAGAGATGGTGAGCATTTTTTCATGTACTTGTTGATTGATTGTATGTCCTCCTCTGAGAAGTGTCTGTTCAGGTCCTTGGCCCATTTGTTGATTGGGTTGTTTGTTCTCTTATTGTCTAATTTTTTGAGTTATTTTTATACTCTGGATATTAGGGCTCTATCTGAAGTATGAGGAGTAAAGATTTGTTCCCAGGATGTAGGCTCTCTATTTACCTCTCTTATTGTTTCTTTTGCTGAGAAAAAACTTTTTAGTTTGAGTAAGTCCCATTTGTTGATTCTAGTTATTAACTTTTGTGCTATGGGTGTCCTATTGAGGAATTTGGAGCCCGACCCCACAGTATGTAGATCGTAGCCAACTTTTTCTTCTATCAGACGGCGTGTCTCTGATTTGATATCAAGCTCCTTGATCCACTTTGAATTAACTTTTGTGCATGGCGAGAGAAAGGGATTCAGTTTCATTTTGTTGCATATGGATTTCCAGTTTTCCCAGCACCATTTGTTGAAGATGCTATCCTTCCTCCATTGCATGCTTTTAGCCCCTTTATCAAATATAAGGTAGTTGTAGTTTTGTGGATTGGTTTCTGTGTCCTCTATTCTGTACCATTGGTCCACCCGCCTGTTTTGGTACCAGTACCATGCTGTTTTTGTTACGATTGCTCTGTAGTATAGTTTGAAGTCTGGTATCGCTATACCGCCTGATTCACACTTCCTGCTTAGCATTGTTTTTGCTATTCTGGGTCTTTTATTTTTCCATATGAATTTCATGATTGCTTTCTCTATTTCTACAAGAAATGCCATTGGGATTTTGATTGGCATTGCATTAAACCTATAGAGAACTTTTGGTAATATCGCCATTTTGATGATGTTAGTTCTGGCTATCCATGAACAGGGTATATTTTTCCATCTTCTAAGATCTTCTTCTATTTCTCTCTTTAGGGTTCTGTAGTTTTCATTGTATAAGTCTTTTACCTCTTTTGTTAGGTTGATTCCCAAGTATTTTATTTTTTTTTTGAAGATATTGTGAATGGAGTGGTTGTCCTCATTTCCATTTCAGAGGATTTGTCGCTGATATACAGGAATGCCTTTGATTTATGCGTGTTGATTTTATATCCTGCCACTTTGCTGAATTCATTTATTAGCTCTAATAGTTTCTTTGTAGACCCTTTTGGGTCTGCTAGGTATAGAATCATGTCATCTGCAAATAGTGATAATTTAAGTTCTTCTTTTCCTATTTTGATGCCTTTAATTTCTTTCGTCTATCTAATTGCTCTGGCCAGTGTTTCGAGAACTATGTTGAACAGAAGTGGTGAGAGAGGGCATCCCTGTCTTGTTCCAGATTTTAGAGGGAATGCCTTCAATTTTTCTCCATTCAGAATGATGCTAGCCTGAGGCTTAGCATAGATTGCTTTTACAATATTGAGGTATGTTCCTGTTATCCCTAGTTTTTCTTGAGTTTTGAACATAAAGGGATGCTGTACTTTGTCGAATGCTTTTTCCGCATCTATCGAGATGATCATATGGTTCTTATTTTTAAGTCTATTGATGTGGTGAATAACATTTATTGATTTCCGTATATTGAACCAGCCTTGCATCCCAGGGATGAATCCTACTTGATCATGGTGCACAATTTTTTTGATATGTTTTTGTATCCGATTCGCCAGAATTTTATTGAGGATTTTTGCATCTAGGTTCATTAGAGATATTGGTCTGTAGTTTTCTTTCTTTGAAGTGTCTTAGTCTGATTTAGGTATCAGGGTGATGTTGGCCTCGTAGAATGAATTTGGAAGTTCTCCCTCTTTTTCTATTTCCTGAAGTAGCTTGAAAAGTATTGGTATTAGTTCCTCTTTAAAGGTTTTGTAAAACTCTGCTGTATACCCATCCGGTCCTGGGCTTTTCTTAGTTGGTGGTCTTTTGATGGTTTCTTCTATTTCCTCAATTGATATTGGTCTGTTTAGGTTGTCTATATCCTCCTGACTCAATCTGGGCAGATCATATGACTTAAGAAATTTATTGATGCCTTCACTATCTTCTAATTTATTGGAGTATAAGGATTCAAAATAATTTTTGATTATCTTCTGTATATCTGAAGTGTCTGTTGTGATATTGCCTTTTTCATCCCGTATGCTAGTAATTTGAGTTCTCTCTCTTCTTCTCCTCGCTAGCATGGCTAAGGGTCTGTCGATTTTGTTTATTTTTTCAAAGAACCAACTTTTAGTTTTGTCAATTTTTTCAATTGTTTCTTTTGTTTCGATTTCATTAATTTCAGCTCTGATTTTAATTATTTCTTGCCTTCTACTTCTTTTGCTGTTGTTTTGCTCTTCTTTTTCTAGGATTTTGAGATGAAGTATGAGATCATTTATTTGTTGGTTTTTTCTTTTTTTAAGGAATGAACTCCAAGCAATGAATTTTCCTCTTAGAACTGCTTTCAATGTGTCCCATAGATTCCGATATGTTGTGTCTGTGTTTTCATTAATCTCTAAGAATTTTTTAATTTCCTCCTTGATGTCTTCTATAACCCATTGATCATTCAGTAACCTATTGTTCATTCTCCAAGTGATGTATTATTTTTCCTTCCTTCTTTTATCGTTGATTTTCAGTTCCATTCCATTATGATCAGATAGGATGCATGGTATTATCTCTACTCCTTTGTATTGTCTAAGAGTTTCCCTGTGACATAACATATGATCTATTTTTGAGAAGGATCCATGTGCTGCTGAGAAAAAAGTATAACTGCTTGATGTTGGGTGGTATATTCTATATATGTCAATTAAGTCTAGATTATTAATTGTGTTATTGAGTTCTATAGTTTCCTTATTCAACTTTTGTTTGGAAGATCTGTCCAGTGGCGAGAGAGGTGTGTTGAAGTCTCCCATGATTATTGTATGGTGGTCTATTAGACTCTTGAACTTGAGAAGAGTTTGTTTGATGAACATAGCTGCACCATTGTTTGGGGCATATATATTTATGATTGTTATGTCTTGTTGGTGTATGGTTCCCTTAAGCAGTATGTAGTGTCCCTCTTTATCCCTTTTGATTAACTTTGGCTTGAAATCTATTTTATTTGATATGAGTATGGACACTCCTGCTTGTTTCCGAAGTCCATATGAGTGATATGATTTTTCCCAACCTTTCACCTTCAGCCTATGTATGTCTTTTCCTATCAAATGCGTCTCCTGTAGGCAGCATATTGTTGGGTCTTGTTTTGTGATCCATTCTACTAGCCTGTGTCTCTTGATTGGTGAGTTTAAGCCATTAACATTTAGGGTTATTATTGAGATATGGGTTGTTCTTCCAGCCATATTTGTTTATTTCTGTTACTAAACATGGTTTGTTTTCCTCTTTGATTATTTCCCACCCCCCCTTACTGTCCTACCTCCCACTGTTGGTTTTCATTGTTATTTTCCATTTCCTCTTCCTGTAATGTTTTGCCAAGGATGTTTTGAAGAGATGGTTTTCTAGCTGCAAATTCTTTTAACTTTTGTTTATCGTGGAAGGTTTTAATTTCATCTTCCATCCCGAAGCTTAATTTCGCTGGAAACACAATTCTTGGTTGGAACCCATTTTCTTTCAGTGTTTGAAATATGTTATTCCAGGATCTTCGAGCTTTCAGAGTCTGTGTTGAAAGATCAGCTGTTATCCTGATTGGCTTACCCCTAAATGTGATCTGCTTCCTTTCTCTTGTAGCTTTTAAAATTCTCTCCTTATTCTGTATGTTGGGCATCTTCATTATAATGTGTCTAGGTGTGGGTCTCTTATGATTTTGCACATTCGGCATCCTGTAGGCTTCTAGGATTTGGGATTCTGTCTCATTCTTCAAGTCTGGGAAGTTTTCTCGTATTATTTCATTGAATAGATTGCTCATTCCTTTGGTTTGGAGTTCTGTACCTTCCTGTATCCCAATAACTCTTAAGTTTGGTCTCTTAATGTTATCCCATATTTCTTGGATGTTCTGCTCATGGTTTCTTAACAGTCTTGCTGAGCTGTCTATGTTCTTTTCAAGTTGAAATACTTTATCTTCATTGTCTGATGTTCTATCTTCTAAGTGTTCTACTCTGCTGGTAGTATTCTCAATTAAGTTTTTAAGTTGGTTTATTGCTTCCTGCATTTCTAGGATTTCTGTTTGTTTGTTTTTTATAACCTCTATCTCCCTGTATAGTTGATCTTTTGCTTCTTGGATTTGTTTATGTAATTCATTGTTTAAGTGATCTTTCATTGTCTGATTTTGCTGTCTGATGTCTTCCTTGAGACTCCAGATCATCTGAAGCATGTATATCCTGAATTCTTTATCTGACATTCCATCTGCTTCAGCTATTACCCCTTCTAACGTTGAGTTGAACTGCATTGCTTGTGGTCCTTTCTTTCCTTGTCTCTTCATACTGTTCGCGTTCCTTTCTACTTGGTGAAACTGTTTTGCTATTGAATTTTCCCCCTATATATTTATATTGGTCTTGTATAGTTGCAAAGTCTCCCTCGCAGGCGCGGGTGGCGGCTCTGCCCCTCCTCCAATTGGGGCAATGTGCCTACCACGCCGGCAGGCCGCTGGGCCTGCTCTGCCGGTCGGTAGCAGGTCCGCCTACCTTGCAGGCGCGGGCGGCGGCTCTGTCCCTCTGCGGGCCGCTAGGCTTGTTCTGTCGGTGGTCGCAGTTCTGCCTACTTTGCAGGCGCAGGCAGCGGCACTGCCCCTCTGCAGGCCTCTGGGGCTGTTCTGCCAGTGGGTCCCAGGTCTGCCTACCTTGCAGGCGTGGGGTGGGGGCGGCTCTACCCTTCCTCAGGCCACTGGGCCTGTTCTGTCTGTCAGTTGCAGGTCTGGCCTGTTCTGATGGTGGTCACAGTTCCGTCTACCTTGCAGGCGCGGGGGGAGGGGGCGGCTCTGCCTCTCAGCAGGCCGCTGCTCCTCTTCTGCCGGTGGGTCGCAGGCCCGCCTACCTTGCAGGACTGACTGGAAGCTCTGCCCCTCCGCGGGCCACTGGGCCTTTTCTGTCGGTGGTCACAGTTCCGCCTACCTGGCAGGCGCGGGGGGTGGGGGGCGGCTCTGCCCCTCAGCAGGCAGCTGGGCCTGCTCTGTGGGTGGGGTGGTCACAGTTCCGTCTACCTTGCCGGCGCAGGGGGAGGGGACGGCTCTGCCTCTCAGCAGGCCGATGCTCCTCTTCTTCCGGTGGGTCTCAGGCCCCCATAGATAGGTTTTTAAATCTAATTTTAAAATATCCTAATTAAAAAATATCAGGGAAAAGTGAATACTATGTTTTGATAACCTAAATAAAAGTTTTTAATATTTTTAGATATGCTAATGGTGTTGTTATACCTTTTAAAAATAATTTAATAATTATTATTTATTATTAAATTATTAAATAATTTAAGAATTATTATTTAGTATTAAATTATTAAATAATTTAAGTAATTCTCTTTATCTTTTGAAGATACTAAATGAAATATTTATAAAAAAGAGGATAAGCTGCCTCATATTTCATTCAAAATAATTGAAGGGTAGGGAAAGGAAGTAGGTGAATGTGTTAGTTAAATATCAAGATGGCCTGATATTGTTAACTACTGAAACTCAGTGATGGATACAGCAGATTTGTAAATCATTTTATGTACATTTGCATAAATTTTCCATAATAGAGGATTTTTTAAAGTTTGAAAAATTTTGGATTGTCACAAATATGAAACTCTACTGAAGGTTTTATTAATCCAGAGAGTAACTCATAGAAAATAAAGCAAGAAGAAGAAAAGACTGGAAAATTGAATAAACAATTTTATAAATTAAAAAGGGAAGAAAGGAGGGGCTGGAGTTTCAGCTCAGCTGTAGAGTGTTTGCCTCGTATGTGTGAGGCACTGAGTTTGATTCTCAGCACCACATATAAATAAGTAAATAAAATAAAGGTCCTTCAACAACTAAAAAGTATTTTTTAAAAAGGGGGAAGAAAGGAAATGATGTCAGTAAATTAACAGTCTCTAGGAAAAGAGAGTAGAAGCAGATAAAGGAAAAAGATAATCTCAAAAATTAAAAGGCACAATTAAAATATATTCCAAATTAAAATACCCCAAACTCCAAAACTCCAACAAAATATTTAGGATCATTTTTAAGCCTGAAAACTATAAGAATATGATGCAGATTAGGATCACATATTTGCAAACTTTTTTTTTTTTTGCTCAATAATATGAATTATCTTTGCTATGGTTTGAATCTTGAATGTCCCCAAAGGTCCATAGGTTAAAGGCTTGATGCCTAGGGTGGTGCCACTGGGAGGAGGTGGGACCTTTAAGAGGTGGGGTGGTTAGTGGGAGTCTTTGTGTCCTTTGGGGCTTGTCTTCCTAAGGAGATTGTGGAACCTCAGCTCCCTTCTTGCTTTCTTTGCCCTGGCTTGTGAGGTGAGCAGTTTTGCTCTGTCACACATTGCCACCATGACGCGCTGCCTTGACACAGGCACAAAGCAATGGGGCCAAGTGATCATGCATTGAACTTCCAAAGAGATGAGCTAAATAAATCTCTTCTCTTCAAAGGTGATTCTCTCAGGTATTTATTATAATGATAGCTGTTGAATAACTAACACATGATCTTTCCGTTACTGTGAAAAATACCTAGGAAAATAAAATTAAAAGGAAGACAAGTTTATTTTGGCTCAGTTTCAGAAGTTTCAGTCCATGATCAGTTGGCTCTGTTGCTTTGGGGCCTGAGGCAGGGTGGAACCTCATGGATCACATGGCAGCATGTGATAGAGAAAAGCTGATCACTTCAAGCTGGCTGGGAAGGAAGAAGACAGGAGAGGCCAGCATCCCAATATCCCATCCAAGGGCATGCCTCCAATGACCAAACTTTCTTCCACTAGGTCACACCACTCAATAGCATTATAGGTTGGGGACCAAGCCTTCAGGGACCATTAGGGGACATTCAAGATCCAAACTATAGCAGCAGATTAGGACACAATCTCCACTGAATCAGAAACCAATAGATTTGAGGGGATGATTTCCAAGATCAGTTTATAAGCACAACTTCACACAACATTTATACTCATGGCTCTGAGGCTTACGATAATGCTCACCAAATCTGTTGCTGCCCTGTTGGATCTATGCCTGTAGAGGGTTCATCCAGAAGCAAGATGGGTGAATTTCCCAGGATGCTCAGCACAAAACATAGCTGCAATGCAGAGAAACACCCCTGTTTGGCTTCATGCCATGCAAGCCCTGAGAAGAACATCAAATATCACATGTACCTTTTTGGTGGTTCCTGATGCTAATTTCTGCACTGGAACATTTAGCTGCTCATACAGGTTGAAAGCATTCACTAGACTGATAGAAAACAGGATAAGCATATGAGGTCAAGCAAGAATTTCTGGAAAATGCAAGCCTATAATCCTAACAGAACTGAAGGAACTCATGGAAACACTATTCTCAAAATGCTAAGTCATGCCCCAAACTCAAAGTCATGATAAAGATAAAACCTCTTCATTTTGGAACATAATATTTTTCACCTTATAAAAAAAGTTTTAAAGAAAAACTAGAATTCTAGAAATCTGAATGAGAAACTGAAAATGGATGTTTATTCAGTTTCCAGTTTTTTATTAGAAAGACTGAAATGAATGGTTATGCATGATTTCATTAACTTATTCCTTGGCAATAATTTATATAATCATTTTTAAAAATTTCCTCTTTCAGGGATGCAGGAAACCACGTCTTGTCCTTCATCCCTGTTCTACCACCAATGCTCTGAAAAGGTGTAAATGCCTTCTCACTCTCCACTCTTTATTGGTGAGTTCATCATCAATGATACAGCTTCCCTGCCTCTTGGCAAAAAGGAATCGCAGGACCTCTCTGTACCGTGAAATGACAATGGCAGCGTCCTCTTTCTGCAGCCCTTTCACAGTGGCATACACCTCCAGGTGTTCCTTAATTGTCAGGGTGGGCCACAGCACATTCTCCTGAGGACAGTACCCCAGGAACTTGACCATGCCATCTCCCTGCTGACCCAGAAATGACTTGCATTCCCCAACTCTCAGTTCCACCTACAAAGGTAAAACAGTTTTTAAAACATGTAGCCTTTTCTCCAGTGGTACAAGTAATCAAAAAACTGACACATAGCTAAAAAATGCCTAAACTGTCAGATCATCAAAGGAATACCCTAGAAATTGCTTCATATTTATTATAGAAAGCATGTACTCTATTGATATAAAATTACATTCTGACATGTAGGGAGCTGGGAGACATAATAAGCCTCAGGGGTTTCCAAGATATTGTGATGAAGAAAAGGTACTTGGTTTCTGGGGACATCCCAACTTCTTTTATAAACCTTTAAATGCCTGGAGAAAGTAATAAAAGAGGGAAAATAAAAATATCCAAAATATAAAAAACTATAGACTTACAATGATATAACCTATATTGATCATGAAATTTCTGTGCTGGGATTGGAAGGCATTTCTTTGCTTCTCAGTACCTGTCCTGCTGTTGGCTTTGTGATCCCAGCTATCATCCTAATAGAAGAACTTTTACCAGCACCATTGGGTCCTAGCAATCCCAAAACTTCACCTGCAAAAAAGAATCAGTTTATTAATAGTGGAAGTGAATTCACAGTTTACATAAACCTGTTTCTTCAATGTAATCACATCTGTGCAGCTGACAGTATCATTTTATAATTTGTAATATATATGTAATCCATGTTGCCAAAACATTAATTCTTATGATTATATAAAATATTAGCAAAAAGTTTATAAAGTTGATGTCAATACATTTATCTTCATTCACTGAGACTTCCTATTTCCGTTAAAAATGTACCCAAATTGTTTTCTATAGTAGTACAGACATAAATGATTCCTATACCTGGGAAGTCAGGGACACTTCATCCCAAATCCAATCACCCATGCCCAAACTACTATGACCATTCATCCAAGCAGATATAAATTGCCCCCTACTCAAATTCAGGAACAGTAGTAGCCAGCATGTGTATTCTCAAAATATAAATTAAACAATGACACAGGCCTGCTAAAAGTACTCCAATTGTAGTCCTTAACTTGGAATGAAATATGAATTTCTTTTTTTTCATATTTTTAAATTTTAAATTGATTTTTAAAAAATAAATGACAGCAGAGTGCATTAAAATTCTTATTACACATATACAGAACAAGTTTTCATATCTCTATTTGTATTAAAGTATGTTCAATTCATGTTTTCATACATGTACTTTGGATAATGATGTCCATCACATTCCACCATCCTTGTCAACCCCTGCCTCCTCCCTTCACCTCTCACCCCTCTGCTCTATCTAGAGTTCTTCTATCCCTCCCTACCCCACTATGAATCAGCCTCCTTGTAGCAGAGAAAACATTTGGCATCTGTTTTGGGGGGATTGGCTAACGTCACTTAGTATTATCTTCTCCAACGCCTCCATTTACCTGCAAATGCCATGGTTTTATTATCTTTTATTGCTGAGTAATATTCCATTGTGTATATATGCCACATTTTTTAATCCATTCATCTATTGAAGAACATCTAGGTTGGTTCCACAGTTTAGCTATTGTGAATTGTGCTGCTATAAACATTGATGTGGCTGTGTCCCTATAGTATGCTGTTTTTAAGTCCTTTGTGTATAGATCAAGGAGAGTGATAGCTGAGTCAAATGGTGTTTCTACTCCCAGATTTCCAAGGAATCTCCATACTGCTTTCCATATTGGCTGCACCAATTTGCAGTCCCACCAGCAATGTTTAGTGTACCTTTTTCCCCACATCCTCGCCAACACTTATTGTTGTTTGTCTTCATAATAACTGCCATTCTGACTGGAATGAGATGATATCTTAGCTCTTGGATAGGCAGAATTAATATTATAAAAATAACCATACTATCAAAAGCACAAAAGTATCTATAGAAATAGAAAAAGCAATCATGAAATTCATTTGGAAATATTGAGACCCAGAATAGAGACCCAGAATAGCTAAAGCAATCCTTAAGAGGAAGAGTGAAGTAGGTGGCATCCCTATATCAGACCTTAAACTATACTACAAGCAATAGTAACAAAGACAGCATGGTATTGGCACCCACCAAAACAGACTGGTAGACCAACGGTACAGAATAGAGGACACAGAGACGATCCCACAAAATTACAATTATCTTATATTAGACAAAGGTGCCAAAAACATGCACTGGAGAAAAGATAGCCTCTTCAACAAATGGTGCTGGGAAAACTGGAAATCCAGATGCAACAAAATGAAATTAAACCCCTATCTCTCACCAGACACAAAACTCAGCTCAAAGTGGATCAAAGACCTAGGAATTAAACCAGAGATTCTGAGTCTAATAGAAGAAAAAGTAGGCCCTAATCTTCATCATGTGGGATTAGGCCCCGATTTCCTCAATAAGACTCCTATAGTGCAAGAATTAAAATCAAGAATCAATAAATGGGATGGATTCAAACTAAAAAGTTTCTTCTCAGCAAAAGAAACCATCTGTGAGGTGAATAGAGAGCCTACATCTTGGGAGCAAATCTTTACCCCTTACACATCAGATAGAGCACTAATCTCTAGGGTATATAAAGAACTCAAAAAGCTAAGCACCAAAAAAAAAAATAATAATCCAATCAACAAATGGGCCAAGGACCTGAACAAACACTTCTCAGAAGAGGATATACAATCAATCAACAAATATATGAAAAAGTGTTCATCATCTCTAGGAATTAGAGAAATGCAAATAAAAAATATTCTGTTTTTAAAAGCTTATCCCACCCAGCCCCACGCATCGTTTGATTTCCTCCCTTCTATTCTCAGATGCACCCACTGGCCTCTCTGAGACACAAATGCTCCTGATGTGTTGATATGAATCCCTGCCCTTGAAGTTTCCTCTACCTGGGTGCTCTGATCTTTTAATGCTCACATGGACTCACACCTTCTTATCACCAGATCTGGCTTTACTGTCACTGCCCTAATATGTCTTCCCTGACCTTAACCAAACACTGTTCCACATCATTCATGTCATTTAAAATATTTCAGTTTTCCACATTAACTTACTTGATATCTGATAATTTTCTTTGTAAGTTATTTTATTTATGGATTCTTTGTAGGATGTAAAACTTGCTAGGCTAGAATATTTGCCTATTTTCTCCATAATTATTTTTCCAGATCCTAAAATAATCCCTGGGAAACTTAAAAAGTATGTCAGATAAATGAGTGAATGAAGGCCTTTGCAAATTAAACAATGCTGACAGCATAGATGCTCAGTGGATATTTCTAAATACAAGTGTCATTTAAAAATGTGGTTATCACAGACCTTTTTTCACACAGAAAGATATATTTCTTGCTGCTATTTTCTTCTTCCTCTTTGAAAAGCAACTTTTCCTCTGGCCTGCATACTCTTTGTGTAGACAGCTGGCAATTATGACTGGATTCTAGAAAAGATAACAGCATGATGTGTTGCTATGATCTCCCTGCTAGGACCTTTCATGACTTATGTCATAGACAACACCATATTTTGAAAGAGTAATCCATAAAGTTTGTTACAAATGTAATATGCATTCATTAACATGAATAGTGTCCTATTTCTAAATAGACTGAGAAAATATGAATGACCTTGCCAGAAGAGAGTGGCCAAGCTCATGGAAACATCACGACCTCCAACTCACAGAATGAAAGACTAACCCTTAATATCTTAATCTCCACTTAGTATTTTATAACAAATCTCACATTAATTATTCAACTCAAGAAGATTTGTTCAGTTTTAAAATGCAAGCACTAATTGTCAAAACTCATTTTCTCAAAAGAAGAATAAAATCATTATGTTTTGTGTTCTTTTATCTTCCAAAGAAGTGTCTGCATATTTAAGGATTAAAAACACACCAAACTCCAAACATTCAAAATGAAAACCAAGATATGGAACTCTAAGTTGGATACTTCTTGGGTATTTCCAGTAACATGCTTTATTTCTTGCTTTTCTACCTCATTTATGTTTGAAGTGGTCAGGGCACTTGATGCTCTCATTCTTTCTGCTTGAACATCTTCATCTTCATCTTCATCTACATGTATTTCTGGATTAAGTGGAACATTTTGAATTTGTGGGGAGATTCTGGAGAAAAATTGAAATGTTACATGTGGTTCTCCACTTGTCAAAGACATATCAAAAGTCAGTGTTTCAGCCAGATGTGGTGGTGCATGCCTGTAATTCCAGCAGTTCAGGAGGCTGAGGCAGGAGGATTGAGAATTCAAAGCCAACCTCAGCAACTCAACAAGGCCTTAAGCAACTCAGCAAGACCCTGTCTCTAAATAAAATATAAAAAGGACTGGAGATGTGACTCAGTGGTTAAGCACCCCTGAATTGAATCCCTGGTACCAAAAGAAAAAAAAAAGTCAGTGTCCCTGTAATTTTCCAAGTGTCCTTTCTTTTATTAGACTGGTGGTGATTATAACTGCCAGTGTTTCTTCTGCTTTGCTGAGAACTCCCGTCCCACTAGCCAGAATCCGTCTCTTCCAGTAAGTGGATTTGACCTTTCAAACTCATCAGCAAATACTGCTCCTTCCTCTTGACAATGCAACTCATTCTCATGCCTCTGCTTGCTCTCAGCCCATCTTCATCAGGCCCATTGTGTCAACATCTTTCACTGTTCAGACTTTCCAGAGCCCTCCACTTGTGAAATACTATGAACTACTTTGCTAAATCAATTCATCCTACCTAGTCTGTTCAAGAGTGCACACTCTTGGATGGGCTAATGGTGTGTTTGGGTGCTCGTCATATTTTTGAGAAACTAAAGTCTCCCTCAGCAGCTTAGAGGCCAAGTTCTCCCAGAACTCTGAATTCCTGGCAGTAAACCAGAAATCCATTGATCATAATGCCAAACATCATACTGCTTAGATTGTACACATAAATCCATAATCACAAGCTGACAGTACAGCCACCACCTAGGAATATTAAAGTATGATATCAAATATAAAATTAAAAATTTTACCAACCTGAAAACAGGATCTTTTCGTATTACTTTCTGTCCACATTTTAGTTCCATGCATCTTAGAATAAACACCAATAGCAAAGCCTGGACATAAGGCTAAGAGACAAGAAAAGAGTTTTATTTAACATCAGTTCAGAAATGTAACTTAAACATTCATGTGAAATTGGTGGTGTTTGTCAGGTAACATTGTTGTGAATTCTTATAAGTCAGTGGGGAAACCTAGTTATTCAGTCACAATCTGTCTCAGTGAACCTGCCTCCTTTGTTCTGCTCACAACCCACATTCAGTCTGTCAGTAAATTCTGCCTGCTTCATCCTCAAAATTATTCATAAGTCAACTACTTCTCACCCCTACTGTGTTATTCCTACCTGGGTCATTATTATTTGTCATCTGGATAATTACAACATGTTCCCACCTGGTCTCTCTCAGCTCCTCTTAACCTAAACATCCCTTCTCACCAGTCACCAGAGCTATTCTTCAATACGTAAGTCTGATTGTACCGCATTGCCTAAGACCCTTCAGACTCCTCCATCACTCAAAGTAGTGTTGGTGTCCTTAGAGTGGCCCAGACTGCTCTGTGTGGCCCCGTCTCCCAACTCTACACTTACTCCACTGCCTCTGTGACTATCTCTCCTATGACTCTGCCCCTCGCTTGCTCTGCCTAAACCACACTGGCCTCCCAGATGACCCAGGGACAAACAAAGGTCACTCCTGCCATCTCCTGGAATGTTCTTCTCCAAGCCTTTCCTGGCCACCCATCTAACACAGTACATATAATTTAATTAGATTACCACCTATCTACTTCACCCAAATATAAGGTCTCTGAGAACAGGGATGTCTATGTTTTTTTTACACCTAGAGAAGTCTGACACAGAGTATTTAAAAATAGTAGTTTTTCTCAGCCTGAAATTGCTAACATAATCATTTTTCTATTTCATTCTTGTTCAACTTTTGTCTTTTCATCTAATTTCAAAAGATTTAATTTATATTGTATCTGTATTTTTTTTACAAGCTTTCTTAAATACAGTGGAGGCAGTAAACAGGAGAAACAAAAATTAATTTTATGTTGAATTCTGGTCTTATACACTCTAGTCATGCATATAAGAAGTAATTCTAAGGTTTAAGTTTATATCCAAATGTAATTGATTTATCTAAGACTTTATTTGAAACACTTTCAGAGCCGGTATATCCTAGACAAGATCATATAGTTATAGTAAATGACAGCCATTCAAAAGAGTATGTGGTGAGGTAATAAGATCCTCTTACTATTAGGCACACTAGAAGATCAACAGCACTCAGGTGAAATTTGAATTCTTGAAATTCTTCATGGTATTCCTGTGCTCTCTGAAAAGGCCAAAAAAAGGGGTGGGGGCTAAGTGAAAATCATCTTCTTTATAATTTGTACTTAAATAATATGAAATTTCACAAGTTGACTTGACTGATTTCTTCATTAAGCTCAATTCCTCTATGTACATTAGAGACAAATTCTCAGCAGAAAAACAGGGAAGCCTCCTACTCAAGTCTCTATTTCTCAATGAGCAGGCAACCTCCTCTCCTCTAATTAAAACATAACAAAACAAAAAAAACAACTCTGGGTTTAAAAACCAAAACATTTGCTGAAATTCCACTGAAGTCATGGCAGAGAGAGGTGTAGGCAGCGTGCAAATAGTGTCCCACAAAAGCCTATTCACAGGGTCCCTTCTCCCTACATGGTGACCATTTCCCATCATAATAAATAGCACTATCATGTTATTCTTTCTTCATCAGTCAATTCATTCAGAGAGTAACTCATTCCTCCTAATATGTGATAGATCTAGATTAATGGATTTCCCATTGCTGATTTCTACTTGTATTTTAAAAGCAAAATGCTTTAAGCAAAGGGCTGAGTATACAGTCAAGAACTCCATACATCCCTCAGTTGATGTAGAAGTATTTTTGTTTTGATGCCTTTGCTTCCCTCTGTAGAACATGCTTACTCCCTGCCTCACTCCCTGACACATTAACTTTTAATTATCCTTTAGGAATGTATGGGAACATCAAGTCCCCATAAGAATTCTGACTTTCCAGAGCACATTGGCTGAACTTTGCATGTTCTCCCTTGGCCCTCTGCCCTTCTCCTTTGTAACCTTTAAGTTTGTTGTGTTCACTTTCTGGAAGTTGATCTTTGTCTCCTCTAAACTCTGTGAAAGGAAGGACTATGGGATCTTGTTCATCAGGTGTCCTAATGCTTAGCAGAATAGTGTTTGATACATGTTTTTGAATACCTAGATGGTAGGATGCATGAATTTATCCTCAGAGTGGATAATGAATACTCATTGACCCAGAGAGCTCTTTTAAATCTGATGTTAGATTTCAGTAGCATTTAATGGGGCATATATTTTTGCAAGGTGCATAGAAGAAGGCTTTTTTTTAATAGCTTTATGAGGATCAATTTTCACCATAATATTTACCCATTTTAAGCACACAATTCTAGGATGTTTGTAAGTTTACAAAGCTGTGGAGAATCATACTTCAAGTTTAGAACATTTTAGTCATCCCAGAGAAATACCTCATGGTCATTTTATATCACTTCCAATTCAAACTAATCCACTTTCTATCCTTGTAGATCTTGGAGAAGCACTTCCATAGGCTACATATACATTATCAAGGACACAGATGGTAAGACTTCTTACCTTTGACAGGAAGAGTAGAAATACTTCCAAAGTAGATGATGGAAGTAATACCATGCTGACAATGATCACAGTTATGTTGAAGTCACTGACTAAAATGATGTAAGGCATGACAGTCAAGACCTACAAGGAAAGTCCAAATATATTACATCAAACACACTCAGCCCATAGACACTTAAGAAATCATTAAGGCATAAAGGCTCTTATCACATATATCAGAATTTCACCATATGCAAACATACTTACATGCCATCACTGTGTCCACTTCCAGAGAAAGAAAGGAGGAGGAGCTTTTGTTAATGAGAATATACATGATTTTTTAACTTCCCAACAGAAAATTTTAATTTTATCTTTGTTAATATGTATTAATTGCGCATATTAATGTGTTCATTGTGACTTTCTTTTTCTTTTCCATCTTTTTTATTGGTCCTAGGGATTGAACCCAGGACCCAGGTCTCACTCATGCTAAGCATGTGCTTTACTACTGAGCTATACCCGCAGCCCCGGTGGTATTTGAACATATGAATATGGCATGTACTGCCTAATCAGGGGAACCCCTTACGTTTGGAACCTTTGAACTCCTCTCTTCTAGATATTAATAAAATACATAATAGATTGTTGTGAACTTTAGTCAACCTACTGAGCTGTGGAACACCATAAGTTATTCTGTTTTGGTCCCTGCTACCCAAACTGCCTTTATTTGCCTTCCCTTTTTTATCCTTTCCAACCTCCAGTAATCACTAATCTACATCCAAAGTAACTATTTTTTTAGCTCCTACATATGAGAGAGAACATAATGGCATTTTTTTGTGTGTGTGTGTGTCTGGATAATTTCACTCAGCATACTGCCCTCCAAGTTCATTCATTTTGCTGCAAAAAACAAAATTTCATTGTTTTGATTTTTGGGGTTTTTTTTTGCATCAGGAATTGAACCCAGGGGTGCTTGAACACTGAACCACCCTCTCATCCCTTTTTATTTTGAGACAGAGTCTCACTAATTTGCTTAGGGCCTTGCTAAATTGCTCAGGCTGGCTTTGAACTTGATATCCTCCTGCCTGAAACTCTCCAGCTGCTGGGATTATAGGCATTTGCCACCTCATCCACCTATAAAATAGTTTTGATTTGCATTCCCCTAATGGATGATGAGCTTTTCTCTCTCTTTCATTCCTTTTTCTTTCTTTCTTTCTTTCTTTCTTTCTTTCCTTCCTTCCTTCCTTCCTTTCTTTGGATTTTTGTTGTCTATTTGTATGCTTTAGAGAAGTATATGTTCATATCATTCGTCCATTTTTTATTGGATTACTTGTCATTTTGTTGTGGAATTTTTTGAGTTCCTTATATATTCTGGATATTAATCCAGGATTAATAAAAACATTAAAAAATGAAGAAACTTCTGCACCACAAAGGGAACAATCAACAAAGTGAGAAGATGTTTATAGAATGGGAGAAAATATTTGCCAACTATTAGTCTCACAAGAAAATTTCTAATAGATGAAGAGATTGAAGATTAAAGGAATATTTAAAATGACCAAATAGACTTCCTGACCCAGTATTCAATTCAACCAAAGATGTCAGGATAAAAAGAGGAATGAGCTTTTTAAAGCTAATGTAACAATAATAATGTGTAAATCCTGTATAAATTGAAAGTTACATGGGCAGTTATTTTAAAAATCCATCTTACCATTTTGCCTCTCACCTAGACTATCACAAAGCTTTGCCACTGTCCTGCCTAGTACATTTCGTCCCAATTCCAAGTAAGTGCTTTTTCTGAGATTGTGCATTTTCATAGCAATAGACTCATTTTCTTTTAGAATACTGGTAAATGGGAGAAGAGGATAAAAATAACTTTTTATTTTTCTGTTTTGAGGGTCAATTTATCAGCCAACAAGTATGTATTAAGCATTAAAACTTCTGCTAGATCTAGTAATGTACGATTTGAATAAAAATTCTAATTTCTAGGTTCACTGAATATTACATTAATGCCAGGAATGAATAAAACCTGAATTACTTACTTTAATCCTTACAATAACTCTATAATGTACTAACTGTTATCTTCTATTTATAAATGAGAAATCTAGGGTTCAGAGATGTTAGAGATAGTCAGACACTAAGAGATGGTAGGATTCAAAACCACACAGCAAATACAAGATTGGAGTTCAAAACTCTAGGTGTAAATTTGTAAGTTTTAATGTCTTAGACTTATGTTGAAGTTTTCATTTAGAAACAAGTGAGACTAGGATGAGTTTTTGTTTTAGTGTTGCCAGGAAGCCCTATATTGTGAAGTATCTATGCATTCAATAGTGTATTTTATATTTCAGGACTTCTATTAAGTATTTCATGAACTCTCTAGAAAGGGTTGTAACTAAATTATTTAGGAACATCACTAACTTGATACCATGAGTTACCTTTGCCCTCCTTTCGACAGTGCAATTTTAAAGTGCAGGTTTAAGTACCCCTTATCTGAAATTCTTGGGACCAGAAATGTTTGGGTTTGGAGCATTTTGGATTTTGAGATTTAACTTCTATTGTTAAGACAAGTTACTTAAGACAAAGGTGACTATGTGGGATATTACATTGGCAGTTCAGAAATAAATATATCTCTAGTATGTATGTATAATAATGTATGTGCACTTACAACATAGAAGCAAAATGACCAGAGGCCACTGTTTTTTCTCCTCTTACGAAAAATAAATGATATCACATATGTCAGGAAGATAAGAGAAGCTGAATAACCAAGTGATACAACAACCTGAAGAAATACAAAAAAATTTCAGGATCAAAAAATGAAATATTATCTGAAGAAATAAAATCACATTACAAATATTTTAAAGATATTTTGTTGCACATGAACTTTGCAAGCATTTTTTTGGTTTATGGTAAAATAAAGATGAAATTACCATCATTATAGAAAACTTAATGTTAAAATTCATTATTAATTACCTTAAAAATCTATGTAATATGTTACTTACCATAGCAAATATACCTTGACTTGTAACAGAAATGCCCATTTTGTTTGTTATGCAGATGATTAAATACATTAAAAGGAGAATTAAACTGAAGAGGTTAACATCCACCACTGCCTGTCCACACCAGTAAGCAGAGGGGTAGAGGCCTGAAATCCATAGCTGAGAACTAGCTTTCTTCTGATGAGAGAACACAGAATATATATATAGGTTCAAGTAAAATGCAAATAAAAAAGAAATAAATTGGAAGAATTTTTAAGATATATAATCTAACCTTCTAATTTTTTAAAAATAATATGTAGTGTATATAAATACATATAATTATTATGCTGTATGTGTGTGTATAAATGTATGTGTGTTTACTATTTGCATACTGTATGTTTATAGTTAACATATTAGTCAGGAAACGGAGGTCTACAGATACAGTTACATAAATGTGGCCATTTTTAAAATGTGCTTTGTTTTATTTGGTAGGTTTTATTTTATTTATTTTCTATTCACTATTCAGATATTTTCTCAAAGCATTAAGCTCCGGGGCTAGGGATGTGGCTCAAGTGGTAGCACGCTCTCCTAGCACACGTGAGGCACTGGGTTCGATACTCAGCACCACGTAAAAATTTAAAAAAAAGAAGATATTTGTGTCCACCTAAAATAAATAAATATTTATTTATATATATATATTAAAGCATTAAGCTCCTTCCAAAGAAATGTTTTGTGACCTGAAGGACATAAATTTTCCTTTGTGTATTCATCTTTCCATAGAGTTACTGGCTCAAGATGATGAAAGCAGTCTTATCTAAAACTAACTTTCATGTTATGTCTGGATAATGAGCATAACTAAATACAAATATAACATAAAATTGCATGTACAGAATGCAGAAGGAACCCAAGTTAAATTTGGTCTTCAATTTCAACATCAATGATTTCCTCCTGAGTTAGGAAATAATGTAGTCCAAAGATTTTTTTTTTATATAATATTGCTCTTTAAGGGTTTACACTGAGTCAAAAAAATATTGCACTTATGCTGTAAATTTGAAGTAAAAAGTATTTTGCATTTTTAAAAGTAAGTTTTTAACTTGCTAGAAATAATGATCAACAATATGATCTGAATTAAAATACAGTTAAGCGTTTTTCTCATGGGAAAACATTTTGAACACAGAGCATTAAAAAAAAAAAACAATAACTTTAAATGCTTGCACTTCCCTACTTTCTCTTACTTTGTGATCAGTGACACTGCTCATGGCGATGTAAGGAGAAAGGCAGCACACAACAAAAAACATGAATGGAGAACCATCCAGCAACCCAGTCCAGATGTACAGATGGTTCTGGAAGCAAAAACGTAATAGTAAATTTTTTCATGAAACATACACTATTAATCAAAGAATATGCTTTTTGAAATATTGAGAAGTCAAAATATAGTTCTAGTTTACAGTCATCCAACGGGGGGGAAGTGATTTCTTATTACTTGATGTGAGGCTTCAACTCTAAGAAAAAAGGGAGAGAGAAGGGAAACTATGGAAATGGAAGGAGACCCTCATTGTTACACAAAATTACATATAAGAGTTTGTGAGGGGAAAGGGGGAAAAAAAAACAAGGGAGAGAATTAAACAACAGCAGATGGGGTAGAGAGGGAAGATGAGAGGGAAGGGGAGGGGGGATAGGAAAGGTAGCAGAATACAACACTCATTAATATGGTATTATGTAAAAATGTGGATGTGTAACCGATGTGATTCTGCAACTTGTATTTGGGGTAAAAAATGGGAGTTCATAACCCACTTGAATCAAATGTATGGAAGATGATACGTCATGAGCTTTGTAATGTTTTGAACAACCAATTAAAAAAAAAAAAAGAAATGATTTAGGTCTCACTTTTGGGTATACATCCAAAAGAACACAAAGCAGGGTTTTTAAGAGGTACGTGCACACTACGTTGATAGCACCATTACTTCAATAATCAAGAGATGGAACCAACCCAAATGTCTACCAGTGCATATATGGATAACCAAAATATGGTATATATACATACGATAAAACATTATTCAGCTCTAAAAAGGAAGAAAATCTGTCACATGCTGCAACATGAATGAACATGGAGGATATTATGCTATGTGAAATAAATCAGTCAAGAAGAAACAAATATTAAGGTATTTAAAGTAGTCAAATTCATAGAAATAGAAAGTAGAGTGATGGTTCCTCCCCAGGAGCAGGAGAGGAGATAGGAATAGGAACTGTTTGATGGATAGAGAGTTTTACTTCTACCAGACATAAAAGTTCTAGAACTTTATTTCACAACAATGTGAATGTATTTAATAATACTGAACTGTATGTTTTAAAATGGTTATTATGTTCAGTTTTATGTTTTTTTTACCATGATAAAAAAATAGTAATAATTCATGAATTGTGACCCTTCATTAACAGATAACTCAGGCCTAGGCAACATGTCTTTCTCAGCAAATCACAGATGGGTATGTGAAGTCCTTAGCAAGGATACATTCTCTAGCACAGAGCTGAAAAGGAAAGTTGGTGCCAATGAATGCATCTTTGAGGAAATAAAATTTAAATCACTACCCCCTACTCAGTGTCTGTCTGAGACTGGGCCCTGTGCCCAAGCAGCATATAGGACTATCTCATGGATAAAATTAGAGGAACAACACAAGTCTGTCTCAGAATAATTTTTAAATTCTCAAATTTTAAGATTTTGGAGTCTGTGTCTATAAATTCCAATTTTTCTCCAGGTGGGAAAATGCATTACTGTCATCATAGGAATGAAGGAGTATGCAACTGGGGGATGGGGTATGATAAGAGAGTAGCCATGGAATTTAGGTCCATTTTGATCCTGAGCAAACAGGCAAAGACATGAGAAAACTGAAAAACCAAGAGAGGGTAACTGTCCCTTTCTGTTACCCACTGGTTCCACTTTCAGAAAAGTTCCCTTCAGACACCATTGTGTATTCCCCCTGATCACATTCAACTCGTGGATGCATAGACATTACTCACCTCTCAAATCTATACCATTCCCATTCTCCCCATTACCTACAGAAAATCTGCACTTGAGTGTAACAACCATGCAATGGAGCCAAAATGGAACTCAACACCTTTGTCATAAAGTGAAATTTCCTTTTAATTGGTCTATTTCTAATCCTGCTGATTGGTCTTCCACACTTTTGGTGTGAAATATTTGGAATCAGTTTCGAGAGATTCCTTTTGGCAACAACCAGAAAACTATAGGATCTCAAATACTTATTGTTTTCTAATAATCATGCAGTGGTTATATGGGGGATCATCATTCAAGAAGAATGATGAAATGGGAAGCCACTGTCACTTCTGGGCTGCAGAGACAAAGAAAGGAGGTGATAAGATTGGAGCTCAGTGTGGAGGGCCCTCTGCTCTTCTGTCTCCAACCATTGTTTCCTTAATTGTCTGAAGACAGGCTGTAGCCCAAATCCTGCAAGTGCAGCTCATGGGCATAAGAAACCCTTGCGACAGAGGAACCATGAAGGAATGAATCAGAAAGTATTCCAGCCAAGGACTGGCAAATCCTCATCCATGTTAGTCACTTAACTCACATAGTCAATGGAGTTTCCATTAGTAAATTATGTTAAATTTATAAAATTAAAGGAACATGTAAAAGGCTCCTGATTTCTAATTCAGTGTTTTCTGTCTCTGTCCCCCTCCCTAATATCCTTCCTGGAATGTCTCTATGACTTTCCAGAGCATCCCCCAGGAGAATATGACAAAATATTCAGAAGTATTCACTGATGAAATTTCTCTGATAATAAACTAGCAAGGAAAAAAAAAACACATCTTATTTGATTAACATATTTAAAATGTTAGGACACAATAATAATTTTTAGGGTGAGTAGTTAATTATGCATATTAAAACCTTAAAGAGGGCAAACATGGGTTACTTTTCAAATTCTTAATTTCAGGATCACTATATTCAATATTTACCAGATTAAATGGACTTCTCTCAATTCGAATATATTGTGTATGATTAAGCATCCAAAGTAGCCCATTGCTGATAATATTCATGAGGATAGGAAAACAGTGCAGCCTCTTGGTATTACACACGATTGAAAATCTATAATCCTTAAAATAAACAAAAACAACATCAATAAGTTTAATTCTAAGTCCTAGAAGAACAAAGGTACAGTTTTTATATATAAGAAGCTGAAGTGCCACATTCCAGCAAAGTGTCCATCTTCAAAGTTAACAGACTTTCCTGAGCAGAAGTTTCCTCATTTGTGAAAGAGGATACTAAATAGGTCATTACATGATTAATGAGATTATATATAAAAGGCCCTAGCACAGTGGATAGTACACAGTCAGCATCCATTTCATGCAAATTTTTATTGGTTTTGCTAAATGCCTATGATTTTGTTCCCATTGTGTCTTCATGAGGAGGTTTCAACTTTTGTTGTCTAGGCAGTTCATGATGAGCAAGAATAGGAATTTTATCTCAGTAGGAGATACACATAGAGTTGATAAAACATTCATGTTTACACTGCCAGTGAAGTATTTCCACCCTTTCTAAGACAAGGTTAATGTACTTCATGTTGATGAAAATGCTCATGTGTTCATCAAGAGGTTCAAGTTGTTTAAACATTTGCAGTAAGTATTAGGATAAAGCAGCTGTCAAAGTTGTTTCCTAAAGTTGGCAGAGTGACTGCATTTTTCATAATCCATTTAGGTTAGGTAGAGTTCAATGATACATTTTCAAAATATTTTGTTTTTATTTCCTTTATAGCAAGAAACAAAAAGATAACTATATTTATTTTGACACCTTGCTTTTACTAAAGTAAGAGGCAAGAGTTCCACTTATGATTAGGATAGATTTTCATCTGGTTCCTTGATTTCTATGGCTCATTCACTTTTTCCTAAATTGAAACACATTAAGATAGCATATAAGGAATACTTTTCTCTCCAAGAGTCTCTGTGGATATTATAATATTTTTAGTATACTACAGTATAGTATATGTTTAGTATAGTATGTTTTATCAACATATCATACAGATAGCTAGGTATTAAATGGATTTCCTAAATTCATAATTATATGATAATTTTAACATGTAATAATAGTTCATTGAGTTTGATCAATATGACTTAATTTAGTTTCTTTCAAATATAAAAAAATACATACTTCAAGAGGAGAAAAATGTTTCAAAAACACCCATTTTAACATCACAGTTTATTCAATGTGGACTAAAAATGTTTTTCTGAGTCAAGTAACTATATACTAACTGGGTTGATTTTCTGCAGTTTTTAAGAGTTAAAATATAGCACTTTCTGTGCATTTGTGTGCAGTCATAAAGGCAAAACTTAAGAGACAAACGTACCTTTTGTTTACCAGAAACTATGATAGCGCCATTGTATGAGAGGCCTTCAGTGCCATTTCTGTTTTCAAAGTCATCTACTTCCAAAAGTATATTTTGATGCTTCAAAGACTGTATAAAATCTTCAATATTTGATTCTAATAGGAAATCAATAACAAAAGGCCATATAAAGGTGAGTAAATAGATTACAAATGTTTTCCTAGTGAATCCCGCACATAAAGTTGATACTTACAGCATGCTGTCTCTATTGATATCACAATAATACTGGGCCATGAAAAATAAATCATTCACTGCCATTTTCTATTTAACAAATATTATGCTATGATGAATTAGCTTTTTAATTCCCTTTAATGCAAATTGATGTGTGATCATCAAAATAAAGTAGTTCTATTTCATGACTTTTATTTTAAAAAATACATTCGAACTGGTGATTTGTGGAGATACAGTTATTATAGGAGTATGTTAGATTGTCCAGCCTGATGATAATACTCTCCTCTCACCCTTATTCTTTGAATAGAAAGTAAATATATAAATGTACATGTATAATACAGAAATATTCTTATTTTATTTAAGATATTTGCATATATATTGCACTCCTGTATATGGCATGGATATGTACTTTTTTCTAATTAAATGGAAAATAAGAAGGGGGCCACTATTGGACCAAAAATTTTAATGTGCTCCTAAAGAAGGCAGCAAATGGTATTCTTTGAAAGAGAAAAAAGAGCTGAGGAAACGCACATCCTGGAGCACAAAGAAGCCAATAGCTGCCAAGGTAAAATCAGCTTCCAGGATATCAAAGCTCAGAGGAAACGAGTAGAAGGGGACAGTGTGGGCATGGAAGCCACAGTCAGGGTCCTTAACCAGTTTGCCATACCTGGAGCAAGGTGACAAGTCAGGCCCCTCCTCATGTCTCACAGAGCAGGCAATATTGCATCTGTCTCAAGGAAGAGTGCTATTTTTACCTTCTAAGAAACAGTATTTCTTACAGAGTCAGGCAAGACTTGAAGTAATTCCAACCCACAATCAGGGAAAGATGGAGTGGAAAAAAAGGAAAAGAAGCTTGTTTGCTGTATTTTAGCTTGAAATGGGAGTCCATACTGGGATGCATGGAGGAGGCTCTGGGAAGGGACAAATAGGGTCAAACTTCAGGCAAATTCAAAATTCCCCACATAGGAAGGACATATCTATGGAAAACAAGCTTTCCTTGTATCCTGGGACAGCCACACATGCCTCTCCATCTTCACAGCAGGATCCAACCAAACGGGGACCACAGGAAAACATGAACATGCTAGCAATAATCACCAGATTTTAAGGAAAGAGGAACACAATGGCACAGAAGTCCCAAACTTAAGGCCCCAAATACCTAACACTGTCTTCAGAGTGACTGGAGAGGAAAAAGATCCTGAGTCAACACTATACTCATAAGTTAAAAAAAAATCTAGATCTTGGAAATTAATGTACAATTAGCAAAATTCATTTTAAGGCAGAGAGGAAATTTATTTTCCAAAACCCAAGTGGAAAAAGAACAATGAGAAACAGAAATGAAAAGACCATGTTTGTTTAGAGAGGAAATATCTACAATCCTGAAGCATAAATACATGTGAAACTGGACTGGGTAAGGAACCCATCAAGAAAGAACTCTGACTCTATATTTATTCTTAACATCTTAAGTAGAAACATATAAACTTCCCCTTTAAGTTAATCAAACACTTAGGAAACAATCAATTACCCAGTCTTTGCCATAATAAAATAAGTAGTCTTCCTGAATCCTATTTAAATTAGTAGTAGAGTGTGGGGTGTAGTAGACAGGCCATCTTTGCATTCAATCAGCATGTATCATATTTATGGTATAAGTTAGGCTGCTGTAAAGAAATCTGAAAATGAAGTGGTTCCACCAAGATAAAAGTTTATTTCTCTCTAATTCATAGCTTCAGGTTATCATGTAGATAAGTTACTTCTATCAGATTGAATAGTAACCCAGGTGCATTCACACTTGTTCCTATCATTCTGTGATCTCTAAAATCAGAGCAAATATTCACTATTTTTCATAAACTATTTCCTATAAATGTATATTTTCTTCTCCTATGATTTGTTTCCTCTAACACATATGGTATTTGATAACAAAAATAACTTCTTTCTGGATGTAAATTTTGTTTTCCTGTTCACCTGTGTTATTGATGATCAAGAGGCTGGTACGAGGTTCCTGAGGAAGTTGTCCAGAAGAGAGGAAATATAATTCTGTTTTAAACTCCCAGTTTGCACTTTCATTTATCATAGAATTTGCTATCCTTTCCATAATCGAAGGAAACAGTGCAAATCCAAAAACCAATAGCCTAAACAATAAAGAAAATCACCATATGAATCTATAGCAATTTTATTTCCTCAATAAAACATTCCACAACCACTTGTGTGCCATATCTATAAGGATAATTCCTCCAGGTACAAACATTCTGAGCCTTGTCTCATCATGATACCCAGGACTAAAATGTCAATGCTGCATGAACAGTGGGTCATCCAACTATGAAAACTAAATGCACTTGTATGTATGAACCTGATCAAGAGCTAATCTACAGGTATTCCTGCGGTCAGTAAAATCCAATGTGACATTTACCTTTTCTCCAGCAGAAATGCTGGGCATTGTGTTCTAGTTTTAAAATCTCCTCTGGTTTGAGCTTTTTTGAAACTGCTCGTTTAACAAAATCACAACACTCTGATACTCACAGGGTCAAAAGTGTTTTTCTTCCACGTTTCAGCTTTAAAAAACGGAGCCGTGCTATCGCACAGACTTGCATTCTCCAGAGGCCCATGTCGCTCACAGTCTTGTGTACTTCAGGGAGAGAAGAGCAAGCTGGATCCATTTCACTTGGGCTTTCTGAGTCTCTTATCTTGTCTGTTTGTTCAAAATCTATAGGCGCACGCACACACACACAAATTATTAATGCCATCTTGGGGCATCATAGTAATTTTCTTCTTTAAAATATTTAAAATTATTTTATTTTTGGTTTCATTGTTATCGTTTTATTGAAAAGAATTATTCAATACAATTATTTACACAAATTTAACATAAACTTAATTATATATTAAATTTATATATCCCCACTCTTCAATATTTTCTTTCTGCAGTTATAATTACCAATGACTATGCATATTAAAACTTTTTAAATAAAAAATATTTTGGAATGTTGTGGGTACAATGCAAACAATATGAGAAACATACAATAATATCCAAATTCTATGACCTCAGTGGGAAAACATACTAACTACATACCAAAAGAAGAACTCAGGAAAGGGGTGATTCTGGCATATAGTTTTTGAAAAGCCAATCTCAAAGGTAACAATATTTGAGAACTTTAAAAAAAACTTCTCAATAGTAATAGCAAACATTAAAGCCTCAATATTTGCTAGAAAGTTATCAATAATCTAGGATTTTAGGGGGACAGCATCAGCTCTGAAACAACCAAACTTTTATATAAATCCCATAAACATGCCTTACAAGTAGCATGAATTGGAAAAGGTCATTTAACTGTTCTTAGTTCTATTTTCTCATCTGTAAAATGGTGTCAATGACACTTGGTGGGAAGTAATACTGTATGTATATATGAATGTATATTTACACTTTTATTATCTGGCATAGAAGGAGCACCCAGAATGAAAGCTCTTATTGTCAATTAAATATTCAGGAGTTGAAACTGAGAATTCTCCTTATTTAGACTTTACTGAAATTAAATTTGAATTAATAAACTAAGAACATATTTTATCAGAAATATCTTCTTTGACTTCACTCCTCTAGTTAAGATCTTTCACAACCTCAAAGCATTAAAGCAGTAGTGAGCACATGAGGATGGGGGAAAACTACCCAACAGGAAGTTGATGGATTTCAAAAGAGATTTGGTAAAAGCCAAGAAGGGCTCTGTATTGAGTCCTACTGATGATGTGGGTCAACAAGCATCCCGTCTCAACAGCAGAGCCAAATTTGGAAAAACTCATAGTCCTTAATATGAATTATGCAAAACATAGTATAAATATTAAATCGACACATGATCATTTGGAAATTGATTTCTGTGAAATATGCAAAGGATCTGACCTTGTCTGATGGCTGGTTTTCGTTCCAGGTTCATGAAGACCTCATTCAGAGTTGACATGGAGATGTCATAACTCATCATACCCTGGCCAGAACACTTATCAATATCACTGAAAAGGTCTAAAGCAACAGACAAGAAAATATACATTCTTGAAAACATCAGTAGCTAAACCTAGTAAATTAGCACTTATCTGAAATATGATTAATATTGTTCATAAAATGTATGCCTTTAGGTTATTGTCATCATCAAAAGCAAAATTCTATTGGAAGGCTCGTAATCTCTGAGTCTGCAGACTTGTTCTTCAAACGGCCTCTCTCTATCTTCAACCCATAGTTTACAAATATCCTGAAGGCTTCTTGAAAAAAAATATGAGCAATCAGGAAGACCATTATTTCCTCACCTCACACTATAAATTCAAATATACCTCTTTCTAAATCCTGGGTCTTCCTTCTGTATGGGAGAAAGACTTGCAGCCATTCCTTCAAAAGGTATCCCTGTTTCACCTAAGTCCCAAATTTCTTCCAGTCTCAGCATTTCAAAGACTTCCCAAAGTGGTCTTTTCTCTCTCTCTCCTCCATCCTCAGTTTATTCAATATATTCTGGGTCATCCAACAACAATCCAAAATTATATAGTATCCATTGAACAAATACACACAATAGCAACAAAACAACATTATTTCCTCCACAGATTTCTCTGCCTTTATTTGTCACTCCTAGCTATACTTAATCCCCTCAAATCCCTACGCTATTCATATGCTTCCACAAAAAATTTTCTTTTTTTCAGGTCACCAAAATCTTTGCATTTTCAACTTTAGTGAACAAGTCTTTATTTTTCTTGTTTCCTTTTAACTCAATCATTCCCTTTTCTTTTCTTTAACCCTGTGGCATTCAAAACAGTTCAACAGTCCCACATCTGGAAACTTTTTCCATCTTGATTATGAACACATTATACTATTTTTCCTCTAGCTTCTTTCAGAACTCTCAATTTACATCCCTCCTAGCTTCTCAAACTCTGCTCTCTTCCAAGGTTTCAGTCCTAAACTGCTTTTTCTTTCCATATACGCATATCTGGTCCCCAATTAATTATATGCTGAAGACTCCCAAATTTTCAAGTCTCACTTTGTCTTTTATTTCTAATGTCCTTGTAGCAACTATATACTTGACCACTGAGAAGTCAAAAGATATCTGTGGGTTACCATTCCTAAAAGAGAACTTTGTTTTTTCCTGCCGCTTTTGGTCAAATTGTTCCAACCATGACTTTCAATAAATGCCACCATTTTCTACCCAGTGATTCAAGCCAAAATTCTAGAAGTCCCGCTTAGTTTTTCACACTTTTCTTCACATTCATGTGTGCAAGACACATTAGTCAGGCTTTCCAGCTTTACCAACAAATACCTTTCAAAGACATTCCCATCCTTATCATCTAGCCTATACAATATCATCTTTTATTTCTACCTCCGAAGTGGCCCTGAGGCCAGTTTCCTAGTGTATACTCTTTGTTCCTCTACATCCAGAGATCTTCTTTATCCAGAGAATGAAAATAAAAGTCATATCACATCAACCCCTCATTAATCAATCAACGTCAACACAAAAGCCTCTCTGGTTCATGGAGATGGAGAGCCACTGTCCATCTAACCTCACCACCTTACCCACCCCTACTCCCACTTTCCTCCCTCATCACTGACCTCTAGACATACGCTTACCCTTTACTTGAAGAACAACTGACCATTTCCTTCTTGTGGCCTTTCTGTGACTACTCTACATAAACCCCAGTTATACAACAGCCACCACTCCAACTCATGTAGTTTTATTATTTTATCATACAACTATTATACTATTTATTTTCCCACTTTCACCCACCCAGTTGAATGTAAGCTCCATGAGGGTAGGGATTCATTTAATCCATATTTCTGGTGCCTGAAGTAGTTTCTTTCAGATAATGAATTTACAATAAGCATTTGTTTACTATGTATCTCTTTCCTAGGGGTACTTGGATGAAACTGTGAATTTCATAGAGAAGGATCCCTCATTCTAACTTCTGAATAGGAGGGTAATGGGCCACTATCCTTACTGAAAGGAAATAGATGGACAAGGCTCTACCAAGCACTGTGATTTCCTATGGTCTACCTGTGGCTTTCAGGGGACCTGGAGTCACATATCCTATAATGGATGTAGGCATGGCATTAGAGTACCAGAGGCCTGGGGTATGTATAACAAGGTTGCTGTGTGCTGGGACATCAACAACAGAAACTCTAGCTACATGGCATATTCCAGTAGGAGTACCAGCAAATGCCTCCCTATCCTCTTTCTCTGCCCCAAAATGAAGGTAGGCCAGGTACAATCGTAGGGGGGCTTAGTCCAAGAACACTACAACATAGTTTAGAATATCATCTTCCATGCTACTTCGAGGTTAGAGAGACCTGCCATATTTGGAAGTGTGGCTAAAATCTGAATTCCTGAGTATTTGTCTAATGAACTAAATAATTGAAAATGGCTTATTTAAATGAGACCTATGGTTAAATATTTAATAAATTAAATGTTTAAACCAAAAGGAAGATGCTTATTAAATAACAAGAGACTAAATATATTCCTTCATTTATAAGATGGAGAAAATTATATCACCCACCTCAAAGAATAGCTGTCAGTACTTAATGAGTTGATACATATGAACTCGTTAGGACAGTGTCTAACACATAGTACCCATTGTAAGATGTTAGGATTATTTGTCAGTCAGAACCTACCTTGATATTTCCACCCAGCAGGTGGTAACCCATGGTGAACATTTCCTTTTTTTCTCTTTGCTACTGGGGATTGAACCCAGGGGCACTCTACCACTGAGTCTCATTACAGACTTTCTAATTTTATTTTGAGACAAGATCTCACTAAATTGTCATAGGCTGGCCTTGAACTAGCCATCCTCCTGTCTCAGTTTCCTGTCTCTGCCTGGGATTACAGGCATGTGCCACCATGTCTGGCTTGTTGAACACTTTTGTAAAATAAATAAGCTATGTTTTTTTTTCCTTGCAAAATAAATACATGTTCAAATCATCCAAAGGAGCTTATTAAAATTAAAACACAAAAAGAAACCTGTAGCAGAGACCTTGATACCTCACCTTCACCTGTTCTGCACTCTCCTAGTCTCAGTGAATCAGCTTATTAAACACACTTACCTGTCTTGAGATTCCTTTTCTAGCCTTAGAATTATGCTAAGGTCATGTTCAAAGCAAGCCAGAGGGCCAGACAGTTAATGTACCGGGATCTAACCCTTACCCAATGACAGATAGAGAGTAGTGCGTAATTACCCTAACTGCCTTACCCCTATGGTGACTTGACTCTGTGCTCACATACTTAAATCTTTTCTCCCTACCCCTACCCCTGTGATATTGCACTTGAATTGCCTACAATGGCTAAATTGCTTGATAATGCAAAATTCCCTGGCTTCCTTCCTTCCCTCTCTCATGTCTCCACTTTTTGCTGGTCCTTTTAGGGAAAGACTACCAAAAAATTTATTAAACTCAAATTCTTATCTCAAATTATTATTCTCAAATAATCCAGCCCAAGACAAAAAATCAAGTCCATAAATAATGAAAATCGTTATAATAATGTGAACATTGATCCCAAAGTTCATTCCATTGTAATCATGTTTAAGTTACCTGGAAATTTACTTGTGCTTTCCAAAGGCAAAGTAAATACAAGTTTTTCTTTGTTTTCTAGTTTTAATTTAGCATCAGAGATATGATGATTAATGAAAGATGTGATTTGTTCTGAATCACTTATCTCGTTCTTATACAAACTAATAATCAAAAGAAAAGAAAAAGCATTAGTATTTTTCTATACTGTTACCACAGAAGAGGTTTTTTAAATTCAAAATTTAGAGTACTACTTTACTTGGCTTTATGAAATAAACAAAATGAGGAAAAAATAATAATCCATCAGTTTGAAAATCTATAATCTAAATATAAAAGGAATATAAACTAATTACAAAGAAACACATAACTTATTGTGATTAAAACTATATACCTACTATGAAGATAAACAGAGGGAGGTGAAAATATTAGACAGAAGAGACTCCTTTGGGGAACTTATTACACCTGAAAGTGTAGGTGTCAGAATTTATTGGCTCATAGAGAAACTTGGCCCACATCCGTGTTTTGTTTGGCCATAGATTTGGGCTTTTACAATTTTTTTAGCCTAGACATACTGTTTCTAGTTAGACACAGGTCTCACCACTCTCTCACACCATATTTACTCTCTGTTGAAAATGGCTTCCAAAAATATTTGCCATTGAGCCTTATGAAGGGGTGAAAATGTATGACCGGAATGTATAAATCCACTTAGAAAAATGGAGAGTGAGAGGAAAGTAGAGATTTAGGCTGCACATAACAGCTACCTATGGTACATGAAGCAGTCCTGATGAGACAAGGCAGCTTTGGCTTGTAATGTTGACATTGTGCCCAGAACTAATATTAGAAAAGACACAAAGAGGCCGGAAAGTAGGAACATCATTAGAAAACACTTAACAATCTGGTATAACTGTAATGAAGCATGAGAGCAGTTCACACTTGTAGCTGTCCAACTTTGTTATAAACCAGTACTGAAAACATACATATTCAGGCTTTTCCCAAAGTCTTTACCTTAAGTGATATCCAAGACCCCATTTTCTCTTTAAAAAGACAGAAGATCCTGCACACTTCAGTTCCCCATTGGACATGATCACTTTTCTATCTGAGTAAAAAATGCAAGTGAGAAAGGATATGAGGAATCATATCTTTTCTCTCTAGAAAATATAGATGGGAAATTAAAGCTCAGAATTCCAAAGGAGAAGTGTTGTATGGGACATAAAGAATGAGTTAGGCATCATTATCCTAAGTACATGTATGAAGACAAGAGTAGTGTGAAAATATTTGTATACAATCAGTGACTTGAAAAACTGTGCTCTATATATGTAATATGAAATGAATTACATTCTGCCATCATGTATGACAAATTAAAATATATAAATAATTTAAAAAAACAAATAAATAATTTAATAAAAAATAAATAAAGTAAGTAAGAGACAAATTATAAAAATAAGGATATGCACTATGTATTTTAATATTGAAACACACATTCACATTAATGCATTTTGAACTCATCAACATCAATCTATTTCAGCACCTGCCAATATTTTCTGGGGGTAAAATGCCACAAATTACATGGGTATATCCTTTACTTTGGATTCTAAAGGACAAGTGGCTATTTTTTAACCAAATATATATGAAAGAAGATTTGGATGTTTGAACTGTTAGGTAATTTGAAACAAAAATAAAAACCTTCAGATTTTACAAAGTGGACACATGGCAGTAATGAGAAAAGGGTTTTTACCCTGAGAACAAACATTTCTCTTAAATTTCCCCAATTTTTCATTGTTGATACTGCAATAAAACCAACAATTACCAGCTAGAATGTCAGCCTCCTCCATGGACTGGGTACTGAAGAGGATCACACGATTCGCTCTACGTTCCTTCAGGAAAGTCCACACTTGGTGCCTTGAAAAGGGATCTAATCCAGCAGTTGGTTCATCTAAAAGCAAAACCTACACAGAACAAAGAGATACAAAATCATATTTCTATTCCACATTAACTATTTCCACATGATAGCATGGAACATTATAAATACCAATAAATAGTCAATCATTTGTCACCAATGTATTTATTCATTATGCTTAGCAGATTCTCTTTCGATAAAGTACAAGGAGCGCTCTACCACATTTAGTGATAAAAGAGCTGACTCTTTATGACATTCTATCTGCTTTCTCCACTGTACATAATCTTACTCACTTGAGGATCTCCTAAAATGGCAATCCCAAAGGTCAGCATTCTTTTCTGTCCATCACTTAAATGTATAGCAAGATTATCCTGAATATTTTGCATGTCCAATTCCAATAAAATTTGTTGTACCTATACAAGAAAATACATAAAACTTAGAATATAAAATAATTCAGACTGTGAAATAATATCTCCCCATCAAAGTGGTAGATACTTTTTAGAGGACCTCTTTGCCTAAATTTTATTCACAACAGGACTGAGAAATCACTGATAAGAATTCTGTGGACATGATTTAACTTGGTCAATGATCAGCAGCTTAATTAATCTAAGCATGCCTGTCTACCTCTTGTTCCACTTCCTGTGGTCGAATCCCTTTTATCTTAGCAAACAGGCTGAGGTTTTCCTTCACAGTGAGCATGTCGATTTGAACATTATTTTGAGGACAAACACCAGTTATCTTTCTGATTTCCTCCAAGTCTTGCATTTCAGAGAGGTTTTTATTATAGATGGTAACTGATCCTAAGAACAGAAGTTAAAAATAATTTGATGTTGGCAAGATAATATATTTTATTAATTTGTAGAGATGTTATTCAATTAAAATATTGCCATATATTGCAAATATCTAAAATAATGACTTATTAATAATTACTAATCATCTATAAGATAAAATATATGCTTATAGTAGTGCATATTTCCCATGAAATGTCACAAAATGAAATAGAAAAGATATTCATGAAATTTGGAGAAATAAGAAATATATTCAAAATCATATAGTTTTGGGAAGCAACTTTTGTTTATTTGCTTGTTTGTTTCAGTACTGGGGAATTAAACCCAGGGTGTTCTACCACCGAGCTATACCCCTGGCCCTTTTTAATTTTCTTTTGACTTAGGGGATCACTAAGTTTCTCAGCCTGGCCTGGAACTTGGATCCTCCTGCCTCACCCTCCAGAGTCACTGGGATTACAGGTGTGCGTCACCATGCCTAGCAGGGAAACAACTGTAGATTAACATTATTGATCTCAAGCTTTTAAATTTTAAGTGAGAGAATCAAACATAAGACCTGGTTCTCTTATCAGACATGGTGTTTTGAGAGATATCTCTGTGCTCACCTTCTGTTGGAACAGACAATCCATTAAGGATGTTTAGGAGTGAAGATTTGCCAGCTCCACTGTGACCCAAAATTGCTGTGATCTGACCTTCATATATGTCAAAGAGCATGCCTGTTTTAGCATAAGGTAGTAACATTACAAATAAGAGAGTATTAGACAGGGTAGATCGTAAATATAGAACAAGACAATCAAGTTTAATGGTATGTTACTCAAGCATTCCAATACCTTAAAGCACACAATATTCAATATTTTCCTAATTGTTAAAATCTTACACTGGAGAAATTGATAACTTAAATAATATGTTACTGATACAATAACAACAGTGAAATACATATCATGATTAAAATGATCCTACTGGTACAGTATACCAATGACTAGGATAACAGTGGCTAATGGAAAGGGTGTCCAAAATGGACCATTATAAGCATAAAGGTTAATAAAGTGATCTCTCAAATTCATCAGAAAGTTGGATTATTTAATAAATAATGTCGAGACACCTATACAAGTACTGTACAAAGTTTATGTATGGTGTTGTGAATAGAAAGTACCCAACGTTTTCAAGAGTAAGCAGAAAATAACATTGACGCTCTCCTGGAACTGACCCACATCACTGCAAAAATGAAATGCAAGTCTCAGTTTCCTCATCTGCAAAGTGAGGGAAACATCAAAATACTTTTCATAAAGTTAAGTGGAAAACATCCATGTAAATTACTTAGTATAATTCCCAGTACATACTGAATTCTCAAAGACCCTTAAGATTTTATTGCTTTTCTTCCTGTGGTTCTTGTTATTATTAATTATGCATGACTGTGAGAGTATAAATTCCTCCAATCATCAAGGGAAATTACTTGAAATATGAGTCAAGAATCTTGAAAATATGGTTTCTTTGAATAGTTCTGCCTATAGAAACTTATCTTCAGGTTATAATTAATGACCTTTATAAAGACTGAACAAAGATAATATTAGTGTTTTCTTTTTAAAAAAATATTTTTATTAGTTATTGATGGGCCTTTATTCATTCATTTCTTTGTATGTGAAGCTGAGAATCAAACCCAGGGCCTCACACATGCTAGGTAAGCACTCTACCAATGAGCCACAGCCCCAGCCCCCATAGTGTTTTCTATGAGAGTGAAAACTGAATTTTATACACTGGTATAAAATATATACCTGATAAGTTCATCATAGTATTCATAAAACAGAATGTTATTTAGTCACTGAAAAACAGGATGTAGATAAGGAAATCAGAGTGTATTCTCAAAGGTGCTCCAGAGTTTCCACAGGGACTCTTGCATGCAGAGCACAAAGCATAGAGAATGCAGCTAGCTCCCCACCTACTCCTGGAAGAGCAACTCCACATGGTTCCAATTTGTACATATATTTTAATGTTCTGATCTCCATTAGTTTTCAATTTGTTAAGGTACTGCTAAAAAATGGAAGAAATTCTTATGGAAGCCGAAGGTATTTAAACATAAAAAGAAGTGATGGTTATTTCATGAGTACAAATGTTTCATAATGTGTTCTAGGAATTTAAATTATAAATTACTCCAATATGCTGTTAGTGAAAATTAAAGAAATCACATATCTAAATGGTATTTGATGAGAAAAGTCTAGAGGGTCTAAATGGAAGAGTACAATTGCTCACAAAATACATTAATTTCTCAAAATAAAGAACTAATGTCAAAGGAATAAATAAGATTGAGTTACGGGATACTGTATTTGTTAGGAAAAAAACACAGTGTAAACACAATGGGCAGATAGTCCTCAACCTTATTGGGTGTTCATTGCTCTTCTCTATCTTTAAAAGCTTTTTAAAAACTATGTTTGTCATAGGATATTGACTTGCAAATTTAATTTACTATCAATGGTTTTACACATCTTAATCTAGTTACCTACTGCACCAGTGCATATAAACTATGTAAATTCCCTGACTAGGAAAAAAAATTATCAGATTGTAAGTCTAGAAATTATACAAAATTAAAATACTATCTATAGCACAGTAATCTAAAGAACAATATCAAATGACATTTCTCATTTTATATTCCATTTCTGTTAGTTAATAGATCCATGAAATATCTAGAATTTTACAGCACAATTTTAGTAATGATTAATGTCCTAATGGTAGAATTGAATTTGTTTGTTTATACTTTTTACTTTTCTCTTTTAATTTTTGATATTTTTAAATCTTGCACCTTGAATTTTACCCATATTTTTTGTAATAACAGTGAAAAAATGAAATGTTTTTCTTTACCTTTCAAAGCTTTCACTTGTCCAGACTTTGTTTTATATTCCTTTTTAACGTTTCTAATCCTGAAATAATGAAAGGGATGCTTACTTAGCCAAGACAGAAGTAAAAATAGCATAGATCATGAATAAACCTGTTGTAGAGATAGATGCCACTGGCCACTTGTGTGAAATAAAAGATGGCAATGCCAGGCTAGTCAGAAAGACAGGATTTTGCAATGAATTATTTCCTCTGACACAGAAAATAAAAGAATCTTTCTAGAAACTCAAAATCGTGCTCTATATGTATAATGAGAATTGTAATGCATTCCGCTGTCACATATAAATTTTTTAAAAAAGGAAAGTCACAATTAAGCCACTAATAATTTGTTTAGAAAAGTAGAAAGTTCTGTAATTATCCTCACTTTCTTCCTCTGGTTTTACCCTTCGTCTCCCATCCCTTCCTTTCTTATTCAGTAGTCAGAGTCTCTGTCATTTACACCTTCTAGAGTGTTCTAATAGCTTGCCTTTGAACTCTAACTCTGATTTAGATATGATGCAGTTTCCCTCCTCCCCTTATTTTGCACTATTCTCAAAATAAAAATGTAAACTTGCCATCTCTGTTTCCTCACCTTTTCTTTACTCCTCACTTTCACTCAGACCTAAACCACCCACTTCAGGGACCTATTTTTAATGAAATCATTTGTGGTCACCTAATTACCGAATGCAATAAGTATATTCCTTATCCTGCTCACTGGATGAGTCTCCATCAATGACTTTCTCTGTTCAGTGTCTATATTCCAACATCATCTTGTGCTTCCTCAGGGTCCTCCATGTATACTGTGGATCCTCTCACCTAGACTCTCTGAGTGTGGTATTCATTCTCATGGTTTCGACACTAACCTATCCTCTATCCTGTCTGATTGTGTCTGCATCTCTCTCTCTCTCTCTCTCTCTCTCTCTCTCTCTCTCTCTCTCTCTCTCTTTCTTTCTCATACACACACAAACTAAATCACTGATTATTCAACTTGAATGTACATTGTAATACCAAGACAACTGATGTCTGCAAACCACCTTAAAGATTCACATTAGATTAAATATTCATTGATCTGGGTTGAAGGCTGAGGACTGAGATATTATGAAAGTCTTCCAAGTGATTCTAATGTGAAGCTATGTTTAAGAAGAAACTGCTCTAAACTTGAAGATCCAGAACAGATCTCTTTTCCTTTCCTGCCTAAACTATTCCCCCTCCACCATTCTGGACCTTACTTAGCAGCATGGACATTCAGATATTTTCTTCATAATTATTGCTCAGACTCATCCATCACCCATATAACCAATTACAATTTCTTATAAAATTTAACTCTAAAATTGTAGTGGTGGGTCTCTCTTCTCCCTACTAATTATAATCATTCTTGTTTAGTCCTTTAATATTTCTCCTATTTTATACTGCCTCTATTTTTTTTCTATTCTCAGGTTATTCCCCTTAGAATTCATGCTCTAAACAGAAAACAGGATTTTTTTTTAAAAAAAAATCATCTTAATTACTCCTCAGTGTTCCTCAGGATTTCCTCGTGAGCCTTAGAGGGAATGTCAAGGCTCTTACATATGACATCAAGCTGCCTCTTGTTGTCTCTCCAGTGACATCTCTTGGCATCCTTTGCCTCATGTTTTATGTATCAGAATCACCATGTTGCCTGTCACATGCAGCACCAACCTTAGAGCTCTGGCTTTTGTTTGCTAGATGTGCAGAAGTATAACCCCCATATGCGTGTGCACACACACACCTTCACATACACAAAAGAAACTTAGAACAAAATCATCATTTTATATTGCTTATTCTTAAAAGGTTGTTCATGGCAGCAGTGCTCATAAAAGCAAAAAGTCAGAAATAACCAAAGTATCCTTCTTGCAAAATGAGAGAAGTAAGCTCAGAGACTCATGTCTTAAAATATTATACAAAAACTAAAATTTTTAGTTTTTAAAACTAAAATCAGTGCATTAACCACAGTTATCACTATAGATAGATTAAAATGCATAATGTTGAGTGTAAAAGCAGCAAACAGGAAATAAGTGCAATATGATATAATTTGTAGAATAGTAATACTCTAAAAACACAGAGAATTGCCACATATCATGTAGGGATACACTACAACATTAAAATATGGACCACAGTGACATACCAAAATGTATGTCACATAAAGAGGGATGAAGAGAATGGTACAGTGAGATCAAAGAAAGCTTTAAATGAACATGATATATTCAATAAAAAATATTAGGCTAAGGAACTTAACCTTTCAGTAGATCACTTCTCTCCTTTGTAAAATGTAGAAAACAGAAACACCTGCCTTACAAGTTTAATTCTTAGTAAGAATTAAGTATATCTCTGGTAGGTAATAAGTACTATGTGAATATCTGATAAGTAAATAAATGGTTGATATTTAAAGTTCTGATTCTTTGAGTGCAACTGTGTTGAAAAATAAATTAAGACTTTTTAAAATTCATGGATTCTTGGGTTCAGTGGTTCTATTTCCAATAATTCTAAAGGCTGAGGACTGAGATAAGAGGGAAGGTCTAAGAACATAGATATTTTAGGTGCTCCTTATATGGTCCAGGTACCTATCAAATCTCTTAACAATCCTATGAAGTGGATATTACTCTTGTTTCACAGAAGACACTGAGACTTGGAGAAACTTACTTGTTTTTTCAAGGTTACACATCAAATGAGAAACAATTGAGATACAAGGCTCTAAGAATTTCTGATTCCAAATTTCTTACTTCTTCCATCTTATCATATAAGCCAGACAAAACTATGAAAGGAGGGGTTCAGAGAATGAAAGTAGCAACTATAAAAAGAGGTAGGGCACAAGAGACAAAAGGAGGAAAGCAGACAAGGTGGAGCATGACTTGGTAACATTGTATGGAGAGGGTGGAAGGAAATCCTCCTTTCAGGTAGCAGTTAGGAGAAACTGGTGGTGGCTGGCCTTGGAATAGTGCAAAGTGATGTTGACCAGTTCCTGTCCCTTCAATATTTGGCCTCAGGCTCACCTCATTGCTATTGGTTAACCACTCCTTAGCCCGGTACTCATGAATTATGGTTACCTGATGGCTTCTTTTCCTTGGAATTCAGAAGCTATGGGTTCAAAATAACCATCAGAGGGATGCTCGGGATCCAGGTCTTTCTCAATGACCGTATTATCAGTCCTTCGGTGTCGGAAACAAGATGATGAACTCAGGAAAAATAATGGAGAATAGCGGTGCTCATTTCCATCTAATTAATCAATAGGCAATATAATATCAGATCACTAATATGAATACAAGGTTTCCCCTGAACAATCTAGAATACCATAAATTTTTAAACATCATAGAAAAATTCTTTTCTTTCTAACTTGCTATTATTCAGAAGAAAAGTTGATGATGAAGTAAACAATGAAAATTCAAAAGAAATAACATTGCAATAGTTGAACTATATAACAAAACTTTTAGCAAAATATAGATCAAAGGCTTGAATAAAATGTGACCCTAAAGGTATTTAGAAGAATGAATGAAATGAAATATTGGAAAATGTAAATTCTCAATATGGCACATATTAATTATAAACATTTCTATGAACTTACACAACTTGAGCACGGCAATACAACTGGACACAATAATGAAGTCCATATATTCACATGTAGGTACATGAATGAAATACACATGGAGATATTAGTTCAGGATAAATATGGTTGTGCTTTCAATTTATTTCCAGATTAAAAAAAAATAAAGTAACATTTGTTATTAAGGGCCTTCAGATATAAAACAGAAGTAATAGAAATAGAGGACCAAACATAAATACACAGGAATATACCAGATAATCCTAACTATAGTCAAACCAGAAGGAATATCCAAGAATAAGAAGATTGTACATGGAGAAAGCATTCTGAGTCTAGTGAGCTTTTAGGTATTCTGGGTTTATTTAAATTTCTGATTGTTCGCAAGATAAAGACAGTGTGGCTGCATATTAATAAACTTCTGTAAATATGAACAATATATGATAATGTTGAAAATAATACTAAACAAATATTTATTAATAAGCACTTCCACAGTCAAATCACTTTAATAAATTTCTGCTTATTCTGACACAAGTCCTAAGTATCACTCTTTGAAACCACTATTCAAGGATACTTGAAAACTAACATTATTTCATTACTACATAATTATAATGTTGTATAATCAGCATTATCATGTAATTATGACATTATATTCAAGTCAGAAGAATAATTGTTTTTACATAAAAATTCCTTTGAACCATTAAAACTATGAAGTAAAATAAAGAATACATTGCTCTGAGATGAGAAATATTTTCTTTTCATTTATAAAAAAGTAGATTTACATAATTTTGAGAAAAAAACTATTTAATATAATCATTAACTATAGATGTCAGAGAAAAAAAAAACCACCATTACTTACAGGGTAAGATTTTGTCAAAGTACAGTGCCAGCATCAAGTAGATAAGACCATCAAAAGCCAACACAGAAAATGTTGCTAGCATTGTATATGATTCTCCTGAGGGGTCAGGGAAAACTACTCCATTCAAGTTATAATCCAGGTGGAGAATCTAAGATTCAACCAAAAATCACAATATATATTTAAGTTAATAAATATATAAGTTGCATCAAGAATTATTAGAACTATTACTTTCAGAATTATTAGAATTACTATTATTATTAAAACTAAAATTATTATTACTAACTAGCTTTTTAGTAAATAAAACAACTAGAAAAAGCACATCCATTTTAGAGTAAACAAAAGAATATTATTTAAAAACACTGGTTTAAAAAAATACAATGTTCTAAGTATAGATGTTTAAATAAGGACTCATGTGCTTGTTTTTATAAAGTCACTGCAGTATCTCAAAATATCTTCAATGTGACAAATGAAACAGATCTTATAACGTGAGAAACTTGTGAAGCACTTAATTAGTACACTGAAAAGTGAACATTTTCAAAGTTAGTTTTGAAGTAGAAAAACTGCTTAAAGGTTCCTGGATGAAAATAGTGTTGCTTATAATCACTTGTGAAGTATCAAGTTCTTTTGAAAGTTCAATAATTAATTAGCAATATTTTTACCTGAGTCATTCCAACTCTAAAGGCGAAAGGGCTACAAATACTCAAAATCCACTGTACAGATGGAGGAAGTTGTTTATAGAAGGCAGTGAATCCCACAAACCCCCAAAAGAGGGTGAGGAGAAACACAAACAAATTTGTGAGGACAGCTTTCTGTAACAGCACACTCATCAGGAATGATAAAGCTAGCTGAAAGAGAGAACACACTTACTTAGCTATGGCAGACATTTACTTCACTGAGAACCACTGGTATAAGGATCTCTATATCATGAAAAATATTTATCAGTGAGAATGAAAATAGTAAGGCATAGTGATTCTGTTCTGTTCACAGTTCTTCTTCTTCTTCTTTTTTTCTAAAAGAGGATCCTTATTGACCTTACTCAGATAGTGGACTTTTGTTGTTGAGGAAGTGGGCGGAAGCTGAAAGACCTGAGGATAGGGTACAAATATAAACTTGGAAAAATTAAAATGAATTAATATGCTAAGGAAGGGTATCTATCTACAACTTCTGCAGAAAACATCCTGGCAGGTAGAAGAAATTAGAGGATCTCATTCAGAGAAGAAAGAGCAATATGGAAAGAATATTAGAAGGAGAAGGGATAACTAGGAATGGATACCATGCCACACACTGGACACGAAAAAAGGGACTATACTAACCTACAGGGACACTAATATTTACTATTTGTAGCTAAGAACTCAAAGGGAGACAGTGTGAATAAACATATGAACTTACCAAAGACAAGCCATATAAGAATAAGAGTGTAAATATGACCATAAAGCCAGTCATGAGTATAACTTGGGTGGATGTTATGATAATTGTAATGACTATGGAAAGGACCAAGATGAATGCAGTATACATTAAACCCCAGGACAACCTAAGCAAAGACAAAAAGTTACATAATTATTTCAATTTCATTAAGAAATGTTTTGAATATTCAAAAATATCGAAAGAATAACAATGATTTCCCTTATACTTGACACCTAGGTTAACAGCTATAGTATCAATATGACAGAAGTTCACTGTGTACCCATTTCCTGATCATTATTCTCCCATAAAGGTACCCAGTTCTCTAAATGTGCTGTTTATAATTTCCACATAATTTTATTGCCTTATCACAGAAAGATGATGGATACTGTACACTGGTAGAGGCTTCAATCCTGGGAAAGGATTCTACAACAAATTTAGTGACTGTATACAACAGCATGGCTTTGTTGTCTCCTAGTGTTCTCCTACCCATGAAATGTAGAGTTCTTCAATTTGTTTTCTATTACAATATTGCTAAGAACATCCTTGTATTTGTCTTTTCTGGGTAAATGAATAAGAACATCTCTAAGATGAAGTTATTGAATTAAAAAAGATAAGCATTAGGTATCTTCAGTTGTATTAGATATTAACAAATTGTCCTAATTATAGAATTGGAAGGAAATTTAACAGATGCTGGTCAAATAACTCAAGTCTACTAACATCAGGGATATATAATAATTCTTGAGGGTCTCCACAGGTAGCACCTCCACTCCTTTAATAGTTGAAGTCTGTAACTTCAGTAATTTCATGTATTCTTCCTATTCATACTCATAATTTTTTTACTGCAACTGACATGAATTATGGTATGCATTTACATTTTCATGCTGATTTGCTTCAGGTGTGCCCATATTCCCATTTTTATGAAGTATTTATCCAGACTATTAGATCTATTAGATCTAGATTTTAGATCTAACAAGACCACAGTGTGCCTTAGCCCAAGTGCCTTATTTTATAAATAAGAAAGCTGCAATTCTTGGTTTTAATTCTTGTGCTATGTGAGTCTTATTAAGGAAATTTGGCCCTAATCCCATATAATGAAGATTAGGGCCTACTTTTTCTTCTATTAGGCACAGAGTCACTGGTTTAATTCCTAGTAACTTGATCCACTTTGAGTTTTGTGCATGGTGAGAGATAAGGGTTTAATTTCATTTTGTTGCATATGGATTTCCAGTTTTCCCAGCACCATTTGTTGAAGAGGCTATCTTTTCTCCATTGCATGTTTTTGACACCTTTGTCTAATATAAGATACTTGTAATTTTGTGGGTTAGTCTCTGTGTCCTCTATTCTGTATTATTGGTCTACCAGTCTGTTTTGGTGCCAATACTATAATGTTTTTGTTACTACTGCTCTGTAGTATAGTTTAAGGTCTGGTATAGTGATGCCACCTTATCACTAAATAGGATGGAATCAAATTAAAAAGTGTCTTCTCAGCAAAAGAAATAATCTGTAAGGTGAACAGAGAGTCTAATCCTGGGAGCAAATTTTTAACCCTCACACATCAGATAGAGCACTAATCTCTAGGGTATATAAAGAACTCAAGAAGCTAAGCACCAAAAAAAAAAAAAAATCCAAATAAACCAATCAACAAATGGGCCTAGGACCTGAACAGACACTTCTCAGAAGAGGATATACAATCAATCAACAAATATATCAAAAAATGTTTCATCATCTCTAGCAATTAGAAAGATGGAAATCAAAACACTCTAAGATATCATCTCACTCCAGTCAGAATGGCAGCTATTATGAAGACAAACAACAATAAGTGTTGGCGAGGATGTGGGGAAAAAGGTACACTTATACATTGCTGGTGGGACTGCAATCTGGTGCAGCCAATATGGAAAGCAGTATGGAGATTCCTTGGAAATCTGGGAATGGAACCACCATTTGACCCAGCTATCCCTCTCTTTGGCCCAAAGGACTTAAAAATAGCATACTACAGGGACACAGCCACATCAATGTTTATAGCAGCACAATTCACAATAGCTAAACTGTGGAGCCAACCTAGACGTCCTTCAGTAGATGAATGGATAAAAAAATGTGGCATATATACACAATGGAATTTTACTTAGCAATGAAAAAGAATAAAATCATGGCATTTGTAGGTCAATGGATGGCATTGGAGAAGATAATGCTAAGTGAAGTTAGCCAATCCTCAAGAAACAAATGCTGAATGTTTTCTCTGATATAAGGAGGCTTACTCATATTGGGGTAGGGAGGGGGAGCATGGGAGGAATAGATGAATTCTAGATGGGTAGGGGAAGGGAGGAGGCAGGCATTAGCAAGGATGGTGGAATGTGATGGTCATCATTATCCAAAGTACCTGTATGAAGACACAAATTGGTGTCAACATACTTTATATACAACCAGAGATATAAAAAATTGTGCTGTATATATGTAATAAGAATTGTAATGCATTCTGCTGTCATTAATTTTTTTAAAAAATCAATAACAAATTTTAAAAAGAAATGTACAAAAAAAAAGAAAAAAGAAAGCTGCAATCCCTTTATTAGTTAATGGCTTTACTCAGGGCCACAAAGTAAACCAGTATCAAGGTGCATATGTAGCGCTCTCTCTCCAGAGTGCGTTCCTCTGCTTAAAACTACATAATTAAGAATATAACAACTGAAGAATATAACAAAAATATTAAAACTAGGACCTTGATTCAATATGTCCCAGTAGAACATGTATATACTAGATTTACGAGTTACTTGACTTTTAAAATTTCACATCATTACAGTGATTCAGCCTGTGTGAGAAGCATCAGCATATTTTTAAAAGCATAACACATTCTGCAGATTCCACTTCCTGAGTACAGAAGTGAACTACTTTAAGTAGGAAATTAAAAACCACAATGTAGGAGAACCACAAGTGAAAGAGATTTTAACATTATCTTAAAAAAGTTATAGGAGTGATAGAAGGAATTTGGAGAGAGATGTTAAATCTACAAAAACCCTCATGCTGAAAATAAAGCAATTTAGACATCATACTTAAAGAATAAATAATGATTACTTTTCACATGTATGACATCAGTAAAAGAGTGTCATTCAATTTGTTTTGAATGGACACATTTGGAACTTAGTAGAAACATATCAGAATCTTTTTCTGTCTTTGTTTTAAGGATGTATAAGTAAATATATATATAGCTAAGTTTTCGGTTTGATGCATACCAAAAATTACCCTAAGAATGAATTCACACGCACATGTATAATACTTTTCTCACTTTAGTATGGGATTGACTGGTACTTTCCTGATCACAGGTGACTGCTGTCATTCTGTTCTATAGGACATGCCCTGGATTTAAAGTAGGCCCCTTTTACAGGAGTTCCATCTCTCTTCCTTCCTAACAGATTTTGTGATTGGCTATTTGTATTTCCAAATGTCCCATTGCAAAAAAATTATTCTCCCTCTCTTAACATATGGTTTCCTCTTTTTCTATTTCACAATTCACACATAGTAGAATTAAAAATCACTATTAGTAAATATATTTTATAGATAATAAAAATTTCCTAGACCATAATTATATTTCAGGAAACACATGGCTTTCAAGGGATTTTTCAAGTGAATAATTATTCATTCATTCCAAGTAGTTCCATATGCATAAAGAATATTTTATTGATATGAGGACTACATGGAGATTCAATATCAAAAATGTTTCTTTTGGGGTAAAATAAATACATTATTTTTCCTTTTCCTCTTTTTCTAGGCAGTATGAATTTTGTCACTGAATGTCTTGCAAAATTTCGTTTGACGTCTTGGGAGTTGAGGGTTGTATGATTTACATTTCTCTTTACTAAACTCATCTATTAATGTTTTCGTTATGTGTATATATTCACACATATATATTTCAAAATACTTTAAATTATGTGTGGAATGGAGCAAGATATAAATACTACTATATGAAGCAAATGCTCTTATGAGGCCCTTCCTACATGTCAGCCCAGGTGTCGTATTTCCTGAATGCGTTCCATATGCTACTTAATTTAACAAGATATGATATTTCCTTGCTCCAAAAAATATATGTTTGGGCCCAGCCCCTGAACACAACTTAGCCTTCATAGGCCTATATTTTCGTCTTCAACATGAGGAAGCATGGAGAAATCAGCTGATAATTGTGGGTAGATCAATTAGGAGAGGTGCCTTCAGGACACTTTGGTTAGAGTTGCAGCTCTGATACTCAACATATACCAAAATCTCGGCAACCCTCTTTCATTTTAACTCTCCTTATTTATAAACTAGAGGAGAGTTCCTCTATCACAGAGTTAGCTTAAGATATTCACAGCACAGGAAAAATTACTCAGCAAACTGTAAGCATTATTTTCCATGACAAAATTTAACACAGACTAAATCAACAAGTCAGCAAAAGATAATGTAGTTACTATATCAAGGTTACACAATGGTATTCTGAAGCAATAACATATTTTTTTCTGCTTCAGAGTTTCCATTTATTAACTGGAACTACTTGAATGTATCACTCACCAGAAAGCTGAATCATGTAGACCCATCATTTTCATCAGTTCCTTACTCTTTTTCCTCTCTTTTGTAACATTGTGTGATACAAAATATATAAATGGGGAAAAATAAAGCAAACAGTATAAAATGAACATCTCACTTTGAAAAATGTCTTTAGAAATAAAAGGTAATGTCTTCATATTTATAGCAGTGACTGACATCAACTCATCTGTCACAGAGTGATTTGTTGTGACCTAAAGAAGGATTTAAACAAATATGAATCATTATTTAAGGAACTGAAATTGATGAAATCAGCATCAGTGTTGCAGTTTGTACTTATAACAATTTCAATATTCTACTATTTCTATATAAGATTTTTACATTAGGGGAAAATGAGTGACTAGTAAAATGGACCTCTCTGTAAATTCCTGCAGCTTCCTGTGATTTTAGAACTACTTAAAAACTAAAAGTTTGAAAATACTCTGGAAGCTCAGACAGGAGAAGCAGGAACTTAACGCCAGCCCCTGAAACATAGTGAGACTCTGTCTCAAAATGAAAAAATGGAAAGATCTGGGGATGTTGCTCAGTGGTTAAGCACCCTTAGGTTCAATCCCTAGTACCAAAAAACAAGTTTGAAAATAGGCAGGGTTCACTTGTCTGAACATCTGCTTCATTATATAAACATACGAAAACCTGAATATACATCACTGCTTTGGTTTGAATGGGACCCTTCTATAAATTCACATTGCAACTTCATCACTGTGGTGATATAAGGGGTAGGCCTTTGGGGGAAGTGATTAGATAACTATCCTCATGAATGTGGTACTACCCTCATGGATGAATTAGTGCCTTATCAAGGGCTGTGGGGAACCAACTAAGGCCCTTTCTGCCCTTCTGCTCTTTCACCATGTGAGGACACTTAGATGGTGACATCTGTGAGGAACATAGACTCTCAGCATTTTATAGGTTCCAGAACTGTGAGAAACAAATTTCTGTTCTTTTTAAATCACCCAGTCTCAGGTAGCTGATAAATCACAGCATAAATGGACTAAAAGCATCAACTTTCACAACAATCATGATGCCCTTGGGATTAGTTTACATTGAACATTAGACCTTCTCAGGTGGGTACTTACTTCTATAATAGCAGCATTAATGATAGTCTGCAAAGTCACAAATCCTCTTTCCCAGTATGTGGACAATACACATGAATATTCACCATATATTTCCCAACAATGACCTATAAGCACAAAGAAAAAAATAACCATCAGTATGGGACAAAGACTGTTGGACACTAAGAAGCAAGAATCTAAGAAAAGACAATACAGGGGAGACTTTGCCAGTCAGAATATTTAACTACACAGAAGAAAGTAGCACATGAAAGTTTAAAAAGGTAATTTTATTCATGAAGACCACAGATTCATAGAAGATATTAGAAAACAAAAAGTAAATAAAAGGAAACACTGTGTTCCATGCTATTTCTCAAAATATTAAAAACACCCCAGCCCTACAACTTTCTTTGCACTCAAATGTTCTCCTTTTAGATGGACGTATGGCTCACTTCTTCATCCTGATCTCCTCTCTCAAGTAACTTCATCAAACAGGTCTTTCCTGATAGCTATATATAAGATATATAAAATAGCTCTTGAGTTCTTTATCTTATAACCTGGCTTTGTCATACTTTGTGGTGGGTATGATTTTTCTCCCATCCCCTGTCCCAATTAGCATGAGTAGGAAAGAACTGATTCTACTAGTCCCATTGCTTCTGCTTCCTAGAGGGTCTTCTAATTTTTTGCCCTCTCTCCCTTTCAGCTGCCTCCAGCATCAGCTCAGCCACCTGTCAGCTCACTGGCAGGATTCATTACATTCTCCCTGAGTCCTTTACAATCTATTCTCTGGCTGCATCAGGAATGCTGTCTTAGTCTTGGAAACCTAATCACAACCTTCCTTGCCTCGACTGAAGTACCTCAAGGGCTATCCAATGCTTGAGGTCTATGAGATGCCAGAAGATCCAGCTTCCTCTGCCTATTATACTCCTCTTCAGTATCTTCAAGATCTAATAAGAGATCCCCTTTCTCCCTTCAGGTCTTTCCCATTTACCTTTCCTCTTTCTGTTCCCTGAAAGCAATGCCTTCTGGTCTTGGTTTAAACATCCTTTCCCTAATTCCACAGTTCACCAAGAATACCAGTCTAAGTCCCCACAAGAACCTTTCCTTGTACTTGTCCTTAATTCTCCAACATCTGACTTTCCTGATAAATTGGAATTTCACCTGTCATGGACCCATCAGCAGACCTGTCAGTCTTGATCACACCTGCATCCTTCCAGTCATATACATGCATGCTCAATAGATATATGTTGAATTATTCTACAGGTTTTTTGTTTTTTTGAGAATCAGCTTCTAGTGGGAGGCTAGTTTATCTAGTTTATCTTGGAATAAGTTCAACAATAAATGTTATTTTATTTTCTCCTGTGCCATTGAAAAAATCTATATTGCCCATCCCCACCTGTTCTTATGTTGAAAACATGAAGACAGACATAATCAAATTTTATATGAAAAGTCACCTGTTAAATCATCTCTCAAAAATGGAACAGCATATCCTTGAAAAAATTTTAACTTGTAAGAGAAAGTGTCACTAAAGGTGATTCCCACTGCATGTGGGAAATTCTGGAAAATTACGTCATCCATGTCTTTTTCATTTGGTACCCCAATGATTCTTGTTCCTGTGAATTACAAGGCAAAAATAGACATAGAAAATTGTAATTGAGTTTCCCCAACATAAAATCTGTATTCAACCATCATCACATATTTTTATTAGACTTAACGCTAATATCATTTTCCATTTAAAGCAAACTTGAAATAAAAGTCAAGTGGACATTTTTATTTTAATCCTTTAGATTCTAGAATCAGGAGACATGCATTAGAATTTAAGTGTTTTCTTTTTAAAATGATAAATCATTTTAAAAAGAAAATAATTATATATACAAAAAACGTTATGGTGGGATTAGTCAGCATTAGACAATGAAACTATGAAAAATTGTAGTCATTATACAGCTAAGTATTCCAGATTCCAAATTGTAGTCATTATACAGCTAAGTATTCCAGATTCCAAATTCACTGAAGAAAAGAAATTGTATGACCTTTGTCCTATGCAGGAACTAAGATAACAAGCAACTCTATTTATAACAACCAGAAATTTCACTTGTTAGAAATTATGAATTAAAGAGTAAATAGTCAGACTACACCCAGCTTACACATGAATAAATTACACAGTTTGTTCATCTTGATTACATAATAATGTAATTTAGAATGAAGACCCCTAAAGATGTTTATGAATTATACTATATTCAGAAAGAACAACCTTCAGATTATTCATGTTTTCATAGTTATGAAATTACTGTTCTATAATCAATTCCTAATCTTTTACTTAGTTGCTTGTTTGTTTGTTTGTTTGTGAGCTATACATCTTAATCATTATATTTCCATGTTAAAAACATATGTATTCACCAATGGTTATGTTTCCCCTATTCACTACTCTGCAAATTTGAAATTATAAATCTGTTGTTTCATTACATTCCAATAGGAATGTGGGCCTCCTTAAATCAACTGCCCTCAAAGCTAATAGTTCTGACAAAACAAACAAACAAAAAAAAAAACTAACAAAATTGTATGCTATCTTGATGTTTAATTTGTTAGCAAAATAAACAGTTATCACTGTAACCTCAAATTAATATGTGTACATCTTATCAAAAACTACAACTAATATCAGTAATGCTGTCTTGCCATTAGTACACCTACCTTTCATTAAGGGAGCAAATGCTGTTGTATTCATTATCTGCTGAGTTATATTAGAGACTGGAGTATACACAATCATTATAGAAGAGACATTAAATTTGTCTACCCTTCCCAGATCTTGAGGAGGTATTTCAGGTAATTGGTTATTTTCTTTGACTTCTGAAAGCAGACCCACATACAGTCCTAGCAGTATTGGGAGGCCCCATTCCTATAAAATATTTGACAAAAAGAAGTAAGAAGAAATAGATGAGCTTAGATCATTTTCCCTTAAAATCAGTCCACATCAAAGAACTGTTGAAGACAGATTTCAGTTTTGCCATGTAGTTGGTCTCTCCATTCTCTACTCTTCAGAGCAAGGAGAACCCAATGAATATAAATACCAAGTTAATAGCCACATATATCCTTCTCAGATTCTAGAACTAAACTTTTGCAATAATTCATGAACTACGTCACAAGCCATTAGAAACTAACAGGACACCTAATAGGGTGCTAATCTCTACACACATAGGTAGCTAATTCAAGACTCCAGATAAGTATTCTAGATAGGGTTCATGGGGCAAATGTTTTGTCAGTTCTGATACCCTTGTATCAAAAACTAAAGGAAATAAGAAGGAACTGAGTGTTAAAGACTCACTAGTGGATCAACAATGTCAATAACCAGTGGATCAACAATATCAATAATCACTTCCTCCTTTATATCACGTTAGACTAGGTTCCCCACCTCCCAAAATTAAGTGAGACCAAATGTTTGAGTTCTGGCCAGTGGGATGTGGACAGAACTGAAAACATGCTACTTCCTTGCCATGTTCAGGGACCCTCACACAACCTTCCATACTCTGTCTCAAATCTTCCTTTTCCTCATCTTCTGACTGGATGCAGAAAACTCAGTGAAGGTTTGTAAGCTCTAGTGAGATCTCAAAGTCTCTAGTTGAAGAAGTCTAGGTTTCTGAATGACTGTGTGGAGAAGAGTGTACCACCTACCCAACTCACTTCTCCACTACAACCTTCAGATTGCAATAAGAGTAAAACATAAGCCTTCACAGTTAAGCCACTGAAATCTGAACTAGTCACCTGCAGTTAGCCTGCTGCCTGATGCAAACCCACAGTGGTGTGACGTGATCATAATCTCAGAAAAATCTTTAGGTAGAAAATTAACAGTCTTAAATATGAGACCATGAAGTTAACATTTATTGAAAGCCAATTATTTGGCTCTAAATGGGATAAAGTGGTAGCGTTAACAGTTCCTACAATTTACCACTTAATTAAGTGTGCACTTAATCTCTTTTTAAAGATCTGAATAGTAATTTAGTCTTTACAATTCTAGGTTATTGTTCAAAAACTATTATGAGTTTCTCAATTAAACAAATACAAATAGAGACAACCTAAAAACCAACACATCTGGTCTTCAAATTAAAGAATAACATTAGAAATCATTAAGCAACAAAATAAAACTGGAGAAGGAGACAAACTGTCTTACATACCAATGCACTCTCTCTTTTCATCCTCCATTTCTTAAGAAAATTCTTACACAGAAGAGCTTGAGTTTGCTGATACACACTTGTCTGTTTTATTCTCATTTTGACTCTTCATTAAATAAACAAAGAGAAATAAACCAGAAAAAATAAGCATACTAAGAAAAATCATGATTATATTTTTGAGTAAAATATTTACTGCTTCTAAAAATTGTAAAAAAAGATTTAAAATTGTATTGCAATAATTCATGACTAAAGATTCACCTCACATATATTCACTTTATCTGGGGGAGTGAGAGATGGTGGAGAGGTAGAGTGATTTGTTTTCACATTTTTCAGCAACAGAATTCTACACTTTCTAGAAAAACTATCATTTGAGCTTAGAACCTATAACTTCACTTTTTGACCTTTCATAGCAGAATGATGTGAATAATTAAATTATATCTCTTCCTAATAATAGTCATTTCTTGCTCCTTGCACTTTAAATGAAAATCTCAAAGCTAATCAAATTAATGTCAAAATTCAGATTACTTCAGTTCATGTGAATAATAAGTAACATTCATTAGTTATGACCCCAGTGAAATATTTTCTTATAGTATTTACCTTAAGATTGCAGTGGACAACTTTTAACAAAAGAATCAGGCTGTGGGATCACTATCTGGACTCAAAGTGCATTAAATTGGATTCTGAGACACAAGAAGAATAAAACAATTTCTCTTAAATTTCTCAATTTAGTCCCTGAATAACTCAGGAAACAATCTGTGAAACAAGTTTTAAAAAGAAGAAGAAAATAACAAATTACATGGGAAAGGAATTTCATCCAAATGTTATCAAACAAACAGAAGTCTTTTTTCCCCCAGTTTTTATAATCTCCAAATTTAATTATTCTTTCAAATTTGCATATCAAAATATTTATGCAATTCTCTACTGGTAAGAACAGAAAAAAATTTACTATTTTCCTATATTTTACTGTTATACTTACAGGATAAAAGTTGTTTGGGAAAAAACAGAAAAAATTTAGTCATTAAGTCTTCAACATAAAAACATAGAAGTGTTTGAAAACATCTGAAAATTATGATTTTAACAGTGTCCCACCCACATATTTGGCATACTATAGGAAAAAAAAAAAAGCTTTACTTACTGTCAGGAAATTTTTAAAAAGTCCTCTGGAAATGGCAAATCACAGTTCTCCTTGAACCTAGTGCAACAATTAAAAATTTAAAATGTATTGCTGCTTCCTCATTTATTCCTTAAGTAGGTGGCTACTCCCAGCAGTTCTTATTCAGACTGCCTTCTACAGAGGGGTGTAGTCAAGCCAAGCGGCACATGATGAACTTGTTTTGTTCTCTCTCCTTTTAACCCCTAAACCAATTATTCTGCAGGGAAATGACTGTTCAGTGATTGGTTGAGAATAAAACAGACCCTATGTTTGTTCATCTTGTTTTTCAACTCCAGGGATAGGGGAGAAATGGCAAATAAGGAAAATTATACTAGTTCATCAGACATCATGAGACCAAGACAAAGGAAAGAGTAAGAAAAGAGTAAAAAAAAAAAAAAAAAATACTGACCAAAGTTAAAGTTGTATGAGAAATCTTTATCTTTTTTTCCCCCATGATTGATGGTTAAACATGACTGTCAATTATAAACTTGACCAATTCAGACTAAGCAGGCAAACATGCTGAAGCTGAATTTTTTATTTTTTTGTGTTTATTTTTCTAATAAAGCTATGCAAAAAAAAATGACTATTCTGCCTTCAAGAATCTATTAAGATGGAAAATGAAGAATTAGGAACAAATTTCATTTTTCCATTCTTTTAACAGTAGATAAAGGCATGGTAAGAAGTGTGAACAAACTAACAGTAAATATATTGCCAAGGACTAAAAATCTTAAAAGTTTCAGGAGAATTTCTGAGCATGAATACTAGAAAAAAATAAAAACGGAAAAATATTCAATTCTCATTTCAAAGTCTATCTCTCCGAAAAGAATTACAAACTTTTCTTGACCTGCCATAGTAAATGGCAAAACAGGAAACCAAAGTCCATGTATTGGGAAATCTCAAATATTTGATGTGGCTCCCAACTTACAGATGTTAATAATCATAAAACAGAGATGTTCTGGAGCAAAGGGGGATATGTTTAAAAAAAAGAATAACAACAATTATAATTGCATATTATGCATATATTCCTCTCCTTTGAAATTAGTTCTAATTTTAAAAATAGTCAACAGTGAAAGATTACATGTCTTTTACATTAAAAATTGGCAAAAGCAAAGGTGATAGAGGTGTTTTAAAGGTCTCCTGGGGTGTGAGGAAGGTCACACACATAAATTTTGAATCAAAAATAAAAGAATAATTCAGTGTAGGGCTGTGGATGTGGCTCAAGCGGTGGCGCGCTCACCTGGCATGCGTTTGGCCCGGGTTCGATCCTCAGCACCACATACCAATAAAGATGTTGTGTCTGCCGAAAACTAAAAATAAAATAAATATTTTTAAAAAATTCTCTCTCTCTCTCTCTCTCTCTCTCTCTCTCTCTCTCTCTCTCTCTCCTCTCTCTCTCTTTAAAAAAAATTCAGTGTAAGTCAATTGGAACACAGTTCAGTTTTCTAGTTTTTTATTGTTACAGCTATTCTAAAAAGATTCAGGAATTATTTTTACTCTTGCCTTCCTTACAATCATATTAGTAATATTATTACATCTATAATATCAATTATTGCTTTGATTAAATATATTTTCTAATTTTCTTACTGTTTTTATAGATGCTCTGTCTTTTTCTTTCTTGACCTTTTTATTCTGGTTTATTTTCATTTGGGGAAGACTAATGTCTTCATTTAAATGTGAAGATTGCCCCACAAATGTTGACCTATGATGATGCGGAAGCTCTAGCTTCTGACTAGGAGGACAGAAAATAGTGAGATGGTGACTAGGATAAATCCCCAAACAAAAGTTCAGATACATAGCCAAACTTCAACAACAAAAGAAGAAGAAGAAGAGGAGGAGGAGGAGGAGGAGGAGAAAGTAATGAATATTAAGAAAGAAAGAGAAGAAGGCATATACCCAGATGCTAAAAATGAAAAGGGAAATTTAAATTCCCTTGAACCATGAGTGGCATTGTGGACACTGAGCAGGCCAAGAATATATTAGACCAAGACCCATGGCTCAGAGTCTTAATGTCCCTGTGACTGGATGCTTGACAGGTTGGAAAGCTGGAATCCATGTCCCTGTTTGAATCCAGCATCTTGGCAAGACTGTTCGGTGCTAAAAATACACCAGAAAATTTCATCTACTGCCCCAGGGAGAGCCAGAACATATTTATTGCCCAGTCTCTGTGGTAATAAGGAATGCAAAACACCTACTCAGGTAAAGGAAGCAGGAGAGGAATCGCTCTGCTTGGCAACAGGAAGGGTATCACAGCAGTTAGCATGTGCATGCTGAAGCCAAACTGGGGTCCTAATCCTAGCTCCTCCATGCTCTGGTTGAATGTCCTTATGCAATCAGTTTCTTTCCCTCTCCGTTTTTTCACCCATAAAAATTGAGAAATAGAGTGTTTATATACACAAGCCTTTGTGTGGATCAAATTCATTAATGTAAGTACCATGCCCAGCTAGAATACATAAATATTTAAAAAGAATAATAATAGTTAAAATTAAAATCAATGGATAAATTTTACAGCAGATTAGACAGAGTGGAAGAAAACTCCTCTAGTCCTTCATAAACTATATAATAGGTACTGTGAACTATAGTTGCAAATTGTGCTGTTGAACACTAAAACTTATTCTTTCTGTTTTGATATACAAGTTTTATCCTTCCTCTGTTCCCCCTACCCTCACTTTTCCCAGTCTCTAGTAACCACTACTCTATCTTCAGAGCAACTTTTTTTCAAGCGGTATTTATTTTACTGTGTCTGACTTATTTAATTCAACATGATGGTATGGACTTCAGTTTCATCCATTTTGTTACAAATGACAGAATTCCTTTCTTTCTTTTTTAATTTAGTACTGGGGATTGACCCAAGCACACTAACCACTGAGCCACATCCTCAGGCCTTCTTTATTTGTTTTTATTTTGAAACAGAGTCTTGATAAGGTGCTAGGGCCTCACTAAGTCGCTGAGGCTGCCTTTAAACTTGTGATCCTCCTGCCTCAGCCTCATAAACTGCTGAGATTACAGGCAAGCACCACCCCACTGGATCATTTTTCTTTATGGTTATAACACTCTATTTTAATGAATAGACCATTATTGCTAAATAATATCATAAAAATGATGCATATATGCTACATTTTCTTTATCCATTATCTGTTGATGAGCACCTACGCTTAACTCACATTTTGCTGTTAATATTAGCACTGCAGTAAATATGGGGTTGCAGGTATCTTTTGGGATGTTGGTTTTATTTCCTTTAGGTATTTATCCACAAGTGAAACAGGTGATTCAAATGGTAGAACTATTTGTAGCTTTTTGAGAAACCTCTAGACTGTTCTCCATAATGGCTATATTACTTACATACCCACAAACGGTATATAAAAAGTTCCCTTTTCTCCACATCCTGAGCCAGCATTATTTTTTTGTCTTTTGGACAATGGTCATTCTTCTTGGAGTGAGATGATATTTCATGGCTTTGATGTGCATTTCCCTGATGGCTAGTGATAGTGAGATTTTTTTCATATATTTGTTGGACTTTTTAATTTCTTCATTATAGAAATGGCTATTCAGATAACTTAGACATATTTTAAATGGGTTGTTTGATTTTTGTTAAGTTTTCTGAGTTTCTTATATATTCTAGACTTAATTCTTTGTCACATGAATAATTTGCAAATATTTTCTCTGATTCTGCAGATGCAGATTATTCTGTTTTGTTGATTGTTTCCTTTGCTATAGAGAAACTCCATTAAGGCATAAAGGTATGTTACTACAAATCTACGTTGTTTCCCAGACATGAGGATTTATTACTAGTATAAAAACTGGAGAAAAGGAATGTAGAAGAGATCAGGTGTATGTGTGAAGTAGGGAAGAATTTGAATGGAAGTGGGGGGGTGCAGAAATAAAGCAGTAGAAAATATGATCTAAAAGTATGAGTTAACACCTGTAATCCCAGTGGTTCTGGAGGCTGAAGCAGGAGGATCTCAAGTTCAAAGCCAGCCTCAAAAATTTAGTGAGGCCCTAAGTAACTCAGTGAGACCCTGTTTCTAAATAAAATACAAAATAGGGCTGGGGATGTGGCTCAGTGGCTGAGTACCCCTGAGATTCATCTCCGGTACACCCCCGCCAAAAGAAAGTATAAGTTAAAATATAGGAATAACGATTACCAATGGCTGAGGGAATGCACAGTCATCAGTGTACCAAAAGGGTAACACTTGAGTCTCCATACCTGATTTTTAGCCTCACCCCTTGGGAAGGGGTATTACTCTTCTGGTTTATTCTTTGACCTGATATGAGTAAATGTTACTGGCTGATGAACATCAGTTATCTTCTCTCTTCCTTCATTGGCTCCATTTAAGTAGATATTGTTTCCTCCAAATCCAAGCCCAGCCAAGCCCCAACTAGATCTGCTGAACTCTGGCCATGCCACTGACAAATTTGAATAAACAATAATTGTTTGACATCACTGGGTTTGGAGTGATTTTTTTTAATGTAGTACTTTTCTGGCAATAACTCACTAATATAAGCATTATTTTTTTTTCCACTCAGGGAAACATAAGCTCAATCTTTACTTCTTTGCATTGACATTATCTTAAAATCAGAAAATTTGAGTACATGAAAAAAAATGAATATATTCAATTTCTTTTATAATTTATTGAGTTTCTCTACTGATTAACACATGATGTGGTAAATTAGCAACTGAAGGTACCAAAAGGTTGACTTTCAAATTCCTATCACTGTCATCAGTATCTTAAAATTTTCTCTTTCCCTGTAAAATTTAATGATAAAAATTTTATAAAATAAGATAAATAAGCTACACAAATTTTAAAAAGTATTTCTTTTAAATTCCTCCCTTAGAAATGAAATGTTGGTATCCTCATATTTACTCCAATAAGTGATGTCAGTTTCTCCACCATGGGATAATTTTTGTGAACTAAATTGGGATGTTAACATAATATGTTAACTATAGCGAAAAATGCATTAGAGAACCATAAACTCTTAGTTTCCTTTCATTTCAGTATTTATATATTGAATCATTTTCAAATATGGTGAACTATTAAGATCATTAAAACAATTTTGATGACTTGTGGGATTAACTGACATTAATTATAAGAGTCACCTGAGAAACTATTGAATGTCTATCTTGGGAAATGCACTGTTAGCTGATGGCAAAACAGCAGTCAGCCAGCCTGAAAAACTCCTCGCTCTCATGGACCTTTACACTTTGTGGATTAGCAGGACAAGGAAGGAGAGACATTAAACAACTCACTGCATAGTCAATAATTTAATTATAATTGGGCAACTGTGCTACAGGACAAGCAGAGAAAAATCAGGAGAGGGTTCGCTGAAAAACTGACATCTCTCCTGAGAGCTGAAGGTTGTGATCTTTCCTAACTTAAAAAAAAAAAAAAACAAGGGGGAGAAATGAATTACAGTAGATGAGGTAGAGAGAGAAGATGGGAGGGGAGGGGAGGGGGGATAGTAGAGGATAGGAAAGGCAGCAGAATACAACAGACACTAGTATAGCAATATGTAAAACAGTGGATGTGTAACCGATGTGATGCTGCAATCTGTATCCGGGGTAAAAATGGGAGTTCATAACCCACTTGAATCAAAGTGTGAAATATAATTTGTCAAGAACTATGTAATGTTTTGAACAACCAACAATAAAAATTAAAGAAAAAAAAATTGCATGGGGCAGGGGAGGGGTTAAGATGAAGAAGAAAATTCTGAGCAGAGTGAACAGCATATGCAAAGAAAAGAAGAAGCATAGTACATTACAGAAGAGAAAAGAACTCCTTGCAGGAGAGGCGAATAAATAGAGTACCAATGGGGCTGGAGAATTAAACCACTTCCACAGTTCTGGCAAGAGATGATTATGGTGTGGACTAGTTTGGGTGGCAGAACTAAAGAGAAGTATACAGATTTGAGTTTACGATTAAGAGGCTGGATGATAGATTAGACGTGAGGATTGAGCATAAAACATTTACTGTTTGTCCTTTCCAGGAAAAGTTTTCTGGTCTACTAGTTGAAATAGGGTTATCAGAGTTGTCAGCATATAAATTAGAACTAAAATTATGAAAATGAATGAGAATGTCTGGGGAAAGTGTATAAGATTGAAATAGACAGTCAGGATTGAAACTTGCAGAACTACAGATAAAAAGAAGTGGGAAGGAACAGTTGGGAACGTTGGCAAGAAGACTGAGAAGGAATGATTGGAAAAATATAGGGACACCAAGATAATCCTATGTTATTTAGTTGAAAGATCAAGTAAGACAAAGAATGAAAAAAAATGTCAGTGGATGATTGACATGGCTATTTTACTAGCCTTAGAGAAAAACATGACAGAGACAGAAATCAAAATGAGTTGAGTTAAACGTAAACTTCTATTTTCAAGAAGCTTAGCAGTTACTAGAAGGGAGATAGAGTGGCTGAGAAGGAAATGCGGATGAGGGAAGGATGAGGGAGGGTCTTAATACTGAGTGAAGAAATTAATCATTTTAAATCTTGAAGAGACAAATCTAGAAAAAAGGGAGGGATTAAAGAAATAAGAGACAGAGGCAAAACCCATAGGGCACTCTTCTGATGAGGCTGAGAGTGATGAGAACCAGTGTAGAGGAAGGACATCGGCAATGAGGCAAGAGAAGGCAAAGGATCGGGTTGTGATTGGCAAGTCTACACTTTACAGGGTTTATGTGTGAAGTCGGAGGACATGCCCATGTGACAGCTTCTGTTTTATCTGAGAATGTGTTATGGTTTAGATATGAGGTGTTCCCCAAAATATCCTATGTGAGACAATACAAGAATGTTCAGAGGTGAAATAATCAAGTTATGAGAATCTTAGCAATAGTAGGCATACAATAATTAGAATTAAGAGCTCAGAACAACCCTGGAAATGGGAGTTCAGACACCAAGAAACTAAAGGAAAGATTCACAAAGAGGAAAATACAGAGATCAGGACTGAAATTCTAAGAGAAGAATATGTACAAAAAATAATAATAAAATGGCCAATATTTAGAACTTGAGAGAATGAGGGCAAGTTGCAAGCTAAGATACTGCCCTGCTATCTGACCTGTACAGAGCAGGTCAGAGCCTAGAGTTGACAACAAGGAAGAGCATCTAATGGCAGCAGACTGGACATGAAGAATGGTAGCCAGAGGGTTCACACAGTAATTATAACACTTGGGTATTTTTATTTTTTTTATAAGATACCTACATCAAGCTAATTCAGAGAGAGTTTTAGAAAGAAAAGAAAAAACTTACTACTTACAATCAAGGACCCTGAATTTGTCAACTTTCAGTAACCAATTTCTGGTTTGATTGCATGTACATCTTACATATTCTGAACTATACATTTTAACTATTTTTAAATACCCAACAGTAATGCCTTTTCAATGTCATTGCTAAGCTTGACTTTGAATTTCAAACACAGTTGATCTATTGTCCCCCATTATTACCTAAATTGATGATGACTTAACCCTTAAAAGTTATAAAACTCCTTAATTATAAAATTTAACCTGAAGAGTATTTTTTAAAGATTTAACCTTAGGACAAGTGAAATTAACTTTCTATCATGTAGAATAGGGTCCAGTCTGTTTGTGCTACTCCAATCATACTTCTGAAGTGGATTAAACCTCACTTTCGCAATAATAATGAGTCATAAAGGTACAGATCTCAAGGTTGAGAAGGCTGAGGAGTGCATTTCTGTTTCTGAATCCCCCAACTAAATGGCACAATTTGACACACTTACTATCTAGGTAGCCACTAAATAAAGCAAAGTTAAACATTATAGTCATTCTTAGACTGCCTGAGAACCAAGCTTTTTTAAAATTCATGGTTTCCCATTTATGAAGTAAGTATGTAAGATACATAAAGATAAAAACCAAAAATATTCATTATCTCTAGAGTAAAAGATTTGTAAAAGTGATCCTTCTTTGTTTTCAGTTTGAATTCCAGAGATGATCAATTGAAATAAAAATATGGACAGTTAAATTCATTTGAATAAGTGGTGATATTATGTACAAATTACAATGTTCAGAGAACTTGGCTATATTTCCTTTTTTAATAACCTAAAAGGTAGTTTTTAAAGCCACCAAATATAAAAACAGAATCTAAATTCTAATTTGAGAAAGTAGAAAAGAAGAAACACCTATCTTCATTGAATGAATACAGAGGTATTTTGAAGAGCTCTGTAAGCAAACCACACAGGCATTTTAAAAGAAACCACAGGGAAAAGCAACTTGTTTCCTAATGCTTATTCATTCTCAAGAAGTAAAGCCTTGCAAATCCTCAAAAGGATGTGCAAAGAAGTGCCAGTCTGAAAAATAAATTAATATTATTAATGCAGTTTATTTCTGAGTCTATGCATTTTTCATTTTATTGACACACTAAAACATTATATAACCGAGTTTTTAAAATTAAATCACTCATTAGGACTACAACTTAAAATAGAATAATCTAAAAAGTCAGATTAGTGTAATAATTTGAATAAGGTTGATCAAGCATATAGCATTGGCTATATATCTTACATCTTAGTTACCAATACAAAGGAAAGGTAAAATCAAATTTTGACTTACCACAAGAAAATAAGAGGTGCTTAGAAGGACCTTTGATTCACTGTTTTTTTTGTCCAAGCGTATAACTAAGAATTCTTCAAGGATTCCTCTAGAAATATTTGCTTCCTTTAAATATGTTTTTACTCAGTTTGGTTCGGAAGAAGTCATGGTCCATCTGTAGAAAGTCTACCTCCACATTCTTCACCTGATTAATTGTTCAGTGTGGGTTTTCCCCATGTCCTTCTTCTTGTCCAATTACTCTTCAGAGAGTGGAATGGGTGATTAGCTAAATGTGTCATGCAGTATTTTTTTGTTGTTGTTCTTTCTGACATAAACAATAACAACAAAGGCAATAAGACGATCAAATTAAAAAATATAAAGCCACAGTCCTGGATAGCTACACATTAGCTTTCAATAATTGAAAATTAAAAACAGCGCCAAACAAAGAGCAGATTAAAAAGAAAGTTGGAGAAACAGAGAGGAGAAAATGAGGTCCACATATCTCAGAGATCAGATAACTCACAGGAGAACGTTTCAGCTACCTGCTCTTCAGTTAAATGGCTCCTTATACTGATTGATTTCTATGCGTTAAAAAGTATACAAAGTGTTGCAGGGGAAAGGCACACTCATGTATTGCTGGTGGCACTTCAGATTGGTGCAACCAATCAGGAAAGTTGTGTGGAGATTCCTTAAGAATTTGGAATGGAACCACCATGTGATGCAGCTATCCCACTCCTCCGCCTATACCCAAAGGACATAAAAACAGCATACTACAGTGACACAGCCACATCGATGTTTATAGGAGCATGATTCACAATAGCTAATCTAGGTGCCCTTCAATAGATGAATAGACAAAGAAATTGTGGTGTATATACACAATGGAATATTACTCAGCAATAAAAATGAATAAAAGCATGGCATTTGCAGGTAAATGGATGGAGTTAGAGAATAGCATGCTAAGTGAAGTAAGCCAATCCCATAAATGCAGGTAAATGGATGGAGTTAGAGAATAGCATTCTATCAACCTAACAAAAGAGGTGAAAGACGTATACAATGAAAACTACAGCACCCTAAAGAGAGAAATAGAAGATCTTAGAAGATGGAAAAATATATCCTGTTCATGGATAGGCAGAACTAACATCATCAAAATGGCGATATTACCAAAAGTTCTCTATAGGTTTAATGCAATGCCAATCAAAATCCCAATGGCATTTCTTGTAGAAATAGATAAAGCAATCATGAAATTCACATGGAAAAATAAAAGACTCAGAATAGCAAAAACAATTCTAAACAGGAAGTGTGAATCAGGCAGTATAGCGATACCAGACTTCAAACTATACTACAGAGCAATAGTAACAAAAAAGCATGGTACTGGTACCAAAACAGGCAGGTGGACCAATGGTACAGAATAGAGGACACAGAGACCAATCCACAAAATTACAACTATCTTATATTTGGTAAAGGTGCTAAAAGCATGCAATGGAGGAAGGATAGCATCTTCAACAAATGGTGCTGGGAAAACTGGAAATCCATATGCAACAAAATGAATCCCTTTCTCTCACCATGCACAAAAGTTAACTCAAAATGGATCAAGGAGCTTGATATCAAATCAAAGACTCTGCGTCGGATAGAAGAAAAAGTTGGCTCCAATCTACATATTGTGGGGTCGGGCTCCAAATTCCTTAATAGGACACCCATAGCACAAGAATTAATAACAAGAATCAACAAATGGGACTTACTCAAACTAAAAAGTTTTTTCTCAGCAAGAAAAATAATAAGAAGAGGTAAATAGGGAGCCTATATCCTGGGAACAAATTTTTACCCCTCACACTTCAGATAGAGCCTTAATATCCAGAGTATACAAAGAACTCAAAAAATTAAGCAATAAGAAAACAAATAACTCAATCAACAAATGGGACAAGGACCTGAACAGACACTTCTCAGAGGAGGACATACAATCAATCAACAAGTACATGAAAAAATGCTCACCATCTCTAGCAGTCAGAGAAATGCAAATCAAAACCACCCTAAGATACCATCTCACTCCAGTAAGATTGGCAGCCATTATGAAGTCAAACAACAACAAGTGCTGGCGAGGATGTGGGGAAAAGGGTACACTTCTACATTGCTGATGGGACTGCAAATTGGTGCAGCCAATTTGGAAAGCAGTATGAAGATTCCTTGGAAAGCTGGGAATGGAACCACCATTTGATCCAGCTATTCCTCTTCTTGGACTATTCCCTAAAGACCTTTAAAGAGCGTACTATAGGGATACTGCTACATCGATGTTCATAGCAGCACAATTCACAATAGCTAGACTGTAGAACCAACCTAGATGCCCTTCAATAGATGAATGGATAAAAAAAAAGTGGCATTTATACACAATGGAGTATTACTCTGCACTAAAAAATGACAAAATCATGGAATTTGCAGGAAAATGGATGGCACTAGAGCAGATTATACTAAGTGAAGCTAGCCAATCCCTAAAAAACAAATGCCAAATGTCTTCTTTGATATAAGGAGAACAACTAAGAACAGAGCAGGGAGGAAGAGCATGAGAAGAAGATTAACATTAAACAGGGACGAGAGGTAGGAGGGAAAGGGAGAGAGAAGGGAAATTGCATGGAAATGGAAGGAGACTCTCATTGTTATACAAAATTACATATAAGAGGAAGTGAGGGGAAAGGGGAAAAAAAAACAAGGGGGAGAGAATAGCATTCTAAGTGAAGTAAGCCAATCCCATAAAACTAAATACCAATAATGTTTTCTCTAATAAATGGATGCTAATCCATAATGGGAGAAGGGGCCTCATGGGATGAGTGGAGGGATTTGGAAGGGGCAAAAGGAAGTTAGGATGGAGTGTGGAGGTAGGAAATATGATGGAATGAGACAGCCATCATTACCCTAGGTACATGTGTGATTGCACAGATGGTGTACTTTGTGTACAACCTACTTTGTGTACAACCAGAGAAGTGAAAAATTGCTCCATTTGTGTACAATGAATCAAAAGGCATTCCACTGTCATAACTGATTAGAACAAATAAATAAATAATGTTTTAAAGTATCCAAAGGGTTTAAAATAAACTTTGCCATTTGATGCTCAGAGTAAACCTATGTAATTGGTACTATATTTATAGCCACCATTTTATACATTTGAAAAATGAAACTTGAAGGCAAAGTCATTTGCAGGGCAGAGCCAATAGTTGAGTCCAGAACAGCACCTGGACTCCAAGCCCTCTTGCTGCTACCACTATGAAAATCATATCTATCAAAACAATAATATCTAATAACCATTTTAATAGTTTAGACTAGATGGGCAGAACTTTAATGATTGTGTCACTGTTCTCAGCTGCAGCTACACTGGATGTTCTCAGAATGGTAAATAACCACATTTTATCAACCCTAAAAAACTCACTACATTATTTTAACTATAATTAGTACATTTCTGAGGATACAATAGAAGTTAATATTCATTCATGAAAGTGGAGGACAAAAAATGCATAAAGAACTCAGACTATTCAAATAATTACCATTTGCATTTAAGCATATGAAATGAACATTGACTTTAATTGTATTCTTTCTTTTATTGTTAGTGACATTTGTTGTTCTGTTCTGCTGAAATCATTACTAAAACAAAATCCATGAACTGGAAAACACTAAATATTTTATCTGGCTTAATCCCAGATATTAGTGATAACATTTATGTAATAGATAGAAAAAAACAACTAAAATCATATAACACGGACATACAGTATTTTTAGTAACTAAAGGAAAATTTTCTATTTCCATAATTTTAAGGATTTCAGTCTCTAATATAATACATTTAGAAGTCTGAGTAATATACTACATTTAGAAGTCCGAGATCCACACTGCAAAACTGTCACTCATTGGCTTTATCCCAGGAACCAGGCTGCATAAAATCTCCAGGTCTCTGTGCCTCCTTGATAATAGAATGTAGATCTTTCCAATTCTGAGCCTCTGTACATTGAAAATTGTGCTGTTCTGTAATAGAATCAGAGTGCTGAAATTCTTCAGACTTGGATTACACACAGCCAGGCCAGATTATGTGAGCCCAGCCCTTTATCAAACTCTTCCTACTCTCCATAAGTCCTTAATCCCACTTTTGCACTTTGCTTTCAGCAAATAAAACGACTAAATTAAAGAAAACTTTGAGACCATTTGGTGGGGGCTTTCTTCCACATGTCTCTATGTCATCTTAATTTCCCAAAGAAAATGTTTTTCTAAACTCAACCCCTCAATTCAACCCTTCAATCGGATCCCATCACCTAACTTAAAATCTGGCTCTCCTTGTTATCCCACTTAATTTTATTAACTTCTAATATAATCATTTCTCTCTTCTTGCCTTTTTTCAGACATGCCTACTAATTACCTATGAGGAAGTATTTGTCACTGCCACCCTTCCTAAACTATCTTATTTTAGAAACTAGCTCATTTTACATTCACTGCCCAAATCACCACTGTACTAGTTTCCTAGGGCTACATAACAAAGTGATACAAACTGAGCACCTTGAAACAACAGAAATTTATTCTCTCTCAGTTCTAGAGGCCATGAGTCCAAATTTGAACTGCTTATAGAGCCATTCTCTCTCTCCTGGCTGCTGGTGATTGCTAGCAATCCTGGGCAACCCTTGCATCGACTCCAGAACTCTAATTTCTGTGTGGTAATCACAGGGTATTTTATGGACTATTGAGGCTGCAGACAGTTTTCTACACCTACACACAAGGTGTTGCATCATCCCAGTGATATTGTCAGTAATCTGTTACCTTGATGAGTCCTGCTTCCCTGAATTCTGAAGTATAACACCAGGGAAGCATACTAAGGCAAGTGTAGAGTAGAAAGTAAGAAGCTTTATTTAAAGGATAGTAGAACAGACTTCTCCCAGGAGGAAGAAGGAAGTCCCATCCCTTTTATACATCTAAAGTTTTCTTTGTTCTTTTATATTCTTTCCCTTATCTTGTTCACTTCCCTTCATCCTGTATATGTAACTAGGAGATGGCAGTGGGGAAGTCAAAAGGTGGTAAACAGGTGGGCTAAAGGGGCCAGGGAGGAGTGATCCAGGCAGGAGGGAGGCCCAGGGCGAATTAATTAATATTTCCCTGTCTGTCAGGGGTTGCTTTATTAACAATTCTTTTAGGAAGGGCAGTAAGGACCAGGTTTTGGGGGATATTTGCATTTCAATCTCCCATAGCTATTTTTAATTCTGGCTTCAATGGCCATTTCCTTATGCATGTATATACAGATTCCTCTACATTGGAGCATAGAAAGGACACCTAGAGAGTTCATTAAGGTGCATAAGGAAACGTCTGTTTGCATTTCTTTTTTACCAAATATACTGATTGAGTAATATTTAGTACATGGATGAAAATATATTTAGTACAAGAAATGGTACACACATGCAACGGTTCAGATGTATACTTCTTCAGTTTTGTTAATGCTGTCAACCTGTTGTCAAAAAAAAATGTTTTCATGTAGCTTTAAGCAAGAACATAAGAGCTCCCATTTTCCTAAGTTTTTGCAAATGCTTTCCATTATAAGAATTATTAAAATTTTGAAAATTTATCATGAAATGAGTTTCCATTTATAATTCGAGAATTCACATCTTTATATATTGAATCTTCTCTCACTTAATAGGACAAAACTTCATTTATTTGAGCCACTTTTATATCCTTCAATAAAATGTTTATATTTTACCCTTAACTTTTGCAAGGATATTTCTAGATACCTTTGAGTTTCTATTACTAACGCAATAGTATCTATTTTTAATATATTTCCTAATGAATGTTTGCTTGTATTTAGGAGCAGTATAATTTTATGTTAATTTGAATTTGACTGAACTCTCACTAATTCTAATTTATTTGGATTTTTTTAAACAAGAAATTCATTTATAAATAATGATAGCTTTATGATTACTGTTTCCAAAATTCTTAAAACTCTACCAAAGTGGGATTCCTGGTGCAAGCTTGACTTGTTTTAGTCTCATCCTTGGACTATTCTTTAATTTAGCATCCAGTTCTTCTCAAGGTGCTATGTTATCTTTTGTAGTTTGTATTTTTTCACATCGTCCCCCTTTTCTCCAAATGGTTTTTTGTTTGTTTCATTTTATTTTGGCTTTTGTTTATCTTTCCTTCTTATTCTTTTTAAGAGACATTGTCTCCCTGTGTTGCCCAGGTTGGCCCCAAACTCCTGGGCTCAAGTGATTCTCCTGCCTCAGCCTCCCAAGAAGCTGGGACTACAGGCACATGCTACAACATCCAGCTTGTCATTACTTTAAGAAGCACACAGCTAAACTATGCTCAGATTCCTGATCCACAGAAATTGGGAACGATTAATGTATTTTAAGATGCAAAAGTTTTGGGGTGATTGGTTTGCAGTAGGCTCACTTTCCCAGCACTCCCTCACATCCCATTTCAGAAATTAAAATTTCCTTAACACAATAAAAACAACTTCTAATTATGGGATCTTCTCAAATGTCTTTTCTAAACTGAATGTTCATTTTCAGAAGACCTTCTGGAAAAGACTTCTAAAAAGTTTTCCAAAGTCTGTTCATGAAGAATCTTTCCAATCCTTAGGCCACACACAGCTTCCATTCAGAGGGCTCAGCCTTCTCTGCAATACCTTCCCAGGCCAGGCAATTCTGATGGCTGCTTACATTTGAAAAATCACTGCTCTCACTAATGCTGATTCTCATTTTTCCATTCACTTCCCAACTGATTCACATTACAAGATAAAAAACAAATAGCTACCTCCAGGTACCTTTGGCAACATACACTCTCACATGTACATGGAGGCACATGCACCCAAGAGAGCTATGTATCATACTTATCATACATGTTTGTGTTTAACGAGGGTATTTAATATTTAACAAGTACCATGGGACATTTAACAGGTAAGTCATTTAAACTTCCAGTTCTCTTATTATTCAGCTATAAAGTAAAAGCCTGAAAAAAGAAAAATTCTTAATTTTTAGGGGTTTTAAAAAGATTAAACACAATATACAAGTCTAGTGGTTCTCAAATTTGAGCATGTACAAAGAATCACCAGGAGGATTTGTTAAAATGCAGAGGGCTGAACCACATCCTTGGAGTTTCTGATGTGGTAGATCTGGGGAGAGCTGAGAATCTCCAGTTTTGACAAATGCTAAGCTTATTTTGTTGCTGCTGGTTAATGAGCTTCTAGTGTACAAAAAGTGCATGGAGTAATGGAACAATGCCTTGCACAGAGTAACTATGAATGAAGTTAGTGATTATTCCTAAAGCTTAGTTCTTGCACAGTGAGTTTCTTCTAACAGTGGGAGGAGTTGTTTTAGTTTTCAAATATTCCAATAAAATGACACTTTTGTTTTGATTCATCTTGACACTCCCAGGGGGAATTAGCAATAAAGTCGTTAAATAATGATTTATGCAGAAAAAACTGAATTATCTCAAGTATGTCAGTTCCAATAGTTTTATTATTTGAAGCAAAAGAAGTAAGGAAAAAAAATCAGGCTGGAGAATGTGGCTATACCTTAATTAATAAAGATGATACCCAGCATCACCTTTTGGTGCCAGATTGGAGTGAAAGGGTCCTTTCACCATCTTTGCCCATCCCTGCCCAGTTATTTCAGTTGTCAATAAAATTTTTTGGGGGAAAAGAGCTGATAACAGATAACAGGATTCTCTGACTGCCTGTCATTCAGAGCACTGAGAAGTTTCAGATTCCATTTCTCCTTAAAGTTACCAAAGAAGGGATTCAAGAATGATGATTTAGAAACCCGCCTCAGCTCTTGCCCATTGACAATAGTTGGGGCTGTCTTCTGCCTCATCTCACATTTCTTGTTCTTAGAATGTTGAGAATGTTCTGAACCATCCCCTCCTATTTCCCAGGTGAACTAGCACTTGGGTGGACATTTAGTTCAGGGGATCTCAAGCTCCACCTTCCCAGAATGCATCCCTGGTTCTGACAATGCTCAGACAGCCTTACGTCGCATCTTACCCTTACATTGTTGGGACTAGTTAGTAAGGGGCCTTTTGACACAGCTTTCTAACTGCCATCTGGTGGTCAAGAGTTTCACTTACTTGTCTGCCCCATCTCTCCTAGGACATAGAAAGCACCTGCAGCTTAGCTGCTTCACCTGACATGATTAGAAACTGTCTCCAGGCTACTGAGACATTAAGGGGTGGGTGTGAGTCGACTTTAAGTGTCAGTTAGAAGTAAAATATTTTCAAATAAATAACCTTGTCATCATCACATTTCCAATGTGAGATTCATTCTCTCCCTGCACAGAGCTCTGAATTTAAAACATAAATTTTGTTGTAAATTATTTTAATTTATAACTACACAAGAAGACCAAAATGCTTCCAGTAGCTTTCTATATAATTCAGTTCTCAACTTTTCTCCCAGTGGTCTGCCAGGAAGTTTTGTCTTCTCGGCTGCATGGGAATGTTCATGAGTGCTAACATTCTGGGTTGGCATCTTCCAATAACAATATGTATTATTTTAATGGCCATAACACGAATAGTACAAGTGGAATATTTAAAAGATGCTTTCTTTGAACTTCAAAGTGTAAGGAAGTTGTGCACACATAGATCAGCCACACAGTCTTTATGAAACACTCGTGTTCATCTTGGGCACCTACTTATAATAGTCAAAATGTAGATTTGGAAATAGTGTTTGTTCCCACCAAAAGCAAGTAAAATACTCCCAAATTGGGAACCTCATTAAGAAACTACTTTAAAACAATAGATAGAAACAAGTCAGACACAAAAAGACAAGTATCATCTTATCTCACTCATTTGTTGATCACTAAATATGTTGATCTCATAGATACTGAAAGTGGAATGATGCTTACCAGAGACTGGGAGAATAAAGGGAAGAAAGAGGAGAGACATGTTGATCAATGAATACTAAGTTCAGTTAAATAGGAGCCAGAATTTTTGGTGTGCTATTGAAAATTAGGGTGACCACAGATGACAATAATGCATTTTACACTCATAAAAGCTAGAAAAAGGATTTTTAGAGCATTTATTAGCAAATATTAACTATACAAAGTAATATTCCTTTGCAGCATTTTCATGCATGCTTATGCCATACTTTGATGTTATTCACCCTCCTTGTTGCCCTTATCCCTCCATTCCCACTCCAGCTGGTCTCCTTCCCCTTCCCTAATAGTCTCCCTTCTATTTTTATGTTCTTTAATTTCTATATTCCCCATATGAGTGAAAATACATGATTCTTGCCTGAATCTAACTTATCCCCCTTAACAGGATGATATCCAGTTCCATCCACTTTCCTGCAAATGACATTCTTCTTTATAAATGAATAATATCCACTGTGTATATCTACCTCCTCTTTTACACATTCATCCATTAATGAACATTGAGGCTGAACTTGGCTTCTATGAATAGTGCTGCAATAAGCATGCATATTAATTTCCCTCGGGTTATACACAGGAGTGGTATAGCTGGACCATATGATAGTTCTATTTTTACTTTATTTTGTTGTTTTTGTATTTGCAGTACTGGAGACTGAATTCAGGGGTTCTCTACCATTGTTTACATTCCTAGACTTTTTTTATTTTGTATTCTGAGGCAGGGTCTTGCTAAATCACAGATGCTGGTCTAGAACTTGGCGATTCCCGTGCTGCAACCTCCTGAGCAGCTGGGATGATCAGTGTGTGCCACCATGTCCAACTATTTTTTTCCCCACTGAGGGGTGAACTCCATACTGTTTTCCACAATGGCTATGCTGGTTTACATGCCCACCCACAGTGCATAAGGGTTCCTTTTTCTTCTCACTTTGCCAGCAGTTGTTATTTGTTTGCTTGTTTTCTTGATAATAGCCATTCTGATTGAAGTGATATGAAATCTCAATGCAGTTTTGATTTGTTATTTCCCTGATGACTGCAGATGTTATGCATTTTTTTCATATAATTATTGGCCATTTGTACTTCTTCTTTTCAGAATTATCTGTTCAGATCATTTCTAATTCATTGAATTATTAGTTTCTTTTGAGTTCTTTATGTACTCTGGATACTAATCCTCTGGCACATGAAGAGCTTAGCTAGCTAGCAAATGTTTTTCTCCCATTCTATAGTTTCTCTCTTCACTCTGTTGAGTGTTTCCTTTGCTGTGCAGAAGCTTTTTACTTGGATATAATCCCATTTGTCAATACTTGCCTGAGTTCTATAAGTCCTGTTCAGGAAATCACTGCTTATACCAATATCTTGAAGTGATTCCCCTATGTTTTTCTCTAGTATAATCAGAGTTTCAAATCTTACTTTAAGGTCCTTGGTCCTTTTTGAGGTTTTCTGCACAGGTTAATAGATAGGAATCCAGTTTCAATGTTCTTTCTACATGCAGTTCTCCCAGTGCCATTTGCTAAAAAGGTAAGTCTTTTCTCCAACATGTTTCTGGCTTCTTTGCCAAGAATCAGATTCCTATAGATGTGTGAGTTTATTCCTGGGTCTTCTATTCCATTCCATCGATGTGTGTATTTTTTATGAAAATACCATGATGTTTTTGTTACAGTGACTATTATATTTTTTTGAAATCAGGTATTGCGATGTCTTCAGCGCTGTTCTTTGTGCTTAGGATTGCTTTGGCTATTAAGGGTCTTTCATGCTTCCATATGAATAGTAGTTGTTGTTGTTTGCTGATTCTGCGAAGAATGTCATTGGAATTTTTGTGGGGATTTCATTAAATCTGTCCATCACTTTTGGTAGAATGACATTTTTTAAAATATCACTTCTCCCAATTCATAAACATAGGACTTTTTCCCCCATCTTCTAGTGTCTTAGGAGAAAAAAGATTTTGAACATTTCCACCATAAAAAAATGCTAAATTTTTGAGTAAATAGAGCAAATGCTTAAACTTGATTTAAGCATTACACAATACATACATGTATTGAAATATCACATGGCACCCCATTTATAATCTTTGATTTATATATCAGAAATAGATTTGATTTTGAAAGTAATAACTTCACTAAGACAGATCACAAAATATTCAAAAATTACCTAGATTAACTCAAAACACCACCAAAAGCATTCAAGTATATACACACAGACCCTCAGACAATCTTTGCAGACATAGTCTATCAAGATCTAGTAGAATATACTTATTTAAAAATTAGAATTGAAGCTGGGAGAGGTAGCACCTGCTTGTAATCCCAGTGGCTCAGTAGACTGAGGCAGGAGGATCATGAGTTCAAAGCCAGTCTCAGCAACTTAGCAAGGCCATAAGGAACTTAGCAAGACACTGTCTCTAAATAAAATAAATACATAAATAAATAAAAAAGGCTGGGATATGGCTCAGTGGTTAAGTGCCCCTGGGTTCAATCCCTAGTACCCTCTCCACAAAAAAATTAGAATTGAAAAAAGTCAATCCTTCAAACTTGAATTGTAATAGTTTGAATCTGGAATGTCCCCCAAAGGTTCATCTGTTGAAGATTTGTTCCTCATTGTAAGAATGTTCAGATGTGGGGCTTCTGGGAAATGTTTGGATTATGAGGGCTCTGACCACATCAATGGACTAATCCACTCATAGATTCACAGCTGAATGGCCCATTGGGAGGTGATGGAAACTGGAAGAGGTGGCAGCCTGTTGAAGGGAGTGGGTCCTTGGGGGTATCCCTTTGCGGACAATATTTTATCCCTGGCCCCTTTCTCTCACTCTCTGCTTCCTAGCTGCCATGAGGTGAGCAATCTGCTCTGCCATATACTCCACACCATGATGTTCTTCCTCATTGCAAGCTGACAGTGATGGAACCAAGCAACTATGCATGAAAACCTTAGAAACCGTGAGCCAAAAGAAATCTTTCCTCCTTTACCCTTGTTTTTCTCAGTTTTTCATCACGTAATAAAAAGCTACTATGAGTGAAGCAAAACCAAGAACTCACCTCCATTTGAGCACAGAGTATAAAACATTACTTGTGCATGGGAGGGGGGAAGTGTTAAAGATACATTTACCCTGACACTTTTGGGTAAATGAATCTATTTTTAACAAAACTATATGCATTAAATCAGTGATTTCAAATGGGGATGATTCTGGGAATGTAGCTCAGTGGTAGAGCACTTGCCTTGCATGTATAAGACTCTGGTTTTAATTTCCAAGATCACACACACACACACACACACACACACACACACACAAGTCAAAAGGGGTTGATTTTTGTCCTCACCCCAAGATGTTTGACAGTCTAGAGACATTTTTGGTTGTCACTTGGGAAAGGGTTCTATTGCCATCCAGTGGGAAGAGGCCAGGGATGCTATAAATATTCTACAATGCCCAAGAGGCCACAACAGAGTCTCCAGGCCAAAAATTAATAATTTTGGTGAAAATCACATTTACTAAGAAGAAATCCAGCATACTCTGCACAGCAATGGGGATATGGTAAAATACTATTATTTTCAAGCAGAGAATTATTTGTGTTAGATTTTGATACATCTCTTCTGCAGCACTATATCTTGCCAAGGCCTTCAATGTAGCAGCCACTTCTTGCTCATGAAATCCATGATGTCCTCAGCAGCGTGAATGACTGACATGTTCTGAAATACCCAGTTGATTCAAGTCTCTTTGGAATACAATGACAAGGGTAGAAAACCTTAATATGTAACTTTAGTATAAGAAGTAAATGTATACTTTTGTTACTTACAAAACTAATGCAAAATGTTTGATTCTCTTTCTGCTTGGAGTAGAAAATAAATCATTTCAAAGTCAGTGTTCCATGTGACAGAAGCTCTTGCAAAGATAAAGACAGGCACCTGTAAGCTACTCAACTAGAGCTACTAGTTGAGTTTACAGATTAATGTCAACCTTCAAATCTGATTATTACAAGGACGGGATCAGTATATTAAAATAGAAATATGATAAAGAACACACCCCCACCTCCAGCATCATTAGGTCTTTAAGGGCAGTGTGGGAGACCAACCTCGCACCTGACTTGAGTTAACTCCCCTGCTGGGTGATGTGGCGTCAGGCACCCATGCTGCTAGACTGCCCAGCTCTTCTAGGGTTCGAGTGACTGTGTCTTCCCAGGTGTCTTCCTACAGCCCCGTGGGTGAAGCTATGCTCACCTGTTCCTTTGTAATATAACCCCTTGCCCTATTTAGGATGGAATCTTCCATGGAAGTGTCTTGTGTGTGTCCCCTTCTCTTACTGTGCCCTTGGGTGTGGCCTACCCAGATGTTAGTCAACCTGCTGACAGTGGACATCATGAAGATAGACTCAGCTCCCTGAAACCTGACCCACTGCCTCATTTGAATAGCTTCTCCTCAATAAAAGGAGTCAGCATATGCTAGCGCACGCTCTCTCTCTCTCTCTGTCTCAGTCTTCCTGTGGACCCTTAAGGTCAGAGGAGCTGTCACAGCGACCCCAAAGAAAAAGGTATTTGTATCTCTTGTGTGGTTATATTGAGCAGCCTAGTAGCCCAGTTTACCTAGAGTGACCCCTGAGCCTTTTAGTCGCGAGAACAGAAACCCAGCAGGGTAGTACTAATTTCTTCCATTTTTCCTATTCCCTCTCCCAAAATGAAAGTTTTCATTTCCTCTCTTTGCTGGGGAGAGAACAGTTTCCTATCTGTACTGGGTTGAATAGTGTTTGCTCAAGAGTTACCATCCTGTTAGTCAATTCAAACTAGGATAGACTGATTAGGTTACAGCTCTCCTAATCATTTCACCTCTTGCCAAATCAAATGCAGTAGCCTCCCAATGGATCTCCCTTCTTCCCCCCCTTCAAATCTTGTTTATCTTCAATCCAGCAGTAAAGTTTTCCTGTTCAGATATGGCAAATGATGTCACACCTTTATTCAGAGTCCTCCAATGACCTCTGACCTCACTCATAGTTCGTAACAGGTCCATAGGGCCCCTCTGCTATCTCTTTCTGACCCTTCTTCTATTAGCTTCCCCCTTCATGAGTTGGCTCATCTCACTAGTCCCATTTGTTCTCAGATATGCACGTGCTTTGCCTCAGGGCCTTTGTACCTGTGTTCCCTCTGCCTATAATTCTGTTTTCCTGTGTGCTCTCACATGAGACCGGGTTGCTCTCACCTGCAACACCCAACCTGACTCCCAGAGTCTTGATGTGCCTTTTTATTTCACCATCTAACACAACATATTTTCTATCTAGGTAGGTAGTTTGTTTCACTCTACTTAATAAAAACTCAGAGCAAAATTTTTTGTACAGCGTTTTTGAATAATGTACAGTCCCTGGTGCTTAGAACAGTGTTGATGTATATCAGGCACAGAATATAACATCTAAGAACACATGAACGACAATGAAAAGAATTTGGTTCTGATGATTAAATGCTGCTATGGGTGGGCTTCAAGGACTACCTAGTGCCTTAATTTGGGGAAGATAAATTCTAAAGCTAGTGTATTCAGTATCCATAGTCACACATTTTAGGTTGTATTTCTTTTACCAGCTAAATAAAACCTGTATTTTCATGTTTAAAGACCAGAAGTTCCATTTGGGCTTTGCAGGTAGTTTATTCTTACCCTAGAAAGCAGGTCAGGATGACTTTGCTTTTATTCTTGAATACTTTCAAATTTTCAACTGTGCCACATGTATTACTTACTTATTAAAAAAATTAAAGCATAAAAATAATATCTTTAAAAATTAACAGTGCTAACACTAGAGTTTAGGGTTTTCTACCAATTTGTAAAGCCTGAGTAAGAATAACTTTAATCTTGTTCAATTATAAACTTAAGTATGCATATATTTATGTGAGTTTTTAAATGCAGTCAACAGAAAATGACAAAAAAACTTTAAAATAATTACATAAAAATATAAGTAGTATAATTGGGCCAAAGAAATTACTTGTCATTATATAAGCAAGATAAGTAGTACTCAATAACTTTTCTTCCAACTATATGACAAAAATATATTAATACATAACAATTAGATAAGATGATCCTAAACAATAATGGTATCATTCTGTCAGTGAAATGACCATAATATTGTGGTTAAAGATGTTACAAGCATATAGTTCATCAGTAGGGTTTATGCTTAGCATGTGCAAGGCCCCAGTTTGAATCCCAGTCACTGAAAGAATAAATTATAAAACAATTGTCACACTGTACATAAACAGGTAAAAATGTTATATGTGCTAGTGAAAAGTAAATTTAAAAGAAAAAATTATAAAATAGAAAGGGAAGTAAAATTGCAACCCAGGTGAGGGATTCATTTAGCTAGTATTTAAGAAGATAATGCTGTGGTCAGAACAGAGAAGACAGAAAGTCCTATTATCATGAGTTTTGATGAAATATAACAGTGGAATGAAGTGATACCCTGTTTAAAGGTAAAATATTGGGTTACAAAAACCTGAAACTCGACTGAATTGAGACATAGCTGCAATCTCAAAAACCAAAGTCTGAACCTAAAAGCAGTACTACCTCAACAGCTGTCAGGTCAGTCCTGGAAAGGGACCCAGGCTCTACACCTGTGTGAGAATTGAGTTTATAGACAGGCCTTGATCAGTGCCACACATTATTTAAGCTACCTAATTAGCATCCATATTTTGGTTTCCAGTTATTGAAGGAGAAACTGTGGTACCTCATAGACTTTTTATTAGCATGTGTATTCTAGGAAGGCACATTGTAGGTATGAAGAAAGAAAATATTATACTGATATTTTATTAATGCAAGAATCCTTTATGCAACTGTGCTAGCAAGTCTTGCAATTAGGTAGTTCTATGTATGTTGTCTAGTTTTGAGATGCTTTAAACTTGAAAACTTGATATGCTTAATTTTAAAAGGCAGTGTATTGATTTGCAAGAATTATTTAAGTGCCTGGGAAGAAAATCTGTTCTTTAAAATATTGCCTAAGTGTTTAAAAAAATCAAATTTATTTTTAAAATTCTAAGGAAATAGATAAATTTGTATGTAGTATTAAATAATTGGTAATAATTTAGTATGTTAAATGTTATAAGGTGTAAATGAATGATTCCTTTATATTTGTACAAAATAGTTGAGATAAAAATATCAATAGATAAACCTAATTTATGTTTAAAGACTGAATGTGTGTTAAGAGCAACCCAGGTGCCCATTAACCAATGGAGCGATAAAGAAAATGTGGCATACATTTACATAATAGAGTTTTCCTCAAGCTTAAAGAAGAATGAAATTATGTCATTTCCTGGCAAATGGACGGAACTGGATACCATCATGCTAAGTGATCAAATTATGCTATGTACATATATGAATGTACCACAGTGAATTTCACCTTCATGTAAATCTTTAAGCACCAATTAAAACATATACATATGGATAGAAAGAAGACTAGTAAAGAAGGGAAACATGGGGAGGGAAGAGAGGGAAAAAGGAAGTACTGAGGACTGAAGTAGAGTAAATTATATTTCATGCATGTCAAAATAAACCCCAGTATTTTGTATAACTATATAATGCACTAATAAAAAAATAGAATTTTCTAAATAGGACACTTATTAACAGAATAAAAAACCTCCTTGTTATTGGAAAGAAACATGTATTAATGTTTTTAATAAACACTAGAGGGTTGGGGTTGTGACTAAGTGGTAGAGAACTGGCCTGGAATATGTGAGGCACTAACTTTGATCCTCAGCACCATATAAAAATAAACAAAAATAAAGGTGTTGTGTCCATCTACAACAAAACAGTTCTTTTAAAATAAAAATTAAAAATATACACCAGAAACTTTAACATTGAACACAGTCTATTAAGAAAACAACAAAATAAATTGGTGTACTTTGCAAATAAGAAAATTATCATCAATTGCAAGAAAACATACCTTTCATGAATAAAGCTGAAGCCAACCTTGTTCATTATCTCCGGGTTAGTTTTGTATTCACGTGCAAATGCAATAACATAATTAGAATCATTAAAATTATCTACATGTCCCTGATTCAGATCCACTGCAGACTTTTGATGTAAACTGGAAAAAAAGAGGTATGCCAACAGTATTAGAAGAAATGAAAAAAAAAAAATCATTCCTACCTAGCAAGGAGAGAAAAAAAAAGAAGCAAATCAGTAAGTGTTCTATTACAAACCACAAAAAACACTTAATCTGTTATGCAGCATATGTCCCATTAGTTCTCTGTCCTTCTGTCTCTGACATTTTAAATGTTTGGATTTTCCTTTTTTTAATCTACACATTTTGAAATACGCACATTGTCCACCAAGACAGAGTTGTGATATAAATTCCGATTATGAGGATAATCTTAGTTTATTATTCCTTAATGCAAGGTTGGATTCTTCATGAATGCCAAGTGGTTTATAGTCATGCTGAAAAAGGCAGATGGCCTGGAATATATAAGCAGCTTCCTTCAACTGGGGTCCTCTTTTTACCTTCTGCTGCCTGCAATGGGAAGAAGATAGAAATATTGCTCCTAAAAAGAATTTTAATTTTTTTCATCATTCTGACAATTCTGGAATTGGAATTGCAATAGAATGCATTAAAATTGCAGTAATAAGAACCCACTTTATGATTTTAATTATAATTCTAAACACAAAGCTTTCTCAAGAGCTATATGCCACATTCATCACACCAAATATTAGCTATGTGTGTCTATGTCTACATCTATTATCTACCTACAAAAATGAAAAGAGAGGTATAATGCTTATTGTAAAAATAGTTAAAAGTTTGGAAAAAAAACATCTATATAGAGTAAGAACCCAGGTTATATATTCATATTTATATAGTTCTCCCTCCATGCAGATTTTTTTTTCAGCCCCAATGATTGAATTCAGGGACACTCAGTGCTGAGCTATATCTCCAAGGCTCTTACTTTTATTTCACTATGTATTTTTATTAGTGAGACAGGGTCTTCCTAAGTTGCTAAGGCTGACCTCAAACTTGCAATCTTCTTGCCTCAGCCCCCCAAGTACCTATTTTCTGAATAAACACATACATGCACTCACACATATACACACACTATGTTCATAAAATCATGAATACACTGGGTCTTGAATATGGGTATTTTATGAGTGTTTTTGTCTTATTTTTATGTTTTTCTGAATTTACTAAATTTTCAACACAGAGCATATCTAATCATTATAATTAAAAATAAGTACTATTTTAATAGAAGTAGAAGATGAAATGTCATTTCTTTTACTGTTTGTCTATATTCCTATTATTTCAAATTGACATTGTATCATAGTGCAACTAGCTTAGAAGCACTACAGTTTATCTTTTCTCTTTTATTTGATTGGTGCATAATATTTGCACATATTTGTGAGATAAAGTGTGATGTTTTCATTTATGTACATATTGGGTAGTGATTAACTCAGGATAATTAGCATATCCACTCCTTAACTTCCATCTTTTCTTTATTGTGAATCCATTCTTTTTACTGTTTTTTTTTTTTTAAACTTTGGATTAATTGTGGAGCAAATTCTTTGAGTTTTACCCTGAACTTCTGGGCCTATGTCTTAATGAGATTCAAATGAATTCAGATGTTAAGAATTATCTTTGCATTATAAAGATATGGCTTCATTTTTCATGGAGTTTCTAAATATGAGTTCTTTAAAAATATCTCTAGTAATACATATAATAATTATATTTTAAATTTATTTGATAAAAAATCACAAAGTCCAGTATTTGGAAAAAAAATATAGCCTGTTAATTATAAGTGGAATATTACATAAAGAAGATGTGTTTGTGTTGCCTAAGAAAATATTTTTCCTCTTCTAAATATGAGAAAATGCAGACTGAATCGTACCAATGATCTCTCTCTTTTCATCCCTCACTTTTTAAGACAGTTTTTGCAGAGAAGATCCCATATCAGCTGACCCACACTCCTGCTCATTTTGACCTGTTTATTTTTAAAAAGAGGAAATAAAGTAAGTAAATGTGAAAGTGTAAAATAGAAAACATACTGCAATCAAACAAAAAAAGAGTATAACAGTCTTTTCCAATTGCATAACTAAAGAAATGTTCCAAGGTTTAAGAAAAAAAATGCATTTATACACAATGGAGTATTACTCTGCATTAAAAAATGACAAAATCATAGAATTTACAGGGAAATGGATGGCATTAGAGCAGATTATGCTAAGTGAAACTAGCCAATCCCTAAAAAACAAATGCCAAATGTCTTCTTTGATATAAGGAGAGTAACTAAGAACAGTGTAGGGATGAAGAACAGGAGAAGAAGATTAACATTTAACAGGGATGAGAGGTGGGAGGGAAAGGGAGAGAGAAGGAAAATTGCATGGTAATGGAAGGAGACCCTCAGGGTTATACAGTGGAGGAGGTAGAGAGAGAGGAGGGGAGGGGAGGGGAAAGGTGGGGAGGGGGGAGGGTGGAGGATGGGAAAGGCAGTGGAGCACAACAGACACTAGTATGGCAATTTGTAAATCAATGGATGTGTAACTGATGTGATTCTGCAATCTGTGTATGGGGTGAAGGTGGGAGTTCATAACCCACTTGAATCAAAGTGTGGAATATGATATGTCAAGAAATTTGTAATGTTTTGAACAACCCACAATAAAAAATTTAAAAAGAAAAAAAATGCTCACACTAAGTATTGAAAGAATAAAAGTGAAAACAGGGGCTGGAATTGTGACTCAGCGGTAGAGCACTCACCGGACCGGGTTTGATCCTCAGCACCACATGCAAATAAAGGCATTGTGTTGTGTCCATCTACACCTAAAAAAATAAATGTTAAAAAAAGTGAAAACAATTATGAGGTAACATTTACTCTTCATTGAACTGACAGAAATTAGAGAGCTGATAGTGTAAAATGCTGCTGTCCTCACAACACTTATCAGATAAATTGTTTAGTGTAAAGAACAGAACTTTATGCATTGCTGATGGGGTAGACTTACCTGGTCAGTTAGGTAATTACTTACAAATCCATTACTACTTAGCAGTTTCCTACTATCAAGAAATTCTGCTCCTACATATTTATCTCAAGGAAATTCTCTTATGGGTTCATTAAGACATCTGCACAAAGATTCTCATCATAATGTAGACTATTATGGCATGGGTATTATAAAACAAAAGTTGATGAATACTATTCAGACAGTATTATGTAGAAATCAAGAGTAATGAATACATATCTACCCATAAACATGAAGAAATTTTTAAAATTCGTGCCAATCCAAAAATAAGAGAAAAGAAATGGTTGAGAGTTATATCACAATATTATTTCTATAAATTCACACTATGTGTAATACACATTTTCCTAAAACATCCAGGAACATATGGATCATCATCAAATATAATAGGAAGGCTTTTTTGCTGGTGGAAAGTAAGAATGGAAATCAGATATGAAATGGGGATAGAAGTTAAAGGACATAATAACCCAAACAAGACAGGTACTTTGTGTATCACATACTCAAGAGAATAATTAACTCAACCATTCCTTGATCTTTGAAAATTAAAATGTGAAAAAAATCTCAAGACAACCAGAAGGAAAACACAAGCCCAACAGCATCAAAATCAAAGGAAAGCAGATAGAAAATGAGATGGATATTTTAGAGAATTAGGGCTGGATTTGCCAGCTAAGTAGATGAGCTCCCTCTAATGATGCCATCAAGAGGCTACAACAGCCAGGAACCTTGACTAGCACCAAACTGCAGCATTCCCAGTTAAGAGATCCTGTGGCAAGCTTGGTGTCTAAAAGTAATAAACCTATTGCCCAAGTGACTGCTCTTCTTTCTTCCTGCAAATTACTATATGTGCAAGGAAATATTTATAAATAAAAACAATTGTATCATCTAATTTTTGCAAGTGTGGTTGTTTCTGATTAAGACTTATCTTTTTCCACTACACAACTTGATGTAAATATCAGGAAATAAAAACCTCCACTCACCATTATGGACAAAACATCAAATTCACTTAAATTGTTCTGAATAGGAAATTGCATAATGTAGAAGTAATAAATTGGTTATAACAAGCCAGTAATCTCCCAGGCAGAATCCTTGTTATTAACATTTGTACAACAAATGTAATAAAAAAAATTTTATACATGTAGCATCTTAAACAAGGTCAACAAAAGTATTTCCCTAAGTTTTCTTGATGAAACTATTCTCAAGTCAGTTAAAAACAGTGAAAAGCCCAGAAAATCTCATATTCTCCAACATTTAACATTCATCTGGCAGTGAAACTGAAAACCCACAAAAAAGACTAAGTAATTCAAATATCTTTGGAAATAGCTCAGACTTGCAAAGAAGCAACAGAAAGTAATATTCCTTTCAATTTATCCAATAGACGATTCTATTATATGTGCACTTGTCCAAAAATTTCCATAGGGCAAAATGGAAATTTTTAGTTCTCTAACCTGTTAGTTAGCCACACAATAAAAAAATACTCAGATGATTTGAAAAACAATTTACTGCATTTAAATTATTTTCTTCTAAAGGCTTGGCATCTCTCTTTCTAGTCTTACTTTGTATTTCTAAATACAAAGAATCACAATTTAGAGGTTAACTTACTCTCAAGAAAGCCAAAGCAAAAATCTAGAAGCACAGTTTATTCCCGGGTCTCCATGTCCTAAAGAATTCACATTCCTTTGGATCATTCTACATCGTGGGTTTAATTTCATGTTGAATTGTAAATTGTTCCGTTTTAGACAGAGTTCCGAAGAGGTCTCCATGCAGCCAGACTGCCAAAAGCTCTATGCTCACATAGTGACTCCTGTGCTGTTTTCCATTTCTTTGTCTCCATCCAGTTCCTCTACAGGGAGTTCACAGTTGCAGATGGTTGGCTGAGTTTACAAACATTAGGTACTAAAAGCAAAGGAGAATCTAGCCTTTGTCATTCTCTTTCTCTGTCTCTCTCTTTTTTTCTTTTACATATTGGGCCTTAATGGGTGAGTTAACCCTCAACACAATCTTTAGAATAATGATCAACAAAACATTCAGACAAGGCAGAGCATAGCAAACTGGAGAGGAATTTATTTTTAATGACAAGTATAAATACACAAATCGAGTCAGAAATATCTCAAAACCTTCCACGGTTTCTTAAAAAATGAACCTAGAAGCATGGTGATAAAATTGTTTATTTTTTTTCCAGGCAGAAAAGTAAATGCTGAATTTTCATCTGCATCTCAGTTACATTGCATCTTCAATGGGATAAAAAGTTGAAGAAAGTTTGCAGAATGTCATAAAAAAAAATACCTGTATTCCTAAAGCCTACAGACATATTATTTCTGTAAGAGGCCTCAGGAAACAAGTTATGTCCCCATAGGCAACCACTGGCTTTTAGTATATCCAGTTTCCAGCAATGTTAGAAAAAATTTATACAACTGATAGCTGTCATTCTTTTTTGAGCAGAAGACAAGTCTATCCCAAAATTTCTTGAAATTCATGGAGTTTATCTGGCTAAAAAGGAAGATGAAAAAGAACCATTATCTTTTTGCTTATAGACAATGTCTGTTAAACTCTTGTATGCTAAAATTACTTCCTGAGCACACAGCTGAAGGGAAACAGTAAATGCATACAATTCTTAAAGCAGACTCTTATCTGTGTCCCGTTACTTATCATCTGTTCTTTCAATATTTGTTCAATTATATTTACTCTTCTGTTAATTATATGAGATACAGAAATTTCTCCCCAAGCAAATCTGTAGAAGCATATTGAACTCATCAATCCATGATACAACAATAAACAAACTTTGATTGTTTCTGTATGTCGACTATCTTCTGTAGAGATAAAAACTATCACATATAATAACATTGTTAACATTTTGTGTACAGAAAATATAATTTAGGAAGTTCATGTTTCCTAGAAGAACTTTGTGTCTAAGTTTTTATAAGTCCTGGCTCTTGTCCTCTTTCTGTTCTGAGCTCTGTTTCTTCATGTGTTGGCTTCTTCCTTCATAAGCTCCTTATTGTGTACTCTGTAGCACCATAACAAGGCAAGCTCAACTTTGCTAATCTTCTTTTCAAGATTTTCATGTTTAAGTTACGTGTGATTACTCTTCTAAATAAGCTTTAGAATTGGCTTACTAATTCAAACAAATCTTAGGGCTGGAGATATAGCTTGGTGGCATAGAACTTGCTCAGCATGTGCAAAGTCCCGGATTAGATTGCCAACACTGCAAAAGGGAGAAGCAGAAGGAAGAGGAGGAAGAAAAAGAAGGAGGAAGAGGAGGACAGGGAAGGGGGAGGAGGAGTAAGAAGAAGAAGAGAAAGGGGCCAGGCAAGGTGGCATAGGCCTATAATTCCAGTTACTCAGTGATGGGCATCAGAGGCAGGACTATCACAAGTTCAAATCCAGCCTTAGCAATTTAGAAAGAACTTAAGCCATTTAGGGAGGCCCTGTTTCTAAATAAAAGATAAAAAGGACTAAAGTACTGGGGAATGTGGCTCAACGAAGTGCTCTGGAATCAAACAGGAATCGTAAAACCAAACAAAAACTAACAGAATTTCAAAAATTGAATGTCACTGACTTTTATCACGATTTATTTATTTTACATATATTTCTAGCATCTCCTATGTATAAGAAAAATTTCAATATTTAAATACATATATGCACTAATATATATGTATGATTGATAGATAGATAGATAGATAGATAGATAGGCAAATAGGCAGACAAACTTTTCTTCAGTGCTGTGGATCAAACTCAGAGCCCCATACATGCTAGGCAAATGTCCTGCCACTGAGCTAAATCCCCACCCTCACACTTAAATAGTAACACATTTGATCCACATAGTAGCCCCATGAGGTAGATACTATTATAACTTACCCTGCTTTCTAAATGGGAAGACTGTGGTCTTAGAGTTTAAATAACACTGCAATTCACACAAATAACGAGGAACAGAACTTAGGCTAAAGCCAGATCATTTCCAGAATCTAGAGCTTGTTATGAATGCTATACTTGCAGTCTCATTTGTGTGTCTCTGTTCACTGGATTATTCTCACTTATGTACACACATTTTACAGTTTTTGTGGTACTTTGCAGAAATATTTTCCACTGCGAGAAGCCTTATAAATTTCATGTGATGTTCTTTGTAGCATGTTAAAACATTCCTTTTGGGATCCTTATATATAAATATTCATTCCTTTGGAATCCTTATATATAAATATGTTTTCCTTTGGGATCCTGCATATATATGCTCATTGTATATGCAGAGTACTTGTCACCCTGGGACCTGTGCTCTTCTCAACACTGTGGTACAAGAGCTGGAAAACTTGATTTGCCAAGAAAGAAGAGTGAAGCAGTCCAGCTTCCTGATAGATGCTGAGAACATCTGCTTATTTCCCAGGGGTTTTTACATTCTTGTTTTTCATTCTTTCTCAGACCCAGCTGCACTCCCTGCCTGTGAGTTTAGTCAGGTACCCTCCAAAAATTTCTCTTTTTCCTTAAGGATGTCATCAATAAATCCAATTTGTCCTGTTTTATGCATCTATCCCTTGAAACATCTTTATTCCAACCCTCCACTTCTACCTGTCTTTGCATTTCTCAGGTACATTTTGAGAAATCTCTATCACTTGCCTATGAGATGCAACTCAAAACATTGTAACTGTATTTTTCTTTTGATTTGGTCTACAATTGTTTTGCTTTCCACAGAGAGAAGGTAAGTCCCTAAGATGATGAATCCATTTCCTCCTGACATTTCAAAAGCTCTTCAAGTTTTCCTGTGGTTTTCTACTTCTCCATTTCTTCACTGAGCCTGTTTTCTCTGTTCCTTATTTTAGGTTCCTCTTTATCCCGTCTCTTGCCTGGAAAGTTCTGGATCTATATTTTGGTCAACTGGTGATTACTTTTAACTGTTAATAAGCATATTTGAACCCATATTACTTTAGCAATGTAGAAAACCATTGTATGACAGGCAACTTTCTCTTCAGTCTTTCAGTTCCTCGTAGGATAAGTATTTAGCAGATCTAACTTGAAACCTTAGCTCTGCTCCTCGCCAACTGTGCAAGGCTGGGCTGGGCAAGGGGCTACCCTGGGACCCTGAGTTTGCTCATCTGAGAGACCCAGATCATACAATGGTATCCAGCAAGACTACAATGGTATCCAAACAGCATTCATTTTAGAATTTTAAAAACTTACGATTTAAGGGATGGGGAAAGACAGAGATAAAAAGGCACTGTACCTAGCAGTGAGAGCTTATGCAATAAATGCTAGCTGGACATTGTAGGTATTTTTAAATTTTAACAAAGTGATCGTTAAAAATATGCCACCTTGACAACATACATTTTAGATTTTTTATGATAGCAAGCATATTTTAAAATAATTTTTTAACATGTAAATTTTTAGACTATAATAAACTTATTTTCTACACACACACACACACTCATATACTTGAGATGGGGTTTCACTATGCTGCTCAGGCTGGCCCTGAACTTTTGGGTTAAAGTGATCCTCTTGTCTCAGCCTCCCAAGTAACAGGGACCACAGGTTCTCACCACCACACCCAGCTTTACACCAACATGTTTTTTGACTAGAATACATCTCTCCATATTCTCCACCTATATATATGTATTTCAATTGTTCCGGTGTTTTTAATTTTTGATCCTGACTAAAAATGTCATGTATTATTCACTTTAAAAATAACATGTGTTTGCCTTGTCTCACGTCTACTTATGCTGATAAGAATGCTTATATTCATTAATTTGAGGATTTTTCTTTTTCTCACTAGAACATTAACCACAAGTGTATGAAATTTCACAACAGTGTGCTTACTTGTGTGTGGGGTGTGTGTGTGTGTGTGTGTGTTTCTTCTTTTTTGGGGTGTGTGTGGGTGTGTGTCCTGCATGGTACATTGTGGTTACTTGCAGTCAAAGAACTTGAATCTTTTTAAGGAAATTTTCAGTCAATACTATTGTCAAATATCACTCCCTCCTACTTTCTGTTGTTCTTAGAAGTTTACTGGATATTTGAAATATGACAAATCTCCATTTTTAATGATGGTGGCATGTGATGGACATCATTATTCAAAGTACATGTATAAAGACATGAATTGTTGTAAACATACTTTATATACAAACAGAGACATGAAAAATTGTGCTCTATATGTGTAATAAGAATTGTAATGCATCCCACTGTCATGTATTTAAAAAATAAAATCAATTTTAAAAAGTATAAATTAAAAAATTAAATGTAAAAGCAATCCTTTTTCACACCACATAGAATCACCCTGACATAAAATTTTTATTGAATTACTTTCATTGCTGCCTCGACAGTGCCTTCCTTACCTTGAAAATACAAAGAACTTTTTATCCCCTGGTCCTTGCTCCTCTCTCCACCCTCCTGGCCCTGTCCCCTTCTCCAGATCCAACATGACTGTTTTCAGTGAATGTACCACGGTCTTACTTACATCTCTTTGCTCTCCTAGAATTAAGCCCTACCCTCCTCTGGCCTTTCCCTGGTGAGACATCCCTCTGCCTAGCTCCTACATGTCCTTTGAATTTTAGCTCTGAAATCTCCCTGCCTGTCTCATTCCACATGGATCACATACTGCTCCCAGGTGCTTCCACAGCATTCCATGGCTGTGCTTTTGCAGAATGCACCTCACTTTGTTTTAAACTAATATTTTTTTCTCTCCCACTCCACACTCAGACATCTGAATAATGAAGAACACTCACTGCTGTATTCCTCCCAGAGCTGGGACATGAAAGTTGCTCAAAACCTAGGTCCTGAGCTACAACACTGGATATGAAATAAAGAAGCAAAAAAAAGTATCATTTTTTTCCTCCAGAATCTTTTTTAAAATATTTATTTATTTATTAGTTATAGGTGGATACAATATCTTTATTTTTATATGGTGCTGAGGATCAAACCCGGTGCCTCACGCATGGTAGGCATGCGCTCTACCTCTGAGCCACAACCCCGGCCGGCCCCCCTCCAGAATCTTGATTATGAGAGAAAGAAAGTTTGGATGGTAGCCAAAATGAATTGCTCTGTTCAAGGAAAGGTTTTTTGTTTTTCTTTTTAAATGAAATTTAGAAAGGGAAGTGAAAGGGAAAATGCTGAAAACAAAGGAGAAATCAAGTTACAGATGGAGAGCTTCTTTTTTCAAAGGGGCATGGATAAGTAGGGAGTGGGTCAGAAGCAAGATGAAAGCATAACATTGAAAAGGAGTAGGCTATTTTGTTCTCTATCATAAGAAATAAAGGAAGTTCCAGTGAGAGCTGAGAGAATGTTTAAATACGACGATATAAAGCAAAAGTTTCAACCTTGAGAGTCAAGATATTTTTCTATGAAGAAGGGAGCAAATGTTAAGGGTAGACCAACAGGTGTGCTAAGCAGTTTGAGCAGAGCCTCAGGATTCTAGAAATAGGCATCAACTAGAATGAAAGATTACCTTAGTCATGTGAGGAACTGTGGGTCCTGCTCAAAGTCCTGCTGTGTAGGTAGTGCTACTGAAATTTAAGAATATTTGTAAAATTTTTTCCTAAGTTAATAGCTCAAAACTACATTTCAAAAATTTTCAGTCATTACTTGAAACCAACAATGGATCAGTAAATTATTAAGGGATATGAAACTGATAAATAATGAGACATAAAAACTTCATCAAAAAATGCTTAAAATGAGTAAGGAAAGAAAACATAGTTATCAAACAAGCTGAGTTACTTAAATTCAACTCACCAACATCAACACCAATGGTAATGCAAAATAGCATATAAACTGACACATCCATTGTTAAATTTCATAATAGGTTTGCTATTTATTTCATTATTTTTACCAATGGTAATTTGCTCAGTGCACAAATATGATTTAATATTTTTATTAATATCTGCAAAGTTTGATTTTACAAAGGTCATTAGGTCTATGTATGATAATCTTTTACTCTTGCCTTACTCAATTTTGCTGCCAATGAATTTCTTCTCCTCTTTTGCTAGAGTTGATGTGTAAAGTGATTACATTCCCTGAGCAGAAAGCCTAAATGGAAACCCTGGGAAATTTCAGATCCTTCCCTCTACTAGACCAGGAAATCCACAAGAGTTTTGGCCTTTAATCCTTTCTAACACATATTTGTCTTTCAGATGTTTGATTGAATTAATGTGTGTTAAATTTTGTGACTTTTCTTTTTCTTCATAGAAATCATTTTTTGATTGTTAACATAAGCTCAGTCACTCGGTCATTTTTTAAACTTTCAATGGGAACTGCAAACTAAAATGTATTCAATCATCTAAAAAGATTATTTATACTGAGATTCCATCTCACTGCAGTCAGAATGGCAATCATCAAGAATACAAGCAACAATAAATGTTGACGAGGATGTGGGGAAAAAGGTACATTCATACATTGCTGGTGGGACTCCAAATTGGTGCAACCACTATGGAAAGCAGTATAGAGATTCCATATTGCTAAACCATGAAACCAACCTAGGTGCCTTCAACAGGTAAATGGATAAAGAAACTGTGGAATATATACACAATGGAATATTACTCAGGATTAAAGAAGAATGAAATTATGGCATTTGCTGGTAAATAGATGGAATTGGAGAATATCATGCTAAGTGAAATAAGCCAATCCCAAAGAACCAGAGGTCGAATTTTCTTTGATGTGCGGATGCTAATTCACAATAAGGTAGTGGGGAAAAATAGAGGTATTTTGAACTAGACAGAAGGGAGTTAAAGAAGGGGAGGGGGCATAGGTGTAGGAATGATAGCAGAATGAGTCAGACATTATTACCCTATGTGCATATATGATTACATAACCTTTGCAACTCTACATCATGTACAACCAGAAGAAAGAGAAGTTACACTCCATTTATATATGATGTGTCAAAATGCATTCTACTGTCATGTATAATTAGAACAAATTTTTAAAAACCACCTCACTTCATTAAAAAATAAAAATAAAAGATTGTTTACAATACACAAATCATAAATCTTGTGAACCTACTTGATGAGTACCTTTTGCAAGTTTCCTAGTATACTTGGAGTAAAACTTACAACTGAAGAAGATATAGTGCCAGCTACCTTAAATTTATTATACCTAAATAATATATAGTGTGATTTTAGAATAATTTCTATGCATTCTCAGATTATGCTGATATGAATGTTTTCTTCATAAAGATATGAATAAAATGTTAAGATATAACAAAAATAAACATTGAATTCAAAGAAAAAAATAAATAGTGCAGATGCCAGAAACAAATCAAGTAAACAAAGTTAACTGAATGTGATAGTCCACACCTGTATTTCAGCTACTCAGGTGGCTAAGGCAAGAGGACCACAAGTTCAAGGCCAACCTGGGAAACTTAGGGAAACCCTGTCTCAAAAAAAATAAAAAGGGATAGGATGTAGCTCAGTGAACAAGCACCCTGGGTTCAATCCCTAGTACCACCAAAATAAAAAAGAAAGACAGACAGACAGAAAGAAAGAAAGAAAGAAAGAAAGAAAGAAAGAAAGAAAGAAAGAAAGAAAGAGAAAGGAAGGAGAAAGAAAAATGAAAGAAAACAAAGTTAAAAGAAGATTGCTATTTTAAGCCCAGTAAGTTTTGGAGTGGTATTGAAAAGGCTGATGAATATGCCAGCTAGATTATATTAAATATATTTATTATTATAAATAATTAAGCATAATTCATTATATAGGGATAAGAGATACATATCTTTCCATAAAAAATATGAGACAGCTTTTTTAAATGAATATCTCTGAAAGATCTACTAATAAGAAACCCTTCAAGAAAAAAGAAATCAAACCCAGAAAGAAATAGTTGGATGCTAGAGACTAATCAATATATTTGTAGACTAAATAAATACTTACTGCATAAAATAATGATGACAATGACTAATTTTTCTCAGGGTGGGTGTTGAAGATAGTGAAGATCTATGATATAAAAAAGCAATTACAGCCGGGTGCAGTGACACACACCTGTAATCCCAGCAGCTTGGAAGGCTGAGACAGGAGGATCACAAGTACAGGAGGATCACAAGTTTAAAGCCAGCCTCAGTAACAGAGGAGCTAAGCAAATCAGACTCTAAATAAAATACAAAATAGTGCCAGGGATACGGCTCAGTGATTGAGTGCCCCTGAGTTCAATCCCCTGGTACCAAACAAAACAAAACAATTATAGCAGGGAGAGGCATGATTTGAGCTGAGTACCCTACAAAACATAGTTTAAGATGAGGACAGAGATTCTAGTTAACTTCAAATAACTAATTTAATATAGTAGACACTAGCCCCAGGTGGTGATCTAAATTTAAATTTAATTAAAAAGCCGTAAGATTTAAAATCCAGTTTCTTTAGCTTGGAAGTCATCATTTCTTTCCTTAAAAGAAAAATCTAAGAAAACAGAAAATTGATGTTTCTTGGACCTAAAGAGACTACAGCTTCAGAGCCAATAATAACCCTGAAATCATGGAGACAAGTGAATGCAAAGGACCACACCCAAGATCAGCTTACCTGAGCAGAAGCCACTAGAGTCATAAATTGTTAGGGATGACAGTTTAAGTGGTGATTTTAATTAACTGCTGGAGGCTGTACACATACATTCCTGAAGTCAAAAGTCATGGGATGTCAAGAGTGTCAGGGTGTTACCAGAGGAGAGATAAAGCTATAAGCCTAGAAGGTTCTAGTTCTAGAGATCTGGCACCAAAGTAGGGAGAGAACGGAAGAAATACTCAGGCCTTTCTCTTCTTCCACACTACCATCTCTTTGGCTTCTTCCTAGATCAGCTAAACCCAACTGATATGAATGTATAAGGTACCAACAGCTCCTGAAGAAACAGCAAACTATACATCATTTATCATAGATTTGGAAATATAACTCCTCAGAGGTAATGATGGTACAGGTTGATTATCCCTTATTAGAAATGCTGAGAACCAGAGGGTTTGAGATTTCGGGGGTTTTTTTGTGTCAGATTTTTAAAATATTTGCAAATATATAAAATATATTGGAGATGAGACTCAAGTCTAAGCACAAAATTCACTTATGTTTTATATAAATCTCATGCACTTAGCCTGGAAGCAATTTTGTACAATACTTTTAGTGTGCCTGAGAATTTTGACTGTTATTTGAGGCCAGTAGGAATTTCCCACTAGTATCACCATATTGGTACTCAAAAGTCTTGGATTTTGGAACATTTAGAGTCTCAAGTTTTCAAATAGGTGGTTTTAACCCTACAGGTATAAAATATACAGGTAAAATATTTAATTATATAAAAATCTTATGACATGGATATGGAAAAGTTTGAATAACCTAAACGAACAAGGAATACAAATAACATAAAGTTGAACGAAAACATAAAAACCTGCAACCTTACCATAAATTTGAAAGTAAATTAAATGATTGCAATGGTATGTAAGTAAGTATGTATAACTTTTTAGGAAATTATGTATGCTATATGGTTACAACTGTGTAAAAATGCACTAAGGAAAGAAGGAAATAGTTGGATTTTTGTTTGGAGAAATTGTGGCAATTTTTTATTCAATTATATTTAATTTCTATATTATTTTCCATTATATAAATTTTCCTTATTGAGCATAAAAATATCTTTAAATTATCTGATATGTCACCAGAAAAATAAAGCAGAAAAAAATTTTCAACATTTCAAAAAGTTTTCTTGTGATATACAAAAGGACATAGTTATCTTTAAGGATAAAAATATGTGAAGCTGACATACAGAAGATGTGTGTATATAGATATACTATATGCACATATGCAAAAATAATGGAGAAATGACCTTACAAGAATAGCAAATACCTATAAAACTATTGATGAGGAAGTGAGGGTAATCATAAGAACATCAGATTAGTATTCAAAATTTTAAAATTCTGAACAAATATTATTATAACTCCTCTTGTTTTCAAAAGGTATACTAGAGCTTCTTTTCCAATGTGCATGTTTGTTCATTTTTTTAATTCAAGGGTCTTTTAGTCCTTTTAGTCCTTAACAGTCTTTCCATTACTTTTAAAAGGAATAACTTTTAAATTTATTCATTTATTGACTACACATACAACATATACCTGATCCTGATATCAAATGATCTTTTAAATCATACACACTGCTAATTATTACATAAAATAAATGTTAATAGCACATCAGCCCATTGGGTTTGAGGACTTAGGGTTCATCTGAATAAGAAAGGAGTTTCCATCTCATGGTTGTATCAACTTCTTCATCAACATTTTCAGGCTCTGGCTTCTTAAAAAATTCCAGGAATACCTAAGAGAAGAAAAGAAGGAGAAGGAATAGTCAGGTTGTAAGCTGTCTTCCAAATAAACAGAAAAAAATGCATGTTGCTTGCAAGTAAAATTTACAGAGATGATAGAAAGTCAAATGGCAGACTCACCTTTTCCAGCGTGCACTGAGAGAGGCTATATTCTTCCAGGTTGAAGTTATGTTTAACTGGTGGGAAAAAGGACTAGGTATAGATGCTGACAATTTATTACCAGGATTTTTTCCAAGTCATATGAACTAAATCTGCAAGTTATTAATATAAATATTTTTTTGCAGAAGGATGAAATAATAAACATCATAAAGAGTTAATATAAATGCATACTAAATTCACCTTGATATTAGGGTTTTTTCATACATTGTCTGATAATATGTGTTGTGATATTAGCATATGTGTTTGGGGAACTACACATGTTCCTTTAGGAACTACATCACTGACATATCCTTACTACATAAGGAATATTTTGTTCTTGTTTCACACCCATCTAATACTCCCTTTAGTAGGTTCTGCCACACCAGGTCTCTGCCAGTCTTCTTCACCACAAACTCTGAATGACATCTGTCACTGGATTCACATATTCACATGTTCATGCTTTATCAAGTACAGCCTAAGAATCTCCTACATGAAAGGCGCTCTCAGATGCCAGAAACAGAACAATAAAGAAACAGGCAAAACCCTCTGCCTTTGTATTTGCATCTTAGTGGGGATAATATGGGCATTAATCCATGAACCCTTAAGTATATAACAGAGTAAATTATTATAGTGGCTCTAGAGAAAAAGAAAGCAGATAACTAAATAGGGTGTGCTGGGCACTTTTTTTTAATAGGATGTTCAGGAAGGTCACAGAAATAAGGTGATCGTTGAGCAGAAACCAGAAACAGTGGAGAAGCAGCTTGGATATTTAGGAAGAATTTCAGAATACAAAGTCCTGAGGCAGGAACACTATGTCTGGCAGCATTTAGGAAGAGCCAGGAAGTCCATTGTCTAGAGTGAAAGGAGCACAGCAGAGATTACTTATTATCTCAAGCACAAGGAACCAGGCACAGTTCTAGGTACTCGAAATTAACTTGTTGAATACTCTGAACAACCTGGCAAAGAGGGCACTGATATTATTCCTCATTGTCGAGATGAGCCATCTAGACAGGCAGGTATCAAGCAATTTTTACCTAATGTCTCTTGGGTAGAAAGCAACAGCAGTGGCATGGGAACCAATAAGACTGGCTCTGGACTCTGAACTCTTCACCACTATGCTGTGCTGAGAAATTACACCACACTGGTCTGCTGCTGAGAATGACCCACTTGAAAGCAGAAAAATGATAGCAAGTAGCAAGAGAAATTATGCTCAGTCAGGGAATGGCCTGAGCTATCATTCAAAGCCACAGGAAGGCTGAGAACACCAGCACAGATATGAGGAGGTTGATGGACAAATGGAAGGTTTCTCTATTGCTTTCCTTTTATTAGTGAAATATAAAGCAAGGACATCAACTGAGGGAGGAAAGTGAGAAGGAGGTAGATATGGAAGGAGAAGAGGGGTGAAGCACTCATTAGGACATGTGGTGTGAAGGACTGTGTATAAGTAGGAAAAGCAGGCCACACCAAAGGGCTTTATGAGGGTAATGTTGTGGAGGCCCAGTAAGAATGGTCAAGCATGGCTGTGTGTTTTCACGCAGTTTCCCTTCCTGCACTGCAGATTAACCTCCTTCCAGACAGCTGGATTAATTATTGGTATGATTTGATTGGGAGGGATCCCCTGAAAAACTCATGTGGTAATGCAGAAATATTTAGAGGTGAAATGATTATAAGAGATATAACCTAATCAGTGGATTAATTCATTTGATGGATTATTCACTTGAATGGATTGCTGGGTGGTAATTGTAGTCAGATAGGGTGTGGCCAGAGGAAGTAGGTCACTAGGGGTGTGTCATTGGAGATTATATCTATCCCTGGCTCCTTGCTTTTTGTATTTGCTTCTGGGCTGACACAAGCTGACAGCCCTCCTCCATCAAGCCCTTCCACCATGATGTTCTGCCTCACTGTAGGCCCAGAGCAACGGAATTGGTCCATCATGAACTGAACTTCTGAAACGGTGACCTCAGAATTGAAAATTTCTTCCACTAAATTGTTATTGTCAGGTATTTTGGTCACAGCTATGAAAAGTGACTAACACACCTATCATCATCTACAATTACCATTCTTAAAAATCATGCCCTGCTGGGTCTGTTTAAAAAATATATCATACAACCAATCATCTCCAACTAAATTAAAAGTCTTGATCCTTCAAGACTTTTGTTTAAATATGGTCATTCTTACCTGTTTCTAATTTGTAAAAGGCCTGAGATAGAGGGTAAACATCTGCTATGGGCAGCTTAAAGGTCAACAAGGAAGAAAACCTGGGAACAGGAAAATGTCATCTTCAACTCAGAATCTCCATTGAGGGGAAAGACAAGCATCAAAATAAATACTGCTATTATCACTAACTTCCTTTTTTTAAAACAACATTTTTCTTTTTAAAATAAAAATGATAATTTATCATTCATCAATGGAAAAATTTAATCATTTTTGGTACCTTGCTATTGTAGATTCTTCTAGTAATGATCTGGCATAGTTACATATTATGCTGAGTTTACCCAAACTGTTTACTTGTTACAAAAATATATTCTAAACTTTTCCCTTTGATGAAAGTTCAGACTTGTCACCAGAAAGCTAACTTGTAAACAGAGATTGAAGCTGGGAGAAAGGGACATAAAAGACCTGAAGACTTCACTGGCCTCAAAGGAACAGTCAGAATTGATTTGGGACATCTTGTTTCCATGTACTACTTCTGGTTGCACACTCTCATGCCCTCTTCTCAGCTCTTTCCCAAATAGAGGTTGGTGCTCCCACATGGCCGAAAGGTTGACCACACCCACAGGACAGGCTCCCTACAGACCAGTCCCTGCTCCTTCCATCATACCATCCATGGTCTTCCCATGTATATCAAAACCTCTTGTCTAATCTACGACACCAAAATTCTAAAAACAGGACTGAGTTACATGCCCTGAAGCATACCTTAGATAGTCAATTACATTTGCACTTTGCTAAAATAAAAATAACAATTTTTATATCCTGTTTCTTTGATGTACTTGTCTTAAATTCAGCTCTCACTCAACCATCTTGTCCTCCCCCAATCTCACTCGCGCACTCCCAAGCCTTTTCTAATAAGGAAGAGTCAACAAATCCTTTCCTGAGGTCCCTAACTATGATTTGAAGTGAAATCACAATGAAGTTCTCCCAGAGCAAAAAAGAAACCTGAGGGTAAAGCCCACACCTTTCTTCAAAGTCAGAACCCTTTTCACCTTTCCTGCTGCGCAGCCTGGGGGAAAAGATTCAGAATCTCGGTGTGGATCAAAGGTACTTGAGAAGGCTCCTTCACTTTGAGTTCTAGAATGTAATCTTTGCCAAATTTTCTTTTCAGGTGTTGGATGGAACCAATGCATCTATGGGTAAGAAGGAGAACATGTTGGAAAAAACACTACCACTAACATTTGGATGCAATTCTTCAATTTCCAAGGTAGTGGAAAGGGAAAGGAAAGGCTCCAGCTGCTCACTGCAGTTCTGCCCTTTCCACAGGGATTCTGTGTTAGGTGTCAAGTGCAGGCTCTGGAGTGATACCCACCTCAGCCTTCCAGACACCATGATGGCCACACGGTCACACAGAGCCTCAGCCTCAGCCAGGTAGTGGGTGGTCAAGAGGACACTCTTCTCAGTGTTCTTAACAGCTGCCTGGATTGCCTGCCTGAAGTGATCCAAGACAGTAACAGCATTTAAAACAAAAATACAAAACAACACTGACTGACAGAGAACAAAATAGAGGAGAATTTTTATAGATAATTTTTAAATCTTATCCAGATTCTAATTTAAAAATACCAGGGAAAACTGAATACTATGTTTTGATAACTTAAGGGAAAGTTTTTAATATTTTTAGATATGCTTATCTTATTGTTGTAAAGGTTTTTTAAAAAATTCTCTTTATCTTTTGAAGATACTAACTGAAATATTTATAAAGCAAAAGGGTAAGCTGCCTCATATTTCATTCAAAATACCTGGAAGATAGGGAAAGGAAGTAGAAAAATGTGTATGTGAAAAGTTGGCCTGATATTGATAACTATTGAAACTCAGTGATGGATACAGCAGATTTGTAAATCATTCTTTGTACATTTGCATAAAATTTCCATAACAAAGGAGTTTTTAAAGTTGGAAAAATATTGGATTGTAATAAATATGAAACTATACTGGAAATTTTATTAATCCAAAGAGTAACTCATAGAAAATAAAGTAAGAAGAGGAAAAGACTGAAAAGTTGAATAAACAATTTTATAAATTAAAAGGGGAAGAAAGGAGGGGCTGGAGTTGCAGCTCAGCTGTACAGTGCTTGCCTCACATGTGTGAGGCACTAGGTTTGATTCTCAGCCCCACATATAAATAAGTGAATGAAAGTCCTTCAACAACTTAAACAGTATTTTAAAAGGGGGTACAGAAAGGAAATGATGTCAGTAAATTAACAGTCTCTAGGAAAATAGAGTAGAAGGAGATAATTGTAAACATCTCAAAAATTAAAATATATTCCAAATTAAAATGCCCCAAACTCTAAGACTCCAACAAAATATTTAGGATCTTTTCTAAGCCTAAATACTAGAAAAATATGATGCAGATTTGCAAAATATATGTTTGCTCAATAATATGAATTATCTTTGCTATGGTTTGAATCTTGAATGTCCCCAAAAGCCCATAGGTTAAGGCTTGAACCTAGGGTGGTGCCATTGGGAGGAAGTGGGACCTTTAAGAGGTGGGGCACCTAGTGGGAGTCTTTGTGTCCTTTGCGGCTTGTCTTCCTAAGGAGATTGTGGAACCTCAGCTCCCTTCTTGCTTTCTTGCTTTCTTTGCCCTGGCTTATGAGGTGAGCAGTTTTGCTCAGTCACACGTTTCCACCATGACACGCTGCCTTGCCACAGGCACAAAGCAATGGGGCCAAGTGATCATGCACTGAGCCTCCAAAGAGATGAGCTAAATAAATCTCTTCTCTTCATAAGTTAATTCTCTCAGGTATTTATTATAATGATAGCTGATGAATAACTAACACATGATCTTTCTATTCTTGTGATAAAATAGGTAGGAGAATAACTTTAAAAGGATGAAACGTTTATTTTGGCTCACAGTTTCATAAGTTTCAGTCCATATTCAGTTGGCTCTGTTGCTTTGGGGCCTGTGGCACTGTGGAGAACCATGGCAGGGAGCATGGGATGGAGCAGAGATGACCACCTCATGGTGGCCGGGAAGGACGAAGAGAGACAGGAGAGGCCAGCATCCCAGTATCCCATCCAAGGCCATTCCCCTAATGACCAAACTTTCTTCCCCTAGGTCACACCACTCAATAACATCACAGGTTGGGGACCAAGCCTTCAGGGCCCTTTGGGGGATATTCACGATCCAAACTATAGCAGCAGATTAGGACACAGTCTCCACTGAATCAGACACCAGTAGATTTGAATATTGATTTCCAAGATCAGTTTATAGGCACCACTTCACACAACATTTATACTTATGGCTCTGAGGCTTATGATAATACTCACCAAATCTGTTGCTGCCCTGTTGGATCTATGCCTGTAGAGGGTTCATCCAGAAGCAAGATGGGTGAATTTCCCAGGATGCTCAGCACAAAACATAGCTGCAATGTAGAGAAACACCTCTGTTTGGCTCCATTCCATGCAAGCCCTCAGAAGAACATCAAATATCACATGTACCTTTCTTGTGGTGCCTGATGCTAATTTCTGCACTGGAACATTTAGCTGCTCATACAGGTTGAAAGCATTCACTAGTCTGATAGAAAACAGGATAAATATATAAGGACAATTAGTAATTTCTGGAAAATGCAAGTCTACAATTCTAACAGAACTGAAGGAACATATGGCCATACTATTCTCAAAATGCTAAGTCATGCCCAACACTTTAAGTCATGGTAAAGAAAACAAAACTATTTACTTTGGAACACAATAGTTTTCAACTCAAAAAAAAAAAAAAGAGTTTAAAAAAAAAACTAGAATTCTAGAAATCTGAATGAGAAACTGAAAATGGATGTTTATTCAGTTTCCAGTTTTTTATTAGAAAAACTGAAATGAATGGTTATTCATGATTTCATTAACTTATTCCTTGGCAATAATTTATATAATCATTTTTTTAAATTCCCTCTTTCAGGGATGCAGGAAACCATGTCTTGTCCTTCATTCCTGTTCTACCACCAATGCTCTGAAAAGGTGTAAATGCCTTCCCACTCTCCACTCTTTATTGGTGAGTTCATCATCAATGATACAGCTTCCCTGCCTCTTGGCAAAAAGGAATCGCAGGACCTCTCTGTACCGTGAAATGACAATGGCAGCGTCCTCTTTCTGCAGCCCTTTCACAGTGGCATACACCTCCAGGTGTTCCTTCATTGTCAGGGTGGGCCACAGCACATTCTCCTGAGGACAATACCCCAGGAACTTGACCATGCCATCTCCCTGCTGACCCAGAAATGACTTGCATTCCCCAACTCTCAGTTCCACCTACAAAGGTAAAACAGTTTTAAAAACATGTAGCCTTTTCTCCAGTGGTACAAGTAATCAAAAAACTGACACATAGCTAAAAAATGCCTAAACTGTCAGATCATCAAAGGAATACCCTAGAAATTGCTTCATATTTATTACAGAAAGCATGTACTCTATTAATATAAAATTACATTCTGACATGTAGGGGGCTGGGAGACATAATAAGCTTCAGGGGTTTCCAAGATATTGTGATGAAGAAAAGGTACTTGGTTTCTGGGGACATCCCAACTTCTTTCATAAACCTTTAAATGCCTGGTAAAAGTAATAAAAGAGAAAAAATAAAAATATCTAAAATACAAAAAACTACAGACTTACAATGATATAACCTATATTGATTATGAAATTTCTGTGCTGGGATTAGAAGGCATTTCTTTGCTTCTCAGTACCTGTCCTGCTGTTGGCTTTGTGATCCCAGCTATCATCCTAATAGAAGAACTTTTACCAGCACCATTGGGTCCTAGCAATCCCAAAACTTCACCTGCAAAAAAGAATCAGATTATTAATAGTGGAGGTGAATTCACAGTTTACATAAACCTGTTTCTTCAATGTAATCACATCTGTGCAATAAACCTGTTTATTCAATGTAATCACATCTGTGCAACTGACGGTATCATTTTATAATTTGTAATACATATGTAATCAATGTTGCCAAAACATTAATTCTTGTGATTATATAAAATATTAGCAAAAAGTGTATGAAGTTGATGTCAATACATTTATCTTCATTCACTGAGACATCCTATTTCCATTAATAATGTACCTAAATTGTTTTCTATAGTAGTACAGATATAGTGATTCCTATATATGGGAAGTCAGGGACACTTCATCCCAAATCCAATTGCCCATGTCTAAACTACTGTATCCTTTCTTCCATGCTGATATAAATTCAGGAACAAATAGTAGTCAGCATGTGTATTTTCAAAATATGAATTAAACCATGAAACGGGCCTGCTAAAAGTCCTCCAATTACAGTCCCTAACTTGGAATGAAATATGAATTTCTAACTGTTTTAAAAAGCTTATCCCACGCACCCCACCCATTGTTTGATTTCATCCCTTCTATTCTCAGATGCACCCACTGGCCTCTCTGAGACTCAAATTCTCCTGCTATGTTGATATGAGTCCCTGCCCTTACATTTTCCTCTACCTGGGTACACTTATCTCTTAATGTTTGCATGGCTCACACCTTCTTATCACCAGATCTGACTTTAATGTCACTGCCCCAAAATGTCTTCCCTGACCCTATTCAAACACTGCTCCACATCACATGTCATTTCAAATATTTCAGTTTTCCACATTAACTTACTAGATACCTGACACTTTTCTTTGTAAGTTATTTTTATTTATGAATCCTCTTCTAAGATGTAAAACTTGCTGGGGGAGAAAATTTGCCTACTTTCTTCATAATTCCATTTCCAGATCCTAAAATGACCCCTGGTACACTTAAAAAGCATGTCTAATAAATGAGTGAATGAAGGCCTTTGCAAATTAAAGAATGCTGACAGAATAGATGTTCAGTGGCTATTTCCAAATACAACAGTCAATTCAAAATGTGGTTACGTCAAACCTTTTTTCACACAGAAAGAGATATTTCTTGCTGCTATTTTCTTCTTCCTCTTTGAAAAGCAACTTTTCCTCTGGCCTGCATACTCTTTGTGTAGACAGCTGGCAATTATTACTGGATTCTAGAAAAGATAACAGCATGATGTGTTGTTATGATCTTCCTGCTAGGACCTTTCATGAATTATGTCATAGACAAGACCATATTTTGAAAGAGTAATCCATAATGTTTATTACAAATGTAATATGCATTCATTAGCATGAATAGTGTCCTATTTCTAAATAGACTGAGAAAATATGAATTTCATGGAACACAACTCATGACCTTGCCAGAACAGAGTGGCCAAGCTCATGGAAACATCACGACCTCCAATTCACAGAATGAAAGACTAACCCTTAAAATCTTAATCTCCACTTAGTATTTTATAACAAATCTCACATTAATTATTCAACTCAAGAAGATTTGTTCAGTTTTAAAATGCAAGCACTAATTGTCAAAACTCATTTTCTCAAAAGAAGAATAAAATCATTATGTTTTGTGTTCTTTTATCTTCCAAAGAAGTGTCTGCATATTTAAGGATTAAAAACACACCAAACTCCAAACATTCAAAATGAAAACCAGCATATGGAACTCTAAGTTGGATACTTCTTGGGTATTTCCAATAATATATGCTTTATTTCTTGCTTTTCTACCTCATTTATGTTTGAAGTGGTCAGGGCACTTGATGCTCTCATTCTTTCTGCTTGAACATCTTCATCTTCATCTTCATCTACATGTATTTCTGGATTAGGTGGAACATTTTGAATTTGTGGGGAGATTCTGGAGAAAAATTGAAATGTTACATGTGGTTCTCCACTTGTCAAAGACATATCAAAAGTCAGTGTTTCAGCCAGATGTGGTGGTGCATGCCTGTAATTCCAGCAGTTCAGGAGGCTGAGGCAGGAGGATTGAGAATTCAAAGCCAACCTCAGCAACTCAACAAGGCCTTAAGCAACTCAGCAAGACCCTGTCTCTAAATAAAATATAAAAAGGACTGGAGATGTGACTCAGTGGTTAAGCACCCCTGAATTCAATCCCTGGTACCAAAAGAAAAAAAAAGTCAGTGTCCCTGTAATTTTCCAAGTGTCCTTTCTTTTATTAGACTGGTGGTGATTATAACTGCCAGTGTTTCTTCTGCTTTGCTGAGAACTCCCGTCCCACTAGCCAGAATCCATCTCTTCCAGTAAGTGGATTTGACCTTTCAAACTCATCAGCAAATACTGCTCCTTCCTCTTGACAATGCAACTCATTCTCATGCCTCTGCTTGCTCTCAGCCCATCTTCATCAGGCCCATTGTGTCAACATCTTTCACTGTTCAGTCTTTCCAGAGCCCTCCACTTGTGAAATACTATGAACTACTTTGCTAAATCAATGCATCCTACCTAGTCTGTTCAAGAGTGCACACTCTTGGATGGGCTAATGGTGTGTTTGGGTGCTCGTCATATTTTTGAGAAACTAAAGTCTCCCTCAGCAGCTTAGAGGCCAAGTTCTCCCAGAACTCTGAATTCCTGGCAGTAAACCAGAAATCCATTGATCATAATGCCAAACATCATACTGCTTAGATTGTACACATAAATCCATAATCACAAGCTGATAGTATAGCCACCATCTAGGAATATTAAAGTATGATATCAAATATGAAATTAAAAATATCCCAACCTGAAAACAGGATCTTTTCGTATTACTTTCTGTCCACATTTTAGTTCCATGCATCTTAGAATAAACACCAATAGCAAAGCCTGGACATAAGGCTAAGAGACAAGAAAAGAGTTTTATTTAACATCAGTTCAGAAATGTAACTTAAACATTCATGTGAAATTGGTGGTGTTTGTCAGGTAACATTGTTGTGAATTCTTATAAGTCAGTGGGGAAACCTAGTTATTCAGTCACAATCTGTCTCAGTGAACCTGCCTCCTTTGTTCTGCTCACAACCCATATTCAATCTGTCAGTAAATTCTGCCTGCTTCATCCTCAAAATTATTCATAAGTCAACTACTTCTCACCCCTACTGTGTTATTCCTACCTGGGTCATTATTATTTGTCATCTGGATAATTACAACATGTTCCCACCTGGTCTCTCTCAGCTCCTCTTAACCTAAACATCCCTTCTCACCAGTCACCAGAGCTATTCTTCAATATGTAAGTCTGATTGTACCGCATTGCCTAAGACCCTTCAGACTCCTCCATCACTCAAAGTAGTGTTGGTGTCCTTAGAGTGGCCCAGACTGCTCTGTGTGGCCCCTTCTCCCAACTCTACACTTGTTCCACTGCCTCTGTGACTATCTCTCCTATGACTCTGCCCCTCGATTGCTCTGCTAAACCACACTGGCCTCCCAGATGACCCTGGGACAAACAAAGGTCACTCCTGCCATCTCCTGGAATGTTCTTCTCCAAGCCTTTCCTGGCCACCTGTCTAACACAGTATGTATAATTTAATTAGGTTATCACCTATATACTTCACCCAAATATAAAGTAGAACAGGGATGTCTATGTGTTTGTTTACACCTAGAAAAGTACTGACACAGAGTATTTAAAGATAGTAGTTTTTCTCAATCTAAATTTGCCAATGTAATAATTTTTCCCTTTCAGTCTATTCAACTTTTCCTCTTTCATCTGTAATTCAAAAGATTAAATTTATATTGTATCTGTATTTTTTACAATCTTTCTCAAATTTAATGGGGGCAGTAAACAGGAGAAGCAAAAATTAATTTTATGTTGAATTCTTGTCTTATTCATTCTAGTCATGCATATAAGAAGTAATTCTAAGGTTTAAGATCATATCCAAATGTAATTGATTTATCTAAGACTATATTTAAAATACTTTCAGATCTGGCATATCCCAGACAAGATTAAATAGTTATAGTAAATGACAGCCATTCAAAAGAATATGTAGTAAGGTAATAAGGTCCTCTTACTATTAGGCACACTAGAAGATCAACAGCACTCAGGTGAAATATGAATTCTTGAAATTCTTCATAGTACTCCTCTGCTCTCTGAAAAGGCAAAAAAAAAGGGATGGGGGATAAATGAAAGTTCATCATCTTTACAATTTTCACTTAAATAATATGAAATTTCACAGATTGACTATTTTCTCATTTATCTCAATTCCTCTATGTACATTGGTGACAAATTCCCTGCACAGAAACAGGGGAGTCTCCTATTCAAGTCTTGCTGTTTCTCAATGAGCAGGCAATCTCCTCTCTTCCAATTAAAAAAAAAAAAAAAAACTCTTGGTTTAAAACCAAAACATTTGCCAAAAGCCCATTGAAAGAAAGGCAGAGAGAGGTGTAGGGATTGTGAAAATTTCTGGGAGTTGAGATACCTGTCTTAAGTGTCCCATGGAAGCCTGTTCACAGGGTTACTTCTCCCCACATGGTGACCATTTCCCATCATAATAAATAGCACTATCATGTTATTCTTTCTTCATCAGTCAATTCATTCATAGAGTAACTCATTCCTCCTAATATGTGATAGATCTAGATTAATGGATTTCCCCTTGCTGGTTTCTACTTGTATTTTTTTTAAGGTTCAGATTTTTTTTTTAATTTTTTATTGTTGGTTGTTCAAAACATTACATAGTTCTTGATATATCATATTTCACACTTTGATTCAAGTGGGTTATGAACTCCCATTTTTACCCCGTATACAGATTGCAGAATCACATCAGTTACACATCCATTGATTTACATGTTGCCATACTAGTGTCTGTTGTATTCTGCTGCCTTTCCTATCCTCTACTATCCCCCCTCCCCTCCTCTCCCCTCGCCTCTTCTCTCTCTACTTGTATTTTAAAAGCAAAATGCTTTAAGCAAAGGGCTGAGTTTACAGTCAAGAACTCCAGATATCCCTCAGTTGATGGAGAAGTATTTTTGTTCTGATGCCTTTGCTTCCCTTTGCAGAACATGCTTACTCCCTGCCTCACTCCCTGACACATTAACTCTTAATTATCCTTTAGGAATGTATGGAAACATCAAGTCCCCAGGAGAATTTTGACTTTCCAGAGCACATTGGCTGAACTTTGCATGTTCTCCCTTGGCCCTCTGCCCTTCTCCTTTGTAACCTTTAAGTTTGTTGTGTTCACTTTCTGGAAGTTGATCTTTGTCTCCTCTAAACTCTGAAAGAAAGGACTATGGGATCTTGTTCATCAGGTGTCCTAATGCTTAGCAGAATAGTGTTTGATACCTGTTTTTGAATACCTAGATGGTATGGTGCATGAATTTATCCTCAGAGTGGATAATGAATACCCATTGACCCAGAGAGCTCTTTTAAATCTGATGTTAGATTTCAATAGCATTTAATGGGGCATATATTTTTGCAAAGTGCATAGGAGAAGGCTTTTTTAACAGCTTTATGAGGATCAATTTTCATGCCATAATATTTACCCATTTTAAGTGCACAACTCCAGGATGTTTTGTAAGTTTACAAAGCTGTGGAGAATCATACTTCAAGTTTAGAACATTTTAGTCATCCCAAAGAAATACCTCATGGTCATTTGCTATCACTTCCAATTCAAACTAATCCACTTTCTATCCTTGTAGATCTTGAAGAAGCTCTTCCATAAGGCTACATATTCATTATTAAGGGCAAAGATGGTAAGACTTCTTACATTTTCCAGGAAGATAAGAAATACTTCCAAGGTCGATGATGGAAGTAACACCATGCTGACAATGATCATAGTTAGCTTGAAGTCATTGATAAAAATGATGTAAGGCATGAAGTTCAAGACCTACAAGGGAAGTCCAATGGTATTACATCAGACACACTCTGCCCATATTCACTTGAGAAATAATTTAAGATGTAGATGTTCTTATCACATATGTCATAATTTTTCCATATGCAAACATAATTACATGCTATCACTATGCCTCCTTCCAGAGAGAGAAGGGGAAAAGAAGCTTTTGTTAATGAGAACATACATGAATTTTAGCTTCCCAACAGAAAATGTTTTAATTTTATTTTTGTTAACATGTATTAATTGCACATATTAAGTTCAGTATAAACTTTGTTTTTCTTTTCCTGCCTTTTTTTTTGGTCCTGGGATTTATCCCAGGACCCAGAGTCTCACTCATGTTAAACATGTGTTCTACAACTGAGCTACACCCACAGCCCCAGTGGTATTTTAGCACATGAATATGGCACGTACTGCCTAATCAGGGGAATAATCCCTTATGTTTGGAGCCTTTGAACTCCTCTCTTCTAGATATTCATAAAATACTTAATATTGTTGAGAACTTTAGTCAACCTACTGAGCTGTTGAACACCACAAGTTATTCTGTTTTGGTCCCTGCTACCCAAACTTCTTTTATTTTCCCTCCTCCATTTCTCATCCTTCCCAACCTCCAGTAATCACTAACTTTCATTCAAAGCAACTATTTTTTTAGCTTCTACATATGAGAAAGAACATATGCCATTTGTTTTTCTGTGTCTGGCTTATTCACTCAACACACTGTCCTCAAGGTTTATCCATTTTGCTGCAAATAAAAAGATTTCATTGCTTTTTATTTTTTGGTATCAAAAATTGAACCCAGGGCATTTTAAAACTAACCCTCCCTCATCCCTTTTTTATTTTGAGACAAAGTCTCACCAGTTTGCTTAGGGCCTTGCTAAATTGCTCAGGCTGGCTTTGAACTTGATATCCTACTGCCTGAACCTCTCCAGCTGCTGGAATTATAGGCATGCACCACCTCATCCACCTATGAAATAGTTTTGACTAGCATTCCCCTGATGGATGATGAGTCTCTTTCTTTCTTTCTCTCTCTTTCTTTCTTTCTGGCATATTTGTTGTCTATTTGTATGCTTTTGAGAAGTATATGTTCATATCATTCACCCATTTTTTTATTTGATTACTTGTTATTTTGTTGTGAAATTTTTTGAGTTCCTTATATATTCTGGATATTAATCCTGTGTCTTTTTTATATGATCCTAAAAACATTTAAAAAAATGAAGAAACTTCTGCACCACAAAGGGAACAATCAACAAAGCAAGAAGATGTTTATAGAGTGGGGGAAAATATTTGCCAACTATAGTCTCACAAGAAAATTTCTAATAGATGAAGAGATTGAAGATTAAGGGGAGGGCTGAGGATGTGGCTCAAGCAGTAGCGCGCTCGCCTGGCATGCGTGCGGCCCGGGTTGGATCCTCAGCACCACGTAAAAACAAAGATGTTGTGTCCGCCGAAAACTAAAAAATAAATATTAAAAAATTCTCTCTCTCTCTCTCTTAAAAAAAAAGAAGATTAAGGGGATATTTAAAATGACCAAATAGACTTCCTGACCCAGTATTCAATTCAACCCAAGATAACAGGATAAAAAGAGGAATGGGCTTTTTAAAGCTAAGGTAACATAGTAATATGTAAATCCTGTATAAATTGAAAGTTACATGGGCAGTTATTTTAAAAATCCATCTTACTATTTTGCCTCTCACCAAACTATCACAAAGCTTTGCCATTGTCCTGCCTAATACATTTCGCCCCAGTTCCAAGTAAGTGCTTTTTCTGAGATTGTGCATTTTCATAGCAATAGACTCATTTTCTTTTAGAATACTGGTAAATGGGAGAAGGGGATAAAAATAACTTTTTATTTTTCTGTTTTGAGGATCAATTTATCAGCCAACAAATATGTATTAACCATTAAATCAAACCTCTGCTAGATCTAGTAATGTACTATTTGAATAAAAATTCTAATCTCTAGGTTCACTGAATATTACATAAATGCCAGGAATGAAGAAAGCCTGAATTACTTACTATAATCCTTACAATTACTCTATAATGTACAACTGTTATTCTTTTATTTATAAATGAGAAATCTAGGGTTCAGAGATGTTAGAGATGGTCAGACACTAAGAGATGTTAGGGTTTAAAACCACACAGCAAATGCAAGATTGAAGTTCAAAACTCTAGGTGTAGATTTTGTAAGTTTTAATGTCTTAGACTTATGTTTAAGTTTTCATTTAGAAACAGGTGAGACTAGGATGAGTTTTTGTTCTAGTGTTGCCAGGAAGCTCCATAACATAAAGTATCTATACACTCAATAGTATATTTTATATTTCAGGTTTTCTATGAAGTTCTTTATGAACTCTGTTGATAGGGTTGTAACTAAATTATTTAGGAACATCACTAACTCGATACCGAGTTACCTTTGTCCTCCTTTCGACGGTGCAGTTTTAAAGTACAGGTTTAAGTACCCCTTATCTGAAATTCTTGGGACCAGAAATGTTTGGGTTTGGAGCATTTTGGATTTTGAATTTTAACTTCTATTGTTAAGACAAGTTGCTTAAGACAAACGTGACTATGTGTGACATTACATCGACAGTTTAGAAATAACTATGTCTCTAGTGTGTATGTATAATAATGTATGTATACTTACAATATAGAAGCAAAACCACCAGAGGCTACTATTTTTTCTACTCTTACGAAAAATAAATGATATCACATATGTCAGGAAGATAAGAGAAGCTGAATAACCAAGTGATACAACAACCTGAAGAAATACAAAATATATCATAATCAAAAAATGAAATATTATCTGAAGAAAAAAATCACATTACAAATATATTAAAAATATGTTGTTGCACATAAACTTTACAAGCATTTTTTTTTGGTTTATGGTAAAATAAAGATGTAATTACCATTATTATAGAAAATATTAATTTTTAAAAAAATTATTAATTACCTTATAAAATTTGATCTATTTAATATGCTACTTACCATAGCAAATAAACCTTGACTTGAAATATAAATTTCCATCATGTTTGTTATGTAGATGATTAAATACATTAAAAGGAGAATTAAATTGAAGAGGTTAATATCCACCACTGCCTGCCCACACCAGTAAGCAGAGGGGTAGAGGCCTGAAATCCATAGCTGAGAACTAGCTTTCTTCTGATGAGAGAACACAGGATATATATAGGTTCAAATAAAATCCAAATACAAAAAAAAATATTGAAAGTATTTTTAAGATATATAATCTAACCTAATATTTAAAAAATAACATGTAATATATATATATATATATATATATATATATATATATAAAGTTATTATACTATATGTGTGTATAAATATGTGTGTGTTTACTGTTTGCATACTGTATATATGTGTACATATGTGGGGGTGTATGTTTACTGTTTGCATACTGTGTGTTTATAGTTTACATATTGTTCAGGAAACTGAGGTCTACAGTTACATAAAGGCGACTTTTTAAAAAAAATGTACTTTGTTTTATTAGGTAGACTTGATTAATATCACTTTTCTATTCGTTATTCAGATATTTTCTCAAAGCATTAAGCTCCTTCCAAAGACATGTCTTGTGACTTGAAAATTTTATATATATATTTCCATAGAGTTACTGGTTCAAGATGATGAAAGCAGACTTATCTAAATCTTATTTTCAGGTTTTGTTTGGTTAATGAGAATAATTAAACACAAATACAATATAAAATTGCATTTACAGAATGCAGAGGAAACACAAGTCTTAAATATGGTCTTCAATTTCAACATCAATGATTTCCTCCTGAGTTAGGAAATAATGTAGTCCAAAGATTTTTTTATAATATTGCCCTCTAAAGGTTTACGTCAAGTGTAAAAAATCATTGTACTTATGCCAAAAAGTTGAAGTAAAAAGTGTTTTGCATTTTTAAAAGTAAGATTTCTGACTTGCTAGAAATAATGATTAACAATGTTACCCAAAGTAGAGTTAAGTGTTTTTCTCACAGGAAAACATTTTGAACACACAATATTAAAACACAATTACTTAAATCCCTGAACTTCCCTTCTTTCTCTTACTTTGTGATCACTCACACTGCTCATGGCAATGTAAGGAGAAAGGCAGCACACAACAAAAATCATGAACGGAGAACTTTCCGGCAACCCAGTCCAGATGTACAGATGGTTCTGGAAGCAAAAACGTAATAGTAAATTTTTTCATGAAACATATACTAATAATCAAAGAATATGCTTTTTGAAATATTGAGAAGTCAAAATATAGTTCTAGTTCACAGTCATCCAAGAAGGGAAAGTGATTTCTTGTTACTTGACATGGGGCTTCAACTCCAAGAAAAACACAAGTCAGAAATGATTTAGGTCTCACTTTTGGGTATACATCCAAAAGAACATAAAGCAGGGTTTTTAAGAGGTACATGCACACTACGTTGATAGCACCATTACTTCCAATAGTCAAGAGATGGAACCAACCCAAATGTCTACCAGTGCATATATGGATAAATAAAACATGGTATATATACATACGATAAAACATTATTCAGCTCTAAAAAGGAAGAAAATCTGTCACATGCTACAACATGGATGAACATGGAGGACATTATGCTATGTGAAATAAATCAGTCAAGAAGAGACAAATATTAAGGTATTTAAAGTAGTCAAATTCATAGAAATAGAAAGTAGAGTGATGGTTCCTCCCCAGGAGCAGGAGAGGAGATAGGAATAGGAACTGTTTGATGGACAGTTTTACTTCCACCAGACATAAAAGTTCTAGAACTTTATTTCACAACAATGTGGATGTATTTAATACTAGTGATTTGTATGCTTTAAATGATTATTATAGTCAGTTTTATATTATGTGTTTTTACCATGATGAAAAACAATAATTTGTGAATTGTGACTCTTCATTAACAGAAAACTCAGGCCTAGGCAACATGTCTTTCTCAGCAAACCACAGATGGGTATGTGAAGTCCTTAGCAACAGGGAGGATACATTCTCTAGCACAGAGCTGAAAAGGAAAGTTGGTTCCAATGAATGCATCTTTGAAGAGATAAAATTTAAATCACTACCCCCTAATCAGTGTCTGTCTGAGACTGGGCCCTGTGCCCAAGCAGCATACAGGACTATCTCATGGATAAAATTAGAGGGGAGCAACACAAGTCTGTCTCAGAATAATTCTCCAATTCTCAAATTTTAAGATTTTGGAATCTGTGTCTATAAATTCCAATTTTTCTCCAAGTGGGAAAATGCATTACTGTCATCATAGGAATGAAGGAGTATGCAACTGGGGGATGGGGTGTGATTAAGAGAGTAGCCATGGAATTTAGGTCCATTTTGATCCTGAGCAAACAGGCAAAGACATGAGAAAACTGAATAACCAAGAGAGGGTAACTGTCCCACCCACTGGTTCCACTTTCAGACGAGTTCCCTTCAGACACTTCTGTGCTAAACCATCCTGTATTCCCCCTGATCACATTCAACTCATGGATGTAGACATACATCACTCACCTCTCAAGTCTATTCCATTCTCATTCTCCCCATTACCTACAGAAAATCTGCACTTGAGTGTAACAACCATGCAATGGAGCCAAAATGGAACTCAACACCTTTGTCATAAAGTGGAATTTCCTTTTAACTGGTACATTTTTAATGCTGCTGATTTTTCTTTCGAACTTTTGGTGTGAAACATTTGGAATCAGTTTCAAGAGATCCCTTTGGTATCAACCAGAAAACTATAAAATCTTAAATACTTATTATTTTCTAATAATCATGCATTGGTTATATGGGGGATCATCATCCAAGAAGAATGATGAAATGGGGAAGCCACTGTCACTTCTGGGCTTCAAGGGAAAAGGAAGGAGGTGATATTACTGGAGCCCAATGTGGAAGGCCCTCTGCTCTTCTATCTCCAACCATTGTTTTCTCTATTGTCTGAAGACAGGCTGTAGCCAAAATCCCAGAAGCTCAACTCATCGGTATTAGACATCTTTGCAACACAGAGGAACTATGGTTACATGAAGGAAGGCATCAGAAAGCATTACATCCCAGGACTGGCAAATTCTCCTTCATGTTAGTCAATCTACTCACTTAGTCAAGGGAGTTTCCATTAGTAAATTATATTAAATTTATAAAATGAAAGCAGCGTGACAAAAGCTCCTGATTTCTAATTCAGTATTTTCTGTCTCTGTCTCCTCTTTAATGTACTTCCTGGAATGTCTCTACAACTTCCACAGCATCCCTCCCCCAGGAGAATATGAAAAAATATTCAAAAGTATTCACCAATGATTTCTCTGATGATAACTTAGCAATAAAAAATATTTTATTTGATAAAACATGTTTAAAATGTTAGGACACAATAGTAATTTTTAGGGTGAATAATTAAATATAAATATTTAAACCTTAAAGAAGAAAAACATAGGTTACTTATCAAATTCTTAATTTCAGGATCACTAAATTCAATATTTACCCATGAAAATGGACTTCTCTCAATCCGAATATGCTGTGAATGATTCAACATCTGAAGTAGCCCATTGCTGATAATATTCACGAGGATAGGAAAGCAGTGCAACCTCTTGGTATTACACACAACTGAAAATCTATAATCCTTAAAATAAACAAAAACAACATCAATAAAGTTAATTCTAAGACCTTAAAGAACAAAGGTACAGTTTTTATATGTAAGAAGCTGGAGTGTCACATTCCAGCTATGTGTCCATCTTCAAGTTAACGAACTTTCATGAGCATAAGTTTCCTCATCTGTGAGAGAGGATACTAAATGGGTCATTACATGATTTAATGTGATTATATATAAAAGGCCCTAGCACAGTGGGTAGTGCAGAGTCAGAATCCACTTCATACAAATTTTTATTGGTTTTGCTAAATAGCTATGATTTTGTCTCCATTGTCTTGATGAGGAGATCTCAGTGGAGTTTAAAAGTTGCCTGGACAAGGAATCACTGGCAGTTTATGAGCAAGAAAAGGAATTTTATCATAGCAGGTGATAAACATGGAGTTTATTAATTATTTATGTTTACACTGTCAGCAAAGCATTTCCACCCTCTCTAAGACTAGGTTAATGTACTTCATGTTGATGAAAATGTTCATGCATTCATCAAGAGGTTCAATGTTGTTTAAACATTAACAATAGTTCGCGTAGTAAGTATTTAGGACAAAGGAGTGGCCAAAGCAGTTTCCCAAAGTTGGAAGAGAGTGACTATATTTTTCATAATTCATAATTCATAATTTAGCTTAGGTAGTCTAGAGTTCAATGATACAGTTTCAAAAGTTTTTGTTTTTTATTTACCTTGTGGCAATAAAAAAAGAGAAAACTGCACTGTTAGTAAAGTGAGACTCAGAAGTTTTACTTATGATTAGGTTGGATTGTCATCTGGTTTCTTGTTTTCTATGGATCATTCAGTTTTACCTAAATTGAAATACACTAACATAGCATATGAGGAATACTTTTCTCTCCAAGAATCTGTGTGGATATTATAATATTTTTAGTACAGTACAGTATATTATTAGTATAATATGTTTTACCAACATATCATACAGATAGTTAGCTATTAAATGGATTCCCTAAATTCATAATTACAGATAATTTTAAAATGTAATATTTCATTGAGTTTGAACAATATGACTAATTTAGTTTCTTTCAAATGTAAAAATTACTTCAAGAGGAGAAAAATGTTTCAAAAACACCCATTTAAACATCACAGTTTATTCAATATGGACTAAAAATGTTTTTCTGAGTCAAGCTACTATATACTAGCTGGGTTGATTCTCTGAAGTTTTTAAGAGTTAAAATATAGCACTTTCTGTGCATTTGTGTGCAGTCATAAAAGCAAAACTCAAGAGACAAACGTACCTTTTGTTTACCAGAAACTATGATAGCGCCATTGTATGAGAGGCCTTCAGTGCCATTTCTGTTTTCAAAGTCATCTACTTCCAAAAGTATATTTTGATGCTTCAAAGACTGTATAAAATCTTCAATATTTGATTCTAATAGGAAATCAATAACAAAAGGCCATATAAAGGTGAGTAAATAGATTACAAATGTTTTCCTAGTGAACCCCGTACATAAAGTTGATACTTACAGCACGCTGTCTCTATTGATATCACAATAATACTGGGCTGTGAAAAAGAAATCATTCACTACCATTTTCTATTTAACAAATATTATGCTATGATGAATTAGCTTTTTAATTCCCTTTAATGCAAATTGATGTGTGATCATCAAAATAAAGTAGTTCTATTTCATGACTTTTATTTTAAAAAATACATTCGAACTGGTGATTTGTGGAGATACAGTTATTATAGGAGTATGTTAGATTGTCCAGCCTGATGATAATACTCTCCTCTCACCCTTATTCTTGAAGTAATAGAAAGTAAATATATAAATGTACATATATAATACAGAAATATTCTTATTTTATTTAATATATTTGCATATATATTGCACTCCTGTATATGGCATGGATATGTACTTTTTTAGAATTAAATGGAAAATAAGAAGAGTGCCACTTTTGGACCAAAAATTTTAATGTGCTCCTAAAGAAGGCAGCAAATGGTATTCTTTGAAAGAGAAAAAAGAGCTGAGGAAACGCACAGCCTGGAGCACAAAGAAGCCAATAGCTGCCAAGGTAAAATCAGCTTCCAGGATATCAAAGCTCAGAGGAAACGAGTAGAAGGGGACAGTGTGGGCATGGAAGCCACAGTCAGGGTCCTTAACCAGTTTGCCACACCTGGAGCAAGGCGACCAGTCAGGCCCCTCCTCATGTCTCACAGAGCAGGCAATATTGCATCTGTCTCAAGGAAGAGTGCTATTTTTACCTTCTAAGAAACAGTATTTCTTACAGAGTCAGGCAAGACTTGAAGTAATTCCAACCCACAATCAGGGAAAGATGGAGTGGAAAAAAAGGAAAAGAAGCTTGTTTGCTGTATTTTAGCTTGAAATGGGAGTCCATACTGGGATGCATGGAGGAGGCTCTGGGAAGGGACAAATAGGGTCAAACTTCAGGCAAATTCAAAATTCCCCACATAGGAAGGACATATCTATGGAAAAAAAGCTTTCCTTGTATCCTGGGACAGCCACACATGCCTCTCCATCTTCACAGAAGGATCCAACCAAACGGGGACCAAAGGAAAACATGAACATGCTACCAATAATCACCAGATTTTAAGGAAAGAGGAACACAATAGCACAGAACTCCCAAACTTAAGGCCCCAAATACCTAACACTGTCTTCAGAGTGACTGGAGAGGAAAAAGATCCTGAGTCAACACTATACTCATAAGTTAAAAAAAAATCTAGATCTTAGAAATTAATGTACAATTAGCAAAATTCATTTTAAGGCAGAGAGGAAATTTATTTTCCAAAACCCAAGTGGAAAAAGAACAATGAGAAACAGAAATGAAAAGACCATGTTTGTTTAGAGAGGAAATATCTACAATCCTGAATCATAAATACATGTGAAACTGGACTGGGTAAGGAACCCATCAAGAAAGAACTCTGACTCTATATTTATTTTTAACATCTTAAGTAGAGACATATAAACTTCCCCTTTAAGTTAATCAAACACTTAGGAAACAATCAATTACCCAGTCTTTGCCATAATAAAATAAGTAGTCTTCCTGAATCCTATTTAAATTAGTAGTAGAGTGTGGGGTGTAGTAGACAGGCCATCTTTGCATGTCAATCAGCATGTATCATATTTATGGTATAAGTTAGGCTGCTGTAAAGAAATCTGAAAATGAAGTGGTTCCACCAAGATAAAAGTTTATTTCTCTCTAATTCATAGCTTCAGGTTATCATGTAGATAAGTTACTTCTATCAGATTGAATAGTAACCCAGGTGCATTCACACTTGTCCCCATCATTCTGTAATCTCTAAAATCAGAGCAAATATTCACTGTTTTTCATAAACTATTTCCTATAAATGTATATTTTCTTCTCCTATGATTTGTTTCCTCTAACACATATGGTATTTGATAACAAAAATAACTTCTTTCTGGATGTAAATTTTGTTTTCCTGTTCACCTGTGTTATTGATGATCAAGAGGCTGGTACGAGGTTCCTGAGGAAGTTGTCCAGAAGAGAGGAAATATAATTCTGTTTTAAACTCCCAGTTTGCACTTTCATTTATCATAGAATTTGCTATCCTTTCCATAATCAAAGGAAACAGTGCAATTCCAAAAACCAATAGCCTAAACAATAAAGAAAATCACCATATGAATCTATAGCAATTTTATTTCCTCAATAAAACATTCCACAACCACTTGTGTGCCATATCTATAAGGATAATTCCTCCAGGTATAAACATTCTGAGCCTTGTCTCATCGTGTTACCCAGGTCTAAAATGTCAATGCTGCATGAACAGTGGGTCATCCAACTATGAAAACTAAATGCACTTGTATGTATGAACCTGATCAAGAGCTAATCTAAAGGTATTCCTGTGGTCAGTAAAATCCAATGCGACATTTACCTTTTCTCCAGCAGAAATGCTGGGCATTGTGTTCTAGTTTTAAAATCTCCTCTGGTTTGAGCCCTTTTTGAAACTGCTCATTTAACAAAATCACAACACTCTGATACTCACAGGGTCAAAAGTGTTTTTCTTCCACGTTTCAGCTTTAAAAAACGGAGCCGTGCTATCGCACAGACTTGCATTCTCCAGAGGCCCATGTCGCTCACAGTCTTGTGTACTTCAGGGAGAGAAGAGCAAGCTGGATCCATTTCACTTGGGCTTTCTGAGTCTCTTATCTTGTCTGTTTGTTCAAAATCTATAGGCGCGCGCGCACACACACACACACACACACACACACACATTATTAATGCCATCTTGGGGCATCATAGTAATTTTCTTCTTTAAAATATTTAAAATTATTTTATTTTTGGTTTCATTGTTATCGTCTTATTGAAAAGAATTATTCAATACAATTATTTACACAAATTTAAACATAAACTTAATTATATATTAAATTTATATATCCCCATTCTTCAATATTTTCTTTCTGCAGTTATAATTACCAATGACTATGCATATTAAAACTTTTTAAATAAAAAATATTTTGGAATGTTGTGGGTACAATGCAAACAATATGAGAAACATACAATAATATCCAAATTCTATGACCTCAGTGGGAAAACATACTAACTACATACCAAAAGAAGAACTCAGGAAAGGGGTGATTCTGGCATATAGTTTTTGAAAAGCCAATCTCAAAGGTAACAATATTTGAGAACTTTAAAAAAACTTCTCAATAGTAATAGCAAACATTAAAGCCTCAATATTTGCTAGAAAGTTATCAATAATCTAGAATTTTAGGGGGACAGCATCAGCTCTGAAACAACCAAACTTTTATATAAATCCCATAAACATGCCTTACAAGTAGCATGAATTGGAAAAGGTCATTTAACTGTTCTTAGTTCTATTTTCTCATCTGTAAAATGGTGTCAATGACACTTGGTGGGAAGTAATACTGTATGTATATATGAATGTATATTTACACTTTTATTATCTGGCATAGAAGGAGCACCCAGAATGAAAGCTCTTATTGTCAATTAAATATTCAGGAGTTGAAACTGAGAATTCTCCTTATTTAGACTTTACTGAAATTAAATTTGCATTAATTAACGAAGAACATCTTTTATCAGAAATATCTTCTTTGACTTCACTCCTCTAATTAAGATCTTTCACAACCTCAAAGCATTAAAGCAGTAGTGAGCACATGAGGATGGGGGAAAACTACCCAACAGGAAGTTGATGGATTTCAAAAGAGATTTGGTAAAAGCCAAGAAGGGCTCTGTATTGAGTCCTACTAATGATGTGGGTCAACAAGCATCCCATCTCAACAGCAGAGCCAAATTTGGAAAAACTCATAGTCCTTAATATGAATTATGCAAAACATAGTATAAATATTAAATTGACACATGATCATTTGGAAATTGATTTCTGTGAAATATGCAAAGGATCTGACCTTGTTTGATCTCTGGTTTTCGTTCCAGGTTCATGAAGACCTCATTCAGAGTTGACATGGAGATGTCATAACTCATCATACCCTGGCCAGAACACTTATCAATATCACTGAAAAGGTCTAAAGCAACAGACAAGAAAATATACATTCTTGAAAACATCAGTAGCTAAACCTAGTAAATTAGCACTTATCTGAAATATGAATAATATTGTTCATAAAATGTATGCCTTTAGGTTATTGTCATCATCAAAAGCAAAATTCTATTGGAAGGCTCGTAATCTCTGAGTCTGCAGACTTGTTCTTCAAACGGCCTCTCTGTATCTTCAACCCATAGTTTACAAATATCCTGAAGACTTCTTGAAAAAAAAATATGAGCAATCAGGAAGACCATTATTTCCTCACCTCACACTATAAATTCAAATATACCTCTTTCTAAATCCTGGGTCTTCCTTCTGTATGGGAGAAAGATTTGCAGCTATTCCTTCAAAAGATATCCCTGTTTCACCTAAGTCCCAAATTTCTTCCAGTCTCAGCATTTCAAAGACTTCCCAAAGTGGTCTTTTCTCTCTCTCTCCTCCATCCTCAGTTTATTCAATATATTCTGGGTCATCCAACAACAATCCAAAATTATATAGTATCCATTGAACAAATACACACAATAGCAACAAAACAACATTATTTCCTCCACAGATTTCTCTGCCTTTATTTGTCACTCCTAGCTATACTTAATCCCCTCAAATCCCTACGCTATTCATATGCTTCCACAAAAAATTTTCTTTTTTTTCAGGTCACCAAAATCTTTGCATTTTCAACTTTAGTGAACAAGTCTTTATTTTTCTTGTTTCCTTTTAACTCAATCATTCCCTTTTCTTTTCTTTAACCCTGTGGCATTCAAAACAGTTCACCAGTCCCACATCTGGAAACATTTTCCCTCTAGATTATGAACACATTATACTATTTTTCCTCTAGCTTCTTTCAGAACTCTCAATTTACATCCCTCCTAGCTTCTCAAACTCTGCTCTCTTCCAAGGTTTCAGTCCTAGACCACTTTTTCTTTACATACACGCATATCTGGTCCCCAATTCATTATATGCTGAAGACTCCCAAATTTTCAAGTCTCACTTTGTCTTTTATTTCTAATGTCCTTGTGGCAACTATATACTTGACCACTGGGAAGTCAAAAGATATCTGCGGGTTACCATTCCTAAAACAGAACATTGATTTCCCTGCAACTTTGGTCAAACTGTTCCAACCATGACTTTCAATAAATGCCACCATTTTCTATCCAGTGATTCAAGCCAAAATTCTAGAAGTCCCGCTTAGTTTTTCACACTTTTCTTCACATTCATGTGTGCAAGACACATCAGTCAGGCTTTCCAGCTTTACCAACAAATACCTTTCAAAGACATTCCCATCCTTATCATCTAGCCTTTACAATATCATCTTTTATTTCTACCTCCGAAGTGGCCCTGAGGCCAGTTTCCTAGTGTATACTCTTTGTTCCTCTACATCCAGAGATCTTCTTTATCCAGAGAATGAAAATAAAAGTCATATCACATCAACCCCTCATTAATCAATCAACGTCAACACAAAAGCGTCTCTGGCTCATGGAGAGGAGAGCCACTGTCCATCTAACCTCACCACCTTACCCACCCCTACTCTCCACTTTCCTCCCTCATCACTGCCCTCTAGACATACACTTACCCTTTACTTGAAGAACAACTGACCATTTCCTTCTTGTGGCCTTTCTGTGACTACTCTACATAAACTCCAATTATACAACAGCCACCACTTTAACTCATGTAGCTTTATTATTTTATCATACAACTATTAAACTATTTATTTTCCCACTTTCACCCACCCAGTTGAATGTAAGCTCCATGAGGGTAGGGATTCATTTAATCTATATTTCTGGTGCCTGAAGTAGTTTCTTTCAGATAATGAATTTACAATAAGCATTTGTTTACTATGTATCTCTTTCCTAGGGGTACTTGGATGAAACTGTGAATTTCATAGAGAAGGCTCCCTCATTCTACCTTCTGAATAGGAGGGTAATGGGCCACCATCCTTACTGAAAGGAAATAGATGGACAAGGCTCTACCAAGCACTGTGATTTCCTATGGTCTACCTGTGGCTTTCAGGGGACCTGGAGTCACATATCCTATAATGGACGTAGGCATGGCATTAGAGTACCAGAGGCCTGGGGTATGTATAACAAGGTTGCTGTGTGCTGGGACATCAACAACAGAAACTCTAGCTACATGGCATATTCCAGTAGTGGTACCAGCAAATGCCTCCGTATACTTTTTCTCTGCCCCAAAAAGAAGTTAGGCCAGGTACATCTTAGGGGGGCTTAGTCCAAGAACACTACAACATAGTTTAGAATACCATCTTCCATGATACTTCGAGGTTAGAGAGACCTGCCATATTTGGAAGTGGAGCTAAAATCTGAATTCCTAAGCATTTGCCTAATGAACTAAATCACTGAAAATGGCTTATTTAAATGAGACCTATGGTTAAATATTTGATAAATTAAATGTTTAAACCAAAAGGAAGATGCCTATTAAATCACAAGAGACTAAAATATATTCCTTCATTTATAAAATGGAGAAGATTATATCACCCACCTCCAAGAATAGCTGTCAGTACTTAATGAGTTGATACATATGAACTTGTTAGGACAGTGCGTAACATGTAGTACCCATTGTAAGATGTTAGGATTATTTGTCAGTCAGAACCTAGGTTGGTATTTCCACCCAGCAGGTGGTAACCCATGGTAAACATTTCCTTTTTTTCTCTTTGCTACTGGGGATTGAACCCAGGGGCACTCTACCACTGAGTCTCATTACAGACTTTCTAATTTTATTTTGAGACAAGATCTCACTAAATTGTCATAGGCTGGCCTTGAACTAGCCATCCTCCTGTCTCAGGTTCCTGTCTCTGCCTGGGATTACAGGCATGTGCCACCATGTCTGGCTTGTTGAACACTTCTGTAAAATAAATAAGCTATGTTTTTTTTCTTGCAAAATAAATACATGTTCAAATCATCCAAAGGAGCTTATTAAAATTAAAACACAAAAAGAAACCTGTAGCAGAGACCTTGATACCTCACCTTCACCTGTTCTGCACTCTCCTAGTCTCAGTGAATCAGCTTATTAAACACACTTACCTGTCTTGAGATTCTTTTCTAACCTTAGAATTATGCTAAGGTCATGTTCAAAGCAAGCCAGAGGACCAGACAGTTAATGTACCTGGATCTAACCCTTAACCAATGATAGATAGAGAGCAGTACGTAATTACCCTAACTGCCTTACCCTTATGGTGACATGACTTAAATCTTTTCTCCCTACCCCTTCCTCTATGATATTGCACTTGAATTGCCTACAATACCTAAATTGCTTGACAATGCAAAATTCCTTGGCTTCCTTCCTTCCCTCTCTCATGTCTCCACTTTTTGCTGGTCCTTTCAGGGAAAGACTACCAAAAAATTTATTAAACTCAAATTCTTATCTCAAATTATTATTCTCAAATAATCCAGCCCAAGCAAAATTCAAGTCCATAAATAATGAAAATTGTTATAATAATGTGAACATTTGATCCTAAAGTTAATTCCATTGTAATGATATTTAAGTTACCTGGAAATTTACTTGTGCTTTCCAAAGGTAAAGTATATACAAGTTTTTCTTTATTTTCTAGTTTTAATTTAGCATCAGGGATATGATGATTAATGAAAGATGTGATTTGTCCTGGATCACTTATCTCATTCTTATACAAACTAACATTCAAAAGAAAAGAAAAAGCATTAGTATTTTCTATACTTTTAACACAGATGAGGTTTTTTAAATTCAATATTGAGAGCACTACTTTACTTGGCTTTATGAAATAAACAAAATGAGGAAAAAACAATAATCCACCGGTTTGAAAATATATAATCTATATATAAAAGGTATATAACCTCAGAATAATTACAAACAAACACATACATAACTTATTGTTATTAAAACTATATACCAAGTATAAAGATAAACAGAAGGAGATAAAAACATTTGACAGAAGTGTATCCTTTGGGGAACTTTATGAAGTTCATGAAGACAAACAACAGTAAGTGTTGACGAGGATGTGGGGAAAAAGCAAACTCACACATTGCTGGTGGGACTGTAAATTGGTACAACCAATCTGGAAAGTAGTATGAAGATTTCTTAAGAAACTTAGAAAGGCATTTGTTTTTTAGGGATTGGCTAGCTTCACTTAGCATAATCTGCTCTAATGCCATCCATTTCCCTGCAAATTCTATGATTTTGTCATTTTTTAATGCAGAGTAATACTCCATTGTGTATAAATGCCACATTTTTTTTATCCATTCGTCCATTGAAGGGCATCTAGGTTGGTTCCACAGTCTTGCTATTGTGAATTGTGCTGCTATGAACATCGATGTAGCAGTGTCCCTGTAGCATGCTCTTTTTAGGTCTTTAGGGAATAGACCAAGAAGGGGAATAGCTGGGTCAAATGGTGGCTCCATTAGGGACGAAGAGCAGGAGAAGAAGATTAACATTTAACAGGGATGACAGGTGGGGGGGAAAGGGAGAGAGAAGGGAAATTGCATGGAAATGGAAGGAGACCCTCAGGGTTATACAGTGGAGGGGGTAGAGAGAGAGGAGGGGAGGGGAGGGGAGAGGTGGGGAGGGGGGATGGTGGAGGATGGGAAAGGCAGCGGAGCACAACAGACACTAGTATGGCAATATGTAAATCAATGGATGTGTAACTGATGTGATTCTGCAATCTGTGTATGGGGTGAAGGTGGGAGTTCATAACCCACTTGAATCAAAGTGTGGAATATGATATGTCAAGAAATTTGTAATGTTTTGAACAACCAACAATAAAAAATTTAAAAAAAAAAGAAACTTAGAAAGGAACCATCATGTGATGCAGATATCCCACCCTCCACCTATATCCAAAGGACATAAAAACAGCAAACTAGAGGGACACAGCCATATCAATGTTTATAGCACCACAATTCACAATAGCTAAACTGTGGAACCAACCTAGATGCCCTTCAGTAGATGGATGGATTAAAAAAATGTGGCATATAACACAATGGAATGTTACTCAGCAATAAAAGAGAATAAAATCATGGCATTTGCAGGTCAATGGATGGAGTAAGAAAAGATAATGCTAAGTGAAGTTAGCCCATCCCCAAAAAACAAATGTCGAATGTTTTCTCTGATATAAGGTGACTGACTCATAGTGAGGTAGAGAAGGGGAGCAAGGGAGGAATAGAAAAATTCTAGATAGGGCAGAGGGATGGGAGGGGAAAGGAGGGGACAGGGGTTTAGCAATGATGATGGAATGTGATGAACATCATTATCAAAATTACATATATGAAGACATGAATTAGTGTGAATGTACTTTGTATACAACCAGAGATATGAAAAATTGTGCTCTATGTGTGTAATAAGAATTGTAATGCATGCCACTGTCATGTATTTAAAAAATAAAAGCAATTAAGAAAAAGAAATTATTGGCTCATAGAGAAACTTGGCCCACATCTATGTTTTGTTTGGCCATAGGTTTGGGCTTTTACAATTCTTTTAACCTAGACATACAGTTTTTAGTTAGACACTGGTCTCACCACTCTTTCACACCATATTTACTCCCTGTTGAAAATGGCTTTCAAAAATATTTGCCATTGAACCCTATGAAGGGGTGAAAATGTATGACCGGAATGTATAAATCCGCTTAGAAAAATGGAGAGTGGGAGGAAGGTAGAGATTTAGGCTGCACAGAACAGCTACCTATGGTACATGAAGCAGTCCTGATGAGACAAGGCAGCTTGGCTTGTAATGTTGACATTGTGCCCAGAACTAATATTAGAAAAGACACAAGGAGGCCGGAAAATAGGAACATCATTAGAAAACACTTACCAATCCGGTATAACTGTAATGAAGCATGAGAGCAGTTCACACTTGTAGCTGTCCAACTTTGTTATAAACCAGTACTGAAAACATACATATTCAGGCTTTTCCCAAAGTCTTTACCTTAAGTGATATCCAAGACCACATTTTCTCTTTAAAAAGACAGAAGATCCTGCACACTTCAGTTCCCCATTGGACATGATCACTTTTCTATCTGAGTAAAAAATGCAAGTGAGAAAGGATATTAGGAGTCATTTCTTTTCTCTCTAGAAAATATAGATGAGAAATTTAGCTCAGAATTCCAAAGGAGAAGTGTTGTATGGGACTTAAAGAATGAGTTAGACATCATTATCCTAAGTACATGTATGAAGACAGGAGTGGTGTGAAAATACTCTGTGTACTTGAAAAATTGTGCTCTATATGTGTAATATGAAATAAATTGCATTCTACCATCACATATGACAAATTAAAATAAATAAATAATTTAATAAAAAATAAAGCAAGAGGATGATTATAAAAATAAAGGTATACACTGAGTATTTTAATATTGAAACACACATTCACATTAATGCATTTGAACTCATTAACATCAATCTATTTCAGCACCTGCCAATATTTTCTAGGGTAAAATGCCACAAATTACATGGGTATATCCTTTACTCTGGATGCTAAAGGACAAGTGGCTATTTTTTAACCAAATATACATGAAAGAAGATTTGGATGTTTGAATGAACTATTAGGTAATTTGAAAAAAAATTAAAACCCTCAGACTTTGGAAAGTGGGCACGTGGCACTAATGAGAACAGGGATTTTACCCTGAGAACAAACATTTCTCCTAAATTTCCCCAACTTTTCATTGTGATACTGCAATAAAACCAACAATTACCAGCTAGAATGTCAGCCTCCTCCATGGACTGGGTACTGAAGAGGATCACATAATTCGCTCTACATTCCTTCAGGAAAGTCCACACTTGGTGCCTTGAAAAGGGATCTAATCCAGCAGTTGGTTCATCTAAAAGCAAAACCTACACAGAACAAAGAGATACAAAAACATCTCTCTATTCCACATTAACTATTTCCACATGATAGCATGAAAATTATAAATACCAATAAATAGTCAATCATTTGTCACCAATGTATTTATTCATTATACTTAGCAGATTCTCTTTAGATAAAGTACAAGGAGCGCTCTACCATATTTAGTGATAAAAGAGCTGACTCTTTATGACATTCTATCTGCTTTCTCCACTGTACATAATCTTACTCACTTGAGGATCTCCTAAAATGGCAATCCCAAAGGTCAGCATTCTTTTCTGTCCATCACTTAAATGTATAGCAAGATTATCCTGAATATTTTGCATGTCCAATTCCAATAAAATTTGTTGTACCTATACAAGAAAATACATAAAACTTAGAATATAAAATAATTCAGACTGTGAAATAATATCTCCCCATCAAAGTGGTAGATATTTTTTAGAGGACCTCTTTGCCTAAATTTTATTCACAACAGGACTGAGAAATCACTGATAAGAATTCTGTGGTCATGATTTAACTTGGTCAATGATCAGCAGCTTAATTAATCTAAGCATGCCTGTCTACCTCTTGTTCCACTTCCTGTGGTCGAATCCCTTTTATCTTAGCAAACAGGCTGAGGTTTTCCTTCACAGTGAGCATGTCGATTTGAACATTATTTTGAGGACAAACACCAGTTATTTTTCTGATTTCCTCCAAGTCTTGCATTTCAGAGAGGTTTTTATTATAGATGGTAACTGATCCTAAGAAAAGAAGTTAAAAATAATTTTATGTTGGCAAGATAATATATTTTATTATTTTGTAGAGATGTTATTCAAGAAAATATTGTCATATTCACAAATATCTAAAATAATGACTTATTAATAATTACTTATCATTTATAAGATAAATATATGCTTATAGTTGTACATATTTCCCATGAAATGTCACACAATGAAACAGAAAAGATATTCATGAAATTTGGGGAAATAAGAAATATATTCAAAATTATATAGTTTGGGGAAGCAACTTTTGTTTATTTGCTTGTTTGTTTCAGTACTGGGGATTAAACCCAGGGTGTTCTACCACTGAGCTATATCCCTGGCCCTTTTTAATTTTCTTTTGACTTAGGGGATCACTGAGTTTCTCAGCCTGGCCTGGAACTTGGATCCTCCTGCCTCACCCTCCAGAGTCACTGGGATTACAGGTGTGCGTCACCATGCCTAGCAGGGAAACAACTTTAGATTAACATTATCGCTCTCAAGCTTTTAAATTTTAAGTGAGAGAATCAAACATAAGACCTTGTTCTCTTATCAGACATGGTGTTTTGAGAGATATCTTTGTGCTCACCTTCTGTTGGAACAGACAATCCATTGAGGATGTTTAGGAGTGAAGATTTGCCAGCTCCACTGTGACCCAAAATTGCTGTGATCTGACCTTCATATATGTCAAAGAGCAAGCCTGTTTTAGCATAAGGTAGTAACATTACAAATAGAAGAGTATTAGGGTGGATCATAAACATAGAACAAGACAATCAAGTTTAATGGTATATTACTCAAGCACTCCAATACCTTAAAGCACACAAAATTCAATATTTACACTGGAGAATTATGCTAACTTAAATAATATGTTACTGATACAATAACAACAGTGAAATACATATCATGATTAAAATGATCCTACTGGTACAGTATACCAATGACTAGGATAACAGCAGCTAATGAAAAGGGTGTCCAAAATGGACCATTATAAGCATAAAGGTTAATAAAGTGATCTCTCAAATTTATCAGAAAGTTGAATTATTTAATAAATAATACTGAGACAACTACACAAATACTGTACAAATTTTATGTATGGTGTTGTAAATAAAAAGTACCCAGCCTTTTCAAGAGTAAGCAGAAAATAACATTGACGCTCTCCTGAAACTGACCCACATCACTGCAAAAATGAAATGCAAGCCTCAGTTTCCTCATCTGCAAAGTGAGGGAAACATCAAAATACTTTTCATAAAGTTAAGTGGAAAACATCCATGTAAATCACTTAGTATAATTCCCAGTACATACTGAATTCTCAAAGACCCTTAAGAGTTTTTTGCTATTCTTCCTATGGTTCTTGTAATTATTAATTATGTATGACTGTGAGAGTATAAATTCCTCCAATCATAAAGGGAAATGGTTTGAAATATGAGAAAAGAATCTTGAAAATATGGTTTCTTTGAATAGTTCTGCCTCTAGAAACTTATCTTCAGGTTATAATTAATGACCTTCATAAAGCCTGAACAAAGATAATCATACTAGTGTTTTCTATGATAGTGAAACTGAATTTTATACACTGGTGTGTTGATAAGTTAATCATGGTATCCATAAAACAGAATGTTATTTAGTCACTGAAAAACAGGATGTAGATAAGGAACTCAGAGTGTATTCTCAAAGGTGCTCCAGAGTTGCCACAGGGACTCTTTCTTGCAGAGCACAAAGCACAGAGAATGCAGCTTCCCACCTACTCCCGGAAGAACAACTCCACATGGCTCCAATTTGTACATATATTTTCATGTCCTGATCTCCATTTGTTTTCAATTTGTTAAGGTACTGCTAAAAATAGAAGAAATTCTTATGGAAGTTGAAGATGTTTAAACATAATACGAAGTGATGATTATTTTATGAGTACAAATATGTTGTGATGTGTTCGGAAATTTAAAGTATACATATAAATTACTCTAATATGCTGTTAGCCAAAATTAAACAAGTCACAGATCTAAATGGTATTTGATGAGAAAAGTCTATGCCTAGAGGGAAGAATAAACTTGCTCACAAAATACATTAATTTCTCAAAGTATAGAACTAATGTCAAAGGAATAAATAAGATTGAGTTATAGGATACTGTATTTGTTAGAGAAGAAACACAGTGTAAATACAATGAAGATAGTCCTTCATTGTTCTTCTCTACCTTAAAAGTTTTTTTTTAATATTTATTTTTCAGTTTTCGGTGGACACAACATCTTTATTTTATTTTTATGTGGTGCTGAGGATCGAACCCAGTGCCCCGCGCATGCCAGGCGAGCACGTTACTGCTTGAGCCACATCCCCAGGCCCCCATATTTTTTTTTCTTTTTTTTAATTGTTTGCTCAAAACATTACAATGATCTTGACATATCATATTTTATACATTTGATTCAAGTGGGTTATGAATTCTTATTTTTTATCTTTTGTAAATATAATTTCTATTCCACTTAAGGATTATTTTTAATAAAAGAAAATTGTTCTCTAGAAAAAATACTTGTTAAATTTAATGCTTACACAAACCATATTTTTAAGAATATCTAATATCAAAATATATTTGTTCAAAGTTATAAACGATGTTTGTCTCAGTATATTGACTTGCAAATTTAATTCACTATCAATGTTTTTACCCGTCCTATTTTAGTTAATTACTGCACCAGAGCATAAAAACTATGTAAATTCCCTGACTGGGAAAAAATTTTATCAGATTTTAGTCCAGAAGTTATACAAATTTAAAATATTATCTATAGTACAATAATCTAAGAACAAAATAAAATGACAGTTTTCATTTTATATTCCATTTTTGTTAGTTAATAGACCCATGAAGTATCTAGAGTTTTATAGCACTATTTTAGTAATGATTAATGTCCTAATGGTAGAATTGAATTCGATTATTTATACTTTTTTCTTTTTTCTTTTCTTTTTTGTTGATATTTTTAAATCTTGCACATTAAATTTTACATATTTTTTGCAATAACAGTGAAAAAATGAAATGTTTTTCTTTACCTTTCAAAGCTTTCACATTTCCAGACTTTGGTTTATATTCCTTTTTAACATTTCTAATCCTGAAATAACAAAAGGGATGCTTACTTAGCCAAGACAGAAGTAAAAATAGCATAGATCATGAATAAACCTGCTGTAGAGATAGATGTCACTGGCCACTTGTGTGAAATAAAAGATGGCAATGCCAGGCTAGTCAGAAAGACAGGACTTTGCAATGAATTATTTCCTCTGACACAGAAAAATAAAAGAATCTTTCTAGAAAGTCAAAATTAAACAACTAATCATTTGTTTAGAAAAGTAGGAAACTCTGTAATTATCATTTCTTCCTCTGGTTTTATCCTTCGTCTCCCATCCCTTCCTTTCTTATCCAATAGTCAGAGCCTCTGTCATTTACACCTTCTAGAGTGTTCTAATACTTGCCTTTGAACTCTAACTCTGATTTAGATATGATGCAGTTTCTCTCCTCCCATTATCTTACACTATTATCAAAATAAAAATGTAAACTTGCCATTTCTGCTTCATTTCCTTCTCTTTATTCTTCACTTTCACTCAGATCTCAACCACACATTCCAGGCACCTCTTTTTAATAAAATCATGAGTAACCACCTATTTACCAAATGCAATAAATGTTTTCTCATCCTGGATTACTGGATGATGAGTTTCCATCAATGACTTCCTCTTTGTTCAGTGCCTACATTCCAACATTATCTTGTGCTTCACAGGTTCCTCCATGTATTCTGTGGATCATCTTACCTATACTCTCTGAGTGTGTTATCTCATCCATTCTTACGGTTTCAACACTAACCCAATCTTGACTCTATCCTCTCTCCCCACCCCACCTCTATGTCTGTCTGATTCTGGATCTCTCTCTCTCTCTCTCTCTCTCTCTCTCTCTCTCTCACACACACACACACACACACACACACACACACACACAACTAAATCAGAATTATTCAACTTGAATACATTGTAATACCAAGACAACTGATGCCTGTGAACTAACTCAAAGATTCACATTAGATCCATATTAATTGATTTGGGGTGAAGATTGAGGACTGGGATACTATGAAAGTCTCCCAAGTGATTCTAATGTGAAGCTATGTTTGAGAAAAAACTGCTCTAAACTTGCAGATCCAGAACAGATCTCATTTCCTTTCCCACCTAAACCCATTCCACTACCATTCTGGATCATACTTAGCAGTATGGACATTCAGCTGTTTTCTTCATAATTATTGCTCAGACTCATCCATCACCCATGTAACCAATTATATTTCTTGTAAAATTTAACTCTTAAATAGCTATCATGTTGAGACGGTCTCCCTAGATCCCTACTAATCGATCTTGTTTAGTCCTTTATCAGTTCTCCTATTGTATACTGCCTCTAATTTTTTCTCCTCTTCTTAATTATTCCTCTTAGAATTCATGCTTTAAAGAGAAAATAGGTTGTTGTTTTTAAAAATCATCTTAATTATTCTTCAACATTCCTCAGGATTTCCTCATGAGCCTCAGAGGGAATATCAAGACTCTTCCATATGACATAAAGCTGCCTCTTATGGTCTCTCTCTCCTGTGACATCTTTTGGCATCCTTTGCCTCATGTTTTATGTGTGAGAATCACTATACTACCTGTTACATGCAGCACCGTCCTTAGAGCTCTGGTTTTTGTCTGCTAGATGTGCACATGTATAACTCCCACATGTGTGTACACACACACACACACACACACCTTTACATATACAAAACACCTTAGAACAAAATCATCATTTTACCTTGCTTATTCTTAAAAGGTTGTTCATGGCAGCCTTGTTTATAAAAGCAAAAATCAAAAATAATCAAAGTATCCTTCTTTTAAAGAGAGAGAAGTAAGCCAAGAGACTCATGTCTTAAAATATTACACAAAAGTTAAAATCAGTATGTTAACTATAGTTATCACTATAACTACGGAACAGATTGACAATACCAAATTCATCATCATTGCCACTTACAAAAAGGTATAAAGAGAATGTTACAGTGAAATCAAAGGAAGCTTTAAATGAAAATGATATATCCAATTAAAAAATACTGAGCAAGAAACTTAACCTTTCAATAGTTCACTTTTCTAATTTTAAAATAGAGAAAATGGAAGTACCTGCCTTACAAGTTTAATTCTTAGTAAGAATTAAGTACAAATCTGGTAGATAGTAAGTACTATATAAATATCTGCAAAGTAAACGAATTGTTGATATTTAAAGCTCTGATTCCTTGACTTTGCAACTTTGTAGGAAAAAAAATCTACAGGGCTTTTTAAAATCCACAAATACTTGGATTCAGTGGTTGTAATTCAAGTAATTCTAATTCAAGAAGGAAAGTCCAAGAACACAGATATTTTAAGTGCTCCTTATATGGTCCAGGTACCTACCAATTCTCTTAACAATATTATGAAGTGGATATTAGTCTGGTTTCACAGAAGACACTGAGACTTGAGAAACTTACTTGTTTTTCCAAGGTTACACATCAAATAAGAAACAATTGTGATGCAAGGCTCTAAGAAATTTCTGATTCCAAATTTCTTACTTCTTCCATCCTATAAGCCAGACAAAACTATGAAAGGAAGGGTTCAGAGAATGAAAATAGCAAGTATAAAAAGAGGTAGGGCACAAGAGACAGAAGCAGAAAAGCAGACAAGGTGGAGCATGACTTGGTAACATTGTATGGAGAGGGTCGAAGGAAATCCTCCTTTCAGGTAGCAGTTAGGAGAAACTGGTGGTGGCTGGCCTTGGAATAGTGCAAAGTGATGTTGACCAGTTCCTTTCCCTTCAATATTTGGCCTCAGGCTCACCTCAGTGCTATTGGTTAACCATTCCTTAGCCTGGTACTCATGAATTATGGTTACCTGATGGCTTCTTTTCCTTGGAATTCAGAAGCTATGGGTTCAAAATAACCATCAGAGGGATGCTCGGGATCCAGGTCTTTCTCAATGACCGTATTATCAGTCCTTCGGTGTCGGAAACAAGATGATGAACTCAGGAAAAATAATGGAGAATAGCGGTGCTCATTTCCATCTAATTAATCAATAGGCAATATAATATCAGATCACTAATATGAATACAAGGTTTCCCCTGAACAATCTAGAATATCATAAATTTTTAAACATCGTAGAAAAATTCTTTTCTTTCCACTTGCTATTATTCAGAAGAAAAGTTGTTAATAAAGTAAACAATGAAAATTCAAAAGAAATAACATTGCAAAAGTTAAAACATATAATGGAACTTTTAACAAAATATAGATCAAAGGTTTAAATAAAATGTGATCCTAAAAGTATTTAGAAGAATGAATGAAATGAAATATTGGGAAAATATAAAATCTCAATATGGCACATAAAAGTAATTAGAAACAGCTTTATGAACTTAAATAATTTGACCATAGCAATACAGTGGAACCTAATACTGAAATCCAAGTATTTGCATATAGGTACACGAATGAAATAAACATGAAGAAATCATATTAGTTCAGGATAAATATGGTCGTGTTTTCAATTTTTTTTTTCTAGATTAAAAAATGAAGTAGTATTTGTTATTAAGGGCCGTCAGTATAAAACAGAAGTAACCAAAATAGAGAAATACATACTAGTAAATACACAGAATATATAAGACAATATTAACTGTAGTCAAAGCAGAAAGAATATACAAGAATAAGATTATGTATTGGGAAAGCATTGAGTCTAGTGAGTGTGCAGGTATTCTTGGCTTACTGAAATTTTTTGGTTGTTTGCAAGATAAAGACAATATGACTGTCTGTAAATATTTCTGTAAATTTGAATAGTACATGATAATGTTGAAAATATTGCTAAACAAATATTTATTAATAAGCATTTCCAAAGCCAAATCACTTTTAAGAAATTTCTGCTTGTTCTGACACAAATCCTAATTATCACTCTTTGAAAATACTTTTCAAGGATACTTGAAAAACTAACATTATTTCATTACTACATAATAATAATGTTATATAATTAGCATTATCATGTAATTATAACATTATATGGAAGTCAGAAGAATAATTATTTTTATGTAAAATTTCTTTGGATAACTAAAACTCTGAAGTAAAAATAAAGAGTACATTAGCTCTGAGATGAGAAATTTTTTTCATTTCTAAAAATAGATTTGCATAACTTTAAGAAAAACTATTTGATGTGATCATTAACTGGAGATGTCAGAGAAAAAAACACCATTACTTACAGGGTAAGATTTTGTCAAAGTACAGTGCCAGCATCAAGTAGATAAGACCATCAAAAGCCAACACAGAAAATGTTGCTAGCATTGTATATGATTCTCCTGAGGGGTCAGGGAAAACTACTCCATTCAAGTTATAATCCAGATGAAGAATCTAAGATTTCAACAAAAATCATAATATATCTTTAAGTTAGTAAATACATAAGTTGCATAAAGAATTGTTAGAACTATTACTTTCAGAATTATTAGAATTACTATTATTATTATCATTAGAACAAGAATTATCATTACTAACTAGCTTTTTAAATAACTATTAATTAGTCAAACATATAAATAAGCAAATAAAACAATTAGAAAAAAATATCCATTTTATAATGACTAAAAGAATATTATAAGGAAACTCTGGTTTCTAAAAGACAATGTTCTAAGTATAAAAATTTAAATTAGGACTTGTGCTTGTTTTTATAAAATCACTATGGTTTAGCAAAATGTCTTCAATGTAACAAATGAAACAGATCTTAAAAAGAACGTGAAAAACTCCTGAAGCACCTAATTAGTACAACGATAAGAGAACTTTTTCAAAGTTACTTTTAAAATAGAAAACTACTTAAAGGCTCTTGGTTGAAGATAGTGCTAATTATAATAAGTCATGAAATATCAAGTTCTTTTGAAAGTTCAATAATTAATTAGCAATGCTTTTACCTGAGTCATTCCAGCTCTTAAGGCGAAAGGGCTACAAATACTCAAAATCCACTGTACAGATGGAGGAAGTTGTTTATAGAAGGCAGTGAATCCCACAAACCCCCAAAAGAGGGTGAGGAGAAACACAAACAAATTTGTGAGGACAGCTTTCTGTAACAGCACGCTCATCAGGAATGATAAAGCTAGCTGAAAGAGAGAACACACTTACTTAGCTATGGCAGACATTTACTTCACTGAGAACCACTGGTATAAGGATCTCTATATCATGAAAAATATTTAACGGTGAGAATGAACATAGTAAGGCATAGTGATTCTGTTCTGCTCACAGTTGTTGTTCTTCTTCTTCTTCTTCTTTTTTTTTTTTTTAAGGGGATCCTTATTGACCTTACTCAGTGGACTTTTGTTGCTGAGGAAGTGGGCGGAAGCTGAAAGATCTGAGGATATGGTACAAATATAAACTCGGAAAAATTAAAATGAATTAATATTCTAAGGAAGGGTTTCTATCTACACACCTACTGCAGAAATCATTCAGGCAGGTAGAAGAATTAGAGGCTCTTGTTCAGAGAAGAAAGAGGGAGTAGCATGGAATGAATTTAGGAGAGTGATAACTAGGAATGGCTACAATGGCACACACACTCGACATAAAAGAAGGGACTGTACTAACCTACAGGGACACTAATATTCACTATTTGTAGCTAAGAACTCAAGTGTAGACAGTGTAAATAAACATATGAACTTACCAAAGACAAGCCATATAAGAATAAGAGTGTAAATATGACCATAAAGCCAGTCATGAGTATAACTTGGGTGGATGTTATGATAATTGTAATGAATATGGAAATGATGAAGATGAAGGCGGTATACATTAAACCCCAGGACAACCTAAGCAAAGACAAAAAGTTACTTAAATTATTTTAACTTCCTTAAGAAATGTTTTGGATATCTAAAGTCATCTAAAGAATAACAATGATTCCCCTTATACCTGTAACCTAGGTTAATAGCTATAATATCAATATGACAGAAACTCACTGCACATCCATTTCCCGATTATGATTCTCCCATGAAAGTAACCAGTTTTCTAAATGTACTGTTCATAATTCTCACATAGTTTGATTGCCTTATCACAGAAAGATGATGGATATTGAATACTGGCACAGGCCCAACCAATGGGAAAGGATGCCACAACCAATTAAGAGACTGTATAGAGCACCATGGCTTTGCTGATGCTTACCAGTTAGGCATCAGCTCTATAGGCATGCACAGTATAAATAATATGAACGTAATATAAGTAGTACTGTATTTATTCTTCTGTGACTTGCCTCCATCATTTGACATTAACAATATTACACACTGCTATATAATAGTTTATAGCTTGAATATATCCTAGTTTTCTCCTGCCCATGGACATTTAGATTTCTTCCATTTGTTTTCTACAACAACATTGCTAAGAATTTGTCTTTTCTGGGAAAATGCATAAGAACATCTCTAAGATGAAGTTGTTGAATTAAAAAAGATAAGCATTTGGTATCTTCAGCTTTATTAGATATTATCAAATTGTCCTAATTGTAGAATTGGAAGGAAACTTAACAGATGCTGGTCAAATAACTCAAGTCTAACATCAGGGATATATGATAATTATTAAGGGTCTCCACAGGTAGCACGTCCACTCTCTTTAATAGTTGAAATCCATAACTTCACTAATCCCATGTATTCTTCCTATTCATACTCATGATTTCTTTACTGCAACTGACATGAATTATGGTATACCTTTACATTTGCATGCTGCTTTGTGTGTGCCCGTGTTCCCATTTTTATGAGTATATATTAGACACGGTATCAGATTTTAGATCTAGAAAGACTACAGTGTGCCTTATCCCAAGGGCCTTATTTTATAAATAATAAAGCTGCAATCCTTTTATTGGTTAGTGGCCTTATTCAGGGCCACAAAGTAAAACCAGTATCAAGGCGCATATGTAGCACTCTCTCCAGAGTTTGTCCCTCTACTTAAAACTGCATAATTAAGAATATAACAACTGAAGAATATAAAAAAAATATTAAAACCAGGACCTTGATTCAATATGTCCCAGTAGAACATGTATATACTAGATTTATGATTTACTTGACTTTTTAAATTTCACATCATTACAATGATTCAGCCTGTGCGAGAAGCATCAGCAATTTTGAAAAGCATAACACATTCTTCAGAATCCACTTCCTGAGTACAGAAGGGAACTACTTTAAGTAGGAATTGAAAAACCACAATGTAGGAGAATTACAAGTGAAAGAGATTATAATATTACTTAAAAATAGAACCAGTTACAGGAGTGAAGAAAGGAATCTTGGGAAAGATATAAAACTACAAAAACCCTCATGCTGAAAATAAAGCAATTTAGAGATCATATTAAAGAATAAATAGTGATTACTTTTCACATTTATGACATGACTAAAAGAGTGTTATATAATTTGTTTCAAATAGACATATTTGGAACTTAGTAGAAACATTTCAGAATCTTTTTCTGTCTTTGTTTTAAGGAGATATATATATATATATATATATATATATATATATATATATATATATATATAGAGAGAGAGAGAGAGAGAGAGAGAGAGAGAGAGAGAGAAAGAGATATTTATTTTGCTACATTTTAGGTGGATGCATACCAAGAAATTATCCTGAGAATGAATTCACACCTACATGTGTAATACTTTTCTGACTTTAATATTGGATTGACTGGCACCTACCTGATCTCAGGTGACTACTGTCATTCTGTTCCATAAGACATGCCCTGGACTTAAAGTAGGTGTTAACCCCTTTTATATGAGTTCCCTCTCTCTTCCACCTAACAGATTTTGTGATTGGCTATTTCTATTTCTAAATGTTTCACTACAAAAAAAGTATTTTATCTATCTTAAGACATGATTTCCTCTTTTTCTATTTCACAATTCATTCATATTAGAATTAAAAATCACTGTTAGTAAATATATTTTATAGATAATAAAAATCTCTTACACCTTTATTTAATTTCAGGGAATATATGGCCTTTAAAGGATTGTTCAAATAATAATTTTCATCCATTCCAAGTAGTTCCATATGTATAAAGAATATTTCCTTGATATGAGGACCATGTAGAGATTCAAAAAATATGTTTATATTTCCTTTGGGGTAAAGTTAATACATTATTTTTCCTTTTCTCCTTTTGCTAGGCAGTATGAATTTTGTCACTGAAGTCTTACAAAATTGTGTTTTGACTTTTTGGGAATGTAGAGCTTGCATGATTTTCACTTCTATCTACTAATCTCTTCTATTAATTTTTTTTTTTTAGTTTTCGGTGGATACAACATCCTTATTTTATTTTTATGTGGTGCTGAGGATCGAACCCAGTGGCCCACCCATGCCAGGTGAGCGCGCTACCGCTTGAGCCACATCCCCAGCCCCTCTATTAATGTTTTACCTATCTTTGTTTCTATGTAATTATTTGTTTCACTATGATATAAATACATAAGTATATACATTCAGATATGTATATGCATATATGTGTTTATATTCGAACATATATATTTCAAAATTTAAATTATGTGTGGAATGGGGCAAGATATAAATACTATATTACATGAAGCAAATGCTCTTATGAGGCCCCTCCAATATGTCAGTGTAAGTGTTGTATTTCCTGGGCACATTCCATATACTACTTCATTTAACAACATATGATATTTCCTTGCTCCAAAAAATATATGCTTGGGGCCCAGCCTCTGAACATAATTTAGCCTTTATAGGACCACACTTTCGTCTTCAACATGAGGAAGCAGGGAGAAATCAGCTGATAGTTGTGGGTAGATCAATTAGGAGAGGTGTCTTCAGGACACTTTGGGAAAGTCACACGCTCAATATATACCTGTAGTTGGGCAACCCTTTTTCATTTTAACTCTCCTTGTTTACAAACTGGAAGGGAGTTCTTCTATCACAGAGTTACCTTAAGATATTCATGGCATAGAAAAAATTGCTCAGCAAATTGTAATCATTATTTTCCATGACAAAATTTAACAAAGACTAAATCAAGAAGTCAGAGCAAAAGATAATGTAGTTACTGTATCAAGAGTAAACAATGGTATTTTGAAGCAATAACATTTTTTTTTTGCTTCAGAGTTTCCATTTATTAACTGGAACTACTTGAATTTATCACTCACCAGAAAGCTGAATCATGTAGACCCATCATTTTCATCAATTCCTTACAATTTTTCCTCTCTTTTGTAATATTGAGTGATACAAAATATGTAAATGGGAAAAAATAAAGCAAACAGTATAAAATGAACATCTCACATTGAAAAATGTCTTTAGAAATAAAGGGTAATGTCTTCATATTTATGGCAGTGACTGACATCAACTCATCTATCACAGAGTGATTTGTTGTGACCTAAAGAAGGATTTAAACAAATATGAATCATTATTTAAGGAACAAAACTGCTGAAATCAGCATCAGTGTTGCAGTTTGTACTTATAACAATTTCAATATTCTACTGTTACTATATAAGATTTTACATTAGGGGAAAATGAGTGACTAGTAAAATGGACCTCTCTGTAAATTCCTGCAGTTTACTGATTTTAGAACTACTAAAAAACTAAAAGTTTGAAAATACTCTGGAAGCTCAGACAGGAGAAGCTTGAATTAAAGCCAGCGTCTGCAACATAGGGAGACACTGTCTCAAAAGAAAAAACAAATGGAAAGGTCTAGGGATGTTGCTCAGTGGTTAAGCACCCTTAGGTTCAATCCCTAGTACCAAAAAACAAGTCTGAAAATAGGCAGTGTTCTCTTGTCTGAACATCTGCTTCATTATATGAAAACCTGACTATACATCACTGCTTTGGTTTGAATGGGACCTTTCTATAAATTCACATTGCAACTTCATCACCTTGGTGATATAAGGGGTAGGCCTTTGGGGGAAGTGATTAGATAACTATCCTCATGAATGTGGTACTACCCTCATGGATGAATTAGTGCCTTATCAAGGGCTGTGGGGAACCAACTAAGGCCCTTTCTGCCCTTCTGCTCTTTCACCATGTGAGGACACTTAGATGGTGACATCTGTGAGGAACATAGACTCTCAGTTTTCTAGCACCTAGATCTAGCATTTTACAGGTTTCAAAACTGTGAAAAACAAATTTCTGTTCTTTTTAAATCACCCAGTCTCAGGTAGTTGATAAATCACAGCATAAATGGACTAAAAGCATCAACTTTCACAACAATCATGATGCCCATGGGATTAGTTTACATTGAACATTAGACCTTCTCAGGTGGGTACTTACTTCTATAATAGCAGCATTAATGATAGTCTGCAAAGTCACAAATCCTCTTTCCCAGTATCTGGACAATACACATGAATATTCACCATAGATTTCCCAACAATGATCTGTAAGCACAAAGAAAAGAATAACCATCAGTATGGGACAAAGACTGTTGGACACTAAGAAGCAAGAATCTAAGAAAAGACAATACAGGGGAGACTTTGCCAGTCAGAATATTTAACTATACAGAAGAAAGAAGCACATGAAAGTTTAAAAAGGTAATTTTACTCATGAAGACCACAGATTCATAGAAGATATTAGAAAACAAAAAGTAAATAAAAGGAAACACTGTGTTCCATGCTATTTCTCAAAATATTAAAAACACCCCAGCCCTACAACTTTCTTTGCACTCAAATGTTCTCCTTTTAGATGGACGTATGGCTCACTTCTTCATCCTGATCTCCTCTCTCAAGTAACTTCATCAAACAGGTCTTTCCTGATAGCTATATATAAGGTATATAAAATAGCTCTTGAGTTCTTTATCTTTTAACCTGGCTTTGTCATACTTTGTGGTGGGTATGATTTTTCTCCCATCCCCTGTCCCAATTAGCATGAGTAGGAAAGAACTGACTCTACTAGTCCCATTGCCTCTGCTTCCTAGAGGGTCTTCTAATTTTTTGCCCTCTATCCCTTTCAGCTGCCTCCAGCATCAGCTCAGCCACCTGTCAGCTCACTGGCAGGATTCATTACATTCTCCCTGAGTCCTTTACAATCTATTCTCTGGCTGCATCAGGAATGCTGTCTTAGTCTTGGAAACCTAATCACAACCTTCCTTGCCTCGACTGAAGTACCTCAAGGGCTATCCAATGCTTGAGGTCTATGAGATGCCAGAAGATCCAGCTTCCTCTGCCTATTATACTCCTCTTCAGTATCTTCAAGATCTAATAAGAGATCCCCTTTCTCCCTTCAGGTCTTTTCCATTTGCTTTTCCTCTTTCTGCCCCCTGAAAGCAATGCCTTCTGGTCTTGGTTTAAACATCCTTTCCCTAATTCCACAGTTCACCAGGAATACCAGTCTAAGTCCCCACAAGAACCTTTCCTTGCACTTGTCCTTAATTCTTCAACATCTGACTTTCCTGATAAATTGGAATTTCACCTGTCATGGACCGATCAGCAGACCTGTCAGTCTTGATCACACCTGCATACTTCCAGTCATATACATGCATACTCAATAGATATATGTTGAATTATTCTACAGGTTTTTTTTTTAGAATCAGCTTCTAGTGAGAGGCTAGTTTATCTAGTTTGTCTTGGAATAAGTTCAACAATAAATGTTATTCTATTTTCTCCTGTGCCATTGAAAAAATCTATATTGCCCATCCCCACCTGTTCCTATGTTGAAAACATGAAGACAGACATAATTAAATTTTATATGAAAAGTCACCTGTTAAATCATCTCTCAAAAATGGAACATAATATCCTCGAATAAATTTTAACTTGTAAGAGAAAGTGTCACTAAAGATGATTCCCATTGCATGTGGGAAATACTCAAAAAGTACTTCATCCATGTCTTTTTTATCTGGTACCCCAATGATTCTTGTTCCTGCAAATTATAAGGTAAAAATAGACATACAAAATTGTAATTGAGTTTCCTCAACACAAAATATTCAACTGTCTTCACATGTTTTTATTAGTCTCAACACTAATATTATTTTCCATTTAAATCAAACTTGAAATAAAAGTCAAGTGGACATTTTTATTTTAATTCTTCAGATTCCAGAATCAGGAGACATATATGAGAATGAAGTGTTTTCTTTTTTTAAATGACAGGCATCAGGGAAAGTTTTATGTATACAAAAAAAACATTATGGTGGGATTAGTCAACATTATACAATGAAGTTATGAAAACTTAGAGGCAATTGTAGTCACTCTACAGCTGAGTATTCCAGATTCCAGATTCACTAAAGAAAAGAAATTGTACGACCTTTGTCCTATGCAGAAACCAAAATAACAAACAACTCTATTTATAACAACCAGAAGCTTCACTTGTTAGAAATTAAGTATTAAAGACACTTCTCAGAATATGATATACAATCAATCAACAAATATATTAAAAAAATGTTCATCATTGCTAGCAATTAAAGAAATGCAAATCAAAACCATTCTAAGATTTCATCTCACTCCAGTCAGAATGGCAGCTATTATGAAGACAAACAACAATAAGTGTTGGCGAGGATGTGGGGAAAAAGGTACACTCATACACTGCTAGTGGGACTGCAAATTGGTGCAGCCAATATGGAAATCAGTATGGAGATTTCTTGGAAAATTGAGAAAGGAACCACAATTTGAACCAGCTATCCCTCTCCTCAGTCTATACCCAAAGGACTTAAAAGCAGCATACTACAGGGACACAGCCACATCAATGTTTATAGCAGCACAATTCAAAATAGCTAAACTGTGGAGCCAGTTTATATATATATACAAAAAAAAAAAGATAGAATATTACTCAGCAATAAAAGAGAATGAAATCCATTTGCAGGTAAATGGATGTAGTTAGAGAAGATAATGCAAAGTGAAGTTAGCCAATCCTGAAAAACTAAATGCTGAATGTTTTCTTTGATATAAGGAGGCTGATTCATAGTGGTATAGGGAGAGGGAGCATAGGAGGAATAGATGAACTCTAGATAGGGCAGAGGGGTTGGAGGGGAAGGGAGGGGGCATGAAGTTAGAAATGATGGTGGAATGTGATGATCATTATCCAAAGTACATGAATTGGTGTGAATGTACTTTGTATACAACCAGAAATATGAAAAATTGTGCTCTATATGTGTAATAAGGATTGTAATGCATTCTGCTGTCATATATAAATAAAAATTAAAATTTTAAAATTAAAAAAAAAAGTAAATAGATTCAAACCTGCTTGCTCATAAATAAAATATACAGTTTGTTCATCTTGGTTATAAAAAGACATAATTTAAAATGAAGACCTCTAAAGATGTTTATGAATTGAACTATATTCAGAAAAGAACAACCTTCTGATTATACTATGTTAGAAAAAAGCAATCTTCAAATTATCTATCTTTTCATAGTTATGAGATTACTGTTATATAACTAATATCTAATCTTTTACTGAGATTTTTGTTTATGAGCAATACATATTAATCAATGTATTTCCATGTTAAAACCACAAATATTTACCAATGGTTATATTTCTCCCATTTATTACTCTGCAAATATGAAATTATAAATCTGATGTTTCATTACTTTCCAGTAGGAATGTGGGCCTCCCTAAATCTAACTCTCATCAAAGCTAATTGTTCTGACTGCCCCCCCCACCAAAAACAACCTAACAAAATTGTATGCTATCTTGATGCTGAAATTGTTAGCAGAATATATCATTGTCACCTCAAATTAACATGTATACATCTTTTCAAAAATTATGTACTGATATCAGTAATACTTTCTTGCCATTAGTACACCTACCTTTCATTAAGGGAGCAAATGCTGTTGTATTCATTATCTTCTGGGTTATATTAGAGATTGGCATATACACAATTATTATAGAAGAGATATTAAATTTGTCTATCCTTCCCAGATCTTGAGGAGGTATCTCAGGTAACTGGGCATTTTCTCTGACTCCTGAAAGCAGACCCAGATACAGTCCTAGCAGTATTGGGAAGCCCCATTCCTATAAAATATTTGACAAAAAGAAGGAGGAGGAGGAGGAGGAGGAGGAGGAGGAGGAGGAGGAGGAGGGGGAGGAGGAAAGAGACGAGCTTAGATCATTTTCCTTTAAAATCAATCGATATCAAAGAACTGTTGATGACAAATTTCAGTTTTCCCATATAGCTGGCCTCTCTCCATTCTCCACTCTTCAAAGCAAGGAAAACCCAATAAAAGATAAATATTAAGTTAATATCCACATATATCCTTCTCAGATGCTAGAACTAAACTTTTGCACTAATTCATGAACTACTTCAGAAGCCATTTGAAACTAACAGGACACCTAATTGAGTGCTAATCTCTGAACTCCTAGGCAGCCAATTCAAGATTCCATGGGGTATTCCAGAGAGGGTTCATGGGGCAAATAGCAATGTTTTCTCAGTTATGATATCCTTATATCAAAAACTAAAGGAAATAAGAAGGAACTGAGTGTTAAAGTCTCTCTAGTGAATCCACAATGTCAAAAACCTCTTCGTCCTTTAATATCATGCTAGACTAGTTTCCCTGCCTCCTAAAATTAAGTGAGACCAAATGTTTGAGTTTTGACCAGTAGGATGTGGATAGAAGTGATAACATGCTACTTCCAAGCCTGGCTTGGGAACCCTCACACAACCTTCCATACTCTATATCAAGTCTTCCTTTTTCTCATCTACTGACTGGATGTAGAGGATTCCATGAAGGTCTATAAGCCCTGGCAAGATGACCAGTCTCTAGTAGAAGAAGCCTGGGTCTCTGAATGACTATGTAGAGAAATTGTACCATCTACTCAACCTACTTCTCCACTACAACCTTCAGATTACAACAAGAGAGAAACAAATCTTTTCTTTGTTAAGCCACTAAGATCTGGGCTAGTTACCTGCAGTTAGCCTGCTGCCTGATGCAAACCCACAGTGGTGTGACTTGAAAATTCTCAGAAATAATCTTTAGGTAGAAAATTAACAGTCTTAAATATGAGAGTATAAAATTAACATTTCTCAATTTATGCTAGGCCAATTTTATTTCAATTTCTTGGTTCTAAGTGGATAACACGGTAGCTTTAACTGTTCATACAATTTACCATTTAATTAAAAGTACACTGAATTTCTCTTTAAAAATATGAATAGTACTGTTACTCTTTATAAATCTAGATTATTTTTCAAGGACTGTTATGCATTTCTCAATTAAACAAATACAACTAGAGACAACCTCAAAAATCAACATATCTGGTCTGTTATCTAAAGCGTAACATTTGAAATCATTAAGCAACAAAATAAAACTGGAGAAGGAGACAAACTGTCTTACATACCAATGCACTCTCTCTTTTCATCCTCCATTTCTTAAGAAAATTCTTACACAGAAGAGCTTGAGTTTGCTGATACACACTTATCTGTCTTATTCTCATTTTGCCCCTTCATTAAATAAACAAAGAGAAATAAACAAGAAAAAATAAGCATACTAAGAAAAATCATGATTATGTTTTTGAGTAAAATATTTACTACTTCTAAAATTTGTAAAAAAAAAAAAAAGGATTTAAAATTGTATTGCGATAATTCATGACTAAAGATTCACCTCACATATATTCACTTTATCTGGGGGTTTGAGAGATGATGGAGAGGTAGAGTGATTTGTTTTCACATTTTTCAGCAACAGAATTCTACACTTTCTAGAAAAACTATCATTTGAGTTTAGAACCTATAACTTCACTTTTTTGACCTTTCACAGCAGAATTCAATAATGTGAATAATTAAATTATATCTCTTCCTATTAATAGTCATTTCTTGCTCCTTGCACTTTAATGAAAATCTCAAAGCTAATCAAATTAATGTCAAAATTCAGATTACTTGAGTTCATGTGAATAATAAGTAACATTCATTAGTAATGACCCCAGTGAAAAATTTTCTTGTAGTATTTACCTTCAGATTGCAGTGGACAACTTTTAACAAAAAAAATTAGGCTGTGGGATCACTATCAGGACTCAGAGTGCATAAAATTGGATTCTGAGACACAGGAAGAATAAAACAATTTCCTTTAAATTTCTCAGGTTAGTCGCTGAATAATTCAGGAAACAAACTGTGAAACAAGTTTTAAAAAGAAGAAGAAGGAAAGAATGAATTATATGGGAAAGGAATTTCACCGGAGTGTTCTCAAACAAACAGAAGTCATTTTTGTTTTTCAGTTTTTTATAATCTCCAAATTTAATTATTCTTTCAGATTTGCATATCAAAATATTTATGCAATTCTCTGTTAGTGAAAACAGAAGTAAATTTTGCTATTTTCCTATATTTTACTGTTATATTTACAGGATAAAAGTTGTTTGGGAAAAAAATAGAAAAAATTTAGTCATTAAGTGTACAACATGAAAACATCTAAAAATTATGATTTTAACAGTGTCCACCCACATATTTGGCATACTACAGGAAAAAAAAAAGCTTTACTTACTGTCAGGAAAATTAGAAAAACTCCTCTGGAAATGGCAAATCACAGTTTTCTTGTACCTAGTGTAACAATGAAAACTTTAAAATGTATTGCTGCTGCTACATTTATTACCTAAGTAGGTGGCTACTCCTAGCAGTTCTTACTCAGATTGGCTTCGACAGAGGGGTGTAGTCAAGCCAAGCGGCACATGATGAACTTGTTTTGTTCTCTCTCCTTTTAACCCCTAAACCAATTATTCTGCAGGGAAATGACTATTCGGTGATTGGTTCAGAATAAAACATGTTTGTTCATCTAGTTTGTTCATCTAGTCTTTCAACTCCAGGAATAGGGGAGAAATGCTAAATAAGGAAAATTGTACTAGTCCATCAGACATCATGAGACCAAGAGGAAGGAAAGAGTAAGAAAAGAGTAAAGAAAAATATACTAACCAAAGTTACACTTGTATGAGAAATCTTTCTTTGTTTTCTTTTTTTTTTTTCTCCATTACTGATGGTTAAATATAACTGTCAATTATAAACTTGACCAATTCAGACTAAGTGGGCAAAACATGCTGGAGCTGAATTTTTTTTTAAGATATAAAAAAATTAAACATTTTTGGATCCAGCAATCCCACTACTAGGTACGTATCCAAGGGAAATAAAATCAAATCAGGGTAACTGGCATATCCATCACTTCATACATTTATCATTTCTTTGTGGCAAGCATTCCAAAACTTCTCTACCAGCTCTTTTGAAATACACATCATTGTTAAATACAGTCACTGTACTGTGCAATGGCACACCGGAACTTATTCACTTTTATAACCATGCATATGTACGCCAGCCTTGCCCTTTCCTGTCTCCTCTCCAGTCTCTTAACCTGTATTCTACTCTCTATTCCTGTGGGTCAACTTTTAAAGATTCCATATAAATATGAGATCATATAGTATTTGTCTTTCTGGGTATGGTTTATCTCACTCAACATTATGTTCTCTAGCTGAATTTTTTTAAATTTTTTTTCTTTCCTTTATTTATTTTTCTACTAAAGCTATACAAAAAAAAAAAAAAAAAAAGACTTCTGCCTTAGAGGAACTAAGATGCACAAATGAAGAATTAGGAACAAATTTCTTTTTTCCATTCTTTTAACAGTAAATGAAGGAATGGTAAGACTTGTGAACAAACTAATAGTAAATGTGTTACCAAGGACTAAAAATATTATAAGATTCAGGAGAATTTCTGAGCATGAATACTAGAAAAAAACGAAAATGTATTCAATTCTCATTTCAAAGTCTATCTCTCTGAAAAGAATTGCAAACTTTTCTTGACCTGCCCCAATAAATGGCAAAATAGGAAACCAAAGTTCATGTATTGGGAAATCTCAAATATTTGACATGGCTCCAAATCCACAGATGTTAATAATCAGAAAACTGAGAGATGTTCTGGAAAAAAAAGGGGATAATTTTTAAAAATTTACAACAGTTAAAACCATAATATTCTGCATATATTCCTCTCCTTAAAAATTAGTTCTAATTTAAAAAATAGTCAACAGTGAAAAATTACATGTTTTTTACATTGAAAACTGGCAAAAAACAAAGGAGATAGAGGTGTGTTAAAGGTCTCCTGGGTTGTGAAGAAGGTCACACATGTAAAATTTTAAATAAAATAGAACAATAATTTAGTTTAAGTCAATTGGAACACAGTTCAGTTTTCTAGTTTTTTATTGTTAGAGTTATTCTAAACACTTTGTACTCTAATTTAGGAATCATTTTTACTCTGCCTTCCTTACAATCATATTGGTAATATCATTACATCTACAATATCAATTATTTCTTGGATTAAATATATTTTCTTACTGTTTTTGTAGATGCTCTTTCTTAACCTTTTTATTCTGATTTATTTTCATTTGGGGAAGATTAATGTCTTCATTTAAATGTGAAGATTGCCCCACAATGTTGACCTATTATGATGAGGAAGCTCCAGCTTCTGACTAGAAGGACAGAAAATAGTGAAATGATGACTAGGTTAAATCCCCAAACAAAAGTTCAGATACATAGCCAAACTTCAAAAAAGGAAGAAGAAAAGAAAGTAATGAATATTAAGAAATAAAGAGAAGAAGGCATATACCCAGATGCTAAAAATGAAAAGGGAAATTAAAATTCCCTTGAACCATGAGCAGTTTTTGGACACTTGAGCAGGCCAAGAATATATTAGACCAAGACCCATGGCTCAGTGTCTTAATGTCCCTCTGACCTAGAGTGGATGCTTGACAGGTTGGGAAGCTGTAATCCATGTCCCTGCTTGAATCCAGCAGCTTTGCAATACTGTTCAGTGTTAAAAATATACCAGAAAACTTTAGCTACTATCCCAGGGAAAGTAAAGATGCATTTGTTGCCCAGTCTCTGTGGTATATGAAATACGAAACCCCTGAGCATGCATCCAAGTAAAGAAAGCAGGAAAAGGATCTATCTGCTTGGTAACAGGAAGGATACCACAGCAGTTAGCATGTGCTGAAGCCAAACTGGGGTCCTAATTCTGACTCCTCCATGCCCTTGCTGAATGTCTGTATGCAATCTGTTTCTTTCCCTCTCAGGTCTTTCACCCATAAAAATTGGAAAACAGTGTTTATATACACAAGGCCTTTGTGGGGATCAAATTCATTAATGTAAGTACAGTACGTAGAACTGTTTATGGAAAATTATAAAAGCTCAAAATATGTGATTTATATTTTTTTCTGGTTGTATACAAAGTATATTCACACCAATTCGTGTCTTCATACATGTACTTTGGATAATAATGATCAATACATTCCAACATCATTTTTAACCCCATGCCCCCTCCCTTCCCCTCCAACCCCTCTGCCCTATCTAGAGTTCATCTATTCCTCCTATGCTCCCTCTCCCTATCCCACTATGAATCAGCATCTTTAAATCAAAGAAAACATACAGCATTTGGTTTTTCGGGATTGGCTAACTTCACTTTGCATTACCTTCTCTAACTTCATCCATTTACCTGAAAATGCCATGATTTCATTCTCTTTTATTGCTGAGTAATATTTCATTCTGCATATATGCTACATTTTTTTAACCCATTCATCTATTGAAGAGCATCTAGGTTGGTTCCAAAGTATATCTATTGTGAATTGTGCTGCTATAAACATTGATGTTGTTGTGTCCCTGTAGTATGCTGTTTTTAAGTCCTTTATGTATAGACTGAGGAAAGGGATAGATGGGTCAAATGGTGGTTCCATTCCCAGTTTTCCAAGAAATCTCCATACTGATTTTCGTATTAGCTGCACCAGTTTGTAGTCCCACCAGTAATGTATGAGTGTACCTTTTTCCCCACATCCTCACCAACACTTATTGTTGTTTGTCTTCATAATAGCTGCCATTCTGACTGGAGTGCGATGAAAAAAAATTACAATTATCTTATATTAGACAAAGGGGCCAAAAACATGCATTGGAGAAAAGATAGCCTCTTCAACAAATGGTGCTGGGAAAACTGGAAATCCATATGCAACAAAATAAAACTAAACCCCTATTTCTCACCAGGCACAAAACCCAACTCAAAATGGATGAAAGACTTAGAAATAAAACCAGAGACCCTGCATCTAATAGAAGAAAAAGTAGACCCTAATCTCCACCATGTGGGATTAGGCCCCAACTTCCTTAATGAGACTCCTTTGGTGCAAGAATTAAAATCAAGAATCAATAAACAAATGGAATCAAACTAAAAAGTTTCTTCTTGGCAAAAGGGACAATCTGTATTTATCTGGTATTTATTTTACTGAGGTGAATAGAGAGCCTACATCTTGGGAGCAAATCTTGACCCTCACACATCAGATAGGTATATAAAGAGGTATATAAAGAACTCAAAAAGCTAAGCACCAAAAAAACAAATAACCCAATCAATAAATGGGTCAAGGACCTGAATAAACACTTCTCAGGAGATGATATACAATCAATCAACAAATATATGAAAAAATATTCATCATTGCTAGCAATTAGAGCAACACAAATCAAAGCCACTCTGTGATTTATAATTTTTGATATTTCTCCTCATACTACTACAAACTAACACCATTACTAGTATTCCAGAGCCCCACCTGGAAGATAAACAATTGTATAGGACTATGTCAAAAATCCATGGCACAAGATACCAAAAATTTATAAAGAATTCTTCCTACAAGTGAATCTCATAATTCACTAATATCTCTCTGTCTCTCTCTCTGTCTCTCTCTCTGTCTCTCTGTCTCTCTCTCTCTCTCTCTCTCTCTCTCTCTCTCTCTCTCATACACACACACACACACACACACACACACCAGTGGACCAAACAAATGCAAATATTAGTAAAGAACTAAAGACAATAGATACTATGAAAGCCTATAAAATATATATATCAAGTATTTAAAAAATGAAATTTAGCTAACATAGGAGACAATGAAAAGTAAAACTAATAGGAAAATCACTTATTAGAACATGAATACACACACACACACACACACACACACACACATATACCTATATGACAGTCTTGCTTAGTTGCTCAGGACCTTGCTGAGTTGCTGAAACTGGCTTTGAACTTGTGATCCTCCTACCTCAGCCATCCAAGCTAATAGGATTATAGGCTTTCGCCACCATGCCCGGCTAGAATACATAAATATTGAAAAAGAGTAATAATAGTTAATATTAAAATCAATGGACAGATTTTACAACAAATTAGACTGAGTGGAAGAGAAATCCTCTAGTCCTTTATAAACTGTATAATAGATTATTGTGAGCTGTAGTCCCAAACTGTGCTGTTGAACACTAGAACTTATCTTTCTGTTTTGACATTCATGATTCATCCTTCTTCTGTCACCCCTCACTCTCACCCTTCCCAGTCTCTAGTAACCACTACTCAACAATCAGATAAACTTTTTTGTTTGTTTGTTTAACTTCCACTAAAAAAATGACAGGGAACATGTGGTATTTATTTTACTGTGTCTGGCTTATTTAACTCAACATTATGGCCTTCGATTCCATCCATTTTGCTGCAAATGACAGAACTTCTTTCTTTCTTTCTTAATTTAGTACTATTGACCCAAGCGCACTTAACCACTGAGCCACATCTTCAGGCCTTCTTTATTTGTTTTTATTTTGAAACAGAGCCTTGATAAGGTGCTAGGGCCTCACTAAGTTGCTGAGGCTGGCTTTAAACTTGTGATCCTCCTGCTTCAGCCTCACAAACTGCTGAGATAACAGGCAAGCACCACCCCACTGGATCATTCTTCTTTATGGTTATATAACAGTCTATTTTAATAAATAGTTCATTATTGCTAAATAATATCATAAAAATCATGCATATATGCTATATTTTCTTTATCCATTATCTGTTGAAGAGCACCTAGGCTTATCCCACATTTTGTTGTTTAGAATAGCACTGCAGTAAATTTGGGATTGCAGGTATCTTTTGGGATGCTGATTTCATTTCCTTTATGTATTTATCCACAAGTGAAACAGGTGATTTAAATGGTAAAACTATTTGTACCTTTTTGAGAAAACTCTAGACTGTTCTCCATAATGGCTATATTATTTATATCCCCACAGATGGTATATAAAGTTGCCTTTTCTCCATATCCTGAGCCAGCATTATTTTTTTGTCTTTTAGACAATAGTCATTCTTCTTGGAATGAGATGATATTTCACAGCTTTGATGTACATTTCCATGATGTCTAATGATAGTGAGAATTTTTTATATATTCGTTGGACTTTTTAATTTTTTCATTATAGAAATGTTTATTCTGAAAACGTAACCATTTTTAAATGGGTTGCTTCATTTTTGTTAAGTTTTCTGAGTTCCTTATATATTCTGGATATTAACTCTTTGTCAGATGAATATTTTACAAATATTTTCTCCCATTCTGCAGATGGAGATTATCTCTGCTTTGTTGATTGTTTCCTTTGCTATACAGAAATTTCATTAAGGCGTAAAGGGATCTTACTACAAATCTAAATTGTTTTACAGACAGAATATTTTATTACTAACATAAAAGACTAGAGAAAATGAATGTAGAAGAGGTCAGGAGTGTGTGTGGAGGCAGATACAATTTGGGTGGAAATAGGAAGGCAGAAATAAAGCAGCAGAAAATATGATCTAAAAGTATCAGTTAACTCCTGTAATCCCAGTGGCTCTGGAGGCTGAGGCAGAAGTACTGCAAGTTCAAAGCCAGCCTCAGCAACTTAGTGAGGCTCTAAGCAACTCAGTGAGACCCTGTTTCTGAATAAAATACAAAACAGAGCTAGGGATATGGCTCAGTGGTTGAGTGCCCCTGAGTTCAATCCCTGTTACCCCACCCCCTAAAAAAAGTCTCAGTTAAAATATAGGAAAAAGAGATTACCAGGGGCTGAGGGAATGCACAGTCATCAGTGTACCACTTGGATACCACTTGGATCGTCATACCTGTTTTTTAGCCTCACCCCTTGGGAAGGGGTATTACTCTTCTGGTTTATTCTTTGACCTGATATGAATGAGCCAATGTTACTGACTGATGCACATCAGTTATCCTCTCTCTTCCTTCATTGGTTCCATTTAAGTAGATATTTTTTTTCCTCCAAATCTAGGCCTAGCCAAGCCCAAAACAGATCTGCTGAACTCTGGCCATGTCACTGACAAATTAGAATAAACAATAATTGTTTGACACAACTGGGATTTGGAGTGATTTTTTTTAATGCAGCACTTTTCTGGTAATAGCTCCCTAATATAAGCATTATTTTTTGCCTCCCACCAGGGAAACATAAGCTCAATCTTTACTTCTTTCTATTGACATTATCTTAAAATCTATTACAGGAAATTTGAGTACATGAAAGAAAAACACATGAATACATCCAGTTTCTTTTATGATTTAGTGAGTTTCTCTATTGATTAACGTATGATGTGGTATTAGAAACAACTTACCAGAATGCTGACTTTCAACTATCAATCACTGTCATCAGTCTCTTAAAATTTTCTCTTTCCCTATAACATTTAATGTTACAAAGTTTACAAAATAAGATAAATAAGCTACACAAATTTAAAAAATTATTTCTTTTAAATTCCTCCCTTAGAAATGAAATGCTGGTATTCTCATATTTATTATAATAAGTGATATCAGTTTCACTACCATGGAACAATTTTTGCAAACTAAATTGGAATGTTAACAAATATATTATGTTAACTATAGTGAAAAATGCATAGAGAACCATAAACTCTTAGTTTCCTTTCATTTCAGTATTTATATATTGCATCATTTTCAAATATGGTGGACTATTAAGATCATTAAAATAATTTTGATGACTTGTGGGATTAACTGACATTAATTATAAGAGTCACCTGAAAAACTATTGAATGTCTATCTTGGGAAATGCACTATTAGCTGATGGCAAAACAGCAGTCAGCCAGCCTGAAAAACTCCTGGCTCTCATAGACCTTTAAACTTTGTGGATTAGCAGGACAAGGAAGGAGAGACATTAAACAACTCACTGCATAGTCAATAATTTAATCATTATTGAGCAACTGAGTTAAAGTAAGAGCAGAGAAAAATCAGGGGAGGGGTTTCCATGAAAAAGTAACATCTATCCTGAGAACTGAAGGCTCTGATTTTTCCTAATTTAAAAATTGCATGGGGAGAGTTGAAGATGAGGAAGAAAATTCTGGGCAAAGGGAACAGCACATAGAAAGAAAAGAAGGAATGCAGTACATTAGAGAAGAGAAAAGAGCTCCTTGCACAGAAGCTAATAAATTAGAGCACAGGTGGGGCTGGAGAATTAAATCCCTTCCATAGTTCTGGCAAGAGATGATTATGGTGTGGGTTCGTTTCGGTGGCAGAGCTAAAGAGAAGTATACAAATTTGAGCTTACAGTTAAGAGGCTGGATGATAGTTTAGATGTGAGGATTGAGCATAAAATATTCATTGTTTGCCCTTTCCAGGAGAAATTTTCCAGTCTACTGGTTGAAGTAGAGTTATTAGAATTATTAGCATATAAATTATAACTAAAATTATGAAAATGAATAAGAATGTCTGGGGAAGGTTATAAGATTGAAAGAGACAGCCAGGATAGAAACTTGCAGAACTACAGATAAAAAGAAGTGGGAAGGTATAGTTGGATAGGCTGGCAACAAGACTGAGAAGGAATGATTGGAAAAGTTTAGGGAAACCTAGAGAATCCTATGTTATTTAACTGAAAGATCAAGTAAGACAGAAATAAAAAAAAAAAATGACAGTAACTAATTGACACAAAAATTACTACATAACTGAGTTTTACAATTTAAATCACTCATCAGGGGGCTGGGGATGTGGCTCAAGCCGTAGCGCGCTCGCCTGGCATGCGTACGGCCCGGGTTCGATCCTCAGCACCACATACAAACAAAGATGTTGTGTCTGCCGAAAACTAAAATAAATAAATAAATAAATATTAAAAAAAACACACAAAAACATGCAGATTTAAAATAAATAAATAAATAAATCGCTAATCAGAACTACAATTTAAAACACAGAATAATCTAGAAAATCAGATTAGTATAATAATTTGAATAAGGTTGATCAAGCATATAGCACTGGCTATATATCTTACTTCTTAGTTAACAATACAAAGGAAAGGTAAAATCAAATTTTGACTTACCACAAGAAAATAAAAAAATGCTTAGAAGGATCTTTGATTCACTGGTCTTTTTGTCCAAGCATTCCTCTAGAAATATTTGCTTCCTTTAAATATGTTTTTACTCAGTTTGGTTCTGAAGAAGTCATGGTCCATCTGTAGAAAATCTACCTCCACATTCTTCACCTGATAATTGTTTAGTGTGGGTTTTTCCCATGTCCTTCTTCTTGTCCAATTACTCTTCAGGGAGTGGAATGGGTGATTGGCTAAAAGTGTCGTGCAGTATTTTTTTGTTGTTCTTTCTTTTTGACATAAACAACAACAACAAAGGCAACAAAATGATCAAATTTAAAAAGAAAAACCCACAGTCCTGAATAGCTACACATCAGCTTTCAATAATCAAAAATTTGAAAGCCCAGCCAAACAAAGAGTAGATTAAAAAGAAACTTGAATTAACAGAGGGAGGAGAAAATGAGGTTCATTCATCTCAGAGGTCAGAATAATTCATAGGAGAAAGTTTCAGCTACTTGCTCTTCAGTTAAATGGCTTCTTATACTAATTGATTCCTATGTATTAAAAAGTATCCATGAAGTGCTTGCCTCACATACACAAGGCCCTGGGTTCAATCCCCAGCACCATGTGGGTATACACACACACACACACACACACACACACACACAAAGTATCCAAAGTGTGGGGGAAAAGACACACTCATACATTGTTGGTGGGACAGCAAATTGGTGCAGCCAATCTGGAAAGTAGTATGGTGATTCCTTTAAAAACTTGGAATGGAACTACCATTTGACACAGCTATCCCAGTCCTCTATCTATATCCAAAGGACATAAAAATAGCATACTACAGTGATGCAGCCACATCAATGTTTATAGCAGCACAATTCACAATAGCCAAACTGTGGAACCAACCTAGGTGCCCTTCAATAAATGAAGAATAAATAAATAAAGAAACTGTGGTATGTACACACAATGGAATATTACTCAGCAATAAATTATAAAATTATAAAATAAAATTATAGCATTTGCAGGTAAATGGATGGAATTAGAGAATATCATGCTAAGTGAAGTAAGCCAATCCCAGAAAACCTAAGACTGAATGTTTTCTCTGACAAGTGACAGGGAATGGGATGAGTGGAGGAACTTTGGATTGGCCAAAGGAGAGAGAGGAGAGGAGAGGGCATGGGAATAGGAAAGATTGTGGAATGAGATGAACATTATTACCCTAAATACATGATGATTGCACAAATGGTGAGACCGTACTTTGTGTACAACCAGAGAAGTGAAAAATTGTGCTCCATTTGTGTACAATAATTGAAGCGCTGTCTGTTGTCATGTATAACTGATTAGAACAAATAATTGAAAAAAAATTTAACAAAAGTATTCAAAGGGTTTAAAATAAAGTTTCCAATTTGGTGCTCAGAGTAAACTTATGTAATTGGTACTATATTTACAGCCATTTTACAGATTTGAAAGATGAGACTCAAAGGCAAAGTCATTAGCAGGGCAGAGCCAACAGGTGAATTCAGACAAGCACCTGGATCCAATCCCCCTTATTCCTACCACTATGAAAATCATGCCTATCAAAACAATAATACCTAATGACCATTTTAATAGTTTAATAGTTTAGATGGGCAGAACTTTATTTGATTGTGTTACTTTTCTCAGCTGTAGCTACATTGGATATTCTCAGAATGGTAAATAACCACTTTTTATCAATCCTAAAATACTCACTACATTATTTTAACTATAATCAATATATTTCTGGGGATACATACAGAAGTTAATATCCATTCATAAAAGTGGAGGACAAAAAAATGGGTAAAGGACTCAGACTATTCAAATAATTACCATTTGCATTAAGCATATGGAATGAACATTTTCTATGACTTTAATTGTATTCTTTCCTTTGTTGTTAGTGACATTTGTTGTCTGTTCTGCTAAAATCAATGCTAAAACAAAATCCATGAACTGAAAAACACCAAAGATTTAATCTAGTTTAATTCCAGATATTAGTAATAACATTTGTGTTAATGGGTGGAAAAAACAACTAAAATCACATAACACAGACATATACTATTTATAGTTACTAAAGAATAATCTTCTATTTCCATAATTTTAAGGATTTCAGTCTCTAATATGATACTTTTAGAAGTCTGAGACCCACATTGCAAACCTATCATTCATTGGCTTTATCCCAGGAACCAGGCTGCATAAAATCTCCAGGTCTCTGTGCCTCCTTGATAATAGAATGTGGATCTTTCCAATTCTGAGCCTCTGTACATTGATAATTGTCCTGTTCTGTTATAGGATCAGAGTGCTGAAATTCTTCACACTTGGATTCACACACAGCCAGGCCAGATTATGTGAGCCCAGCCCTTTATCAAACTCTTCCTACTCTCCATGAGTCCTTGACCCCACTTCTGCAATTTGCTTTCAGCAGATAAGAGTACTGAATTAATGAAAACTCTTGAGACCATTTGGTGGGAGCTTTCTTCCACATGTCTCTATGTCATCTTAATTTCCCAAAGAAAATGTTTTCTAAACTCAACCCCATAGCTCAACCCTTCAATCAGATCCCATCACCTAACCTAAAATCTGGCTCTCCCTGATAATCCCACTTAATTTTATTAACTTCTAATATAATCATTTCTCTCTTCCTGCCTTTTTTCAGACATGCCTACTAATTACCTATGAGGAAGTATTTGTCACTGTCTTCCTAAGCTACCTTATCTTAGAAACTAGCTCATTTCACATTCACTGCCCAAATCACCACTGTACTAGTTTCCTAGGGCTACATAACAAAGTGATACAAACTGAGCACCTTGAAACAACAGAAATTTATTCTCTCCCAGTTCCAGAGGCCATAAGTCCAAAGTTGAATTGCATATAGAGCCATTCTCTCTCTCCTGTCTCCTGGTGGTTGCTGGCAATCCTGGGCATCCCTTGGGTTGGCTCCATAATTCTAATTTCTGGGTGGTAATCACAGGGCATCTTATGAGTCATTGAGGTTGCAAAGAGTTTTTCACTCTTACACCCAAGCTGTTGCACCATCCTGACCCATTTCTTTATGCATGTGTGTATGGATTCCTCTATGTTGGTGGCCAAAGGACACCTAGAAAGTTAATTAAGGTGCATAAGGAAATATTAGAACTTCTATTTATACTTCTTTTTCACCAAAGACACTGATGGACTAATGTATAGTACATGGAATGAAAAGCTATTTAGTACAAGAAAAGGTACACACATGTAATGATTTAGATGTGTACTTCTTTAGTTTTGTTAATACTGTCCATCTGTTGTCAAAACATGTTTTCATGTAGCTTTAAGAAACAACATAACAGAGTTCCCATTTCCAAAAGTTTTTGCAAATACTTTCCATTACAAGAATTAAAACTTTAAAAATTGTATTACGAAATGTAAGTTTTGCATTTAATAATTGGAGAATTCACATTTTATATATTGAATCTTCTCTTTCTTAACAGGAAAATGCTTCATTTATTTGAGCCACTTTTATATCCTTCAATAAAATGTTTATATTTTACCCTTAAAGTCTCCCATGACTTTTGCAAGATTTATTTCTAGATACCTTTGAGTTTCTATTACTAACTCAATAGGATCTATTTTTAACATATTTCCTAATGGATGTTTGCTTGTATTTAGGAGCAGTATAATTTTATGTTAATTTGAATTTGACTGAACTCTCACTAATTCTAATTTATTTGGATTTTTTTAAACAAGAAATTCATTTATAAATCATGATAGCTTTATGATTACTGTTTCCAAATTTTTAAAACTCTATCAAAGTGGGATTCCTGGTGCAAGCTTGACTTGTTTTAGTCTGATCCTTGGACTGTTCTTTAATTTAGCATCCAGTTCTTCTCATGGTGCTATATTATCTTTTGTAGTTTGTATTTTTTCACATCGTACCCCTTTCCTCCAAATGTTTTTTTGTTTGTTTCATTTTATTTTGGCTTTTGTTTATCTTTTCTTCTTATTCTTTTTAAGAGACATTGTCTCCCTGTGTTGCCCAGGTTGGCCCCAAACTCCTGGGCTCAAGTGATTCTCCTGCCTCAGCCTCCCAAGAAGCTGGGACTACAGGCACATGCTACAACATCCAGCTTGTCATTACTTTAAGAAGCACACAGCTAAGCTATGCTCAGATTCCTGATTCACAGAAATTGGGAAACGATTATTGTATTTTAAGATGCAAAAGTTTTGGGGTAATTGGTTTGTTCTAAGCTCACTTTCCCAGCACTCCCTCACATCCCATTTCAGAATTAACAGCTTCCAATAAAGGGCTCTTCTCAAATGTCTTTTCTAAACTGAATGTTCATTTTCAGAAGACCTTCTGGAAAGGACTTCTAAAAAGTTTTCCAAAGTCTGTTCATGAAGAATCTTTCCAATCCTTAGGCCACACACAGCTTCCATTCAGAGGGCTCAGCCTTCTCTGCAATGCCTTCCCAGGCCAGGCAATTCTGATGGCTGCTTACATTTGAAAAATCACTGCTCTCACTAATGCTGATTCTCATTTTCCCATTCACTTCCCAACTGATCACATGACAAGACTAATAACAAATAGCCACCTCTAAGCACTTTTGGCAACATACACTCTCACATGTACATGGAGGCACATGCATCCAAGAGAGCTACCTATCATACATGTTGTGTTTAACGAGGGTATTTAATATTTAACAAGTACCAAGGGACAGAATTCAAATGCCATAAAAAACTAAGTGGTACTCTCTGTGAGATGAAATGGTCAACAATACAGGATGTGTAATACATAAAATAATATTGCCTGAGTTCATATCCCTAGCTCTATCACTCAGAAACTCAGTGTTCCCAGGTAAGTCATTTAACCTTAATGGTCTCTGATTATCCAGCTATACATTAAAAGGCTGAAAAAAGAAAAATTCTTAACTTTTAGGGTGGTTATAAAGATTAAATGCAATATTCAATACCAGTGGTTCTCAAATTTGAGCATGCACAAGAATCACCAGGAGGAGTTGTTAAAATGCAGAGGGCTGAACCACATCCTTGGAGTTTCTGATGTGGTAGATCTGGGGAGAGCTGAGAATCTGCAGTGTCGACAAATGCTCAGTTCATTTTGTTGCTGCTGGTTAGTGAACTGCAAGAGTACAAAAGGTACATAGAGTAATGGAATAATGCCTTGCACAGAGTAACTCTCAATGAATGAAGTTAGTGATTATTCCTAAAGCTTAGTTCTTGCACACTGATTCTCTTCTAACAGTAGGAGGAGCTGTTTTAGTTTTTAAATATTCCAATAAAATGGCACTCTTATTTTGATTCACCTTGACACTCCTGGGGGGGGGGAATTAGCAATGAAATTCTTAATGATTTATGCAGAAAAAATGAATTATCTCAAGTATGTCAGTTCCACTAGTTTTATTATTTGAAGCAAAAGAAGTGAGGAAAAAAATCAGGCTGGAGAATGTGGCTATACCTTAATTAATAAAGATGATACCCAGCATCACCTTTTGGTGCCAGATTGGAGTGAAAGGGTCCTTTCACCATCTTTGCCAATCCCTGCACAGTTATTTCAGTTGTCAATAAAATTTGTTTTAGGGAGAAGAGCTGATAACAGACAACAGGATTCCATGACTACCTACCATTCAAAGCACTGAGAAGTTTCAGATTCCATTTCTCCTTAAAGTTACCAAAGAAGACTGATGAGACAGAAACCCACCTCAGCTGTTGTCCATTGACAATAGCTGGGGCTGTCTTCTGCCTCACCCTACATTTCTTGTTCTTCAAATGTTGAGAATGTTTTTCAACTGTCACTTCTTATTTCCCAAGTAAACTAGCACTTGGGTGACATTTTAGCTCAGGGGAGCTTAATCTCTAACTTCTCTGACTACCTCCCTGGCTCTGCCATTGCTCAGACAGCCTTACCCGCCCTCTTACCCTTACTGGGTCAAGACTGGGAAGGGGCCCTTTTGACATAGCCCTCTGCTGTCATCTAGTGGTCAAAGAGTTTCGCTCCCTTGTCTGCCCCATCTCTCCAAGGGCATAGAAGGCACCTGCAGTTTAGCTGCTTCACCTGACAGGATTAGAAACTCTGTCTCCAGGCTACAGAGACATTAAGGAGTGGGCGTGAGTAGACTTTAAGTGTAAGTTAGAAATAAAATATTTTCAAATAAATAACTTTGTCATTATCACATTTCCAATGTGGGATTCATTCTCACCTTGCACAGAGCTCTGAATTTAAATTGTAAACTTTATTGTAAATTCTTTTGACTTATAACTAGACAAGAAGACCAAAATAGTTCCAGTGGCTTTCTACACAAATCAGTTCACAACTTTTCTCACAGTAATTTGCCAGGAAGTTTTGTATCCTCAGCTGCATGGGAATGTCCGTGAATGCTAAAATTCTTGGTTTGCATCTTCCAATAACCATATGTATTATTTTAATGGCTGTAACATAAATAATACAAGTGGAATTCTTAAAATTTTCTTTATTTGAACTTCAAAGTGTAAGGAAATTGTACACACATAGATCTGCCACACAGTCTTTATGAACCTCTCATGTTCATCTTGGGCACCTTCTTATAATATTCAGAATGTAGACTTTTAAATAGTGACTGCTCCCACCAAAAATAAATACTCCCAAATTGGGAACCTCATTAAGAAACTACTTTAAAACAGTAGGCAGAAACAAGACAGGCACAGAAAGACAAGTATCACCTTTTCTCACTCATTTGTTGACCATCAAATATGTTGATCTCATAGATGCTAAAGTGAAATGATGCTTACCACAGGCTGGGAAGAGTAGAGGGAAGGGATAGGTGGGGATGGGTTGATCAATGAGGTCTAACTAAGTTCAGTTAAATAGGAACAAGAAGTTTTGGTGTGCTATTGCATATTAGGGTGACTATAGATAACAATAATGCATTTTACACTTAAAAAAGCTTGAAAGGGATTTTTATAATATTTATTAGCACAAAGTAACTGTACAAATTAACTTTCTTTTGCAGCATTTTTATACATGCCTATACCATACTTCGATGGTATTCACCCTCCTTATTGCCTTTATCCCTCCTTCCCCTCTGTTTGGTTTCCTTCCCCTTCCCTAATAGTCTTCCTTCTATTTTTCATAATACAGTCCCAATTTGGGAGTATTCAATTTTGGTGGGAGCAATCACTACTTACAAATCTACATTTTGAATATTAGAAGTAGGTGCCCAAGATGAACATGAGCTGTTCATGAAATTTTCTAGATTCCCCATTTGAGTGAAATATGTGATTTTTGAGTATGACTTATCTCTATAACATGTTGATCTCCAGTTCCATCCACTTTCCTGCAAATGACATTCTTCTTTAGGAACTAATTCCACTATTAATGGGCATTTAGGCTGAACTTGGCTTCTATGAATAGTGTTACAATAAGCATGGGTATTAATTTTGATTACCTTAGGTTATAGCTGGACCATACGACAGTTCTATTTTTCCTTTTTGCTGTTGTTGTTGTATTTGCAGTACTGGGGATTGAACCCAGGGGTTCTCTACCACTGCCTACTTTCCCAGATCTTTGTATTTTGAGACAGGGTCTCACTAAATTATAGATGCTGGTCTAGAAGTTAGTGATCGTCCTGCTGCAAACTCCTGAGCAGCTGGGATTAACAGTGTGCGCCACCATGTCCAACTACTTTTTCCACATTGTTTTCCATAGTAGCTGTACTAGTTTACATTCCCACCAACAATGTATAAGGGTTCCTTTCCCCCTGCATCCTTGTTAGCATTTGTTATTTGTCTGATTTCTGGATAATAGCCATTTGGATTGAAGTGAGATGAATTCTCAATGCAGTTTTGTTATTTCCCTGATGACTACAGGTATTATGAATTTTTTATATAATTATTGCCCATTTGTACTACCTTTTCAGAATTATCTGTTCAGATCATGTCCAATTAATTCATTGATTGAATTATTAGTTCCTTTTGGTGTTCAATTTTTTTAGTTCTTTATATATCCTGGATAGTAATCCTCTGGTACATGAAGAGCTAGCTAGCAAAAATTTCTCACATTCTGTAGTTTCTCTCTTCATTCTGTTGAGTGTTTCCTTTGCTTTGCAGAAGCTTTTTACTTTGATGTAATCCCATCTGTCAATACTTGCCTGAGTTCTGTAATCCTGTTCAGGAAATCACTGCTTATATCAATATCTTGAAGTGATTCCCCTATGTTTTCATCTAGTATATTCAGAGTTTCAAGTCTAACTTTAAGGTCCTTGGTCCCTTTTGAAGTTTTCCACACAGTTAACAGATAGCAATCCAGTTTCAATGTTCTAAATGCAGTTCTCCCAGTACCATTTGCTAAAAAGGTAGTCTTTCCTCCAACATGTTTCTGGCTTCTTTGCCAAGAATCAGACTACTATAGATGTGTGAGGTTATTCCTGGATCTTCTATTCCATTCTATCGATGTATTTTTTTTATGACAATACCACACTGTTTTTGTTACAGTGAGTATTATTTATTTTGAAATCAGGTATTGTGATCCCTCCAGCATTGTTGTTCTTCGTGCTCAGGATTGCTTTGGCTATTTAGGGTCTTTGGTGCATCCATGAGCTTTTAATTTCCCTCTAATTCTGTGAATAATTAAATTGGATTTTTTATGGGATTTCATTGAAACTGTTTATCACTTTTGATAGAAGGCCATTTTAACAATATCAGTTCTCCCAATTCATAAACACAGGATTTTTTCCCCATGTCTAGTGCCTTAGGATAAAAAAGATTTTAAAACTCTTCAGCATAAAGAGTTAATGTTTGAGAAATGTTTGAGAAAATAGGTATGCTTAACTTGATTTAAACATTACACAATATATCCATCTATTGAAATATCACAGAGTACCCTGTTAATAATCTTTGTTTTTATATATCAGCTAAAAATAAATTGAATTTTGAAAGTAATAACTTCTCATAAAAAGAGATCACAAAATATTCAAAAGTAACCCAGATTAACTCAAAACACCACTAAAAATATTCACATATGTACACACAAACCTCCAATCTTTGTAGATATAGTCTATCAAGTTCTAATATAATATATTTATTTAAAAATCAGAATGGAAGCATACCTGTAATTCCAGTGGCTGGGAGGCTCAGGCAGGAGGATCATGAGTTCAAAGCCAGCCTTAGCAACTTAGAGAGACCCTATCTCAAAAAATAAAAAGGGATGGGGATGCAGCTTAGTGGTTAAGCACCCTTGGGTTCAATACTCAGCACCCCCCCCCAAAAAAAAATAGAATTGAAATATGTTTATCAGTTCATACGAACTGTCATGGTTTGGATCTGGAATGTCCCCAAAGGTTCATCTGTGGAAGATTTGTTGCTCAGTGTAAGAATGTTCAGATGTGGGGCTTCTGGGAAATGTTTGGATTATGAGGGCCCTGACCACATCAATGGACTAATCCACTCATAGATTCACAGCTGAATGGCCCATTGGGAGGTGATGGAAACTGGAAGAGGTGGCAGCCTGTTGAAGGGAGTGGGTCCTTGGGGGTATCCCTTTGAGGACAATATTTTATCCCTGGCCCCTTTCTCTCACTTTCTGCTTTCTAGCTGCCATGAGGTGAGCAATCTGCTCTGCCATATACTCCACACCATGATGTTCTTCCTCATCGCAAGCTGACAGTGATGGGACCAAACAACTATGCATGAAAACCTTAGAAACTGTGAGCCAAAAGAAATCTTTCCTCCTTTACCCTAGTTTTTCTTAGTTTTTTATCATGCAATAAAAAGCTACTATAATTGAAGCAAAACCAAGAGCTCACCTCCATTTGAGCACAGAGTATAAAACATTATTGTGCATGGGGGGGGGGGGTAGTGTTAAAGATACATTTACCCTGACACTTTTGGGTAAATGAATCTATTTTTAACAAAACTATATGCATTAAATTAGTGACATCAAATGGGGATGATGCTGGTTATGTGTAGCTCAGTGGTAGAGCACTTGCCTAGCATGTGCAAGACCCCAGGAATTCATCTCCAATATCACACACACACACACACACACACACACATAACAAATGGGGGTGATTTTTGTCCCTATTGCCTACACAAGATATCTGACAGTTTAGAGACCTTTTGGTTGTCATTTGGGGAAGGGTGCTACTGACATCCAGTGGGAAGAGACCAGTAAATATTCTACAATGAACAAGAGGCCACAATACAGTATCCAGGCCAAAATAAATAATTTTGCTGAAAATAAGATTTTCAAAGAAGAAATCCAGGATACTTTGTAAAGGAGACATGTTAAAATATTATTTTCAAGCAGAGTATTATTTGTGTTAGATTTCAATATATCTCTTCTATAGCACTATGTCTTACCAAAGCCTTCAATGTAGTAGCCACTTCTTGCTCATGAAATCCATGATGTCCTCAGCAGAGTGGATGATGGTCATATTCTGAAATATCCAGTTGATTCAAGTCTCTTTGGAATATATTGGCAAGGGTAGAAAACCTTAATATGTAACTTTAGGACAAGAAGTAAATGTATACTTTTGTTACATTTTTTTTCTTTTTTTATTGATTTTTTTTAAAAAAATAAATGACAGTGGAATGCATTACAATTCTTATTACATGTATACAGCACCATTTTTCATTTCTGGTTGTAAATAAAGTATGTTGACACCAATTTGTGTTTTCATACATGTACTTTGGATGATGATGTCTTTCACATTCCACCATCCTTGCTAATCCCCTGCCCCCTTCCCTTTTTCTCCCACCCCTCTGCCTTATCTAGAATTCATCATTTCCTCCGATGCTCCCAGTTCCTACCCCACTATGAGTCAGCCTCCTAATGTCAGAGAAAACATTTAGCATTTGTTGGGGATTGGCTAATGTCACTTAGCATAATCTTCTCCAACGCCATCCATTTACCTGCAAATGCCATGGTTTTATTATCTTTTATTTCTGAGTAAAATTCCATTGTGTATATATGCCACATTTTTTTTTATCCATTCATCCACTGAAGGACATCTAGGTTGGCTCCACAGTTTAGCTGTTGTGAATTGTGCTGCTATCAACATTGATGTGGCTGTGTCCCTGTAGTATGATGTTTTTAAGTCTTTTAGGTATAAACCAAGGAGAGGGATAGCTGGGTCAAATGGTGGTTCCATTCCCAGGAACCTCCATACTGGTTTCCATATTGGCTGCACCAATTTGCAGTCCCACCACATCCTCGCCAACATTTATTGTTTGTCTTCATAATAACTGCCATTCTGACTAAAGTGAGATGATATCTTAGAGTAGTTTTGAACTGCATTTCTCTAATTGCTAGCGAAGATGAACACTTTTTCATTTGATTGATTGACTGTATATCTTCTTCAGAGAAGTATCTATTCAGGTCCTTGGCCCATTTGTTGATTGTTTTTTTTTTTTTTTTTTTTTTTTTATGCTTAGCTTTTTGAGTTCTTTACATATCCTAGAGATTAGTGCTCTATCTGATGTGTGACGGGTAAAGATTTGCTCCCAAGATGTAGGCTCTCTGTTCACCTCACAGATTGTTTCTTTTGCTGAGAAGAAACTTTTTAGTTTGATTCCATCCCTGTGGGAGGCCATCCTCACACGTGATTTGAGTTACCTCCCTGGCTGGGTGAGAGGCACTTAGACACAGCTGTGTCAGAGCTTTCCCCACCCTTCTCCAGGTCCAAGGGTTTGTCTGTGCAGAGGAGTGTCTGGCCACTGCCCTGAAGACCCAATCATTGCCCCTGACCTTGGGATGCTGCCCCCCTTAATCTTCATGGGATGGGATTTTCCCTGGAATTTTTTGTTCCCCAATAAAAGTCCACTCCCTGGCGTGTTCTCTCTCGCTAGCCTCTTCAGTAAACCTCGCTACCATATTAAGTAGCTGGAGGCTGGAGCTAGGAGAAGCCATCTTGGAGCTGGTTTTAAAGGTAATTAGAGTCTTGTCTCTTTAATTTAAAACTTCCTAGCGTTTTGCTCATGATTCGAACCTTCCTTCATGAAGCCAGCGTGGGTCGCTGGCTAGACATCCCATTTATTGATTCTTGGTTTTAATTCTTGTGCTATAGGAATCTTGTTAAGGAAGACGGAGCCTAATCCCACATGATGAAGATTAGGGCGTATTTTTTCTTCTATTAGACGCAGAGTCTCTGGTTTAATTCCTAAGTCCTTGATCCACTTTGAGTTTTGTGCCTGGTGAGAGATAGGGTTTAATTTCATTTTGCTGCATATAGATTTCCAGTTTTCCTAGCACCATTTGTTGAAGAGGCTATCTTTTCTCCAATGCATGTTTTTGGCATCTTTGTCTAATATAATTGTAGTTTTGTGGGTTAGTCTCTGTGTCCTCTATTCTGTACCATTGGTCTACCAGTCTGTTTTGGTGCCAATATCATGTTGTTTTTGTTACTATTACTCTGTAATATAGTTTAAGGTCTAGTATAGTGATGCCACCTGCTTCACTCTTCCTGCTAAGGATTGCTTTAGCTATCCTGGGTCTCTTATATTTCCAGATGAATTTCATGATTGCTTTTTCTACTTCTAATGAGGAATGGCATTGGGATTTTGATCGGACTTGCAGTAAATCTGTATAGTGCTTTTGGTGGAATAGTCATTTTGATAATATTAATTCTGCCTATCCAAGAGCAAGGTAGATCTTTCCATCTTCTAAGGTCTTCTTTAATGCAAAATGTTTGATTCTCTTTCTGCTTGGAGTAGAAAGTAAATCATTTCTAAGTCAGTGTTCCATGCGACAGAAGCTCTTGCAAAGATAAAGACAGGCACCTATAAGGTGCTCATCTAGAGCTACTAGTTGAGTTTACAGATAATCATCCTCCAAAATGTGATTTTTACAAGGACAAGATCAGTATATTAAAATGGAAATATGATTAAGAACACACCCCCACCTCCAGCTTCATTAGGTCTTTAAGGGCAGGACTGATTTCTTCCCATTTTTCCTATTCCTTCTCCCAAAATGAAAGTTTTCATTTCCACTCTTTGCTGGGAAGAGAACAGTTTCCTGTCTGTACTGGGTTGAATAGTGTTTGCTGAAGAGTTACCATCCTGTTAGTCAATTCAAACTAGGATGGACTGATTAGGTTACAGCTCTCCTAATCGTTTCACCTGTGAACATTCCTGTATTAACAGGAGCTTTTGCAGCACACCTCACATCTAAACCATAACACACACGCACCATGACAATTCTTACCCCACAAGACAAAGAAACAATGTGGGGGCCATGCCAATCCCCAAGTGTGTCTCCCAAATAAAAATTCAGGGAATAGAGATGTGAAGATGAGTCCAGAGACCACTAGCATTCATTTACTCTGAATCTATGCTACGATTTTTAGTTACCTAGTCCTCAAATGTCTCCACTCTGACAGAGATGCCATGATGATGCTTTAAGTCCGAGTCTATGTTGTCTTTGACACTGTGTACAACAGACCTAAAATGTGTAAGCATTCTGCCTTCTCCATTGTATAGTTACCTGAGTCAATGCCACAATTCCTTTGAAGGAGGTCTGAGGGAATGCTATGTACTTTCCAAGATAATGCAGGGCTCTCTTCTTAGGGACCCAACTTCTTTTTCTTTGAATGGGTTGTAGGCACAAAACATTGGCTCAGATCCAGGAACTGGACAAGGGCTCATGACCTTTTATTGAGACAATTTTGAGGCCCTCAACTTCCTGATCCTCCATCATGGATCTAAATGCAAAAACTAGTTACAACCCTATTGATAACAGACATTTGATAGTATGGTCCCCAGGATGCAGTACTCTTTTTACTGTCCTGGTAATTCTACAGGTCACTATCTCCACCCTTCCCACCAAGTTGCCAAGAAAAACATGGCCTGACATTAAATAGTCAAAACAGACTTTATTTAGTAACTACTGACATCAGAGAAAAAGGTAAATTTCCCTCTCATTTGTGTAGAGGTTGATTTAGGTGCTTTAAATGGAAAAAAAAAAAAAAGGAAAAAAGGGGAAATGGAGGCATAGCAGTCAAAGGAGTGAAAAACTACCAAATCACATTGCATATGTAATTAGGACAATTGTGTGTTGGCTGACAGTTGTTGAAGTTAGGTTTCTATCCTTCAGAGCCTGGAAGATAGAGGCCTTATAACCTTTTGATGATTACATTTAAAGGGAATGGACAGAGAAGCTTCAGAGTTGCATGATATATTTTACTGACAGGAATAGCTTTCTGAGAGGTTTTCTACACCCTACAGTAGCCTTATGCTGCTAGAAACCACACTGCTTTGATCAAGTTTCTCTGAGCAGGTGTTTCAACAGAGCTGTTTTATGCCAGAAGTTCTGCACTTCTCCTTGTTCACTACAATAATTATGTCCATATGGTTTCTGATTCTTAATCACTGCTAGCTAAGCTGTTATTCTGGATTTTATTGTCCCGATTGCCATCATGAGCATAGTTCTATAATAGCATTACTTTCCATCAGCTCATAGGACAGCCACCACTAGGTTAGAGTGATGCTGGTGTGCTCTGACTAATTGCTCCTCACTGCTTTGAATTTAGTCATTTACTTTGTTTTCCAGTCTCATACAGTCCACCCACTCAAGCATGCCAAGCTTTCCAAGTCTTTTCATCCTTTGTTCCCTAACAAAACACAGCTTTTCAACATTTATTTGTGGTACTGTAGAATCACATACGAACATTGCTTTTTCCATGCTTGTAGCAGTGTTTTCACACTATTTCCTGGGGTTCTTGCCAGGGTATTAAAAGATGCTGCATGCCAGAAGAGTGCTACCCAACAAACTGGTCCAACTTTATGTTCTTCAGCACCTTATCAAACACCCTCAAAATCCAGTCCTGTGAACGTTCTCCAAGCTACCCTGGGTAGATGTGCCTAGGTCCCGTAGCTGCTGAGTGGCACATTATTCCTAATGGCCAGAAAGGGATGTAGAAGCAGATTCTGGAGTCGATCTTACATGAGATACCTAAGACTGCCCTAGAGAACTGAAAGCAGAACACTATTTTCTGATAGCACCCTCTGTAGCTGGAGAAAAATGCTCTTTATTCATGAAGACAATATAGATGATTCTTTACAGCATCCATTATAGCCAGAAACAGGCCATTCTATGGACCTGGTACAGGAAGCAGACGGTTTCAAGCAGTTAATGCAGTTTCCAAACTAGAGCTCTCTTCTGATGGTACACTGAAATAAACATTCTTTAGTAAACAGGTCGGAGAACTTGATGATCAATTTTCTGACTCTGTGATACTATGAATTTCTGGTTGCCTGTATTATTTTCTTATGTTACCAACCCTTCAGGGATGGCTCTCTTCAAAGTTGTCTTTCTATTCCTCACCAGGACTTTCAAGGAAATCAACCAGCTCAGTGCACCTTACAACTTCCTTATGTTCAGTCCTTCAGTAGCTAATGTTTTGATCCACTAGGTCCCAGATCTGTTCTCACGACTTCCTTACTTGGGCTCAGGACCCCAGCCTTTTGGCAGTGTCTGTCAGTTAGTGTTAGCTGTGTCTTGCTGTCAGGACCTTTTTGCATTTTAATCTACTGCTTAATACTTGTTGACTCTCAGCTTTTGAGTGGACTCAGAGGTACCATTGCTTCTGAGGTTTCTTTCTTTTGCCTACCAGACACCACCACTTGGGTGAACGTCTCAAATTTAATGTCTCAAACTGGATTCCTGATCCTTTCCTGACTTCCTCAAAGTCAACGTCTTCTTCATCTACTTGATAATCTACTTGAGAAAATAATTGCTGATAATTCTATTTTTTTTCGTAGCTCAAGGGATAAAAACAAAACAAAAAAACCCCAAAACCTTGCAGTCCTTGATCCTTCTCCCACACCCCACTGCCCTAAAATCTCTGCCCTCAGAACATCCAGAATCCAACCACTCTGTACCACATCCCTGACTCAACTTAGCATCTCTTGCCAAATCAAATGCAGTAGCCTCCCAATGGATCTCCCTTCTTCCACCCCTTCAAATCTTGTTTATTTTCAACCCAGCAGTAAAGTTTTCCTGTTCAGATACAGCAAATGACGTCACACATTTATTCAGAGTCCTCCAATGACCTCTGACCTCACTCATAGTTCATAACAGGTCCATAGGGCCCCTCTGCTATCTCTCTCTGACCCTTCTTCTATTAGCTTCCCCCTTCATGAGTTGGCTCATCTCACTAGTCCCATTTGTTCTCAGATATGCACGTGCTTTGCCTCAGGGCCTTTGCACCTGTGTTCCCTCTGCCTATAATTCTGTTTTCCTGTGTGCTCTCACATGAGACCGGGTTGCTCTCACCTGCAACACCCAACCTGACTCCCAGAGTCTTAATGTGCCTTTTTATTTCACCATCTAACACAACATATTTTCTATCTAGGTAGGTAGTTTGTTTCACTCTACTTAATAAAAACTCAGAGCAAAATTTTTTGTACAGCATTTTTGAATAATGTACAGTCCCTGGTGCTTAGAACAGTGTTGATGTATATCAGGCACAGAATATAACATCTAAGAACACATGAACGACAATGAAAAGAATTTGGTTCTGATGATTAAATGCTGTTGTGCGTGGCCTTCAAGGACTACCTAGTGCCTTAATTTGGGGAAGATAAATTCTAAAGCTAGTGTATTCAGTACCCACAGTCACACATTTTAGGTTGTATTTCTTTTACCAGCTAAATAAAACCTGCATTTTCATGTTTAAAGACCAGAAGTTCCATTTGGGCTTTGCAGGTAGTTTATTCTTACCCTAGAAAGCAGGTCAGGATGACTTAGTTTTTATTCTTGAATACTTTCAAATTTTCAACTGTGCCACATGTATTACCTACTTATTAAAAAATTAAAGCATAAAAATAATATCTTTTAAAATTAACAGTGCTAACACTAGAGTTAGGGTTTCCCACCAATTTGTAAAGCCTGAGTAAGAATAACTTTAATCTTGTTCAATTATAAACTTAAGTATACATATATTTATGTGAGTTTTTAAATGCAGTCAACAGAAAATGACAAAAAAAATCACCTTTAAAATAATTACATAAAAATATAAGTAGTATAATTGGGCCAAAGAAATTACTCATCATTATATAAGCAAGATAAGTAGTACTCAGTAACTTTTCTTCCAACTATATGACAAAAATATATTAATACATAACAATTAGATAAGATTATCCAAAACAATAATGGTATCATTCTGTCAGTAAAATGACCATGATATTGTGGTTAAAGATGTTACAAGTATATAGTTCAGCAGTAGGGTGTATGCTTAGCATGTGCAAGGCCCCAGTTTGAATCCCAGTCACTGAAAGAATAAATTATACAACAATTGTCACACTGTACATAAACAGGTAAAAATGTTGTATGTGCTAGTGAAAAGTAAATTTCAAAGAAAGAATTATAAAATAGAAAGGGAAGTAAAATTGCAACCCAGGTGAGGGATTCATTTAGCTAGTATTTAAGAAGATAATGCTGTGGTCAGAACAGAGAAGTCAGAAAGTCCCATTATCATGAGTTTTGAGAAATATAACAATGGAATGAAGTGATACCCTGTGTTAAGGTAAAATAGTGGGTTACAAAAACTTGAACTAGACTGAATTAAGATATACTGCAATTTCAAAAACCAAAGTCTGAACCTAAAAACAGCACTACCTCAACAGCTGTCAGGTCAGTCCTGGAAAGGGACCCAGGCTCTACATCTGTGTGAGCACTGAATTTACAGACAGGCCTTGATCAGTGCCACATTATTTAAGCTACCTAATTAGCATCCATATTTTGGTTTCCAGTTATTAAAGGAGAAAATTGTGGTACCTCATAGACTTTTTATTAGCATGTGTATCCTAGGAAGGCACATTGTAGGTATGAAGAAAGAAAATATTATACTGATATTTTATTAATGCAAGAATCCTTTATGCAACTGTGCTAGCAAGTCTTGCAATTAGATAGTTCTATATATGTTGTCTAGTTTTGAGATGCTTACAATTTGAGAACTTGATATGCTTATTTTAAAAAGCAGTTTATTAATTTGCAGGAGTTGTTTAGGTGCCTGGGAAGAAAATCTATTCTTTAAATTTAAAATATTGCCTAAATGTTTAAAACAATCAAATTTATTTTTAAAATTCTAAGAAAATAGATAAATTTGTACATAGTGTTAAATAATTGGGAATAACTTAGTATGTTAAATGTTATAAAGTGTAAATGAATGATTCCTTTATATTTGTACAAAATAGTTGAGATAAAAATATCAATAAATAAACCTAATTTATGTTTAAAGTCTGAATGTGAGTTAAAACCAGCCCAGGGGCCCATTAACCAATAAAGTGATAAAAAAAATGTGGTATACATTTACATAATAGAGTTTTACTCAAGATTAATGAAAAATGAAATTATGTTATTTGCAGGTAAATGGATGGAACTGGATACCATCATGCTAAGTGACCAAATTATGCTATGTACATATATGAATATACTACAGTGCATTTCACCTTTATGTAAATCTTTAAGCACCAATTTAAAAATACACATAGATATAGAAAGAAGACCAGTAGAGTAAAGAAAGCGGAACATGAGAAGGAAGGGAGGGAAAGAAAAGTACTTAGGACTGAAGTGGAGTAAATTATATTCCATGCATGTAAAAATAAACCTCAGTATTTTGTATAAGTATATAATGCACTAATAAAAAATTTCCAACTTAAAAAAACATAATTACCTCAATGTTCCTACTTGAAAACTCCCCTTAATACTTAAAAAATAACTAACAATTTAAGTGCCAGGTTTTTACTTTAATTTTAATATGATCCTCTCATTCACTTATCAATATTGAATAACAAAGAATTCATTTCAATACACAAAATGAAGAGTGTGACTTATATTTTCAGCTTCTTAAAGCTTATTAATAATATAAGCATTTCACTTTTCTTAAAGGACAGCATTGAGAATTACATATAATTACATATAATAAATAAAAAAATAAGTAAACTTTTACCTTATAAGAATAGCTGATATAAAAATAATTCACCTGAGATAAACTCTCATTTTATGTGATGCTACTTCAAAACAGAAAATGAAAAGTTCATGTTAGCAATATTCAAAATATATTAAGAATAAGCATTTCTAGTTTTCAAAAACTTAATGCCTATTTATATGTTACATGAGAATACAGGATGATATTTTAACAAATCTGAAGCACAATCAGAATAAAATGTTGAGTGACCAACAGAATAAGAATAAAAACAAAAAGCACCCTTAGTGTAAGAATTGTGCTCCTACAAAACATTGTTAGTACTATTAGCAAAGCATTTGGCATATCACTGCTAGTTATATAAGGATCTATCTTCCTACTAGATTACCACAAGATCTCACAGGGTGAAAATTGATAGTCACCCCTCTATTGGAAGAACCATTGCTAGAAACATAGCTGCTAAAAATGTTCATTGAATTAAATTACTCTCAAAATGTTTAATGATGAAAACCAAAATATTAACTTAAGATAATATTCCTTGATTTTAAAAGAAAAAAAAAACTATTTGAGAAAACCTACAGCCTTTTGTTAAAAATGAGCTGGAAAGAAAATAAATTAAAAGCCGGCAAAGTGAAAGGTAAATGATATTCATAGTGCTTCTCTTTGCTACCAAGTGCTGGGCTCCTTAGGGCTCCAGGCAGAGGTCTGCCTTCTCAGTGACCACTCTGTAAAGCTCAGCCTTTCCTCCACTTTTAGAAGCTGATCATGGATGGAAAATAGGCAGGTTATACTATTTTTTCCATCTTCTACTTAACAAATGTATTTATTGACTTACTTGTATTGATGCAAAAAAGTTTTGAAATCAGTTAAAGACATTTAAAAATACATACATGGACAAAACTATGATTTGTACACTTGTTACTTGACTCTCCTTTTTTTCCCAACTCACTTATCCTTTCTTTCCAAATAATTAGTTTAGTTAAATATCTACTGCATCAGAGATTGTTACTATGAACAAAGGAAAAACACATTGCTACAAATAATTTAATTTTGACCAAGATATATTCCCTCTGACTACATAAAAACTAAAAAAAAAATTAAAATTAAAATAATAATAGTAATAAAGTTAATTCTAATGTCTCGGGAGCAGTTTTTTATATACAATAATAGTAAATGAACACAATAGAGAAGACTATGGTTAGCGTAATATCAATTTTCATTTGCCAAGAAAAAAAATTTTACTTTTCATTGATCGCACGGTCACAAGCATAAAGTTAAAGTGACCAACTCTGTGAAAGAGTAGTTAATGTTCTGTTAGTCATGCTCTATTTTAAAATAACACTTTTTTTTTTTTTTTTTAGGGTAGTCAGGTTATTAAACCAAAACTACCTTTTCCAGTGACTGCCTCAGAAAATGATATGTAATTTTGTTTCTTATATTGAATGTAAAGTTCAACACTACACATAGTTACAAAATCACATCCCATAAGAAAGGCCTCTGGGTACTTACATAAGTATTAAATAATAGAAAGTTTCTCTTTAAATTTATGGCACCATTTAGCAATGACTTGCTTAGAAAATGCAACATGCTATTTTATCTACAAATGTAAAGATTTTCTTTCAAATGTATCTTGATCGTATGCATTGTGTAGTCATTAGCCAGATATAAAAGTGAGATTCTCAGGTAAATAATCCAAAACTATAGTTTGGTAGCAGGAGGCAACCTACTACCAACTAAATCTTACAAGAACAACTTAGTTGTGGGTTATAAAATCTAAGCAGAAGCTTGTAAGATGGCTCAGTTAGATTAGTTAGAGGATCTCTGAGATAGCTGGTCAAATAGATATTTGTAGGATTATGTACAGCAACTGCCAAAGCAATAGAAGAAAGTATCAAACATGTACCTTATACTAAAAAAGGAACACTATTTTAAATCAGTTGCTAGAGCCTAAAATTACAGACGTCTTATTACATAAAAGAGCTAGAAGTTTACCAACTCTTACCTACATTAAAGAATTAATAATAACTTCATTATAGGATTTGGCTACTTAAAGTAAATCAGTACCAAATATTTCTGTTGTTTTCTTTAAGTCTCTGTAATGCATTAATCACACTCCAAATATATTTGTTTTTGCAAAGCTCATATTTTCACACATGTAGTTGGAATCTAATGCCAACTATTAGTATTTAAACTATTTTATATCTATAATATCTATAGTCCATACATGGGTTATATAACTATTTCTAAGATCATATTACCCATACCTTACTTCAACTGTGTCATAGAGTAAACTTCTGGTTCTTACTGAAAAAATTATGTACACTCAACTTCTAATCCTTAATTTAACCCCTAAAGGAGTTTATTTATATTCCACCATGTTTCAAACTGATTTTGAGTTACTACATACATCTATACATTGTTCTACTTAAAACTCTGTAAAGAAGAGAGAGAGAGAGAGAGAGAGAGGTTCAAAACATAGTTTACCAATAGAAATGGTTATCCAACAAATAAGAATACCCAAGAATAAAATTGGGGACGAGGGATGTATCAATGACAGCATTTGCCTAGTATATGTGAGGCCCTAGGTTCAATCCCTAGCACCACAAAATAACAACAAATGTGCTTTTTGCAAGAAAGACAATAAAAAATTATATCTTCCATTAGATGTTGGGAAGAAGGTATGGGTTAATTCTTTCACCTCTAGGGGTGTCTGTCATTCTAGCCACAGAGTTTTAAAAAAAATAAAATAAAGCAGATTATTATAATTAGACTCTAGCCATAGACGTCCTTTAATTATAACTAAAACACCTTTGAAAGAGCAAATAATAATAATAATAATAATTTAAATACCAACTTTTTTCTATTACCTGTGTCTAAAATTGCCAGTTGAAATAAAGTCTCCTTTCCTTTTTTATGATTGATGACTGCCACCTAGTGGATAGACACCACTTCCCTCCATTTCTACAGTGAGGCTTTCTAGGGTTTACCCAAGCTTTTATGGATACCAACCTCCACTGAAAGCTTCTTTTAGAAACTGAAAAGGAGAAGCAAGAAGCTTTCACATTGCCTTATATATATATATTAGTTATATATTCATTTTTTTTTAAATTTAGAATGAGACATTACATAGCTATGTAATTAGATGGTATGACCTTTAAAAATAAACACAGCTAGTCAAAATAGTTATTCTATCACTATTTCTTTAGAATCTCTTCTTGCAAGTGAGAAATATAGCATACAAACTACAGTTCAAAATTCTTCAGATACAAACATGCAAGTTGACTTAATTACATATTAATTTTATTTAAAGTAAAGCAAAACAACAACCACAGCATTTCAATTAAGGAGCACAGGAAAATCGCAATGCCTTCACATTTCTCTAGTTGCCATTCAAATAATAAAGTTTTAATGGCAGAGTTAAATGAAGTGAAGAACAAATAAGTTCAGCAAACAGACTGAGCAATACAGATTCAAAATACTACTCTGTCTTCCTGTGTTCTTTCCCACCAAAGTGTGCTGTTTAAAGTTCCACAGCTATTATCTTCTTCCTCTTGTTCTTTGGTGAGTTCTACAAAAACCTGAATGAAAGGAAATAAATGAATGAAGTACCACACAGCTCCAAGACCTTTTAACAAAATGAGAAATGGGATAAGGCCACATCTAATTATATTAACCAGTATCGAAAGAGGCTTATTGATATTAATACTATTTAAATAAAATAAGTTATCTCCATTAATTACATGCAAAGATGAATGCTTGTTCAAAGGATTAATAAACTGTTGATTAATATGTTAAGTAGCACTGTCATAAAAATAATTATAAATATTTAAATAATTTAAGATATTTTAATATGAAACACCTTTCTTTACCAAACAGAAAAAATTGAGCTATTCAAAATAAGCAAATGGAAATTGGCTTGATTTAACTATTCCATGTTATATACATGTATCAAAATATCACACTGTTCCCCATAAAGGTATACAAATATGATTTATAAATTAAACTTTTGAAAAAATTGAAAACAATAAGCAAATAATTATAAAGTTCCCTATAACTATACAAAGTTTAAGATTATTCTACAATGATTTTATAATATCACAGTATCTCTTTCTTCAATCTAAGCCTAAATAATTGCTATTAGATACTTTGTACTTTAAAATATTTTTTTTAAATTAAAGTACCTGTTCCAATGTTGCTTGAGAAAAGCTATATTCCTCAATGGCAAAAGTCTGTTTAGCTATTAAAATATAAAAATAGGATTTTAATTATCAGTATTTTAAAAGGATAAAATGGCAATCACTAGTAAGATAGCTAACAATCTATTTTAAAAACTCATGTAAACAACTCATTTAAAATTGAAGATGCCAAAATCTGTTACTTTCCTTTCAAGTCTTCTTTTCTCTTCAGATGCCAATTCCTCTACAACCTTAAGAACTTAATGTTTATTACTTGTCTTATTTCACCTTTTCTAATCTCCTCCTTCCCTCCTGTATCCCCTTCGTCTTTATTCCTTTCTTGTAATATCTGCTATGTCCCTTTCCCCAACTCCCCTGTAACCTGTTATTTGCTTCTGGGACTAGATTCTGAATATTAAGAATTTTTTTTTTGTACCAAGGATTAAGCTCAGGGGCATTTAAAAACTGAGCCACGTCCCCAGTCCTTTTTAAAAATATTTTATTTTGAGACAGGGTCTCACTGAGTTGTTTAGGGCCTCACTAAGTTGCTGAGCATGGCTTTGAACTCGAAATCCTCCTGCCTCAGCCTCCCAAGCTGTTGGGATTACAGGCATGTGCCACCACTCCTGGCTCCAGAAGATATTCTATATTTATTTCAGATGCTTTTGCAATCTAATCCAATGCCATGTCTGCTATCATATTGAATTCTTTAATTCTTCCTAAGCAGTTCAGGTTACTTTTTTTATTATAAAGAAATCATCAGAAAAACAGAGTTTACCTTTATACTCTTAAGGCTAAAAAACATTGATCCATAGATGTTATACAGGGTATAAGAAAACCTTTTATTCAGCATTCACATAATAATAACCACAAAAATCCCATTATTTGTATTGAAAATATTAATAATAACCCTTATTCATAGGTAATGCTATAAACTAACCTGTGTCTGAACATTTGCCCAATCCAGGGCATTTAACCTCTCTTAACTGCCACCAGCACATATTTTTGTACTTTCACTTATTTTTTAAATGCACAAATTCAATACCAAGTACCTCCAAAGGAAAAAAAGTTTAAAAATAGACTTTTTTTGTTTGTTTGCTTTGTTTTCTAAGAATCCAGATTCTTTCAATAACCTTCTTTAAAACTTAGAAGAATGCCCACCCTCTTGCACCATGAATTCTCCTGTCATTTGCTGCTACCACTAGAGTAGGAAGTAAGGATTCAAGAAATACAATGCCGCTGGATGCTGGACAAAACCACTGAGAGATAAGCTAGCTGATCATTTATACAGATGTAATATAATAAACTATGCTGTTTGGTGTCCACTGACAATTCTAAAAGGTTTACATTGTGATAGTTGTTCTACAAAATCCCTAAAGTATTTATATTTATCTATATCTTACATTACATGAATAAAAGATTATGTTCTTATTTGCCATAGTTTCAACAATAAGTTGCCTCCAGTTCTGAACTTTTTAAATAAAATTCTTTCATAATTTGAGAACTACCTTACAAAATTTTAGAATACTACTTACCTTCTTCCAGCTTAGAAAAAGATTGTGAAAGAGACTGAACATCTTCCTTGGGAATTTTATAAGCCAGAATAGAAGAAAAACTGAAAACAAAGATAAAATGCAGAAAAATTTAAAAATTACTACAACTGTGCTCTAATGCTCAAGTTTAAACATTTTTTATATTCAGAATTAAACTCTAATAAGTTTATTTGAAATTTATTTGGATAAAAATTGTTTGAAATGATAAAAGAACTCCATCCATAGTAAAATAATTATCATTACTACCAAGTAAGAACTTTAAAAATTTTAAGTACTATTAAATATTGAAAGACATTACACTGAACAGACATAAAATTCCATCAGATTTTATTAGCCCAGTATTGGTGATAATACAGAAGTATTAATGTGAGATACAGATATAATCAATGACTAAAGATTTTTTGGCTAATCCTTAATATAACCTTTTATGATTATTGCACTATAATGAAATATAACTAAGTTAAAAATATTTTACCTTTCCTGGCGGCTTGCATTTGGAAAAATATACTGAATTTCTCTGTGAAGGCGGTCTATTTCTAGATTTTCTATCCAGTCCTTTAATTTAATTTCCAAAAAGTAGCCTTTTCCAAATTTACTCTTTAAATGTTGTACTGTTCCAATACATCTAAAGCAATTTTTAAAAGAAAGAACAGGGAAAAAAATGGCTTGACAATTTCAAAGAATGATTGCTCACTTAAATATTTATAATTTTTTTTGAATAAAATTACGCTGGAGTACTTTTACATTTACAGGAAATGAAAATGGCAAAGATGCAAATGGCTTTCCAGTTCTCCCAGCACCATTTGTTGAAGATGCTATCCTTTCTCCATTGCATGCTTTTATCACCTTTGTCTAATATAAGGTAGTTGTAATTTTGTGGATTGGTTTCTGTGTCCTCTATTCTGTACCATTGGTCTACCTGCCTATTTTGGTACTAGTACCATGCTGTTTTTGTTACTATTGCTCTGTAGTATAGTTTAAAATCTGGTATCGCTATACCGCCTGATTCACACTTCCTGCTTAGGATTGCTTTTGCAATTCTGGGTCTTCTGTTTTTCCAGATGAATTTCATGATTGCCTTTTCTATTTCTTCGAGAAATACCGTTGGGATTTTGATTGGCATTGCATTAAACCTGTAGAGTACTTTTGGTAATATCACCATTTTAATGATGTTGGTTCTGCCTATCCATGAACAAGGTATATCTTTCCATCTTCTAAGATCTTCTTCTATTTCTTTCTTTAGGGTTCTGTAGTTTTCATTGTATAGGTCCTTCACCTCTTTTGTTAGGTTGATTCCCAAGTATTTCATTTTTTTTGAGGATATTGTGAATAGGGTGGTTGTCTTCATTTCCATTTCAGTGGATTTGTCACTGATATACAGGAATGCCTTTGATTTATGCGTGCTGATTTTATATCCTGCCACTTTGCTGAATTCATTTACTAGCTCTAGAAGTTTCTGGGTAGAACCTTTTGGGTCTGCTAGGTATAGGATCATGTCATACGCAAACAGTGCTAATTTAAGTTCCTCTTTTCCTATCTTTATGCCTTTAATTTCTTTCGTCTGTCTAATTGCTCCGGCCAGTGTTTCGAGAACTATGTTGAATAGAAGTGGTGAGAGAGGGCATCCCTGTCTTGTTCCAGATTTTAGAAGGAATGCCTTCAGTTTTTCACCGTTTAGAATGATGTTTGCCTGAGGCTTAGCATAGATAGCTTTTACAATGTTGAGATAAGTTCCTGTTATCCCTAATTTTTCTAGTGTTTTGAACATAAAGGGATGCTGTACTTTGTCGAATGTTTTCTCTGCACAAAAGTTAACTCAAAATGGATTAAGGAGCTAGGAATCAAACAAGAAACTCTGCGTCTAATTGAAGAAAAAGTTGGCTCTAATCTCCACCTCATGGGGACGGGCCCCAAATTCCTTAATAGGACACCTGTAGCTCAGAGTTAAAATCAAGAATCAACAAATGGGACTTACTCAAACTAAAGAGTTTTTTCTCAGCAAGAGAAACAATAAGAGAGGTAAATAGGGAGCCTACATCCTGGGAACAAATTTTTACCCCTCACACCTCAGAGAGAGCCCTAATCTCCAGAGTATACAAAGAACTCAAAAAATTGAACAATAAGAAAACAAACAACCCAATCAACAAATGGGCCAAGGATTTGAACAGACACTTCTCAGAGGAGGATATACAATCAATCAGCAAATACATGAAAAAATGCTCACTATCGCTAGCAATCAGAGAAATGCAAATTAAAACCACCCTAAGGTACCATCTCACCCCAGTAAGAAAGGCAGCAATTATGAAGTCAAACAACAACAAGTGCTGGCGAGGATGTAGGAAAAAGGGTACACTGGTGCATTGCTGGTGGGACTGCAAACTGGTGCGACCAATTTGGAAATCAGTATGGAGATTCCTCGAAAAGTTGGGAATGGAACCACTATTCGACCCAGCTATTCCCCTTCTTGGACTATTCCCAAAAGACCTAAAAAGAGCATACTACAGGGATACAGCATCATCAATGTTCATAGCAGCAAATTCACAATAGCTAGATTGTGGAACCAACCTAGATGCCCTTCAACAGATGAATGGATTAAAAAATGTGGCATATATACACAATGGAGTATTGCTTAGCAATAAAAAACAACAAAATCATGGCATTTGCAGGGAAATGGATGGGATTAGAGCAGATTATGCTAAGTGAAGTTAGCCAATCCCTAAACAAATGCCGAATGTCTTCTTTGATATAAGGGGGGTGACTTAAAATAGAGCAGGGAGGAAGAGCATGAGAAGAAGGTTACCATCTAACAGGGATGAGAGGTGGGAGGGAATGGGAGAGAGAGGGGGAATTACATGGAAAAGGGAAGGACACCCGCATTGTTATACAAAAATACATATAAGAGGATGTGAGGCAAAGGGGAGGAAAAAAATAAATATAAAAATAAGAGAGAGTGAGAGAAATGAGTTATGGTAGTTGGGGTAGAGGGAGGGGAGGGGAGGGAAGAGGAGGGTAGGGGAGGGGAGAGGGAATAGGAAGGGGATAGGAAGGGCAACAGAATACAACAGACACTTGTTTGGCAGTATGTATAAACGTGGCTGTATAATCAACGTGATTCTGCAATCTGTACATGGGGGAATAATAAGAATTCATACCCATTTGAAACAAATGTATGATATATGATGTGTCAAGATGAATGTAATGTTTTGAGCAACCAATAAATTTCTGATGCTTAAAAAAATAAATAAATAAAAATAAAAATAAAAAAAGAAAATGGCAAAGATGATAAATACAGCATCCCCTTATCCTTTATCCGGTTTCCGCTACCATGATATTTTCATGTTATTTCCCATGGTACATTTGTCAAAATCAAGAAATCATATTATTACACTAGCATAAAAACTGAACTCCAGATTTCATTTGGATTTTACCAGTTTTCCACTTCTGTCTGTTTTATTTATGGGATTCTGTTCCACAATGCACTCAACTGTCACATCTCCTTAATCTCCAATGATCAGTGGCAATTTCTTATTCTTAACTTCTTTTTCATGATTTGGATGGTTTTCACAAGTACTAGTTAGATGTTTTTTGTTAGCATGTCCTTCAGTTTGAATTGCCTGATAATTTTCTCATGATTACATTAGAATGTGGGGTTTGGGACATAATAGCACACTGTTGAAGTGCCCTTCACATCACATCACATCACATCAGGGGGTATGTGATATCTACACAATATTGCTTTAGTTAAGGTATATGTCAGGTTTCTCAACTGTAAAGTTACTATTTTTCCCTTTCCACATTTTATTTTTTAGAAGAGACTAGCTAAATCCAGCCTAAACTTGGGTATGAGATAGTGGAATATTAAGCTCCCCTTTTGCAAGGGGTTAATATCTACATATATTGTTTGGAATCATTCCAAAAGTAAAATTTTCTTCTCTATCCACAGTTACTTATTTAATTATTTATTTATGCATTAACTCATTTATTTTTTACTGTGTTATATAATACAATATAATGCCTAACAATTTGTTAAAATAACAAATATCCTAACCTTAAAATAACATTTGAAGCTACTGAATAATTGAGCCAATTCCAAATGCAAGTAGCTAGTCATATCTGAAGGAAGATAACATTTCCAACTAATTCTATAGAAAACTGAATCAAAAATTCAAACAAAGAAACATTTTTTTTAACATTTAAACTAATGTATCTGACTATATGTTTTTGAAAGAATGACTTTCAAAACCCACCACCCAACTCTCCTTTCCCAAAAGGCCTACTGTGTAAACATGTACCTTAACTGCCCAGACACCATAATAGCCACTCGGTCACAGACAGCTTCTGCCTCCTCCATGTAATGAGTGGTCAGAATTGCAGCCCGCTTTTTGTTTTTAAATGCAGTTCGAATTGCTCGCCTGTTAAATAAAATACAAAGAGGAATATCTTTTAATGAAAATAATGGGTATTTTAATTTAACTATTTGGTTACTTTGGTTAATTAAAACTTATTGAATATCAATTGCTATCGCTATTATTTTCTGCCCAACTATGATGTATTTGAATTTATTTTCTCTTCATTTTGAAGGCTAATCAGATAAAGAGATATTTCATGATTTCAAATGTTCATGTGGGATAAAAGTTTAAAAAACAATTAATTATAAAGATCGATGGGGCTGGGGATGTGGCTCAAGCGGTAGCGCGCTCGCCTGGCAAGCGTGCGGCCCGGGTTCGATCCTTAGCACCACATACAAACAAAGATGTTGTGTCCGCCGAAAACTAAAAAAAATAAATATTAAAAAACTCTCTCTCTCTCTCTCTTTAAAAATAAATAAATAAATAAATAAATAAAATAAAGATATTGTGTCCATCTACAACTAAAAAATAAAATAAATTTTTTTAAAAAATTAAAAAAAAAAAAGATCGATGCTTTTTCATGTTTTAAGAAAAGTAACCATAAAATCCAACTTATATTTTATCAATATGGAAATCAAGGTTCAGAGAAGTATTCAACTAATTAGTACTTTAAATTACCAGGCAGAGTTACAACATAAGTTTAAGACAATCGATTATCGGAGTGATAACTTAATGTTACATGATTAGGAAAAACCTTTCTACAAACTATTCAAATAGCAGAATAGTTTATTTTAATAATTACTCATATGCTTATTTCCATTCTGGAATATATATATTATATATAGTATATATGTCATATATAACATATATAAAATACATATACTATATATACTGTATTTATATATAATATAGTATACTTCACAAAAAATTAGATAAAATTTTAAAAGAATAAGGTGATCTCTGGAAATCTAAATATTTAGCTATTTTATTATTTACATAGGATTTTAAATCAAGATATACACATAACTATTATTATAACTAAAAGTTACAGTAAAATAAACTGCTTTTTTTCTTCCAGCATCAGGCAGTACAGTGTGTCTCAAGAGTTGTTTGAGTCGTACTCACCACATATGCTGTTTGGCTTTAGGATCCATACCTGTGGATGGTTCATCTAGCAGAGTAATCAGAGGATTCCCCAGCATACTTAGAGCAAAACATAACTAGATGGAAGGAAAAAAAGAGGAGATAGACTGTTAAGGCTTTACTGTGAGGAATTTTATCAAGACAGCCATGAGCATTAAACTATCAATAGATATATCTATTGCTTCATCAAAGTACCTTTCGCTTGATTCCCGAAGGTAGTTTCTTTATAGTTTTTTGAAGATGTTCTTTTAAATCAAGGGCATTTGTTATTCTGAAAAGTGAACAACATCAAATGAGTGTACCAAGATATGAATAAATAAATGTATATTGTCTGTGATCAGACATTGCTTTCTCTAAAACAGTTAACTCAGTTGGAGCTTAGTATAATTACGTAAGAACAAAAATCTTCAATTTATATCATTTTAAACAAATTAATGTCTTGATAAAATGATTCACTTTAAATAAAAATGTTTCATGACATTCAGAGGTACATTCATTCTATTAGGAAAAGAGCCTTTTATTTTCATAGCTAACACAATTTTGTAAAGAAAACATGAACAAGTATTTATCATTTTCTGTGAAAACAATGATCCACAGAAATGCTTGATAAGGAATTTTTAAAATGTAAAATATAAATCTCCCCAAGTAACAAAAGAAACCTAAGGACATTTTACCGATTTATTATTTCTTTCATGTCACTTGCATTCATTCCTTTCACAGCTCCATAAATTTCAAAATGTTCTTGTAATGTAATATCTGGCCACAGTGGGTTTATCTGAGGACAGTAACCCAAATACTTAATGGAGTCATCATCTTCAGTTGTGTCTGAAGTATAATCTCCTAGAAATACCTACAGAAATACAAACCAATTATTAGGAAGTATTTTTCGGTCAGTATCTATTGTGAGGGAAGTAAGTTGATTATTTCAAATCCCTTCCTATGACCAGAATAATATAAGGTTAGAATTTTATTGCTTTTTTTTAATCTTAATTTTGTTTATTTATTTTTATGTGGTGTTGAGGATCAAACCCAATTTTATTGCTTTTTGATGATGGAAGGACATACATACCTAACCAAGATGAAGGTTAGTGATGAGGACAGAAAGGTGATTACAGTGAATAGCCAGGTAGGAAAGTAAGGCACAATTTTAACTAGGATAACCAGGGGGCTGCATCAGAAGGTAATATTTGAGCTAAAGTGAATTTAGCTGTTCGAATTTGTGGGAGATAAGGTATAGCCAACACAGGAACAGCTCCAGTAAAAACCCAAAGAAAAGAGTATACCTGGGGGCTAGGGTTGTGGCTCAGTGGTAAAGTGCTTGCCTAGCACTCATGAGGCATTGGGTTCAATCCTCAGCATCACATAAAAATAAATAAAATAAAGGTATATTTTAAAAGAGTGTACCTGTTTTTTTCCAGGAAAGCAATGAATTACTTACTGGAGCTGGTGTGAAGTCAGCAAGTGGGGAAGATACAGGAAATAGGAGCAGGAGAGTATTGTGAAGTTTCTACCAAGTGGTGAGTAACTTGCTAATAATCAAAGACTAATCAATGGCAGAGCCAAGACTAGCTCCCTATCTCCTGAAATTAATAAAACTATCTTCCATTAAGTAGATAAATCACTCATGCATGTAAAAATCATAAAAGTAGAAATACCATATATGCATGTCTGCATCTATGCATGAAAATGTTCATCAATTTCATCAAAATCCCAATTTGTCATTAATTATCTTAATTAAAAATAAAAATCCTACTTGACAAATTCCACACCACTGATACATACCTGGCCTGAAGTTGGTTCAATATCACCAACCAGAATATTAATAATTGTACTTTTTCCTGCACCATTTGGACCCAACAATCCCAAGATCTCTCCTACAGGAATTGAAAGAAAAATAATCATCATATTCAAATGAAATGAAATGGAAATTACTCTTCTGGAAAAGATATTTATAGAAAAGTAATTAAATACCAACCTTTTTTCACAGAAAAAGAAACGTATTTAGCTGCCACTTTCTTTACTTTTCTTGAATGAAGAAAATCTTTCTTGTCATCATATTCTTTATATAAATTGCTGACCATAATGGCTGGTTTCTAATAACAAAAACAGGATTCAAAAAGCGAGTTATAAAACAGATATGTGTCATTTCGTTTCATGACAGGCTGCACTATCAGTTATGCCTATATTATAAGAATAAATTGCTAATAAGTATGCATTATGAGTAGTATACAAGTAAACTTCCACTCATGACTGAAATCATGGCTTATTCAAAAGTTAGTTGACAAAAATACTTTTTCCATGAAAAACTTTTTTCAGACTGATACATATTCAAAGAAAAATATTTTTCAGATTAAATTTTATGCATTGGTAACTTACATTTCACATTTAATATGACTTAGGCATAAAGTCTAAATTACCTCCTCACAACACTGGCAACTCATCAGCTCTTTGACCTTTAGTCTCTCAGCCTTGACATCTTCATCTTCATCCTCATTGTTTGGTGGTTCTGGAAACTTCCTAGTTTTGAACTTTGTTGAAAGGGTCCTAAGAATATAAATATAGTAAATTTTCAAATAATTAAAATACTAAGAAATTTTGGCAGTACATTGAGAAAAGATTTTTTTTAAGAACATTAACATGAAATCTAAGATTATTTCTGAAAGCTGGAATTACAAGTATATTTTAAAAATTTTTTAAATATTTTTAAAAATAAATTTAAAAAATAAAAGCATATTTTTCATCGATGGCTGGCATTTAAATAATATTATCTACATCAATTCATTTATCTTTTCAACATTATTATTTATGACTAGTATCTGTCAGGTATTCTCCACAAGGAGATAAAAAACATGAACCATTCCCTCAAAGAACTTAGAACTTAGGTATAAAGTGAAATTGCCCACAAAGAGTAGATAAGGGCTGAAGTCAGAACCCACAGAAACATCACTCTTGTGGGTAGACAGAGGAAGTGCTTACAAAGGAAATTCTGATCAGGAAGAGAAGAGGCAAAAAGATGATACCAACGTGGAAAACAGAAAAATATGAGGCAGGGGGAGTCAACAATGTTAAAAGCTTCAGACAAATAAGTTGGGCTGACCAGACAAGACAATGATAAAACCATTAGTTGCCTTACTGGAAATTAAAAAAATATATATCAATGGAGAGGTAAGGGAGAAAACCAGATTGTAGGAAATTAAGGAGTGAATGGGAGGTCAATACCTGAAGATGAATGATTTCTGGCTATGAGAGAAAAAAATTCAGAAGTAACCATCCAAACATTATGCTAAGTGTAAAACTGTATACTCAATACTAATTTATTATCTAAATCCTAAAATTTAATAAAGGTGCTTTCTGGTGAGTCAGAATTTTCCAACATTAAAATACAGTGCCCACTATGGTGAAAAGTAAATAAATATGAGAGTTAATACATTTAATGTACTTAAGAGAATCATTGGTCTTTTTTGGTTAAGTTTTTCAAAATTCATTTCATTATGTCTTTTCTTAAAAATGTTTTAAAATGTACTATATAAATATTTAAAATACTAGGCATGCAGTAAGCACAATGGGAAGGACATATGCATCAATTCTAATTATATATATTAATGTTAATTTTGCAAAAATAAGTATAGAAAATTTTTTAAAAAAGAAAAATATGCTAAATGAAAGAAGCTAGACCAAAATAGACTAAATATTATATAATTCCTGTTATATAAAAAGTTTGCAACAGGCACACCTCACAGAGACAGAAAGTAGCTTAGTGATTACCTAGGGCTAGAGCCATGAGAGGACAGACAGGAAAGCAATTGTTAATCCCTCAATGGGCCTAAAGATTGTTTTGGGAGTACTAATACTGGAACTGTTTCAAAATTATGTAAATGGTGATGGCTGCATAATTTCATAAACTTAGTAGAAATGTTAAAAACTTAAATACAAAAATTAACTGACCTGAAAAAGGGATCCTTTCTTATTGATCTCCCTCCATGCTTTTTTTCATAGTACTGTAAGAGGAAAATCCATAGTACACACTGCAGATAAGGCTAAAAGAAGAACATGAACAGCTCAGGATTGAATCTGATGAAGTCATTCTTTCTTTTTTTCTTTGCCAACAGAACCAAGACCACATGCATCAGGTTCATTAACAGCACCATCCCCAGCAAAAAAAAAAAAAAGCCAGGCTCAGTGACACATGCCTGTAATCCCAGTGGCTTGAGTGTCTCAGGCAGGAGGGTGGCAAGGTACTAAGCAATTCAGTGAGACTCTGTCTCTAAATATAAAAATAGGGCTGGGGATGTGGCTCAGTGGTCGAGTACCCCTGAGTTTTATCTCCAGAACGCCCCACATTTGACTTCCTGTGCACCTTGTTTTTTATGCAACAGGATAAAAACTAAACATAGTTAATTTACAGAGATGGAAATTACATAATACTGAGAAAATGGATTTCTAAAATTCAGGTTTTATGCTGGGCACAGTAGCATATGCCTATAACCCAACATGCCCATAAACCAGCAGCTCTGGAGGTTAAGACAGGAGGATCGCCAAGTTTAGGGCCAGCCTCAGCAACTTAGCAACTTAGTGAGACCTTGTATCAGAATAGAAACCAAAAAGGGCTGGGGATGTAGCTCAGTGGTAAAGTGCCCCTGGGTTAAAATCTCCAGTACACAACAAAAACAAAACAAAACAAAAAAAACAGTTAAAACCAGACAACCACACCATTGTTAGGGTAACAAGCTGACACACAGAAACACTTTTGTTATTTCTTACCATTATAACAGCCACTAAAAGTCTGTCCCATGGATTGTCAGTATTCTCATTTTTTTGTAAATTCTTCCAAGAAACCTAAGACAAAAAAATTTTTAAATGTATATTCTGAACATGTAATATTTGAATTAAAATTAAAAAAACATATAAGTTAGCTTTTCATATTCATAGGCTATGCTCTATACTTAAACTCTTCCTTGACCCCAAAAATTTCTGAGAGTAGATATAAATTAAACATATTAAACTTAAAAGAGGAGAGGGTAGTAGCGTATAGAATTAACAGCAATTCTAAATCAATAATTCATAATAATTTTTTCTAATAAATGGAAAATTCTTTCAATTATTTAGACTTAATAAAACTAATGTGCTTTTGGAAATTAACACTTTATTTTCTCTCATCCCTTTCTAGTATAATATGCTACTTAATCCTTGAAAAACTCCTAAAAACAAATACTGATTGAAACCACATCTTACTTCAAATTATGTACATTATTTTGAGCATCAAAGAACATGTAATGGGCACAGTCCTTTTCCTCTGACAATTTATATTTAGACATGCTTAAAGATTTCATACTTCATTTCAAATTGCTGTATTAATAACTTAATCAAATAGTAGCAGTTAATTTGATGTATCCTGCTATTTTCAGTACAAAAGCTAAGATTCCAAAGATTAGGCAATATATATTTATAGAATTAAAATATTAAAATATCTAACAGACTTACTTACCTTTATGAAAGATATCAGGCAACCTAGAAGCGGATAGATTGGAACAGCTATGCAAAAGGTATAATGAAAAATAGCTGTAACTGTGTATCCCATAAAGAAAGTTATTTCAGTGATTGCAATACAAGCTAATGCTGTCTGAAGGAAAAAAAAATGAGAAAATAAGTGACAAGGTATTTAAATCTTTCATATAACTTACTTACAGATGGGTGCCTTAGTACATTAACTATGTTTTCAATCCTCTAATAAATCATGGAGCCACGGGTGACACTTAGCCAGAAAGCATCAATATGCTGATACCAGTTGTTTGCAGCTGGTATGTTTGCCATACTAGTTGTTAAGTGCTTTTAATATCATCCTTTCATGGAATGGATTATATGGAAGATAAATATACAGGCAAAAAGATGCACCCAGTTCTCTATCTAAATTCTGACGTGATTTTTTTTAGTATAATCATGAAAGAATTTATGACTTTTAAATAAGCTGTTACAAAAAATATAAAATGTGACTTACCACTGAATAGATAAATGACCAAAATTCTTTGGTATTTATAATTTTCTTATAAGTGAAAGAAGCAACATAGGTAAACAGAATAACTGATGGAACATAACCAATGAGGCAAAATACCTGCAAATCAGAAATGTTTATGTTTATATAAAACTACGAATAGCCAGTAATACATACAATGTAAAACACCACAATCATAGTAAAATATTAATAATTATTCTTTAAATTTTATTCAACAAATCTTTCCCAAACTGAAAGTGTGTGATTTAAATGAAGAGTTATTATCCATAATTTCTACTAAATCAATAAAAACATGCTTTTAATTTATTGCTAACACTATCCTGAACAATCACTTAAACAGAACACAACTTGCAGTTTTTTATACCAAGTAAAATGTTGTCTTATTTTATTAGAGGGAGTAAATATAGCTGTTTGCAACTTTATTTCACTCACTCAACTATAAGCTACTATTTAATATTGCATTTAATAAATTAACATGTTTTAAGAAAAGCATTATTTTATTTGGCAGACTTATATATAAGGTCACAATGGTCTCTGGTTAAAAAAAAAAAATCTTTACTTTTCACCTCAGTGTTTCCCCTTTTTTCTAATAAAAACCATTTAATGAAAAGGTCTATTATCAAGTCATTTACATGTGAACATGAATGGGAATTAAGAGTTTTTCTTTGTATTTTAAGCCATGTTATAAATTATGGAAAAAAAGAGCTTTCTCCTTGTGAAATTATGGTCTGGCATAAGAAAAAACAAGAAAGACACTTTACAGAAGGAATACATTTAAATATTCCAGATTACACAAAGTATGTGGTCTGTGTAAAAAGCCACCTTGATCTTAAAAAATTATTTTAAAATGATGATAAGTTATTGTTTTTAAAAATCACTTGTAGTAATACAAACTGAATTAATTAAATGTATCATATACAATAATTAAACACTGGTTCCATTTTCTTGTTTAACAAACTAATTTCCACATTACTCAATGCGGTCATGTATATAATTAATTTTTTAAAATAACATTTTATCTATAGGTAGCATGAGAACAACTGATGTTAACTTACCACGGCAAGGAACTTTACAGCATAAAAATATAATTCATAATGAAATGCGAATAAACTTCCTAGCATCAAAAAAAGAATAACAAAAAATAAGGGAATATCAACAATTGCTTGTCCAATCCAATATGCAGATGGCAAAAGCCCTGAAAGTTTAAGTTGAGTATAAGCTTTGATCTAAAAAGGAGAAAAAAAGAAAGTTTTATTGTAATTTCATTTTACAAACAAAAACTAGTAAATTATTATAGAACTCCTAAATTTATATCAAGAGAAAAACTCCATATTCCAGGCCGACAGGTAAGTACTCCTGACATTAAATACTGAGTCCATTTAGCCCTTAATGTGGCTTACTATTTGTGAAATATAATAACTTCAATGAGATTTTTAAGAATCAGAATAAAACAAAGCAAAAGAGGTTATGTCATGGGAGTTATGGCTGTGCAAACAATGAGGAGCCAAAGTACTTACTTCTGAAAATTTGTGGAAATGAATGGAAATCTGTGTAAACAGAAAAAGGAGTCTCATTTTTTAAAACTGACCTTTAATAAAAACACTAACAAACTGCCAAATACCCTCTGGATTTGAATAGAGCTTCAGACTAAATGTTTAACTTAGTACACAGAAAATTTGAGACTCTTACATTAAGATGGTGTAGTATATAACTGTAAGGTGCTATTATAATACATGTAAATAGCATTTTCATGCATGAGAACAGTTTTTCTCTCATGCTCTCATTACTTAAATTTTTTTAGATTTTTTACAAATTCAAATACCTAATAATCTTATTCATTTCTATCATCTATAAAAATATCTATTCTTAATAATTAATATATTATATGAACAGGCCAACGAGTAAGACAAAGGATCCAAGAAATATAAAAATCAGTTAAAGAGGAAAAGGGGATATAACAGCTCAGTGGTAGATGCTTGCTTAGCATTTTTGATGTCATGGGTTCAATCCTCAGAACAAAGAAGAAGAAAAGGGGGAAAATGGACAAATGCTATGTTCAATAAATCAGAAGCAAATTTAAGTATAGGAGTAAATTAAAATATAAATACAAAAAAAGTCAAATACAGTCATTTTGTACAATTCTAACTTTAGTTATTCGTTATTTTTGGTTGGAATATAAAAAGGTATATCCACTTTTGAAAATAATTGGTAATTTCTAGTAAAATTAAACATCAGAATACAATCTTTTGGGCATTTATCCTAGAGAAATGAAAATATGTTCATACGAAAACCTGCATGTAAATGTTCACAGCAACTTTATTGATAGGAGTGAAAACTGTTATCATTTCAGATGTGGAATACTAAGCAATTATGAAGGCATGGACTATTGACACACACACATTTGGTGAACTTCAAAAAGCAATGGGGAGTTATGCTGAGTGAAATAAGCCATTTGAAAAAGAAAACATACTGTGATTCCATTTATACATTCTTGAAATATCAAAATTATAAACATGGGGAACAGACAAATGATTTGACAGAAGCCACAGGGGGAATGCAGGGAAGTGGTATGTGACTAGAAAAGAGCAATAGAAGTACTCTCTGTATTTTGACTTGAACAATGTCAATACTTGTAAAATTTTACTATGTTTTTTTTAGGATGCTACCACTGAGATAAAATGAATAAAGAGTATACAGGATCTCAGTGTATCATTTCTTACAAGTGAAAATGAATCTATAATTACTAAAAAATTAAAAGTTTAATATTAAGTTGAGTTGGGTACATTGGTTCATGCCTATAATTCCAGCTATTCAGGAGGCTGAGGCAGGAGGATCCTAAATTCCAGGCCAGCCTGGGCAATTTAGTAAGACTCTGTCTCAAAATAAAATAAAAAGGCATGGGGATATGGTTCAGTGGTAGAGCACTTGCCCAGCATGTGCAAGGTCCTAGCTTCAATCTCCAGAACAAAATTTAAGAACAAAAACCCCTCAAAGTCAAAGGTCAAATGTTCTCTTTCATAAGTGAAAACTAGAAAGAAAAAAAGAAATAATAAAAGGGGAATCTCATAAAACAGAAGGAAGAACAGTACAGTAGAAGTAGGGAACCAAGGGTGGGGGGGGGGGGGCAAGAGGAAGAACTGGGGAATAAATCTGACCAAATTATGCCATGTGCATGTATTAATATATTACAATGCATTCCAATCTGATATCTAACCAAATGTACCAATTAAATAAATAAGAGATGGAAGACCAATAGGGATGAGGAAGGAAATAAAGGCAGAGAGAAAAGGAGAAAAGATGGAAGGAAAAAGAGATGGTACTGGGTTTAAAATGGAGAAAACTATGTTATATGCATTTAAGAATATGTCAAAATGAACCCCACACAATAGTGGTGTTATTATAACTACAATGCACTAAAAATAAAATCTTTTAAGAAATGTAACTGTCTGGTAAATTTTAGAAGGGTTGTAGATTTTATCTTTGTTAACTTTTCTATATTTTCTAGGGAGGGGGAGCATGGGAGGAATAGAGGAATTCTAGATAGAGCAGAGGGGTGGGAGGGAAAGGGAGGAGGCAAAGGATTAGCAAGGATGGTGGAATGTGATATCTATCACATCATTATCCAAAGTACATATATGAAGACACGAGTTGATGTCAACATACTTTATATACAACCAGAAATATGAAAAATTATATTGTATATGTGTAATAAGAATTGTAATGCATTCTGCTGTCATTTATTTTTTTAAAAATCAATAAAAATTTTTAAAAAAATAATAAATATACATATCATAATATAAAACTTGAATATTGGGACTGGGGTTGTGGCTCAGTGGTAGAGCACTTGCCTGGCATGTGTAAGGCCCTGGGTTTGATCCTCAGCACTGCATATTAATTAATTAATTCAAAGATCCATTTACAACTAAAAAATATTTTAAAAAACTTGAATACTATTTTTTAAATTGCCTAAAGAATCATGTTATATTTATACTAAAGAAATTTACTTTCAATAAAATTTTTATTAAAATTTATATTAGACTATATTTTTATTAAATTTTTAAAGATGAGTCTAAACTTATTTGTCATCATAGTCTGTAAACTAATAAACTTGTTTCAAAATTAAGATCATCCATTGAGAGAATAAAAATTTTTATCAGAGAATTAAGATACAATTTCAACACAGAGGAGTTGAGAAATTCAAATAGCCAAAAAAACTACAAAAGATAGGTAGTTGCCTGGTGGACAAAAGAAAAAGGTGGAGAAGAAAGTGAAGAATTCCGAAGAACTTGTGTATACTTAGCAGTTTTTCCCGGGCCCCAGTTATGACAATCAATTTCACCATTTTTTTTCATTTAACAAGAATGAAATGCCTGTGTATTCAACACACTCTACTAAAGGTAAAGAGAGGAAGGGTGGTGTTCCAGTTAGGATCATGAAGATCACAGTCAGTTTTCACATTCACAATGTAAATGAGCTGAGTCAACCTGAGCAACTTACATGAACGCTCCCATCTTTGATTTACCGATTTGTAAAGTAGAAAAATAAAACTTAGCTCAAAACTTTATAAAGATTAGAGGATGCAATTTTGAAAGCACAAAGCAAGTACTTAAGTAACAACTATTATCACAATTATTATAATAATAAATTTATTTATTCTTTACTTCTGAAATAATTCTATATAAGATTTGCAACCATACAAATAGGTTAGTTTTGGACAATTCTTATTGGAATACCATACCTGTAATTTTTTAAAAACTGAGTCATACCTTATGATTCTCTGAATTTTCCATGGCAAAATAAGGTGGCATCGCAGTAACAATGATTCCAAGCAAAGCAGCTTGGAAATACAGCTCAATTTTAAAAACTATGTCAGTAATTTCCTGAAAGACATCCACAGAATAAGAAATGGAACTCAGTATCACTTTATACCACCTTAGTACATTCTAAAAGAGTATCACAGAATATCAAAACCTCTGAGGGAACACATTTGGATATCTATCCCAGGCTTAGTCTCTATGAGAGACTGGGTAGTAGGTTTATTAACAGGTGTTAGACTAGTACTAACCCTGATACTAATTCATTAAATAGCTATATGACACTGCACAAATCATTGTACACTATTTTTTTTACCTACAGCACAGAATAATCCAGCATACAAATTAACTTTCACCATGTAATAAAATAATAAGTCTGAAAATAAATTGGCATGTCCACCAGTGGTCCTATGCAATGATAAGAAATATATAAGGATGATCTTTGGTGCTCTTCATTGGTTGTGTGGAATATATGCTAACTGGGATCTTAGGTGCTCCTTTTCCCTTTGGAAAAACTTATCTAAACTCAGCTTTCTATAGAACTAGGAACTTCTCCAAAGCAAGGGAGATTTTAACTTCTACTGATCCCAATGTCCAAGTAGAGTTAACTAACTTTCCCAGACAGTTCAGTAAATAAAGTGCAGATCACACAGGACCAAAGGTGCTATGTCATCCTCCATCCCCAACAAGGCCACTTTCCTATCCACATTGTTTAAGAACATACTCTCATGAGGTAGAGAAAGCACCTTGCACTAGTGCAGGACCCACACTGTGTCTGGCAGATACTGAGGCCCTGGCACCTACTCCCTTGATGTGGAAACAGTGTATCACCCTCTTATTGACCCAAGCCTTCTGAATTTTACCATGTAGCAGTAAAGCTATTTTTTAAATTCATGCCATGTGACACTGCAGAATTTGCCTCAAACTCATATATGTGACAGTGGAAGGGCTGGACAGAATCCACAAACATGTGAACTAAGTAGTTCTACAAGAAGTGGAAATTAATGATTCTATAGTTGGATTCAATCACACAAAACCTGATTAAAGAAGAATTTAGAACATAAGTAAGACATCTATGAAGAGTAACCTTTAAAAAATCCTATGTCTTTCTCTCTGGTTTCAAAAATGGCTATGAGACCATGTTTGATGAAAAAAGTGCAAGATCTTTGGAATAGTTCTAGATATATATATATATATATATATATATATATATATATATATATGCAGTAATATCATAAAAACATGTATGATTATTTCAAAATTTTGAATTGTGATTACTTCTATGGAGGAGAGGAGGAAATGAGACTGGGGAGAGATAACATGGAATCTTAACTGTGTATTCAAAGTTGTATTAATTAAAAACAAGCATGATAAGGTATTAACATTTGAAACATTTTGGGTGCAGATATATATGGCTATTCTTTTTTTGTAGGTTTGAAATATTTCACAATTAAAAAAAAACCCACAGGTGAGATTTATAAGTTTGGTGAATTCTATATCATGTATGTGCTGGTGACTTACAAATATTTACTTTCGATTCAGAAATCACTCTAGATTCAGATATTCAAAATGCTTTCTAAAACTTTCTCAGGAAAATGCCACAAGAACAACCAATTTAGTAGGTTAAAAGTGAAATGTTTTTCCATCTCAACAAAACATTTAAAAATCACTCTTCTTCCTGTATTCTCCAAATCAGTGAATACTAGTACCAAGTACCACATTACTGAAAACTGTAAAATGCAAGACTCTCCTTCTCCTCACTTCACAAATGCAACAATAAGCAACAGTGTAAGAAAGTTAGGCCACTTGTTTTTAACATACATCTAGCACTAGAATCTAGAATCTGAAGTCTTTACCTTTCTTCTTCTAAACCCCAAACTCTCCATAGAATCCCTTTTCAGTGATCATCTAAAATGAAAATTTTATATTTGTCTACATGTCTAAATATAACAAGAAGAGTAGGCACTGGCATATGCCTATAATCTCTGCAACTGAGGAGGCTGAGGCAGGAAGACCCTAAGTTCAAGGGCAGCATCAGCAATTTAGCAAAACCCTCAGCAACTTAGTGAGCTCTTGCCTCAAAATAAAAAATAAGAAGGACTGGGGATGTGGCTCAATGGTAAAGCACCCCTAGGTTCAATACCTGGTACAAAAAAAAAAAAAAAAAAGAAGGGCACCAAATTAATCTTCAATATGATTTCCAATTTAAGATATCAAAAGGTTATAGCAAATTAAAAGAAGTTTGGGGTATGGATTACCTAGCCATGATCATCTACATAAGTGAATGTGTTATTTCAAGTAAAAAATCTTCGACTTCACAAAGAAACCGGATTGTCATATTTAAAAATGTGTCTTCATTCACAATCCATGTTTTCCTTCCCTTTTGTCACAATGTAAGAGGTGCTTTGCCTCTGTCTACGCTCGCCATCTTAGATCTAATTTTTCTCTATCCCAAATCCTATTCTCATCAGGATACAAATGAACACAAAAGAAATGGAGGAGAAGAGAAGGAAGAAAGAAACAAAGGGAAAGAGTTCCCTGATCCTCCACCAACTGCTTGCTGCTCCACACCCCTGCTCTGCTTCTCTCAACCCTTCACAGGTAAACTTGAAAGTTGTCTCCCCTTGATCATCCTACTTCACATCTCAGTCCTCTATAATTTGGATAACATTCCAACCTTTCACTGCTTTAACCAAGGCCATCAATGATTTCCTTGTTGATAAAGTCACAGATACTTGTTCTTGCCTTGTACCTACCTCATCTGCTATCGATATTGATGAAAAGCCCTGGCACTACCAGCACCCATTTCCAAGTAAAAAGTATGGCTGTCATCCTCATTTGCGATAGCTAAATAACCATCAATTCCTGACTTATTTTTCTTTTTGGTAGCACTGGGGATTGCACCCAGGGGCTCACAAATATTAGGCAAGCACTCCACCACCAAGCTACATGCCCTGTCCTTATTTATTTGTTTGTTTTGAGACTGAGTTTTGCTAAGCTGCCCAGGCTGGCCTTGAACTTGGTGATCATTCCTCCTCAGCCTCATAAGTAGATGAAATTACAAACATGCCTGGGTTAAGTCCTAACATTTTCACTTTCTGATCTATTCACATCTCACATAACCAGTATTAGTACCTAATTCAAGCTACTATAATCTCTCACTCAAATTGCTTCCAAAGCCCACTAAATGGTGGGCTCTCACTAGTCTTGACCTTCTACAACATACCCCGTAATATAGCTCAGGCAGTTTTTTAAAGCATTACTCTCTTAAATAATTAATCTTCTTTGTTTAAAGACCTTTTAGTAGCTTCTACAATCTATGTCAGAATGGAGTATAAATTTCTTAAGACAACACTCAAGGCCCTTCTTATCCTGGGACCTGCTAAGTCCTTATTTCATGCCTTATCATTCTTTGTCCCTAAACTGATGTCCCTTAGGACACACAATACATTTCTTGTGTACTTTTGCTTTCACACTTCTGGGTTTTTAAACTTCCTATTACCTCTGTCTAGAATACTATTCCCACTTTAGTTTTCAGGTACCAGTTGCTCTTCAAATCTTCCCTGATTGCTTCACCACCTGATCCCTATCCTATAATCACAATGGTTTGTGCTTAAAATTCTTCCCATAAATGCTACCAAAAACTCTGTCATTAACTATGATATTGTAAAATGTTTGTTCTCTTCCCCCAGTTCCTGAGGCAAAGCTTCTAAAACCCTTATAGACAGGAGCACTATGAGAATATTCTGTTTTAATATTTAATTTTCATCCCGGTTCCTGACATAAAGCTCTTAAATCCTTTGGAATTTTCTGTGTGATAAGAGAATCTTTTATTCTAATAAGGCAGCCTTGGTGAGTTCCTGATAAACCTCAGGATTGAGGCTGATTGCCAGGGCATGGACCATGTGATTACAGGGTTGGAATTTTCAGCCCTACTCCTTATATTTAGGCAGGCAAGAGAGGTTGAAAGTTGACTTGATCACTAGTGGCCAGTGATTTGACTGACAAGGCCTAAGTAATGAAGCTGCCATAGAAATTCAAAAGTAAAGCATCCAATGGCTTGCAAGTTGATGAATATATCCATGTGCCAAGAGGGTGGTACACCCCAACTCTATGGGAACTGTGTATCTCTTGACACAATATCTTAATATCTAAATTCCAAATAAATAATATTTTTAGGTAACCTTAATTTTTCTTCTATAATTAATGTAAAATATAATTATGTTTTACAAAAATATCAGTACCAGCAGGGCACAGTGACGCACACCTGTAATCCCAGCCGCTCAGGAGGCTGAGACAGAAGGATCTTGAGTTCAAAGCCAGCCTCAGCAAAAAGCAAGGTGCTAAGCAACTCAGTGAGACCCTGTCTCTAAATAAAATACAAAATAGGGCTGGAGATGTGGCTGAGTTCAATCCCTGGTACTACTTCCCCTACCCCCCCCAAAAAAACACAAAACAAACAAATATCTACACACACACACACACATATATCCATGTATATCAGTAGCAAAATAATCTCCTTAATCCTTAAGCAAACTAATCCTGGGACTCTCAAATCTTGATTTAAACCATCCCCTACTTGAGTTTTAAAACTAGGAGATAGCACAGGATAAATTTCTACAAATTTTTGTCTACTATAATTGCTTGGTTTTTAATTTATATTTTATACACACAAACAATACACTTAAGAAATTTTATCTATATATGTGGTTGCTTACTTGAAAGAATGGGGTACTCCAGATCTGGATGGTTTCAGTCACATTTAAATGATAAAGATAGTAGTTACTAATGATATTCATCAATACAGGTAGAGAATAAACCATAGTACTGTTGAAAACAGCTGTAAAAACATAGTCCTATAATTTAAACAAAAAGTTATTGCATACTTTATATAAGTGGATAAATTATTGCTATGTGTCAAGCTTTTCTCACCAAGTAACCTAATTCTAATTAACTGTATAGAATGGATGCTTCAATAAATCATAGAAATAATACTCCATGATAGATACAGATAATAGAGCTGTGAATACAGCTAGGAATGGGCAGATATTTTGATATTTTAAATAAAAATAAAATTCCTTATTCCTTTTCATGTTGATCAGTCATCACAGCATAAAATATATCATAAACAAACAGCCAGTTATTTCTAAAAGTACATTCTAATTTCCAACTAATGAAGTCAATTTAACAAATAACTAATTTTAGGACTAATTTAATCCTTTATAACTTTTAAATGAGTAACGTTCACATGCATTAATCTTACCTTTTCTGAATACACCACATTTAAAGCTGCACTATGAGGAGCAGCAGAAACATAGTCACTGTCATTAAACATCGTCACCATTATGTTCCGGTAGGCAAAAAAGTTAGTAAGATCACTGATATCTGAGTCTGGTATTAGAAAACAAATAATAAGGAATCAGTTTAAAGAAGAAACAGCCACAGACTTTTAATAACATTGGAAACATCCCTGTCTTTTTAGAGAACTTTTTATCTTTATCAGCTAAGACATGATTAAGAACAGTAACTCTGGAGCCAGTTACTTGGATTCAAACCCCAATTGTACCACTTGCACTATTCTTAAAACAATTTACCGAATGCTCTGGACCTTAATTTCCTTTTTTGTAAAGTAAGGATAAAAAGCATATCAAACCCTCACGTCCTGTGGTCATAGGAATTAAAGGACTGAAAATAAGCATAGGGCTTAGAACAGAACCTGGCACTTAGTAACTGCAAATTTAACCTATAGCTGCTGCTACAATTATTAAAAATAACAATGAAAAGCTACCTGGAATGCTCATATGAAATATGGTTAAACAGTAAAAATGACAATCTATTTGGCAATTATAGGCAACAAGATAACCTGCTAAGGTTAGAAAGGTATAAGATAGGGTATGGTAGCATTGTTCCCTTTGGAAATTTTGTGTGTTCTGGGCAGCCAGACAAGTTTTATAAATGCCAATTGACTTAACAATGTCAAAATATTCAAATCCATAATCAGCTCTCTATCTACATTCTCTAGGTGGCCTGGAACAAAGGGAAATATTTTAATCCTGTTTAGGGTTTAAATCTATGTTGACATGTCTGATGAATACAGGTAACATCTGCTCTATCATCACAAAAACCAGGATCCAAGGAAGGACAAATGTGACTCTGAGAGAAATTCATATCATTCAAAGCAAAATACAATTTGTAAGTGAATAGTGTAATAAGGTGGATCAGATTCGACACCAAACCGCAAAGTCATACTGAATGGTGTTTGGGGGTATAAAGTGACACTACCTTTACTCCTAACCTAGTGCCTTAATGCAACTCTTCTCTAAAGCTTGTCAGCAGGACTACATGTGTTGCAAAGAGAGCTATGCTGTAACTGAAGTAGCTTCAGTAGTTCCACCTGTGCTTTGCAAGGAGGTAAGAAATCATCCAATGACACAGACAATGCCCAGTGATTCCTAAAGGAAAAAGGTTTTTATTTTGGATCATCAATAGGACCTAGGAAAATACTGGATACATAGGCAAGAAACTCTCAAAATACTAAATGATGATGATGATATAATAATAATGGAAGAATGAAAGAAACCTTGATAAAACTAGAATTTCTAAACATCAGTGAAAATGAACTCAAAAAGAAAGCTAGTAACTGCAATTTACAATTCCCCAAACTTCAAAAAAATCATAATAATGGGGCTTCATGCAGTAGTAGATTTTAGCTACAGAAAATTTATACTAAAATTGAAAACAAGAATTCTAAATGAAAGAAAAAATTGCAAAACATAACATTTTCTATTTAAGAATAACTGTCTATTCTAAATACATCTTCCCAAGAAAGAATAAAACTTATGTAGTATACTTAGCACCAGATTATATTAGTACATGATTTAAAAAGTAATTGATACTCTTTTGAAGACCCTTAGGACTATGTACACAGGAGATGTTGTAGGAACAACTGATCATACATGAATAAAATTTTGTATTAGGTTGTCATATTTTGAAGATCAGAATCCTATGTCAGTTTCGTTCTTATTTAAGCAACAACGTATACTCATACACTGCTGGTGGGACTGCAAATTGGTGTAGCCAATTTGAAAAGCAGCATGGAGATTCCTTAGAAAGCTGGGAATAGAACCACCATTTGATGAGCTATTCCTCTTCTCGGACTATACCCAAAAGACCTAAAAACAGCATACTACAGGGACACAGCCACATCAATATTTATAGCAGCACAATTCACAATAGCTAGACTATGGAGCCAACCTAGATGCCCTTCAATGGATGAATGGATAAAAAAAAAATGTGGCATATATACACAATGGATATTACTCAGCACTAAAAAATAATAAGATCATGTCATTTGCAGGGAAATGGATGGCATTAGAGCAGATTATGCTAAGTGAAGTTAGCCAATCCAAAAAAAACAAATGCCAAATGTCTTCACTGATATAAGGAGGGTGACTCAAAATGGGGAAGAGAGGAAGAGCATGGGAAGAAGATTACCTTTACATAGGGAAGAGAGGTGGGAAGGAAAGGGAGAGAGAAAGGGAATTGCATGGATGGTGGAAGGAGACCTTCATTGTTATACAAAACACATGTATGAAGATGTGAGGGAAAAAAAAAAAGAATAGTGTTACCCTAGATTAGGTAGAGAGAAGTGAAGGGAGGGGAGGGGAGGGGTTGGGGAGATAGGAAGGATAGTAGAATGAAACAGACATTATTATTACTGTGTTTATATATGTGACTGCATAACCAATGTGATTCTGCAACCTGTATACTCAGAAAAATGAGAAATTATATTCCATCTGATTCAAATGTATGATATGTCAAGGTCATTGTACTGTCATGTGTAACTAGTTAAAAATTTAAAAAAACTTTTCATTTTCAACAATTATGAAAGAATACCAACAGCAAATTCAAAAAACTCAACTACAACTACAAATTCAAAAAACTCCCACATATTTATATTTATGTTTATTTGTCTTAACTAATTCTTCAAATAGTCCTCAAAGGATTGCTTAACATTCATAAGCAGCATAATACTGTAACTCTTTCTAAAGAAAATTTCACCACTTCTCACCTTTAATTAGTTCACCATGAACTCTGAGGTAAAACATGATACTGAGAACAATGTTGCTACTCTTAAAACAAAACAACAACAACAAAAAAAAAAAACAAAGGAATTTAATGATCATAAGCGGTATAGACTATTTTTAAAACTTTCAGTTTAAAATTTCATTTTAAGTATAATTGTAGTACATCACTCAGCATCTATAAAGTACTTTTATTTCTTGTGGATTCTGTGTAGATCGTGCCTATACCTTAATTATATTTCTAAAATCCAAATCTCAATTGATCCACCCCTCAATTCCCGTTCCCTGGCCAACACACATTCACAGACCTTCACACACTCTCACCAGTGGAATTCTGAAGAAGCAGACTTGTTTTATATTTATGAGGTTTATCTCCAGGTTTTAGGAAATATAAGTCTGGAACAAGTTTGATGGGAACCACAGCATTTTTGAAAGAGTGATGTACAAAAAACATAAAAAGCTGAACTGCAAAAAAAATTAAAAGCAGAAGTAACCTGAAAGAGGAAAAACAAAAGAAAACAGCTTAAGGTATATTAATATGTAAATCTATTAAAAACTTCTTTAACATTTGTATTGATTTAAACCCCAGATGGTTAAAAATGAATCATTGAAAAAAATGAATAAAAGAAAACAAGAACAAAGAAAGAAATATTTTTAAAAAATTCTACTACCAAAAATTACCTTATGATAATGTTGTAGAGAAAGCTAATATTGAATGAAAAAATTACAAGTTATAAAAGTAGAAGCAAAGAGAGGACCAGAGTCACCCTTAAATTATTATAGGGTATGTAAACCTGTAGTTTTTTTTCCCCACAATATCTTCTGTTTTTATTTATTTATTTATTTATTTATTTATTTATTTATTTATTTATTTATTTATTTATATTTTATGTGGTGCTGAGAGTTGAACCCAGTGCCTCATGCATGCTAGTAGGCAAGCACTCTACCTCTGAGCCACAATCCGAGGCCTAAACCTATAATTTTAATTGTTAAAGAATCTGACATTGCCACAAACATTTATGTTTCTATACTCCTGAAGGAACTACTTCCTGCCCTCTCTCTATCCTATCCATTTACTTTTCATATACTGGCAAAAATATTTAGGTATAAGGAAAAAAAAGTACAATGAAACTTTGATATCTTTTAATTTCCATTCTAATCACAATTTAATCACATTAACTGCTATTGTGTCTCTCAGGTGGCAAAGCAAGATACAATCTACTGTAACACCCTCCTACCTGGAAGATAGCTCCTTCTCTGCAAAGCATCTCCGTCTTAGCTAAGTGTCACTAGTGGCTGGAGAACTTAGATCATCACACTTAAATAAATTTATAATTTATAATTTTTAGATACCTCATAATTGTTTTTTAAAAATCATTCTTAAGTTGTCACAATTCTGCTTTTAAATCCAGCCCTATAAGTTAATAGATATTTTAGATAAGAAAATAATTCATGAGAAAAAAATTCATGATCAAATACTATTTAGAATCTCCAGACTAAACAAAATTAAAGAAAACTTTTTTTTTTAACCAAAGAACATCTCATATGTTCTTATACGCTGATGAACAACTTAGTTGAGCAAATACAAGGCACAATATTTCCTAAATGTACTTGAGCATAGAACCCTGTTTTGAAATGAATGTTTGTGTCCCCTTAAATTTATATGCTGAAGCTCTAGCCCCTGAAGACAGGAACTCTGGAAGGTAATTCAGATTAGATGAAGTCATGAGAGGGTGTGTGTCTTATGATGGAATTAGTGTCTTATTGAAAAAAAAAAAAAAACCAGCAAGAATAAGATCATTATGTGTTTGAAATAAGAGAGTTCATGCTAATGTGCTCACTTGCTTATTCTCTCCCCACAACCCCTCCACAAAAAGAAGTCATGTGAGCACACAGTGAAATGGTGGCCTTGAAGAGAGTCTTCACCACACTGGCACTCTGTCTGGTCTCAGACATCCAGCCTCTAGAACTGTGAGGAAAAATAAAGTTCTGCTTTTTAAGCCACCCAGTCTATGGTTTTTAATTATAACAATCTGAGCTAAGACTCTTATTGTTTTCCCAGGGGTATTTCATGAAAGTGGTGTTCAACTTAATAAATGGAAATGTGCTGATTTAAATAAATATTTTCTTTCAGTAACAGTAACAGGAATAAATCAGATACTTAATTGACATTTGCTTATTTTTTCAGTCAAAAAGGCAAATAAGGTCAGCATATTTCAAACACATAATAATCTTATTCTTGATGATTAAGTTTTATTCCTACTACCATTTTGGATCTAACATGATAGAAGTACAGTATATGAAAAAAGTTGATATTATTCCAAATAAGCCAATTTTTAGTACCCTTGAAAGAGGGTGCTTGGGAGAGGTTAAAACTAAGCTGAGAAGATCTCATTTTGATCCCAGATCCACCAGTTACATAGCCTTTTTTACATTTCAGTTTCTTTATCTGATATATAACTATAAATCTTTTTACTTTTCCTAATGGGCTCAGTGGTGTACACCTGTAGTCCCAGCACTCATGAGGCTGATGTAAGAGGATTACTTGGGCCTAAGAATTTAAGATTCATTTTACACACAAAAAACATTTCCTGCTATTTACAAAATAAGCATAAAAATGAACTAATGGATGAAACAAAAATGAAAAACATTTTTGTAAGCTAAAACGGAAGATACAATGACAATAATTCAAAGATTATATAATTACATAGGGTTACTTGTTACTTCCTCATTTTTTAGAGGTGACAATAAATGTTAGTGCTAAAAAAAAAAAAAAAAAAGTAAACCTCTAGGTGTTTTTCAAGAAATTACTATAAAGTACATTTTTCTTCTCTGAAATTGTAAAATTATTTTAATCTTTTAAAACTATGTCTTACTTACAAATGTCAACATATAAAAACTTAATATTGTAAATCCAATTTGTATCCTTAAACAGACAATTTCTCAGGCAGAAGATTGGTAATCATACTTACACTGATCTCAGTGATTTACTCTCACGCTTCAAGGTAAGAAAATGAAACTTTGCTACTGTAGACACTTGTTGTTTCCAAAGGCTCATGGTGCTCACTAGGGAAGCTTTGGTTTCAGAAAGAATAAGCAAGCTTTGTTCCATTTCATCAAAAGATTTTGAGTCCATTTCTTCCTCTGGTGGTTGCTGTGTAAAAACACTATAATCTATTTGCCAAACAAAAAGAAAATTTTGGTATATTCCTTTAATAAGATGTAAACTCTTTTGAAGCATATCAATTTAAAGAAGCACACATCTGGCAGTAAAATGGAATGCTCTTATATTTCGGCTCTATCTATTAAAGCTAAACATATGTGAATATCTTATTACCCAGGAAGACTCCTTTAGGTATAAATTCAACAGAGGTATATATAGAGGAGGAGTCACCAAAACACATGCAGAAGATTTTTATTAATGCCCTATCAAGAATATCCTAAAACTAGAAAGTAGCCAATGTCTATCAACAAGTGAAGGAACAGTTGTAAATCATGCCTAGCACAAAATGGTGTAAAACAACAAAAGCAAGCAAACAACAGTAAACCATGTGCCATGGCTGACTCTTGCAGAAGTGATACTGAGTAGAAGAACGAGTTCAGAGTTGATTTCAACTTATGAACTTCTCTGATTTCCATAGTTCAAAACTAGACTGTATGCATGCTCATTCTTAAGATCATAGATATTTGAACTATTATGTGAACTTTTCCTTTCCTGACTACAACTTAACATCAAGCCCCCATCAAACCCTTGACTTCTCTCTTTTCTCTTTAACAGTCCTCTTCTGGCTTGGCTTTACTTTGCTATTAGTTTCATACCCAGTTGATAGCCGAAATCTGCCCTTGAAATTCATTTTCAGTCTTTGGAGAGTTATAAATACAGTACTTCAATATCATTTCCTGAAGCTCTGTGTAATTACAGCTGATAATAATCTGATATAACAGACATAATAAACTCAATAATGTGAATGAAGTATGCCATTTGGATTTACTTTTAATATTTACTTGCAATTACATTTAAACATTCTAAATATATTTGGAATAAAAATTTCTTTATGTATTTTATGTTGGAATCCTACCAATTAAATATAATTGTATACTAATTTAATGGCAAGAATAAAATGCCACATAACTGATAATTGTTTATTTTAAATTCAAAAACACATTCAGGAGTTCAAATGTAGAAAGCCACTGATAACTAATGCAAATATTAAATAGTGTATACAAGTTAGAAACTACTTTGGGCAAATATATACATTTTTAAATTTAAACAATAATACAAAAAATGACATTAAATTACATCATACTAATTTTTTATATAATTGTTCAGCATACTAGCATTTATAATATTAATCAAAAAATTTCAGAGGATTTGTTTCATTTTTAGTTATTTCATTCCATTAAGGCCATTAGACTTTCAGTAAAAAAGTTTTATCTGAACTCTTCCACAATTTGTGAAGATAAATAAAAAGAATGCCAACTATATCATTTCAAATGTTCAAAAGAAGGAAAAACTACAAAATCCATATAATAACATTGCACATCACTCTTGGATGTGAACATAAAAACATTCGTAATAGGGAGATGGGAAGATGGCGGCGAATGGAGTGCATCACCCCCATGTACTGCGTCATTGCGTGGGTGAATGACGAGTTAGCATGGCCAAAAGCTATCTTGTTAGGAATTTCCAGCAAAATTGGGGTGCACCGAAACCTACAGGAAGGATTTCCATCACCCAAGGATGGGTTACTGGGGCCCAACCATGAGTGAACTGTCCGCCCAGAGATTCAAGCTGTTTATTCAGCTGCCCGCCCTGCTGCTAGAGACTGCAGCGCGCTGGGAAACAGTGTCCCTAGTAACGGCCAGCTAGCAACGCAGAGAAACGGTGCTGCAGATTCTGTGGGCTCCTGCTGGCTGTGCCCTCACTGTGCTCCAGGCTGAGTTCTGTGTTTGAGACAGGAGAAGGAAGCGGTCCAATTCTGTCCTCCACACCGGTCAGCCCACCGAGGAAGCCAGCGGCCACCATCTTGGAGAGCTGACGTCACCATCGCCAGTTATCGACAGATTGCAGCTCATTCAGCAATAGAACAGGTCAGGTCTGTGTCATTTAGACCATCTCCCATACAGCGGGGAAATCACATAAAATCTCTCCCTGGCTTTCCACGTGATTAATAGAGTGAGCGTGAATAGAGGCTTGGGGAAAGGTAAAGGCACCTGACCTCCAACTCCCCCCCTCCCACCAGCAGCGAAAACCAAACCTATCTCGCCAGCTCTCGGAGGAGGGGCTAGCGGAGGGAATCAAAACAATAAGGTGTCGGTTCCCAAAAGCCGCCCTCCACATCCAGGAAACTGCAGGCACAGAGTGTAGCTTGAACTGCTGAGAGGTATCACACTGGGAAAGGCCTGGCTGACAGGAGAAGCCAGGGGACTAGAAACCAGGAATAAACCTAAGCTAACAGGTGTTGAGAGACACGGGGCGGGGGGTGGTGGGGGGGGGAGCGGCCTCACACGGATTGTTTCCTACAGCCGGAGGGCAAAATCTTGGCCCGGAAGGCACAGCACCACCTACTGGAAGCGAAGAAAATAGAAGCCTAACAGTGTCCCTTTTTTCTTTTTTTTTAAATTTTTTAAAAATTTTTTTAATTTTAATTTTTTTTCTTTTCTATAATTATATTATTATTTTTAAAATGTAATTTTTATTTTACTGCATTTTATTATTTTTTTTTATTATCATTTCTTTTTCTTTTCTATTCTTTTCTCTTTCTTTCCTCTCTCCCTCTCTCTTTCTTGGTTTGCTTCCTTACCTTTTCCCCATTTTTCCTCTTAAGCATGACCACCCATATTACGTACAACTTACTAAATACAAATAGATGAATACTACGAATTGGTCCATAGTCCGCCTAAGCCCTTAACTACCCCCAAGTACTCCTGCCTATTCTCTTGTTAATATCCGCCTGCATTTGAGCAACCCCCCAAAGAAGCTAACATATACTAACCTCCATACCATCAAATCGCCCGACCTCAACTTAAAATCCTAAGTTCAAACCTCAATTCTATATATGCCATCAAATTCTGTAGGCCTTTAATGAAACTAATGCATTTACCTTAAATCACAATTAAATCCAACATCTCTAAACATTGTCTCCCAACACAAAGGAGAGATATTGGAACTATAAAAACCAAAACAAATTTAAAGAAGAAAACAGAAACACAGCAGTCAAACAGAGTTGGAAAGTAACGTGAACACCATGAAAAAACAAGGGAAAAAAGGATTACAAACAATGCAGGACAACTTAAATCCACAGGAGAACCTAGAGGCATCAGAAAAATGGACAGAGAAAGAACTCAAGGCATACCTAACTCAGATGGAACGGAATCTTAGACAGCAAGTCCAAACAATGAAAGTATACTTTGAAAACGAATAACACAGGCAAATTCAAATGGCAAAGAACGAGCTCTACTAGGAGATAGAGATTTAAAAAAAAAAAAATCAACCAGTAATCCTAGAAATGCAGGAAACCATAAACCAAACTAAAAACTCAAACGAGAATATTACAAATAGACTAGATCAAATAGAAGTCAGAACATCAGATAATGAAGACAAAGTTTATCAACTTGAAAAGAATATAGTCAACACAGAAAGGATGCTAAGAAATCACCAGCAATCTATCCAAGAGATACGGGATGTCATAAAAAAACCAAACTTGAGAGTCATCGGGATAGAAGAAGGTATAGAGGTTCAAACCAAAGGAATGAACAATCTATTGAATGAAATAATCCTAGAAAACTTCCCAGATATGAAAGATGGAATGGATTGCCAAATCCTGGAAGCCTACAGGACCCCAAACATACAAAACCGTAATAGACCAACTCCAAGACACATAATTATGAAGATATCCAACATACAGAACAAGGAGAGAATATTAAAAGCTACAAGAGAAAGGAGGCAGATTACACTCAGGGGTAAACCAATTAGGTTAATGGCTGATTTTTTAACACAGACGTTGAAAGCAAGAAGATCCTGGTACAATGTATTTCAAACGCTGAAAAATAATGGATTCCAACCAAGAATACTGTATCCAGCAAAATTAAGCTTCAGATTTGACAATGAAATTTAAATATTTTACGATAAACAAAAGTTAAAAGAATTCGCAGCCAGAAAACCAGCACTACAAGGCATTTTGAGCAAAACACTACAAGAAGAGGAATTGAAAAACAGCACCCAAAACTAACAGTGGGAGGTAACTCAGTAAAGGGAAGAAAAAAAAGAACCAAAAAGTAAAAATGTGCCATATTAAAATAAATAAATAAATAAGCATGACTGGAAGTACAAACAATATATCAATAGTAACCTTAAGCGTTAATGGCTTAAATTCACCAATCAAGAGACAAAGGCTAGTAACCTGGATTAAAAAAACAAATCCAACAATATGCTGCCTTCAGGAGACTCATATGATAGGAAAAGACATACACAGGTTGAAAGTGAAAGGTTGGGAAAAATCACACCACTCACATGGTCCTCAGAAGCAAGCAGGAGTGGCCATACTCATATCGAATAAAATCAACTTCAAACCTAAGTTAATCAAAAGGGATAAAGAAGGACACTATATACTGTCAAAAGGAACCATCCAACAACAAGACATAACAATTATCAATATGTATGCACCAAACAATGGTGCTGCAATGTTCATAAAACAAACTCTCCTCAAGTTCAAGAGTCAAATAGACCACAACACAATAATTATGGGTGACTTCAACACACCGCTCTCTCCATTGGACAGATCCACCAGACAAAAGCTGAATAAAGAAACTATAGAACTCAATAACACAATCAATAACCTAGACTTAACCGACATATATATAATATATCAACCATCATCAAGTGGATAAACGTTCTTCTCAGCAGCACATGGATCCTTCTCAAAGATAGACCATATATTATGCCATAGGGCAACTCTTAGTAAATGTAAAGGTGTGGAGATAATACCATGTATCTTATCTGATCATAATGGAATGAAACTGGAAATCAATGATAAAAGAAGGAAGGAAAAATCCTGTATCACCTGGAAAATGAACAATATGTTACTGAATGATCAACGGGTTACAGAAGACATAAAGGAGGAAATCAAAAAATTCTTAGAGATAAATGAAAATACAGACACAACATATCGGAATCTATGGGACACAATGAAAGCAGTTCTAAGAGGTAAATTCATTGCCTGGAGTTCATTCCTCAATAAAAGAAAAAAACAACAAATAAATGAACTCACACTTCATCTCAAAACCCTAGAAAAGGAAGAGCAAAACAACAGCAAATGTAGTAGAAGGCAAGAAATAATTAAAATCAGAGCGGAAATCAACGAAATTGAAACAACAACAACAAAAAAAAACCACTGAAAAAATTGATAAGAATAAAAGTTGGTTCTTCGAAAAAATAAACAAGATCGACAGACCCTTAGCCATGCTAATGAAGAGAAGAAGAGAGAGAACTCAAATTACTAACATACGGGATGAAAAAGGCAATATCACAACACACACTACAGAAATACAGAAGATAATTAGAAATTATATTGAAACCCTATATTCCAATAAAATAGAAGATAGTGAAGATATCGATAAATTTCTTAAGTTATATGATTTGCCCAGATTGAGTCAGGAAGATACACACAATTTAAACAGACCAATAACAAAGGAGGAAATAGAAGAAGCCATCAAAAGACTACCAACCAAGAAAAGCCCTGGACCGGATGGATATACAGTGGAGTTTTACAAAACCTTCAAAGAAGAATTAATACCAATACTTTTCAAGTTATTTCAAGAAATAGAAAAAGAAGGAGATCTTCCAAATTCATTCTATGAGGCCAACATCACCCTGATCCCGAAACCAGACAAAGACATTTCAAAGAAAGAAAACTACAGACCAATATCTCTAATGAACTTAGATGCAAAAATCCTCAATAAAATGCTGGCGAATCGAATACAAAAGCATATCAAAAAAATTGTGCACCATGATCAAGTAGGATTCATCCCTGGGATGCAAGGCTGGTTCAATATATGGAAATCAATAAATGTTATTCACCACATCAATAGACTTCACGATAAGAACCACATGATCATCTCGATAGATGCAGAAAAAGCATTCGACAAAGTACAGCATCCCATTATGTTCAAAACACTAGAAAAACTAGGGATAACAGGAACTTACCTCAACATTGTAAAAGCTATATATGCTAAGCCTCAGGCTAGCATCATGCTGAATGGAGAAAAACGGAAGGAATTCCCTCTAAAATCTGGAACAAGACAGGGATGCCCTCTCTCACCACCTCTATTCAATTTAGTTCTTGAAATACTAGCCAGAGCAATTAGACAGACAAAAGAAATTAAAGGCATAAAAATAGGAAAAGAAGACCTTAAATTATCACTATTTGCGGGTGATATGAAACTATACCTAACAGACCCAAAAGGGTCTACAAAGAAACTACTAGAGTTAATAAATGAATTCAGCAAAGTGGTGGGATATAAAATCAGCACGCATAAATCAAAGGCATTCCTGTATATCAGCGACAAAACTTCTGAAATGGAAATGAGGAGAAACACCCCATTCACAATATCCTCAAAAAAAATAAAAATACTTGGGAATCAACCTAACAAAAGAGGTGAAAGATTTATACAATGAAAACTACAGAACCCTAAAGAGAGAAATAGAAGATCTTAGAAGATGGAAAAATATACCCTGTTCATGGATAGGCAGAACTAACATCATCAAAATGGCGATATTACCAAAAGTTCTCTATAGGTTCAATGCAATGCCAATCAAAATCCCAACGACATTTCTTGTAGAAGTAGATAAAGAAATCATGAAATTCATATGGAAAAACAAAAGACCCAGAATAGCAAAAGCAATTCTAAGCAGGAAGTGTGAGTCAGGTGGTATAGCGATACCAGATTTTGAACTATACTACAGAGCAATAGTAACAAAAACAGCATGGTACTGGTACCAAACCAGGAGGGTGGATCAATGGTACAGAATAGAGGACACAGAGACCAATCCACAAAATTACAACTTTCTTATATTTGATAAAGGGGCTAAAAGCATGCAATGGAGGAAGGATAGTATCTTTAACAAATGGTGCTGGGAAAACTGGAAATCCATATGCAACAAAATGAAACTGAATCCCTTTCTCTCGCCATGCACAAAAGTTAACTCAAAATGGATCAAAGAGATTGATATCAAATCAGAGACTCTGCGCCTGATAGAAGAAAAAGTTGGCTCCGATCTACATATTGTTGGGTCGGGCTCCAAATTCCTTAATAGGACGCCCATAGCACAAGAGTTAATAACTAGAATCAACAAATGGGACTTACTCAAACTAAAATTTTTTTCTCAGCAAGATAAACAATAAGAGAGGTAAATAGGGAGCCTACATCCTGGGAACAAATTTTTACTCCTCACACTTCAGATAGAGCCCTAATATCCAGAGTATACAAAGAACTCAAAAAATAAGAAAACAAATAACCCAATCAACAAATGGGCCAAAGACCTGAACAGACACTTCTCAGAGGAGGACATACAGTCATTCAACAAGTACTTGAAAAAATGCTCACCATCTCTAGCAGTCAGAGAAATGCAAATCAAAACCACCCTAAGATACCATCTCACTCCAGTAAGATTGGCAGCCATTATGAAGTCAAACAACAACAAGTGCTGGTGAGGATGTGGGGAAAAGGGTACTCTTGTACATTGCTGGTGGGACTGCAAATTGGGGCGGCCAATTTGGAAAGCAGTATGGAGATTCCTGGGAAAGCTGGGAATGGAACCACCATTTGACCCAGCTATTGCCCTTCTCGGACTATTCCCTGAAGACCTTAAAAGATCGTACTACAGGGATACTGCCACATCGATGTTCATAGCAGCACAATTCACAATAGCTAGACTGTGGAACCAACCCAGATGCCCTTCAATAGATGAATAGATAAAAAAAAATGTGGCATTTATACACAATGGAGTATTACGCATCACTAAAAAATGACAAAATCATGGAATTTGCAGGGAAATGGATGGCATTAGAGCAGATTATGCTAAGTGAAGCTAGCCAATCCCTAAAAAACAAATGCCAAATGTCTTCTTTGATATAATGAGAGCAACTAAGAACAGAGCAGGGAGGAAGAGCAGAAGGCAAAGATTAAAATTAAACAGAGACATGAGGTGGGAGGGAAAGGGAGAGAAAAGGGAAATTGCATGAAAATGGAAGGAGACCCTCATTGTTATACAAAATTACACATAAGAGGTTATGAGGGGAATGGGAAAAAAAACAAGGAGAGAAATGAATTACATTAGATGGGGTAGAGAGAGCAGATGGGAGGGGAGGGGAGGGGGGATAGTAGAGGATAGGAAAGGTAGCAGAATACAACAGTCGCTAATATGGCATCATGTAAAAATGTGGATGTGTAACCGATGTGATTCTGCAATCTGTATTTGGGGTAAAAATGGGAGTTTATAACCCACTTGAATCTAATGTATGAAATATGATATGTCAAGAGCTTTGTAATGTTTTGAACAACCAATAAAAAAAATAAAAATAAAAACATTCGTAATAAAATACTAGCAAATCATATACAAAAACATTAAAAATACAGTGCACAATGATCAAGTGGGGTTCATTCCAGGGATGCAAGGTTGGTTTAACACATGGGAATCCATAAATGTAATTCACCACATCAATAGACTTAAAGACAAGAATCACATGATTATCTCAATAGATGCAGAGAAAGCATTTAACAAAATATAGCATACATTCATGTTCAAAACACTGGAAGAACTAGGGATAGTAGAAACATACCTTAACATTGTAAAAGCTATATACATTAAACCAAGGCCAAGATCATTCTAAATGGAGAAAACCTGAAAGCATTCCCTCTAAAACTCAAATAAAACAGGGATGCCCTCTTTCACCACTTCTATTCAATAGTCCTTTAAACTCTAGTCAGAGAATTAGGCAAAATTAAAGGGATACAAACAGAAAAAAAAAAAAAGAAAAAGAAAAAAAGAGCTCAAACTATCCCTATTTATTGACAACATGATTGTATATTTTGAAGACCCCCCAAAATGCACTAGATAGCTTCTAGAATTCATAAACAAATTCAGCAAAGTAGCAAGATATAATATAAACACCTATAAATCAATTATATTCCTATATACCAATGATGAATCAGCTGAAAGACAAATTAACAAAATTATCCCACTCACAATAGCCTCAAAATAAAATAAAATAAAATACATGGGAATCAATCTAACAAAAGAGGTAAAAGACCTCTACAATGAAAACTACAGAATACTAAAAAAAGAAATTGAAGACCTTAGTAGATGGAAAGTTCTCACTTGTTCTTGTAGAGGTAGAATGAATATTGTCCAAATGGCCATACTACCAAAAGCATTATACAGATTAATGCAATTCCCATTAAAATTCCAATGATGTTCTTCATAGAAATAGAAAAAGCAGCCTTGAAATTAATTTTGAAAAATAAGAGGCCCCGAATAGCCAAAGCAATCCTTAGCGAGAAGAGCAAGGCAGGAGGCATCATAATACCAGACCTTAAATTATACTAGAGAGCTATACAAACATAAATAGCATCGTACTGACATCAAAACAGACATGAAGACCAATGAAACAGAATAGAAGACACAGAGACAAACCCACATAGATTTAGTTATCTCATCCTGGATAAACACAACATAAGCATACATTGGAGGAAAGATAGCCTATTAAACATATAGTGCTGGGAAAATTGGAAATCCATATGTAGCAGAATGAAATTGAATCCTATCTCTTACCCTGCATAAAACTCAATTTAAAATGGATCAAGGGCCTAAGCATTAGACCAGAGACCCGGCACCTACTAGAAGAAAATGTAGGCCCAACTCTCCATCATGTCAGCTTAGGAACCAACTTCCTCCACAAAACTCCTAAGTGCAAAAAAGTAAAATCAAGAATCAATAAATGGGATGGCATCAAACTAAGAAGCTTCTTCACAGCAAGGAAATGATCAAGAAAGAACATGAACAGAGAGCCTACAGAATGGAAGAAGATCTTTTCTACCTGCACCTCAGATAGAAGATTAATCTTCAGTACATATAAAGAACTCAAAAAAAATTTAGCACCAAAAAAAATCCAATCAACAAATGGGAAAAGGAACTAAACAGACACCTCACAGAAGAAGAAATACTAATGATCAACAAATATATGAAAAAATGTTCAACTACCCTAGCAATTAGAGAACTGCAAATTAAAACTACATTGAGATTTCATCTCACTCTAGTCATAATGCTCTTTAAAAAAGAATTCAAGTAACAATAAATGTTGGTGAGAATGTGGGGGGGGGGGGAAGGTTGAGTTATACATTGCTGGTGGGATTACAAACTGGTGCAATTACTCTGGAAAGCAGGATAGAGATTCCTTGGAATGGAACCACCATTTGACCCAGTGATCCCATTCCTTAGTATATATCCAAAGGACTTTTTAAAAAGGCATACTGTAGTGACACAGTCACATCAATGTTTAAAGAAGCTCAATTCACACTAACTAAATTATGGAACCAACCTAGGTGTACTTCAACAGAGGAATGGATAAAGAAAATGTGATACATTTATACAATGAAATATTACTACACCATAAAAATGAATGACTTTATGACTTTTGCTGGTAAATATATACATCTGGAGACTATAATGCTAACTGAAATAAGCCAATCCCCAAAAATCAAAGGCTGAATGTTCTCTCTGATATAAGAATGATAATACACAATAAGGCAATGAGGAACAGAAGTTCACTAGACAAAAGGGAATGAAGGAAAGGGAGAAGGATGGGAATAGGAAAGACAGTGGAACGAATCTGACATAACTTTCCTATGTTCGTGTATGAATACACCACCAGTAAAATGCCACATTGCACACGACCACAAGAATGGGGTCCTAATTAGAATAGACTTATCCTAATAAGTCTTATTAGAATATACACTCTACTGTCATGTATAGCTGAAAAGAAAAAAAACTCTTGCTAGTTTCACATTATACTAAGAAAACAATATTCTTTTCCAGATGTTCAAAGGCAAAATATAATTTGATTAACTGCATTAGTGTGACTTCACTGTGTGTCACCCTCCATGGCTCCAGCCAAGGTGGTTCTTTTTTCTCTCAAAGACATTCAACTCATTACTCAGTTAATATCTCTGCAGTAGGAATTTTCTTTATCTGCAAAGTTTGGTCCAAAAATTTTTGCATACCTGATTTGTCATGATATCCAGGCTTCAACTCAAATATCTTCTCAACTAAGTCTTCCTAATGCAATCTAAGTTCACTACTTCCCTCATAACTACTATTACCACCAGTAAATACTTCAATTACTTACCCTTTTCTGTCCTTCCTTCCCTAAAATAGTATAAACTTCACATGCTTATATAATTATTTGCTTTATTAACAATCTACCTGGCTCATTATCTGAAATGTTTTTTTAGTTCTGCTTTTACCTGCTTGGTCAATTTCTGCTTCAACTTCCAGCTTTAAGAATACATCTTCCAAAGTTGTCATGGATACACCATAAGAAATAACACCCAAATCTGAATGAATGTCGAGAGCAGAAAACAAACCTAAAAGAAAACCAATGATATAATGGAATATACTTAAGTATACTATCATGAGTTATTCTAAAATATCATTTAAACATAGAACATGACTAAGTTTACTCAGCTACCACAGCAGTTCTCAAACTTTTGGGTGTCAGGACACTTAAATTGCTATAGACCTCAAAGAAATTTTGTTTATGGGCTACAGGCATTATATACTTACCATAAGTTAAAACAAAGAATTATTTTATACTACTTAAAATTGAGAATGTTAACTATATTAAAATTGAAACAATATATATAAAAACAAATAATTTAAATATTCATTATAATAAAATAAGAAAAAATTATATGCTAATATAATTTTATTTTAAAAACTATTTTGGGTTGGGAATGTGGCTCAAGCAGAAGGTAACATGCTCGCCTGACATGCGCGGGGTACTGGGTTCAATCCTCAGCACCACATAAAAATAAAATAAAGATGTTGTGTCCACTGAAAACTGAAAATAAACATTAAGAATTTCTCTCTCTCTCTAAAAAAAAAAAACAAACAAACAAACTATTTTTTCAGGAAAAAAGATCAGTGAAAAGAGGACATTGTCTTCTCCCTTAAATGTATGTCATAGCAGAAGCAGATGGGTTCTTATATGTTTTTACATTCAATCTTCTATGATAGCACACGTCATAATGTCTCTGCAAAACACTATACAGGAGAATCTGAGGGTCAAAAAGGAAAATATCACCTTAGTATTATTAGAAAAAAGGGTTGACTGCATAAAGTGCCTCAAGAGGTCTTCTAATCCATCCCCTTGGAGTTCCCAGAAGAGACTTTTGAAATAGTGTGATAATTTATTAAAGAAAATCGAGAGGCAACAAAGTGAAAGACATGAGTCCTGGAACCAGTCAGCCTTGAGTTTATAAATAAGCTCCACCACTTTCCATCTGGGTTACTCTGGGCAAGTTCAATAAATCTCTCTGTGCTTCAGTTTCCTTGTTTGTGAAATGGAAGCAACAGCAGTATTAATCTCATGAACTTCTTAAAATATCGGGATGACTAAACAGATTGTAAAAGGCACAGATTGACATCTGACACAGACAAGCTCTATATAAATGTTATTAAAGAATAGGAAATAGGTTTAAAAGGACAGGTTGTTATGCAAAACACACTAAACTGGCACATTTTCATCAATAAAGTTAATTAGAGATTTATTTTGGTTTTAAAAGAAATCAAACTATTATAGAAAATGTTTTTTCTAATTATGAAATGAATACTATGGGAATTTTGTATAACATACCTATATCAGTAAGATACTTTTGGCCATAAAAATGTCTCTTAAACAGAATAAGAAGACTGAGTTTAAGTTCTTTATTATAAAGTTGAAAAATAATGGCTAAATTAAAATAATTATAATGTTAATACTTCATTAAAATAATTACCATATCATTCATTATGAAATTAGAAAATGATTTGAGAACATATACAAAGAAATCCACATACACACCATGCACATACATGCACATATGCCTTACTCCCACCCAGGAAGCAAATAAGCAAACTTTGAGCAATTCATTTTTTTCTTGACAATAAAGTAAATATAATTATTTTTATATTTTTCTTACATTAAGTATTTTAAATTAACATTAGTTATGGTTTCCCACATACAGTTTGTAAAACACATACATATGAGCAAGCGCACATAAATTAACATGTAGTATTTCATGATTTCAAAAACAATATAACTTTGGCTACCAGGGAACATGGAAATATTATACAAATAATTAAATAAAAACAGGAAATCAGGAAAAAACTATTCCCAATACAAAATCTCTGTTCAACAAGCAAGAAACTGAGAGAAATACCTGAAAATTTGTCCATGTCTTTGAAAGGCAAGCTGAACATAAGCTGTTGGTCATTCTGTTGTAGTAAAGTAGCCCCAGGGATATGCTGTCTAACCAATGAAGTAAGAGACTCTGTGGCACAATATCTGTCTATGTACATGCTAGAAAACCAAAAGTCACAGTTTTTATGGTTGTTCAATAAACAGCCAAAAATAAAATCTGAAGACTTTAAATTTAGTCTTATAAAAGATAGTTAAGGCACACTATGGCAATCCCTAAAAATAATAACAGTAGATGAAGAGCAAATATAAATAGTAATGTCAATAAAGAATGAATGGTACCTGAGGCGGTAGCCAATCCCCCATTTACTTTTAAGGAAAATTGAAGAACCAACACATTTCAGCATTCCCTGTGATATGACAGCTTTCCTATCTGCAAATAGAGATTTACATTTCAATTACTAAGTTAATAACAGGATTAATAGTTGGCATTTATATATTATAGATTATTATGAGAGACACCCAAGTATTACCTCATTAATCATAACCACCACCTATGAAGAGGGTACTAGATTATTATCACCTATTTTTCAGATGAAAATAGAGGCAGTAAGAAAATACATTGCTTACACATTTCACATAACTATTCCATAACAAAGCCAGTAGCTGCACCCAAGCAGTCAGACTCCAGGGTACACTCTACAGTAGTCCAAATAGATCAGACTCTTTCTCAAAGGCTTGCTAATATAGGAATTTTCATGGGTTTCCTTTATAACCAAATGCACAAAAAAAGCAACAGCAGTACCAAAACCAAACTATTAGTTTGTTAGACATTTTAAAGAAAAAGATACTGTTGAAGAGATAAATAACATCTAATTTATTTGATGATGCAAGCTGAAAGAGGTTGCTTTCGAATTTCAAACTCCTGAATCTTACCATAGATATTAAAAATGATATGCTAAGCCAGTATGTTTACTATAATAAATCACATGAGAGGCAGAAGGATCACAAGTTCAAGGCCAGCCTTAGCAACTTTGCAAGATCCTATCTCAAATTAAAAAATAAAAAGGCGCTGGGGATGTGGCTCATTCATAAAACAATCCTAGGTTCAATTCCTAGTACCCCTCCAAAACAAACAAACAACAACAACAACAAAAAAAAAAAATTCAAGACAATTTTTCACATGAGTGGCTACCACTCAATGCATACTGTGTGACTCCATGGGAAGGGACTATGCCTGGTTTCCTCCAGACTTGGCCCCATGTAATTTATTCTTTGCTGATTTCACTTTTTATCTTTTTGCTATAGTAAATTATAGCCCTGAATATGACTACATGCTGAGTCCTGTGAGTTATCCTAGAAAATCACTGAACTGAGTGGTCTGAGGAACATCCAACACAGAAATATATAGTTCTTAAAGTTTTAAAAACTTTTTTGAATAGAATGTACACAACCACATTATAGCTTCTCTATTTATTCCTCAGAATTTAGGGTTTTTATGCCTATCTCTCTTTTGATCCATGACCTTATCTTTTAAAAATAAAGCAAAAACTCACCAGCAAGAATGTCAGCTTCATCCATGAAGTGAGTACTAAACACTGTCACCCGATTGGCTTTTCTGTATTTTAAAAGATTCCAAACAATATGACGGGAACAAGGGTCCATTCCAGCTGTTGGTTCATCCAGCAATAGTATCTAAATGACAGAGATGCGGACGAGCAAGAAACTAAAATATTTAAAATTTATGTAGACAATCAAACAGTTCTCATTTTCAAGTTGTTTTCAATTAGTTTTTCACTCATCTTTGGGTTTGTGAAATCTTAAAAAATTATGATAAATACTTTCCTTGACACAAAAGACTAGTGTCTATAATATTTAAAACATTACTGTAACAATCAGGTAAACCAAACAAACAAAAATTAAGTTATACTGCTATTATACTTAATAATTAAATTTGTAGACATAACGATTACTTTTTAGAAAAGTATGACAAAAAATAGCACAAAACAAACACATGCAAAATCAAAGTAGCAGTATAGTGACAAACTAACCTACTCCCTTGATTTTTTCCTATTTTATTATGAACACTTAGAAATGTATAATAAAAGCAATAATAAATAACACAACAAAATTTTAATAGCTACAATTCAAGTTTAACAAATACTATTTTAGCCATATTCAGTTTTTTGGTTTTTTTTTTAGATATTGAGTCTCATTCTACTGCGGAGGTTAGTGAACTTATGGGCTAAGTGATTGTCCTGTCTTAGTTTCTTAAGTAATTAGGACCAAAGGCATGAGCCACTATACCCAGACAGTTCTTTTTTAAAAAAATAAAATACTGCAAACATTAATGGAGTCTGTTCTATTCTCCAGTATAATGATACTTAATATCATTCTCATAAACCCATGACAATGCACAGTATTTTGGGTGTGTTTAAACTTTACATAAGATATATCTTTCTACAACCTGCTTTTTATCTAACATAATTTAAAGCAATCTCATTTGTGAAACTAATATTTATTTACCTTTGGATTCCCAAGAACAGCAATTCCTAAAGACAATTTTCTTTTTTGGCCACCACTTAGTTTTTTAGCTGGGTTATCTTTGATAGGCTGCATGTCTAAATCTAGTAAAACCTTTTGCACCTGTGAAAATACAGTATAAATAATGTTATTTTTAAAATCACATCATTTAAATAATTATTAACGTTAGTCTGTATTTTAAGTTTTGAAGTACTATTTTTTAAATTATTAAATATTTGAGTAATATGTTTTTAAATAATTCTAACATCGACATTTAAAATATTTATTGTGGAATTTTGTTTACAATTTTGAAAACAACAAGTAAGATGATTCTTGAAGAAATGATCTGGTTTTACTTTTGCGCATTCCTGGGTAATGGGAAAGGAAAAAGAAGAGATCAGTGCAAAGGTGCTGGGTATGTGGGGGTTGGAGATATGAATGTGGAGAAGAAAAGGGAAGAGAGGCACAGAGATGAGGGGAAAAGAGAAACAAGTGTCCTCGAAATGAAACAGGACTATTTTACACGTATTAAAACATTTACTCCAAATTATGTCTAATTCTTTCTAATAACTTTGTATACTAGCTTAGAATATTTTTTTTCAGAACAGGTTTTATATTTAGATTCGCAAACATGAGTTTATTGTATCAGTTATTATAAAAGGTTATTAATTTACAGAAAACATAATGAATATTTATACATGAATAATATAACATACTTCTTGTATTATATTGTTGGCTGGTATTCCTTTGATTGAAGCCAAGATAGATAAATTTTCTTCAACTGTCAAAACATCAAAGTGTATATCTAACTGTGGACAAATGCCAATCATTTTTCTTGCTTCAAACATTTCATCTATTTCTGAGACTCTGTGTCCATATATAGATGCAAACCCTAAAAGCAAAATATATATTTAAATTTATCTTAAAATAAAGAAGTATTAAAAATGCATATGCTTTGATATATCCTAATAACTTAGGTATGTGGTCTCAATAGATAAGAACAAGTATAAATTTGCAAGATACACTACACCCTCATTTCCATATTACTGTAATATGCTTCCACTTATATTTGCCTTCACTTGCAGGTCATATTACATAGTCAAAAGTATAAGGAACTATAAGCTGAACACAAAATACACATATCTACTGGTGCACTAGTTATATTCTAGTAATAATTTTCCTTCATTTTCAGATATTATGTATTCCAGATATAATGCAATAGTGAAAAGATCAAAGAACTAAAAGTTTTATACTACTGTGTGGTCTTGAACAAATTATTTAATGTCTCTGAATCCCAGTTTTTTTTCCCCTCTATAAACTGAATACTAACATATCCCACTTAAGAACTGCTAAATTAATGTGATGATGTATGGAGAACTGTAACAAAAATCATGTATCCTTAAATGAATGTAAGATATTATGACTAACATTGAAAAGTTGTACAATTAAGAATAAAAATAAAACCAAACTAACTATAAAAGTTACACTACATTTAAAAGATTTATAGATTAAACATACTTTGGCCATTCTGTAAAGTAATATGTGCATTTCACTGCCAAGCTATCGGGTTACTGTGGAAACATGGTGCTTCCATATTGAATTCCCACTGCTACATGCCAATCTCACATTCACAGATCAAAACTATACCTTTGAAGTACTGCTCTTAAATTTTTTATTTTAGAAGATGACATTGATATTTATCATTATTTCCTTATGAACTGTTACTATATATTTAGAAATTTGTGTTTATTTTCTCAACCTGAATCAGTCTATAGATCTGACTTAAATTTCAGTTAGTTATGAATTTATCCTCCCTTAAAAATAAAGAATATACATGTATATATCTATAAATGTGATAAAAATAGGTACAAAATTAGATCCTTTTGACTTTATTAAACATGGACTCATTTATAATTTCTATTGAAAAACAAATGTATGTTATAAAGAAAAAGAGAAAACACCTACACAAAAGTGGGTCCTAAATCACTTAAAGGGTAAATAATTACAGTATATTGTGATATCTTGGTTAAATACAATGAAGTAAGAAACTTTTTTAAAATTAGAAAACTCTCACCATCAGAAGGGGGGCATAATCCACAGAGAATATTCATCAAGGTACTCTTTCCTGTTCCACTGTGGCCAAGAAGTGCAGTAATCTGACCTTCATAGATGTCAAAGGACAAATCTAGGTTAAGAAGAAAGAAGACTCAAATGTGATTTTTATTTCTGTTCAACTATACAAGGTAATTCATAATACTTGAACAATCTTATAATAAGGCAATAAAGACATATTTAAAATTACCAGCATATTTTACAGTAAGTTAAACTGCTTCTTTGTTATAATCAAGGGTATAAACAGTAAGAAAAGTAAATAGAAACAAACATTATTTTGTTATATACAGTGATACTTAGGGTGAACACAAATATTGAGAGTTTTTTTGTATACTGACTTTTAAAAATTCCCAAGGGAATGAAACAAAAATTTATCCCTAGAGGTATTTATATACATGTTAAATACACTGGCAGAAAAAAAAAAAAACACTAGAAATTAACCAAAAGTACAGAAGTGACTAATTAAAACTTAAAAGGTTCAATTTAATGAACAGGTATCACTGTGAGGAGGTATAGATGACTGCAGGAAAAGAAGGATGGGGATCTAAAACGATGAAGCAGAAATGCGTCGGCCAGCGAATAAGGCTGAAACTCAGAACAAAGAGAAAAAGAGCTCATATCCAAATCAGTAACCCAACTTAAAAAGGAAGGGAAACAGCAGACAAAATACATTGTATCTGAAAGTACAGTGTAGGAACTGAGGATGTGGTAAGAAACTCACCACAAGACCATGAATATGATTTCCCTCAGCAGAGCAGAAAGAGACACTGATAAGCTACATACACACACACACATACACACACACATACATGTTGTGTATACACATTAATTCAAATTGAAACAGCTTAATAAAATATCCTATTGAGGTATTATAATTACTTCATAGAAAATTAAAGTCAGGTTAATATTATGTTTATATATAAATAAACCTAGATGAGTTCTATTATCCAGATAAATACAAGGTCCATTATCTGACCATCTTCTTGTGTAAGAAAAAGAAAAAAAGTAGTAAGTCAATGAGGTATTATGATACAGTTACAAATCCTCAGAAATCATAGTGCATATTAAATTAGGAAGAAAACTATACATGAGCTGAGCATAGAGGCATAACCACTATGTTTACAGGGTTCAGTACCTCTGTTTTGGAAGATTCCCTTCTCTCCCTCAGTTAGGTAGTGAGTGTTTTAAACAGTTATTCCTCCAGCACCACAATAACCCACACACTAGTTTAGAATCTGTCACTCTGAATACTGAAGACAGTAGGCTCCTATGTCCTTTACCTGAGTAACTCTAACTTTGTAACTCAGAATGAATACTGAGTTCCCTTTAGAGACATTATGGTGCGCATCCCAGCCAATGGTTGAGTTTCCCCCAGACATTCTTGGGTTTCAAAATACACTAACACTTGGAACTCACTTACTTCCCTTCATGGAGTTCTGATATGAGAGAGAGATCAGTGAGGCCCAAATGGTTTATAGGACAAACACTATAATCTTCTCTTTAGTTAATACATATAAAACTGTAATACTTTGATTATAAGGAATGAAATTCATTTTTTAGGACAGATAATAGTTTTATTTTTAACAAATTTACTAAGATGTCAATTTATATGCTATGGAGTATTAAAGTACTATTATTAGGGCTCAATCCCTAGGCAAAAAGGCCAGAGTTAGAGCCACATACCTACTGGCACAAAAACTTTTGAGTAGATACATCACACAATTCCCTTCAATCTAGGATCAGAGAAAAATAGTTAGGAATCATCTGCCATGTCTCACTATATATGAAGGACTGGAATCAGGCTCCACTACAGAGCAAAGCCTTTACTTATTCCCAGACAAAGATGTAATAAGGGTCCCCATCTTTAGATTCTCCCCTATACTCAGTAATATGAAAATTCAGTATCACTTATTAGTACAATTTATATTGTTAATCCAAATTGCTTGAAGGATAAAGCTGTCTACCTGAATCATTGCTCCCAGGAATGGCAAAGTAGACAGTTTAAACCAATTATCTTTCTAAGAAAAGGAAAGCTGACCAAAGTATTAAAAAAACATCTGTTTGAAGGCCTTGGAGAGCTAGAGCATAAAAAACTGAGGGGTAAAGAAATGAGGAAAGAGCAAGGCTAAAATAACTGCCAATTCTAGTAGGTAACAGGCTGACCAGCGTTTTGAAGACACAGAACTGAGGCAACAAAGAGGGGAACTCTGGAATGCCAAGCATGAGAGAGACTTCAGAAAACCTCTGAGGCTTCTGGTTGGGACCTCAAAGGACTAAACTTAGGTAAAAGGGTAAATGAGAAGCACTCCAGTCATCACAGAGACAAACACCAGGCTTCAAGTCATTTTAGCCCTGACTGGAGAAGATAAAATGAGGCTTCTGGTATCTACAAAGCTGCAGGCCAGAAGCAAAGATAAACACTCTCCAAAGGAGGATCACATCACACAAATATTAAATTATCTGGGTACCTACAATTATCCAAATGCCATGTGTAGCATTCAGTCAAAAATAACCAGAATTCAAGATGAGGCAAAAATCCAATAAAATAGGCAAGCAATAGAAATAGACCTACTGGAGGTACAGATATTGGTGTAATATTACAAAGATTTTAAAATAACTATGCTATCATGTTTACAAGAGAATGTCAGAAAAGACTAGAAACTACAGTGCATGCACGCACACACACACACATACACACACACACAGAGAAAGATAAGAACCAGAAAATTTTTGAAAAAAAAACATAAAATTTTTGAAAGACAATTTATCGTGAGAGTAGACCCAACTAAAGAAAAATTTAGTGAATGACAAAAATCAGAAAATATATCTAAAGCACAAAGAAAAAGAGTAAGCAAATTAGATTGGAGAATAAAAGAAATAGAATAAATAAGAAGCTGTTACATGTACTGATAATCCTAAAGTTAGAGATAACATAGAACAGAATATTGGGAAAGAAATGGCTAAGAATTTTCTAAAACAAGCTATCAAGTCCTGACTCAAAAGACACTATAAAACCAAAGAAGACTAAATATAAAAAAACAAACGATAAACAACAACAATGAAAAACTGAAAGCCATGTTTGGACTGGGAAAAATGTACATACCAACAACAGAGTAATAATAAAACTGATAGCTCTCTTCATAATCAAAACAATACAAACCAGAAGATGTCAAAATTGTATTAAACATGCTGAATGAAAGTAACTGTCAAGCTTAAAATTATATATTCACAGATATATCCTTTAAAATTGAAAGTGAATAGAAGATTATTTCAAACAAAAATTTAGACATTGTATCACTGGCACATCCATATTAAAGGAAATATTAAAAATGTCTTCATGCAGAAGAAAAATTAGAAGATCAGCTGCAAAAAATAATGAAGATAAATGATATGGTAAATGTAAGTAAATCTAAATGAATTGTCTTGTAAAACAATAGTATTGTTTTTGTTTTAAATATATTTAAGTATAAAAATATATGAAAACAATATTAAATAAGTTGGAACAAAGATAAAAATACAGTTGTGGCCTAATTTGGAGAAAAGTAAAGCATTAATTTATAAGTCAAAGATATCTAACATGTTACGTAATCATTTAAAAAAAAAGATGTATAACTAAGAAGCAAACAGGGACAGTGAGAAATAAAATAATAAAAAATTTTCCAGTGCTTCTGGTGCAGCTAACCTGTTAAAGGATGAGAGATTATGGGAAAAAAAGGCATATAAACCCACCTACAGCCACTAAGACTAATATGAAACCACTATCCGGGCCACAAAGAACTTGTCAGCCAAATCAGAGACTCCTTAAGGTATAGCAAAATAGTGGCTGCCTAAACCTTTAAACTTTGGGGTAGTTAAAATGCATAAATAGATAACTGACTGCATGTTAAGAAACTAGAAGTAGCAAAACAAATTATTAAAACTATGCTGAGATTCCATCTCACTCCAGTCAGAATAGCAATTAAGAAGAATACAAGTAATAACAAATGTTGATGAGGATGTGGAGGAAAAGGCACACTTACACATTGCTGGTAGGGCTGCAAATTGGTGTAACCACTCTGGAAAGCAGTATGGAGATTCCTCAGAAAACTTGGAATGGAACCACCATTTGAACATTTATACCCAAAGGACTTAAAATCAGCTTACTACAGTGACATAGCCACATTAATGTTTATAGCGGCTCAATTCACAATAGCTAAGCTATGGAACCAATATAGGTGCTCTTCAACAGATAAATGGATGAAAAAAATGTGGAATATATATATATATATATATATATATATATATATATATATATATGTATATACTTATATATACTTAGATATATATACTTATATATACTTACATATATGGCGCATATATATATATACTAATATATATATATATATATATATATATATATATATATACTTATATACTTATATATATGGCATATATATATACTTAGTAGTATTCCATATATATATATATATATATATATATATATATATATATATATGTATGAGACAGACTTAATGACATTTGCTGGTAAATGGATAGATTTGGAAACTATCATGCTAAGTGAAATAAGCCAATTCCCAAAATACCAAAATGTGGAGAGCAGTGATAGAGAATGGGAGAGCAGTGTCTGACATTGGGGTCTTTGATGACTTCATGGTTGTGGCATGCCTGGTGTCTGGGAAAGTTTCTGTGCAAAGGTGCAGGATGCCTAGCTGCTGTGGTAATGCCCCCATGAGGAGGCTCTGTGCTAGAGTCCTATAAGCCTCCACCTTGATCTCAGGCACACAGCTCCTGGGAATAAAGAAACTTTCTTGCTAGAGGACCACAATATTTCACCAGCTCCGCTGCTCCTGAACCTACCCTCATAAGAGCAACATTAAACAATGGACTTCATTGAGACCTCCACAAAGCTCCTAATATTGCTCATTACAATTGTAGGATGTAACTGTGGAATAAACTGCATAATGTTGTTAACTGTAACTTTCCTGAATACAAAGAAAAATGCTTACATAGTCTTTAACCTGATAATGAGACATATATAAATAAAGATTGCTGGCATAATTCTTTAGACCTGCTTCTCCATCTGAGAGCTGAGCTCCCCCTGACCCCTGTTATCTTCAAAATCTGAGACTGTAGTCTTTATTTTTCTTATCAGTCTTCACCCTCAAGGGAACCTGCTATATTGGCCTGCTATATTGGCCACTGGTGTGGCACCGAAGGCCAAATGTTCTCTTTGTTATGCAATGCCAACACACAACAAGGGTAGGAGGGGAAGAACAGAAGTTCAGTGGATTAGACAAAGGGGAATGAAGGGAAGGGGGGATGGGAATAGGAAAGACAACGGAATGAATCTAATATAATTTTCCTATGTGCATACATGAACACACCACCAGTGAACTTCACATCATGTACAATCATAAGAATGATATCCTAATCAGAATAAGTTATACTCCATATATATAATATGTCAAAATACACTCTACTGTCATGTATACCTAAAAGAATAAAAGGAGAAAAATTAAACATAAAGAAAGCCATAATAAAAAATAATCAAGAATATAAATCAATAAAATGAAAAGCAAATTATGATTCAGCAAACCAACAAAACCAAAAACTGACTCCTAGAAAAGATTAATAAAATTATTAAGCACACTGCAAGAAAATTAAAAATGACAAAAAAATTAATAAGCACACTGCAAAAACAATTTAAAATGACAAAATATACAATGAAAAAGGGATTATGATTACAGATTCCACAGGAATTAGAAAGTTTTTTTTAAAGATTATTAAAAACAACCTCTAACAACCAACTTTGTCAATTTAAATAAAATCATGGAATTCCTTGAAAACAAATTCATTAAAACAGACACAGTAGTGGAAATTCATAAGCTGCTTTTAAAATTTACATGGAAATGTAAAGAACGCAAGATACGATATTAAAAGTTATCAAGACCAAACATAAGGCTACAGCAGTTAAAACAATGTGGAAAAAGGGATAGATAAATATAAGTCAGTGGAAGAAAATAGAGTTCAGAAGCTAAAATACACATGTGTTATTATCTGAGTTAATTTTGTAAAACAGCATTAAGATATCGTTGATATACAATAAACTGCATATGTAAAAAATGGCAAATTTTGCTAAGCTATCACCATTACCAAGATATTGAATATATCAATCTCCCACAAAAGTCTGAGACCTTCTTTAACACGTCTTCTCCTCTGCCTCTTTCCACCCACTTCTACTCATCTCCAGCAACCACTGATTTGCTTTTCTTTCACTGTAGATTGTTTTTCTATAACTTTATATAAGTGGAATTATATACCATATGCTCTGTATGTCTGGCTTCTTTCACTTAAATGTACATATTTTGAGGTTCATCAATGTTGTAGCCTGTATTAACAGTCCATTCCTTTTTATTGCTTAACAGTACTTCATTGTATGAATATACTACATTTGGTTTATTCAGTCATCTGCTGACAAACATTTGGGTTATACCTAATTTTTGGTTATTACAAATCAATTTGCAATGAACATTAATGTGTAAGCATTTCTATGGACATATGCTTTCATTTCTTTTGGCTAACTATCTAGAAGTGGAATGACTATGTTTAACTTTTCACCAAACTGACAAACTATTTTTCAAACTAGTTTTACAACTTTATATTCCATCTAGCAGTGTTTGAGAGTTTCAGTTCTTCCATATCCTTAGCCATACATGATATTATCAGTCTTTTTAACTTTAATCATTTTAATAGTTATGTGGGGCTGGGGATGTGGCTCAAGCGGTAGCATGCTCACTTGGCATGCGCGGAGCGCTGGGTTTGATCCTCAGCACCACATAAAAATAAAATAAAGATGTTGTGTCCACCGAAAACTAAAAAATTAATATTAAAAAATTCTCTCTCTCTCTTTAAAAAAAATAGTTATGTGATAATCTCATTGTGATTTAATATGCATAGTTCTAAAGAGTAATGATACTGGACATCATTTCCATATGCTTATTTATTATTCTTTTTCTTCACTGGCAAAAAGTCTGTTCAAATATTCTCTCAATCTATTAACTAGGTTGCCTGCTTTCTTCTTTTTGAGTCTTGAGTCTTGAGTCTTTGAAAATCTGGATAAAACCTCTTCATTAGAAATATGATTTACAAATTATTTATTCCAGGTCTATGGTTTGTTTATTCATTCCCTTAATAGTATCTTCAAAGAAAAGATTTTTAATTTCCATTGACCAAATACTAGAAAAGCTACTTACTTCTCAGAGCCTCCACATTTTCACTTTTCTTTCTGTATGTCTTCTGAATACCACTTATTCTGAAAAACATATTTTATATTAAAAATATTTAAAAACTTATAAGTATCTGTGTTCACATATATAATATTCCTACCAATGCTGTCTTATTTTAAAATGTACTTTATGAAATGTGAATTAGGCTGGACATAGTGGTGCATGTCTGTAATTCCAATGAATTGGGAGGCTGAGGCAGGAGGATTAGAAGTTGGAGGTCAGCATCAGCAACTTAGTGACACCCAGTCTAAAAATAAAAAGATAAATAAACAAAAGGGCTGGGGATGTGGCTCAGTAGTTAGGGACCCCAGGTACCAAAAAGAAAAGAAAATTAAACTGGATATATATCTCTAGCAATACAATGTATTTATATATCTCCATATTTAGATAATAATTATTTAAATTTTGCAATACTTTTCGGCCTGCAGGAATACTTTATGTTCATGTATCCAGAAGAATTGGCATTTTTGTGCCAAAATTTGAAAAGGAAATACAAAGGCAGTCATATTTAGTAGGAATAATAGTAATACATACCTTTCTACTAAAACAATGAGTCAAAAAAAGCTGGCAACTATAAAATTATTTTAAAGAAGCTACAAAAGTACAGCACTTGTCTCTATTTTTAAAAATGATTAAGTTTTCATGCTAAGTCAACATCTAAAATTAAGTGAAACATCTGATTCAAGCAATTTATGCATTGCTTTTCATCTCTGGTTAAATATGTGTCACTTTAATTAAGTAGGATAAACCAGATGCCATTTCATGCAAGCACTTGTATCAAACTGTCTATAAATGTGATTGTCTTACTCCATTCAAAACATTCATACATAATTGTTTCAAGAATTAATGTTTTTTAAAAATATTTTTTAGTTGTCAATGGATCTTTATTTTATTTATTGATATGTGGTGCTGAGAATCAAACCCAGTGCCTCACACATGCTGGGCAAATGCTCTACCATTGAGCCACAACCCCAGCCCCTCAACAATTAATGTTTTTAAAATCAGTTTAAATTTCACCTTTGAGAAGGCTGACCACTGACCCACCATCTTAAGTATTTTAACACTGTTTTTATACATGTTTCTTAAAATTAAAGAAGTATATTTTACTTCATTTTTTTTTCAATTTGTAACTTGTTTTCTTTCTCCTTATTTAAAAAAAAATAAATTTGACTGACATGACAAGTCCAATAATGAATTTCTTTGGTTATTAAATAAAAATAATATCCTATCTTTGATCATGTCATAGAACACTGAAGGTCTATGAACAGGTAACAATTTAATGTTACATTAGACAATGTAACATAAATCAAATTATAGAATTTCTACTGTTTCAGAGTACATAATGGGAAAAGTTTTTAAACACTGAGTTTTATTGCTTTTAAAACTTTCCAATAACAGGGTGCGATAGTAAACACGAGTAATCCCAGCAGCTCAGGAAGCTGAGGAGAGAAGATCATAAGTTCAAAGCCAACCTCAGCAACTTAGTGAGGCCCTAAGCAACTCAGCAAGACCCTGACTCTAAATAAAATATTAAAAAGTGCTGGGGATGTGGCTCAGTGGTTAAGCATCCCTGGGTTCAATCTCTGGTAACATAAACCTTTCCACTGAAATATAAAAATCCAAATCTAGCAATAACTTCATTCTACATGGCTATAAAGCAAATAAAAACTAAAAAGAAAAGCAGCTCTTATTAACACTATGCTTTAAAATCATAAATGTCTACCAAATCCAAGATACCACATATAAAAACATACTTAGGATTTCAGTCTGGCAGCTTCCATCGGCAATTTACACCTAAACTGCCAAAGAGTGAATCATACCTTATGGCTTCTTTGCCTATAAATTCTGAAGAAACAGGCTCAACAATTTCACTAAAACTAATATTCCCATTAACGTTGCCCTCTGACAACTCCTTATAATTTCTTTTGCTCTTTGACCAATATGATGGTTTTAGAAAATACAAAGATGATCTCCGTAAGCCAAATTCCCCTGAAAAACAAAAATTAAAAAAAAAAAATTATGTTATTTCTGAAAAGATTTCAAAATTATAAAAACAGGAAATGAATTATTAATTCATCTAATTTTAATTTTAAAAGCCACATGGGGCTAGCAGTCACCATATAAGACAGGTTGACCCTCTGTCAGCAAAAAAGGAAAAAAAAAAAACCCACTAAATATCTTGAAAGTAAAATCCAATAATAAACTCATACCTGGAATGACTTGATCAAGATACACAGCCAGAAGGACATAGAATGTACTATTAAGTGCTAGCATGATAAGAGTAATAATTAGAGGATATGGGCCTTCAGTCAAATTAGAAAATAAAGCACCTTCATGAAAATCTTCTAAATGCATGACCTAAAAACAGAAATACCAACTTTATTATTAAAACATGATAAAAACAAGTAAAAGCTAACACTACTCAGCACCACTCATTATATCCAAAGTAACAATAACCAAACTTGGCCTTTTTACAGACTAAATTAGTAATAAGAATTTATAAGGAAAATGAGATTTCACCAAAATATAAATTCATCACAAAAATGCTATCAATTATGTTTTTAATGCTGTGCTTTGTAAACTTGGATCTATCAGCTCCTGAGACAACAAATTCTCAAGTAATGACTACCAAATGAAAGAAAAGTGAAGGGTGATGTAACCAGGGCAAACAAAAGAGTTATTTCCCCCAAAAGTCAAATAAATTAAGCATCGGAAGATAAAATTAAGGAATCTAATACTGAAAAGAGAAAAGGTATTTTGATTAACCAATACAATTATTAAAGTATTCTAGCAGATATATGAGACAGAGTAGAAAGAGAAATGTATTGGAAGATGAGGTCGCATTTATGCAGGGGCGCTGCCACCCACAACTAAAACATAAATCTACAATTCCACCTTCCTAAGGAAAGGGGGAACTCAGTTCAGTGGACTTTCAAAATGTGTAACAATACCTCTCTTCTTAGTCTCACAAACCTGAACTTTCTATCCCAAGACGAGTAATACATTATATTAAAAAATTATATATTTTTGTACAATAACCAAATTTATCTTCTATTATATAAAGCCATTTTTTAGACTTTTTTCACTTAGAATCTGACTACACCTATAAGGATAAATAAAAATCAAATTTATAAATTAGGTATTATTTAAATGAATGACAATTACATGAAACCTAGGCCAATAAAATCAATTAGGCCTTTTTATTTCACTACTACATTCATGTCAAATTTGTTCTGCTTAATGCACAATTTTCTGCTAAGCATTCTACCATTTATATATAGTAGCAATAGAGCAATCTAAATTACTTGGAACTTAAACCAATGAATTCTAAGTAATTATACTGAAATAGATTCTTGGAATGTAAACAAAGCAAAAAACGAAGAACTTACAGAACATTTAATTGAAAACTTAAAACTGAAGAAAATATACATAAAACTAGATATAAAATGTACTGAAGTATTCAAATATTATTTCTCATGTTGAAATTTTAAAGTAATTTTATTTTGCAAATCAAATGTAATGTTCATAGTAGTATAAAACATTGGTTGGAACTGGAGAGAAAAGAAGGTATTTGTGAATGCAAGATTATTACCTACCTGTGCAATACCAATCAAAAAAGTACACTGACAGAAAGGACTTAAAAGCCACACTAATGATTTTGGAAAACTTTCCATGAGGACTATTAAAAGGCCAATAAATCCGAAAGCCACAGTGACAAAAAATTCAACTATTCCCACATGTTTTGATTTTTTAAAAAGGGGTGTCAGCATCAAAGCAAAAAATATCTATAAAATATAAATATTAAGGTTAGTTAATGCACTTTCATATACACTGATATGAAAACAAAATTAAATTTGCTTATGAAAGGAGCATTCACACTATCATTGGAAAATATAATTCTAATTTATTAAAGCTATGATATTTAATTTTCATACAGTGATACATATTTTAAAATTTTAATTTGACAAATATTAAAGACTGTATATTATCTGTATTATAGGCAAACGTGAACATATCTACACTATAGAAATCAAAGAAACATGTAAAATATGTAAACAATAAATCAACAAGCTCCTAAATATAAGACCCATTTTTTAAACAATGTGTCGGTATAAAACTAGAGACATACTCATGAAAGTACAGGAGAATTTGTAACTTGTCATTTTAAAAAGTAGAGGTGATAGTCAAAATACTTAACAACTGGTACAGATCAATTTATAACCTGATCAAAGTAGAAGCTGGAACCACTTAAAACAAAAGCTTGTCATTATACCCAGCATTCACCCTATATACCAAATGAATATCAATACTGCTAAAGAGCTATATTTATAAAAACATCTTTTTTTGTTTTCTTCTATTGGTACTAGGGATGAATCCAAAGAGACTCTACAACTATGCTATATCTTCAACTGTTTTTATTTTTTAATTTGAGACAGAGACTCACTAAGTTGCAGAGGCTGGCCTCAAACTTAACAATCCTCCTGCCTCACCCTCCTGAGTCACTGGGATTACAGGTGTGTACTACCACACCTAACTACAAAAACATCTTTGAATAATCATAGCACAAACTACCTTGAAACACAGTTTCATGAAGACAAAGGAATAAAAAGTACAGTACTGGACAATCTTGATCACACATGGTTATATAAAGATTAGAACAGATAAAATCAGAGGAACTATATGTGAACTGTAACATAAAAACAAGTTAAATTTAAACCTGAGACAATTCTGTATCTTTCCTAAAAACATGGAAGTACAATAATGCTACATAATTTATTATTAAGTAATTTATCAGTAACTTAGTGATAACATATGTTGCTATGAGAAATTGACTATAAGTTAACCAAAGAAAAGCCTTTACTATATTACCAAACATTTTGAACAGTTATTTTCATTTGAAGTTAAAACACTTACAGATGATAATCCATACAGGAAAAAAAGGAGAAATATCACAATGCTGCTACTTTGAGGGAATAATGAAGAGGCTGTTGCAATGACCGCCATGAGAAGAGACATAAGAAAAATCAAACTCATATACAAAAGAACCCAGGAAAGCCTAAAATGAGAATACAAATACATTTATAGCAAATGCAGAGGCTTTAATGCTTAAAACAATCATCTGAAACAAAACTTCACATTTAGCCATTTTATTCTTAAGTCAATTTATTTCCATGTATGTTCATATACTGAAAATTAAAATTCATAACTAAGAATACTGTATTAGTTAAATTAGATGTAAAAAATGTACTCTAATGTAGAGGTAAAATGCTGAGTATCATTTACAAAACCTAAGAGCTTTAAAAATTAATAGCAATTCACATTTAAATCTAATACTCTCAAAAGTTCAATAGGGCACATTGTCTGATTTTCTTAAGTTTACTAAGTCTATATAATGATTATCTTTATGGAATGTGCTATAATTAAACCTCCAGTGGATTTTGTTACTATAAATAATAAAAGTTCCTTACCAATCAATGATGTAATTATTATATTTATAAAATGTATTATCAACAAGAACAACCCAGTCACTATTTTTACTCAAGATTTCTCTTTAAATCAGAGCTCATTTTATCTTTATTTTTCCCAGTTAGCAGATTATGATTTAACATAGGATATAAAAATCATTGAATTATGGTTAAAAGACAGTTAAATTAATAAAACTGGATCCATTGTTTCAGAGGCAAAACTGAGGTACTTGAGACTGATTTGCCTGAATTCATCCAACTGTTTCCCACAAAATAATTTAATAACCCAACACATCTTAAAAATTAATCATTTCTAAAGTAACAAGATAGCAAAGAAAATGTTATACACAATAATTCCATTATATAAAGTGTTATAATTATTTCTTAGATTAGGCCTCGTGGAATAAAATTTTGTAAAATAGATGATAGCAACTTACACAGTATTAACCTTCCCCCCAAATGAGCTTAAAACAAATTTTATTACATAAGTGGGAAGAGTAAGGAAAACATACCTAGATATATTTATAAATATGTATGTGTCTATAAAACTACCATTACATAAAAATGCTGATAAATTAAAGTTCATTTGTAGAAACTTCTTTTTCATTTGTTTCTTTATAAATTATATGTATATTGCCCAATTTAATTCACTCAAATAACTAAAATTTTCCCAGGGGAATTAAAGTCCATCTATTACATATGAATCCTTTAATCATTTAAATTTTAAATCATTTAAACATGTATATCCTATGATACTAAGGGAGGCCCATGACAGGCAATTAATTTCTAACTTTCCAAGATCACATATCTTCTGTGCAATGAAATACAGAGTGAAAAACATGGAACATGCCTCATGAACTAAAACAAAATGTAAAATAAAATGTAAATGTGTTGTCAACATAAGCTTTCCACAATTCCTCTTCCCCTATGTGAAAATAAACAAATTAGTTGCTAAAGCTTATTGACTATTCTGAAATTCTAAGACAAATGCAATCATTTTAAGAAAACAGGATCAGTATCTCATCAAGTTGGGTAAATAAAATAATTCTGAAGATCTGTATGATACTTAATACAACTGTTAAGTATACTAAATAATAAACTTTTAATAACATACCAAAAGGCAGTGTCATGAAGTCCCATTATCTTTAAAAATTCCTTTAACTTTTTTTCTTTTTCGGCTACAATATGAATTGCCAAAAAGTATCCAAAAGGTGAAAATGCTATAACTAGATATATTAAAATTATGCCTCGAGAAAAGGTAACTATTTCTACAATAGCAGTTTCTCCCATGATTACAGCTTTAGTTGACTCCAGCTCCTTCCAAAGAGAAACATTGGTCTTCAACTACAATTAGAAAATGTAAATGCATTAATTTAGTTCTGACAGTTGTTTATAATAAAATGTAACAATTTTAAGTCCAAATTCAGTCAATAACCTCATACAAATAAAATCCTCAAAAAGCTATACAGACTTGAAATAAAACAACTGACCACAATATCAAGATACAAAGTAGAATACTGTTTTCAATTCATTCTGGAAGTATATGATAAATTTTAAAGTTTGAAATTGGTACATTTTAATTAAGTAATTTGTCAAAGAAAATAAAATTATGCAATTATTATCTTAAGCAATCATATGCATCTTAACAAAAATATACAACTTCAAAACTGAGGATCTTTAGAAAAAGTATTAGTACCATCACTCCTCATACTAATGTTTAAAAGGGTTCTTTTTCACAGAATGCCTTTCCATTGCTTTAAACTATATGTATGAAGTACATATGGATGGGATAATAAAAACTACTTATGACACATGATACTCTAACACTTAAGCAAATGCTACACTGAGATTTGTCCTGCCAATTCATCTCAGGTGGTCTAGGTTGTAGATGGCTAAAGTCTTTGGCCAGGACACAAGTAAGTGGTACAACACCATTAATGTGAAATACCCCATAGTTCACTACCTTTACTGTAAACATCTATATTGAATTGGTATAATATTCTCTAATGCATTTATACCATGTTACAAGAGTTTATAAAGCAATTTTACATACATCATCTCATTTGGTTCTTACAACCCAGTCAAGTATTGTGTTAACATTTTACTACACAGCAGTCTAACAACAGAATTACTGTGTAACTCTTGATTCCAATTCTATCACTATTCATGCATACTCTGAACAGACACTGTAGTAAAGATTCCTGACACGCATTTTTGAAGTCATAATACTTTATAGTATAGATTTCAACTAGAAAAAGCAAATAGAAAAACAAAACAGACCCATAATGAATATAGAGGAATGAGATATGATTAATTCTAACAATGAATTATTTGGGGCTTGTTTTAACTGCTAGGCATTGAACTTAGGGCTTTAAACAGGCTAGGCAAATACTCAACCTCTGAGTTACATTCCCAGCCCTAACAATTTGATTTCTAACTAAAAGAATTGCATCATACTGCTATCTAACACAGACACAAAATTTAAGATTTTTTTTTAAATAAATTTCATGTCTAGTTCTTCTGCTAAAATGTAAAATGCTAAATCAGGTCCAAGCCTGTCTTTAGAATAATTCAAACATTTATACACAATCCTAGCAGCAGAAAAATATAGTATTAATGCTCATATTTAGGAGTCAAAAAGCCATAGCTTGGCCCCGTGCAGTGGCACATGCCTACAATCTCAGCTACTTGGGCGACTAAGGTAAAAGGATTGCATATTCAAAATCAGTTTCATCAACTTAGGCCCTTAGCAACTTAGGAAGACCCTGTCACAAAATAAAAAATAAAATACAAAGGTCTAGGGAATGCAACTCAGTGGTCAAGTGTTCCTGGGATCAATACCTTTTACCAAAAATAATCCCATAATTTGAATTTCTGCTTTGCTGCTGAGTTTTGACAAGTTACTTAATATCCCTATATTTCAGTTTCAAATTAAAATCAAGATAATAGCACCAATCTCACAGATTTGTTAAATGCTAAATGGGATAATATTAGAACATAATTCAAAAGTAGTGTTAAATATGACAAATGTTGTTAAATAAAAAATAAAATCTGCAATTATGACTAAAATAATAAAGATAGTCACTTTCTTTAAACTAAGTTATTTGTATTCCAACGAGAGTCTAAAAGCATTTCATAAATATTATCTATGGTCAATAATGATATAACATGAATATATAGTATGCTGAATCCTATGTTTAAAAATATCACATTAAAGTAGCTTCAAAAAGTATTAAATCAGAAAATATAACTTCCACTATATTTTTTCTTAAAGAAGTTATTTGCAAGTTATATATTTTATATATTTGGCAGCAATCTGACCAAATTCAATTGTAAAGATTTATGAAGGTATTAATAAAATATGATTTAGTTTTCTGCTATTATCATATTCACCTGTATAATAGCGGCATCTATGGATGCCTGTAAAACAGTGAACCCAGAGGACCAATACTGAGCAGCCTCACACGATTTTGAACAGCCAGCTATAAGGAGAAAAATGTAAGACATAAGATTGTGTTCAACATATGTAAGTGCTTTCTTCTAAAGGTGACATATCGAGAGTTAACAAAGAAACATAATCAATCTCTACAGAACTTAAAAACAATATGCTACTACTGCCCTTCAAAAGCAAATAATCTAGGACTGTTTATTTGAAATGTGGAAATAAAACAGTTACATGTGTTAGGATACTGAATGGTAAGTGAATAAAAATGTAAGGAGAGACATTAAATGTAAACGTAAAAAAAGTAAATACAGTTAAAATAGGTCAACTTTTTTATTTTAAGATAGTCATTCATAATGACTTTGTTTCAGCGCACCTCCAGATACACAGTGAAGTCCAGATTAAGACAATAGAAACAAGAATTTTCTATAAAGTCACAAATTCAGTACTTAGCACAGTGACTTTATTAATGGGAAATCTTAAGGATTTGTACCATAACATGAGTAAAAACAATGACATAGGGAAACAAATACAGATTTACAAAGTCTTATAAGGTATAATTTTGTTTTATACTATAATTGATAAATGTATATATGTACACACATATATATGTATGTACACACACACACACACACACACACACACTTTATGCTACACTTGAGTGTTCCTATATGAACAAATAAGCACAGCTGAAAATACCAATGTTGGAGCCCATCAAATTGTGCATATATATACTGCAAGCAGCAAGGCCATACATTTCTTGTATTTCAATGATTATTTAGGGCTATTTACCTCTTGAATCCATATAAATAGAAGATACTGGAATCACATCAGGAAAAAAGCGAAGTTCGTAGGACATGAAGTCTTTGAAAACCACACCTACAAAGTTGCTGGGCTTAGAAAGACTGGATGCTAGCATTTCTTTTTCGTTTGCATATTCTTCGGTAATTATGACTACAAATATTAACAATACAGTTAATTCATGAATTAAAATGGTTTACTATGTTATAGTATATCAATTTTATAATTATATTTGATGAATGGAATATTTTATAAGCACATTTGTTTTATTCTCTAACCTCTTAGAAAATGAAGATAATACTAATAATATCAAAGAGTAAAAGAATAATTGAATTTTATTGGCATTAAGTTGTCATAGTATTACATAAACTATCAGTATACTGTGTAAGTTATGAGTACAATAAAGCATAGTAAAAAACAATATGTAGAAAATTTTATCAAGAGATTATTTCTCTAGGAATTGTACTAAACTGTAATACTGAAGAGTTTTGTTGTCATTTCCACTTTTTAAAGTCCACTGACCAGGAGGAGACTTACTCAGACTTTGAAATTTAAAACTTCCAAAAGCAGTAAAATTGTAAAAATGCAGGTCATTTATCTACCTGAAAGTAAAACCAACACATAATTCCTTGATAAATGAAAGGATATTTTTAACCTAAATAATTCTTCTCATGAAGACAGTCCTCTAATCCTTCTCAGAAGTTAGGTATGTATTTTAGTAACTATGATACAACTGTTCTTTGAATAAAAATTGCCACTTAAACCCAATATTTCTTATTCCTTTCTTAGAAGAAATAAATTTTAAATATCTTCTTGCAGTTTTGTTTATAAGTAACTTCAATTCAGAAGCTCCAAAATATGTAGTAAAATGGAAAGAACACAGAATCAGTACATAAATTCATCATTCATTAGCTGTGTGAACACATATAAGTGTTTAAATAACTCTCCAAACTTTACTGTTCTCATCCACCACACCCAGTTAATCACACAGGGTTGCTGTGAAGACCAAGTGAAGTAACAAACATGAAGGTGCTTTGTAAATTATTAAGTATTACTTAAATGTTAATTAACATGATTTTCTAGACTTGTAAACTAGATATGAAACTCCAGAATTGACTTGAATAAAGAGGAAGTTAGTTCAACATCCTATGAGTTGTGTTACCACATATGTGTATATAACTCATTTTCAGATAGTTCTGTTGTTAAAAGATAGAACTTTAAAAGTATGTGTGTGTGTGTGTGTGTGTGTGTGTGTGTGTGTGTATATTTGTGAATAATGGTATCCCAGTGAATACATAATATACCAACAAGATATGTTTGATAAAAATATTCAATAGCAATAATCTGCAAAAAAAAAAATGGAGTTATTTGGCTCCTTACTAACTCATGTCGTCTACTCAGTGACATACTCAATATGTGATAATATATACTAGAAGTTGATTACAACTATCTTATACAAAATTTTTAAAATGCTGAACTGTTATTTTCTATAGTTCAGCATTTAATTGTTTAATCATTACAGTGTAAAACATTTAGTATAAACATTTCCCTCACTTTCTCCAGTTCTTGCTCTAGGTTCCCTCAAAGCTACTTAAAAACTCACTAGAACCTAGCACAGTGGCCCATGCCTTTAATCACAGTGACTTAGGAAACCGAGGCATGAGGATCTCATGTTTAGAATCCAGCCTCAGCAACTTAGCAATGCCCTAAGCAACTTAGTGAGACTCTGTCTCAAAATAAAAAATAAAAAGGGTGGGGATGTGGCTTGGTGTTAAGTGCCCCAGGTTTCAATCCTAGAAAAAAAACACCCCCAAACAAAACAACAAAAAGCTCACTACAATGTCATTGCTTACACTATTTCCTACTCCACTTCTTTGTGAGATATAAAACAGATCTAAGTACTTAGCCACAGACATAGTTTTCAAAATGAAGTGCTTATTCAGTTATACCATATACCTCCATAAACAGGCATGGCAATCTGAAAATATTACTGCTTTATGTACTTCTAGCTTCTCAATTATGAGTCAGAATCAAAGTAAAATATTACTTCTAATCTTTTATGTTATACAAATATTCTTAAATTATTTTACAAATGCTAAGAATTCAATTTAAAATATGAAAATACATAAAATACATATCACCAATAATGTTTCACAAGAAACATAAGGCAGTAGAATTATTTTTGTAACAATATACTTGTTGGAAGAATACATCTCTAAGAGTTTAAAGAATGCTAGTAAAGCAAGCCAATAAATATTGAATCCACTTTATGTCATAGAATACATATATAAGATCACAATACCATCAGGAAGGTGGTCAGTAGACACTCTCTGCATGATGTTGCTTGTAATATTAGTCACTGGAGTATATCCAAGAATTAGATTAGAAAGGATAGATTTATCCATAGGATTAAGTTCTATATCAGGCACTTCTTCATATTTCTTATTGGGATGCATCATGCTTATTAATATTAACCAAAATAAAAAAAATAATGGAAAAAGTATTTCCTATAATAAAAGAAACAAAGCATTATAAAATATAACACTGGCAGCAAAAAACTTCAAGATCTGTATGCACATAATATAAACAAGAAAAAACATGAAGAATTTGGTAATCCCTTCTTCTGTACAAAAAGTAAAAGCAGTTCTATACCAAAAGAATTACTATATTGAACATCTCAACAAATCCAGTAGACATAGTAGGTGATTTTTCTTTTACATTCAGTTTTGCTGAAATATTTTAAAACTCAAGTCACATAATAAATTAAAGTGATACAAATGCAATATTTAACTATCTTAGGTCACTGATATAAAATATAATAAATTATTTACTCATAATTTTAAGCACTTACCAAACATCCCTATAAGAATCACCACAAAAATGTCTTTGATTCTGAATTACAAATCATACTTTAATAAAGCCTAAATTTATACTACTAAAATTATACTCAAATTTTATGGTCAGCTTTAACAGGCATGAACTATTATTTCACCTTTCTGTTTAATTGTTCTTCTAGTTTCAGAAGAAGACATTTCCACCCTTTCAAATTATTACTAAATGGTTAGCTAGAGTTCTTTCTTTCTTTTAGCAAAAGTAATGCATGCTGCAGTACAAAGCTGTGACATAATTTTAGTATGTTAGGGCAATTCAATCTAGAGTGTATAAAATGCAAGGGTGTGGAGAATAATATTGTGGAATAATGTTCTGCAAAGTTATCTGTGAAAAAGTAGTTTGTGAATGTTGAGAAATGCACTGAAGTTCAAAATTAAGGACTGATGTTAGAAATTAAATTTAATAATAATGTTTCATATTTAGGAGCACTAGGTAATTCAGTTTTTCTTTTATGGCTTTTACTTTACAAGCAAATGCAGACAGCAAAAAGAAATTATAATAAAAATGTATCCAGCAAAATTATCTCTTAAAAATGGCAAATATCAAAACAAAATAAACTACTGTTGAGAGCCACAGCCGAAGGGGCCCCAGCAAACTTCCAGGCCAGCAAACTTCCAGCTGCCCGCTCATGATTGGCTCACAGCGGCCCCAGCAACATCTAGCTGATTGGCTCCTCTGCGGTGATGCTCATTGGGCTGTTTCCCTGCCCTTTCAGACCACGGAGCTGCTCATTGGGGGACTTTTTTGGCTCCGCCCACGTGACCCAGCCAATCAGCCTCAAGAGCAGGAGGATTGTGGGAGGTGGGGAGAGGCTTGTGTGGGAGAGAGAGGCTTGTGGGAAGCCGGTGGTGGCAGTTGGGGCTCTGAGGATTTTTCCTGAGAGGCTGTTTTGTTTGGCGTGTGTGGTTCTAAAAATAAAGTTAGTTTCTTTTGACAAGTGGCTCCTGATTGTGCCCAGCCAGACTGCGCATTTGGTGGCTCCCACGGGGAGCGACTGAGGGTAAGTGAAACTGCTGGCCCCTGAGGGCAGGGTGAGAGGATGGGTAGCCATTTTAAGATTCCTCTTTTATTTTGCTTCACTTTTGTTTTAAGTTGCCTGTCCCTGGAGATGAGTGAGAGGGAAGAAAAACCGCTCACATCTGAGGAAAAACTATTTATGTCTGAGGAACAGATAGGGATAACAAGGCATAAGAAAGAGTATTTTAACTTACCTGAACACTACTTTTTTTAGTCCTGCATTTAATTAGATAATTCTTCAATAGAAGTGTTCTGGTCTGTCTCCAAACTCCCACCTCCCTAATTGCAGTGGCCATGTTTTCTGGTCAAGCCTATTAATAGAGAAAACAAATAAGCAAGCAAACCTTGGAACCACACAGTAAAGCATAAGTCTTTTTTTATTTTTATTTTTTTTATATTGCTGGGGATTGAACCCAGGGCCTTGTGCATATAAGTCATTTTTAATGGCAAAAACAGGTGATTTCAGTCCCAAGTAAAATGAAGTTAAGCATATTTTAAGCTGTCCCTCCTACCTGGAAAGAATACATGAAGCAGCAATTTGAGGATGGTCAAAAGTAAACAGTAAGTAGCACCAGGAATGACCAGAAATTGAAATTCCACCAAACAAACCAGCAGGGAGCTTACCACTTTTTCTCCTTGTAATCCTCCAAAATGAACACTGAAGTGAGCACCATGCCACAGAGCAAGTTCCAGAAGGAGAAATGGGAAAATTTAGTCTTAATGATAAAAGAAAAAGCAGAAATACCAAGTTTTTTTTTGTTGTTGTTGTTCTTTTCTGCCTTTGCCTATGTCCCATCCCCAAGTAATACCATGGTAGCAGTGCCAGAATGCACTAATGAAAGCTAATGAGCCAAAACTCTGAGGCAGTGGAACCTTCATCTCCATGTGCAGCTATGGTTCCCAGAGAGCTGGGGCAATTCCCATTCTTTTCTTCTCTACCTCTTGTCACTAAGCCCTGGATGTAGTAGTTATAGTTGCAGAAGTGTGTGGCACAATGAGACTTTCTGTGTGGAGAATGCAAAGAGAAGCTATGGGAAAAAAAGTAGCAGAGAGGTCAAATAAAAGAAAAGCTGAAGAAAGCACCCAAAAAAGTTGTTTTTTACATTAACTCCCAAGCTGGGCATACATGGTTCTCATCCTATGTGCGTTAACAAAGACTAAAGGAACTGAACTGACAAAGACCAGTCACTGGGAGGCACACACAGGACAGATCCAAACCACACTGCAAACGTTTTATAAACTAAACTGAAATAACCATCACCGTTCAAAGACTATGAGTGGAGACTTACTACCTGAACCTAACTGGGTTGACAGCTACTAAAATAAAAGATCAACATTCCCCATAGTGAGATGGTCAAGGATCTCTACCCCTTGGGAGATGAAGGGAAAAAAAAAAGGGGGGACTCCTTAAAATTAAGGAAATCAAATCTCTCAGGGCCAACCTAGTCTCAGTCTTACAGGGTTAACAGACACATCAGAAAACTAGGAATTAAAAATGTAGGCCATCTTCAAGGCCATTGAATTAAGATAAAACCGGGAGTCTGGGGTTGGGAAGTCAGGAGGTCAGTTCAGTCTTCTGAGACTATGTGGTCAGCAGAAATACCAAGAAGCCAGAGCTGACAAGGTCACTAAAATCAAAAGCACTGGGACAAGACAATGGTGTGTCTGCCCTATTCTGAAAATAATATTAGGGACTTTCCCAGGTGCACCTCCAGGTGGTAAGGGGCACATGCAAGCATAAAATAAAGTAACCCAGTTACTTTTGCTCTATTATCATAGTAAAAAGTACACCCCAGACTGGGGTTGTGGCTCAGTGGTAAGCACTTGCCTAGTGCATATGAGGCACCTGGGTTCAATTCTCAGCATCACATAAATAAACAAACAAACAAAAAAAATCACACCCAAGATAGAGACTTAAGATGGTAGATATGTGTCACATGAAGAAGCATGATGAAGAAGAGCATAAGTGCAATCACCTCTATATGTGATGACACAGAGACCAGGACCCTGTCTACTACATAGATGCCGTAAAAGCTGTATACATTTGTCCACTAAATTAGCCTGGGATTTATCCTGTGTCATCTCCTTTGTGCTGAGCATAAGAATAGAATCTCAAAAGAAGAAATACAAATAGCCAAAAAATACATGAAAAAATGTTCAACATCTCTAGCAATCAGGGAGATGCAAATCAAATCTACAGTGAGATTTCATCTTACCATAGTCAGAATGGTAATCATCAAGAATAAAAATAATGGTAATTACAGGTGAAAATATGGGTAAAAGGGTCATATATTGTTGGTTGGACTAAAAATTGGTACAATCACTTTGGAAAGCAGTTTAGAGATTCCTCAAAAGACTAGAAATAGAACTACCATATGACCCAGCTAGCCCACTCCTTGGTATTTATCCTAAAGAACTAAAATCAGCATACCAACCAGCAGTACAATCCACAAAATTCAAGAACCAGCCTAGGTAACTGTCATTAGACAAATGGATAAAGAAATTATATATATATATATATATATATATATATATATATATATATATACACACACACAGTGAATTACACTCAGTCATAAAGAAGAATGAAATTGTCATTTTCTTATAAACAGATGGAACTGAAGAAAGCCAGGATCAAAAAGTCAAGGGTCAAAGTTTTCTCTCATATATGGAAGTTAGGAAAAAAAGGGGGAGACCCAAAACGAGAAGGGAGGTCAAGAGGTAGAAAGATAGGAAGGGAGGAAAAGGGGAATAAATGGGGAATCATGTTGACCAAATTATATTATATGTATGTATAAATGTATCACAATGTGTGGGAATTTTATATATAACTAAAATGCACCAATTTAAAAAATGAATAAACAGACAACCAATAGAGCAAAGGAAAGGGACCAAGGGAAAGGAGGAGAGGAGGCAATGAGGACGTACAAGACTGAAATAGAGCACCGTATAAATTCAGATTGAACCCCACTTTTATGTATAATTCACTAATAAAACTATAATACACTAATAAAAACAGAAAAAAAAATGAATAAAGAGCCTTGTTCCTGTCCCAGGTGCGCCTTTTTCTGATTTTTCTGATGGACAACATAAGAACACACCCTGCCAACTGCAACAGGATTAAACAAAGCCCACAGTTCAAACAAATCAAAATTTCTTGGCAAATGATGTATGTATATAAGAACAACTATAAGAAAAATAACAGGTGCCAATGTCAAAATGATGCAGATTTGGAAATTATCTAGTAAAAACTTTAAGTAACTAACAAGTGCTTTGGTAAGAAATGGTAAACACTCTTGAAAAAAACCGAATAGAAAATCTCAAGAAAGAAATGGAAGCAAACCAAAAGCAAAACCAAATGGAAATTTCAGAACAGAAAAACACAGTAAAAAATAAATAATACTCATGAAGTGGGTTCAAAAACAGAATGGAGGTTAAAAAAAAATAGTGAACTTAAAAACTGATCAATAAAGAACTCCCACTTTGAAGTTGGATGCCATGACACACATCGCAGCTACCCAGGAGGGTGAGGAAGGACAAGCTGAAGGCCAGCCTGGGTAACCCTGTCTCAAAATAAAATTAAATTAAATAAAAAGAAGAGCTGGAGATATAGTTAAGTGTTATACCACTTGCCTAGCAAGCAAGTTCAATTCCCAGTTCCAGAGAGAGAGAGATAGAAGGAAGGAAGGGTATAGGGAGACAGGAAAAGCAAAGGAGGGGAGGGGTCTGAGAGAAGGGAAGACCCAATCTGAACATCAAAGAGAAAATAAGATTTTTTTTAATATTTATTTTTTAGCTTTTAGGTGGACACAATATCTTTATTTTACATTTATATGGTGATGAGGATCAAACCCAGTGCCTTGTGCATGCTAGGCAAGCACTCTACCACTGAGCCACAACCCCAGCCCCAGAAAATAAGATTTTTAAAAAATTAACATAGTTCTTTGAATAAAGAACTATGAAACAATAACAAGAAAATCTAAATTTCATATAAGCATAGTTACAGAAGAAAATGGTAATGCTAAAAACAGAAATAAAGAATTAATCTGAAAATGTCCCAAATTTGGCAAGAGATATCAAACTGCAGGTTTCAAGGTGCTTGGTGAATCCCAAAAAGGTCAACTGAAGAAAATCCATGCATATACACATTACAATCAAACTGCTCAAAATTAAAGACAATGAAAATTCTTGAGAGCAGTCAGAGAATGATGTAGCCTACCTATAAGAGAATAATGATCTAATGAGAGTAGATTTCCTATAAGAAATTACAGAAAACTGAAATACTCATACACTCATACAGCTTGGCAGTTCCTTGAAAAGTTGTATGAGCCTCAAGTTCAGTCCTAGGTATACATTCCAAAGAACTCAAAATAGGAATTCAAAGGAGTATATGTTCACACATGTTCATAGCAGCATCACACATAGTAGCAAAAAGGTAGAAATGGTCCAAATACCTATCGACAGATAAATGGATAAATTGTGACATATAAGCTGGGCATGGTAGCACATGTATATACTCCCAGCAGCTTGGGAGGCTGAGGCAGGAGAATGACAATTTGGAGGCTAACCTCAGCAACTTAGCAAGGCCTTAAGCAACTTAGAGAGACCCTACCTCAAAATGAAAAATAGAAAGGACTAGGGATGTGGTTCAGTGTTAGAGCCCCTGGGTTCAATCCCCAGTACCAAAAATTAAAAATTTGTGAGAAATATACATAATTAAATATTATTCAGTCACCAAGGAATTAAGTACTGATATATGCAATCATGTAGATGAACCTCCAAAATATTATGTTAAGTCAAAAGGTCAGACAAAAATATCAAATATTATACAATTTCCATTTATGTGAAATTTCTAGAATAGAAAAATCCATAGAATAGAAAAATCCATGGTGGTTGCCGGAAACTAGGGAAGAAGAGAATGGGAAAAAAACTGCTTAATTGGTGAGGGGTTTTACTTTGGTGCGGTATAAATAAATTTCACCTCAAAAAATTATTTTTAAAAAACAAAACTTTAGGGGCTGGGGTTGTGGCTCAGCAGTAGAGCGCTCATCTAGTATGTGTAAGGCCCTGGGTTTGATCCTCAGCACCACATAAAAATATATAAAATAAAGGTATTGTGTCCAACTACAACTAAAAAATAAATATTTTTTTAAAAAAACTTTATGATCTAAATCACTATCCTATCCAAAGTCCTATCCTTCTTCTAGTGTATGTTTACCCTGTCTGAAGGCCTTTGGAACTCTTTCTGCCCATGGAACTCTTTTGGAGATATCTCAATTCTTCAAAGTGGTTTCATCATAGGTTGACTCAAAAGAGAAGTGGCCAGAGTCTTAACTACAATCTCCATGGTCCCTATTCTAATTTGCCCACTCTAGTAACCCAGCATCTCTGCATACCAAGAGGTGTTGAAAGGGCACCTTGGGGGAAATATAAAAAAGTCCTGTAAAACCTTCTTCCACAGCAATTAGTACTGCCTTGTTTTATATTAACCTACCTAATGGATGCCGATGATATGATTCCTCTCCAAAACAAGGACAATCTGTTCCAATTTTGTAGGCTGTCTCTACCTAGACAAAAAAGCAAGCAACTTTTTAGAGTTTTTCTTCTCTAAAAAAGTAAATATATGCAATTAAAGTTGGCTTATTTATATGCCCAGAAGACTAGAAAGATATTTTTTAAGTTAACAATGGAATTATAGAAAACTTTTGCTTTATTTATGCTTTTTTCTATTTTTTTCAGTATGTACCCTGTAATAAAAATGTGATTAAAGAATTCAACATATTATAAAATACTAAATGAGGAAATTAAAAACAACAAAACAAAGGCAGTTAAGAGTGGACTGATAACGATCTCTAGGCCAAAAAAAGAGAGAAAAGAAGGAAGAAAAACCACAAACATGATTTGCTACAATACAAACACAGAAACACTAACCAATGCAGCATGAACATTCTAGAGTTGACTGTCAAAACATATTGATTTAGTAGATACTACTGAATTATTAATTCAAATTGAATGCTAAATGCTTAAATTTTCATGTTTAGGTAATAGATCCCTCATAGAATAGCTGATGGAGTCATAATATTTTTACTTCCTTGAGAACTGTTCTCTGAACTTGAGGTTGAGTTGCCAATGGCCTTGTCTGAAGCTCATGAATCTGAAGTAGGTTCACAAGAGCCTTTTAAAACAGAACTAAATTTGACTCCCCACACACCGGACCCACTCACTACTACCTCCTCTACTTCTACCACTACTCTTGATCTACAATGGTCAGAGTTTCCCCAGCAGTATGGAAAATGAAGAGAACACTGAGGTAAACATACATTGCGTCATTAAAACTTTCTCCTGATGGGCAATACTACGCTCAAAACTTGATTTTTATTCCTTGAGATATATGAAATGTCCCATTTTCTCCCCAGTATATTTGCATTTTCACTAAGCCTCTATAATCAAATTATACTTCTTGCAACCAAAAGCATTTTAACCAATATAAAAGGCACCAAAATCAATAAACGCAGAAACTAATGGTAATGTTTGAAGTGGTACAGTATAGTGGTTAAGAATGTGACTGCTGGCTAGGCCAAGTGGTGATCCAGGAGGCTAAGGCAGGAAGATTGAAAATATGAGGCCAGCCTCAGCAATTTAGTGAGACCCTTTCTCAAAATGAGAAAATCTGAAAAATGGGCTGAGGGTGTAGCTGAGAGATAGAGCACCCTGGATTCCATTCCAGTACTGAAAAGAAAAAGAAAGGAGAGAGAGAGAGAGAGAGAGAGAGAGAGAGAGAGAGAGAGAGAGAGAAGAAGAAGAAGAGGAGGAGGAGGAGGAGGAGGAGGAGGAGGAGGAGGAGGAGGAGGAGGAGGAGGAGGAGGAGAAGAAGAAGAAGAAGAAGAAGAAGAAGAAGAAGAAGAAGAAGAAGAAGAAGAAAATAACTTCTAGAGCCAAAATGACTAAATATGAATCCTGCCTTTGCCACTTCTAGCTGTGAGACCCTGGACAAGTTATTTAACTTTTTTTGTGCCTCAGTTTTGTCATCTGTAAAATAGAGTAATAACAATGCCCACTTCTCTGGGTTGTTAAAATGACTAAAAGAACTAACACATATAAACCCCAAAATGGTACCTGGAAGATGGCAAGTAATTATACATATTGATCACTACTATACCTAAAAACAGAATAACTAATATCTACAAAGGAATAATAGAGAGTATCATATTCATGAAAAAAAGAGTAATGCAATCAAGGAAAAATTAAAGAATGGAAAATGAAATAACAAAAGAAAGTTCAAAATACATAGTCTTGATTTTTAAAAATCTATAAAATAGTCCCATCATTAGTTCTGGCCCATTCAAAGCAATGTTTTTTCTTAAAAATCTTCCCTCTTAAAAAAAATCAGTCACTTGTCTAATGTTACCATATCTCTGTAAAATATTTCTAATTAATAAAACAAATAACAACACAGCACTGAGAAGGCACTAAAAATTTGTAGAATAAACAATCCCATTGTTATATAGCAAGTAAGATAGCCTTTAAATTTTAATTAATTTTTACATGTACAGACCCAATTTAAAAACTGTGAGGAATGAATTAAGATTACAGCCTGTAAAATAAAGAAACTGAGTCATCCTGCTGTTCAGATTCATCCTGGTAAGAGATGTGATCAATCACCTTCTTAGCATCCTTGATAGATTTTCAGAAAGGCTCTTAGCTCAAAATATGTTCTCTAACTTCAAAAGATGACTGTTTGAGGTCACTTCTGGTCCACCCAAGCAGAGCTAATTACCATTCCTTTGTTCTACCTCTACACAGAATACATATAATTGCAGTTACTATACTGTATCCCCTGTATTCACTTACATGTCTTAATCTTGAACTTATCCATGAGCTCCCTAATGAAAAAGACTGTCTTGGTTGTATTTGCTTCTCTACCACCAATAGTAATATTATAGCCAATATTTTCTCACTGCAAATTACTTTATCAAGACTTCCTCAGAGTCCTTACAGCTCAAGGGCCTACAAATTAAGATGGAGGAGGACGCAAGGGCTAAACCCAGCCCATAAGCTGGTTTGTACAACCCATGAGTTAACAGCGTTTCTACATTTTTAAATAGTAGGGAAAAATTCAAAGAAATCTGGATTTACCTTGTGACAGGTAAACATTATATGAAATTCAAATTTCAGTATCTATAAATATAACCTTATTGGAATACAATCATGATCCTTAATTTATATACTGTGGTTGCTTCTGTTACAAGAGCAGAGGTAAATTACTGAGACAGACACAATACGGTCTGCAAAAGCTAAAATTTTTACTATCTGATTCTTTTTTTTTTAAGAGAGAGAGAGAGAAAGAGAGAGAGAGAGAATTTTAAAATATTTTTTATTGTTTAATTTTCGGCGGACACAACATCTTTATTTTTTGTATGTGGTGCTAAGGATCGAACCCAGCGCCGCGCGCATGCCAGGCAAGTGCACTATCACTTGAGCCACATCCCCAGCCCCTACTATCTGATTCTTACCAGAAAAAGTTTGCTACTTCCTATCATAGTTTAAAGAAGGCAGAAGGAGAAGAAAGGAGAAAAGCGTCATGCTCATTTAACATTTAATAAGAGACTTATACATTGAAAGTTTTAGGACAAAAACAGGGAGACATTTGTCATGACTTTGCTAGATAGATAATATTTAGAATTGATTGTAGAATAAACAATCCCATTGTTACATAGCAGGAAGATAACCTTTAAAATTTTATTTTTACATGTACAGACCCAATTTTAAAAACTGTGAGGAATGAATTAAAATTATAGCCTATAAAATAAAGAAACTGAGTCATCCTGATGTTCAGATTCATCCTGGTAAGAGATGTGATCAATCACCTTCTTAGCATCCTTGATAGATTTTCAGAAAGTTTTATTCTATCTTTGCAGGATAGATAATATTTAGAAAAAAACTGAAGCAGAATTTCCAGGCAGAGAAAAAGCCGTGGAAAAGCTAGATTTCCCAAAGGGATTGACTTATGTAAAGAAGAGAGATACCTGCAATATGGCAGAGGCATAAGGCAAAATGAAATGGGGCAAATGGAACTGGTATATGCCCTTGATGACACTGGGAAGACAGACACTGGAAATGGATTGTAATTGGGTATGCAAAATGAGACGCCTTTATTTTGTGCACCCACAGCCAGCACCCTCTATTTCCTCTGTTGCACTTTTACACTTAAGGGTAATTGTTTTAATTTCCTAGAAATCATATTTCACTCATCCATTCACAAGCCCAATCTTCAAACCTCCTAAACTTCTATTGGTTGCATCATTCCCAGATTATAACTTTGATTTTTACTACATTGAGAAAACAGAAGCAATCAAAAGAAATTTCCCAAATCTCTCACTATTCTTTCTATCCACTTAACCTACATCTGTGCCTGAAGGAATATTGTATATTTTAACAATGTGCCATCTCAGCCTAAATTGAAGACTGTTTTCATTAGAACTCTGAACCACAAAAGCTTAAATGCAATCTGGTATTAGCTACTTTTGAATTAAGATTTATTTATTGGAAGGAGAGGTTAAGAAGCTATCTGCCACATGACTTTAGAGAAATTCCTACCCAGTTGCATTACTGGCTTCTCAATTTATAAAATAAGCCCTTTAACTTAACAGGCCTGCTACATTACTGGCTTCTCAGTTTACAAAATAAGTCCTTGAACTTAACAGGAGATACATTATAAATGCTTTCTTCTCTAATGTTTGAAAATTTATGAAGGTAGTGTGAAAATAAAACAAAAACTAATTGTTGATAAAATTTATCGTGAATTTTATAAGTGTTCCTTGTTGAAGGAATTAACTTTCAATAGCATTCATATGACAAGTCATCTCATAACTTTTCTTATATATAATAAATTCCTAAAAGCTTGTGCTTAAAACTATTTTTAATCCAATTAACTCACCCACTCATAAAGATTATGATTTAGTAGAATATTATGAAACTCTTTTATATAATCACTCTCTCAAACTCAAGGATGGAGATTATAAATTGTATTTATCTTGGTATTCTTGACACAAAGAATAGTACATGGAATATAAACGACACTCACAAGTTTGTAACTTATTAATTAATAAGTTTGGTCTTATCTTGAATGCAAAATTTCCCTGTATTAAACCCCCTTTGAAGTTTTACTCCTTCAACAGCACAGGCACTTACACAGCAAACATTCAAGGATCAATGTCTCTTTAAGTCTGATTTTAACGCAAATACGCCCAAAGTCCTAGCTGCACTAATAATGTTCTCTCCTATGGAATCTTCCCTAACAATATATAAGATCGATCTCTGGACAGACATGAAATACAGTAAATAAAGCACCAGAATTAAGAGTCAGACATCCCTAAACTGATCGGAGCTGAGGCTCTACCTTTTTTTACTAGCTGGGAACTCCCACCTCTGCAAATCTGGTCTAGACACCTCCAACCTCACAGAAGACCCAAGGAGGTGTACCTGAGCCTGGCTGGGAGCTGGCGTCCGACAAATACTCTTCTCCCCTTAGAAATTCCTCAACTACAAGTTCACGCGGATATGTTTGATTTTTGCAGACTTGTTTTTCAAAACGCGAGTTCAAGCCTCGAGCCCGGGGGAAGCCGTGCCCGCGCCGCCGAGCGTCTCGCCAGCCCGACGCCCGCAGCCCTCCCGGCTCCGCGGCCACCGAGACGTGTCCGCGCCAGGCGCCGCTCTTGGTGTCTCGGGGGTCAGGGTGCTCACCTCACCCGGTGCAGGAGAGAGAACTCGGCATTTTCTCACCCCAATTCCCTTCAACACACTTGACTCCTGCCCCCCAAGGAAAGCGAGTGCTGGCCATCCAGCTCCTGCGAGGGAGACTGACTTCGACATTTTTCCTTCTCCCTAAAGACGGATTGATGATGGAGATGGCCCACATCACGGCGTCGCGGTGATACCGGGACCCGACCCGGTCCCCAGTGTCCCCGGGAGCGCCCGGGACGTCCACACGCCCGCATCCCGGGGGCTCCGCGGCACCCACTACGCAGGCAAGCAGCGCTCGCTCGGACGTGCTGGGGGTCTGCGGCGTCCCTCCGCTCGCCGCTCCTGCCCGCACCCACTCCGCAGACCCCGAGTCCAGCCCTCACGCCACTGACCCTCCGCCGCTGCGCCCCCCGCTCCACCTCCGGCCTCTCTCACCGACAGGCCTACAGCGCCCGGGCCTTCGGCCGGCTCCTCACCTCAGGGCCGCAGCCGCAGATCCGACAGGCCCCGACACGCTCAGTCTGTGGAGACCGCGGGAGTGACGGAGCTCGGAAATGTGTGTGAGGGCGCGGCCACGGCTGCGAGAGCGCGCCCCCGCCGCTCGGTCCCGCGCGCCCCCGTGGGTCCCTAGTGGTGTCCAAGCCACGCCCCGCCTTCTGCAGAGCGCACCTGAGGGCGGGCTTCAGAGAGGACGAGGCGGGGCCGACGCGCGCGCTCCCGGCGCACGCAGGGCACCTGGGGGCGGAGCCCCGAGGGGCGGGACAAGCGGGGCGCGCCGCCGACGACAGTGCACGCGCCTGTCCGCAGGTGCCGGATCCCCGCGAGCCCTGCCACCTGATTAGCCCTCGGGCTCTCGGCGCCTTTGCGGACCTCTAGCTGCCAGATATTGGCAAAAACTACGCGCTCCCAGTCGGGGCTCGGGTTTGAGTAGCAGCCCTGCGGCCTCCTAGCGGGTGACCTTGAACCCCCGCCCTCACATCCTCCTCCCTGGCCACTTCTAGTTTAGCGATCCTTTCTTACCCGTGACCTCTTCTCCCGGGACCGTGCTTTTGAGTCCCTGTGAAGTCCCTACTGCCTCCCGCCCGCGTCCTCATTTCCATAATTCCTGCCTCAGCACCAGGAGCTAAGTAGCACATCCAAAGGTTGAGGTTGCTTTTAGAACCTGAAGTGCCCTCATCCATGTCTGGGAATGCTGCGGATTTTGGTTTTCCCAAAGGGCACGAATATGGCATCTGTCGGAGACTGCATACCACGCTTATTTTTGCTAAAAAAAAAAAAAAAAGGCAGTTTGGTGATTGGAGTTTCATTACCTAAAGTGGCCTAAATGGTGGTCAAAAGGTTGTTTGTTTTTTGTTTGTTTGTTTGTTTTCCGGAGGGAAAGGAAAGTTTAGAACACCAGCATTTCTTGTCCATAATTCCTTGTAGTTATTTTTGAAGACTTCAAATGCTGTGAATCTGTGTACATTGTACGCGTTATCTTGTTTTTTCTACTTCTTAAGTCTAAACCGTGTCTCTTCAACATTCATTCTGCTTTCTAAGTTTAAAAAAAAAAAAATCGAGGAGTCAAGATTATTTTACTTATCTTGCCCAATATGTACTAAAAGAAAATTCAGAGAGGCTCAACAAGACACATGATGATATACTTTGTCAAAATGCGATCTATTTTGTCTCTCTGAAACATCTAAGACATTTTTGTTACAAATTCAAAAGAATGCATTGGCAATGGTGTAAGATATTTGGGCAAGTAAATAAACGTAAGCCAAAGATAAAATAAGTTGGGCTGCGGTTGTGGCTCAATGGTAGTGTACTTGCCTTGATGTGTGGAGCACTGGATCCGATCCTCGGATCGGATAGAAAATAAAAATAAAATAAAATAAAGATATTGTATCCATCAACAACAACAACAAAATTTAAAAAAAAAAAAAGAAGAAGAAGTGAAAAAAAAAATGTTACTGAACTCTCCCAATTCTCCAATGGTACTTTTCACTACTAGGCTTAACTTGGCCTGAATTCTGAAATCTACCCATCATTTCTACCACTATTCCAGACATGTGTTTCCTGAGTTTCTTATTCTATCAGATACTCAGGAATGCCTTGTGATGGCAACTTTAGTCTGATTTTCATTGCTGTTACTAATATTATTATTGCTACTATTTTTTATGTTGCAGCAAAAAGAATTTCAAGTATTTGGTCCTTTGTGTTTTCTCCAAACAGAAAAAATAGTCAAGGAGATTGATATTTGAAGAATGTAAAGCCAAATTTGATATTTAAAATTCAACAACCCAACAAGTGTTTAGAAAGTGTCTGGTAGTCTTCTTCGATAATAACTCCAACTCTTCAGGTGAACAAAAAAAAGTTTTTAAAAAAGTAAATCAATAATTATTCTGAGAGATCAAATGATAGTAACTAACAGCATCAATCTGGGTATGGTGGCACACACCTCCAGTACCAGCACTCAGGAGGCTGAGGCAGGACTATTTCTTGAGCTTAGGAGTTCTCTTTCATTCATTCCGTCTTCTTACACTTCAATTTGCTTCAAGATGAAATGACCAAAACCCAATTCTTTTTCTAAAATGATCATCCCTGATCAAATTATCTCACTCTCCTCTAACAGCTCACATGCTACCATCCTGTTTACATCACTTTATTTATGTGCTATATCTCTTCAATTAAATTGTAAATAGCCTGAACTTTTCCATATACAAATTTAATTTCCAGGTCTTATGCATTATAGCATATAGTAAATGCTGATGATACTACTAATGAGAAAAAAATATGTACAAGAAAGATTATGCAAATATTACTGCTATTATACCCCCCCAAAAATTTTACTACTCACTCTACAAAATCTACCTAGTCATAGAGAACATGTTAAATTCTTCTTATAGAATGATTGTCAACATTAAGACAGTAATCAGGTTGTAAGAATAATAAAAAAAAATGCTAAAGACCTTTTAATTAAAAAGTTCTACCAAATAATGCATGAGCGATGATATATTGTAGTGTCTCTTTGAAAAGGTACCTGTCAGATGGCTGATATCTTGTAAACAAGTTAGGCACATAATCTCAATCTAAATTTCCATAGCTACCGAGTTTTAGTATTAAATAAGCAGCTGGAGAGAAGATGTTTCTTTCTGGTTTTCTGTATCTAGGAAATAGATGCCATCCTGCTTGGTTGTCATGGTGGCAACCCAAATCTCCACATCTCATTAGTAGATGTTTTAAGCAAATAAATCACACGGGGATACACAGATCATAGGAGTTATAGCTTGAGATTTAACAAGTTGCCTCACGGTACAAAATTAATAGTGAAATGGAATTTTGACAGTATTTAATGTGGATAAAGAGAATAAAGATTGTTACCTAAAACATAAAACTGCAAACCAAACTCCCACTGGTAAACAATAGGTTTCACTTTTTTTTTTTCCTTGCTAAATACCAAATGGATTTGCTAGGCCATTATTGCCAAAATTAAAAGCAAAATTGCTAAAATCATTACAATAACTTTTTTCTCATGTTCTTAGTACATTATTTCCCATGACTAAAATATACTGAAAATTATATGCTCCACTTTTAAATATGGTCTGATTAAACACTATTATTACTTGTTTTTAAACACTTACCATTTCTATATGCAAAGAAAGGTGCCAAGAAAAGTCATGTGGTCTCTAAATTCAGGGCTTAAAGTAGGTATAATTTCAAAGAATTTCAAATTGGTACCTTGGTCTAGGAAGAGGCAGCATAAATAAAGAACTACAGACTTGGCTGAAAGTAAAAGGGAATCGAGCACCTTTAACACCAGAATTCCAAACTACCACAAAAGCAAATGTGGCTGAAATTGTAATTAAATAGCTTAGGGAATGTTTAATGTTGGGTAAAGGGTGGAGAAGGGAATAACTTCTGATGGTAACTTTAGTTTAATTGTCATTGCTATTACTAATATTATTATTACCATTGTTTATTTTGCAGCAAAAAGAATTTAAACTATATTATCCCTGTGTTTCTCTAAACAGAGAAATTAGTCAAGGAGACTGATATTTGAAGAATGTAAAGCTATATTTAACATTTAATATTTAAAACTCAACCACCCAGCTGGGTGTAGTGGTGCACACCTGTAATCCCAGGGGCTCAGGAAGATCAAAAGTTCAAACTCAGCCTCAATAAAAAATAAAAAGGGGCTGAGGATGTGGTTCAGTGATTAAGTGTCCCTAGGTTCAATCCTCAGTACCAAAAAAAAAAAAACAAAACTCAACCACCCAACAAGATTCTTGCTAAGTAAGAACACTGACTTTCCAGGTAAACCAAAAAAAAAAAAAAAAAAAGGAAAAGAAATCAATAATTATTCTGAGATACCTAATAATAGTACCTAAAAGCATCATGCAGGGCATGGTAACACACACCAGTAGTCCTAGCACCCAGGAGGCTGAGACAGGAAGATTTATTAAGTCCATGATTTTAAGACAAACCTGAACAACAAAGTAAGACTCCATCCCAAAAACAAACAAAGCATCAAACAAAGGAAGTTTTTTGTTGTTGTTGATTTTGGTACTGAGGATTTTTGTTGTTGTTGTTGTTTTTCGTACTGAGGATTGAACCTAGGGACACTTGGGATTACAGGTGTGCACCACTACACCCAGCTGGGTGGTTGAGTTTTAAATATTAAATGTTAAATTGATATTTGTTTGACTCTTAAATTATATGGTACAAATTATGAAATGCTATAGAGAAATAGTGAAAGCAAAATTTACCTAGTAACTTCAAGAGGAAAAGATGAGGAGATGGGTTTAATTAGAGTGACACTGTATAAGAAGGCAGAGAGAAGTAAACTTGCATGATTTTTTTTAAAGTATAACTTCTCATTCTTCTAATTGTACATGATATAGAACTACACCAGTCGTGTAATTCTATATGCACATAGGGTAAAAATGTCCAATTCATTCTACTATCTTTCCTGCTCCATACTCTGTCCCCTCCCTTCACTCCCCTCTGTCTAATCCAAAGTATCTCTATTCTTCCCTACTCCTTCCCCCGCATTGTAAATTAGCATTTGCATATCAGAGCCTTTGGTTTGGGGGGACTGGCTTATTAAGCTTAGCATGATATTCTCCAGTTCCATCCACTTACCTGAAAATGCCATAATTCCATTCTTCTTTAAGGCTGAGTAATATTCCACTGTGTATATACACCACATTTTCTTTATCTATTCATCTGTTGAAGGGCACCTACGTTGGTTCCATGGTTTAGCTCTTGTGAGTTGAGCTGCTAAAATTTTGATGTGGCTGTATCAGTCACTGAGGCATTATGATTTTAAGTCCTTTGAGTATGGACTGAGGAGTAGGATGGCTGGGTCAAATGGTGGTTCCATTCCAAGTTTTCTGAGGAATCTCCATACTGCTTTCCTTAATAGTTGCACCAATTTCCATCAGCAATGTATCAGTGTGCCTTTTTCCCCACACCCTCACCAACACTTATTGTTGCTTTTATTTTTGATAATGGTCATTCTGACTAGAGTGAGATGAAATCTTAGTGTAGTTTTGATTTGCATTTCCCTAAATACTAGAGATGTTGAACACTTTTTCATATACTTGTTGATCAATTGTATTTCTTCTTCTGTGCAGTGTCTATTCAGTTCCTTAGCCCATTTATTGATTGGGTTGGGGTTTTTTGTTGTTGTTGTTGTTTCACATAGGTTTTTATCAACACAAAGTTAACAGTTAACTGAGAGCATAAGTTAAAGGATAAGGAAAGACATGAGTCAATTTCTGTTTTCTTTCCTACTCTGGGAAAGGAAATGGACTTTAAATTAGTAAAGGTGAAACAACACAGAAAGAGAACTGAAACTCGAGATAGACAAGGAGGTAGTAAGAGAACACATATCTGTTTCAAATAAGTTCTTGTTTCCAGGCACAAATTACACCGCACAGCTGTCTACAGGTAACCTAAGAACCATTGCTGGTAAGTTCTGAGAAAATGCAAAAACTGAAAAAGACCATGGATCACTTGCTTTTAAAAAATGATTAAGATATAGATACTGAAAACTTTAGAACAGAAAATTAAAATCATAGCATACGTAATTAGTCTGGTGGTCACTAGGAACCAGACAAACTAAAAATGCCAAAATAGGATAATTCTAGTTTATCCATATCAAAAACGTTTTGGTTTCTGCCAAGATGAATGGCATTAATAATGCATCACTGGCAGTAGGCAATTATACCTCTGACTTCCATTTGAAAATCCTATCCTCACCTTGCCTCTTTCTTCTCATTCCTTCCCACTATTCTCCGAAAGCTCACATGTCCCTAGAATAAGCAGAAAAATGATCAACCAAAATGTCCATATCCTAGTCCCAGGAACCCCCACAGTTATTTACAGTTAACCTAAGATCTGCTGCTGAGAAACTGTGAAAACTGAAAAAGACAAGAATCACTTACTTTTAAAAAAATGAGAAGATGTTGTCTTATGCGGGGGGGGGGGGGGGGGGGGGAGGGGGAATGGAATTAACATTAGAGCAGGAATCAGGTGGCTATTGGCTGACCTTAAAACAGGGAGATGAGGGGCGAGGGCTATAGTTCAGTGGTGGAGTTCTTGCCTAGCATGTGTGAGGCACTGGGTTTGAGCCTCAGCACTGCATGTAAATACAATAAAGGTCCATCGATAAGTTTAAAAAAACAATAGGGAGATTAGCCACAATTTTTCTGGTCGACCCAGTATAAACATAAGGGTCCCTAAAAGTGGAAGAGGAAAGTGGAAAAGATGCTAATTCAGCTCACCTTCTTAGAAACTAATCAAACTAACCTTAATCAGCAGATCAGAACATTGAGAAGAAACTGCCACAACCTGAACTTCAAGTAATCCTGTTTTTTAAGGTTATCCCCAAAGAAGAGGAGGCCAGAATGTTTCAGAGTAAGAGCTCAACCCACCACTGTTGGTAATCAAGATGAGAAGGGAACACGGAGGCCTCTACAAGTTGGAAAAGAAACAGCCCCTCTCCCATAGACTCCAGTAAAGAACAGAGCCTGCTGATGCCCTTGGAGAAACCCATGTGTTAGACTTCTGACTTTCAAAACTGTAAGGTAATGCTGTTTTAAATCACTAAAATTGTGGAAATTCATCAGGGCAGCAATAGAAAACGAATACACTTCTTTATTTAATTGCATTCTCTGTATTGTAGCGCTATGATTTTTTTTTTACCATCCAAATATCATTTATTTTCGTCTCTTTCCCTAGGTAAGCAACACAATACCATAGAAAGAACAACGAACTATTATTTAAATATTGTGGGTTTTGAAACTTAGTAACTGATGTGTCTCCAATTTTACATGTCCTCCAGTTTCGTCAATTGTTAGTTTTCTAATTTGTAAAAAACAGCCTTGTAAAATATCTGCCCTCTCTGACTGGGATGCTTCAAATAATTAAAGAGATGATGTGCGTGAAATATAAAATCCAGTTATTCAGGAAAGAATATGCGCTACACACTGCTCAGTATGTTTTATTTGTAGTCTTTATTTAATCTCTTTAATGACATGTCAGTGATATACTATTTTTATTTTTCCACCCCTGAGGTAGAGACAAGTTAATACTCTGAAAACTAATTAAAAAGCATTAGAGATCACTAATCAATGGACATCATTGTAAGGATGGCCTTAGCCTAAGTAACTCCATTTTATTTTTTATTAAACTTTATTTTATGTATTTTATGTATTTTATGTGGTGCTGAGTATCAAACCCAGGGCCTTGCACATGCTAGGCGAGCACTCTACCACTGAGCCACAATCCCAGCCCCAAGCAACTCCATTTTAAAATAAACCTGTGGTCTCTTCAGGCACAAGTCCACAGAGCCAACCAATATGTCATAAGTCATAGCCTGATAAAAGAAGTCAATTTCTACAACACTGATAAAAGTCAGAGTGAAGTCACTTGATATAAAAATGTCATTTGCCTTAACCCTAATAAGAGTCAGAAGGGTAATACCAGGGCAGAAACCACCAGACCACAGGCCCTGACTCTAAGATGTGAGATGCCACTAAGAAACCTGGTAACAGTTGATAGGGGCTAAAAGGGTGAGCAGAAGCCCCAAAATTTAGTATAAATGATAGAACAAATGAACAGACATTCAGCTAGCCTACACTGATGCATACATGCCTGATGAGGACCTGGATTGACATCCCTACTTTTCTCATCATCTGCCTGATCCTCTGCATCATCCTCACCACCCTCAAACTCTACAGCAGCCTCTTGACCCTGTTGAGAACTGTAACTTCTCTTTACAACCGTCTTCTCAGCCAGTCATCAGCTCCCTACCAGAATCTGAAGCCTCTATCAGTTCCTGAGCTGGACGCTGCTGTCTGAGTGAGTGTGCATCTGCTGGACTTAAGACCTAAGACTTAAGACTTTAAATCTACCACTTAAGCTTAGCATGCAGAGGGAATGTCTGTACTAAGTCTGTCATGATTAAGAATGTTTGCAGTGCTTAGAGTTAACTTAGAATTGTTTGCTTTGAAAAGATTATGTCTGTTGCAGTGCCCAGCATTAAGGATTGTCATCTCTTGATTAAGAACCTATAGAGTGAAATTGAATTGAGTGGTTTTGAGTGAATAAAGCATTGAAAAGGGCATTAGTGCCTGAACATTCTTTCTCTCTCTCCCCTTGACTGCAGATGTCGCAATTTTGCCCATCACGACAATCATTCAGGAAGTCAATATACAATGAAGAAAAACATTTTTCTACCAATAAACTCCTGTAAATATCTTTTTTTTTCACTGAAGCATTGCTGATACTTTCAATATCTGTACCTTGTACATTTCCTTTATAGTTACTCTCTTCATTAATCTGTTCATTCATTCTATAAATATCAGTGAAGTCCGTATCATATGTCAGATACCATTCTAAGCATTTGAGATGGAATAGTGGATGACGCAAACGTGGCACCAGCTCAGCTGTTAAGTCAGTGTAGACTGTCGTGAGGGCTGTAAGATAGACAAGCAGTGACAATGAAATGTGGTCACTAGCATCACAGGATATGATTTGTAGGAAGACATGAGTGGCTCATCTAATGCCACTCTAAGAGGGGAGGGTCAGGCAGAGGAACTCATAAGATCTGAAGGCTAAGCAGGAGTTAGGCAAAAGAGGAGAGAACATTCTGGAAGAATACTCGTGACTTCAGTGTTTCGGCCTCGTCCTTATGTACACTGCCTTTTCTCAGTTCTCTGTCTCTTAACCTCAAATAGATCCTGCTTCAAGATTCATTACTGAAATATAATTTGATGTTAGTTCCTGATTTGAAACTCTCAAATACTTTATAATTAATAAGCCCCTTACCCATACCCCATTTATTATCAGATCTCATGTTTTATTAATACACTAATCAGTCAATATTGTTGCTTTAGACCACTTTAATTCCTTTCCAGTTAGAATATAGACCTCCTTAATTAGTTAACCATAATATAAATAAGAAGTGAAAAATAAACACACAAATGTTTTCTGTAGACTTCATTCATGTGGTTACCTTCTTTTGCCACTAGATGGTACTTGTATACCTGGGAGACACAAATGCTGATTAGGTTTACCTACTCTGGAAACTCACTTGACAATCAGAAGATCAGGAGATTACGAAAAAAACTGCCCAATCTAAACTTGTAAGTGATCCTAGTCCTCAAGTTTATCCTTAAAAATTAACACCATTCTTTTTCTTTTGATAAATATGACAGCAAGAATCAAATTACCTTTAAATTACCTTTAAATTCCCTTTAAATTACCTTTAAATTCCTGCCCACTTGTACCACCCCGCTCCCACCCATGCTTAATTTTTTATTTATTTTAATTTTCAATATCACCATCTTTCTAAAATCCTAGAAAAATGGGAATGGAACTGCTGGTTCTTTCTTGGAGGGCTTCTGCCTTCCCAGCTCCTTATCTAAGCATGATGCCCCTTTCTCCTTCCCCTCCAGCACCATCCCCTCCCTTGTTACTTCGGAAATCCCAATCTTTCTTTCTTTCTTTTTTTTTTTAACTGGGGATTGAACCTAGGGGCATTTAACCACTGAGCCACATCCCCAGCCCTTTTTATTTTTTTTATTTTGAGACAGGGTCTCACTAAGTTGCTTAGGGCCTCACTAAGCTGCCGAGGCTGGCTTTGAACCTGGGATCCTCCTGCTTCTATTCAATCATTCCTCAAGGCACATTTCAACTAGCAATTCTACCCCCAAGTTTTCACTGACTTTACAACCACTATAAAACTCTTTCATTCTTTTAATAACCTTAATAATTTGTTGAATAATAAATGTAACATGCATTATTCTTAAAAACTATATATATATATATATATATATATATATATATATATATATGCATCACTATAGCACTTAAAGACTTTCTACCTTATTATTTATGAACCTTGTTCAATATTTGTACTATGTAATGTTTGCCTCTTGTGGGCAGAGACTATTTTAGTCACCCATATATCCTGAAATATTAAACACAGTAATATTTATTGAACTGATTTTAATTGTAATACCCATAAGGCTACTGCCCCAAACTCTTAAGAAGCAAAAAATGAGATGATGATTCTTAGTGATATTCTCTTGTATAATTTGGATGAAATTCAATTAGCTACACATGTGAAACCAAATTATCTTTCTGCAGAAGATGTCAATCATGGCTTGCAACTCCTGCTTCTTCCAGTATGTATCTATAGTGGACATAGTACAAGTATTTTAAAATGCAAAGCTGAGCTTGAAATAGAGAAAGCAAAGACTTCAGATACCATAAATGAAGAAGAAACAAATTCAAAGTCACACTAGTAGGTGACAGAAGCTGAGATTTTATCCCCACTTAGGAGCAAAAGATGTCATCCTAAAGGCACTTCTGAGGAGCTGTCACTAACATTCCTGCTTATGAAGTAGGACCCTACAGAGGCCTTAACTTTTTGAAGCCTCAGGAAATTGCTGAGAAGCTGATCTTCTAACCCAATAGTCTAGGTCAAGTGGAGATGGAGTGATGGTTGCATGAAAATTGAAAGCTTCAACCAGTAGAAGTCCAATTTTATACTATCATTCAATAATAGAATCCCAAGATTAAAAACAGAGAAACTGCCAGGCCCCTGCAGAAGCAGTATAAAAAATCCTCCATGAGAATATTTGTACAACTCAGGACACAAATGAATGCCACAGAGTAAATCACTTTCATTAAACAAATAAAATTTGCAGACCATATAAGGAAACAATTCATCATAAGGCAGAGTAAGCAGACACACACACAAAAAAAAAAAAAAAAAAAAAAAAAACAGAAAAATCTGTGCTCCCCAAATCTATCTTTTAATAACTTGAGTTAATAAAACAATCTGAAAATGACTACCAAAAAAAATTCATAAAATGATTAAAAGCAAAAAAAGGAATAAAAATTAAAGGACAAGATAAGGTGAAAAATATAGAAACATTTTAAAAAGAGTGTTGATTCATCAGTAGTCTTCACAAATATTTATTAAACATCTACAAAGTTCTAAAACTGTTCTAGGCACTAGAGATAAAAGGATGAGTAAGACACAAAAATTTTCTACTATCATTTTATTTTCACATTAGAATTTTATTTTCTAGAATATTATTTATAAATAAAATAATAATAATATGAAAATAAAATTATTTTCAATAGAAAATAAAATAAAAACTCAACAGATGATTTAGACAAATGGAATAGATACAACGGAAGAGATAATTGCCAAACTGGAAAACATATCTGAGGAAATCACCCATAGTATAGCAAAGATGATTTAAAAATGGAGAGTAGAAAAGTGAAGTTATCTTATTTCCCTAAGGGTTTAATAAGAAGATCCAACACATATTTAATAGGCAATCCCACTGAAACAGAATAAATAATGGAGGGGAGGCACTCTTCAAAGAGAAAATGACAGAGAATTCCTCCAAAATAAAGACATGACCAATGGAAAAATACAATATATCCCTAACAGGATAAACTTTTTAATAAAGAAGTCAATATCTAGATACTTGTATTTAAAACTAAAGAGCACCAAAAACAAGGAAAATGCTACAGCTGAAAAATAAGGAATACCCATGAGAAAACAAAAATAAGACAAGAGAAATCTTGCCAGGAAAAATAAAGATTGAAATAAAATTTTAAAGGCTCTCTGAAAATTCTATTCTCAGCTAAATCGTCATTCAAAGTGAGAATGAATAGAAGACATTTTCAGACGAAAACCAATAGAGTTAACCATTCACAGATTTAGGCTGATAGAACTACAGACAGATATACTTTAGAGAAAGAGAGGAATTGAGCTGGGTGTGATGGCAATGCCAGTAATTCCAGCTACTAGGGATTCTAAGGAAGGAGGATCCCAGGTTCAAGGTCAGCTTGAACAACTTTGGAAGACCTTGTCTCAAAATAAGGAATAAAAAAAGGACTGGGGATGTAACTCAGTTGTAAAGTTTCCATTCATTCCCTGGTAACAAAAAATAAAAAGCAGGGGTATTGGGTGAGGGGGGAAAAAAAATAAGGTATAAGGAGAAATGAAGAAACTGATTAAAATGTTGGGGAAACCAAGTAAATATTGAAATATAAATAATACATTATAACCAAGAAAGTTAAAATACTGAAACACGAAACAAGTCAGAGTTCAGACATACTGTTTCTAAATCTATTTTTTAAGAAAAACTATAGTTATTAATTTTAGATATATTGTAAAATCAAGTATGCATGTTAAAAATTTTAAGAGTAATGATTTGCATGTGAGTTGCTGAATCATTGAAAAATATTTGATTCTGAAGTAGAAATGAAACAGAGATGATTAAGAGATACATAGCCTAGGCATGTTGGTGCAGGCCTCTGATCCCCAGCTACTTGGGAGGCTGAGACAGGAGAATGGCAAGCTTGAGGTCACCCTGGGCAACTTAGTGAGATTCTGTCTCAAAAAATAAAAGGGACTGGAGCTGTAGTTCAGTGGTAGATCACTCCTGGGTTCAATCCCCAATAACACATGGAGAGAGAGAGAGAGAGAGAGAGAGAGAGAGAGAGAGAGAGAGAGAGAGAGAGAGAAGGCAAGAAGCAAGATGAAGAGAGAGAGAGATAGACAGACAGACAGACTTAAATACAAACCGGTCAGATCACATCGGTAATTGAATGCACAGAGAGGCAGGATGAAGAACCTTGTAAGCACTAAATACTCTGAGACAGAGGGGCACCATATAATCATGAGGACCCACTTTGGTCCTGTGTGCCCTCAAGACAGTTGGATTAATATTCATGAATGCTCAGCAAGGGATCTGTGTTGATTTACATCCATAGGCAGGATTTCCAGTCCCTGAACCTTTCTGGGAGAGAAAAATACAAACAAGCACCTTCTGTGTGTTGAACCTTCTTAGCTCACCTTCAACTCTAGTCATCATAACCACAATATTAGCGGGAAAAATGATACAGAAAATAGGAAAGAAGATAAAAGAAAATTTGGTGATTTCATATATCCAGTAATTTGATTCTTCGATACTCGTTGTAGCCTTCCCTAGGTATATTATTAATATTCTGTTTCTTTCCCCTTGCTTCTTGCTGTGTATGTCATATGTTTTAAATAAACAGTGTAATTTCAGCATCTTACTTTGGATTGTGAACTTGTCTAGGCTACCCCGCTGAAGTAGATTTGAACGCTACTATTGCATCAAGGCAATTTCTTGCTAACATACCACAAAAAAGGTAGAGATATAAGACTTGTAAATGTGTAAAAGAAGAAGCGAAGAAAGGACCAAAGGACAAACAAGGATTAAAAATTTTAAGAAGTAATATTTTAAAAATAAGTCAGACTTGAAGAATACCTTTTCCTTTATTTCAGGGTTGTATAACTGATTATTCTTTAGTTGCTTCCTCACATAAGTTTGTTATTTGCTGTATGCAATACTGGGTTAGAAAGGTTTCTAAAGTCACACCCAACTATTAAAACAACAGTATTTCACCTACCAGTAATGTCTGTCAAAGTCACTGGAAATGAGGAGAAATATTAGAAGCATGTATTTGTCTTTTTATTTTTAATTTTTTGTTTGTTCTTTTTTTAGTTACACATGACAGTAGAATGTATTTTGACATATTATACATACGTGGAGTATAACTTCCCATTCTTGTGGTTGCACATGATGCGGAGATCTTTGCCTTTCTTGATCCAAATTTTCAAAGCTTAAAAAATTACCACCAATTCTCAGAGCTTTAAAAATCAGCTATGCTTTCTTTTATATATGTGCATTTCAATTTGGTGCCTTTGTACCTAATTTTAATAATTTTATATATGTCTGGGGAAAAGTTACTTTATATGCCACCAATTCAAATATTCATATTTATAATATTCATAACTATGCCAAAATCACAAGGTAATATTTTTGTTACTTAAATAGAAAAAAAGTTTTAATGATATAACAAGCAAGAAATTTCAGAAAAAAGAAATTTTAATTGAACTCCACAAATGGTCATTCAGCTTCTATTGTGATATGTACAGGGCAATTTACTAGAGGTTTTAAAATTGAAACAGTATCCCTGCCCTCAAGAAACTCAAATGATAGGGAGATATGTGTGTGTGTAGCCAACTATAAAACAGTGTGGCATCAGCAGATCCTACATCTGGCTGGACATCAGGATTGTGAAAGCAGTTCTCATTTGTATATGTATTGCTAGTGACTGTCAGAACCTATCTGAGAAGAGTAAAAAAGAATCTCTAGGTTATGGAATCTGGAAATCTACAGATTTTAAAGGGCTTCCACATGATTTCTGATTTTGGCCGGATTTGAGAACCACTATGATAAATATTATATTATTAGTCCTTAGTAGAAAGGGTCGTGGGTTACTTTATAGCAGTATTTTTCATGACCCTAATTTTGAAGGAAAGGGGTATGACATGAGCACATTTTCTTGGAGAATAAACCTAACGAGGATAAACTGGCAAATTAGGACATTAATATAAAAAGAGCCCTGTCATGACAGAGGACTATTGAATGCATTTGATGCAAAGAGGAAACGGTGGTACTCAACATCCAAGATGTTGTGTGTGTGTGGAGGGAAGGACTAGTGAATACAGGATAGTAGCCTTTATAATTGGGCCATAAGACCATGTCTGATCCTTTTACTTTCTCTCCATTCCCAGCACAGTCTGAGGGCTGATGCCCAAGAGCTGCTGTTAAATTTGAAATTTTAATTTAAAAAAAAGAAAGAAAATCATATCTGTGCACATTTGTTTCCTAGATAGCTGAGCACTTTGAAGTCACTGCAGTATTTTTTTGCCATATTTTTATGTCATTTTCTATAAAAACAGTCTACTAGTCAGATGGTTAGTGTTCTAAGTGGGACTACCCGCATTATCAGTTTTTTTGGCGTGTAGATTTTTATTTTCTTCAAAGAATTTTTATTTTTCAAATTTATTTTTATGTTGTTTGATATTGTTATTAAAATAACTTAGTTATTATTTTACAAACTGAGGGCTGGGTTTGTGGCTGAGCTGGGGTTGTGGCTCAGCGGTAGAGCACTCGCCTAGCATGTGCGCGCCCTGGGTTGGATCCTCAGCACCACATAAAATCAATAAATAAAGGTATTGTGTCTAACTGCAACTAAAAAATAAATATTAAAAAAAAGAAAGAAAAAGAAAACAAACTGAGAGGGGGAAAATATAAAGAAACATTTTAATTCTCTATGTTCTGATACATGTGATGCAGCCTGTTATTTAGAAAAAGCTAATGGATGTGTTAAATACAAGTAGATGTATTGACCCCAAAATGTGCAACAATTCAAACACAACTAATATTTATTTCTTACTCAGACAGTTCAGAGGAATGTCCTGAGTGTTTATTGCCTAATTGGGAGACAGATGTTTAAAAAGCACAAAGACAAGGACAGGATTCTTTTTAACTACTAGCTTACAGGCTTTTTGTAAGCAATGGCTATGTGGCTGTTCCTAGACCTCAAGGACATATTGTTCTTAGCTGTGTAGCTCTTCCCAGCAATATCTCCAGAGAGAAGAGAGAACTCAGATCTTTAATAACAGTGGTCATGTTCTTTTTATTTAATATTTAGGAGAAATCAACCTTTCAAGGTATCTAAACCTGGCACTTGATAGAATTGTAATTTATTTTTTATTTTAAAAATTGCGGCGGCAGAGTGGGCGGGGTCGGCGGGTACTGGGTACTGAACCCAGGCCCCCACACATGCTGGGCAAGTATTCTGACACTGAGTTACATTACCACTCAGGGATTTGTAATTGAAAAAAATTTATTTTTTTTAACTCTATTGCTATTTGTCTTAAAAATTCTGGATATTTATATTCCCCACCAATTGTCCATTTTATCTAAATTAACTAATGCACTACCATAGACTTGTACAATATATTGTCAGATAATTATTTTAAATTTCAGTAGATTTCTAGCTACATCCATTTATTTCTTGAATTATAGTTCAGCTAACTAGTTGTTTATCTTATCTGTTAATGTTATCAATGAAAAATAATTGGATTTATTTATAAATTTTTCTGCATAGATATTTGGAGTATTGAGTTTTGCCTTTGTATTCAAACTGTTTAACAATAGTGGAAAAGTGATGTGCTTTCTAAGCACTCATTATTTAAAATTCGTTCCTTTGCCTTCACATATGATTCATACTTTAGCTTGGAGCAGAATTCATGGGTAACATCTCTTAGCCTGACAACTTTGTAGATACATACCCACACCCACACACACTCACTCACACAGAGTTTTTATTTTCTGAGCCATTTGGGAGTAAGTTGCATATATCATACTCTTTTGCCCCCTAAATACTGTGGTTATTTTCTAAGGACAATAGTAGTCTTGTCAACCAAGAATAAAATCAGCCTGGTCGAGAGAAGAAAGAAAATCATTTATTTGGGAACAGTTAGGATTGCAACCTGGGAGACACTGATGTAAGTACCTTGAATTGTGCTCCAAGGCTCAGAGAAAATGGTGATTTTATTCAAAAATAAAAGCACAAGAGAGTTGGTAGTTAAATCCTCTATTTGTCAAGGACACGTTAAATGGTCCTATAAGAAAGAATGGGGTGCAGTCTCAGTCTCTGGGTAGTTTAGTGGAAGGGGCCCATTGTATAGTAGATCAGCACAGGCTAGCCAACAATGTTTTAGAAGAAAGTCAGCTTGCAGTGGACATGTCTGTAGCCCTGTTTCAAAGTTCAGCTTACAGGTGGACATGGGTAAAGAAAAGAGGGACTGTAACATACCATGTCCTGGAATGCCCCCTTTCTCTTTCCAGAAACCTAGCCAAATTAAGGGAACACTGAGAGCAAGCCTGGGCCAGGATGTTCAGATACATATTATCTTGAAGGACACTGACTTTTCCTCATGCACACGGGGAACTATGGCAAGCTAATGTTATCTTTGGAAAGTTGCTTTGTGCTAGGACGGTTGCTCCTTGGAGTGCTGGTCAGACAAGCAAATTAAGCAAGCTAATGATGATGTCACTGCTTCTGCAGCCTAATATGTAAAATTCCTCTCTCAGTGGTGACAGGGGTGGAACTGAGGCTCTGTGGAAAGGACATGTATCACTTACTTGTCCAGCTAGTCACCATTGGACAAAATACCAGGAGGGAGAAGAGGCACTACTTGGCAAAGCACAGTGAGGGATGGAGGCACTTCTCTCCCTCAGTCTGTTACTACTGGGCCTTCCTCACAAGCATTTCTTAATAAAGCCTTATGCCTCATCTGTTATCTCCAGGTATTTTCTTTGGTCTCTCTGCAACCTAGCCCACTGGCATGGCACAACCGGGCTGCCAATGTGACAATGTGTGTAGAACCTGATCCAAAAAATTTGGCCTCCTGACTCTGTTTAAAGTGCCCTGAGCCAATGCTACCCCATTTGATATCCTTTTCTGACAGTCTCCAACACATATAATTATTAATTTGCTTATTTTCAATCTCTTCTATGAGAATATAGTTCCATAATGGCAGGAACTACTTCTTTCTTGATAATTGCTATTTTGCCCAGAATGCAGAATATTACTTTCATTTACAGAATGGAGATAGAAAAACCTTTTCTGTAAAAGGTTAGTGATACTGTATTTAAGGCTTTGCAGGCCAAAAGGAAAAATCAAGAAACTTATATAACAAGAGAGAAAACAAGTTTCCTCATTTTTAAGATTGTTGGAATTCAATATATAATGACACTTGAATATTTCTTTTTTTTTTTCTTGGCAATTCTGCTGAGCTAGATTAGAGGGAAGCTAAGAAGAGTAGACAACAAGGGTTTGGAAGCAGAAAATAGCCCAAAAAGTCGTTCTTCAGGGGAGAAGACAAGCAGGAGGAATACCAGAGAGAAGCTGTTGATAGCGGCCCCACAACATCTCCAGATCTAAGCAGGTACTGAAGGGTTCTCCTGGGACCAAGCTGACTTCAGAATGCTTTGAGTCAGTGGAAGTCTGGGATGGGGGATTTAGGAAAGAATTAAAATGTGTAAATGAAAGAGAAAAGGCAAAACGTGTGATGATTAGACCTGACCGCTAGAGCAACCACTCAACTCTACTATCGAATTCAACCACAGACAGTACATGCTGCATTCCAATCAAATCTTATTCCTGGACACTGAAATATGAATTTTGAATAGTTTTCATGTGCCACAAAACAACATTTTTTTCTTCACCACGAAAAATGCAAACACCAATTTTAGCCAGTGGGTTTTACAAAAGGATCTGGGCTGGATCCAACCCTTGGACGGCAGTTGTTTGTCAATCCACATAATAGATGCTCCAATGGAAGGAAGGAATCCAGGAAGTGCTAGAGGAAAATTTTTTTCTAAACTTGTAAAATTGTGAGTTATATACAAATAGACATTGAATATGTGAAAATTTTTGTTTAGTTCTTTGAGTAGTGGGGGAATCATTAGGATATTGTTAGGGAGGAGTTCAGGGATACCAAGATGGCCGAGGCAGAGTGCATGAAAAATGGTGCTAGAAGGACAAGACAGGGAGGTGTATCATGTCCCTGTTTTCTGTTTACAGTAAGTCCTGTTACCATAACAACTCCCCCCACGGGTTCAGTATTCTAAAATAACCAATGGGGGTAAAGTGGACAGTGTTCTAATTAGGGATTCTAAAGTAACCAGTGGGGAAAACTGGATAGTGCCCTAATCAGATATCATAAGGTAACCAACAGGAGCAAATGGGGTAAGGTCTTCAATCAGGTCCACATAGGAGAAAGACTGCTTCACAGCTCAGCATGTAAGATAAGAATTCTTAAACATCATGGCCTTGAGGCCACCTTTTCCACCACTCCACTCTACCTTACAAGGTTCTACTTTCACCTTCACCTTTGATAAATATGTGCTTTGCTTGGACTTCTATGTGCCTTGCTCAGTTCTTTGTTGGGGACACCAAGGACCTGGACCCCAACAATAATAATTTTACAAATACTTTTTAAAAAACTTTAAATAACACACACACACACACACACACACACACACACACACACACCAGGCATGCTGATGTAAATTTACTAATAAATGCAAAATTGGCCAATGTTCACAGGGTAATGATCAGTTATATTCTAGAGACAAGACTCACTGCCTTACCACAACTTTTTTACAACTTGCAAAGTTGTAAAACCTTTCAAAGTCATGGAGAGGCTCAGGACCCTCCATTAACAGCAACATTAGAAAAACTGGGACCACTCACCAGGCTTCTCAATTACAAAATCAAGCTTGATGAAATCATAAGCTGGTTGCAGAATATCAAACTGATACCTTATTGCTGCTTTACAGGGAATGCTAAAAATGATTTGCATCAGTTAGTTTATAAAATGTCATGACATCTCAATAATATGATGAACATAGAAACATCCCAGCACCTGTACCAGAAGAATACCTCTTGTATAGTCCTTAGAAGATGAAAAGACCTCCCATGTTTTTGGATAAGCAGAATTAATATTATCTAAATGGCCACACTACCAAAAGCAACATAAAGATTCCCATCCAAAACCATGACATTCTTTATAGGACTAGAAAAAAAAACAATTCTAAAACTCATTTTGGGAAAATAAAAGACTCACAGTAGCCAAAGTAATCCTGAGCAAGAAGAGTGATGCTGGAGGCATCACAATACTTAATCTCAAATTATACTGCAGAGCTAGAGTAACAAAAACAGCATGACATTGACACCCCAAACAGGTACAAAGACCAGTGGAATAGAATAGAAGACACAGAGACAAATCCACGTACTTACAGCCATGTGATACTTGACAAAGGTTCCAAAAATGCATATTGGAGAAAAGATAGCCTTTTAAACAAATATGCTGGGAAAACTGGATGTCTATTAGTAGATGAATGAAACCAGTTCCCTATCTCTTGCCTTGCACAAACATCGAATAAAAATGGATCGAAGACTGAAGAATTAGACCCAAAACTTTGCAATTGTAAAAAGAAAACATAGGGTCAATACTCCATCATATTGGTATAGGATCAGCTTCCTTAACAAGACCCCTAAAGCTCAAGAAATAAAGCCAAGAATCAATAAGTGAGATGGCCATCAAACTTAAAAGCTTCTGCATAGCAAAGGAGACAATTAAAATCATGGATGTTGTTAGGGAGGAGTTCATGGAGAATCAATAGGATGGAAGAAAATCTTTGCCAGCTGCTCCTCTGACAGGGGATTAATACCCAAAATATATAAAGAACTCAAAAAAACTTAATATCCCCCAAACAAATAACCTAATCCATAAATGGACAAAAGAACTAAAGAGAAATCTCTCAAAAGAAGAAATACAGTGGCCAACAAATATATGAAAAACATTCAACATCTCTAGCAATCAGGGAAATGTAAATCAAAACTCTACTAAGATTTCATCTCACTCTAACCAGAATGGCAATTATCAAGAACACAAACAATAATAAATGCTGGCAAGTATGTGGGGAAAATGGTAAACTCATACATTGTTGATGGAACTGCAAATTAGTACAACCACTCTGGAAAGCAGAATGGAGATTCCTCAAAAAAAAAAAAAAAAAAACCCAATTAGGAATGGAACCTTCATATGACCTAGGTTTTGTACTCCTTGATATTTATCTAAAAGAACTAAAATCAGAATACTATAATGATACACCCACTTCACTGTGTATAGCAGTACAATTCACAAGAGCCAAGTTATGCAATCAGCCTGGATGTCCATGACCAGATGAATTAAGAAAATGTGATACACACACACAAAATGGAGTTTTACTCAGCCACAAAGAAGAATGAAATTATGGCATCTGCCAGTAAATAGGTGTAAATGAAGAACATCAGGCTAAGTGAAATAAGCCAGACTTAGAAAAGGAAGGGTCAAATGTTTCTCTCAAATACAGAAGCTAGAGAGAAACAAGGGAAAGAAGGTGGATGAGGAGGGCTGATTGGATATCATAAAGATACAGAGACTATCAGAGGAGTAGAAGATCCAGAGGGAGGAAGAAGGGATTGAAAAGGGGAAGAAATGGAGAATGAATTTGACAAAATAGCATTAGGTGCATAAATAATACAGCACACAGAATTTCACCTTCATGTGTGTGTGGAAAGCACCAACCAAGGATGGGTAAATGGATGAGCAAGGGGAGGACCATTAGAGTGGAAGGAATTGTGGAAGGGAAGAGAACAGAGACTAAAATGAAGAGGGTCAGATTCCAAGCATGTATGATTTTTTCAAAATGAATCGAGCTATTATAAAAAAATATGATGCTGTAATGCACTTCCTGTGTGAGCCCAGCAAACTTTATGCAGGGTCAGAAATAATAAAATGTCTTTCAAGATACAGATTTGATTAACAGTCCCAACACATACTGTGATGTAATCCTGAGGACTACATCTCTCTCTCTCTCTCTCTCTCTCTCTCTCTCTCTCTCTCTCTCAGTTTCTTTATCTGTAAAATGATGATGATAATGATAACTATTTTATAGGACTGTTATAAGAATTAAATGAGGTAATTCAAGTGACAGGCTTAGTATAGAGCCTAGCACAAACTAATCACCCAATATTATTATTATTTGTCCTTTCGATCAGGGCCTACTAACCTTTAATTTGTCAAAGGCTTGTCAACATACATATTGTTCTGGACAGTCTTGATAAAGCGGAGTTTACTGTTTTAATATCACAGTTGTATATTATTAGAGAAAGTTCCCTCTTGGGGGTGGGGGATGAGGTAGGACCAAAGGAATAAAAAAATAGTTAAGAAGGAGACACAAAGGAAGAACTAGGGGGAAAATATTTGATTCAGAAGTTCCGCATACTTTTCCAAGCCTGTCACTCCCCAAGTCAGCCTCTCTTCCAGCCCAATAACTGAATTCCTGGGAAATCTGCAAATCTACCTGTGCACTGATAATTAACCCCCAAATAAATAGATTAAACACAGAGAGATATGATATCTTGGGGAACCTATAATTTAGGGAAACTTCCAGCACTATCTATTGATAGGATAATGAAGACCAGTCAGGAGTCTGAGACTGACCAGAACATCAGAAACAGTCTTGAGATCACTGCACTGATATCATTCCTACCTATCTTTCCATAATCACCCCTCACCAAGTTTCCTTTAAAGGAAGAACTGAGAATCCCAAATCCACGTTTCTCAGTCTTGAAGTAACCTGCATTCTCCCTCGAATGAGTACTCCTTGCTTTACCTCCAAAGCAGACCCTCTCCTGAGATTGTCCCTATTCTTCCTTGACTTTGTATTTATTTTCCTAAATAAACCTCTGTCTATGCCTGACTGGCAAGTGCTGAAATTCTTTTCTGTCACATATGCCAAGAACCCCACTGATCCTGAATCAAATTCTCCCTTCTCTCTGGGAACTCCTTGGACCTTTATTTGGAAACAACCTCTGTTCTCTTGACAGGGAGATACCAGTATATTCAGTTCTCTGTGTCCTGGGTAATGTGTAGTGATATGGAATTGGCATAGTTTGCCTAGGGTATCCTCTGTTGCTATCAATCAGAGGGGATACATTTTGGTCAACAGAAAGAGGAAGAACACCATCTACCTGAACTTCTGAAGGAATCAACATGTTCTTTGAATTATACACAAGCCTTTTCTAAAATTATCCATCAAAAGTATACAAACTTTATTTCCCAGTGTGCATTCAGCTTTATTAAATGCTAATATAAGGAAATATCATTTCCTATAAGACTTGGCATGTTTCAGACTACATTGGACACCAAGGAAGAATTCAATTTGAAACTAATTTCGTTGTAAATAAATTATGCACATTTGATCACACCTTCTCTTTTTAGGTATAAACTGAGATATTAAAGAAATTAGAATTGTATACCTACACTTCTAAACTGAGCAAAAAAAAAGTCAAGAATTTTTTTAGAGCCATAGAGGTATTTTTTTCTGAAATATAACATTTTTCCATATGAAGAACTGGCATTTTTATTCCATACCCTACCCGCTCATCACTGCCTAAATTATCATTCCAATTCCTCAACTCAGTGGTTTGTTGGTTTTTTTTTTCTTTCTTTCTTTCTATTTATGGTAGATGAAAACCAGCATAGAGGCCATAAAAATAACATTAAGATGCAAACTCAAAGACCATAAGAAAAACATTGTGGTCTAAGGACATTTCTGCCTGGATTTTCCATAAAACAAAAGTCTGTTAAGACCGACTTTTGAAATGTCTTTTGTTTGACATTGGATTGCCCTCTTTTGCCATTTGGTCAGTACAGGTGAATTTAATTTCCTCCTTTTTTTGTTCTGTTATCAACTCTGCAGGCCCCTCTTCTACAGAAAGTCAATCAGCTTTCAGAGGACCTAGTAAGAGAGAATGGCCTTTGAAATGCCAGAACGGGGAAAACAGCTTGAAAATGTTATGAGGCAAGACAGACTGACGTGAAAGATATTTTCATCTCCGCACACTTGGTGCCAACTCAGGGCAAAGTTAGCAAAAGAGTGCGTGATGTGCTGTAAAGTAATACTGAATGGAACAACAGGTGAGTCCAGAATGAAGTAAGAATGGAAAAGTGAGTCAGATCCAAAATCACTCCATTGTGAATTTGTCCTCACGATAATTGTCAATGGCATTGATTGGCAAATCTCTGTTACTATCTCACAGTAAAAGAATTGATACTATAAACATCTGCATTTTGTGGAGAGTACAGTAATTGTACTGTGCTCTTAGTATTTGGTACAAAACTTGGTGGGGAAGTGGAATCCAGTTCTTAATTCCAATCTATCTTAACAGCCACATATTTCTATTGCAAACTAAAGGATAACAAACTATTGTGCATGAAACATCAATTTAGGGTGCTTATTAAGAAAAAGAGTGTTTGTTAGCAAGAGTCTTATTAAAAATCACAATGAAGTTACTACGGGAGAGCGTATTTTCTGTTTCTGTGGCAATTTTTCTAGATTACTTTTTTCTAATGAACATCATTCTGACCAAAATAAGCAAGTGCTTTAAATTGGAGGGAACACATGGACTGGGGATACACCTCAGCGGTAGGGCACCTGCTTAGCATACCAGGGCTCTGGGTCCATTTATCTAGCACCTTAAAATAATTGGAGGGAGCCCATGTCAATTGATTATTATCATTTGATTATTGATTCTGTTTTTACAGGACTATCTGAAGGTTTTGGGACTATCTCAAGTTTTTAATTCTTACATTTTCATTTTCATAAATGTAAAAATAAAGATGATAAAATGTTTGAAAGTGTTTTTTTAAAAAAACCTGTTTGGGTTTGCTTTTTATTTATTTTGCTTTGGGAGTCCTGACTGGGAGCATCAAGATACAGTGGTATATTCAGGGAGTGATGCTACAAAAGCTGAATATTTTGATGAAACAAATTTTAGCAGTGGTGCACACCTGTAAGCCCAGTTACTTGAGAGGTTGAGGTAGGAGGATCCCCCTTTCCAGCCCAGTCTTCACAACTTAGGGAGATTCCATCACAAAACAATAGAAAGGGCTGGGGATATAACTCAGTGGTAGAGTACTCCTGAGTTCAATCCCTAGTACCACAGAAAGAATATGTTTGAGTGTGTGTGCACATGTGTGTGTATAGAGAGAGAGAAGAGAGAGAGAGAGAAAGAGAGAGAGAGAGAAAATTGGTGAGGGTCCAAGGCCAGAGGGCTCCATATGTATCGTTGGAGTAGTTTATATTGAAAACACCTTTCTTAAAAACTTTCTTGAAAGTGATATGTAAATAGGTGTCAAACTTTTGACATGTTTATATAAGCCTGCTTAGGCTTTCATAACAAAATATCATAGACTGGATTGGGGTGGGGGGGCTTAAACAGAAACTTATTTCTCGAAGTTCTGGAGGCTGGGAGCCCAAGATCGGAGTGCCAGAGGATTTGATTCCCAATGAGGGATTTCTTCCTGTCTTGTAGGTGGGTGCCTTCTTGGTGTATCTTCACTGGGCATTGCTGGGGAGGAGAGGGAGAAATGTTATTTCTCATTTGGTAAGTCTACAGTCTCATTAGATTCAGGCCCCACCCTTTTAACCTAATCGCCTAATGATCCCATCTCCAGATACAAGTCACATTGAGGGTTAAATCTCCAATATATGATTTTGGTGGAGGAAGGCAACACAATTCACTCCATAGCAACGTTCAGAGCCTTTGACCCATCATTCAACTTCTAGCAATTTATCCCACGTGTGCGGCATGAGGTGCAGGTGGGAGTGAAGGAAGGTAACTGGAGTGTGGCTCCAAATGGAAGCTTACGTATATTCATCATTATGATCATGTTGTTGTTATTACTTTGAGAGCTGGAGCCTTGCTATGTTGCCCAGTCTGTTCTCCAATGCCTGAGCGTAATTGATCCTCCTGCCTCAGCCTTCCAAGTAGCTGGGACTACATGTGTGTCACTGTCCCCGGCCATATTTTGTATCTATAATTCAAAGTAGAGAAACAAACACAATGTTCAAAAAATACTCATGATTGAGTGCATCGTGATACAAAAGAGACAGAAAATTAGATAACCAATAAAACTGTTCCTTTTTAGTTTTTGTTTTACCAGGGGAAAATGCATATAGTATATTTTTAAACACAAATAAACTGATGTATGTACAGTGATATCAACTATGTAAAACAAATGTATAGATACCTGGAGAAAAGCTTTAAGGAATATGTAATAAAATATTAGTGTTGATTATGTCTGGATATCAGGATTATATATTTTTTTTCAAATTTTCTATAAAAGGAATATAGTATGTTAAGAATACAAAAATATTTTTCAAAGTAAACTAACATGTAAATGTGGGGTACAGCCAAGACAAGAGGGAGAAATGCTTATTAACTAGGAAACCTACTGGGTATCATAAGGGTAAGACGAAATAAAGAATTTTATCATAACATGTCAGGTAAATAAATTTGGGTTTCCTTGTACTTTTAAACTCTCTTTTCCTATAAGCCACAAAGGGGCTTCCTTCTTTAATATGCCCAGAGATAAAATGTTAGAGTTAGAAAATTAAGGAGGAATGTTTCTGTTTCCTCCTAGTGGATTAGTTGAATGATAATATGTAAATCTAACCTAGCATGGGTTCTTTCAGATGGACCTGCTGAATGGAGCACACAAACAGCCACTTTTTATTTCACATCCATCATTTTATTATGATTTGCCTTATTTCCAACAGAGGGATCCTCAAGTGTTCTAGATAACCCAGTTCAATTTCAGGCATCAGTGAAAATAACAATGAATGGATCTTATGTGACTAAAGAAAGCTCCTTCCTACTCTCTACCTTTAATTTCCATGAAAATAAATCCACTCTTGTTGCAAAACAATTCTGCCTGATACTTAAATACAACTTATGTTATTGTGAACTGGTTTCTCTTTCAGATTACACCCTCCTTCTCATCTTCTCTAGTCCTTCTGTATGAACATATTTAGAAAACAAGTTATCAGTATTTGCAGGTGCAAGAGATATTTACAAGTATCTCATTTAAGCTGTAACTTTATAAGATTTAATAAGCAGTTTTTCTACTTTATTATTTAGTTATGAATCTTCTAGTGATGAATTATGTATGTTGACTTATTCCTAAACAGACATATAACAGAGACCTATTATGAGAGGGCCCTAAACTCAAGAGTTTGTAATTGTAATTTACCTTTCCATATCTCTATATAGTCAGCTAGCATTTTTTTTCCTGTTGTTGAATATTTAACGAAGTCAGTGCCAAAAAAGTCAGTAGTTTATCATTGGATCCAGGTTAACATAGTTAATAAAGGATTTTTCCATCTCATTTTCTCTAAATTTTCCATTTTCTCATTTCTTTCACTTTTATGGTTCAGGGCATAGTGTTGCAGAGGTTAGGGGGAAATCATAGAGTACACAGCTGTGGGAAGGTTCAGGTCTGTTTACAACCTCAGGTGTCTGCTGTCATCCATTGAGACATTAAGAGAGTATCATCCGTCACTTGGTGTCATGATTCTGCCCTGTGCCCCTGCTGTCATCTGCTGAGACTTACTCATCAATTATCTGGTCTGTCATTTACAGACTGCCAGTTCATGAAGCTCAACCTGTGCTCTTTCCATTCCATACAGGTTGGTGGACCTTCTTCCCTGCACCAGTTTGATGCCTTTTCCTGACAATAGGGTGTGCCCTGGTGCCATGTTGGAGTCAAGGAAGACACAGGCAGTGACCTTGGACCCTCTTTGCTCAGATTCCATAATGGCAGTATTCTTTGACACTCGCATATTGCTGGGTGGGAAATCTTCTGTAATCAGTTTGCCACATCCTTGAACTTCCCCTGTAATTGATGTGAGTCCTTTCTACTCTCAAGATTCCCAAGCCCAGAACATTATCATTATAATCCTCTCAGAAGCAAGTTATGGGGAAGACAGGAGAAAGCACCCTTCAAGGGCTCCCTCAAAGACATACCTTCTCCCTCAGTTTGGAGTGGGAAGCAATCAAGTTGAAGGTGGAGGACAAATAACTCTGACTATTCTCTATTTCCTATTTATTATTTATTCCATTTTTAAATTCAGAGACATTTGGAATTCCAGATGCTATTAGCTTTTGGAAAAATGAGGTCTGAAAACTAAATTTCTAGGTTTTCAAAAATATTTTCTTAGGAGGTAGCAATGCAGCTTGGTGGTAGAACACTTGCCTAGCACTTAGGTATAGATGGACACAATACCTTTATTTTATTTATTTATTTTTATGTGGTGTTGAGGATCAAACCCAGTGACTCACCTGTGCAAGGCAAGCACTCTACCACTGAGCTATAGCCCCAGCCCAGAACATCTTATTTGTATATTTCAAGAGCTTATTTTAGAGACCAAATGCCATGAAATGGACTTTTCCATCTCTATACTCAGTACATTTAGTTTCATACTGTAACTGACAGGGGATAGAAACAACCTCAATAAGTAAACTTTTATCTCTGGACCCAAGACCCCAATTCATTTGTTCAACCTATATTTATTGAGCACCTGATAGGTGCCAGGCGCTGTTCTAAACACTGAAACACATACTTCAAAGGAGAGAAATGCAGCTTAACACTATATTTATAAATTGAAACATTTTTAATCAGTGGTGACCTAGATCTATGTTGTACTAGCTTAATTCATCCGTGGGTGACAACTGGTAAAATGTTCTCAGGTGGAGGTAGGAAAGGACTATGGATGTTTCACCTTCAGAAGGAAATCATGAACTAGGTACAAAGGCAGAATCCCATTCGATTTCTATATCCACATCAGGTAAATTAGTGTAACAAATCCAACTCAGGCAAAGCCAGAGATTAATGAGCTAAAATCACACACCCAAAAAAAGAAAGAAACAAACAAAAACTCAAGCCAGTCATAAACTTAAGGTGAAACCAATGCATAAGGAAGTTTGAGATCCAGAGAAGAAAGTTGAAATTGGCATAATTCTCCAAGTTTGGATTTCAGTGTCCACCAAAACATCTCTATGGTGTGTCAGTGGACTTGAGCATGAATATTATGCAGTGATAACCTCTTTTGGTTTTTGCATTTTGAAAACAGTTATAAGCAATGCTATTTCAGGAACAAATTAAGTAATACCTTGTGCAGTTAGGTATTGAGGTATTAAGTTCCAAAGCATGTATATTTCTCTTTATGTTTTGTTTGGCTATGATCTATTCGCATGGTCTCAACTATTACCTCAATCAAAACAAATCACAGTCAGTAATACCAGTAACTCAAAAGGCTGAGTCAGGAAGATTGTAAGCTCAAGGCCAATGTGGGATCCTGCCTCCAAAAATAGAAAGAGCTAGTTGATGCCTGTCAATAAATGAATGGACCAAGAAAATGTGATATAGATACACAATGGAGTTTTACTTGGCTTTAAAGAAGAATATAACTATGGTATTTGCCAGTAAATGGATTAAATTGGAGTTAAGTAAGCCAGATCCAGAAAGTCTTTTCTCTCATATGTGGAAGCTAGAACAAAATGAGGGGACAAAAGGAATGTGGAGGGTAGAATAACATAAAGATAAAGGAAAATCAGTGGAATAGAAGGAGGTCAAGTGGGAGGGAGGAAAGATGGGAAAAGGGAGGAAAATCAGAATGAATTTAACAAAATCATGCTACATGCACTCATAAATATACCACAGTGAATTCCACCTTTAGGTACATCTAGAAAGCACCAATCAAAACCAAATACATAAACGTGTGAGAGGAAGATGAGTAGAGTAGATGAAGGACCATAGGGATCAGGAGAGGCGGGAAAGGCCAGGGCACCGAAGACTGAAATGGAGTACATCAAACTCCATGCATGTACAATTTTGTCAAAATGCATCCAACTATTGTGAGTAACTATAATGCACTAATAAAAGAAAAATGAATACAGTATTCAATTAAAAAAATAGAAAGGGTCGGGGATGGAGCTCAGCAGTAGTCTACTTGCCTAGAATGTGTGAGGCCCTGGGTTTGGTCCCCATCACATGCTGGGGGAAAAAAGACAATCATACATCTGTAATCTTTAAAACCCAGCCCAAATAAATGCCTGGACATGTCTTCCAAATACTAATGATGCATTATTAACCAGTTTCCCCCACTTTTCTCCCTGTTTGTTTTGCAGTGCTGGGATCTAACCCAGGACTGTGTACATGCCAACCAAGTGCTCCACCACTGAGTTACGCCCCCTGCTCCCCCTGATTGTTTGATATTTCAAACAGAAATCACCACTTTCCTGGTCATTCTTTACCACCAGTGATTTCTCTCTCTCTCTCTTTACAGCATTACCCATCACTACCACCCCTGGCCAAGTCACCAGAATTCAAAACGATGGTAGAAGGGCTAGCCAAACATTTTTTTTTTAAATTACCCACAATGTAGATGATAATGCATTAGATCTACACTAGTTTCCTATATTACATATGTAAAATGTATATTGAATAAAATATATATTAATTGCCATTAGATGCATACTAGCCTACCCTAGTATAAATCAGTTTCATATAACAAGTGTAAAACCTTTGTAGAAATCCATCATCTGGCTTTTATCTGAGTTCCATAAATAACAAGACTGCTATATAAATAGTTGTTTGTAAAAAACATTTGTTTTATATAAACACATACCCACACTTCCACTAAAAATACATAAATTTCCCTACTGACTCTTTCCTATAGTTTTGGATGTGGTAGATTATAATTTCACATCATATTAACACAAACACAAGAAAACAGTTTACAAATAAAGTCTGAAATTGATTTTAACACTTTGCATAGAAATTCCATTTGTACTTGGTCATGCCATCCTCTGCTAGGGGAAGGAGGTTAAGTGTGCTGTTAAATCTAAAGGGCTGAGATTAGTGGAAACCAGACTAGTTTCCTGGAACACCTGTGCTGAATGTAGAAGAGCGTGTCCAGGGCAGAGAGCACCAACAGACTCCATGGTTCAGTCATGAAAGAAGAATCAGAAGCCATACTAGCTCCATACTTGGTCACAGCCTAGAGCAGCACTGCCCCCTATGGGTGGTTATAAGAGGGCTTGTCAGGATTTGTGGAGCTAGAGACCATGAATTCCTGAAGCTGAGACAGCCCAGCTGTATTGATTGTCTGATGTGTTTGGTTGAAGGGAGGAGTTGCTTGGCCACATTAGCATCTGTAGTAAAATAAATGAGTTCCTCTAAGGTCTATGTTTGGTCCATGGCTGCGACTGCAAATTCCTGGGTGAACCATCACAGTGCTACCTGGGAGATATACTAATGGCCCCAGACTTGAGAAATTCATAATCACAAAGTGATTTTGAGCATCTAAGCCACAGAAAACTACCAACCACATTGCTTGCAGGTATCATACATGACCAGGTAGACCATCCTACCTATGCCCAGGGCTACAAAGGATTTGCCTTCACAATGGTTCTCAGAGTAGGCTGAGCCAACCCACATTCCAAGTTTCATAGTTGTTAAGTCTAGGACCTGATAAATGTGACTACATCCCTGTAGTGGATCACAGTTTCAAATTGGGCCACACCATTTCCTCTGTACTTCCCTTCTGTTCACAAGTAAGAACAAGAAATATTGTTTGCCAGAAGTATCTTGATTCAATTCAATTTGATTCATTCATATTTTCAACAAATATTTAGTAAATGTTGTCTCATCATCCTAAATTTGGAATGCCTATACAACCTAAGTATAGTATATAACATATATGATAATGTAATAATATTAATTTATATAATATATAAGCTGTAGATTATGATTTTTAATCTATTTTTTTCAATATTTTATTTTTTAGTTATAGTTGGACTCAATACCTTTATTTTATTTATTTATTTTTATGTGGTGCTGAGGATCGAATCCAGGACCTCACATGTGCTAGGCGAGTGCTCTACCTCTGAGCTACAACCCCAGCCCATCTAATCTATTTTAATGCACCTGTGTCAATTTCATTGAAATATTCACAGAATCGAAAACTTGAAACTTGATGGGTTAAGTACATACATGTGCCAAGCACTGTAGGAGGTGCTAAAGATTCAGCACACAGACAGACACATACACACAAACACAATACACAATTCCTGTGAAGGAGAGAGAAAAATAAACAAGACAAAAAGTAAAACACGAAATTTGCTTTTACCCTATTGGAAGGAGGAAAAAAATTCAGCTGAGAAGGGTGATGCTATAGTCTGAATACTTGCCTTCCAATTTTTTTAATTTTTAAGTTTTCTTGTAGTACTGCGGATTGAACCCAGGGGCGCTCTACCACTGAGTTGTATCCTCAGCCCTTTTAGTTTTTGAGACAGTCTCACTGAGTTGCCCAGGCTGGCCTCAAATTTGTGTACCTCCTGCTTCAGCCTCCTGAGGTTGCTAGGATAAGAGGTGTGCACCACTGTACCCACAAATTCAAGTTGTTACAACTTAATTTTCACTGTGGTGGTATTGAGAAGTATCTCCTTCGGGGAAGTGATTACATCTTGAAGGGTTCTACCCTCGTGATGGATCAGTGCCTTATAAAAGTGGTGGACCAGGGCTGTGGGTATGTAGCCCAGTTGTAGAGCACTTTCTTAGCATGCAAACTGCCCTGGGTTCAATGTTCAATTCCCAGAACAAAACAAAACACACACACACACACACACACACACACACACACACACACATACACACGAGGGCGGGGGAGAAGGAAAGAAAAGAAAAATTGCTGGATAGAACTAGTTAAGGCTCTTTTGCTCCCCACTCTTCCACAGGTGAGAACACAAGAGTCTTCCCCTTTGTCCCTACCCCCTTCTGCCATGAGAAGAGGCTGATGATGGAACAGGGCCTCATGGAACCTTAGCAGTGTTTGGATCTTGAAACCCTAACCTCCAGAACAGTGAGAGATAAATTTCCATTATACAGAGTTAACCTGTCTGTGGAATTTTCTTAGAACAAAGGGACAAAGACAAGGGATATAGCATGTTGGGGAAGCAGGAGTCTAAATTTTGGATGGGATAGCTAAGGAAGGTGTAATTAAAAGTGAGTGAAGACCTGGAGGAGGCGAGGGAGCCTGCTGCTGTGTGGATTTCAGGGGATGACATTCCCAGCAGGCTGAACAGTAATTGTGAAGGTCCTGGAAGGTGCACATCTGTTTTGCTCCAGGAACAGCAAGCAGGGAAGAGGGACTGGGAAGTATTGAGTGATGGAAAGAATGAGAATGAGGTCAGACAGGTAATGAAGTGGGGGCAAGATAGGGCTTTGTATCAGACCCCTCTCGAACTGCACCTCACATGCTATCGGCCATCCTTTTACTCCAGCCACTACCTGGGCAACAGCTACACAGGTACAATACCATAGCACCTCTCTCTGGCTTCTCAACACCTGCCACCACCACTACATGGAATACCTGCATGAACCCACAGCCCTGTGCATGCCAGAAGTCTTTATGGAGGATGAGAACCACCAGTTAAATACTTCCTTCTATCCTTAGAAGGACAATTATATGGAGATAAACAGTGCACTATTATAGTATACTATAATAACAGTATCCTTTTATTATAACTAAGTGCTTCAGGCAGCTAACTTTATAAAGAAAAGAGGTTTATTTAGCTCACAGTTCTAGAAGTTGAAAATCCAAGATTGGGTGGCCCATTAATGTGTCCTCTGGTGAAGGGCCTAATAGTGTATGTCACCTTGGCAAGAGTGTGGGCAGGAGCAAGAGGTCACCAGAGAGGAAGGTGGAGAGAGATTTAGAGTGAGGCTCAGGCTTTTGTAACAATTTGCTCTCTCAAGAACTCAATCCAAGAGGCCAGCATTCCCATCTGAATGCAGCACCCCCAATGACTTAAGCACCTCCCACCCACTAGGCCCTGCCTCTTAAAGGTACCACTACCACCTTGAAGATCAAGCCACCAACACAAGAAACCTTGGGGGGCAAACCACCCCCAAATCATAGCACACACAGAGCTTGTCAAGTCTCCTCAGAGGAATCCAGCTCCAATTTTCCCCCTCAGTTCAATGATACCCACTTGGGTTTCCTTTCCTCTCTCTTCGTTTCACTTTTCAAACCATCCTGATTTGGGGATGATTTTCAACAACAAAATCTGCACACAGCTTTTATTCCAGGATCTTCTGTGGAAGTGACTACTTGAAGGTTCGGGAAGGACTCTGGTTTTGACTCAGAGTGAGATGGAAGCCTTTGCAGAACTTTTGCACAGACATGAGCTCATTGGTTTCTACTTGGAAAGGATGATTCTGGTCTACTGGTTTGAAAACAGACAGACCGCCTTCCAAAGGGAAAATCAGCAAGACCAGTGAAGCAGTCGCAATGATCCAAATGAGAGATGATTATGATGATGATGATGATGCCTTGGACCAAGATGGCGGCTGTGGAGGTGGCTGTAAGTGTCAATTCTGGATCAGTGTTAAAGGTGAAGCCTGTAGAATTGTCCATGCCTAGGATATGGGTTAGTGCTATAGAGTGAATGTGTACCCTCAAAATTCCTAAGATGAAACTCTGATTTCAGTGTGGGCATGGTATGAGGAGATGGGGTCTTTGGGAAGCGATTATGTTATGATAACCGAGTCCTCATGAGTGGATTAATGCCCTTGAGGAGCTGGGGCCAGAGTTCCCCTCTTGTCATCTGAGGATACAATGAGAAAATGACTATGGAGAGCCAGGAACTGAGTCCTCACCAGACACTGAATCTGCAGGTACATTGATCTTGGACTTCCAGTCTCTAGAACTGGAAGAAACAAATGTCTATGGTTTATGCTGAGAGCCATTGCCAAGTAGGAATGACGCATGGCAATTTCTTTGTCAGCCTACCCCATGTTGCTTAGAGGAAGGACTCTCCATTGTGGAAATGGACTTGCCTTTGGACCCAAGTCATTTGCAGTGACATTGCATGTATGTTTGAGTAAGGTGACCCTGCTCAAGGACCAGGGTGGATCCGGGTTTAGGGAGGATCCTGCTGGATTAGGGTGGGTCCAGGTTTAGGGTGTATCCTGCTGGGAATAGGGCATATCCTGCTGCCTCAAGCGCCCACCCGCTCCTTGAGTTCCTGTTGAGTTCTCGAGGGATTCAGAGAGTATTTGGGATGCAGAGCCCAGTGGAAGTGTGGATTTTGCCCAGAACGTGCGTGTAGAGTGCCGGTGACAGTTCGGGAATAAAGAGTTGCTGTTTGAATCTACAAGGCTGTGAGTGGCTCGTGATTTTGTGCCCAGCCAGACTGCGGCAGGTTTAAGCCACTGAGTCTGTGGAATTTTGTTGTAGCATCCTGAGTGGACTAAGACTCTATATTATATTCTCAAAGCACACTTTGCGTTATTGTCATTGGGCATTATTTTAATGATAGTGAAATAGGCTGGGGCCTGGACAAAACCAGACAGAAATTCCTTAAGTAACAAAGTGCTTGAGTTGTCTTTCAAGAAAAGCCTCCAGAAGCTACTCGAGGACAGTTTGAAACTGGTTTCTCAAGAATGGACATGCACAGAAGAAGCCAGTTCCTCTGGTCAATGACCTTTTGACACCACGTGCTCAAAATTCCCTTCACAAGAACATGAGACCTCCCCCCGTCAAAAAAGAAACATGCACTTTATAAAGAGGTATAATAACTGTCTACACCCAGGTAAGAAAACCGTATCTCAACACCCGCTGCCCACCATTCAATCAGTAAGCACTTTCTGTCCTCTCCTTCTCTGTCAATTTCCCTGCTATCAACCTACTGGAAGGCAAACTTGAGCTCTGTTTTCCATCTCATGGCCCCTTTTCCAGTCATCTTGCAATAAAGTTCTCTCTTTTTGCCAAAACTGGTGTCATGGTTTTGGCTTCTCTGGGAATCAGATAGCGACCCCTTGTTTGCTATCAGCAATTTGAAAACTATTTTAATAAGAGTTTTTTTCCTTTCCTACAGACATCAAGTTTTCAATATAAGATTGAAATTATAGAATCTAAAACTTAATTTCATCCTGGAGGGAAGGCCCAGCAAAATGATGAGGACAGTGGGAAGATTCCCTCCTGTGATTTGGTTTTATCCAAATGCAAGATGTACCCAGAAAAAAAAAAAAAATTCTCCTTATAGTGAAAAAGTCTATGCCCTTGCCAATACAAAGGATTTCTCAAGCAAAGCATGTATTAGCACAAGGTCATGTGATCTCTGCTCCAAAGGGAGGTTGAGGTTGCACTACTCATTTTCCTTATTCACCAGGTATGGACCAGCCTGAAGGTCATGTAGGGAGTAAAGGATCTCTCTCCAATACGACTGTTGCCTGGTCAGTTTTTTACTTTAATCAAAGAAGAAAGGATAAAAAAGTAAATATGAAAAGTGCATTACAAAGAAAAGAAGAAATGGTTTTACAAAATCAGATTGGATGTTCTTAAATAAAACAAGGGACATAGGCAAGATAAGACCAAGGAACCAAGCTCCAAGACTCACTGTATCCAAGGTGACTTTGCTAATTTTCCGCAACAATAAGTTATGCTTTCTGGTTCTGTTGGTCATGCCAATCTGAATATCTGATCAGTGCATCTCCCGGACTTTTATACTTGTTTAAGCATTTAAATATCAAATAAAGCTGTACCAAGTCCCTGCATTTGAATCTCAGCAAACCTAACTAGCTAAGAAAAATCACTTCAATCTAATAAAAATGAGTTACATCTGAATCACATCAGAATATGACTTAATTTTTTAATTGATTAAATGTCAGGCACATCCTTAATTTGCTAAATCAGCTTTCACATGCATAATTGGAGTAATCTGTTGAATAACGTTTCTTTAAGGCAAGGGAATACATTGAATTAATTAAAAGGAAAATGTCACTTGATGAGAATGTCTCAAAAATGTCTCCTTGTGTAGGTACTGAGTCAAATAATCAGCTTAGTAAGACTTCACAGTTGGAGAACATACTCATAATTTAAAAATGACTATGATTATGTAATTAAGCAATGTCAGTCCATGATACTTGCCCTATTGAGAGAAAATTATGCTTGCTGACACTAAAACAGTCTCTGGTCTTATTCTGTTCTATGACCTTAGGGAATTTTTCTAACTGATGTTTGCTTCAGTTTATTTTGATCTTAGATGGGTAATTCATTAGGGTAATATATGTAAAGGTGATTTTCACACCCAGGTTTAAATTTTTTGATTCTATTTATTTTAGTAAGACTTCCAGAGAAAATTTGAGTTTCTCTGTTCTTCTCTTGACCCTGCTAGCAGTCAGCTCTGTGATTTGGGCAAATATTTAACCTTGGATTCTTTCATCTATAAAATGTGAGGCTTGATCTGGTAAAGTTCTAATATTCTGTGATCATTTGCTTTATTTAATGACCATCCCTTGGGCTGGGTGGGTAACTCAGTGACACATGAGGGCTTAAGTAGCCCACATGAGACCCCAAGTTCAATCTACTGAACTAACAGAAAGAAGACAGAGAGAAAAAGAAAGATCATCCTTTGTTTTCCAAAAATTCAAGACTTTGAAATGAACAGAGAGTACTTGGTGTCTGTCTAGAACAACCTTCAGGTTATATCCACCTGACAATATCTTTGAGCTATTTTAAAAATCCATAAGATAAAACACTGACAGTGATACTTGTTATTCTTACCCATAGAAATGCAAATTGTGCCTACTGAGCTGCCATCTGTCATTACCTTTGGATAGTAACCTGCTTTACCTCTACTTGTAATTCATCTCAGCAATCCCAACTACTTATTTACATAGCTCTTTAAATTCTCCTTTGAATCAGATATAGAATCTTCTTGGTTTCCTTATTAACTAAGAAGTTAAATAATATCTTGGATATGTATTCATTTTATATTTGTATTAGAGTCATAATTTTGGCCTTTAAAAAATTAACTTTGGGACCAGGGGTGGTGGCGCAAACCTATAATCCCAGGTTTGGGACTCAGGAGGCTAAGACAGGAGGATTGCGGGTTCAAAGTCAGCCTCAGCAACTTAGCAAGGCCCTAAGAAACTTAGGGAGATGATGTCTCAAAATAAAAATAAAAAAGACTGGGGATGTGACTCAGTGGTTAAGCGTCCAATCCCTGATTTATAAAAAAAAAAAAAAAATCCTTGGGCTGGGGTGTAGCTTATTGGTAGAGCACTTGCCTAGAATGTGTGAAGGTGCTCTGGGTTCAATCTCCAGCACTGCATTAAAAAAAAAAAAATCCTTTAATTTATCCAAATCACTAGCTTACTTTGAGGATGAAATAAGATGATGAATATTAAGTACTTGGTATAGTGCCTGAGACACAAAGATGATAATTATAATTCATATAATTGTGGTATAAATATGCAAATATTGATGTGTTAAAAAACATGCTTTGATTTCACATCAAATTATTCTGAAATCCATGCGGAGTCCAGCAGAGATGTAGTTGCCACATGGAATGCCCAGGGACACAGAGGCTCAAGGAGCCACCTCTTCGCTGCTCATCTGTCTGCCACCTACAGAGATCGCCCACTTGCTGAAGATTCATTAATAATATGACTTTTGTCACCGTGGGGAGAGATATAAGAAAGGGCAAGTGAAAGAGTCAAAATAAGGGAGTCGGGAGCTGGGGGTGCCTCTCAGTGGTGGAGTGTGTGCTTAGAATACATGGAGCCCTGCGTCCAATCTTCAGCATTTTTACTGAAAAAAATTAGGTAGAGATAAAAATAAGGGAGTCAGAATGAATTTAGAATCCTTATTTTTTGCCCACCTATCCTGTTCTGCCATCTCAATAGATAGACCTTGCAATGCAGAGAAGTGAAGGATATCTTATTTATGAATGCATTTCTACATCACCCCATTGAGTAAAGTAATCGGAACTGGCTCGGGTTAGACATACAGTTTGGATAAATAGAAAATATTCCTGATTGCAAGCTCATTGCACACTGCCACAGGTCTCCTGGGGACAAGATTGCCTCCATCAGTATACATGAAATAGGTTGCTGAGAAGATTAAGTGAGAAGGGTGAAGGTGGCCATAGAAATGTCTGCCCAGAAATTCTCTCCTCTGTACCATGATGAGGAAGAAAGCAAGCAAACAAATAAATTCAATGCACATTTATTAAATACCATGCACCAAGTACTATTTTAGCCAGAGAATTCTCTGCTTTCATGAGGCTCACCTTGGGAGGGAGTGAGGAGCAAAGCAGGAGAGGCAGAGAGGAAATGCAATAAAGCAGTAAATGATACGATGTGTTAGAAAATGACAGGTGCTGTGCAGAAAAATGAAAACAATAAGCAGGAAAAGCCCAGGTCTGCAGTTTTCAGTAGCTTGGTCAGAGGTCACTCTGAGGAGATATTCCAGCAAAAGAAGAAGCAAGCCCCGGGGACATGAGGTGGGGTGGTGGGGAGAGGAGAGAGTTCCAGGTAGAAGACCCTGAGGCAGATAAACACCAAGGCTTGGGGGATAACAAAGAGGCCAGGTGGCCTCTGCAGAATGTGCAAGGTCAAGAGAGTGGACAAGGTCAGGGAGGTAATGGGATAAGGGTGGAGGCAGCTCTACATGGGCCCAGTGAGCCCAATAAGGTGTTTGACTCTTACTCAAAAAGGGGGGGAGTCCCTGGAGAATTTTAAACAATGCAGTGATATGGCCTGATTTAATTTTGTTTTAATGATGATGATGATGGTGATGATTTTATGGCCTCCCACATGCTAGGCAAGTGCTCTACCACTGAGCCACATCCCCCAAACCCTCTGATTTGAATTTTTTTTTAAAGGATCACCAGGGGGGCAAACAAAAAGCCTCAACAGCTGCAGTTCAACAGTAAAAGGGTCAATAAAGAAAGTAATGGCAGTTTGTAGAGAGAGACAGAAGTGCAAATCCTGACCCTATGACTCTCCAAAGCCATACTGAAAAAAAAAAAATTGACAAAGCTTCCAGCGCCACACTCTCAGTGGGGGGAAATGATACAAAGGGTAAATGTAACCCCTGGTGTCCTATGGAAGAAGAGTGAAGAAATCGATGGAACTGTATCAAAGCAAACCCAAGTTCCAGACAGAGCCACTCAAATCTGAGCGAGAGCTTGTTGATAGCTATGCACCTATCCTACAGTGGGGGAGAGTGAGAGGGAAGGAAACCTGCAAGAGGCCACGAGACCCTTTATACAAAAGCACATCTCAACAGAATAAAAGGGCTGCTATTTGCCTAAATAAGTCAGTACTTATAATACAAATTTTTTAAAAATTAGAACTAGTCAGGCATGGTGGCGTACGCCTGTAATCCCTGCAGCTCAGGAGGCTGAGGCAGGAGGATCGCAAGTTTAAAGCCAGCCTCAGCAACTTAGCAAGGTCCTAAGCGATTCAAGGAGACCCTGTCTCTAAATAAAATACCAAATATGGCCTAGAGATATGGCTCAGTGGTTAAGCACTCCTGGGTTCAATCCCTGTAAAAAAAAAAATTTAGAAATAGCAATGGACATAGAGAAAAGATTTATTGACATACAGAAAAGACTAAGTAATCAGAGTGAATGCACATAAAAAATAGAAAGGGAATAAAGCAATAAGTAAGTTCCAGAACACAGACCAAGACCTATCAGCTGATACTGAATAAGTATTTAAAAATCTAATTCAAGAGACTATCCTATAAACAAAGAAAAAAACCTGTGTCTAATTTAAAAGAACATCCTTCCCCGCCCCCCCCCCCCAAAGTTTGATAGAGAACGCTCAAATCCAGCATGATTACTGAATCTCAATGATTGGGGAGTTCTCTAAACATCAAGGCAGAAAGAGCAAATTGCCCTCAAGAGAGGAGAAATAAAGCTGGTGTTAGACTTTATTTCTCCCTTCAAACTCAGGGTCTTGTGCATGCTAGGTAGCGCTCTGCCACTGAGCTCTATTACAACACCCAGTTCCATGGATTTCTTTACACCAGTTATCTCAAGAGTCCAGAGATAACGAAGCAAAGTCGACCCACATGGCTGTTTAAAGTGGGATCCACAGATAGGTAGCCTAGGAAACTTGCTAAACATGTAGACTTTCAGGCCCAACGTCAGACCTACTGAATCTACTTTTGTTATTGTTTGTTTTGAGGCAGGGTCTTGCCATGTTGCCTAGGCTGGTCTCAAACTCCTGGGATCAAGCAATCGACTCCTGTCTCAGCTTCCAGAATAGCTGGGACTACAGGTGCGTGCCACCATGCCCATCTAGCAACCACATTTTAACATGTGTCTAGTTCATTTCTATGCACAGCCAAGTTTGAGTATCTACACACGGCACTTATGGAAAGAAGATATTACTAGAAATGCATTGCATTTTGCAGTTGCTATGTGATTCCATTTATAAGGTCATATCTCAAATATGAAATTACTTAGGGAATTAGACCTATGACCTCTTCTGAATGATTGACAATAAGATTCAGATGTTACGAAAAAGAATTCAGGAACAAAAAAGCAAGAAGTGAAAGTATGGTTTTAACTGAATCCATCTGAACACAGAACAGCAGTTATGAGAAATAGAGTCAAAGAAATGGATGTGAATTCAATAACCCTGGATGATGTAAAACTGAGTAACTCATAATGGGGATGGTGGGAGGATGAATATTCCAATCTTTAACAAAAGACAGTCCATGAATACTGCCCAAAATTGAAACATAATGTTTTAAAATAGTAGAATTACATAGCATAGGTGAGACCTTGAACCCAGGTACTGTGAATGAAAAAACACTACCTCCCCCCATAAAAAAAAATGAACAAAATAATAACAGCAGAATGACTCAAGTATCTTAATGCTTTTGTTTACACCTGTGACTTCTTTTTTAAAAAACCTAACCTTACAGACATATTTTAGGAAATGAGTTCTTCTGTGGTACAAAGACATGTGAAGTTCAACAATTTCTTCAATTTCACTTCCTTTTATTTTTCTTCCACTGAATTAAAGAAATTTTAACATTTTAATGACAATAGTATTTCTAGTTTTTTTTTTTTTTTACAGAAGTATTTTATCTCTCTCTTTATCCACCCAGCACAAATTCTTTATCTGTACATATGCAAACAAAGTTGCATATTCATTAGTGGTGTCTCAAGTGGTGTTTAATGCTGGCAACTCAAGTATTGAAATGTTCATATTTTTAATATTTCGTCCTTGTTTAAATTACTTCAAAAGAGCACATATAATTTTAAATATATGTATAGCAAAACAAACATGAAAGGACATAAATAGTAGTTAACTGTAGGTGGCAGACATAAAGTTCGTTATTTTTTGCTTTGGAAATTTATGTACTTTCTATTTGAAAAATTTTTCTTAATCAAGCTTTATGTTAGAACGCCAAAGCCATTATTTTTACCTCCAGAATATATTTGCTCAGTCCTCATATTTGGGGTTCAGTTTCATGGCTTACGTAGAGGCATGCATAGGCAGAAATCAAGGACTAAAGTACACTTAGAAAGAACCTTCCTCCCCTATCGTATCTGAGACTTTCCAAAGAATGCACTTTCAGTTTAAAGATAAAATACAGAGGACTTCCCCAGGGTCCCTCTGTTAGGGTTGCCTTGGCCTTCAAGAGAAGTAAATGGAATAGGGATAAAATTACTGTTCTTGACAAGATAAGGACATAGATCAGCAGTTCTGCATGCTGGGTGTGCCCTGCCAAGATAGGCCAAGGAATCCCACACCTTGAACTTGGTTTGAAGTGGCTCACATCTGTTAATTTACTCAAGTACTGGCAGACACAAATGGCAAATCTCTCAGGAAGAGGCCATCATCACCACAGGCATTAGATAATCCCCAAGAAATCCCCTTTTCAAGGGCAATAACCAGCATTCTACTGAGGATAACCAAGACACAAGTTAAGAAGTCAAAATGAATGAGAACTACCAGAAACTAAAGATAGCAGAACCGCTCCTACAAATTACTAGATATGGATTATGAAACAAATATCCTCAGTGGAATAAGGAATAAATAACAAAAGCATGAAAATATTTGCAGGCAGCAAGAAACTAGAAAAGTAATCCTGCAGGTTGGAAATGTAAAATGGTTACCTTTCTTTTAAGTGGCTCAGTAAATTCCAAGAAAGCAAATAAGATACATACAATTACGCACATCAGAGTATGTTAACCACAAGAAGCTACCATAGTCTTATTGATATCAGAGCAGGTAGATTTTGATGATAAAAAGCATTATTATTCTAGGGATAAAGTGGGCCATTTCATAGGGATGAAGTGTTAAATGATTACTTTTTTCTAATTTAAAAGAAAAGGTGACCATTTTATATTTTATATGCAACTAATAATACCTCCTACAATATATAAAGAAAAATAAATAACCATAGAAAGAAAAAGTCCATAAATTATACCATGACAATAAAAGGAATCCACTTTCAGTGATCTATGGAATAAACAAATTGAAATGCTAAGACAGATATACAGAACATTAGAAAACATGATTAAAAAATCTTAAACTCAGTAATGTTAAAAGACCAGAGCTTACAACAACCATGGAATGCATGTTCTTTTCAAGAATATAACATGCACACTCATGTACCCAAGATGTGCCTATATCCTCTAGAACAATATGTGGACATATGCACCATATACATTCATAAGAATGTTCACAGCAGTCTAAGATTCAAAATCTGGAAACAATTCAATTACTAATAATAGAATGAATAAATAAATCACACTAGGGCTGGGGATAGAGTTCAGTTGGTAGAGTGCTTGCCTTGCATGTACAAGGCCCTGGGTTCAACCCTCAGTGCACGCGCACACACACACACACACACACACATACACACACACACACACACACAAAACTAGATCCATTAAAGGAATATTATAAAGCAATCAAAATGAAGTACTGTCCGACATGCCAAAATGTTAACAAAAGCAAGGTACATAAAAGGAGACATAGTGTTATTGAATATACATAAAATACAATAAAAAATAAAACTCAACAGTTCTGTTTAGACTGTTAGAAAGAAAACCAAAGAAGTGATTCCCATAAAAGTAACAATGTCAGGATAGTGAAAACTATCCTGATAGGGAAGGGTTGTAAATAACAGAATATCATGCGGGAGAGACTTCAAAATAAGAGCAATGTTCTATTTCCTGATGAGGATGGTGGTTATTATTCATAGGAATTTATGCAGTTGTCTATACACATTGAATAAAGTTTCTGTGTGTGTATTAAATTTCATTTTTTGCATTTAAATAATGGGACTATTTTTAATGTATCCTGAAGTATGGTCTAAAGAATTTATCCTAAAGTGCAGACCAACTTTTAACTGGTTTTCACATGGCTATCCAGTTATCACCACAGGCTTGCAATGTGCCTGCCTCTATCGTACATTACATTTAACATGCAACTGGATCCAAGTCTAGATTTTTTTTCTCTCTTGTTCCATTGGCCTATCTACTAAAGCACCAATGCCAAGATGTTTGAATCAGAGAAGATTCGGAGCTCAGATTTCTCCCTCTTAGCACCAGTGGCATTTTGGACCAGGTAATCCCTTGTTGAGGATTGTTCTGTGCAGTGTAGGATGTTTAGCGAGATCTCTGTCCTCTACGCTCTAGATTCCAGGAGCAGTCCCTATGTCTACCCCTCCGGCTCTCCCTGGCTGTGACAATCAAAAAACGCCTCCTGAGGACAGAAGAGCTCCCAGCTAAGAATCACCGCTTTAGAGTCTATTTCAATACCTAGCAATGCTGTTGCCCCTCATTGCTTTCCTGTTTGATTTCTTCCAAATGCATTTTATAAGCCACATGTTATAAGTGTGCATGCGTGTGTGTGTGTGTATGTTTAAATATTAACTTATAGATATTTCCTTAATATTAAGGATATATCTATAAGTTAATATTTAAACATTTTTAGAAAGAATGGGTGTTAAATGTCTTTTTACATCTGCAAAGATGATTATCTCGTTTTCCTTTTAGCCCTATAAATATGACAAATTAAAGTTGGGATTTCTTACCACTCAGCCGCCCTTGCTTTCCTGAAATAAACTGTAAGTATTTGTAATGAATTATCGAATGGTTCCCTACATTGTATGTGATGTTGAAAATGAGGGTTAGTAATCTTTTCATCCGCCTCTTCTTTCTTTCCATTAGTTGCCCATTTTCTGATTTTAAGTCCTTTTTATTGCAGTTAGGGCCACTGAGAAATCAGCACCCTTATTCTACTTTTTACATAAAGTCTCAATCTCAGTTCTTCCCCATTTACACAATCGTACTGTAGACAGCGTAATACATTTCCCCATAATTGTTTTTGATTCTGATCTTATTGCTCATGTGGAGTTCACTCTAATACATCTGAACACAGACTCTACCTCTATTGTTCAATGATTATTGCCTCTGTGGTCTCCATTTAGCTATTGAGGCCAAATCTGATAAATATTATATTTAAGTTTATTTCTTTTAAAAAATTTGTTCTAATTAGTTATACATGACAAGAAAATGCATTTTGACACATCATCCTAAATGGAGTGTAACTTCTCATTCTTCTGGTTGTACATGATGTAGAGTTACACATGTCATATAATCACATATGCACATAAGGTAATAATGTCTTTCCTATTCACATCCCCCACTTCCTTCCCCTTCATTCCCCTTTGTCTAATCTAATGACGTCTATTCTTGCCTTCCCTACCCTCCCTTGTTGTGGGTTAGCATCCACATATCAAAGAGAACATTCAGCCTTTATTTTGGGGGGGACTGGCTTATTTCACTTAGCATAAGTGGAGAGTCTCCAGTTCCATCCACTTATTGGCAAATGCCATAATTTCATTCTTCTTTAAGACTGAGTAATATTCCATTGTGTATATGTACCACATTTTCTTTATCCATTCATCTGTTGAAGGGCATATAGGTTGGTTTCATAGTTTAGCTATTGGGAATTGAGTGTAGCTTTGTTTTAAACATTTATTTTGTGTGTGTGTTTTTGATATCTATAAAATTCCTATATACAGAGTCCCTTTGAGCATGTCCTCTTTTGCCTCCTCTGGTCACATCACAATAGCTGCTTTTAAGTCTTGGTCTGATCATCCTAACATCTTACTCATCTTGGGGATAGCAACTGTTCATTGTTTTTCCCTTCAAAGTGGATCACATTTTCCGGTTCTTGGTATTCAAAGTAATTTTGCATGGCATCCTGGCCACTGTGAGTTTTGATTTGCTCTTTTCCTGCAGTGTTGATATTTGTGTTTGCTAAGCCGTCGACTTGGTTCCACTCGAACTGCAGACTGTCACCTCTGTGTGTGGACAGCGCCTCACATCTCCGCCCCAGCTGTCTTCCCCTTGTTCTCTGCATGCATGTGTCCGGGTGAGCTAGAGACTTGGCAGTTTTCATACAGATTTTGGGACCCTCTTCTCCCAGGCTCTGATTTCTGGGAATCCCTCTGCCTTCTCTGGAAGTCCTGATTGGTTTGAGCATCATCTTTGGTTCCTCTCACCAGAAAGAGTTCAAAGCAGAACTTCCTGTCAGGGATCTTTGTATTCTAGTTTTATGTAGGTTGGATTCCTCAACTATAATGACACATCATCAGACCATACACCATGGTGACCTCCTGACCTGCTGCACACAGTCATGGGTTAGAGATTCTGCTGAATCCCTCCCAGGCTAGGCTGATGGTCTCAGTAAGCAGTTGTGATTTGGGGTCCTCCTGGAACCCACCTGAACTTTTACATGCCGTACTCCCTCCCTGAATTCATCCTAGGAAGGTGGTGATTCTACACGGACCTCAAAGGTCTGGGGGTTGTATTCGTTTTCTAGGGTTCCTCTAGCAAATTTCTACAAACTGTGTGGCTCAAAATAACAGAAATTTGCTGTCTCACAGTTCTGAAGCCCGTGAGTCTGAAATCAAGTTGCTAGCAGGGCTGTGCTCCCTGAAGGCTCTCCAGGAGGATTATTTCAAGCCTCTCTTCGAACTTCTGGTGGCTGCAGGCAATCTTTGGTTTTCCGTGGCTTGTAGATGCATCTCTTCAGTTTCTGCCTCTGTGGTCACAGGGTGTTCTCTCTCTATGTGTTCTGTACTCTCAAATTTCCCTGTCTTCAAAGCATGCTAGTCATTGGATTAAGGCCCATCCCATCCAGCAAGACCTCATCTTAACTTGATTACCTTGCAAATACCCTCCGTACAAATAAGATCATGCTTTAAAGATTATTGGGTTAGGCCTTGAGTGTGTGTGTGTGTATGTGTGTGTGTGTGAGAGAGAGAGTGGGGGGGTGCTGAGGCTCAAGCCCAGGGCCTCACACATACAATATTTTTCTTTATTGGATACAATTTTCTTTATTGGATCCTATTGTAGGTAGAGAGGATGAGGAACACCTGTAACCTTCTTTTGTTGTAGAGGTCATTCGTGAATTTTTTGGTCTTCTTTTCTTTCTTGGCATTTTTTTTTTGTTATTTTTTTTTTGGGGGGGGAAGAGAGGGGTTATCAATAGGGAGAATACCAAAAGATGAAAGCATCAGATGCCCATGAAATGGAGTGGGTTAAACAGATTTGTAGTGGGAGAAGAGATATTGCAAGGGGCCAAGGGGGAGGGGAAGATACTATGATAGTGGAACAAAAACAATTTTTTTTCTTTTTACATAAAGATCACCCAAGACACATTTGAATTGTAGTTCTACGTAAAGCAGGCTAGAATATGCCTATTTCAAAATTAAAGAATGATTTGAGGAAAAATCATGTGTATATCTGACTTCAAATTTCTTTCTCACAACAACTTATTTATAATTTTAAAGTATATTTTATTTTTGATGTCTTTTTAAATTGTTTTATTTATATATAACAGCATAATGCATTACAATTCTTATTACACATATAGAGCACAATTTTTCATATCTTTGTTGTATACACAGTATATTCACACCAATTTGTGTCTTCATAAATGTACTTTGGATAATAATGATCATCACATTCCACCATCATCAATAACCCATGGCCCCTTCCTTCCCTTCTAATCCCTCTGCCCTATGTAGAGTTCGTCTATTCCTCCCATGCTCCCCCTCCCTATCCCACTATGAATCAGCTTCCTTATATCAAAGAAAACATTCGGCTTGGGTTTTTGGGATCGGCTAACTTCACTTTGCATTATCTTCTCGAACTCCATCCATTTACCTGCAAATATTCTCTTTTATTGCTGAGTAATATTCCATTGTGTATATATGCCACATTTTTTATCCTTTCATCTATTGAAGGGCATCTAAGTTGGTTCCACAATTTAGCTATTGTGAATTGTCTGCTATAAACATTGATGTGGCTGTGTCCCTGTAGTATGCTGTTTTTAAGTCCTTTGGGTATAGACTGAGGAGTGGGATAGCTGGGTCAAATGGTGGTTCCATTCCCAATTTTCCAAGAAATCTCTGTACTGCTTTCCATATTGGCTGCACTAATTTGCAGTCCCGCCAGCAATGTATGTGTGTACCTTTTCCCCCACATCCTCGCCAACACTTATTGTTGTTTGTATGCATAATGGCTGCCATTCAGACTGGAGTGAGATAAAAATCTTAGAGTAGTTTTGATTTGGATTTCTCTAATTGCTAGAGATGATGAACATTTTTTTTTATGTATTTGTTGATTAACTGTATATCCTCTTCTGAGAAGTGTCTCTTCAGGTCCTTGGCCCATTTATTGATTGGGTTATTTGTTTTTTTGGTGTTTAGCTTTTTGAGTTCTTTATATACCCTAGAGATTAGTGCTGTATCTAATGTGTGAAGGGTAAAGATTTGCTCCCAAGATTTAGGCTCTCTGTTCACCTCACATATTTTTTTAAAGAACATATAGTGATTGTGCACATTTATGGGATACAGTAAGACAGTTCAATATTGGTTTGTGTGATTAGGGTAATTGACATACCTATCACCTCAGAGTTTTTTTCTTGTATTTGCTTACATTCAAAATCCTTTCTACCATCTATGTTAAAATATTTGATTATTGTTAGCTCTGTTGGCAATCATAGTTATACTATAGTAACTTAGAACTCTAGAGGTTATTCCTCCTATCCAGCTGTGCCCTTCCATTCTTCTCTCCCCTACCCACTTCCCAGCCTCTGATAACCAGTATTATCTGCATCTTTTTTAAAAAAAGATTTTTTTTAAAAGATGGACACAATATTTTTATTTATTTTTTATGTGGTGTTGAGGATTGAACCCAGTACCTCACGAGTTTGAGGCAAGAGCTCTACCGCTGAGCTATAACCCCAGCCCCTATTATGTACATCTTTGAAATCAAGATTTTAGCTTCCACATAAGTCAGAATATATAGTATATGTCTTTCTGTACCTGATTTATTTCACCTAATATAGTGTCCTCAAGTTCTATATTCCTTCAAAGGATGGAATTTTAGAACTCTAGAGGTTATTAATGTTTATGGCTGAATACCATTCCATCCGTACCACATTTTCCTTATCCATTGTCCATGGACACCTAGATGGAGTCTATATCTTGGCTATTGTGAACAGTACTGCAACAAATATACAAGTGTTGATCTCCCTTTGATATACTGATTTCAATTCCTTTTGATATATAACCAGCAGTGGATTACTGCGTGATCTGGTGGAATCTCCATACTGTTTTTCTATGTTTTTCCATACTGGTTTATATGCCCACCAACAGTGTTTGAAAGTTTCCATTTATCTGCATCCTCACCAGCATTTGTTAATTTCTTTTTGTCTTTTTGATAGTATAATAGTCATCCTAACTGGAGTGAGATGATATGACATTGTGGTTTTGATTTGTATCTCCTTGATAAATTAGTGATGCTGAAATAGCATTATTTCATCCTTTAAGGTTTGGTAAAATCCAGCAGTGAAACCATCAGGTCCTGGGCTTTCCTTTGTTGAGAAGCTTTATTATTGATTCGATCTCACTACTTAGTATTGGTCTGTTTGGGTTTCCTATGTCCTCTTGCTTTAGTTTGGGTTGGTTACCTGTGACCAGAAACATGTCTATTTCTTAAAGACTTTTCCTATAGTTGTTCATAAGAGTCACTATTCAGTGTCTGCATTTCTGTTGTATCCTATATAATGTCTCCTTTTTCATCTCTGATTTTATTTGGGTCTTCTCTCTTTTGTTTTTTGGTGAGTATGGCTAAAGATTTATCAATTTTGTTTATCTTTAAAAAATCTTCCTTTTTTTGATCTCTTGTATTGCTTTTGTAAGTCCCTAATTTGTTTATTTCTGCTCTGATCTTTGTTAGTTCTTTTCTTCTGCTAATTTTGGGTTTGGTTTATCCTTGCTTTATTAGTTCTTTTATTGACTTTTTTTGGTGGGGGGAGCTGGGGGGACATGTAGCTGGAGCTTGGACCCAGAGCCTCACTGAATTGCACTCTCAACCCTCTAGTTCCTTGAGCTACATCATTAGGTTGTTTATTGAGATTTTTCTCTTTTTGGATGTAGATACTTAATTGCCATATATTTCCCTCTTATTACTCCTTCTATATCTCATATGTTCTGATAAACTGTGTTTTCATTTTCTTCAATTTAAATTCCCCCCCCCCCATTGAACCACTGGTCATTCAAGGGAATGCTGTTTGATTTCCATGTCATTTGTACCCCTTCTCAAGTTCTTCTGTTCGTTGGAGTCTAGGTTTATCCCACTGTGGTCAGGAAAGGTACATTCTATGGCTTCAGATTTTTTGAATGTGCTATGACTCATGTCTCTACATGGACAGTTTTGCATCTGGCAGATCATTTGCCTTTTACTGGGTGGCTTTCTCCGTAAGACTTTCTCTTGGCAACGTGTGCCCGTGTGTCAGTTGGATAAGGTGTACTGGTTTGGGTTCGAGGTGGGCACTTCAGTGTGGTGTCCCTGTAGCTTCTTCAGCTGTCTTCAGTGCTACCTATGTCTGTGGGCATCTCAGCAGCCAGGTTGCTGGGGTTGTGGGACTGCACCACCACCTATCAGGCAGTGTTCTCATGCGGGAAAGATTCACTAGCAGCTCTGGGCATGGCGTGCCTCCCATGGGCGTGGGGTGCCATCTGTTTCTGCAGGTCATCCAGGTGGGGCTGCCTCAGTGGGCCCACATGGATGTGGTGCATCATGTCTGGTAGGGAGATGGGATTCCTGTCACTGTTCAGGGCAAATGGGGGCTGGGTTGCCCCAGTGAGCTCAGATGGTGGGCCTCAGGTTCCAAGGGCTGTGCGGGAAACTTTGCCTGGCTTCAGGGGACTGATCTGCTCAGGAAAGCCTACCCAGGGCCTCAACAGGCCTAGTTTCTGAGAACCGGCTGCTCTGTTGCTTCTCAGGGCAATGCAAGTTGGGTAGGACCACCTGGCATCTTTCCAGGGCATCAGCTGACTAAGCCACAGAAAGGCTGTGGAAAGGCTGCTTGGTTTCAGACATGTGGGTGTTCTTGTCTGCTTCCCATGGCTTCTGGGGGCAGGACTGTTCATCATTGGCTCCCAGCTACCTCCCAAGGATTTGGGGAGGGTAGGTGAGGCTACTGATTGATTCTAGGGGCCTTAATTGGGCCAAGACACTCAGGTATGATTGACTGGCTGCTCTTAGGACCCAGGCTGGGTGAGCAGGGCCACCTGACTGAGCCTCTGCAGGCTAAGGTGCTCTTGGTGAGCTGCCCTGGTGCTTCATGGGGTGATATGAGGATATGCAGGGGCCACTTGGCTGGTTTGCAGGACCTTATGTAGGAGGAGGTCTCGACAGGGAGCAGGGACCTTGTGCAGCAGGGGCCAGGAGGTGGGGCACAATGTGGATTGGACTCTTTCTCCAGGGAAATGCATCATAGTTGTCATTTAGCAGCTGCCTGAATTGCTCTCAGGGCCTGTGACACTGCAGGCTTCTCCAGCAACAGATGCTCCAGGTGTCTATGGTGTACTGGGGACCACTAGGGGTTTCCTGTTTACCCCCTTCTTGCTGAGCAGTCTCTCTTGGTTCAGGGTTGATCTCAAGGGATGGGGCAGTAGATGCTGAACACAGAAAGAATATTTCGTGTTTCTAGAGAAAATTAAATGACTTGGATAATGTCACATAAATAGTAAAATAGAACAAAATCATGTTCTTTCATGCACTAAATATATATGCATATTAAATATATCAAATTATTTAAGAACACTTTTACTTTACATTTGTTTCTTTTAAAAATGGAAAGCCACTAAAACAATACTGAAATTCTTTAAAATGGAAAAACCCATCCTATTTAGATGAACTCTAGACCAAAAATATTTTCCTTAGACCAAAAGTATTTTCTTTTGCATATCATCTTTCAGTCTTTTTCCATTTTTGCTAATATTTTGCATAGTTGCAAGAAACTAAGATTAACTTTTACTTAAAAAATTAAATAAGCAATAGAAATTGTGTATAATTAAGGAATTCAGTTACAAGAAATTTAATTGCTTTGCATTTTCCCTTAAAATGAAATACGTAATACCCAGGGGGATTTTCAAAGTCTTGTCAGCTGCTTCTTGGAACTTTCCTTCAGGAATTGCTGATGCTGGTCTTTCAACTATTCTGTCTTCATAAAGTCACATTAAATAATTAAATACCAAGCAACAGTACACCTGCCCAAGCTAACATGTTGAACTCGAGCGTTTTCATCAGCTGGTTCATTATTCTCAATGTATTTCAAATGCAGCAATTAGAGATTGCCTAAATTTCTGTGACTAACCATGACTTCTTATATATATGAAATGTCAAAATATGTCAAAGTTTGGAACAAAAGATTATTCTCAGTCTAGATACAGATACATTGGAAATCAATCATCTAGATAAATAGCATAGAGGCAGAAATGCATGAGCTTTGACTTTGGAAAGAACTGGGTTCAGATCTTGAGTCCTCCACATACTAATGGGTGAAAGTGTTTCATCTTCCCTAAGCATCAGCTTTGTTTTGCTTTGATAATAAATACAGAACTTGTGAGTTGGAGATATAGCTCAGTTGGTAGAGTGCTTGGCTCACATGCATAAGACCCTGGATTCAATCCCCAGCACCACAAACAAACAAAAACAAAACTTGTTTCATAGGTTTCTTGAGAAGGTTAGAACATTAGCACATGCCTGCTAGGTCTTCTATTACTGAATTATGCAATTGAATTATTGAATTAAATGTTGATTTGGATATTCACTGGAATGTTGAATTACTCAACTGTTGAATAAATATTCAGAGAGATAGTCATCTAGAGATTCTAGTCTATAAAGTACACCGCTGATTCAACTGTCTTTACTCTAGTACTTGACTGTTGGTTGTAATCATTATTCTTGTCTACCTGATTGTTGTACCTACCTTTAAAAATATGTGAATGGCCAAATTCAACTCATGACTTTAACATGATAATAGGAATTAATAGATATAAATATATATTATATATATATTACTTATTTATATGTATATATTTATGTATATATATTTCCTGAGACATCTTGGATAACCATTTAATTCATTGTCCAAACTAGGACACGGTTGAGAGTGAGTGAGGCCTTATGAAGCATGCATCAACCAAGACTCTCTTAGACAATTCTTTTTCTAGGGCTGTGTCTGTTCTCTCTATCAGGGGTGATTTTGTACCCAAGGGGACATTTGGCAATTATCTGAGGACATTTTTGGTTGTCATAAACTGGAAGGCTGCTGCTGGCCTTTAGTCAATAGAAGCCCAGAAGTCCAGGATGCCACGGAGAGTACCCTAAAACAGAGGATTACTTAGTACAGAATGTCAACAGTGCTGAGGTTGAGAAACCCTGCCCTAGACTTGAGAAAGTGAATGAGAAGATCAGGTTTGCTGAAATGAATGAGACGAAGATCACTATACCTGAAGAGAGAAATTTTACGAGGATGTTTATTCTTCACTTATTGATCTTTTCTACTCAGCCTATTTCATATATTTATAAAATTTCAAATATAAATATATATATATATAAACATTTACCTAAAAGGCATCTACTCAAACATAGAAAAGTATTACTAAGCAACTAGACAACTGAGAGACTCTGTAGAGCTAATTAGACTTAAGATTACAACTGGGGTTTCCCTCCCTCATTTCTCAGTTATCTTTTCTTTCTTTTTTTTTAACTATAGTAAAAATCATACAATGTAAAATTTACCATCTTAGCCATTTTTAAGTGTACAATAGTGTTAACTACTAATATGCATATTATTGTATAATAGGTCTCTAGAAGTTTTTCATTTTGCAAAACTGAAACTCTATACTCATTGAAAAAATCCACCCTCACCTTTTTTTTCCTATTCCTACTTCATGGAAACCACCATTCTTCTTTTTGTTTCTATGAGTTTGGCTACTTGAGGTACCTCATAAAAATGGAATCATGAGGTTCAAGTCTTTTTGTGACTAGAATATTTCATTTAGCACAATATTCTCAAGGTTCGTCCATGCTACACCACATGTCAGGATTTCCTAATTTTTAAAAACTGAATAATATTTCTCTGTATGTAAACAGCGTGTTTTCTTTATCTATTCATCAGCAAAGTTACATTTATGTGACTTCTACTTCTTGATTATCGTGAAAGAATTGGTAACAAATGTGGATATGCAAATATTTCTTTAAGGTCCTATTTTGAATTCTTTTAGATACATATCCAGAAGTGGGATTGATAGATCACATGGTAATTATATTTTTAATTTTGGGGGAAACTCAGTTGATTTTTATAATGACTACATGCCCACCAACAGAACACAAAGAATTCGATTGCTCTACATATTTGTCAACATATGCTATTTTCTATTTTTTCATAGTGACCATCCTAAAGAGTGTAAGTTTCTTTCTCACTGTGGTTTTGTTTTGTTTTACATCATCTATATCTTCTTTTACCAGAGGCTCAGTTTAACTAAATCCTGGGTGCTAATAGCTTCTTGAAATCCCAAAGTATATTTAAAAAGAAAGTTAGAATGCAACTTTAATGTATTTTTGTTTTTCAGTACTGGGGATCAAACCCAAACCTTTGTCAATGCCAGGCAAGTGCGCCACCACTGAGCTACACTACCAGTTCCTGAATGCAACTATAAGAAAAATGATTGCCACGATTGCCACCCATTTAAACACAGTTAGCTGAAATTTATTTTACAGTCAGGGTTCTTCCTACCAAAAGGCAGGTGGATAAACCTCTTAAGAAGAATGAGCTCATCAAATAAGATCTCCAAATTCATTCTTACTCCCACCATATCTTTCCTCCAAAACAGAATGAACAAATGAGTGAATGAATGAATGAATAAAAAAATTAAAACACCCTTTAAAATTCATGGCAGAACTCAAGAAGCTGATTGCCAGATCTCTGCAACCACCCTTTTCCTCATCACCAGTTTGATCATCTGTGAAGTTATAATGAACCCTTGCACTAGCTAGCTGACCTTCCAATCCCGGTTTAGGTCCTTACATTTTTGTTCTCCTTTCTTTCTTCCAACCAAATTTAGTCATTGAATGAGACGATTCCAACGGCTGGCTGTATCTGATGAGCATGTTGGTCTCTTAGCAGCTCGAATCCGAAAGTGGCATGCCAACTATTAGCTAATGAAGGAAATTATTAAAAACTTTAAAAGCAGCCTCAATTTTCTGCACCCACAGCTAACAGGCAAGGTTTATTAACTCCAACCCTTTCCTGTCCCATTGTCCTCTGTAATTTTATAATGTGTTCACAGGCTTCAGTTGAACGTGCAGAAGTGCCTCTTTGTCTGTGCTTATACAGAGCGGGTACCCACGAGGTTTTCTTTTTGGTAGAGATTATATAAGGTCTTAGTGTTGCGCTGTCCCCTTTCTCCTCAGTTATGCACACAGGCACACAAGTGCATTTATGGCTGTTACATAACATGGTCCTGGGCAAGCGCAGGGTGTTTCCACATGCAGAATTCTGCCCTGGGTGTGGAATGTGATAGAAACAAGTTTAGGCAGGACTGTTCCCCCCTGGAGGTGGGGGAATTTCAGGGGAACTTCATGGAAACAGAGCAATCGACCTATGTCTGTTCTGTTCATTCAGGTTAGATTTCACGAAAAGGAAGGAAAGCTGTAAAATAGCTGCATTTCTGGCAATACGTGGATTTCAACATTTGATTATGTGTCAGATGGCTCTGAACATTTTAAACATGAACAATTTCTGCGTATGAGGGAAATAGTTTTCCCGTGGACACCACTGGGGCACGTAAAGAGTAAATGACACCATGTAAACATTCAAGGGAAAGAACACAGGGAGCAAAGATCCCGAACTACCTTTGAACTTTGGAACCTCCCGTGTTGCTAACTGCATGCTTGAATGGCATGCTACGATCATGGGTGGAATCACACACGAGGGGTCTAAATGTGAGGTGTTTCTCTGTTCAGTCCTATGCATCTCCCTAATGTAAAACAAAACAAGCAAAATGACTGGGACGTGCCAAAAGGATTAATAGATTGTCCTGAGGTGACCTTCCCCTCAATTCCGTTTGAAGAAAACAGGTGGTTCATTTCAGTCTCACACGGATTCATGTTCCGTGCTTGAAACCTAGACTAAGGATCACAGACAGATCCATTGAATACCTGGTTTTCCAAGAATGAAAGATACTCATGTTCAGAAGCTGATGCCCAGATCCTTTCAGCCCTCCATCTTCCACAATACTCAATGTTAATTACCACTTGTCAATGTTAAGTGCCTACATCCACTTTCTGAATCTCCGAATAAAATTAATCTGGACAGTGGGTATGCTTCCTGAGACTCATCATGGAGACTCCATAAATCTAGTTCATTTCATTATCTAAATGTGACCCCCCCCCACACACACACACACACATTTGCATTTGTTAAAAATCAAGAGTGCTCATAACCTTCTGGGAAATTGGTCTTTGTTCTTGGAGTATTACAAGTATGTCACATAAATTGTCAGTTCCAGTGAATACAGAAATAGAAGTAAGAGTGTGTACATACAGCATCTTGAGAAATGATTTCATATTACTTGCTATTCTGCTTCCGAAGCACTATACAAAATTGATTGAAGAGAAAACTGGAATATTACCCACCACAGAGGAGCATTACTGCTCAGATCTTCATCTTCCCTATGACTTATTTTTAAAGTACTGTTTTTTAAGACACAAGGCTCAATTCATTTTTTGGGGGGCGGGCACACTGATATTTGCTCAGCTCTTGCTGCAGAAAATTGTCTTTGAAGGAATCTTAGTCACTGTGAACATGAAATCTTGAAAATATTGTATTTTTTTCACATATTACCTACTGAAAACTGGTATTGACTGTAAGCTCCTAAAATAATTCAATGGGTATAAAGTTAAAAAGTTAAATGTATATGTTTTTAGCCAAACCAAAAAGTTAGCATTAAAATCCATAATAACTAGAAAAAGTGGTGATAATATTATGGGGAAAAAAACTATAGAACATGCTACGTATAGATTGAACTTTAAAAATTTTTTGAGCACATTAAAACTTCAATTTAATATTATCCTTTTGAAACCCTACAGACTTTCACAGGAAGATTTGTGTTCGTGGACCTCTTCTAACATATATCAACAAAGAAAATTTATTTTCCATATGTTTTTAAACTCATTGTGATAGAAAGTAGAATATTTCAGTTATTAAAAATGTTCCTCATGGTTCTTTCTCTTCATGTTCCTTCCTCTTACCCCTGTCTAATTCCCAATAATTTATGTGTATCCTTTTGTATAGGTATTAAATAATAATTTTAAAAACTTTCTCAGTTAATAAATCCTTAATAAGAATTTATCCATTTTAAGTAAAAATAGAATACCCCCAATACATGCTTATATCCCTCAAGTGTTTATCCATTAGGTAACTAGGAAACTGGAGAAAACCTATTTTGGCAATTTTTAAAACATGCCTCAAATAAACTTTAAAACTGAACCAGTGAATTAATTAACATGTTAATTAGCAAAAGGCAGCAAGCTCTAGTAATGGCTACAAGTAAAAAGCCAACACAAAGTTTACGGATCTAATAAATAAGTAGAGTAAGTACAATGGAATAATTTAGAATATTAAGGTCCTAAATATATTCAGATGACTGAAAAGAAACAAAATAATGTCATTAGCATGCTTCTTTACCAAGGGGACTGGTCCACTCCTTCCTCCTCTCATTAACCACCACTGCGCCCCCTGCTGCTCACACTGTTAATCTATGACGTTACATGGCCAGAGGCCTATGTAATTCATGCCCTAGCTCCTGGGCTGTTCTTTAAATTCACTCCACAGTGTGGAATGGAATTGTTTTCTCCAGATGGCCTCCATTTCCTCTTAACAAGCATCCAACAGGGTTTTGATTTGCTGCAATAAAAACACATTTCTTCTTCTTTCCTTCCCATTAGATTAAGCCTTTCTATTCATATTCCCTCGTGTGGCCTACTTTCTGACTTTCTTACCTTTAGCCTTAAAAGAGGGTATGTGTGTGTGTGTTTTGCTGGGGAAGGAATCCAGGGCCTTGCCTATGCTACATAAGGGCTCTATCACAGAGCTATGGCTCCAGCCTGAGTTTTTTCTTGTAGGACACATGTGCTTACGCCCAATCTTCTACAGCAAATACAGTATCTTTATTCTCACGAAAGGAGCCATGGCCTCCAGACTTCATTTACTTAATTCCCTTTCCAAATTAAAAGTGAATGGCTGATGGAAAAAAAAAAAAAAAACTAGCAGGCATCCTTAGAATAATTTTTTCATGTTACATCTGTTGATTCCATATAAAAATGAATTCAAAATGCAACATCCACAAATTATGTAGAAGGGCACATAAATGGCACTACCAACCAACAAATTCCAAATATTAGAGTCATCATTGACCTTCAAAAATTGTCCATGGCTATTGCTTCTATAAGCACTTGAACCTAAAATAACTAAACATCCTTACAGAATACAGGGTTGGGAAGTATAACCCACACATAGTTTAAGCTTGTTTTAATCATACTTAGAAAACCTGAATTCTCAGATACTTAATTTTAAATATAACAGAGAATAGTTGGGAATGATTTTGAGTTTCATCTTGATAGTATACCTGGGTCAACACATACATTCTGGTCACTTAAAACTGACATGAGGGTTCTCACTCTGTAAACTAGAACAGTGCCTTCAGCCCAACAAATCAAAATCTGAATCAATTCAATTCCTCCAGTGTTGGTGAACAAAGCAATAAGGATCTATAAATATAGGAATAAATACAGTAATGTACTTTTGGGGTGACATTTTGCCCTCATATATCTAGTAAATTTTCATCCTCACTGAGCAGGTAGGTAGATGTCATAAGCAATGTGTATCTGGTATTTGATGATCTCTATCTATTTGACTATCTCTATCAAAATCTTCAAAACATAAAATCAGGGTCTGACTTGTAGTACTGTGCTTACTTTCTCCATTCTATGAGAATCAAACACATATCTTGGACATACTTTGGTTTCCTTAGCTTCACTCTGTTAAGTGCTTTGATTGCTACCTCATTATGATGGAGTAAAAACCGATAAAATGATGTGCATAGATCTTCTTTAGGTTTTTTTGCATAGCATATTTTACACAATTACCATTAGAAGCTCCTATACCAAAAAATTGACATTATAAGATAAAGCCAGGCATTACATTGTTTATGAAGGATTATCTATGTATTAAAAACATTACCCACATATTTATTGAAAACTTGTATAATGAGCTTCCCAAATCATGAATCTCATGGAAATAAGTTTTAAGAAATTATGCACAAAATTTCCTAGATTTTTCTTTGAAACTTCCACAGGCATTTCAAAATGTATTCACGGTGCCAGATGGTGTTACCATATTCCACACAGTTTCTCTATATACAGTAGCATCCGATTTGGCAACATGCCCCCCAAAATGTTTAATAAATGCATTTTGATATTTGTTTGGGTAAAAAAAAACAGAAATGAAAAGATAAATAAGGACTGATACAATGGAAATCTCCAGTTGTCGTTAGCAAACGTGCAAACATTTCTAGATTCTCTTCATTTCTTATCTATATGTCAGTAAGGCTATTGGAATGGGGCTCCAAAGAGATCCAGTGACAGTCGAGTGCAATTTCATGCCTCTGCTGCTTCATAGAATCGTGAACAAGCATGGAATATATAGCTCATGCCAGCATAAAGGAATTAACCCTAACTTTAAGGATGGTGGGAAGTCTAACCTGTAAAATGTCATCAGGTCTTCATTATATTTTCAAATAGCTCCTTTCTAATGCTATACAATTACATAATACTTATAAAATACCATTCAATTATCTGATACAATAATTAAAATATATAGAACCCATATTCTTTTACATTGGTCTGAAAAATAAAATCCACTAATCTCAAAAAATGAGTAAAATGGAAAATCAGTATTCTTCTCTACTTATCAGCTGTACACTGTTCTTTATAAATAAAACATTCTCTTGGACACTAATCCCAAATGAAATAATTTAAGAACAAACTAATTTGTTATATTGACTATTTCTGCACAACTGTAACTTAAGACAACATCTTGACTTTCTCTGGACTTTAAAACATTTTCTATGAATTGCATATGATATCTACCCAAACAATTTATCAGAATATTTAATATTTTTTTTTAAAGTGCAGCAGGTCAGTATGACCTGAATTGTCCAGGTCTGTGAATGAAGCCCAGAGCCATCTATTAATATCAATGTAAACAGATCAAGGAGGCTTGAAGGGCACAACACCATCTCCTACATCAGTGTTTCTCACTCATCCCCAAAGGCTATAGCATTTGTTGAATTGTCACCATGTATTGGCCAAGGTACAACCTAAAAAGGAGAGGTGCAGACATATTGCAGACTTTATTATCATGAATTGAGTTTGTCCCATAAATAACTAATATGATCACGTGAAGCAAAGTGCTACAGATTATCATTAGCCTAAAAAGGCACAGTTCTGGGGCTCTTATTAAAAGTCATTTACCCTGAGACTAGATTGGAGAGCTTAGAGAAGGGAATGAGGAATCAGAAGACCAGACATTTACACTTGCAGTTGAGCTTTAAAAGTAACATGTTTTCCCATCTTGTATAAGAACAGCAACAGCATGACGTGATGCTGATGAACGGGGTTGTTGGAAGGACCCATCTCCCAGCATCTCCATAAGGACACAACGATGTGGTGATCTGGAAAGAGACTGTAAACTGTGAGATATTACAGAAGTATTAACACTACCCCCAAGATTTTAAGCTTTTTACAACAGGAATCTTGCTTTATTCATTTTTGTAACTCCCACCGTGCCCATCACAACCAATGATGTCTTTATCAAAGTCTTATCACTTTTTAAAATGGAATATAATAGGGTTGGGGTTGTGGCTCAATGGGAGAGAGCTTGCCTACTATTCATGAGACACTGGGTTTTTTCCCCAGCACCACATTAAAAAACAAAAACAAAAACAAAACAACTAAATAAACAAAATAAAGGTATTGTGTCAATCTACAACTAAAAATATTTTTTTAAATGGGATATAATAAATTGAGGTGCTTCCCTTAATTTATTAGTCTTCATTTTTTTCCCCCTTCTTTTAGTTCCTGGGATAAAAACCAGATTTAAGAGGCATGCCTTTTATAGTTGATGGTTCTTAAGCTGAATTTGATATTTTGATTTTTCCTAAGTACACAGACTTAGTATTCAAACACACTCAGACTTGAACAACCTGAACAATATGTAGGAAACTGAACACAGGTGGAAAGGAAGATGGAGTAGAGGAAAATCAAGAGGTAATTCTTTCTTATGTCCATATAGTAAGAATTTAATTTAATCATCCAGCTCAGAAATCTTTATGACAGGCTTGGCATACACTCTCTGCTGTGCTTTATGAGATCTCCATGGTCTATAAGCACATCCTCGGGGATTTTACAGTTTAATTGTGGAGTTAATGACTTTAGTATTAAAAGCAGTTCAAGTACAGTGTCATTTCAAAAGAAATGAACACTTTTGGAAACATGTTAATTGGTAGTTGGGGGGGCCAAACATTCTCTCTGCTGCAAGGATTTAACTCGGTTGTCTTCCTTTTGTAGTATAAAAGCAACTATAGATAACAGATAAATTAAGGGGTATAGCTGTGTTCCAATAAAACTTTATTTCCAGTAACAGCCAGCAGGCTGGATTTCAAGAATGGGCTGCAATTTGATCAACCCATATTGCAAAGGAGTTCTCCCAGCTTTTTCTATAATTTAGTGACTGTTCAATAAAAAACCTCTCATGTCATCAGGACACACATGGATCGCCCCCAACCCCTTTGCTGCATGTTACCTCTGACAACTGAAATGGCAGCAGAATGACACTCTGCATTTCTTTACGGTTGGAAAAGAATCACCCAGTACAAGTTTGAGGTTCCAGAGGTATCTGCTCTGGAAGAAGTCAAGAGTGAGATACTTACGGGTCTGGGTGCCAATGTGCAATTCGTTTTCAATTGCTGTGTGTCATATGAGCCTGTTAATTAATAATGAAATCATTTAGGTGTGTTACAAGGGAGTACCAAGTTTATATGTTACTTCAGCCTCACAGCCATTTATTTGGCTTTCTATAGACTTCTGGTTTCTTGAGATTTTCTGAAGCCAGACAGGGCAAGACCAGAGCCTGGAAGAAAAATGAATGAGTATTGTATGAAAAATAAATATGTGAAAAATATATGTATATATTTCTGTATATGTGTACATACATCCACACATATATAGGAAGAAAGACATTGATGATTAGGGATCAGGTGGAAAGAAGAGAAAAAGTATACGCTATATGTTTGATTCGACACTATTCCAGTTTTTCTCTCTTGACTCTGGACTGACTAATCAGGACTTGAAATTGCTTTTTATGCCCCATTTTACTTAATTTAATGACTGGAGTAGTTTACTCTTGCCAGGGCTTTTGCATACCGCACCAGTAATACCCTGAAATCCTTTAGGGTTTAATGGTAGGTTGGGATAATTTCTGTTCTTACTTACTTTTTTCCCTAGAACCTATAGCTTTACGCCATCTTATTTATTTATTTATTTATTTTAATTAATCAGCTCATTACCATGCCTGTCCAAGACTCAATATAGTTTTGGGGAAAAGGTTAAAATACCGTAGTATTTTAGCACTTTTTGGCTCCTTAGAAGAAACATTAGGTATCATAATTAAAATAAAAATAAAAAATGAAAAATGGAAATTCTTCTCCCTAGCATATCCCTAAACTAGCATTTCTTTAACTTTTATCAAAGATGGCTAATCACCTGTTTTAGATGAATTCATTCAATAGTTAATAAATCCATGCATGCATCAGATAAGCAAATATAGGCTGAGCACATAGTATGCGCATGGTATGTGTTTGACTTGGGGTTATACGATGACAATGAAACTCTCCCTGGCCAATCTTACAGTCAGGGCTTAAAAATGGACAAGCAAGAAGTCGTCCCAAAGGAATTGATAAGGGAGGCACAGGTAATACACCATTTGTCAGAAACTGTGAGATTCGTACTCAAGTAATGTTAGTGTGGGTTATCGCTAGATGTCTGGTTTATGGGATCTAACAGTGTCATTTAATTAAGAGGGAAGGATTCTGTTTTACAGGATAGAGGGATGTGATCAGGGCATCTTTATGAAAGAGATGACTATGGATTCTGAATGAATGATAGAATTTAAAAAATGAAGGCTAAAGTGATACCAGGTGCAGTGGCATTCTCCTATAATCCCAGTGGCTGGGGAGGCTGAGGCAGGAGGATTGCAACTTAGGGGGACTGTAAGCAACTTAGCAAGATCCTGTCTCCAAACAAAAAAATGCAAAAATATGTAGCTCAGTATGGTAAAGCACCCCTGGTTTAAATCCCTAATACCAATACCTGGGGCGGGGGGAGGGGGGGGTGGGGTGGGGGAAGAGAGAGAGACTGAAGTGGAGGCCAGAAAAAGGCAAAGCTAGAGAACAATAGTGGGAGTTAACATGCAGAAATGGTGGCAGGTAAGTTCCCGTTTTCAGTTGGATGAGAATCCTGTTTTGACGAGACAACTTAAACAAAGTTACCCCACAGTAGTCAGGGGAGAGAGAATGCTAAACAGGTGGAGCTGCGCCATACTGGGGAGGACATGTAAACTACACTTGATGTATGTTGGAATTTTCAAAATTTCTCCTAATAATCGTGTGATAATTGAAGTAAAAAAAAAAAAAAACAACCCAAAGCAAAAAATGAACATAAAGATATTGTGTAACTGCAACCCAGCATCTAATTCCCTAAATAAATCTTCCATATGCCTTCTCCCCAATATGCTTCATTGTATATAACAAATATATATATATATATATATATATATATATATATATATATATATATATATATATGCACCATATGTATACACCATATATATACTGTGTGTATATATACACATATATATGTATATATGTCATAGTTCTGGATTCTAGAAAAGCAGACACTCCACACCTGAACTTAGATCTTTAACTTTAGCGCCTTCCCTTTCTTGTTGCTAACATCTAGAAGACACTGTTGGGGAACATTCATAAATGTCACGTGCAGATTAGTATTTCTACCTGGAAGATAATATTGCAAAGAGTAATATGAGCATTTCTTGTCTCATCTCTTACTTGACGTTATTATGATGGTCACTGGTTGTCTTGCCAAAGCAAAGGATGAGGGACTCTTATAGTTCCTGAACAGAAAGAGGTTTAGCTGATATATATATAAAAAAAATTTAGTTCTTTCTTTTTAAATCATTAGTGGTTTTAATAGGACATGTGAGGTAGGTTTAGAGCCATGGAATGGAAGAACTGCAAGGAGCCTCAGGCTGACCTTCCTTATTTTCCAGTGGGATTCAGGCAGAGGAAAGTGAAGTGCTGAGTGTGGTGGTGCACATCTGTAACCGGCAATTTGAGAGGCTGAGGCAGGAGGATCGCAAGTTCAAGTCCAGCCTCATCAATTTAGAAGACCCTAAGCAACTTAGCGAGACCCTGTATCAAAATAAAATAAATAAATAAATAGGACTGGGATGTTGCTTAGTGGTAGAGCACCCCTGGGTTCAATCCCCAGTAGTGAACAAACAGACAAAACCAACAAAACAACAACAACAACAACAAAACCAAAACGTAAAATGATTTGCCTTAGGAGACCCAGATACAGTTAACTTCGTCTGTGTGCAGGACCAAAATCCAAACATCCTAGATTCAAGGGTTTTTCTTTCTTTCTTTTTTTTTTTTTTTTTAAAGAGAGAGTGAGAGACACAGAGAGAGAGAGTGAGAGAGAATTTTTTTAATATTTATTTTTTAGTTTTCGGCGGGCACAACATCTTTGTTTGTATGTGGTGCTGAGGATCGAACCCGGGCCACACGCATGCTGGGCGAGCGCGCTACCGCTTGAGCCACATTCCCAGCCCTCAAGGGTTTTTCTTATGTCAAATTAAGTACATATTTATCAGACATGATTATCTTTAATTTAAAATCAGAGTGTTTGGTAACTTTTCATGGTACACAACAGGGTTTCTCAAACTCAACACAAATGACATTTGGACCAGATAGTTCTCTGCTGTGGGAGGTTTCCTGTGCACTTTAGCAGGATTATTACATTCCTGATCCCTACCCACTAGCTATCAGAATGGCTGCAGATGCTGCCCCATGTTGCCAGGAGGCAAAGCTGCCCCCCGTACAGAACCACTGCTACTGAGATTTTAGGTTGCAGGTACTGTTCCTGACCCTTGGATTCTATGTGGTCCCCTGTGTCACCACTTCCCCCACCCAGGATATAGCTCTATGAAGCCAGCATGACCTAACCTGAGGCCCTGCTTCCAGGAATCTCACACCTCTCACCTGACAGCACAGGGCCTTCCCCAGGTGCTCCAGTCTCCCCTAAGGTGTTAACTCCATTGTTGGAATCCAGTTATTCCAGGTTAGCCACAGGTATTGGTCCTTGCCCCATCTATTCCATTCCTTATTGCAACAGGCTTTGGAGTACAAGATATACTGGATACTTTGCTGAATGCTGAAGTGTCGAGATAATAGGTAATAGCTCTGATCTCCAACAGTCCAGCCTCCTGCAGAGACAAATACAACATGAACTCCAACTGGCCCTGTGACGAGTGAGTCTCAGGGGAGATGAAATGCACAGGATGTCATGGAATGAGGGACTGCACCTAATTCACATTGAGAGTCGGGAGCATTGTGTCTAAAAGTCAAGAACCAGAAACCCTGCTTCTCCTGCTGTAGGATCAACACAGGTTAAGAAATGAACCTGGAAAGTAGACAGGAATGAGGTCTCGCGAGGAGCCTGTTGTACCTTGCCAAGGAGTTTGGAATTGATCCTGCAGATAACTAGGAGCTGGGAGGAGAATGCATCAGATTTGCCTTTTAGAAGGAAGTACAGACAAATCACAAAGGTCGGGAATACCATACAAAGACACAGGTCACTTCAAGATAAAACACTCCATGGGCATATAAAAAACCGACCTGTCAGAATTCACTTCTGCTTTCTTAGCTTCACCTTGGGAGGGATTCTCCTCCTAGGGTGGCTACCACCAGGAAGACTGGGAGCTGAGCAGAGGCACAGGCTCTTCCACTCACAGGAATGTGGGAGGTAGAAACCTTTTCACAACCGGGCAGGAAGGTGAACTTTTTCTTCTAGAAGCTAAAACTTCTCAGAGAGGTTGAGATCCCTCTTATCCCCATTTCCTATTCAGAATCCAGGACATATATTTTTTTTTTTCCAGAAAGAAAAAAAAAATCCATCATGCTCTTTTAAAAAACTTTCATTCAGCTAATTTATGAAATGAAGGTACTTTGAGTATGCATGTGTATCTGTATGGGTGGATTAACTCCTGAACATACTGTTGCTTCTATGGAAAAAGGAACTGCAGACTGACTTTCTGAACACAAACTATTTGCCAGATGTGAACTATACATGCCTATGCAGAGAAAGTGGGAGCACAAATACCAGTCACAAAATTCAACAGCGTTGTGATTAGAACCCTTTCATAAAGAAGGGAGTCTGGGTAATTTAAGAGCAATGCAGTTGACCACACAAAATGCAAATTGAAAGCTGTTTGGGGTGGTTGTTCAGGCCCTATAGTCTACATAGGTCAGTAGCTATCCCAGGGCCTGGTATGAAGCAGGTGCTCTCTCAATAACTGGAAAGTGAACTGGATGTGTTGAAATGAATCTCAACACATGTATCTCCTGGTGAAGTAAGACTTAGAAAAAAACGCTGGATGAAAGAGGCTCTGAGCTTGTTCACACCAGTGCTCATGGGACCTGTGCCATTCTTTGAGGGACAAGCCTGCCTTGATTAACTCTCTATAACACCTGTAAAGGGGATCAGCTGGAGTCATTAATATCAGTCCCACTACCTATTGCATATGTAAGGGTTGATTTGCTGATTTGCACCTGACAAATGGTGGCCCTCTCTGCTTCATCCATTACTCTGATGGCCCTGGCTTCCCAGAATTCTTAAAATTCCAACAGTTTTTATTAGCAACCATCAAATCTAGCTGAATCTTCTTTCAAGGAAAAAAAAAAAAAGTGCTTTTTTGACCTCCATGACTGACCTGTCCTGTCCTATCTCTAGCCTCTCCTAGTTCAACCCACCTTTATCCCTAAGGGCAGTTTTACTTTCTTTAAAACAATGCTTTTATTAGGTCACACCCCTTTTCAAAACCTTGTCCCCACCCCTCAGATACCTGAGGAATAAAGTCCAATCTTCTCACTAGTCTTATAAGGTCAGTAGAGTCCTCACCAGAATATTCTGCCCACCCCATCAGTTCTTATATGCAAGGCAATTCTCTTGGCCCATAGAATGGGGATAATCATTGCCACCCCTGGGCTTTACTTACACCTCAACAGCCTGAAACCCTTCATTTTTTTGCTCTTGGCCTTCAAAGAACATTCCTGAGTGTGGTCTATGCTCAGAAAGTCTGAGCTCATTTCCACTAAGACCTCTCTCCTCCTCTCCATTTCTTGGAGGGAATTCTGTGCCTCTCTGGCTTCCTGGTGACAAGAATGATACTCTGGTTCACTGGGCTGCTGCCCACCCTCCTGCTATGAGCAGTACAGGGCAAATGGACAGCCCGAGGCCCTAGAAAGATACCTGGCAATTACTCCATACTCAACAAATACTTCTTGATTTTATTGACTATATACAAGATATTTGACTTTGTTCACTTAAGATTATCACCTGCATTCTCCTCCAGGCCAGGGACTTTCCTCTTCATCCCAGTTCCCCTCAGGTGAGAAAAAGCATCCAAATATCTGGACTTGGATAAAATTGGCTTTGACACATAACAAGCAGAATTTGCTTTGTAACTCTGTAAGAAATGAGAACTCCCCAATCTCCCCACCCCAGTCCTACTCCGTATTGAATTTCAGGTTCCTTGAAAGGAACTGACCAGAATCGTTTCTTATTAAATAAAACTTTGCATACTCTGCAGGGCCAAACTACCAACAAATCCTCCAAGCGAGAAAAACATTTTTAAAAATGGACGTGTGAGGGTGAAAGCCTATAGGCAGGAACAGTCCAACAGGTGCTGGGTTACAAAATTAACACGTTGAACACCCAAACAGACCTAAAGGAGCCAAAGCCCTTTAACTATCCTCAGGTTCTTTAGCATGTACTTTAGCTGTTATTTCTGGGGCAAAAAATGTCCTTTCTTGATGGCCTTGTCGTTTCTTACTACTGACTGGGCGTCTAACTTGTTTATCTGAGTGCAATCTTTCTCGCGCCCAAAAGTCTCACTCAGCAACCGAGACGACCACGTTTCCTTAAATCAGAGCCCCGTGGACTACACACGGGAACTACATTACCCAGTAGGCTCCGCGCCCTTCGCAGGAAGGACGTCTGCGCACTAAGATACTCAGTTCCAAGTTTGGAGCTTTTAGCTGCCAGCCCTGGCCCATCATGTAGCTGCAGCACAGCCTTCCCTAACGTTGCAACTGGGGGAAAAATCACTTTCCAGTCTGTTTTGCAAGGTGTGCATTTCCACCTTGATTCTCTGAAAGTCCATCTGCTGCATCGGTCAAGAGAAACTCCACTTGCATGAAGATTGCACGCCTGCAGCTTGCATCTTTGTTGCAAAACTAGCTACAGAAGAGAAGCAAGGCAAAGTCTTTTGTGCTCCCCTCCCCCATCAAAGGAAAGGGGAAAATGTCTCAGTCGAAAGGTAAGAGGCTATTTGCATTACTTGCAAAAATGCAAAGGGTTGTGCATGCATTTATGAATGCATGGATGCATTTTTCGCCTGGCGATTGCATTTTTAAGTTTGAGGTTTTCCACCGCTCAGTTGCATTTCCTGTTTAGTATGTGTCTTTTTTTGCAGACACAGAGAGTTCCTGTAAGGCAGGGCTTGCAGTTCAGCTGTGCATTGACGTTATTTGCATTCTTCTGCTAGGATTACTGAGCTCTTTTTGCCTTTTGCACAGTCAGGAGAGAGAGAGCAGGTTGGTAGCGTCTAAATGTGCAATGCTTTACATAATTGTACAATTCTTTATTATGCACACATATTATAAGAAATTTTGTGTGCAACAGGAATACAAACTTTTTAAAAAGTCTGTAGGTGAATATGAAAGGTAAAACTTGAGTTGAACTACTAGGAAATTAATGAAATCTTATATTCTTTTGGAAATGAACCGTTTCTGTGCCAAAATTTAGTTAAATTTCCATTGATTTCGCTTTAAACATTAGGCAACTTTTCATTTTTAAAGGAAGTAAAGGTGAACTGTAGATAACAGCGTATTACAAAAAAGTAGACAAGAAGTCTCGTTCTTCCGAGATTTTGCACTTTACACCAATTGCTTATTGGCTCGCAGTATTCAGAAGCTGCAGTGAGGACCGAGATATGTTTGTCCATTTGGGAGATGCTTTGCATCCTGAGGGGAAATACTGGGGGGCAAATTGTACTTTTAACCATTACAGCAACTTATGAGGGAACTGCATGGTTTCATTGACAACCATAATGAAATATTTTAAGTGTGTAATTGCAAATATTTAGTCAGCTATAATAGGTCAGAAGTTCAGGGTCTGTGGTTGCTTTCTTTATGTTTTCTTTTAAATTTATTTTTTCCACAATTGTATTTTGCAGGCTTAATATCATTCTGGGGAGGGAATTCAAAACAATTCCTGACAACACCAGAGAGCTGAGGGGTGCTGTCAGTTACCTGTGGGATTCTGGGCCACTTGTTTCAGAACAATTCCTTTTTTAAATAGGAAAAGCATATGCAATGGGAGAATGTATGGAATGAAAAGGTGAGTCAGGGACCTCTGAGTTAGGTTACCTGGGGCACTGTTTGAGTAAGAGCTAGTGAAATTAAAGTATTAGATAAGATTTTTGCCTTTTTTTTTTTTGGAGTTGTGTTACCACTTTTTAATTCTACCTGATGAAAATCATGTATCTGAGCCCAAAAAAGGAAAAATATTCTCCAGAGTTCAAAGTAGGACTCTGCTTTTCTTTGAGTGTTAGGGGAGAATGACTATATGGAAAGCTAAGGTTGATGAAGAAATTAGGAATTGACATTTTAAGGTGCAGGTATGCCTTAAATAGGGACCCCCTCCCCCCATCTCCTAATGAGCAAAGAAGTATCAATTTATAAGGGGCAGTTCATATGCTGGGAAGTGATATCGGCCAAATTATATTCTTATATTGTGTGCATATTCAAATATGTAACAACAAATCCCATCAATGTATACAATTATAATGCACCAATAAGAAATGTGGAAAAAAAAAGAAAAGAAGAGGCAGTTCGTGCTTTGGTGTATGAATGAAGTGGCATCTAGATACTTTGTATTTGGTGAACATTGACTTATTTATTCAGTTTAGTTTAGCATATGTATAAATATATATTGTGATAGACATGTTTATATATGTATATACATATGCGCATGCATATATGTACATGCATATGTACATTTGTATGCACTTGTGTGTCCACAGGATTTGGGGTACATAAGCATATTTAAAATGAAGTCCTTTTCTTCAAGAAACTTGTGAGGGAATCATTATAACACAAGATAGTAGGCGGCATTGAAGAGAAATGGCATTATTGGAGTTTAGAGACAAAAGTGACCCTTCCACTGGGGGGTTAGTTTGGAAGTTTCATGAAGAATATGGTGTGTACTGTGATCTTTGGACCTTAGGTTTTAAGCTAAATTAGGGTGTGTGTGTGTGTGTGTGTGTGTGTCCTCACATGCGCGTGCATATGTTTGGGCTCATTTAAAGTAGGGCTCCCTCTTAGCAGAGCAAGTTTTTGAGTTTGTAAGCTAAAGGGATTCTCTTCCATTGTAGGTGTGTCTATATTGGATACATAATCTATAGGTAATCTATACATGGTGGGGGAATCAGCTACTAGGGGTCCTTCAAATCAATTTTCATTTGCCCATTGAATCTTCTTAATTGGATCCTGTTTGGAAAGTGTATCTGGTATGAACATAAGGTTCCTGTCCAAAAGGAAAATTATTGGTAGAAAGAAGTGGGTGATCCTTTTAGAGAAATGGCAAAAGAGCTTTAGCCTGGACTTTAAATGCGAATTGGCCTAATTCAGCTATGCTATCCTCAAATGGCCAAAACTTTTTTTTTTTGTTGTTGCAGTTCCAAACTTCTTTTTAATACTCTAGCCAAATGAAATGGGAGGAAAAGTGAAAGGTGGATACAATCTTATAGTATTGAAGAATTTAACAACATGTTCAATTCAGGGACCTTTACGAACTTTCTAGATCACTATAATTCGGTTTTACAGACCTCTAATTTAAGGCAAAGCAGAGGCAAAGAATTATAGACTGCCTGGGAGCTGGAAGGACTGGGTTACTTCTTTGCAGCCTTACCAACAGTGAGATTCCGAGAAAGAATTTCTTAAAAAGAAATTTTGTTTTCCACAGTTGTAACTTTAGGTGGTACACTTCTCAGCTTGTTTGTATTAGCTGTCTGGGGTTGAACTGACATTTTTCAAATATTAAAGCACTAGTATGCCCTTTGAGGAAATCTGAAATGTAAGTTAACAGGAAGGGCACCCAGAAAGTGCAGGAATTCCTGCACATTACAGGAAGACAAGCTACAGGAAAAATGTGTCATCTACACTACCCGGGAGAGAAAACTATTGTTATCAGCCATAATGTTCTGGGGAGGGGTGGGGGGCAGAGATAGGCAGGGAGGGTGATCTGGCATCTCCCAGTTCACCTGAAAATATATAAAAAGTTTGATCCGGTTAAAATACACTCTTTCTCACTTCTCTTCCTATTTGCCTTAAAAAAAAAAAAAAAAAAAGAAGTTTATTTTAGTGTAACATAGTAATAAGCAAATCATGCAAGACATGCCCATAATGCACAATTCAGAAGCATATAGCAGAGTGGCAGGAAAGAGCTTAACCCCTACTGAGTTCTCTGCTTCTGTAATTCATTCCACTCTGGGAAATGAAATGTGTAAATTTCTCATTCTGTGTAAATTCCTTTGTTAGGTTGTACCAGACGGACTTGTCACGCTCAGCCTGTAATCTGAGCCAGTATGTTTTATAACTCCGTACATCTCAGGACACAAAATCAGAATAGGTACCTTGGGTTTCCTGAGCCGTTTGGAATTCTGTTGCCTTCAGATCTTTATAGCATGATGTATGTGCCGTGCAAGGGGCTTCATAGGGTCTTTTGGGGCTGAGTTGAATGCTGGATAAAAGGGTTGAGATTTTTATCCTATTGTTTTTCATAGATTAATATCATTTGAACAATTTCCCTAGTATTTTAACACCTGAAAAATCTACAAGGAATGTTTTTAAAACTTCAAAAAATTATATAAATAGTACTTGTTTCTTATACAAACATTTGGTAGAAAAGGAAAATAAGAATTACTAGTTACTGCTGTATATATTTTGACATATATCCTTTTGGACTTTTCTTTATATATTTGTATATGAAAGATACAAAATGTGTGCAAAACTAAGGTCTATTTAGTTACCTTTTATTTCACTTACTGATATATTGTGAAATATTTCCAAGTTAATGTATTTCTTTGTTCATATTACCCAATTAAATTGCATTTATTTAAATAGAATCTTAATGTTTATATTAAGTTAAATTATCTTAAAGTTATATTAATTTTCAATATTCTGAATATTGCCACAATGATCATTCCAGTTCACATGTTATTGTGACCTTAGAATAAATTCCAGGAAGCAAACTACAGGTTATGAATGTCCAATTCTTTTCCATTTCCCATTTTTCTCTCTACCTTTTGAAAAGAGCTTTTTGATTGCTATAAAAAATGATATATACTCATGGAAAAATTCAAACCAAAGAGAAATTCATGATAAGAATAGAAAACTCACTGTAAGTCACACCACCTAGAGCTAATTGCTGTTAACTTTTTGATGACTGTTTTTGCATTTGTACATGCATACATGTGATTTTACCATATGTGATATTTTCCAACTTGTCCTTTTTTCTACTACTTTGTATCTTATATATCTTTGTGCCTCAGTATACCTACACATACTTCTTCACAACTGCATGTTTTAATTTGTAAGAACATAGTTACTTGTTTACTAAATCTCTCATTGGACTGTCACATAGTTTCCTTTTTTTTTTTTTTCCCCAGCTATAAATAATACTGCAAGGAGTACCTTCACTTACATCTTTGTATATTTGCCTAATTAGTTCTCTAGGATTAGTTTTAGAAGTGGAAGTGTTCTGCCAAAGGTTATACATGGGTGTATTGCCAGATTGCTCTCCAGAGAGGTAACACTAGTTTTCATTCCTACCAATAACCACTGGAAGTGCCCATTCTCTCTTTTCAAGCATTATAGTAAATATTGCCAAATAAATTCCTCTCCAGGGAAGGTTATACTTTTCTTCATCCTGAGCATAATAATCTGAAAAAAAAATTCTTTGCCAATTTGATAAAGGATATTTATGGTCTATTCTTATTTGCATTTTTTCAGTAGTGAGTTGATTTTTTCACTTATTTGACATTTGTGCTTCATTTGTTTGAATTTTTTTCTCACAAAATATATCTTTAAAATTTTAGTTGGGAGATCAAATTATTTTCAGAGTGAAGCCAGAAAATTCCTAGATTGTAGAAGTTAAGTAATCATGGATTGAAATTTGGGTTCGATGCATCCAAACAATTTAATTCCTTGATGAGTTCTAATTTTAATTTTAACCAGAATGTCTTATGTAAATATCACATATTTTATGAACTCATTTTTGTTTATATCATCTATAGCTATCCAGAACCACATGAAAATAATAAGAAAAATGTAATGATCTGATTTAAATTCCATCTGGGAAATAACTTATTCCTGGACATTTTTGCATTTTCACTTATTTCTACTGAGAACATAGTTTTTCTTTAGTTTTGTAAATAATTTTTACACAGCACAGCACCTGGTTATGTTATGTACATTGTTGAAAATAATTTAATATTTTAGCTTCATGTATAAGGCCCCAAAGCCGATTGGCTTAAACTTACTAGGTTGTTGGAAGAACTGAGACTAGGATCAAGTTTGATGATCTCACAAGTTATATAAATTAATCAGATTTGACATGTTCTTAACATTGACTTAGTAAACTTTCTATTTATGTGTCTTGATGTTATGTGATAGAATTTTAGGCTATGAAAGGGGTTTTATATTCCAGTCACCTCTTTCTGCAAATGAGCAGACTGAGACCTTGGAGTGAGTGATTTGCTTGAAAACACTAGAGCCACAGGTAAACTTAGCTCTCCTGATTCTTTGCCCAAAGTTCTTTCCACCAAACCACACACCAACACTGGTAATCCACATTTATGATTTTTTTTTTTTTCTCTTTAGAATCTTTAGTATATCTCACATTTTTTGTTTGTTTGTTTTTGTGGGAGCAGGCTGGCAAGAGAGGGGTTGATGGTACTATCAGCAAAGATTGTTTTTCTTTGCCCCCCCCCCCCCCCAAATGGTGACCCATGGACCATTATGGTAGAGGTTTTTTTTTTTTACCAATTCTTTGCCAAAGGCTATTTTGCAAATGTCCTCGAGTTGATTTCAGTGCCTATGCATTTATGAGTTTTAACTACTATAATTTTGATGATCTTCATTTATTTGAATTTTTTTCTCATAAAATATATTTATCTCTTGGGGCTGGGGATGTAGCTCAAGCGGTAGCACGCTCGCCTGGCATGCGTGCGGCCCGGGTTCGATCCTCAGCACCACATACAAACAAAGATGTTGTGTCCGCCGAAAACTAAAAAATCATATTAAAATTCTCTCTCTCTCTCTCTCAAAATATATATATATATATATATATATATATATATATATATATATATATATATATATTTATCTCACTTGAAAGCCTTTGCTGGGTAGGTAGAGTTCGTCTTACTAAGTATCTTTGAATCTCTAGCTCTTTTCTTTGGTACTGGGGATTGAACCCAGTGGTACTTTACCACTGAGCCAATATTTCCAGCACTTTTTATTTTATTTTTAAAATTTGAAACAGGGTCTTACTAATTGCTTAGGGCCTTGCTAAGTTGCTGAGGCTGGCCTCGAACTTGGGATCCTCTTGCCTCATTCTCCAAAGTCACTAGGATTACAGGTAGGTGCCAGTATGCCCAGCCGCATCTCCAGCTCTTTTAGAATTGTGCCTATAAATACTAGGTGCTCAGTAAATGTTTAACAATGAAATTATTTTTTATTAGCACGGATAGCAATTATTTCCCCCCTAAGTTTTTTAAAATGTTTGGGATAATTAGATTATAATACAGTTTCCTTCCTATGCTTTCTCATTTGCATTAGTAGTTCCAGATGTGTTAGATTGATTATTTGGAAGTTGCAAGAATGGCATAAAAAGCAACTTAGAATGGCTGAAGAAGTGTCATTTCTCCTCCATAGGTTCTCTAAACAGATGTGAGGGTTGCACAATCCTTTGGTAACTTTGACAGCATTATATATATATATTTTAAATATGTGGAGCAGGGCTCGAGAGGTAGCTCAGTAGTGGAGCAGGTGGCTAGCATGTGTGAGGCCTTGGGTCCAATTTTCAGCACCACAAGGAATAAAAAAAAAGCAGAACTAAGATGAGATGTCTAAAGAAGCCTTTCTAATAAGACTCACATGAAGTTGTCTGTCTTGTGCTGGTTTCAGGAACCGGTTGGTAAATCTGAGGAGCCTCTGAAGGGTTATCAGAGGCAAATTAAACATTTTAAAAGTTTTTTTTACCCTCTGACAAGACACAGAGATCTGCCAGGATAATTCCCCAATGCAATGATTTTCCCACTCCCTCCTTGCCCACCAACCACCACCACTGCCTAACCCCTCCCTCCCTGGGTTTTGTTTCCCACTCTCTCCTTGGATGGTCTTCTCTTGCTGAGCGGGGCCATGCATTTTGGTATGTAGTTCATAAACCCCTTCCTTCTGCATTGAGGAGGCTGTTCAGATTATAATCTGTATACAGTGAGGTCCATCACAGATCATTGTAATCTAGTCAACTCTGCCCTAGGCTGAAGTATTAAACAGATACTGGTGTCTGCCATCTGTAAATCCCTCCTTCTGTCAGATCCTTGAGATCAGTCTTCTTCGCATGGACCATTAGCACTGGATCTAGGTGCTGATCATTACCCCTCCCATAGACTATCATCATCATCATCATCATCATTATCATCATCATTGTCGTCATTGTCACTATTTGCCAGTCACTTTTCATGTATCCTGTTTTTGAAGGTCACACAAACTCTATGGGCAGATACTGTTCTCTTTAACTTATACATGAAGAAATTAAATGTTAACAGCTTTCCCACAGCTGGGTAGTCAGTGAGTGACAGAGGCACGAGGCACAGACAGGCCTGTCTGACCACAGTTCTTGTGCTCATAGCCAGCGGTCAGCATACTGTAGCCCCTGGGCCAAATCTAGCTGCACCTGTTGTTAAATACAGTCCAAAAGCTAAAATGGCTCCACTGCCCCCCCCCCCTTCCTTTTTTTTTTTTTTTGGCTGTGTTAGGGATTGAACCCAGGGCCTAATGCATGCTAAACACAGAGCTCATCCCAGCCCTAATTTTTATTTTATAATTGACATGCAATATTTGTAATGATTTACGGGGTACTGTATGACAATTCAATCCATATATACAACTTGTAATGATCAAATCAGAGTAATGAGCATTTCCATCTCCTCAGGTATTATCATTTCTATATGTCAAGGACCTTCAAACTCTTTTCTTCTTTTGAAGTGGATAATAAACTGTTATCTATTTATTAGACAGATAATAAACTGTAGTTTCCCTACTGTGCTATAGGACATTAGAATCAATTCCTCCTATCTAACTATAGTTCAATACTTGTTACCGTTTTTCAATGATTTGGAAAAAAAAATTGAAAATGATATTTCCTCACCCATGAAACTTATATAAAATTCAAATTCAGTGTCCCCAAATAAAGTTTTATTGTAATACAGCTATGGTCGGTTATTTGTGTTTCCCACCTTCCATGGCTGTGTTTTGCTCATGATGGCAGAGTTGAGTAGCTACAACAGAGACTGCATGTCCCCCCAGGCCAAAACATTGACGGTTTGGTCCTTTTCAGACAGTTTGCTTATGCTGCCTTTTATGACTTTACTCAGTTGAGTAATGGGGTCTTTTTGATGATGGGGCACCCTGATTGCTCTCCTTTTTTGGCTTTAACTGGAAGTTGTTAACCTGGATGACTGCTGGCCTGCTACCCCTCCAGCGACCTCTTGGGCTCAGCCCACAGGAAATGTCTGAATGGTGCCTCTTCTAGTTATGAGAATTTAGGTCACTGCTCATTTCCGCTGAACCAAGCCACCCATCTCCTTTAGCCCATCCGGGGGTCCTTTCCCCTTTGCAGGCTCTTGCTCTTTGCTTTCTATTTCTTTTCCTCCCATTGAGAAGCTAATCCTCCCATTAGCTCTTCATCTTTCTCTTCATCCTCTTCATCTTTCTCTTCTTGATCCCACATTTTGTTCAGGGGAAAAAAAAAAAATCTAAAATGACTCTCATGCTGCCACCTTTGCCTGGCTTTGTTGTTTGTCTTTGTGACCCAGCTCAGAGGTTCCCCCATTTCCTGCATATGAAGATGGAGTTCTCTGTCCACAGCAGGACAGACTCCGTCTTCCACAGGGAGGCTTCTGTTTGTCCCCTTCGAGGTAGTAGAGCTGTTTTCTTACATTAACCCCCTAACCCTGGGTGGGCAGTTTTGGGGGAGTGAGTGTGGTTATCCTTTTGCTTACAGAGTTACTTGAGTTGTGGGTATTGTGTGTATTGGGGGAGTGAAGGTTGTAAAAATATTCTGAAAGGGAAGGGGCGTTAAAGGCACGTGAAGACAGGAGAGCTTTGGGGATGAGGATGAGCCCAGCTTTGTTTGTCATATCCAGACTGAGGTTAATTTAAGTCACATGCAACGAAGTGCTAATTCCTACCATCCCAGATGGTATCGCTGCTGTGGATTTTTTTTTTCTATGTTCCAAACCCTGTGCTGAGTGATGGGTGTGAATCATCTCATTTACTCTCACTATTGCTCAGTGATTTGATGCTCCATTTCATAGATGAACAAACGGAGGCCAGAAAGGTTTAGATCTTGCCTTAGATGTCAGGCTGATAGTGGCAGAGCAGAGGCTTTTGTCAAGGTCTGCTGAGCCCCGAACCTGAGCTCCTGTCTACTGCTGGCTACTGCTGTAGCTGTGAAACCTGTTGCACCAAAGACATGGTTGGGGGATAGAAAACACGAATGGATTCCGAAGGGATCTGGACTGATTTGGGCATACCGGGGCCAAGTAAGGTAATTAATGGGGGGGCTGGCCTGGGTCTGGCTTTTCATAAGTTCCTTTTGACATATCCCATTAGGCATCTGTGTATCATGGAATACTGAGTCTGACTCATTCGGACTCATAAAGTTGAATTCCAAGTACAAACTTCCTATTTGTTGAAGGAGGCTGATTACGATTGGTCTACTGATTGTATCTACAGCAAGCTTATGTTAAAACATGGCTAACAAATATTGATTCCATTTGCTGTCTTCTAGGCTGTATCAGAGAAACGAAGCGGACTCTAGCCTTACGTGTTTCCTTATGTGTCCAAGTTAGGCTGCTTTAAACAGAAATAAGAACATGGCCAATGTGGGAGAATACCTAAGGGCAGGAATTCTGCAGCTCCTTTGGCTTAATTAATTCCTTTTCCTCTTTGTTATTTCTATGTAAGTAAATCAAGTGCAGTTTCCACGGAATTAGCAATGAATCTAAATCTCCACTGTTTTCCTCTTACTGGACAGTGTAGAGGGACCTGGAATTGCTTTTCTGTGGTAGGGAAGGTGGGAGGATTTGGGAATGAGTTTTCTTTTAAACCAATGAATTCTTTCTTGACTTTCCCTCCAGCCAAAGCCAAACAGACATATGCTTCAGTTTTCTTCCATGATCCCATGTTCAAGTCATAGGATCAGAAGATCTAAACACTGAGTGAGAAGTTACTTATTCCTTTCCTTTATTGTTTCTCCTTCAATCCCACGTTGGATGGGATGAGTTAGACATAAGAATCAGACTAGAATCTGAAGAACCAGTGGGAACAGAATGGTAGAGAATATGGAAATTATTTTGCAGTAAATATGCATAAATAGCCTTTCTGTGATATTTGAAAACCTTGCAAAGTAATCTCTTTTTATGTACTCTTTCTTCTTCTTCATTTGAAAAAAACCAAGAATCCCAAAGATTCTGGATGCACCTAAGAAGGGAACTACTTGGATAATGGTTTATTCAGATCCACTCAACAAATAATTTTTTTGATCAATTGTTATTTTTAAGACATGGTGCTAGGTGGAAATAGAGATGCATTTAACTCTGCTCTTTTGCTTGTTAGCACTGAAGCTTGGAAAAATCTATTTAACCTCTAGCTCCAGTTTCTTCACCTTCTAAATGAAGAGACAGACACTCCTTCACTGAGTTGTTACAAGATTAAACAAGGTCATGTATGTGATATGCTTTGGCCAGTGCTTGGCTTTCATTTATTTAACAAATATTTATTGAGTGCACATCTGAGTTTGAGGTGCTTTGCTATAATAATCTCTCCATAAACATAAATTTGTTTCACTCTTCCTTTCCCTCTGGTCCTTAAGAACATTACCAGCTAGCTGGAGGTAAGAAATGCACAAAAATGTATAGAGTTCAAACTAGAATTCTAGATTGGCTTATAAAAGGTACCACGAACTGGGAAGCCTGATGCATGAGAAGGAGCTTAGGAAAGTATTTATGATGGATGTGAAATTGTCAATATGTTTCAGAGCTGATGAGAAATTTGAGTCTTACATCAAAGTAGGTCTGGGAAGGAATCTTGCCTTCCAACATCCAGTGGTAGCGATTGAATGTTAATATAGGTCAACAGTTCCTTTGGAGAATTAAAAGAAAAATTCCCCAGGAAACTAGGATGTATTTTCTAAGAACTTTCTTTTTCTTACCAAGATAAACACTGTAGTTGTGGCTTACGATCACAATAGGTGAGTGGAATATATCATATCTCATACTTTTAGGTGTTTTTTGGATTGTGGAAACTCCAGGAAATCTAGAGGTTAATAGTTAAACAAGGATATCATATCAACCAGGTTTATAGACACACCGTAATTATATAAGCAAACTGTTGGTTCCGTAATCAGTGTCTAGCTAGGTCAGGGAATATTTTTCAGAGCATGGCCACAGCTGTAATTTTCATTTTTTTATAACCTGCTAACATTCCAACTTGCCTTTTCCATTTCTTAGTACTTTTTTCTTCTCTAGAATCATCTGAAATCAGTTTAAGAAGTGAAAAATGTTTCAGGGTATATCTGAATTCTCACTTGACTCACCTCAAGAGTGGCTCTAGAAGGTTCTTGGCTTTACCAAACTTACTTCCTCAAGGATGGAACTGGATACTGGCAAGGGGGTTCATATATATATATATATATATATATATATATATATATATATTCATATAAAATACATAATATTTTTAATTTCAGAAAAAAGTACTATTTAAAAGATCAGTCCTATTTAATGGAATTGATAGCGTTAATTAACTTTTTCTTTTGTTATGTTGGTTTCAAAATCAGAGGGATGTATAGCTCTGGGACACATTGGAGCATTTTTTTAAACTTTCTACATTTTTTTTTTATTGGCGCATCATAGTTGTACATAATGGTGGGATTTGTTGTTGCTTATGTGTATGTGGACATAAGAGAATAATGTCGTTTGGCTCGTGTTGCTCCTCAGCACGTCGCCCCTCTTCCCCTCCTCTCAGTGGGGTATTTCTCTATGAACCTGGTACGTAGTCATCTTCTTTCTCCTCAGTGACCTTATTCAATCAGAGCTAGAACAGTAGATGAGGGGCAGGAGGACTGAAAATCCTGTGAGTCACAGGACAGTTCTTGCCTCACCTTGCTGTGCAGGCGGAGAGGACGTGTGACCAGCCAGGTAGACAGGATCTGCTGGCCATAGCATCTCATTCCAGTGAATTGCTGAGTCTGCACTTGGGATTTTGTTCCCGAATGAGCTTCTGTTTTTATAGGGCAGGAAGGGGGAAAGGCAGATGTAATCCGTTCCTAAATAGGCCCCAGTGCTGGGTGAATACAGAGAGGAGGAGGATTCTATTTTTACCCTCAAGAAGCTCATAGTCTAGTGGGATGTATTTGTTTTGCTTTGCTGATGTAACAGCAAACCTCAAGTTGGGTGGCTTAAATAGCAGAAATGGATTGTCTCGGGGTTAGAAGTCCGAGGTCAAGCTGGCAGTGGGGTTGGCCCCTTCTGAGGGCTGGGAAGAAGAATCTGTTCCTTGCCTCTTCCCCAGCTTGCTGTGGCTTGCTGGTACTCTTTGGCATTTCCTCCTTCCCTCCCTCTTAGCCTCACCACCCAGACCTTTGCCTTCATGTTCATGTGGCCTTCACCCTGTCTGTATCCAGATTTTCCCTTTTTATAAGGAAGCCAGTCAGAGTGGAGCAGGGGCCCACCCTACTCCAATATGACATCATCTTAATTAAGTACATAAGCAACCACCCTGTTTTCTAGTTAGGTCACATTCTGAGGTGCTGGTGGTTGGGACTTCAACATATGATTGTGGCTGGGGACATAGTTCAGCCCATAACTTGGAAAACAAAGATGTCAGCAAACTAATGCTCCTCTGTGTGATGTGCAGGTGAGATCTATTACAAGATAGAGCCAAGATACCCAGGAGGGTGAGGTTCCTGAGGACGTGGGCAGAAATCAGGAAGCCTGGCAGTAGAGGGAAGACATGGATTTGGCATAACAGAACTTGAAATATGGTTCTCAGGAGGATGAGGAAGTGAAAGGAGACTTGCTCTGGTCCCAAGAGAGTACCCACTCTTTCTTCTGGTTTTCTATCATTAATGGTAGATTGGTTGCTTTTAAATTGGGTATGCTAAATTAAAAACACACACACACACACACACACACATACACACACATAAATATGCTATGGCTGCAAGGATTCCCCCAAATTAATTGATATTTAGTGGTAATGAGACTTACATATCAGTCTCAGTGGTTTTCACAAGCGACTTTGACAGATAAAGGGACAGGGCTTGGTGGTTAGGGGAAGAAGGCTTTCTTTCCATCATATCAATAGTCCTAGTCCTCATGGAGCAAAGCACAAGAGGCAGTGGGAGTAAGAACCAAGGATCTGTAGTGAAGCAAACTTATTTTTAGAAAAGGTCTGTAAGGGGCTGGGATGTAGCTCAGGGCCAAACTGCTTGCTTTGCATGAGTGGAACCCTGGGTTAGATCCCCAGCTCCAAAGAGAGAAAACAATAAAAAGAAAAAAGAAAAAAAAAGCCTGTACGTCTTTAAAAAAAGCCTACAACTCAAGAGATGCCAAGCTCTTGCAATATTGATTATTACTATTATTGTTGTTTTTGTTTTCTGGTGCTGCGGATGAAACCCAGAGCCTTGCATGTGCTAGACAAGTACTCTACCACTGAGTTCTGTCTCCATTCCCTGATTATTAACAAAACGTCTTTTCGATGGTGTATGCACTTATTTGAGTTAATAGGTAGCTTTATTTTCTTAATGTGATCTGGGAACGGCTAGCACAAAATTGAGTATAAAAATACCAGGAGCTGCTTCAGTAGGAGGGGACAATGAGGAAAGAAATTGTTAGGCCTGTTGTCAGAGTAGGGATAAAGTCAGACTAGGGATAAAGCCAGGGGAAGGAACTTTGCCAGTTCAGAACAGATGTCCATCATCTGTCAGATTGTCCTGCCAGGGGGTTGATGGCGGCAGGCTTCAAGTGTGGGGCCAGATGGGCAATCCAGAGAAAGTCACAGGAAGGTGGAGGCCAAGGCCCAGGCATCCCTCAGAGCTGGCGGGGGGGTGGTCTTGGACAGGTGATCCAAATCCCCAAAGGACAGGTGGGTAGCAGAAGATAGGCAGAAAGTCAAGAATGAGACGAGTCAATGTGGAAAGGAGAGAAAGAAAGAATAAACAGATATCAATTGGAAATCAGGGACTGAATGAAAGGGCCCCAGAATCCAGGCTGCAGAATCCAGGCAGTAATAGGAGTTTTTATTGCACACTGACTAACCCTGCCTGTAAGAAACGAGTGTCCACCTCACCTGCTTCTGTCATCTTCAGAAGCAGACTGTTCGTCTGGCTCTTGTGGGGAGCCTGGGGAGGTAGGGTATAGAAGGACACGCAGAAAAAGAGCAACAGAAACTAGTCTGTCGAAAACGAGCCCAGGCCTATCCTCCACACTGAGTACTTCTGCTGAATGGGACCCACAGTCAGGGGAAGTTAGCAAGTGGAGAATCGGCTGGGCTGTCAGGCCCCTGGGCTGAAGGAGAAACCAGCTCTCAGTTGACTCTTGCAGGTGAGCAGGTGAACACAATCCAACAAGAAAAAGCAGCTCTGGGGCCTAGCTACCTCACGCACAGCTGGGGAGAAGAAATGAAAATGCCAGAGGAAGGGCTCTGTTCTGAAAATTCTGTTCTAAAAATATATTGGGGGATGGAGAGAGAGTTAGGACCTGCCAAGTTTCTCACTCATTTTTTTTTTTTTTTAAATTTTGGTACCAGGTATTCAACTCAGAGGTACTCAACCACTGAGCCATATCCCTAGCCCCTTGAGACAGGGTCTTACTAAGTTGCTTAGGGCTTTGATAAGTTGCTGAGGCTGGCTTTGAACTTGTGGTCCTCCTGCCTAAGCCTCCCCAGTCGCTGGAATTACAGGAGTGCGATACCATGTCTGGCTCCTACTCTTTGATTCAGTGTTATTATTTATGGGAATCTGCCCTATAATAGTCATCACTGTGTGCCTACTATGTGCAAGGCTTTTTGATAAGTACTTATTTACTAAGCACCTTAAGCTTTGGGATAGTTCTAAAACCTTCATGATAAGTAGGTGATATTTATTCTCATTTTACAAAGGAGCAAGTTAGAACTCAAGAGACTAACTTTTCCCAGATCATCTAGTTAGTGGATATGGAGCTGGAATGTATTTTATTAAAAAAAAAAAAAAAACAAACTATACATATGTGTGTGTGTGTATGTGTGTGTGTGTGTGTATATATATATATATATATATATATATATATATATATATATATATATATATATATATTTGTGTGTGGTACTAGAGATGGAACCCAGAGCTTTGTGCATGCTAGGCAAGTGCTCTATCACTGAGCTATACCCCCAGCCAAAATTCACTACTTTGTTAAAATAGTGAAAAATAGAAGCACCCTTACTGTATAATCATGAAGAAATAGCTTAGGTTATTGGATAACTGCCTGATACAGTCAGTTATGAAGAGAAGACAGTTGTTTGTGGAAAGATGCTTCCGACTCAGGAGGAATGGCTACAATATATCTGGTGTGTGATTACAGATGTGTTTGTGTGTATTTTGTTTTACCTCAAGTAAAAGAGTCTTAATTTGGGAAATTTTCATTGAATCCATTTGCAAGAGGTGCAGATGACTCTGGTGGTTTCTGAATGACATATTCTCTGACTCCCTTCCTCCTTCTTGCTCTTCTCTGGCAGAGTCCCTCATTCTGCTTTTTCTCTGAGGTTCTTCTTTGCCCTCTGCCTTCCTCTTTGGACCCGGATGACTCCTCAGTATGCACCTGGGTTGAAAGAGCGTTAGCCCTGCAGCTATATACAGTCTTTAGTCTGATACCAAATTCCTTATCTTAAAAAAAAAAAAAAAAGAAAAGAAAAAGAAAAAGAAAAATCTGATGATGAGTGGCTTCTGCATTGCCTGGATCTATGCTCATGAATTTTCATGTGGACTAGGTCCACCTCGAGGTGCTGTCATCTGGGAAAGCGGCATAGGAGGGGAAAACACATGATTGACATGATAAGCAGACTGGAAGGAAAGGCATGAAAAAACAAAAGCAATAAATATGGCTGGTTATATGCTGAAAAGAAGCTCTGGCAGTATTGTGACCTGTGGTGTTTTCCATCATTTTTTTTTCTATAAAACTCTTTGTAAAGTTGCATGGATTAATAATAAAGAATTCGGTTCTTGCATCTTCTTGGATTTGCTCATGTTGTCTGTGAGTGAGTCGGCTGAGATCATATACGTTGTCATTTTTTTGTGTTGCTGGATGCCTTTATAAAAAGACCACTGGAGCCATAGAAAGAGCGATATGACCATCTGATGAACAAACGAAGGCAGTGCCCCTGGAGAACTACACAGGAAACACACACACTCTTTCTAATGGCTAAACGACAAAGGCAGGATTGTCCAATGATGTGACAGCTGCTCGAGTAATGTAGTGCAAATGGTCTGGGCACTGGATAGCAGACAAATGCAAAGACATGACTTTGGAATCATGGACTGTTGCATCTAGCAGGGACCTCAGATACCTTCTAGGTCAACCCCTCATTTTATAGACGAAGCAACTATGACCAAGAGAAATTAAATGATTAGAAATGTCAGGCATGGAGGACAGAACTCCTGAAACTCACACCTGAGGGCACATCTTGATGCTAAGTTAGCCTTTGAGTCTCTGGGGAGCGCTTACATTCCTTCTACAAAGACAGAAGGCAACCCTTGAGGCTTAAAGATAAAAACCAGGAGAGAGAGAAAGAGCCCTGGGCATAGTAAGAATCGAATCGGGACCTTGGTTTATTCACTCGGTCCTTGCACGACTGAATGGCTCTCTTCAGTTGTGCATGCCACCAGTCACCCGTTTACTCACTCTCTGGACATTTATTCTTTGCTTCTCTGTGTCGTTCACTGCTAGGCACTGAGGAGTGTGCAGAGATGGTTCCTATTTTCGGGAAGCTCGTCTTCTAATGGGAGACCCAGCTTTGGTGCGGGAAATGGCAAGAAAATCCAGGAAATCCTAAAGTTCAGGGAGGTTGGAATGCAGGGGTCCTGGGGCAGAGAATAGTGAGAGATGAGGGAGGAGGAACAGTGGGGCCAAGGAGGGCCTTGCAACAGAGGAGGCATTCACTGCTGGACTCCAACACCCCGGGAAGCGCTCCTGGGAGAGGGTTTCTCCCAGCAGCTAGATTAGCATGATTTTATATTTTAGACCCAACTATGCATCTCTGTCCCTTAGCAACAGGTTTTTGTTAATATTCTGAGCTCGGTATGGAATCAAGAGCCAAATTGGCTTTGAAGTGCTTTCCTTTGGCAAGTCTAGGCTAACTTTATCAGGAAAACAAAAAAAAAAGATAGCAGCCTCTGTGGAGAAGAGAGTTTGCATGGGTTGATTAGTATTGAACGTAGTTTTTCTTTGCCACTCGGTGACTCAACTCCGTGATGACGTTTTGTTGGTGTTTTACTACCCTGCATTTGCCCCTGTTGAACAGGGCATGCCTTGAAGTCTGATTATATGGTTTTCATTTATACGGGCATGTCCCCCACCCTGCCTTTTGTTTTGAAGTGAACAAACTTGACATTCCTGCCTGCCAAGGACTGGGGAGCTTGCTGGCTCTCCCTGTCTGCCTCCTCTCTGAGGTCACGTTAATGCCACCACATCTGAGTGCCTGCCATTCTGCAGGTTTCACAGCACAGACACTCGGCCTCTGCATTCTAGAGCTGGAGACTTCTTGGACTTTGGAAAGTCAGTCTCACACTCAGAAAGAGGAGAGTGCTCCAAGAAGGAGTGTTCCAGACAGGCTTACAAAAGTGCAAGAGGGTACTGATGAAGGGAAAAATCAAACTTAAGGTGGTCTCTTCCAGATTTCATGTGCAGCAAATGTTATTTTTTGTCTTTTTTTTTTCAACTTGAAATTTCCAAAAAATCTGTATCCATAGCCTTGTGGCATTCTTAGCAACAAACTTAGCAACATGCCAGAGAAAAATAAATTAACTAGTTATCTGTATTTTTTAACTAGATCCGTGATCTCATCGACACAACTGACCTCATTGGGCCTGGGTTTTCTTTTCTGTGATGGGATGGTTGCTTAATTCTGTTGTTCTAAAGAACGGTAGAATCTTATTAGAAGACACAGGGAGGCTAAGACATACGGAGAATATAGAGCTTTAGTGCAAATACAGAAGTGTAAAATTAAGATGGCTGAATGCTAGTGGGTGAACTCTGTCAAACATTTCACCTTCCTTCCACTCCAGGTGCCAGGGAATCATCTCCTTTTGTTGTTGTTGTTTTGGGCAGAAGTTTGGAAGGAACCGCACACATTCTTCAACCATTCTCTGCTAGTAACCTGAATTTATGTATAACTGACTCTCATGTGTGTTTTCCAAAGTGCATTTATCCATCTCATTCTGCTGAGAATAAAAGATAAGCCATGGAGATAGTAGAAGAATGGCCTTTGATTGGATCAAGAAAGGTTGTACCGTCTTTGAAGAAAAGGGCGGCATCGGCTTTGTGAACTGGTTCAGATCTGATGTTCCTAAAAGTTAAAAACATTAATAATCTCAAATATGTTTCAACCATTTGGCATTGATTTAGAAGAAACAAAAAATAGATATGTTGCCAGCAGCGTTAGATTGTTAGACCGCAAACAACACTTTAAAAGAAGTGAACAGCTGTCAGTCTTCTCAGTCCTCTGTAGAGATTTAGCTTTGGAACGATAACAGGTTTGCAAATTAACAGATCTCATCTGAATTCCATCCTTTTTTTCTGAAGCTTCTAACCCCTCCCCTTCAAGAGCTCAGCCCTTTGATTCTCTTGATCCAAAAGACTTTTGCTCCTTTTTCTCCCTTTTGGATATGCTAATGATCAGGCTGGTGAAAGTGAGACTTAATGAAGACGTGCTATAATTATTTTTAAATGATAGTGATTCTACAGTAAGTGTTCTGTATAACTTCACATAAAAGTGACTGACTGAATGAAGGCTTTTTTGGGTTTTTTTTTTTTTTTTTTTTTTTTTTGGTACCAAGGATTAAATCCAGGAGCACTTAAACACTGAGCCACGTCCCCAGCCCTTTTTTTCTACTTTATTTAGAGACAGAATCTCCCTGAGTTGCTTAGGGCCTCACTAAGTTGCTGAGGCTCGCTTTGAACTCATGATTCTCCTGCCTCAGTCTCCAAGGGGTGGGAGGTTTTCTGGGGGCTGTTGAGCTACATATTCACGAAGGGCTGGCTTCTTGGGAAGCTCAGTCCATCAATAGCTGTGGGACTGGAAAGAGAACAAATTGAATAGACAGGCATGTAGGTCCTGATCCTGCTGCAGGCGCTCTCTTGCTGTGTGGCCGGACTTCTCTTGGTCCAATGCTTCTGTTTGTTGTTCTGGTTACTTGGGGTTTGGCTTTGTATCAGACCCTCTGCTAAACTCACTTACACACATTTTCGCATTGGAGTCTCACAAAATTATATGGAAAATATGTAATGCTGTCCATATTTCACTGTTGAGAAGTCTGTAAATAGGAGGTGTGGGGGACTAAGTACACTATTTGAGGTTTCACTTCTAGTAAATCATGAGGAAAAGACTCAAACTCTTGCCTGTGGCCCAAGCTTATCATCACTATATGGAAAGCATTGGCAAACGATGGCTGCCTGGAAGTTTTTGTACAACTTGAGAGCTAAAATAGTTGGTACGTTTTAGAATACTTAATAAGATCAAAAGAAGAATATTTCATGACATGTGCAATTATGTCATGTCTATGTTTGAATGTCTACAGAGTTTTATGTTGGAACACTCATTTGTCACATTATCTCGCATTTGTACTGCAATGGTGAAGTTGAGTTATTGGGACAGAAACTCTACGGTCCACAGAGTCCCAGATTCACTCTCTGCCCCTTTATAGATAACCTTTTGCCATCCATAAAACGAATGCAGGGAACTCTTTCCAATCAGTCCTCAGGTCTCTTTCAACTTTGATGTTTTGAGAATTGCAGAGAAAATTGCTTAGCTCTTCTGTTTTCCTGGGAGGTCTCTAGTTCTTTGGCCTTTCCTCACTCACAATAATTGGATTTTCCTCTTTGCTAAAACGTCTAGCTAAAATAGACATCCCAATTCCAACCCCAGTCATAAGTCCATGTCCTGAAATCTCACCTCTCTATATCTATCCCTTCATTGATTCATCTATTTTGAATAATAACAGTATTGCCATTTATTAGATGTCTGTGATCTTAAGCTCTCATTGGGGTTGTAAAAATGGCTAGAGATGATAAATGTAAGGTCAGGATTATTATTTCCATTTCTGAGAGAATTGAAGCTTGAGGAGGTCAAATTGCTTCTCCATGGTACATATGTTAGTATGTTGTGCTTCCAGTGTTCGAATCCAAGTCTTTCTGATCCCGTGTAGATTGCATGTCCTGTCTGAGGATATTTTTGCACTCTGTTCCTACTCCATGGCTTACCCTGTTCCTCTGAATATATATCCCTTCATTTTTTCCCTTTCTCCCTCCCTCTTTCCCTCCCTCCCTTCCTTTTTCTCTTCTCTCTTCTCTACTTGTGGTGCTGGGGAATCAAACCCAAGGCCTTGAGCATGCTAGGCAAGTGCTCTACCACTGAGCTACATTCCCTACTTTCCTCCCACTGTTTCTAATGGTCTTTTCTTTTTGTATTAAAACATCCTGAAAACAACATTGCCTTGGGCTGGCTTCTCTCTGGCTAGAATATTGACTTTAGCGACCAAAAATAAGAGAAGCATTTCTTTCACCCTTGTATTCACACACCAGACACTACGCTCAATATTGTGTGAGTATTGTCTGATGGGGATCTTACGAGAACTTTATGAGGTACCTATTTTTATTACCACTTAAAAACTTAGAAGCTTTGGAAAGTATTTGAAATTATTCAGAGGCAAGCGAGTTAGGAAGGGGTTAAACAGAGATCTGAACCTTTCGTACTTCTTGGTCAGTATGTCTACACTATCCAGGTTCCCAACCTGTAGGATTCTCTCCTGGGTGAGAGACCAACCTTGCACTTGACTGAGTCACACTCCCCGGCTGGGTGCTGAGGCGCTCAGTCACAGAAATGTGGCAGAGCTTTCCTCACCCTTCTTGGGTGCGTGGGTCGGTGTCTCGTGCCTGGGTGTGTCTTGCTACAGCCCCATGGGTGAAGCTCTGCTCACCTGTTCCTTTGTAATATAACTCCTTGCCCTGTTTAGGATAGAATGTTCCATGAAAGTGCCTTGTGTGTGTCCCCTTCTCTTACTGTGCCCTTGGGTGTGTCCTACCCAGGTGTCAGTCAACCTGCTGACAGCGGACATCATGAAGATAGACTCAGCCCCCTGAAACCTGACCCCTTGCCTCATTTGAATAGCTTCTCCTCAATAAAAGGGGTCAATGCATACTCTCTCTTCCTGCAGACCCTTAAGGTTAGCGGAGCCGTCACAGTGACCCCAAAGGAAAAGGTATTTGTGTCTCTTGTGTGGTTATTTTGCACAGCCCAGTCAGCCCAGTTCAACTGGAGTGACCCCTGGTCACTATTTAGTCATGAACAGAAACCCAGCACTCCTGGACTCTGCATGGTCCCCTCTGGCTGCCTCCTTTTCAACACCACTCATTCTCTTCTACATCTCACAATCTTATCCCTACCTTCTCCACATTACAGACACTGCTCTTACGGTTCTCTTGATATTTTATTCCCTTATCATTTCCTTTCAATTTAGAGAACTTCTTCAGCCATTCTTTGTCATAGTTTCTCTTCATTTGAGAATGTCTGGATTTCTTCTTCGCTTAGTTTCCTTGGATATAGAATTTCCCACTGACAGTATTCTTATAGGATTTGAAAAAAATGTGCCACTTCCTTCTAGCCTCCATTGTTTCTGTTCAGAAATCTGTTGCCATTCAACTTGTTTTCTCCTATAAAGGATGCATTATTTCTTTCTGGCTACTTTTTTTTTTTTTTTTTCTGGCTATTTTTCCACCCGTAGTTTTCTAAAAATTTTATTATCATGTGTTTGGGTGTGAATTTCTTTGGATTTATCCTGTTTGGGTTTCCCTAACAGATCGTAATGGTATGAATCCATAGGTGTATGTGTGTATCTGTGTGTGTGTGTGAAAAATCTTTTTCTCAAATCTCAGAAAATGTCAACCATTGCTTCTTTGACTGCTTTTTAGTTCCACTTTCTCCTCTTCACCGAGACTCCAAAGATATAAATGTTATATGTACCTTTTGTTGTAGTCTCACATGTCCCTGAAGAGGAATGGTGACTGACACTCTCAAAACCAAGGGAGGCATAATGACCACAGCAGAGATACAGTGACACAGAGCACAAGTAGGTGGTGAATGGAGAGTCCAGGAGGGAGGTTAAGCAAACTTCACAGAGAAGTAACATTTGAACTGGTCTTTGAAGGATCTGAATGCATCAGCAAGGGGAGCACATTCTAGTTAGAGAGGAGGATCTGGGAAAAGCAAAGGAGGCATGGACATGTCCTGTAGGGTATATAAGTTTCTCAGTACCAGTGGGTGTGTCCGGAGAGTGCCATCCTTAGGACACTGGAACAGAAAGGGTGATGCAAGGTATCACCAAAGCTCAATTTTTTTTTTTAATGTAAAAAACTTTATACACTTCTTCTAATATCCTATTCTACTTCTACAAAAATGTTCTGAATAGAGCTGGTCTTAAACTACTTGCAGATGAGCTAATGTTCTAGGTTTGCTTTTCTGTATCTCTGGACTACAATTTGGTGACTTTCAGGGATATTTTCCCCTCCTCTATCCTGTGGTTTGCTCTGTGGAATGTATTGTGAATGGAAAGGTTGAACAGGGTCCCTGAAGTTTTGCAGTACTTCATTTAGAGGTTTCTGGAGAGGTGCTTTGTTAGTCCTGGTTGACTTCTTGGTCTTGAGGATGACTTCTGAGTCAATGAAAATTCTTTGTCAAAAGCTGCAGAAGTCAGTTCTTTCTAATTTGGGCAAGAAAAGAATCCATTGAAAGAATTTAGAGTAACTTTTTCCAGAGGGCCAGAGAACCAGACCAGAGATGGAGCTGGAACAAAACCCCAAAGTATACCAAAGAAGGGTCTTGTGCAGATGCCTATGCTGCCCCCGTGGGTACATCTGTCAGCATGCACCACTACTACTGGACATGGCTTGTGGCCATCATCAGAATTGCTGCTAATATATCCTCCAAACTGGATGGAGATGCCACCATCATTGTCAGGTGCTGAAATGGATCCTGTACTGTTTCTCCCTGTTCACACCCATCAGGTACAGATTCTATCTTTGTACTGGTTACTCTGGGCCCATACTCGGGCTGCAAAGGATGCTGGTAAAGTGAGTATCCAGCACCTAAGATTCTATAATAAGTGACAGGCTCAATTCTCCAAACACAGAAGGGGACTAAGATGTCAAATGCATGTCTAATGTCCACTGCAGTCTCAAGCTGTCTATTGCATACATGCCACCAACGTTCTTTCACTGGAGTCTAATGGGAAACCCACAGTGCATTTGCAACAGGAAAAAGATTTTACCAACTCTCTGAGATAGAGGAAGGAAACTCGACTCAGGGAAGTTAAGCAGCAGGGAGAAAACTCTTGAGTCTTAGATTACTTACTGACCTCAAAAGCAAAAGGGCTGGCTCAGCCTTCGCTAGGTCTGTCAGTGAGCTAATTCTGGTTCACCAAACAAAAGTGAGATTTTAAATGTGGATGGCCTTGCCTTGATTTGTGGATGATGTTCAGAAATCATAGATAAAGGTAGTTTTTGTTTGGCTCATAATAAACATTGGATGAACTAGAACCAAGTGCCTTTTCTTGTTTTGCAGATGGGGAAACTATTGCATGTTTAGATGTAGTTATATAACTACCAGGTGGTAAACCCGAGGCTGGGACCCAATTTTTCCATTTCTCTTTTGATATTTTTCTCACTGTTCTGTGAGTATTTCCTCATAAGAATTCCCTTTTCTTTGTGTTATATATAAATGAATTGGGCTTGAAGCCTGCACCCTAAGGGGTATTAAAAGAACCCCAAGTTTTATACATAATGATTGGGTCAATAGGGACATAACCATTGATTTTACTTCTCATGGATGGTTCCTCGGATGTGGGATGTGCATTTCTATGCTCTGGTTTAAAAAAGTAAACTTTTGTGAATTTTTCCCTTTTTATTTGAGGTACTTATACCGTCAACTTCGGTACCAGATGTATCAGTTCTTGGGCTTAATTCAAATTTATTTCGAATCATTAAAATATGGCTGTCATATCACATAACAAATCATATAGGTACACACCTAAGGAGTTAAGAGTGTAGGCAAGGGGAAAAAATGTTTATTTTTTGCCCTGCAACAAAGGTATTTTGGGTATGCAGCATGTTGTCTTAGCAGCTGCTGGCTCTTTTAGTGTTAGATTAGCTTTAGTCCTTTCTAGTGATTAACAGAAGCTGGGGTGGGATCTATTACTTTGCCTAAGAATATCAAGTTTATACAATCACGTCAATAATTGACAATTTGCTGTTAAGTGGCAGACTCTAGTGTTCTCCCAGGGCAGAAGAACACAGAGGAAAGAGACAGGTTGGATTTACGGTAGTCATCAAGTTTTCTGAGTGACGCACAGGAAGCCTAAACTAAGTGCAGAGAGATTGAATTGCTGGGTTGAGACTCCTGTTACATGGGCTATCCAGTAGTGGCAGGATTGGCCAAGCTAAGTCACTTTCTGTACCTCAGTTTCTCCACCACCGTGTGCCAGGCCCCTCATGTTTGTTAGCTCGTCACTTCTTCCCTACTCACCTATTATGGACTTGTATTCTCCGTTTTACAGGTGAGGAAACCAAAGCTCAGAGAAGCCAAGAAATTTTCTTTGAGGTCATGGAGCTAGTGAATAGCAGAGTAGAGGTGCAAGCTTAGATCAGCAACACTCCAGGGACACTCTGCCTCCCCATCTCTGCCTCTCCATCAGCATCATCTGAGCATTCCCCACAGACACCAATGCACAGATGAGCACCTACTTCACCCTTTGCATTGGCCGTGTTTTGGATATATCGGGGAATGGGTACTTAAAAACACAATTGCTAGACTTAACAGGGATTTTTTTTTTTTTGGAGATATTGAATTATGTAATTCTGTGAAGTCGTCATTCACTTGATACTTGTAGCAGGTGTGAGGGTGGGGCTGACTTATATGATTTCATATTTTATTGTCTTCTGTGTTTCCTGTAGACTGAGGAGTCACAGGTAAAGCTAGGTCTGGGGACTGGAATTTGATGATAGGCATGGAAGGCAATTTAGTCAAGGGGTGGTAGGAATTGGAAGAGGGAAGAGATGAAGAAAAGATGAATGTTAGAGTAGTCATTTCATTTGGGACCTTGAGAGGCAGGCAGGAGGGTGAGCATTAGTGGACCAGAGGGGAGGCTGCTAATAATGGAAGAGTAAGAGCAATCAGGAGCAATCAGAGAGACACTTAGCCCAAGCGGGGAACCCAGGCCAGGGCGACTTGCTGAAGAGCAAACTAGTTCAGGGAAATTCAGAACTGCCAGACTGCTGAAGTCACTTGGTAGATGGGATCATTTCAACCTGAAATTGAAAGGCTGCATCTGGATCTAAGCAGAAAGAAGACCAAGTGACTCTAGGGGTAGGGGTGAAGGGGACAATATTCACCTAAATATCGTCACAGCATATCTCTAATTTGTCTTGCTGTTTCTAATTGATGTCCCCAGGACTTGTTGCCCACCAGTAAACCAAGCAATGACTCTATTATCTAGCTCTGCAGGGAAATATCATCATACGATTTTTTAAAAACTCAGTTTTAGCTCTGTAAGCACTGAGACCTGATTTAACCATGTTTCCCCCGCACCCATGGGGCGCTTTCTAAAAGGCACTTTTCTTTTTCTTGTTATGTGAGTGCCGTCCAACTTTTTACTTAGGAAATTCGATCATTTTGCTGGTCTGCAGTGTATAGAGAGCCCGTTAGAGGCTGCTAAGGTGTGGGCCTTTCTGTTCCCAGACTGTGGTTGGGGGGTCATGATCTCCCCATGGCTGTCTTGCCCGCTGCCTGCAGCTGGAGTGTCTGCCAGTTCCCGCCCTGGCTCCACTCTGGATGGCAGCCGCCCCTGGCCACGGCTGTTTTCATTCTCTGTTGTAGTTTTCTTCTACTATTTTTCTCAGCCACATCTTCACTCCTGATGCCTGGGGTTCACTTGTGTCGCCATTCCCAGGTAACCTTCCTTCTGGTCAGCATACCGATGATTTGCAGGCCTGGATGTCCCTTAGGGGATTTAGCGCCTCCTGGCTCTTTGCAGCATTGCTTGGGGGTCACTGGGGAGGGAGATGCCTTCCTTTCCTCCTTTGACTCTTATTTCTTCTGTCCTTGGGGTTCATGTCTTGCTTCAATTGCTAAAAGAAAGGCTCCCTTAACCATGGAGGTGTTAGGAGGCATGGTAGGGCTCGCTGGGCAGAGCTGTCCTGGGTCATCAGCCATGTGTGGTGTGCCAAGTTCAAGGGCAAAGATCAGCACCTTCCGGGTTGCACACTTTGGAAGGGACATCACTAACCCTTGGATGATATTGGGGAAAGATTATAAAGAAGCCCATTTTTCTCTTCCTGCTAGTATTATTAAGAGCATAGATTTGGAGTTGGGCTACTTGCGTTCAAATCCCTGCCCTTCCACTTACTACCTGTGTAACTGGGTTAACTTTTTGTCACTGTGTCCAAAGGACCTAACGGGAGTTAGAGAAGAAAAGGTTTATTTGGGGGCTCATGGTTGGCTGATTCCATTGCTGTAGGCCTGAGATGAGGCAGCAGAACACCAGGGCAGAAAGGCGGATGGAGGAAAGTTACTCAGCTCAGGGCAGCCAGGAGTCAGAGAGAGAGAGAGAGAGAGAGAGAGAGAGGGGAGAGGGGAAGGGGAGGGGGGAGAGGGGAGGGAGGAGAGGGGAGGGGGGAGGGAGGAGAGGGGAGAGGGGACAGAGGAGAGGGAAGAGGGGAGAGGGGAGAGGGGAGAGGGGAGGGGGAAAGGGAAAGAGAGAGAAGCCAGGGACCAGATATGTAATCTCCAAAGACAGACCCCAGTGGCTTACTTCCTCCAGCCACACCCCTCTTGCTAAGGAAGCTGGCGCAGGTGGAAGGAGGAGTTGAACAAAGAGACAGGTGTCTAGCTTTTTGAGTTCTTTATATACTCTAGAGATTAGTGCTCTATCTGATGTGCACGTGGTAAAACATTGCTCCCAAGCTGCAGGCTCTCTATTCACCTCACTGATTGTTTCTTTTGCCAAGAAGCTTTTAAGATTGAATCCATCCCATTTATTAATTCTTGATTTTAATTCTTGTGCTATAGGAGTCTTATTAAGGAAGTTGGGGCCTATCTGACGTGATGGAGATTAGGGCCTACTTTTTCTTCTATTAGATGCAGAATCTCTGGTTTAATTCCTAGGTCCTTGATCTACTTTTGAATTGAGTTTTGTGCCTGGTGAGAGACAGGGGTTTAATTTCATTTTGTTGCATATGGATTTCCAGTGTTCCCAGCACCACTTGTTGAAGAGTCTATCTTTTCTCCAATGTATGTTTTTGGCAACTTTGTCTAATATAAGATAACTATAATTATGTGGGTTAGTCTCTGTGTTTTATATTCTGTACCATTGGTATACCTGTCTATTTTGGTGCCAAATCCATGCTGTTTTTGTTATTGTTGCTCTGTAGAATAGTTTAAGTTGTTTGGGTATAGTGATGCCATCTGCTTCATTCTTCTTGCTAAGGATTGCTTTACCTATTCTGGGTCTCTTATTTTTCCAGATGAATTTCTTGACTGCTTTTTTTTTTTATTTCTATGAGAAATATCACTAGGATTTTGATTGGAATTGCATTAAATCTGTATAATGCTTTTGGTAGTATGGTCATTTTGACACTATTAATTCTGCCTATCCAAGAATAAGGGAGGTCTTTCCATCTTCTAAGGTCTTCTTTAATTTCTTTTTTTAGCATTCTGTAGTTTTCATTGTAGAGGTCTTTCACCTCTTTTGTTAGGTTGATTCCCAAGTATTTTATTTTATTTTTTTTGAGGCTATTGTAAACAGGGTAGCTTCCCTCATTTCCTTTTTAGAGTATTTGTCACTGATATACAGAAATGCCTTTGATTTATGGATGTTGATTTTATATCCTGCTATTTTGATGAATTCATTTACTAGTTCTAGAAGTTTTCTGGTGGAATTTTTTGGGTCTTCTAGATACAGAATCATATTGTTGGCAAATAATGCTAATGTGATTTCTTCTTTTCCTATATGTATCCCTTTAATTTTTTTTTGTGTAATTGCTCTGGCCAGTGTTTCAAGAACTATGTAAAATAGAAGTAGTGAAAGAGGGCATCCCTGTCTTGTTCCAGGGTATATAAAGAACTCAAAAAGCTAAACACCAAAAAACCCCAAATAACCCAATAATAAATGGGTCAAGGAACTGAACAGACACTTCTCAGAAGAGGATATACAATAAATCAACAAATATATGAAAAAATGTTCAACATCTCTAGCAATTAGAGAAATGCAAATCAAAACTACTCTAAGATTTCATCTCACCCCAGTCATAATGGCAGCTATTATAAGACAAACAACAATAAGTGTTGCCGAGGATATGGGGAAAAAGGTACACTCATACATTGCTGGTGGAACTGCAAAATGGTGCAGCCAATCTGGAAAGCAGTATGGAGATTCCTTGGAAAACTGGGAATGGAACCACCGTTTGACCCAGCTATCCTACTCCTCAGTCTATACCCAAAGTACTTAAAAACAGCATACTACAGGGACACAGCCATATCAGTGTTTATTGCAGCACAATTCATAATAGCTAAACTGTGGAACTAACCTAGTTGCCCTTCGGTAGATGATGGATAAAGAATATGTGGTATATATACACAATAGAATATTACTCAGCAATAAAAGAGAATAAAATCATGGCATTTGCAGGTAAATGGTGGAGAATATAATGCAAAGTGAAGTTAGCCAATCCCCAAAAACCAAATGCCAAATATTCTCTTTGATATAAGGAGGCTGATTCATAGTGGGGTTGGGAGGGGGAGCATAGGAAGATTAGGTGAACTCTAGATAGGGCAAAGTGGAGGGAGGGGAAGGAAGGGGGCATGGGGGTAAAAAAGATGGTGGAATGAGATGGACATCATTACCCTAAGTAATGATGTGAATATACTTTGTATACAACCAGATATATGAAAAATTGTGCTCTATATGTATAATATGAATTGTAATGCATTCTGTATAACAAATTAGAATAAAACATTAAAAAAATCATACAAATAAAAAAAAGCAAGAAGCAGGTATCACAAAGTTTCACTTGGTCCCACGGAAAGCTTTGGAGCTGAAAATGGCCCATCAGGACTCCCATGCAGCTACACAGACTGTCCTGTGTAGGGGCACAGAACCATGCTGTCATGGCTCTCTTCTGCTGAGGGTGGTTCATTGAGAAACCTCAGCAAGGAGGAGACACTTCAACCTGGTTCAACCTCTGGTTGAAGGTGACCCTGAATGGTGTATCCCAGCTTCCACCGCACTCAGGTTGCAATTTGGAGGATGTATGAACCTGAGGGAGGTGGAGGGCAAGAAGGTAGATTGGGAGTCTATTATAACGATCCCTGGTAAAGATGAGTAAAGTCAGTAAAGTAGCAGCAGTGGGATGTGGAGGTCAGCGTGGGGCAACGTGAGGGGAGGCAGAGTCTATGTCTGATCTAGTTTCCTAATGCAGTGGTTCTTAACTAAAGATGGGGGCTTGCTCCAGGGTATATTTGGCAATGTCTGAAAACATTAAAGTGGACTTTCATTTCTACTTAAAAACACAGAGATGGAAGTAGGAAAAAACAAGCAAATAGTACGGATGATTCTATGAGAATAACCTCTGTTTTTTTTGCTACAGCAGTAAAAGTTTTGCAAAGAAATAGAACTACTGGGATACGTTTAGAAGGCATTGTTGGTGCTGGGGGTGTATTTCAGTGGTAGAGCACATGCTTAGCATGAACAAGGCCCTAGATGATTCAATCCTCAGCACCAGAAAGAAAATAAAAATGAAAAGCATTGTTTAGGTTTTAGCAGAGAAAATCAAATGATGAACAATTTAATGAGGCAATACCTAAAGCTGCTTAGGGAGGTTAGAATATAGGTCGTGGAGAAGCATGATATAAAATATAAATCAAGTTTGTTTCTTAATATTGGCATGATCAGTGGGAACTTGGGTGTCCTCCCCTTCCTTGGCTGAAAGCTGGTTATTGTGCAGAGTGACAGGCTCAGCCAGGTGCACCGAGATGTCCCTGTCTCCAGGCAGTATTCTGGGGAAGTGACTCCTAGAGAGACTGTGATTGCCTTGGCTGGGACAGACAAATCTGAGCAGAAGGGTTTGACAGCAGCAGGGGTGCAGATTTCTGGAATGGCCACCGGTGGGAGGAGAATAAGGGAAAAATGTAGAAATAACTGGAGTAGGAACTGTATTATAGGTCTGGAGCCGTGGCTTGGAAACATGGTGTTAAAGTAAATATCTTAGGTGTTGGTGACCTCTGTTGCAATTCTGCTTTAGCTTTATTTACAAATTTAGCTTTATTTACTAAAAGAGGTGGTGATCTGGTTTTGGCCTTTGGGTGGTAGTTGGCTGACCCCTGGACTGAAGTCTAGAGAGGAGAGGACACTTGAAAAACTGATTTCTTGTGCTTTTTAAGGAAGATGCAGATATGGAGATGGAGGTTCAACTGTCAGATTTATGATCAAGTGGGGAAAACACATTCGTTTTCTTTATTTTGGTCTCTTTCTCCTGGCCACCTCTCTTTTCTTTAAATAATTTGAAATGCTTATATAGGTATGCATATATGGCACAATATTAATCTGAATTGCTTATTGATTGATAATCGTTAATGGTATATTATTTTTTGAAGTGTTAAATAGTAGGAGGAACCTTTTCTTGTCCCCTCTCTTAGTCCTTTGTAAATGCAATTTAGTTATTTTTCTCTTGGGTATAGGCTCTTAGTTACATTTTCTTCTATTTACCATTTACCTTGGGTCAGTTCTCAGTCTTGATTATATATTTGAATCACCTGGGGAACTTTTAGGCCTTGCCATGCCCAGACCACATGTGCAACAATTAAGTGGAGCTCCAGCGACAGGCCCAGGATTATATTTTCAAAGTCCCCGAGGGATTCCCACATGCAGGCGAGGTGGAGAATCACTTCCTGGGATTTAAAGAAGAAGTAAAAGAGGTCTTCGACGGTTGCTTTAGATGCTGCAATAGAGGGACATTTACCTCACCGTTGATGGCCCTCAGGTTCTAGACATGAAAATAGAATTCTTCCAATTTTAAGGGCTGTATTCAGACACACTTAGTTCTTGGTGACACAGCCGAAAACCCTTTGTTGTGGTTTGGTAGAGGCAATAAAAAGAATACAAGAAAGCGATTGTGACTTGGCTGAGCTCTGTATATCTAGCCAGAAGTGCTTTTTCCATCAGTGAGTGCAGTGACAGCCTTTGCTGACGAAGCCTTCCAAGTTCTGATGATTAAGTCATTACCCACAGAAGCCAACCTTACCAGAATACACGAGCAGGACAGACGTTCCCCGTCCAGAGCGGGGAGCCTCCTGACATGGTCACGGGTACAGAGATCCCAACGGGACCAAGCTGAAGATGACTTTTGTTTAAAATTAATTTAAAAATATACCTAGGACTATAATAAGGTTTTGTGAGTAGGAACTTTTTAAAGGGATCCCTGTAACCCTTTTGCTCACAAACATCACTCCTTCCATTTAACTTCTGGAAGGTTCTAACCTTATGGCATGGAATTGCTCAAGCGTTTAACAAGCCCTGTTTCAAAGACCCAGAGCTTTCATTCTTAAGCAAGAGTTAGTCATGATTTTCTGATGTTGGGGGAGGGAAGAGGACAAGGTTCCAAAGTGTTTTCCAGCTGGGAACAAATCATCTCTAACATCCACTGCTTTTTCTTGGGTCCCTTTATACAGTTGAGATAGAAGAGTTGCTTTTTTTAGTGAGGGATGCTGGAAATGGGTAGGATTCTTTCTACTGCAGGTAACTGGATGTCTGACACAAGACCTGGAGACGCACCATGCCAGGGCTGGTTAATTCAGTAGTGCAGCCTGCCCTGGCTTTGGATGGTATCCTTGTGATTCCTGATCCCCTTTACATTTCCTTCTGGTCACAGAAAAGCTACTTGACATCCTTTGACAGCATTCAAAGGTGGGAAGAGAAGAGGGTCTTTCTCCTCTGAGTCTCATTATGGTTATTTTAATCAGAAAGGAAAATCTTTCAGGAACTCTCAGCAGCCTTCAGACCTGGAAGCACAATTGTCAATTGCAAACCTACCTTGGTAGACGGGTCACTATGATTGTCATAGGGGTTTGCTAAACTTTTCCTATAAAGGACAAGACTGTGAATAATGTAGGCTTCTTGAGCCATTTAAGGGTCTCCATTGCAGAGTCATCTTTTTTTTTCCCTCTTAATCCTATAAAAATATAAAAACCATTATTAGCTCAAGAGGTGTTGTGTGTGGCCATGACCCCAGCATAAACTAATTAATTACATTTCATCTTCTGAGACTGCCATCCATTTTGTGAACAAAACTGTGGGCATTCAGCAGTGTTTACCTCAGTTTCTGATCCGTAAAATTGTTGTGATAATTATTAAATGAGGTAACTAAATAAAGGGACACATGTAGCTCTGAATACACCATAGACCCTCAATAAATAGTAGCTACTTTTATTATTATTGTTGTCCTGCTCTTGTTAGTATTCCTGTATCGCTCCTGGGGTAGTCTGCCATCTAAACCCCTTTCATATGTATGTGTGGAATTGTAATTAGATGGTAATAAAGCATTGTTTTGTGATTTTCAGTCAGTTCAGTTTTCCTTCGTTGTGACAAGTTTGGCCTTTTAATCCCATATCTGGTCCATTCAGACAAAAGTTTAAGGTCATTTGGTAGTGAGTAATTTGATGAACAAATTTAGGATATGAAATTTGGGTATTAGTTTTATTCGAATGAGTATATTATTGTCACTAGGTAAAAAGTAACCCCAGAATCTCAGTAACTGATGCCAAAAAAAAAAAAAAAAAAATGTCATTTCTTGTTGGTGGTACCCATCTCACATCAATCAGCAGGGATTCCTACTCCACTCTGTGACTCAGGGATCCAGCCTAATGGAGACTCAACCTCCATGTTCCTCAGTCACCAATGACAGAGGAAAGAGAGAGACTCTTTCCTTGAACTCTTGAGGTTCTTGCTGCCTCAGCCTCAAGTGACATGTTTCACTTCTGCTCTTCAGTGGCCAGAACTAAGCACATGGGTCAACTAGAAGGAAGACTAGGAAATATGGGAACACACATAGGATATTGGGCAAGCAGTACTATTCCCTTCCATAATCCCTGTGCTTTATTAATATTCTTCCACAATGAATCAGTGATGCTGTAACATTTTAACACTGGTAGTGTCTAGTTCTTTATTTTCTATCTTGTCTCAAATTCTTGTTTATCCAATTCTTGTTTTTTTTTCTTTTCTTTTTAGAGATATTTTTGGATCACATTCTTCTTTTTCCCATATCTTTTCCGTTTCTTATAAAAGTTTAGACTCTTAACAGTTATGTCTAAAATTAGAATGAATAAATAAGAAAATGATAGGAGTGAAAAGGATAACATAATCAGATTACTTATTAAATATGGAAACTCAATGGGACATTGTTATAATTTAAAAACCATCTTTTGCCCTTTGAATATTCCTCTAACCAGGTGGGCATCAACTTGGGGTGAAGTTGCCCTGTAGAGCACATCAGGCAGTGTCTAAGGCATTTTAGATTGTCATAACAAGTGGGAGTTGCTATCAGCATCTAGTGGGTGGAAGCCAGGGGTGCTGCTAACATTCTCCAAGATCCAGAACAGCCTTGGACAATGGAGAATGATCAGGCCCCAAGGCCAACAGTAGTGAGACTAAAACTTTGCCCCTTTCTCTTACTAATTACCTCTAAGGTCTTCATTCTTAATCTGACTCTTCATCTTTATATGACCCTGACCTATTTCCAATCTGTGTGGAACGTATGCAGATAAAAAATGGAACTCTCAAAAGTGCATGTAGTAAGTTGATTCTCCAATAGATTTTGTGATTTTTAAGTAGACTTTCTCAGGGTTTAAGTAGAATCCCTGAAAACAATTTTTCATAGTTTCACATTTGTCCTCAAGATTTACATATGGGTGAAGTTCTAAAATATTTCACACTGATCATCCAAGTCACCATGGTTAACATATAATTTACAAATAGTTAAAAATGTGACTCATTCAAATAGATAATGAGCATATACAGCAAAGACTTATATGATTCATTAGTGAAGGAAGCAAACTTGGGACTGGCAATATAACTTGGTGGTAGAGCATTTGTCTAGCATGTGTGAGGCCTTGGGTTCAATCTCCAGCACACGCATACACATACACATACAAACACACACATGCACACTCACACACACAGACACACAGAAATAGCAAAACTGGCTCATGGGAGAAATCCAGAGATTGAGGACTTGTAGACCCTGAAAAGAACACTGGCAATCAAGTGATAGTTTACATGGAGAACTGATTAATATCTTTTAGGGCTGTAAGACTCTTAATCATGGACAGAAATCATTTGCATTTATATGAATATTAACACAAGTTAACATGACCTCACTGAGTCTGGACACTCAATGATGGTAAATAGAAGAATAGACAATTAGATGGTGCTTTAGTACCATGGTTCTCACTATTTAGCCTGCATTAGACTCACCTGGGGGACTTGTTGAAACGAGATTATTGGCCCAGTCTCAGTTTCTCATTCAGTGGGTTTGGGTGGTTACATCAGCATTCCTCAAAAAATTTTCAAGTAATGTTGACAACTGGTGATCCAAGTACTTTACTTCGAGAATTTCTTACTGCTATAGCTTGGATCTGGTATGTCTCCCAAAGACTCCATATTAAAAACTTGGTCTTCATCATGGTGCTATTAGAAGGTGGTAGAACCTTTAATATGTGGGGCCCATGGGAGGTCGTAGGTCATTAGGGTCATGCCCTTGAAGGAGATGGTGGGAGTCCACCCGCTTCCTATTTCCCTGCTTCCTGGCTGCCCTTAGGTGAGCAGCTCCTTCTGCCATGTGCTCCTCCCATGATATGCTGCCTTGCCACAGGCCCAAAAGCAATGGGGAAAAGTAATGGCCACAACAGTCTATGGCCTGAACTTCAGAGAATCATTGATTCTAGAAATTGGCTTGAAGCTAGCTTCTCCATTGTAGGAGTCAGTCTTTGAAATTCACAGTCTGGCCAGCTCAGCACTACCCTTCTATGACTTGTATCAGGTGCATCTAGTAAGTAGAGGGGGACGTGCTGTCGTCATATAGGAATATGCTTGGTTGGATGAATAGTTTTCTCAATAGCATCTAGGAGTCTTGGTGATTTTCCCCTATTGGGTTCTTACCACTAAATCCTGTTATTTTTACTCAGAGATGTCTCCCCATCTGCCCTTCACTCTCTGTTCTGCTAACTGCTGGTCATCTTTATGGGTACTCTTATGTGACCTGTCCTTACATGTATAGATTTGGTCAGTCTACAAGTCCATCCTCTGCTGCAGCTAAGGATCATCACTCTTCTGCTGTAAAGTGCCCCACTGCTTCAGGATAAGAGCCAGCCTCCCAGCTCGGAACCCTGCCTGACCTAGTGCTTCAGGCCACCCATATGGAGCTCTCACTGCCCACGTTCCCCCACATACTGTTCCCTTTTAGAACACGTCCTTTGCCTTTGACACTTGGACATTGTGGGATCATCCTTTCTCACCATCCCTAGTGCTCTTTCCCGTGAGCTTCCTTAGGAACTGAGTTCTCACCTCAGAGAGACCTTAGCACCTTTCCATGATGGGAGCTGCTTCTCTGGAAGGACGCAGCTTGGGAACCTGCAGGATGAGGTTGTGGGTTCCTGCTAGTGTCTCTCAATTTTGGGCGCCAATGAGAAACGTTTCAGGAAGGACCCCCTTTTCTGAGCTCTGTTGTGGTGTTCCCCTGTCTTATCAATGCCTGTTGACATATTCACCCCTCCCCCGTACTGAGTGATATTAATTTGGAAATTATCAGTGCTTTGCCCACAGCAGGTGTTTTTCATGCTGCAAGGCATGAAGGAGTCCAGTTTGGGATTTTCATAGGGCTGCCTCTCTTAGAAGCACATCCTTTACTGGGGCTTTGCTACTCAAGTATGGTCCCTTAACCTGTAGACCAGCAGCCTGGCAGCATCAGGACGCTTGTTAGAAAAGCAGGATCTCCAATCCCATCCCAGATGTGCTACATTTGGATTCTGTATCCTGTCAACATCCCCGGGAAATTCCTATGTACTTTAAAGCCAGAGAAACACCGTTTTAGGCTGGTCTCAAATTATGATCCTGCAGCACCCTACATCACAATCAACCTTTGAATGCAGGGATCCTAAACAAACCACCCCTTCCATCCATCCTTCCTTCCCTCCCTTCCTTCTTTCATTTCTTCCCACCTTCTCTTCTTCTTTTCAAAATGCACATTCACAATAACTGCCTAGACCTAGTGAATCAGTCTCGGTGGAAGACCATTGCATTTTAAGCAAACACCCCAGGTTTTGTTCATATCACCCTGGAGTTTTAAAGGACCATATCCCAGCTCATGTGCTGTCTCTGATTCCCCCTAGAACTTTGGACTGGGGAGGTCCTTACTTAAAATCAATACTAACTCTTAGACGTCTGTACCCTCCCCTTCTCTAGTTTCCTTGTTACTGTTAAAAGGGCTGTCATTCTCCTGCCCATTGTCAAATGTGCAGCGTTTCTGAGTTCTGGGAAAAAAAGAAAAAGAGGTTTTTGTTTGCCTCTGTGTTTGTTTCTGGTTAACTCCCATTTCTGTGCTTGTGCCCGTATCAGGTCAAATTCATGGTGTGTGGCTGCTCTCCGTTTTCTGTTTTCTCAGTACTCACTCATCTCTTGGTGCCTGGAGTCTGGCTTCTTTCCCCACTTCACCACCAAAACTTTTCTAGCATAGGTCACCAGGGACTTCCTTATTTTTAAATCCAGTGACCTTTTGGAGCAGTTTAAAGCAAACCTCTTAAAGGTTGGCAACCATATAAAAAAAATCATGTATTTGGTTCTGACCTCCTTCGCTGGTGTGCAGAGTGGAGCATGGATGTCTGCCTTGGAGCCAGGGAGAAGTTGGACTTTACTCTGGTTTCATTTGCCAATCCCCAGGGCAGAAAAGTAGTTAGTCCTTGAAAGTCTTTATACTGAAGAACGTGTTTTACAAATTCGGGTTTACTAAGTTCCTTTAATGACCGACTCCCTTCAGGTAAGTGGGTGTCTCTACTTGTCCTGTGATGGTTTACATTCTGTAGGTGTTTCTGATCCGTGTCTTCCCTTATTTTATAGAATGCCCCATATTCAAAGGAGCTAAGGCATGATTTTCTCTTAAAAACCTGTAAGCTAAATCTTTATCTAAGGAAGAGAAAGTACTTAGATTAAAAGAAGATAGAAAAAGAAATGCACAGAACTCAGGGACAAAAGTGGAGCTGCATTGAGACATCTCCGGTGCAGCTTAGAGGACAGAGGCAACTGTGTGAGGAGGACCGGGCAGTGTGAGGTCACCTGGTCTTACTGAAGGAGTACTGAGAGAGCAGGGTGGGAAAGTGGGTGCACAGGGAGGAGCCTAAGGTGATGTGGAGGCAGCAGGACCAGGTCTCTGTGATAGCAAAGAGGACAGAGAACTAGAGAAGTACCATCCTGAAAGATGAGAGAGATCAGTAAGCAAACCAGGGCAAACGTTTAGCTCAGACCTGATAGCCCGGGGTTCAGCATAGAGAAGTCACTTGGTGCTCTGGACACTGAGACTAGGTCACCACAGGTGAGAGGCTCAGGGAGAGAATGTGCTGAGGACAGAATCTGCGGTCAGGCCAGGCTTTGATGCAAAGGAATAAAGGAAGAACTACTTAGAAAAGTAGGAGGAAAATCTGTTTGATGCAGATTTAAAACACCCACGACCCTTTCCGACTAGCACTTTGTAAGAAGTCCCTTTTATAGTGGCGTGACTGGTGTTCCTTATTGCTTTGGTTCCTGAGTAACTCAGAGTGAATCTATTCCCCTTTCGATGTGACAGCTCGTGAAATGATTGGAAGAAAGCTCTCGTGGTTTTCCTTCATCTCTTCCTCTGTGGGGTAGGCACTTCCGATTCTCCCCACCTGTGTGTATGTGACGTGGTTTCTGAAACACTTAACGGCACCACGAACACAGCCAGCAGCCCGTGGCTCCGAGGAGCGGGAGGGAATGAGGCTGGGGGCTTGGCCTGGTCTTCATCTCCTTCCCTTCCTCCCCAGATGGTTCTTGCTTCCAGTTTTCACAGCCGACTTTGTGGGAGTTGTGGGTCAGTGAGCCCGAGATTGCAGAGGGACAGCCCCAGGAGCAATGAATAGCCTGGTTTTGTGTGGTGGTGTGCTTTTCTGACTCTTTATGGGGCCTGACAGCGTGGTTTTGTTCTGGGGAGAGCTGGTTTGAGAAAGCAGGCTGCCGAGAAAGCTGTGGGGCTCCTCTGCCCTCTGGGGCTGTCTCCAAGATCCACCCCCCCAGAGAGCTGTGATTTCACATCCTGAAGACTCTCCTGGTCCCCTGGCGGGCATCTGAGGCCTTTGAATCCTCACCCTATATCTAACCCTGGCAGGAGCAAAACTGTGGCCCACTTTACCAGCCTGACAGTTGTTAGGAAGGAGCCCCGGCCAGCAGGGTTCCATTTCCATCGTCAATCACAGAATCCAAAAGGAAAACAAACAAACAAACAAAAACACACACACAAGGAAAAAAAGGAAAAAAGAAAGAGGCAGCATCTGCGGACCACTTCTCAGCACTCTCCTTTCCTGGTTGGGAGCTGCGTTGCTTTCTTGGACAGAAAATGCCGTGTCAGTCGGAGTAGCAGCGTGAAAGGAGGCAATGTGGAGAGAAGGTGAAAGGAGTGAGGGGTTCACATTCGGAATGAATTATGCACGTTTGGGATTGCAACATACAAACCCGATGCTGAGTTTCTCGCCTCAGGCCCCTCCTGCTTTATCCCACGGCCCCAGCACATTGCAGAATCCTTCCCTGGGAGGCTTTGCTTTGAATGCAGCAAGAGGAACCCTAGAAAGAGTGGACACAGGAATTTCCAGCCCAGTTAGCAGGGGAGCAAGGTAGCTTCTCCTCTGCCTAGAAAATGGACTCTGGTCAGCGGCTCATGTGGCCAGTACCGGTCAGCAGTGAAGAGATGCCTGGCCAGTTTCTGTGGGTCCAGCATGTGCAGCTGCTTTAGAAAACGACAGGAGAACAGAGTGTACTACTGAACGCTGTAGGATGTGTATCGAGCCATCTATGTCTTCCTGTAGTTTTTTAGAGTGAATTCTACACCAGTAATCAACAGCACTTCAGGTTCAAGTCCCAGTTCTACCCTATTTTCATTTGAAGACCTTGGGTAAAGTTCTGAACCGCTCTGAACTCCAGTGTCATCTCTATGTCAGATGCCATTGATATTTTTTTTGCTCTGTGTATGTTACCCTGCATGTTGAGTCCCGGCCTCATTTCTGAGCCTATTCTGCATTTTCCTCCTTCTTCCCACGCTCTGGGCTCTCGACTAGGTTTTCCTCAGGTCCTTAAGACCTTCCCACCTCTGTGTCCTTGTGCTAATGGGAATCATGGCTACATATGGTCTCATCATCTTGCTCTCTTCTGTATGTTTCAAATCTCTTACAATGAAAAGGCCGAGCAGTGAAGAAAAGTTTTCTGTATTATTCAAGCCAGAGGTGATCTCTTCCACACATGTTGGAAGCTTCCCTGTGGCAGGTTCTTAAAACATCTGCTTCCTGTTATGGCTGTTGACAAGCAAGTATAGACAGTCATTAGAAGACCGTGCATCCTGATTTACCCAGCACAGTCCTGGAAGAAGACTCCTCTGTACTGAATTACATCTGAGTTGGCATCTACTCCAGATCATTATTATTATTTTAAAACAAACTTTCGTTATTTAATGATTGCATTCAATGAAGCCAGGATAGGTCTTATGGATGACTGCTTTTCACTTTCAGTTTCTATCATGGTCTCTGTTAGATATAAATCCAATGAACAGATTTCTCGCAAAAAGGAACTGGTACTGATGCTTTTCGATTTTTTCTTGTCTTTGATGGACAGTGTGCCAGGATCCTCACCGGCTGGTACATCCATGTGTACCATCAGGGCTGGCAGCTCCTTCAGTTCTTAGGTTGTGATAGCAGAAATATTTGAGGCTGTTGCTGCTGCTAACTGCCACTGCAGCTGCCACTGGGGCTGAGTTCCAAGTCATGTTCTATGAGGCCCAGTGGTAGGAGCTTCATGATTGAGACAATATTTAGAGTATGTGCCAATGTTATTTTATATTTTGATGAAAAATAGGAGGCATTTTTGTGTATATATATATATATATATATATATATAAATGCTGGTATATTTCAATTAATTTATTTAGAATTCCCATTTGAAAGTAGATGGGAGTAGGTTTGAATGGTAAAGGTTCACCAGTCTAATGAAACCAGTTTGTTGACTGATAAATATTTAAGTATTGTACAATTGTCGTGAGTTTTTGGTACCACTTTGCACTGATAATTTTCCTTATTTTGCTGATAGAGTGCGAGCCACCTTACTTAATAGTCAAGAATGTGGACTCTGAAGTTACACCTTGGGCTCCATTCCCAAATTCTGGGACATATGAGCTCTTTCCTCTCATGTCTCATTTCTCTGAGTCTCAATTTTCTCACCTGTAGAATGGACATAGTAGTAGTTGACTACATGATTTTCATGAAGATTAAATGAGTTATTGCATGTATAATGTTTCATGCTTTCTCGTTATAAACAATCACTGCTTATTATGATTTTTACATCTTCGTCTTCTCTGATAGATTATATAATTATGTAAGAGAGGAAATGTTTTATTTGCTTTTACAAACCTCAATAATAATAACGATGCATAACAGCTCATTGATAATATTTGTTGATTGAATGACTTGACTGAATGATAGACAGCTGTTTCAAGGGCTGGAGCCATCTGAAGTGATTCAAGTTGCCAGCCATGCATATGAGATGGAATAGGCTCTGTCAACGTCAAATTTCTCCCGTCCTTGTTAGCACCCTAGTGGAGCTAACCTCACACGCAGTCTTCCATAAAATGACATTCCTACCTTTGTTCCCGCCTGCCCACTCACCTCCCTTGTTTAAATTCTTCCTGTCCTCTTGCATTTTCCATCAAAAGCTACTTAATTTGACCTTTAAACCTCAGCCCAGGTAAGCATTCCTTCCTTTTGCTTTAAGATTCTACATATATGCATATTCATTTAGCAAACATTTGTTAAGCAACATGCTTAGCAACAGATTGAAAGAGGAAAGTCCACCTCCTGATACTTCCTCATTTCTGATTTTGTTAATTGTCGAGGTGAGGAGAGGCGGGCCTGGAGGGAGCATGTACTTATTCTAGCGACAGTTCTATGTTCCTCATTCTTCTTGTAGCCTTTTTCTCCTCTTAGAAATATTTAGGCCTCTTTTCCTCCTGCCCCACTCTTTTTTTTTTTTTTTTTTTAATTTTTGCAGACTGTCTTTGAGCTTCTCTTCCCTTATGTGAAGGCATTTTGTGGACTAAAGAAATAAAAATGTAAGAGGATGTTCTGCCCTGTTACTTTAATTAGATCCCTGCTTTCCTAGAAAGTGTCTACTTTCTCCTTCCCATCCCTCACCTGGATTCCTCAGCTGATTCCTTTCTGAAGCCATTAGCACCACATCCCCTCTGCTGGTTAAATCTGGGAAAGAGCTTGCATCCAATGTCAAAACTGAAGTGGAGATCCTGAGCATCTTAGCCTTCCCAGCAGGAGTCTCCGTGGTGAGAAGCACATTGCATTTGGTGGATGAACGAAAAGCATTATCCACAGGACCAGTTACGTGACCTGGGCCAGTCTGTTTCCCCATCTCTAAACAATTAAATGACTTCTACTCACTTAAGTCCTGTTCCCAGTTTTGAAGATCTGTGATTCATTTGTGTTAGCCACTCAATGGCCTTTTGGTGGGCTGGTGCAGAAAGCTATTGGAATATTGTGTATCTCTGAAAATATATTCGGTCTGATTAACAAGTGAACTTCTGACACACCGTCTGTTTGTGAAGGTGGATCCTGCCGTGGATTTTGTGGCAGGATAATACCAACAAAGCAGAAAAGTTCATCATAATATTTACAGGGATTACAATAAAAATCAGTAATGACTCATATACTGGTGATCCATTCTATCCTGGTGAGTGCTTTACTTCAAGTGAAGTATTGCTCAGCTATTTATTTCTTCAAAGTCTGCAAGCCAGATAGGCATAAAGGTGTCTCTAATAGGGGAAAAAATACGAGGTCAAGTGAAGAAGGGTTACCAGATATGATGAACGTATATAGGAAGAGATAAGAAATAGAGTCTGTGTTTTGATGTTTCTCAGGGAGTAATCCTGAGCTGGTGTTGTATCTAATACTGAAAGATATCTGATTGGTCTGCTCTGAGGGCTCACAGCCATGTGGAGCTCGCATGGGCTGATGTTTATTAGTAAGGGGGCCATCGTTAGCCAGGAAAGTTTGAGATAATCAGGAGGGGAGAAGTGGGAGGAGAGTGGGTTGCAGGGAGCTCTGAAATGCCAAGCTTCTTTACGTTGGGCGTTGATTGGCTCTTCCAGAGGAGGGCTGTGCTGCTGAGATGACTCTTGAACAATGGACTCTCACTTGGCCTTTTTGACCAGGCAATGGAGAATATACTAGAAGTACTCTGCTATGAAAATATTAATGTGTATATATCTCTATATAATAATAACAGCTCCTAAGTCTTGGTTCCCCCAGTGTCCTTTTCGTGGAAGCTCAAGAATGAAATAAATAATTTTTCTTTGGCTGAATTTCATTACCTGATGGTGTCTCAACTTTACCCTACTTCAACCCAAGTCCCTTCCACCTTCTCAGATTTGCTTCTCCTGTGTTCTCCCTTTCAGTTGATACTTGAAAATTTCCAAGAAGGATCTTTTCAGTAGAATTCATTTCTCCCCTTCTCTCCGGCTACTGATCAAATCCAAGCCCTTTTCTTCTCTTGTTTGGAGTTCTGCCATAATCTCTCAATTGGTTTTCCTGCCTCCAGCCTTGTCCTCCATCTTGATCTATTCTCCATAATCCTTTCTCTCAAGGACAACACCTTAAAGAATGATCCAGATTCAGCAGAGCTCTGGCCCATTCACTTTTACTATGACTCTTGCTTTGTGGAGCATGGTCAGAGGCGGGTGAAAGAGAAAAGTATGGAGATCAGGGAGGAGCATGTAACTGAAGGCCAGGTAAGAGATGACGGTGATATGCACCAAGGTGTTAACAGGAGAAATGCAGGAGAGTGGGCAGGTTGAGGATGTATTTTTGAGATAAATTCCTTGGGATCTCCTAGTGGATTGGATATGATGATAAAAGGAAAGGAAAAGTTTAAGGACAGCTATTTTGAGCAAGTGGACAGAGGGGATCATCTGTTGAGATGAAGATTTTAATTTGAGGAAACTATTAGTTGTGTTTTGGATGTACTGAATTGCCTAGGAGTTGTTCAAGCTGAAATAGGAGTTTTGTGATCAGAGCAGTGGTATAGGTTCTAGATTAATCTGAAGCCCAAACACTGAATTTGGAATGAATAACTATGGCAATGTGAAATGATCTAAGGGAAAAAGGGAGGACTGTGTAATGCAATACTTAGTGGTGAAGTGTAGGGGAAAAGGGCATAGCAGACGGAGAAGGAGCAGCCAGCCAGCTACGGAAAAACCAGGAGAAAGAGTTGTCTTGGAAGCCAGAAGAGTGAACTGTTTTAAGAAGGAGAAAATGGCTGAATGTGGCAAAAACTTCAGAGAGGTTGTTTTAGTTTGCTGTGCTGCAATATCAAATTCCTATGACCAGAAGGGTTAAAATAACACCCGCTCATTATCTTACACTTCCGTAGGTCAGAAGCTCAAAACAAGTCTCCCTATGCTAAAGCGATGCTTTTGGTGAGTTGTGTTCCCCTTTGCAGGTTCTAGGGGAGGATGGGTCCCCCTTTCCTTGTGGTTGTAGGATTGAGATCCCTGTTTCATTGGTTGTCAGTTGAGAACCATGGCAGGTTCTGGAGGTCACCTGAACTCATTGACCTCTGCCCCCTTCCCTCCATCGTCAAAGCCTGCAAGGGCAGGTCAAGTTCTTCTCACTTGATGTCTTTCTGACCAATGCTTCAGCCTTCTTCCACTTTTAGGGACCCAATGATATGAATAGGCCCACCAGGAAATCTCCTACGACAAGGTCATTAACCTTAATCACATCTGCAAAGATCCAGGTGCCATGTAAGGTAACATATGCACAGGTCTTGGAGGTTAGAGCAGGGATGTCTCTGGGAGGGGATGGGCACTATTCTGCCTACCACAGAGGATGAATCAAGTGAGAAAAATATCCCCAGTGGGGTTTGGTGGCCTCCACAAGAGAATTTTCAGGGTGTGATAGCAGAGAGATCCATATTATGATTGACGGAGCCGCGAACGTGGACATTAGAAAGCAGAAACATTTTTCTTTTTTTTTTTTTATGGCAAATACAAAAGCTTGATTGTTGACTGATAGACTAAATGGGGTGACAGGGGTATGATGATGATACTGAGGGGGATGATGAGGCACCAGAACCCTTCATCCAGGGAGGATGGAGCTTCAACCATCAGGGAGGGGATGAGGCACTGGAATAAAGTAGCCAAAGCACTGGCATCCTTCCTAGGGCAAGGGTGGATGGCTCTGGAGCCCAGTCTCGCACATTCTCTTTGGGCCTCTGGACATAACTCACTTCTCTGCTTTTGACTTGGTGTTTGTTTGTACTCTGTGCTGGAATATCTTGCTTCTTTGAACTTTCCCCTTTCCTTTCACCCTTTATCATTCCGATCTCTCCTCCTGAATGCACACTTCTCTGGGAATCAACCTTGAAACCACAGTCGCAAGGGTTCTTGGAGATCTCTGTTTATATTTCTTTTGCTTTTGGTATAATTATTTGCCATGTGTCTGTAATCTGCTAAATCGTGTGTTCATTGAGAGCTGTGGCTCTTTCACCTAGCACAGTGCGTGTGCGTAGCAAGAGCTCAGGAAATGTTCATTGCCTACAAGGGTATCATAGCAGGGAAATTGAACATAGATCAAACAATATCAAAATAGCCGAGGAAAATAAACCTGTTTGGTGGACATGAACTGTTTCATAATCTTCATTGATTTGCTAGATCTTTCCTTTGCCCAGGCTCAGTGGGTTTAAACCTTTTTAGTGTCAATGTTGAATCTGTATCAGTCAGACTCATAGATCACAGAGAGTCCTTCAGGGGATGGATGATGGCTTAGTCATTTTGTGTCATCAGGGTTTGGCACACAGCAAAGCCTGCAGAGAGCAGTAGAATGTTTAGGTCCGTGAGTCCGTAGGACTTAAAAATTGTTATTGCCTGTTTCTCCAGAAGTGCCCTTTGAAGAAAGTCTTTCCCTTGAGAGATATCCGTCTGTTCTCTGATAAACCTTAAGAGAAATGTAGCCTGATGTAGCCCTGATTTTGGTCTCTGTATCTGTTTCAGAGGACTAAGGTTTTTCTTTTTTTTCCCCCATATTTTTATATAGGAGCATTATGGTTATACGTAATCGTGGGACTCTTTGTTACACACTCGTACATATACACGCTGTAACAACATAGTGTGGTCAATATCATTCCTCAGAATTGCCCCTTTCCCTCTCTTCCTCACTGCCTTGGTCCCTTTTCTCTGTTCTGCTGGTCTCCCTTCTACTTTCATGAGATTTTCCCCCTCAGTATATCCCCACTTTTCCTCTCTAGCTTCCAAACAGAGAGAAAACATATGGTCCTTAATTTTATGAGTTTGACTTATTTCTAATTTCACTAAGCCTAATGCTCTCAAGTTCCAGCCATTTTTCTGCAAGTGACAATTTTATTCATTTTTTTTAATGGCTGAATAAAACTCCATTGTGTATACACCACATTTTCTTTATCTGTTCATTCATTGGTGGGCACCTAGGCTGGTTCTGCACTTTGGCTGTGGTGAATGTGCTGCTATAAACGTGGGTATGCGTGTATCACTGTAGCATGAGGACTTCAATTCTTTACGATAAATATGGAGGAGTGGTATAGCTGGGTCATGGGGTGGTTCGATGCCTTGTGTTCTTGGCCTTGGATTTTTTGAAATGGGCTCATTTCAAGTTCTGTAAAGTTGAGTGACTTAGCTTATCATCCTTCAACTTATTCTTTTTAAAGAGCCAAATATATTTCACACATGCTACTAATGCATGCAACTGATCAACTCAACAATTACAAGTAAATAAATAACTTTACAATAACCAGCATTTTGAAACGTTTTGCAACAGAAACAAAATGTTTACAAAAAAAAGAGGGTTAATGCCTGCAGAAGATGTTTATAATAAAATGCTAAGGAATAAAAGCTGTATAAAAAATTGAATATACTTTATTTTTTTATTTTGGGGAGAATAGTCTACATAAATCTACATAGCTATAGTTTTGTGTGCAAAATTGGCTGCAAGGTAACAAACCAGAATTTTTTTTTATTGGAGCCTTATAGTTATACATAATAGTTGGGTTCATTTTGACAAAATCATACATATAAGGAATTTGATTTCAATCCCCATTTCCCCCGCCCTTATCTTTTCTTCCCCTTCACCCTCCCTCTAGCCTTCTTCCTTTTCTGATCTTACTTTAGCTCCTTTGTTTACTTTTGATTGGTACTTTACACATAAAGGTGGAATTCACTTTGGTAAATTTATACATGCATATATTGTGACTTTGTTATATTTGTTCCCCATTTTCTCCCCTTTCCTGTCCCTCCTCCTTCCTGCTTGATCTTCTTCTACTCCACTGATCTTCCCTCTATTGATGTGATATCCAATCTCCATCCCCCTTTCCCTTATTTTTATCTAGCTTCTGCTAGAGAAAACATTCAACCCCTGATTTTCTGAGTCTGGCTTATTTCACTTAGCATGATGTTCTCCACTTCCATACATTTACTGGCAAATGCCATAATTTCACTCTTCTTTATGGCTGAGTAAAACTCTATTGTGTCTATATACCACATTTTCTTAGTCCATTCATCTATTGATTGGCCATCCAGGCTGATTTCCTAACTTGGCTATTGTGAATTGTGCTGCTATAATAATTGATGATGCACCAAAATATTAACAAAAGTTTTGCTTGGGTGGTAGAATTGGGGCAATTTTGATTTTATCCCTTATATCTTTCCTATTTTCTAAAAATTTTAGTAAATATTTTCTACTTTTTGAACTCAGGAAATCCATAGTATTCGTTTTCAAACATAATTTTCAGTTCTTTTTTTTTTGGGGGGGGGGTAGTATGGGGGATTGAACTCAGGGGCACTCCACCACTGAGCCACAACACCAGCCCTATTTTGTATTTTATTTAGAGACAGGGTCTCACTGGGTTACTTAGTGTCTCACTGTTGCCTAGGCTGATTTTGAATTCATGATACTCCTGACTCAGCCTCCTGAGCCACTGGGATTAAAGACATGTGCCACCATGCCTGGTCTGATTTTTTGGTTCTTTAAGTATGGGTAGTAAAATAGCTTTTTTCTCTTTCAGTTGATGAGTGTAAAAAAAATCAAGGGTTCTAGATTTGAAATGTTCTTTAGCCAAGAGGACTAGGGAATGATATTTAATGCACATGAATGAGTCTTGATCAGGAGAAGATTTGGAGATGACTGACAAGGTAAGAAATATGATCATGCTCAAGATATTTTCCAGGCATATACCCCTGATCAGGTCTGCTTGATTCCCCTCCCTCTCACAGATGCTCCATTGGTTTCTTAGAAGGACCTCCCTCTACCCTGGTCTGTGTGATTGGAGGAAGAATTTCTGAATGTAGCTTAATTCCCAAGACCAAAATAGACCAGTGAGTCACTTGGACCAAAGATTTAAAAACCAAAGCATGCAAATAAATGCTCTTAATGCCTTAGCTGAGTGTAAACAAGTTAATTTTGATTTCAAGGCCAGCCAAATGGCTATTGCTGAAGGCAGCCCTGAGTCTTGTTCCAGTGAAGAGAGGTGGGTTCCTATGGCCAATGACCTACATGTGATGGTGTGTTATGTTGTGGTATGCTATTTTATTTTTAATTATGTTTTTGTATTCCCTATGATATTTAGCACAATGCTGGGCACCTGCAAAGTGCTGGATGAGTGAAAGAGACCAGAGCAGAAGGTAGCATTATAAAGTATGTGCTGACTGATAGGGTACCGTACATCTGGCTGGCTGGGACTGTCCTGCTTCATGGCTCTTATCTTGATTTAATCTTTAACGGTGTCTTAATTTATTTTACCTTTTTTTTGTTTGTTTTGTTTTGCAGGGCTGACGATAGAACCTAGGGCCTCCTGCATGCTAGGCAAGTGCTTTACCACTATATATCCCCAGCTCCAAATGTGTCCTTTTTGACTCTCTAATGTGTCCCATTTTGGATGATTATTTCAAAGGACCACCCTTTAACTGACGTGGCCAAGTCAAGTCTTGTAGATTGGGGATTTCATCCCTGCACAGCAGTTGTCTGCCTGGCAAAACTTTTAAGAGCCACACCCAGGGACACATGCTTTGTAAGGGCCCATCCCCCTCTGGACCCTGTACAATGGCTGCATTGGATGCTTTTGTGCTCAGCCTTTCAGATAGATAATAGAACTGTTGAAGGAGCCTGTGTGGATTAAAGCTTTGGACAACTTGATCTCTTTCTATTACCACAGCTGTTCCAGATGGTGGTAAAATGTCCAGGGCCCAAGAACACTGCATTTAGGGCCACTGGGATGAAATCCCAAGAACACATTGAAATTGACAAGCTGCCTTGACATTTGCTCTTTGGCTTTTAAGCCACAGATTTATTTCTTCTTTATGGCAGTTTGCACTTCTGTTTCCTTTATTCCTTCAGGGATTCCTGCTCAATCCCCTTTTTCTTTAGAAGAATGAGAGTTTAAAAGGCAGCATGTCTAATTCATCAAGGATTTGTGCCCTTTTAATGCTCCACAAGCCTGAAAAGGCAGTCTCTAGGAATAAGCACAAGGAGGCCTGAAACGGACACAAACATTTGTACTTTGACAAAGGCCTCGCAGCCCTCTGATTCCTGCCCTAGGACCGGGAATAAATGAGTTTGGGAGAACACTTGCGTTTTCTGGATTAGGATTGAAATTCCTGGGAACCTCTAGTGCTCTATAAATTGAATACTATGTGATTTAACACGAAAATGGTTCTAAACTTTTCTTGGGTCACAGAGTAAGAAAATGATGAGGACTGAGTATCAATGGTCACGTGTGCACACAGAAGGACGATGTTATTTGTCATTTTATTATGATTTTTGTTATGGTTATTTGGGTTTTATGTTACCTAGTGCACTATGTGGATTGTTATGCCAATGTGGTCAGTAGTTCTGCCCTTCCCACTGGCCATGCTCCTCAGCCTCTTCTGCCTCATGGAGACCCTCTTGTCTTCAGATATCCCATCCACTTCCATGTGAAGGTGGACTTGAGGGGAGGCCCTGACCCCAGCCCCAGGTGAGGATGCTTGGTCTAATGAGTCTTAGGGGACCCACGTTCTTTCTTTCAGAGATTGGTTCAGGCATGGGTGGGTGCTACATTCTGGCCAATAGAATGGGAATAATCCTCCTAGGGAGCATTGGAGCGGAGTTTCATTGCTCTCATAAAGATAAGCAGACAGCACTCTGGGCAATGCTGTCTCGAAACTCTGGTAGATTATTACAGAAGTATTATTATTACAGGATGGGGCAAATAAGAGAAGGCAAAAATAAACCACCAAGGACGAATACACCTCGGGTATTTATTGGGTTTGTCATATTGGTATGAATCCATGATTCCTAAAATATGTACATGGATGTCTATATGTTATGTGCAGATGTGGACATCTACGTATTTATAAACCTGTGTATAACATGTATGTATGTTTCTGTGTGTATGCATTCACCTGTTGCCCAGCTCTGACCAGCAAAAGGGCCAGGAAGAAATAGCACCCTCATAACAATGAGAACACTCGGAATACAGATCTCGACTCTGTGCCTCTCTAAAAGGAAACAGGTCTCCTTGCAGAAATCCCGGGGCTGGGGCATGACTGGGGTGACCCTGCAATGGCAAGTTGTGTCCTTCAGCTAGAGCCCTCACTGAGGCCTCACTAATCTACTGCACTCTTCAGTTAAGCTGGCTGCTTTTAATTGATTAGGCGGGTGATGAAACTACAGATGCTCCCCAACTGACAAGGGTTGGATTTAGGATTATTTTTGTCTTTATGAGAGTGCGAAAGTGGTATTCATGCAGTAAAAACAGCGCTTTGCATTCTGAATTTTGGCCTTTTCCTAGGCCATCAATACACTCTGTGATCCTCTCTCATGATGCTGGGCAGCAGCAGTGAGCAGCAGCTCCCAGTCAGCCATGCAATTATGAGGGTGAACAACTCATTCTTGACAGCCTCCTGGGCTGCTAAACTGTAATGTTTGGTAGATTAGGTGTATTAAATGCACTTGCAACTCATGATGGGTTATGCCTCCATAACCCCACCATAAGCCAAGGAACAGCTGTAATGGATTCCCTAGTCATAGTCATTATTGCCCCTCCTTTGACATAAATTGGTTCCCCTAGGTCTGAAGTAATGTCCTGTGGGGTACCCTGAGGTGGATTACGAACTCTCATGTCCATCACGTGCAGAGAAGGCACATCATGTTCGGAGTAGGTGTCAATTCCAGGATGGAAGAGATCTGTTGTGATTAGCCTTCCACCATGGGGCTGGCCTGGCTGAATCCACGCAGGGGCTGTAAGGATTGGCATCTCTCTCTGCTGTTGGTTGGTGGGATGTTCAGCAATGGCAATAGGCTATAGGTAAGAGGGAGCCCATTGTGCTAGACGCAGGCACAGTCTCTTTCCCTGCCCCCTCAGCCATTTTACTTGTCAGTCCATTGTGCCAGCACTGGGTGACCCAGGAGAGGAAGCTAGCTGACATCCACAGGTGAGTCATGCTTCTACCAAGCACCTTTGGATCTGCTGATTCATATGGCATGAGTGACAGGGCAGATTGCACCACAGTCTGGAATGCTGCTGTGGACCACATTTCTGCTACCTATGAAGACTCTGAAGATAGAGCTTGGAATAGAGACTCGTGTCTAAGAGACTTATTTGTCGATGTGAACTCCAGAAGTAGGAGGGACAAAGGGGATGAAACAGGGAAGAAGGAAATGTCAGCATGGTGATCCCTGCTAGGGACAATCAATATTTATCCCCATCAGATCTTCTAAGAGCCCCGTGAAATGTATCTCAGAGCTTTGTGCCCAGGGGACTAATCTGGTCATTCTTCAGCTCCTGCCCATTACTGTTCATGGATCCCAGGTGGCTCTACCTGCTTTAGCTCCCACGTTGTGCATACCCTCAGGCCCAGCGGCTTCTGACAGGTGTCAGAGAACTCTTGGTGCAGGAATCCAGAGGCAGAAGAAATCTCCCTCCTGGTGTAGCTGGAGATGTGGCTACATCTGTGTCTGTTTGGAAGCTGATCAAAACCTATGCTGGGTTGGAAAGCTTCACTGGGGACTGTAGTGGAAGGTGGGTGGAGAGAAATGGGGAATGTCACACACATTATGTCCCATGTGCACACTGCAGGCTGAGTAGTCTGGTGAGGAAAATGCAGGCCTTGAACCAGGCCCACGTGGCTCCACTCTTATCTGGTTGTAACACTGTGGTATATTTACCTGCCTGTTCTAAAGTTCAATTTCTCAGCTGCATAGTGAAGATAACAGCTCTTTGTGCAATTGAGAGGTGATAGCTATTACATCCTTGCTTTAGACCTGGTATGTTAGTGACATCCCCCCGCCCCACTACCTCCCAGGCAAATCTGCAAATGCATAGATAGCTTTCAAGTATTGGGGGCAGAGGGAAGGAGAAGGAGATAGGAGACATGAGGGGGCAGGTTCATAGGGAGAAGGCATAGGATGAAAATGCAGGAAGACAAGCTTTTGGTAGCAAGAGGACTTGTGTGTGTGTGTGGGGGGGGGTAGGTAGAGGAAGCAGGTAATAGTGTTCCAAGTGGGAGGCACAACCTGGCTATAGATGTGTTCAGGAAAATAAAAAGGATTTGCATTTGATTGGCTCTCAGTTATTTCTCAGGGATGGAAGTAGTAGCTAATACCACCAGGATGGGCTCTTGAATGCATTTGAGCAATTTGAATCATAACTGGAAGGCATTTTGGAAGGTGGTGTAGACAAACTTCTTTGAAAACTAGAAATTCAGTCAGTGTCCAATTAGCTCAATTAGCTCACCTAGAAGTTACCACTGCCCTATTCCCCCCCCCCCCCCCCCCCCCCCGTGGTCTTTGGGGATGTCACGATTTAACTTAATCATTCTAGAAGAGACATACTGGGGGCGGGTGACATGGTCAGGGGTAGGGGGCTAGCTGTAATTCATTTTTTTATTCTCAGAACATAGTCTGATGGAGTAGGAATAGAGTAAATATTTGGGAAACAGAATGACCGAATCCATCCTCTCCACTTCTTTTCTCGGTGGCACTGTCAGCTTGTGTGGCCCCTCAGGTAGGACATTTGATCTCCTTGTGCCAGTGCCAGCCTGGAAGGGTCAGTGTCTTGCTTCTTAGTTCACTTAAATACTGAGGGTAAAGACTCTGTATGAGTCTTGAGCTTAGATCCATGCTGAATGTATGTGTCCCGACCATTTTTCTTCCTATTTCAGATCGAGCTGTGTTTCAGCCTGCACTTACACAATTATTCAATTCACTGAAAAATGATGTGGTCATGTAAATACTCTGAAAGAAGCGTGGTGTGACCAGTGATTCCAGCCTCTGCCAGAATATCTGGAACAGGATGCATTCTGCAGTGAAAGAGGCTACTACAATAGCCATAGCTATTTATTTTATTCAAAAAATGTCTTAGCCCTAGTGAATGGCCTACTGATTCCAAGCAGTGTTAAATATAACAGCATTTCAGTAGCACCAGAGAATTTGAACAATTTCTTGGAGCCTTATGCAGGGTAAGATTTTGACTGACTATGAGAATATTTGGGGAGCTAAGCCCGAGACGTGTACTTTGACTTTCTCCAGTATTTCTCCAGCTGCACAGTTAGCAGGTTCATTACACTTCTGCAATACAGAAGGATTTGGAAAATTAATCGGATCCACCCAGGTTGAATGTTTCCTTATGTTTATAAAATTTAAGAAAGCAATTATGTTGTTTTAACCATTCAGCAATTTGGTGGCTTATAGTCTCGAGAACTAAGCATTCCAGAGAACTTAGCATCATTTCCTAGAGTTTTGCCTCTCTACCCTCTCACCTCCTTCATGTGGTTTCACTTTCATTCCCAGCACGTGAAACACCAAGGCCCCAGCCTGTACTGCTTGTGGCTACTTCTGTGTCCCTCCTCTTTTTCACAGGACATTCCGTTCTCCCCACCAGCCCTAACCTGTTTGCAACTTGGCAGGCGCAGAGAACAGGACTGTGCATAGACTTACCCCCCTGGGACTGTTCTCAGTTTCAGCTTTTTGGAGTGCGAAGCTTCTGGTCCAACAGCTTTTGGATATTGACACGACTGGGGTGGGGTGGGGAGAAGTGGTTTAACTGCAGAGAATGTCGTCTTTGGCATAGAAAGAGGAAGCCCTCTTGGCATCTCTCACTGGAGCTGCTGGGTATTTTGGAAAAATTCCATTTCATTCTTCCCATTTTTTTGATCCTGAAATGGAAGGCCATGGTACCAGTCAGAAATATAGATTGGCAGGGGAGACGAGGGTGGGAGGTATTCCCGTCACCTTCCCAAACAAGCTTATACTCCAGACTAGCTGGACAACAGGATGCTCCTTGGAAAAGCAACGTCCTCTGAAAAGAGCCCGAGTTCAGAGGTTAGAGGCGAAAGAGAATATAAAATAGTGTTTCTCCTTGATTTAAAATGGAAAAGTTTAGTGCTAGCTCAGAAAAGTAGTACTTCTGGCTTGGACTTTGGATTCTGACCTAGATAGGATTACTGACTATTAGAATTTGGAGAAAAAAAAATTGCTAACTTTTAAACCATAGTTTTTGATCCTGAAAATAAGAATTCATTTTTTCCCTTAAACATTTTTATTTGTGATTATTTATTTATTTAGTGTGTGTAGTAAAATACACAGAACCTAGAATTCACCATCTTAACCATTATTAGGAATACAGTTTGGCTTGCTAAGCACATCTCCATTATTAGGCTCCCATCTCCAGGGCTCCTTACGTCTTATAAAACTGAAATTCTGTACCCATTAAGCAACTGCCCTTTCCTCCCTCCCCCAGCATGGGCAGATACCATCCTACTTTCTATCTCTAGGAATGTAACTACTCTAGGTGCCTTGATTTTTTTTTTGTTGTTGTTGGTATTGGGATTGAACCCAGGGCTTCGTGCATGTTAGGCAAGCAAGCTACTAACTGAGCTATATCCCCAGCCTCATCTAGGTGCCTTGTTTAAGTGGAATTAGACACTAGTTTTCTTTCTGTGATGAGCTTGTTTCATTTGTCATACTGTCCCCAAGGTCTATGCCCATTGTAGCATGTGTCCGAATCTCCTTCCTTTTTAAGGCTGAATAATTTTCCACCTAGTGTATAAACAATGGTTTGTTTATCCATGGGTCTATCGGTAGTTGCTTGATTTGCTCCCACCTTTGGGCCATTGCAAATAATGCTGTTGTGAACACACGTGTACAAATATCTCCGTGTGTTAGTTTGTGAGGGCCATCATAACAGAGTGCCCGGTACAAGGTGTGCCTCAAATGACAGAAATTTATGTTCTCACAATTCTGCAGGATAGAGCTCTGAGATCAAGGTGTTGTGAAGGTTAAAATTTTATAAGCTCTCTGTCCTTGGCTTGGAGATAACTGTCTTCTCCTGAGTCTTCATTTGTCTCTCTCTCTCTCTCTCTGTATGTGTGGCATACTTTCCCCTTCTCATGAGGCCACCAGTTATACTGGATTAGGACCCATCCTGGTGACCATATTTGAACTTGACTATTTCTTTAAAGACATACCTACAAATAAAGTGCTATTCTGATCTACCAAGGGTAAGGACTTCAACATATGAATTTTGTGGGGAAACAATTTGACTCATATCATCCTGTTTTCAATTGTTTTGAATATATCCTCAGAGGTGGAATTGTTGGATCATATGGTAAAATCCTACTTTTAACTTTTTAGGAAATAGTTCATTTTTTAGGGTGTTTTTTAAAAATCCAAACGCACATGAAGTGCTTAGGAGTATAGGGCTGGTCTCAGAAAATGTTGACTTGAATTAGCTACATGATGAAATTAACTGTTGGATCCCTCGATTTTCAGGCAAAGAAACTAAGCACAAGAAAGGTAAGAAACTAAAGTCTGTAAGCTTCTAGTTAGCATCAGACTCAGAAAAAGACCCCAGGTTCTGGCTGTGTCAGGACTTTTGATCCCAGTCTGTACCACTTCTTTCCCATTCTTTATAAATTGTTTCTGTATTTACTACTATTTTCTTGTTTTTACGGCATTTCTCGTTCACTTTTTAAATTTAGTGGAGAGATTGGAACCCTTCACACTGCTGGTGGGAGTATAAAAATGGTAGAGCTGCTTTCAAAGGCAGCTTGACACTTTTATGGATGGTTAAACATAAGTTACTATTGGACACAGCACTTTCACTCTTAGATACCTAAGAGAGTTGAAAACATGTCCATGCAAAAACTTGTACCTGAGTGTACACAGTGGCGTGTGGCATGCTAGCCAAAGAATAGAAACAATACATACATTCATCAACTGATGAAAGGGTAAATAAAATGTCACATATCAACAATCGTGTGCTGGTGTGACAGAGTGAACCTTGAAAACATTATGCTAAGTGACAGGAGCCCCTTATGTAAATGCATGATCTGTTGTATGAAAGGTGCAGAATACACAAATCTAGAGAGACAGAAAGTTGACTAGAGGTTGTCTAGGGCTGGAGGGAGGTGGAGTTGGAGGGAGATGGGAAGTGACTGCTAATAGGTATGGTGTCTCTTTCCTGGGTGATGAAAAATGTCCTAAAATTGATTCTGATGGTTGCATAACTGCATATATTTTAAAATCATTGAATTGTATAATTTAAATAGGTAAGATGTATGTGAAAGAGGTGAATAAATGAATTGCATTTCAATAAAGCTATCCTAATCAGAATTGGCCTGCAAAGATAGTGTCATGGATCCTATTTTAGACCTTGGGGCTTACAACTGTCAGATAAGCGTTCAAAGTCTTTCGTAGCAAACTTTCTAAAATTTCTAGAAGAGCGAGGTACGTCCCACATTCACATGTGACCTCGGGGATGTGTGCATGGTTCTTGAGCTGGGAGCCTTTCCCCAGTCATTTGTTTCCAGGTGTTTTGCTGATCAGCTTTAGAATGAAGGAGCTCCTAGAAGAAATAAGGAAGTTCCAGGCCACGCCCACTGCCCAGCCCTGCCCAGCCCTGCCCAGCCTGGTTTGCCTGCGTGAATATTCCCTTATGTTTTTCATATAACATTGACTACTTCCTCAGAAGCTTGTATACTGTAAAAGGACTGGATAAAAATTCATTTGAAATGACAGGAACTCCTCTGCTGACTTATTCTGGCTGTTTCTCATGTTTCTTGGCTCCGTGTTTTCTTGGACCCCATGGGAAATCTTGGCAGAACACCCTGTTATACATCAATACCCCGTGCTTCTCTCCACCTCCCTTCACATCGGATTTTCTCTTGGTTGTCACCCTTTTTGCCCTTTTTACCTCTCAGAGGTCCCACGGTGCTTCTCCCAGTCCCACGGTGTCCACTGGGACACTACTCCATCATTTTTATGCACCTTTCTGGCCCCTTTTGACCCCCTGCCTCGCTGACTTCTTTCCTTGGCTGGACTATTACTCAGATTTCCCATCATTTTTTATAAAGAAGTAACAAGTATACAAAAAACTCAAGCTTCAAAACTTTCCTTCGATCATTCTTTATTTCTATATATACTATGCTCTGTTCTTTCTCACGGTTCACTTTTTTGAAAAGTCTGGATTTCCTTATTTTGATTTATGTCAACTGTGGATGGAGAGGCTGAGGTTTCCAAGTTAAGAGCCTGGTGCTGAACATAAACCTAGAGTGCATCACGCCTGGAAGCATTCAGCATGTGAAGGAGAAATATTTTCGCAGATACTGTGCTAGGAATCCAGCAACCATGGGCAGACCCATTCTGGATGTAGGGCTGTGTGAGAGTGTTATTGGCTACTTGGCTTATTTTTAAAAAAATTTTTTTTTTAGACATTGGGGAATGGGGCAATTTCTTGGAGTGAAAAATATTATTCTTGGTATGAAGAGATGGATGTTTTTCCTACCTAGAAAATACCCCAAACAGTCCTTCAGATATCATTTTGTTTTGTGTATTCGTTTTATTGTGGATGTGAAGGTTCTTTTCATAAAGCCAGATTTCAGAATCCTGGTGACCCTAAGAGTTCAGTCTAGTCCTCTAACAGGAAGGGAGAATCACCCAGTGAGATGACCCTTAGGATAAGGGGATCTGTGAGTCCATTAGTGGATAAAGGGCTGTCTTCTTTGATATTGAAAGGCAACAGCACCACACACAAAATGAGCATCCCCAAGACACAGCATCCTGCTCACAGGGACCACAGTCACAACTTTTCAGGTTGCTCAATTTTTGCTGCTGGAATCAGTCACTTACGTCAGGTAGGTAACGGGCTTTTCAATTTCATCAAAATCCCCTCAGGGACGAGTGTTAGTTTATAAGCTCACGACAGAGCTCTCCAAGAGTGGAACACTTTATGATTTCATCCATACGGGTAGCTCGAGTGCTCTTCTCAAACCCCAGAGCATTGGTTCGTGACAAAATTAACTGGTGATTGAATGTTTTCCATTTTAGCATCAGAGGAATTAAAGTCCAGAAAGGTTAAATTATCTTGAGCAAAGGTCATGGCAGGCTATAGCCTTTTGATTGAGTCTAGAACCCCTCCTTAGAACCAGGTCATGTCCTCACGGCTCCTGGTAAACAGCCTCATCACGGGCACGTGTTATCTGGAGAGGGCTGGTCATCTGAGTAGAAAGCTTGTGTACAGTGGACTTAATCCAACGTTTTCCTCTGGATCCCAGGATTTATATATAGCCCTGACTCAGTTCAGCAATAATCCTTCCACAAGCTCATGGAAAGAGACTCCTGATGAAGAGTGATTTCAGTTGAAGGACGAAGTGCAATTGTATTATATGGGGAAACTGACAGCTCATATCTGAGTGAGCTCTATGCATCTGGACAAGGTTCTTGAAACAGTGGAAGTAACATCCCAGAGATATTGTTATCATGGAATTAAATAAGTCACATGAAATGATGAAGACCATATCTAATGTATAATAAGTAATCAATTCTGATTACTATTTATTTTTTTCTCATGAGCAGCCACTCCTTAGTAAACAAGTACCTGACCCAAACAGTAGTATGGCTAATTTGGTAACTTCCAACAGGGATTTATCGAGTGTTACTGCAATATCACTTAGTTCCTTTAATCCCACCAGGGCAAGTATTGGTATCCCCACTTTAAGGATTAGGTTTAAATAAATAACTTCCCAAATTATCACCTGCTACATTCTCTTTTTCAAAAGGTCATGTTGAATTGTTTTTCAGTTACCATTTATTTTGTTGGAGACTTTTAAGTCATCTGGCCATATATTCATGAAAGGGTACTTCACTCCATCCTTTATTCTGCTCCTCAATATATTTTTTTTTTTTTTTTTTTTGTGATGCTGGGGATTGAACTCAGGGTCTCATGCATGCTAGGCCAGTGCTCCACCACTGGGTCACATGCCTAGCTCCCATTCTCCCCAATAATGAAGGCTTGTGAGAATTTCCATTAGTAACATTCATTTGAAATAATTCCAAGAAAAATCAGCAACACATAGAAAATCTTATAAAATTAGTATATCCAGGGATACATTATCTGTTGCATTTTTGATTAGCACCAAAAATTGGGAATATTGTGTACCTACACATAGTACATATGCAGATGTGGGCAGAGATGTGAAACTACACACATTGTTCACTATTTCTAACACAGAGGTAGAATAGATGGGAATATTTGTTTTTGTTTTGTTTTCAAGAGGCACTATGTAGCGTAGATAAATCTATACTTTTTACTCATAGTCCTGGGATCATGTAGGTAGGTAGAATATTGTTATGCTGCAATTGGGAATTTATGTATATTTTTTCTTGTGCTCAGTCTTGGAGATGAACCAATCTTCATGTTTCAAGGTGATTGCTTGAAACAACTCTGGATTTATTACATAACACTAGAGAACTCCACTTCTTTGACACCCTCAGTGGTGGCACTGCCTGGAGATATATTTGTCAGTTACAGTGATGCTGGTTTATTCAGGAGTAGAAACTGAAGGCTTCAGTCTTTCTGTAGGACTGTGGAATTTTCCCGTCAAGAGTTACGTGAAGGTCTGACATGGTATGGAATATTAGTACCCTGGCGTAAGCCCAGCTACTTTGCAAATAAGTTGTTAGCTTTCTTTTTCCAGAAAAATCTGATATTTAAATTTTGTGGTTTCCTTGGAGCTATTTCTTAGTTTTTGCTTTTTAATTGACCATCATAAGCCTCTAACTAAACGTGTCTCCAGTGAGAGTTGCCCTAAGCCAGGAAAATATGCCGTGGAACAAAAGGCAAAGCCTACATGATGGTCTTTTGCCAGGCTGTGCTCTGAAAAACGTGACTCTCAACAGTGTCCAGCTTCTCTGTGGAGAAAGGTGACCAGATATTGTAGAAACAGCCACGGGGCACAGGATTAGACTGAGGTTTTCCAGGTGGGGGAGTTTCAGTTACAGGGCAAAGAATGCTGCCATATTTTTTGATATTTCTTTGGTGATGGCTTCTTTACCCTCTTGTTGCTTATTGGCAGGGAACAGGAGGCATTCCAGAACGTGCCACAGGCCTGGGGACAGGGCTGCATTTCTTCCTTATGATTTTTCCTCCCCTTTCACTGAGTTAGAAAAATCTGGAGCCAGGTCAGTGACTTCTCCTTCTTTGCTTCAGCGCAGATTCACAGGATTAACAGGTGGTTCTGGGGCAGAAGCTTATTGGATGGGGGAGATGACTGTTCATGCCCTCCCAAAATGCAGGTGACACAAAAGAATGAAAACATTTAAACCTTTGAAGAACCAAAAAGAAAAAAGTAAAAATAGAACGTAAGTGTGTGTGTGTGTGTGTGTGTGTGTGTGTTTCACAATCCTGACTACAATGTTCCCTCTTACGAGTCAACTAATAATAACAGCAACCAATGACCTGAGCACGTAGTTCACAGAAAGAGGAACACAGATGTCAGTAGACAAAACTATGCAGGTTCATTAAATATTTAAAGAATGTGATTAAACAATAAGGTAGCCCCATTGATCTATCAAATTGATGATTAAAACCTTTTTAAATTATGGAAGTATTCCTAAGGGATTATTGATCTCTTCTTTTTAAATTAGGAGTTTAAGATAGCTGGCTAGATTGCATAAAATTTGGCAATTTGACATCCTTTTTAAGTAAATGAGACCACCTGTGAAGTCATCCTGCCAAACGAAAACATCACCCTTGAATTGGATCAAGTTCTGACCAACAGTGGAATATGTGCATTGACAAAGCAATGGTCAGCAGAATCCGACAGGAAAGCAGATGACCTGTGTTTTTTCAGCAAAACAATTGCATGAGTTTGGGTATTGGGAGAAGCAAAGAGAAATGGAAGAAGAACGCATAGATTAAAAATGCACTGAGAAATTTACCAACCAGTTAAAAGGCTCAAACTTCATTTTGATCCTGATTCAAACACACAGTAATTAAAAAATATCTGAGAATTTAAAAAAAAAATGAGATTAGGATTGTGAACACAGCAGCTATTTAAGAAATTATTTGTTTAGGCATGATAATGGTGCTATCGTTATGTTCTTCAAATGTCACTCTCTTAAGCTAGGTGTGGTGATGCACACCTATAATTCCAGCTAGTTGGGAGGCTGAGACAGGAGGATCGCCAGTTCAAGGCCAGCCTGGGCAACATAGCAAGACCTTGTCAATAATAATAGTAATAATAATAATGATAACACAGTAGCCAATTTCTTTAGAGATGTTTGGTAAAGAATTTACAGGTAAAATGATTCAACATCTGGGAAAGTGATGTACTTCATCACTTAGTTGGAGCTGTGTACCAGTCAGCCTTTTGTCACTGTGACAAAATAAGCAGCTTATAAGGAGCCAAGACTGAATTTTGCTTATTATTCCAGAGGTTTTGGTCCATGTTCAGTTGGCTGCATTGCTTTTGGGATTGTGGCTAGGCAGAACATTGGTGGAAAGTATATGGCAAAAGTGCTGCTCAGCTCACAGTGGCCAGGAAGGAGAGAGAGAGAGAGAGAGAGAGAGAGAGAGAGAGAGAGAGACCCCCATCAATGGCACATTCCTAGTGACCTAACTTCCTTCAATGGCACATCACTATTGACCTAACTTCCTTCCACTAAGTCCAGCCTCCTAAAGCTCTCACCATCTCCCAATGGTGCCTTCTGCTGGGGATAAAGCCTTCAACACATGGGGCTTTGGGGGACATGTAATGACCTGGGAAAGAGGCAGAATAGAGCCTGTACTCATAGGTAGCCTCTAAGAAGGCTCATAGATGAATTTTCCTGAATTTCATTGTAATCTCAGTCTTAAGCATCTGACTGAATCAAAAGTTACTCTTCTGTAGTTTTCCTTGCTTAGAAGGGGGGTGGGTAATCACAGTGCTATTAAAATTGTGGTCTTTGTGGTGCTGGAGATTGTGACTTAGTGGTAGATTGCTTGCCCTGTAGGCACTGGGTTCCAACCCTAGCATATACACAAAAAGTGGTCTTGGACCAGAGGGGGAAAAAAACCTGCTTCTTCCAAGAAATAAATTTATCTTTCTCACAATTGAATATTTTCTGTGATTCTATGGCAACTTTAAATCTTAATATTTTTGTCAAATTTCAAATATATTCAAAAGCAATATGGTAAACCACCACATATTCATTACTGATCTTGTTTCAAGTCATACTAATCTTATTTCCTCTATATCTCCACCTTTCCATTCCTTACTGCCCTCCATATTATTCTGAAGTCAATCCTAGAATCATATTATTTCCTGTGTAAACATTTCCATATTTGTGTCTGAAATATGAGAGCTCCTTTTAAACATAGTCAGCACTTGGTGAGCATTTCGAAAAGACCAACTGCGTCCCTGAATTGGTTTGCAACTTGTTTCCTAGTTTTTCATTTTAAACTGATGTTTCTAACAGCCTTCTGTCCATATTTCCTTTTGATAAAGACGCATGAATGGAGCAGTGTGGAAACAAGGAAGGAGGGTAGACAGACTGGGGCTTCCCTGTGCGCCACTGCCCAGTGCGTCTAGACCCCACTAGAAGGCATCGGCAGAGATTCTCCTTTAGGTTCTTCCAAAAGTCCAAAGTCAGCACAGAATTGCTAACATAACAAAACACACTTTGTCTCTACCAGGTCTGAAGACAGAGCTTTAATCTTGGGAAGCTTCAGGAAAACCCTGAGTGCACATGCTGGCTCATTCTCCTTTGATAAGACCAGTGATTCTTTGTGTCCATCACTTCATCCCATGCTCTTCAAATATCCTTCCCTTGGCTGCCTTCTCTTCTTTCATTCTGCTTCCCTATCTAGTTCACCTCTCTTCTCTCTGTCACTCCCAGATCTACACGTTTCCCCTCACCCTGCTTTTAAGCTTCATTGGCCTACTTGGAATCTGCCATGTGAGCCTCCAGGATCTTCTACTTAATGCATCTCTACTGACAGTCATTACCTATCCTATCCCCACCACCCACCTCCGTTGGTCTGACTTTCCTCCTTCAGTGAATTTCATCTCAGTGTGGAAAAACCAGATGATGATCATGGCGATTTCTACTGCTAGTTCTTCCTCATTACTACTTTATATGACTATTTCACTTCTGTCCCTCTGTCCATCCTAGTCAGTAAGTTACCAGAGCTTGTAGATTTTGCCTGTGCAGAGGTTAAGCAGCTTATTTTTTTAGCCAGATCACTGTGGTCTCTGCTCTTATTTCTTGGCGCTGGTGCTTACTCTGCATGTGGGTGAGATGGGAATACAGTGCTTCTGGCTTTGAAGAACATGCATTTCGAGTGGAAGAGATGGATGAATGAATGGGTTCAATTAGTCAGTGCAGGAAGAGACACATTAAAGAGAACATCCGGAGCACTGCGGCTGCATGGAGGAGGGACATTTATTAGACTAGGGCTTTCATGGAAGGCTTCCTGGAGAGAACATGGTTGAGCTGGGTTGAAGTTGATCAGAGTAGACAGGTCATAAGGACATTCCAGGGATAATATAAACAAAGACTTGGAGGCGGAAAACAGCAATGCGTGTGTGTATGTGGGTTTATGTATGTATGGACCATTGTCTCAGAACATCTGCAGATATTAGATGAACTAATCTTCATGCAAAAATTTTTTTCTGAACCATCATTGTGGCATGACATTCTTCTGAAAAACATGGATCATTTTTCCTCTTCAGTCTGAAATTAGAAACTTCTTAGTGACAGTGCTGTAGTCTCTGACTTCAACCTATTCGTCCAGGCTTCTGTCACCATTTACTTTGTCCAAAGTAGACAGCTCAGAATTCTTTGAATACATCCCAATGCCTTACCAGTATTGGTAGAGCATCTTCATTTTTGAAGATGTTGCCCTTCTGAGCCCTGATTGTCAAAATCCTAACCATTTCTTGAGCCTTTGATTCTGGAAACATTTAAATATGCCCAAAGAAGACACATGAAGTATAATGAGCTCTCATGAACCCTGAAATCCTACCAGTTCTCAAAGGACCACCTGAAACACCACATCCACTGTGAGATCATTTTGTTTTTTTGTTTTTCCTTGTCTGATTTCCTCTCATCTGCTTTTAGGACACAGTGCTTCTCTCACCCACCACATATATGCACTGTGATTAGAAAAATTAGATTTTCAAATACGCTTGACTCTTTGAAAGCCAAATTTGCATCTTGATGAATTTTGTCCCTAGTCATGTCTACTGTGGTAAATTATTGACAGTTTCAACTCAAAGATAGAAATAGTTCAGGTGCAACTGAATTTGAAATTTAATTCTTATTAGCCAGAAGGAATTGGTTGGCTGTAGAGGAAGTATCAGGGGCCTGGGGGAAAGTGATCTTATCATTGGAAAGTGAGAAATGGTGGGAAAGTAAAAATTTTTCCAGGACATGCTCTAGACCCTGGTTGGACCCTGGTTGGACTCTTAGTCATGTGTGGAGCTTTCAAAAAAAAAAAAAAAAATTATGGATCCTGAGACTTATTCCCAGAAGTTCTGAGTCTGTAGAGCTGGAATTGTTCCCCTAGTTAGTGGTAACAACAAATGTATGATTCAAGATTGATGACATGTTTGAAAAATTTTTTAAAAATTTGGCATAAATAATACAGTAAAACAACATAGGGCATTTGAAGAAAGATGGGGCCCATACAGGGAACATTTTTTTCTGAGCTCATATTTTAAACATACAAACACAAATGTGGAAGGAAGGGAAAAAAGGTATTTATTAAGCACTTATATACTAGGTACTGCTAGAGTTCATCACCTACTTTGTGCCAACTGAGTCTTTTAGTGGCCTAGTAATATTGTACATCATCTATAGTGCATAGGTGTGGAAATGGAGTTCACCATGAAGAATGTTCCTTAAGGTCACATTGTTAATAGGTGGTATAGCTGGGATTTGAAAGGTCGTCTTATTTGTGCTTACATTTGTGCTGTTTCCATTTCAGTTAGTTTTTTCTTATTCTTTCTTTTTCTTTTCTTTCTTTCTTTTTTTTTTTTTTTTGATGGGCTTAATCCAGTTGTTCAAAACAGTCAAGAAAAGGGCAACAAGTATTCAGTCAACAGATATTTATGATATTTGCTGGAACAGGGCAATATCATTGTTATATTCTTATATTCTAGAGCTTATATTCTAGCGAAGAATATAGATAATAAATAAATGCAAAAATAATTAAATTTAAAGATAAAATTACTATAGATTATGAGAAAGAATAAGTGAAAAATAAATGGAAGATGGCCACAGAGATTTAAATCTAATTTAAAGAGAGTGGGGAAGGTCTGGGAAGTTTTTTGGGCCACATGATGAGTGAGCTGAGTTTGGCTGGCTGTATTCTCATGGACAAGAAGGGCAGAGCCCTCCAGGGAAACAGTATGGGGGGTCAGGTAAGCTCCCAAGAGGTTCATTCTGCCTCCTTGAAATCAAAGGGACTGCAAGTGTTCCTATGAGCTTTTCAGTTTTTCTTCTCTAAACTTTAAGTAATTCCAAGGACATTTGGAATACTCCTTTAGTCCAGGGGTGTATGTGATCTGGTGGTTTGGGTGATTGGAAGTGTCCTTGTCCACTTTCAAACGTCTGCTGTAGAGCTCGTTTTCTCTCTGAACTTCTGTCCCTCTGCCCTGCTCCATTAGCGCTTTGCATATGATCGCTGCAACCGAATAACATCTAATGACACTTCTCTGCCAATTTTATTGCCAACTACACTTGGAACTGAAGCCCAGATGCAAGTGGTAAGGAGAGGGCAGCCAAGGCCTCCAGGTTGCCAGTTACTTGGCTAGAAATCCCATTCATATTGGGAAACAGATTTTTAAAATAAATTTGGCACCGGAAGTGCTGCGATCCTTTTGTGGAGCTGTGTCAATAATCATAAAGCCTCAGAATCATGCTCTCCAACCTTCCGTCGAGCTGACAAATGTTTGGGCATCAGCATATCCTCAGGATGCCACCTTCTGCTGACCGTGTGGGCTTCTCGTGCTGTTGGGGTTGGCACTGGAGCTCAATCTTCTGCTTTATGTAATGAGGCTCATCAGAGAGGCCCTTTGTGCTCACCCTCTCCGAGTGGGTGCTGGGCAAGACCTCTTGTGTACCCCATCATTTTCCATATGGTCAAAGCTAGGGAGCATTTCTGGGGTGTGGTACATATGTTCTAATGACCGGCAAGATCCACCCGCCACCCCCCCCCCCCCCACCAAGTGCCATTTTGCTCCAAGCCAGGATTATCATGACCCAGCTTTGGTTTTAAGATGAATTTTGCAAATATACGTGTGTGTCGGACTGTGCTATTTTCAGGGAAAATAGGCATGGGTGTGACACGGGCTGATGTAATGAAGTGTGGCATGTGCCCAATCAGGTTGGCGAGGCTTCCTCTTTGCAGATTGTACCAAGAAGAGGGCAGAAATACGCAGAATGCTCTCTCTCTCTCATTCTGAGAAGGCTGGTTGCTAGCTTCTGACATCATATAAAGCCTATTTTCTGACTTTTTTTTTTTTTGTTTTGGCTTTGGACTCCCACGGGAGAAAACTGGCCAATACAGATGGTCACTTAGCTCCGTTATTCGTGTGGCTCCCTCCCATTAATATATTTTTTAACAGTGTTCAGTGTCAGCGTCAGGGGTTGGCAGCCTTCCTAGGGGGAACAGATTGCTCTGGAATAAACACAGCTGGAAACTGACCACTTATTGTTTTTCTTTCTTTTAAGAAATGAAAGAGGCATTTATAGGAAGGCCGGAGAACATTGTACTGTCCATAATTACTTTATAGATTTATGTCCCCAAGTCTGGTTAATGATTAATGCCACGCCTGGGTGTCCAAATGGACCCACTTCCTCTCTCCCTTCCTGAGGCTGCAGTTTCCTGGGAACAATGAGCTCTCGGAGGTTTGTTGTGATCCAGACTTAAGGAGGAGGTGGAGTCTGCTTGGTAGTGTTCCTCCCGGCTGGGGCTGGCCGAAGTGTGTGGTCTTTGGAGCTAAAGAAAGCATGGCTTCTGTGGGGTTTTCTTCTGGGGGCCTCCCTTGCAGCCTTGAAAACCTCCTCAGGGCTGCTTATAGTTTCAGAGATGGGCAAGTAAGTGAATGCTAGAATGTCGGGGGGTGTGTGTGTGTGTGTGTGTGTGTGTGTGTGTGTCTATGATTTTCATTTTAAGTCATCTACAGAGTGAAGGCAGTGAATTTTCTAATAGTGTGACTCAACTAGGTTTTGTGTCTCTTGGAACTTCTTTGACTTCTTGTTGTCAGGGCGTTGCCATGTCTTGAAGTATTTGTATTTAAGAAAACCTTGAAGTCTGTGTAAATATCTAAGATATATCTGTAGTCAGGGGTTGAGTCAGGAGACAAGAAGCTGGTAAAATCACCCACCAGGGGGCAAATTCAGGGGAAGAGTGATGTGAATGTGGCCCTGGGAGGTTCTGGGGTGAAAGTGAAGGGAGGGAACCAAGTTTTTTTCTTTCCCAGTTGGAAGACTTTATTGTTGTTTAGGTCGTTTATTTCTGTAGTACCCAAGGGCTTCTCTCCTTCTCTATTTCCTTAAATAGATGTTTTGATAATTTATGAGTTATGATATGATAATTAAGTACTTTTAGGAATTGCTCCTAATTAATGGCTACATGAACCATTAATTAGGTTCCTTAGGAAGGCTTTTCAAAGGAGCTTTTCTTAATGAATGGGACTCTCTACATCAATTTTATAAGAACTGAGATGAAGACAAGGAAGACACAGGACTTTCAGAGTAACTTCTGCTTTTGGTTTCTTTAAATGACCAATGGAAGACCTTTTTCACAGACAAATGTGTGTGTGTGTGTGTGTGTGTGTGTATATAATATATATATTATATATATAAATTATTCATTATATATTATATTATATATATTTGAAAGAGAGAACTACAGGATTGTATCTGTTGGGATTACCAGGATTACCTTTCACCTGCATTGGAATATGTGTGTGTTCTTTGAACAAGTTGAATCTATCATTCAGTCCTTACTGGACTATCTCATTTAATAGCTTTCCCTGTCTGTGTGACTGAAGCCCAGGGATGACACTTGTTGGAACTAGGCCATGTAGCTATTTGGGTTCTCACAATCAAATTATCACAGATACATAGTAAAACTCTGTATGTTGTCACTTGACATTGCAATGTGTCAACTAATTAAGTCAAACATGCTAATAGCCTTCTGAAGTCCAAGAGCAGGAGAAGGAATGGTGAGTTATGAATCTTATAAAATGCATAGAGAGAAATGAGTTGAGAACTGAGAAAAAAAGTATTTTACTAAATGTGTTCCTAAAAGGTTTTCCTCTCTGCTGATTTCCTGGCTTTATATAAAATGGCAGAATTGATCTAGATATTGGATTTTGAAGGAATAGAAAAAAAAAAAAACCCTCATTTATATATTATGTTGGGTTCTGATAATATGACCAGTTTTTTTCATGAATTTCTTAAATGACTTTTTAGAGAATGGTACCACGCGGCTGTTTCTCTGTAATCAACAGGTACTTATGGGATCTCCGTGTTTTTTCATCTGCTTTGTCTGATTCGATTCTCACAGTCCAATGATGTGAGTGTTGATGTCACTTCCCTATTTTACAATTGAGGAAATCGAGAGTCAGTTGAAAATGATTCTGGAGGGTTTTTGGTTAAAAAAAAAAAAATGGAAGAACCAGATGTAAGCTGGGGATTTTCAAACTCGAAAGCCCTTGTTCTCCACACCCCTCGCTTTCTGGCCGTCTCTGTGCTTCTGCTACTGTGGATAGTGAAGAGCACGCTGCATTGGAGTGTCAGGAGTCTTGGGCTCTGCTTCTGACTGGGCCATTGCTGGCTCTGTGATGTTAAGTCAACTCAGGTATTCTGATGTCATTGTCCTGCAACGAGTTTACCTTATTTGATTTCGTAAGTTTCTTTGCGACTTCAGGATCTACCCAGGACTTTATCCATGGCTTGTGCCAGCTCTGAAGTGCTCAGTGACAATGCAGAGAAGAGGTGAGAGAGGAAGCAGAGCTCTGAAGACCCAGCTCTGCTTGGGTTCCCTCTGCCAGGCACCAAGAGGCACAGGCTGTCCATAGCTGAGGAAAATCCCAGGCTCTTAGAAGCCTGTTCTCTTTGATCTGCTTCCTGGGCTAGCACTTCTCAGTTTGTTCTTTTTACCTCACCAACAAAAGTATTTGAGCCAAACTCTTTTACAGTTTCAAAGCCCAGGGATGAACAATATCAGAGTCCGTTCCTATCTGGTCCCCAAAGACATGAAATCCTCCTTGCAAGAACCCATCTGTTATCTTAATCCTTCTTGGAGCAAAGCAAATGTAAATAAATATTATTCTAGGCTTAAGATTTAAAAACTTTCTCTTAGGTTTTCCAACTTGTGGCAGGTAGCCATGGAATGGGACAGGGCAAAACAGAAAAAAATAGTTTTTATTTTACACCCATCATTAAGTCTAGCAATTATTCACAGATCAACTTAGAAAACTGAAGGATACTGAGATAAGAGTGACTCCGTTTGACATTAAAAAGAAGCAAAAACCACAACAAACAAAATAAAAAAACACCCAACCCCCCCAAAATACTCCTGTAACCAACATCATCTGTCATCATGAGTATTCTATGAAAAAAGAAAAACAAAAAAGATTGGAATGCCATTCTCAGCAGGGAGAAAGGGTACATCTTCCTAGGTACACAGAGTTGGCATTCTTACCTTGACATGTTCTCCTTGTTGTTCATTCCTGATGCCAGTTTGCATTTGGGACACCCTGCGGTGGCTGGTGCGTGCACAGTGCACAGACTGCCTGGATAGGAAACAATACTCAGAATCGGGAGGTGACAGTGTGTTTCTGTGGCTGCTCTCTTGCTACAATGTAGATTTTTAACTTTGTCCTTACATCTTTCCCAATAGGCAAGAAGAGAAACCCTGGCCTTAAAATTCCAAAAGAAGCATTTGAACAACCTCAGACCAGTTCCACGTAAGTTGGCACAATTATCGTCTTAACTCAAGCACGGCGGGGACTTAGCCTCCCAATGGGTTCACTTTGGGGATCGTGAGCCAGGCCTTGGCCTTGGATGTAGGTGTTAGAAAGAAGAGTCCATTCAGGGGGAAGTCGTTTCCTGACTCTTCTGAGACCTGAAATCATCACATTCCATCTACAATCAATGGTTAGCTTTGAAGTCAGTGCCTCAAATTATTGGTGGAGTCAGAATTGTGTGGCACATGCGTTTGTCAGCTGAGGTCCTACAGAAGCCCAGAGAGGTCCCCAGATGTGGATTGTCCTGCTTTCCCCCTGTAGATCTGAAAGAAGAGACACATCCCTGTGAGAGTCACTGCTGTAAAACACGGGTTGAAAATGAAAGGTGGTATTTGATGAGGACCCACATCCTTGAGACCTAAATCCTCTCCCTTATAAACAGAAGGCAAAATGAGGTAAAGGAACACTTCTTTATTAGCTAAGCCTTTGGCCCAAATCCCTAGGTGAGCTCAAGTCCTGGTGCAGCAGGATGCCCTCTCTGTGAGCCTTCTTTTTTTGTCTCTCTGTGTTAAGCATCATCAAGATGCTTAACTGTGGGGTGGGAAGGGTATGTCTCGTCTGGAAGTACAACCACCCCCATGACATCTGCAAGTCACGAATAGAAATTCCATGGCAAAAAAAAAAAAAAAAAAAAAAAAAAAAATCATACCAGAGCCACTGGAGAGACAGAGCAACTACAAAGAGAGTGCATCCGGGAGGAATGTTGAGGTTTTAAAGCTTTTGCTCTGGTCTTCGAAGTGCCTCCCTCTGTGAATGGTTTGTCCTGCGCTGTGATCCATCCTATTGGAAAGTGCGCCCCCTAGTGTTGGGATGCACTCATAAATGTGATCACGTCCCCTCAGGCTGCCAAGGTCAGGCAGCCACAGGCAGAAAAATGTCACTGAAGAACCTCTATGGACAGAGTGAAATAAAGAGCTATACTCTTCAGGGCCCTTTATGGTAGCCTGAGGGGTTAAGCTCCAGTGAGGATGTTGGTTTGTGAGGATCTGTAGGAGGAAGTTTTCCCTATAACAATGTCTAGAATTTTTTTTTTTGGGGGGGGAATGGGGTTCCTCTGAGCAGTTGGGCTCTCCCCTGAGGACTTGTAAATTGTGTAATTACTATTTTTTTTCCCCTCTGACTAGTTTGGAGTCAAATATGTGTCCCATTTTGCCACCGTGGGAAGAACTTGGTGGGATATACTTTAAAAATATTTATTTTAAAATAATTGTAGATGCACAGAAGGTTGCAAAGGCATATATAAGGAAGTCACATTTAGCTTTGACCTAGACTGCACCAAAATCCCCCCATGTGAACATTTTACACAACTACAGTATGATGAAGCCATATTGGTGCAAACCACAGATACATTCAGTTCTAACGGCTTTACAAGTGCTCACTTATTTGTGTGTGTGTGTGTGTGTGTGTGTGTGTATACATGTGTAGTTCTATGTAGTTGACTTGCGTAGCTTTGTGATCTTGTTATCTTTGTCAGTTTTGCTGGAGGTAACCACTATCATCGTCAAGATGCTTAACTGTATGAACAACACAAGACTTGCATGTGACCCACTAAAAGTCATGCTTACCTCTTCCCCAGGGCACTTTACCACTGAAGTATGTTCTTAGTCCTTCTTATTTTATTTTGGACAGGGTCTCACTAAGTTGCTGAGGTGGGCCTCCAACTAGTGACCCTCCTGCCTCAGTCTCTCAAGTCACAAAGATTACAGGTGTGGCTCAAGACTTTATTTCATTTAACTTAATTTCCCTGAGATTGATTCAAGTTGCTGCATGTAGTGTATCAATAACTTTATAGCTGAGTACTGTTCCACGGCATAGTTATACCACCGCTTATTTAACCCTTCAGCCTTTGAAGGAAATATGGATCGCTTCCAGTTTTTGACTATTATGAACAAAGTCATGACATTCCTGTGTAACTCCTTACATGAGAATAAGTCTTCATTTTTCTGGGATATATGCCCAGGACTACAACTTTTGGTTTATATGGTAAGGACGTTTTCCATTTTGAAAGACTTGCCCAACTATTTTCCAGAGTGATTGTAACATATTATGTTTTCAACGATAATGTATGAATGATACACTTGCTCTGCAGAATTTGATATTAGCACCGTTTTTCATATCAGCTTTTCTGATGGGTAGTGATATGTCACTGTAGTTTGTTTTTAACTTTATTTATTTTTATGTTGTGCTGAAGATAGAACCCCGTGCCTCACATGTGCTAGGCAAGTGCTCTACCACTGAGTCACAACCCTAGCTCCACATCGTAGTTTTAATTTGAATTTCTCTAGTAGCTAGTTATGTAGAATATGTCTTTAGGTGTTTATTTTCCATCCACGTACTTTCTTTGGTGAAATGTCTGGTATCTATCTTTTGCCTACTAACTAATGAGATTGCTTTTTATTGTTGACTATTGGCAAATACTTATATATTCTAGACATGAGAACTTTTTTAAAGTATGTGATATGAAAATATTTTCTCCCCGTTTGTAATTTGTCTTTTTATCCTTTTAGCAGGATCAAAGAACAACATTATTTATTTATTTATTCTAATTAGGTATGTAGGACAGCAGAATGCATTTTGATTCATTGCACACAAATGGAGCACAACTTTTCATTTCTCTGGTTGTACCCGATGTCGCGTCACCCCATATGTGCAGTCATACACAAAAGGTTTTAATTTCGATGAAATCCAGTTTATAAGTTATTCCTCTTTACCGATCATGATTTTGGTAACAATCTTAAGAACCTTTACCTTGTCCCAGGTCCTGAAGATTTTTCTCTGTTCTTGTATAGAAACTGTATAGTTTTACATATAAGCCCCTGATCCATTCGCAGTTCATTTTTATAAAAGTTAACAAGGGTTAGGTTGAGCTTTATATTTTTTTGCCAATGGATTTCCACTCGTTTCAGTGGAAATCCCTCCTCTGTTGAGTTGCGTTTGCTCCTTTGTCTAATATCAATTAGGCATGCCTGCTTTGATCTATTTCTGGATCTCTGTTCTGTTCCATTGATTTATGTGTCTGTTCTTCTGCCAGCGTCACACTGTCTTGATTATTGCAGCTATATACTAAGTCCTAATATTGGGAAAAGCGATGCTTGCCACTTTGTTCTGATTTTCAAAGTTATGTTGGCTCTTCAAAGGCCTTTTTTCTTTTCATATAACTTTTAGAATAAACTTGTCTTTGTCCACAAAAGAACTTGCTGACATTTTATTAGGAACTGAGTTTAACCTAGAGATCAAGTTAGGGATAAATGACACTTTTATTACATTGTCCCTTCCAATCCATGAACATGGTTAATTTTTCTCAATATTTAGTTTTTTAACAGTTTCTTTCATCAGAATTTTGTAATGATCCTCTTCATTACGACTTGTTCAGATTTCTATCTAAGTAGATTTCCTTGGAGCAATTGAAAGTGGCATTTAGTTTTTTAAATTTTTGTTTCTATCATTCATTGTCAACATATAGAAGTGCAGTTAATTCTTCTATGTTGATCTTATTTCCTGTGACTTTACTGAACTCAGGTATTAGTTGCAGAAGTTTTTTGTGGGTCCCTAGGATTTTCTTTCTTTTTTTTTTTTTTTTAGTTGTAGATGGACGCAATACCTTTATTTGTTTATTTTTATGCGGTGCCGGGGATCAAACCCAGTGCCTCACACATGCTAGGCAAGTGCTCTACCACTGAGCCACAACCCCAGCCCTGTCCCTAGGATTTTCTATGTAGATAATCATGGCATCTATGAACAGAGTTTTATGTCCCCCTTCCTAGTCTCTAGTTTTTTTAAACTTTTATTTTCTTGCCTTATTGAAGGGGCAAGGATGTCTAGTACTGTCAAATACAATCGGTAAGACTCTACAACTAACCTTTGTTCTCCATCTTGTGGAAAAACATTTAGTCTTTTCTGCTTAAGTCCCGTGTTAACTGTAAAATTCTTCTTGATGCTGTTTATGAGGTAGAAAAAGTCCTTTCTAGTCATAATATGCTGAGGATTTTTATTATAAATGGGTGTTGAATTTTGTTGGCCACTTTCTCTGTATCAATTGATATGATCGTAAGGTTTTTCCTCTTTGTCGTATTGATATGGGTATTATATTGATTAATTGGTGGCACGTATATTATATTTTTATATATTGTTAGGTTTGATTTGCTAAAATTTTATTGAGGATTTTAACATCAGCATTTTGAGACATGTTGGTCTCTGGTGATTTATTTATTATTTCTTTTGTGCCTTGTTTTCTGATAAGATAGTAAGGCCCTCATAAAGTGAAATTGGTGAAAAGTATACCCTCTTGTATTTTTCAGTGGTCCTTGGGTAAAACTGGTGTTAAATCTTTGAATGCTAAAATTCTCCAGTGAAATCAGATTGCCTGTATATTTTCCTGGAACTTTAAAATTTCTCAATTTCTTTAATAGATACAAGGCTATTCAGATTATCTGTTTCATCAGGGCTGACTTTTTGGTAGAATGTGTTTTTTGAGAAGTTGGTCTACTTCTAAGTAGTCAAATCTGTGAGAGTAAGTTGTAGTATTTTCTGATTGTCCTGTCAATGGTAGCAGGATCTGATGTGATATCCTATTTTTTCCCCTGATATTGGTAATTTATGTCTTTTTTTGTCTTTGTCAATTTTGGTTGAGGTTTATCAATTTTGTTGATTTTTTTGAAGAATTGGCTTTGTTTTATTGTTTTTCTGTTTTTAATTTTATTGCTTTCTGTTCTTATTTCCCGTATTTTCTTTAAAATATATTCTCCTATTAGGCTGTGGATGTAGCTCCATAGTAGAGAACTTGCCTAGCATGTGAGAACTCTGGGTTCAATCCTCAACACTGCAAAACAAAACAAAATAATATGTATGTGTGTGTTGTGTGTGTATAAAACTATATATAGAAAAAAAAATATATAAAGCACTATGTATATATATAAAACATATATTTTCTTACATCAATTGTCCAGTTTTCTTTTTCTTTTGTGTTTTTATTCTTTACCCTTTCCTAATGCATATTAATTTTGTATGTTTTATGAATTTTTGAAAGCCTTTCTTTTTTAATATTTATTTTTTAGTTGCAGATGGACACAGTATCTTTATTTTATTTATTTATTTTTATGGGGTGATGAGGATTGAACCAAGGGCCTCCCACATGTGAGGTGAGCGCTCTACCTCTGAGCCGTAACCCCAGCTCCACCCCTAAAAGCCTTTCTTGACATAAGCAAATGAATAGGAAACTAAGCAAGCATAAATGAAACCTCTATTTTTTTTTTTTCAACTGGTAGAATGTATTTTGAATACCCTTTTCTGCTTCACTGTGTGGGGGTCAGAGCATCACTATAGTATTGTGGACTACACCATTTAGATTATAGTCTTCTCATTTAGCAGTGAGGTTTAGATTTGTACTTCTAAAGAAATAGCTTCCACATTTTGTTACTTTCCTTGGCAATTTCTTGAGGTTGGCCTGGCGATTCTTACCATTCATATCCCGTCTCCCTGTCCTAGGGCAGAGCTCCTCTCTCAAAGTCCGGTGTGTGTGGTCTGTCTGCTTGAGCTCTTTGAGTTGCCAATGCCAATGTGTCTTTGACTTAGGTTTCTGAGCTCTTTGCTCACTTGATTGATAGTAACTAATCCTAAGTCAATTCTATGCTAGTCAGTATTATTTTATTAAACTCTCACAAAAGGATCAGGAGGCATTTAAAAAACAAACAAACAAACAAAAAAACCTCATTTGACAAGCAAAACAACAGAACTGTGTAAGGGTCAGGTGTGTGTTTGGAATTGTTCAGCTAGCTTCATTGGGTAAGTGTTCAGGCCCTGCAGCCAGAATGCCTGTGTTTGTATTTGAAATCTAAACCTAACTAGTTAGCAAGATACCTAACTGCACTGAATTTTAATTTCCCTTTCTTAAAAATAAGAATAAACAATGGTGTGGTTGTTATGAGGATTAGATGTCATACTCCATATTAAATGTCTTGCCAATTGCCTGCTGCATTGTAGTTGCTCAGTGGAAGGTAGCTGCAAGTTGTTCATTGTTATGGTACAACTTCTAAGTGGAATCACTCAGGGATCTCGGATACTCAATCATGTGCGAGTTAGACTGGGTAAAACTAAGGCAAATAATTTGCGGCTAGTGAGTGAGGATCCTTTACTTCTGTAGTTGAGAAGTCATGGGACATCTCTGAATTCTAATGTCATTATCTCTTTGAAAGACCTTAAATTAATCTCTTTCAATGCCAGTTCTTTTCTTTGTCTTTTTTTTTTTTAAGGTGGTGCATTATACTCGTACATAATGGTGGGATTTGTTTTTACAGATCTGTACATGCACATAATATCAATGTCATTTCTTCGCATTGAAATAGAGATAAAAATGTCAGAGTTGTAAAAGAGAAACTATTTTATGCAAATGGTTTAGCACAGTGTCTGGGTCAAGTCAGTACTTAACAAGTTAAATAAATGAATAAGATTGTAATAGTAATCAGTGAACTGATTATACCTATAGAATTACAAAGAAATATTATAATAAACCAAAATTGGTTTTTCATATAAAACACTAATACTGGGTGACCTTTGGAATACCTTTGGTCTTCTAGGGAAAGAATTTTGTAATAAGCTTGATTCTTTACCCAGAAAATTAAAATATGGAATAATTGACAGAGAACATCCACCCACAGTTTACGCCTACAAAATCTTAATGCCCCAGGTAAACTAATATACCCAGCCCTGGACAGAAAGAACACAGTGTCAACTAATCCAATCTGAGCTGTCAGTCTTGGCCCCATAGCCTGATGCTTTTGGCAGACCTGATGAACCCTAAGGCCTGAGGCTTGGGTGGATTAATCATTTTCATTAGAAGAGGCCTGGGTATTGGGAGCAGGTTCCTTGATTCAATCAGACTGAAATAAACGTCCTTTCTTCTTGTACAACAATTGTGGGAAAAAAAAATGGTGAAATGTTGGATACGTTGGTGCCCTTGAATGAAATAAAAGGTTTGAAGCTACTCTAGCTCTGTGACTGCACACATATGGCTCTATTTATTGGCTATTTACTGTACGCCAAGCATTCTGCTAAGCATTTGACTTGGAACATTCCCTGTAATACCCAGTCCTACTCCACAAGGTAGGCACGGTAATATCTCCATGTTAAAGGAGACACAGAGGCTCAAAGAGATGAAGTAATGTAAACCCTAATGTATTTTATTTTAAATCCCATACATTCACACTCCCATGCTATTTTTCCTGACTTGTGAACTTCTGCCTTCTTTCCAAAGGGAAAAACTCTCCAGTTGCATATAATTTGGAAAGAATGTCTTTGACTAAATATCTCATGTATCTTCTTTTCCCCTTTATCTCTCTCAGGCCACCTCGAGATTTAGACTCTAAGGCTTGCATTTCTATTGGAAATCAGGTGAGAAAAGTCATGCCTGTCAGCTAACACATTGATCATTTTAAGTATATACTTTCTGGATGACCAATGAAAAATTTATTGTTTATAGAATGCTGTCATGGATGCATCAAAAAAGTCGGACATCAAAGGGAAATGGCTTGTTTTGCTTTTGCTATTTTGAATTGTGAATGGCAATCAGGCTATTGTGGTACTGATGAGGGTATTTTTAAAAATTTATTTATTTGTTCTAATCAGTTGTATGTGACAGCAGAATGTTCTTTGGTTCATTGTACACAAATGGAGCATGAATTTTCACTTCTCTGGTTGTATACAAAGTAGGGTCACAGCATTCATGCAATCATACATGTACCTAGGGTAATGATGTCCGTCTCATTCCACCATCTTTTCCATCCCCATACCCCCTCCCCTTTGGACCATCCAGAGTTAATCCACTTATCCTAAGCCCCGTCCCCCATTATGGATTAGCATTCACTTTTGTTGAGGGTATTTGAAGAGACTGGATGTTTTTCTTGGTAGGGTCAGTCTCAAAGTGGCGTAGATCTGGTTGCCATCAGCCAGTAGTAGGTTATAAAGATGATTAAGGGGGTGTGGCTTAAGAGCTGCAGTGTAGACAGCTTCTACAGAGCCACTGGAAAACTGAATTGGGTGGAGTTAGGTCTCTGTGTTGCCTGTAATGAGCAGGTTGCTTTGGCTTCCTGTAGAGACCTGAGCTTTTCCTATTGCTCTTGGTGGCTTCTTGCTTTCTGTGGCTTGCTAGAAAAACTCATGGCCAGGCAATGACCCCTTGAACACTGAGAAAAACCAGATGAGTGAGGACAGCGTGGTCAGTGTCTAGTTCCTTTGTCACCTTCCTATTTTTCTCTCTCGCAGAACTTTGAGGTGAAGGCTGATGACCTGGAGTCTATAGTGGAACTGGGGCGAGGTGCGTATGGGGTGGTGGAGAAGATGCGGCACGTGCCCAGCGAGCAGATCATGGCGGTGAAGGTAGAGTTGATGTTCCCCGGATGTTTTGTATCTGCAGTGTGTATGTTTGTCTCCACTGTAAACCAGCCCTTTTCATAGAAACAAAATGGTCTTCAATAGGGTGAAAAAAAAAAAAAAAAAAAAAGATTCTTTGCAGGAAATAGTATTTTTCTCCAAATGTGTGTAAAATGCTTCTTTGGTATATGTTGCATAGACATTTAATTTATTTTTTAACTAAGCCCCTCCATCACCATTTTTAATTTTTTTTTTTACACAATGATGATGTCAGTGTCATACTAAAAGGAATTAGCAAGTGCTTTCTTGCACTCTTCTGATACTAGATCTGAACGAACATTTCTTTGATTATCTCGAAGTGCTGTTGTTGTTCTGTTGGTTTTTCCCGTCAGCATCCAAAGCAAGTTACACAATGCGCTTGGTTGCTATGATGCATGAATCTGTTTTATACTGTTTTGAGTTACAGAATTGTCCCTGAAAATCAAGAAACTGTATTTGAGAGAGAAAACATCTGTTTGTTGAAAAAAGGAGGGGAAATACATCTAGAGTAAATTTGCATCACTGTTGAGCTATGGACTGCAATCTGGATCAGCGGATGTTTCTGGAGTAGATTCTGGTCTTCTTAAGGAATTGCCTTTTCTGCATAGTTAGTAACCGGGCTCTTATTGGGAGTGGCAGGAGACAGTGGAGCCCTTTCCTGTTAGAGAATGGAGGCCACCTCATGAAGACCTAGTGTTACGGTAACTCTGCTGTCAGTTAAAGACACAGTCACATTTCTGGAAGGCAATATTTGCAGGTGTGACAGGTTTGTCTTCTTTCAGAAGCACTGGGTTGGGTTAAGTGGTTTCTCTGTTTCTGTTTGGTTCCTCCTCTTCCTGTAGTTGTACCAGTTCTCTGACAGTTGCACTTGATTCCAAATACAGTTGGTTCTCCCTATGTGTGGGTACCACACCTCTGGATTCAACTAATTATGGATCAAAAAAAAAAAAAATTTGAAAAAAAATTGCACTGAAGATGTACAGGCTTTTCCCTCATCCTTATTCCTTAAACAAAACAATGTAACAATTGTTTATATACATTTATTTTGTATGAAATGTTCAAGGCAATCTAGGAATGATTTAAGGTATATGAGATGATATGTAGAGATTATATACAAATACCACATTGTTATTAGAGACTTGGGCCTCCTCGGACTTGGTAATCCAAGGGCAGGTGGTCCTGGAACCAATCCCCCAGGGATATGGAGGCCTAACTATAGCTACTGTACTCCTACATGTTCCCAAAGAGGGGCTTTTGGCTTTTTACCCCTTAGGATCACACATAAGCAGTAAAGTACCTTCACACTAACCTGATATAGTCCTGTAAACCAGATTACTTTTATACCTTAGAAATACAGTTTTAAACATCTTCCTATTCTCTGAAATATTCAGTTAGTTTGCCTCTTTTGTTTAAGAAATCAAATGATGAACAATCTTCCTTACTTCTTTTTTTTTTTTTTAAAGAGAGAGAGAGAGAGAGAGAGAGAGAGAGAGAGAGAGAGAGAGAATTTATTAATATTTATTTTTTAGTTTTCGGCGGACACAACATCCTTGTTTGTATGTGGTGCTGAGGATCGAACCCGGGCCGCACGCATGCCAGGCGAGCGCGCTACCGCTTGAGCCACATCCCCAGCCCTCTTCCTTACTTCTTATGGATTACAAATGGCTGGTCACTCAGGGTGGATATGTACTAGCAGTGGTTTCTGCTGATTTCAGGAATGGGCTCCTCAGCTCCCTGCCTGACTCAGCTCAGAGAAGTAACCCTAAGTTTTCCATGCCTTCCCATCTAGCGGATCCGGGCCACTGTAAATAGCCAGGAGCAGAAAAGGCTACTGATGGATTTGGACGTTTCCATGAGGACGGTGGACTGTCCATTCACCGTCACCTTTTATGGAGCTCTCTTCCGGGAGGTAGGTGGTCCTTTGATTCAAAGTCCAAGAAGAATAATGACTTAAGTTTCTCCCCTGGCTCACGTGCCCAGGCTGCCTGTGTTGCTTTTTGGAGGGTATCTTGCTCATTTACAAATCCCTTTAAGATCTTGAAGGGAAACTGTACCTTTTCCTCCAAAAACGCAAACAGAAATAGTTCTTCAGGACAAGGTGTTGACCATTTCTTCTTCCCCCCTTTTCTACCCTCCTTGACCTTCCTTGAATGGACTGATCTCCAGGGTGATGTGTGGATCTGCATGGAGCTCATGGACACGTCGCTAGATAAGTTCTACAAACAAGTGATTGATAAAGGCCAAACAATTCCAGAGGACATCTTAGGCAAGATAGCAGTTTCTGTGAGTACATCCTGAACCTTATTGCAAGGAGAACACAAGAAGTCTAGGCCTCAGGGGTCTTTGGGTCCCCAGTATGAGGAACCAGTACCTTTACCATAATGACCATCCCACACGTGTCTGCTGGATGCGTGCCTACATGGGTGGGTGGGTAAATAAGTGCTTTCCTTCCTGAGCCCTGCGTCGAAGATGTTACCACTGATTTGGTTTAGCAGATTCTACACTGAATTACTCTGATCAGGGCAACCATCCGTTATGACTGCATTCCACCCAACTCTATATTCTGATATCTATTTTTTATTCCAGTTTTAATTTGTAGATTTTAAATGTTTTCTTAAAACTAATATTCATAAAAAGAAGCAGCAGAAAAAGATAGAAGAGATTGTTTGTTACCTTAATGGCTACTAAGATTCATGAGGGTAGAGAAAAAGAAAATGCTTGAGGCTAAACAGAAAAAAAGAGATGAGTGAGACATCTCTGATGTAAGCTACAGCCCTCTCTGGTGGGTGGAGCCCAGTTTGTGTAACTTTCTGTGCCTACACATCTTGGATAGAACCACCACTATTTGGGAAAATACCTTACCCTGTGACCTCAAGGCAGGGATAATAAACCTGAATATGCCAACATTCAGTTTCTTTCCAGTGATGGGGTCAATAATTCTACTTTGTGTTTCTCTTACAGATTGTAAAAGCTTTAGAACATTTACACAGTAAACTCTCTGTCATTCATCGAGGTAAGCATCCACGGAGCTTCCTTGGCTATTCCCTTTAATAAGTTCATTTCTTTGGCTTGCAGTCTTCCTCCTCACTTTCCCTCCCCTGTAAAGATGGCAGTGGAATTGAGCCAGGTAATTGTTTGGGAATTGCATAGCAGTTAGCTTTTTGTGACTGTAACAAAACACCTGATAATAATCAACTTATAGACAGGAAAAGTTTATTTTAGTGCACAGTTTTGGAGGGTTTAGTCTATGGTCAATCGGCCCCATTACTTTTTGGCTTGTAGTGCAGCAACATATCATGGTGAGAATGTGTGGCAGAGGAAGCCCGTTCACACTGTGTCTGGGAATGAAAGGGAGGAAGAGACCGAGGTCTCATGTCCCCTTTGAGAGCACACTCCCAATGACCTAAAACTTCCCAGGAGGTCCCACTTCTTAAAGTTTCTACCACTTCACAGTAGTGCCAAGCTGAACACAGCCTTCAACACTTGGGGGATGCTTCAGGTCCAAACCACAACAGTACATTTTTTTTTTTTTTAAATCTTGGTTGAGGGGATAAGAAGACCTGGGCTTTATATTACAACTAAATTGAATGTAAAACACCTGTTACCAAGCTAAGGAATCATGGGGAATTTCAGAGATGATAAAAATTCATCTTGTCCTCACCATCACCAAAGCATAATGGACAAATGTATGACATTCTACATTTCAACAAGATCCCCAGGTGATTCTTGAGCACATCGAAGTGAGGAAAACTCTGGAATAAATCTGAGCCCTTTCAGGCTGCAGGAGGCAGGAGAAAATGATTTGGATTTTCCTTTCTCCATCCTTCTCTTCCTTTTCCTTGGCTTATTATCTCTTCACTCATTCATTCACCCACAATATATTTCCTCATCTACCTTTTATCCATCCACTCATCTGTCCATTTAGCTCTTATAATCACCTTTAAAGCATTATTTAAATACGACACTGTAATAGATGCCCTGAGACGTATCTATGAAAATATATTTTTGTTACAAAATTATCAATAAGAAATTAGAATATATATATATATATATATATATATATATATATATATATATATATACACACACACACAAATAAAAGAGTTTTGAAAAAGGAAATCGTCTTAGAAATAGAAAAATACCAATATGGAAGTAGATCTGTAGAGTGTAAAATGAGTCATTGATTATTACTGGGAGTCCATGGTGAGGAAAAACTTCTTGGAAAAGGTCCGCTAAATCACGTCTTTGAGAAAGTTAATGGAAAGTATTGATAGCTGATAGGGCTTTGTGGTTTGGATCATTCTTAAGCCATGTGCCTGGAAAGGACAATGTGCCTATTATTATTATTAAATTGGTAGTATTAAAAATTGAAAAAAAAAAAAAAAAGGGAGGTTGGAAGACCAGAAGAAGAAATTGGGATGGAGTATAGATAGGAAAAACAATGTGGATTTCTCAGGAATGTGAAATTGGTTTTTAACAGTTTACTTCCAAATTATGAGATATTTAATTCTTATTAGAGGATAGAAAGGTTTAAAAAATAACAAAATGAAATTTGTGTTATCAGCCAGTTTAAGAGAAAAAATTATATAGGATAATTTTTAGAGCTTTTAGAATGACTTTTTTTCCTTCTTATTCTATGTCCTCTGTGAACAATGTCACAAAGGGAAAAAGGAGCTAATTGCTAATTTCATTACCCAGAGACAGCAGTGCTCATTTGTTGGGGTATATGAGTGGGTGGGTTCCATTTTTCTCATCTGAAGGGTCCATTTAAATCTGTTTAGGAATGCCCCTCTGTGACCTGCCCTGTGTTCTGATGTGCCTAGGTTTATTTTTTTATTTTTACTTTTCTTTGTACTGGGAAATTGAACCCTTGGGTGTTTAACCACTGAGCCACATCCCCAGCCCTTTTTTTGTGTTTTATTCAGAGACAGGGTCTCACTGAATTGCTTAGTGCCTCCCTGTTGCTGAGACTGGCTTTGAACTTGTGATCCTCCTGGCTGCTGAGCTGCTGGGATGATAGGTGTGTGTCACTGCGCCTGGCTCAGTAATAATTTTAAAAGTGTTTGCCATGTTACTGGAAATGAAGATGATAAATAAATAGAGGAAAACAGTTCTTTCCACCTGGGGTTTTTACAAACCTACAGGACACAGACAAAACATGCAGAATAAGAATCACGTTGAAAGCCACAAGCAGCATGTAGCCATGAGTCAGGGGTGACATTTGTTTTTGAGTTGGGCAACTCGGAATGGAAGGTGAAGGACTAATGGGGATCTCAGGCCCTCTGGTGGCAGAGACGCAGATATTCCCAGCAGGCTGGGATGATGGTGTGCCGGTTATTCTTGCTTTCAGACGTCAAGCCCTCTAACGTGCTGATTAACGCCCTGGGCCAAGTGAAGATGTGTGACTTCGGAATCAGTGGCTACCTAGTGGACTCTGTTGCTAAAACAATTGACGCCGGTTGCAAGCCATACATGGCAGTAAGTCTGGCGGCAGGGGTGGCATCTGAGAATTGAACAGCCTGCAAAATCAGCCTGGGGAAGTGGGAAATGTATGGCTTCAGGGAGTAGGTTGAAATGTGCCTAAGACTCTAGAAGTAGTCTGCATCGTTTTATTTTCTTAAATATTTCCTCTCTGAACTCCTTAGTCACTTGCTTCATTGGAGCTCCTTTTGGGCTCCAATTAGCTAGATAATATTGATAAAACCAGAGACGTAGTTCTCAGAGTTTTGGACACTAAGTCCAAAATCAGTGTGCTGGCAGATTCGGTCTCTGATGAGGGCTTGCTTTTCTGATTCATAGACGGCACTTTCTGGCTGAGTCCTCACCTGGTGGAAGGGGTGAGGGATCTCTCTGGGGCTTCTTGAATAAGAGTACTAACTCCTTTCATGGAGCCTGCACCCTGAGGACCTCATCGCCGATTATTAGTGTTTCATGGGTGATTAGGTTTCAATGTGTGGATTTTGCAGGGGCAGGTTCAGAAACATTCAGACGGTAGCATATATATTCCTTTTAAAAATCAGGTAAAAGGGATATATTATTTGAAAACACACGTAAGGAATAGACATAGCCTGCACGGTTTCCTACCCTGAGTTGCAGGGGAGTGTCTCCTAGTTGGCTGAGGACAGATTAGTAAGTAGAACTTAAGTTATACCTACACAGCTGGGTTAGTCATGAGAGAACCTCACAGATCTGAAGATTCATCGCCATTAGCAGAGACATTGGGACTCCATTTATGATATTGTGTTTGGAATTGAAAAGCTCCCTGTCCGTGTTCAGCTAAAGGTTGCCAGGGTCTACTAACACTGGGCAGTCGCAGCCTAGTGACTCTTGTGGATTCTTTTTAATCGGTTCTAGACGGTTAGCATTTTTAACAAGGATAATTTTAGATGGTCAGAGTAGCTTTATAATGCATGCCCCATTTCTTAAGGCAAAATTAAAATTTGTTGTGAAGGCACTTTGATCCATGACTGTCTCAAAGAAAGGACTAGCAGAAGAAGGAGACTTGGCTATTTGCTGTGGTGACCGAGTCTTTTGGGCCTGGGAGTCATGTTAAAGCTTAAAGCAACTCACTTGGCAGTTGCGACCGTTCCTACTCTGAGTCTTAGTTGAGCTATGAATATTGTCTCCATGGTCTTTCCAGTTTCTCAGTTGTCTATCTTCTTTGCAGCCTGAAAGAATAAACCCAGAGCTCAACCAGAAGGGATACAGCGTGAAGTCTGACATTTGGAGTCTGGGCATCACCATGGTAGCGTATGACAATTGTCCTGGGCTGTGGAGGTTCTGAGCCTGCCACTGGAATGGGGTGCGCTTTGGGACTGAGAAGCAAAAGCCCTGCGTGATGTTTTTGAGCATCCTTTTTTGACTGATGTGGCAGGTGGTTTTCGAGTGACAATTATTTGCAGTTTGGTGTACTGGGAATACTTAACTGGGTTTGGGCAAAATGATTTTTCTCTTTGTTCTGCCTCTTCCTAGTTGTATGCCCTTGAGTAACTGGTAGTCCCATGAACTGTCTTTCTGTCCTCATCTGTAAAGCAAGAGGGTCTGACTAGAGTCCTGGTACCTTCAGTCAAATGATTCTAGTCAAAGCAAGATGCTTACGCCACACAGAGTGCTAATGTGTGTGGACCCTGCTTGGGCTGTTTCCCAGGTCACGGGCTGTAGGAGTCTTGGCTGTTGAGGTCAGGTGTGCCCTAAAGACATGTTAACAAACAGTAAAATGTGCTCAGGCACAGTCCTGCAGTTACGTGATCAGTGTCACATTAGTAACTGGTGATCATAAATTTTCAGTGTTATCACCAAGGCCTGGAATTATCCACTGTGGTCCTGGCTCCTTTCCAGGCACAGCAGCTGATTAAATCCTGTAAGTTATTTTACGTCCCTGCCCAGAAACCATGTGATCCTGTAACAGCAAAGTGGCCTTTACCCAAGTCCAAAAAAAGATCACTTACTTGGTCCTGGGTTACTTTTTTTTTTTTTTTTTCCCTCTCATTTTGCCAAGGGACCTGCAGGTGGCAGCAGAGTTACAGTTCTGCTCTAGAAAATCCTTGTTTTCGTCAGCTTTTGGGTTGCTGTGACCAAAGACCTGACAAGAACAACAACTTACGGGAGGGAAAGATTATTTGTGGCTCACAGTTGCAGAGGTCTCAGTCCAGAGGCCCGTCCCATACCTGTGAGCCCAAGATATGAGGCAGAACATCATGGAGACAGGGTATGGAGGAGGAAGGTAGCTCGGAACATTGGCAATCAGGAAGCAGAGAGAAAGCTCTGCTCACCAGGGACAAAGAATAAACCCAGTGACCCACCTCCTACAGCTACACCGCACCTGCCCGCAGTTACCACCCAGTGAATCCATGTCAGTGGAAGAATCCCTTGCTTAGGTCACAACTTTCATAATCTAACCCTGTCACCTCTGAATGCTCTTGCCTTGTCTAACACATGACCTTTGAGGGGGATACCTCATATCTAAACCATAACAATCCTAAAGTTTAATATTGTTGGCTTATAATTGTTATAAAGTAGCCCAGTGGGTTTTGCTGAAGGACTGGTTTTAGGTAGGTTTCAGTGACTGTCTCTAATAAGGTAATATTGAAAAACCTCTAGCTCTAGGAATTTTTTTTTGTGGGGGGGAATTGACAGAAAACAGATTACTAATTTGTTTTTATCCTCAAATTATCCATGAACTTCACCTTTGTATTTCCCTCTCACTCTCCTGGAGAGGAACACGGCTGACTCCCGGAGGCATCTCTATTTACACGGCTTCCTCTCCCTTGCAGATTGAACTGGCCATCCTCCGGTTTCCCTACGATTCCTGGGGGACCCCATTTCAGCAGCTCAAACAGGTGGTAGAGGAGCCGTCGCCACAGCTGCCCGCAGACAAGTTCTCCTCACAGTTTGTTGACTTTACCTCACAGTGGTAAGACAGCCCCGTCTCCCTACTGCCAGGGCTGAGGAAGGTGGTGTGTTCTCATGACTTCCCTCCACTGGGATTGGTCCATTCTGCATACATTCATTCTGGAAGCATCTACGGAGTCTGCCCTCCATGCTTGAGAATAAGATGCCGACATCACAATCCTGGCCCTCCCTAAGCTCCACCAAGTCAAGTAGGGGAGTGTCCTGAGTCAACTGTTGTAGTGCAGTATTACAGTAGGGCAGGTCCAGGGGTGGAGATATGCTTAGGATATTCGGAGAAGTCAGAGGAAAGGCATCAGGACAGAGTTTTCTAGAGGAGATGAATCCTGAACTGAGCCCATGGGAGGCATTCTCCAAGTAGAAGGGGGAGTATGGGAGGGAAGGGATTCTAAACAGAAGGAATATCACACACAATGTCCACAAGCAAGAAACTCCCTTATGGAAGTTGTGAGCAATTTGATGTTGTTTAGAGCATAAAGAGAAACGTGGTGAGAATTCCTGGAGGCCCAGGGATGGGGAACAGAGGCAGAGATCTCCTTGGAAGAGACAGTGGTGGTTCAAGGGTGTTGCTGAGCTACCTAGAAGTGTGCAGAATCTTGGCTTCTAGAGAATGCTTGCTAACTGCAGAAGTACTCACCCAGGAGGGCGCAGCAGACAATGTTGGGGATCTGGGAATAGAACCCAAAGAAAGCTGGATTCAAAGAAAGTTGTCTTGGAAAGAGGGAAAGAACCACATTAAGGTGGTCAAGTTTTGTTTTCCATAGAAATTGCCAGTGCCATCAAGGAAAGTAAGAAGGGGGATGGTATTCTCCAGACAATCCAGTGATTCCTACCTGCGGTCTGGCCAGAATGCCCAAGGTCATATGATGATGACCCCTGCAAAGAGGATGCACAGAGGACATCCAAGGTCAAACACATAACAGAACCAAGTTAGTTTATCTGGGCATCTTGAGAAAGCAGCTGAGAATTGGGAGGAAGGAGAGAGTCAGAACTGGAGGCAGTCGCAGCGGTGCCTCCTGGTGAGGAGCAGTTCTGACCATCACTGCCATGGAGGGTCCTGGAGCTCTGTAGATTCTGAAGGGCACAGGGAAATTGAAGCAGCCTCTTTCTCACAGCATTATTCCTTGGCCTTCTTGCTCTTTGGAAGGAGAGTGTGAATACAGCTTTCATTGGGAAACATGATGACACGAGAAAGGCTCTTGTTGCTTGTGAAACTAAGGCCTGTTGGACTTTTTCTGGTCCCAGGCCACTCTTACCCCGGGTGTTTTCCCTAATGATTTATGAGGCTGGCCCACGGTGGTTTTGGTTTGGTTTTGATTTTGGCTGAATGGCCAGAGAGGGGCTGGAACTCTTGGATATGACACGTTGGGTGTCTCTAAAATAAACATTCTCTGGGCTCTTGAGGTCTGTCCCCTGTCTGCCTTCCTCACGTGAACGGGCTGGAAGTGGCGATATATCTGCCAGGTTGAAATGGGGTCATGATTTTGCCTTCTGGATTCAAGAACTTGACTTTTTTTTGTTGTTGTTTTCTTTTGCCTTAACCTCAAATGTTTAAATGTCACATAGGAAAAGGGTGAGTCATCTTCGATATTGAGCCCAGTAGTTCCTAGGAGGAGTGGTGATGGGGAAGGTTCTCATCTAGGGAAATTTCTTCAAGCTTGTCTTCCTGTTCCTCTTCTCCCACCCATCCCCCTTGGCCCAGGATTCTGGATACTTTGGGAAACTTTGGTAAGAAGGATGAGGCTGGTGTGAAAAGTTTGGGAAAGAGAGTTTTCCACTGTGAATCACCCATTCAGTCCAGTGGTTCTCAACTCTGGCTTCTCATTTATACATCTCTAACAAACATTCAAAGCACTGTCCCCAAAGCCTCACCATCACAGAGTCCAATCTAATTGGTCTGTGGAAGGACCAATTTCAGTACTTTTCAATGTTCGTAAGTCATCCTAATGGACTTCGAATATACCTGCTGAGAATCCTGGGTTTATACGAAAGATTTATGGACCTGCTATCAGATGCTTCTCGTTCAGAATTGCACCTCTCTGTAATTTTTTTTTTCCCCAGGGATGGGGATTGAACCCAGGGGTGCTCTACCACTGAGCTACATCTCCAACCCTTTTAATTAATTTTTTATTTTTGCTGAGGCTGGCTTGGCACCTGCGATCCTCCTTCCTTAGCTTCCTGAGTTGCTTGAATTAGAAGCGCACCCCACCATGCTGGCCTGTAGTTTATTAAACAATCATTCAATTAATTGATTTAAGTATCAAAATACTTTTTTTTCTCCAACTTAAAACCTCCTCCAAAGAAATAAGAATGAGATCATTAAAGCTTCTTACAGTATTTAAAAATGAATACATTGAGAGAGGCATGTTTTCTAACGTCAGTGTGTGCACACACACATGCAGAAACTCCTGATGTTGTCCTGTTGCTCTTTCTATAGTGACTGCACTGTGTCTATGTTCCTGCTACGATGCCCATATGTTGTCCATCTGAGATCTCCCTATCTTTCTCTTTTTCTCTCAATTTTAGTTCCAGTTACCATAGTTTATTCATTCAAATGTTTCGAGTGGTAGACAAGTTCCTACTTACCTGGAAATTTTACTTTGGTAAATGCTGTGTCACTTCATTTACATTCAGGAAGTCAGCTTGTCTTGCTTATGGGGCTTATTAAAGTAGTAATAATAATAGAAACAAAATTCAAATCACTTCAGTTTACAGTCATCAAAGTACAGATTTTTTTATTTTTATTTTTGAAAGCATCAGTACTATATCTGTGGGAGAAGCTGATACTTTGGAATATTAATTTTGTAAAATAATAGGTCATATTTGTTGATGCGGGGAATTGCAAAATAGCCGAGGAACATTAATTATGAATTTTAGGAGCATGCTTACTTGGACCTTAGGAGAGTGTACCTTCTCCTATTTGTCAATAATTATTTTTCTTTCTGCCTGCTCTCAAGCATCAAGATATTTTCTTTGATACCTCCTCAGGATGTACATCAAACTTTTTAAGGCCTCCGAGTTGAAAATTGCATGGATTTCCCCCCTAGATCTTATCACTGGCTTGGGTATTTATGGAAGCAATTTTATTTTTTATGTATAGTAACATCCGGGTCCATGCCTCCATTCAATAACGGCCTCGCTATTGCACCTGTTTTGCTATTGACAGTTTTAAAGTTGTTCTGGAGCAGAGTGGAAAGAACGAAGAGGTAACTGTTTCTGAAGAACATCTATTGCTTTTTGTTTTCCTTTGAATTTATAACTGACATTTTTAGAAAACGTAGATTGGGTCACTTGCAATTAAATATCAATCAAAGGAATATTTTACAGGCGTTCCTAAGGAACACCCCCCTTCCTTGATGGAGAGCAGGACACAGCCTCCGAGCACCTTTTCCTTTATTGCCTCATCTTCCACTTTCCTCTTTATAAAGCTGTAATCTTTATAAATCACCCTTTTTCTGAGTGACTGCCATACTATATTTTTACAACGTAATCAGGCTTTGGTCCTGTGAGTGATAAGGGAACTCCAGATTTGGGAAGTAACATTTTGAATCTCAAATTTCAAGATAAATATATCTCTGTATTTATTTCTTCATCCTTATTTGGGATAAGGGTACAAAAAGGGCTTGTTACTCAGAGCCTAAGGGATCTGTCAGAGCATTGATGACCTTTGGTGGCTTGCATTCCACCCAAGCATTTGAGGGCATCCCAGTGTGGCATCCAGGGACTCAATTTGGACCAGGACCTCAACCTGTGACCTCCACCCATCAGTACCGAGTGATGCTTGTCAGATAACAGCTAATCATGGTGCATGGGGTGAAGTGGCATCCACAGGTGGCTCTGGAGCTCAGAGGTCCAGGTGCTATAATGCTACTGCAATAACTTCAGAGAAACATCTTGAGGAACGAAAGGAAAGTGAAGGCATCATTGCTTATGAACTTGAAGAGAAGCAATGATTCCTTACAGACCCTTCCTTTTTGTACTTATTTGTAAATTGGACTAATGAATGAGATTTTCCATCCTTTTTCTCACACATGGTTTTACCGTAGAGTATTTAAAAAGTTTCTAAGGTAGACAGTGCTGACCAGATAGGCCTTGTTTGGGGGATTCATAATAAACTCTAATAGAAAAGCCTTACAGTCTGATCCACAGAAAGGTTCACAAATGAGTTTATATATTAAAAAAAAAAAAAAAGAAAAAAAAGAAAAAAAGGCATCCCAGCAGGTTTTTACTTTCCACCACAAGCTCTTCCTACAGGTTCATAGAAGGAAGTCTCTGAAAATCAACTGTAGCACTGTCCAACTCAAAGTAACTAGTACGAAACAGAGACAATCAAATATAGTCTCCGACTTGTTCAGAAAGGACAGCAGAAAGAGGCAGCGGATATTTATTTAGCTTTTGACAAATGGATGGCTTGAGAGGCACAGTGTGTTTTTATTCTGTGGATGCACCAAATAGCCCTTCTTGGAAACAATCGGTGGGAATTCAAATAGGCAGAAATCCTCTGGTCAGCACAATCTTCAAGCTAGCAATTCTCAAGACAGCACGAAGCTGGTTTTTAGTGTCAGCTACGGTCAGAAGCGTGTGTTGTGGCATTTGGAAGAGGAATTAGGGCAGTTAGCTAATTGTATGCTTGAAAATGACAAGCCACTTGAAAATTCAAAAGTCTGACTTTCATCCAAGAAGAAATTGGTGTAGCTTTGAACTCTGCAGTTGTTATTTTATACTGAATTTCAAGCACTTCCTATTAAACATGGAAAATTTGCCTTTTTCCTACCTAACCTTATCCTGGGTATTTGGCCATTCTTAGGGCATGTTTTGAAGTGTTCTCGATTTAAAAGATGGGGAGAAACTCAAAATGGGTTGCACCAGATACAGGAATTCAATAAACAGCGCTGCTCTGCTGTGTAAGTGTTTTCCTTGAGTACTCTATTGTGGAGCTTGGGGTGAACTTTGACCTTCACAATCAAGGGCCATAAGCCAAAATGTCACCTATTGGCCAGCAGGCTCTGAGGTTTCAGAAATCTTAAACACTTTATGATAGAACAACTTGGGGGCTTTTGCTACTTTTTTTTTTAAATAATGAAGATTTTCAAAGAAGAAACTTTTCTGGGGACATTTTCCTCACCTGCTCTGAAAGTGAAGATAAGACATCTAGAATCAAAATCACTTCTACTTAAAAAACGAGAAGCCCTCAATCCCTCTTACCTGTTGGGAAGGAAAGGGTCATTTCATTATCTACCAAATAATGAGCTCAAAAATCAGCAGACCCATGAAGATCCTTAGTTGATAAAAGAGGCCCTTGTTTTGACATTTGAGACACGGGCTCTTTCTCTTTGCTGGTCATTCCCTTAGTTCTGTTACTGACCATGAAAACCACTCATGGAAAGGTGGGCAGAGGTGCTCAGTGACAGTGTTTCAGATTCAGTGCAGAGTTAGGGTCTCCAGCGAGATTCCAGAATCAACCCCTTGAATAATGGATGTGGTTTTAATATTGTGTGTGCTTCTTGTTATCGATTTAGCAAGTTAAATTGTTCAGCCTATAGAGAAGAAATTCTGGGTTTTTATTTGCTTTGATGAACAGATAGAAATTTAGGACTTGTATACATTAAACCTTTTTATTTTATTTTATTTTTTAACTGGGGTCTATGCTCAAGTGAGCAATACCCTGGGACCACATCGCTTCCGCTGGGTTTCTTTCTGTGTGAACTAGCTCTTGAACTTAGGAAAACTTTTGCTTCTGAGAGTAGCCGGTAGAGAAGGGTAGAAGGCAGGAGGTGGCAGTGAGTGACAAATGAATCAGATGGAGAAGATCCTTCCAGGTAAATTCATCTAAGAGGAGATGAGCAATAGCAACCAGGAGATACCCTAGGACCTAAAGCCCAGTTTCACCTGTACTGTGACATTTTAGACAGAATAGTCGTGGGGGACTGTCCTGTGCATTATATCATGCTTAACAACATCCCTGGCCTTTACCTAGTAGATGCCAGTGACCCTCTGCACCTAGCTGTGCAACCTCAAATGCCTCCAGATGTTGCCAAATGTCCTTTGGAGGGCAAAATCACCTTCCTTTGGGAACCATTAGTACTGACTCTCAGGATGCAGATGCAGGCAAAGCCATCAATGGGAGTTCCAAGGCTCATTCATTTCACTCAGGTACACATTCCCATTATCAGTCCGACTGTGACAATTGGTAATTCTATCTAATGCACTCTTGTTTTTATCCTCAGTTGAGATGAAACTTTCTCTCATAGGTTGTCTGGTCACTGAGGTCACTAGGTCCTAGGTCTGCCCTCAGTTCCAGATTGAAACTTCTCTCCTCACATCTACCTGTACCCTGTCTCAGGTCCCCTGGCTTCTACCCACAGCACTGCCTGGAATAAACTGGTAGGCTGCTTTTCAGTTGCTTTGGTTCAAAAGCTTTCCTACCCCACCCGCTCTCTTTTTTCATTTCATTTTTTTTGAAACCCCGGAGTTGCTCAGAGCATCTCAGTGACTTCATCCTCTGTGGTTCTGTACCTGGCTCCCTCATTAGGGTGAGTTTGTGTGGCTGGATCAGAAGAGAGCTCATGTCACACATACCAGGTCTCATTGGCTCAAAGATGACACATTAGTGCAAACCCTAGCATCCTTATGATCAGTCACATTTCTGTTCCTTTCATTCCAGGCATAATTCTTTTTCATTCATGTATGATTGTGTGGCCCAGTGGGTGCAGGAGGGTGTAGGTGGCCTTGCAAAACATTGTTTTCAAAATCATGGTTCTCTCCATTCTATAACCTGGAATTCCAGCTCCAAGTACACCATTCCTCTTCTTCCTTTTTCTTTTTTTCCATTTTAAGGCCAAGGGTTGGTAGAGGATGGGGTGGGTTGAAGATAGGGGTGATGGGTTATTCTCTTCATCCTGCAATTTTATCACTATGGCCTCTGGTATCTGGGGTTATTCGAAAGCTGAACGATCAAAATGCACTTCACAGTATTCACAGTAGTGCACGACCACGAAGTATTTCTGAAAAGAATTGCTAAGTCATGGAGTATGTTTTCCTTTTTATGAACTAAGATGCATAAGCAAGTAGTTTTAGCCTAGAGACTTTATGGGTTTATTTCTTCTCTCTCAGGCAGGTTTGGCTAGGAATATATTGAAGCAAATTATAAATTCAAGAGAACTGGAAGCTGCAAGAACCAAGTTTCATTGAAGACAGTGAAGGGATAACAGATGCATCATAGGAAACACTTGCCGATTTCTTTGCCAGGGGAGGTGGGATTAAAAGCTGCCTTGAAGGAAAGTAGCTATTCATTTTGAAATAGAATGACTGCAGATCAGAAGGGTTAGTCTCAATGTCACTGGTAAAGTGTCAAAGAATAAACACACACACACACACACACACACACACACACACACACACACACACACATACTTGTCTTATCAAGGGTGATTTAAAGCATAATTTATCTTTGTAACAGAACAATCAACATAAGAGGTTCATAATTTCAATACATTTTTTTAAGCTGGTTTGGTTCTAGAGTCCTAATGTAGTGATAAATGGTTTCTACATTTTAATGTAATTAATTTCTTTTTCCCCTTAAGCTTGAAGAAGAATTCCAAAGAGCGGCCTACGTATCCAGAGCTTATGGTGAGTGTCAGCCCTGTAAATATACCCAAAGTAATAGCAAGGGAAGTAACTTCAACCTAAATTATGGTCAGATAACCACATTGGAAGAGATATGATTGATTCATGGGAACACTCATGACAGGAATTGGACTCAAGAAAAAGAGTGAAGAACCTTTCATTCATCGTATGTCCTTTATAAACATAATAAAAGCCTTTACCCTAGTTGATTAAGCTATAATGATATGGACCAAGAGTGTTTATGAAATTTATATTTTCAAATTTAAAACCTACTTGTGGTCACAAAGTACTATAAAAAATGAAGGAAAGCATGCCCTTCAGAGTTTTCAATAATGAGAGGAAGAGGTGCTGTGTGCCTACTCAAATTTTGATAATATAACCAGGATGAATTAGATGAAGTTCTTTTGGGTGGGTGGCTAGGGAGGAAAGAATCACTTTTTTTTCCTCCTCCTGTTTTTCATTTTGGTGAAAAGAAGTAGGAGACAGTATTATGAATTGGATTCTACGATCTGGCATTCACAGTTTGTCATTTGCTCTACAGTGAAAAGAGGGATGGAATTCAAAGCTCAGCCTTGTTTAGAATTGTTTCTCTTCCCTAGTTGTAGCTGCCACTTTAGGTTATTACCAGAGGGTCTTTGGTACAGATGGCAAAGACCTAAACTTGGCAGTGCTCTAAGTGTCTTTTGAATGTGGGAGGAACACATTAGGTGAAGGGAATATCACACAATTCAGACTATGGTATGAATTGGTGTTAACTCCTCCCTAGACTTTACCTTAAGCAGGGGAAGGAAGAGTTAGATTCATGTGCAATTTCAATAAAGAGAAGAGCACACGCAGACATCCCTTTTTACTGGAGCATGGTGATGTGGCAGGCATGGGATGCTTCCTCCCATCCTGTCCCACCCACGCCTGTCAAGGCCAGCCCAAGGACATCACAGAATGTGTACATTCCTGGCATCTCTTACCAAATGGTGTGGTGAGGGGGCTGAGATATTTCCTGACTTGGAAATGTCAAGTCAGAAGGTGCTACGGGATCTGGTTGAGAGGGTGTGTGCTCAACAGGGCCACCCAATTGGATTTTCAATTCTGGTGGATATGCTTTGGTTTAAGTCTGGACCCCATTTTCCTAATGGATGAACTTGGGCCTCCATAGTCTCCTTTAAAGGGCAGTGCCCTGTGCTTGACACTCTATAGCCTTCCTAACTGAGACCCACAATTGAGGAAGAGAAGATGAGAAAACAGCATTCTATATGCTTGGGTTAAATATTTCCTCCCTGACTATGTTTCTAACAGCCAGAGGCCTTTCCAGTCCTGGCTACTCTTTTGTGGTAGTGTGACACCTAAGCCCTTTTAAAATTAATTTCACACAAAGTTCAATAAATGTAGAACGATTCCTATAGGATCTTATGGAATCTGTAATCCTATTTTAAAATCTCCTTGTTTTATAACTAATTTTGGATAAAAGAAGAACTTTCAATATAGTTCTCTTTAAAATGTAGGACATTTTTTTTTTCCTTCCAGATAACCTATTATAAGAAAGTTCATTAGAACACATTAGAAAAAATTCAGGCTTAGTGTACATTGGCAGGGAATGTTGACTTCTACCTTTCCAGTATATTCTAACACTGTGGTATGTTTTGGCATACATATCAATGTTGTAAGATCATGTGGGCTCCCCCCGCCCCTTTCTCCTTATGGCATTAGTCTTTGTGGTCCTGGAAATGAACTTGCCTTTTAAGACCATAACTATTGCCTGCTTTCCTGTGGAATTGAGGTTTTTAAATGGAAAATCTGAGTCCAGACTCCCTGACTTCAGCATTGGGAAACACGTGCTGGGAGGCTATTGTTTAGATTTTTAGGAGTTTGTGAGGAGGTGGGAGAGAAAGGAATCATTTTTCCAGATGAAGGACAGTGTAATTAAGGCCTAAACCAGACATGTACCACTTATGGAAATCCCAAATGGCTTTCTCTTTAACTCAGATTGAGGGCTATCTGTGCTTTAAAATCATCTTCTCTGCTTGTTCTCCCAAACTTCAGCTGGAGGCCATGATTCTACAGGAATTGTTCTTCAAGTGTCAGCATTAGCCAACTAGACAGTGTTTTAGATTCTGTGGGAGCTACAGCTGCTAGTATGACTCTGGAAATCTGCTGTTATAGCCTGAAAACAGCCATATTCAATATATGGGGGGGAAAAAGGGGTGTATGTGGTTGTGCTCCAATAAAACATTATTTTAAAAAACAGGAAGTGGGCTAGAGGTGGTCAAGGGCTGTCCTTTCCTAACCCCCTCCTAGATGATAACCACCATAAGTGGTAACCAGATCATTCAAGTGATTGTCCCATGGGGTCATTATGTTCTCCAAATATCTTAAAAGTACTAGAGTAGTAAACAAGGATGCCTTTACCCCAGAAAACATAATCTTTTTTTTAAATAGTAATTTTTTTAAATAATTTTTTTAGTTGTAGGTGAACACAATACCTTTATTTTTATTTATTCATATGTGGTGCTAAGGATCGAACACAGTGCCTCACACACACTAGGCATGAGCTCTACCGCTGAGCCACAACCCCAGTCCCCAAAAACCATCATCTTGACAGCTGAGATATGCATAGGCTCTGGAGACCTATTGGAGATGTAGCTTGCCCCTTTGCTTCTGATGGTGTATCCATGGACGGCCTTGCTGACCTCTGGCTCTCACACCCATTTCCAAGCCTGGGAATGAACTGAAACATACCTGAACATTTGTTTTTAAGACTGTAGGTTGGCTTGTTTAATTCATTCACACATTCAGGATACAGCCACTGAGCTAATAGCAGCAGGACAGAGGTGGGGGGCGGGGGCTGGCTGGCATTAGAAGTGATCACCAAGACAATCTGAGGTTTGGTGTGTCCTGTTTCGATAGTAAAAAGGCTTTTAAGTACATTAAACATCTCCGAATGTTAAGGGAATGTGGGAAAGCTAAAAAGCATGATGTGAAGACACTTGGTAAGTGCGCCGTGTTACGTGGGTTAGGAGTGGAAAGTGGTACTGCTGCTTGGTAGTTGAGGGAGGCCAGGATGAGAACCTTGCCTCTGGACTCTCACTGAATATTCTGGTGTCCGGCTCAGAGCCGGTATCCAGCCCGTATTCTCCAGCTAAAGCAGGAAACCTCCTTTCCATTTTCTGAGTCACAGTCCTTGCAGAACAACCTGCTTTTTTTTTTTTTTTTTTTTTTCGTTTTCTTTGTTCCTTCCCCATTGCATTGTTCCCTAAACTCCCATGGGTGGGCATTCAGTTCCCCACAGAGCTGACTCATCCAGCCCTCTACTGTCAGGTTTAAAGAATTATAATTAGAAAGCCAACAGCTCGGCAGGCAACATGATGGCTGTAAATGAAGTCCCCAAGTTAGGGAAACAGAGTGAGTCACCCAGATGTCTGCCTGCGAAGTGCTCACATTTAGTCCTGACCAGCCATGGCAAATACTACTACCAGACAGTTGGGGATGTGGGGGTGGTGGTGGAGGACGTGGCACTGGCTACCAGAGGGAATCCCCTCTTTGAGTTGGTTTGATTGGGTCTGTCTCTACGAGGAGTCCCGTGGATCGTGATCTGGTGTATCTCTAATACGAGGTGGACGGTCCCCCCATGACAGCCAGGCAGTTCAGGAGGATTGTTGTTCTGGCATGGAGAAAACGGGTTGGTGTTCTAAATTGTTCCTGAATGTGTGGCCTCTTGCTGTCCCTCACCTTTTCCCCCAGCAAAGTGCAAGACTTCATTTTGTTTTTTTAAAGTCTGCTGAGTCTGAGCTGCATGCACACAGACCATGCTTCCCTTTCCCATCTTTAATCTCCAAGTTGAATTTACTCGGCACATAGCTGTAGTTGGTAGTTTATTTCCCAGATGGATCAACTCTTGGTCAAGAAGAGACATGAGTCGAACTCTTGGCTGTAGGTATGGCTTAGAAAATGGCTTTGACTTTGTCCGTCCTGACTAGCCCTCCAAAGTCAAGGGCCAGGTTGCTTCCTTGCACAGTCATGGATCAGCAGAGTTGGTGTCTTAATTCTACTACCCATTTCCTGAGACGTGAAAATACCTGAACCTCTGGAGTTTCCAATTATTTTATAGCTCTATCAGTCTAAAATGACTTTTTAGGGGACCAAGTTGTAAGTCAGAGTGTTAGATAGATGGTCATTGCCAATCTTTGTAGTTGACTATAGATGGGATTTGTATAGTATATTTAATATTTTTTAAAAAAATAAAGCCATAGATTCTTGGGGTGGAAACCTAGAGATATCAAAGTGGGAGGAGTGGAAGTAAAGGTGTCTTTAAGGTCTTTGCATCCCTAGATATGTACTTATTTTGGAAAGGGTAGGAGGGATCTACCTTCCCCCTGATAGGGATACATAACTCATTTATTAAACAAATTTGTTCATTTGCTTATCTCATGTATTATCAGTGACCAATATTAATCCATGCTTTTTTTCTCTTCTTTCTCAGCAACATCAATTTTTCACCCTACATGAATCCAAAGCAACAGATGTGGCATCTTTTGTGAAATTGATTCTTGGAGACTAGAGAGCAATGGACTTACATTGGTTGACCCTACTGTGGATTGGTGGGTTTATGGGATGAAGCAAGTTCACTACAGCGCCAAGAGAAAGTCATCTTTGAGATAATTTTGCCCTGCCTCTCTGAGGGTTCTCTCTCTCTCTCACTCTTTTCTCTTCTTTTTCCCCTCCTAAGGGGGCCTTGGAATCTATAGTATAGAATGAACTCTCTAGATGGATGAAATATGATAAAGGCTTAGGACTTAAAAAGGTGATTAAATATTTAATGATGTGTCATATGAGTCCTTAAGCTTCTCAGATTTCTCTTGTTCTTTATGGAATGAATGCATTGGCCCTGGCAAAAAGGTGCTACAGTAGTGATGAAACTGTAAGTAGATTTGTAGTTTGTCCCATTTATTATTTTAATATTTATGTTTAAGCGCTTGGTTGGAAAGATCCCACTTTACACAAGAAGACAAGGTTGGGTTGGCAATATTTATAGGGCTTTTATTTTTTAAGTTCGATCATGTCTATGGTCCAGAAGAAATTATTTAATATGCATCTTTAAGAATATTATAAAAAATCTCAAAAAAAAAAAAAAAGGAGCTCTTCCTGTGAAATGTCTCTTCCTCTCTCCCAGACTTCAACTCCATGTTGGGTGATGACCATGTGTTTTAAGTGAGGTGTTGAAGTATCCTATTCCTGATCTTTTTCCAAATTTGGAAAACATAAAAATCACTTTTATCACAGCTCAAAGAAACAAGTTTGGTTCTCTTGACATTTGTGGTATAGTATTCAGTGGAAAGTGATTTGTGATGTGATTTTATATCTACCTGTCTATCCATCTGTGTGTGTGTGTGTATGTGTGTGCGCACTTGGTAAATCAAGTTCCACCAAGGGGCCTCTGTGAACATCTGTATTCTGTAGGAAGGTCATGTGTTGGTCATGAGGAGAGATTGCACACCACAGAGAGAATCGCGGTGCCTTCTTCTGCTTCTGGTCCTCTTGCCATGGAGACGCCCCAAGGATGATCTTTGTAATCAATTTGCTTTTTTCCATTTGCTTGTTTTCCTGTTCAATGAAGAAGCCTTATTATGAGTGGAAGGGCTACAGCTGTAGAGAATTAAAGGCTGTCAGTTGTTCCATGATACAATGAACAGGTAATGGAAGGCTGAATCAGTTCCTAGGTACAGACTGCTCCATTTCCACACCTTGTTCCTAAGCAGCTGGCAATCTAGCAAGCTCCACCCTGAATTCCAAGCAGGTTGACTTAGCAAAAAAAAAAAAAAAAAAAAAAAAGAGTTCTTTGCCATGGCTAAAGACACTACAGGTGTCTGATATGGGGCTCTTGATTTCTCAAGGACCAAGGGGTGAAATGATTGATGGAGAAAATATAGACTTACACTAGTAACTAGGAACCAATTCTTTTGGACATTGTGTTTATATAAAGTAACTCTTGGAATACAAAGACAAAGGATGTTGATTGATTAAAAATAAAAAAGGAGAAGAAGAAGAAGAAGAAGAAAGAAAGGAAGGAATGAAGGAAGGAAACTATGCTTTCTTTCCTTGTCTCAAGTTCTCTGATCTGGAGAGGATTGCTCCTTCAAATCCTCCTTCCCATTTCGGATTTTTGAAGTGCAATAGTACATTATCTGTTTGTATTGTTCTGTCTTGTTCTTGACCTCTTGCTCATGGAAGTTGCTCAGAGTTGAGTAGGACACTTTCATTCCTTCCTCATATTCTCTTCTGGGACATATCTGTTTGATTCAACATTGGCTTCATCTGCTTCAAAGCTACCTCTGCCTTCATTTTTTATTTTTTTCCTAGCCAGAAAAGGTGCATTATCCTTGTAATTAGAGCCATTCAGTTTCCCACCCACCTTTCTAAAGCTGGAAGTTCCTCTTCTTTGAGACTGAGAGAAAAATTGCAACTTTATTCCTGCTCTGTTTACCCATTTTATGAAATCAGAAAGTACTAGGAAAGTCATCTAGGGTCACTCTATTATAGCTTTCTTTCTTTTCTTCTTCTTCTTCTTCTTCTTTTTTTTTTAATGGGTGGTAATATTGTAGATTGAACCCAGGGATATTTTACCATAGAGACCCACACTCCCACTCCTTTTTCTTTTTTTCTTTTAAGACAGGGTCTTGCTACGTTGCTGAGGCGGATCTCAATCTTGCAATCCTCCTGCCTCAGCCTTCCTGGTTGTTGGAATTACAGGCATTATGCCACCACGCCTGGCTTTGTTTTAGCTTTTGGTAAAATGTAGAAAGCAAATCATCTCCCTGGCCTGCGTCAGGTTATGCCTGCCTGTTTGTCTCCTTTGAATCATTCTTAACAAAAAAAATATGTTTCTCATTTGTATGCCTCTCTAATCTGTGGGCCCAGGGCCAGAACTGCCAAAACAGTCATAGTTGAGTAGAGAAGGTGGTCTGTGGTTGTCAACCCTGGTACACTTTGGAACTCTGGAGGAGCTTGTACATACTGTCAATGCTAAAGCCCCACAGCCACCAGAGACCTAGATTTAATTGGTCCATGGTGAGGCCTGGGAATTGGGAGGTTTCTCAAGCCCTTGTGTGATTCGGAAGTGCAGCAGGGTTGGGAACATTGGACTAGTAGTACCTTTTAGGGAGATAACTGACTTAAAATCACCTTCTCCTTAAGTTTTGCAGAGAATTACAAGCGATTATAAAGAGAAAAAAAAAGCTGCCGTTTCTTTTCCTGTCCTCCCCCTTTGGAATATCCTTGTCACCACCAGGAAGCCATGTTCCTGGTGATTTGAAATTTGAAATACCTTTTCCCCAGAAAAGCAGTATTCTACGGTGGTGGTGATTAGGTATCTCATGTACTAAGGAACAATGGCTCGATAGCCCTAGGAGTCTAAATTTTAAAGCCTGGTTTTTATTTTTCAAGAACCACGTGTAAATCCTTAACAACCGACTTAAAACAATGACGACAACAACAAGATACACAAGCTGTGTCTGTCAGGAGTTTCTTGTATATACAAGCAGATATGTATATAGAGAGGAAAAAGATATCTGTATTCAGGAATGAGACTCAGATTATTTAATTGTCTGCCACCACAGGCCATCTCATTATCAGCCCTGTATGTATCTATCAATGCATTGCAGAATCAGTATAGCTCTACACCAGGGGTCATGCTCATTTTTACAGAGGTATTTGATTTGGTATCATATAATTGTCTGTGTATGCATTTTCTTGGTATTTGTGAACATACCCGTCTGTATCCCTCTCTCTGCATGTGTTGTTGATTTAAAAGATGTGCCAAAAACCTAATGTGAATGATTTTTAAGACAATTACTATATGTGTGTATCTATTAATGAGTGTTGATCTTCAGAGTAGCTACCTTGAGAGACTATATATATATTTATATAAATACTTTTACTAAAATATTTTTGTAATTCTCTTTCCAAAATTTATTTCCTCCTCTATATCATTACTTTAGAATTACTGCCTTTTTTCCCCCCCCAAAATACTAGGTTGTCTCCAGTTTGACTCACCTGCCTGGTTTATCTGATTTAGCACCAAGTGGTGTTTGGCAATTTCTAGAAATTAAATCTGCTCTCAGAGCTGAAGTTTTTAACATCACCATCGTCTAATAGGCTTAGAAGAGAATTTCAAATGAAAAATTTGCCCCATCCTTCCCAAAAGTTATGCCTGTTTTTAAGCACAAACAACCTTTTGTAATAAGTTTAGGTCTCCCCTTAGTGGCTACTTTGATGGAGGAGGAAAAAACTCACATAGATGTATATATTGACAAAATATCAAGATAGTCACTGACTTTATACATGGTGTTCACCTGTTAGCCATGATTGAAAGCCTTGACCTGAAGGAATGATCCATTATTTTAAAGATTGTATGTGATTACACTGAGAAGCTCAGAACCAATTGGTTACACCGTAGCTTTTGTCTCAGTGAAGCCATCTGAAATGGAAATGAGTACATGTGGATCCAGCTCAGAATTGGTTGTATATTTCAGTTCTTGTGTGTCCTCCAAGCCTAAAGAAAAGCTCGCATGTTCCAGGGGCTCCCAGACTTTCTGTTTGTGACACCATTAGTCGACTTAGTAATTTTTTCAATGGTGCCCTTGCCCCAAATACTTAACAGTTCAGTATTTGAAGTAATTATGTTCTAACAGTTTAACAGTCGTAGTTTACTCTGTGTCCTGCAGATGTCGCTCTGCTTCCTTCAAAATTTATACAACATCTTAGCTTGTTTGTACAGTTTGCAGTGGGCCTCACAATATCTCAGTGAACAGTTTGCGGACCAGACATCTATGCTCTGCTGATGTTTGCTCTGTCTACACTTAGTGACCTTCAAAGTCAAGTTCTTGTTCACTCTGGTCTCTATATTATTTTGCTCTTTGTCTTGTTATTATTTTTTGCCTGTTTCTGGCTAATTCACTTTTTAATGAGATTAACCCCCCCACCTTTTTTTTTTTTTTGGCTATAATTCATCAGTTCTGCTTTGTCAGATGTTATAATCCACAAAATAGAATCAATATTGATAAGCCCCAGCATGAGAGAAGGCTCTCTGAAAGGATCTCTGAATTTTCTAAATGAAGTTGATTTAATGTTTGGAATTTAATCAGAGAGGGACTAATTAGTTTTGTAATTGTCTTTGTTGAGCAAGGGACTTCATTATCTCTGCTTAGAGGAAGTTTTCTGTTTCTCTCCAAAGTGTCTAACACAAAGCATCTTTGGCCTGAAAATACAATGAATAACTAGTTCCTAAATTCCCACTCAAATGTTCTTTTGCTATGTAATTCCCTCTGGCCTAAAAGTAAGATTCCTATATTCATAAAATGCTTTGTAGCTGGTATTCAGATCAAGTAAAATGAGTTAAACCTTTGTGCATGGATTTGGACTTCTTAAAATCTATGATGACTTCAAGGAATCTTCTACTTTTTTTGAATTAACAAGTAAAAATGGAACTCAAGTAAATGTCACCTTAGAATTTTTATTTATTTTTTTATAATGTAAGGTATAGTTTTCAGTTAGACCCCTGAGAGAAAACCTACATATTCAGATGGAAAAATGCCTGATTAAAATCTCAGAAGAGAAAGCCACCAAACAATGGATAAAAAAAGAGAGATTTTATTCTAGAAGTTACACATTCCTCTTTCTTAGGGGTCTGTGTGTGTTTCAGCCTTGTTAAATGTACTGACAGCTAAAGATCCTCTCTGATTCTTCTTTGGTTTTCCTTGGAGTATTCTGGATTCCTTTGGGAATTTTTTTAAAGCTAGGACCTTTTCCCTAGGAAAATGCACATCATACATGAAACACATAATTTTGCAAATATTTCTTTGTTGGGGACAGTTCCCTTAGGATCAATAGCTTTGTTCTTTATAATGTGACTGTGACATCTAAGAACAGATTGCCAATCTTTCTGGGAAGGGCCAGACAGTATGTATTTTTGTGTTTCATATGGTCTTTGTTGCAACTACTTGGCTCTGCTGCTACAGTGTGAAATTGTCCAGAAACAATACATAAATGAACATGGCTATGTTCCAATAAAACTTTATTTATAGAACCAAGCAATGGTCCAGATTTGGCCCACCCATGATGGTTTGTCAACACCTGTCTTAGGCCATCAAACACAAAGTTCTAATTGATTACACAAAATAGAATTTTTCTACCTAGTGAATATTTAGCTCAGCTATTGCCAAAGGCAGATTAGGAAGATGGACATAGGAAAATTAATTCATAAAGGACGGTGACTGAATTAAAGTTGTCTGTTAGTTTCCTTATGCAAGTATTAATTGTTCTAGAAGCCATTGGAATAGTTTTCTACAGATTAAACTGAGTGCTTAAACTTTCCATTTCTATGCAATCACTACATAACTGACTTCAATTTGGTTATGAAAGGCACATTCTCTTAGGTGTTAACTGTACCCTTGGTTCTTAGCTTCTTCGTATTTTCTTTTGCTGTGCTACGAATCACATGCAAAAAGAATCATGAATCCTAATCATTTTTGAACTGTAGTGGGATTTGGGAATGTGGTAGACCAAACTTCACTCAGAAGTAGGAGACAGATATAGTTCTTAACATCTTTCAATTCATCCACCTCATCTATAAGGTTGTTTTGGGGTCAAAATACTTATGGTCAGGGTGCCTCAGAGCTGCAAGTTCTCAGTGTGATGGGAGACTCCTGCCCAGCCAGCCCTTTTACAGTCCATCCCCCGTGGACTTGCGGAGTGGGTGGGGGGGGGTTGCTCTTCTTTTTAAATCATCAGCAAATTTCTGTTTCAAGGGCCTGTTCAAAATACTTCTTTCTGATGTGATGTTTGCTGGGTTTTCAGCCCTGGTTGAACTTCTGGGCCCCAAAGCCCATGGTGACAGCTCTGCTCCTCCACAGGCCGAGAACAGCTGGATAGTGGGCCTCAGTGTTCAGGTCTTGGATCCTCTGAGCTATACAGAGTGCTGGCAGATGATGTCAGCCATTGACCTGAGCTTTCTTCTTTCTCCTGGATCAAAACAGAACACATCTTAAAGCTTTAGTCTCTTTATTATTATTATTTTCCTTCTGCATCATCAGGGGAACATAAATGACACTAGGAGACTCCTTAAGAGGGCATTGGACTAGGTGATTTACCTTGAAAAAGGATTTCTCTTCTCCTAAGGACACACAACCTGAATCCCAGAGACCTCAATGAAATTATCCTCCCAGGGGAAGCTAATTGCCACCAAATCCAACACTCACTACTTGTTTCTGGTGACGACAAAAAAGAGGTGTCCTTTTTCTGAGGTTAGAAGTCACTATTTGCAGCTTTGCCAATGTCCTTATACCATTGCAGGTTTTCCAATTGAGTCCTTGGGAATCAAGACTTTAGTTTGGGTTCATCTTTTCAGTTCTTGGCCCCCCAATTCTTCTAAAAGCCTCTTTCTTTTCTTAAGTTAAAAGGACTTTAGTCTAAGCAGAAATACAAAGAAAGGTCAAGGAATTTTTGTTTTGAAGAAGCCGGTATCGCCTCGTAACACAAACATATTAATAGAGTTTTAAAGTATTCAGCCTAATTCCTTGGGACTTTCAGTATCTTGTCATTTGAACTTGGGCCCTGCACCCTTTGTTTTGAGGAGTTTACAGTTAGAATTTGAGATATTTTATCACTGTGGGCTGTTATTTTATCACTGTGGGTTTTTATCACTGTGGCTGATATTTTATCACTGTGGGTTTTTATCACTGTGGGCTGTTCATCCCGGCATGCTCTGGGTTTCCTCCATTTTACACTTAAGTGCTCCTGAGGTCAGGGTCTCTTTCCAGCAACGAGGCTTTTATGGTTGGAGATCGAATTCAGGGAAAGTGAGGACAAGGGTAGGTACTTACCTGTGTCTTGATGTCGGAAACAGAGCTTCCTCAGTGATCCCCAGTGTGGGTGGCTTAGGCCAGGCCAGCAGCCGTCTTCTGTCCTCTCTCATGGTCTTTCCTTGGCTTTCGTCCTGGGAGGGTCATAGGTGACCTGAGCTGACTTAACATTTCTGTGCAAAGGAACTCATCTGGTCATTTTCATAGACCAATCATTAAAACCAACAGTTGTGCACCTGTCTGTCTAAATGAAATCCACATTGTTCCCAGTTTTTGAAAACATAAAGGATACCTGGGAGAACTAGTAAAATCCTCAAAAAAAAAAAAAAAAAAAAAAAAAAAATTCTCATTTGAAACCAGAGTCTTTAGAATAAGAACTTCTGTTTGGTCTTTTCAGCAGAGTAGCTGATTGGGCATCCTGTTCTCTTAAGTAATAGTCTGTTGTGGTCAGAAATGAATAATTAGCATCACTTGCTCATTACCAACATTTTCATTGGAATCACCAATATATTTCAGCAAAGCAAATCAGACCACTGTTTTAGGTGATTGTCACTGGACTTGAGAGATCAAGGCTGAACAGGAATGTGAAGTCATGCTTAGGGGCTGGGAGAAAAGATTAATGCAAACAGTGCTGTTCAATTAGGAAGCCCTTGGAAGAGCAAGCTGACACACAGGTGTGCCTTTGAATTTACTTGCAGTATTACAGCATGGTAGACATCATCTCTTATGGAAAAACTCATCAAGAAGGTCAGCCTGTATTATTACTTTTTTCCTTAAAAAATACTGAACTGTATAAAGATTCCAAGAGTGACCTTTATTGAAATGTCAGGAATTTTGTTTGTTTGTTTCTCTAGTGTTGTTGATTCTAAAGTTTTGCCATTCTACACTGATGGCATCTACCCCAAAAGCCAACAGAGGCATGATCAGATGGCCGAGGACAAGAAGCCTGATGTTGAAAGTACTTTAAGAGCATATGGCGCACCCATCAGCTGCTTTCAGAGTAGAGAAATGTGAATACAAAATCTGAGCCCATAACCTTCAGTTCAGATGACTGATCTTTGAGGAAGGGTGGATGCCAAGGAAAGTTCTCGGAAGAGGATACTTTCTTTCTTTCTTTTTTTTTTTTTTTTTTACCCACAAGGCAGATTGCTGGAAATGTTCTTAGAAATACACTACAGGTGTCTGCCAGGAGAACGAGAGTAATTGTAAAGTCCAGTACTTAAGGCTGATTTGGATTTTCGGAAGCAGCAACTTGGGGAGAAGTAGTTGTGTTATTTGGTTCTCTTCTGATGTCACCTTGTCTGTCCAATCCTGTGTTCAGTACTTCTGAAGGCAGTGGTTTCAGGCCATGTTCAGTGGTGCCCTTGGAGGAACCTTTAGGGGAGAGGTGGTGGTAAAGTTCAGCTGGGCCCATCTGAGTGTCCATCAACCTCCAATTGGAGCTTCTGGCCACCAGTATTGGTCCCTTTAACTGGAAGCCTCCACGATTACTAAAGCCTTGGGAAGGAAATGACCACCTGAGGACCCTGCACATCCCCAAGCCTGTAAAATCTTATAGTTGACCATGTCTGCAAGACCCCCCCCAGCCCCCCTTTTTTTTTCTTTCTCTATTGAGTATGCTGACAGGGCTAGGGAGGTATGGCAGCAAGAAGAGAGGACCGTTCATTTTAATTTTTAAACAGAAATTATTTCAGAGTAAATGCACAAAATCAATACCAAGCCATAGGGATCCTGAAATAGGTTATTTTCCTAAAGTAGTTGAGAACACCCTGATCCTCATTTACTCTCCCACTGATGGGAAGTGGTGTGACTGGACTCTTGATGGACAGTATAATTTTTAAATTTCCAGGTTTGCAGAGTCAGGGGTTAAAATTTGTGTGCATTGGCCTATAGGAAAATTCAAGCGCTTGGGTCAATTGTGATACAGCCTGGGCTCCTGAGATGGGAGCTAACAGAGCTCCTCTTGCTTGCTATTACAGAGGTGCTGTGTGTGGTGAAGGATGCAGAAACTCTTTGGCCAACAGAAATGGGAAACTTCAGCCGTGTATGTGTCAGGAAGGGAGCACGAGGGAATGTTTAGACACCGACTAAATCTTTAGGTGCCTTCTACGTACACATAAAGGTGGGTGGTAAATTCTGGCCCTAATATGTTTGCCACTAAAGGAAATTTCACAGCTTGGGTTTCATAGAGCTATTTTGTAACAATAGGTACATCATAAAGTTGTATTTGAGCAACAATCTGAAGCATTCTGGGCAATTTTCTGTGTACAACCTAGGTGAGAAGGTTTGATTGAGAAAATTTGGACGATTTATCTCTTGTATTACCCCTGCGTCTGATTTATTTCTTTGTCTCAAATTTATTTTCTGAATGGAGTGATTTTTGTATATGAATTGAAATGTCATTTTAATAGATTATTTTTAGAGGAAAAATATTTTCTTTGCGTAACGAACTTACACAGTAAGAACGTGTTTCCTACTCTGCAGAATCATCAAATTGGGTCATTTTAAAGCTGACCAGAGGTGTTAGAGGTGTAGTTTTGAATTCTTTATTTAAATACAGGAAAAGTTTTTTTTTTATATATATATATATATTTTGTGAAAATAGATGGTAGACAGAGCTTCTCTATGGATCTGAACTTTACAAGAATTTTAATAAAATAGGTGGACTTCCCAGCTTCCTCTGTGCTTCCGTTTTCTAGATGAAAATGCTGCTTCTGTTTATTAATCTAGTCTCTGCGAGGAAAGAAAAATCAACACCTTTTCTTACAGTCTGTGGGTTTTATCATAGACAATTGTATTTGTGTGTATGATCAGTCGTTCTCCTATGTTGCACCTGAATTTTGTTTTTAGCCATGTTTATTGTAAAGAAAGCTGGTTGGGCCAGTACAAGCATGTCTGATGCTAGAAGGAAGTAATTCCACCTGCTAGTTAAGAGCCCCCTACCTCTTCTTGCTACCTGAATGATTCTGAAAGCAGATCAGAGAGGTTGTGCACACCTGTCCTTTGTAACTCACACCTTTAGCACTTCATCTTAGTGTCTCTGGAGAGTTTGAAGTTGAAGAATGAACAGTGATTTCCCTGGACTCTCTCCATCTTTGCTGCCCTGTGCAGCGTGCTGCTGAGCTTCCCCGGTTGGAATCATCTCTTTTCTGTGGGTCGTGGTGTCTTTTCTTTATGAATGAGGTGGGCTGAGTTGTAGAGTATGGAATTCATTAGAAGCTTCTCTACAGGGAGGACCTCTGAAGCATGTGGGTGGAATGTTTCCATGCCTCTAAGGTGAATGTTAAATTTAAATTCCGGCTCTGGGAACTTTTTTTTGCTTATGAGCTACAGAAGTGAAGAAGAAACTGGGGTTGGGGGGTGTGGACTTGGTGTTTTCCTATATGGAAACAGGTGGGGCAGACTTCCTCAGGGGAGAACCTCGCCTACTCATCGTGTGGGGGAAGGGAAGTGATGAATGTCAGATGGTAACTTCTGTGTGCCCCAGCCTTGTACTGAAAACACACCTGTTTTCCAGGACGGTATAGCTTTTTGAGCTTTGCCTGTTGACTGTGGGGGCCCCAGATATTCTCATGTTAGCCTGACTTTCCTGTTATCTAGGTTGTGAGCATTTTCCTCACTTTGGAACTCTGGCTTATTATGATGGGGATGCTGTCTCAAAATCCTGAAACCGAGGAGATAGCCCATGCACAGGGGCTTGGAGTAGACACAACATTGGTGTTGATGTAGCTTATGTATTAATAAGAGTTCCCAGAAACAGACGGGATTGTGGGAAAATGTGGCTTTAAAGAAATCTTGTTAGTTTATAACATTTGGAGCAGCTGCTTTCCTGGGTTGCTATTCTTCAGAAAAAAAAAAATCGTCTTTTCACGCAGATGGTACTGATGGTATCCATAACAGCCTGGATTGACGTCGATCAGTCAATAAGCGAGGAATTATAATTTTTGCCTTACAAGTATATAGGCCATTCTATGATGAAATTTCCTATCACGGTATTGTAAAAAAAGCATAACTTTATCTTTCCCGTCTCCTTTTCCATCTAAGAACCCATTAAAGGAAGAGTAAGCTTCTGACGAACTTTGAAATATTTCTTTGAACCTGTGTTTTTGACCAAGGAAATGACTGAGATGCCAAACCAAGTGGTTTGTCACGTGGTTCCTAAGGGCTCCCCCCTGCATCTTTCCTCTCACCACCCCAAAAAGGAAAATGAAATTGGGAGACTAAGTCAAACTTGAACTCCTCTGTTGACGAGGAGCCTTCACTTTGATTTCCTATCTCAGGACATTCTTCAGTTTCAAACTGCTGCTGGGGAGGAAGCTGCCAACCTTGTAACTGGTCTCCAGATGTTTGTGCGTGTGTATGTAAAACTTCACACCGTGTGTGTTGTGTTCAATGTCGTGTCAATCTATGAACTGACTCAAGCAACCGTTTAAAGATAGCAATGACAGTGATAATGACAAAAAAAAAAATAAAAAAAAAATCACCCAACCAACTCTCTCTGTCAAAGTGTTGGCTGTGAACTTTCATAGCTGGGACAAATACTATCCATCAGCCTTCAGGAGCAAGGTGTCCCTGAAAGAAATGGTGTGTTGATCTCATAAGAAAATGTACAACGAATAAAAGACATTTGGAAAAGCGAGTCTGTCTATTCCTTGAATTGTGTGTGGAAATCCTGGGTTCTGGCAATGCGATGCTTATGTGTATCAGGCCCTCTGGGGGAAAGCGCCTGGCTGGTTATTCCTTCATTCTTTCTCTGCTCTTCTCCTGTCTCTACCATCCCATTTCCAACGGAGAGCAGAACAAAACACAGCCACACGGTTAGACGAGTCCAATGAAGACGCATTCGGAAACCATTCCATCCGGGGCGTGCTTCAGATTCTCCATGCTTACAGACAGTCCAGGTTAGGAGGGAGCCTGGTGAATATTTTATTATTAAAATCAAATGGCTTGTGGCAAGGATGAGCCCAGATGTCTTAAATGAAAAGATTAAGACAGCTCTCTTGTGGCTTGCATGTGTTCCTGACACTGAACCGTGAGGCCAGCTACTCATTCAAGTCCTTCCTGGATCTGTAGGTATAATGTTAGGGAAGTTTGCTTTATAGGATTAGGCAGTGCCTTGAACCAGATGTTCAGTGATGGAAAGAAAATGTTAGTTTAAGTAAATGTATTTGGGCTTGCAGAGCTCTCTGATTTGTTCGATAAGCCGAGACCCATTCGATGTGTATCTACCTTAACCCATTGAGTCCCAAGTTTTCAATTATGTGAATATTTCAATGAATGACATAGGTACATTGAAAGAGGTTGGACGCCATGTTGAATGAAACTAATTTGCCCCATCAAAGTAACTGCTCTCATTCAAGATTTTGAGGGAAACTGGATTAAGTGGAAAATTGCAGAAAGGCCATTGGATTGAATAACAAAAGCATTTGGGGATTTATCCATTGAAACAGCAAACCCCACAATAGTTTGTTATGATTTCTCACAATTCTGTGGGTCCACTGGGAATAGCTGGGAAGTCGTGGGGGGCATCTCTCATGCAGTTGCTGTCGGGTGGTGGCTTGGGTAAGTCATGGAGGACTTCTTCATTCACATGTCTCTTCATTGAGGAAGCCCAGGCAGAGGCTTTGAGTGAATTGTGGAGCATAATTTCCACGGTTAGTACTGAAACATGTGCTTCATAGTGTGGGGGCGGGGCGTCTTTGAAAACTAGCTACCATGTTTTGTTAGTTCAGTACAGTTGGAATGTACTGGTAAACTTTAAAAATTGATCTTTCCCCCTCTTTTCTAAACTGGTAATTAAAAGGTTGTGAGAAATGTACCAAAATTAATGATGAAATTAGTTCCCATGGAGTAATCATCCACAATTTCAAAGAAGTTAATTTGATCAAGATAATGTGAACCTGTTTGGGGTTAGCCATCTCTGCCTGAAAGTCTCGAACAGTAGTTGGCATTAAAATGACACAGGAGAGAATTAAACACTAACACAAGTGATTCACTAAACTCCTGTCTGTACTTTCCACCACCCCAGATGGTCATGGTTCATAAATACTTACCGAGTAGGTGTTTTCCCCTTAAATGGAAATAGTGTTGTTTTGTCATTTTAAAATAATATATTTTCAGAAAACTCAGAGGATACGTGCAGGAAAATAAACATTATTCATAATTCTGAGTTAATTGTTCCTGCATTTAAAGAATACATTGTTCCATACGTTTTTCCCTTAGAAAACACACACATACATACACACACTTTCAAAAGCTTAATGGCATTATACTATTACTACCTGCACGCGTTCCAAGTTATATCAAGGGCCTTTATCAAGTCAATAGATGTGGATGGTGTTGTCAATTTTAAATGGCTATATGATTCTAACATATATAGCTATAGATATGGGTGTATATACCTATATCTAGATATAGATCGATTATCTATCATCTATCACTGTTTCCTTGTTGGAAATTTTGATCATTTCCTTTCATTTGTTTTGATACATATGCTCACATCTTTATGCACTTCACTGATTGTTTAAGAGGAGTTCTGAAGAGCTGAAGGACCTCACCTCCTGCTGAACATGAACACTGGTTTTACTTCCTTGTTCCGTAGGCTCTCCTCTCCCACCCTGCAGGTGCCCATGCCCCTCAGGTCCAGCTAAAACTACGGCTGGTCTGGCAAGAAACCCAAAGCAGGGATTGGCAGCACAGGAGTCTACCCACACTTTGATGGTGAACCTAGAACTATATTCTCTGAGTAAAATGGAGCTTAAGGAAAGTCTCTCAGGAACATCCACAGGGGAAGATATGATTAGGAAGAAGCTATTAAGAAAAATTACAGAGCCTAGGAACAGAGAAATAGAATGTGCTTCTAAAAAGCAAAAGTTAGCTTTAAAAAAACCAAAAAGTTAACGTCCTTTGTTTAATATTGTTAGATTCATGGAATAGGCATCCATCACAATTTTCCAATTAAAAACGATAGGTGCCAGTGATTATGTGATACCCATTGTGGGCAGGAATTTCCACTTGGTCTGAAGTGCGTGTAAGACCATGTATCTCAGTGGAGCTATAGGCAGAACACAACAAAACCAGACGAAGGAAGCTGATCGTTATTGACCTCATGAGATCAGCCTTGGAAGCCCTTTTCAGATGGGTGCAGCTATTCTAGCTCTGGGAACTCTGCACTATCCTGGAGTTTGCCTTCTGTGCTTTTGCTCATCAATGCCACCTATTCCCATCACCAGGAGCTCGTCAGCAAAGCAGAGAAGAACCTGAAGTTCAATGCCATCCGCAGTGATTCATATTCCCATTAGTGTAAGAAGCACTGGTCTCTGTCTCATCCAGCTGTGAGGGTTCAATTATGAGAGCTCAAATACTGTAATACTCCTGCTATTTACCTTCATGTTACAGAATTCTGGAAGTGATCATGCAATGTATAAAGTACAGTATCTATACCAGACAGAAGGCTATGTGTGTTAAAGTGTGTTTAGATGTACCAGCACTCTGGTTAAATTTAACCTTGTTTGCTTTCTCTCTCTCTCTCTCTCTCTCTCTCTCTCTCTCTCTCTCCATTTCATTGCGGAATTATTGAAGAGAAGTCTGGGGAAGAAAAAGAAAATGACCTCTATTGTTGAACACATTTGTACCAGTTGTAGATAAAATTACTTTTGTAGATCCCAAGGCGATCGTGCAGGTTTCATAGGAGATGATGACCTACAAGAATGCTACTTGCATTCTTCCATATTCAGTGACTTGCTGGTATTGTCAACATGGTCCATTTTATCCCTAGGTTTCCTTGCATTGACCATCAGAAAATTCCTTGGCAAATGGCATCTCTCTGTCCTCTAAGGGAGGACAAGGCTGACTCAGAACCTAATGCTAATTGCCTAAGAGTAGTCAGTTTAGCTCAAGCAGTTGGTTTTCCGAGGAGCCAGTGGCCCTGCAGACTGGGAGGCCAAGCGCTGCTCTTAAACCAGAACTTGCTAAACCACTTGACCTTTTCAACAGCCGCAGAACTGTTTATCGGGAGCATACCATCTCTTTTGGCTCCTCCAATTTGGCAGCTAGGATAGTCAAGCCAGTGACATTGTGTGCTTTAGAAAAACTTCTGAATAATTCACAACTTCCACCATAAAGTGGCTAAATTAAACCCACTAGTCAGATAGTCATCTCCGGGTGGGTCATCCTCTCCTTGAGCTGATTGGCTTTTTTGGGACTTACTCACTGGAATCCAATGAGTCACTGTGGGAGATAAATGTAAATCCCAATTTGCCAGAGCCTCTGGTCTCTGCTTCCCTAAAAACTTCAGCTCATGAAGTAAATGATGAGCTCTGTTTCCAGCCACAAGCCTGGAGCAAGTGGCAATGTCTGCTCTTATTTTGGATTGAATTCAGGGGCGCTTAACTACATATCCACACCCCCAGCCCTTTTTAATATTTATTTTGAGACAGAGCCTCACTAGTTGCTTAGGGTCTTGCTAAATTGCTGAGACTGACCTTGAATGTGCGATCCTCCTGCCTCAGCCTCCCTGGTCACTGGGATGACAGGCGTGCACCAACACACGGGGCTAGCAATGCCTGTTAATCAATAATAACAAAGAACACGAATTCTCTTCATTTATGGAAGTACTTTGCCAAGAATAAAGGAGCCAGCGTGTTTTATTTTAGCGTCTTTGACAATTGTGTGCAAAAATATCCAGGCTGCATGACATACCTTCGCAGGATAATTGAGCTGAAATATGACTTGGTAGTGCTAATGGAGTGGGCAGAGGATTATTTTAAAAGAGGGAAAGTGGCTGAGCAAGGGATGGAGCTTGTGTTTGTTCTGAAACAAGGAAGGGGGTTCTCATGTAGGGCCACACAGGCCTTGTCAAATGCCAGTCCCACCACCTGCTAGCTAGGTGATCTTGGACACATGCCTTGATTCCCGGTGCCTTGATTTTCTCTTCCTTAAAATGGAGATAATAAGACCTACCTGAATGCTTGTGTGAACTAAATAAAATACTGCCTATAAATCTAAGCGGTTTAGTGTCTGCCACAACATTATCACTCAATAAGTAAGTTCTTCTTATTATAAATTAGCAATTATATAGTCATTATATGCATAATATTCAAATTAATATTATCAATATTGTCTTTGGATAGTTTAAATGGCTTTTCAGAAAATATAACTCAGCAAAAGCGTAGATAAAAAGATAACCAAGCCGTTTCTAGTCGGAGGCACTGTAGAACCTAGCTACAGATTGGTATCACAATCATTCCTGGCTTTTGTTGGTTGAACATGGAAGAGTAGACATTTGAGCCAGATCTCAGTGTCAGGAACAATCGCTCACATTTTTCAGGGTGTATGTAGATTAGCAACTTTGTTCACCTCCTCACATAAGTGATAAAGCCAATGTTGTTACTTCTGCCAACCCTGTTTTACCAGATGAGGACGGTGGCGGGGTGTTTTCAAACAGCAGATTCGACACGTATATTGAACGTATTTTCAGGGTATTCACTAAGATTGAAATATGTTACATCGGAAGAAAAGGGCAGGCTTCATCCATTTTTTTTCTTTTTTTTACAGAGATTAGGTCACAGGTACAAAAATACTACAGACTGTCAGAATATGCTTTAAATAATGAAGACAAAAATAATTTCAGGTGGATGTGATGGCGTGTCCCTTTAGTTCTAGCTACTTGGGAGGCTGGGGTAAGGGGATCACTTGAGCCCAGTGAGGAGCCAACCTGGGTGGTCTATGAGACCCCATCACACACACACACAAAAAAAGAATTTAAGCAAAAAATTTTTTTGCAATTTATCAAATACTTAAGAGATTATTCCCTATGGATTTACGACTTTGGAAATCAATTGTACTTTACTTTTGTTCTCTGTTCTCAGAGGACATTCCACCCATTTGTCAGTGGAGAGTGGAGCTGTTGATGTGCTGTCATCCAGTCCTGGGTGTGAATCTCTGTTCTATTTGCTTTTTGGGGTCCAGGATCCATTTCTTAAACATTCTAAGTTTCAGTTTCCTCCTTCTAAAAGAACACAGAACTGTATGGGGGGATGGAAGCATGAATTATGAAGATATGACGTAGAGAAGCTAGCACTGTGCCTGGTATATACAGGCAGACCTCACTTGGGTGGTGACCTTAGTTATCAGAAACGGGTGATGCAGTTCCCACATGTGTGCATTTCAGTCCACGTGGTGCCACACAGAGTAACAACTGTCCTTGGTAATCTCTCAACATGTGGCAGTTCTATGTGATTTTGATGAATTAAAAATGTCAATAAGAAAGCAGCATTTCACCTCATGAGGAGATGCCCGAAGTGACAATCATATTAATAACTTCAGCTTCCTTTCACTTAATCCTCACAAAATGTCGATAAGGCACGCACTGTTGGTGCCACCCTTTTTAGAGTGGAGGAAAGGAAGACCCAGAGATTCCATTGTGGGGGTGGGGGGTGTCTGGCCTCTATCTTGTATTGTTCAGATTTGCATTAAAACAACAACAAGGTATTCTCTAATTTTCTTGACCCGGAGAATAATTGTTTAGTCTTTCAGTTTCTCCGGGGAGAGCAGTGTTTTAAATGGAGTCATCTGGGGAGCTGGGCCCTCCTACACTGGGTGATCCAGGGAAGAGCAAGTTATTGGGACCAAGCTCTAGACGGTTCTGGATCAGCAAACTCGAGAGGCCACGCCGAGCAGGCGGCGGGACTTGGAGGGTCAGGTGAGTGGGCAGACAGACATGGGGGGGTAGGTGACCAGGACTTCAGCAATTGGGTGGCTTTGGGGTGCTGTTGTGTTAGACTGGGGTAAGACAGAATAGAGACTTGGGTGCTGATCAGAGCTAAGAAAAGGGAGTGTAGACAGAAACTTCCACGGGTGTGCCAACCCGAGACAGATGGAGGAGCAGAGTCGGCAGCTGAGTAACCTGCAAGTATCCCTGTGTGCTTGACCCCTTGCAAAGACCCCAGTGAAGGAGACTGGGGGGTCCAGTGCCAGAGACAGGCAACCAGCAACTCTACAGGCAAAACGACAAGACCACCAGGTCTGGGGAGCAGGATTAGGACAGCACATGGGGAGAGGAACTGGTCAGAGCGACAGCAACAGCCAAAGCTGTCCTTCTGCTCTCAGGATGGGCAGGCTGGGACTCAGCCTGAAGGTGACGGGGTCGGATGGATCCAACTGAGAAAAGATTAGAGATTCGGGGCCTAGGAGCCGGGGCCCATGACCTTGGTCTTGAGGCAATGGCAAACATTTGTGTTTCCCAGCTGGAGGCAATGAGATCCAATTCTGATGACAGGCAAAGTGTGGGCCAAGAAGCTCAGGAAGGAGTCTCATGCAGCCACACCCATGTTTATAAGCAATTCAGTTCACCATAGTCAAGCTATGGAACAACCTAGATGCCCTTCAACAGATGAACGGACAAAGAAAATGTGGTACATATGCACAATGGAATATTATATCAGGCAAAAAGAAGAATGAAATTATGGCATCTGCCAGTAAATGGATGGAACTGGAGACTATCATGCTAAATAATATAAGCCAGTCCCCCAAAAAACCAAAGGCCGAATGTTCTCTCTGATATGTATGTACATGCTCACCCACAACAAGGGAGGTGAGGGAGGGGAAGAACAGAAGTTCATTGGCTCAGTCAAAGGGGAATGAAGGGAAGGGAGGGGTATTGGAATAGGAAAGAGAGTGGAATGAATTGGACATAACTTTCCTATGTTCCTATTTGAATACCTGACCCACATGTATGCCACATCAGGTTCGACCACAGAATGGAATCCTAATTGGAATGGGTTCCTAATTGGGATGGGTTGTGCTCCATGTATGTATGACGTGTGTCCAAATACACTCTACTATCATGGATATCTAAAAACAACAAACAAACAAAAAGGAGTCTCAGATGGTGTGTTTGACACTTTCGGGAACTTCTAAAGAGGTGTCTGAGATGGGGCCACCCCCTTGAAGATGGCTTTATCCTTGGGAGCTTGGGGTTATAGGAGGCAGTTCTGTTCCTGCCATTAGAGTGAGTGTGAAAAATAGGCCCAGCTGTTGATACCAGTGGAGACAGAGCCTGTGAGCTGCTTTTGCCCTCAAATTTAACAGAGAAAAGGAAAAGAACTCATTCTTTAAGAATCATGTCAGAGACAAACCCACTGTCATTCAGAAATGCAGTCATGCCTCATGACGGAGAAAACACATTGTCCCCCTTTATCTGTGTCTTCAGTTTCCATGGGTCCAGTCAGGTATCCATGGTCAACTGTAATCTGAAAATATGAAGTCAAAAATTCTAGAAATAAACACTGCATAAGTTCTAAATGGTATACTGTTCTGACTGATGTGGTAAAATCTCATGCCATCCTGCTCTGTCTCAATGGAGACACAAACCCTACCTTTGCTCAGTGTACCCTTGTTGTATGCACTACCCTCCCTTGGTCATTTGGTAGCTGTCTGGGTTATCAGATCCACTGTAGGGGATCTCAGGACTGGTGTTGAATTTACTCTTTTGTAGTGGTCTGAAGTATAGCTATTGCAATGTTTCCATCATTCACTTCACTTCATCTCATTGTAGAGGTATTGTATCTCAAGAAACAGAGTGAGTACAGTCCCTCTTTACAGAGCGAGAGAGACTGTGTTTACATAATTTTATTTCATTTATTGTTAAATTGTTCTATTTTATTATGAATAAATGATAACTATTAATTGTTAATCTCTTACTATACCTAATTTATAAATTAAATTTTATCAGAGGTATGTATGCACAGGAAAAATAGTATGTATAGGGTGTGTTAGTATCTGTGATTTCAGACATCCAATCGGGGTTTCCCTGCAGATAATTTGAGACCACTGTATCCTTTTCACGCCTTTAATCTATTACAGTGATTTTTATGAAATGGCAGCAGTTTTTAGAATCAGATGGGAAGATTTAGGGCTGGAGGTGGGGCTCAGACTTCCAAGTACACAACCCTGCCCTGGTAAACCCAGGAGAATAGCTTCTGTGTCTGAGATAGTCTGGCACTTAGTTAACAAATGTCTCTTGTGGTCAGAGTAAGTTATGGAAAATGTAATGTTAATGTCTTTCACATGTGTAGAGAAAGCTCATTCAGAGCCAAGTGATACCTAACATTTACTAGGTGTGTGTGGGGTGGCAGGCAGGGGGAGGTGAGAAGAGGTGGTTGGGAACAGCTCCATTGAAACTCTCCATTTATCCTCTTATTAATCCAGAAAAGACTCTGGGGCATTCGCTTATGGAAACTTTGGAGGCAGATGGAAATATTTTAAGATGTAGAATACACATGGGCCCATAACATGAATTTACATTTTCCTTGCAGGAGAAAACACAGTGGATATCTGCATTACCCTTTGGATGTTAGCAAAGATTCAAAGGGGAAATGATATTTTATGCTGTGACGTCTGGGCGGTTTAGGCAGTTACTCCATAAGATAATTATTTGGGGAAAACAAGAAAAATTGACCAACCATTTGGTCAATTCAGCAGACTTCTTTTTCTTTTCCCCCAAATAATTATGTCTTTTGAGGGAAGAAATGACCAAACCCATAGAAGATGGAATAATTGTTTAAATACTTTTTTTTTTTTTTTTATGAAAGAGCTGCATCCATTTTAAAGTGTAAAGTTATCTTTGGGAAGGTATCCTGACTTCAACCATTTACTGAGTGTGGGGCATTCTTCTTAAACAATGAACTGGCCTCCTTGCTGAAGCAAAATTTTCTGCAACAAGATCTCCGTCGTAGCAGCTGCATGCAGTAATTTCCTGGGTACACGGATCGGGACGTAAGACTGTGCACACCAAACAGTGCTGAGCCAAGTTCAAACACAGGGTCCAAAGAACCACCACTGCAGGTACTCAGCTTGATACACCGCCCCATGGTGTGACAGTCACTGAGATCCACTCTCGTCCTTGGCCCAGGTGGACCTGTGTGAGCCCCTTGCAGCAGTGCCAGGGACCTGGTGCCTGCTGAGTGGACAGCAGTGGAAAGCATTCAGAACAGGGTCACTGTGGCTGTCTTGGGACACATGGATGGCTTCAAAGAGGCTCTGGCCTTGTAAAGTGAAATGCAGTTGGTGTGGTTTGAATCTATGTGCATTTCCCCAAGAGGATTCAGAGCAGTGAAAACTTGAAACAAATATAAAAAGTCCAAAATTGACTACTCTACTCTTATCAAAATAAACACTATTTTTATTATTATTATAAATTTTAGTGACATGCTCTGTCTGCTATTCAGGTAAGTAAGTAACCAGATGACTAAATATACTCATCAACACCAAACATTCATGCTAACTTTTCCACAAAGCGAAACAAGGTCTCCTTATGCACTCTCTATATGCTAAATGTACCCAATAAAATTTTATATTATACCTTAACATATAGTATACAAACATCATATAGTATACACTATATGTACACATATGGGTATGCATGCTTCATATCTACTTTATACATTGTATAATAATTGGTATGGTATTATACATTATAATGAAATATATTAACATAATTAATATAGACTTTAATCTATAACAATTATATAGTTGACATATTAATATATAGACATACCATACCTTAATAAATATTGCTTATAATAGTTTTGCTATACCAAAGGCAATTCATTCCCCAACTAAAAGAGTTTACAAACTAAGTGCTGGTAGAGAAGAGTAAGTTTTGACAATAGAGAGACCAACCAAAGAGTAAAAGATAATTTTCAAATATTTTTTTTACTATTTCATAGTACACAACTGTTCCATAAAATATTTGTTTTTATTGTGTTTTGTATTTCTAGAAAACAACTCATATTAATGTTAAGTGTACAACTTGAGGATGATGTGGATATGAATAAGCACATAAGTTGGAAAGAGGAGTTTGGTAAAGTTTAACTAACTTTTTTTAAAGCTAACCAGTGACTAACTTGCTTAAAATTTCTAGGCATATTTTGATCAGCTCACTATGTAGTATGGTTTTATGACTATTTTATTCCATTCTTCCTTTCTCCTTCAGTCTCAGCTGTGGTCTCGATCTCTAGTATTTCTCCGGCACTGAGGAATAAATCTTTCAGTATGATTCCTGACTTCTCTCATGTGCTGCCTCTCTCTTTTCTTTCAATTTAAAATATTAACTTATTTTAGCATCTTCATAAAAAGTAGATAACAATAGAAAACTTGCAATTCTCTCCCACCCCTTTCCATATAAGCTTCCCTTTGTGTTGATGCATGATCAAGCTCCACACTAAGCTTTGGAGAAAAGAATTGCCCTTGGGTCATCCAAGTTTCCATCAAAAGACATTTTCTAATGCACTTGAGAATTCACACATCATCGTATCACTCAGAGATCAATTAAAAGTTAGTGTGCTAGTGTTTATACATGTTTTGCCTTGATGTAAATAGTACAGAGAATGCAAACTTAGCCCCCTGAGTTGAGGACTACATCAAAATTTCATGCTTCACTTTTAGGAAAAGAATTTAAAGTGATCACAAGAGGGCAGCAGAACACACCGGATTCCCTTGATCCTTCAAGGGAGAGTGTTCTGCAGTCTGGCTTCCCACTGTGTGATGGAGGCAAATCCAAGAACCACCGGAGTAGCTGGGATTTGAGCCATCCTCAAAGGCTGGCATCTCTAGCACAGATACAGCGAGTCTGGGTGGGGCTTGGGGTGGGGGAAATTCCACTTCCTGGGATAACTGAATATATGAGACGGCAGCTTTCTAAGTCCTTCTTAAGAAGGGTAACTGGTGGGGCTCACCTGTAACCCCCGTGACTCTGGGGGCTGAGGCAGGAGGATCGCAAGTTCAAAGTTAGCTGCAGCATCTTAGCAAGGCCCTAAGCAATGTAGCAAAAACCTGTCTCAAAATGAAAAAATAAAAAGAGGGTTGGGGATGTGGCTTAGTGTTAAATGCCCCTGGGTTCAAAATAACAACAACAACAATAATGGTGATGATGGACGGGCAACTGGTATTTGACACCCGGGGAGAGCTGAAACCTCACAGTTGCTCATTATACTTTCCAGTGGAGCAAATTGTAAATTCTTCTTCCTCCTTTTACTATTAAGATTTCCCTATATTGTAGGGGCAAATAACAGTAAGGTAAAGTGTCCATTAGCTTTAACATTTTAAAGTAGGAAACAGACCCTCTTGCAGAGGAAACACTATTTACTTATGAAACATAGCTACCAGGCTCTTTGCACCAGGAAGCCTTATAAAAATGTAAGAGTCCAGGTTACTGGTCAACCTGGGCTTTATTGTTGAGACTTTCTTATACAACCGTGGGCAGATTTCTTAACCTCTGGGTGTCTTAGTTTCTTCAGTTGTAAGATGGGGATAATGGAGTAGGTTGTGTTAAATATTAAGTTAAATAACATTTATCTTGGTGCCTGCCATATGGAAAGAATCAGTTAACTAAGCAGTTATAAAATTATTACAAAAGATGAGTGGCATGTGGTAGTGCTGAGTAATTATTTCTTGGTAAGCAAATGATCATATGCTATTTTGTTTAATTCTCACATCTAGTGTGTGAGAGAGTTTTTTTCCCTCCACTTTTATAAATTAGAAAGTTGAAATTCAGAAAGGCTGATCATCTGACTAATACAAATTGAAGGAAAGAGCTGGGATTTGAACCCATGACTTTCTACCTGCAAGCCTATGTGCTTCCAACCACCCTTAGGTAAGTAGAATACCATCATCTCCCTCTTGCCCAGCTTTCGGTAACTCCTAAAGTCACCGAGTCACCTGAAGCCTGACAGATCTTTAAAATGGCTTAGTGATTTGACAAGGTCAGCACAGGGCAGAAGGCAATTCCAGGGGCAAATGTCAATAGGCTAAAGTGTTCTTATAGTGAAGATAATGTGCACCAATCAGACCAATGCAGCCTGTGGGGGCGGGTGGGAGCAGCTTCTTGACAGTCCTGGAGAGAGCAGCTATTACCCGAAGGTCTCAAACCCAGACTAGCCGTGACTGGGCAATCAGTCCAGGGCGGCATACTTTAAACTCACAATGACCTCTGTTCGTGCATGTCCTCATCACCTAGTGCTACCCTGGTCTACAGGAGCAAGAGGCTGTTGAGACCAGTTGGCTCATTTACAGGGAAGAGATACATGCCACCTGGAACACAATGTTCCTGAGATCTGTCCGTCTTTTAAGGAAATATTCATGAAATGCAGAGTTTGCTCCACCTGGTATCCTTCAATATCATGTAGACCCACTTTTCCATTTTCATTTACATACAGATGGAAGCTGGCTTCTCACCAAGTGCACTGAAGAAGCACACCGAGTCTACTTACTAAATTAAACTAAAAATACAAACATACAAACCAGCAAACCCAACCCATACCTCTTTAGTGAAAGCAGACTGATGATCCCCAATTCTGTGTCATTTTAGACCAGCAGTTTCTCACCTAGAAAAGAAGCCCAAATTTTCAAAGAAAAAGGCCACTAACCTAGATACACTCTTATTCCTCTAGATTAATATTATGGAAACTACACATGCCTTTTCCTTTAGCTCCTACTTATTTTATGAATTATTTGACAGAAACTCTGGCATGCTCCCCAATGGGGGAAAAATAGCTGTCCTCTGATCCTCACGAATTCATGGGATATTATGAGCATCCCAAAGGCAAACTGGGGTCTGATCAAGATCCTTCCTGGTCAGTATTCTGTTGCTGAAAGTGGCCAGATGGCACTTGGCCACCATGACATCAATTTTAAAAGGTCAGAGCTAAATGGTGAATGTCCTTAACATATCTTAATTATCTGGTGACTCCTATTTGAAAGTGGTATTCATTTATATCCTGAATGGAAATTAACTTGCTTTTCATTTGACATTGAATTGCTGTGGTTTGGGGAGAATTCCCAGGGGACTGTATTTGTTCTATTGAGGGTGGTCTCTCCACTGGGGTCTAGCAGCCCTGTCAGAACAAGGGGTAAGGGGGCTCTGGGGCTGGGTTGAGAGTCCCGAGTTTGCCTCAGGTTTTCCCTCCATCCTTTTGCTTCTTCCAGAACCAAGTATATACTCTGAAGAGTACTGTCTATGTGCTCCAGAGAAAGCTCTCTGGTGTTGCTTAGGGTATCATCAACCTGTGAATCCGACTACTATGAGCCATTGTTACATGGTTGGTTGATTCTCATGACATGTGGTTATCTGAGCAGATGGGAAAGAATTCTATGAAATATATGAATAGGATAATCAGATATGGGAAAATGCATGAATTATGCTTCATCTAGAGGTTTCTGTCTCCACTCTTCATCAACTATAGAATAGCTTCTCTTGTCTTACTGTGCATTTAGTTTTAAAAATACAAGGATAGGCTTGCTAAATTTTTATAGAGGAGATTCTTAGGTCGGGCTTCAACCTGGGAACATGTTTCTGATAAAATAATAACCCAGAAAGGCAACATTTATCTACTTAATCAGTGTCTATACAGCTTTCCCCCAAAGCTGCAGAATTGCATGGTAGCATGCCTTGTACCAAGTGGTCTCCACAGGGGCATCTTCAGTAGGAAAAAATGATAGACAAACAAAACAAAACAAACCAAAACAACAACAACAACCCCAAACAAGCAAGAGAATCACTGATGTTCTTTTCCCCTCCCCTTTCTTCTTCTTCTCTCCATTTTCTTATTTTCCCCTTTCCTATCTTTCTTCTTCTACCCTCTCTTCCTCCTCCTCCTCCTTCTTCTTTAAGAAATGACATAATTTAAGACACTGCCACAGGTGATTTAAAACATATATTTTATCTTCCTTTTTTGGAAATGACCTAAAAGGGAAAAAAATGATGCAAAAGGGGTAGGCAGGTTGGAATAGCTCCGTCTTGGTGAGCACCGATGATCTAAGAACAACCTGCCTTCCTCAGCAGTAGCATGGGGTGAGGGTGACTGGAGATGTCTGCTCATTGTCAGCTGCTGTGCTGTGCTTGTTTGGAAAGCGATGAGCTGACTGAAGTGTGTATGTGTGTGTGTGTGTGTGTGTGTTTCTGAATCACCCCATGCCCTCAAGGGAGTGGCTAAGTAAGGACGTACCTAAGGAATGGCACGATGAAGCACCGTCGTGGAAACTGAGGAGGGACATGTGGTGGCTGCCAGTCATTCTGGACCCTCAGTTACACTCACAGATGTCCGCTGGTCAGCCTCAGTCCTTCAGGCTGAGACTGCATCTGTGCTATTTTGACTCTCCATCCTCAGGTTGTTTTCTTCTGCCAGTGCAGGGGAGTACTACTAAATCGGGTCATCAGGGAAGAAATGCAAAACAGGATAATCTGGAAATCTACTTGGGAGAAAGTCCTTTTGCCTACTCATATAAACATGTTAGTCTGACCTAGAAAACAACAAACAAACAAAAACATAGCAAGAAACAAAGAAAAATCGCCCCAAATGACAAGAACCCAATCAGATGAAATCAAAATAGCAGTCTCTCCCTCTCTCTGCGTTGCAGACTTTTAATGTAATTTTAAAAATATTAAAAATAAAAGACTTTCATGTAGTAAATGGAGACAAGTAAGTGGAAGAAATGAAACTCACCTATAATCCTACCATTCAGAAACTTCTGCTGAAGTTTTTGGGTACAGGCTTTCAGTGTGTGTGTCTGTGTCTGTCATTCTCTCCTACACAAGTCAGATGCACACAAATTTAATTTGCAAAAATGCAAACACTTTGTCTTTTGTTCCTCTTAATAGGGAAACTCATTGTTATGGTGTGGATATAAGGTGTCCCCCCAAACCCTTGGCTAATGCAGGGGTATTTGGCGGTAGAGTGATTGGATTGTGAAAGGTGTAATCTAATTGGTCATCCTAGTTAGAATGACTGGGTGGAAACTGTAGGCTAATGTGGTGAAGCTGGAGGAGGGGGGTCACTGAGGGCATGCCCTGGAAGGGCGCATCTTCTCTGGGGCCCCTCCCCTGACCCCACTGTGTTTTCCAATCTTGCCATGAACTGAGTAGCTTTCCTGTGCTGGGTCCTTCCACCATAATGTGCTGCCTGACCTCAGACCCAGAGCAATGGAGTCAGCCATCTGTGAACTGAGACCTCTGAACCTTGGAGCCCCAAATAAAACTTTTCCTCCTCTAAGTTGTTCTTGTCACAGTGACACAAAGCTGACCAAAAAATTCTTGTTATAATAACTATGACTGTAGGCATGTACCGGCTACCACCATTGGGTGCGCAAGGTGTCTCACAATACTTTTTTATTTCTATGAATTGTTTTATAAAAATTGTTCTGGTAATTAATTTTTTGGGGACATTTCAAATGCTTACTTAGGATAAAATTCCTGGAAGTAGGATTTCTATGTTACAGGTTAAGAACATTTTGGAAACATCTGTTATTAAATAACACCAAGACACCAAAAAGGTCTTACCCACCCGTTTCCCTCATCAGCAGTGTGTGAGACTGCCCAGCTCCTCACTGTTCTTGAGTATAATCATTGAGGCTAAAGAAAATATCAAAAGATGGGTTTTTTAGAGAAGAAAGACTGGGCAGTTTATTCTGCTGTTCTGAATATCCAGGATTTATCGCTGAACCAAGGTCTTTTTCAGGAATTCACTTGTTACCAAATGACTCCGAGTCACATTCAAGGCAGAGGCCTGCACAGCGGCCCTGCCAGGAGCATTGTTCATTCATTTACAAGAAAGGTCACGTCTTTCTTGCTTTATTCAAAGGGGCGGAAGCTGGCTTGCTTCCAGGTGGGATATCCTGATTGGAAGTTCATGCCGACACTCAATTTTGCTTCTTCTTACCATTGTTGAGATGAGAGTTCCTTAATGTGTGCACATGCTGGTTAGCACACACATAGCGCACCGCACACACAGTCTGCGTTAGTCATCCATGTCGCTCCAGTGTACAAGGGAGGGGAGAGGAAAGAGGCTGAGCACTTGGAAGTTCTTCCTGGTAAACCATATCAAAGATCAGCATTGGCTCATGAGCAGCTGTTACATTAATTATTCATAGTAATAGAAATGATTAATAATTAAAAAAAATCATGAGGGCCAGCCAACACTGCACTGAGCACTATAGAATGTGCTTAGGTCAAAGTCCTTGTTAGACTTATAATAAGAACCTTGCAAATAATATCTTACATTCTCAGAGCTCCTTAGAGTTGACAAAGGATTTTTATATTGATAAGATCATGCGTGGTGGGTGATCAGATTGGGTGGTACTTCATGCATTTACCTGTGCTTGAATAATGATCCATTTTAGGCTTTCGGAAGACTCCTTCTGTTTTAGTTTTACAATTTAAATCCTTAATTTTTTTTTTAAAGAGGGGCTCAAATTTTTTATCCTATTGCCTAATGGGATGCAATAAAATAAAAGATGTGCTTAGCTCCTATGACACATTTTAATAAATCTAAAAGACATAAAAGTCCGATGTGTGACAAGATATGCTTTCTCTCTGTGCCTGTCCCCTGCAAGTCAACATGAAAAGGTCCTTTGGGTCTCGGATGAGAAAAATCCCCAAACATCTTTCATGCACGGCTGGAAGTGTAAGACATGGATACTGGCTGCAATCCAGTGCAAAGGGGAATTTCAAGAGCTGGTTCACATATTTGTAATTTTCCAGTTTCAAGCACACACTTCCTATCCCAGCCAGTAAGGCTTTCTGGGAGCAGCCGGTAAATTGCTAGTGCAGAGGGCAAAAGCTTCTTAGTATCTAAATGCCATAAAGCACTGTGGGGTGTTTTTGGATGAAGAGTACAGGAGATCATTAATTTTGCCACCACGGTATTGTTAGCGCAGTTCTAGACTCACAACGTTTTATGGGTGTGGTTGGCATGATTAGTTTACTGGGGGAATTGTTATGAATTATTGGTATTGTCATTCCACTGTGGGGAAGCCCTAATAAACTAGAGGGACTTGAAAGAGGTAGGTATTTGCTGTTGCATTTGTTTTTAATTCTACTTTGTAAGCTGCGGTGTTTTCTTAAGTGTTTTGGAAATCTACCGAAATATTTAATTCCCTGAAAGACATGCCAGGGCCGAGGATCAACAGAGAAAACTTTAGGGAGCAGAACGGTCCAGAATGTCTGGGAGCACTGCCATAGTAGAATGTGTGACAGTCTCTCTGGACTGATTCTGTCAAAGTCGGGGGGCAATGGGTTAAAAAGAGATCATCAAGAGCCATTTGGTTCTGAGGTTAAGAGTAGCATTTTAAGGGGCTGGGGATGTGGCTCAAGCTGTAGTGCGCTCGCCCGGCATGCGTGCGGCCCGGGTTCGATCCTCAACACCACATACAAACAAAGATGTTGTGTCTGCCAAGAACTAAAAAATAAATATTAAAAATAAATCTCTCTCTCTCTCTCCTCTCTCTTTAAAAAAAAAAAAGAATAGCATTTTAAAAGCCAGAGCTATCTCTAGGAGGAATCTCCCAAGACAGACACATATCATACGTTCCATACCAGCCACATGGCCCATTGACAGTGCCTGATGGGCTGTCCATCTTGAGAGGCTGCCTAGCTGTGACCACCTGTGACCAAACACAGTGACTGTGATTCCCCAGAGACTTTTGTCTGAGGGAAGGTAGAGAGCTGAGAGGAGCTGAGGGCTTTTGTACAAGAAATACATCAGTATGTACCATCATAAAACCTCACAAGTAATTTCAAAGCCCTCACTGATGGCTACACATGGTCCCCAAACTCACTGGAACAGTTTCTCATTCTAGGTGGTTGGTGTTCTTCTAGGATTTGGACTTTCTATAAATTGTACCACACTGAACACATGAACTACAACTTGTCTGTAGTATGTCAAGTACCTCTTGAGGCTCTTTCTATATCAGCATATATAGAACCACCTTCTATTTTAAACTGCTGCGTTCTATTCCATACTGTGGATCTATTCTACATACATGTTCATTTTCCTATCAATGGATATTGGTGTTCATTCCTGATGCTCTGTCTAAGAAAAAAATGTTCCAGGTTTCAGAGGTTGTCAATTATTTCTTGCTGAGTCAGAAGAAGGAGAAATGATATTCTAAGAGTTAGGACCACCAAACACGTATTTTTTGAGACCACCATTTGCATAAGTAAATGCATGAGACCTGTGTTGTTCCTCACACAGCTTGAGAGGCAAATGTCTCCTTTACTGTCTTAAAGGATGTTTGTAGCCAACCAAGGGACACTTGTATTCATTCCACAGGACAGTTAGTTATATTAACATTTCTGTTTTTCCTCTCCATTCTGTGAGGATGAGGGGAAAATGAATTTTCACATATGTTTTAGACTTTAGTGAGATTCTTCTCTTATACATGTACTTTTATTACTTCTCAGCATTCAGTAGATTCATAGAAACTAGTGTGCAAAGCAAGCATTGTGACTTTAGTTGATGGCAAAGCTTATAACACATTCTTTGTAGCCTAAGGGTTGGTACTGAATTCTACTTTCAGTGACTGTGTGACCTTCTTCTTCTGTGACTGAGACTTGGATGCTGGTGCTATTTTATGTGCATATAATACAAGTTTCCATAAAGCGCAATTCCTATTAAGGAATATAGTGATTTGATCACAATGTCCATGAAAAGCAGAGGAATGAGATGATCTAAGTTAAAAAAAAAAAAAAAATATATATATATATATATATATATATATATATATATATATATATATATATATATATTTTGTTTCTGTGTTTCTGCTTTGTATTCCTTTTTAGCAGAAAAGGAAAATCTACCTAAGACCAAATGGAAAATTCTAGTGGTAGCATTGTTACAGAATGACTTGTGCAGGGGGGTCATGTCATTTAAGGTTTCAGGCCTTCTATATCATAAAGTAAATATCAGGTGTTTCACAAACAATGAAAAATTGGCTTTGCTCTCATGACTGGTCACTGATTCCATGTGAGTTAGAAGACACGGGTTCAGTTCGGGGTATCTGAGAACAAAGAGCACGGGGAAAACTGTGAAGATAAACGCCTCTCTCCAGAGGTCTCTGAGGGCAGAGTTTATCTGGTTTGCCTGATGTGATTTATTTGGGAATTTCAGACATCTGAAAGGGTCCTGATGGAGTGAGCGATTGGCTCTGAATTTTGACACTCGTAAGAGAGATAACTTGGACTTTTGTGGGAAATTTCATGATGATGTGTGGTGCATTTTCTTTTCTGGGAAAGCTATGTTTTGGAAGTATGATGGAGGGAGTCTTTCTGGAAGGGTCTAGTTTGGACCGTTTTCCTGCTAGCTTCCCGAGTGCTGCTTGAAGTGACCACATCTTCGGGAATACTCGTGGGGCTCTGAGATGGGCAGGGACTCTCGGATTATTCCCTGGTGGAGAGGTATGGCATTTCCAGTCACTCAGGCTTAGGAAAGACAGCACTCTTCCTCCTGTGGGGGCTCAACCTGCACGATGAGAAGGAATGGTCCTTTGAAGGAGCCTTTTGATTTGCTGAGCTAGCTTGAGTATGGGCCGTGTGACTAGATATGACTTACTTTTTGTTCACAAGAGGAAGATAAACCAACCTCCACCTGTCAGGTAACCAACCAGCTTATGGACACTTTACTGTGCACATGGTGCCATGTCCTTCTGGGGATATAAAAACACATTATCAGAAGTTTCTGAAGGACCCCATCCTCCCATGCTCCTCTCTCAGTCGGATTTTCCATTTATTTCTACCTAAAAGTCCCAAGTCAGATAATATTCATGACTGTGTCCTGCCTTCCCAGAAATGCCTTCCCAAATATCTGGAGCTCTGGCCTTGCAGTTGCTTGAACTTGACTTCTTGCCCAATCCTCTTCCTGTGTCCTGGACCCCTTGCAAGTCAACTTTTTTTTTTGTTTGTTTTGTTTTCTTCCTAAGTGTACGTCTGGCCTGTCCCTCCAAATTCTCCTGTCTGTTCCAAGGGCAGTTCCCAGCTCCCCTGTCCACTGGATTCGAGTCCTGTCCCCTGGATCTGCTCCTGTCTTGGTCTCACTTTGATGATCCTGATTCTCATTCTGTGTCTGAGATTCTGTCCACCTTTCAGGTCACAGCCTGGTGCAGAGCTATGGTTTATACCACCTGCTCTGATGTTCTCAAGGGGGAGGTTGTGCAAGAAGATGTACACACCTTGGTTAAAAATAACGATCTCTTCAGGAAAACTGGAGGCATTATTCAGAGTAACTCTGTGTTATAGTTTGGATCTTGAACATCTCCCCAAATCCCATGCATTAAGACCTATGGTGTGGTGCTCGAACCTTTAAGAGCTGGGACCCATTGGAACATCTTGAGGTTATTGGGGGTGCCCTTGAAGTGATAGCAGGACCCTGATCTCCCCCTCACTCTATTTTCTTCCTAACAGGAGATAAGAAGTTGTATTCTGCCACACACTCCCCATCATTACCAACCAACACGCCCACGAAAGACCTAAAGAAATGAGTCTGCCTGATCAGAGACTGAAAGTTCTGAAACCATGAACCCAGGTGAACATTTTCTCTTTATAAATTGACAATCTCAGGTATTTGTTACAGTAATGGGAAGCTGACTAACACCATGAAAACATATCTGTGTTGTCAATCATGGTTAATGCATGGTAGTTAGAATCATATTCTCGAACAAGAAAGTCCTGATTCTGTCTCTTTTGTTTCTCATCTGTGCAGCTTTGAAAGTTATTAAGCATCAGTTTCCTCAAATGTAAAATGTGAATGCAGCAAATAAATCCTATAGGATTGTTGCAAACTGGAAAATGTATGCAATATCCTTGGCATATAATAGATGCTTAGTAAATGATAGCAATTGTTTTCACCAGTATTATTGTGTCCAGGTATTATCACTGCATGATGTAACAACTTGGGAGTTATGCTACAAGCTTCAGTTAATCCTTTAAATTGATTACAACAGATATTTATTAGGCATCTTCTCTTAGAATAGGATTGTGTTAGGTACTCTACAGGATATGAAGTTGAACAGGATATGATTCCTCTGAAGGAGCTTGAAATCTGTTAGGAAAACACACAAAACAATATTAATAAACGGCCAAATATCAAGAACGACTCAGGGGGTGCCAAGACCAGTGTGTGTACATGGTGCGGAAGTGGGGGTTGGGGGTGGAAAATGAGATGGCTAATGGCCCAAAGAATTGGGGTCCTTCATCAAGTAGAGGACATCTGAACTGGTCTTTGAATGTTTCTGTAGACAAGGAAAGGAGATGTAGGAATCTGTGCAGACAAATATGGAGGTATAAGGACATTTCATGGGAAAATCATCTTTCAGTATTAATTTTGGGATCTTTGTATGTACACATCTGGAGACCATGGGTGGTCTCACATGTCACGTCCAGTGAGTTTAGATTTTATTGTATGGCAAGCAAAAGCTATTGGGCAGGTTAAGGTTATAATTAGGTTACAGTTCAGGGAAGAGTGGCTGAAACGGTGCATGAGATCATTTGGAGCTGGCGTAGACCTGGAGGTCGTGAGCAGAGGGAAGAAACTATTTGTCAAGATGAAAGGAAAAACAGTATTAGACGATGAAAGAAGACAAATATGAGAATCACTTAGGTGGTTGTAGCAAGTGGGTTGACTGAACATAGAAAAGCGGGTGGAGGAACTGGATGTCATCTGAACCGGGGGATCCTGGGGGAATGGGGATACCATTACCATGGAGAGGAAAGGAAGGAGGAGGATAAAGAAAGCTGAGCTATCTCATTTTGTGCACGTAGGAAAGGTGTCTAGTACCAAGGAGATGTCCAGGGGAAGATATGGAGCGGACAGGTGGGAAAGCCTAGAGAAGGAGTGTTGCTCAGTTGGCCAACTTGCTATTAAATCTATGAGGGCAAATACAATCCTTTAACTTACCTGGCCTCGGTTTCCTAACTTGAAAAATGTCATTAATGATAGCCACCTTATCCGGCACCTAGGATGGTTGTTAAGTCCAACTCTGAATATTGCTAACAACACAACTTCAGTGCTGGGTAAATAAAACAGATCATCATCGTTACAGTCATCATCAAAGTCCAGAGCGGACACCGTCAGGGAGATTTTTAGACACATTTTCCCACGGCTTCCTATAAAATAGGAAATCTCTGTGAATCATAGATGTGTTTCTTCTAAGGTGACAATTCATAGAGAAAGCAAGCTCAACCGCATAAACACATCTATTTCTATTTTAAACTCAAAAGTGCATCACCCAAACCACGAAACCCCAAATCAAATTTAGCTCCTTCCGAGCGACCTGCTGGGAAAGCGGCTGGGCTCCCAGCCCAGGGTTGTTTCAATGGCTCTTTCCTCTCCCCTCCCCACGCCTTCCCCCCAGCACACCTGTTTTCAGGGCTCCTTCCTCTGCAGTCCAGGCGTTTTGATCCTGGTCACGGCCACCTGTTCAGGATGACGCAGATTTAGCCCTACGCACGTCCTTGGCCTGTTGCTGTCTTTAGGGTCCCCAACTGGGTTGATTCACCACGAGGGACATTATTTTTAGCCTTTATCTCTTGGTGGTTTTGTTTTCTTTCCGCCACCCCTTGACCCGAGAGCTGGAAATAAAGTGTACCTTCCATAAAGACGAGAAAGTTGTCCGCCTTTTCCTTCCTGCTCACACCAAAGGCGGCGGGGGCCAGGGGAGAGCGGGCAGTGTCAGCCCACCAAGCCCTGGACACCCAGGAGCTGTGCAGCGAAGCTCCCCCATGTGTACTCTCAGCAGAGTGGTGCACCGCCCAGGCCTTTGGAAGGATCTGGAAAACGCTCCAGGGGAATAAAATTTTATAGAAATGTCTTCTTTTTGATTTGATTGTTCAACTCAAGCATCTGGATATCGTGCCTTATTTACTTACTTATTTAATAATAATAATAATAATAATAATAATAATAATAATAATAATTATTATTATTATTATTTAATACCAAGGATTAAACCCAGTGGCACTCAACCACTGAGTCTCATCCTCAGCCCCCTTTTATATTTTATTTTAAGAAAGGAACTCATTAAGTTGGTAGGGCCTCACTAAGTTGCTGAGGCTGGCTTTGAACCCTTGATCCTTCTGCCTCAGCCTCCCAAGTCCCTGGGATTAGAGGTCTGCACACCTGGCTCCTTTTATTTTATTTTTTAAATAATTTAAAGAAATTCATAGGCACAGTGAGAAATAATTGCTTTTAACGTGAAATGTGGAACTATAGCTTCATTGGACCTAAGACCTGTGGGAATACAATAGGGGAGAGTGCTTGGAAAATGGAAAAAAAAATGTGAGTTTATTTTCCCTGACTCTGAAATGTGCACATATAAAATTCTAATAAGATATAAAGATAGAATGAAGAAAGTGAAAAACACATGTGCACCCAGCATCCTTCTCAATAAAGGAACCCATTTTTGTGTCATTGTAGTTCAGCCAATTGCTTTTGGATGAACTTTTAAAAAATTATTATCAATAGTACTCTCATTGACTTTTATGTTATCATAGTGACTTTTTCTATCATTATCCTTCAGGTTAAATTCTAAATGTCAGGTTACTGACTCAAGACATACATGTTTAAAATATTTTATTGAGATACAGTTGACAAGTAAAACTTGCCTATGCTTATGTGGTATACCATGATATATGTATACAGTGTGAAATGGTTAGATCAAGCTAAAGAATCCATCACCTTGCATGCTTACAATTTTTTGTTATGAGAACTCTTTCTTTAGCAAATGTCAAGTATATAGTACATTAATATTAATGATAGCCACCCATCTGTTCAGAAAGACTGTACAAATTTACAATTTCTACACAAACATGGAAAATTTCTACTTTCTCAAACACTCCCCAACAGAGGGTTTTACTCATCTTTCTTCTTAATCTGTGTGGCTCTGATCATCATCTTTGTTATCAGATAACTTGAATATTTTTGTATATATTTTTCAGCTACTTATATCTATCTTTAATGAATTGCTTATATTTCATTCTCATTTTTTTCCAGTAAAGTTGTTATCTTTTATTAATTGTTCATAATAGTCTTTTCCCATTGAATATTAATTTGTTTTCTCTTAATGTATATATCTCCTCCCTGTGTTATATAAAAATGGAAATCTGAAGAAGATGTCTCAATCTCATGATGGCTTTGTGTTGCTATATATATATATATATATATATATATATATATATATATATATATACAAAATTTTGGGGGTGGGCTTTAAATAGCCATGTCTATCAGTCTTTTCCATAGTGATTTCTGCTTTTTTGTTTCTCAATGGAGAGCTGTTCCTGTTGTTGGGTATAAGGCTTGTTCGAGACAGGCTTTGGGACTCATGGGACAAATTAATCCTCCCTTCTGTCTCATGCTGGCAGAGGCTCCCAGAGTGAGATCACTTGCACAGGTAACTGGGACTGACAGTGATACCTTCTTCACAGTGGTGTTCAGAAAGGTGATAGGGCTGAGGGTGGAGGGCTCACCACCCCGCTTGTTGAGAAGGAGGGAGAAAGTGTGAGTAGGGTGTTAGTTTCCTCTCCCCTCTCATATTCAAGATGAGCTCAACACCAAATTGATTTGAATCTTCTAAACAAAGAAATGATAGTTCTGTGGCTGTCTTGCTTCCAGACAGGTGATTTTCAGGATGTCAGATGGGCACCAAGACACTACCCATTGGTTCTCTGTTTTAGTCTATTAACATTATTATTTTTTAAAACAAAGTAGCAATTTCAATTTTTGCGTCTTCATCAAATTTTGCATTTCTGGAAGAATAATTTTAATGATGACAAAGTGAATCTTCAAAAGTTAAAAACTTAAAAGATTAAAGGCACCTGCTCACATATAGGTTTCAGGCCAAACAGAAAAGAGGAAGCTGAGATGCTAAGGAGATTCATGGTTGAGGAGTTACATTGGAACTTACTGGAGACAAAAACTTTGAGAATTTTCTATCACTTTACCACTTCTAGGCTTACCTTTATGTTGATGAAAACTAGGCTCAGACATTAGTTAAAAAACAAACAAACAACAAAAACAAAACAACTCTCTTCCACATCAGCCATGATTCATTAGAATGCCCAAAGCTTTTATCCATAAGGTGTGCAGCTGGGATGAAATGTGAAACTGTGGACCACCCAGAGGCTTACATAGTCTCCCCGTCCAACAGCCTTCTTCAGGTCTTCATTCTCTCCAATAAATAATGAAGTTATAACTTTCATCTCTTTACAAAGAGAGTGAACTTCCAGGGAAGCTTGTTTTCTCTGCCAACTGTACGTTTTGAAGCTGTCCTCACTTAAGTCTGCAGGTACAAAGCGACAGAGGGAATAAAGCCAGTTGACAAGGTAACCCAAGAAACAGGAGCTCACTTCTGCTCTGCACACCAGAATACCTGAAATCTATGTGCTTCCTTCAGCCTGAAAATGCAGAAATCATTATTGACTCATTTCTAAGTCATTTAGGTGTGTAGGCACCGTCTATTTTAGGGTTTTCTTCTTTATAGCCATAATGAGACATGCTAGTGTATTTATATTGAGCTCTTGTTTCTTGTTTCTTTAATAATCCATCTCTTAATCCTCACATAATGGAATTTAAATTTCAAACCCTGTTGAAACAGTTACTTTGGTGGGATTAAGGATAAATTCAGCATTCATCATTAAAGGTAATCCAGAAACCAGGTACACTGGCATACACCTGTAATCTCAGCTACTTGCAGAGGCTGAGATGGGAGGATCTCAAGTCCAAGATCAGCCTGTGCAACTTAGGAAGACCCTGTCTCAAAATAAAATAGATAAGGAACTGGGGGTATAGCTCAGTGATAGAGCACCCCAGAGTTCTACCTCAAGTAGCTCAAAAAAAAAAAAAAAGTAATCCAGAGATACGATGGTGTGGTTTTAAAAGATCAGAGCAACAATAATAACAATGAATTACATATTAATTAATAATAAAATAATAATCAGATAACATAATAATCATAGAATATTGGGATGCCTAGAATAACTGGTTGATTGACTGATGCAACGCATATTTATTGAGTATACCTGTTAAGTTTTACACCTGGTTCTGTGTGCTGAGGACTAATATGGAGCAGACAAATTCCTTGCATACTCAGAGCCAATTTATCCTACAATTAACAGGGGGGATGTAGATTGCAAACAGAAAAATGCAGAGACAAATAAGATTATTTGAGATAATGATAAGAACATGAATTTTTTAAAAATGGGAAGAAGTAAGAGATTGTGTTGTGTTGAGGAAGGTGGCCGGGACCATTGTCCCCAAGTTGGTCAGGGCAGGCCTCTCTGTAGAGGTGAGGATGGCACTAGGATTGGAAGGATGAAGCACAGGCAGAACTGGGGGTGAGTTTTTTTTTTTTTTTTTTTTTTTTAAGCAGAGGAAATAGTGCAAAGGCCCAGTGGCAGCAATAAGCTTGCTATCGTGTCTTCTGCTGTTTCTAGTCTCTCTCTGGTTTATTTCTACGACAATCTTTCCCATTTGCAACATGAAGTATATATTAAAAACATATTCCAATTAATTACTCACAGTGACACAGGATACCATTCCAGTCTGTGTATGCATGGGACCATGAGAGAGAGATGGAGGGAGAGATTACTTACCTAAGGAGGTGAGACTCAACAAGGGGGTGTCTCACAGTGGTGTTTCAGAGACCATGTTCTGCTGATGTAGAGAAGCCTTCCCGGCACTCTTTGAATCATAACGCAAGCTGACTTGAATTTATAAATGTTTAACCCGATGAAATCACCATCTCCCTAGGGCTGTACATGATACGCCCTGGGAACAATCAACTTTCAAGGCAAAAGCTATTTTTCTTCCTTTGCTTCGTATGCCATTTAGGATTGTCTCAGCATAACATGGTATTATTGAGGACTTTAGCAAGAGGGAGAAAAAAATTCTCAGGTCTTAATATGATTGTTTGCAGCTCTCAGATGCAGGATATCATGTAAAACAGAATTTTAATTTTGTTTATTTTCCAGCTCTGATTGCTTTCGAAGTGACCTCGGCATGTATCAATGCCGTGGGCCAAGAAACTGTTTATTTCCGGCTCTCAGACGTCACATTGCTTCCTTTCACACCTTGGAATGTCAGAAATCTAGCTTCTTTCTCTCTGAGATGTTTTTCTCTTAAAGTATTATTATGGTGACAGTGGTATTCTGTTTACTTGTTGCTGAGTAGTTTTCCAAACCTGGTGACAATAGAAATAAAAAGTCACTCCCGCCCCGCCCACACATTCTCCTTCCACCATCTGACTTCACCAAGAACAACAAAATCAATTCTTGCAATCCTTTCGGTTGCAAAGAAAACTTTCCATGAATGTTATCTAGGGCTGGAGATTTAAGACCAAAACCCATTGGGACATTTATAATGTTTGTCTTGGGTGTAGAACAGGCAAGTGAATACCCTGGCCTGGGTGGGTATCTAATTCTACTCTCTATTAAGCAGCAATCTTGATAGACGGTTGCAGGGTGTTATGGTTTGGATCTGTAATGACCCCCAAAGGCTCAGGCATTGAAGGTTTGGTCCCCAATGCAGCAATGTTCCGAGGTGGGGCTTTGGGGAAGTGGTTGGATCATGAGGGCTCTGACCTCATCAGTGGATTAATCTATTGATGGATTCAGAGCTGATCGGTAGATGATGGCAGCTACTGAGGTGGGACCTGGTTGAAAGTTGTTAGGGACATGCCCTCGGGGTCTTTGTTTGTCTCCTGCCCAGCCCTTTTCTGCTTCACGTGAGCAGCTTTGCTTTAACACATCCTTCCTCCATATGCTGCTCTGCCTCACCACAAGCCCAGAAGCAAAGGGCTATCCATGCACTGAAATCTCTGAAACTGAGCCCAAATAAATTCTTTCTCTTTTAAGTGGCTTTTCTCTGGTATTTCATAACAGTGATGAGAAGCTCACTAACACATGGGGTTTTTACTAAAAAGGCAGAAGAGATTTGGTGGCTGAGGTAGTCAGTGCTTACAAAATAGCCACTCATCCTTGCTTCTGATTCCCAAGGCTGATTCCTTGCCTTTGGTTGGATCTGTTGATCAGTTCCGTCAAATGAGGTGTGGACACTTTCTCGCCTGGTCAGAAATGACTTTTCCTGACTTTTGAGATCTCTCCTCCTGTGCTGCAGAAGCCTTGGGAGATAAGGGGTTGAAAATTGGAATCAACAAGAAGTTAACCTTTTCCATGCTCACTCACCCAGTCTGGGGGTTTCCCTTGTTACCTTACAAAAGTCCGGGTATGTTAGAGTCTGTAAACAAGTCTGGATGGCGCCTGGCAAAATGCCAGAGGGAGTGGTTTGTGAAGTAACGCCAGGGAGCCATTAAGTGTGGAGATTCCTTATTGGTTGACTGATGTATCTTGACTGATGTATCTAGTTTATGCTAATTAAGATAAGCTGTGTGGAATGTATAAATACCGCTCCTGTCCTACGATAAACGGCTGGCTTCCACTCCTGCTGTATCAATGTACACTAGTTGCTCGTCCCCCCCCCCCCCCCCCCCCCCCCCCCCGTTATTTTGCTGCGGCACGCGTAACCTATTTTTTTTTTTTTTAAGGATCAGAATGCTTACCCAAATTTTGATTATGGTTCCAAGCATAGCCTTGGAAAACAACCTGCTGCAGTCTGTCTGGGCACAAAATAACCGAGGCACCACAAAAACCTGTAGATTCCAACAGCAACTCTTTATTCCTGAACTCTCACTGACACTCTGCACAATTCTCTCAGAACCCCGTGAGAACTCCACGGGAACTCAAGGAGCGGGCGCCTGAGGCAGCAGGATATGCCCTATTCCCAGCAGGATCCACCCTAATCCAGCAGGAACCACCCTAAACCTGGAGCCACCCTAATCCCTGAGCAGGGTCACCTTTCAACCCAAAATGCCATGCGTCATTCCTACTTGGCTATGGCTCTCAGCACCAACCCATATGTAAAGAATTTTTATTTCCACAATCTCATCATTCTCATCCACGTGATTTATTCGTATATCTGGAAACATCTCTGATTGCCATGGTTTGGTGGCTCTTTGTACAATGTAAAGTATTCCTGTGGGTTTTGAAATGCCCAGACAACCCCAGGGATGTTGACACCGCTGGTTACTGGTGAAGAGTTCTGCTCCCTCACATGCTGAAGTATAACATTGGAGAAGCAGGGTTTATTTTAAAAGAGGTAACATAGACTTCTCCCAGGAGGGAGAAGGGGGCCATAGCTGGTTATCCTAGTATCCTAAGAAGTGAGGCGTCCATCTTTTTTATATGTCTTAGGCTCCCTTTGTTCTCCTGCTGTCTTCCCCTTATCTCTCTCCTTCCTGCATTGTGACTAGGCCAGGAGATGCTCAGTGGGATGGCCAAAAGGTGAACAGCAGATGGGTTGGAGGGACAAGGTGGCCTGATCTCGGCGGGAAGGGGGCATAATTAACAACTCCCTGTAGAGAGGGATAATCCCTGGGACAGGTTACCTTAGAAACAGGTTGGAGCCGGGGCAGGTCATCTTGAAAAGGGTGCAGGGAGGACTCTGAAGGCATTTCAATTCCTCTCCAACTTCCCAGACTCACTCATATTGGCCTCTTTGATCTGATCTGACTTGATTTACCTATTTATACTGACTGTCTAATTCTGGCTTCAGTATGAAAGCCAAGAAGAAGAAAAATGCAGAAATAATTTCCCTTCAGAGTTATGCATTTTGAACACAGTGCATGGTACACGGAAGGTTTACAGAAATTGTGCTGGGGAGCATCATTTAAAATCATGATGTAACCAGGCACGTGGCACACACCTGTAATCCCAACGGCTCAGGAGGCTGAGGCAGGAGGATCACAAGTATAAAGCCCACCTCAGCAATTTAGTGCCGCAGTCCGGCTGCAGCAAAATACCCCGGGGGTGACAAACAACTTGTGTAGATTGATAACAGCAGCAGTGGAAGCCGTTTATTGCAGGACAGGAGCAGTATTTATACATTCCACACAGCTTATCTAATTAGCATAAACTAGATACATCAGTCAACCAATAAGGAATCTCCACACTTAATGGCTCACTGGCGTTACTTCACAAACCACTCCCTCTGGCATTTTGCCAGGCGCCATCCAGACTTGTTTACAGACTCTAACAATTTAGCAAGGCCCTAAGCAACTGAGCGAGACACTGCCTCTAAATAAAATATTAAAAAAAGAATGGGGATATGGCTCAGTGTTTAAGTGTCCCTGGGTTCAATCCTCAGTAACAAAACAACAAAACACTGTGGACTCTAAGAAAGTGGAAATCAGTTGAATGCAGGTTGGTCTTGAAAGGCAAGGGAAGGGGAAATTTTGCCCCTGGTATCTCCCAGCCGGTACTTTTGTGTCTTGATGCTGTCAGACTCCTGCTTCTCAAGTGTCCTCCCTGCTTGGGAGGTTATTCTAAGTGAGCTTCCCCCCTAATTGATTTTCTCAACTTCTTCTTAAACCTACCTGTCCTGGATGTCACTCCTTCCATAAATTAATTAGTGAATTGATTCATTCCCACGCTTAACACACTCTAAGAACCTTCTTTATGTTGGATAGTAATGCTGATGGTGGGTTCTGTCCCAAGAAGTCATTCTCTCTCATGATGTTTTCTTTTCCTTTTTAATCATTTAAAAAATTACTTCAGACTATTTGTGGACTAGTACAAAAAATTTCTATATACTCTCCACTAGGTTCCCCTAGTGAAATTTTTACGATATTTATTTATCATTTGTCCTGTCTTTCTCTGAACTCTTCCAGAGTAAGTTGCATACATGATGTCTTCTGTATACAAAATTTCTTAAAAACAAGCATTCTCTTATATAACCACAGTATGATTGACAAATTAGAAAGTCAGCATTATTCTAAGGCTCTCCTGTCATCTTGCAGTTGGCTAATGTGGCTCAGCACCTATGTTTGTAAATAAAGTTTTATTGGAACACAGCCCTGCTCATTTGTATATGGGATGCCTATTGCTGCTTCTCCCCAAAGTGGCAGAATTGAATAACTGTAATAGAGACCATGTGGCCTGCAGAACTTAAAACATTTACTATTGATTTTCTACAGAAAATGCTGTGATCCCTGACTTGATGGATAGATCTTGTCAAATTCATCATTTCTCTATAATGTCTTTTATTTCAAAGCAAACAACAACAAAATTCTAGTTTGGTATCCAATCTAGGATCCCAATTATATTCAATTTTTTTATATCTCTTTATTCTCCTTCACTATAAAGTAGTTCATTCAATCTTTATTTCTCATGACCTTGACATTTTTTTGTTACATGTAGGTCATTTATTTTATAGATCACAGTTCAGTTTGTTTGGACTTTCCTCATGATTAGATTTGTTATGTTTTTGGCAGGAATACCCTAGATATGATGCTGTGTCTTTCTCAGTACAACCTAGAAAGAGCCACACAATTCCCATTTATTATTGGTGATGTTCTTTTTGATCCCTTTGGTTAAGGTGATACCTGCCTGATTTTCTCCACTGAAAATTACCTTTTGTACTTAATACGTATCTTTTTTTTTTTGGTATTGGGGATTGAACTGAGAAGCACTCGACTACTGAGCCACATCCCCAGCCCTATTTGGTATTTTATTTAGAGATATGGTCTCTCTGAGTTGCTTGGTGCCTCACTTTTGCTGAGGCTGGCCTTGAACTTGTGATCTTCCTGCCTCAGCCTCCCAAGCAGCTGGGATTATATGAGTGCACCACCCAGCCCAGCAGTACTTAATAATATCTTATGGGAAAATATTTTGCATCTATCTAAATATCTTTGTTGTTAAACTTTCACCTGGTAGTTTTAGCATTCATGGATAATTTGCCTCTGTAACAATTATCACTATGATGGTTGCTAAAAGATAATTTTAAAATTCCCTTATTCCTCTTTTGTTAAGAAGAACAAGCTAGAAGAACAAACTTTCTTCTTGTTTTGTTAAGAAGAACTTTACATACTTTCTTTCTCTCCCTCTCTCACTCTTCCTTTTTTATTCCATTTCATGGATTTTAAAGCTTTTCCTGTGGTTTATAATCTGTTACTACCATTGTTAATTTTGATACCTAAAATATTCCAGGACATTTTTTTCCTTTTAGCAATAATTCATTAGGAAGCAACTAGAAATATTGGGGGGCAGGCACTATATTCTTAACATCTCTGTGCCTGAAAATGTTAATACTCAATAAATATTTTTCTGCAGGCAAGTCCTAACTCAAAGGCATAAATTGGTAAATGTGAAGTGTTAGAATCTTGTGTTTGATATATTTTTGACCAGAGCTTCAGGTAACCTTCAAATATTAAAGCCAGTGAGAAACCAGGATCATTTTCTTTTTTGATGAATATTTTAAGAGTAGTGAGGCTTACTTGTTTTTCTTTCTTTCTTTCTTTTTTTTTTTTTACAAAAAAATTAATTAATTTCTTTTCTCACTTACTTTGGAGACTCTAAAATCTCTCTGTGGAAATATGGCTTTTTGTAGGCATAGTCTCATTCTTGTTCAGCAGGAAGAATTCCAAATTCCCTGTGGCCTAGAAACTTCTTGGTTTTATTTAAGTACTGGGAAGTGATCATCTTTATGGGTTCAGGAAAAGTTTCTACAGGAATCAAGAAAAACTGATTCCAAGTAGAAGCAGTTCTACATATTTCCCAAACCTGTGCTTTCTGAAATCTATGTAAACGGATCACAATAATGATTCTAAGAAACGGTATCCCTTCATTTAGTCCTCTTTCCGCCCTGTTTTCCCCCTGCAAGGGGAAAATGACTACTCATGTTTTGTTTTCCAGAAGGGTTGCCATTTGTGATTTGCCCTTGAAATCAGTGAACGGGTCGGGGTAGTATGGTCCTGTCTGGGAATCAGAGGGCCATTGCTGGAGACCATTTATGCCTGGGAGGAAATCATGAGTAGTAGAGAGGAAATAGCTGAGCCTGGCTCAGAGGAAGTGCATCGGGTGATATTTTCCCCAGTGCTAAGTCAAGACTTCGCTTTACCGTCAATAACTGATAACTCAGAGGATACCCCTGTAGTAACTCACTTCCTTAAGTAAGAGCTCTACGGAGGTGTGCTGCTTCTTTTGTTGGCAGGCATGGAGATGTCTGTCTGGGCTCCAGCATCTCTTCCATGCTGTGTTGTTGGTTTCTGTACTGTGGTGAGCCTCTCTCTGCCCACCTGCTAATCTCCCCAGCATGGAGGTAGAATGGGGCAGAGGTGGATTTTTCTCTCAACTCTAAGGCCTGTTGTCCTGGGTCAGGAGGTTTCGGTGCAAATCAAGTGTCCTTGCTTTCTGATTAGCTAGTGAATTGCCATCTTGAGTCTTATTGGAAGGTGATCAATGATCTGAGGAGGTAGTGACATTTTCCCTTGGAAATAGGATCCCAAAAGTTTATTCACTGTGGAGAGCTAAATCCAGGTTGTTCTTGGAGTAGCATGGCCATCAGCACTAAGCAATGTAGGATCCACCGTGTGACATGTCATAGACTCTTGCTTTTCCCAGGAGGGTTACGCATTGTACTTTATCAGTGTCTGCAGCATCTGAGTGTGGGAATTCTCTTAGTGTCTCCCATGCCTACTTCCTGCTATCTCCCCCACACCTTCTCAGCTCTCTATCAGCAAGAACACTGTTCCTCTTAGGTGGCCCGTGGCACACCACATAATGGTCTTACCAGACCACGCTCAACCTTGTCATGGGTGGAAACTGCAACCCAAGTGGGAGATAACCTTTGACAGGCTCCCTTCTATTCTTTAGCATCCAGTTTCTCACAGAGGCTACAGGAAGCTGCTTCCAGCAGGCTGAACCCTGAGGAGGAGCCGATAACAGAGGGGGGGAGAAGCACCTGGTACCAGCAGCACTTCAACCAGGATGAAAACAGGATCTAAAATATAAACAACATCCTCCCCACACAAGTCAGTGCTCAGCTTACTCCCAGGTTTGTTTGACTCTATTCTCCCAAGAGTCTCATGAGAATCTTTATTGAAGCAGGAAGATGGTCAAGACATGAAGCAAAGTCTCAAGATTTCCGGTGGATATCATCAAAAAGTTTTTTTTTGTTGTTGTTGTTGTTATTGTTGCTGCTCTTTTATTTTTAAGCATGAACAGCCATGCCCTATGTGAAACGTTCAACTTGCTTTCAGCTCAGTAAGACTCTAGATACCTCAGCACTGGCACAATTTTAAGGGAAATGATGTCAATGGGAACAAAGCAAAAAAAAGAAGAAAGAGATTTGATGATCTTGTCCTTCCGAACACGTTTCTTCCCAAGTAGATGTTATCTTTATGAAACATCATATCATCAGTCAAAGATGACATTTATTGTGTTTACCATTCCTGGCATCGTGCAAGGGGCTTCATGTGTCTTATCTCACCTGATTCACTGGGAAACTTAGGTGAGGCAGTCCTTCCAGTGTCTCACAGCTAGTTTGTAATGGACCCAGGACTAGAATCAGGTGGTGTGTCTCCAAGCAAGCTCACTGGTCTCCTGTACACTCAGCTGTCTGTGCCATCCTGACTTTCTAATAGACACGGTGTTATATCCATGTTCTTCCTTAAAGACCCTGTAGTAAATGAAAAGTCATGATCTGCATGTTAATTTTGTTTATTAAAATTATCAGTGCCATTTTAGTTGCAGATTCAAAATACCAATGCAATTTCATGCCCAAAGCCTTTTGCTTCTATTTCTGTTGACATTCAGTGAGTGCTACTACGTTGCTTAATGGTCAGGTCTAAGACCTTTTATGCTGTAAATGATGAAGAAAAACAACATCTTTACTTCAGAATGTCTCTGTCCTCTTCTTGGATTATTGGAAAAGAAAGAAACCAGGCAGAAGACAAGTTGAGAAGACGAATGACAAAATCAAATGCATGTGTTTGCATCGGCATAGGCATCACTGTTATGAGTTTTTAGGAACCAAAGAAGTGGCATCTATGCTGGTTGGAGTTATTCAAACAGAGCCCTTCTTACAGCTTCAGGGGCTTCATTAGCTGGAGGGTGACTGACATTCTGGAGAGACATGAAATCTTCAGAGATCAAGGCTTTCAGAAACAGATCTATCCCGCCATCTTGAAAATCCACCTGCCCACCTGGGCTCATCTGAAAAACTATGATTTCATCACATAGGTCATTCACTAAAAAATAAACAAATAAACAAAACACAAAACATCCTCAGGATTTTCATCCTGGTGGTCAACTCTATCTTGCTATCATTATCTTTATGTTATCAATTTATTCCTTCATATAGCAAATATTTGTTGAGTCAAACTATGGATCATGCATTATTCTAGGAATGAATGCAGTAGTGAAAAAAACATAAAAGACCCTGTCTTCTGGGATCTTACTTTCTTTCTTTCTTTTTTTTTTTTTTTTTCAATAACAGGGATTGAATCAAGGGGCACTTAACCACTGAGCCAAATCCCCAGCCCTTTTTATATTTTATTTTGAGACAATGTCTTGATAAATGGCTAAGGGTCTCACTAAGTGGCTGAGGCTGGTTTTGAACTTGAGATTCTCCTCCCTCAGCCTCCTGAGTCTCTGGGATCCTAGTGCATTCCTGGCTAGGATCTTACTTTCTAGAGTGTTATTAAGAGATGTATAGATCATAAAAATTCAATAATTATAGACTGAAAGAAAAATGATCAAACATGATAATAATACAAATTATTTATTTGATTAAATCAACAGGCATTATCAGTATGCCAGGAACTTAGGTATTAACTCATTAAGCTTTATAAAAAGAACTTACGTAGGGTTTATTGTACAAAACATTTAAAAAAAATATGATTCAATAAAATGCAATTATTATTTCTATTTTAAAGGTGAAGAAAAAGAGACACTTAAAAAAATGGACAGATTTCCTCAATGTTATACAGATAAAAGTGGTGGAATTGAAACTTGGGTCCCCTTACTCTAAGTCCATGCTGTTAATCACCATGCCATACTGCATCAGAAGGATAGAACTTAAAATCAAATATGACCAGGTGAATAGGAGATTGGTTCAGAAGAAGATTGGCAGCTGTCAATATAATCACACTGGATGTTAATATAATCTCACCTCTTCTCATTGGCTTAATTTGTTTTCATCATCTTTAGATAACAATAACATTTAGCCCTCGTAATGATTTCCAGGTGCCAAGAGAAGGCCTGGAGGAAGAGCTTCCTTTCATAATCAACCCAAGTGAATCATTTATCCTTCTCTCTAGGACCAGAAACTACATTAAGTACCATTTTTTTGGAGATTGCTATAGACTGCTTGCTGGTCATGATTCACGGTTTCATGAACTCATCAGCTCTGATCTTCCTCCAGGCACATCATCAGTGAACTGGTCCGCCTATGTGTGGTTCCTTGCGACTCTTTCGTGGAATAGAACCGATCCTTAAAGTGTTAAGGAACCTTAGCTGCCTACAGGAAATCTGCGACCGTGTCCAGGATCTAGGGCGGAAACATTAAGTGTCTCGTGGGAGAAGAGGAAAGCAAAGTGCTAAAGTTGTTACTGTGAACAGAGGATATCAGAGCATCCTGCAAAAAACTTCCTGTTTAGCCAGTAGACTAGCAAACACCATGAAAAACACTCAACTTCAATGACTATTGTGCAAACATATTTTTATACTTTCATTATCTTGGGCAGGGATTACTCACAAGAATGCATGGTTTCCCAAGTGCAGAGTTAGCAACTGAATCACACCAGCCTCCCCGCTTCCTTGTGTTGACTCACACCAAATCCTCGTGTAGGGCTATCCCTGGGCCTGAACTGCCTTCTAAGTTGGACCTCTCCCCCCCACACCCCACCTCTGCTCTGTTCCCCACCAACCACCAAATGCTCTTCCTTCAGTTCATGTTGAACAACCTTGTGAGATGGAGTTGGAGAAGGCATCTCGCGTATGTTGGTTCAGCTTTCCTGCCTCCTCTAGGGGCAGGTGGTGGAAAACAGTGATTCCCCAAAGAGCAAGCAACACTGATGACCAAACGCAGTTTGTCTGCTATTTATGTTTTTCATTTCCAAATATTTCCAAATGGTAGAAAAAGTTTCATCTAGGCAGAAAAACGGAAGTTTTCAATTCCTATTAAAAGCGTAAACATTTAAGAAAATTTGAGGTATGTGGTCAAACATGTCTCCAATGGTGTTGTGCTATATATTAGAGGAAAGTACCCTGATTAAAGATCTTCTAGCTTGTCTTTTTAAACTTATAAGACTAGATTGCTGGGGCTGGGGATGTGGCTCAAGCGGTAGCGCGCTCGCCTGGCATGCGTGCGGCCCAGGTTCGATCCTCAGCACCACATACAAACAAAGATGTTGTGTCCACCGAAAACTACAAAAAAAAAAAAAAAAAAAAAAGACTAGATTGCTTTGCATGAAATAAAATGGAAATGGTTTGAATGCTAAGTCCTTTTACTTTAATGTTAGCTGTCTAGATTTCTCAGTGCATGTATATAATGCATGTCTATGGGCTGTTGACCAACTGTTTGACTAGGACATCCTTTATCTTTACCTTCTTCATCTTGTTCATCTTCCAAATTAGCATGGAAAATTTATTTTTACTTCCTTCCTTTCTGAAATTTTCTGTTAAATTACACTCACAACAGATAGATAAAGGTAGAGAAGCACATGCATATAAATCAACATGAGGAATAACATTTAATTAGTAGTGTATCTGTCCTCCTGTCCTCTATTTTTTCAGACACCACAGAGTTAAGTGTAAGCCAGCTTGGGAGACAGCACTCTGATGGTACCACTTTTGTGAGATAATATTTAGTTGCTTTCTAAGACATTCTCTTCTATATATAATTTTAATATTTCTTTTAGCTATGAAGAATACCATGGTGATCTAAAATAATAGCAATCACAAAGGTACCTAGCAGTTGTTGAGATGATACATAGACTCTGAGCAGTGTAAGTACTTGGAGTACACCTGCTATTGTACTAGCCACTTTTAATGTCGGTACTGTGGCTCACCAGTCCATTGCCCTGGTCATTAGGCTGGATAATGTCTTCATCACAGGGACCTCCTCTAGTCTACATTCAGTGTTCTACCTGTGGAACAGGTTCCGACCATGTAGTCAGCTCAGGCCACTCCTCTTCAGAAGCCCAGGGTTTCTTCTCCTGCAGAAGGAGTTCCTAGAATACCTGCTCTTTGGACTTACCGGGACCTCTGGTCTTTTAAAGGTCTGTAGTGTCTCTCTCTCAAATTCCCTCTGGTCTCTATTACCCCTTCCACCTAGCTTAGATCCCACATTTCATTTCTTCATTCATTTCTTTCGCCCATAACCTGGGTGCCTTTGCTCGGCTTGTCACTACCGTTGTTGACCTCATGTAGACAGGGGTGAGTTGTTACTATACTGTTAGTCTGTGTAAGAATCCTCCTGTCTTTAATCTTATTTATAGTATTTATTTTCTCCATCTTCCTCCATCTCCCTAACCCCTAATTCTTCTTGGAATATGAGTCTATACAATTATGATAGGGCATATCCTCCCAATCCAACTTCCACAGATTCATTTTGACTATAGTCAACTACCTATTTGACAGGTCCATTGCTTTTGCTATTTTATCTACCTGGAATATTCTGCCTCCAAATGTGTGGAGAGATTTCTCCTTCACTTTCTTCAGGTGTTTAGTCAAATGTCAGCTCCTCAGTGGGTATCCTCTGAACCAACACACAGGCAAGTTCCATTCTTCTCAGCAGGTACTTCAGCTGCTGGTGTGATTGCCCGAGGACATTGGAGTCCAGCTCCTTCACTCTCCCAAAGCAGATTCTGACCAGTGATCCTCCAGGGAGTCCCCAGGCCTTCAGTCACAGACTGGGATGCATTATTGATCCTTCTTCTGAAGCTCCAGTTTCTTGGACTGTTCTTTCAGCTTATAGTCTGCAGAGATCCATTGCAGGACTAACTAGCTTCCGACCATGTGAGCCAATCTAATACATTATATATCTCCTGTTAGTTCTTTTTTTCTAGAGAACTCTAACTAATACATGCATTTTGCCTCTATGAATGAATTCTCTTTGTCAAGTGGTCTCTTATAAAACATACCTAAGGCATTCTTGTTGACTATCCTTTTGACCAGAAATCTGAAGAATTTTACTAAGGACAATTAACTTGAAAATATATTTCAAAAACTAGAAATATTCATATACTTTGGTTCGGTAATTCCATTTCCAGAGTAGCTCCTTACAGATAAATAAAAAAATGCACAAAGATATGTGCTGAAAAATAGTTTATATAAGTAAATATGTAAATAGATTGAAAGTTTAATAAGAGAATAGTTACTAGAAACATGAGATATCTGTGGATAAATATCATGTAGCCATTAAAATAATGTTTATAAAGTATGTTTAATGGCGTGGGGAAATACTTATAATAATATTTTACATTAAAACCTGATATAAGCAAGGGCATTCTAAATGTGCTTGAAGGGTTGATGCATGCACACATATATAGCCACATCTGTTTTTATACATGGTCACAGAAATACAAACATACACATGTACATTCAGGACCAGCTATATAATTGCAGTGCTCTGTGCAAAATAAAAATTCAGAACCCCAACACAAAAGTTATTAATTTTAAGATGGTTACCAGAAATGGTTAAACCAACAATAGGTCCTTCTGAGCGGGGTGGGGTCGGGGGGCGCAGGTGGGAGGGCCGGGGGGGGGGGGCTATGACAGCACAGGTTGTACACTCGCAAATCCAGCCCTTGTGCGCATTTTGACAACAAAATAGCTGTGAGAGGATATAATCAGATATTTATAGTAGTTACCTTTTGTGAAAGCATTGTGAGTGATCATTATTTTCTTCCTAGTACTCTCCTGTATTACCTAAAATATCTTCTATGAATATATATTGTTTTAGTAGAGACAATATCTATTTTAAAAAGCATAAGTTTTAAAATAAATTCTGCAAAACTACAGTATAATACCCTGAAACAGCTGTGAGTTTCCCTAGACATAAGTACTCTTAGCTGATGAACACTCTGAATGCTTCCCCCCACCCCACAGATTTGGTTATTTCATCTACAATTGCCTGATAGCAAAAAGATTAGCCTTTAGCAAAATTAATTGACATTAACAAAGATCATCTTTATTGCCCTTTTGCCTTCCTCTTTTCCCCAGGAAGGCCCCCTCTCCCTTTCCTCCTTTCAGCTACCTACAGCTCACTGTTTTATTAAATGCATCTTCCTTTTTGAGAAAAAAAACAGTTGTCATTTGTTAGAAGGTCACTGTAAACAAAAACACCACACCAAATAAATTGCATTACCTTCTTTTCCTCTTTTTACCAGTCCTATCAAGTTAAGAGTGTTAATCTTAGTTTTACAGAAGAGCATGTTGGTATGGAGGGGAAGGGTCTGTGGCTCGGGTTTTAGTAAGAGATGAAGCTTAGGGCTTGAACCAGGTGGGGTACATTAGTCTCCAAAAACGACCCTTAGCAATCCCTCCCATTCCCCTGCATAACTGTGGTTCCTGACATCGAGAGGTGAACACTTTGCTCACTCTTGAAGTCAGAGACAGCCTTACAACGTGCTGTGACTGTTAGAACAAAATAGGAATGACTTTCTGGGAGTCTGGAGTCTTGGCCTAGGAGAACTGGAAGCTTCTACGTCCTGGAACTTGGAAGCCAGTCACTGTTCTAAAAGGCAGTCCAGGCTAGACCTCTGAGTGACTGGAGACCATATATGGAGAGGTCGGGAAAGAAAGATCAAGTTGCTGTATTTAAAAACCTCACCACCTAGTCGGGGAGACAGCTCTATAAACCCCAAACCACAGGCATTGTAATGTGTGTTGTAATAGGAGTAGGCAAAAAATGCTGTAGAGGCTGGAATAAAGAGTGAATAACCTTGTGTGTTTGTGTGTGTGTGTGTGTATGTGTGTGTGCGCGCGTGCAGAAGATACTTTAAAGGAAAAGGTGACATCTGATCTCCATTTTATAAATCTTTCTTTTTTCGGGAGGGTACTAGGGATTGAACCCAGGGGTGCTTAATCACTGAGCCACATCCCCAGGTCCCCTTTTTAATTTTTTATTTTGAGACAGGGCCTCGATAAGTTGCTGAGGCTGGCCTTCAACTTGTGATCTTCCTGCCTCTGGCTCCCAAGTCTTTGGGATTACAGTCACGCACACTGCACCTCGCTTAAAGATTTTTAAAAAGCGTTTCCTAGGTAGGAAAAAGCATCCCACATTTGCAAAGTCAAGGAAATATTACAGAATAAGATATGTTAGGGAACAGGGAGCAAACAGTTTTCTCTGTGGTTTCCTTGATTCATACACGTCTCAATTTTTTCACTCTAAAATCTGCACACTTGCTGGTGGGTCTGAAGGGTAGATGAGAAGGTCTTCTTGTATGGATCAGAGGAGAAGGATTTGTTCTTAAAACATTCATTCCTCTCCATTAATTCTTTCATCGTGATATTTGAGTGTATTGGATTCAAACAAGGAATTGACTCTCTCCTGATTCTGGAGGGCAGACATCTGTCGGCAGGGATGTGCTTCCTCTAAAGACACCGGGGAGTTCTTCACCGCCTCTCCTAGCTTCTGGTAGTCCATTCTGTGTACTTGTCATTCCAGTAATGTTTACAGCGTCTTCACCAGGAGATGTTTCTTAAAATAAGATTACAGGTGTTCATTGGCCTGAGGCTGCATGACTTCCACCTCCGCCTCTGTCCTCACGTGGCCTCATTCTCTGTGTCCGTGTTTCTACTCCTTTTCACGAGGATGTGGTCACTGAAGTTTGAACCTTGTTCCTCCAGACTGATGTCATCTCAAGGTTCTTAATTCCATCTTTAGTTGCAGACCCTGTCCCCAAATACGGTCACCTGCACAGGCTATGGGTAGACAAATGTCTTGTCAGATGTCACTATCCATGGAGAGTCAACCAAATTTTCCCTTTGCTAATGGTGTATATTGAAGAATAGATTTTTTAAAGAAATAAATGCTTATTGTGTTACATTTAAAAATTTGCAGATGTTTAATACCTTGGAGTGTTTAATTCCCACTGTGACTTTGGTTGGATTTCCTTCTCAAGTGGCACCTTTGTAAATTTTTCAGGCAGAACTTAACAGGTCTATAGTCAGGGCATAAGCGGCCCTATGATTAGCTGTGCTAAGTTGAAATCTTAGGAAATAAAGCACGGCCGCATTAAGTGGCAGTTAGAATGTGGTCTGCATTATTACAAGTAGATATTTTCCACTACATTTTACCGTCAGGAACTGTTGGTGAGAACCTATTGGCATTGCTCTTGTGGCTACCTTGAGGAAAGTCAGAAAGCACAGTGGCATCTGAAGTCCGTGTGTGGATTATTTGTGAATTCCAAACACCCCAAAGTCAGGTCAAAGAAATGTGAATAGAAATTTCCTGGACTTTAAGTTGAACTTTTATTTTTGCTTCTTTTTTCAGTGAGGAATGCCTGTTTTGGAACTTGAGATTGATTCTAGACCCTGGTTGTCCCTTGTTTTTAACTTATATTTTTATTCTTTATCAACCATTACTGGGAGAGGATGGACTCATTCTGTATACAGGATGGCAGAATTTGAGCTATCAAGGTAATGTGTAATAGACAGGTTTAACCTGCTTTTTTATGAGGAGGGAGCGAGATTTCAGGTTTATAGGGTTCTTTCTTTTTCCAATTGCTATCAGAGGAAACTGTAGTGGTTTTAGGTATTGTGTTTAAAATTTTTAAGTCTACAAGAGACAGTAGGGATTCTATTCCATTGAGAGTTTAATGCTTTCCCCTGTGAATATGAAACAGCTTCTGTTTCTAGATCATTATCATCCTTATCATCTTCATCTGGAAAATTTCCTCATAGAACTAAGGGTGGGTAATCACCCAACCTTGCGGGTTTAGATCCAGACCTTTGCAGTAAAATGTATACAGCATTAAAGGGAATCACACACATATTTTTGGTTTCCCAGTACATATAAAAGTTATGTTTACACTATACTACACTGTTAAGTGTGCAATCGCATTATGTCTAAAAAAAGAAAAGTATATGCTTTAATTTAAAAAAAACACCTTTATTGCTAAAAAATGCTAACATGATTTGAGACTTCCATGAGTTTTAATCCTTCTGCTGGTGGAGAAACTTGATTTGATGTTGATGGCTGCTGACTGATTGGGGTTGCTGAAGGTTGGTATGCTGTGACAGTTTCTTAAAATAAGATTACAGTGAAGGTTGCCACATCGATTGCTTGTTTCACAAAAAGTCTCTCTGCACCATGCCATGGTAGAACTTCTTTCAAAGTTGAATTTACTTTGAACTTGAGTCTTGGCTAATTGGCCTCATCAGTCAATTTTACTAACATTCTGTGTACTTGTCATTCCAGTAATGTTTACAGCGTCTTCACCAGGAGATGTTTCCGCCTCAGGAACCGTTACCTTTGCTCATTCATCAGAAGTAACTCCTCATCCATTAAAAGTTTATCATGAGATTGTAGCCATTCCGCACCTTTTCAGGTTCAGGCTCCACTTCTAATTCAAGTTCTCTTGGTATTTCTACCACATTTGCATTATTTCCTCTATTGGAGACTTGAATTTCTCAAAGTCATCCAGGAGGGCTGGGATCAACTTCTTCCAAACTTCAGTTTATGTTGAGATTTTGATTCTCTTTCCATGTATCACAGATTCTCTTCATGTGATCTAGAATGGTGAATCTTTATAGAAGGCTTTCAGTTTACTTTGCCCAGATCCATCAGAGGAATCATTGTCTATGGCAGCTATCGTCTTACGAAATAAATTTTTAAAATAATGGCTTGGAAGTTGAAATTACTTCTTGATTCACAGGCAGCAGCATGCATGTTATCAGGCATGAACATGGTCTTCATCTCATGGCACATCTTCATCAGAGCCCTTGGGGACCAAGTGCATTGTCAATGAGTAGTAATGTGGTGAAAGGAATCATTTTTTTTCTTCTGTGATGTATGCCTCAATGGTGTGCTTAAAATATTCAGTAAACCAATGTTCATAATGACTCAGTTCACAATATGCCAAATTATAGAACTACCCCAGTTCCCCACTGAAGATGAGTGGATAAAGGAAATGTGGCCTAGATACACAATGGAGTTTTACTCAGTTGTAAAGAAGAAGGAAATTATTCTATTTTCTGGTAAACGGATGGAACTGGAGAGCACCATGCTACATAAAATAAGCCAGACTCTGAAAGTCAAGAGTGAAATGTTTACTCTTCTATGTGGAAACTAAGACAAGAGGGGGGCACCTCATGAAATTAGAAGGGAGATCAGTGGAGTAGAAGAGGGGGAGCAGAGGGAAGGAGGAGGAAACCGTGGAAAGAAATTGATCAAACCATCCTGTATACACATATGAATCTCACACTGTGAATTTTTCCTTTATGTATATCTGGAAAGCACCAACTAGAAAACTGCAAATAAATAGAAGGAAGACCATTAGAGTTGAGGAAGGGAAACAGGGAGGGAGGAGGGGAGGAAAGGGGAAGTACTAGGGACTGAAGTGGAGCAGATATATTCCATGCATGTATGATTATGTAAAAATGAACCCCAAAACTAGGTGTAACTATAATGCACTAATAACACCATAAAACATTTAAAAAATATTCAGTAAAACAAGTTGTAAATAGATGTGCTGATATCCAGAATTTTTTTGTTCTATTTATAAAGCATAGACACTCAGTGATAAAGCACTTCTGGGTTTCATCCCAAATACACACACACACACACACACACACACACACACACACACCTGAGATTAAACTCGGGGGAGATATATATATATATATATATATATATGGTTCAGTATAATTCCTAAGGGCTCTAGGACTTTGGGATGGTGAATGAGCACTAAGTTAAATTTAAAGTCACCAACTGCATTATCCCTAGCAAGAGTCAACCTGTCCTTTGACACTTTGAAACTGGGCGTTGACTTCCGGCAGCTTCTCCATCGGCACCTGTCGCCTCACTTGCACTACTATGTTGTGGAGATGGCTTCTTTCCTTAAACCTCCTGAGACAAACTCTGCTAGCTTCAGACTTTCCTTCTGCAGCCCTCTCAGCTCTCTCATTTTTCACAGAATTGATTGAAGGGAGTTGGAACCTTGTTCTGGAGGTCTGTGTTTTCAAGGAGTGCTGTGGGGGGTTCGATTGCCTAGGCAGACCAGGAGAACTTTCTGCGTGTGAGCAGTAAGGCTGTTTTGCTGTCTTGTCATTTGTGTGTCCACTGGAGAAGCACTTTTAATTTCCTTTTACTTTGAATTGGCTTCTTGGCTATTTGGTGCAAGAGGCCTGGATTTCAGCTTGCCTTGGCTTTTAACATGTCTTTCTTAGCAAGCTTGATTATTGCCAGCTTTGGATATAAGTGAGCAATGTATGGCTCCTTCTTCTGTATTTTAACACTTAGAGGCCATTGTAGGGTTACTAGGGGGCCTAGTTTCAATGTTGTTATGTTCCAGGAATAGGAAAGCCTGAGAAGAAAGAGGGAGGTGCAGGCTCCTGGTGAAGCAGTCAGAACACACACATTCATCAATTAAGTTTGCTGCCTTAAGTGAGTGCTGTCGGTGAACAATCACGACAGCAACACCAATGCTCCCTCACCACTGATCACCAGAACAAACATGCACATCTCATAACAAAATGTTTGAAATACAGCAAGCGTTACCAAAGTGTGACACAAAGACATGAAGTGAGCACATGGTGTTGGAAAATCATGTCAATAGATTCATGTGAGACAGGGTTAGGGTTGTCACAAATATTCACTTCATATAAACACAGTGTCTGTGAATCTCAGTAAAATGAGATGTGCCCCTATTGTCCTGACTTCCAAAACAAAACACAAGGAAATAGCTTTCAGAAAATCTAAGTAGGCTATCTTCTTATCCGATGTATTTCTTGGCGATGTTTTTATTTATGTATTCCAAATGCCCACTGACTTTAGATTATATCCAATTATGTTCCAAACAATGAAGGGTAAACCCGACCTATGATCCAGTGTCCCTCCATTTCTCACATGCTAATACCATCTACAACAAAGATGGAAGACTGATGTTTTGGAGGAGATCGTTGCATCTTTTTAAGAAGGTGAAAATCGTAACCCGCATTAAAGTTGACATCAGAAAGATTAAGTATATCCTGAGATTACGGGAAATTGCCTCATGACATTTCTCCTTGACATTCTAATCTTTTTTTCATCATTAAAATTAAAGTTGTTCACTGGATCCAAGTGGATCCTCTCACATTCTGCAGTTGGACCCGTGAATTAAACTGAAAAAAAGACAGATTAAGAAAAATCACACGTTTTATCTGATGTTAGTATTTTTACATGCACAGGAGTTTTACCATAAGTAGGTGAAAAACTCAAAGAAGTGATTAGGTTTGGGGGTTTATACATCATTTTAACAAAGGGATATAAATTGTGTTTTGGGGGGTGGCATAAGAAAGTGACTAGATAAAGGAAAGAGTTTGGGCTTCTAGGGAGGCTAAATTGTGGGAAGGTAAATATATGTGGAAAACTAGTGGTAAATAAGAGTTTAAATATAACCCTCTTTTATCCATGGGGATACATTCCAATCCCCCAGTGAATGCCTGAAACCACGAACAGTACTGAACAGTATATATACTAACATTTTTAAAATACATATATACCTATGATTAAGTTTAATTTTTAAGTTAGGTATAGTAAGAGATTAACAGCAACAGCTAATAATAAAGTAGAGAAATTATAAAAATATACTGTAATAAACTTGCCACATTTCTCTTCTTACACTTTGGGGCCATTCTTAAGTAAAATAAAGGCTACTTGAATATAAGAATTGCAGTACTGCGACAGTTGATCTGATAACTGAAATATTTACTAAGTGCTTAATGGGTAGAGAGTGTGTATTCAGGGTGGTCTTGCTGGACAAGGGATGATTCACATCTCAGCCTGGACAGAATGGAACTGGCATGGGATCTTATTATGCCATTTGGAAAAGCACACAGTTAAAATGTACGAATTGTTTGTTTCTGGAATTATCTACATTACATTTTTCTGCCATAGGGGGACTACTTTAGACTTACCTGGATACTGTCTTCGTTTCTGATGGTAAGGGCTATTCTGTTCCCCGTGTGTATGTGTGAGTGTGAGTGTGTGTGTGTGTGTGTGTGAGAGAGAGAGAGAGAGAAAGAGAGAGAGAGAGAGAGAGAGAGAGAGAGAGAGAGAGAGGTAGAGAGAGAGAGGGAGGGAGAGAGAGAGAGAGAGAGATACCTTCATAAGGGGGAATTTATGCTCTGCATTTGGGCAGATGAGGGAAGGCAGAGAACAGTTCTGTGTCTGCTTTTAAAATTCACTTCCTATACCAATAATCCTAGGACAAAGTGGCATATTTTGGGGTGACTTGCTCTGCTTTTTATGGGGAAGCAGGTCCTGAATGAGTCTTGCCAGGATTGTCTTTGAAACTCTCCCTGATTCAGAACACAGTAGCTGAATTCAGAAGCCAGGTCTGGTCTCTGTACATGTTATCTAACTGCATGGCACATGAAGAATTTGCTTAAGAAAATATAGTCAAGCAGTGCATTGAGAAACCGTGTCAGTTCTTCCTACAGTTCCACAGACTTAGAGAATGTCTTTGCCCCTGACAACAATTCAAAGCAGTCTATGTAAACAGATTTACAGGTTCTTTTTAGGTACCATTTGCAAACAACCAAGTCATTCTAGAAACAGGCAGGAGACTTTTTTCAATGGTTATGAATAGGAGACCTCACTCTACAGCCACCTCTGCTCAGCAGCAGGGTTTGGGTACGTAGGGCTGCGTTATCAGGGGGTGTGGCATGCATGCGGAGAGAGAACAGGCAGAGTTTTCAGAGTAGGGCCAAGCCTTTCTGGAAACAGGACAGCCGTTTTCAGGCTGTGCCTAACCCTGACTGACTGCAGCTTTTGAAGCAGTAGATTGGCATGAAGTACTCCATGTTGAGTACAAGTGCCGAGGCAGAGTGACTCCACACCTTGTTGAACAAGTAAACAACCACGATCTTCCTAGCACAACCATAAGACACCTACTAAAGATGTACTGTGCTAATAACAATGACCAACCGTGAACTTATGGAGTTAAATCAGAAGTACATGGATGCACCAGCGGACAGACCTACATCATAGGAAAAGCAGGCCTGTGAGCTTATCAAACACACCAGACCACTAAATGAAGCCATTCCCTCACCTGAGAACATAAACTGAGGAGCAACCCTAGGTTGGGCACAGTGGCACATTGACCCCGTCACCTGTCACCTGCTCACTCATCAGGAACCTTGCCCAGGAAAATTGCCACCAGTGATGAACCTCCGATTCTCTGTCCCAGGGCTTCCACTCAGCCCAGTTTCTTCTGCCCTGTGGATGACACACGGTCCACTACAAGCTGAGGTTTCAAGGTGACAGAGACTTCAAATTGATACTCTGAAACTGCCCTCCTTGGGACCCAGGTCTGGAGTAAGTTCCCTGCTCTTGACAGCTCCGTAACTTGAACAAGTTCCTGGGCTGCAATCTTATCCACCAACTGCATTGACCCTTGTACTATTCTCTGCTGTTGCTCTCAGCTCAGCCCCGAGATCATCTTAATCCTTTTTTCACCTTCTGTAATTGTGTGTGTGTGTGAAGTGTGATGTGCGATTTGAGTGTTATACATTTTGGGGAGTGGGGTTGAACTCAGGGGCACTCCACCACTGAGCCACATCCCCAGCACATTTTTTTTTTTTTTTGTATTTTATTTAGAGACAGGGTCTCACTGAGTTGCTTAGCACCTTGCTTTTGCTGAGGTTGGCTTTGAACTCGCTATCCTCCTGCCTCAGCCTCCTGGCATGCTGGGATTATGGGTGTATGCCTCCGCGCCCCTCTTAAATGTTATCCATATTAATAATTAAGATGGGAATATGAGAATCTGTGATGTAACTATCAGATAGCTCCTGGTGAATCACTGCTGCTGAAATTGGTAGAACGACACAAAAATGTTTGTAAATGGCAGGGTACCCTCATGCTCTCTATCATTAGGACTTTCCATGGAAAGGGGAGGAGATTTCCAGGGATCAGGGTTTCTTTCCTAATTTGGGCATGGTCAGGTCCATCCTGGCTCTGGTGTGTGTGCTCTTTTTCATTATAATGAGCCCAAGGTCATCTGGAATGTCAACTTCACCTCTGGGCCAGATCAAGCCCATCTGGCGCACCCAGCGTGGCTCAGGGTATATATGATAACACGATGGTGGTCAGCAGCTGGGGAGTGAGATAATCAGCATCCAGGCTTTAACTTTTGCCAGCAAGTGGCACAGCTGAGAGGACCACAGGCCATCAGTAATTTGGGAGTGTAGTGTGGTGATACTTGGCTCCCTCAACTCCCATCCCAAGTTCCATCACTCTAAATCTGTGAGGTTGACAGGGAGCCCCGAGGGAGGCCTCATTGAACAACTTGGAAAACTGCTGAGTTGAGGAACTGTGGAAGCTAGGTGGCGCTGGCTGCCATGCCCTGCACAAGATCAGCCCTCTGCATGTCAGAACATGCCCTGGGTCCCAAGGACACAGACGTGAAACCTTTCTAAAGGGCCTAGTAATAGACACAGGGAAACTGATTTGGAACAAAAGAGAAACACAGAAACACCACTGCACTGCTCCCAGACCGTCCAAAGTCACCCATTTCCTTCTGACTTAAGAATGAAGACCTATAAAGCACCATTCGAGTTTATCTATTTTCTAAACGAACTCCTCCTGGTCCTTTGCTTTTCTAATACTCTGTTTGGTCTTTTTGGTTTTGTAATCACCACTGACTTGGAATTCCACAGGAAAACCAGAAGTTCTGAAATAGCCATCGGAAGAGACCTTGGTTTCAGTCCCTTTTCCATTAATGCCTATTTTCCACCAACCACAGAACCTGTACATCTGGAATATTTTCCCAATAGCCCTGGCTTTCATAAACTGCCGTGCCTGTCAGGAAATAAAACTGCTTTGGTAGAAACACCACAATTATAGCTGAGAAGGCAGGGACGCCAAGGCAGCCTGAGACATCCTGGAACACAGGGAGAACAACGTGGGATGTGTCTCTCAGGCAGGTTTCATAGAAGGAGGGCATTCGGGAATTTCTAGCCATATCTTCTCAAATGTCACCTACTTAGTGTGTTATCTTTTTTTTGTCACTGTGACCAAACACCTGAGAAAAATAATTTAAAGGAAGAAAGGTTGATTTTGGCTTATAGTTTCAGAGGTTTCAGCACCTGGTCAGTTGGCTCCTCTGCTGTAGTCCTGAGGTAAGGCAGGACATCATGACAGAGAGGGTGTGGCAGATGGCAGAGAAGAGCTGCTCACCTCATAGCAGCCAGGAAGGTCAGGGCTGGGGGGAGGGCCTGGGACAAGATGTAGTCACCAAGGGCACAGCCCCAAGCATCTACTCCTTCTACAGACTAGATTCTACCTGCTCAATTTCTACCACTACCCAGTACCCAATGCAGCTGTGAATTCCTCAGTGGACGGATCTACTGATGAGGTCAGAGCCCTCAGGAGCCAATCATTTCTCAAAAGCCCCACCACTGAACATTGAGACATTGGGGACCAGGTCTGCAATGCACGAGCCTTTATGGGACATTCCAGTCTAAACCATAATGCTCAGCCTCAGCACAGTAGATATTAATCCTATAAGTAGAAGATGACCACACTTAAGCTGGGTTTTCGTGGTCATAAAACTTTCTACTTTGTGAAAGCTTATACGGAGAGTGTCTTATGGATAGAACATTTAAAATTGTATTTACATACATGTTTAATAGATTCCATTTAGCAAAAATAATACAACTGCATTAAAATGAAAAAAAAATTCATCAGGTTAATATTTCCAGCTGTCCTGAAAGATATGGAGCCTGGGTACACACATCTGTAATCCCGAGGGATTTATTGGTCAAGAAAACGCAGAGCACACTGTTGATTGTTCTGCGGACATATGGGCTGATAAAATGTTGATCATCATGAATTCTTAAATGGAAAAAGACTTCCAGGCTGGCAGACAGGTAATCAAGTTTTTCTTTCATTCATCTCTGAATTCCTAGAGTCTTTGTCATGGTTGGGGCTGGCCCAGGTTAATATTTCTACTCTTGTCCTGTGTCACTCTTTTTTCACTCCTCCCCACCAGCAAAGGTGCCTGCTAGAGAGAATTTCTTTACCTACTAAGATGCACCATTCTCTGTTACCCCTCTTCCATCATTTCCTCTCCCCCACCTAACCACGCACTCACAGACTCTTGTTGCAACCTGGTAGCAGAAAGTGTCAGGAAGAACTTCATGAAAGAAGCAAGGAGTTGAGAATTCCAACTTAACTCCTGTTATAGGAAGACGCTTCAGCCTCATTGAAATAGAAATGGATGCGATAAACTCACAGAGAAGAGAACAGATTAAAAAAATGACAGAGAATGCACCCAGTTGTTGCAAAGAACAACATATTAGTACGTGCTCCATAATGATTACCTATTTATTAGTAGATAACTACACATCTAAGGAGATGTTACAGCATTTGCCTACCAGCCATCTGCCTCAGAATCTATTTGTGTTTCTTCTAGTTAAGTTAGCCAAATGCCACAAGAAACCATGGGCCAATTTTTGTTCTCAGATAATTATGTGCAGCACCCATCCTTTTCCCTATGGGCAGGATTTGGCCCATAGAACTCATCTGCTGCCAATGTTCAAAAAAAAAAAGTCAGGAATTAAATAAACCCATTTCTGTATTCCTAGAGTGGTGTCCATGTGTCCATGAGGTCACAGTCACAGTGACACATTGGCAAGTTCAGGACACTGTTCTGCCATCTTTTGGGTTAGTTTATGTGACCTGTTTTCAACATAACCTCCCTTATTGTGTTTCAAAAACTTTTAGCTCGCCATCCTGATGTCGTAAGTGTTGTTCCATGACAAAGTTCACGTCTATGTCAGTTGCCTTTTTCTTATAATATTCTTTGATGACACCAGATTATACCAGTTCCCTCTTTTCCTTACTTCCATTCATAGGCAAGTCATAAAGTGACAAGGGTTTCTCAACCTCAGCACTATTGACATTTGGGACACATTATTCTTTGTTGTAGGGAGCTGTGTTAGTTCATTTTCTGTTGCTATAATAGAATAGCTGACATGGGTAATTTATAAAGGAAAAAGTTTATTTTGCCTCATGGCCCTGAAGGCTGGGTAGATCAAGACTCCATGTCTGCATCTGGTGAGGGCCTCATGCTGCACACTAACACAACAGATGGCATCATATGACAGAAGCCTATGTGACAGCATTGAGGAGGTACCTGGGGAGGAGAAGAAGGGCAAAGGATTTTACTTGCTTACACCAACCCACTCTCCCAGGCACAAATTCACTCACGCACAAGCTAATCCAGCCTTGCAGGAAAGACATTAGTCCCTGTCAAAGACCACACTCCCCAACACCACTATATTGGTAACCAACTTTTAATTTTTTATTGGAAACAAACCACGTGGAAATAAAAGCAGAGGCTGCCCTATGGGATGTAGGACCTTTACTAACATGTCAGGCCTTGGCCAGTAGTTGCTAGTAGAACATCTTCCTCCCTGTTGTGCATTGAATCTGGGAAGTCCCCCAAAGGCTCATGTGTTGAAGGCCTGGTCTCAAATGCAGTGATTTTCAGAGCTGGGGCTTTGGGGAAATGGTCAGCTCATGGAGGTTCTGATCTTATCAGTGGATTAATTCATGAATATCTGAATCAACTACTGGGAGATGGAGAAAACTATAGGCAGGTAGACATGGTTGGAGGAAGTAGTTCACTGGGGTGTGCCCTTGGAAATGTATCTTTTCCACCCAGCTCTGATTCCTGAATGCCATGATATTCTGGCTCATTTTAGGCCCATGGTAATAGAGGTGGCCAACCATGAGCTGAAACTTCTGAAACTTTGAACCAAATTAAATCTTTCCACCTTTAAGATGTCAGGTATTTGGGTCACAATGATGAACATGTGATTAATATACTCCCCCATCAAAAAATGATCTCTAGACATGGACAAATGTTGGAGGGGAGGAGTTGGATTTATGTTGAGAGCCACTGATTTAGATATATGATTTCTCTGTATAAAACTGGTAGATATCATTTCTTAATATTTCTTCTTCAAAGATAAAATAGATCTCACCCAAAGCGGTGTATTCTCCCGTCTCTGCAACAGTTTTCTGTTGTAAGGTGAAAAGCAGGGACACAGAATCGTGGGCTTGGGATTGCACTTCAGCAACAATCTGACTTGCTCCTGAGGCTCTCCTTACATGGATATGCAGATAACAACTCTGAGATCTGCTATTGCAACTGGATTGTTTTCTCCATTACTTATGGCTGTGAGTTGGAAGTGGCACAGATGGGAAGAAAGCAAAATCGCAGATTGGAAAGAGGAAGGCCAAGCCAGATGCTGGTGGTTGGATATTTACAAGTACAGTTAGTGAATCAGGGTTCAAGTCATATCAACTGCCCTCTGAATGGTCTGAAATGTTCTTCAGCAATAACAATATATAGGCATTTCATAGTTGATTCTAAGGACTTCCTTCTGCCTGCCCAAAATCATGCAGCAAAAAATACAGTTATGGGGGCCAGACATTGTAGGGAGGAAGAAACAGGCAGCTGTCAGTCAATGGGTATGAAAGTTCAGTTATGCAATTTAAGTCCTAGAGAGCTGCCGTACGACATTGTAACTATGGACAATAGTGAAATATGAACCTGAAAATCTGTTGAGAGGGTAGATCTCATGTTAAGGGCTCTTAGCACCATAAAATAAAATAAATAGTATTGTGAAGTTTTGAAGGGGAAAAAAAACCCCACAAAAACCTTTAGGAAGAGAGATCTGTTTCTTCCCACCTCCAGGTTTTTCTGACCAAGTGACTTTGGAAGACGGGGCTCTGTTTCTTTGGGTGTGCGCTGGTCTGTTTCCTCACAGCCGCTCCTCGTGAGCCTGGAGTGAGGTGGGTAAGGAAGGAAGCTCATGGAGAAAGCCCTGGAGCTGGGACAGATTGTTGATTGGGCATCAGTCAGTACTCTCATATACTGCTTATAGTAAACCTGTGCTTATTTCTAATTTACAGGTAAGAAAACTGAGGTGAGACAAGTTAGTAGATGTGCCTTGGGTGAGAGCAGCAAGCGGCCAGGCTGACACTGCACTCTCCTACTGTGAGGCCCTAGAACTCATTCCTTCCTCACTACGCCATGATGCCTCTGGAAGGGAGGATATGCCTGTCACCTCGGCTTCTCATCTCCTGCTGATGAGAGCATTGCAGGTAGGCATCTTCTTTGTGAGATGTGAAATGTCCAGCCAATACATTAGGATGACACATCACATCACTGCCCAAACATTTGTATGTATTGATTACCATCTGGCAGTGGAAAATGATATGTGATTGCCAAAGATTCATTTTTTGTTGTTGTTGCTTGCTACTCAAACACATAATTCCTAACAAAGAAACGGCTGATTAAAGTGTACCAGTCACACAAAGTATGTCCAGATATGTTATTTTCTATTTAAAGAGAAATTAAAAACATTATGTGTGGTTCCAGAATTTTGTTTTACAAACATTTCTGAACCTCATAGCGGCTCTAGAATGTGTCATGAAAATTAATTGACGTGAGCAGAGTGAAGTCTGCTGAAGACTTGGTGACATATGGAATTTGTCTCGTTATGTTTCTTGTTGATAGGTTGACCTCAGATTTGTGAAAGCCTTGTTCCCAAACTACAGACCAGACACTCCGTCTTTTAGGGTATGCTAACACAGTCGTCCACACAGCCTCAGCAGCCCATGGGTGCTACCAAATCATGCCCTGTGACATCTCAGTTACCTTCATCCCTGACCTCCAAACTCCTTAGTGATGGTGGTCCATCTCTCTCACCAGTGCCTTCCTGATGACCTAAGCAAATGGTGCCTGTGTTCTCTGGGTTTTCCATGGAATATGTTTCTCTGGTGGGTATCCTGGATTCACATAATTTGTCCATCACAGCCTGGTTATCTCTCTCAACCTCTTTGTTTCTTCTTCTACCACCTGCCAGCACAACTCAGGCATTTCCAGATTGCTGAAAGCTAACCACCTTTTTTTTTCTCTAGGTTTGTAAGAGCCACACCAGTCACAAATTTGTCCCATCTCCTCAGTTCCTGGCTAGAATGGTAAATTCTGTTAAGAATCTTGCTTATCCAGGCTTCTATTGCAGCACCCTTGATGAAGCATCCTCAAATTCATATCCCAGGAGAATTCCCCTGACTCCTTCTGCTCTTAGAGAGAGAGAGAGAGTTCTTTCAGTAGATGATTTCTTTCCTGCCCTTTTCAAGTCCAGCATGTCCCTAGCTGGGTTAGGTTGAGATTAATCCTAGTTAGCCGGCTAGAAAAAGAGTATTTCGGGAGGAACACTGTCAACCTCTTCTCTGTAAAGTTTCCACAATTTTCCAACAATCTTAGGATGCAGGTATTATTTCCATTTAAGAAATTAAGATCTTGAGGCTTTGAGGGCTTAAATTACTGGCCAAAGATCCCATCACTACTAAATGGTGGATGCACAGAGCAGGATGCTGGGTTGGGGTGGGGGATAGGAGCAGGAGTTTCTTCTACTAAAGAAGGCATTGATGTGGTTTGGGAAAAGTCTGGTTTTGGTCAACACGAGGAAATTGAAGGAGTTTGTGAATAAGAAGGTGCAATTTAGTGGTAACAGTGAACTTCCAGATGATGCAGTGGAAAGGAGAGACTATGGAGCATGGGGTAGGGCTGGAATCGTCCAATAATTGAATAGGAACAAGAGAATGGAAAGAGCCCTTTGCAAGAAAGGGTTTGAAAATCGAGAGTTTAGAAAAACTTTTTTTCTTTTGACATTATTTTGCAGTTGTAGAGGAACTCTAGTGCAGAATATAAAACAATAGAAAAATCAAGTTACAGCATGCATTGGTTATCTATTGTTATATAATAAATCATCTCCAAACTTAGTGGCTTAAAACAAGAACACATGTTTTTTTGCTGTCTCTGTGGATGAGGACTCTGGGAATGATGCAGCTGGGTCCTCCAGCTCAGAGATTCTCACAAGGCTGCAATCAAGGTGTTTGCCAGGGTTGTGGTCATCTCCAGGCTTAACTGCAGCAGGATCTGCTTCCAAGTTTACTCACAAGGCTGTTGTCAGAATCTGGTTCCTGGCAGGCTGTGAGACTCAGGGCTTTTGTTCCTTGTCTCTTCGCCTCTATAGAGGGTAGTTCTCAACAAAGTGGCTGGCTTTACTAGTATGCAAGTGAGAAAGAGCAATAGAATCGCACCCTGAGGAAGTTACATTGCTAAGATAATTTAATGGTAAAATAAGAGTTTCCTCAACAAGTGGTTCTGAGTCAATGGCTATCCACCAGCAAGAGGAGAAAGGTGGATCCCTATCGAAGGCCATACTCAAAAATTACCCTGAAATGGAAGGCTTAAAATTATTCACCTATGAGTAGAAAGCAAAAGAGTAAGTCTTGGTGACATTGAATTAGGCCATGGCTCCTTAGACATGCCACCAGAAGCACAAGCAACAATTCATCAAAATCGAAAACTTTTGTATTTCAAAGGATACTACCAGTGGAAAGAGAACTCACAGACAGGGAGAAAACTTTTGGAAATCACATATCTGACAATGAAATCATATCCAAAATACGTAAAGAACTCTTGCAACTCAATAAAAAGACAAAGAACCCAATTTAAATTCAGGCAAAAAAAAATATTCAAACAGACATTTGTCTCAGGAAGATATGCAAATGGTCAAACAGCAGACAGAAAGCTCCTCAACTCATTATTCATCAGAAAGATGAAAACCACCACCACGATCAACTGCCATTTTATAACTACCAGGACAAACCACTGTAATGAAAAGGAGGATGAAGTGTATGGTTGGAGAAATTGGATGTTTATACCTGTTAGGTGGGAATGCAAAATGACATATCTGTTTTGGCAAATAGTTTGGGAATTTGTACAAAAGTTAAACATAGATTTATCCTAGGGCCTACTAGTTCCACTCTCCAGTATATACCAAAGAGAACTCAGAACATATATCCACATAACACATTGTACAAGAATATCCATAGCAGCATTATTAAAGCCAAAAATGTGAAATAAGAAACCCCAAACATCTATCAGCTGATAAATGATCAAACAAAATGTTTACATTGTATATAACCTTGGACTATTATTTGGCTATAAAAAGGAATGAAGCACTGATACAAACTCTGATGGGGAGAAACTTTGAAAACATGCTCAGTAAGAGGACCCAGACCAAAACCCAGCACGGAGGGTTCTAACTCTTTATACAAAATGTTCAGAACATGCAAATCCTCACGGGAAGTAGATGAGTGGTGGGCGGAGCTGAGTGTAGTTAGGGAAGAGAGATATCTGTTAATGTCTACAGAGTTATTTTTTTTTTTTTTTTTTTTTGAGGTGAAGAAAATGCTGAACAATTAAATAGGGGTAATCACTGCACAGCTTTGCCAATATACTAAAAACCACTGAATCTTGCCCCTGATAGGGTCTATTTGATGATACATGAATTATACAGTAAAGATGTTGTTTAAAAATTAAAAAAAAATAACCTTCTCCCATGATTTCACCTCTTCTGAGTCTTAAAATTTAGTAAAACAGTCTGGATTATGATGTAGAAGCTCAAGCACCAACTCTGACCAATTTAACTTTTAGCCACGGCTTTCCTTTACAGGTTTTTGAGTTGTTATATGATGCCCTGGTGAATGTGTCTGACTCACTCCAAGGAAACCCATCGCATCAACCTGATGGTGTATCATTTAAAGGACTGCAGAGTTCCATTCAGCATGAACACATGGGCCAGGAAGGAAAAAAAAAAATCTATCCTTCATTGTTTCAGCGTTTCAAGTTTTCATTAGCATTTTATCCCTAAAGATAAGTAATCTAGCAAATGTAATTAGATGAGATGATGACACTTGTCACATACAATCGCAGTGAAATTCAAGTTCTAACACTCCACCCCCTGAATTCTCAATCCTTTTTTTAAAAGTGGAAATAATCATTTCCTAGGCACAGGATCAGATGTGTTTCATATATTTTAAAGCTTAAGATACATAATGACAAAAATTAAAAATGCCCCTAAAGAGGAAATTACAGCACATGACAGCTTATTTTTTAATTTGGTAATTTTCTGCTAAGTTCAGAGCAGCTGGGGAGAGTAGCAAGTAACAAAATAAGACAGATTTATGGAGCCCACACATGGCAATATTTTTGTGTAAAATTAGTCAAAATCATTATACTTGTAGATGAAGAAATGGATTCCAGCAAACTTGCGTTTTTTAAAAGAGCAATCACATTTGGTCTAAGTGAACTGGAAGAAGTGAGCAATTTATTGGATTAGTTGATCACCAGCATTGTAACTCATAATAAAATTTGAGGAAATCTGCCAAACACTGACTCTCAGAAGATTAGGATAATAATACATTGATTTTCAATAAGTAGAATTCAACCCATATTGCAGTCTGACTCCCTATCCAAGGAACTGAAGGGAAATGAGCCATTAGAAGAATTTTCCACTGAACTTTCTTTGTTTTGCCTTTATGTACTACTAAAATATTTTGTTAAAGGATGAGGCAGATATTAATGTGCTCCATTTTAAGAAAACCCAGTGTATAATACTTTAATTTTAAAACATAACAGAGACAAATGGCTGATTCTAAGATGGTTATGAGACAAACCTATAATACCTTATGCCATAAAGTAATATATACTTTGAGTCTTGCCCTAAGAACTCAAAATCCAGCTTAAAGAGGCTACTACTAGCCAAATCTAGGACAATATGAGAATCAAAGTAATTAAGACAATAGTAACTGACAAACCCACTGGAAACAATAATAAATAGATAGATAGATAAAAATAAATATAAGGGAAGAGAGGTCTCTTGCTAATACAATACTGAGGGCTAATTGGTAAGTTTGGGGGGGAGTACCAGAGTTTGTAGCTTACCATTTTGCAATCTTCACCACATAGAATGAATCAGGGAACAGTAATCATTGGATTCTAAATATTAGAAGAAATTTTAATAAGGAACAGGATATTTATATGGGCTTAGTGTCTTCCCATCCTTATCTGATAGAAAGAAGATTAAAATACACAATTATTATGCAGTGAGAATCAGATCACACATCATTTGCACCTTGAATGGGAATCCCAATTACCATCACCCTTGAGGGGCAGATGGACACTGTGTACCTCCAGGTTTGGTAGTCTCAGGTGGACCAAATCATATATATGGTTTTCTAGCCAAGAATACGTAACTTCAATATAATCAGGAGGAAATACCAGGTAAACAGCAAAGAGCCATTTCTATTAAACCAAAGGGAGACTATATTTTTCCAAGACATCAATGTCATAAAAAACAGAGAGACAGTGCAAATATTTTAAATTCAAAGAAGCCAAAGATAAAAGTGTTGAAGTGGTTATGGAGAAAAGGGGACCCTTGCATTCTTTTGGTGGGAATGTAAATTAGTGTAGCCATTGTGGAAAGAAGTGTGGAGGTTCCTCAAAAAATTAAGATAGAACTAGCATAGGATCCAGCAATTTCGTTTTGGGTATATGTCTAAAGGAAATTAAATCAGTATGTTTAAGAGACATCTGTATTCCTGTATTTATTTCAGATTTATCCACAATTGCCAAGATATGGGACAAACCTAAGTGTCAGTCAGTAGATGAGTAGATGAAAATCCATGTTATATATATACGGTTAAATTGTGTGTAATGTATGCTACTCAGTTTTATAAAAGAAGGAAAGCTTGTCAACATGGATGGACCTGGAGGATATTATGTTAAGAGAAGACAGGCACAGAAACACAAATACCACATGATGTCACTTATATGTGACTTCTAAAAAGTCAAATTCTTGGACGAGAGTAAAACAATTGCTACCAAGAACTGGGGAGGAAGGAGGATTTGGGACATGTTAGTCAAAGGACATAAAGTTTCAGTTAGAATGAATAAGTTCAAGAGATCTATTCTACAATATGGTGACAAAAGTCAATAACAATGAAAAAACAATGAAAAGACAAAGAAACATGACAAATAAATATGACGCCTGGCCTTAGACTGGACTTACATGACACCATTGGGTCAATTGACAAAACTGAAATACGAAGCATAGTTTAGAGAAAAATATTCGTGGATATTAAATTTTTCATGGTAGATATTCAAATATTCAGATATTCAAATAGTCTTTGAAAGAATATTCCTACTCTCAGGAAATATACACTCAAGTATCTATAGGTAAAAAGCCATGATATACTTAATGTATCATCATATTAGTCAAGAAAAAAATTTAGATCTAGCTAGCTAGTTAGATATATAGAGTAAATACTATTAACAGTAGAAAAAATGGGGTGAAATTTTAAGGATAGATAAATCCGAGTTAATGGCCTATGGGTATTTTCACATTATTTTTGTCCCCAGAATTTATTTGTAAATTTGAAATTATTTTCAAATAAAAAGTTAAAACATATCATCCATCCGAGGCATTTCTGTTTCTGTTGGCAAGGGATTGCTTGCTGTGAAGAACCCAGTGGGGGGCTCCTACTGTGGAAATCTATCAGTGCTTCTGAAATACCCTGACTCCGCAAATGAAATTTGGATCTGAGTCAGAGATGGAAAGGCAAATTTCTCTTCAGGATTATCTGGTAGCAAGAAGGACAGACCATGTCAGCCAAAGGGAAATTCATTAGAAGAACCAAGGAAACTTCGTGAAACCCAACAGTGGGGAGTGCGAGGGACCTCATGGGAACTCCAACAACAGCAGGCGCTTCTCTGTCTCTGTTTCTGTCTCTCCCATCTAGTCAGCTCTGGTCCGAATTAGAGGGTCACCAAGTGGAAACATGAAGCAACTTCTTTAGCAAAATTTATGTAGGCATGTCCAAATAAGAAGGCACAGACCGGACCGTGGTGTCACATGTCTATATCCAGGGCTTCAGAGGTTGAGGCAGGAGGATCACAAGTTCAAAGTTAGCCTCAGCAACTTAGCGAGTCCTTGTCTGGGAAAAAAAAAAAAAGGCTGGGGATAATTTGGCAACTGGGTTCAATGGTTAAACACCCCTGGGTTCAATCTCTGTTATCAAAAAAAATAAATAAATAAATAAATATTTTTTAAAAAGGGAGAAGGCAGCAGAGGCTGGGCAGGCCTTCCAAATGTTTTATTTTTTATGTTAAAATTACAAGACAACTGACCATTGCTCTTTGACCACTAACACAATTAATTGGAATAAATCTATAATGAATAATTTGTTTTAAGGAAGACATAAGATTACAAAACATTAATTTGAGTGGCAATCTGTTTAGATTTTCCTTTCATAGGCATCACATTGGTGAGTGGATATTAGAGAAATAAAATGCAGGGTGAAGGCAGGACATAGTTTAGATGCTATTGCCATAGTTTAAGCAAGACATGGTGACGTGGACCAGGAGCACAATAGCAGTGGAGGGGGAGAGAAGCCAGTAGATGAGGGAATCTTTAAGGGCCACAGTTGCCAAGCCTTGGGTTTGGACTGAAGGCAAATGGTGGAGGTAGAAGAAGTTTCCAGGGATACCTCCAGGTTCCCAGTGGAGCCATTTGTGGAGACTGAAAACCTCAAAGGAGGAGGAATTTGGGGGAAGGAAGGTCACGAATTTAATATAGTCTTTTTTATTTTTATTTTTTAAATTGAGAAACCAGTTGAGACACAAATGGAACCCTCGAATAACTAGATATATGGGTTTGGGACTTGGAACCCTCAACTGATGTAAAGAAACAGTCCTGAGAAAGGTTGATACTCTGGCGTTTGAAGCCATGGGAATTTATGCACTGACTTCATAAACGGAAAGAGGAAGATGAGATGAGGCATTTGAGTCAAACCCGGAAGAACTCCAAACTTTAAGGGCTAGATGGAGAGGGAAGATCGGCAGTTAGAGGCTGACATGAAAGGGCTTGAGATGGAGGCAGGAAATGGGGAGGGTCTCATGTCATGGAAACCACTGGAGGATTCCAAAGAGGAGTCAGTGGTCGCCCTTACCATGTGGTGATGATGGTCAGGGTAGAAGGGGCAAGCATCATTCTGGCCCCCTTTTTGCAAATGCGAGATCTGTTAAGCTTAAATGACCCTCTCAAGATCATGGAGGTAGTAGACGTTGCAGTTGGAATCTGACTCTAAAGCCTATGCTTCTAAGCACTGCCTCATTCACTTAGTCCAGAAATATTTATTTCATAGCAACTACACATAACGGAAATCAGAGACGTGTGAGGCATGCCACCGATATGACCTAGAACCCATGCAATTTGTTTCTTTCAATTCTATCGGTTACAGATGAGAGGGTGCAATTGGTAGGTGCATTAGTCAGCTTCCCATCTCTGTAACAAATTCCTGAGATGATGACCATATAAAGAAAAAGGATTTATTTGGCTCCCAGTTTTGGAAGATGAAACCATTCAGAGCATTGAGAGAATCCAGTTCCTTGCTGCTCTAGTACAGAGGTCCCCATTTCCTTGCTGGCTGACAGCTAGGGTCCCTGCTCAGCTTCTAGAGGCTTCCTGCAGCTCTCTGTCATGGGCTTTCTCCCAGACCTCTCATAACACTTCAGCCGACTCCATTTAAAAGCGGCCGCAGGACCCTTTGCACAGAATTCCCCACAAGCTTCAAATCTCCCTGACTTCTGTTGGGCTACCAATAAGGGAAACCCCTCTGCTTTTGAAGTGCTCTAACTAGAGGATCTTCCTCTTGCTGTCTAACTTCCCATCATGTTCCCATGTCTCATGTTCTACCTAAACTCAAGGACCAAAGGATTGGATCAGAAAAAGAGGGAGGGTCAGTCCTAGAATTCTGTCCATCACACAATCACACAGACCTAAAGCCCTTGATGCTTCCTTCCATCCGAGCTCTCTGTTCTCCCTGGTAAAAATTTCTTTTTTGGAGAGAGACAAGGAGGCCTGTGGTGGGTGAGCCATTCATGGACTTGATAATAACATTGTGGGCATTCTCAGAAAAAACAACAACAAAAAAGTGGTCGTCTCCTTTCTCCCAGTTAGTGGAAACATCTCAGAGGATGCCACAGCAAAGAGGATCCATTCTGCTTCTCCAAGACACCACAGCTGGGAAGCTGAGCTGCCTTTCTGGGAGGAGGCACGGCTCTGGTCTGCAGGAGAGGCCACCCAGGAGCAATCTGAAGAAACCGTGCAATGCCACGGTGGTGGCATCAGATTCTACCACAGCTGCTTTGTTGCCTCTCCCAGCGAGATCAAGACAGACTGCTGTCCAGAGCGCGAGCGACTCCTCGTCCAGGAGGCTGGTGATTAAGGGGGAAATAATGCTGTGCCGATGAGCATCCTCAGGGGACTTACTGCCCAACCTCCTGGCGAGCTTTCAGCTTGCTGCTTTTCGAGTCGTACCAAGATGTCCTTTCTTTGGAGAAAGCAGAAGGAGACACAGGGACATGGACAATGCAATTGAGAGGGCTGCCAGCTTCGGAGAGTCTGGGGCCCAGACTCTTGGCTCTCAGGGTGACAAAGCCTTTAAAAGTCCAGGGAAGCGGGAGTGAAGATGAATGGAGAGCCCGTGACAGGCGGGCCGTGAGCTGCGAAATTGCAAACAGACTTGGCACGCCGGCTCAGAAGCCCAACGGAATCTGCACAGCGCTTGGTGTGATAAGTCATGGGACAGCAGGCGCTGGCCTCGCTGGAATGGGCCTTGGCAATCAAAAAATCACCATCTGCCTTTTTCTGGCGATTTCAGAGCCCCAGGGAGAGACTCTGTTGTTGTGTCTGTGTTGTGCGCCTCTTTTGTCGCACAGGGAATCATGCAGCTGAATCCCGGCTGTCTTGAAGCACTGGAGAACACAGAGAGACCTCCACAGGGAGGGCGCTGGGATAAGAGGGCGTGGATGCTGCCAGGCCCAGGTTCAAAGGCACATCCTGCCCCCTGGGCTCTGGGTGATCATTCTGCTTTTCCTGTGTTGTCCTCAATCGGCTTCCCCGAGCCCCTGCTCCTCATCTGCAAAACAGGAGTATGGGTGGCAATAATGTGTACAAAGCTAAGAAAAGAAACTGGCCTACAGTAAGTGTTCAGTAAATGGTAGGATTTCGGAGGACCTGGGGGCTCCTACTGGACAGCTGTTCCTCCCATTTTCTTCAGGACTGGCAGAGCCTGTCTCCCAATACATGCAATGAAATGGCAAAAGGCTTATTTTCCTAGTTTTTCTTATGCTGGACACGGCCATGTGACCTGGTCCTGGTGCGGATCTGCTAGAGTCACTTTGAAATATTAAGGAGAGACATCTGCAGAAGAAAGAATGGAAAGAAGGAAGAAAGCTCAATGACCTGTGGCATTGCAGAACGGAGGAGTGAATCCTGGAACTCCCTGCCCGTATTGGTCAGGCTTGTCTGACATACGCTCAAGAAACAAGCAAGCCCCAAATTTTAGTGGCTTATAAAAGCAAAAAGTTGTTTTTATTTATTTATTTTTTGCTCACATTATATGGATGGTGTGGATTGGATAGGGGATGTCCCTTTGCTTTGGAATCCAGGTAAATAGAACAACGACATCCTAAGCATTCTAGGTTTAAGGAATTGGAATGTAGTATGACATATAAGTTGTGTTGGAAGATCAATAATACCTCTAGGCTCTCTATAATAAACTTGCTTTCTTATTTCCAGTTTTTTTTTTTTTTTTTACAAACAATTGAATCTATTGCTAGACTGACTTCTCCAAAGTCCCTCTTTTCACTTTTATTAGATAGTTGTGGTTGTAGCAATACTGGGTAATGAACATCTCCCAACTTCATTGGCTTACAATCATAAATGTGCTTCTCACTCAGAAGTCTGTGGGTCCGTAGTGGGTTTGTGGGAATCAGCTAAGACTGCCGATGCTTGACTCCACAGGTGTACTGAATTCAGGTCTTCTCTAGGTAGCATCTTTTTGGATGAATCGTTACCTGGTTTATGTTTCTCTCATGTCTAAATAACAAGATGCAAGTAAACAAATCCATGAAGGCACATTGACATCTCTGCTGATGTTAATGGAGTTCACATTTCATTGGTCAAGGCAAGTCACAGGGTCAACCCAAAGTAACAATGACAGAGGTGAATATGCTGTCTTTTCTCCTGGGAATGACTGCAAAGTCATGTGGAAAAGGAAATGAGCATAAATTTTCATACAAAGAGGAAGTAAGGCTTGAGAACAAAACTCTAGTTTATCATACACATGCCAGTCAATATCAATCTCTTCCTGACAAAATAAAGTTTAAGGTCCTAAGTTGGACATGTGATAGGACTTCTATAACCTGGCCTTTTATAGTTTTATTTGTATTTGTTATCAATGAAATATCTGTTTCTAAGGCTACCTGTCCAGGTTTTGTGCTTGTGGAATATGCTAGGAATTTCCAATTAAAGCATCACTGATACAGATGAATAATTTTGTATTATTGAAGAAAACTATGAAGTCATGATGAAGGTTAAATGACTTGGCATTTAAACTTTTACTTCTGATGATGGCCTTTTACTTCTTTTTCATCTTTTTCTACTGTTCCTCTTTATTCAAATATAATTGGTCTATTTTATTCATCTCTAGTTATCCATGAGTGATCATATCATTTGTTACTATTGCTGATTATATTCTTCCATTGGGAAAAGTAATACCCTTCCATACTCTACCTAAAACCTAAGATGACCTCCTGTACTTTTGGACTCTTTATGATTGTACACCATAGCACTTATTTCAACTACTTGGGGTTTAGCAATTGAAAATTTGGATATGTGGTTCTTTTTATCTCTTCTAGAAGCATACAAAATAAGATGAGCAATTGAAATTGAAATTCTTGGTTTTACTGTAGAGGAATATGTACAGGCATGCAAGCTAGTGAAAAATAAAAATCCACGTGGAAAGGACATGGAATGAAATTTTAATAGAAGGACGAAAAAGAATTGACAAAAACCCTCCAATCTACCATCCACATGTCAGTCAACTGATCATGACTGTCGATGGCTCTCTGATAAAACAAAATTCCCAAATCGGTGATGTGATAGACCTTCCTTGAGATATGATTTTTACCGACAGAACCTCCTTTTTCATTAGTCATGGGCACTTGGAGTCAGATAATTCAAAATAAAACCAAGAGTAAGCCTCTCAGGACCTTGAGGAATTTAACTGACTGCATGTCATTTGGTTGAACAGGAACCTGTTCACAAAAATAAAATTAATACACGAGGCTAATATAAGAAAGAGAAACACCTTCTCCCACCACAGAATTTACTATTTAAGTTTCAGGAAATTCCTAACACCCAGAGCATACAAAAAATGATAAATATGTCAAAAATGAATGAATGAATGAATGAATGAATAAATAAATAAATAAAAAGAAGGGACAGGGTTCAGAAAATGTTAATCCATTTCTGCTACTTTTACCCTTATAATAGAAACCTTTGCCGTGGGAGGAGTCTTTCCATCTTCTACTTTGAAAACTCAGTGTCTAGAAACATGAAGCTCCAAGGAGAGGCTCTGGCAATCTTGTCTGCGTCCAGCATCAATTGGTCAGAATTCAAATGCTTAAAATTACAAAGACTGGGCCTAGTCTCTATTGGCAAGGGGAGCAGCATTCGACAGAGAGAGTTGAAGTTAGCCCAGGGCAGCTGTCTTTGATAAGGAAGAGAATGTTGTTAAACGCTGCAGTATTGCTTAACCCTCAAGCAATTTGTGTTAGTCAGGGTTCTCCAGAGAAGCAGAGCCATAAGATATGTGCATGTCTCCTTCGTGTGTGTGTGTGTGTGTGTGTGTACACAGTCATCCCTTGATGTTCTTGGGGGATTAGTTCCAGGACCCCTACAGAGAGCAAAATCTTGCTCAACATCCTTACATAAAGTGGTGTAGTATTTGCATGCAATCTATGTACTTCTTCTTGTATGTGTTACCACCATATTATTTATAGTACCCATACAATGTAAAAGCTCCGTAAATAGTTGTAATACTATACATTGTAGGAAATAATGGTAAGAATAAAAGGTCTGCACATATTCAATACAGATGCGTGCAGGGTTTCTATTCTTGCGACTAAAAGGCTCAAGGGTCACTCCAGTTAAACTGGGCTAACAGGGCTGCCCAAAATAACCACACAAGAGACACAAATACTTTTTTCTTTGGGGTCGCTGTGACGGCTTCTCTGACCTTAAGGGTCGCAGGAAGAGAGAGAGAGAGAGAGCACCGCGCTGACCCCTTTCATTGAGGAGAAGCTATTCAAATGAGGCAAGGGGTCAGGTTTCAGGGGGCTGAGTCTATCCTCATGATGTCCACTGTCAGCAGGTGACTGATACCTGGGTAGGCCACACCCAAGGGCACAGTAAGAGAAAGGGACAGACACACACAAGGCACTTCCATGGAAGATTCTATCCTAAACAGGGCAAGGAGTTATATTACAAAGGAACAGGTGAGCATAGCTTCACCTATGGGGCTGTAGCAAGACACACCCATGCACAAGACACCGACCCTCGAACCCAAGAAGGGTGGGGAAAGCTCTGCTACATTTCTGCGACTGAGTGCCTCAGCACCCAGTCAGGGAGTGTGACTCAGTCACGTGTAAGGTTAGTCTCCCACAGGTGCAATTTAAAAAAATATATATTTTATTTTGATTTATCTCCAAGATATCTTTTATCAGAGTCTCTGTGTTCTCTTCAGAGCTTGTGCTTCATTGTTTCTGTGCCACATTGGGGCACAGGCAGCTTTGCCAAGGCTGGGACACTGTCTGCCTGGGGTCTAACATTCCCAGAGCATTTGATGCCATCCACTCTGTGGTCTTGCTCTGTGATGAGCAGTGCTTGTGTCCAGGCACATGGGACTGTCTGATGGCCTAAGAGTGGACATAGGCTCCATTTGGTTGAATTTCCCTTCTCTCTTCTTAATCACACAGCTTCCCTATCTATGCCCACTAGATGGAGGACCTCTAGCATCCTTTCATGGGGGTTCCAAGCTTTGGGAAAATACAAAGCAACCAGAAAATATCTGCTTGTAAGAGAGATCCAACCAAAAAGACTTGGGGAACTTTTATAGATTTTTCCTTCTGGGCCTCATGCTGGAGGAGTTCAATTGAACAGGACTTGAGATGAAACCCAGGAGTCTGTATTTGCAGAATACACTAGGAATTTCCAATTAAAGCATCACTGATACAGATGAATAATTCTGTTTTATGGAAGAAAACTATGAGATCGTGATGAATGTTAAATGACTTGGCAAAGATGTAGCTGATGATGGAGATGACCAGAGGATCCAGGTTTTTTAAAATCACTTTTTATAAATATATTGTTATTTTATTGGGTATAAGGGTGAAAAGTAACTTTTGCCTTTCATCTCTCAACTTTCCATTTTTGTCCCCAAGAACTAATCACAAATTGTATTTCTTAGATATTCTTTCAGACAACTTACATATAAATAGAGAAAATGCACACACATTTTCCTATTTTACATATGATCTTATGCATAAGTTGTTGTTTTTTTCCCATTCAAAATATCTTCAAATTGTCACTTATGGTTCTATTTCATTTTCTACATAGTTCCTCTTTTAAGGAATGAAAGCATTTGATAAAATAAATTTTACTCCTCTAACTGATGTTTTCCCAATATAGACTGGCTTTCAAATATAGTTTTGCTTGTATTTGTTATCAATGAAATATCTGTTTCTAAGGCTGCCTGTTCAGGTTTTGTTTCCTCAATTTTTAGCTTTCTATTTTGGATTAATTTTATTTTTTAGATTTGTCATGATGGGAATTGAACCTAGGGCCTCTTGCACGTTGGGCAAATACTCTACCACTGAGCCACATCCCCAGCACTGGAGCTAATTTTAGCTTTATAGAAAAGTTTCAACAATAATACAGAACTTCCACATATATATTTCACTTAATGTTAACATCTTATATATTTATAATTCATTGATTAAGGCCAGAAAATTAACATCAGTGCAAAACTTTGAGATACCAAGACAGAGCATTTTCAATTTTTACCAGTTTTTCCACTTTTTCTATTTTCTGTTCCAGGATTTTATTCTGTATCTCACGTTGCATTTAGTTGTAATTTTTCTTTATTCTCCTCCAATTTAGAACAATTTCTGTTATTCTACTTGTCTTTCATGATTTTGACATTTTGAAGTATACTGATCAGTCATTTGGTAGAATTTTCCTCCATTTGGGCTTGCCTGGTGTTCCCTTGTGTTTGGAGTAAAAGTTATTCATTTTTGGTTAAAAAAAAACACAGAAATGATATTATCTTCGAAGTGCATTTCATTAAGAGGCTCATGATGTTGACTTGTCTTGCTTCTGGCTTCTTGATCACTTGGGTTAAAAAGATGGTGTCTGCTGGGTTTACACACTGCAAACTTACCACCTTACTTTTTATAGTTTATAAAATATATTGAAAAGAGAGACTGCGATACCACGTAAATTCTGTTGGTCTTCAAACTTTTGCCCATGGATGGAATTTAACGCTCATTGGCTTTGCAAAGTTTTTTTTTTTTAGCAGATTCGTCTTCAGGGTGAAATAGATCCTAATAACCCATTTCTCAGGCTATATTTAATATACTTTATTACATAATTTTTAGTGACAGCTATGTTCAAGATACCACAAACTATCTTTTCCTTTGAATGGGGAAATTTACTGAGACTACCTAAGAAAAAAATATTAAAAAATGATAGCAAACATGTTTTTAGTGCTTTCTAGAGACACGGTACTGAGCATGATACATTATCTTTGCATTTCAAGATCATAGTAATCCTGTTGGTAATTACAATGAACCCCACATGACAGGTGAAGAATTTGAAGCACAAAGGAGAAAATTCCCTAAGTTTACCTGCCACAGCATTGCATGGTGAAGGGGAGCCTGACTTCTTTGACCCCAGAGCCTGGTAGCTTTAATCCCAGGCAGATTTTTGTTCTGCCATTTTTTATTGCTTATGGGAATCAGTGTCATAGATTTATTATGAAAATATTGTTTGCAATTGATTTTAGCAGCATATTATATTGCTATAATAAATATGGCCATAGAAAAACCTTTCCTTTGGCTTCCGAGGAGCCCTCAATATTTCATTTTCTTCTTGTAAATATGGTTTCTGTCTAGCTAATGCTGTGTCCAACTGTGTTAGCTATTTTTGAATATTCTGGCACTTTCTCCTTATTAAATACTGATGCATGCACCTTGAGGATGACATCTGTCAAAACAAAAGTCACCAGTCATTTAATGTCCATGGAATCCTGCTAGCTTGGCACAAGTTGGCATACCTGTACAATTCTTGCCATGGGAGGTGTCAGAGAACCCTGTGGGGGACTCTTCTATCACCCAAAGGAGGAAGACACAGAGGACCTAGGAAGGTATGCTAGTTAGTGCTAGGATTTGGATAGGGCTTGAGTGTGTCTCCCAAAGTTTCCTGAATTGAAACTTGGTCCTCAGTGGAGCAATGATGGGAAGTCAGCTCTTTAAGAGGGAGGACATAGCAAGAGGTCCTAAGGTCAATGGGAAGGGACAGTGGCACCCCAGTCTCTGTGGCTTCCTGTTTGAAGATTTGCTCTTTCGCTCCCATACATGCCCCCACTATGATGCCATGAGGTCTTCATCAAAGCACTCAGGCCTCCAGAAATGTGAACTAGACAAACATTTCTCATTATAAAGTTAGCTTGCCTCAGGTATTTTGTTACAGTAATGAAAAATAGACGACTATAGTACACAGTAAAATTTTTCTATGAACGACAAGTAATTCAAAATTATGTAGCTTGCTGAGGATACAGCTTGCTCATAGGACAATTGCCTAGCAAACTTGAGGTCCTTGGTTCAATTCCCCAGCATCACAACAAACAAACAAAATCCCCAAACCATGGCTTTAACAAGAAAGGAGATATATATAATATGGTTATTATTTTCCCCCTACAAATGGTGCCCAGGATGAATGAATTAGCAATGATGTGGTAGCTCTTCTTTTCAGACATAGGCTCCTTCTAGGATTCTGCTATCCTGTGTCTAATTTGCAGCCTTTGTCTTCATGATGTAGGAGGCCAGGGTCTATGTTCTAGGTAGCAGATTAAAAAAGAAGTTAGCAAGGGGTTCACATCAGCCATTTCTTAGGGGATGTAAGAAATTCTTTTTATTTAAAACTTTTTTTGAGGTATAGTTGATATACAAAGAAATACCCATGTTCATGGAGTACCATCTGATGAACTCGGATATACGTAGACATCATGATTCCATCACCACAATTAAAGCCACAGACATAGTCAACACTCCCCAAAGATTTCTTGGGGACCGCTCCTCTATTTTTATGGTCAGAACACAATGTGAGACCTTCTCTCTTAGCAAACGATACCATATTATTAACTGTAGTCATTATGTCATATAGCAGATGTTTAGAACTTACTCTTCTAGAAAAACGTGCTTATTGTTAGAACACGCCTTTGACTCTATGTTTTCAGTAACAGGATCAGAACTGAAGGTACATAGAGTCACAGATTCTCTATTTAGGGTTGTGTAATGTGGGGTATGGGAAGGAAGACAGGGGAAATACCATCTATCGAGCACTGAATATGGTATGGTATGCACCGAACCAATGCTTTTTTAAAACTATGTACCTCTGCACGTGAGTCCCATGAGAAGCTGTATTGGGTTCATTTTACATAAGATGTGATTGATGCTGCAAAAGAACGTGTTTCTTGTCCCAGATCTTGTGGTGTAGATGGAGGAGTTGGGATTTGAAGGCAGGTCTGGTTGCCCCATCAGATGTATTTTTCCTTCTAAGCCACTCTGTAGGAGACACCAAGACTCAGATCAGAAGAGCGAGGGGATATCTGTCATTGGCACACTCTTCAAAAGAGCCTCATCCTCAAGGCAGAGTGTGTTCAGTGAAGGAAAAATGGACAAGATGGATTTACCAATCTTGTGAAGGAGTAAGAGAGAGGGAGCAGATGAAATAGAAAGTTGAACAGCTGGCAAATTACTGGCTTATGACATTTTTGGACGTAGATTCATATTTAAAAAAAGTTTGGTAAAATATGAAGGTCAAAAAGATATCCTGGACTTTTTATTCCATGTTAGTTTTGACCAATAAGGACCTAGTGATGTAATAGTTAATAGAACTTTTGGAGAAAATAGTCATATTATTGGCAGGTTCACAACTGAAAGGAGGAGAAATCTGACTGTAGGGAGAGGAGTTGCTGGTTTGTAAAAATTTACATGTTTACACACTTGAAAGGTTTTGCTTGAAAAAAAATCAAGCTTTAATTCATTAAAGTTTCTGATGTTCAGAGAGCATGGCCTATGATGGAGGGCACAGATTCTAAATGAACACATTGCATTTGTTGGTTGCAAAGTTTCTGTTTTTTTAACAATTATCCTTAAATTTTAATTCTTTAAAAAAATATTAGATTATTTTGATCTTTCTTACTCTAGAGAAGAAATATTATGCATATTGGATAAATATGCATAATAAAATTTCCATTTCAACCAGGCTAAATTGTATGGGATAGTGCCATTAAGTCCAATCGCAATACTGACTGGTTATCATGACTATTTATTTCCAGTTCATCATCCCAAACAGAAACTCTGAACCCTCTAAACCATAACTTGTACCCCTCCCCAGATTCTGAACACCTCTACATTTTCTTATGTAGGTTTGCCTATTCTAGTTTCCTCACTGAAGTACAGTTATACAGTATTTGTCTTTTGTGTCTGTCTCATTTCATTTATAAATATGTTTTCAAGGTTCATCCATGTTGTAACATGTATCAAAATTTCATTCTTTGTTGTGAATAATGTTCCGCCATATGCATTTACTATGTTTTGTTTATCCATGCACTGACTCCTGGGTGTGTTCCACTCCTTGGTGGAATCACAGCAGTAGTAATGTTGTGGAAAATTAAATATTGTGAATAATGCCACCATGAACAATGCTATACCAATTAGATACTTTCTTTTAATTCTTTTGAGTATATACCTAGGAATGAATAATCTTAATATCCTGACTATATACTGAGAAGTGAAACTGTTGGATCATATTATTGTATATTTAAAATTTTGAGGAATTTCCTAATTGTTTCTTTATAGTGGCTATATTTTTTTTTATAGTCCTACAATCAATGTACAAGGGTCCTCATTTCTCCACATCTTCATACACACTGGTTATTTTCAGTCCTTAGCAACCATCCTAGTGGACATGAAATAAAGTCTTACTATTGTTTTGCTGTGCATTTCCCTAATGACTAATAAGACTCGGTATCTTTTCATGTACTTGTTATCATTTGTTAGGGTTTAGATGTGAGGCATCCCCTAATAGCTCATGTGCGAGGCAAAGCTAGAAAGTTCAGAGGTGAAATGATTGGGTTGTGAGAGCCTGAACCACAGCAGTGCAGTAATCCACTTGAATGGATTAACTGGGTGGTCACTGTAGGCAGGTGGGGGGAAATTGGAGGAGGTGGGTCACTAGAGGCAATCCTTTGGGGTTTATATTTTGTCCCTGGTGAGAAGAGCTCTCTCTGGTTCCTGGTGCTACATCTTGAATTGTTTTCCTTGGCCACACCCTTTTTTCAAAGCCTCACTGTGGGTCTAGAGCAATGGCATAGGCCATTTGTGGACTGAGATTTCTGAAATCATGAGTGCCAAATAGACTTTTCCTCCTAAAATTATTCCTTTCAGGTCTTTTGGGCACAGTAACAAAAGAGCTGACTAAAACACCATTTATTTGTCTTCATGGTGTAATGTCTATTTAAGTTTTTTGTCCATTAAAAATTGTTCTTGTCGAGTTGTCCAATGTTCACCTTTTTTGTGTTAAGTGCTCCTCATTAGCCAAGTATCCGGCCAGGACACTGTATGTCTGATCACCTTCATTATTGGAGAGCTTAGGGTCCTTGATAAACTTTCACTGGCTGTGGTATATTCTGTGACACCCAAGCTGCATTTCCCCAGGCCTGACCACACTGCTGATTGTAGTTGACTTCCATCTGTTTGACAGCTCTCTGGTACACAGGGCATTCTGGAAGTGTTTGGGAATTACTCTTTACCCCATTAATTCTCAACCAATGACCAATGGGTATAAGTGTAAAATTAATTAACTGAGGGTGGGATAACTTTGAGGCACGAGTTCTATGCTGGCTTCCAGAGTTCCTGCAGGTTTATGCTCCATTGACACTTAGTTGTAACTCGCTTAATAATGCACCATATGACACCCTCCTTGGCTTACTCCCTCATATCCCTATTATTTCCTATTATCGTCTCCCAAACAAATAGCTTGCATTTACATCTCTATCTCATGGTGAACTTCTGGGGACTCTGAGCTAAGACTGAAGCACAGACCATGTGCGAATAAGTAGATGGCACCATACTGGGGAGAGTGCAGGGATTTCATAGCTTTCCTGCCATTACTGTCCTTACCCAGGATCTTCTCCCTGTAGTCTCCCAGGGTAACTCCTGGGGTGTGGTGGGGCAGATGGGAAGCAGGTGAGCAATGGGCAATTGAACAGCCACTGTGACTCTCAATTGTCTAACAAAGTCATCTATCCTTTCTATCTATGGGAAGCCTGCGATTGGTACTTGGATTTTAGTTTTCTTTGTCCTTTTCCATTCATTATCCCTTGGTTAGATCAGAGAGTGGTTTGATATCAAAGATTGAGCAGCATCTTAAAACGAGATGTTCTTCCAAAATTTCAGGTGATAGATAAATACTACCCCATGGCTAAGAATTTTGTAGGCAGTTTGTTACTTGATCTTTGGTACTATGATTTCTTTCTTAAAGATGAGAAAAACTGAAATGTGGTGTAATATTTGAAACACAGTAAGGAAAAAAAAAACCTTTCATTTTTCTTACATTCAAGTTTTTGATTCTATAATTCAAATGTCACTTCAATCAGTGAATGGGACAAAGAAAAAAGGTTCCCTTATCAGACTTGCATCTGTAATAAAAGTAGAAGGAAAAACTAATATGCTAGTTTAAAGATTCAGGTTTCAAATATCTCAACATTTTTAATTTAGGCCAAAAAAATTATAGCACGCGTATAGGATGTGGGAGCCCTGGCTAGACAGAAGTGGACCACAAATTTTATATGAGCCAGCAATGTGATGTGGTAACTGTCTTGTTATGTCCAGCCTCATTTAAAGAGGGGATCTCTTCAGAGGATGGGTGAACTACTTGGTCAGACCATGTGTGTTCACTGGAAAGATCAAAACTTAATCTCTAGGATATATAAAGAACTCAAAAAACTTAACACCAAAAAAACAAAAAACCCAATCAATAAATGGACTAAGGAACTGAACAGACATCTCCAGCAATTAGAGAAATGCAAGTCAAAACTACGCTAAGATTTCATGCCCTGTCAGAATGGCAATTGTCAAGAATACAGGCAACAATAAATGTTGGTGAGGATGTGGGGAAATGGTACACTCATACATTGCTGGTGCAACCACTATGGAAAGCAGTATGGAGATTCCTCAGAAAACTTGGAATGAAACCGCCATTTGACCCAGCTATCCCACTCCTTGGTTTATACCCAAAGGATTTAAAATCAGTATATTACAGTGATGCAGCCACATCAATGTGTATAGCAGCTGAATTCACAATAGCTAAACTATAGAACCAACCTAGATGTCCTTCAATAGATGAATGGATAAATAAAATTTGGCATATATACTCAACAGAATATTACTCAGCTGTAAAAAAGAGAAAAATATGGCATTTGCCAGTAAATGGATGGAGGTGAAGAATATCATGCTGAGCAAAATAAGCCAGTTCCCCCAAACCAACGGTCAAGTGTTTTCTCTAATATGGGGATGCTAATTCACAATAAGGGGCGGGGCACTAGGGAAGAATAGCGTTACCTTAGATTAGGTAGAGGGAAGTGAAGGGAGGGGAGGGGAGGGGATGAAGGGACAGGAAAGATAGTAGAATGAAACAGACATTATTACTTTATGTATATATGTGACTGCAGGACCAGTGTGATTCTGCAACATGTACACTCAGAAAAATGAGAACTCATATCCCTTCTATGTATGATATATTAAAGTGCATAGATGCCTGCTACTCTCATGTATAAGTAATTAAAACAAATAAAAAATTAATAATAGAAAAAAACTTGAGAGATGTTGCTAAAGTAGGAAGCCAGTAGAGGGCTTTCAGAATGGTAAAATGTCCTGAGATGCAAAACACTTGAGGGTGATAGTGTTTATCCGCCTGGGTCTGGAAGATACAGTGCCACCCTAAGCTTCAGAATGTAATAAATCTTAACTCTCAGTCCCTCCACTCTGTAGCTTTGTGAACAGTGCAAGGCAATCCGTGGACTTCAGTGCCCTTTTCTTTAAAGGGAGGGATACTAACTTATACCCTAATCCTAAACATTGTAAAGGCTCCAATGAGAGACCAAATACGAAATATCTAATATCAACTGTGTAATAAATATTAGTTTTCTTTTTTTTGATATTTTGAGGATTTTCATGCAAGAAATTTTCTCCCTCTTAACCTACCTGAAGGTAGAAGGACTGATGGGTACTAGTAACAGGGCAGAATGCTTCAATTTGGTATTAGAACTATCCTTTTAATAATTCAATTTTCTTAGAAAATGCAAAGGTCTCAAAAATATGCTCCCTTCCCAGAACTTATTTAGCTAATACTGTGCATGACAGGCATCTCGAGCAAAATGTGATCACCGCAGATCTTGAGTGATCTGCCTTGTCTACAAACCTGACCATCTCCTGCTTTCCACGTATCAGAGGATCGTACCACCAACTGCACAGGTGCTGAAACCAAGAATCCTGGAGTTGTATGATATTCTGTCTCTTCCTCTTCTCTCCTCACCCCATGCCACGTGTTCAATGTAGGCAGGGTTGTCAACCCTCACCCCATATATGCTGCCAATCCATCACTTCTCTCAATCTAAACTATCAAAATCTTTGTCTGATACACAGCCAACGTTTATAAAGCTGTTTAAAATTGCCTTATAGCGTCCCATTGTTCGGAGGTCAGAGCCCACAATTCTCACCACAGCCTACAAAGCCCTGGGCCCACCGTTCCAAACTTGTTCTCCAGCATCCTCGCCCCAGCCCACCTGCCTCTGGTCATTGTTTCCTTATTTCACTAGGCCATTTTGACATCCATCTTAGGCCCTTCATCTCCACTGTTCCTTCTGCTTGGACACTATTGTCCTTGAGCCCCCGTGCTATCTTTTTACCCAAGGCTGCCCTTGAGCACTTAATCTTCAGCCAGTGTCTAACCACCCTAACAATGTAGTTCAATGCTTTCAAATGAACTTGGCACTATCTTACCATTTTCCTCTTTATTCATGTATTACCCTCACCTATGGAGAAACTTAAAATATGTATTTAACGATGTGATTCTGCAATCTGTATTTGGGGTAAAATTGGGAGTTCATAACCAACTTGAATCTAATGTATGAAATATGATATGTCAAGAGCTGTATAATGTTTTTAACAACCAATAAAAAAAAATTAAAAAAAAAATATGTATTTAATACATAGATGCCTGAACAATGGGACTAAACTCCTCACAAAATAAGGGGTCCCTTATCCATGAAAACACACACGTCCTTGTATCTTTTACCAGATGTGATGGAAAAGATTCTCGTCCTGGCTGGCTATACACTGGATGATCACTTGGATGTCTCTCAATCCATAGATTCTATGAAATTACTGACCATTTCCATCTTCAGGTTAAAAGTTATGTTAAGTGTGAAGAAACCAGTGATTTGCTTTGCAAGTTTTTTTGAAGAGAACAAGGGAAAAGGAGGAAGAGTAGAAGGAGGGAAGAAAAGGCTAACATAAGGGTTAGTTTGGAAATGGATGCACTGAGACACAAAGGCCATTAATTAGTTATTTTTAATGAGTTTTTTTTTAATTTGCTGGACCTGAGATAGATATCACATGGGCTTAGAAGCATCCACAGATATGGATATTCTCCCACACATAAGCTTCTACTCTGTGCAATTTTCTCACCATGTTTGTGTCAAATGTTGAAATTTGTACTTTTCTATAAAAATAAAAAAAGCAGAGATTCATTCTCTTCCACGAACTTCATCTGTTCCTTGTTTCAACTGTATAAATATTATTTACATGTCATGGGTTTCTGACCCCTACTGGTGGAGACCAAATCGATTACCCATGAGTCGCTCAATTTGCAATCATTTAAAATTCCAGACTGTCTCTGGCTCCGAAAAAAGAACAATGGAAACTTGTCACAGTCGTCTCTCTTGGTTTATTTCTTTTCTCTCGTTTTTCTTTTTTATTTTCCCTTCCCTTCCCCACCGGTTTCTCCCTTCCCTTTCTCCACGTCCCAGGAGTCGCTGAGGGAAACTCAGATCTTCTTTCACCAGCCAGCTCTTTTTTGGGTCACTACATTAAAATCTCAGATCTTTCCAAGAATGCTTCAAATTGACTCCATCAGTCAGACTGAGTCTAGTGAATGCAGGTGGACCAGTCTCGAAGGAGGCAGACGGGGGTCTAAGGGAAGTGACAGTCCTGTGCGCCACATGTGGTTTCTCTACCGAGTGGCAACATCTCTCACCCACTATCCCAGCACTACTCTCAGGGCGACTGATCTGTCTTTAATCTACTCTGACCACAGAGCAAATGTTTTGAATAAAATCCCTGCAAGAGTGAGTCACTACTCTTCTGGCTTTTATATGACATACCGAGGAGTGATGGTTTACTTTGCCTGAGTAACAAAATTAATATAAGAGAAACATTTTTGTTATGTGGTATCTTAAATTTTTTTTCTTTTTCTTTTCTTTTCTTTTACAAAAAGAAAGAAGAGACATATGGGCCTTAGCAGTGAAATTTGGTTGTAAAAGTTCCACTTGACACAAGGAAACTAATGAAAAAAAAATGTAGTGAATTTTCTTGGCAGACAAGGGCAAAGGAAAAAAAATGCACAGGAAGAAGTAGGAAAAGAACATTTTAACTAAACTGCTGCAGTGACTGTATTAAGGCTACTTATCTAAGATCCCCGTCTCTAAGATCTTAATGTTTGCTGTTATTTTAAGTGAGACAGATGAGAACATTTCTAAATCTAGAAGGTGGTGTCTGGCAGAATGTGCATGTCCATGAAGGAAGGTGTCGGTATTTTTGTGTCTTTTCTGGGAGGCTGGTGCAGGGGTGCACCTGGGCGGGCAGTGCCTCCTCTGGCTGCATAGATGGGGAGTCCATGATACATGCAAGTTTCTACATGCTATTTGGTTTGACTGAAAACATCTACCCTCTGTGGAATCAGCTCAGTTTGGGTGAGTTCTGTAGCCCAAGCCAGTGTTCTACATCTAATGAAAGAGGCGTGGTCGGCAGCATTCTGAATCCAGCAGTACTCTGCTGTTGTAGTCATATCCCTCTCCTCTATTCTACTCTAGAAATAGAGTAATACCCTGATGCTTCAGAATGCCAAAGTACTGTGAGGGCCTTAGTGATCACTCAGGAGTGAACCCTTGGTGATGTGTGCAGTGGAGTTGATGAGGCAGTTTGAATATTCCCTGAATTGAATGGGATGGCTTTGGGCCTATTGTGTCTTTATCCAAGAAAGGCAGAACCTATAAAAGCAGAGATATTCTCACGTAGTGTTGTGAATCTTGTAAGAAAAGAGGGTTTTCTAGGGAAATGGCAGACCCAGGCAGAGAGCAGAGATGCCTATGTGCAAGAAAGAAGAGGTTTAGAGTGAGCTCCAGATAAGCAGCCATGGGTGGGCTCTTCTTTTTCCTGTTACCTTGAGCAGACTGTCTTTCCTCTTGGAGATGCATTCCCTACATCCCAGAATGGGGCTCATCATTCCTCCACACAGTGAGATGACAAATCATGTATGCCCAAGTGCTGGCATACTTCTGGCATATAACTCAGTTAATTATTCAGTAGCTGTTGCTCTATTTTATAGAACACTTCTGAGGACGTCTTTCAAGTATTCTTTGTCTTTCTTCTACCTGGTATAATATCAACGAGAAAAATTTTTCCTTCTTCCACTTGGAGTTCAGGGTGTGATGGTCTTTAGGGGATCCCTCCATACTTGGTTCTTGAAACAAATGACATATTTACTCTACAAATTCAGAGGAAAACATTTTATTATCTTTATAAGATTTCAGTTGAATTTCTAAGTCATTAGCTTAGCAGGGACTTAGAGTCTCAATCACAATCGGGGTTCCTGAAAGAAATTCCTGGCATCTTTCACAGTGCAGAATAGTGAGGGGCTGACCCTGGTGTGGGCTTGTAGCAGAGCTCAGTGCCTTTTCTGCCAATTTGGACATTGGCTTCTGCCAAGATGGGGATCTCTAGTGTTTGGAGTCCAGTGATCCTAGACATCCACTCTACCTGCTGATATCTGGTCATTTTCTAGAAAGTTGAAAAGAAACAGGTTTAGGTTCCTATAATTTATAGGATTCAAAAAGCTCTGTAACATCTCTGGATTTGGGAAACTATATTCTTCCTTTTTTTTTTCTTTACTCTTAATAATACTTCATTTCATCCACTTCCCTCCTCATATTTTTTGCCTCATGAGAAGAACACCTATAATGATTTATTCCAAAAATTTAGTACTTTGAAAACACAATCAGGAGAGCAAAGTCGGGAAAGTTCAGATTTTGCCCTGTCACACAAACTCTATCCAAAAAGAAAACATGAAACTTTGCCTTTTTTTTTTTTTGTAGAAAGAAATACAGAATAAACATACTCTTTTATTATGGTAAATTAACTTGCCATATGCCATTTTTGAGAGTGAGTAAAAAGGACATTTTGGAAGTGTTGTTTTCAATGTACTTTTCACAAATTTAAAATGGGTAGACACATTCCTTGCTTAGGATTGGTAATGTGCAGTTGGAGAAAGGAGCTCAGTCTTAGATTTCTTTTAGTAAACTTTTTTATTTTACAGAAACTCTGGAGGCAGCATAAAGTGTTCCCAAACACCACACATACCACTTTGGCTCATTATTAACATCTTACCTTAGTATGTACATTTTCCTCAACCAATGAACAAATAAATTGATATATTATTAGCAACTAAAGCAGAAGCATTTATCCAGATTCCCCTCACTTTAACCCAACGTCCTTTTGGGGATCCTAACCAGGATGCCACATTACCTGTGGTTGTCATGTCTCTTCAGGTTCTTCTTGATTGTGACAATTTCTCAGACTGTTCTTGTTTTTTTTTTTTTTTTAATTTTTTATTGTTGGCTGTTCAAAACATTACATAGTTCTTGATATATCATATTTCACAATTTGATTCAAGTGGGTTATGAACTCCCATTTTTACCCCATATACAGATTGCAGAATCACATCAGTTACACATCCATTGATTTACATATTGCCATACTAGTGTCTGTTGTATTCTGCTGTCTTTCCTATCCTCTACTATCCCCCCTCCCCTCCCCTCCCCTCCCCTCTTCTCTCTCTGCCCCCTCTACTGACATTCGTTTGTCCCCCTTGTATTATTTTTCCCCTTCCCCTCACTTCCTCTTGTATGTACTTTTGTATAACTCTGAGGGTCTCCTTCCATTTCCATGCATTTTCCCTTCTCTCTCCCTTTCCCTCCCACCTCTCATCCCTGTTTAATGTTAATCTTCTTCTCATGCTCTTCGACCCTACTCTGTTCTTAGTTACTCTCCTTATATCAAAGAAGACATTTGACATTTGTTTTTTAGGGATTGGCTAGCTTCACTTAGCATAATCTGCTCTAATGCCATCCATTTCCCTGTAAATTCTATGATTTTGTCATTTTTTAATGCAGAGTAATACTCCATTGTGTATAAATGCCACATTTTTTTTATCCATTCATCCATTGAAGGGCATCTAGGTTGGTTCCACAGTCTAGCTATTGTGAATTGTGCTGCTATGAACATCGATGTAGCAGTGTCCCTGTAGCATGCTCTTTTTAGGTCTTTAGGGAATAGACCGAGAAGGGGAATAGCTGGGTCAAATGGTGGCTCCATTCCCAGCTTTCCAAGAAATCTCCATACTGCTTTCCAAATTGGCTGCACCAATTTGCAGTCCCACCAGCAAAAAAAAAAACAAAAAAAAAAAACAGCATGGTACTGGTACCAAAACAGGCGGGTGGACCAATGGTACAGAATAGAGGACACAGAAACCAATCCACAAAACTACAACTATCTTATATTTGATAAAGGGTCTAAAAGCATGCAATGGAGGAAGGATAGCATCTTCAACAAATGGTGCTGGGAAAACTGGAAATCCATATGCAACAAAATGAAACTGAATCCCTTTCTCTCGCCATGCACAAAAGTGAATTCAAAATGGATCAAGGAGCTTGATATCAAATCAGAGACGCGCCGTCTGATAGAAGAAAAAGTTGGCTACGATCTACAGTCGGTGGGGTCGGGCTCCAAATTCCTCAATAGGACACCCATAGCACAAAAGTTAATAACTAGAATCAACAAATGGGACTTACTCAAACTAAAAAGTTTTTTCTCAGCAAAAGATACAATAAGAGAGGTAAATAGAGAGCCTACATCCTGGGAACAAATCTTTACTCCTCACACTTCAGATAGAGCCCTAATATCCAGAGTATACAAAGAGCTCAAAAAATTAGACAATAAGAGAACAAACAACCCAATCAACAAATGGGCCAAGGACCTGAACAGACACTTCTCAGAGGAGGACATACAGTCAATCAACAAGTACATGAAAAAATGCTCACCATCTCTAGCAGTCAGAGAAATGCAAATCAAAACCACCCTAAGATACCATCTCACTCCAGTTAGATTGGCAGCCATTATGAAGTCAAACAACAACAAGTGCTGGCGAGGATGTGGGGAAAAGGGTACACCTGTTCTTGTTTTTTGATAGCCTTAGAAGTTTTGAGGAATTATCGTTGGGCATATTGTAGGTGGCCTCCTGTACTGTATTTTTTAAAAATGATTTTCTTATAGTTATCCAGAGGTTCTAGGATCTGGGGGAGGAAGATCACAGAGGTATTGTGCTGTTCTCACCAAATCCTATGGAGGGCCACGCTATCAGCATGATGTATCCTTGCTGCAGCTAACCTTGATTACCTGGATGAGATGATGTTTATCCGACTCCTAAACTGTAATGTTATGCTCTTCCCCTGTTCACCACCCTGTGCTCTTAGCAAGAAAGTCAACATCCATAGTTCACACTTACGGGGTAGGAAATTATGTACTATCTCCTTCAGGGGGAGAATATCTTCATAAAGTGTTTGAAATTCTTCTGCATGGAAGACTTGTCTATTATACCTTATCTACTTATTTATTTGTTGTGATTTATAATTAGAAATGTTTTCTTGGTCTTATTCCTAGTCTTTGACCCAGAGCTCCTAACACCCTGGGGAACTCATGAGTGATAGGTATCTTCTGTGTCCTAATGAGATGACTGATGGTTGGGGGTTCCTGGGGAGCCACAGGGTGGACATTGTTTGCCTGTGGAGACAACAAAGCCATGAGAGGTTTGGAGTTTTCAACCCCATCCCCTGACCCTCAAGGTAGGAAGAGGACTGATGGCCGAGTTGATCACCAATGGTCAATAATTTAATCAATCATGACTGCAAAATGAATCCTCCATAAAACTCTAAGAGGATGTCACTCAGGGAGCTCGCAAGTCCCCTGAGTGACATCCTCTTAGAGGTGCTGGGAGAGCTGTATGTTTGAGAGGGCTCTGCTACTCCATGCTCCTTCCATGTCTCCCTCCTTGAGTTTTACTCTTTGCAGTCAACTGGAAATCCAGGAGGGAAGAGGCTTTTCTGAACTTGGCGAGCCATGCTGGAGGATGACTGCGCCTGAGAAAGAGTCACGCCTGCCTCTTATTTGTTGTCCAGCTGGACAGAAGTTTGAGTAATGAGGGGACCCACCACTTGTGGTTGGTGTCTGAAGTCAGAGGCCATCGTAGAGGACTGAGTCCTTAACTCCAGGTACTGTCCAGATGGAAATGAATTGAAGGACACCCAAATGGCATCCTCAGAGACTGAAGAATTGCTTGGTGTGGGAAAAAAAAAAACCCACACTTGTTGTCAAAATTCTTGTAAGTAGAGAGAATAAAATGTTTTTCCCCTTATATTTGTTCATTCATTCATTAATTCATTCATTGATATGTTTATATCTGTTTGGACTCATGGCTACTTATTTTACATATTGGGGTACATTGAACTGGGGGGCACTAAACCACTGAGCCACGTCCCCAGCCTTTTTTCTTTTTCATTTAGAGACAGGGTCTCACTGAGTTACTCAGTGCCTCACTGTTGCTAAGGCTGGCTTTGAACTCTTGATCCTCCTGTCTCAGCCTCCCAAGCCACTGGGATTACAGGCATGAGCCACCATGCCTGGCTATAATCCATTATTATGTTATAGACTTTGCCAAAATTGTTCAGTTTTTACATTTAACAAAATTTCCTATGCTTTCTCCTTAATGTCCATACACATAGCCTTCTTTTATGAAAATGAAATGTATGAATACTTTCAAGATTGATGAATCCTAATTTCTGTAAGCACACCTCAGGCCAGGTAATTTTTAGGATGGAGGAAAGTAAACAAACAAGTGTTGCCACATTTAGATTGCACCATGAACTGTGGGTGTTTGAAGTTTGAACTCAACATATCCTCTCAGGATTTTCAAGTAAGTTTGTTTACTTTTGGCCGATGACCACTTCCTGTTTTTACAAGGAAAAAAAAAATACTATGAAGGTCTGAAATATCAAATGTCCTTAAAACACAATATTTGGTTGATAGAAGTTGAGAAGTGTAGATCAGATGGATTTGATTTCCTAAAAAATACACACAAGTTGTGAAATTAAAGTGTAAAGAACTCAAGGCATAGCCCATTTTAGGTAAGGTTTTTTTTTTTTTTTTTTTTCTCACAAAACTTGATCATTTCTAAAATCATACTGGAAACATCATCTAAAGTTCTTATATTGTCTTCTTAACCTTATATTTAACTCCATACTATTTCAAGGTTTCAATAACATTGTGGCTCAGGGTCATCAAAGCTAAGCTCCAGAAATAGGTTAATTAAGGCAGAAAATTACCTGTGTTCCATGCTGACCCTGTATGTTAAGTTTTATGTGTAGATTCTTCTGGCTTCTGGTTCTAAAAATAGTGCCAGCCTATCTTCTCCACAGATTACAATTGAAAGTATTTGGAAAAATACAAGAAAATCAGATGATGCTTAAAAGTAAACAAAGCTAGAGGGGTTGTGCAATGGAGCAAAACCCGGGAGAAGTGGCTTGGGAGGGAATGTGTGTTTTTCATCGTTTCATTCTTTCGTTCTTCTCTCGTGCATTCTAAACTCCAAGTGTGGCCATGGGACGTGAAAATTCCAATAGGCATCTCACCCATCTAACCCAAGCCAATGAGAAACGCTGCCCCTGTGGTCTGAATGGTGCGGGGGTGGGGGCATTTTCTCCACTGATTTTCTTTGGGTCCTTCTTTTCTTCTTGCTTTCCTTCCTCCCATCCTCCCTACTTGTCTTTTTTCTTTTCTTTTTGTTTTTCTCTTTCTCTCTCCCTTCTTTCTCTCCACCTTCCTCCCTTTTTTTCCTTTCTTCCTTTCTTTCTTTCTCTTGCCTTCATTTCTTTGTCTTCTCTTCCCTTCCTCCCACACCCCTCCTCCTGTCCTCTCCTCCTCTTCTCTCTCTCTCCCTTTCTTGCCCTGGCCTCGTTCACAGAGGAGCATGACGCTGCCAGCGCAGAAGCTGAACTCAAAGGAAGCCCAGTCTTTCAGGCCACAGCAACCAGAAGAAATAGAAATAACAAAGGAAACAGAAATAACAAAAAAGCAAACGCAAGCTTTGCAGTCGTGAAAGAGAATATCTTGACTAAAAAAGCTACTGGAGAGACCCAATGCCAGAGTGGATATGAGAATGAAAAGAATGAGTTTTACTTAAATTAATGAAAGTTATTCAACATGAGAACGGGGAGAAAAAACAAATCAGGAAGAAGACACACAGAGCTTCTGGAACCTTCAGGACAATATCAAAAGCTTTGATATATCATTACATTTTCAGAATCATAGGAAAGAGGCGGAAGGAGAAAAATATGTGCAAGGTAATTGTGGATCAGAACTTTCCAAATATGGGGGAGGACCAAAGTTTACAGGAGTTCAGCCAACCCCAAATGGATAAACACGAAGGAATCCAGGCCCAGACACACCATAATAAAAATGCGGAGAAACAAAGACAGGGAAAACATCTCGAAAGGAGTCAGCAAGAATGCCACGTTACGTGTGTGACAGAATGTGATCTGAAGGAACAGAAATCCCTGAGACAGTGAGTACAGCGCTCACGTGCTAATAAGAAGACAAGCCCAAACCTTCTGTCCAGGGAAACGAGCCTGTCTTGGTGTGTTTTCTGCTGTGATGGCAGAAGACCACAGGCTGGGGAGCGTGTCCAGACAAGACAGACTCATTTTTCACAGCTCTGGAGGCTGAGAAGACCAAGGTCAGGGCTGAGGCCAAGAGGGCAGAAGTATCACAGGGCCAGGAAGCACCGCATCAGAGAGTGGGAGCAGAACTCCATCTTTCTATCAGGACCCACTCTATGAGAGGGCACAAGGGGTGGAGCCTCATAATGTCATCACCTCTTATAAACTCCACCTGGACACTTTGTAATGAATAGCAATTCCATATCAACATGAGTTTGGAGGGGACTTTCACTACAGTGCTTCCTTGAGATATAAGGGCAAAATGAAAACCTCCCATGAGCAACAAATAAGAAACACATCACTTAATATACCTGCTCTGGAATAAATGCTAAATAAAATTCTTTAGGATGAAGGGAGGCAATAAACGATGAAGAACAAAAGAGGGAAAGCAGGAAATATCTAGGTAAACATTGACGGGATTTTCTCCTCTTGAGTTGTTTTAGATAGGTATTGCTGTTGAAAAAAAAATAACATCTTCAGATACACTTTTCAGTGTATGTGATACTCTCCATTTGACAAAAGTAACATAAAGGAGGAGGATAAAGGCACCTACATTTTACGTGAAATGTTGCAATATTAACTCTAGTTAGACCATGAAGGGTTACATATAGTATATGTTCATACATTTATATCGATATTTAGGAAAACCATTGCACAAACTCATACAAAGAGATATAAAGAAAAAGCCACGAGATAAACTGAAATGAAATGTGAATATATTCAAATAATATTTAAAAGTCAGGAAAGAAAAAGAGGGGAAAATTAGCAGGGATAAGAGAAAAATAATAAAAGGCCTAACTTCAACCATATCAATAACTGTATGAAATGTAAATGATCTAAAGAAATTAATTAGCAGAGATTGTCAAGTTGAATTAAAATTGAAACAGTTTCCAACTACAGGGTGCCTGTAAGTCATCTTCCTTAAATACAAAGACACACATTATAGTATTTTCCTAGTAAATGAAGACAGAAAAGCAGAAAGGCCCTGTAGCTCCTGATCAACTGTCAATCATCTTACATCATGTTCATTTAACTCTCCACTCAAATAAAAGCAAAAAACACATTATTTGGGAAAGAACACTCTTGATTATTGTGATGTAATCACCATCTACAGACTGAAAAGAGGTCATCTTAATTAGATCACAGAACAGCTTAATACATGGCAAACTAGAAAACTTGACACCTTTGAGAAAATAGACAAATTACTAGAAAAACTCAAATAATTGTTACTGACTCAAGAAGAAATAGAAAAATATGAACATGCTCTTAACAAGTAAAGCAACTGAATTAGTAATTAAAAATCTTTTCCTGAAGAAAACATCTGACTTCATTCATAAACAAACTTTATTCATACACAAACTCTTTCAGAAAATAGAGGATAACAAACTCTTGTTAACACATTTTGTGAGGTCAACATTATCTTAGTAATAAAACCAGGCATAGATATTTCAAAAAATGAACACTATAGACCAATATCATTCATAAGTATAAATGTAAAAATTCTCAACAAAAGTTTAACAAATTGAATTTAGCAGTATATAAAAAAGGAAAACAGATCATGATTTAGTAGGGATTATTCCAGATACGTGAGGATGGTTCAATATTCAGAATTCATCAATGAAATTCACTAAATTGTGAGCTTCTTGGTAATGTTCAACATCTGTTCATGATAAAATCTCTCATGCAGACTAGGGATGGAATGGAATGTCCTTAGAGAAGAACATGAGCCTCTAAAAGAAGGCCTCCGGCTTACACAGTCTTAACAGTGAGAGGCAGAATGCTTTCCCTTTAAGACTGGGAACAGGGCAAGAGTGTTTTTTTCTCACCATTTCTATCAGACTGGAGGTCCTAGCCAGTGCAGTTATGTAATCCAAAGAAATAAAGGACATGTAGATTACAAGGGAAGAAACCAAATCGTTAACATTTGCCAATGACATCATTGCCTATGTAGGAAACTCCAAAAGATCTCCAAGTAATAAATGAGTCTAGCAAGGTTGCAGGATACCAAGTTAATATGCAAAAATCAATATGTAATACACTAGCACTGAACATTAAATACTTAGGCATTTCATTTGTACATAACAAATTTTAACTCTTCCTCTAATAAACTTGTCAATTTACTTTTTTTCCAGAGAATTTACATCGACGTGTAACAAGCCAAGCTGGATAAGTGATTGAAAGGACCGGATTAGAACCTGTCTGGGCAGCAATTTCAGCTAAGTCTGTAGAGTAAGGTTCAGAACTGAAAATGTGAACACAGGTGTGAAGAATATCTGTAATTTTTTCAAGAAGAGACATTCAATCTTGTAGTTTAGAAGGTAGATTTCACCAGGCACAGTGGTGCACGCCTGTAATCCCAGTGACTCAGGAGGCTGAGGCAGGAGGATCTAGAGTTCAAAGCCAGCCTTAGCCACAGCAAGGCACTAAACAACTCAGTGAGACCCTGTCTCTAAATAGAATACAAAATAGGGCTGAGGATGTGCTCAGTGGTAGAGTGTCCCTGAGTTTGATCCCTGGTACCCAAGGGGAGGAAAAAATAGAAGGTAGATCTTGAGTCAGGAACGCAAACCTAGGAAAACAGTCCAACAATGCTACAGCCCCCCAAATTGAATTCATGGGAAGAGACTTTCAGGGGTGTTCTATGCATCCCTGAGTTTCTGCAGAACTTCCTCAGGGTATAATGTGTGTGTATGTGTGTGTGTGTGTGTGTGTGTGTGTGTGTGTGGTGGAGGAATTTCTAGTGGGGTTCTGCCTACGTTTTCCCTTCCCCCACCACCTCACTTACAGACTTGGCTTGGTTTGTATGTTATTGAAGTTTTGTATGAGTTTTTTTTTTTTCTGGAGAAAACCTTCATGGCTAAAAATAAACATGGATTACTTCATTAAACCAAGATAAGACCAAAGCAGTTGACAAAGATCACCATGGCAGGCAGCAGGTAGACAGCAAAATACTTTCCCCAAAGCTGCATTAGGTAGACCCTGAAGAATTTTTCCATGACCTTATCAGGGGTAATTTGGGCTTTGAGGACAGGAACCTCACTTTAGGGCTGGTGGGGAGTTCAGCTGTTGATAGGAAAATTACAGGGAAGTAGTCAACCACGTCATTGAGGCAAGAACACATTTTGTGTTAAATTGGGCCGTAAAGGTCTGAACTCTAACCATGAGGAATATGATCCAGTAAACTATGGGTGGGGAGCAGCTTTGGCCCCAGGATCTAGGATGGGGCCAGATTTGCAGTGTGGTAATGTCCCCATGCAATGCCTCTCAAGGGGTGTTCTTGAAACCTTTCATTTAGCACCTGAGCAAGTCAGTTACCAGGCAGAGCCTGTCCGCCTCTACCAACCTACTCCCTCAGGATCCCAGGCTGGGATCCAGAGACCTGGGCTGGTTAACAAAGTGCATCCTAATGAATCTGAAGCCTTCACGTTGGTGCTCGTTAAACATTCAGCTTTTCAGAACTTTTCTCTAAAGATGCCTGGTGAGATGAAGTTGGGATATTTCTATGCCAGGTCTTTCTTATCACAGACAATACCAGTGAGAGAGAGTGAAGTAGCAGTCTGAGCCGTAGGATTTCTGGCTCCTATTGAAGAACGACTGTAATGTTACAGATAACTAAGACTATAAAAGCTCATGTTCAGATTTTCTTTCTTTCATGAGAAACAGATTCAAGAAACTGTCATCATGGACAGTTTCATGAAATTTGGACAGAAATTATGTGTGATATAAAGTGTGGGTTTTGATGGGGAAGACCAAGGGGCTTCTTGGCATTATTTGCATAAATATGACTTGATTTGCAAATTAAATCAGATGGCATCAAATACCATGCTCCCATGAACAGAAAAGGGCATATTAACCTCCAGGGGTGCTTCCCTTAGATGTCAGCTCTGCATGTCATATGTGTTGCTATTTAATGGATGTAAGTAAGGACTAGTCCACAAAGGAAAGGCTCCTTAGTTTCCTGTGTAAGTGATTGGGACACACAGGGATAAAAATCATTTGCTCTCAGTGGCGCACACCTGTAATCCCAGAAGCTGGAGAAGCTGAGACAGGAGGATTGTGAGTCCAAAGCCAGCCTCAGCAAAAGTGAGGTGCTAAGCAACTCAGTGAGACTCTGTCTCTAAATAAAATACAAAATAGGGCTGGGGATGTGGCTCAGTAGTTAAGTGCCCCCGAGTTCAATTCCCAGTACCAAAAAAGGAAAAAAAAAAAGTCATTTGCTGTGACACCTTGACCAGTACTTCTGGACCTTTACTGTGTACGTGAATCACCTGGAGTTCTTGGAAAAACAGATTCTGATTCAGCAGATATGAACTCAGAGATGAGATTCTGCATTTGTATTCACTTCAGGGTAGTGTCAATGCTGCTGGTCCTTTGACTGCACTTAGAATAGCCAAAGGCTAGAATACAGCCGTCCATGCCAACAGGTGGGAGGATGGACTTTATGTTTCAACTCTCTGTTGAGGGCCCCTTTAAGAAAGCACGACAACTCATAGAAGAGTGAAAATGGTCCGTACCGAAAAGAACCACAGACAGCTGCAGAAAATGCACCTCAAAGGATAATGCAATATTATGCAATTTCCCTGCGCTTGGAACAAACCCTTGTGGAGGTGGCCCTTGCTCATAGAAGTCTCATCAGGGGATTAGCAGGCATTGCCTGTAGAGATGGTTTGAGAAAGTAATATTGGGTTAGGCCACCACCAGCTGTCCTGGGAACACTTTGATCAGTTGAGAGCTAACCCTAAGAACTGTGGTTGAGATCCTAATGCAAGAGATCTTCACCCTCAAACTACCCAAGCATTTTATTTTATTTTTTTCTTGGAGAGATAAGGAAGCCAGGCTTTGGTCTGGAGCAAGAGGAGAATAGAAATTTGGAGTTTCTCACTTTTTTTCAATAACAGAGAGGCTGAAAAACAATGCTGGCTTCCTTCCACGGAACCTGGCTGGATTGGAAGTCTAAAAGCCCTCCATGCAAGGTATGGGGTGAGGGTGGGTCCAGAAGAGAAGGCTGTGTGGGTCTGGAGGCCCCCAGTCACCTGGTTTCAATCCTGGAGGAAGAGCATCAAAGAAGTCATGCTCTTCTGATGCAATCAATGAATTTTGAGAATTCTCTTAGAAATGATCCCTATAATAAGTTTGGCATGACCTTGATTTGTCATTATTCTTACTACCCAGCTCCAGGTTTTCTCACTTATTTCTGGGTAGGTAGGATTAGCTTTTTTTTTTTTTAAAGCTCATTTTCCACTGTGTTCCTTCTGGTGAGCATTGTTAAAGTTTTATTTCTCTTCTCTAGAATGTAAGTGCTTGACTTAATGCCCTTGGCAGTGAAAGTTGGATGAGTTTTTATTTCAGTAGGACATTAGCTTTTCCATAGAAGTTATTAATCCAAATTATGTACCATGAAAAGGAGTACAAAAGCTCCGTGAATTTAATGAGAAAAGAGTCTATATTCACATTTTCTATTATCTACTAATTTTAAGCGCACATGAAATGACACATCTTGGGTTTGGGGATTGTTCTTCTGAAATGGAATTTGAATATTTGGGATAAAAGAACCCGAAGATTAGGAGTCTGACGTGAGATGACACATGGTAGTTCCTTCACTTAATACAAAAGTTTTCATAACCTTATTCACAGTTTTCATTGGAGCATTGTTAAAAAGATTTTTTTCTCTCTCCTTCTATTGCTTTTTCTCCCCTCCCCCCTGCCCTTCCCTCCCCTCCCCCCTGCCCTTCCTTCCCCTCCCCCTTCCCCTTCCCTCCTTCTCCTCCACCTCCTCCTTCTCTCCACACCCCCACATCCCCCCACATCCCCCTGCTCCTATGGCAGAAAAGGAAACCAAGACTTCTGAAATTAGAAGCTATAGGTTTGGAGTGATTCAAATGGGGTAGTGTCATAGGATTTCATTTAGTTCCTGCCTAGGTGTTTCTGTGACCAGGTACCAATCTCACTGTCTTTGAGTGGTGAAGTGGCCTTCAAGCACTCACTGTGGGGAAACTGTACTGGCAGTAATCTGAGTAGGTTCAGATAAATGTCAGTACTGATGTCTTATCAGTGTCACAGCAGGAAAATGTGATCCTGATGAGTAAGTCATTCAGCTTGTCCAAGGCATCTGTATTGGCCCAGACGGATGGTTAATGGGAGATAAGACACAGTCAGAAGGTGCTGATTCTACTGCTTTGGAATTTTTTGAAACCAATTCTGTTTCCAAAGGAAAAAAAACAAATGAGCGAATGAACAAACAGTAAAACAAAAACAAGAACAAACCTAGTTCCTTAATACACAAAACCAAAGGAACCTGAGCCCAAGAGGTGAATGTGTACGTGGATTATTTTAGTTTAACTTTAAAGATGGCCTTTCTGTACCAGCATCATCCAGGGAATGACCCACTGAACCGGTATCCCATGAGGAGACTTCAAGCTTCCCAGGACACTCTACTAAAGCCTTCCTTTCCAAGACACGCTGTTAGCTGTGCTTCCTCTGACCTGCAGCTAAAGATTAAACATCAAACAGGAAGAGTTCTTGTGCATTAGATTGAAAGCTCATTGGAAATATAGGTAAAGAAGGCAGATGTTCTGCAAATGCAGAATTGCGATTAACCTATGGGAAAAAAAATGTTCACTCTAACAATCAGAAACTTGTAAGTAAAAGATAGGATGGTATTCATTTTGAGTCTTTAAAGTGGAAAACAAAAACATGGAAATATACTCAACAATGAGTGGAAATATACCCAACCATGCTAGCTGTTGAAATCAAGCAGCCATTTAATGAATGGAGCACTTCTCTAGACGTCTGTGGCTTTGAAAATTGTGTAACTTTCTAAAGGCCATTATGGTAATATAGATCCAGAACTCCCATTCTTCATAGAATTGATCCAGTCTAACACGTAAATATAATCATTTTTTCCCTGCATTTTTATTCTCTTTTGTCCCTTGTCCATCCTTTAATTAAAACAATTAATTTTGAGACAGGATCTCACTAAGCTGCTTAGGGCCTTGCTAAATTGCTGAGGTTGGCTTTGAACTTGTGATCCTCCTGCCTCAGCCTCTCAAACTGTTGGGGGTTACAGGCATATACCACTGCGCCCGGCTAAATCTTTTCTGATCACAAAAATCTCTTAATAAAAGAAGTGCTTCAATTTATTCTGCTACAAACCCTAACAGCTTTAAAATGTAAATTGAAGTTAGACTTTTTTTTTTTTTTTAAATATGAATTAGTGTGAATCAAGGTTCATTTAATCAAGAAGAAACAGTTACTTGATTCTCTGTTCTGACACTGTTGGGACTGAAGACTGCAGGAGGATAGTGGTGTCTGGCTTTGGAAGGATTATCACTCAGGAAAATGGGAAAACGACTTTTAAATCAGCAACGACTTGATGGCTCTGCGTTTCTTTTCAAGGGGACTGAGACAAATGAAGGCTACCTAGGGAAGTGGTGACTCAATGAGGCCATGAACAGAAGCACGTCTACTTGTTATGATTTTAAAAACAGAGATAATTAGCTATAAAGAGATATTGAGATTGGCTAATTGCTTTTCATTATGGTGTTTCTAAAAACTAGACTGTTTTAGGTGAAAGGATCGCAAGATTAAGGCCAGCCTACCTGCAACCTGGTGAGACCCTGTCTCCAGATAAAAAACATTAAAAGGACAAGGGATGTAGCTCAGTGGTAGAGCACCCATGGGTTCAATCCTTGGTACTGCAAACAAGTAATACCCTTAGGATGCTTCAGTGGATCCATTTGAAAACACACACACATACATATTACTGAATGTATTACCATATATAATATGCACATATACCTATTACTTAAAAAACAAATAAGTGCCTTTGGGAAAACTAACTTTGTGAACTCTATAAAGTAACAAAATAATTCTAGTAACTAATTAACAATAACTAACTGATTACTTCTGTAATAAGTGCTCTCAAATACTTTTCACTGCATTATCTTTTTCCTCCTCTAAAATTTAATCACAGCACATTCCAAACCTGTGCAAAAGGAGACAGATTACTATAGTGAATTGCTCAGAACTCATTTCCTAGCTTCAGCAATTAATTCATGGTCAAATTTGTTTTATCCATCTATCTGCTGATTCCCTCCTCAATGTTATTTTGAAAGAAATCTTAGACCTCATATTATTTTATCTATAATATTTTTGTATGCATCTCTCAAAGATGACTCTAAAATAAAGCCACAGTGTCATTCTCATACTTAAAATTAATCATAATAGTTTCTTAGTACTGCCAAATATCTAGTCAGTGTCTAGCTTTCCAAATGTCTCATGAAAGTCAAAAATGTGTGCTTGTATTTTAAATATTTTATAAATTGTTTGAATTGGAACCAAATGACTTGCATAATTTACAGTTGGCTGATAGGCCTCTCAAATGAGTTTTAATTGACAACACTTATTACAGAAGCATTCAGTTAGTTATTGTTAATTAGCTACTAGAATTATTTTGTTACTTTACAGAGTTCACAAAGTTAGTTTTCCCAAAGGTATTTATTTCCTCTCTCTCTTTCCTTGTGATTTACTTACCAAATAAATTGAGCTGTTTGTCTAGAGCCTCGGTTTTGCAAATTTTACCCCATGTGGCCTTATGTTCTGAGTTTTCTATAAAGTGAGAGCTACATCTGTAAGGCTTGATCATGTAAACCTGACAATTAATTGGTGGTGGCAAGATGACCTGTGGGTGGTTTGAGTTGTTCTTCCAGGGGAGGCTTATTTTCTCTCTCAGTGGTGTTTTGAATGCTGTTATTATCAGCCGCAACACATTCATCCACTAGGTTCGAAAATGGTTGTAGGATAATTCTAGCAATTCATCTATTACCCTGTGATACATCTTGTGTAGGAAAATCAAGATAAACTCTTGCCTTTTTTCCTTGACATTTTAATAGTCTTCAAAACAATGAGTAAGTAAGCCTTCTCCAGTTGTGATCAATTAGTGTGTCTACGTATTTGGGGCTTATTCTGAACTCAAAGCTTAGACACACAAACATACTCAATGCACTTGCGACACACCCATCCTTAGTATATTTAATCCACTGTTCTTATTGATGGGCCCACTATCCCCATCGGTGGGGTAAGCTCCAGGAAGAAATTACTCAGATAGACTCCTGGGTCCTTTTAAAAGACATCTGTTCTTTTGTAGGGTCCTTTTGGTATGGTAGGAGTCCAGCCTCACCTGTGAATTTCCTATTTCATATCTATAAACAGTCATTTCTACAAGAAGCTCTGATTCTTTTGAGTGGGAAAAAATATGCAGACACCACAGTCCAGTCTGTAGGGGTCATCATTGCTACTGGGATGGCCTGCTCAGTGGACAGTACTAGGAAATAAATAGAAGTTTTTAAAGCTTAAAAACCACGAGTTGTATTGATGCTTTCAAATTCAGGACCACTTATGCTTTTTATTTCACCTGCTTTGACAGCACATCTCTATCAAATGTCTCCTACTTCAGGAATGCAGTTCTCTAAAATGCTGGAACTGACAGAGAATCATATAAGAACTCCTGTCTTTTCACCCCTGATTGTGTTCACAAGGCTCTGGAACTAGCAGAACAAATCGAACTCCATGTGATGTCAGGGAAGAGTATAGATACGATTTTCTCCATAGTTGTCCTTGACTTCAGCCAGTACAGTATTAGAGTTTCCCTTTGTGCCAATTTTCCTGCTTGCATGTCACATGGCCACTATGCTACCAACTAATTATATATTTAGGACTATATGTTTTATTTTATCACTTTGGGGCATTGCATTAACAATAACTAGGTTTTTATAATTATATACAACATTTACAAATTCTGAAGGTGAATATTCAGAATGAGGCAGATTCAAAATCAAAGCTAACTTCTCTCCCTAGTCTATTACCATCCATCCCATGCCTTTACTTTGTCTTATGTATAATTTTTTTTTAAATTAGGCTTTTGTTATTTTGTTATTTTAAGCAGCAAGCAGAGAGTCTAATATATCCTGGTATCTGTGTGTCTTATGGTAGTATAGATCTAGATAGAGATGAGTAATTGTGTACCATAACAGCTTTTCTTAATCTTGCTTTTAAAAAATTTTTAATGTCATATGTATCCTCAAAATTGTGCCCTAGTAATATATGGAGATAACCTTGCCCCTTTATAAAACAGCAGTCACCAGTATGTGGATGTGCTATCGATTATTCATCAAACTCCTGATAAGTAACTGGATTGTTTCCAACATTTTGCTGCTAAAAAGAGTCCTGCACGTACAATCTGGTGCATACATGCTTTTCTATTGCTGAAGTGTGGCTTTGTGAATCACTTTCTAGGGGTGAGGTTGTTAGGCAAAATGGTAGATGCATGTAATTTTGCTGTAAGTTGCCAATTTCTTTCCCATTTTCCATTCGTACCAGCAGCATTAACTTGCTCATGATTTGTTCATTGACTAGTTACCGCTTGGCTTTTGGCAATTAAATAGGTGAAAAGAGAATGCTCCATGTACATTTGATTTGCCTTTTTCTTGGTGGTCAAGAGCCATTTGCATTTCTCTTCTTGTGAACTTTATTTTTTCTTTGCCTACCCATTTTTCTAATGAGTCCCTAGTGTTATACTTCACTATGCTTAGAAACTCTTCATGTATGAGAGACTGGGAACCTTTATGATAAAAAATTGAAAATACTTTCCTCCTTGGTGAATTGTCTTTCAGTTCACTTCTGTTGTCTTTTGCTATACAGACTCTGTTTTTATATTTTCAAGTCTATCTAATTTTGTATTGAGACTTGAGTCACAGCTAGAAAGTTTCCATTGCCTTCAAGTTGTAAAAGAATTCAATTCTAACGTGGCAGTTTTCAATTTTTACATTTAGAGATCTTATCCATTTGGAATTTGCCCTGGATTGTGATGTAAGAAAAATTTCCCAAGTCATTTTTTTTCACACGGCCATCTAGTTAACCCAAGGATGCGATGTGCTGCTTTTATTATATATTAAATCGGTGCCTATAATTGGGTCTATTTCTGGGACTTCCAACTATGTTTATTGCTCTATGAAAATTTATGTTCTGGTACTACACTGTTTTAATTTTAGAGTATTCATAATATATTTTAGTATCGATAGAGCTCTCTACCCTCACTATCTCATAGTTTTTTTTTTTTTATGGAGTTCTTTACTATTTTTATAAATGATCTTAATAATCAACTAATAAAATCTAGCTATAAAGAAAACCATAATATTGTTTTTTATTGGAGCTGTGTACATTTATAAATTAATTTAGAATAAATTATAGTAACATGATTTAAAAAAAAAAGACTTGCTTTAACCCTAGATTTAATGGCCAAATTTAAAATGTTAGTGCAAGATTTTGTTTCATGTAAGACGTGTGCCAATAGGAAAGATATGGTGTGACTTGTAGCATAATTGCATCTGTTTATTAATAGATCATTTATAATCAAGTTTTCTGTATCCATGGTTACCTTAATAACCGGGTGGCTTGACGGATCCACTCTGAAACCATAATGGTTGTATTTTCTTTTGTCTTACTGTCGAATCACATTTCATGGTTTTAGGACCAAGAGGGAATGCGTGTCTAGGTACAGCTTTACAAAAGGAAATATGCTCCTGCTCTTTCTGTATCACCAACAAGGCAATTAACTATAGTGGAAATTAAGAACAACAGGGGAGCGAAGGGGGATGGAAAACGAGAGGAACTGTGGGCTGAAATTGATCAAAGGGTTCTATGTATGTATATAAATATACTACAGTGAATCACACCCTATGTATATCTATAAAACACTAATTTAAAAAACACTGAAAATAAATAGAAGGAAGATTGGTACAGTAGGTGAAGGGGAGGAAGGAAGGAAAAGGGGAAATACTGGGAAATGAGTTGGAGCAAATTATATTGCATGCACGTATGATTATGTCAAAATGAACTCCAGTGTTATGCTTAACTACAACGCACTGATAAAAACATTAGAATTTTTAGAATGCTGTAGAAATAACAATGGGTATGTTTTAGTTTTGTTGCTGTTGCTCGTGAACAGTATTCCACCAATAGCAAAGATTGATCCTCCAGAGCTGGTAGCTGGTTCATCACAGTTGAGTGAGTGGCCTGGCTGTGATGGGTCCCCTGTACAATTACCTTCATCTGAGCCTAATTTCCAAAGCCATGCATAGACTCAGGGACTATTGTACTTAAAGTTTCTTTTTTAAAAATTATACTTCATTAAACTATCCACTGGGGCTGTTAGTATTTCAGAATAAAGTTAGTGTTCTCAAAGTCTAGAATAAAATAGGTATATCAAAAGTGAAGCAATGCAATAAGCAATCATAGCACATATTTATTGTTTTCCAGAATCTTCCCAAGTGTTTTCTATTAATAACTCATATAATCCTCATGACAATCTGAAAATTTAGATACTATGTCCTAATGTTATAAACAAGGAAAGTAGGACTCAAATCTCATGGTTAGCCATTGAGATTTGGACTCTGGCCACCTGGCCCGGGACCTTATGGTCCTGACCACCATATTCTTCTGTTCTTTGAAAATGTGCACTTAGCACCTCCCATGAGCCTGTAAGGCACTGATGACAGGGCAAATGTCACCTCTTTGCCCTTGGGAGAAGTATAGATGCAAAATTAGAATAACAAGATACAGGAGGTGAGAAAACAGTGTTATTGAAAGTGCTTATAAACCATATTAGGGAGACCAGATTTTTTTTTCTCCTGGTAATGGGAATCCATGGAAGGGATGGAGATTTATATATGTCTATAATTATATATATTATATATCTATACATTACATATTATCTCTCTACATAATATACATTGTATTATTATTATATATTACATTATATATCCTGTATATATACATAGGTCCATACCAGTGGTACAGAGGAAATTGATGACGTTGGAGAGAACAGTGTCAGAAGCCTGTTGAAGTAGAGTGGATTGGAGTGGGATAAGGGATAGCGAGAGGGACATGGAAATGGTGATGCCAATCAGTTCATTAAAGAGGTTTGGCAATGAAAGAAAGAAGACAGAACAGCAGTAAGAGGGAGCAGAGAGAAAGTGAAGACTCTTTTGTTTGTTTGTTTTTAAGATAGGGCAGTGTAAGTGCTACTTGAAGCATTAATAGGAAAACAGTAGTAATAAGAGAGTGCATCATCACTGGTGGGAATCAGTGAGGGAGATTTAACTTTCTATTGTCAAGAGGTGATGGTGACATCATGGTTTATAAAGAGCCTCTCAACATGCCGATCCTTTTACAGTCATTGTTCACTGAATCTCATAGCAACCTGATGAAGGAGGTATTCTTTTTGTTACTTTATATGTGAAGAAATGGGTTCAGAGAGATTATCTACCTTGCTCAAGTTGCCACAGGGAGTTGGTGTCAGAGCTGGGGTTCTGTGATCTCTTCTCTATATTTTTGTTGACTTCAGGGATCAGTAGGACTCCTCCAATGGAGAAGGCACAGAGATGGGTGTTCCAGGCAGAGATTCCAAAGCATGAGAGCACATAGGATGGTTCGTCGTGGGCAGCCTGCTGCTCACCATGATTGAAGGGTGAGGTGGGAATGGGAGGTGATATAAAGGCTAACTGGGACTGGTGGAAGGATCTTGTCAACCTTTCTCAGGAGGAAGCAATAAATGATCACCCTTGGGTTTTAAGTTGAGGAGAAGAACGATTTTTATCTGTGGTTAGAAAAAAATTGTTGGAGAAGGTAAGTCACAGCAGTACAGAGAAGAGATGGCAATTATCTTAGCTATAGCAGTGGCTGTGGGATGGGGGCCTGAAAGAAATTGAAGAGAGACTTCTAATGTAGGATGGGACAGTGTGTCTAAGTGCTTGGGAAAAGGCGAAGATGCTTGTGAGATCCCGTAAGTACACTAGAAGCTGGGAGACAATGGACTGTCTTTAAGCTTCTCAGATAAAATGATTTTCCACATAGAATTATGTATCTAGTCAATCCACGAATAAAATGTGAATTTACAATTTACCTCCTCCTTATTCACGGGAACTACTAAAGAGTGTGCTTCAGCAAAACAATGGAGTAAGCCAACACAGAGGTCACAGAACACACCACACAAGGGCAGTGAAAGGAATCTCCAGGAAAGGTGGCAAAAGGAAGATTCAGGTGTGGGGAACAAAGCCCTGAGTCCAGACAGCAGCTGGTCTCCATGGCCGTTGGAGATTATAGGATTTCACGGACAGTCTCCAGGATGCTGAAAATGCTAGAACACCTGTAATTGAGGGAGGAATTAGTGCTGATAAAATATTTGGGCATAAAACTTGATGGATAAAAGACATGCTATGGTTTGGATGTGAGGTGGCCCCCTAAATCTCACTGTGAGACAATGCAAGAAGTTTCAGAGCAGAAATGATTGGGTTGTGAGAGTCTGAACCCATCAGTGGATTAATCACCCGATGGGATTAATTGAGTGCTAACTCAAAGCAGGTGGTATGTGATTGGAGGAGGTGGGGAATTGGGCGTGGCTTTGGGGTATATATTTGTGTTTGGTAAGTAGAGATCACGACTCCAGCTCCGGCCCCTCGCCCCTCCAGCCCTAGAGTGCTTGGGTCTCTCCCCTGTCTGATCATCATGTGAGCCACTTCCGTCTGTCACACTCTTCTGCCGTGATGTTCTCCCTCACCTTGAGCCCCAAAGAATGAAGCCAGCCTTCTATGGACGAAGTAAAACCTCTGAAACCCTGAGCCCCCAAATAAACTTTTCCTCCTCTACAATTGTTCTGTAGAACTCGGCTGTGCATCCGTCGGTCCTGGGCTTTTCTTGGTTGGTGAGTTTCTGATGGCATCTTCTGTTTCCTCACTTGATATTGGTCTGTTTAAATTGTGTAAATCTTCCTGACTCAATCTGGGCAAGTCGTATGACTTAAGAAATGTGTCGGTGCCTTCAATGTCTTCTATTTTACTGGAGTATGAGATTTCAAAATAATTTCTAATTATCCTCTGTATTTCTGTAGTGTCTCTTGAGATTTTACCTTTTTCATCACATGTGTTGGTAATTTGAGTTCTCTCTCTCTCCTTCTCTTCATTAGCGTGCCTAAGGATCTGTCAATTTATTTTTTCAAAGAACCAACTTTTTGTTTAGTCAATTTTTTCAGTTGTTTCTTTTGTTTCGATTTCATCTCTAATTTTTATTATTTCTTGTCTTCTACTGTGTTTGCTGCTGCTTTGTTCTTCTTTTTCTAGGGCTTTCAGATGTAGTGTGAGGTCGTTTATTTGTTGTCTTTTTCTTCTTTTAAGGAATGAACTCCATGCAATGAATTTTCCTCTTAGTACTGCTTTCTTAGTGTCCCAGAGATTTTAATATGTTGTATCTGTGTTCTCATTTACCTCTAAGAATTTTTTTAATCTCCTCCTTGATGTCTTCTGTAACTCAGTGATCATTCAGTAGCATATTGTTTAGTCTCCAGGTGATGGAGAAATTTATATTTTTTATTTTGTCATTGATTTCCAATTTCATTCCATTATGATCTGATAAAATGCATGGTAGTATCTCTACTTTTTTGTATTTGCTAAGAGTTGCTTTGTGGCATAGTAATAATAATATCATGACTGAGTAATTTAATAAATTTTGATATTGCCAGGTTGGGAGCTGGCAGGGAGGGCCAGAGGGTATGTGGAGTGGTGGTGGTGGTCTAGGTGATCTAAGAGTTGAGACCTCAGGTTCTGTAGCAGGAGGCCAATAGGTTGCACTCTACAGTTAAAAAATTAAGAGGTGGTAGTGTGTGTTACTGAGATCTTGGGACATCAATACCAAAAGAAACATCCAAGAGAGTAAAAAGTAGTTCCTCAACAGGAGATTAGAACAGGGCCACAGATCTGTGAATTTCAAAATGAGTTCTGTGAAACAGTTTGAGTTTTCAAATGGCATAAATATATGGCACCAGTAAGTTCCACTCCTAAAAGAGAAGGTCAGATGGGAACCAAATGTGGAAGGGGCCATGTTATGTGATGGTCATTGTCAGCCTCTCAATTCATGATCAGTACCAAGAACATCAACAGTCATTTTGTCAAGGGTCTGGAATAGAACAATGAGGATTGTAATTGCAACTTGATTAAACTGCAAATTGTGATGTCTCCATTCAGCAAAGATTGATGGGTTGACAAAACCAAGAAAAACACATTTTATTTCCAAATGGAATTCTTATTTAAAGTAAATGACCTTGATGTGTCAGCTACTAATTAAGTTGGAACCCCAGGGAGAGCAAGAAAAGCTATTCATTGTGAATACATCTTAACAGTGAAAATATTGTTTAATACATTAACACCTTCAATTTGCCAAAGAAGCACTAATAATGGCCAATTTACTATTCACTTAGAAATCATATGACTGCTAAATTGTCTGAAGAGATCATCTGGAGTTACAAAATGCACTGTTTCCTTTGGAGGGAGGAAGGAAATTATTGGCTAAAATTGTCAATTATGTTCAAATAGTCGTCCCTTGGAATAGACAATGTCATTATTATCTTTGGGATATTGTTGGGGGCATGGATGAGGGGAAGGAAAAAAAGCATAGACCAGTATATTTTTTTTCAAACCACGAATTTCAAAACATTTTTACATTATCTCAAATTTTATGACTTGAATGAACCCATTTCTTTCTCTTCCTTCTTCTACCACTTATCAAAAAACAAAATCATAACATTGAAACTAAACTGGACATGGAAAGCTGTGCATATATGAAAGAGTTTCTGTGCTTTTCAATGTAAAAATTAAGTTCCAACCCAGGAACAAAGCTGAGTTCCCAAGAGCTGAAGTTCTCTCTGGCCTTTTCTGATATCTGAACATGGAAGGTGCAGCTGGACTTTGAGTTCCATACTGGCCAGGATATCTTTTTTGTCTCTCTTCGCTTCATGCTCTTTTGACTTCTTTTTTTATATATCCTTTGGCTTGTAGTTTACATTTCATTTGTTTTCCATTTTAATTTCTTTAGTATTATTTAAATGAATGCCCTAGGAATGGGTGTCTATTTTAGGTTTGAAGGACTAGGGGGGAAATTCCTTTATTTATTTATTTGTTTAGTGATTCTGAGGAGCCAACCCGGGGATTTGCACTTGCTAGGTGAGTGCTCTACCACTGAGCCACATCTCTAACTCTAGATTTATTTTTGATTGAGGCAATAAATGTCTGTGATGAATATTTGGGCCCCATAAGATTTATTATTATAAACTATTCTTTGGAATTTCTTAGAAAACCTTTTTATAAATTTGGATTAACATGGGTGCTAAGTGCAGCAAATTTCCTACCTTGATGTTATCATTCACAAGCAGGGACCCAAAACCAACCATAGTAGATAAGGTTTGCTGGAAGTTGGGCTTTTTGAAAATTGTCCAAAGTATGATTTGTTATTAAAATTTTGGCATTCTAAAGAACATCCAAATGGGACATACTGCCATTGTATAACATGGTCCTTTTCTAGTATCAATCTCAATGTGGCTCATAAGTGACAAATGTCGTGGTTAAATGCTGTGTATCATATACTCTGAGTCACACTAAGTTCTGTGATCCCCTGCAATTGAATTATTTATTTACACTGGAAGTAGCATGAACGCCTTATATTAATGATTGTTGTTCAGGTTAAGAGAGATGATGTCTATTAAAGACTTGGCAGAATGTATCAGTTAGACTGTGCTGTGTAATAAACCACTCCAAATGTAATAGTGAAAAGCGATAAACATTTATCATTTCTTGAGAATCTCCAGGTTGGCTAGGTGGTTTTCTCTGTTGGAGTCAATGCCTGGAGGTCTCGGATCAGTGTCTGGTTGTTTGATTTTAGTTAGGGTATGAGGGTCGACTTGGCCAATGGTTTCTTATCAACCAGTGGCAGTAGGATGTCATGACCCAATGCTCAATTACTTTTCAAGTCTGCTTGTATCCTATTTGCCATTGCTATTATTTCAAGGCCTCAGGAAGCTGTATTGCTAAGCCCAGAGTGAGGGCAAGAAGTGACTACCTAAGCAAGTCGATGCAGGAATTCTAATTAATTGGGTGGACCTTGTTTGTGAATCTATTGTACTATTCCACAAAAGCTGTGTGCTTTATAGAGGACTTATCTTGTGATGAATACTTTGACACAAATAAAAGGGCTATCAATAACATAGCTGAGAAAGACATGTTTGATAGGGATTGAGGGGTTTCTGTACTAACCCTGGAGAGCCACAGATTTCACTCTCTTCTGAGTAAACACAAGCATCTCTTCTAAATATAAATGTATAGAAACACTAGGATCCAAGTGTATACATTAAGAATAAACTGTGTTGCTGCAATGTATGTGAATGTGATTCATATCCAAATATTTACTGTTCTAAGTTAGTTGCCCTTCATTTATTGGAAATGTTAAACCTAAGGATAGGAGTTTGGAAGCTAAACTTCCTGGATTCAATCACTGACCACAACTTTCTAGTTCCATGACAACAGATAAGAACTTAACCCATTGTGTTTCAGCATCCTCTCTATAAAATGAGGGATATTAACAGAGTGAAATGCATAAGTCCACATGAAAATTAATGCATATGTAGGTACCCAGCATTTTTGAACAGAAGAGTGAGCATTAATGGTCATCCATTGTCATTACTTACAAATAACTCTGAGCCATCTGAATGTGAAAGGGCCCCTTTACGGATTTCCCAGTGTATGTGAATTCTTTCCTCTGTGTCTTTATTTGTTATGTTTTTACAGAATTCAGATTCAAATTTTAGTATAAATTGATCCTTTTTTTTTTTTTAGTAATAGACTATAACTATTGAAGAGGAAATTTGTTTATAAAGATCAACTCCCTTCCCTTTAAAATGCTCAGAATGACTTTTTAAGGACACAGAGCTAGTGAATTGTCTGCCTGAACGGAGAACAGGGGTCTTAGAATTCTGGTACAGTGATCCTTCTAATACTCCATATTCCAATGTTCTAGACATAGAAGAGAATGAACATATTGAATCCATAATTGATTTAGTAAATGTAAAAAAAAAAACTTCATAATGTTAAAATGTTGTACTTTTTAAACATGATAGTTCTGGAATTCGAGAGATACCAATTTGGCTGTGTAGGCTTTATGCCTAATTTTGGGAAAAAAATTACTTACTTATAGTTGAGTCGGGTATCAAACTAAATTTCAGAAGCTAATTTCATTTCCAATGTACTATAATTTAATGTCTCTCTAGTCTAGGGTCTAAATATTCTGGACCTTTCTGGCTGACCTCTGGAATGCTTTTAGAACACACATGTAGGTGTTGGGGTAGTTTGATATCCCCATGCCTTGGAACTGAGGAAGGAATTAAGGCTGGGAAATAAATCTGACCCCAGTTTTAAGTTTGTTTTGGATTCAGAGGCCATTCTGTAACAAATGAGTTCACAGAGATGACACAGCAGCAAAGTAAATACTGGCAATTCTGGCAGAACTGGAGCTTCTGAATAAAATTTCAAATTAGCAAATGTAAAATAAAGTAAAATAGAATTAAAAGCGGGTAAACGGTATCACGGCCTCAGCCCCAGGTGTCACATTTGTGATTTCACGGTGACATTCTGTGACTGCAGGGCAAGATAAAGAAGTCAGGGTCTGGAGAATGTTGTTGAAAAATCCCACAGTAGAGGATCCCCCTAAAGGATCAGTTCTTTTCAAAGAGAACTTTTTATTTGTTTTGAAATTTCTGAATCCATGAAACCAAGGTGGGGAATCTGGGCCCTCTTCCCCCACCATCTTCACCCCATCTGAATTCACTGTTTCTCTAGGACTGTTTCCACAGCGAGGTAAACTCCAGGGCAGAGGGGCTGCTTCAAAGCAAATGAGGCCCTTAATTTATCATAAAGGAGAAGACTGGTTGTTAAGGTTTTATTGGATTACAATAAAGGCTCCTAGCACTAGGAGCCTGTGGTTTGATTCCCGGCACCGCTGGGGGACCTTGAAATCATAACCACAGATTATAGCAATGAGCTTCCAAATTTCCATATCCTAAGCAAAGATGCTGCTTTCCTGGAGCAAATGTGGAATTACATGCTCTGTGATTTTAGGATATGTATTGGAAAATTTTCTGTTTGGATATCACTTCAGGAGGGCTGTGATTCTCCAATCACCTCTGCGGTTATAGCTTCAATGTTCTTAAAAAAAAAAGAGAAGGAAAGAAAAAAAAATAATAAAATCAAACCAAACAAAAGATGATTGTTGTGCCTCCTTCTGTCCTGTCCTCTTGTACAGTTTGAATGCTTTCATTAATTTTGTTCTTTCACCAAGTTCAGCAAAAGTTCTTAAAAGGTCATTCTAGGTTATAGCAGCGGCTTAAGCACATCTCTTAGGTCCATTTCTCTTCCCAAACCTCCTATTATGGAGTTGCATTTTTATGAGCTAAATAGACTCTAAAATCTGCTGTCTTTTATGTGAACTGTACATGTGTATACATTCACATTCATTTACAGACAGACAGATGCACTCCACTTCTGAATTTGAGCAAATGCTATGTCTGATACATATATCAGTAAATATATTTACTAAATTTATTAGCTATATTATACACATTGTATATACATATATGATATATAAATGTAATATTTATAGGTCATTTATGTAATTACAAATGTAATATTTATATATAATTTATATGTAACATTATTTTGGTGGGGTTCTGGCAGACAAACCATATTGATTGGATCATCTTGGAATGAAGTAATGAGCAAGTGGAAGATATAAACAGATACATTTGATTTTTCTTCTTGTAAAATACATCTGATTGAACTAGTCAAGCAAATACTGTCCGTCGGAGTTATTTTTCTTCTCAGATTCATTGGTGTGCATTCATGAACTTAACAGCATGGGAACGAAACACATTAAAATGTCATGCATAGGTTCATCACATCCCTAGAAACTCCTGCCAGTATTTGCCCTTAAATTTTTAGTCTCAGAACCATCCTGGCACTGTAGGAAGACTTTTCCCACATATCCCATTTGGAGAGAAGTGGTCCATCTGCATGGGAGGAGGGAAAGATTCATGCCTGGAGGGATGGAGGTTTTCTATCAGGTCCAAAGACAGTTTCATTTTTCTTCCTCCACTTCTGATTATGAGCAAATTATTTAGAGTTTTCTCTGCAGGATTAGGATGTCTTCTTCAAAACAGCATGTTTAGAAAATTCAGCATAATACAATAAGGAAGAATGTTATCAATAGAGGTGGAATCCAGAAAGAGAAGCCTTGAGGGTGTTTTTATTAGTGGTCAACCATATCACCAAGGACCTTGATTGACTATATTTTTGTTCCCAAATGCTCATTCTTTTCCCTGTAACAGGATTAAGTATCCCTGCCCTTGTTTGCCTGGCTTTCCCTGCCCCCATGAGAAGAGTATGTTCTATTCCCCTCACCCACCTGCTCCTCGCACCCCACCCTCCTGACCTTGGGCTTGGCCCCACACATGCTCCAGACGGCGGGGAAGAGAGTGTCCATGACACACCCGTGCAGAAGCACAAGGTGTGGGTTGGCTCTGGCTGCCTTGGCAGGTTGCTGTTGCCTTGTAGAACAGCAGTTCTCCACAGTGGCTGCTGCTCAGCCTGGGTCTGGAATATGAAAATCCTTGGGGATGACTGAGGGCCAGAAGTCCCACAGCCCTCAGCAGATGACAGCAGGACTTAAATACGTGTTGCCTTAAGCCGCTAACACGTTGGAGATGTTTATTGCCACAGGAAAGGCTAATTTTAGAACCCAGTGTCTTTCCATCTTTCCATTCTTGTCACCACCAGTTAAGTTTGCTTTCTAAAGCTCATTTTCCTTGTGGTTGGAGAAAGGCTGCAGCAGATCCAAGTGTCACCTCCAGATGTGACAACTGCCAGAGGCAGAAAGGGGTCATCTCATCCTGTGTTGGCTTAAGAAGAGAAACACGTTTTGCAGAGGTCCCAGGGCAGATCTCTGCTGGTGTCTCACTGGTTGAAAGTGGGTTGGTCACAGGCCAACCTGGAACTCCATCATAAAATTAATTCTGCCACCTTCTTCATCTTGTTGATCGGAGAAATAACTTACAAGTTCTTCAAGATTGTACTTGAAGCTGGCTTCTTGTGTCAAAACCTTCTTAGACCTCTCCAGGCAGTTAAACCTAAAGGTAAATGAACTTCCATTGTTCACATGGCTATTAACATTTATAGCCACTTATTGTGGTGATTTTTGTGCAGTTTATCTTCTTGCCTAGATTTTTGTGTTATTCACAGGTAAAAATGGTATGCAACTTGTTTTTAAAATGAGCACCTAGAACGGATTTCATGCTTAACATATGTATAAACATATGACGATTAATGAATATGTAAATGAATGATTGTAACATAGTTTGCTCAGAAAGTAACACAAGAAGCAAATTTCTAAATGAATAATTGACTTATTTAACAGACTAGAAATAGAACTTGTAATGGAGTCCATGTTGTGTTCTAAGTAAATCGGTCAAAAGTCTTCTATGGAAAATTTACTTCTCAGTTTCCTCTCTGAATTTCTCAACTGACAGAATTTCCAGAAAGCAACATCCTGGGTGTGTTGTTGATCCTACAAGTAGAGACTTTATCAACAGCTAAATAACAAGGGCAGCAAGAAGCAAACTCACCCTGAACACACACACACACACACACACACACACACACACACACACACACACACGATTGTTTACAGCAACTCTTATTTGATATATTATCTCTGCCATAATTCACGTCACATGGCTCCAAATTATAGTTACCTTTAAAAACATAAATACCATAGAAAGTGGCTTGTAAGTCATTGTCATTCTTTTCCTTAATGAAGAAGGGCAAGAAAAATGGCAGCACATGTGGTAGTAATAATTTTATTGAAGTCCAGTATAATAAACACTGAATAAGAGATGGAGTACTAGTCATTCTTTGGCTCTATTAGACTTCAGCTAGGCATCCACGTCTGATGAATCAGAAGGACTTAATGAAGTATCTTCTCTGTTTTCCTAGGGATGATGCGTGTCTTCAGCCATACATAAGAGAATGTCAAATGAAAGCCATTCCATCATATGAGAAATTAATTTTAGGGCTTCATATTAGTTTCTGATGTCTGATTTTAGCAATGAATCACTTTAATAAAAAAAGAAACCTGTACAAGCAGCAATACCAGAAACGCTTACAGAGAAGAATAAAATATTTCTTTGCTTCTCTGTGTTCAGACTTAGGTTTAAGCCTCTTGGTCAACCCTACCAGCCTTGCCCAAGTACTCAAAAGAACCAGCCTTTGCAGTATTTATCTAATGATTACCAAAAAGCTTATTTTCAAATAACTTTAGATTCAACTTTCTCATAATAATGATGAATATTTTAGAAGATTTAATTATATACAGCACCTCTCTGTTGTCTATTGTCTGTTGAGTCCCTGGAACCCAACCACATACTGTCTAAAGTGGGTTAAAAAAAGTATGGCTGACCCTACTGAAGAGCACAGAGGTCAAGTTACTGAGTTAGTAACTGGGGACAGTTCTGGACTCGAACACAGCCCCAGTCCTGTGTTTAGTAACCATAGAAGTAAAAGCTTTCTCCTGTGTCTTTCCTCCACAGATTTACCGCCGTGGACTCTTCTCTCCTTCTTGTTTTTTATTTTCTTTTAATAGAATAACAGTTCTCAAAATATGGTCCGTGAACCCTTGGAGGTCCCTAAGGCCCTTTCAGGGAGTTTGTGAGGTCAAAGTTGTGTTTGTGATAATACTGAGGTGTTGTTTGTCTTGCTTACTGTGTTGACATTTGCACTGAAGGCGCACTTGCAACTGTGGGAAACTGCTGTGGCTTAGCGTGCGTCAAGGCCGAGAAAACATATCTTTCTAACAGAAAGCAGGTGTCCAGCCCACTGCTGCTGACCAAAGCAAGGGATCTTCTTGAGGAGCAGCCCTCATGCAGGCATTTGAGTTGCAGGCTAAAACAATCTGGCTTTTTTTTCTTTTTTCCTCATTGGATACTCTTTTTACTTAAAAGGATAATTGATAGACAAAGGATAAGTATTTACACTTGGGATTTAGGCAGAACTCTTTTTGAAAACAAAGGAAGTGAACCTGTTAACATTAAAACAAAAACAAAAACATCAGCTTACTCTTTTTTTTTCCCCCCAATGATACAAACTTGAGCTTCCAAGGAACATCAAACTTTGGAAATCAAATACATGCCACAAAGAATTTCCAAATACCTGCCGACTTTGCTGATGAGATAGAGGTTATTTCTGATGTGGCGTGATGAAAATATGTTAACATTTGGAAGATGCGTAAAACTTGGTGATTAATTCTTGAATATACCAGGAGTAAAGGATCTTTTTGTGGTGCAAGGTAGACCGGTGGATTTTAATAAAGCAGGAACAAAAAGTTCCTTTCTATGGCTTTAGCTATCACAACAAATTTAAATTAACCATCAGTTGAAGAATTTTGGTGTAGTGTTGAAGATGCATTCCCACAATGATGTGAAAAAGACATGAAAATACCCCAACCCTTCCCACCTATATGTCTGTGTGAGGCTCCACTGGGAAAATACACATCAACCAAAACAGCGTATCACAACAGATTCAGTGCAGAAGTAGATATGAGACCCGGCATGTCCTTAAACCAGACATAAAGGAGATTTATGAAATGGAACCATTCCATTCTTTTCACTATTTTATTTTGTGCAGAGTTATTTTTAATGTTATTTATGTTAACATGTGTTTATATTAGAGCAAATCAATATTTTGTAAATTTCTTAGTTCAAATTTCAGTCAGGTCAAGTGCTTTGGTTCCAAGATTGTGTTTCCTAGTTCCTGGGGGTGATAACATTATATAATAGGCCTTCTGATAAATGTATAAATCATGTTTTGAAGGATAGTGTCCGAGTCAGGAAGTCCACCTCAAGCTGATGCTAAGGCAGGGCCTTCTGACCTCTTTAGTACTTTGCCAAGACAGTTCTGTCATCTCCATCTAGTTCATTGCAGGCCATCGTCCTCTCTACCCTTCATGGGGCTCTCCCAGCAATGTGCGAGGACAGATGGCAGGAGTCTGCCAGGATGCTAACGTCTTAGCAATTTGAGAGTTCCCAAGAAACCACCTCTTCTGCAGTCTTGTATGGTGTCTTCTTCATGCCCTGTCCCGTATGCTCAGTAGCAATTTCTAGGCATCACCTCCTGTATTCTAGATACTGAGAAGGCGCGTCTTCTAGCTATGTTGGTGATGAGAATCCATGTCCTCCCATAGCAGTGATGTACTCCCCCTCTTGGGCTGTGCTGAGAACTGACTGTAGTAATTGATCTACAAACAACAAAGAGAGAAGAGGGGTAATCTCGGGTGGCCAAACAGCATTTTGTATGGCGTCTTCCCTAGGGGATATTCTTCAAGCCATATCACACTGTTCTTCACTAGCTAGGGTAAAGGGCTGCTTCTGAACGCCTGGAGGGCTCACAGGACTCTCTAAGTTCAAAATTATGCATTCTACTGCTACAGTTTTGGGACTTTGGGTTTTACATAGGGGACATTTGGGGCTGTGAATTCAGTCTCCTTTGTAATTTCACCACTTTTAAGATCAAAGTGTGGGCCTGGTTTTTGGTATAATTTGCCTACCAGTTGCAGGTTGTATGTTTTTCTGAAGCTTTCTGTAGGCTTTTGGGCTCCTGAGCTGACCACTAGCCATGCCCCACTGTAATTCTCTTTAATGTGGCTTCTAGAACATTGAACAAAAAACACTGAGCTCTACTATCTTTACAATCTTTGCAATTTCTCTTTTCTTTTACCTTCTAGTGCCAGAGTGAGTGTGTAAGCTAGGGTTATATCTTTCCAGTGCTACACCAATGCATAAGCCCTTCTGCCTGGACTTGGTCCACCATAGAAGAGCACCTTAGCAACCACGAGGCTGCAGCCATCAGGGTTATCACTATTCCCCTCTCCGCCATCAAGCGGCATCCTCATGCCATCTGACTAGGCAAGTGATGCGATTCTAGAGTCTCAGCCTGGGAGCCACTCTCTGGGACCAATTGTGTTAGCAATTGTCTACCAAGCAGACCTGGAGTCGAGGACTCAAGTACAAGTAGCTTTTGAGGGAGGTGAACCCAGGAGGCACAGAGAATGGAGAGGTGACACAGGAAGGGAAGAATAAAAGTTTAGGTAAAGAATGGATAATACCTATGAATAAGCAGGGCTCTCTCTTGCTAAAGGTGCTCTATAAGGCTAACTGTTCCACTGTAGGCAAGAAAGCTGGATATTGATCCACCAGTTTTTGTCTCTCCTGATTGCCTGGGACACTATTTCACCTGGTCTGCCCACTGCATGCTGGGCTTGCAGCTGCAGCCAGAGCCTCAGTCTGGAAGAGCTGCAGACGTTTGAGGAAGGAGACCACAGATGTGAGCAAGAACTGGTCACAGAAGCTGCAGGTGACTTCCATGGTGAACTGACCGTTATGGGCATGACCTTGACCTTTTGAAAGTTAGGCAAGGGAACTTGCACCTGATAATAAAGAACAGAGGTTCACTGAACAGTTTTGCACATTTTAGTGTCTGAAAAGTAGTGTCTTTAGGCAAAAGTCTGGCAGTGTAACAAAAGGTATTTTGGAGTAGGAAAAGACTAGGGGCAGGAGTGCCAGGAGGAAACAGGTCACAATCCAAGCAGAAAGTACAGAGAGGCCATAATAAAATTCTGGCAATGATGATGCAGATGAAAAACAAATAAATCATTCATACTTCTTTTTCTTTCACTACTATCCCAATCCCAGGTAAGACTATACCATGATGAATCTCACAAAAACAGCACAGAACACCAAAACCCAGCAGGTATAGGAGAAAATATATGGTAAAAAGCCATATGACGGTAAACACATGACACTTACTTACAGGTAGTTTAGAGACCTGCATGTGGGTCATGTGGGTAGTGGAAGCACAAAGAAATTCTTTAGAATAACAAAATCCAAATTCTGGATAGTAATTAACTTCTCAGGGAGACAGAATAGATATAATTGGGAAGAGGTTCTTTGGAGCTTCAACTATACTGCTGTTACTTTATTCCTTAGGCTGAGTGGTGGGCACATTGGTGCTCAGATATAATTTTTTATTCTTTTTTGATATTTAATGCAAGACATATCTAAACACATGCTAAAGCATAGGGCTTGATGACTTGTGGTATGAATAGGAAGATGAGGATGAGCTAAGTTGATTTTGCATCTTCTTTTTGTGGTTTCTGACAAAATAATAAAGATAAAATTTTTAGCACACCCTTGCACACATGTGTACAATATATCCCCATAAATCTCTGAGGAAATAGTTCTCACGTGCTCCATTTTTCTCTCTCAAGTTCCGATAAAGAATGTTTTAATTAGCCGATGAACCGTAATTTCCATTTGCAGAGGATGATTTATAGAAGGTAAAATCTTTGCGTGTAAAGGGACGCATGATTTAATGGAGTCATTCTTACAAAAGCGTCTTTAAGAATAGCACTGAACTTGAAGATGGATTTTCCTTCAAGGAGCCTGTCTCAGAGCTGCAGCTGAACCTGATGAACAGGTTTTATCATGCACGACTCCAAGGGGGAGCTGTGACACTTCTTTCCTGTACCGGATTTCCAGGAATAGCAGCAGAATCAGCCTCTGTCTACGCACAGTAGGGCTAAAAACTACCACTTGCACAAGAACGCGTGATGAATGACAGCACTGATGAATGACAACTGCAAAAGAAACAGGATCGGTGCATTTTCCACTAGTTGTGGTTTCTTTTGACCATAGCCTGTCTTTACTCTCACGGACTGTTAGTGACGTCAAAGCCAAATGTCCGTGTTAAGGGAGGAATGGAAAATAACTCAGAGAACAGGCTGGGTTTCTTCACTTGCAATTAAGCCATTCGATTTAATGATAGTACCAAAACTCCCCAAGAAAGAATGATATTGAAATCATTTTCAGAACACTGAGGCTTGAGCATTTGTGAAGTCATACAGGATGGAGTCACACAGTTGCACAAGGAGAAAGCCCTGACTGTGGCTTTTGATAAAATGAAAGTCAAACCTTGAATTTTTTTTCCCCCCTCTGAAATTTTATATACTAGCTCCCAGGGGCTGTATGACTTGCCATATCACTACACTTTGAATGTTGAATTTTATTGTAATTTTTATAGGAGAGACTGACTGCATTTAATAAGACTTGACTAAAATAGCATTTTGTTTTGTTTTGTTTTCAGCCGTCAAATAAAATGGAACCTTAGGATAGTGCTGAAAAGCTGTGTTGGGTTTCTGGTTACCTTGTACCAGGAAAGGGGGAGAGAGAGAGAGAGAGAAGAGAAGAGAGGGAGGGAGGAAGGGAGAGAGAGAGAGAGAGAGACCCAATAATTTTAGGTACAAAAATTTTTAGGAATTTTTAATTCTTCTATCTTAGTTTTGATTTTTCTTACTCTTGGAGAATGGGAACATAATGACTTGAACCTGGCAATGGCATTCTTAGTGACACAGGAGGAGGGAAATTGCTCTGGTTATTTATTATTCAGTCAGAAAGAGGGGTTCCTGGTTTGCGCTGAAGCAGGAGGAAGGCATCAGCCTTTCATAGAAAGGAACCAAACTCTTGACTCTGTCTTGAGTGAGGGAAGGTGAAGAGGGAGCAGAGAATGGAGTTATTTCCCCTTCATCGAGTTCAATTACCCCTAAAAAGATTAAGTCTATTAGTCATTGAGACTGTACTGTGAACCACTTTAATTGGATCATTAAATTGCTTTTATCTTTACAAATGGCAAGGATCAGAACACTTATTAATCCTTAATTCAACAAATACTGTATTAACTGCTTGGCCTGAGGCATTTTACCAGGATTTAGGCTCCTCTACTCCACTCCAAAAGGAAGGAGAGGGGCAAGGAGAAGAGGGAAAATCCAGGAGAAGGCAGGACTTTGGGTGGGTACTTAGGGCAGCTACAGTTCAGCAGAAGAGGAGGGATGTTTAGGAGTTTGGAAACACATGGTATAACTGTGTGTGTGTGGGGGGGGTCTCTGTGTGTGTGTGTGTGTACACATGCATATGCACATTCTGGAGGGGAGAAAGGACTGTCTTTGGGTGCCTGGGGCCACTGACGCCCAATGTGCTCCTTGCAGTGGGCTGGATTTCACAAGGAATCATCGTGCCCCTGTTGCCTCTGTTGAGAAATAAGTCAAAGAAACAAACTGAACTGAGGAATCCAAACCATTTTCACTGTCTAAGCTTTTGCTCAGAGCTCAAGTGGCAGCAATAGAGAGTCGCTGACTAATTTATTTGGTGCTACCAACCTTGGTATTTGGGGAGTTTGGTGTTGCCTGCACTGGAGTTCAGAAATCCTTGAGTCAGTTGAGAGATGAGTCAAAGGAAAAGCCAATAGCAAAAGCAGGCTGTTGACCTGACGAAAATATCATCAATTCCGCCCAAAGCAGCAATCTGTATGTTGTAAAACTTGAAAAAAAGAAAGAAAAAAAGTGTCCTTATGTGTTTGTAAATAGGCTATGAATACCCAATAATCTTTGATGGTACTTCCTTTTTCGTCCACTAATGAGTTACATTCCATTTTCTGTTATACATCATTGAAAAAGAATGTTTTAACTTAAAATGTTAGCGACACTGCAGATATGTAGGGATACTGATGAATCATTGACACTCTCAGTGGAATCAAGACGTGAAACCACACGTGGGTGACCATGTACCCATCTACAGCTCCTTGGTACCTAGAGCTCCTGCAGTGGTTTTAATGATTTATTTCAAAATATTAACAGGCTGGGGCCAGATTAGTGCACAGATGTTTTCAATCTGGGCCTTTTGTTTGCTGTGGCACACACACCTTTGTTGAGCCTGGCTGTTGAGTGGAGGTCTTTACTGGGCTTGTCGGCCTTAACACTAGTTAGTGATTTGTGCGAGGCTATTAAGCATGAAAGGAAAGCAATGTGGGTTTTTTTTTTTTTTTTCAGGAAAAGAATAGATAAAGTGTCCCTGAGTAAATACTAGAAGGGTGCTATGACTTTTTAAAAGTTGGCTCAGGCAAGTTCAACTTAACAATGCTTGGGAGGCCCCTAGGAGTGAAATAAATCATGGGTAGTGATATAATAATTCCTTTAAAATATAGCATGGGAAACTAATGCCTATTTGCAAATGTCATCTCTATTATTGAGGAAATGAGCATCACTACTTTTTGAGAGGGTCTGTGTATTTAAACTAAAATGGATGTTAATAGCCTTTGATGAAAATAGATAATTTGACAATAAGCAAGACAAAGGAATAGAGCAGTTTTTGCTTTTGATTTTAAGGATCTGTCTCAGTAGAAAGAGTTGATGCTCAAAATGTTCCTTGCAAGTTTTCCAATATTTGGTTCAAAGAGTTTCGTGAATAAATATATTATACTGGGGTTGGTGCAATTGCTGAAGAAAAAAATTTTAAATAAAAAAGCATAGAGCCTTGCTCTATCATTCACTCTGTCAATCAAGTAACAGATTTCAAAACAGTGGCACCATTTCTAATTTTTTGAACAAATAGCTTTTGTTGAGACTATTTGATGAAGACCTGAAGTATGCTCAATTCTTGTCCTTATTAACTTGGAAGGCCAAAGTTGAATGAAGAACAGTAGTGAAATATTCAAACTGTCTGGCCTATACACAGACACCTATATTTCTGGGCAACCTTGAAGAGTCAGGAGAAAGGAGGCCATCCAGGGCATCCAACCACCCAGCTAGAGAAGTGTGTGCATCCATGTACATCTTTACTGCTCCCAGACGGTGTTTATTGTTCATTTTAACAGCAAAGCATTCAACTGGTATGTAGACTCTTTGCCTGCAATATGGATGACTTTCTGCAACTTTAACAATGCATATGAGAAAAAGCATACATTCACACCAACACTCTTTTTCTTTCACCAGATTGGAGTTTGCAATCTCATGGAGGTGAAGGTAAATTAGAGATTCTGTGTCTACACGATCCAGAATCTCTTCCTTCAGCATACTGTCAATGGAAAAGACTATAAAGATGTGAAAAGAATTTCCCACGGTCAAGTGCAGTCTAAAAGTGTCTTGAAAGGCTGCCAACAAGCTCAGCTTTTTCGTTACACAGCAGGGCACGGACTAAGCTTATCGACTTGAGCTTTATATTTCTGGGGAATTAATCAAACTGGCAGATTATAATGATCTCTCAGGAGAATTAAAATACGAGCCTCTTTGATAGATGTCCAATTATTTTGGATTACATGAAGTTTATGAGGTTCTCAGGAAATTACATGTGACCCTAATTTGACCAAAGTTAATTGCCCTTTCATTCTTGGTATTGCAAAGCCTGTACCTGGTAGGAATTAGATTGAAATGACTAGGCTCAGAGCTATTGACTTGAGGCTAAGAGATAAAAGTGGCAGAAAGGTTAGGGAGGAAAAGAATTAGAAATGTGATATGTGGCTTTACAGATTTAATTTTAGGTTTGGGAAAAGAGATGCCAACCACAGACTTATTCTCAAGTTAAAGGGGATTAAAATCATCTCAAATCCCTCCCAATTCTACGGGTCTATGATTGAATGACAGTAATGGCTAAGAGGCAAAGTAAAAGGACACCAGGCCCCCATTGGTGAGGTGGCCTGAGGAGATGAGTGGAGAGGACAGGGTGGGTTTGAATAGGCCAATCTCACCTTCTACATCTCTCCCAGGTCACCAACCTAGCAATATGTCCAGGTGCAGCTACGGCCACAGTTTTCTATCTCATTGCTTTTTGGGTTTACCCTGATTGGGTCCACTTTGAGTAGTAATAGAACTGCAGGAGGCATTGATAACAGTAACTCAGGGACAAGGAGTCTCACAGGAGCACACGTCATGTGTTTGCTGGGGGAAATAGACTACGGCATGACCTGAAGAGAGAATGCTTAGAAATGAAGTTTAGTTGTAGCACCTGCTGGAATATTAAGGAGATGACTTGCCCTTTCTGTACCTCAGTTTCTTCCTCCATAAATGGGAAGAATAAAGTACCTACCTTCTGGAGTTCTTTTGAGGATTAAATGCAATTATTTTGATCTACCGTCTGCTCCATGCAGGCAGGGACTTACTGTTTTAGCAGCCATTTCTATGTAGATAATAATACTACCTATCTATGCAATTATAATAGTCACCTACTCCCCACTTATGGCTGTGGGGCACTTGTGAATAATATGATGTAGTCACAGAGTTTTTGATGTTTACTTTTAGTTAATTTAAATTTAAATAGCCTCAGGTGGTTAGTGGCTATAGAATAGTTCAGGCTTAGAGCCTTATGAATACAGTGAATAAAACAAACCTCTATCTTAACTCCTATGCTTATTTTTCTTGTATCTATACAAGAAAGTATGATAGGATCATCAGTAAAAGACTTTAAAGACTGGGCTTATTTTATATAAGTCTATTACATTTGTATTCAATTCTGTATTAGAGTGAAAATTTAGAATCAAAAGAGAAAAAAAGATGAAATTTCCAAATGTCATGTAGCTCTTCCTTATCTATATGTACCTTTTTAACTGGACCAAGGTAGTTATCAAACCCTTATTGCTAAATTCGCCCCATCCCCCACCCTTAGGCCACTCTGCTTATAGGTAGGGATTTCTGTGCATTTTATTTACTGTGGCATCTCCAGTACCAGAGCATTGTCTAAGAAAAAGTAGGTACTGATATTTGTTATAAGGAAATGGATGCATGTAGGGCTTCAAACAATGCTTGAATGCAGTAAACCCTCAGCAAATGTTGGTTGTCAGGGTAAGTGCCTTGTCTTCACATTTGATACCTAGCATAGTATGAGCACATGGAAAGAAGAAGCTGGGTAGGAAAAATAATGCTCTCATTCCAAACTGGCAAATACCTTGCCTTTATAACTAAAATTTAGGTAGTCTTGCATTTACAACAGTCTCTACCAACTCTATTGGAATAATTGGTGTTTATTTACACTAGTTTACCTCTGTTAAGGAAATTCAGCCCAATAAGAGATCCACTGCATAAATACCCTGAGGGAGCTACTCCCTTTTGTTTACAGCATTATTGTCTGGAGACTTCAATGCTAAGTTTGGTGGGAAAAAAAATGTATTCATTAACACATGTTCAGAAGGCCAGCACTATTGAAATATTTCTTAGTGATTTCTGAGATTTTGCTTGCTTTGTTAGTTCTTCCTGGACAGCCACGGCTTGGAACTGGTTTGGTAAGAGGGCCCTTGCTAATGCTGTTTCTCAGTACATTCAGTGATGTGTTTTCAGGATCTGAATCAAAAGAACATTTTTCTGCAATCTGCACAAACCTGCTTGGCACGTGCTCTTGTTTATGGAAAATCCAAACGTATATTTGTGTTCTTTTGAAAGGGGTGGGAGTTGGAAGAGAGGTCACACAGGAGATGAAGGCTCTAGCTTTCCACTCAGCAAGCTGAATTCTTGAAGCCTTATCTGATTTCAGAAAGTAAGCAGAAGTTTGAACTCTGTCTAGACGCTGGCTGACATGTAGACAAAAGAAAGGAATCTACTCCATTGAGGAGCCGTAGCAGATTCTATGAGGAGGATGATCGGGGATGAAAGAAGAAATCGGGCCCTTTCCTTCTTTGAGTCATTGCTGTTTGCTGGTCCCTTTGCATACACCATGTCATTCATTTTTCACGACTCCAAGAGATAGTTATTACAATGAAGACTGTACAAATGGATTAGGTTTGGAGAACAAGTGGCCTAACATTACACAGTGAAGAAATGGTAGCGTCAGAACACAATCAACACATACTACATAAAAGCACATTTTCAAAGGTTGTCATTAGAAAAAATTTCATACGCACAGAAGAGATGAGAGTGAATTACAGTTACCTGTACTGAAACCAACACTGTCTATTAACGCATAGACAGTCCTCTTTATGTTTTTCACCCTTAATCCAGTCCCTCCCTAATTGGGTTATTGTGCAGTGAATCCCATATGCATTTCCAAAATTAATTATTTATCAAGTGTGTGCTCAAACACCCTTTGTGTCCAATTAAAACAATAATTACTTCATAGAATCCGGTATCTAGTTGGTATCTGAAACTCCCTAATTGTAGGGTGAGGATTTTAGCACAAGGTCTACACATAAAGCTGGAGATGGAGGTGTGTGAAGAGGTTGGTGGATGTGATTGTCTCATTCTGAGAATAATGGCTCAGCAGTGGCTGTTTGTCATGCATTCTTTAAATGGGCACCTGTTCCAATAAAAGTCGTAGATAGCTTCCTTGTATTCTCTGCAAGCAAGCAATGTTATGGTTCCATTTTATGTTTGATGTATTTTATAGACATAGCAAGCAAAAGAAACCAGAGAAAGGCTTCCTCTTGCCTCAGTTCCTCCAACAAATAGTGGGTGTCTGGGGGAATAAGATAGGGAACTAGGAAAGAAAACAGAAGGGGTGATGAACCTTTCCCCAGGAAAAAAAAAGGTAGACATTTTTTACTCTGAGCCAGGAAATAATATTGTAATTCCTGATCACTTTGTTCTTGTCAACATGAAGTTAAGGAATGATTATCTAACAGAATGAAACATGTTTTTGCTCGAGTTGTTTGACTGGGCTTTCTTGCCATTTCCAATAAAGGATTTCAGCTACAGCATTAGCTCAGTAGCCTTTGATTTCCAAACTTAGGTAGAAATCCAATTTTGCTCTTTGGTTCTCTTTCCGCGCATTCCTGGAATTCATGAGTTTTGCCCTGAACTTTGTAGGAGCAAGGGCCAAGGTCTGGACAGGACTTTTCAATTAATGCACGTCGGTCTCTGGTTCTCCTCGATGTCAGCATGTGACGTTGGCCAAAGCCCTTTATTTTGCTTCCCTCATTGACCAAGCAAATGAACACACGCTCTAGAATGTTTAACAAGTGTGACAAGTGCGTGGCCGGGGCTGCAGCTGGTGGGGCCCAGCTTCTTAATCGAGGTGCTCGCTCGGCTGGCTGATGATGTGTGCTCTGCGCCACCCGACTGGGGTTTGTCAGGTCAAGTCAGGAATGCAGTTGTGCTTTTGGCTGTTGGGTGTGGAAAAATAGTTATGGACAGGACCTTCCTTATAATGTTCAGGGCCTGGTGCAAAATAAGGACATGAGGCCCTTTGTTAAAAAATCTACTAAGAAATTTTAGGATGGCAAGGGCAGAGCCCTCTTGAGCAGGGACGGCACAGGAATCAGACACAGGAACCTGAGTCTAGTCATGGAGCACAGAACAAATAGTCTGAGTCAGATCTGGGTGGCACTTCTCAGATGGAGAGAAGTTAAGAGCTGAGAATCTAAGCTAGCTTGGAGCAGAATTGCAGGAGATGGGCCAATGCCCCCCCCTGGCCCAAGATGGTCAAGGGGATAGTAGTAAGAAGTTCTCTTGGATCTCCTGACACTGTTTGGCTAAATTTGTGTACAAGTTTTCTAATCTATGTGTAGGTTGGAGAGAGAGGAAGGACAGCAGTTACCGGGCCATAAATTAAAGCACAGGTAAGGAAGTTGGAGTACAATGATAGCGAAGCAAAGCCCCTTTGGACAAAGTTCTGGAGAAAGTCTGTTCTTATCCACCTCTCCCTCCCACTTTCAGCCTGTTTTTTTTTTAACAGTTTTCTTTAGATAGAAAAAAAAAATGTTCAGAGCCAAGCAGCAAAAGACCCAGAGCAGAGTTTTCTCAGCCCGTGAGCTGATCTTGAACTTCCCAGGGGCTCGCACTTCATAGAAAAAGCATTCAGGCGCTTCTTCCCTGTTTTTGCGTCTGGAGAAGGAGGCCCCTCTGTCCAAGTGTTGAGTGACATCTTAGAGCCTATTTATTTCCAGTAAAAGTGGAAAATATCAACTAAGGTTTCAAAGGAAAGGAAATGTAATGTATTTTCTCATCAAATTTGGCATTATCTATTTAGCAGGCAGGCCTTTAATCTTCTGTGCGGTATTTTTCCATTGTATAATTCTGAGTTTGCCTTAAATCTGTCTTGCTCTTTTAACTTTGCCTTTCAAAAAATACAAATGGGGTTTGCACAACTTATCTTCTTTTCTCATTTGTTTCCTTGATACTTTCGATTATCACTCGCCAGGGTTTCTCTAGAGAAGCTCACCGTTTTGCCTCTGCAAATATTGAATGTAACCACAGATAAAGCTTCTTTGTAAGAGTGCATTCATTAATGACCTTGATAAAAAGTACTTTCTGTGTCCAGCATCCTGGGAGGACTAAAATGATTCAGGGCCTATTGATATGAACATATAAATGGGGAAAGTGCAATAATAGGCCTTTAAAAAAAAAACTCATTACAATTTTTAATGGGAAGGAGAGCCAGTTACTTCTGTTCTGGGACTTGGGATTTTGGTGATGTCACCATTTGTTCTTCCCTCAAAGTATGTGAAGAGGTGGGATTTATCTTTAGGAGTTAAATGTTTAAACCAGCATGTATTGCATGGATCGTAATAGAGATGTGTAAAAGGGAAGGGGAAGGGGAGAATCCATGGCTTGGAAAACTGAACTGCGAATCTAATGAAATGCACGGGCAGAGCACATGCCAGGCCTAGGGGTAGACAATGCAAACAAAATTTGCTGAGGTAAAGATTAGCAGGATCCTTTCAAGTACTACCTGGGGGAGGAAGCTTGTAGATCAACTTCAAACACTCCTGAGACGTTGGAAAGGCTGTCCAAAATGGGGTGTGTAACGTTCTCTTAGATAGATTCCATGAAACATTCAGGCCACGAGTTAATAGCCATCCTTGTTCATATTCCATGTTTGCCTGTCAGTCTAATGAATATTCTTTGGCTAACTCAGCTGATGGGCTCTGAAGGAGGAGAGCTTGGGCTATCCATTCCCAGTAAATAATTCCGTGTCTGAGGCTGTCTCCTTTTCCATGTAAATTAATACATTGACATTCTGGCCTGACACATGAGCTTGGTGGTTAGGTGAAGTGAGTCAGCCGAGGAGAAAGGCCTGCACTGGGCTGCTGCCTGGGCTTCTGCTGCAATCACACAGGACATGCCAGTCTCTGTGTGTCTCAGTGGATGCAGCCAGTTACGCTCTGTTAGCAATGTCATGAGTCCTCATTTAGCTAATTAAGAAATACTTTTCTCAGTTGTCCCATCATGCTTGATCTCCATTTTCTTCTGGATCAATCTTGAGCTCCCGGGCACTCTGAGAACAGGTCTGGGTGTTTAGCTTGTCCTCTGCCTTCTCTCAGTCCTTGTATCTATTTCTTTTGTTTTTAAAATGTTGATCCCTAATTTAGATCTTGTCATTAAATAGGACTCCTAAAGGCTACAACTGAAAGAGTGACACAATTAGGTTTCCAGGCTTTCTGTGACGGGTACAATTAACTCCCTATTCACATAAATTTGTTTGGAAAATTCATGGACCCATCAGGGCCTTTGGTCTCTTTCTCTTAATTAATTTTACCCTTCTCCGGGAATTTTTCCCTGTTGCCTTTGCTTCCCTCAGATGGCTAACTCCCAGTCGGTCCTATTTTCAAATCGGCTTTTGCTTCACACACTAGTTTTTGCTGCATGTCTGATTTCTGTTCAGGGTTATGTTGTATTTTCAGTTTTTCTACATCCATCTCGACAGTCATTGCTGTTAATGGCGACTGATGTGCAGTCCAGGACTCCTGTCCTTGGCCATTCCTCCTTGACCCAGCTCCCCTGTTCGCCCCTCACTGCTCTGCCTCTCTAAACTTTAAAACATGCCTTTCAAAGCTGCGTGGGTCTCTTCAGTTATTTTATTCCCTTTTATTTCTTACTAAGAAAAGTAAAAAGAATTTTGAGAAATGAAAGAATGTGAGCATGGATTACAGATAAAACAACCCAGGGATCCCAGATAGGAGGTTTGTTGGCTTCAGATTGCTGTTGGGTAGAAAGGGACAAGGTTCTGAAGGTCTGCAGATAGGAAGAGACTTTTGGAAGAAAAGGAGAGAGGGACCTAGAAGTCATGGTTTCAAGGAGAGAAAATGTCATGTGATGATCCTGTTCTGCACAGTTGCCATGAAATCCCTGGGGGTCCTGGTGGAAAGTCGCTGCATTCCACTGTTTGGAGGGCCCAGGTCTAGAGCAGGGTGTGGATAAGCCACCTGGAGATTGAGCACCAGGCTCACTTTTACACCTGTTTTCCATCCCCAGTGTGTGGTGACTATGTGGTAACATTACTCTCTTCCTTGGAAAATCTAGTTTGATTTGCAGCATATTTTCGGGGTGTCAGATTAGGAGCCTGGGAGTTAATTTCAATTCATATGAATTCTCTGGGGTTATATGGAGAACAAAGTCTTTCTATATTAGGTAACTTTATATTTTCTGAAATTAAAAAAAAAAATGGACCTATGAAAATGTAAGTCTCGGGTTTTCCCAAAAAGGGATCTTTAAAAAAATTATTTTTACCCTCTTTCTATATTCCACCAACTCTGCTCCTCATTTATAGCATCTTGCTTTGGCTCTAGTTGAATTTAATCTTGCCATTATTAGCTTTCTGTCAATCAGAATCCCACAGTGGTAACGATGTCTGTGTATTTAGTTAAAAAGCAAGAGTCTTTTATAAATGACACGTATGTCAAGGAAAAAAAATGTCACCTTTAAGAAGGTAAAACAAGTTGACAAATGTTTCTTTACGTGAAGCTAATTGCATGGAATATTTTATGACATTTCCATGGAAAATGTTACAGGACATCCCTAGAGGATTTCAGGGGAAGTTTTATAGCTGTTTCCTGCTCCATCAGCGTTTCACAGAATCCTGTGGAAAGCAGGGGTGGTTAGACATGGGCATCAGTTTCTGTTGGTTGATGGAGGAGCCGAAAGCACAAACACAGTTGTGAAGACTGTCTTGAGATGATGGCAGGAAGTACTCTCTGGGGTTCCCCCTGGGGCTCTGTGACTGGCCAGGTGCTGTCAGGTCAGGTCAGGTGCCCAGGGAAATCCCGTTTCCCTTTGTTTCTCACTAAGGTGCTGCCTATATGTTACAACAGTCCTCAGATAGGAGACCTTTCTGAAAATCCTCACCAGTAGTGGAGACTACTTTAACTTCTATGTTATTGAGATATTTAAAATGTCATTAAGTGTTCAAAAAATTCAATACCTACTACCTTGAAGAGATACTGTGTGCAAGGATTACAAACAACTGTGAACCCAAATCCTGAGCTCCAGAGACAATCATCTATAGTCTTCAGGGCTTTTCTCTCATTTGTCTGCCATGATGTGCTTTTAACCTGTGAGGCATAGTGTGAAGCCACTGCACCCAACTCCACTGCCATTTCTCTGCTTAACAAATGCTAGAACATAATCATAAAGGCTCTTGCATTACCATCTCCTGAAGACTTAAATAGCACTTTGAGCTCTCTTATTTTTTTTTGCATACAATTCTTAACACACCTTTATACCACCATTTATCATATCTCTGTTTGTATATTATGAATGTAATGCACTCCACTATTGTCTTGTATGTAAGAACTAAATGAAAAAAAGAAAGAAAATAAAATAAAATAAAATAAAATAGCACTTTGAAATATCAATTGATTTGCATACGGCTGTATCCCACATTTACACAATCAATTGATGTCACCCTGTTTGTAGGAACTGTACAGCCTTTAAGTGGACTCTGTAATGGGGAGGATTTGGTGGTATCAAGGGTGGTCATCTGATGTGAAATTAACACTCGAATACGCATGCTGCTGGCCCAGAATCTTCACAGTGAAGTCAGAATCCAGTTCAGAAGTCAGGAAACCTGGGTGTGGTATAAGCTCTGACACTAACTGAAATGTGTTACCATTAAAACTCAGGTTTTTCTTCTTCTTGGTATACAGTCTTCATGTTTTACCATGCTGTGTTCTCTTGAAGGAGCATTATAATTAGAGGAATTAAAAATATAGCTTCAGCTGGGCGTGAGACTGCATGCTGGTAGTCCTAGCTGTAGGCTGAGGCAGGAGGATCTCTTGAGGCCAGCCAGGGCAACACAAGGAGAACCTGTTCCGGGAAAAAAAGATCACTTTTCACCAATTTATTTAAAGTTAATTTCCTAACAACAGTACTGAGAATGAGTAAGGCAGAAGTTATTGTCCCTATTTTTATAGGAGAGGAAGGGTGTTTAAATGACCTGCTTTAGTTCTCAGATTTATTGGTTGAAAGAGCAGATAATACAACTTGGGGGTTGAAATTCCTAAGTCTCAGATATTTTCCATTGGCTGGACCATATCGATTCTCTGGAGAAATTTTAAAAGGTGCTAATTTCTCAAGAGGGGGGTGCACCCTCTGCTTCGTGTCTTGGTCGCCTCAGTCATTGGACGAGGCCTTCTCCGCTTCTCCTGTGTTTGCCTTCTTCACATGGTGTGTCTCTCCACAGTGCCAAAATAAATAATCAGTTCAAGATAGTCTTTGAGAAAGTAAAACCAGTAGTGTTTAGTGTCATGGAGACAAAACAACCGGTTGATTTGACGTTTCTCCATTTTCAATCCGCAGTTCCACAGTCACGGGGAAATATCCTCCTTCCTCATCCCATAGGGTGTTTCTCCACCCTCTGCTTTCGCTCTTTCCCCATCTCTTTTTCCTTCCCTGTCTCTGTTTCTTCCTCTTCTGTCTCCCATCTCTCTTCCTTCTTTCCTTTCTTTTTTCTTAGCACATTTTAGACTTTTCCCCATCTAAGGTAATAAATGGTTATTTTAGAAAATTGGAAACACAAAATAAAAATAATGAACCTGTAATCATATGAAATCCATGGATATCTTTTCTAACATGAAAACAAGTACTATTCCTTTTTTTTTTTCCATAAACAACTTGCTGGTTTTGACTGCATGTTGGAAATAGCCTCTGCTTCTAACTTATTTATTAGGTACTGCTTGATGCCTGACTTCAGACAGACTTGATTAATTTTTTTTTTTTTTCACCAGATGAAGTTCTCTCTCATCTGGCACTGGTTAGTAAGTACTGGTGGTACTCTGTTCTACTCATTGAATGTGGCCTGATTTGGGTAAACCAAGTCTTGGATTTTGAGATTTTGCTCACGAGCAGAGGCAGTTGAATGAGTTTTGCTCTGCATTGTCTTTTTATCCTGTTATGCCAAACATATACCCATTCATTCAGAGAATATTTGTAAACTACTTCCCATGTCCTTGACACTGTCCCAGTTAATGGAAATTGGTTCTGGAAAGGTCAGATGGATTCCTGTATTTATGGCATATGTCAATCATGAAGGAACACATGCTTCAAGTAACCCATTACAAGGTGGGGCAGGTTGGAAGGAGAAAGGCAGAGCAAAAGGTCAGATGCTAAGGCTCTCGTTGTCATGCAGAAGTTTATGCCTAAGTCCCACAGACTTTAGTATCTCATAAGCTTAGCCACAAAGAACCCTTCAGCTGTCCAAGTGTCATTGCACCAAGAACTTGGAAACCAACTTCCTGCTGATGTGATGTAGGAAAGAGAGAGAGAGAAACTGACTTCAGCGATGACCTGCATGGGAGAAAAGCTATGTCCTAGTCCTGGATCTGTAAGGAACCATGTGACTTTGGGCGAGGCACTTTGTCTCTCTGGATTTCTGCTTCTTCATCTGAAACAGAAGGATAATAATTCAGTGACATTTAAGATCCCTTCTAGCTCCATAATTTTCTAAGGTTATAAGAAGGAAATCAAAGTTCACAGAAGAGTGGTTTTTGCCTAAGACAAAACCTCCATCTCTCTTTTAACAGTTGAAGGTAATCACAAAATCAGAATCTTTGAGAAATATAAAGAACAATATTATAAAAGCAAAAGGAGCATTGAATTTAGTCAGTCAACTTATTTAGTTAAGGTGTAAACCTACGTGAATTGTACTTAGTTTCTTGGAAGGTCAGTTACTGCATTTTTAAAGATATTTTTTAGTTGTAGTTGGACACAATACCTGTATTTTATTTATTTATTTATTTTTATGTGGTACCGAGGATCGAACCCAGGGCCTCGCACAGGCTAGGCGAGAGCTCTACCACTGAGCCACAACCCCAGCCTTCAGTTTCTGCATCTTTGAATCAGGGCAAGAACATTCCCCCTTATTGGTTCCACCTGACCCACAGCAAGACCATTCTTCCCTTCTTCCCTCCCATCCTGCTGAATATAGTTGGCTCAGTTTACCAGGATGATGTTGGTCTAGCTTCCCTTTCTAACCAAATCCTCCAAGACCTCCAATAGATGTTGGACTGCCACCCAGTGATTATCTACTCTGGGATGCTGCTTTTGATGTTTTTAGATTGAATTCTTGTCCTGGGCATCTTTGCTGTGGGGAAACTCTGCTGGGAACACTGGCAACAGAAATCTAAGGGTCCTCAGTTTGAGTAACTTCCTGACTTCTAGCTGAAACCATCCAAGAGAGTAACACCTTGGAACAGGCAACAGCAGTGATGGCTGCCCTCCCCAGGGCCTCATAGCGGGTTTCCCAGCACCATAGACCTCTGTGCTCTGAGAAAGCATTTTCTTATGATAGGAACCTGACTCTATGACTGTGCAACTGTATCAGGAAAATCCACATGGACCCACATGGCTGAAGCATGGTAAAAATATTAGGAATTAAAAAAAAAAAAAAAAAAGAATAAGAGACAAGGAGTAGGAGAGAAGCAAAAAAGCTGAGAGAGGAGAGTGAATGGAAGGTGAAAGAGATCCAAAAGGGAGGAAGGACGGATGTCAACAGTTGTTGAGGTCTATGGATTGTCTTTCTCTGACATGGGAGAATCAGAATACAATTAACGGGATCTTTCACAAAGCAGACCTTTAAAGTGAAGAATGTTTTATTTCTGTAATAATCCAATGGCTTGGGAGTGGTTCCAAATGCTGAATGCCTTACATGAGAATATTTATTAATACAAATTTCTGAGTTTCACCTGAGAATATTTATTAATACAGATTTCTGAGTTTCAGATGCACATGGACTGAATTGCACTCCTCTGAGGTGGGGCCAGGGAACCTGCATTTTTAAACAAACATTCAAAACGATACCAATCTGGTTGATATTTTATATTTTCTCAAACACAGTCATTGGTTAAAAACACTTTGTGTGTGTGTGTGTGTGTGTGTGTGTGTGTGTGTGTATAGCATCAGTTATTTAGGAACAAAGAAAATCAATAGCAAAACCTGGGATTCAGATGGATATTGATGAGAGGTTCAAAGTCATGGGTATGCGTGTATTATAACACTGTATTATATGATGAAATATTAATTACCAATAATGAGATCATGGGTGGCAACCTTAAATTTGAGGTTCTGTCTCTTCTAAGAGCTGTAAGCAACTACTTATGTGAGAAAGGAAAAGAAAACACAGCTGTGTGTCATCCCAACCTTGCAGTCACCATATGTGACTGCTCTTGTGAAGCCACATGTAGACCAAGGGAGGTTGCTGGGTAGCCAGGGCAGTGAGTCCAGCCAAGCCACTGGAACAGAGGAGTGAGGACACCAGTGAGACTACTGTGTGCCTCCTTCTATGGATTCAGACCTGGATCTTCTCCCACATGCATGCCCATCCCATATGCTGACCCACTGTATCCTGCCTGCCTTGGGGTACCATGATTTCTAAGTGTTGCAGTAAGACATAGCACATCTGCAGAGAAATCTTAAAAATCTTGTCAAAGTTGTCCCACCTGTCTAGCTGTTTCTGCAAGCCAGAGTGACCTCGCTGTCTGCGTTGTCAGTGTCTGTGACACCCAATGCAAATGCCCTTTGGATTAATGGCACGCTCGAACGTGACTATTTCTTTCCATTGGCTGTATTCGCTAGATGTGCACAAAAGACTGAACTGTAGCCAACTCGCAGCTGCTTATAGGGCGTGTTCTGTCATTTTGGTCAAATTCCTGGAGTGTCATCTACCATCTATCACAAGTGTCTTTCTTCAAAGGGAGAATAAAAAAATAAACTTTGACTTTTGCAAGCAAAAAGAGCAAAGACTTGGTTTGACGATATGAATGTCATTAATTATGCAACCCTTTTGGAGAAGAGAGAGAAGTCTGCTCTGTGTTTGGAAGCACCAAAGAATTTAACAATCTACCTCCTGGCTTAAGCAAAACATACCCATATGCTAATGTATGCAGCTGTAGCAGCAGCTTCTAAGGCTAATTTAGGCAAGCCAAAGGACCCAAGATTTTCAAATCTGCCTCCTCACTGGTTACATTTGCAAAATGTCACCCTGATAGTTTGTTGATTGCAAAATAAACAGGTCTTTGGAGGAAAAAAAGGAGTTTCTCCCCTTTACTTGATAAATATAATTTTATTTTTTAAAAAGCATTTTAGGCAGTTAAATAAAAAAATTAGTGATATGGGAAATTGGATTTGTTTCTTTTTATTATTTATGGTTAGGAAAATTAAGTCTTAGCTTAATGTTACAAACAACCATTTAATCATTTGGTAATTAAGAAAAATAGAAAACTTAATTTGGATGCTAACTTAATTTCAAGCACCTGTGAAAGTCACTAAACTATGTATGCAAATATAAATAAATATTGAACTTTTTAGTTGTGAGATTAATATGTATGTTGTTTGCATTGTTTTAGTTTTATTTAGTTAGTAAAAAAGGTTAGATAATGTGAACATTACCATTGTTTATGCTGTTTCTTCCATTAGGTTAGAAGAATTCTGATGTTCTGGGGCAACATGAATAATACTCTGCTCTTTTTGTTTTTTGTTTTGCAAATGTTTTATTTTTTAAAAATTTTTATTTGTTTTAATTAGTTATACATGACAATAGAATGCATTTAGGCACTTTGATATATCATACATAGATGGAATATAATTTCATTTTTTTCTGAGTGTACATGTTGCAGAATCTCATTGGTCATGTAGTCACATAGATACACACAGTAATAATGTACGTTTCATTCTACTATGTTTCCTATCCCCACATCCCCTCCGCTCCTCTCCCATCACTTCCCTCTACTAATCTAAGGTAACGCTATTCTTCCCTAGTGCCCCCGCCTTCTTGTGAATTTGCCTCCATATGTTGGAGAAAACATTTGGCCTTTGGTTTTGTGGGATTGGCTTATTTTGCTTAGCATGAGATTCTCCAACTCCAGCCATTTACTGGCAAACGCCTTCAATTGCATTTCAAATAGAAGAAGAGGAAAGAGAGAAGATTGGGACGATGTACTCCCCTCCAGTTCTGGCCACACTGTCTTTGAAAAACCATCTGCCTTCAGCTGCAGACCTGATGACTGGCAGGAAGGCAGATCTGTTAGCAGCAGGCACGCCCTTCTGCCACAGTGAAGCACTCACTGACCAGCTGAGTACTCGTAGGTACTAGGATCTGAGACCCAGATATCAGTAGGGTTGCTTGTGAGGAGAAACCAGAGCTCGAGTTCATGGACAAGGCACAGGGCCTGGGTTAAGTCACATTATCTGAATACACAAAAACTAAAATCCTGTTAGAGAAAGCTGTTTTACAGAGGAGAACAGAGCATGTAACAGGTGTCAGCTGGCCCTGAGGTCTCATGTGGAGACTTGTTTGGGAAAGGTCCGCTCTCAGCTGACCAGCATGAACCTCAGTGCCTTGTCACGTGAGTCTCTCTCCATGGAGCCCTGTGAAACACGGTAGCTTGCTTGGTCAGAGCCAGCAAGGGAGATAGTGGGACAGCAAGACAGCTACAGTATGACATCGAGTTGCCTCACAGAAGTGACTGCAATCTAGGAGCAAGGTGCTGCCCCTGCTCACACTCGAGGATAGATGCCTACACACTTATGTGAATTCCGAAAGGTAGGGTTGGTGTTGGGGGCCATCTCAGAGTCTGTCTGCCACCTAGACAAAATCTAAGACTAGACAGGGTGGGCGCCGGAGAGGGGAGAGAAAGAGGAGGAAGAGCAAGAAGAGGAGGAGCAAGGGGAGGAGGAGGAGCAAGAAGAAGAGGAGGAGGAGAAGGAAGAAACTTCTACAATTATTTTTCTATATCTCATGAAGGGTCAGAGTCATATGACCTCCCAATAGCATTATGATAATAATCTCTTTGAAACATTTTTTTTTGAAAATTTTAAATTATGGTAAAATAGACACGACATAAAATTTACATCTTAGTCACTTTTGTAAATTGGAGTCGTATTAATTCACTGGTATTGCTGTCAGCCAATCTCCAAACCTTTCTCCCATCTTGCAGAACTGGAATTCTATACTCACTAAACAGTAATTTTCCATTCTCTCCTTTCCATTGTTCTAGGAAATCACCTTCTGCTTTCTGTCTCTATGAATTGATCATTTTAGGCACCTCACATAAATGGGATCGTACTGTGTTTGTCTATTTTGACTGGTTTATTTCACCTTCCATTCATTCATAACCCAGCATGTAACATCATCTTTTTCTTTTTGAAGCCTGAATGCTATTTCATTGCAGGCACATTGTCTTTATCATTTGTCTATTAATGGAGAATTGGGTTGCTTTCACCTTTTAGCTATTATGAATATTGGTGTATGAGCATCTTTTTGAGATTCTGCTTTTGAGTTTTTTTGGTGGCTATGTACTCTGAATTGATGGATCAAAGGAAAATCTCCATTTTAATTTGCTGAGAAACTACCATACAGTGTTCTACAACAGGTGCACCATTTTGCCATTCCCACCAACAGTGCTCAAGGGTTTCCTTTTAACCTCAACACTTGCTCCTTCCTTCCTTCCTTCCTTCCTTCCTTCCTTCCTTCCTTCCATCCATCACTCTAAGGAGTAAGAGGTGGTATCTCATTGTGGTTTTCCTTTGCATTTACCTAAGATTAGTGATGTCAAGCGTCTTTTTGTATCCTTACTGTTCATTTGCATATCTTATTTGGAGACATGTCTAGTCCTTTGCCCATTTTTTAGTCGGGTCTTTGTTTTTCAGACCAATAACATATCTAATAGGGTTTTGAAATATTATTATAAAAGAATGCTTCTTGTTTCACAAGGTGCTGACAAATGAACCAGTTCCCCTCCTCATTTTACCCAGACAGCCCCCTCTGAGAGCTGAACACAAACCCAGGTCTATCAAATATGTTCAGGTCTAGAAATTTCCTAGAAGGAAGTGGGGAAGGGGGATCGAGAGACTGCAGGAACTGGGACACATCAAGCTTCTGGCATTTCACTAATATCCTTCTTTCTCCGACACTTCCCTGTAGCTTCTGATAAACAATTTAGAACCTTTATTCTTTTCACAGACATGAAATTAACCATAGCTGTTAAATCAGGTGACCTCTCCAAAATATATTAAAATTCTGAAAGGGGCGAAAATTCTTTGTTCTGAGTTGACTGATGCTCATCTTGGAAATGCCTGTGAAACAGGTTGGGGATTGCTTCCTGGAAGGATGGATATGTGTGTGCCCGTGCGTGTGTGCGACTGTGTGTGTGTGTGCATGTGTGTGCAAGTGTGCGTGAGCATATGTGTGTGTGAATGTGTGTGTGTGTGTGTGTGTGTGTGTGTGTGTAGTAGCAGGTGAATTCAAAAGCCATACATAGAAAAGTTGTTTTTTTTTTTCCTAAACTGGGGGCATATGTCTTAGGGCTAGTGTTATTTTAATGCTTGCCCCCATCACCGCTGTCCCCCTTCCTAGCCTTTACAAAGACCTTGATTGAGTGATTGAATCTGAACTTTGCAATGAAATAAAATCAGAAGGCTTTTCTTTTTTCCTCCTGCCCCCCCTTTTTTCCACCACTCTAATGAAATTTGCAGACATGGAAAGGAAACTGAGTTATTTATAGGAGTGGGAGGAATGTGAGCGCTAATTGTGCTTAGTCTATTCCTAAGTACATAACCTGTTTGCTATTAAATTTTACAATCTTTCAGCAATATACACATTTTTTAAAGGAGAGAACTTCATAAATCTGACAAAGAAAAACCAGAGTAAATGATTCTAAAGGTTTAATCTGATAATCAAAGTCAGGTTTAATTTTTTTTTTCCAAGTGCAGGATTAAGTTCTCTTGCAACACCGATCTTTCCCCTCCTCTCTGGATTAGTTTATTCATTTCCTCTGCAGACTTGTAAGATTTGATAGACCTACTCATCAATGGTTTAGAGTTTTGGTGGCGAGTCATCCAGCCAGTGTGCACACTCATGCACAAGCAAACTGGGTCAAACAGAAAGCTGCTGAATTCGAGTGTCTGCAGAAGGCACAGGACCTTGATCTCTAAGCTCAACATTATGCATTCCCATAACAATGCCATCTCAAAAGTTATTCTGTCCAGCATAAAGTCAGGCTGCATAAAAAATTGTCACGAGACATAAATTTTTCCTAGCGTCCACCCCACCCTTCTCGTTACCTCCTCCTAATCATCCTGGGGGCTTGCTTAATTAGAAATTAAATACTTGTTAAGAGGAACTAAAAACATCACAATCATTCCTAGGTGAATTTTCCTGGGTGAGAATAACTTCCTGTTTGAAATTTGCTTCAGTTTGGCTGTCAAGGTTGAAGGGATCAGAAAATTACTCAAATTACTTAAAAAAAGACCGGTTTATTAAAATACAATAATGTATTAAATTCAGCAATGGAAAACCATCCAGAAGCCAGACAACCAGAGGAGCCATGTGGAGTCTGACACACGGCATCTTCTCTGGTTCTTTGCAAGGCTCCTTCTAACTTCTTCTGCTTTGGGGTATCAACCAATGCATTATTCGCCTGAATTCTTACCTGATTTTCCTACTTCCTACTTGTTCAGGTTATTGTACTTCATACTTTCTCCCAGCTTTGCTGTGTTGTGATGGGTTGTATTTCTGCCTAGCACATTGGCTCTGCTACTTATCTGCCTTAGCCATACAATATTTTCAGTTAATTCCCTTGAGAAAGGGAATTCTATGAGTTGAGTTCAGCTTTCTATGCTAATCCGAGTCTCGCTGTGGGTTGCTGTTCAACTGATGGTTTGGCTGTTTTTTAAGTAGGGTGAGAAATGCTTTCAACCACCTGAGTCTTGGGGCTGGGTGGGGGTGCAGAACAGGATCCTGTGACCCAGGGGGGGGGTCTCCTCTTTAGTTTGGAGCTGTGGACAAATGAGTTATTTTGAAGTTTAACTCACTGTTCTCCAAGGAAGGGGGCAATAGAAATCATGAATAAAATAAGGATGTGAGTCTGATCTTTTGCCAATTCTGAGCTTCAGTTTCTCCATTGTGTGAGACAGTATCTACTGTTGAGAGTGTATGGGGACCCCCAAATTTAGTGACTTTAAACAATAGCAAATTATTGTTTTATGAAGGAAATCTCTTTCTCCAAGAGCCACTAGTAATATCGCAATATAGGCATTTCGTGATCCAGAATGAAGTTAATCGGTTAGGAGAAACATCTTAGAGAGGGAGCCTTAAGTAGTTCTCAAGTAAAGAACAGTGATCATTGCATCAGCTGTGGAGTCTCCTGATTTTGCAGAAGAGGAACTGAAGCTTATAAAGGAGAGCAGGCTGCTCAAGATCATGGCCAGTGACCAAGTCAGACTTTCACTCGAGATCTGATACATTTACCCACCACAAACATTTATTGACTGCCAGACACTGTATTAGACCCTTTGAATGTGAAAGAGGAAAAGAGAAATGGCCCTGTCTTCGTGGTATGTATAGTCTAAGCAGAGATACAGACAGTAAATCAGTGAGCTAACAATTCAAAATGAGATAAGCACCTTGAAAAAACCCAACACAGTGCAATGATAGAGAATGTTGCTGGAAAGAGGGGAAAGACAGGAAAAGATTTTTTCTGATGATGTAAAATTTAAGCCACACTCTGAAAAGGGAATTAGAATGAATCAGCTGTAGGAAGATTAGGAGATCATATTCCAGACGGAAGGAGCAATATTTGTTAAGGGGTTGACCCTGGAAAGATTTTGATGTACCAGAGGAAGTAAAGGGAAAAAAACCCTGCATGACTGGACCACTTTAAAAGAGGTGAGACTCCAGCTGGGTACAGTGGCTCACACCTGTAATCCCAGTGATTCTGAAGGTCGAGGCAGGAGAACTGCAAGTTCAAGGCCAGCCTCAGCTATTTAGCAAGGTCCTAAGAAAGTTGGTGATACCCTGTCTCAAAATTAAAAACAAACAAACAAAACAAAACAAAACAAAACAAAACAAAAAACCTTAAAGGGGCTGGGGATATGGCTCAGTGGTTATGTACCCCTGGGTTCATTCTCCAGTACCAAAAAAGAAACAAAGAAAACATGAAAAAGAAAGAAAGAAAGAAAGAAAGAAAGAAAGAAAGAAAGAAAGAAAGAAAGAAAGAAAGAAAGAAAGAAAGAAAGAGAGATTCTTGTGAACAACTTGGAGAAGCAAAAGGGGGAAGGGGTTTTATCCTGCAGGGCCTTTTATGGGTCATGGAAAGAAATTTGGATCTTATTTTAGATATGATTGGAAGCCACTGAAGTATTTAAGTGAAGGTGTGGAATAATTAGATTATATTTTTAAAAGGACTTACTCAACAATCATTGATTGAGTCCATTTGTTTGCCAGGGACTCTCCAGGTGATAAACAAGTGGAAGATTAACATATATCCTTGAACAAGTATCCATAGCATGATGGGCTGGAGTGTGGGTGGTGGGAAGAGAGACTCATTCATCAGTGACAACCCAAGTGTGATAAATTATGTCACAGATTATTTTATGTGTTGCCCACAAAGCTTTCCTCTATGAACCTGTCCATGGTCATGCTGAAATGACAAGTTAATATGCCTAATACCATGGAAACCAGTATCCCAACCACAGCTGATTAGCACCAGACCAATGGAGAGCCACTACAGACCAGGAATACATTGGATTCTCCCTTAAGCAGTTGACAAAACAACACAGAAAAGGTTATCATTAATGGTTAGTACTGGGCCTTGAAGGTGATAGGATCATGAGGCTACTGTTTATGTTGACACTATCAACCCAGAGGAAGGTGGTCATTCCAAAGAAGAATCAGAAAAGAGGCAGAGAGAAGCAGGGGATGAGAAATAGACTATGAAATTGGAAGGCACATTGAAAGGTATCCAGTTGTAGGGGCTTCCTGGTTCTCATCTTTGCAAGTCTGGGCTCATTTTAGGTATTTGCCTGTAAGTCTGAGTTTCCCTATTGTGTTTTTAAGGATGGCATGTGCCTTTCCCAACAACTACTCCCATCCTCCAACTTGAGTCGTGTCTTCAAAGATTTATTGGCTTTGTGCAATCATAGCAACAGGACAAAATGCTCCAGGCAGAAACAAGAGTTTGTTCAAAGGTACAAAATCCTAAACATTATGAAGGTGAGCTGCATTGGAAAGTGCTCTCTGCGAACCTGGTATGACATCTTGGCCAGGAATAAGAAGACCACCAATCTTGATAATGGAAGCACAGGGAGGAGAAATCTAGAGAATATTTGTAACTAGATGTCCACTTACAGGTCAAATAATAGGTGTTGATGGAAAAAGTGTACTTTGCCCTACTTCTGTGAATTCCTTTAATTATAAAACAATTCCCGTGGACAATTGTGGACACCAAGTACCCTACCTGGCATTTAATAGGTGTCGACAGGTATCCAAGGGGTGAACCTGTCTTTCCTTTCCTCATCCTCCACCACCAGTAGTAAACATGGGCTTATTACAAATGGAGATCCAAGTTGTGTACTTACAAGGTAAGTAATGAAGTTTGCAAGGGTATTTGCAAAAAGAACCTCAAGTTCTATTCCACCATGCATAATAAACTGGCTTCCAGTTGGCCAGTTGCCATTTCTCTCCCAAAGCCAACTGGCAACCGGCTCACCCTATTCCTCTTGGAATTTACAGATGTGTGCTGGACAGTGTGGGAAAGGGTGTTTTACAGCACCAATTAGTTTATTCCTGGGGTAAACAGTAGAAATTTAAGGATAATTGCAGCAAGAAATTTGTTTCCTATTGCAGTGTGAATAACCTGCGGGCAGCCAATTGGCTGTTTGCCCTGCAAATCCCCAAAAGGATGATTGGCAACTGTTTTGTATTTGTGTCTAGTAGGGATTTGCAGATGCATATTAGGGAGGGCAGGAGAGTTGCGGGGTCTCTGTTTCTATACATGTTTACTAAGCCAAGGTTGGTTTTCTAGGAGGGGTTAAAGCAGAAGGAGGGAATTCTGGTCTGTGTAGCAGAGCTCATTTCTCTTTAAGGAGGGAGTTTCAGCTTAAGTGCCAGTTGGCATGTCCCGACTCTGCTATAGGGCCAACACACACGCAGGCAGCAGTCACTTAATCCTTCTGACTTTGCTGTTTGCTGCCTGTGACAGTACTAAGCTTGTTGGAGCCTGAAGCAACATGCGATTATGAGGCTGGGAGCAGCCAGGAGCTGGTCTTCTGTGGCCTTGGATGAACTGACTGTATCACCCTCTGCACTTTGCCTCTCAGCCAAGGTTGGCTGCACCCCCAAATTTCTGTTTCAGGTGTGGCATTCCAGAGACCATTGCTATCATTACTTTTGCATTTTATGAGGATGCAGGGAATAGCTTTCAGCCCACTTTTGTGCACCATTTCCCTAAGTACATTCACTCTCTCTCCGGGGCAGACTCTGATTTGAAAAGTCAACAGGGGTAGCAACAATATCACATATTTATAGAACCTTTTCTTTTATGATTCTTACATAATTATGCTTCAATGTTAGGTATGGATGTTAAGGAAGGAGTTCTTTATGCCATAGAGATGATACAATTAACTAGGAAGACAGAGCTCCAGTTGGAGATCTTGATTCCTGTTACTGCAGAGCATTTGCTCTTTCCAAGGAGAAGGGAGAGGTGCAAAGTCTCATCCTACTGATTGGTAATAATTTACCCCAAATAAACTCTGAGCACATCAAAACAGTGACTATGCCTCATGCATCTGCTGCCTTTTAATTGATTTTCCTGAGTCCATCCCTGTTCCTCTTCCCCACTCCCTATCTGGGCTGCATACATGACAATTGTGGTCCTGTCAGCTTGAAATAATTCAATATTATATTCTTATTTAGGATATGGGACGACATCTTGGCATGGCCACTAAAGCCCTATTTGATCTGGCTCTAATCTGTCTTTTAGGCACCAAGTCCTCATCCTTTGCTAACCAGTAATGCTGTTTTTTTCTCCAATCTTTGAGCGCACCACGTTCATCTTGCCACAGAGACATTATACATTCCATTCCTGTTTCCTGGGGTTCTCTTCCCAGTGGTCTCCATCAGTAGTTAACTGCTTCCTGTGCTTCAATTCTCAGTTGAGCCTTACTGTCCTTCCAGAATACCATATTGCCCTCGTGCAGTATCTGTAAATATCTTCTGTAAGTTTGACAACAATCTGCCATTCTATGTGAATGGGCAATTACTTGGCTGATGACTAGCTTCCCCCGCTCGATAAGAACAAAGATTGTTGCAGGTGTTTGCACGCCCCTGGAGGATGATGGAAAGAAACAGTGAACTCTGTGGGAAGAGGGCACGAGCCAGGTCAAGTCAAGGAGATGACAAATTTAACACAAGATGCAAAATGCAAAGGGACTGAGGGAAACAATTTGGAAGGAGCTCTGAAGGAAATAAATCAAGGTCAGTATCAGGCTTAGTTTGAAGGAGTTAAAGGGCAGAAGGTGAATTTCAAGGGAAACAGGCTCTGAACTTTATTTTGAAGTTGAATGTTGGTTTTCAGAGTACAAAGAGACAGCATTTTCAAGGTAAGATCACTGATCTCCAAACAAAGGGCATTTTTCTTTGTCAGGATTTTCCCTGTCGTAAGCGTGGACAGATCAGATTGGTGCCTCTGTGGCCAGAGCAGAGAGGGCTCTGGCAGTTCCCAGCGTGGTGTATGGCTGAGAATCAAAGTTGCTCTGGGGAGCTTTGTGTGGTGCTGTGTGGTCCCACAGCAGAAGTGATTGCTGAGGGTGCGTATGTAAAGGGGAAAACAGTTGAACCTGGGGGGACATCTATAGTCATAAAAGTGTCAGAGAGAAGGGAGAAATGAAGGGACAGAGGAAAGGGCTGGCAGAAAGGTGGCCAGTGAAGAAAATAGAGCCCACTATTGCAAGGAAGGAGAGGAGAGACCTTTAAGGAGGGTTCAGGGAGGGAAGAGGACAGAGAGATTGCCTGGAGATTTATGTAGCATGAGGTCGTCCATGACCTTGGAAAGCATGTGTTAGTGAAGTGTCAGGGGAAGGAAAGAGGAGAGCAGGATGCTGTGGAGGGGGTTCTGAGAAAGTGCGAAAGTCAGAACAGAGCACTTGGGTTGCAAGATCTTTAAATCTTTCAACCGTTTAAGAAAGTTGCCAAAGGCATTTCCCAGAGTGCCTGCCACAGAACTGTTGGACAAATTGTTCCTTTTGAGGGGTTGCTGTTCTCAGAAAGCCCAGGGCAATCAGATCTCAGCCAGAAGTGTTGAGGGTCAGCACTGAGATGGACATCTTGGGAGATGGGGGTGAGGGATCAGGGTTTTATGCACTAATACTTTTGGCAGTATGAATGGGCAGGAGTCCATCCTTTGGGATGGTCCTCCTTGGCTTGACCTGATGTTGTTGTTAGTCTCTCATTTCCCGGAGTGCTAAATGTATCCTAAGGCATTAAAACCCGTGTTTGGAATATGATCTGATTAATGTAGTTTGCTTTATCTGAATTCAATGGAAGAAGAAGTCTTGGCTTTGAACATTTGTCTCATGGTTACGTGGTGGTACCAGGATAAGAACTGAGACTTCAGAATGGTGTAGCCTGTTGGACTTTGACAAAGGCCTGGTTAGGAAGGTAGCCATCAGTGTACATCAGGTTTCCTAGCAGGACTTGGGCCATACATGCAGTTAATGCAGGTAAAAGTTATAACTGGGACAATTTGGAACCAAACATCCTGGCCAGGGAGGCTGTGGATGAAACAGCTTCCTGAAGATCTTCATCAAGAGGCAGCAACATGGGAATTCATTGCACAGACACTGGGTAAAGTCTAGTTAGCTTCTTCAACCTGGATGCTGCCCAGGTTTCCATGTTCTGTCTTGGGAGCAGAAGCTGCTCTGTCTTATCCTCAATGCTGCAGTTGTCTTGCACTCAAGAATACTTCTTTGTTGTTTTCTTGGTGGAGTTAGTGGACCTTGGGGCCCTTAAGTGCTCTGCCAGGTAAGCAAGGCTCATCATCATTCTATTCATTGGAATCTTCTTCTCTGAGGAACCACATATCATTTGAAAAACTTATGAGGCCTCTATTGTGGATTTGAATAGCAGTCTCTCTTACACTCATCAGAGTGGCAGTGGGGGAATCCCTAGGACTGTCAGGTGGGAGTTTCCTGGACTAATTCTGGGCATTATAGCCATTTCTGCCATACTGTAGTGTCTAGAAAGAGACAGACATCATAGTCTCCTGCTTTGTTGATGTGATCCAGAGCTCTCATACTAAATTGGGTCCAGAATAGGAATTAAGTGTTGAAGCTACCCATGACTTATAATTTTCGCTTACAGTAATCAAGGCGTTGACCCATATCTTCTTGGAAGAAGGTAGGCAGCTATTCTCAAGCTGTTTCTCCTTAATAATAAGTGACCTTTTTTTTCCCTTGGAGGACAATTTGTAAGTTGTTTTGGACTGCACAGAGTGCTGAGAATGATGGATGCTAGAAGCCGTGTGAATGGAATTTAAGGTCCCTGTGGGTGGGGCTGTTCCTAATGAAGTGTCCGGCTGGTGGTCAGGGTGATTCTGAAGGGAAGCTCCTCACTGCTGGCCTTGAACTGCATGTACCTGTTGGTCTGTGATTAACAGTCAGAAGTCACCCTTATTACTCCTTGAAGTAGACAAAGGTAGAATTTCTTAATATTGGCAACAACATGATGATCTAAAGTTGGTTAGCTGAGATTTCTTTGATATTGAATGTATTCCAGAAGAAAAATAGACTTTTTGCAGGAGGAAGGGGAACCCTGAACAGTGCTTAATACTACACCATACTTTTAAGTATTTACTATGTGCCTCCTGGTGTACTCAAGATGTTATTGCCATGTGCCATTTGTTTACTATAACAATATTATTATCCAAATTTTATGGTCAGATCAAATGAAGCCAGAGACCTAACAACTATCATAGTGATAGAATGTGGAGCGCAGGAGAGAGTCTTAGATTCCTGATTTAAGATTTTATGTTTGTTCCAATGTAGAACACATCTGGGAAGGAGATTTACTTTGTGTAAGACAGAAAATGTTCCTTAAAATGAATTGTAATGCATTCTGTTGTCATATATAAATAAAAAATATATATTAAAAGATGTGGGTGGAAAGGAAGCCTGATTATTAGTGAAGCTGTCTTAGAGACAGGGGCAACTTCCGAGTGATATGATACTATCTTCTCATTTTCTTATGTAAGAAAGCTGAAGCCCAAAGACAGTGACTTTCATATGATCCTGTGGATAGTTTACTATCTTTAGCTAGAAAAGGATGGCCCTGGCCTAGGTACGATTTTGTCCAGTACTTCAGGTCCCCTGGTAGTCTTTTTGTGAGACTCCCCAAATTCCACACACAACACTTCAGAAGATTTAAAGCCCCCTAAAGTGACATGAGAACAAGAATTCAAGACACAGCTCCTTGGCAGTAAAATAAGTATGTGAGGCTAGATGTTAAAGTCTTTTCCAAACCTAGTGTCCTATGAGTCTACATAGCCTTGGCCAAGAGTGCATATTTTCAGGAAGAAGCTACAGTTGGGATCAGAACAACGGACGTTTGTGGATGGAAATTCTCCCCCAAAGTGAAATGTTCCTGATATAAAGATTTTTTTATCTGCTCCTCTGCAAAGTCAGAGATGTCCAAGTGACAAGAAAATGTTGCTCTGAGAATGTGAGGCCTCAGCTTTTATGACTGTACATTGGGCCTGCATACAGACAACACACAACATAATTAACCACTAAGTCAGTTGTTTTTTTTTTAATAATTAACAATTTTTTTTTACATTTAAACAAATGTAAATAAATTAAAATTCTGATGCAGTTGAATTAGTCACATTTCAAATGATCAACAAGCACATATAACCTGTGGCTATTATTTTAGATACTGCAGATAGAGAACATTTTCATCATCACAGAAAATTCTACTGCATATTGATGCTCTAGTTGGTGTGAATCCTCATGGTTAGACATGAACGTTACGTAAACAAAGGGACTTCTAATTCAACCAGGAATAGTAAGAAGGAGCTTGCCGGAGAGTGGCAACTGAGGTGACTGGGAAATCAATTCAACATTAGCCAAGTAAATGAGAGGAATGGATCAGGGAAAGAGGAGGAGTCTGAGACAGGTGTTGGAGACTGAGCACATAGAATGGTTTTGTGGAATCCAAGTCATCTTGTAAGATGCATGGGGGGCATGATGGGAGTCTGACCGAGGAGATGAATTGGTAAGATATAGATTGCCTTGTCTGCTATTATGAGTTTTAATTTTAATCTGGGATATGAAGGGGGACTATTGAAGCATTCTCTGTAGGGATAGCTTGCATAATTTTTATTTTACAAAGATGACTCCTGAAAATGTGTGAGAATGAATATGAAAGGGAATATTTTGGAAGAGAAGATAGGTTAAGAAGCTATTGTGGTTTCTCTAAACAATGAATTCATGAAATAAGGCATTGAAAGTGATTCCAGAGATAAAGGCAACTATAGTAAATAGTTGAATATATAGGGAATATCAGCTGTTGGTTATGAGGGTGGGCAAAGTGGAAGGCGAAATCTAAGGTGATCCTCAAGAGTTTGGTTTATATGGCTGAATGGAAGATAAAACTAATAACCAAGATCCTAAAATAGGAAGATGGGTTTGGGAAAAATGATGATGCGTTATGTCTTGGACAAGTTGAACTTGGATATATTGGGATTCCCAGTTGTAGATATACAGTGGATAGAAATACAGGTATAATGCTTGAATGAGAGAATTGGATCAGTGACGTATATTTGCTATTGTAAATGTTGATGTTGGTTGAAAGAGGCTATCCCTGAGACAGCACTGAGAATGAAGAGATGATTGTAACCTTGAGGAACACCAATATTAAAGGAATTATCAGACAAAAATAAGCCAGATATTGAGATCTCCAGCCAAATAGAAGTTAAATTCATATTCATGTTGTTACAGAATTTATAGAAGAGAATTTGTAGAGGAACGAAGTGGTCAAATCCTTTAACCTGGGATATTGGAAGAATCCTTAAATCCAATGATAGAACATTAGTTTTCTTATTCCATTTCTTCTCAAGCATTAATGTATGGAGTATATGATAAATCTTCGGATCTTATTTTTGCAATATTTGTGTTCCTAAGTATTTTGCACTTGTAGGAATTTCTTTTCCTTCAACAGACTTGAAGTTCTCAAGGACTACATATAACTGTGTGTTTTATCTTTTCAAAAAATTTCCATCCCAATAGTCACTACACATATTTTATACTATGGGAACTCAGATGATATGATTTGGGGTTCCCTGTTTCTCTACAAAGGTCTCAATAAAACTGGCAAATAATATTATAATATTTATGAAGATAATTACAGTGATAATTATCTTTACGTAAAGAAGTAAAGAATTATTCATGTAAAGATAATTATTCATGTGAAGAATTATCTCACCATAATAATTCATCACATCTCATATCTAGTATTTAATCAGCACGCATTAGATATTCATCTCATTATTGCTATTATCTTCTCATTCACGGTTTCTTCATTTGTTAGAGGACTTGAGTGAGGTAGGAGATTTTTCCATGTCACCTTCTATCCATGCAATGTCTCCAAATTTTATGTAGTTAAGAACTTGCCTGGGCTGGGGATGTGGCTCAAGCGGTGGCGCGCTTGCTTGGCATGCGTGCGGCCTGGGTTCGATCCTCAACACCACATACAGACAGAGATGTTGTGTCTGCCGAAAACTAAAAAATAAATATTAAAAAAATTATCTCTCTCTGTCATTTTCTAATGTTTCAGACATGGCAGGAGATCAATAGGTTATCCCTGTCTCTATTTGGACCCTTTGTGAATTTGATGACTTGTCTTGAGAATCTCCTGGGAATCCTGGTTGCCGATGAACACTTTGCTCTTTTACTCTTGACTTGGTGAATGTGCAAGTAAAAGGCAAAAAGAAGGCCTTTCTCATCCTTCTCTTCTTTGAGTCTATGAAATGCCATTTCCATTTAGGACTGAGTAATGGCAGGTGACAAAACCACCAATAAGTTCCAGGCTTATCTAACGGCTGCCTCAAAGGTGATAGGTACGTACAGCTGAGCCCCCGTCCAAGATTTGGCAAACTAGAACCTTCTAGAAGTCAAACATCTGTTAAAAGAACACAGAATTCTAGGCACTATGTATCCAGGAGCAATTTGTATAACCTGCCAGGGCTTTGTGTTCTCATGATTTTTTTTTTTTTTTCCAAATGGGTTTGCTTTTGGAAGTGGCAGGGTGGGTAGAAGTTAGTAGAAATATCTTTTCAAAATACTCCAAGTACACTGGGTTTTCTTCTTCTCTTTGATTTTGGGTCAACATCAATTTGGCAGTATTTGGAAACATATTTCTTTCTCCTAAGAGGGAAAGAACTTCAGTCCAAAGTGTTTTATTTTCTTTATCAGCGGAATACTGAGGTCATCATCACAGACAACGGTGATTTGGTTTAGACGATAGCAGAGCATTTGATTTAAAAATATAACTGTCAGATTCTTTGCTCCACGAACTTAGGGATGTTACTTATCCTGTGTCCCAGTGTCATTCTTTTCACAAAACAGACAAACCAACCAACCTAGACTACATCAGGTTCGCCTATTCCTGTTGTCCCTTTAATATGAAGTGACGGCAATTATTGTATGAATATTTCAACTTCATATCAACTCATCTGTTCAGAAGCATCTTTTTAATTTCTAAAATCCCCAAAGATGGTGGGTAAAGGAGAAAATAAAGCAGGATTCCTCTTCAGCACCACGGTAGTGAGTCTGCTATATGTACAGCCCGCAGTAGCAGCCCTGGACACTTAGGTCCACTTGATTTTCCTGGAATATCTTCTTACACATTTGCTTAAAAGTCACTTGGTAACCCATCCCACCAAGACAAGCATGTTGTTCTACTTGTATGCTTTTCATTAGACCAGAACCCAAACTGTCTACCACCTTCCTTCTTCTGGTCTCCTGATGGAAACACCAAGCCTTTCCCACTCTCGTGCCTCCCTCAAAAGTTTTCTGCCTTCCCAGCAGGGCCATTGCTGGCAGTAAACATTTTCAAGCTCCAGCGCCCGAGGTCCGACTCCTCTGGTCTCAGATCTGTTCTCTGTATTACTTCACTCAGGACAGGTTCCTGTCTGTGTGTGATCCCACCACTTGGATCCCATCTCACGTTCTTCTTTATCTCAGTCTCCACCTGGTTCTTTGCTCCATCGTGGCTCAGGATCCCTCACTGCTGATTTCAGTAGATCTTTACCAACTTATAGGAAAACTGGAGTCAGTCAGCATCATGTGTGCCTGGTAGTCATCGTGCCAGAGGCATGGGCTGTGATCCACGTTACTGGCTCTGCTTGTTGATCTGCATGGTGCTTGGTGGGCCTGGAGAGATTTAGATTTGGATGTATACCTTTATCCTGGTTTATAATTTTACCAATTAAAGTAAAACAGAAATTCTCTTTTGCTACTATTTAACTAGAGCACTTCACCCCACACTTTTTCCAAACTTAAGAAGATCCTTATCTGAACTGTGTGAAAATGGTTTAGTACTACAATCTGGTTGGTAGATCAGAGAATATTGTCCACATATTCAGTTACAAGTACAAAAATAGATGAGTTCTTCATGTGTGGGCATTCTGTTTTCCCTTGGACAATCTCAGTTGAGTCAGTTATGGCTCAAAAAGATTCTTGCAATTATGGAGGGTTCTAAGACCTTATAGCCAATAGTGCCCTCACACCTATGCAAAGATTTCTTCTAGATTCTGAACGAGACTCGTGCATCTCTCTCTCTCTTTCTCTTTCTTTCTCTCTCTCTCTTAACATACACACACACACACACACACACACACACACACACATACAATTTGTTAAATAATACGCAGCATTTCTTGTCATTAGGGATTAAGCATTTGGTGTATCTAATGACCATAGACATCTATTTTTGTAACCAAAATTGTAGCCCCAGAGAAAAGCACTTTTGTATTTCTTACTATGTGCTCTCAAAGCAAAAGCAACCATGTACAAATGCAATGAAGATTTGTGGATCACACCCACGACCTTGCTGATGTCAGAGGTGGACACTATCTCAGCAGGGAAGATTGAGACCATAGAATGCCTTAAATTAGAAGAAAGACAAATCAATGAACTTGTCAAATAGTGTCATACATTATTATATAGTATGAATACAATAGATTCTTGCATGACAAAATGTGATTCCAATAGTGCCAAGCATTCATTTTCTTTCTTCTCATGTTTTTTTCTTGTTTATTTTTATCTCTGTGTGTGTGTCTGCGTGTATATGTTTGTGAGTGGTTCTGGAAGAGCCCACAAATTAGTGAAGGGTTTATAAGCTAAGGAATATTTTAGAATATTAAAAATCAGTACTACCTTAAATTTATAAATATGCATATAACCTGTATGATGTGCAATTCTTTATAATATTGATTAATAGACCCAAATATAGAAATTATAAAGTTTGTTTTTAAAAATTAAAAAAAATTAACAAATAATTTTGAATTATTAGGTGAAAAATGACTTTATGAACATAATTTTTATATTTCACATTTAGTTTTCTATTTTTAAATTAAAGCATGTTCAAGTTCATATGCTTTGAATAAAATTGCATTTTATGATTTAATTCTTTAGTCACTACTCAGTCCTCCTAGATATTTGGTCACTTCTCAGTCTTATGACAACCATAATGTTACACAGTTCTTATCTTGTCATTTTGGAGGTCTTATGTCAAAATTGGGTGATAGAATATTAAAATAAAGCTTAATTTGTACTATTACTCCAGGCCCTGCAAATGTCAGGAACAATCTTCCTTGGTAAATTATTCTAGAAATTTTCATTTTGTTATTCAAAATGGTTTTTTTTTTGGGGGGGTGAATTAAACAGAAGTATCATTTTACTTTATCTTAAGCTATTTCACCTTATACCTAACATACACATTTACATACTATTGTGAACATTATCAGATATACTCTGCAAAATGCATCTTACAATTATCTTCCTTTAAAATGTGAGTTTAAAATTTGGGATTTTTTTTTGTGTTATTCTCATATTTTTGTGATTAATTTCTCAGTCACATATAAAGACATATGTCTCTTTTTGAGAAGTAAGAGGTACTCTATGATACTGTTATTAGAATAGCATTGAAGACATACAAGATGGAAACTTAATAGAAAAACATTAGAGTACTCATTTCTCTGCAGTTGATCTAAATTCAAATTTTATTTGGCTTGTGCACTAGAAAATGAGTCTGTGGAGAGCAAGTGAACTTAGCTGGCCTGGCAGTTTGGGGTCCTGTCCCCTAAGGACTTTCTCAGCTGGCCAGAGGCTCAACTGCTCATCTGTAAAACATTCGGCTACTGATTCCAACCAACTACCTGCCTTATAGACATGATGTTATGTTTTAATGAAAAGTACTTGGAACTCTTTAGAGGGGGTGAGGGGGTGCACCCTATAAACATAGAATTGTTATCAAAATGTTTTTTTCATTAGATCTTTGGATCTCTCTGTAAAAGTGCAGGCTACCCAATGGATGGGGATTTATAGATAACAATTTGTAAAAGCACATCCAAGCACACTCAAATATTAAACAAACACAGATGTTTAAATGAGATTATGAAGCTGCCCGACAAGAGTACAGCCTGTACCTGGGAATGGATGGGACGGCCTGGTTTGTCATAACTCTTAATGATTCTCACTCTCTACCATACATTGGAGACTTAAACTGCCTGAGCCGGCCAGCATTGAAATGGCAATAATTTTCTAAAACACTTAACAGTCATTCTAGACAAAAATTAAATTAGGAGCAGATTGTCTAATACTGGGTCTACATTGATTTTTAGACTTTTTAGAGATTTTCTTATTGTGGTGGTGGTGGTGGTGGTGGGAGTTGAACCCAGGGACTCAAACAAGATAGGCAAGCACTCTACCACTAAGACACACCTCCAGCCCTACACATTTAAAAAAATCTCACCTAGATCACTGCAGATAGCATGTAGAAATCCTGAAGGATGTACAGGTAGTTGACGGCTAACCCCATGTAGACATGTTTTGCAGTTCTCTGTAGATTTCAGGAACTGCTATAGAAACAGGACTTTGGGGCATCTGAGAGCTGCCCAGGGTTTTGTTCTGACATGAACAGGGTGATACTCCCAGGAGGGTGATAATCCCAGAAGATGTTGATCAAAGGTTTTGTCTTTGGGATTTTTATTACTTCCTCCTTCATTAAGTCCCTGAATGACAGAGATGAGAGGAGACTCAGATGATGACAATGAAACATTTTGATTGGTACTGTCTACACCAGTGGCCTCTTCTCCCAGATTCACTGAGTTGTTGCTCAACCCTCTGCTCTGCTCTCGCTCCCATTGGCCCTCTTCTGTTACCATTTGGCAAAAGCTCCCTAGCCTAAATGTTCCTGTCTTGCACAATAGAAATGGTACCCATAAGGTCTCAATCAAATGGTCATGTGAATTATTTTACATTTCATAAGGAAGACAAAAATAAACTGGATTGGGATTGGAAAAACCATTTCATATCATCAACCTCAAGCAGTCTCCATCTGTAGTCATTCCAGAGTGGTTTCATCTACTTGCTAACCTATCTCTGAGTCCTCTTCTTCATGGTGACTCAGGCCACCCTCCTATTGCCCAATTCTTGTTACGACTTGGGAGGTTGCTGTGGCTGGTTTGTTTTTAATATCTTGCCCAATCTTTCCATTTTTAGTTCCAGACTATTGCTTTTAACCACTTTCAACTATCCCATTCTTTACAGAATGACACAGTACTGTATACAATCTAGCTCAAATATTTTTTCAATCTAATTCCAGGGTGGCTGCATCATACCCGTGGACTTTGCAAAAAGCGCAAGTGGGAGATTGTTATACAACTTCCTTTTATCCTGTTCAGGTTCAATTTCTAGGAAATTTGTAATTATGAGTGCATCAATTTCTCATGGTTGTCTTGTGATATAGGTGACATTAAATGCCTGTTTGGGAGAGGAGAGAGCTGAGGGCAGGAAAGGTGAGTCAACTACCCGGGGTTATCCAATTAGTAACTGAGGGAGCTGGTGCCCTGAATCCAAGCCCGACTGATTCCCAAACCCTCTGCTGCTGTTACACACCTGCCTCACTAATAATCTGACTTGATGAAGTCTTCCATGGATTTGCCTTTTCCCATCTCTTCAGAGAGTCCTATTTTACATTCTAAATATAATTTCTTAAAATCATGTTTTTGTCAGAGTCCTTCCTCTTGTCAGGTTTCATTTTACTGAAAAGAAGAGAAAGCCCGGGCTGTCCGTGCAGCACCCCATCTGCCTCCCTCCTTCTCCTGGGAGGTGCCACCGCTGGGAAGTTTCCACAGCCACCTCCTCTCGGGGCACTGCAACCAGAAAGTCACTCAAAACAGACAAAATCCACAGAAACCTTAGGCAGTTTATTGAAATAAACAAACATGCTTTATTCTAAGTTCCAAGAAAAAGGTTTTAATCTTTTAGTGAAGTAAAGAATATCTATCAATATAGTCAGGGTACATTTCCTGTGGGCCTCTGTTACTATTTGCAGCCTCTTAAAGAGTATTACATAATTATCATTTATTTTTGGAACCATGGTTCTTTATCAAATGTGTATCTTAAAGTTGGTTGTGAGGGGTTGCTCATTCATTCAGAACTATGCTATATATATAATATATTTGCAAATGTGGATTGTGAGGAGTTTTGTAATATATTTGCTGTTGTTTAAACTATATGCAATTTTGGACACCCCGTATTGTCCATATGAATTACAATAGAAGAAAATACGGCCAACAGTTGCATTTTTTCCAAGTGAAGTTTCTTGAACAGTTTCAATTATGTAGAATGACTGAATGTGCGGTAATGGCATTACTTCTTAGACGTATGTATTTTCCGCAACATGTTCATTAGAGGTCAGAGTGTTATTTTGAATGCTTTCTATTTCCTTTCCCCTTATGAGCCTGATTTTTCATCTAAGTGGCTTTTCATGTTGCACACTTATTTAACTTTGAGTACACTTGTATCCTAATTGCGTCCAACAACAAAAAAAAATTGAAAATGTGAGCAGATGTCACAAATAATGTGTCACCACCTCTACATTTCTTTATTTCCCTTTTAATTCATAATACTTACTTTCTCAAATACATTTGTTCTATTCAGAAGGCAGCTGCATAAATCATTAGAAAATGGTCAGGAATGCAGAAAGGCCAGCCCCAAATACCCTTCTTTGTTGTCTTATCTTTATTTTAATGGAATAGAGCCAGCACAGGTATGGCCAGTGTTTTTCTAGTGGTAGTTTGGGACACAAGTTAATTTTCTGTCAAATCATAGAGTATCATGGAACTTTGAAATCATGAGGATGGAGCTGCAGGTCTTCCATTTCTCTAACTTGAGGAACCAATTTCTTTCCACTATGAGTGACTTTTCTAATATTCCTGACTTTATATCATCATTTTGTGTAAAAACATTGGACTTTAGTTAAGGCTTGGAATAGGTCACTCATCGGAACCCAGAAAGAAGCAAAGCAAAGGGAAGGGAAGGAAGGGGTAGAGAAGAGTAGAGGAGAGAAGAGAATATAGGAGAGAGAGAATATGTGAGTGCAGTAGTTTGGGTCTGGAATATCTCATAGAGACCCATGCATTAAGGTCTTGGTCCCCAGCTTGCTATAGGGAGGTGGTGGACCCTCTAAGCGGTGGGCCTAGGAGGAGAACTTTAGCTCATTGGCAAGGTTCCCTTAAAGGGTATAATGGGAGCTCAGTCTCTTTCTGTTTCTCTCTCTCTCTTTTTTTTTTTTTTTTTTTTTTGCTCAAAGGCCATGAATGAATGATTTTTTTTTTCTCCATGAGCTCCTGCCATGATGTGGAACCACAGGTATAAAAGTATAGATCATAGACTAGAACCTAGAAACCATGAGCCAAAATAAGCCATTTCTATTACTGGATTGATCATCTCAGGTATAATAGAAAAGTTGATTAGCACAGTAAGTATTAAAAGTTAAATTTTATGTAGTTCCATTGATGATGTTAAAGGTAAAAAAATACTCAAAACTTGTTATTTTCTAATTATTTTGCTACAATTTACTATGAGCTATGCTCTTGAGGTTACTTATGCCTATCATTTACAGGAGGTGTGAATACTATTAATGATGTGAACTCCGCAGTTAGTGATCTCTCTCAGATGGCTGGACATTGGCTACAGCAGTGATATTTACACCATGGGAATTGAGAAGCACTTTCACTCAGACCTTCATTAAGTGTTTCTCAGCATACAATAGGCAGGAAAACGTATAACAGAACAGGGAGAAGAAAGAACAAAACCAGTGTAGGCATGAGTGCACTGTGGCTGGGACAGAGGATTGGGTTGAGGAGTATAGATAAGTGAGACTGGAGAGGTTCTTCTGAGACGTAGGGGGCTCTAGAAGTTGGAAAATCCTTGGAGAATACGTGGTCCAACAACCTGATTTCACAAGAGAAAACTAGGTCTCCACATAGTGGTAATTTTCCTACAGATAGACAGCCTGTCAGTGCCAACCAGGGCTTGAATTACTGGACTCAGGCTCTTTCAACTATACCACACATCAGTTTTGTCCTCTTTCACTCATTTCATAGGAAATGCCCGAGAGCAATAATCAGCCTCATTCTGTGCTTTGCCTATGACAGGTACCCAGCAAATCTTCTTACGTGACCCGCAGAGAGTGCCACTGGAGCCGACATAGAAAGGAGCATGATTATTCTAACCCAGTGCTAGCTAAAGAGCACTTTAGCTCCTTAAAACATGTGACCCTCCAACTCAGAAGGAATGCAGTTATATTTCAGTCTTAGGTGGACAGATTACATCAAAAATGGAAAAGAATGCAGAGTGAAATACATATTTCCAAACTCTATATTGGGAGCTCCAAGGGACCCATGGAGGTGTTCTGGGGATATAGTGTTAGTGGGGCGCAGGGTCTGGGGAAGATAGGTAAGTAGGGATCTCTCTATCCCATCATCCCTCCTGAAGGTTCAGTTCCATTTTTCCATATTGGATTTCTGCGAAGCATTTCTTTTAAAAAGTTTTCCATAAAAAAATTAAAAAATGGAATTTTGAAAGGACTTGTGTTAATGGGCACAGCATTATCTATGAAATGGACTGTAATGATTAAAATGACCTTTTTATCTTGAAAACCACATATTAAAATAACTACAAACCAGGGCTTTTGTGAGGATTTGAAAGAAATGTGCACATTGTCTGGCACATGGGACCCAGTGTTTTTATCGTGGTAACTGTACCTCTCCTACAATATCACAGAGGTCTTAAGCACGCTAGCCTAATCTTCCAAAAGTAGCTTTAAAAATAAGCCCTGTCAAATTGATTGTCTTTTAAAGTCTTATGCAATAATGTTTGGTGGTATGTTAACTTGTAGACTGAACTAATGGAAACTTTCAATCCCAAATAGAGAAAACAATAGCAACAATAATAATTTAACTTCTGCCTTTCAGTGGCTTTTCCCATCCATTGCATTTGAATTTAAAAATGATCCAGCTTGGTGAAAGGGCAAATACTGCAGTCTACGTTTCACAGATTTGAGAAATGGAAGCATAGGAATACAACACCTTAATCACAATTACTTCCAGAGGGCAAAAACAGTCCTCCCATCGTGGAAGGAATTTGGAACAGCCACTGACCACTTTTACTCTCACTTTTCTTCCCTCTGTTTCTTAGTTCCAAGAAGAGAGAAAAAAAAAAAAAAAGACTTAGGGCCAGTCTCCATCTATATCCCTGACTAATACTGGTCCAAGAACTATTTAAATAAATGTCAGTTCCAATCCCACACACCCTAACATGACCTATGAGGCTTCCTCAAGTTTTCTGTTTGGAGTGACCTGGATTTTCCTCCATTCTACTCAATGCTGTAGTTCCTTTCTTCCACTAACAGAGCTCAGGGCCTGATAACTCACCAGGATTCCGGACATGATGGAATATACCTTCCTGTTTCACCACACAACTCTCATATGGGTCACTTAACTGAAATGAGACTGGAAATTATGAGAATTTTGGATTTGGGCATCATGCTGTTCCCCTGCCTCTCTTTCTACCATCTATTCCCTCCTTCACCCACACGTCTGACCAGCTTACCCCATTCTCTCCTGGGCTACACATCACAGCCACACCTTGCCATAATATGTCAAATGCATTCATCATGGATCTTGGCAGCAGGACAGGACCAAACAAGGATCAGGGTTCTCATTATCCTTGGCTCAAGGAAGCATGATTGTTAATAAAGCTGGCAGAAACAAGGCAAACATGACTTGCTCCTATTTTAATTCAAGGATTTTTAGGATGCTGATATATAAATGGCAGAATGTTACAGTGAATAGGGTACAAACTATGGTGATTGAGGGCAAAGGCATCCTTCTAAGAGTGATTCTAGGTGAAATGTGGAATAGTTATTTATATTTATAGACCTGGTGAGCACATATTGAAGGAGAAAGCAATGAGACACTTTTTAAAAAATATATTGTTTTAGGCGAGACACACAGAAAGGGGGGCGGGCACAGAGAGGTTAGCTGAGGCAGTAACGTGCAGGGAAGTACCAGAGGGGGTGATGTGAGCCGAGAATGAGGAAGGGTTATGAAGAGCTTTGGAAAGATGGAAACTTGGACTTCCCAAGATGGGGAGGGATTGGTGGAGTGATGTGGTTAGAACTGAAGTCTGGAATTAACACTGGCAAAGAATCCACTCGTGGCATGTTGGAAAAGATGGATGAAAGAAGAAAGAGATGAAAGGAAGGGAAATTGAGTCATAGTCCCCCCCTTCCAAATATTCACTGCTAAGGGGAATTGAGCAAAAAGCAAGGCTTAAAAGGAACTCATGACTGGATATGCTCAGTGAGAGTGAAACCCCTTTCTTCTAGTTTCCTGTTTAAAAATACAAACAACATGCAAATTCAAATAAAAAAATTCTTCCCGTGTCACGTTGGGAAACTCTCTGTTTTCTTTGTTGTTGTGACTCACTTTGGGACTATTCTGACAAGAATGCAATTTGTAGGGATGGGCAGACCTGTTGGGGGAAAAACAAGAACCTCTCTGGAATGTTTACCCATTCTGGGGACCATAGATTTTTTTTTTTTTTCCTACAAAGATCTCAGTTCCTTTTAAAAGACCCAGTTTAACTTTGAAGAAGAAAAACGTCTCAGATATCACAGCATAGCTAGTCTGAGGTACATAAGACAGGAGAGCCATACAAAGAGCAATCAACGATGCTCGAGGTCTTAACACTTTCCTTAATTTGGTTCTTTACCCAAGTGAGTGAAGAGAGACGGGTAAACTTGCAGGTGTGGGATGATGGATAGGTATACTTGATCTGTGCTTGCCCAGAATAAAGAAAGATTGGACTGTTGATATTTTGATGTAGCCAGAGGGTGAAAGGGAAGTAAGGGGAAAGCAAGAGGGAAATATACTTCAAATCAAGTCAAAGAATTAAAACCCTGTGCTTCAGATAAAATGTTTTCACTCCACCCAGTGTCTGCATGAGGGGACTAAATGTGTAAGGTGGGGGTACAGTCTCAAAACATGAGTTTTCTTCCATAAACCTAAAGTCTACATTGCAAAATTTGGGATCAGAAAAATGAGAAAAACATCAAGTAACTTTTCTGTAAGTTTATAGATGCTGTTAAAGGACTCAAGTCCTCATTTCCTTTTTTGTGGATAGAGAGAGGTGATCTTGGCTTTGGAACATTTAATCCTGACATACTTTGTAAGTAGTTGCATAAAAAATAAATAACAAAGACGTTCAGCACAGACTTTTGACATTCTTAACCTGTCAATCTTCTTTCTCTGGAGAGAGGAATCTTTCTGGTTATTTGAAAAGAAAAAGAATTAATTCAGCATGTATGTGTTTGTGTTTGTGTGTGTGTGTAGTGTGAAAGTGTGGTGTTGTCAGGGGTCCAGGGTGGTTTGGGCAGTTCTGGGGATTACACTGTTACATTGGATTTCTGTGCATAGATCTCCTGAGCAAAGGGATTGGAGACAAAGTAGATGGCATTTCAGAGGACATCAAAGCAATACTAATTTATCTGTTTTACTTTGACCCCCACTTAATTTTTTTTTCCTGAAAGCATTTACACTTAAAATGAAAACATTATTTGAAGAAATAATACACAATCTTTCCTAATTCTTTTTGGAAGCCAAATACACTTTGTATATGCTTACTCATTTTTAAATGTTTCACCTATTTTCAGTAAGTAAAACTGCATTTGCCAATGCTTTATGTAAGTGTGGCTGTGAAGTGCTTTTCCAAATTTGCATGGCACATTTGCATTGATCTCACTTCTAATATAGTTATGTGGCATAAAATAATTAACTTTGGAGACTCTCTGGGAAATACATAAAAGAAATATTGAATCCCCCCTTGGAGGAGATAGAAACCAAGACTGATAAGAGAGCTTGCTGACTCTTCAGAGCAGATGTGAAATTTAAACTGAGGACCATGGACAGAGGACATGGAGGGTCCAAACAGGAGCCCCACATCTAAAGTCTCACCATGAAATCTGAAATGTTGGAATATCTGTGGTGGTTGTTATTCATGCAGGTGATTTTATGATCCAGGGTAGCAGCAGAGAGGTATTTATTTAAAAATTGCTAAGGATTCTTCTGCACCTTGCAGGGAAGTTTTACCCAGTATCCAGGTGGAAGACTGGAAAAATCCTTATGGTCTTTAGTGAATTTGACGATTGCCATCTGCATTTAGGACTTTGTTCTTCCATCTTTGGATAAGTTCTGTTCCTGGAAAGAAGCAGATTTCTCTTAGGTTGACAGTGTATTGGTATTAACAGTTTTATTTTACCCAAATAGATTGCAGTTATGGGTCATGCTTTATAATTTTTTATATTCCTTCATGACATGTAGAATTGGGATGGGTACATAGCAGTCACCAAAATCTATTTCTTGTATAACTAATGTAACTTAAAATGTTGAATAATTGAGTCAAATATTGTTAGTTCAAAATTCTAATAGGTTGCACGTGCGTATCTGTAAAAATCTTTCAAATTGTTTTGATCATGCAATGAAAGTGAATTGCATTTTTTTTCAGCAGAATTTATTTTGCAATCTGAATTTCTTGGACTTTACTTTGAAAAAGGTTGAAATGAAAGGCATGGCAGTGAATCAGCCAGTTAAGAAGGTTAGCCATTAGTCATAACTTCAATAGTTGAGACAATTACACCATCTCTACCTTTTAAAAATAACCACATTTTTAATTAGATTTTAATCATAAAGGTCAAAGGTAGTATAAGTTTAGAAAATCAGAAACACAGTCTGTGTTGGCAAAACTGCTTCATTTCAGATGTGCGAAGTTGACCAAATTAACTAAAAGAGATGGTGAGAGGCTTTTGTTCCCTAAATGATCAATTGCTGATCCCATGATTCTGATTATCTTCAACATTTCCAGCCTGGGTCTCAGAGATGCACTTTACAGGTATTGCTTCTATTTGTTTATCCCTTCAAATGTTCTAGGAAATACAAATATGTGCTCTTCTGCACAATATGGCAGTCGAAAAAGCCTGATTCCTCAGTTTTCACTTCGTCTCTGCAAAACGTAGATATCCTACTTTCTGTTGCAGATTTGGGTTGCTGATACCCTATTCATTTTGAAACCACTCATTTCAGACTATACACACACACACACACACACACACACACTTCGGATTGCAGTTGCTCTTTCTAGCTCCCTAATACTGCAGAGCAAATCACTGAAAGCCTTAGTGGCATGAAACATCCATCACTGTATCATGCTCACCGTTTTGTGTCTCTGGAATTGGAACAGGACACAGCAGGATTGTTGATCTCTGCTCCATGATGAGTGGGAACTCAGGTAGGTGGCTGTAAGGGCTAGAGTTGCTGGGATGGCTAGACTGGGATCTTGGTATGGGCTGTGGGTTGCTTTCTTCGTTCTCCATAGCATATCTTCTGGGCTTGATTGTCCAAGATGTCATCTTACTTCTTTATCTGGAGCTTGGGATGGAATGTATAGGGCTGCTCAGACAGGTCTTCCCCCTTTGCTTCTCTCCTTCTCTCCCTCTCTCATTCTTCTTCCCTTTTCTTCCCTTCTCCTTCCGTCTCCTGGTCCCCCTCCATGTGACTTTTACACAGCTGGCTGGAGCTTTCTCACAACTTGGTAGTTTCTGGTAGGTAGACTTGAATGGTGCCTGACTTCCCCCAGAAAGATCCTTCCACTGGAGAGAGGACTGACAGCCTTGGTGGATACAGCAAGACTTCTTATGACCTACTCTCAGACATCCTGCAATGTCACTTCTACCTTATTCTATTGGAAAAACCAGTCACTGAGGCCTGAGCAGACGCAAGGAGATGGATGGAACAAACTTGAGGTGGTACAGCATATAAGTAGAGGGAGGGAAGGAATTCATGACCACCATTTTGGAGACAGTGTACCACACTGCAATTTTGTTTTGACATCTGTAACAAGAAATGTCCTCAAGTTGAGCCACTTTTTCTTTTGTAGCCTATGTTCCAGCTTTTTCTTGTTCCACGTATGCTGTCTTGTCACAGCACTGTGCTTCATGGGATCAGTGTTTTACTGATTTTCTATTTCATTGCCAAGATGCTATTTCAAATCGCTTACCTCAGACCACAAATATAATGAAATGCTTTTGACTTTTCCGAGATTCTAATGCTTTAATTATGCCTTTATTTAGTACGGACACTGTCAGCAATTAATACTGTTTATGCTAGGGTGTTTCAAATGTTAGCAAATCCAGTTATACTGTACTTGGGAGGTATAATTTTTCAAGTTCAGTGGTTTTTCAGCTAATGTAGGGACTTGCTCCAATTATTTGATTCATTTGAGCTGTGAGCCCATTAAACAGACAGGACCAGATCTTATGATGTCACATAGTCACCATTTGCTATTAAGAATTTTTTTTATAGTAATGATTTCCCTCAACAGTTTGGATTAAATTATCACACAGAGTTGGCTCCACAGAAACATTTGAGTCAGGCAAAATTATTCTTTAATGGCTTTATAATGCCCTTCAAGGATTTTTCATTCCCAAGACAACCCTTTTTTGAGGTTCCTGGAGTCATTGATTGCAAATGACCTCATTCCAATACAGGTGACTGTAGGACATACCTGTACTCACTGTGACCACAGAGATAACTGGCTTCTCAGGAGGCCAGTGATAATGGATGATTTACATTGGTGCTACCTTGGGAATCCTGAACTCTTGGTTTCTTTTCCTGACACGTGATAGAAAACTCTATATCAAGGATTTTAAACCAAAAGGGATTATTTGTACTGGGCTGAGACCTCCTCATTACATCATTTGATTTAGGCTCAAAAGATGTCATCAGGATCCATTTTTTGCATGTGATTTCTCTAGGATGTCTCTGTTGTCAATTCTCCCATGTGGCCACTTACCCAACACGGTATTCAGAAATATTACGAGGAACCTCTTCTTCCTCCGTATCTCTAGCTCTAGTAGAATTCCACACATTGAGCCTCCCAACTCTAAATGTTATTTATTTTTTTGGCTGCAAGTATTTTTAAAAATTTTGTTCTAATTAATTATGCATGACAGAAAAATGCAGTCTGATACATCATGCATAAATGCAGTATAACTTCTCATTCTTCTTGTTTTACATGGTGTAGGCTCACACAGGTTGGGTAGTCATATATACACATGGGTATTAATGACCTATTCATTCTACTATTATTCCTACCCCCATATCACCTCACCTCCCTTCACTCCTCTCTGCCTAATCCAAAGTACTTCTGTTCTTCCCTAGCCATCCCCCTATTGTGAATTAGCATCCACATATTAGAGCAAACATTTGGCCTTTGGGTTTCTGGGGATTGGCTCATTTCACTTAGCATGTTATTCTCCAGCTCCATCCATTTACCAGCAAATGCCATAATTTCATTCCCCTTATAGCTGATTTCATTGTGCATGTAAACCACATTTTCTTTATCTATTCATCTGTTGAAGGGCATCTAAGTTGGCTCCATAGTTTAGCTATTGTGAACTGAACAGCTGTAAACATTGATGTGGCTGTGTCACTGTAATATGCTGATTTTAAGTCCATTAGGTATAAACTGAGGAGTGGGATATCTGGGTCAAATGATGGTTCCATTTCAAGTTTTCTGAGGAATCTCCATACTGCTTTCCAGAGTGGTCACACCAATTTGCAGTCCCAGCAGCAATGTATGAGTGGACCTTTTCCCCCCACGTCCTCACCAATATACATCATTGCTTGTATTCTGGATAATTGTCATTATCTGGTACAAGATGAAATCTTAGTTTTGGTTTGCATTTCTCTAATTGCTAGAGATGTTGAACATTTTTTTTCATATATTTGCTGATCAGTTGTATTTCTTCTTCTGTGAAGTGTCTTTCTGGTTCCTTAGCCCATTTATTGATTTGATTATTTGGTATTTAGGTTTTTGAGCTCTTTATGTATTCTGGAGATAATGCTTTGTCAGAGGTGCTTGGGATAAATATTTTCTCCAGTTCTGTAGGTTTTCTCTTCATGTTATTGATTGTTTCCTTTGCTGAGAAGAAGTTTTTTAGTTTGAGCCCATCCCATTTATTGATTCTTGATTTTTTAATTTTATTTTTTATTAGTCCTAATCAGTTATACATGGTTCTTGATTTTACTTCTTCACTTTAGGAATCTAGTTAAGGAAGTCAAGTCCTAAGCTAACATGGCGAAGATTTGAGCCTACTTATTCTTCTACTAGGTGCAGGATCTCTGTTCTACTGCCTAAGTCTTTGATCCACTCTGAGTTGAGTTTTGTGTAGGGTTACAGATAAGGGGTTTAATTTCAGTTTGCTTTACCTATAGATTTCCATTTTCCCCAGCACCATTTTTTGCAGAAGCTATCCTTTGTCTAATGAATGTTTTTGGTGGCTTTGTCTAGTATGAGATAACTGTATTTATGTGAATTTGTCTCTGTATCTTCTCTTCTGTATCACTGGTCTATGTGTCTTTTTTGGTGCCAATTCCATGTTGTTTTTGTTACTATGGCTCTGTAGTATAGTTTAAGTTCTGGTATTGTGACACTTGTTGCTTCACTCTTCTTGCTAAGGATTTCTCAAGCTATGCTGGGTCTCTTTTCTATTCTTTTTTTTTTTTTCCAAATGAATTTCATGATTGCTTTTTCTAGTTCTATGAAGAAAGCCATTGGGATTTTAATGGGAATTGCATTAAATCTGTATAATGCTTTTGGTAGTATGGCCATTTTGACAATATTAATTCTGCCTATCAAAGAGCATGGGAGGTCTTTCCATTTTCTAAAGTCGTCTTCAATTTCTCTCTAGTGTTCTGTAATTTTCATTGTAAAAGTTTTTCACCTCTTTTGTTAGGTTGATTTAAAATTTATTTATTTATTTGAGGCTATTGTGAATGGGGTAGTTTTCCCAATTTCTCTTGCAGTGAATTCATCAGTGAGGTATAGAAATGCATTTGATTTATAGGTATTGGTTTTATATCCTGATACTTTGCTGATTTCATTTATTAGTCCTAAATGTTTTCTGGCAGTGTTTATATTTGTCTTTTGTTTCTTTCTTTAAAATCCTTTCCTGCCGAATTCCTATCCCTTTCACAGGCACTCTGGAAAACCCTCATTCCTCATATAATTGAAGGATTATAACAGCATTTGGATAGAGAGCCTCAGCCTCCTAGAGTTGTTGGGATGATTAGAGGAGACACTTGGAGTTCAGAGCATGGTGTCTGACTCACGGGAAGGGTGAGAGCTATTCGTGGTCCTGTTGGTGCTTTCTTCATGTGGCAGATGTAGTTTGTCTTGCACTTTTCACTCCAGAATTCAGCTCCCTTATGGCTCAAGGTAGCCCACATATGCCCATGCCGTCACCACTTTCACTAAGATCTTGTAGAAAGAAAAAACATTCCTTAATGAGTTCTGATCTTACACAAGTGGAAAAATGCATTGAGAGCCCCTGTACAAGAACATGGACTATATTCGCAGACTACCTGCAGTGTAGAATATAATGATGATCAATTGGAGAATATCTCTCCTAGCATACAATTATCTTGGAAAGTAAAACAAAAAAAATGTGAATATTCCTTTGATGTCTGTATATAAACCTGGACTCTTAAGAAAGTCATGACATTCCATCCTCTTTCATGGTCCAGCAGAGTTATCTGGGCACCATATTGTGACAATAATAACTGTCTATCAGAATTCCCCTAAGGAACAATGTCCTAGGAAGTAGAAAGGAACACTTTGATAAGTGACTGTGGCTGAGCGGGACTCTCAAAAAGCAGGCTCAAGTAATCTTATGGCCACCCTGATTTTCTCCAGGAAGGGTGGTCTGATTAATGAAGGATGTTTTCTTCCCTGAGTGGACTGGGAACTTCTAGAGACAGAGTAAAATTTCTTGGCAAAGTGGAGCAGAGAGAATATTTTACAAAGAAAAGGGAGAAGAAAGACATTCAGTTATGGGGCAGAAAAGACTTGGCAAAGAGCACTGATTTCACACGAAGTAGAGAGCTTTTGCTGAGGTGCAATTTATAACATGAACTTTCTTCTCCACTTTCTCTTTAAAATCGTAACTCCACTCTGTATTACCTGCGACGTCTGGTGGGAATGGACTCTTTATAGCACATATGAGGAAGTGTCAAGCCCCACTTTATGGTAGGGGTGATGTGAGAATCAGATTGCCTGTTGGGGAAGCCGATTGGTAAACTGTATAAGTTTTATGATGTAGGGGAGTTTGTAGTCTATGTAATTTGATTATATAATTACCACAGGATGGAAAAGGAAACACAAAATTACAGCCAAACCAATGTATTGTTGTGCTCTCTTCTTCAGGGTTCTATAGTATTGAACATAAAGCAAACACACCTTTCAGATTGTACTTGAAAGTGCCCACTATGTGCCAGGTTTCACACAGTAAAGGTCAAGTCAGATATCTAGGGGAGTCAGACTTATCTCCCCCCTATTCTTCAGACCCAACATCCAAACACTCAGTAAGTCCTGCAGCCTCTTCCGTCAACACTGACCCTGAGAATTCACTCCGTCTGCCCCAGAATCCTTAGTTGGATCTTCTCTCCAAGTAACATGTGGAATTTTGCATTACCCCTCCACCAAATTTCCCGGTTTCTGCTCTAGTTTCCCTCCATTCTACCCCTATCTGATTTAAATCATGCTATGTTATTCCCTTCCTTGAAAACTTCTGGTGGCTTTCAGCACCAATAGCCTATTTGGTTCAGTGTATGCTGGCCAGAAAGGATCATTTGCCCAGTTTATGACTAGTTCCCTGCTTGTTCCCTTGACTCCAGCAAGAGTGACCTACTTCTCTTTCTTCAATCTGCAAAGCTCACTCTTACCTCTCAGTGATGGCTCAGGCTCTTCTTTCTCACTGGAACTCTGTCCTCCTCAATCTTTGTGTGTAGACGCCCATGTACATGTGATCTCTATAAAGTGGTCTCTGGCCATCCTACTTAAAAATTCCCATTCAGGTTATTCCTTTTTCTTCTTTTCTTATTCCGGTTTGTTTATTTTCGTTTCCATTTCCATTTTGAACTGGTTTTAGTCTTGGAGAAAAGTTGGAAAAAATAATACAAAAAGGTCCCCCATCCCTAAACCTCTTATCCCACTTCACCTAATGCTAACCTCCTGCATCACCATCATAAAATAATCACAAACTAAATTCTATTAGCTAAAATGAAGATTTTACTCACATTTCACCATGTTTTCACCAAAGACTTTTCTGTTTCAGGATCCTGTTTTACATTTGTTATATCACACATCACCAGTTGGAATTACATTATTTGTTCATTTTTACTTGTGAGTATTCCATCTTCCCAACAATTCTGCAAGGGTAGCCAATTTATGTCTTGTGTACCATCTGGTCCTCAAGGTTCAGGAAATTGCTTAGCATACAAAAAGTGCTTCATGTTTGTTGAACAAAGAAATGGAATAGATGCTCCTGGAAGGCAGGGCTGAGGTTGCTTTGACTGTATGTTGTTAGTTCATGCATCTTGAAGAAACAATCCCCATGAAAAGAGCTGAACAGGGAGTTAGCCAGGAAGGGCGATTCTTCTGACTTTGTGAAGAATGGATACTTCTCTACCACCATCCAGTGCCTTTGGGTGTAACAAATGTTAAGGGAATGGTGCTGAAGAAGGAGAATGTTATAGTAAATTTTGGATTCCTTGATTCTAGAATCAATGGCATGATCAAGTGCTAACTGTGACAACTTAGCAGCATTTGCTAAAAAGAAAATGGATGAGATTGCCAAGTGTAATGGAAGAAAAACTATTTCTGAGGACTAAAGTACTGCCGGTCTGTCTCTAGCTACTCCTGCAATAAAGTGTGAATCTGAATCTACACATATGACAATACAAAGCTGCAATCCCCTCGTCACATAATGTCACCAACTCATTTCAGAATATTCTCAGCCTTAATTTTAACATTTGCTTCTTACAGAGAAAAATTCATCTGAAATTTGATTATAATTTCTGGCTAACAGCATCCCCCCCTTATTTTCTATAAGTTAGGGAAAATGAAAACCATTGTATGTACAAGTGATGCTACTAAGTGTGACTTGCATTAGTAAAGTCAGCTCTTGACGTTGTAAATGGCGCTGGCCGTTGTACGGAAGGATACCAGGGGAAACAAAATAAGCAACACCTTCCTGTAAAGAAGATACACCAAAGTAGTAATGGATAAGTTTACTTTTTCTCACTAGAAAAACATGACTCATCTCATAAAATCTGTTATTTAAATCACATCCAATTTAAGATTTCTTTCTTTGGGGTTAGAAGAATTTTAGATATTTCCTATGGGAAAAAGAATTATTTGTTTAACTATCCTGTTAGTCAGGCTTTTGTTACATAAAGAAGGTTACTCAGAGGTAAAGTGTGAAGCAATTTGTGCTTGTTATTGCTTGTATTAGTCATGGTTCTCCAGAAAAACAGAACCGATAGGCTATATGTGTCTATATCAGAGGGAGATTTATCATGGGAATTGATTCACACAATTATGGAGTCTTGGTCTTCCATCGGAAAGCTGAAAACCTGTGAAAGCCACTGGTGTAATTCCATCTGAAGCAAAGGATCCAGGGAGATTCAGCCTGAGAACCAGGAAGCCAATAGTGTAAGTTTTAATCCAAAGTCAAAGGCCAAGAATGAGTGGGGCCAATGAAGTAAGTCCCAGAATCTCTAGGCCCAAGTGTATGAAGATCTGGTGACTGAGGGCAAGAAAAAGTGGAGGCCCAGCTCAAGAGGAGAGAGACAACATTTATTGTCTTTCCCTCTGCTTTTATTTTTAATCTCTTTGAGCTCTCAATAGACTGCATGGTAGTCATCCATATTGTTGAGGGCAACGTTTTTCTTTTTTCTGTATTGGGCATTGAACCCTGGGGCCTCAACCATGCTAGGCAAGTGCGTTACCGCTGAGTCACATCCCCAACCCTTTTATGATACATTTTCCCAGGCTGGCTTTGATCATCAGATCCTCGTGCCTCAGCTTCTGAGGAGCTGGGGGTGTAGGCCTTTGCCCCAGTGCCAGATAGATAGAAGGCAAATCTTTTTTTTTACTTGGCCTACTGATTCAAATGCTAATCTTTTCTGGAAACACCTCACAAACAGCCAGAAACAATGTTTTATCTGGATATCTCTTAACCCAGTCAAGTTGGCAACCATTATCCATCATCCTGTTTATACATGTCTTGATTCACGGTTGGAAAAAGAGAGTCCGTATTTTTTAAAAAGCTGGAAGATTTTTCTACTAAACACCACTTAATTTGATAATTGCTGCTTTTAAGAATGCATACTAGTTATTGGAAGCTATCAGATGCAAGGTTTCGCCCTCATCCAACAAACTCCTCAGCCTTTAACTGGCTGATGCTTCTTGCAGGGCCCATCAGCTGGGTGAGTGGGATAGAGAGTGTGGGGCAGGAGTCAGTGCAAACCTCTAGGTCTAGAGGATTGGAAGGAAGTTCAAGAAAATAGTGAGAGTTTTAGGTAGACTTTTAGGTAGTCTTTGATGGGGGTCCTCCAATATTTATGCTATCAGGAGAAAATACTTTCTTGGTGCTCTGCTCTCTATAATCGCCCTGGTTGTGGGAGTCGACCTTGGCTTTGCTCTTTGTCACATACCCAGAACCTACTTCTGAAAGAGGCCAAAAGACTCACTGGAGAGATTTTGGAAATTTTTTTTACCCATACACTCCCCAATGGGGCAGGCCAGCATGCAATGGAGGACTGTACTGTACCCTATAGCACAGGGGATGTATAGCATAGACTGCCTGCCTGCTGTGCAGGTGGATTTATCCAGATGTTTTATGAATGCATTAGTTTATGAATGCATTAGTTCCCTCTGCTTTGGTTCTCACCTGAAAATTGGAGATAAGGGAACTGGCCAGCCTCCCCTGTCCACTTCCTTCATTATCACATTCTTTAGAATCCTTATTCCAATCTTACTGAAAGCTTTTTGTAGACACTGATTGCATCAGAATTATTTTTTGAATGTTGCAAGTTCTATATTTTTAAATTGATGAATAGTCTATACGTTTAGAGGGTACTGTGTGGTATTTTGATAGATGTATATATACATCTATCAAAGTTTTAAAAGAAGGACATCGGGAATGTGTTTTCAAAAAGATTCAAGACGACTCTATCTAGCTTCAGCTCAGGTCAGTTCATTGAACAGCAGTTAAGGAACCCTAATAAAAGGCTACGTTAGATTATTCTTCTGCATTATGATTTTCTGTCTCACTGAGAATAAAAGTCACGTGTTCCTCAGAATAACCTCCAGGGCATCTCCCAACTTCTTAATCTTTTTCTAGTTCTTCTCTTTACATACTGCATTCCAGGCATACAGGACTGTCTTTGCAAATCCCACCTCAGGGACTTTGTATTTTTTTTCTCTTTGGAATGCAGTTCTTATAGAGAGACCTGTACCTTCACTTTCAGATTGAATTTGACTCTAATTCTATCGGAGAGGCCTCTCTAAATAAATCCATGCTGTCTCACTTCTCACTTAGGAGAATCTGTTGTGTTCTCCTCTCCCTCTTTCTCTGAGCTCATACTTCCGAATTTGCCTGGTGAAAAGAAGCATGGGAGAAATTCATTGATACACAAATTGCTGTTTATTCAACCCAGCACTTTCATCATATACACAGTTTATTTTCCTTCATAGAATATAAGTACCTGACATATTATCAACAACACGGATGTTTATGCTTCCATCTTGTGTGCCTCCCTTAATAGATTATAAGCTTCCCGAGGGCATTGTGTAAATGTATATTACTAGGCTATAAAATAATTCTGTACTTCTAATTTGTTGTCAAGATGTGTCTGTCCAACTATTCATTGAGTAAGAAGATAAATGAATCTACAAATTGATGACTAGTGGTGCACAGCATGTTTATACTAATTGGTTCATTAAAAATAAATGATTTAGATAACATCAAAGATAGAAGAGAAACTATAAAAGATAGAAAGCCATAGCATGCTTCTGGATAAAATTTTCCCTCATGGTTGAACAGAATAGAGTTCCTGGGGTAATGGTATGTATGAGAACAACTTGCTTCCCCCCAAGAAGAGGTTTCCATGCTGGAGAATTTCCAACTGGAGTTTGGAACTTGGAAGTTTCAGAGTTTTAAAGTCCACTGATGGTGAGCATCGTTGGCTTTCTTAATGAGAACACAAAGAGCATAATGAAATCTCTATTTGGTCTGTTCATTTAACCATTTTTACCTATCTGATTTGAAGGATACTGTGTTTGCTAGAGTTGACATACCAAATATCCTAGACTGGATGACTTGTACATTTATTTTCTCTCAATTCTGGAGGCTATAATTCTGAGATCAAGCTGTCAGAGGAGTTAATTTTTTTTTTCCTGAGATCTTTCTCTTTGGTTTGTAGTTGGCTGCCTTCTTCCTCTGTCTTCTTATGGTCTTTTCTCTACGTACCTACCCTAATCTCTTCTTAGGAGTGCACCGGTACTATTGGATTAGGGAACACCCAATGACCTAATTTAACTTTATTGACCTCTTTAAGAACTTTATCTACGGAGTCACATTCTGAAGTTTTGTGAATTAGGAATATAATTCATGTGAATTTGGTGGAACGTAATTCAACTCAGACACTTTACATTGCAACTGAATAAAGGCCAGAAAGAGTCCACTGGAACAGAACTGAGCTCACGTGTGGAAGGAGCTGTGTGCAACTTAGTATGTAAACTTCAGTGTAGGTATACCTATATGTATATGCATGAGACTTATCCTCATGCATACTTATATAGGTATAATCATGCTTATAGTATCTGAGAATAACTAGGTTATTTTTCCTAAAAGAAAAAAAAAGTTTTCAGTATTAAATTTCTTTATTGTTTACAAAGTCCTAGATTTTTCTTCTTCTTTCTATCCTGTTTCTCTTTTGTATTTGTGGGACGTATTACCACTTACATTGAATGAGTTAGCTGAGATACACATGTCAATTTCTGCTAACAGATTCATATGAATATTGCTCTGAAAATAATGAAGGTACATTGAATTATTATCAAGCACTAGACATAGCTATGTGGTATTTCTGAAATTCACTCTTTTTTTCCCCCCCACACAGTGGTAAACTAAAGCCCTTAATGAGGACTAGGTACACATAGTGTGGGGTTCTCAAAGTGAGTTCCCTGGAGCACTAGGTAGAAGGAGGAATGGTGAGAAGTACTATTTCCCCCAGACACTTTGCATGGGATTTATGAAGTAAAAACTATTTTCATAATACAGAAGTGATATTTGTCTTTTGAGCTCTGTTGATATTTTTCTTGGCGTTACAAAAGCAATGATGCGTTACACGGCTGGTGCCTTGCAGATCAAGGCAAGGGTTCCAAGTGGACCGGAACTCACTGGAATCTCGGCACCATGCAGTTGCAGTGAGAAGACAGGAAGGAAGGAAGAATTGTTGATAAAACAGTAATAATGGTTAATCTCATTACAACCCAAATTTGACCACCTTTGTTTTTCTTTCTAATACTCCATGTTAAAATGGGAACTTCAGATGAAGCACATTTGCTACATTCTGAAGAATGATGAGTGTCTCAAGAAAAGCACATGAATGATTGAGTTATCAGCTAGACTAGCTTTTCTTGTTTTCTCTCACAGAACACAATTTTTTACTTGAAAGAGTAACTGATAAACTGGGGATATTCAGATTTTGGTATTTGGGAGATATTTTCTTAAAAATGAACAAAACAATTTTATATCATCACAGGAAACAACTGACAGTATGTCTTGCTAATGATAAAATTCAGGTCTTTGAGCAAAATTAGAATTTTTTTAAAAACCATGCCTGTTATTACATGAATGACCTGTTCCTAGTACTTAAATACTTAGCTATTAAAATTAGAGGTGATATTACCTATGTGAAGTTTTGATATTGAATTATAGAATCTGTTAAGATTTGGAAAAACTGTAAAAGTTAGTGAAATAATCAATGTATGCTGATACAAAATCATAGCTGACTAAATGAGACATTCCAAGTGCAATATGCACCGATGTATGTTAATGTAACTGAGAATCAAAATTTATTTAACAGATTACCCATCAAAACTACCCTTCAGAAAATTTTTTACTTGTTAAATTTTAGCAAAATAGCAAAGACAAGTATTCACAACTATATGAAATTGTTATTAAGATACTTCATTTTTTTTCACATGTGTCAACCAAAACAATGGACCACGACATGTTAGGTAGAAGGGGGAAGGATGAGAAGTACTAAGGATGAGAGAAAATAAACAACATGGAATCCAAAAGCAGCCTTGGAAATTCAGCCATCTCTCCTCTGTTAGACATTAAGGGAATATGCGAAGCTGATATTTATTTATAATGAAATGCATTTTTATACTAATATTAACATATAATTGGTTTTTATTAAAAAATGAATAAATAAATAAATGTATTTAAAATGATCAGCATTAATGTTTAACATGGTAAATAAAACATTGATGAATTAAACTCACATGAACAAAAGCTCTTTGGAAACCTCAGTGAGTTTTAAGGGTGTCCTGGCATCAACATATTTCAGAATCCCTCCTGCTGTGCAATGTCTCTTCTGTGGTCCTGGTCAAGGTACTTTGGTCCTTTCATTGCCTTGGTCCTTTGCCATTCAGACCAAGTTGCTCATTTTGGAATTCCTCTTTCATCTGCACCACAGACTTCAGTGTTAGTGTTTATGTCTATTTGCAGAGAGCTCTTAGCCTCTGTATCCATTACAAACAAATTTAACAGTCTTCTGATTTCCTCCCTGACCTCTCTTAACTAATCAATCCTGCTATTTTATACAAGTTCTACTTTAAATTTATTACCTTGTTGATCAACATATTCACTTACCTTTGTTTAACTATGCTCTGTTCATTTTACTAATTGCTGAACATCTAAGATAAGTAGGGCAGATACTATTATCAAGATCAAGACCTCTAATGGGGAAGATGGATAGATGCTAACCGTTGATGGACAATTGGATTCAGACTACTAGAAATGGCATAGGATGCTAGGGATCCACAGGAGGAAAAATCCCTGTCAGTGTGGAATAGGAAAAGCTTTTCAAAAGTAATAAGTCTATAAGTGATGACTTTTTAAGGGCAATCAGTTACTGCAGGGAGCAGTCTTGCTCATTTACATGTCTGGCAATCGAGGCTGGCTGTCAACTGAGAAATTATCAAGGACTGATGGCTGGGAAACACTCTGTGGCCTCTTCACATGGCCTGGACTCCTTCACAACATGGTGGCTGGCTTGTAAGGGCAAGTATTTTCAGAGAAAGTCAAAGGGAAGCTGCGCATTTTTTTATGACCTAGACTAGATGTCATGTATCATTATTTCCATCAAATTCTACTCTTTGAGGTTGTTACAAAGGCTCTTTGTGTACTGGCTCTGGATTGGAAGTACTGGTGTGGATATTTTGTCTTACGATTTCAGAATTCTTACCACTTTCACATGCAAAATCAGTTTCTATCCTCCCCAGGCCTCCTCAAGTCTCCTCCCTGATGGCATCTGGCTCACGTCCATGGTCTGGGATCCCATGATCTAAATCAGATACAAGTGCCTTAAGTACAAGTGCATGAGGCACCTTGTAGTTCTTTGAATATAAACCCTCTAATATGGACTTTTTTTTTTCCAATCTGAAGACCTTTGAATTAATCAGACAAGGTATCTGCTTTCCACACACTCATCACACAATGGTAATGCTGGCATGGGATAACTGCCATAGAAATTTATTGACAAAGGAAGAAAATGGAACATACATGTTAGTTGCTGGTCCACTGAAACTCTGAAATCCCCCTGGACACATTTATGATTTTCTTGATTAGGGTTTAATTATTTACCCTAGTAACGATTCTCCATGATTTATGGCTCCGCTCCCTGAGTAATCTTTCCTTTACAATGAAAACCCCACCGTGTTTGCAGCTCTCAGCCTCTTTCCTGCACTTAACATTCAGTGGTCAAAAACTCTCTCTTAATTTTGTCTCTGGCCCTTTTAGTCCAAAAGATGTTGCAGCAAATAGAAAAGTGATCCATGCTGATGTGGGTACATGAAGGCTACAGAGTGAATGGTCACTAGATGATGAAAGGAAGGAGTCAGGGTCCCAAGCCAGAGTGTCAATCACAGCACAGTACAGTACAGAAATGTCAATTTCTGCTGCTTACTCCTTGTTCTGGTTGGGGGGTGAGCTGTCCCCCAAAAGCTCATGCATGAGACAGTGCAAGAGGTTCAGAGGAAAACTGATTGAGTTGTGTGAGTCTTAACCCCATCAGTGAACTAATCCCCTGATGGGATTAATTGGATGGTAACTGAAGGCAGGTGGGGTGTGGCTGCAGGAGGTGGGGCATGGGGGCAGGCTTTGGGGTATATATTTATATCTGGCAAGTAGAAACCCCTCTCTGCTCTCTAATCATCATGTGAGCTGCTTCCTCTGCCACACTCTTCCTCCATAGTGTTCAGCTTCACCTTGAGCCCCGAAGATTGGAGTCTGCTGTCTGTGGATTGAGACCCCTCAAACTGTGAGCCCCCAGGTAATCCTTTCCTTCTCTACAGCTGTTCTGGTTGAGTCCTTTTAGTCACAGCAGTGGAAAAGCTGACTGCAACACTCCCCTCTGCTCTCACTTTTCCCTGTGTACTCTTACTACTTTAAATATTTATTGCTGTAGTTGGGAAAGGGTGATGGTTGTCAGTGATGATTTTAAATTCATCTTAGTTGAACTCTGACTGTGAGATGCTCCCTCGTGTGTTCTTCTTAGTATTCCTGCATGGTTCTGTGACAAACAAAGCACTCTCCAATTAACTGTTGTGTGTCCATTGCGTACGTTTTGTTTTAAAGGAAATCCTCTTTGGGGGGAGACATAAACCGTATTTTCAAGTAAGACAGTCTCCCGTTTATTATATGAATGCGTTTGAATCTTAATTGTAAAGTGCAATTTTTACCAGAGCATTTCAGTTCAGGAAGTTTAATACAACTCCTATACCCATCATGGAACAAACTCTGCTAAGAGATGATATGATACGAGAAGCAAGGCCATGACGTTAGGTATTTGAAAAACACATTGTAGTTTCTTAGTTTTGAATTTTCATGGAGGTGTAGTTTTCAACTTGCAAATATTTATGCCGATCTGTGTTACTGTGGGTTTTTAAAAAACTGAACTAGTTGAGAAAAGTTAGTTTTTTTTTTTTTTTTTTTTTTTTAGCATATTTTTCCTGGGATAGTCTAGACTATAGTCTATTCACATTTATAAAATACCATTATCATTAAGGGTCCTGCAGTTAATAACTATTCACATTTTAGTTACAACATTGAGTAAGAGAGAAAAGAGCTGAAAACTTCCAAATATTAAATTCCTCAAATCAGTCATTCCATGGAAAAGTTCTAGGATATGAATAATGCATTACAACGCAACAGATGATTTCACATATGGTACAAAAAGAATGTGAATAAAGAAGAGAAGAAATAGGAGAGATGAAAAACTGTGTTACAGACAAGTGGGTAAATTAGTGCTGAACATTCTTTCATTCCCTTTGATTTAATTAATATTTTTATCAACCATTTGCTCATTTGCTGAGCTCTGGGAGGGAAACACATCTGACTATGATTTGGTCCTTGCCCTTTAGGAGGCTGTAAATGTCTGTGGGATTGTGGGGTGGGCATTATAATGGTGTGTCATTGATGTAATAATAATATGCACCGTAGGACAACAGCCTAGAGAGAACTTCTAGTGAAGGACTCAGAAGTGGCAGTCATTGTTCTGGAGGGCAAATAATGTATCCAATTTGGGCTTTCAGTCTATAGGCATGGAAGAGGTACTCAGAGACAGTAGGAGAATATGAAATAGGGGGAGCCTCTGGAAACTTGGAGGGTCTCCTCTAGCTGATATGAAAACACAGTGAGGAATGAATTAGAAAGTGGATTGTAACTAGATCCTGCAAGATCTTGAACCGCAAATAGAGAAGATTATCTTTTCCCCCATAGGAACTGGGATATAACTAAAGATGTTTGGGAAGCTGTGTTGCAGGATTAGATGGTGATTGTAAGACTATGCGTCAGACAGCTCTGTGAGTAATGATTTAGAATTGACAAAATGGAGTTTTCTACAGTTGGTACTATCTAATAAAGACAGGTTGTGGCGGTTGTGGCCAAGTAAAAGAAATATCAGTAAATTACGTGCAGGTGATTCTATCTGAATGCAATGATAAAGGAAGGGAATAAATATAAAAAGTAGCTACAAATTAATAGGAAGTTTCTACATTTAAAAATGTTCTGCAAACATAAATTTGACAAAAGTTAAGGGTAACTGTCTAAAATATTCTAGTCTGATAACACACAGCGTTTCTGCCTTAATGGTCATTGTGAGAGGCTGCACAGCATTACGTCAAGAGGACTGAGGCTGACACCGAGTTAGCTATTGGACTCCCTTCACTTCCTGGTGCCTCAGTGTTCTTATGTATTAAGTGGGGATACTAAGAGCTCTTAGGATTGTTGTGCAGCTTAAAGTAAGTTAATATATGTAAGGTGCTTATAATATTAGTATTGCTTTATTAACAGTTACTATTAGGTCATGTGTATGCAGACAAGGAAATCTGTTTTTCCAGTTCATAAGTATTTGAGTAAAGAATTTCACCTAAAATCCTGATATCAGAGCTACTGGATATTAAGTTTTATTAGAAATACTAGCAAGTAGTTAAAAGAAAGGTGCTAAATGAAACCTTCAAGTAGAAAATACTAACCTTATCAAGTCACACGATGAGAAATACAAATGGTTATTAAACATGGTACAAAATATTCTCTTTTGGTCTTAATCACAGAAACAGAGGTGAAAAGAGTACTGTGTTATCATGTCATAAAAAGAAGTGATGTCTATCTTTGGTTAGAATGGGAGTGGGGGAGTTTAAAATCTGTTTTAGCTTCAAATTCCAATCTGGGTGGGGATGTAAAATTATCATCTATCCAGAAGCCAACTTGAAAGTATGTATCAAAACCCTGCATAGCATAAGCATCAGACAAAAATAGATAAACACTGCATGTTCTCACTCCTATGTTGGAAGTTTAAAAGTTGATTTCATAGAAGCAGACATTAGAACTGTGATCACTAGAGGTTAGAAAGGGTAGGGAGGAGAGTGTCCTGGGCATCAAAATATAGTTACAAGGAATAAGTTTTGAGGTTCTACAACATAGTAGGATCTCTATAGTTCATGACAACTTATGCATTTTATAAGGAACTAAAAGAGAGGAGTTTGAAGTTTCCCAGGATAAAGAAATGATAAATATTCATGGAGATAGAAATGCTTATTATCCTGATTTGATCATTTTGTATTGTAGGCATGTGTCAAATTATCACATTGTCCTCTATAAATGTGTACAATGTTTATGTTAATATATATAAATTGGGAAGATCTCATAACATTAATAGTCCTTGTAATACTGAATGTTTCATAAACATAAATACTTATAAATAAACATAAATACTTATAAATAAATAATACTTATAAATAAATAGTCTTCACTGACTATCACTAAAAGGCAGCACTCTGTTGGGTGTGGTGGTTCATACCTGTGGTCCCAGTTACTCAGGAGGTGGAGGTGGAAGGATCACTTGATTTCAGGAGTTCAAGACCAGCCTGGACAACATAGTGAGATTGTCTCAATAAGATCCAAAGAACAAAAGCACCAAAATATGAGTCCCTTTATGAAGAATAATACGTATGCTATAGTTTGAGTGTGACCCCAAGGGTTCTTGTGTTGAAAGCTTGGTCCTGGGTTTGGAGATGTCAAGTAGTGGTGAGAATTTTAAGAGGTGGGGCTCAGCAGGAGTTGGTTGGATCCTGGGGAGGCTGCCCTCAGAAGAGATTAAGGTAATTCTCATGGGGCCCTGAGTTACCTCTTGTGAAAGTGAGTAGTTATGAAAGAACTGCTCTTTACTCTTTGTCTTCCCTTCTTACAACACAATTGTTCTCTTACACATTCTCCCCATGATGTTGTCTGCCATGAGCTCCTCACAGTGCCAAGCTGATGCTGGTGCCTTGCCCTCATACCTCCAGAAGTGTAAATTAAATAATCCTCTTTTCTTTACAAAATACCCAGTCTCAGGTGTATCATTATAGTAAAAGAAAACAGATTAACGGAATCTATAATATGATTCAATTTGTGGAAGAAATAGTATGAATATGTGTATTCAGAAAAGGTATAAAAAGGTTTCTTTAAAAAAAAAAAAAAAATATATATATATATATATATATATATATATATATATATATATATATTTAGTTGTAGCTGGACACAGTATCTTTATTTTATTTATTTAATTTTATGTGATGCTGAGGATCAAACCCAGTGCCTTACACGTGCTAGGAGAGCACTTTACCACTGAGCACAAGCCCAGCCCCCATAAAAAAGTTTATTAAGGGTTGTCATTCAGGGTTAAAACACTGTAATTATGTTTCTTTCCTTTCCTTTGTTAATATACATTAACTCTTCTCCACTGAGTATATTGCTTAAGCAATATAAACTTCAAGGAGGGTAATACTATGTTTTAGATCATGAAACTAGCAAACTTCTTTTATAAATAACCAAATAGTAAATATTTCAGAATGCGTGTGTCATAATCCTCATTGGAACCACTCCACTCCAATTTTGTGGTATGAAAATAGTCACAGAGAATCCAATAAAATTTGATTTACGAAGACCAGTGATGGGCTGGATTTGGCCTGTGGGCAGTGGTTTGCCAATCCAACATCCAAACAAGAGATAATAGGCACTTGATTGGGAAAATGACACTCAGATTAGAAAGACAGGAATAGATTCCAGACACATTGCTGAGCTGGAATTTACAGAAAGTCGAATGGGTGATCTGTAAAGTCGAAAGAAAGAAAGAGATGACCATGACTTTTAAATTTCCATTTTAGACATCGGCATTGAAAGATAGTGAGTGATAGATACCAACCAACGCAGAAAAGTCAAATGAAGGACCCGATATTTGGGGATCCTGATGGAATCAATTTGTGTTGTGTTGAGTTTGCAAGACGGCATGTACCCACAGGGCCCTCAAGTTCATCCATGGAGCTGAAAATTTAGAGGTTATCAGTCTATCAGTGATCATTTGATAATCAAAGTCATGGGAATTGTTGAGATTCAGTAATGTTTAAAAGAAATCAATGACTAACTGGGGCTTTGGGAAATCTAAAGTTGATCTCTGAAGATACACTGGTCTTTTACCAGCCTATCTTTTCCCTGCCCCCTGCTCCTGACAGTGGGAAAGACAGCTATGGAAACAGATAGTAGCCCCCAAATTTTATGGTCTCTTTTCTATTGTATTGCATTGGCAGAGAGCGCAAAGGGACTCGCTAGGAGGTGAGAACATGAACTTGTTAATTACTAAAAGCAAATGGCGACATACAGATCAGACGTAAAAGTGGCCTATTTTTAGGATTTTGTCTAAGACATCAAATTCTGTAGTTTGAGAACTTGAATTTCTCCCTTCCCCATTCAAATTTATATTTTAAAATAACCATGTGAAGAGAAGTTAGAAGGCGCCCACTATGAGCCAGAAAACGGGCCCTTGCCAGACACTGAATCTGCCTTTATTGTGGATTTATCAGCCTTTAGAACTGAAAGAAGTAAGTGTCTGATGTTGATAAAATATCCAGTTTCTAGTATTTTGTTATAGCAACCTGAACGGATTAAAATATCAACCTACTGCTGAATGATAGGAACTCAGAGAGGCTGCTTCCATTGAAGAAATCCATTATATTTTCATAGTTAAGGAATTAAATAGAGGTAGCATTTTTGTTTTCTTCCATAAAAGTCATATGGAATTTAGGCATCCTGTTGATCCTCATTCAGGAAGTTGAATAAAAATGAGTACTTCATTTGGCAATTTAGTGGCCAAAAAAAAAGACAAAACTGCATGGAATTTAGGTATTTCTTTTCTTTGGACATGACTTCTCAATAGTAATGTTATTAATATTGTCATTATTATTCAGTGTTACATGTAGTCATATAAGTAAATATTTTGATACTGAGTCTAAATGTTTCCATAGAAAAATTATCCCAATATTTTGGCCTCTTTGTGAAAAAAATAGGAAATGGGAAAGAGATCTAGGGCAAATTTTTAATAATATGGATTTTTCCCCCTTTCACATAGTGTGAAAGTTACAGCCGTTGCCAGCAGCATTAAAACAGTCAGACCACTTTCAGAAATTCAGTCACCTCTTAAACACTTAGAGCCTGAATTGAGTGAAAACCCATTTTCAGAGGAGTTTCCAAGGAAGTAGAAAGTTTCCACACCCTACATCTCGTACTGAAAGAAATGGAAACTGGGGTCTGTCTGCCAAAAAGTCTGAATTGTTGGGTCACAGGCTGTTGAACATTATAATCAGTAATAAAAATGCGAACATGCTTGATGCTATATTAAAACGCACTTTGAAAAGCTTAACCTAATTTTTTTTTGCATTTATCTTTTTTTTTTTTAATTTTTGCAATGCTGTGTTTCTACATTTCAAGTAGCAATAAGGAAACACAAGAGAGGGAAAAGACCAATGAAATTCAAATGGGGCATTGTTTTGTATTGAAATATTCCTTTTTTTTCCTTCAAAAAGTTACTTAAAAAAAAAATCTTAAGATTATCTATTTGAAGGGCCAAAGCTAGTATGAGTAGAATGCATGATCATATGAAAACTTAAATGATTCATAAAAGTGTAGGAAAACAGTAAGTATCATTCCAAGATGTCTTGTGATAATCATTGTGGCTGTTTGAACAATTTCAGGCTCCATTCAGTGTGTACCTGTGTACAGATACTGTGTATGTGATTTTATGTATATAGAGTTTTATGTAAGTAGGTGCGGATTTTAGGTTTTGTTTTGTTACACAACCTTTTTCATTCAGCCAATCATATCTACTTGACATTTTTCCAAGTCAATAAATATAAATCTATTACTTGATTCTTGTTTTTGTTCTTTTATTTATTTTTCTTAGTTCATGTGTTGGTCAAGCAGGTTGCTTCCAATTTTTCTGTTATTTGAATAGTACTGTGATATATATCCTGGTAGGTGTAGACTGCTTGTCTTGTTAAGATCAATTTCTACAAATAGAATCCATTCATTCATTCGTCCAGTCAACAAGCATGTACACACAATGGCAGACATTGGCTTGGGCACAGGAGATTTGGGGGGATAAGAGAACAAGAAACTTTTTCTTACAGTTTCAGAAGCAAGAAACAGATCATAAATAAGCTAACAAACACACAATCTATTCAAATTATAAATGTTACAACAGCAATGGTTCAGGATGATGCTCTAAAAAGTGATTGGTGACCCAACTAGTTGGAGTGACAGGAAAACTTTAATGATAAGAGAAAGACTGACAAACAAATGTTAAAATATTTGCTGATATATAAAAATAAATGGTGGAGCATTATAGTTAGAGGAAAGATCAAATGCAAAGTTTTTAAAGCAGGAAAGATACTGGCACATTCAAAGAATAGCAAGAGAGCCAGAAAACCTAGTTTGGCTTCCATGGAAATCGGGAGAGCACCAAGTGATGAAGATGAAGGTGCATGTCTTGTGAAGAACTGGACTCACTGTAAGATGCCGGGGACTAAAGTCTTACTATACTGGGAAGCCTCCTGTAGGTTTCATGCTAGGATTGCAAATTTAAAAGAATCATTCTGGCTGCTCTATGGACTGTGGTGAGATACAAGAACAAGAGTAAGTACAGGGAGGTCAGTCAGAGTATATTTCAGCAATCCAAGGAGAAGTCAGAGCAAGAAAGAGTTTTGTGGAATGGATGTTTGGATAAAGGATTTTATTTATATCATGTTAAACTTGAAATGCCTCTTAGACACGTGTGTAGATACACACAAAGTAGCTGAACTTCCAAACTTGGAGTTCAGGGAAATAGTTTGGAAGTTATCTGTATGTAGGTAGTATTAAGATTTGAACTGGAGGCAAAACGTTGGGAGAAAGTGTAGAAAGAGAATTGTGGAGTCTTAGGACGAGTCTATGGGGTACCTAAGGTTGCCAGACTGGGTAGAGGAAAGGCAACCCACAGAGGAAACTAAGCAGGAGGATCAGTGAGGGATGAGTGAGAGCAGGAGGGTAAGCAACCGAAGCCAGGATGAGACGGTGTTTAGTTGCTAAAGACTAGGGAACTGTGTTGATCCTGTTGTGGTCTGAGCAAAATGAAGACAGCAAACTGACCACTGGATTTGGCAACACAGATATCCCTGGAGGCCTTCAGAAAGACAGTTTCAGTGTAGTGGTGGGCATTACAGTCTGGTCATAACGGATGGAGCAAAGCACAGGATGTGAGGAAGTGAGCACCACATGGACAATCCTTTCAGAAAGTTTTACTTTGCAGGGGAGAGAAAAACGTGGCAGTGGAGGGAGGGAGATGTAAGAATCACTTCAGAAAGGAACATTCTAACTCTGTATTCTGATGGAATTGACCCCATGCAGAGAAAGAAATTAAAAATGCAAAAAGGTAGGTTGAAATCAAGGAGGCCCATTCTTGCATGCATAAGGCAAAAGAGAATGGGATTCAGAAAGTAAGTGGAAAGGTAGGCTGTAGAGGACGTTGCAGTGCCCGGGAGTGTGGTGGTGGTGTCCACTCAGACGTGGTGCTTCAGTCAGCTTCTTCACTATTTGTTGTGACCAAACACCTGATAAGGACATGTAGAGGGGGGAAAAAGTTTATTTGGAAATCATGGTTTCAGAGGTCTCAGTTCGTAGATGGCCGTCTCCATTCCTCTAGGCTGAAGGCGAGTTTGAACATCATGGTGGAAGGGTGTGGGGGAAGAAAGCAGCTCAAGACATGGCCACCCATGAAGAGCAGAGAGAGGGGTGGGGGGAGAGGGAGAGGACGGTCTCTGCTTAACAAAGACAAAATATATACCCCAAAGGCTCGACCCCAGGAACCCACCTCCTCCAGCCACACACTACTTCTCTCTACAGTTACTGTCCAGTTAATCCCTATCAGGTGATTAATTCACTGATTGGCTTGAGGTTCTCATAACCCAAAGTCTCACACATGAACTTTAGGGAGACACCTTACATCTGAACCATATCAATTTTCCATTAGTATTAAGTTCTCATGTAAGATATGTATTTATGAAATGGAGACTAAAATCATGTGGCTTGGTAATGTACAACGACATGAGTATAAATATGGAATAGATACTTGAGTTGAAATAGTTTGGGGTTTTCCTAGCTGGGTATGGCAGAGGGAGATGGAAGTTGAAAGAACGAACAAGGCTCATCGTCGGAGAAAATGCCTGTTTATTGAAGAACAGCTCTGCATATTTATAGAGCCGGGGGTGGTTTGACAGTTATGACAGTTTAACGGTTTAATGGTTTGACAGTTGGCACGGGATGCTTTCTGATTGGTGGGTAAGGATCATGAGGGTCAGCAGGGCTCACCATTGGGCGGCTCTCTCAGGGGATGGGGAAGTTAGTCTTTGGAGCCGGGGTGATTCCCAACAGAAGTGGTTGCTGATGGTGTTCACAAAGCAGTGATTGAAATGCTAGATCATGGAATCTAACCTGGTAAAGTGTGAAGTATCAAGTATATATTTTTGCTTGAGTTGTACATAAGTAGACATTTTTTTTCCATTGTCAAATAATATAGTGTAACAAGTATTCACATAGCATTTACATTGTATTAGGTATTATAAGTAATCTAGAGATCACTAGATGTATTTAGGATGATGTGCTTGGGTTATATGCAGATACTATACCATCTTATTATATAAGGGACTCCATCATCCTCTGATTTTAGTATCTATGATGGGGTTTGGGAACTAACTCCCATGGATTCCAAGGGGCAACTATACTATCACTGGAGCATAAGGAAGGATGAAGTGTACATGCATAAAACAGAGATCCATATGATTTATACACATACACACACACACACACACACGTGTATATATATATGGTGCACATCACCATTAATAATCAACTGACTACAAATAAAATTAAATATATTTTTTTCAAGCAAATTGTCCAGTACTAGAACATCGTTTATTCCACTCTGTGTTGATGAGAATGGACAGTATGCACCATCCTTCACTGTTGGGGCAGACCAGATTGGCACAGCCTTATGGCAAGGCTGGCTTATCAACATGTGACCCTGTTTTGACTGTGGAACCCCTTGATCCAGAAATCTCTCTTTGTACTGCAATGAGATAATCTATCCCCTGGCACCTACGGTTTCTGTTGTTGCACAGAACTCTGTCACTCTCTAGGTTACTTAGGTAACCTTGTCTACTTCTTCCTCTGGCTGATCTTTTATTTGTGGACCATACACTGGGATTAGGGAAACAAAGGTGTTTTTTTAAAATCTTTCCTATTGATTAACTGTGTGACCACATGCCCTATTTTAACCACAGCTGATCAAACTACTTGAGCACTAAATGAAATGGAGTGTGTGAAATTGCCTGGCGTCATATAAAATGTATGTAACAGTGACAAATGTAAGGGAATAAATACAGGTCTACAAGAAAGCATGCTGTATTATTGAACTCCACAATTGATTCTAATATCAGAGACAATAGAAATAATGGTACCTGCTGAATATTTTCTTTGATATTTAAAATTTAGATTCAGGTCTACTTACTCTAATTCAGGTATACTGATCTGAAGCCAGTGCCTCTGTGGGTTTCTAGAAAACAAAGGAATTCTGTTTATTTTGGTAACACTTAAACACCTTGGCTCACTTAAATTTCATTGGGAAGTGAGCTTATAAGTAAAATATGAGAAGAATAAATTTCAAAAGTAGAAATATAGTAAATCTGATGTAACTATGAGATTGTGAGCATAGTATTATCATTCAAATTCATTGAGGCCATTTATCCCCTTGTGGTGGTCTAGAATGGCTTTGTGGCAGATGGTATATTTTTTAAAAGATGGCTGCAACAATATTTTCCATTTTTGATAGAATTTTAATATGTGATCTTGCCATCATTCCATGAAAAGCTTGAGTATAATTCCTCATCTCTTGCATCTGGGCTGGGTTATACGTCTTTTGCAATCAATAAACTAGACAACTCTATGAAGGCACCTAACTCTGAGTCCTACCCGACTCTGATCTGAAGAATCCAATACATAATGAAGTGCTTGTTGTTTTAAACCACTAGTTTGGGAGGGGATGCTATACATTGACAGTAACTAGAATAGACACCACTCATAGAAGGGCATGTGTGGGTTTTTTCCAGGGTGGGTTAGAATAGAGAAGCAATGGTAGGATTATTCCCTGGGAAATTGGTAGCATAAGTGGTCTAGATGAGGGTGTACTTCAAGATTCAGCCTATGTGTATGTGCCTCCTATTCATTCACATGCCATCAGCCAAATCAAGCCACTCAGATGACCCCAAAATCTATGGGGCAGGAGAAACCTCTTTTCCTTACAGGGAAACTTGATAACAAATAGTGCAATTCACCGTGGTTGATAAAATGGATGCTGAAGTTGTCACAAATGTTATGGGTTTTTACTATGAAGAGGTTTACAAACCAGTTGTCAAAGCCTAAGAAGACAATAATGGTAATGGCTAGAAATACATATCCATAAAATACATCACCATAAAATTGTCTAAAAGGATCATGTTTGTATTAAAACAGAGCTGGACAATGACCACCCTTGAAGTTTCATGCTTTATAACCTCCTATAAAATCATATCCTTCAACTAAAAACCAATGGGGTGGTTCAGTAAAACAAAATGAATGTACTGAGCTCGATTTAGATCTGTAAAATCTCCCTACATTTGCTGCTTTCCTTTTTCAGCAATTTTTCTTCTTTAGAAGTTATCATAATCTCAGTACCTTTTCCGATAAATGTGCAGGAGTGGAATGCCAGTTTCCCCTGAGTGGGTTGGAAACTCTTCATGTCCTCAATCAAAAGCTTGGCTAATTTCTTGCATTTCTTTTTGTATTTCATTGGACACTGAAGATATAGAGACATTATTTTCTTGGAAACTGCAATGAGTTGCATGACTAAGCCTTAATTAAAACAAGGATTTTGTTTTAAGGAAAGATGACACGGAAGACCTAGTTCTGCTTATGGGGTATCCTGGGAGGAATCTCTTCATAAGACTCTTCAGAACTTCATATTCCAGTTTGTTACAAATAAGGGAGCTGGGAAAGGGTGTCCTCATACCTACACACACAACTCTGTAAGTCAGATGCTGAATGAAAGCAATAGAAGGGGAATATTGTATGATATATTCTCAATAATTATGATCATAGACTTTTACAAAAACTGTACATAAGAAATAGTTTTACATAAATTTTCTTAACTGAAGCCTCATGATAACAACTCTATGAGGTATTATTATCAAATTCAATCTATAATTGATGAACTAAGGTATGAAAAGGTGAACTACAAGTTGCACAAGTTACATATTTAATCATCAGTGGAGTCGGGATTGAATTATGGTTCAGGAGCCTGAGTTAATCCATAGAAAAGGCCTGTGGTTCCCACTCTGTGTGCAAAGACACCCTGGGGTACTGTAGCAAATTTCCGTGATTATGTTGTTTAATTTTTCTAGAATAACAACAATATTTGTTGGATGTGATGTAGATGACTGCTTCTAAGTCATTTGGACCTAACTATTTAAAGCATGGAATTATTAGGTTATTTCTTTTGACTTAGAGGTGCCTTGGAGCAATCCTGGGCACTGAGACTATTGAGCCCTGAAGATATTTGAGAACATTGGCTCAATCCTGTCTCCATACAGCTACTAATCTGCATACCAGAATTCCAAACATCTCTGTCACAGGCCATTGGCACCTGTCACTTCTGAATCATCAGCGTTACTGTTTCTAATTCTTTTATATTAGAATTATTAGCATTTTTTCATCCTAATCATCATTACTGCTAACTTTTTTTATTTTGAGTTATTGTAAATGTTTGGTTAGAAAAAGAAAAAGAAAACCACTTACAAGGAAGGGTTATCTGCTTGCTTGGTTAATCCAGAACATTGACTCTAATAGGAAGGGTTCACCAGATCCTTCTCCTGCTAGATTGCTCTGGCTAGAGTTTCAAGAACTGTATCGAATAGGAGTGATGAGAGTGGGCATCCTTGTCTTGTTTCTTGCTGCAGAGGAAATGTTTTCAGGTTTTCTCTGTTCAGTAAGCTATTGGTCTTGGGTTTATATAGTCTTATAATGTTGAGATAAGTTCCTTCAATTCTTAGTTTCTCTAGCATTTTTAACATAAATGGGTACTGGATTTTATCAAAGGCCTTTTCTGCATCTACTGAGACTATCATATGATTTTTGTCCTTAATTCCATTTATGTGGTGAATTACATTTATTGATTTGTGGCTATTGAGCCAACCTTGCATCCCTGGAATGAAACACGCACGAACATGGTGTATTATTTTCTTAATGTGTTTTGGAATGTGGTTTGCTAATATTTTAGAAAGAATTTTCACATCTATGTTCACCAGGGAGGTTGTCTTGTATAGTTTTCTTTCCCTGTTGTGTCTTTGTCTGGTTTTGATATCAGGGTTAAACCAGCTTTAAAGAATAGATGTGGAAAATTTTTCTCCATTTTTCTTTCATGGAATAATTTGAGAAAGACTGGAATTTGTTCTTGAAAGGTCTGGTAGAACTTGTCTGAGAGTCCATCTGGTCCTGTGCTTTCCTTTGTTGGACATTATAGAAACTGTTCAATCCAGAACTGATATTTTCTTTCAGATTTTTGGAATCCATTTTGTTAGTCTTCTTTGTCTTATATATACCCATTCCTTGCTTCAGGGCACTTATTAACCACTAAATCATTTTTAATCTTTGCTTATTAACTTGTTCAAGGATTATATTGAATTCCTGGTATTTATTAAGCATGTTCTTTGGAAGGCTTTGCTTTCATCTAATAGTCTCTGCTGGTTGCTAACCACCTTTTCTTCCTGTTATTTAAAATGACAAGACAAGCTGTATTTTTCTACCTCTAACTTGATCACTCTGAGTTTGACTTTTCTATACAATAATTAGCTAGACAAGGCAAGGTTTTAGACACCTGCTAAAACCCCTGATATGTCACATTGTTTGGCATTTGTCAATCAAACAGTCCCCCATTCCTCAGAAATATGGCTTTACTTGTCTAAAGCTGTTAAATATAAATCCTTATATTTAATCCTAAATCCCTATTCTTTGTAGCCCCAGTCTTTCTGCCCAATAACCTAAAATTGAGTGGCCTTGATGACATATAGGACAGTTATAGACTGAATGTTTGTGTTACCCCCAAATTCATTGTTGAATCTTTGACTGCCAATGTAATGTTGTTAGGAGATAAAGCCTTTGGAAGGTAATTAGAGTTAAATGAGGTCATGAAGGTGGGGCCCTCATGATGAGATTAGTGTCCTTATAAGAAGAGATAGCAAAGAGCTTGTTTTCTCTCTCCCTCTTCTCCCTCTCCTACTACCTTGTAAGGACACAGCAAGAAGGTGGTGTCACCCTCTTACACCAAGCCAGGAAGACGGTCTTCACCAGATCCCAACCTTGCTGGCTCCCTGGTCTCAGTCTTCCAGCCTCCAGATCTCTGAGAAAGTATACACCTATTTTCAAGCTATCCATTTGATGGCATTTCATAATGGCAACTCAAGATTACCAATATAAGCAGGTTCTCATTTTGGGAGCTTGGTTGTTTGATTAATGATCAACATCCTGATATCCTATCAACTAATTTCATTGTAAGTCAAACTGATAACCTGTATGCACTATGGAATGGATAAAATAAGGTCAGAAAAACACTTAGCTGCATTTGCCTGACATGTCTAGACAGATCCTCCAGCCTTCTTTTCATTAAGCTGAAGAGATGTAGTCATCACTTGTTACCTTTGGATGAAATTCACAATGTAAATGTACACAAGTGGTATGGACTTGTACCTCTCAGAAAATGAACCCACCCTTTCTTTCAAAACAAATAACTTAGCTACAGATGAGAATGATTGCTGAGGAAAGGTTCAGAAGTGGCTTTGAGTGTTAGAACATATCTAAATAATATTAGTGCTGTGTAATAACAAGAACTGAAAGCAAGCACAATCGTAGTAAGTCTAAAGAGCAGAAAGTACTGGCGTTCTGATGATTCATTGCCTCTTACACTGAAAGGAATAGCCTGTGGGTAATCTGGAAGAGTGGCTTTCTGTGTGAGTGAAGTTTCCATTGTTTTTTCTTTGTTCAAAAACTTTCTGAGGATGAATTTGTTTATAGTGATTTTGGTGAATATCAATTGAGAATTGGAAGCAAGCCCCAACATGCCAATAATCCTGCTTTTATTTTTAATACAAAGTAATAAAATAAGCACTGAGTTTTATTCCGTCCTCCATTGCTCTTGTCAGTTGAAGCAAACTTAGCATCAAAACATTCATGTAACTTCCAGTCTACAATAGTATTGCATCCTCTCAAGTCACCTCTGAGAGTTTTCTCACTTCATTTATGTAAATAAGACCTTACTGAAAGTAGAAAGGTTTATGTTTCACCATCTAAAAGATGCCTATTTCTTATTTTCACCTTCCTTGCTACCATTTTGGTAGATCTTTCTGATTTTGACTGTTTCACATTGTATATTGCATAATTTAAAGCACGTTTCTTTCTGGGACTGTATGTCCAAACCTGTCTGTCTCAAATAGAAGAAGTTCCCAGTGCTGGTCCAGTGACTGAGGCTGTGAAAGCTCTCTAAGAATACACACAGGATCTTTTAAAATAATATCAACTTTGGTGTCTGAGCTCTAGACATGTTGATTTTGTAGGTCTGGGAGGTAGTCCAAGAATTCATTTTTTTTTTAAGTTCCCAGTTTCATTTTGGGGTGAAGCCAAGAATAGGGACAACTGAAATGGAAGACTATTCAGTAGAACTCTTTTTTTAGTGTATAATGATGTAGCCCTTACATTGATGTTGTTCTGTTAAAAAATATGAATTCATGTGAAAATGAGTTTCTTCCTTTTATGTTATAAATAAAACGTATGGAGATTAGAAACACACAAGTCTATTTAATGCTGTGGCAATTTGATTTAGAATTAATAAGCTAATGAATTTTGAGCACCCTTTTAAGTCAGATTTGCTGCTATGCACCAAGGAGGCAAAACTTATTCAACCTGCAATGATGAAGAATTAGTAGTGGCTATTAGAATTAGTAGTGGCTATTACAGAGAGTGTGCTGAAGTCAACCTGTAGGAATAAAGAAGGATTTGGGTGACATCTTGTCCTCACTTTATACAATGAGTGATAGGACTAGGCACGCATGAGTAGAAGGCTGTGTAGTCAGGGAGCCCATGAGTGCAAAGCCTTGGAGGTTAGAAGCCATGGAATATTTTTTGAGATTGAAAAGACTTTTGATTGGTTGAACATCAGATGTGATCAGGTAGCAAACGGGTTTTGTTTCTTGTGAGTATAGAATCGGACAATAAGGCACAAGGAAGTACTGATGGTTTCTTTTAAAGTCAATACATACACTACGTAAAAGAAAGATGAAAATAGGATTTGAAAATGTCTGACTCTGAACTTCAGACCTTGCCACTACATCTAACATGTACGAGGTACAATAACTTGAGAGCGTGCACACCACATTGTGGGCAGAGGGACAGAAGTAATGTGAATGTGAGGGTCAAAATGAGTCCTCATGTGACTCTGTCTAACCTCCTATAAATACCATGAAGTGTCTGATTATATATTTAGAAATACAATGTGTCAACCATGATGCAGGTAAGGGAGTGGCATTCTGCAAAGTCTTCTCTTGAATGCACGTGCTTGAGGTCTATTGTAAGCTCCTGGAAGGTCAGTAATATATTTTTTAAATTTCTGTCTCTCCAGTGCCTTGACTGATATTATCTCTTAATGATTTAATTAATGTTGATTAATGCAATGAGCAGGATGAAGGGCTAAAGAGTGTTATTAAATGTAAACTCATCACTAGAGCGTATAATGTCTCGTAAGATTGAAATACAAGAAAAATTCACTTTCTGAAAGTAACATTGGTACTGGAAGAAAGGGGGGGGAAGGAGGGGGAGGGGGAGGGGGAGGGAGGGGAAGACAGAGAGAAAGAGATGCAAATAAAACGAGTTGCTACTGATATTAGATACTTTTTCAGTTGCTATAAAGCAAAAATATCTACAAAGTGAGGTGCTATGGTTTAAGAGTTAGATTGCTTCCATTATAAGAACCATCAAAATAATGATACCACAAGGTAGAAGTATTATATAATGCTAATATGTAATTTGGTATATATATTTAAATTAGTAATTATATATTTGATGAAAATGGGATATTATAGAGTCAGTAGCTTATATCTAAAACCTCATGCAACTAAATAAAAAATTAAAAGAATGCTATAACCAAAGGGCTTAAAGCTCATTAAGCCCTATATATGTTAGTGGAATATATATATATATATATATATATATATATATATATTATATAATATATAAATAAATATATTTCCCTATATTATATACACACATATATATATTCTGTGATATATATATTACTATATATATATATTCTGTAATATATATTACTATATATATTCTGTAATATATATAAATGTGTGTGCATATATGTGTGTGTGTGTATGTATGTATATATATATATATATATGACAGAAGAATCATAAGACCTTCATGAGTCCCAATGATTGATGTGAGTTTTTTTAAATTAAAACTCAAATATATATATGCTTTCAGAAAAATTCCCTCCAGCTGTGAGCAGGGGTTCCACTCCATATACATCCTTGTCAGCACTGATAGTCTTTTGTTTTATTGATAACAGTCATCTGGACAGGTGTGAAATGACATCTCCTTGTGGTTTGGATCTGCATTTTTTAATATATCTTTTGGACATTTTTTATCTTTCTCATAAAATAGATTTTGTCTATATCTACTTACAGAATATCTGGTGTTTGGTTTATAATGTTTTTTGCTCATTCTCCGTGTTGCATTTTCTTTCTTGATGGTTTTCTTTGTTGAAATGTAATTTTGAATCATTTAAAATGCAAATGAACCCTGTTGCTGTGCTATTCTATAGAGGACAGCCATGGGATCTTTAAAAGTACCCACAATCACAGAGTAAGATATAGAATTTTTAGATGAGGTCTCAGGATTTCCTTGTGCTCTTCTGCAAAATTGCTTATTACTTTTCTTGGATACTCTTGTTTCTTTCATAATCATCCACATGTTTCTTTGGTAGCTATGTGAAAATGAAAATATGCAATCTCTCTCATTTTAGCAAAAGTCATTTTGATACTCAAGAAATTATTATGTCCCTAATTGATTTTAATATTAAGAGCCAATTTTCTTCGCAAATCATTTATTCAGTGATGAAAATATGATACTTGTTGTTTTAGTTAGTTTTATTGTCACTGTGACCAAAAGTCCTGACAAGAACAATGTAGAACAGAAAAAGTTTATTCTGGCTCACGGTTTCAGAGGTCCCACCCATGGTGGATTGACTCCATAGCTCTAGGCCTGAGGTGAGGCAGAACATCATGGCAGAAGGACTTGGAGGAGAAACACAGCTCAGAATGTGGCAACCAGGAAGCAGAGAGAGAGAGAGAGAGAGCTCTTCTCACCAGGGACAAAATATAAACCCCAAAGTTACATCCTAAGTGACCTACTTCCTCCTACAATTACAACTCAGTTAATCCATATCAGAGGATTAATCCACTGATTTAGTCACACCTCTCATAATCTAATCATTTCACCTCTGAAAATTCTTACACTGTCTCATACATGAACTTTTGGGGGATGCCTCATATCTAAATCAGAACTCTCATTTCAACACTTCACAGAAGAAAGATGGCAAAAAAGTTAGGTGAAAGAAAATCATGTAAATGTGGTGTTGAGGCCTCTCTCTTTATATCTTTGTCTTATTTATCTTCTTTCTTATCTAATTTTTTTCACTAGATACTTCAATTATTTTATCAGTTTGTGTCTTGATTTTTTTTGTTTTTTGAGACTCTCCTAATCTTCAGGCGTTACCTTTGATGACCCGACCATCCACTTATTTTCGAGACATGAAAATGTTTGAATATGGGTATGTTCAAAGAAGGCAGGAACCCCCTAACAGAAAATATCCACAGCCTCCTCTTTTCTTCCCCGTCCTCCTGCCTTTCTTGACTTGTTTACTCTCTGTGATTACTATCATTTGATTGTCCCAGTGCTTCCCACTGATAACCACTCCTGTTGCTGCAATTATGAAGAGAACAAGAAAGCGAACACTATGCTCTCCGTTCTGTCTGCATTCAGAACTATAATCTTGTGGCTGCCTTTGGAGACTATAGCAGAAGAATAAGATGCACTTTCCTCTGAGTTTGGCAGAGGACTATTGTTTGGAAGGGAAAGTATGTTCAATTTCAACTGAGATCCTCATTTCACAAGTCTTTGGCCAGACACAGTAAGTTGAGAGATGGGTAGTTTTTCGATGGGTGCAGAAAAAAGAAGCTTTACATTCATGCATACAGTCATTATTGCGTGTTATCAACCAGACTCAATCACTGTAATAATTAAAAATATTTATCTTATATTGAGTCATCCATTGTTGTGCTGGCATTCAGAAAAATACTTGAGAGTCAATATAATTGAATGGGGGATCTAGTAAATATTTAAGCAAAGTTTCCATAAGGCTCATGAGCTTGGTGACTAAATGAAAACAGGTGAAGTAAAATGTTAATTTTATATTTAAAGAAAGATTGATTTCACAGCTGGAGATCTATCTTTGTGCTTTTGATCGGATTTCTAGGTCAGAGCCAGTAGTCTTACATTTTGATATTGTTTTCCATTTCTTCTGAGTCTCAATTAATGTACCAATGTTTATAAGGAGCTAGGTTGACAGGAAATAATATAGATGGCTGTTATATGTCCCGCTGCGAAAGCTGACTTTGGATGTATTCTGAACCTTTCAGTGTCTCAAACTGGCCCTGGGGTTTTTATTGAAGGAATGTTTTACTAGGTTTAAAGCAAGTCTAATGTCATAATAAGACATGTTCATTCATTGAAACATCAGAAATCTGAGTCTTGATCCAATTAAGGCTGATTGACATCGTCTTTCTGAAGTGAAAATGTTGTTGTCCTGTTGGGAATATTTCTTTCGCATATTCTTTATGAAGTCATTATTTCCAAGAAGTACCTCCCGTTGCGATCGTCCGTCTGCCTGCTCATCTGGTTCCCATAGATCAATGTTACATAAGGTACACACACAGTGACACGGACAGCTTGTTTGCCCATTGCTGAGGCTCTTGTTCAAGGGACGGATACCTCAACTTAGATACACCAAGGTCAGAAGCAAATATATGGTGTGTTTTCAATCATTTCCAAATGGATCCATTAAGAGAGGGATAAAGAAGGGGAGAAGAGACACCCATGGAAAGTTCTTATGTCTTGGGGAAGAGTGCCTAAAGATGTTTCCTTAAACATATGGGCACTTCATCGAGGACTCATGGAATAGCTTGTACTTCCTCCACACTCCTCAAGATGGAAGAGAAAACAGTCGCCTAATTCCAGTGTACTTTACTGGAGGATCTTATAGTTCTAGAGGTGAGGTTTTGGGTCTTCAAATCTCCATTGAAATCATGTTAAAACAACTTCTTGAACAGCTAGCTTGGTGTACTCAGCACTTTCATCTTGTCATACACTTGAAAAAAATTCCGTTTTTTTCCCTGCATTTTTGTGTAGTAAGTCCGGGATTTTCATAGGAAATTTCTTTTGTAAATACCCTCATTCAGGTTCTGTGAGTGTATGTGCCAGGTGAGTTTCCACGTGTTTCTGTTTAGAGATGGCAAATAGTTAAAACAGCAAGATCATTGGCATATCTTCCTATATGCAGTGTTATCAATGTTCCTCAAGTTTCAACACATTCAATTAATACACATGCATTTTGGAGGGAGAAAAAGCTAACTTCTTAGTCTTTGGATTTCACAGGCCATCAAAGTCTATGGGCACTTTCATAAAAAAAAAAATAACTAATGCTATTAAGAGCATCACATTAAGCCTTCACAAGAGATTCTTTTTTTTTTTTTTATGGAGGAATATTTAAGGAAGTCTGAAATAATATCCACAGGTTTGGGCAAGTTGGTAAAGCCATTTTCTACTATTTATTTTAAAGTGGTTCAAGAACTGGTCTGCTTTCCAGCCCTGAAGCATCCCTTAGCCATGAACACCAAAATAGCTACATGGCTCCTTTTTTTTTTTTAAATGTGCTGCTGCTTAAAATCCAGCTCTGAATCATTTGTGGGAATCTGAACTTTCTCTGGGAGTCCACCAGCATCTAATTTCTGTTTGTGGATAAATTAAAAAGGATAATTAGATTCAGTTCTTATTTTATCTCATTTCCTTGTTTTCCACATTTCCTAAACTCCAGCCATCAACATACCGAACTTGTGAATCTATTTATGTTTTGTTTCCATCTTCTTCAATGGCTGGGTATGCATTTTTGCCTTTAAGAGATCCCCCCCTTTTTTTTTCTGTGCCCAGGAATTGTTGAGATTTTGTGATGGCAGCCTGCCCATTCTGTGCCATGGGCTGCTGCTCCATAGAGCAAGACTGAGCAGTCTGGCTCACCATTAGAGGGCTGCCATTCCTTTTTTTTTTTTTTTTTTCTTCTTCTACTAACTTTTGAGCATATGTGGAAACGAAAATCAGTACATGGCTTTTTCTCTGCCTCATTTACTAATTAAGTTTCAGCTCTTCATGCACCGCAGGCAACCAAGGTCACAGAGAAATCTCTCAAGTTAATAGTTATTTTATAGACAATACTCATTTTCATTAAATCGCTATACTTACAACCCCATTCTCTTCTCTTGTAAGATGGTATATGAAACTACTTACAGTAGTAATTAGCACACAAGTTTAGATGTAATCAATGTTATAGGTTCTCTGTGGTCTTCTACAGTGATTTTTCCTGAATGACCTATAGTATGTGATGAACGATCTCTTATTTCCTACTTTTTTCCCAATTATATGACCAAACATCATGCTTCTGAAATCCTGACCACTTGGAATTCCTCCTACCTTTTAGATTTCCTATCACTGAAACCTGTGATGACTTACGTTTATTGACCATTTAATTATTTTATATATATTTAATTTTCCTCCATGAATAGCAAGGATTCTTTTTTATTATTTTATGTTCTCCTCCTCTGCCCAGTGGTAATAATAGTTAACATGTATTGAACATCCTCCATGGGATGATCCCCTACTATTAATATTGATGATCATTTATAATTCTCATATGAACCTCAAGGGGATAAAATTATTATGCTCATTTTCTTGATGAAAAAAGCAAAAATATAGAGAGATTAGGGAACTTTTATGAGTTCTAAAACCAGCCAGTTGTAGCCAAAAAAAAAGGAAGAAAGAAATGGATTCAAATAAATTTTATTTCAGTGCTTTCACTATTAATCTTTGGACCATATTGCCCAAGGTATTGGACATATTGTTCCTGAAACACATTCTACAATTCCAACTTCATGCCCTTCAATTTCTTTCCTCTCTGTAATGTTTACTCTTCTGCAGGGTTTGTGAAGAGAGGCTGGGACTCACTCTACGGAGCTCTCCAAGTTCCCACTGGCTTGGTGAGGCATCTCTTACTTTGCATCACAGTTAAACTTCTCCCTCTCCCTAGTCCTGCTTTCCTCATTCCCAGGAATACTCCATAAAGAACGTGCAGAATGTAGAACTCAGAATCTCAATGTCTATTTCTAAGGGAACCTGACCTGTGAGAGCTAGTATAGCAAATACATGGGGACTAAGTGGTCCCAGGAAGCATGGTGATGGAAAGTCAGTGAATGCTTAATGAGACTTTTTTTTTAAAGCCATTGTAGATGTTGTGGGCATGGTGAAATAATTATAAAAACTGGGACCCTAAAACTTGGATTAGTTATATCTGGTCTGATGCATGTGAAGGCTGAAGGTCTTGAATCCCCAGATCTCCTTGGACCTGCAGAAGTAGCCCACTTTTCATGGATATTAACCTCTGATCTGTAGATATCTAAGCCCCTAAAGAGTCCTCTCTTTTTGTATTCACCCTTGGGTGATTCCTTAAAAGTAAGCTGAGCCTAGTGGTTTAATTCTAAATTACAGAATGTAGAAAGGATGATGGAATGATATGTCTGTGATTATCTTATAAAGGATTGTGACTTTCATCTTTTTGCAGATTTTCTTTATTGTCTCCTCAGCTCACATGAAGCAAGCTGTCATATTAAAGATGCTCCAATGACCACAGCCAAGTAAGAACTGAGGCCTTCAGCCCCCAAACTCACATTGAGTGTACCCTGCTAACCACCCTAGGACCTTAGACTTGGGTCCTTCCCTAGACCAGGTGGCACCTTGATTGCATCCTGGGAGAGATTCCAAGTGGAGAATCTAGCTAACCCATGTCTATACTCCTGACTCATCATAATGAGATGATCAATGTGTATTGTTTTGATTTGCTAACAAATTTGCTAATTTGTTCTATAGCAATAAATAATGAATATGTTATCCTAAAAATATATATTTACATAAAAAAGCACATACATATTTATACCAGCTTTATTTATAGTTTTCCTAAACTAGAAACAACCCAAACAGTCTTTAGTAGATGAAGAAATGAACCGTGATACAGCTTCACAGCAGAAAATCACTCAGCAATTAAAAAGATTGATATATTGGGCTGGGGATGTGGCTCAAGCGGTAGCACACTTGCGTGGCATGTGTGAGGTGCTGGGTTCGATCCTCAGCACCACATACAAATAAAATAAAGATGTTGTGTCCACCGAAAACTAAAAAAAAATAAATATTAAAAACTTTCTCTCTCTCTCTCTCTCTCTCTCTCTCTCTCTTTTAAAAAAAGATTGATACAACTTGTTTTAATTTCTTTTTTTAAATTTATTTATTCTAATTTGATATACATGATATGCATTTCAATTCATAGTACACATATAGAATACAATTATTCATTTCTCTGGTTGTACGCAAAGTAGAGTCGCACCATTCGTGTCTTCATGCATGTACCTAGGGTAATGATGTTCATCATATTCCACCATCTTTCCTACCCCCATGCCCTCTCCCTTCCCTCCCTCCCCTTTGCCCAATCCAAAGTTCCTCCATTCCTCCCATTATGGATCAGCATCCACTTATCAGAGAAAACATTCGGCCTTTGGTTTTTTGGGATTGGCTAACTTCACTTAGCACAGTATTCTCCAACTACATCCATTTACCTGCAAATATCATGATTTTATTCTCTTTTTAATGCTGAGTAATATTCCATTATGTATATATACCACAGTTTCTTTATCCATTCATCTATTGAGGGGCATCTAGATTGGTTCCATAATTTAGCTATTGTGAGTTGTGCTGCTGTAAACATTGATGTGGCTGCGTCACTGAAGTATGCTTTTTTTAAGTCCTTTAGGTATAAACCGAGGAGTGGGATAGCTGGGTCAAATGGCGATTCCATTCCAAGTTTTCCAAGGAATCTCCATACTGCTTTCCAGATTGGTTACTGTAGGAGTTTTAATGTCTATTATAATCTATTGAATTTTTTTTTTAAGAGAGAGAGAGAGAGAGAATTTTAGTGTTTATTTTTTAGTTTTTGGTGGACACAACATCTTTGTTTGTAGGTGGTGCTGAGGATCGAACCCGGGTGGCACTCATGCCAGGAGGGCGCGCTACCGCTTGAACCACATCCCTAGCCCTAATCTATTGAATTTTGAAGAACTTTTTGTTCTCTGAATGTTCCCTTTTTCATATAGCAAATTATTTTTGTTTCATGCTTGGAATATTTGCTTTTTAATTTTTTTCTTTTTAGTGCTAGGAGTTGAACCTTGGCCCTGTGCATGTGGAGTGTGCACTGTACCACTGAACTACATCCTCAGTCATAGGATGTCTTCACTTATCTCTCTCAATATATATTGAGAGCTTTTATTTTTTTATTTTTATTTTAACAATCCTAATTGGCTTCATTTTTAATTTTAAAATCAGGTAACACTTCATTCCATAAAACAGAATAAGTTTTCCTATGAGCCAAGCACTCATCAAAAATAATTTGATGAGTTAACATCAGATTATTTATTTTGCTTACACAAAATAAGGACAAGGGAACTTCACTATTTCACCAGTTGAGAATGGCTCTTCTCCCTCCAATCCAGATTTCTCTTGGAGGACCAGATGTGTCAGCTTGGTTTGATTGACTCCATGTTTTTTTTTTCCCCCTGGAATATTGTCTCTGTTGAAAAACTGGCTTTACAAAGAAGGTGGCAGCAGGAAAACTTCAGAATCCAAAGCTTAAAAATAAGTCTTGGCCAGTGTGGTGTGATTTTCTGTCTCTGGGAGGGATCATCTGGTGTCTGAGGCCTGGAGACAGAGGCCAAGTCCCAGCCACCCATCCAGGAGCTGTCACTCTCAGTAGCGTCTGGTGTCCTGACCTTTGCTCACCCAGGATGACAATGGGTAAGGAGCAGCAGGTCACAGGGGCCCCCTGACCCTCTGGGAGACAGAGCTCTCCCTGGGCAGACCCCGGGGCTGAGAGTCAACAGCCAGGGGAGAATCATGTCAAGGACTCCCCGCCTGTGGTCCCTGAGGTCCTGGGGCAGGGATGTAGGAGGCAGCTAGTGTCATAAGATGTCCCCGTCCCCACCCAGGCCGGGCGCCTGGCTAAGCAATGAGAAAGACGGTGTCCCTCCTCAGGACCTGGCCCCTGATCCTGGTCTCACTTCCTCCCCGGCACCTCCTGGAAGGGGAGGAAGTGACACCCAGGGGAAGGCCGGGAAGTGAGGCCACCGTCACATTCAAGTTCAGGGTGCGACAGCTCAGTCTACCCCCCAACAGGCCCCATACTCGGCTCCCCTTCATGGGCCACGTCCCTTCTGAGAGTCACGCCTTGCCCTTTATAGGCACAAGGACCCAGAATTTCCAGGGACACGTCCATGTTTAGGCCCCCGGATCCGGAAGTTGCTCAGACATCCATGTTTAGGCCCCCGGATCCAGATCCAGAAGTTTCAAAGGTGCACGTCCATGTTTAGGTGCCCGGATCCGGAAGTTCCTGAGGCGCACATTCATATTTAGGCCCCTGGGTCTGGAAGTTCCTCAGCATCCATGTTTAGGCTCACATCCATGTTTAGGCTGTAGCATCCAGAAGTGCCTCAGGTGCATGTCCATGTTTAGGCTCTAGGATCTGGAAGTTCCTCAGGTGTCCATGTTTAGGCCCATGTATCCAGAAGTTCCCCAGGTGTCCATTTTTAGGCCCATGGATCCGGAGGTTCCTTAGGTGCTCGTCCATGTTTAATCCCCCGGGTCCGGAAATTCCCCAGCTTCGGAAATTCCCCAGCTTCCATGTTTAGGCTCTAGGATCAGGAAGTGCCTCAGGCATCCATGTTTAGGTTCCAGGATCTGGAATGCCTCAGGCATCCATGTTTAGGCCCCCGAATCCGGAAGTTCCTGAGGCGCACATTCATATTTAGGCCCCTGGGTCTGGAAGTTCCTCAGCATCCATGTTTAGGCTCTAGGATCTGGAAGTGCTTCAGGCGTCCATGTTTAGGCCCTCGGATGCGGAAGTTCCTCAGGCGAATGTCCATTTTAAGCCCCCGGATCCAGAAGTTCATCAGTCCTCCATGTTTAGGCGTAGCAACTGGAAGTTCCTCAGGCACACATCCATGTTTAGGCCCCCGGATCCGGAAGTTGCTCAGACATCCATGTTTAGGCCCCCGGATCCAGAAGTTTCAAAGGTTCATGTCCATGTTTAGGCTCCCAGATCCGGAAGTTCCTCAGGTGTCCATGTTTAGGCCCACGGATCCGGAGGTTCCTCAGGTGCACGTCCATGTTTAAGCCCCAGGGTCCGAAGTTCCTCAGGCATCCGTGGTTAGGCTCTAGGATCGGGAAGTGCCTTAGGCGTCCATGTTTAGGCCCCAGGATCTGGAGTGCCTCAGGCATCCATGTTTAGGCCCCCATATCTGGAAGTTCCTCAGGTGCACTTCCATCTTTGGGCCCTCGGATCCAGAAGTTCCTCAGTCTTCCATGTTTACGCCATAGCATCTGGAAGTTCCTCAGGTGCACTTGTTTTAATTTCTAAGTATTGTATTACGTGAAAGAATCTAATCTCAAGTTACTTGTGTGTGATTATTTTTATATGGTATTCTGGAAATGGAAAGAGAGAACAGAGCCATGGTGGCCAGGACTTAGGCACTGGATGTGTGTGTATGTGTGTGTGCATGCGCGTGCGTGCGCGCACACATGTGTGCATGAATGTGTGTGAGGGATTGCATTATGTGCAGGGGGGATTGGAATAAAAGGGGCAGCACAAGGAAATTCTTTGGAGTGTTGGAACTGTTCTGTATTCCATCTGTGGTTTTGGTTACAAGAATCTCTATGTGTATAAAAACTCAGAACTCTCCATCAGATCAGTGAATATTTTTATATATCTAAATGAAAAATAATAATCTCTGCATTTCAAGGGGGAAAAAGAAGAGTTACCTCTAAAGACTTAAAATATGCAAGAATGGTGATCCTCTTCATATCTCCATTTAATTCGCCAGGCTGGGGCCTCCCCGACGTAGACAGACCCTAAAGAATGAGAGCCGAATATTATGAAATCAATCAAATAGTAGCCCCCATTGCTGCTGTGTGTCAGATATGGTGTCCTTGTTAGAGTAGGACTAACATGGCCTCAAGTACATGGTATGTGACCATTGACTTATTGAATTTACTTTTTTCCATCCTTCTTAGGAGGGACAACAAGAAACAGTTTTAAATTTGTAGGCAATCAAAACCAGTAAATATTTATAGTCTAGCTCCTTCCTTAATTAATTTTCTTTCATTGATTAGGACAAAATCTGAAGGGATCTGAATCACCTGGATATTTTGCAGACTGTCACACAGGGTCATGTTTATGGGTGATATTGAACTGATGGGCAGGAAGTGGAAAAATCTCTTGGAGGCTAGATTCACTTCAAAGGTGGTAGAGAAACCCTTTGAAGATTCAGGAGCCCATCTCATTCTTAATCTTTGCAGGAGTCCAGGGGCCTGGGGCATGCCAAGGCACCCTTCAAAAGCACCTTCAACCCCGAGAAGACCACCTACCATCAGGCCTGTTGGGGATCTGGAGTTCGTAAATTTGTAGGACAATATGCTTTTGTTTTCCTCTTCTGTGTTTCAAAAACAGACTTTTCCCTTCAACACCTAACAACTAATGAAATAAAATAGCAATATTGATAATAAAGTGTCTCGTGCCAGGGCTTCCCATTTTTTTCTGCCTTTGTTGGGATCAGCAGTGGGAAGTGAATCCTTAATTTTCCCCAGCAAGTCATCCTCAGAGGATACTGGCAACAGGCCATTTTTAACCACAGGGAAAATAAAACATATGACAAAGCTAAAGGCTAAAAATATAATTCATTTCCCATCAGTGTGTTGTATGCCGTGCTTTTCATCTGTGGCTACCCTTCATGTGAGCACTCAGTCACATGCACTTGTCTGGTGTCACCAGCATCAAGGGAGTTTCCAGATCCTTCACTATAGCAAATGGAATTCTAATTCTTTACTATGAAAACATACATGAAGGTCTTTGAGTCGTCATCCTGGATCTTTTCTGGAGAAGCTGTAGGGATGCTGTGTGTTTGCCTATCAGACCTTATTCTTTTGGTCATCTTTGCTGGGTACATGGGTTCTTCTGAAGCTCTGATTTATAATCACTTCCTGTCAATATGGTCACACACCCATTTGTCCCCATTCTGATTACAGTTTTAGGTAGTGAACAGAACTCCTGAGTTCTCCAGGGATCTGTAGACTCCCATGCTTAAGAACATTGCCTTAGACAATATTTTTCTGGTCCCTTTACCCAGCAGCTAAGCTGGGTAATACAATGATGGAAGAAGGGCCTATTGAGACTCTTGGGTGTTGAGGCTGTGAAAAAGCTAACTCTGAGTAGAGATGTCCTCCTCCACTGGGAGGCTGCAATCAGGAACTCTGTGTTTTGCTAGATTGAGCTGCTGAGCAATTCTGGTATATTTGAAAATCAAAATCTGTGTTCTTTCTGCATAAAATTTCAATGGGATTAAAAAAAAATGACATTATGAGTGATTGGTTAAGTTTTCCATCTTTATAAGTTCAAGAATTCTGTTGGCTTGACAAATGCACTTAATATTTATGCTTATTTATAAATGAATTCTTCTGAAATATTGCTATGAGGAAATTATCAATAATGATATTGATAACAATGGTAAATAAGTAGTAGTACTCCTATGTATGAATTGTGCTTAATGCTTCCCAGGCATTTTCACTGTAATTTAAGGATAATTCTATGAGATCCTATTATCTACCTCTTACACACAAGAAGACAGAGGCTTAGGGAGGTAAAGTGACTTGCCCCATGCTTATCCTTTGGAGATCACTGTATATGTATCTACCCCTCTCAGTCTCTCAGATGTGCTGAATATTATTCTGGTCTTTAACTTGCTGTTTTGCTTTCTTTATAGTGTCTTCTGAAGAAGAGAATTTTAAAATTTGGATGAAGTCCTATTAATATACATTTGTACTTTATGGTTCATTGATTTAGTGTCCTAAGAAATCTTTTCCTATCCAAGTCTGCAGATTTTTCTGTATGTCTTCTTCTAGAAGTTTTGCAATACTCCCCTATATACTTGATTACCACTTTACCTTATGATTCCCTTACTCCTCCTACTTCAACCTGTTCCTCCTAGATTACTCCTATGCTCTGTGTCTACTTTATATAGAGTTGAGTGACAGTTGAATCTGACATCCCTTGTATGACCTTCCTAGGTCTCCATAGAAAACCCTGAGTGACCAACAGATTCTTTTTTTAAATTTATTTTTATTTTTTATTTATACATGACAGTGGAATGGATTACAATTCTTATTACATATATAGAGCACAATTTTTCATATCTCTGGTTGTATACACAGTATATTCACACCAATTGGTGTCTTCATACCTGTACTTTGGATAATAATGATCATCACATTCCACCATAATTAATTACCTCATGCCCCCTCCCTTCCCCTCCAAGCCCTCTGCCCTATCTAGAGTTCCTCTGTTCCTCCCATGCTCCCGCTCCCTATCCCACTGTGAATCAACCTCCTTATATCAAAGAAAACATTCAGCATTTGGTTTTTTGGGATTGGCTAACTTCACTTAGCATTATCTTCTCTAACTCCATTCATTTACCTGCAAATCCATGATTTTATTCTCTTATTGCTGAGTAAAATTCCATTGTGTATATATGCCACATTTTTTTTTCCATTCATCTATTGAAGGGCATCTAGGTTGGTTCCACAGTTTAGCTATTGTGAATTGTGCTGCTATAAACACTGATGTGGCTGTGTCCCTGTAGTATGCTGTTTTTAAGTCCTTTGGGTATAGACCAAGGAAAGGGATAGCTGGGTCAAATGGTGGTTCCATTCACAATTTTCCAAGAAATCTCTGTACTGCTTTCCATATCAGCTGCACCAATTTGCAGTCCCACCAGCAGAGTAAGAGTGTGCCTTTTTCACTACATAGGTTCCCAACACTGATTGGTCAGAATGAAAATCTCTTCTACTTGGTTAGCTCCAGAAACAGGTCTTCTTTTCCAAGTGCCTGTTTTGATATGATTTTATGGAGATTTACCCTTTGCACATGCAAGCTGAAGTTCAGCCAAAGAACTTACGGGAATTCCTATGTTGATTTTTGGAGCTTTTTCTTTGAATAGCTCCCTCTTCTCAAGAGCTCAGCTCCACAAATGATAGCAGGCTTTTGCAGGAACCCATCTCTCTGTCGCCATCTCTGTTTCTCCTTCTCCCCCACCTCCATTTCATTCCAACAACTTGGCAATGGGATTCCTAGAAACCTCTGCCGTGTGCTGGCCTTCAGGAAGGCCCTCTGGTCAGAAAGTCAGGATGATAAAATAAATCGCCTCATTTGATTCTCTTTCTACAGAGATCACAATCCTTCTCTCCTAGTTGCCCAATGTTTGATAACCATTTAAAAATACTTTTTCCTGTTTTCTAGTTTCCTCTAATAGGAAGGGGGGTTGGTTCAATGCCTGTTATTTTATTATGGATGAAAACAGAAATCTAACCTAGAGCTTTAGAATGCACTTTCATGTTATTTTTGTTTGTTTCAATGCCTTTTTCCCCTTTCTTCCTAAATTTTAAGGTGAGTTTGAAGTGAAGGAAAATAGTTTGTTTGAATTAAAATATTTAGAAAACAAAGCACTTTAAATGTATAAATTTTTGAGTAGCTAATGCAGCTTTCTGGCTAAAAGCATTTCATTTTTAATAATAGAATGAAAATAATTTTTTAATGGTCTAGCACTTTTTAAAATTGAGGATATGGAATTACAGAGTGTATGGGTGATTTGGTAAAGGTTATACAATTGAATTTCATTTCATAGAAGTATGAATGACTAACAACCATTGGGTGTTTACCATTATATGTATACTGTACATATACATACACACTTTTTAAACTAAATTTTCCCAATAATAATAGTCTGATCTGGAGCCTGATTTTTTTAACCACTATAATTCATAATTTTTATTAACTGAGCAGTATAGGTCACCCTTAGATAGTAGCAATGAGTAGTGAAATGTGAACGGATAACATGGCAGGGTCACAGGGTTTCTTTGAAATTGAAGAATGAACAGTCAAGTAATTTATAGAACAACAACAGGTATACCAACCCTGAGAAAAAACAGGGAGAAATAAATGGAATCAATTAAAAAATATGTCAAGAAAGAAAGATCAATGGGGTTATCCTCTGGCAGGGTCTACTGGGGTCATTATAAAGTTAGGATTTATAGTCATAGGTTTCTCAGTGTATTTCATAGGGGAAAATTCATTAATAGAACAGCCACATGAAGATGGATTCTGCCCAGTCATTGACCCCAGAACCTGCATTAATATAGGGTTCACTTACAAGTGAGAATCTTATGGATAGGATGGCTTTCATAACAGTTCCAGAGTGGACCAACTAGGGTCAAAAACTCTCCTGTCCAACATAGAGGAGGAGTTCAACATCTGATTGGTAAAGACTGCAGAAGGGGGACCCCAGTTCTCCTGGTAAACATCAGGCTGCAATAAATTCGAAAGCAGCATGGTGTCCTCTGTCATTCTCTGCTCAGAGACTTTCCACTCTCTCAAGAGTGTTCTTTGCTTGAGCCTCACTTTGCTTTCAACACGCAGCAAAATTCTCTTGCTTGACCTTTTGTGGGTGACTTTAAATTTTCTTCCATCCAGACATAATAACTGAGGTTTGAAACTTCAGGTCCCCCACTCTCCTGTGACAACCCCAGGCAAAGATGAGCAGTGTTCCATTCAGTTTCGATCATCATTGAGCTCACAACTTTTTGACAGGGAGACAGAAACAGGAACAAATTACCACAAACACAGAAAGTGCTAGGATAGATACTATGCATGAAGGACGGTAAAGGAAGGTGAGGAAGGAAGGAGCTTCCAGAGTAAAGGAAAATCATCTATCAAGATACTAACATGATTAAGAAATGAAGTGAAGCATGGCGGGCGGCGGTGGTGGTGAAGGAGAGGTGGAAAGTGCAGGCTGTAAATGCAAAAATATATATTTTTTTATTTTGCCGGGCAAATAATTCTTGTGGGAGCCTCAGAGAACGAATATTCATCCAGTATGGAGGATGGCATGAAGATCCTTGGAGGTAGTTGCCTCCAAATTGGGCAGAGAAATCACCCCTCGTCCATTAGTTTCCCTTTGGGCTCCATGAACTGTACTGTGATCTATGGAAAATAAAATACCTGCATTTATCAATTTGGTGTGAGGGGATCTGTCTTTGCACCTTTGTTGTGAATTGTCCCCAAATTGGATGTGTTATGTTTCCTGAATTCTTGTTTTCAAAGTGGTTGGTGTTATGTAAGTTGAGATTTTTGAATCATTTAAGGCAACTTGAAAAGTCTTCCGCATATTTGTGAAAAGAACCCATTCCTAGACATCATGTTTATTTCTCAAGTGGTGGCACTATTTTTAAAAATTAAGGACTTCAAAACCTTCAGCCACATTTTTAAGCCATTACACCATGTGTTCCTCAAACTTTTGCAAAACAATGACACAGAGAAATCACTGAGCTTCTAGGGGGAAAACAGCAGCTCAAATTCAAAGTTTGTTAACAAATATTATGATTTGTTATTTAACAGTTGGTTTCATTTGACATTTGGAGATTTTTTTTTCAAATGCAAGGAAATGTGGCATATTAAGATTTATTTGTATAATAAGCAAACATGTTTTGGTTGAAATATGGCTGGCATATTTAACCAAATCAAGAATAAGGAAACAACACATCCTAGAGATTGGTAATATTTTGGAAAATATTTATAAACATGCAAAACATTTTATTGATTCTCCAGAATTTTCTGTGCCTGTAATTTTTTTAATGAGTCACAGTCAAAATAATATCTTTTCTTTTTCTCACGATTCAGCATGGGCCACACATAATATTTCAGAACACAGTGACATCCTATTGAGGATGAAGCTTCACTGGGTTAGTGTTAACTTCTCTTTCCTCCCACTGTAGGTCAACTAATGAATTTGTGAGTCTATTTTTTTTTCATGCATATCCATTATACCCTTCTCATGACAAGTGTGTAGGCTTCTAGATTTTTCTATCTCAGAGAGGTGAGCTACTCAGAAGGATGAATGAAGGGTGGGTTTGTGAGTTGAATTCAGTACCTCTTCATTGTAGGATAACTTTAAGCACCTGTAGAATTTAAGATTAGCAGAGCTTTTGAACACAATGCAGATGCTTCAACATGCTGAGAACTGTTGTTGAATTTCATTGTTCCTGAGCATCCACGTGTGTGTTCCTCTGCACACCTTCTTGAGGGGTGTCTTTGATTCTCTGTTTCTCTGTGATTATGTGTGAAGTCATTTATTGAAATGTCACAGTATGGTGTAGCAAAGAGTTAACAGGATAGGTTACTTCCTTTGGGAATACTATCTTGATTCTTTGGAAGTGATAAATAACAAAGGGTTCCATTAGTGCTTTCCCTTTGAGAGAGAGAGAGAGCCTTCTTGATTGGAAGTCAGTTGCAGTTTGAAGATGCACACTTATTAGAGCCTCTTTCTTTGAAATAAACAGGAAACTTTGATGTCAACATTATGCAAGATCTGAATAGAGAAGTTGGAAAGGACTGGGGGCAGGGATGTCTCCACTGCCCTTCAGGGAAGAGACCAACCTGACCAACTCAAAGGGTGTCTGGCTACATTTGTGGGGCTGTTTCTATAGATGTTTTTTTTTTCTTTCTGGCTCTTACTTACTGGGCAGCTCAATCGTCATTTCATTTCCAGAGTGGATTCCTCTGTGAGGAAGAGAATGTGTTGCCCAGCCAACGTGAACATCACTGTGCTTGGCAGTGAGGGCCTCGTAAATTACTCTGTTGGTCCTTTGACACAAATCAGTCTCATGTGAGTTTGAGTTGCATAAGCGGGACATTTTCGTTGTTGTGCCTGATTGCCACAGTGGCAAGGCTGGCCATTAAATATCATCTTAAGACATAGATATCCTGAAGTAAAGGAGGATAACCGAAAGACTTTCTCCAAAGTAACACCAACTCTGCCCAGTTATCAAAGTGACATGAGCTCATCCTAGAAACAATCACGGAAAGCCATGGAATGAACAGTTGTGACTAATTGCATAAATCTTGGTAGACCATTGTACCCTGGTTTAGATATCTGTTCTCCTATTCTTTTCAACACAAGTTACATAATTCAAATTATATAAGTACAGCTTATGCTTATTGAGTATTTCTGATACTCTGGGCACTGTCAAAGTGCATTCTGTGCATTAATTCATTATAGTCCCCACCCAACATCATGAGGAGGACAGGCTTATCATTATGCAGGTGAGAATACTCAGACACAGAGATGTTTAAATAACCTGTTCAATAGCAGAGAAAGTAATGGGGCTTTGATTTAAACTAAATGGTCTAATGTGATAGTACACATTGTCAGCCATTATTATGATATAATAATGTATATAAGCTCTGTATTTGCTATTTTTCAATTCGTCTAAGTTAACACAATGTGTAATTGTAAAGGTTCGACAGCTTTCTTGACTACCATCCAATTTCTCATGCCTGTGTGACCCTTAACTGTATTTTTCCATGAGAAGATTCAAAGTAAAATTTGCTCAGCTGAGTATGAAATATTTTCCACCCATTGATGGTAAAGCTCAGCTGCTGAAGAATAAAATGTGGAATGGGATATGGTATGAGATGTAAATTCACTGACCTATATCCCCTTAACACTTCTAAATTATACCAAGTATTATGTTAAAATTTCACTTGAGAAATAAAATTGCAAGTATCATGTAAAATTTTTGCCTGGGTTGGGGATTTGCTTAGATTGTCAAGAAAGGGTTAGGCTTCTGTGATTGTTCTCATTCAGAGAGTGCCCTTCAGAATACAAATAAATGTGCTCTCTGCAATGTGTGAAAATCCTTCAGTCTGATGGATTTCCACTTGGTGTGATTTAAGTTTAGTTCAACTCCACATCCAGAAATGGAGGCCAACAGGATTTAGGGCAAGGGAGGGCTTGGTCTTCTTTTGCAAGTGTTGATTCTAAGAGGTTCATATCTATCTGTGATTTTTATCTCCTTTTATCACAAACAATATATAAAATTGAAAGTAAACAAGAATCCAAAGTTTTTAACCAATGGTATAGATATGTAAACAAGATGCTATATAAAAAATTTTTCTAGCTCTTTGTTTATTTGGTTTCTTTGTGGGTTTTGTTTAGTTTTGCTGGTTTTATTTATTTATTTTTTTCTGATTAATGAATACTTAGAAAATAAAACAGGCTCTTTAGGGGCTTCCCAGAGTTTACTAAGCTCCATTTTTTTCAAACTTGCCATCTATTCTTTCCTTTCTGTCTCTCTTTCCTTCCTTTCTTCTCTTCCTCCCTCCCTATGTCCTTCCTTCTTTCCTTTTCTTTCAATTAATACACAGTGATAGATTGAGAAAATATTATAATATTTATACAAACATTTTTATAAATACCACATGATATCACTGTAGGTAAAGTAATCTGCATTCAATAATTAAGTAATGAGAAAAACAGAACCACGTTATGTTGCTGCTCTTCCAAGAGGAAAAGAGGAAGAGAATCAGAATAAAATATGGTTTTTAATGTATTTAATGGGTGGTCTCACTATCCCTAATAGTATATAAACTGCTGTTAACTTACACACTATCAGAATGTTAATAGCACAGCAATAACTTTTAATAATTCAGCTATAATCCTGAAGGTTTTAGATAACTATAACTCACTTGCGGATGGTACCATAGAATGGTTAATTAAAAATTGGCTAATACCAAACTAAATAGCATGGGTAGAAATTTACTGTCTAGAAGAAGGAGGTAATAGACTCTACAATTCCTGTCAGAAAGACCATAACTTCAGTTTAATGTGTATTTCTAGAGACTGGATCTTGAGAAGTACATTGGCTTTAAATTGGAGTGCATTCAGAAAAGGGCTTAAGATGGTGATATCTAGACCCCATTTTTAGTGGGGGAAAAATCAACAATGGATAGCTGAAAATTTTGAAGGTTGAGGAATCTAGTGTTAATTATTTCAAATATGTAAAACAATGTGTGAAAGAAAAATTAGACCCTTCTTTGTGATACTGTAGACCACTAATGCTAGGATTGATGATAGGAAGCCCAGGAGAGTATTTTTTGATTCAAAACAAGGAAGATTTATGAAATGAAGCTTACCCCAAATATATAATCTCACAAAAACAGTCACAATGTTTGTTTGCAAGAAGATATTGGGTGACTATCTGTCAGAAACATTTATAAAGAGAATGTTCTAGGGACTTGTTGATCTAGAGGCCTCCAAATTGCGTTCAACAAAATCATTTCTTAATTCTATGAATCTGTATTTTTTTCTGCGTCATGTTAGATCTATTACAATTGAGTTCTTTCATTTTTCAAGTAAATTATTCTGATGCATATCCTATACATTTGATTATCCTGGATAGCTTATTAAATTAGAAAAGAAGGCCAGCCCAAAAACTTATCTCACAACCTTGCTGTATTACATCCTCTCCAAGAGACACAAGATGTATTTCTCAGGTCTTTATTGAGTAATGTCCAGTGATTGTGAGGAGTGGTCAGGTGGGTTTTTGTAAGACTTCATTTAAATGGAATAAAATAAATATGGTGTGCACTTTCCTTGATTTCAGAATCCTAACGTGTAGGTGGTTGGCTTGGCTGAGAGTAGAAGCTTGTCGGGGGAATTAGAGTTTGAAGTTGATTTACAAAACAAGAAATTCAGTATTTTCTATTTTAAAAGTTTTTAGGTATAACTGCAAAGTGAATATTTAAAAATTGTGTGAATTCAGAGCCAGAAAGCAAAATGTAGTTTGATCACATTGATGAGAGCGATGGCAGAGCCTGACATTAGGGAGACAGCAGAATAGGATTATTCAGTGCTTGTCTTCCGCAGAAACATCAGGTTAGGCAACCATTCATCAAGCATACTTTCTCAAGAGCTCAGGATCCCAGGGCAGAGATCACAACCTGGGTGTGCTCAGCAATAAAAGATGCATTGGAGAGAATAGGAAGGAGAGTTTTACAACACTGGAATCACCCCAGCTCCAATCCTAGACAGCACAGCAGGGGAGAGATACCCTCCACAGGAGGCAAAGAGGAAAATGGACACTGGATTTTGCCTCAGGCCCTAATACCTGACCCAGCACAGTAAAACCCAGTTCTGGGAAGGTGCCTATGGTCCCAGACTTCAGACAATTACTACAGAATGAGTCTCCAAGCTCACCCCATTGTCCGAAAGGAGCTCTAGGACTAGGACCAGGTTTCCAGCTACCCCATCACCAGTTAGCACCTATAGACTCCATGTTCCATACCCACTCAAGGGGTAAGCTGGCTTCAGTTACCCTGGACTCCATATTTCTCCCAGTAACAGGTCAGATCCTGTAGCTTCAGTCAATAGGCTAACCCCCTTGCCTCAGAATCCAGTTTAGCTCCTGTGGATACAGGCTCCAGGCCCATCCCAGTCCCAGACCAACTCCAAATCGGATTGTTCCATATAGTCCCAGACTTCAGGCCTACACCAGGCTAGGCTGGCACCTTCAACCCCAGATACGTGTAGGTTTCGTTTGAACACAGGCACCAGGTCTTTCTATTAGCAGGTTGTTCCTTGCAGTACTGCCCTCCAGGCCTGCTCCTCTGGTTCCACACGCCAGAAGACTCAAGTTCTAGGTCTATCCCAAGAAACTCCACTGCCAGACTAACCTCCAGCCACTGAGACTCCAGGTTTATCTCTGCAAACTCGGAGTTCTAGGCCCTCTTCAGAACCAGAGGAAGAGTGAAGATATATCACTTATCTTTTCTAACCACAATAATATAAAAGTGGAAATCAATAACTGAAGGATTTTCAGAAAATTCACAAATACATGGAAATTAAACAATAACCAATAGGCCAATGAAGATATTCAAAAGGAAATCGAAAATATCTTGAAAACAAATTTAAACGGAAGTAAGACATAGCAAAACTTATGTGATGAAGCAAAAGCGATTCTAAGAGACGATGATTTGGCAATAAATGTCTATACTACAAAAAGAAGAAAGATCACAAACAATCTAATGTTACACTTGAAAGAATTAAAAAAAAAAGAATGACGAATTCCAAAGTTAGTAAAAGAAAGAAAATAATAAAGATCAAAACAAAATAGATGTTAGAAACATTGTGAAAAGATCAAGGAAACCCAGTAGGTTCTTTGAAAAAATAAACAAGATTGACAAACCTAAGAATAAAGGGGAGAATACTAAGATGAATAAAATCAGAAATGAAAGTAAGACTTTATGACTGATAACACAGAATTACAAAGGATCATAAGAGACTATTGTGAAAATTGTGTCTCATTATATCAGATAATGTAGGAAAAAAAGGATGAAGTTTTAGGCACACATGACCTACCAAAACTAAATCATGAATAAATATATAATCTGAACAATGAGAAAGAGATTGAATCAGCAATGCAAAGTCTCCCATCAAAGAAAAGTCCAGGATTTATTGGCTTCACTGTTGAAGTCTACCAAATATTTATGAAGAGACTAATAACAAAACATTAAACTCATCCAAGAAATTGAAGAAAGAATATTTCCAAACTAATTTTACAAGGCCAAAATTATTACCCTGATATCAAACCCAGAAAAAAACACTGATGCTATAAGAAAATTATAAATCAACATCTGTGATAAAAACAGATTAAAAAATCCTCAACAAAATGCTAATAAATTAGCCAGGTATGGTGTAGCACACCTGTAATCTCAGTGACTCAGGAAGCTGATGTAGGAGGATCATTAGTTCAAAGCCAGCCTCAGCAATTTAGTGAGGTCCTAAGCAACTTAGGAAGACTCTGTCTCAAAATAAAAAATATATATATAAAAAATGGAGGCTTGGTATGTGGCTCAGTGTTTAAGTACCCTTGGGTTCAATCCCTGGTACCAAAAAATAAAAATAAAAGTAAAGATAAAGGATAACAAATGGAATTCAACAGCACTATGAATTCACTATGACCAAGTAGGATTTACATTTACCCCTTGGATGCAAGGTGTTTTGACATCCATGAATCTGTCAGTGTGATACAACATTTTAACAGAATGCAGCAAAATGTATCAACATATTCATAAAAATAATTTAACAAAATTCAACATCCTTCTCCTGTGAAAACACTCAAAACAAGGATGCCCACTCTCACCACTTCAGTACTCACCACTTAAAACTCTCACCACTCTTACCCACTTTCATCACTCTCATCTCTTCAATATAGTATTAGACATCCTAGCCAAAGCAATTAGAAAAGAAAAGGAAATGAAGGGCATCCAGATTGGAAAGAAAGGTGAGAAACTTTTCCTCTTTGTAGAAAACATTATCTTATATGTAAAAACACACCCTAAAAACTCCTCTCTCTTTTTCACTTTCTGTCTGTCACCACCCCTGACCCCAACAAAACCTGTTAAAACTAATAAATGAATTAAGTAACATTGCAGGATGTGACATCAACATACAAAAATTGGTAATGTTTCTATACAATGACCACCAACTACCTGAAAAAGAAATGAAGAAAACAGTCCCATTAACAATAATTATAATAGATAAAAAAAAAAAAAACTTATGAATAGATTAACCAAGGAGTGATAGACCCTGTATATTGAAAACTACAACATATTAATCAATTAAGTTGAGGAAGACTCAAATAAGTGGAAGGATATCTTGTGTTTATGGATTGAAAAAATTAATATTATTAAAATATTAATTTTAAGCAATCAATAGATTCAGTGCAAATCAATTGACAGAGTCAATGCAATCTCTATCAAAATTCCTATGATATTTTCACAAAAGCAGAATAAAAAAAATCTGCAAATTCATATGGAACCATATAACACCCCAAAAAACCAAGGCAGTCTCTAGTTAAAAAAAAAAAAAAGAAAGCAGGAAACAACACACTACTTAATTTCAAAATATATTACAAATTTATAGTAATTATTACCATATGCCACTTGCCTTAAAAAAAGTAAAGTAGGTAAGACATATATAATAATAGAAGAGAGTAGAAAGTCCAGAAATAAATCACATTTATAGTCACTTGAATTTTGACACAGATGCCAAGAACACAGGGTGGTGTATGTAGGACAGTCTTTTCAATAAGTGGTCTGGGGAAAGTGAGTATTCCATGAAGAGAAATGAAATTAGACCCTTCTCTAACATCATATATAAAAATCAACACAAAGTAGATTGAAGTTTCAATGTGTGATATAAAATTGTAAAATTACTAACAGATCACCTAAAGCACAGGCTCCATAACATTGGTCTGGGCAATAATTTCAGAACATGGCCCAAAAAGCACAGGCAACAATGTGAAAATACACAAATAGGATTGCTTCAAACTACAAAGCTCACAGCAAAGGAAAAAGTAGCAGTAAAGTGAGACATCTTAGAGATTAGAAAAATGTATTTGCAAACTTCAGAGATTAGCACCCCATATTAGGAACCCAAACACCTTAATAGCAAGAAAACAAATGATCCAATTAAAATAAAAGCAATGGACCTGAATAAATATCTCCCATAAGAATACATACAATGGTGAACAGATATATATGAAAAAATGCTCAAGGTCACATCATTGGAGAAATGTAAATTAATAGTACAATGAGTTATCACTCATGCCTCTTAGAATGGCTATTATCACAAACACAAAAGTCAGGTGGAAGTGAAGAAGAGGGAACTCTTGCATACTCTTGGCAGGAATGTTAATTAATGCATTATGGGAAATGGTAGGTATGTTCCTCATACAATTGAAAATAGAGTTACCATATGATCTAGCAGTCTGACTATTGAGTGTGTCTCAATATATTGAAGATCCATCCATACTCCTATGTACATCGCAGCATTATTCATAACAGCCATGATATAGAAACAACCTCAGGGTGCATCAGTTGATGAATGGATAAAGGAAACAGAGAAAGAAGAAGGGGGACAAGATATACTTTTCAAGGGCACATTCTGATGCCATTCCCCACCTACCTACAGATCCCACCACCTCCAATTAGTCCATTTGGATTATTAATCTATCAAGTGGATTAATCCATTTTTGAGGTTATCATTCTCATCATTTACCTAATCTAATATTTCATCTCTGAGCATTGCTACATTGAACATCGTGTTTCATGTGTTTTGGGGAAATACTTCATATCCAAACCATAAGAATAAACACGTATACTTTTTTCAGTTTAAAAATTAAAAAAAAAAGATAGATGGTAGGTACTCGCTGGAAACAAGTAATTTTTGAGGAAATTTAACTTTTATTTTCTAGTGGGTGAGATCCAAATAACTAATAGTTTTCCTTGAATGATTTTGAATGACTCAAATGTAATATTGAATGCCATTTTTCATTTCTATTTTGGTTCCAGTTGGATTTTTTTAACCTTAGGTACACAATTTGTAAGTTCTATATTGTCAATAATGCCAGCTTATTAACAGGAATCACTAACTGGTTTAATGATGACATTGTTTTCTCTATTAAATATATTTTCAGTGATGTCTACATGTTTGCAAATATCAAAATGAAAGAAAAAAATAGCGGCACATTTCTGAATGTCTCAAAACATAAAATATCAAAGTGACTATTAAACCTCACTCCAGTGTTAAGAGCCTTTGGGACAAATCCCAAAGGTTTTTTATCAGGTAAGGTATAGTACATATATGTACACACATGTCTGTAGTATTTATTTGAACTATTATTTGTTACTGTAGCTATTAACTCTATGCCACTATTTAGTAGAAGAGTAAGATCTGATTTTTTATTAAACTAGTTTATTGTTATAGATGAAATGTTCATTATGAAATGTTCATTAAAAGAGGACAGATGTATATTTTCCTAAAGAAAAATTTTTAAAAAGCTTATTGTCAGTAAAATTTGGTAGATATTCAAAGGAAATGAACTTAATGTATTGAAGAGATAAAATTGAACATCAAACATAAGAACACTTTTAGGGGATATGGCAGAGCACATAAAACCTAGGCAAGTTTATGTCCACAACCTGAACAGAGCAATGACTGACACTTGAGGAGACAGCCTGGACTCTGGCATGGAGGCTGGGCAGGCCTGGAGTCTCTTCCAAGGACATTCACAAAGCTCCAAGAGTAGGTAGAGGGAAATGCTGTCTTCTAGGCAGGACGGCAATACAAATGCAAGAGGAGCTCGGATCTGTGGCCCTGCTTCAAGGGTGGGCCCAGGAGAAACCCTAGTGACTGTGGGTCAAAAGCAAGGCAAAGCCATAGCGAGCCCTTTTTGAGGAGGAGGCCCTGAATGCAGACTTCAGTTTTGATTTTTTCAGAAATAAAGCTGTCAGTGTTTCTTCTGCTTGTAGTTGAGGGCACTTTTCCCTTTCTACTAAAATTTCTGGATCTCCTTTCACCATTTTTTTTTTCACGTATTACTAGGAAAAAATGCTTATCATCCAGCGCGGCTTCCAGATGTACTAGCGAACTGATCTCAGAGAAACCTGTTTTAAGATACAGAGTTCTTGAAACTTCAGAGCACATGAGAAGTGCCTGGAGAGTTTCTTCCATACAGATCTCTAGGCCATATTTCTGACAAACTCCCAGGAGAGCCGATGTCGCTAGATGGTGGCACAGAGCCACCTTTGAGTGGCAAGATGGTGGCCAAGCAGATGTCTTTAACACTCGCTCTTCCTCCACAGGTGAATTTCTAAATTGATGGAACTTATGTTGAATGTGGGATCCATACTTAGAGAGAATGAGATCAAATAAGAGCATCTCACTAAAGTATTTTAAATAAAGGCTCTACTGCCTTCCATAGGATTCCATCTCCCCCCTGGGACAGGTCACCATTCAGGCGCACAGTATTCACAAGCATGCAGAATTATAACTATTACCTCAATAGGAACACCCTTTATTTGACTTCAGCTGTTGATGAGAGACAGGCAAAAACAAACATTCAAAGTAATAGGTACGTGTATTTGGATCTGTCCATCGTCCACTACCAGATCAAACACACTTCTTTTTACATAAACCCAAAGCTTTCAGGGAAACCTGAGTGGTTTAGAAAACCCAATTTAGTCCATCTGCTGAACATGCCTGCTTGCCTGGTTTTATTTTCCTCAACTTGTAAAAGAATTATGTCTAGAAGGAAAAAGTTTTCATCTTTGTTTTTGGAAGATAAACTTTGAATAATGCAGAAGCTCATACTGGGTTGCCAGCTGTGTATGCTTTATCCCTGTCTTTGAGTTTCTGGTGTCTAGTCTGGAAATGAAGTGGGTGGCTACAGGATTGCTAAAATCTATTGCACTTGCAATGTCTGTGGGTCTGACATTTGGAAGCTAGCCTGGCCTTTGCTTTGAAAACCATGTTTTGGATCAAGTGAGCTAATTACTTTTCTCATTTTTTCAGTCCCTCTGTTCTTTCTGTGCATCATCAATTCCGCTGAAGAAAAGGCAGTGGCAAGGAAGGATTTGTGATGCCTGTGCATCACCGGAGAGAAGCAATGCTTAGGAAAATCAAGAAACAGAAAAGCTCTAATACCAATAGCTCACGGTAGAGGACTATGTATAAAAGAGTAGAGACGTGTGGGAGTGCAGCAATTAAAAGTTTGACCCCGGGAGGAGAACCGTAGGCCTCTCCTCAATCTAGAACACATTCAACTGTTCGCTCATTCATTTATTTGACAATTGTTTATTGACTATTTTGTGGCTGGTATTTTGATGCACTGTTGATAAAAAAAAATAAAGAAGTCTTTGCTCTTATGGAATATATAATTTAGTATTTAGAGAGAGTGGATAACATTAACCTAAGAATCACATAAATATATGTAAAAGTGTTAGCTGCTAGGCCAGAACTTTCCTTCTAGACAGAAGTTTAGGGACAACCTAAACTTGTAGGAAAAATGCTGTCACTCCTTTAAATGACCATCAGCCTGTCTCTGAAGTTACTTTTCGTTGCAGACAAGGCTAGCCAGAGAAACTTCCAAAGGGGCCTATGACTGCAATCTATGTAAACCTTCAGAGTCATCCTGTCCATCCTGTCCCACCCTATTAGGTGACCTAGAAATGAACTTTGCTCATCATAATACTAAATTCTCCACTCATGGGTGTTCCTGTTCTCCTTTTTTTTTTTTGCACTTGCAAGGTTTGAAGAGGTGTAGTGGTGAACTGAGCATGCTCAGGTATGTGTTCAGCTCTACCCATGATACTGAGTCTCTCTGGAGTGAATAGGTCTGAGTGCCTCCAATGAAAGCCCCTTGTGGTGTTCACTCAGAGAGACACTGCTCTGGGAATGATCCCCAGCGCTGTCCTTGCTTTGCTTACTTGAATAAACCATTCTTCCCTCTTATTTATGGAAGTACTTATCAGCACTCACCAAAAGGAGAACCCACTGCATTTGGTTTGAAATGTATAACTGTGATAAACCCTACAGCAGAGCGGCAGAGGGGCACATGTACTTTTGAAGATTAAAGTGAATGAGATTTGATCTTGCCTTGGACTTCAGGGAAAGCTTTTATGAGGAAGCTGAGATCTGAAGGAAGATAGGCATTAATTAACTGATTAAAGCAAAGCAGGAGTAGCAGAAAGAGGTTTTGGCGGTGGAAAGGTTTTCAGGCGAAGAAATGAAATTTAAAATGCCTTGATGTGGAAAATTCAAATAATTCAAAGGCCAGTATGGTTTGAGTTTTACAGTAGTCCAAATTCCTGATGCTAATAACTTGTGGGACCATAGCAGTCACTTTACTAATATAGATAGAAATAATTGGATTTGAAATGCAGTTAGGACATATGGTGGAATGATTGTGGAAAGTAAGCAAGAGGGTGGTGTCAGAGTGCTGTCTAGGTATCGGGTTTAATTAGATTAGTATTGTTGTGACTTATGGTACATAGGGACTTTGGAAAAACAAAAACAGGGTTGAGTTTGAACACGTAGATGTTGAGGTGCCTTTGAAACCCCACATGGAGATGTCCAGAAAGCAGTTGTGTATTCAGAAATGGGCTTAGGGGAATCGGAGGGGAACCTCTGAGAGTGACCTGCATGTAAGTTGTAGGTGAAGCTGTGAACTTGAAAAGGAGAGAGTGAACTAAGGAGGAACATGGGCTGAGCCTTAAGGAACCCGAATAGTAATAGTTAAAAGTGAGCTTGCAGAAGAAGTGTGGGAGGGTAAGGCTAAGTGGGTAGAAAGAAAACCAAGAGAGGGCCTGGCGTAGCAGTCCAGGGAAGAGAGTTATTCAAGAAGGAAGGGAAGGGAAATAATGTCAAAATACAAGGGCATGGGAATGAGGGTAAAGCAAGCTGGAAGACAAGGAGCTTATGAATGAGGATTATGAAGGTGAAAGAATTAGGGATGATGACAAGGTCCAAAGCACAGCCCTGGAAGAGCGTGGCTGAAATGGCGTTGAGGGATCTCTTGGAACCTCTCCTAGGATTAATTCACTTGTATAACAAGTGGAGTTGCATCTCTACCAGGAGCTCCAATGTCATTCTGGATGCCACAAAACAAAGCAAAAAGTACAAGCATTCTGATGGATTTGTGTCTCTGGAGTCTGGTGTCCGTGTGGATGATGTTTTCAAAAAGATCAGAAACCTGACGTCTCCAGTCCTCTTCTCCAAGTTGAGAAAGGTACCTGGGAGGAGAAGATTAGATGAGCTGTATTCTAGCCCTTTAAAGGAAACCTTTGGTCTGTGCGATACCTGTCATTGGAGCAAGCAGAATTTGTGGGAAAGAGCAAGTCACTTACTGGCTTTGGAAAGGACTGCTTTTATTTATGTAGTAGAACTCAAAATGACCCTTTCATCTAATGAAGACGTATGTTGAGGACTTGCATATAGCATCAGGCCTGCGAATAATGAAAAGCATCAACTAGGGATCAGAGAATATGTGACTTCTGAGACTATAGGACAAAGTGCATTTCCTACCATTGTATAGATAACATGACATGTCAAGAATTTCACTACTATTGATTATGTTTACTTATGAAGATCTTCCAACTTTAAGTGACTCATAAAATAAGCCAATGATATAAGTGAGTGAAAAAACTTAATTAATAAGTGAATAAAATTAATTAATAAATTTAATTTGCAATAGGTCGACTATATCGATTTAATATATAATCAAATTCATGGCAAATCAGGGAGCTGAGCTGAGCCCTCTACTTGTGCCACTGTTCTGTTAATGACTTCAGGATTCTAAGTGTGGGTGATTTCGATTCTGGTTTTGTTTGGGCTCCACTAGAATCTGCCTCTCCTGACTGGTCAGTAGAAGCTTCTCACCTCTCTGGACACTGCCACAGATAAGTTACATAAAACAAAGGAAAAATTTCTCTTATTCTTTGGATCAATATGACATAGGTCTTGGCATTAAGTCCGGGCCCTGAAATGTCATGAGAAATCCAGCCATTTCTTTCCAGTTTGGATGAATAGAAGACAATACTCTTTATCTTTGAAATCAGACTAAAGAATTATACTACACTCTAAAACATTCATATTCCTCCAAAATTTCCTGGAACTTTTTGTCCAAGGCATCCTCTTTCCTATCCTGGATCCCTTCGGAGACTTTGATCCGGTTTAGTTTGGTCTGCCCTTATCAGCAGGAGCCGTGATGCTAACATGGGTGGTGAGGATGAGATCAGCACTCGACAGGTAGGGCTGGAATATTGTTATAAATCAGGAGACACAGGGAGCCAGCTGCAGCAAACAGGCTCACTGAAATTCCCTCCGACCTTGTGAGATAATAAATTTGAAAAGTGTTCTTCAGCCTTCTTTCAAATTTGTGTAAGCTGATGATAAACCACATTTTTTTTTTCTGTTTCAAAGGAAAAGGACCACAAAGCATCCTTGGCCACCAAAGAGCTCAGCTCTTACAAAATATTTTGATGATCTAAGTGTAAATGAATCAGAAAACATACGGGTTGAATTTCTACCATTATACTCATGGGAGGCTCTTTTTCTTTTTTCTTTAATGAGAAAAATTATGCAGTTGACAAACAGAGTTTAGGTTTTTCTGAATCAAATATTTAGAAACCAGTTCAAGAGACTTTTTTCCCTGAATCTGAATGAAGAAAAGTTTGCTTGCCCATTTTTTTTTTTTTAATTTTATCATTTGTTTTGACTTTCTTGGTCTTTATTTGTCTAGGGGCCCAATGGAGAAAATGAGTAAACTCAAGCAAGCTGACTTTAAAGGTAAGCTTCCATTTTAGGAACTTCCTTAATGAAATTCAGCTGTTGCAGTGAGCTATTTATCTCATGAGGAAATTTTCTTCTTTGAGAATGTCACTGGCACTTCTATTTTAATGACATCAGATGGCCAGATAGGTTTCACAGTAGATTGCCCATAGGGTTCTCTTTGGGCAAATTTTTGAATTTTTTTCCCCATTCGCCACCTCACCTTCCCTCTCTCTCTCTTTTCTCTCAGAATATTGTCCTCCTCCCAGTAGATGCCATACCGTATCTGATGACCAGATGCCCAGTACCCTGGGTTTTTGCATTTTCTTTAACTTTCCAATAACTCCCACAATAGCCCACACTAGGACATCCCACTAACATGGCGAGGTCCCCATTATCAAAGCTTATACTTTCCTAGTACCCATTCCGTAGTGTCCAAATAGTATATGTTCATTTAATTATACAAATTCCTCGGAACTGTGTGCAAATCTTTTTTTTTTTTTTTTTAGCTGAGGTATTCCTTACTGAATTAAAATCTTGTCAGTACATGTCCATTAGGAAAATACATAAATGGAAAAACAGAGTTGGGAGTATGTCAAGGTTAGTCTGTTGTTGATGCTCCCTGTTCTGCTCTCTGCTTTGAATCGCTGTTCTTTTCCATGTGGCTTTGAAGTTTCTCCCACAAAGAAGTGGAGAGTATTTTCCTACAACTCTATTGTCCATGGGATGGATCATTTGGGCCAATGGAATGTTAGTGGGCATGACGTGACTAAAGGTTTAGAAAGCTCACTTCTGTGTGCTCTATCATCATGAGAAGAACATGAGGCCCAGGATCACCCAGAAGAAAGATGAGCCACCTGTGGAGCAGAGCTGACCTAGCCAAACATCTCATGGGGAGCCCAGTTCTGAGAATCCAATTCGTGGCTAACGCTGGAAGCATGAATGACCACATCCAAGATCACAGAGCCATCCACCTGAGCCTGGCTGAGGCTGGCCACCCCCACAGTGGATCACAGATGCAGGAGCCAAATAAGAGTTCATTATTGCTGACCACTAACTTTGTGTTCATGTTTGTTACGCAGCCTTACTGCAGCTTTTTGTGGTTAATGGATAAACCCCACAATAGCCTCCTCTTTGGCAGCTATAGATGTTAAGAAAAACACATATCTGTAAATTCTCACTGATAACATCATTTTAAAACAGATTTGTTGGTCAAGAGAGACTTTAAAAAGTAATGGGAGCCCCGGGCGTGGTGGCCATGCCTGTAACCCCAGTGGTTCAGGAGGCTGAGGCAGAAGGATCACGAATTCAAAGCCAGCATTAGCAAAAGTGAGGTGCTAAGTAAGTCAGTGAGACCCTGTCTCTAAATAAAATACGAAGTAGGGCTGGAGATGTGGTTCAGTGGTCGAGTGCTCCTGAGGTCAATCCCTCGTACCCCCCTGCCCCCCAAAAGTAAGGAGAATATAAGGCACCCAGCAACAGCCTCAAAACTAACATGTGGGTTAGATGGTCTGGATATCTTTCTGAATTTTCAAGGCATCTTAGAGCTATATGTTACTTTCTGTGTCCTTTGTAACAAACCCACAAGGTAGATGCAATGTTATTATCATTTACCAAGAATCTTCCATGTGCTCAGGACTGCTCCAAATGCTTGATATATGTTAACATCTTTATTTTTACAGTTATTCTATGGGGTAGAAAATAGTTCTAATTTCCTCACAGAAGAATGTCAAAGCTCCTTTTAGGTTTATTCCAGTTCTCTTGTATGTGTAAGAAAAACATTGTTGTGACTATTTGCTAAGCATTTTCTATGACTTTTGCATGCATCATCTCATTTAATTTCCCCATCAATTATACAAGCCAGGAACTCTCCATGAATAGCCCTACTTAGCAGATAAGACAACCAAGGATCAAAAATGTGAAGTATGTGATCCAAGGTCACCGAGCTATTGCACCCTTGCTGAGGAGTCTATATCTCAGAAACTCCATACAAGTTGGCCCTAGGTACGTAGACTCCATGCTGGGGAATCAAGAGTAACATCAACAGTTTGCTATCAAGCTTCATCCTCAGTGTTCTTCTTAGAGGAGCCAACTCCAGTGGTCTCATGCAGTACTGCCTCTGAGTTTCTTCCTTTGAAACATCCAAGGGAAGCAAACTCCAAAAGCCGATTATTTAGTCCAAAAATGGCTTACAGCTGACCGTCTGTGCCTCTGGCTAGCTAGTTCTGCACCAGTCACTAAAAACCTAGGAAGGCTACTGGAACCTCTCTCATTCACAGGGGACTCAGATGTCACTTTAGAAAAACGTTTGCAGTAGTTAATAATACTTAATAATAAATGCATCCCAACTGTTTACTCTGAGAACGTCTCCCCATAGGGCCAGAAGATCAAAGGGTCAAGAAAATTCATTTTATCACTTTATCAGAATGTTTTCTGCTATTTCACCACAAGTTCCAGTGTTAGTTGTTTTCTTGCTTTTAGTACTGGTTATTAAGGTTAGCATCCTGATTTTTTTTTTCTCCAAGTCCTCAGATTGATGTAAAGTCAGAGGAAATTGTTGGAATACAACATTTTGGCTTCTTGAAGTATGTTACTTAAGCCTTAGGATCTCTGTTGGGATTAACTATCATTCAGAATTTAAGAAATACTTTAACTAGTGACCTTGATAGCAAAAGCATGTGACAATTAGGCAACCGAATTCTGACTTGAACAGGGTGACACAGACGATGGAGGTTTGAATTGAGATAAACCTGTCTTCTGAATTCTGAATGCAAAATTCATTAATGCATTTTGATGAGTCTGGTTAAGATAAATGAGTGTGTAATCAAGTACCTATAAAAAGGAATCTCTTTAAAAGCATGTCAGTATGTGTGCATCTTGGGTGATTGTGGATTTTGTAAATAATTACCATTCACTAAGCAAGATACTCTACACTTAAGGACACAGAACCTTTTGCTTGCTAGATCCCTTGCCACGTACATTTTAATAAAGAGTCAGTTTCAGATTATGATATTTGGAGAAATTAGAAAAAATGATAATTCTTCTGAATGAATGAATGAATGAACACAAGATCCTGAATAGAACTGAAGATGAATGTGAATGAGATCCAATATGGAATATCTTGAATGACTCTCAAGTAAGGAGCCTATTCCTTGGGTCTTGATTTTAGAAATAAGGTGAAATTAAGAAGTCTAGAGGTTCTTAACCTTAAGTAATTTATTTTTGAAGGTAAACCTAAAATAAGAAGAAGGCATTGCCTGCAAAGTTTGAAGGGATCTAGTACATATATACAGGGTACCTTACCAAGGAAGGAGAGGGTCAAGGATAACTTTAATGGGTCTGGGTGTGGTAGAAGGGCAGAGATTCAAGAGGGGGCCCAACTGTAAATCCTGGCTCTGTTTCATATTAGTTGTATGACCTTAGTAGGTCATTGGACTTTTCTGAGCTTCAGTTCATGACCTAAAGGGTATAATAATATTCACCTCTGAGCTATGAATATTGCTATGAAAACCAAAAGAAACAACACATATAAAACACCACGCAGCAAGTCTGAATCTGTAAGTATTAGAAACTTTTTTCATTTCCTTTTCACTTTCTCTTGTCACTGGGGAGTATGTGTTCATCAAATTTTTAATATCTAGCTCTGTTCCTTATCCTTAATAAAGGGTTAATCAAATGCCCCTTTTTTTTTTCAGTGAATGAACTGATGGAACCATTGTATGAATCTGAAATTGTTCTCTAATACATGACCCATGGTATAGCAAAACCAGGTAGAAGAAAACCATGCCAGTTTTCTGGCCACATATACACACATATATATGCACATACACACACCACATACATATATATATGCATACATACTTGTACACAATTGTATTTTAAAATGATTATATTAATACTGTTTTAATTATTTAATATTATTTTAAACTATATTTAAACCATTTTAATAATTCAGTGACATTAAATACATTCACATCATTGTGTAGTCATCACCATTACTCATCTTTAGAATTGTATTTGTCTTCAATGGAAGCACTTTTGGTGCTCTGAGTTCTCTAACACATGGAAATCTAAGTTCATGCTCTATGAATTTGACAGAGTTCATGCATTCATCCAAGTGGAATCGGACAGATGAGCTTATTTCACTTAGCATATCGGTATAGTCAATTCATGTGGCAGAATGTGTCAGGATTTTCTTCCTTTTGAAGGCTGTATAGTATTTTGCTACATATGTATGCATATTTCATTTTCCTTGGACAGCCATGTTCCTTCCAGTATTTGGCTACTGTGAATGGTGCTTCTGTAACTTGGCTGCATAGAGAGCCCTTTTAGTTCTTTCTGTACCCAGAAGTGCAATTACTTGATCATATTGCAATTCTATTTTTAGTTTTTAAAGGAACTACCATCCTATGTTATGCCATATTTTCTTCCATAATGGCTGAACCATTTTGTATTCCCACCAACCTTAGGTCAGGCTTCTGATTCATTCTCTTTCTCACAGCACGTGTTCTTCATTTTTAAAAAAGACATAGCCATCGAATGGCTATGAGGTGCTATCTCATTGTGATCTGGGTCTGCATCTTTTCGTGTACTTATTGTTTATTTGAATATCTTTTCTTCAGTTTACTTTTCAAAACTCAGCAGTTCAAATTACACTGCTTTTTTTCTTCTCCTTTTCCAACCAACACCCTTTCTTCTAGAAAAAGCAAAAGCTACCTACTTTCAAGGTTCCCTGCCAACATGTGGAAGCTCATGTGGTCTGCTGCCAGAATGCTGGCATGTTCGGTTGGCTTGGGCTCCAAATCCCAAGGACGCTACCAACTTATCCAGCAGCACAAGCAGCTTCTCCAGCAGCCCCCGAGTCCATGGCTCCCCCAATGCCAGCTCCTCTTACTGTGCACACTGACTTTCTATCTTTAAAGTCAAAACTCAGTATTTTGGTCCAACGTGATCCCTTTTTTATGAAGTCCAGAAAAACGTTTCAATGGAGGAGAGTATCTCCTGATGTATGTAATTATTTTCTTAATGAAGATTGTGTATATAACTTTAAAAAAAAATCTAGGCTGAAAAAAATGGGTTTGAAATATAGCTCAAGATATTTAAGATTCATATGAAAAATATCTTTTATCTAGCAAATGTTAAATACTGAAACAAGTTTTGGAGCATTGTTACAAACTCCTTGAGAAAAATTAAGTTTCTTATGAATTAAGTCTATTAAAATTAGAATTCCCATGGTTATCTCAATAATTTTTGGTCTCTAACGGTTTTGACTGAGCAATGAAGCACCTATGTTTGAGTATGTGCCCCTTCGGTAGGAGATGCAGCTTTACCACCCTAGGAAGGCACAGAGATCTTTGTAAAAGAAAATAAAAATCCCATAATAAATTTAAGTTTGGGAGATATTTTAAATTTGACTAAAAATAGTTAGAAAAACTCAGTATGATAAACAATTTGTAGTTTAGAAGTGTTATGTTTTAGAAGTATTACATCTAAGAAATAAGCACATTGGTGACATCTGGCCCCACTTTGTAGCCTTTTGACTCCAATTTCTTTGCTGCAAATCTATTTTAGACGTCGTGCTGTCTTTGTGAATCTATTCTGTCATCTTTTCTTTCATTCAAAGCATCCTTCTCTTCAGGGTAAATTCTGGAGAATTCTAATAAACTTTTTCTTTTACATTAAGTAGTCATTTGTCTTTGAGAATATACTCAGTTACATCCTGCCTTTTATTGGTTCGAATTGTGGGTTCCGTTATTGGAATATAATCTATCAATTACATGTTTACCAAACACATGTTAAAAGTGTCTTTCCAATCTAGAGTGACTCTTTTTTAATAGTAATTTAATGGCTAGTTCTTCAAAGCTTTAGCGGAATTTCTTCATGTGTGTCAAAAGAATTTTTTGATGAAACGTAGCTTCCATGAGTTATTTTATCTTGTTAGGAGCAGCACCTGCATTCCTATGGAATATAACTGTTTTTCCCTTTGCCATTCGATAAAAAGTTTCAAATGTGATTCTTGCAAAACATTCATTACCAATTTTAATGAGATGTGGCATAGTTTGTATTTTGTATTACATGTCGTTAAAAATGCTGAGAAAATTGTAGGGATGTTTTTTGTTCCTTACACTTAATATATTCTCTTTTATGAACACACAAACACACATATACATGCTATGTATGTCAAAGTCACATAGCAAGAGGCTAATGATAAAGGATAGGAACATATCACAATTAGTACTGATAATTTTAGATTACATATCATTAGATTATCAGTGTTTTGCCCTTATTAGAAGGATACTGATGAAAGCTAATTTTTGAAAGTGTTGACTGTGCCTTATGGGCTTTGCTAATTTAATTTGCCTCACTATTACTGCTGTAGGCATTAGAGTCTCATATGACACCTGTGATTGACAAGGAGTGACTAATACACACTGAGATTAAGGAGCTTGCTCAAAGTCGCTTTCTGAGTATATAAACATGAAATTAAATATAAATAGAAGTTCTAATATATCCTCTTCAAACCTATAATACATCACCTTGGATGCTTGGTGTGCAAGAAGCCCACCCAGGAGACCATGGTAATATTGCAAGATGAACACTTAACTGAGACTAGAGGAAAAAAAAAATCATTGAACCCTGGACTGAATTTTCAGGAAAGAGTCAAAATAAAAAAGGATGACATAGGTCAACTAAGATTAACACTTTAAAATCTCCAGTTGCTATGGAAACAAAAAAAAAATTCAGGCAAGCAGTTCAACTACCCGAAAGTTTGAGAAGGCTAAAATGTCCGTGAAAGTCAAAAACTATTATCAGGCTTAACTGAAATTGGCTTTCGAGCCTCAGTCTGTGGTTATACAACAGTCAGCCTTCAAATAGCCTCTCCGCAAGTGGTGGCTGACACTTAACCTGCAAGAACGCCGGCAGCTGGCCTGGAAACTGGGGCCCATGGCTCACCCAGGGGGTCAGTTCTTGCTGGTAATGGAGGCCCATGCACAGAGCGACACTGGCCACATTGTTTATTGAAAACGTTCCCTGCTAACCTCTACATTTTTCCACTGGTGAACCTTTTCTACTTTTTGGATATGGAAATAGCCGATAATTTTATGGACCTGCACATTTACTCTCATCTCATATTAAATGGCCGAGAGATTTAAGGAGTGTTCAGAGATTTACAATGTCTTGGTATAATGAATGTCTTATGTTACTGGGTCTGAGCCAATATACCCACTACCTTATAATTTTGTCCCTGATTAGTTTCCTTCAGGCCCTTTGTGTGTTACTAACAACCAGATTTCACTGCCTGCCTCGTGTGATGTTTCATAAATTCCTGGAGGCCATTCTGGCTTACTCTTTCAAGTAAATCTCCCTTTTCATAATTTATAACTGTCTGCATAACTTCTGGTCTTACTGATGACCCGCATGATCCGCTCCTACAGAGTGCTAACAACCATCCAGAGACGAGTTGGAGAGAAGCTCAGTGATGCTTGGACACCTTTCTAAGGGTAGCTGTTGGTGACTCCAGTTGACTTTCCATCCCATTCCATTCCATTGCCACTAACATTACTAATGGACTCCATTTGGAATTGGGAAACTTTTTCTCCACATATTTTCTTCTTCTCTCTCCTTCCTAGGCATCCTCAGCATAATCAGTCAAGAAAACACAGCTCTGTGATGTGTTTGTTTTTATCTTTTTCCATTATCTTTTTTTTTTTTTTCATAGTTGAGTGGTAGTAACACTGGGCCATTAGTGTCAGGAGAATCCTGGATAAGTAATCAAGAGATACCAGTTAAAGACAGTCTAAAATCAGTCATGAGATTAAATGCCATCATTTCCATGCACACCAAGTATCAGCTTTGATCCTCTTTTCCTTCTCCTGTTGCTGGGGATTGAATCCAGGCCCTCACACATGCCTAACATGTTTTCTACCACTGTGTACACCACCAACCCCATGATTCTCCTTAAGAACAGTTCATAAATTATGGGGCAAGTGAGCCCCATCTTGTATTTTTAAACAGAGTTTAGATTACATGCACATTTTATGAATCATATCTGATATTTACATAGATGGATTCCTACTGCTTGTATATTCCTGGTGTCAATAAGGAACCTCAAAGATCCTCCAAGGAGTATTTTGGACACAAGTGTCTGGCATATGACCAGCACCATGCTCCAGAGAAGCGAAGTCTCTGCCATGGAAAATTAAAAGACAATGGAGTACTTTGGGATTCTTAAAATGCTTTTTCACCAGTGAACCCAAGGCATTTCTATGTTGCGATCTATGTAAAGTAATACAATGATAAGACCATAGGGACCATCACTATCTGTAAATGATTTCAATTTTCTTATTTAATTCTCTTGATCATCTTACAAAGTTGACAGTTTTATGTCCTATTTTAAAGATGGGAAAGTTTGCGTAGCTGGAAACCCAACAGGGGAGAGTTTTTAAGCCAGAGCCACTGATTCGAAAGCCCAAGTTCTTTACCGTTCTGCTTGACTTCTACTTCTTCTCAGCTGCTTTCTGGTAGAAAACTAGTAAGGCACATTTGCCTTTTACCAGCGGGAAAACTAAGCTTTGAAATAGGAAAACAGCACTTTGTTCCAAATTACTGCAAATTATAGGACGCCCAGGTTCATAAGCAATTAGCAAAAGCTCATATTTAGAAGATATGAATTTTCTGTATGGTATTTACCCTCTAAAAATAGTAACTAATATTTTTAGTACCAAGTATGTGGCATGCCATATCTAGGAAGCACCATAGACCTAAACTTGTTCCCACAAACTAATGAAGTAGCTACTAGTGTTAATCCCCTTTTACTCAGAAGAAAACTGAGGCATTGAGAGAGGGAGTCACTTGCCAAAGAGCACAGTGCTAGCCAGGAAGGAGAACGTGCATCTAGGTTCTAGAGTCTGTGTGCCCTTGCACCCACCCTCTTACCTTCCCGTGGACATCTGAGTACCTGACTATTGAAACTTCAGGGCTTCAGTCAAAGTCCCTTATCTTCTGAGTGATACAGACCAAATAGATGATGAATGAGATCAGCTAATAAGAGATCATGGAAATACTGAGTAGCAGACAGAATTGAAGACAAAATTAGTAATTTTATCATGAGAATATGACCTAATCTGGAGCTACATATGGTTCAGATTGAATCCAAACTCATGGAAATTCAACAAATTTCCTTATTTTTTTTTCCCCTCTTGCTTTCACTGTGAAGTCTATGCTGGAGAGACAAATATTACTCATTTTGTGTGTATCTGTTTGATGCAATGTCCTCCCTTTTGCTTTCTCAATCCAAATTTATAATTGAAGACTGTAGGTAGGCAGGCAAGTTTGGGAATAATTCTGAGTACAAGTCTGTGGCCGATTGGCTTAGGGGTGGTCAAATTCGGTATTTGAGATTGAAGAGTAGGGAAAAGATCACCCTCTGTTCATCCTGATGCAAAGAACATAAAATAAAATAATGACTCTTGACACATGTGATCACGTAAGCTGGACACTGGGTGGTTGGGACCATGCAATGATTTTGGCTGCTGTAACAATAACAAGGCAGGTCACAGCAGCCCACGCTTCCCAGTGCTCGGGGATGACTCATTTTGTCCATGTGGCTATCCAACTGACCCAGCACTCTCGTGGTGAAGTGGGTCTCTACCAACGCCGTTCTATGTATTTAGCAATTATATTTGTGTCCATACTACATTGTCTTACTGTGGCTTTATAGCACGTCTTTTGAGTCTTTTTATTTTCTTTATTTTTAGCTTTCTTGAAATAACCAAGATCTTCATTTCAATGCTGAATATTAATAATGTTTATTATTATGTTTCATTTTTGCTACTTGGGAAACATTTTTATATTTTATCATTAAATATGATGGGGTTTTGGTAGACATGTTAATCAGTTTAGAAAAACTTTCTGCTGTTCCTGATTTCCTAAGGTGATAAATTTTGTCACATATTTTTTTTCCCTGTATTCATTATGATGTCTTCTTTCTATTAATGTGATAAATCATATGAGTTTTTAATATTACCACACTCTTGCCTATGTGGAATAAACTTCATTTCAATTTAGTGTATTATTCACCATACATATTACCAGATTCAAATTGCTGACATTTTTTTTTTATAGATTTTGTACCCCTAAGCTCATGAGTAAGATTAACCCATAATCCTCCCCCTACTTTTTTTTTTGTAATTTTCTTGTTAGGGTTTGGAGTCAAAGTTTTACTGCTCGCCCAAAAAGAATTAGGAAGTATTTCTGTCCTCCATGTTTTTGAACAAGTTTGAATAAGACTGGCTTATTTTTTCCATAAATGTTTGGATGAATTTACCAGTAAAATGCCCTAGGTCCAGATATTTTTTTTTTTTGCAGAAAGATTTTACAATTAGGTATTCAACTCAGACATTTTATTTCTTCTTTTGTTAGATATAGTAAGTTAATGATTTTAAGTTCTGAATTTTTATTTATTACTAATTTTGCTGGTCACAATTATCCTTTTGTTATTTTTTTAATAGCTGTAGGATCTGTAGTAATGCTCCTTTTTACATTCTTGATATTGGTAGTTTATGTGTCTTATTATTTACCCTGATTAGTCTTGTAAATATTTTGTCAATTTTATTAATATTTTCAAAGGCAAATTTTTGGTTTAGAGATTTCCTCTATTTATGTTTGCTTTTTAATCATCATTTTCTGCTTATATTTTTACTTCCTTTGTTTTCTTTTCTTTTTTTTTATTTCATGGTCATCTTAAATATTGTTTTTTTTCTTTTTTTCTAGTATATTTATTTATAGTTATAAATTTTCTTCTGTGTATTGCTTTTGCTTAACCTCATATGTTTTGATACATTTTTATTGTTATTTGGTTAAAATACTTTCCAAACTTCTTTTTTTTTTTTTTTTTTTTTTTTTTACTTTCTGGATTCATGAGTTACTTTGATTTTATTTCTTATTTTTAAAATACCTGGGTATTTTCAAAACATTTTTCTGTTATTAATTTATATGTTATTATCAATGTTTAGAAAATTTCTGTTTGAATTTCTTTATTTGATATTTGTTTAGATTTGATTCCCTGCTCAAAATTCCATCTATTTTGTTAAATATTTCAGATGCACTTGAGGGGAAAAAAACTACAATTCTTCAGCTGTTGAATGTATCATTTTGTGTGTCAATTAACTTAAACTTCCAGATGATTTTTTTTCCTTATTTCTAAATGGTTACTGAAAGAAGTATGTTAAACTAACTATATATGAAGGCTTGGTTTTATTTCTCTTTTAAATCCCTCTGATATTTGCTTTATTTACCTGAAGTATGCTACACAAAGTTTAGGACTTTTATATTTTCTTGTTGAATTTACCTTTTAATTATTAACAGTGTGTGTGTGTGTGTGTGTGTGTGTGTGTGAATGAGAGAGAGAGAAGCTTGTTATAAGTTTTTTTGCATTAAATTCTACTTTGTCGGATACTAGAACAGGAAGATTGGGTTTTGTTTGTTTGTTTTATCAGTCCTGTGGAGCATATTTGTTAAATAGTTTTAAGTTTAAGAATTTTGGGCTTTTATAGCTAAAATATGTCACTTGTAAGAGCATATGATTTTTTTTGCAATATTAATTCTTGACTTGGAATATTTAGCCACTTATATATAACGTAACTGCTGATATATTTCATTAAATATCTGTGTTACAATTTGGCTTCATTTATTCTTTCTGGGCTTTGTTTCATTCTTCTTTTTTCTGCTGTTTTGGGGTTTATGTAATATTTCTTAGTATTTCTTTTGGTGGTCTCTACTTGCTAGACGTCTTTGTATTTTTAAAGATTGCCCTAAAGGTTAAAATGCACAACTGTGCCTTCATGACACTCTTCCTTCAATGAATGCTTTTATGACTTTCCAAACAGTGTAAGAGCTCCGTTTTCCTGACCTTTCCTGTCTGTGGTGCTGTTTTGCCGTATTTTACTTCTGCATGTCGTAGACCTCAGAAGACAGCATTTTTGCTGTTTCAAGCAGTCAACTGCCTTTTGTACATATCTAAGCAATCATCTTTCTTATTTTCTTCATTATTTCTTTCTCTTTAATTGTGGGTCATTTTCCTTTGGATGGAAGAAATTCTTTCAGTATGAGGAATACTGTAAGTTTTTTTTAAAATGCATTTATTTCAGTTGTTGTTTTCCTGAGAAGTCTTTATATTTTTATTGTGTATGAAATTTGGAATTTGCATATGTTTTTTAACTGCATATTGAACCCAGGGTTCTTAACCACTGAGCCAAGTAAAATTTATTTATTTTTTAAATTTGAGACAAGATCTTATAAAGTTGCTTAGGGATTTACTAAGTGTTGAAGCTGGATTTGAACTTAAAATTCTCCTGCCTCAGCCTCCTGACCCTGCTGGGTTATAGACATGTTCCACTGCACACAGTTCAGAACTTTTTTCTTTTAGCACTTTATAAACTCCTTATCATTATGCTCTGGCTTTTGCATTTTGTTTAAAATAATCTTTGCTCGGTTATATTTACTATCCATTTCTTATTTATTTATTTATTTTTGGCAATACTGAGGGTTGAATTCAATGGTGCTGTACCACTAAACTTTTCCCAGGCTTTTTTAGTTTATATTTTGAGACAGACTCTTGCTAAGTTGCCCAGGCTGGTCTCAAGCTTGTGACACCCCTGCCTCAGCCTCCTGAATAGCTGGGATAACAGGAGTGCACCACCATGCCTGGCTTGTCTTTGATTTTTAACAGAAGATTGCCTAAGGGGTGTGTGTGTGTGTGTGTGTGTGTGTGAGAGAGAGAGAGAGAGAGAGAGAGAGAGAGAGAGAGAGAGAGAGAGAGAGAATATTTGAAAATATTTTTCTTTCTGGGATTTGTGGAATTTACCAATGTATAACTTAATACTTTTAATCAGCCTCAAAAACTTTTCCAGAATTATTTTTCAAATTCCTCCTCAATCTATCTGTACTGTTTGATAGAAATTAGAAAACAATTTTTTAATTTTTAAAATTTTTAAAAATTAGTTATACACGACAGTAGGATACATTTATCACTTTGATATATTATACATAGATAGGGTATAATTTCTCATTTTTCTGAGTGTACATGTTGCAGAATCATATTGGTTTTATATATATATATATATAAATACACAGTCACATATATACATAGTCATATATATATATACATACAGGAATAATGTCTATTTCATTCTACTATCTTTCCTATCCCCACATCCCCTCCCCTCCCCTCCCCTCTCATCACTTCTCTCTACCTAATCTAAGGTAAAGCTATTCTTCTCTGGTGCCCCCCACCTTATTGTGAATTAGCATCTGCATATCAGAGAAAACATTCAGCCTTTGGTTTTGGGGGATTGGCTTATTTCGCTTAGCATGATATTCTCCAACTCCAACCATTTACTGGCAAATGTCATGATTTTAGTCTTCTTTAAAGCTGAGGAAAAAGCATATATACCACATTTTCTTTATCCTTTCATCTATTGAGGAACACCTAGGTTGATTCCATAGTTTAGCTATTGTGAATTGAACTGCTATAAACATTGATGTGGCTGCATCACTGTAGTATGATGATTTTAAGTCCTTTGGGTAAAACCAGGGTGTGGGATAGCTAGGTCAAATGGTGATTCCATTCCTAATTTTCTGAGCAATCTCCATACTGCTTTCCATAGTGGTTGCACCAGTTTGCAGTCCCACCAGCAATGTATGAGTGGACCTTTTTCACCACATCCTCACCAACATTTGTTGTTGCCTGTATTCTTGATGACTGCCATTCTGACAGGAGTGAGATGAAATTTTAGAGTAGTTTTGATTTGCATTTCTCTAATTGTAAGAGTTCTTGAACACTTTTTTTATGTATTTGTTGATCAATTGTATTTCTTCCTCTGTGAAGATTCTGTTCAGTTCCTTAGCCCATTTATTGATTGGGTTATTTGTTTTGGGGTGTTAAGTTTTTGAGTTCTTTATATATCCTAGAGATTAATGCTTTATCAGAGGTGCATGTGGTGAAGACTTTCTCCCAATCTGTAGGCTCTCTGCTCACCTTATTAGTTGTTTCCTTTGCTGAGAAAAAGCTTTATAATTTGAATTCACCCCATTATTAATTCTTTACTTTTTACGCTTTAGGAGTCTTGTTAAGGAAGTCAGATTCTAGGCCGACTTGGGGAAGACTTGGGATTATTTTTCTTCTATTAGGTGCGGGATCTCTGTTCTAGTGCCTAAGTCTTTGATCCACTTTGAGTTAATTTTTATGCAGGGTGAGAGAGAGAGATTTAATATCAGTTTGCTACATATGGATTTCCAGTTTTGCCAGTACATTTGTTGAATAGGCTATCTTTTTTTCCAGTGAATTCTTTTGGCACCCATAACCATATATATGTGGGTTTGTCTCTGTGACCTCTATTCTGTATAATTAATCTATAAGTCTATTTTGGGGCCAATACCATGCCATTTTGTTACTATAGCTCTGTAGGATAGTTTAAGGTCTGGTATTGTGATGCCTCCTGCTTCACTTTTCTTGCTAAGGATTGCTTTAGCTATTCTGGGTTTCTTATTCTTACAAATAAATTTCATGATTGCTTTTTCTATTTCTATGAAGAATGTCATTGCGATTTTAATAGGAATTGCATAAAATCTGTATAACACTTTTGGTAGTACGGCCATTTTGACAATATTAATTCTGCTTATCCAGGAACATGGTAGATATTTCCATCTTCTGAGGTTTTCTTCAATTTCTTTCTTTAGTGTTCTGTAATTTTCATTGTAGAGGTCTTTCACCTCTTTTGTTAGATTGATTCCCAGGTATTTTATTTTATTATTTTTTTGAGGCTATTGTGAATGGAGTAGTTTTCCTAATTTCTCTTTCAGTGAATTCATCGCTGATACAGGAATGTGTTTGATTTATGGGTGTTGATTTTATATCCTGCTACTTTGCTGAATTTATTTATTAGTTCTAGAAATTTTCTGGTGAAATTTTTTGGATCTTCTAGATCTAGTCCTGTCACCAGCAAATAGTGATAGTTTGAGTTCTTCTTTACCTATTTGTATCCCTTTAGTTTCTTTCTTTTGTCTAATTGCTCTGGCTAAAGTTTTAAGGATGATGTGAAAGAGGACATCCTTGTCTTGTTCCAATTTTTAGCAGGAATGTTTCCAATTTTTCTCCATTTAGAATGATGCTGGCCTTGGGTTTAGCATATATAGCTTTTACAATGTTGAGGTATGTTCCTACTATCCCTAGGTTTTCTAGTGTTTTGAACATTAAGGTGTGTTGTATTTTCTTAAGTGCTTTTTCTGCATCTATTGAGATAATCATATGATCCCTGTTTTTAAGTCTATTAATATGAAGAATTATGTATATTGATTTCTGTATGTTGAACCCACCCTGCATCCCTGGGATGAATCCCACTTGATCATGGTGCACTATCTTTTTAATATGTTTTTGTATGCGATTTGCCAGACTTTTATTGAGAATTTTTGCATCTATGTTCATCAGGGATGTTGGTCTGAAGTTTTCTTCCCTTGATGTGTCTTTGTCTGGTTTTGATATCAGGATGATATTAGCCTCATAGAATGAGTTTGGAAGGTTTCCCTCCTTTTCAGTTTCATGGAATACTTTGAGGAGTATTGGTGTTAATTCTTCTTTGAAAGTCTTGGAGAACTCAGCTGAGAATCCATCTGGTCCTGGGATTTTCTTGGTTGGTAGTATTTTGATGGCATTTTCTATTTTATTACTTGAAATTGATCTATTTAAATCATGTATGACCTCCTCATTCAGTTTATGTAGGTCATATGTCTCTAGAAATTTGTCAGTGTCTTCTACATTTTCTATTTTATTAGAGTATAAATTTTCAAAATAGTTTCTAATATCTTCTGTATTTCAGATGTGTCCGTCCACTGTGATATTTCTTTCTTCATCTTGTATTTTAGTCATTTCAGATATTGCATTCTTCACTTATAGAATGTACCTCTGATTCTTTTATGGATTTAAATCACTTTTTATATTCTCTTTCTACCCACTCATTTAGTTTGACCATTTCCCTCTATTTTAATATATTTGTAATTATATTTTAATTTTCTTATCTACAAATTGTAGTGTTTGGGTAATGTGGGGGATCTTCTCTTGCTTAATTTTTCTTTTGGTTATTTGAAATGCTGCAGTCTGGCTGGGCACAAATCACGAGCCACTCAAGCAGGAACAAACTTTATTTCCAAACTCCACCAGCACATTCCCCGGGAACTCTCCTGAACACCACCCATGTGGCTCCTCCAGCAACACACCACACACCAACCAGAACTCCCATATCCAGAACTTCACCAACGCGAACTCTTCAGGAATCCCCGCGAGAGCTCAATCGGAACTCAACGGGAACTCCGCGAGAACTCAAAAGTCGTCATCTTAATGGCTCGCTGGCATCACCTCTCAACCACTACTTCTGGCAAAAATGCCATGCGTCTTCCCACCTCGGCTGTGGCCCTCAACAGTTATTAGATAAGGTATCTGTTTCTTTCCCTTTTGAACTTTTTATGCTAAACTTTAAAACAAAAAAAAAAAAATTAACTATAGATAATACTATCCCTCCTTCTTTAGTTAGGCAGAAAATTTAAAAATAAGAAGAGGTCATCTCAATTTAATCAGAAATTGGGCTTGGTCAGTGTTGGCCTGTAATTTTAGCTAGATTCACCCACTCCCTTATGTCACTGATCTTTGCCTGAAATCTTGGTGCATATCTCTCTCCTTAGCCCTGAAGCATTCCACCTCAATTAGTTTGAGCATAGCTGTGTAGTTTGCAGCCATATGAAGCTTTAACACCTGATAAACATTTGAGGAAGAGATCAGTGATGAACTTAATAGATACTGGACTTTTATCCTAAGTGCCAGAAATCTGAAATTTCACTTTCCCTTTTAGCCTTACCCTTCCTTTTTGACTCTAACCCTACCAAATTTTTGAGGGAAATAGTTAAATGAAACTTTGCTTCTTCTCCACTAAAATCTATTCCTTTCAGATGCTTTAAATTAAGCTGTATAATCTCCCAGCACAAAAAAAGTTCAAAACCTGACAAATACTTTGTGCTCATTGAAGAACTTTGTCTCCAAAGCAACTCAAACAGGTAAAAACCTCACTTCCTGTACTGTCTTAACACTCAAAAAATGTCCTATAGGGTCAAGTATTTGGGCTTCATCTCTCATGTTACTTTGTGTGAACTTCACAAGCCCCACGTTATGGTTTGGATATGTAGTGTCGCCCCAAGGGTCATTGTGTTGAAGGTTTGGTCCCCAATACAGAAGTGCTCAGGGGTGAAGCTTTTGAAAAGGGATCCTGAGAGCTCTGGGGTCATCAGTGGATTGATAATCAGTGTGATGGAAACTGTAGGGTTTGGGGCCCAGTTGGAGGAAGTGGGTCACTAGGAGAGTGCCCTGGAATGGTACTTGTCCCTGGACCCTTCCTCTCCTCTCGGCTTTGGGGTTTGCCATGAGCTGAGTAGCTTTCCTCTGATACTCCCTTCCGCCATGATGTTCTGTCTCACCCTAGGCTCAAAGCAATTGAGTCCACTGACCATGGACTGAGACCTCTGAAACCATGAACCAGAGTACATCTTCCTTCTCTGAGTCATTTTTCTCAGGTATTAGCCTGAGTAATGAAAAGCTGACTAACACATACTTTGAGTCTTCTGCTGAGGAGCCGCCCCACCTACGCCTGGTCCTCAGTCTTTGCCAGACCGTCAAGTGCCCTCACAGAAGAAACAGCCGCTGGTTGCCAGCTCTTCTCTGTTTGGAATTTTAGCTCATCTAGCCTTTGTTGCTTCCCTCATTTCCTGATGCCTTTAAAAAGTATAATTTTTAATCTACCCTTTTTTCTCCCTGATTGTCACAGCTGGAGCAAGAATCTGCCAGTATATACTACATTCCACCTAGAAGACAAACTTTTACATTGTTTTACTGATTATTTGGAACAGTTTATTTCGGTACTTAGCTAATTGTTAACGATGCACGTACACTTTCGGGCTTGATGTTACATCAAGCAAATCTCCATCCAGTTTTCGCTCACATATGAGTGAAGTAATTTGGAAGTCCTTTCCACCGCCTTTCTTCTGGCTCTGCTCTTCTTGAATCTCTGCCCTTGATCTTTGTGGGACCACATTGTGTAAGAATCAGAGTGGGCTATAGGAGTTTTCCTGGAACACATTCCTGTACAGGGAAGCCCAACAGTCATTTAATCATACATGGACGTGTCTGTGAATCATCTGTGTATGTGCCCCACTAGCAGGTTAATTGTATTTTGATTATAACGTCTCACTTGCATTACAAAAATGCCTATGGCCACTCAAACATCAACTAACATGAGAAGTCAGGGTGGAAAGACAGAGAGACCTTAACAATTTTCTGTTATATTGATTTTTCAAATTCATTAAAAGATCTGACACAAGATCATATTACTAGGGATCCTCCCTGTATTATAAAAAGACCTAGGCAGGTGAGACCCACTGTAAAGTTCTTTTGATCCATACAAAACCCATTACTGTCAATCACACACACACACACACACACACACACACACACACACACATCCCATCATCATCATCATCATAGTAAATAAATAAACAAGCACAACCAAACTGATAATAGAAACACAGTTACCTGATACTGACAAGTGGATTTCTACTAGTTTGGTTTGCCCTGATATTTGATAAAAAAAAAATTCTGAACATAAAACCTAGGGGATATTATATTCTTTAAAATATTCAAGGAACATGGACAGTCCTGAAGAAGTGATTTTAGAGTGAATTCTGAAACCAGGATTCCTAGGTTTAAATACTAGCACCACAATACATGGTTAACTGTGTAGTGTGGTATGACTCTGGGCTAGTTGGTCTCCTGGTGCCCTAAGAATCCTAACCTACAGAATGTATTTATATGTGTGTGCTATTTGTCTATGTGTGGATATCCATTAACATATAGACATTTCTGTGTTGCTCTACATCAAAACTTCTTTCTCTGTGTTTTTTTTTCTCTATTTGGCACCATAAGTACTAATGTTTATGATTATTATTACTTGGATTTATTCTTGAGAGGGAAAAACCATCATTCTCTTTTTCCTATATTAGCATTCACACCATCTTTAATGTGGAATTCAGAAAGCCTAAGATTTATTTTTGGACAAAAGACACGTATGTACCTAACTTGCTATGTATTGTGGCAGGCTCGAAAGTGTGTGGGGAGGAAATATATTGAGACAAGACCTTTCTTTAAAGCTCCCACACTGCATATTAGAGGTGACCACCCATTGGACTGTCTTCTTCTAGGCTGCCTATGGGCTGTGGGGTTCTGTGCTTCAAGAGGACATAATATGTCTGACTAATTGATAAGCTCTTTGCTATCAGAGTGCAAAAAAATGAGGATTCCATGAGCAGAAAAGATGTCTTTTCAAATATGGAAAAATGATGAAAATGGACAGTTCAATGGCTTCCTTAGAGCTAGCTAATAATGAATTGGAAAAGAATTCCATCATAAAAATCCAACATTGTTAGTGCTTATGTTTGTAAATATTTTATATTCTGTGTTTCATTCACTTGGCTTCTTCGGGAAACAAAAGTCTATTTTTTTTTTAAGTTTTCTCAGAAATACAATTTGTGAAAACCATACTATTTTTAGCACATGCTGTCATTTGTAAATGGGCCAACTTAGGTATGATTGTATGCACATGTTATGCTGAAACATATGTCGCAAAGATTTGCAAGATAAGCTTGATAATCTAGGAAATAGATTAATTAATTAGTTTGCTATCCAACTAGTTTCTAAAATTTGTCCAGTTATTTGGTTCTGATTACAAGATAGAGCGGTGAAATATGTTTAATTTCAGAATATATGTTGATCTTTGTGTCATATGTAAAATAAATTATATTTTCATTACTGCAATATGCTCTGAGTAAAATAACTTTCGAAGCTAGAAATAATTCTTTATTTGAACTTTATTTCCTAGGAATTGTATAAAAGAGTATCCTGTAAATTGATTCTTTAAATGTGGCAACAAGATCAGTTAATCTGCATGATTACCCTGTAATTTAGATGACTTGGAAGTCATCCTATAACAATATTATGTCTGCATTAATTTGAATGTATACACTTTGGCCTCTTCTGCTAGACTCTGAGTATTTCGAAGGCAGAGAATGTGTTTTCTTCATCTCTATTGCTTTCTTCATCTCTGGTTGCTTAACTTAGTATCTGCTATCGATAAAAAATGTTCACTGTAATGAGCTCATATAATGAGCTCATACAAGAAGCTCTCTATTGTCCCAGTGGCTGATTTCCAAGTAGAAAACCAGGAAGTCAGAAGCGTGGACTCCAAGGTTAAATCAGCCTAGGAAGACAAGGAGCACTGAATATTCTGCCACTGGTCTCTTTTTTAAAAAAAAAATTAATTTAATTTAATTTTTTTATTAGTTACACATGACAGTACAATGATCTTGACAATTCATACATTTGAATCAAATGGGGTATGATTTCTCATTTTTCTGATTGAACAGGTTGCAGAATCATATTGGTCATACTCTAAAAGTCCTGCAGCAGCCAGGCAGGGAGTAACCTGAGCTCAGTCTGCTGCAGCACCAGCCCACACCATCATTGACTTGACGATGCGCTGTAGGTTGGTTCTGGTCATCTTCTGCAATTGAAAATGCAAAGGTTTACCTCAATTTCAATATCTCTTGTCCATTTCCACAGGGATCTGATGGATAGGTCATTATGTGCCTGGATATCTGCAGGAAGAGGTTATTGGAAGGTGATATGATTGGCCTGGTGCTTGGAGCCTAAACCCAGGTGCATGCACGTGATGGGTGAGAATCAGGATTCCCAAATTACAGTTGTGGTCCTGGAAATGCAAAGTGAACGATAACCTTAAAAGGAAGCATTTTAGAGGTCGAAGAAAGAAGAGCATGCTCTCTGACATTTCCTCCAAAACAAACATCAGAAGGAGGGTTGATGTGCAGAAGAACCTCAGTTAGGGAAACTCTGGCCTGCAGCAGGAGAGGTGGGCACTGTCCTCTGGACTGACCTGCAGACAGTTTTTTTTTTCCCCCAGTTTTTGGCAGCTCCCCCATATGAGTGTGCCTAAGGAGACCTGGGCCTAAAGGGTCAGGATTGCTTCCGACCCCAGCCAGAAGTGCTGACTCACAGACTCCGGATCTCTTCTGAGTAATGTTTAGCGACTGACCCTCTGTTTGGGAACCCAAACAGCAGCTTATTCTCTAACAGGACTATTCAGTGCAGGGAATCGTAATTTCCTAAGACACAATGCTAGGTGAAAGGGTTCATTGTATCACCAAGAATGACATGGTAATTTAAGCTCGGGAATGCAATTTATGTAACCTCCTCATTTCCTAAATGACTTCAAATTCTAACAAGCCCTTACTGGACAGTTAGAAATGTTGATACTTTTTCCTTTTTTGTGGGGGTGGGTGGGGTAGGATGGCTTTCCATCACTGTGACTTAAAATGACTGCATCAGAGGGCTCCAGCTGCCAGCCCTTAGGACCAAGAAACATGAACCTTCTGAAAATGGCATCCACAATGTTCTGTACTTCTCAGACAAGTCTGAGCTTGCCCATTCTTTAGACCCTTTATATTCTGTCTTTCTCAATCCCTAGGAGATGCCATTTATGTGGTAGAGTTGTCCATAACCCAACAGAAATCCCCTAGCTCTGAATTGAAATCCAGCCCATTCCTCCTACTGTAAGAAAGGCAGAGAGAGGACTTGCTTTGGGGTTCATTAACCATCTTGAACTATTTTCCAAAAGCTTTACTTTTGCAAAATCCTGAACCACATTGGATCAGCTATTTTTTTTCCCTCTTCTCTATGAAACCTATGTGCATTTTAAGGGAAATGTAATCCATATGCTTCTGATTCCGTTAAACTTAATTCTTCAAGCAGGATTTGTTAAAGCTATTTGATGTGTTGCATGCCTTTGGAGCCATGTCCTCTTGACTTTCAGAGTCTTTTATTCCTTAGAAGTAGGAAGTTGCATTTTATGAAACAGAAATGAGCTTGAACCCCTGAAGGACTTATTTGGGTCAGAATTTTGAATAGTTATGGCCTAATATAGAACAGTTAGAAGCATGCTCTTTTGCACTCTTTTAGAGGAATTTCGGTACAAGCAATAGCTTTACATTTTTCAATACCTAACATTAGCTACATCTTAATTAGAGTGTACTTGGGAGGAAAAGAAAAGAGGAAATAAAAGAAACTTATAAGAACATATATTATTAATGAAAGTGGGTAAATATTTCTGCTTAACTAAGAGCTTCCTCAGCTAAATTAACCTTAAAATAAAATGCAACTAAATGAATCTATGAAGATCATATAAATATGATTCTATTGCTAAATTGCTTTTTTAATTTTATGATCCCAAAGGGACTCTCAATTATATAGTTTTTCCAGCACCTCCCACCAGGAGAACTAAGAGAATTTTCCAGAAGCAAAGTTATTTTCGTCCTATTTCAATAACCTGTTATCTGAGAACTTGTTTTTCAGGAGCAGAAAATTTAAATTAAAACAATTAACAAAATATATCATCTAAGGATTATCTCCTTTTCTCTAATTCTAGGAAGAAAGACCATGTTGGATGTGGCACAGAAACAGGTTTAATTCTGAATCTTTGCAATTGTTTCTCCCTCTGCCTGGATGAATCTTGCCTGAAATCATATATTTGTCTCCTCTCAGCTCACAGATACTGGCTCTAACTGCCCTGGCTAGAGAAGCTGTAACTCCAATAACTCTCTATTTCTCTGCTATAAAATTTTATTATTTTTTTTACAGTAATCAGCACTACTTGCCTGCTACATATACATGTCATTTATTCATTTTAAATATTTACTTTCATTAGCAGGACTCTAAACTCATCTTGTGCCTCATCTCAGAACATTGGCTGCAATTATCAAGGTCTCCATCCATGCTTTCTGAATTGACTTGCAATCCTTTGTTCAGCCAACCACTCCTCATACCCAGTATGCACCAAGCTCTAAGTTAGATGAAATAGAAAACAAGATCTTCCATCTGTATGGACAAAATGACTCCTGTGGAGTGTGGTGAAATAAAATTTGAGAGGGCATACCTAGAAGAGAAGGGAACATTGCCAAATTCTTGCTATCTTTGCAGCATCATTATTATTACCAAACCCATACAAAGGTATCACAAGAAAAGAAAGCTTGACAAAATCCAACATTTTTTCTCTGAAAACAAAACAGAACAAACAAATAAAAAAAATTCCACAAAATAGGAAAAGTAAGAAATTTTCTCAGCCTGATAAAGGGTATCTTAAAGTCCCAGTTAACATTCTACTTAATGAGTAAAGTCTTTCTCCCACAATTGGGAACAAGACAAGGATGTCCACTCTTGCCTCTTCCATTAACACACTGCTTAGTAGTGAGGGCAAATAAGCAAGAACAAGAAAGAAAAGGCATCCATGTTGGAAAGGAGAAATAAAATGATTTCTGTCTGCAAATGAGCTGATCATCTATACAGAAAATTATAAGATATTCACCAAAAAATTATTAGAGATAACAAATGAGTTTGAGAATTTTGCAGGTATTGGTATACAAAGATCAACTGGATTTCCATTTAATAGCAATGAATAATTTAAAATGAAATTAAGAGAACAAATCCATTTATAATAGTCTCCAAAAGAGTAAAAATAATCAGAAATAAATTTAGCAAGACATGCATAAGGAAAACTATTTAAAAAATCTTGAAAGAAATTTGCTGATACCTAATTGCTTAGAAAGACAACTTGTGTTCATAGATGGTAACATGCCAGTAGTCCTCAAATTGATCTGTAGATCAAAAAGCAAGCATTATAAAAACACCATCTGTCATTGCAAAAATTGAGAAGTGAATCCTATAATTCATAGGGAAAACAAGGGACTCCAAGTGCCAAAGAATCTTGAGACAGAAGAACAAAGTTACAGGAATTAAACTTCGCAATTTCAAAGCTTATTGCAAGCTACAATAAAGATAGTCTGACACCAGTATCAAGATAGACATATAGATCAATGCAATAGAATTTAGAGTCTAAGAATAATCCCTCACATTTATATTCAGCTGATTTTTGAGAAAGGTAGCAAAATAATTCACTAGGGGAAGAGTGGTCTTTTCAAAGTGTTGCTGGATCAACTGGGTGTGCACATAAGACAAAGTAGAGTGAAATCTCCTACTTTATACTATATAGAAAAATTCTCCCAATATGAATCAAAGATCTAATTTTGAAAATTTAAACTATAAATCTCTTGGATGAAAAGATAAGCATAATCTTTTTGACCTTTGATTTGGCAGTCATAATTCTGAGATATGACACAAAACTATAAGATAACAACAAATTGATAATTTGGACTTCATTAAAATTAAATATTTTGTGTTTTAAAGGAGATCTTCAAAAAAGTGAAATGGCAACCCATGGAACAGATGAAAATATTTGCAAGCACGTATACAAAAAAGGACAAATATCCAGTATATATAAAGAAAAGGCTAACGAAACTCAAGAGGAAGAAGATAAGAATCCCAAATTAAAATATATAAAAATGAACAAAGAATTTGAACACACATGTTGACAAAGAAGGCATATGAATGGCACATAAAAATGTTGAATGCTGCTAGTCGTTAGGGAAAGGAAAATCGAAATCGCAATAACATCGTACCTAAACCCACCAGGATGAGCATAAATAAATCTAAAAACTGAAAATCACATTATATTGAAGGGGATAATGGAGAAATCAGAACCCATTTATATGCAGATGGCGGGAACACAGAATGATACAGCTGTTGCAGAAAACAGGAGTGACCCCTCAAACACTTAGACATACAATTACCATATGACTCAACAACGTCTCTCCTAGGTGTAGACTCAAGAGGACTGAAAATATTTTTGCCTGAAAACTTGTTCATGAATGTTTATATCAGTATTATTCATAATAGCAACGATGGTGAAAGAATAAAGGCAACCACTTAGCAATGGATGAATGAATAAACCAAATGTAAGTCCACACAATGGAGCATGGTTAGTCACTGGAAGAGTGCTGTATTGATACGTCATGCAACATGGCTATACTTTGGAAACCTTACACTGGATGAAAGAAGCCAAACTCTGGAGGGCGGTTGTGTATCAGTGCAGCCATGCAAAATATCCAGAAAAGCTGATTCACTGAGATACAAAGTGGATTAATGTTTGTACGGGGCTGAGGAGGGGGACATGTGCTCACTGGCAGAGTGGGATTTTGTGGGGTGGTAGGAATATTCCAGAACTAGGTATTAGTGATAACTGTACAATAGCGGAGCACAACAGACACTAGTATGGCAATATGTAAATCAATGGATGTGTAACTGATGTGATTCTGCAATCTGTGTATGGGGTGAAGGTGGGAGTTCATAACCCACTTGAATCAAAGTGTGGAATATGATATGTCAAGAAATTTGTAATGTTTTGAACAACCCACAATAAAAAATTAAAAAAAAAAAAAAAGAAAATACATGCTGTGTGGCCATTAAAAGTTGCAATATAAATAACAATATATTTATGAGAAAAATAACAGTGTGATATTACTAAGTAAAAAATCATTAAATCATTTGAATGATCCTATTCTTTAATAAATCAATAAAATTTAAAAAAAAAAAAGCACTGCAATGCATACTCTAATTGGTGAATAGTATGGCATGTGAATTAGATCTTAAAAAAAAAAAAAATGAGTTTCCCAGTGACTCAAAAGCTTTAGGGTTTGAAAGGAAGAGAGATTTTTTTTTTTTCACATGGTTTCGGTCAACACTATTGTTATTCCTATTAATGTAGGATTCTTTTTGTCACAATGCCTCCAAGAACAATTAGGTTGTTAGTGTATTGGTTCCCATGGGACAGATATTAAAGAGGAAGGTTACAATGAGTTTTGGTTGGTAATGCTACTTACCGTGCACTGTCTTCTTTCTGGGCATTCTAGATTATTGGGTGTGAAAGATATTCAAAACTTGTAGAGGAGTAGTGTTAAAGGAAAGTGCTACAGGGATACCTGTACTGTTATTTCTTTTTTTTTTTTAAGTTATTTTATTTTTTTAAACATCAGAAATTTATTAGTTGCTCAAAACATTACATTGATCTTGACATATCATCTATCATACATTTGATTCAAATGGGGTATGAATTCTTGTTATTCCCACGTGGACAGATTGTAGGATCACATTGGTTATACAGCCACATTTATACATCCTGTACTGTTATTTCTTAAGATTGAGCTTCTGAGGGGCCATGAAAAAGCTGGCAGAAAGAAAATCTTCACCTTGCTTTTTTTGTTTTGCTTTTGTTCTCTTATCTACCATATTTGTTTTTGGAACCGGAAACATCTGGGTTTCCATGTAGTACTCTCTTGGTTCAGGATCCTGATTAGCTACTGGGCAAGGAGATTTGGGTATTAGCTCATTGGTAGGGTAGAGCGCTCCAGCCATCCAAGGTGAAGTCTGCCAAAAGAGGAGAGCAATTGTGATCTCATCAGGTCAGAGACAACTATCCCTTTATCTGTGTTTTCAAAGTATGCATTTGTGAAAATCATCCGTAATAATGGAATGTGTTGGAAGGGGTATTGCTCATGGCACATATAATTTGCAGTAGCATTTTTAATGCCTCTATGCTATTTTGTTTGTTTAATCTCCAAGAAAAGAAGAAAAATTCCTATCTGACCTTAAAATGCATTTGAATATACAACTACTTCAGCAGGAGTTTCTCTTCATTAGTTGTGTTTTCTCACAGTTGTACTAAGTTTGTATAACTTGAAGTCATGTCTTCTAAGTCTGGAAGACCGAGTGGTGGGGTACTTGTGGAAGTGAACGTTGCCTAGAAATAACTGACAGAAGACTGGGCTTAATTTTTACCTACTGATGACAAAATAATGATGTGACTATAAAATAATAATGGGGAAAATTCATTGTGATGCCTTCATTTTTACTTCATGTTGGAGCTCATTTACATTTGCAACTTTCTACCTTTCTGCCTGTAAAAGGCACCCTCTGTCAGCCAGCTTTGATAAAATGGGATCAGGTTGCTGGGGCTCTTGCTGGTGTACAAGGTAAGTGCTCTTTTCTAGTAGAAGTGCAATATTTGAGTGACTGATACTCCCTGTGTATAAGGAATGAATGATAAGCAAGGGGGCATCGTCTGTACATACGGAGTCTAAACTGTATAGGGTAAACAACCCAGAAGTGGCAATAAACTGAGATTAGAATTATTATAGGGGGACAGCAGGATCCTAGAAAGTGAGGCAGCTAGAAGATGTACCCAACATAAGCCTGGCAAATAAGACAGAACCCAGATTTTGCAGGGTTTAAAAATCAGGTCAAGGATTTTAGATTTTGTTTCCAAGGACCGGCAGAAACCATTAAAGGGATTTAGACAGGAAGTGGCATAATTAGGTTTGCAGTTTTGAAATGAAACTCTGCTTGTATGTGTAGTGATCCTAAAATTTATTATCCATATGGGGAAATTTTTGAAAATAAAAAGGGGTACAAAGCTATTTGTCTGGACAAAGTAGGATGTCGGGTCACTTATTTACAGGGGACTGAAATGGAAAACACTACAACATGGAGGAAAGGAAATGATGGTCTGAACTATTATGAAGTAGTCAATAGATAGAGTTGGACAAACATGATAGCTATTCAGAGAAACAAACACATAATGTTGGTCATTGATTGAATGTAAAAGTGGAGTCAAGTCGGGGTGTCAAGATATCTACTGGGTATTATTTGGCTTGAAACATTGAACCAATGTTGGAGACAGATGAGGGATGTTGGAGAAGTTTAGAGGTTAGATGTTTTAGATGAACATGTTTAGGCGAACATGTTGAATTGGAGCTAATGCTTAGATTCCCAGGAAAATCTGGTATCAAACCCTCATATATGAAGTATCTGTTTTCCATTACTGTGACATACACCTGAGATAATCAGTTTATGAAGCAAAAAGGTTTATTTTGGCTTACAGTTTGGGAGGTTTCAATCTATTGGCTCTTTTGCTTTTGGGCCTGTGGCATGGTATGGCGGTAGGTGCATTGTGAAGCAAGATGCTCACCACCTAGAGGCGGGGAAGCAAAGAGAGAAAAAGGAGGAAGTTGGGGTCCCAATACCTCTTTCAAGGGCACTTCTCCAATGACCTAACTTCCTCTCCGTAGGCCCGTTTTTTAAAAGTTTCTACCACCTTTCAATAGTGCCAAACTGAAGATCCAGACTTTCAGGAGACATTTAAGCCCCCAATTATGATAGAGTGACCTCTGAGATGGACAGTGGACAGCAGTAATAGTGTGAGATGCAGGCCCACACTTTTTTCCACACACAAATGCTTCTAGGTATATCAGATACTCACTTTCTTCCCAATTTATCCTGATCACTTGACTCAAAGATTAAAAATGTAGTCTGATTCTGTATTTCCACACTGATTAATCTGGAGAGATGTCTTAAGAGCCTCTCCTCCCGGGCAAGAGATCTGAAGATGTCTGAGGGGATGGGTGATTCAGGAAAAGCTTTGCAAACTGCCCTTTTGAGATCTTGCTATCACGATACTGTAGGGGGTGATGTGCTTGATGATCAAGAGGAATGAAGTCTAATCCTAATGGGTTTTGTACTTTGCCTTGAATACAATGAACTCTGCAGTAAAATTAGCAGAGATATCATTTTTTAAAGGTGAAGGAATTGAAGGAGGCAAATATAGAAGGCAAAATACATTTTGAATAATGTGGGCTAAAATAAGGTGTATGGGTACTTGTGTATGTTTGTGAGGTCAGTAGGACTTTCTCTTTCGTTTTATACGTAGGCTTCTGTGGAAACCACACCACTGTCTTATTTTTCTCACTTATTCTAGGTAAACTTGAGTTCTGAATCTTTTAAGCCCATCTTGTGTTTGGAAATGGCCAAGGGACATAGCTCAGTTACGCCTGTATGGGAGAGACCCCTGGGCGAGTGCGTGAACCGCACCATGAATATTACATGGGGTCTCCTAGCAGGATGCTCACCTGCATGTCTTTCATTCCTCTCTGTGACTTTGGTGGGCCCAGCTGTTTTAGCCCCCATCTGGTCTCTCCTCTAGGACCATTAGAAACCTCAAACTATACAAATAACAGTCACACGTCACTCAGATGGGGACAGTTTCTGAGAAATACAACTTCAGGCAATGTGTGAACATTGCAGAAGGAGTTTAAAGTAAGACAATTGTGACACCACAGGCAATCTAGTTTTATGAACCACGGTGATACCTGGGGTCCTTCGTCCATGAGAATGTGGTCATGCAGTGAGTGACTATATTAAAAAGTGTAGGCCCTCGTATGGAATTTTGAGCTGCAACAGCATTGTACATAAGGAAAATCCCTCACCTTTAAAAGAAAAAAAAATTTAAAAGGAAGATATGGAAGGTTGTGACTTGTGGAAGTCCTAACATTAACCAGGCACAGGACCATCCGAAAAGACAACTACCTCTGGCTCTTCGATATGACTCCGCTTTGATGCCAGAGGGTTGGCTGAGAGCCTTTCTAAACCCCAAGCGTGTCTCTAGTTCACATGTGTTTAGCGAACCCGAGTGGCTGAACTTGGGCGTTCCAAGCACGGGCTCCCCCCAGGGACTCATAATACAGCCGCATTCACCTTGGGGTTGCAACTGATAGGAAGCTGATCAGTTGGAGAAAAAGTCTCCAGAGCATTCCAGAATTAGATCCCTTTCCTGCTGCTTGGCTGACAGCGTGCAGCTGTGTGGGGGACTTTGTAACCAAGAATTACTATTGCTTCCTTTTGTATTAATAGAGCAACAAACTTTTTATTGTAGTTCATTACAATATCACCTCGCTCCAGCCAGCATAGGATGACTCTTTGCCACATTCTCATCCATAATTCATGAAATAAATACATAAATATCGGGTAGTATTATTTATTCCCAAGCCACTTAAACAACAACAAACATTTAAAAAATTCTAATTTTTCAAACCATGATTCATTCATAATATCTTCAATAATGGCTTTATTAGGCCTCTGTCGTCTAATCTGTAACATGAAGGAAACTTCCAAGTTTCCTTCCAGCTTCATAAAAATTCAAGCGATATTCTAGTCCTTAGGATCTCCCTTCGCCAGTTTAGGAAGCTTAGAGAGAACATTCTGCCTTTGTTTTTTGGGGACTGGCTTATTTTAATTCTTTTCTCCTGTCTATTTGCATTGTATGCTAGAAATAAATTTTTTTGTCCCTTTAGTGTTGCGAAGTGAACCGTTTTCAAACGAAGAAGTCAGTGCTTTAAAAAAGAAGCACTCTAAATAATCTCGTCTTGGAAATTATCATTGCTTAATTTAAAATTAGAATGAGCTGTGCTTGGTCACTTGTCCTCCTAGAGTCACAGCCAATGAAGCGGATGAAAACCAAGAAAATCCTCTGGCTTCATCCTAATGGTATTTCATTCATAAAAAGCAATCATGCCCTGCGATTTAATCGAGTGGTTCCAGGGCCCTGCCAGGAGAAAATCAGCTGGTTGGTCTCCTATATAAACACGACGACGTGCCGAGGGCACTGTTTACTTTCTTCTAATTAAAGCAAATTAGAAATTCCATCATATTTCTCCAGTGAACTCTGAGAATGGCACGCCCTGGGAATTGCTCGTGGTACAAGGAGAGTAAGACTTTCCTTCATTGAACACTCATTTGGTCCCTGAAATTTTAAATTTATTCCAGGCTCTGAGTGTTGAAGGCTGTTCAGAGACCTTGGTTTTCAGGATCATTTAAAAATAAGGCTGGAGGACCCAGTGGAGTTCAGACCAACCGCTGGGATGACGCTGGATGTTTGCAGCTTGATCCTGGTTCTCTCTGGGTGGACACCCTGTCTTGTTCCTCCTTTTCAGTTCTATCGGTTTTCATAATATTGAGGCAAACCTCCAACTGACTACCCCGTTTGGCAGCACACGCCCATTTGCAGGGACCTGCATCATTAACAGAAGCAACTTAGGTGGCAATGAAAATCTATCAACTGCACTCAAAAGTAGGAACATTTTATGCACAGTGAGATGTTTTAATTGAGCTTTAACTCAACCTGTAAGGACTTTGCTTTTAATTAATGATACTTTTATATTTTGAAATGAGCATCCAGAAAACAGGCATATTTGAGGTTTGATTTTTTTTTTTTTTTTTTTGTAAAGGAAAGAGCATGGACCATTAGTTAATGGTTGTAAGAAGTTTTCAGAACTCAAAACCACTTGATCAAAATCCTGTGGTTTTTTTTTTTCTTAATTTACTTGTTTTTTATAGATATCCATGACAGTAGAATGTATTTTGGTATAATTTACATAAATAGAATAAGTATAATTTGTTCTGATTAGGATCCCATTATTGTGGTTGTATATGACGTGGAGTTGCATTGGTTATGTATTCATATATAAGGACAGGAAAGATATGTCCTATTCATTTTACTGTTTTTTTCTATTCACATCCTTCTTCCCTTCTCTTCATTCCACTTTGTCTGGTCCAAGGAATTTCTACTCTGCCCTTCCCTTGTTGTGGGTTAGCATCCACATATCAGAGAGAACATTCTGCCTTTGTTTTTTGGGAATTGGCTTATTTCACTTAGCATGATATTCTCTAGTTCCATCCATTTACTGTCAAATGCCATAATTTCATTCTTCTTTATGGCTGAGTAATATTCCATTGTGTATATGTACCACATTTTTAAATATATTCATCTATTGAAGGGTACCCAGGTCAGTTCCATAGCATGGTTATTGTGAATTGGCTGATTCTAAGTCTTTTGGTTATAAATTGGATAACTGGGTCAAGTGGTGGTTCCATTTCAAGTTTTCTAAGGAATCTTCATACTGTTTCCAGAGTGGTTCCACCAGTTTCCCAACACACCAGCAACGTATAGTGAACCTTTTCCCCAACATCCTTGCCAACATTTATTTTTACTTGTATTCTTGATAATTGCCACTCTAATGGGGGTGAGATGGAATCTCAGTGTAGTTTTGATTTGCTTTTTCTAATTGCTAGAGATATTAAACATTTTTTCATATATTTTTTGGCCATTCTTATTTCCTCTTCTGTGAAGTACCTACTCAGCTTCTTAGCCTATTTATTGATTAGGTTATTTATTTATTTAGTGGTGTTAGGTTTTTTGAGTTCTTTGTATATCCTGGAGATTATACACCAATGACAAATCAACTAAAAGAGAAATCAGGAAAACTATCCCATTCACAATAGTCTCAAAAAAAAAATTTGGGAATCAATCTAACAAAAGAGGTGAAAGACCTCTACAATGAAAACCACAGAACACTAAAGACAGAAACTGAAGACCTTAGAAGATGGAAAGACCTTCCATATTCTTGGAGAGGTAGAGTTAATATTGTCAAAATGACCATGCTACCAAAAGTGTTATACAGATTTAATGCAATTCCTATTAAAATCCCAATGACGTTCTTCATAGAAATAGAAAAGGCAATCATGAAGTTCATCTGGAGAAACAAGATGCCCAGAATTGCCAAAGCAAATCTTAGTGAGGAAAGCTATTCAGGAGGCATCACGATATCAGAACTTAAATCATATTACAGAGCCATAGTAACAAAAAATCATGGTGTTCCCACAAAAACAGACATGGAGACCAATGGAACAGAACAGAAGACACAGAGTCATAGCAATATAAATACAATTATCTCATGTACTAGAAAAAGATGCCATAAACATACACTGGAGAAAAGATAGCCTCTTCCACAAATGGTCCTGGGAAAACTGGAAATCCACATGTAGTAGAATGAAATTGAACCTCTATCTCTTGCCCTCACAAAATTCAAAGTGGATCAAGGACCTAAGCACTAGACCAGAAATTCTTACCTCCTAGAGGAAAATGTAGTCCCAACTGTCCATCATGTCGGCTTAGTAACTGACCTCCTCCACAAGACTCCTAGAGAGCAAGAAGTCAAGTCGAAAAATCAATAAGTGTGATGGTGTCAAATTAAAAAGCTTCTTCACTGCAAAGGAGATAATCAAGAACATGGACAGAGAGCTTGCAGAATGGGAGAAAATCTTTACCACCAGCATCTCAGATGAAGCATTCATCTCCAGGATATAAAAAAAAAAAAAAAAAAAAAAAAAATCCTGTTTAACAAGTAGCACATGAAGGAAAAAAAATCTGATAAATGCAGATTACTAAAAGATTGTTCATTTCTGAATGATACTAACCTTATATCGCCTTGAACATTTTTCAGTCTAGGATTTCAAGGCTAAATTTTAAACACCAGAAACCTTTGCAGGCAAGTTATTGGTCAGGAGATTTTTCTCCCGTATTGCCAACAAGGAAGGTTCAGATGCAGGCACGTGATGTTCAGAAAGACATGGACACTTTTTCCTTTAGATTAAAATCTAGCTCTAGAGCTTGATGAACTCATTTTTGGAGACAGTGTTAAATTTACAGAAGGGGGAAGGAAACCTGAAATGAAAATTGTAGAGGCAAAACATGAAGAAATCCTGGATCCATTCTGAAACCTTTTAAATTAAAAAAAAAGAAAAGAGAAAGAACAGGTCAGTGCCTACAGCAAGAACTGCATTGTTTTGGTAACTGTGATGTATTATAAAAGTGGAATTTCAAGTATTCTTCTGACATGGATGGTTATCAATATAAATTTGAAATTTGAAACAGAAACCATACATTAAAAGCAAAAATCAAAAGTCAACCCTGGTTAAGTTTTCAAAGGACATTTTTTCCTTGTCTGACCACTTTGTTGCCTCTCAGTTTATGCACTAGAGAGGGTCAAGAGGAAAAAATGTCAGGAGGAAATTTTACTCAATTAGACTTGTAAATGCTGTTGCTGTTAGTGGTTTTTGTGAAGTTAATGGCAGGGAAAGAGACTGAATGGAATTTTTCAGACTTTCTTTTCTTCATTGTGTTTGACTTTGCCCCAAATGTCTAAGGATTATCAAGAATTAGCTGTAAATAAAATTCAGTCTCCATGAAAGATATCCCACCTCTCTTCCAGGTCCCCAGCCCACCTGTTCATGCAGTCATGGAATTTCCCCTTTGCCTAAAATGAGCCTTATATAGTCAAACATCTTGTAAAGTGGGAGCGAGGTTGTGAAATAACAAGAGAGAGTATTTAAAGGGTCTGATTTAAAGACAGGCGCCCAGATGAGTTTGGCCAATTGGGGTCAGTTAAGCCTCCCCTGACACCAGCCATTAGTAATATTTTCCATGCACTAAGTAAAACAATGGAAACTTCGTCACATCTGGTTGAGCCTCCAATACCTATGCAGCTTGCAATGGCTTTTGAAATCTTGATATGAAACAGCATCGTAGCACTCAGTGATAGATTGTTACCCAGCAAAAAAAAAAAGAGAGTGCATCGTTCTAAACAACAAAAAGTTCTTATGACTTAGGTGCTTCCCTCCGGTTCATATTGCTGGACTATTTCATCTTGATCCAAAAGGATTTTATTTTCATTCCTTTTTTTTTAATTTTGTGTGATCTTTACAGCAAAGAGCAGTAAGTCTCCAGAAAGGTCGACTTATATCTCTTTGGGGGACCACATTTTCTCTTTGAAGGTTTTGCTTAGCTGCGTGAGGACCTTGGAAGGTAGTGAAAGGGTTTTGAGAGATTACAACTCGAAGAAATATTTGCTGCCTTGCATTTCTTGGGCTCAACTTGCATTTTCTTTACGTACTTTCAGTGATTTAGAAAGAAGACATTGAACATTACCCAGTTGTCCTTAAAGCACATACTTGATGTTGACATTGAAGAGTGATATCATAAAATTCCAAAGTACTGACCATTGCTCTCTTCAAATGGGTCCAAATCAGTTTCTTAGAGGGTATGAGTGCGATGGCTCAAGGACAGCAGGGTCTATGTCTATCTTGTTCACTTTTCTGTCCCCAAGCTATGGGGAGACCCTCAGTGCATTCTTGTTAAATGTCAGATGGTTGCATTTTTTACTCTGAAAACAACGATTTTTGTAGATTGCAGTGTTAATGCTTTCAATATCAAGGATGTAGGATCAGGAACCAAAGATCCCACTGCTAGTCCTAACTCATAATAATAATAATCAGCATGAACTTTTATTGAAGGCTTACTCTGTGCCAAGTTCTGCTTTAATCATTTTCATGCTTGAGTGCAGTTTGTAGTCATAATAATGTTGTAAGTTATTTGCACATTCTGTCAGCTACATTTTTTTGGAGAGAGGAAACTGAGGCCGGGGGAGTTAACCATCTTGATCCAGACTACAGAGTTAGTAAGTGGTGAAGCCAAGATTTTAACCCAGAGCCTTTTCTCCAAATATTGTGTCCTGCACCTAAAATAAGTGTGTTTTCCCAGACAAATCACTTTGCCCCTTAGCGACCACCTTTATAGATTAAGCATAATGGTACCTACTGCTGAGGAAGAACACACGCTGGAAGTCAGACGGGAGTTTTTATGGGTACACTTTCCAATATGAATATAAATGAACTAATTTCCAGATAATGTAATTTCCATATACATTATCATCAAATGCCACAGACTTGGAGGACAAGACAGAAATGACTGAAATCTCCTGTCTACCATAGTTCATATTCTCATAGTGCTGAGAACAAATGATATTCTTCAATGCCACCAAAGAATCTTTGTGGCATAAACTCTTGGAGCAAAGCAACATAGAGTAAACTGCTTATGTTTTGTTTAACAAAATAATTTTTCCATGTTAAGTTTTTATTTTTAGGTTTTATCTCAGCCAGTAATTCTCATTTTCTTCTCTGGGAGATTTCTCTAATGTGTGTGTGCGCGTGCACACACACACACACACCTGCACATTTATGTGCACACACATTCACATACAGACTCCTTCATAGGCATGGACACACACACACACACAGCCCTGCGACAGGGTTACAGTGTGCCTGATTGCTTATTGGTGGCAGTCCAGAGTGTAACTCGGTATCTCTAATAAACATTTATTAGGCAAAGTTGCAGAGTTTTATCTTTTGAAATCCTTGAGTTGAGGAAGAAGATTTTTTCTTTCTTCTTCTCCCTTTAACGAAAAAGAAAAGGTATTAAATAAAACAATTTTATGAATCAACATGAACCGACCCTTAGGTCTTGAGAATAGCTGAATGACGGCATCCAGGACACTACTGATGTTCTCCTTACATGTGTATTGGTGACCTTTCACATAGATTTCACTAGGGAATCATTTAGACAGTGTATTCCTAGTTTGGAGGCATGTGTGTGTGTGTGTGTGTGTGTGTGTGTGTGTGTATGTGTTCAAATTCTGAGTGCCTCAAGTAGTGAATGAGTAGTCTATCCCAGAGATAGAGAAAGTCATAAAATTCACAGAAACATTAAATTATCCCAAATATCAAACATTAATCATGCTAGTGGGACACACCAACACCAGAAACCTCTTTGTGACATGAACTTTAAAAACCTGTTCATCTCTTGTGTGGGTACCAAGTGTGCCTTATTCCCATCCCCCCAAATTTCCAAGAAAGAATAGTATTTCAAGCTGGGCATGGTGGCACACACCTCTAATCCCAGCAGCTCGGGAGGCTGAGGCAGGAAGATTGCGAGTTCAAAGCCAGCCTCAGCAAAAGTGAGGCACTAAGAAACTCAGTGAGATCCTGTCTCTAAATAAAATACAACATCAGGCTGGGGATGTGGCTCAGTGATAGAGAGCCCCTGAGTTCAATTCCCAGCACACCCCCCCAAAAAAATTATATAATAGGATTTAATTTCCTATTTGGACCATAGTGTCTCAGATTTCCATGTCTATCATGTATTCTGACCACTGTCATGTGTTCTGCCTTCCCGGGGCTTGTGTGCTTTTTCTGGGATACGTGATTTTTTTTCTTCTTCAGAACTGATTTTCTCACACAGCACGTTCTGAAGTGGTGGTCTATGTGTATAAATGAGCTGGACAGAATCTTCACTGTGGAATGGGTGCCTGTCTTTTTTCTTGGTAATGACAAATTAAAATCTCCTTAAAAAGATCACAAGGTATTTTCTGGAGTTCCGGGATTATGGTGCATGCCGTGCATGCAGCACACAGAGAGAGGGGGGTCTGGCTGGGGATCAAGGGGCCACGCCCTATACTGCATATCTGTGTGACTTCTCAATTTCTACTTCCATTATTATCCTCAGTGAAATCAGGATCTGGGAAATCCTGCCCTGTAGGTCATTGTCTGTTTGGGGAACACGCAGGGGTGAGTTCTAAAGCAGTGTTTTCAGAATGTGAGATAGTTTGTTCTCCACAAACGTGGCTGCGTCCTCTGTGGATAAGACAGGTTGAAATCTATAAGATGAGCCCACACATAACAAATGCAAAAAATCTGGAGGGGTAGCTCCAGTGAGCAGGCAGCGAGAACGAGGACCTTGGTTGTGGTTTGGCTAGTGTGATCTACATAATCAGCAACTTCATGTTCTTAACTAGTCATTGATTCACTAATTGTGGGGTTTTTTTTGGGTGTGTGTGTGTGTGTGTGTGGTTTCCTACAAGTTTTCTGATAGGCTCAAACCATTTGGAAAAGTGAATTTTAATAGATCCACACATTTATTAACATCAGTTCAATAGTAATCTACAATAAAAAAATTAAATGTTTAATAAATAAGTAAATGATGTCAATACAGGCTGCATTCAATGAAATAACAATTTCTTTCTGGAAGAAACATGTGAATGCTGATATGATAGTATAAGAGTACGTGAGCGCTGGGGTTGTGGCTCAGTGGTACGGCGCTTGCCTAGAATGTGTGAGGCATGGGGTACAATCCTCAGCACCACGTAATAAACAAATAAATAAAAGTATTGGGTCCATCTTTTTTAAATAAAAAAAAAGAATACATGATAATTGGTATGAGTCATGGTCCAAGATGGAAATGAAAGATGCCTGCAGAAGTAGAAATGGGGATGATGGCTGTTTATAAACGAGCAGGCCACATGCTAACACCTTCGTCAGGGAGGGAGAGATTGCGACCCGGGAGAGGACGGAATCTGATGTAGACCTAGATGGCCGCAGATACTCAGTGATGTGGGAGGAAAAGAGAGATGGGATGCAGGAAGGGCCACTACAAGAACAAGGGCAGAGAGGGGCATTCGGACCCTACAGTCAGGTGGTGGCGGGCTTGATGCTGTGAGCATATGTCACTGTCCAACTTGAGGGCTGCAGAAGAGTGACACCGTGGTTCAAGGGATCAAGAGGCGAGAAACTGTGAGAGCAGTTTAGTCTGGCTAAGGTGACACTTGAGTCACTTTCACCTCCCTGGGCAAGGAAGGGACTAGAGTTACGTGAACATATTTTTAAACTTAAGCGTCCGTACATTGAACCTTTGACACCGTCAAAATTTCAGATTTTTGCCTGAAATTTCCTGATACCTCTTTCTTTCTTCTTTGATCTTTCCCTCCTTTAAGAAATCTTGTTGCACTAAAGAAAGATGAAAATGTGAAGATAGAAAATATGAAGTGCAGATACCACAAGTTGAAGTGAGGATCAAGAAATATGAGTTTCCTGAAAAGGAGACCTCACCGGGAGCCCGGGCCAGGGAGAGCACAAATTAGGATGAATGGGTGGGCACCTACATATCCAAGAGCAGAATAAAAAATGAGACCGTGAGGCAATATCTGGTTAAAACAGCTGTATCTGGTTTACGTTGAACTCTTCAGCCCTGCCTCTTTTGTAAATATGTATTATCTTTCTTATAGCAGAATTACTTTGCTCCTTCTGTCCAAAGTTCTAGAAAATCAGATATCAAAGTTGCTAGGCTAGAGGGCCATAGGTTTTTTTCTTTAAGCCACCCTCAAGAAATCAGAATTACTAAATCTTAAAAGTTTCTGGAACTACTTTCCCAGAGTCAGCTCTAAGCTGGCTTGAATTCCAAAATAAAGAGACCCGATAAATCCCAATCTCAATTGCACCCTGACCCCTGTGTACAGGGTATCTTCAGGAATAGGGTGACAGCCAGAGTGGATTTTGAGCATCCAAAAAACTTGGCTCTTAGAAAATGGCTAATAAGATGTTCACTAAGGCCAGGTTTTTTTTTTTTAAGACTTAACTTACGAACTTAACAGTTCATGAACGATGCTGTGTCAGTTATCTGTTTCTGCATAGCATATTATTCCAATATTTAGCATTGATTATGTCTCTGTTTCTCTGTGTTATATATCTGGGCCTAGCTTTGCATTCCTCTGGCCCAGGATTTTTCTTGATGTTGCAAACAAAGAATTGGCAAGGGCTTCAGTTGTCTCCAGGCTTTACAGGGGGATGGTCCACTTCCAATGTCACTAGCCTAACTGTCAGCAAGTGTGGGTCCTCAGTCTCTACTGGCTGGGGACACAGGTTCCTTGTTAAGTTGGCCTCTCCAATGGTAGCTCACAATATAGATGGCACCCAGCTCCCTTGTGAGGAAAGATTCTCTTGCCACTTCAAAAGCATTAAAATAATATGAATATAGAAAAAATTAGGTGCAGATGCCACAAGGTGAAACGAGGATCGAGAGACGTTAATTCACCAATTCTGAGCCTTCCCTGGAAGCCCAGTTCAGCTCAAGAGCAAATTTACATAAACTCTTGTCACTTCAATGGTAGCCGAGGGCTTGGCACCATTCTACTGCTTGAGAGTTTGAGAGAATGCAGAACGTCAGCTTCCAAGCCCTCAGATGAACAGAATCAGAACCTGCATTGCACACAGCCCAGGGTTCTTACTGGGCAGGTCCAAGTTTGAGTAACTGTATCTGTCGATCTTCACTTATAGAATCTCTAAAGGAAACTAATTTTAAATTAATAATTGCACATTGCAGTTTCTATCTGGGGGCATAAGGTGATAAATAAGCTAATGAGATTCTGTTTTTGATGTTCTTCAGGAAATATAGGTATGAGCAGCCTAACCCATGTCTAAAAATACATCCAGTGACTGTTTAATGGCTTAAAGATGACGTCTGAACTTTTGTTGGCTATCAGACATAACAATGACCACATGGATGTCTCCTATTCCCGTGTACCATTTATATGGAAAACAAGATCATTTGAACCCATGAAAACCCCCAAGCCCATCACCCCAGGATCTTCCATTCCTGGAGATTATCAGAGTTTTCATTACAGGTTAAATTCTTGGTGACTTTTTCACGTGGAAACTATTCTGTTACCTCCCTTGCCTTTCCTCTTGCTGAGAGCAAATGGAGTGTATACGGGGGCTTCCTACAGCTGCTTTGGATTTTGTTACATTTTCCAGGTTTGAAAAAAAAAAAAAAGTGCTGACAGAACGTGGCTTCATCTACAACGTTCAACTGATTTTAAGAGTATAAATAGAAATATGTTTCCTGATTGTATGTACCAGTGAAATAAAAATATTATCCCTACATGCAAAGACCCACTGGCCACCTTATTTTTAGAAACTGGGCACTAAAGATAAACAGAAAAATATGTTGGAGGAAAGGTCATTATGAGATAAGGATTGCAAATATGGCGAGACAAAAAGGAAAAAAAAAGGTACACTTTTGGTTTGTGCTATTTTCAATGAAAGATATTTGCTTCTTAAATGGAAAAATAAAACTTTCCATTTGCATCTGGGCAGAAAGTCAGAATCAAATAGATATAATTGGAGAAGCTTACTAAATGATGGACTTACATTACATTTTCCCCCAACTGGTCCTTTTTGTTTTATTTTACATAATGGAGCAAAATCCTCTTAAATAAATATATTTGAAAACAAAATGCTCAAGAGTCACATTTTATTGTAACAAGATGGAGCAAGTGAAAACTTAAATCTGAGCTGCTGAGAAGTGAACAGCCTGTACTTGGGCTGCACTTAGGAGGGAGGGCATATCTTCTGGTTTGGTTTTTCAAGGATGAGTAATAAAATCATGAACAATTTTGTACTCTCCCCATTGGTAAAAATTCTCAAGGTGTCTGTCAACTTGAGTAGACTGAATGACCAAAGGTACAGTGTGAAGGGACTGGAGGACAATATAGGTTGGTGTTTTAGGGAGAAGGGGCTGATGGGGAGCTCATGAACTCAGGAAAAGGTAGATGAGATGGGGCTAAAGGGTTCTTGCAGAGATTGATCCTAGTAGCAGCAGTGAGGCAAGGTACCCCAAGGCCCAAGCTTCAGAGGACAAAGAGGTCAAATTATGATCCAGTGAGTCACATCAGAAAGTCCACTCAGAATGATAAAGACAATTTGTGGGCAGTCTAAGTGCGTGAAACGTGGAGGTATGGGAAATCTGAAATTTATTTTTTTATCCCTTTTAAGGGAATTGACAAATCCAAGTCCAGTAATAGGACCCCCAATTATAAGACCTAAGGAGTAAAACAAGATCTTCATTTGTAGGGAAAATGGGATTTGCTTAGAACTGACTCGAGGATAAAAATTAGTATCAGAGCCTGGAATAGGAAAAGCCTAAGGAATTTTGTGAGTTGGAGAGAAGGTAGAACTTCCAAACAGACCCAAATCATCCCTTTGGAACACTGGAGACATGTTTACTTGATAAAGGAGACTCAGAGAAGAAAGTGGGAGAAGGAACCCAGTATAGAGGTCTAGACTTTTGTGGTCCACCAGATTCTGGATGTGAGAACATTGGTTTGTTTTTGATACTCTCATCCATCTCCCTAGAGAAAAGTGGGTGCTGTTGGCCAAGTTGATGAAGTGATTTCAGAGGCCGGGCCAACTTGTGAGCTGCTCTGGATCCATCCAGACCTGTGAGGGGCAACAGGAAGGAAAATCAAGATGGTGCTGACATCATTTCGCATCACTTTGGTCACTCTCCTCTAGATACTAGCTTCCAGTCATGCAGGGGACCCTGGGCCAGGACAATTAGTTGGGGGCATACTTTCAGGTTTCTGTTGTTTCCTTTTATGTGGTTTCTTATGAGCAAGGGAGAAAGGACTGATCCTCATTGCCCTGTAATCAAGAAGACGCCCTTATTAGATCCCATTCCGGTAAATAGGAGTGGTATCTAATTTCCTTTGGAAGCAAGGCAGCAGAGGAGAAAGGATATACCACCATGAAAGGCAATCTCGCCTGGAACCAATGTATTTGAGTATTGAACTTTGGGTCACGCTGAGTTTTTCCCAGCAATGATATTCGAATACATAATTACTCGGCTCTTCATGTGGTATTGGTAGTGCAAAGAGCAAGTGTGTGCTTTGTATTTATTTTCCAGATTTCTCCTTCATTGTTCCCCAAACAAAATGACAGGGCAAGTTTTATTCCACCACGTCGAAAGATAGCTGCTCTTGGCTTTAAATGTCTTTTCTTTTATCCCTTTCTCATCCTCTCTTCTTATGGTTGGTTCCTAGGTACCCCCTCATGCCATCTTATTTCAACATTAACACACTTACCATCAGGGGGCATAGCCTAAATATTTAACAACCAGTGTGTTGCTCAGGTACCCATTAATATGAATGGATAATGGCCATAGTCTCTGAGCAGAAATAGGGGGTTTCTGTTCTTTCCAAAGGTAACAATTTAGACGTGGGATCTTGGCAAGATCAGGGAATTCCAGAGGATATTATGTGGTGGGGGGATTGAGGGAAGCAGCTATTTTACCAAGTGGAATAGAAACATTCATATACATACTCATACCCCAGTGCCTGCAAGCTGATTGTCAGGGCTGACATTTGATTGTGCGATGCTGTTCAGATAGCAGTAATTTCTATTAAAAAAACAAAGCAGAATAAACGAATGGAAGGAGAAGAGGCTTGAGGTGAGATATGGGATTCGGGATCCAGCCAGGCTTCTCTAAGGAGCTGACACTTGAGCAGAGATCTGAATGGGGTGGGCAGCAGATGGTCTGTGGAAGACCTGGGGGAGGAGACCCAGGCAGAGGGTACATTATATACAAAGTTCTCATGGTAGGAAAGAATGGGACATGCCCAATGAACAGAGAGAAATTCCGACTAGAACCTATGAATGGAGGGGAAGTATTCGAGGAAGAGAGGTCAGGAGGGGAGATTTTAATCTGAGAATGATAGGAAGCCACTGGACACTAAGATCTAAATTATGTGTTAAGAATATCACTCTGGCTGACGTTTTGAGAAGCTATTTGGGGAAATAAGAGGAGAAAGATGGCGGACAATTTGGTGGTTTGTTTTGTTCTGGTTTTGGTGCCGCTTTTTGAGATCAGGTGAGAGGTCATTAGGTGAGGTTATTGGGGTCTAGAATACTTGTATTTTTTTTTTTTTACAATTTATAACATCCAAGTTTGGCCCCAGTTTTCCAGAGATCTCAGTGCCATGGTCAATGGTGGCTACATATAAATTCAGGGAATATTACTAAAATTGCTTATTTTTCACTGTCTTAGTCTGTTCTGTGCTGGTATAACAGAATACTAGAGGTTGGGCAATTTATGAAGAAGAGAAATTTATTTTTCATAATTCTAGAGACTGCAGAGTCCAAGATCAAGATACTGACTTTGGTCTGCTGAGGTCCTTATTGTCCTCACATGACAGAAGCCAAAAAAGTCGGAAAGAACAAACTCTGTGTTCTTACAGGGCAGAAGAAAAGAAAAATCCACTCCTGAAATTCCTTGCGATAGTGGCATTTGTCCATTCATGAACCCAGAGCCCTGGACACCAAATACCTCCCAAGAGGGACCACTGCAGCACGAGGGCTCAAGTTTCCAACACATGAATTTGGGGTTCCCTTTCAAATCGTCTTATTTGCTCAGTTCTCACTTCTTTCCCAATCACGTGGAACCTTGGATCTAGGGAAATTCTAACATTCATACTTGACAACCCAATTCAAAGAATATGGAAATGGCATGGTATTTTAAAAGACAAGCTCAGTTCTCTTATCATTTGGGCTCAAAAGTGACACCTTCATCTATTTTTAAGAAAATTGGAAATCATTGATGAGAATATTTTAGAACAAAGTACCGATGGAGCCACCCGAAGACAGAGAGGAGGGAGAGGAGACAGTTATCCCAAGTTTGCAGATCAGATACTAAGATGGGGATCCTGCTTTTCTGAGGGTTGAGTTCATTTTTTATAATTATCAACACACATTAATTGCACAAATTAATGGGGTTCACTGTGACATTTCCATCCAAACATAGGTCCCGTGTTGATCATGTTCCTCCACCTTCATTTTATCCTCTTCCTCGTCCCTATTTCTTTTCTCCCCACCCTCATTTCCAGTCCCTAAAATTCCTTCTCCTACTTTCAATGCATCTTTTTCTTTCTTTTTTTTTTAAACTTTTATATATGAGAGAAAATCTGTGATACATGATTTTCTGTGTCTGGCTTATTTCGCTTGATGTGATGCCCTCCAATTCCATCTTTTTTTTTTTTTTTTTTTTTTTTTGGCACATAACAGAATTTCGTTCTTCTTTATGGCTCAGTAGCACTCCATTGTGTATACAGATGAGATTTTCTTTATCCTTTCATCCATTGACAGGCACCTAAGCTGATTCAATATCTTAACTATTGTGACTAACGTTGGGATGTACCTGGGTGTGCATGTATCTCTTTCGTGGTTGAATTAATTTCCTTTGGACATGTTAGATTGTGATGCCTGTCTCCCTGGGGGTCCACTGTTTTTTTCACGTTGTGGGATCCTTCATTTGTCAAAATGGGATGAACTGTGATATTCTCTCTGTTTCTCTCATAGGCCATTTTTTTTCTCATAATGATTAATATCTCAAACATCTTATAGGCCCTACCTAATCACAGGTCATTTGATGGCTGCTCACATGCCACATACTCCATTCAGGTTTGTTTGTCCTGAGCAGTGCTTTTGAAATGTTGAATAGGTTGCTGTACTAATTTTGTACCAGGGCATAACAACTCATTATGTAGTCAGCAGCTTAAAATATGGCACACCTATTATCTCAGAGTTTCCATGGCTCGGGAGACTGGGTGTGGCTTAGCAGGGTCTCCTGAGGGTCTCTCCAGGATGTACTCAGTGGAGAAGGAAACTTGTAAGCACATCGAGGTTGCTGGGAGAATTAATCTCTTTCCAGCTCTCAGCTCTATGCTGGCTGGAGGCTGCAGGCTGCTCTCAGGTCCTAGAGGCCCTGTTCCTTCCCCATGGGCTTCTTCTGTAGCTCTGCTCATTTCCTCTCACTGGAGGGAGAGCCCAACTTCTCTTCAAAGCATTGCAAGTCATAGTAGTGTTTTCTAAAATTATTTCATCACAACCATTTTGCCAATTTTTATGTCAATTTTTGTCAATTCTGCCTATGTTTTTCAGAAGGTAGAATAGTATCTGAGTTGGAGTATTAGAGAAGATCATTAATTTACCTCATTTACAGAGAAAACCGAAGTCTCTCCAAGGGACTTGACCAGGCTCACCCAAGTGGTTAGAACCCCACACAGGTGATTCTTCCTACTCAAGCACTATAGGAGAACAAAAGAGGAATTTTCCACTTTACAAACCTGAAGAGTATCTGGAAATGCATTTTATTAGGTATTACCTATCTTCTCCAGGAAAAGATTTTTCAAATATTAGGAGCCATCATGGAAACTGTGCACCTTGAGGCCTGTCCTGCAAAAGATCTGGTCCAGTTGAAGAGTTGCCAATCTAGGCTAATGAGTTGTGTTTATTAACAGGGTCACCACCTACCAATGGCATATGGGAAAATATGCACCTTTCAGATGTAGTGAAGATCAAGTGTAGTTACTCAGCAGCTGAACCTGCACTTCTCATGGGGTTGCAGAACCAGGAGACCATGTTCAAATTCCACCTTGCCATTTCTTAACTGTGTGGCTGGATTTGGGCAAGTTGTTTAAACTCTTCATGCCTCTGTTTCCTAATTTGCAGAATGATACTAGACAGAATTCTTTTTATATCATTACATGAGTTAATACAAATGACATACTTAGAATGATTCCTGGATGAATAATACACCCCTACTATTACCATTATTACTTTTACTCCTGTTCCTATGAAGATGCCTGTGGTTGAGATGTGGTTCTATGGGTCTCAAACATGCATTCTCAGTTTGGGCCCCATTACTCCCAAGAGGGAGAATATTTGGATGTTTAGGGGCTAAAAATCTTACTCTTTTAGTACACAGATACACATAAAGTACATAAGCAAAAATGTGGTATATCCATGTTACAATTTCATTAGGGATTAATTAGTTTAAAAAAATGTTTAAAAAGGGTCCTAGGGAGGATGATAATGGTGTATAAAAACATGGTGGAGAAACACCATCTTGGAAGAATAAGATCAGACTGGCTACATAATTGGCTGGGCCAATTATGAGACCCCTTCTTTAAATATGATTAAGACTTTCAAGATGGTGACAGCTGAGCATGAAACCAAGCACAGAGTCTGCTATGATCTGATCTGATCTGATCTGAAGGGTCCCCAAAGGCTTATGGGTTGAAGGCTTAGTCCTTAGCTGATGATATGTCTGTTTGGGAAGTAGAGGCCTAGTTGGGCCTAGTTGGGGATATACACTTGAAGAAGATATCAGGATCCTCTCTCTTCTTGCTTCTCAGGTGCCATGAGATCAGCAGCTTTGCTCTGCCATGTGCTCCCACCATGATGTTCTAAACCAATGGAGCCATGGACCAAAACCTCTGAAACTGTGAGCTCAAATAAATCTTTCCTTCTTTTAAGTTGATTTTCTCAGGTATTTTGTCACAGTGGTGGAATGCTGACCCACACAAGACCCTTTGAAGCTCAAGGGCCCTGTGATACTGCCAGCTTGTACAGTGAGCAAGGCAGCCCCAAGGAGGAGCATCGGCTGGAGGCTTCTACGAAAGTATAGGCCAGTTACATGACAACTCTTTTTACATGTCCTCTTCTTACCTCCTGCACCCAGCACAGCATATTTAGGATGATTGTCAATAGAGTGGAATGGAGATGGTAGAATATATTTGCTGAGCTTTGCTCATTCTTCATGGGTTAGAAACAAACTCTGCTAATATCTAGGTAAAAATAAAAAAAAAGAGTTGTTCAGTAGTTCTAATCCCTCTGAAATTCTGTCCTTTTGCCTATTCTTTTGGCCTCTGTTTTATTCTTCTCAAAACAGGCAAAAAAAAAAAAAAAAAAGGTTTTTTTTTTTTTTTTTTCATTTTAGGTACTTGAAGATGAAAGTGAGTGGAAAGAAAAAAATATGTTTCTAGAGGAAGGTGAAGACGTCAGCTCCTTCCGTATCTGCACCATCCAGAGTTTCTGGTGCTGCCCAGCTCTGGAGATTTGTAAGAGGAAATGACCTAAGTTTACTACAGGGCTTACGCAGAGGCCTGCTCAGCACTGCCCTGTGGTACCAATTGCTAATTCTCTTCCCCTCTGATGCCAGGTCCTAAAAATAGCTCAGTGGGAACAACCCTGCAGCCTCTCCCTCACGGCCTGCAAATCAAAGCCACACTTAGGTCAAAGGGTGGGAAATGTGGCCGCAAAGCGGTTCAAAGGCTTCTGATGCCCAGGGTAGACCTTCCTTTGCCCTCAGAGGGTGGTATGGAGCCACAGGCTGGCTTCACTCTGGAGACCTCAATCTGCCTCAGTCCTTGAACCTGCAGGGGAGAAGCAGCTCCCATCTGGGGGTCTTTGACTCCCCGAGATTCCAGACGGGGATGAACGCTGTCCACGCTACACTTGCTAGACATCTGACCAAAGGCAGCCCTGCCATGCTGGGGAGGCCTCATTTTCAAGGAAAATCACTCTCAAGAGTTCCTCTTTTATTTCATAAGGCCATGGACAATTTTTTATTTTTCCTCCATTCTGATGGGGACACTTGAAAGTAGCAACTAGCACCATGGTGATGTCACTTGAGAGCTTATAGGAAAAGAATATGAAATAGTCCTTGTTCTGTAACCATAGATGTGTTGTTGTTGTTGTTGTTTGGTGGTAGGGAGCTGGTGGGCATGAATTGAGGGAAGTGTCAGAGTAAAATGAGAAGTATGTTTTGGGAGTAGCATAGCAAAGGCCCTATGTCTTAGTCTGTTTGAGCTGCTATGACAAAAACATCATAGCACGGAGGGTTTAAAAACAGCATGAATTCATTTCTCATCATTCTAGACAGTGGGAAGTCCCAATAGAGGTACAAGCAAATTCAGTGTCAGGGGAGGGTCTGTTTCCCGATAGATGGATCTTTCCTCACCGTGTCCTTATAGTGCAGAAGAAGCAAGGGAATTTCTGGGCCTCTTTGTATAAAGGCACTAGTCCCATTTATGAGCACTCTTCCCCATGACCTGATCACCTCTGAATGGCTCCCACCTCCAAATGCTATCCCTTTGGGGAGGTAGGATTTCCACATGTGAACTTGTGGGGAAGACACACAATTAGATCACAACACCTAATAACAGGGACTATCAAACTGTAGTACCATGGCCAAATACATCCCCCACCTGTGTTTGGAAATGTTATTTTATTGGGATTTTATTTATCATGCCTATTTACTTATGTGCTTTCTGTGGCTGCTTTCATGTGCCAAGGCAGAGCTGGGTGGTCATGACAGAGGCCATGTAGCCCACAAAGCCTAAAATACCTGGCACTTTATAGAACAAGTGTTCCCTGCTCCGTAGCAATGACCACACTTTTAGTGCTATCTCCACTGCATGTTATATGTCTTCCCTCATTCGCGTCTCTCAACAGTAGCTGGACATGGATGCTGCTCTCTCCACCTAATAGAGGTTAGGAAAAGTCAGGGCTGGGGTGTGAGTAGGTGTCTTTCTGGCTTCATGGTCTTCTTTTTAGCACACACATTGCTTTCTGGCTAAATCACGGTTGGCTTGTTAGTTTGAATCACCCTTTGCAAAATCAAATGTCCTCTGGGACCAGGTAAGTAAGATCTGAAAGCCACTGCCCTGAGCAGAGGGAGTGGTTTGCACTGTGGTTGAACTGGAAGGTACAACCCCTGCCTAAAGGCATTCAAATGTGAATTGTTTCCAGAAAAAGATTCAAGAGCCAAGCAAAACATGGAGCAGGACTCATTAGGCTAGCAGGTCATTTGCTTGGTGACCCCTGGTCAGAGCCTGATCAGCTTGGGTGAGAGGAGTGAAGAAATGTGCAGAATGGAAACCGCAGAGTCTGTTGGTTTCCCCGCCTGTCCACGTTCCCTTCTTGGGAACACTGGTGATGACTCTGTGGAGAAATCCCGGGCCTCTGGGCCAGATGGGCCTGGGTTTTCATCCTCACTTAGCCATCGACTCAGGAAGCAACTTTTATGAGCACATAAATTCAACTCTGTGAGCTTCAGAATCTTCATCCTTAAAACTGAGACTTATTTATTTCACATTATTTGTCCAAGATATGCCTTGGGTGCTATGTTCATCTCGGCTCATCTCAGGAAATGGTACCTCTTTGGTTCTGCTCCCTTGGGACCAAACATTAGTGCTGGGCCTTGCTTCCTCTCTTCCTATTACGCCCTGTGACCCATAAGACAGCATAACCCATTGGTTCTGTATTCCATGAATATGCAGAATCTGTCACTGACACCAAGGTTCAAGACGCCATCTCACCTGGATGGCTGCAATGGTCTTCCAACAGTGGCTGTCTTTCCCTGGCCCTTGAGTCTGTTCTCAGACAGGCAGCCAGAGAGACCCTATTAAATATCTCCCTGGGTTTTCCTCTTAGAGTCAAAGTTCTTACAATGGCCTTCAGGATGCCAGTGACCTCCCTGCATGCCACCCACAACCCTTTCTCTATATCTTCTCCACTTCATCTCAGTGTTCAGACGACCTCATGCTCCTGCGGCCACAGGGTGGGCTGTGTGTCTCTCAGGCACAGCAGGCTCGCTCCTGCTTCATGGCCTTTGTGTCTGTTTCTTCCACCTGGAGCAGGGTTCACCCTGATACCCACGGGACAGCCTCTTCATACCTTCAACTATTATTCCATCTTTGAGTCACCAGAAAATTCAAGTTGCATGCCCACTCCCTGTGTCTTCCTGCCTAATACATAACATCACCATGTATTTTATGATTTACTTATTTACAATGTTTATTGAGCCTTTCACAACAGATGAAGAGTCAATTTGTCCCCTCATGTAGCTGTTGCAGCTCCCATAAAGTCCCCAACCTATGTGACATATCCAACATTTATTGATTCCTTCTCTTTCCCACCATGAATACATTTTCTCCACCTCAACCATCTTATTTAATTTGATATAATTCTGATATAATTGAATAAGAATTATTTCAATTTCAAAGACCTGTGACCAGTGACAGGAAGTCAGTGCCCAGCATCATTCCAGTGATTATGGCAGTGGGGTCCCTAGACGAATGTGATAGCTTCGCCTGGCAACTTGGTAGAAGTGCAAATTTTTGAACCCCACTCCTAATCCACTGAATCAGAAATACTGGGGAAGGTTCTAGCAATGTTTTAACAGGCCCAAGAAGTGATTCTGATACCATCTCAAATTCAAGAACCACTGCCTTATTTCAGCTGGTTTATAAAACAGTTCTAGACCAAAGAGTGTCAAGGGAGAACCAGGCTCTGTGTCCTTGGATTCTACTTCCTGAGATTCAACTAAATGCAAATTTAAAATATTCAGAAAACAAAAATTGCCTCTGAACTGAAAAACAGAGGTGTTTTTCATACAATTATTTCTTATATAATACATGCAACAGCAGTTATATAGTATTTACAGTATATAGCTATTTTTTAAAGAGAGAGAGAGAGAAGAGAAAGAGAGAGAATTTTTTAATATTTATTTTTCAGTTTTCGGTGGGTACAACATCTTTATTTTATTTTTATGTGGTGCTGAGGATCGAACCCAACGCCCTGCGCATGCCAGGCAAGCGCGTTACCGCTTGTGCCACATCCCCAGCCCTTATCCTAGCTATTATAAACAAACTAAAGATGATTTCAGGTACTGGGTAGCGTTGCATAGGTGAGATGCAAACACTGTGCCATTTGTTTTATACGAGGAACTAGGGCATCCTTAGACTTTCATATTCACAGTGTATCCTGGAAGGAATTCCCTGCATGAACTGAGAGACCACTAATGAAACAGAGCTGTGGAATGGAATTCAGAACACCTACTTACACTTGGATGATCTTTAATGTATCACTTCTCTCACCTAGGACTTGGAAGTTTTTAGATCCATGGGTGCAGAGAAAGATGCTCCTGAATACCCTTCCCCATATTGAATGTCCAGTGAGTCCATTTCTTTCTTTGGATTCTAGGGCTGTCTTTCCACATTTTATCTCAGTGCCTCCTTCTCTCTTTGCTTTATGTTTATATTTGCACTGTAAAGTACTTATCCTGTGCAGCCTGTGTAATTATACCATCTTGGGGATACAGACACTGAGGCACAGCTATATCAAATAACCTGCTCAAGTTTTCCTGGAGGAAACTGGCAAAACTTAGATACTGATAAAACAAGTAATTCAATATGTGAAGCCTTTGCTATGGATATTTGCTCTTAAAGAGGGGCCCTTTGGTGCAAGAGAGTAGTCTTGACTTCTAGTTGTAGATTTGCAATGAAGTTTGGACAAAGAACTCTTTCCTAGCACCATTCGATGTACACATTTGAGTTGTTTCTATTCTGTGAAGAGATAGAAGCAATCCTCAGATTAGGGACCTGGCTTCCTACATGGGTGCTGACCTGCCCTCGATATCATCCTGGGCAGCTAGGTCAGGATACGGAAGGAACAGAGGATTTTCAGCTCAGAGTTGGACGCAGGACTCAGAGCTGACATAATTCATTAGAACCACTATGGTAGCTAGAAAGAGAGAAATATATCTGGAAACCGCCCCAACTCGCAAACACCTAAGACTGTCTTGACTGTCCCTCCTAGAGTAGCTAATGGAGCTGAAAGCAGGCTCGATTTCCATCCTGATTTTCTCCACAGTTAACATGCATCCAAGGTTTGCATGTACTTTTATCAGACACATACTCGGTTGACATGCGATATGGAAAATCTCTTGTTCGCATTTGTTTATTTGATGCATCAACTGACAGAATGCGGTTACTTTTGTAGTCTCTGAGGAGCTGAAAAAAATCTCAGCAATCTGACTTTATGAAGTTAGGTTTTCCATCACTGAGAACTATCTTCATGTTAAAGGTTTGTTTACAAGGAATTGCTGTTTCCACTTGCTGGAGCAGCTCTTAAAAATTAAAGAAAAAAAAAAAGAAAAGAAAAAAAAGTTGTTTTTTCCAACCACTAAGTGGATCTAAATATTAAGTGTTTCTGAAGTTGGTTTTCCAGCTCCTGGGCTGCTATTAACTTCTACTGGGATGAAACAGAAGGTCACTGCCGTCTCTTAGCCCCCGTAATGCAAGAGCATAATATTTTGGAGAATTTTTTTTTAAATGGCTCATTGTGCAATATTTATATTTCATTCACATCGGGCAGGACAGTGTTGACACAGAGATCCGTTGTTGTTGTTGGCTACTCCCTTCCTGCTTCCATCCCACAAAGCCCAGCTCCCCACTCCCACTGCTCCAAGAAGAGGCCAACCTGATAAATCCTCTGTCTCAGACCGGGCTGAGCACATCGGGAACCTCCCCTTCCTAGGAGAAGTGCAGACAGAGGGGCGCTGAGAGATGCTTTCACAGGAGGAAAAAAAAGTTCCTGAGAAACTTAATTCGATGTGTCTCTTCCTTTCTCCCAGAAGGAGGGAAAAATGAAGTGTGCCGTGGTTTCGTATAAAAATCAACAGTTCATACTTCCTTGTGATGGCCGTCATTGGAGGCACAAGGAATTTCTGGATGTACCTTGGGAAGAACAGGAACCACTGTGGATGAGGGGGTGTTCACAGAACAGAGTTCCAGTCTCCTTGGGGCTTCTCTTAAACTCTGTTATTTAAATGAATACTAAGGACAGATCCCCAGCAGCGATCAAGGGAACTTGTGTGTCACCTTCTCCCTAGGCCGAAACACACCTGCGTGGGTAAATGCTCTTCCCTTTGGTCAGCGCTCAGCAGCGCTCTTTCCCAAATCCACAGCCAGCTCCTGTTGGCAAAAGTCACAGTGTTGTTCACTCCATCAGAGATATTCCCTTATCATTATCAATGAAAAATAAATATCTTAAGTGACTGTTAACCATGTTATCTTGATTTTTCATATTTTGATGATCTCTGGGCAGCTGGAAATTCAGGAGATGGGGTGGGGACAACCAACGAATGCCTCCCGTCAGATGCTCTGGAACCAGGATGAATCCTGGAGTAGAGAATAAAGTAGGAAATAATCATCTATGTGTGGCTCTCATAAGACTACTCTGAATTTTCATGACTTCTTTCTCCTCTGTCTTTTTTTTTTTTTTTTAATTTTCAAACTGGATGCAAAGCAACAAAAACAACCCAAGTTCAGGGCTGATATTGGGTTGTTCCGATGGTAGGAAGTAACCTTACCAATATGGTGCCAACTCCAATCTGCGTAGGCTTGTTGTTCTCTGGCTCAACTGAATCGTCACAATTTAGAAATGAAGATATGGAGTTCTGTGGATTTCTGAGTCCCTGGCAAACCCACCTTCCTTCTCTCCATAGCCTGCATAGTCCTTCTTCAGCCTTTGTCCCAGGAGGGGTATAAATTTAGAAGAGAAACCTGTAGGTAATTAGCAGTCCGGCGTGTCTGTCATTCCTTTGATAAAATGTGTTGGGTGTGGTTTCTTGACATGAAGTTGATAAAATGCATTGGGTGGTGTTTCATTTCATTTGACTTTCCATTAGTTTTTTTTTTTTCTTTTCTTTTCTTTTTTTTTTTTTTCCCAATGAAACCGTCTTAATGGCCAGCTTCTGTTTTCAATCATGGGGGACATTTCTATGGAATTATTTTTACATTTTCCAATAAGAAACATATTCTGATCCTTTAAAGGTTAGAAGAAAAGTATGGAAGGATGGGCGATACTCAGAAGACACGCTCCGCTGCTGGCTTAAATTAGCAAGTGTGTGCGTGTGTATCTGTGCACACATACATGTGTATGTGCATGCCTTTGGGTATACATGTGTGTGTGCATGCATGTATGCATGTGTGTGCGTGCATCTTCCTAGGCTATGATTATCTTCCTGACTTGGGGATAGAGATCCTGACCTCCTCCTCCTCCTCTTCCTCCTCCTCCTTTTCATTATGCAGGTTTAATGATGTATGATTGGAGAAAGAGGATTATCACTTCATTCATCTGCTTGGCTCCAATTCTTTACAGGTTAAAATGAAGAAAACTCCATGGGGCTTTGAGCAGTGAATTGCAGCTTGCATAAAAATGTAACTTAATGAGATTAGGTTTTATATAGGACTGAGCAAACGAGAGTGAAAATAAAAGGAGCACTGGAGTGGTTCCCAGCTCACAGCTCTGAAAAAGCAGAGTCATCTGCATAAGTCTACCCAGCTCTTTAATCCACAGAAGCCTCCGAAAGTGCATGTGTGCAGTGGCTACTGAGTAAGAACCATGAGGATTCCCTGGAGAGGAGCCCCTCTGCCCACCTGCAGAGCCCAGACCTGCTCTGCAGAGGAGCTCACACTGGTCAGCCATCTCTGGTTCTGGGCAGTGTAGGGTGGTGAGTACACAGCTGCTGGTCTACATTAGTGTGTCCACGCACCTTTTCTTGGACATGAGATTCTGTTCCTGCTCTGAGCTCTCTTCCCCTCCTTTATCCTATCTGATCAAGACCCAAGATCTTAGCCTGTGCCTTGAATAGTCGAATTCTCACTCTGGACCGCTTAGGTAACTGAACGTTTTCTCCCACTCTCAGCCAAACTTAAGATGCTGAGTGTCATCCTTGAGCAATCTACATCGATTCTGATTCTTGGTCATGCTTTCCGTCTAGCTGACCCTGCAGGACACAATGCCTTTCGAGTGGGTATAGGGCCACATGTGGTGTGGCACAGACTTGCGGGTTCACCTGCCCTTTCTTAGGCTCCCCACCCTCTGTGAAACCCCATCCCTTCACCTGGAATGTTACAAACACAGGAAAGAAATGGCTTGTCATGAAAAATCAGGCCATTCCTGTTCTTCCCAGGACTGGAACAAGGGATTTGATATGATCTTCTCTGGCTGTGAAAGTCCATTTCCTTGAATAGAGACTCCTCTTTCTGTTGGATTCCACTGTCTACTTTTGCTATTGTTGCCACCCAGGCAAAAAGAAGATGTGCACCTGCAGGTGCTGATCCCAAGCACAGAGGCCCAGGGTGACAGACACCTTTAGTTAGTCTTTACCTTGTCTTTACCTTGAATTTTGCTCCAAGTCCCAGTGGTTAAGTCATTGTGTCGGAATCCAAACTTAGTCATCCCAATCCCCTCTGCTCTCTGCATCTTCTACCTGTCTGTTCTGATTTCCAGCTTCCTTGCCTACTAGTTATCTCTTTCCATTCTACTTACTCTTCCTCCTTCATGCTTCAATTTCCTCATCTGTGGAATGGGGGAGATCATAGTAGTACCTGTCTTATAGGGATGTTCAGTGAGTTAAATTAATTAATAGCTATTGAGTACTCAAGGCACTGCCTGGCACACAGTGAAGAACATACATATATTTGTTAAACATACGAACATCTTTCAAGGTGAGTTTTGTTTCATTTAGCAAACACATAGCATAGCGTCTTTCTTGTACAAAACAATCAACATGAAAATGAATGCTGGTTAGGTTATGGAAAGTGGTTACCATCTTACTGTGCTTTGGAGAGGAGAAATAAATTACATACCTTTGGACGTAGAACTTTCTTTTCTGAAAATACAAAGAACATTCAAGGATAGACTAGCAGTCCACCCACCATGATGTTGCATGCCCATATTTTTTTATATGAAAGACTGTTCAGGGTTAATAAGGACATCCAGTAGCTAAATAAGTCAATAGAATAGTAACACACATATGAGAATATTTCCATTCAGTGTATAAAAGGGCATGAAATTATTAGAGAAAATAGATATCAAGTTCTGGAGAACTGCAAGATTAAAAACTTTGTCCTTTTTGCTTTCAAAGTTTCTTTGTTTTCTGATAGTCTTGGTGGCTTGTTCAAAAACTGAGTATTTTCCATTTCTGCAGAACAAATGTAGTGACTTATAGCAATAAGCAACAAGATCTAGTTACCTATGAGTATACAATTTTCTGGAAGGATATATACCACAATGGTAGTAGTTGTCTCTTTTGCATTGATGAAAATATAAGCTCTTTTATTTTATTTTTGGATATTTTTACTTGGTGATTTTACTGTAATCATTATGTAATGTTTTGGCTTACACAAAATTAAAAAAGAAAGAGATGAGCATCGTGTCCTCTTCCCACCACTAGTCCTCCTAATTTCATCCCTCTGAAGGTGGCCACATTGGATGATTCTTGAGCACATAAAGATCCCGACACAATCTTCCTTTACACCACCCCCAGCCCCACACGTTAGTCTGGAGACATTTATATTTGCTGCCAAATATCTGCCCTAAATCATTCTGTATTGCTGACATTTCGTCAGATTAATAGATCCCAAGTGATGTGAATATGTTGATTTTATGGCCGACCTCCAGGAAAGTCTTTTCACAGATAAAAATGGATAAGATAAATTATGTTTCTCGAGATCCTGATGTTTTTATTTAAAGGTGTCTGTAGGTACTCAGCCTCTTATGAAGGGTGCCTTGAGATTGCTCTTTGGGAGCGCTGTACTGTATTTTTCATCTCTTGCTTTGAGAGCAGAGTCAGGGTTATCCCGAGGGTAGGTACTCTTGCCCCCGTCTTGTGGTTTGTGCATTCCTTGGCCCACCTGTGAATGTGAAGGGTTCTCTTTTAACTCGAGTTTCATTTGTCAGTCTAGGAAAATGCTTTTCTTTTTCCGAAGACCTGGATCGATGGGTTGGAAATATAATTTGATTCCTGTGTTTGTACTGGATCAGAGATCAGAAAGCGGTCTCGAGCTGCACCGGCTTCAGGACTTTTATTTAGTGGTGAAGTTTAGAAGTGCAGCAAAAGACAGGAAAATCAGACCTGTTTATATAGTCCTTTCTTTCTTGAGTATTTTAAGGAGGAAGAATGGTCCTCCAAACTTCCAGAGTTGGCAGCAATGTGCCAGTGTGCTGCCAATTCTTATTTCAGGATTCTTCTGTTAGTTGGAAGACATTAGAGACAGTCAGTAGATGGGGGTGAGCCACAGTGACATTTCTCATATCTTTGGGTATCTTTGTCAGACACAAGTCTAGTCCTGTGTTTTCATTATCACACTCGACCCTCTTTTTTTGCAGAGGATATTGATGTTGTGGAAGACTATCTCATGTCCTCCCACACATGGATGGCAACAGAGAGAGGTGGAGGTGAAGGCCAGCTCTGCTTTCTTACAGCAGCAGTCTCTACAATGCTGTGTGCTGAAATTTGAACCTGTGACTTATAGCATCTAGGTACATCATCCAATGTCTCAAAGTCTCCCCATTTCTCTGTAGATCATGGATGACAGTAGTATCTGGAGGGGAAAGATGAAGAAGATGGTGATCATGACAATACCCACCTTGGTGTTATTACTTTGATTGCAACATTTGGTGTGAATGAAGCCCTATACACATGATTTCTAGTGTGTTCCCCTTCCCCCTCTTCCTACTGGCCACATTTACTCCAGACAGGAGCAGCATTTTAGCATCAGTGATATGTTCCCTAATCTTCAAATTGGCATGAGAATATCCTCTCCCCGTCTCATCCTAACATGTGTGTTTATCCATCCATCAATCCATTCATCCCGGAATTCAAAGCACAAATCAGTCGCAAGTTTGCCTCTTTATTCTTAAACTTCTTTATGAATTTGGTAAAAAGGAAACACACTTTGATAACCATGGCTCAAAGAATACTTAGCAGAATCTGGAAGTATCTGTTTAACAAGATTGCTAAGTGGTCCTCATTCTGGGCCTCTGATGTATTGGTTGGCAGGGTGTAAATGCCTAGGATGTCACCAGCCCTAATTTCATTTTGCATCAAGAGGAAAGATATGTTTGTATCTCAGCTCTGGAAGTGGCTGAGTCTGAGTCTTTCCCATCCTATTTTTTTCTATGGAACCTTGAACCCAAACTTCAGAACAGTAGAACAGCTTTATAAGATACTCTTCAAGGATATTATTGTTTTAAAAAATTTATTATAGTTTGGTCCTAAAGCCTATGATTTGTTCTTTGTCTACCACTATGAGACCCTAGAGAGTCTCCAAGAGTCTTTCTCAGAGTGTGTGTGAGGGAGAGGGGAAGGGATAAGGTAGGACATGAGTTGGGGGAGGAGTCAGGTGGACATGGTCATTTGCACACATAGAATATTACTTGTGCAAGGATACTGAGAATGGGCAGTAGGGTACACGGAAATCTTGAACAGAAGTACCTCATTTGTTTTGCTGTTACTATGTGCCAGACCCAATGTTAGATGCCACCATTTGCTTTACATTATTTAATTTTCACTACCATGTGTAACTAGGGTACTCTCCCTATTTTTATTTGTAAATAGGTTCAGAGATAAAACAACTCTTCTAAATTCCAACTGAATCAAAGAGCACATTTAGAATATTCCTCTCTCAGTGGAACACTCAGGTAAAAACACATGGAAACAAATAAAATCATCATGAAGTATATAATTCCTGCCCCTTAAAGGCTATATGCACGCTAATCTAAAAAAAAAATTCACCAATAAAATGACTTGAAAAACAGACAGCATGTAGAACAAGTGAAATAGTAAAACTTTACCTGCTGAAAATAACTGGGGGAAAGGACAGCTTATACTATTATAGATAGGCTCTTTAATTTTTTTTTAAGTTCTTTAGAGTAACTGGAAGTAATATGTAAGTGCTTTTGAGTTCTGGGAACATCTTTCATAACTGCATATGAGATATTTTAAAATAAATCATTTATATGCAAATTGTAGGTGCTGAGAATTTCTGTATTTTCTTTGGTAGATTAAACTCTGGGAAATCATTTTAATAGTGTTACCTTTCTTCAAAGATTCTTCCTTTGTAGATAATAGAAAAGTTAATTCAAATGCATCCAGTCTCAGTTAAATTATCACAAAAATTCCAAATGAGTTGGGTCTGAATTAATATGATTTCATTGCAGTACAGAATGGGTAAATTTACACAAAGTTGGGACAGAATAAAGGAACAATCAGAATCAGATGCAATTAAGGCGGGAAATTCCATAAGTTAAAAATCCTTTGATTTTTTTTTTTCCCATGGGCAAATGGAAATTCTATCTGGTGATATTTGATGCTATGTCCTAATCTAAACAGGCTGTTAGTCTCCAAAGAGAGTAAGCATATATCAAGGTGATTGGAGTTTCTGCATTAAATTTCAGTTAGAACATAGACTTTGGAATCCAACAGACTGAGAAGCCAGCCAGGCTTTGCTCCTTAGGAATAGGCTTGGGTAGGATGCTTTACCTCTGTAAGATCTCATTAAATTCTCTGTAAAATGGTGGGGGGTGTAAGAGAGACAGAACAAACCTATGTAGAGTTGGTTCAATTTCTGGAATACAGAAGGGATATAAGAAGGTGGTTATTCTTATTATATTATTACTTTAATGCAATGTGAGGAAGAGCTAGCTCAATGGAACAATTTTGGATAAGGAATGTGCTCTCATTTTGTCGGCATTCTTTAATGGGTGATAGCCCAGTTTTGTTCTTTTCTTCTTAAAGAGCCTACCTAGGTTGGGGGAGGTGTGAGAAGATGGGAAGAGGTGATTTGGTGGGTTCTTGGAGGGGGAGATGCGTGCTGGGGTCACAGTAGAATGCAAGCACACCACTCTTGCTCTTCACGAAGAGACTGTGAAATTTGATGGAAAGAAATCCTGGAAAGAGCTTCATGGCTCAGTGAAGTCTGCTCAAGTACTAGAAAGAAAGGCCTTGCTAACATAAAAAGGACACATCTGCAGTACATTTTGGTTGCAGTAACAAAAACTGGACAAGTCCCTGGCCCATTCCATCAGTGAAATTTACTTTCCCCTTGTGGAAGTTGAACATTTTCCACCAGTTCCTGTTTGGTGTCTGAATGGGGCGGTAAGTAAGTTAAACCCTTCTGGCGTGTAAAACCCTCAGCAGCGTGGGGTGCAATTTCCACTTCCCCGCAAGCACTTGAGACATTTCTTCCGATGGTCATTTAAAGTCGTAATATGTTCATAGAATATCATTTTCTTTCATCTCCTCCAGCCCCATTTGGAAAGACTCATTTTGTACCATAACAAAACAGAAAAACCATCCAACCCAATGTAATTTTCCAGGTTCAACCAAAGGGAAAAAAAAAAAATATATATATATATGGGAATGAACATACAAAGCATATTTCTTCCTGGTATATTTGGAAATATTTATTGGGAGACATTTCTCCATTGTGTCTTGCTGCAGCTTTCAAAGGAAATTGGATGAAACGGCAAAGGAAGAAAATGCGGAAAACACATGAAGGCATATAATTCACAAGCGCACAGGCTACCTGTAGTTTCTAATATTTATTCCCGGTTGAATTTCATGCCTTTGGCTGCTTCCTCTATCACGAAGTGTTCCATTTCTGAAAGTAGAAAGCAGAGGAAGAAATATCTAAGCTATAAAATGTCAAATTGCTTTCCAAACTTGTTCCAATTTCCAACCACATCAAGAAGGGTGTCTGAAAAGACAATCAGCTTTTACACTAACCCAATACATATACAATTATTTATTTTTTAAAAAAATTTCCTTGGGAATGCATCATCAAAGGAACATGCAGGGTTATTCTGAGGCTATTTGCCTCCAATCCTTTAAAAACTAATTTTGTAGCTACAGTAGGATTGCTTTTTTTTCCCCTTTAAAAACTTTGTAAATCAAATAAGCCACAATTCAATTTATGCAGAAAAAAAATGCAGAGAGCTGGATGTATTTTATCCATTTTCTAGGAATGAGATACTGTTGCCCTCCCAAAGAGCAAATCAAAGAAAAATAATGAAAACCTTGTCCCCCCCCACCCCTTCTGATATACCATATGGGAAGAGGGCAAGACCATGATGAGATATGTTTCTTTGAGAAGTGTCATTAATGGGTCTTCAGAGGGGTCACCTGTCCACACAGTCACTTCCATTTCCTAAGATTAGAAGGACATGAACTAGTAGACAGTGTGTATCTTTTAGGATACAAAACAGAATTAACACATTATTTTTGTGCCTCAGGAAATCCCAAGAAGTCAAAAGACTTTTTTTTTCCCCTAGTGAATTACTAAATAATCAATATTTTTGATAAATTGGGTATAAATTTCAATTGTATATTGTAACTATATAAATTTCAATTTCAGTTGCATGAAATTTCTAAAGCTACAATACTAGTTAGAAACTAATAAGCTCACGTCCTGCGTTGGGATTAATCATGCATTTCTGGTCTTTATCTTCTCTATTAGATTGTTGGCTCTACTTTCTTTGCTTTAAATTTCTGCTACATCTTTTTCTCTTGTCTGCCTGTCTTTCCCTTCCCTCCCTCCTCCTTTTCTTCCTTACTCCTTCCTTTCTTTCTTCCTTCTTCTCTTCCTTCTTTTCTTTCTTTCTCACATTGTCAAAATGATAAGATGCATAATTCATGCATAATTTATCCTGATCTTTGTACTTTGTCAAACCACAGCACTGTGCTGCCATTTACCTTGCCTCTGTCCAGTGGGCTACTGTGCTCATTAATTCATTTATTTACTTTATAAAAATATTTTTTAAATCATCAATGGACCTTTATTTATTTATATATGGTGCTGAGAATCGAACCCAGTGCCTCGTACATGCTGGGCAAGCTCTCTACCACTGAGCCACAACCCCAGCCTAATTTAATTTTTATTGACATAATTCACATATGTTCTTAATTTACCTTCTTTGTGACAGTGCATTGATACTTACTATTTTTTGTCTCATTAATAGCCAAATAACCTTTCAAGAAAATTAAGAGAAAATGAAACCCTACTTTAAAAAAAAAAAATGTTTCTACCTCTTTAGTACTTGCATTATCCAGTGATCTACAGGTCTGGTCTTCCTTGAGCCTGAAGAAACTCCTTCAATGCTTTGCATGCTGCAGATCAACTGATGATGATACGTTCTCACAAACTTCATTTATGTGAAACATTCTCAGGTTTGAAGTCTCTCCTTGCTGGATCTAGAATTCCAGAGCTACCAAATTTTGTTGCGTTTCTCTCTTTTTTTTTTTTTCCTCCCAGCACTTTAAAATTGTTTTGCTATCTTCTGATACACCTTCTTCAAATGAAAAACAGTGTCATCATTGCTACAAGTTGCCCTGCAGATCAAACATTTGGCCCTTGTGGTTTTTGGGGGGATTGGCTTATTTCATGTAGAATGATATTCTCCATTCATTTACCAGCAAATGCCATAATTTCATTCTTCTTGATAGCTGAGTAATATTTCATTGTGTATATGTACCACATTTTATTTATCCATTCATCTGTTGAAGGGCACCTGGGTTGGTTCCTTAGCTTGGCTATTGTGAATTGAGCTGCTGTAAACATTGATGTGGCTATGTCTCTGTAGTAGGCTGACTTTAAGTCCTCTGGAAATAAATGGAGGAGTGGAATAACAAGGTCTCGTTGTGGTTTCATTCTGAATTTTCTAAGGAATCTCCATACTGCTTTCCATGGTAGCTGCACCAATTTTCAGTCTCACCAGCAATGTATGAGTGAAACTTTTTCCCCCACATCCTCAGTTTTGGGTCATTTGTAATGATTTGTCTTCAACTATGTTGATGCTTTCTTATTTATAGCACTCCTGCTAATAAGTCCATTCATATAAATGTATTTTTAAATTCTAGAAGTTCCATTTTGTTAATTTTTAGGGTTTTCATAACTTCCCTGAAATATTCCACCTCTTTATCTACTACATTGATCTTTCCTATAAATTCTTTTGTATCTTTAAAGTAGATTTTTTAAAAGGTTTCAATTCATTCATTTCAATAACTGGGTAGTACATATGATTCTTATTCTATTGGCTTTCTTTCTTTTTGGGGGGAGGCAGTGCTGAGTATTGAACTCGGGGGCACCTGACCACTGAGCAACATCCCTAGCCCCTGTTTTTTTTGTGTGTGTGTGGTGTGTGTTTTATTTAGAGACATGGTCTCGTTGAGTTGCTCAGCACCTCGTCTTTGCTGAGGTTGGCTTCAAACTCACAATCCTCCTGCCTCAGCCTCCCAAGCCTCTGGGATACTTGACTTTCTTTCTTAACTTAAACTTGAAGCTTCTGTTTTGTTGTTTCTCTGCGTGCATCATGAATTTTTTATTGACTGTGAAATATTCTATGGAAAAGAATGATGAAGACAAAAGAATCTTTTAAAAATTATTTGGAGATATAAATACTTTATTCCTCTTTGAGTGTGTGAGGGCCAGCCAGCCTCCGAAAGGTGAGCTGGAGGACATAGATTTTATTAGTTCAGTTTGTCTTCAATGAGCCCACCCCTCAACCTCCACCATTACTACACCCTTTGGGAGAGGCTTGGTGTAAACCTCACCTTTGGATTCAGTTTAGGCAGGACTTTGGAAACCAAGCCCTGTAGGAGTGTGCATGATCATTGTGATCTCTTCAACCTTCTGTCTACCCTCCATTAATGGTTTTTTTTACAAAATTTTTAGCTGGTATGGCAAGTATTCATAAGTCAAATATGGCATGATTAGTTTTTGTGTTTGGGGTTCTTTCAGATTGCATTCCCCCCTGACCCTCCCCACTACTGGCTCCCTCTGTCTGGTGAGGCTCAGTTGAGTCCTCTTCACCCTGTCTAAGGTAGACCTGTTTCTCCTGCTCAGCCAGAAGGCTCCTACAGGTATGGATGCTGCTATAGACTGTCACTCACTCGTGGAAGGGTCCTTTCTCTCTGCACTCAGTTCACCAAAGCTTCTGTTCTCCATCACCTTTCACTTAGCCATAGGCTCATTTGGTTTATTTGGGATTTTTATTGTTGTCAGCATAAAGATATTTCACACATTTCTTTAGTTTCCTACTACCTCATGCTCACGATGCTTCTAGACTATTTAGATATTAAAAACACATTTAAAAAAAAAGAAAGAAGCAACCACAGAAAAAAAAGTGGGATTACAAAGGTATAAATTCAGTATTTGATTTGTTAAGTGAGTCAGAATTTTTTTTTTAAAGGGGAGATTCAGAGAGATTTTAATGGAGAATTTGAGGTGCAAACTCAAATGGGCAAATAAATGAATAATTTGCTAGAGATGGTAGGATAATACACTCTCTATAAGGAGAGTGCAAGCAAAAATTATACAAATACTATATCCTACAGAGTGTATGGGAACACTGAATTATTCAAGCTTTGTTTTATCGAAGGTTGAGAAAAAATACCAGGAAAATAAAACATTTGAAAATATCCATATATTCTGTTTATCTCTTCTGTGCTGTCTAATGGAGCATAAAGTCGCTAAAATGTTTTTCAAACCGTCAGATTTTTAGTGTTTTAAGTAACTCCAAAAGTAGAGATTGACCATAACAAACAAATAAATAAACAAAAAAAATCAGAGTTACTGCCAAGGTTAACTAATCACTAGATATCACTTAGCATTGGTTCCAGAAGATTTAACTGGCACCTCAGCTTCAGTTGGCATTAACCCCGCGATGGTTCATTTTCTGTGTCAACTTGACTGGAACACAAAATGGCCAGGTATTTTTTCAAACATTATTCTGAGTGCTTCTGTGATGGTGTTTTTAGATGGAATTAATATTTAATTGGTAGATTGGGTAAAGCAGCTTATTGTCCCTCCCTAATGGTGGGTTGACCTCATCTAAACAGTCAAAGGCCTGAATAGCACATCAGCAGCTTCCTCCTTCCCTCGATTCCTCCTGCCTGGTGGCCTCTGAACTAGGACAGCAGCTATTTCTGGACGACAGCGTCAGGCCTTTGGATTTGAATCGAGACATTGGTCTTCCGATTTTTGACTCCACTAATTCTGTAAATCAATTTCTTAAAATTCCTCATAATAACAAATCTCTTTGTATACCCACAGAAACACCAACATACACATCCCATTGTTTCTGTTTCTCTGGAGCACTCTAATATAAACCTTGCAGGATTTCCAGTTAAGGGATCGAGGCTACAATAAAATCTCCAGGAGCTCTCTTGTATGAAAACAGGGTTTAAAAATCACGGCCATTCCCATAATCCACTTTAGAGCGAAACACTCCACTCCTGCCAGCCGATGATCATTTCTCAGACTTTGACACTGTAGCTGGGTAAAAGGAAATGATGGCTTTTGCAGGGGGAGGGAAGGGCCTGGTCCCAGTGGTCCACCTTGACCATTTCCACCCTGAGGCCATACGGTTGGCTGTTGAAAATGTTCACTGTACTTGCCTTGGCAAATATTTTGTTTCCCCCCAATCAGATCTAGAGTCATAAATACCTGTATGTAGCTCAGCTCTTAAAAATAGCTCGACAGCATCCTGCAAACAGTACACACTTCCTGTTGAACCAGATGGAGAAGTCTGTAGCACACCAGGCCCGTGTGGAGAGAGCAACAGCAGTCCCTGGAACCCAGCGGCCCGTGCCAGAGGAGCTGGCGGAGGTCTTCACATAAAATGCAGTCTAGACCTGGTCGGGCCTTTGGCTCTTCCAGGAAACTCAGCTCCCAATGAGGAATTTGGGCTTTTATTTTCCCTAGTGCGAAAATACTTAGAGATCATTCATATGATACTGGATGATTATGTGTAAAAATAATGTTTTTATTTTCTTTCTTGAAACTCCTAGCATTGCTTTTCTGGTTGGAATCCTAATACAACTTTATTATTCTAAGCACATTCATTCAACGCCCATCGGGCTTTGGGCAGCCCTGGTGTGCCTACCCCACGAGGGGTGCTCATCCATAACCTCCAAGTTCGCAATGCTGATGATCTTCTTGCCATCACCTTCCTCTGGCCTCCTCCTGGTCACTTCACTTGATCTTACTCATCTCCTCTTCTTTCCTCTGGTTTGATGATGTGTCCCTTTATCCCTCTCTGGTCCAAAGGAGCTTGACATCATGTGGCAACTATTTCCTTTACATAATGATGGGTTTGGAAGGAAGAGGTGGGTCAACTTTCCTAATAGTCAGCAATTGGAAGGAGTTACCTCCACTAATGTCAGTTGGCACTTCTCCTCAATTATTTTATTTTAGTTTTTTAGAAAAGTATATGGCAACAGGGAAAGCTCTGTGCCTTTACTGACTTCTTTTAAGAGTAAATATATTAAAAGGGGTTATTAATAAATTCCTCAGATTTTTTTTTCTCCATTTTTCTTGCAGTTTTCATGGGGAACACCTGCTTTTCTTGGTCATCTGTGAGAGAAAGTCCTGTTTCTCTTGATTTTTGAATGTGTGGCTAATCAGAAAATAGGAAAAGGAGAAGATATAATATATCTAAGCAGGCATCTGACAAGTTTGCCTCAGGAAGCAACGTATGATGTGTCCTCCATGAATAAAATACATTTTTCATATGCTCACCGAAACCCAAAAGCTGAGCAACTCAAGTGATGGTAGCTATAGAAAGTATTTCCAAATTAATTGGTGGTGCACATTTTTGCCAAGATTTAGCAGTAGAGTCATCTTAGGACAGGGGTTGGCAAACGTTTACTCTAAAGGGCCAGATAGGAAATATTTTCTGCTTTTCTTGGCCATCTGACCTCTGTTGCAGATACTCAACTCTGCAGTCATAAAAGCAGGTATAGATGATGCCTAAATGGGGGGGGGGGAGGGCTGGGGCTGTGTGCTAATAGAACTTTATTTACAAAAGCAGACAGCAGACCTGTTTTAGGCCCTTGTATTTTAGAGGAATTAAGTTTAAGCCAAAAAAATGAAAGCCATAAAATATCCTTTAGGAACATATTCCTAAATGAAAATCAAAAAGAAACAATATATATTGGAAATATTTTAAATGAATATTAAAAATGAAGCTTTAGGAGCTGGAGTTGTAGCTCAGTGGTAGAGCACTTGCCTAGCATGTGAGAGGCACTGGGTTCAATCCTCAACACACATAAAATAAAGAGATAAATAAATAAATTGAAGATATTGTGTCCATCTACAAATATATATATATTAGGGCTTTGGAGTCTCTAGCACATTAGGACTTGTAAATCTGCACATGAATATGTATCTCAAGAGAATTCTTTGCACAAACTTGATTGCTCAGCAATTACTTTGTAGTAAATGTTTGGATGCATTTGTTACCCTTCTTGAGTCTGTGGTGAATGGAAAGCTGTTGTTTAGGGTCTCAGCAAGAATCAACATAGGTGATGGTGTGGGAATGCTCAAAGTTCCAGCCTCTGGCCCAGAAGCACATTGGTGCCATTAGAACTGGCCCCCTCCTCCAACGTTCTTCAATAGCAAACAAATTGATTTCAAATCAGCAGTTAGCAGAGTAGATTCTCTGTTTGTTTATTTAGTTAGAGAAAGAAAACAAAGATGGATGAGTAGGCTCAGCGGGTAGACCTCTGAAGATGGTCTGCTCACTGGTTTCAGAAGGAAACTCTTAAGAGAATGTGAATGGAATGTTGGAATCAGAGTAAAAATGATAGGAATCCCTCATTATGTGACAGTTGCATTTCAGACTTTGTCTTAATCCTGATGCCATCTAGCAGTATGTACCATTTATGCTGCTTTATTGGTGTGGAAAATGAAAGTCAGAGAACCTTATGGGTTTGTCAATTTATGCCATTGATAATACCAGAGTTGACAACATATATGGAGAAATGTCTTGACCCTCCCTCAGGACATCACTGTCAACACTTTCTCCCCATTATAAAAATCCCATTACACTGCTCCCTCCCCACCCCAAAGATTCTGATGGATTTTGCCCTGGGTAGGACTCAGCACTCACGTGCCTTAGATATTTCTATTATGTCATGATGCTTCAGGGTTGAGAGGTACTGATCTTCCTCTGAGTTTGTTATTGGGCTGGGGGTGCAGCTCAGAGGTAGAACATCACCTAGGATATACAAGGCACTGGCTCCAATCCCCAGAGCCTCAAAAAAAAAAATACTAGTTTGTTATTGAAAACACCATGTTTTTTCTTGTAAATGATCCTCTCTCCTTGTATGTGTCAATATTATTAACTACAATATCTATAAACATCTCAAATGCTAAATTGAGAGCAAGCCAAATACGAGGATATTTAAAAACCTTGTCTTGACGTCAAGCATCGAAGATCAAATACACTAACTTTGTGGTTGCTAGTAAGCGTTCCCAGTGTTTGTCTAGCTCCAAAAAAAATCCTCGTATTTGTTTTTTTGGCATTGAAAACCAGTCAGTTCCACAAACCACGTTTGCTGCTGATCAAAGGCAATTCTAGGTCACTGGCTGAGTGGGACTGGCCCAGCTAGCAAGTCTAATCTGATGGTGGCATCCATTCTGAAGAAGGTGGACTCAAAGTTAAGCAATGGTAGGTGAATTAATGTGGCTGAGCTCAATTAGGTGGCTGGCCCTTGGTAGACTTCTGTTCTTCTCCTGTAGCCTTCAGACTCTTAGAAGGCATGTGATGTGGAAGAATAACCTGAGGTTCTAGGAAAGATGAATAGACTGGGCACCCTCACAGCAAGAGATAACTTCACCTGAAGGCAAAGTTCCCAAGACACAGCTGTGGGGGAAGTGGTATTCCACTTGGACCTAGATTGTGCTTGGTTTGGTTTTCCTTTTGTATGGCCTGGGGCTCTTTATTCAATCTATTCAAGCCTGTATTCTTGTCATTAAACCACAGACTATAAGCTTTGATTTAGAAGGCTGTGGAGTACTATAGGATGTTACTTCAGTAAGGGATGGTTACTTATGATTGTTCCTATCAGGGTTTTTATGGAGTGAGCTGCTTATGTAACAGTTATTTACTGTCTTAGCCGTTGCATTCAAGGAACTTATTTTTATTAATCATGTTGCCATGATACCACAATTTTGTACATATTTTTGTCAAACGGGGCATAAAGGTTTTGAGTAGTAAAAACTAAAATGACGATATTTAGAGCAAATACTGCACTCTGTCACGTTTTCTTGGATTGATCTAAGAATTTCTATGTTGAAAGGATATTATTTTAATTCTGCCGGAAGAATTTACACTTTGTCAATTCTAGTTTCTTATGGTATTCTTTTCCAAGTTTGTGGGGAAAGTATCTTTGTTCTATTTTGACTGGCATTTTAACCTATAATTTATTTATTATTATGTTTAACAAAAATGTAGCTAATATTAATAGTAGTTTCATGTTATTGAAGACTTCCAGGAAATTTAATGATGGTGCATAAACCCTATATTAATGGTTGGAGTTCTTTATTTTATACAAGTCTATATTTGAGGGGAATGACATATTCCAGGTCCTTATTAAGGATGAAACTAGAAAAATCAAGGTGACAGAAGATCCTCTCAAGGTTTTACATTTGATTCTATTGAAGATAATTAGACCGATTTATTCTGAGTGATTCTGAATGGTCAGTGGTGTTTCATAGGTTATGAGTTGCTAGTTTTTAAAAATATCTTTATTGAAGTATAATTGATAGACAAAGAAGATTTGCACATTTAATATGTACAAATTAGGAAGTTTGGATATGTTTGAATGCCCATGATATCCTCAAGGTACATTCATCATCTCTCAAAGTTTTCTTGCTATCTCTCCTGTGTTTTCTTGTGGGTATAGTAAGAATACTCACCATGAGATCTACCCCTAATTTTTTTTTTTTTTGGTACCAGAGATTGAACTCAGGGGCACTTAACCACTAAGCCACATCCCCAGACCTTTTTATTTTTTATATGGATACAGGGTCTCACTAAGTTGTTGAGGCTGGTTTTGAACTCACGATCCTCCAGATTGACTGGGATTCCACGCATGCACCACTGTGACTGGCCCCGAGATTTGCCATCCTCTTCACACATTTCTAATTGCACAGTACCATATTGTTATCTACAGGCACATTGTTGTACCGCAGATCTTTATATCTATTTAATAATCTTTATATCTATTTAATAATGACTTCCTATTTCTCCTTGTCCCAAATCCTAGTGACTGTTTTTCTGCTTTCTTCTTCTTTGTGTCTGGGAATTTTTGATAAAGGAAATCTTATCATTTTCAACAACACTGATGGAATTGGAGATACTGTGCCAAGTGAAATGAGCCAGTCACAGTATGATGAACACTGCACGATTCCCCTGACAGCACTTTTATAGGAGGTCACTAAAAGAGTAGCCCAGAGTTTCTCAATCTGGATTTAACTGATGGTTCAGGTAGACTGATTCTTTGTGTGTGTCAAGGTGGGGCCATTTTTATAGGGTAGTTAGCAGTGTTCCTTGTCATTCCCCTTTAGATGGCTACAGTGTCCCTTCCTAGCTATGGGAACCCCACGACTCCAGACATTGCTTCAGTATACCTTGGGAGGGAATAGAGCTCTCCACTGAGAACCACTATATAAAGGGAGTGCATGTCAATCCCTGGGGAAGACACCCTTGCCTGCTCTTCATGACTGCTCACACCTGGGCTGTGCAGTCCTTGTCCTGTGTGAATTCATAATCAGAGGTGAGAAAGGGCAGTGTGTTGCCAGGAGGCAACCGTTCTGGGAGCGCACCCCTGTCTGTAATGCAAGTAGCCTTCACAGTTCATCCATTACATCATGGACCTTGACATTTCCCTGTGATTGGTGGAGGAATGCTGTACATTGAGCTCAGCCCAGATGCATGCATATGCCATGAAGTGTGTGTGGGGGGTTACCTCATTCCTCTTCATCATTTCCCATCCCTAGGAGAGTGCTCATTTAGTACTTAGTGAATATTTGTTTTTGAATGGATTAAGCAGATCCATTCTAAGGAAGACATGTGGGCCAGGAGATCAGAGGAATTTCCTGCTCAGCTACCAAATCATCGAATGAATCTCTTCATCTTCCTGAATGCCTTGATCTGAGCAATGGATAGATGTCAGGTGACCTGGAGACATTCTCACAGCTGTGAAACCCCATGGTGTCTGGCAAAGTCACAGACACTGCTGATATTTAATTGTTGCTATTTCAAACCTTTAGTAACTTGGGCTATGAGTGTGTGTTTTCATGTAGGGCAAGCTGGTCTCCCTATTAGGGTCTGTGTCACTAATGATGATGTGAAATTTGGGCTACAGTTACCCCAAAGAACATGCTACAGGTAGACAATGAATGAAGAACAGTTAAAAGCCATCTGCTGATCTTCCATTGTTTATGTTAGATATTTCTTTCTCAAATAAGTGTATAACACTGAACATCTCATTAGAGACTTTTTGACTGACTATTGGATGGTTCAGAATCAGAAAAAAACAACAACCATATACCAAGCTAAATAAAAAGTCTATTTATATATGGATTAAAATCAAAATTATTTCTTTGCAGGTATTTTGGAGTTAGAGAATAAATACATTTTCAATACACCTTTTAGGATATATCTTGTAGCAGAAAGATTGGTTCCAAAGGGTGTTATTTGGCTAACCCATGAACTATTGGTTCATAAAAATTTTAGAGAGTCATTATATCATAATAAGAATGTTCAGGAGAATAATTAATACTAGAAATTCATCTCTCACCCAGACTGGATGCCAGAGAAACTACTTCCCACAGGAAGCCTAATTACCACCCACATAAACTAGTCAGTAAAAGTGACCACAGTTTTACACCACTGAAACTTGGAAAGGTAGAATGCAAGCAGATTGCAAAAAAGCTCCCCATAATCCCAGAGCAAATCCAGATGTGAAACCAACATGCTTCAAGTTGCCTACCCATGCTGACTTCGCCAGCGCTCTGTAGATAATGTGAAACGCAATTTATGGTTTAGGCAGATTTGTTTGGCAAAGCTGAGGGTTCTCTGTGGGAAGTCAGAGAAGGCAGAGGTCTTTGAAAGTTATCACGGATTTTAAATTAGAAAAAGTCTGGCTGATGACAGGTACAGAAGATGTGGTTATTCACACAGGCAGCTACGAGCGTGTGAATGGGCATGAGGGCCAGAAATATCTCTCTGTGCTGCAGAACAGGGTAAGGTGTACAGCAGTCTTGGAGAACCAAGTTGTGGGGGATAAAGGGGAGGGGTCAGCAGGGAATGAATAGCATTCTGATGCTGTTAAGCACAAGGGACAAAAAAGGTCAAAGCTCAGCAGGAGTTGTGAGGTAGCACCAGGTTGGGGGTTGAAAAATGCAGGGCTTCTCTCGGTGGTGCTTGGCTCTGGGGTGTCAGTTACAAATTGAGATAATGGTAAAAATCATCAAAAACAAAGCACAGAGTTTCAGAAACTTCTGGATGCTTGAGAGATGGAGAAGGAAGATGATTCTAGACTGGGAGACCAGAAAGGGCACTTCTACTAGGCTCTGGCACTCTGGAGGCGGGAGGGGTCAGGAAAAACCTGAGAATTGAAGAGACCAGATTGGGAAGGATGTCATCTGGTAAGCAGGATGACCACCCTAGAGATATTTATGGGGCTGCAGAAGTTGCTCCTTTGGACAGTAATGCAAACCTTCTGGTTTTACTTTTAGAACCATGGTTGGGTCTATAATGATAAAGACAGAATTAGAAATATCTTTGTTCTTGAGAAGTATATTTAATATGGAGAAAGAGGCAGAAGTAGAACTATTAAGATGTTAAGGAATTCAGAGAAAGCTTGATGAGCAACATAGAACAACTAGTGAAGGCATATTAGAGGAAATGACACCTACCCTGAACCTGGAGGGAGAATGAATGAAGGTGAAGGAGCACGAAAGTATTTCAATTAAGTGACGTAAGCAAAGGCAGGGGTTTGTAAGGCCAGCGTATTTGGGAAGGGTTGTGTACTGAGGAACAGGAAGGAATAAATTTGCTTGGTATTTAGAATTTAAATTCAAGCCAAGAAATAGCAGAGACACGAGGGGAATCTAGGCAGAGGGTCTACCTAGAAAGCCATGGGTATTTCATGCCAAGAAGTTCGGATTTTATGCTTCTATAAGTTACACAGAAAGGTTCTTACTAGAGTCATCCTTTAGATGTGACCTCTGAAGAGTGTGGGAGACAATTTTGAGGTTGACAAGGTCAGAGGCAAATAAATCAATCTGGCTGGTGGTTGTCCAATGTAAGCTTGGGGTAAAAGCACGGAATAAAGATGAAAATTAGATAAGTACTCAGGAGGTGGAAAAACCAGGCCCATGATTCATGGAACGTGGGTGTTGAGGGGACAAGACTGACTTCACAACAGCTCTCCGGTTTCCGGATCAAGGAAGCTTAGTTTTCTTGACTGAAAAAAATAGAGGAAGAAAACTGACCCACAGGATAAGAAAGATAATAACTGATATTCTTATAAAATCATCAAAACATGTATCAGGTAGTTGGATATAAAGTGAAAAACCCAATGGAATGTTCAAATATGAAAAGCAGATATTAAGTCATGAGAAAGAAGTGGTTGTCTTTTGGAATAAAATATTTGTGATTGTTTTCCCCCCACATCTTAGTTTTTTTTTAGTGGAGAGGAGAACCAAACCTCTAACAATTCTGCTCAGATGGAACTGTATCAGCTGAAGTGAAAAGATGAGTCGCTGAATGCTTGTTCTGCTTGCTTGAGCCAACAGTAGGTGCGAGATTGGAACATCATAATTATCGAATAATTATGCACAAGCAAATGTAGATAAGCAATTACAATTTAATGATTATAGATTTCCTTACAATATGGATTAATAAAGGGTTTTGTGTGTTGTTGGGAGTGGTGAATGAATTATGGGTCTTGAACTGCCCGCAGACAGAGGCAATACCTCTCTTAGGAATTTCTCCGTGCAAAGGCACCAATCAAAGACTGCCCAGTTGCTATGGTGACTCCCTGTTCAAAGGGAACTTTGTGCCAGCCACAGAATATATCAGTTCATGACCTAAGGTTCAAATGCCAGCCACTCGGGGATACAGAATTATGGGAGCAAGCTGATAACTATAAAAATTGGGCTGTTCGTACCTTTGACCTCAGTTCTGTTTGTTTTAAAGTAATTTTCCACAATAAGCCCCTTTGATGTTAAAACCTATATAATAAACATGCTGAGCTTGCTTGTGGTCAGTCTTCTTCCATCAGAAGTTGGCTGAACCACCAGGTCCTGGCTTTTTCTCTTTTTTTGTGTCTGTTCATCTTTTCTCAAAGCCTTCAGTCTGGGAACCTGAATAAATGGCCATGCAGGATGCAGCAGTGTTACTATGAGTAAAATCAGAAATTATTCCATATCCAATTGAGATCTGCAAATGTTGCATAGTAATGATTTGTAAGGAAATTGACTTCTTATTGACACTGAGGGTGCTTAGGAATAAGTTGTGGGGCTACAATGAAGTTCAGTGGTAAAGCACTTGACTCACATGTGTAAGGCCCTGGGTTTCATATCCAACACCACACACACACACACACACACACACATACAGACACACATACATACACAAACACACACAAATATCATATAATTACTGGGCATGGATATTATAATGGAAACTTCTACTAAACAGAGTAGGTGATTCTATGGACCAATAAGTAAGACCATTACATATTCCAGAAAAAGTTTCAGAAAACAGTTTTGATTCATATACTTTTCCTCTTATTTATTTATTTGGTCCTGGGAATTAAACCCAGAGGTGCTTTACCACTGTGTCACATTCCCAGTCCTTTTTATTTTTTTACTTTTAGACAGGGTCTCACTAAGTTGTTTAGGGTCTCACTAAGTTGCTGAGTCTGGCCTCAAACTTGTGATCTTCCTGCCTCAGACTCCAGAGTCATTGGGATTACAGGATTGCCACCATACTTGGCTTTTGATTCATTGACTCTATATAAAATATAAAACAAGTTACACAATTAAGTCACATATTTTTTAAATGCTTTATATGTATTGAATCAGCACATACTTAAGAAGTTATTGCTATAGCTTTCAAGATCACTTCCAACATGAAGACCTGCTGCTGTGTCTTTGTGACTAGAATAGTGTTAGGCACTTGGCTGGACACAGTGTAGATGTGTTTAATAGATGCATGGATAATAGTGACACCATGTCATTCAGCTTAGGCTCGATTTTCTTTTTCCTCATGAAGAGGTGTTAAAATGAAAATTGAGGAACAGTAAAAATAATGCTAACTATCCCATTCACTGAAGTCATTTCAAGTACACTTAGAGAATACTGCCAAGAAAGAGTTCTGGCAACAGCTGTGTAAGTACCAATTCTGCAACTAGAGAACATCTATAGCCTAGTGATGGGGAATGTCAACATTCTTAGCTAAAAATATGTGTGTTTAAATGAGATCTTAATGATTTTTTTTTTAAGTTGCACTAATAGTTTGATGTAGCCTTCCTGCTCTCCGTTCAGGTTGAAGTTATATGTTCACTTTGATATGACTCAAATGTAAGCTTCAGGAGGACAGGGATCTTTTGTTCATTGCCTGTGACTAATACCAGATGTGCCTGGAAGTGATGAATTCATTTTCATTGAATTCACTAGTAATCTTCGTCCTATTAAAATGGATGATATCTAAGTCCTCTATAAAGTAAAAATAATCTCTGATATGAACTGTCACGGTCTCAAGACAAAGTTATGACCTTCTTATTAACTAGGGACTTAAAAAACCTAGTTGTAAGGAAGGTCATAAGAACACTAGCAAAAACATCTTCTCTGACTTTTGATTACCACTCGGAAATGAACTGGAGAGAACATCCTCCCTACTTTAAAATAATGACAAAACTTGCTGGACAATCTGATCTTGTGATTCTTCTTAAACTTTTCAGAGGTCTGAAATTATAGAGCAATGCGCTATTCCAGGATCTCGATACATACAGGTGCCCGTGGAGAGAAAGAGATTCAGGTATTTGCTTACGTAGGTAAGAAGGGTTAATCCGGAGCTGTCCACACACTGGAGTGGCAGGTGTGGGCTGGAAATGGAGGTCCTGGAGCTGCCTCTGTGGGGAAAGTTGGCACACACTAGCAGGCTCTTCTCCATGGATTTCACAGGATACTCACAAAAAAGGGTGGTGAAAATGAGACACTATGCTTCATTATTTAGGACTCTGGAGGGGGAGACTACGGTGACTGCTGTGAGAAGGTATGAAGCTCTCTTTCTACCCATGCAACAAGAGCCTTATTTCAGGGTAAGAAAGCAGGGCAGGAAGTCCTCCAGAATTTGGTCACTGGTTAAATGCCATAGCAGTTGGGGGAAGGGAACTAAACAAAACAAACAAGCAAACAAAAAAATAGTGCATACACACACACACACATAGACACACCCACACGCCCACATACCCACACACACCCAACTATGTTTGGTGAAAGGACAGGAATTTAAATTGGGAACAAGAGTTGTGGGTGGGACAGGAGCTCTGAGAAGGTCACATTCCCAAGACCCAGGAACATAGCACCTGCCTAAGTCTGAAACTAATTCAAGATAATAAGAATGGCTCCTCCTACCCTGTGAGGCTAAAATACATTGACTCAGAAGTGCAGTGGAATATAGCAAGAGAGGCACAAGGATGAGTGGAGAGATACTTACTGAGACCTGGTGCAAAAGGAAGACTCAAAGCTGAGGGTGGAACAGAAATTGAGGAAGAAAAAAACAAAAAGAACCCTGGCCAACTAGCCACTGCCCTACAGGCAAGGTAGGGCTGGAGACAGCTGATGCTCATGATTCACTGAGGCGAGCCACAGCAACCTCGAAGCCCAAAGCCACTCAGCTCCTTTCCTAGACTGACTCCAGTGTCACACTCAAGGCCCAGGAGAAGATAGACAAGTCCTTTCCAAGTATAACAAATTGTTTTCCCCCTACACGAAATGTGTGGCATTAAAGAAAAAATTACTAAGGCATATTTTAAAAAGCAAAACAAAACCCCACATAACACCCTGCCAAGAGACAGCACCATTAACAGAACCAGACTCAGATATGATGCAGATGCTGGAACTAATCGATACAATGTAATGTAACTAGGGTTAATAGAAGAGGAAGACGAATGCAAGTTTAGATGGATGATCTCCTTATAGAGATGGAAATTGTAAGAAAGAAGCAAATTGAAATACCAGAAACACAAAACAGTGAGAGGGATGAGGTCTTTCTCAGTTTGTTAATTCTGTAGAGCTCTGATAACAAAACGTCACAAGCTTAATGGCTTAAAATAATTAAAAGAACGTGCCCTTTTACTGTTCTGAGGCCAGGATTCTAAACCAGCATTGTCAGCAGAGTTGGTTCTTTCTTGGGGACTCAGGGAAGAGCTGCCTGTCTTTCACCCTCTCATGGCTGCCATAATCCTTGGTGTTCTTTGACTTGTAGACCCATCACTCCAGTCCCTGCCTCCATCTCCACAGGACCTTCTTGCACCCATTCAGGCTCCGTTGTCTGCAGAGCCTGCTGTGCCTTGGCTTGCGGAAGCTGACCTCCAATCTCTGCCTCTGTGTGACCTGACGATCTTCCCATGTTTCTTCTGGGCCTCCACTTGACACTTCCCTTTATTTACCTGTTTCTTCTTCTCTTCTTATAAGTCTACAGGTCATCCTAGATTAAAGCCCCGATACTTTAGCGTGACTTCATTTGACCTGATTACATTTGTGACAACACTTTTTCCAAATAAAACCATAATCCAAATTGTGGGAAGGACATGATTTTGAGGGAAGAAGGAAGAACTCTTCCACCCAATATAGATGAGTTTGCCCTGGGACTAAACATTCTAACAGAAATAATGAATGGAGCTAAGGACATCGACAGAACTTTCCAAAACTGAGATCACAAAAGACAGATGGGACACGAGTCCATGCATATATGAATTTTAAAAATCCAGAATGCAACATGAAAGATTTATGTAACAATGTCCAATGATAAAACATACCCATCACTGAAATACCAAAAGAAAAGGCAAAAAAATGGGGAAAGAAACATAGGAAGAGATAATAGCTACTGATTTTTCAAAACATAGGTGAAAAACACCAAAATGTATATCCAAGAGACTTGGAGTGCACCAAGCAGAATAAATTTTTACAGAGAGGGAGAGACGCACACATCCCTAGCCATATCATATTCAAACTACAAAAAAAAAAAAAAAAAAACACCTAAATATGAAGGCATTCAGAGAAAAATGAGACTTTACAGAGATAGAGATGTAATTATTAATATAGACTTCTCATCAGAAATCAGGAAAGTTAGAAGACGATGGAGTGGCATCTTTGAAGTTTAACAGGCAACAAATAAACAAACCCATCAACCCATAATTATTTACCTAGAACATGTGTCTTTCTAATTTTAGGAGAAATAAATATTTCTCAAAAATAATGAGAGATTTAGTTATCAGGAGACCTGCGTTATCGATGATGCTAACAGATGTTCCATAGGCAGGAACATGGCACCCAAGAGAAACACTGAAGTGAAGAGAAATGAACCAGAAATGAGTGAAAGCAAAGAGATTCAGTGTCTGTTTCTTCTATTTAGTATAAGAGATAACCACTGTCTAAAGAAAACAGTGCAAATGTGTTTTGGATTTCAGCATATAAAACACACGTCAACCACAAAACAACAGATGGGAGGGATGAATTAGGAATACATAGTTGGAAGACAACTAAGCTGTCCTGAAGCATAATTCACATTGCTTAAAGGTAGATGCATATTGTGCACTTCAAATGTAAAAGGAAAAGGGTTTGACAAAATTTGGCATTTGTCTCTGATCAGGAAAAATAAGCAAAGAAAAAACAACCTCTCAGCAAATCAGACCTAATAGGGGACTTCCTTAAACCAATACAGGGCATTTAGGAAAACCTATAGGTAAGAACTGTGCTTCATAGAAAAGCTGAACTGTACACTATAAATAATTTATTTACACTATAAATAAATTGTAAAATAAATTTAACGTTACAAAAAAGAAAGTCCAAATCATTATCTTTAGTTCAGTTCATAACACCAGTATCATTGGGATTTCAAATGCCCTTGATTCTTCCTTCACATCCAGGGCTGTTCAAACATGCACTGAAAGTCTGAATATCTTCCAGGCTACCTCTAGGCAAACCCTTCCCTTGTCATTCCTGGCCAAGGCCAGTTTTCTGGGTGTGTGATCTGTCCAGTCTCATGAGGCCCCACACTTTGAAACTCTGTGCTTTATTTATCTATTGCTCTACTGTTGATGCCTTGAATTCCTAGTCCTTTTTTTAAACAAAGGGATCCTCATTTTTATTGTGCTCTTGACCCTGTAAATTATTGAGCCCATCCTAGTCTGCACATTGAACTGCACATTGAACGAGCAGTTCCCAGGATTAATGTGTTGCAACTCCTGCTTGATTTGAATCATTGCACATCAATTTTAATTCCCTGCCATGAAATCTGGGCAAAGAACACTATTTCATGTTTTCTGTTTCTAGGGCACAAAGAAGCATCAACTTGTCCTGCCACTCTCTTCAACCTGAATGACCCCCACCTTTTCTCAATTCTTTAGTTCAGAACAGCCGCCCCATCTCTAAAAAGCTGGTAGCAGTTCCCTGGAGTCACTGGGAGAAAATTTGAGGAAGAGAGTTTTTAGACTTATTCTGATTTTTATTAGAAGACATACCAGAAAGTGAACCTCAATCTTAGCTGTACATTGGAATTACTTGGAAACTTTAAAAAAATTATTTCCAGGAGCAGAGCAATTGAATTGGAATTTCTGGAAACATTGTTTGATTACCAGTCCTTTACATTTAACTTTTCTAAATAGTTGTAATGTACAACCAGGACTGAGAATTGTTATGTTAGATATAGCTTCACATGTCAATGTTCTCATGACTCAGACCTCTGCTCTGAACATTACATGGTTGTGTGTGTGTGTGTGTATGGAGTATTGTTAAGATTTATGCTCTCCATTAAGGCATATAAAACCATTTTGCAAATGCATCCATTTCAGACTGTGCAGCTCCTATGGTCCTGAAGCCATACTAAACATAAAGGAATTTGTATAATATGTTCATAGGTAATGGTGTCTTTTAGGGTTAGACACTGTGACCCTTTCTCAGTTACTATGAAATGCAAGCATAGTTAAACAGTGGAGGCACTACCAGTTAATCATTTGCCTTCTGTTCCTCAATTGAAAAGTAATTTGGTTAGTCTATTGGGGAAGTTATTTTATATTTACTTTTTTTTCCTCTTCAGCAAAATTAGAACTCTTAACTTGATTTTTAGAATTTTCATTAAAACTGCTGATAATGATTGAAGGAACTAGAGAATTCTAATCTATAGTCATATAAAGTTAAAGTATATATATATATATATATATATATATATATATATATATATATATCTGTATCTAAGTCCACTCATTTATCCATCCCTATCCATCCTTCCATCCATCCATCTATATATTTATATGTCCATTTTAAAAAGTATCTGCCAGTATTCATTACAGAGTCACTATAAGCCAAAGTAACAGAAATATCATACTAAAGAATTACAAAAGAATATCTGGTTAAAACACTGATCAGAGTTCAAATATTATTCTTATAAACTTCCCTAGCTAATATGTTATTAGAAAAAAACACTCCTCTTTAAACTGACAAAATAAGTTGGCAGCCATCATACTAGTGAATGACTATTAGAAACATATTGCTTGAATTTAATAGTTACATCAGAAATATATTTGTTGAGAACCAGCTGCATTCCTGGCAATGAGCAGGCAAAGGAAGTTAGAGTCTGCCCCCACCTACCTCAACTAAATCTCTTTATTGCAACTGAAGTCATTACCTACCTACAGTAATAGAGATGCCAACCAATATATCTTGTTTCCAAGTACATGAAAACTAGAGGTTACTTGTGTTTTATTTGCTGTATTTGAAAGAATACAGGGACACTTATTATTTACCAACTCACTTTTCTTTAGTTTTCTTGTATGAAGCACAAAGAAATGAAATGAACTTTGACAGTGAGTAGCCAGAATTTATAGCCCAACCATCCTATTCAGTATTTCAGAGCCTGTACGTAAACTTTCTGATCTTTGTTCTTCTTTTCAATTAATGGTTTAATCTTCCAGGATTATTATAAGGATTGGGTTAAACTAGATAGCACACGTAGGGATCCCAGCACAATGCCTGAGTCATAATCACTTCTTAGTATACATTAATTCATCAAGCCTCACTCCTTAGGGAGTATCCTTAGTTTATTATGCAAAAGTACATAAGTGTGGATGAAGAGAACAAGGATTGCAAATTTAAGTATTTATCCTGGAATCTTGAGAGAGTTTGAACAGTGAAATTCAAAACCAAACCCTGCAAATGGAGAACTAACATCACATTGAGAGAGAGGTAGTGAGGAATATGTGGCAAACTAAATGTGCTAAAACAAATTTAAATTTATACCACTTAAAATAAATGTCTTTTTAGGAGATGACTATTATGGTATATTTAAAGAATGGATTCTCTATTTTACATTTATAAACTTTAACAGTTTGCAAATGTATATCATAACCATCATCTAACAGAATCCTCATAGTACCCTAAGTCATATACTCTTTAGATTTATCAGTATCAGAAGATTTTAAAGTGGCATTTGATTGCTGAGTGTCCTCTCAAAGGAATGCTGCATTTTTAGATAGGGCTGAGACTTTCATTGATTGAGCAATTTTCTAACTCTGTAAACCAGAGAAAGCTGAGAGGAACACAAATGATTCTCCAGAGCTAAGATACAAATGGATTTTGTCTGGTGGTTTTACAACTGATGTCTATACTGCAGAATAGGTGAGTTGAACATTGCATTCTGTTCCTACTGGATTTTGATCTATTTTGCATCTATTAGCAAATTTATTTCAGCACTTATCATTGCTAGTTCCTTGTATCTGTGTATAGATTTTCTTTTGATTTGGTCTTAATATTTTATAGAATTTACTCTTAGATTGTGAGTTTAAAAATTGACTTACATGTTTATTGTATATTTTATCAAAGTCATAATCTTACCCTTTCTAAAAGTATAACAGATTTGAATTTAGGTCTTCTGTTTCTTATGTCAGGGTGAGTAAACAATGGAAATTCAAAATAACTAAATAAATCTTGCTTCTGAAAAGTGTAAGTTTAAAAAATCACCCGAGAACTATTGCAGTAAGACTAAATTTCATTTTGTCAACAAAAAGTATTTTTACATCTCCCCCCAACAGACATTTAAAAGGAGAAAAAAATAGATTTTTATACACAGATGGCAAAATTGTTTGACTATCCATAAGAATCTACAGGCAATGAATTTTCAGTAATAATTCACTTTAAAAGGTCTTCAGATACAATAAACAGAACAAAAAGATACCATTTAAAACTGAATCGAAACAAAATATCATTAGATTAAATCTAATGAGATATGCAGAACATATGCATACAAAAACTGCAAGGCATTAGTGAGAGAAATTAAGAATAAATGTATTATATGTATATTTGGAAGATTCAATAGTTTACTGATTACATTTTGTCCGTAAATGATCAAAACATTAAATAAAGTCACTAGAAATGCTTTCTAGAAACTGGCAGGCTGATTCAAAAGTTTATTTGGAAAGGCAAAGAACAAAATTCCCAAGTAAACCTCATGGAAGAAAGAACAAGTTGGGGGACACATAGTTCCAGATGTTAAGACATAAGATGCTGCACTATTTATGAAATTGTGACACTGACATCAAGTAGACAAATAGAACCAAATAGGGAATCTATGAAAAGAACACACACATGTGATTGTTTGACTTATTACAAAGGGGAGGCTTCTGTAGAGTGCAGAAAGTGTAGCTTTGTCAATACTGAGGGCTAGGTCAATTTGATATATCTTTTTCTTTCTTTCTTTTTTTTTTTTTTTTGGTACTCGGGATTGAACTCAGGGGCACTCAACCACTGAGTCACATCCCCAGCCCTATTTAAATTAATAATCAATTCATTCCAAATAAATCATTAAGAGAACAAAAGGACAAAAAGTCAATAGAAAAAAAATGGGCAAAAGGTATGAATGATAAGTTTCAAAGGAGTATATCCAAATGGTTATGAAATGTGAGACAATCATATTTGCAAGCCAGCAATTCCATTTCTCTAAGTTGAGGCTGACTTTGAACTCATTATCCTGCGGCAGCCTCCAGAGCCACTAGGATTACAGGCATGCACCACTATGCCCAGCTCAATTTGGTATTTCTATCAAGATAAATACACCTTTCCTTTGCCTGTTAACTCCTCAAAAGTTCACCCCCCCAAAAAAATTTTTGATTGAGCAACTGTGTTTGATAAAAATCAGAGTGTGATATTTGGGGCTTGGGATTTAGGCCTAAGAGGTTACAGTCAAATTTTTAAGGCTGGAAACTTAATAAGATTATGGAATATTGGTTCTGTACAGTTTAAGATTGATTAGTAGACACAGAAGTAAAGTGAATCCAGACAAGTAAATTGATTTTTGATACCTGAGTCACTTTTTTTAGATTGAGGATTTTTCTAATGAGAGAGAAACCTTACTAGATAAGCAAAAATATTTGCTTGGAGAAATAGATTTGCAGAAATTTCCTGGAGTAAATCCTTATTTCATGTCACAAGTGGCCTGGGTTCTATATTCAGCTAATTAATTATGCAGATGCTGTTATCCCTTCTTGCACCTCTTACCACACACCATACACAAAGTCAATTGTAGATGTCAAGTAGCTCTACATGCAAAAAAAAAATAAAATAAAATAAATAAATAAAAATAGAAATAAAGTTTCTAGAAGAAGACACAGGGAAATATTTTTGTGACCTCCAAATGGGCAAAGATTTCTCAAATTGGACCCTCAAAATTACCTATCAGAAGGGACGTTGTGATTTAGATACAAAGAGTTCCCCAAAACCTTATGTGTGAGACAAAAAAAACCAAAACATTGAGAGGTGAAATGATTCGGTTCTGAGAGCTTTAACCTAATCTGGTGTTAATCCTCTGATGGGGATTAACTGGGTGGTGATGGAACAGGCAATTTGGGTGTGACTGGAGGAGGTGGGTCACAGAGGACATGCCTGTGGGGTCCCTTTTATCCCTGGTGAGCTAAGCTTAGACTTTCTCTGCTCTCTGATTGCCATGTCCTGAGCTGCTCTCTTCTGCCATACTCTTCCACCAGGATGTCCTACCACATCTCCAACCCAGAGCAATGGAGTTGGCCATCTATGGACTGAGACCTCTGAAACTGTGAGCCCCCAAATGAACCTGTTCTCCTATACATTTTCCTGGCCAGGTCTATAGGTTACAATGATGAAAAAGCTGATTAAAATAAGGGGGGAGTAGATAAATGGAACTGTTTTAAATTAATAATCAATTCATTCCAAATAAATCATTAAGAGAACAAAAGGACAAAAAGTCAATAGAAAAACAAAATGGGCAAAGGGTATGAATGATAAGTTTCAAAGGAGTATGTCCAAATGGTTATGAAATGTGAGACAATCAGATTTGCAAGCCAGCAATTCCATTTCTCTAAGTAGATGCCACAAACTTGTGTGTATACACGTTCACAAAGAACATGTATAATAGTGTCTACTGATAGAAGAGTGTATGAATAAAGTTGTGGCATATCCCTGTGATAGAGAATGGATATGAACAAACTGTCCTGTCATGCAGCATCACAGTGGACACAAATGAAAAGAAGTCGAATACAAAAGAGATTAGACTCTGGGATGGTAGTTCCATAACATTCCCACACAGAGAAATTTAATCTCTGTGATTTTAGGACAGAAACAGTGTTGACCTCTGGTTTTACCTGGGAGAAGGCATCCAGAACACCTTCCATGTTGTGATCTGAGTGCGGATTATACTTACAGGATCCATAAAAATTGAACAAGCTTACTTTTTCCTGTACCTTTGATTAGGTTTACGAGAAGCACCGTAAGGAAAGGAAGAAGAGAGGAGAGAGCTGGAAGGAAAGAGGAAAAGGAAGAGGGAAAGGCTGAAGGCAGGCTATTTCCTATGCAGCTGCCATATAATTGTCATAAAGACCTGTAAAGAAACGTGGATAAACGACAGCCTGAACTGAACACTTTCCACACTAACCACAGCAAATAAGAGGAGGGTGCCAATTGGGGCGCAGAGAGCTTGCTCATCTCTCTTTGAGTTCTTAGCATTCTCCACTAGAATATTTGTCTTGGTGCCATTGAGTCCTTCATACCTCGTTAAAGAAGCATTTGCAGCTGGATGGACATTAGGGCTCTTGGAACCAAATTTAGGTCGGACAACCCAGACCCTGTTCTCTTTCTTTCCCATGTGCAAGTCTAGAAGCAGGGCATGTGTTCCGAGGTGGACGCTCAGGAATGGGATATTTGGAGTTCCTGAAGTCATTCTTTACTCCACAAAACCTAAATTCATCCCACTCCCTCTGGGCGGCACACGTGCAGTGGAACATTTGCTGCAAGGTGACTCTAACATGAGCTTCAGCTGACATCCTTTCTGCGAGTTCCAGAAATACAAATTAGCCTGTGTTGGCAGAAGATTAGGGACTGCTCTTTAAGCCGTCTTTCATTCTGCAGTTTTATTTTCCATTCATCTTGCCAAGAGAGTATCTTTTTCCAGAAGTTTCTCCTCTCAGTTTAGTTTTTTTTTCCCCTCCCAGATCCAACTGTATCTTTACTGAAGCCTCTGACTGTTCCTCACCCTCCTATATCTTCTTTCATCTTTGTATCCTCTCTTAAAATTCTTGACCAACAGCAGAAACATTTATAAATTGAAGGTAACCCAACAAAGTGGATACATTTTGTGTGTTGTTCAATAATATTTCATTTACCAGATATACTTTCTTGTATGGCATGAGTTTGAGTGGGACCAACTATAAATCAGTACCAAATATTGATGGCTTATAGCCTGTCCCTCATGAGACTTTTATTTCCCCATAACTTGTAGAAGTATCAATTAGAGGATACAGTAGCCTTCTTCCACATCCCTCTATTTCTAAAATTAGTTCCTCCAAGAATAAACTATATTATAATGCCTAGATATGGGAAGCTTCACCAAGTGTAAGTAACCCATTACCCAAAGCATTAGTGTGTCTACAAAAAGTTGGGGTGAGTAGCAGATTAGGGAAAATCCAAGGGCAGTTAGACTAGGACTCTTCGTTCCTATTTCCTTCTTCTGTGGAAACACTGCCTGGGACTTGGACCTCAGGCAGGAGTAGATAGTGTCTGTGTTGCTAGTTGAGGCTCCGTCTTCTAGAAGGTTGAAGCATACAGGCCTGAAGTTGGATCGTCTCCTGATGTGATGTTTTAAATGCAATGCTGTTCTTGAGCACAAAGCATGGATCTTTATATGAGAAAAAAATCCTTGCTTTCTTTAATCTCCACTCTGTTAAGAGAGAGTGAGGCTTGCATAGAGAAGGATCTCTCAAATGATTGATAGTTAACAAGTTTTATTTTCCTTTTCATGTTTTGTTTGTATTCTCACCTCAATATAATTCAACTATAAAGTCATTAACAAGAAGGATGGACTTTGGTGCTTCTGATTAGAATCAGAGGCTTGAGATTTTTGGTCTATTATATTTGAAGCACTGATTAGTTATTGGTGTTTGTCTTTAATCTGGACAAGTCAGTGGCCTAGAAATCGAGGAAACGTAGAATTGAAATATCAACTCTCTGCTGTATTTGTCTGTTGAAGGGTTTCCTGTTTATTTTTAGGGGACAAACCATAGCTGAAACCATGCCACTAAATATAAGAGAGCCATTTGGGTTCTGTGGCACAAGAATGACTTGTAAGATAAAGTTGTTTTCAGGCAAATGTTCTCCCTAGATTATGTCCTTGGAGAAGGAAAAAGAGGAGGTGGAAAAGGAAAGGGGAAGGGGGAAGGGACGGGAGAAGGGAAAGGGGAGGGAGAAGAGGAGAAGGAAGAGGAGGAGGAGGAGGAGGAGGAAGAGGAAGAGGAGGAGGAGGAGGAGGAGGGCCTACTTTATACTTTCTCTGCTATAGTGAAATGTGACAATCATCCATTGTCTAGGATCCTACCCCTTCCAAAAGTGCTTTGAGAAACACAGATATAAATGCCCATGGCTCCTTTTTTTCCAAACAAAAAAACACAAATTCAAACCTTAAGTAAGATACCACAGTGTGGTGAGTATTACTCCATGTGAATGCACCTGCTTGGGATTGGGCTCTCATCAGACAGGGAGGCCAATGGAAATGACCACTGGAACTGAGGGTGGACCCTTTCATGCCCATCTGTATGCTGCACCCCTTGATTTTCCAGTTTCATTAACTCTCATCCTCCAAAAGGCAAAAAAAAAGAAAAAAAAAATTCAATGGGAACCTAGAAACATGAATAATAATAACTTTATTAATCTTTTACTTAAAATGTGCTTAAGTTTGCAATATGTAAACCTTGAGAATTGCAAGTTTATGATTGATTGTTTTACAATAATATTTTATGTCTATGTCTAGTGCTTTCCCATCAGCTAAACGCATTCCTACCTGTTATATCACTTGAGCCTCAAAACTACCCAAAGATAAGAGTAGCACAGGTTTGACTTTCTGCATTTTACTAACAGACACAGATTTTCTGATGTGATATTCCCATTTCCCAGGCTGCTTATCTATAAAACGGTGGTCTGGGTGTTAGCAATTGAGCATCTTTTCCATATAGTTCACTCCAGTGTCTTTGACTTTAGGAATTACGAGTAAAATTTTTAAAACAATTCCATTTCCTTTTTTCAATCATGCTCCCCCCTCCAAAAAAAAAAAAAAAAATAGAAGCAATTCTCTTTGACTAGTTGGTAATCAAGTTCATTACCTGGAACTAATCAGAAAAAAAACCAAAACAAAACCAACTGAAAGAAAAAAATAGCAAATTGTTACCTTCTTCAACTGAACTGATTTAAGACATAACAAGGGAAATGGAAAATATTGGACTGTCCTGACAGATAACTTTGTTTGCCAAACTACAGGCGGATCAGGGTCTAAGAAGCTTAGTCTTAAACTCTTGGAAAATAAGAAAATGATTCCAACTGGAAATTTAAAAAAAAAATGACTTTTGAAAGTAGGACACTACAGATCAGTGACATGGTACAATTACCAAAGTTAACAAAAAAGGCTATAACTAATCAGACTCCAGATACCCTTTCCAGCATATCTTGAAAAACAACTTCATGCATTGATAACTGTTTCTTGACAATGGTGCAAAACTCTTGTGTACCGTCAACAGTTTCAGATGGTATCTTCCAGTTCACAATGATTAAAACCTACTGAAATCCATGGGGCTACAGTATAAACACAGATATATAAACATGCATGCATTAAATGTCTTCACCAGTGACCAAAATGTTAAATCGATTTTATGAGAAGTTGGTTTTCCAGCCACCGAGTGGCTGTAAATGTTAAGTGTTTTCACAGGTTGTTGCATTTCCCAGATGCTGAGCTGTTTTGCTTTAAATGCCCTCTCTCTCTCTCTCTCTCTCTCTCTCTCTCTCTCTCTCTCACACACACACACACACACACACACACACATCCTTGCTTTTCCAGCTGTTAAGACACTCTGTACATTTTTTTTATGAAGTTTTTCCTTTTTCTTTGACTTGCTAAATCTATTTATATTTTACTCACAAAAGCAAGTGCAAAATTGTCTTGGCATCTTCTAAGTTTTATTTTTATTGAATTTTTTTAGCTACAAATAAAAATTCCATCCCTGTTTCAGTGCTTTCCAGAAAGTAGGGGCCCTACTTATAATGAATCCAAGATGAACATTACAAGTTCATCTCAGAATTTAGATACCACAAAAGCACTCTCCTTGTGGTAAGCTCAGTGGAAACACTGTTCTCGTGGTATTTCCATTGGAAATATTGTACTTGTGGTATTTTTCAATGGAAAAACTATTACTGTGGCATGACTGAGCACTGCAGGAAATACTAGCTGGAATCTTGTAACAAATGGCCAAGGGAAGAGGGCAGATGCTGAGGAAGAGTGTTAAATCAAGATAGCAAGGAATGGGAGTGTGGGTTTCTAAAAAAAGGAGGAGGGTGATATTTTATGTGACAATCCAACATTAAATCTCAGCTACACTAGGTCTGAAGAGAGGAAGAATTCTTTTCTAATTAGAAGACATTTTATAAAAACCCAAAGACAAAAACGTAGGAGAGAATTAAGACTTACACATGATTATAAGAAAGGAAAGCAAGATTATAAACCATTGGGTGAGGGCAGGTGAGCATTCTAGTTCTATCTTGGTGTCTATTTAGAAGCTCTAGAAAAATGTGATCAAGGAAAAAAGAGACCACGTAAAAAGTAGATTTTCAAAGAAAAGACACAAGGGAGGCATTTTGGACAGACTTTCCCAGTCAAGTGTTAGACTGGACTGTGTAGAAGTAACCCAGCTTAAAATAATTACGTAGCTCCCCGGCTCTGCTAAGGCTGGCTTGGGTATCAGGGCTCTCTGTTACCCAGTACTCCCCAGCAGGATTCTCTGCTTCCGTTGGGAAGACTGTTCACAACTTCTGATGCCTGGCTTCTGTGCACGCTGGGCTTTCTGTCATGATGGTCCCCCTTCCTGGGTGCCCTGCATTTATCGAAGCTCCTCCTGGACTTCAAGCCAAGATCAAATCTCAGCTTTTTCACTGAAATCTTACTGACTCCTCCAGCCTTTCCCAAACCAGAATACAGAGGTATTTCTCTATACCTTAGCATTTAATGGTGTCCTGATGTTTTTGCCTTATCAGCAATACTGATGGCAGGCACCACACATTTATTTACATATTTATTTACGTATTTATTTACTTATGTTTAAAGACCATTCACAAAATTTATTCTCAATGCATTATTTTTCTTATTATTCTTTTTTATTAGAGCATTATAATTATACAAATTATACTATAGTATTTCGTTCATTTTGCCAAATTTATACGTACAAGAATTTTATTTCAATCCCCATTCCCCTCACCCTGCTTTTTTCCCCTTTCCCTCACCCTAGAGCCCCACCCCCCCCCCCCCCCCCCCCCGCCAATCTTCCGTTCATTTCTTTCTTTATTTTTGATTGGTACTTTCTACATATTCATAAGGGTGACATTCCCTTTGGATATTTACATATATAGGTATATATCAAGATTTTATTAATATATTCCTTATTTCTTTCCCTTTCCCTTTGTCCTCCCTCCTGCTCATTTTCGTACATCTACCCCACCTATCTTCTCCCTATCTTTATGATATCTGTTACCTCCTCTACCACCTTCTTTCCCATGTTTTGATCTAGCTTCCACCCATGAGGGAAAACATTTGACCTTTGACTTATTCTTCTGAGTCTGCCTTTTCTCACTCTGCATGGTGCCCTCCATTTCCATCCATTTACTGACAAATGCCATTATTGCATTCTCCTGTGAGACTAAGTAAAACTATGTTGTGTGTATATATACCACCTTCTCTTGATTCATTCATCTATTGATGGACATCTGGGCTGACTCCATAATTAGCTTATTGTGATTTGCTGCCGTGAACATTGTAGTGGCTGTATCACTATAGTATGCTGATTTTATTTACTTTGGATAAATACCGAGGAACGGGATAGCTGAGTCATATGGTGGTTCTGTTCCTAGTTTTCAGAGGAATCTCCACACCACTTTTCAGAGTGGTTTGTGCTAATTTGCTGTTCCACCAACAATGTATGAGTTTACCTTTTCCCCCACATCCTGGCCAGAATTTTTTATTATTCATACTCTTGATAATTGCTATTTTGACTGGAGTGAGATGAAATATTAGTGTAGTTTGATTTGCATTTCCTAATTGCTAGAGATGTTGAATATTTTTTCATAGGATAGTTGTCCATTTGTATTTCTTCTTTTGAGAAATTACTGTTTGGTTCTTTGGCCTACTTATTGATTTGTTTTCTTCTTTTACATTTATTTTTTTTCCATATTTTTATTCTGCGTTATAGTTGTACATAATGGCAGGGTTTGCTGTAAAATAGTCACACATCGACACAAGAATATAATTTGCTCAATATCATTTCCCTCTCTTTCTCCTTCCTCCCGATCTCTTTCTTTTGTACTACTGATATCCCTTTGATTTTCATGAGATTTATGCTTTTTATTTCTCTGTGATCCACAGCACCGGTACGGCTTTGAACTCTATGTAGTTATTATTAGTTGCTTAAATGACAAAGTAAAAAACAAACATGGTATCTCAGTGTTTCTAAGTCCTGGTGAAGTGATTATTTTAGCTATTGACACTAGCTGCTCTAACAGAGAAACCCTCCTGTTGCAGAGTGGGAAAGAGCACTGGCTTACTACCTCTCGTGCACATTATTCTTCCGTGTGGACATTTCTGGTGGAGGGATTGTTCCACCCTGTGGCTTTAACACCTGGCTTCTAGGGTTGCCTGGAGGTGGTCTCTAGTCCAGTTTTCTGGAATAGGGGAAAAGGGAACAGAAGAATGTGTGTACAAGCTGTCTGTGGAATTGACATGGAAGTGGCATCTGCGACTCCTGCCATATTTCACTGGTCAAACTAGATGGAGTTATGTGCTGAGTTAAGTTATTCCAGATTCATATGTTGAAATCCTAACACCTAGTGTCTCAGAATGTGACTATATTTGGAGACAGGATTTTCAAAGAAAGAATTATATTAAAATGAGGTCATTAGAGTGGGAGTTTATCCAATATAACTGATGCTTTATAAAAGGGGGAACTGTGGTTACAAGAGGGATGTAGATGGATGACCAAGAAAAGACACAGGAAGAAGATGGCCATCCACAATCCAAGGAGAGGGGCCTTGGAAAAAGCCAGCTAACCCTACCAACACCTTGTCTTGGAAAGTTTAGCCTCCAGAATTGTGAGAAAATAAACTTCTGTTGTTTAAGCCACCCAGGCTGTGGTTCTTTGTTAAAGCCATCCCAACAAAGTATCATGCATGGCCACACCCATTTGCAAGGGAGTCTGGGAAATACAGTTTTGCTGTGTGTGGAGGAATAAAGGGAAGTGAGTCTTTGTGAACACAAAGCAGTTTCTGGCATGGTCCTAGAACTGGTTGAGTACAAGGGGTGTTAGAGGTTGCTTTTCTTTTTGAAGATCAAGATAAACCCACCAAGTGTATTGACTTGTTCAGGAATCTTCTAGGCATTTGGTGACATCATAACTAGTTACTGCATTTCCCCTCTAGTTCATCAGAGTTTAGGAACTTTCGAAAGATTATTTTCTACCAATATTACACCTAATATCTTAACATTTAGCAGGTGCCAACCTTGACTGGTACATAATTACAGCCCTGTGCAAAATTCAAATGTGGACCTTTGTTTGAACCTTATTAAGGATTTTTAAAAAGTGACAAAAGAACATTCAAACAAACACAGGTCATCCTAACTGTGGGCCTCTGAGTGACAGCCAGGGTCCATGCCCATGGTGCTCCTTGGCTGCTGCCCACATGATCACTACCATGGGTGCCTATGGCTTGGGACTGATAGTGAAAGTGGAGGGAGGTTTCTAGGACTGGTCCACCCCAGCCACATGGGGCAGTCTGTCAGTTGGAGTAGGTGACACTTGGCCTTACCAGGGCTGGTAAGAAAAGATCTGCTTCCTGTTGCCGACTTCTTATGTCAGGATCATGTGGCGGGGTTCCGGTGAAGTCCGTTAAGATGGAAGTACAGGTAAGACAGTTTTCCAATGTCCCCAGCAGGTTCTGTTTCCCAGGCCTGGTTTGGCCTTCACAGACCACATGGCCCTGATATCCTGTGGGTCTGTTGACTTTAACCTAATTCACATCCCAAATGGCCACCCCTACTTCTCTCACTCAATGAAGGGTTTAATTGTAAATGGTATTTCTTTGGAAGAGCTTTGGGAATATTAATAAAGTCAAGGGTCCCCACCCCCCGGCCAAAAAAAGGTTCTACAGAATTAGTTTTCTAGTATTCCCCTCAAATGTCCTTAAATTCCTTCAGTGGTTACCCCAAGGACTTTATCAAAGACTCAGTGTGTTTTTGTTCTGTCTGTATTTTGCTCCATCAAAACTGTTCTCAGGAAAATGTCTAAGAATTGTGTTTTTATCAAAACATAAAAGACAGATATGAATTGACATAGCAATATTTTCAGGATCTTTTCTTTTGAAGGGATAAGAAGATCGAAGCCAAAATAACACATCTTTAATTAAAGAACTTAGGTCCTTGATGAAATTTTAATAGTGCAGTGGTACGTGTTATGGGATTTCATTTATTTACTCACTGACTAATGTAGATTTTCAATATATATTTAATTAAGAAAGAGTTAAGTAATTCCTACATTTAACGAAATCTTATTTTAAAAGGTGAATATACATATTAAAATATGTTTTAGAAGAAATACTATTTATGTATACTTATAGTTGATCAATTGATGGACTTCTGTATCAATCATCTATCTATTGCTAGGGGAACCCAGAGGATGTTATCACTAATTCTGTCTGAGAACAACAGAAAGGACCTATGCAGTAAATGTGGTTTGAACTGAATCCCAAGGCAGCATGGTATAAATTAAAGAACATGGACTTCAGTGTAAGATGTAAATGTAGGCCATTTGTTTATCAAAATAATTTTAGGAAATTACTAAGTTTCATGGTTAAAAATACAGACTGTGGAGTCAGACTACTGGGGGCTGAACCCCGGGACCATCACTCACTGTCGAGCCTTGGGGAATTCATAGTGCATCTCTTCCTTATTTCTTTACTCTGTAGTGAAGAAGAAGATAAATGGATCCTACTACATTGGTTTGGGGAGAGGATTGATGAGTTAATTCATGCAAAGCCTGAGAACAGTGCTGACATTATTAGTTATTTGCTTTATGACTCAGTTGAGTCTCTTTAGGATGGGGGAATGATCGATGCCTCTAAGGCTGGTGTGAGGCTCAGTGGAGAGGGTGTGGAGCCACAGCCAGCGCCCTTCCTGACTAGTGATGTGGCCTCAGAAAATTGCCTTCACTCATTGATTCTCTCCTCAATTCTAGAGCCATTAATATAGACCACATATATTTAGATTGCTTTATCCTTTTACGTAGATTACCTTTACCCTTATTAGATGAATTAAACTTTAGACATATTAGTAATTCCAGTGGTGGAATTAAGTGAGCATAGATCACATATGTAGTGCTTTCGGGTCCTATAATTAGTTATGATCATACCAAACATTCAAATAGGTGTGTGAATCAGTATGCTATGAATAAATATATAAAAGTGTCTCCTCTATAATTAACAGGCTTTACAATTTTTCAGCCAAATGATATGATGACATAAAAAATATAATTGCTCAGAGTGAACAGGTGTAAGAAATACTACAATTATCATTACTATACTGACGACCTCTAGATTAGTATTTATGTCCCTCTAACATTATCTATCTATCTATCTATCTATCTACCTATTTATCTATACACCTATATACTACTAGGGGCCTCAGGAGAATGAGTAAATAATTCTGTCAGAATATGTTTATTAGATGGGTTAAACAAATACATAAAACAAAAAGTTAAAATAAAATGAAAACCAAGTTGTGTATGAAGGAGAAATAGAAAAAGAATAAGCAGAAATTGAGGGTTCCATTAATGCATCAAAATCATTCTGTATGTAAAATGTTAACATGACTGACAATGGACCACAGACACTGATTTTGAGCTTCCCTGCAGAAACCAAAACAGAAAAATATGATCAGATGCAACACTCACAGGATTCATCACAGGAAAACCACCATGTCAAAAAAACCACTTTTCTATACAGCCACAACTTTTAACCATCAAAGCACTTTCTGTATCCACACACAGCTCACCTAACCCTTTATTCTGCATGTATCTCTTTGTATCTCATGTTGGGTCTTTGTTGGGTACTAAACCACAGGATTCATGACCCTACCATGTTAACCTTTTGTATAATATTGTGCCTAGCATGTGTCAGGACTTCCAAAAGGTGTTTGCTTAGTGAATTAATTGACAAATTAGTTTGCTTAGTGAAATAATTTCAGTTGTACATCAAGGGAAAGAAGCTGGGTTGAGTAAACTTTCCACTTTCAAATCAAGCTGGCTGGGAAGACAGGCTAACCACACCTGTGTGGGGATCATGAAGGTTGTAAGTGCCTCTCCCTGTGCATATAGAAATAAGCATAGGGCGATTCATTATTATTTTCACATGGAGGAATATGTTGAAGATGATGGATGATCTTCAAAGGAGATTATTATCAAGTATAGATTCTTCATTAAAATTTTCATCATCAACTAAATCTCAGTAGGATAACAATATGAATTTTCAGGAGAAAAGGTCCTCATTTGCTTTAAAAACAACGATCTTTATTAGTTTCAAGTTACAGGTTTCCTATCAAGTGTCTTTAAGTGTATTTCCAATACTTTTTAGTACACTCTATATTATCATAAAATTATCATGTATGATTATATCATCATAAAATCATCATATATAATTATATTATAATAAAATTATCATATATTATTATATTATCATAATATATTGCATATCATATTTTGTGTTACACATAATTAACATATTACATAATCTATTATATATAATATATGTGTTATATCATCTTATATATATAAGTTTAGAAGCATCTAGTAGAATTATGGTATTTGTAATATAGTAAGTAGTACTATTTTGTCCTTTAATTCAAGAACTTGGCTCCAAGTTTGGGTTGCTTTGGACAGTTCATCAAATCTGTTTTTCTTTCATATATTCATTCAGTAAGCATTTACTCTATGCTCATAATGTGTCGGTCACTAAGGGCAACAAAGAGATCCGACACCACTAATCAGAGAACTACAACCAAGCAGGGGAGACAGTTTGAAATGCACGATTCCAAGTGCCATGGAAGTGGTGCAGAATCCTCCAGAAGCCAGAGGCCATGGAGAGAAAGTTACTCTCTGGGATTGTTCTAGGGAAACCCACTGGAGCGGGCAGCCTTGAATCTGGTCTTACATGATGGTTATTCTCATTAAAGGTTGCAGAGGTGGAGGTGGGGAGGGCACAGTGGCTGGCAAGATGGTGTTTATGCTGAAGGACTTAGCATCAAATGAAGGAGTTTGGACTCTACTGTGCATACAGCTATCCCAGGGAAAAGGAATGGAAGGGGAGAGGCTGTTTAAATCTTGATGCAGGAGGTAGCAAGCTCAGAGGGAGGCACAGGGGGCATTTGTTAATGGAGGTGTGTACTATATTTCAGGCTCTTTAGGTGCATCCAGTAGAACCATGCCAAAGTCAGCCATGCCAAGCCGAGGCGCGTTGTCCAGAATAGGGAAATCCATGGAGACAGGAAGTAGAATCCCTGTTGCCTGGGGCTGGAGTGGAAAGTGACTCTCATGGGTGTGGTTGTCTTTTTTGTGGTGATGACAGTATTCTGGAATTAAATCGTGACGGTGGTTGTACAAGTTTGTGATTAGACTAAAAACCACGGAATTGTGCTACTTAAAAGGGTGAATTTCATGATTCATAAATATGATACATAATATTTAAATGTCATATATTCTTCCCTTTTTAAATAGTTCCAACTTAAATTTTCATATGCATTTTGATACTTGTTATTAGTCCTCCTTGTTTTTACTCTTTTGACTTAGTTTTGGACCATGTTCTCCACTTGATGTCCTCCCTATGCTACCAATCCTGTTTCATATTGTGTCTTTGGGGGTAGCTCTGCTCCATGATGCCATTCAAATCTAATTCTTATCTCTCCTCTATATCATAAGAGCTTGTCCTAATAGTTTCTTACTGCCTACCCCCAGCTTTTCTTCATTTGGAAGCATTTCTTCAATTGTGCAGATAAATGCTATTATGACCATGAAAACACATTGGGCAGCATTTTAAATGAGTTATGAGCTACTGGGCTGAACTTAGGATAAGGTAGGAGGAAGAATGGAAGAAAAAAATACGGTGCAGGAAGAGTGACCAAGAATGGACAGGAATTGGTTTGAGATTACATCTGGGATAAAGTCAGAACACCTAAAGGTAAGTCACACTTTTAAGTCACAAGGAGCACAACTTCTTGTCACTTGGAATTTCTGCTGGAGGGTTAAATATTATGATAGAACACTGCACAGTGCCTAGCATACAGCAAACAATTACTAAATTATATTGTGATTTTCACCATGATTTTGTGTTTGTGTTTTGCCTTTACTTCTTCCCACTGTCAAGCCAGTTCCTTTATCATTATGATCTATGAGTGGCCAGAATTAGGATCCTCATTTTATAAACAAGACTCCTGAAGATGGGTGATAGTGAATGACTTTCTCAAGGCCTTCAGGTTAGACTGTGATTTTGTACACAGGCAAAACAAATTCTGTTAGATCTAGGTAGCAGAGGGAGGATCCCTAGGTATGATAAAAATCTAAGAGAACAAACTGGAGACGAGAATGAGAATGTAGAAATGGAAATGGAGACACTGAGGATTCCAGGAAAGTCAAGGTCAATTGAGGAAAACTAGAAAAGTAAGATGTTTGAAAGGGAGACCTGGCTTTGGCAGAAATTTGAACCAGCAGGACTGAGCCCACAAATCAGTCCAGCCAGAAGAAGGTTAGGGTGCCCTGTCTACATGCCAATGCCTTGGAGTTTGAATGGAGAAAGTTTGAAGGCCCTGAAAAATCTCAGGAACCCAAGAAGAATACGGCCAGGTATGGCATATCTCACAAAAAAATGTATTCATGGGTATATGTTTTTCTGCCAATTCCCATTGTGAGTTGCCTGACAGTTTTATCATGAGGCACAGAGCAACAGAAATGCTATTTCAAAATCAAGCTCTAGTGCTTTAGCAGTGAGTGCCCCCCACATATGGTGACCCCAGGTAAATAAATAGAAGTAAATAGAGATACTTCTTTTGGAGTACAACACTATGCCACTAAGCCCAGAGATAAGGGAATTGATGCCCATTGTTATGCTTATCATTTCCCCAGTTGAGTTGACACTGAATGTGTAGTGACAGGTTGAGAATTTGCTGTCTGTAACTACAAAAGAAACTAAAAAAAAAAACCACAGATAAATAAAAACCAGGAGAGCATTACCTTTGCCATTGTGTTTGAGCACTTTAGGAGTAAGTCCCCAAAGCACATGGTTTAAAGAAATACTGCCTGAAAAGGCGTCATATTCAATTGTATGCTGTGCTTGCTCTTCCTGAGAGAATTTCTCTGCATTTCGGATTAGAAGTACAGAGGAAAAGAAAACATCTGCTAGTCCTCTCAGATGGGTCCTTCAGGAGCATCAGGCTACTTCAGGGATTGGACTAGCTTAAGTAGAAAAAAAGGTCACAAGGCCAGAAGAGTTGACTTGCACACGGGGAAAGCTATCGAAATGCAGGTTTCTAGGGCAGGTTGCAGGCACTGGACCACAAAAAGGTAAAAGGGAGTGGCAGACCTTCAAGCTTAGGGAGCAAACAGCAAGGACAGCGTGTTCCCCTCTCCTGTCTGTTGAGGTCAGCAGATAACACACCTGCTGCAGCGAGAGTTCTGCCAAGCGGAGCCGCACAGCTGCACTACACTGCTGCTGGCTGGCGGCTCTGAGCTTTGCCTGTCTTTGGGGATGGAGCTCCTCCCAGGGCAAGTTCAACCAGGTTCTTTGGCAGCAGAGGTCTACACAGCCCCTGCAGGGAGTGGTGGAGGAAAGTGAGTTTGACATGGTTGGAAATATTTAGATCTGGGATGTAAACTGCAAGGAAAATATTTACTCTGTTTGTTTTAATACCACAGAGCTTTGGATCCCGAGAATCTTCAGAGAAGTACAAAAGGCTCTCGCCAAGGCACCAATTTGACAATTTGGTCAGTGACAGAAAGGCATCCTGTTTAACTAGTCTGAATTTAAATAGTATGTTTCCAGTGTGTTCCCGTGCCTGTCCTATCTGTTTACAGAACGGCTTGCTGTAACTCCTGGATTTTGGGTTCGTTTTTTGAATTTAGACAGAGGCCAAATACTTTCTTGGAATAGAAAGCAAACAACAAAGCAGGTGGTCACAGAGCTAAAGGACAAGGATTGGCAATAAACGTTGCTGTAGTTTGAATATGAAGTGTCTCCCAAAAATTCATGTGTGAGACTGTGCAAGAACGTTCAGAGGTAAAATGATCAGATTATGAGAGTTGTAACCTAGTCAGTGGATCGACCCATGGATGGATTAACTGAGTGGAAGCTATATGCAGGTGGAATGTGGCTGGAGGAGGTGGGTCTCTGGGGGTGTGCCTTTGGTGTTTTTATTTTGCACCTGATGAGCTGAGCGCTCTCTCTCTCTCTCTCTCTCTCTCTCTCTCTCTGTTTCCTGATTGCCATGTCCTGAGCTTGCTTTCCTTCTCAATACCCTTTCACTGTGATGTTCTGCCTCACCCTGGACTCAGAGCTATGGGGTCAGCTGTCTATGGACTGAGACCTCTGAAACTATGAGCCAAAATAAACTTTTCCTCCTCTCTGTTGTTCTTGTTGGGTCTTTTGTTCATAGCAATGTCAAAAGGAAACTTCTCACAGTTGCTTGACCATAGTGACACTGTCACCACAACAAGCTACCCGCTACCTGGAAAAATGCCCCACCATCTACGTGGCCTGGAGTGCAGGCACTGCAGAGTACTCAAGAACTGTCCAGTGGCCGTGCAGTTGCTCAATGGGTTTTAACCAGATATTATGATAAAAGCATCCTTTTGAAGGTATGATTTGAAAAGCTGCGTATGCCTAGCCCTCTTTTTTGCATTTCATGAGGAAATCCTCTCCTAAAGGCAGATCTTTCTGGACCTGCAGTGACTTTCCTCCATTTTTATGTCCTTATTCATCTGTAACAGAGTGAGAAATAGTGACCGAAAAGGGAAGTCATAAGAAAACAGATCGGTTGGTCACACAGCTTTGCAGCAGATAACCTGGGACTCCTTCTGGCCCTCAGATAGTGCATCAGGCAGAGACAGTTTTATCAATTTTCAAGCCCTTAGAAAAGTAGAGTTCACAATCTCTTAGTATTTCCTTTTCCACTGTCAGATGTCTTTCCATTTTGGAATTTAAAAAAAAAAATTAGCCCCCTTTTACTGCTCTGATAAGCCAATCCCTCCTGTGTGATCGGTTTCAGACGTGGCCCATGAATGAACAGCTGCTTCTCCATCATTGGTCACAGCTGCTTTCCCACTCCCTTGAGCAGCTGTGAAACAGAATTCCCATTCAGAATTTTATAATAGTCAAGTCTACAGAAAAATGATTTTCCTCCCTGGTTGCGGTGACTTTGTCTCTCCCTTGCTTTCCAATACCATTTCCAGGACCTCTCCCTGATCCTTTCCCCATCCCTGAGTGAGTCTTGTCACCCTACGTGTGATTGTAACTGACTCTGATGTCTGATAATCAATGTTTAAATACTGAAGTCCCTCTGCTCAGGCTTTCCCTGTGTCAAAAGTGATCGCTCTGCTCATCACCACTTAATGAAGCGAAGAAAGCATTTTAATTCCCATGATAATTGTCGGGAACAGTTTTAACATTTAACATGCGTCACTATGGTCACATTTCTTCTCAGTTGCACATGAATCTTCAGAACTATTATCATGGGAAAATGTCAGACATGCAAAACTTTGTGTTTACTAATAGATTTTTTTTGAGAGAGAGAGAGCGAGAAGTTTTAATCTTTATTGTTTAATTTTCGATGGACACAACATCTTTTATTTTATTTGTATGTGGTGCTGAGGATCGAACCCAGTGCCATGCGCATGCCAGGCGAGTGTGCTACCACTTGAGCCACATCCCCAGCCCTAGATTGATTTTTTTTTATGGAAGATATTAAAGAAATATAGACTCATTTGACTTATAGCAACTTAGAATAGGAAGGGACCTGAATGATCTGTCAATCAAACTGCATCTGCTTTCACTTGGAAGGAAGGAGACCCAGATAGAGTGGTGAAGTCATTTTTTTTTTTTTTTCAGAGTCAGGTAGCTCCTCTCTGGTGTAACTTAGTTATCCTTCAGCTCAGTTTCCCAACTTTAGTAGCTTCTTTGCTTTTGAACAACGGTCATCTGAAATCAGATGAAGAGAGGTTCTGGAATGTTGGCAGGCCAACTGAAGAAAACTATATGTTGTCCTTTGGCTGGCCAGAATAATCATTCACCCACTGTCTATACTAGACTGAACTTCCATCTGGTAAAGATTTAGGCATTAACCATAACATTTTGTTCCCCTCTAAAGGTCAAGTCTTTCTGGAAGGGATCCATTTTATGCTCTGTATACACGTATACAGAGCATAAATGAACAACCTGGAGATGTGTTTTGGTAAGATAAAGAAGCTATGTATCAGGAATTTTAAAAATGCTATTTAAATTACATTTATTTATTTATTTAAAGAGAGAGAGAGGGAGAGAGAGAGAATTTTTAAATATTTACTTTTTAGTTTTCGGTGGACACAACATCTTTATTTTATTTTTATGTGGTGCTGAGGATCGAACCCAGTGCCCTGCGCATGCCAGGCGAGCGCACTACTGCTTGAGCCACATCCCCAGCCCATTAAATTATTTAATAACAGAACATCAATGAGTAGGTATGAGTTTTCTTAGTGGTTTAAATAACACAAATTTATTATCTTGTAGTTCTCCAGGTTAGAAATCTGTAGCATTTTTCCTTGGCTAAAATCGAGTGTTGGCAGACTGGTATGCCCTTCTAGAGGCTTTGAGGAGAATCTATTTCCTTGTCTTTTCCATTTTCTAGAGGCCACCCATATTCCTTGGTTTGTGTCCTCCTTCCTCCATCCTCAAAGCCAGAAGCAGTGGGTCAAGTCCTGGTATTTTATCACTCTGTGGTCTTCTTCTTTCCCCTTTTCCAATTTCAGGGACCATCATGATCACATTAACCCCAGGTAATTAGTCTCCCTAAACTAAGGTCAGCTGATAAGGAAACCAAATTTCATTGGCAACCTTAATTTTCTTCTGCCATATAGCCCACCATATTGACAGGTTCCAGGGATTATGGAGTAGATAGCCTTAGGTGGAGTCATCATTCTGCCTAACACAGGCTATAATAGAAAAATCCATAAATCTCAGGGCTTAACAAAGCAAAAAGTCACTTTTTGTATTAGGTGTTATCAGTAGAACAGCCTTGGAAGTGATCATCAAAGGGACCCAGGCTCTTTCTATCTCCTGGATCTATCTTTCTACTGTGTTTGATAACTTTCTCCACTCATTTTACATATGAGTGAGTTATTGTGAGTGCTGTTGATACAGCCTACAAGTATCAGGATCATTTTGACTCATGTTCCATTGACAGGACCCTCAAGAAGTTATATGGTGCTTAGTCCTGGTGAAATTGGTGTTGTGGTTTGGCACTTAAATGTACCCCAGGGGCACATATGTTGAAGGCTTGATCCCCAGCAACTTTTAGGTAGTGGAAGGAAATGAGGTCACTTAGGTGTGCCTTTGAAGACATATTTGGAGCCCAGCCCCTCCTCTATCTCTCTACTTCCTGGCCACCATGAGATAAGCAGCTTTGCTTTTCCACATGTTCCCTGCCACGGTGATCTGTCTCACTGTGAGCTTAAAGCAATGGGGCCAACCAATCATGGAATAAACCTCTGAAACTATGAGCTAACCCAGATCTTTCCTCCTTTATAAGTGAATTATCTCAGGTATCTTGTCACAGTGACAGAAAGCTGACAATCACTGCTGGGGAAACCAACACTACAACACTAATTTCTAAGCTTTATTCTCATAGTAATTTTAGGGATACACTTTTCTCTAAAATCAACAGGCCTTTTAATCCCTCATTTCTACACAATTTCATAGGCCAATAACTGACTCTCTTTTGAAGTTTTTTATAGCAGTAATTCTCAAGTCTGATTTATTTCTTTGCAACCTCACCTCCCCACTTCCAAACCAAATATGACCTCTTAAAGCCATCTAAAATAGTATTTTTGAAGACCATTACCTTGATCTGATTTTTATATTGGATTTAGTTTTGCTTTTACTGATAATTTAATTTGATTGTGGTCATTCAGGGCCTTTTTCAGTTGATCTCTGTTACCTGGGGTGCAGAAGCAGATTTATCAACCTTAAAAACTGATTTCTGAACACATACCCACTTTAAGTTCTACTTCAAAACAAGCCAGTTTTTGTCAGAGATCACGTGTTTTTAATATATTTCCAGGGTGGCCAAATAGGAACAAATAGAAAGTTATTCTCATCTTAACCATTTGTCCAAGAACCATAGGCTTGATGGACATGAGGTTTGGTCTGCCTTTCTATCTGTGGTATTAATAGTTCCACTGTATGTTTTGCCATGGAAATAACATGGACTGGTCTTTCATCTTTTCAGACTTAATCACCCATTTTTCTACTTCTTGTTGCCGTTAAGCCAATGCCACACATTTTTGGTTTGTTCTGTTAGCACTCCATTTCAACATATCAATTTTAAAATTAGGGTAATATTGCAACTATAACAAACAAATCCTGCAATCTCAGAGCTTCAGTCTTACATGATTTATTTTAAGATGATATCATGGTCTGCAGTGAGTACTTCTGATTGGGTAGCCATATATGTGGTCATTTAAGGACTCAGGATGATTCTATATTGTAGCTGTTCCTTCTTATAGATTCTCAGATCTTTCTCATTTCATGCAGAGATAGGAAAGACAGCAAGGATTACTTGTGGGGTTTTGTTATAAACTGGGCTTGATGCTGGTGAATGTCAATTCTAATCACCTTTTATTGGACACAGTTAAGTCATATGGCATATCTAATTGCAAAGGCGATAGGAAATGCAGTCTTGTGTGTGTACCCAGTGGGAAATGCTAATGGATTTGGGTGGATATGTACAATCTCTGTCATACTAAAAAGCACAGGACTGAGTTTAAGGATGCACCAAACCCAGCTATGTTATATAATGTTACTTAGAGCTCTAAGTTTTATTCATAGTTCTTGAACATTTGACAACAAAAGAATGGTTGACAATATGGCATTAATGTGCATATGATCCAAAAATCTTAAGGCATTCAAATCATACTAGCTAGGTGAGAGGTCAACTATTAAATCTAGTGTAATTAAGAACCCGCCATCTGAGGGGCTTGGTGTTAAGTGCCAAGCAACCAGAGAACAATTGCATAAACCCTTGATCTCAGAAAACTCTGTATTCCATAAGAGAAAAACACATTTACAAATAAAAGAAAACATCTGGGGTTCTATAATAAGTTATAAACATCACATAGGAGCACAGACTAGGAAACCATGTTGTCCTAGTCTTATAGAAAGTGAACAGGGACAGTGATCAAATCATCAACTATTATTAAGAATGTTCTGCTCTTATATCTCATTTTATTTATTTTTGTTTTTCTAAGTATATGTACCATCTCATTAAACAATGAAGATCTGACCAGTAGGGCGCTCTCAAAATGCTGAACATGCTGTACTGAAAAAGCAAAATGTCAGAGGTATTCAAAAAGTTCAGTGGTTTGTCTAGTTCCGTGTTTGGGGGAAGATATCTTAAAATCTTAAAATCCACAATAACATTTAAAGGAAGAAAATCAGCAAAACCATTTCCACCCCCTTTGATGGTTGCTGTTGTTGACGTTGAAGAGTAGCTGGAATGAATAAGCTAAGTGGTCCACATTTGTATTTGAGATGCTGCAGTGTGGCCCTTGGGCGACCTCCCATGAGGTGAGGTCCCCATTGGGTCTGAGGAAGGCAGAGCTTCATTCAGCCCCTTACCACGGGGTGATGGGAACTTGCCCATTCCATGCGAGTAGACGACCACAAGTATTTCATTCCGTAGGTCGGTACCCAAGCGAGAAGCGTGGAATGCACGCAGTATGCTTTCAGCCTCGTAACTGCTCCTTATAATAATAAATTTTTACATTTGAACCTGTGAGTTATCAAGGAAAAAGAAACACAAAGCCACTTTGGTGAAAGGATAGACTTAAAATAACAAGAATTATGGAGATGGAAAAATACCACTTTTCTGTGCTGGCTTAAGGATTTATGTTTGGGGAAAAAATGATTCAGAGGTGATGGCCTTTCTTGGTCATCCACACAACTGTAGAGCAGTGTGGGTCCCTGAGAGGGGATGGGTATACATTCTGGTAGGGAGGGGCTGCGGCAGAGAAGACAGCTGAGCTCAGGCAGGTTTATACATACCAAAGGGGGAATCCTTTGAATTTTGGAGGGTAAGTGGTAAGGAAAATTTATTAATGAAAGTCACTTTGGCCTTTAGTAGAGAGTGAATAGAATTGTGCTTTAAACTAGAGTATGGCAATTGATTAAAAACTGATATCTACATAGATACAACAGATTTTTTAAAAACCAGACAATTTGTTATATTCAACTTGTGCTTTTAGATTCTGAATCTTATGCAAATGCATTCCAGATGGAAGAAACAATCAAAAAATTAAACATGAAAAATCCCATAACAAAAGAACAAAAGGAAAAAAGAGATGTTTTCCTCCACCCCAAAGGTTAAAAATTAAGAGGAAAAAAAGTTGAAAATTGGAATTTAAATACATTTTTTAAATGTTATATTAAAAAGTGTTTTATATTGAAAGGCAACAAGTGAGGGGTTATATAGATAGTTGTATGAAATAAGGGAATTAGTTTGTCTCTTCTTAATACCTCATCCAAATTTATAAGAAAACAATTCAGTAAGAGGTTGACTGGTCAATGTTATAACCAATTTGTAAGTAATCAAATATAAGTAACAGATTTTCTAATGAAAATATTCAATTATGCTAATAATAAGAAAATATTAAACTGGGGTTCTACTTTACCTTTTGAGTTGTAAGAAACCTCAAAAGAGAATTTTAAAATCTAGCCAGAGCAGCATAGGATTGATTCTCCTCCTTTTTCAGTGAAATTGTAAATTGGTAAAAATGTTCACAAATGGAATGTGAAAAAATGTGTGCTTATTAACTGAGTGAACTAGGTTCTGCTAGGTTGTTGTGAAATAATTGTATTTTCTTCCACATTAGCTGTTAAAGTTCTGTGTTGAAATGTCTACCTTCACCACTGGACAAAACCCCCATCAACTCATTCTCAGGTAACCAGGAGAAGCTCTAATACAAAAGTCCCCTGGACTTCTGAACTGGCTACTTGACTACTTGTCTGTTATTATTCAATTCTTCTTGCCTTTTTCAAGATGTCATTTTTCCCCTTCGTTGGTGATGTAGTTATTTATCCGTTGGTGCAGTTATAACTCAGAGTCAGGCAGATACCTGATACTCATCTTCTGCTGTGGCATTTATGGGTTCTTTGGGAAACTCAGTAACTCAGCTAATGCCCCAGTGAGCTGCCTATAGATGGTGTCCATCTGAACTTGTGCTTCTGGGGTAATTTTGCTGCATTATCCCAGCCATCAGGGGCAAACAGGGCACTGGGAACCTTTCCAGTGGCTGGTACATCACCGCCTTGTAGCAGCCACATGGGCTCCACTATCTTTCAATGTTTAGTCACCAGGATGTTTTCCAACCAATCTCTGGCCTTTAAATCTCACAGGTGAGAGCAGGCCTCTTTGTTTTGCAAACTCCTCACCAGTTCAGATATGAGTGCCCTCTTGGCCTGAGGCTGGTTAAGAAAGCATAAAGCAGAGGGAGAGAATGCTGACCAGTGCTGGCAATTGTTCAAAAAATGATTTATTAATCCTCCTAATGAATATTTCCTGAATATTCAATGAGCATTGCTATATAAGGAAGGCAGCTGGTGGGCTAAGAGGGGCTGAATCTGACTTTGATAAGCTGTTTGTAGGTCACACATAATGACCAGGATTCTCTAGAAAATAGAATAAATTCTCATGTATACTTTTCAGCTTTAAAATCCCAGCTCAGAGACAATGGAAGATGTCCTACTTCAGGGTCACACACATAAAAAAAAAAAAAAAAGTCTTCAAAAGTTTAGCCTATAGAGGAAAAAAAAATTCCCACAAACAACAGAATTATGTAAAAGCTATATGCACTTAGATAGTAACTAAATAGTCATTAGGTATTATAAAGATATAAAATTCCACATAGTAGGTCGAAATAGTCCAATACCTACAATAAGAGAATGTCAAGAAGTTAGGACAGATCTATTATCAAGAACAATCGTGCTACTAAAGCAATGGTAGCAGACTAGTCTCTAATGTGGGAAAATATCATATGATATTAAGTGGGGAAAAACAGGACACAAGATTGCATTTATACCACATTTTATAACTATGTAAGTTAAGCATTAAGAGTATGGAACTAAAAAAAAAAACTAGGAGAAAATCTGGCAGAATTACATGTGAATTTTCCCTTTGATGTGTTTTTCCGTAGATTCCAAATTTTCTACGATGGATATGCCCACCTAATTGTCAGAAAATAAAGTCAGTGTGATCTTTTATTAAAAAAAAAATAATGTTCTCCTAGTTTAAAAAAAAAAAAAAAGAGGTGGGACTAGGAAACCAAACAGCTCGTTTCTCTCCCAGCTCTGTGACTTGGTGGCTTAGTCACTTTGGAGGAAGTTTGTCCAACTCTTTTTTCCAAAACAAAGGTAATACTTTCTATCATTGTCATGAGACTCACATAAGCATTGCCTGGCACTTAGCAAGTACTTCAACAGCTCTACCAGAAGACTGGACATGATGCACAAAAGTAAAAACAGGGGTGATATTAAAATGGAAAAATCTCCCAGAGCTTATTTGTTGTCTCCTATGTGACATCCATCATTGAAAACAAACTGAGCACCAGGGAGCACAGATGTGGGTGGGACCAGCCCTCCAATACTAAGGCTCCTCCTGTGCAGGAGGTGGCTCCAAGTAGAGGCTTCCTCACATTTCAGGGACAAACCTGTTTCCCCATCCTGTGGTGTTAAGGAATCTACAAAAGACTTGCTCATCTCGGGTAATTGATATTCTCTCGTGTTCATTGTAGCGCCTGAGTATCACACTCAGGTTCCAGAAATAAGCCAGAGTGGCTCACCTTGCTTTCTTTGCAGTGCATGTATATTAAATGATAAACCTCAAATAGCTTTTTCAAGAAATAAACCCAGGCTACTATTTAATCTGTGGGCATTTGATAAAAGGAGAAAATTACCATTCTTGGAGCGAGCTCAATTAAAACAGAACACTATATTTTAGCAAATCTTTAAATGATTTTATTGCTGTTTAGAATGTGCCCTCCATATCTGAACTATAATCCACAAATACCTTCCCTAGTGACACAAATTGTTAAGGTCCTATCATTATGGTATGGACATTAAATGCCCCCTAATGCTACAAGCTAAAGGCTTAGTTGCTAACCTGTGGTGCCCCTGAGAAAAGGTAGAACCTAGTAGAAGGCAGTTAGAGTATTGGTGACATGCCCTTGAAGCAAGTATTGGGACCCTGACTTCTTCCTGCCTTTCCTTCCTGGCTACCAGGAGGTGAGTAGCTTTGCTCTACTACACACTCCCTTCTGTAATATTCTACTCTTGCCATAGGTCCAGAATGATGGGGGTCAAACAATCACAGATTGAAAGCACTAAAACTGTGAGTTAAAATAATTTTTTCTTATTATAGTTGATTTGCTCAGGTATTTTGTCACAGTGATTGAAATATACCTAAGAATCCCACCCAGAAACTGGGAATTAGCTTTTCAGGAGATTTGACAACTGTTTTATTCTTTCCTGCCCTATGAATTTCTACAGGGGACTGCCTAATTTCTCCTAAACAAGATATGGGATAGCAATCTGCATAAACACAGGAGTAAGTGGAATTTTAGAGAAGTAGTAGCAAGTGGAATTGCAGCATGAAGTATATATTGAAAAGACTAATGTTTTACCTTTCTCTCACTGTATATACAAGGAAGGGAATTATAAGTCTTCAGCTGTGGTTTGGAGAGTCTCAATTCCCCAGTAGGTCACAGAGTAACCTATAAATCTGACCGAGATGGAAGTGAACAGAACATAATCATTAAAAAAGAGTCAGAAATTTTAATAGGAATTGCATTAAATCTCTATAATGGTTTTGGTAGTATGGCCATTTGGACAGTATTAATTCTGCCTGTCCAGGAGCATGGGAGATATTTCCATCTTCTGAGGTTTTCTTTGATTTCTTTCTTTAGGGTTCTGTAGTTTTCATTGCAGAGGTCTTTCCTCTCTTTTGTTAGATTGATTCCCAGGTATTTTATTTTTTTGAGGCTATTGTGAAAGGAGTAGTTTTCCTAATTTGTCTTTCAGTGGATTTATTGCTGATGTATAGGAATGTGTTTGATTTATGGGTGTTGATTTTATATCCTACTACTTTGCTGAATTCATTTATTAGTTCTAGAAATTTTCTGATGGAATTTTTTGGATCTTCTAGATATAGCATCATGTCATCAGCAAATAGCGATAGTTTGAGTTCTTCTTTACCTATTTGTATCCCTTTAGTTTCTTTCTTTTGTCTAATTGCTCTGGCTAGAGTTTCAAGGATGACGTTGAATAGAAGTGGTGAAAGAGAACATTCTTGTCTTGTTCCAGTTTTTAGTGGGAATGCTTTCAATTTTTCTCCATTTAGAATGATGCTGGCCTTGGGTTTAGCATATATAGCTTTTACAATGTTGAGGTTTGTTTCTACTATCCCTAGGTTTTCTAGTGTTTTGAGCATGAAGGTGTGCTGTATTTTGTCAAATGCTTTTTTCTGCATCTATTGAGATGATCATATGATTCTTGCTTTAAAGTCTATTAATATGAAGAATTATGTTTGTGATTTCTGTATGTTGAACCCACCCTGCATCCCTGGGAGGAATCCCACTTGATCAGGGTGCACTATCTTTTTAATATGTTTTTGTATACAATTTGCCAGAATTTTATTGAGAATTTTTGCATTTATGTTCATCAGGGATATTGGTCTGAAGTTTTCTTTCCTTGATGTGTCTTTGTCTGGTTTTGGTATCCGGTTGATATTAACCTCATCGAATGAGTGTGAGTCTCCCAATAGAAGCATTATTCCCACTGGAATTAAGAGTTTTAGTCCAGCAGAGCTTGAAGTACTAGGATTAGAAAGCAAAACTTTCCTGAGTAGCCTGCATGTACCCTAGCAGTATCCTGTGATCAGCAGTGAGGATTTACAGGGGAAGACAGGGCTATCTTGCTGGTTGAACTGGCCTTTTTATTATAGCAATCTTTCAAATTCACATTGTTAAGAATTTTGCAGTGCATTCTTTCACGGTGTTTCTTATCTCATCAAATAATTATGTTCATTACAATTTAACACATTTTGAGACATATGCATGATACCATTGATACTATATACATCTTCAAATATGTAGTCACTTTTTCTCAGAAACCATTATCAGTTTTATGTATGCATTTTATCACCACTTTTAATTCCATTATCTAAAGCCTGAGAAATAAAGAAATTAACATGGAAATATATTTTCTTATATAAAATAAGTTAATAAAAATTTGGATGACTTTCAAAAAAAAAAAAAGAGTCAGAGAAGGATGAGGGTGCAGTAACATCTGAGATAACTCCACCAACTAGCCATCATCTACCTCTTAAAGAGACCCCAGGTGTGGCCTTCCCCCTTGGCATTGTAGCCAAGTGGATGTCTGTTCTGACTCCCCTCTAAGATGATCTTGGGTTATGAAGGAAAGTCCTCTGGTTTCACCTCCACCAGATACCTATTAGTAGAGAAGACATCAATTTCTCATGTGGATGGAGGAGGGTGAAAAACAGTTTTGGAAATAAGGAATTCCATTATTTTTATTGTGATTGACACTTTCTATTGCTTTTTTTAATTTCTTACATTTGAGTTCATAATAGAGAATTAGAGAGGAGCATCATCTCTTGTAAAATTGACACCTTTTGTTCTCTAAGAATATAAATGAGAAGGCAATAATTTATCGCATGGGTATTTATTCTCATCAAGGTAACAGGGTCAAGGTCTGATGAAAAATTAGCAGTACAAAAAGCTAGTCTTTCTTATGGCCACCTGTCCTGGCCTTAGCTAAGATTGTCATAAAAAGCTAGAGACACTGCAGAGCCCCTGTGACCTTCTATTCTGATGGGCCACTTAGTTGCATGACTTCACTTATAAGGTCATGAAATATGCCAGAGTTGGTGGAGAAAAACTTTTGTGCTTGAAATTCAAGAGTACTTTTTATTCCCTCTGGTAGTTTTTCTGAAATTCTCTGAGTAGTAGCACTTACCTAGCTTGATTCTTCATTACTTGGAATTCCTGAATACTTTTTCTTGGAAGTGACCAGTCCGTCGGAAAAAAATTAAAAACGTTTTAGAAGAGCTATTAATACTGGGAGGACTTGTTCTAGAAGAGTTTTATTTTTATTTAGGATCAGAAACACTTATGATATTATATTAGCTTATTTGAAGTGATTAAATTGTTTCTATTAGAATTTCAAGGCATCACTACAGGCACAGGTTAGCTGGACTCTTTGAAATGGTTGTCTTTACCTCTCTTGCACTTGAGAAAACACAACAAAATGAATTTTTTTTTTTACAGTTTTGTTTCAAATGGTCTTAAAAATATTAATCTGAACAAGGAAATGACATCACTTCCAGAACTTTTCATACAGGACATTTAGTCCCATTCCATTGCCTTAATGGATGCTCCCTGGTAAAGAGCAAGTACCAAATGTATGATGGGAACTTCCCAAAGAGTACGTTCTATTACTATATTTAAGGGGGAAAAATCTATAAGAAAATAGTAAAGAGATTATTTTTCTTGTTAGTAATTTATAATAACATAATGTATCAAAATTAAATGAAAAAATGCTCAACATTCTTAGCAATTAGGGAAATGCAAATCATAACTACACTGAGATTTCATCTCACTCCTGTTCAAATGACAATTATTAAGAATACAAATAATAATAAAAAACACTGGCAAGGATGTGAGGGAAAAGAAGCATTTATACACTATTGGTGGGATTATAAGCTGGTAGAACCATTGTGAAAATCAGTGTGGAGTTTCCTCAGAAGATTAGGAACCACAGTGTGATCCAGCTGTACTTTGGCATTTATCCAAAAGGACTTCGGCCAGGATGAGAAAGTGAGGCATGGATACCCCTGTTGTAGCAGTGCCACTCAAAATAGCCAAGTCATGGAACCAGCCCAGGTACCAGGCAATGTAAAAATGGATAAAGAAAACGTGGTGTATATCAACAATGGGGTTTTACCCAGCCCTAAAGAATAAAATTATGTCATTTTCAGGTAAATGAATGGAAGGTAGAGAACATGATATTAAATAAAATAAGCCAGATTCAGAAAATCGAGGGTTTTATGTTTTGTTTTAATTCTCTCTCATATGTGGAAGCTAGAGAGAAAGGAAGAGAAAAACAGGTATTTTCATGAAAATAGAAGGGAGACTAGAGTAGCAGAGGAAGGAGATTCATGGGAAGGAAATAGGGGCAAGAAAGGGGAGGTAATGAGCAATGAATGACCAATTTATGTCATGTGCATGTGCAAATATATCACAGTGAATTTCACTATGGTGTATAATTTCACTATGGTCATAATGCACCAATTTAAAAAAATCAATGATGAAATTCAGGTGTTGAAGTTCTCAGGCTTTTCATTAATTGGAGAATATTTAGATTTTCAGGGTGCAGATTATTGCTGTAGACTGCACTGAGGGCAAGCATCTGAGCTCTAACGCCACAGCCCCATGTTGGCTGTGTGAATGTGAGCTATGGCGCTACCAGAGCAGTGCACCCTGGAGTTAGTGGTTCCCTCTTCTACTTTGCAAAGCAGAGGTTGTGGTGTAGAAAGAACAGACTTTAGAATAAGCAGACCTGGGTACAACTCAACAGGTTCAATTTTGACAGATTTTGAAATCTCTCCAAACGTGTGTATCTCTCTCTCTCTCTCTCTCTCTCTCTCTCTCTCTCTCTCTCTCTCAAATAGGGACAGAAAATAAAAGGATGTTGGGAATATAGGGAATTATAGTATCTACCAGGACTCACCAAGGTTAGTGATCTTACACTAGGCATTGTTATTTGTATGAGTTGGTTTGGTATTTAATTTATTAATGTAATTCATTGTTTTCTCTATGCACAAACAAGTTCAACAATTACCCTGAAATTTTATCCTCCATTAAAAATACGAAGGACTTAGAAAAGTAAGTTTTAACCTGCTTAAAAGCAGATGTAGAATAGTGGAAAGGGCAATGGCCATGTAATTATAACTTGAGACTTAGACAACCGAGGCTGCTTTCCTTGACTTCCTCATTTATGTGATGAGGCAAATTCCTCCCTGACAATTGAGAGAGATCAGTTATTCAATTGTGCCTAGGACCTAGTAGATGTTCAGTATAAGCCCAGTATGGAAAATAAAATGAAAAGATAATTATAACTAAATAAGAATGAAGGTCCTCCTGATACATTTTTTAAATTAATTTTTTATTTGTTTTAATTAGTTACACATGACAATAGAATGCATTTATATACTTTGATATATCATACATATATGGGATATAATTTATCATTTTTCTGAGTATACATATTGTAGAATCATATGGGTCCTGCAGTCACATAGATACATACAGTAACAATGTCTGTTTTATTCTACTATCTTTCTTATCCCCACATCCCCTGCCTTCCCCTCCTTTCACTTCCCTCTACCTAATCTAAGGGAACGCTATTCTTTTTTTTTTTTTTTTTTTGCCTTTTTGCATTACATTTTTAGTATATGATGAGCAAAGAAATCTTAGGAAATTGGTGTCTATGCTTTTTCCCTGTTTTGGTATTTCCCTATGAAATAGATAGAGATATTGCCATGCATAATTTTCCTCTAAATATCCTTCATTACAAGCATTTTTTACCGATTATCAATCTACAACCCAATAAATGCATGAATTCTTCCATTCCAAAACCTTTGAAACAACAGAGTTTGTCCCAACAGGTTTTATTTCTCTTGTCATGTCACTGCACACAAGTCCTGATCTCTTCTATCCTAGTTAGCGTGTTGCTACAAAGAGTGGTTTTTCTTTGCTACATGTGTTTTGATACTAGATTGAATGTTCTGTTTTATGTCCACAGAGATGACAGCAGATCTCCAAATGGGAATGGTGTGTGGTTTTGATTATGTTTTCAGGACTGGAAATGTGTTTAGGGTGAACTGTTGCCATGATTTACCTGGTGCTTCTCAGGATTGTGCCTGGAGTCTGGAGATGCTTTGAAGGGAGGTTTCACAGGTGACATGTAGAATAATAGGGTCAAGTAAACACATTCTTGAATCAAGTTCAAGCTAGAAAGTCATCCTCTCTGATGGGAAATTATCTTAATGGGTAGTGTGAAAAAAATAGTTTAATTACTTTTCAGTTTAAAAATAGTAACCAAGATACAAATTACACAGGAAAGATCCTGCTCTAGAAATAAACTAGTAATAACAATAGTAAGTATAATCTTTTCTGTGATTAAATTTTTTTCCTTCTTTTTTTTCCCCACTACTGGGGATCAAATCCAGACACTTGCACATGCTAGGCAGGTGCTCTACTGTTGACTGACAGACATCTCCAGCCCCATGATTAAAATTTTCTAAAAGCAAAATTTACTTTTTTATTCCTTTATGTTTTAGAAACAAATAAACAAAAAAAAATCTTATCTTCAACAGTAAACCTAACTTTGTTCAAAACTTTGAAGGAGTCTTGTTAGGTGCTGTTGATTGAAGTCTAGATGTGAAGAATCCAATCCCAGTAAAAGGTTTTTCACTTATAGCAACATATGGTATTGTCTATGCACCACTCAGAGTGTGGTGGATTCTAAACTTTGGGGAGAAGAAAACAAGGAACACAGTGTCATTTTCATTAAAAAGTAGAAAGAGAAGGAGCAGTGCCAAAGATATAGTAAACTATTTACTAAATTTACATACATTGTATCATTTTCTTCTAACAGTTCTTGTTTTGTCCAGGGAAACAGGCACCACCTGGTGCTATGTGTCAGGGATGAGGATCTCTGTGTTCCACAACCTCTGGTATCAGTAAAATTTCTTACATTGCCACCTCAGGAGGCTGAGGCAGGTGGATCACGAGTTCAAAGCCAGCCAGGCACCAAACAACTTAGTGAGACCCTGTCTCTAAATAAAATACAAAATAGGGCTGGGGATGTGGCTCAGTGGTCGAGTGCCCCTGAGTTCAATTCCTAGTACCCTCCCTCCCCCCAAAAAAAATCTTACCTTGCAGCTGAATTCTGACCTCAGTATTAGTATTGTGACTAAAATGGGTGAAAATTAACATGGAACATTCATACAATTTCCATTGGTCCAGAGTCAGTAAAACAACAAGTGGAGTTCAATCATTATAACAGAGAATTCACAGGTGTAGTATACATGTAGAGTGCTCGAAGTCTAGATAGAGTCAGGAGAATGAATGCATAGACAGAAAGAATCAGCCTAGTCAGTGAGTGTCTCTACAACACATCGTCCATGGGGATATTTGGACCAAATCATGGATGAACTCATTTTAGCATTTACAAATATTTAGTGTCAAGTGGTTTTTAATATTTTTCATGCTAATTTATAAGGATTGGTATGTTCAGGGGTTTTTTTTTCCCCCTTAATAATCCAAATTTTAATTCTTTGAAAGCAAATAGAATGGAATGAATTCCTCAAATTCTTTTTCTCGGGAGCCTCCATGTTCAGATGTCTGGGAGTGGTGAGGTTAACCCTGACCCTGAAGCCTAGAGACTAGCTCTTCTGGTCTTGTCTTCTATAATAGTATAATACCTAGAAACAGGACATTACAAAGGATACAAATTATTTGTTCTGAGGATTCAAGAACATCTGGCAGCTTTTATTTTACTTGCCTCGCATTTCTGCAATTCCTTTTCTTTCAATCCCGAGACACCTTAGAATATAGATTGATGATAGTGTGAAAACAGTTTGGAACTGTAAATACTGATTTTTTTCCATGTTTCTCTTTTTATCTGTATCTATGTGATAATGCTGAGGAAGTAATTAAAAATAATGCCTATTATATTGCAACTAAATTTACAGCTTTTCAACCCTGCAACTCCTTCAAGACTTGGAAGACATCCTTAAAAGACTGTAAAATGCCTTTATATATCAGTTTGAAAGTGAGTTCATTTGTAGCCTTTCGGTTTTGCCAAAAAATTGAAATTTCCTGAACTGTTTGCTTATTTTTCTCAGCCGAGGGGTATAATGTTCTGTTTGCTGAGGTTCTCTGGAAATTATTGAGATGACTTGCAACTTTCTCATCCTTGATCATCCAGGAATTGAAATAAACAAGCATATCTTTTATGATGTGGCAATGAAAATCCTGGAATGTATGTATCTACTGATCTATTAGGGAGGTGAGGTGGCAAAAAGGGTTTTTTTTTTTTTTTCCCCCTCAATTGCTGTTACCTGATATTTTCCTTTAAGTAAACTCAGTCATAGACATAAGATTTCTTGAGAGTTCATTTGGATGTCTGCCCAATGTACAATTTTAAGTCATTTTTTTCCCTCCAACTTTGGTTCTATGGACATTCTGAGCCAGAAAATCTTTATGGACCAGAGAGGGTCTTGTGCATTTTCAACTGTTTAGTAGCATCCTTGGCCTCTATCCACTAGATAAAAGCAAACTTCCCCCACCCCACTCTGATTCCACCTCAATTACTACAACCAAAAATGTCTCCAGACATTGCCAAATGGCCCCTGGGAGGCAAATTGCCCTTCGTAGAGAACTATTGCTGTGAATCTTGCAAAATAATAATACTTCCAGGGTTGGAGCCGTTAGTTATCTTCTCTGTTTTGTAACTCTTGCAACATACCCCGGGTGCCTGTATTTCGAACACTTATTTTAGTGTGTGGGCTGCCTGTTTTTACTGATGAGAGCATTTCTTGCCCTGTACACATCTCCCAGGGGATCTCTGGTCTTGGTTTGGGATGAGTGTGTTGCTGGGTCAGCTTTCTTGTGTGATCGCGTCTCTGTTTTTAAACATATGTGCTGGTAGTACAATATTACGTGCAGCTGTCTCCAAGAGCTAGCCAACGAGTGTCTCGGGGGGACAGACTTTCCATCCTCCTCTGCTAACACCTTATTTTTCTTCCTTCATGCTATAGGTGTATTGCTCTTGATGAAAGTGCTCACTCAGAGAAAGAGTCAGGAAAGCAATCTGTTGAAAACAAAGCCAAGAGTCTGATAAGACAGTTACTTGAGGTAAGTAAGAAGATGGGTTTTCATTTCTATGAAGTGTTACAACAACTCATCCTCAAAAAATCTGGCTTTGGAAGCCAGGCATTATTCACTTTGGGAGAGTGTACCCTGCAAAAAGATCTTCCGATTTTAGGAAATCTCATGATGACCTATGGTATTCTGGGTGTTTACTCAGGAACGTGGACCAAGTTTCAATCTAAGAAAGAATGTTGACTCAATGCTACAGTTTTCTCTGGGCCAAATTCTGTTCTTTGTAATCTCCCAAGTGTTATATTGAATTTACATTTAAAATCGGAATTATGTGAAAGAAGAATTCAGCCTGCAGATTAATTATTTAGTTTTCCGAAATCAGGAGAATTTATTTGAGGAAACAGATGTTTCTAAATTCATTTCTTACTGCATTTTATTAACAAGTTGGAATTTCTGTTAAAATGCATGGTTCAAAGTTTTGAGAACCTGAAAATAACCATCCAATAAAGTCAGTGTATGTCTCTTTTTTTTCTGTATTTCTGATAATATGTTTTCAAGCAAGTATTAAAATTTTCACCAAAACTTCTTATATAGATGGTCTCTTAAAAGTTTGATTATGGAAAGTTTGCCATATAAGCTATTTTTCCACTTCAGCCTAAGTGGGGTTCTGTAATATTTATATAGACTATGTGATAATTCTAAAATATACAAATGTAATTATTATTTTTTTTTCCAAAAATTGAAGGCACATCACCTATCTTGGAACTAATTCCCCCCTAAAATATCTATGAGCTATAAAGGGAAGCAAACTACATGGAGAGGGTTAACAGGGCAAATTATGTTTAGGTGCTTGTAATATTAATCATAGATTTCACAATGGAAAGATATTATGTGCTAGGAAAAAATCCAATTCTTTTTTGGAAAATTAGGTGGTCCATGTTTATTTTTTCCTTCCTTTCTTGTTTCCCAAGGGCTTTTAGATTGCATACATGGAGATGGACATCCATGGCCTTTGTACTTTTTACTTTTTGGGTGATAAATTAGGAAGGAAGACTCCAAAGATTAAAATGTGTCCTATTTGTACTCATTTCCAACTGGGGAAACCACACAGGAGTAGAGCATTTAATAGGGCATCACTTTTACCTCTGAACCTTAGGGCATGGGAATCTAAAGGTCTTAATTGTCACTTTCATAATCACCAACTCTGATTTTTGACTATTCCTCCTGAAAATAGGAAAATAAGGCAGACCTATTTACCCATGCCTCAACATTTGGACTTCCATAAAACCGCCAAGCACACTAGAACCCCTATATTGAATAAGACCCATGCAATCTTCCTGCTTAACTAAAGAAAATCTATTCTTTCAACATTGGACAAATATGTTTGGTCATTAAATATGTATCAGGAACTGTCTAAAGAAGCCACAATATAGCAGTCAACCAGAGAAACTGTTCTCACCCTCACAAAATTTTTATTTTATACAGGTTAAGGGGAGAGAGACAATAGGAAAGTCAACTAATAAACAGAAAAATAATTATATATATAGTAGTAAGAATGACAAATAAAATTAAACATTTAAGGGGAGAAGAAACAGTGAACAGAATGCAGAGGAGGACTTGGATGGGGTTGTCAGGGCAAGACTCACTTGGGACATTCAGGCTGAGACAAAAATGGATGAAATTGTTATAACCAGGAAAGTGTGTGGGGGGGCTCCATTCACAAGGGGAAAAAATATAAACCCCAAAGGCACTTCCCCAGTGACCTATTTCCTCCAGTTACATCCTACCTGTCTATGGTTACCACCCAGTTAATACATATCAGTGAAATAATCCACTGATGAGGTTGTAAATTTCATAATCTAATTATGGCAACTCTGAATATTCATTTCTTTCCTGTTTAATTTGCCCTTTTTAGATATTTGACAGTAGCATGTATTTTGACATACATACAAGAGAATAATGTGGGAGACCTGGTTCTACCTGTGTCTGACTTTTATGGCTGTAATAATCAAGGGAGTGCAGTATTGGTAGAGGCATCTGCACCTAGATCTGTATAAATAAAGAGAGAACCCAGAACTGTCAACACCAATATTCCCTGGTTGCAGAAAAACAATTCAATGGAAAAACTTTCTTTTCAGCAAATGGTGTTAAGGCAGAAATAAATAAAAATTAGTCTCAATCTAAGCCCAGCACTTTACGAAAAAATTAGTTCAAAGTGGGTCATGGATTTAAATATAAAGTGTATAACTACAAAAAACACTAAGGAAAAAAAAAACTATGTGAAGAGTTCCTAAATATGACACAAAAGCACAATGGATAAAAGAAAATAATTGCTCTATCAGACTTATCAAAATTAAAAAAGTTGTGCTCAGTAAAAGACTGTGTTGAAAAGATGAAAAGTTAACCTGAAGTTACTCGTAGGAGTGAATTAAGGTATTTGCAAATCACAATATCAACATAGGACTTGTATTTGAAAACAAAAAAAAAAATACCTCTCAAAATCAATATTAAAAAAAGAGAAACTTGATTAGAAAATATGCACCTCACTTGAACAGAACATCTTCAAAGGATATACAGTCAAATCTTTTGCAAATTTCAAGTAATGACTAAAAAAGTAAATGGAGGAAAAGAGACAAATCTTTCTATTCTAAATATCACAGGTAGATAAGCCCTCCTCCCCAAAGATGAGTCTCACTGACTTATTTCCAAAGAACGCCAATGGAAACAGAAAAATATTAACGTAGTAATAGCAAAGACTTGGAAGCATTTGCTTGAGCAGGTGATCAAGATTGACAATGCCAGTCAATCTTGGCATGCAGGATATTTTATCTTTGTGTTTTTCTTTCCAAAACCCATAGCCTGTATCTAATCATAAAGAAAACACAAGACACACCCAAACTCTAGATGAGTAAACGGACATATAAGGGCATTCTGTCAAGGTCATGGAAAACAAACAAACAAAAACCAAGAAAGGACCTCACATCAGGAGCGTCTAAGAGGACATGACAGCTAAATGTGACGTGACATCCTGGGCAAGGTCCTGGAGCAGAATCAGTTATTAATAGAAAACAAACCAAAACAAAAACCTGCTGAATTCTGAATGCAGTTTGGTGTCTACTTAATAGTAGTGTTCCAGTGTTGGTTTCTCAGTTTTGACACATAGACCACAGTAATGCAAAACAAGATTGGGGGGCAAAGAAGTTGAGGCTATATGGGAATTCTTGTACTATTTTTGTAACTTTTCTGTAAATCTGAAATAACCCAGGAGAAAAAAGTGCTTTAAAAAATATTATTTTATCATGTAACACCCCCCCCATCTAAATTTCCCAGGAGCAAATTTAATAAAATACACAGGAGAGAATTTTAAAACTTTATTGAAAGAGCAAGAAGTCTCAAATGAATGGAAAGATGTAAGAAGTTCATTCTTATAAAAAAAAAACAATATTATAGAGTTGTCAATTCCCCCTACATTGTAACAATAACAGCAAAAATGCCCTTATGTGTCCATTTATAATTTAAAAAGGAATTTAATTTAAAGGTAAATGATTAATTGTAACAGGCTTTTAATAAAAGGTTCAATTTTATAATTAAATGTCACTATCATTTAAATGATTTATTTCATGTAGGACATTCACTTTAGATACTGATTGCTTTATGGATGTACCAGGTGGTTGGTGGAAACACTCTCGAAGAATGAATAAAGTTATTTGCCAAATCACGCTTCCATTTTCATAACTACCCTCAACATTCTTTTTAAAGTTTAATGTAGTGGTAGGGAGGGGGAGATAACTACCTTTCCTTCCCATCTTCTGTGCATGACTGAGGCCCTGTGAGACGCAGACTTCTGTCATGATGACACATTACCTGAGATTATCAACTTATAAAAAGGAAAGGTTTATTTTTATTTACAGGTTTGGAGATTCTAGTTCATGATTAATTGACTCCGTGGTTTTGGGGGCATGTGATGAGACCACACATCATGGCAGAGTGTGGAGCAGAAGTGAAACTCCTCATTTTCTAGCCAGGGAGCAAAAAAGGTGGGGGGGGGGGTCCCACAGTCCCCTTCAGTGCACACCTACAATGACCAAAAGACCTCCCTCTAGGCCCCACATCAGAAACGTACCGCCACCTCCCCCTAACACCAACCCAGGGACCCAGCCTCCAATACATAGGCCTTTGGGAGACACCTAAAATAAAACCGATAGTAGGAACTTATAACAAAAGAGTAACAAGAGGAAAACAAAAAGTTACTTCATGAAAGTTTTAAATGACACAATAGCCTTTGGGAGGAAACGAGGACTCAAAGAAATGGGTAAACCTGAGTGTTCTGTGTTCAAGTTCTGATGAAGTAGATAAGTGATGTTAACAAACCAGGGGGAATCTAGCCAGGACCTTAGGACCTGCTTCCAGGGAAGGTAAAACAAAACAAAGCAAAACGAAAATGAAACCACTCTTCGTGCCACCTGCTTCAGGGAGGTGGGTCGGAGGAGGTAAGAGAGGCTTTCTTGCTCATACAGTTTTCTCAAATGGCAAGGTGCCATATTTTAAGGTAATATGTCCTAAACCCCACCGTGGATTAATAAAAGTAAAGGTGATTACCAAAGTAAATTTTTTGACTCTAATGAACTGTTGCTTTTTAGTTCTTCACTTTGTAGATAAAGCTCTGACCTGTTGAGGCTGAGGCTAATCAAATGACGATGGGGAAACCCAAAGGAACTGGAGGAATATATGAATTTTATATCTTTTAAAAAATAAAACCAGGCAATTTGAAGAAAATATGCTGTTTTCAGTCCTGAAATAATTATTTTAAGTGACTCTTCCTGTACCAGATGATGAGGCAAGGCCATAGATGCCATCCATTCAATTCTTACAACCACAAGAAGTCGTGATTATTATTAATGTCTTATGATTAGAAATACAGGAAAAGGTATTGCATGGAGTATAGACATTCACAAAGCTGGTAAATGGATGTTAGGATTAGAATTCGCATCCTTGAGAAAATCTCTTCATCAACATCCTGAAGCTTCCCTGGGCCAGGAGAGCAAACATGAACTGAGTGTGTTTAGGTAGAGGTAAAAATAGAATCATTCTCATTTCCTCTTGATAATAAATTCTTAAGTCATGCAAGTTCTAAATATTATATGCTTTGGAATTCAGTATTTCTTACTAAAATAAAAAAAGGACTGAGTTTCCAACCTCGTTATTTCTGGAAAGAATCCTCCATGAAGGCAGAGGTAGCACTTTGGAGGGCCCGCCGTATTGGGATAGATCCTAATTGGCACAAAGAAAGGGAAAATTTCAGAATGAATATAATAACAGGGAGATAGAAAACAAAAAGGGCTTCGTTTTCTTCTCTTTCTAATCAAGGGCTCTGATAAAAGACACACAGACATACAGCAAGAGCATTCCAAGGTTGAATCACAGGATCAGACTTTATTTCCAAACCTGCTGTCATTTAAAATGTAGGTTCAGGAAAAACAAGTAACCAACAATCAACCAAATTCTCTCATCGTGGGCCAAATTTCTAGTTGAACTAAAACAGAATATTTTCTAGAAGCTTATTAAATATTTGGCAAACCTACAATCCTTTATTTGTTATAAAATTATTTTTAAGCTCTTGCAGCTTCAATGAAATAAGTTTAAGAGACAAATGTTGGGGGGATGTTCATGGTGACCCTTCGAACGGACTAATGTGAAACACAAAGGTGGGACCACATTAATCACTCTTGATATTTTTACAGGTGCCCAGGTTGATGACTTGTGCTGACTCCTTTGATCTCCCTTGCAGAAAACTGCTCTGCTTCATGTCAACAGAGATTGCTACATGCACCATTTCACCATTCACTGGCTTCTAGATCAAACCAGTGATAGACCTCACAGATAGAATTCCACCACTGGTCCTTCATAGGAGGTAAATTTTAAGTCTTTTGCATCACTTCCAATGATTTCTTTCAACAGAGATCAATATTTAGAAAAAAAAAAAACACCTGTTAGCTAATATTGCCATCTGCTCTGGTTATTAATGGGGTTTAGAGTCTGGGCCTCAATTGTGAAGTGTTTTGCCAAAGCCCTTTTATTTTCAGCTGTTTTAAGGAAGCAAAAAATTAAGACTGGGTGGACTTTGTAAAAAAAACTTGTTTTTGATGCTGGCCTTATGCCTTTGGTGCTGCCGATAATAACACTGCTGTCTGAGGTTCAAAACCCAGTTTCTGATAAGGATGCTATTGGGGTACCATAATGAGTAGAAGGAAGACTTTGAGTTTTCCGTGGGATTTTTCCTACAGACACATGTTTTTAACCTCAGGGCCAGTCACATGCCTAGTTTTGAGGTAAAGGGAAGGCACTTTGCTATTTTAGGTGACAGAATGAATGTAACTGGCCATTGCAAGGCAGAAAGTGGGGCTCATTTGCCCTTTGTCTTCATTTTCTAAATTAAGGACGGCAATGTGGTAAAGTAGAACTGTCTGTATTTATAGCCAGAGATCATGGGACCAAAGCCAAATTGGCCACTTAGTAGTTGGTTAACCTTGGATAAGTCAATCGATGCTTCACGCCTTCAATCTCTCCAGCTCTTATCTGAGACCAATAACATCAGTGCAACTCCATAAACAGTTGATTTCATATTTACAAAAAGAGTTTATAAGTAGTAAAGACTCTCAGAGATGTTGAACACAATAAGGACCGAGTCACAAGACCCCATTCATTGTAGGGAGCATGGGAGAGTATTGTAAGGAGGTAACGAATAACACTATGTGGAAAAATGAAATACTCATTGGTATTAGATTTTTTTTCATCATTGCATGAAAAAAATCATCACTAAACTTATGGCTCAAAACAACATACATTTATTACTTTACAGGTTCATGGGGCAGAGGTCCAGGAGTGACCTGCCCAGGAAGGATCCATCTGTATCAAGATGTCGACCAGATCAAAAAGAAGGGAAGCCTGCCGTGTGAGCATCATGGGTGAACCCGAGGGCATTGTGCTAACTGAAATAAGTCAAATAGAGCCAAATACCACGTGATCTCACTTAGATGTAAAAACCTAAACACATCAAACTCATTAAAACAGAGCAGAAGGGTGTTTCCGAGGGTTGAGGGCTATAAGAAGTGAGATATTGGTCAAAGGGCACAAACTTTCAAATATGTGATGGATGAGTTGTGAGGATATAATGTACAGTATGCTGATGGTAGTTAATAATATTGCATTGCATACTTGAAATTTGCTTGAAGAATATATTTTTTAAAAAACTGTAGTTGTACATGGACAGAATGCCTTTATTTTGTCCCTTTTATTCATTTTTATGTGGTGCTAAGAATTGAACCCAGTGCCTCACACATGCTAGCCAAGCACTCTGCCACAGAGCCACAACCCCAGCCCAGGAGAATAGATTTGAAATGTTCTTAACACACACACACACACACACCCCAGTGGTACTTACATAAGGTAATGAATGTGACTGTGGTGATCATTTTATAGAATATAGGTATACCAAATCATTGCAAGGTATACCTTATATATTTTGGTCAATTTTATCTCAATAAAGCTGGAAATATCCTAATGAATTACAAACAGTAGCAGTAAAAAGATGTTGGCCATGGCTGGGTTCTCTTTTGGAAGTTTGACCAGAGATGAATCCATTACCAAACCCACTAAAATTGTCAGCAGAATTTCATCATTTTGTGGTGAGATTCAGTTCCCGTTGCCGGCTGTTGACAAGGGACCCTTCTCAACATCAAGAGGAAGCCCAAAGCTCCTCACCATGTGATCTTCTCCTCAAGCCTCTCACCTCAGGACAGCTCATTCTACAAAACCAGCAAGAAAGAAAGCCTCTAGCAGGATCCTGCCAGCAGACCATTTTTGTATAATGTAGTGTATTCATACAAATGATGTCAATTCCGTTGTCTGATAAAAGTGGCGTAATAACAGGAGTGACATCATCATCTTTACCGTTGCTGTTTGTTGGAAGCAAGTCAAAGGTCCAGCCCACCTTCAAGGGGAGCCAGTTTCCCACAGGTGTGGACACTTGGAAGCAGGGATCCTAAGGACTTCCTTCAAGACTATCCACCTTATATTCTCAAATAAGATGAAGTTTCCTTTGGTTTCAGTGGGAGCAGTCACAGTGAGTTTTGTCACCCCAGCTAGGTCTCTTGTGATAACCTTTCTACATCTACTGTCCGACAGTTTTCTTCTTACTCTGTGTCTGGAAGACCCACCTGAACATGCTACCAAGCCCCCTGTGGTCCATTTGCGTTCAGTCAATAGAGGGCCACAATGGAAGGGAGGAGAAGAGGGAGGTCACCTCATCCAAATCCCATTTCCTCCTTTTGGAGGTCCGCTGGGTCTGCCTATGTCTCCTCTGAACACTGTCCTCTTCTCCCGGCAAGCTCCCTGTATGCTTTCCGTTACTGCTCCCCTCTTGTCTACTTCTGCCCAGGGATAAAGACAATGTGGACGTTACTCGTCCTGGCCCACTATCCTGTTTTTTTTTTTTTTTTTTTTTTTTGTTTTGCAATTTCTCTGAACCCATCTCATAACTTTCCGATAGCTCCTTTATTAAATCGGTAAATTGAATGTGCTTTTTTTTTTTTTTTTCCTTGCTGGAACCCTGACAACTAGATCACACAAAGAATTTCCAGGTATATGAGCTTGGAGGTTTGTGCATAAGGGATAATAAAAAATAATTAGCATGGAATGAATGAGGAAAAGAACTGACCTTTTGCCTGGGAGTGTGGCCACTCGATATTCCAAAAGTCCTGAGGGGTTTCCTCTGTCTTCTGCAGTTCTCATAAGAAGGCTTCCCCAGAGTCTTCTTCCTAGAGGTCCAAGACTATAAATATTTCTTGTTCCAGAATGGAGAAGAGCATAAGGTTTCTGCTTTCCCTCTGAATCTTAGCCAGAAGACAGGTCTGGAGAAATAAATCAATAAAAGGCAAGAGAGGCATATTTGTAATAGGATTCCAGCGTTGGTTTCTCTATTGAATGTCACAACCCACAGTTGTGGGGGAAGAAGTGACAATGCAAAGCAAAGGTTATACTCCTAAAGGAGAATCACTACAACATGTTAGAAAATGACAAAGCGAGTATGAACGTGGAGTAAAGCTAGGATCTCTTAAAAATAAGCATTCTATCAAGAAAATCTAAAACGACATCACATTACGAAATAAACACACAAGGAAGCACAAAAAGGTCTGACTTTTAAGGATAATTAAAAAGATAGTTGGCAGGATATCCAACATTGCATGTGGATGAAAATTGGGAAATTGTGTGGGATGAAGTCAATGATGTAGAAGTCTCAGGATGGCTGGTTTCTACGACCATCTCATTGTGTTCTGGTATCAATATTTGCTCACGGGTGTCTGATGGATGCAATATCACTGTGATCTCTCGAACATTTGCTAAATCAGTCACACAGATATGAATTATCATGGTTTCGAATAGGAAGTAAGCAGCTGCCAGACTTCTGGATTTTGTCTCCATCGATTTCCCTTATTAGTTGTGACATTGCAGACATGAGAGATCCTGGAAGGATCGAGGATTCTGGAGTCTGAAACCCATTTCTAGACATAGAGTCATTGTGTTTGTTTGTTTGCCAGCTCATGGGTCCTGGAGTTCCTCTCCCTGGGTCTTCTTCCTGTGCTACTGGAAACATGAGGCCCAGCATGCCAACATGAGAATTCTGCTCCTCTGTGGGCAAAGAAATCAGAGTTTTGAGGGAGGAAGGTCTTGGATCAGGTGCCATGACAGGCATTCTTAGTATTAAGTTGTATTTTGTGTGCTTTTCCATGAAGGATGCTGTGGTTCAGGTGATTATGGTCAAGGGCCCACATGTTAAGGCTTGGTGCCTAGGCTGTGCTGCCCCTGGGAGGCGGTGGAACTTTTAGGAGGTTGGGCCCAGTGGGAGAAAGTTAGGTCATTATGAGTAGACCCAGGTAGGAGAGATTGGGACCTGGCCCCTTTCCCTCTTTCTCTCTGCTTCTGGAATGCCGTGAGATGAACATACCTCTTTGCCACACACTCCCTTCATGATGTGCTGTGCTGCCACAGGCCCAAAGCAGCAGGACCGGCTGACTATGGACTGAACACCCAGAAACCAGGAGCCAAAATAAACCTTGTCTTTCATTAAGTTGATTGTCCCGGGGCATTTTGTTACAGTAGCGCAAAGCTGTCTAACACAAAGACATTTTATAGAAAACCGTGTGTCCGTTTACCTGTACCAGAACACAATTAATTATTCAGAGCCGTGTGCGCACACAGCACACTTTGTTTATGAACGATTTCAGAGACCATTTGCTCATTGGTTTTTCCTATATTTGAACCCTGGTTGGAAGTCACGGGTAGTGATACGGTGGCAGCCATGGAGAAAGTACTCTAGATAAGTTTTGGGCCCATAGTCCATAGTCCTGTTCCAGATCCAGCTCTGTTGCCAACTGACTGTAGATTCTTGATATCTTTATTGCTGAGTTTCATTTTCATCTTCTGAAAAGTCAATGTCAAAAAGTAAATGTTTTTCTTTTCTTTCCAAACCACTGTGATCCTTAGAGTTTTAAGATTCTCTAATGCATACTTTGATTTGAATTTGCCAATAATACAGGTAAGCCCAGTGGCCCATTTTCACTAAGCTTTCAAATCAATCATCTCAAAATATTTATTGCACATTTGCTCTATTCAGATAGTTAAGTGTGGTAATATAAACAAAATAGCAGAGTTACCAAAGTGCTTACTCTGAAAGCACGATCATTATTTTTAAAGAATTTATAATCTAGTAAAGAGAAAGGCCATGTTCACCAATAAGCGAGATGCTTAACAGAAGGTAAACAGGCAAACCAGGATGAAACTCCGAAGCTTTAGAAAGTAATTTTGTCTAGGAACCATGATAAGACATACAATAATGCCAGGCTTGGTGGCACATGTCTGTAATCCCATCCATCCAGGAGGATGAAGTAGGAGGATAGGAAGTCCAAGGCCAGCCTTGGAAACTTTGAGGCCCTAAGCAACTTAGTGGCTATAAGCAACTTAGTGAGACCCTGCCACAAAATGAAAATAAAATAGACCCAGGGATGTGACTCAGAGCCCTGGGTTCAATTTCTGGTACTTATAAAACAAAACAAAAAAATAGACATGTAATAATGCCGCAGTCCAGCTGCAGCAAAATAACCGGGGGGTGACGAACAACTTGTGTACATTGATACAACAGGAGTAGGAGCCGTTTATTGTAGGACAGGAGCGGTATATATACATTCCACACAGCTTATCTTAATTAGCATAAACTAGATACATCAGTCAACCAATAAGGAATCTCCACACTTAATGGCTTGGTGGCGTTACTTCACAAACCACTCCCTCTGGCAAAATGCCAGGCGCCATCCAGACTTGTTTACAGACTCTAACATTTGCCAGGCACCATCCTGACTTGTTTACAGACTCTAACATAATAATAACTAATATATAATATTTTCTCTGCACTAGATTCTGTCCCAAGTACTTCTTATAGGATAAAAGAATGTGATTTGGTGGCCTCTGTTATTGCTGTATTCTATATATTAGAAAATGTGCACAGACATTACATGGTTTGCCCAAGACCACAGAGCTAGACAGTGATAGAATCAAAATGCTAAACCAGGCTGCTATCTGAGAGTGAATATATTCCTTCTCAAATATGATTAAAATGCTTGTTTTCCACGTTAGCCAGCTTTTTGTCACTCAACGAAAATACCAGGCAGGAAAATCTTAAGAGAAGAAAAGGTTTATTTGAGCTCATGGTTTCAGAGGTTCAGTCCGTAGTCAGTAGGCTCCAAGGCAAATCATGGCAGAAGTATGTGGTAGAGGAACCCTGCTCAATTCATGGCAGCCAGGGAGGAGAGAGAGAGAGAGAGAGAGAGAGAGAGAGAGAGAGAGAGAGAGGTAGGTTAGAGAAAAGATGGACCCTTTCCAGGGCATGCCCCTAGTGACCTACTTCTTGCGACTAGACTCCTACTTCCAAGAAGTCTATTCTGTTGTGAATGGATTAATCCATTAGATGAATTAACCCACTGATGAGATCAAAGCTCTCACAATCCAGTCATTGCCTAAGAGTCCTACTTCTGAGGCTTATTGTATTGGGGATCACACTTTCAAAACATCAGCTTTTGGGGGGAACATTTCAGATACAAACCATAAAATGAATTCCAATGAAAGTGAAATAATAACCTTCAACAAAAGACATCTGGGAAAACTTGATATGATCTTTTATCTTGGGCCTTTACCTTGTTTTTCAAAGGTTTTTGTTCCCTAAACTCTGTGTATGAGGAATAACTTAGGCAAATTTGTTGAAAGGATAGATTCTTGGGTATTCCCCTAACCTATTAAATCAGAATTCTAAGGTTAGGTAAGAAAATCTGAATTTTTAACTTATTCTGTTTTATACTGATGCATGTCAAAGTGGTGAACAAATTCTGAAGGGATAAATTAAAATTCAATAGGTGAATTAGTTGGACAGTAATTATAGGTGGAAAACATACACACAGTCCTGGCAGCCCGGGCAAGGCCTTCTAAGAGTTGAAAAGCAAACTCTTAGCTGTTGTGTAAGATGTATTCAGGTAAGAAAATAGTAAGATAGAAACCTTGAAAAAGTACAGATGAATCGACATTGAACCTTGGGTAGAATACTTAGGACTTTGGACTTAATGTAAATGGAACCATTGGATTTTTAAAAGTATTTTATATATATATTATATTAATTATATATTTGCAGATAGAAACAATATCTTTTATTTATTTATTTATTTTTATGTGGTGCTGAGGATTGAATCCAGGGCCTCACACATGCTAGGGAAGTGCTCTACCACCGAGCCACAACCCCAGCCTGACCATTTTTTTTTTCTGAATAGAAAATAGCCATTAAAATAGAATTTTAATCAAACTTGTCTAGCAGCCACAGGATGGATTGAATGTGAGTAGATTGATGAGCCCTTACTTAATTGGGCTCTTAAAAACCTAAACTAATTAATATATGAACTATTACATGATGATATTCGGTATCCAGAAAGTAAGTATTAAATCTAGCATAAAGACACTATTTTCTGGGTATAGATATTGGGAGGGGAATCCAAAACATAGGCCCTGGGTTTCTGAGTCCCTGTGTCCCCACAAAAGACATCTGGGAAAACTTGATATGATCTCTTATCTTTACCTCGATTTTCAAAGATTTCCCTAAACTCTCTGTATGAGAATAACTTAGGTAAATTTGTTGAAAGGATAGATTCTTGGGTATTCCCCTAACCTATTAAATCAGAATTCTAAGATTGGGTAAGAAAATCTGGAACCATGGGACACCACTAACAGGTAGAAGTAAATCACAAGGAGACACTGTTAAGTTTAGGCAGGTGGTAGAGAGTTCACTTTTGTAAGTATCGGTGGTGCTCTAGGGACACCCAGATCTGTGGCCTCAATAGAAATCAGTGTTATGGTTTGGACATGTGGTGTCCCCCCAAAAGCTCATGTGTAAAACAATGCAAGAACATTCAGAAGCCAAATAATTAGGATATGAGAGGTGTCACCTAATCAGTGCATTAATCCATGGACATGCATTAACTGGGTGGTAAGTGTGGGCAGGTAGGGTGTGGCTGGAGAACAGAGGTCACTGGGGATGTGCCTTTGGGATATATATTTGTGGCATTATCTTCTGTCTCATCTTGGGCCCAGAGCAATGGGGTTGGCTGTCTGTCAACTGAGATTTGTGAAATCATGAGCCCCAGATAAACTTTTCACCCTCTAAAATTGTTCTTTTCAGGCCTTTTGATCACAGTGGCACAAAAGTTCATAAAACTGTTGGGCATTCAAGGAAGAATAAAAAGGAAATGTCCTGCTTGAGTCATAGATTTAGATGTATTAGCACCAGAATGGAAGAGAACAGGGAGTATGAGGAGCAAATGAGAACACCCAGAGGATCAAAGAAAGAAACACAGAGCTGTGCCTGGGGAACACCCTCACTGACAATGTGGAAAGAGATTAAAAATGAACTTCATTCTTAGAAGGAATTGGTCATAATATAATCTGCACTTACTGTTAGATATAGTCTCATCGTAGAGGGGAGAGAAACACAGTTGTCCTCTTATTCCTAGACATCTGATTCACGCTTGAAGCTCTAGATAACACCGAACCCTGATATACAGTATGTTTTTCTATACAGACATACATACACACATTTAATGTCTTCTTGTCTTAATTTAGCACTTGACACACTATGGCCAAAACTTTGTTATTTTTAAATGTGACAGGAAAACCAGTACAAATTTCTCCTCCTTTCTTTACAATTCCCTGGACAAAAGATGTGTTTTTATTGTTTATTTTGCAATCTCGTTACACAAATATTTTCTTTCCTTATTAAGTCACCAATTTTCAAATTTTTCACTTAAAGGAAGTACTTTATGGCTTCTATTTGACAATATTGAATTACCAGCATCGTTATTCATCTGCATTGAGGACTTTATGAAGTAAAATAGAGAGCAATTTGAACATAGCCAGTGAAATTCCATGGAATTTAATCTGATAACCAATTTTTGAGTGGCTGGTGGGTAGGTAGTATAAACTATATGGACACATTGGATAAAGGGCAGGATGACCTGAGATTTTATCACATTACTCAAAATGGCCTATGATTAAAAATTTGTGAATTGTATATTTCTGGAATTTTCCTTTGTAATATTTTGGAGCCATGGTTGATCATGGGTAACCGAAACAACAATAGTGAAAGTACAGTTAAGAGGTAACTAACTAATGCATAGACATGTTTCAAAATGTTACCAACGGCCAGTACTACTTGTATTTCTGGAGATCTTAAGTTTAAAATAAAAATTTCTTGCACTTGCAATGGTGCTCATACAAATGGAAATGGGTTTATTTATATTTCTTGATAATCTTACTCTTAGGATTATAGATCTATAGATCATTAGACTACAAAGAAACCCATTAAGTAGTATTTGAAAGCATTTAGATTGCAAAGTACATATTTGATCAAATTTCTTGGATTCCAAGAGTGTTAGGCTTAGGACTTTTAAGAATTTTCAAATTATTTATTTATTTACTTTTTGCTGTGCTGGGAATGGAAGCCAGGACCCCATAAATGCTAAGCAAGTGCACTATCACCAAGCTATATCCCCAGCCTGTTTGACTCTTAAAAAGTGTCTCAGCACATTCTGACTCTGGTGATAGGCTCTACAACAATTCACCTTTTTGAATTATGAGAATCCTCCTCTGAAAAGTCCTTATCATTAAAAATAGTCTTAAAATGTGTTTTCAGGTCCAACCTCTCAGCAGAACTGGTTAAGGAAAGAAAATATCAAAAACAAAAGGGAAATGAAATTGATAGAAATATCAAAAAAGGCCAAGGTCCATGAGGAATCACAGACAACTTTTTCATTAGAACCAGTTCCTTTCACTGACTGTGCCTCTGGGCACACAAAAGTGTCCTTCCGTGCAATGCGGAGTTAGCTTATTTGTGCATGGGGGTATGGCAACCTTTGATGAATATAAAACCCCATCATTATCTCATTTTGGTATATTTTGAGATTTTCCTAAACATATGTCATGGAAATTTCATTGAGAAAGAACATAACTTGTTACAAAAGTAACCCACAGATTTTTATCTTTCTCTTTTGCCTTAAAAGTTCAAAGCTAGGAGAAAAAAAAGACTTAATTGAGATAAGTCTCATAAGAAAAAGAACAGAAGGGTAATTCATGTGGCATGGACTGGGTAGTATTAAGTGAATTGTGTTAGATGGAGATTTAAATGCCCTAAATATCCTGTGATCATATTTGGCTCTTCAGAAGTTCTCCATTTTCTTAGAGTCTTTCTTATTCGCCTTCTGAATATTGCTTCTCTTCATGTATTAAGAAGATACCACTGTGAATAGAAAGAATGCTTGGAATTTGTTTTTTTGTAAATAATGAACAAATTTTCTCATCAATGATTGGCAGATGCTTGTCTCGGATCCTAAATATGTTACATTTGAGGTGGCCCGCACAGTGACACATGCCTGTAATCCCAGGGACTTGGAAGGCTGAGACAGAAGGAGCCTGAGTTCAAAGTCAGCCTCGACAACTTAGTGAGGCCCTAAGCATCTTAAGGAGAACCTGTCTCAAAATAAAACATGAGAAGGGCTGGCTCAGTGGTTAAGAGCTTCCGGGTTCAATCCCTAATGCCAAAAAAATTAAAAAGGGCTGGGAGGAGGTGGGGGATGGGATGAACCTCAGTTTAGAGTGCCTCTGGCTTCAATCCCTAGTTCTGACTGCAAAAACAAAACAAACACACATACACACACACACACACAGACACACATCCATAAATATGTTTGCAAATTGTGACTTGAGTACAGGGAGTTCAGACTGCACCAGGGAGTGAGTGCCACCTCTCTAAGTACAGTCCTTGACCATTAAAGAATCACACCCTTGACCTTGGGGATTAGTTAAGTGCTCTTTGAACCTGACACTTAAAGAATGTTTATAAAGGCCCAGATCCTGGAAACATGTTTAGGATAAAGCTGCAACCATTATGATAAAGCAATAAGTGGACACTTGAGTTATACCATTGAGATTTGCTTTCTTTTAGAACTTAAGCCTGTCTGATCTTGCAGGGAATCTGAGAACCAGCTCAATCACTTTCCTTTGGCATGCTCTACAGAAACACCCTGATCATGATCCACCAATTAGAACAGTCAAAACAAACACTGAGGATACCAATGGATGGTGAGGACCTGAAGCAATAAGGAGGTGTCACATTCTACTCATGGGAATGCAAAATGGTCGTCATCTTGAGAAACAGTCTGTCAGTTTCTTACTAGAGTCAAGCATACACTTGCCATATGACCTAACAGTTTTATTCCTTGGTAATTATTGAAGAAAACAGAAAATTTAGGGTCACATAGAAACCTATGTATGAATGGTTGTAATAAATGTATTCAAATGTGCCCAAACTTGGAAACAATTCAGATGCTTTTCAATTGTTGAATGAATAAACAAACCATCAAACAACCATGCAGTTAAATTGATTCACTAAATAACAGGGATGAATCCCAAATGCATTTTGCTAAGTGAAAGAAGCCAGATCCCAAAGGCGACATTTGTACTGTATGAATCAATTTATATGACATTCTGGAAAAGGCAAATTAAAAGGGAAGAGATCAGTGGTTGCCTGGAGTTATGTGGGGGAGGGGAGTTAACTACAAAGCGGCAGCAGTGGGGGGATCAGGGAGTGCTGAAACAGTTTGCAACACATTCCGTAGAACTGCACACCACAGAGAGTCTTTTAGTGTTTGCAAATTTTAAAATAAAAATATAGAAGGAAATACTATAGATTTCTTCCACAATATTTCTTCACAACTTGAGTTGAAATCCTGTAAAATAGCTACAAATAAGGTAAATACTCATTTCAGTGACTCCTGAAGAGAGGTTGGTGATAGGAAGAGCACAGCAACAATAGGTCTGCTTTGTTGTTAAGTCCATCTGTCTGAGAGACACTAAATTTGATGGGGCATTTTTATATGCACTGGTCCATGTCACTCTTGTCCATGGCACATGCTCTAAGTACCTTCAATTGCTTTGCCATGTGCACTCATTGAAGACGCATCAATTACCAAGTCTCAGGAAAGAAGGGTTAGATCACTTACTGCCTCAATAAATATGTGTTCAGTGTCCACCATGTTCCTAATATTTTTCCAGGCACTGGGGATTCTTCAGCTTAACTGTGTAGAATTCAACCTCTACCCAAGAGCTTTACTTTGGTATATGTAGCATTCAGTAGTTGCAGATCTTCACCTTGGACTTGTTCATTTACATTACAGTTGATTACAAACACACTTTGTGATTACAAACACACTTGGTTTATCCAGGATAATTAGCTAATTAGAAACATTAATTCTATCTGCTATCTAAAGTCCCCTTTAGAAAACTTCCAAATTGGGCTGAATTTAAACTAGGGATTAAAGATGGTTATGGAAGCATCAAAAGGCACTATCTAAAAAAAGAGAAAAAAAAACCAGTATTAATTTGATGATCTAATACACTGTGCCTGTTGAAATTTGGGGAACTGGTTGATATTTTCCTTCAGGTATAAAGTGTTAGGTCACAAAAACTAATTTGTTCATTTGAAAACAATACATGGAAATGAGAAGGGGTACTGATCAGCTCCTCAAACACTAAGTAAGATGAGACTGATCTTTTTTGAACAAACTCTGAAAGAATGACTGAGCAGTTAGCAATTCTATAACTAGGCAAAACTACTCTACATGTTTTGGAGTTGGAAATTCTCTAGAACTTTGCAGTAACAAGACGTAATCTTTCTGTTTTACACAAGAGTGTGTTCAGGAGTTGATAGAAATACTAAGGCAACGTCATAATTTCTTGTGGCTTCTATAACACATGATCACCAACTTAGTGGCTAAATATACCGTAAATGTATTAACTCACAGTTCGGGAGGTCAGAAGTCCAAACTGGGTTTTAATGAACTAAATCAAACCTTTCCATTTCTAGAGGCCTGTGTGCTCCCTGGTTCACCACCCCCCCCCCCCCCCTTCTATATTCAAAGCCAGCAGTGGCCCATTAGTTCCTCATTATGTCACTCTGATACCAATCCCTCTGCCCTCCTCCTCCACACTTAGGAATACTGTGATTACAGTTGATTACAAACACATTTTGTGATACAAACACACTTGGTTTATCCAGGGTGATTAGCTAATTAGAAACCTTAATTCTATCTGCTATCTAAAGTCCCCTTTGCCAGGTAATGTAACGTATCTACTGCTTCTTGGCGTTTAGACATGGACCTTGCTAGGGGTACATTACCCCTGTCTACCACCGGGGTAGCCACTCTATGAAGAATTGTTCCTATTGTGATAGCCTAGAGAATTGTTCAAAAATCTTAGTACTAACCGGATGAAATGTTGAGACTAATGTCTGAATGTTAACTCACTTCATGAGGGTCTTTTTTTTTTTTTAGAACTATCTCCCATATGTCCTGTAGACACTTTCCCTGTAGGTCATCCTGGGAGTAAGCCAGCCAATGGGCAGACAGCCTAAAGTTACTCATCCATTCTGTTGTCCTTTCCAGGCAGCTCATCCTCAGTAACTCAAACACCCAAACAAGATCGTTGGCCCCATGGTCCACATTGTCCTCATTCAAAGTCCATTTGTGTAGGGGTCCATTCACGTCTGGGAGCAAATCTAAAGCAAATCTAAATTTTCTTGTGTTGACACTGATAAAACTGGTCTTTCTAACACATTTTCTGCAAGAATTTCAAGAGGCTCCAAATTTGAGATGAAACATTGGTTTTCAGGCTCTTGGTGAAATTTCCTGGTTTGAGAAAGTTTTAATCAGATTTAGCTTCATGACTTCGATTTTTTTTCCAAGTAGTGGTTTGGAACAACATAAATAAGAATCATGAGCATCTTACTATTCTACTTGGTTGTAAGGAATCCAAGAACGATAAAAGTTTCTTAATAAAAGATCAATTACTTAAGTTTAGTATGGGTTTCTTAGCCAACTACCAGTTTCTCTCATTCTAGAGGAAGTCAATTGTAGGCTTTAAAAAGGTGCTAGATCCTTCTAATTTTGTGACATCAAATAAACATGAACCTAAAACATTAGCAGAGAGGGATTTAATACTTTAGATAAGATGAAAACTGGTTGCAAAATTAATTCCGAGTGTTTTAGACATCAAACAGTTTGGGTTTTTCTCATCTCTGACCCCATGAATATTTTCATGTGCTAAGTATAAAGGGATATGAAACAAGTTGATAAAAATAAGTATTTACTCTTCAAGAGAAATTAGGATGGGCTTGACAAACTGGGATTACTAGGAGTGAACAAGCCTGGTCAGGGACACCAAGGAACAAAGGTTTGAGGCATTTGTACTGCACGAGACCAAGGCATGTAGTAATCCTCCAAGTTCTAATAGGCTTATGAATATTTGGAGTAACAAGGATCTTTCCAAGATTCTCTTGCAGTTAGTATGCTAATAACAAAGTTCTAGCCAGAGGTACACAAGTGAGAATAGTGATGTAAGTTCTGAGAAGGAGGGGATAAATTCTTTCTTCCTTCTATTCTCCTTCCTTTGGGAGCTGGGATAATCATCGTGGACCATGGTGTAGAGAATGACAGAGCAACAAGATTCAAAGACCTTGAGTCCACCATGATTGCTTAAGCCACTATTGTATTTTCCGTTAACTTGTGACCAAATTTAATCTAATTGATTCAGTTAACTATCTGAAACCAACATTGTCTGAAAACTGTTACTGTTAGAATTGAGTATGTTCAAGTATGTAAATCATCTAACATAGTGACTTGTCTAGAAAAGGTAAAACAGATATTACTTCCCTTCTCTTTCCCAAAATAAAATTCTGTAGACCTCCCTTCACGAAAATATCTCCATGAGTTTGATCTTCAATGTTAATAGTAAAGAAACATTTAAGTGCTGAAGGAGCGATGCTTCTAGAAGAACAATAAAAGGACTTCTTTCTTGGTTTGGAAGCTTTCCTGAAGGAGAAATTCGAACAGGAAATGACAGCATGGATTAGTATTTGGTTGGTAGTAAAAAGAAGCAATGTGTTGTTAAGTAGAGGGAATAGGATCCTGGGCAACAAATATATATTTAGTTGATGCTGGTGGTTATGGTTTTGCAAGGCTGGGGTGTTAGATATGAGGGAGGGGTGTCCTGAGAGAACTGTGATAAAACATAGTTTTAATGATGGCATGGAGGGTATATTTCCAACTCCTGTAGATGGGTGATATGGCCCCAGCAGACCATTTAAGGTATGTTTCCAGGGTGTGATATATATATATATCTCATATATATATGTGACCTCTTTTCTTTCTTTGATAACATATTTTAACCCTGGTTCTCCCCCTTTGCTCCCCAAATCTACTTTCCCCTCGTGTTTCAATTTTTATTTCATGTCCTTAAAAAAACCATATTTTGGCTGTGTCAATTCTCCTCTATTTCATTGAATCCACCCCTACATTTAATACTTTCCTCTTTCTACTTAATGTGTATTTTTTTTTTAGTTTCTTAAATTTGATTTTCCAGATTACCATTCTCATTTCAATACCAATTTAATCTTCACAATGACCTCTTTTCTTTCTTTGATAACATTTTAACCCTGGGCTTTCCCCTTTGCTCCCCAAATCTACTTTCCCCTCATGTTTCAATTTTTATCTCATGTCCTTAATTTTTATATCATATTTATTTATATCATAGACTTTATTTATATCATAGACATATTTATATCATAGACTTTACATGACTATTATTTCAACTCTTGCACACATATCCTCCTGTTGATCCAACCGTGGGGATCAGTTCCTTGTGCAGTCTGCCGTTGTTGATTGTGGGGTCCTCGTTAGCAGGACTCTCAAGGGCTTGTGACGTGCTTTCACATTGATTTCTCAGTGTGGGGGATACCAGTACCGTGTGGGTAAGATAAACTTTGGCCCCGACCATATGAGGTGCTAGTTTGGGTGTTTCTTTTCTAATGGAAGACTTCTTTGTCTCCTCACATTTAGAGAAGCACGGGCAGAGATGTGCATTCTTATTGACACATCCGTAGACAATAAAGTGGGTTTTATTTAGCCCTCCTTTAATTGAGAGGGTCAAAGATAGACTAATTCTATCCTTATATAAAGGTCTCACTTATGGTTCTCAAGCTAAAGTCAGCTCCATGCGATCTTTTCCATCCCCATAGATGAATTAAAACATCAACCCTTAGTCTTTATGACCTAGCCATGATCTTGGTTTCTATTTTCAAGGGCATCAGTGTATAAGCTTATTTTTCTAACTTCAGTTGTCTCTTTATTTCTGGAACCTGGATAAATTCCCTTTTATTCATTTCAGTCCAGCTATGTGATGAATTAAATATTCCTGTTGCAGTGAGAAGAAAGTCCCTATTCTCCACTTAGAGTTGCCATTAGATTTTATTTAATCTTTTGAAGGCAAGTAGAGGTATGTTTTATTTATATGTTCGTATTTGGCACGGACCTGTAAAATTCCATCAGTGCTTAAAAAAAAGATTGAATTTAAAAACGAAAAAGGGAGGCAGTTTTAAATAGCGAAAGTTAAAAAGAGAGAGGGCATTAGTTAGTATTCTGATAGGTCAGTTCTTTCTCCCTAGCTCAAGTAGCTAGAAGATTGAGGAGGGGGCAGGAACAAGGCAGGTGTTACCTTCCTTACTAATGTATCAATAATTGCAATGCTGCTTTATTTAAAAAGAAAAGAAAAAAAGCACCAGACTGGTTGCTGCCACAGAAATTCTGCCAACACCCTGGTGGTTGCTGGTTTGTACTTTTATGGGTTTCCAGGGGATCAAACACAGCATTATTGTATTTGGCTACCAACTCGGGTCAGCAGTTCAAAAGGAGAGAGCAGGGGAATGAGGTGGGTGGGAGGAAAAGAGTGAACATGCATAACCTGGTGTGTTTAAAACGAGAGATGGAACTTATGGTGAAGCAGTTTTTACTGAATCTCAATTTTATTTTTAACAGAAGAAAATTAGCATTTGTTCAGAGCTCTGTTTTATAAGAATTGAACTTATGATCTGTTAGAGCAGCAATGGTCAGAGATGGGGCTTTGGGAAAGTGATTGGATCCTGAGGGCTCTGATCTCATCTGTGGATGAATCCGATGGATTAATTCCATTGGTAGTGAAGTCAATTAGTGACTGGCGGTAGGAACTGTAGGCAGGTGCAATATGGTTGGAGGAAGTAGGTAACTGGGGGTCTACCCTGGGGAACAGAATCTTGTCTCCTATCTCTTCCTTTCTCTCCCTGTTTCCTGTATGCCATGAGATGAGAACTTTCCTCTGCCATACCCTTCCACCATGATGTTCTACCTCATGTCTGGCCATAGCAATGGAGTCCACCAACCACAGGCTGAAGTCACCAAGGCTGTTAGCCAAAGTAAATCATTGTTCCTTGAAATTGTTTGTGTCAGGTATTTTGGTCAGAGTGGTGAAAAGCTGACTAACACATAGCCAGAGTGTCCCAACTTTCATTCAGACTGAAGAATAAATGAATAGGTTGTGTTTCCCATGTATATCCATTTACAAAGATTTTTGACCTGAGAGTTTTATATATACAACTATTAAAAAAGTAGATTATTAGATATAACCCCCATCCTAAATTCCATTCCTTTCAAAATAGATTTATTTACTTACATATGATTTATAGGAATATTAATATTAAATACTGCAAGTATAATTATTGGCATTTAAATAATTCAAAAGTGTGAATATAGCTCAGTCATATAACATGAGCTTAGTATGCACAAGGCACTGGGGTCACACTGCAAAAAAAATATATATATATATATAATAATTCAATAATTATGGGATGATCAAAATATTTAACTATTATATAAACATTATTTAATATCTTAACAATGTATGTTTTCTCAGAAACTGAACTTAAAATTAACAATGTGAGAAACTCTTCATCTTGACCATGCAATTGTTAAAATCTATGTCCTTCATACTTTCTTAGTCTTAGAAAAAGACGAATATATATATAATCCTTGTAACTGGTGTAACATGGACCATTTCCTATAAGGCCAAGAAAAAAAATCAAATTGGCTTTTATAATTAATTAATTATAATTCAAATTGGCTTTCCAGGTGGTTACTGGAATTACCCCAGTTCTTCCACTAATGTCCTTTCCTACTCTATGATCTCACTAGAAACACAAGTTGCACTTAAATGTACTTTCCCACGAGTCGCCTGCAGTCTGCAACAGGACCTCAGTCTCCCTCACCTTTATGACCTGACAATGATCAGATATTTTGTCAAATGACCCACAGTTGGAGTAGTCTGTCATTTTACCATAATTGCAGTAGGGTGATGCACGTTGTCAAGAATCCCCAAGGCTTTGCTGAGCATTCCATGCATCCCGTGACACATGCAGAATGCCTCTTTTTATACTTTTGAACTATATCATAATTTCAAAAATGGAAGCCAGGTGCAGTGGTCCCTCCAGTAACCCAACTACTCTGGTGACTGAAGCAGAAGGATTACACGTTCAAGGTCAGCCTGGGCAATGGGACAAGAACCTGTCTCAAAATAAAATAAATGGGCTGTGGGTTTAGGTCAGTGGTAGAGTGCTTGCTTAGTGTGTATAAGGTTCTACGTTTGATCCCTGGCACTGCTACAAAAGGAAGAAAGAAAAGAAAGAAGGAAGGAAGGAAGGAAAGAAGGAAGGGAGGGAGGGCGGGCATAGTATGTAATCTGGAATCTCTAGAGAAACAGAATAAGTAGGAGATTGTAATCTACGTGTGGTGGTCCATGCTTGTAATCCCAGTGGCTCAGGAGGCTGAGGCAGGATGATGCAGTTTCACAGCCAGCCTCAGCTACTTAGCAAGGCCTTCCTAAGTAACTCAGCGAGACCCTGTCTCTAAATAAAATATATTTTTTAAATGGCTTGAGGATGTGTCTTAGAGATTAAGAATACCTGGGTTAAGTCCTTAGTATCCAGAAAAAATAATAATAAATATGAACAACATAAAAGATATTACACATAAAAAGGAATTGGCTGATGGAGTTATGGACTCTGAGAAGTCCAGGAGTTGCCATCTGCCTGCTGGAGACGCAGGAGTGTCAATCGTGATGTTCTAGTGTGATTCTGAAGGCTTTAGAAGCAGGAGAGCTCATGGGACAAGTCCAGTCCAAGTCCAGAGGCAGGGAGGACTGATGTCCAAGCTCCAAGACAGTTGGGCAGAGCACTCTTCTGTTTTATTCAGACCTTCCCTGGATTTGGAAGAGGCCGACCCACACTGGGGAGGACAATCTGCTTTACTGGATCTACTAGGACAAACTTATTTGTTTGTGTGTTTGTTTTGGTACTAGGTGTTGAACCCAGAGGCACTTAACCAGTGAGCAATATCACCAGCCTTTTTTATGTTTTATTTAGAGACAGTCTCACTGAGTTGCTTAGGGCCTTGCTAAGATGCCAAGGCTGGCTTTGAAATCAAAATCCTCCTGCCTCAGCCTCCAAAGCCACTGGGATTCCAGGGTTGCACGACTGTTCGTTGTTTACTGGTACAAATATTAATCTCATCCAGAAACATCCTCACATACACACCCAGAATGATGCTTAACCAAAACAAAAAATCTGGAAACCTAATAACCCATAGAATTGACACATAAATTTAACCATCATATTAGCTTAACTTATAAATTAGAAACTTCTATATGTATTTAAGTTCCAAGTCCCATTGAGTCAAATGGATTTAAGGAAGTGTTTCACCTCTAAAAGTCACTCTGGGTACTGACCTTAGATATAAAGCATAGGTCCACAACTTATTATCATTTTTAAAATCTCAAGAAGATTTTTTATGAGCTTGCTTCATGAGAAGGCAATTGATGCCATATTAGAAAATGAAATTGTCATCTAAAAGAGCTAGGAGGTTATTAATTTGAACATAATCTACCTCGCTTCATATGTGTCTTATGTTGGCATTTTTGGATGTTAAAAATGATGGTTCAAAATTCCAATGTGGCTTGTGAATTCAAAGGAACAGTTTCCAGTCAAAAACCTTGGGATCCTTGCCCTCCATAAAACAAGTGTCCCCAACTGCCACACCTATATGGAACATTTATGTATTGCCAACTCAATTTTTTGGGTAAAAAAGATGATGCTCAACCTCTGTCTGGTTGCAGGATGAAAAAGAGTTAGAGATATGGAGACATCTGATGTGGGTCCTAACTATCCCCTATGATGGCCCTGTCACTTTGGATGAGTTAACCTCTGTACCCTTAGTTAACAAGCCTTGTAATAAATGGTGATAATGACAGTATTTAGCACAGAGGGTTTTGAGCCAACCTAAGTGAGGTAACACATTAAGTGCATTTAGTAGAATAACTGGCACATAATACATGGTCAATGAACATATGTTTATTCTAATTACTACCATGATTACCACTCGTGCTACAACAACCAACTCCACTATTACTATTATTCAGAACTTAAGAAAACTTAAACTGAGGTTTCTGATTCAAAGACGAGCTCCCGGGCAGCCTTTAAACTGTGGCTATCTAAGTGAAAATTTTAAAATAAAAGAAACAAGAATCCTAGCACCACTATGTGTAGGCAGCTATCCTCACGATACGGAAGGAGGTAGTCAGGGCAGTGACACCTCAGAATGATGTCAAGGCAAAGCCACTTCCCTTCTGGTGCCATCTCACTCACTGTGAAGCTGTCTTGGAATCAGCAGCTGGAAGAAGCTCTGGAAGTGTCCGCACATGAAGGATGACAGTTTTGAAGATATAAAACAATGAGCTGCAAAATCTAATTATAATTTGGCTTTTCATTTCAGGACTTGAGGTTCAGACTTGTTTCTCTTTCTTTCTCTCTCTTGCGCACGTGCGCACACAGACACACACTCACACACACACACACACACACACACACACACAGAGGGAACCACACTGTATACACAGTTTCCCTAGTCCTACTTTGGTCCTCTATGGCAATTGTACATAATCCACTCATAATCAATAGCTAGCAAATATAAGATGTACCACATATGAAATTTCAACATGATGATGAAGACCTTGTTCCCTTGGACTTCGTACTATATTCAGGACAAGTTCGGTGGGTTAGAATATGATAATAAGATTTTTTCGTTTTAGTTCCAGATTAAAATACTTTGTTCTCCAACACTCCACCTGGACATTGTACTGCTTTGGGGAGAAGTTGTAACTGTGAATATGGTAAGAATTTTGAGCTCAGGCAAACTGGGACCTCAGGTCTCTGCTAGGGCACGTCTCAACCTCTCTGACCTTTGGCATCCTTTTCCATAAGGGTGACTAACAGGATAACTCCTTTTGCTATTATTAATATTTATTATGATGCTGATTAGTACTTGAAACCAGAGTCTAGAGACTGCGCAAGAAGGATCCTTATCTACCACTCACAGGGAAAATCTTTTCTGAGAATCTTAAAAGAGCAAGTTCTTAGCTTAGATTCCTCAAAAAGGCAGAGCCTGAGGCAAGGGCTGTGTGGGGGTAGTTTATTTTTGGAAGTATTCTCAAATAGGAGGAATGAAGGGCTAGGGAAGAAGACGCAGGGGTAGAGGAAAAGCCAGTTAACAGGAACATTGTGAAGTTGATTTCTACTGGGCTGAGTAAGCCCCAGGACCTTCCTCATTGCAGCTGAAGCCTCTGTCAGACTACAGGGCCCTTAGCTGGCTGCCCGTGCTCCTAATAAAAGATGGGAGAAGAGGGCATGAAATCAGGCTTAAGATGAATCATCTGCAAGTATTTTCCATAACAACAGATTAACAGTAACAAGGGATCAGTAGTCGTCCTGCAGTAGGATTCAGAATTACACCAATTGCTTACAGATTCAGGAGGATTCATTTAACACAGGGAACTGGAAATAGAGGCCAATGCATTATTTCCCAGCTTCTATCTATACCAAGTTTTCACTTCCACACTCTACATTGTGGGCCAGGTATGAATTCTCTGTCTGGGTGCTGGGCTACCTCATGCCCTGTATATTGTTTTTCACGTTTGCCCGTGTTACACTTTAGATATGAGGTGTTCCCCAAAAGCTTATGCATGAGACAATGCAGAAAAGTTTAGAGGTGAAATGACTGGATGATGAGAACCTTAACCTAATCAGTGCAATAGTACCCTGGTATAGATTCTGTGGATGGTAACAGAAGGCACATAGGGCATGGCTAGAGGAGATAGATCTTGGGGGCCTTACCTTGGGGGTTTACATTTTATCCCTTGTGAGCAGAGTTCTCTCTGATTCCTTGTTGTCACGTCTTTGGCTGCTTTCCTGCACCATACCCTTCCACCATGATGTTCAGCTTCACCTTGGGCCCGCAGCCATGTAGTCGGCTGTCTATGGACTGGCTTCTGAAGCCAATAAAATTTTCCTCCTCTATGTTGTCCTTATCAGACATTTTGGTCACTGCAATGAAAAGGCTGACTAAATCAGGCCACTAACTATGAGATGCCCGTAGCAGTTTCACCTTCCCTTGACTCCCTAAGTCATAACAACCAAAAATGTCTCCAAGACATTGCCAAATATCCCCAAGGGTTGGGCAGTGACCCAGATGGAGAACCACTGATCTCATGTGATTGTGTTTTCCCTCTTGATGCTCCTTTCTCTGTCCCTTGGCCCACAGCTCTGTCCCAATGGCCCATGAATATGAGCAGCTCTCTTTACAACCTTCACCTCCTCTCAGTGCCCTGTACCCACTATGATCTCCTTGCAGCTCTGTTTACTACAAGGACATTAAAAGCCACTTGATAGGGCCAACACAACTGGATGTGATTAGGAGCAGTTAAATAAAAGAATCCTCTGAAGAAAAGTATAAAGAGAGCATTCCAAGAGTTTGCCACGGTGAGGTAGGTTTAAAAATATTTTTTTATGTGTCTTCTCCATGTTAAAAATGCTCCTCACTTAAAATGGAACCATTTAGAGAATACTTCCTAATGCTTCTGTTAGTAAGTATACACAAGCCTAGCATTAATAACCATAAGTCTGTCCAGGAATATTTTTTCCTTTTTTAATGCTATATCTTTTCTTTTTTTAAAAAAATATTATTTTAGAATTATTCAAGATTTACAGAAAAATTGTGAAAGTAGTACAAAGGGTCCCCGGGTACCTTGCACTCAGTTACCTTATTCTTAACATCTCATCATAATTAACAAGTCAGTATTGACAGTTTATGGTTGGCTAAAGTCTATACTTTTTCTTGATTTTTTTTGTTGTTGTTTTTCTCCAATGTCCTTTTTATGTCAAGGATCCCATATGGGGCACCATATTAAATTTAATTATCATATCTCCTTGGAAATTCTCGATTCTGACCATTTGTAGCATCCTTTTTAATCCTGGGCTCCCAAGTGACCAAACACTGGTAAACCTTAAGATGTCCCTGTTGAGAGCACCCATGGTTAAGGATGAGGATACAAGGGCCAAGGTTTTGCTCCCTGTGTGTATATAATGGGAATGCTAGATAATCCAGATTTGATTAGATTCCCTTAGTGTTGAAATGACAGAAGGTATAGCTTTATAACTGTGTTAAAGGTTCCCAGACACAGAAAGACTTTTTATAGCTTCAAATGCTAGCCCTGGCTTCCCTTTTCAACCTCATTTCTTTTTGTTCCTCTTCTCTTGTCCTGAGATCCAGGTATTCTTACTAGTCCTGATTCGGTGCTGGACCAAGGTTGAATCAGTTCAAAATGTCTGACCCCACATCTCTGTCCTGTCATTCAAAGTTACTTCCTCCATTGAGAGCTTCCAATAGTCAGTCAATTTTGCATCTACTCCGATCCACAATCTCATCTTGTACATTTTCTGATAATTCTATCTTCTAGACGTGTGCAAACAAATAATAAATAACACTAACTCTTCACTGGATTTTTTATTGTGTGCCCTGTGCTAGTGCTTTTTGTGCAATGCCTTATTTAATCTTCATGACAACCCTAAAGGCACAGATTATATTTTCCTGCTTTATAAAAAATATCGAGGCACAGAGCATTTCAGTAAATTGTTCTTATAGCCAGTGAGTGGTCAAGAAACACTTTTAACCTGAGTCTTTCTGATTCTGAATAGGGTCTGATGCAAAAGTCTTATTTTTCTGTTTCCCATATCATTTGGACAAAGCCCACCACTATCCAGGTAACAATAACCTCTTGGCAACTAAGAAAGAGGGATTCCATATTATTCCCATCTATATCCACAAAACACTCCGTTCACTGCTGAATGCATCAAAGGCATTCACTATGAGGATTATTGAAATAATTCCCTAAGTTAAAAAAAAAAAAGTTATTCTGGCCTGTAGACTTGAACCTGGCAGCCCTGAAAGTGAGTTGGAAGAAGGCTTATGGGAGAAGAAGAGCTAAAAATACCTTCTCATTAAAGTAATGATCAGAAATACCAGTGAACTTCAGGAAGAGAAATTCTTCAGGTCCTCCAGCTGCACGGAGCTCTGGGGCTGAGGTCTAATTGTAGGAAACAGTGCTCTGTCCAGGGCGCTTCTCTTGCCCACACTGGAAAATGACAAGGTGTGGTGGAATGTGCCCTGCTCTGGGATTCAGATTCAGCTTACAGCCTGCCAGACACTAACTCTACGACCTCCAGAAACTTCCTTCAACTATGTGGGCTCCAGTTTCCTCACCTGTAAAATGCTGGGGGAAGGATCTTGGGCAAGCTGCGAGGATTCCACCAGCTCTAACATTCTATGATATTAGGTGCAATTATATGAGTCCTGGAAGCAATGCTCATCCACGCAGCCTCTCTGGAAAAAGGGGAAGGAAAAAGGAAAAGAAAAACACTTCCATAAAAGTATTTATAGTACAGCCAGTGACTATGAATCACGGCATAATTAATTCTCTTCTATAAAGTTGCCTTGTTCCCTAACTTAGTGCAGTAATTCCCAAGCCCTGCTCAACAGCAGCCCCATTGACAGATATGACATTTTCCTTGTCTCTTTGCACTGAATAAGTTCAAACCATCCAGATGAATGTTGGAGTCTCTGCCAGCTCAAAATTCCTGCAGCTGCATGATTCTGATCTTCTGAGACTGATTGACAGACATGGTTGCTGAAGGGTATAAGATGGATGTGATCTATCTTGACTTTAGCCAAGCTTTGAATTAATTTCCTCACATCAATTTTGCCCATCAAGTTTTAAAATTAAATGCTTTACAATTTAATTATGATTTGCCTAGAGAATCATAGCTATAGGCTGCTTTGAAATCACTGCATGCTGATCTTGTAAGTTATGGTAGATAACAGCAGCCCTCTCCTGCAAATGTATTTGAATCTTCGTTTCTTAAAGCTGATGCTTTCTGGAACAGTTTCCTGATAACTCGTCTTTCTAATAACACCTTCCAGGAGAATAACTTCTCATAAAATATTTTTCTCTCATCTCGGATCTTGTCCCAGAATTTGTGTCTTTGAGGGCGCTACCTGCAAGGATTCATGCCAGAGATCTTGATAGCATCTTGACTATATTGTGTAAATTTCTTTTTATTTACTATGCTTCTACTTTCAGAATTGAGTTGAGGAACCATGTATTTTTGGTTTCTTCGCCCCCCCCCCCCCCCGAAGGAGGGAATTGAGGAAATTAGCATGAAGCTAAGGGGAGCTGATTTTCATGTTGAGAAATTCTACAGAATGGTCAGAGCAAGATAAATGCTCACCTGGCAATAGCGGTCCATGAGCTTCAGCTCCCCTCTCTCCTGTCCCATTCAAATTTTATAGGTGCCAGAAAAAGTACAATGTGATTGCATTTGGGGTTTTGCTTTTGACTTTGAACAAGGTGTTTGACCTACCTGATATTGTTTTCTGCACAGTGGAATTAAAAATGTGAGCTAAGATGACATCCAAAGAGTCATAGAACAGTCTGGACCAACCCATTCTATAACTGATTGGGTTGGTTCACATTCTAAAACAACAGAGGTTGAGAGATCATTTTAAAGTTCTTCCAAAAAAAAAAAAAGTCCTTAACTTGAATGATAAGACTTTCTCATTATCCTTTCAGGTTGGTGCAATGCAAAACGTAGGACCATCTGGTGATGCATTGATCCAGTAGAAACTGTATCATTCTTTTGCATCCTGAGGTGGCAATAAATCTTTACATGCTGCAATAAAAGCCTAAACAGTTCAGAGTCAGGCAGAAAATAACCGGTCTGCCTAACTGTCCCCAAGAAGGATAGCCAGAAAAGATGTGAAATTCTTGGCAGAAATAACCAGTTTTCTGAATGCAGGGTCCTTAGCATCCTCTTGACCCCAAATTGAAGGGATTTAAGAACACCCAGGGATTTCCAGCTTCAACCTCCCTTTTCAATGCCTGTAGCAGATAGTAGTTAGTCCTTAAAATGCCCTTCTTGGCATTACATCTCTCATTTGGATTTCCCATTTGCAAGCAGAGCTCAGTGTAGTGACAGAAAACAATAGAGGTACTCTGTCTCATTTTAACAGTATTATTTGTGTGTGTGTGTGTGTGTGTGTGTGTGTGTGTTGTGTGTGTGTGAGAGAAAAAAATCATCTGTTTTACTTTGTCTTATTAAGTACATCTTATAAATCGATAAAGAAATTTGGAGAATTCTTATAAGAAAGCCATTTAAAAGTTGCAATCTCCAAAGTTATTTGAGGCATTACTTCTTTTCTACTGTCTGGAGGGTATAAGCCCATCTATAACACATCGGATTTAATCTTTATATAACATCTGAGAACACGGGAGAAAGGTTGAGGGACAGCCAAGTGTTACACAAAGATGATAAAGAAAATATTTTAAACTCAAAGGACTCTACGGTCCCTTGCACCAGCACCAGCATCCAGGGCTCTCTGGAGTGGTGGGTGATGAAAGAGCACAGGCGGGTCCCAGCCTAGTTCAGGCAATTTGATTTCTGAGGTAAGTATCTGATTCTTTCCCAGACTGCTGAATACCAATGGGCAGCCATGCTGATTTCTCCCAGTTCAATTTTTTTTGTTATGATTTCATCAAAATCAAAATCAAAATCAGAAAGCCAAGGGTCCTACGTTTTCTCTCATATGTGGAAGCCAGAGAGGAAAAAGGACCAGAAAGATGGGCCAAATCTCAGAAAATCAAAGGGAGATCAGTAATGTGGAGGAAAGCAACCCCAGGAAAGGAAGGACAGGAGGGAAAAGGGAAATACTGGAGAATGACATTGGCCAAATTATATTGTTATAGTGTGTGCATGTTACAAATGTGTAACAATGAATCCCACCGTTTTGTAAAACTATAACACACCAATGAAATATGGAAAAAATTTCATTCAGCTAAAGAGGTAAGAAATTTCTCCAGGAGAAGCTATTCATTCAACTGGCAATGTTTTTTAAAATATCAGTCTACTATAAAAATGAACCCCAAATGGAAATTATTTTGAGATAAGATGAATTCATTTCAGGTTGAGTTTTCCTAACATACTAGTTAATTCTGAGTTTAGTTTTTCATTACTGGCTGTCTTATTGATGGGATGCTTTTGATGTAGGGCATGTTACTGATTCTGTTGTGTTTTCTGTTATATATCCTTTGTTTACCTTGAGCTGGAACAAATGAGAACAATATCATAGGGAGGATAAATAAGGGCACTGCCCTTTGTCAAAAAACAAAGCAATTATACACAATCTCAAATAAAACCAAACAACCTCTACCTTTGCAGGTAGACACACATGATTGGAAGCAGAATGGAAACGTTCTTCCATTGTGTGATACCAACCATATAAAACCCAAGTTTGCTCCATTGACAGCCCGTCATTCTTTACCATAAATTCTTTTGTTTGTCTGTTAATAGTTCTATTAACCTGACATTGCTTAAAATCATTCTTATTTTCAATGCAGTCTCCTTTATAGTGTTGGTCTTCATTACGTGGTATTTGCTACAGAAAAATAACTGCAAGTACTGCTACATCTGGTATATTAGAAATGAGATCACATGAGTTACCCACAAATATCCAGATAATGGTTACGGAAGGTCTCCAGGTTATGGAACTTCCCATGTTCCCATAAGCAGGTGGCTGTCTAGTTGAGTAATGAAACCAAGGTAGAAAGGGCATGGATAAGGCCATTTAATTCATATCCCCAATCTGAGCAAGGTCATATGCACCTAAACTCTCTTAGAGAGATTAAAACCTTCCCTATTTTAAATCTTTCAAAGAATTTTAAAAAAATGTGTTATATGTTTTGATATAGACTAGTTGAAAAAATTTGAAAGCTTAAGTATTGTGTGTGTGTGTGTTTCTGTTTGTTTTGGGTGGAGAATCTAAGAAAAATGTACATGAGAAATGCAGGTATACACCCTGGGAACAAAAGGATTGAAGACTAAATCCTTTCTGAAATTCTCAATTAGTGAAACTCAACAGGTTGGACCAAACTAGATGACCTGGAATAATGCTCACTATCAAAGAAAGGTGAAATGGCTCTCTGGGTTCAAAATTTCCAAGAAGAACAAAGGATGTAATTATAGGAGAGGATGCCTATAATGAGAGCAAGGAGTTGACAGCTAACCTTGGGCATTGGAGCTGCTTCTATAGGCTCAAAGAGGCTAAAGTGCACATCTATTCTCATAATTCAGTGATTTTTACATTGGTAGTTTGGAATCAATCATGGTTAGGGGAATTTACACCACAGAAATTGCCCTACATCTATATTTTTCCACTAGAAGGGGCAGTTAAATATTTACCAGAGAATCATCTTTGGATCCACACACTGGATGTGGCCTCAAATCAGCCTACTGGGTGTTAGGGCATTAGGCTTTTACTCTGAAGAAATGGTGGAGAGTGTGAGAGAAAAAATGGAAGGGCTCCTTCACTAAAGAGTTGTAACACTGGGAGCTCCGACACACTCATCAGAAGTACAGCCATGACTCAACTTTTCTTTAGTGTTTTCTCAAGCACACGTAAACCAAGTGGAGAATTCTGGTTCTTGATCTAAAGTAGCCAGACTGGATTTTGCACAAAGTACATAAAATTCCATCCCGAATTTCCCACAAATTTCTCTTAGTACAGCAAACTGTTATGTATAAAGCTTACTGTCTGTCAGAATGTTCCCTTCTCCTAAACCACTTGTAATCGGCTTCTAGCTTGTTTGTAATGGTATCAGAGATGGAGAAGCTTTTTAAAATCTGGTGTGGGAAATGGAAAGCATTCAATTCTTGGTGGTCAGAAAAAAAAAAGAGAAAGAAACTAGGAAATGATTCTTTTCATATCACTGAGGAAAATATTGGCCTTGTTCTTTGGCCTCTGGTTTCATAAATAAACTTGTTAAGGATCAAAACAGCATCTGAGCCATAGCTTCCCTTAGCATTATGACTTATTTTCTTCTTGCCATTTTAAAATTGAGAGTTGATTGTTTAAGGTAAATGCCCAAAATAAAAACTTCTTTTTTTTCTCCTTACCCACCTGTAACCAAGTTAACTCTCCAATGTTATCAAGATGTAATTGTCTTGGTTACAAATTTTCATATATTTCCCAACCAGAAACATTCCACCAGGCTAAAGCTTTTCGTTATTTCTTTAATATTTGTTTCCTTCTTTTCTTGAGCATGCTAACACCTGGTCACACCTTGGTCATTATTTCCCTTGGAATATTCATCTATTATACATCCAAATTCACATATATTAAAGCTAAGTAAAGAAATGTGGTGTTATACAAGATGGAAGTCTCATATCTTGCATGGTTATTTTGGGCATGGTGTCCAAATTCCTCTATTTTATCCATATCTATGAGTAGCATTTGCTATGTTTGGATATGGTTTGTCTCTCAAGAATTCATGTGTTGGCTGATTAGATCTCATTGTGGTCATGTGAGAGGTGGTGGGACTTCTAAAGGGTGGTGGCTACTAAGAAACTTCAGGACATTGAGGATGCGGCCCTTGGAAAGGACTAAGGTAATTCTCATGGGACTTTGAGTTAGTTATCACAAGAATAAATTATGGCGATTGTAATCCAAACCCCTAATTCTCCCTCTGGCTTCCTTCTTGCAATGGAATCTCTCACTCAAATGTGTACTTTGCCATTATGTCATCTGCCATTAGACCTTCACTAGAGACCAGATAAATGGGGCTGTCCAATTTTGGACTTTTAGACTCCAAAACTATAAAGTAAACAAATCTACTTTCTTTCTTAAAGTAAACCTGTCTCTGGAATTTGTTATAATAACCAAAAAATTAGACTAATAGAGCACCTTTTACTTCTTAATATACTTTCATCTACATTATTTGATTGGGTAGTGATGGAGCCTTATAATATTCATAGTGTTGTGCCTTTATTATAGATTTACAATTCATTCCACAAGCATGAGATCCTGTGCTAGGTCTTGGTGGTACAGTATTGAATATACCACATTGTCTGCTCTCTTGCTCTTCAGATGGTATGTGCTCTAGAGTGTTTTCCATACTTTCCCAACTGAATCAAACTCTGATCACCCACAGTAGCAATGCTCTTGATGACATTCTACTGCCTTCTTTCCCCCTAACTCACTTCATCACTGCCTGCGGGTCCTGACATCACACTTTAAATAAATTACTTGAAATCACATCCATGTATCAGAGTCAGATGTTGGAAGAATCCAAACATAAAAAAAAATTGCTGTTGATATGGTAATTTCCAAAGATAAGGGTATGCATTTCTATTGAGGACATATTCATTCTTTAATCCATTCATTCATTTAATTTCATTTGAGTGACTCCTGTATACATGATAAAAACTACTGAATCTGGGATGAGGAAAACAGACTCATTTTCTGACACAATTGCCACTGGTCATAGTCCAGTGGCAATATGCTAATAAGTAAGATACATGGGGAAAACTCTTTGCTATTCTCCATAAGGTAAGCAGGACATTGGGAGGCACTTTGAAAAAATTAAACTCCTCATTTTATAAATATGGCAACTAATAATGAAGGCAGGAAGGATGGTAGTCGAGGCCATCTGGATAGGATGAGGCCAGGTAAGGCAGGATCAAGTGATCTTTCTGCCATACCACATTGCCTCTGACTCTTTGGAAAGATTGAAAAGATGGGAGCTATTTAAATTTTATCACTCTTAATTGTGTCCAGAAATGTAGGCAATAAGGAAGTAACCTGTAAGTTTTTGTTTCAAATGGAGTTTAAGTTAATTAGAGGAATAAGTGTGTAAGGAGTCCTTTTTTCCCCCATTTTTTAACCCACCCTCAAGGGCCAGCAAACAAACAAACAAACAAAAAACCCAAAGAAACAAACAAACAAACAAAAACTATTTATCTATTTATGGATTGAGCCAAAGGAAGCTTCAATGGATTGAGAAGGAGCAAGTGGTACTCAATGTTCCTTACATCCTAGTTTCCCATCCTTCATTCCAGAGCAATTTTATAAAAGTTTTTGTGTGAGCAGTACACAACACATAATGCAAAAAATGGTCAATTATTACCGTGGCATCATGGCCTGGTAGCTGCTTGGTCTCATCTTTAGTCACCATTCACAGGAGGTTGAATTAGGTCCCCTAACATCACCTGAATGAGCAGGATGCAACTTAAGGTGGTTCAAATCCAAATCCAGGGCTCTATTATCTTTATCTATGCTCTTGCTCTTCTCTCTAAAATCAGGACATTCACCCTCTTCCAGCCTCCTGTATGCCTTTTGGAGCAGTCTCAGATGATTCTCAGTTATTTATTGTCCATAAACCAGATTGATAGAAACAAGCTCTGATTCTTGCTAGTTTACCTGTAGCATTCTGGCATTTGCCTTCTGGTTTAAGACTGTGGCATTAATTATTGTAGTACCCACACTTCACAGGCAGGGAACATATGCTTTATTTTCATGTTCTCCTAAATTAGAAAAATTTGAAGAGCATTTTATCAACTCTATTCAAACAAATACTTATCTTCCTTGGCTTATTGCATCCTTTACATTTCTCCCCTTCCCTACGCCTCTAGCAATTATGAAATCCATTAACTATAATTACAAAGCTCCATTACAAGTTGATGTGTGCAGCAATTAATATGCACCATCTGTAATCTTGCAGATGAATATTTGTTTACTTCAATACATCAGCTGCTACATCTAAAATTGAAGGTAAATAATTTGACAAGAGCTTCAAAAGCCTTGAATATTTTCTTTCAACTGTGACTTCTTAAAATATCTCAGCCTCTTTTTTAATAGAACTTATATGAATGCCTCTATTGATTGATTATGTACATATGTATCTGTGAGTGTGAGAGATTGGAAAGAAAAGAGAGTTGTGTTACAAAATTCTTGGCTATTTTTAGAAAAGTATTCTAAGATCAAAAGATGTTATTAGATACTTTTTTTGCAGAATGCTATTATATTATCAGTGCCATCCCCAGTTAATAGCTGAGGTCCTCAGGTTAAAATAGTCAACAGAAAATCGCTGTCTTCATCACCATCTAAGGAGTTTAACAGTGTACTTAGGTCTAGTTAGAGAACAAGACTCAAACAGAAATCAGGTAAGCAAAGGTGTAGCCAGGATGTCCCCTATGGACTTAAGAGTGGTGCTGTTCACCAGTTGACCTTTGATTTTTCTGTCAGATGTGCCTTCTCCTGTGGACAGTAGCTACTCCTGTGCCAGATGCTGCTGTCTCTGAGTACGTCTGCTATGCCATTGGAATCCCCATGTTACAATGAAAAACTTCTGACTCTGTACTTAAACTCCCCTTTTTTTCCCTCCAAGCCTCAAATGCAGGCAATTGAGCTAGGCGGTATATCCAGCTTCCCGGAGGAAACAGGCAAAGTGTATTAGATGCTAGGTTAATAACTTTGATTGAAAGAAGATGGTATCATTTCACCTCCATCCACCATTTCATTGACCATAAGGGCTAGTGTTAAACCTGTGATTCTGATGAAATGATTAATAGTACTCACATTGTTCTAAAATATATCCAGGTTTAGATGGTAAATAATATGTCTGTCTTACTTCTCATAGGCTTTTCTCCCATATTAAAAGGGTGGTTTGATGCTGGGGAATCAGGTTTAATACTCCAACTCTCTTCAAGATTTCAAGTGCATCTGGTGCTCTCCCACCTTTTCTTTCCCTGCAAAATGGGGATGGAGGCAAGCTATTGCATAATCCCTATCTCTTAAATTACTTTCAACACTATAATTAAAACTCAACCACACATGGTGTTATGCACAAAACCAGGGCCCAAAGCATATGTCTATGCCCTTCAAGCAGAGTGAAAAGTCAGTGCTAACTAGATCCAAGACTGGCCCTCTTCACATTCCAGCAGTGCATCTATTTATAGACACTTTCTTTGTTGATGGGCTACAAAGGTTGAGAACATCTAGGTCCCTCCTGTACAAAGCCTTATAAAGTGAATTCATCACACATGTGTCTATTGTTGAGTAGCATCATTTCTATGCCCAAAACAAGATGTGGTCAGATGAGAAAGCTCTCCAGAGATAGTAGCTAGATAGTTTATGGTTTACACCAATGCGAGCTGAGTGGGATCAAAGGGTGAGAGGAATTTCTTTCTCTCCACCCACAATTGGGACGGTGGCCAAGATGAACCACTTAGCCACCCAATGTTTGAAATGACATCTCCTCCTGTTCCCCCTACTTTTTGGGCTCATTGTTTCTGGAACATTCATTGACTTCTATCTTTACTTCCTATAGTCTCATTATCCTTTCTCCCTATCTAAATAACATACTTTAATGGTCCAAACCTTCTTACGTTGGGTACCCTTTGAAGTAGGAAAGCATACTTTGATGATGTTTGTCTCTCCAGCTGTACCTGACCTAGTGATTTGTATGCAAAGCTCTCAAAAATAATTCATAACACTATTAATTAAAATTTAATAACAAACATTGCCATGCATATAATGAGGGCTCAGAGCATATGTTGAATGACTGAACATAATTATGAGTACAAATGAACATTTGGGAATTACTTGAGTTTATGGACATAGTGGACATACGGTCCTCAGGATTTTATAAGCTGACTTCCACCAAGAAATAGAGCATGAACCTTGGAAGATCTATTTATATGCTATGCTGTTAATATAATACAATAAAGGGTGGACTAAGTACAGCCTTCTTCCCAAAGCACTTTATTAGACCCTGGAAGTTGCTATTCTGAGCTTAATTTAATGACATTATACCTTATGAGTTTTGATTGGCAAGGAATGAAAATGTGGTCGTTGTCACTTACCCTAGTATTTTAGTTCCCTGGGATGAGTTTGTTCTTCATCATGGAGAAGTAATAAACTGAAAATAGATGCTTCCACAGAGATCATAATAGGCGAGCTCTTTTAAAGGGGAAATTGCTTTTGCTTGGAGAAATGTTCTCACCATTTTATTGTTTTGATTGTTCTTTCACACCTTACTTCACATAGGAAGACGTTTTCTTTAATTACCGTAATCAAATGTGCAACTCGGAGGAAGTGACTCAGAGGAAAAAGGTGTAGACGCCTAGGAACTGATAACATAGAGGCTGGCGACCCACAGGAAAGCCTTCAACATAGAAACACAATGTGAGTTTTGTGCCAGGGTTCCTAGGCCCAATTTAAGGTACCATATTCCCTTGTATCGACCTGACTTCATGAAATCGCTTTCAAGTAAGGCTTAACACTATGCATTACATGCATGGAATTCCCTGATACCCATCATAACATGTGGGTTAGCCCTGTTGAAATGCATTTTCCCTAGCTTTGAGTCTGAGTTGCAGGAGTGGGTTCATTCACTCAACAAATATTTTCTGAGTACCTTCTCTGTGCAAGGCCTGGTTCTCGAGTCCACAGAGAGAGAAATGAGCAGAAGAGTGTCTTTTTTTTTTTTTTTTCTTACTGGTTTATTAAGGTGATGCACAGAGAATGGAGGTGGAAACTGCAAGCAAATGAACAAATAAGTATATTATATAAAGTATTCTAGTATAAATATGTAATAGCAGATTATTAAAACTGCATTAGATAACATAAAATTAGAAGAGGAATAAGGCATTGCTGAGAACGTCAGAAATTTCTATTTTAAATGGATTTTCAGAGGCATTGTTCAGATTAGAAGCTATGGCACCTGAGGCCTGATGTAGATCTAGTGAGAATCTATGGATAAATGAGAGTAGAACTTTTCAGATGCAGAAGGCTTTCAATGTGTTGTCCTTAGGAGTATCCTTGTTCCAGGGAAGGCAAGGTGCTCAGCTAGAGAAGGTGCGTGGTAGAAAATGATATAAGAAAGTGAGCAGGGTCTACATCTTGTGCTTATTCTGGTCTTGATAAGAACTCTGGATTTTATTCCAAATGTTTATGTTAAATTTTAAATGTTCACATTGCACAAAATAAAGGGCTCGTCTCACTCTGCCACATCACCATCTGGATGCTCCAAGGCACCAGTGATGTACTGTACCCTCCACCATCTTACCTGAAAATTGTTTGGTGGACTTTACCTCATATCACAGAGTCAACCTGAGGAACTTCTAGATGTTTCCACCTGTCACTATGGCATCCTCACTTTCTTTGTTGGCTGCCATGGGGAAATACCTAAAGCGATTATCTAGAACTGGTCCTTCCAGGCTAATGTGGAGACAACATCAGCTCAAGAAATTTTGCTTGTTCTGAAGTCTCTGTGTATGTAGTTCAAACTCACAGGTGAAAGCGGTATGGCCAAGAATGAAGTGGAACAATAAATAAACCAATCTGTGGAATTGCAAGTTCTTGATACCATGTCTGAGACTCAAGTTTAAACTACTCATCCCTGTCTCCTATGTGCCAGCTAGTCACCTTTTATTTACATATTAACAGAGGAAAACAATACATGGACATACACATAGGAACTGGAACTAGGCATATTGGTTTGGGGATGCAAAAATATTAAGCCTCATACTTTTTTCTTAGACATTAGTTTCAAAGTATTTTGCTAACAGCTAAGAAATTTTAATGAATATAAATATATGCAGAAGCTGTTTCTCCATGGGAATCTTTTACAGATCTACTTATTTGTTTTATGTAATGTAACTTGATAAAATGACTCACTAATATTGATTTATTATTCTAAAGTCTCCTAACAACTCTTCTAGCTGTGAATCTAAAAGGACATCTCAAAAGTGTGAAGAGTTTGGAAGCAGATAAAGTAGGATTGAAGTTGGGGCCTTCTCACTCATCTGTTGTATTTTCTTGTCTGGTTTGGTTCTCTGAGTCTCAATTTTCTAATCTGTAAATGGGTATAATGATTCCCATAATTACACTGCAAGACATATGTTATTATGTTAGGTAATTGCGTGAGAGCATTGTACATTGGAAAGGTTTGGTGTTATTTATAATAACCATCATTAGTGCTGTCCACACATGGCACAGGTGTAGGGTTGCTCTACACAGCCTGTGATTATCCAAGTTGGTGATTAAAAAGAACAATCCTCAAAGCACAAGCCTGTTTCTATCACTCTTTTATCATATTTTTATCTTTTTCTTACTGACACGAATTATGGGCTCCTTATTAACATTAACCTAATTATTCAATAATTTAGAGAGGTTTACAGGGTTCAAAAGAAAAAATTTGCAATAAAACCAAGGCCAAATTGTCATTAAAAATTACTTGCCAAAAGAATGGGTCCCTGGTCCTTCCCACTCACAAAGCAGTTAAATACTGAGCTAGATGAATAAAGAGAAGATGCATATGAGTAGCTGACTAGATAATCTAGACTTTAGAAAATCAACTTTAGAATAGTAGTGGGCATTTTATAACTGCTGAGTTATTTAGATGATGAAAATATGTTATTATTATCTATTATTTGGCAGCAGGCAGTAATATACACACTTTGACAATTATCTTTTCGTGTGCATGCAGAAATTGATGTTTTAGGCAGGTGTAGATTTGGGGAGATGGGATAGGATTCTTGGAAGATACAGAAAAATTCAAAGTTGTTAGTTTTCTCTCTTCTGTCTTCCTCCCAGTCCGCACTGCCCACTGTGTTCTCTGTTGTGTTCACGGTAAAGTAGGGAAGGTAGTGATGTACATATTTTTGCAAAACTGTTGTCCAATGAAGAGTCACCAGTAATTCAAAGGGCTTCAAATCGCAGCTCAGAACTGGATTCGATCCAACAGGTTTTCTATGATTTTCATTAAAATTTCAAATTTGAGATATATAGTTATTCTCTTGATTTTCTTCCAGTGATGTATTTTTAAAAATAATAGATAAAGGGTAAGAGGGTGAGAAGGGGAGGAAAAGAGGAAGATCTGGGGACTGAAGTAGAATAAATTATATTCCATGCTTGCATGATTATTTCAAAATTATTATATATTTTGACATAATGTATATGTATTATGTATAACTATAAGGCACTATAAAACCATAAAAAATTACAGTTCTTCTCATCAAGCAAGTGCTAATTTAAAAAAAAAATAAGAGTGACTTACCTTTAGCTCTCATTTAGTCACATACTTAAAAAATATCTGAAGATTCCTGATGACATATGAGACATGGTCTATACATTAGAGGCACAGTCAGGCATTCTTCCTTTTCTTTGACCTCACAGTCACTGTGAGTAATTAAGAGCATCCATACAGGTGGAGTCACATTGTAGTTCTGCACAGAACAACACATGAAAAATATTTTAAAAATTTTTCTTCCCATCAAAAAGAGAAGAGTTGATTCTTTTTTTCAGGTTTCAAAGAGGAAATGAGACTTTGAGCAAAATGAAAGTATTTCTTTTTATCCTAATTTGGATACTAAATCAGGAAAGCAAATAAGAAACACAGAACGAAACCAGAATAATGCCAAGAACAATTCACAAATGAGGTGTCTTCAGCTCAACTTGGAGGAATAAACTACCTGGTGGGTAAAGATGGTGACTGTCCTATAGAGTCTCATTGTATTAATTGAGGAAATGGAAGAAAATGAAAAAAGAGATATCAGGTGGCTCCCTTTAGCTATTGTTACTGTACACAAAAAGAAAATTGGGGAAAACAATAATTATCTCCTTGTTTAATTACACAAATTTTTTTTAACTTTCCTAAAGAGAAAATAAGAAGAAAGGTATTCCTTTATAAAATTTTGGACTGTTATTAAATTACCTTGATCATCTTTTGTTTTTTTTATGTATTGATATGTGGTGCTGAGAATTGAACACAGTGCCTCACATATGCTAGGCAAGTGCTCTGCCACTGAGCCACAACCCCAGCCCTTGATCATCTCTTATACTTTCTTTTACTATTGTCTTCAATAATTTTGTAAAAAATAAAAGTACAAGAACAAAAACAAATAATTTTGTATGGCGACATTCCAAAAGCAAATAAAAATAATACTTGATGTATGCACGCTCTTCATTAGCCATATTTTAAAGAGACATTTTCCTCCCCAAAACAAGTTTAGTTGTCATGGCTTCTATTTTTAATTTGTACTTGACACTCCATTTCAGTTCTCACCATTCGTGTGCTGTGTTTGCTCACCTCTCTTTGGGCTAGTCTGTTTTCCTTTCTCTTTTATGGAAACCTTCACCATCTGCTCCCCTGCTGTAATAGCTGCTATGTGTTTAGGATCATGGGGCGTGGGGTGACGGCTTAGCGTAATGTTAAAAAGAAAAAAAAAGTGAGCCATGCCAACAGAAATGTGAGTTAATTAATGGAAAACCTTCAGGTTAGTAAAATATTTTTTATTGTACACTGTAAAATGAAACATAAATTTCCCCAAATGTATTTATTGCCCTATGCACTATTAATATTAAGTCCTTTTCTACTTACAGAGCGGTGGGTCTCTGTAAGTTTTACATTGTTGTCACGCATATAAGAGAGATCAGTTTGGAGAAAGAAGCATTGTGGAAGTTTTACTGAAAAAGAAACTAAGCCAATTGAAATATTGCACCATAGAAGATATAAAATGCCATGAAATGATGTCCCAGTATCATTAGTATTAGGGAAAGGCAAGGGCAAGCCACAGTTAAATACTATGCTGCTCCTGTGAAGATAGTGATGATAATAAAATATATAACAATGTTTTCTGTAGATGTAGAGTAGAAGCACTCTTCATACATTGCTAGCAGACGTAAAATGGTATACTTTGTGTTTCCCTATAAGATGAAAGCAAATTTACTATACAACCCAGATTTTCCACTTGTAGGCCTTTACCCAAGAGATATAAAGTGAAAGTCCACACAAAATCACATATAAGCACATTCGTAGAAGCCCTAGTCATAATAGACCTAAAGTAGGAATAACTCAACTTTCCATTAGCTAATGAAGGGATAAATAAAATGTGATGTTTCCACAGGAAGGGATACTTCTTGGCAATAACATAAAGTAGGATACGTTGTAACAGGAATGAGCCTTCAACATACCATGTTAAGTGAACTAAGACAGGAGGTCATGTGGTAGCACACCTTGACTTATATGAAATGTCCAGAGAATACAAATCTACAGAGACACAAAGTTGATGAGTGGTTCTCTGGGTCTAGGAATTAACCGTTAACAAATATAATAATAATCATAATCAAAATGGCAAAAATTTAGATCATTGGGGCAAATGCAAAACTATGTGCATTTACTAGAAATCACTGAATTGCACACTTACAGTGGTTCTGAGCACTGCAGTGGGTTTTCTGTGCAGGTGTTCAAATGTGGTTTCAGTAGGGAGGCGGGCCCTCCCAGAGGAAAGAAATGTGCTAGAGGTTAGTTGATTCTGTGACTCTGTCTGTGCCACCTGCTCCCGCTGTGAACGTTTTATGACCAATAAAAACAGGAAATATGCCATTCCTGGAGCTCAGGTTTTATATTTTCCTGCCCCAAAGGACAAAATAAAATCCATGTTAACCTTAGATTTTATATATTTCAGGTGTTCAAACCAGGGTGCAGTGTGATGCACGGAACTTGAAAAGCTGAGCCGTTGACCTCAACATGCTGAAATCAGGTGTGAGCAGAAGGGAACAAGACACCTGGTAATTAGCAAGAATCCCTGGCCACGTGAATAATAAATGCAGCAGAGAAACCTCAGGTGAGTGGCACCAGAGATGCAGAGCTGTGGGTTTTAATGTGCATCCTGTCATAGTTAATTGGAACTACATATGTTAAAATTCAAGGGAACTGTCCAAAATTAATATCATTCTTCTTTTCATGGTGTATTTATTGCTGCAGCAGCCTTGAAATTCTTTCTCTGTGATAATTTTGTACTGAAGCAGGAACAGCGCTTCTTTTCTTTCATTAATATGTATGTCTTAGATGTTGACTGCAAGGCACATGGCCAGCTGAACAGAGCAAAGGGGTACACTGTTGGTGCTCTCTTTTCTCTAATGTATAAGTTAGTGGAGGACACAAGCCAAACACAATCATGGAAAAAATGCATGCCGTAATACCTGAGAATACATGCTAGCCACCAAAAGAACAATGGAGGTAGTTCCTAAATGTATATCAGGTCCTATGCAAGTTGCCTCAAAATTGTTCAGTAAATAATAACAATACAAATTCCCCAGCCCTACACACCCTTCCTACTCGGTGTGGTCCTGGTATGGTCTCAAAGTGGGATTGCCAGCTCTATCCTAGACCTACTGAACCAGAATCTAAGTATTGAGTAATGCTCTTGGAGGGGTCATGTGCACATTGAACTTGAGGAAGCACCAGTCTGCACAAGAGAATCATAAGCTTCTGGTGTGAGATTCTACCCATGTGCATTTTTTATGGTAATGGTTGATACTTTTGGTTTTACTTGTTCATTTTATTTGTTCATTTATTTTAATGGACAAATAAAAATTGCATATGCTTTTTATGTACCACAATGTATACATTGTGAAATGTCTGATGATCATTTGCATTACCTTAGATACTTAACATTTTGTAGGATAAGAGCATTTAATACCTACTCTCTTTGCAGTTTTCAAGGATGCATGCCTATAATCCCAGCAGCTCGGGAGGCTGATGCAGGAGGATCAAGTTCAAAGCCAGCCTCAGCAAAAGCGAGGCACTAAGCAACTCAGTGAGACCCTGTCTCTAGATAAAATACAAAATAGGGCTTGGGACGTGGCTCAGTGTTTGGGTGAAACTTTACCAAAAAAAAAAAAAATTCAAGAACACAATATATTGTTATTAATTCTAGTCACTGTGCTGTACAATGGATTCTTCTCTTCTAATGAAATTTTGTATCTTCTGACCAATATCTCCCCAACTTACCAACCCCCAGCCTTTCTCAACCCCCATTTTGGAGCGTGGAGCTTTTACAGAGCCCCAGAAGGTTCTGAGTTTGAATTGTCCAGAGAAGGTGGTGATCACAGAAGCTCTGTAATTGCAGAGTCCACCCCCCCCCAGTACCCCAGAATGAATGGGCTTCTGTTGGGACTGGAGGGAAAGTGGAATGTGGCTGGGGAGAACAATTCTGAATAAGCAAAGGCATTGAGGTGGTACTGCTTGTGGCCTGCATGAAAAATAACAAGTAAACCTGCTCCGCCGTCACCAAGGATTGGTGAGAGCAGTGGAATTAAAAATAGGGGCCAGGTGAACAATCCACATCGGAATGCAGACTGTGGAGTTTGATGGATAGGGATAGGTGATTTTAAAAAAACGTTGAATAGGAAAAGAATGATGTAGATAATCCGTAATGTAAAATGTGAATGTAAAGTTTCAGAATGAGTAATCTCTCAGTAGGGCCTGCTATGATGAGAGGAAAGCAGACTGTGGTCTTGAACTTGAACCTGCTTCATCCGTTTGTATCTTTAAGGTGCTGCTTTGTCATCAGGATCACCTCACTACGCTGGAAGGCGCTGTGATATCTGCCTGCTTGTTTTTCCTTGATAATGATGAAAGGTGCTGGGTGTAAATATTCCTTTTGATTGGAGCCTTTTTTTTGGATTAGCTCCAAGAAGGAATGGAGATATACAAAAGCTAAAGAACTAGATAGATAAAACTGGAACAATCACCAGACAGGCAGGATCGTTGAGAGATTATGATACGTGCAAAGGACAATAGGCCGCAGGAAAATGTGGAAGACCCCATGGCATCCCCTGCAAAGGAAGACATTGTTCATTCTGATTAGCAAGGTCATACCCTGAGCTGAAGGTTTTTCCATTGCTGTGGAGAGAAAGGACACTAAGAATAATGAGATGCTGGTGTATTTCAATGACTACTTTATGGATCACTCCAACATCTAAAATTCCTACAAAGGATGATTGCTTTCTTTGAATGCAAAGGTCTGAATTCATGCTGCCTGGAGAAGATCATTTAGAAAAAAAAAAGGGGGGGGGATGGTTGTTTAAAGCCATTTCCATGATTCCAGAGAAAGGAGCCCTCAGTGATTGAGGAGAGCTCACAAATATTTTTGAGCTGCTTCTTGGCTTTTCATCCTACAGTGTCTTCACATATATTTTTTGGCAGCTGATGAATTTATGAAGCCCCCCCATTCCCTTTGGCTATTTTAACACTGAGAATGTGGAGCCTAAATGTATCTCTGCTCCTGTACTCGGGTTTCTGAGCAGGGCTAGAGAAAATTATGCACATGGGTGGCTTAGTGCTTCTGAAAAGTAGAGTCTCTACTTCCAGTGGGCACTTGGGGCTGGATAGCAGTGCTTTTCTTTGCCTTTCATTAGCTCCTCTGTTTGCATACCAGCTACCATGGACCACCTGTCTCAAGCCCTCTGCAGACACTAGCCTCCATCCCCAGGAGGATGAGCTCTCACACGTCCTCCATCCTCTCACTGGCTCTGTTTCTGCTCCTCTCTGTCAGGTATAGGCATGTATCTTTCTTCCTACAAAAAAAAAAAAAAAAAAAGTGTTTCTTTCCAGGAGCCCGGCAATTTTCCAGTTGTACCCTTGCTCCTGGATTGCATCCCTCTGCTTTCCTCGAGACCTTGCCCCACTGGGGACCCCCTTCTGTCCATATCTTCAGGCTTCCCTTCTCGACTGACTTCTTCCTTTGTTATAAACATGAAGACATTTCTGCCATTCCAAATAAATCCACTTTTGACCTTGCACCTCTTGTCAGCTACTGCCTATCACTCTCCCCAACCCTCCTCCTTTGAAAAATAAAATCTAAGATTGTCCATTACAAAATCAACGCAGGCACATTATATAGAATTTGAAAACAAACAAAGTTATAGAATAGATATCCCGGGGTTAGAGAGGAAAAGAGAAGGCAGAACCACAATATCAATAACTAGAGATGATCATTGTTAGCAAAGTTTACATAGTTTTAACATTTCTATTCCTAAAGATGCTTCAGAAATATAAAAATAAATCTGTACCATTTAGACTTTTTAATAATGTTCCAATATCATATGTCTTAAAGAACATTCAATTACATTGCATTTAAACTGAAAGGCCAATTTCTCTGCCTGCTTAATATTCAGTAGTGTAGCTGGACAGGGTTTGGAAGGATTAGCTGGCATGCCCTTTGTGACGCTGTATGACACTGACTTATAAGGGTTCCCATAGATGAAGAAGTGAGATAGGGAGATGGTGAAGCTTGTATGCTCTTTTGGAATTTCATTTTGCCAAACCCATGAGTCCATTACTCACCATAATCCCTATATGGTTGATCAATATTTTATTTGACAGTGGGGCATATTTACTTCTGAAACTCATATCTGTCTTAAGTTTCTCAGTACAATTCTTTCCTTTCTTTACATCACTCTGACTTTTCTTAGTTTGTTTCCTGTGATTTTATTCTCTTCCAGCAAAACCCACTCAAGTTATCATCCTTCCTGGTTTTCGTTTTCTTCTCAGTATCCATGTTTTTAATGCGGGTGCTCAGTCAATAGGCACCTGAAAAACATGGCTATCTCAAGTGGCTAGAACAGTGTCTAAATTCACTGCCTGAAATTCTTACCTTCTTGCTTTATTAGTTGTGTCTACTGGCTGTCCTTCCATCTACCCATTTAATATCTATTGAGTGCCCATGGTATGCCTGCAGACACTGTTCTAGGCACTGGAGATACAGCAAGAACCAAACAGACACACATAGCTCTACTTTGAGACTTTGTCTTCATGTTTGACAGGATAGACAATAAATAGTAGGGGGAAGTTGTAATTTCCCATCAATGATATTAATTTAGCTCACTAGTTACTTCTTCGTATTTGTGACTTCTCCTTTAACCTCAGTAGCCATGAATGATAATATCATCAATACCATCTTCAGTCTGCCTTTCCATGGTAGAATGGCTAGGATCACTCTCAATTCCTTTTCCTCTCTTCAAAGTCAGTATTATAGGATGGTTAAGAGTCTGAGCTAGACCATTCCACAGACCCCGTCCAAATTTTGTCAGCTATGTGACTTGGGTCAGGTTAGTTAAGCCTGTCTATTGCCAGGAAAAAAAAAAAATCCTACCTTATCTGATTGGGTAAGTACAAATGAAATATTATATGGTAAGTATTCCTTCCTCAGATGTAGTATTCAATAACTGGTAATGATATTTCTATTATTATCATTATTATTATTATTATTATTATTATTCCAGTTGATCATTGTGTCTTCCAGATTCTATTTTCCAAATCTGTATCATCCAAGATGGCAGACACTAATACTACTACATGTGACGACTGAGCCCTCGAAACATGATTGGCCAAAATTGAGATGTGCTGTCATTTTTAAATACACATTGGCTTGCCCAAAAGAATCTAACATACATCTTTAACGTCGAAAGGACAATATTTTTGATGTATTGAATTAAGTAAATACATTATTACAATTAATTTCAGATTTTGTTTTCCTTTTAAAAATTTGGCTACTAGGAAATTTAAACTTATTCATGTGAATCTCATTATTAAGTCTATTGGACGGTGCTGTTTTAAACTTCTCTCATTATTGCTTTTCTGCTCATCACATTCATGGGCTTCAACATCTCCCTGCTCTATGACTGCTGGGGTATCTTAGTGGCCTCTGTCCCCGATTCTCCTCTGAAAAATCAATCCCTCTTTTATAGTGTTGCCTGATTGATGCTACTCAAATGTTAGGGGAAAAACAAAACAAAACCTTTAATTGGCTTTCTGCTAGCTGGAAGATGAATTCAGTCTCCTTATCTTGGCATTCAGAGTTCTTGTGATCATAAGTTTTGTAATGCTGTAGGCTCTATTTATTCTCTCTCTCTCTCTCTCCCTCTCCCTCTCCCTTTGCCCCACAGAATCTGGCTACTCTGAGCTATTTCATGCTCCTACGCTCTTGTGCCTGGTTTTCCTCTACCTAAAATGACCTCTCTCATCTTGTCTACCCAGAAAACTCTCCTTTCTCCTCCAGAAACGTCTTAAGTTACCTGAGTGACATCATCCCTGCCTCTCCTTTTAGTTTTCACTCTATGTCCTCACTGTCCTGCGCTGTCACTTGTTCTTTGGACTTTGAATTTCTCAACAAATGAGACAGTCATTCATTACTCTCTGCATTCACTGTACATATCAGAATATCAGTGGCATACCATGTATACAAAAACATTTCAAGAAAGGATAGATTAGACACCCTTTTAACAAAACAAACCTTCATAACAACAAAGTAAACATTCAGTGTTGTCCATTTTGCTTTTGAAAAAGGAGCCACGTCCGAGACACCAGTTGTCTAAGCAAATATAACATCTGTACATTTGTTATGCACATACAACCTTTCTTATGTAGGTAACAACATACGATGACTGCATTTTGTACTAAAGCAGTATTTAAGTTCCTAATTTTAATTCTCCATTTTCTAGTTCAATCAGTGGAAGCAATTGTAAATCTATATATACTTCCAGGCAATTATTTTATACAATCTCTGAAATGTTACTACATTTCTTACTCTTTGATATGATCCTACCTTGTTAAATCAAACAAAAGAAGTAATTAGTTAGACTTATGGGACATTGTGTGATTGTATCATTTTTACATGTAATACACGTTGACAAGTCGGCCAAAGCACTAGGGTACATTCCTGAAGTTCTGCAAGCCTTCTTGCCTCTGAGGTACTGTCTGCAAAGATTATCTCCTATCTAACGGAAACCTGGCCTGGGAATTGGCCTTTCCCGGTGGGTAAGCATTGAAATCACTATCAGGTGCTAATGATTTCTGAACCAGGCAAAAACAACTGAGAGAAGTGAATGCAGACCTCTGTCCTGTCGGCTCCTTCCTCCTGATTTATTAACTGACAGGCACTGTTTGTTTTCAAAGGCGGGGCAGCTCAAGATGGTCTATACTCATCTTTGCAATTTCTTAAAACCCTAAAAACAGACATAGTAATACAGTGACCTAATTTTCCAGGCATCGGTTACCCAATAGGTCAGCCAGCTAATTTCAGATCTCCATGCAGTGTGAGAAGTGTAGTCATTGGATCAGGAAGTCAGCTAGGGGAAACATTGCCCTTTAAGGGTAAGTAGATGACATCATCATAGACAGCAGCCTTCTGGCTGTTTGGAGACTCAACTTTCATAAATTATCACAGATGAATGTTTGTGCAGGACTGTTTGTGTAGAGGCAAAGAGATATGATGCACACAGCAGAAATTACTAGGACTAGGAAAGAATTCACACACAAAAATAAGATAATTCAATGTAAACGAGCCTAAAAGCATAATGTAGAGTTATTCCATTCACTACTGTGAAATTCCAAGCCCCTGTTTTGGTACCATACTGTTATTATTTGCATCATCATTACTTAGTAAATACATTAGTAGATCACAATTAATACCTGCTCCTATTTCATTTACAATTACAAATTTCTCATTTGACTTTGCCATTAAACATTCTTTATAAATACAATTTAATTGACTGACTGATATAGAAATCAGGAAACTTCTCTGTAAAATGTCAGATAATAAATAATTTAGATTTTGTGGTCATACTATTCCTGCAGCAACTATTCTATTCTACTCTGCCCTTGGCATTATAAAGCAACCTTGGGCCATATGCAAATGAAAGAACAGAGCTATATTCTAATAAAACTTTATACAACAAACTAGGAAAAAATAAATTAACAATAGGGGAACGGACTTGGGCCTACAATTTATATTTTCCAATCCCTGATCTATCCTATAACACAATAGAATCTCTTATAAGTATGCATTAATTTATTCAATTATTTTTCCTATATCTGAGCATTTAAATTATTCCAAAAATTTCCCTATTTTAGTAAAAAAAAAATTCAACAAACATCTCTGTGATTACAACTTTTTCTGTGTATCCAAAATTGCCCTTAGAATAGATTCCTAGAAGTAGAATTTCTAGGTCAAAACTATAAATACTTTTAAGCCTTCTTATTTGTTTGCCACTTGGGAGTGTAAATTGGTGTGTCATATTTGGAAGGCACTTTGGCAATGCCTAAGTGATTCTTCCCCAAAATCTTACCAGTTCTAAGTTCAGTCATTTGGAAAGGAAAACAAACAAACAAAAATACTGCATAGATTTTGATTTTTTTTTTGCCATGTCTCAGTATATTTATTCCTGTGTGTGTGACTGATGACAGATGTTCAAACCTTTTTCACATTTATTAACATTTTCTACTTCTGCTTCAAAACCTGTGTTTTTATATTGACCCTTTTGTTTTTCTTACTACTTTTTTTTTAATTTCTTCTTCAATTTTATTTCATTAAATGCATTTTAGATTGTAAAGATTTAAGAACACAGGTTCTAGAATCAGACAGCCCAGGTTCATACTATAATTGTGCCACTTTCCAATTATGTGGCCTTTGACATATTAGCCCATTTTTCATTTGCTATAACAAAATATTGAAGGCCAACAATGTCATAAAGAAAAAAAAAGTTTTTTTTCTGGCCTATGATTTTGGAGACTAAAAGTCCAAATGGCATGGCACAGACCCTGGAAGGGTTCCTTCTTGGCTACATCACATCATGGAAGAAGTGTGTGTACATCTCTCTCTCTCTCTCTCTCTCTCTCTCTCTCTGGTCTCACTTTCTCCACTTATAAAGCCACCAGCATATGACCAAAGGGCTCTACCCAAATGACCTAATTTAATCCCAGAGGCTCACTGTGAGGAGTCCTGGTGAGCTGGAGGCTTTCTATCTGTCCCAGTGTTTCTGGCCTTTGTTGGCAACAGAGGCCTGAATCTCCAGAGCCAGCCAGGGATGAAATACCACAAGTATTAAGTACTTTTCTTGAACGCTTCCATCTCATTTGAGTTTCTCCTCAACCATTTGACAATTATCAGTGTGAAAATGTCCCCTGGTCATCTACAATATTAGAATGAAAATGTGTCAGTATTCACAAGAGAAATAGAACCCATAGAACCAATATGCAGTGATATGAGGACATTTATTGGATTAGCTTGTATGATTAGAGAGGCCGAAAGGTCTCATAATGGTTATCTGCAGGTTGGAAAGACAGGGAAACAGGGAGCTACTCAGTCTAAGAGGCTAGAAGTCTCAGAATAGTTGAGAGAGAGAGACCATTGTGAAGTCCCTGGCCAAGGCCTAAGGTGTGCATGTCCATGCAAACATTCAAAGACTGAAGAAACTGGAGTCTGATGACCCTGGGCAATAGCAGCAGAAAAACGTACCTGCAGGGAATGGAGGGCACAGTGAGGGAGTGAACCTCCTCCATTTCCTTTGTGTTCTAACTGGACCCCAGCCTATTGGTTTGTGCTGCCTACATTTAGGGCAAATCTTTTTCACCCAATTTCCTGACACACATGTCATTCTTACCTGGAAACACCTTCATGGACACATCCAGAAGGATGTTCTGTCAACTCTCTAGGCATTCTTCAATCCAGCCAGGTTGACACCTAAAATTAACCATCACATTCTCCTTATGGTTTTCTGCTTCTTGAATGTGTCCATTTCTGATAGGGTAATGCTGAAGTCTCTAGCTGTAATAAGGGTTTACCTGAATCTCTTGTAGTTCTATCAATTTTTACTTTACATGTTTTTCACTTTGTTTTTAGGTACATACATACTATTATGATCTTATTGACTCCTTCATGGTTGTTCAATGCTCTTCTCTACCCCTGATAATTTTATTTGCTCTCAAGTCTACTGTGCCTGAAATTAATATTGCTACTCCTACATTGATTTTATGTTAGTGTAATATATCTTCTTCTGTCTGTCTACATTTTATCTATATATATCTTTATATTTAAGGAGAGTTTCTCATAGACAATATATAATGGGATCTTACTTTTGATACACTTTGACATGTCTTTTAATTGGATTACTTAAACCATGGATACTCAAAGTGATTATTAGTATAGTTGAGTAACATTTTCTATTTGTTGTCCTTGCTTTTTGCTCCTGTTTTGGTCTCTAACTCCTTCTGCCTTGGGAAGGTTTCAATTGAGCCTTTCATATAATAAGTAGTTGTCCTAGAGTTATCAACATATATGTGCAATTAATCAAAGACTACTTTCAAATAATACTATTCTATTTCATGGGTAGTGGGAGGATGTTATAATAACAAAAGTATCCTAATTCCCATCTCATGTCCCTTATATCCTTGAGGTTATTCATTTGACCTATATATAAGTTTTTATCAGTGTATATAGAAACAGTGGTTTTAAATTCCTTGTTGGATAATTCCAACCTCCCTGCCATATTGAAGTCTGGTTATAATGCTTGTTCTCTCTCTTCAATCAATGTGTTTTGTCTTTTATTATTATTGCTTTGTGTTGGTAGATGGATATGATATATTGAATAACAAGAAATATCATACATTAGTCTTTAGTAACATGGTGAAAATGTGTTGGGGGGGAGTAAGTATAGCTTTTGGTCTTAGTGAGCGCATGTGTTTAGTCATCCTTTTCACCACAGAGACCAAAAGATCTGACAAGAACAATTTTAGAGGAGGAAAAGCTTATTTGGCACTTGAGGTTTCAGAGGTATCAGTGCATCAACAGCCAACCCCATTGTTCTGGGTCCCAGGGTGAGACAGAACATCATGGAGGAAGGGTGTAGTTGAAGAAAGCAGCTCAGAACATGACAATTAGGAAGCAGGGAGAGAGTTCTGCTCAGTAGGGACAAAATATAGACCCCCAAAGCACACCCCCAGTGACCCATCTCCTCCAGTCACACCCAGTTAATCCATTTAAGAGAATTAGTGAATTGATTAAGTCAAGGTTCTCCTAACCCAATCATTTCCATGCTAAACTTCCTGGCATTGTCTCCCATGGGAGATTTATTTATTTATTTATTCTAATAATGCAACCAAATGCATTTTAATTCATAGTACACATATAGAGCACAATTTTTTCACGTCTCTGGATGTACACAAAGTATGGTCACATCTTCCGTGTCTTCATACATGTTCTTAGGGTAATGAGGTCCATCTCATTCCACCATATTTGCTACCCTCTTTATTCCCCTCCCCCAGCTTTGCCCTATCCAAAGTTCTTCCATTCCTCCCATGCCCTCCCCCATCCCCCATTATGATCAGCATCCTCATATCAGAGAATACATTTGGCATTTGTTTGGGGGAGAATTGGCTTACTTCACTTAGCATAACATTCTCCAACTCCATTCATTAACCTGAAAATGCCATGATTTTATTTTTTATTTTTTGTGATGCTTAGTAATATTCCATGGTGTATATATACCACAGTTTCTTTATTCAATCATGTACTGAAGGGCATCTAGGTTGGCTCCACAATTTAGCTACTGTGAATTGTGCTGCTATAAACATTGATGTGGCTGTGTCACTATTGTATGCTATTTTTAAGTCCTTTGGGTATAAACCAAGGAGTGGGATAGCTGGGTCAAATGGTGGTTCCATTCCCAGTTTTCTAAGGAATTTCCATACTGCTTTCCAGATTGGTTGCAACAATTTTCAGTCCTAGAAGCAATGTATGAGTGTGCCTTTTTCCCCTTAGCCTCACCAACAATTATTGTTGTTTATATTCTTAATTGCTGCCATTTTGACTGGAGTGAGATGTAGTTTTGATTTTCGTTTCTCTAATTTCTAGAGATGTTGATCTTTATATATATATATATATATATATATATATATATATATATATATATATATATATATTGTTTGATTTATTGTATATCATCTTCTGAGGAGTGTCTGTTCAGTTCCTTGGCCCATTTATTGATTGGGTTATTTGTTTTTTGGTGTTAATATTTTTGAGTTTTTTATACATCCTGGAGATTAGTGCTCTAATATGCATATTTTAAAAATTTTCTCCCATTCTGTAGGATGTCTATTCACACCCTCCCCCCAGAGCTTTTGAGGGACAACTCATATCTAAACCGTGACACTGTGCCCCCAGAAGGTGAATTTTACATGTGCTTCTCAATTTCCTCCTACCTTAGCTGCAACAGGATGACTAGAGGGGACTAGTGTTGAGTATTTCTCCTCCCTCAGGTTGTTTGATTGTGATAAAACCTTAACAGTTTAGGTTCTGATTAAATTAGTTTCTCCCAAGGACAGGCCTTGTTGAGAAGGACAGAACACTCCAGTGTACAGACACTACTCAACTTATGACAGAATTGTATCCTGACAAACCCAGTGCACCTTGAGAATAATGTTAAGTCAAACATGCATTTAATGCACCACCCTGTCTATCTTAAATATTCTCAGAAATGCTTGCATGAACCATAGCTGGGGAAATCATCTAACATAAAGCCTACCTTTTGATAAGTAATTGAATATTTCATATAATTTATTGAACACTGTACTGAAACCAAAAAGCACAATCATTCACTATTTACCTTCTTGATCTATCCAATTTGGGGGCAATGGTTTACTCTTGTGACTTCCTTTCTCTTATGGATCTAGGAGTCATTCATTTTTAATTTTATTTGACTTTTTGAGTTGTGAGGACAAAATGTCAACGTCCAAACTTCTTACGTGCTAGATAGGACTGATGAGATTTCAACTAAAATTTTTATCAGTTAACATGAGAGGTACATTGTTCTAATGTGAGAGTGGTACACCTCTAGAAATATAAGATCATTACATATAGTACGCATCCATAATATTTTAATATTCCTGGACTTTGATGCTGAATCCCTGATTCTAATATTTTTCATAGCTACTACTTCATAGTGAAGTTGATTGATTAATCATATTAGAGATAAATCTCTGTATGACATTATGAAGAATAGAATATTTGAAATACTTAATTCCTAAGGCAATAAGCTAAAAACGCAGGAAGAAAATGCATTTGTAAATAAGCATTTCTAGATAATTTCTTAAGTCAACAGAAACAGAATTAAACCTTCAAATTCTACTTTTCAAAAGATCCTTCCCATAACATTGGGTAAATTCTTAATCAGATCTCCACCCTGAGTACTTACTACAAATGCTGAAGGCTCTCAGTGAGTGTGGCATTTTTAATCCCCTCTCTTACATATGAATGTTGCAGGAAGGGTTTAAAGGAGATGAATGGATTCACATCTGCAGAGTCAGAGGGCAACACACCTACCCAGGACCAGAGGGTTGTACAGCTGTTTTGCTTTTTCTTGTTGTTTTTGTAGATTTATAATCACTCCAGGTGATGAAATCGGGGGTTTTCCCCAAGCCTCTTTCATAATAATCTTTGTTCTGATTCATTTTTATCCTAATATTGTAGAAGAACCAGTGATGTTTTTGTGCTGGTAAGAAACAGAGCTCAGATAGTTCTCTCCTAAACCATTAAGTGTTCCTTAATTTCAAAATTTTTTTTTTTTTTTTTGAGTTGGAAGCAGTAAGATCCAGCGCACATGGGCATCTCCCTCTCTCTCCCTCTCCCTCTCCCTCTCTCTCTCTCTCTCTCTCAGTTTAGGGGACTCACCTACATGAGCAAATCCTTGAAACTTTTTTTCTTTAATGCAGAACATCATCAAGAGGACAGTGCGCTGGCAAGTTGCCCGTACCCACCCAGAGGCAAATTCCTTCAGCTGTAAGATTAATTGAAGCAATCTAAGTTTTCACTGTGAGAGCTGCTGGGTCATATACAGAAGCTCAACTCTTTGTATTACTTCCATACACCTTTGGCAGTACTGTAGCCTTGACTTTCAGCCATTAAATTTTTCTTTACATTTGGAGAAAATTAAAAGTGTAGCTTCACAGTCCGGTGTGGTTATACACCTGCATAATTCTAGCTACTGGGCATTCGGAAGCAGGAGGATCTCAAGTTTGAGGCAAGTCTGGGCATCTTAGTGAGAAATTGTCTCAAATTAAAATTCAAAAAAAAAAAGATTGTAATGGAGGTCAGTGGGTAGAGTGCTTGCCTGGGATGGATGCAGCTCAGGGTTCAATTCTCAGTGCTGCAAATTAATTAATTAATATAAAGAAGAAGAATGGCTGAGGTTATATAGCTCAGTTGGTAGAGTGCTTGACTCGCATGCATAAGGCCCTGGGTTCAATCCTCAGCATCACGGGAGGTGGGGGGGAAGAATGTAACACCTTTCTGTTTAATGTTGTCAAAACAATTAAAAATACTTTGTTGTTACTTTAGCCTTAATAGTATTAAGACAGTTTCATTTTGTAACTCTGTTTCTCTACTTGTGCCAACTCTCTGGAAGCCTGTTTCTTCCCAGGGCAGGTCTCTTGTGATAAATTTCTCAAGGAGAGTCTTCTAAACCGGATGGTAGACACTCCTCTTGTACCAGGAGCCCTCTGACCACTGAAGTATTTTTCCTTCTAGGACATTCTTGTAAAAATGATATTGATTGACCTTAAAAAGTCAAACTATCTAATTTTATCATTTTAATCCTACCACAAATCATGGTTGTAGTGGGAAACGTCAATTCAGGTAAATCAGCCTGCATTCTAAAGAAAATTTAGTCTTTGGGGGGGGGGGACCTCTGAAGGTGTTTAATTACCATGAATAACTAACATTTTAGGTGTCATTGTACTCTTCTTTCTGAGTCTCAGGATCAATTTCAAAGCATATTAATTGCAAATAATTGTTTTTTATTTTTTAAATAAAAAAGAAGAAAAGGGGGATCTGGGGTTGTGGCTTAGTGGTAGAGCATTTGCCTTACACACATGAGGCAGTGGGTTCAATCCTTAGCATCACATTAAAAAAAAAGTGAATAAAATAAAGATGTGTCCATCTACAACTTAAAAAAATTTTGAACAAATAAAGGTCATCTTTTTTTTAGAATACATTTTTTTTTTTTTTACTAGAACATAACACATACACATACTAGTTGGGTTCATTTTGACAAAACCTTACATGCATGGAATTTGATTTACTCCATTTCGGTTTCTGTTACCTCTTCCTTCCCTCCCTTCTTCCCTCCCCCTGTTTTTTTTTTTTTTTTTTTTCCCCTCTGCTCTACTGGTATTCCTTTTGCTGGTGCTATATATATATATATATATATATATATACACATAAAGGTGGAATTCCCTGTGGTATGTGTGTGTGTGTGTGTGTGTGTGTGTGTATGTGTATATATATATCATGGTTTTGTTAAATTCATTTTGCATTTCTTCCCCTTTCCATCCCTCCTCCCTCCCCCTCAATCTCCTTCTACTCCAGTGCTCTTCCCTATATCCCTGTATCCTTTGGATATCCAATCTCCCCAGCCCCCCAACCCTGGTGCTTTTAGCCCCTTATTTTGTCCTAGCTTCTTCATATGAGAGAAAATGTTCAACCCACTCTGAGCCTGGCTCACTAAGCGAAATAGGTCATCTTTAATTTTGTTCGTTTGTTTTTATTTTTTACTTTTATTTTTTGCAATGCTGGTGATTGAACCGGGGCCTCACATCTGCTAAGCAAATGCTGTGCCACCGAGCTACACCGCCAGCTCCTGAAAGGTCATTTTGTAGGCTCCACAACGTAGATTGTCTTGCAGCAGTACAGCCAGTGCTGTGTCTGTGTGAGGGGGCTGTGGAGGACCCAGTGGTAGCCTGCGAAAAGCAGCCCAGGGCAAGCAGATCTGTCTTCAACAAACAGGAAGCCTGCAGCTTTGCTTCATCATCAAGAAGAAGGATTGAATAGGGTCAGACTGAGGAAGCGACTCATATTTCCTGGTGTCTACCTCCCTTCTGGAGAAGGGGAGCTGTAAAATAACACGTGCCAGATTCTTCCTTAGGAACAAGGCACTAATCCACCTGAGGGACAACCAAAGGTCCTCCATTCATTCACTTCTACTTTAAAAAACTGTATTGAATGCCTGCTTCCTCCTGGTTCCCACAAAGAGTGACAGACAGAGAGTAAGGTGGGTAGTGGGTACCAAGGTGATTGAGCCAGGGTCTTGAGAAGTTCATGGTAAATGAGATCTGCAAACATGAAGTACTCAGAATTTGAAGATGTAAACATGATAATACAGTCTTGAACAATTTGCTATGAGAACCCACACTTTCCATGGAAAAAAGAGGGGTCTTGCTAAAAAGGCAGGGGCAGAGTAAGTTGGTCAGGCAGAAAACCTGACCATTCCAAACTTTACACTCTCTCAATGGCACAGGACAATCTAGTCCACGAGGAAAAGCTACACCATTTCTTACACAATTTTTGTTCCAATATTTTTATACATGGATTTGTCCCACTCTGTACGAGTGACCTTTCTTTTTAACAAAGTCAGGGGTAGGGAGGAGTAGTGCAACCTGAAAACTTAAAATCAGGGTACAGTAGGGGACTACAGACCTCTAAGTTTCAAGGGCCTCATGAGTTCTGGTCTCCAGTGGTGTCAATACTTAATTCAGTGACGGTGGGCGGGGAGTGGGAAGAACCCAAGCTTGCCCTCTGGAGATGGTTCCAACTCAGTTTAATTAAGTTTCTTTTTCTTCCATGACATCCTCCTCTTGTTATGAATGTTTTTGTGAAGTTCGATTTATGGTTGTTCTCATCTCACTGACCACTATCCTGTGTGTGTGTGTGTGTGTGTGTGGTTGTTGTTGTTGTTCAGTTCTACCTAGACCTCAGCCAGGAGTCTGGGGAGTTTAGAAGGGATCAGTGGGCAGGGAAAGGAGAAAGACATAAAGGAAAGGGAGGAGGCAGATGGTTTTCTAGTGCAGGCATGTTCTATCCTCTTGATGCTCTAGGCTTGTTCCCTCTGTTCAGGTTGTTAATGTTCCTAATGATGTGTGGAACCCATCTTCCTGGAACACCATTGGCCAAAGTTTAGAATTAAGTAGAGGAGAAAATTGAAAAGCATTTGGAGTGAAACTGGGTTATACAGGTCTTACTGGGACAAAAATTCTATCTTTGGCTTTCTGACATTCCACATGGATAATTCTAAATAGCAGATAGTAGATTATATAAGCAAAAATTGCAAAGAAATTAATTTCTATGTGGCCCTCATATTAATAGGCTAATAGAGGAGAACCTTCCTATTTTAAAAAGTAAACTCAAGGCACGGATTTCAAAATATAGTAACTAATAATGACGATAATCTTAGCATATTTTAACTGAACTCAAATAATGCCTTTGGCTTCTAATGTAAAGTTTAAATGTGCAATGTGCCCCTTACTTCAAGGATGAAAACACTTTTTCTTCCTTCCTAACTTTCTCTCTCTCTCTCCCTCTCTCTTTCTTTCTCTCTCTCTCTTATCTCACCCTTCCTCACTCTTTTTCTCTCTCTCTACCTTACTTAATGTAGGATATTGAGGTTGCTAAGCCTTCAAGGGTCTTTAGAGCAGTGATTATTACTTTTTCTTTATGCTTAGTAAAGATGCCCCATGACCATAAAATCAGATTTTCTTTGGTTGCTTGCCTACATGCCCTGATATGCCTTTCAATAAAGGCAATTCATTAAAAAAGATAATTAAATTTGATTTATTGGAAATCAATTCATAAATCAGAAACAAATTCTGTTGGAAGGTGTGTGTGTGGGGGGGTGTGAGGTATATTTATTTTATTAAGATACAGTAACATCAAATAGCACGGCTTTGAAAATTAAATGCAAAATAAGCATTTCGGCGAAATTGGAAATTATCATAGATATTGCTTGAATGGAAATAGCCTCTGGGGAAGTCACTATAAAGAACTGGTAAACCAACCTAGATGCCTTTCAATAGATGAATGGATAGAAAAAATGTGGCATTTATACACAATGGAGTATTACTCTGCATTAAAAAATGACAAAATCATAGAATTTACAGGGAAATGGATGGCATCAGAGCAGATTATGCTAAGTGAAGCTAGCCAATCCCTAAAAAACAAATGCCAAATGTCTTCTTTGATATAAGGAGAGTAACTAAGAACAGAGTAGGGTCAAAGAGCATGAGAAGAAGATTAACATTAAACAGGGATGAGAGGTGGAATGGAAAGGGAGAGAGAAGGGAAATTGCATGGAAATGGAAGGAGACCCTCAGAGTTATACAAAAGTACATACAAGAGGAAGTGAGGGGAAAGGGAAAAATAATACAAGGGGGACAAATGAATGTCAGTAGAGGGGGCAGAGAGAGAAGAGGGGAGGGGAGGGGAGGGGAGGGGGGATAGTAGAGGATAGGAAAGGCAGCAGAACACAACAGACACTAGTATGGCAATATGTAAATCAATGGATGTGTAACTGATGTGATTCTGCAATCTGTATATGGGGTAAAAATGGGAGCTCATAACCCACTTGAATCAAAGTGTGAAATATGATATATCAAGAACTATGTAATGTTTTGAACAGCCAACAATAAAAAATTAAAAAAAAAAAAAAAGAACTGGTAAATACTAAAGTCTTGTTAAGGATTGCATGCCTAGGACTACCCCTTGTGCAGACTTTGAAGTGAGTAAGATCATCCTCTTCATGTCCTTCTCTTTGTCTTTGGTGAGATCTCCTCAAGTTCTTGAATTTCAACTTGCTCATTATAGTGTCAAATGAAAAAATCCCATTAGGATAATTCCCTGGAACCAATTGGTGACGCTTTCCACAAGGACACTGTGGTTGGGGTGTTCAGAATATCCAGGAACTTCCAGATTAGGATCAGTTTCAAGGGCTGAGAGGAACTCCAGGAAATGAATGAAGTGCCCCATCTGACCTCCAGGAGTGTGCCTGATTCAACAAAGCTTGGTGCTTCCTCAGGATGACCTTGCAAATCACTTCTATGACAACAGAATCCCTATTCCAACACGCAGAGGAAAAGAAGGCTTAAGGAAACGGTGAGAACTCCAGGAAGAAACATGACCCACATAGCATATCGGCCCATTCAAGGTGAAGATGAGACCCTAAAGGAAGGTGACGTGCCTTGGTTCCTGTTTGTTTTCAAGATAATCGCAAAATTCAGACCATCAACTGGTCTCTGCTAATGTGTTTCTTCCTCCTTGTAGGATACCTGAAAAACAAACCAGTTTTAATTCGAGAGGAAACTTCTCACAGTGGAGGGACTGGCAAAGTTATTTCTAGTCCTCCCCAAGTGTCTTATGTCAAAGACTGAACAGGAGGAAAGTCACTGATGAAGAGAATGGGACCCTTATTGGCTATATGACCTTGAAGTCAACTTCAGGCTTATATATTTTTATTTGTGAAACGGGAGCAATGATTTTGTGTTGACTCACAAGGTTATAAGCATTGCACAAGATAACAATGGAGCACGTCGTAGACTGCTTAACCCTTAGCGATGCCCCATAGCATACAGCTGCCATTAATAGCTCCAGATGATTGTTCCCTCCTGGGTCATTTTCCTCCTGTGATTCTCTTCTAATTCTTTTTAGCTGTATTGTTTTAAAATCTATTTGGGAAAAAAATAACGACACACAAAACATACATAAATTTTATTCCTTATCATAAGACAATTTTTTTCTTAAAAAACACTTATGACAAAAAATACTCAAATGTATTATTGGAGGGTTCCTTTTGAGTGGTCATCTAACTATCATAAAGATCAAAGAAATCAGAGTAGGCTCTGTTGCCTTCGTTGATTTTCTAAACTTCATGGGGAATATTCATTGTTTGCTGTATCAGCATATAATTTTTAGATTAGCATAGTCTGAAGGATACTCTGCTCCCTCCTGCCTTCCCAGTAAAGGGGATGAAAAGGAGTCCAAAGTTTAGTGACTCTATTCTATTAATCTTCAAGGTCCAGCACTGCTGGCTTAAAGTATCTCTATTCTAATTTCTTACACATACAGAGAAGTACTGTGTTTGAATGCAAGATTGTGTGTGTGTGTGTGTGTGTGTGTGTGTGTAACCATTATCTACAGATAGGTAAATATAGCTGTACACACCAACACTTTCCAACAACATGGTTTCTTAATTTGAGGATTTCCATCTTGTTTGCCATCATTACAAACAGGCATTGGGACACTTGTTCACATTCTCAGGTTTCACTAAACTTATAATTTTCCACCCGATTGTTTTGAAAAAGCCTCCCACTGTTCACTGATCAGCCCAACCAACAATAAAGAGTTACTATGATCTAGGTGACAGGATAAGGGTGTTTCTTGCTCCATTTTTTATAAATGCTCACAGTTTTCATTATTCTGTATGCCACCATCTCCATCCAATTTCACCTTGGGAGGAAGGCTTCAGAGGTACATTAAATAACTGTCAGAGAGAAGAATTCTAAGGCTGAACAAGTGCAGATTTTTATCTTCATTTTCAGAGACAGGATTGTCAGAATATCAGAAGTCAGCAATGTCATTAAAAATCAGTATTGAAGTTTATAGTCACCTTTAAGGTAAAGTAATTTGGCTGATTTCATTCAAATCCACTAAATTAAAATGATAACTAAAAATGATAATTTGCAGGTTAAAAGAAAGGAAAGGAAGAGGAGGAGACATTTAAAGTGTCTACCACATAGACACAAAAATTGCAAATAAATTATTAGAATGTAACAAGGACTCATGTAAGAATGGTGGAATTTCTAGGCTGAAATAAAAACTTGGGTTGGATTTAGTTATTTTAAGTTCATAACTAAAAAATTGACTCTAAGAGGAGTTAAATGGCATTTCAAGGTCACAAATTAGTAAGTGGTAAATTTGAGACCACATGCTGAATTTCTCAATTTTAAGACCAGTGTTTTCTGAACAATAATTTGCTGTTCTCCTCTACATTATCTAATTATTTAATCTGCCCTAATCTAATCCAATTTAATAAGCACCTACTATTTTCCCACACAAGTTATTTCCTGTCAATTTGTATGGGTACTCCCTAAAACACAGACGTGTCAGCTGTTGAATGAGATTAAATGAAATGATCCAAAGCTTACTTTTATTTTATTTCATAATTAATACCAACAAGAGTTATATTTTTATATTTCACAAAAATATTATTAAAAATATTTTTTAGTTCATTAGGATAAATACTGAGGAGTGGGATAGCTGGAGCATATGGTAGCTTAAATCCTATTCTTTTGAGGAATCTCTCCATTGCTTTCCTAAGTGATTGTACAAACTTCCCAACAATGTATGAACATAACCTTTTCCTCACATCCTCACCAGCATTTATTATTATTTGTATTCTTGATGACTGCCATTCTATCTGGAGTGAGATGAAATCTCCATGTAGTTTTGATTTGCATTTCCCTGATTGCTAGGGATGTTGAACATTTTTTTCATATATTTGTCAGCCATTTTTTTGAGAAGTGTCTGTTTAGGGTAGAATAGAGGAAGGGCAATGGAGAAGAGAAAAGGGAGGGGGGAAAAGAAAAAGAAAGTATTGTGAACTGAAATGAAGCAAACTATATTCCATGCATATATGATTACATCTAAGTGAACCTCAATATTATTTATAAATATAATATAAAAATACAAATTTTAAAAACTGAAAATTTTTTTAAAATATATTTTTATTTTGCTCTAGGACAACTGAATGATGGGAAAGCTCATTCCTTGACTCAGGTAGAATGAATCATGATCATATATCAGAATCACATGCCCCAGGTTCCTCTGTGCACCATCTTTCTCACAGAAACAAGCAGGGGAAATGGTTATTAGTGGAAGCTGCTCTGTCTACTTTGGACTGTGGAGGGAAAGTAGCTGTTTGCTCCCTGTCTAGTATGGTGCATGAGCATGGGTGCTATCACAAACACAATCTCATGTGTATGTTCAGATGACTCAAGAATTTGTCTTTGCCAAACAAATTCATTAACACAATGACTTACTGATATATTCAAAGTGCTGGCTATGTATCAGGTACTTGACCTGTATTCCCTTTCATGAGCCCACATGGTAGCATAGATAAGAAATGGGTTTGGATTGGGCAATTAATCTGGTCAGAGGATGGACCTTATGTAGAGGCTACATTGACCCACAATTTGGTGACCAAAAGAGGAGAAAAAAGTCACACTTCATCTGGAAAGTGTTGAAGTTCCAGAAGAACAGGTGGAGCATCAGCAGGGTTGGGGTCATGCCAACAAACAAATCATTCAAGATCCCACAGCTCCCAGCCAAGAACTTGATGGAGCTGGAGTTTGAGGATTAGAGATACGGATACCCAGGGTAAGAGAGAGTGGGAAAATTAGCAACTGTCATATATGATATGTCAAGATCAATGTAATATTTTGAGCAACTAATAAATTTCTGATGTGTAAAAAAATTATATATATATATATATATACACACACACACACACACACACATGTCTAAACAAACAAACTATAAAAGCAGACTTGATGAGGACTTCTGAGTATAAGTAACTTCAACAGTTTTATCCTCTCCTCTCTCTCTTTCTTTCTCCCAACTGCCCCACCCATACCCCATACTGAAATAACTGGTACTGACATTGGGGGATTTCGGTTGGCTTTTCACCACGGGGCTCTTCTTATTTCTTAGCTACTCTGCTCCAAGGGTCTATATGACACATCACCTGTCACAAGCTTAGACCAGAGCAGACATGAGAAGTTTTAGCTGATTAAGCCGTTCTCTGCTCTTCTCCAATTACTGATACCTGAGCTGGGTCAAACGAGTGGGCGTGAGACCATGCTGCCAAATCGAATACACTACACAATTCAGAGCTCTTGCCTCTGGTGTAACTATGGCTCCTTCATCTGTAGTGTCCCCCCACCTTTAACAAATCACCTTAGGCAATATTGTAGTCTGGCCATGATGCCCTACTCTAATATCTTATTTATGCTGGTAATTAAAATCACATGAGAATTATATGACAACAGTAACCCAATAAGGGCAGGCCGTTGATAATTTGAGTTTCCATTTTTTTTTAAATTTCATTTTTTAAGAACTTATTTATTTCCCTTTCCTGTTTAAAACTTCAGAGAGCAATGTTGGAAGAATTGGAACAATTATACAACAATTAAACTTCAGACTTTGATAGTCTCTGATTTCCAGGAAAAAAAAAAAAAGAAAAAAAAAAGAAAAGTGACTCCCTAGCCATCTATGGTTTATGAATCTAAATTGTGTTGCTCTGACAGAGCAAAATACAGATGGTCCCGAAAGTAGGATGGTTTGACTTATCATTCTTTTCGGCTTCTCAACAGAATGAAAGCAATATACATTCAGGAGAAACTGCACTTCCAGTCTTGAAGTTGGATCTATTCCTGGCAAAGACACACAGTAAGACACTGTATGATCTTCCCTCATGATGCTGGGCAGCAGCGGAGAGGGCAGCTCCCAGTCTGCCATGCAGCCATGAGGGTTCAATGGTACTATGCCCCACGGTGCGCTGCACTTAATAAATTATGCAAGCTGGTCAACTCTTTATCATAAAATAGGCTTTACGTCGGATGATTTGGGCCAACTGTAGGCTAATATGAATGTTCCTGGCACATCTGAGATACATTTGGGTGCACTTTGATGTTTGGTAGGTTAGGCATAGTAAGTGAATTTTCAATTTATGATGGATTTATCAGCATAAAAACTCATCATAAACTGAGGAGCTGTATATGAAATGGCTACCTTTCTCCTCCATGAAATATGGGTAGGAGGTTTAATACCTTCAGTGAAATCACACCTCATCCCCACCTCCATATAAAGCATGCACAGGTTTTCTTTTAGTTCTAGAAAGTAAATATCGTTTTTTTTTCCTTGGTTCAAATATTGTTTTAATATAGTCTCTTCTTGTAGTGGTACAGAATCCCTTAGGAAGGGCCTGAGAGTGACTGATTGGTAGATACTTACATTCAAGAAATTAAGAAAAACATATTTTCCCAAACAATGTAAAAGAATTTTAAAACTTCTCTAAAATTTCCAAGTTCTTTTATACCCTCCCCCCCAAAAAAAAAAATCACAAAGCAATCTGTTTGGCAAGTTTATTAGCATGGAGAACGCTTTTCCTCCGCTTGTTTTTTGTTTTTGGTTTTCGATTCTGGTCCTGGATCTTTCCCATGTTACTCATCTGTCATCCCGTCCAGATCAATCCACGGCCTCTGTCCCTGAATGGCACAACTTCCTGTTGCTGTCTGTAGGCTTTGGAACAAAATAGCAAGAAGTGGAGTCTTTTAACAAATCCTTCAAACCCCAGCTTTCTTTTATTTCTGGAAATCTGGGTTCACTTACCTCTATCAAGGTGGTGGGTTTTTCCGCCACTGGCTCTCTGTTTCTGGTTTGAAATAGAAGAATATTCTTATGTGGTGATAAAACTGATGCATAGTATGAGCACACAACATTTTCAAGGGCAGGAAGTTTGGGAAATGACCTTTGGAACTGGTTGTCTTAGCAAATTACCCCGGAATCAATTTAATTACAAAAGGGATGTTTATAAGAAGATCTGTGTTGTGCATACGTTTGTGCATGTTTGCAGGTTGTTTTGTTTGATTACAGTTAAAAAATGATGTAAACGGGGTCAAGTATGGTGTGGGTCTTCCTGTTGTTTCATATTTACCTTGGACTCTTGTAAAATCCTTCCCAAAGAGTGAGTAGAACTCCTAGACCAAGGAGATACTGAACTCTGAACAATGTGGAGAAGCCAAATGAGATAAATGAGATATACTGAAAAAACATTTGATCTGTGTATTTTACATAAGTCAACTGATGTTCAAGATTTGAGAGGAAAAAGAAAACCCACAAGACGAGAATAACAAACTCCAACTTTGAGTGAACAACAAGGAAAGACCATTTGGAAGGTAACAAGTTGCTAGGTAAACTTTCAGAACATAACAATAATAAGATGATAGCCTATAGAACACAATTAAGATCTGGAACACGTGGAAAAATGAAAAACCAAGAAGCCTAAGATAAAAGCTGGAAGAGGAGTTGGAAGGATAATCTAACCTAATCAACAAGGCCCTCCATCCCACAAGAAGAAAAGAAGCTCTTGAACAATTTCTTTAACTACCGTATTTATAGCCCTCGACATTGAGAAGATACAAAGTAACATTAGCGACAGGTGAAATATTATCACCATAATATTGTTGGTTTGTCTCCACAACACCAAGCAGTTATCTAGAAATACCTGCAGGATCAAAAACACTTAACTCTTTATTTGTTTAGATATTAAAGAGTTGGAACCTGAGATATCCAGTTTTTAAATACCAAAAAAAAAAAAAGAAACAAAGAAAAGAAAAAGAAAGGCATCCAGCTCAACTGAGCTGTGTTAAAATGAATAAAACACACACACAGAAACCTTCCACCTTCACCAGCATCCCCAATACACCGTGTGTGGCATGAGCTCACCTGTACCTGAAGGTACACCCTTCTACCAGATTCCAAATTTCAGATCACCTTTCTTCCACTACTTCCCCCCAAGAAGATTTGCAAGCTACAAATCTCCCTTCCAAGGCCCACTTCCACAGGTAAACTTCAGGTTTTCTCAAGGCAAAATGCAATCTGTCCTCATATCTCCTGTGGTATGGGTGTATTCCTTGACGCCGAACATGTGTTGAGACTGTGCTACCCTTTTTATTAGGTTCCTATGTTTTTCATGAACTACTAATCTTTTTGAGCATTATGCCCCTATTTTTCCTGAAACTTCTATGGTCTTTGGGGTCAATCATGAATAGCATTGTTAGTTTGGGGACGTGAATGTCATGTTATAGCAGCTCCAACAGCATAGCTCACTGTGGGTAGGTGGGTGGGTGATTGCACGCCTGACTCTGCCTGGACCCTGAGCTCCAGATGTGCTTGCTATTTCTCTTCCCTACCCTCATTGCTGTGGCTAGAAAGCCCAAACATGTTACTTTGTCTTCCTCTGCAGGTCTGCCCTCTGGTTATTTTATTCTTAATGCCCCCATAGCTTTGGTTACCTAGGATGAACTTAACCACTTGGCAGTGCCTCCTACTCTGCAATGGGTTGTCCAAAAGCCCCAAATGTACCATTTTTGTTGCCTTTTCAAAGAGAGCCACACAGGAAGGAAAACAAGAAATTCAACTTTTAAGCTGGGCTATTCATGGTCTTTGCTAAATCCTGGCAGAATTTCATGGTTTTTCATTACGATTCATCTCACTGATTTCCTAATGGAATGAACCGGGCTTTTCTTATGAAGGCCACAGGGAAGGGAAGTTGGGTTACCCAAGTCACTAATCACTGTTATCTGATGAGTGAAAAATGGATTTCTTTTCAATATGAACTGGGGGAGCCCTGGGTATTTTTTTTTTTCATGGCCTCTGTTTTGTAAAACCTGGACCAAGGGGAGTGAGCAGGAATGCTCATACAAAGTGTGCCTTTTCACTCTGAGGCAGGCAAAGAGAAATTCCCAGGCTCAGGAGTCAGACCTGCAGTCACAGGCCTGGGTCCTGCTTTCCAGAGAGCCTAACCCCTCCACCTGCTCCAGAGAAGTCTCTTCCTTTAACCCACAGGGTGCCAGCTCTGTAGCTCCTTAGCTTTTCCATCAAATAAACTGTCCCACTCACAGACACTTAGACATTTCTCTCTTCCACCAGCCCCACTCTCCAGAAAGACCAGTTTACACAGAGGGAGTATGAGTTCATTTCAATGCATTCTAAATTTACAATTAGAATGCAATGCTGTCTAACACTAAACTTTCAAAAATACTTTGAGGATAAATAGTGCAATCACATCTTTGTTTTTAGCTGATCAAAATTTAATATGAGACTCTTTTATAAATTATTAAAAATAGATAACCTATATTTACTTGTTTGGAATAAAGTTAAACATAATCTTTGAAGATACTATTTTTTTTCTATATGGCTTAATTCTATAAAAGATTGAACTGCTTGACTATCTAATTCACTTTTTTTTTAAAAAAAAGTTTTTTAAAGAAGAAGGGAAAATGATAGTGAGTTGGGACTGGGAAAAGAGAGAATATAATCCATTTGACATAATGTTCAAGCATCTTTATTAGAGACCAAAAATCTATCATGCTGGTATTTTGTTTATAGAATACTATTCAGTTATTTAGCAACATGTAAAAAATATATAACATTTATATTAACTTGCTGACCTGATGCTTTAGCATTATAAGAACAAAAAACATCTGCAGAAATTTAAATGTTTTAATTGAGTTGAACATATATACACCAAATCTCTTATCAGTCCACCAATCAATAGTATGTGTATGTCTGAAATACTAATATGAATTATGTTGTGTGTGTGCATGTGCATGTGTGTTTGAGTGATAAAAAGAAAGAGAATGTATTATGCTTTTGGAAATGAATAGATAAAAAGAATTTAGCAATATGTTTTTGAAAGGCATAGATCAGGATAAAACAAATCATAAATACAAAATAAACTTTTTGGAATAATTTCTGTGGAGTGGTTTGGCTACACAATTCTGTTAAATGTTGGCTCATTCATTGTTTTGTCCTATGTATAAATCAAAGCAAATAGTTGAAATGTGGGAAAAAATGGCACTTATTAAACTGGACTGTGGCATACAAGAAATTGAAATAACTGGGCATTGTAAATATAATCAGTCAGTTTGTTGGGTGCAAAAAATAAAACAAAAGATGTATAATGTCTCAAAGCAGCACCACACAAATCCAAAACCAAATGCAAGATATCTGAGCTTGTAAAATCTCACACGAACTCTTTTTATTTTAGCCTGACTGGATCTATATTTTATATGATACAGTGTTAGCAATCTATAAAGATGAGAATGGGAGTAAGAAATAAATGTTAATGTATCCAAGTCTTCCGTTTTAAAGAAAGAATTGCTGAGTGCATTTGCATGTGAGCAATAGCAGATGACTTTAAAGGAAACTATGTAGGTGTGACTACAAATTTTTGGTGCCATATAGATTATCTACATGAACCCAACTCAAAGACCTATGCTAAATATCCAAACAGCTAGCTTGGATATTTAGAATTGATCAGAACTTTTTCATATAAACATGCAATCTTCTCCAGCTTTATTCATCCCTTAAAGAAATATTTACTGAGCATGTATTACAGACTAAGCATTGAGTAAGCAGTACATAAGGCAGGGGTTGGGGGGACACAGTCTTTATCCTTACCTATGAAAATTAACTTTTTAATCATATGGGCAAGAACAATAATAAAATTGTGCATTTATAGGAGATAATAGCAGACATCCAACTCTTCCATTTTGTACACTGGAAAACTCAGATCCAAAGGTGTAAATGTGTTGACAAGACTCACACAGCTCTAATCAGTGACCAGTCCAGAAGTAGAATCTGATTTTCAGACTTTTTCTTTAAAGGTCTTGTGCCTATACTGATCTGTTTCTGCAGAGTTCATATCACTGAAGAATTCTCTTCTCATAAAAAAAGAAGAATCTTCAGAATAGTTCTCTCTGCATAGTTAGATAATGAAAACAATTATCTTTGACTTTTCTGTCACATGCCTTAGCTATATGAGCTGTTACAATTCTCTTCTACTCTCAGTACCCATCATTCCTTGTTCCTTCTCATTCTCATGCGGGCCAGATAGGGGCCAGGGTCACATTTCAGAAAAAGTTGGCTTTAATTTTAGAGTGCTGCCTTAGTTACTTATACAGAATATAAAATATTGTAGTAGATGTCATTGGAGATATTGTTTCGTTTGAAATGTCATCTACTTACATACATAACTGATATTTTGTAAATCAACTCTAGGAAACTATAATGCAAAAAACATTATTCTTTGACATATGTTACATTGTCTTATAAAAATACTGGAGTGGATTGATCCTTGGACAAACAGATGTAAGTGGGTTCCTCTGACCCCTTCCTCTGCATCTTAACATATGCGTTTTGGAGAGTTGGGAGCACAGTGATAGACACAGAGCCCTTGAGTAATTAAACAGAAAGAAAATGAAGAAATGGAGAGAGGGTGGGAAGGGGGGAAGGTGGAAAGAGCAAGTCAGGCAGGCAGGGGAAAGACTTTTGAGCAGGGAGTAAAGTTATAGCTCTCGTTACCATCAGAGACAATTTGATTTGTGGTCTGATGGACTCGCTGTGTGAACTTGGTTTTCACAAAAGGAAAAAGGCTGTTTGCACACGCAGGAGGATCGCATTTCAGCTAAGGTCCCTTTGGAGATTCCAAAGTTCTCAAGTTCTCCCTCCTCCTGATACAAACACAGGCTCAGTCAGGTTTCTCATCAGCTCAGGAGAAGTTAACCAACATGTGACCCTGGTAGACAAAACAAGAAGACCTACAGACTCACTGGAAATGTCTCGATTTTGAAAAGTACCTGATGTGGAAAAAAGAAATTAAAAGAGACAGGAATGGAAAATTCTTTTGCTGGCTTCCTGTTCTCCTTCCTGCTAAAGTAGGATTAGTTACCAGCTGTCAAAAGAAATACCACTTTTAATTCTTATTTGGTGGGGAAGGAAAGCTTTAGAAAAAAAAAAAAAAAGTCTTGGAAGAGAGAGAGGCAGCAAGGACTTTCTTTTCTACATTTCATTCCTGATGTCTGAAGTAGCACAAGAGAGCCTGAGTTGGGAAGGAAAAGATTATATCTCGATATGGAAAGGGAAGGAGAACAAGGAGACAGTGATGCAGGTAAATCGATTTTCCTCATAAGTGACCTAATGAAATCATCAGTGTGATGAGGAAGTCAGTTAGGAACTGGGACCTGAAACATCCAGGTAATGATTGGAAATCTTCCCTTGGGTAGACCAAGGCAGAATTAATAATAGCAAAATAGTGTTTAAAATGAGGTCATCTTTTGAGATCAAATCAGCTGTGTTGGATGCAATTCTCATTCCCACAGAAGGCTTCCGTAAGGCAGGTGACAACTTTCCATTTACAAGTACATCTTGCAGAGGAAGAGAACACCTAATGTTTGGTCGTGTGCTTCAAACGTTGGTGTCATCAAGTACATGCTTGACAGTTTATAAAACTCTCCCGGGGTAGCTTTTCAGTTAATCCCCACACAATGTATCAAGCATATCAGTAAGCTTGTTGTGACTGCAGAGGGCGAGGAAGCCAATACATTCACTCCAAAAATACTACTTGACCCTCTTCTCCTTGGTGTTGAGAATCCCACAGCTAGAAATGGGTTCCTTTGCATTAAGACAAGATTCAAAATGTTACATCTAATTAAATCCCAGTACATGTTTAAAAAAAAAAAATTGGAGTAAGAGTTTGCCAAGGGAAATTGAGGATTGAGACCAATATTCATTGCCTTTTTTATATACTTGTTGTTATCATCCATTATAGACATGTACACCTTTAACATCTGGGAGAGATTTTTAAAGGTCTGCCTCTCATTCCCACCCCCAAAAGACCATGTGTCTTTTAATCTGCTTGCATGATTCAATGTATCAGATTATCTCAAATGATACAGAAAATTTCATGGTCTTTGTTTAAATCATTGTTGAAGCGTGGACATCATCTCAAGGAAGCACTGGACTCGACTGTTCTTTGCAGAAGAAATTCAAGGTGGCTCTTTTCCCTCTTCCCTCTGCTTCTTACCGTCTATTTTCTAGAGATCTGGGAACATAGGAAAACACACCAAACCCTTCCAGTGGAGGTGAGACACTGTGAAGGAGAATTCCAGAGTTCAACACTGAAAGGAGCAAACAATCTGGGCAGAATCTAGTAATTGAGACATTGGGTACAGCAAGAGGGCCACGAACTTCCGGAAAGGTGGAAGCGGTGGACAGGGGTGGTAAGGAAGCTTATGAGACACTGAATTGAAGACAACAGTCAAGGGGGGTAAATAAGTAAGTAAATGTTCCATTCCCTAAACAGGGCAGGCTTGCTAAATTCAGAAAAGCAAAATAAAGAGACGCACAATTCCATCCTCAGTACCTATTCTGCCCTAGCTTTCTCTTTGACATTTTATTGTATTCAAAGTCAAGATTCAGCTAGTTCTTAGCTGATACTGTTTAAAATTTTGTGAAGGAACTAGGAAGTTCAACAAAGTACCATGAAAGATAGATCAAAAGGAATGGTACCTGAAAAAGTTTTATTCTTTGTTGTTAAACTATAAATTGATGTTTACAGTAGACAAAGAAGAAGTTAACGAAAGAAGTCTTGAAGGGAAGATAGGTGTGTTAGTCATTTTTTTTTTCCATTGCAAAGACAAAATACTCAAGAAAAATCAATGTAAAGAGAAGAAAAGATTAATTTGGCTCACGGTGTCCATCCGTGGTCAGTTGGCTCCGTTGTTTTGTGGCCTGTGGTGAGGCAGAACCTCATGGTAGGGAGCCCTCGTGGAACAAAGCTGCTCACTTCGTGGCCAGCATGGGAAACAGGGACTGGGGTCCCAATATTCCCTTCAAGGACATGCCCCCAATCACCTAACTCCCTTCCAAAGAGGCCCCACCTCTGGAAGGCTCCTAATAGCACCATCATCTGTCAATGAAGCTTGGCTTAGGGGCCGTTGGTGGCCATTTAAGATCCAAACCCTGATAGTAAGATTTCTTTTTGTTTTGGGGGATTGAACCCAGGAGCACCTAACCACTGAGCCACACTTGCAGCCCTTCTATTTAATTTTTTATTTTGAGACAGGGTCACACTAAGTTGCTTAGGGTCTTGCTAAATTTGAACTCGCAATCCTCCTGCCTCAGGCTCCCAAGCCACTGGGATTGTAGGTGTGTTCCACTGCGCCTGGAAAAATAGGATTTTAAATCATAGAAATTTACTTGAACTTAAACATTTGAGGAAATGAATTAATCAAAATAGTAGAGCACTGCCTTTGGGGAACAGTAAATTATACAGTTCAGTGTGATTGAAGTTGGGTGAACATTTTTTCTCTAAAGGCCAGGGTGTTAAATATTTTAGGCTTTAAATGGCACAGCCTCTGTTGAGACTTAAAGTCCCCTGAATTCTGCTATGGTAGCATGAAGCTGTCATTGACAAAATAAAAATGAATGAGCCCGTGTTCCAGTAAACTTTTTATGGACCCTAAAATTTGAATTTTGTATAATTTCTACATGTCACAAAAATATTCTTCTTTTGTTTTCATTACTATTAAAAAATGTAAAAGCTATGCTTAACTCAGTCTTTACAAAAACTGGAAGCAGGAAAGAGCCTGCTACTGTCACGAATAAAGGACAGATGCCTCAATTCTATGCCATAAGCCACCCCTGTGTATAGTGTAACCTCCTCTTGGGCCATGTCTGATGTCATCCAACAGCAGACAAGGGCAGGTCATTCCAGAGGAGAATTATCTGTCACCTTAGGTCCTTACATTCAGTAACGGATTCTTTCTTCATTGAACACATGTGCCCTTGCATTAGTTCAGTTCCTCTCTATTAGGGGGTAGACTGCAGTCCCCCAAAACAGAACTTCAAAACAAGTTCATTTTCAGTGGAGATGGATTGAGAGCACAGAGACACGCCTCAGAAAAGCCACTCCAGAAATCCAGATGTCTGGGCTCGAGGTATGGCTCAGTTGGTTGAGTGTTTGCCTTGCATACACAATTCCCAGCTCCACCAAAAAGAAAAAGAAAGAAAGAAAGAAAGGAAGGAAGGAAGGAAGGAAGGAAGGAAGGAAGGAAAGAAAGAAGGAGGGAATGAATGAATGAATGAATGAATGAATCCAAATATCATTTTTATTTGGCTTTGGAAAGTGCTTTTTCAACTGACATGTCAGCATGGGTGTGCCTGATATTTCTAGAATTTACCTCAAACAAAGGAACGAAGCCTCACCAGGATACTCTGACCAAGTGGGGGTTGGAACCTGACCCCAGTTTTCCCCATCTTTGCCTCCTGTCCTGCTCTGCTCTGTGCTGTTCAGGTTCTCCATTGTCCACTTACCTAAGTCACATTTCCTGAATCGGACCCTCCAGAGCAGAGGGGACACAGTGTACTCTTGAGCTTTTTTTTTTTTTGACAGTCCCATGGATGGAACACCAATAAATGGAGCCTCAGTTTTCAAACAAGTGGTACAATAAGGACACTCACTAAACCACCAAGCCAGTCTTGTTGGGGAGGCCTCGTAGTGAAAGTTGCCTCAGTTAGCCTGGAAGTGTAGAACTTTACCTAGTCTTCAGATTTCTTTGCAGAGACTGCAACCTCCAGGTCCACTGCTTCCCTGACATTCATGGGTGACTGAAAAGCTAAGTCCCTTGGAATGTTCAGATTCTTCCACAGGTATTGGGTAACAGGCTGCAAAACACATGTTCCCATCAGAACGTCCAAACCCTGGGGATGGTTAACAGTCTGGAACGCTGAGGATCTTCTAGCTGAGGTAGGTGCTGCTGTTGTTCCTATTATCTTTCTCATCATCTCCATTTCACAGATGAGGAAACTGCAGATAGAAAGGTCAAGCGCTTTCCCAATGTCACACAGTGAGTAACACCAACACTGAAATCTTATCTTACTTTCTCAAATATTCATGCTTCTAAAAATGGAAATCAAAAGCAAACATCCCCCAAACAGTAACTAGAGGAGAGAACCTAGGAAAGGTCCCTGAAAGTTGATTAACCAGGCCCTAAGTGGTCTTCGAAGTCCTCTGCCCTCCAGTGCCCTTTGGAGTCAAAGGAAATACTAACACCTGGTGAGCAAGAAACTTACTTGGACTTTCCTTGACATGACAGCCCCAGATTCTGAAGAGCTTGGGACCGTTGTTGCCTTAGTTCCTCCTGACTGCCTGTCACCTTTTCTGGAATTTTCTCTTGACTCCAGCATTTTAAAAACTACCTCGTCTCTTACCACTCAACGTTCTGCCCTCTGGTGAGCCATTGACCACCCGACCTCCTCAACCTTTTAACTCACTAGGACCCGGGCTACAGCTGGTTTCCTAATCACCCTCAGTCTCAAGCTCTGATTGCTGGGGTTGGGGAAGGAGAACTCTCCAGCTCCAGTCTCTGTCTTTGGCTTTATCAACTGTGCTACCCAGGCTAAAGAATCTTTACAGGCAAGCCGAGCAGAGGATTGCATGGAGGCTTACCCCTGTCTAGTCCTCCGTCTCAGTTTTCACTGACGTGCAATGCCAACCTCACCTGCTGAGATGTAGACAAAGAGATCTGGTGGGAAGGGTTTCTTTGCACTCCTCGGACCAAATCTGAAATCTAGCATGAGTGTTCCTCTAGGTGAGTTCCCCACAACCCTGTTTGTAAATATTTGAGTCACTTACTGGCATTGTTGAACGTGTTTCTGGCCCAGGAAATCTTCCTCCTTTGAATCCCTGACTGAGTTTTCCCTTGGTGGAAGACTTGAGTGACCTTCACACTGTACCTGCTCCAGAGGCAGTGAGGTAATTGCTGTCTCAGCTGACTGGCTGTCGCCTGCTTTATAAGATGCCAGAGGCTACCTGTGCAGATTCCCAGGGTAGGAACAAACCAGTGTCAATGGTTAACCCAGACTCTTGGTGTCTGGGGCTTTTCCCCGTTATTATTAACTAAAAGAGTATTCCTGCCATAGCTCAGCTGAGAGCACACAGCTCACGGACTTCTCACAGGGAGCGTGAACCTAAGGTAAGCATGACTCTATTTTTGCTATTACATATAGTCATGCAGCCCAGGGTTTGCTCCTGCTCACTGCCTTCTTTGGCGAGCAGCAGTGTGCTATGTCCCCCTATGCAGATATCAATATTGGATTCAATGCAATCAAACTAACTTAACTTCCTATCCAAATGCTTTGAGTTCAAAGTGGGTGTCATATTCTTTAGCTTATTTTGAAGCTTTGGGCAAAAGCAGTCTCACATTGGTGTTTACAGGGTCTGTTAAATAGACCTTACGTGCCATGGTGTATCTAAAGTGGCTTCATCATATTTATACCGTATAGAACATTCTAGGATTTCTGTCAAAACCAGATTATTGGATTCTCTCTCTCTCTCTCTCTCTCTCTCTCTCTCTCTCTCTCAATATATATATATGAAAACCTTGGAAAAACAGACATTTTTATTCACTCCCATAAAAGCTTCAAGAAAAGTAGGCGAACTGTTTCTTAGAGAAACATGTAATAGCACAAGAGGAGATAAAACATGAATTTCTCTAGCTTATTCTGATGTGAATTGCAAGTAAGAAATTTTCTTCTAAAGGGTTCATCTTAATTCTCCTTCAGCTTTCTCTCTCTCTCTCTCTTGTTCTTCCTTCCTTCTTTTCTTTCTTTAGTTGTCTTTGTCTTCTTTTTCTTGATTAAAATTCTAGAACTTTTTGTCCTTCAGGATTTATTCAGGAAAGTATGGACTTATAAGCCTTTGCTCTCTGGCACCGTATATAGTTTAATGTTTTCCCCGTTGTGGGTGGATTTCAATGGTGAACACCTTTTCTAGAAACCCAGTGAGCTTTGGTCGGGTGCAGCAAGGTCCCACGCGTTCGTGTGGACTGGAAGGGCTGGAGGAAAGTGGGGGCAGCCCTTGTGCTGGGCACGTCCTCTCAACTCCATGAGAGGCAGCGTGTTAACAAGAGAAGGAGAGAAGTACCTGTATCTGAGAGCGTAATGTGGAAGAGGAAGACCAACCTCTCTCTCTGCCTGATTTCAACCAACAAAATACCATGAAGTCTCTAAAAAAGTCACAGCTGTTTTATAGATTACACTTCAGGAATAGCTGAAATTATGCCCAAAAGAAGTTTAAAAATGAACTGGGTCCAGAGTTCAGTTCAATTCAGGAGGGAGCCATGGGGTGGGGGGAGGGGGGGAGAGAGAGCTTGAGGGATAGATACAATCTTGTTTACGCTTAATTTTAAAATTCAATGATTGTGATCAATCCAAGTCGTGGATCTCATACAAAACAAGACGACAGCCACACTTGAAGCAGGAGGAAAAGACAGAAATGGAAACCTTCTTGATATGCTTTTTTTCATTCATTTTTTCTAAATAAGTATTTTTGACTTGGGGGGAGAAGAAGATTTTGAAAAAGTATATTTCTCTTACTATGTAGAGTTTAATGATGAGCACAAGTCTAGTTATGGATATAAGTTAACGGAAAAATTAGCAATTGGCAGAATTATCAGAAACGATACATAGATAAAAGGCACGTAAGGTAAGCATTGGGCACCCTGACAATCCATGTGTTCTCTTTGTCAGGCTGGTAAGACCCATCACTTGAACGTGCCGTTCAGTTTTTGTCCTATAAGAAGTTTATACTCAATATTCTATGTGACTTCCTAGTCCTAGGGAAAGTAACCTCAAACCTAATTTTAGAAATAGTGGGTGGAACGTTTTGTCATTTTGAGGCTCCACAGGGACTATAAATATTTCTATGTAAGGAGAGGTCTGAGCCTTTAAGTGCTCACCAAGTTCTGGAGGCTTAAGAACTACCCTGAGTGAATCCTCCTTAAGGTCTAGCATATTTATTTTACAAATGAAGCTTAGATTTTCTTCTTTCTGGTTGAGTCTTGGCTGCATTTCAAAATGCATGTGCTCACCACCACCACCACCTGATACCCTACCTCTGCCAGCAACTGACCTGGAGAGGTATCAGGCTGATACAAAGGGCACAGAGGAAACACTCCACAAGGGTCTCCAGGATCACGGTGCATGGATATACTGGGAACACAGGCCACAGAGACGCTCTGCCTTTTTGTTTTTCCTATGAGTTACTATTTTTTTTTTTTAAATAGGTTATTATTATTATTACTTTTTAAAGAAGGCAATACCTACATTTTTCTTGTGCAAAAAGAAACTCTAGAATTCTGATTTTTCTTTCCCACCATAGTCTTCAATACTGGAATTGAGAAAATGAGCTATCTGGTCATTTTCTTGATTTGGTTGGTTTCTGCACTTAGAAACACATATTTTCCACTGATTTATTTATGGATTAATCCTTTCTGCAAGTATTTATTATTTGCAAAAAGATCTGAAAGTCTCAGGATTGGGTGGGAGATTGATTCCAATGATATCATTTTTGTGAAGAATTTATTGCTAGTAAAGGAAGAAAAACAGATTATCTGCCATAAGTTAATATTATATATCATGCATTCAACAAATATTTGTTTATTGCCTTCTCTGTGCTAGTCATTGATCAAATATTAAGAATATATCAATGACAAGAGCAAGACAGAAAATCCTGCCTTCATGAATCTTCTATTTTAGTGGAAGGGATCCTTGGTTTAGTCCAAGTGTCCACAGGGGCTGAAGATATCTCCAGTGCCAGCTGGGAGGACCTTTGTCCAGGGTCCCTCACCTGGTATTTGGCTGGCTTTGGCCCCTTCGTGGTCAGTTGCAGGCCACCAATGTTAGCTGGAGCCGTCTCTTCAGTTGCTTGCCACATGGGTCTGACAGTGGAACACATGGCCCAACATGGCAGCTGGTTCCCTTTGTAGCAAGCAAGTGAGAAGGAAGGCCAGGAGTCTGAGCCCTTTTCTTTACATGATCTTACAAGTGAAATCCCTTCAGTTGAACCTTATTAATCACAAGTGAGTCACTTTGCACTGTTAACCCTCAAGGAGAGGGATTTAAGTAAGGGTATGAATACCAGGAGATGCGAATGTTGGGAGCCACCATCAAAGCTGCCTGCCACAGGGCTTCATTCATACATGGGATTATCAAAGAAGGCTTCACTGGAGAACTTGGTATTCGAGTGGAGACCTGGAGGTGGTAAGGAAGTCAGCAATGTGGATTCCTGTGGAAGAGAAGCTATGGTCCCTGCAGCAGCCCTGTGGCAACAGTGTGACTGGCCTGTTGAAGAGACAGCAAAGAGGCCAGTAACAGCCAAAGCAAAGTTGAGAGAGTGAGTTTGCTTAGCGGACCAGGTTCTGTAGATGTGTCTTGTTTGCTTCCAAAATGGAAAGGATTCTTCAAGCTAGAAATTGATTTGAATAGGTTGAGATGCAGTAGACTTTTGTGGACATCAGGCAGCTGATACAGATGAACAAAATACAGAATTGAGAATGAACAACTTGGTATGAGCCTGCAAGCAAATGAAGATCAGCTCCTCTAGCCGGCCCAGTGGAGTAAGTGAGGGGTATCTTAACACCAAAGCTGTTTGGAGGCCTAGGACATGGTCACCACCATAAGGCTTGTATGGACACACTAATCTCATTAAGAAGGAAGCCAGGCCCTCTTTGCACACAGATACGCACATGCGACGTAAAATCAGATTTCTTGAGTTTGGTAAACAGAATCTAAAGACTTTCCTCAATTGTCTCTCTCCTGGTTGTGATGTGCTCTTTACTTACAGTTCAGTGAGTAATGACCAGTAAGTACATCCATCAGCTTTGGCATCTCCAAATGGTCTCTTCACTGGAAACTCCATATAAGCAGATGTGTGTTAAGTTAAAATAAACTTGAACAGGTGGTTTTGATGAAAGGTTCTAGGCTATAGGGCCAAGCTTCAGGGAGAAAGTGGTTCGTCTATATTCTGAAATGCATTGCATGAAGGCTTCCTATGCAGGACAGTTACATGCTGTTTTCTTAGCTGGTCAGCCTCTGCAGACTTGACCGAATTCTTTTCAGCATCGTTCTTTGGGTCCTATGTACCCAGAACTTTGTATTTATTTCACTCTCTTTGACATTAGAATCAGATGACTCTAATTTCCATATAGCTGCTTTTAAGGGAAAAAATGGGATCAAATTTTTCCCTTTTCTTTCTCCAGGGTTTCTTACTCTAAAATCAAGGATTCAGATGTAAAACGTATATAGCATTTTAAAAGCAGCATTTCACTATTAAAGTCAACTTTTCCCAATTACCTTGGCTCTACATTCACCCCCTCCCCAAAATAGATCTGAAACTGTCCACAGGTGCAAAGAAAAATTGAAAAAAGTCAATCACCAAGAATTAGGTCTACCCAACAACTCCACAGAAAGGTGAGTTTTTACCTTAATGTATTCCAGAAACATCACCTCAATTCCTAAATTTATTTTACTGATGTGACTATCATTTTAAAGATTTATCATGCTTATACGGCTTTAGGTTACATTTCATGAGATATTTTTTCTTTTTTTAACTGAAAACAAATATTCAGACATTCCTCTTTTTTTCTTCTTCTTTTCAAAGGAAAAAAAAGTATGATCCAGCAAACATGACAAAAAAATACACATTTTATTTTGGAAAATTAAAAATTTGTATTAGATCCTATTATAAATCCAAACCATGTTCCCATGCAATCAGTCATTCCAATCATTCATTGGGGCCCATTGCACGAGCTGATCTGATATCCAGATAACAAAGACCTGGTCCTTGCTCTGAATCTGTCAAAAAGGCAGATCTGTAAATATTTAAGAGCAAGGCAACGGTTTAATCTCAGGATAACATAGAGTATGAATAGCACCTCAACAAATTGACCTCTTCTAGGAAAGCCAGAGGCTGTGGCCAAGTTCATGGCAGCTCAGCATCCTCAGAGTACTTTTAGGATTCAAAACTTTTAAAATACTGAAATATTATTTCAACTCTGAAGTCCATTGCAAGATTTTTTCATTGTCAGAGCACCCTGATAGTTCTCTGATAATTATTGTCCTTTTCCCCCCTAGAGTTTGGTTACTGTATTAGTCAGAGTTCTTTAGGGAAATAGGTATAGGAACAGGGTACATGGAATGAGGAGGTGGAGGAGGAGAAAGTGGAAGAGGGAGAGGTGGATGGGGGATGGGCTTTATTTTAAGAAATTGGTTCACATGGCTGGGAATAGCAAGTTTGAATTGTGTAGGCCAGGCTGGTAGGCTGGAAATCAAGTAAGAGTTAATGTTGTAGTCTTAAGTTCAAAGTTGCAGAGTAGACCCACAGACAGGAATCTACAATGCTGGAAAATTGCAGCTTCTGCTTCAGGAAGCCTTTTCCGGCTCTTCATACGTTTACCTGATTGGATGAGCCCCACCCACATTATGAAGGATAACCTGATGTACTCAAAGTCTACTTATTGCTTGTAAATGTCCATCACTTCTCACACATCTTCAGAGCTATATCCAGACCGGTGTCTGATCAAACAACTGGGTACCATAGCCCGGGCAAGTTGACAAGTAAAATTAAATTCATCATCACAATAATGTAGGTCACCTTCAACCAATTGTATTTTGCAATGTTTACTGGGACATGTTTGAAGTTTCAGTTTCTCTAAAAGAGGTTCAAAACTGTACTGTACTAATTATATACCTTTTAAATTCCATAAAATAGATCTGCCTAAAAATGTCATTATTGCTCAGAGAAGCATCTATTAATTTAATACAGTTAATAATTTAATACAGCTTTAATCAATTAAAAATTAATTAAATAATTAATACAGTTTTTAAATAATGCAACTTATTAAAAGAGAAAATAATTTGTTTTAATTGAAGGAAAGAACAAATTATTTTAAAAAACACCCACAGTCCATCCTTCTAATGGCATTGTTTCCTCCTCTATTAAACTCTTGATCTATATTATGTATTTTAGCTACTCCCTTCTGTATTTTATGCCATTTACTTTTCATGTGTATGAGTCCTATCTCTGAATAATTGTCCACAGTGGTAGCTGCATACCAGGAGTTCTTAGAAGCCACAACAAATATGATATGGCATTTGGAAGCAATTATTTAACTTAACAATTTGGATGGGAAGTAAGGAAAATCAAGTAATGTAATTGATAAGAAGTTTAAATAATTATTTTGGTAATTATTATTTTGGTATAAATATATGTATGTGTAAAAGACATTAAGGTATATATATGATATATAATATATTTATTTATAAAATAAAATTCAGGGAAGGCATAGGCTTTAAAGAAAAGTTCAAAAGACACTGGAATACTTTGAGTTTGGGACCAGTCCTTTGGGTTATATCCTCACAGTATATTCTGATAAGAATAATGGGTAGTGATAAGAATAATGTACACATTTCTCTTCTACTTTATAAATGTTTATTCTTTAATGGAAAAATATTTAGAAATATTTTACAGCATGAGTTTTATGAAAAAAAAAAGCTCTTGGGTTTGATTACTACTTAATTAGTTAGTTGGCTCTGCCCCAGAAAAATATCTACTCACCCAGAAATTTGGCCATTTTTTTTATCAACTATACGTACTTCTCATCTCAGGGGAGACCTGTCCAAATGATGGGGAGTTCATGCATTCTGTGTTTAGCATGGGGAAGTAATCCAATCAAAACGCTTCAGGAGAACCTATTCTGGGCTCTCCCACATGGAAGGCAGCACAAGGGTCTACTGGATAAGAGCTTGATAGCTTTCACCAATTAGCACCTAGAAGACTCATGGCCATCTGTGATGAACTAGTTAGGTCATCCTTGACTTTTTAATGCTCTTGCTTTTTATGGCTGAGTTCTGTTTATGGATGACACAATAAAATCTTTTCTGGATCTGCAACTGAAGTTTGAGAAGGTGCATGAATATTAGAGACCATGACTGATACCCTAGGCTTCTCATAACCAAAAGCCAACTCCATCTGTACCTTTACCTTGCCTTTTGTTTGGGTCAAGATTGAGCCAACTTGTGGGTGGTGACAAGGAGAGAGTGGTGTGGTTAATTTGAGCAAATTATCTAAGACTATGTGTTACTCATATTTAAATTTGGGCTTTATGGGAATTGAAGGTGTTTTCATTTCCTCATGACTAAAATCTTATTGTATTATATAACAATACTGAGCTGGAGATAAGATTACACCATCTGTACTAGGAGTTTAAATGCTGAAGAAATGTTCAGAGAAACAAAAAATGAGCGATGCAAAACCATGCACAAGCAGTCCCAAGCAAAACCAAATGCACCATGCTTTACCTAGTGTTTCTTTGCATTGTATTTCTGCCTTTTTTTTTTTTTTGCATCTTTCTCCTACACAATTGTGTCAACTCACCCTGGTGTTTGCAAATGCAAATAGTTGGCACCATTTTTCCAAGTATGCATGGAGTTTGGTTGTGACCAGCTGGGACAGCTTGTGCAACAGAATCACAGTAGTACAGAACTGGCAGGTGAGAAATCACAAAATTGTGTCCTGGAGACTTCAGTTGTTGAGTCAGCACAGTTCATGCGTATAAATACACATGTGCAAATTAAGTGTCTATACTAATTACATACAAAGTGGTATCATGATAATTGCTGAGCCAGGAGTACAGTATTGTGGGCCTCGTTATTTTAGACACGTAAATAATAGCATTCAGTAACCATCCTGCTGTTCAGGAGACAGAAACTTATCTTATACACCTTGGTTTTCATAGTTGAGCATATGGCATCTCCTTTCTTCTGAGCAGGTGTAGGATGACTAACTATTGCACACTAGTGTATAAAGATAAATCCATGGGCTTCTTACCTTTGTGAACATCAGAGTCTAGCAAATGAAGATACTGGCAGAATACTGTTTCCTGGGGAAATAGGAAGCATGAGTGTAGAAATATTTCTTGTCTTTTAGCTTGAAGGAAAAGAACATATTTGCTTGTTATAAAGATCTGAACAGGCTTGGGAAGGAGTGCTAGGCTCACAGTGTGGCTAGAGAGTAAGTTTATGAGGATGGAGGCACAGTGGTATAAAAATGGAATCCAGAGGTAGACCTAGGTGGAAACTTACATGAGAGGAGGGTTATAGTGTCTCCCTCCCTGTCTCAAATCTCTAGGGACGGCACCTCTAAGACTGTTCCCCATTACCTCAGACTGATCCTGGAAATGGAGGAGAATTACATAGGAAATGTGGAGCACAGAGAAGAGTCAGAAGCAGCTAATTATTGATGTTTTCTTATGTTATAGGGGAGTCTTTGGTTCAGCTGGAGGTAGGATTTTTAAGAACTAGAACCATTCCTAACACAGGAACCTAACACAAGATCCCCGGCTCTTTGTCTTGGAGTGGTGGTGCTGATGGATAGCAGCCGGGTCCCTGCAGTGACTCTGACCCCTTTGTTCACATCACTGCACCCTCTTTCCTAAGCTCCAACCCTGTATCCAAAGTGTTTGTCCTGCTTTTGTGTAACTTATCCCTCTCTGAAGCTGAGAAAACAACAGACAGGTCATATAAATCGTTAGCAAAATTCCTTGACCATGATACTTTTAAAAACGTATTGGAGGTAGGAGCCAGATCCTCAAAATGTTAGGCCAGACCTGCACAATGACTTTCTTATAGCACCACCTTCTATAGATTTTCTCTCATGTTTTTGTTTGGTTAAACAACATTTCTAACCTTAATTTTATGCCTCAGTTATTTTTATCTGTTTGTTTGTTTCAGTACTGGGGATTGAATCCAGGGAATTTCACCATTGAGCCAAAACCCCAGCCCTTTCTTATCTTTTTGAGACAGAGTATTGCTTAGGGCCTTCCTAAGTTGCTGAGGCTGGTCTTGAACTTGTGATCCTCCTGCTTCAGCCTCCTGAGCCGTTGGGATTTACAGGCTCAGGCAACTTAACAAAAACCTGTCTCAAAATAAAACATAAAAAAGGGCTGGGGATGTGTCTCCTCCCCCCTGCCCCCCCCCCCCAAATTGTATTTTTAAAAGTAGAACATTTTCAGTATTCTTTGAATGAAAGAAAACTACAGTAATGGAGACAGAAAGCTGTTAATATTGAATTCTTACTGTTCAAGAAATGCTTATACTCAGATGATTTTTTATGAATTATTTTTCAATATTCATTGAAAACAATGTATCTTGAAAAAACCAGGATGTTTACTTTATGAGTTGAAAGCAAATACTGTTGGGAAAGATTAGACAGTTTCCCTACCTTTTAAACCGCTAATGCATTTATCTTAAAGATGCCTTAGCTTTCCAAAGTCCCAGTAAACTTCTTTGCTATGAATGGCATTTCCTTTTGCGTAGTTTCAGCTTTTAAACTAAAAATCAGATCACTTGGGTGGTACTTTTATTTCATCTGTTTTGTTCATCTTTATTTGTTTGCTGATTGCATTCCTAACGGAAATAACAAGTGACATTTGTGGTGGTATTTTGGAGCTTAGGGAAAAAAAAATACCGATTAATCCTTTTTATCTATCTTTAAACCAACTCAGTGAAAGTAGAGAGAGTAGATGGAAGTAGAATTCTTATCGCAGTGATGGAAACACCAAGCATCAGGTAAATTGGGTAATGTGCTGGGATGTGACAGAGGGAAACCCCGCTCCAGGGTTTCAACCCAGCATCCCTTCTTGTTTCATTTGCCATCCACCTACTTTCTGGCTTTCTTCTCTCTTCTACTTCTGCAGTAAAGAATCTTATGGGCTGGGTGTGTCGGTGCACACCAATAATTCCAGTGGCTCCGGAGGCTGAGGCAGGAGAATCACCAGTACAAAGCCAGCCTCAGCAATTTAGTGAGGCCCTACACAACTTAGTGAGGCACTGTCTCAAAATGAAATATATTAGAGGTCTAGGGATGTGGCTCCTGTGGGTAAGCATACCTGGGTTCAATCCCTGGTACAAAAAACAAAACAAAAAACCTCTTATGGCGATTATAGATGCCTTCTCAGGATGGCAGCAGCACACATTTTAGAATCAGACAGGATTTAATCCAGGCTGTGCTACTTATAAGCCATGTGATACAGGCTAGTGGTTCTTAAAATGTGATCTAGAGCTATAGCATCTGCATCACTTGGGAACTTGTAAGTCATGAAAATTCCTACTACTCCACCTGGCGATGGGGTTCAGCAGATGTGTGTCTGGCAAACTCTCCAGGTGATTCTGCTCCATGTTCAAGTCTGAAAACCAGTGCTGTAAGCAGAGGCCCTTTACCACTATGGCATTTGTTTTCTTTTTAAATTGGGTCAATGTCAGCTATAATATAGAGCCCCTAGGAGAACTATGCCAAGGGATTTGAAAGCAACCCACAGCAAGATAAGATCCCCAGGGCACTGAAGCTTATTTGCAAGGGTCAGTCCAAAATTATTCCTTGCATTGGTTCCTCTGTGGGAAGAGAAGCAAAGTGATCCCCATTCTTGGGATACAACACTATTTCAAAACCTGGAAGAGACTGACTCCTAGGTAACTTATGGACAGTTACTGGCTGTATTTTCAGTGGTTACTGGCTGCCATTGAAAGGAAAGCAAATGAAGGCATGTGACTTTTTTCTCTACCTAGGTAGGGACTTTAGGAAAACAAACAGGAAGGAAAACGGCCCAAGACCTATTCCTTTGTCACGATTAATTTATTTCCCACTTATTTAAATGATTTTGTCATATCATAAAAACTTTGCCTAGTGGTCAATTGCAGTTCCATGGTTTGAATCACTTTACATATATATATATATATATATATATATATATATATATATATATATATATATCATATATACATATATACATATACATATATATCATATATACATATATACATATACATATATATATAAACACCTAAGTAGATTAAAAGACCTCATTTTAAAAATTCTTTAAATTCAACTTAAAAAATATTTTTTTTTTCAGTTTTGTTTCTACCAAAACATGAATTTTTTTTTTCTTTTCTCATTCTGAAACCAGCTGCTTACGTTTCATGTTGCTAGATGGAGTATACAGGTACCAACAAGAAAATCAAGCTGATTCCTCCCCCCTGCCTTTCTTTCTTTTTGATTTTCTTTCTGAACCTACTTAGCTCTATGTTAGATGCTTGCTGGGGGCCACTCCGTCCTCATTTATGTGGCTCTTTTTCAAAAGCGGGGAGGCCTATTATAGGAATTGGGGGCAAGGAGCTAAGCTACGCAGGTGGGATTAAGTCTTGTGTAATTTACAGACTAGTTGTTACCAGCAAAGAAGGGAGCAGTATGAGTGTGCCCTGATTCCTGAAGTTGGAAAAGAAACAGCACTCAGAAGCCCTTTTATTTATTTATTTTAAAATTTGTTTCAGTAATTCTCCAAAACAGGATTCCTGACTTAGGGGAAACAGTGAGAAAAACATGACGTCCTAAGTTACTAAAGTGTAAAACTACAGCGTTTCCATAATGGTGGTGTCTACAACCCGAGGGCATGCGATTAAATAAGCTTAACTTGTTACAAGGAGGGAAAATATTTACCCATAAACTAGGCTTCAGCCACATGTAGCATTTTTTCCAATCTCTGTTTATCAAATCTACATGTAGATAAAAAAGGGTTGAAAGTTAGTTACTCCAGTATTTAGAGAGAACACACAGCTCAGACGGACTGCGTTTAGAATCTCCAGTTACACCACACTCAAGATAGAGGCAGAATAGGAGACAACCACTTGGTATCCCTAGCAGTGACTGCTTGTGTCACCTGGGTCTTGCCCTAAATTCTGCTCAGGTGCTGGACACAAAAGAACTGGTAGAATCCACTTCCAGCAGGCCTTCACTGTCTCATTGCCCTTGGAGAATGCCATGCATTCATTTGCTCAAACATTTATTTTTTAGACTCCACTTTGGATTTAATCACTCACTTATCTTCCTGCCAAAGTATTTGTGCTGGTAAAAGAAGGCAGCTGATCTGGATAGAACCTGCTGTTTCTGCTTCTGTCCAAAGGCTAGTGGGAGAAAGGCTAAGGACGGGGGACTCTGGGATTGAATGGGGTAATTGTTCTGGTTGTTTTTTGGTTGTTTTGTTTTGTTTTACCTTGAAAGAAAATTCAGTTTTGAAAGCTCTGAGATAAGTGGGAAGGTTTACCTAAAAACATCATTTGCCATCTCAGAAGTCTTTATTTAGCAGAAAACAGGTCACCCTTGTCACATCGTCAGTTGGATAAAATTGCACACATTGTTTGGGTAATTGAGGTCAATGAAGACATTTAGACTTTATTTTCCCAAGTACTTTTGCTTTCCTGACATGAATCATGGGCCTCCTTTAGGCTCATATTCTTATTTCCAGACCGTGTTGCCAATTTTGTGGATGCATTCGGAAGACTCACACAACAGACACGTAAAACCCCATAGCAATTGTTTTGAATTACCAGGCTGTGTAGTTTTTGCAGTTTCTTTTTGTTATTCTATCATTTTTCTATCCAGCTTAGTATGAATATATTGAATGTTGCATAATTTTGCTAAATCTGTACCTGAAAATGGAGGTATCATCCAGTTTGCTTGGTTCAGTTGCTAGAAATATAACATGTATCATTGTCAACAAAGTCCTTAGGATACGTGTGTCATTTAAAGGCAGGTGAGAAGTTTTCCCAGTTTGATTTAATATCTTGACTTCTCTGCCATCACTTTTCTTTTCCTACTTACAAGCATACCTGTTTCTTTCTTTCATCTGGAGAACATAGGTCCTTTCCCACTAGAATCTTATGCCTCTCTGCACATCTTTCAAAGTTCTGGACAAATCCACCTTTAACATGCATCATTCCAGAGGAATGAAACCAGCATGGGGTGCACTGTTCCTGGTCACCTGTGCCACCTCCCACTCATTTGACTATTCACTGAAATGGAACTGAAGTAAAGACCCACAAAAATAAGTTCACTTCCTCTTTGTTTTGTCTGGTCTTCTAATGCCTAACTAACTTCCCAGTGGGCGAGGATCATATCTTACAGATCACCCTCTTGTTAAAAACACGTTACCCTCCTTGAGCCCAGGAGGCAGGGGAGATGAATGAAAAGCATGCACTTGGGAGGGGAAAGTATAGGAACTTAAGAATGAAACATAATAGGATTTGCTCCTTGGCAAGATATGCTGCATACAAGTGGAAAGTATGCAGTATTTATTTTGAGCCCTCATTCAGTTCAGCATCCCATTGTGCCCCCCCAACACACATACACACACACACACACACACACACACATCCCTCCTTATAATGTTTCTGCTTCATCTCTTCTACTTCTACGGGTTGCAAGACCTAGTTCTCTGCTCTTAGCCTGATTTGGTCTCCAGTTTCCTGCTGCTGCTACACAAGGTTTCGTCAGACACTTTGGGGGAATGCTATGCTTGGTTTTCTCATAAGCGAGGAAATCAAGTGCTATGCAACACTTAACGGTCCAAAATTTGTCCTGCACTGTAAGTAACAGAATTCTAAAATAACTAACTAAAAACACATTGAAGTGAACCATAGCATGCTCTGAGTTATTGTTTTCATTTTGTTTTTATCATTTTATGAATCTTTGTTTCCATATGGGATCAAAATTATTTCATGTCTTTCAGATATGCGGCTGCTACCTGTAGCCTGCATATTCCTAATTATAGAGTAAAGAATATATGCACATTTATCTCCCCACAAGAAGTATGCAGCTCTGAGTCTGCTGATACTGTGGAATGTCAGCGAGCAAGATTTTATAATTTCTGTAATCTCTTGAAAATATGGTGTGTTGCAACCCAAGAGTAAGCTTGTTATCTCTAATGGCACATCTCTGGAAACAAACTCAGAAAATAGCTTAGGTCATCAGGTAGCTGATTTTATGGTTGGAAATGACTGAAATACTTACTAGCTCTTTGTGATCACCAAGTTCTCCAGAGAAACAAAAACGAGGGGATAGGTAGATGGGTAGACGTATGTGAAGATATGTGTTAGGAAATGGACCCTGCAATCCCAGAGTCCAGATGTCACATGGGATTCCTTCTGTGGCTGGAGAACGAATATGTGTGATTCAGGTGGCTCCCAAAGGCTTGAGGACCAGAGGACCTGATGATGTGGCTTAGACTGAGTCTGAAGACCTGAAAGCCAGAACCTCTGATGTCTGGCCGGGAGTGATGGATGTCCCAGCTCCAGAAGGAAGAGTAAGTCCTCCCTTCATCCGCGGCTTTTTTTTCTATCTGGGCTCTTAACAGTGTGGATGATATCTACCCACATTGCTAAAGGGACTTTCTTTACTCAGTCCACTGATCCAAACGCTAATCTCTTCCAGAAACTCACTGACAGACAAACCCAGAAATTGGGTTTTACTGGCTGGGCACCTCTTAGTCCAATCAGACTGACACAGAATTTTAGCCATCACCTCCATCAATTTGTAAAGGTGAAAAGCTAGTAAAAAACATTCCTTCAGAAAGGAAGAAGTAGAGGAAATAAAATCTATAAGATGTAAATTAACCTCTAAAATGCAAGTATGAATGTTATATTATTTTCCTGCTGTGACAAAGTACCAAAAACTCAGTAGCTTAAAACAGCAGAAATTTCTTCTTCTTTTCTTTTCTTTTTTTTTTTTTTTTTTGGTACCAGGGATTGAACTCATGGGTGCTAAACCACTGAGCCACATCCCTAGCCCTCTTTATATTTTATTTTGAGACAGGGTCTTGCTATATTAGTGAGAGTCTTGCAAGGGTTCTGAGGCTGGCCTCAAACTTGCAGTCCTCGTGCCTCAGCCTCTCAAGTTGCTGGGACTACAGGCGTGCACCATAGCGGCACCTGGCTAACAGAAATGTATTCTGACTGCTCAGGAGGCTGGATATTTGGATCAAGCCATAGGACAGTGGCTTCCACTGGGAAGAAAGTTTTCTTGCCTTTCCCTGTTTCATCTGGTCCCCGTGTTCCTCGCCTTCTGGAAGCGGCTCTCCATGCTCTGCCTCCATCTTTATTTGACCTTTATTCCAGTGTGTGCATCTAGGTCCAGATTTCCTCCTATTTTTTTGAGGATCTCAGTCACCTTGGATTGGGGCCCACTATAATGACTTCAATTTCCTTCAGTCACATCTACAGACATTTTTTTCCCCAAATAAGGTCATATTCACAAGGTACGAGAAGTTAGGGGAACCCCTATCCATCCCATCATAGATGGGGAGAGCCAAGAGAGACTCCACAATATCCTTGGAAAAGAGTCGAGAAATGCAGCAAAATGAAGGAAGAATTTACTTTCATTGTCTTACAAAATATCTTAAAAAAAAAATATGGTTGAACTTTAAGTTTATTTCAGCCATCCTAAAGTGGTTAGATAATCCTGGACACAAGCACTTATTTTTCTGCTTACTGTTTGGATCTTTCATCCTTTTTAAGATGTGTCTTTTGGACTGTGCTTCTGTGATTTCTATAACTAGCGGAAGTTGATTAGGTGTCAGCAAGCCATCTTAGTAGGGGTAATTAAATGGGACAACACCTTTCAAAAAGAGGAAGGAGAAGATCAAATAAAAAGGGGAAATAAAAGGAACCATGACCCGTGGATGGGGGAAAGGTAGGAGACATAAAGCATTCTCCAAAATAGTTATCCTATAAAGAGGGAGAAAATTGGGATCTGGGTATTGACGCACAAGCTCATGACTCAGATTTTCTTCCATAACTTTTTCTTGCGCCCCAGACAGCTCTTGGGTTCTGAAGCTTCCTCTATATTTTCCAGACTTTCAAGCCTAAAGAGAAATAACAATAGTAACATTTGCATTTACTTAAGACTTTGGAAAAAAACAAAGTGAAAATAAAAGTAACCTTCAAGGAGCGTCTAAATGGAATTACTGACTCAAATCTCTTGGCCTAGACTGTGCTTTGGTCCTCATTTTCATGGTAGCAAGAGAAATATTTTCAGGCAGTGCAGGGTGGGGAAGTTGGGAAGGTGCAACTACCAATAAAATCTGTCTCTAAGAGAAAGTATCTTCCTGTTGAAAGATAATCGCTCAGTCAGTGTTACATTTATCCATTTGAGAAAGTTGAGGAAGTTGAAAGACCCTGAGCTGCTAAGAATGAGTGGACCTATGTATTTATAGGGATGCTTTTCATATTGCAGGGATGGGCTGGTGAAATATTTAAATGATCACCAACATCCATTGCACCTACTTCTGAGTCAACGAAGAAAGAAGCTAGAGAAATACAGCCACCAGGAAAAATGAGAGAAATGGCAACATACATTTACTGAACTTTTGAGATCAAAATGAGTTTGAGTTGGTACATTCGAGGAGGTTGGTATTCATTATACCACTATCCTGCACTGGTACAAAACAATTTTAGACAGTGACATAGAGTCACATTTGGAAGTCAATGCACAGTGGGCAAGCCGTGCTTACATTTGCTGTGCTGGGGTTGGTAGTCCTGGGAAATGGCAGGGACTGCTGTTCTTCAGATTCTTTATTGCAGAACCAGAGAACGTGTCCCTCTGGGACAAATTGGCATCATTGAGTACTTTTTTACAATCGATTTCGTAAAGAGCAGAAAGACTAAATTATAATTAAATTTATCAAGCTTTAACATATTGGCTGGTCATTGAATTTCTGAAAAAGGTAAGAGGCCTTGAAAATAAGCATTTTTTAATGTATTTTTGACTCATCTATGGAAGCTTCTAAATAATTTCTGCATTTTTGTATGTTTGCTTTATTCACAAAATAACTCGATTTATAAGTCTTTGGGAGGGAAATTACAGTACAGAAAATGTATTTGTGTAATGAGTCTGTTAAACTCTATTAAGCACCATACTGTGCTGTTTCTTGAAGAAGCTGAGTGTACAAATGGATGCATAAACTCTGCAGCAATCTCCTGAGAAGTCCAACTACAACCTTGGTAGCACTCAGCCTCAAGTGGTCAGAACTTGGTCAGTGATTGTTAGCTTCCTCATTTTGGTCCCAACTTCGAACTCTGAACCCACCAGACAAAGAAATCATGCTCTCTGAACCCAACACATAAGAGGCTCTGCTTCTGGTCAGCCCAACTCCAGCTGCCCACATCAGCCACTTCTGATCAGAGCACACCTGCGTGCTCCCGGTTGGCCTCTGTAAAGTTGTTTCCACTCCTCTGCCTGCCTTCCAGTTTCTGACAAATGAAAGTAGCTTACCTGGCTCCCTGGCTGAATTGAGGTCTGAATTAATAAGCTCTCTGTTTTTCATTTATGTGGTGTTTTTGCTTCTCCTCAAAGACTTTATTATGTTCTCTATACATATGCCATTAAATGGCAAGAGTAGCCCTGCCAGAGGAAGAAACTCACCAAGACCCACCGAATATCGCCTGTGGCAACTATGATTTGCAAAGCCAGAAAAATGGCTGTAACTGGTTCAAACTAGCGTCAAGATTCTTTGAACTAGCTCAGGTTTCTGATGATTTGATGTTTATATTACTCAGTCCTCTTTCCAGGTCATTCCAGCAAGAATTGTATTGCTATGACTCTGATATAGGTAGCTATTCTCTTTGTGGATCTATCAGAAGTAATATGACATTTGTCTGTAGATAGATTAAAGTGACTCTGTTTCTTTAAGGTCGGTTTCACCTCTACTGTGAATTGTGTGTTCTCTGATGTTACATGGTTTCTATTCAAATCCTGCCAATAACTTTTATTCATTATGTGACTTTTTAATAGCATATTAACATGTTTAATTATTATTTTGCTTGTTTAAAAATTGCTATGATGGGCCAGGTGTGTTGGCACATATCTATAATCCCAGCAGTTCGAGAGAGGCTGAGGCAGGAGGATCTCAAATTCATATGCAATAAGTGTATGTTGAGAAATCGTCCCAGGTGTTCCCTTCTCCATTATTATCTGCCTTAGTGAGGCCCCAAGGAACTTGGCAAGACCCTATCTCAAAATTTAAAAATCAAAAAAAAAAAAAAAAAAGAGCTGGGGATGTGGCTCAATGGTTAAGCACCCCTGGCTTCAATTCCTGGTGCTCCTCTCCTGAATTGTGATGATGGGGTTAATACCTTATAGATTGTTTAAGAACTAAAACAGATAATTCCTGTAAACCAATTACTGAAGTTCTAATGTGTACTAGTTTCTCAGTGACTAATACCTACTATTATTATTACATCAAAATCAGTGTTTACCTTCTTAAATGAAAAATCTTTTGTACATTTGCTGTGACAACATAGCATTCAGAGCCAAGATTTGGAGATTGCTGGTAACTTGATAATTTTTTCAGATGTTATTAGGTATCAGATAAGCTAAAAGAAACTATGTGCATTAAGTGACAAGGGAAATTTAGGTTCTATCTGCATAATTCAGGGGCTGGCAACCATCCACTGGGCTGTAAATCAAACCTCTCAGAACTCACAGGGTTTGGTATCAGACAATCAGGACTGTTTTGACTTCAGCTTTCTTGGTTGAGCAGGTTACAGCTGGTAACTTGGTCAAGGTTTTCAGACATGGATTTTACTTTTTGGAGGGTAGACAAATCTATATTTAAAATACAATACTCTAGAAGCATGGAAAGATAGGAGACTCAGCCGAGCCAAGAGGTAGCAGCGTGTCCTAATATATTTAATGCTCCCTCTTTTCTTGGCGATCCCACTAGAATTAAAGAGACCATCAGACATGGTGAAATATTTATTGGGTAGATGTGATGTGTGCACATTTAATTTCTGAATAAAATAAAGGAAAAATTCCTGGGTGTTTTTGGGTAGACTTCCGTTGATGTGATCACAGATACAGAGTTAGCCACTGGAGACGTGAGCTCACTGGGGTGGGTGGGGGCGTGGGGGATTCTTTCCTTTGACTAAATTACGGATCTCCCCACAAAGCGCTCCTGGGGTGGCACAGCCAGTGTGCTCCTGTCTCCTCACTGATGTCAGAGATCTGCACCGGGACGTCTCCAGAAAATGTTGCTGGAACAAATGTCTTGAGGGAATTTCACTGTTTTTGTCACGAAGGCCATTTAGTGGTCAAACTGGAAACCAAGAATGGAATAAGTTACCTTGTTAACATTCTTAAATCAAAAAAGTGTTTATTTTGCCTGGTGGGTCTCCAACAGAAAGGACAGCAGCAGATAATAATGAAGAAGGGAACACCTGGGACGATTTCTCAACATACACTTATTGCATTAGGCTCTTAGGAACTGTTCCTAAGCAGGAGCCCCCATGGAAACATTTTTTTTTCCTACGTCCCGACAGTGACTGTTTCAAATATTTTCCATTCTCTTTAAGTTTCTACTCCTGTCTCTTCTCCCCATTACCCTTTCTACATAACAGCAAATTGACTTCTGAAACGTCTTGCCCTTTGACCTACAGACCCGATGGCATCCATACCCATCCTTCTCTTGAAATCATCTTTGACTTTTTTCCATCTCATCCCAGTCTTTCCCCATTTTCTCCACTCAGCTCTGCCATCTCCTTTCCTTACCCCTTTCTTCCCAAATGGATTGCAGATTATTGCAGATTCTGACTCCCATGCCATGTATCTCTTGAGTTCGTTCCTGTCCTTTACCTCCTTAACACCCTCCCTGTCTTTCCTCTGGCCAATTCATTCTCACTAGCAGAACCCGATTCCTCAATGCCCATCTTGAATGCTGTAGGTTCATGCTAATCAGATGGTGTGAGTCTCCTAGGCAAAGCCTCTTTCACAGTCCCTCAGAATAATCCACATGTTTTGCGATGATGATTTTGCTGTTCTCTGCTAGCTCTGTCTCCTAGTCTCCCCCTCTCAAACCCAAGATAGAGCCAAGTATGCATTTCGATTTTTCCTGCTAACTCGTTTTCAGTGGTATCACAGTTGGCCTCCACCAGTTTCATTCAGCAGGAATAGAGCAAGGGTGTAAATTGTACCCTTGGGGAAAATGTGACTCAGCAAGTAACTACTGTAGAGCGGATTCGCTGGCGAACAAAAACAAACATGTCCAACGCTTTTAAGAAACTAAGAGGCTCCCAGAGAATAGAAAAGGCTAGAATGAAAAGAGGCTTACTCATTAGTTGAGTTTTAAGTTAAATATTTTTAGAGTTTCTGCAATTCATGATAAGGGCTTAAGTGCTTACGGATTATATGAAAGCATTTTAAGACTTTAAAATAAATCATTTTGCAGCATCACTCTTAATAAGTCAGCAATTTAAATGCAGTTTCTTTTTTTCTTCTATACCAAAAGTTTCAATAATGAATCAGTGGTTGCTTCCAAACATAATTTTAAGGGAATGTACAATGATGCATTGACCTCCCAATTTTATTTCTAGCACTGACACCAAAGGACAATTTATTTTTTTCTGACCCAAATATTAGAAGTGAGAGGCTTCCTTGTTATTTTGTATACTTACAGATTTACTACCTTCAGAGTAACCTTGAAGTAGAATTTTGAGTGGAACCTGGAGTGTCTCTGGACTGGTCAAGCAGCACTCCTCTAATTATAAATTAAGAGATATTGCATCTTAAAAGAGGCATTTAGGAAACCACCAGAACGTTGAGCAAACTCTAAGGCATGATTTTTAATACAACACTGTGCCAACATTGCTTTGCAGCAGCTCACAAGGTCCAACTGAGCACACCTCTCAACTCTTACCATACTGATACCTCACGTCAGTGGCTTGAAATAGCCATGATTGGAACAGACGCCACAGGAATTGGGGTTCTACAAATCAGACATTTATATCTTTCTAAGAGAGTTGTTATCAGCAGGCCACTGTTGACGAATACGTTGACCAAGTGTCCAGCAGTCCTGGTTAGTAGTATGGTCCTGTTAACTCAGAATTATTACATTTGCCCTGCTCTTTTCACTATCAACAGTGACAGATTAAATGATTGTTATGTTACTGGAAATAATTGCAGCCTTTGGGGATTTTTCAGCAGCAGAAGTGAAGACTAAGTTAGAAGGCAACTGAGCACACCTCTCTTTGTCGGAAGAAGTGGCTGTTGGGAGTGGGATGAGACTTGTTTTACGGAGCTTCAGGGGACAGCTTGAGTATGGAAAAGTCTTGTGAAAGCTACAGACACATTTTTATCTAAGTTGAGGAAAAGACTTCCTCTGTGGTTATGTGGAGTTATCCTAAAGTAGGAACAGATCGCATGGGGATCATTAAGGTCCTGGTTCATGATGAAGCAGAATGACAGGAAAGAGCTGAGAGCCATTGGAAGGGATGCTGCTAGAGAGGGCATTAGACAGTCGCTCTTGCCGTATACTTCCCTCTGCTGATTCAGATCACTGTTGAATCTTCTCATAAAACTATTTGATTCAGTCCCTTTTGCAATTCTCAGAAGGACTTGCCTGGCAGTGTGTATGTTGCAGAGTAGGTACAACAAGCAGCTGAAAACATAATTCATTCAAATTCAGAAGAAAAAAAAATCAAACAGAAACTTCTATAATGCTTCACTGTTCTGTTCCAAAATTAAATGATTTTCATTAACTTGAGAAGAACTCACTCACTATCAATCTATTTATGGCTTTGGATTTTGAAATCTGTTAGGATAATCTACTTTATCACAGTTTGGCCAAAGAAAGGAAGAGATATCAGAAAGATTCTAATAACTTTAGGATCTTAAGTAGTGGAGGAGACTTCCAGGAGGAACACACTGTTTACTAGTGAGGACTTCAAAAGCTTCCTCTGTATTCCAAGGTAGCCAGACAGACAGAAAAACAGGAAGCCCTAACGCCCATCTACTGATAAGCATACACCGCATCTGCTGAGCTTGTCTAGGTCCCGTTCCTCTGCCACCTACATTTCATCTTCTCAGAACCTTTATCCTCATCCACCAGCCAGCAGGCATCTCTCTTTATGTTCTCCCACTAGGACTTATTCTACAAATACATAGATGGCATTTATTTTGGCCTCCTGCTGTTTTAAGTGCTTTACAAATATATTTCTGCTAAGAGCTCTATGAAATAGATATTTTTATTATTTCCCTTTTACAGGTTAGGGGATGGAGGCATAGATGACTAAATAAAATGGCTAGTGACAGGGTTCAAACTGACCCTGTGACACCCTATCTCATCTCTAAACCACTCTACCTCTGGACACTTTAAAGACAAAATGAGGACAATTTAATCCCACACATTTAATGGGATTCTCAGGAAAAACAATGTCTGCACTACTCCCTCCATGGAAATGTGCTTTGACTCTCCCTCTTTCCCCAGAACCTGGCTTCTACTCATAAGCATAGATCTTCATAAGCGAAGCCACAGATCCCCAGCAAAGTCAATGTCACAAGCATGGCATGCATTTTACACACACACACCCTCTTTTTAGAGAATCCAAATTCTAAATAATAAGAATAATTCAAGTAATCCAATTATTTAGTATTGTATTTTATGAAAGAAATTGCATTTGTACATTTTGAGAATCCATATTCTAGTCTAGATACCACTCAACAAGAATAAAACTCGCCTACCAGAATAGTGATTCTTAAGCTGGGGCCACTTTGCATACCAGGGGATATTTGGCAATGTCTAATCCTAGTTTGGGCTGTCACTGCTGGGGACAGATGGGGGTTCCAGTCACATCACATGGGAAGGCTGCCAAATATCCTGCAAGCACAAGACATCTTCACACAACCAAGAATTATCTGGTCCAAATGCCAAGGTCAGCAAGCACAGGTCTAACATACTGTGCATTTAAATGGATTCTGTGGAGGGCAGCTTCTGCCCCTTTAAACAGTGCTCTCAAAGCTGTCTGAAAGCTTTATGCATACACAATCATATCACCTACCATCTATTATTTATGCCCATTATATTAAATAGACTCAATTTATCTGTTTTGTGTTTCATTTTTCTGTTGTGATTTATGAAGGACTTAGGCCTGTAAACTATTCCTAATATGAATAGCACTTTTAAGGTAAATATTTATAGATAATGATCTCTTTAGTGATATGCTATTCACTCACTCATTCATATATTTTTCTTTCCAAGAAATAGGTATTGGGCATAAGTTGTACATCAAACAATGTTCTTGGTGAACTAGTAGCTTAGTGATAAGCTATGATTAGTTACTGGATTAATATCATAATTATTTAAAAAATGTTTTAATTAATTAAATATTATAAAATATTAATTAAACATTTTAATTAATATTTCCTGAAAAGTTATTATAGGGTGTATACTTTCTATAGTTCATTGTTTTCTATAATTATAAAAAACAATGTTTTATTTAAGAAGAAATTTTTTCATGGTCTGGGAAAAAATCAGAGAAAAATAGAAAATCATCAATTGAATTATTCATTCTTCACAGAATTATTCGAATCCGGTGGTTAGTGGCATCACATGCACAAAGACCATTAGAAGTTGTTCCAATAACAGTGTCTACTCTTTCCCCAGGATTTTGCAATGAAACCAGGAGACTAAAAAGGGATCCCTCTGTGTGTTTACCCAAAGTACTTATTTTTAATAGAAAAAAAACACACAGGAGTAATCTCAGGACATTTACTTCATTAAAAAGTTAATCAGCTTGCAACACCTTGTGTGACCCACTGTAACATCTCACGTTAATTCAAAACAAGCAACACTTTCCCTGAAAAATAAGCCTCCTCGGATCCTCCCATCTTTTTCCTCTGTCAGTTTTCTACTTCATGTATCAGCAGAACTCCCTGCATGTTGGATGTATGCTCTATCCCCTTTCTTCTATACTATTCAGTTGTCCTTGGCCTAATTAGTCATTTATTTCCAAAACTCTGTTGTGACATCTTTCATCAAGGTCACCGGTAACATCACATTGCCAAATCAAATGGTCAAGTCTTGGTTCTCTCTTCTACTAATCCTAGTATCCAACATCCAGTGATTACTCCTTTTTTGGTACAACTCCACTTTATTTCACGTCTCATCTCATCGTTTGCCTTTGACTAAGTGATTCTCCCTCTCAGTCTCATCTTTCCAACCTCAACCTGGGCTGCTCCAGGCTTTAGTTATTGTATAAAGTCCTCTATGTTCATGGTTTCCAATTCCATACAGATATCTGAAAATTTGCAATCACATACCTTCATTCTGGGATTCTCCCCTGAAGCCCAGATTAATATGATGTCAACTCGACGTTTTCATTTGGTTTTCAGAAGCCCTACCAAAGGTACTACTGCAACCCATCAATTAATGAATCTTCTGCTCCAAATTCCTCCCTTTCCCATTGTCTTGGTAAATGGCACCAACATTCACCCAGGTCCTTAAAAATGTCAACATTTTCATGTCTAGTTCATTCCAAACTGCAAGACCTCCTAAGTACATAAAGAATGGACATTGAACGAGTAATGTATTCTCTCTCTCTCATCTCAAACTCAGAGGAAGTAAGCAAACAAGCTGCAAAGCAAAATCAGTTTCTCAAGAACATCTAAACTTTGCCCTTGGAATCACTATGGGGGTTGACTGATCTTTCTAGGGTCACACATTTCCTTGGAACCCAAATGAAACACCGTTGGGCAAGATGCTGTTTACCTTCGGGGTAAGATTACATTGTCAGACAGGGTGTGTGTTTGCATAGAAAAATCTTTACTGTATCAGTAACAGAGCACCTAAACTTAAGAAGAACACAGTTTGGAAGCAGCACCCGAGCCCTGGAGGTATTTGCAAAAGATCCAGCTTTCTGGGTCTTTGAAAGTCTAAGGGCGATTTGTGGTCACTTGGTGATTCTTGTGGGAGATTCTTGCTATTGAACAGGCTCACAGAGGTGTGATCAAGAGACAAAGAGGTGTGGAGGAAGGAGAGTGCTCCCTAATCCTCATTGCCGTCAGCCACCATTGGCAAGCCTACCTAGTGTGAGTAGGCATGGGAACCAGTTAAAGAAAGTGTCGATTCACTGGAGTGAAGCCGAGAACTCAGTGGCCTTTGTCTGTCCGTGAATGTGTCCGGAAAGGCAAAGAAGAGCGAGATTCTCCTGTGTGGTTTCTCATCTCCATGGTGGTAGGTGCTGACAGCTTCAGAGGGGGGCACTAAAAGAACCCCAGCCCCCTGAGCTGCGCTGCTCTTACAGGATGAAAAGGACGCGGGGCTTGGATCCGAAGCTCGTTATCTGTCGCTAAGGTAAGACTGAGCAAGGAGCATTAAAAGGCAGCCGATCCTGAACTAATTACTCATGGGCTCTCTTGAGCTGGGTCTTTCTGTGGATGTGCTGCTAAGAGGCACGTTTACGGAGCTTCCTTGGGCTCTGTAGTCATGCTTTATAGCTGCACAGACTGGGAAAGTTTTTCTTTCTCTTGTGTCATCTCCAGGGAGCTGAAACAAACAGATTAAATAGGAGAGTGTCACTGATTGACCCGTTTAGGGAATGAATGTTCAGAGAAAGAGATGAAAGGATGAGGACTTAGCCGGATGGACCTGAAGGACTGACTGACATAGGGCAGTGTGGGCTTGGTGGAGCCTTAGCCTCCTGTGGAAACTGTCTCCTTGCGTGCCCGGGTCGCTCTTCCATTTCTGCAAAGTGACAACCAAGGGCATTGAGAATTTAAAACTGTGTGGTGAAGTGAGCTTCCATGGATTTGTAATTAATTGCATCTTCATAACTAAAACTACCAAGAGAAATACCAAAAAGATGCTTGGTAAAAACACCTGCTGAAAGGTAGCTTCATTAAAACCATAAGCTTCTCACCTTGTAACTTTGACTGTTGCTTAGGAGCAAATGGCATTGGCCATGGCCGCCGCCTTCAGGTTTCCATTTCACCAGAGGTGGCACAGGTGGGGGGAATCCAGTTTGTCTCTGGAAGTTCTAAGTTCCATGTAACTGCATGGCCAAGGCTAACCTTAAATGCCTCACTTATGAAAAACTGCGATTATTTCCTTTGAAAAGACCCTTTATGTCCTGCTTTTATTTCCAATGAGCCCTGGAATAAACTTGAGAGGAAGTTAGGAGCAATGTCCCCAGTTCTGAAAGTTTCTGAAAATGCAAAAGGTAGAGCCCAATGAGCAGTGTGGCCTTTCCGGGTTACTTAGCTTCTCTCTGCCTCCTTGACAACAACCTTCAATAGAATCAGTCTCTTAGATATTATTTAATCTCTCTTGATATGATACCTGGCACACAGGGAGCACAAACTCAATGGAGACCATTTTTATTAGCTCCTTTTTAGAGAGGAAGGAGACTCTGATAGAGAGCAAAAGTGGTTTAATAGCCAGGCTCAGGGTAATATCTCAGATGGCTCAGTTCCAAGGAACACAGGTCTGGTTCTCCAGTTTAAGAAAATACAAGCCAATTGCAATTCTGTCATGAGGAAGGTGGAATACAGTTGCAATATCCAAGGGAGTTTTGGCTATTTACAGCAGCCCAGCTCTGCTTCTGCTCTGGTGTTCTGGCCAGCAATAACCAGCTTTTAGCTTTTTGACATTCATAAGGCATCCCTGGCCTCATCCTCTGATGAGCACTGTGTCTGCAGCCAATGTCAGGGATGATGGCATGTTAGGATGGGCTGGCTTGAAGGGCCATGGAGATCAAAAAGAGTCGAGGCCAAGGACATTCTGCTATGTGTACACAGTATATAAGAAGGACAGATCAGTCATTTCACATTCTGATCTTTTAAATTCCACTATATCTAAGCATGTGCTTTAAAGTGTGCTAAAGTGCTCTGTGGTCTCACCCACCATTGTCACTGTCTCTGCTCCAAGTCAGCCAAGGTAGATGTTTCCACTTTGTCCCAGTGTTTAAGCTTTAGGTGAAAACTATAGACACAGACAGGACATCTATCATTTTATAATGCTATCTGATTTACTTCTCGTAATTACCTCATTTTTTTTTCAGAGTCTGAGTTTGCATAGATAAATGGTGGAGACGAAATTCAAAATTGGTCTGTATTTCACAGACCAATTAGGTCTTAATGATTATGGTAAAGGCATCATTTGGTTTGCAAAAATCATAAATAATATATTTGGAATAACAAGTTGTGAGAAGAACCAGAAAAAGGGCCTCACAGGATGCAGACATTCAAAATCTGAATCTGGTTCTTCTTCAAGAGGCCGCACTACTCACATCACAGAGGGATCAGTAGAACCTTGGAACTCTGAGAGTCACTGGTCTGGAAACACCTACGGTCCTTGGAGACTTCCCAGGAATGTACCCTAGGTTTTCTTTAATGATTGATCAGAAAAATCCACTATCCAATCCAAAGTGCTTTTTGTTTGTTTTTAGTTTTAGCTATACAGAGAATTACAAAATAAAAATGAAAATAAGTTAGCTAAAATTACAAAAGTCAATATAATGAACCAAAACCCACATAGCATCAAAACATCAATTGGGACGATTTTCCTGTTGTCATGGCTGATATGTCTCATAATTCAAATTTTTTTTTAATTAGAAGATTCAAATGTCTTGACATTAATGAGACGATGAAGTCTTTCTGAAGCGGTTTACTCTTAATCTTAGACAGACTTTCACTGATATTCATCTCAAAATGGTGGAGAAAATGCTGTGTACTAGTTAATGAAAAATAATGTAAGATAGAACCATTTAACATCTTACAGTGCTAAAGGAGAACTCCAGCGTTATCTAGTTCAACTGCCTGACGATTTTGAAAAACCCTTCTGTAAATCCTTTAAGCTGATTATCCAAATTCACTGGGTGAAAGTTCTCAATCTTCAATATTTTGGGTCTGTTGTTTGAGACACTAATGGTAAAAACATCCTTGTGATACAGATATTAAATCTATATCCTCATAAGTTCTGTAAGCAGAACATAGTTCCACCCTCTGGGCCTTGCAGAGCAAGGTCCAGTCCTTATTATGTGAATATATGGTGTCCCATTTTGTCAGGCAAGAGTGTCAGCCACTTGGAGTGAAGTCATGTTTTTCAAAACATGAAGTCTGTATTTCAAAACTTAGGTCTTAATGATTATGGTAAAGGCATCATTTGGTTTGCAAAAATCCTAAATAATATATTTGGAATAACAAGTTGTGAAAAGAACCAGAAAAAGGTTTTATTTATCTCAGCCCCTCTATATCACAGAAAAAGGAATATAGTTGGTGCTCAATAAAGGCTTAGAATATGTAAGTTTGTATATTTAATATTTTCTTCTTTTGTTCTTTTTATTGTATAATCTTCTACTTTTGTTCCTTCACCATTACTGTGAATTCTCTTAAAAATAAGAGATCCAGAATCAACCATTACCCTACAGATCTGAAATATCTCCAATTAAACAAAACTTTATTACTTTCATTTGAAATTCTTTGTGGATGGGAAACCATTTTCATGAACCTTTGATTTGATTTTCTGGGAAAGATGTCTTTTCACCTCATTTTCCAGTGCTCCCTCCTTCTCTGTTTGTCTTTGCTAGACTTTTGTGTTGGGCACAGATGGACTGACATTTGGCACCATGGGTTGCCCAGATTTCTCTGACCGTGAGCTTCCCCAGTCCCTGGAGCTGAGGGCATTTGATCTCACATGCAATCTTTGCTGCTCCAGGTTCTGAGAAGGGTCATTCCTAAGCCCTTACAAGTCCTAAGTAAGTGGGTCTAAAACGCATCTCAGGGGCCTCAGCCAACATTTCTTGCATCTGGTTCTGTTCAGTCCCAGGGTCTCTTGAGCTCAAATCCAACCTTCACCCTGATTCTGCCTCCACTAGCTTCTTTCCTGATGAAGGTTTCCAACTTCAGTAATGGAACAAGATGAATTGTTCAGAGTCTTTTGTACCCAACATTTATTACCTGTTATGATTTGGATGTAGGTGTCCCCCAAAAGCTCCTGTGGAAACAATGCAAAAAGACTTAGAGGAGAAATGATCAGGTTGTGAGAGTCTTAACCCAATGAGTGAATTATTCCTTGGGTGGGGCTTAACTGAGTGGTAACTGTAGGTAGGTAGAGTGTGACTGGAGGAGGTGGGTCATTGGGGGCATGGCTTTGGGTTATATATTTTGCATCTGGTCAGTGGAGTCTCTCTCTGGACTTCCTAATGATCCTGTGAGCTGCTTCCTTCTGCCATAATCTTCCACCATGATGTTCAGTCTCACTTCAGGCCCAAAGGAATGAAGCCAGCTGTCAATGGACCTCTGAAACCGTGAGCCACCAAATAAACTTTCCTCCTGTAAAATTGTTCTTGCTGGGTTTTTTAGTCACAACAGCAAAAAAGCTGTGTGACCCTGAGGAAATTTACCAAACTAGTTAAGCACCAATTCTTTGACTGTAAATATAATGGGGATAATATTGACACCTAAATCGAGGAGAATTAAGCAAATTCCTGGGTGTTAAGTACCTGGCATTTAGGAAGCCCTTCTTCTTGGCTGAGGACTGTGTTTGACACTCATACTTCCCTGGTCTGAGCATCCTGAGCCCCAACAGCATCCCCGGGGACCCAGTAACTTTTTGCTGAGCCTCTTGGATGCAGTGTTTACCTACCTACATGCTGGCCGTACTCACTTCTCAATTCCCAAATCTGTATCTCTCCTTCCTTCTTGTCCCTTATTCCTTTATCTGTTAAACTGATTAACCAAAGTCCTGACACTCTTTCCTCCCTTCAGCATCCTGGTCAGTGCTGCGGAGGTCTTTCCAGACTGAGAGACTCAAAGTGAGGGTTGACTTCCATCTACAAGGTCAGGAGACAATCTCTCCTCCAAAGTGAAGACACTCCAAGTGCCTGAAAATTATGGCCTGTAATTATAACAGATGCTCTTGGAAATGAGGAGGAAGATGTGCTTTTTGAGGTTCTGAATGAATTTCAGGTTTTACTTATACATTTATTTTTAATTGACACATAAGATATACATTTATCATGCATAATCTGTTGTTTGAAATATGATATACTGTGGCAGGGCATTACCTCACGTTTTCATCTTTCTTTTTTTTGTGTGTGAGGAGAAAACTCAAAAGCTACCTTCTTAGCAGTTTTCAAGAGTAAATCACATTTTTTCATCATCACTCAGCTGCACAGTACATCTCTAGAAGTGGCTCTTCTTATCCCATAAATTTATTTCTCTATCTAAATGAAATACTTTTATCTTTGGAAGGACACCAACTCAGGTATTCATTCATGTCTGATTTTACCTGACAAAGGACGCTCCTCCTTCACCTGTTAGGGCATGAAATTCTTTCTCTTTGTTGTCCACCATCATCGTCCCCGTCCTCCCCATATCTACCATCACAGTGGCAATAATCAGCAGGTAAATGCTGGTGGCCGTTTGAGAGAGCTCTGGAGAAGAGTGAACTAGCTTTCTTTTAAACCTCTGAGGAAATGACCTTGGGCTATGCACAAACAACCAAGGACATGTATAGAGCAGAGACTGGAATGTGGACCCTTTAACTCACTGATCAGGAACACGACTTACATACCTACACACACACACATTCACACTCACATGCACATGCACACACACTACTTTCTAGCATTGAGTCCTTATGATTCAGCTAATTCTTCCCTAAGCATAAAGCTTCTCACTGCAGAAGGAATCAATACCAAGATAATTCTGTGTACTTTGACCCATGCAGGAGGGAGCTTTATTCTTCCTGATTTCCTGAGGACCTGCTGAATTGTTTTCCCCTATGTGTTAAAGCTTATTGGGATAATTACAAAGGGTATCCAGAGACAAAAGGTCCTCCCACTGGTCCACCCACAGGCCATATAATGCCATGATTGGAAGCATTATCCATGAAAAGGCAGGTCCCAGTTAGCTCTCATGGAGAGAATCCCTTCCGGGTCTGTTTATTTCTTTGCTGCTATTGCAGATTCTAGATGGTTTAATCTGGTGGGTTTTGCTGCTCGACAGTTAGCTATACTTGTGTACACTGGCATGTATATCAAAGGCTGAATTTATGAGTAGACAAAGAAGACACATCTCAGGAAAGCTGGAGAGTCACCCCAGAATGTTGAAATACCTCCCTACAACCTGGTATCTGGAGTTAGAAGCATAATATATAATCTTCTAGATTTTAGAAACCTGGTGAAAGTCTTGTACACAAAAGATAAGCGCATCCACAGGTGTGATATTGACTTTTAAGCACCACTTACAATCTGGTTTCAGGGACCTGGGTTGCAATCTTAGAGCATAAAGTGAAATACTCTGCAACCTGGCTTGTTAAGTTGCGAGACATAAAAGATGTGATAAAACCTGCCTTTCAAGATTGCTGTTACGATTAGTGATCATTGGAGATTGATATGGCACCAAGCTCCTGAAAGAAGAGGTGGAGCTGGGCAGAGGGGGAGGTGTCACTAAAAGTGGAAGCTGGGAATGTGTAGAGAAAGATTGGAGAGCGTCCCCAACTGTTCTTGGGTTGGACCTTCACGGTCATGCCATATTGCTACTTGGCTGTACTTTTGTGACTTCCTGGCAGTCAAGGCCTAGATAGTTCAGATTTTTGATAAGTGCTGTTCTGTTGAACTGAAAGTGAAATCTCCTTAGGAAAAGGACTGGGGCAGTCTGCCCACAGACAGGCAAGGTCACAGTTCCCAGTGTGTTGCATTGGGAGCAGAAGTCCTGAAAGGCCTTGCTCAGGAGAGGAGGTAGAGGCCTGTTCTGCGTGACTGGCACATGTAAGCTGTTGCCATGCTTGGGCAAGCCTGGACCCAAAGCTTCAGAACCAAATGGAAGCCTGAGGGGATTGGAGGGTAATGGCCTGGGCCTTGGGCTTCTTTGGTTCTCATGAGATTTTGCTGCCATTTAGCCAAATATGAATGACTAACAGGGAAAGTATTTCCTTAACCTATTATGTCTCTTCTCTAAAGTGTTTCTGTATATGGGAGCTGGCACAGGAACACTCAAAAGTGGTTGAAAATCTGTGTTTGAGGATTGGTTTCTAATGTTTTTTTCAATGAGGGCATCCAGTCTATCTCTCCATTGGCAATTTACATGAGATTTGGGAATTTGGATTCTCATGAAGTTTACCCTTCTAAATTAAAGAGCCAACATTTCTTCGCCTGGTCCTAAATTCTACAAATGGAAAATGAACCTTTAGTTCATAGAATCATCTTTCCATAAATATTTAAAATGCCTACTATACTCCCAAATCTCATCCGTTGAATTAATCTTTCATAAATAATATCTACCACATGCAGGTGGAAGATGGTATTTCAATTAACATGAAGCAAGACATAATTTTATTAGCATATTAGCAGAGAAATATTTGTGTCATATCTGTCTCCCCTTCTTCAATCATCAAAGCAGGTCACGATTTATAGTTAAGATTACTATGAATAAACTTCTAAAAATCAGTAGCTAAAAATTATTAAATTTTCAAGATATGTTAGACATCTTTCCGTAGCTAACTGTGTATGTTCTTGACTAAGGGAGAATTTGTTTTTGTTTGTGAGATACCTATTTGTTCAAGCCACATACCACTCAGATGTTCCTAGGGTCACTGTCCACAGGATGAATTAACCCGAGGAATTATTTTAAGTTTCCCAACTGCCTTTTATTTAATGACCTAGAATGTTTCTTTTGATTGCATCTGTTGCATCTGGAGCTTGAATTCAGATAAGAAAAAATTATTTTGAATAACCTGGGATGTACGTTCATGGGACATTTTTTCAAAGCCTAGGATTTATTCCAAATGCAATTAGACTTCTCATTACTATCTTTCATGGCTTATCTATGAGCCTGAATTTCCTTCATTGGCCTAGAAAATAGGTATTAACCACAAAAGCAGAGTGGTGGGAAACACCTTCGACTCTTACATGTTGGCAACGGCCTCAAACTCGGCTGCCATTCTTTAGATCTAGCAGCATCCATCGCCGTTGGTACTATTCTAGCACAAAGGTCACCCTCCTCAGAGGGCTGCCATGGCAGAGCGTCTGTGGTCAAGTTGGAAAGAGTGAGCTTCTTACGGACAGTAATAGTCCTCAAAATCCTTAGTCACAATCCTCAAAATACCTCAGATGTAGTTAACTATTGATTGAATGAAAGAATATGCATAAACCATTTCCATGATCTTTTCCAGATCATTGCAGGCATTTGGCTTATTTGGTTAAATGATATAAAAACTCTTAAGGTTGTTTTTCTGTTATTGTTATTATTATTATTATTACTATAATTATTATTATTATTTTGATACTGGGGCTTGAACCCACGGGGCCATTACTACTGAGCTATACTCCAAGCCTTTGTTATTTTATTTCGAGACAGGGGCTCTTTAAGTTGCTGAGGCTGGCTTCCAACTTGTGATCCTCCTGCCTCAGCTGGGATTACAGTTAGGATCTACTGTGCCCAGTGCTTTAGAGACTCTTACTGGGAAGGTTTAAATATCTCAACATGAGATTGAAGGAAAAATATCCCCAAACTCAATTCCCCAATGCCCCTCAAAAAGAATACTCAAGTCTGAGAAACGCTGGTATGGATCACTTCTGTTTTTAAGAAAGATATCACTGACTTGTTTTGTCTCTGTTTGTACAGATTATCATAGAAAATGAAATCCAAACCTTCCAGATCAGAACAGTATGATTTACTCTTTTTCTTCAGCACCATAGTGAAAACAGAAGTGTAACTGGTAGAAAAAAAGCATAGGAAATTAAATGCATGGAAATTCAAGAGTCTATCAAACACACTAACTCCTATTGCCTCCCTAAATCTCCTATTATCTGTAGCAAGTGGCAATGCTTCCTTACCAAGGGGTCTCGGGAATGTGCACAGTAATAGACAGCTCATCTCATGTGGTAGGCAATATTCAGCTGTAAGTGTTGCCTTAGAGGCAGTCTTCCTAGGAGAAACTTTTGTCTTGCATTCAAAGGCCTTCTCAATTCGTCTGTATCCACAGGGGATATGGGAATGGCGCCAGCAGTTGAGAACACTTGCTTTATTTTCCTCCCCAATAAAGATGTCCTGGGTTTTCATTCTGACAGCTTAAAACAGAAACTGAATCATTTAAAGGTCAAAGAAGTTGTAGACACTATCCAGGGAGTTCCTGGTCTGCGAGCAAATCACATCTGTGAGCTCAGTGATTCCCGGCAGATGGGACGGACTAATAAATAGACTCTCCGTCCATTGCCAAAGAGGACAACTTGTAGGCCGCTCTCACAAATGGGAAAATAGCAACAGAGAGCTAGGCTTTGGACGTCTGTTGAAATGCCACAAATACCAAACTCTGAGAAGGTCAAAAGTCACGGTACATATGCTTTCCATAAATCACAATTGTTTTGGAGCGAACAAGTTCTGTTCAAACAAAGCCACTCCCAAAAGGCACTGTATGGGAGTTGATAAAGGTCAGTGGTAGGTAACCTGGCACTGAGAACCACCACAAAGAGCACTGTTGTCACTCTTAAGATAAACATGGGTGGCCAGTACCTGATTTCTATGCTTCATGGCACTTGAAGTTCTTCTAGGCAGCTTCCCGTAGGTTATGAAGGTCAAGGAAATTAGATACTAAGGTCTGGGAAATTGCTAACCTTATAATTAACAGTGGGGGAAAAAATGATAGTTAACTCTCTTTCGTATGGATTTGATAATGCAATCCCAAGTCCTGCAGAAGATGACCCTACTTTCTATTATTATTTGGTTGAGAATGTACTCAAATCAACATGCACTATGATTGTATCTTTACTACACACCAGGCACGGTGAAGGAGGTTCATGTTATCCTCACAGCCATCTATAGATGTGCATTTTCAGAGGAGCAAAGAGAAGTTCAAATAGGCTGAATGACTTTTGCAAAAATGCCGGGTATTTCCAGTGATCAAGCAAGCATCTGAACTCAAACTCACATCTGTCAGAATGCAGCCCCAATCCTTAAAACTTTAGGGTAGTAGATCTCCACCTTGAGGATGCACAAAAGTCAAATGATATCATCAAATCAGGATGATAGGGATGAAGCCCAAAGATCCACAAGCGTCCTGTGCTCCCCTAGGACTTGGAAGGAAGTTGTTAGAAGGCTATGCTTTATTTATTTATTTATTGAGAAAACAGAACAAGAAGTTTTATTACTTTGCCAGTAAAGGAGAAACACAGGGGAACTCCTGTCCCAGAGATTGTGATTCTGACCATCAAGGGAACAGGTTTTCTTTTCTTTTTTTTTTTTTTAGAGGTGATTCAAATGCTACATTCTATGAGTTTTTGGTCTAGAGTTGTAGTTCACTTGTTAATTTGAGAGATAGTAATTTCTGAGATCTTCTGGTACCATCTTCAGGCCAAATTATTTCCTTCTTGTGGTGGGTATGTGTTCAAGGACAGATAGTTCTGCCTATGGTGGGGAAGAAAGCTAATTCTGGGTGCCCACCCACACCCGGACTAACAGATTAGGAACAGTAGAGATTAGGGAGGGTGAAGGAGATATTTTTAAAGCACTGCTTGTGGCATATCTATGTGAGGTAGCAGAGTATGAATATGTATTTATTAAGAAGTAGGTTGGGGCAGCTATTTAAGCCCATCTGCACTCTAATTCCACAACTGCCTCCTCAGAGTTCATCCATTTAAAGCACCATTTACCTTGGGTGTTAAAAGTTTGTCAGTGTAGGACCAAAGTCCTACAATTGCATGAAAGCACAATTTTTAACATTTTCTTTCCAAAGTTATTAAAATATTAAGATAAAAATAAGATTCCTAAAACAGACTTTGCTGTACCAAGCCCCAAAGTGAAAGTGTTAGCATTTAATATGGTTTAGAATGAAGAAGGAACAAGAGAAGGCCCTGAGGGGGAAACCCCTAAGATGCCCAAACAGTTCTAGCCGGCATTCAACAGCCCTGATTATCTCCCAACTGCTTTCATGATTTCTCCAATTGGTCTCTAGTGCCCAAATCTGATCCGTCTCTGGGCTCCCTCTTTCCTCCACCCCCTTGTTTTAAATGAGATCTGGTTTTACTTAGATGAATTAAATGTCACTATATTTGTTTCTGTGAATTGTTCCAGCAAAAATTACAGCATCAATGTCTGACTTTCAACGTCTGTAAGACTGTCTGCCTCTCTGGGCTATTTATAGCTGCCTTTTAAAAGGTCTAATAAATGCTTTTAGATGGATATTGGTTTGTTTTCTCTTTACACAGCCTCTGAATTAGTATGCTTCAGAGTATCAACTGAAAATACCTGGTTTTGTTTTTGCAAAAGACATGTATGTGTATCGTAAAATTTTAGATATATCAAAAATGTGAATAGAAGAAAACTGAGGAAAAAATAACCACACCAATCTGAGAGGGCCACAATTAATAGTTTGTTGTATATCATTTGCATTTTCTCCATGGTTAAATATATTTAAACTTAAAATGTTTTAGTTTCAAGCTGTTTTATAGTAATGTTTTTATTTGCACTAACCAATGTTTTAAATTTTTCCTGTCATTCTTCCATTTCCTCACTTTTGATGATTACAGGGTAATTATGTCATTATACCATTGCCTATAAACCAATAGCATACTTCTGATATGGTTAGCTGAGAACTACATTTTGTCACAGCCTTCCAATGTAGCCAAGACTTTGCACTCATCCATAGTAATTTTCTTAGAATATCTTTTTTTCAAGTGGAATTGCTGGATTTGAGGGTATACCAAATTCATAGACTATTATCACGTATAACTAACTGATGTTTAGAAATATTTCATATTAAATATGTGCATCTCCTACAGTTCAAATTAGGTATATATGTGTATATATATATATATATATATATATATATATATATATATATATATATATTTGAATATTTTTAAATGAAATTTTAATGTCATGCATTTGTATTTGAGAAGTCATATTTCTAATAATTCAGTTATAGATTTAACAAATGTAAACACTTTGTAGTGCCGGATACATATTATTATGATTTTCTTAAATTCCACATTTCCAGAGAGGTCTGCAGCATAGTTGGATGCAGTTCTCATACTGAGTCAGTCTCTACAAAGCTGCCAAATCCAAATGGATAGTATGAATTGTTTTTTTTTTTTTTTTTTTTGAACTATCTATATACTGGCAACTACAGGTGGGGAAAGAGGACAAATGAAGGAAGGGAGAGCTGCATTTGGAATGCTGATTCTCTTACTGGAACTGATTCCCCTTGAGTATTAGTATCGTCTTTGTATTATTCAACCATTTATTCCTTCATTCCTTCAAAATATGATTAGGAAGCATCTACATGCTGCACATTATATTACCATTACATTACCATTATCAATAGCATGGATATAGTAGTAAGACAAGTGTGAACCTTTTCTCTCAGTGCTGACAATCTATTCCACGGAGCAAGATATCAATTCATCAATCATGCAGTTAGAGCAGGTTTGTCAAACTTTCCACTGAAGAGGCAGAGAATGTTTAAGGTAGTAAATACTTTAGGATTCGTAGACCACATGGTCTTTGTTACAACTACCCTACTTGTAGATATGTATGATGTAGGGAGAAAGGATTTCCCCTTATCCTCTGAGGTTTCAATAATTGAGTTTATGAAATAAACAGACAGCAGGGAGATTATTTCAAAACAAAAGAATATAAATGTATAATGGGCACTGGACACCACAGGAAAGAAGGGGAAATACCTGCAAAACCAGTGAGATGTGAAAACAAACACACTTGCTCCTAGGAGAGGAGTGAGAGGGTGGAAGGCATCTGAGGGGAGAGGAAATGACTTGGGTGAATGATGAGCAGGTCCCTAGGAGAAGAAGCGATTCTCTGTGACAAAGCTGGTGGGGTGTGGTGTGGACTTCCAGTCTCTTCCTTGTGAAATGAGTTAATCTTCCCTGACTGATAAAACTCCTGGGGAAAGAATTGATGACATTTGATTTTCTCTTGAAAGATCTACCTGTGAGCAAATACAGGGGACCCCAGGGGGCTTCTGTCTGCATCCACAAGTTCCCTCAGTTTGAAGTCTCCAGAATACTAAAATGACAACTTTGGAGTGGCATTTCCTGAAATCCTTCAGTGTCAACACATGGCCACAGACAATAGAAAAATTTTGATGGGAGGGTATTCTAATAAAACTTTATTTATAAAATAACCACTACAAGTCCCATTTGGCCTTCAGGTTGCAGTTTTCTAACCCCCGGGTCAATGAAAAAGAAGATGCAGTGGAGAGCTCTATCCATCACCAAACAGTGAGGAGAGTGGGAGAATGTACTCCAGGCAGACAGGCAGAGGTCAGATACATACAACCCAGAGGAATACGGATTACACAAGGTATTTTAGATGCAGTGGGAAGACTTTGGAGGATTTTGAGCACAGAGGGGCAGGTTTTTATTTTGTTTTAAAAATAGAATAAAGTGCAGCAATGGCAAAAAGGAGAGACATGTTGGGAAGGTGTTGCTGTGGCCCACAGAAGATGTGGTCTATTGAAGATGGGATGGCTTTGCCAAGAGTGAGGGGCAGCCAGGTGGCTACTCTGAAGGTGGCCCAATGCATTAGGGCCTGCTGATATTTATATAATAGGACTCAGGAAATGAATTAGATTGTATACTTGCATATGGAAGATATTTTTAAAATGTACGTTAAAATGATCTTCAACTGATTTTCTTCTATTGTTCAAACAACAAAACTATCACTAGTTAAAACAGCAGAAGAAAATGTCATGGAAAATATATCTGGTAACTTATAGCATCCAAAGAATTATGGAAAGAGAGAGAGAGAACCTAATTTTGGCAAAAGGAAAGGCAAAAAGAAAACATTATCTCAGGGACTGTCTGCTAAAAAGTCATGATTTGTGTCTTTTCCCCTGGGCACTTAGATATGCATCATATCAACACTGGCTTCCTGATTCCTTGTGGTTGCCTGACATAAGAGCATTTATCACCTTTTCTTAAGACACAATCTTGATTGGTCATACCTGGACCGTGTGACCCTGCTGTGGATTCAGGGGGAGAAGCACTATAGTGAGAGATGGCTTCTGCTCCATCTAGGGGTATCATATTAATCCCAGTCACAATCATCTCTTACCCTGTCATTGATATAGCTTCCTGGCTTACCTTCCCTGGTCTGCTCTTTGAGCTCTGCTGCCAGTTTTCTACTGTGATCTTTTCAAAATGCAAAAATTATCATGCAAAACCCCTATTTCAATAGCATTCATTGTTCTTGGGAGACAGAGCCCAAACTTTAATGCTACCTATAAGATCTTTTATGCTGTGACCTTTTTTCTAGCTTTGTCTCTCTCTTCTTCCACTCCTGTCCACATTTAGCTCTTTGGAAAGCATGCCCTATGCATCTCGGAGTCACAGGGCCTTGGAAAATACTTTTTTCCTCTGCCTAGGAAGCAGTTTTTTTTCTTCTGTTGGTTAATTCTTATTTATTCTTCATACCACAGCTTGAACATTCCTCTCTCTCAGACTAAATTAGGACCTACTATGAGGAGCTATCAGAGGCAAAATGTTTATTTATGTTAAAGGTTAAAGGGTGACTATAAAAAGACACCTTCAAGGTGCTAGCCATTGTACTCTCATAGCATTCAGTCCTCACAAAAACATTTTGAGCTAAATCAACTACTGTTCCCGTGTTCTAAATAAATACCATGGGGCTTAAATGGTATTTATTTAGACCTGCTAGAGCCATAACTAGAATCCAAGTCTTTGATCTCCCCTCCTGCCCTTTATCCACTTTCCTGCAGAGGGATAGTATGTAGCTTGTACTGCAGCCTGAGGTAGAAGGAGATTAATATTCAAGGTTTAGGATCATCATTCTGGATGAGGGAGGCAAGAGATGAGGCAGAAGGCTGGCTGTTTTGTAAGACAGGTGGAACAGGTGAGAGATCAGGAAAATCTGAGTTCAGTGATAAGATGCAGATGAGTTCCCATAAGGACAGGTTCTCATGAGAACCAGGCCTTAGAACCAGGCCAGCAGGAGCCAAGCTTCATCTAGAGATACTGAGAGCCTTAACAACCACTTGTTGACTGTCTTAAACAAACAAACAGGAGAGGGAATGGGGTCTGAGCTGGGAGCATTCTTCCCCAAGGTGTGTGTGAAGAGCAAGTTCTCAGGTCCTGGGCCAAACCTTCTCTGATGTCTCTGATAAGCAGCAGCCTCCCTCCTGGCTTCTGGCCCTTCTCCACATTGGCACTTTATTTTACTTTCTCCGTGGTAGTTATTACTGTCTCAGATTCTTGTTTCCAGTTTATTGATGTGCACCTCCCTAGTATAAACTTCACATAGGTGGAATTCTGTTCTCCAGGGCCTGAAAGCGAGTGGCACACAGTAGGAATACAGTTTTTTTTTAAATATAATATTTTTAAAAAATGAAAATAATTAGTAACAATTTCTCCTGTAGGGAATTTAGAGGTCATTGGGGAAATGCTTTCTTTGCACAATAAAGAAATATTGAATTATATCTTTTAAGTGGGATCTTATCACACCTAAGTTCTGTACCTACCCAGATCCAGCTCCAGGGAAAATCACAGCGTGTTGGGCTAGCATCCAACCAGGACAGGGATGGACAGGCCTGTTGGCAAGATAAGAACAAGAAACCATCAGAACCATCATCCACATACAATTCAAGACAAAGAATAAGCAGGATAATCATCTTGCGAATTTCTTTAACCTGTAAACTGTGCCAAGCTTGTCAGGCTTGTTTCCTTAAGTTGGTTCCTCAGAATAATTAATTAAATTTTCATACTGAGTTAGAAGTACAGGTGTGTATGTGTGTTTGTGTGTGTGTGTGAGTTTGTGCATGCGTGCATGTGCGCATGCACGTGTATGCAAAACAAGGAACAGGAAATCATTCTTAATGGACATTGTGAATAAGAAAGAAAAATTATCTAGTTTCTGGGGCTTTGGGGAACTAGTGGAAGGACAGAGAAGTGGCCCTTATGGCTTGGTGGTAAGGAACATTGATACCATCCTTGTCAGTGGAAAGCCTTATGAGACACTAAAAGCAAAGTAATTTTACAAAGGAGGAAACTGAGTCCTTAAAAAATTTGGGTCAACATAATGCTTCGTGACCATCTTCTATGGGCTTATTACAGGATATGGTGTCTCCCTATCCATTATTTCATTCATATCTAACAGTAACTCAGTAACATGGGTATTATGCCCCTATATCATGAATAAGTATATTGAGGTTTAGAGAAAAATAACTTATAAAAAGTGCTCTGGAAGTTGAGGACAGACCTGGCACTAGGGTCTGCCTTCTCTTTCAGGGTTTCTCTATTATACAAAAAAGAAAAAAAAAAAAAACACTGAGACTAATTCTTATTAAAATAATTTGACCTTTAAACCAAATTACATGGAATCATAATTCATGTTATTTTGTTACAATTTATTTTATTTTTAATTAAACATAACATGTATCCATATTTATGGGACACAGGGTGATATTTTGATACATACATACATGTAACAATCAAACTGATTTTAATACAAACTTGACATGCAGAGGAAAATGAAATCCCAGTCTCCAAATTTCTACTTCCTTATAGAACATAGCAGCATCTGGGCGAGGACGGATTTATGATGAGGATATAGATATCCCCTTAGGAAAAGCTGGGCTGGAAACAGGACCTCGGGATAATGTCACTGGTGATGCTCTGTGTTTCTATCCCTGACTGCAGCTTCAAACTGGAGCTGTGAAGGAAGCCAGGGATTTGTGAACCAAGGAGAAACTGAAGCCAGATATCGGGGGATTTGGAGAAGTCTGGACTGTATCCTAGAAGGTTCGGAGTGAAGCAGGAATTCAGAGGCGGAATGTAGAGCTTCCTCTAAGTGTCTGTATGTCTTATCAGAATTCCAACCAAAACAGGGCCCTTACCCCAAGCAAGGAGCTGTGGAACAGGCTTTGAACAAAGTAGGAAAACAGCCTGACTGTGTAGGGTCTGTCGTAGATCAACCCTCCTCTCCCCTTCCTCTATGAGGAGTGCCCACCCGCACTGTGCCACCACCTGTCTGCATTCCCTGATTGATCTGTTCTCCCACCCCTTCAGTGTCTTTGCTGATTCCCGAAGAGCTCGACCGACCAAACCTGTGTTCAAGGCCAATGACCTGCTTGAAGAATTAGGCCATCTCTTCTACTCTCTATCCAGTAGGCTCTCACATTTCCACCAAAACATATCTAATAGTTGCCAGGAGAGTACTTTGATTACTACTGATGATTTGCATTGACTTCTCTGGTCTTTGATGTGGGAAAGAGGGTACTTTTAACCTCAAAGGGCACGGACAACAGTAATTGAATTTACCAAAGAATTTTTCGACCATTTGTTTTGGTGGTGCATCACAAATTATACAATTAACCAGGCAACGAATATATTTGTGTTAAGTAGATGCTGGAGACAAGATCAGATTTTATTATCAATGTGGCACCAGTTTGTACCCTCAGCATGCTAACAAAAAATATACGTTGGACCAGGTGCAGTGGCTCTCCCTTATAATCCCAAGTACTCTGGAGGCTGAGGCAAGAGGATTGCAAGTTGATAAAAAAGGAGAGAGGATGTTTCTCAGTGGCAAAGCAACCCTGAATTCAATCCCTAGTCCTTCAGCCCCCCCCCCCAAAAGCTTACTTTTGAAGGACTATCTGCAATAGTATGCAAAGTCAATAAATGAATGAGACAATGTGGCAAAATGGCAGGAAAAACATGCTTGAAAATCTATGAGTCTGACTGAGACAATTTTGTACATCAAGAAATGAGGAAAAAACATGTTGGGTACTTGTAGGCTTTGTTGAAAATATTCCCTGCTGTTGATGACCCATTTGAAATGTGCTGAATTAGTTGACTGTTTTTTAATCCATTGAAGACTTACAAGGTTAAGAACCAGATGCACATCCTGCTAGTCAAGTTGATTAAGAAAAAAAATTTTTATGTCTGAATTTCATATGATAAGCTAGATGAGAAAAGTGGCCAGCAGGATTGGGTGGTTTAACCCCACCAACTTCTTCTCTCCCGACATCCTCCAGGGCATCAAGTAAGTCAAGGGGCCTCTTAGGCTTTTCTTGGTGTCTTGGACATTTTAATAAGCTCTGATGACCTTCTGAGGGTTTGCCATCCTGACCTTGCTACTGTCCTTACTCTAGTCTCATTTGTAAGAGTCCATGCTTATGGCCAAGGAATCTCAGGGCTCTCCCCACCTTTGTGGTTAACTATCTGGGAAAATGGGCCTCAGCACTTACCTTGGAACTTCATGTTCCATAATTTTGAAATTATAATTGATCTAATTTCCTTTCTTAATTTTTTTTAAAAGAAGGAATTTTAAACCCAATAAAATAGTCACCATCACTTTCTAGACAGCAACATGCAAAATTAAATACGGAAGTAGGGAGATTGCAAATGCTTTTTCATGATGGAACTGAAGGCATCAAGATGATTATGCAAACATTTAGGCAAATATAAGGCTGGGGTTTAATTCTAAGAAACACAATGTTAAATATGGAATTCCAGTCAATCCATTGGTGCTCTCCTTTGCTAGTTGATGGCAAGCAGTTGTTCATATTAACACAATGTACTAACCAAGAGGTTAGCTAATGTTTATTTTGTTTAGCTGTTTTGACCAAAGGGCCTCCATAAACTTCTTTCCTCATAGTGTACACTGAGAAATAGGTAATATGATTTATTTGGCTATCATCTTCCATTTAGCTTGAAGACATTTGTCATAAGAAATGCATCAATTCCATGATCAGAGAGAGTCAAAGAATAAATGAATACAGTTTATGGACCTTAGTAGAATCTGAAAGCTTGTCTCCAGATCAGTTGCAATGAATGATCCCAATAATGAACCACATCAGAAGATGGCGCATAATTCTCACAGTTGTAACTTGTACTTCTAAAATTGTTCCATTGTTCAGCAACAAATTTTCCACATAATTGAATTTGCTCGCTGGTAACTTGAATTAATTGAAAATTCATGCACCCATTAGCGTGTTTTGGAAGGTGTTTTAAAAGTGGCTTGTTTAGAACAGTTGCTGGCACCCCTGGAATTCACAAGGATGCCAACCAAATGCCATTTCAAATAAAAAGTGTTTTTCTCTTTTGGCAACATGAAAGAGCAGAGTTACACAGTAGCTCTTAATTTATGAACTATGCTTTCTAACTTTCAGCCTCCCATGATACATGCAGTTTTCTTTAAGGAATCAGGGTAGGAGCATGTAATAAAAACAAAAATCCTATTTCCACATCTGCTTTTTAATTTGAAATCATATGGGCCTCTGATTGTAATTCATCCCATTCTCAGGCATCCTGGATCAAGTAGGAGCAGAGATTGAATCCCATAGTGACTTCTATTTGTAGTGTCATTTAATGGCGAATGAGACAGGAATCTCCAAGGGTCAATGGATGGTGATTGTTAAAGCAACTAAATTTTGGCAAATTTTCTATTTGTTTATGCTACAGACAAAGTTTATGGCACTGTTTTACGTTCTATATTCCAGAAAGCATTTTGGCAGCCCCAGGTCATGTTCTGAAGTTACAGAATCATCCTCCCAAAACCATGCTGTCAGTGCTGACCAGCAGGAGGACATAGCTACTCAGAACAGATCAGGCTGAGAGGCAGGCAGGTGGACAGAGAAATCCACTGGAGCCTAACAGTGTTTTGGGGCGGTGAGCTGAGTGCCTCCTCCTAAGTGGTCCACTAAACAAAGAGTTCATTGTAAGTGGGCCTGATCCCTAGCAGAAAGAGGACAATGATTCAATTTCAGTGGGAGTAGTTAACTCTTTTCTTCCCTTTTTCAGGGAGGACGGGTGTTGAGTGAGTATTTAGTGACTCTTTTCCCTGGTTGGTAGCAGGAGATCTTAGTGTCAGGGACAGTATTTATTCTTACTGCATTTTCTATGCAGCCGAATGGCAGGATCCTCTTGTATAATCTCCCTTCCTGCACTCCCTTTCTTCCATCTAGCATAAGTGGAGTATGCAGAACACACATTCTTAATAATCACTAAATCATTAAAATGGTCCGCAGTTAGTTCTCTGTTTTATTTTCATACAGAAGTGACTAAAGAGGATTTTTGACTTTGTATTTTTAGAGTTTACTTTCAAATTTGATCTGGGAAATCCATTGGTCTATATCAAGGATACTGAAAACTATATGTTGTGCTTTAACTTTTTCACAACTGAGCTTAAAGGGAGAACAATGATACTTTGCCTGGGGTTGGTTGTGAAGGCATCGGAAAACCAATGAAGAGCTAGAGAGAAGGATCCAACTGTGTGGCAGTAGGCTCCCTTTAAGAGAGAACAAGATTAGCAACTTTGGCAAATTTTAGGTTTCTATTCAGAGGGAAAGAGAAGAGCTGCCAATGTCTGGGGGGGGGGGGGGTGGATAAAAGAATGAAAGAAAGGATGGATGTTATGAGACAAAGGCAGAAGCAACTCTACACCTTACCGAAAGCTTACCTGGGAGTGGTTTTAACTCCTCTAGGGTAAGAAAAAGTATTTTCCAGTTAAGACTAAGGGTGGAGCTAGGGGGAAGGTGTTTAATCTGCAGTAGATGCTCAGGGGTTCTGCTGTATCCTGGGAAGCACACAAGGAAGAGAAGTGTGTGTGGGAAGAGAGACAAAGCAGCAAGCACTGGAGGTGAGGACCACTTATTAGCAACCAGCACGTAAGTTCCATTAAGTGGAGGTAGAAACTCTTTCTTGTGTTGTTCTCCAAGGAAAACCGTATGGATTCAGCACTGGGAACACTTATAAGACTGCTGGACAAATAACCAAATTATAGTTTATCTTTGTCTATTATGAATTAGTTTATTTTCTAGATGCCCTCATGCAAGAAGAATCTACAAAAACAAAAGCAAATGTTTTCTATCCTCAGGTCTGAAAGAGTAGTGAGGTATCCTTTGGTATAATCATGGTGTTTACTCAAGCTTTCCGCATATAGAAAAAAAAATGTTATTTTCTCTAATCGCATATTTTGTTGCTATCACGACTCTATTGAATTCTAAACTGAAACGAGAAATCAATACTGAATGTCTCTATGGTTCAAACGAAGTCGTAGCTATTTCAGATGGCAGATAATTGCTGCAGATTTGTCCAATGGCTATGAAGGTAGAAATCCAAAGCTAAAAGTTCAGTGGGTTTAATTTTCTTATTTATTTATTTTTAGATCTTAACTGAAAAAAAAAATCAAGAACCATTAGCACACCTAGAACGATTACTGCTACAGAACTCAACTGAACGCCCTAAAGACACAACAGAGAATGAGCTATTACGGCAGCAGCTATCGAATTGTAAACGTGGACTCCAAATACCCAGGCTACCCGCCAGAGCACATCATAGCTGAGAAGAGGAGGGCCAGACGGCGTCTCTTGCACAAAGACGGCAACTGCAATGTGTACTTCAAGCACATTTTTGGGGAATGGGGGAGTTACATGGTGGACATTTTCACCACTCTGGTGGACACCAAATGGCGCCACATGTTTGTGATCTTTTCTTTGTCTTACATTCTCTCCTGGTTGATCTTTGGCTCCGTCTTTTGGCTGATCGCCTTTCATCATGGAGACCTGCTCAATGACCCAGACGTCACACCTTGTGTCGACAATGTTCACTCTTTCACGGGGGCGTTTTTATTCTCCCTGGAGACCCAGACCACCATAGGGTACGGTTACCGTTGTGTCACCGAGGAGTGCTCGGTGGCAGTGCTCACAGTGATCCTGCAGTCCATCTTAAGCTGCATCATCAACACCTTCATCATTGGAGCTGCCCTGGCCAAAATGGCAACTGCCCGAAAGAGAGCCCAGACCATCCGATTCAGCTATTTTGCTCTGATAGGCATGAGGGATGGGAAGCTTTGCCTCATGTGGCGCATTGGTGATTTCCGACCAAACCACGTGGTAGAAGGGACAGTGAGAGCCCAGCTTCTCCGCTATGCAGAAGACAGCGAAGGGCGGATGACAATGGCATTTAAAGACCTCAAGTTAGTCAATGACCAGATCATTCTAGTGACCCCAGTAACAATCGTTCACGAGATTGACCATGAGAGTCCCCTGTATGCCCTCGATCGCAAAGCAGTGGCCAAAGACAACTTTGAGATCTTGGTGACCTTTATCTACACTGGCGATTCTACTGGGACCTCTCACCAATCGAGGAGCTCCTATGTGCCCCGAGAAATCCTCTGGGGCCACAGGTTTAATGATGTCTTGGAGGTGAAGAGGAAGTATTACAAAGTAAATTGCTTGCAGTTTGAGGGAAGTGTGGAAGTGTATGCCCCCTTTTGCAGTGCCAAACAGCTGGACTGGAAAGACCAGCAGCTACCCAACATGGGAAAGTCATCACCTGTCCGAGAATCCTGTACCTCAGACACCAGTGTCGGAAGAAGGTCCTTTAGTGCAGTTGCCATTGTCAGCAGCTGTGAAAACCCGGAGGGGACCACCACCTCTGTCGAGGAGGAGTGTAAGGAAGCTCCTTATCGGAAAGCTCTCCTGACTCTAAATCGAGTCTCCATAGAGTCCCAGATGTAATCCCGCACATAAGCGGGGCTCCTGCTTGATCTATCTTCAGCCAATCACCTAAGGCAAGTAGTTGTAATCATGGCTTTGAAAAATGTTACAGCTGTGTTCTGGTGATGGTAGTAAGTAGAGTAGGTTAAACTCATAAAAAATAATATATACATTCCATAGCTTTATGTCATCAAAATTTATTTTTTTTTTTGCTAGCAATTTGGTTTAGAAATCTATTATGAAGACTAGAGGAGTAAGTTTCGTCTCCTCTCATTATCTCATTTACTTGTACCTTCAATTGGAGGAACAATTTTCAGTAATGGGGAATAAAGGCAAGGTGCTAAAATCAGGAAACACTGGAAGACAGGAAAACTAGAACGAGTACGTTTTTTAATCTATAGAAAATGATAACCGGAGAGTGCTTTCTTGTAAAAAGCATCCTGTCATCTAACCAAGACATATAAGCCATGCATTGAGTACCGTCATATTGAGATACATAAATGTGAAATCATTGGCCAGACAGAGTCATCGAATCTGCCTCTCACGGTGTCTCAGTATCAGCAGGCAGAGACAGGGGCTGTAAAAAAAACTGGACAGTGCACCAATTCTGGGACTTTTCCCACTGCCACTTGCCTGGGTAACTAATGAGCACTGGAGCTAACTAACCCTGTGGCAGAAGAAACACTGACATTGTCATTTAGAGCAGTATCACTCTCTCAAAGACAGTTGTGGACATCCTCAGACCCTTTGAGAGAGAACTTGGCCTCTGACCTGAAAGCCTGCAGTATGGGCTGCTATGCAAGGAATAGAAGCCCCCACTCCCTGCTCCTTGGAGCAGGTGCGGAGAGAAGGATGTATTCATTTGTGCCCAGAAACATCTTGGTCACCTTATAAGACATAAATGCCTCTAGTTTGAAATTGAAAATAAAATCTTTTGTTGAACTTGGAGCAAGCATTCATATGGATGATTTTGTGAAATATAATACAAACAAGGCAATTTTAATATATATTAAATGAAGAATCTAAATATTAGGGGACTAGTTACATTTTAGAACATGGGATAAATTTCTATACTCTGTTTCTAGGTTAATAGCTATCAAATTATGATTACTTTAGGCATAAATTCAATCACCTTTGAGGGAAGAATCAATTTCAGAATTATCAATTGAGGCATAATTAGCTACATTTGAAATTATTTGTGTGTGTGTGTGTGTGTGTGTGTGTTTTCTGTTGTTACTGCTCTGGCAATAAGTGTATGCCACAGATTTTATTTGTTTATTTTATTTAAATATACATCTCTATAGACATACACACAGTTTCTGTTTTCTTTCTGGAAAATCAATCTCTCTCTCTCTCTCTCTCTCTCTCTCTCTCTCTCTCTCTTTCTCTCTCTCTCTCTCTTTCTCTCTGTCCCCACATTTTTCTTTCTTTCTCTCTTCCCTTCCTGACTGGCTTCTCTCCTTCATTGCTTCTTTCCCCTCTTTCTACTGCCCGGAAGCAAGTTACTTTTTAAATGAACACATGAAAAATCTGTCATTCCCGTTGACTTGTGAAATAAAAAATTTGCTTAGGTCATAAGTTGCAAAACTCTCCTGGACCTTAACAATCAGAGATCTAAGTGATGTACATTTTGCACATTTTTTTTTCTGTCTTGCTTCAGGAATGCAAATTCCATTTTTTTAAAATCACACACACTCACACATGGAAAATTTGGATTTTATAGCAGCAATTATTTGACAAAATTAGAGTATTACAATCTCCAAGGTAGAAAAAGAATAATCAGGACAATAATCAGAAAGCACTCCTCACTTTTTTTTTTTAGTTTACTTTCCCCAGGTCTAGATTTCTTTCCCCATTTTGCTTCTGGATGATGTTTGCCTGGATAATATCAGATCAGGGGTATTGACATTCAGTTAAATACATTCTTTTGTGCTGTGTGCCTCTACAACCAAATGCTCAAATGGAAGAGAATGTAAAATCTGCAGTGATGTGCGAGAATTGTCTCTAATTTTCTGTGTTGATTTCTAACACACTTGGAAACTCCCCAATGTTAATAATAAAGATCTTAAAATAAAAATAATGCTAAATGAATGTGCAGATAGTTTATTCTCTGTAGTGCAAACTCTATTTGGTGATTAAAAGAATGCTGTCTTATATAATGATAACATAGGCAGTACCGTCAACCATTTTCATGGTTTTTTTTTTTTTTTTAACAGCTTGTGGACAGCTATGTCTGAAATAACAATTAGTTGCTTCTGTGAGTGTTAAAAAAAGGTTCTGTGCAAAATGCCTGTTCTGGTTTTAAATGCTCCATTGATGATAAGTAGGTTGAATATTTTTTCTGATGCCATACGTCTTCTCCCTAAAAATGAAACGGTGCATTGGAGTTAATTAGATGGAGAACAAATCGTGGTATCAGGTATTGTTCCAGGGTGTGCTCAGTCTGTGAACAATGCCCTGAGGGGGAAATAAACCCAGAGAGACAGAAGGAACTCCTATTTTCATGTGCTACCACTCCATCAAACACTGATATGCTTGAAACAGATAGGCTTAGTCTCCACCACAAAATAGTGAGGTGGACATTTTAAGTCTCATTTCTTCAAATGCCCAATTCTAAGCTTCTCCCTAACAAATTGCTAATTGGAACAACAATGTGCTCAGGTTAACAAAAAATTGCAGTACATGGGGCAGGGGAGTTATATGGCACTGTTCTGAGCTATATAATCTCAGCAGAGATCTCCCCAGGGTAGCCTTTCTGAAAGCTCTTTTTTTATAGGGGCTGAATTAGCTGACATACACCCTTACACTCTCTGTGGACCTCAGACTTGATGGCTGATGCCCTTGCCGCCATATTGTGATGAGGCAAATCAAGGATACCTCCTTCAAGGAAAAATGGGAAGACGAGAGAGACTGCACCCCTAGATCCCATATCTCCAGACTTCCTTTGCATGAGTGCAAATAGTTATGATCTCTAACAGAGTAAGTAAGCCATAGGTGCAAAGGGAATTATGAATATATGAATAAATTCCAGTAGATGAAAAAAAAATGAACCCCAATATTATGTATAACTATAATGTGCTAAAGAATGTATTTTTAAACAGATAAAAATGCTTTATCAAAAATATATAATAGCATAAACTTACTAAAATAAATTATATATTTTTACAATTAAAAAAAAAAAAAAAGAAAACAAGACAGGTAAGAGAAAAAAGCGATGTAGAGTCCAAATCCAACTGTGCATGATGTTTGATGGAGCCAATCGCTGTGGAAAGGGCATGTTTTCTGGGGAGCCGAGGAAATGCCATTATTAGTGTAAAACAAACACAAGGGACTTGGTCTGGGCCTGGAGATCCCTCTGAGTCTGGTGGCCAAGGGACCTGGTGGCAGGGCCTGCAGTGGAGATGCCCTTTTTCTTTTTCTTCCCCAGAGCAGCAATGCAGACATTCCCAGCTGCAGTGGGACTTTCACTTGGTCGGACACTCTGAGATCCTGGAGGCCTGGCAGGGGCAAGGCAAGCACCACACAGCTGGATGGGGTGGGAAGGGGCCAGAAGCAAACTGCACAGAAGACTCTGCTCATGCGGCCTCAGCAGACCCCAGAGAGACCAAGCGGCTTCCGTTTTGAGTGTTCGAGGGGAGGATCATACATACAAGGACCCTGCACCCCTACTTGTTCTTCTGACTTCCGAGTTGGGGTTTGGATAGGTATGAAGGCAGAATTAGACAGACAGTCAGTATAGATAGGTAAATTGAGTCAGATCAGATCTAGGAGGCCAATTTGAGTGAGTCCTGGAAGTTGGAGACTGTCCCCTGAAGGGATTGAAATGCCTTCAGAGCCCTTCCTCCACCCTATCAAGATAACAGCCTGGGTTCCAAACTGTTGCCCAGGAATTGCTCCTCCCTACAGAGAGTTCTAAAGTTGTTAATTAATGTGTCCTGGGCTGCTCCCTCCTCCAGGGCTGCTCCATCCTCCCAACCAGGCCCTTCTCCCCATCCATCTGCCTCTCACCTTTTGGCCATCCCATCAGCATCTCTTGGGCCTGGTCAGGACCAGGAAGGAAAGAGATAAGGAGAAGAGAGCAGGAGAACAAAGGAAGCCTAAGATATATTTAAAAAGGCACAAGGCCTTGCTTCTTGGGATACCAGGATACCAGCTATGGCCCCCTTCTCCCTCCCTGGAGAAACCTGTGTTACCCCTTTTTAAATAAACTCTGCTTCACATGCTTCACGTGCTTCTCTAATGTTATACTTCATCATGTGAAGGAGCAGAATTCATCACCGAAAACGAGGGGTATCAGGTGTATGAAAGATTCTCTCGGCCAATTTTTAAATGATTAGGCACCAAATTCCACTCAGTTTAAAATATCCTGTAAGCCACATCCATTGCAGCCATGCACACTGCTGTCACAAACCCCTTACAGGGAACATTGCCAAATCCAGTATTGTTTTGTTTTGTTTATTTTTTGTGTGTGTGTGTGGTTGTAGATGGACAGAATGACTTTATTCTATTTGCTTATTTATATGTGGTGCTAAGGCTCAAATCTAGTGCCTCACACATTGCTAGGCAAATACTCTGCCACTGAGCCCCAGCCCCAACCCAAGCCCAGTGTTTTTTAAGGTAAGTGTCACTGCTGCGTAGATACCAGGCCTCCACGCCTGGTGAAGCTCTATGAATTGCAAAGCCCTGTCTTGCCTCCACCTTAAAAATCAGTGTGGCTCCTGCTCTCTCACTGTCATTTTTAAAGGAGCAGGATGACCCATTCCATGAAGAAAATAAGACAATAAAAACTGAGCACCCCCCACAAAATGTAACTGGGGAGGCCCCAGCACAGAGTGAGCTGAAGGGACGCTCTTGGCAAATTCTGTGCCAAGATGCTCCAGGATCTGAGATCTCTGAAAACAAAAATGAGCCTCTGAGACTTAGTTTGGATAAAACTGGGGCCAGAAAGCAAGCACAGCCCTTGACAGGGCATTTTTCTAAAAAAAGACGTAATGGCAATGTGGCCTCAAGGGACACCATCTCTGGCCTGCGCTGCTCTGGAACTTTTGCTTCCGGAGGAAAAACTTTACCTTCCCAAGGGCTTCTGTCACTGCTGCTGGTTTATAAAGTGACTTAAGACGTTCCTCCTAGGACCTCTTGGTTAGGTCATGAGAGTCTTTGAAGTACAGGCTGCCTCTTGCCTCCTCCTCCTCCTCTCCTGGCTGCCTGTCCTTGGGAATGTCCTTGCCTGCAGTTTAGAATCCTTTATGCAGAATCCGAAGACTCATTTCAACTCCCCTGAAGGTGCTGATGTTCAATAGGCTCTCTCTCAGTTGCAGGGGCCCTAATAAGGAAAATAAAATAAACAATTGCCTTTTGCTCTTTGGTCTCATTGATTTATTCTATTTTATAAATATTGTAAAGTGAACGGATACTGGGTCTCCTGTCTGTCAACCCAAGAAAAAGCAGCTGGACAGAGATAAAGAGTCTTCTAAATAAATAAGGCCATTCGTGCAGGGTGATCACTCATCACTGCCCTGGATGGAAACTTCGGAGACTCCTCAGGCTGCAGAGAAAGCAGGTTAATTATTCAAAGTATTTGAGCAAACCCGGTGGATGAAAACCCAAATACTGTCCTGCTAAATTACAGAGCTAAAGAATGCTTTTTTCTCTACCGTTATCATTTACCACAGGGGCCTATAAAACAGCCTTAATCACTATCTAAGTAACTTGAACTTGAGACAGAAAGAGCCCCAAGAGGTTTAGTCACTGTGAAAACATCTTCACAGAAAGTTATCAGAAACCTTCAAATTTCCACATGAAATACTTCAAGCACATGCAATGCTCACTGTGGTCAAACGCCCTTTATGAGAATTAGAAGCACATGTCGGAGATCAATTAGTTACTGTGCTGCTGGCTGATTCTTTCTGACATTAGTTTGCCTGGGGAAGGGAGGCTGGCCACAGGGGCGGGGGGGGGGGGGGGGGGGGGGAAGACAGAGTTAGGCCCTGTCAGCAGCCAATTCCAGAACCAAAAGGTTTTTAGGACATCATCTCATTTAATCAGATCCCATTTTGCATTGGAGGAAACCTATGACTCTGGGAAGTTAATCTGCCCAAAGAGACACGGACATGGAAGGCACAGCCGAGGGAGGACACTACATCACCAGTGACCAGGGCTCTTTGCATCACCCCAGGGCACCAGCACTCCGGATGCTTCCCAAGGTTGAAATATTGTCATGTTATAATCGTTCAATGGAAAATGTGATCCCGTCAAAACCCTTTGCTGAATAGAAACCCAACATTTTCTAGGAGTGCTACTCTATTCATCAGTCATTAATTATTTAGAGAGATTGGGCCAAGAGAAAGAAATATGGAAAACGAATGGTAAGGCCATGATGAATGAGGATAGTCTTCAAAAGGCAGATGAAACAGATGGAATTAAGTAAAACAAAACAAAAAAAACCCCAGCTCAGACCTTTTCAGGGAAATGCTCATGTACAGCACAGCACACCCCTGTGTACTGGTCCACGCCTCCCAGCCTCTCACCTTGGAAGCAAGGGATGCTGAGTTCTCAGACAGGGCCAGCCTTAGGGAATAAACCAATACAATGGGCAGCAGCATTTTCCTTCCATGAAGTTCATGCTGTTCCTTCTTGAGACGGGAACAGCAGGAGAAGCCATCCAACCTGAAATAGTCGCACAGACCTGGACTGGCAACAAGTGCTTGTCTTACTACCTGTGCAACCTGGATCAACTTAGTTGGAGTCTCTGGTCCTTACTCTCCTTATTTACAGCTGTTCTTATTATATGAAGCTGCAACTAAGGGTAGGGTGCAGGCTCAAGAAACAACATTCTTAGTTTGAATACTATTATTTCAGTATTTTCTCACTCTGTAACTTTGGGCAATTAACTTTTCTATGCCTAAGTTTCCTCAGCTTTGAAATAAGAAAAATAATGGTACTCACTTCATAACTGCTATAAAAATTAAGCAAGAAAATATTTACCACACACACACACACACAAAAAACACCCTGGTACATAATGAGTGCTAATAAAAAAAAAAAAAGCTATTAGTATTATTGCCAGCTGAGAATCCTTCATCTCATTGTTTAATTTTATCATAGACCTAAATCAAAAATCAAAGCAAAGTAAAAAAGGAGTAATTATGCAATCATTCGGTAGAAGGTATACAAGTTATTCCCTATTCAAATGAACATTCTTACCAAAACACTGAAATCTTACTTCCTCTCTATTGTGTGAAGCATCAGAGGTCAGTAAAATGGGCTTTGAGAGTAAAAATTCTACGGACACACACATATCAGGCTTAGAGTGAGCCGCCAAACCAAGGAAAAAAATTAAACTGCACATAAGACAGCAGAATCTTGCACAAAGTACCAAGTGGGCATTGAATTAAAGCCACTTCCCAAAATGTTTAGCTGCTTTATATTATGGTAACGTGTTATTCTCAAACGGCTCAACATGTTCCAGTGAGTGGAAGAATCCTGGGCAAAGCAGGTTCATCATCCCAAAATGACCTTTCACAATCCACTTAAGCTGCTGCTAGTAAACCTGGAGAACCCCGCTGGCTTAGGATGTGCTGGTGGCCCCCACGGATCTGCAAACTACCCAGGAGACCTGGAGCCATACTCTCAGTACTAGAACAGAGGCGTGTGTTGAACTCATTTGGGATGAGGGAGAACAATCGTTTGGTGTTTCTTTTTTTCTCTGATGCATGACATATTTTGGTAGGAGGATCATGGTTAAATCAAACAGAAGTGGATTCAAATTCCAGGTGGGTCCTTTGCTGGCTATGTGGATGTAGACAACTTTCTGGTTGGCACTGAGACCTTTTCTTCAAGAGTATAAATGGAGCTGGGCATAGTGATGTGTGCCTATTATCTCAGTGACCCAGGAGCCTGAGGTAAAAAGATCACAAGTTCAAGGCCAGCCTCAGCAACTTAGTGAGACCCTAAGCAACTTAGCATGATGCTGTCTCAAAATAAAAGTAAAAAGGGGATGGAGATGTGGCACAGTGGTTAAGTGTCCCAGGGTGCAATCTCCAGTACAAAAACAAAAACACAAAACAAAAAAAAAACTGTAAATGGATCATTAGTAAAATTCACCTTGTGGGTCAGACACCCTGGCTCAGGCGTGTAATCCCAGTGGCTGGAAATCCTCAGGCAGGAGGATTGCAAGTTCAAAGCCAGCCTCAGCAACTTAGTGAGGCCCTAAGCAACTCAGTGAGATCCTGTCTCTAAATAAAATACAAAAAAAAAAAGGGGAGTAGGGGGAGCAGTTGGGGATGTGGCTCAGTGGTTAAGTGCTGCTGGGTTCAATTCCAGTAACAACAACAACAACAACAAAAAGTGTAAGTGGAACATTAATAGAATTTACATCATGGGTTGTCTTAATCTGTTTTCTGCTGCTCTGACAGAATACCACATACTGGGAAAGTTATAATGAAGAAATTTATTGGCTCACAATTTTGGGAACTGGGAAGTCCAAGACTGAGGGTCTGGCATCTGTCAAGGACCTCCCTGCTGTGTCATTGTACAAAAAGCAGAAGGGCAGAGAGCGTGAGATAGAACAAAAGGGGACCAGGATCACCCTTTTGGAATGAACCCGTTCCCAGCATGATGGCATTGGCTTTGATCTACTCATGGGGGAGGAGACCTCATGGCCAATCACCTCTTAAAGGTACCACCTCTTATATAGCCCCCCTCGGGGGCTATAATATGTCAATGTGATTTTTTGGAGGGAACACACATTCAAACCCTAGCATGGGCTAATTGTGAGCACCAGATCACCATGCCAATACCTACACATGCATATAAACCTGTATGCATTTGTATGGGAATCTCTAGACACATAATCATCTGGCAGATAAGAATTGCTCAATAAGGAATATTGCTTATTTTCTTCGGTATATATCAATAATAGTGCATTACAGAAAAATGTGAAAGCAAAAGCATGATTAGCTATAGGATAGCAGTGCTTCCCTAACGATCACAAAATTATTTTTTAAATACCCATGATTTCCTCTCAATGTGGTAGTGGATATCATGTTTCTAAATGTTTTCTATTCCTGCTCCCAAAACAAATTGATTTTCACCTCAGTGCTACTACCATTGAGCTGTGTGTTTAGGGAGAATTACTCAACTTCTCTGCTCTACCGTTTTTAAACAGTTATGACACATATGTTCTTTAAATTACTTCATGGATCCCTGCAGCCACAAAACATAATGATATTTCCTCATTTAAGTTCTACCCCTGATTCATTCATTCATTTTCTTTTTCCCCCTGTTTTTTATTCTTGTTTTCATTAACATATTGCTACAGTCAGATCTGAACTGTTATTATAAGATGAACTTTCCAGATTGGCACCTTTATGCTTATATTACAAATAAATGTTACAACAGAATTGAAAACAACATTGGATTCATCAAATCCCACAAAATTCATCTGTTTAAATCTTAACATCCTAAGAGGTGAGCCCCCGTGCGGTGATGAGGCCATTAGGTCCTGAGTGTAGAGATGTCATAAGTGGCATTAGCACCCTTGTAGAAGTGGCCTGTAGGGCCCCTCACCCTTTTGCCATGTGGACACAGAGACTGGCGTTGTGAACCGGAAGCTGGATCTCACAAGACACTGAATCTACCTTCATCTTGGCATGCATTTCCACCTTTAGATCACTAAAAAAAAAATAAAAATAAAAATAAAAAAAAAAAAATTCTATGGCTGACAAGTCACCTAGTTGATGATATTTTGTTACAGCATCCTGAACAAGGTGAAGATAGAGGTAACCCCTCTAAATCCACCTCATCATCCCTGCCCAAGTTGGGTTTGGTTGAAAAGCTTTGATTTCACATTATTTTCTGCATCTCTTTAAACCTTGTTTTAATGTATAGCTATGAAGTACGTGCATATTTCTTGTGAAAATACATAGACCACGGTCAATACAATAATTGTCGATTTTAGTTTTCAGATCTGATATGACTGCTCTTTTCTAAAATCAGACTTAATCAAAGGCATTTCTGTATATCAGCGACAAAAATTCTGAAACGGAAATGAGGAAAAACACCCCATTCACAATATCCTCAAAAAAAATAAGATATTTGGGAATCAACCTAACAAAAGAGGTGAAAGATTTATACAATGAAAACTACAGAACCCTAAAGAGAGAAATAGAAGATCTTAGAAGATGGAAAAATATACCCTGTTCATGGATAGGCAGAACTAACATCATCAAAATGTGGATATTACCAAAAGTTCTCTATAGGTTTAATGCAATGTCAATCAAAATCCCAATGGCATTTCTTGTAGAAATAGATAAAGCAATCATTAAATTCATATGGAAAAATAAAATACCCAGAATAGGAAAAGCAACTCTAAGCAGGAAGTGTGAATCAGGAGGCATAGCGATACCAGATTTCAAACTATACTACAGAGCAATAGTAACAAAACAGCATGGTACTGGTACCAAAACAGGCGGGTGGGCCAATAGTACAGAATAGAGGACACAGAGACTAATCCACAAAGTTACAACTATCTTATATTTGATAAAGGGGCTAAAAGCATGCAATGGAGGAAGGATAGCATCTTCAACAAATGGTGCTGGGAAAACTGGAAATCCATATGCAACAAAATGAAACTGAATCCCCTTCTCTCGCCATGCACAAAAGTTAACTCAAAATGGATCAAGGAGCTTGATATCAAATCAGAGACTCTCCGTCTGATAGAAGAAAATGTTGGCTCCGATCTACATATTGTGGGGTCGGACTCCAAATTCCTCAATAGGACACCCATAGTACAAGAGTTAATAACAAGAATCAACAAATGGGACTTACTTAAACTAAAAAGTTTTTTCTCAGCAAGAGAAACAATAAGAGAGGTAAATAGGGAGCCAGACTTATTTTTAAGTAGCAACATTTAAGGGATTTAAAAACAATACAAGGTCTGATTTATTTTGTTTTGTTTTGTTTTCCCCCATTAACTTAACTTAGGTTCTTATTTTCCTCCACTGCTAAGGTATAATATTTGGAGGAATATTTTGTAAGAAGGAAATCTGGCTTTTACACTTGCAATGGAAGGAAGCCAGCAGTTGCATGAACAACGTAGTAACTGAGACAGACCACCAGAATTCGGATGAAGACAGCATAGTATATATCACATGAGCCAGGAAAGGCCCTCAAACCTGCTAAATTCTGTGAAGCACCAGACTTTTCATTTATGAAAACTGGATGGGGGGGGAACTCATCTGAGGGTGTTATTAACCATGTTTGTTGTTATTATTAAGAAGTAACTTATTCTGTGACAAAATAACGACATACAATTATACCTGCCATTCTGCATTTCATTTCCACTTGGGAAAGAAGCTTTGTTCTTCTGCACCTTCTCAATGAGCATAAGTAACTACCAGTGTAGCACTTAGACTAGCAAGCATCAGTGGCCTCCTGATCTCTGTAGCATGAGGAAATAATAGTCTGCTCCCAATGCAAGACAATAATAAAATAAATGGAGAGCACTTGGAACACTCTGGGTATACTTTTCAATATGGTATCTGGCATGAATCCAGAGAAATAGTAATTTTCAAATAGGAAATCCACACTGTTACTATAAGGTGACTTTTCCAGAATGGCTCTTTCGTTCTTATAATGATACAAATAATTGACACAATAGTCACAGAATGACAACTGAATTGAGAACAACACTGGATTCATCAAACAATACGAAATTTTGTTTGTCCTTCTCAAGAAATGTACATTACTGTACAATTTATCAGTCATTGTTTTAAAAACTTTGGACAATTAAAAACATTAAAAAGAAAGGTCTGCAGGCCTGCTCATCCTCTTGGGGATTAGGGATCGGAAGAATGCAGAACATTAGTGATTTTGCAAAAGGAAGAAGACCAAAAAAATAAATAAAAGCACTTTATCTTTACGCCAAAGGCTAGGATGCTATTTTAATGTTGGCCTTTTGAAATACCATTATCATCATAACAGCATTAATAATGATTATGGAAATGCCTGCAGTAATTGCATTTCTATTAGGAAGTTGAACATTTTGTTCCTCATTGTGCCACCTTGTGGTCACAAGAGAACACAGTTTTTGTTTTTTTTTTTTCCCCCATGAACTGAATCTGTTAGGTTCTTATTTTCCTTCACTGCTATGGGATAATATTTGGAAGAATAGTTTGGAAAGAATGTTTCCAACAATACCTATAAACAAAATATAATGGGCACCATTCAACTCAGAAAATAGCATACACTGAAAAGAAGCAAATGGTCTAAATGTATTGTATTAGATTTTCCGTCTGCTACCTCAACATACATTATATATTTAGAAAATGAAATGGGAGTTTATTTAGGCTGTCATTGTGGATCTACAAATATAGACATGGAAGTCTGGATAGGATCCACTAAGGATCTAATAAATAATTCAGCAATCTATTTATTGCAAGAGAAAGCAGCCAGAATTTAGGTTTCAATTACTGATCTCACATTAGAATAAGCTTGTAAATGTGTACCTGGAAATCGCTTAATAAACACAATTTTAATAACACCAGTAAAGATTTGCTTTTTAAATGTGTAGAGTCTACTCTCATACATTTTGGGCTTTTCAAAGAGTTATGGTATTTGTTAAAAGGATTTCTCTGTTTTCTAAATTCCACTTTTGTCAGTATCCAGATGTGAAGAAGAGAGAAAGATAGGATTGGCCACCTTCCCACACAGTCCTGTCTGCTAAGGACTAAACAGTATATTTTGTAACAAATTCAGAAATTCACTGGCCACCATCTTTTACCATCAGAATAAGACGGTGCTTGTTTGATCAGGAGACACACACACACTATTTGTTATTATATGTAAGTATATATAAAGTATATATGTAAATTACATATTTACATATATACTTTATATATATAAATGTGAGAAAATAATGAAATCTAGCGATGTTGATGTTCTCATTTTAAGAAGTGTGTGTGTGTGTGTGTAAGATAACATGGAGGGAGAGAGAATCCACAAGAGGCTCAATGTGCTGCCACAGGTGTACTTCCACATAGGAAATGATTTGAGGCTTCTCCATCCATTCTCATTCTGCTCTCCATTTCTGTTTCTTTGATTTTATACCTAACATTTTCCCCAATATCTTCTTTCGGTACCTCTTCTATGTCTTATTCTCACTCTAAATTTTGATCTGTTTTTTTTTTTCCCTCTCTCGGTTTCTGTCTCTTTGGGTCTTTTTTCACTCTCTTATTTAATTCAGGCTAAAAATCTAGGAGTTGCATGGATCTAGATTTGAATCTCATCTGCTGGTTACTCGACATAGCCTCAGGTAAACGCCTCAAACACATAAGCCTCGGTTTTCTTATAAGCTAAATGGGGTTAAATGCCTTCCTCCTGCATTTGACAACTAAATGGCACATTGCAACCGAAAGCACATTAGAAAACACAAAACGTGGATAGAGTATATGGCCAATATATGTAGCCTGTATTTATTTTGTTATGTGAGAAAAATGTATATTTTGAACATTTCAATCCCTATCCTCATTAAGTGTTCTAATACTGCCTTGTTTCCTGGCGAAAGGTTGCTGTAAATTGAAGACCTGCCTTGTGGAAGTGTAAACCAGACTCGCTCATGTACCTCTTCTAAACACTTTATCAGTGAAACATGCAGAACAAGAAACTACCATGGCTATAGCCACACATTATAAGTAGCAGAATCAAGGTCATCCACCTCTCCAATTTTTGTACAGAGCTCCTTGTAATGAACAATGATTGTCCTTCTAATTCATGGTTTTTAGAATTTTGTCTACCTGCCTTCTTTCTTCCTTCCTTCCTTCCTTCCTTCCTTCCTTCCTTCCTTCCTTCCTTCCTTCCTTCCTTCCTTCCTTCCTTCTTCTCTCCCTCCCTAAGTTCCTTCCTCCTTTCTTTCTTCTTCTTTCTTTCTTTCTTCCTCTCTTTCCTCTTTCTGTCCAAGCTTAGAATCAAGGCAGCCAGTGAGATATCAGCTATCAGTCACCAGTACCCGTTTTTATAAAAAATTAACTTGTGCCATCACATGTTGAGCGTCTAAATTCTTTCAGAGACTGAGCATCTGCCCTGATTTAGGTCATTCATAGACATTGTAAAGGCAATAATGAGATGAAGAGAGAAATACCTCATGGAACTTAACGTGGGAGAGATAGGATGGAAAAACATATATAATCGAGTGTCAGATACTGTAAAGGGATATGAAAAAAAAAGAAAGTTGTGCATGTGTAGAGTGACAGACAGACACCTGAAATATGAGTCAACCATATTGACTTAAGAAAACTTAAGAAACAGAAACTGCTTGTGACCTGAAGCAGAATTTTATAATATGGTGGTGGTGTGGTGAGAGGGACAAAAATTCCGATTGGGCCAGGATGTGTTTCAGATACTATGTTCTACTTCCAGTTCCTCCATCTGCAAGTTGTATGTGAACTTGGAGTTGTGGGAGAAGGTCAGACTTTGTATTAGTCAGCTTCCATCATTGTGACAAAATACCTGAGAAAATCAACCTAGAAGAGTTAAGATTGATTTTGACTCACAATTTCAGAGGTTTCAGTCACTTGGCTCTGTTATTCTGGGCCTGTGGTAAGGCAGAACATCACTGAAGGACACATGTGATGGAGCAGGCTGCTTACCTCATGGCATCCAGGAAACAAGAGAAGGTAGTGGGGAGAGCCAAGGATAAGTGGTTCTGAGGTTCTGTTCCCTTCCTCTAGGTCCTACTTCTCCAGTTTCCCCCACCTCCCATTAGTCCATCTACTGAAGAGGTTCGAATCCACAGGAGCCAATCGTTTTCCCAAATCCCTGTCTCTGACTTTATCTGCATTGAGGACCAAAGCTGTAAACTGGGGTAAGTATGTGTTTGCAGATATAGACCTGGACGAGATCTCTGAGGAGTTGAATGGACACGGGGAATCCTGGTACCCCAGGACCACGAGGAAGCTAGGAGACTGCAGCATTGTGCAGCTGAACCATGAGGAGCTGGGTAAGCAAGAGAGGAGCAACCCCAAGGTATGAACAAGCCAGAGCCCAGCGCAGAAGGTGGTGTGATGGGCGGAGGAGGAGCCGTCCGTGGTAGCACTGAGCTCCAAAGACTTGGGAAAGAGCACCCGGGGTGGAAGCCTGCTGGAAGGAGCTCTATGGAGAACAGGAGCTGGGAAGAGAGTCCACGTGTGAGAAGTTCTGAGGCTGAGCAGGGAAGATACATGAAGCCACAGCTGGAGGGAAATCTAAGGTTAAAAAGAAGCTTTTCTTTTTTCTTTCTTTGTGTTCTTCTTCCTTTGGTTAGTGGGAGGGAACTCAGTATGTTTGTGAACAGATGGGAATGATCCCTCTGTAAGGAAAAAATAGATAATGTAGGAGAGAGAGGATAATTAAAGCATCGGAGCCTCGAACACATGAGAAGGGACGGCATTCAGTCCAAGCAGGGGGAGCCGTGGTGGCATGTCATCTCAGCTACAACAAACAGGACAGTACTGGCAGACAGAGGTGGGACGTCCTTCCTGTCACAGGAGAGGGGACTGGAGTTTGAGCTGATCCCCCATCCCAATTCCAGTTCCTCAGTGTATTGAGAAGTCGGGGTAACAGATGAGGATGGAGGCTATTATCGGAGGTTTGAGTGGAGGCAGAAAAGTTCGAATTCTCAGCCCAGAGACTAGGGAAATACAGCAGGATAGAATAAGCGAGGGTTGCCAGGCAGTCCCAAAGTCCCTCCGAGGCTTGGATCACGCTTTTAAAGTAACACCAGCCACCGCAGCTGTGTTTTTCTTTATCGCCAACATTTGTTATAAAGGTTGGTTTCCAAGAACTGATCAGTTTGGGGGAAAAGAATCCAGCTATTCAAATGAACATGTTTCATTTTTATGAACAGTACACACATTTATATTTCAATAAGAGATAACTGATCCGCTAGTGAAATGTTAATCCAGGGAATTCAGAAACTAGTAGCTAGGTGATCATGTGGCTCAAAGAGAATATCAAACAACCCAAGGATCTCAAGGAGCAGGGAGCTCTGACTGCCACAAGCCTTCGCTGCGCCTCTTCTTGTACATGGTTGTATATTACAACCATCCGCTACAGGGAAACGTGGAGAAGCGTGTTGGGATTCTGTCAAAAAGACCTATCCAAGCTCATGGCTCTGTATACAATTTCATGAGCTCTTCTGTGGATCATACTAAAGCATAATAAAACGGATTAAATGCCAAGTACATGAGATTGAGAACCATGAGTCTGTTTAAACTAGAATTGTTCAGAACGGCAGCCACCTGTCTACCGTAGCTGGACGCTGGAGCTGAAGGGCAGCCAACTGACCAATGAAGTTGTCAATCAAATATTTGCTTGTCTTCATGACAATTTGACTTACTGGTTTCCCATCCATGGATTCGATTAATTCTTTTCTTACACATTTGTGTGTAATGTCAAAACTGGTTCTGATGGTTAAAGCCAGTCCCACCCCTACTTGCAAATCTTCTGTTGCTGTCAATTCCTAGCAGTGGACCCTTTGCTGTATCCACTTTGGGAGGGCAGGAGACAGCAAATCTTAATGGATTTGGGATATGTGTGCGTATGTGTGTGTGTATATATGTATATATATATATATATGCACACACACATACGCACACATATCTATCCCTTTAGGAAGCATCATTTTAAAATTTTGATATTTAAATCTACTTTTTGTAATTTAAATTTCACCACTACAGAGCACACGGTAAGTAGTGTTGAACTATATTAGGGCTATTTGTAATCAATCTACCAGGACGTACAGACTAAAGCAAAGTACACTAAAAAGAGGGAACAATGGGTTCCAGTCTGATAATGGTCTTTTCTCTTTTGGAGGAGGGGGCAGGCTGGGGATCAAACCCAGAGCCTTGTGCACATGAGGCAAGCACTCTACCAACTGAGCTATATCCCTAGCCCCTGATAATGGACTTTTAATTGAGTAAATAAAGTCTTTGTATAGATGCATTTAGGTATATATTAGGAATTACATTGCAGCTACTATACCGACAATGAATAATGCTAAATATTTTTAAAAGTATTGAAGAATGAGCTTGCATAATATAAATAAATCTCAAATTCAGAATATTTTTGTGGTTGGTTGTCATAAATTCATCTGAGGGATGAGTTTATGTTTAGTCTACAGTAGAGTTGCTGTTTCTCAGATAGCTACAATAAGTCACTGATTTTTGTTGACTATCATACAAATAAGAGAAGCTCACAAAAACTTTTAGAATACCCTTATTTACAAATATTACATAGGAAACACCCTTAACACTGAACTTCTTGGTTGTTCCTGATTATTTAAACTGATTGCTTCCAGTCAATTTAGCTTTTCCGGGAGCCTGTATGAGGGAAATCCATGTTCCTATTAAGAACATTGTATGGAAAGACAGAGAAAATGGTTTTTCCATATTCATGTGTATTTATGGGCTATGAAGAGTGTAAAGGGTGGTTTTTAGGGGTCCTTAGTTCAGCATACTCTGTACTGAAAACTACAGTGATGTTGACAATGATGATGATGATGATGATGATGATGATGATGATGATGATAACGATGACAGTATGAACAGTAACATTTTTGGATCAAACTTGAGAGATCACATGAAAGTTAAGCATGTGAACAAACAGAAGACTATAGTGATGTCCTATGGAATGTCAGGACTGAAACTCTCAGGTCATAGAGAACTAAGAAAATAACAATAAACACTGTTTCTATCATAATCATTTAAATTATATGACTCTCAGAGGACATAGTTATATGTAAGTTCTAAAGTTGATTTTAATAATTGTATTTCTAGTAGGTCAAATCTTTTTTTCTTTCATATTGGGGATTGAACCCAGGGCACTCAACTGAGCCACATCCCCAGGCCCTTTTAATTTTTTTTAAATTTTTTTATTGTGAGATAGGGCCTTACTAATTTGTTTAGAGCCTCACTAAGTTGATGAGGCTGGCTTTGAACTTGGGATCACCCTGCCCCTCAGCCTCCTGAGATGCTGGGATTGTAGGTGTGCACCTATGGGTGTGCACCATGCCAGCCTAGGTCAAGTTTTTAAGAGGACCAAATCACCGTTGGGAAAGTTTCTGCCATTTCAGTTGTGCCAGAGAGATCACAGAACGTGTCACTGGAGGGAACCTCAAGGAGGAACTCGCCCAATTCTTCTTCCTGTGTTTGTAGAATAAAAAGGGTACAAGAAATGAATGAATTTGTGCATGAATGTTTATGTGTATTTAACCTTAAAAATGACTAAATCCCCTTTTTAATGCAATTTAATCCTATAAGTATAAAGGATTTAGGGATATCCCATTCTGTTTGAGTGAACTAGCATCCTGTTTACATTTTATGAGAATAGCTTTTGAAACTCAAGATTCTTCCAAAATTAATTGACTAGTTTTGTTTCCTCTTACTGTCTTATGAACTTTCCACCTAAAATTTCTCATGACATGCATTATTTTATTATTTTTCAAAATCCCATCCACCTTCATTTTGATTTTTCCCTCTTATGTTTGTCTCCTAGAAGCAATTCTGAATTTATGACCCACACACATCATGTGACTTGAATGACTAGTTGTTCTCCATGGAAACACAGTCATCATGTGACTATCAGAGAAAAATCCAAAAATTAACATTAGGTAACCAACGATCTCATTGAAAAATCAGTATTTCCCCAATATTTTGAGGGTATGTCTGTAGGTTTAGTATTTCATGCTCTTAACAATGGCAAACATACTGGAGGAATTAATGAAGGGATGCACTTTCATTTCTCTTGCTCTTAAAGAAAACAGTCACCGCAGCAGAAATCCAAAACTATTACTTATTTGAGTTTTTGATATTTAAAAAAATTGACAACTTGACCCTTATTACATGAGATTCAAGGCAACTTACAGGGAGATAGAATGAGACTCAGGGAAAAGAGAACCAAACTCCTATCAATTCTAGAAATTTCCAGTCTTTGGCTATGTTCCACTCAAGTTCTACAGGCAGTTAGCCAGCATTTGCCTTCTCTGGGGTATGGTGGCAAAAGGTACATGTGAATGATGCTGAAAAATGTGGCTGCTATGCTTTCTTTTTCCTTATTAAATCCAGGGAGGGAATTTCCTTGAGCCTCTCCCTTCAGTGAATTCATATTGATCTAGAACTGTGTCTGCATTCACTCAATTAATAAAGAACAAAACACCATATAAATATTTTAGTTGTGTTTCTAGAAGGATAAAAGATATTTTTTTCTGCAATTAAGTAGAGAAATATGATCAGAGCAACATCCATATTTATGTGTACAGGGAGAGCTTTCATCCGGTGGTTTTGTAGCCCCTCAGTGAACAAAAGATCGAAATTGCATCACCACATTGATCAAGAAGACAAACTTAGGCATCATAAAAAGGAAAAGGGAGTGGTGTCTGCTGTTAACTTTTTTTTTCTTTCTTTTTTGGTGCTAGGGATTGAACCAGGGCTGCTTGACCACTGAGCCACACCCTCTGTCCTTTCATATTTTTGATTTCGAGGCAGGCTCTCACTGAGTTGCTTGGGGCCTCACTAAGTTGCTGAGACTGGCTTTGAACATGTGATCCCCCTACCTCAGCCTCTGGAGTTGCTGGGATTACAGGCATACACTATCACATCCATGCTCTTAAAATGGGTTTTTAAGGGTTCTTTATTATAAAATTAGGTCATTCTTTATATATGAATGTACACACGTGTGTGTGTGTACGTGTGTATGCATGTGTGTATGGAAATATATTGTTATAGCAGAGATCTAGGGGCTCAACCCACCCAAAATGCCATGGTATTACCATCAAGCCCTGGAATACTATTTCTATTAAAGGCAACTCCAACTAATCCTAATATATAGATAGATGTGTCATATATACATACATACACACACATTCTTAAGAACAATAGTTAATTATCATTAATGAGATCAAATTCAAGATGTATCGAGCTAAACAACACAAAGTTAGACACTTGCCTTCAAACTGCACAGACTCTCACATTTCTCTCCAACAGCAAGCTCAATACAGTCAAGGTGTAGATTTATGAGAATCTAGAAACTGACATGGCTACAGAAAGTAGGCCAAAACATAATCTCCATGGAATCAGTGTTCACATTCATTAACTTTTTATCACTGTTATGAATAATAACTGTTCTATTTTATGAACCCACTTGGAAGCCTCTTAATTTTAACATGTAAGAGTATTTGATCAAAATGTTTCAACTATAATGAGTTTGAAAACAGTTCTTGTTTGAATACTTATTTTATAATCATTATATTGCTCATCCTAAAATACATCTATGAGAATTTTATCTCTGCTTCAATGAAAAAGGTATCAACAGATAAATTATTCAGTTGAGTTTCCTCAGCTTCCAAGATCAGCATGAGGAATAGCTTTCTTGCCCTTTTTACTGGGTGTAACTTGATGCTCCAAAGATTCACCGTAGGGTAGCAGCTAACAGATTATTTTTCTATCAAAAACCAGGTAGAAAATATTCTAGACTATATCTGAGCCACACGGAGTCTCTGACTCCCTCTCTCAACTCTGCCATGGTAGCCTGAAATCAGTCAGAGGCAATATGTAAACAAATGATCATGACCATATGGGCCAGTAAAACTTTATGAACACAGAAATGGAAATTTCATGAAATTTTCAAATGTCACAAAATAGTATGCATCCTTTGATTTTTCTACTAACTTAGAAATATGAAAAATTCTTAGCTCCTTGACTTAGCATGGTCTGCAAGCACAATTTGGCTTGGGGCATAGCTGCAGACCTTTATTCTAGGATCATGAAAAGTGGGGTGTCCCAGATCTAAATCTCAGCAAAACCCAGGCTTTCACTTTCTATGAGTCTAGTCATATAAGGATATTCTGCTGTACAACATACCTTTGTGCTGGGTCATTTTCCTGACAAAGATTCTCGTCCATCAATAAGGCTCAACCCTATATAATTTTTCATGAGCAAAAAGAAAGGGGTGAACTCAGTTCACACATATAATTGTATTTTTGAAGAATAAATTTTTAAAAGATAAAATTCTCCCTATGATGTTCTTTTTCTCAATGTTTCTTTCTTCTTTTTCTCTTTTTTTTTTTTGGGGGGGGGAATGGGGAGGTTGCTACCTTTTTTGTTTTAATTCAGTTCTCTATCAACACTTCTAATATAATTAAGACAGCTGTTATTCTAGATATCTGAGCCCCCATTATTAGGAAGAATCCTGGAATTCTCCCTAAAGGAGTTTATGTGCAGACTGGAGGGAGAAGATGGGCGGGGGGTGGGGGGGAGAACAGTGTGCCATTGCAGGGGGATTGCCACGCTGGCATATTGAGGGCTTTACAAGCAGATTCAAGATCATCCAGATGCATTGAGGACAAAAGGTACAAGTGCAAACAACTGCTGGCCTCTGTGTGAAGCAGAAGCTCCTGCTCTCTAGCTCAGGATGAATTCCTGGAGAAGAAAAGGGACTGAGACTAGAGGGAAGGAATTGTCTTTTAAGGGATCTCAGTAGAAGAGAAAGAAAAGCTTCAGGCCACCTCTGCCCACTTCCTGCTGGCCTCATGGAATCCTCTACTGGGGGCTCAGCTTATAACTAGCTTGGTCACATAGGACCTGACACTGTCCCTGACTGTCCCTGAGGCACCAGGACCAGGAGGATCAAGGTATCTGCTTCACTTTGTGTGCATTTGGTCTCACCCACAAAGGAAAACAAATACATGTCCTCTATCTGATTCCAACTTCTTTTCACTTGTTTCGGCAATCTTTTTCCTGTATTTTGTAGGGAAAAAAAATTTAAAAAAAAAATGAGAGTGCACTGGGCTTGATGCAAGAAATAGTCTTGGGTCAGATTTTTGTTTTGTTGTTCTGTTTTTTTTTTTTAACTGAAGCTGCTGCAGTATCTTTTATCTGCCCATCATTCTTTCTGGAGCCCAGATCCCTGGTTTCTCAAGCCATCCTCTCCTTCCTGGCCAGTTAAGATGTGGGCAAACTTGAACAATTCTAAAACTTATCTGCCAAATTCAAACCATCACGAACCGGGTCTCACAAACCCGCTCCCTTGAGCCCAACAGTGTGATGATATTCCGATAATGGTAGGAACCTTTGGATTCTTTTGAGAAAGAGCTCAGTGGTGAGGGCTTGTCTTTGCCTCCAGACTCTTTTTAACCAGAATGTTGCTGAGATCATCTGAACTGGGGGAAAACATGTCCACTTGGGAGGTTTCTGGACCAGAAGCATGAGTTCTGGAGGTTGTCATTGTTGTTGTTCCTTGCACGGAAGAGAATAAAAGTGTAATCACACTAGGTCATGTGTAAATTTATGCTGTTTTTACTGGCTCTTAACCCTTTTCCTTCCAGGAATTGTCCAGTTCCGCTGCAGTCATGTGTCAGCCCTTGAGTACGTTCTCACCAAGGGCGACTGACGGTAAGGCACCTTGGTCCACCAACAGAATAGCAATTGGGTCATGCAACTGATTCCCTGGAAATTACATAAGAGAAACAAATGCCCTGGTATTTGCAGAAAGGAAATTAGAAAACTTTCATCCAACAGGAATTCATAGACTCTCTGAGACTCTCCTGTGAGAAAAATGTTTCCTGTTCTGAGGGGTCTCCCATGGAGTGAGGGACGAAACCTTTTGTAGGACAGATCTCTGGTTACCATTACCAGGTTGCGTGAAATGGGCTGCAAGTCATTCTACCTTCTGATGGAGACTTGGAAGGGGTTTAGGAGACAGCAGAAAGCACAGAGCATCCATCCATCCATGTGTAGAGTGTTTGCTTTTTCTTTCTTTCTTCTTCTTCTTTTTTTTTTTTTTTTTTTTGGTTTCATGGCATGGCCTGAAGGTCAACTTTAAGAATCGCATTCCATTATGGAGAAATAATTCCAAAATTTTGTTGTTGTTTTTTATTTCTTTTTTTTTTTTTTTTCTGGTGAGACTGTCTCAACCTGTGGGTTATGACTGGCTTTTACGGAATCAAGCATTTCAGGTGCTTTTCTGGCATGTGGCTTTGATAGGTGATGTTTCTGAATGAAGCATGTGGAGCTGTAACCACACAGGTCTTGAGCTGCATTTTCATGGATGAATCAAGTGCTAAGTTATGGTAGTGAAATAAATGAGAGGACTGGGCTTGGATCAGCAGCTCTGTGGCGGTCCTAATCCCCTTCTTGAAGGACTTGAAATAATATGGACCTGGGAGAGGATGAATGAGCAAAAGCAAATCATGAATGAATGAGGGAAAAAGATAAAAACAGTATAGAAGGCAGTAAACTAATTCCTGTGCTTAATTCACTCAGAGAAGAGCACTGATTCATTTTGAGCCTAGGATTAAGGGAACTTGCATACATTTCCATTGTACTGTCTGGATTCAAAACTGTGCAAACTGCATTAATGACTAAATCTTGTTGTGTTAAGTCACGCTGTGACCAGGTAGATATTCAGATCACTTCTGGAAGAAAATAAAAGGAGCATTTTTATTGTCTTCTACTCTAAAAAAGGGCTACTTAAGTTATCTGTCCTTTTCTCGTGTTTTACTGTATTGCAGAAGCTGTTGAGCCTCTTGAGCCTCAGAGTCTCATAGAAGATTCTTCTTTCCAAAAATTCTGAGAGTTGCCAGTATCTATTTTGATTTTTTTTTTCATTTTTTAATGCATAAGGAATGTGCGTGCAAAGGGTGAGTAGAAGGTTTTTTAAATTGCAAATTGTGAAATGTATCTGGTCTCTGAGCATCATAAAATCAGAATCATGAAAACAAATTACTGAGAGGGAATCTTAGAGCTGACTGCAGCTCCTCTGTCAGAGTGTATAAATGCAAATGAAAATCTATCCTCATCCCCCTCTTATAAGAGGTTTTTAAATGTGTCACTACTGGGTCAACAGATAAAATGTGTGTATGCGTGTTTCTATATATTTTGAAATTGCTTTCTGTCAACTTTCACATAGTCTTTTATAAAATTAATATACAATAAGAGCAAAGGTTTTGGGGTTTGATCTTTGCCCAAGTGGGAAATATAACATTATTTTTCGGGATTTGCGAGCACTATCGCCTGTGTTAACATGTAAACAGGTTCAATCTCAGTAAATGTGAAAGGTAGCTCTCCTTACCGATTATTTCCCCCAAGTTGACTTAACAGTTACAGTATGAGTTTTTGTGTATTTCAGTTTACACACAGGGAAATGGCAATCAGATTGCAAAGAAGGCATTATTTATAGTGCAGTTCCTGTCTTGCTAATACTCGGTGAGTCAGTTATGCAAACCATACAAAAGATCAGACTTTGGTAAAAGTACAGATTTTGAAATGAGATCTTTACTGATAAAAAGATCAGAAGCTAAAACACTAGCCAAAGAATTTGTTTTTGTTTAAATTCAGTTTACTGCTAATCCTAGACACAATTTCAAAAAACACTTATTGATAGTGAAAATCAATTTGAATTTTATTAACCCTTAAAATGGACTGGATGTAGTTCAAATTCAAGAGCCAAAGAAGAATTATCCAGATTTGATCCTAGTAAGTACATTAAAATATTTAACAAAACACTTATAAAATGAGAATGCTGTAACTTGCGTTCTCTTTAAAATCATGCTTTTATTAACATTTATATGTCAGTAGTCATCACAAATGGTATTGGTGATAGTTGGGCAGAGCATTTTATTTTTGCCAGTTGTAATACCAGTTTATTTGTACGTAACTTGTGCAAGAAGACTTTTAATATTAGAACAAAAATTCATCAAGACTGAAATTAAACATCAGTTGAGGATATGCATCTGCAAAAGGGAAACCAGTCAACGATAGGGGAAAAGTTCAAACCAACTCAGATACCAATCAAATTTATTTTTATAATGGAAGAAGCTTCCCCATGGGGAAGCAGGAAAATTGAACCAAACGTTTAGAGCCGGGAACTAGAGGAGGAGCAGAAAGTCAAACTTTATATATTTTAGAGTCAAGGAAGAAAAAAAAAATATGGGGAATTAGTAAACGTCTCTGAAAACCATAGAGGCTTATTGTGTGTTTCCAGACATGTCTGAGCAGAATGTTATGAGAAATTATATTCTACAGAGAGCAAAGGAAGAAATACTGGATTTTGGATGGGTAGGCTTAGAAGCCGTATCTATAGCCTCCACTGGCAGGAGGAGATTTATTAGAAAGTGTAATTTCTATGTCTCTTTCTTATCACGTTAAGAAACAAAGCAGAAGGAAAGATAACATGGCAGGCTGTAGCCAGACGTGAAGGATGAAGAAATGCCAGACTGAGGGCTGCTCCAACTGGCTGGCTTCCATTTCCTACTCTTCTCCCAAGTTAGCTGTGGATCCCTCCTCTCTGCATAAAGAAAGAAGTGTCAACTCATCATCCTTGTCCTGAGTCTAAAATTGGACCAAGATTTAATGGTCCATCCTAATATCTCTTTAAGAAACTCCCAAGTTTATTCGAATCCTGACCAACTAGGGGGGAAAAAATGCTTTCCTCTGTTTGACACCAGCCTGCACTTAGAGGTACCCCTGGATTATGTTCCTCAACTCCTCAGGCTCCTCTTCATTTATGATGAGTCAGGCACTGCAAGAGAGTTCTGTTACTTAAAGGTTTATTGTAGAAATGGCTTATTCCACCACCAACTAACTTGTTAACCTTGCCATTTTTATCATCATTAATAGCAACAGCAGGGGCAGCTAGAGTATATATAACTGCCACTATTTGGGTGATCACTGTGTCTCAGGAATTTTACATATATGATTTCTAATCCCTGGAACAATCTTTCACAGTTAGTAAGGGGCAGATGGAGGTTGCAGACACATTCCATGGCCACTCAAACCTCAACCCCTCCCCATCGAGAAATGCCACTTCCAACATCAAAGTTATATAATTAAGAACATCCTTGAAATTCAATATTTCGGTATTTGATGTGAAAGAACTGCAGCAAGAAAAAAAAAATTAAGAGTTCATAAACTTTGACCTAGTAATTCTACACCTAGAATTCTAAGATATTAGTAAAGATGAAGAAAATCATTATTCTACATAAAAATAAATTTAAAGATACAAGGATTATCATTCACATATATTACAGACATAAAATATGGTGATCATTCAAATATGTGCTTTCAAATTATTTTAATTGCGTCAAATACTTAGATAAATATAAAAAATATGACATTCATCAAAAAGTGTGATACAGTTGACTTTAAAATTGTAAAATAAAAATGACTTAAAATCGAAATATAGGGAAAAGGGGAATATGTATTACAAAGCATTTATTTATAATAGTTTTCTCCTAATAATAGGGTGTAGATTCATTTTATTTTCTATATTCTTCTACATCCTTCTACATTTTATAATGCTTTTAAAATCTTTTACATTTTTCACAACGAGCATGCATTGTTTTGACAATAAACAAAGACTTAAAATACATTAAGAAATAAAATTAAAAAGCTATATACTGTCAAGGCCCACATCCCCAAACCCAGGCATTTAGGTTACATACTCTTTTTTCCCAAAGTATCCTTTCAGCATTGTTGATATCACTCAAAAAATGTTTCTTCATAGATTGTGCCATATTTCTTAAATATCTGCAAAAGCGCCCAGCCTTTCCTGTCTGAAGTCTTTTTCTTTGTTGTTGGTTTTAGATAAAGTCAAGTTGCATGACTCTTGTGGTCTTCTGAGGAGGTATTAGTAAAGCAGGGAGACATTCTTCTAGGTGCTTGAGATACTAAGTTACCAATTGTAGCACATCTTACTGGGGGTATCTCCCACTGGGCTAGGGAGGGCACTATGGATGCCAGAGGCAGGCTTACTTCCCCAGTGGCTACTGAAGGTGCTCCTGTCTCCTTTAGAAACACTGATTTCCAAAGACTATTTCCTTGGGTCTGCTCCCTTCCCCTTCTTTTGCATTATTTTCTTTTGTAAAAGTTTCATGCAATGTATTACCATAGCTTTAGCATGTCCTGCAAAGAACAAGAACAATGCCTGCTTCCTTCCGGGAAAGCCTTCAGTATGTGCTGGCTTATTGTTGGCCTTCTTATTAATATTTCATCACTATTATTAAATGATAAGACTGCTGAGCCACAGTATTAAGGCTCATCTTCCCCCTGTGGTAGTGATGAGTGTGCATAATGATTGGCATTTGGCTCCTTTCCTGACCAATGAATGACCTATGCTTATGTCAGGACTACCTTGCCTAAAGAGCTGTCATCCCTGGCAAGAGATGATGAACTGAGTCTGTAGGGCTCATGACCTTTGAGAGAACTAACCCCCCCTCCCACAGATAACAAAGATGAAACAATCATTGTAATCATTGTGTTAAGAACACTAATGTAAGGGCTGGCCCTGAGATGAAAATGATATTTTCAGAGTATAATTGTCTCACCCACATGAGATTAATGAAGACTTCCAGAGCATGACAGAAGAGGTAATTTACTAAATAGTTACCTGCCTGCTCTAGAAGTGTGAGTTCCTTAAAAAAGCAGTCCCACTGACTGCTTTTGATTTTTACCAGATTTGATGGAAAATAAAGATCATGATAATAAATGGACACAGGAAGCACTGAAATATCACTGAATGAATAATATGAGGTTTTGTTCACACACACACATATGTATATATGTGTATATAAACAGTTGCAAACACACAGGTACTTCCTTACCTAAAGCTCTTCTTCAACTATTCATAACACAGCAAATACAAGCACTAAGGGAAGTAAGTACTATGCAAATCTAAAATAGATGCCATAAATTCATATCCCGAAGCTCTTTTATCCAAAAAGAAAACTGACCAAGAGAAGATGACTTCAAATCCAGCATCTGTTCATACTATTTCAAAATTACATCTTTAGATGTGTTAGATCGTATTTGGTTTTATTTTACATATATTTTTAACAACCGTAGTTACATAATTTGTCAGCCCAGTGCAGATTAGAATCAACACATTAGACAGAGCACAGTGACAGGCTGACAGATTCAAAGCACACTGTCAGAAGGAGAAATGTGAAGACTCATACTAACGGAGAAGGAAGAACACGCAGAAAGGCTTAATTAAGTTTGGTCTAGAGTCATTTAACGGAGAGGAAATGGCTCTTCTATACACTGATAGGTCCACCATATTGCAGGTAAAAATGAAATTGCTATGTTTACTATATTCATACTGAGTCATTATTCAAATCAAATTATACTCAAAAATATTTGTTCATTTCATTATTCAGTTGACATTTATGGAGACTGACTGATGTCCCTGGCCAAGTGCAAGGCAACAAGGACTTATAAATAAAAAAGACATTGCATTAGATTTTGCAAAGTCTGCAATAGGTAAGTAGAAACAAACATTTTAAAAAAAGAACAAATTATGCTACACTATAAATAGGTACAGAGCACTCTAAAAGCAATCAGAGAACTAGATACAATAAAGCAGAGAGAATAGTTTCCACCCAAACAAATTTCAATCATTTAGGAAAACTATTATATAAAATGCTGCATTCCCAGGTATGCCAGATAAAAATGGCATTATTGCCATTTTGTGAAGCAAATAACGCTTATGGAATAAATCCTATTTTCTTAGAGTAGACAGTAGACTGAAACACTGAATGAGAATAGGCCATTCTTAGAAGCATCTTGTAATTTATATATATATGACTACAAATACACAAGCTAATCCAGACATAATGGGTGTTTGGCACATTAGCTGAAAGAGGAGGCAATTGTGGTTTTGGTGTCTTCTCAGCATGCTTAATATTCCTACTCATGCCAGTATGTCACACATAGTAAATCTTCTACCATTTGAATGTTTCATATGTGTATTGTTATCTCAACCAGAAGTTGTGAACTCCTAAGGGCTGAAATTGCTCCTTCTAGGGCTTTCCTGTCCCTGTGTCACCTAGCATATAGCCAAAGCACAAAATACTTATTCAACAAATACATTCATTGAATATAATATGAATGAATATTACCCACTTGATAAGTGAAACAGCATGATTTTTAAAACCAAAGCTATTTTCCAGTAGATAAGAATTAATGCCTTAAAGTAGCATAAACTGTGGCTGTCACCAAAACAGCAGATTGCAAATTCATCTTGACTACATTTCTAGCTAATCTGATGATGATTTGTTATCATCAATTAGTACTCAGAAGATTAATATGTAGTTCTTAATACCTGATAGATACAAAGGTCAGGAACATCTCATTTCTTATTATTGTGGTCTTGAACTGTTTAATACAGTTATTAGAAGTCTGAAAACATGTTTAATTGTTGGGGATCATATCTTATATAAGTGCAAAGGAAAGATCTGTGCTGCTAGTGAAACAATTACCCTGTGTGTCACATGCCCATTCACAACCTGAATGCAGATCTAGATCATGACGAATATTTGACTCTACTGTTATAGGTAGCTTCTCAGGAAGAGCATATTTGTCATTTCCCTGGAAAAATTTAATCCACGGATGGATCCCAACGTCTATCTGCAATGGTGTCCAAAACTATTGGGGATTTTTGCTAAATAAGGCCTGACTCAGCCAAAAGAGAGAGATTGACTAGAAAAATCAGTATCACACATTGCTCCAAAAAAAGCACATTTGCTCAAGTGCTTGGCACGCTTGAATTTTCCTAATAGGGATATAGTGAAAAGTCACTTATTAATTAGAATTCACTTATATGCTTTTGTTTTTAAAATGCAACATTTGAGTATGCAATGCTATCATACATTTATGGAGTTTGAGTTTTAAAAATTGATTGTTCATGTTTCCTTACTTAGCTAAACAATTAAGGTAAAGATTCTACTCTGAAAAATCAAATTTCTTACCCAAAACATTAATATTTCTTCAACTTTCTCTTACCAGATGTAACCTTTACGGTATGTCATTCAGTCCATGGGAGAGGTGGATAAAGATGATGCTGATGATTGTTGAGAAAGACTGAGATATGTTTATTATGTGCCTTTAATAGATGCAGCCAATCATCTTAAAACTTTGTACTCATTTCTGTAATGATTTTTTTTGTATCAAATTGTCTTCCCCTGTGGTTTATTCATTTTACTTAGAGTAGACTATTAAAGGAAAAAAAATTCAACCCAAGTTTCAGAAAACTGGCATTTATTTCTGCATGATTGATTTTCAAACAGAGCTCATTACCTGGAGTCAAAAAGAGAAAAAAGTGTTGCCTTTCTAAATGCTTTTGGTTCAGAAAACTAATAGCCATCTGCAGGTGCAACCATAGAATCATAGGAAAGAAGAGAAAATATATAAATGATTAATTTTCTTTTTCCATTTAGTCTTAATATATTTCAGGGTATTTATCTGACTCCAGACCATTTCTAAGAAGAAATCTAAGAGAAAGGGCATTTCTGAAGAAGCTTATGGAAGTGGGAGGGAGCTGTTAACTCATTTTTTATCCTTTGGCTGATATAGGATTTATTTGTCTACGGGCAGGTTCTTTTAGCATTTGAGCTATGGCCTGGGTTCTTATGCATCCTTTTATAATAGCAAATATAATCCAAGCTATTTCTAAATAATATGTGACTTAATAAATGTTAAAGTAGACCTCCCTGTGTGAGACAGTATTCCCACGTACAAAGCTTTAAAAGACAAAAAAGAGTTAGTAACAAGCCTGGGTGTACTGCATAATCCCTACAAACTAAATGGAACAGCACCGCCATTTGGTTATCAGAACAGTCACAGCACGTGCGTGACCTATTCCATACCCTTTTAATTTAAGTGTCTTGCTCAGAGCTACAAAACCAGGCACACTTGGTAACGCAGCATTAACTACGTAGCTGTAAAACCGAAGCACATTTCACCAGCACCTCCTAGGGGCCACGTGAGGATATGAGACTAGGAGGTGGGTACCGGCGCAGCGCCCTTCTTGGAATTGTCCGTTTCACATCTCTTAATCGCAAAAATTCACCCGAGCTGGACAGTCCAGAATAAGAGCTAGTTTGACGAAGTAGCTGGTGACTCAAGGAGCCCCTTAAAAGGTCTCATACACCGCCTGAAAGCGGCATTTGATCGCTTTAGGAAATAAACAGAAATATATATATATATATATATATATATATATATATATATATATATATATATATATATATATATATATATATATATATATATATATATACAGGAATTGCAAACACAGTGGAAGGAAAGGACTTTTAAATATATCGTGTCCTTTAAGAGCGAAGCTTCGTTTGACACCGAAGAACTCAGAGATAATATGCGCTCACTTTTACACACACACACACACACACACACACAAACGCACACAGATGAATTTGCAAACTTCCAGACTCTAGACCCGGTTAACACTGAGCTGATTTTTAAGGGTCTACACGCTCTTGCCTGGTTGCTGGGAAGGAGGGTTGGGAGGCGCTGGTGCGAGGGCAGAGCTGAGTGTCTGTAGGAGTTGCTGTTCCAGAGAATTCATTACTCTCTAATTGTTCTGATTTTAGATCAGCAGAGCGTGCCGGGCGGTGGTGGAGGAAGAGATTGAGGGCGGACAAGGCGAGAGAGAACGAGCAGTTCATCCTCCAGGGAAGTCTAGGCGCTTTGTAAGTAATTCTCCAACAGTCGGGAGAAGAAATAGCCCAGCAGCTTAGCAGTCGCTACACTTGTGCGCGTCTAAATCCCGTGGGGTTCTGCGCGCGGGTCCCAGCCCCTTTCCCCACTTAATTGGCCGCTCCTCTGTGCGCTGCAGGTCCCGTTTGGAGAGACTGAGGGCTTAGGGTGGGAGGCAGGGTAAAGGAAGACGGCGGCAACGTCTCACCCCAGCACTGGCACGGCGCAGGCCCTTCGAAGCGGAAAGTGTGGGGCTAGGAGAAGGGTAGGAAGCTTTGCCCAAGGCCAGGCTGCAATTAGGCAGCCGCAAAAGCCCGGACGCGGACCTTCCCACCTGCTGCTGTCCCAGCTGGGCCGCAACTTCCTCCTCCCCAGCCGGGCCCGACTCCCGGACCAGGCTGGGAGGGTGGAGGGGGAGGAAGCGGCAGCAGGTTCCCTTGGCAGGCTGCGCCGCGGGAAGCGGGTGTAGCATCCACCCCTCCCCGCCGCGGTTCCCGGGGCCACCGCGTGCGATTGGCCGGCAGCGGCCGGGGGGCGGAGTCAGAAGGGCCGGTATCGCATGTACCGCCTCAAAAGAGCCCAGGATATTGCAGAGCGCACTGGAGCCCTGGCCAGCGCGCAGCCTTCCCGGCGCCGGCAAGCTGGGTCTTGGGAATTCTGGTTTCCTTCGGCTCACTCAATTTTACAAACCACTGGATCTTACATGCCTCTGTACCCCCCACTTCCACTCCATGTCCCCATGCTCCTGTGCCAGCAACAGGTAAGGGCTGCTATGTGTTTTCTTCACTCCTTCTCTCTCGCTGTGTGTCCTCGGAAATGGACTCGGGCCACCGTGCCCTAAACTACCCTGCCCTGCTGCTCGAGAGGTGCCCAGCTGTCACGTTGCTGTAGTGCTCCCCCACGCTTTGGAGTCCCAGCTCAAGCCTATATAGTTTGTGTGTGCACCAGAACACCCTCGGAGCTAAAAATACTGAGACATGCTTGGAACAGTTGAGCAATAGAAACAGATTTCTCTGCAGCATCTGTTTGTGCTCATAACTTTCAATGCACCAGCTGTAGTGAGATACTGGGTTTGGAGGCAAGGGCTACAGTCTGCGATTCTCCCTCTAAGAAGGGTGATCATAGAGGAAAGAAGGTGGCTGAGGGGTAGAGGTGTAGAGGTGTAGAGGGGTAGAGGTGAAACTCAAGCCCTGGTCTCAGACCTTGGCAAACCTTGGGACACAGCACTATTTATTTTCTATCCTTGGAGTCTTTTTTTTTTTGATCATAGCTTGATCATAGCTTCGATGTCTTTTTTTTTTTTTTTTCCCCTAGTTGATTCAAGTATAGCTTCAAGTTCCAAACAGAGTGAGTTTCTCAAAGTTGCTTTGCTGGGTTAAGAGAGCAGGAGCCAGAGTTGGATTTGAGCCTGAGAACCGCAAAACTTTCACATTGTATGTCACTCTGCCCTAAGCCATTTGTTATTCTTACTAATAATGGTATAAATGCCTAGCTTGAAGATACTGTGGTTTTAAGCAAGCAAAACCATCAAAATGACTTGATTCTGCGAAAATATTGCATCATAACATGGATTCATCATGACAGTTGAAAAAAAAAATAGAGATAGGAAACTGGTGGTTAGTTTGCTGCGTGTGTCAGGCTAAGCCTGTCAGCGGTGTGGTTACTAGGATGAGGCATGGATTCTGGAGATTTTCATAAACTCAAGAGTGTACCTGTTACAAAATAGGGCATTATTTGAAAACCGGTTTAGGGGTATGCAGAAAGGGCACATTGCCTTTTGCCATTTGTTTTCACATTAATAATCAATATATTGTAAGTTTTCCCTTGATAAATATGTTTTATATCCACTGTGCATTACCTTTACACATATCAGTTTCTTCTTGCTCACTTCCAAGCATTATATTTGTTTTTGCCATGATTCTGAGCAATCCTAATGTTCAGAAGGAGTGAGAGATGTTACTTCAAGGACAGTGGGAGGGGTGAGAGTTGAGGGTCAACATAATTTTATTTTGCTTTTTGCCCCTCCTCCTTATATGTTGGGGGGTACTTAATTTTTGTTATTGGTATCCATAAGGAATATTTGTTTCACACCGTTGTGAATGTGGTATTTTCTTTTTTTTTTCTTTCTGTAAGAACATGGTCTTTCTATATCCTTCAGACTCTCCAGCTGAAGAATTGCTGGCTAGCTCTAGAGTCCTTGTATGACTTTTGAGTGGCCTGAAAGATTAAACACGTCTTTACCGAAACAGTTGGACCATTTCAATTTGTTTTATGTGTCTATTTTTGTTTACTAAATCTGTGTATTTTCCATCATATGCAAATGCTGAGCAATGTAGCATGCATTGTTCAGCACAAATGTCAGAGATGGCATTCACATAGATGGAGTGGTGCAACTCCCCCCCCCCCATGGTCCCCTCCTCCCCCCTTCTGTTTACTGAGCTTCCAAGAGGTTGCTTTGCTAGCAGTTGTGCTCACGTAGCAACTTGTGCCCAGAGCACACTCAGGCTGGTCTATATGGCATCAGCTGGGGAATAGCTGCTCTGAACACTCATTAGCAAATCTCTCTCTCTCTCTCTCAACCCTGCACATTTTCTTCTATGTCCTGTCCTTAGTCAGAAACTTTCTTATTCATTGTACACCAAGACCACGTGGCAGAACTATTCTCATTTGCTCTCATGATTATCTTTTCCATGGTTGTTATCTGCCTGTTGGAATTATTTCTTTTATGGCAAAAATAACTTATATTCCCTCCATTTGTACCATGTAACTCCTTGACCTTGTATTTATCCATAGCCCTCTCTCCTTTAATATCTACCTAAGATTGAAGTGCTGAACTATTTTTTTCCATTGCTTATGCTTAATTTTGGCTCAGCCTATAAATAGTCTTAACATGAACAGCACCACATGTGGCCTCTCAATTTCCCAGGAATACTTTCTGCATGGTTGGTTATGGCTGGAGTGAAATGATTATTTGTGTCCATTGAGTTTACTTCAGGCCCCTTAGGTATTTGGGCTGATAGGGGAATTCATATATTGTTCATCAAATCAAATACCAACTCTCCAGAACTATAGCCATCAAGAAGTCAAATCATTTAATGTTCCCTAGACTCCTAATCAACTCTTTCTCAAAACATCAAATGGAATAAAGGTGCATAAAAGTCCTGTGTTTTAAAGGAAAGCTTTTCCCAGATGTTCATGAATTAGTGATTTCCTTTGACAGAGGAGCTCGTAGAGACGTCTCTGTTTGCCTAAAGTCACTTGGACATGTGGGCAGGGGAACAGTAAAGGGGATCTTTGTGGTGACTTACTAGGATAGTTACCCTATCAGACTTTGGCAAGTTTTAGTCTTTTGTTATGTAATTAGCTCCTCAGACTCTGAGTAGATACAATACGAGTGCACACATATATACACATAAATCTGTTTGGGGGTATATTTAATTGAAGTGACCAAAGTTCCCATTTTGCCTTAAGCAAAAAAGAAAAAAAAAGAAGAAGAAAAAGAAACCAACTCTTCTTTTCCCCTTTCCAGGAAGAAATGGTAAAATTTCTAAGTGATGCTCCACATGTGGAACAAATTCTGTCATTAGCAATGGAAATAAGACAATAATAGTCGCTTGATACAGGCTATTTTCAAGGTTCTGAAGGCGGGCAGCTATTCATAGGAAGTTGGTATTGTGTGATTTGTGGAATTTAAACAAATGTCCTGGGATCAAGATTTTTGGGAAGTCATAATGCAGCCTTTAGTTTTCATATGATGGTTATGTTTTAATCCGAAAAGAGTGCAGAAATAAGTCTGAAGAAATTTGAATCTGCTTCCTCATGTCCCCCAGTGGTAACTTGGATGGAAGGATTGTTTTGAATTGTGAAGAGGGCATTTCTTGGTGTCAGTTTATAATAAAGGGTCCTAAAGCCAAGCAGAACTCAAAGATACTAGCACACTTTAAGGAAATCTCTCTTTCCCCTTTTTCGGAAAAGTACACCTGCATTTAATGTTATATTTCTGTCTCTGTGTAGAAACGCTTGGCAATTCCATGTGAGCCAAATAAACTGAAATCCCTGTATTAAAAAAAAAAAAATCTTTCCATGCCCAGGATCTTGAATCCTGAGGAATATGATTCTTTTTTTCTTTTGTCCAAGTGCAAACTTCACAGGGAAGCAGACAAAACATTGAAGCAGGTGGAAATCTGGGAAGGCACAGTAACTTCTTTTTATAAAGTAATTCAAAGGCACTTTCAAATCGGGCATCATTTAGGTGTCAAAAGCTGCCAAAATGTAACACACATTGCAATTTTCACAGATGACTAATCTCAGGAAAAATGTGTTGGGGCACATTCTTGCATAATAACTTGGATGTGGAGGGAGAAGTCAAAAGATTGTAACGAGACATTTTCAAAGACAATGCACCTTGCCTCATTTTAAAGGGATGCACAAAACTAAGAGAAATGGTTTGCCTGATTTGTTTGCAGCTGGTTTGGCTGCCAATGGTTCTGTTAACTGCTTAATCTTAATGTGGCTTTGGGGCGGGGGTGGGGGAGGTAGAAAAAGTGGAGTCTTTGTTACCAGGGCTTCAAGAAATTTCTGATCCTTTCTATGTATTATTGTTCATTGTCCCCCTTAGACACGGGAGATGGATTTGATTGTTCCAGAAGTTGAGAATCACTGTTATTTTTTTAGTTCTAGGCTCTGTTAGCTTTGCCTATATGTATTTGGTAAGGAAAATGACTTTCTCTCAGGCTTTTGATAGTTAGTCAAGGAAAAGCACAGTTTCTTTGGAGCCAAGATGGGATGTCAAATCAAGTAGGCAGTTTTTACCTAGGAGAGAATGAGGCAATAGGAGAAAACTGAAAACTACTATTTGCTCATGTTAAGTAAAGGTGAGTGCCTTCTCCATAGGAACCTATTGCAAACAGAAGCACTCCAAGCGAAAGCCAGCCGACTGGCATTTATGAGCCACTTTGATTACAGAGTTGTCTCTGTTTGAGGGAACACAGCATTGGACCCACACAAAATGGGTTCCTGCCTTATCTAAATCCGCTAAAGACCTGGTCTTTTGGCACAAAGGTGCTTACTTCCTAGCCTGTCATTACACATGGCAGTCCCATCTCTGGAGAATTTCAGGACTCTCATTGCTAGGCAACAGAATCGCTCTCTATTCCCCGGAGCAAATCTGTGTCTTCAAGTCAGAATCACTTGCACTAACTGAGATGTTATCAGGCATTTCTGCACAGTGGCTGCTTCCAGCGTGTGAAATGATGGAGCAAGCCCAAACAGTACCCAGCAGCCGGGATCCATTTCAGATGATTCTAAAGGCTGTCTGCTCAGTTTTATAATTTAGGCAAAATAGTCTGTACCTCCCAACTTCCACCTTGCCGTCAAGGGCTGGGATACTATCCCATAGTGCACATGCAAGTCTATTAATATCAAGGCTGCACTCACAAAATGTTCCCTAGACACGTCCTGGTTCTAACAGCTTTGCAACAAGTCTGGCCACCAGAAAGTCTTTCTTCTGTGTAAGGACTTGAGAACCTAGCAAGCAGAGAAGGCAAAAAGAAGATAGAATTCAGTGGCAAAAAAACGTGAGAGGAAAAAGAACCTGAAATTCTGGTGGAATTACTGTCCAAATAACTTGATGAGTTTATGCTTTCAAATAAAAATTGAAAACAAAAATTAGGGGACAAAGAAATTAAAATGCCTGCAATTCAGTGCTTTCTCAGGGCAGGGTTTGTTGCCTTAGGACTCTCTTAAGAATGACTTCTGTAATGAATGGTCTGTCTTTCCTTGCAGGACATGTTCCCTGGATGTCTGCTGAGTTACTAAGGTACCTCTGCATGTCAGTTGACAGACCTTGGTAGTACCCCAAGGCTCCTGGAGACACCCATCTCTCCTCATTCTTTGTGTACGTGTCCTCACCGAACATTCAAAACTGTTTCTCCAAAGGGTTTTGCAAAAACTCAGACTGTTTTCCAAAGCAGAAGCACTGGAGTCCACAGCAGAAGCGATGGGCAGTGTGCGAACCAACCGCTACAGCATTGTCTCTTCGGAAGAGGACGGCATGAAGCTGGCCACCATGGCGGTTGCCAATGGCTTTGGGAACGGGAAGAGCAAAGTCCACACCCGACAACAGTGCAGGAGCCGCTTTGTGAAGAAGGATGGCCACTGCAATGTCCAGTTCATCAACGTGGGTGAGAAGGGACAACGGTACCTCGCGGACATCTTCACCACGTGTGTGGACATTCGCTGGCGGTGGATGCTGGTTATCTTCTGCCTGGCTTTTGTCCTCTCGTGGCTGTTTTTCGGCTGTGTGTTTTGGTTGATCGCTCTGCTCCATGGGGATCTGGATGCATCCAAGGAGAGCAAAGCTTGTGTGTCTGAGGTCAACAGCTTCACGGCCGCCTTCCTTTTCTCCATTGAGACCCAGACAACCATAGGCTACGGCTTCAGGTGTGTCACGGATGAGTGCCCCATCGCCGTCTTCATGGTGGTGTTCCAGTCCATCGTGGGCTGCATCATTGACGCCTTCATCATCGGTGCGGTCATGGCCAAGATGGCCAAGCCCAAGAAGAGAAACGAGACCCTCGTCTTCAGTCACAATGCTGTGATCGCCATGAGAGACGGCAAGCTATGCTTGATGTGGCGAGTGGGCAACCTTCGCAAAAGCCACTTGGTGGAAGCGCACGTGCGGGCGCAGCTCCTCAAATCCAGAATTACTTCCGAAGGGGAGTACATCCCCCTGGATCAGATAGACATCAATGTGGGGTTTGACAGTGGGATTGACCGTATATTTCTAGTGTCCCCAATCACTATCGTCCATGAAATCGACGAAGACAGTCCTTTATATGATCTGAGTAAGCAGGACATTGATAACGCAGACTTTGAAATTGTCGTCATACTGGAAGGCATGGTAGAGGCCACTGCCATGACCACGCAGTGCCGAAGCTCCTACCTGGCCAATGAGATCCTCTGGGGCCACCGCTACGAGCCAGTCCTCTTTGAGGAGAAGCACTACTACAAGGTGGACTATTCCAGGTTCCACAAGACTTACGAAGTCCCCAACACTCCACTTTGTAGTGCCAGAGACTTAGCCGAGAAGAAATATATCCTCTCAAATGCTAATTCATTTTGCTATGAAAATGAAGTCGCCCTGACAAGCAAAGAGGAGGAAGACAGTGAAAACGGAGTTCCCGAAAGCACTAGTACAGACACCCCCCCAGACATAGACCTCCACAACCAGGCCAGCGTACCTCTAGAGCCCAGGCCCTTACGACGGGAATCCGAGATATGACTGACTGATTCCTGCTCTGGAATATTTACTTTACTCCACAGTCTGTTGGTCAGAGGCCTGAAACAGTTAACAGACGACGGTACTGGTCAAGAGGTGGGTCAAGGCAAGTGGCCACCAGGGACTGAGGCTAGCACAATGGTTTCAAAGAAAGACTGTAAGCTCCATGATTGATGTAAAGCACTAACCAGGCCTTTGCGTGACCCGATGGCACATACGTGTTGTAGAATAAGTTATGGGCTTTTATGTGTTGTTTTGTGTTTTTACAAAACTTGAATTTGCAGGCAAGCCTTGGTTAGGTATCTGACTTATCCAGAATGCTTCTTTTAGGGAACAAGAGTGTTTTTAATGGCATAACAAAGGCAAGACTCTGCCTTAATTTTTTTGAAAAGCTGCTAACTACATGAACACAAATCGTATTTTTGTTGCAGTGTAGTTTTTCTTTTATGTAATTTAAAAGTCAGTGTTGAACTTTGTTGAAAGCTCATGATGCGCTTCAAAGTGGCAAGTATTTGGCTATTAACTGCCAAAACTGAGAGCCTGATTTTTTGGAGGCCAGTAATCTGTTTCCTAGAACTGATCTCTCTCTCTTTTCTCTCTCTTTCTTCTCTCTCTCTCTCTCTCTCTCTCTCTCTCTCTCTCTCTCGTTACATAAGGGCATTATGTAACACTAGCCAAATGGTAGCCTCTGGGTTTTTTTTTTCCTTTCTCCTGATGTCAATGGGTTATCTAAAATTTTAAGTTAGACTACCTAAAATAAATACCAAAGATAATGCACATTTTTGCACAGTGGAGCTTATACTAAAAAGGAAACAAAACCCCATGGGTGGCCTTGAAATCAAGAGACAATAACTTTGAACCTCAGCAAGACCTCAAACCGCCTGTTCATTTTGCACCTTATTCACAAAACAGCATCAAACACGGAGTCTAGTAAGTGTAGTGCTTTTTAAATTTTGTTCTGTCATGTACCCTTCCTCTTGGAAGTAGAAGAGGAAGAACAAAGGGGAAGTACAGTCCACATACACATGCGTACATACACACAACATCAACATCTTTTCTATCCTGCTGGGTAATGCTGGCCAGACTAATGCATCAAGTGAGAGAGATGGTAACATGCTCTTAGATTTTTCTGGACTTCCCCTTTTTGCACATTCCAAAATGTATTCCATAAGATGAGATCTTGATTGAACTTGGCACATATCCTGGCACCCTCCATGCAGCCATTGGTATGAAAAATAAATTGACTTAAACTTTTCAGTTGAGTTCATTTCCTCAACTGTCTGGACATTTCCAGCTGAACGTCACCTTAGAAAAGATGCCACGCCTGTCCTCCAGGCTTGATCTTCCCATTAGTCTGTTTGGAGTACATCCTGCACAGTCAGACAGGGCTGCACTTGCCAAACTGGGGGTGCAGAAAGGGGTGGACAGACCACTTGGATGCACCATTTCAGCTCCAGTATTCAGGAGGGAGAGGAAATTTGCCTATTTTTATGGCAGAGAGTAGGAATGAGAATATCCCAGTATTTTAGGGTCAAAAAGAGCCATAAAAATCCAACACAATCACAGGGAAAGGAGATAATAGTTTAAAAGGGGTCGAGTCCTTCTTTGTGTGCATTCTCGTGATTAATGTGAACCCATCATTGTCTCTTTTGGAGCCCAGAGCAGTTTACTAGGGACACATTATTTTCCAGAAGTTTCTCCTCCCTGGCTGCCTGCCTTGCTAGAAACGTTTTCCTCCTTGATTTAGCCCAATAGTGGAACTCTTCTACAGTTTAAAGTTCCCTATTTGTGAATTCTGGGGTTTCTGACTTTTCTTTTTAATTAGTCTCAAAATCAACTCTCTTATGGTATTATATTCTGGTATGCCATTAAAATACAGCTTGTTCTAAAGTCATATGTCTTGTAAATGGACAATCGTGATGGTCTCTGGTTCTTGAACAGCCATATCTGAACGCAGTGCCTGCAAAACTATGCCGGTTTCTGCTGTTTTCGAGCCTTCCAAGTTGGTGGGTTTGAAAACCGTGGTGATATTTTCATTGAAACTGAGAAAAAGATGCTAAGCACGTGGATGTTATTTTAAGTCCAGATTCAAAGGCAGGTTTGGGAAGTTGTTTTAAGAGTTGGAGGAATTGGGAACGGGAGATTTAATAGAAGAGAACAATTTGACTTTTGACAGTGAGAGGCTATCGAGGGCTTCAGCTGCTGCTATCATGATGTTTTGCAAAGGAAAACAATCAAACCAAAGAGTATTTAGTGATATGTAAATTACATGAAGATGCAGTGGAGCATGGGGGTGACCTCAAAGAAGGACCCCCAAACACACAGTGCTACCACTTAAAAAGACTTGAGATATTTGAAGGGGGTGGGTATGGGGACAAGGAAGAGGGAGGGACATCTTTCAACTTATTTCTGAAAAAGAGAAAAAAATCTAAAATTTCTGGTGCACAGGTTTGTTTTTTTTTTCAAGAAAATTTTGCAGAAGCTATGTTTTTAAAGTGTACATTTTATAAAGTTTATCAGATATTTTCATATTTAAAGCCAAATGTAAATAGAAGTGTATAAAGGAAAAAAATTGCCATAGAAAGTATAATTTCAGTGCAGCAATTTCGGAGAGCTAGTACCTATATGCTACCGGTTAGCATGGTTTTAGCACATATTTACCAGCCTTATAAGGTTCGTATTGCTATGTTCTTCTGTTATTTATTTCAGCATGGACTGTTCAATTTGAAAGCTTTTTCTAGTTATTAGCATTTTAATAGTTACAAGCTTTAAGTGGCTATATATATATATATATATATATGTATTTTTTTTTTCTTGTCAAGAGCCAAGACACAGGTAATGCACGACATATATTGTTGCAGTTTACCTTCAAAATATTTGTCCTTTGACTGGGTCTCCTTAACTAGTGCATACCTGTCACTAGAATGCAGATGGAAGGGACTCACCGTGAATATCTGGGGTCGATTCCCAGATGTGTGCTGCTTCTCTATTGCAAGCAAAATCCTATTGAATTTCCTTAGGATGTATTCCCTTTTAAAGAATGTCTGCCCGTATCTGGATGGGCATTATATTTTTTTGGGGGAGGCATAGATTTCCTGGTTATTCTATTTTTAAATAAAAGGTAGACAAAGTGAATTCTATTTTGATTATTGAGAAAGGAATAGTTTTCTATCCCTCTAAGAGTATACTTGAATCAGACATTTTAAAGATGTCACTCTAGCACTGTAGTCATTTCCAAATTCCTAGAGAAAATTTGTTTGACTTCGTTTTTTGTTCTATTGATGCATTCTTTCTTTCACCAGTTCCTTTCATCCCTAGCTCCTTCACCCCAGATCTTGGTGTTACACAGTCACCTCTCTGCCCACGACCCTCAGCCAACTAGAATTTCTTTTCTGGCGATGTTAGATTTCAGTTCTCGGCTATAGAGAGTTGAACAATTCAGGCCTTTGACAATCGTGATAGTTATTATTTTCCCATTTGCCATCCTTTTTGTATCTAAAGTCTTCCTATTGTACTGCACAAACCATGGGTTGTACATATTTTTATATATTATGTCTTATTTTATTATTTCTAAATAAAAACTTAAAAATTGAAAACAAATTTGTGCAAGAATGGTTGTTCCTCCTTATGATCACAGTAGAAATGCTCAGATATTTCCAAACAATAGGACATAAACCCTGATAGTTTGGGTGAATAGAGCCATAGAAATTGCCGGAACACACAGGTACACCAGAGGGGCAGATTACTTTAATCCAGGTTAAAGGAAGTCAAGCTCATGTTTTGTTTTTGTACAGAATGACCTAGGTAGAAAAGACCAAAAAAATGAGCAAACAAGACTCACAAAAATAAAATACAAGGTTTAGATTTTGATTCTCTGTTAAATAGTATCATTTAACTTTCCATTGAGCCTCAGCTATGTGTAGGTTCTACCTTGTGTATCATTTTATCTCATTCTCACAAAAAATAAATCAGGGTATTATCATTCTGTTACTGCAGATCAGAACTTAGAAAAGGGTGCTGTAAGGGCCAGAGAGTGAATATTTTTGGCTTCGTGGACCAAAGAGGGTCTTTTCTCAAGGAAGCCACTAAGCCTATAGTCCAAAAGGATCCCAGATAACAGGAAAACAAATGAGATGGTTGAACTTGAACAAAACTTCACTTACAACTGCGGACAGATTTGACTTGAGGCCTGTTAAATCTTCTGTATAGATTTGACTTCAGTAATAGATAAAGAAACTAAATTTTAAAGCTAAGGAATTATGGAAGTAGGATTTGAATTCAAGTTTTATCTGCCTCCAAGCCTGGTTTGCTCCACTAAGCTGAATATCTTTTCAGGATATGAAGTTGCAAAGGATATGTGGCTTCAGAGAAAATGCCACTTCCTCTAGTAAGTTCAAGTTAAAGTGCTTTTCAAAGTTGGAAATATAGAGGAATTTTGCATTCTGACATAGGTGTTTCTCCTTAATATCTTTTCCTTTTACAAGTACTCAGAACTATTGGGAGTACGGTTCTGATATCTTGCTGAATAGTAAGTTATTTAAGCTCACTCCCAGCCCATTGCTTCCATTTAAGTCTAGAGGAACCTGAGGTCCAGAGAAGGGCCTTGACCCTTGTGGACTCAGCCAGTTGGTATCAGAGCTGATTCAAAAGTTACCCTCAACACTGAGCTGCCCCAATCACTGCTCCATGCTGCTTTTTCTTTGGTGGCCTGCTTTGTAGAGCCTTGCCATCTAACCTGAGACCTCTCTGCATCTGTGCTTCTGGTCTCAGGAACAAAAGCACTCTTCTTTTCTTCCCCACACAGGACACAAGAACCCTGGATTTCCCTGCCTTATTGCTAACCTGCTCCCCAGTTCCTCCTTCAGTATTTGGAGAGTGGGGACAATACACAAGGGGCAGAACAATGACAAATCTCAGCCTTGGTTGCAGGATGTGGGTAAATTTCAAATTTGAGATTAATTTCAATGAACTAGGAATTGCTTAGGCCTGTCCCCAGGCAAAACCACAGAGCTCCATTACTAATCCAGCTCCAGGCAGCCTACTACCTGCTTTCCTCTTTGGAAGGCAGACAAAGGTATAAAAGGATCCTCCTCCCGGATTGGAATGATTTAAACAAGATATGTCACGATAAAGCCAGGTAGGAAGTTGAATAGGCCTTACCTCTATTTTTATTTATTATTTCTATCAAACACACCCACACCCACACACACACACACACACAGAGGCAGGAGAGGAACTTTAGAGTCCTCTGCTTGGCCCCTCTTTGAGTGACAGTCCAGCAAGCCTTCCAGGCTCTTACCTTCCTAAGTACCTGCTCCTCACATAGCACTTTAAAGAAGGAAGTCTAGCTTCATGCTAATGACATAAAGAACCAAGTCTGTGATTAGCACATTTCAAGACCTCAGAGCTTCTTTTTCCCCAAAAAGTGCAGACCCTAGGACCCTAGTGGTCTGATGGTTAGAGTCACTGAGTGAGGGTTGTTATAATGACTTTTATTTTTAATTGCATGGCCACAAGGCAATCTCTGCAAGATACAGGTGGAATAAGACTATGAGAGTCCTGGCTCTGGAATAAGGTGTCCCACTGTCCTGCACTGCCTGGGCTGAAGGGTGTGTGACTTGCAGTACTGAAACTGAGAAAGTTCTAGGCAGACAGGGAGGAGCCAGTTATCCTTGGAAGCTGGAGAAGTAGAAAAGTTGGGGGGAGGAGAAGGAGGGACAGTTCAGAAGAATGTGGCAGGGAGGAGATGGAGCAAGGTGAGCCAAGCTTTGGCACTGGAGTATTACTAAATACCGAGAATAATAATGGTGAATAATTACATATAAGAGGCTCTCTCCAAATAACTGAAACTTGTTGCCTCAAGGGCATTCATTGTTTTGGAGAAATGGTTTTCTTAAATTACCATTCTCTGTTTTAGTTAGAAGAGGATATATATATATATATATATATATATATATATATATATATATATATATATATATATGATCTGTGTTTCCTTGGGTGACTGAAGTTACTATGAAGCATCCCTTTCGGGTGTGAAGGGCTTTAAAGTGTTTTCTTTATCATGAAACCATTAGCTGTATTTTCTCCACTGCCAGAAGTCCCCTAGCACCATTTAGCTTTTTGCTTCTGACCCATGGTGTCAAGAAAATCAGATCTACACACCATGTTATAGATAATATAATCCATGGTATAATACCCTGTCATAGATGTCATATCATATACCATCATATCATAAATGTTATATATTAGCAGACTAGAATATCAAATAATGCTGTTGACTTCCATCAGAATACCAAAAGATCTGGTTTGAGCATAGGGTTTTCAGGGGACAATATTTATTTTCATTAATTCAGGTTTGAGTGGTATTCTGAGGATTTCAAGCTGTTAAGAGGTTTGACTTCTAAGAGATTCTATTCATTTCAACCAAAATTTGTTGGAGAATTATTATATTGTGCTGGTACTCAAAGTTTTCTGGATGGACTTTGTCATCAGTGGGTTATGTTGGTTGGTATGGTCATCTGATCATTTTGCCTTAATACTAGGAGAAGCAGGCTTTCGAAAGAAACAGTGTATATGGAATAGGAATTACCAGTTATTGATAAATTAGGACCTATTAGGCACTGCAGATAAGACATACAGTTATTGTCCTCCATGTGCAGAAACATTTACTTGGAGAATGCATATCTTTTTTTAGGGCTGTCACCATGAATTTAAATGTTTATACAACAACTTATTGGGAATTGATGTCTGCACATCATTAAAGTGTTTTAATTTTGTGTTTTTTTTAACCTTTATGTTAAACCTTACTATTAGGAAAAATCCAGAAATGAATAAAAATCACATTGAAGTGACAAGGTGGATGACTAAGATTGCAAATATCATTTTGCACCAAATAGACAATGTGTGCCTGACGATAAAGAACATGTAATAAGATGATTTGGTTGTGGACTTGTTGACAATTTTGAAATGGCTCAAAATGGCCCAGGAGGCCTTGCAAAATATGTTGACCAAGGAGGTAGAGTAGATTAAGCAATCAACCTTCTGATATCATGACTTCAAAGGACATCTCACATCTATAAATAAACTGACCTTGTAAAAAAAAAAACAAACAAACAAAAAACAAAAAACCTTTCTCCTCTAATTTACTATGATAACTTTTACCTTTGCTTTTGATTCTTACCCTCAAGTTTTCGATAAATATTATCAAGAGACATTTATGTTGATGTAAGTTTAGTGAGACAAACCTATTTTTCTCAACCTGAAAATATCTAAAAAAAATTAGACTATGTAATAAAGCCTTTAAAATGTAATAATAATAATATTATTTCCTTGTCCTGCAAGCCTCTCCTAGTCACTTCCTTTGAATCAATTTATTGTATGTCATATTAAAAATATTGTCAAAGTCAACTATTTGTAAACAAAATACTTTCATCGACTTACAGAGTCATGATACAAACACATTACTCTGAAATCTGTTTTATTCTGTCTTGACTCTAACAATTGAAATTTTATGTCAAACATTCCCCTCGAAGAAAAATTAAACATTTGTGTCTGGTTTGGTTTTGATAAACTGTGTTGTATATGACAACAAACATACACACCCACGCAAGTTCCTACTGATGCAATAATTATGGAATAGGAAAACAGAATTGTTCCTTGATTTCTTGGTTTAAAAAATCCTAAGAAAATTAAGGGCAGAGAGACTCAAAAACAGAGACATTCAGAAAGAGCAAACCTGCCCTTCCTTCCAGATATCCTTCCCTTTCTCCCTCCCTTCTTCTCTGTTTCCTCCCCTTATTATCCTTCCTTCCACACATTTTTAGGTCACTATTATGGGCCTTATACCATGTTTCTTGTTGCTCTTATCAGTAATATTTAACTTGCAATAAGATTACAATAAAACTATTGAATATTAAAGCATGGTTATTTAATATAACATCCAACCTAACATTTGGAAGTGTCTGTTCTTAAATTTTAAATGGTTTGCATGGGACATTGCTCTGGTGGACGCTGCCCTCTCACATCTCTGTGCTGAGTGGTTGGTCCGACCTTAGATTCTGTCTGGGGTAGTTCTGTGAGTCTTCTGAGCCTCAGCACCTCCCCAGTCCCAACACAAGGGCCAAAAGACATCCCTCGGATAAGTATTTGGTTCCCTCCTATATAAAGAAAATGAATCCAGTCTCCCAGTAGATAATTTTATTTGACTTTTGTTTTTCACATTTTTGCTGAGATAGCTCTTTGTCTAAATCCCTGTTAAGCCACTCTTTATTTGATCCCGCATTAAAAGGGTCTCACTAAATAATACATGAGTTTTTTTTAAAAAACATATAAATAGCTGCATCAAGAACTTACTTATAAAAAGATTATTTACCAATAGAGAAATGGTAAAAAAGGCAAGTGTATACACATCCCTAGCAAAACACTCTTGGCAAAAGCGCTCTCAGATGGCAACCATTCATAACCAAATGAAGGCAAGTAGGTTAAACAGGCTGGAGGTTTTCTTCAGTCTTCTCGTATCTTCTTTTGGTGGCCATAAGAAACACCTCTCCCAGCCTTTTCTAGAATGAGCTAAAAGTTGTAGCCAGCATCTCTTGGGCACACTCACAGTCAATGAGGCAGCTGAATAAGATGCCCCAGAGTTGCCATAGAAACTGGAAGAGGCATCGAAGCACCTTCTCCTGCATTCTCTTTAATTTCATCTGAGTAACTTTATTCAAGAACCAAAAATAAAAAGTACACAAGGATGTAATTATATAAAAAGCTGTGTTCTGTTATAAATACAGTATGTACTTTGCCTCCATCTACAGTTCCAGTCTCCCTTCCATTTGAAGACACTTGAACTATTTGTGCAAGAGTTTTCCTTAGCTATTTAATTGAAGTGAGGCCCAGATGTACCGAGATAAGGCAGTAAGGGTTTCTTCTCCATTTCTCCCTTTCCCTGGCTTACACAGGGCATCTGCATGTGCTATCTTTGATAACAGGGTCCATTTCCAGTATATATTCAGATTGGGCATGTGGGTTCACCAGACCTACTAGAATTGCCCTGCTGCCAGTCATTCACTAGTGTAGAACATTCTGTAGATTTGTGAACATTTTTTAGGGTAATAAAAAGAAGTGGCCAAAAGAGTGCCAAAAAAAAAGCAATTAGTGGAGAAGGCCAACAACAACAAAAAAATTTAAATCCTGTCACTACTTGCAATAAATGGTTCATTTCATAATAGGGATATTTACTGGGTAATATAAGTACCCCAAACAGTTGTCCTATTGCAATATTCACCCAGAGGAAAATGCTCAGAATGTAGAGGGTCTGACTCTCTTCTGTCCACCTTCTAATAGGCGGATGGATGAATTAAAATTTCTGGAACAACAACAAAAATCACCTCTTCTTCCTAGTGAAACAAGGCAATCCCAGACCTGCAAGTTGGCATGAATAAAAACGTATTGAGGCTGCTCCTTCCTGCTAGTGATTTGCATGAGATCGTGTGCAATACAGAATTTACTTAAAAAGGAAAATGCAAAGGTATAAGGTGTGTCAGCTGAGCATAGGTAAAGCCTGTTTGCTCTTTGTGAATGTGCCTTGTCTGATCTCTTGATTTAGAGAACTACAGGTGAAGGCCTTAAACTTAGTCTTTCTGCAAGGCAAATAAGTCTTTCATATGAATAAAATAGGAAAGGATTTTTGCCCTTTAGGAAAGTTGGCAGACCACGGGTAAAAAATGTAGCCTGTTCAGCCAGTGCTATTTGGAAAACTACACGACTGGTTATGTTGCTTCAATGCCTACTGAAACCAGCCGCATGCTTAAAAAAAAAGGGGGGGGGGGCACTGAGGAACTTCCTTGATTGAGGTTGAAATTTTTATTTTAATGAATGTAGAATTTCTATACCTTTGTGCCTAGAGTTTAATAACAAATATAGCTTAAATTCAGCTGTGTGCTCTGCCTAGCTCTGGATAGGGATTGATTGAACCCAAGGGAATTAGACCACTGAGCTATAGTGATTTTTAGTCAGAGTCTCCCTAAGTTAATGAGGATCTTACTAAATTGCCAAGACTGGAGTCAAACTTGGGATCCTCCTGCACTTTTGCTTTGTTATCTATTTACTTCTGGTGTTTATTTGTTGGTTTGCCTGAGGTCAATCTGCAAGGAGAACTCAATTCATTTTTCAGTTTTCCAAAATAATATAAAAATCCATTATAGAGCAATGTCAGCTTTTCAGAAAATGTTTATAAAAGTCATAGAAATGTATATTGAAGTTCATTTTCTTGGAAGTAAAATACCCAATTAAAAAGATTAAAATGGCATTCTCAGCATTTACTCCAGGGGGAATATCTACCCTGTCTTGCAGGTGGTATTTCTAGTGGGGAGATTTCTTTCTCTTTGCTCTCTCCACTGAGAGCGCCCAGTCAGATGGACCCGTCTTACCTTCTGAAGTCCATTTAAGTGTTGAGCAAAACAAATGGGCCTGTGGTTTGCAAGACCTTCACTGATAGAAATGGCCAGCTTTATAACTGCCTAGATTCTTTTTATTTTACACAATGACTATACCACTAAGATGCACAGAGTAATAAAGTTGAATTTCCATGAGGTAAGATTTGGCTTCAGTCTCACAGCCTCCGAAGTCTGATTCCATCCACACTTTAAGACTTAACCAGCCTCAGGAGATGGATATATGGACTAGAAATACTCATTTACAGTGAGAACTATGAGTGTTGAGGGAATCGGAACTAGAAGCCACCACTTCATGTTTCCTTTCCTTCTGTGAATTCTGCATAGTGCTTGAGATCAGAACAAGAAAAAGTCATGGGAACTAATTCAGGGATGTTAACCTTCAAAGACAGCATCTCACCTCTGCTGCCACTGGGGATCTGACTCTTGGAGAAGGGTCACATTGAGTAGTTGGATAGGACTCCCCTGGGGCAATGCATGAATCAGCAGCATCCCTGCCGGAGGGGGGCAGGAGGGTTGGGTTTCAGATACCTCCAAGGCAGCCCAGTATTGTCCCACTGTCATCCCCTCATTAAAACTCTCCTTACTTAGAGAAGTGAATATACCTGGTAAATTTGAAGATAAATTCATGAGGTCTGGGAATGGATCTCTGGTTCTGTGATTTTTTTTTTTATTATCATCTTTTTTTATTGGGTATTTTACTTCCAAGAAAATGAACTTTAATGTACATTTCTATGGCTTTTATAAACATATTCATTCTTATTACTGTCACCAGAGTCATCACGCTATTTCAAAATCTCCTAAATTTATTCTGTCCTCTTATTTTAGAAAATTCTTCCCCCTCAGCCCCACATTTGGCTCCAGGAAATCCCTGATCAGTTTTTGTGATTATACATTAAATTTGCCTTTTCTAGGGATTCCATTCTCCTTTTTTAAAAGCTTTACATATCTCTGCTTTGAGTCGTCATTCCTTGATTCAGCCCTCACTCCTCGAGGAAAATCTGCCTTTCTGGTTCTCAGGATCTTGGCCTCCTTGTGCTCCTGCATGTAACTCCTCTCCAGCTTTCTACCTTCCTCCCAGCTCAGCCTGCTAGACCTCTGATGTTCTTTTGTTAAATATTTAATAGCAACTTTGGAGGAAAAAAGTGTGATTGTTATTATGTATGTGAGATATGATCACATGTAACATATATTAATGTGCACACACACACACACACACAAATACATATGATTTAGTGTACATTTTCCCCTAAGGAAATCTTTAATTCTAAGAAATTCTCAAAGGAGCACTGATAGGCTTTGTGGAACAGATTTGATTCCTCCCCTATTTTTAAAATTTCTGTGTGAGATGTGTTTAACCCCATGTAGTGAAATGTCACTTGTAACCTGCTTCATTTCCTAAAGAGAAATGGATGCAAAAAAAAAAAAAAAATTGTCTTTCACAAGTTACTTGAGAATTCTGAGCCTTGGCTGGCTCATTGGAAAATAAGAATAAAAACAGAATATGTGAGATCTCCAATGTGGTAGTTTGTATAAAATGCTTTGAGCATTATATAATATTATGTATTAGTTATTTTTGCATTTAAGTAGCAAATTCTCATTTTCTGCCATAGCCTTTACCTTCCAAACATTTAAATCAATCACAAAGAACACTCGTCTTTAAAAAATTTACCAAGCATGGGGTATCCAGAACTAGGCTAGGTATTGGGGATTCGAAGATACTCTTTATGAAGAGCTTGCAGTATAGGGAGGGAGATAAACATAAATTACAGTAATCTAATTTTAGATTTCTATATTTGTGCTCTGACCTTAGCAATTAAGTCGAAAGACCTCCAATAAAGTGTCTGTGCAAGATATGTATGCATGCTTCCACACCCTTTCAGAGGGAATCCATAGAGTTAATGGTCATGTTATATCAAACGCCAAAGTTGGTTTGTTTTCTTTCTTTCTTTTCTTTTTTGCTTTAGTCTCTAAGGTTGGAGTCCATGCACCTGGACTCTGGCACTCCTTGAAGGGAAGGCGTTCATCTTGGCAAAGTGCTGGGTAACAGGCCTATCAGATTACAGAGTGGATTTCCTTTATCTTGGGGCAATGGACTCTATTCAGGGGGCAAGAAGGATAGAATTTCACAGCTAGTTTGGACATGCTAGATATTTCTTGCTCTCATTCTTTCTGAGAGAAAACTGCAACCTTCTGGCAGACATTCCAATAGGGTCAATGTCCAAACAAGAAATGCCTTAGTAGGTGCTCTAGATGCCTTATCTGAACAAAATGATCTTACTGTCCCAAAACACAAGTGCTTACCAAGAGCAAGAGGTTGACTCTTCCCAGAATTTCCACCCCAGCTGGAAAGTTCCTGCAGCAAGGCAGAGGTTGGGTGGTGTTTTTATCAGGATCTGACATGTGAGAAGATCTGCTCTCCTAGATAGTGCCCAAAGGGGTTCCCCCTCATTGGACTCTAAGGAGTTGACTTCCTCTTTCATCTTGGTGAATGTCTTCCCTTCACTGTTCTTATCCTTGTTTTTTTGCAGAGCAGATTCCTGACAAATAGGTATGAGAAGGTTCATTTGTCCATGGCTCCACCATAACACATACACACACACACACACACACACACACACAGACACACACTACCTGTTCATACATACATGAACCCAAATGCACTCCATCTAGATTCTCTAAGTCATTGCTCTTCAAGAATTTCTCTTATGACATTAATGAAATCAGAGGAGCAAGTCAGACTTGAAACTGTAGGCACCACACAATTTTAGGCATTTGACTTAACTTCTTAACTGTTATCCATAACTATAGGAAAGAAAAACAAAATAATAATTCCAACTTTCTTTCATATAACTGATTTATAGTTTGCATGTTTACTACTATGAAAATATCTAACATATTTATGTTTTATTCAAGATTGCTGCCTTGAACCTGGAGTTGCTTTTTCCCATCCTGTTTTGTTTTATAATTAATGCATTAAAGTCCATCACATTTCATCTGAGAACTATTTTTGTCAGAATACATGTGTTTTAATATGCTAAATTCTCATGAATTTTTTTTTACAAATTTCTAAGTAGATTGCAGTAACCCAAATGTTATTAAAGAGGGGTTTCAAAATGCCCGGTTGAATGTTTATTTATTTATCTCTTTCATTTTGCTTATAGTAACTGGTTTTATTGACCTTGGTCACAAAACATGGAATGTTATCTTGTTTAAAACATAAAGTCAATTTTTATAAATATGCTATAGCTCTTTGAAATAAAGCTTTAGTCTTCAGGTGCACACCTTAGGTATTTGTATGGTTGTTAATTATGTCATTCGAATAGTCAATATACTTGAGACCTTTTTACGTGTTTAACCTCTTTTTTACTATGTGAATCCCAGTGGCATGGCTATTTGTAGTTAAGTCTCTGCCATGCAGTGGAATAGTCTATTTATCTATATTTTCATTGGCACCTGCTTCTTGGATATCTGAAAGCTATATTGTTAGGTGCATCCATGTCCATGATTGTTAAAATTTATTGTAATGTTGTAACATTATCAAATAACTCACTTTTTGTTTTTGCCTCAGATTATTTTTGTTAGATATTAATATAGCAACATTGTTTTCATTTCTTGGTATTGGTCCCATATATCTTTTAATCTTCCTCCATTTTCACCTTTCATTTATATATGTCTGATTCTTATTCCAAGTTTGAGAAGAATATGCATGACTACTGTGAACACTGACATGCTTTCTCTTCCATCTTTTCTCATTTTCTTGTGTTGGCTTATAAATAACATCATATTTCTTTTATTTTGGTAGTTGCCTTAATACATATTTACAACTTTACTGAAAGCATATCCTGAAGATGCCATCTCAGAACTTGTTAGAATTTAAACCTATTTTTTTCAATAAGATAAGGACTTCGCATGCTTTTACTCCTTATCCTTGCCCTGTGTCTCCATTCTTGGAATTTGTGCACCCTGCAGTACATGAGAAAAATCAAACTGAGTGAATTTTAGAGGATTTTTGTTTCAAATTGGACAGAGATTCATTATGCTATCTTAAGATGAAACAGACACTACAGTAATTAAAGTAGATTAAAATTTTTTACTGCGTCAACAGAGGAACTCTGGATTAAGTTGTAAATTCCAGGAAATAGGTCAGGTTGTTAATTTGATATTGAGCACAGCTGCCTTTCTGTCTGTTTTTGAGAACCCACAACAACTTAACCTTCATCCAATATTGCATGTGGTGAATAATCCCTCTGTATTTGAACAGATCCTCTAAGTCCTTCTGATGAACTAGAATTTGAGAACATCTGCACTAGTCCAAACCCAGAGAGATGGGCCCTCCACAGAGTTTCCCTTTCCTATGCCTGAGGTGGGACCTGAGGACTTGAATTTTTACTAAGTTCCCAGGCAGTGCAAATGATGCTGGTTCCAGGTCCCCGCATGGGGAACAACAGGTCTATTGCAATAAGTTCTAAGCAGAAGCTGTGAGTACCTGCCCCAACTTTCACAGACTAGACCTACTAGCTCCAAAAAGCCATTCACCTTCTTAATATTCCAGTGACCTCAAGGACAGGGACAGAAGCAGGACCCAATGGTTTCTAAGGTCTACCTATATCTGTTTTGGTTTTTTGTTTTGTTTCTGTCTCATTTGCTCTCTAAAGGTACTATAATTCATATTTTTTCCCCATTTGATAAAAGACAGTATCACATTATTGTCTTTATCAGTGAGATACTTTTGCGATAATTGCGTAAGAACTATTACTTTCAATATTTATACATCAGTAAAAAAATCTTATATAAGAAGATGCAATAGATTTGTTAAAAGTGTTTTTAAAAAAAGGGAAGTAAAGTTCAAATAAATAGACAGCAGTTTACTTAAGTCATGCCATGACTGTTAAATAACAGGCCAGAAATTTGCTTCTGTGTTTATTGTTTTAGCAGCCAAATTAAATGGAAAATGTCAAAAATTAAAATAAATGGCTTAAGTATTATTTAAAGTTCTATGGTGATCCAAAAGTGAAGGAAAATACTTGTATTTGTGGATACTTAGTTAAAACAATGAGAGAAGTCATTGGTTACCGGGAGCTATTGAAACAAAATGGAACTAATGGTTTTAATACAGAGGGCACTGAAGACAGCCCGATCCTGGGGCCCACTACCAACACACAGAGACACAGGGAGCCTTAGGGTTATCTCAACGACAGTTAATTTGTCCAGAGCAGGAATTTTACTCCATGAGATTATTTGACAATGGTGATATGTTTGTCACATCTAGGTAGAGGGTGCTACTGGTATCTAGTGATCAGAGACATTACTAAACATCCTACAATGTACACTGCCCAGGCTCCTACAATGAAGAATTAATTATCCAGTCCAACACATCTATAGTGCCGAGCCCGAGAAACCCTGTTCTAGAGTGTAGCTACTTAGAGACATTAATGGGGAATAAAATTAGAAAGGTAACTCAAGGGTTTTAAGGACTAGGATGATGAAATTTTACTTGAAATAGAAGGTTCTGAGCAACCGTCGAAGTACTTTGATTGAAGGAAAGATATGATATAGTGCCCTTTAGGAAGATGAAGTGTCAGATGCCTGGAGTTGATTGGAGGAGGAAGAGATGAAGACAGAGATGAGTAGCCGGGTTAAGAGCCTGTAGCCCCCATTCAGGTGAGAGGTTACAAGTGCTTAAACTTCAGAAAGGACAGGAAGTGATCTGCGAATGGAGCACTGCAGGAGAGGGGTACACAGGACTCAGCAACTGCTTAAATTATGGGAAGGGAGAAGAAGGTGGCTGGCAGAGCCACAAGGGTCAGGAGAGAGGGTTGGTCTAAGGGGAGAAATGCATATTGGTTCTGAGGTGTGGGCAGGTCATTTAAAGGTGGACACACCGAGCAGGTCACAAGAAGGCAGGTAGATTCAGCCTGGTATGTCTGTCTACATTCCTCCACTCTTCCAGTTGAGTTGGATCCAGGTTACCACCCTCACTTGCAGCAAAGTGATCTTTTGAGTTCCAGGTGTGTGTCTTGGAGGGTGGGGGGCGGGAATGTTCCTGACTCTTCAGCAATTCAGTCCCTGAGGCCAGCTCATCCTGTCTCTTCCCGGCAGCTCAGAATGGGAGTTCACTAACTGTTTAACATTAGTCAAGGGTACTAATGGTTTTTGTTTACTATCAGTTGTTTCTACTTTTGTGCCCAGCAGCTCTGATTCCAGGGTTGTAAATTAGCAAGCCACATTTGTGTTCTGGGCATGAGTTCACGTTCATGTAAATCCTCCGCATGCTGCTACAGATCCACCCAAGTCCACTGTTCAGCACATCCCGACATGTACATTTGAGAGGTTTCCATGAATTACATTCTTTGTTTTAATCCAGCATTGACTCATTCCCATGTATTTACCATCACTCTTGCTCCAACTTGACCCATGCTGCTTCGTTAGCCTCATTATGTATGTTTTACTTTACGGTGGGCAAAGACTCTCCCCCTCCTCCTCCTGAGGCATGAGTGGAAGCAGAGGAGGCCAGGAATTAATCACCATTACAGCTGATGTACACACCAGCCAGAAACAGGCACTTGATGATATTCGTTAGAGGAAAGCATGGCTAATTTAATTCCTTCTGATTTATGCAAGCACATTTGCCTCCTCTGCAGGGTATCCTTGGGCCTCCAGCTCCACAAGATCATTCTATGACAGAAGCCATGAATTCTATGTATTGCAACCGTATTCATTTGCAACCAAATTCATGCAAACTGAATTTCTGATATAAAGAGCAAACATAATAAGGCAAGTTAACTCTGAATAGCAAAGGTTTTTCTTCTGTCCTCTGAGCTTTCTGTCAACCAATTAAGTGGTCTAATAGATACCGGAGGAGATACACTCTCTGGGTTTTGTTGAGAGGGATGGATTTGGTACTTACTGTCCTTAAAGTGTTCATCTGAGTAACTTACATCTGCAGAGCAACTTACATCTTTTCCTCACAACTGGAGAGTTTAGATCCTGGGAATTTTTGACTTGCTGCCAGTCTATTAATCGCCTCTTTAGCACTTTCATTTTCTTGTCCAAGTTGCAGAATCTGCTTTTCCAGAAGTTTCTAGCAATGAACAACTTTGGATGAATGGCTCACAGGCAGCAGAAGGAGAGAGCTTCACCTGTGTCACAGTTCTCTAGAATGAGCCCGGCTTCTCTGACTTGATTTAAGTTGGAATTCCTTTGAAGATTTTGTGTTTAATGGAAATAAGTAATCATAAAAGGTAATAAAGGGCCAAATGATAAAAATAACCAGCCTTGGAAATATGGATTTTTGAAAAGCCATGGAAGAGATTGAGATTTTTGTTCTAAAAGGATTCAGAAGACTGAGTATCTGGTTTATTTAATATCTGTACTTAGGGATGGACAAAGGTCTCCCTGGGATTCTGGAAGGGATTTTTAGAATGATATATGTTACAAATTAGGTCCTCTGGGGCCTAAAAATGAGAAAAATGCTTTTTAGAAATTATTCTTTCTTCCACATAAGACCTGGCCAGTTATAGTCTTTCTTCCTTCTTGTTTTACTTACCTGGAACATCTCTTAGGAATTGTCATGTCCAAACTGTGAAATTGAGCAGCAATGATACAATTTTCAAGAAATGAAATTAAAATCCTGCCATCAGTAATACTTTAGATTTACTGCAGATGTTCCCAGCCATCTTCCTGACCCAATGAGAGCATCTCTTCAGATTCTATCAAAATGGTTATGAGGGATAATTTGGGAACAGAGGTCCATTGGTACCTAAGAACCATTTTACTCCAAGTGTTCTTGGTAATCGCCAACTGGGTTTTCTAACTTTTCACTCTGCCTCGAGGCTTGAAGCAACTCCCACAGGTGCAAAAGCCCACACACCAAAGTCAGCTGTATTTCAACCCAAGTTGTTTCCACTGTGTCTCCAGCAATTTCCTCTGTAACCTTCTATCCTGTGACCATCTTAGATGAAAAAGCTATACTTGGTGTTGTTACATATTCTTTTCCCCTGGGAACAAAATAGGGAATTTGTTGATTCTATACACGGAATGAAATTACCTAAGGTTTCTACTAAACCTTACTGTCATTTAAGATCGAAAATGAATAATCGAATTTCCCTAAGAACTTCAAAGTCATTCTTAAATAACCTACATTAATACAGAAACAAATGGGAAATGTGGACCTTTCCTTAGGTCTCATGAGTAAGGATTATTCCTCTGTTAATTAAAATAAATTCATCTAAACTGCTTCATGTGACACGATTCATCACATTCAGGATAACGATATGCATTAGCTAAATAGCCTCCATCCATGAATACCAGATAATGAAATTAGTGTTAGTGACTAAGATAAATATTTTTAATGGAATGGAAAATGAGTTCTCAAGGCCACCAACCCGGTATTTGGCAATCTTGTTGTTAACTTTAGGTCTTCCTTTTAAAGAATTACAGGAAAGCTTAAATTGTTCAGGATAATTTTGGAGAACCTTTGAAACACGTGAAAACGTTAATGAAAACATCACTTTTGAAAAGGGCCACCGTGGTGTTGGAAAACTGAGGTCAATAACCTGCTTCTGAATTTTAGGTAGCCTTGACCATGTTCTCTTTCTTAAATAGCAAAATCACCGAGAAGTGAATCATTTGGACATTTTTATAAAACAACACAAGTCCAAAATGAATACTGATGTTACAGTAAAGACCAAACTGTGTTCTACTATTTAATATGAAGTTAAATATGTGCACAGTCAGTTCAATTATAATAATTGCTTAAGATCAATTTTTAAAAATTTAAATAAAGATCATAAAAAGGAATCAGAATTTAATCCTTCCATTTTTTTTTTTTGTACTTGGCATTGAATGCAGAGGTGCTTAACCCCTGAACCACATCCCCAGTCCTTTTATATACTTTTTATTTTGAGACAGGGTCTCACTAAGTTGCTTAGGCCCTCTCTCAGTTGCTGAGGCTGGCTTTGAACTTGTGATCCTCCTGCCTCAGCCTCCTAAACTCCTGGGATTACCCTTCCATGAATTTTTAATAAATAGCATCACTTTCTTTATTCATCAACTATATACATACGTGTGTGTGTGTGTGTGTGTGTGTGTGTAGTTTACTGGTAATTAGAATTTTTTCTTATTTTTTATATTTATCAAAAGACTTTTATAACATAAATGGAAAACAGTAAAATAAAAACAACTTTGCTATGTACCATATGCTATTTATGTGTGTGGTGCTGGGGACTGAACCATGGGCCTTGTACAAGCTAAGCAAGCGCTGACCAATGAGCTATATCCCCAGCCCAGACATATGACATTATGAACATTTTGCATATAATATAATCTCACTTAATCCTTAACAAAAACTTTGAAATAGTTATTACCAACTGTAATTTTTTACACAAAGAAACTGAGACAGAGACATGCTCAAAATTAAACTGTTACTGAGTGACAGAGTTAGGATTTAACTTAGGCCTTAACTCCAATCTGTCCTAGCCATTGTATATATTATACTATAAGGAACCACAACTTGTTTGACTACATTAAACAGGGGACTTGATATTCTCTAACTTGAAATTGGGGCTCATGTTGATTTATATTTGTGTTTTATATATTTATATTAAAAAACAATAAGATCTTACCGATCTTATTGCCTAACAAATTCTAATTTTTTTTTTGGAAAAAACATCTGTATTACCAAACTTGTATCCTATATCCTAACTCATTTTCCACATGTGCATGTGTCTGGCCATCAAATTGATTGGTGGCAACTATGAATTACACAACTGTCAATAATGTGTTTAAATCAAAAGAGTCAAGTAGGTACAGGAACCACTCTTTGAAAATAAATTTAGAAGTATTTAATTATGAGCCAGGCATGGTGGCATACCCCGTAATTCCAGTGGCTCACGAGGCTGAGCAGGAGGATTACAAGTTCAAAGCCAGCCTCAGCATCTTTCTGAGTCTCTGAGCAACTTAAAGTGAGAACCTGTCTTAAAAATTTTAAAAGTAAGATGAAAATGGGCTGTGAATGTGGCTCAGGGGTTAACCACCACTGGGTTCAATTCTTACTACAAAAAAAAGTATTCAATAATGAATAAATTATACAGCCTCATAGCACATAGGCAAAGAACCTTATACATTCTAAGGACAGATGTCTCATGCTTTGCAATTCCAACATATAGTTTATCTGTTCTGATCAAGAGGATACTTAGGAAGTTAAAAATAATTGCCATTGATCACTGAAAGGCTAATAAGCCTTAAGAAATGTGTCATGAGCTATTTTGTACATGTTTTCTTATATAGTTTAAATAATTTTTTTTCCTGTGTTGTATAGGGCAGGAAATACATTCAGTTAAATCTTAACATCCTGGGGCTGGGGCTATAGCTCAGTTGGTAGAGTGCTTGTCTTGCATGCACAAGGCCCTAGGTTTGATTCCCAGAATGACTTAAAAAAAAAAATCTTAGAAATACATTGAGAGATGCATTCAGGGTCACTCCAGGTGAATTTAGATTAGTAGGAAATAACCAGAGACAGAGGAAAACACCTTTTTATTAAGATTCTTCAGCGATGGCTCCTCTGATATAGCTCTCACAAGAGAGGCAGACAAAAAGAGGAAGTATGTTCTGAAGCCCCTTTTTACTGCAGGGAAGACACTTGAGAAAGTTCCACCCCAATGAGGGGGTTGGGTTTCAGGGGGTTGAGTCTTGTGGTCAAGCTTCCTGATGTCTGTCTTGTGGTCAGCAGATTCACTGACATCTTGGAAGGCCACACCCATCTCAGGTGCTATGTTGGGGTCATAGGCAGAGGATTGAAAAGGACATAGGTGCACAGCCCAGATAGAGAGGCAGCGTCAGTTCAGTCCACTCATATACTCATGCTCATAGTTCACACATACACAGCTCATGGCTGGCTCACCACAGAAATCTTAACATTCTTTGGTGGAGACTTAAAATTCTCATAGCTGTATGCAGCACAGCATGGCTCTTCCAAGGTGGCAGTTAAGCCATTAAGTTTATTTCACTGTGTGTGAGCAGACAGAGGAGTGGTTACCTTGGGTGACATTTAAGTGCAATACATAACTCTATCCCTTTTGAACTGGTAATCAGTATTTCCTGTTGGGTGACAGAGTAAAAGCACTTTCTCTCAGCAGTCCTCCACAAAAGACATCCAAACAAGAAAGAAGAAATATGTTGCACAATTTTGAACGAGGAAATGACCACAGCTGCAATAGTGATGGTGATAAACATTTGACAAACACAAAGAAAAGTCTGTCATTCGGAGGAAGGCTATTATGAGAAAACTATAGATTTTAAGCAGTGTGGCTTTTTGCTTCCTGAAAGTGACAAAATCAAAGGTGCAACCAATGACCATTTTCTTGAAAAACCATAATGTATGTGCATGAACTAGCCAAGGAAGACTATCATGTACTCACTCGATGCTAAAGATTCTTAGTTTGAGATATGGGGTTCCAAGAAGGCAGGGAGACAGGACATCTAAGCAGACTGAACCATTTTTCAAGTTTAACATCCTAATTTAGAGAAAAACCTTGAGGGAGCAGCTAAAAGGGAAAGAAAAGTAGCAATCATCTTCACAGCAGTTGGTCCCAAAGCCGGAGTAACAAGGTTATGGAACAGAGAACTTGTGATGGGCAGACCAGAGGGAGGAGAACAGAGACATGAAGAACACGTTCCCAGAGCAGAGACAAGTTGATCAGGTGAGAATGCTCAGAATAAGAAAAAATGACTGGGAGAGAGGGCAAGTTATGTTATGCCAGATTCGTGGGACCCCAATAGACCTCCAGGAGCCGAATCCGATGCAATCACACAAGAGTCTTTATTGCAAGCTCGAGCCTGGACTCACAACTGTTCCCGACGCAGTGGTCCCAGGGAGTGAGTCCTGGTCCTTTGTTCAGTGAGATTTTATAGGTTTTGGGGGGATACTCTATGCGTCACAGCATCACACAGCAAATCATTCCATACCGCGGGAAAGTCAAACAACAACTCTTAACATTGATTAGCACATTCAATGGTGGGAACAAGTTGGGTAGGGGTGATTGGTTAGTACAAAAGGGGGATTCGTTTGAACTGATTGGTTTAGGCCACGAGGGGTGTACGTGCTAAACTACATGGCTTCCCAACATGTTATCAACCACCATAAACTACTTGGGGGTCATCTGGCATTCCAGGTATTTTCCCTGTCTCATGCTGATTGGAGGTTGCTAGGGGGTTGCTATGGGTCCTCACCTAGCCTAACTGAGTCAGGGACACCTGGCACAGCAGACCTCTCCTGTTATTTACAGACAAACAACTCAGCAGGGTGGGTATGTGCTTAGGGGTGCTCTGTGGGTTTTTCCAAGGACAAGGGTCACTCTGCCTTCCTCGGACAGGCTTTGCTCTGAGGTAGAGGCTGGTTTCTCAAAAATGGAGTCACATTAGTTTCTCAGTTACAGTGGCACAAAGCCCATAACTGATGGGTACAGGAGTCCTCTTTAGCTGCCATTTTGTTTTCTGCTGTTTCAGTTACCTGTGGTCAACTTTAGTCTCAAAATATTAAATGGAAAATTACAGAAGTGAACAAAGCATACATTATGAATAACTTTTATTGTCATTGCAATTATTCTATTTTATGATTATTTGCAGTTGTTAATCTCTTTACTGTGTTTAATTTTTCAATTAACTTTTATCCTAGGTGTGTACCTATAGGGGAAAAAAAAGCATGATGTACATAGGGTTGGGAACTATCCATGGTTTCAGGTTTCTGCTGAGGGTCTTGGAATGCAATGTATTTCCTGTGGATAAGAAGGGAATGATATACTCAGTAAATAATTCTTGGGTGACTCAAAGAAGAAGGGAGGAGGAGGAGAGCAGACGGTGGCATGTTTACACTCTTACTGCCATGTTTACACTCGTGCCACAGAGAGATGCACACTTTGCCTCTTTTTTTGGTTTTTCTAGCCAGTGTGATATTCTGGGCGTATCTACACCTGGTCCAGAACAGTACATTGTGTTCTATCTTTAACTTGCAGGACATACAGCAATAGTCTGAGTCCCCTGAGAAGCTCTAGAATAATCAACAGATATAATTTCTCTTTCACACTTCTTTGAGCAATCATTAAAAATAACAGAAGTAAATTTAATTTAAGCGGAGGGGCTATCTTTGGATGCCATCAGGACAGGATAGAAGAATATGTTTTTCCATTTCAATGAGTGTCAGAAAATATTTTTATTGGTGGTACTGAAGTTAGAAATACAGTAACTTTTAAACCCATGCCTTCTAAAAGGGATATGTATCTTATTAACACTTTATAGAGTTTCCTAAATTTTCTTTAATTCAGTTTCCTCATGTATAAAATGTTGATAAAAATATCTGCCATGCAGATATTTACAAAAATTTACAAAAAAGGAAAAAGTTTTGCGAAGCATCTGATATAATGCTTGGTACATTTTAGGGGTCTACTTTTCCCTGTTTTGACAGAACCCTAATTTGTTAATATTTTCTTAGGACCTTTTTAAAATGTCACATTCATTTAAAAGTTTTGAAGTAGAGAAAATAAAATCGAACATTTCTAAAATATTTAAAATAACTCATTAAATTTAGAACAACAGTAATGCCTGAAAATGAACGATCATGTTTCCACATTGGAGACGCAGTATATTTTTATTTAATTTTTCCAAATTCAACAATGACCAGAGTTGATTGTTTATTTTTTTTCCTCTCACTTCCTGTACTTACTTCCTGCTCACTTGTCAATGTCAGAGACTGGAGGACAGATGGGTCAACTTCAACCATTGCTTCTGGCACACACTGGAAGCTGCGAAGGCTGGAGGACAGTTTCTTACCAAGCCAATCCACAAAGGTGGAAGAAGCTCCCTGCAAGTGGCCCTTGGCCTCAGTGTTGCCACCACTAAGGTCAGCTGCAGGCTGCCTGGGATCAAAGGCAAGAGCCTGTACCTTGCTTATCAGCTCATTCACGAAATAGTTCCTGAGGTAAGGGCAGTACTCCTCTCCAGGGGCAGTTGAAACATGTGCAGAAATATGTTTTGGATGCTGCAATACTTTAGGGTATTTTTTAAAATATATCTTCCTAGTTATTAATGGACTTTAATTTTATTTATGTGTTTATCTGGGATCTAAGAATCAAACCCAGTGCTTCACATTGGCTAAGCAAGTGTTCCACCACTGAGCCACAACCTCAGCCTGCTTAAGGGTATTTTTAATATTTAATGCCAAGGAGCCATGAATACTACATACAATGTGCTTGGGAGCCTGCAAATGGAAAACCATCCCACCCAATTTTCCTCCTTTTGCATTTTAACTCATTGCTATACTTCGTATGCATACACATGCATAGGGATGTCTAGATCATGTATAAATTTAATATGCGTGTGCATAACGTGAACAATATCCATCTCAAAATATCATCAGAAACACACAGGTCAGTGGATATGTTTTCCACAGTTGATCTGCTTTGGGATTGATCTTGTTGCTCAGTATATTGATTCTCAAACCATTGCCTAAAAATGCAACCCTTGGCAGTAAATATTACATCTACTTCAACCCCAACTTCTGTTAAATATTTAGAGTTGCAAAGATATCTAAAAACTCATGTCAAGTGATTCTTCTTCTCCTCTTTTAACCTCATGAGTTAAACATTCTCCCTCTAAGAAGCCATTGCCAGAAGGCCACTTTAGGTAGGTAGTAAATCTCTGTGGCAGCCTGCATGTGATGCCTCCTCTTTAGGAATGGGTGCTTTTTAAGGAAAGACTTTTGTAGGTGGTTCTTTTTTGTTCTGGCATTGCATTTATATTGGGTTCCACCCCCACATTTTTTTTTCATCTAGTTGCACTTTTCAGAAAGCCAGCTTATGAAAAGATATATATCTCTTTTTGTCCCACTCTAGGATGCCATCTCTTCTTATTTATATACACTGTCACAAACAGAAGCTCTGGAAACACCAACTCTTATTTTTGGTGGAACCCTGTCTTTCCTCACCTCTTGCAGACCTGAAGGAAATTATATCCTAAGAAAATAGATTTTGACATAGGGCAAGTTCCCTCGGGGATGCTCTGGACCTTTTTAAAATGAGTTTCTTGAGTCCCTCGGCAAAGAAGTTTTGATTTTGATGGGTGAATTCTCCCCAGCAGTGACAGGGGTATTGCTTAATTCTTCTTAGTCAAAATTTTCAGTATCAAATAATAAAAAGAATGTAGTCGTCTAAGAAATAATGTAGTGGGAAAATGACAGATGACAGGGCCATGGAGAGCAGGGAGTACAAACTGTGCTGGATACTAAACTATTGCTTGTTGTTCAGAATTATATCTTTTACAGAAACTGAAGGGCTTATGTGTTTCCCGGTTCCATGGTAAACCTCAGCAGTCAGAAAATGTCCTTAGGTCACACGAGCCTTAGCAGACATGCATCCACATGTCATGACTCTGTGAAAGGCCAAAACAAAAAGGTTGCTGTGTTTCTCATCATGTCTGCAAGATGCAGGGCCCTTTCTCTTTAGAGGAGGACATGACTTTGAATCTTTATGAGGACTCTTTTCACTGCTCTAATTGAGTCCAATTCCTTATTAGACATTTAACAGTTTTTTTTTAATATTCTTATTGAGCTCACCGGACTATGCAAAGTCATAACACGTTGGAATATCTTATCTACGCCCTTGCAAGAAGTTACCTTGATGATCAGAAATTTCATTCTGTTTGTTCTTCTCTTTCTATTCTACCCTATTTTTTGCATGTGGCTATGGTTCCTGGTTTTACCCGCAGACTGGAAGCGCTGAAATGTCGCAAGAAGGGCACGCAGTAGCCTTACCCCGAGCAAGTATTCAGGTTTCTTGAAAAATCAAATGCTTACTATGAGATTTCTAATCCAGTTGCACAAACTTTAAAGTTTCTAACTTAAAACTTCCCCATGGGGGTCTCATGTGATTTACAGTGGAAATAGCCAATGCTTCTGTTTTACCTAATAAAGAGATGTTCAGGGGAAGAGGCTGTGGGAGAACCTTGGTAGATTCACCATGGAGTAGCTGGGAAGGCCCCAGTGGCCTGCCAAGTCCTTCTCTGTCATATAACTCAGCATATGTCTTGTGTCTGTCTCAACAATCTAGCTCACGTGACTTCGTTCCTATTAAATGGAAGATAATATTTATTTATATGACTAAGTATATATTACAGCCTCAACTCTTTCCCTTGAGACTTACATATCATTTTAAAAGTCTGATCACCTATAACTTACAGAGACAAGTTTGCTGCAGTGTCTAACTTAGTCACAAAGAGATTTTCCTTGAACTTTGAGCACAAACATTTATTTATTTACTGAAATAAAAACAAAATCAACTTATCCTATGTTGCCTTTAAGGAAGTTAGCATGGAAAAAGTGTCAATTTCCAGAAACAAAGTATTTTTGATTCAAAGCAGAGTAATCCATCACCTCTTTTCATGCAACACAAACCATAAGCATATCCTGTAAATTAAAATGTATATTATGTCAATACACTTCATTATAGCAATGTGTCCTTTCCTCTTGTCTTCCCTAAGATTCTCTTCTACTCAAAAATATTATTATGTACATTCTAATCACCACAGTGTTTGCATGAAAGGCAGAGCTTGATTTTCTTTTCCATGTCCTCTGGAAATCTCAAGCTTCAACAATTAAAATTCTGCAAAGTTTTGCTTCTGCAATGGTTAATAAAAGACACTAGCTCTATCCACATATTTAGGTTTTTGTGAAAAGTCAAATGCAATAAAAAAGCTGTGTCTTTATTACATAGGACAAAACCCCTAAGTTTTCAGTTTGCAGACCATGATTGTGAAGATAGAGTGCTTATTATCTAGCCCCTCATCTTCTAACTCACTCTGCTTCAGCAGATAGCATCAGTATCATCAGTTATCTCCTACTCTTGGCCTCTTTTGCCTTTAAACACAGTGCCAGGAAGATTCCAAGAAGAGTCAGAGGTGAAGATGAAATGTAGATAGCATGGCAGTACTCTTGCATTTTTCTTTTTGCAGGAGGTGGGGGTGAGCGGGTACCAGCAATTGAACTCAGGGGCACTCCATCACTGAGCTATATCCCCAACCCTTTTTTGTATTTTGTTTAGAGACAGGGTCTCACTGAGTTGCTCAGCACCTTGCCATTGCTGAGGCTGGCTTTGAACTCACCATCCTCCTGCCTCAGCCCCTTGAGCCACTGGGATTACAGGCATGCACCACCATGCCAGGCTCTTGCATTGCCTCTTAAAACCAACTCTATTTATGATATTATTTCACCAGTCTTAGAGTCTGTAGCTTGGTACATAAACACAATTCACATGTCTTTACAACTCTTCAAATGAGCAAAAATGTGCACCTAGACCTGGGTCAGTACTATAATTAAAATATTAAAATATAATATATCTTGTGGGTATGTGTATGAATTCTTCTGAAAACATACCAAAATGTTTATGATGCTAATCTCTCAGTGATGAGGTAGAAATACTCTTGTGTTCATCATGTAACTTGTGGGGATCTTCAGATTTAAAAAAATTTTTTTTGTAGTTGTAGATGGACAGAAAGCCTTTTTTTAGTTGTTTATTTTTATGGGGTGCTAAGGATGGAACCCACTGCCTCACACATGCTAGGCAAGCACTCTGCCACTGAGCTACAGCCCCAGCCCGATCTTCCAGATTTTATGATTACCATGAGAACATTATCAGAAGAAAACAAAGACCTAGGGTGTTATTGGTGAAATGCAACTAACAGTTACTCTCCATTTGAAACCCTGCATTTCACAATCAGAACTCCAAGTTACTTGTCAGTGGTGTGGACTGCTCTTCAACCAACAGAAGCACATATAATAAAATAGATATATGATACGCAGCAGTGGGGAAGATGAAGCACAGTGTAAGAAGGCAGAGCCAAGAGGGAATTGTATGTTCAGAACACACTTTAGAAAGAGCTGAAGTTTCTGAGCAAAATGTGTTTTTGTCTGGTGAGAGGATGTTTATCAACAGTGTATATGATGTTGTTTGAACTTTATACACACAATGCATTTATCATGAATTCATAATGTTTAATAAAATTAGATTATAGTGTAAAATATCATTTTATACTTTGTGTTAAACTTATTCAAGGTGGTAACCAAAGATATGCCTGTGACCTTGGGGATGGACTGATGTTTTAATAGAAAACCTAGAGACTGTGAAGGAAGATCGAGGTGTTTGTTGGAGACTCCCCGATTTCCATGACAGCACAATCCATCTTTGATTCTTTCTTCTTCTTCAGCAGTGTTAGGACAGGTTCTCAGCTTCACCTCCATGTTGTCTCAAGAAGCTGCTCATCTTGTTCACTCCCATGGTCTCTTTCTTGTTCCTGGCTCTGATTTCTCTCTGCAACAGCATTCTCATAAGTTTGTGAGCCCTCTTATCTTGTTCCAACTAGCACAGTTTTTCCATGGTTGCCAGATTTATTTTCTTGGAGACACATATGCTTCTGCCATCTTCTGCTTAATAAAACCTTCATTGGCTGCTCATTACCATGCAATAAATCCCAAGTGATTAATCCAGCTTCAATCACCTCTGATTTGTCTAGTTCTAAGTTTTCTCATTTAATCTTTACAACAGCTCATGCAATAGGTGCTATGACTCTTCCTACTTGACAGGGGAGAAAGCTGAGATCCAGGGAGCCTCAGTGACTTGCTCGAGGTCACGGGCAAGTAAGACTTTGAACCTGGACAATCCAGGTCTCGAGGTTGTGCACTTGCTAACTTAGCTCTCTGCTGTGCTCCTCCAATGGACGGATGTCTCCAGGGCACGTTCGTTGGTAGAATTTCAAACTACGAAAATGTTTCAGAGTAGTTAATGGGATATCAGCCTTCTTAATTCATTAAACCATATAGCTAACCATATAGGGTAGTGAACACAAGTTTCTTTGGATTGCAGGGCTCAATTTGGGCAGCCACTCAGAGCCACAGGGCTTTATGATGTCTTCCTTCTCATAGTGCAAAAACCAGAACACCCTGTTCCCACTGAGCCTACTCTCTCCAGAAGTGGAGGAGATTGCCAGTTCTCATTAAGCTTTATGAAGCTACGTGGCAAATGGAAGCCAGGTTGCTTGGAGACTAGGTATTCTTATATCTTTCGGTTGCCCAGGATATTTCCTGGGACAGAGCTCAAGAGTTGAAAGTCCACAGGTTGGGGTGACTTTTTCCTTCCTGGGCAAATTGATTTAGAGGGAGTTAAACAGGTTCCAAAATATGTAGGCTGTCGCTAATCCATCATCTTTTGGGGGATATTTCTCTTCTGATGGAATAGCACCACTTCCATCAGCCACCATGTACAATAAAATGTATATATTTTCATGATTAAGAGGTTTGGGCTGTAGGCAATAATATAGTCATAATTTTACAATCCTATTCCTTTGAGGAGTACTGAATAAAATGAAATTTTAAAAAATCACTGTTTTACAAATCCAAGTTGATCATTCATTTCATAGTTCAGCTGTTTTTTCCTCTTGAATAAAAAAGTGTTGTACATTCATCATATAATATTCAAACATTACAGAAAAACAGTTGTTTATTTCTATAAACAACTTCTCAAAGAGAACTGTAATTAATAGCTTGCTGAACTCCTCTACCTCTAATTTTTAATCTACATACACACTTATTCATCATATATTATTAATGATAATTTAAGTAAAATTAAATCTTATTATGAATACTCCTCTAAACTTTAGTGTCAAAATGAGCCAAGGTTAGTGAGTGTAAAACCACTCAAGAATTATCATATCTCAAAATTTCCTTTGTATATGGGAATCTCAAAATTTAGTGTGGCCTAATTTGGTATCTCTAATATGTTCTGTATTCTAGTAAATGAAAACAGCTTTGAATTAAAAAAACAAGTTTTCCTCTTAAGTCACAGAAACTAACATTTTTTTTAATCCCCCACATCATTCTAAAATGTCTCTACTACTGACCTGACACAATAAATATTACAGGGACTTTGCTATTCCTCTTTAAACACATATGGAAATCTGTCAATCAAATCTGGTATTCATAAGATTCATCCACATTACCTGCTTACTTATATGCATTTCAAGATTTTTCCTTCTGGGGAGGGAGTTCTCATCCTTCAAAGAAAAGAAAAAACAAACTGAACAAACATACAAACCATTAATATAACTTACATATATTTAGATATAATTTATACTTATATTATATAACTTTAATATGGAACAAATGCACAAAACATTAATATAACTTACATATATATAATTGATATATAACATAACTTTAATATATGTTAAGATAAATGTTTTGCATATATTTTAAATATATACCCATATGTATATTTTATAAACATCCATGGCAAATAAGTTTAAAATTTAAAATTAAAGGAAAAAGCACTCAAATAGAATAAATGGAAAAGAAAGACTTCTACAGATTAGATAACAGTGACCAGGTTTACAATGGATCCCTCTCTTTGTAGACTCTTTGCACCTCCACTATTATTTTCTAAACACTTTAAACATCTGGAAAATTTTCCACGAAAGGTAGTTCTACACTAAATAGATATAGAAAAACCAAAATATCATTAGAAATTAGTAAACAGAATAGCGTAGAAGTTATACTATTTGAAGAATATGGATGTATTTGATGAGTACTCAGATTTAATAGAAATTACCTCTGCCTTTTTCTCTTCTCACCTTATCAACCCTCCTTTTCTTTCTCCCTTTTCTTCTATCTCTTTCCATATTTAAATTTAAGAGGTGGCTTAGGAGCAGAACAGAAACACTTATATTGGGAATATGTTAATAACTGCATTCAACCACGTGAAGAATTAACCTTATCTATTTATTTAGATCAGGAAGGACTAAATGACAAATAATAGTAGGAAATTTCAAGGAATCCAATTTTAATATAAGAAAACTTATCTGCACTCAGTGGTGTACATAGATGAAAATCATTGAATCGAGTGGTGGTGGTGGTGATGGCACTGCTGTTATCTATAATGCAAGAAATAATTGTTAACCTGTTTCTATCATTTTGAGTACATTACATGTACATTACACCCCTGTCTGCACATTTAACCTTTACAGGAGCTTCATGAAGTAACTAATTCCTTATTCTCATTTTATAAGTATGGGGATTGGGATATTAAATCCTTTTTCCATATGTTATGGATAAGGCTGAATATAGGGCTTTGTCTCAGAAAAGGATAGAGACAAGCATTGTAAGGGGCTGCCTCCCTGTAGAGACTGAGCTCATAAGGATATTGCTAAACTGAATTGTTGTGAATCATGTATTAGTGAATTAGCCATTGCATCATCTAGATAAATGTTCCAGGAAAGGTGAAAGCCACTGTGGTAATAAAAATGCAGTAACATTCAAGGAACTGGTGAACTGTTTGTTGGAGTTCATGGGTTTTGTTTTCATATGTTATGATCAATCATAAAGGTCACAGTTTCTGGGTTGGCAATTTTGGGAGCCTTTAGAAGCCATCCCTGTCCATACACATATTCATTCCAGACAATGCTAGCTTCCCACATAAGTTACAAAGTACACCTTAAGCCCCAGCAGACTTTGGAAGACACCTCATCATGGCAGATTCAGTACATGAAACCTTCGTTTATCTTCAGAATTCTTAAGTCTTTCTTCTCATAGCGTCAGTGTAAAGCTCATCTCCAGTGCTGCTTCATTTTATTCAGTTGAAAGAAGGAAGTGCAAGAATCAATGCAGTGCTGTAGGTGCAGTGGACCAAATCCCTGCTTTAACTGGAATTCAGGACCCAATACATAGGGCCCTTAAACAGTCTGTTATCAAGATGAGCAAATACGTTGCCATATTTCATTATTGAAGCACTTGCTGCCATGAGCATTAAGGAATGGCAAGGTTTCTATGGATATCATAACTTTCCACATGAACAATACATTTCACTTCAGAGATGTGTGCTGGAATTGGCTGTATTGTCTGTGTTCTAGCCTCTGAATAGAAATGACTGTGCATGTGTGTATTAAGTGACAGATTTTCCTGTTCCTTTTGCTGGAGCATAAGCCTTCTAAGGATGGGACTCACTACTTGCATGATAGCTCCTTTCACTGGTAGGACAGCATTCTATGTAAGCTCAGAGAATGTGCAGAAATATGACAAGGTAATTAAAATTATCATCAAACTTTGGGTAACTATTTAAACTTCCAAGAGGTATCCAACTGCTAATTCAAATTTCTAAATATCTCATCACTCCTCTAAAGCTATTTTGCATTTGTATCTATTTAACAGGATACATTTGTATGAGTTGATTTTTTTTAGACACTTACCCCAATAAACTGACTGCATAAAGACGTGACAAAAAACAACAACAACATTTGTGTTGTAACATTGATTGTGCCTTAAACAATTTTTTTAATAATGTGGGGGTTTTTATTCCAATAAATTGATTGGTGCTGATTCCTGAATATGTTTTTCCAACACAATTTATGAGAATTAAAGTCGGCTCTGCGTCCTCGATTTCAGATAACTCGACAGTGGTGCACTCCTGATAGCATGTGATTGTGTCTCCTCTCTGATAGCCCTGAGTCATTTTCCATGTCATTCAATTAAAAGAATTTCCATTATGACTAACTTCATGTGTTCTGAAGATCTTTCATCAAATGGTACAGTGGGGCATTATTTTAAAATAGAAATGCCCATAAGAGAGCTCTTTATTTTCTTCCTACTGGGACACTTTTCTTTTTAGTGTTTGTACATCACCCAGAACCAGACGTTTTATTCCCCAATTGCTCCTGGTGCCTGCAATTCCCCACCTCTAAAAAGTCAAGCTTGAAGTTCCAACCAGGAAAGGAAAATGGCAAAAGGAAAAGTAAGCAAGCGTTGAGCTGGACACTGTGTATTCTCGGTTAGTGCATGGCCCACTTTCTACTCTGGCGAAGGAACTTAAAATGTTAAACTTGATTTCAAGAATTGTAAAGGTTTCTTATCTCTGAAGGTAAAGAAGCCCAGTCATGTCCAAGAAGCAAATGGAATTTTGCATTGATGTTTTCCCTCTCACATTCAAGAAGGGATGGAACAAATCTCTTTATGAAAATGATTTTGTACTTCACCAGCCAGTAGGTGTCAATTCAAAGGATGCATCCACCCAGATGTCTTAAATCCTAGAGATCAAAGACCATTTAAAATGACCATGGCTCTAAATAAACACATAATTCACATGGAATATTTTATATTTGTTCTACCTATTCAGTGTAGTTCACCTCCCAGCAACCAGTAGTGTCTTCTCATGTACTAATCCATGGAATAACACATCTTGGGTTACTTTCTCAATATTTTTGGACAGCTTGTCCTCACTTTAGAACAGCACAGTGTTTTTATTTAAGTAAAATTCTCTTCACCCTGGTTTCATTCTTGTGTTGCTGAATGTAATAATCTGTCTCCACAAACCACATTGCAAAGACGATGTTAATATGATACATGAAAAGTAGCTTCAGAGTAGCATTCATTGTAAATAACTCCAGTATTCTATACCAGCTACAATTTCATTGATGATAAATCTTTATAAAAATGATTTTAGTATGAAGAGTTTCTTATCTCTATTGTTTTTATCCTCCAACCACCTGTCCTAAAATACCTTCAGGAAATAAATTTGTTGATAAATGAATTTCTCTTTCTCTCTGTCTTGTGCCTGCAAATTTCACTTTATTTTCAACATCTTTTTTTGTTAATTGTATGCTAAAGTAGATACAGTCATAACTTAGAGAAAAGCTTCTTAGTTTCTTTCAACTTTGTTCATTTTCATATGGAATGCTTTTGCTAAAAGAATCTAGGAAATCACACCTGTCACTTGGATGTCTCCTGGTGTCAGGATGGAGCACGCCATTAACAATGGGGGACTGGGGTTATGGCTCAGTGGTAGAGCCCTTGCCTCACATGCATGAGACCCTGGGTTCCATCCTCAGCACCACATAAAAATAAATAAGTAAATAAAAATAAAGATTAAAAAAAATGGGATTTTGGTTTGGTACCAGTAGACTCAGCCCTAGGAAGGACTTAGCTCAGCACCTAAACTGACACATTAATTATACTTAACATTTTACAGAAAAATGTGTTGCTTTCTGAGAAACCATTACCCTGGAAACATGGAAACACATGCTTATTTTCTTGAAGTAATTTCCCTAAATGGGCAATGTTGAGCATGTCATGTGCCACAGGATACTATTCTAAAAGATTTGTATCAAATTTATGATAAGGAGATTGTCAAGAATCCAGAAATATACATCCTTCTAATTTCATTTATGTATAAGGATTAGGGATCTAGAAACTAAGGTATTCAAAACAAACTGCATATTTTCATAAACAACATTTCACTGACAAACAGCCTATACTCACTCATTTATACATTGTTGATAACTACTTTTGAGCTATAGTAATGTCCGTAAGTAGCTGTGACAGACGTCAACAGTGACTCACAAACCTAAAATATTTACTGTCTGGCCCTTAAGGGAGACATTTGTCAATAGCTGATATTGATGATCAGCTTCTACCAGTTTTCTGAAAAACTTAACGACTTATTCAATAAATATTAGCAGGAATTTACAAAAATATAGAAGCCAGGAAAATAGTTAACCCAAATTAGCTAAACAAAATAGTTAACCCAAAATTATTCCAGTTGAGACCAATAAAAGTGTTAAATTATTAAATTGCTGATTTTTAAATAATCCTTAAATAGTTCAATGTTCCTTTAAATAAAGATTTTTGAGATTTTTTTTCCCCAATTTATTCCACAGATGGGGTTGTGCTTTGGAAGTCTATATTTATAAAAACTTGGGTGCATTTTGGGGGCAAACAGAATAATCAAAACAAGAATGCCTCTTCACTTTAATGAAGAAGAGAGAATAAGCTCACTTTCAACAAAGACAATAAGCATAAAATCCACATTTTGTTCTAGGAGGCAAAGATTAATCTGAGGTGTGAATACTATTGTCTCAACCACTGAAGAGTCATATGCTCCTTTATAAGGTTTCTGTCATTGAATTTCAGAGAGATAAGAAGCAGGATGAACATAAATGGCGATTTTATGAACAACCAAATTATCTGTTCAACTCCATGGAAGCAGAGTGATGGGAATAATTCCAAATGCTATTGTTGATTCTGTTCTTCACACTACAATATTAATGCCTACTATTCTAAGGGGCTGCGTAACAGAGGGTAGATCACATGTCTCATAAACAATACCAGTCTGGGATGTACTGTGCATTAATAAGGCAATAAAAAAAAAGCACAAATGGAGGAACTCTGTTAGGAAAATATTAATGGGTGTGCAGCAAGTTTATGGATTGGTACTTTCATTCTAAAGTGAGAACAATTGCAGGGAATTGAACTGTTCAATTAAATTTTTCCCTGCCAGAGCAAACATGAAGACAAGACATAGAGCTCAGAGGGAAAAACCATTAATCAGTATTATCATAACATGTCCCTTGACTCCATTGCTTCATTTTAGAAAGTGACATCAAGAATAATTATCATCAGTCATGCAGATTTCAGGACCCTATGGGAGAAAGATAAGTTAACATCTAACCTCACATTATGCAATGTTTGGGTATAATGTTCAGAATCAGGGAAAATATCCCTCAAACTCTTTAAGGCAATTTTTGGTCCCATAAATTAAAATAAACTCAGCAACATAAACCAGCACTCAAGAACTCTGGCACTAAATCAGTGAAGACTATACCAACACAAATATCACTCTCTATTTTTCAGAAATGAGATGAAAAAATAATCATTGAGAATCTACAGATTTGTTTGAATTCCCACCATCAGTACATGTTTTTATGTTCAGCAGACATTCTGAGCTAGAGACTCAGGACTAGACAGTTTTGCTATCCAGTGTTTAGAAGTATCCTCAAATGGTAAGTGTTTCTTTCTCTATTTGAAAGAAATGGGCAAACGCTTAGCTCATCCTAGCCCCTCGAAGCCCTTTGGTAGGTCTGACAGCCCTTTGAACACATCAGCCATCAATCATCTTGGATCACAAATAGCTGCAAACAAAGATTTCCCTACCATTTGTAGGATATGGTGTTAAGAGTAAAAATGGAGATATGTACCATATGTTCAAGTATTTAAATTTACAAACCAAGCTCAAAATGATCTTGATGAATGCTGCTTCCTTATGACCTGCATAGTCAAGTTTGACTTTAGAATTTTCAGACACTTGGGTGTCTGGCATAGGGAGGGAAGGAAGCACCAGTCTGTAGGGCCTGGGTCTAAGCTACTGTCTATTTCTCTTCCTGCTCCTGGTTCTGAGCTGTACTATGACAGGACATGCAGACATTCACAGAGGTACCCACCCATGAGGTGTGAGTAAGATCCTTCCACTCTCCTCAGCATCTCCAATCCGCTAAGTAGGTCCTTTGTGTACTTCTTGGATTTAGAAATATACATGTGGGTTTTAGGCCTCAGGAAGAAAGGCCAGAAATCAGGCTGAAGCTCTTTGGTCAATAGATTCCGTGATTCTAGACACCTGAAGCCTGGTCTAGAAGGGAATTGAAATTTCCAGGAGACTGTGCCCCCTTGCGCCCTTCTTGTTCCACAGAGGAAGAGTGTACCCCACAAGTGACATTATGGAATCCTCCCAGGATAAACTTTGCACAGAGCTGCCTTGTTATCCCAAAATCTAAGGGCAGTGCCACTCAGGTGCTTCTATTGTTGAAATGCCTACTTCCATAGTATCCCATTATATTTTTCTACTTGTGTTTAAATGTATAAATTAGAAATTTAAATTTAAATGTATGAATGTTTAAATGTATTTAATGTATAAATTAGAAAATATATAACTCGCAGCTAGAGGAGGAAAAAAGACCACTGTGAGTAAACACCATTGAATAGCAATTCATGATAACTTGAGTCAAATTTTAAAGCTGATAAGATCAAATCAAGCAGTTCAAGAGTTTTGCAATTATTTTTGTGAAGGATTTATTGAATTTATTGTCCTGTACTACGTACGTATCAGCCGTGGCCAAACCAGCTAGGGTTCATCTTCATCCACTTTAGAGTCTCTGTCCTTGAATTTGGGGAGATGCTCTGTATATCTTGATATGAGCTGTGGTCTTATTTAGACTCTTTTTCTTTATTCTGGTGTTCCAAACGTCAGATTGTTTTGTTTTTTTTCAACATGAACCTCCACTATAGATGTGCTCCTTCAGAGAGGAGCTCCCCAGGGTTTATTCTTGGCTGTCTTCACTTTCCATGATCCTCTTGTTGTCTGAAGAAAGCTCCTCCAGGTATTCTTACTCTAATAAAATCATACTGAGGATACAGAAGTTATGTGTGCTGGGGGAAAAAAGTGTCAATGTGGAGAGAATCTTTAAGCTGCACAGATGATTGCGGGGAAGGTTGCTGTTTTCTTCTGAAGAGGAATCTCAGTAAGACTCAAACATTTATATAAAGCATGTCTCAGAGTAAGGGGGGTAGTGTCTAAAAATAAGAGGTAGAATAGGGGATGCTGAGAGAGGATAAGAGATTATTATAGCATGCCATTTTCATAAATAAAGGTACAGTGAAATGTAAGATTTGAGTTTTGATATATGAATGCAAAGCTATGGTTTGGATCTGGACTGTTTCTCCAAGTCTCATATGCCTAGAGGTGGGGCTTTTGGGAAAACCATGAAAGCTCTGACCTCATCAGTGAATTAATCCATTTGTTGGACTAATCCTTTGATAGCTGGATGGACTACAGAAGGTTGGGACCTAGTTGGAAAAGCTAGTCGTTTTAGTCAATCCTTTTCTCCACTGTGACCAACAGACTTAATAAGAACCATATTATAGGAGGAATTTTATTTGGTGCTTATAGTTTCAGAGGTCTCAGTCTATAGATGGCTGATTCCATTGCTCTGGGCCTAAGTGGAGGAAGAAAGCAACTGAGGATATAGCAATCAGGAAGCAGAGAGAACTCTGCTCACTAGGAATAAAATGTATACCCCAAACTCATGTCCCCAGTGACCCACCTCCTCTGGTCACATGCTACCTGCCTTTACTTAACTCCCAATTAATTCATTCAAATGGATTATTGTGCTGATTAGTTTAACCAAACAGATAAAACGCAAATAAATAAATGAAGGATGAATGACAAAAACCCAGCAGCCCAGAGATAAGCAAGTCAGGTTTTCCTTGATTTCATATGTAAATTATTATAGCAGTAATTCCTAATTCCATTAAAAATGGTTGTGATGATACCCGAACATTAGATAGCATTCTTTTGGGTTTTAAATTTATTTTAGTAATTAGTATTTAGCAGGCAAAATAGACTGTTAAGTAGGTATGTTTACTGGGATTCATCCTAAATAAAGTGAAAACTTTAATCAGAGGAAACCATTTTTCCTTTTGTATCCACTTATACCAAGCACAATTTGTTGGATTGAATGAACCAGCACATTTCTCATTTCCGACATACCCAGATAAGTTGTCCACAATTGCCTGTGTTTATGTCAATGAGTCAAAATAAAGTAAAAACTCAATTTCTCACATTCCACAAGATGAGATTATTCTTAATACTCATTTTCATGAGCCATATTCTATTCCAGGAATTTTGGGAGTAAGACTCATGATAGGTACAATCTATGAAGCGCTTAAATCTGTGGTGTGTACTTTACAGGGCTCATTCAGTCCCCAGGGTGAAGTCATGAACCAGATACTGTGACCATCTGTATAAAAGGAAGTTTTGTGACCAAAGTCACATTGCTTAAAACATGCAGAGCTGAGATTTGAATGTAACCCTGGATGACTTTAAAACCATGCTTTAACTCCTACACAAGATATTTTCTTAATAAGAGCATTCAGACTCTCATATTAACAGCTTGTTGAAGCCACTGTGGTTTATATGACACATGTCACTCCTTGCTTTTATCTGTGATTCACTGAAGTGTGGCACACATCTGTGAGCACTCCCCCAAATGTCATTGGTTCTCTTAGCCTTCTCTGTAGTCCCTCAGGGTGTGGTGTTACACATCACCCCTCCTTCCCACATTTCCAACCCCATGTATCTGAGCAACTTCTCAATAATTCAGATCCCTAATCCAAGCCATCTGGGGCCATTTGTAAATGTGGTCTACAGTATACCTATCAATTTGATCTCATTGAATTGACCACTGAAAAAATCTTATGGGATGAAGAATTGGTGTTTGCATTTCTGTTGGTGTTGACTAAGTGACAGTACAATCTTATCCAATCTAGGCTAAGCCATGGAAAAGTTGTCATGCCCTTCAATTACTAATACCTACTACTTTTCTGCTTTTCTTTATATATAAATTTAATTACACATGTTGCTCTCTTATTGGTGGTTTTGATGGCTGGTATTTTTAAATCTAGATACCAATGGTAACTAATCTGAGAGTACTTGCTTTTTTATGAGTTATGAGTACATCTACCTGCCTGAAATTGAATTTTGGCATTTGTCTAGTGTTTAGAATGACTAAGAATAAAGGCACTAAGAAAAGGAACAATCTGTTCTGACTATTTGACATAGCAACTGTAATTATTTAATATTGTCACCACAACGAATAATTTTTCTGCATACATTTTTTGAATTATGGAATAAATATGTAAAATCTTGAATAATATAGTTATACTGTTCTCCCCACACACAAATGAAATACTGTTACTTAAGAAGTTTGCCTTATTTTTGTACAAATGACAAGAAAATTTATTTTGAGCCGATTCTGGGCTTTTACTTGGTCTCTGTTTATTTTCTTGTAAGATTCCAAACTGCATAAATTTTAATCAGCCTTTCTATACAACTCCAAAAAAATAATAATAAATCAGTCATTTGGTTGACTGCAAGTTGGACAGTAAGAATTTGTTTCCTAAAGTTTTGAGTTTTTGCCTGTGATGTGTTCTCTGTAGAGTCATTCTTCCGCCGAGGTTGGCCACTCCATATTTATTTATAAAGTTAACATTTGGTTCTGAAACTCTTTGAGTAATTTGGATATATAATCACAAGCACATTGATTAAATGTGGACAATAGGGCAATTTCCCTTTAGTGGTGTTTGTATGTCATCTTCTGAATCGTTGTACATGCTGTACACACAATGTGTGCATTGGTCACCCCTCTAACTCCCCAGGAGTCACAAAGGCTGACTGTCATATACAAAGTGGGAAACGTTTCTTTGTCCTGATCCAAAAGAGGCTTCCAAAATACACATTACTTATTCGTAAAATTAAATATGTGACAAAAGTAATAACAGAAATCATTTATTATTTAACAAAACAAGGCTGTGGGCAATTGTGCTGGGTTACATTTTTAAGAATCCTTGATCTTGTTTTCATTCAATGATAAAAACTTCACCCAGCTCCTTCTTACGTACGGTGCCAACGCTGGCAGCCCTTGACCATACTTCCAGACTTTTAACCATTTGTGTTAATCTCTTGAACAGTGATGACACAGTTTCAGTTCTTCCAAATCAGTAGTTTTTCAAAAAGCACTAAGAAGGAAATTTATTTTCAGACTCCAAAGTCATCCGGCCCACATCAAGGCTATCAGTTCTTGGCTAAAATGAAACTGGTTCTGAGTTTTCCAGAAACAAGATATTTATAAGAAATTAATGGAGTGGACATGTTAAACATATAATTTTTTAAAAGAAAACAATTGCTTATTTCCTTACCAGCATTGAAAAGAGATAAAATGAAATGAACAGAATTAAAATAAAACAAACATTTCCCTTAATAAGTGTTAAAACAAATGTTTAGCATAGACGTCACTCACCAGTCTTCTTATCAACAGACATCAAACGCTCAATTGATGGAACAAACAAGACAGTATCAGTCTTCTATATACTTCTATTGCACTAAGGGCAGTGGCATGGAGACCTGTTTTATGTAGTAAAATGAGCATCTTAATCTTTTGCAAAGAGTGTCGTTATTTTCTTCCTGAGAGTGGATGTCCTGAGAGAGTCAGGAGAGACTGGGACACTGATGTTTCTGATTGCCTGCCAGGACAAAGCCTGCCTGGCCACTTTAGGGGACCTGAGTCTGAATGGGGTGTTCTGCTGGAAACAAGAATACCAGCCTCTGACTCGGTAACTTCCCACTTGGCAAGTGAAGTGTGTGTTGATTTATACAGTTGATATTTCAGAAGCACAGACAGGAAGTCAAAAAAAAAAAAAAAAAAAAAAAAAAACCCGCAGGAGCTGCTGAATGCAAGATCATGTCTCAAACACACTACCAACGTGTATTTTCTAAGAATATCACCATAAGCGTTCTGGAATTTTAAGATTAGAAACTGCAGGCTCTAATGTGGTTCAGTAGCTCACCTCAGAGCTGAATGACATGTTGAAAGTGATATCTAAGATTTGGAAAAGAGGCAGACCCAACGTGGAACTGGTCCATGTGCATGCCCTTAATCTGAGGCTCAAAGCACTTTGTTTTGGCTAACTTAGATTTCCAGTGTTACAACGACTTCCATTAAAATAAGTGTATCGCATTTTATGTATGTCATACTGGGTACAAATGTGGATTCTCCGATTTCTCACTTCAAATGCATTTTTGCTTCTGTTCAAAGAAAGCTTCACATAGTCTCAATGCCTCATCTTCTCCTTTTCTCCTAACAGAAGGAGAGATAATTAGTCGCCTGTTTGTACTGTTTATATTCTGAGCAGCAAGAACAAGTTAAATTGTCAACAAACTGTGTCTCATAGAACTCTCCTCGGGATATTAGCTTTCACTACAACAGGGCTTTGCAGATAGGCATTCTAGATGCTAAACACCAACATGGCCTCTCAACCACTGCTATGGCATCCATTCATTCAACCATTTATTTGACTCATCATTGACTCCTATAAAAGTTATTTCAGCAGTATCTTTGAAATACCCTTTTACGTGGAAGCTCATTCATTGACTCAGAAATGGACCAGAAAACAAAATAAATCATGTTGGCATTCTCTTCTTCTGATCAGGCATTCAACCCTGGGAAAGTGGGGTGTGGTTGTCACAACAATAGACTGTCACCTGGCAGAGTGGTCCAGGAAGCGTCTTAAGAAATACTTGCAAGTGGGAAAAGAATGGATGAAATCATAGCACTGCTGCAGCCTGGACCTCGGGGAGGATGCCACTGCGTGTCTCCTGGGCTCCGCGCAGCCACTTCAGAATTCTCATTTGAGTAAAGTGGTTCTATCCAAGGATCAAAGACCAGGACAGAACCCTCCCACCCCGCCACCCCACCCCCACCACAACTGATATTGGATAGAGTGGATCACTTGCTGGGGAAAAAAAAATCATTTTATTTCTGCTTCTCCTGTTAAATGTTTGTTTTGGCATTTTTCAGCCTTTGTGTGATTTTTAGTATTTCACAATTTAGAAGGATTAGATCGTACCTTGTGACCAAAACAAGGGCTGGGAGTGTTAGTTCCACCCCCTTGTGATCCTATAATTATGGGTTTAAGTAGGAGTAAGGTGAGTCTAGATAAACTTTGTTTTAAGCATTTAATAGAATGTATTGAGTAGCTTAGGACACATTATATTTCTGCATTATACACTTCAGGCATATCACATGATGCCTGTGCCTTAAACATATCATATGCCAATATTTGACAAATTCTGGATGGGTTGTATATACAAGGACCTGGGCACTGGAGAGGAAGCAAGAGTCCAATATATTCACCTTATGGAAAATACAATGCACTTAACAAAATTTAAGGGATTTTCTCATTGTTACATTAAAAAAATATAAAAATGGAACTCAGCTCTTTTTTCTTGCTCATGTCTCACGTGAACGAAGGAATGGGTACCCGTTGGAGGGATGGGCTGGCTACAAAATCAAAGCTATGAAAATAATATATCAGAAATAAAGACACAAAGGTAAGAATATTTTTTAAAGTAGGGGCATGGCCAGTTGAGTCAACCAGAGAGATATGACTTCTATCAAAGAAGCAGCCCCGTGCGTACTTTATTTATATGATACAGATCAAAAAGGATTGGAAGGTATATGGTTTCCGTGTGGGAGAAGTCTTGTTTCCATGCTTGTTTCTCGGTATGGTATGGCAGGGGTCTTGCAGTAAACAAATTATTTGGCATTTGGCGTACTAGACCCATCTCCGGGAGGCAATTTGATCCTAAGGCTGTGAGCCAGAATGATGTGGGGATTCTCGAACTGGGGATTTAACTCGGGTGTTCCCAAAAGAGTGGCCTTCCTGCCTTAATGGCTCCAACAAACCATATTTTATAATATATATATATATATATATTGTCTCCAACACTCCTGACTCTCAGCCTGGTGTGAATGAATAAAGACATGAAGACCCTTCTAAGCAAGGACTCTTGTTTGAGATGGGTGTATGCATATACACTCTGTAAAATATAACATCTACAAAAGAATTATGGAATTTGTTATTTAGTTCTAGAATGTTGACAGACATTCTAAGATGAACAGCTCATAATAGCTTCAAACCTAAAGTATAACATGCACTGGAAACCAGTCAAAGCACAGTAAGGCTTTGGAGCTAAAGAACAATTTTCTAAAACATGAACTGGGTTCCTACCACTGCTGAGGAAACTTGCTCTACCAGGACAAATAAAGAATGGAAAACATCTGCTACAACAACTGCTTCTTTATTAAAGTTAGTAAGCATGTTCTCTGAGATAGCCATTATACTAAAAATATCTCAGAAGACACGGCCCTCTTGTGGAATATCTATTTGTCCAGTGTCAAAAAAGAAAAAAACAAAGGCATGTTTCTACACATTTGTGGTCATGTATTAGGTTCTGTACAAACCCTTGATGGTCACAAAATATTTTCATTCTAAAGACAAAGATAATGCAGGTGAAGTTAATAAAAGCTATATGTATGGAATCATGGAAGGGGGGATGGTCTTTGTCTTACTATTTTTAACAAGCTTCACAAATATTGTTTAAAGCTTCTCTTCTGTGCTCATTCTCAAGAATTTTTGGAAAAGGAGGAAAACTTGCAGAAGTTTAGTGCATGCCAAATGGGAGACCTAACATGAAGCCTTCCGTATGGTGGAGGAAAAGAGAGACTGTGTGTTGTGCGTGTGCATGCACATGTGCATGTGTGTGTGCACACGCATGCATGAGAAAAAGACAAAGACAGAGAAAGATAAGAGCCATAGACACAGCAAGGTGTTAGGACCCATCAAGAAGATTGGCTCCATTTAAGCGTGGGTGAGGACACGGCTATGTGGTCCAGCACATCTCACATGGCATCCTCTGGGAGGTATGCAAGAGAGACTGTGGCCAAGTACGATGCTGACTGGGTTTAGAGCTATCTGGCTTGGAGTGAGGCTGGCCCATACCTCATTTACAAACTTATTTTTTAAAGCTGCTCCTGTGGATATGACCTGTTTTATGTTTCACCGTATCCACAAAAGATGGAAAAGAGCAAAAGTCAGTGTGTAAAAGACAGAAGTGGACACCATGCGGGCACTCTTCTTTGTGCTAAGTAGAGATGGAGTAGAAATCATCAAGCAGCAGCTAAGCTGAAGCATTTTTTCTTTCTTTCTTTCTTTTTTTAATCTCCTATTGGCTAATTTTACCACACTGGTCCCTATGACCAATGGCACTGTGTTGGATCTTATATTGCCTACTAAGGAAGAAACACAGCCTTAGGAGTGGGTTACTGGGGATTGAACCCAGAGATACTTTACCACTGAGCTATATCCCCAGCCCTTTTAAAAAATATTTTACTTTGAGACAGGGTCTTTTGTTTTTCTTAGGTCTTCACTAATTTTCTGAGACTGACTTTGAACTCACCATCTTCCTGCCTCAGCCTCCTGAGCTGCTGGGATTACAGGTGTGCACCTTAGCACCTGGCCAGAAACCCAGCATTTGAAAAACCCTTAGGTTTAGTACATCTTCATGTAGATCAGCTTCTCAACCCTTCAAGACTTGTGGCTATGGAGAGAGGACAAGGGAATACTGCAGTCCTGAGGCCGAACTGATGGAGTGGCAGGAAGGAGTGGGTGGGGTATCCAGAGAACAGAGAAGCTGTGTAACGAAACCACACCGCTGCATGCTGTATTTAAGACTGAGATTTAATCCATTACTTAGCCTGTTCACCAGGGTCCATGGTTCTTCCTTCCTTCCCTTCTTTCTTTTATTCATGAAGATAGATAATGTATATTTTACTGGAAATACATTAGTGGCTACTTCCCAAACCTCACCATAAGCAAAAAGAAATCAATACATGGCCTCTGCACACTACCTCTGTCACCTCCTCTTCCTCGACTTTTTTAGAGATGATTTACTGCTAAAAAAGCTAATGGAATCTCTTTTAAGTTTTCTGTTACTACAAATCTTTTGATTAAAAAAAAATTGATGCCATGCCATTCAAACACACTGAGGATTAGAATGCTGGCATTTTAAAATTTAGAAGCTATTCTCTATGGAAGGTGATTTACATTTTCATTAAAAGGAATCTGTGTTCACTGTTTCTAGCTCTTAGTGGCTCATTACATGTTTACAGAAGTTTGAGTTAGAACGCAGCTGCCTTTTGAAGTTAATTCAATTTTATTATTTTTCTATCCTTTCAGTCATTGATTTCAATATTTAATGGGTGCTTACAATGTGTCAGGTACTCTGTTAGCTTTCGGAACAGAACATGGGTAAAAAGACTTTGTCCCTGTCCTTAGAGAGCTCAGGAGTTAGGCAGAGAGATACACAGGATGTCGACAAGCCTGTAGTGTTACGGGAGCACAGTGTGTGATCTGGGGACCCAGACACGGGCAAGGGAGAGGCTGTGGGGAAATAGTCGCCCAAAAGGAAACGCCAACTGGGACTTCACGAGGACAAGCAATTAACCTTAGTGAAGAAAAAAAAAGGGCAGAAAAAAGAATATCCTCTTGTTTGAGGGATAAGAAAAGTGCACAGGAAAATTTACTCTGTGGATTTTACCTTGAAGGTGAGAAAATATGGAAAAATTATAATGAGAGAAGAGAAACCATTGAATTCACACTTCAGAAAAGTGAGTGTTAAAGAAGGAACAGCACAGAAGTCAGGGCAGGTTGAGACACTGTCTCTGAGGCTGAGACCACAGACTCTGGGGATACACTGCCTGTATCTAAACCCTGGTTCTTCTAAGTGATAGCTAGGAAAGCCTTGGAGCAGCCCCCCTGGTCCTTTCTTCTGTAATCACAGTAGTACTTAAGCTGGACATTGATTATGAGGATTAGAAGGTTCATGTCTATGAAGTGTTTAAACAGTGTCTGGCATATTGTATGTGCTCTGTAGAAGTTAGACCTTAGGAGAATTTTCAGTGATGTGTGAGAGAAATTAGAAGTATCTGGGAAAAGACAGGGTAGTGAGGATAGAGAGGATGAAGCCATTCAGAGAACTATTTAATAAGTAGAATCTTTAACCCTTGGTAACTTACTGTAGGTAAGGACTTAGAGAGATACCAGAGGCTAGGTGAACTTCGTTTTTTTGAACTTTAGGCTCGATGGGCAATCTCTGTTCATGGCAATAAGAAATAAAAGAAGAAAAAACATTCCCTTGCTTGCTGATGTTTTAGGTTTTCCAAGAGATCAGGTTTGATGTCCAATGAGTGACTGAGTACCATGTTTGGGAAAATAGGAAAGAGAAGTCTGTGGACGGTATAGGCTTAAGGGGTCATTGGAATATTCATGGTCAGTGAAACCATAAGGAACATGTGAGGCTATCCCAGAGAGTGAATCAATGAGAAAACCAAAGGTAGCACACAGGAGGACATTTAAGATGAGGGTAGAATTTAAAGTTCACAACAGAAAATGAAAACAGAAAGAAGAGATTCTGGCTTTCGCTGGTGATGGAGCAGCTGCACTCATTGAATCCAACTATAAAACCAGACAAGACACGTGGAATTACTGTTTTTAGATGTTGGCTTCCGTATTACAGTTGGTTCTCTGACCCCTGAGGGAAGGGAGATGGTGATCACCATGAGGGATCCAGTCTTCTTCCTGGGGGGCAATTTTCTCACTGCCGTGCAGGAAAAAGAAGCCCAGTTAGAAATAAACAGTCTTGCCAGGCTTGGTGGTGGTGCATGCCTGTAGTCCCAGTGCCTGGGGAGGCTGAGGCAGGAGGATTGTGAGTTCAAAGCTAGCCTCAGCAATGGCAAGGTGCTAAGCAACTCAGTGATACCCTGTTTCTAAATAAAATAAAAAAAATAGGGCTGGGGATGTGGCTCAGTGGTTGAGTGCCCCTGAGCTCAATTCCTGGTACCTAAATAAATAAATAAATAGATAAATAAATAAAATAGAAATAAACAGTCCTGGTGGATTGAAGAGATGGAGCTCAGAGCTGCTCCTAAATCGTCAAAGATGCCCTATTGGGTATTTGGTTGAAGAGCAAGTTCAAGTGTGTGAGGTGATTCTCCAAGAGCCCAGGTAAAGAATAATGACTGGGATTTATGTGCTGTTGTGACTTGGAGTAGACACAGCCACAAACACTTCAATGTCCTACCAACTAGGGTAAAATATCTTCTTGAACATTGTGGACATTCAGTTAATTTGTGAGGAGGACACCTATTCAGAGAAGAGCAAGTCCACGGAGACTCTAAGGGAGACTCACAGGAGCCTTAAACAATTAAATTGATTTCCATATAAATTAACTCCTCACCAGAACATCATCACTCCACAAGGAGGGAACAAAACCAAGCCCTCAATAGCTTGGTGTCTATATGTGTAGCAAATTGGTAATTTTCGCTTAAATGTTTTGAAAAATATAAGTTAACAAATGCACAGAAGCTCCACCAACAGACTCTGAAATTAAACAACAGAATCAGGAAACAAGGAACAATTAAAATATGCTAAATAATTTGAAAGCAAATATGAAAACCATGAAGGAATATAAGCCTCAGTATTCAAGTGTAAGTTACAAAATGTATGAAAACCTTAGAAATGTAAAATATAATATTGAGGTGAGCAGTGTACTAGGTGAGTCGCACAGCTGGTCAGACAATGAGCAAGAAAAAATGAGGGTAATTTATTCTCAAAACTTTAAAAATAGAATTAACTCAGACCATCCAGTAGTTCTTCTTCTGGATATGTAGTTAAAAGAAATAAAATTAAGGACTTGAACAGATATCTGCACACCTGCAATTAATGCAGCATCATTAAAAATAGCCAAATTAAGTGTCTATCAGTAGATGGATGAACAAACAAGGGTGGAAGGTACATATAATGGAATATCATTCAACCTTAAAAAGGAAAGGAATTCTGATATGTGTACACCATGTATGGACCTGGAAGTCATTGTGCTAAGGGAAATAAGCCTTCCACAAAGGACGAGTTCTTTTCAAGAGACTCCTTACATGACATCACTTACATGATTCTTGGAGTAGTCAAATTCATGAAGACAGAAGCAGAACAGTGGTTGCCAGAGGAGCTGGGAAGGAACAATGGAGTTTCAGTTGCAAATAACAAAGAGTTCTGAAGATTCAGAGTATTCACGGTTGAACCACATTGCAAATGTACTTAATGCCATAGAACTTTACCCTCAGAAATGCTTAAGATGGTAAAATTTATGCCATGCATATTTAAAGAAAATGTTCTAAATGGATAGTCCCTATGAAGTCAGGCTGCAATTTTTCTTTTTCTTTTCTTTATTTTATAAAAATTTTATGATAAATATATTGAGAAATAAAATAAAGCAGCCCTCACCTTGGGCCTACTGTATAGAGTTGGCTGACCATGGACTGAACCTCTGAGATCTTGAACCCCAAATAAACTTTTTCTTCTGTAGATTCTCCTTGTTAGGTCTTTTGTTCATAATCATGCAAATCTGACTAAAATGCCATATTAAAATTTAGGATTTTGCCATAGAACCTAATCCAAGTCTCCACTGCTCACCGTATCAATGTAAGACAACTTCAGGGATTCTGTTGACTACTCCCTTTACGATGTCTTTCTTGTCATTGTCTTGGAGAGGAACTGCATTCTCAATTATAGATATACACTTTGGATTACAGACCACTCAATACCCAGGAATCACTCTAAACAACACGGATTTTCACAGGAAGATTATATATGCTATCTATCATTAGTTAATAACAAATTAACATGGATTGACTTTTTAGCCCTGGGAAAGAAGGGTGATACTGTAAGATGTTATGGAAAGAATCAGAGAGACTTTCTGCTAAGGTGTGTTAGAGGTTGAAATGCCCAGCCTTGACTATGAGGGCAGTAGGTGAAAGAGAGTATGACATGTGACCAATTGTAGGAGGAACCAGATTTTGAAAGAAAAGGAGAAGGGAAACATTCACAAATCAACCCTCAGTTTTACTTTTCCTCATCTATTCAGTAAATGCCATTGGACAATGAAGAGAGTAAATTTAACCCTCATTTCAGTGTCAGATCAGTACAATTAAATAACATCAATAAGGAACATGGGATGAGATTGATGGTTTGAGGATTTGGGGTGAAATTCTGAAAAGACTTCCCGGGAAAGGCCTTAATGAAAAAGAGGTCTCTTGAAAAGAACTTGAAATAGATGAGAGGAAGCCATGGAAACAACGGGGAAAAGAGTTTTCCAGGAAGAAGAAATAGCAAGTGCAAAGGCCCCAAACCATGAACCATGCCTGGTATATTCTAGCTACAGCTAAGAGAGCAGGGTAGCAGGGTGAGTGAGCAGGAATGAAGAGAGATGAAGGAAGACAGGGGTGTACCAATAGGGATTTCAGCTTTTATTCAGTGAAATAGAAAGGCACTAAAAACTTTGCAGGCAACTAACACAATTGAACAAGTTGTTCAAAGATGTTTGGGATGGCTATGTAGAAAAGACTGCAAGGGACAAAAGAGGAAGGAGAGAGATTAGGAGGCAGGGCCTGTTGCAGAAATTGGAAAGATAATGGGAGATGGCCACAGCGATTCTCATGAAGATGGTCACAAGCTCTCAGAATTGATAGAATAGCTTGTGGTTAGCACCCCAAAGATTTGCTGTTGGTTGTGAAAAATAAGAGAAGGTGAAATAGCAAGGAAGAGCTCAAGGTATTTAGCTGAGTAACTACAAGGGTGGGGGGAGAATTATCATTAAAGGAAAGATTTTGGATAGATCAGAAGTTCAAGTTTAGACTTCTCTATTGGCAGGTGGAAGTTTAAGTGGAGATTTCCAGGGAGAGGTCTCAGCTGGGATGTATCAGGAGATACAGAGAGAAAACAAGAGAGGTCTGAAGACCTGCCTGTTGAGTTTGCTGATATTTAGAGGTTGGCGAGATGGAGGCCATTGAGCAGTTTCATAAATTTTGGAGAAAACAACGTAAATTGGATGACCTGGAAACCCAGGAGAAGGGAGCGATTAGGGGTACTCAAGGAGATGATTGCCCACAATTTTGAGAATAGAGGTGACTGGAGACAAGAGGACAAGAGCCACAAAGGCAAAATCCTCATTGGAGCAGATTTATGAAAAAGTGGCAAGTGATGAAGGAGATCTGTAGAGGATTCTCAGCTGCCGATCTTCAATCCGGGTGCAAACAGGTCAGCTTCATTCCTCCTGAGCAAGCTCACTGTCTTTCACTTAAAGAGATCGAAAACAAGCTGAAGGCAGGATTTGCCCTTGCATGCTCTTCTGAAGTCTTGGCCTGCATGCTCTTTCTATTGAATCTCAAAGTTTTCTGGGTTCCCGTCCCTTTAATTCAATGAAATTGTCACAAAACAAAAAGGAAAAAAAAAAAGGCTTTGACGAATTATAGGTTGCAAACTTCTCTATTCTTAATATCAAAATATCCAAGTAAAATAAGAAGATCATCTTCTATTTATCTGTGTGAATGCACTTTATTGTTATGTTTTGGTCACAATCATTGGCAGAAGCACACGGCTTTTGTTTCTGTCTGAAACAGTGAACTCAATCTTTCCGTTAATTTATGTGGAAAGCATTTCATTTAATCAGGCAGTACCGATTTGTGCAGATGGGAAGCCTTTTATAGTATATATAGTATATATGTATTATATATATATATGTATATATATATATATATAATTATAAGTTTACTTACCTATAGTTTAGTGTTCATGTGCTCTAGAATTAAACAGCCTAGTAATCCTCCTTGGTTGCTAAATTGTGAAACTTGGAAGGATCACAAATGGAGATTGATTATAAGAGTTCATGGGAAACTCAGACAACCAGGTGGAGCAAAGGGAAGGCAGAATGCATCTCAAGAATGTTTTTCACATCCAGTGATATTGGACCTCAGATGGAATTAAAATGTAGCTCCCTCTCCAATGTAAATATTGGCCAGTTCCTATCCCATGAAATGTTCTTGCTCCTTTCTCTGGAGACAAAGACTCTGGCCCATCAGTCATAACAATACTCCCATTAGGGCTTCAACGATGTGTTTGAATAGGAAACTCTCCGCCCTCTCTCTCTGTGGATGATTTAGAGACAGTGAGATAAGAGACAGTAAGATTTCCAGACTTCTCTCGAAAATATTTACCCAGCTTCTTTCATGTGGTCATTTCAGTGTGGGTCGTGAAAGTCACAAGGTCCCCTACAGGACAGGATGGTGACAAACAAGGTGCATTCGGAACTCCCCCATCAGACTCATATTTTGGTGGAAGACAGAAGCATTAGAAGGTCAACACCGAAGAAATTCTTCTGATTATTTGCTGCACCCAGTGGAACTAAAGTAAAGGCATGAAGCCGCCATCTGCTCTCCTTTCATCTTGTCCCCTTAGGCACAGATCTACCTGTGTCCCAGAATTTCTGCTGGCTTTTTTTTTTTCCTATTTGTTTCATCTGCTCATTCTCTTAGGCTTGTAGGTTGTGCAACTTCTTGACAAACTAAATTGAATATGTGAATTTAAAAAATAATATAGAGGTTATAAGGATATTAAATGTATGTTCTTTCTTGGAAGTGAGGTACATAAGAGGAAAAAGGTGACTTCTTGTGGTTGATAGAAGTGACTTTAAAGGATAATTACAGAGACTGTACTATTGGGAGGGACACACTGGTCCCATTAAAAATCATACTCTTTTTCAATAATTTCTAGGAAGCATGCCTCTATATGAGAAAATTAATTTTTATTATCCTTCTGTATTGAGCCCTTAATCTGATCCAGTCAAGATATGGCTTTGCCTGTGCTGTCTCATGGAATTACCAGTTCAACTATTTATCTAGCCTATAGCTTGACTTACATCTCTTGCTAAAGACATTGAGCCCAGAAAATGCAAATCGTTTTAGGAGACTAGCGAGCCCTCACTAAATGGAAGACATCTCCTGTGCTGTCTGCATGCCTCACAGATCATCCCCAAACCACTAACTCAGCTGGCATAAGAAGTGACTTGTGAGCACCACTGTACGGGGGCTGGGAGACTTCTAACTTGAGGAACAATGTCTGTATAACCAGTGCCGGTCTATGGCAATGAAGGGGATACTCACCATCACCAAGATGTCTCCTCCCAATCCATAGCCATGGCACTCCTCTTGTTACATGAAATTAAGTTCTTGATTGTGCAAAGTGATATGAATTTGGGACACTTTGTCCACTCTCATAGCCTAAAGTACACTGTGCCCATGATGACATGGGACTAATTTACCAGAACATGGGTGTTAATCTTTAGTTTATGATTTAATAGTTTATATGATTCTAACCTCCACGATGCCTACTGTAACGGGGCGTGATCTGAGAGTGTAATTGGGTTTCATTTCAATATGCCTTGTCTTAGTTTAGAGTATTTGGAAACCGTGAAGTTATTATTAGATTCAAAGTCCTTAAAGATATGCTCAGTTCTCCTGACAGCAATTCTTTCAGAAAGGAAGAGTGAGTGATGTTTCCATTTTAGTTATGAATGTACTGGAAGGTGGAGAAGGCTAATGACATTCCCCAGGATAGAGATTTACTTGGTGGAATTGAAGATACTAAAATTCAAAGTCCCTGACTTCCCTAGTCCTTTTCCAAGTATCCTTCATACTCCATATCAAACAAAATCATGTGAAATGCATAAAAAAAAATGTGCATTTGTAGAGTAATGCAGAAAGAATGAATGCAGGTGGGCCAAGTGCTTGGAATCTTAACAAAAATACCAGGAGGAATTTTTAATTGTTTTTTTGTCAAGGAAGATAGCTTTTCCTCAATGTTTGCACGAAATGCTCCGTAAGGTAGATGTTGTAAAATAAAATTTGCAATCATAGGAAACTTGTTACCCTTTTTTCACCTTTTACTTTTAAATTGTCACCAGTCCCAAAGTAGCAATCTTGAATTCTAGGTTGGAGCAATCTCATCAATAGTTGGATGGTTGGTTGCCCCATCATTTTCTACGGGAACACATACATTCCGCAACAGGTGATGACTTTAAAAAAGCAAATATTTCCCGTTCTTGGGACTTACTTCGCTTTGCAAAATGAATGACAGGCATGCCGAACAAGTACTCAGTGTGTGCCGAGGTACCATTGTCGTCAGACCACGTTGCTCGGTAGGAAACTCTCCCTACGCAACTGGAATGAGCTCAAAAAACTGGAATAACCAGGAGAGGAGGATGAACCAACTGACTTATGAAGAAAGATTAAAAGATAAATGAAGGAGGACAAGTCAGTAGGCTTTTTCTAAGCTGTAAGAATGTGATAAGATTAGAGGTATACATCCCTGAGAAGCGTAAGCATTCATGAAAATGATTCTATAGTACTATACAGTAAAGGTGGTATCATTGAAGACAGGGGTAAATGTAAAATGCTAGTAACCTCAGCAAGTGGCTCCTGTGGTCACAATTATATATTGTGATATGAGATTTCAAGTAGAATAGTGGAAGCAGTTTTATATTTAGTGATTTGCTATAGCCAGGCTCTGATGAAGTGGTCTGTTACTCAGGATCCGGAAAGAAAAAAAATGGTGATTTTTTATTTTTCCTCATCAGGATGCCATATCATTATGGCTCGACTCTGATGAGATTCAAAATTTTAATTATTATTAAAGTTCAGGGCTGAGATTTTTGTTGCATCATAAATTTTTGATTATTAAACAGATATATTGATATAACTGGAAATGGATGTATTAACTATCATTGCATAATGAATTAACAGAAATCGAGTAGCTTAAGACACCAACAAATACTTGTTAGGGTCTGTAAACAAGTCAAGATAGCGCCTGGCATTTTGCAGAGGGAGTGGTTTGTGAAGTAACGCCAGCGAGCCATTAAGTGTGGAGATTCCTTATTGGTTGACTGCTGTATCTAGTTTATGTTAATTAAGATAAGCTGTGTGGAATGGATATATACCCCTCCAATAAGGAATCTCCACACTTAATGGCTCGCTGGCGTTACTTCACAAACCACTCCCTCTGGCAAAATGCCAGGCGCCATCTTGACTTGTTTACAGACCCTAACAAATACTTACATCATGCTGTATTTTTTGGTCATCCAAAGATGGGAATGGAGCTGGAGTGTCCACTTTGGGGAAATCTCACTCAGAGGCTCAAAGGCTGGCACTGGCTCGTGACAGGAGGCCTCACATAGACTTCTATTTTTTATTTATTTATTTTTTTTAGAGAGAGAGAATGAGAATTTTAAAATATGTTTATTTTAGTTTTCGGCAGACACAACATCTTTATTTGTATGTGGTGCTGAGGATGGAACCCAGCGCCGTGCACATGCCAGGCGAGTGCATTACCGCTTGAGCCACATCCCCAGCCCTCACATAGACTTCTTTGTAAGGCTCCTTCTTGGGCTTCACTGCCGTCTTTTTTTGTGGTACTTGGATTCCAGAATGTTCTAAACTCATGATTTCACAAGATATGTACAATCCAGGGGAACTTTCCACCTTAGACTTTGTTTTGTTCATTTATCTTGCAGAATAATTTAGGAAAAAATACATGAGAGGTGATGAAGTATACTTACACCCTGATTTCCCTGGTCAGTTCACTGTCATGAAACTGGGAAAAAACTCTGGTAAAATAATCTCTTGGAGACTATTCTATTTTTTTTTGAACCACATAAATTTGCAAATGTTCATAGTTGATCTACCTGTACTTGGGTTTAGTGATATTAAATTAAATTTCCACATTACTTTGATTCTAAATCTTTCCCTAGAAGAGAGAGGGGGAAAAATCATTGGTATCCATGGTATCACATCTCATTTTTTTTTTTTTTTTGGCTTTTTATAGATTCAAACCTAATTTTCATCTCTCACAATGATTCAGGCTGTGTCTATACTACGCCAACACAACTAGTGAAAAAAAAAAAAGGAAAAATTTAGTTTAATAATTGTGGTGTTTAGTTGACCAAAATCTAAATAATGTAAAATTTCAACTATTTAGGAATTCTTTGGAAATGAGAACTTTCAGATTCCTGGGATTTTAATATTAAGAATTGATACTTAAAAAAAATCTGGCCATCGTGTTTGGAAATCCTTCTAAAATGTTGAACAATTTTTTATTTCAATGATATTACCTAGTAGATGTCTTGAAATGTAATACATTTCAGTATGAAACATGTAGAAATGCTAGGTAAAATAAGAGAAATATCTCCAGTGATCAAAAAATGAAATTTGGAAATCGTGGAGAGACTGCCATTTACTGTTGAAGTATTCTGAGGATCCAACTGTAATGAATAAATTGGAAGAGAAGGTAAGATCTTGGGTCCATCCAATGTGGGAAATTGGTGTTGACCCCATCAAATGAAATAAGAATCTTGGAAGGCTTACCACCTCAGTGAGGGAGTTCAATTGTAAAAGTCTGACTGCCAGTGAAGAACTAACCCAGAAATCACTTTTCTCATACTGGTTCTGGTTTGGAGAGAAAAGTGGAATGAAGCTCTCCTCTCAGGGTCATAACTACAATGCATACCTTCACACAGAGGCATGCAAATTTATCCTACTTGAAGGGTCCTGCAAATCCACAAGCCAAAAACTCAGCCTATGCACCTGAATGCATGCACAGCAATGCCAGGTTAATGTCTCTGGCAGAAGTTCACTCTTTGGAAAGGTTTTCACTCCAGGCACAAACATTTGTAAATCATAAATGCTTTTCAAGTATAAGTAAATAACTGGAAACTTTAAAAAATGCTTTAGAACTTGCTACTCAAAGAATGATCTGTGGACTAGCAGCATTAGCATAATTTGAGAACATGTTAGAAATAAAAAGTGGCAGGATTTACCCTAGGGCTGTTGAATTCAAACATGCCATTTTACAAGATGCTTACCTGATTCAAATATACATTAAAGCTTAAGAAGTAGTACTCAAGGAAATAACTTACCATGTGCAACACCCTCTGACAATTATCAGATGTCCACAAACCTTTAGGAGAGGAATTATTGCGTGTGGACTAAAACATAAATGCATTTGAAATAATTTGATCAAGAAACAATAGTCCAAATATATGAGACAAATATGATAATATTAAAAAAATCTGAGAATATATGTATTAGATTTTTATGATAAATTTTTTGTTTTAATTAGTTATACATGACAGTAGAATGTATTTATTCACTTTGATATATCATTCATAAATGGGCTATAAATTCTCATTTTTCTGATTGTACATCTTGTAGAATCACATCATTGTGCAGTCGTATATGTACATAAGGTAATGATGTCTATTTCATTCTACTATACTTCCTATTCCCATGACCCCTCCCCTTCTTTCACTCTCCTCTACCTAATCTAAAATAACTCAATTCTTCTCTATCACCACCTTATTGTGAATTAGCATCACATATCAGAGGAAACACTTGGCCTTTGGGTTTTGGGGATTGGCTTATTTTGCTTAGCATGATGTTCTCCAATTCCATCCATTTACTGGAAAATGTCATGATTTTATTCTTCTTTAAAGCTGAGTAATATTATACACACACAAACACACACACACACACACACACACACACACACACATATATATATATATATATATATATATATATATATATATATACATATATATATATGTATATATATTCCATAGTTAAGCTATTGTTAATTGAGCTTTTATTATACCATTATGGTGTGTGTGTGTGTGTGTGTGTGGTGTTTATTTATCTATATCCATTCATACATTATGGAATAGAAAATGTAGATTATATCATTATAATTTAACTCAGTAGAAATGTTAAACAGATGTTAAGCACAAAGGAAGATGGAATTAGCAAACTGGAAGATTTCAAGAGAATATTCATAATGCAATACATTGAGGCAAAATCCAGAAAATAGAAAAGAGAGGTTAATAGACATGGGAAATTGAAAAAGAAGAACAAAAAAATATTCAAAAGGAACTCCAGAAGAAAAGGATAGGGAAAAGACGGGTTAGGCGTTCACAGAGAGAATAAATAAAACATTTTAGAAAGGTCTAAAGCTCTAACTCTTTAGATTTGGAATCAGAAGAGATTTATATGATATAATAAAATTTTCACCATTAGATGATGAGCAAAGAAGCAATGCATCTCAAAGACAAAAAGAAGATGTTTAAAAGAGAAAAGGAGAAAAGGCCATTTACCTACGGAGAATTTAGATGAATAGAAAATGTCTCAAGATCCACAACAACAAACAGGACTCTGAAATGAAAGAAAAAAAAAAAAACACTCTCAACTTCAAATACCCCCATGACCCACTAGACAGTACCTCCAAGACCAACACAAAGTACTTTTAGAGCCTCAAGGCCTGAGAGTTTTTGCTTCCAGGTGGAGTTACCAAAGGAGCTTCAAGCTATGCTGGAAGTTGTGTGACTGGGAATGGGATCCCAGCAGAACTATCTGGTTGGTGTGCAGTATGGACGTCTGGGGTCCCACCCAGAACTTCTCAAACTTGAAAGTGTTTACGAGTTAACTAGTGACCTCATTAATCTGTTGATTCGGACACAGTTGGTATAGGCCTCCTGATTTTACTTCACCACCCAAATCCCCAGGGGATGTCCATGACACTGGTCCAACCACCACATTCAAGTAGCAAGACTATGACGAAAGAAGGATATCGTACCCCCTGAAAAGAATTAATCATCCAGAAGGCATGCTGAGAAAAGAAACTACTAAACGTGAAGGTAAATCTCAACAAATGTGCTTATAACATGGCAGCAATAGGAACTAAGTTGTTAGGTCAGAGAAAACAATGCAGAAATAGAATACTGGAACACAATGACATGAGAGGTGGGGATCAGACAATGCCAGTTAAATACTTTTTCAGTTTTCATAATACATGGGGTTGACCTTCAACTTTGTTAAGGAGAGTAAAATTGATTCTATAACTTTCCAAATCACAGAAAGTAAATGTATACCATACTTCATGTTTCATTGGTAGGTTCTACTTTATCTTATTCCAGTGTTCTCTACATTAAATAAATTTCTGGATCAGAAACTTGGTAGCTTTGTGTGCTTTTTTCTTGTTTCTGTGCTTTTTAGTCTCAATTGTCAACAAAATATAGATATAGTAAATCTTCTGTTCCATTACCTACATACTCCTAAGTTTAAACTTAAAACCTACATACTCCTTAAGTTTAAACTTAAAACCCATGCCATCTGGCTTCCTCCTTCACTGCCTTCAAAAATGTGTTTGCTAAAAGCTACCATGGACATCTTAAGGAGAAAAATCCAGTGGCTCATTCTTTTTGTTGTTGTTGTTCTTATCAATTTCTCTAGAGCTTTTCTACTCAAAATGTGATTTGTGGACCAAAAGCTTTCTCATCACCTTCAAGCTTGGTAGAAATGCAGAATCTCTGGCCTCATCTCAGACTTACTGAATTTTTTTAACAAGACACCCACACGATTCATAGTCACATTAACGATTTAGAAACACTGATGTAAGATATTTGACATTGTAGACCCTCCAAGAGGGGTCAAAAATTTCTCTTCTCTAGCAATCCACTTTGCTTATTATCTCCTCTTTTTTTTCTTTTTACTTCTTTCTAGTTCATTTTCTCATTAAACTGCATGAATGCAGGTATTCTGCAAGCTCTTTAACTTGACCTTCATTCCCTACCTTTACTCCTACATTCTATTCTCTTCATAACTCTTGTTCAGTTAGTGATTTTCATAGGTTAAAATTACCAAGTTGCTTCTTAAACATAAAACTTCAGGGGCCCCTCACTGAAGCTTCTACATCGCCATGTCTAGTTTGGGAACCAGGAATACTCATTTTTAAAGTCCCTCCTCCCTTTCTACCTAGGTCGGTCAGATGCGACCTTCACACATAGTTTTGATGTGGGAACAAATGAAGTCGAGTAGAAGATGGTCATGTACGATCTCTAGTCTTGACAATTCATTAGTCCCAGTGGAGTAGGAAGAAATGAACCTCCAAATATCATTGACTGGAAGTGGTAAAATTTCGTACATTTTCTTTGATCACAGTCTAGTATGAAGATGGCTCTTCCTGGGTCTGACTGTGCCATCTCAATACACTTGACTTCTAGTTAGGAACAGCCAGGAAAGAGAAAGGAGTGGATGTACACAAGTTTTCATGATAGGTCTAGAAATGGCAAACCTCCCTTCTGCCCCCATTCCAATATCAAACTGGTCACATAATTGCAAATGGTGTGAGGAACAATGGGGAACGTGCTCTCCCAGTGCACCAAGGAGAAGTCAATAGAACCCGTGAGCATTAGCATCTCTGCCACCATCTTTAAGCCCTGGGCTCCCCTTTCCAACTGCCTATAAGTCACCTTCACTTGAATGTGGGACTTGCCTTAACAAGTTGTTACCTTTTAAACAGAAGTGAACCCTGGTTCTCCATGCCTTTTTCCAGACTTGAACTTGCTTTTAAATTTATGACTTTTAAAAATGGCTTCACCTCTCCATATCAGAGACTCAAATCTTGGACATCTTCCACCATGCCCACTCTCTACTGCCCACACCAAACCATTTGCCAAATCCTGTTGCTTCTGTCTTCAAAATATTTCTTTCAACCTCCTACTGGACCACATTCTCAATGGAATTGCTTGCCTCTGGCCCATGCTCTCTCTCTCCCTAAAATATTCCTCTGTTCCACAGTGCAGAAGGCTTTTGCCACCAATCCCCCTTTATTCTCCTTCCCCAATATCACCACACATTGCTTTTTCTGTTCCCCACTGACCGCCTTTACCTGAGATAAATATTACCTAACAGTTACAGAGCATGGATTTAGCACCAGAAAAGTCTTTCATGTGGAGGGAGTGTTATCTTCATCCTTTAATATGAATAGGTCAACAAGGCTAGAGGAAAATATCATTTTCATTGGCTAGTAAGTGAAGAGTAAAGATTTAAACCATGTGACGTGAAGGACTTCCTCAACTCTGAAGTCCTTGCTTTGAATATAAACAAAGTACATTGCAATGTCTGTTTCTTTATAACCTGCCCTGTGCTCTTTTTTAGAGCAAAGCCCAATCCTCTTGTGAGAAACCATTTCTGTTTAATCTCACTCGTGCTGAGTTCTTACTCATTTCAACCAACACATGGGACACGTGGTCCAAAACTGGGGTAAGTTTTCTTTTGTCCTACCTTCTTCAACATTACATGTTATTATTGAAAGCCAACAATCAAAAAAAGAAAAAAAAAAGAAAACAAAGCAAAACAAAACAAAAAATCTGTATTTTCCTTTATACTGCAAATTATTCATGTAGACTTCTTTTGATACTTCCCTTTAAATTTGTATTGAATTCTTTATTAATAAAGCCCCCACTTTATTCTTGTTGATGGGAGGCTCGCCACCTAATTTTTACTCTCTGGTGTCCACATCTGTGTCAATGTCTCAGGTGTCAATGTCTCAGGTGTCAATGTCTCAGGTGCCAGCTTTGCAAACCCTGAAATGTCTTCACCTTTACTTTTCCAGTGATTTCCTCTCTTGCACAGCTGACCTCTGGATTTGCCATATTTAGGTCTTACCCTGATATTTCCGATCATAGTTCCTTCACCTTTGCATTCTCTCACTACAACTCATCTTTAAATGTAAGTTGATCCTGGTTCCATGAGCTGCTATAGATCTTTCCAGTTCATCATTGCAAAGAAAAGAAACAATTCCTGTTTTTATCACTTTTCTATTTGGGTGATATTGGGTGGCTAGAGAACATGGACTGTCAAATTGACGGTCAGTGTTTTACATTATCAGTATTACCACCCTTAATTATCTCTTCTATTTATATATCAGTACACCTCTGCCACTGTTCCATATAATTTTAGTCTTCCATTCAAAATTCACCACCATGCTTTTTACCTTGCCCTATTTCTGTACATACCCAGCAATTCCTTCTGCCCCTCTTGTGTCCACTGATCTTCACTAGCACTTTCCATCTCCTCATCAGCTCACCCATCAGCATATCACTCCTTTTCTCTTCAAAGCTGTCCAACAAACCACTTGAGCCTGTACTGAGTCCCGTCCCTGCCTTGAGTTTCTCCTTTTCTCATCCGTTTCCTGGTAACAGTCTCCTATACTAACTAGACCCACTCATCAATGTCATAGACTTCTATTCTACAGCGAACAAAACATTTTGAAAATATCTATCTGAGAAATTGTTCATGCTCACACATTCAGTATGAAATTGGTGGTTACAGAAGAGAGAATCATCGTTTCTAGTACAAAGCTGTAAACCAACAGTTATGTGTTATGAAGGGGGCAGAAAAATGTACTGAACACGAGGCATGTCTATTATTACATTATGTGTACTACAGAATCAACTGCAACCTCCCTAAACAAACTAGTTTGTCATCTCAAGTGAGAAAGATACAGGGAGGAAGGAGGGAAGGAAGGAAAGGAGGGAGGCAGGAGGCAGGAGGAAAGGAGGGAATGGATGTAGGCAGGCAGGAAGGAAATATGTGTTATTTCACACATCTTCATGACCCTGCATTCAGTGATACTACGCTGATAGCATTAAATCAGCCAAGGAAGCCGGCAAGCGTTAGAAAAATCAATGTTTGACTTATGGCTTTATAGATTGTCTAGATTTGAGCGATGTTAGAAATGTTAATAAAGCAGATTAAACTTAATTTTTATTGTAGCTGTTTACTATGAGTAGCAAAAACATTTGAGAAAATATTTTTCTTGAAATTGAAAACTGTTATCTAATTCAGCAGAAAAAAATTTGCTCATATTATTGACAGGTAAAGGAAGTTGTGACATGAAAAAAAATAAAATAAAATGTCAGGCTCATATTCAGAGGAGTGGGCTGTTTATGTAGACAAGAAATCATTCTTCATTCACCAAATAAGGAGTAAACAATGTGGTCTGTGTTTGCAAAGATATGCTACCTCTTCCTTGTGAGTTTCTCTACACCATGATGGTTAATTTCATGGGTTTTGCAATTTAAAGCCTGGATTCAAATTCCAATGCCTCCATTTACTAACCTTGAAACCTTAGAAAAAATATTCTTTATCACTTAAGTTACTTTACAATTATCATATGGCCAGGTGCGAAGGCATCCCAGCAACTAAGGAGGCTGAGGCTAGAGGTTTCCAAGTTCAAAGCCAGCCTTGGAAATTTAGCAAGGCCCTATGCAACTTGCAAGATCCTGTCTCTAAATAAATGAATAGGAGTGGGGATACAGCTCAGTAGCCAGACTCCCCTGAGTTCAATCCCTGGTATCAGAAACAAAACAAAACAAAACAAATCTGTGAAATAAGGATCATTCTTGTTATCTTCTTAATCGCAGAGAGAACTAGTCAGGATTGGAAAGTATTAGATCACTGAATAAAGGTTATTGTGCTGGAGTCAGGCCTATGGTATTCTACACTGCAGGAAGTGGCTTCTCATATTGCTAATGTTGCTTTGTAAAACACTATGTAGCATAAACCTCATAATCATACTACAGAGTGGAGAGTCAATATGCTACATTTATCAATTGAACTTAGTATGCCCTTGGCACTTAAGGCTCTGGGAACACAGTGATGAATGCCACATGTTGTCTGTGTCCTAAAAGAGTTAATATTCTGACCAAGGGAAAGAGACTCCAACTAGTCCATAAAGCATTCCTCAGTGAAGTCCCCAGTAGACAGAGAACACGGTGACAATGAAAGGAGGGACTCAGAGTTCTGTCGTGTTAGTAGGAACCTTCTAGTTGAAGAGAAGAAAATTAGGATTCAGTCCATATGGTAGGCAGAGTAATGACCCTTTCCCTCCCAAGATGGCACCTAGAAATTGCTAGAATCTGAGAATATGTTACCTTACACGGCAAAAGGAAATTTGCAGATGTGATCAAATTCGGTCCTTGAACCAGGGAGATCTTCCTGGGTTTTCCAGGGAGTCCTATTTAACCATCTTTAAATAAGAGGACCTTTCTTGCTCCTTTAGTATCAGAGAAATGGAATGTAACTGGATTTGAAGCCAGAGGAAGGAGGCCATCAGTCCAGGAGTTTTGGGGAGGCCCTAGAAGCTGTGAAAAAGAAGGAAACTCATTTTCCCTTAGAACCTCTTCAGGGAAAGCAGCCCTACTTTCACCCAGATGTAGGCCAGCAAATCCTGTCATATCTCTAACTTACAGAAATGCAAAATAATACATTGGTGTTGCTTTAAGGCACTAAGTGTATTGTAACTTTTTACAGCTGCAATAGGCTGAATACAGGCCAGAATGATAAGAAGGAAACATCAATAGAAGCAGTCCTTGCAGTGGGAACAGCTGGGACAAAGTCCCCAGAGGTGGGCCAGGCTGTTGGGGACAGGAAGAAGGCTGCTGTGGGTGCAGCATGTTGGACAATGGAAATGCTTGACAGGAGCCATGCCATGTAGGGCTTTATGAGTCAGAATGGTGTTCTAAGTGTACAGGGGACTCTGGAAGACAAAGATCACACTTAGTCATTTTACAAAATTACTGTCCTATGGAAGTTTAATATCAAAGGCCAGAGTCTAAGTGGGGACATCAGTTATATGATTATAGGAGGAACATGGAAATACTTTTGAAAATGCATTTTCATATTCCCATTGGTACAGTATGGTGGAGGAGAAGGAATTGATGATGGCCTGCAGAGATGAAAATTCCGCTACATTGTAGGCACTGACTGGCATGTGACAACTAAGATGGGCAGATATTTGTTGAAGGATTCTCTTTGTTCTTCTAACCTATGAAAAACTTGTCCTACGGCCACTTAAAAAAGATTCTTAGCAAAAAAAAGAATTCTCAGTTTCAATGTTTGGTCCTGAGGCCAACTGTAATTAGTTATTAGACCTCTTCCATTTCTGAAAAACTGGGTGTGAGTTCAGTTTCTTTGTTTTTCCTCACCTGTGGAAGCTTGCTCTCTACTCAGACTAACGATAGTGGTAATCAAAACAGAATTTTACTGTATAATGTTTATAGATTTTTAAAAAAATGTTATTCATACAAATAAAAACAGACATCAAGGATTTTAATTTATGTGGACTCATTGACTAATTAATTCATTATTAACTAATGAATACAAACAATAATCAGATCTTATTTGTGTGTGCCTGTATGTGCACACAAAGATATACAGCATTTGATTAGAAAAAGTTAAGGAAGATGGATGTATCGATGTAAAACTGGTTAATGCCACAGGTGGCCACACCTCTTTGGTTGGGGTTACTGTTTCCTTGGTCAGAAATCATTTGCCTCATGCTGAACAAAAATCTACAGCTTCCTTCTGAATTGAGTTATGAAAATGTCAGACAATAGAAAATGAAGCCCAGTGCTTTTGTGAAAGAATTTCCAGTGATCTGTTTGGCCTGTTCTAAAGTTTTGATTATTTTGATTATTTTTCTAACATTTCCCCAATGCTTCCTGCCCACTCTGCTCCTGTGACCATAAACAATATCCAGAGCTTATTCTTCTGTCCAAGAAAGGCTGGTCTTATTAACTTTGGCCCTGGCAAAAGTGTAAACAAACCATATAAGCCTCCTTGAATTTTCCCTGAAAATCTAGAAACTTGCAGTATCAAGCAAACACTAGTGTTAAAGATTTACTTCTGCCTGAAAAATTTCACAAAGAGTCTTGATCAGAATTTTAAAAGCCTCCTTCATTTGCTTTTTTTCTCCTGAGGCTAAGAAGCCTAGCCCCGGGCATTTGTTTCCTCAAATCTCACCCACATATCTTAGGAATTTCAGTGAATTTCTTTAGGTCCACAAATTTTGCAAAAGCTTCAGATGTTACAGAAAGTAACTGCTTTGACACCTGTAAGCCAGAACCAGGCTCACGTTCTTGTAAGAATTTTGTAAACCTTGTCCCCAAGTATCAAGTCAATCCTAACTCCTAAATATTGGTCTTGCTAGACTTCCTTGCTTGAGAAGGATTCTCAAACGGGTCGCTCCTGTCTGGTCTCAGTTGCACAATTGATTTGTGCAATCTTATTCTGGTACAAAGCAGGAAATGCCTTATGAGGCTCGGTAGATGTATTTGCTCCTGAAGTCTGAGAATCAGAGATGTAAAACCACTTTGAAATATTTCATTTCAGTTTATGAATGCATAGGTTCCTAGATTGCTATTTAGAGAAAGACTAAAAATAAGAGGGGGGATCTCTTCAGATATCCATGAATACCAAGTAAAAAGTGCTAACTTTGTTTCAAGTAAACAAGGGATTACAATATGATTCTTTCTTATTAGTTCATGATATATATACAAGTAAAATTGTTCATGTTCTGGATTCTGGGGGGCAGGTGGTCTACCCTCTGAATGCCCTGTTGGTCCACTAAAGCTTTCTGAAAGTTATCTGAGCAATGTCATCTCAGAAATTGGTATCAATATCTTGTCTTTGAAAGCATTCAAAGTCTAGATACCCATTCCACAGGTCTCTGAGGCTCTGGTTTTTGAAGACATGAAATACAGCCAGTGGTTTATCAGAGTGCCTTCAGGCAAGTGCAGAGGATAACAGAAACTTGTTTGATAATGAGAAGGAAAGATTGTTATTGGTTAGTTATACTAAGTCAAAGCCTAATGGCGGAGAGTAAAATTCTATTGGCATAGAGCGTATAATATTTCATAATATGTTGGTCAATATTTCCCTTGAAGATAACAACATACTATGATGAGTGAAGGCATTTAATAAAGTCTATGGAATTTTGGTAAAGTGTACAATATCTGGAAAAACAAATATGTAACAATCACATTTTACCTTCATCAAACTAAGCTAGGAAGAGCTAAACATTCTTCTCATCTGACTGTTCTTCTCAGGTGGCTTTTATGGCAGTGCTAAATTCAATAAGCATGGGCCATCCCAAGCAATCATAATTCTTGCAAGCATCTTCCTTTTCAAACTCCTTTTTTTGCATTACAATTCTTAATACACATATATACCACAATTTCTTATATCTGGACAAAAGGCTTAGATGTGCACTCCAGGGAAGAGGATGTAAGGGTGGCATATGAGCACTTGAAGGCTGCCCCTCATCATTAGTCATCAGGAAAATGCAAATCAGAACCATAAGGAGGAACCACTGCATGTCTGTTAGGCTGGTTAAAACAAAGAGCTGACAATCCTGTAGCTGAAGACGATGTTGAGGAACCTGAGCTCTTACATTGCTAGTGCCAATACAAAATGATGTAATGCTGATGGTGAAGAGTTCAGTTTTTTTACAAATTTAAATAAACCCTTATCATATAACCCAAGAATCCAATCCCTGGGTATTTATTCTGGAAAAATAAAAACTTAGGTTCACAAACATATGCACAGAAATTGTATAAAAGTGTTCACAGAAACCTTATTCATAAATTTCCCAAGCTAGAAAACAATGTCCTTCAATAGGGTTACACATACACACACATATTCCAGATTTTTTCAAACATATATATAAATACAAAATATATAATTTGATACACATATAATGGAATGTGATATAATGGATATATATATATATATATATATATATATATATATATATATATATATATAATCTGATATGTTTATAAATGAGAATATATATATAATGAAACACAGTAAGCAATAAAAACAAATAATTATTATACTTGAGAACTTTCTTGAAATTAAAAACCTCAAAAGAATTGTTCTGCATGAGAGTGCCCAATTTTTATAGGTTATATACTTTGTGATTCCAATTATGGGGCATTCTTGATAAGGCAAAGCTATAGTGACAGATAATAGATCAGTGTTTTCCAGGGATTAGAGAAATGAGCAGGAGGATTATGTAAGTATAAAGGGGAGCATGCAGGGTTTTCTTTCCTCTTTTTTTTTAAATGATGGGACTCTTCTATTTCCCAATTGGGGTGGTAGTTATATGAATTATCACCATATGTATTAAAATTTACAGAAGTGTACACGCATGCATGCTTACACAAAGTCAAATTTACTCTGAGATAAGTTGAAACTAATGATAAAGAAAAAAATCCAAATCTCTTCTAAATTCTTTTGAAAATCACCAAGGAGGGGTTCTGCTTACAATAAAAGCAACACCTCTTAGACTCCTTTTGCTCTTCCGCTGCTCTCTCCATCCTACTGGCACAGCCACAGATTTAAAATCTCCTTTCTTTGCCACAATCTCCCCAGACTATACCACAACCAGATCACCCAATCTGTAGTATTTTCTAATCTCTCACTGGGGAAAATTCTTATTTTTCTTTCATGTCTTTATTCTTTCTCTTACTTGCAAGATAAATTACTCAAATTTGTCTTTGCACTTCCACCCTGACCCATTTTCTGATTCTTTACCCTCTTTGTTCAGGATTCAATATGGCTAAAATAGGATGTTCCTTAATGGGAGAGGGGAGGGGCTAGTCAATTAATGATCCTGAACACCAAGGAGTTAAATAATAGGCAAAGAGGAAAACCTGGAGACCAGACATTAATTTAGGTCCCTTGAAACTTCTTTCTATCCACCAATGTATAAAAGTAGATAATGAAATCAAATCCTTCTGCATTAATATTCAAACACAATTTCTATTGCATGGTGTCTTTATTAATTGCAATCTTCAAAAGAGTCACCTTTTCTTAGAAAACTGTATTAAAATTCTTTTTTACAACTGGCAAAAAATTACATCACATTCCAAGTCGGTTACGAAAGCATTTGTCTTCATGATCTCTTGTAAGTCCCCAATGTGAAGAAGTCCTAAAGGTTCTCTTTTCATCTAGCAGTTCCAACTTACAGTGGTCCTGCCAGGTTTTGGCCTCACTCTACATCAACAGTGTCTGTTGTCACATCTATAAATCTGTAACCATAACTTCAAGGAGCTATAGGAAAAGGGAAAGGTAAGATCTGAATCATTTCTCAGTCCCTGAGTTCAGAACACATGCTATTTGGCTCTGTCCTTGCAGTGCCTGTAACATAATCCTCCCTGTCAATATGGTGTTTGGTAATTTAGAGTTCAGACTAACAAGACAAAGAACTCAAATCAATACTATTCACATAATGTCTGTGTTTGAGAACTAGTTTTGTTATGCTTGATTAGCTCTCATAAAAACATATGTTGCAGGCCAGAAATAACAGGGCCTATTTAATTTAAAGAGAGTTTCAGTCTGGCCGAGTCTTTTATTTAGGGTAAGAGGAAGAGGTTCTGGTTTGGGTTAATTAATGAGCAGAGAGGAGAATGACAGTGATGGTCATAGGAGAGGGATATTGAATGTTCCTTTGGGTGGGGTTTAAGCTTCCATGGTAAGAATAGTGAATATCAAAAAGGGAAGGAATTGCTCACAACAAGTGCATGTGAGTAGGTATCCAGCAAAGTTACTGCAACCCTGTATCCTACTGCTTCATAAGAAATGCAGCTTTGAGAACATCTAGGAATGGAGAAGAGTTGGCCTGGGTTTTTCAAAGAGTATCCAACCATATATGTGATCTATCTCTGGGGTTCTTTCTTAAGTAGCTGGGAGACACTTGGCACAGAGATGCACGCTGAGATTGTTCTTTATTTGTGTGGATGTTTGAACTTTGTAATTGGTTGCTTGGGAGGGTGGTGCTCTATTATGATTCATCTCATTCAACAGTATGGATTGACAGAGGATGAAGGAGTTACCCCATAAGAAACACAGGTTGTGTTATTAGAAGGTCTAACATAGCTTTTGTTCAGGAAAAGATAATAGACATCTACCACAATGTTCTACTATATCACCTACTAATTCTATAGCATTGGGAAATTTGCTTTAAGTGTCCCAAGTCTGTGACAAAGAGGCATTTAGCAGCAAAGCCAGGTTTGGCTAAAATAATACATGTTTACAAAACATAATTTTCAAAAAGCTAATAACAACTCTCAGAAAAACGTTCAAGATCTCCTTAGCTCACTAATGAGGAAACCCCTGGAAAGATGCTGGTCCGAATGAGAATAGGAGAGACTCATGAATATTTTACTGAGGAAAATCAGGTGAAGTAAGGCTTCGAAGTTAGATACAGAAATAATTAATGTAAAGGGGAAGAAAATGGTAGCATTTGAGGTTCTCTTTCCCACAGAACATTGCACCTTATCAATCTTTTACAAGTTAATATTTGACATTGCAGAATCAACAACATAAGCAATAGCAAAGGATCCATCACATGCAAATATATTCCATAGAAAATCAGGTAGCTTGGGTAGGTGGCTACTCCTATTTCATGGTGACATAATCTTTTGTCTTATATAAAAATTTGGATAACTTTTCATAATAATGTGAGGTTTCTGGAACTTCATGGAAAATTAGTAAAATGTTAGATATTATTTTGGCCAAACTTAGGTCAAACCTGAATTACACAAGGCTTCATAATGGTTTCTTCTTATCTTTTCCTCCCATATGTTATTTCTCACTGTCCTGCATTCACCTTCCTCAAATATTATTTTATGCAGTTTTCTGGTGCTTGTCATAAGTCCAAGAACATAATAAGTTTTCAATACAAGTCCATTAAATGAAAATAAGTAAAAGCCCTCTATTTAATTGACTACAAATTGCCTAAACAGTATTTGCTAGTTTTCTTAAATCAAAATGTTTATTACAGGTAAAACTGTAGATCAGAATCAGTTAAGACTCTTCCACACTTTTCTATAATGATCTATCCTACCTTTGGGACTGTAAAATGAAAATATAATGTCATGAGTCACAGATATAAAAAATTATACATATAATACTATATACTTTAATAAAATAGACTAATGAGTTTTTCTAATACTTTTACCAAGACTGTCTAACAGAAGACTTATATATGAGTTAAGATGCCTTGTTAAGTAGTAAATGAAATAAAACTGACACAAATCTCTTCCTTATTAATTCAGACCTTTACTATAATATAAATATTAATCTCTTCTAAAATTACTGATCATTCACTCTGTGACAAGTGTATGTTACATGCTGCTCATGCATGTCCTAGTTGGATATTCTAGGCATACAGAGTCAATGCCGAGAGATAGGAAATGCATAGACTTTCAAATCTGAAGACCTGAGACTGAGGTTCAAATACATCATTTACTTTGATAGCTTTTCTTCACTGTGACCAAAATATCTGATAAGGAAAACCTCAAGGAGGAAAAACTTATTTTGGCTCCTGATTTCAGAGGTCTCAGCGGCTTCATTGCTCTGGGTCAAAGGTGAAGCAGAACATCATAGGGAAAAACATTGTGGAGAATGGTGGCTCAGCTCGTGGTAGCCAGGAAGCAGAGAGAGAGCCCTAGACAGCAAGGACATGCCCAGTGACATATTTCTCCCATCCCATCCATAGTTACCACCCTACCTATCTACAATTACCATCCAGTAGCCGTCTCAAATTATTAATTTATCAAGTAGATTAATTGACCAATTAGGTTATAACACTCATCTTATAATCATTTCACCTTTGAATATTCCTGCATTGTCCACTCATCTAAACCATAACCTTTACAAATCCCTTAAGTACTTTGAGTCTTTGTCTCCTTGGCCAAAAAATGAAGCCAATGATACCAGTCACACTTACATCCCAAGGTGATTCTAAAGATCCAAATGGGTTTGTATAGCATTTCACAGATTTGAAGAGGTTTCAAATATATCATCTTCTTACATTTTAATATTTTTGCATTATATTGAGTAGTCATCTTCACTTAAGAGAAATGGATTTCAGAGAATGTGATTTCAGCTTGTCCATGTAGGCCTGAGCAATGGTTCTATCACCCTGGGTGGTCCCTAATTCCAACATTATAACCTCTTCAAAGACAACTGCTAGGTCTTCTGTGAATACTTTCTAGAACCTACCAAGAAGTTAGTTAGAGTATTGATACCATGATATGTGGCAGAAAGCTAAGGGAAATCTGGTGGGATAATGTGTGACATCACTCAAATAGATAACCGATAGTTGTAGGAAAAATAAAGCCCCATATCACAACAAGGGGTGACTTTAATTCCATCCAAAAATAGAACTCTTGCCTAAAAAGGGCAACTTCATCAGAAGACTAACTTTCTGTATAAATTTTCTAGGGCCTCCATAATGAACAAGTAGAGATGGGTGGTTAACAAAGCAGAAATTTATTATCTCACAATTCTGGAGCCTGGAATCAATCTGATTTGAGATCAATGTGTCCCGAGGATTAGTTTCTTCTGAGGTCTCCCAGCTTAGCTAACAGATGACAACCTCTTCACTGTGACTTCACCTGGATTGTCCATCAGTGTTTTTTCTTTGTCCTCTTTTCTTCTTCTACTAAGGACATCTGTCATATTGGATTAGGACACATCACACCAACCTAGTTAACTTGAATTGCCTCTGGAAAGACCCTGTATCCAATATAAGCACCTTCTAAGCTGCTGATTGTTGAGGGTTCAATATTTGAATGGGGGGGGATTTAACCCATGCCACTCTCTAAGTATGCCTTATATGCATGAATTCGTACCTTTGAATTTTGTCTGCACTGACAGTAGAAGTTTCTTGCCTCACCCTACAAGGGTTATTGAACCTGTGGTAATACCTTGGATTATCAACACAGTTCTCCTTATAATGAGGCCAAGAAAGGACACTGCCATTGAATAGCTATCCCAGGAAGCCCACGTATATGGGAGATGCTTCTTTTGGGACCTGTCATTTAGAGGAAGCAAAAAGTATGTTTCTTGAGAAACTGGAGCAAGCTCATTCTGCTGTGCTGAGCTGGAGCCCGTTCTTGGCAATGTCGTTGTTGGATGTGGACACATTCATGGGTGCATGTATGTCAGCATCACTCTTGGGAACTGACATCCTACCTGAAGTCTCTCTGTGATGGGGAGGCCAGGCAGAGTGACCCTGGTTCAAAAGCCTTCTATCTCCTGAAATACATCCTTGCTCCTCAACATCTTCCTCTTCTGCTATTATGTAAGAATAACTTGATTACTTTTGCAAGTTGTCCATTTAAGTTCTCTTTTCTGCCTTATTGTCATTTTTCTGGGGGGAGGGAGAAAAAGTGAAATTTCCATATCTTCCTTTCTTGCGCATTCTAAACTAGCCATTTTTATCATTTTGTTGAAGCAACAGTGGAACACAGAGTGTGTTTATTCTGCACCCTGAGGAGCAAACCAAGTTTCACCATCTCACTAACTTTCTCTCTCTCTCTCTCTCTCTCTCTCTCTCTCTCTCTCTCTCTCTCTCTCTTTAATTTCAAAGAAGAAATGGAAGAGAAAGACCAAGCTTTAGGCTATATAAAATCATTCCGTAGAGTAAATAAATAAGTCTGAATCTAATGAAGCTCTTCTCAGCTTCAACAAAGCAAGCTTGTAAACTGAGGGCAGTCTCTCCCTTATTTTGGTAGAGTTGCATAATGCACCGAATAGGCCAGAAAAGCACCAATCAATCAATCTTCACTAGACATAACATGAGAGTTGGCAAAGTTGAAGAAGAAAAGGAAGAAACTGAAGCATGCACATGAAATTTCCACATTAAAAACTCATTGTTCTTGCCTGGTCCTGAGGCAATTTGAAAGGAAACAGACAATTCCATAATTTTAGCAAAAATATTTATGGTGCAGTATACAAGTTCACCAAAACATTCTCTCCCAAGTTCTTCTTAAAAACTGATGTTTTATACCCCAGCAAAGGGGCTGCTAAGATAAATTTATTTTTGGTTCATTTCAGAACATTCTGGATTCTAACTACGAAAAACACATATGCTTCCACCCTTCTCAGGCCCCGTCTCCTTGGAAGAATTCTTTGACTAAATGTCCTTCCTTACTTTTTAAACTCACACGATAGTGGGGAACTCGTGACTTGACATATATAGTGTGCTTGTCATCAAGGTGAATTGGTGGGCATTTCAAATCAAGGTCAAAAATCAGGTCAGAGTAAACCAAGCGAGGAATTTAAATCAAAAGCACTAGTTTTAAATTTCAGGTCTGAGAAACTGGTACAAATTGTGTGTTTTAAGTAAACAGTATTTGGAAAACAAAACATATTAATTTATACGACATTCACATGACAAAAATATGTAAATAAATCATTACTTACATGAATGATATTAAGTTATTGCAAAAGTTGGGTCAAGAGGAAAAAGCCACGAGGATAGTTGAATTCATTCATTTGTTCCTTCACTTACATATTCAGCAAGCATTTATTTAGGGTTCATTTGTTCCAGGTGTGATTGGAATGATCACACTGAAGTCTGTGACCTCAGGGAACTCAGAATATGGTGAGAGAGCCAGATAAACTCACCAGTCAATGTGTTTAATGCTGGGGTAGAAAGACATTGGGTGTGGTGATAAAACTAAGGAGGAGAAATTAGAGTCAGCCAGGGAAGCTTCAACATTATAAAACAAATCTTGTCTTTCTACTTATTAAAAATTGAAAAAGACCAAATTTATTAAAGTGAAAATAAAAATCAGTAGTTCTCTTTGGGACTTCTTTCATGAGCTTACAATTTTTTGTTCCTCTTCTTGAGGTCAGCTCTGATTAATCTGCAATACAAAAATTACTTAGGTATATGTTATGGACAGTTTCAAAGACTGGGTATTTGTACCCCCTGGATCTCCCTTCCCATGAATGTGGGTGGAACCTGTCATTGGCTTGTAACTAAAATAATAAAATACAGGCTTACTACTCCAACATAGTGGTGCAGGCAGTGACTTCTTTAACTAGACCACTAAAGCTCAAAAAATAAAACCAAAAATCAGTAAATAGGATGATATCAAATTAAAAACTTCTGTGTAACACAAAAAACAATTAAGAATGTGAAGAGAGCCTATAAAATAGAAAAAGATCTTAGGCAACTGCTGAGATCTTTTCTTATCCGACAGGGGATAATATTCAGAATATACAAAGAACTCAAAAAGTTTAACATTCCCCCAAAAAACTCTAATTAATAAATGGGCAAAAAATCCAAACAGACAATTCACAAAAGAAGAAACACAAATGGCCAACAAATATATGAAAAACATATATTCAACATCCCTAGCAATCAGGAATATGCAAATCAAAACATTGAGATTTCATCTCACTCCAGTTAGAATAACAGTTATCAAGAATATAGCCAGGTGGGGTGGCGCAGGCCTGTAATCCCAGCAGTTTGGGAAGCTTAGACAGGAGGATTGAGAGTTCAAAGCCAGCCTCAGCCACAGCAAGGCACTAAGCAACTCAGTGAGACCCTGTCTCTAAATAAAATACAAAATAGGGCTGGAGATGTGGCTTAGTGGTTGAGTGCCCCTGAGTTCAATTCTGGTACCCCACCCTAAATATATATATTGAGAGAGAGAGAGAGAGAGAGAGAGAGAGAGAGAGAGAGAGAGAGAGAGAGAGAAACCACCATATGATCCAGGTATATCACTCCTTAGTATTTACCCAAAAAACCTAAAATCACCATACTCTATTGACACAGGCAAAACAATGTTTTTAGCAGACCAATCCACAATAGCTAAGCTATAGAACCAGCCACAGGGCCTGTCAGCAGATGAATGAGATAAAGAAATGTGGTCTATATACACAATGGAATTTTACTCAGTCATAAAGAAGAATAAAGTTACGACATTTGTCGGTAAATGGATGGAACTGGAGAACATCATGCTAAGTGAAATAAGCCAGACTCTGGAAATCAAGGGTCAAATATTTTCTCCCATTTGCAGAAGCTAGATCTAAATAAGGGGAAATTAAAAAGGGTGTGGGAGGAAAATTCCATGAAAATAGAAGAGAGGTGACTGGAGCAGGGGAAGGGGATTGAGGAGGAGAGAGGATGGGAAAATGGGAGGAGAGTGGAATGAAATGACCCAACTCTGCTATGTGTATATATATGTGACTATACTACAGTGACATGTACCTTCATGTACACTATAAAGCACTAACTTAAATAAATAGAAGGAAGTAGAGTAGAGGAAGGCAGAGAGGAGGAGGGAGGAGGGGAGGGAAAGGGGGAAGTACTGGGGACTGAAGAGAAGCAAATTGTATTCTGTGCTTTATGATCATGTCAAAATGAATCCCAATATCGTGTATAATTATTATGCACTAACAAACATATAAAAATATAAGTTATGAAACAAAAGTATATATTTTCTTACTAAAAACAAAATAAATAGGAGAATACAGCAAAAGTAGTGGGACATTACATCCATAATCCCTGCACAGGAGTTTATAAATTGTAGGAAGAGGTTACCCATTACATGCATTGATTAGGCAGATTGATGGTTGTGATCTGCCCCCTGAAAAGAAGTAAGTGAGGCCTTTGGCTAGTAGCCTCCATACAACCAAGACCTGAACTCCACCCTCCAGAAAGAGATGAATTCTTCCAACAACCACACATAAGTGGAAGAGGATCCTTCCCCAGTGGAACCCTGAGAGTAAATGGAAGCTCCCACCTGCTATTTGTTTGAAGCCTTTTGACATCTAGAAACAGAGGACCTGTCTAAGCTAGGCATAACCACTGACCCAGAGACATGGCACAACAAATGTGGGCTGTTTTAATAGCTAAATGATTTGTTTTGCAACATGTGATAACTCATATGGTTTATAGTAAGAAAAAAAAGAGGAAACTTCAGTACAGAGATTTTCTTCTGCATGGACATTATCATTAAATGCAGTAAAAAAATGATTCAGTGTGAACTGTAAAAAAAAAAAAAGGTATAACATTTTTCAGGGGAACGTGCATGCCATAAAGAGAGATCCACACACTCTACTGAAGTATCTTCCAGTATGGAAGATTTTACTCAGTTTTTCAGAGCAAAGGTATTCTGATTTCCAAGTATATGTAGAATCCATTTTGTGTCTAACTCTGGGCATCTGCAGATAATAAAAACAGCTCTCCCAATTTTCAACATCTCCTTTGGCACAGTGTGTTTCCGAACGAAAAATTCGGAGTTTCTTTTTAGAAACACGAGAGAGAATCCCACAGATGAAGATGGCTATGTCTTTCCCTGAATCCTGCATGTTCTTAACATCCTTATTTCTAAGGCCTACCAAATTTAAACACTTAAGTAAAATTGAATTTATAAGCCGTTGATTGGCCAGCAAATCCTTTGTCTAAAGACCAAATGTGGTTGTTCATTTCATGCATCAATTTGATCAGATTAAAGGTTACTGAGCGAGCTGGCTAAGCATTATTTCTAGGTGTGTTGGTGAGAGTGTTTCTGGAGAAAGGTAGCCTGTGAATTGGTAGACTGAATGAAGAATATCACACTCACCAATGTGGTGGGCATGATGCCATATCTTGAGTGGCAGAGCAAAGGGGTGGAGGAAAGATGAATGAGCTTTCTATTCAAACTGGGACATCTGTCTTCTGCCTTCAGCAGCTGGCCCTCCTGGTTCAAAGCCCGAGGACACAGACCTGTACTTAGTGCTTTGGGTCTCTTGGCTATCAGTGTTGGGGACATGGACTAGGATGGCACCAGTGGCTTCCCTGGACTTCCGGCTTGCAGATGACAGGTTGTGGAATTTCTCAGCCTCCATAACCACATGAGTCAATCCTTCATGGTAAATCTCTTCTTATCTATTTAACTATCATCTATCTGTCTCATCTATCATTCTGTCTACTGTTGATTCTGTCTCTCTGGAGAACCCTAACAGTAAGATAGTAAATCTTTTATGCTTTGTGGTCTATATGATCTGTGTTTTAACTTCTCAAGCTGCTGTTGGAGTCAAAAAGCATCCACCAACAAGACATAAACAAATGAACCTGATAGTGTTTCAGTAAACTTTATTTTGTACATTGGTATTTTTATTTCATATAATTTTTACATATTAAAAGTATTCCATTTTTAATTGAAACTTTGCTTAAAATTTGAAAACTCTCTTTGCTTATGAGACACATAAAAATGGCAGGTGCTGTAGGTTGAGCAGCTGATCCCTGCTCAAAACTATTGATTCCCAGCTTTGTTGGTGTGGGGCAATCCTAATGATTTTTAACACTGAGAGCATTTTTTAAAAATTTGACTAATTTGATTTATATTTATTAAGGAATAAGAGGCTCTGGGAGATTTTAGAAAGAAGTGAGGAAATAGGGAAGGAATCTAAGTAGTTAAAGATATTTCCATATCCAACAATGACAAATGGGGTATTACTCTCTAAAAAGGAATGGATTCATATTTTGTCATTGTTAAAGCTGAAGAGAAACATTGAATTTTATGAAAGTCTATGTCATGTGGTCAAGTTGGTCGGGTAGGCAGTTTTTTATTTTAGTGTATTTGTTCCTGGAAATGCAAAGAGTTCTCCTAGTCCCAGAAGGATTAATACTCAGACTAAGAATTCAGTGGTAGACACATATGAACAGGTCACACAGACTAGCTGCTGTCTCTGTGCCTCAAAATTTGAGCTTTTGGCCACATTCTTCCCAGTGTGTGGTCCACTCTACTGTCCTGTTCATTAGACTGAACAGGAGACCACGATATGCAGCAAGAGATGGCGTAGGTGAAGGCATTCTGGTGCTTGAATGGGTGACATTCTGGAAATGTGAAACTCGTTCCAATATGCATGAAAAGACCTGTTCAACTTTGATAAAACAATCACAAGTTCCTGAGTAAACATTGCTTTTGTAATCTATATGTTTCCAAGTTCCTTTCTGAGTCTCATGTCACGTCTTTAGCTTTAGGGTTTATCTTACATAATAAGGAGGAAATGAGAGTCAGGGAGCAGGAGAATGAGAAGGCTCTTAAGCTGATCCTTGAATAAAGGGTTCATCTGGTCTCAAAGCTCCTTCCAGTTGCAATAATGGAGCTGCTTTCCTTTCAAGATTAGAATAACCTAGCTCTACCGCTCCCTTCCCACTTAACAAGCCTCAGGCTCAGTCTGCACTTTTTGAGGGTTCATTAAGGGGTATGCTCTCTCTCTCCTTGGTAAGGAATCATCTATATTGTTCTTTACTCTGGGCACCCAGCCAATAAGAGGTATAGCTCAAAATTTCCTCCCAAAGAGCAAGAGATTTAAAATACTTTTCAAACAGACTCAGATCACAGTGTCTTACAGCATGTCAGAAGTCCACAGTCTTCCTTTATAACAATTGCAATTATGTGAAGCATTTGCAGTTGTTTCTAATGATAAGGAAATAAAGAAAAAAAAATTAGAGAAACATTAGTCACAGAGACCACCTCCTCGCTTCATTTGACACTGTGCAGACCTGCATTCAAGCTATCTCCTAAAAGAGCATGGACCATCTCGAAAATCTCACTGGGAAACAAACAGATTCAGGAAGCTACCCCTAAGGTTGATTAAAATTCCTCCCACTGTACTTTTTGCTGGTGAATGTATGTCGAGGCATTAGCAAAAGGCACTGAACTTCAAATGAGAAGGACCTGGTCCTTCCTAGAGGACGGTTGATTCTGTCACTTTCTCTATAGAAATTATTTTTGTCTTCATTTCCAGGCTAGAGGCCTGGATTAGAAGCAGGATACTGGGATAGGATTACAAATTTTTAAATAGACCTGGAAGGGACTTAGGCGAACTTAGCTAGGGGATCACTAAACCTTAGAAATGACAATCTAGAATGTCCTGGTGATTCGCTGAAAGTTGTTCAGTTGGTTAGTGGATGTGTTAATTGTATTGAACTTTTTTTTTTTTTTTCAGATTCTAAAAGTAGATCGATCAAATTCCTTTATTCTACATGAATGGGTCTTTATGCAGAGAAAGCAAACTCTCATGATAACAAACAAAAAAAAAATAACAAGCCAAAAGAAAATGAATGAAGGTTCCTCCCTATTCCCAGTGATCCAGGGAAAAGGAAAGAGGAGTCTGTGGAGACAGGGAACCGGGCTTCCTGGTCCCCCATTATAAGGCAGATGGAAACACACTGGCAGTGAGGAAAGAGGGTGGAGATTGTTCTGCCTATCTGAGTCCCTTAGAACCTGGACCTTGATTGGTCTTGTTAAGAGAGGACTAGTAATTCTCCAGGTCGGTCTCATCAGGGGCAGCACTGGTGGCAAGAAACAGGTGTGGGTTCTGTCATCTTGGGCTGCTTCAAGGAGACAGTGTCGTCGTGGTAAGGCTGATAGTTGTAGTCTCCGCCCCTTTGGAGAAGCAGGCCATTGAATCTGGGCTGATGAGAACCAAGTGGGTCACACATATTTTAAAAATATATTGTCAAATGCATTCATTTTCCATTTCAAACAGTATCTTCCCTAAATCAAATGGTTTCATTATAGCACTTTTGCAAATAGTGTTTATTTTTTTTTTATTATTTTTTTTTTAATTTTTTATTGTGGGTTGTTCAAAACATTACAAATTTCTTGACATATCATATTCCACACTTTGATTCAAGTGGGTTATGAACTCCCACCTTCACCCCATACACAGATTGCAGAATCACATCAGTTACACATCCATTGATTTACAAATTGCCATACTAGTGTCTGTTGTGCTCCGCTGCCTTTCCCATCCTCCACCCTCCCCCCTCCCCACCTCTCCCCTCCCCTCCCCTCCTCTCTCTCTACCTCCTCCACTGTATAACCCTGAGGGTCTCCTTCCATTACCATGCAATTTTCCTTCTCTCTCCCTTTCCCTCCCACCTCTCATCCCTGTTAAATGTTAATCTTCTTCTCCTGTTCTTCCTCCCTACACTGTTCTTAGTTACTCTCCTTATATCAAAGAAGACATTTGGCATTTGTTTTTTAGGGATTGGCTAGCTTCACTTAGCATAATCTGCTCTAATGCCATCCATTTCCCTGTAAATTCTATGATTTTGTCATTTTTTAATGCAGAGTAATACTCCATTGTGTATAAATGCCACATTTTTTTTATCCATTCGTCTATTGAAGGGCATCTAGGTTGGTTCCACAGTCTTGCTATTGTGAACTGTGCTGCTATGAACATCGATGTAGCAGTGTCCCTGTAGCATGCTCTTTTTAGGTCTTTAGGGAATAGACCAAGAAGGGGAATAGCTGGGTCAAATGGTGGCTCCATTCCCAGCTTTCCAAGAAATCTCCATACTGCTTTCCAAATTGGCTGCACCAATCTGCAGTCCCACCAGCAATGTACAAGTGTACCCTTTTCCCCACATCCTCGCCAGCACTTGTTGTTGTTTGACTTCCTAATGGCTGCCAATCTTACTGGAGTGAGATGGTATCTTAGGGTGGTTTTGATTTGCATTTCTCTGACAGCTAGAGATGTTGAGCATTTTTTCATGTACTTGTTGATTGACTGTATGTCCTCCTCTGAGAAGTGTCTGTTCAGGTCCTTGGCCCATTTGTTGATTGGGTTGTTTGTTCTCTTATTGTCTAATTTTTTGAGTTCTTTGTATACTCTGGATATTAGGGCTCTATCTGAAGTGTGAGGAGTAAAGATTTGTTCCCAGGGTGTAGGCTCCCTATTTACCTCTCTTATTGTTTCTTTTGCTGAGAAAAAACTTTTTAGTTTGAGTAAGTCCCATTTGTTGATTCTAGTTATTAACTTTTGTGCTATGGGTGTCCTATTGAGGAATTTGGAGCCCGACCCCACCGACTGTAGATCGTAGCCAACTTTTTCTTCTATCAGACGGCGCGTCTCTGATTTGATATCAAGCTCCTTGATCCATTTTGAATTCACTTTTGTGCATGGCGAGAGAAAGGGATTCAGTTTCATTTTGTTGCATATGGATTTCCAGTTTTCCCAGCACCATTTGTTGAAGATGCTATCCTTCCTCCATTGCATGCTTTTAGCCCCTTTATCAAATATAAGATAGTTGTAGTTTTGTGGATTGGTTTCTGTGTCCTCTATTCTGTACCATTGGTCCACCCGCCTGTTTTGGTACCAGTACCATAAAGAATTGATTTCTTTGGGCATATACTGGCCAGGGTTGGGTGGCTTTGAGAAGATAAGACATAGATGTTTCATTAGAAGTCAAGTGTAGCTATACAGGATATAACATTTCTTACAGGTCATTCCATTGGTGATGAAGACTCACTGGATCATTTTGGTTATGCAATAGCCAAAATATTATAGAAGTCAAGATATTAGCCTTATTTCCTCATCTCAAAAAATATGAGTAGATATTCACATGATAATTCAGCTAAAATGTTCTATGATTCTGTTCTGTTTCAGAAACTGAGTTTTAGAAATCAAATCCTTTAAAAGTTTTAAACTTGATATTTAATTTTTTGTCTTCTCTTACAGAGAAGTTATGTGATCAATAAAATTTCTTCATTTTAATTTTGTTGTTGTTGTTGATGGGAGAATACCAATAGTATTAGGTGGCTAGGTACATATCGAATATTCTTATGTACCTTGCATTATGCTAGAATTCGTGCCTAAAATAACCCTATTTAATTCTCACATTGCCTCTGCAAAAACAGTTATACTGTGCTGTTCTAAATGAAGACAAAGGTTACATAACTCACCAAATTCACCCAATTAATGTATAATTTGAATTCAAGGTTCAAATCAAGAATGGTAACACCTGGGTGTTTGTTAATCCCACATTCTTTGGAAAGGGTTCTTTTCTAGGTCCTGCCAGCAGGAGGTTAGACTGTAATAGTCAGAGTCTTCTGCAATTGGGCGGCTGTGAGTGACAGTGTTGGAGGAACAGGTCTCAGTGCTGACAGAAAGGACAGCTAAACAGCCTAAGAAAGCGGAAGTTGGCAGTCAGAAGTTGGAAGTAGTTGGTTCCATGCAGTGCAGGGAAGAGGAAGTACAAGATGTCCTGGGGTAAATGGAGCAGGCATTCAAACTTGGCTTAGATGAAGTAATTTAATTTCTGTATTTCACTTTTCAGTCAAGGAGAGATAGTAACTAATGAGGGAGAAGTGATATAAAAGGTCCCGTTCTATACTATTTTGTAACAGCAAGGCCAAAGAAGACAAAAATTATGGTAAATAGTGTCAGGAATGCACTTCATATTTTGTACTGTTAATTTTCTTTGATGTGAGAAAGACAGCAAGGGGGCCCAAAGCTCAAGTTCATTTGCATGCATCTCTCTAACTCCAAAAGCATATAGGTCTACTCACCACCTGCTACAAGTTTCCATGAACATGCAAACACATTGCAGCAAACCCTATTGAATTCTCTAGAAGTCCTATCTGCAGGGTGGTTAAGAAGTTCGCTCCATCGTGCCAACTTGCCTTGCTCCTCCTCAATCTCTTTGGGAATATTTATCTCTATGCATTACAGAAAAGGTTTTTGGCCTTAGAGGAAAGACAGATGAACAAATTAACCCCCGTGGGATGACACTGGCTGGCTTTGGTCTACATTGCCTACTCAGACTCATCTGTTCTTTTCTTCCTCATATCCTTGTGTATCGGATATGATCAAATGGGGAAAATCATCCTTAGTAGGATATTTCTTGAGAAACTCAGAGGTCAAGCCTTCTTATCTCCTTCCTCTGACTACTGGGTTAAAAGATATTGACTGAGAATGTTAATTTGGTTTTATTTGCTACTGGTTGTGCACATGAAGATAGTTGTCCCTGTTTTCTGGCAACATCTACTGCTTTGGTCTTGGCTTGGGTATCTGTCATACATTTCAAATTAAAATGAGAATAGTTCAAGATGGAGGCCATAGTGGATTCTTTCATGCTATCTAGGTCACTCTTACATAGGATTCAAAGTTTAAAGATTAAGATACCTATACTGGCTCTTCTCCAAGCATGGTAACATCCAGAAAGGATAACACAATGGCACCACAAACGCCTGTGTTTAGAAACAACAACAACAATAATGAACTTCTCTGGCTTGAATTCACTATATGATGGAAAAGGTGAAAGGAACCTGGAAAGAGAAGGTGATACATTTCTCAGACTGAAGGTCAGATAATGGTATTCAAAATGATAGGGATGAAAATGAGCCCCGAGTGGGATAAGGGCACCTGGGGTATTGAGAGACGGTCATGAGATCCAGGACAACAGTTAGGTATCAAAGAGTCTGATGTATTTCAACATTTTAGCAAGACCTGCAAACCTTCTAGAAGAGTCCATCCAAATATCAGCCCTGGGTACAGTCATTCTCTGAGAACGAGATTTCTCTCTATATAGTGCTTTTCATCTAACACAAAGTGTCCCCATACAGTCATCTGGACACTCTCTGACTTAACCATCCATTCTGTGGACCTCTTATAAGAACTCTTCATTTACTTGAAAAGAGTAAATTTTTTTTTTCTCATTTATCTTCTGTTTTCTAAAGAATGCTACGGGTAGGAGTGGGAAACACTTGATATTCAGAGTGAGGCAGACCTAAGTTTGAATCAAAAATGACTAGCCATGTTCCTTAGCATACAGGGCTAAGACATACAGCATCCACACAGAGCCTTGTGTATGGTCAGTACTTAATGGACAGGCACTGAGTGAATGAGCAAAGTTGCTCCTTCGTTGGCTTTTATTCTTAGTATTACACCCATCCTTGATTTTACATTTTATTTCTCCTGGATGCACTACACTTTCTTCACATGCTTAATACTTCAGTGCATCTGTTTTCTTAGTTGTGAAATGGCTCCTGGTAGGAATTGGATGAGATGATAATCTGGATGGTGCCCAGTGTAAAGCAAGTGGGCCATAGATATCTCCTGTCATTCCTCCACTCACTCTGCTCATTGTCCTGCAATTATTTTTCCCTGAGCCTCATCTTCATCAATGTACAACAAGCACAGTGTTGGGGCGATAGGGGTGAAAGTACTTAATTTCTGCCACAGCATCCACACAGGGCCATGTGTATGGTCAGTACTCAATGGACAGTCACTGAGTGAATGAGCAACCTTGCTCCTTCTTTAACTTTTATTCTTAGTACTTACATCCATCCTTATTTTATTTTTTCTTTCTCCTGGATGCACTACACTTTCTTCACAGGCTTAAAATGCAAGATTGATAAAGTACCATCCAAGGACACTCATGTAAGGAATAAAACTGTGTCACCGGAGTTCATATGAATATCTCTAAGATTCTTCTTTCTTAGCCACTCCATAAATCTTGTTCATGGAGGCAGACTGAACCTTCATCCCCATACCCTCTCCCCATCCCGAAACAACTGCAGGCACTAGTTTCCTGACACTTAACAAATATGATTGACCTTCCTATGACTCAATTTTCCAATATGTGAAATAAGACTTATTAATAAGGGGCATTATCTTATTAAGTTATTTAAAAGCCCATTGGTTAATACATGTAAAAAACTTAAAAAACAGTATTTGGCGAACAATCAGCACTAAGGAAATTTTATTGTGATTATTACATATAATAACTCTGGCCTGCCTTACAGCTAAAATTAATGATAGATACTTCCTATAGTACACTTAAATGGTCAGATTATCTGTGAATTTATGACACACACTATCACAAGAATATTTATTGCAGGAATAATAGTAATAGCAAAAATTAGATGCCAACTGAGAGTCTGTTAATTACCAGGGAGACGGTACAATGAACTGAACCAGACTCTCACAATATAGGTTATCAAACAACCATTTAAAAGAATTGACTTTTTTTAAGGTAAATATATGAAATCCAGCTATAGAATAATGTATCATATAAATAAAGACATTAAAAATACAAAACATGTATTTCTGAAAACATTTGAAACGATTCATACCAAACTAAAAATAGTAATTCCTTGTGCTGAAGTCAGTAGAATTGGTTATTATAGTTAAATATTATTGTGTTTTATTTTTTTTATTTCTATATTTAAAAATTATTGTGAAAAAATAAAAATGAGTAAAATGAAAAGCAGAAACTGATTTGAGAAGTTGTGCAGAGCCATGGAAGCTATTGACTTACCTTCTTCTTTTTAATAATGAACTCTATTTCTGTCTAGGGTTGAGTAAAACATATGAGAGAACATCAATGTATTGACCAATTAGTCAACAGTGACTTTGAGCTTAACTGAATTGAATCAATGGTTCCCTCCCTTAATCATGAGCAGAGAAAGAAGTCAATCCTACATTTTCAGATCAATATGAGACGAAAATCTAACATCAAGATGTTTCATGTGTTTTTACATCTCACGTACCCACACTTTATGGAATAAAGGAGATCAGAGTTAAATAAATTAAAGGAAATCATCGTGGTAGCTTCTCTTTGTCTATGGGAGAGACCTTATTTCTTTTTGTGGTTCATGGGTTTTAATGTCCTCAGAATCCATTCGTTTCTCTTGTGTATAGGACTTTAATTCTCAATGGGAAACGTTTCCAAATCCAAAACAAAAATATCACTGTTTTTGAGTTTGAGATAGTGTGACATTATGAATTTACCGATTTTTTTCCCTTCCATTTTATTTTTGGAAGGAACTGTATAAACATGCCCTGCTGTCGGTAACAAGTGCTCTGAGGCCAACAAAGTGTTTATGAACAAGTCCTGATTTTGTGCCACACCAGCTGTATTGTCCTTCTCACACTGATAGATTGTAATCTCCTCTGTGGACAGGAACTCTGGCCTTTGTTGTATTGAAAATTCTCATAAACTCTCACAAGGAAATGTGAGCAATAGCAAGCAATAGCCCAAGCATCCTTGGGTAAACAAAACAAAACAAAACAAAAAAACAAGTTTCCTAGGATCTTGCTAAAGTCTGAGCAAGCCATACATGTGCCCCTAAAGACAAGGAGGGGGATCAATCAAACTTAATAGTTTCCATCCAAAGCCCATTATTGCTGAGGTGCACATGCTGTTCCCAAAGTGGGCATCGGGCAACCAACCAACATAGGAATGATAAATCTGGTACTTGGGGTTAAGGAAAGTGCTTTGCCACTGGCCATTCTTCCTTAAGTGATGTCACGGAAGAGTAGAAACAACATATTAAAAACAGACTTAAATTCCAGTTTTATTATTTACTACATAGGCAATTTTCGATAACTTCAGTGTAGCCAATATGATAGTGTTTTAATAATGGAAGGCCACTAGAGACATCAAAAGTATTATAACGATAATCAACACGGACCGTGCATGGTGCATGGATATTGTTCATTTTCAACAACACAGATGATCTTCCTCAATATCAGAGAGCCCGTGACCTTGAAAGCAAATGGCTCTCATTGCTTTCAACGATTTGTGCTAGCATTTATACCAGCATCACCACAGACATGCCTAAATCCATTGAAGAAGTAGATAGAACTCATTTCCCAGATTTTATTGGATTTTTCCCCTAAACTAGGTATTGAGCATCTGCTACAAACCAGGTATCCTGCTAGGAGTTGTGGGTCAAAGAGAAATAAGATGTGCTATTTAAAAGATTTTAAATTGACATATAATATTTGTACTTATTTATGGGGAAAGTATTATAGTTGTATGCACATATATAATAGTTGATGATAAATCAGGGTAATTAAAATTTCTATCTCCTCAAATAGTATCCTTCCTATGTGTTGGGAACTCTAAACTCATCTCTTCTAGTTCTTGTGAAATATAAAATTAATTGTCTTAGACTATAATTCCTGTACTGTGCTATGAAATGCTGGAAATGCTTCCTCTCCTCTCTCTGTATTTTGGTGCCAGATCACTCTCTATCCTCCTACCCTCCCCTTCCCAGGCTCCAGTGTCCATAAGTCATTCCACTCTCAACTCCTATATGATCCGCCTTTTTAGTAGTTCACAATCTAGGGTTGGGATAGGAAAGAGATGAAGTAACAAAAAGAAAAGTACACTAAGGCAAGGGCTCAAGTTCCATCATGACAAAGCGCTTTGGAGGAAGAGAGTTAAGGCACTATATGTATTATCTGATTCTTTCACACAACTGCATTTGAATTTGGAATAAAAGTTTTACCTTGAGATGCAAGAATCCTGTTCTCACCCAGCCTAGGTCAGATTCCCCACCTCTTCCCAACCCACATTCCACTTCAGTCTTCACAAACAGTGAGATGGTGTTGAAGACAGCCCATAATGATAACAATCGCTACAACCCAAGTAGTTTATTTGATGAAGTGAATTTGATTCCTGGATTTATTCCAAATGGATTCATCATATCTCATATCTCCAGTCTACACTCCTCTTGATTTTCTATGATCTCAGATTTCATTGACACATAAAATACCTTGTCAGGACTTAATTATCCTTTAAGTATTTTTTTTGCCCTTTCTTAATTTAAGATTGTCATTTTATAGTATATGGAATATTTTATAAGTTGCCTCAAGCTTATTTTCTTAAATGCCATGTTCCTAGTGTTATACCTCTAACAGCAGAGAGTCAGTTTCTTATCCCCTGGTCCAAACAACCTTACAATATTAGATCCAAGAGCGATGTTGTAAAAACTATGATGGAATTTACTTCTTTTTTTTTTGTCAGAGCTTGATAAGTTATTAAATAAGACTAACTAAAATATCTCCCATATTTGTCTCATTTTATAGAATATGAGAGCAAGGGGCAGGATTTTTAATGCCAAAAATAAGCATTAATAAAATATACATTTATCACATTACCTCTTTTACCTATGTCTTTTATTAGCAACTCTTTAAACTATTTTTTAAAAGAAGGAGAAGAGAGAGAGAACAAAAAAGGAAACTAAAGTGCTTGCCCAGGTGAATCTACCCAGTGCAGAATGAAAAACCTGTATAGGTTTCTTAAAGTTGCCTGCCTAATAACCCCTCTTCATTTGTCTCTGCCAGCTTGTGAAACTATTTTATTCTCACTTCTCACTGTTGTGTGGGAGAACAGCCGACTGTATTGGGCATGAATCAGCTGCTAAAATAAGTGGCAGGGTAACTGGGATATGTCATTTGACCTTCAAATTAATTTTCCCTCATCCCTATTTCATCTCTCTCTCTCCCTCCACCCTGCAGCTTCTTACTGTCTTTAGTATACATTTGCTAACAAACAAAACAGATGCAACAGCAAAAATGCCCTTAATCAACCCAATATTCTTAGATTTCTAGAAACACAGATTTGTAAAATGAGTGATAATTTATTCATCTTTGTTGTAGCTTAAGTACAATTTGCAGTATAAACCCACATTTTATTTTTCTCTCTCCATTTTAGGCATCTCTGTCTGACACCGTTCTCATCAGAATGTTGCTTTGATTTCCATTAACATGAAAATTGGAGTGCAATAAATAAGTTTAGTATCTCTAAAGTAAGTTTAAAATATGTACAATTTTAAATCCCATTGAGAACTAAGCTGACCACAACAGGCAAGCTATGCTTTAAAATAATATTGCATACTTTATTGTAAGCTATTTGAAATTCTTTGGTGGACCAGGCAATGTAAAAATATTCAGGGTCTTCTTTCAAAGACCTCCAAGGATTAAGATGCTACAGATTTAGGACTTGGCTTATGGGTCTCCTTACCTCTATAGTTGCATGTTTCTCTTTTGTGCCTCTTGGAACCTTCTGTGATTAGTTTAACACGGAGAGGTTTGGAATGAGGAGAACAATCGGAGTGAGGACTTTTAGTTAGTGCTGCAAATGTGGGGTGAGAAAACACAGAGGATATTGCAGGAGGAGAGAACAGAAGAGGCATCTGTCAATCAAGTTCTTCTCAGTTTGAACATTCAGCCTGTTGTAATAATGATGCACAGATAGCTGGAGTGAGGAAGAAGGAAAGAAGAAATGAAGCTAGGAGGGAAACTTTAGTGTAGCCAATATGATAGTGTTTTAGTAATGGAAGGCCACTAGAAACATCAAAAGTATTATAATGATAATTAACACGGACCATGCATGGAAGAGAGAGAGGTGATGGGGGTTGGGGAGAGCAAGAGAGAGAAAGAAAGGAAAGAAAGGCAAAGAAAAGAAAGGAAAGGAAAATAACTTCTGACTCACATAGAAATACTCAATATGTGAAAAAGGACGCCAGCCTGCACCCTTTTACATGATAAACTGTTCAGTCTCTTTGAGACATCTATTCTTCAAGTTAGAGAGGTAAACTAGATGGTCAGGGACATATGGATATTTGTAATTCAGTTTCTTCCTGAGGTGATTGATGGAAAGAGAAAATATTGCAATTCCCAAATGGGTAGGAAAGTGAGAACTCTTTGCCATTTGCCTTTTATTTGGCTTTATACCTCTATTTACATAAACAAAATATTTATGAGACGCTTTCATACATATGTATAGAGAAAATGAGTGTACCAGAGAAAGCAAATCCCAGAAGATTCTTAGTTTCACTCCATCCTAAAAAGAGTCTGAGGATGCATTTAAGTAAGTCACAACAAAATCCCTGCACTGATGTAACCAGGACACCCTGGTAGAAGTTGTAATCATTTGTCTAATGACTATATGACCCCCATGTTTTTGACCCGCACTGTCAGTTTGCCAAACAGTTGGTCAAGACCATAATCCAATAAATGTTTCAATTTCAATTGCACATTCACAAATTAAACTACAGCTGCAACCCAGATCAACCTGATCTGCTCAGAGAGGCAGAGGAAAAGTCAATTAGTTTTTCCACTCTCTGGGGCCAAATAGACAATTAGAGTAGAGAGAAGGTGGGAGGGGTCGCTTCTGTGACTATTTTGTGGGGGGAAAAAAAAGAAAGACTTTACAGACTGAAACATTAAGTTAATGTGAATCAGTCTGTCTAAAACTTGATAATTTTGAAGGACAGATTTTCTTCTATTTGGGTATCATATTAAGGAGGAGCAGATTTGCATAGCGATTGCCATAGATTCACCACGGTATCTTACAAAATACCTTTCTGTAGAGTTCTTAAATATTTGTTGAACAGATTTCTGAATGATGGCATAATCCTCTGTAAGAACATGCATTAAGGTAATAATATTCATTTTCCCACTTGCTCCTAAGAAGTCTTTTTCCAAATCATACTTGTCAGATCACACTGTCCTATATTGGAAATAATGGAGAGCTGTCAATGCAGCAGATGTCTGGGTGAGCAGCCCAATTGCCTCACTCTTTTGTGAACGCTGCCACCAAAGAGTAGGAGAGTTCAAAATTAGATGAATCATTGCTTTTTTTTCTTTTTCTTTTTATTTCTTTTCTTTCTTTCTTTTGACACTGTTCTACCTACCTGCTGACAGGGAGAGATGGATTTTTGTTTTACATTTACTTTTGAAATTAATACTTTCATTTGGAAATTATAATTGTGTACATTTATGGGGCACAGTATGATGTTTGATCTATGTATACAACATGGGATGATTTAAGCCAAGTTCAATTAACATGTCTCTCACCTCACTTGTTCTAAGTAGTAAAACTTTGGAAATTTGCCATTTTACCTATGTCAAAGCATGCAATGTGTTATTCCTGACTGTAGTTATCCTGCTATTCACTAGACCTACCAAACTTATTACAGTTATCTAAGTGAAACTTAATAAATACCCTTTGATAAACAACTCTTTATTCTCTTGCTCCCCACCCCAGCCTCTGGTGACCACCTTTTTACTGGGAGTCTTTCTCTTATGTTTGAGTTGACTTTCCAAGATCTCACTTAAGAGAAGCATTTCTCTTTCAATGACTGGCTTATTTTACTTAAGTTTTCTAGGTTCACATGCATCAGTGTAAATGACAGGACTTAATGTTCTTTTTATGGCTGAATGTTATTCTATTGTGTATACATACCATGCTTTCTTGGTATTCATTCATCCATTGACAGGCACTTAGACTGGTTCCATATGTTGGCCATTCTGAATAATACTGCAGTGAACATGGCAGCATGGATATATTTTCAGCATATTGATTTCAATTTCCTGTCTATATACACAGAAATGAGACTGTTGGAGCACATGATAGGTATATCTTTAGTTTTTTGAGGATGCTCCATACTGTTTCTCATAAAATGTTGCTACTAATTTATTTAGGTAAAAATTCACCTAAGGAGGTGAAAGATCCATACATTAAAATCTAAAAAATACTGATGAAGAAAATGAAGTAGATATTAATAAATGTTATCCCATTTTCATTGACTGGTAGAATAAGTACAATTAAAATGCCCATACCACCCAAAACAACATAGAGTCAGTGCAATCCCTATAATGATTCCAGTGTCATCTTTTTTTCTTTGCAGATATGGATACAATTCTTAAATTCATATGGATACACAACAGACCCCAAATAATCAAAACAATCTTGAGCAAAAGGAACAAAGCTGGACATATCATGCTACCGGATTTCAAAATACATTATAAAAGTTGTCTAGTAATCCAGACAACACAGTACAAGCATAAAAATAAACAGAGTGACAAATGGAACAGGGTAGAGAGCCCAGAAGTATACTTGTGTACTTACAGCCAATTGATTTTCAACAAAAGTGTTAAGAACACACAACATGGAAAGGACATCTCTTTAATGAAAGGTATTGCAAAAACTGGGTATCCACATCCAGAAGAAGGAAATTAGGCTGTTATCTCACATCTTGTACAAAAACCAACTCAAAAATTATTAAAGATGTAAATACAAGATCCGAAGCTGTAAAACTACTAGAAGAAAACTTTGATGACAGATGACAGATGGCAAGGGTTGGTGAAGGTATGGAGCAAAGGTTGGTGGAAGATTCCTGTTTACTGAGAATCATCCCTAGTGAAGATGACACATTTTTTTTGTCTTATTAGAAGCAGTTAAATGTTGACCTTAGGGCAGATCATAAGGAAATTCAGTATTTATTATATTTTTGTTTGTCACAAAGATAGCCTGTGTTTGAATATGATGGGTGGCAATGAGAATTTAGTTATGTCCTTTGAAATATTTTAAATCTAAGACTATCACAATAATTACAAAAATTCCATTGACTTTTGTTCATAGGCAGCCATCTCCCTCCTGTTCAAAAACCTTTCAGGGGTTAACCATTAATCACATATTTTTAAGTATTCATTGTATAAATCCAAGGTAGGCAAGATCCATAAACTCCATTCAGACATACAGGATAGGCTGGGTTATGTTTTGCTGAACTCGACTTCCATTTCCAAATGTTAATGGTATTTGCTCTTCATCTAGTTTTTTTTTTTTTTTTCCCTATTGATTTAGGAAAACTTTGCTTCAAACATCAGATCCAAAGAAGTCTCTGTTAGATCCCTAGACATTAGTAACTCCATCTTGACCTGAAACCCAAACTTATAAACTGCCAAGAAAAAGAAACTTAAGATACCCTGTTGGTGTAACTCACCCACCCCTAAAAGGTCCCTGAACACAAAAAACTTGTTACCCTACACGACCAACTGCACCCAAGGTCAATTCTAGCTTGCTCTTGTTCCTTGTCTAAAAGACATGCAAACGTCCATTCAAGTGACAATGGCCGCAGAAGGGCAGCCTGGAAGGTGTTTCTATCAATAAAGCTTTGCTTGAAAGCCGAGCTGTGTCCCTTGTGAATATTTGCACCAGCGACCCTAATAGTCTCCTGGGTTTCCCTGGCCAATATTAGACTCTCTGTTTTAGGAGTTTCAGTGCATTGTTTCTAAGTTTCATTTTATGATTTATTCCTTCATAGTATTGCTACTTATGAAATAAGTAATGAGTCTGCCTTTTGCCATTGCTATTTGGGCACATTTTATCTTCATCCACCTAAATTGCAAATTCTTTGATAGGAAAGAGTGGGCATTTTGGTGTTCTTATCTTAATGCCTTGCATGATCCCTCTTACAAAATAGGAAATTGAGAATTATTAGTGGAATTGTATTGTGCCAAACTGCCCTTATAGGACTTTGAATCTAATGCCAGGGACAGGGGCACATTAAGCAACTTTAAGAAAATGGCAGAGGATCAGATTTAAGACTGCAAAATAATGTAGTAGAAATGAGTATTGGAATCTTTGAAAAATACAACATAAGAAGCTGTTTAAGATGAGTAGAGTTAATTAAGAAAAAATCTTTAGGAAATGCAAACACCTTCTGGATTTAAGTTTAAAAACCACAGTCTTATTTTGTCACTATAATGGCTAACATGATCAACCAGTTTTATCTTTTAAAACATGGGATACTTAATATTTCTAAAGCCAAGGTAAGAGAGAAAAGAATCTCTTTGGAAGCTTATAGAGATGTAAACTGGAGTAAACTTTCTGAAAAATAATTCTACCTTTTCAGGAAAATTTTGGATACTACATAACTTACTCCAATGGTCTCACTTTAAGCAATGTGTTCTAAATAAACAAATAGAAAGTGAAGTAAAGGTTCATATGCAAAGGTACTCAGCACTCTTCTCTTATCCATCCCATGATCAGAATGGTCATCTTTCAGTTACTTACTATTGCCACACTCTGGGTGCCTCAGGACCTTTGACGAGCTATTTCCTCTGTCTGGAGGACTCTGCCCCTGCCCTCTCTTCCCTCAGATAAATCCCATACACCTCTCTCTCGGATGAACTATTACTTTTCCAGAGCTGCTTTCCTTCTATTCCCCTACACAGATGAGAAGTCTGTTTCCCTCCCCACTGCCTGCTCACCTAGCACTTTCCTCACACGTTTATGGCTACATGCAGAGCCTAGCTCCTCTGTACACCGAGTCCCCTGGAAGCAGGATGTGACTGCATACCTAATACCTTAATCATGTCCTCTCTCCATCTGAGTCCATTTCTCTACTCGTTCGTCAAATCTTAGCTCCAGCACCTGATCCCAAGATGTTTCCCAGGTCTCTGTGGCCACTACTGACATTTCCCTTTCCTGAGTTCTGATGCATTTTTTCTCGGTGACCTTTTATGATTTATTCCTTAATCAGCATCGTCATCACTGATGAGATAAATGCCCAGTATGGTTCCCATTGCAGAACAAGGGGGTGCAGTTTACAGGAAATGGGGGGAGACGCGGGTCAGGGGCAACAAAGCAGTAGAATGGGGAAGTCTAGAGATCAAATGGACGACCACCGGACGATGGTAATAAATTTGCATTGTATTTGCACTTCATGTTAAAACAATGTATTGTAGCTGCTCTTGACACACACACACAAACAAAACAAAACAAAACAATGGGTAACTACATGGATGATGGATATATTCATTTGTTTCGTTACAGTAACCTTTTAACTAGAAATAAAATAAACACAACTGCCATGATCATCCTTGCCTTCTCTTGTCAATACATTTCACCTAACTAGATGTGTTTTGCTGTGTGATGGGCTTCAGTTCTGACTGAGTTTGGTGCAGTGGATTCCTATCCTGCTATTACCATTGTTATTTTCTCCATCATCATAGCCACTCTCAATGCTAAGCATAACATTCTATGTGAAGGGATATCAAGGAATGCACCACTCCTATCTTTCTCCCCACCAAAATACCATTCATTGCTGTGTCCTACATATGATTTATTGGAGGGTGTATGTTAACCTAGAGTGCAGAACTCTGAGATAAAAAAATATATATATATCGTTCATCTATTGTCTTTCATTCAAACTAGTGGAGTACATTGAGGAAAGTCACTTAATCATTCTAATTTTCAGTTTAGCTATTTAGGAAGTGAGGCTGTATCAGTCAGCTTTTTATTTACTAAAACAGAATCCCTGAAGCAAATATTTTATAAAGTGAAAAGGTCAGTTTAGTTTATGATTCTGAAGGTGCCAGTACAAGATTAGGTGGCCCTATTCGACTTCTGATAAAGGCAGTGGATGGCAGCAGCATGGGTACATTGGTACAAACTATTCATATCATAAATGAGAAAGAAGAGCAAAATGAAGAGACTGTTGAGGTTCCACAATCTCCTTTGAAGGCTTGTCACCAATGACCTGAGAAAGTTTCCTTTCTTAAAGTTCCACAGTACAGCCACCCTGAGAACCAAACTTTTAACCTTTGGGGTATACATTCAAATCATAGCGGGTGTTAAGAATTCACAATGTCTGAGATAATTTATAGAGATGTACATTTATAGTGCATGATTGGTTCTCAATAAAAGATGAGTTTTTCCAAAGGGAGTCTTCTTTCCACAAAAATTGGGTACCTGCTGAGAATCTTGTCTACATTATTACCCAGGCTAAGTTAATGCAAGTATTTTTCTTATCATAATTTATTTTTTCTGTATTAATATGGTGTTCCCAATTGAAATTCAAGTTGACTTGAGAAGGTTGGTAGTACATACTAAGCATTCATATAACGGAATCAAGCTTGATTATAAGTCTAGGGAAAGATGCAGCTATAACTTTCCATTCTTTCCTAAGTTGGGTGTTTTCCTTATTGACATTGGTTGTCTGAACATGGAGTTCTACTGTAGGAGCAGAGGTGGAAAGAAAAGGGTTATCCCAGCTTATCACAGTTGAAATACACAGCCATCCTCTAAGGCCTTCGTTTGACACGCCAGGTACCAAAATTTGATCTTCATTCTAAAATTTCTTACAGATTGCTTAGATACACAGAAAAAAATAGAAAAACTACAGCAGATAGACTTTCACAGCAGTGAAATATGATGGAAAACACTCTGGGCTCATCATTCAGGGAAGGAATCTGTGCCAGAGTAACTGTCTTTGGAGGGAAAAAATAAATCATTTTCAAAAACCTCCCTGCTCCAAAATCTGTTCCAATGCCACTGTCTCTAGGGCCAAGTCTTCCATCTGGCAAGAACAAGTTATGGAAAAGCACAAAGGTAATTTACCCAATTGGCCTGGGCAGAAATTTCTTCTTCATCCTAGTCGTCGTCGTCGTCCTCCTCCTCCTCCTCCTCCTCCTCCTCCTCTCCTCCTCCTCCTCCTCTTCTCCTTCTCCTCCTCCACCTCCTCCTCCTTCTTCTTCTCTTTCTCCTCCTCCTTCTCCTCTTCCTCTTCTTCTTTTCCTTCTCCTCTTCCTCCTTCTTTTCTCCTCCTCCTCTTCCTCCTCTTCCTCCTCCTCTTCCTCCTCCTCCTCTTCCTCTTTCTCCTTCTTCTCCTCCTCCTCCTCCTCCTCCTCCTCCTCCTTTCTTCCTCCTCCTCCTCCTCTTGCTTCTCCTCCTCCTCCTCCTTCTTTTTCTCCTTTTCCTCCTCCTCCTCCTCCTCCTCCTCCTTCTTCTTCTCTTTGTGTGTGCGTGTTTGTGTGAGTTTACCCTCGGAGTGTATTTCGGACAGCTCTACACCAGGACAAATGGCTGCTGCCACAGGATTTAAGTAGGAAAACATACAACTCAGCATGAGAAGCCATATAATTTTCCCTACTTTAGCCTCTATCCTCCATGGAAGCTTAGAACTCCTTTTTCCTAACAGGTGAGGCCACTACAAAACAGGTTTTTAAAGACAAAATTCTCAGTATGATCCCAAGAAAGAACAGAAATAATCTGATGCTAAAACTCAGGGTATCAGCAGCCTTCCAAATACATAATCTTATGATCTACATGAGCTGCTTCAATGAATGCAAGTCATTGGGGACCTCCTCATCTTTCTTATCTTCTATTATTTCCAGGTAAACCTCCTGTCTTTTCAAAATTAGTCTTTCTTCTTTTCAGCATCTTTGGAAACCAAACAATTCCATCATTTTGCTTCGTTGGGTGAGATGATCCATTTCTTGAGAGATTTCCATTTAAGAAATTAAAATTATAAGGCCCCAAAGAAGGACATTTTCCAACAGCAAATCAATTCGTATGTCTTTTGGAGAGTTTTCTAGAAATTTGCTTAAGAACAGCTGAGTCAATGTCACTTCAGGGCTAGGACACTCAGCGCTGACAGAAATTCTAACCAGCATACTCTCTGAGCTTTCCCCAGCTGGTTATTTGTACAATGAGAAATGCATGTTCTGTACTCCAGAGACATGAATCACTTGTCCAATTAAAAATAGTATTTCCCTAGCCACTTTTCCACCAAGCATAGGAATAATTTGTGGGTGAAATTGTGGCCGTATTCATTTCTTCCTTGGAATCGAGCCTGTGGCTGTGTGACCGTATATACATGTATTGATCAGTTTTTTTCTTTCTGAAACATCAGTGCCAAAGTGAATGACTACAGCTTCTTCTAGGATTTTCTCAAAATTAGGTCAAGGCTTTCCAATGTGGGAGTTAAGTGCACACTTCTTGACAAATTTAGGAAAAATAATCACATGCCAAAAGAAACGCATATAAAAAAGTAGTCCTTCCCCAAATTGTGTCTGAGTCTTATTTTGTTTTCTCAAAACAGATGAATGTAATTACTCCATAGAATTATAGAGTGGAAATTATCCGATCAAAGATAACCTCTAAATCTCACAATTAGGCATGATGAATCACTTTGTCTGAATTATCAGATGCACCCATCCCATCAATTAATGCATTTAGTTCTTGAATTTTTATTAGATGCCTCTGAAGTGCCAGTTACTCTATAGTGGCAGAGATTATCTCATTGTGGCATGAAACTGCCAAATATTCACCACTGCCTGGGGAAAGGCCATATAAACTAATACCTGCCAGACCAAATATACGTACATGGCAAAAGATCATAGGGGGAAAAAACTGCTAATTTCCCATAAAGATCGATTTTAGCTTTTACAATTGAAACTTGATAAAATAAGAAAGAGCACTGACTTGTAAATGCTCAGGGTGTTGGAGAACATATGTAGATGGCTCAACAGATGCAGAGGTCAAATCTATGGCAGGTAGAAGCTTTGGAACTTAACTATCTAGATAACAGTCATTTATGGAAGAATTTCAAACAAGGAAGTGCTAGAACCCTCTGTTCATGTCAGAAGGAAGAGCTATAGCAATGATTCAGAGGGAGCCGGAGGCAGAAGGAGAAGTCAGACAGTTAAAGACTCAAAGAATGAGGATTGGAACCCAAAGGAACATTTGGGCAGAAGGTTCTCAGGAAGAAAGCTGATCCCTCACTCTGTAAATCATTAGATTGCAAGGTGAGAGGAAGGACTGGGGAGGATTCTAAGCATCAAGGTGGTAGAGCTGTGGCTGAACACGGAAGCCACTGACAGAAGTTAGAGTAGAGGAACTTCCTGACGCCTGCTTTTCAGTGTTTGGCCCCTTCTAACTGCTTCCTGTTGTACTTACCCCTATTCATTTATCTGTTGGAGGAGGCTCTACAATGCATGATGGGTAGAAGGAGGGAATATGATGAGCGCATTTTATGGTAGTTCTTCTATGTACAGCTGGGGAAGGGGGGGTGCTTGCATTATCTTCCAGGATAACTGTGGTATTTCCTGGCTTTCTGTTTGGGAAAATGGACTTCCCTGTCTCTGTCCAGTGACTTTTTCAGTTGGAATTTTGCGCTTTATATTTGTTCTCTGAAACGTTCCCGTTCCGTCCATCTGGTGGGATTGTTTGTGATTTTGATTCTGTGATGTCTTATGTTGGCTCTCGTCTCCAATTCTGTGTCTTACAAAGTCGAGGGGTTCTGTCTGTGTACATTTGGTCTGGTCTTCCATATTCAGGATCATACATTTATGGATTCACCAATTTGTGGATTGATAATATTAGGAAAAACAAGCATCTATACTGACTGTGTACTGACTTGCCATTATTTCCTAAATAATATATTAATTATCACTGGGTAAATATAAGTATTGACATAGCATTTACATTGTGTTAGATAGTACAAGTAATCTAGAGGTGACTTAAACTATTAAAAATCTGCCTAAATTGTGTGCAACCCCTATTTCTGTTTATATAAGGAACTTGAACATCCATGGATTTTGGTACTCAAGGGGTTTGGTCCAGAGACCAATTCCTGTACATACCAGAGGATGACTAAATCTGATTTTATTCAAGTCACAGATGCAATTTTTACTGATCAGTGCTAGGAACACTGTGTTATAGCCTATAACTTATTACTTCCCTCCAATGTGACACCCAGAAACCAATTACTCTTTTTCCAATGAAGTTACTCAAGAGTCTTAAATCTACTGCAAAGTGCTGCCATTTAGAGCAAGGCTAAGAAGGGAGGCTGTATGGAATGTGTTTTACTTAAGTCAATATCTTGTAATTTCACATGTGCAATCTGTCAAAATCTAGCTCTGGTAGCCGCAAATGTACTTCACAAACCTGTTGATGGATTACAGCTCAATCAACCATGCTAATTCCTGGACTGATGCCCTTCCATTAAGTGCAAAATTATGTCTCAGCTTTCAATACTTACCTCTGCATGGCAGATTTAACATCACGGAAACTGAAATATATTGTATTACTTTTAAAAGTGCTTAAGAATGGAGAGATGCTGGTGCTATAAACTTAATCGAAGGACAATTGGGTGACATCTTTCCTTAGTTAAGATAAGTTGCTTTCATCTTCACATCATTGAGTAAATGACTTACTGTATGTCATTCACACCTCAGCTAAGATGGTGATTTCAACTCATTCTCACAACGATGGAATTATTTTGTACTGTCAGAAGTCCTGTCATGTGGATGAAGAACATGATTGTTTCCTAGGATGTGTCATTGGCTAATCTTTACCTGATCCACAGATATCTCTCTTCAGAATCTGAGCTCTTCACCAAACACCACGTGCTAATCCATAGCACCCACAAATGATATTTAGTTTCCAGAGCGTCTGCCTTTAAAAAAAAACAACTTGAAAATGCTCTCAGGGTTCTACACTTTTTAAGCACAAGATCAAGTTGTATGTGAGCAGGTAATGGGGCAAAGCACACTCTCTTACCATATGTTTTTAAAAACCGTGAACAATTGAAGAGGCAGAGAAAGGCAGAGATAGGAATCATTCAACTAGAAGAAAATACCAGGTTTTCTGTAGGCATGTTGTGGTGGAATATTTGTGTCAAGCATGCCTTTCATTGTATTGGTAACAGCTGAAAAATTTTGCTGAATCGCGCCTTCTTTGAAGAGCCTATAATTTATTTGGTCAAAATTTATATTCTGTGTTCACCCCCTAGGAATCAGAAGCTCTAATAATTCAACAGTTACAACCCCTGCCCCTAAATACAGTGTAGGTCTTCATTCCTGTGGACTGACACATCAGTTGAGTTTCTCTAAATTTTTATCATTTCTTTAGTGGAGGAGGGAAATTGGTGTGAGTGGTCAGATAGCTTTTAGCAACAAATTGGTGAATATTCAGAAATCATCTTCATTATTTTATTTTGAGCTATATTGTACAATATAAGGTTCACAAAATATATTTACATTTGATTGCAAAAACAGTCTCCCAAGTCAAAAGTTATGTGAACCTTGGCATACACCTTTGCAATAACTCCTTTCCTTTTGTCTCTCCATTAGGGCAAATTAGCAAGATTTTTGTGTTCTTCTTTACTTTCAGTTGAAGTCTCTGAAATTATAGCTTGTGGAAGGAAGACAACAGATCAATACTTACTTCTCTGAGGGAATATTTACCTCAGGTAAAGAGGAGAAAAAAAAAACCCAAACACCACCAGAGGGTATTTTACTGTTTTCCAGCTTTTCTCTTAAAGGGAGAACTTAAAAGAAACATTCTCCTCTACCACTGAGAGCCAAAGAGGAAATAATGTTGAGAAACTGCAAAGTTTTGAGGATTAAACAATGACCTGTACATGAAAAAAAAAAATTCGTGTGAAAAGGAATAATTGGGGGTTGGAATACATTGAACAATGTATCAAATTTGCAAAGGAAAAAGAAAGCCAGGTAGTTTATAGTGAAATTTAGAGAAAAAAAAAATGAATGCCCCACTTCTCAGGATTGAAAATCAATAAGGCACCATGGGGCCCTGCATGAGAACAAACAGAACTTTAAAAAAAAAAAAAAAAAAGAAATTAAAGAACAAAAACCACTCAGGGCCCTGGCCCTCTTTCCACTTGCTCACAATTCTCCCACCTGCTGTTGTTTCCCAGGATCTCCCAAGAGTCCTGTGATAGACATCACAAGGGTGAACCTGTGGATTAAATCCTCACACCCCCTACCCCCGCCCTGTAGTTGGGGCTGAGTTTGGGGATTTGCAAGCAGTTAACACAGAGGTGAAGACAAAAGGATGTAAAAAATCTGAAGAAAGAACTTGGGGAAAGATGAGCTCACAGCTAAGCACATGACCTTGGGAAGGTACCCAGGCTGGGGTAGGGAGGAGGAAAGGGAGTAGCCAAATGAGACAGGAAGAGATGGATGCCCATGATGAAGAAGAGAATCAGAGAAATGCAACATTAAAACTGACTGGAAGAGAGTTTCAGCATGGAAGAAGTGGGGGATTCGGTGGCTTTTCTCAGAGAAGTCAGGGCAAATAAGTTGAGAGAGAAGGCTGCCTTTGGGTTTGGCAAAAAAAAAAAAAAAGCTTTGGAAACTGCCTGAATAGCTGCAGTTTCTATAGAGGGGGAGCTTCTAAGCTCATCTGGAGGAGAGCAGCTTCCAGACCTGCTGGGTGATGTGATAAGGAAGAATTGGGATGAATGGTTGAACTGAGTGTAGATGATTTTTGTTTTAAGAAGTGGAAAAATAAATTACCCCAAAATAACTAACAACATGATCACTCTGCTCTGTCAATCTGCATTTCTTACATTGTTGATGCCACATAGTTTTAATTACAGAATTTAGAGGTAAGCCTTGATAGAAGTGTTGTGTGTTCTTCATTTTTCAAAATTGTTTTAATTATTCTAGGTTCTTTGCATCGCTATGCAATTTTTTTTTTAATTAGCTTGTCAATTTCCACATAAAGCACACGCATAAAACCCTGGAAGTATTTCAGTTGGAACTGTATTCAATCCAAGGATCAAAATGGGAGAGAAATGACAGGCTGACAATATTGATATCCTTTCTGACCAATGGATATGGAATTTTTTTTCCCATTACACATTTCATATTTGAAATTTGGCCTCTCCCATCATTTTTCAGATCTTGCACATGTCTCATCAAACATATTTCTACCAGTATCTCCTGACTCTGATGCTCTTGATGTGATTCTGGCTTCTCTTTACATTGGTCATTGCTATATATGAAATTTAGTGTATGAACTTTCACCATCCAACATTGCCTGACTCATTTCTTAGTGCTGGTAGCTCTTCCGTCAAATCTTTAGGTTTTTCTATGTAAATGATAATATATCCTCTGAAGAAGTTGTTTTATTTCTTCATTTCTAAGCTGTTGCCTCTAGGTATTCTCCTTGCTTATTGTACTGTTAGAACCTGCAACATAATGGGAAATAAAACTGTTGAGAGATGATATGTCTGACCATTCCCCATTTTAAGAGGACTGCACACAGACATTCACCAGTAAGTTTGACATTTCCTGTAAGTTTTTCATGGGTGCAATTCATTAAGTTGAGAAATATCAGCTTATTTCCAGATGGCCAATAATTTTTACAATGAACTTTAAATTTTACTAAATACTTTTTTTTGCCTCTATTGACATGCTTTTCTTTCTGATTCTGAGAGGTCTAGTATACTAATTATTATTTTTTAATGTTGAGCCAGTTTGCCTCCCTGAAATCAGTTTTTCCTACTTTGTTATTTCTTTTCATACTTAGATGGATTTGATATTTTAAATTTCGGAAAGGATTTATGTTTCCAGAAAATGTTGGTTTGTGTTTTCTGTTTTGTTTTTTTGTAATGTCTTGGGTTGGTCTTGATAACAAAGAATGTGGACCTCATAAAGTAAGCTGGGGAATGTTCCCTTCTTTTTATGTGCTGTACAATTGGTGTCATTACTATCAAGCTTTCCTTAACTGTTTGGTATAATGTAATATTGCAGCTATCTGGGTCTAGAGTTTTCTCTCTGGGAGGACTTTAAATTATGAATTTAATTTCTTTAATGGAGCCTGGGCTATTTCTTCATGAGTAAGCTTTTTATAGTAATCTTTCAAATAATTTTCCATTTCATTTATATTATCAGACTCCTAACAAACTTAAAAAAAATATGCCTAAATTAACCTTCCAAAATCTTTAGGGTCTATACTGATATATACTCTTTCAACTCTGATAAGGATAAGTTATTATTTGGGGGATTTTGACCAGTATAGATAGATGTTTATCAGGTTTTTTTTTTTAATCTTTAAAAAATTCTTTGGTTTCATTGACTTTTTTTGGGGGGGGGGTACCATATCTATTTTGTCTTCCTTTGATTCTTGTTATTAGTACTATTCTTCTTTTCTTTTGCTTGCTTTGATTTCTGGAGAGAGAAACCTAAACCATTGGTTTTAAATCTCTATTTTTTTTTTCATTTTATGCTTAGATTCTCTTCCAATTTACATTGAAAAATAAAAGATATTCCTGTGGTTCTTTAGCTTTTTATTTCTTGCATTGAATTTTTTAGTGCAGCTAGATTTCTTTCCCCTAATAGATAGCCAAAGGCTTCTACCTAATTTACAAAATATCTCAGCTTCTACAGTTATCTCAGTCATACAAGTTAACACATACTAAATCCTACATGTATTTCCCCCCTGTATTTACATTTCCAGAACTTATGATGTGAAGTGTGTGTTTAATTGCCTGCAAAGATGGCTTCAATCATTCTTTTTATCTCTCTATGCAGATGAGGATCTTCCATCCAAAGATGGAGAGTGTTTCCCCTTAGTCTTTCCTGGTCATGACCTACTTTGCTTGCTGGGAGGTAATGGATGTTACACACACCATTTCTGTGCCATGGCCATAAGAGACCGGGCAGAGTTTACCTTTGCCATCTTGGAGTTTTGATCAAACATGTAAATAATTTTGAGTACCCAGGGAGGGAGGCCGTAAGGACAGAGTGACATCCTTCAGGGTGAAAGACCACAGGAGAAGGAGGACATGGAAGATGAAGACTAGGAGATATGAAAGGACTCAGCATTCCAGTTCTCACTCCTGAGGAAACAGGTGTGTGAAGGAAATCATTTTAGAAGCTCGAGTCTAGACTCCATCTACCACTCCATTAAAAAAGTTGAATTCAAAATTCTTTGTCCGCATGTAGGGACAAGGTGGGCTTCCCTAGCTGAGCCCTGGGAAACCAACCTGTGGAGCCATGAGCTTCTCAAACAATAACTGTTTGAAGCCACTAGATTTAGGGTGGTGGTTATACTGTTTTAGATAACTGATAGAATCTGGATCTTTTCAGAAAATACTCACAGGAAGTGGGAGAATATGAATCAGTTCTGGAGTAGAAAAGAGTTGGGAGCATGTGTTAGTAGTGGTGTGGAATTTACTCATCATTAGTGAAAGCTCATAGACCAAGGGATAATATTCATTTGTAAAAGACAAACGTGAATCTGGGGTACATGACCTTGCTTCTCAAAGCTAAAATTATGTGGAAATATTTGTTAATAGAAATATGGTTTAGAGCATGTCAAAAACAAGGGTGTTTGCCCTTGATTTCAATTGCAGACAATGATATGGATGTTTTTATATTCTTTGCGTTACATTTGCAGGGAGTCTGAGTGTTGAATACTACTGTATGATATTTGCCAAGCAGTGAAACAATCCGCAAGCATTATTATATATTAAAAACTTCAGCCAGATGTGGTGGTACGTGCACATAATCTCATCTGAGACAGGCGGATTGCAAGTTCAGGGCCATCCTCAGCAATTTATCAAGGCCCTACACAGCTTAGTGAGACCTTGTCTCAAAAACAAAAAAATAAAATAAAACAAACAAAAGAGCTGGGTGGTAGGTCGGTTGTCAAGTGCTCCTGGGTTAAATCCCCAGTACTCCAAAAAAAAAAAAAAAAAAAAAAAGTTCAGATGCTTTGCCAGGTACTGCAGAATTAACAAGAACATTTATCACATATTACTTATTTGAAGGGGCCTGAGTCATAGTTGAGAAAACAAACAATCAAAAAAGTAAATCTTCCAAAAATATAATTTAAGACAATCGTGGAAAGGATAATATACTTTTGGCTTTATGAATTACTAAATGAATTTAGGAAATATGAGTTAGAAATTTTAGAGGCCAGAAAGATCATTTTGGAGCAGAATGAAGTGATTTGGGGAGGCTTTATAAAGAGTTAGAATTAGGCTTGATAGAAAAAGAGTCCATTTTGAAAGATAAGGTTTGAGGCCCAGGGAATCATCCAAAAGGTAAATGAATCTCTCTCTCTCTCTCTCTCTCACACACACACACACACACACACACACACACACACACACACCATGCACAGAGTAAGTGTTCCCGCACATCAGTGATTAAAGCAGTCTGACAAGAGGAAAGTTAGAGAGGATATGTTTAGAAATGAGGCTATGCAGGTATCTGCTAGGACTTTGCAGCATGAGGAAATTGAAATCAGGTTTGTCATCAGCAAGGACAGACAGAATAGTGAAATCTTTAAAAAGTTTGAAACCCAAGGCATGACAAGTTAGCCTATATTATACACCTCAGGTAACCCCAAGATTCGCAAAGAAACCAGAGTTTTGTACCAACTCTGTTCTTAGAGTCCTTCGATGACCTTCCCTAGGGGTAAGGAAAAGAAGGGAAGGGAAAGGAGCATCCTCTCTACCAAGAAACAGCATAGGAGCCCTGCCTTGCTTTTGTTATGTCAGCTAAAATGAACTCGCAGCACAGCAGAGGTCTTTTCTACCTGGAAAACATCATGGCCTCAGAAATCAGGCTTCTCTGTTGTTGCCACCTCTCTGAGTTGTAGGATTGTTACATCAGTGTGGAAGTTTTGCTTGAGTTCTTCTTTTGTATTTTCCAGTATCTTTCCACAACTTCCTGAATCTGGGGTCCACAGAGGAGGTCTCACAGATTCTTCAAACACCTGAAATTATTTGCAGAATGTTTATAATTATGCTTTCTGCATATTTTTCTAGGAAGGTCCCAGAGCTGGGGTTTATTTCTCCCAAAGAACCACTGTTCTTTTGGGAACCACTGTTCTTTGAGGCTTTGTCTCCTCTCCCACAGAGGTGCCTAGATGATGTGAAAATCCACAGGACACCCCACTTGTTCTTTAAGTAACTAATTACATGAATTAGTTAATTAGATGAAAACCTCTTCCCTCCCACAGATGTCAGGTGTTATCCTGACAGTCACTGACTTGGGTCAATTTAATTCTATGTAACTCACCTTTGTTAAAACCCATCAAGTGTCACCTGAATGGGACCCATTAGAGCCATCTGAAGTCTCAATCAGAAACTCAGGAGCACCAAAGAGTGGACAGGAAAAGACAAGGCATTAATTACAAAGACACACTATCTCTGTGTCCCTCTCCCTGGCGTTTCCAGGGTTGATAGGAGGCAACGGCCTCGATGAGAACTCCAGGCAGCAGCTGTCAGTACTGGGCACCTGGCAGCTGAGTTATGTGTTGGCACTGAATCACCTTCTCCACCCCCAGCCCAGCCTAGAATGCTCTGGAAGCCAAGTGCAAATGCCTGTACAGCTCCACATACCACTTTGCTGCAAAGCGGTAACCTAGAGGTGGGTCGGGATGAGGATGCTCAGTGGGAAGCATTCCAGGGGTCCGTGGGACTCTGTATGCTGACGGAAGTGGGTTGGCTATGGTGTTCGACATCACTCAAAAGTTACTTCACGTCCACAAGACAGTGGTTGGATCCTGTTCATGTATTCTTCCTGAAATAACACAACAGGAACAGATACTTGTAATAAAATATTTTCTACCTGGATGTTTTTGTGATATCCTTTTTTTTTTTTTTAACAAGATAATGAAAGCTCTCAAACAAGCAAAGAGCACTTGCAGCCTTTCACGTTGAGAAGATGCCGAGAGAGTTTCTGCTTGAGGATCTAAATCTTTGAAACCTAAAATCTGCCACTTTGAGGCCATTTGATTTTTGTGTTACTGAAACTGGGGAGTGAGGGGTACATTAAAGTAATAAAATTCAAGTAGAGGCCATGGGGTACTCAGAGACAGGCTTTCAGAACAGGTGGATTCGTTAGGTTTCAGTGATGTGATGTTTGAAGAGAAAGGAAGACAGAGAATGTGGACAGGAGGTGAGCAGAGAAGGTTCAGCTGATGAGAGAGTGACCTCCAGGAGTCAGCCCTTAGGTATGACCCTGTGAAGGGGCATCAAAGCCAGCGCTGTCAGCAGAATTCCCACAGCAGACACTCTCCCAGCAATCACAATTTGTACATTTTAATATTTCCTTTCTTATCATATGAACTCAGGAGAGGTCAGAGCAAGAATAAGACATGTATACTTTCTCCTTTTCTGAATAAATTCTATGAACAGTAAAAGTGGAGGAAAAAAGAAAGAAAAGAAGAAAGAAAGGAACAATAGAGTCTACCATTCTGTAAGAAAATTTAAAAAAAACCCAAATAGGTCCAGAATGTTCTCCACACACTTTCAGGTTGGTTTATGTCATTTTTCATCTATATATGATGGCATTTGTAAATACAAAATGAATTTCCTGGAAGGAAAAACAATGTTAAAAAAGTGAAAAGATTTTTTTTTTAATTTTTACTTTTTTTTAAATATAGACAGCCAAGTGCCTGGTTATGAATAGTCACAATCAGCTAAACCTCCAAGCCCAGTAAGGAAGCTATGGATCGAGAGTTGAATGTCACATGCCAAAAGCCACAAAGCGAGAGTCTCCCCCAAGGACTTGGCTCTCCTCTCTTGCCTTTATGTGATGTTTTGCTATCAGAGAACTGTGCTGGGAGGGTCAGAATATTATTTTGAGACTTGAGGTTAGCACCTAAAGCATCAAGAAAGAAGTTGGAAATGTTTGACTCATCCACTTGGGTAGAAGAAGAATCTCAACTCAGAGAGAGAACGGTGAGTTGCAGGATTTATAAGCTATTTCTTCTCTTAGCTTTAACATGAATAGCAACCTGTTCTCAGCTCTTTTCTCTTCAGACTTATTTCCTTTCTGGAGAGAAAAGAACTAATGTTCAGACACACCAAGAAGCAGAATATTGAGCCTTCCGATTCCTCTACTGCACTCCTGTTTCTTCCACAAAAACTTTAACCTGCTGTTTTGTAATCTGTTTTTGTTCCTCTCCTTGGAGTTCCTGCCTTCTAAGAGAGCAATTTTGCTGTATGTAATATGTATATTCATATAGTGTGTTCTATATTCATATATATGAATATAGAAAAGATAAGTTAGTACAGACTCAAGACAGAGAACATATCGCTAATGCATATATGGAGTATTTAATGAGTCTGGTCCTGTGTAGTGAACTTTATTATATGGATGAGCTAATCTTTAACCCTTATAGCTCCTGAGTGCAACACTTAACGTCTGTTATCACCCCCATGTTAAGGTTGAAGAAGCTGAGGTCAATAGACAAGGGCCACAGATTTTAGAGTTTAGCTAAATTAGTGTCAAGCACTGCCTAGAACTAGCACATGTACTTGGTGGGAATTTTGTCTTAAGTACAATAATGTCTGTATTCATTTTGACATTACTGAATTTTGTAAAAGCAAAAACTATCCCCCAGCTAGATATGGTGGTGTATGTATATAATCCCAGTGGCGCAGGAGGCTGAGGGAGTAGGATTGCCAGTTCAAAGCTAGCCTCAGCAACAGCGAGGCACTAAGCAATTTGGTGAGAGCCTGTCTCTAAATAAAATAAATAATAGGGCTGGGGATGTGACTCAGAGGTTGAGTGCCCCTGAGTTCAATCCCTGGTACCTAACAACCCGCCCCCACCCCCAAATAACTTTTGCTTCTTTTCCTCACCACAGAACACAAACCCCCTATTTGACAAAAGGATTTGACTGTTGAACCTGAGTTGATCTAAAGTGGATCCAAATTTACTTTAGAGAGTTTTGGGGGATAGGACTGATGTTTGTTGAAGGGATAACTTTATGGCTCACATACTAGACATTTGTCTAAAGATCTCTTGAAATAAAAGTCAATGGCTGCCATGTTTTAAACTTTGGGCCTCAACTCCGGAATAACTCCGGAGTCATGTTCGCATTATAAACAGAGCACGTGTTGCACAGAATGTGAAAATGCCAACAGAAACCGCTTGCTTAATTTTATCAACCTGCTTTTTCAGAGGGTGCTGACAGCCCAGCGGAGGCAAGAGTAGCCGCTGAGGCTGGTTGGCAAGCCCACATTCTGTGGCTTTTTCTGTGAAGTGCTATCTCAGGAGATTAACTCAGCCTGCATTATGCATTTGTGTTGGGTACCAATGCCCAGAGGTCTTGGGAGCAGATGCATATTTGACACCTATTTATCTTGGTCAGGGGGTTGTCATGGGAGCCAAGGTGATATTGACTTTAGTGAAGTCCTTTGAGGGGAGATGAGAGGAGCTGGAGATATCTGCTTGGTTCTATTTTCACATCCATCTACTGTTTGCCAAAAGGTTAAGTTTCTCCCACCTCTCTGTCAGCACTTCCCAACCTTTGATATCCTGCAGTACACTTGGTAATGCCAAAAGAGCAGAGTTATACTGGGAGGGGGAGATGGTGGATACATGTGCTTATATGTCAGCTTGCTCCAATTGAGAGTATTGTATTCTTGGCTTTTTAAAATTTCTTGATAAGTGGTGGTTGAGAATAAAAAGCCTGGGTATTTTAAAAGAATATACTCCATTGTCAAGTATAAGAGAGCCAGATAAGAAATTCAATATGATGTGTCAAGAACTATGTAATGTTTTGAACAACTAATAAAAAATAAAAATAAAATAAAATAAATAAATAAAAAAGAAAGAAATTCAATGGAGATACAAAGAAGTCTAACCGAATCCTAAATAAATAAAAAGAGTAGTAATAACCTAGAGTGACCTATTAGGATAAAAGAATCATGGAAAATCATTATATATATATATATATATATATATATATATATATATATATATATATATATATATATATATATATTTATTTATCACTTAGATTCTAAGTCTTGGACACATGAAAACTCTCATATGACCTTAGTACTTTAACACACTCCTGGGTAAAAGTAAGAAATGTTGTATTTGATTGTTTCAAATCTCAAATTCTAAATTAGTCAATGATCTCTGTATGCTCTTTGAGATAAAAAAAGAAGTGAGGTAAATATTCTCATTTTCTGAGAGCAAATGCCTGAGATAATTTCAAAAAGTTTTTTGAAAGCACTCTAAGCTCAAGTACACACACACAAACATACACACACACACATACACAAACATACACACTCATCCATCAGTGCTGTCTTTCCTCTTCCAAGTCAATCTCTAATGCCTACTCTCAAACTTGAGTTCTGAACACCTGCTAAACACTGTGCAAAACATCTTTCGTGGATGCCACCTGCAATGCCATTATTTGAATTCCCATTTTACACATGAAGCAACCAAGACACAGAGTGATCGCAAGGCTCATGGTTGGAGCCTGATTCCAGCCCTGGTTTCACCTGCCATACAATCCTCTTTCCCAGCTAAAAACGCTAAAGAATCACAATCACACACGCTTTGCATTTTTGTCACTAATAGGCATAGAGAATTTTTTTTTAATCTTTCAAAATTCTCTGTGTTTGGCTATGGTAAAGCACATTTTTATCCATCGTCTCTCAATATGACCTTTTGCGGTGATAAACCCCACATATACAGTTAAGTATGTAGATATGTATGTTTATAGATCCCTCAATATCGACCCAGCTTGAAGAGTGCAAATGAACAGCAAGTACCTCCAGGAGAAAATTAATTAAGTAGCAAGAATGAGGCAGATGGGTTAACCAGTCAACATTCTGATAATGTGTTTATATTAGCTAATCAAAAGCAAGTTTAAAGTAAAATCCAATCCAATCAAACAAAAACAAAAATAACAAAGGAGATTTATTCTCCCAGAATGACAGTGGCTTTCAAGTGGATAGGCAATGACTTGCAGTTTCTGTAAGTCATCGATGAAATAGTATTAGTCACATTCTTTCCATTTTCTGCAAATTAATTTTTGTCATTAAAAATCTATTCAATCCAATGATCCGTTCATTACCTTCTAATTCTTCTGGGATGTGTCATGGTGTTCTGCCTTCAAATAAGAATAGACAGGTTTCGTTTAGATGCACTGACATTTATGATTTTACTAACTAATTTGTGCTTAATTAGATCTCACTCAAAAGTTTAAACTTGAATGTACAAAGTTTAACTTTGTATCTGGATTTCAGCAAAGCATCATCTGAAATACTGCACATCATAGGGCCAAAATCAATGCCGGTGTTTCTTTGAGGACTTCAGGAATAGGCAGAAATGTTGGGTCTCAGTTCTCAGCATGATTGTTACAGACTCATTCTTTCATTCATTTTTCCCCTTATGTACTATGCTAATTAAGTCTAGTTCAGTTTATCTCCTGGGCTGGTCATGACAATGTATGGAAAATTATAGCAGCCCAAGAAGGCATTTAAGCAGAGTAACACAGACACATTTCTATTAGTCTATTAAATACTGGGAGTCCCAGCTGTTCCTGAGTACAGATAAAAATGAGCATAGCAGGCTCTATAGTTGCATAAATGCCAAGCATTCTTTTAGAATCAGATGCATCTTAGCTGAAGTTTATATTTGACTCTCAATTTTTTTTCTTTGTAGTCAGCTGAAATTTTTGGCCACAATATGTTAACAATTTTTGGATGAATCATGCTGTGGTCATTATAGGGCTTTCTGCTGACTGAATAACTGGAAGTATTTTATTTTTCAGTTTCACTTTTCACGTAGTTGATTATGCATACATCAGTGTAACGCATCAGTGTGGGTAATCTCTACTGCATCTAGAGATGACAAATAAAATATACATTAATAAAATATTCTTTAAACAGGAAAAATGAAATGCATGTATGATTATCCTAGGTGCTTGAGTTTCGCTGCCTGGATTTTGAACCATAGATTTGCCATTAGTTAGTTCTTTGTCCTAGTACAAATGAATAAAATCTCTCTAAGCCTCAATTTGTTCATTTCAATGCAGGATTTGCAGTAAGGATTACAGTATAAATCATGAAAATAGGGTTCATTTTGCAGTGCATAGTATTTGGTAATCACTCAGTAGATGCTGCTTCTTGTTTTTGTGGTCATGGCACCTGATGTAGCTGAAGAGTCATGTGGTGGGGGGGGGGCAGCAGGCTTCAGTGAGGTCAGCACTTAGTTGGGTGGTAGAGAAATTCAAGTAGCTGCTCTTGTTAGGGTGGGTTGGTAAAAGAATTTCCTCTGATAGCTCAAATTTCTCATCTTGCAGGAAGAGCCCTCCAGCACATATTTCTCATCCAACTGCTTCCACACACAAGCCATGTGCTTTAGTCAAGGCCTCTCCCCAGGTCCTTGTGGGGGTCCCTTGGGGGAGGACACAGTGCTCTCCTAAATCGGGTTATACCTTTCCCTCTCCCTTCTGAAATGTCAACAGAATAATTAGTTTTGCAACATATTTTAGTAGTGTATTAGTGTCCTGAGCTGTCATAACAAAGCATATAAATTTAGTGGCTTAAAACAACATGGATTTATTATCTTACAATGCTCTAAGACAAAATCTGACCCAGGTCTTACTCAGTGAAGAGGGAGGTATCTGCAGGGATACACTCCTTTCTCCAGGATCTAGTGGCAAATCCCCTTTCTTGTTCAATAAGGTGTTTACAGGATTCATTTCCAGGCAATTGCTGGACTGAAATTTACATTTTCTTTCTGGCTGTGGGCTGGAGCCCCCCACCCCCTTGGTTCTTTGAGGGTTCCTGGTTTTACATGGGGCCTGAATGTCTCAAAGCACAAATAGGACACCCAATCCTTCTGGGCTGCCAGTTTAGACTCACCCTCTGCCTTCTTCTGTTTTAAAAACCTACCAAGGCACTTCAGAATAATCCCTCCATCTCAAATCCTGTCACTTTTGTTACATTTGCAATGCTCCTTTTTAACATATTAAATCTTAAGCATGTTGGACAAATCCCGATTCTGCCCACCTAGGTGGTTTCATAAAGTCTGTTTAGGATGTTAATGGCACATGGTCCTATCTGAATTACATATATTTTTTTTTCAGCATGTCAATATTTTGTTTCCCTGTCAAAATCCTGTGTAGTGAGAGGGCCAATGGGACTTGTCAAGGTTGTCCTGTAGCCCTGCTCAGACCCACCCCAGGGCTTTCAGGGCCAGAGGGTTGAGAAGGTACTCAGATTGCCAAGTTAGTGGCTCAGGAGCGTCTTCAAATATTTAATTTTACATCCCAAACCGACGATTTTTATAAAGGAGTTTGTTTTTTCACTGAAAGAATAATCTAGGATATTCCTTCTGATACAGGACCCTCCTTAGGCAAATGCCATGAACTTGACCATACTTGTACTGAGTTAAGTGACAGGTGTCCACAGGTCCACTTCAAGGTTGAGGTTACTGGCTTAGAAGAAATAGCTGTCTTAACAGCTTTTGTTGAAATCCTGTTTTGCAGCAGGGGCAAAGCAACGTAGTGTGTTCTCTGCATGATAGACATTTCTCCAGGAAAACATGTTTAAATGTCTTTTTGTTTACATAATTATTTTATGAGTGAGGTAATTACTTTATCTCACCCTGAGTGATCTGCTAAAATATTAGAACCTGTCTCTTTAATATTTTCTTGTGACACTCCCAATTAATTCTATTTCTATCCTGTGACTTTTAGTACGTAAGATAAATAAATATATTGAACAAGAAAGCAATTTCTAAACCTGCACACAAACTATTCCCTTTCTCTTGAATTTTCTTGCTTCTTCCCATTTCTCATCAGTCTTGTCTTCGGAAGCGCTCAAATCCTTCCACAAGGAACTTTCCTTGACTCCTCTCAGCTGGAGAATGAGAAGCACTCCAGAGCTATTTCATGTCCCCAGAAAGTAGTATCATGGTCAGCTTAGTACTTACTAAGTAGGTCTGTGTAATCACTGACCAATGATAGCAACCATTGAGTAAGTAAACTGACAACGTTTCAGGACATTTTCTACAGAGTATTATCTAAAATAATGGTTGAACTGAGACATTGAGGATAGCATCTGTCACTATGTGACCCATGGCAGACAATGATATTAGCAATCTTTGATTCTGGTTTAAAATCTTTAAAAGGGGGAAGGAACTTGGACCAATTACTCAAATCTCATTTTGCATTTTCCAAGTGAAAAATAGATCCATCCGCTGTTTGCCTTTTCAATGAAATTGTGAATTTCCTCATTATGTCTTGGTTAACTTTACCTAAACAATAGAAGAAGGAATGGGGTAAAGGGTCACCATACCAAAATACATTTATGCACATATGGGTTTCTGTAGAACATTCTGTCCTGAGGCAAATTCCCAATATAATAAAATAGTTTAGGAAAGAACAGCCACCACGAGCCTGCACTTGGCAACTGATCATGGATCTCAATATTGTATTCTCCCGGAAACCAAAAAAAGAAAAATGATCTCAGAGCGGCCTGTTGTTCTAGCAAACAGTGAAATGCAATCACATTTCTACATATTGAGTGGCAGTTGGTATTTTATAAATGGTTAATGCTGGTCTGATTCCAAGAGGCATTAGAAATATTAGAGTCGGTAGCAGCACTACAGCTCAGCAATTCTGCACATAACCCGGGGTTGGGCAGCAGCCATAGAGAGTATTTATTACGTAGCCAGGCACTTGAGAATATGTTTCTGGAAGCAAAATGAGATGATGATGAGGGAAATTATGGAGTGAACACTGCCAAAATAGGAAATTATTCTTTGGGAAAAAGCAAATGTATTGGGGCATGGAAGACATTTCTAACAATCTGTCCATATAGGGGGTCTAGAAAGTAGCCCCTCTTCAAATTTTAAGAAAAACAAACAAACAAAAAAGTGCTGACAAAAGCAATAAAAATATAAGGATCTAGTTGAGACTTGGCCACATATGTCTTTATATCATGTAATTTTGATTTGTGAATCTTTGTCACCAGGACTCCCTTTTTCTTTACTTCCTGTTGAACCCCTAAAAACAGAGACACACCGTGCTGCCCACCTAACCCCACCATTTCTGTGGCTGGCTTAGGTGCCCAGCTGCTCTATGGCTTCACTGTCAAGTGCACTGATGCCCAGGTGGCTTCACATTTCCCCGGGATCTGAGCCTTTTACACTGCAGTGGTTCTCCATGTTCAACTGCTCATTTGCCATCTGCACAATTAGTTCCCACCATTGTCTTTCTTCCTGGTGGAGGTTTAAATTCTGGATTTCCTATTTAGCCTGATTTTTTTCCCAGGCACTCAGGCTCAGAAATCCCAAGTCCTCTTTGTTCCTCCTTCCTCACACTTAGGGTAGCTCTTCAGCCTCCAGTATCTGCCTAGGGCCCACGTCTTCCCTCACCACTGTTCCATCTCTTACTACCATCTCTCCAGCTTCTCATCTCGGACCTTACCTGATGCAGCATCTGATTATTGGTGCCTGGCTTCACTTTTTCCCTCTCCGACTTTATCTTAGACAACGCCACCCACACGAGCAAACAAACAACAACAAAATACAAACAAACAAGGGCAATTGCATAAGACTCATCCCTTATGTTAAAGGATCCTCAACGTTTTCACTTTGTCTGCCGGTCACTTACTGAATGACCACATTGAACTCTATGCTTACTCAATGTTTTGGGGAAAGGGCTACAAAATAACTGTATAGTTTTGGTAACTTGCTACCTCTTTTTTGGAATATTCTCCCCAATATATCTTTATGAACCCAAGCAGTCTTCTTTACCATAAGATATAATTTCAGTGTGATCGTGTTTAATGAAGTCCAAGATTGATTCATTTGGTTTAATAGGAAAATATTTTTGACTGTCTAACCATCCTAGTTACTTATCAGATGCTTCATGTAAGTAAGCTCTGGCATGCATTGGAAGTAAACCGTGGGAGAAGCAGGGCAGTTGCTGTCTGTATCTGGATGTGGGAGGTGGTGGTGTGCATGGTATTTCCAGAATGGTGGGTGGCAGATTTGAGACCAAAGCCTAGATTCGTTGACTCCTAATGAATGTCTCTACACTGTGATATGAGAGGGGGCACTGTGACATTCTCAGTAAGTGCAGACACCTAGCTTAAGGAGACCTGGCATTGAACCCTGATTCTGCCACTTATTAGTATTATGAAGTTGGACCAATCACTTAATAACTGGGCCTTCATTTCCTAATTTATGAAATGGACCCAACAGGCTTATTGAGAGCTTAAAACAAGTCAAAGCAAGTGTTGTGCACAGTGCCTGCAGTGAAGAAAGCCCTTGATAATGCAACTAGCTATTAGATAAGACTGAAAAAAAAAAGTTCTCCAAATGCTAGAAAAATGGTGTTTCCAAACACCAATGACCTAAAGGTAGAGTGAGGTTCTCTTTAACTGCATGGCCAAGATGGTCTTTTTCTTAATGAATTAAGTTCCAAGGTGCTTCCCCTTCCCATTCCAGACAATGTGTGTTAACTATACACCCAACAATCAAAAGCACCTGTCAACCCACTGGTTCATTTAATATTTGGCCTGTGCCCTTTGAGCAAACATAATATAAATGGTATTTTCTTGGTAGTTAGTAGTATTTTACTCCTACAACTGAAATCACTCCTGTTCTGTCTCTTTTTCTCTCTTACCACCCTGGGCCAAGACACATAGAGGTATAGCATATACACACTTCAAAAAAATACCACATTATCACAAAATATTACTGAGCCCACAATTTAATTTGGATTAACCAGACTATTCATCTCCTTGAGAACCAGCTGCCCAAGTGCCAAATTGTACCAACAAAGAAGAATAACATTCAGTTTTTGCATGAATTCTAAGTAATTCCAAGTAATTAGCAGTAGGAAGTATATAAAATAGGCAAATATTTATTCTGGACTCCTGACCATCTGAACTAAAATCCGGACTGTCATTTACTGCCAATGGATCGGAGCATATTACAGTAACTTTCTGTGCTGGCTTCTCATTTTTACTTCATTGGATTACCAGAATATATTAGCAGCAGCAGGTATAAATCATTCCACCTAATTTCTTTAAATTTAAGCATATAAAACCTGAACATCAGTACTTATTATTAACATTACTGTTAAATTATAATTCATCCAAAGATGTACTATCTATGACAGCAGCTTCTGAATTCTCCTGTCTCCATCCTTATGATATCCTTATGACTTATGACATTCTCCTTTTTTGCCCCCCCTTTTTTTTTAATTAAAAGGAATTTGGAAAGGTTCCAATAAGGAAGCCCCAATCCAGAGGAGACAGGGTGAGGAATAGACAGAAGTGGGTTGAAGGCCTTACTTGAAATGTCCATGACAAGAGATGTTAGATATGGAGCTAAATGATTTAAAAATATCTGAGCTAGCACACACAATCCCAAATTGCAACCACTGCCAGGGGTGGTATTTGAGCAAATATCTACTGATAAATGACTAGAATGTTCTTTCCCTTTCCATTAAGGGAATCTTGTTAAATGAAGTGGATAACTCTTGAGAGTGTAACCAGACTTGGCAAATGAGTGCCTTTCTGGAGAACATAATTGTGCTTTCTGGAGATAGACCATAGACACTCAATTATTCAGAGGGACTCTTGGGCACCTAGCCCATCAGCTCTTGGAGAGAGCTTCAGAAGTCATCTGAGTTGCCTATCTGAGCTGCTGAGGAGGGAGAATGTTCTGCACTAGACTTCATAATATATAGTATGTAATACCCCAAATATCTCCAATTATCTGGTCTCACCAACGCCTTGATTCTGCAGAAATACAAAGATCAGGAAATACTTGTATGCAGAATTTAGAGTGCTTTCTCTATCATTGGAAATATCTTCTAATTTATTTTTTCAGAAAAGAAAACTATTTACTTTTTGGTGAAATATGTAACAATAATGTTAATAATGAGTGTTGACATTTTTAGGTTTTATGTGCTTTTATTATAGAGACTAAACTGAATGATTCAAGTATCTGCTGTTGCTAATATATTCCAGCAATCCAATGAGAACAAAAATGAAACACAAACCTGTAATGTATAGGACTACATTTGCTGTTTACAACATAATGTATTACTAGTTAGAAATGTGGTAGTACCAAGAGAAAAATAATTGTTTTATCATCCATGAAACCCTTGCTTATGAGTTTTCTTGAGTTTATAACCAATAACTAATGTTTGCTACCTGCTATACAATTTGACGAGAACAAGCAGTCAGTATACGACAATCCAGAACTTGAATCTGTGCCTACTGATTTTAAACTCATGCTTTTTGATACCTCCTTTGACCTAAGCTATGGATTCTTATCACCCACAGAAGTTAAAAAGCAAAACAGATTGTAAATATGCAACTTGGCATGGTTTTTCATTTATTTGCAAAACAATGTTTTGTATGGCAAATAGTATGTGCCAGCTTCAGTTATCCCTCCCTGCAAATTCCCCTGCTCAATGCTACCTGCCATTCACATGCCTTCTATTAACTTTTCCTCTCCCATTTTTTGTGGGCTGGTGGTCCTGAAGCCTCAGTGTATAGTAAAGACCCTCTGAGTACTTAATAAGATTCAGATATCTGGGACTTGACTCCCATGAGTTTTGGGGTCCAGGCAGTCCAGTAACACATACTGAGGAACTTGGCACTCAAGCCTTACATTAATCACTACTCCACTATCTGCACCTCCACGCAGATTCCTGAGGCAGCTATTTCAACAATTTCCACTACTGACTTGCAATGCTCTTGACCTTCAACGACACAGACCTCTAAACCTGGAACCTCCTCTCTCTCTCTCTTATCTCTGATTCCTGATCTCTTTCTTTTTTTTTTTTTTTTCCAATTTCATAAACTGAAACATGGCTAGAGAAAGATCATTCCAGATTCCATCAATTGCAAGCAAATCTGTAGTGGGTCAATGTCATGACTTATTAATTACAGTTCATTCATTATTGGCTTCTGAGTACCAACCCCTATAGTGAATCCCCACATCCTCTGAGCTGTTGCCAGTCCCACCCGAGGGAAATGATGTTCTAGCTCTTCATTTCAGGTTTTGTAGAAACGTCCGTGGGGTATGCAATTTATAATAAGTATTACACTCTGTGCTGTGATTAATCAAATTCTTAGCCGTGACCTTTGGACCACCAGCAATGTGGTTATAAAGATCTACCATGTAGGAGCAATATAAGTCAAAGGGGGAATGGGATTCTCCTAGTTTTCCTTCATGAATGTTCTTTGATCATTAAGTTCCGATTATAATCCTGTTGGCCTGTTCTTCAACATTCGGTTGGGTAGAAGGATGTCCTTTATCACAGTAGGAAAACTATGGTAGACAATAATTAATTAAATTCTTGGAAATAGCTAGCAGAGAGGACTTTGAGTGTTCCCAATATAAAGAAATAACAAATTTCAGGAGTAATATCTATGCTGATTATCCTGATCTAGTCATTGCACATTGTATATATGCAATGAAATGTCAGGCTGTACTTCATGCATTTTCAATTTATACATTATATATAAATTGATACATTTATACAATTACTATTTGCCAATTAAAAATTAAAAATATATATTAAAATTATTGAATGTTTCTAAGGAGCTACAGTTACTGGTGTTCTATATGCAAATTCTGTCTCTCTCAGCTAGAGAGGACACAACAGTTTTATCTTACCAGCTGGAGTTCTTTAGAATCATGTTATGATACACCTGATATTAGGGCTTCCCTCCATGGGTTATGGTCATCTGTCTGCCTGCTGAATCAAAGCCAAGTCCTAGTCTGATGAGATTTCTGCTTTGTGTCCTAGCCAAGTCCCTACTGGAGCTATTTTGGGCCTTACTAACACCACGTCCAATGGATGGGATAGGACGTGCTGTACCTCATGATTTTGGTTCTAGCCCTATACATTGGAATCCAATTAGTTCCATTTTTAATTAACACATAATAATTGTGCATATTCATGGGGTACAGTGTGATATTTCAAGATACATATACATTGCAGAGTCTGACTTTATTATTTCTAAGAATATTGACTCCCTGTCACATTGAAAAATGCAGCAAAGACTAGCAAAGAATTAAAATTGAGGGGATATCCATTTGAAGAGAGACTATGAATGGACAGTTCCCTTTCTGGCCTTCTACCACCTTCAAAGGGATACTGCCATGAGGAATTATGAAGTAACCATTTGTGCATAGTTCAATTCTTCATGTTTTAACAACTCTGCCTATGGTCTATTACTAATTTCTACACAATTGTGCAGCCAATAGCAAATTTACCAGTGAAGACCACCTTCTTAAGATGGTCTGAACTATCTCCAATTGTTTACTCTGCTTAAGGATCTTATATCACTGATCACTATAAGCTCTTGGAGATAATTTTTTAAAAAATAGATGTGTCTCATTTCACAAAGGGAACTCAAGGAGGACATTGGCAAGAGCTGGGGATGTGGCTCTGTAGCAGAGCACTTTGCTAACACGTACTAGGTCCTGGGTGTGGTCTCCAGTACAATGAGAGAGAAAGAGAGAACACTAGCAATCATTAAGTATTACACTATGGACTTTTTCCATGGACCTTTATTTTTTTTTAATTAACTCTTCCACAAAACATATAGATGTAAAGGCAAAAAATAAAAATAGAAAAGATATCCAACACGATGAGTATATTAATTTCCTGCTGATCCTGCCACAAATTACTGCAAACTTAATGACATAAAACAACACATATTTCTCTTACTGCTTGAATTCAGAAGTCCGAAATGAATTTGGGGGGCTAAAGTCTAGGTATCCACAGAGCCACATTTCTCCTAGTCTGTTTTCTGGCCTTGCCCAGCATCTTAAAGCCACCTGTATTCCTTCACTAGCAACTCTTTCCTTCATTCTCAAAGGACTCTGTCCAGCCTCTGCCTTCACCTTCACCTTCTCTGCCTTTCTCTGACTTTCCTGCCTCCCTCTGATAAGGACTCTTGGGATTACATCAGTCCCACCCTAATCCAGGACCACCTCAATTTTTCAAGGTCATTTCATCATATATGCAAAGTCTCTTTCACTGTGGAAGGTAATATATTCACAGGTTCCTCAAAATAATATGTATTTCTCAGGGCTATTTTTCATCCTACCTAAATGATATTTTATACTGTAAATAGTGTTTGACAATGTAGCTGAGTTTTATAAGATTCACTGTCCTGCTTTTCTGTCTGAATCCACTGAAACCCAGGACACTTATAAATTGGAACTGCCAGAAATCTCATCTGGATCTCAATGGAGCACAGTGCTCAATTTACATAAATCATTCTTGGCCCATTAAAACGGGGGAGACTTCATATATTTTTTGTTTTGTTTTGTTGCAAACTTGTTGCATAGAATGTCTTTCCTCCTCAGGTTGTTGGTAAATTTATAAATAGCCTTCAAGCCACAGCATAGTAGTTAGTTATTCTTTAATCTACTCTGACTCCCTTCCTCTCCCACAAAAGAGCCGTTTTCTCTCATAACACTTTGAAACCTCCCAATTGAGACCTAATTGTGAAAACATACAATTATATGTGACTCTTCTGAACTCAAAGCAGGATGCATCCCAATATCCACAACAATGTGCAAAAATTCCCTTTTCATAGTGAAATAATGTACACAAAAAACATATCTTTTCACTATCTTTAACTCCATTCCTATTTTAGATTATTTTCAGTTACTTTGTTTTTTTAATATTGTTTGAAGTTTTTTTTTCATGTCTTTTTATTAACTTTTTATTATATATTGCTTTCATAAATTAAAAAGAGAGAGATTATTTTCAAAGGTCCTATTCAAACTCATTTTGTTTCTGAGAAGGTTTCAATTCTGTCTCCAGAATTTAATATATAAACCCTTAAAAATATTAAATAAAGTACATGTACACTATTGAAATCTTAGAGGACCTAAATAATATTACTCTAAACTTAAGAGTGTAAATTATAGTACAGAACAGATGTCCTTCATTGAACAGTCTACACTTTTAAAGAACAACCCAGAGAAATTGAGATCTTGATCATTCCAGGTAAAAAGGATTCTTGGAGGATGAATAGATGGTCTCTAACTGATGGCTGAAGCAATGGTCCAAGGGAGCACTGAGAAACAAGTGGGGAATGAATCTCAATGGAGCCAAACCCCCACCTATGTTGCACACTATGAAACGGTCCCTATCCCTTGCTGTCTCTTGTTTCCTCAAACTAGTGTGGTGGTGAAGGCCATGATGTGAAGCTCAGGAATACAGAGGGAGAGTCTCTTCTACCCAGATCTAAGTATGATTTCAAAAAATAAAAGAATCTCATAATTTGTGTTTTGAGTTATGCCAAAGCAACATGGGGACTGCATAGTCAAACTGAAAGATTCCTGTTTCCTGTCCAGTATTTTCTTCCCTATCTTATGCTTATTACAGAATAAGGCATACAGGGCATTCTCAACATGTCTTCCACGGGTGCATATGTATGTGGAAAATAATACATCCTGCACGGCATGCTTGAATTGCTGCAAATCATTTGACACTGCTACACCATGAGAGAAGGGATCAGAGATGAGCAGAGACTGTGGCAAGCTGTGAGTCCAGAGAAAGATGGTGAAATCAGTTTGTTAAGTGCTTTGGCTTCTGTACTGCAGGAATTGGAGATTTATTTTGAAAGCAATTAGGGACCAGAAGGTATTGAAAGCAGGAAATCTCACCTATCAAATCTTGCAGTTAAAAATACCACTGTACTAACCATGTAGAGAATAAATTTCAATTTTTTTTTTTCCAAAATGAAAAGAATGTCCCATATGCCTCCATTTGGAAAATCATTGTAATAACCCTACACTCAACCATGTTTCAAATTTAATGTTTTTAAAATGTATTTAATGTTTTAGAATATATTTTAGAGTATATGCCATAAAAATAATTAATTTTATTCTTTGTGATGTGGCATCCTTGGCTGTATTTCACAGAAACATAATTATGATTAGGTACTACAGGTTGTGGATTTCAATTACTCTGTTATCTAGTCATTCACAGAGTCTTCACCAGCATTGGACCTGTTAATTCAGTAGGTTTAAACCTGCTGGAATTCTGCAAGACCATCGGGAGCAATGTATACATACGAGTTGGGGAGAATGTATAGGGGGCATTAGTGCGTGTGTATTTCTGAATGAAGAAAGTTCCTGTGTTGCAGAAAGAGAAACTGGTGCTCAGAGCCAGCATTACATTCTTACATCCTATTTTAATGTTGATTGAAAATTCTTGACACAACTGTGTTTAAGTGTAGTCTAAATACAATTTGAATTTAACTAATTTTTATGGGGAATTCATTTTTTTCTAGTAGCTTTAAATCTGTTTATCATCTGTTGTTTGAAATCAAAGTGTTTAATTCAGTAGAGATAACAGATTAACTTTTATTTATATGAAAATGTGTTGAGCCTATTAAATATGGATGCTATCCATTACCTATTATTATGAAAGAAATCATTTTAGAAGGAATGATATAAAATGAATCAAATGAGCACGAAAATATGGATATTATATAATTAACAACTACAGGAAAAAAATAAGAACTAAGTTAAGCCTTCACTTAATATCTGTTGGGGGATATGAATATATGGAAAGGAAGAGATGTAAGATTGAACTGCCACATGAGTGAGAGAGCAATGCTAGTTTTCAGATAAGTATGTTAGCAGACCCAAGTCTAATAAGGAATTCTTGCAGACAGCCATTCCTGCTTTTTTAACTGCTTGTAGGTCAACTGTAGTTATTCTTCCAGAACGGGCAGCCAGACTTATGTTGTGTCCTCAGTGATACTCTTGCTTTTAAAAATACTTCTGTGCATGTGCCAAAGATACACTAATAAGGAATCTGACATCAGGCAAATATTCCATCTGCTGGTGGATTATGTCTGCCTGTGGTCAGAATACTGGAGTGAAGTATAGTTGATAACAATTGTAGTGCCCAAGTTGTTTTTAAAGGAGACCCCATCAGGGTCACCCAGGGTGCTAATCTAAAAAAGAAGATAAAGAGGTAAGTTATTTTAAATAATGACCATGTTTGTGACATTTGCATTTAAGGAGGACGACAGGAAATATATCTTTGCATTTTTATATAATTCCTTTTGCATTTAGTCCAAGTTGTTGACATTAGCATGAAACAAAATCTACTTTGGTGGAAAATTTGGAGCATAATCTGCCTCTTTCACTGCAACATGCAATTAGATTTGCATTTTTCTTACTAGTAGCCAATTTGCCCAGTCATGGAAAAAACACCTGCTCTTATCAATGTTTATTTGATTAAATGGATTAGATTAAAATGGATCTGTGGGGTAAAGAAAATTAAAATATCATGAAAATTATGTAGAGTCTTTGAAGATGAGGTGATCACATCAAATAACAAGATTTGATTAAATTAAATCCATGCATTGCTAAACTTATGGAACATCAGGGGTGGAGTTAAGTGGACAGAAAGCTTTTAGACTTACCTTTGAAATAATCATAAATTTCAAGACTTAGTCTTCCCCACTAGTTCCTTTTGCTCATATGTAACTTCCTGGTCACGTGGCTGCCTGGGACTGCCTCTGCTGCCATTCACAATCATGTCACTGATGGTCATTTGCAATGGTAATGATTTCGTCAAATTTTGCTGCCTCTGTTTCCAGTGAGAACCAAGGACAAAAGAACATAGTGTCCACATATGGATCCCTGGTGATCCACAACACAAAGACAGCATGAGATTTGGGTGATGGCAGCCAGAAAATATTGAACTAGTACTGTGACTTGCATTCAAAAGGGCATATGCCAAAAAGAGGTCAGAGCTCAGAAACGGCCCAGGTCTGTTTCTTCTAGGAAGTTCATGTTCTCCCTGTTAACTAGGAAAGAGTTTACAAGGAAAAAGGAGGGTGGGGGGGATGCACAGGTTTCTATTTTAAATTCTTGTTTTCTTTTGTATTGTTCATCCTCCCTAGGTAAACTTCAAAACAATTAACTAATTCCAGATATTTTTTTTTAATTGAACCCTGGGGGCGGGGGGGAGAGGTTTAAACCACCACTGAACTATATCCCCTATCCCCAGAACCCTCTTTTTAAAAAAAATTTATTTTGAGACAGGGTGTTGCTAAGTTTCGAGGCTGGCCTTGAACTTGCAATCCTCCTGCCTCAGCCTCCTGAATTATTGAGTTTACAGGCATGTATCATCATGCACAACTCATTTTTTATTGTTTTTTTCTCTCCTGAAGAATAGAGAATATACCATAGACCATCTAATATATATCATAGACCATCTATGGTCAGACTCAAACTGGGTAAGAAAGCTACGATTCTTCTAGCATGGTGGAGAAGTAACTGTCAAGGCATTTTATGACAGGAGGCCAAGGAGTTCAGGACATGGCTTAGGCACCGCCCCTTCCTTAGTGCGTGGATGTTTCAGGACACTGCCATTCTTAATCAGGGTCAGGTCAGAGAGACTGAAGTTATCTCACAAGGTAACTGCAGGCAGGCAGGTCAGAGGGCCCGCACCAGCACTCGCCCGTATCAGATCACAGCTCAAGCTGAATGAGATCCTGGCTGGATTTCTTGAACACAATGATGAAAAAGACCCTACCTTGCATCTGTCTCCAGTCATGCCTGACCTGTGTACAAAGGGGAGAGAGTTCAGTTCCCTCTTATTTCTATTCTCCAATTTCCTTCAAGGAAAAAAAAACAAAACTCTTGAAATGGAAACGTGAAAGTTTTAATCATGTTGGGAATAATTGGGAAAATGATCCTACTAAGATGTTCTAAGAATCTGTGGCACTGGGCAGTTGATAGATGGGACTTCTCCTCAGTGCTCTCTATTTTCTGTTTAACACCTTTTCCCCGTCTTTTCTTGTAGATCCTTTTCCCTTTTAAGATTCCCAGCTATTTTGTGAAATCATTACCGTTGCAATATAGAGGAACAGAAATGGAAAGAATGGAACAGAGGGACAAAGAGGCAGGTCTCCTTTTTATCTACATCTTTATCTACAGGATCATTGTACTTCATTTTAAAACCTGGAGACTCTGTTTGATAGTCATGGAAACTTTCTAGTGGTTTGGGTCAATGACATAAAATCATGAACTCACTTCCTTTCCCTAATGAAAATCAAATGATTTTACAAGAAGTGGCTTACTCATGAGAGAAGAAGGTGGGAGCTGTGAATTCCAAGCAGCCGAAATGGCAATGATGTTTCCCTGCAGAGAAGAGATGTGCAGATATCACTGAGACCACTGAGAGACTTTATAATATTTTGAATTTATATTTTCTAAACTAATTGATAAGCAACTTACTAAGTAAAAGGGAAAGAGTAAAAAAGAAGGCAAAAAAAGCACTGGTAATTTTAATGACTTAGTTATCTTTCATGAATTACCTATTCAATTCGATATTCAACATCTCAAACAATCTCCTTGTCTTACCTTCTTAAAAGAGTTAATCAAATTCAGCATCCCAACTCAGTGACAAATTTCTAACTTAAAATCAAGATGTACATTTAAAGGAAGTGATACTTCTGGGTAAACGATTCACTTGGGAGATATTATGTGATGCTGAACTTTAGGCATGTTCTGATTTTACTTAAAACAGTCAAGGACAATTGTAATATTATGTCCTGTAGGATTCTGTATCCACGGATGCCATAGATACACTACTATTTTTTTTTAATAAAATGCTCATTTCAGAAGGATTATGGAGAAAAGATTGGCAAACCAAAGTTCATGGGCAAAACTTGGCCTATTGCCAGATTTTGTAAATAAAGTTTAATGAGAAGACAAAACTGCAGTTATTATCTGAGATATTGGGTATGGCTTCTTCTGCCCTATGATGACAGAGTTGACTGTTTGTGATGGAGACTTAGAACTTGCAAAAGTTAAGAAACTCCTTTCTTAGCACATTACAGGAAAAGTTGGCAGACTCTGGTGCAGAGCACTTGAACTTGCAGCATAATGTTTATCTCCTTCTCCCTTTTCCCTTAGGCATGAGTGATAACTGAACCCTCCATGTCTGTACGTGTATGCATGAAGCAGAAGCACTGGCCAGCACCTGCCACTTAGAAATGAGTTGGCAATGTAGACAAAATGAGAGCCATTGTCACAGATTTAATTTCACCTGCAGCCAGTATTTCAAAGAGTCATGCTGTTGCCACCAAGGGAGTTCACAATTGGGGATATAATTAGTTGCTTATGGAGTAACTCTTCTAAAAAAGACAAATGACTCAAGTTGCATATTTCAACCAAGACAGGATCATCATGTATCCATGCCAGCAGGATGCTGTTATTATGTATGATAAACAACCTGAGCATCCTTGGAGGCTTTAGATCATGCCAAGTAATCAGACTCCAATCCAAAACAGACAGCAAGTGTTCCTGGATGCAGTATCTCCATCCACTGTTATTCAGACATAGTATGGCACTCCAAAGCCAGAAAAACTGGGTAATTGTTGACAGTGCTTTGGACTTTTAGATGTACCCAAGGGGACTTATCTTTCTCCACCGTTTTATCATGGTGAATATTATTGAAACTGCCAAGCCTTATTATACACATACAATTAAGCAATTACCGAATCCACCTGTTCCAATCCAAGTCTGAGAATGACTGTTTAAACAAGAGAATATGAAGCTGTTATTAAAACTAAACCAACAGTAAGCCCAGAGACAGATCAGAGAGTATTTTGGGTACCAGTACGGGTGATCAGAGCACAGAAGTTAAACTCTGGTTTTTAATAACTTATCAACACTTTCATGTCTCTTCTCTCTTGTGATCCTCACTGAAACCTGGTGGGGAAAGGTAGGGCAAAGATCATCAATGGGGTCATTTCATGGGGATCTCATTTTCTCTCCAATGCTTTAGGGTGAAATGACAGAGTCAAAATCCTGTAGAGGAAATTGACACAATTCGTGCCATCCAAGGGTTTTTCTGTTTAATTTGCAAAATCACATGATTACACAAGAGCTCCACATCAGTCATACAGCTAGGAACTGGCAATATGGTCTTGAGTGTGTGCATTTAACTTTGTTACTGCTTCAAGACCCTGGACATACATAATTCTGTAAAGAAGTCGCACATTCTCCCTGAACCTCAGGCTTTAGCCATCATTCTCTTATCTTCATGAACTTTCTTCCTCTGGCCTTTCCCTTTTCACATCTTTTTTCTCTCTCTTTCTACTTCCATTTCTGTTTGAACACTCCTTTGTGCAGCTCCCGATGGTTGCCGATGCTCAGGGTTCTGTGCTTGGGCCTATTTCTTCCTTGCTTTAACTCTCAGGTTGCATCATCTACTCCGTGGGTTTAATTACTCTCCCTGAACTAACAGGAGCCAACTCTCCATGTGCAGGTCACACCTCTGTTTTGCGACTCAGACCCCTACTGTTGACTTTCTGTCACTTCACCTGTTTCTTTTAAACTCATACAGGCATCCGAACTTCCATTTGCCCCAAAAAAGAATTTGTTATCATCCCTTTTTAAACTTCTGCTCATTACTCTGTATAAATTGACTAAACCAGAAAACGACGACTTTCCAACTTCTTTTCTTTGAAGACATATTTTCCCCTTAATAAAGTTATGTTAATTCTGCTTCTCAAGGTTTTCTCCAACATTACACTGTCTTTCTACCTGCATGGTTCTACCTGTGGCAACTGTGTAACTAACTGTATTACTGTTTGTCAATTGGTCCCCCATGCCAGTAAGGATAATCTACTGTATAAATCAGCTGTCTGTTGCTATAATAAAATACCGGAGATAAGCAACATACAAAGAGAAGAGGTTTATTTTGGCTCATGATTTTGAATGTCCCACCCATCTTGGAGTGTCCTCCTGATTTGGGCCTCTGGCAAAGCAACCCGTCATGGTGATCGGGTATGGCAGAGCTACACCACTCACCTTATGAGCCATGAAGGAAAAGAAAGTGACAAGAACTGGAAGAGATTGGAATCCCACAGTCCTTTTGAGGGCACACCCTCAATGACCTAAGGCCCTCCCACCAGGCCCCATCTCCTAAAAATTTCACCATTTTCCCATAGTACTACCCTATGGACCAAGCCTTTTATGAATAGACATTTGTGGGCAAATGATAGCATCTACCCAAGCTGAAAATCTGACTATGCCATTCCCTGTTCTCATGCCTATTGCCCTTAGGACAATAAGGGGCCCTAGGCCTTCATTTTCTGACTCCACCTTCCACCACTTCAGTCCTGTTTCTTGCTATTTCTCTCGCTTGTCCTCTCTCCTCCATATGATCTCAATTGTTGTTCGGGCACTTTCTTTTCACTATCTGGTCTGTTCTTCAGCTACTTCCTTCCCTTCTGTTCTTGCTTGATCATCTCCAATCCATTGTCCACATCTTGGATTTGACTTCAGGAAGTCTTCCATGACTCTGCATTACTAGCGCGTCAAGCTCTCCTCCAGTGGCTCCAGAACCCTGCATACTCCCCAAGTGCTGCATTAATCATATTTTATTGCTTATTTAATAATTTGTGTACACAGAACACATATATCTCTAGCTTATCATTGTAGCTATAGTAACACAGAACCTGGCATAGAGTAACCACATAATAAATACTTATATGAATCCATGGTCTACCCTTGAAAACCACATGCATGTAATATCAGAATAACAAGAGCTTTTGAGGGGCAGGTTTGAATCTCAGATCTGTCATTTACTTTGAGTACTGGTTTTGGCAAGCTATTTCTCTGACATTCTTTGTTCATTACATAAAATAAGTATAATAGTAATCAACTGATAAAATTGTGATAAATATTAAGCAGGTCTGTAAAGGAAAAGGTACATTTAAATGCTCAATAAATTGGAGCTTTTAGCTTTTTAGCTATTAGCTGATCAATTTAATGTCTTATGAAGTGGAACTTACATCAAATATCTATGTGTGAAGAACATATTTTTGTGATCTGTTGAGACATAATGTTATCCCTGCAGCTTAATTTCTTGAAGACCTGTCTTGATTTTGAGATTGGATTTCCTGTTGTATCCTCTCCCCATTTAAGGATCCATTCATAAGGAATCACATCAGCTACCACTTATCATTCTCACATGGACCTTACTTTATTCAATATCAAAAGTCTTATTTTCTCATTACCACTGTCTTAGTTTCTTATTGCTTCTGTAACAAGTTGACATGGACCTGATGGTTTTAAACAAATCAAATTTATATTTTGTAGTTCTGGAGGCCCAAATACTATGAGCAGTCTCACTGGGCTTAGGGAGAACCATTTCTTGCCTTCTCCACTTTCAGACATCTCCTGAATTATGTGGATTATATTATTCTTCTAACTTCAATGCCAGCTGTGGCTGATCAAGGCACTATGGTAGTCACACTGACTCTTGGGCCTCCTTCTTCCACATTTAAGAACTCTTGTGATTGCACTTGGATCCTTGGGATGATCCATGACTATCTTCCTATCTTAAAGTCACTTAATTAACAACCTTAAAGGCATATGCAACCTTAATTCTCCCTTGCCATATTATAAGAAGGCATAAGGCATGGTTACAGGTTCCAAGGGTTGGGGTGTGGATATTCTGGGGAGTACTTTAATCTGCCTTAGACCTGCCACACTGTACTAAGTGTGCACACACGTACACACACACACACATACACACACATGGTGTTCAACGTGTTGCCTTTGAAGCAGTTTTAAAGATTGCCCTGATAGCTTTGCACACATACAATGTTACCTTTAAAAGGCTCCTATTTCTTCGGTTTCTTAATGTCAGCCTACTATTGACAGATTCCTCCTATGTATGTCAAATGACTATGCTCTTATATATTGAATTCTGTTGTGAATGTCATTAGTATGCATTTCAGTGTGTTTAAATCATTTATGGAGGTGTTTAAAGGTTGTTCTTTGTGAATCAGATGTGACTGTGTTAATAAGATATATGCTAATAAAACTCTAGGTCTTGTGGAGGGAAAAAAAAACCTGAAAAATTTTAAATCAGTTTTATTGAGTGACACCTTACAAGCAATCCAAAATTCTATTTAATGAACCCTGCATATTTTTAAGTGTGAAGAAATGCCAGACCATATTCCTATACTTGCAAGGTAATGCTGCAGATTGCATGGAGTTCGCTAAGCTCGGTGTGACCTTGTGAGGTACCCAGGCAGAACTGAAACTTCCCATCTCCCTCCCCAATCCATTAAGATTTCTGTTTTAATTCCATTATCAAATGTTTCCTTTCCCATGGTACAGATATGGTGCTGAAAGCTTTGAAGAGAGACTTTGTTTTAGTCCCTATTTCCTGTTACTCTTGAGATTTGAGGCTATGATGAGGTAAGAAGAAAAGGAATCAGCCTTTCAGTTATTTTAGCAGATCTAAAGACAGGTTTAATCTTTATGCCAATCAAGGTAATGAAACAGAAGAATATTAAAATTCTTCATTCTGTATTTTCTTGAGTAAAAGAAAAAGAAATAATGGTTCCTTGCACTGGAAAATATACAAAGCCTCCTGGGACAACAAACATAATTCATTCTCACTCGGGCAACCAGTGAGATCACTTCCTGGTAGCTGAGCTTATAGGTTATTGAAACTGCTGGGCTTTGTTAAATGTAACCGGCTAATAAATGGCCTCCTTCTTTTAACAGGATAATGGTGATAAATTTTTATTGTGGAATTTTTCTTTCTTTTAGGAAAACTTGAAAGTAATCCCCCAATGATGCATTTGGCAAATGGAGTTGCATGGATTTTTAAAAACCCTGCTGTATCTTTTCAGACTGAGGGATAGAATGAATTAAGACAGAACATTGTTTCTTCTGAGTGCATTTAAATTTTTCTAAGACATTGGGAAATCCTGAATAAGACCTATCATAGAATATTCTATATGAAAGGGAAAGGTCATTTTCCATATTTTTTCAGGCCAAATATAGGTAATGCTGTTATTTTTTGGGGGGTGGGATTGAACTCAGGGGCACTTGACCACTGAGTCACATCCCCAGCCCTATTTAGTACTTTATTTAGAGACAGGGTCTCACTGAGTGACTTAGCACCTCACCTTTGTTGAAGCTGGCTTTTAACTCATGATCCTTCAGTATCAGCCTCCTGAGCCACTGGGATTACAGGAATGGGCCACTGCACCCAGATGTAATGTTATTTTAAACTTTAAATGTGTTGAGTTCTTTTTATGCACCTGGCCTAGAATGAGTTTCAAGTGTCTACACCTTAACTTTAGATTTTTTTTTTTTTGTACAGGGGATGAAATCCAGAGGTACTTAATCACTGAGCCACATCCCCAGACCTTTTTATTTATTTTTCTTTTATTTTGAGATTGGGTCTTGCTAAGTTGCTCAATTACTCAATAAATTACTGAGACTGGCTTTGAGCTTGCCCATCCTCTTGCCTCAGCCTCCTGATTTGCTACAATCATATGCCACTACATCTGGCTTTAGAAATATTTTTTAAATTTTTGCTTAAATAAAGGTAAATACAAATGTCCTGTAAGAACATTAGAATACTTCAGAGTAGCCAGGTTGTAAAACCTAAAGTAGTTTTTGAAACACAGTCACCACATTTTTGCTGGTAGAAAAGTGTGGAAGACATGTCAAAATTGAAGGATGTTGAAGCCTCCTTACATATCTGGGGCTGGGGTTAGGTGAACCCCACTGACCTTCAGTTTCTTTAAATATAAAGAGGGATCAATATGATCATCCTCACAGTCTTCATGTTGCTTATCCATTAATTTTAAACATTAGTGGAGCTATTAACAACATAATGATAGTACCAAATCTAAGATGCATTGAGTTCTTTCTATGCACCTGGCCTAGAATAAGTTTCAAGTGCATCTACACATTAAGCTCTGATCCTAGGGAATCTAGATGACCTAAGCAAACTGACTCTGGCCACAAATAGAAGCATCTCCTTTATCCAGTATTTGGTGGAAGTACCAATATTTTTTCCAGTATTGCAAAATATAGAAGGGATTGAGAAGTATAACTGATGCATATTATACCAATTAAATATGTAACAATGTATGGCAGAGTTTAAGGAGATGAAGGCACAAAGAAATTAACTCAATTGGCCAATGTCAGACACCAGGTAAAGGAGAAAGTGTCACTGAGTCTAAGTTTATCTGCTCAAGGACATACTCTTACTTAACCACACTCTGCTGCAAGTGCCACTAGTGACATCATTTCTTAAATGGTTCTTCTTTACCTGTCTTTAAGGCACATGGTAGGATTTTATTTCCTTGTTCTATTTATGTTAGGTGTGGCCAAGGACTTGCTTTAGTCAATTAAATAAAAGAAGTGCCACAACTCAGTTCTGGGTAGAGACTCCTTTACAGAAGCTTGTGACAAGATAATGCCTCTGTCAACCTGTGTCACTCTAATAGGCTCCTGTGAGTAAAACCACCTTATGTGGTTCTCATAATACGAGCGAGAAATACACTTTCATTGTTAAGTCATTGAAAGTTGGGGATGTGAAGCCTCAAAGTACCTAGTCTGTCCTGAGGCAAACATAATGCTGCCAGAGATCTAGTGGGGCTTATCAGGGGTGTGTTAGTGAATTCTGATGTTGGAGGGAGCCTTTATCAGTGTAGTACAAATTCCCACATCTAAGGTCTGAAGGACTGTGTCCCCCCTGAATTTACATGCCAAAACCCAATCACCAATCCAATGATATTAAGAAGTAGACCCAGACATGGTCTGATTGTGTCCCTCAAAATTCATACACTGGGAACTTACTCCCAAAGCAACAATGCTAAGTGGTGAGGTTTAATTAGAGTGTTTAGGTAATGAGGGCTTCTTATGAATAGACTGATACTGCTAGAAAATGGCTCACCCCTTTCTCTTCTCACCAGTTGAGGACACAACACTCCTGCTCTCTTGAGAATGAAGCGGTGAGGTGCCATCTTGGAACCAAAATGCAATCTTTCCATGCCTTGATCTTGAACTTCCCAATCTCTGGAACCATAAGAAATTAATTTCTTTTCTTTATAAATTATCCAGCCTGTAGTTTTCTGTCTTAGTAGCACAAAATGGACTAAGAAAGGGCCTTGAAGAGATGACTGGGTCACGAGGGTGAAGTCCCCATGAATGGTATTTGTGCCCTTATAAAAGAGACCTCAGAGAGACCCTGGGCCTTCCTGCCATATGAGGTCACAGTGATAAGAGAGCCATGTATGAATAAGCTGGCCCTCACCGGCTGCTGTATCGGTGGGTGCCTTGATGTTCGACCTCCAGGCTCTGGAACGGTGAGAAAAAAGATTGCTGTTGTTTATAAATTACTCTCTTTATGGTATTTTGCTGTAGCAGCCTGGATTAAGGCACATGCTATGACTGACTTCCAGCTACTGACAGGACAGCACTGAATGAAGTGGTGAGGCAGGATGGAGGAAATGAGTCCTGGCAAGTCTCTCTCTCTCTCTCTCTCTCTCTCTCTCTCTCTCTCTCTATATATATATATATATATATATATATATATATATATGAGAGAGAGAGATATTATATAATATAAATATTATATAATATAAATATTAGTTTGGAAACTTAATCCCCAATATTAGCTATAATATATAATGCTACATGCATATATAATATATAGATAGTTCTATCTATATGTAAAGATAGTTTAATTGGACATAAACAGTACACTGATATACACTGAAACATACATACATGTGCCACTAAATTCTCTCTTGGTCAACCTAACCTTTTTATGACACTGCATTCCAAGGAATAACAACATTTTGAAATTTTACCAATTTTAGGCCAGATTTATATTATGTAAATAAACACTCAAAAACATATGATCACTACTCAACCCCTTGGCAGAGACTGGCCAAGGTGCTCATTGATCCTACTTGATTTTTCTGGACACGTAAGAAGACTACATTTCCTGGTCTAGTAGTTTGAAGCTAGAGAAGATATGATGTACACTGTGGCCAGGTCATACATGGTCTTTCTTACTCTTTTTATTTGCTAGTTTGCTGGATGAATGTGGAGGATCCAGTATAAAGGACCCAAAAGTCATGGTGCCAGTAAGAGGAGAGATGCCAGCATTCCCAGATCTTGGGCATCAGCCCATCTGCTAAATGCCAATTGGGCTTTCCAGTGAGTTACTCCATATTGCCTCCATTGTATAGCAGCTGCAGTGAGCTACCCAGATTCATACCTCTTCTTTTTTTTAATTTTATTTTTATTCTAATTTGTTATATATGACAGAAGAATGCATTACAATTCATATTACACATAGAGCATATTTTTTTCATATCTCTGGTTGTATACAAAGTATATTCACACCATTTGTGTCTTCACACATGTACTTAGGGAACATACTTCTTCTTAGATAGGGATATATTATATTTGCTTGGGTATAAAAGATCAGCATGATACATTTAATTTTTAGATATATGAAGAAACTGCAAAGACTATTTCAATAAAGTTGTTGGATAAGACATCACACAATTTAGATGATCTAAATAGAAAGAGAGGTAACCCAGAATGAGTTAAGATCATAACCTGGCTATACTATGAGTATTAAATATTACCAAAGATAGAAAAGAGTGAATTTTTTTTCCCTGCATCCTCCAATTGTAGAAATTGAGGTATAGCCTCTTTCTTCATTCTTAAGTTCTAAAAGTTGGTTGTGGAGCTTCATAAGATGACGTTATTTTTAGAAACTTCTCAACAATAGGTAGGAGAACATCATGGCCTATTGTTGAAACTGGCCAGTTATATTTAGATTGATCAAGAGATCCAATCTTGGTGGATCGACTCCTCACAGGTGCCATTTGACTAATAGACAGCCTGAGTCAGCCTGGCACCATCCACATGGCCCTCAAAGAAGGACTTGCTATTCTGTGACAGAGAGAACTGTTAGCAAAGCCCTTCAGCCACCAGCTCCTTCGGCATCTACCCTGCTCTTGGTCAGAGATGCTGTAACAGCATCCATCCAACGGCCATCCATGGCTGGGTAGACCAGCAGCTCTCACTCCTGAACTCCCCAGTGGAGCGCCATCTTGGCCTTTTCCTCTTTCCAATACTGCCTCTTCTCTGTCTTTTCACTGTGGCTGAGTCATCATAAAATTCACTTGCCCTATATTTACTCTGGAGAGCTCCATGTGACTCAAACTGCAGGTTGGATGACCAATAATAATGCACAACTTTAAAATTCAAATTTAGATGGGACCATCACCAGGGACACACTGAACACTCAAATGCTAATATGGTCAGCCCTCTGTACCTGTGGGATCCCCAGCCAATGGACTGACTAAATGTATTTGGAAAAAAAATTTAACGTGTATTAGACATGTTTAAGATTTTTTTTAATCATTACTGCATGAACAATGAGGATAACAACCATCTACAGAACATTTGCATTGTATTAGGTATTATACATAATCTAGAGGTGATTTAAAGCCTACAGAAGGATTATGTAGGTTATATGCAAATACTATATCATTTTATATGAGAGACTTAAGCATCCATGGATTTCCTTATCCTGAGGGGTCCTGAAATCAATCCCTTTGTGGATACCACTGGATGGATGACTGTACTGGTACTCTGATGAAGGTTAGAGATTCTTAATGCTATTTCACCATTCTGATGCTTTTTCTGTTCATTTATACTTTATTAACTAACATATTGAAACATAAGCTTAAAATATATTGATGGTAAATGACACTCACCCACCTTCAACACCTCAAGTGGAAGAGGTGAACTTAGTTAATTGATTAGTTAAATGTAGCCCATGGCTGCTGGAAATCACCAGGATCTGTTGCAATCAATGATACATCAACATCCCCTCATTCTTTTAAACAAGCTGGGCCAATAGATGCTGGGAAACATTAGTTTTACTTATGTCTGCTCTTCGGCTTTTCCCTTCCCACATAATGTTCAGTGTATGGATCAATATAAAGCAACACTGATCTAATGTGTCTTTAGATATTTGTCTTTACCATGATTACAAACTGCTATTCATATAGTGTTATATGATCCTTACTCTTAGAATTATAACCACTGAAGCCTGGCGCGGTTGTTTGATTAAGTAATGAACCCAGTTTATTCCAATTTTACTACTATATGTTTCTGGAAAGCATCCATAAGGCCATGCTCAATTAGAGCTATAAAAATTATCATTAACCATGTTACACATTCTCCCCTTTACAAAAAAGTACCCCTCTAGGTTGTCTGGAGTGCAGACTAGCATTGATTGTGAATGATCCAGTCCTCCAGATTATAAGACTAAATAATGTTCTTTGGTGTATATTATAGTCCAACTGCTATTGCAAATAACTTCTATGAATAATCATAATGAATCTTCAAAACAAGATTATTATAAAATTGTAATCTTTCAATAAGGGCATCCTTATCTTTGATATCCTATTTCAAGGATAAGGAAAAAGTGACCCAGGAAACCCAATAATGTGACCAAGGTCTCAGAGTTAGTACAGGGAAAGCAGGATTCAAATTCAGGTGGCCTCTTATTTAAGGATCTGGGGCATCCAGGAATCTTTGAGTAAAGAGTAAATGCCAATACAAAAGAAAACTCACTAAATTATTAGTTGTACTTAATAAATGCTGTGATATTTAAGTACCTAAATAATTGATGCACAAATTAGAATCAATGTAACTGGGGTGAGGAGGGATGAGGAGGGAGGGAAGGATCTAAAGCAAGAAGTTCTCTTTGAAAAGGGCAAGTTTGGATGGGGAGCTACACTGAATAGACTCCTTGAGTCCAAGAGAGAAAAGGGTGGGCATGGGGGTGTGATGGGGTGGGACAGAACAAGAAAACAACATGGGACTAAGCAATGATTTGCTCTCTGGCCGGTTGGTCTTTTGCAACATGGCTTTAATTCCTCTCTGTAACACTGAAGCACGATAATAGTATGATAATCCAATTTAAATTTTCAAATAGAGTCATATTTGTTTGCAACTGCAGTCATGTTTATTTAAAAAAAAAATCAAATGCAAAAGGAATTGACTTTGCCTACGAGATGGTGAATTTGTGCTTCTAAATGACCCTGGTTACATAACTGGGAGTTACCCATTTGAAGAACTTAGTTTCTAATCAAAGTCCACAACGTGAGGTCTAAAGATTGGGTGCGTGTTCTTATTCAGTCTACACTCTTAGGAAACATTACTGTCGTTCTGTGCATTTCAGCGTCAGTTGACTTAACAATTTAATGAGAATTGTAATCTTTTGACAACCGAATCCTGAGACATAATTGAAGCTCTGATTTTTTTTCCTTAAGGTTATCAAAGAGACCCCAACCTAAAACCATACCTCAAGTTATCATCTATCTTGCTTTTCAGCTTCAGTTCTGCTTTCCCGGAAACCTTTTCATGATTGAGCAAGTCCTGTGAGAACTGTCTTTGTAGAGGAAGCTTGTTGCAAGGGCTCATCTCAGTGTTTATGTAAATTGCTTCGAAGTTTGGCAGATCTCTTTCTAGAGACAGGGACCCTTCCTGTTATTATTTCACCAAAATCTGCTCGACTCTCTGATCTTTGTATTAAATAAACACAATTGCTATACTGAGTTCTGACAAGTCGTACACTTGGCAATGCTAAATTACCTTTCAAAAGCAGCACGCTGTTTGAGCCTGTCTTCTTTTTTTAAAAAAGCAGTTCTAATTTCTTAACTGCTGAAAAAGAGCAGAGCTCACATCAAGGGTGACTCATGATAACAAACGCAGTGTCTTTCTCCCTCCGCCTCCTGCCTCTGTAAAAATCGATCATGTACTCTGTCATTTTCTGACTCAAGTATCATAAAATTCTTGAGCGGAAGGGGAGGGAGAGTTGGGTTTAGTTCCTCATAATACAGCCAACTCCTCCAAGAATATGGGAGAACAGCATTCACCATTGCAAAGCATAATGACATCACAGTGAATGTCACCAGTTTGTTCTCTGTGTAACCAGTTGGGAATATGGATACAATGCATAGTTATAAAATAAACCTACCAAGGTTGGTGTAGGCTACCAGAGTTATAGACCTGAGCAGGAAATAAATGTACACCTATGACAATTGTTAAATCAACTTCTCTCCCTCCCCATTGCTACTATTGTTCAGAAGTATGAATGGCTGTTCAAATACATAGGGCTGCTTTCCTACCCCCTCATCATGGCAAGTGGTCTGATGGTTTCCAAATGAAATTGTGAGCACTACCCAGAATTCTGGGTCAGGTGGGTAATAATCCCCATATGAAACCAGAGTGACTTAAGAGATTTGTCTGTTCCTTACTGCAAATAGGAATCCCTTTAGGCCCTTGTTATGATCTTATTGTGTTTAATCTGATCGTTCATCTGGAAGCCTGAGTGTGGTCCATAAATATGTTCTTCCCAGTTTAATATCGATATGGTCACACATTTTTTTCTGATGTGCAATAATCACAATTCTGATATTTAAACAATCATGGGATACTAAATACCCAGGTACCAGGCTAGACCTTATGGCAAATACCTAGGTAAGTTAACCATCTCACCTTGAAAACTCTTGGTAGATCTCCCTTCTGAAGCAGACTGTATCAAACTAGGGGAACACAAACAAGGAAGGGATATAGGTTTGTTGAAATACTTCTCAAAAAGGAAAGGGTGATTGGGCAATGTTTAGAGGCATTTTTGATATTGCAACTAGACAAAGGAACTGGAGTTGTTTTTTTGTTTTGTTTTGTTTTGTTTTTATCTAGGCCAAGGATGCAGTTGAATACCCTTCCAAGTCTTCCACCCCATAAAAAAGAATGATCCAGCCCGATATGTCAATAACGGTGAGGCTGAGAAAATATACAAGAAAATCATTGCCATAAGTAATGGGGGTGGGGGTAGAAAGGGAACTTCTGGCTTTCTCCAAATAAAGTTGTTGTTTTTTTTCAAGAATAAAATATTTGATTGATCTTTGAACACAGAAGAGGCTACATGTGTATAGGCATGGTCTCATATATAATCAATAGGTCTTTTGGGGTAAGAACATTTCTGAAGAGTCTTGCCTTCTGCATTTAAGGGCCACAACTGCTATCAATGAGACACACCAACCAATTAGTCTTTAAGATAATGATAGTGACATCACTAATCCATGTACAGCACTTATCACATGCTAGTACGGTTCTATACTGCTCAAATAACTTCACAACTACACAAGTGGGTCTAATTATTATGCCACTTGGGGTTTAAATTTTTTTTTTAATTTTTTGTGGGGAGGTATTAGGGATATAACCCAGAGGCACTCAACTACTGAGCCCCATCAACAGCTCTTTTTATTTTATTTTTTTTATTTTGTGGACAGGGTATCACTAAATTGCTTAGAGCTTCTCTAAGTTGCTGAGGCTGGCCTGGTACTTGCAATCCTCCTGACTTAGCCTCCCAAGTCACCGGGATTACAGGCACTGACAGCACATCTGGCTTATTCCTGCTTTGATAGATGATGAAATTGATATTTAGAGTGGTTAATTACTAGACCTATGATCATAGAGCTGTAAGGCGTCAGCCTTGGTTCTAACTGAAGTGGTTTGGCTTCAGAATCTTTGCATTCAACCGCAGATGGCAGTTCTATGTTAGTTGTTGAAGTGTTACTCTCTAGTCCAGATATGTGATCTTAGACAAGTTATTTCTCCATGTCGTTTTTGTCATCTGTAAAATGGATCTAGAGTTTGATTTTGGTTGCGGCAGGGTCTAAAAGAAACAATGCATGTAAGGCATTTAGAATTAGTAAAGTTCTTAGTACATTTCAACCAGAGTGATGATGTGGGTTCTTCCCTGAGGCATGTGCATTTTTTAGTCTGGTGTAGTAGAGGAAGCATGGGTAGCTTCTGGGGTCAATTAGAGTTGATCCCTACCTTTCTGTCTGTAATTAGTTAAGAAGCTCTCTGGACCTTCTGGTTTGTTTGTTGTTGTTGTTGTTGTTTTGTTTTGCTTATTGTCTGTTGGTTTGTTTGTTTTGGTACTGGGGATTGAACCCAGGGATGTTTTACCACCAAGCTACATCCCTGAAAAGAACTGAGGATGTAGCTTGTTGGTAAAACATCCCTGACCTCCATAGTCTCTAGCATAACAGATATACACCAGTGTCCCCAGTCTTTGTTTTTGTTTTTAATTGGCTAAATGCAAACAATGCTTTGAAAAAAATAAATATCAGTTTTTGTGCAAATTCATATTGTAGTATCTGATATAAAGAATACACCAAAATAAGTGAAAATTTAAACACTGTGATCCATTGAGGTACAATGACTTCATATTAGCTTGTTTACTTTTCACGCAATTATTGCTATTTATGTGTGTTTTATTTTTTATTTTTTGTCTTTTTTAAATTGGTTTTGTGCTGCTACAACAGGATACCTGATACTGAGTGATTTATGAGGAACATAAATTTATTATCTTTTAAGGTTCTGGAAGCCAGGAAGCCCAAGTTCAAATTACCAGCACATGACAAGGGCTTTCTTATGGCACCCTCACTGTGCAAGGTGGAAGAACCGGACACTGAGTCCTTGCAGGACAGCACTGGAGAGAACAAACCACCATTTCAAACTCTCATCACAGCTGCACGGGATATATCTAGAATGAAGCTATACACCACCATCCCAGTATAGTTACAAAGGAGATTTAGTTCCCAGTGAATGGATTTGGGGGGCATGTTCAGACCTCAGCATCTCTGTTAGAAGCATGTGCCCCCTCTGTGCTTAGATAGTGCATGGTTTTTAAGAAGCTCTAAATGTTATGGTGAATCCAGTGGGTTTGCATGTAATGTGCACACTTGCACACATGGACAAACATGTGCACATAGAAAACCAAGGACAAGGCAAGGACTCAACATCCTTTGAACCCCTGAATCTATAGGCATAAGCTCTTCAGCGGGCAACTGAGAAGGGAAAACCTAAAGGTGGGCTTTGAAAACATAGTCCTGATAGATGGTGTGGGAACATAACAGCTTTCAGAGCACTCAGTTGGCATGGGTGGAGACTAAATACAGGAACAGTATGTTCAGCTTTTATTGATTGAAATTTTCTTAAAACCCAGCATTTGGCCTCAGATTGTTATTGATGTTTTCAATCACTTGTTTCTCTTATATACTGTGGCTTTCTGGTCTTTAGGAAAATAAACTGTATAGGTTGATGAGGATGGAAGTGTTAGCATAGTATAGAGTTGAAAGACACTTAGGAAGTCCCTGATGAGCAATGCTAGCTCCTGTCTGTATCAGCGATTGCAGCCGGGTGAAGAGTAAATGATATAATAGTAGTTCACGTCCCTCTAGGGTCATTAAGTATTGTTTCAATGTATTGACCACATCTATAGACATTGTGTTTTTGCTCAGATATAAAGAATCAGTTACTATGAAGATTTGGAGATAGGATCAATGTATGTAACATTTTGATTAATATTGATATATGCTGGCTTCCACTAAAAGCTAGATTCCCACTGGGCATGCTGGTGCACTCCTTTAATCCCAGCAGCTTGGGAGGCTGAGGCAGGAAGATCGCAAGTTCAAAAGCCAGCCTCAGCAACTGAGCAAGGCCCTAAGCAATTAGCAAGACCCCATCTCAAAATAGAATATAAAAAGGGCTAGGGATGTGATTCAGTGGTTAAGCAGCCATGGGTTCAATTTCTGGAACAACAAAAAAAAAAAAAGTAAGAAAAAAAATAGATTTCTTAATCATCTGATTTTGAAAGTCATTCCTTCTACTTTTTCAGAGGAAATTTGATTTATTAACTTATTCTATTTTAGACAACAGAGTTTAGAGATTAGAGAAAAACTATGGATCAGCTTTGAGGGATATTTGAAGAATATTAGGCTAAAGCTGTTAGTATATTCAGTACCTTCTAAATAGTTAAATAGACATTCATTGATGTGTCAATGAATGGATCCACACAATGCAAAGCGGGTAATTGAACTTAGAAGTCTCAGTTCCTTTCGTCAATGTTTCCTTCCCTTCACTATACAAGCCTCCCGCTCATTCTACTTTGATCACAGGAAGTCAGAGAAGTCATGAGATTCAAGGGAGGTGCGCAGAGCTTCACATCTTCCTCTTTTTTCTCCCACAAATATAGTTATGATAGACTTCCTCTGGGCATTCATGATGATGAATGACATCAACCCCAGTCACCACCAGAGGTCCAAAAGCCCCCAATACCATTGCCACCTGAATATGTACCTGCCTCAATCTCCCCTGGCTCTGTTATCCTTTAAACTCCCACTCTGAAATCCTATGCTATCATCAATAAACACCCCAGTATCCCAACCTTTTCTTCCTCTGAAAATCACCATTCATTTTATTTGCTTAAACACAAGAGCTTCCCAAATTTAAGTGTTCCCCTAATCACCTGAGTGATCAAGCACAGATTGAAGGCTCATCTCTGATTCAGCAAGTCAGTGGGAAAGACACAGAATTTTCATTCTCATCAAGTTTGCCATTGACATTGATGCTGCTGGTTTGGGGACCACACTTTGAGACCCAGTGGTCTTTGAGGACACAGTTCCCCACACACCTCTCAAATGGACGCTGTGCATCCATCTGTTCTGTAAGTACAATTACAGCTTAAGAAGGTTTGGGTGTTTGCTTTGCTCCTAACCACTGTTCCCTGTATCTTTTCCCTCTTTTTCCAAATATCCTGAAAAGCCATCAGATTATGCCACCTGCTGTGCTTTTATGGTGACTGTTTTCCAATTATTCCCTTTTTCCTCAGTGGAAAATTTTATCTTTTCTACTTTGTCTTTCAACGTTCCTGGAGCCTTCACACTCCCCATATAGAACTCAGGATCTCTCTATCACCTCACCTGCAACCCCTTCCTCTTTCCTCACACTGATAACATCGAAGACCTGAAAAGTCTCTTGTCTCTCTATTTCCCAGAAAAAACACTAATCCTGGTTAAACCTAAGTCTGCCAATTCTGAGCCTGAACCCAAGACCCCTTACGCTTCTGGGAATAGCAAACAAAACAAAATAAGCATAACTTTGCGGCAAGCTTCCTCTTTAAAGCTATGACACTGGAAACTCTAGATCAGCTTGGGGCCCAATGGTAATGCAGTTCTATAATATGGTGACAGGGATCTGGGTATGGGTGGAGCAGGGTCTCAAACTCTCAGGCAAGAGGCAGAACAAAGTCACTGTCACCAGTAGATTCTGGAATCAAACATGTCTGGACCCAAACCTCCTTCTGCCTTTCGTCGATTGGGTGGCTTGGGGCAAGAGACCTAGTTTTTTCAGGGCTTTGATTCCTAATCAAGAAAATTAGGAAAATAATGGTTTATGCTCAAAAACTTTTGTGAAGATTGCATAACATAAAGTGCATAAACTATTCACCATAGTGCCTGTCTGATAGTAAACAGGAAATATTGGCTCTTATTACGATGAATATTTACTTTGAACTTAGGAGCCATACCTTCATTTTACCAAGACAGCTATATTTTTGGAATTAGAAGGTAACATTGTCTTCCTATATCTCTTATTTTTACAATACCAATTCTTATAAATGGTGTATAAACAAGTCTCTGAGCATATTCACAGCATGCATCAAGCTGGCTACCCTGAAGGATTCAGCTCCTTGGGTGTTCTGTAACCTGAAGGAAGTTTTATAACTGGATATTTCAGCAGAGTACCTCCCTGAGCACATATTTGATTGCTTTTCCTGGTATAATTAAATAGCTTCCAAGTCCAGCCATTCCCTTTTCCCCACCTTCAAACAAACAGAGCAAATGAAAACATTCTGGAGGAAGCAGTAGCACACTAACAAGTGAGTCTTACTTGATGAGGTAGTAAATCCTGGTTTCCTTAACAACCATTAAGAGCACCATTCGTGAAAAGCAGTCAAATGATTAAAGAAAGAGCTGACCACAGATGCAAGGCTTTGCTTCTAGAAAGCAGTTCATCATAGATGCAATCAGGTCATGATCTAGGTCAGTTAATACATGACATAGGGAATGGGTAAGGAAAGGACCTTAGGGGCTCCTAAGGTAGAAAAATATTTTTTTAAAAAAAATGTATCAGGAAGAAAACAAAAGCAGAACATTGAAGGACAAACTGCAGGTAAAATGGAAAAGAGTTACCATTAGGAAATTCCCACTGGTAATGGCAAGAGAAAGGAGGTAATGATTAGTGGTAATGGCCCTGTGCTTACTAATGGATGTCCTCCCATCTGTCTCCAACGCCAGGGAACCATAAACATTTAATTATATGAAGTTTAATGTTTTGATAAAAAGCTCTTGCTTATTCCTTAGAACTCTCAGAGAGCAAACATTGTATTTGAGCAAAGGTTATTATAAAATTGATATCACTGTGAATACTTTTGTTCGGTAGTAGTTCCTGTCAGCAATAGACCGATTCAAAAACATTATTATTTGAACATTTTAGTGAGGTTTAGAACATAACCATATCATAACGTATAGACATGATGTAAAAAAAAAAAAAAAAAAACTCCTGCAAGGTACAAATATTTCCCTTAGTCATAAAACAAAAGTGAAAACAACACAGTCAGGAAGAAATAGATGAGCTAAAGAGTGGTAAGCCAATGAAAAGCTATATTTGGAATAATTTTTAAAGCTGCTGCTGAGTAAAAGAAATAGCATAGCAGAAAATGGAAAGGTTGAAAGTATATTCTTCCTAATAGCAAAATTTCACACACACACACACAGAGAGAGAGAGAGAGAGAGAGAGAGAGAGAATTTCTAACTGTATTATATTTTTAAATTTTATTTTGTTCCATAAGTACATTAAATTAAAATAAAACTGGCAAAGGGTTCTGGGTATCTTTTGAAGCATGTTCATCTATTACAGGATTATTGCAAGGATAAAAAGCTAAAACAAGTGAATGATTGGAACAATGCCTGGTGTAAACTAAGTGCTCAATCAATGTTATTAGTAAAATATAGGTCTCATCCCACCATCACTATAAACAACCTGTGTGTCCTAGCTTTTCAGATAAGCCAATTACCAGCTTTTAAAATATATCTAGATTTTTTTTTTTTACTTAGCAAAGGCACTTTTCAAAGTTATTTATTGTTAATTATTTCAAGACTTAAAGAACTATTGGCCTACAGGATAATAAATCACGTCACAGAGCTGGAGCAGGAGAAACAATAAATAAGCAGGTGAAACAGGAACGGCGTGTACTGTGGACAGATACAATCTACAGCATCATTTCTTAGTAATTTCAGTAATCTTTGGTGGGATCTGAAATCCATAGAAATACACCAACAGTTGCATTTCTTGCATTTTAATTAAAAGATAAAATCGTTTCTGTAAGTTGCACAAATCATAAGTGTGCCATTTGATGAAATTTTACAAGAGAAGACATGGAACCATGACATATATCAAAATGTAAATCTCACTAACACCCCAGCAATCCCCTCTGGCCCCTGTCCTTACAAAATTACTTCCTTTTATAATCAAGCATCACTTTAATTAGTAGCTCATATTTTAATTTTTCCTGTTTTTTTAAAAATCTTACACAAGTAGAAGCTTTTTGATTAGTCGACTTTCCTCCATGTCATATTTATATAATTTGTCTTTATTATAAACTTGTCATTCTTATTGTGGTATAAGATTTAATTCTACCAATATATCCAATTTTATTACCCATTACATTATTGATTGACACTGAGTCATTTTTATTGTTAAATATTATATTTCAAGTATGGGATACTGTTATTTTATATTTTTAAATATAATCTTAGTAACTGTACATTCCCCGTGTTCCCTTTTTCCTATTTCTTCTTCTATTCATTATTTGTTAGCTGTGCACTATTTTGTTGATTAGTTAACACCACTCAGTGTAGGACATACATCTGCAACTGGCAACGCTTTTGTTACTTCTGCATGACCCAAAGGGTTTGTGACAGTGGCTCTACACTCTCTCCTTTGGTCTTTTATCGTACTTTTGTTTTTATTATACACATAGTCTAGTCCTATATGGCATAATTGTTTTTTAAAGTCAATACGTATTTATATTATATCCATATAATTATACTTCTTGCCTCTTTATTGTCTCTCTCTCTCTCTCTCTCTCTCTCTCTCTCTCTCTCTCTCTCTCTCTCTGACTATGGCAGGGATGAGGCTTCATTGTTCACGACATCATAATGGCTCGCCTCTCTCCTGTCCTTCCAGGTTCCTCCATTTTTTTTTATTTTTAATAATTGTTCGTCTTCATTTTATACAATGATATCAGTTACGGCATTATGAATGAACCTGGGGGCCATATTGTTAAGTAAAATAAGCCAGGTACAGAAACACATAATGCCCCTGATTTTTTTTTTTCGTGTTTGTATTGGGCATTATAGTCATATAGTCATTATAGTCAACCTGGGGGTTCATTCTGACGTAATCATACATGCATGGAATATAACCTGCTCTGCTTCAGTCCTCGTGCTTCCCCTTTCCCTCCCCTCCTCTTTCCCCCTGTTCCTCTTCCTCTTACTAATGTTCCTTCTATTTATTTACAGTTTTAATCAGACCCGGAATCTAAAAATGTTCACTCTTTATTTCTTAATTTTAGAGCTTTCATATGGGATCATATTCTTTCTTTTCAAAGAAAACCCCTAACATTTAAATTTAATGTTGATCTGATGGTGACAAATTATCTCAATATTTGCTTTTAAAAATATATATCTGTATTTTACCTGCAGTTTGATAGCCTTCACTCACTTGGACTTTAGGATATGGAAGGGGGCCATCTGACTACCATATTTTTTTTTTCAAGAACTTCAAGTATCAATCTTATTGTTTTTCCTTTGGAGAAGATTTGTCCTTTTCCTTTAGGTGATTTAAAAAGTTTTTTCTGTCTTTGATTTTCAGCATTTCCTTTTACTATGCCCAGGCACGGTTTGTTATTATTTACCCTGCTTGGTGTTTGCTAACGTTTGAATGTTTGGATTAATATATTTCTTTGTTTTTGAGAAAATCATCGACCAGTGTTCCCTCCAGTATTGCTGACTAATCCTCTTTCATGTCATCCCAGGTATCAGGTTGTGTGTAATTTTGACTATTCCACCATATTTCAAGCATTTCTGTTATTTTCTCTACTTTTTGCTTCTGAGTTTTAGTTTGTATTTTACCTATTATCTCACTGAATCACCCTCTCTTCCATTTTACCCCCAAATCTATTGAGTTGTTGATTTAAATTTTGATTTTTTTTCCATTAATGGAATTTCCATTTCTAGCCTTTTGAATATTAATCACCACTATCTTGTATTTTCTATCTGGAAATTCTAAAATTTAGGTCACCCTGAATCTCTATTTCTATGTTTTTTCCCATACTCCTATTGTATGACATATTTCACGGTTTCAATTGGATGTCAATTATTATGTATGAACAATTATGGAGTATTTGAGTGACATTTGCTTCTACAAATAGTATTAACTTTTAATGGCAGTCCAGGTTTTAGCATTTATGAGAGGCTATTTCCAAAAGTACTCTACCTTCTGGTTTGAAGGTCCTGAGGAGTCACAGCTATAAGTTGGCCTAAACCCAGATGACTATTTCCATAGCACCAAATAACTGTTAACAGCTACTTTGCTATTTAGCTCCACATTTGCCTTCTCAGGCTGCACCACTGCACACCTTTTGCAAGTGTCTAAGGAGCATATCTTTGCAGACATCTGTGTCTGGTCTCTGGGATTGGGGCCCCTCAAGAAATTGCTTCCTTGATAACCCTCTAATCTAGTCCTTCCTTGATAACCCTCTAACTCAAGTCCCCAGTGGAACAAAGGCAGGGCCTGTCAGGCTCACCTCAATGTATTTTCTCTCTCAGCATCTTGGATGGACCCTCAAGTCCGTGCTTTATAGTTTGCCTCCTATAGCCATCAAATAACTTTGTTTTCAAATATTATCTAACTTTTATAATCACTGTCAGTGGGAGAATGCGATTGATATTAATAATTTCATTTTACTAGATGTTGATGCATGAATAAATTAATTGTTCTGTAACAGAATTTGGAGGTAATGCCTGTGCTATGTGTGACAACTGAGACATAAGAGGCTTGGATCCTGAGTATTCAAGACAGTCATTAGTATAAATAATGATTTTACTCAAAGAAGACATAGTGCCCAAGGAAGATTATACACGGTAAGAAAACTGTGAAGTGTGGTGTTTGAAACCCTGAGAAATTTCAGCATTTCAGTAGCAACTGCCGTGAATATGGCCAATAACTGCTTGGTTCAGTCTTCCAATAACCTTTAATTGTGCCAGCAACAATTCAGCTCTTCAAAAGAGTCCCAAGATAACAGTGAGTATGCATGAATGAATCCTTGATCATTTTAAACCAGTGTCATAAGAGAAGAATGCATATGATAGACAAAATGCCAAAAAACAGGAAAAATGATTTTTCCATATAGTATTCTAGGAAAATTTGTTTGTTGTTTAGAAGGGTTAAAACAATTGGAACTATTTGGACAGATGATATCATATATCATGATAAATTTCAAATGACAACCATGACCTCTAAACTTAAACTTTTAAATATTTTTAAAACTCTAATAAACAAGTGTCTATCAAATTACTTCATCAGGAATGGCTTTCTACCCTGAAAAGGAAAAGAACAATCATCTAAGATGATAAAAAGGTGGGGGGGATTATGTCCCATATATAGGACAAAAACAATTTTTTATAATATGTGAAGAGGATTGATATTGATACTGAGAACATTCAGTGGATAATAAGATAAAGGATATGAGGTATCCATTCACTGGAGAGAGGCATATTTGCTTTAAGAGGAATTAAAAATGAATTTTAAAATATTTATACAGGTAAATACTCAAATAAATGTTATTTAATTAATAATAACCTATTCTAATTCTCTCAAGTTATCCAAAATTCAAAAAAAAGGGAGAGATAGGTAATAAACAGCCACCATTGGTGAGGGTATAATGAGCTGAAATAGGCACACTTATAGAAAAGCTTTATAGCTATATCCTAAGAACAAAATATACAGAAAAATTTTCAGTGAAAGTGAGTATATTTAGAAAAATTCTGCCAATAATGATTAAGTAAAGTTTGTAAACTAAATAGGTGAAATGTTATCTTACCATTTTAAAGGTGGTTATTTAGACTCTGTTATGTAATAATGTTCATGTTATACTATTAAAATAAGAGTATAAAGCTTTATGGCATATCAATCATATGCAGGATGTAGAGAAAAAAATCACTAGAGACACAAATTGTCAGGACCTCTTTTCTTTGCATGACATAGTGGTATATTTAATCTCTATCATATTTTTGGTTCTTTTTATATTTTCCATATTTTATATAAGAAATATGAACTGTTTTATAAGTATTTTTCACATTTCATATGTCCTTTATCCAGAAAAATGCATTTAAATGCTTACACAGATCTGTGTAAGGACTGTGGTTGGAGCTCTGGGGGGACATGGTCAGTTATAGGTTCTTTTTCTTTCCTCTTTTCCTTTAGATTATCAATATATAAAAGTCAGATATAAGTATATGTATTTTAAATGTACAATGTGATGTTTTGGTTCTGTATATATTGTGAAATGACTATCCCCACTTAAGCTATCTTTGTGTGTGTGTGTGGGGGGTGTGGGGTTGTGTGGATGTGGGCACAAGTGCAGGTGAGAAATTATGATCTTTTAAAATATTGAAATGAAAGAATTTTTGATTTTTGCTTTAGAGCAGAAGCTATATTTTCCAACAAAAATTAAGAGACGAAAGTCACTTACTCACTTATTTGTGAATCTGTAACTTCTGACCTAACTGAAAACTTGTGTATTCTCCTACCAGCTTCTGTTGTCAGTCAGCTGTGATACATTTTGATAGACATACACAAAGACAACCACACTGGCAAGTGGCTAAAAAGAGGAGAATAATTTTAATAACCTTTAAGATAATTGTGATAATCCTCAAGATCAAACTAACAGTGGACATGTGGTAACCTCTTAAAGATTTTTTGCAATGTAGAGTCCGAAGCCTTGACAGTGGAAGTTGTATGTCACAGGATAGAAAAATCTTTTAGTCAACCCTGTACTTGGAATGCATCCTTCATTCTTGCATAATTTAATATTATCATGCATTAGTCATTAGGAAATATTGGTTCTCTGACCTATGCAGATCTTACAGTATTAACATACCTGACTCCATAATATAAAATCACTTTTTTTTGAGATAGTCACAAAAATCACAAAGGGCTTAACTATCTTGATGCTAAAGGTTCATAGTGGCTATGAGATTTCCAAAATTCCAATTATCTTGTGAATGCTCAAAGTTTATCACTGACAACAAATACTGACAGCTGAGTGGCTTGATTCAAAAGGTTCAGTCTGTTCATTTATAAGAACATTTCATCAAATATATATCTGAATAACCACAGTTCTGTCAGTTTTTTCTTTCAAGTAAAAAAGCATTCTCACAGGAAAAAATGGGGTTCATTCAGCTTGCCACTCAAACAATTTCATAAGCACAAAACAACCACTGTATTTCCTCAGGGGGCAGATGTGTCTTATAAATGTGCCCCATTCCGTTACACAAAATAACCAAAAATATGCAAACCAGGTAATGATAATTTAATACCATTAATGAGTTCCATTGATTCCTCAAGGAGATTCTTAAATGAAACTGGCATTTTTTAAGCTGTGTGTGCATGTGTAATACTCAAATTACAATTGGTACCTCTTTTCCTTCTGTGCCAAATCCCCTGATATCAACTCCCTTGTGAACTCACCATTAGCCGGTTGCTGAAATGAAGGAGGGAGATAACCATGTCTTAGAACCTGGCTCTTCAAATTAATCAAATAGTTAAAAGGTGTTGTAGCAGATGATATACTCTTGAATGAAAGGGAAGATGGCAGGGCTAGGGCTGGAGAACAATTTAGTACCTCTTCTTTATTTGGGGCTAAGACGTCAGCAATTATACCCACATGGCTATTTCATCCTGGATACCGATATCAGCACAGTATGCAAGGCAAGCAGTATCCTAGTAATTTTAGGAGAATATCTTTATCTTTTGGACTTCCTGAAAGGGTCTTGGGATATCCAGGAGTCTTCAAACCAAACTTTGAGAATGCTATAGTAACTCATTTAGCTCCCAGAAGAGCCGAATAATAATAGTATCCCATTTAATCAGCGAGGAAATAAAAAACATAGGGAGGTGAGTAACAAGCACAAAGTTGTGCAACTAATAACTAACAAAATGGTGATTTCACACCAGACAGTCTGGGAGTGTGGTCTGGGTTATTAACTACTGTACTATATTATACTCAGAGCAGAACTAACGTTTTGGGAACTGAGTTGTGTTGAGGAACTTGGAGTTTCAAGTATAGCTCATGGTTGTAGGTCTTCATGTCACAGTAGACGATATCAGGGGACTTGGCACAGAAGAAAAATATAAGCCAGTTGCTGAAATGATGTAGGGCGATGAATATGTATCTTGGAATCTGGCTCTTCACAATAATCAAGTAGTTAAAAGGAAAAAAAAAAGATGTGGTAGAAGATGATGGGCAGTGGAGAAATTACTTTGAAGTGGGATCACAACCTGGGTAGGACTCTACTCTCCCAAAGAAGTTAGTGGAGAAATTGGGGTTAGGGGTGTAGCTCAGAGGTACAGCCTAGCATGTATGAACCTTTGGGTTTAAATCCCCAGCCCAACAAAAGAGAGAGAGAGAGTGACGGAGAAAACACTGGAGAGGGGTGTTGTGCTGGATTCCCTTTTAGGGAATGAATGTTGAGGTGTTCCAGTTACCATTGATAGTGCAGAAGTAGAGCTACTAGTGAAAAAGATCCTGGACAAAGGAGGATTAGCACATATTCAAAGAGGATGTAAATTATAGTAACAGAATGTTACAAAAATGACATACATGTATGTATGTATGTGTCTGTATGTGTATATATATATATATATATATATATATATATATATATATATGTATATATATATGTATATATATATATATGTATATATATATGTATATATATATATATATACATTTGTTTCCCTACAGTGATTGGAGTTAAACTTCCTGACACATTTCTTCTTGGTTGACTAACACTGTACATTTTCTACCCGTTGATAATTCCTAGATTTTAGTCAAAAAAGAAAATATTTAGTTTAGGGGAAGAGAATTTATAAGAGTTTTTAGCATCTTGAAACATGTCCTTACTTGGAACAAACAGCTGATAAGTCAACTCCCTTAATTATATATATAATAACTCATAATTATATGCCGTGCTAATCCTGGGTAAACGCAGAGTCAGTTTCTGCTTATGGAGGGTATACTACCCAGAGGCAATGCCCCTTTTTTTCTTTTTCCTTTCTTCACAAAGAAAAGGGACTTAAAAACAAGGCTGAAGTGTTCACATCTTGTTCCAGCATTTACTTAATTTTTATAAGTCATGTCTAAACTCTGATAAAGTTATCAATTTGCCATTTAATGATGTGGTCGCTTTAGTCATAACTGTAATGAAGAAAACTTCAACTTGAGCTTGTGTTATACAGTTTCCAAAGCTTTTTTTTTTTTCCCCCTCTTGCTCTAACATTTCCAATAATTGGATTTTGTACACTTTCAGCACTGGTTCTTTATAAGAGGACTGCCTTTACTATTATAGGGACACTCTTTCCCAGTGGAAATTATATAATGCAAACAGATATTAAAGAAGATCATCATATAATTTCCGTCTAAAACTTTTGACGGTTTCCCATTTATTGTACAGTTGCCTTAATTTCCCTTGAGGGCACATCTGATGTTTCTATGCCATGAGCCACACTAATGTTCTCAGTTTAGTTTCTTCCCTGCTCTGAGAATGCTCTTCACGTCTTCCCACACACAACTCTCTTCAGGTTTGACCCTGGATAACTTTATTGACTTTCCTTCTCTGTCTTCTCCAATTCTCACCTTCTCCTTCTCTGACTGATTTCACTCAGGACTTTTCATTTATGCCTCAACAATTGACTGCACTCTACTCTCTTGTGTGTTTTATTTTACACCTTTTACAATCTGTCTTTGAAGCTAGGCTGTTGGTGGTCCCTATTGGAGCAAGTGCCCAGCACTTGTGCCGGAAAGAAAGGAGAGGAGAGGAGAGGAGGGCAGGGGAACATTGCAGAGATGTAGCGGATGAGTGATGGGCATATGGCCAAACCATCAATGATTTTCCAATTCTTTGCTTGAGGCTTTCCTGAGTCAAAATATTTTTCCTTCTCTTTCCCTCCATGGGGCACCACAGAAGCATAAGCACTTTTGAAACAAGGTCTGTGACTTGTCAGCAAGATATTTTTAATATAAAAGGGATTGTGACCTTTAGGGTGTACATCTTATTGGCTTTTGGTTATTATGATTTTTAATTATAGTAAACTAGATGCTCCTTACAGATACCTATGGCCTGGGAAGGAAAAATATGTACTTTTCGTTATGAAGATATCAGGTTAAATATGAAAATGCACGAGCTTTCGAGAGAGACAACCTCAGGTTGAAATTTCTGATCCCCTTCTTATGATTGGTGAGTCCATAGGGGAGTCCTTTGAACCACTGATTCTATTACTTCTATTATTTTGCCTCAGTTTTGAGGACATTGCTCATCACCTAGGATAGTACCAAAGACAATAGCATTTGATTTGCTAAAGGCATTTTGGGCAGAAGCAAGCACATTTTAATTTTCTTACATATTTTGTCTATTGGGGAGAAAACAGAAATCTAAGGGACTCTCACAGGTTTCTGTGAGTGAGAGCTTAGCAAATGGTCAAGAAGATGGACAAATGGTTTGGAATCCCACAGACAGAGAAGATGTTATGTAACCCAAAAGTTGGCTCTTCCCTTACCAGAGTCCTTTCTTTTTAGAAAAAAAAAATTACAAATACAATTGTGGGGAGTCTCCACATGGGCCCGGATACCCAAATAACCATAATACTTGCAAGGAGATTGTTAATGCCCTCCTCATTGTCAGTTTCTTAAATATTTGTAAATCACCATTAAAAACCAAGTTCCATTCATTCAGAATCTACAAATAGGGATTTTAAAAATGTTTTATTATCATAGAGTGGTGATCTTTTTTCCACCTCTGGAAGCATTTTTCTCCACTTACAATGGCATGCTCATTAGTGTGATTATTTTATACCTCAACTACACTGTAAACTCAATGAAAGCAGAACTATTTCAGTACTTGTTAAACATTTTATTGTTAGTGTTTTGCCAGATAATCTGAAACATAATAATAGGGATTCAATGTGTAATTGTTTGTAAATGAATAAGTGAATAGATGAAGAAATTAACTTGAATTTAGGGGATAACATGATGTCTTCTTCGGACCCCTGGAAAATGCATGAAGTTTAGAGATCTGTACATATTTATCAAATTCCTATTACCTGCCTAGAACAAAGTCTTTGCTTTTTAAAGTTGGCCACAATAATTTTTTTTCCAGGATGGAAATTTTAATAATTAGCTTTCCTTCATCCATCTGTTAAACATATCTGTATAAAATAGCACATGCATTTCAACTTTTAAAATCCTCCTTAAAGTTCCACTTTAGTACATGTTAGCTAGTGATCACTGCTCGCAAGTTTCACTTTATGGATGCCTAAAGTCATGGGTACAATGAGTTGAGAGATAGCATCTGTCACAGAGATTTACTATCATTTAATGTAAAGGGAAGATACTAAGTGATAATATACCACATTATAGTTTCAATGAATTAAATTAGTTTAAATCTCTAATGTGATAGGAATGATGAAAAAGCAAGTAGAATGAAAAAAGGGAGATGGAAAGAGCAGTAAATTAGCAGAAGCAAGATATCAAAAAACTTACTTGGGGCCAAAAATATGGATGGGAGTTAAGACATTATTTTCAATGGTCTAGAGCCAAATGGTCATAAAAAAAATACAGCCTCCTGGGTTGGGAAATTTATGGTAGAGTCATAAAATCTAGTGATCATAAAGTTGTTAGAGGAGAAAAAAATCCTAAACACCGTTTACTTTGATTAGACTCAGAATTGAAGTCAACTACATCTCAGAGGGGAAGAAGAATGCTGTGGTCCAAGAATGTCTCTGTATTACTCACAACTGTACCAGCCTTTCTGGGAAAGACGGCTCGTGGGGGTGTCATTTTTATCACTGCTTCCTTAAAATGATAGTAACTGAGAGCTGAGACGTATGGTGTGTGAATTTCTGACTGGGCTTCTTGTTTCGGTTCTATTACCTCCTTGGACTGGATCACCTTCATTTCTGGCTGGATTTACTACACTACCTCTCAACATACCTGCTTCTAGTCTCTGAGTCTCTTTTAACCCAAGAATCGGAGGGATCCTTGTAAGCCATAATTCAAATCATGTCTTTCCTCTGCTGAACACGGATTGTTTCTTCTATCACTTGGGTAAACTCGGAGTCCTTTCCACAGCTCATGAGGACTTCATGAGCTACATGACTGTCCATTCACTCTTTGATCCATCCCTTCCTACTAGTCTCTTTCCTCCATGGCTCCAGACACCTTGGTCTCCACCATGTACCTAAAGTATCTGGGGCACATCTTCCACTAAGACCCATACACTGTCTGTCTGTCTCCTCACTGCAATACATTGCTCACATTCTGGCCACCTTGAGCCAGTTTTGTCAGGTATTACCTTTTCAAATAGGTCCAGTACTATTAAATATTGAATTATCCTCTTTACTCTCTTCCTATTACCCTACTTATCACATTACTTTCCCCCTCTGATATGCTAAATTATTTACTTATTTGTCTTTTAATTGTCATTGAGCCCTCACTAAAAAGAGGGAACAGGGAATATCTTTGTTCACTGATGTATTCCAAGTGCTTAAAACAGAGACTAATACAGAGCAGGCTGCATAAATATTTAGTGGGTGTTTGAGTTACCTCATTGAATCCCCACATGAGCTCTGTAGAAGTTTCTAGTATTATTTTATTGTTTATGGTTAAGAAACTATAATTAGATCTCTTGACTTTTCCTTAGTTTTAAAATTAACGTTGTATATAATTCACATACACGACAACAAATTATTTATATAATGTCGCTCTTATGAGAACTGCATTATAGCTCAAGGAAACTTTTGAAACATGAGGTAGTTTGATTTTTTTTAATTTATCACTTTTGCCTAAGTGAATTTAAAATCCCTGAAGTGAACAGGCGGCATTTTCATTGAAATTTTTGCTTTGAGACTCATAATACTATGATACAACGTTCCTTTTCAAAACATCATCATCAATCTCCCATTTCTGTTTACATCTGAGAATTCCAATTCATCACTTCTACTAAGGACTGCAGTCATTCGCTCCTAATTGGGCATCGTGGGCACTCTATCTCAATTGCAGAGCAAAGCTGCCTGAAGCTCCTCATTACAGAAGCAGAAGCCTGGCCGTAAACATCTTCGGCAGCCTCCCTTTCTGCCAGGAAAAGAGTTTTGCTCCTCTGTCTGGCTAATGGTGTTCTGGGCTCCTAATTGTCTCGCATCAAAATTCCCAAAGTACTTTAGTGTCCTTGCCAGAATAACAGCAGCCACCAGGTCAAGTGTGAAGCTCCGGCACATACTTAGATTGAGGAAAACTAACCTGCTCAATACCAGCCCCAGGAGCAGAGGAGGAAGCAGCCAGCAGGTTCCACCACTCTCCAGGGGACAATTAACGCTACCTGAGCAGGGGACCTGGTGTGACCCATTTTTCCTTCTTTTCTCCTTCCCTTTCTCTCCCCCTCTTCCCTTGTCTCCTCTTTTCATTGTACTTGAAGTGTTTGTGGCTCCACAGAAGGACAAAAGAGGTTAAGGAATTCTCCTAAGTTGCTTCCACAAATGAGGTTCTTCCTATAGGTATAAGTATTGTTTAACTATATTTCACAAATCAAGAGACTTTTCAGGAGAGATCCAACTTCCCCATAACCCAAATGGAGAAACTATTAGAATATCTATATGCCACCAGTGTGCATTTGGAGATGTTATCATCCAGATAATTATTTTTCATATATTAATCATAGTGGTAAGGAGACCAAGTTCTTAACCTGGGCCCACATCAATCCTACTTTGGTTTTGTTCTTTCAATTTAAGTACACTAATATTTCTCTAATAATCTAGATTATTGATTAAAATATATCAGTGACCCAACAAATATTACCTGTTAGTCGTATTGCTAGCCTTATTATGGTTATCACTATTGGACACTAACTCTGTGCTAGGAGTATATTAAACATTATTGAACTCTTTAATCACCTTGATGATACAGGTGTTACTTGTGTTCAATTTTACTGTTCAGAGGTTTGGGGCTTCAATTGTGATAAAGCATGCCCATGGTCACTCTCCAAGGAGGATCATGGTCATATTGCTGTAGAGTCATGTGTATATAAGCCACCAGCCAGGTTTGGTCCATGGGTATATTTTGTTTGATTCACAAATAAAAATAGGAGTGTTTGAACAGTGAGGGTCAGGGTATGCACTACTCAGCTAGATGCCACCACAGTCACTTCCTATCAAGTACCCTCCTGTCTTTATATGTTTTTGTTTAGTTATTCTACCTCTATTTTCAACAAGTATGCATTGATGGCTTCCTATATATCGTAAGGATGGTGGTTATAGCTTTTCCTTTTTTCATATTTTTATTGGTGCACTATAATTTATATAGTAATGAGATCCCTTGTTACATATTCGTACATGCACACAATAGAAATATAATTTCTTCAACTTTGAGCACAATAGAAAAAAGTGTTTCTTGCCAAGGAGTCCATAACCCTGCTGAGGAGTAATTGCCATTTCACAGAGGGGATATATGATGGCGAGGATTTTGCAAATAAAGACACCACTAAATATGTTACCTTTTCAATATAAAATAAAACCTTATGTGTCATTCAGAATGTCTCAACAGATCTTAAGCTGAAAGTGCAGTTGGCTGCCTGAGGTCCATAATTTGGAAAGCATCAGAAACTATTTTTATCCTTAATTAGATTTTGTGCTCATACAACACCGAAAACCACCACTTGGAAAACTCATTTCATCTGGCTAATGCAAAGCCTGTGGTATTGTAATGCTAAAACATACAATTGTGAAGAATGTTAAAGTTGATGTAGTAATCATCTTATATATGCATATTTTATAGGTATGGATAGGTATGGACAGAGATAGATGGTGGATCTAGGGAGGTAATCATTACACAGTAATTTCTAATCTTCATTATAATAAATTATTCATATTAGCAGTACAAATTCGTTATGGTAGCAGAATGAAGTGAGTAGATCCCAGGCCAAATCAGGGAAAGTACAGCAGCTGGGAACACTTGATAGAATTATTATTTTAGGTTCCATGCTTAGAAAACGTGGGAACTCCAGCAGGTGTGTTTTGTGTTGTTTCTTTTCTCCCTTTTTACCCCCCTGGCATGTTACACCAATGACACTGGCAGTTGCTAAAGCTGTAGTGTTTAGGGGATTGAATCCAAATTAACATCACCCATTTTATTAGCCACGGCTCTCCCGAGAAACAGAACCATTAGAAGATGCAAATATAGATATAGATGATATAGATACAGAGGATCTAGGTAGATAGAGTATAGAAATTTAAGAGATTTATTATTGGCATTGGCTCTGATGGTTATTGAGCATGAGAAAGCCCAGAATCTACAACTTGCAAGCTGGAGAACCAGGGAAGCCAGTGATGTCATTCATTCTGAGAACTGAGATCTGAGAATTGAGAACTGATGGTACAATACCAGGTCTGAATCCAAGGCTGATCCAAGATCAAAGGCCTGAGAACCAGGACCCACCATGTCTGGGGGCAAGAGAAGGTGGCTCAAGCAGAAAGAAAGAATTTTACCACCATCTCTTTATTCTATTTAGACTCTGAAAGGATTGGATGAGGCCCCCTCACCTTGAAGAAGGCCATTTTTATGGAGCAGTTCACCAATTCTAATGCCAGTCTTTTCCAGAAATACCCTCCCAGACATATCTAAAAATACTGCTTCACCACCTATATGGGAAGCCTTTAGCCCAGTCTAGTGGATGCAAAAATTAACCATCACACTCATAGTGATTATCGAAGGGATTCTGTCGATTTTCCTTGTCGAGGTCACATTTTTTTTTGTGTTGGGAAATCCACAAGGGGAGAGTGGATGGATAACAGGAATGGGCTAGATAACGTCCTTTGGCACCTCCAGTTCCACTCTTTCCGTTGCACACTGGGTTTGTGCCCTGGGAGGATGACTTTGGTAACCTTCCCAAGTCTCCTTTGCTCTCTGACTTCCAGCTGGGTTCAGCCCATGGGGGCATTAGCTGGTAGTCAGAGGGTGAGAAGAAAGTGAGCTCAGCTGTTCCTTCCCTGGTGTCTCCCTACTAAACCATAGCTTGGCAGTTACTAGTTTTCTGTTCCAAAGGCTTTAGCTCCTGTCAGTTAATACTATCCTCTCCGATCATCAGTCCTCTCTAATTTTCCATAAACACCCCTTTGACCTCCACTGGTAGCAGGTTTTGCTGTGGTTAGCACTGTGTTTCACCTCCCTGTGAGTTTCTTTTAACCCTTCCACGTATTTTTTGAAATCTTTCTTATCAAATTCCCTACTTGTTTCTGCCTTGACCTTGGTCTCTATTACTAGTAGATGATATTAGCTGTCTCTGATCACTGTCTAGGCCTGTTAACAGCCAATATTCAATGAGCAAGTGCACTATGCTCTTTGACATTGTGTCCCTGAACTTGACAATCTATGTGTTTTCTCATTTCACACCCACACAGTTGATGAAAACAGTTTGATCCTTCTCCTCATCTTGCAATTAACCAATCAGAGGCGAATTAAAGAATCTGCCCAATGTTAACCAGGGTTAGGAGCAAAGAGTGGAAACCGAGATGTTCTATGCCAAATCCATAAAATGATGGCTTGTAGAAGACTTCATGGTGGGAGAGGGAATAATTCATTACAAAGCAGAAAAAAATTCCAGAAACAAAGCCAACAAATGGCGATCTGAAAGAACTAGTAACAAACAGGAGACTAAACTTACAAGACAAAGGACAAGCGGCTCCAGCCCCCTTACGCAGGAGAATGCATTAATGCATTAGCTCAGATGCTAAAAGGTGCTCAAGTGCCAAACACTTTTGGAAAGAAAGCATCAGCATCTCAGAGTTGAAACATTAGTGCTTACAAAGTGTCCAATTTCCAAAAGGAAGACTCCAAATTAATCCCAGGATTAAAATCTTCCCTGTCTTTAACAATGTCCTCTGAAATTTCTTCTCACAAATGTTTTCTTCCCTCTGCCTGATGAGACTAAGGAAAAATGTGAAGGGTACAGGAACCAGATTTATTTCAAATTTAAGTTATCATTTATCTCTTGTATTTTTTGTCACATACCATGAGGGAAAATTCATTTTCCCATAAAATGGAAATATTCTGATAAAGTATCAGGGCCTTAGAAGTAAGATAAAAATAAAATCAGACTCTCCCAGGAAATGAAACTCTCTACTTAACCAGTATTTTAAAGAAATAATTCTGCTTCTTTTCTACTGAAATATTTAACTTTTTTGCCAATGATCTTACTTAATAATTTCAGTAAAATGATAATCATTAAATTTGTTTTTTAAATCTGTTTTTGGTTTTTGAAAAGTATTTAGTACTTTAGAAAAATTATGTTTTGAATTTCAATTTTGTAGACAAAGCAAAGCATTTGACTACTATAAAAGGCAGAAACCAGTTCTAAAACTGCCTGCTGAATACCACTAGAGATGTTGTGGTTTGTTCTGTGTGTATGTTAAATGATTATTTAAATCCTGCATTTCATCTTTGAAAATTTACATTATAATTTTTTATTAGTTAATAAATACAAAGATAATAAATCATAAGCTTATTCTATATTTTTGTACTCATTTTAATCTCTGTGTTACTATTTATGAAATATGAATGTAAAATCTATTGCTTTTCTCCCTTATAAAGGCTTCCTAATTAGTTAGCATTTTATTAATATTTTCTCTTCAGTTTCTGATACAGTTCTTTCTCTCACCATGGTTTATTAACCTCTGATGGAAAAAAATAAGTAAAAGGATTTTTACCAGGTAACTCAGTTGTGGGTATAGTGTTGGACTTCAACAAAGGATATATAGTAGAAATATCATGAAGGAAATGTTCTTTCTGGAATTTGCTGCTATTCCTGAGTTAGCTTCTCTCTCTCTTTCTCTCATTTCACTCATTCTTGTACCTTGTTATAATTTCAGTTTTCAACCCTAATTCTAGCTTCCAGTCCCAAGCCTAAACTCTATGCAGAGAGAAAAAGACTGACCCAGCTTGGATCAAGAGGTTGCACATGGTCACTGCAAGGTCACACAGGACGCAGCATCAACTCAAGTGTTGCTTCCCAAGATAAAAGAACTTTAGTAGAGAAGGAGGGACTTCAGAGTGACCTCTGAAGTCATGCAAATCTTTATGCCCTCCTGATCATTAATGGTTGCTGAACTCAATCAATAACTGTTTGTTTTGTCTCCTGCTTTAAATATATATTTAGTGCCTGTCAGTTAAAATTGGTTTTGAAAATACTTGGGCTATAAAACTATTAAAGGCAAAGGTCAGATGAGATCATCTGAGATTAGAAGCCTGAAAAATTTGAGGACAGTATCTAAATTGAGAGAGTGGGAAAGGTGAACATAATTTTATCATTTTCAATTTTGGGTTTATTCTCCCTCTCCCTCCTCACTGGGTCCTGAATATTAATATTACATTCTATTATCAAATACTATATTTTGCAAAACTATTAAAAAAGTGGAAGTGAAGAAAAAATAGCTATTCATACCCCTCCACCAGAACAAGCAGTATGTCCCTCATATCATTCCCTCAGTGGCAAAATTTTTAATCTATAAGGTTCTTGCCTGTGTCTGAGCAGCCCTACCTGAGCTAATCTCATCCAGACTAATCCCTAACCTGGGATTATTTTCTCTTTAGTGTTTCTATTCCTTCAATGTGGCTACACGATCAGTCTCTTCCATTCTCAACTCTTAAATTGTCTGTGCCGAGTTTTGTCTTCTCTTTGCAAGGTCATCTGTTTTCCTATTTCTTTCAGTAGGATTACATACAACATCTGGGTTTCAACCTTCTGTATGGTGTCCCTATTGAGAAAATTTAGTTCTCCAGGAGGAAGCAGGGTATATACATTCTGGCTTGTATATTTCATTCTGATCTAATCCCTAAACAGTTCTGGTGCTACTTTTATATTTTTTATTTATTTTTCTGGGATTTATGCTGATTTTTTTTTCCAATTTTATTTTCTGCTACAGGAAGCAGACCCTATGCATGTTGTCTCTGTTTTCACATCTGTACAATTTAAACATAAACTTCAGGATCTCTCCCCACCTTCTCCCTGTATGATTCTGTTTTCTATCACTATAACAAAATATATGAGAAAATGAACCTGTGAAGATAAAATGTTTATTTTGGCTCATAGTTTTGGAGTTTCCAATCCAAGGCTGGGCAGGCCCATGGCTCTGGACCTCTGGATGGCAAAGGTAGGGAGCATGGGTGGAGCAAACCACTTTAACCACAAACCACCCAGCAAAGCAACAGCTGAATGGGCTGTAGTCACAAAATCCCCTGTAAGGGAAAGTCCAAAGTGACCTAAGGACTTTCCACAAAGCCTTACCTCCTAAAAGGTCCACCATTTCCCTAATGCACTACCCAGAGATCAATTCTTTAACACATGGCCCTTCGAAGACCTTCAACATCCAAACTACTCCACTCCCCTAAAAATCCATTCATGTAAAAGGCAGAGAGGTGGCATTATTGAAAGACAGTGTTGCTTGGTTAATGAAGAAGATGACTTAGGTAGCACTTTGCCTTTTGAATGCTTTGGATTTTCATCACATTAATTTTCTCTCCTGTGTGCCATTCAGGAGTTCTTCTCTTCCTTCGCCCTCACCCCAGGCCATGTTCAGGTTATCTATTGCCTTCCTTCTAGCAGATATTCATATCTCCATCTCTTCCTCCTTTTTAGTTCAGGGCAATTTAATTAGGTTTATCGTAAAACATACTTTCCCAGAAAGCAACCCTTCAGTTACCGTTACTCAGAAAGAAATGGTAAATAATAATTTTTTAAAAGTATATTGTTTATGACTGTCAGAAAATCTATTTCAATAGCTGATTCATATAAATCACATTGGCACATTGATTTATTATACTATTACTTCATATTTAAAATTATTTCTTTTTATTTACTACAGTGATCTACACTGAATTAAAGTTGTTCAAATAAAGCTTTCTTTATTTTTTTTAATCTTAATCATTAAATGTGCATGTGCTAAATCAAAGCTCTGATACCTTTAGAGAAAAAATTCTGAAAATATTTCATTTACTTATGGTTTCAGGAAGAATGTATAACAATCTATTTTACCACATGCGATTATATAGGATTGCTGTGATTCTTCAAAAAAAGGTGCTAAGTAATAAATTAAGATATTTTATTTTAATTTGCACATCTATTTTTAACAAGTCCTATTGGATAGTTGGTTAGTAATGATATTTCTGAGTTTGTGAATTTTAAAATTGTGTATTTATGTTTTGAATAAATCATGAGGGATTGGGTCATGCTGGGATAAGTGCTAACCATAGAAAAATCAGTGGTTTTTACACAGAAACATTTATTCCTCAATTATGTAAAGCCATTTGGGATCCAGCTGCTCTCTTGGGTATTTTCTTCCAAGCAGGTGCATACAAGAGGCAGTTGCCAGCTTGTAGCTCTGTCAACGGTAATGCATGACTTCCAGGGTTACCAGTTTAGGGGAGGGGATCGAGAACCTGGGCTTTCCTGAGCAGCAGTGGTCCCTCCAATACACAGATTCTTCACTGTTTACGGGCTGAAAACCTAAGATGAACAAGCTCTTTGTACAAAACATTAGCTCTCGACTTCCCATTGCTATGGGATTTTCTTTTAAAATTTAAGTTTGCTGTTTCCTTTCAATTTATACTCTATTCTGAATTTGCAAAGACAGTTTTCTGTCACAAGTACTGGGAATGCTTAGGAGGAATCAAGACGTGTCATGATATCATTTGTAAGAAAAGATAAAAGGAGAAAAAGCATGTCAATCTTCCGGTGATTGTTCCTTTAAGGAACTCTCTTCAGTTGAGTCCTAAAGCAGGTGAGGGATCTAATTAAGGACTGTTAACTTAGGGATTCTGCAGTGAAGGGGCAAAGTGAATAATGAGAATACTCTCAGATCAAGCTGTTCACTTGGAAATGGGCTATAGGCATCCAACTTATTCTGCTGGTTCTAGATCTTACCTTGCTTTCATTGTGGTTAAAATTTCCCCAGATCATTTGATTCTGTCTTCCCAAAAAGGAGCACCCACACAAGTGAATTAGAATATAAGCTAAATTCAGCTTTGCTCAAGTGGGCCTCCACCCCGTCAGTGTCTTTGCTCCCCATCCTCCATCCCACCCACACCCCCAGGAAGAGAGGAAGGCAGTGTGGATATATTCATGGTTAAAATTAAAATGAGCCTTGAAATCTTCGTAGACCTCCTTAATATCTTCACCAACTACTAATATGAGGGTTACATTTAAACACAAATATTTATTAAAACTCTTTAAAAGCCATGGCTCCTTGATCTTCCCAAGTAAGGCTAGAAATTTGTTGCAACCCTGGTATTCCTACATTCTACAGATAAGACTCACTGACACTTCCTCACACTGTTCCTCCCTTCCTTCTTTCATAGATTTTTGAAAAGAACACCTCATTCAAACTAACACCATCTTCCTCTAACATCATTATGAAGGTCAAAATTGCATGCCACTTTTTAATGAAAACTATAATTTTAATCCTATGCAGTTATTCCAGGTTACTTTATTGCACATTTTTGACTTAAATTTTAATATATATATTTGAATTTTGAGTGAAGCCTTTGTTTCTGATATTGCCCTGTACTTTTTGTAATCTTTTCCTTCATTTCCATTGCTTGTGCAGTTTGAATTGCACCTGAGTTAGAGTAAGCAGGTAGGAAGTCTCTGCCCTGCTTTCAAAGGCAGTTCATTACTGACTCAGTTTTGCTAAGGAGTGATTGTGAAATAGGAAAAAAGGAATAAAAATCTCAACAAAGTAATGACTCATACCGGTTAGTACAAACTTACCCAACAAAGCAAGCTGATTACAATCACGGTGGTTAGCTACTAGTAGGTGGTGTAGTTAGGAAGATGGTAGCTTCTGAATAAAATATAATTTACTAAGTAGGTGAGCATCATAGAATCTATTCTCCTGAAACATATTACATATATTCACAATAGTAAAGGAAAATGTATGGTCCTATTATAACTGATGAAAATCAAAGCTCAATTTCAAAGGCAAACAGGAGTAAGAGGAAAGAACCTCAGATCTGTTCATGTAGTTGGCAGAAATGGGAAATTTTCCCTGTAAAGTGAATGATGGGTAACTATGAGTAAGTATGTGATTTTCTATAAATTGCTCCTTTTCTAGGAGGTAAATAGCTGCTGAAAAGTTCAACCCATCAGAGGATGCTCACTGTCATGAATATAGTGCCACCAGGCAGAGTATTTGACATGGAGGAAATGACTAGGTAAGGTTAAGTACAATATTTACCTAAATTGTGTAACATCATTCTGAAAAGATCATTCCTAGACTTCCTTGAATGAAAAGCGTTTTACATAGATCAAGCTTAAGAAGCTCATTAAGATCTAAGATCCTAGTAGGAAGAGTTAAGAATACGGAAGTTTGTAAACTTGCCAAGTTCCTAAGTGTTTTTAGCTCTTTGGTGGCAGAGGGAAGAGAGTTTTGTTCACAAACATATGGCCAAGTTGATAAGATCTAATTATATGTTTGCAGCTGTTTCAAATCTGTAAATATCTAAAGTTGGTCAACATTATCGACTCATGACAAAGGCAGTATAAATAAAGGAAATTAGCTAAAAATTGAAACTACAACAACAATTCCTTTTGAAGGGAGGAAATTAGAGGCCAAGTTTTCTACGTGTGACTTAAACAGGATAAAGATCAGAACAACAATGCTCTCCATACATAAAAAGTTTGCACCTCATTAACAGGAGTTCTGGAACCAATCTGTGTGTATTGGAAGACCTCGAAGAAAATTTCTCACCAGTCTGAATACAGTTTGAACAAACAATTCATCATTGGTATGATTAAAAGTCTATACTTTGGTCATTGGGCAGTCATGAAAATACAATTAAAAGTTCTCTCTCATTCAGTGGTTTTTAAAATAATATAACATGAAGATTTATAAGCTGTCCACTGAAGGATTATATTCAATTCCAATTAAATGTAAATAGACATCTAAGCATGATAGCACCATACACAGGATTATCCATTTTACAAAACAAAAATCTTAGTAGGTAAAATAATCTTAATCATAATAGGAAAAATCTTAATAAGAATACATAAAGTTACCAAAAAAGGAGCAATTTGTGGGTTTAACTGCAAGAGCATGGATGAGAAAAATGGAAAGAATGATGGGTATTATGATTCAGAATTTAAAATACATTTTATTTATTTATTTATTTACTTATGTGTTTTTAAAATTTATTCTCTGGGTGGTACTGAGGATTGAATTCAAAGGCACTCAACCACTGAGTCACATCCCCAGCCATATGTTTTGTATTGTTTTTATCTAGAAACGGGTCTCACTGAGTTACTTAGGAGCTTCGGTGTTGCTGAGGCTGGCTTTGAATTTGAGATCCTCCTGTCTCAGCCTCCTGGGCTGCTGGGATCACAGGCGTGTGCCACTGCACCTGGATAAAAATCAATTTTAAATAGGAATATCAGGTAATTTTATTTTTAATGATGAGAAACAATATTTGACAGGAAAGAGAAAATTACATATTATCATCTTCTTTTTGTTTAATGTCTCCTACTTTATTCTGTTATCTTGTCTAATACAGAATATTCAACACACGGTATTGGCCAAATAAAGGTAGTACTCCCATTGGATCGAAATAATCACGCTTCAGAGCTTAATGTCAGCTATTCCTTTTATGTATGCTTATGTCCTTATGCATATATAAACACATGTACCTCCTGTTTTTAGTAAGAGAGCACAGGGTACAACAACTTGTTATTTACATGAAAGGTTGACAAGGGCCGGTTGGGCATGATTCAGGCATTTTACCCATGAGGTGGCTTACTGGATATTTACCTTTCACAAACTGGCACATGTGTTATATATACCAGGGCCACTTCCACTTACTGCTAACCAGCTCTAACCATCATGCCTTTGTCCATATGATAATGACCAGGGCAATGTTCTGCAGAATGCCAAGATGACGAAGGCCACAGAAGTCAATGCCACAAAAATGGAATCACTATGGGAATTGAGAAAAACTCATTCACAAAGTCAGAAGATGGATCCTAGGTGTTTATCTGATAAAGTAAACATAACCACCAAAACTATGATTGACTCTTTTGCTTGGTTAAATTTGTAATAGTCCATTATAATCATATTCATACCATTTGGTTACTAAAAGGCTAATATTACAGATTGCATTAGAATACAATGGGGGACACCAACCCTGTTTTATTGATACCTGGAGGGTGGTGCTTTCATTGATTCTAATTGACTCTCTTGGTTGGAAGAAGTAAAACAGTTTCAGGGACTTTGATTTGTTACAGCCTAAGTAGCACCATAGGATGAGTTTGCTGACCCATTTGATCCACTGATCCACCAATAAATCAAGGACATAATATTTCTGTTCTCCATATGCTTGCACATAAAAAGGACTATGATGGGATTTCAAGTCTTCCATGACCAAGTTCAATTCAAGTGTTGCAATCAATGGATACTTTAAAAAGTCTAAAATGGTCTTCCTTTAAGGGGACAAGTCAATGGGCTCAATGTCTGTGAAGTGACTTTGAACTAAAAACATTATTATGACTTTTTCTTTGTTGATTCTAGGATTTTTCAGTTATACCAGTCATCCTGAACTATCCATATATCTCACCCTGGAACACCACGATCTATTAGACACTGCCATAGATAACCTGTGGATTAAGGTAACCCAACTGCCCCTCTGTTCTTGTTGCCCATTGTACTGATAACATCATGTTGTCTCTATTAAATTTCACAACTTCATTAATAGCAAGGAGGCCAGATTCCTAGCATCTCCTACTGCCCATTCTGAAAAGAGACCATCCCCAATAAGCTGGGTCTTAAAGGTATAGGGATCCCTTATTTGTACAGTCTCCAGTGCTTCAATAAAGTGGATGTCCTTTGAGCTCAACCAGAGGACATAATTAGGTAGAGGATTCTTTCCTCTCACATAGTAAGTATATTTTAACTTCCCCACATTGCTGAACTTTTTGATCCCTTTTCCTGCCAAAGCCATAGTACCATCTACATCTCATTAACATTTGTCCCTCTAATGTTTCAGGTTCAAGGAGACATTCTAACAGCCACTTAATATTGCCTCCAGCTATATTTGACAAAAATGTTAAACTGAAAGTCACAGGATATGCTTCTGTGTTAATAAGTTACCTCTTATCCAGTCTTATATTCTGCCCTTTCTCTGTCCATCAGCCTCAAAATCCATTCCCACGTATGTTCTCCTAGACCATGTGAATACATGTTAGCCACATCCTGTGATGCTTTCATTGTGTAATGCATTGCCTCCTCAAGTAGGGGCTTAATTCCCCTTCTCAGACTACACTAACACTCACATCTAATTATTGGAGGTGGTGAATGAAGAAGAAAAAGGTCCTCATTGACAGCAAGTGTGAGTTTATAAGGAACCTTTTCAGATGAGGTCCTTGTATTGTCTCTGGGCAAGTAAGTGCTACAATACCAGAATCTTCTCTTGAAAGTCTGTTTTCTGGGAATACCTCTGCTAATTACTGGAACCTCTGATCCCCTCCCAAACAGGGACCAACCCACTGATTTTTGACATGCAGTCAATTTAGTCACCCCAGAGAACAGGAGTGAGAAACTAGAAAAAGTGAAACAGGAATTTAAAAAATAATTTTAGAATTTAGAAATGAATTGGCTCTTTTATATAATAAGAGAGAGGCCTGCTTTCATCATCTACAAGAATTCAGGAGAATGTGGGGGTTCGTGATTCTCCCCCCTCTATAACCACATGTCCTCTGTGAACTATTAGTTTGCTACTCTTCTTCTTATATGGATCTGACCTTAGCATAGAGGACTTGAGCCTGGTTTTAAGTCTCCTTACAATTCTGCTACTCACAGTTAAGTCCTGTAAATGATTTTTTTTAAATCATAGTCTTCCCTAAACATGTAATCATCTTCACCATATTTGAATTCTTTAGTTACCATGCCAAGTGCTGAGTGCATGGTGTTGTGTTCCTATAAACTTAACATTTCACCTTCAAGTGCACCTCCATCAATCTACTTGTGATAGGCAGAGTAATGTCCCTCCCCCAAAGATACTTACATACTAAGAAGAGGGACTTTGCAATTGTGATTAAATCTCAAAGTTTTAGATGATCTACAGATCACCCTGGGTCACCAGAAGGGATCCAATTTAATTCGAGGAGGGAACTTCCTCACTGAAGGCAGGGGACCTTTTCAGCTGTGGTCAGAGAGAGAATGTGATGATGAATGAAGGGGTCACAGAAGCGTGACTTGGAAGAATTTGACTTTGGTGGCTCCAAAGATGGAGGAGAAAGGAGTCCCAATCCAAGGAATTCAGCATTTCTAGGAGCTGAGATTGGCCCTTTGTGTTTAGCCATCAAGAAGATGGGACCTTGGTCCTGTAACTGCAAGAGATGGAATTCTGCTGTTAGCTCATCTAAGCAAGATAGCAAATTCTTCCCTGGAGACTCCAGAAAGAACCAGGGGTTTTCCTATATCTTAATTATAGTCTGGTGAGATTTCCTGATGGACGTCTGATCTACAGGACTATAATATCAGTAGTATAGTTTCAGCTGCTGCATTAGTGGGAATGCGTTATGGTCACAATAGAAAACTTACACACTCTGCAGGTCAGAGTCTTTGATAGTATAATCACTCATTCACCAAAATATTCTCTGTCCACCACCAGCAGTCGAGTTTCCATTGTCCTCTGATAAGTAAGTTCTACAATTCCAGCATCTTCACTTGAAAGTCTGCTTTCTGGGAAGACCTCTATTAATTATTGGAACCTCCAAAGCAGGGCCCAAGCCACTGATTTTAGAAATGCAGTCAAATGGGTCACCTCAGGGAGCAGATAGGAGAAATTAGAAAGTGTGAAACAGGAATTTTTAAAATAATTTAAGAATTGAGAAACTAATTGGCCACTACTAGAGACATCTTAAATTTGAGTTCAATAAAACATTTTTGAGAAGGTGCACAAGATACATTAAAAATTTTTCCCTCTGAGGAATGAAGGTGAGACACATCTGCACAATGAATACAGTTCCAAGTGGGAAGGGTTTCCCATGGAGTGCCAAGTTCTGTGAACTCTGCATTGAATATTCTGTTCTGAAGCATCAAATAAGTCCCAGTGGTGGAGAGGAAATTGACAAAACAAAAGCAAAAACAAAAACTGGCTCTTTCCGACCAGTTCAAACACAGACAGCATAGAATGTGATGACCTTAGCAGGTGTGGTCATACTTTCACTGATTTCCAAAGTGGCTAAATCATGATAAATTCCAAAGTGTGAACTTTCCATTGCTAGTTATGATCGCTTAAGTAAAAAAGAAATACATAAACTTCCATAAGTAAATAGTCTATGAAAAAAGTTTAGCTATGGTGATTCCGGGTGCAAGTTCACACGATCCCTTTAAGAAACTTGAGCTTGCTCCTCATTAGATTTGTTCTCCACTAGTTAAGAAAAAATCCCATTCATGGGAGAATTACGTTCTACGTCCTTCGCTAGAATAGTGTCATAAAACATCATGTTTCTGACAGTTCCCACAGATTCATACCCAATTCTCGTTGGATTACTTGGATCATATTTTCATCACTTACCCAATTCTCACAGATGATGATGTATGATATACTGACTAGTCAAGTCTGGATAAATTATTTTCTGCTAAGAACTTAGGGTGGGAGTAATGGTACAGGCTGGTTCCACCTAGTTGTATGGATTCAGAACTGGGGAATGGAAGTGTAATCAAAAGGATGGAGAAGTGATTATTGACAGGTAAATGACTACAACTCTTCTCTACAGTGAATAATTGGGATATTGTGTATACAAGATAGGTGGCAGGGTTAAGAAGAGGTTTTAGGGTTTGATGGAGCTGGGAATTAAAAATGTCGAAGTCACCGTAAGCATAAAGGATAATAAAGTCAATAAGACAATAAAAATGAGGTCAAGTTGGGTGAGATGGCCCAAACCTATAATCCCAAGGGGCTCTGGAGGCTGAGGCAGGAGGATCATGAGTTCAAATCCAGCCTCAGCAACTTAGAGAGACCCAAGGCAACACAGTGAGACCCTGACTCTAAATAACATTTTTAAAAAGGGCTAGGAATGTGGCTCAGTGGTTAAGCTGCCCTGGGTTCAATACCCAGCATGAAATAAATAAATAAATAGAGGTCAGATAAATTCAGGCTCCATTAAATGAATTGGATTAAGAAAAGAATAAATGGGCATTTACCAAACCAAACACATGAAGAGAATTTTTAATAGAAGATTTAGGTTAGACATTGTCTCTTATAAAAATAATTTGTACCATTTGAAGAAAACTTGGAATGGAACTACCATTTGACCCAGCTATCTCACTCTTTGGTTTATACCCAAAGGACTTAAAATCAGCATACTACAGTAATGCAGCCACATCTATGTTTATAGCAGCTCAATTCACAGTAGCTAAACTATGGAACTAGGTGTTGGTGTCCCTCAATAGATGAATGGATAAAGAAAATATGGTATATATATTCAACGAAATATTACTCAGCTTTGAAGAATGGAATTATGGCATTTGCCAGTAAATGAATGGAGTTGGAGAATACCATTTTAAGTAAAATAAGCCACTTCTGAAAAACCAAAAGCCGAATGTTTTTTCTAATAAGCAAATGATAATTTAAATAAGGTGGGGGGGCACTAGAGAAGAATAAAGCATTACCTTAGAGGGAAGTTAGGGTGGGGGAGAGGATGTGGGGATAGGGAAGATACTAGAATGAAACAGACATTATTACATTATGTATATGTGACATTATGTATTATGTGACTGCATGACTAATATGATTCTACAACATGTACACTCAGAAAAATGAGAAATTATATCCCATCTATGTATGATATATCAAAGAGCATAAATGCATTCTACTGTCATGTATAACTAATTAAAACAAATTTAAAAAAAAGAATTTGTATGATTATTACCTGAATTCTCTTGAATAAACAACCAAAACTTATATGTTGAGTATTGAGTGGCTCACATTCTTTCATTTAACAATAAGCAATACTAAAAACAACTAATAATAATACAGAACAAAATGAGGATATTTGAGACCCACTAATGTTACTAGCAGTTACAGAAACATAGATAAGAAAATCAAGCTACTGTGTTCATTCTTAAGACAAAACATAGAATACAAATATTAATATAAATTACTTTAATAGTATTTGAGATGCATGATAAGGAAAGTAAAGCAGCTTGAAGGGAATAGTATGGTTAGCAACTACTGAGCTATTGGTTTGGGATCCCACCAGATCATACTAATAAAATTTCATGTAATAGGAGAACAGATGCAGGGAACACACATCACACACATCACACACACACACACACACACACACACACACACACATACACACACATTCTTTAAGGGGAAGAAAGAATTAATCTGAATAATGCATTTAAAAAAGCTCAACAATGTGTATTCTAGCTTTAACCATATCCATAGAATTTTACCAATTGAATAAAGATGAAGAGAACTGTTAATATAATCTATAAAGCAAATATGTAGTCAGTGTTTTCTGAATAAAATGTAATGTCTACAGCAACTAATAACTTCTTCCTTTTAGGAATTAGAAAATAATTATAAATAACTCTCATGTCATTGAGAAAATAAAATCTGTGATTATAACCAATTTAGTAATTACCAACTAGAATACTGTGAGCCATAGGTAAGGTTAAAAATTCCCAGCATTCCATTGTGAAAAATTACATATAAAATGAAAATAAATTCATAAATATTTATCTGCACTGGCTCAAAAAGAAGAAAGAGGTGAAGAATATTGGAAGAAGAAACTCATAAATAGAAAATCAAAAACTAAAGACTTAAGTACTATAAAAATGATATTTCTAAGGTAATTTTATTTCTTCTTTTAATATATCTGTAATCCTTAAATATATATAAATTTTAGGAATAAGAATGATGAAAACACTACTGGCAAAATGTTTTTAAGATGTATAAGCATGAAATGTAACTTCATTTAAAAATGTGCTTGCACTAAGTTATTTTCAAGAGAAATATGTTATATAATTATACAAACTATTCAATAATATTAAGCTTGAAAAATGAACGTTAACGTGGAAAAATCAATAAAAGAAAGAGGTAGGCAGCAGATGCATTTTCCTCTAAGGAAATCCGTCTCATTAATTTTTAATGAAGGTGTAGGAAGACCAGGAAAAGTATAATTTGTTCTATTTGAAATGCCCATTGTGTGGCAGTCAGATAATGTTCAAGTCCTGGTCTCTCAAAGACAGGCTTTCACAAATATTTTGATATTATGTATTTGAAAAGCTTCTAACTTCCCCTTGGACTGGTTTTCTTTTGAACATTGACGCCAACACCCATGTCCATATAAGGATAGAAGGTGACATGAAGACACTTAAGTATATGAAGGATACGAAAGCTGGAAAGGATGCAAGTTTTGCCTTCAGACCTGGGAGGCCATGTCTTGTCTTTGCCTGTTGATTCCATATTCATGTAGCAATTACTTCCTATGGTGAACTAGTGATTCTCCCCAAAGAGAACTGACTTTGGCTGTTTAAGTTGCATGCATTAACAAGATAGACTCTATTTTATTGTTACTAAATTATCTATCTGTAGAACACAAGTTTGATGACTTGGAATAAGGGAATGCTGCTCAGAAACTAAAGGATAATGATCAAAGTTACACTTATGCTAGTAGAAAGAACATTAATCACTGTGCTGGTGGAGATAGTTGGCACATGCAAATAGGGTAATTGCAGATGATTAAAAATAGGAGAAGGGGCTACTTACTAAGAATTTAGGCTAATGCAGCACTCTGGAGTTACTAGGGATGCATAAACACACCAAAGAACTAAAGGGTGTAATTGATGTGATTCTGCAATCTGTATATGGGCTAAAAATGGGAGTTCATAACCCACTTGAAGCAAATTGTGAAAGATGATATATCAAGAACTATGTAATGTTTTGAACAACCAACAATAAAAAAAATAAAAAATTAAAAAAAAAAAGAACTAAAGGGTACAAGGAGGGAGCCATCACCAGGATGTGAGAGGAGAGCAGTGGAATACTTCAAAACCCTTGTGGTCATCTGTCAATGTGTGCAGCCACCAGGTAGGAACAGGGCAGGTGAAAGCAGGAGAACTGAGTACCTGGAACTCACTCTCCCACCACTATCACATCCTGTTGATGCTTCCCATCACCAAAACAACCTAAAGCCTGGGGACATGACAGTCCATCCACGTAGTCTGCATGTGTCTGCTTCTAGTGCACACAGCAAGTGGGATAAATGGTTAACATGTAGATCTTCAGGGTACGTGGGATACCACAAACAGAAAGAATCTTGGGAGATTTGTATTGTGACTAAGATGTGAAACCTGCTATTATATTTTGGAATGTACTGCAAACCTTCTTTTAATTAAGTTTTTTGAGAAAAAAACAAATTCACTTTTTCTGTAAAAGTTGAGTTAGCATAAACTAAATTATAGAACATAAAACAAAGACTAGCATGCCTTCCAGTTGCTTGGCCACACTCTATATAGTTATACCAGTTTATAGATTTCCAAGTATTGATCCTTTCATGTACATTCTCAGTCTTCAATACTAGGCTCTATTTTTAACATTTGGAGATTCTGGAGCAAGAGTAGAACCAGGCCCGCATACCATATGTGAGATATTTAAAAGTTACATATCATGATATCAAACTGTTAAATAAAATCTGTTTTATCTTCTATTCTTGACAAATGTATCTTCATAATGACAAATTGAAAGATATGTTCAATGGTTTAGCTTTTTTTATAACTGGAAGTGGGCAAAATACCAAAGAAGAGTGAATTAACTTATAACTGTTCATGGTGTTCAGTTCATATTCAACAGTCTTTGAATGAATGAATAATGAATAATAGTGACATACTAATAATTATATATTTAATGCCACTTATTTTATTGATTTTATTCTACTGAAATTAGTTATGCATAATCAGTATCTTCCCCTAATAGGCATACTATTGATAGATATGATTTAAAACCTTAAAAATAAATGTACATGTAATGAAAGTATATAAAATTATGTTTTAAATTTTACTTAAAATAATTTTCATTATTTTACAACTACATAATAAACTAATGAACATTTTTATTAAATTAATCCAAATTATATATTAAGGGAAACTATTCCTTGCATACTTTTGAAATTCATTTTTCTTCAAAAAATATTCATTAAAATTAAAAGGGTAAAATCCAAATTGTAATTAACAAATTCCATAACTTTACATTGGTAAGTTATGTAGGTATTCTTATACCCATCCATATTATCTCATATTCCCACTATACCTGTAGGGAGGAGGTCTTCACACTTGATTAGCATTTAAATGCAGATTTATCTGATTAGTGATTAACTTTGTTGCTGTAAATCCTACAGGTAATGTTTTGCAGCATTGTAAGAATGACAATTATGCAGTGAGTTTGCATCTTACCCATGTTCCTGATTCTGTTCAACTAATAATGCCCTAAAAGAGAGAGTTGCCTGTACTAGGGATTGTACAGAGCCCAAAGTTCCTCTCCCAGAGATGTAAAGTTAGGATATATCCTATTTGAGAAGGAAAACAGATACATTAAGAACTCTGGGAAGATTATGCCACTGTAAATCTTCTTGTTATTATTAAAATCACATTCTTCAGGTTTAGTACTCAAAATTCATGTTTAGAGTTACAACTAAAAATTTGTGTCTCACAGTGTTCAAATTAGTTTACTCTAAGACAAGTTCATTTCCTGTTTATTTCTTCACTTTTTTTTTTTGGGGGGGGGGAAGAGTTACAAAATTGGCATGGTTGTCATATATCTTTCAAAGAAGAACTTTCTAAATTATTTAAAATAAATAATTTGTATGTATGGTTCAGTCTTCTGAACTGTAGTTATAGGTTATGACTGCAGACATTTTAGGTTTAGTAAGTCTCTAGATCTTAACAGACAAAATATGATAATATCCTGAACTTGAACAAAAATATGCTCTTTCATCCTTTCTGTAGAACTACAGAAACAAGCATCGGCTAATTACTCTAGGAAATAAAGAAAAAAATGCAAAAGGTATCACTTAGTCATAATTTTGGGTATATAAAATCAGCAGTTCTTCACAAATGGCACAGAATTAACTTAATTTGGAATCCCACCCATGATTGGTTCAAGAAATATACTTTTGGCTTAGAAGGTCATTTAAGGATTTGGAGTTGACCCAAATTTCCTATTAAAACTCTACCCTTTCTCTGACTTTGCTCCTTTTCATGAGAAAAAGAAAATTAGACTCAAGGAAAAATAGAACTGATATGATGTAAATTGCGATCTATAAATCTCAAAACCCTACTCATGTTGGTGGCACCAAGCATAAATTACACTCATGAATGAAGACAGCTGGAACAAAAGTTCAGAGTTGTTTTATTGCACAGAGTTCATGGCCAGTAGCTGCTTAAAGTTCCTCTGTTAGGTAATAGAGGTGGGAGGAGAGCAAAGAAAGGAGAGAAAGTCTTTATTATTAGTTTCCTTCTAGCAAATCAACTCTCCTAGACCCCAGACATTTAGGATACCTGCAGAGCTTCTCTGCTAATAACAGGACCCTCCTTTACATTGTTGTAGCATAGCAGTGTTTCAAAATATACCAGGTGGTTCTATAAGAAATAAAGGCCCTCTATGGATAGCTGAGCATGTATGTCAATCCATGATACTAAAGAATACTGCAAATGTAAACCCAAGAACTATTACTATACTATTTAGGGTGAGGTTTTCTGCAATATATTTCCTGAAGGTTTTGAAAACTAGTAATTCCATTGGCCAAATTTATCAAGTATTCCCAATTTGTTCCTTTATTTTATTTTTATAAAAATAGTAATAAATTTAAATGTCTTTGAATAGTTCTGTAGTCTTCACGATCCCCTATTTTATAATAATGGTCTCATTGGAAATTTCTAGCAATTATCTTAGAGTTTTCCTTCCCTCCCCATTCCCTTCATTTTCTTTTTATATAATTCTGTCATATATCTACTCTGATTATTATTTTGTGTCTTGCATGATTTTTATTTTACAAATGCCTATGTTAAATCTGTCCTGAATTGTGGGTAAATGTATCCATACTATTTTCTGATTCATTCTTTGGAAATATCTTTTTAAGAGTATTCCATCTACCAAGTCTTTTATTTTATCTATTGCTCTTTCCAAACTTCAAATTGCTTATTTTTGTGTAGACACTTGCTCATATTTTTTAATGTTTATGGTTATTGTTTTATTTTTGTAAGTATCCTAAATTCTTCATAATGCTTTAAGCCAGAACTGATACTTTTAGTGGTATTACGTTGCTTCACTATATCCTGAGAGTGAACATATTATAAATTATGTATTTAGGCTGGAAGAAATTGAGATTCTGAATATTGACTGAAGTATTTCCAGAGATCCTCCTAAACACACAGCACACTATGTTATAAACTCTGCATGTAACACTTTCAGACCCCATTTGCACTATAAGAATCCAAATTCCCACATGATTGGGCCTAAAAATAGCCCTCCTCACTCATTTACTTTTCTGAGTTTTTAGTGAAGAATTAGGGCTAAACTCAATGATCAAATTTTATTCTTCTTGATCCAACCACTGACTATTCACAGTGATAAATTTCAGTAAGTGAATATATGCAGACATTGGTGGGTATGTCTAGTTATTTATTTATAAGAGAATTCTAAATTAACAGTGAATCCTAGGAATTTAATATTAAAGTTCCTATCAGGGGCTGGGGATGTGGCTCAAGCAGTAATGCGCTCGCCTGGCATGCGCGGGGCGCTGGGTTCGATCCTCAGCACCACATAAAAATAAAATAAAGATGTTGTGCCCACCGAAAACTGAAAAATAAATATTAAAAAATTCTCTCTCTCTTCTCTCTCTCTCTCTCTCAAAAAAAAAAAAAGTTCCTATCAGTGTTTCTAGGGCTACCAAAACAAAGTACTCTAAATTGGTCTAGATGACTGAGACTCATCATCTTATAGCTCTGGAAGACAGAATCTGAATTCAAGTTATTGGAAGGAATGATGCATTCTACTTTGACTGGATGGCCATCTTTTCTGCATATCTCATTTCTTTACATTTTCTTCTCTCTATGAGTGCCTCTGTACCCAAATTATCCCTTTCTATAAGACCACCAGTCATATTGGATTGGTGTCCAACCTAATGAATCATCTCTGCAAAAATCCTATGTCTAAACAAGGGCCAGTTGGCGTATTCAATGTTAGTACTTCAAGATGTGAACCTAGCATGAAATGCAATTCAATTCATAATGCAATAAATCCTTTTTAAGGTATCAAATGAATGAAGAAACAGACTGATTAGATTTCCAATTTCAGATATGAGTTATTTAAAATTCCTTTTTCATTAAATTTATGGGTAAAATTGAGTTTTCCATTCTTCTCAGTCAAATAAAATATCAATGGAAGTTTTAAAGTTTAATTCTTGAGTTATTAGAGCTTCTAAGTTGAATAGCCATTGAATACCATCTGTCAATTCTTCTACCCATTTTATCAATGTATTCCTACAATAAAGGAGTCAATGGGACCACATGCTACCTCTGCAAATAGGGCTTATGGCTTTAAAGATAATCAGCTCCTCCATTACTTTGAAGATTTCTGATGGGCTTATATCCCCTTGTACATTAAATCAGTAATGATTACACCACAAGGAAATCCAGTCTTTGTTATAAATAGTTCACCTTCCGAAAACTTCTTTAACAAATCCCGTAGATGTGATAACAAACACCCGCCTTCATCTTTTCCCTGATCTTCTTCAAGGAAAGGAAGTAAATGATTGGAAAATACACTTAAAAAATGCCTTATTTACATCAAATCTTCCTATAAATCCACTTTGTTCACATAGATTTTATTGTCTTCAGATCCATCCATCTCTAGCAGCAAAAACAAGTCTAACTCACTTTGTATATAATAACCCATCGAATACTTAACTCGCCTTCACTATGTCAACTTTTCCTTAAGCCATGGCTTTTTTTCCTCCCTTTATTCCCCATGTACTAGTTTCTGGCCCAACCAATATCTTTTAGAACTATTTTAGTATGTGTATAAAACATTGGTTCCAAAATAATATGGATTAAATCAGAAAAAAATTTGACTTATAAATGAAGTAATTATAAATATTGTATTTTTAAAAATGTGACAGTGTGTTAACAGAATAGATATACTCCAGATGTGTGTAATTTATAGACGTGTTAGAAATTTAGAAGGATAGGCAGAAAGGAAGCCTTTGTTCAGGCTGAACTCTGTGCACATGACCTTGGTCTTTCTTATATGAGTAGAGCTGATGTTATCTGGTAATTTCAGCTCCTTCAGTGTTACATAATACAGATGAGTAAACCTGAAAAACAAATAAGTTCATTAGTGAGTGACTGTGTTACCTTTTCCTTGCTGTGACCCAAATACCTGTCAAGAACAATTTATAGGAGGAAAAGTTTATTTGAGCTCAGGGTTTCAGAGGTCTTAGTCCAGGTCAGCTGACTCCATTGCTCTGGACCTAAGATGAGCAGCACTTCATGGTGGAAGGACATGGTGAAGGGAAATGGCTCAGGTGATGGCAACCAGGAAGCAGAGACAAGAGAAGGAGCAACCTGAGAGACAAGATATTAACCTGGGGGTCTTGCTCCCAGTGATCTAACGTTCTCCAGCCACACCGCACCTGCCCATTGTTACCCCAGTTAATCCATTCAAATGATTAAGGCATCGAATGGATTAAAATTCCACTGATTAGGTAACAGCTCTCATAATCTAATCATTTCATCTCTGAACATTCCTGTATTAACACAAAAGCTTTCAGGGGACATCTTATATACAGACCATAAGAATGACAAAGCTAGACTCAAAGCTAGACTCAAAATCCAAACCTGAAGAATGTGAATCATCATTTAATACAAAAGAGGATAAACTAGGTTAAAATGCTGTGTATTAAAAAAAAAAGTCTCCTTTGCCTTTATTTCAAAGGTCATTATGACATTTGATGTTGTGGATTGTAAAAAATTTACACCTTTCTCAGAAAATACTATTTAAACTTTTCTTTGCCAACAAAAAATGCCCGAAATCAGTATTTTCATTCCATCTTGATATTCACCTGTACATCACTATTGGATATATATCTACGTGAAAATGTGAGAGAGGATTCAAAGTTCTTTAAAATTCCTTTAAGTGATTCTCAAGCAAATACTTTTAATAGAGAGTAGAGTCAACTAAAAGCCTAGCTGGCTAGGCATAGCTTGTGAAACCTCTGTCCACTTGGAAATGTCGGTCTCTTCCTCTACAGTGCCCTCGACAGCAACTGTAACCCATCAGCTGCCTGTTGGAACCAGTGGGCAGATGCCCATGAATGCCGGAAGAGGCCTCGTTGGTATTTTATTGGCAATAAATCAAAGCTTATTAAAAATCCAGATGGAGAGGGACCTGCAGGGTATCTAAGCCCATATGCCCGAATGAGCACTGCTCTATTTAATTGTTTACATTTTAATTGTGATTCCCTTTCCCTTTGTCCTGCTTTGATTTTCTCCAAAGTGTTTATATAATCTCTCCGATGATGTCTCCTGGTATCGTCTTTAAAACTTGTTCTAATGCTCATTTGTAAAGCACTTAGATTAAATTCTTTGTTCGATATTTTACCATTTTAATATTGGTATTAAATGAACATGGCACACTGAAGAGGCGATTGGGTGAGTCATTTGTGACTCTTTCTATGTAGCTATTAAATTAAAAATGTCTGGTTTTTAATCCAATAAGATTTTCCTAAACACATTAAGCTTATTACATACACATGGCCTGCCATCTCTGTGGTTCGAATAATTTGTATGAGAATTCTGTCATTGCAAATATTGTACTCATTAACTGATACCTAGGACATACCTCATGGTAGTTAGTCAAGCCAGTAGTGCCATTTGGGGTTTTAATAGCATGAAATCAAAATAATTATAGATAAAAACAATTCATTTGTCCCAATGGCCAGGAACTGAGACCTCATAATTCTATACATAGCCAATAACCTTTTTATCCTCATCTGTTACCCACTCCCTCAAACTAAATTTAAGTCCTGCTTCCTCTTTTAAATCTTTATAATAGGCCAGGGATCTCCTTTCTGTTTATTCCTATTACATTTAAAAGGTTTTAAAGTTTATTTTATGCTTAATCTTATGCTGTTCTGTATGATTAGTTATTGCTTCACAACTTTGTCTTGCCTCCTGGAAGCCAAGACTATGTCCTGTACTTCTATACCTGCCCGATGCTGCCCGATGCAGCCAGACTGACAACTGCTTCATTTCTTTGAGTTGTTAAACCTCACTGGGAGAAACCTTGCCTGCTTTTGCTAATTATGACACTCTATACAGTATATGTGTGGGACTGTGACACTCTGTACAGTATGTAGGAAAGGGTTGATAAAACGTGCACTATTTCCCTGCCCAACTGACCAATTATATAAAATCATGCTGTTGGAATTTAATAGGTGGCAGACACCGAGTGACCTGTGTGTGTCCACTAATGACCCCAGAAGTAAGGCAATATCATTATCAACCACATTTGTGAAGAGGAGAATTGGACTCAGGTTGGTTCTGATCCTCAGACGAGCCAACAAAGCTGCTTGGCCATTCTGACTGCCCCTGTTGATAGCTTATAGCTGGGGCTTCCTTCCCCCCCATTTCCATCAAGCCATCGCTCTGGTATCCTGTGTGGTACACTGAATGCTGTCTCCCTAGGGACACGGCCCTTGCTTCTTCCCACAGGCAGGCAGTTTTGGATCTCGGCCACAGTATCTGGTGCTCCACATGTTTTTATGTCAGCTAGAGCCCAGTAAAACATCCCACGAAGCAGAGCCTTGCCCTCATCAGCACAGCCAGCTCAACTAGGGAAAAGAGCCCTGTGGATTCCTGAAAGCAGGCAGCTGGGGAGGCTTCTGCAGTTTCTACCCCTACAGCCTGTTGATGTCCAATATTTCTGGCATGTACATGATAACCCACTGGCTGTCTTCACTTCTTGAATATTCTGAGGCTCAAAAGCATTTAATCCTCCTATGTCTTTTCTTGGTGGAGGGAGTTTATGTTCTTTTATTTCATTTCATGCTGTGCATGCCTAGCTTGATCTCCTACGCATATCTATTCTCCTTTGTGGAGCTCTTAGTAAGAGGTATTAGGTATTCAAGACCTTTAACAGAATTGTGTGTGTGTGTGTGTGTGTGTGTGTGTCTATATGTATATATAATATATAATTATATATATATATATATATATATATATATATATATATATATATATGGGTTGATAAAACATATGATATATATATACATGTATACATACATATGTATATACATATATATATATATGTCATATACATATATTTGTATCACACACACATATATAAGATTGATTAAGATGCTCAATTTTAAATGTCCAAAAGAAACAATGTGAGTAATTAGCTGGAAGTTGATATTAAATTGAAGATTTGCTGTTGTTTAATAGAAAAAATTATCATGCACAAAGCAGGAGGACATGAGCCCACTGACACAGAGAGGGTAATGATACAACTCAGGGAAGGGAGAACTGGTAAGTTAAGGTCACTAGAAAGTAGAAGGTGAACAGGATAACAGGTATAAAGGAAGTCAGTGTTTCTCTTTGCTAGAAGAAGGGGCTTGGGCTGGCACAGGGGAGCTCACCATGCCTGTGGACTTACGTGGCACATGGAGGAAAATCAGAGATTTTCCATGCTTTGGTTTCTGTTCTGCCTGTGGTGTAGGAGGTGAGATCATCCACCCAGGGTAGAGGGGTTGGGGGCAGTGCTGGCTAATTTAAGAGGCATGAAAAATTTTTTAAATGCCATTTAAATTCAAAGGAGTGAGTTAACTAGAGAAATCCAAGTGGAATTTATAATGAAAAACATTAGATTATTGTAGGTTACATGCAGAGCTTGCAGAATGTTATGTAACTTGTCCCCAGTATTTGATTGAGTTTTAATTAACTGTATTGAATTGCTCATTTTCAATGTGTTATCTCTCAACTCTCCATCTTCCAATCCTGACTTATGTTTCTATGATAGCAGATGCTTGGAGATCAATCAAGAGATCATATTTGAATGTCAAATTCTGTGTCAATAGAACTAATTATCTTAGAGAAAAGCAACCATACCCAGTGATATAAGCCAGTGGCAAAAGCAATTTTGTCTAAGTGAGAAAGGCAAAGATTCTTTTCTCTTGCTGAAAAATCTTCCTGCCCCTTTATTTTTTTCCTTAAAGTCAATTTCAGTTGGGAAAAAAAAATCTGTGCTTTGTAATGGATCTGATTCATACCCCTGTGTATTACTGTTATCTTCTAACCTGAGATTTGCTGTCTATTTCTGTTATTCTGAAATGGTGACTTGTACCCAGCTCCTGGGACAACCTCAGCCAGGTTCCGAATATTTGTGTTTTTAAAGAGCAACACAGAGATACAACCAGCAGGATTCTGGTCAACTTTCCTGCTGCTCGTTCATCTCTCTGAAGAGTGGTCCCATTGGACCAAAGCTGTAAGGAGATATCTTCCAGTCTCAAAGGCAGGTTCCCCCTTCTTCACCTGCATCAGATATAGCAGGCTGCATTCAGAGATGCCACTCTGAAGGGGGTTTCCTGGAAGCTCACTGCTTTCCTTTGAAAGGGAAGTTGAGGAAGGAATAGAGATGGGGTGGGGGAAGGAAGCAGAATTCTGTCATGTCTGTCAACAGGTGAAGCCTAAAAATTTCACTGGAAAAAGTCATGGAAGAAGTAACAGCTGCAAGCCTGTTTGGAGAAAGTCCGCAGAACAGTTTCCATCTGGCATCTGTCTCATCGGCCAAAGAATTTTTTTTTTTCATTTTTAAATAGGTCTAGAGCTGAAAGCCCACTTTATTTAGGAGATGTTAAGTCCTGGAATACTGAGGACTTTACAAGCTGCCCTCCCCTCTTCCCTCCCTTGTATGTCTCCTACCAGCCCTTAACTTTGGAGGTCAGGGGAAGGAAAAGAACATTCAAAGATTAAAACAGCTCCACTACAAGGTGAGAACATTCAGCCATGCGCACCTTCCATTAGTTTCCATGAGAAGCCTCAGCCAAGATGAATGAACTGGTTGAGAAAGGCACGTTTCCCTTTGGGGAGAACCAAGTGCACCAGGTATACAGTGGATGTTCAATAGACTTATGGAGTTTTTTGGGGGAAAATGTATTTAATTCATGCTTAAAAATGAAAAAAACTGAGCACTTAGTCTATATGACTAGGAGGATGAAAATAAAGATTTTTTGCAAAAGTTAAGATAATATTCTGAGGGCTTGGGGTCAAATTGCTCTGATTGTGAAGAACATGGAGCTGGAAATTGCATGATTTCTTTGAGAAATGATGTTGCAGAAGAATAACCTGGTTTCAAATTCCAAGATATAGAAGCTAAATTTGAGTTTCATGGACATAATGTCATAAAGTGAACTAGATAAAAAAGAGCAAAAATATTGTTAAAAAGATGGGTCTACTTGAAACCCTTTGTCCTATAATTTTCAGAACCAATAGATAATACAAAAAAAAAGGCAAAAAGCCCCAAATCCTCATTTATCTAGATTAAATTGGAGAAGTACACATATTTTTAATAAAAGTAAACTATTCTTATGATTAACTTCAATCAACTTAATTTTCTTTTCTTTTTTTTTCCATGTAGTATCTAAGATAGCCCAGTGATAAATTCCTTAGTGGGTTCTTGGTGAGGCACAGATTACCTTTATTATTTCTAACAGCATAAGGAGAGATAAAATTGGCACTGACAGGCAGCCAAAGGGTAAGATTAATCAGAGGTAAAATTCCATGAAGATGTTAAGGATATATATTCACTTGTCTGAAAGGAAGCTCCAAAATCAATTTTTCTTCCTGGAAAGAAAAGTTGATTTACCATCACTTTAAACACGATTTTCTACCCTAGGGAGGTTAGTAATACCCCTTTTACTTTCACTCCCTCTCAATATCAAATGTATACCTTAAACAGGTCAACCTTCAAGTCACCTCAATTGGGATGATCCGGGTAAGCTGCTGAACAGATTTAATCAGCGGGAGCAAAGTGAGTTTACTCCTCTGACGTGCTGCTAAATCTAAAGATTATCTTTCCTGCTTGGCTAGGATCATAACATGGGGTCAACAGGAGGAAGAGCAAAACAGAAGAAAAATGAGTGATTCATAATTCTTCTTTTATCCAATGCTTCAGGTTCTATAGTAGGCTTATCTCATGATGATGAAATTAAGAGAGAGATTTGTTTTTTTCCGAATTCCTCTTGGGAATCAGATTATAGTTATGTTCGAAAAATATTTTGATTAGTTTTTTAAGGTTGTGTCTAAGACTACTATCTCTTATTAAAGTAAAAAAAAAAATGTAGCTGAGAAATATTCAAAGGAAAATAATAGTAGTTCATGTACCTATATGGCCACCCTGTTTAATGATGAAGAACTCTGCTTCTCAAAGTTTATAGTGCATAGGGGACATCTGGAGATTTGTTAAAAATTCACATTCTGATTCAACATGGTGGTGGTAGACCTAAGAGTTCTCATTTCTCAGAAACTCCTAGGTGATGCTGATTTTACCAGTCCAAGTGCCACACTGAGTAGCCACTTTAGAGAAATAAGAATTGTAATGCATTCCACTGCTGCCGTGTGTTTTTTTTTTAAATAAGATCAATAAAATATAAAAAAAAGCGAAGTCACAGATTTAATTTTCTCTGCACTTTTGAGATAGTCATGGTAAGAGCGTGAGTTTTATTGTCTAACTTGTTCTGTTATATTAGAAAAGATGCAAGTCAGAGAACTGGGGTAATGCTCACCATAGTTATTAAGGAGGCCCCATGTGTTATATAGGTAACTGAGAAATTTAGGCTGTTGATTTGAGGTCTGCCATGGAAAACTCTTCTCTGTTGCTCATACAATATATTCAGTCAAGAGTTCACAGCAAAACTTAGGGGCTGTCTCTCAGTATGTGTCTGAGCAGACTTGGGTTGGGAGGGGTGGGGAATCAAGGACTCAAGAGAAGACAGGTGAGAAGCCAAATAACATCTGAGTCGGAAAAGCAGAAATAATAACTGACATTTATTGAATGTTCACCTGTGTTTGCACTCTGAGTACTTTGCATTTTCTACCATTATTGTTGCCATTTACACGCAAGGAAACGTAAGGCCTGGAGAGCTTCAACCTCTACCCAGGCTTTCCAACTCAACTACAAGGTCCCGCACCCGAGTCAGCCACTTCAGAGCTGAAATATCCATTTTCATTTTCAACTGGAATGAAGAAACTAAAGTATCAATCTTCCTCTCTTCCTTCTTCTCTCCCTTCCTGTTCCTATTTCTTTCTCTCTTTGTTTCTGTCTCTCTCTTCTGCTATCCCAGTAATTTAAGTGGACAGTACCACTCAAGAATTCATGAGAGCTACTTTCTAATTCATATCTCTCACCTTACATGATGTTTTGATTATCTTCCCTGTGTTTATAATCCCCTTGCTACTTTTCTTTCTGTTAGGTTAATTCTTGCTTTCAATGAGTACAGTTTCTTAAGGTAAGACAAAGGAAAATGATCGCAAAAGAATTATAGCAAGTTTTCTAGATTAATTCTCTTTTCAAGATTATACTTTCCACCTATCTTTAGAAATAGAATATTACCACGAGTCTTGGAGTCCCCAAATATCCTTCTCTGAAAAGTCTTCCCTATCCTAAATGTTGCATTCATTAATACATTACTTTTCTTTATATCCTGCACATAAATGTAGGTGTCCCTGAGACAGGTATTTTCCAATTTTTTACTTTACACAAATGACAACATTTTAAATATTGTTTCCTGCAATTTTGTTTTCTTGTTTCTCTTCCGATCCACTTTACAGTTGCAAGATTATTGATGAAACTTGTGTAGCTAGAGTCATTTATTTTTTCATCACTGAACAGCATAGCATTCCTATGATTATAATTCAGTTGATTAATTCACTTGCTATTGGAGGACATGAGTACTTGTCCCAGTTTGCTTTTCTTTCATTATTAGAAACATTTTTCTTAAATCCATGAGTTCCTCCATCTATCTTCTCTCTACTTTGTGTGTCATGTCCGATCCCACTTCATTTCAATAGTTCTCATTCTTGACTACATGTTAGGATCACCTGGGGATATGTTAACAGCCATTGATGCCCATATTGTACTCTCAGATAAATATATTGGGATCTTATGGTGGGATTGAATAATTAGTATTATGTAAGGTGCTCTATGTGCTGGCAATGTAGAGAAAGGTTTTATAGCTTTGCTTTCTTTGTACCTTATTTAAAAAGAAATATTGCTCTCTTGGTTCAAGCTACATTTAAAATAATTTTCCAGAAAACTATCCTCCAAAATCAAAGCTAAAATCCTCCCTCACAGGCCTGGAAATCTGTCCTCATTAGCTGGTTTTATTTTGAGCTCATTGGATTGCATGTCCATCTATCTGCTCATGCTAAATGTGCCCGGGGTAACATCATTGCCCAATAGACCCCTAGGCAGTGGCTTCTTGAAGAAGAAACATTATTTATTCTTGGGACTTTGGGTAACTTTGTAAAACAGAGCTCTTGTTTACCCAGGACCCAAAGGTTAAGACCCAAAATTAGACTTAATACTTTAAATTTTTTGATTAGAGGTTAGCAATCACAGTATTTTGCTCTGAAATAAATAATGATTAAACCTAGAGTCCTATCATGTCGGCCATTAGCATGTGCAAATTGCAGATATACCATTGCTTTGGGGTAATTTTTTTTTTTTTTTTTTGGCCATTAGCCATTTCTTAAAGCAAAACCCTTGATGGAGGATGACTCAGACTCCAAGTAAAATAGAGAATAAGTTGATTTAATGCTTTGAGAAGGAGCTTGTTTTCCAATTATGTAAAATGTATCCCAATATCCAAGAAAACAACCATCCAGCGTGATCTATGGGTTGTAGCTAAACTTACAACGCAGAATAAGAGTGTTAGATAAAGAATTATTATTTATTTTTTGCAGAGCTCAATAACAACGACACAGAAGTAATTTGGAGGAGTAAGCAACCAACATTCTCCACCACAATTACAGCAAAATTTGCCAGCTACATCTTCAGTTCTTTGGAGGGGATTTCATTTATGTTTGTCCCCAGGTCACGTGGTTTCCCCTAAGGGCACTAGTCCAGGAATCATTGATATTAAGATATATTCTTATCCATTTTACCCATTTCAAACTCCTCTTCTTGATCAACAGCCAATTTTGTAAAATTAATTTTCATAATTTCTTCTTCTCACAAAGAAATATTAGGAGAAAAAGAACTCCTGGACAAATATAATTAAAACTTAAATCATATCTGCATATAATTATGTGAATTTTGCTGAATATTTAGAGCATTAGGGTTCTGGTACCTTGCCTGGGAGCTTATACAGGAAATAGTTTTTTTTTTTCATTTGATATAAAAGAATCATCTGATTTCTCAAAATGACATTGATTCTGTCTTTCAAATTCTCTGAGCTTGGAAGTTCGAACATACTACACAAAGGTTGCTTACTTTTAAAAATTGATTTCTGCAATCACAGTGGCATGTTTCATTTGCCTCGTTTCTCTGAAAGGCTATTTGTGTCACCAGAAGTTTAAATAAGCCTAAATTAAAGACATACTTTATGGGCACACATAAACCTGTTCTTGGATAAATGGGTTTTGAACCATTTCCAGAATTCTGAGGTCCTGATGAAGATATGTTGACAGAGAAACAAAAAAAATTAAAATAACTTAGGTAAAGCTGAGGGTTTTTGTTCTCATGTTTGTTTTTCTCAAGTTGCAAATTAAATGATAGGTTGATTATGAGTATTCTGCCAGTTAGATTGATGGGTATCCCAGTTTTTCTTCTTATACTTCTGAATGCCCCAGAATGTTCAAGAAGGATTTATCTGCTTAGCTTACAGATTTGTTCCCTATAGTTAAGGATAATAATAGGAAAAAAAACAGATGTTAAAATAAAAATAGGAAATAATAGGAAAATATTCATGTTTTAACTATGCATGAAAGGGTTAAATAAAAGTATCAGCCATCAAATGGTTCATGTTTATTTATCTACATAGGAAGTTGAGGGTTCAAAATATACACCAGAGGTGGTAGAAAGAGGGGGTGAATGTATTAAACAAAGAAGTCAAAGCAGCAGGGACAACTGCTATTAATTATTTCATTTTTCTTTATTGGATCCTGTAACTATTTCTGGTTGGCACTGTTGGTAAGAAAGAATAAAGAATATTCCACTCTTCTGAGCAACTATTAATTTGTGAATACTAAGACTAAAGGAACCCTCAGGCAGGTTTGCATTCGGAGGCTTTAGAATTTAAATCCCTACCCCTGGGTGGGAAATATTCTCAGCAACATGAAAGCTAACAGCCAATCACTCTAGGCTTCTCCATCCAGTATGTCCGGATAGCTGCCTCTCTGTTGTCTTTTATGAAGCGCTGTAGGAACAGAAGGCACTGCATGTTAAGCAATGCTTTATGTCAGTTTACGGATGTTTTAACTTACCACATCGGTGCCATTTGAACTAGATCTGGTGGGAAGACAATTAGTAAGTAAAATCATTATTAGGGTTTGCTTCATATTTTGTGATTAGCTATTATTAAGTTGTTTTTTTAACTGGTGCACTCTCATGGCAGACATCCTAAGATAAATTGAAGCAACTCAAATGACTATTTGGTTGCCTGTGGCCATTGAGCTCAATTGGAACATACCAATGCAGGTAAGTGGCAAGTTCAGTTCAAGCACAAGCTTGGTTTTCTTCTTGGCAAAAGGCTCCTTTGCCCCTGCTGGACATCTCTCAGATGCAGTCTTTGTTTCCTAAGAGAGAATACAAAAGTGACAGTGTGAGGGGATCAGTGTGCATGCACTCAAATGTTTACACGCATGCATACACACACACACCTTAAATTAGATCTACTTTCAGATGGTGAATCAGAGCTATAATCTATTTATGTATGAGAGCACCATTAGTATGTGTCATGCACCATTGGTCTGATTTAATAAACACATTCCATTAAAAACAGAATCCAGCAGACCCTTTTAATTTGCTATTCTCAGAAGTCTGACACACCTTAAGGGAACCTGGACTTATTCCTTAAAAGCAAAATAAAATGGAAAACTAAGACTGACTCCAAAAATAATGTATCGATCCTGGCACTAGTATACATGGGTCTTCCTCTAAGCTTTTATTAATGTTAACAACTCAAAAAAAGGTCTTCTTCTCTTGCTTTCTCTTCTGCCTTCCCATTCTTTCTCTTTCTTTCCCTGTTCTTTTTCTTTTCTCTGTTAATGTTTACTACTGACAGTTATTCACAATAGCAAACCCACATATTAGTAAGTTCTGGGTCCTTTTCTAAGGCTGACCATATTAATTGATAGAATCCTCATAGCAATATTATGAAACAGATACCATTATTACTACCTTCATTTTACAGTTTAGGAAGGTGACTTCCAGAGAGACTAAGTAATATGGTCAGAATTACATTTTGAGCTAGGTTGGAGCCAAGACATGAACTAAAGAAATGTGATTTGGGCCAGAACACATACCACTGACTTCCATTCTTTTGGATATGGATAATTTATATTACCCTAAAACATGAAAACATGCTTCTATTAATTAACGTAAAACAAGCTGTGGAAGATAAATTACTCTTAAAATGCATGTGTGTTTGTTTTAAATTGGTTTGCATATTACTGTCATTTAAAAAAATATGAAAAAAAAATAAAATAAAATAAAAAAAAATAAAAAAAATATGAGTTCACTTCTAATCTACAATATTTGATATATACAGTAACTGTTAAGGTATTATTTGCCAGACCTGCTTTAGATAAGAATAATTTAAAAATTACCTTCATTGTTGGCATGGATGAAAAAAAAATGTTAACGCCAACTTGAAAAGTTAAGAAGTCTTTGTATAGTAGCTCCTGACTTCCACTGAATAATGTTTCCACTACATTTAATGCAAAAGTAAATTTTAACCTAGACTTTCTGAATTTTTATTGATTTCTTGATTTGTCAGATCCAGCTAGACAAGATTTAAATGTAATTCTGTTATTAATTTTAAGAGATCAAAATAGACCGGTTACTTATAAAATTCAATGCCTTATAGTTATCTGGAAAAGCAAACAAATATTAAACTTCAGTGCTGAATTCTAAGCAGACTCTATACACAGGTGGTTTGCTATATTGATACACTATCATTTGTCATACAGGAGATAAAATGATATATAGACCAAAGGATATGTAGATAAAATGATGAGTAACAAAAGTTCTTAGTGGATTTCCAATCTTGTGTACAATGGAACTGTGGTGTCCATTTGAAACAGCATTCTACTTTTTCATCCAAGAATTAATTGTGTCCAGTGGATTGAAAATTATTCACTTCTTTCCTACACATTGAATCATGTATCCTGGGGGCACAAAACCACTTATTACCAGGAAGGTACTGGTCTTTGAAGTCTACATAATCACAGGAGATGTTCAACTCACACATTTTTAGTGGGCTCTACGCCTTATGAGATGATTATAATTCTCTCTAATTAGCAGAGTGAAAAGGTAGCTTGAAGAATATTTTCCAGTCCTTGATCAGGTGACTCAGTAACCATTGTCAATCTTCCACCATGGTAATTTAATGTCTCTTGAAATGTTATATGCCAAAATGATTAAGTATCATTACAAGGAGAAAATTTTATACAAAGGCAAATACCATTGCAGATCATGTTCCCTCAATTGCAATTAAAAGTGAATGCATTTTAATAGCACTTGGTAGTTTTGTTTGTTATGCACAATGGAGCAGGTGTTCTACGCAGAAAATTTTATCTCCTTTATACTTGGGGCATGTAACCGAAATCACCCTGTTGTCCATATTCTTTGTTGGAGCCTCATTTATTTCGTAAAGCTTTGGAGGGAAATAAAAATAGGCATATCACGTAACACAACAAGACCAACCTCTTTCATCACAGCCTTGAGTTGTCTGAGCACCTTCACAGATTCCAAATATGTTCCCTGGGCGACATTTCCTCTGGAGTCTCATTAGATTGCATTCTGTGTGTTTGCAAACAGGAAGCAACAAGGTTGTGACCTCACAATCCTCACTCAGAGGCCTCCTCAATTAGCACAAGGTGTTGGTGTTATTTGAAAATGGACATTGGAGTCATTGCAAGCTCTCTATGCAAAAAGGACAAAGGACGTGATTTTTATATATTAAAGATGACAATCATTATATTGTTTTTATGTCATCACTTGACAAATAGAGATATTTTTTTAATAACAGAATTCCAATGATTTAAGTGGGTTATGAACTCCCATTTTTACCCCGTATATAGATTGTAGAATCACATCAGTTACACATCCATTGATTTACATATTGCCATACTAGTGTCTGTTGTATTCTGCTGCCTTTCCTATCCTCTACTATCCCCCCTCCCCTCCCCTCCCCTCTTCTCTCTCTACCCCCTCTACTGTAATTCATCTTCTGACTATACTGAGAGTTAAATAAAATGTATAAAATAAAAAAAAAAACAAAAACAGAATTCCAATGGTCATGGAAAACAAGCAGCCAATAGATGGAAATCATAATTTAAATATAAAGTATCTTGAGTAAATTGAAGAATAATTTTTGATACATAAATGACATAGAAAGTCACATTACATCAGAAAGAATGTGGGCAAAGGCAAAATTTCATAGCATATGCACATTTTCAAGGTATTAAGAAAGTAGTGCCTATCTATAAACTGATAAAATCTTCAGTTTTTTGAAAACTACTATGTGCATCACTATATCCATGAAAAACAGGTAGAGAGTCCAAGGTGATTCAACACAACAAGGAAGATTTCCCTGTTTAGAGTAGACCAGCATTATTTTAACAATGCCAACTTCAATTCTCTACAACTCTAAATAACCTTAACACAATTATTTAGCCAGAAGAAATTTTATATTTGGTTCATTTTAAATTTTCTTTTAGGCGAGCTCTTGTCTAGGTATTTTTGTGGAGAACACTTTGCTTTTGACATTAATAAGACTGTTTGTTAGTCATTGAAAGGCAAGAACAGTCACAGTATTAGTGACTGGATGATTATAAATTACAATAGCTGTCGAGATATTACTAATATTTATTATTCTGTGTTCATAACTGTATCCCCAATAAAGCACTACACTCCTAAGAACAGTGTATTCTCCTTTCTGAAATAAATAATGGCATGCCCTTTCTACAATCTTCTGAGTGTTAAATTCAACAGTGGTTATTTTGCCTATCATTAAATTAATCCAAATATGAATCTAGATGGGATTTGGTGTTTTAGGCTCTGGTAGAAATTCAGTGTGGCCCAAAATGATTGTTAAAAATTAGCAAAAGTGAACTTTCTCTAAATGTCATCTAGTTCTTCACCTAGTTGCATTTATTGAAATTCGACAGTACATGAAAAGGCACAGTCATTGATTTCTTGTTAGTGAGTCAATTTAATATTCAAACACATTCTTTGGGTCTCCTACTCTGACTTTGAATGGCTTAAGTTGCATGTAATATACACAAAAAAAGGAATATTGAATTAATCAATTCAATAACTGATTAATGGATTTATCATCTTCTATTGTAAACTTCTAATGGCAAGTACATAGGTGAAGTCCACTTGTTTTCTTCACATATTGCAAGTAATCAGTACATGAAGATATTTAGTAGATTCAAAGTTAAAGATGGCAGACCAGAGAAATTTACCATTTCCCAGTGTTTCCATACATTGTAAATGCTATCATTATTCATTTTAAAAAGTTATTATGTATAAAAAACTGTGCTAAGTTATTAATGTGGACTTTCTGTGTCTCGCCATTAATCTGCAAGACAGTTATTTCTACTTGTTTGTTTTTTATTTCATATAATTTTATTTTCACTGTACTGGTGGTAGAACCCAGGCCTCATGCAGGTGAGGTAAGCATCTACAACTGAGCTTCACCCTCAGATCTGTGATAGTTAATTAATTACCCTGTTTTAGATATGAGGAAGCTAAAGTGCAGAAAGAATAATAACGTGTTCAAGATCACATAGATAGGAGGTGGCAAAGCCACACTTAAAGTCATTAGCATATAAATGTCAATCTCATTTTCTTAGTAAGAAAGAAGCTGTACTGTCTGCTATTTCAGTTAAGTTTTCTCAAATTCAATTGCTCTTCTGTGCACTTGACTATCACTCAACAGGCTAGGAAAGTCATAGCATTATTTTTTCAAAAGGAAAAAAAAAATCCAGGCAGCACAAAATCAGAGAAGGAAGAAATAGAATCCCAATTGAAGATATGGGTTCAAGAGGACTCAGGGACATCGGATGTCAAGGTGAAGAGATCAGCACACAAATCGGCCAATCAAAGGAAGAAAAGCAGGTGCTTTTGGGAATTCAGCAATGCTTCAGATAATGGGACTTTCACTTATAGATGAAACAAATGCTTAATGCTTTGGAAGGTCAGAAAGACATTTAAATGGGAGCTGACCATTGTGTAAAATCCAGTGAAATTGGATGGAGGGTTAAGGGTAATGAGGCATATTTCTCTGGAGTTACAGGCAAAGGAAGGGAAATAACAGCAACACAGTTATTAGTATGTTCGTAGAAATGTTTTTTTTTCTCAGTATTTTCTTAAGTCAGGAAAAGACAGGCCAGCAGATACTTATCATTTAATCAGCTTATCACTAGAACTGGGCCTCACAGTTCCCAGTAGAACTGATCCAAGCTGGATATAAAGGTTGTAAGGTGATCATTTGAGCTCTACTTCTATAATCATCACAGTTTGGATAATTCATTTATTTAAACTCTTGGATGACTCCACTTTTAAATTTAAAGTCTATGAAGGAAAAAAACCAACAACATTATTTTGAGGCTTAGTGGAAATGCTGTTCATCCTATGTTGGGTGACTTAAAGTATAAACCATACCAAATGACATTTCCAGATCCAGAGAACTGACTCATGGAAATTACTCATTGATAATTTTTAAGATTATGCTGGATTACACTTTGGAATATGGAACATGTAGTGCTATAGTAAAACTAGGGCAATTCCACTATTGGGGACATTTTCATCTACTTTTGTTTTAGACGATTTTACCGGTCTGCTCAATTATGTTTGTGGGATTTATTATGTAAATTATTTTTATCACTTACCTGGAAAGCCCATAGTGTGCAGTTTATAGTTACATAAGGCTTGGAGTGTAGCATTCAGTTATTTCTAATAGTTATGAAAGGGACTTCCATGGGCAAGAAGGGGGGTAGAATTAAGAAGAGGTGGTGCAGAGAGTGTGCAGTTCTTTGTGGCCCTGGTGGATGGACAAGGACAATCTATAGGGATACACAGGGTAACATTGTCCCTCATCCCTCAGCAAGTATTAAGTAGTCTGATTTTCAGGTTTTCAGAGTGTCACATGAGCTCAGTCATTTCAGGCAAATAAAGCTTTGAAAAGTGGATGATCAATGAAAATCTAGGAAGGTTTCTTTATCCACCTGAATTTTCATGTGCTTCCAAGGTAATAGGAGAAGGTACATGGAGGAGATATGGTGTGACCTAAATGTAAAGAACTCTTAGTCTATTGGGGCTGGGCAGATGACAAGGAAATCACTCGTAAACCAACTTGGGAAAACCAATTACATGGAATTTTCTTTATATAAACAATTTCAGAATGGTAACTGAAGCAAGTTATAGGCAGTGCTTTAAAGAGGAAACAGGAAAAAAAAAAGAGGAAAGGATTTATGGACATTTGATGTTGAGATAACATTTGGAAACCCAAGCCCTACTGGCTCCTGTAGACTTCCCTGTTAGGAAAAAAAAAAAAAAATCATTTCAAAATAATCTATTTTAACCCCTAGGGTTAACACTGTGATTGATAGGAATTTAAAAAAAAAATAACAATAAAAACAAAACTCTTTTCCCAGGCTTATTTTTTAATGAAGTGTAGCAGTTAGTGAACAAGGAAATCAAAAATTAGAGAAAGCCACATTTATGATCTGTTGATTATTTCTCTTTGAAAAATCCCCTTGTAACCTTGAATGCAGCATATAAATCATTTACAACAGGAAGAGCTTTGTAGAATACACTAACTCTCCTTTCCCAGTCTTTACCTCTGAAAATAACCAGCTAAGTAAAGTATTCAGGCCCTTTTTTGCTAGTCTATTATTAGTTCTTAACTGAAGATACCCTTGTGGTGAAACGTGAATAGGGAATTTTTGAAAGCGTTCTTCAGAACTGGATTCTGAAATCAAGTGAAGACATCTAGAAAAGCGGTATCTGCAGGTAAATTATGATGATTAGTCATTGAGTGGGCTGAATTGTAGGTGAGGAACCCAGACTGGGATTTCAATGGCAGTTCTTTAACTAGCCAGCTGAGTGTCCTCACAAGCCATTTACCTTATCTGAGCAGCAGTGTTGAGGGCCACAGCCGAGTCGGGATGACGCATGGCATTTTTGCCAGAAGTAGTGGTTGAGAGGTGACGCCAGCGAGCCATTAAGATGATGACTTTTGAGTTCTCGCGGAGTTCCGTTGAGTTCCGGTTGAGCTCTCCCGGGGATTCCTGAAGAATTCGCGTTGGTTGGTGAAGTTCCTGTGGAGGGAGTTCCTGTTGGTGTGTGGTGTGTCCCGGAGAAGGCCGCGTGGGTGGCGTTCGGGGAGTTTGGAAATAAAGTTTGTTCCTGCTCGAGTGGCTTGTGGTTTGTGCCCAGCCAGACTGCGGCACAGCAGGTTAAGGTGGTGTCTGCATTGCACCATAGCCCTGTGATCTTCTGGCAAGTCACTTAATCATGCAGAGGTTTCTCTGCTCTTCTGTTACATGGAGATAGCGACAGTACTCATCCCCAGAGTTGTTTTGTGGATAACTCCAAAAGTACATAGAATAGGAAGTCATCAACAAAGTGGGTCCATAATTATCCAAGGTAACATAGGTGTGGTTAAATCCTATGCAAACAATCTGCAGTTATCAACAAGGCTAGAGGGAATTCGACATGATCATTGTCATCAAAAATGAGGGATGGGGGAGATGAAACCAAAGCCACTGCTCTTTAGATGAAGATTTGGGGAAGGCATCTCTGAGGAGGAGATCTGAGAGCTTAGACCTGAGTAAGAACCGTGTACCAGGGTAGTCACTCTGCCAGTGACTAACACAAGTAACAATAATGAACCATTATGATAAGTCCCTCAGATCTTAAACGCAAAAAAAAAAAAAAAAAAAAATACGTTTTGTTAGAGTGGGAGTGGGAGAAGAGGGTAACTAGACAGCAGTTAACAATGGAAACTATGAATATTCTTTAACACACACTCTATTTTCTAGAAAATTGCCTGAAGACATAATAGAACAGATGCTCAAATATGTAGATGGAAATGATCATGACAGTATTTATTCAGTATTAATCTTTTTGACTTTACTTTTAACCATTAAAAGCTATTTATATATTAAAGTTGTTGATATTTTAAAAAAGTTGCAAACAACCTAAAAGTTCATTGATATAGATGGTTGGTTAAATAAATTATGGTAATTACATGCAACACATCCATTACAAATATAGGTACTCAATATGCTGTTGTCATTTCCTTAGGTAGAGGAGGTTGTATAATTATTGTCCCGACACACATAGCATCAAATAATTGATTCATTATTGTTGTTCTGCTTAGTAGCCATTTTGACTTCTTATCAGGGAGAAAGTATAAACTTGTGGGTTTGACTTGTCTGTACATCCCATCTTAATATTTGCTATCACAGAACCAAGTTGCTCTCCCTGAACTTGTTTTTGACCATCTTTGTGTTCCAAATTGCTCTCTGGAAAAAAATGTTTGATGTACTTTTTCTGGAGCCAGTAGCCAGGATATTTGTTTTTATTTATTTATTTGTTTATTTTTCTTTCCTTTTTACAAGTAAGCCCTGAGCTCCTGGAGCAAGTCGTTTGCCAAAGAATCCTTATACCATGGCACAAGAGCTGGGTGGCTACATTTTCCCATGAGGGTCATACACAGTATCTGCACTTGAGTCCATTTCTATGACATTCCATGATAATTGGGCCAATGGTCTTCAACTCTGCTGTTCAATTCAGCAGACATTTATGAGCACACATCATGTGTCAGCTCAGTGCCCAGGATGAAGTTGTCATAAAAGATGCATGAAATAATGGCCCCTGTCTTTATACATACACCCCATTTAATTGGAAAACCAATTAAATGGGGTGTATGTTTGACATATGAAGCAAAGGAACTTTTTCAGAATGTCAGGTGGGACTAAAATCACAATATTCCATTGTGTATATATGCCACATTTTTTTTTATTCATTCATCCACTTAAGGGCATCTAGGTTGGCTCCACAGTTTAGCTATTGTGAATTGTGCTGTTATAAACATTGATATGGCTGTGTCCCTGTAGTATGTTCTTTTTAAGTCCTTTGTGTATAGTCCAAGGAGAGGGATAGCTGGGTCAAATAGTGGCTCCATTTCCAGATTTCCAAAGAATCTCCATACTGCTTTCCATATTGGCAACACCATATTGCAGTCCCACCGACAGTATATGAGTGTACCTTTTTCCCCACATCCTCGCCAACACTTATTGTTGCTTGTCTTCATAATAGCTGCTATTCTGACTGGAGTGAGATATCTTAGAGTAGTTTTGATTTGCATTTCTCTGATTGCTAGAGACAATGAGCATTTTTTTCATATATTTGTTGATTGATTGTATATCCAAGAGAATAAAATTATGGCATTTGCAGGTAAATGGATGGCATTGGAGAAGATAATGCTAAGTGAAGTTAGCCAATCCACCCCCCCAAAAAAATGCCAAATGTTTTCTTTGATATAAGGAAGCTGACTCATAGTGGGGTAGGGAGGGGGAACATGGTAGAAATAGATTAATTCTAGATAGGGAAGAGAGGTGGAAGGGAAAGGGAGGAGGCAGGCGATTATCAAGGATGGTGGAATGTGATGGACATCATTATCCAAAGTACATGTATGAAGACACGAATTGGGTGTCAACCTACTTTATATACAGAGATATGAAAAATTGTGGTATATATGTGTAATAAGAATTGTAATGAAAAAAGTACATGTTTAAAGACATTAATTTCCATGAACATACTTTATATACAAAGATATGAAAAACTATGCTCTATATGTATTATATTTGATTCTTGGTTTTCTAATAACTACAACTGAATTTGTGTATTGAAAAATAGCACAGAGATCTCTTGGCTCCCCTTGCAATACTTGGGCTGAGGAACTTGGCTCAGTGAAGAGTTTCCTGAGAGGAATCAGCAATTGTTTCTTGATCAATGCATGAGTTCTTAAATGACAAATTAAGCCATATCAATGAGGATGAACTTCACTACAATTTTAATATAATTTTCTAACCTTAGCATCTCAGAGCATCTCATGTAATTAACATTTTAATACCTTAGCCACATACTTCCTTAATTTTCATATTTACAAATAAATTTTATCTCTGGGTATTGCAAATAGGGAATTAAAGAACCTCAGCTAAGGTATAGGCAAAGTCTGTTACTTTCTCTTTATGCCACAATTTGGATGTTGTTATGATATCAAACTCCTCCATTTATGGCTTCTTGATTTCTACTATCCATTATACCTATACTTACTCTTTCCTCTTAGTTATTCTCAACACTCACTCTCTGGTCCCATCTCACCATGATCCTCAGCCTCCTTGAATCCTCTTATCAACCCTCTTAATTCTGCTTCTTCTTCAATGTTGCTAAAACTTGATGATATATCACATTCTTAAAATATAGATCAATAATTACTTGTTTTATTGACTTCTCAATTCTCATCAGTGAATACTATTGATATCTGAAGTTTCTTCTGTCACTCCAGAGCTCCTGAATACCTTTCAGGAAATTAATTCAAACAAGCAAACATGAGGCATAGTACTAGGTTATCTCATTTCAGAGGTACCCACCATTGCTAGGCTGTGTCTCATCCACTTATTTCTCTCATTACCTTAAAAGCCCTCTGATGTTTTAGAATTCTCTAAAACATCATAGTGGGGTAGGGAGGGGGAGCATGGGAGAAATAGATGAATTCTAGATAGGAAAGAGGGGTGGAAGGGAAAGGGAGGAGGCAGAGGATTAGCAAGGATGGAGGAACAACCTTTTCAGCCCAAAGACACAAGTAACCTGGACTATGGATCACTGGGATTGGAGAAAGTTCACTCCTACCTGCCTCTTTGATTCCCAGTTCTATGTGTTGCAGATTTCAGGGACATAGAAACACAGGACAGTTTTTAAAAGAAAAAAAAATGTACCTTAAAAGTAAAACTGCCTTTTACTGATAAGTGACCTTAGCTGCTCCTTTCAGGGACCATTCTTATATTCTCATCAACAGGTGCAATTTAACCATATGCACAACAGTGTCCAGGACCACATTAGACAGGGGCTACAAAAAAATGTTTTAATTTTAACATATTTTTAAATCAGTAGAAACAAATAAATATAATAACAATGAATACATAACATTGAATAATATCTGTACTATATTCAAGTTTATATCAACAAAATAATTATAATTAAGTACACATCTATGTAAGTGTTTCTAAAATTTGAACTGGGAAAAATGTGCCTAGAGCTAGCTTAGGACCATCATATTGTGGTCCTTCACATCTGACTGGAAGCTTCTGGGCTGCATGGTATATAGAAGGGAAATGGATGTTATTATGGTTTGAATCTGGAATGTTCCCCAGAGGCTCACGTGTTGGAGTCTTTGTCTCCAGTGCACCAATGTTCAGAGGTGGGGATTTGGGGAAGAGATTAGACCATGAGGGTTCTAACTTCACCAAGGGATTCATCTATTGATGGATTCACAATTTGATGGCGTTTGGGAGTTGTAGAACTGTAGGAGGTAAGTTGGTTGGAGGAAGTCGGTTAAATATCCTGGAAAGGTATATTTTATTCCTACTCCCTCTCCTCTGCTTCCTGGCTGTCATAAGGTGAGCAGTTTTTTTCCACCACAACCTTCTGCCGTGATATCTCATCTCACCTCAGGCCCAAAGCAACAGAGCCAGCCAAACATGGTCTGAAACTGTGAGTCAGAAGAGATCTTTCCTCCTCTAAGTTGTTTTTTTCTCAAGTATTTTGTCACAGTGATGAAAAACGGACACAGATCATGTGGCTTTATAGCCAATGTCACATCTTCTTTGCCATAAAATAACATACTGTAATCTGACATGATGCAATTAAAGGTACCATATCAATAAATAGAATATTCTGTGTGCCCCAGATAAGCAGTGCTGAACAATTAATTCCGGGAACAAGAGAGTTTGCCTTTTGTGCCTATAACTTAGAATGTAAAACTACAAATATGAATTGATTCTAGTAGCAAGTTGGTCTCCCCAAGGGACAATTCCACATTGCAGCTATGAACAATTTGTGCAACTGTAAGAATATCAGTCTTGGTGAGAAGAAAACAAATCACATTGCTATGAAAATAGCCTCCGTCCTTGCTCTTGCTGTGATTGCATTTTTCAGCAATTTGTGTAAGTATTGAACTAATCAAGGTCAGGGATTCACTGCCCTACACTACTGCTCCTGGTTGCCATTGACTTGTTGAAGCTGGACTCCACATTCTTTGCCCAACCCAAGGGATCCATCCACATATCCACACGCCTTTACTCCAAACATTTCTTTAATTTTCTAACTTTGTACCTTACAGACACCTACTGAAGCAGCCAAGCCAGTTGCCAGTGCCAGTGCCAGTGCCCAAATAGCTACATATGTCCTTACTTTAGGCCAGATGTTGGTCCATACCAAATTAATGACCAGGTGTGCATCTCAAGTGTGTATGCTTGGAAGATTTCACTTCATCACTGTCTTTCACAAAGTCCACATACTGGGTTATTTCCAGAGCATGATTAGTTAGTTCTAAATTGTCTTCCTCCATCAACAAGGTCATAGAGATGAGCCAAGGTACTGGCATTAGTGTAGAACTTTTAGGTGTCATGGGGGCACGAGAAACTTATTCATGTAATTGACTTGTGCCTTCTGGAATATCCCAGTATCAATTCTGAATGTGCCTCTTCAACTTGCTATATGTTTCTGTGGTGTCTGAAACATCTTGTGTCCTGTTGAGCTTCTCATGACGAATAGTTCCTGTACTACAGACACATGATGCTTCATAGTTAGGTGTTCAGTTCCTAACAAGGGCCAGAACAAGCTGTGTGACTGTTTTTTATCCAACGAGTAGTTCTCTGCTGAATATAGCATAACCTTGCTCCAGAGATCTATGGTTGTCCCAGTCATATGCTAGAGGTGAACTTGTGCTGTCTCATGAAAGCCGATGTGTGCATCTCTTGCCAATTGCTCTTTGAAGGACATCATGCTGATAATTTGACATTGGCCCTGACAGGATTATCTACATGATGAACATTGGCAAACATTACCAAAAAGACTTTTGCTTTTGTTCATACAGCCTTTGTGCTGGTGTGCCAGTGGTTTTGCCTGTGACTCTGACTGCCGCATCCCAGAGAAACCACAGTGTTATTTCTGTGATGTTCACATCTCTGCCCTCTATTGAGTGGTACAGTTCCAGAATCCCCTCCTAAGGGACTACATCCTACCTTTATTTCTAATATTCACTGTCACAGTTTGGGTTTCCTAAGAATCTAACCCTGAGACAAAGATTATTGGACAGGTAAGGTAGTTACACGGACGTCTGATGAGAGAGGGGGAATACAAATCCGAAAGGGAAGAAAATCAATAAATGGTGTGTTCTCAGCCTATCACCACCCAGGGAGAGTGGAGAAGAGTACTTCTGGGGAGTATTTCTAAACATATCAGACACGCTTTCAAGTTTTCCCAACTTGGAACAGGCATATGGATATAGTGGACCGATTCCCTGTGAATCACTGGTTAATTGCTGCTTTTGGAAACGTCCACCTTACCTAGTACACAGTCAGATCATATATCCTGCGCCAGAAATAAACCCTGGGGCAAAAATTCACAGGTGTTTACAGTAAATAGCCTTTGATGAATAAAGGTGAATTCTGAGAGTATTTGAAGGCAGGAACAATATTTATGACAGGAAGCAACACATTTATTTTTTCATGTACTTTTCTCTTACATATTTGGCAGATAATTTTCATTCAGTTCCTACAAACCTAAATTAAGCCCTTGGGAACCTGAGAAAAGGGAAATCTACCTAAAACAAAAAGAACAATGTGTCAAACAATACAGGCTCTCTCGTGGGAGAAAACCGTAGTCACACAAAGCACAGGACAACCCTGGTGGCAAGAAAAGTGGCCTTACACAGAATCTGTACCCAAAGAATCACTTCGTTTTAAGGAATGAATTTCAGGCTGTGATAAAGGAACCATGGGAAAAAGGTTTAAGAACTAAAACTCCCCAGGAAAGGGGTCTGGATTTGGCTCAGAAAACTTCCCTTCCAAACAAATGACCCATACTAACAAAAAGAGAAAAAAAGAAGAGCAAAGTCCCTTGATATTTATTATTTGAATCTTGGAGGTTTTGGTTAAGAACATCAAGGATTAAAACATAAAACTTCAAGTGAGGTATCTTCACAAACAGTGAAGATAAGTAATATAATACCCAAAGGTTCGATGTCAAAATATAAACCAGAATTTTGTGGATTTTTTTTCTTTTAAATTAGTATATGTTCTTCAAAAACATTTTAGGTGTATGAGTATACACACATGTGCACTTGCGTGTGATTGAGTGTGTCAGAGAAGGAAAAAACAGAAGTGCGGGGAAGACTATTGTATTCCCTCAGAGGATTCTTTGAAAGATTTCCAATTTTTTAATTTGGGGAATTATTATTTTAAATGTTCAATTGATATGCTGGATCTATCTTGTCAGTTCTCAGCATTGAATTTTTTCTGATGATCATTTTCTTTGGTTACCAAAGGAATCTGTGGATCCTGCTTTCTAGTTGATTTTTAAAAGATATTTAACAACTCAATTCTCCTCTCTGTTGCTTTCAATAGCATTGTCTATGTTATTGACATAATTATCTCTGCACTTTGAATTCCTCTTAAGGACTCATCTGTCAGGGAGATGAACCTAGAGAAAGTCAACTGCTATGACTCCAAAAGGTTTCTGAAGGAGTGATACCTAAATCATTCCACACATCTTCACATGAAGATTATGGCAGGAGATGAAATGATATTTTCCGGCAGTAAGATTTTTTTTTCCCTGGCAGAAAAACTTGCTGAGCAAAGACCTAGAGAGCGAAAGTATGTGTCATTTAGGGGAAGTCCAGTTTTACCTGCAGCAATAGCATTACAAAGAGAAGTAAAGAAAGCAAGATGAGAAAGACGATTTGAGACAAAAGAGTATGAAGAAACTTGAATATAAGATGTGGTGGAAAATAAGACTACAGACCCAAATTTAAAATAAACAGGGGTTCCAGTGAACAAAGGTAGGTTGATTCTACCCCTCAGTTCCTCAAAACGACAAAAGGCCAGTTCCACCATATACACAATTACACCCTAAAACCTGTTCAGGACTTGGATTATGATATTCATATAGGGGTGTCCTTCAAATTATAGGTTGCCAGTCTTCAAAAAGTCCCATTTAGGGATTCTGAAATATGCATTTTTAAGATATCACTGTATTTTTCCAATTTATTGAAAACATAATCAGTGCCCTTGCAATCTTCTAAGACACTGGGGTGTTTTCTATACCTAGGAAGTTACATTTCATTTTTTCTGGCTTTTATTGTACTTAATTATTCACAAAGAGTAAAGAATGATACTTTATATTTGAAGCTTCATTGGTAGCCATCATTATTCATATCTACTATCACATCCCTGGGATTTTTTAAATGGCCCTGATATGATACACCTTAGTCAAAACAATAACATAGATATGTAAATTCAACATTTCCACAGATGTTCCTCATTGTGATATTATAACTAGCTTGTGTGATTCACATGAAAACAAATTTCAGCCTCTAGAGCAACTAATCCAGATAAACCCAGTAAGTTTACTGTGGAAGCAGAAATAGGTAATCGTTTTAAGAGAAAGATATCTCTGAGCCCTTATCTTCTCATGGAAACTTTCTAAGGTATAAAAATAAAACAAGCCAATAGCATTATAGAAAATGTGATATCCAAATAGAATTGTTTATAAATAGAATGTTTTGCAAAGTTTCCATTAGACATCAGCTGTTCTTTAACCATTTTCATGCTGGCATTTTCCAGCCCACTAGCTAAATTAAGGCTTAGGAAAAAATTACCTATGCATTGTATTTGGAGGTGGCTATTTATCTATTTTTACATGCACTGGACATGTGACAACAGTTCACTTAAAACATATCAAAAGATATTCAACCCCAGCCTCAGCCACTTAGTGAGGCCCTAAGCAGCTTAGTGAGACACTATCTAAAAAAAAAAAAAAATATATTTATATATATTTTAAGGCTGGAGATGTGGCTCAGTGCTTAAGCATCCCTGGGATCAATCCCTTATACAAAACAGAAAAGAAAAGATAGTCATTCCCAGAAACACACACAACACATAAAGATAGGTGACTATGAGGAAGAATATGAGATAGCTTTTTCTTCTGCTTTTATGTGAAGAAAAGAACATGCTTGTTCTTCCAAGTGTTTTTAGGTGAATGTGTTCTCCTGATCTAGTTAACCAGAGCACCCCCTGTTTACACTCCAAAGTGTCCCACTTTACACAATGAACTCTGCAATCATCCAAAGTGTCAGACAACCTATCTGTGAGTCATTATAGCAGCCAGAAGAAGCTGGGCTAGAAATCCTTGAATAAATTGTCTAGCACAGAGAATGCCATTCAGTTAAAACCAGATTTCAGGACAATTGGAATGATGGAGCCTGTTCTGTCTGCCCAAAGAGCAGTATCACTACTTTAAAATTAGATAATGTTATTTTCTTTCTCTGCCTATCTAAATCTCTCTTTCTTTCTCTCCCCATCCTGACTCCCTGCTTAGGTATAGTGTGCTATACAACAGTGGTTGAGCTTGTGTAAATATAATCTGATAAATATAATAAGCCTAGCTACAGTGGAAACCAAGCTTCATTCTTAAATATAAAAATGTGAAATGTAGACCCAATTCTCTGCCATGAATGCTATTCCGATTTCTCCTTCCTATGGACACCCAAACACTCAGCAAATACAGGTAGTTGTAATGAGATTTAATTTTCTGGTCATGGATGTCCAAGGTCAAAAGCAGAGCTATTTATTTCTAAAAGTATATTAATGTTGTGTTTTTACACTAATTTAAATGACTATTTACACTTGTACACCAGTGTACACCCACATATTCCCCACAAGCAAAATGCCTGACATTTCACATAATTTTAATGATAGTAATTTTTCAAAATCATGCAATTTGTATTTTATATCATGTTCTCTTACTAGATACTTTGATCTTGTTCTTTGCATTTGCTATACTGATTCTGGATTTAATGAGCAGGACTCACTGCATATGAAGTGCTCAGAGTTGAACCCAGCAATGCTGAAAAATTCAAACTTGGTGTCAGAAACATAAAATAAAATTTTGAAAGCCCAAGATGTGCTCAGTCTCCATTCTTCCACCAATCCCAGCAAATATTCATTTTTGAAAGTACACTTAAGATGAGCCTTTAATAAGGCACGTGATGAGTGAGAAGAACACAAACACTAGGCTGGAATAGCTGAGTTCCCACCCCACAGCTCCAGATCTGCCACCTGCTCTTGAAAAGATTTTTAACTTCTCTCAAGGTCACCTATAGAAGGGTTTGAATGAACCATCAATATAAAGCTCTCTGTACATTTCCTGACACACAACTCTGCAAGTGAGGAATCATCTTTGTAAAATATATTTGAATAGAGAGAGACTCCCCAACCTCCACTCCTACCCCCACCCCTTTTTTTAAGTACTTGGAAGGAACTGAACCCAGGGGCACTTTACCACTGAGCCACTTCCCCAGCCCGTTTTATTTTTGTTTTCAGACAGGGTCTCTTAAAGTTGTTAAGGACCTGGCTGAATTCTTGAGACTGGTATCAAGCTTACAATCCTCCTGCCTCTGCCTCTCCTGGTCACTCTGATTACAGGCTTTTTACCGCCACATCCAAGACCCCTCCATTCTTATTTCAACAGGGCTCCCAACTGTATTTGCTAAATAAATTTGTAATAAAAAGAATAATTAAAGTTTTTCACTCATTCACTCTTTTTTAATCACTTTTTTTTTTTTTTGAAATCTGTAAGGTCATCAGATCAATCCCCACTGATCCTCTAATTTCCACCCGACATGGTCGACATGTCCTTCCCTCACTGGCTTAGTAGACAAATTGATAGTTCCCTAAAACTATTTCTATTTTCTCAGACATCTGCTTTTCCTATAATCATAATTATCTTCGTTGGGCATATTTGAATGTGACCTTGGCTTTGGGAAAGCAGATTTCAAAATGTTCATAGAGAAAAAATAAGTATGATCCCATGGCAGAGAAATCCTTTTTTTTTTTTTTAAAAAGAGAGAGATGTGATTCTTACTTTTAAGTCACAAATAATTCCAATGAAAATGAATTAAGGACAGAATTATTGCTCATCATAGTTGTTAAATACATCACAATTTTTTAAAATATGCCAGGCACAGTCTAATCTCATACATGAAAAAGGACAAAATTGAAAGGGTAGAGATTAAATTTAATCAGGAAGAAGTCCTAAAAGATTTAGAAGGTTCTTTAGAGAAATAAGAAGACATTACAGGCATTGATTAGAAACTGGTGCCAACTCACAAGTGGTAGAGAGCAGGCAGAACTGGATTTTACTTTTGGCACTTTAAGCAAAAAACAATACATAAATAAAATGGAAGGTACAGAGAGAAATTTGAAACACCTGAGGTGAGGATATAGTAATTGCTAATTTGTTTTAATTAAAGTATTTTTCTTAGACCCCTCATAATAATTTTAATAGGAATAATATCAAACACATTGAATTGGGGTCTGCCAAGCCCTGTTCTAAAGGGTTGTAATCCTCATTACACTCTCTAGAAGTCTGTTTTACCTATTACTTACTATTCCAAGTAAACTTTTGAAGAAACTCAAATGCAGAAATGATAAACAACTGCAGCTTACCCAAGTTTCTATACTTAGAGTATGTCCAAGCTGAGTCAAGTATAGGGCTCTAAATTCTAGAAGGAGAAAATGGAATTTCCCACCTGTTGTTATTTTTCCATGAATGGAAACTATTCTCAGAGTTTTTCTCAGCAGACTTTTCCAGAATTGATTCTTCTTGGTACTTGGCAAGAAAGATAAGACCACCATGATGGCTTAGACTAAACAAAATTTCCCTCAAGCAGTGGAGGAGCCCGGTACCCCTTCAAGGGTGCACTGTCTCAGGAAGTGAACAAGATGGAGAGTGCACAGCAAGAGAGAAGGAAGAGAACCCATAACAGACTACACTTGTTATTTGCAACAGTAAGCATTACATTTAGTATTCTAGAATCCAATAGAAGCAGAAAAATAGAAGTAAAATGAAGAACTTGATAATTCCAGGTAAATATTTCTTTAGCACAGGAATGATGAATTGTTTTAAAATCTCTCCAATGTTAACACTATGAAAGGTTTTAACAGGCTGAGTTACTTAAATTTATATTTTCAAAATTTGTACATTCATATTCTCTTCTTATAATTCTAGTTTTTAAAATGTTTATATTTAAATGGTTATGATACTCATTAACAACTCTTTATCATTCCTGAGTTATTTTATATTAATAATCACTTGATTGGTTGGATTTCATCAATATGTTATTCTCAGATTCTCATATTGAATTCCCTTGTGTACTTTATTTCTAAAGCTCTTGCTTTTTAGATTGTTTGAATTTCCTTTGGCACTCTCTAGGTTCTTTTCTTGGATTTTGTTTTTTAATGGAGTATACTTCTCTTTCATGAGCAGTTAGTTCCTTATCATTCCCCAAAGGGCCTGAAATTATCCTCCTTAAATAAAGACAGATGCATAGTATGTTCTGTTTATCAGACTCTTTCATCCTGACCTTCCATAATTATTATTAGGGATAGACTTACTAATTTCTGGAGGTGTGTAAAGAATTAGTTTTTGAACACTGATACAGAATTCCTCAACAAAATATTAGGAAATAAAATCTGACAATGTATAAGAATAATTATATATTTGATCAGGTGGGATTTATTCCAGATATGAAGAGCTGGCTCAACATATAAAAATTCTACTATTATAATCCATCACATCCACAGGCTAAAGATAAAAATTTGATCATATCAATAGCTATAGAAAAAGCATTCAAGAAAAATCTAGCACTCATTCATGATAAAAACTTTTGGTAAACTATAAATAGATAGGAAACTTCCTCGATCTGATAAAGAATATCTACCAAATATACTAGAACTAGGATCATATTGGATCACTCCATACATGTGATGTTCAGGGCAATCTTAGCAAGGCCATCAGAGAAAATCTGCTGGAAGACTGAGAGCAGGGCTAGATTTGACTGAGATCTGCAGTCTGGACAGATAACCTTCAATCATAGCTATAGTAGGGACTTCAACCACACTTTTGAAAATGGCTGATTTTCTATATTAATTCTCCAACTATCACTTTTAATAATGTCTAAAAAGAAGACATGTGAAGATAAGGTGATTTATCATCAACTTAACTGCCTACCAAAATAAAATTTAAAAATTATGGGAAGAAAACATAATCCAGTGGTTATGTTTATGTAACATATTACTACAATATTCAACAAGCAATAAAAGGACTGTGTATTTCAAAGAAGCATCAAAACATATATTGGTAATCAAAAGACAAAATGATCAATAGAAACAGACTCAGAGATAATCCAGTTTCTAGCAATGTCATTTGGGTAAACTTGAAGCTTCACTTTTTACTATGTAAAATAGAGTTAAACAAAAGTGAATTCCACAGATTTGCTATAAGAGTTGAAATAATTAAATATATTTGGTAGTTAATTAGTGTGATAAAAGTATATACTGTATTATTGTCACTATGTTGCAAAATAAAAACAAACCACGCAACAAGTGATAAAAAGGAAAAAGAAATCCTGATCTGAGAGCAACTATTTTTTGAACTAACTCACTTTTAATTGACCTTTATTTCAAGAGAGAAAATGTAGCTTATTAATTGAGAGCTTTGCAATTAGAATTAGTCAAGTGGCCTTGAGCAAATTTCTTAATCTCTCTGACCTTCAGTTTCTTCAAATATAATTGAAAATTTTAATGGTATTTCCCTTGAGGGTATTGGAAATCTTCTGGAGTCAAAGACATGCAGGGATTAGCACAGATCCTGATCAATTGGGGGTCAACATTGTGGGGTGGCTGCTAACATAAAAATTCAAATAATCAAGGTCTCATTTAATAGAATTAAAATGTTCCAGTAACTAGCAGAGCAAACTCTAATGAACTATCCTGAAAAAAAGAGATGACAACTATCAAGATATACAGTGGGAGTGTTTTCTGACCAATGAATAGAGGTGGATGGAACACCCAGTGAGAGTGACATTGGAAGACGGAACATTGTATGGTGGGAAATATCTGAAAGGTGCTTGAATGGAAGATGGTTCAGAAACTCCAAAAGCAGAGCTGTGATTCATGTAAAAATCTGGGAAGGCCAGTCCCATCATAGTGTTAGAGAATGAACTTTTAAACAATTGGAGCACTTCAGTGATAAAGTGGTTTGATTTAAGAAGTAGTAATCGCCCTGTCACCAAGAGCTTTTAAGCAGATGTTGACTTACTTCTGCTTCAGGTCATTACGGAGGAAATTCCTGCACTGGTAGGAAGTTGGACAAGGTGGCCTGTCTGTGCCTTCCAGCATTAAGATTAAAATTTGTGGAAATTCCATATATGGGCCTTCTTATTTTCCAGTAGTACTCAGTAGCCTTTTTTCCAAATGGATTAAGTGGTTATAAATTCCTCATCATTTAAGAGGTGAGTCAAAAGGAAAATTGCATGTACAACAGCACAGCAGCCCAAACAGTTCATCATGCATCTTAAAAACACCAATCTGAGTACTAGGCAACTTCAAAGAGGACCATGCCAATGCCAGAAGTGTTCCCAAGAAGCCAGCTGCTCCTGGAAAAATATGTTTCCCAGCTTGGCATCTGAGCTTGTGATTGCTGTCCAGGGAGGTGAAGGAGAATGGGTTTATAGGCAGCCATAAATAACTAAGGCACTGAAGTTCTGTAAAGGGGCCAGTTTCGCCTCCATGATTCAAGACCCAAATAAGAATGAGCTACTCTTCCAGATCAAAGGTAAGAGAGCTTTAACTAGTTTTAGAAAAGCTCCAGGAGGTAATTTAATATTCTCTATTATTCAATCAAGTCCTCTGCAAAATTCTTCCCACTCAATCCTGAATCCATGATTTTCATCTTTGAAGGTGTGGGAAGGAGGAAATGGAGATTATTTGCAGAGGATCTCAAGGTGGTGCCATATGATACAGCTGTATATACTTAACCTGATGTTAGGTTCATGCTCCTTCAAAGACAGTACAACCTGTGTGGAACTTGTCTGCAAACCTGTACTTTTGGACAAAGAAATATCCATTGACTCAGCCCAGCCTCTAAAATTCTTCCAGGATTTTTTTCATTCAAAAAAATGCATTTTTCCCTCTGTGTAGAATTTCTTCCTCCCTATATTCCTTCATTCAATGTTTTTTTTTTTTTTTTTTTTTTTTGAGGCCTACTAGAGTTTAGCAGCTTTTCTAAGAACTTAGTATTCAAAAATTAATAAGACCTGGTCTCCAGGCTTTACAAATAAGTAATATTATCCCATTTTTTTTGAAAGACAAAAGCTCTGTAAGTATAAATCTCAAATACATGAGATATATAGCCATAATGAAACATCTGTTAAAGTTGACAAAAAGACCAATATATTTGAGGAGAGTTCACACAGCAAGATAATGTTTGCCTAAAATCTTCTCGAGGGAGATTGGAGCATAAATTCCAAAGAACTCTTCCACTCCTCACCTGTACCATTCTCAGTTCTCTGTCACTGTCTTACAGACCCCCTGAATGTTCCATTAAATAAAGCTGGGCTCACCCTTATCCTTTACTTCATGGAAGTAATTCAGGGTATTCAGCCATGCACCTGATATTTTCCTTCATGATCCACATAAGGACATTAAGAATGTTTAAATTCTTAGGAAAACTCCTCCAACTTGTGTTTCTTTTAAACTGTCAGTGATTATAGAAATTTATTATTTATACAAAAAATATAGAAATGGTTAAGAAGAAATGATTAGTGCTACATATTTTATTTCTTTTAAGATGGTATTTTTAAACATTATAGTACATCATTAAAGTTTCCTACAGAACATTTAAAAATGATATATATTACCTGACCCCATTCTCAGAAATTCTGAATCAGTATATATGGCAAGAGTTGCTAGGAGTTTACTTAATTCTTTTCTGTATCTGTATCTCTCCAGATATGTTTGATAATTGTTCACTAAGACTTAAGGATAATTTTCTAAGCTAGGAGATTTTAATCATGGGTTGAAGTTAAAATCACACTGGGAAATATTAAAAAGTATGATGTCTATCTAGGTACAGTGGTGCATGCCTGTAATCCCAGCAGCTGGGATGTTTGTGTATTGAATATGGATGTATCCATGCTAGAGTGGTGGAATCGTGTGGGGTGACAGATACTTTGCATGGCAGCAATAGTAATAATGATATATAGTAAATCTAAAAATTCCTTAAGGAGTAGATCTTAAAAGTTCTCACCACAAAAAACAAACAAATAAGAATACAGAGATGAGATGATACATATGTTAATAAATTTGATTCAATTTATCAAAACATCACTCTATACCCCCAAATATATGTAATTTAGTACTGAGTATTTGGAATAATCTCTTGTTTGCCTATTGGTATCACTGTCATCTGAAGCTGCTTTTGGAATGTGATGAGCTCTTTCCATACATTGATTAAATATTATTTTAAGGAATATTTTTATTAAGTGTTTAAAACTGAAACCTTTCCCATAATTCTGAGGAGGGGAAAAATCACAACAGCAAAATAACTAAAGTTCTTGTTTGTTAATGAAACATAAAAAGTTAATGGGTGTTCAGAGTAAACAAAAAAAAAATCCACCTGGGGTAGAAAATTTGGTTAGCTCTAAAAGAGCATAAAGTTAAAGACTACCATGTTCATTTCCTGTTGCTGCTATTTAAAAAAAAAAAAAAAGCACAGAATCAATGCTTAAAACAATGTAAAACACATTAGCTTAAAGTTCTGTGGTAAGAGTCTAATTAGGCACAAATTAAGGTGTCATCAGGGCCTCATTTCCTTCTGGGGTGGAAAGAGAAGAACCAGCCTCCTGTCCTGTGCCTTGGCATAGGCCAACTAGATATACCCATCCTGAGTATTAAATATTAGTGGAGCACTTCAATCACATAGGATTAAACATTATTCATAGTGGTAATGTCAAAAGTGGCAGAGAATTGTTAGAGGTACAGTGCAGACTGCAGCTTTGGGAATCCAGATGTGGTGGGCTCATGCATTTGAAGGTGACAGGAATATACATGTAGTACCCACAGAAGTCATCTAATGAGAATGTTTTTATGTTGTGGTCTTGACCATGATTCCTTCCATCTTGGTGGATGCTTGTTTTTCTTGCCTACATTAGTTATTAGCCATTTGGGGTAGCTGGTTTTCTTAGCTATGTGTGTCTTAGTAATTTCTTTTTTTCTTACATTAGCCACATATCTATAGCTCATGATAGATATTCTGATGGTAAGACGCTTCAAGAAAAATCTCATTTTCCATAGCTTGCTATTTGTGGCACAGCGTGACCTATAAGTTAGGGATTTCTGGAAACAAAATTATATCAGAATAACAGCACAGCTCCATTGGTCAGGTAGAACCTGACAGAACTGATAACATGGTATGACTACAATACAGGGGTTAGTCTGTATGAGAAGAGGAGAATGAATACAAAGAGTCTAAGTTCATGGTTGAACTGAGTTTGGATTGGGCCAATCTTCATAACTGAGGAAATAAATTTAGGATTTCAGACAGGGCAGCCCAAACCTGGGGGAGAATGTGTGCTTGATGTTGTCACTTTGTCCTTGAGAATCAGGCAAAATTCATAGGAGAAAAGCTGCATTTGGAAGCACAATGAACAGAATCCAGCTACACAGAGAACTATATTACCAACATGGTTACATTACCCTCAGAAATTCCATGGTTTCAAAAATTCCAGGGGACTGACTGAGCCAGCAGGTTGGGAATGAGGAAATCTGTGCCCATATGGGGCTCGCTCACAATCAAATGGACCAGAGGGGATGTCAGGATAATGGGCTGGTTCCGTTCAGCTGGCAGTCCAAAGGGGCTCCTGTACCTTTCACTGCAACTTTGAAATTGAGCCAAGTTGAACCCCAGGTGGAAGGAATCTGTTCTTTCAATCATTTAGAGCTTGGGATGAGAGCAACTAAGAGGAGCCATGCTTAATCAACATCTGGAAGCATTCTCACAAGCAAACAATAGAATTTGGGTAGAATGCTCTCACTAGACTATAAAACAGATTCTTCTAGATTTCAAACTTCTCTGTATTGTTCGAGAACACCATACCACACTAGTTTTGATATGTGGATACTCTTGGATGCAAGGAGGTCAAAAGATGTTTTGGAAATGTTCGGAAATTTCACATACAGTGTTGCTATCACATTGAAACAATAACAACAAAATAAAACCTAGGGAGGTAAGATAGTAACTCTGCAGGAGAGAAACTTCATTTCATCCAGAAATTTGATTTCAGTTATTAGATCCCTTCTCAAACAGGGAGTGAGGTATGAAATAGTTACATGGATAACAACACTGTAGCAGAAGATGGATATAGCATTTTCCATTGCTCCAAGACAACCAGATCTTGACATTGACCAGAGACCTGTGAAATTCTGATTTCTTGGTCATGTTGAGTTTCTCAACCTCTGCAAAGCAATGCTATTTTTTTTTCTGACCCCGTGGGATTCTCTGCCTTCTTTGGCATGGGTTTTCCCTGGCTATGTTTTCAGGATGCTCTGAAGGACGCGAACAATCACATTATAACAGAAAGGACACAATCCTCATTCATGTTCCCATTAGGTTAAATGCATCTCAATTATGTTTCTTGTTCTCCTGTTGTTTGTTATTGCCCTTCCTGTATTTGTTCCCAGACACCTTAAAAACATGAGTCAGGATCACTTTTTAGGTGTTGGGGAGGTGAGTGAGAGGAAGGAGAGTCGGTAAGGGGGCACAGAACATTTGCCCTTGTTTCCTGTGCTAAATTTATTAAACTTGACCTTTATTCCAGGGCACATCCATTGCTTCTGTATCCTCATGTATGTATTTAATTGATCACTATAGATGTATGATCTCTTGGTGCTCAGGAAACTCTTTTTTATTGTGATAACTCATTTTCAGTGTCAAAGATCTTCTTTCATATTTTCTCAGTATCTCTTTTTTTGCTTTGGTGATTCCATGAAAATAAATCAACTATTCACTCAATGAGGAGATCATGTATCTGATTCTTATTTACTAGGAATGTATATCTCTGCCTCTCCTCTCTTCCTCTAGTGTGTATGTGTGTGCACATGTGTACATTTATTTATATCATCTTTATGATGTATCAAGCAGTAATGTACCTGATGATGTAGGGAGGAGGTTTAATCCAAATTTATATCAACATCTTTGCCAGTAGCAGCAATTTTTTTTCTGTAAAGGACAGCTAGTAAATATTTGGAGTTTTGCAGACGATATGATTTCTGAGTGACTGCTCAACTCTGCCATTGTAAAATGGAAGAAGTCATGAACTATGCAAAACTGAATATGGGAATATGTGTTACAATAACCTTTTTAAAATAAATCTCTCTCTCTCTCTCTCTCTTAATTGACTCTATACTCAGGTAAAATATAACTCTTTAAGCATATAAGGACATCTCGAAGCCTTCTTTGAATAGAGTTTTATAAAGACAGAAAAATAAGAAGATAAAGCAAAGTGGATGGTTTTAAATCTACTGGAACCATCCTTTAACATAAAAGTCAAACCCAGGCTGGATGTGGTGGCACCAGCCTGTAATCCTAGCAACACGGGAGGCTGAGGCAGGAGAATCACAAGCAGCTTAGTGAGACCCTGTTTCAAATGAAAAAATAAATAAAAAGGGCTGGGAATGTGGCTCAGTGGTTAAGTGCCATCCCTGGTTTCAATCTCTGGAACAACAACAAGAACAGAGAAGAATTAGAGAATTGTACACATTTATTGATAACAAATGAGAAGGTACATAGATCTAATTTCATAATCAGTTTCTTTCTTCCATGAAGATGCAGTAATGTGAAACTTATTACTAAACTTTAAAAACCTACACAACGACAGATCATTCTCTGACACCTTAGTAATAAGCAAAAGAATCAAGTAATAAATTTTGAGAGTAATCCTTTTACTCATTTATTCTGTGTATAGCATAAAATTCTTAACCTTTATTGGAAATGCACATGGAAATGTATTCTTTAAGAACATAGGTTGGTGACAAGTTATTGTACACAAAACCACTTCCAACTATTGTTCCTTTCGTGTGAATTAAAGAGTATTTTCAAGTGAGCATCTCCTCTTTTTCTTTCACATGCAACCGCACACACACACACATACACACACACACACACACTCCAACAAATTCAAACAGCCTCCAATCCCTCCTCCATTCTCACGTGCACTGCATGGTATCTTCACCTTGGAGCAGAGCACAGAAATCTCAGTTTAAAAGTGCAAGTTGACTGAAAATATCAGTTTGAAGAGATGACACTTTTAGTCTTTCAGAATAAAAAGTACATATTGTTCAGTTCAGAAATACCTTGATCTTCAAAAACAGATTGTTCTCCTGATACGAGTGTACATCAGGGTTGATGTTAAGCAAAGTTTTGTTCAGATATATAGATAAAACTGGATTAACTCCATGTATGATTTCTCGGTGATAGATCTGGGTACCCTGGAGTAAGGGACAGAGAGGCAAATAATTAGTATGGCTTCCTTAGCAGGAAAGAACTGGAACACTTTAAAACTCACGTTGGAGGCATTATTCACTTTTATAATACAGAGCATACATTTGGGGTGTTGGTATATTGACATGGTCCAGATTTCTTAAAGGATGATAAAAGTTGGAAACAGTTAATCTCTAAGACATTGCAGTTGGCTACAGGGGAAACCCAGATTCAGAAAGAGGAGAAAAAATCATTTTAGTAAAATTCCCATGCTATTTGTAAGGACAGGAGTCTCTAGTAAGAGCTGAAAAGAGGTAAATCCAAAACAAACCGGCGTATTTGCCATTGATAATGCTCAAGGGTGAAGCCAAAGGCTGCATTTTGTTTTACAACTAAAATATTATACTTAAAATACAAATAAAAAATCATGCAAGGATGAACACCTGTGTGATGGTTTGGATGTGAGGAGTCCCCCAAAAGCTCTCGTGTGAGACAATGAAAGAAGGTTCAGAGGAGAAATGATTGAGTTCTGAGTCTTAACCTAAACAGTGTATTAATCCCTAAGGAGATTAACTGGGTGGTAACTGGAGGCAGGTGGTAATGGCTGGAAGAAGTGGTTACTATTTTGTATTACAGGAAGACTGTTGGGGTATAGGGGATATATTTTGTATCGCATGGAGACTCTTGTTCTCTGTTTCCTAGTCACCATGTGAACTGCTTCTCTCTGCCACACTTTCCATCATGATGCTCAGCCTCACCTAAAGCCCCAAGGAATGGAGCAGATCTTCTCTGGACTAAGACCTCTGAAACCATTATCCCTCAAATAAACTTTTTCTTCTTTTAAAACTGTTCTGGTCAGATCCTTTAGTCACAGCAGTGAAAAAGCTGACTAAAACAACAGGTTTTAAATGAAAGTAAAGGCTTTATATCTGTAGGAGAACACCAGATTTTTAGTACAAAGGCATTGGGTGAATTTAACACATTTTCTAGTCTTTTAAAATTAAATTAAGTATAATACAAAATTATGAAAACCAGAAAGAATTAATAAACAATTCAAATAGAACAGGCAAGCAATTTTAAATATAAAAACTATTCAAAGTTAAAACAAAGTGATATTGAACCCTTTTAACTTAACCAAATAGAAAACTGACCCCTTGTTAAAGCTAAGTGGGATGTGAAGAAGCTCTCAAAATTTTTCAATGTTGTCTACACTATAAATTGAAACAACTCTTTGAGAACAACATTGCAATGATCTCCATTTCAAAACATAATACCATTTCTAAAAATTTATCATCATTTACCATCAAGTTAAAAGCATATGTATGTGCGTGTAAATGTGTATACATGAAAACATGTGTGTGTACATATATACACATATGCTTATTAAAGAATCACATGTAGTATTAATAAAAGCATCAAAATTCCTCACACAAGAAACACATAAATCCAGTAAAATATTGCAAAATTATTTAAGGGATTATTGTGTATGCAGGGTAACAATATGGAAAATGATCGAATTAGAAAGATAAGGAAACAAATAACAACAGAAAATGTGCAAAACCTATATGAGGTCATCACTGCAAAATTCATACAAGGAGACTTAAACAAATGGAAAAGCATGCTCCGCTCTTTAGATCCGAAAATTCAACATTCCAAGCGTGTCAGAACTGCTTGAGTTAATTTATAAATTCTATAGATTTAGCAAGCTACTTGTGGAGTTAAACAGGCTGATTTAGATAAATAAACATGCAAAAATATCTAGAAAAATATACACAAAACAGAAAACAAATGACCAAGGGGATTAGTCATAATCAGATATATGGTAGTGATTCCATAACTATGAAGGCTGGTATCGACACATAAAAAGACAACTAGAATGGTGAAAAAGAAGAGAAAATTCAGAATTGGATACAATGCTTAAGGAAACTTAAAACATGACATCACGTGATGTCAAGTGTATTGGGAAGTACCCGTGCTTTAATAAATGGTACCAGGATAAGAAGATCGCCATTGTTTTTAGAAACAATTAAACTACACTCACATATCACACCATGCACAGTACTTTCAACTGAATTAGGAAAATAAATGTAAAAGGAAAAGAAGCTGTACAAATAAGATGAAAATATCACTTGATTTATTCATAGGCCTGGTATTGAGGAAGACGTTCTGTGAATTGAAGTCCATGGGCAATAAAACAAAAGACAGATAAATTTGATTACGAAAAATAAAGACTTTGCTTACCAGAAAAAAAAAAAAAACTATCAACAAATTCAAAATGAGATTTGACAAAGAGGGAGGAGAGATTTGCAATCTATGTCAAAGACAAATGGCTACTCCTCTTATGTATTCAAATTTCTTAAAAATCAAGGGGAAAATATTTTAGAGGAAAAGAACAGGACAGAAATGTAGGGAAAAGATACAAACAATTCTAACTTAAGATGAAAACTGGGCTGCTAACATTTGAGAATATATTGAAATTTAATTTACTCCTAGAGACATTTATGATACCATTTTTTACTTGTTAGACTAGCCAAGGTTCAAAGCATATTTTTGTGTTTGTTGTTGTTTTCAGATATACATGCCAGTAGAGCATATTTTGACATATTAAACATACATGAAGTATAACTTATTCTAATTAGGATAATGTGGAGTTTCACTGGTCTTGTTAAAAGCATATCTTATACTCAGGTACAATCCAGCAGTTGTCCTTCTTGGTCTCCACTGGAAGGAAGTAAAAACCTCTGTTCACATAAAAACCAGCACATAATGTTTATGGCTGCTTCAATCACAATCATCAAAACTTGGAAGTAAAAACAATGTCCTTCAGCGAGTGAGGAGAACAACAAACCGGTAGATCTAGACAATGGGAGGTTATTCCATGCTAAAAAGAAGTGAGCTTCCAAACCATGAAAAGACATGGAAGAAACTCACAACTGCTGTTAAGTGAAAAAGCTCAATTTGAAAAGTCTACTCACTGCATGATAATGACTATATGACATTCTGGAGAAGACCAAGCTATGGAGAGAGAGAAAGTAGGAGTGGTAGGTAGGCTTGGTGGGGATGGAGGGATGAATAAGCAGAGAAAAGAGGACTTTTAGGATAATGACAATCTTCTGTACTATACTATGATGGTGGTGAGCTTAGAAAAGCTTTGGCTGGTATAACTGAATTTGAGGAATAGCTAAACAGTAGCCATTTACCCTGGATAGCCTTTCCTTCCACCTGTTCCTCTCATTTGAAGTATCATCTGACTCACTCTTTCCCTGATTCACAGCCTAAGACCAGCTTCATGCACTCTCCACCTAAACCATCACTTTAAGATGCTTCTCGATCATTTTTTGGCTTCTTCAAGCACTATTGTTAGCTGTCATGTTGTCATCAAGGATGAGTTCACTCAAGCAACAGCTGAAAGCCAATTTTAGGGGTCAGCCCAGTATTGTGCACATTTCCATACAGAAGTCAGGGTGAGCTTCAGGCAATTAGTTGCTAATGGTGAGATGGCAAGCAGCCACAAAATTTGGTTGATGTAGATTTTCAAGGGGGGATAATTATTTCATATTATCCCCCAAAACATATATCTACATAATTTTTTAAAAGCTCACATTGTTCTCTTTTCTTCAGAAATCTAATTTTGTTGGCAGCGAAAAGAGAATAGCAAAAGAATGACTTTTTCTTCAGACAAAGTGAAGGCTGGAACATTAAAGTTCATCGTTTATAAAATCAGAAGCATTTCTAAGAAAGCAAAACCAAAAAATCAATTTATTTTTGTTCCCTCAAAAGAAGTTAGTACTTGCTTTTCCGGGTAAAAAGAGTGAGACATAGTCAACTGAAAGGGAAAAGTTAGTTTTCTAGGTTCCTTGGCTCACCCTATGCAACCCCCACACTGTCCCTCCTACAAATGTGTGGCTGTCACAGCATATGAGCATGTAATATGTCTCATCTTTACTGATGTAGACAGGTTCTGGGACACTTTCTAGAAGATTTTGCTGATGCATTCTTACTTAGCTTTTGTGAAAGTTGATTCACTGTAAAATCAAAAGTGGTCCTGACTGTTGGTCGCCTATAATTTGATCCATTAAATATGAATGCTCCGTGGATTGCTAGATCAGATATCCCCAGGTAACCTAGCATCCCTTTCCAGGGTTAGCCCTCCACCCTTACCAACTCCCTGTACATTTCTGACTGTGCTAAAATACAATTTTCCTTGCCTCAGATCTCTGCCATGTGCCAAATTTTCCTACAGGAATGACTACAATTTCTTCCTTTTCCATTCTTTCAAGTTCCTTCCAAATATTTTTCTTCCTAATTAGCATTCTTCATATAATATTTTACATAAAGTAGCCCCTTACACCATCTTTAGAAGCAGATTTTTATTTACAATACACTATTTTTTTTCAAGGTGCTCATCACACTCTGGAATCATCTATTGTCTTTAATTTTTATTATTATTTAATCTCTCCAGGAGATAGCAGACTTCCTAAGGAGGGGACCATGTTCATTTACTGTGTTCTAGACACTGCCTGAACAGCCACACTCTGATACTGGAACAATCACTATCATGTAGCTGAGAAAAATGTTTCAGAGTTGGAAGGACATGCACAGAGTCCTATAGCTGCAGAGTGCAGAATGTCAAGCCCTTTACCCATTTATTAAGTGTTAAACAAAAATTAAGTGTATTAATACTAAATGAAGGACTGGATACATAGCTCTTCATAAATGGTTGGTTATCAGTTACATCTCATAAGATCCTAAAAATCACCTCCCAAGAAACAGAAGCACACTTTATCTCCATTTAATAAATGAGAGAATAATTCCCAATCAGAGAACTGAAATGATTGGCTCAAGGAAGTGGTACAGCTTGAGTGAACATACATGCTTGGGTTTTCCCATTTTAGCACTGCAGACAGATGAACTTGAAAACTCCTTGGTGCCTTCCTCCTTTTGGACTGATAGAGTAAAACACCTTAGAATGCTTAACTTATAAGCAACCAACTTTGTTACTCAACCTTCTGGAGACTGGCAGTCAAAATCAAGGTCCTAGCAGATCTAGAATCTCCAGAACGCCTATTGTTTACAGAAGGCTCTTTCTTGTTGAGTCCGGACATGGCCGAAAGGAGTGAAAAAGCTTCCTTAGGCATTTTGTATAAAGACACTCATTCTATTCAGGCCTGGACAACCTCCCCAAAGCAGCATTTCTTGGTGCAATCTCCTTGGGGGTTATATTTCAACATACGAATTTGGGGGCACAAAATCATTCTGACCACAGCACCTGCTAAATCAAACAATTGGTCGTTGTAGTAGAGTCCACATGAAATCAGCTCCATGTGGAACTCAAGTCCTTTAACTCTGCCTCCAAATATTGTATTAATGGACTTGTGCCCCAGGACCCTTCTCTCTACTGAATTTAACCTAATTTATTGAATCATATCATATTCTTCTATGAAATTATTTTCAGTTCCTTAGAAATATCAGAAAGTTAGAGCTATTTATTTTAAGACATATGCAACAGTCTGGTATTAAATCAATCCATATAATGCTGAAAATCATAATTTTGCAAGAATATCATTATGCATTAAAGAGCAGCTAGCCCAACCCCACAGCCATCTCAGAGGAAATCAAGGTATTGCTTTTATATCTCCAGTATTTCATGGAAGCCCTTTTAGAAAGAACAGGATGTCCTGGGTGTTTTGTGAGACTACTCTAGGGAATTCACATAAATGATCACAGTACCTCTAGATGATAAAAGACAGCCTGCTAATGCCTCCTTGTTCAATCACAATGTCACCCTTAAAGAGATATTAGGGGTGAGAAAGTTTTTCTTGGTCAAAAGATTGAGACCTTCATTGCTTTGCAAAAGGTGGAGAACAGAGAGGGAAAAAGCAGGACATTATTTAAAAGTATTTGTGTTTACATATTAGTTCCTCCTGCCATTTTTTAATTTTTTTTATATTGAACACAAACCTATCCCTTACTATCAGAATGAATTGAACAGTTGAAATAATTGAATTGGGAATTCTGTACTATGACTTAGTTTTGATAAGAACAATCCTCCACACTGTTTATATGCAAAGGTAATTGCAAGACTCTGGTTTGCTCCTTATAAACTATCTAAATGATCATTCTCTGAAGAATAATCACATGGAATTCATGACCATTAGCTTATCAGCTCTCACTACAAATTTGTGCTGCTTGGATTTTATTACCTTTATTTTACAATAGAAGGAATTAAAATTTTGGTTGAACGATTGGTCTCGTGTTCTCCATTTCCTCACTCCTCCATTGAAAAGAGAAAAGGAAAGAAAATAAGAGAAAAGGAAGGAATGAAGGAAGGAAGGAAGGAGGGAGGGAGGGAGGGAGGGAGGGAAGGAAGGAAAGAAGGAAGGAGAGAAATACATAGAGATTATCCTTGAAAATGTTAAAACTTTATTCTTTCAAAATCTTATTCTTTGAGATACTATTTTTCTTATAAGTTCTAGTAAATGAATGTTCCTAAATGTCATGGAGCATGGCTGGGACATGGTTAGTTTGTCCTCAATGACTGATGTGCTGGGAGCTTGGTTCTCAAGTGTGGTGATGTTGGGAGGCAAGCCCTTTAAGAGGCAGGACCTAGTGACAGAACCTAAGGACTGTGGAGGGCACTGCCCTCAGAGGGATTGTGCGACGCTAGTCTCTCTTTGACTTTGTATTTGGTGATACATTAGCTCCCTCTCACACACACTCCTGCCATCAGTCATGAGACCCTCAGTACAGTGGAGCTGATGCCAGTATCGTGCCATTGAATCTTAGAAATGTGAACTAAATAAACCTCTTTTCTTTATGAAGTTAGCCTGCCTCAGTCATTTATTACAGTAACAGAAAGCAGGGCAATACAGAGCCTTGTGCTTGTTTCTCTGTCTAAGCTATGCCTAGAGAAGAACCTCAGGTACTATGGCCAAACTCAAAGTAACACTCTCCTTTGGATGATTAATTAGCATAACATATCCTATTTATTGATAAAAAAAATTAGGATGAAATATGCTTACTTGCTAAGCCAAATCTCAAGTGAAAGTTTACAGAAATAAAAACAAGCATGACAACCCTGATAACTAGGGGGAACAAAAGGAAAATATCACTTATATTCTAGATTTTTTGAATCCAAATATTTGAAACCTTAGAAAAGAACAAGAGTAAAGTTATTGCCATGAAAATATATTTTTCATGACTGTACATGTGTATTCATACATGACTTTTAAAGGTATTTATTAATTTATGTTGTTCATAAAATGTATGCACAAATTCCACTAAATTTACATCAGCCTGAGGTCAACTGACATCATTTAAGGGTAGGAGAAAATCTGTCTCTTCATACTTGAAACAATTTCCAAAACAGAAGTAATTCCTGTTTCAGGTCTTGTATATCATTTTGATACATACAAAGCGAACTTCTAAATGAACATTTATCTTCTTTCTGGAGGAAGTGGAAAAAATATGGTTCTGTATAGCTTGGATCTGAGCATTTCCCAATGCTAGTTTCTCTTAACTTTGCACAAAGTACATATTAAAGGAAATGAATTTACAAGCACACATTTAAAGAAAGAGTATAGACAGACTTTACTTGCCTCATTATACTCCCTGATCTTAAATTAGGGTTGGTTTTATGCTATTTTTCTGTAGCTTGAAGGTAAGTTATTTATGGTAGTATAAATAAGATTCAGATACCATTAGTGAACTACAAATAAGTTGTATAGCCATCATTGAGGTTATTACTATTTGTTTATTTTTCTTAAATCACTTATGGAAGTATATGCATGTGTTTTTTGTTTATTTGTTTTAAGCTTAAGCTTATTTCTCATGTAAAACATAATGTGAAAATTTTCACTAAGGATACAAAGCAAACTCATTTCAAATTCCTTTGAGTCAAAACACCGTATCATGGTTTTCTGGGTTTCCAGAGTGGAGGAAACAATACTTATGATCATCTATTAATTTTATCTAACTCCTCCATTTCCTTATTCCATAAACTTCATCCTTGAGAATTATGTTAAACGTCCTCACTTCAAAATGTATAAAGAACAATCAGATTACAAACTGGATTCTATCCTATCTCCTAGACCTGAACAAGGAAGATATACAGATGACAAAAATCAACATATAAAAAGGTGCTTCATATCATTTGTCATTAGGAAAGTATAAATGAAAATAGTAATGAGATACCCCTATATGCCTAATAGGACAGAAAAATCCAGAACACTGGGAATACTGAAGTATCAGGGAAGATATAGAGCAACAGAAACTCCATTCATTGCTGGTGGGAATACAAAATGGTACTGCAGCTTTGCAAGACAAATTTAAGGTTTCTTACAAAACTAAATTTGCTCTTACCATACAATCCGGTAATCTTGCTCCTTGGTGCATCCCCAAAGGTGTTGGAAACCTATGTCCACATTAAAATCTTATACGCAGATATTTACATCAGCTTTGTTAATGTTTGCCAAACTTGGAAGCTACCAAATTGTCCTTCAGTAAGCGAATGAATACATGAGCATTATCACATACAGATATTGAAATATTATCTGTTCTTATTAAAAAAATAAGCTGTCAGGTCATGAAAAAAAGTGGGGAAAGCTTAAATGTTTATTATTAAATGAAAGAAGCTAATCTGAGATTGTTACAGTGTATGATTCCAACTAATGACATCCTAGCAAAGTAAAACTGTGGAGTAAGTAAAAAGGATCCTGGTTACCTGGAGAAGGGAGACTAAAAGGATGAATATATGGAGCACAGAGGACTTTTAGGGCCATGAAACTATTCCTCATCATACTGTAACTGTAGACACATGTCATTATAAACTTGCCCAAACCCACAGAATTTATAACACCAAGAATGAATCCTATATGAAGTACAGACTTTGAGTAACATTGGCCTTCTTTTTGTTTTTTTTTGGGGGGGTCCAGGGATTGAATTCAGGGACACTCAGTGGAGCAACATCCACAGCTCTATTTTTTTTTTTGTGTGTGTGTATGTGTGATATATATATATATATATATATATATATATATATATATATATATATATATATATATATATATATATTTTTTTTTTTTTTTTTTTTTTTTTTTTTTTTGAGTCTCAGTGAGTTGCTTAGTGCCTTGCTTGTGCTGAGGCTGGCTTTGAACTTGTGGTCCTCCTGCCTCAGCCTTCTGAGCCACTGGGATTATATTCATGTGCCACCATGCCTGGCTGGCATGTCCTTAAGGTAGGTTCATCAGTTTAAAATGACATGGACTCTAGTGTTAGAGTCTGTAAACAAGTCTGGATGGCGCCTGGCAAAATGCCAGAGGGAGTGGTTTGTGAAGTTACTCCAGTGAGCCATTAAGTGTGGAGATTCCTTATTGGTTGACTACTGTATCTAGTTTATGTTAATTAAGATAAGCTGTGTGGAATGTATAAATACCGCTCCTGTCCTACAATAAACGGCTCCCACTCCTGCTGTATCAATCTACACAAGTTCTTCGTCACTCCCTGGTTAGTTTGCTGCAGCCGGACTGCGGCACTCTAGAGAGCATTTTGATAGCAGAGGAGGCAGGGCATATGTGGGCAGGAGGTATATGGGAAATTTCAACCTTCTTCGTTACTGCTTTGAATCTAGAGAAGCACTATACAATGTATTCATTATCAAAATATCACACAGTGCCCTGTAAATATGAACAATTTTTATGCAATTAATCTTTTTTAAAGAAGACTATTTAAGAAGCAAATAAAACCTTCACCATATGCTCACAGAAAATAGAGGTACAAATTAATGTTACTGGCTTCTCTACCAACATAGGTCTTAAGAGATAATGACTAGATTCTCTTAGTTCAATCGCTTTAAACAGATTTGCCCTTGTGCATTGTCCCTGTATCATTAAAAAAAATCCTTCTTATTTCCTTCATTGTTGACATATTGTGATTTGGGGAGAAAAGACAAGCTGAAACAATTCAAGATCATTAAAAATTGCAATCACTGAAAAGTTGTTGAATGACAGAGGTACAAAAGCAGCTCTTCTCTGAAGAGGAAAAAAAATTCTCTTCAGAGATGTGACCAGGAGTAAATGCATTCTGGAAACTGCCCATCGTTTCTCTAGCTCATGGGCAGTCAGCTTTTTTCTGTCCTCACTTGCATTCTAACAAAGAGCTGACAACACAGAAAACCACTGCAGATAAGAGGCATTAAAAATTTAAATGTAGTTTTTAAACTTTTAGAAAAAGGAATCTTAATTCTCCGCTCTGGATTTTGTTTTAAAACCTGTACTTTTGTAGATAAGACCTTTTTGCCTTTGCTCCTTCTGAATCTAGTTCTCAACATCTCCAAAATTAGCACCTCTGGGTAAATCCAAATCATTTTTCCAAAAATCTCCTGAGGCCAAAATTTATATAATAAATGAGATAAAGAAATAGGGCATGTCAAGCTCGGTGGTGCATGCCTGTAATACCAGTGGCTCGGGAGGCTGAGGCATCGTGAGTTCAAAGCCAGCCTCAGCAATTTAGCTAGGCACTAAGCAGTTCAGTGAAACCCTGCCTCTAATAAAGTACAAAACAGGGCTGGGGATGTGGCTCAGTGGTCGAGTGCCCCTGAGTTTAATCCCTGGTATCAAAAAAAAAAAAAAAAAAGAAAAAAAGAAAGAAGAAAAAATAAAGAAAAAGAAAAAGAATAAAAGAAGGCATTTGGTACAATATTTTAGATATTTTAGAAAAACAAATGTTCCACAAAGGGGAAAAACACACAGTGACTTAAGTGGTCTCATTTTAGGAATGGCTTATGTTACAGAATCTGGAGATACATATTATTAAGATGAGTTTTCTATTCTTCAGGTTGAGAGTAGAGTGATGTTTATTCTTGTAATGATGACTTAGAGACATTCTAGGAATTAAAGGCTGTGTGAATATCAACAATGTAAAAATGACATTCTGCATAATTTTGATAGTGTGATGTTATTGTGTTTGTTTCAAATTATGCAGGCTTACACAACAACTGAAGGAGTAGGAATAGGAAGGTTGAAGGAACCACCATCCAAAGTCTCAGCCACAGCAACAAAGCAGGTAATTCTCAGGCACTTAATTGAAAGATTTTGCAGATCCCAAGAACTCCAGGGCATTTCCTAATATCTTTGATGATTATCAATATTTGCTTGGAAGCTGCTCTGAACATCCTGTCTCATCATGCATGCCCTGACCCTGGTTCCCAATTATACTCCAATCCCTACCATTCATGTGTTCTCAACTAATATGATATGCAGAAGCAAATTCCCAGAAATGTAGCTGCTCGCTTCTCCTAAGCATTGCAAAGAAACCTTAGAGCAAATTGGAGGTGATGAAGGTGAGAACACATAGTTAAGTATAAACATTAGGACCCTATGTCCAGTAGCTATTTCTTTCACTTTAAATACCCAAACCCAATAGATCTGAAAACAGGGATGGATGGATGGATGGATGGATGGATGGATGGGTGGATGGATGGATGAATGGATGAATGGATGGATAGATGGGTGGATGGATGAATGGATGGAGGGTGGGAAGGAGGGAGGGAAGAAAGGAGGAAGGGAAGGAAAGAAATAGAGAAAAACAAAGAAAGGAGGGAAAAAACACAAAATTAGTGTTTACTGAGTTTGTGGATCTGTACATATTGACTCTCATTAAATTTTGGATACTTTTGGTCTCATGTTTTCACATAATCTTTAATTCCCTCCTCTCCTTCTGGGACTCCAATTTCACGTAGGTATGATTGTTAGTGTTTCAAAGGTCTCTGATATTCTATTCATTTTTCTTGAATCTTTTCTTCCTCTGCCTTATTTTCATGTAAGAATATTCATTGATCTTCTTGAAGTTCACTGATTCTTTTTTCCCCTGCCCACATGTATCCAGAGTGAAGCCTTTTTAGTTCATTTTGCATTTTAGTTATTCTACTTTTCATATCAAAATTTCCACTTGACTATCTGTATATTTACTGTCCCTTTAATGAAAAAAAAAAAAACCCTCTCTATTCATTGAGTCATTGTTACCACATTTTTCTTTAATTCTTTTAGTACTTATTTAAGCATATTTGTGTTAGCTGCTATGAAGTCTTTGTTTGCAAAATCCAAAATCAAGCAGGAGAGCACTCAGAAACAAGGTCTATTGATAGTTCGGGCTTTTTCCTGCATATGGTTCACACTGTATTCTGCCTTTAAATAATTTTTATTCAATATTTTATATGTTAGATGATGATTGTAGTACCTCTGGAGTTGTACTCATCCCCAAGGTTATTTTGTCTTTTCTTTGTTTCTCTTTATCAAATCCATGTTGTCGGTCTTTCCCCAAATGTGTGGCTACTGATGTTTCTGCTTTGTTTGTTTGTTTGTTTGTTGTTATTTTTTTCTGGTTTTTATTTTTAAGGCTAATTTTTCAGGGATAGCCCAGTGTAGGAATAATTTACAATTACCTCAAAGGTTAGTTGGAGGTCATATGTAAATACCTTTTCACTCTCTGCTGATGGATCTAGTGTGAGCTGCAGAGGACATTTGAACTTCAGGCTGTTGTAAATTGGCCCATGCTCTGATTTCATGGAATTCTCTTGATTCATCTCTGAACACGTGTACTGGCTCCATAAGCCATGGATGTGTGAAGGCTAGAGACAACCCTAGTCTCTTATTATAGCCTCTGATCAACCCTAGATATGTAGAAAGCTTATCAAAACCCTTATGTGTGCCTCACTTCCTAGATCTCACGGTTTACTCTCTACCTATCTTAATTCAAAGTTGCAGAGATGCTGGACCTTGCTTCTCATTGGCCATAAAGAATACCACTTCCATTATGTAGGAAATTGCATAGGGGATAGATCAATGAAGAGCTATGAGAGTTATTTTGGGGAACTGACTCCTTAACTATAGTGGTCAAGTCCCACAATTTGCCATATGCAAGCTGCAGAATGAGAAGAGCTGGTGGTATAATTCAGTTCATATTTGAAGATCTATAGAGGGAGTCAGGTGCTGGTGTAAATAGAAGAGTCTGAAGGCCCAAGAACGAGGAGCTTCTATGTTCAAAGGCAGGAGAAGATGAACAGCTAAGATCAAGGAAAGAGAGAAAGAGAGAGAGAAGAAAAAAGAAAGAGGTTGGGATTTGTCTTTCCTCAGCATATTTGTTCAATTGAGACTCAGGGGATTAGATGATGCCCCCCACCCCCATCCCACTGATGAGGATGAAGACAAATCTTCTTTACTCTTTCTGCTGATTCCACTGCTCATATCTTCTGGAAACATTCTTTCAGAGATATACATAAATGTTTTATCATCTATCTGAATATCTTTTATCCTAATCATAAAATTAACCATCACAGTGTCTACACACAAGCATATGTGCATGCACACACACACACACACACACACACAGAGAGAGAGAGAGAGAGAGAGAGAGAGAGAGAGAGAGAGATTTACTGTAAGAAATTGACTCATGAGATAGGGAGTTAAAGAAATCCCAGGATCTGTGTAATTCCAGTCCGAATCCCAAAACCTGAGAACCAGGGGCAGATAGTATAATCCCAGTCTGATGGTAGAAAAATCAAAGTCCTAGCTTCAGTAGCCAGGCACAAAGAGAGAATTCTCCCTTCCATCACATTGCTGTTCTGTGCAGGTTCTCAACAGATTGGATGATGCCACCCACCATCAGGAGGGAAATCTGCTTTACTCAGTCTAATGACTCAAATGCTAATCTCTTCTGAAAACACCCTCACAGACACATCCAGAAATAATATTTAACCAAATATCTCTGGCATCCTATGACCCTTTCAACTTGACACATGAAATTAATCATCACATATTTTAATAATAATGCTGTAAATCCTATCTGCCCTTACTGGTAAGGGCAAGGAAATTGTCAAGGGCAAGAATACTACATATTCATGCTGTTCTTAAACACATTTTGTAGTATTCCTGAATAAATACTGCCTTTTTTAGTATAAGGCTTGGGTTGACTTCCACATTTTTAGCAATATGAAAGATTGACACTTTAGCCCAGACTTATGGTTGTGTTTTGTTTGTGAAGACCATTGGTGAACTTCCTACTTCCATCATACTGAAAAAAAAAAAAAAAAAAAAAAAAAAAAAACCTTAAGTATACATGTATCTGGAGTGTGAAAAACAACTTCTTTTCAAAATGCAACTATGCCATTCCAAGCTAACGTGATCAAGAAACATATTACTTCACAACACAATATAGTGAAAGGGCCTTGTAGTTTGGATTTAAATTAACCTCAGTTTGAATCTTAGTAGTATAAACTTTTGGTTATATAAACACTGAGTAGGGGAGGGGGCTTAGTAGGCTGCATATTTTTGCTGGACTTTTTGAAGATGAATAAATGCCTAGCATATAACATGTACTTAATAGATGTCAGTTCTCTTTGTTGTAGATTTTTTCTGCTTTATAAAGTTAAATGAAGCACATGTATATGAAACTGCTTGATTTCATTTATGTTACTTAAAGTTGTTTTGAAATGTGCATTTACTTGTTGGTACATAAACAGTACATAGCTTGGGTTATTTATTGGTAATTTGCAAGATGCAATTGGAGAATTAATTCCCTAAGCAACTAACACCTCTTTGGTTTGATGCCCAAGAATGTAGTCAGTTCTTTGTGCTTTTACAAGCCTTATGTTGATTAATGTTTGCAAATGTACTTTTGGTAGTTTTCTTAGGCTGATTTCCCAATGCCTTTCTTTAGATAACTATTATATATAATTGTTATGTATAGTGTTAAAATAAACGAAAATGATAAAATGTGTGTCAGTCTTTGTGGGATAAATTCCAAATGAACTTATTCTAGTAGACTGATTTTTTTCATTTGTCAGTATGTCTACATGAGTATTAATACAACATTCTCACCATTTATTCATTTTATCAACTCACTCAACTGCATCTAGTTACCAGATTAGTATTTCAATTCTATGTACTGATCATGGCTAGAAAGTGAGACAAAATAATGTGAAAGTGATTATAATCTCACTGCGTACTTAATATCTATCTGTTATCCTTGATCTTATAACACATGCTCTGTGTATATGTCCAAATAAATTATCAATTTAAGAACAAAATCAGCTTTTTCTCTGTGCCTCTTAAGTCTTTATAGCAAGAGACATGTGATTTATTTTGTTCTCGAACTGTTACATTTCTTGTAGGTGCAGTATCAGATGTTAAACCTCCACCTGATTTTGTAAAAAAAAAAAAAAAAAACCCTGATATTATAATGGAAACAGCACACAAATTTACCTATTCCTCACAATTTTGTGAACTTCATTGAATAATTTTTTTTAAAGTTAAGAGTCACCTGTGTTTAATAATGTGGTGTTTAACTTCTACCCATAAGTTTTCTATTGGAGATAAAATAATATGATCCTCCAATCATGTTATACTATTTAGGAATTTGCCAATGTCTTCTGTAAATGCTTTTTTAAAATTGCATGCTATATGCCTGATCATGCCAAAGGTCAGTTGGTATATTTGTCCCACGGGGTGTTGGAAAACTATTTTCTGAGACATAATTTAAGATTCCAAGAAGCTAAACCTGTGTCTACTGAGGTTGGGACCTGACTTAACAGTAATGTGAACTTTCCTATGGTTTCCTGAGATGTCTATTTTCTGATGCCATCTCAAATTCCTACAGTACCTTCCAATCTAGGACTTCACCTAGAAGTTATTAAACTGTTTGCTACCTAGCTAAAGACTTTGAAAGCATGTAAGTGCTTTTGATCTAGATCTAATAAGAAGAATAGGCACAGGGAAAACGCATGACTGGCCAGATTCTGTACCAGTCTTCTATTTGCTTAGCTCGGGTATGAATCCAACCAAGAGTTCAGTCAAAAATCAAATCCTTGACTCATCCACCCTCAGTATTCTGTGGGAACAATAAGAAGGAAAAACAGCACATGAGAGGCCTCGCCCAGGGAATGAGCTCAAGTTTGCACATTTTAACCTCGAATATTCTCAATCTTATTAATGCTTTCATTCTGGCAGCTCCTCATACAAGAGTGAAAGACATAAAATCCGCAATTTTACCACAGCTGTTTCCTACTTCCTTCTCAAAGTTATTTAAACACCTTATGACTTCAGGGGAGGGGCGGATAGATGACTTTCCAAATGAATTACCTCCTGTGGGTTGCGTCATTCCAGAAGTACTTACTAATTGGCAGAATAATCTTTCAAAAATCACTGTTCACGCTCTGAATGTCTTTAAAAAAACACTCATTTCTTCAATTCCCCCATATACAAAGTAAAATTGCTAGGAGAATTATGAACTCATTCCTCATGTTGGAAAGCAAAGAGGATTTGTGGGATACTTGTGAAATCCTTCTGAAAATCTTTTCTTCCATAAAGAGCTCCAGGATCCCTGTTTTCTGAGTTTAGAGATTTAAATTATGCTGTCAAAATTTTCCTTGTTTTTTTTTTTAAGGTGGGGAGATATATAAATCTCAAAGAAGTATGTTTTGAAATACCTGATTTGAGGATAGAAAGCCTACATTCATATTAAATTCCAAAGAAAATTGATTTATATAATGGTAACTAGAACACTTTCTAACTAGTCAACTGCTAATTATGCCATGATAAATATTATTTCAATGATTAGTCTCTATCAGTGCAACCACCAGTGTCTTTTCCAAACACATAACATGTATGCAGACTACAGAGGAATGGGAAATATCAATATATTCCTGACTTAATAAGTCAATTTGTATGATATTAAATTATTAACCCTTTGGATAAAAATTCAGGAACAATAATTGATCTTAGGTTTAATCTTACATATTTCCTTTTGTGATAAAGTGGGATCTTGAAGCTGAAAGTAAAATAATGAGAACACCACCCAGAGTGGCTCACGACCAATTATGTAAATGTCCTCATGTTTTTTAACTGTTTTTTTTTTTTCTTTTACGTGAGATATTGAAAGACACTCTTGGTGATGTTTGCTCAGCTCAAAGTGACTTTTTCCTGTCCACGTCACCCACTGGAATGTGTCCCCTCCAGACAAACAAGAACGCAGCTGAGAGAACAAGAGTAAGTGCTTGGGAAACATGGTCACTGATCTATGTCTCCTCTGAAGCTTGAGGTTAGGGCGACCAGGTTATCTCCCACCTGGCTGTTCTCAGGAGGAGAGGAAATGGAAGGCTTCCAGGTCAGCATGCTCCACCTCAGAGGAGGAATGCCACCTTGCCCCAGTTAGCTGTCGACAAAGGATGACAAACTGCAAAAAAATCAAGAATAAAATATATGAGAGAATAAATGTCTCCCTGGGCTCCTCAATCTATTGCTTGCTGCCTCCTGAGAACATCCTAGTCCTGGGTTGCGAAAGACTCTCTGCTGCCTCCTTGTACCTTTGCATTAAAGTTGATTTGGACACTCACACACCAAATTCCTGGCTGAAATAGGTAATTGTTGAAAATAATTAGCCACCTTAACATAATTAAATCTATATTGATAAGTGAGAATGAAATGTAATGAAGTCGTAGCAATTTTTGAGAAGTAAAGATGCTGAAATGTATATGATTTTTACACATTGCACTTATTAACTGCCTGTTGAATACCTCTTAAATCACAGCAACCCATTTCTCATAGTAACTTAAAATACTAGATTGAGGCAGAATACCTTTACAAAGTTAGAACCACAGATTGCTTTGGGGGAAATGTCATTTTAATATTAATCTGGTTTAGGTCAAAGTGGTGTGAAGAGCCCCGACTTCTTCTCTTCCCCTTTTACATTTCTTGAACTATTCTGCTCTCAAAGGTTTTTGGAAGATAATATACAATCTTTCTCTACCTTGGAATAGCATAATGTTGGTTAGGCTTTTATTTCTTGTGTGAAATAACTTTTATTTAATAGGATTTATTTCCCAGGTGTTAAATTTTCCAGAGGAGTAAATTTCCTTATTTTCATTCCTGGTCTGTCTGGCACTGGTCTCTCCCGACTGGTTTCTTGCATATAAAAAGAGTTATTTTAAATTTAAGTCTATAACCTGTTTTCCACTCTTTGTAGATTGCACTATGTAGTGGAAACTAATATTGGATACCATTCATTTCTTTCTACTTCAAAAACAGAGTATTTTTGAACTGGATTTCCTAGTTATTAACAATAACATCTAAATCAATGATGTCAGATATTCATAGATAACAAAGTCCATTAGTTTGGGGAAAATTTCTGTTTCAGAGGACTGGCATAGAAGACACGTACAAGGTAGAGTTCTACCATCTCTGGAATAGTAACCCATGTGTTCTCATAAAATGCAGATTGGTGTAAACACTAGTCACTCAGCTACAGACCTCCTTCTTCATATTGTGCATGCATCAAAGTCCTGCAGAGTGTGTTATACAGGAGGAAAATTTCATACTCCCGGGTTGCTACTCGGGAGTAAGAGCTTTGGGATAAATTGCTCACCCCAAGCCATGTGGACACAAGACTCCTTCCCTTCTTTCTCTTTCTTTCTTTATATCATGTTTGGCTTATAATCATTTACATTTGGCCAGGTAGGAATTGAAAATATCTTCCTGTTGCATTTTATTCACATCTTCCAGAATTATGCTTAGCTTTAACTTTAAAATATACCCTCTTATCATAAATAGGTTTTGACATAAGATGAAAACTGATTTCCAGCTGAACGTTTTTTCCAGTAGAACAGTTTTCTTAAAATTTCTTTGGTATTCTATTTCTCTTCTTCCCTCTTGCCTCCCACCATCTAAGACTTGCCTATCACCTGTTCTCTCTTTGGTAATCCCTTTAAGACACATGCAACTTTTCCTTAAAAACTCAGGTCAACAGCTTTGCCATCATCTGCCTGAATAATCATGGTTAGAGTTCATGCTTTTCATTTATAGGTACTGGGTGATACAAACATTTGTTAAATAATAACTATAGAAATGGTATTTTTAATCTATTGTAATTTCCATCTTATCCCTGGTTTATCTAACTTGATACAATAACAAAATGCTTCCTCAAAGCTAAAATATTACAATAAGAACATATTCTCTTCCCTGCTATCACCCAGTTAAGCTTCTAAAAAACGCATACCTGCATTTTATAGATTAAGTCTTCTTTTGATCAAGTCTTAAAATTCTCCTATTCCTACTGAACATAGATTAAATTTATAAAATTTCTATATTTCTGCTCTCCTTCTATTCCTTAATTTTTATTATTTTTGTTTCATTTATTTATGTATTTATTTATTTTTTATCACTGCCTGAGGTTATTAAACTTTGTGGTACTTATTAAGGGGACTTTTTTTTTGTTTTTTGTTTTTTCCCCTATTAGAACTTGAAGATTCCTACTGTTTATCTGTAAATGGAAACAATAATAGCACAATTTTTAAAGTTCCATATTTTAAGATTAAAGCATGTTTTAACCATGATGATTTATTAATTGAAATAATAAAAAAAATGATTTTTAGTCTTCATAAAGTTTTGGTCATGATAATTGATATAAAACACAATATATAAGGCTCTATGTGCTTTTAAAAATAAAAGTAATTCTCTTAATCATTCATGAAGAAGTGAATATTTAATATATCTATGATTGCATATTATTCCCTTTAATCTGTGAACTTAACACAGAAAACTGGTATAAATAATAAACAGTTGAACAGGGAAAATTATTTGCAGAATTCGACTTTGGTTGTGTGTGTGACTGGAGGTAAAAGTTTGAAATGCTTTAATTTATTTTTACAAATATGATTAGGAGTTCAAACAAAAAATAAAGTCAGAAAATTTAACTCTTTCTTGAATAACAAATTTACGAAGATGATAAAGATTTAGGTGCTTTTCTTAGCCCTCTGCTCATTCACTTGGTAAACTCTAGGTAAGCTTTCCACCCTGGAACCTCAGGATCAGTCATTAGCACAAGACTGAAAGCTGTCCAGGAATCCTTCCTCTCAGGGAAGGTACTCTGGATTGCCAGAGTCAAGGGAGAAATGGAAAGAATTAAGCAATTTATACTGGGCAAGCATCTTGGTTGCATGTGTATATTTCAGGAATCATGACCAATTGTTTCTTTGTTATAGTAAAAGGCTACCTGCAGTGTGCACTGTTATAAAGCTCTGATCCCTGTTCTGAACAGTTTGCTAACTATAAGCTGCTGATATGGATGGACTCTTGTGATCTAAAAGAGAGCTTCCTCCATTGCAAAATTTTGGTGTCTTGCTCTCACTTATTTGTGCATCAAAATGCTTTAACCTACAACTCATGGACCTGTTATCTTTATGCCTACAGGATCAACTCAGGGAAACCCTGCTCTGCCTTCTCTTTCTTAGGGAAAACACAACCACACTGTTTTCATGATCTGAATATTTCAGTCCAAGTACTTAGTTCATGCCACAAATCAAAATTGAACATAACAGATAATAGTTTTATTGCATTGATAATAAGATACACCACTTGGAAGCTTTCCAAAAGTAATTGTAAGAGAAAAAGTAAATCTTTGCATCACATTCTAACCTTATGAAAAAATAAATAAATGAGTTCCACAATCCCTTCTTTACCTGTCTTCTGTCAGTGCACATTATATTTATGAGCATGGTGTTACATTAATCATAAAGAATGTTAATGATGCTAATGTATAATAGCATTAACCCAAAACTAGTTGAAGCTGCAGGAGGAAGCTACAGACCATTTGTAAGCTCAGGGGTATCTTAATAGGAATTGGGGGGGGGGAGGAAAATTACAGTCTTGAATATTCTATAGAGAATGCCTCTTCAAAGAGGTGACTTTTTCCTTCGGTTTGTGTGTGTGTGTGTGTGTGTGTGTGTAGGTGTATCACATCTGAGGCTGAGAAATGTATGAGCTAAAGGAAAAATACATTCCTCCCAACTTAGACAACCAATGGCAAAACATGGCTTCTTGCTATTGTCTAATGAAATAATTTAAATTGCTAAAGTGAATTTTGAGTCTAACTTATTGGAGGAAAAGTTAAGATTAGATATAATCTGCAGAGCATTTTAGAAATGCATACTTCATTGTTAGAAATAAGATCAAAGCAAAAGTTAAAGTACCCTCTACTCTTACCTATTAGTCACAAATTTTTATTATTTATTTTTATTTTTCAGTAATGGCTAATATCAGATGTTGAGAAGAAGAAGAAGGAATGTGATGTTTCTTTTTACATTATAATCTGATTCCTATAGGGACTTCTGGATTTAACTGAAATTCTTCCTTGAAAGGGGGTTCTATCTGGGAATTTTTATAAAATGAACATCATTTCATAAGTTCTTTGCCAAACTAATATATAGGACAATGATGGCAAGCAGCCCCAAGTTGCCTGGGGCTAGCTGAGGGTGGAAAGTCACTGAAAAGAGACACAGGAGCTACTTGAAATGATGAAGATATTTGGTGAGTGCAGAAATGTACATATTTTTCAAATCCCATTCAACTTATACCTAAAATGGATGTATTTTTGGTGTATGTGCATTTTATGATAATAAGAAACATGGATTTAATTGCCTTTCTTAGATGATAAATTATATGGTCCTTTCATTTCTAGTACTGAAGAAAGGATACCTCACACTCAGATGTGGGTGTTGGGCAACATGTCTTTTATTATTTTATGTAGGTAATAGTTATTAATAGTCATCACTTCCCCAGTGTGCTCTACCAAGTAGTTCGATATTATTGTGGTATTATTTATAAGAAAGATATGGGCTTGGAGACTATCTGTCTTACTGAAAGATACACAGTGGTATGCAGTGACATATTAAGAATAAAATTTATATTTTCATAGATTTTTCCATGATGTATATGACGATCCCCTTGTAAACTCACTGACCTGAATGGAAAGAGTGTGCTATAAATAATTAAGTTGAATCACACAGGCCCCAGAATAATCTCTGCCAGCTCACATGTATGACACATGGTCACCCAATACACTATTTGCCCACTGTTCTTGAAAGAATGTGTTAAATTGCATAGTCTTAAAAAGTTGATTACTATTTGTTTTTGCCCTGAGGTAGTAAAGACATTTCTTTTCTAACACAGGTACACATCAAGACATACCAAGGAAATACATCTAAAACTGATTGATTTTTTTAATTTTGTTGTCAAAAGTAGAGATACAGTAGTATGTCCCTCATGGCCCCAACAGGAAACATGTGGCATAAACTATTACAAAGAAAATCTGAGAAGAATGTATTCAAAAAGGGCCCAATTATAACATGGGCATAGTAGGTAAAGGAATCTCAAAGATAAACCATATGAGAGAGCACCAGAGATATGACATCAGTCCCAGGATTGCCAAGCAAAATGTATGAGGTGCTCAACTAAATTTGAATTGCAGATAAACAACAATAAAGTGTTAAATATAAGTTATTTACTAAACCTGGCAACTCTAAAACTGCTCCCTGAAAGGAATGAAAGAAGGAAATAGAGAGAATCTTGGAAGGCAGAAATCCAAGCAAAGCAGATGAAGTATTTTAAATACGGGAAGAGACAGACGAGGAACACATGGAGAAAACCCGGCCTCAAAGTTCTAAACGGGTATAGCAGAGATTAACAACAACAACAAAAAAATATGTAAAGTGAACTAAAGGAATACTTAACCAAATTAGGTTTCCACTTCTTCAAAAAAGAAAAGCAAGCCATAAAAATAAATCTAGGGCGTCTATACAGTAAGAAAAAAAAATATAGCAGCCCAAACACAATGGATTTCCAATATGGAATTAGAAAGAAAAAAATTGGAACTTATATGGATTAAATGAAATATTTTTCTTCTAATAACATTGTTTTGAGATATAAAAGTTTTGTTTAAGCCTTTTCAGATATGTCATTCTATAATGAAATTGCTTATAGTTGATTCTGGGTTAATCACCATTAATATTTTCTGAACAAAGCATTTGGCAAAATTTATCTGTACCTAAGAGTTTAGATCCTTTAAAAAAATGTTCTCTGTAAGTAGAGACCTAAAAGTTGATATAAACTGTGTAATTAAAAAAAATCATGACAAAGTAATTTCACAAGAGCATACACATAAAGAATACCTTCACACACATACACACATACATATTTGAAAAATATCCACAAAATGATGACATCCCTTGTAATTAATTCTGAACATAGAAGGAACAGGTCAGAGTTTACCATGATAATTTTATTTCTTTCCATTCCTAACTCAATGATATTTAGAATTAATTAAAACAAATAGTATTTTCATATTTTTTAATGATGGGTTCATAAGATAAAATAACTGTCCTTTTACACTATGTCTGATTCTGATATAAAATACAGTTCAGTAGAAAAGCACAATTATTCAAAGATAAGACACCGTATGCATCTATTGAACACACCCCAGAGGAGACGGCAATGTGGTATGTTCTTTTAGTTTTCAGAGTAAATGGAAATTGTCAGTAGTCATTGCCAAGAATAAGGCTTTATAACTTTGAGTTTGGCAGACACCATACAATACATATCACTATCCAAATGTTACTGGAAAAATCTGAAGAGATTTTAGATGCTTTTATAAGAGGGAGTGAAGCATTATCTTATCACAGTAAACAATTCTATGTTCCTTCTCTTGAATGCATCCAGGGAAAACATCAAGGGACACTCTGGCCTGCACCTGGACTCCCTGTGTTTAGCATGCCAGTGACTATGGCTCTGTAATTGGGACAGAGTGCAGGGAAAGGAGAAGCAGTTCACAGTAGAGGACATGGACTTGGCACTGTTTGGGCCATTTCTCAACAACATTTCAGTAACTGGAATTTCTCATTCCTCTGTGTCGACAGTCCTGAGTAACATAGTGGTACCCAGGAGATCATTTAAAGTCTCATTTTTTTAAATAGGTAGCTTTTCCAGGCAAGCATAGCATTTTTGCATGTTAAGTCCTGTCATCACCCATAAAAAAAAATATATGATGCATTTCCTTTCACGCATCTAAGTTCAAATTTTTGAGGTCATTCTATTTTCCAAATAATCCCTGAGTGCAGTTCATTTCTTTTTTTTTTTTTTCCTTTCCAAGTTTCAACAACTTACCCTTAAAAGACATAACAGATTAAAGAAATGCTAGGATTTGCATTTTTCCCCTAAAACTAAGGTTAGCATTCCCTGTATAAAGTTGACATCTTACAGAAAAACAAAAATCATGTGATGGCCTCTAAATTGCTGAGTAAGAACGTGGAAAGATTTTTTTAGGTTTATGCTAAAGTTTTGAGATATAGCTGAGAGCAAATGCAAAAAAAAAAAAAAAATGTCAAGTTAACAGAGAAGAGAGCATGGAGCCATAATTTCTTGTGTCGATTCAAGCTTCATTCAAAGGATGATAAGAGGGTCAATCCAGTCTGATGGAATTTATTTACTGCTGTGTTAAGAGAATAATCTATGGTCCTTTTTTGTAATTTATGAAAGTAAAACAGTGTTTTCTTTTAATCCTAATCTTGCTATGAACAAATAACAATTTGAGATAAACAGGAATATCTTAAATCTTGAGGATGTAATCAGAATAGCACAAACTTGGTCAAACCATGTTCTTGAGTTTCTTTTGATCTGTTGTGAGATTCTCGTAATCAGCAATTAATAGTTTACAAATAAGTTTTCCTTGAAAACATTCACACACATATGTACATATGTTGCATCTATTAGCAAAACTCTTTAGACAAAGAATAATAATGGATCTCCTTATACTAGAAAAAAAATTGTAATGCTGGGATCTAGGAAAAACCTGCCTAGTATTATCCTGCAAGCATTATCTCCAGTCCAAGCCATGGAAACTTGAATTCAATTTGGAACATCTAGCTTGCTTCTTTACTGTTGAAGAACTCTCTCAGTAGGAATTCAGTTTTGCAAGTTCAAATCATGTACTAGTCAGTTGACTGGAGGAAGGAAAGGGGCCACTCACTGAATGTCTGTGTCCTCCAGAATGATGTATTGAAATCCTCACCTCAAAGGTGATATCATTCTGTGAGGTAGGCCTTTGGATGTTGGGCCCTGAGAGGTAGTCTTTGGGATAATGACACATGAATGGCATTAGTGTCCTGATAAAAGAGGCCCAAGAGAGTTTGTCCGTCCCTTCTACCACAGGAAGTTTGCAGAAGACAGTCCTCACCAGACACCTAATCTGCCAGAACCCTGATTTTGGAATTCTCAGCCTCTAGAACTGTAAGAAATAGATTTCTGCTATTTGCAAGCCATCTAGTCTATGATATTTTGTTATAGCTGTCCGACTGATTAACCCAGAGGATACTCAGGACACTTGTTGAGTACTCTCACCTACTTTAATTTGGTTGTATTTGTCAGAACTTAGTCTGTGTGGCCTTCTTTGCTTTAGTTTTATTCTTTTTGCAGGTGTATCGCCACCATTCTTGGGTAAGATGTGTGGGTGTGAGCCTGTTCTTACTCAAGCATTTGGCCCTTGGAGATTTTGAGCAGAGATGCTGAGACACAGTGAAAATGAATCAAAACCTCTTGTTGTTCTTATGCTTAGAAAAAGATGGAACCCAGCTTGGAACAGTCCCATAGTATGATATACTAGGTATTATATTTATAAAATTTGCAGAAGGTAAACTTGTGAGGTAGTTAAAGTATTGTCTCATGTGTAGTAATGAGTAATTCCTGGGAGACTGGGAGTAGGACTAGCCCTTTGGCTCAGAGGTGGGCTTTCTTCAAGGGACATAGATATTGCAAGCTTTGAAGCTTACCTTCAGGCCCTCTCTGAGGATGATAGCAGATCTGACCATGACAATTTCTGACCCTAAGAGTTGCCACATCTAACTCTAGCTATAGGCTAATTTGTGCTTTTAAGAGTTTTCCTTCCATATTTGATAAGGCATGAGATATTCAAAGATGCTTCCTATAATGGGAGAGAATAGTGAAACAGCCCTGTTCTTGACCTTCCAAGGGATCATGTGAGTACAGGAAGACCAGGAGCAGTTCTGGAAAGATACAGTAAACATTTTGAAGGAGAAATGGCCAATTAAACACTGCAGATGGCCCATACACCTTTATTTCTTCTCCCCTGACAAGTCTTAATAAAATAGTTGCAAAACAACATAAAAAGAAGAAAAAAAAGTCCACAAAGACAAAAGGGAATTGGAGAGAACTCAAGTGCAATTCAGAAATTTCAACAGACTTTGAGAAAACCACAGATGCAAGAGAGGAACTGACTCAGCAGATAGGAAGAATTTACAACCTATGAGGCTGATGGGAATTTGATGAAGAAGCATGCCAACAGACCCTGGAGACCTCCTGACTGAGTAGGTCCTGCCTTTGGTAGGAAAGGTGCTAAAATGTAGAAAGTGGAGTAATTTGATACAAAAATATGTACTCTCAAATAATGTAAGAATCGGTTCATTACCTTTCATTATTTGAAGAAATTAAATCCAAGGGGCCCTAAATTTGCAGAGGTAGAGTTCATAGTGAACTACTGTCTCTGTGGTGAAAAGATGCTACGGAGAACACCCCCATGATTACTGGCTTCTGGTGCTAATACCCCGGTAGTCTGGGTGGTAACTGTGACAGTCCCCAAAGGACCTGGTTTCTCTTATCATCATAAAATCCCTCACGATTTTTAAAGCTAAATGCAAACTTGAGGTAGAGAATGATTGCAAGTTGTTGTGTAACAAAAAATGATTCGGGGTGTCTTGTATGGGTAAATTGTTCATGGTAAAGTGCTGTCTCCAACCTATAATTCATATATTTAGTAGCTCAGAGTATCCAAGAGGCAGTCTCCCAGAGGGTGTACAGATGACTCCTCCTGAGGTCATTATCTATAAGGAGCAAGGATAGCAAGACTAGTAAAGAAAAAGGCTGAATGGAGATGTGGGTTCACAGTTGGTGGCAGTTCTAAGATATGAAAGATGGAAAACTATTGTACTTTTGGTGGGAACATAAAGTAGTAGAGCCATTATGAAAAACACAATATGGAGGGTATTTGATAACTTAAAATTATAACCACCATACGATCCAACAATCCCACTACTGGGCATATGTCAACAAGAAATGAAACCAACACTTGAAGATTTTTTTTTGCTTTCCCAGGTTTATTAGAATATTATTTACAAGAGACAATGTATAAAAGTGTCCATCGATTGATGAATGAATCAGTGAAATGTGATATGGATCCACAACAAAATTTTATTCAATCATAAGAAAAAGAAACCTTGTCATTTGCTACAGCATGGATGAATCTGGAGGAGATTTGTATTGCGGAACAGCCTCAGAACAGCAAGACAAGTACTACATCATGATTCTATTCATATATGCAATCCAAAAAAGTTGAGTTCATGGAGGTACAGAGTAGAAATTTGATCACCAAGGAGGGGGCATTTGTGGAGGTTGGGGAGATGTTGGTCCAAAAGTACAAACTTTCAATCAGATAGGAGAAATGAAGTTCAAGTGCTCTATTGAACAACGTGGGGACTGTAGTTAATAATAATATATGATATCCTTGAAATATGCTAAGGGGATGGATGTTAAGTGTTCTTACCCCCCCAAAAAAATAACTATGCAAAATAATGCATATAATAGCACATATTCGCTAGAATCTGTCCTCCCAAATTGTATATGTACTTTGAAACATTATACAGTAATTACATGCAATTTTATCTGCCAATAGGAGGGAAGGAGGAAGGAAGGAAGGAGAATAGGAAGGAAAAAGAGAAGGAAGGAGGGAGGGAAGGCAGCAGGCAGGCAGACCAGTCAGCTTCATGCCAAAGAAAAGAGGCTGGACCTCCTGCAAAGATAAATCAATGGACTTCTCCAGGGAAGGGTATGAACTGGGATCAAGCAGCTCTGTTCAGCCAAGAGCAATGCTGGGGAGGGATTCAACTGTGTCTGCGGTTACAATTCCCATCACACAGAAGGAGAATGTGTCCTGAAATGCAGATTCTAGTCAGAGCTCTGGGAACAAAGACTCACTGAATAAGGATCCCTTTAGCTTAGCTCTAACTAAAAAATAAAACTTAAAAAAAAATTTAAAAAAACTATTAATAATCTACTTCAGTCTTTTTGAAGTAAAATAGATCATAATTGAATCTTTTTTAATATTTATTTTTTAGTTTTAGGTGGGCACAATATCTTTATTTATATTTATGGGGTGCTAAGAATTGAACCCAGTGCCCCATGCATGCTAGGTGAGCACTCTACCACTGAGTCACAATCCCAGGCCCATAATTGAATCTTATTTACATTCTGTTTGGAAAGGGACAATTTTTGTAAGTTTAATTATCTCTAAACATATTTTCTTATGGGGTTTCATTTCTTATCATAAGATATTTCAACGGATGGATGCCAACAGATAGTAAATGCAGTAGGTAAATACTTGTGTTGAAGAAAATTTTTTGACTTTTTGCATTTTCAAAAAGCAATCTGTGAGTATGATTTTTATTTATTTTAATGGTGAATGGAAAAAGTAAGATAAAGCTATTTGATGTTTCTTGACGAGGTCAGTTCAAGCCATTTAGATACTAGCTAAGTTACAGGGTCACATCATTGGAATCATAAAAAGTGGCTTATATTACACGGAAGCTAACAAAAATATTTTAAAGCCAAGATGTCTCAAGTGTACCTCCTGTAAGGGAGCCCTGAGACCTTCTTGGTAATGAGATATGGAACCAGTGTCAGTTGGATAGGAAGACAGCCAGGATGGATTGTGACTTACGCTCTTAGTGTTCTAAGGTGAATGTTGCCTCCATTTCTAGTTTTTACCCATATTGGACAAAATGAAGCTCCAGTATTTACCTCTTCAAAGTGACTATATTATAACAAATTTTTCTTAGGTCTGTTTGTGTGTGTGTGTGTGTGTGTGTGTTGTACTTATTTATAATGACTTCAGCTTCAACTCTCAGCCAAGCTACAATAATAGAAAGAAAGATTATAGTTGTCTGTTGCAGAACGTCATGTGATTCTCAAACTAAAAGGGATAAAATAAAACTCGATTCAATTTGAAGAATTTTAGGTCTAAATGTTAGCCTCAATTTCTACGTTCTTTGCTCATCTTGAGTTTTAGCTTCACTGTTTTCTAGAGTAAGGATTTGAAAAGAGAGAAAAAGGAGAAAGAAAGAAAAACATGTAGCGATCGATAGCAACAACAATAACAAAATAGTCAGCTTCAGGGACCTTTCAGCCTCAAATATTCTTTCAAAGGCATTTAACTAAAATCACTTCTGACATGGTGGATCATCATAAGCAGTCTGAAATCTGATTCTGACTGACGCTGCATTTGTTCCTGGGTAAACTACTAGTCACAGGAGTCCATTCTATTCTCTATGAACAAATATTGAAATTTAATTTTTAATTGGCTGGGAGAAGAATTTAACATTTTTATCAAATACTCCTACATGCCTTGGTGGAAATGTTGTCAATGGTTGGTGGAAAACTACCAGCAAATATTAGTTCCATAGCGAAGAATTACATTTGACTGTTTCCAATAATCCACAACCTTTATCTTGCTAATGATAGGGAATTGGGCACTCAGGATATTGAGACAGAATAATTTCCTAGGCGTTGCTCTAAAGAGGAAAATATATTTCCATTAGCCTCAGTGTGGTTGGAAAGAAAATAAAGAATAAAATTTCCTAGTCTACTCTCCTCACTCTATAATTTAAAAACCACAATTCTCTATTCCCTTACATTGTTTATTTTTATTCACAATATCTTCTTGATATTATATTGCACATACTTTATTTTACTTTGTTGTTGCTTTCTCAACAGAATGTAAATTCTAGGGCAGACCTCGTCAATCTATTTCACTGTTAAATCTCAGTACCCAGAACAGTGCACTGTCTATTGCAGATACTTAGTATATACTCAGCAAATAATTATTAAAATTTTTTAAGAAGAAAAGAAATTCAGGCAACATTTAAATGCACATGAAACATTTAACAGCCAGGGAATTTCTTAAATATTATTGATGATAAGCATCTGGCTGTTACAATTACTAAACTGCATGTTAATGGAAATTAAGTCACATCAAAACCTGTTCATTTACCTTAGTGGCTAAGAGCCCAGGATCTGGGGTCAAATGCCTGGATTGTGTATTGACTCTGTTGTGTGGCCTGGAGTGAATCAATTCACGTAGTGGATTTTATCTGTGCCCTGCCAGCATCTCTTTTCTGAGCAAGCGTCCTTACCCCCAAGCAGCGGAGTATTGACTGCTAGCGTCAGAAAGCTGCCCTGTCCCCAGAAATTTGCCCTCAGTTGAGTGACAGCCACCTCACCCAAATGATTAGCTGAGAGAAGGACACAAAAGACTAGTTAGTTGCCTCTAAGGAATTCTATCTCTGTGGTGTAATTATGTCCCAAAACTCCTTGTGGCATTGAGGGGAAGCTGATCTGCAGGTGACATCCATGACTTACTCTTCCTTCCTGAGTCTGCTTCCCTCACTCCCCTTCTGAGAGTACAAACACCAGAGTCCTGGCTTCAGGCAGCACCTACTGAATAAAACCTAAGATGCATAATGTCCCCGTGCCTCAGTATTCTCAACTCCAAAGTTGGGGAGCGATAGGTTTATTTTTATTATAATGACAGCTCAGTAAATGTGATAAAATATGATCAGCATCATTTCTTGTTCTCTGTTCCTTATTGTTTTTCTTCTATGCTACATAATTTCTTAGCATGTTTTCTTTTCATAGAGTTTATTTTCCCTCCTAAACCACTGTGATTTGGATAATGAGGATGCATCCAATATCCCAAAAATATAATAACCTCCCCATAGATTCAGACATATATAAGCATTGGGACCTTAATATTGTCAATTTACAAAATTATTTTCTGAGTTCCCAGCATAAACATTCAGCACATCATTTTCTGTATTCTCTTAGAAATGGGGTAGCATCAATCACCATTTGGGGCATTAAGTCAGATTTGTAAATGTATATTATTCTGGGTATTTAAATAAAAGGGCTGCAGAGAAAGAAAGCAATTGAATTTGTTTTCATCATTGAAAGATCTTTGCCAGGCTAGGATTACATATATACAATTGCTAAAGCAGTTCTTCATGTTTAGTCAATCCATATTCAGAACAGCAAAGGATGTAATATCAGATTTATTGGAAAAGAGTTTTACTAGCAATGGGTGTGAGACTATAAGAGATTCATCTTAGTTGAGGCATTTTTATTTAATTTCAACCAGTGTGGGATTAATTACAGTCATCTTTATTGAAATGTCAATACAGGCAATTTTCATAGAAAAGAGGACAATAAGAATTTTATACACACTTTACTCCAACTATCAGCATATTATTTGTAATTGTATATATTGTTAGACTTTTATAGAAACAATATATTTTTTAATAATGTTTTTTTTCAAGAATTTTAGAGGTAATTTCTAAAATTTTTGTGACTCAACAGAAAAAAAAGTGTATCTATTTCTCCACGAAAGGAATAATATACTACCCCTTATATAATGTCCAGTGGATAAATTGCTACTTCCTAAATTCAGTAGGTAAATTTTATTTCAGCAATAAGCAGGCATTATTTTTATTCCATTTGATATTTTGGAAAAAAATTGAGATTTTATATTATTTTGATATCATGCTGAAATACTAAAAAGTAATAATAAAATTGATTACATTTGATGTAGGTTAAAACTAAGTAGTTACTGCTGAAAGTAATTTCTAGAGAGAAATGGTAATCTAAATGGGAATTTAAGTATTTTCTATTTATCTTATTAACATATCTCCACTTTTAAATATTTGCTTAAACTTTTATTTTGAGCCTTCTAAGTCAAATTTTTTTCAAATGAATCCTCCGCATATGACATTCAGTATGATTCAAACAGATTCATTATATTGTTTTCCTTTATCATCATTTTCAATAAATATTTTCGTTGATAAAGTAGATACATTTGATCTTATGACAATAATCACATTTAACCTTTAATTTTTATTTTCATTGCTCCTTTATATATTATATACTATGATTTATTTTATGTGGTTTTATTGGTATGTGTTTGCTTCTGATAATTTGGAGCTTTTTTATTTTAATGGTTAGGTTTATTTGTGTATAGTAAATTGTATATCAAATAGTTTCTATTCTACATCTTTATGCAATATCTACTGATTCCTTCCATGAGCTATTAATAGAAATAATGATTGCTTATACTCATCACCCATCACCCATAATTCTATTTATCTCACTGTTCTTTTTTTTAACTTTGAAAAATGTATCTTTTGTTTGATTTATCATTTTCAAATTATATCAGACTCATTGGATACCTGCAACAACAACAACAAACTCTAAATGTCCTCCCACTGATTTCTTCCCTGAGCGGTTTGGTTTTCATTGTATGATATTCTTCTGATGTGGGTTCTTTATCTGCTTTCTGCCTGTAGCACCAAAAAAAAAAAAAAAAAAAAGTCTTGATCCTAAACCACAGTTCATTGAATTAAATGCTCAGGGACAGGATCATTGACTTAAAAATTGATCAGTCATCCCTTTGTTGACAGTTGTTCATTTTTCTTCCCTGGGGCATGACTGGTTCTAGAAATCCTCCAAACTGTCTCAGTCCCCTTGAGTCCTCAATGGAACTCTTCCCAAAACAAAGTGTGGCATAGGGGTCCTTCCAGAGTGTGTTAGAGGAAATGGCAAGAATATAACCCAATCTTGTTAAAAACTGATCCTACTGATAAAAAAAGTTTGCTAACTTTCATGTTAGGGTCTGTAAACAAGTCAGGATGGCGCCTAGCATTTTGCCAGGGGGAGTGGTTTGTGAAGTCACGCCAGGGAGCCATTAAGTGTGGAGATTCCTTATTGGTTGACTGCTGTATCTAGTTTATGTTAATTAAGATAAGCTGTGTGGAATGTATATATACCCCTCCTGTCCTACAATAAACGGCTCCCACTCCTGCTATATCAATGTACACAAGTTGCTCGTCACCCCCCCCCCCGCCCCCGGCTATTTTGCTGCAGTTGGACTGCGGCACTTTCAAATTGTTGAAGATTTTCTCTTAAATTTTTATTATTTAAGCCACTTTGAGGTGTGATTTTTTTTCTTACTTGCACTAATGTAATCATAATTGTTAGAAAAAGTTGTAGATATCATATAATTTACAAATAAATTAGCTGGATTTCAACTCTAAGTCTTGGTGTTTTCATACTACTCAATAATTTTATTCATACAAATGGCATATAGTTATGTTCACCAAAGGAGTTTCAATGTAGATTACCAAAAATGATATTTAGCCATTAAAATGAAACTTCTATTTATTCAACATTTGTCTCCATAGACCTTAAATTTACCATCAGGTTTTTAATCACCAGCTTTATTATTTTCTTCCTATATATTTCCTCAACATTCTTATAAATGCAAAACAGTGTTTTATTTTTGTTGTCAAGGAGACATATTTCCTCTACTATTTTAGCTGTGAAATAAACATATAGAAAAAAAAAGGCCTTAGTGCAAGTAGTCTTCTTGACAAATGAGAGTTTAAAGTTATTTTGTTTGCATTTCCAGTTTCTGAAAATATTATCTTGGAGAAATATTATACAATAGAGCATAGTCGGTTTACTTTTGTAACAGTGTCATGTCAACAAGACTAAAAGTTATGCAACAGTTATTTCAGGTATTCAATGTGACAGTCTTCTTTGGACATGCTAATTTTAATCAAAGGAGTGAGGAGAGGAAGCCTACTAGGTTGTTTTTTTTTTTTTTTTTAATTAGGAAAAGCTTCATTGCATATACTTTGTTCTAACATGCTGTAAAGATGAGAAAGAGTTTTAGTATTTGCAATGTATCTTTTATTTATAAAGATATCCTGGGCAAATTTAAAAAAAATCCCTCTTAGAGTAATAGGTGGAATATTTAAGTAGCCCACTCACTGTTGCATCAAGGGTAAAGAAATAAAATGTATTTACTGTCTAAATTCGCTTATCAATAATGAGTCCAAAAGTACAAATTTGGCATTGGTCTTTCTTTGGAACGTAACAATCTCTTAGGAGTTTGGGTCTTCATTGCCTACTTTTGATTAAGTAGCTGGTTGTATTACAAATGTTAAAAAGTAATAACAGGGGCTGGGGATGTGGCTCAAGCGGTAGCGCGCTCGCCTGGCATGTGTGTGGCCCGGGTTCGATCCTCAGCACCACATACAAACAAAGATGTTGTGTCTGCCGAAAACTAAAAAATAAATATTAAAAAATTATCTCTCTCTCTCTCTCTCTCTAAAAAAAAGTAATAACTGAAGAAGAATATATATGAATTAGGAAGTCTACATAATGCAGCAAAATACCCAACATTATTCACATGGACTGGTATTTTTTTGAATTTTAGATGATTTTACTTTCTCTTTGACTCTTCATCTAAATTTAATGAGGTCAGAAAGGCACATGGGCTCTTCCCTCATAAAAAATTTAATTGTTCTTCTTTTTATCAGAAGAAATATACAGAAAAATATCATTCATTTATTTCCATGAGTTAAAAATAAAGATTTACATTATTCTCTGGATGATAGAAACATCTCAACTCACTTCTTACTGAAAACCAACAAGTTGAAACTTCACAGTGACCTTAAATTGAGCCTTCTTTATTGTCTTGATAAAAATGGTAGAAGATATAAATTTTCCCGTGTATTTAATGATTTCACTACTCTGCTTTGTAATGTCCAGGACTTGTAATCATCTGATGCTGTGGAAACATGTTTGAATATCAAAACATATTCAATATATGAAACTAAAAACGTTTTAGTCGTAGTTCTTCAAAATTGTATTCAATTATTGACAGAAAAAAAACTTACAATACTTTGTTCTGATAATTTATCTTCATCTTCAGTTCTTTCATAACTATGTTACTTTTTCTTATTCTGACTTTGAAAGATAAAAGAAAGTGTTGTAAACTAAACATTAAATGTATTGTATTTTTTAATTCACCTGGCATGCTGACATACATCTGTCATCCCCACAATTGGGCAGGAGGTTCACAGTTCAAAGCCAGCCTCAGCAACTTAGAGAGGCCCCTGTCTCAAAAAAATGAATAAATAAAAATGTAAGAGGCTGGAAATGTGGTTCAGTGTTTAAGAGTCCCTGAGTTCAACTGCTGGTACAAAAAAAAATTTTTTTTCATTCTAAAAATTTGGTTATAATATTAGATTCTATGTACAAAGGTGAGTTGATAGGGTGTGATAGCAAACACTGTATTCTTATCTCACCCTTATCATCCTGTACAAGCTGAGATATGATTGGAGATGATATCCAGGAGAGATGTTACCATGATAGTTCAAAATCCAAGGACAAGAACCTGTCTGGAAAGGAAAAATGGATTTCCTAATTCATTTAAGACAGGGCTATGCATAGCAAGCTAGGGAAGCAAAGAATGGGTAAGAAGTGAATAATTAGGGATGATATTTGCACCCAAAATTAAAAAAAAAAAAAACTATCAATGAAGAGTGTCAGTTATGACATATGCTAAAATTTCCAGACTGACAACATGAAGCTTTGCAATGACATGGAGATATGGAATTCTCATCATTGGTGGGAAGATTCACTGATACAACTACTTGGGGAAACTATTTGGTGGTTATCTGAACATTTAAATCTGAATCTACAATGTAACCCAGCCACTGGGCTTCTTGATATTTCCTCAAGGGAACCATACATCCTTACAAAAATGTGGCCATAAACCTTCTCATGGCAACATTATGCACTTTTGTTTTACATGTCGATGGGAATTTATTTTATTCATTTATTTATATATGGTGCTGAGAATTGAACCTAGTGCCTCACCCATGCTAGACAAGCCCTCTACCACCAAGCCACAACCCCAGTCTGTTATGCACTTTATTTGTAATAACATGAGAAAAAAAAAATGGCAACAACGTGTTTATCTATCCACAGGTAAATGGATAGCACGTGTCTGCCACATACACAGGAATATTACTTAGCCATAAAAGACAATGAAGTCTTAATAAATACATCAACATGGTTGAATCTCAGAAAATTGTGTCATTGAAAGAGCCAGAGAACCAAAAGAACGCTTGCTGTAAGATTCTATTTACAGAACATTCTAGGAAATTACAACTAAAATATAGGGATAAGAGAGGTAGGATTGCATTACCTGGGAAAGATGAGAGTGGAGAAGAGGGAGGAAGAGTCCTATAGTGGGCAAAAGGAAAATTTGGGGGCTAATATATATGTGTCTGTGGTCTCTGTTATGAATATTGTTTTACAATCATCTATATGTGTCAAAATGGATCAAATTGCAGACTTTGTATGTAGCCAGTTACACCTCCACAAAGCCATTAAAAATCAGGAAAGCAGTTGCCACAAGAGGAGGAGTGGTTTATGATAGGAAGGGCCCCACTGTGGTTCCTGGGGTACAAGAACATTGTGTCCTCAGCTGAGACACAAGTTGAACAGATGCTGTTTTTATTGCTGTTCATTAAACCTTAAAATGACACCGTTTTATGTTTTATGCACTACTTACCTCTTTACTGTATTTCACAATTTTAAAAATTGAATTGATAATTAAATAAAACTGGTATTTTAATTACATTAAATTTGTCTTTAAAATTAAACACCCAATAAAATACACATAAATGAAAAGTATAATTTCTTTTTTACCAAAGCAATTATTCTTAATACATAAATTTTATTATGTCTCCTTTAATAACAGCTAATTTTGCCCTTATTAGTAGCATACATACACTCTTATTTGGCTTTATAAATTATAAGTAGCTTAGATTTCTCTTTGTGGAATAAATTTCTGCTTCATTCACAGTCACATTCCTATGCTTTCTGTTTTTGAAAGATAAACAAAGAAATTCACCCTGGAATTCTATCTCTGTGGGCCTCCCTCACCTGTGCATCACGGAAGCCCTCTGTTCACATGTTCCATTGGTGCTGCTAGGTTTATGGCAATATTTGGGTGGGTGGCTGTTGGGAGTAGTGCATCCTTTTTTTAAAAAATTTTACTTTTATGGTTTTATTGTACTCTATGACCATTAGGTCCAGTGGCTCTCGCCCCCTGGGGTACGGTATATGCATTGATCTGGTCTCTGTTGCTTCATTTCTTTTCCATCCAAGCTGAATTGCTTTGTACCTTCTGCATCATAACTAGGAGCCCTTCTATTCAAGGGCTCAAAATGCTTTCTCATGATATGAAACTGAGAAATAAAGGTGAAGAATCTGGGGTGGTAGAGGGCAAGTGTTTATATGTATAAACCCATCCCAGAAAATTTTCTCAGTAGTCAAGAAAGTTATGAGAATTTGTATCCTGTAGAAGGAGAGGAGGGGTAAAGAAGTTCAGAGAAATATTAAAAATAGAACTGTTATATGATTCAGAAGTCCCATTTCAAGGTGTGTATGTAAATAAAATAAAATAATTTTCTACATCTGCACTCCCATGTTAAAGCATCAGCACTGGAACAGCTAAGATACAGTATCAACCTAACTGCTCATCAATAAAAGAATGAATCCATTCCTTTGTGTGTGTGTTTGTGTGTGTGGGTGTATATAATATTTATATATAATTTTATTATATATATAAACAACACACACACACACATCTTACCCCTGTAACCATTTTACCCACATATATATGTATACATGTTATTCAGTCTTAAAAATGAAGGAAATCTTGTCACTTTGCAACTATGTCAATCATCAATGACCTCGGAAGTCATTATGATAAAGAAAATAATCCAGGAATCCAAAGAAAAATACTGCATGATCTCTCTTATAGTGAAATCTGGAAAAAAGTCAAAATGCTTAGGAACAGAGTGGAATGATGGTTGGTTGCCAGGGTAGAGAGGAATGGGGAGCTGTCCATCAAAGGGAACCAGTTTTCAATTATTCAAAATGAAAAAGATCTGGAGTTCTAACATACAGCATGGTGACTAGAGTTAATTCTTTACTGAACTTGAAAATCGTGAAGAGAGATCTTCAATGTCCTTACAACAAAAAGAATGATAAATGTTTGAGGTGAAAGATGTATTATTTAGGGTGAGTTCATCATTTCACAATAAGTACATGTAACACAATATCACACTGTACTTCCTAAAGATATACTACCTTTATTTGTCAACTTCACCTTTATGAAGTTGAAAAAAATTTAAAGCAGGAAAAATTTCCCTTATTATTATAAAAAGTTATGTCCATATAGGAAATGGGAACTCAGTCCTAATATTAGGGAGAAAAATTAAAACAGATGGAAAAAATGTTCTTTGGAAACAGTGACAGAAGACAGTCTTCTCAGTAGTGACCCTAGTATATGAGCTAAAGTGTAGTGATTTTCTTCTGAGCAGTCCCTGGGTCTTATTGTGAGGTCCAAGACAACACAGAGAAGCAGGGTGAAAGTAGTATTTTAGTCTCCTGTGTTCTGAAAAAAAAAAAACAGGAAGAGTTTTAATCATAATAAAAAACACGATACCAAAGATATAGATAGATAGATAGATAGATAAATCTATACAAGAGAGGAGGATAATGTCTTCTCAGAAAGAGAATGACTTGAAGACTTCAAATGGTAACATTCTCATCTGTAACATTCCTAAATCCATGAATTCTAAAGACAGGTGCAAATAAATTTATTTTTGTAGTAACTTACTTTTCTCTTGTATTTTCTCTTATCCTTCATACCATCATCTTTTGATTTCTCATTGCTGGAACACATTTGAAAGATGCTTAAATAGAATGCCTGCTTTGGGTTTTCAAATTGCTCTTCATTTAATGTAAATTATGTTACATGTATATACAAATATGTAACAATGAATCCCACTACTATGTCTAATCATAATACAACATACATACTTTATTGCTTATTCATCAAAATGAATAAGCAATAAAGTACGTATGTTAAGGCCGAATAATATTTCACACACCATATTTTCTTTAACTATTCATCTATGGATGGAACCTTGATTATCTAGGCTGTTGTGAATTGTGAACTTGAGAGTGCAGATATCTCTTTGAAATAGTGATTTTATTTCCTCTAGATACATTCTCAGGAGTGGGATGGCTGCATCCTATGGCAGTTCAATTTTTAATTTTTATGTCCATACCAATATTTAGCTTTAAAAAGAAGGAAATTCTGATATTGGAGGCAAAACAAGACATTATATTAAATGACATTAGCCAGATACAGTCAAATGTTGTATGACTTGCTTATAGGTACAGTCTAAAATAAACACATAGAAACAGGCCAGAATTGTTGTTTCCAGAGGCTGGAGAGGGAGGAGATAGTGATCAAAGTGAACAAATTTGCAGTTATGACTAAATTCTCCAGACTTAGCATACAGCATAGTGACTATAGATTATAAAAATGTACTGCATAATTAAAATTTGTTAAGGGATTAGATCTTCAAAATTTTCTTAAAAAATGGGTAACTAAATAATGGAATGGTAATTGACAGTAACAATCATTTTGCAAATTATACTTACATCAAAACATCATCTTGTATGCCTATAACATATGTGATTTTTGTTAAATATGCTTCAATAAAGCTGGAAAAATAAAAATTAAAAGAAAGTAGAAATGTTCAATCATTCAGGTGAATGGACTTTTTAAAAAAAAATATGGCAAAATAGTTTTCACACAAGTCTTTCAGTTACTCATGGAAATAATTCATTTAAAAAAGGATTCATAGACAATCTCTATAATTAGGCTGCTTCTGATTTTCTCCAAATATAATGTCTTAGTTGGGGAGAAATTTAATAGGCTACATTAACTTTAAGGATTCTCTGTATTTCAAAATTAATTACTTTTAAAAGCAGCATTCATGACTGAAAATTTTACAGTGGCATAAATGAGGGAGAAAATATGTGCAGTTTATTTTTATCTGAAACATTAAATGACAAATCCATTATGTTTGATGAGAGTGACATTTGATACCTTATCTTATTATGAAATAGAGAAAAAAGACTGATTTTTTGTGATAATTCTGGGGGTTTCATAGTTACTGGACAAGTATTATTTAAGTGATCATATACCAAATGCCATAAAATATATTAAATTATACCACTTAAGATGTATTTAGGGTTTTTTTTTAATAAAAGTTTATTCATGGACATTGCATGGATTAGACAGAAAAGATTCCTTTGCCATCTTTTCTACTTAAAAATTTAGGCACACTTAATGTAACTTTTCATAACAAAGGCCAATGCTATCCATTCAACAGGTGATTTAAATATTTCCATACACAAAGATTTTTGCTGGAATAATGTAGACCTTTGGACTCATTTTGAAAATAATTAAAATAATTCCACTGGTTGGAAAAGTACAGTGGAAAAATTTGGACTTTCCATTCGCTTGTAACTTGTTAACAATCCTAGCAGCTTGGTAACAATTTTGTCTTTTCTGTGGAATGAGGGAATGGATCAAACAGGAATGGCTCCTAGATTACATTTAAAAATTATTTTAGTGAAATGAGTCTCTGACCTTTCTTCCAGTGGATATGGAAGGCATCCATGTGTAGGGAAATATTCACATTAGCCTCTCGAGGAAACTCATCAAGGTGGGAAGGATGTCAAGATGAACCTGGATCATTTTGTTGGAGAGGTCCTAGAGATGGTGCTACCCAGGACAGAATCAAGCAGGGTGGAAATTTCCACCTAATTGGTCAATGCCTAGGACTCAACACATTGAAAAGCAGCTTAAAACTACCTAATATTTGTTGAAACCTACTCACATTATTTCAAACCCTTGAAACATTGTTAGCAGAGTCAACCTTAATATCCTAATTGTATGAATGCCCAAACTACAGTGCACAGCGGTTATATAATTGTTAAAAGACATTCCCATAGTGCATCCTTATCTCATATCATTTTTACTGCTTCCTAATCTGAAAACAATATATGAAATGTTCATTAGATCAGAACCTATTACACATTAAAGTATTTATATAAGCTGTGAAGAGATTAATAACATAATCAAATAATAAACTTCTATAGCTAGTGGCTCTAAAATAGAAACATCCTAAGTGAGTCCTAATGGAGTGAATGGCTTTAGCTTTGTCCAAGTTATTTCACAAATGTTCTTTTTATATCATCAGAGTCTTAACTTTTTAAACACATGATTGCAGTCTTGATAGTAACAATGTTGGCAGTCTGCATTTCTATCCAAATTAAGGCTTTTGAAATTGGCATTGAAGCATACAAAATTTTGTAATGGTTTCATGGAACACATGTCTCAAATCTACTTCAATTAAGTAACAATGGAACTAGTGGCTACTCATGTAAAAGTATGAAATAAAAGGTAAAACTCACAAGACTTGCATTATTTCATTCATGCCAAGTGAAGTAGCAAACATTTGGATAGTCTCACTTTTCATTTACTTCCAAAAATCATATTTTTTTTTTCAGAAAGCTGACATGGTTTTACACTTATCATGATTTTACAGAAGCAACTTGAAAGAATAATAAAAGTTAGGGTGTAAAAACCTGTACAATTGTTCTTATCTACAACAGACTGTGTCTGGGTCCTCATCAAGACTCTGGTTAATGCTGGCATGTTTTATAGAATCTGTTTTTGAATCATGTTTTATCCTTTGCCAGGTAGCAGGACTGTTGTTGTTTTATTCATTTTTCTTGATATAATTCCAGAAAATTTTTGAAAATAAAAAGAATAATTAAGTTCTGAAAACTAACAAATGATTGAAATATTACGAGAAAAAAGGAAAATATTAGTTTTCAATGTTTATAGACCCCACGGCTTGCTTTTCCATGGTAGGCCTTGGTCTTAAGATTGTCTTTTTTTTTTTTTTTTCCATTTATGGCTCCAGGATTACTTTCCAAAAAAAAATTCCATGCTGTCCAAAGCGTAGCCAGCCTTCTGTCTCTGGTTGACAAGCCCATACATTTCTTAATCCAACACTTCTCTTGAAAAAAGAAACATAGAAAGCACATCACAATTAATGGTAATGGGGATATCCTCCATTTCATGGGGGAATTTGGAAAATTGCCTGCTGTTTTTTTTTTTTTATCCCTTGGCTGAAAGAAAACCATTCAAATCCAAGGAAGGAAAATGGGCCCAGGAATTCAACTTTGACACGGAGCTGTGGAGCCAGACTGCGTCAGGCCATATTCTTGCAAGTCATGCCATTTTTATGTCATTGAAGTGCATTTACAAATAATTACCCAAGACTTTCAAAAGTGCCACACACCTGTAAGGACAAACATTCCTACAGCCAAAATAGAACTTCCCCTTTATCGAGTGAGGTTCTGTACACATCTGCTCATTAGCTGTCCTTGATTTAACATCAGTTTCAAAGGCACTCTAACACTTTAGTCTGAGCCCTCTTTCCTTCCTTCTTTATTGTTTCCTGGTCTCCCTCTCACTCTGTCTGTTCTAACAATTTAACTGCCCATTGTTATTGTTGTTTGACATTCTGAGACCCAACATGGCAATATCGCTGATCAGCATGTCATGTGTGTGATCAGTACAAAACTCTCTCTTTACCCATAAACTCCTTGGAAGTTCTTCAGTCCTGCTATTTTATCTTTGGGGAGGCTCCTTGTCTCTCAATGAACTGTGGAGAAAAGTGACAACCACTTTTACTAAACCTGACTTCATTGAACACCCAACATGCATGAGCACATGTGAATGCAGGTTGTAACAAGTTATATCACATTAGCATTTACCTCCAGAATCTTACACTCTTATAGCTTTGCCCAGGGGCTGGGTGGAATGAGGACTTACTAACAATTCAAACAGAGAAGAACAAGAAGAGGAAGGAGGAGGAGGAGAAAAGTCAGGAGGCGAGAGAATGAGGAAGAGACGAAGTGAGGAGAAAGAGAAAAACATTTACTTCTATTTTAGGAGCAATTTTTTTTTTTTTGGAAAGAATATCCCTGAGGTCTGGGATACTCAAGGAGGGCTTCATTCAGTAGGTGAGACTCCAAGAGGACACCCTATATGGGAGATAATTTGCATAAGTGAAAAAGAATAGATGCCACATGGGTTTTAATGGTTTCTTCTTCTGCTTTTGAATTTATGATTCGATGTGCAGACATTATGAAGTGCCTACAATGTACCCATGACAAAAGAGTCTTCTCCCTGGAACAACAACAAAACTTACTGAGATTGCAAAGAAGAAATTATAATAAAACAGATACATTTCAGGATCAAGGGAAAACGAAGGATTCAGAGAGCTGAGAGCAGTACACAAAAAGGCCATTCTTGCCAAGGAGTTAACATTGAATACATGAGCACATGAGGAACAATGTGACCGAAAGCATGCTTAAATCAAGTGCAAATTGAAGAAACAAGCAAGATTGCAGAACTTACACAGTCCCAAATGTAAGGAGAAAATCCTGCTTGTGTTTGGGAGAGAGTCAATGCCAAAACATTAAATTACATTTAAAAGGTTGACCCTTTTGAAAAGCACACATGGGAGCGCTGCTTCATAAAGAAGTTATTCTTTAGAGTTAGAGGATTGATTCAATAGTTGCATAGCTTGGATTTTGTTTGTTATTATTGTTAAAGGCTTGAAGAAAGTGTAATATTGGTCCATGGGTTGTAAAAGTCCTGATGCATCTGGAAGATATCTCTTCAAAATTACAGTAACCTATTCCAAGATTTAACATTAGAAGACACTTTACAAAAAAATATAATCCCTAAACCACAACTCACATTCATGTAGGTTCCATACATTAAGTACTATTTGATGTGCACTTACATTTATTCACTGATTGAACTCTTCTGAGAACATATTATTAACATTATTATCTATAACATTATTATACTCCTCCTCATTTTATGAATTTTTATGAAAGATAAGAAAAAGCTGAGTCAAAAGTATGAGAAGTTCAACCTTCTGATAAAAAGTGAAAATTATGAAAATACAAATGTTTTCAAAGAGTTAGAAATAAGACTCACCGGTTAAGAATTTTATCTGCCAGGCATGGTGGCACACATCTGTAATCCTAGCAGCTGGGGAGGCTGAATCAGGAGGATTGCAAGTTCAAAGCCAGCCTCAGCGAAAGTGAGGCACTAAGCAATTCAGTGACAGCCTATCTCTAAATAAAACACAAAATAGGGCTTGGGGACATGGCTTAGCGGTTGAGTGCCCCTGAGTTCAATCCCCAGTAACTCCCACAAAAAAAAATTATTTAATTAATTTTGTGAACAAACTAGTAAGATGTTACAATGTATTGAAATAAGCCTGCAATTTATAGAAATGTGTATTCTCTAACAGAGAACAGGAATCATATGCATTGCTCCCAGTTTCCCACAAATTAACTTATGCCCTTTGAAATGGTCTAATTGATAATAACAGTGGATTAATTAAATGTACACAACTTTCTTGAATCATCCAATCCCTAGAGAGCCTCAGCACCCAGACCTCCACTGAAAGGGCACCTCATTGTATCCTGTGCTCACCTACTTTAAAGACCTGGACAGTTTTTCCTGGTATGATGAACTGCTTAACAGTTAGATTACATTACAGGAATAAGTCACAGGAAGGAACTAAGAGAAAGACGATACCTATATAAGAGCTAATAAACTGTTGGTAAAGAAAATAGATACCACCACCAACAAAAAGCCTTTTATTCAAAATACTGGTTTCAAAAGATTATGTTCTGCAATTAGTTATTGTTGTTCCTTTTGGATCCATGACTCTCCTCTTTCCCTAGCACACAGTTCTCATTTCTTTACCATCTCCTTCCTGCTCCACCTAGACGAGACATTCTCGAGATGCAAGGTCTTCCCATAGGCAGGTCTAGGCAGAGTGGCTGTGAAAGGCTTCCACTAAGGTTGGAATGAAAAAGAAAGATCTAGATAAATCAAGTAACTCTTCTGGTTAAATCCACAGTAGAAGGAAAATCTGTGTAACTAAGAGAATTTCCCAATTTCATAGCCATTTTGGAAATGTGTAAAACCTTGACTTACTGGAAATGACTTCAATCACGGGTTTGAAGACCACCATATTATACATTGTCAAAGTGTCAGAGTTTTTTTAGATGAAAGGGTTCTATTTTCCTCCCAGTATTTATGAAACAGAATTAAAGATTCCCTCCTCCCTCTTTCTCATTTCAACCAGATAAAGTTTGAAGCCTGAAAACCAATTACATTTATGCTTTGCCATATTCAGCTGAAAGTTTAAACTTGAAATAGAGTTGAGATTGATAGCACTTATGTTCCTTTCTTCCACAGCACAATTGTCATCTGCTTTCTGGAAGGCAAACAGAACCAGAGAATGGCGTTAAATCATATTTTTTAAAAAAATCTTGACTCTGTTCCTTCCCATTCACACAAACCCCACGCACAAGTCCATCGAGAAAGTTTATAAACAACCTTCGATGTATAATTCAAAGCTTATCCTAACTTCTAACTGCTTGGGTGGTTAAAAATAGGTTTGTTTCTCTCTACACTAGAAAAGCATCTTTCAAAAAGAATTGCACCCTGCTTGAAATGGCGCAGGAAAGCCTCTCTCGCCTGGAACAGCAGTTTTTCTCCAAGGAAGCTGCATGCTGCTCAGGTTCCCTGGCCATATTAAAAACAGATTATTCAATAGCCTGGGGTGGGCTAATTAAGATTCCAAACCTCAGGAAACAAAAGTGTGTAACTCACAGCCACAGGATAATCACTGAATGATTTTAAAACAAGAAAAAGAATCTAAAATGTGGCCACTTCTATAGAAAAGAAGAGAAAGCTGTAGTCCTGACTAGCAGGAGACGGGAGAGAAGGGGGGTGTACTCCACTTTGTATAAGCTCTCATGGTGATTTTTTAACCACAGGTACACACTGCTCCCATGCTAATGAAGGAAGCCTAATCATAACCCCAGATAGAACTCCCACAAATAAAGAGAATTGTGCAGATTTACTGTAAGTATCATGGTGTTATCATGAAGTGAAAGATACAAAAATAATAGGTATATTTTAACTAACTCAACCACAGAAAAACATAACTGTATTTATCTTGTTTAAATTCACGAAAATAAAATCTAGAAGAACAGGGCACAGTGGTGCATGCCTGTAATCTCAGTGGCTTGGGAGACTGAGGCAGGAGGATCTGGAGTTCAAAGCCAGCCTTAGCAAAATCAGGGTGCTAAGCAATTCAGTGAGACCCTGTCTCTAAATAAAATACAAAATAGGGCTGGGGATGTGGCTTAGTGGTTGAGTGCCCCTGAGTTCAATCCCTGGCACATACACACCCACAAAAAAAAAAAAAAAAAAAAAAAACTTTTAGATGGGTGCATCCCAGACTTCTACCAGTCTTTATTTATGAGGACCAGGATGTGTCAGAGGCAGCGATAGAAGGACTGGGCAGTCCACATTGTGTGGATATTTCCATAAAGAAAATTTAGTCTTTCAAGTTGCTTGCTATGTGCCAGATCCTTTTCTGTGCATATTCCATGTACTTACTCATTTACTATTGGTTCATTCAATAATGGATTAGTATAAAGGGAATAAAATGAAAAATATTATATACGTAACTTTCAAAGAATCATAAAAGTACCACCACTAATATAAAAATTCTATGACATTTTATTTTCTTCCTCCTAATAAATATTCCTTTCAACTATTTTTTCCAACTATAAGGATTGTTCTAATATTAAATATTGATATTTATAGTGCAGAGTCTTTGTCATATTAACGAAGGGAAAAAAAATTTAAGAACTTTTTTTTTTAAGATGGTTGAAGGTAAGTTGTATTTTATGGCTGATTCATTCCATTGGATAAGATCTTCAACTGATCCATCTTGGACAGTTGTTCTCAAAGTTGGACCCCAGTTCAGCAAGATCCATACAACTTCAAGAACTTGTTAAAAGACAAATAATTCTGAGCTCCATTTTAGACCAACTGAACCTTAAACTCTGTGGGTGGGACCCAGCAACTTGTGTTCGAGTGGGCATTCTATGTAAGTCTAATTAAAGCTAAAAATCATTGATCCAGACTATGGAGTATTGCCTGTTTTTTTTTTTTTCTATGAGAAATACTGGGAAATAACAGTCTCTAGCTAATAAAATTTTGAAATAATATATTTAATATATTTGTGTTTTATGCCATCCTGTTTTTATGAAAATATCCCCTACTGCTATGATCTCTGCATGGCTTAACTAAATGCCCTTTCTGCCTCTGAATAACTGTATCACAACCACCTCTTCTATTATTTAGACATAGATGGAGAGTAAAATGATGCTCATCTGAGATAAACTTTGAATGAGTCATTTTCATTGAGATGATCAATAATAGGATGACTGAAAGAATAGTATCTACAGATAGATTAGTCACCTTTACATCACTGTGACAGACATCTGACATAATTTGTAAAGAGAAAAGATCGACTTTGGTTCACACTTTGGGATCTTTCAGTTTGTGACTGTTTGGACCCATGGCTTTGGGCCTGGGCACAAATGATAAAGCGAAACTGCTCACCTCATCAGCTGGGAAACAAAGGAGAGAAAGGGGAACCTGGAGCCCCATGATGCCCTTCAGGACGCAACCCAAACGGACTAAAGAACCCCTTCTAGACCCCACCTTTGAAAAGTTCCCCACCTCTCAATAGTGTCACCCTGAGGACCACACCTTTAACACACAGGTCTCTAAGGAGACATTTAATATCTAAACTATAGCAACTGAGAGTCCTCAGCATTTTAGCAATATGAGAAATGCTATAGAAACACTGTCGATTTGTCTTTCAGAGGCATCAGTGGAAAGTTTTATGGGAACTTAATGTAGTTCTAAGATGCATTCGCAGTTCTCTGTACACATTTTTGGCTTTTGCAAAACGTGGATCAAATTATGATCAGCATCTCCCTACTTCTTCATACTTTGAAATCAATTCTTATTATGTTGCTGCTTGTTGATGTAAGAAATCATCATTGCTCCTCTTTCTTAACCTGTAATTTTTAAGCACTATTTTTCATAGATGTACCTTTCCTTTTAATTAAAAGTTTTGTTGAGATGCTGCAGTAAGTTGAACCCGTGTTTCACCAAAGTTACCCTGGCCCTTCAGAATGTGATCTTCTTTGGAAATAGGGTCTTTGCAGATGTTAAGGCAAGTTCAATCTGGATCAGAGTGCACTCTGTATCCAATGCCTGGTGTCTTAATTTGAATAGAGCATACAAAGAGAAGAAGTCCAGGCAAAAAGCAAAAACAGAGATGGAGTCATTCAAGTCCAAGCCCAGGAAAGCCAAAGGTTTCCAGGAACATGAAGAAGCAAGAATGAGTCTTCTCTGGAGCCTTCACTGGGAGGGAGCTTGGACAAAGCAATACCTGTTCAAAGTTTTATACTGTGCAACTCTGAGTAAAGACATTTCTGTCATTTTAAACCACCAAATTTGTGGCAACATGTGATAGCAACCTTGGGACACTAACACAGAATTTGTATCAAGTAATTGTAATAATAATAATAAATAATAATTAGCTATAGAAAATAAACTGGACTCCAAAGTTTGTCTAGTAGACTGGAAGTACCTCCATAAAACTCTGAGTATTCCTCAGAAGTCTACTACCCAGGAAAGAGCAGGGTCAATGCCCTGTGACTTTATGCTTTGCTTTCAGCACATCAGGTACTAGTTTTCCGAGACTTTAACAAAACACTTAAAAATAAAAATGGTTTTTAATTTTTATTTCAAAAGATGTAATGCTTTTAATAAGAGGTTAATGAAAAAGAAAAAAAAATGTTTCAGTATCCCAAAACTTTGAAAATATTTTATGTTAATTCTTTCTCTATGAGATTCTTACAAGGGTCTGAAAGATCCTGAGAAAGAAACCAGGCTTGGTTATATTTACATAGACCACTCATGATAAAAGGTGGACACATGTGAAGGAACCTTGGAAAAGAAAAGAATATACTGTATAGGGAGAAGTTTGAATTTACTTCTTGTTTCTTCATTTATTGGTGCTATGATTAAAAAGCCAAAAAAAGACTTTCTGCTTATGGACAACATGAAATTTTAAAAAATCTAAAGATCCAATTCTGAATAAAACTAATGCCACATCTGATGACAACACATTACCTTGTCCATCCTATTTATATTTCAGTGTTTCCCACGTTTTGTTTTTATTTTGTTTTTGACTTACATCTTCCAACGCAGAGGAAAAAAAGATGATATTTCCATTGTACCCTCTTTTCCTCCTTTCATCCTGTTATATGTATTTTGTATACTGTTTGCCACCTAGAGGACACAGAACACTGCTGTTTTAGGCTTGGAATAACAGCTACCGGCCTGTGGGTAAGGCGTATTGATGAGCACACATTGCAAACACATCAATGGAAATTCTGAAAGTATTTTTTATTCTTCAAATTTAAATACTAAAATTATGTGTGTGCACATCTATATGTTTTATTATATATAAGTATATGGAAATATTTCCAATAACACACATGCACACTCGGATGATGTTTTTTTTTCGTAAAACCTATCATTGGTCTGTAAAAACAGATTCTTCATCACATTCTCAACTGAACATTAAACCAAAAAAATGAAAAGGTTATCTTTTTCAGAAAGTATCTGACTCACAACAAGTGTGCTATAATTAAAGCAAAGTGATTATTACTAAGGATTTGACATACCACCAAATTGAAGTTTAAACCGATCAAACACAACCACACACACACACAAACACATGACTGATGTACAGAACATTCTGTCAGATATTATTTGTTGATTAACAGAACTTTTCCCAAATCAAGTGCATGCCTTAACTTCCACTGAAAATATTAATTAAGGCACACATACGCACCCTGCCTTGGTAGGATAAGGTTTTGAATGGCATTCAATGGTTCACATATTGGAAGAATGGTACCCAGTGTGGTGGTGTTAAGAAATGGTGGGACCATTCAGATGTGGAGTCTAGCTGGAGATCTTAGGTCCCATAAGCTAAGTAGTTCTTATGGGACCCCAGTTAGCTCTTGTGAGACTATGTGGTAATAATAAGATCAAGACTGGCCTCTCCCTTTGCCCTGGCTTCCTGTTTTGCCATGTGATTTCTCTTATCTCATGCACTCCCATAATGATGCCATTCACCCTGAAGTGATGTATCCAGTGAGACCCTCACTAGAGCCAGAACTATGTTTGGACATTCAGCCTCCAAAACTGTGAGCTTAATAAACCTCTTTTCTTGATAAAGTACCCAGCCTCAGACATTTTTTTTTATAATAAAGAACATTCACACACACACACACACACACACACACACACACCCCTCACAAGTATATTGAAAAAGTCTAGGCAGTATGAGGAAAAGATTATACATCTGAAGGACAAGATCAATTGCCTACATCATTTGAATTTTCCTGTTAATTCCTTAATTCTATAGTTCAGTTTATTCATTTTGAAGTTACTTCTTAACTAAAAAATGAACTGAATATTTATTGCAGTTCTATACAGATTAAATAGACTTTAAGAGAAAAAAATGCAACTGTATCAAATTTCTAATGTTGTTTCTCATAATATATGCAAAGAATGACTTATTTCTTGTCACTTATAAAAACACACATTTCCGCTAATGTTGGGAATTTCATAAAACTGTCTCTATAAAATACTGCATGACCATATGTAAGCAATGTGTAAAATAGACTGGATATTTTGCCATGGTTTGCAGTATACATTTTGGTGTTCCATGCCAACTTTCCATTCTTTTACTGAATAAGTTGCCTAAATTATTAACGCAAAATATTTTAAAAACAGAATTTCTTCCAAAACTGCTTTTCCATAAATACACTTTTTAAAGGAGAGGTGGTGACAATATTCCAATCAATTGACTCACTGCATATTGTTTAGACATCAAGTTAAGCCAAAACTGGGACATTTGACTGTTTTCTTGTTTATTGAGAGATTGCTGATAGATTGATTACTGAGTTAATAATCAAAATAGGAATAAGGAGATAAAATAGGTTATGGAAGACCAGTAGTTGCTGCAGTATTTTGTTTATTAAGGAGCAATCTTGGACGCATGGCAATTTAATTAGAAAGACTCTCAAGAAAAATAGATTTGAATAGTTAATTCTTTCCATCTTGTAACAATATGTAGAAACATGAGATTGGTAACTTAGAATAATATTTTAAGAAACATGGGCCACTTTTTGAGTATACCGTTAATGCCATCTTTCCAGAGTTGAACACTGGCCATGTAGAAATGATGGGCAAAAGACTAAAAACGGATTTTCATCGCTTGTAGCTATTCCAAATGAGATGCTATGTTTCCAAAGAGTCTTCCATGGAAATAAAAAGCAAGTTAGTGAAAAAAAAAAAAAGAATTTCCATGTGTTTATGAAAGAACAATACATTCTTTCCAGTAGTGCTGGTAAGACTCAATCCTCACCAAAACTATGAACAACAAAACAACAATAAAAATTTAATTAATTAAAAAAAAAACAAGAATCAAGGGTAGCCACCAATACTTTGAATCCCACTGAAAATTACAATATCAGTTCTTAGTTCTGGGTTATCTAACATAGACTTTTATCAGATACCTTTAAGATTTTCTGTTTATCTCTTTTTGCTTTTTTTTTCCTGTATAAAATAAAAGAACATTCACATACTTTGAAAAGAGCTGATAATTTCTATATAAATGTAGCATGCTACAATTTCCAAATCTCCTGAGAGTATACAGCCATCTCCAAGAAAAGAAGGATTAGGCTTTAGTCTCTCCAGGCATAGGGATGCAAATCTTTCCACTCCTGTTAGTTATTCCTTCTAATCATTTATCACTTGGCATAGGGGATGAGCATCTTACTGCCCTTGAGCAGGAAGGCCAGGGTTGTAATTCTACCTTTACAAACCCATAGTTCCATCGTTTAGGAGATTTGGTGTAGTTTAAATGGATGTTTCTGGCTTGGAGTGTCTAAGAAGTCACAGTTAATATGGTGCCCAAGCTACAATGACCTGAACGCTCCATTGAAACCAGATGATCCACTTCCAAGAAGCCTCACTCACTGGACTTCCAAGAAGCTTCTGACTTTCAGCAAGAAGAGGCAGCTCTTGCCAGTCCAGCACTGTAAGGAATATAGATGCAAATGATCAGAAGGAAAAAAAATTCAAGAAATGTATTAGAATGCACAATCTTGGTTTTGAGGAGTTTTATAAATATCATGCCCAGATATCATACAAGAATATATTGACAGAAGTCATGTAATAAAAACTGGTTTGTATTAATGCAATAAATGAAGTATAAAGGTAAAATTACATATACATGGTAGATAGGTCTTATATATGTATACACACACACATATATATATACACACATATATACATATATATATATATATAAACATAAATTTCAATTTATTAAAAAAAAACTAGAAATACAACACAACATTAAATGAAAAGTGTAGCACATGAAGAGAAACTGAAGTTTATCCCAAGAATGATTTGCATTAGAAGATACTTTTGAAAAGTAGTATCTTAAACTAGAAAGAAGTTAATGTCTTAAACATGCTAAAGGCCATAAGGAATCTATAAAAATCAAAAAAGTTTGTTAATAACACATTTTTTCAACATGTAGTAAAACAATATGGAGAATATCCTTACATGTCTATTTAATATTCTAATTGAAGTTCTAACACATTTCAAAAAATAAACCAATGTAAATGGTATAAAAATGGAAAGAAATGAAATAAATCTGTTAAAGTACTGGATATGACAATTGCTTCTATGGATAGAAAAAGTGTAGGAATTTTATGAGAAAAGAGTTAAGTAATTTTATTGGATACAATCAACTAGAAAATTGGTTGCATTTCTATGTCTGAGGGAGAAATAAGAAATTTAATCTCAGGTCTAATTGGACAATTCAAGGTACAGACCCTACAAAAACCCTTTATAGAGAAGTCTGTAATACATGAGTAGACATTAAAATGGGCCTTCATAAAAAGAAAATGTCACGGTAGGAATATCAACATTCGAGTGACGTTCATTCTACCCAGCTTGAGCTAGAATTTCATTGAAATTCTAACATAAATACTGACATGATGTTTTCAACAGTATGCCAAAAAGAATACAAGTATGCATTTGTTAGAGAAAAATAAACAAGCGAAATGCTCTTTTGACACTGCACTGCAATTATAATGATATCAGGATTCTAAGACTATACACAGCATATAGTTGATACTTTAAAGAAGGCACAAATTCTCAAGTTTTGTAAACTGCCAAAACATTGCAAAGCAAGTATCCATAGATTTTTTTTTAATTAAACTTTTGTTGATGTATTATAAGCTTATATAACGTTGGGACTCTTTTCTACATACTTGTGCATGCACACATATAACAGTATAATTGAGGCAGTATGATTCCCTGTGTTCCTCCCTCTTCCTTTCCCCATTTCTCTACTCTATTGGTTGCCCTTCTATTTTCATGAGATTGCCCCCAACACACACACACACACACACACACACACACACACACACACATTTTTTCTTTTACCTCTCTAGCTTCTACACATGAAAGAAAAAATTAGAACCCTTGATTTTCTGCATTTGGCTTATTTCTCTTGACACAATATTCTCAAGTTCTATCCATTTTTTTTCTTACAAATGACATGATTTAATTATTCTTAAAAGAATTAATGGAGCTGAATAAAACCCTATTGTATATATCTACTATATTTTCTTCATCCCTTCATCGGTTGAAGGACACCTAGGCTGGTTCCATAGTTAGAAACAGAAATTGTATTAATCGTTTAGGGCTGCCATAATAAAGTTCCATAGATTGGGTGGCTTAAATAACAGAAATTTATTCTTTCATGCTTCTGGAGACAGGAAGTCTAAAATGTCCTCACACTATTTCTTCCAAATATTCTCCCTTAGGCTTATTGATGCCCAATTCTTTCCCTGTGCATTCATATGCCCGCCCCCCTTTGTGTGTGTATATGTATCCTAATTTCCGCCTCTTACAAAGACATTCATTTTGGGTTAGGGACAACTTATATAAACTTGTTTTACCTTATACCCTCTAATAATAGTTACATTATGAGATACTGGGGTTTAAGATTTCAGCACATAAATTTGAGAAGACATAATTTGGCTCACTGCAGAAGTCAAATTTAAGGATTGTTGCATTAAACTAAAAAGAAAAGTATTTTTGCTCGAAGCTTCCAATGAAACCATTAGTAACAAAAAAGACAATTTTAAAATTGATGCTTTTCTTATAATTGAAGATAAAGGGATAGAATGCATACAAAGCAATTTTGAATCATGAGCAAACCATGAAGCCACTTTTGGTTTAGTGTAAGGCTTTGAAAAGTTATAGGATCTCAGAGGAAATATTACAAAGTTATTATATGAATTTAAATTTAAATTAAATTTAAACTTCTATGTAAATGACTTACATGAAGAGTTAAATCTTTTTGAAAAAAATTGTTTCTTGTGGATTATTAGCTCAAGATGTACTTAAACATACATTTTTAAATAACTAATCTGAAAATAATCATAAAATCTACTATAACTGTCATTGCCTAAAAAATTCTTTTAGTAGCTTTAGTAATTTAAAGATAATTTTCAAAATAATTTTCAAAAAATATTTTCAAACTTGAATTTGCCAAGAAAGAATGGCATTGCTTTAAATCATATTAACTGAAAATAAATCTAAGTGTACATATTTTGATGAAATAAGTAAACTTGCAGAAAAGTGAGTCAAAAAAATCCTTTATAATCAAGACATTAATAAAATATTATTTATTATGTACTCATATATCATTGTCTGCTATATTATATATCATAGATTTATAAATTTATTATTTATATAAACTTTGAAGGATAAAGTTTTGTAGTTTACTATCTTTAATGATACCTTTTCTTTGCTTTTTGAAAATGAATTTACATTTTGTGCTTGGCCTATAAATTATGTTGGTATTCCCCACTGGCTAGACATGGGAGAATATCAAACCAAGGGAGGAGTTACTCTGATTCGTCCCTAAATGTCCACTTCAGAAGCACATAATCTAACCTTGAAATGCTGGTAAGTTAGCATGAAAAGAACATTTACACTTTCATAGAAATACAAAATAGATCAGGACAGAGTTATTTAAGCCTCAGAATGGAATAGACTAACACATTACAGAAAATGTGAAAAAAAAAATAGGCAGTCACAAAACAGAGATGGTAAGTCTGGAAATAGTGAAGAAGAAATCGGGTTTTAAAAACACACCTGGGCAAAGCCTGTTCTTGCATGGATCATAAGAGAGAGCCTTATTCTTAGGTCTTTTTGTATTTCAACTTACTGAGCAGCCCCTGGCTACAGTTTGCATTGGAATTATACGCTGAGACATTATATACTAAGTGTCCTTTGAAGAATGTTCCACTGAAGTGATCATTTGATGACTCTTTCTCTTAGGTTATATAAATAACCTATTTGCCTAGTCTGGGTGATGAGCTGGATAGCTTTGGTGCTTTAAGTGGCTACGTTTTTAAACTCTCCTTTATCCCTAAAACTGTATCAACCAAAGCATTTGTACATAATGAGATCAGCCAGTGTGAAAAGTATAAATTAGGTAAAATTTGTCAATATCCGTCATTTCCGTGTGTGTGTGTGTGTGTGTGTGATACCTCCGCAGGTATCTAGTACACATGTTAAATATTAGGGAATTTAAAATCTAAATGTGTTTATTCCTACCTAGTGCCTGGGCCTCACATTTTATGTATGATCAATGTTTCCTTGACTTGATGGCAACTAAAATAAACCTGGAAGCTTTGGAATAATACAGATTTTTACAAGATCCTTCTTGATAATGTAAATCATAATATCCCAAAATTATGCCTTTTAACGTGTCACCAATTTAAGTGGCAGACAATCGGGATGGAGGAGGTATGGACTTGGTGTCTGGGAGCTGCTTTTTCTATACTTCTCTGATGTTTTTGTTTTTATCACAATCTATCTGGCCTATATTCTATTGTGGATTCTAACTCTACCAGTCTAAATGTTTGTGGAAAATACTGGTTTCAAATAGTGTGGTAGGTAACTGGTATATAATATATGCAATTCAGTTAGTTATTAATGAATCAAAGTAAGATTGATGGGACCAATAAGAGACCCACTATGGAACAGAGAGTGATTAGGGATATAGTAGAATGGGGCCCCCCCAGTTGATCCTAAGTACATTTCCTAAAACTCACCCTGGTGAGCTAGTCTTGTATTAATGTGACAATTATTAGTAGTGTTCTTTTATTGAATTTCTTCATTATTTATGAATGCAAAGTTCTTGCAGACTATAAAAAATGAATAAAATGGAGAAATGTCAGAAATAAATCTAGCCTTGCTATAAAATCCATAAACCAAAAAATGAATTATAAATAGACAAGGAAAAGCTATAGACACAGGAAGAGGGCATGAAGACCAGGAATGGATGACTAGATTGATAAAATCAATGGGCTTGGGAACACAGTGGGAGAGTTGTCCCATGACGATCTTTGGAAAATGTTACTTTTTTCACTTTGTGACTTTCTGTACCAAGGCCTATTTGAGTCCTGCTTAATTAACAGATGAAAACCTTTAAGTATTTTTGAAGCATTCACAAGACTGAAGTAGCACCCTTTTTGCCTGTTATTCCTCAGATTCTCAAGGAATCTGATAGTGAATTTGCTAGTAGTCTAATCCTCTGTTAACATGTTCTGGTATATTATCTTAGACTGCATAACCTGAATGATGGAGGAGAGACATCAAAGTGTAACAACAACAATAACAACAAAATAGTAAAACCAGAGCAGAAACAAATGGAAAAGTTGTTCAAACACTTATTAAGTGTCTTATTAAGTGTTGCTTAATAAGACAGGTTTCCATGAACAAAGGGGAAAAAGGATGATATACACTTAACCTTTTAAACTACTAAAGAATCCAGGGACTGATTCCTTTGGTGTGCTTGTTTTTTGACCCAGTCATTTGATGGATGTGTAGAAATGAAATCAAATGAATTTCCCACTTTGCTTTCCGCAGAAATCTTCATAATGGAGGTTACTCCACCAGCATTTGAGCATAACATTTACATAGGTATTACCAATAATATCTCCACCCTTCAAAAATGGGTGCATTGCACAAAATCTTAAGCCATATGGCCATAGGACCACATCACTACTTTGTCACAGAATTGAGTGTGATACCTTGTCATTGCCTTGAAACAAATAAAATTTACACTGCATCCATGGTAATAAAATAACAGGGTCTCTCTCTTTTCTACCTCTTCTCTCTAAATCTGGGATTTTCCAAGGTGAACATCAATAACTAATTCTGGAAATGGATATAGGATACGAAAATATCCTATGTGGGAGGGGGTGTAGAGATGGTAGAGTCAGAGAGAAAAGTTCACAGGAGAATTAGGTGGAGAGATAAACAAGAGCATACAAAAAGAAATCCTGGCAACAGACCTTGTTTTTAGCAGCTGGGCTTCACACATCCTCTTTTAAAAGTCATGGGACAGTTAAATACACCATGTGAAAAATGTTTAAGATCACTTTCCGACCCAAATTTAATGGTTCCTGTTAGGAACTAAATCTTTTTTTTTTTTCAACATATGATTTTCTGTAGAAAATTCAAAATGACTGGCCAAAGGGTGGTTGGAAAGAGAATTTGTTCTGTTACCTATCTTTATAGTTCTCAGAATGAGTCCTCTTTTCAAATATTGATCATCTATATTTTGAGTCTGTTGTCTACATATGACAAACACATTTATTGTGCCCTCTTAGCTCCGGTGATTTAAAGTAACATATCATTTTGTTTTATAAGTCCTGAGTCTTTAGCTAGTCCTGCAATAAACCTCTTGAATCACAGTAATAGCATGACTCAAGCCAAGAGAGAGTGCATTTTACAGATGTGTCGGGAAATTTTCAAGTTACAAAAATCATTCATTGTTAAAAAGAAGAGAAAAATTGATAGAAAAAAGAACATACCTTTTTCTTGTTGTTGTTTATCTCTTTTTAGAATGCTTTGGTAGTGTAAGAGATTACAAATTAAAATGTATGGGATTTTCCGTTCTCTTTTCATGTCTGAAACAAAATAAGTATGATACAATTTAAGAAATCTTTCTGAGAGTGTTAAGTACTCTGTTGGGGTGAGGATACTGAGTATTGGTCCCAAGAGTGCACCCCCATGGAGCCACATCTCCAACTCTTTTAATTTAATTTTATTTATTTATTTATTTTTGAGACAGAATCTTTCTAAGTTGTCCAGGTTGGCCTTGAACTTCTGATCTTCCTGCCTGAGCCTCTGAGTTTCTGGGATTATAGGTAGGTGCCATTATGCCCAGTATAAGTATTTTTTGAGAACATATTTAAATACACATTATTCTTAGGGGTTGTTTCTAATGTCAACTAATATATACAATGAGAATTAAACAGACTGTTCTCAGGTCATCAAGAAATATAAACTCTTTTAGAATTATCTAGAATTTGAGTGGAATCAACTACATAGATGAATCTAAGACATTTGGTTCATGTTTTTTTTTTTTTTTTTTTCCCACTTTAACCAGTCTCTATGTTTCTTAGTTCCAGGACAATAACCCAAACTCCAAGATTCCAATAAAAGCTCTATTTAGTAGGAATGTCTAACCTCTTTAATAAAAAAAGGAGACAGGTATTCTTATAAAATAATGCTTTCATGTGAAATTTGCACTGTAGATTTTCAGCCCAAAGAAGGGTAGGTGAACAATCCTGTGGTCTGCCATTTTCCTACGTGAAGAGGGGTCAGAGAGGAGCGACTCCTGGAGTTCCTTGGAACAGAGATTGGTCACAGAGTCCTGTCTTTTCTCTTCATTTGATGCCAGTTGTTTACTTCATACTAGATTTTATCAACATTCAGAATCCTGAGTCTTTCTACGTTGTCACCTGGTCCTGAAAGGTTGCCATCCTTTGCATCTCAACCACATGGAGGAATGTCTGTATTTCTTCAGAGAGTAAAGAATACAGGTACATTATTGCTTCTCCCTTTCAGTGTTTCCTCCACGTTCTTTTTCATTTTGTTCAGATTAAAAAGAAATGAGGCACGATGGCTTGGTGGACAGACAAAAAGACAGATCTTGATGTGCAAAATCAAGCCCAGTCTTTTGAAGTAAACCATGATCAACCTTTGCACTATGAACAAACTATTTCCACAAAAGCAAGAGTGATCTCAGTGGTGTGTTGGGAAGACTAAAAGTGGAGCATTCTCTCAAAAAAATGTGCTGTTTTTGTTTTTCATGAAATGGGTTTAGACTCTGTTTCTGATATATTTTTAAGTGCACACTTTTCTCTTAAAATAAATTCTCTTTCTTTCTGTACAAACCATTATGTATGTACAAGTAAAATACTTAAGCAAGACCACATAGCTGGGGCTTTAAGCCAGGTGTTTATTGGGAATATCTTAATATACAATACCATAACAGTAATTGTGTTGGCCTAAAGTCAAGTGTCAGTGTATCCAAGTCTTAGGATAGACCTCTAGCTCCTAAATTCTGGTCATGCAAACGTAGTCACACATTTGCTTTTGCTTTTTTTTTTATGCTATCCATACTGATATTGTCTCTAAAGCAAGACATTTTATGTAATATAAATGTATATCTGGGTCACATGGTTAATACAACCTCCATATAATGGAAAGAGAGTATGTCATTTAAATATTTTTATTTCATTTTTAAAAATATCTACTAAAATCAAAAGAGCATCACTCTGAGTTACTGAAACTCACTTTTGGCATCACAGTTGTGGAAACACTGGGTAAAACATGATGGGAAAGAAGATAGGATGGACTGTCTGTGGTTCCCCAGTGTGGTTCATACTCCCAGGTACATCCCGGATTTCACCCATTTGAATGCTTTTGAAGCATGTCTTGAAAATTATCATCAGTGTTTTTCTTTCCAAGGGATTGCAGAGATGGCTTGCCCCACCAGAACAGATGTCCTACTGTTCTCTGGCCATCTACACAGTTCTTTGTTTTCTGTTCTAATAGGAATAGCACAGAAAAGAATCCTTAGATATATCATGCCACTATTTATTTTACTGGGGAGGGCTGTTTGGGGCTTGTTTACACCCCATGGAAATCCCATTAGTGCAGGTACATCATTTCTTTGTTCAAACTCTAAATGTACTTTGGTCCTGGAAGCACAAAGGCCTCATCATAAAAGGTTCCTTAGAACTAGACCAGCGCAGGGCCTGGCTTTTGTCTGACACCCATTCTAATCTGTTGACTTTGAACAGTGAATGAGAAGCATTGTTTTCTGATAAGCAGGGAAGCCAGGGAACCCAATAAGGGACAGCACAGACACAAAGCTCCCAGTTGCTCTTGTCCTTGGTTCCTGTCACCAGTGAAGAGTTCAACCTGTATGTTCCTCTGCTTCCAGAAACTCACATCAGATGGGTTCAGGCCAAGAAGCTCTGGAAGAGAAAAGAATCAGTGAATTAGGGCTAGGAAGAAAGAGAGAACTAAATGAGAACAGAAAGAAATAAAACAAATAAGAAAAGCTTCCACTGGAAATAAAGAATTCCATGAGGCACTCTCAAAAATATGCAAATTCATATTTTTATGTCTTTTGAAACTCTTAGCTCATAGTTATTCTAATAATGATTATTCAAAGCTCAAAGGCCTTTGGTACAAAACATCAGGTTTCAGCATTTCGTTAAACTCACAAACACTCTTGAGAATAATATTGGGAAAATAAGATGGAGACAAATGATAAAATCAGACTTGAGCAAGCACGAGAATCTGTGGGTTGCATCTTTAGAACCTACGATGAAACAGTGAGGAACTGCTCTTGGGCTGATGGATTCTCTCTTGGTCTGTTCCACCTTTTTCTACTGTTCCCTGCAAGAACTCAGGAACCTTTGGCCACATTTTCCAGGGCTGATATTTCTTTCTGCCATCCCCATTTATGCAAGAAATAGTTCTTTTAATTTTTTTTCTGCCCAATAGCACATATCTTCAGACTTTATACCAATTATTTTGGCTTTCCAAGTGACCAACTCTGTTATTCAGCTTTCTATCAATATAAGTGAATTAACTTGTAAATAGAAAAAGCTTTATTTTGGCTCATAGTTTTGGAGGTTTCCATCCATAATCATTGGGCCCCATACCTTCAGGTTTGTGCTGGGGCAGCACATCAAAATAGGAATGTGTGGTGGAACAAAACCACTCTCCTCATCATCCAGAAAGCAAAACCAAAAGAGGAATAGACTGGGGTCTCACAAGCCCCATTAGAAATGTGCCCCCAAAGACCTAGGGAACTCTCATAAGGCCCAGCCTCCTGAAGGTACACATCACCCTCCAATGGTGCCACCCAAGGAGCAAGCCTTTAACACATGGACACTCAAGGGACACTTTCCTTAGAGATGTTTCTTTCTTCAATTTAAATATCTTAGATGTTCTGTTCTCCTCACTGAATATAGAATTTTAAGGCGAGATTCTCAGACTCGGAGACGGTGAACGGAATACTTCAATTCAGAGAGTTCAGAAGAAGCTCCTTGTTCTGTTGCCCACAGCAGCCACTCAGGCCAGCGACACTCAGGAATGAGTCTGAAGTAGTTAAAAATCCAGTCCACTGTCAGTGGGCCTGGATGGAAGCTCTGCTTCCCAGCTGACTGCCAAGAATCTAGCCAGGTGACCTCCTTCATCTGTGAAACGGAAACCCTAACGCTGGCCACTGCACCGACTGCTGTGTCACTAGATAACAGAGATGCAGTAACTGGCAGGTTTTCTAGCTTGTGTTGGGGGCTGTCTTTGGCATGTGAGTAGCTGGTCTTATTGTGGGGGTGCGATGACCACTGTTACTACACCACTGCTAAGAGGAACTGGGCTGAGTGGAGTGATCCTGCTCTAGGAAGACAAAACCAGGCGTAAGAGGAAGGGTCCTGGCAGGCAGCAGGCGACACAGTTACCTCAAAGGGTTCCTTGAAGAGAGTCTGGTGACAGGGCCATTTGTGAGGACGGATTTCACAGAATCATACAGGGATGGCAAAGTGCCCAGAAACAACAGTAGAAAGCCCAGCCACAAATTCCTAAGGCTGCAGAAGAGAAGAAAGCAAGCTGTGTTCCTACAGCCCAGAGGGACTTAGAGACACCGGAGGGGGTCAGCTTGCAAGGGCAGCATCTAAAGACAGCCTGGCAGGAAAGGGGCAGAGGAGGAGACCACCACTCTCTTAACTTCTCCTCAGGAACTCGAATGGGGGCAGTCCCAAAAGATACCAGAGGGGATGAGTTGAGGCTGGGCAGCCTCTAATAAAGCTCCCTGGGTAGAAAGCTGAGGCAGAGGATGAGCCTGGAGGGGAGAGGAGGTCCATGCTGGTGGGAAGGCACTCTAGAATTCCAATTTGGTTTTCTTCCTCTTCAATTCTTGAAGGCTGGATTTAATTCTTGCCATTGAAAGAATCTCAAAAGATGCTGTATGAGGCCGGGAGTTTTACGGATTAGAACTTGATCCCTGTGTTTGAACTAGGAGGCAGGACTAACTGGCCCTGGGAGCATGACTTCTAAGAACTTGGTTTTGCTTTTGAACAGGAAAAAGCCCAGTTTTCTGTCAAGCAGGATGTTATTCATTTAGATATAGTTCCTAATAGAGAATTAGCTTCAATGTAATAATCGGTTCGGGAGTTTAGGTCAATACATTTAAAACCAGATTGTTTACACAATTCCAATCTGTTTCTAAGACAACCAAGTTTACTCTAGAAGAATTCACTACTACAATTTAGCAATATTAGGAGCTTTATTTGAAAAAGAATACATTGTTTATAATTAATTTTATTGAATCAAACTTCCACTTGAAAATTATGCTTAACTAAAATATTGTGACTATTTTACAGCTGTTTTTAATACTACTCTGGCTGCTTGGACTTTCATAATAAAGTCTAATATTAGGATTAATTTTAGACACAATGGCTAACTTACATTTAACATATGCATTTTAAATTATCTCTACATTATCATAAAAATTTGCAAACTGACTTAACATTTTTAATTTATGATATCCAATAATTATTTCAGAAAACTTCAATGTATTGGAATATTTGCTTTTCTTTAATCTTTACATTTCTTGAAATGAGATACCATTTCAAAAGTAAGTAACTAGAGACAGAAGTCTTCTTTGGTTAGTCCAAGCTTTACACGAAGTACTTACATTTCCATATAGCTAGTATAGAGGATTTTGAATGTTCCCAGCACAAAGAAAGGATAAATATTTGAGGTAATAAGCATGCCCATTACCTTGATCTTTATACCTTGTATGAATGTATCAAATATCACACTGTACCCCATACTATATACAAATATTAAGTTTGAACTTAAAATTCAGAATCAGTTTTAATTAATTTTTAACTCAGTAGATGTAAGGGTAGAATCCAAGAAAAAAATAAATTTACATAGGTTAATACAAGTAACTATTTGCAACCTATTAGAAATAATATATTTAATGGCAACCTGCATTAAAAAACCAGGCATAGTATGATTTAAACTCACTTGTAAAATATTCCAAATAGCAGGAGCTAATGTCAACATCCAAAACTCTCATTCATTCCACACGCTCTTACCAAACCATGACCTATTAAGAAGCAAAAACTAAACAATTCAAAAAGATGATCAGGAAGCACTTGACATAGTGATTCAACCACAATAAAATATTTATGATTCTTTCTTTCATTCAGGAAACTATTTGATATCATCATGGAGTGAATAAAGTTGGAAGCGAGGAAACTGTATTGACGTCAACGCCTATTATAGAGGTGAGATAAATATGGAGAGGCGGGTTAGACATTCCCGGGACAATGAAAGCATAACACACTCACTTTCAACCAACACACTTGGAAAAATGACAGTTTTATTTGACATCCGATGTGCTTTTTAAAAAGATTCTTGCATGATATTAGGAAACCAAAGTATCTAGTTGATCTTTTCACTGGAAAAAAAATAAAATTTCAAATATCATCATTTATTTTTTTTAAAAAAAACTATTAACTATGTGTTCTCTGATCACTCATCACCCATGATTGTCTTCACTGAAGACATCACTGCTATAGTCCATGTTTAATAGATGTTCATTTCTCCCTAAAAGAGAAGATATTCTCCATATTGTGATGGAAGCCATCAGAACTATTAATGTTATCAGAAAGAATAGTAGAGAGATACTAGGGGTCAAAGGAAGCTTGCTCCCCCCTTATTTTCATCTGGCAAAGTCAAAGAGGAAATATTAAATAGATTCATAAATCTAAAAGTGTAAGAGTGAACAGAAAAGGAAATTGGTAATATGTACTTCTAGGCAGATAATGCTATCATCAATATCAAGATTTATCTCACATAATTCCAATTCTTATGACATGTTCCCTCTTGTGAATTCTGTTATCTTCAAACTGCAGCTGTCAGGCACACATGCTATTTTTACTCTGCTTTCTTGCTTTCGGGAACTGGGTAAAAAAAAAAAAAAAACAAGTACTCCAAAAGAGTTAAGCCTAGAAAGCCAACTTTCTTGTTGACCTTTCCTATCTATATGCAGCATGTACTTTAAGCGATAACAAACACTATTTGGGAAATCATGACGAATTCCAGTTCTTTTGAATTTTTCTCAACTGCAATGAAAGGAAAAAAAAATAAAAAAGTATTCTCCAAGACCCAAGATATTTCTCTACTTCTTGGCTGCTATATTCAGAAAATACCCCATAGGAAGCAATAAAAATGCCTACTTTTGATGCCTGAGTCCCACCATTTGAAATGCATTTCTTGGGATTATTAAGGAAATACATGAGTTTAAAAATTTTTGTTTTTATCCAATGAAACTGCCATTAGGCAAAAGTTTCCCACAGAAGCAGGTAAACTGAATAAGAAGGAAAGCAGAGAAAGGCATCATCCCGAATTAGCAAGACCAGAGCTACAAGCATCTGTCTTGGGAAGGGAGACTTGGGGACAAAGGCAAGTGAGATTCCCAGTGAAAAGCAGAGAGAGAAGAGAGCTCTCTCAAGTGGAAGATTCAGTGATAAAAATCTTAAGGTAAAATAAAGTTTTAGAAGGTCGTCTTGTAAGAAAGTATTTAAGAACATGAAAATATACTACCTAACTGCTGTCCTTCTGCCTGGGGACTCTGGGAAGAATTGCTGTGGCATCTACACAGGTCTTAAATCTCTTTATAAACATATCCAGAATGATAGAGGTAGGAAATAAAATGTTATTGCAAAACTGACATCAAAGCTGAGATATAAAGATGAAATCAAAGGAGTAGGAGAGAAAAGAGCTATCCAGGCCGAGAGAGCGAACTGCCAGGAGGCCTCTGGCCTAAAGGAAGCTCATGAACAGAGGAAGACCTGGAGAAGCAGCGGATGCAGAAATGAGAAGGAGAGTCAGGACATGTGGCCAGTTGCAGTAGGGGCAGTTCTTGCCTGGACTTGGCCTTCTCCTCTGTAATAAGCTGGGAGTCCTCAAAGGGTTTTAAACAGAACCACTGGACTATGATTGACAAGGATGTTTCCAGTTGTTTAATAAGACAGGTTTCTATGAACAATGAAGAAAAAGGATGATATACACTCAATTAGTTACACTTTCAAGGGCAGAAGATAAAGGAAAATTACGTTTTGTTTCCTTTTCTCTGTCTTTATACACCTGTGAATGATTTTACTTATTGCAATGAGAATGTATTATTTTTTAGAAGGACAGACATATTATGTCTTTAATTTCCTGGGTTCCAACACACATGTAACCCTCTCCAGCCAGCCTTTTAAGTAGTCACAAGGAAGCTGCCTTCTGTTCTCACCTTATGCCAAGTCCATCTTAATCTTGGACAGCTTCTGTTATTAAACAGGTCTCTCTCTCTCTCTCTCTTCTCTCCCCCTCTCCCTCTCTCCCTCTCTCTCTTTCCTATCAAAATTCTCTTTTCCTATAATGTCCCTCCTATTTTTAATCATTAGGAAACACTGAGAAGAGGCTGAATACTTTTCCTACAAGACACCTCATCAGCTGCCTGTAAAGAGATGTTAGAAATTAGAGAAGCCTAAGGAAATTTTTGTGAATTTCACAACTTAACCAAAGTCTGACCCTGCATATTGGGCGGAAGTAAACAGCAACGCTTAGAGGAAGCAATAAGCAATGAAGGAAGTTTAGTGGGGCCACGGACTTATCTTGGACATAAAAAGAAACTTGGCATCTAAGGTTGGGCAATCTTAAAAGGCGTAGGGGAGTGACATGGGAAGGTAGTTGAGAAATGTGAGGTCCAATCTGCTTCCAATGGCAGTGCCATGAAGAACAATTGAGAAATTCTGTCTGGAGAGGACTTAACGCCCTCTTACTGGTTTCAATATGGTCTTCTTCTGTTACAAGAATTATTTTTAGAAATGTTATCTCATATTTTCCATGCTTTTATTATTTCTGTCCCTTCTAATTTTACACCTGACTGCTCTGAGTGGGTGTGTGTACATGAGGGGGTGGGTAAGGGGCCAAAGGAGGCCATGCTAGTTTCAAACCACAAAGGAGTAAAGACCTCTTGGGCCCATGTACAAGAAGCTGACAAGCCTTTCTCTGCTAAAACATTCTGAGGCTGGTCAGGGGACATATGGGGCCCCTCCCACAAAAGGAAAACACTTCATATATTGTAAAGAATTATAGACATATTAGTTGGAAAAATAAAGGCTGTACATTTAAAAATACATTAAAGGTTTGCTGATCATGCTTGCTGAGAAACAACTAGAAGATGTTGGAGATAGGATTAGGAAAACTTGTCCCTTTGGAAAACTTTGTTTCTCCTTAAGGGAGAATCTGTGATTCTCACTAACCACAGTACCTTGTGGAACACTCCTGAAAATAAAAATTTCAATTTAAAAGTATTTGGTTTTTTATGTATGTTAGAGATGGAAGTAGGTACATATACCTCTGAACTGCCTCATAAAACTGACTTACAATCTGCATGAATATGTGTGCAAATGCCAACACAGAAAAATCACTGTGAAAGCCAGTGACCAGAACATAACATGGTCATAGGCATTGTGAGTAGGAAAAGACTGTCAACAATTTATATAAATGCATTACCCCAAAAAGATGACTTTTCACTCATCTCAAGGTCCCGTCCCCTCCCCCCAAAAAAGAGAATAAACCCCAGAAGAAACAAAAGCAAAAAAAAAAAAAAGTTCTAATAAGTTTTTAAGCAAATATAGCAATAACCACAATTATTACCTAAATGTTTATAAAGCTCTTTCTAACTTCCGGAAGCAAAGTTAAGTGTTTGATGTTCTTTAAATAACTTTATTCACTCAGAAAACCAACCAGATCTATCAAAGGTCACAATAACAAGACTGCTGGTCTTTCTCGAAGTTTAACCATCACACGCCTCTGACAGACTATGTGCCTCCCTGCAGGGACATGAAATGACCCGTGGAGATGTGAGAAGAACACTCAAAAGAGGTTCCTTTCAATGTTCCTGTTTCTTTTTCTAAAAAATATGTTTATATGAGATATAATGCTCACAATATAAATATAAAAATTAACATATACTCTGGGTTGGTGACTAAAATCTGTAGGGGCAAGGATGCTCAATCTAAAAAGTTTTAAACACAATCATTAAACTGCTAGTCACATAACTCCCTAAATCCAGACTATCCCATAAAGTAAGGTTACAGGTTTCTTTCAAAAATCCATAATTTTTATTATTCACTTTACATATATTTCTACCAGTTTTGTCAAGCCAAATAAACATCTCCTTGTAAACATTAATTTCCATTTCACATTTTACAAAAAAATTTAGCAATTCTATCACTGCCATTACTTAAATACTGGTGGTTTAAGTTTAAAATTACAACCAGAAGCAAAATGGTGTCATGAATAAGTTTTAACTAATGGAGATTAAAATACATTAATAAAAAAATAAAATTAAAAAAACTCTTGTAAAAAGCAAATGGTGAATCTTCAAATTATTTCATCTGGGGAAACATTTAATGTCTATTTTATTTCATTGTAACACAATACATAAGGCAATAGACACACTGAAAATTGTCCTTCACGATAAAACACCACCCTATCATATTTTCTGTTTAATAAAATAATAATCTAAACCATATATGGGATAAATGCCTATCATAGGGTCTAAGTGTGTTCATTAAAAGGCACAATGACAGCTGTCATTATTATATTAGTTTCCTATTACTGCTGTACAAATTAACACAGATTGGCTGCCCTAAAACAATGCAAATTGGTCATCTTACACTTCAGGAGGTCAGAGGTCCTGGATGGGTCCTATGAGAGAAAATCAAGATCTGTCCTGGGCTGCGTTTCTTCTGGAGGCTTCAGTTGAAAAATAGGCTTTCTCAACTCTTCCAGTGTCTAGAGGTCACAAGCATCCTCTGCTTTGGGATTCCTTCCTTGGCTTCTAAAGCATGTCACTCTGACCTCTGCTTCTGCCATAACACTACCTGCTCTTACTTCCAGCTCCTGCCTACCATCTATAAGGACTCATGGTTAATTGGGGCCACTCGCGTAATCTGGGGCCATCTCCCCATCTCTGGATTTTAGTTCAATTACAAATGCAAAGTCACATTTTCCATATAAAGTGGTGTATTCCCAGGTTCCTGAGATTGGGACATGGCCTCCTTGGGGGAATCTTTATGCAGCATGCTGCACAGCCTTCAATCCAGCCCCCAAAGACTCAGGTCCATCTCACATGTAAAATACATCCACCCTACTTGAAGGTCTCCCAGAGTCTCAACAAGGTATGGCAACAACTCGAAAGTCCCAAATCTAATCATTGATATCATTTAAATTTGTGACTCTGTGTATGATACATGATGGAGAAAAATATTCCTCTCTATATATGGATCAGTAAAACTGAAGAACCAAAGTATTTGCTCCCCAAATACAATGTTTGAGCTAGCGTAGGATAACAGTGATGGAGGACAGCAGATGGGAGGAAGAAAGGAACCACAAGAACAAAGCAATTTTAAAATCCAGCTGGGCAGATCTCGTTAGGATTCAAAATCTGGGAATGATCTTATGTAGCTTGAATAATGCCTTTTGGGCCCATAACTCTGCCCTCAGAGTGATCCTTCCTTTTTATTCTTTATTTTTTTAAGGGTAGTTTGCATTTGTGGAGGATTATTTTTTGTATCAGCTTGTTTCCTATCTAAATAATAGTGGATCCTGCAGCCTGCTCTCTTCACTTCTTTACTTTGTCTCTTTCACTCTTAGCTGCAGTCTTTCTACTACATAATAATTCTCTCATTTCTTATGGATCTCTTATGCATGTCTGGGGATTTCATTAGATGAGGGCCACCTCTAACTTTTTTTTTTTTTTTGATAATTAACATCTTTATTCCTGGCTTCTGCTCGAGTGGCTGACTGGATTCATCCTTCACATACCTAAAGAGGTGATTGAACACGGTCACCTTTTCATTCTTGCCAGACACCAGCAAAATGTGGTTCAGCCACATCCTTGGCTTTCTGTCCAGGACACACTTTCTTGTCAAGAGACACTCCTAGTTTTATTATATGCTGAAGTACAGATAGTCTGAGAAATCTTCAAATCATAAAGCCCTAACTTCATTTTTGCTTAATAGAGCTTCCCTCAACCTCTCTTTTCCCTCATTCTTGATGATAAACCGTTATAAGAAATTCAGTTGAACTTTCTAAACTGCTTCTAAATTTATCTAAACTCTTCAGGTAATTGATCGCTTAATGTGTTGCTTTTCACTTAATGTTAGCACAAAATTCGATTAAGTTATCTGCCACTAGATACCAAATTTCTTCTTTCCTCTGGTTTTTAATGGTGTGATTTTCATTTCTTTCTGAGCACTTATCCGCAATGCTTTCATACATGTCTAGCCAAAATTCTGTTTATGCCAATTTAGTTATTTTCTAAGGTGGCAGAGGGTTTTTCTATTGGAAGACTCATAGAAATAAATCCACATTCAAGTGAACCTTATTTCTTTTTCTCATGTTTCTCTTATACTTTATTTTTTTTAAGTAAGGCTTACATAATATAATGCATGCAACCTGTTCATCTTATTGGGTGTGTAATAGGAGTTATTATTACCAAGATTTTTTTTTATCTTACTGCCACATATGGAATTAATGCATATGCAAAAGATCATTACCAGAGAAGAAGAGGAGATACATATGATACAAAATCACAGTCATAGAGAATAGTAAATATATTTGGAGATTTTTAGGCTACCATAGCTGGTGAAGGTTACTGAAAGATCTGTGGTGGTTGAAACACATACTACCTTTGATTCCATTTCTGTTACTTTTCTTGAGGTTGATTAATAGTTATCAGAACACATAAACACAGTTAGAGAAAAGAGGATGAATTTGGCATGGTTTTATCTGATGCCACCTCAGAGGAGGAGGCATTCTGAATTTCTAAGGAAATTTTATGATAAATAAGTACCAATATCAGTTTGAACAATGAGAAAGGGTTATTAATAATCTTTAGTTCTGATTTGTATTAAATCTCTCTGAAGTAGTTTAAGAAAAAGAACTACATAAAGTCTATCAGTCGTATGGATTTAAGCAGTTCAATTAAAATGTGATACATTAAATAAAAATTTTAAAAAAGAAAGAAGCCTATGGGACTATATTTATTACTTGCTTCCTCCATGAAGAAAGAATTGTTTAAAAGAGTGAATTTTAACATAAGCCAACCCAGGAGCCATCTCAGAAATATCTGCTAGGAATGTGTCTGAGAATAGAAGATTTATCGCTTAGGTTTTGGAAAGGGCATCTAAATAGGAAGAACAACTGTACTCTACAGTTTGGAATCCTTTTAAGATAGTCTGTTGACTATTTTTTCAACTAAACTTTTATACTGTCAAAAAGTAAGTCAGTTAATTGATATATGTATATGTAAGTAAGTTTATACTGTGTGAAAAACTCCAAATTGTCATTATTTTTGTAGATCTAAATTAAGAATTAGTAGTGGAACTGTTTGCTTATACATTTTAAGTATACAGATTTAAATGAGATAACACACAACTCCTGGAAAATACTAGTTACTCTTTATTTTCAGAGTCTCTGACATAGTAGACAAATTATGCCTGACCCTGCCCAATTGCCAAAACAATAAATATGAATACTGAGACAGGTAAAAGTTCTCAGTGCCTGGCTTCATTATTTATTTATTTCATAGGAATTAGTAAAATTAGCAATGCCATGGCTTAATATTTGTTTCCCTGCTTTATATCTACCTTTCCAACCAGAATATGAGCTTCAGAAAATCCTCTGTGTGGGTTGGGAATGTAGCTCAGTGGTACACTACTTGCTGAGCATGCATGAGGCTCAGGATTTGATTTCCAGTATTAAAAAAACAAAACAAAAAACAAGCCTGTAAATACCTAGAATTACATGCAGCTCTGTGTCTAAAGCAAGTTCCTATTTGATATAATAAATATCCATATTTATTACATATACTGATATTTATTAATAGCAATACTTATTATATATAATAATAATTGTGTACATGAAGTTGTTACTTGGTTGATATGTAAACTGTCCCAGGAAGTGACTGAGTCCAACAGCAATCTTGATGTCTATTCTATTTATACAATGTTGCTTTTGTTTTAATTTCTGTTTGGATGCATTCTAGATTTGAACTAGCTGCAATTTCTCTCCACATAGGATAACAAGAACTGTTCAAACCATGGAAACTGAAGGTGACAATACTTATTTTCCCTAATGGGGCATTTCTAACCTCTTTAAATTTAAATTCAGTATGGAATGGAGTTGGATGTTTTAGATGCCTTACAATTTCATTTCCATCTCTTTCTATGGCCTGTAACTTTCAACATCAAGAGTAGCTCTTAGAGAACTATTCTAAATCCCTCTAAAAGATTCTTTGTTGTTATTGCTACTGGAATATCACTTCCATGTGAGTGAGGGATGGTAGACTTGGATATGCTGACCACATACACATGTGGTGGAGAACCAGCCCTAGGCAGAAGCTATAATAAATGGTTTGCATGAAAGCTCAAGATCTTTGGATTTCAAGAACATTCAAGAAAGCTCATGCCACTCCAAATGTAGAGAAGACTCAATAACAAGACTAACCCCTCCCCCCTGACCATTGCATACTGCTCCCGTTACTGCAGAATACCCTGCTTTGCAAAACTCTACCCAGTGCTCTGGTTTCCCTCATTTGTTTTTCCTTTCTGCATAATATCTCAGGTGTTAATAAGGCTAATTACCTGTGTCAATCAGCTTTTCCTTGCTGAGAACAAAATACTGAAAAGTACAACTTAAAGGAGGAACGATTTATTTTGGCTCGTGGTTTCAGAGGTTTGAGTTCATGGTTAGACAGCTCCATTTCTATAGAACCAAGGTCAGGCAGAATACCCTAGCAGAAGGAAGAGAGAGAGAGAGAGAGAGAGAGAGAGAGAGAGAGAGAGAGAGAGAGAGAGAGATACTGGAGAGAAGAAAACCCTTCCGGAGCATGTCCCCAGTGGCCGGCTTACTCCAACTAGTCCCAACTCCCAGTAGTCCCTTCAGCTATCAATGATAAGCTTCATTGATGAATTAATCTACTGATGAGATTAGAGCCCTTAAGATCCAATCTTTGCCTAAAAGTCCCACTTCTGAGCCTTGCTGCATGGGGGACCATATTAGCAACAGGAGACTTTTGGGGTACATTGCAGAACCAAACCCTAACTCCACCTTTGTGCATGGTTAATATGAAGACATCTCATAGTCATTCTACAAGTTCTAGTCCTGGAATTTAAAATGTCACAATATTCTATGTTCCCGGAAGGCATGAGATTCATCTCAATCAGAAGCTTTTGATCTCCTTGTCCATTCTGAGGGCATCTTCCATTTTTTCAGCAAAATTAGAAACCCATTGGGCTTGAACACAGACATCCAGTTGAGGCCTTATAATCACAGTCATATTGCAATATATGAGCCATTAAATCAAATCAGAAACTGAAGGAAGAGTCTTTTACAGATACATTTTTGGAAAAAATGTCTTAAAGTAATTGCAGTCATAGTGTTGTTTTTTTTTTTTTTTTGGGTGGTGGTGGTGCTAGGGATTGAACCCAGGGACTTGTGTATGCTAGGCAAGCACTCTACCAACTGAGCTATACAGCTACCCCATAAGTCATCATTTTTAGAAGGAAAAATGACATCCCAAGGTTCTTTCCACCCATGATTGCATGAAACATCATTTCTTTCCTCTACACAATTATTTTCAGCATGCATAACATTTGGCCCCAGAAACACATATTGACATTCTGCACTGATATGTATACTATTTAGTGTAAAAGGTTTCATATGTAGCTCAAGAAAATGCATAGCTGCATTTGTGAGCTAGATAACATGCATGACTAATAGTTTATTTTCTCTTATTTTTATCTGCCTCTTGTGGGTTGAGTTGCTGCCAAAGCCTTTAGCTCAATAAATGTTCCTGAAATCAGCTTGTAGGTTCTAGTCACATCTCAAATAAATATTGGCAAAGCAATCCAAATCCTTAAAATGCCTCAGCAGATTGATGCACTATGATCTAGAGGAAAAAAAAGAAGAAGAATCCTCAGTAGGGACCATGTTTATCAGCCTTTATCACTGGGTTCTATGACTATAATGGATCCAATGAGTCAGACAAATTTTTCTGTGTATCTTTCATACTCTGAAATCACGGGCTAAGTCAAAGTGATGTTTAATATCCTGCAAGTGTATTTGTATGTGATAGTAGTTCCCTGTGTCACAAAAGAGAATTGGGAGAAAATGAGCTTATATAGTGCCTGACAAAACATATTATCAGTAACCAGAAGTAAGTTGAATGGCAAATATAGCTATGGACTCAATAAATTGCCATGGTCAAGAAGGTGTTCTAAGAATCATACTCAAGAAAAAAAATTACTTAATAAAACATTCCCAGCCTAGATTTGTCCCTTCTGAACACTGGGCTGCTAACATCATACCAAGGAACCTCTCAGACTCCTATCTTATAAGAATTTTCATTTCCTGAAAGAGTCAATCAAGTTACCTTGTTTTCTCAACAGCTAAATGAAGTAGGAAGACAAGAAGACAGTGCCAAAGGGGAGCCAGAGCTCTAGTGCTTAAGATAAACCAGCAGCTTTATTGCTTCCCATAGTGGTGGCAGACGTGAATGTATTTAGCTACCATCGCTTCCTCCCGGGTTGGTCCAACTCCTTTCCAAATGCAACATCTCTGTGAGTTTAAAGGATGTTCGTTTTGACCAAAGACACTGGCTATTACTCCTTTCATCTTCCACATTTGTATCTATCATTCTCTTCCAGGATGTATGTTCTATATTCCTCTATGCAAAATGCAAATGCCTTAACATTAGAAATATCAGGTGAATATTGCAAGGGATAATGAGGAAGTTGGGTTTTTTTTTTGTCTGCATGTGGTAGAAGGACAATCCAAACAATATTTAAAGTTAATATGCATTGCTATTTCAGAAATTCTTTCATGTAGTGGGAAGTTTGAAATTTTAGCCAACCTGTGTTTTTTTGTTTTTTTTTTTTAATACAGGTCATTAAATCCCAGTATTTTATACATACTGTGTTTGAAAACAGGCAAATATTCATCACTTTTATTTAACTTTGCTCACTTAAAGGAATCAGAATGCCTTATATGAAACAGAATCTAAATACATATTTTTAAAAAACTTATTCTTTTGTTTCTAAAACAGAAAATCTGTATGCTAGTTTTGGTGACAATTCAGTTGGAGAAAATGAAATATCTTGACCTGGTGCAGACAAGAAATTGCTAAGGGTTTACTGGCTGTTGTTTTGGTTACTACATCTCCTTTTATTAAAGATTTTTCTTATTTTTTTATAATTGTTTTGGAAAACATGAAGTCAGATAATGCCTTTATTTTGATACTGATAGCCTCCATATTTCATTCTTTAATTTTAAACACAAGCTGCTATAATTGCTTTTCAAAAACAGATAAGAAAATATGAATAAAATATCATAATATTTCTTATTAAACTATCCTTAAACCATGGAAAGAAGAGTACACAGGTCATAATTTATGCCAATCAAAATGACAGGAAGATCGCCACATGTCCAATGTTCTACTCTCAACCTATCTGTGTCAGAAAATCAAATCTCTTATTTGACATTTCTTTACTTTTTTAGAGGGTAAGAGGGTACAGGGATTAAAACTCAAGGGCTCTCAACCACTGAGCCACATCCTCAGTCCTATTTTGTATTTTATTTAGAGACAGGGTTTCACTGAGTTTCTTAGTGCTTCCCTGTTGCTAAGATTGGTTTTGAACTTGAGATCCTCCTGGCTCAGCCTCCAGAGCCCCTCAGATTACAGGCATGCACCACCGTGCCCGGCCAACACTTCACTTTAGTATTGGGGAAGTCTTTTCTGGAAATGTTCATGGTTCATTTAGGAAAGAATGTGATTGCTTTGTGTGGAAATTTAAAATAAATATAGACCAATATTCATACAGAGCACAATGATTGTAAGTATTTGGATTTTCTTCTCTTTTGATTTAAGCAACCAAAAACATCCAGCTCAATTTATCCACACATGGGCATTTTAATTCCTTAAAAAAAAAAAAGGAAAAGAAAAGAAAACAGGGAATGGCATTTCAAATGTAAAGAAGCAGTGGAAGAAAGAAATTTCTCTTTGTGTTTTTTAAAATGTCTCTATTTCTTGGCACACCCTGATTTTGGCAGAATGAGCAAGAAGAGGACTGAAGATCGAACTATTCTTGTCATTAAAAGTGGGAATTATTCCTGTTTGCTGCTTCTACAAAAACCGTTTTCCCAACCACATCTCAAAAAGTTTTCCTCTGCACGGCATGTTTGCTCTGACAAACTGCACAGGAAAGGCACAGAGGGACGTGGGATTGACCTTAAAACTCTGACAGCCTCTTTTTTCACTTCAGAACACTTCTTGACGATATTTAAGTCTTCCCATGTTTTACCAGAACGATGTGTGTGTGGTTATTGTACAAAAGACCGTTTGCATAATGACGGCTGCAGAGCTCCTTTGGTTAAAGTCATCAGGAATCTTTTCACGCTTTTAGATGTTTGATAAATTAGGTTTTTCATCTGAATGCCCAGAATGAGCACAAATAGATGCATGATTTATGCAGATACATGCATGAGCTCTGCCAACAGGTGCTTGTGGGAGAATCGGAGTCGGCTGTCTTCACACATCCCCTTTACCTCCACCTCCACTTCTCCTTAAGAGCAGCACCCTGTGCTCCCCGTCCATTATTTTGCCCTCTGACCTCCACTGTATAATTGCTAACGCTTGAATGACCTGTCCCTTTATTCTTCCAGTACACAAATAATTCTCTCTGCAAGCCCCAACTTAAGTCCCTGGTCTTGCAGAAGGCTTCCTTTATGGGATATGTTATGTAACTTATCCCTGAGCTCTTTGGAAACATCACAACTCTGTGCTTATTGAGTGTGTGTATGGTGTGTGTGTGTGTGTGTGTGTGTGTGTGTGTGAATGCAGCTTCATTGTGTCATTTGTGTTAGTTTCTTTCATCATTAGCATTTTAAGCTTTTTGAACCTAAAGGATCCTGTTGAAGCATCCTCTGCTTCAAAGTAGTAAGAAATATTGGAGCAAATGTTGAAAGATGAAAACACCAAGCTAAACTTCTCTTACCTGTAAATATGAGTGTGAGTGCGTGTGTGTGTGTGTGTGTGTGTGTGTGAGAGAGAGAGAGAGAGAGAGAGAGAGAGAGAGAGATGTTGTGTATATACCAAGACTGTTCAGGTATCAAATGAAAAATTCACATTGGCAGAAAATGCTAGTTTCCACCAATATCATCTCCCCTACTTTTTGCAGACAGAGAATCAGTTCCTTATAGCCAGATAACGCATCACAACTACTTCTGACTATGGAATATTAAGCAAAAAGCCTCTGTGTGATTCCTCTAGCATGTGTTAAAGGAAGAGGGCAAGAGCTCCTTGATCCGTTCCAACATAAACCCTGTGGTGGGTGCACAAACAGCCATTTTGGACCAGGATGGAGCCTGGGAACCCAGCTATCATGGATCCTCTTTATCATCCATGAAAAGTAACGTGTCACAAATAAGTCATGGAAAGCATACACACAATTAAAAAAAATGTTTAAATCTCTTGGCTTAGATGCCCATGATTCATAGCTGCAGGTCAATCGATTACTCCATTTAAACGTGGGCCAAGGCTAATGCTGGGGAACAGTGAGGCCTCACTGTGATTTTCCTATTGCCTCCGATGATATGTTGTAAGGAACATCACAACACACTCTTCTAGATTCCAAACATTCACAGCTGCAGAAAAATTTATGAAAATGACATTTTTCCTAGGAATTAAATGTAAAACAGCTAAAAGTGAAGTCACTCTGGGTCAAATGGGACTTGAACATGTGCAGTTTTGTCTGATGAGATCTGAGGGGTATGTACATAAGTGTGTCATTGTGAGGGTGTATCTATGGAGGTTTATTTACATCTTTTTGTTGCTTTTTTACACTAGTTGGGAATTCTTTTCATTATTAGATATATATTCTTTTTTTAATATATACTTTTTAAAGTTGTAGTTGGATATGATACCTTTATTTTATTTATTTATTTTTATGTGTTGCTGAGGATGGAACCCAGGGCCTTGCATGTGCTAGGCGAGTGCTCTATCACTAAGCCAAAACCCCAGCCTCTAGATGGGAATTCTTCACAAGGGGAAATATTGTCCTGTTCTTAGAAAAATAATGATAAATTCAAAGAGACATAAGAATGTTCTCCTGGAAGGTGTACAAAGCTCTTTCCTAGTTGTGTTCTGTTGAGTAGAGTCAATTTAGTAAACTGAGTTACAATCCTTACACACTCATAAGATAAGCAAGCATTTTGACTATCCTAATTTTAGAGAAGAGAAATTTGAGCTTCAAAGAAGTCCAATGATTTTTCCATGGCTCCCTAGCATCTGACTAAGTGACAAAACTGAACTCCCTCCACTTCCTCTCTCGAATCAATGTGACCAGTAGTGGCCAAGGTGACCAGCTGCTCATCAAATACACTTGTTCCCTCGCATAGAGTAGAACCGCCGCAGAGAAGGAGCTCCCCGGACAAAGGTTTCGTCTCCAAGTTTGCTTAAATCTAGGCAGAGCCATGTGATTAGGTCCTGCCAATAGGGGCTTCTTAGTAATTCTGTCCCTGCCACACTGAGGAGAGAAGCAGTGTCCCTGCCTTGCTTGTTCTTTCTTTCTCTCCCCATCCCATCTTTGTGTGTGTGTGTGTGTGTGTGTGTGTGTGTGTGTGTGTGTGTGTGAGAGAGAGAGAGAGAGAGAGAGAAGGAGAGAGAGAGAGAGAAGGATGCCACATTCTCTGAGGCCAGGGATGGTTCTAGAGATTCACAAGAAATCCATGAATTTCTGCACAGTGTTGTTTGACCAACACCCACTTTGGCTACTATGTAATGAGAAATGAATTTCCATGTTGCTAATTGAAGAAGATTTAGGAGACTTGCTGTCAAAGAAGTCACCCCTACCCTAACTGTCACACTGCTTTAGGGAAATCATGACTTACCCTCTGCATGAAGAATACCAAGAACTACTCTCTTTAAGGTATAGGTGTCTCCATGCTCCTGACCAATTAATGGAGACCCTGCTACCAGGGAAGAATTCAGCTTCAGATACTATAAAAGCAACAGAAGGCATCCACCATGTTAAATAAGAACATCTTTTGAATGCCTTTTGGAAACTCTGAGCCTTTGTCCCAAATTATTGAATTAGGCTCAGGTTCTGTATGGCTAAAAGCATTCTTAGTGATTTTAAGGCACCCCAGATTTGGAAAAAACTTCCTGGTAACATATCATAGAGCAACAATTCCATATACCATCCTCCTGCAGCACTGATGTGCTCACACTTTGAGGAAAGTATCAGAGACAGAAATCAATGGATCCTGAAAGTTATAATGGGAGGAGTCTTAAAAACAGCAAATAGAAAAATGAGGTCCACCATCCATCTAAAGGAGGGATACACTCCATATAAAACAGGAAGAAGCCTTTCAGGTCAGTTGATCTGTCCTTTGCCCAAACAGTTTCATATATAATAATAATAATAATTATTATTATTATTATTATTATTATTATTATTTTGCTCAAAGCATTTTGCCCAAAGGGTTTCAAGCAGGATTACCGCCAACACCAGCCTGCATGCCACATGGACACTTCCTGAAGATCTCAATGCCTAGGTAGGAAGGACCACATCATAATTTAAGGCATGCTCCTCCTGGACTCAGGCCATTGATGCTCTAGAGCAGATTATGTGAAATAAGAGCTACAAGTTACTCTTGACATAGGTAAGCATTTCCAAGGCTGAGGCAGGCAATGAAGTCTGAAAGGTTAGTAGAGAAATGACGGTCAATTTAGCACACACATGCACTCACACACACACACACACAAAACAAAAACTCATGAGCCTTGGTGGGAATGTTCAATGTCACAAAAGAGCCAGGAAAAGGAGATAAATTTGGTTAGTGAGCAGCTGGCATATGACTTCTGCAATGTTTCACTGGAATTTTTGGTAGGGGAATGCCTTGAAGTCATAGACTGAAGATCTTCAGAAGAATTGACTATTGCCTTGAACTCCAAATGACCCAAATCAAAGGACAAGGCATAGCTTAATTTGTTAAAAATAGAAGGTAAGAGATAGTTTAATCCACTTGGCTAGGAGATCTATTTGGCAAGCAGCACAAATAATGCTCCAGATGGAGGCTTTAAAGACAGAAGCATGGGCAAAGACCTGTGCTTCCCATGAAAGGCCACAGGGGGTCATGGACCGGCTGTATCATGTGACTATAGGTTCTCACCTTAAAAGAGCTCGTGCATAGAAAGTCTGAGTTAGTGGCTGAAATATTACTTTAAACATTTTGAAATGCAATATCGTACGCCCTCTGGTGGTCAAATTTTTAAAAAGTTACATAAAGAAAACAGAAGAAAGAAATCACAGGATCCCAAGTATCACCCGAGAGATACATTCAAGATGTTCTAGGCTTTAGGTCAGAGTCTTAGCCCTGGAAGAAGAAGGGAAAATGCTTCTCAGTTTTGCACACTTCTGGAAAGACTGTTTTCTCCCTATTTTTCGTCATCATTTTCCTAGAACTTTCCCACTACGCTTCATTACTTTTAGAAATTCAGAATTACAATTTTGCTTGAGAGAGCACTGCTTCTCAATAGTTTGGCAGCAAAGTCTGATTTGAAGGGGAATTTCTAAAAGAAATGTCAAATCACACAGTGACTTTAAAAGGGTGGTTATACAGTAATACCTTGCATGATGGCCGGCCAGTGGTTAGCCAACTCGTCTGTTTCTCTCTTTGTTGTCTCTGGGAGACAGGCAATGAGGCTGGCATTATCAGGGCAAATTGTCTTTAAATTATGTCAAGTACCAGTAGATTTGAAGGATACCCACAAACAAACAAAAAAAATAGGAATCCAGGAACAAAAGGGAACTTCATTGAAGATTAGACATTCGTTAAGCAACAGATATTAAGGGTGTGGTTTCCATATAATTAGAATTCTGATAAATTACATTTATTTATTATATTATATGTTCAGCTGTAATGTGTCTATGTAAAGCCATACAATGCAATCAACACAATATAGGCTTATTAAATATTCACAAATAAATTGAAGAATAAAAATATTAATTTGTGCCCTGATATTTCTGAAGTGTAATTCCTATCAAACCAGTTGCCATTCCTGGTTTGGAGAGGACAGGGGGAGAATGTTAAGGAACTGGATAACCTTTGGATTCAGAGTAAACCGAAAAGCATCTCAAAACCTTTTTATTGTGCTAAATACCTGGGGTATATTTTAATACCATTAGCTGTTATTAATAGTCAAGTTAATTATTTTAAATTAAGTGATATTGTTTATTTATCTCCAGTAATATTATGCTATCTCATTCAGATTAAACACAATTATGCACTTGACTAGTTCCAAGTTTAAGATGACATATTCAGAAAACATTTGAACTAATGAACATTATGAAATCCGACGTTGATTTTTTTTTCTATTCTAAAGAACGAAAATCAATAGTTCTGAAAATCAGCTATAAAACAAAAGCTATTGAAATTTTCATTAACAATAAGATGGATACGTGGTGGTCTGTCCATGCACTGAGTGACGTCCAACAGTGAGACTGACCTTAGGTGTCAATATGGACGAACCTCAAATATATTATCAGGGAAAAGAAGACAGACCCAGGATCCCTGAGGGATACCCCTTAAATAAAGTACAAAATGATGTAAAACTATTCTTGGCTATCAAAGGGAAGAAAGGTTGTGACAGGAAGGGATCATGAGCAGTTTTCTTTGATACTAGTTAAGTTTCTCAATTTGAAATAATTTAAAATACGATATCAGATGGTCTTCCTCAAATGTGAGGATTATCATAAAAGTCTCATGCCTGAAATCCTCCACTGCTAATGTGTCCAGTTTTTGACAGGATGACATCCCCCAGATTTTTACATAGCTAACCAGTTTTCATTGCTGATTCTTTTGTCTTCTCTAACCTTCTTTATTCTACTACCCTTTATTTCTGATCTCTTTTTCCAACCTTCCCCGTATTTACGTACACTCAATTGATTTTGGTTCCCCAGGAGACTCACTCTTTCCTCATTTTCCATTCACTTTTCCACTTGGTCTCCTCCTTGGATACCTCATCTCTCCACTCTTCTAGTTGCTCCCAAAGCACCAGGTATCTCCTTCCAATTAGCAGTCACACACTGTGCTGTAAATACTTAGAAACTTTATGTGCACCAGACCTAAAATTCAGGATGGGGTTTGTCCGTCTCCACTGGTAAGTCTTATGCCCAGAATACAACAAACTCTGGATATGTGTGCATTGCATAATTAATTCAATTAATTTGTATCCTGAATGAGATTTTTCAAATTATAAAGGTGATATTTTTTCCTTTGTCTTGTTATTTATAAGGCTCTTGATATTTGTACACTTAAGACATGTATTTGTAGGAGAGAATTAAGATTTATTCTTGAAGGAATACCTAAGAACAGGCTGACAGAATACTCATCCTCTAGCATACAATATGAATGTATTTATATACTTCATATAATTCCTTTTTACAGATATAGAAAATATGCACACATTCTCTTTCCTCTTATTTGCTATTAGAAGGTCTTGTTAGAAACCAAGCATTTTCTCTAAGAAAACATGAGAATAATCTTAATGCTTTCTAAGAATCATCTGATTTATTAGTTCTAATATTTTGTCCTGCAACCCTTATGACAGGACTAAGGAAAAAGACAGAATAGTGATTTGGAGAAGATGGATTTTCTCTAGATATGCAAGATATAGTGTGAGTTTGAATGTATGATCCACGTAGTAATTAATGAATGAGGAAAAGCTGATGTCCTTTAAAAATGATACACTGGAAATATCTCATGACTATTGGAGATTTGATAAGACTCATATAGTAAGCACTAGCTAGATATTCCTGTTAAAATAAAACAGAATAGACCTTGCTAGAAAGAATGGTGAATGTGTCCTTCTTCAGTGACACCAATGACTCTTAACGAAAACCTGTGGAAATAACTGGGAACCTGAGTTCCCTTGTCTGTAAGATAAGGGAATTGGGCCAGCTGGTCCATAATTGAGGCCAACATTCTATGGTCCTAACTGAGATGAAGAATAACTTTGAAGATGCTTTTTTTTTTTTTTTTGTAATAATTTAGCTATCACATTTCCTTGAAAAGGGGATTGGCAAAAGATAGACCTGACTTTCATCCTGTTACACACATACTTCTTTAGCCACAATAAAGAGGAAAATCAATTGACATGCCCTTAAAAAGGTAATATTCATTTTTAAGGGCAACATAATTGCAGCTGTAGGTTTTGTATTTTAGTACTTTTCATGATAATTGTTTGAATACATGCTACCACCACGCCCCCCCCCAAAAAAAAAAAAAAAAAACCAAAGAATGTCCCTTGTGTCCTGAACATTTCCTCTACCACATTTGGTCAATCCTAGCTTCAGGTACCATTGCTCAAAGTTCTGTCTCTACAGATGAATTTTATTATTTTCAGATTTCATACAATTGATCTTATATGCTATGTTCTATTTTGTCTAGAGTGTCCTTCATTCGACATAATTGATCATGATTGCTTTGAGATTCAGCCATATTATTTTGACTGCCAATTTTCAATCTTAATATTTTAATTTTTACTTTGGGCTAAGCAGTCTTCCTTTATTGGGTGCTTATATCACAATTTATTTGTCTGTTCGCCTGTGGATAGATACTCAGGTTGTTTCTGATATTGGATATTAGTAAACTGCTGTAAATATTCTCGTGTAAGTCTTTTTAGGGACACATGTTTTCATTTTGCTAGGATAAATGCCTGAAAATGAAATTGCTGGGTCACAGACATAATATATTTGTAAAATAAAATGTTGTGTGTTAGAGCAAAAACAATCCAAAACAGAAAAGATCCTTCTAGAATATTGTGAGCTCTCATCTGTTTCTGAGTATGATTGATTTTATTATATAGACTTTTTTTTTCCTTTTTTTGGCTGGGGACTTGCCTGACTAATGGGACTCTGGAATTGCCCTCGGCATTGCAAGTGGCAGCACAATTGTACAGAAGCCTCTGCGAACGTTGTTATTTCCATGAATGTTGAAAAGCCAATATTAAGAATCATGTACTCTGGGTGAACTCTCAGATACCTCAAGTTGGTGTCACCAGATTATAAACCCAAAGCTTAAAAAATACACTCAATCAAAGTAGGAGATTTTGGGGGTTTCTGGTGTCCAGTTTTCAGAATGTGGCTCAAAGATCACCTGTGTGCAAGTAGTCCAGGCAGCTGATTAGACACATGTAGTACAAGCAAGTCAAAAACTCTGGCTTGTAAAAAAGTTTAAAGGCCACTGGAACACCAGTGGTCCTCAGCTGTGACTGTACATTCACATCACCTAGGCAGATTTCATGATCATCACTCCATGACACTCCGAAGACCATTTGAGTCACAGTCTCTGGGCATGAACAACAGGCATCAATACTGATCAATCTGGTGAGTGCACAAGGATGGGGTGTCCTGGTCTGCTCTCTGCCATCATCGGTGTGGCTGAAAGCCCCACTACCTGCATGACGGGTCTTTTGTTGTACATCAGCTTTATTCCGACAATACTGAAAAGAATAAATGAAAGAACATTTATTCCCTTTGTAAAAAGATTCCCTAAGAAAGCAGAACTCTCTTATTGCATTGTAACAATTGTTTGCCTTGGTCTTATTATTTTATGTAAATGACACATCATTAATCTGTGCTTGGATTAGAAAATTAATTAGTCTTTTATTTTCCTAATAAAATAATATTTATGTAAAGTCATCTAGGTAGTCCTTTCACCTCCTAATTTTATCCACAGATTGACATGAAAATTTATTGAACCAAAGAACTCGAACCTGAATTATAGGGTATGCTTCATTTTAAGCAGGTTCTATGAATAAGAATAATCACCATTGTAAATCCTTAAATGGACATATGTGTGCTTCACCTATAAAAATGTATTACATATGCAGTTTTTCAGAAAACATATTTTAGAACATAAAACATATTTAGAACATAGAACAATTTTTGAAAATACAATTCACTTTTATTGGAGAAAATTCATTAAGATATGCCAATACAAATTATGAAGTGTACGTCTACTACATATGGTTTTATTTTTACTTCTGTGCTAACCTTCCATTTAAAAATTTTACTGACTGTCATATAATAATCCACCTACAAAGAAATTTCTTATTTGTAAATATACTATCTTCTCCCTTTTGTGCCTATGATAGAAATGCCTTCCCCAAATTAAGTGGATTTTATTCTTCGATGAAATACAATAGCTTGATGGAATTCATGTTGGCAAATAAGGGAGTCGATTTCAACCACTCATTGCCAGCATATTAACCAAATACCCTTGTATTCTGTTTAACAAAGAAAAGCCCTTGGACATCCAGGTAAAAATACTGGGTCTTTACCATTTAATGCAATACAACTATTTTTCTCTACCTGGAGGTAATGGGATATGGCATGTAAGTCAAAGTTTGCAGTAACTTAATTTTATTCTTAAGCAGAAAATTGGCCACACTACAGAATACATTGTCATCTTCAAATGCAGTTTGTATTGCCCATTGACAAAGCCAAGCCAGACATTGGTAGATGGTGCTCCTCCTAATTTAAAGCACTTTAAAAAAATGAAACAAACTATTCTTGTAATCCCACAGTCTCCATCAGACATAGACTTTGAACTATAAATGAATGAACAGTTGAGTTGGCACAGAGAGTAAGTCATCTTTGAGAGACCCTCTATCTGTGCCAATGTGCCAGTCATGTCTCTTTGGAATCTCAGAGACCATGCCTGTGCTATATACTCTCTCAGCAGTCCCAGCTCTCTTCCATGCTGTTGGCCTCCCGCCAATCTTTTCAGCACTCTTAAAACAAACTATAATTGGCATTTGCTTGGCTGGGAGTCAGTTTATTTTACTGCTACCTTTCCCAGTTGCCTTAACCATCAGATGTCTTGACAGTTGGCAAATGGAGACTGCAGTCCTGATATGTCACATAAAATCTGTTGGGTGAATATTTTCCTCTAGGAAGAAGTGAAAGTGAAATCCCATCCTGGCCCACCCTCTTTCCAAAACAATAAACATTTCCTGGCTTCCACAGTTCCCTAATCATTTAAAGCACAACAGTTGCTGTGGAATGGGCAGCTGAACTTGATGCTTGCCTGGACCATCTGTTCTAGTATTTGGTCTTTAAGATTATTTAAGTGACTGCAGCCCATTGCAAAGAGGGTGGGTTCCATTAGGGAGAGGGTTGTGGTATTGTGTCACAGAAATGCATAATCCAAAGACTGAAGGAGTTATTTTTTTCCCCTTGGCAATATCGAACACCAGCGGAAAAAATAAGTTCTTTTCCTAAGCATCCAGGTAATACAGAGACAAACTGGACTCTTGCTTGTGATTTCTATCAAGTTGTTCACACAATATGTGGTAGAGGAGGCCCAATTAAATTTATACTTCCATTTTCTGAGCACATTTTCGATTGTATAACAGCATCCTCAGTCTAAAATGTGCAATAGCAGTCAGACATTTTAGGCCAAACTGACATGAAGTAGTTCAGGCTGGGAATATTGAGAGAATAGAGGTAACGATTTTTATTAAGTGAAATTATTTACACAATTTTAATTATTATTTCCCACTGTATCTCTAGGCCAAAGAAATTACAAGTAATGAAGTAATCGTTAACATTGCTTCAACAGATTTCATAAGAACACCAAGACCTGTGGTTTTGCTTAATGTTAGCATAGGACTGATTAAAAATATGCAGGGTACACAAGGATACAAAACCTCTAAATCTGATGATCTGTAAGCAATATGAACAGTCTAGGCCACACTACTTACTTAGAGAAAGTAACTTTTTATGGGATCTTATATCATGGAAATATGTGATACAAATCTTTAAATACCCAGTATGTAAACAGAAGCAAGGTCAGTAGAAAATCTATAGAGCAACAATTGTTTATTTATTTATTTAACTCCAACTACAAAGCATCCAGAAATGGAAATCTCAGCCTCTTTAAGTAGCAAGGCAAATAAAATCTAGGAATTTCAGAAAAGGAGCTGAGCCCCTTCTAAATGAAATGTACACCCTGGGTGGGATTTTCCAACATAGTCTTTGTGATTCTGATGCATCCACACATTATATCTTAAAGTCATATAAGGATGGGCAGTGGTGGTACATGAGCAAAATGGGTCAATGAGAGGCAAATGGCTTCCTTTTTCTTCATCTGAGAATATATATACATATTCCTAATTTACTTCCAAGAATACTTATTAATTGAAAAATGTTTGGTTACATACAGTAGAGGTGATGATTACCCAAGGGTAAAGGGATTAACTGGGTGGTAATTGTAGGCAGCTAGTGGAGGAGTGGAGGAGGTGGGTCCCTGGAGGGTTGCCTCTGGGATATATATTTTGTAAACTGAGCTTAGTCTCTCTCTCTCTCTGTTTCCTGGTGCCATGTTCTGAGCCACTTCCTTCCCGTACACTCTTCCACCACGCCCTTCTGCCATGATGTTCTGCTTATCTCAGGCCCAGAGCGATGGAGTCTGCCATCTATAGACTGAGACCTCTGAAACTGTGAGCCCCTATTGTTCTAATTGTTCTCGTCAAGTCTTTTCATTGTGATGGTGGAAAAGCTAAAACATGGAGTGCTCTTATAGTGCTTGTGAGTGCTTTCTATTGTGTGGTTTAAGCTTTGTTAAATGAGAGAGTATAATTCAAAAGTATATTTGACATCTCCATGAAGACCTGTAGTCACCAGGTCAACTGGATATACAGGGCTAAGTAGATTAGAAATACGACTCTCTAGGAACTGTTGTGGTCAAAGAAAAGGCCATTTCTGCACGAGTAGGATAGATTAATATAAGCATATTTAAAGGGTCTTATGTAAGGGATATACATTCTCTCCTACTTTCCCCTGACATTTTAATGAACATTTTCTCATTTTTGTGGGAGGTGACAGTGTGTGACCTTTAAAATCGTACTTCCAGGCTCACTTGGACATGTGGATCTCCATGTGACTAAATTGAAACCAATGAAATATGGGCACAAGTCCCTTGAATGAGGGCTTTTCCAGAAACTTCTGTAAAGGGCAGACTCAACTGACAAGTCATTTTAGCTTCTCCCCTTTGCTCTTACCTTTAGGGAATATGGAAGCCAATTCTGAAGCACAAGCAATATTGGAACTGAAGTCAGAAGAGCCTGAGTTGTTTTAATCACCGTGTGCTTTCCATGACAGTCCAGGTGGTCTACTTCTAAACTTCTTTTATGTGACAGAAATATAAACTCCCAATGTATTTAAGCCACTGTTTTTCCATTTTCTATTTCTGTCACGGAAAGCGATTTCTAACCCACAGTGACAGTGTGGCCCAATTGTCATGGTGGCTGAGGCATGGCTCATTTATTTTTCTGTTTGGGAGGATTAGCATTTGTATTTGCTCTAATTGCAGACCCGTGTCTCTGCTGAAAGAAACACCATCTTCATCATCCAGTTTCCCACAAAGAATCAATTCAATAATGATTTTTGGAGACATAATATGAAAATAATTTTGAAGACATACAGGCAAAACAAAGAGGAACATCCTGAACACTTTTGATCTGCCTGTTTTTGAAATGCCTTCTCACTACCTAGGAAAACCTTCTCCGTTTTCCAAATGTGGTCATCTTGGATTTCTGATACAGTAATTCTCTGTTCAGGAAAATTTTATCCAGGCTTCTGAGACTCTGTCCCTATCTGAAGAACTTTGTTTAGGGACTCATTTTACTTTCTTGAGGTTATTTTTTCACTGCCCCTTTCTATTCCATTCACATCTTTCATGGACACAAAAGCACTTAAACATACGGTATAACTTTTTCAGAATCATGCTAAGTACTACAGAGAAAGCTGAAAGAAAATAGTCAAACAGCATATTTGAATCCCCTTTGTAGAGCGTATGTGGCACGTTGCATGATCAAGACAGAAAATGACTTCAACAATTTGCATTGCTTGGAACCCACCCTCTGTGGTTCTGCATATGTCTGTCAAGAAGCAACTGCTATAATATAGGTTAGGAGAAGACTGAACTGAGAGTAGATCACAAAGACAAATAATCCTCCCCAAAAGAGAACTAAAAATCCAAAGAAGAAACGCTATTTCACAGTGAGTATTATGTAGAAGAGGTTGATTCAACAGCCCATCCAAGGCAGTAGGGAGTTCATAATAATGATGATAAGAATGACCACCACTTATTGACCTTTCAGTATGGGCTTGGCATATTTTGTATTACTTATGTGCGTGCCCCTTTTAAAACTCATATAATAGACAGCAATTCATTACTGGATCCTGTTCTTGTCAATCAATAATCAGTGGATAATATTCAATGGTTCATGACACTTTTTAAAAGATACGTACTTCTCATGGAAACCTGACTGGGATGGGGAGAGCCCCAAAATCATGGCATGTGAGATCATGTGGAGGAAATGTATGAGTTCAGAATATGCAACGTCAATTGTGCCCAGATCCTAGCCCCATTCTACTTAATCCAATAAGAGCTGATGATCTTCAAGTAACCACAGACTCCATCAACTTCAAATACCTTTGAGACGTGTAAATCCTCCTCGCCATTGTGTTTTGGAAAGTGTTGCCTTGACACTGGCCCAAGTAACCACAGTTATTTTCTAAAAATGGCAGTCATGGTTCTCTATCAGTATTTCTAGGCAAACTATATAACCTGGACTTTTTAAATACACTATAGATGATTTTCTTACTCCTTCTAAATTATAGGCTGAGTCTCTGAATGAGTCAACAACAACAAAAAGAAAATTCATATTCATCTCATCAATTCATTGGAAAAGTTATCTCCTTGTGGTTAATGTATTCACATAGGCATAGATTAGGACCATTTGTCTTGGCTTCACCTGTTGACATTGATCAATAATCTGTTTTCACACTCAACAGCATAAAAGATTGACACTTTCTTTCCATTGGAGAGCATTCTTTGAAATCCACACATTCATTTTAGGATCAGCTCTAAAGACTCTTTCTTGTGCCATTTATAGAAACGCAAACTCAAAGCAGTGAATGTTTCAGGCATGAAATGACAATAATAGAAAAAAAATCTAATCCAGTCATTAACACCTTCAAGCATTCAGTCAGTTGGATTAGTATTCCATTAGTAAATGCTCTTTATAGAGACTCAAAATTAATCTTTGAATAATAATAGTAAAAACAACAATATTCTAACCCAAATATGTAGAGATTAAATGTCAAGTTTTTCCTAAGAGACTTCATAATACGTTAGTTAAGAATATTCCAGAGTCTGAACCAACAATTATGTAGAAAAAGAGCATAGTCTAGTCATGCATTGTCAATATACAATCAATGCCACAATGGAATAGAGAAGTACTATTGGAGGTAATTACTACTTGACCCAAGGAGGTCATAACACACTCAAGACTGATGAATGACTAGGTGACAAAGTTAAGTAGTACCACTTTTGTTTAAAAAAACTACACAGGAATAGATAATACCTGTGAAACTAGGAATCCTGCTTGTCTTCTAAAATGGCTCTCAATACTAAACCAGAAAGCAAATTCAAAAAAATCTTTTGTGATCAGACCATTATTAGAGCAGTGGGAACATTGAAGAGATCTTAGTGTATAGCATAGCAATACACTTAAGAGCAAATCAGTTTTAAAAACAAAGATGTAAGAATACTTAATTTAAACAATATGCTTTTTAAAATTTTTTCTTGGTGTATTATAATTATACTAATCGTGGGATTTGTGATAATATATTCATAGCGCACAGAATCAAACAGTATAATTTGATTAATTTCATTCCCTAGTTTCTCCCATTCCCTCCGTTCCCTCCCCGATCCCCTTCTTCTATTCTACTGGTCTCCCTTCTATTTATTTTTAAATTTGTTTTCATTAGTTATATATGACGTAGAATGCATTTTGACCCATTGTACACAAACGGAGCACAATTCCTCATTCCTCTGACTGTATATGGTGCAGGGTCATACCAGTAGTGTAATTATATATATATATATATATATATATATATATATATATATATATATATGGCAATAATGTCTGTCTTATTCTACCGCCCTTCCTATTCCCACAGCCCTACCCCTCCACTCCCTGTCTCTGCACCAATAATTTGCTTTTGACTATCTTCAGGTAATTGATATAAATCATTTGGTGATATGTTCCAGTTGTTAGAAAGAGATCAGTGGCAAAGACTAATACATACTTTTAGATACAGCAAAGTTGTTTTGTTGGATAACTCTCCTACATCTGTGTGTATGTGTGTGTGTGTGTGTGCGCGCATGCACACATGCACATGGATATGTTTCTGTGTGTTGATGCTAATAGGAGCCCTATCAAATGATAGCAGTGACTGACTTCTTTCCTCTTGACTCTGACTTTCCACTAGGGAATATTCCCATGTTAATGAGTCAGAGGAAGAATTTAAAAGCCTCACAAACCTTGTTGTGGAAAAGATATCTTGTCCATTAAAATAGAAAAGGTGTTTAAAGGGCTTATACTTAAAAGCAAACGAAACAGAAGGAAAGCAACTGTGCCATTTTTCTCCTCATTTATCTCTGCTAAGCCCATCATTTTATTCTATGTTCTAAGGCACCGCATCAACAATGAAACTTGGCTAGTGAAGTCCCACACAGAATATTTTTAAAAATCTTTCAATCTTCTACAGTAAAACACTTTATTTCCTTAAAATATATACTAGAGTGAATTGTACAAAAGATCTATGTACACACGCACACACACACACACACACATAATGACATATATAATTAGTTTCCCTTTATGGAAAATGTTTTTTTTCCAGGGCTACAACTCAGTCTCTGCAGTAAACACCATATATCAAACACACCAGAGTGCAGAGCAGAAGGTCTCCTTAAGCCCTGTTGATAAGGCTGAATATGCAGGGTGGATTAACTTCTTCCACTGTTGCTTCTTTTAGCTATGCTCTTTCCATGTCCAAATAGATGCCCTTATGTCCAACAGAAGCAGGGGCAAAGAGGTAGACTGAGTCTGTGAAAAGAAAAGAAAGTTTTCCTCAGTTTTACTTTCAATAGAACTGTTTTTGTGGGGCCTCTCTGTCTGCAAAACTAAATGAATGCTCATTTTTTTAAAAGAGAGAGAGAGAATTTTAATATTTATTTTTTAGTTTTTGGCGGACACAACATCTTGGTTTTGTATATGGTGCTGAGGATCGAACCCGGTCCGCACGCATGCCAGGCAAACGTGCTACTGCTTGAGCCACATCCCCAGCCCCAATGAATGCTCATTTGATGAAATATGTAATGGTTTTTCATTCTACTCTACTTGTAAGTGGCTGATATTTTAAAAATCAAACTGGCATATAGTCCATGGAAAAACAGAGATGTTTCCTTTAACTGACATCAAATTAACAACATTTTATTATGTTACATTATCAAGATAATTCCTATATGAAGACAGGGACCATTCATTTTATGCAGCAAATACCAATTGTCACATAGAAATCGTTCTGTCATTTCTAATGTATTCATGAACTCTTTGATGTTATTTCAATTTTAAGTTAATTTTAAAGCACTATTATTCCTAGCCCATGACTTAGTGATTTTTTTTTCCTTTGGGGGGTTACCAAGGTTTAAACTCAGGGGCACTCTACCACTGAGCCACATTCCAAGCTCTATTTTGTATTTTATTTAGAAAAAGGGTCTCACTGAGTTGCTTAGCTCCTTGCTGCTGCTGAGGTTGGCTTTGAACTCGGGATCCTTCTGCCTCAGCCTCCCAACCCCCTGGGATTACAGGCATGTAACACTATGCCCGGTCTGTAACTTAGATTTAAACCAACCATGCCTCTTCTCAGTAAGTAATTATCACTCTTAATACTTCAGGTTTAATTTGCAAGAAGGAAAGAGAAATAGAGCATTTTGGCATTGTTTCCTACAATTGAATATCTGAATGCTATTAAGTGACATGATTGAGCAGAACAATGTTTTCTGGAACCACAGTACCAGGCCTTAGTCCTCATAAACAATGTATCCAAATATTTCACACCACTTTGCATAGACATTTGTATTTATTTGGAGGGCTAAGCTATTATTAAAAACCCAACAGTTGTCATCTATATCTCCGAGAAAAAAATGCACGTTGCAACTTTTTCCATCCTTTGAAAAACTGAAGATGTATCACTCTTAATGTTTTATCCAATTGTTTGGAGGGAGGCACTTCCCTATTTTTTCCAAATTAAACTTTTTTCCACTGGAGAGACTTAAACATGTATAAATTCTTCTGAATTTTTACTGCTTTTGTTCAATCTGTATTTTCCATCATGTCTCCTTGGCCTTTAAAGGATGCAATGGATTCTATGGCTCTGAAAGTTTACTATGGAAGTTAGACTATTCTGTGTATTATTTATAATTTGTACATTTTTAACTATGCGTGCATGAATCTGTCCCCAAAGGAAAATGCAAAGAATTATATCATCCTCTAATTTTTTTAATATCATCTAGCACATACTAAGAATGACTTTCTGGATGAAAATGATGTCTTGTCCTTCTGCTATCTAAGATAAATATGATAAGAATCAATTTGAACAAAACAGTCTAATTCAAAGAGTGATCACTGAATATGGAACTCTAAATGATAATGGTCCTTTGGTCTTCTTTTTCCATTTCACGACACATTTTATTTTTGGTAGACAAATTAAAAGAGAAATTGGCAGGTACATGTATATGGCAGTGAATACGAAGGAAGATATTTAGATTTCTGTGTCTGGAATCTGTTTTGAGTCTGATATGATACCATTTCTGCTTAGGCAAATCTTGAAAAATTTGACTTCATTAAAAAAAAAATCTGCAAAATCTAGCCTAATAAGACAAGTGTAAATATTTTTTTTTAATATAGCACAGTAGTTAGGAGTTTTTTTCAGTTGTGGGATAATAAAGAAAATTTACTTGTTCTATATAGTTTTTACAAGCACATTTAACCCATTGTTTTCAAAGGTTTGCCATAAAATAAAATTTTGCAACTCTCCATCTTTCTAAAACTGATTTCAAATTCAGTTTTCCCAATATTGAATCATAATCAAGTGGGCACCTCACTCCTCAGAATGTATTCTGATAGTGATGATTACATACATGTTAAATCCCATTATGTTATTTTATACTCCATTATATCTTCGAATTTCTTGACTTCGAGGGATATATAGGTCTAATGGAAACTAGAGACACTATACTCCATCAATTAAATTGCAACATGTACTCAATTAGAGAAAGCAAAAGAAAAATGCCTTGAAGTAGGAATAGAGCATGATAGAAGTGTTGAAGAAAACCTCAGAAGAAAGACAGATAAATGAACTTACAGCATAAAGGAGAATTCACAACTAATCAGCAAGCAAATCAGCAGGCATTTCAAGAGGCAGACTTTGACATTTCATAGTATATTCATGTAATAGAAGATAACTTGATGTGGTTGAAATCTTGAGAAAAGAGGTTATAGCTAGGGGTCAGGGCTTGTGGAGAGTCACAAAAAATATACCAACAAGTTGTATTAATCTAGTCTATTATGCAAGTTGTCTTTTTTCCTGAAATAATCATTTACAATTTTGCACTCAATGCAGGGGGAAAATGCCATGTATTTGACATTAACAAAGGTCTTTTCCCACTATATCATGCAATATTATTTTAAATTGTGCTATTTGGTTGCAACACAAACACTGAAATCCATTCTTATTTATTTAAAAATGACTTATCTGACATTATAATAACATAGGATGGGATATGTATAGTTGCATATATATATATATATATATATATATATATATATATATATATATGCAACCATATATATATATATATATATATATATATATATATATATATATTTGTGTGGGCTTGTGGAGTATTAAAAATATAAGTAAGATAATTGGTTTATTTATTCATTAAGAATGGCTAGATTAAAATATTCAGCATATTTTTTACCACATGAATTCATTTTTTTGTGGTGAGAACACTTAAAATCTACTCTGAGCAATTTTCAATTCTACAAGATATTTTTATTAACTACAGTCATGAGGGCATATAATTGATCTTGTAAACTTATTCCTCCAGCCCAGTTAAATTTCTTCTGACCAAACTCTCACCAATGTTCCTCTGATAACCACTACTTTACTCCTTCTTTCTATGAGAATGACTTTTTGGGGGGTCCACATATAAGTGAGATCATGAGGTATTTGTCTTTCTCTGCTTGACCTATTTCACTTCATGTTATATTTTCCAGGTTTATCCAAATTGTTGCAAATGCCAATATTTTTTTCATTTTTAGGTGAAACCGTAATTATTGTGTATGTACACTGCATTTTCTTAATCCGTTCATCTGCTGATGGATACAAGTTGAATTAATACCTTGGCTACTGAGAAATGTTGATTTAACATGGGAGTTTGATATTGATATCTGTTGAGTTTGATATCTCTTCAAAAAGTGGATTTCATGGAGTTTGAGTATTAGTGGAGGGATTGCTGGATCATAAACTAGTTGTGTTTTTAATACTGTTAGAAGCCTCCATTACGTTTCCCATAATGGCAGTACTAATGGACATCCCCACCTAGAGCCAGCAAGCATTTCCTTTCCTTTAGCAAATCCTCCCCAGGGCATGCTATCTTTCATCTATGATAGATAATAGCCATTCTAACAGATATAGGCTGATATTTCTTTGTGATCCTTCTGAGAGAGTTTCTTAGACTTCAGAATGACCCATTGAAAGACCATATTTCCAGCCCCAGTTCCAGAGTTTTATTAGTAGATCCTGGCAGGTTCTGAGAATTTCCATTTCAACAAATCATGACAAGCAATTCTAAACCTATAGCTCTCGGTTTGAAAAATGACCTTTTAAAAACATCATCAATATAATAGTATGAATAAAATATGTCTGTTATTGACAAAAAAGAACCATAAGTATATTTCTGAGACTACTGACTGGCCTTTAAATTAGTATATCCCTTGAAGGTAACAAAATTAATTTTCATAAAGATGATTATGAATGAAGAAATAGTTCCTCAATTTTATTATGCTTTCCTGATTTTCTACATTCTTTTTAAACCCACACTCATCTCACTTAGTGAGTCTTAACTATTTCTTCAGGGTTTCCAAGTGTGTATCAGCCACTTCTACCCAGCTAATCTGTGGCTAACAGCTAGATAGATTATTATGACTTAATTTTCTTTCAAAATTAAAGACAGCCTAAGTCAGATTGCAGATTTCCTTGACTTTCAAAAGTTAGATTCGTCAAAGTCATAGGTATATTTAAATCTTAGATTCCAGAAAATGCTAGTTCCTATAGTTATTTTGGCCAGAGAGCTGTGCTGATTTGTCAAAATTTGCAAAATGATTAGTGAGGCAGTTCTAAAGATTATACTTGCTAAATCTTGGAAATGTGTTTACATTTCTTGCACCTTGATCTTGCAGGTGGCAGTTTTATTTAGTTCCCATTACACGCTTATAAAACTAAGCAAATAAAATTGTAGAAATATAAGCTTAGAATACTAAGAAAATAAAATCATAAATTTATAACCCTATGATGCATGCACATTTGATTTCTTGCAATATATTTAGCATTTTTAGAGATGTTAATAGCTTCCATTATCACCAAAGTGCAGACAACTTCAATTATGTGACAACAAATTTGTCAAAATAGTGACTGCCCTTGTTAGAATGAGCTGCATTAATTCTCAAGTTTGAAAAATAGCATATTGAGTTTCACGCATAGAATACCCAAAATAAAAAGAAATGATGATAATTTTAAAAATAGATATATTAAGCAAAGTTATGTGGTTTCACCCCAAACATTCTGATAGACAAATAAACACAGAGCTGTTAAAACATATGCTTGTTTTTCATTTTCTTCCAATTCAAATTCAATTAATGGACAAAAAACAAAGTAAATGAATTCAAACTAAGAATAATTACATGTGAAAATACCCCAACAAAAACATAACACAGGCAATATTTTGAATTGCATAGTTCTTCTCTTTGCTGAATAAGTAAGTCATGAAAAAGGTACAAAGATAGATGAATGGGTTTTGTAGAAAAGCTAACAATCTTCATTAACTTATCAAGTCCATCAATTTTAAGAAAGTGTTTTCTATGTGTAAGATGCTGTTCTCAGCACCAGAAGATGCAAACATAAATTATGTAAAACATGATCCTAAGCAATGGTGGAAACACGCACTTGGGAACAATCAAGGTAAAAAGGCACCATCACTGAAGGGGAGGGGGCAATAGGTTCAGGAAGTCCATAAATATGGAAGGTGCTTGAAGCTGTACAGCCTCACAGCAAGAGAAGCCAGAGCACATCTGGCACATACAGTGCAAGAAATTGGACCCTGGTGTGTAAAATGCTTTCAGAGGAATGTAAGACATTACTTGCTGCTAAAGCTTAAAATATTAAAATGGACCTGCGAGGAGACTGGAGAAGAACACAGGTAGGACCTTGGTTGCAAAGAAGCTAATCCATAATATCCCTTAAAGGGAAATGTGAGGTCTGAAGAAATTATTGATAGATAGGGAAGAAGGGGCAGTTTACTGCTCCTGAATATTAGACCAAAGAGATTTGAGTTCAACAGAAGGATGAGTCACTCCAAAACTTTTTAGGTTGTCATTAGGAACAAATTTATAAAGTTATGATACAAGTATGGTCACATGCATTATTTTACTAATTTCTCAGTTGATCTCTCCCTATTGTTGTAAGGGCTATATGATGGTGTGTGTGTGAGTGTGTGTGTGTGTGTGTGTGTGTGTACATCTATCTATCATCTGTTTCTCTGTCTATCAATCTGTCATCTGCTTTCTCTTTTCTGGTAGCTTTGTCATCCCAAATTGCTCAAGAATATTGCAACGTTCTTTTTCCAGAGAGAATCATTTCTAATTGCAAATGCTGAGTGAAGGCCAAAAGAGAGATATCTGCAAAATCAAATGTTTGCAAATGTCTTTGCTTCAATTCATATTATTCAGGGTGATACTTGCATAAACCCTGGCAAGAATAGTAGGGATGCTTGTGCAGTGTTCCAAAATGACAGATCTCTTGGATCACACTTTAATAGCTATCCTTCTCTGTTCCTAAGTACCCTCCTAGCCCTAGTGGAGGTTTTCAGAGGAGGGTCCAGACTTCACAACAAGCTGTGCAGAAACCACTGCTTCAAACCCAGCCGTGCACTCTGCCAATATTCTACAGGCCTAAGCTTTGGAATAGGTCTTGGAGGCCCAGCTCTGAATCCTTCCCTAGTTAAAATGAGAGGTAAACGGAAGAGGTAAACTATTCCTAGTTTCTAGATCAGGCCAATCACTCTGGACTCCCTAAAGTAAAAAACCTGGGAAGTCAAAACTGGGATCTCAGTGACATCACTTCCAGAAGATCTTAGGAACCTCGTGTGCCTCTCTTTGTATTCTGGTGGACAGGTACTGAAAGACATCTTCAGGGTCTGTTTTACCCCTCTTAGGATATTTGGTGCTTTCTTGTGAAAATGCACAGCATAAGGATTTTAAAAATAATATTTGACTTTGGTTCAAATCTGAGGATTGCAGTAATCACCACTAACAATTATAACAATGAATGTAATTTTTTCCCCACCGTCAGGCATGAACATTTTAAAAGAGAAAGGTATTTCATGTGCAACAGCCATGCACCTTTCTACACAGCATAATCTAATCACAAGTGTGAAATCCAGTTATATCCATACTTGAGAAAACAAAATTATACTGGGGTTTATACATTGTGGGGTGAGAACAGTAGATGCTTTTTTTAGAATTCTGCCTACCACTGAGTCTTCTAAATCTTCATCTATAGACTTACAACTACATGTTGACTTGTGTTTCTAACAATTTATCCATCTGTCTGCTTTCAAATGCTACCAGTTTATTTTGGGGGGAAAAAAGAAAATTTCCCTGTTACTTCTTCCCACCTCTTCCATTTACCTCCCATTTTAATTTTTATAATTATTTTTTAATTCTTCACAGATTCTCATTTGTATATTTTACATTTTGATCTTCAGACAAAAAGCTGTTTATTCTTAATTCTCCATTTAAATCAAATTGGTGCTTATTGGTGGAATTTTTAGCATTTATTCTCGGCTTCGAATTTCTTTATATCAAGAAAAAAATATATATGATGTTTCTCTGATACATAAAGTTATATATAAAATTTGGAAAGGCTAATATTTCATTGCACATTCTGTATTGAATAAAAAATATTGCCTGTTAGAATTTTCAGGTTGCATTTTGTACTCTTCTGAACTTTTTAGACAACAACGTAATATCTTCTGGCACTGGAAATTGTGAAGAAATTCAGAGTTCATTTCCTCTGATGACTAAAGTATTGTTTCTTTTTTTTTATTATTGTTACTCAAAATCTTAATTAGAATATATTTTAAGCCAATTATTTTATATATTTATCTTTTTCTAACTTTTATAGGAATGTGTCCTTCCCATCTGGCGTTTAGTCTCTTCTTGTTTCAGAGACAAATAACCTGTATTTTGTCCAGAATAATTTCTTCTGCTGTATGTACTAATCATTTGGGGTTAAATATGTCAAGTTTTCTTGGACTAGATGGCTTTTGTCTTCTGATGTTGTCATCTTTGTGAATCTCTCTCTCTTTTTTATTGTATTGATTCCTATTTATATATCATGACCTTAATGAGGTTTTGTCTAAGTCTAGTTCTCAGATACTCTTAATTTGTTGATTGTATTTTAATTACTTTAGTCATTTCAATCATTTCCAGTGGTTTATAAAACCCTTTTTAAAAATACTTAGAATCCGCAAACATTAAGCTTTTTGATAAGGCATTCAGAAGGAAGCTATATTTTTTCCATGTGCCATGGGTCACATTTTCCTTAGGACTTGAAAACATTCAAGTGGATATTTTTGTTCCTCTTATTTATTGTGTGTGTGTGCATGTGCTAATGTTTGCTTATATGTTGGAACTCTTCTTTTCATATCATTTTACATAATGACCAAGATTCCCACTGAACCTCCTCTTTTCCATCCTCCCACAACATGGCTTTACCTGATTGTTCCTCGCTCTGCACAGACTTTACACTAGGAGGGGGAACTTCACCTCCCCCTCTGCTATCTGAGGATTTAGGAGTTGGGCACAAAGAGACCATCCCAAGCTGTTTGAGGTTTTGCTCCTGGAGGCTTGTTCTTGTCCTTCCTCTGAGGTCTGAACACCCTCAGGCAGAGCCTGTTTGGAGCACAGCAGAGTGTGTCCCATTTCAGACTGGTGGTGGTTCACTCTTCCATGACAGGACAGCCAGCCTCTGCTGCAGTCTTGTGCAGAAGTTGGGTGGGTCTACCCTGCAGATTTTTCTTGCCTTTCCACATGGCTATCTACCTGTACCTTTCCTTCCTCCTCTAGTCTCCTTCTAAACTACAAGTCTTCATGAAAGTGTTTAGTGCTTTATTTCTTTTTTAGTTTCTGAGCTTTAGGAAGCCAACAAAACACCTACTGTAGTTTGGATCTTGAAGATCCCAACCCAGGCCTATGAGTTGAAGGCTTGGTCCTGAGTCCACAGTGCTCTTGCGAGGTGGAGAAGCCTTAAGTGGGTGGGGCCTAGTAGATGGAAGTTAGGTTTCTGGGGTGTGCCCTGGATGGGTAATTGGGAGCCCTTCCTGTCTCATGCTTTGTTTTCCAATCACGTTAATATGAGTGTCTTCCTCTACCATGTGTTCCTGCCACAATGTGCTGTCTTGCCACAGTCTCAAAAGAAATTGGGCCAAACAACCATGGACTTAAACCTTCAAAACTGGGAGCCAAAATAAGTTTTTCTTCCTCATAAGTTGATTACCTCAGGTATTTTATTACAGTGACATAAAGATGACTAATGCAGCACCAGACCCTTCTTTATTATTTCTTTAGCCCTCTTTGGACAAGAGTAAAATTGGTTGCACAGTCTTCTGTAATTGCTGCTGGTATGTTGAAGTCATCCCCCATGTCTCTACCATCTTTGGTTCATTTCACCAGGCTCGGAGCTTGCTGTACTCCACTACCTTCAACAGTTAGATTTTATCCTGTACTCTTCATTTCAAAGTTCTCCAAACACCCTTGCAGGGTTAGACTAAGTTGGCAAGTCTTTCAAATCACTTTCTTTCCACAAAACCAAGGAGGCTCTCATTTAAGGCCATGTTGCCTGTGGCAGATGCTTACTGTATTTTAAAAAAATTTTAAATCTCTTACTCTCATTCCACACTCCTTCTTACACTAGACTGTGAACTGCCATACCAGGACATTCACTGAGGCAGGGAGTAAATATATTTGTTCATGTAGCACAGAGCCTACCCCAGAACAGGCACTCAGGGAATACGTGCAGAAGGAATGAATAAATAAGAGCATCTAAAATGGATCCTTGTCATCCAAAGTAAATATGATTACTATAAAAAATGATGTGTAGTAGTTTTTCATTAGTTGGTTTATATAAGAAAATGTAAAAGTCATATTGCATTTTCTTCAGGGAAATGAAATGTGAAGTTACTGCTCATTGCGTCTTTCTGGAATTTGAATAATCTGCTGTGATGCTAGTTTACATTATCTCTTCAAGACACCTGAAAATAATTACCTTAGTGATACTTTTGAAGGAAGGAAATTGCTCTTTTATCTGGAATTTAAGCAACTGACAAAGAATTGAATGCATTTAAGTAGAGGACTTATTTTTCAAGTTTCTGGTATTTTGGCCACTGCAGTACCAAGACCACGTGACAAATCAGTAGCCTCAAGGCAAGAAAGATGTTATTGGTAACACTTAAACCCAAAACAGAGTTTTTAAACTTATCCTTTCCCACTTAATAAGGACTTTACTAACACAAGTGATGAAAAGCTGAGCTGCTCAGCTAATAAGGGATAGCATCTATATTTCATTTATATATTTCCTTAATATATATTTATTAAGCTCCTATGTATAAGAAAATGTGCTAAGACACAAATAACTTTTAAATATGTGTAGCGCATAGCTCCTTCCTCTAGAATGTGCAACTTAAATAGTGGTAGGAGTTTTAGTTAACTCAAGGTAGAATAAAATAGACCCCGTAAGAGTGCAAAGTGCTACAGTGATTCTGGGGATTCAGAGATCAGTGTTGATAGAAGCCTGTTAACATCTGGCTTGGTGGCCAGTGTAGTCTATGCACTTTGTTCTTTTTACCCTAGGAGTGGTGAAAAGAAGATAATTCTGAAGTATTGGTTCACACTTCTCTCAAAGTGATCATTCCAAATTCAAAGATGAGAATGTCATACCCAGCTGACTCAGCCACAGTCTCTCATCTGTTTCATTTAAAGCCCACACAGATAAGGAACAGACCTGAACAGGCCTCTTCACCAGGTGGTTCCTGACTGCCTTTTGAACCTTGTCTGCAGGCCCTCCCTAGCACATTCTCTGTATAGAAGATGTACTCACCTGTTAGCAGTGCTTCAAGCACATCATGAGCCCACACTGTTAACAGATGCTATGCTGTCTCTGTGGGTCAGATTTTTATCTCTGTGACTAAAATACCTGACGAAAAGGACTTAGAGGAAGAATAGTTTATTTGGTGTTCACAGTTTCAGAGGTTCAATCCAGGGTTAGCTGGCTCTATTGCTGTGTGCCTTAGGCAAGGAAAAACATCATGGCAGAGGAGAGTAGCAGAGGAAAGTTGCTCATAGCACCCGGGATGCAGAGAAAGAAAGAGAGAGCATGCTAGAAGCCAGGGGACAAGAAACAAGCTCCCAGGTACCGACTTCCTACAGCCACAGCCTACCTGCCTACAATTATCACCTGGTGTTCCATTCAAATGATTAATCCATAAAATGGATTAATCCACTGATGAGTTCAGAATCTTATAATCATTTCACCTCTGAACATTCTTGCATTTTCTTTATTTTTATTTTTATTTTTTTATTAGTTGCTCAAAACATTACAATGATCTTGATATATCATACATTTATTTCAAATGAACATTCTTGCATTTTCTAACATGAGCTTTTAGAGGGACACATCACATCTAATCCATAATATCATCTGTTGAAAAATCTTCACAATTTAGCAGCCAAGGAAACATCTTGTCCTGATTAATTTAAAAAATGCTTTCTATTCTGACCTTTCCTCTGTCCACATCGGAAAATCTACTGCTTTTTCCCTTTTATTCTCACTATCCTATTGATACTTTCATTTTAGCACATATACTGTTTATTTATAATCATTAATTCTGGTTTTTGTCTTTTTCTTGAGTTTCCTAAGCACCATGTACTAAATATTTATGAATATATTTTCTCTTCCAAGAGACTATAAAATTCCCTGGGTGAGATGCCATTCTTGACTTAATTCTGAATTCCCAAGAGCCTAAATGCTTATGGAAAACATGAAAGAAATAATCTATGAACTGATTGGTTAATCCCTTTAGTGAAAATAGAACATACTGTTCATCTGCTCCTTTAGCACATACAGTGTCCTACTTAAATATCCATAAGCCTGAATGGGCAAGACTATCGTGGTATGATCCCATCAGCCATCAATTCCAAATTTCCAGACTAGAGCTCATAAGGAAGCTTTCTAGCCGGTGTACACAAGAGTCATTGGGAACTCAAAAGCCACTTTGCAATTGGAAGAAATATTTCCTCTAACATCAAAATTCTCTGTCACCTCTATCCAATATCACCTCCTTGTCAGCAACAACCATATATGTGCTTCTGCATCCATGTTTTTTTGGGGTAGAAGATATAGGAAAAACAGTATGTGAGGAGCAGTTACAGAGTCAGTATGCAAAGAATTACAGGACAGTACTCCATGGATCTGGTATAAATCTTTAAATGTTCTTTACTTTTACTATCATTAGCCTGAGATTCATAAGAATCATGTTCTAAATATTTATGAATAAGTGTTGTTCCCCATGAGACTTGTGAAAACCAGTAACCAATAAAGTAAGTGCTTTGATACTGAGGGTTTTACCCCTCCTTCCTGCTGTTTATGTAACAAAAGAATGGTAGATCTAGAAGAACAATGACAGACCCATACCTTTAACTAGAGGCACCACTGATGACCTCACACAGGGTAAGGGTATGCAGAGCAGATTTTTTCAAGTCGAAGCCCTCCATTTGTCTCCATAAGTACTGATTCAGTTTAAAAACTGAGGCCCAGGGTGCATTTCAAAGGTTCATCATATGCTTTGCATGCATGAGACCCTGGGTTCAATCCCTAGTAGGAAATAAATCAATGAATAAAAAACTGACCAGAAAACAAGTTGACCATGGGTGTCATTGGCTTTGAACAAAGGAACATTTCCGAAATTCAAGCAAAGAAAAGAATCAATATTAAGTTGAAATGTTTCTCTCCTCTCTCCTTGTTCTTTTTTCCTTCCCTTCTCCTCCCTCTCTCTCTCTCTCTATCTCTGTCTCTCCCTGTTTCTATCCACTAACTGCTTATAGTGAGAATATGACATTGCCATGATGATATCCCAAGTAAACATGGACTGCAGCATGAGCCTCTGCCAACTCTGTGATAATCAACACAAGGGACCATTGACGGGTAGATAAATAGAGGTTAATCCCCAGAGCAAGTCTCATTCTGAATGTTCACTGACTCTGGGCGTCATAAAATCATGTGTCTTGAGATAATAATGCTGAAAACATAGGAGGAATTTAGCAAGTGCTAACAGAGCTCTTTTTCCCAGTTCAGAAAAACTTCAATCAGATAATAGGTTTTGGAGAAATTCAACACCCAAATTTCTCTACATGTAGAAAATGATGTAAACAGTTAGAATCACAGTATTTTTCCATTTTACACATACCCATTATTTTATTGTACATGACTTTTGTGACATATGATATTTATAATATATAATATTCATTTTGTCAGCATAAAGTACTGAAATTTCAAAAACATTAAAGTTTTTCAAACCAGGTGACAAATATTTCTACAAATATCTGGTTGTGAAGAGTCATACATCTGAAAAGTCTTGGATTTTAATTCCAAGCTTCTCCAGTTTATTTTTTTGTCTATTTACAAGTTTACATGAAATGATATTTACAAAATACAATTTTGAGACATATTTTTCATTTATGAAAACTATACCTATTATTCTTGTCAGTTCACACTGGACTATTCATTAGTTGTTCAAAAATTTCTAAATGTGATATAATTTAAAAATATTAGTAAGTGGAAACAGAACTCTGTGTCGTGAACAATTATTTAACAAAACTAATATGTAGGACTTGCAGTGATGACATGCAATCAAGACAGAAGTCATGTAAAAGATAAGAAACATGAGCTCATATAAAAAAATTGTGTTCTCATTACAAAACGCTGCAGTGGCAAAGCATCAACAAAAGTCAAAATAACAAGCTGTTCTTGTACCAAAATGGAAAAAAAAAAATATTTTCTTGGTTCCTTTTCGTGGAACCAAGAAAATAATTAATTAATATTCAAGATATAAAAGGACTGAGCAAATATAAATTTATTTGTGGACTCATCATTTAATACTCAAAAAAAAAAATGTGAAGCACAGTGGGGTTGAAAATCTTCCTCTTTTCCCTCCTCTTATTTTTCTTTTTTTTTTTTCTTTTCCTCTTTGTTTTTTCAGGGAAAAAAATATTTGTGATGACCCACGTATGTGATGAAAACCAGTAGCTGGGCATTTGCCAGGCAAGATACTTGAGTAGGCACCTCACTCTGGACAGCTCACAACTGGTGTTTGATTCCCACGTCAGTCCTGCAAGGCAGAGGACTGCGCTGGACTTCTTCTCTTTGCCCCTGCTAGATGCACTTCCCCTTTCCACTTCTCTGAGCTCCACCTGGCTGAGCCCTAAGAACCATGACATCCCTTGCTTTCTGGGTGGAAGAATGAATAAGCCTGGTTGCCCTGCCTCTCTTAATGCACTTTCTGTGCAAGGACACAGTTCTTCTTAGTTTCTCGTTAGTGCAGAGGACATGTAGACAGTGCTGCTAGGAAAAGATCTACAGCGAATTCTCCCTTGTGATAACTTTTTTATTTCTTCTGGCTTGCATCAGCTACCAGCATACCCTCCGCCAGCATTTCTCTCAGCTGAGGGTCCATACTTCCTGATTATAAAATGAGCAAAAATCCCATCTACTGCCACCCAGCCGGTAAGAACTCAGGGACAACAGGAGAGATACTGAAAGATAAATATTGGGTTCTTCATCTGAATCCTTTTATTGGTCCTGGACCTCCTGCTGCTCTGGACTTCTCTCAGTATCTTTACCCTCCTAAATTTACCCAGTTCTGTATTTTTCCTCTCCAGACTTCTTTACCCTGGTTAATTTTAGTGATACAGAAACGTCTCACAAATGTTATCTTGCTTTATTTTTAAATTGTGTAGCACATACCTAGTCTGCCATTTGAAACCAAAACAACATCTTTTTCATAGCTAACAAATTTTATGAAAGTTGAACTCTGCAAGTAGCTACCTTCCTTTATGTCTTAGAACATCTGACTTGACACTTGCAACCTTGGATATACCTTGGATGTTATATCCCATCACCTTTACAATACTCTACTTGGATTATATTCATTAAAAATAAGTTACCTGGTCCAGGTGACTAAAGAAGACACAAACACCAGGAAGAAGGGGTAATTGGGGGTAGATTCAGACTCTTCCTTCTACCAAAGAGTTAATTTAGAATGGTACACTGTATGCAGTTATTCATCTCAGGTGGCCCTGTGACACACTAAATGTTGAGAAGAAAGAGTCAATCATGGGATAACTCAAAAGATATTAAGTGACTCGTCTTAATCATTCTAAGTTCAAAATCTTTATGTTAATTAGACATTTAAATGCAGGTAAAAAAATCAAAAGTGCATTATTGGGCTAAGTTATTTGCATTTCATAGTAACTCTGTGTACCAAGAACAATGGCAGGAGTTAGGATGGTAATGGGGGCATCAACTTTTAGTTACAACAGAACCCTTAGACAATGAGCTGTCATGATTCCCAGTTTAATTTGTTGAGGTGTCTGGGAAGAGAGGGGTCTATGCATATTTACAGTATTGCTCCTCTCAGGAAGGGTAGATTTGTCAGCATCCCCTTGTCACAATGGCCTGTTGCTTTCTCACCCGAAGAAAGTTAAAAGTTCTTCTCAAACTTTGAATCATAGATGAGAGGACACAGGGTCTATTCAAAGTTGCAAATCTCTACCTCCCAGGAAAAGTGGATATTAATGCCATTCAGGAACATGTCCCATAGTTGAGAATCTAAACTAGTTACTTAGTCATTCCAGCTTTATAGTTAAATTTTGTTTTATTTTGCTTTGTCTTTCTCAATGTCAATGAGCATTTTATTTAAAGCCAAGGATTTGAGTTTTAATGCTACACCTAGACTGTGACTGTATATGCCTCAGGAGTCAACAGATAATGTCTTATTGATTTTTAAAAAAAATTAAAAATCACTGTAAACATATTTTTATTCTGTGAAAAAGAAAAATGTAGGTGTAATAACAATGTTACTATATTAGAATATTTATATTGGTTTTTAAGGGCAGTAAAGTTATGTTTGATGAACTGTCTCTATGAAAATTTTTTTAATGAAACCAGGTGACTATAGAGATTTAGTTTTCAAATGTTCATGTTTTACTTAGTTAAGAGAGAACATGACCATGCCAGGAATCTGTTGGGTAGCAAAGTGAATATCTCATTTTGGGTGGGGAATATGGAAAAGAAAATTTTACAGACTAACTTACAGACGTTTCTCTTGGCTTTTCTATTGAATGTCTTTTAACTTTTTTTTCTTTTGATTGACCTCCTAAGGAGGAGTTATCTGAATTAATTAAATTTAAAAAGGTAAATTAATTCACTTTTTACTTTGTCAGATCATCCTGGATGAATGGAAAGTAGAAGAAAGAAAATACATTCATCAATTCCCTCCTTATCTTTCATGAAACTTAAAATTAAATCTTTTGGGGACCTTGCTTGTTCTTCTATCTTTCCTTTCCATTTAGAATCGAGTCCAGTGTCTGTATCACCCCCGGATCCAACATGTCCTAATCTCTGCCTATCTCCTCTGTCCTCACATTCAACCTTGGTAACATGGCTCTAGCTGCTTAGCTCTGTTTTCTTTTTCTTCCAATCCACAGTGTTTTTTTTCCTATCTCTCAAGACCTTTTTGCTCACTGCACCTAGAAAAGTATGACTCACTCTTTTTCCTCCTTGGGTCCCTAATTAAACAGGCTTTCTCAGGGGACCCTATCTATCCTATCTACATTGTTGATCTCCACTCACCACAGCCCTGCTTTCCTGCTTCACCTTCCAGTCCCCATGGGAAGTAAACAATCCAGTCTTTGTCATGGTGCTGCATGGTTCTGTCAAATTAGCCTCTCTTATTTCTACAGGAATTATGTAAAACTTAAAGAATGTGTTTATTGCTTATTCATATGCTCACTTTGGCTTGTTTATAGTATCCCTCCGAAACCAGAGTTAGACAGGCAGTGAGTATAGATAGGTAAACTGAGTCAGGTCCAATTAAGTAGGCCGATTTGAGTAAGTCCAGAAAGTTGGAGAGGGATTGAAATGCTAAGGCCTTCAGAACCTTCCCTCCACCTTATCAAGGTAACCTACCCCTGCTCCAACCCGCTGCGAAGGTCAGCTGTCCCAGGGATTGTCTCTCCCTAGTCACCTATGCAGGAAGGAGACAGATAAGGGAAAGAGATCAGGAGAACAAAGGAGAAGCCTAGGACATATAAAAATGAAAAACACCCTCACTTCTTGGGATACCAGGAGACCAGCTATGACTCCCTTCCCCCTCCTGGGAGAAGTCTGTGTTATCCCTCTTTAAATAAACCCTGCTTTATATACTTGCCTTGGAGTGCTTCTCTAATGTTGCACTTCAACATATAAGGAGCAGGACTTGTCACCAGTGACCAGCAGTATCACCTCCTCACTGGAGTGCAAGCTACTATAGCAGAGGCATTTCCTCGACACTCAATCCTCAGGATGGACATTATAAGATTCAAACTGAAACTCTTATTATGTGTCAAGTGAGTTATAAATGCTTTCCTTCTATTACTTTAATCAATTCTTTCAACCACATTTGGAGGCATAAAGAGATTGCAGACCTCGTCAATGTCCCATTGCCTGTAAATAACCATGTATTGGGGTAAGCTGGGGCAATCTGGCCTCAAAGATGACACTGTTAACCTCAAAACTGTTTAGTACATAATCATTGCCTAGTAAATTGTTTTAAATTATGGAAAATTTAACATATGGGAGAAATGGGGAGAAAAAGAAAGGCAAGTCTTGCTCAAGGACATTTCTTGTTAGTTCCGCCACTAATTCAGATGACTTCCTTCTTTTTCCTCTTCAGAACACAGATACCATAATGTTTAACTAATGGATCATAAGTGAGATAATATACATAAAGGATCACACCTGGGAATTACAAATGAGACATGAGTCAAGTCTAACATTGGATTTTACCCGAGTCACAAGTCAATCCGCCTGTTCTGTTCACAAGAGCTACAGAACAAGAGACTCTCAGGTCAGAGGCAAAGAATTTTATCACTCAGGCACAGGGCAAAACATGAACATCAGCGTATTTATATCAGTTCCCATGTTTCCAAGTCCCATGATGAAGAAGTGATAAAGGGACACAAAGAGGCTTGCAATTAATCCTACACTTGCAGTGAGTTTTCACTGCAGCTGAGGAATAGGGGATTTGGAAATTTGCACTTCAAAAGTTAGCAAGTCTGCACGGTGCTGGTATGAGGTGTAAAGAGACAGTACCTCATCCTTACAGGCTGTTTGTTGCAAATAAAATCCTGAGAATGGCTGTGACTAACAAGACACACAGGGGCAGAAGAGATCCACCAAGGACGGTGTCCTAGCAGCACTTTAGCTCATTTCACAGAGGAAGAGAAAACATTTTTGCTTGCGGGGGGGAACCAGTAATTTTATATTCTCCTTACATATGTGTCAACTCCAAAAATTAATATGATTTAATAAATTTTATTATTTGTATTGAAAGATGATAGTATTCTATTTTAAAACCTGGTTTTTCACAGCTATCTTGGTAAAAAAAATGCACATACATATCTCTACATTTAAAAAATTTCATTTATTTGTCAGGTAAATATACACCAAGTGCAGATGGTCCCCAATGTAGGATGTTTTGACTTGCATTATTTTTTTTTTATTTTACCACAGTGTGAAGAAGATATGCATTCAGTAGAAAGAGTACCTTGAATTTATTATTTTGCTCTCTCTCAAGACAAACAATGTGCCATATCATACTCTTTGGTCCTGACAGCAGTAGTGAACCTGAGCTCCGGGTCAGTATCACCATGTAATTCCGGTAACAGAATTTTCCAAAACTCCCTGTTCCTTCCTCTCCTCCATCTCTTGATCCCCTTCCTCTATTGAATTTTCTATTATTAATTTTTAATGAGTACATTATAATTATATCTAAAAGTAGGATCCATCATGGTGTGTTTGTACATGGACATAGCATAAGGTGGCCACTTTTGTTTACCAGAACTTTCTCAAGTTCTCCCCTCTGCAGTCTCTCTCCATCCCCTTCCTCTAGTTTCAGAATTTTTCTTGGCATTTCCTGTTGGTGTGGATGCATTATAGCCCATGGCACCTGGAACCCGGCACAGTTTCAAACTTTGCCATGCACTAGCCTTGGTATCTTGGCTCATTGTTCCACTTTTCGTCTTTAAATACATTTTTCTCGTGCTTTTAAGTGAAGCCCATAAATGCTATTGGAGAACATAGAAGAGTGGATCTTATTCCAAAAGATGAGAAATGCACTTTTTACCCATAACAAATGAAAAACTATTACGTTGTCATTTCTTAGCTAAATTGGAATAAGGACTCTATAAGAACAATGGAAAGTTTGCAACTCATTAGGCCCATTTAACATCCATTAATTAGCTTTTAATTAGACAAAAAGAGAAGAGAGAGTAAGAATTCAGTGTTATCTAATTAAGATGGAATTTTAAAATGGGCTGCTCCAGAAAAGCTTGATCTCCTAGAAAGTACTAACCATCATTTTAAAACCAATTACTCTAAGTCAAGGTTCTGAGAAGTAATTCAATGTTTGTTTTTACCAAGAAGAAATATTATGATGACAAAAAGGACCATCAACTAGCATCTTTAAAGGAGTAACATTCATCATGCAGACACTTAGTGATACAGAGTTAAAGTACAATTGCAGTTTAAAAAAAAGATCTACATTGCATAATTAAATAATTTCAAAACCAAATATTCACATACTTACACTTCCCTTTGGTGAGTGTGTATGATTGTCACATTCTTTTGAGTGATCTCTGCCACAGACACACACACAGCACATGTTTGAAAAATGACTCATTGCATTCTAAATTTTCTCTTAATCTACTTACCCCTTTCCATTTAATGAACCGATAATTCATTTCATGTATTTAAAAGTAGAGTTTTATTTGACATCTTCCATCTGAATTTATTGAAAAGGCCACAAAATGAAAGTTGTCATATGGTTGCTTGTTGTTGGGTGACAGGTTTTTATAATAAGACATGTGATTCTTTTTATATGCATCTGCTGCAGAGCTGATTTTAGTCAGGTGAATCTGAGTCACTTCTGTGATTAGAAGGAGGGTTGAGTCCATGAATTCTACTTCATATAGCCCCAAAGGGCATCTGTGATATCAACAAGCTCTGCCTGGCTCTTTTTTAGTCAAATCCTGTTATTAATTATCAACATAAAGTAAAATGAACAGACCTTAAATTTCAGTTTGATAAAATTTTATAAAATTAATAAACTCTATAGACAACAAGACCAAAGTGTAGAGTGTTATCAGTACCCCATAGTTTTTCCTCTTGCTCCCTTCCTCTCTAGAGGAAAGTAACAATTATTCTGACTTCTGCCATCAATTATTATTTTGTCCTTTTTTTGAATTTTATAAAATTAAAACATTAAAAAATGTATTTTTACATTTGGCTCCTTTTGTTCAGTATTATGTTTGTAGGATTCATGAAATTTGCTGTTTCTGGCATTAGTTCATAAATCTCATCTCTATAATATTCTGTTGTATGAATGAAACTAAATTTTTTTAGTTTTACTGTACAAAAACCCTCACCTTGATTTCATTTGTGGGCTATTATGAATAACTTGCTATAAATAGTTTAGAATCATTTGGTGCACATATATGTTATATGTAAAAAATAATTATTGGATCTTAGAGTACAAACATGTTGAAATTAATTAGACTATTAAATAATCTCCCCAAGTGGTTTTACCATTTGGTTGGTTTTTTTGGGTACTGAGAATTGAATCCAGTGGCACTTTACCACTGAGCTACATCCCTAGCCCTTTTTATTTTAAGACAAGGTCTTGCTAAGTTGCTGAGGCTGGCCTGAAACTCAATGATCTTCCTGTCTCAGCCTCCCAAGTCACTGTACCTGGAAGTTGTAATCCCACCAGCAGTATATGAAATTCACAGTTGATATACAACCTAAACAATGTTGCACTTCGTCATTTTAGAATTAGGTTGAATTTTGATTTAATTTCAATTACTCAATATTTTAACATCTTTTCATGTGCTGGTTAGGTCGTTTTATGTGCTTTCTGTTCTTTAGCCAAGTACCTGTTCAACATGTTTGCCCTTCCTGAAAATTTGAGTTGTTTTTTTTTTTTTTTTTGAAGTGAAAAGATTTGAAGGAAGAAAACAAAAATTGTAGGCATTTTCCTATTCTTGTTGTATATTTCTGTATGATTCGAGTATTAAGATGCGAGTATTAAGATATGTATCCTCATTATTTGGTTCCTATGTTTGCTTTTAACCTCAGGTTTTAATTCACAGAAAGGCTACATGTTAATGACATCCAATCTCACAGTCTTTTGCTTTGTGTGTGTGGTGCATGCTCCATACAACCCCAAGGTTAAAGGTAACTCATGCAATCTTCTGGGAGAATTCTTTTAGCAATTTTAGATGAAAGGTGGTAAAGATTGTTAGTGTTCATTGTCCTTTGAACACAGTTCATAAACACACAATCGATCCAGTATAATTTATTGAAAGACCATTTCCCCCTCTATGTGTAATGAGGTACCTAGCTATAAATCTGTAGACTCCGTACATATGTGGTTCTTTCTGGATTTTCTAATCTGTTCAAAGGGACTATTTTTCCTTTCCTTGTGCTAACATAGTGCTATGCAAAGTCTTTGTAGGTGTTAGTGTCTTTGAAGACCTTCTGCTCCATTCTTTGTTGAGATTTTCTTTAAACTTCTAGGCACTTTGCATTTCTTCATAAGTTTTGATTCAGCTTGTCAATTTCTACAAATACATATAACAAATTCCTGCCGGTATTTTGGATTATGTTGAATGCATAGGCACATTTGGAGTAAAATATGTCATTTAAAATATTGGATCTTTTAATAAAAAGATAAGCATTATATTTGTATTTCTCTTTGATTTTCAAGCTATCATAAATGAAATCACTTTTTTCAGGCATTTTATGTTCTAATTGTTCCTATTATGTAAAAATTCAATTACAGGCTGTGGTTTTTATGTTTTAATTCATATTTTCATTCATAAATATCATATTTTCAATTTCTTCCAATGCAAAATTGACCAGAGGTGGTGTAAAGAACATCCTTGTCTAGTTTTATTTTTATTTATTTATTTATTTTTATCTCAGGAGGTAATTTCTGAAAATTCAGCATTAAACATGATACACGTTCTTGTTGGAATTTGCAGATCAGCTTCATCAGACTAAATCATTTAGCTTCTGCTTCTCTGTGGGCCGACATGTCTTCTGAATATGGTTAAGAGTAGCTGTACAAATGGCAAAAATCGGATTTCTGAAGGAATCTGAGTACAAAAGAAACAATGAGGATTAAAGGGACTAAAACATCAAACAGAGAGACAAGAACTGCTCAGAGGCGGATGAGGACCTGCAGTTGCCTTTCCGGGATGGCATTTGCCAAATCAGAGCTGGCAGAAGAGGAGCAGGCTGGCTCAGCCCAGGCTTCAGACTCTTCTGGGGAATTAGCTGTCAATAGAGGTTTCAGCACTTGCTCAGGGGTGGAGTAAAGAAGTAGGAGCTCTGTGGTACTGAAAGAGAGTTGTCTTCTCCTTCAACCTTTGTTTTTTTCTGAAGCTTCCTCAGTCAAGATTCCCAAACACTAAGCCAAAAATATTCTTGAAAACACAATTAAAACTCATACCATCTCTGAGTGTTAGTGAAACAGAGACACCGTCCCCAAACAACCCAAACAATCAAAAGTCTCGAGGGACCAGTCCCCCACCCCCCAGTGCTGGGCATCAAACCCTGGGCCTCATGCATGCTAGGCACCATGCAGGTAGAAATGTTTAGGATAATGCAATAGGAGCATAGAACTAATAACATAGACCCAAATATATGTCTATAAGTAGACTAAGAGTTGACTCAGTTTTTCAAGTTTTCAAGTTGAATCAGTTTTTTTTAGTTTTCACATGACGACTTAAAATACTCAAGATGAATATACTCAAGAAGACAGAGAAAAGGAAGAAAATGTGGGTTAAAAATGGAGAATTTTACCAGAAGATTAACATCTACAAACAGATTTAGAGTAATATTGTGAAACAGAAAATGTGACATATGAGATCAAGAGCTTCTAATGATGGATGAGCAATGGATTAAACAGAAATGGCAAGATTTCTAAACTGGAGAGGAAGGCAATAAAATGTACACAAACAACAGTAGAGGAAAAAACATAGCGAGAAATAGAAATGCAAGTAGGAGGAAGGCAGGCCTTAATTGTAGGGCATTAATAAGTAATGGAGTCCCAGAAAAGAGGTGAGGGGAAATAGCATTATTAAGAGAAAAAAGAATGGCTAAGCCTGTTATTACTTTTATTTTGTTTATCAAGGCTCATGGGCAAAATAATGTGAGGTATTAAATGGTGACATTATTCGAGTAAAAAGTTTTCAATTTAAATATCTCAACAATTTTTTGTGTGTGTGAGTTTAGTTTAAAATAAATCTGAGTTTAGCGCCTTAAGAAGTTCTAACCTGAGAAATTTAAAACTGAACAGGATTTTGAGGATGACTTACCCCTGACCTGTTCCTTTTATTTCTGAGATCCCCAGGGATTAAAAGACTTGCCTTGGGCTCTAGAGAAGATATGCCTAAATTTTCCATTTTCTTCTATTTATGGAGATGCTGTCAAAGAGCCTTCTTATCAATATGACCCAATTAGTTGGAGGAAAGAAGCAAATATGTTCTTCTTTACTCTGCAGAGTATTTAGTTTTATAAAGTATTTTAGTTTTCTAAGAGTAGGAAAGAGGATACTTTGAAAAATGGTTTGCTGATTGTTCTCATTTATCTTAATGGTTCTAAATTACATTGACCATAATGTCATCAGTTAGCTATTAGGATCACCAGTTCTTTTGTGGGACATTAGATTTGCACCATCTTATGAAGCTTCCTGATCATGTGAATTTTACAAGCCCTGCCTCATTTTCATTCTGTTTACGTGTTCACTTGAACTTGGAGATATCATCGCTCTACCTGGAGTAGTTTTGTATTGTCAAGTGCCCATAATAGAAGTCAGAATGTGAATCTTGGTCTTCTATCTTTTATAGGCCATAGAGTTTGGGCAAATTATCTCAACTTCCTAAGCCTCAATTTCTTCATGTGGAAACTTAGGATAATGCATAGCAACTGTGTAGTAGAATTTCACTTTTTTGTACCATTCTGTGTTTCTCAAATATTTCGTAATAAAATATACTACTTGCTAGCCTCAGCAACATACCAAGGCCCTAAGAAACTTAGCAAGACCCTGTTTCTAAATACAGTATGGAAAAGGCCAGGAATGTTGTTCAGCAGTTAAGCACCCCTGACTTCAATCCCCAGTACAAAAAAAAAAAAAAAATGTACTTCTTCTTTAGTAAAAAAATTAATTTAAGAATAAGGGAATATTTTCTGGCACAGATGTTAAGGCAATTAAATTAAAATTATAAAAATAAAGTATTTAGAATAAGGGCTACTTTGTTTCATGAACCAAATTCTATCTAGCACATATTTTTTGAAAAAAGGGTTTTATTGGAACTCATCTGTGTTCATTTGCTAATGTAGTAAATATGGTTACTTTCCTATTATTAAGAAAAATACAATTGAATAGTTGCAACTTCAACTGAATAACCCACAAGTTCTAAAATATATATTATTAGACATTTTCAGAATAATTCACTGATTCCTGACTTAGAACATTGACTAACATAACTGCACATGTTAATTATTGCCATAAATAAATTATTTTTTTCAAAACAACAACAACAAAATCCAGACTTTATTATCCTTCTTAAATACTGAAAAGTTTGATGACCATTTAGGACATCTACTATACACAAGCCAGCTCTTATGAATTCTACATTTAAAAAGCAATTTTGCAAAACACCAAATTTGCTAGTACACTTTTCTTTTCCTGTGGGTGAAAACAAATTTCTGGTATATTATTTTGTAATTTAAGACTAGCAATTTTGCACAGCTGGAATAAATATATTTTGTATTTGAATTAATGATTTATGGAGCCTTTTGAAAGCTACTAAGTCTAGTTTGAGCTACTGGACATAATGTGGATTTATTTTCTAAAAATCTTCTTAAATCAAAAAAAGATTTATTCACATTCAATAAAACATTTTAAAGGAAACTTTCCATCTACTTTGTTCTGCTGCATATGGCAACATTAAACATAGCACTTTTTGTTTCATTTCAAATAATTAATGTAAATACTGCAGAGGGAATTGTATGTATCTTGGAAAGGCAGAGGCAATTGTTGTCTGGAATAAGAAAGAGAGAAGCATATTTCTTTGTACTTGAAATGAATATCATTTATAAAGAAGGAGTTAGCTAGGAGAAAATGACTGGACAAAGTTTGTCTTACCAGAGAACTGCAGAAATCCCTGGCTTCTTCCTCAAACTATTCCTGGAAACCACCTTTAAAATTGTTCCCATGAAATGTTGGATCATAACCAATATGGAATCATCAAAGGGTTATTGTTGTAATAGCTAACACCAATAAATGCCACAGTGAGTCACTAGACATCTGTATTTACATGCTAGGGAATGTGTCTTAGTTTTTATATCCAAACACAGGGTTATAATTATTATACATGAGTCCCCATTATCCCCAGGCAGGGCATTTACTAGGCACTCAGTAAATAATTGGTTATTGAATAACAACTAAATAGTTTAGAATGCATTATAAAGCAATCTGTCTAGATTGAGGAGGAATTTCACTAATTATCAAAAATCCAAGATTTATAACATGATAACAAAATGTGGAGCACAAAGTTTCCAACCGAAGTTTTATTTCTCTGATGCAAAGAAACTATGTAGCAAGCACTAACCATGAAAAATGAAGAAAGACTATGAGAAATAATACATAGGGAAAATCATCAAAATTCAGTGATTCACTCAGTATGGAAGGATTAATTTTAAAAATGAACCAAGGGTGTTCCCAAGGGTGTGGGAAAATGTATTTCATAATAATTCAACTAAAGAATAATCGACACTTTGAGAATGATGGCGAATCCCAGGATCAATTCAGATGCAATGAAGAAAAAAGAGTGTTCGGCTGAACTTTTGAATTTGGAAAGAAAAAAAAAACTGTATATTATTGGGACTCCGGACAATAGTTTGAAGAAGTTATTCACAACAGTGATCAAAAATACCTGAGGAAATGAGCCTGCATGTGATGGTTACAAAGCCATTGACAATATTGTCATTAGCCACCTTAGTGAAGTAATGAGACTGTAAAATAATCTCACAGTCAAGCTGAGGTTTGAACACACAGAAGTGCAATAAAGGTGCTCTCAGAAAGCACATGTTTGAGGAACTGGACTGTTAGAGTCACAACATAAGAAATAGCATTTTCATGTTTAGGATAGAACAAACCAAACATGTTTCCCTATAATAAGAGAATTAGCATAAGCCACAAGCTCACACATGCAACAAATACAGAGAAAAATAGAAAGTGGTTTTAGAAAAGGAAAGAGAATCATTAGCAATGATCTGGATCTTTTTCTCTCTGCTCAGAGTTAAAGCCGTTTAAGCCTCATGCAGAGTTCAGACCATATCAGTCTCCAAAAGTAAAATTCTCTTGAACAGAGTGCACAGAGAGAACACAAAGCTCTCTTCTCTTTAATTACACACACACATAGGATCAAGTAGCAGTAGCAAATTGAAAATAGAGACCAGTTTATCTTGTCAGATCTTCTGGAAATTTATTTGAGCTGATAAAGTTTTACAGCATCTTGGAAATAGACAATGAGACATCTCAAGAGTGAGAATCCAAGGTAAATTGTGACAAAGTTTTATCATTCCTTCCCAATTATGACCCCTTCAATCAACTTGCCTAATCCTATTTTATCCTTCAGAATGGAGTCCTGTAATAAATCTAATACCTCCCAATTTGGAGTTTTTATCATTGAGGATTTCATGCAGTAAACTTATTTTTGATTAACTGTTGACATCCTTTGAAAAATAACCAAATACACTGGAAAACAAAATCAATAAACAAAATGAAACCATCAATCAAAGGTGTTTCTGATGTCTTCATGTCAAGATTTGTATCAAGACATTATTTTGAGATCTATGTCCCCAGAAGCAGAAAGTAGAAAATCACATAAATCTTAAAAATCCAAACTTAACTATGGTTATCAACTCTATTAAAACATTCTCAAAAAACAAAAACCATAAAATGAAAATGAAAAGAGTAACCTGTGGTGTGATGGGATTAGAAAATATTCATGAGTTTGCTATTCAGCTTTCTGTTATTATACCAAAACATCTCAGATAATCAACTTAAAAAGATGAAAAGTTTATGTTGGCTAATCGTTTTGGGGATTATTGTCTATGGTCAGTTTGTCTATTGCTGTTGGGCTTTGATAAGATAGCACATAAAAGAGGAGCAAGTGGGAGTCATGGTGGCCTGAGAGCAAAGAGAGAGATAGGAAGTGATGAATTCCCATGATGCCTTTTAATGGCATGCCTTCAGTGACCTCTGATCTCCCATCTCTTAAAGTTTCTACTACTTTCCAATAGTGCTAAGCTGGAAGCCAAACGTGTAACAAGCATGGCCCCTTCAGATTGTTCAGATTGAGAAACTTTGATAGACTCATTTTTCTCTCTCATGACTGTCTTCACCAGATGGTTCTGGAAACAGAGAATACAATATTCACTTATTAATACACCAATTTCAAGCTTAAAATGTTTTATGAAAAAAAATTAAATGTTTTATGAAAAAAATATTCTTCTAGTATTTATTTGAAACAAAAGTCATAAAATAATAGAACTGTAAAAACAAAAGGACTTTGAAAGATAATTTAAACCAAATAGTCTCTCTACATCTATATATATATATCTACATTATATATATATATACATATATATATATATATATATATATATATATATATATATATATATATATATATTATCCTTGTAGGATGATCATCAGCATTAAGCATTTAATTTCATTATTCATTTGCTTATTCAATAAATATTTCTTGACTGCAACTAAATGCCAAGTTTGCATTCTGAGTTCTTAGAATCCTCAGTAGGAAAAAAAAAAACAAAAAACAGCTCAAGATGTCTGTCTCTTGAAACATCTTTAAGTGTGTGTGTGTGTGTGTGTGTGTGTGTGTGAGAGAGAGAGAGAGAGAGAGAGAGAGAGAGAGAGAGAGAGAGAGATTATATCATAAAAGGTAAATTATATAGCATGTCAGAAAGCAAACAAGTTCTTGGGAATGAAAGAAGAGAAGGTAGAGTCACCTGGGGAGATTGAGAGTGTTGGTGCCGGGGAAAGGGACATGGTCCAGAGTGTATGGTCAGGGCAAGTCAAGAAAGGGTCAGGAAGGTGAGTGAGCCATGACCCCTGGTAATAGAGTCTTCCAAAGCTAGTAGGTACCATGAGACGAGGTATGTCTGATGTGCTTGAGGAAAGAGAAAAGGCTGGTGAGGGATTGAGAGAATAGACGAAGAGGTCAGGGAGGTCACAGGGAGGGCCCTAGACATCACTGTGGGCAAGCTTAGTGGGGGTTCTCGGGATTTGGAATGGCATTATCTGGGTTACGTTTTGAAGGAGCGCACTGCTGCTGTGTTGAGAGCAGACTGTTTGCCTTCTGGGTAGATAGAAGAAAAACTCTAAGGCAGATTCATCATCCAGGTGACAGACTGGTGTGTGGACCAGGGAGGGGGCAATGGAAGTGGCTGGAATGGGAATCTTTTGGGAAATACTTTGAAGGAAGAGCTTTCAAAGTTCTGAGTAATTGTAGGTGAAGGGCAACCAGAGTAGTCCTGGACAACCACAGGGTTGTCCAGTAAGTGTTGAGGGCTTCTTGGGATAGGCTTAGGGAGAAGATAAGGGGTTCAGCTTCAAGCATGTTTTGGCCGTGGACATTATTGAAACACTAGTGAGTTGACTTTTATTTGCCTCCTTGGCCAAGCAAGCTTTCAGGTTCAAGGGATCTAATTGTCACAATTACTTTTTTATCTGCTTTGTTCAACTCTTTACTCACTTTTCCTGGCTCTGGCTGCTGATGCTATGAAATCTCTCTGTAACAATCTCTCATCTAAACATGCCCATTTCCCAAAATCATTTCTCTGAAGAAAAATTATCCTAAGGACACAAATCCTTGCTGTCCTGTGTGAAGCTGATTTTTTAGAATTATGAGGCTCAAATGGTACAAAGACTCCCAGACATGATACGACCGGGGAAGTGTTCAGCGAATCTGTACTTTTCTAAATTTTCCCAGCTCTCCTCTTGGGACATACTAAATGTGAGCTAGTTCTAGCACCTCAGAAAACACTTGCCTCAAAATAACCTGCTCCGAGTTGAAAGTTGGAGAGTTTGGTGTCAGAATTTATTTATAATAATTTTGATCAAACATATAAATTTATTTTTTTAAAAATTCAATGATATTATCTTTAAATACACTATTTTTATCAAAGCATTTCTTACTTTTTTTTTTCTTTTTGGTACCAGGGATTGAACCGAGGGGCAGCTAACCACCTAGCCACTGAGCCTTCTCCCCAGCCTTTGGTTATATATATATATATATATATATATATATATATATATATATATATATATATTTATTTATTTGGAGACAGGGTCTCAATAAGTTGCTTATAGTCTCACTAAGTTGCTGAGGCTGGCTTTGAACTTTCAGTCCTCCTGCCTCAGCCTCCCAAGCTGCTGGAATTACAAGCATGAGCCACCATGCCTGGCTCTTGCCTACATTTTAAAATTAAAATATTGCTAAAGAGTATTCAGCAAAGTCCAGCTCTCTTCTTTTCTTCTTCCCCAGAGTTGATCACCAGGAGTGCCCATGTTTCACATTTTATTTATCCTTTTATCATATGTTTCACAATATCTTTAACAAAAATGAATGTCTATATCGTCTACCAATGGAGAAGGTTTTAGTTATTTTATTTGCTCTTCCTCTCCATCTCCCAATAGTGCCTTCCTCCAAAAAAATACATCTAGTTTTGGTTGCTTTAACTAAATAATAATTGCCTAGGACTGAGCCTTGTATGTCATAGTTTCATGCTACTTATTGCACACTCTTAATGGAGTTTACACATGGAGGCAGAATAGTTTACTGATTTTCTCATTGAGTCCTCACATCTCTTTCAATAACCAGGAAAATCATGTTTACATCCTGTTAGGCCCCATCTATCCATCATATACCCTGAAGAATTTCTGGAATCCCCTGCCCTCCTATGATCTGAGCTGGTGACCTTGAGGCCCCTGCCTCACCCTTGTCTTGTGTTGACCCTCACAATTCCCTTTGAAACTCTCCTGAGTAAGATCTCCTACTTCCTCCTCATTTCTTCATTTCCCTTGATTAGTTTCTTGTTTTCACACAACCATATTTTCCAGAAGTTGTTTTGGTTTCTTTTTTTTCTGTTTGTTTTTAAGAGCCTAAGAGCAGTGTAAGTTTTGAGAGTTTGCATGTTTGAACACCTTCCTTTGTTCATTAACGTTTTAACTGTGAATGGGTATGGATGCCTGGGATGGACATCCTTTCCCTGAACATTTTTGAAGACATTGAAGTCGATATTGCTGTTGAGAGGTCGGGAACTCTTGCTGCTTCTGGTCATTCATGTGTGATCTTGGCTTCTGCTTTTGTCTTTAAGGTCTCTGCGCTGGGCATTCTGCCGTCCACAACAGTCCTGTAATTCCTTTGTCTTTCCAATCATGGCGCCATTTCTTCTTCTATTTTTGTTACTTTTTTCTGCTGTCTGTGATTCTCTTGACTTTATTGTCTAAAACGTTTACTCTCAACCTATGTTAGGAACTCTATTAATAGTTACAATATCCCCACATAAAGCACATGTAAGATTAAAGCTTGATGAATTATTGACAATTGAACATACATATCATGAAAACCATGAAACAGAACATTATCAGTATCACAAAAATCCCCTCACTTATTCTCTGCTTCCATATCCCATGCTAACCATCACCTACTTAAGGTCCTGTCAGGTTGGATATGCCTCATTTTCTGATGAAGCTTTTATATAAATGTTGTTGTGTGTATGTATGCTACCATTTCTGGTGTATTTAACTTTGAAGAACATTTTGGTGATAAGATTCAAAAATATTCTTTTGTGCAGTTACAAGTGGTGGTCAATTCCATATTCTACCACAGAGAAACATTCCTATAATTACATATATACGATTTCAATAGATAATTCTAATGTTGTGAGCATTAGGATAACACCAGTTTTTTATTTTATTTCATTGGTTGTTTTTAGTTATACATGATGGTAGAATTCATCTTTATATCATTATATAAGCATGGAAGAATATATATGGTTCTTTTAGGAAAGCCCATTCTTATGGATGCACAAGATGGTGGGATTCCCTATGATGTTTTCATGTATGTACCTAGGAAAATTATTTTGAATTTATTCCACTGTCCTTCCTTTTCCTATCTCGCCTCCCTTCCCTTCCTTCCCCTTTGTCTAATCTACTGAATATCTATTATTCCCCTCAAAGAAAATAATCAAGAAAATGAAGAGAGAGCCTACAGAATGGGAGAAAATCTTTAGCACCCACACCTCAGAAAGAGCATTCATCTCCAGGATATATAAAGAACTAAAAAAAACAGCACCAAAAAGGAAAGAAAATCTATAAATAGGCAAAGGAACTAAACAGGCACTTCACAGAAAAAGAAATAAGAAAAGCCAACAACAAACACATGAAAAAATATTCAACACTGGATTTTTTTTTTTTTTTACTTTTATGAATGACATTGCTCTGTAATTCTAGACTGTGCCATTGATTAGCACAGTTAACCTAGAAAAGGAAATCTAAACGTAAAAAATATGGTAGTACTATAACACATAGAAACAAGGAAACCAAGTATGTTCTGAGATTGTGTATGTGTGTGTGTCTAAGTCCATGCGGGTTTGGAGGTTTATGTGTAGAGAAGAGGAAATTGGATGAGGCAGGTAAACTCTCAATGTCTTTGATGGTATTGGGAATGTTCTGGTTATTGAGTCAGTCAGTGAAATTGCAGGCGCTCTTTTATTTTGCTTCATAACTCACGTATGTTGAATCCTCTTAATTATTAGGTAATGAATCATTTAGAAGAAAATAGAACTTGACCTGCTATTTCATCATCTTCCATTTCTTACCCCAAACTTTAATGCCATGAATTACTGAAATCTTCTGATAACAGCATATTCCCTCGTGAACCAGCTAAACTGGATCATAGTCAACAATTCTGAAAATTCTTGAGGAGCTGGTCTCTTGGTCTTGAACATGCATGTCCTAATCTCTTCTGTCATGGTTTAGTAACCTCCTTCTTTTGTGAAGAGTGATGGACTTGTTCCCACTGGTTAAAGCCTAAGCCGTTTTTACCGTGCCATGAATCTTGGGGACAATGCATCTTCACATTATTTGGAAAAAGCACACTAAGGAAAAACAGCAATGCACTGTGTTAATTTCTCCAAACCCTTGAATACTTTATAATGTCCCTGGAATAACAGCACTCTTCTCTTTCCCTGTTGAGGAAATGTAGATGGTACCACTTCTGGTAGTATCTATCTTACTACAAAATGAGTGAGACACCAAGGGAAAACTGTGAAATGGACATGGAGTCCTGCTAAACTTTGGATCAACCCAAACAAAGCCCATTCTCTCAGTAGGTTTTACAGGTGTGAGCAAAAATGGCTCTTGTTTTTTAAGTTATTTGGTGTTAAGAATACTAATATACAACATCAATAACTGTAATACATTACTTAAGAACAAATTGACCAAATTATATTATGTGCATGTACAAATACGTCATAATGTGTCTCATTATTTTATATAATTTTAATGCACCTATAAAAATTAAATAATTATATTTAACTAAAAAAAAAAAGAAGAGATACAAAATGCATTTTTCATGAAATGCCATTTCCTTGAGCAAGAAAACCAGTTTCAACTTGCAGGAGGTGAATTGAAAATCCCCACAGGTAAGTGTGAACTAAGATGAATGCCCTTCCAAACATCAAAGCATTTCTCAATTCCTTAGGTCCCTAAAGAACATGCAGTCCCCTTGGCTCCCACTGGTATTTTTCATTACTAATCACCAAAGCTTAATAGTTGTTTCTTCATGCTTATCAGACATTTTTGCCACCTACTTTATTTTTCTCTCACCTTAGTCATGTTTCTCTTTGTGTGTATGTGTGTGTGTGTTTACTTTCTAATTGGGTAGATGTCTTTTTCAAATATTTTATTTAAGTTTTAATATGAAGATGAAAAACATATTTTACAATTTTAATGTATTTTAAAATACATCTTGCCATGGCACACGCCTATAATCTCAGAGGCTCTAGAGGCTGAGGCAGGAGGATCACAAGTTCAAAGCCAGCCTCTTCAGCAATGGTGAGGCACTAAGCAACTCAGTAAGACCTTGTCTTTAAATAAAAATATAAAATAGGGCTGGGGATGTGGCTCAGTGGTTGAGTGTCTCTGAGTTCAACGCCAAGTACCAAAAAAAAAAAAAAAACATAGATCTTTTTGCATTATAATGTGAAAGTAATTATAGTTGTAACTGAAAGCAATTTTGAGAGTTCTAAATGAATCCTCATTTTTCTCCTAAAAATATTAAGCTGTAGTGGTTGTTTCTGCCTGAGGAGCTTTCCGCTTACCCTTTTAATATGTTTGCCTTGGATGTAAACATGTTGCTATGCCACAGTTTATTTGCTTACACATTCCATTTGCACCCTATCCCAAATTCCCGCCACTTTTCTGTCTGCACTCCACCTATGCTAATATTGTTAGTTTCTGATTTTCATGCTTAATTTTTTGTCCTCAAAAGCAGCCTAAGCACTTTTTGTACTGGGGCAAAGAGAGTCCTTGTTTAAAATTTCTCTCTCTTTACTCATCTGCACATTTCCTGTATCCCTTTTATCTCATTCTCCCACAGACATCTTAAAAAGAAATAAAGTATCTCAACTGATTCGACTTCAAGTACTGCATTTGCCAATAAGGCCCTGAAAACAAAATACTACTCTCAAACTGCAGAATATTTTATAATCACAAATTTGCTCATTCCCATCATCCCCAAGGGGTTAGAGCACATATTATTATTCCATTAAGGAAATGAAGACTCTCTGAGCCAAGCCATCCTCTCTTGAGCTCCCTCCTCCCATTCCCATGTTCTGCAACTTTCTCTTCATAAATAGTTCTCAAACCCTGTTAGCCATAAGCTTGTGACTTGCAGAACATTCTTAATAAGGGTCACCCCTGCAGAGACCTCCAGAAGGTAACTCACGGAGCTCTTATACCTACCCCCAGTTGAAATAAAGCAGCAATATTTGAGTTGAATATTGTACGTCTGTCTCACATTACGCCTGAGGGGTAAAAAAAAGAACCTGATGTTAAAAATGGCTGAATGTAACTCTTCTATTAAAAGGTTCTCCATGAATACAGTATGTACTCCACATTTTCCTAGAAACTACCCAAACCAACAGAAAACAAAGCAATGACAAAAACCAAAAAGAGTCAAAGTCAGGTAAAAATACTTTAAAAACTTGCTTAGTTTTAATACATTTTTTGTATTAAAATATCTAGGAACCTAGATAGAAGTTGCAGATATGGTACAAAGAATATATCCTTCATCCAGTTTTCCCTAATGTGGACAGCTCACAAAACCAGGAAATTAACATTGACACAATACTACCAACTGTTTACGTTTCATTGTTGTTTTTTAGTTTGGTTGGTTAGTTTTGTTTTGTTTTGTTTTTCTTCCCTATTGAAATACCCTTTTTCTTTTTTTAGGATCCCGTTCAGGATTGCACATTGCCTTAACTCACTGTGCCTTCTGGGTCTTCCTCAGTCTGTGACAATTAGAGCTCTTCAGATTTCCTTGCTTTTTGTGACCTTGACATGTTTCATGAGTACACCTAGTTATTTAGGAAAATTGCTCTTCATTTGGGTCTGCCTGATACTTTCTTATATTTAGGTTAAAGATATGCATTTTTGCAAGACAACCACAAAAGTAACATTGTGCCCTTCTCTGTGCATCATATTGAAGGGACATGATGTCAGACTCTTTACTGGGCATTACCTGGTTACAGTAGTGCCTGGCAGTTTTCTCCCCAGTAAACTCACTATGTTTATGTAAGACCGAGTGCTCTACCGCTGAGCCACAACCACAGCCCCTAACACTGATTTTTAACTCCCATAATAATTTTACATTATAGTCTACACATATGTTACAGAATATTTACATCTTTATTTTAGTTTTATGATATTTTGTAATGCAAATATTTTTATATTTAAAATATGTGAGTACATATGAATTTCATTGTATTTATATGGTAATTATTAGCAATTGTCATAATGCTATCTACCAATGGTAAGACTGTGTATCTTTCATTAATCTTAACATTTGCTAATCAGAATTCTTCTGCGAAAAATGAGTTGTACCTTATTTTCCATTCATTATTTATTTATGCATCTATTTGTCACACTTTATCGTATCCAATCTATCAGTGTCACCCATTAGTTTGAACAATCAGGCACCTCGTATGTTTTGGATACTATGCACATGAAAAGCTCTTTTAGCGTCATAATCCATCTCACATATCCTTATTGCATGAGTTAAAATCTACCAAAACTACTACTCTACCAAAAATCTACCCAAACTATTACTTGTTTTGCTAAATTGTTCTATCTTCGGTCTGTGAGATCGCCTTTAAATATCACCATTCTTTTTGGTTATTGAGATCTCCTTTAAATGTCTCCATTCTTTTTTGATGGCTTCTTTATTTTCTGATGTCATAGAACATTTCATTTTCAACTTTAATTTTTCATGGAATTTTCTTCAAAAAGATCTGGTTCCATTATTGGAAAATAATAATTAGAAACCATTTTCTTGGTGCTCAGTGTGTTCATTACTCCTGAGTCGCTGTTGTTCCTGGGTCTGCTGAGCAGGCTGAATCATTAAAAGTATGTTCCTATGCTAAGTCACCTATGTCCCTTTCTCTTTTATGTGAACAGAAACATCTTACAGGTAAACTTTTACTAAAAGCAGTGGCAATTTTCTCACGTACATTCCCCTTTGCTATTCTAAGTGGTGAGAATATGTTGTTTACTAGTGCTGTTAGAAGAATGAGATGTATTATTTGTGTATCTTGTTAGGAATTTAAGTTTTTGCATTTCTACTTGCCAAGTAGAAAAGACTGAATTCCAGCTCTTAATTAAAACAAAAAATCTTTTCTACTTTGCTGAAAGATTTTCCAGTGACCAGGTGCTAAAATCTGTAAAAAATCTGTAAAACTAAAACAGGAGGAAGGGTATCAATCCCTAAATTTTTCAGGTTGTCATAATTACAGCTTAATGTCAGATATCACATAACTAAATTATTGGAAAATTAAAAAAACAAATCATAGGGCAAATAACATAGTATTCCAGTTCTGGGTGGGGAATGTTAAAAAATGTATTGAGGACTTGTTTTTTATTACTTGATCTATAATTTCTAAAAAATGACAAAAAACTAGAAACAAACTAAATGTCAAACAATAGTAATTACACGAACATGTTATAGCACATCTGTGATAGGAGCTACTATACAATTAAAAAATATTATTCAAAAAATGCTTAGAGAGGTTGGAGATTTAGCTCAATGGCAGAGAGCTTGCCTAGCATGCATAAGGCTCTGTGTTCCGTCGTTGGCCCTGAAAAAAAATGGAAAAAAATTAGATAATAAATACTATACAAATATATTTTAAGCTGAATGTACAGAATACAAAATATTAGGATTTCAACATTTTGATGCATAGTTGTATAAATATGCATAAATATATATAGTGTGCATAACAATTTTATTTATACATAGGCATTATATGCATATATATGTTTATGTACTACATATATCTGTCATGTATATTCTGTACCTATAAATATATCAAATATAGCTATATATAAATAAAATATTAACAAATGGATGGTGGAATTTATAGTCATATTTGTAATCTTTTATATTTTTTCTCTAGAGATTTTTTTAAAATTTATAAATTAAATCATATTCAGGTTCTTAATTCATTCTATTTTTGGAGAAATTATGTATCATATAATTATATTGATATACAACATATAGTAGACATTAAGATCTGGGGCATTCTCCAAATCTGTCTTATCATGTACAATTTATTTGTGGAAGTTCCCTTCTATTTCTACATTGCTGAAAGCTTTTCCAGTGACCAGGTGCTAAATGTTATCAAATGATTTCTCTGAGATCTATCCATATTTTTTTCATTCACAATGAGATGTGAAAAATTGCACTAATTTATTTCTGTCTTCTCGATTGTTCTGGTCTAATGAGGAATGACTTGTTTTTCTTAGAAAAATGCCCAGTACAAGTGAATTTTTTCTGATTTGTTAGAATTTTGAGACTAATTTAAATCTCTTATTTCCCTTCTGGTCACAAGGGTATTCTAATTATTTACAATGTGCTCAGAGTATGTGCGTTATTAAAATGTGAAACTTCACATTCTATGTCCTCTAGTTAGAGAATCACAATATATTTTAGCAGATTAAAGATTCTTACAATTTCTGTGAAATATATTTTCTCACAAATTGTTTATCAAATTTATTGGACCATAGGTTATCCTTCTCAAAAAAAATTTATTGAGTGTTTATGAAGCCATGAACACAGTTGGTGGAAAATTTGTCTTTTATAAATGAGCATCTTTAAAAATATCTATCAAGTCACCCATTATTAGTTTGTGGTGCCTTAGAGGTTGACCAAACTTATAATTTCTTCTATAATTTACATGAAAACATAAATTTTATAATCTTGAGAAGATTACAAATATATCCCTCTAAGATGAGAAGGCATCATTGATTGTATCTAAATAATGGTTAAATGTCAGAGTAGATACAAGTGTTCGTTTTCTCTCTCATTTTTATAGGAACACATGCTTAATTTTTGACTGTTTCAAAGTCAAAAACAATTCCTTACCACAGGGGTTTGGGGAATAAATCATGACAGAGAGTAGAATTTTAAATTTGCAAATGGTGATTGCATTGATATAAAAGTATCAAAAAAACTTGCTATTAAATGCAATGTACCAAAACCTCATTTACCTGAAGTACAATAATTCTGTATTTTGAATGGTTTTGACCTGCTAACGGAATCTGGTGAAATTAACTTTTACAATAATCTTTTGCAATAAGAGAATACATGAAGCAAATTAAAATCCTGGAAGTGACAGTTCAGTGGACACCATAATTTCTTTCCTCTATTGTGACTACTCAATTTCCTAATTAAAAGTCTCTCTTATCTTTTTGCAGGAGTATTCACAAACTCAACATTGCGCCTGAGTAATCTTCCCCCATGCCAGTCAGTATGCGTGAACTGGGAGATGCTCTGCAGATAGATGCTTTTTAAATTCCTTCTTTAATAACTACCATGACACAATGCTTCTTTTCATTTCTTGAATATACTTGCTCACCCAGAGTTCTTTCTGGGTCTTTGAATTCTCTATCACCTCTCTTCTGAGGTCAGGGAAATTGTGCATGGTATTTCTGAGGCCTCTAGCAATGAGGTATGACTCAGCAAATATCGGATTCATAAAGTTTGTTGCTGTTGTTTCCTTTATACAGTGATTGGAAAAGAGGATGGAGACTAATATTTACTGAGCAATGAATTTGTATAAAGATTTTGTTGGAAAATTCAGATATATTTTTAGCCTTACAACAAAACTCCGAATGTCCCATTTTGGAGATTGAACAGCATCCTAGAAAGGTCACTTGAACCATAAGCAGTTGGTTTGGACATGAATGTGAAAACTGGCCTTGCTCTGAACTCTACACTTTTCTCCACCTTATCACAAGCTTCAGTGTGTACAAATTCCCATCATTTTTAAGTGCACTTTAACCTCTGCATAATTACAGTTCATCAAAGAATACTGGAGATACTGTCTGCTCTCTTTACAGAGAAGAAAGAAGGAGGTTAAAGGTGGAGAAGTCTGAGTCCCCTACCATCAATTCCTGATGAGAAGAAGAGGTGAGATTGGAGTACCAGAATTCTTACTCAAGGACCTACTTCCCACTTGCCCCCACCAAATCTTGCTTTCTGATTCAATTATCCTGAAATCCATTAGGGATACACATACCAGGAGATCTCTATTATTTTTCAAGTCCATAGAGTAACCCTTCAGTGGAATTGAATTGGAATTGAATGTGAATTAACCAACTCTCTGATGTTATTACAGCATAAGAAATAGAACTGCAGCTTGCAATCTATTATTTCTACTTATGTAAGGTTTATGACAATTAAAACCAATATAAATCAGGATACCTGACATAAAAATGAGGTCGGAACAATTACAAAATAAGGAATAATAAGATGGAGAGCGAGATGTGAGAGGAGTTAAGTAGTGTAATGAATAACTAAACAGTGTCTGTAATAGCACTGTGGACAGAAGAAAACTAAGGTAGGCTTTTCCTTTTCTTAACCTCCATAGGTGGGGTATTTGTGCATTTTCCTATTGTGATCCCTTTTAATGTTTTATTCTTTCTGAGCCTGCAAAGTAGTATGATAAATTTTGGCATTTACACGTCTTTTTCTCCAATAGCCTAACAAACACTTCTTGATTCATTAAAACAACAACAGACCAACAACTGAGAACAATACTTTATTGTACATTGTCTTTCTTGTTATGAAGGGAATATAAAGCACTCTGTTTTGAAATGAATAGATGAATGATAATGTGCTCCTCAATGGGACAGTGTTTCAAAATCTATTTTATCTCTGTGACTCGATTTTATTTGTGCCTCTCTCAGCTGGCTGATCAGCACTAGATGCCGGAGCAAAAGCCAGGCTTGTTCAACAATAGTTTGGAACTGAGTTGAGACCCCAGGAGTAGACTGACTACCACATATCACTCAACGAAAGTGAAAGAGACAGAAACTGGCTGACATTATCATTTTATCTCTCTGAAAATATCCAGAAAAAAATTCTTCATTCATTCAAATTTTCATTTTTTAAAAAACACCTAGATTATGTTGAAAAGACTTGTGTTTATTTTCTCCATACTATATGTCTGCAAATTAATGTTTTCTGTAAAACAGGTTACAGTTACATAATATCTGCTTTGACTCTAGACATTTATTGAACTGATTTTTACATATTTCTTAATTAATCTTCATGTCAACCTAATCTAATAAATACTTTTGTTTTTTCAATAGGAAAAATAAGATATGTAGCAGTTAAAGTGACTTACCCAGGGTCCCGTAGCTAATATGTAGATGAGTCTGAAATAAGAAACCAGTTAGCAAAGAACTAGAACCCATGCATTTAGCAACTAAAATATTTCATTTGCACTGCAAGTCTTAAGGTTCTGGCTATCATATTCCATTTCATATTACTACAATAGGATTCCACAGATTGGATAATTTGCAATAAACAGATATGTATTTGCTTCATGGTTCTGGAGGCTGTGAAGTCTAAGAGCCAAGTACAGGCCTGGGCAAGGACCTCATTCTGTATCATTCCATGGTGGAAGGCAGACAGGCAAATCAGGGTGAGAGCCAGTGCACAGTAGGGGACCAAACCTGCTTTGATAACAGTACTAACCTACTCTGGCAATAGTGGCATATGTGGATTAATATGAGGACAGAACTCTCACAGCCTTATGGTTTCTTCTGAGGCTCTATCTTTCAACATTGTTATATCAGAGATTAAATTTCCAACCTCTAAATTTGGGGGTCCCTTGAAACCACAGCATGGCCAATTCATGTTCTCTGGAAGACTCCTTTTCTCTTAGAAAAGTGTTGGTATTACCGGGCAAATGTCTTTTTTTCCCCCTAGATAGAATCAAGTTTGTAGAGTGCAGAACTGTAATCACCTTGTAGGTTTCTTTTCTCCTCAGCACACAGGTGGAGGGGCCCTGGGACCTGGGGAAGAAACAAGACAGCAAATTCAGAACCCATGAGCTCTGAGAGTCTCCTTCCCTGGAGTCAGAGTGGCTGAATCTTACAACTTAAACAAGCCTGAGTGTTTTCCTATTAAGTAGCAGTCAGCCATGTATACATACAGTTCAGTGAATTTCACCTGTATATATCAATAAAGTGCTATGTTAAAAAAAAAACTATAAAAAAATAGAAAGAGACCAGTAGAGTAGAAGGAAGGAAATAGACTGAGGGAGGAGGCAAGGGAAATGGGAAGTACCGGGGGTGGAAGTGGAACAAATATTTTTCCATGCTTGTATGAGTATGTCAAAATGACTCCAATATTATATATAACTGATATGCACTAATGGAAATATAAAACAATTACCTATATGTTTCACATTTTCCTAGTGAGGAGCTCAAATAATTCAAACTACAAATAATAAGTGCAAGAATTATTCTTTGGTATAAAAGAGATTTGACAGATAGTAAATGTGTCATTTTCTTAATACAGATTCAAAGCCTACATATTATATAGATTGTTGAAGGTCTCTCTCTCTCTCTCTCTCTCTCTCTCTCTCTCTCTCTCTCACTGTACGTGGGGGGGCAGGGAATTGAAACAATAGAAAATGTGCTAAAGAGTCTCTTACAGTTGGCTTGATTAGCAGATGACATACATAATATATTAATCAAGCCAATCATAAGAAGCTTTTAACTACACTTTAAATTTTTTATATGCTTTAGAAAAAAGGAATGGAATGGAGATATATATATATATATATATATATATATATATAGAGAGAGAGAGAGAGAGAGAGAGAGAGAGAGATAGATATAGATAGATAGATATAGATATAGATATATACACACACACACACATACACATGCAGGGGATTGAGCCCAGGGTGTTATGCATGCAAGGCAAGCACTCTACCAACTGAGCTATATCCCCAGCTCTGGAATGGATATTTTTTATTTGTTTGTTTTTATTAATTTCTGGACTGTCTTATCACTTATTGGACACAGATATTCAAAAGCATCAGAGAAATTTTAAAAGAAAACATCATTGAAACCCTTCTTAAAATCTCCTGATGTTCTTTAAAAACCCAAACCTGCACATAATTAGAGAGATCTAGAACTTTAGAAAGTATGCATGTATATAATGAGTTAGATATTTTGTAATGCAGCTCTACTTCATCAATCCTATCTTCTGCCAAGCGTCTTTCTAAATCACTAGATGTGAGCTGCATTCTGAGACTTTCTCTCCACTTTTAGTCCCAAAGCAGCAGGAATACTTAACAACCATACTAATTACTTTAGAAAGACATTTCTTAGCCCTGCTCTGTGACTGCTGAAACCACTCTTCTGCACCAAGAGTAAAGAAAAAAAAAAAAAAAACCCTTATTCAATTTTTAGTGGTTTCTAGTTGGTAGACTTCTAAGGAGATATTTGGCATAAATAACTCCATGGGATGGAAATGTTTTAAATTTCCTTTAAGAGGTTGAAGGTTTTCAAATAGCTCATTCAGTGCGTGAAAGTGTGCATATACCATAAAGAGAAGTTCTTTCAAATGTATATCCATGATCTAGATGTCCTACAGCCTTCTTTTATCAATGACTATAAATAAATAAAGCTAATTACTAGCATATATACTTAACTAAATACTTTATTCCCCTCCTGTGTACCATGTAAGCTACTATTAGAAAGTTTGGTACTTTTTCAAGATCATCTCCTCACCACGGAGAGTAAGGAGCGCAGACAGAGATTCATAGTGAGTCCACCCTGTCTAACCCTTTGTCTTGTTCTCCCAGCCCTTCTCCCTGTCACACTTTCTCAAACTCTCTTTCTGGATTGTCTCAGAAGGACAAAGCACTCTAAGATCAACTACCCATGATATTTATTTGGTTTGTTACCAAATAGGTTATTCATTAACTAAAAAAAGAAGATGGTTTTATTTAACAAGAAATAAAGTATATATTTAGTCTCAGAAGGAAGAAAGAACAGAAAATCAGCAAGGTGACTAAGAATTCAGATAATCCAGCCAGACTGCCTTTTCATAAAATATGGGCTTCTTTCCTTTGTTGGTTATGTGAATGAACATGGCTAGCTTCTTCGCTCTCAAAGACACCAATCTTCATATCTGAAAACTGGAATCATATCATTTGATTAGAAATTTGGGAGGCTTAATAAATAATATCCCTCTTTCTCATTCATGTTCTGAGGAAAAAAAAATATCAGAAAGAAAGAGCCATTGGAATTACATTTTCACTTGGATTAATGGAAAAGACTGAGTTGAGAAGGTAAATTAGTATCAGAGCCAAGGACACCTGATATATGTATCTGACACCGAGACACTTAACCTCATGCCAAACTGTACCTGGGAGACAAAGACCTCCAAGATTAGACCTAGGGTATGGAGGATCCTCATTTCCTAACTTCTTTTAGGGAGAGTAAGAGAAGAAGGTAAGAAAAGAGGAAGAGTTGAAGTTAGTGTGTCCTCAAATTTCCTGATCAAATGAATAATTTTGTTTCTCCTGGTAGAACAGAAATTAAGGGCTAGAGGGGGACAGTAATCTTCATGTTGGGGAAACTTCAAAGCTTTGAGAAATTCATTTTTTCCATATCATTCCTCCGGGGTGTCTGAGGTATTCCCCCAGTGTGCTTAGTCATTGAGCTTACTGTATGTGAGGGAAGTGGCCATCCCTTTGCAGGAGGAGAGCAGTGATTTTTTTAGGACAGTCTTATGTCCAGCTACTTTGACTCTCCTAGTATCAGCTATACCTCCACTAGATCACAAAAAGACCCAATGGATAGCTAATATTCAGGAGTTTCTAAAATGATCAGAAGTGAATGTTAGATAGATGGATTTTAAGGTGCCGTTTTACCCAAGATTGAAAATTCTCACCCTATCTTTTTCTCACCCAGAACTATGTCCACTAACACAGTCCAATGTAGTCTATCAGGACACTGAAAGAGATTGAAGTATAACCTGTGATTCAATAAGAAGAGTTTCCCAACTAGAAATTCCAAAAGGGAGTCATTTCAAATAGTAGGTCCCCTTGTTATTTAAATTTTGTAGACAATATGTTGGTGTTCATAAAAAGTAAGTGCCCATCAAATTCTGTCTCCTTTGCAAATTAATTTTTGTAAATCAAAGACCACACACACATCCATGTGCACACACACAGATATAGAGATATATAGATATATATATATTCTAAAACAGATGGAACCCTACTTCTTCTGCTGCTCAAACTTAGCTAACGGACCAATAATAACACCAATATAGAGTCCATTTTCCTTCAGCAGCTGCAGCCTGAGCTGTTTTTATCAAGTATCCATAAAGGTTCTTCAGGGATTTAGAAGTTAAATTAGTTCTTCACCAAGACTGATGCCCATGACATTTTGAAAAAAAAAAATCCAATAGAAATAAGCTCACATAATTATCACCAGCAAATTTAGAAAACAAGACCAAGATAGTCCTCAGCCTCTGGAGATTCGCCCTGGAAATATTTTTGCTTCCAGAACTGAAATCTTGTCATTGTCAAAAGCTGAAGAAGATACCCAGTGTTCTCTGAGCTGAGGAAGGCTGTCTTGGTTTTATCTTTAGCAGAATAGCTCTCAGTTCATAGCCACTGCTCAGAGTCTCCAACATGCTACCTTGCTCCATTGGAAGCAAGCTCCCTGCAAACAGTTCCTTTGGCACCCAGCACCTGCTGTCACTACTCTCTTAGACATCACTGGGTCTTGCCAGGTTTAAGATTTTGTAGTGGTGCAGTCCCTGCCCCCATATCTTAGTCTGTCTGTTTCTGGTATATATCTACATATCCCAACCCTGTTGATTTCCCTTTATCCCTTGATCTCATGTTTCCACAATGCATCCCTCTGCATCCACTCTAAGTGAAGGCATTAACATTTTCAATTCTGTGTCAAAGTCACCCTTCCTGCTGTGTCCTGATTTTGAATTACTTATATGCAAGACACAGGCTTTCTAGGGAAGATTTCTTCCCTGGTTCAGAACCCGCATAAGATAATGTGTTGGGAGGTGATTCTGGAGCTAGTGTTGGCAATCACCAGGTTGATTCTTTCTCAGTTTTTTTTTTGTTTGTTTGTTTTTTCAGGCTGTTCTAGTATTGTCTAGACCTAGCATCTATACTTTATAGTCTGGATCTTGCTACAGGAACTTGACATGGAGGCTTTCCACCCTGATTCTGCTGAGGCCCACATACAACTGGCAACTACACTGGGAGACAGCCTGTGTGTCCTGCATCTTCTGAGGCCCCTGTGAACCTGCTACCGCTTGACTAAAGCCATGTATATAGCCTGCATGGCCAGACTGAGGCCATATGTCCTGGACACCTTCAGAAGCTGTCCATTGCTCAGGGTCATGACCTTGGATGGGGCCTCTGAGTTCCTGATATTGTGCATACCATGTGGTTGAAGCCACCATAAGAAGCACCATACACTGAAACTTGATGGCTGTCCTCAGCAGCTAAAGTCTCGATGGTAAAAAATCTTCTTGGGCTAATGTAAACCTTTATAACCACCAACTTAAGAATGTTCTTCCCACATACCAAACCCATGGCCCCAAACGATAGTTCTCAGCCACAGCAAAAACCTCTTCATGGGTATATTCAGCACTCTAATTCTTTCTTTATTCTTTATTTCTCTTTATCTCTACTTAAATCTTCCAGGGTACCTGGGAATTGACGTCCTAGTTCTTCATACATTTCCTGTTCTAGAAAGATGGAGAGATAGGGCCTATCAGGAAGTCCCAGATCACAATGTGAAGATTTTGAATGGGTTTCTCAAACTTGTTTCATTGCCATTGATTGTCCTTGTCTACTCTGAAAATATAAAAGGATCAAGAGAGTAAGGAGAGGAAATATTTGGATAATAATACATGGGTCTCATCCCATTCTGTCCTAGGCATGAGAGGTCCCCCCATCCACCTCTCCTCAAACCTTCCGAAGAGCTTCCAAAGTGCTATTAGGAGGGCATATAATTGGATTCCCTCAAGTGAGGGGCACAGTAGGTGGGGGATCCTTGTACCTGGGGCACAGGACATGTGAAAAGTCTTCTGAAGAGTCCACATGCTAGAAGAGGTACGAGCTGTTTCTCCTTGGGAATTTCCCTGTTCTTCCAAGTTATTTCAAAAAATAAAGAAGTAGGATGCTTCCCATGAACTAACTGTGTATCCATGGGAGAGATGCTGAGTTTTCCTAGAGCAATAGAGCATTCCAAAGGGGGTGTGCAATGCAGAGGACAGGATGGATGGGAAGAAATTCAAGTGAACCCTTTAGGGCTCAGGAAGGAGCACACACATTTGAAAACCTGAGTTGTGAGAAGGTGCAAGTGTTCTATGTATGCATTCTTTCTCATGAGAAACATCAGAAGAAGGCAGAAACATTCTTTCTATACAACAGTGCTTATTTAATAGGTCTGCCATGAAGATTGGATTGCTAATGCGTGCAGATTGTTCTTACTGGTCTGCAGGGAGTACCAACATCATTCATGCTAAAATACAGATTGTAGGTGAGTGTCTTCTTGCCAGTCTCTTTTAGTACTGATTGCACACTCCCTACCCATCTTTTGGCTAATCAGCTCTTATGTGTCATCATCTCTGCTACAATGCAACTAAAAAGTCACCACTCAGTGTAATATCCAATAATTAAAATCACAGGTCTTTGGATAAATTGGCTTTGGGGCACAACACATATAAAACTTATCAATGACACAAAGGAATCTAATGGTAGCACAGTTTTACACATGTTCATGGGTTAAGAAATGTTTAAATATTATAATAAATATGGCGCCTGGTGTTTGCTTGTGGAGACGGGAGGCTGTGGGTTACCGTTAAGTGGTGAAAGCTGTGTTCCCTGAAGTCAGACAGAAAGCTGTCACACCAGCTATAGGAGAGAGTGCCTCACAGTCCTAGGAGCCAGGTGCACTCTTGCCCCTGTGTATTGTTTGGTGGCTCCATTTAGTTTTCTGTTTACCTAGTGTTTCTCATGGATTAAAATGTACACAAGCAAATGAAAAATTGTGCTATCCTCAAATTGGTCTTCAATGTACCAATCACATTGGAACCAATTCACATTTCAAAACAAGCAGAGCTGACTGTACATATTTACAAACCAGAAGCCACACAGTTTCTGGCCTGCTTTAAAACAGTATAATTTATAAGAATGTGATCTGCCAAGTGCCACGGCTACAACCTTTGGATGTAGGCCATGGGAGCTGGCTGTAAGAAAGAAGGCAGGGAAGAGTTCTGAGGCCCCTGTGAGGAAACCTTTCACATCCTCACAGAGTTTCTCAACTCTGGCTAAGTTACGTGTGTGGACTCAGACAATCCCTAAGGGAGTACTGTGAGTTTTAAAAGGAGGAAGAGGAAAAGAACAAGGAGAAAACAAATAACCCTGATCAATTCTTAGAAATAAAAAGGTGATATGACTCTCCCTACATGAACATGCAATAGATTTCTATTATTGTTTTTTAAAAAAAAATTAGTCATAGGATTATGGGAAAAAGTCAGTATTTACAAATCTACCAATCAAAGCTATCAAGTCTGGATTTCTCTTATTTTGAACTCAATTCAAAATAAATATCTACTTCTTTTTTTTGAAAGAAATAAATAACAGAAATCCAATCTCATGAGAAATATAAAAGTTTACTTTTTAATGATTTAAGTATTGAAAATGAAATACATGAATTATTTGTAAAAGTATATTGGCAGTCCCTGGAGGCAGATGCCAAAATAAATCTCATGGGTGTAATAAAAAGTGCTGTAAAAAGAGTGGAAATATGATAGCAATAAAGACAATAATAATAAATTCATAAGCTGTCACCTTTGTAAAATTTTAATTTTAATGTGTTTCTGCAATTGTTCAAATTTCTCTTTTTATAGTGTTTCTGGGTAGCATCTATCCTTTTAGAGTGAAGGTTCTTAGAGTCAGGACAAGCTTATTAGTTACATTCATATATTTACAAAACATCCGGTTGACTTCATCTGCAGTCAGACCTTGCAGTGAAATTCCTTTGGGATCCTGAGTTACTGAGTAACATGTAGCCAATTGACAGGCTGTTCAGCACTTTTTGTTGGGCATCATGTAGACTATGGTTTTTAGAACCAACTCTAGATAACTTCCTTCCAGCACTTAGCAAGTGTCATGCACCAGTAGACATACTAGAAACTTCTGGTGAGAAATACCATGCCCTTAGGAGAAAGAGTCGCTCAAGGGTCCTCAAAAGTTCCTAAGTTTTCCATTATATTAGTCTGGTTTTTAGTGTCCTTTCTTTCCCTAACCTCTAAGCTCAAACAAGGAATACACTCATGCTAATCTGTCTTCTCAAAATCTAACTCAGCACTGAGTATAAATTTCTCTCTCCGTTCAGTTTAAATAGAAGAAGTGAATTACAAGAAGGTGAGAGCTGAATTGTCCCAATTTGGTATTTTATATACTGGAATAGATAGCAGCTGCAACTTCTGTTTTGCTTCTTAAGTTTAGAAAGGGAAACATTCTGGATTTCATTTCTTTCTCATTTTTAATGAGTGTCCATTTAGGTCACTGTGAATGGGTGGGGGAGGCCATGAACTTCAGTCCAGCCCTGCTCCTCCGGTTGCTTGGACTCTTGCAACCCCCGAAGTTGAATTGATTATAGACTTTGAAAACAAAAATGAAGCAAACTAGTATGCAAGTAGCCTCCACAGTTCCCTGGCCCCTACTCCCCATCCTGCCAGAGTTGGACTTCATCTTCTCATTGCCATGTCAAATCCAAACTGGACCAGCATCACGAGTTTCCTAGGAAACCCTGAAAAACCAGCTTTACAGAACACGCTTTGCCCACTGTTGGAAAGCAGCCACTTCTGGGGACAGGCGCGGCAGCTGCTCAGCAGCCTCATAGCAACACTTCTCCACAGTGTGGGAGGAAACAAAGAAGAGCAATAGACTTAAATTAAACTGCCCTGGGGAGGGGAAGGGACCAGGGCAGAGAATAGTCCAAGCCTGCCTCCGAAGGGAAAGCAGTGAATTTTTAATGAAATCAGGAGAACTAGTCTCTGGTTTCATCCCCTAGTAGAAAGGCAATGATACATATTTAAATGCTATCGTTTAAAGGGTCTGTCTGTTTTAAAGGCACCACTGGAGAAGTGTTTTATTTTGTTTTTGTTTTTGATTCTGTTTTTTAATTTGGTGACTTTTATTCTGAAACGAAGCCATGAGAAGAACACCAAGAGCAAAGAATAAAAGGGAGCCACGGGGAGGGCTGGGGGGGGGGGGGGTGTTCTGTCTTTGCATAATTCCTACTATTTTCCCCAAAGTTCCTAACATTTCACCCAACCGCCCTTTATTTGTCGTGAATTGCCCAAACCCAGATGACAATCATTGCTGCCCAAACCCAGATGACAATCAAAGCAAGAGCAGGGCTCCAAAGGGACTCTGTTGGCTCCTTAGCACAGAAACAAGATGAGTATTAATAGCAGCCGTTCCTTGAGCCACAATTCACAAAATAACAGAACTTAAAGAAGGCAAAGTCAAATGCTCAAACAGGAGGAAAATTCTGGAACAGCTAGAAATCAAGGCTGCTGCGTCATCCTGTGCAGCTCCCTCCTCTTTCTGGCGCGTAGCCAAGGGGACGACTGGAAACTTGAAAGGCAGCTGCTCCTCCAGCCCCACAGCAGCCAGCCACCACTTCCCCCAGGGGCGCCTTCTTTTCGGCGCAATGGCGCCACCTGTCGGCTGCTTTCTTTGGGTGGGCCATAGTCACCCAGAAAGGAAGCCAGATTTTCTTTTTTCCTATTAGTTCATTATAGTCGTACATAATATTGGGATTCATTTGGACATGATCATCATCCAAGCATAGAATACAATTTGCTCTAATTCAGTTCCCAGTACTTTGCCTTTCCTTCCTCTCTCCTCCCTCCCCCTGTTCTCTTTCCTCTACTGCTACTTCTCCTGCTTATTTTTTTTTAATTATTGCATTAAGAATACACATAAAGGTGAAATTCACTGTGCTATATTCATATGTACACATAGGAAAGCTCAACTGGATTCATTCCACCTTCTTCCCCTTTTCCTCGCCTCTTTCCTCCCCCTCAATCTTCTTCCTCAACTCTTCTATTTTCATGAGATTTCCCTTTTTTTTTTCTTCCTTATATTGGTATAGCTTATGCATATGAAAGAAAAAAAAATTCTAAAATACAAGAAATAAATTTGATAATCAATACTGGGATGACATCTCGTTAAAAAGCTTCCACACAGCCTAGGAAACAGGATCGTTAAAAAGAGAGCTACAGACTGGGAGAAGATCTTTGCCACCTGCTCCTCAGACAGGGGATCGATGTCCAGCATATATAAGAACTCAAAAAAACGGAACACCTAAAACCAGAGAGCCCAATTAATAAATGGATATATGAACTAGAGAGACACTTCTCAAACGAAGAAATACAAATGGCCAAGGACTACATGAAAATAAAAAATGTTCAACATCTCTAGCAATCAGGGAAATGCAAATCAAAACTACACTAGGATTTCTTCTCACTCCAGTCAAAGTGGTGGTGATTACCAAGAATACATGTTGGCAGGAACACAAGAATAAATGTTGGCAAGGTTGTGGGAAAGGTACACTTACACATTGTGGGTGGGACTGCAAACTAGTACCATCACTCTGGAAAGCAGTAGGGCGATTACTTGAAAAATTAGGAATGGGACCACCATAGCACCCATCTGTCCCCTTCCTTCATTTATATAAAAAAGAACTAAAATCAGTATCCTACTGTGATACAAGCATGGCATGGTTTACAGCAGCACAATTCACAATAGATGAATTGTGAAACCAGCCCAGGTCCCCATCAACAGGCAAACGGATTAAAAAAAAAAAAAGTGATATATGAGCACAGTGGAGTTTTACTCAAGGGTAAAGAAGGATAAAATTATGGCATTTGCTGGTAAATGAATGGAATTGGAGAGCATCCTGTGAAGCAGAAGCCTGTTTTTCTGGAATAAATCTTGTCCTTTGCTACATCCTTTAAACCACATGATCTTATTTACCATTATTTTAAAGAGGTAAGGTTTATTAATGCATTGTGAAAGCTGGCTACTCAAAATCTCAACAATATTAAGTAAGCCATCCATTGTCCAGTAATCTGTGTCAATTAACCATGATCAATAATGCATAAGCAAGTGGAACTTTATTTTCATTTTCTACCGCCCCTTAAAAACCCATCCACGGACATAACCTTTCCCTTACTCTGGATGAAATGTTGGACAGGTCCTTGGGTATCTGCCCACAAATTGGACAGTTCTCCAGTCACTTTAAGGTAGCAAACATTGTTCCAACTCTGAAGCTGGAATCTCCAGGCTTCTGTAGGATTCACACGTCTGGATATAGTTGATGTTAGTGCGCCTTCCCTCGCCCAGCTAGGTTACTGAAGTTATCCCTCTGGTGACATGAAGCCTCCTCAGTCCTGCTTGCCTCTTCCTTCTGTGATCAGCTGGGAAAAGAGTGCTTTATGAGGTGGTGGGGGTGGAGTATGAAAGGGTGTCTCGTAGGACATGAGAATGAGAAATGTCCAGTGTGGACAATTTCTTTGCTGGCTTAGAGTTCTCTGTTTCTCCAGGATGTAGCTCTAGCACTGCTCAGCAAACAGAAGCTCTATCAGCCACTGGGACCTGGGACCACAAAGCAGGAGAGAAGAACAAGGATAGTGAGAGAAAGCAAGAAAGAAGCAAAATAAGGATGCCCCACCGAGTTGCTTAATGCCAGCATGACTGGGCGTTCCGTCCAGTGGGACCCGCTGAGGAGTGTGTGGCACCTGCTTTTGAATCAATCATTCAGTGAGGAAGCAGAGTCTGTTACTTGCTGCTTCTTTCTATCTTTGTTCTAAGGATCATCTCATGTGACATTAAGTCTCCTAGAGTTCCAGGGTGGACATGATGGACACCATGTTAGTTTCTGCTGCAGTGTCACAGCGAAACCCCAAGGTGGGCAACGGGAATACCACCTGGTCTTGAGGCCAGTGGTACCAAGATGCACCTGCTCATTTGCAACTCATCATTGAAGCTGTGGCCAAAGTCAGAGAATGACTTAGAGGACGTGATGAGAGAAGCCTAGCACGGGTGTTCTCTTGGGGCTCATGAAGGAACTTCAGGCTGGACTCTCCTGCTCAAGTTCCAGGTGTGTGCAAGCCCTTCTCTCTATCCACTGAGGCCCTTCCAACACCCTTGACCTTGGAAAGCTCACTTCATAGCACCTCTCTTCTCTCAAAGGTTGGAGTACCATGACCCCCTTCCTGAGAGTCATTTGGGGAAGGATTTAAGTAGCTCCAGGCCAGCTTTGTCTCCTACCAAAGTCCAAATCTGGTTCTAGAAAAATGGTTACATATTCCTTGACCTTTTGTGGAAGGGAAATAAAGTTACTGTTGAAATGAAGAAGCAGTTCCCTCCTGCCCCGCCAGCCAAAACAGCTGCCCCAGTTTTCCTTCTTTCCCTGAAGATTTCTGTGAGAAGTCAGACCCTCACTCACCACATTGTCAAATAAGAGAACCCAGCACTGTGTTCTTCCCATTCAGGATTCCTGTTTGCTGGTTGGCTATAAGCTGATAGCCATTCCGGAAGGAACCCAAAGCAAAAGGAGATATAGGACTTTTCCAACTGGAAGGAGGTTTTTAATGCTCCCCAGGACATTGAAAGCCTTAACCCCATGCAGTGTCCCTATATGCTGGTGGAACTAGCTGTCCTCTTAGCTGAAAACTAGTTTCACCATTCTCTTAGGAAATGATCTACTTCTGGCCGGGTTCAGAAAGCAGTTGGATACAACCAGAAAATGGCTTTCGATTTATATAGAAAGGTTTTAAAACCATTTCATAAGAAAAACATCCCCAACGTTTAGTAATACAGAGTATACAATAAAGGTGAAAGTCTTGTTTTTGCCCATACTATGGTTTCTGGCAACAGTACATATAAGCTTGCATAATAAATCATAAGTGATTATCAGAAAAATAAAGAAATTAAAATAATTCCAATATTCTTTGTTTTTTTCCCCCCTTGGTTAGAACTTTTGGGGGTTACGTACAATATCATACACATCCCTGTTAAGATCTTAACATAGTAATTGTTGCCTGAAATAGGAAGAAATAAACTCCAAGAAACCGACAAATGCGAAGTTTAAAAATGAACAAACCTCAGTGAAGATAGCAAGCAGAAAAGAAAAGAAAATCAGCATCGGTATTCTAGCATGACAGTGGGGTTGTAGGCACAGTTGCTCTGTGAATTTTATTAAGTGTTCGCCTTCGGAACACATTTTCTTTCTTTTTTTTTATTGGTTGTTCAAAACATTACAAAGCTCATGACATATCATCTTTCATACATTTGACTCAAGTGGGTTATGAACTCCCATTTTTACCCCAAATACAAATTGCAGAATCACATCGGTTACACATTCACATTTTTACATAATGCCATATTAGTGACTGTTGTATTCTGCTACCTTTCCTATCCCCTACTATCCCCCCTCCCTTCCCCTCCCAACCTCATCTGCTGATGTTCAATTCTCTCCCTTGTTTCCCCCCCTTTCCCCTCACAACCTCTTATATGTAATTTTGTGTAACATTGAGGGTCTCCTTCCATTTCCATATGATTTCCCTTTTCTCTCCCTTTCCCTTCCCCCACTCGTCTCTGTTTAATGTTAATCTTTTCCTCATGCTCTTCCTCCCTGTTCTGTTCTTAGTTGCTCTCCTTATATCAAAGAAGACATTTGGCATTTGTTTTTTAAGGATTGGCTAGCTTCGCTTAGCATAATCTGCTCTAATGCCATCCATTTCCCTGCAAATTCCATGATTTTGTCATTTTTTAGTGCTGCGTAATAGTCCATTGTGTATAAATGCCACATTTTTTTAATCCATTCATCTATTGAAGGGCATCTAGGTTGGTTCCACAGTCTAGCTATTGTGAATTGTGCTGCTATGATCATTGATGTGGCAGTATCCCTATAGTACGCTCTTTTAAGATCCTCAGGGAATAGTCCGAGAAGGGCGATAGCTGGGTCAAATGGTGGTTCCATTCCCAGCTTTCCCAGGAATCTCCATACTGCTTTCCAAATTGGCCTCACCAATTTGCAGTCCCACCAGCAATGTACAAGTGTACCCTTTTCCCCACATGCTTATTGTTGTTTGACTTCATAATGGCTGCCAATCTTACTGGAGTGAGATGGTATCTTAGGGTGGTTTTGATTTGCATTTCTCTGATTGCTAGAGACGGTGAGCATTTTTTCATGTACTCGTTGATTGATTGTATGTCCTCCTCTGAGAAGTGTCTGTTCAGGTCCTTGGCCCATTTGTTGATTGGGTTATTTGTTATCTTATTGTTTAATTTTTTGAGTTCTTTGTATATTCTGGATATTAGGGCTCTATCTGAAGTGTGAGGGGTAAAAATTTGTTCCCAGGATGTAAGCTCCCTATTTACCTCTCTTATTGTTTCTCTTGCTGAGAAAAAACTTTTTAGTTTAAGTAAGTCCCATTTGCTTATTCTTGTTATTAACTCTTGGGCTATGGGCGTCCTATTAAGGAATTTGGAGCCCGACCCCACAATATGTAAATCAGAGCCAACTTTTTCTTCTATCAGGCGCAGAGTCTCTGATTTGATATCAAGCTCTTTGATCCATTTTGAGTTAACTTTTGTGCATGGTGAGAGAAAGGGGTTCAGCTTCATTTTGTTGCATATGGATTTCCAGTTTTCCCAGCACCATTTGTTGAAGATGCTATCCTTCCTCCATTGCATGCTTTTAGCCCCTTTATCAAATATAAGAAAGTTGTAATTTTGTGGATTGGTCTCTGTGTCCTCTATTCTGTACCATTGGTCCACCTTCCTGTTTTGGTACCAGTACCATGCTGTTTTTGTTACTATTGCTCTGTAGTACAGTTTGAAATCTGGTATCGCTATACCTCCAGATTCACACTTCCTGCTTAGAATTGCTTTTGCTATTCTGGGTCTTTTGTTTTTCCATATGAATTTCATGATTGCTTTATCTATTTCTACAAGAAATGCCATTGGGATTTTGATTGGCATTGCATTAAACCTGTAAAGAACTTTGGGTAATATCGCCATTTTGATGATGTTAGTTCTGCCTATCCATGAACAGGATACATTTTTCCATCTTCTAAGATCTTCTTCTATCTCTCTCTTTAGGGTTCTGTAGTTTTCATTGTATAAATCTTTCACCTCTTTTGTCAGGTTGATTCCCAAGTATCTTATTTTCTTTGAGGATATTGTGAATGGAGTGGTTTTCCTCATTTCCATTTCAGAAGTTTTGTTGCTGATATACAGGAATGCCTTTGATTTATGCATGTTGATTTTATATCCTGCCACTTTGCTGAATTCATTTATTAACTCTAGCAGTTTCTTTGTAGACCCTTTTGGGTCTGTTAGATGTATTAGCATATCATCCGCAAATAGTCATAATTTAAGTTCTTCTTTTCCTATTTTTATGCCTTTAATTTCTTTTGTCTGTCTAACTGCTCTGGCTAGTATTTCAAGAACTAAATTGAATAGAAGTGGTGAGAGAGGGCATCCCTATCTTGTTCCGGATTTTAGAGGGAATGCCTTCAGTTTTTCTCCATTTAGGATGATGCTAGCCTAAGGCTTAGCATATATAGCTTTTACAATGTTAAGGTAAGTTCCTGTTATCCCTAGTTTTTCTAGTGTTTTGAACATAAAGGGATGCTGTACTTTGTCGAATGCTTTTTCTGCGTCTATCGAGATGATCATATGGTTCTTTAAGTCTATTGATGTGGTGAATGACATTTATTGATTTCCGTATATTGAACCAGCCTTGCATCCCAGGGATGAATCCTACTTGATCATGGTGCACAATTTTTTTGATATGCTTTTGTATTTGATTCGCCAGGATTTTATTGAGAATTTTTGCATCTAAGTTCATTAGAGATATTGGTCTGTAGTTTTCTTTCTTTGAAGTGTCTTTGTCTGGTTTCAGGATCAGGGTGATGTTGGCCTCATAGAATGAATTTGGAAGAGCTCCTTCTTTTTCTATTTCTTGAAATAGCTTGAAAAGTATTGGTATTAATTCTTCTTTGAAGGTTTTATAAAACTCCGCTGTATACCCATCCGGTCCAGGGCTTTTCTTGGTTGGTAGTCTTTTGATGGCTTCTTCTATTTCTTCCTTTGTTATTGGTCTGTTTAAATTGTGTGTGTCTTCCTGACTCAATCTGGGCAGATCGTATGACTTAAGAAATTTATCTATATCTTCACTATCTTCTATTTTATTGGAATATAGGGTTTCAAAATACTTTCTAATTATCTTCTGTATTTCTGTAGTGTCTGTTGTGATATTGCCTTTTTCATCCTGTATGTTAGTAATTTGAGTTCTCTCTCTTCTTCTCTTCTTTAGCATGGCTAAGGGTCTGTTGATCTTATTTATTTTTTCAAAGAACCAACTTTTAGTTTTATCAATTTTTTCAATGTTTTTTTTTTGTTTCAATTTCGTTGATTTCCGCTCTGATTTTAATTATTTCTTGTCTTCTACTACATTTGCTGTTGTTTTGCTCTTCCTTTTCTAGGGTTTTGAGGTGTAGTGTGAGTTCATTTATTTGTTGGTTTTTTCTTTTTTTGAGGAACAAACTCCAGGAAATGAATTTTCCTCTTAAAACTGCTTTCATTGTGTCCCATAGATTCCGGTATGTTGTGTCTGTATTGTCATTTATCTCTAAGAATTTTTTTATTTCCTCCTTTATGTCTTCTGTAACCCATTGATCATTCAGTAACATATTGTTCATTTTCCAGGTGATGCAGGATTTTTCCTTCCTTCTTTTATCATTGATTTCCAGTTTCATTCCATTATGATCAGATATGGTGCATGGTATTATCTCTACACCTTTATATTTACTAAGAGTTGCCCTGTGACATAATATATGGTCTATCTTTGAGTAGGATCCATGTGCTGCTGAGAAGAACGTGTATCCACTTGATGATGGTTGATATATTCTATATATGTGGGTTAAGTCTAGGTTATTGATTGTGTTATTGAGTTCTATAGTTTCTTTATTCAGCTTTTGTCTAGAGGATCTGTCTAATGGTGAGAGCGGTGTGTTGAAGTCACCCATAATTATTGTGTTGTGGTCTATTTGACTCTTTAACTTGAGGAGAGTTTGTTTTATGAACGTTGCAGCACCATTGTTTGGTGCATACAAATTGATAATTGTTATGTCTTGTTGGTGGATGGTTCCTTTTAACAGTATATAGTGTCCTTCTTTATCCCTTTTGATTAACTTAGGTTTGAAGTTGATTCTATTCGATATGAGTATGGCCACTCCTGCTTGCTTCCGAGGGCCTTGTGAGTGGTATGATTTTTCCCAACCTTTCACCTTCAGCCTGTGTATGTCTTTTCCTATCATATGAGTCTCCTGAAGGCAGCATATTGTTGGATTTGTTTTTTTTTTTTTTAATCCTGGTTACTAGTCTATGTCTCTTGATTGGTGAATTTAGGCCATTAACATTTAAGGTTACAATTGAAATATGGTTTGTACTTCCAGTCATGTTTATTTATTTATTTATTTTAGTTTGGCTAGTTTTTCCTCTTTGGTTATTTTTCTCCCCCTTTACTGAGATACCTCCCACTGTTAGTTTTGGGCGCTATTTTTCAATTCCTCTTCTTGTAGTATTTTGCTCAAAATGCTTTGCAGTGCTGGTTTTCTGGCTGCAAATTCTTTTAGCTTTTGTTTATCGTGAAATATTTTAATTTCATTGTCAAATCTGAAGCTTAATTTTGCTGGATACAGTATTCTTGGTTGGAATCCATTATTTTTCAGCATTTGAAATATGTTGTTCCAGGATCTTCTCGCTTTCAAAGTCTGTGATGAAAAATCAGTTGTTAACCTAATTGGTTTACCCCTGAATGTAATCTGCCTCCTTTCTCTCATAGCTTCTAGTATTCTCTCCTTGTTCTGTATGTTGGCTATCTTCATAATTATATGTCTTGGAGTTGGTCTATTATGGTTTTGAATGTTTGGGGTCCTGTAGGCTTCCAGGATTTGGCAATCCATTCCATCTTTCATCTCTGGGAAGTTTTCTAGGATTATTTCATTTAATAGGTTGTCCATTCCTTTGGTTTGAACCTCTATACCTTCTTCTATCCCAATGACTCTCAAGTTTTTTTTTTTTTTTTTTTTTTTTTTTTTTTTTATGACATCCCATATCTCTTGGATAGATTGCTCATGAGATTTAAGCATCCTTTCTGTGTTGACTATATTCTTTTCAAGTTGATAAACTTTGTCTTCATTATCTGATGTTCTGACTTCTACTTGGTCTAGTCTATTTGTAATATTCTCGTTTGAGTTTTTAATTTGGTTTATGGTTTTATGCATTTCTAGGATTACTGTTTGATTTTTTTTTTAATCTCTATCTCTTGTTAAAGCTCGTTCTTTGCCATTTGAATTTGTTTGTTTAATTCGTTTTCAAAATATACTTTCATTGTCTGGACTTGTTGTCTCATGTCTTCTCTAATATTCCGTTCCATCTGAGTTAGGTATGCCTTGAGTTCTTTCCCTGTCCATGTTTCTGATGCCTCTAGGTCCTCCTGTAGATTTAAGTTGTCCTGCATTGTTTGTAATCCTTTTTTCCCTTGTTTTTTCATGTTGTTCACATTACTTTCCAGCTCTGTTGACTGCTGTGTTTCTGCTCTCTCCTATAAATTTGTTTTGGTTTTGTATATCTCTGTTGTCTCTCCTTTGTGGTGGTAGACTATGCCTAGAAATGTTGGGCTTTACTGTATTTTAAAGCTGATTCATTCAATTCATAAAAGGCTTCTGGATTCTGTATGCATATAGTGACTTGTTGTTTGTTCTTAGGACTTTATGTTTAGGTTAGGTGCTATGATGGTATGAGGGTTAGTATGTCTTGGCTACTTTACAAGATTGCTCTACTGAAGGGGGATACTAACAGGCAATTGGATCAGGGTGTTGGTAGTAGCTAGGTATTTAGGAGTCCTATAGACAGCCTCGAGACATTCACCTATTTGCATTTAGACAATTACACATAATGGAAGACATAATGCTTGGGATGAAAGCTGGGGGGTAGGGGAAGGAAGGTGCTCTTAAAAAGAAAGAAGGAGAGAGAGATAGATTAGAGGAGAATGGAAAGAACAATAAAACTTGAAACAGGAAAGAAAGAAAGAAGGAAAAGGGGAGAAAAGAACAAAGAGAAAAAAGAAAATTGAAGTCTTAGAGATCCATTTTCTTCTCTTCCAGTAGGTGGAGCTGTGCCCTCCGCGCCGAGCTTCTGCCCTCTACGTGCTGATAGCAATTCCTGTAAGGCGGCTCCTGAGAGTCTCTCAGTCCTGTTAGTCCAGAGCCATTTCACTTCTCCTGCCCCTCCCCCCCTTCCTCTTGCCAGCCAGCCAGCCAGGTCCTGTTCACCGGAGGCGGTTCCCCAAAGAACCAGTTACACTTGCAGCCCCACTGCGTGTCCTAATTCCCGAACGACTGAGCGCTCTCTCCGTCATTCATCTAAGCCCCAGTGCTGTAGTGCGGTGATCTGGGGACCAACAGTTTTAATTTTTCTGGACCCCTTTGGTGGGCCTGCCCCCGGAAACTGGCGGCTAAGACCTTGGGTGTCGCCGCTGGTGGTAAGGGGACTTGGGGATCGGGAATCCCCTCTGCTTCCCTACAGACACGCCCCCAGGGAGATTCCTGAGGTTTCCTAGCTGCTTGTATCTGGAGGGGGCTGGAGTCCCACATCTGCTAAAGTGGATTCCGCTGGGAAGGAATTCCGTCGGCCGAACTCCGGTGACGTCACCTCTCTGCTATGGCGGGCCCCAGGCTCCTTGCTGGAGTGTCTGAAGGGAGGGGTGGGACTGGTCTGTCTCTGGTTGGTTTCAGCTTCCGCTTCGCTACTTCATGAAGGCCTGGCTAGAGACCTCTTCCTAGAGTCCCTGTGCCGCACCTGCTGGGCCGCGCCTCGGGGTCTAGCCTGTGGTCGCCGGTAGGCAGGCGGTCTCTAGCCGCCCAGTCGCGGGGGCCGCGGGCGGGCTGGAACACATTTTCTTGAGGCGAGCAGTTTTAAGCATAAACAAGGATAATATTAAAGGAGAGAATTTTTCACGTGAAGATGCTCAGGTATCGTTAGAACACGCAGTTCTGAACAGTAGTGGAACGGCTAATCAGCAAAGCTATTGTGTGTGTAATGGAGTTGATTAGAGAACTGGCTTGGACCCTGAGATCTGGTCCTTCCAATCATTCTTGGGGCTACTAATAGGAAAACTGAAAGTCATTAGTGGACAGTTTTTTTGCCCCAAATCTTACAGGGTCAATCGCAATTTCAGTTTTTCACCAGAAACCTATCAAAGTTGTTTACTATTTTCATCTGGATGAGGAACCCCTGGGATGATCCTTTGGCCCATGATGGTGTTCACCTTTGTATCTACAATGGCTCTGAAGGAGAGAGGTTGTTTTCCCAGAAATAATGTTTTCATGACTCCGAGTCCCTATGTTTATTAATCCCAGGTGAGGGATAGTGAAGAAGACATCTTCAGAGGGTGTTCAGGATCTTGTTTTGCCTTGTTTTATTTATTCAAGCCAATGCTAATGATGTGGAAGGAAACATCACATCGGTTCATTATTTTATTTTCCCTCCATAGTATGGCATTATTTAAACACTCACTGCGGCAAAGTCCCCTGTTGGAAGAGGGCCATTAGCTGGCTTGAAGCTGGAGGCTCGAAGCTGGAGGCACGAAGCAGGATCATTGACATGAATATCCAATGCAGCAAGGCTTCACTTCTGAAAATAATCCATGTCCCCTTCCTACTTGGACTTTTCTTTAGGACACATTTAAGTTTCAAAAGTTGGGCCACATTTCCTTGGATGCTGGTTCAACAAGAGTTGGTGAACTCTTGTCAAACTACAGTGTCATCTAGAAGTTTCTTCTGGACACTTGGTAGACTTCTAGTACCTGCATGGACCAATGCTGCCTCTCTGTGCCTCCTGCAGTTTTCTCCTAGTGTCATACTACTAGTGTCACCTCTTCTTGAAGAAGGGATGGTGATGGGCATCTCCACTTCCACAGCATGCCTGAAATCATTCCGCTTTGGGTACCTTGGGTTCCATTATTATATATCAGGCTACTCCTGGGAGTGGAAGAGAGATTCCTATTGCTTTTACATTTTTAATTAATTAATTAATTTTTTGTACTGGAGATTGAACCCAAGGGCACTCTACCACTGAGCTATGTCCCCAACCATTTTAATTAATTTTTTTTTTTTAAGTTTTAACTTTTTTTTTTTTTTTGACTGGGTCTAAGTTGGTGAAGCTGGTCTCAAATTTGCAATCCTCCTGTCTCAAGCCTCCTGAGTCACTGGAATTAGAGGTGAACATCATAGTGCCTGGCTTCATATTGCTTTTAAAATTAAGGACTCATTTCTATCCCATGAAAGCAAGAAGAGTTTAATATTTTACTAAGAATTTATTACATCATGGAAAGACTCAGAAAATTCAAGAGCTAATTAAAGTGCTTTTTTCATCTTCTAAGATAAAAGTTTTTAGATAAAATACTGTTTTCTTGAAAAAGAGCAACATCTATGCCTTCTGGAATATTTATTTAATCTGTAATTAGTACTTTGTGAATTTTATGTTGTAAGATCTTAAACTTACACATTTAATTGATGATCCTTTATGAGACATGTATTAAATTTTATAAATGCAAGCTTCCATTCTTCAGTAAATAAATGTCTCAGTGTGTAGAAATTATTCTTCTCTCACCCACTAATGAAGCTACCTGACACATTAGTTTATTAGTTAATAATACATTTCTGCAAATACTAACTTCCTAATACATTCCTGTATTTGCTCCGTGTGTACATCTGAGTTGGGGGAATGTACTTCCAAAGAGAAGCTAAACTTGGACTTCCAAAGAAGACAGGTACATGGAGGTATCTGATTGACCCTTAAAAGCAAGTCTTTTCGAACTACTTCTTAGAAAGTTAGTGCTGAACTTGTAGCATCTTTTTGTTCTTGTCTCAAGTGAGGGCATTCATTATGGTCCCTGAGACAGACTTGACCTTCTGGAGACAGTAGAAATTCATCTGTGTTGCTGGATGTGGTGGCTCATGCCTGTAATTCCAGCAATGAGGGAGGCTGAGGCAGGAGGATCAAAAGTTCAAGGCCAGCCTCAGCAACTTAGCAAGGTCCTAAGCAACTTAGAATCCATCTCAAAATTAAAAAAATAAATAAATAAAACAAAAAAAATTAAAGGGATGGAGTTTGGCTCAGAGGTGAACTCCTTGATGCAAAGAAATTAGTCTGTGTCCCTCTTATAATTCAGAATCACAGAAGTAAACCATCAATCTCTTTGATATCTTCTAGTATACAAATTATTTCTCCTGGTTGTTTAAGTTCTGAAGATGCTGAGAGTATTCTGCACCAAAAGTACAAAGCCAAACTTCAGAATCTTTATAAAGTGGTGCCCACCATAGGTAGTGGCTACTAATCTATGGAGGTTTGGGACATGATCAGTCAAACGTCATTTAGGCTCTAGTGACTTTTAGAATCATCTCTAAAGCTTTTCCTTAAAAATCTTACACCTAACCTGTAGTATGGAATGCCTGGGTATCAAAGTTATTAGGTACTGTCTTTGTTCCTAAGAGAACTCTTCCCAACTTGACAAGGTCCAAGTAGAATAGCTTTAAAAAGTGATAGTTTTCCCATCTTTGCTGACTTAATTTCAGATATCTTTGCTCTTTGACTTCAGAGTTCTCAAGTTACCAGTTCAAGCATCATCTTTACCTCTGAAGCCACAGGAAATTCTCTGGCTTAGTCCATCCTAGTGGGGCTGAAGAATCTCAGAGGGTTGGCATTGGGTTGGGACAGTGATAGGAAGTCCAACTTGAGCTTTTGATCGGGTTCAAAAAAAGTCCGTTGTTTGTATTGTTTTTTTTTGTTTGTTTGTTTGTTTGTTTTGTTTTTAACTTTATCTTTCAGAAACAAAACTGTAGGAAGAGAGGACCACATGGAATAAAAAACACACAGCGCGCGCACGCACACGCAAACACATTAATAGCTATGCTGGCAGAATGGCTCATTAGAAATATTGGTGATTTTGAATTTTAAAAATTTAAAGATATGGTTTAAAAATTTCAGCTCTGAATTTTACCACGTGTTATTAGATGAAGTAGTGGATATTTCTTAGCTTCAATGTCCCTTTAAGGAATCATAGATATTATCTGCCTGTAAGATTGAGCCCTGCCCATAGCAGGCATGCATCAAATTATAGCTCCTTCCTGCTGGGGAGAAAAGCAGAAAGAGCCAAGCTATTGACTACACCATTTTGTTGACTCAGAATGAAAGTTTAGCCAGAATGTTCCCCTGCATAACTTCATTGGTGCAAAAAACAGTAATGAGTGATTTATTCTACACTAACAGCTATTGATTATTTGGGAAAGAAGATGGAATATAACACGCGGCTGTATTGTATGCATGTTATTATAGTACATAGAAAACACTTGTAATACTCAGGCCCGTGGCAAGTGCAATGCTGCCCTGCCCCCTTGTGGTGGCATGGAATTTGACAGTCAAATTAGTTTCTAGTGTAATGGATTTTATTCTAACATCTTGGGTCCAAGAAATGCTTTCCCTGAAATAAATGAAACAAAGCAATTTGAAAAAACACACAGAGAGCATGTATATGTTTCAGAAAACTTCATGCTTAATTCTTTTTAAAATGAATAGGAGCTATTTTTGTGTGTGTCTTAAAAAAAAAAAAAAAAAAAAAACCTTTAATTGACACTTTTTGTTGAACTGTTGAACCAGTGTGTTGGGCCCTGGAGGTAGTTGGCTGTAATGAATATATGTCTGTTCCCCAGCTCTAACTGAGGATGAAGACTCCTACAACGTGAGGCAGTGACCTCGGGATGCTATAGGAGCCCCTGGGCTGGCAGTGAGAACCTGCAAACAGGGAGAACACTAGAGCTGAATCCTAGACACTGGGTAGAAATCAGCCAGCCAGCTTCAGGGGAGGACCAGGGGATCAGAAGTGAATCAAGGGAGAGGGGGCACTCTGGGCTGAGATAAGAAGCAAAGTGTGCAGTCCAATTCCTTGTGCGTTCTCGGCTCTCTGCCCAGGCGTTCAGCTGGTTGCTGGGACCCCAGAGAAGGTGGAGCAAGTATTTCCTTTGCCTACATGAAAATGACATTTCACCAGGGAAGAGATGTGGCGAGAGGCGTGCAATAAAAGGACGAGCAGATTGTGCCAAAGCAAAGGGATTTGGCCTGCTTGTGAAGGTCAGAGAAGTCAGAAATGACCACCAGGATGAAGTGGCAATTACCATAACGAAGAAAAAAAGAAAAACAACAAGGAGAGCTTCCCAGGTAAAGGGGCCAAGGGATGGCTGAGAGATAGGACTTGGAAGGCACTGGGACAAGAGCAAGCACAGAATCAAGAGCTTCGTCACCATTTTCTGTTGAGGAACTGAATGAGGCTCTGTGTGCATCCACTGTGCCCTGCGGTAGTTATGAAGTGAAGCTGCCTGTGGTGCACAGAATAATGCCCACCCCACAGACGGCTCACACCCTGACCCCAGGACCTGTGCATATGGTCATGCCCAAAGAGAATGCAATTAAGATTGCTAATTCACTGAAGAGCCTGGATTATCCAGGTGAAATTTATGTAATCATGTGAGCTCTTAAAAGGTGGGTGAGGGAAGAAGAGCTAGATAAGATAGAAGAAGGAGGAGAGCTCACTGAGGACAGAGGACTGGGGGTTGACCCAGGACTGGTGACTTCAAAGAGGAGGCTGAGGGGGGTCAGAAGCCAAGGAATGCGGGTGGCCTCTGGAAACCAAGTAAAGCAAGGAAGCAAACTCTCTGTAGTTGCTAAAAATTGTGTTGTTGAGATAACTGTATTTTTGTCAGTTTTTCTCTGTGTCTTCTTCTATTCTGTTCCATTGGTCTTTGTGTCAATGCCATGCCATTTTTCTTACTATGGCTCTGTAGTATAATTTACATTCTGGTATTGTGACCTTCCTGCATCACTTTTCCTGCTAAGAATTGCTTTGGGAATCCTGGGCCTCTTAGTTTTCCAAATGAATTTCATGACTGCTCTTTCTATTTCTATGAAGCATGTCATAGGGATTTTAGTAGGAATTGCATTAAATTTGAATAGTGTTTTTGGAAGTATGGCCATTTTGACAATATTAATTCTGCCTATCCAAGAACATGGGAGGTCTTTCCACCTTCTTAGGTCTCCTCCAATTTCTTTCTCTAGTGTTCTGTAGTTTTCATTGTAGAGGTCTTTCGCCTCTTTGGTTAGATTGATTCCCAAATATTTTATTCTTTTTTGAGGTTATTATGAAAAGGGTAATTTTCCTAATTTCTCTTTCAATTGATTTATCCCTGACGTATAGGAATGCAATTGATGTGTGGGCATTAATTTTATATCCTGGTATTTTTCTGAACTCACAAAATTGGTTTCCATTCCTAGAAACTGACAGAAATAGAAGCATGCATTATGTAGCCCTTTGTATGTCTTTTATCAAGCATCATTAAGTTTTTGAGATTCATCTATATTATTGTGTGTATCAATAGCTCTTTCCTTTTGTTGCTGAGTAATATTCCATAGAGAGGCATAGACTAAGTGTTTTCCTATATATATGTTGGTTAACTGTTGTCTTGCTTTTACTTTTGGGTTAATACAATAAAGCCACTATGAACATTACTGTACAAGTCTGTGGGTGGGCACATGCTTTCATTTTTTTTTTTCCCACAAAATACCTAGAAATGTAATGCTTGGGTCCTCTTGAAGGCATATGTTTGTTTACTTTTTAATAAATTGTCAAGTTGTCTTCCAAAGTGAATCGACCCTCATAAGTAATTGCTTTTCCCCACTAAATGAGGGAGGACTCCAGTTCCTTCACTTCTTTCCATTATTTATAATGATTGCTCTTTTTAGTTTTTATCCAATCTAAAACATGTGTAGTAGTAGGCCATTATGGTTCAATTTGCGTTTCTCTAAGAGCGTCTAAGGTGCCCCTCCACCTTTCTTATTTGCCACTGGAATTTTTTCTGAAGTGTCTGTTCAAATCTTGTTCCTATTCTTAACGTCAGTATTTGTAGAATCTGCTCTAAGTCTGATGACGAGTGTTGTCGGTGATCATGCTTGTAACATTCAGCCCGGGAAGCCATCTGTATTTGCAAGTCAGACAGTAACCAAAGGTCTCACTCCATAAACACGCTTTTGAAAGCCAGTCAATCAGCGATGAGCTCACTTCTGCAGCTGACATCACCCCTCCTGACTTTGAAACTGAGCCAAACCTGGATCTCTATCTTTCCAAATCGCTATATGCAGTAAGCTTCCTGCCTTGCAACCAGGCAAGCAGTGCCCCCCAAAGCATAGCTCCCCTCTACTTAGAGAAAGGCATCAATTCAGTGCTATGGCTTGAATATTAGGTCCACCAAAAGCTCATGTGTGAGACAATGCAAGAAAGTTTAGAGGTGAAATGACTGGGTTAGAAGGATCTTAACCTCATCAGTGTGTTTAGTCCCTGAGGGTTGACTGAGTGGTGACTGCCGGCAGGTCGGGTGGTGGCGGGAGGAGGTGGGTCATTGGGGGCGTGCCTTTGGGGTATGTATTTTGTGATCTGAGCTTAGTCTCTCTCTGCTTCCTAGTGCCCTGTTTCCAGCTGCTTTTCTCCTCTACACCCTTCCACCATGATGTTCTGCTCAGGCCCCAAGTAAGGCAGTCAGCCGTCTGTGGATCGAGACTTCGAAACCGTGAATCCCCAAATAAGCTTTTCCTCTTTAAAATTGTTCTAGTCTGAGCTTTGCTTGCAGCAGTGAAAAGACTAAAACATTCAATTTTTCTTTCTTCAAGTGTAGATTGGTGCTCTCTCTCCTCAACACAAGTTAAATTATCAAAAAAAAATTATTTTTATGTCTGTTTAGTGAGTCCGGAGGGGTCTGCTCCTTTTTTGCCTCAAAGAAAGGTTTTGGTTTTTAATCAGCATTAGAGATGAGCCCATCCGTGCCTCACTTATTTAAATATCTTTTTGATCATTAACTTCCTATATATTCTTACTTCTATCCAGAGCACTTGATAACTTACTTGGTTTTCCAGTTATTTTTTTCTTAAAAAAGCAAATTCTAATAAATTACCAAACACTTCTGTTTTTCTACCAGTGGAGTCTCTCTCACAGGGTCACAGAATTTATAAATTAAGTTACATGATACAGTTAGAGACAATCTGCTTATTTGTGTTACAACTGAATCCATCTGACTTTTCTACTTGATCATGAGACATTTTTTAAAAATAGCCTTATAGGTTTGCTCATAGAAAATAGTGACAGAATAAATGCACAGAGAAGAGGAAAGGCAAGGGTGTAGAAGACAGGTTTATCTTTTGTGATGAATCAAAGCCTTTATTTTAAACTCAGAGTCTGTGATCCCTCAAGAGACCGGGGTGATGTTTTTTCCTCTCGGCAAAGGTCCTTGTTAGACACTGAAAACACATTAGCAGGATTAGCAGTGAACTTATAAACTAAATGATGCTAGAGTTTGGATCCTGCATGTTCCCTGAAGGCCATGTCTTAAAGACTTGCTCCCCAGAGTGGTGCTATAGGAAGGTAGTAGGACCTTTAAGGGGTGGGGCCTAATGAGAAGTCTTTAGGTTATTGGACATATGTCCTTCAAAGGGATTGCAAGGCCTCAGATCCTTCCTCTCTCTTTGCTTCCTGGCCATAAGATGAGCAGGTTTACTTTGCCATATGCTCCTGTCATGGTGTGCTGCCTCAACACAAACCTAAGGCAATGGAGTCAATTGATCATGGACTGAAACTTCCAAAACTAGGAGCCAGATAAACCTCATCTCTTTTTAAGTTGATCATTTTGAGTATTTTATTACAGGGACAGAAATCTAACTCACAATCGTTTTTTTCTTTGTGTATCTATGCTAAGCACATAAGAGGATGAGATTAAAATAATTAAAGTTGATTATGATCAATTACAAAATAGAGAGGTGGACAAAACAAAGCAGCATTTGGGAGTTAAATTTACAACAAAAAATGTCATATCACTGGATAAAATAATGATCACTTGCCAAAAGAAAACTTCATTCTTAAATTTCTATTTTTAAAAATGCACTCAACATATTTGCATTCTGTTTTCTTATTAGCCTTTCACAAAAATTCTTAAGACCTTTCAACTTTGAAAATCACCACGTAGGAATATAATAGTTAATTATCTAAGATATACACACGATACTCACATTTTGGTCAGTCTTACTGCTATTTCACTGATAGTGGTGGAAGAGTATAATAATTGGAAGGTTAAAAAGAATGAACCAGAAAACACTAAGGTGATATTATGGGGAATGCAATGGGCTTACCTGGATCAAATCCTAGGTTAAAAAAAATAATAAAAATAAAAATAAAAAAAGAATATTGGGAGAAAAGCAAATATTGGAGTATTGGGGAAATACAAAAGATGTCTGAGGGTTCTCAATACAGGCACTTAATAGTAAAGAACCAAAGCTGATTTTTTGGTTTCAACAATTATACAAAATAATGTAAGATGTTTTTAAAAAGGAGAAATTGGATCATATATACACAGCGACTCTGTATTATCTTTTCAAGATTTCTATAAAAATATTTTTCTGTAAAATTAAAATGCTTCTTAGAAACAGGATGAAAAATGTTTTAAAATCTATACCTTTTCAATAAATGTTTAGGGGTGAATGTTTAATATTTGCAAGGTCAGTGAAACTTTCAAAATTATATGTAAGCATTCTTCACTCTGGACACCAGATGGCAGTATTTACACATCAGTTAAAATTTAGTTCCTTGGGATGTTTAATAAAACTACCATTTTGGGGGGGAAAAAACACATTTGAAAATGTAATAATATGCCATTATTATATGAGGAGTAGGAGGAAGAATTCCCAGTCTTGTGATGAACATCAAGAAATATATAAACTATCTGTGGACAGGGCTCCGAGATACTGAGAAAGCCAGAAACACTAAGGAAAAAAAAATGTTGGCCATTTATTTAAACATTTCCAGACTAGGATATAAGTGCAGTTAACAGATAGCACATCTGGAGAATTAATGGACATCTATCTTTTCCCAGACATAAGTGTAGCATGCAATGTCTGAAACTACCAAGGCATGGGAAGCTCAGCCCATCAGGGCTCCGGTCAGGATTTCACTTTGGTTGATATTCTCAGTGCAGGCAAAGCTATCAGGCTGAAAGCCACATGGAAGGACCCCTTTGCATGCCCCCTGCCACCTTCTTGAGGATACCTTCCACCAGTCAGGAGATGGGGACACTTTGTAGCATCAGCCAATGCAAAGTGTTAAATAGAAAGGCAGATTTAAAAAAAAAAAAAAAAGATAAAGGAATTAGAATGTAATCCCACCCCCCCACACACACACAAAAAAAAATTTCTTCGTAGTTTCCATTATATTGGTTTCATCCAATAGTTTCAACTATCAGGCATTCAATAGTCTTTGGACACTATGTCAATCAAAAAATCTACTCTCTGCATAAACTACCCCCCAAAAAGACTGATACTGGTCTGAGAGACAACTAGAATTCTTTTCAGAAAGACTATTAGATATACCATTCAGTGAAATCCAGCAACTCAGTCATAAATTGACAAATTACTTTTAACTTACTGCCACATGCCATCTTGTATTAAATTCTACCCATACTGGAGTAAGTACTAGTTAGTCCTTGACCATTTTGTGAGTTCTACAAGTTTTGAAATTGTTTCATGTGGATGTTTCATTTTTTCTTACTTTTCAGGTAAAAAGGTTGTCTCTGTCTCAATTGTAAGAAAATCCATGGACCAAAAATAATAAAATTATAGATGCTCTTTTAAATGAAAAAAAAAACTGTTATCACTAATTAGATATAATTGATCTAAAACTAAAACTTTCACTGCTAAAAGATTTTAGAACATGCACAGTGCCTATATCTAAGAACAGAGTCTACTATTTTTATATATAACTTTATTTTATTCATTTATTTTTATGTGATGCCGGGGATCAAACCCAGTGCTTCATGCATGCTAGGCAAGTGCTCTACCACTGAACCACAACCTGGGCCCCTAGAGTCTGCTTCTTAAATTTATTTATACACATATTATTTGTCATTGATATTTTGACAGTTTGAGAAACATTTTCTGTATTGATGAATTACCACATATATAATATTGATATAAATCTCAAAATATTCATTTGCTATCTTCATCACTGAAAAATTGTAATATTCCCCATTATTTTCCTTTTTTATGTCCATACCCATGAATTTAATCTTAAACCTTATTACTTAAAGAATCCCAATAAGTAGTATTTCCAGGGCTCACACGAATAGATCAAGATTGTGTGTGCGATTAGCATGTCCCCATCCTCCATCCTCCACACACAGAGGGACACCATTGCCTCTCCTTATTAGTTTTTAAGTAACAGTGATCAAACACAGTTATCAATAAGTTCTTGCCAGTCTCTATCAAGTACTAAATGGCATTTTTTAGTCAATGAGTACCTCAATTATAACTTGTAGACATTTAAGTTCCAGAAAAAATAAAACAATACTTTGGAAAAATTCTGCAAGGCAGGACTCTGCCAGTAGGAGGCAGTGTAATGGGGACCCATGGATCTACTATAGGAGCAGAGGCACAGCCTGATTTATGTGGTAGGAAGAAGAATGAGATGCTGGTCCCAGGGTTAGTGGCACAGTAATGGCGTGATTCCTCTGCCTAACCCATTCTTTTCCTATTTGTGTTATCAAATACATCTTTTACATATAAAGGAAGTAAATATAAGTACAAGTTGGTATTTTTGTTTTTGGTCTTGTTGTATTTTTTTGTTGTTGTTTTATTTTTCTGTATACCACAGAAATTTTTAGTCACTTACTGTCACATTTAAAGATGTGTCCATCAAATATGTGAGAAGAAAACATTCCATTCTTTCATTTATATTGAGAAATAAATCTACTTGGTTTTAAGACAAAACTAGTACAGTAAATAAAAATTTTACTTTTTAACCAGTTGTTTTGGTGCTGTGTTCCTTGAGCTTCACAGTTCCCATACAAATTCATAATCTTTTTGTTAAAAAGAAAATAAAAGAAAAAGAAGATAGAAATTGTACTGCCTTATGTTTTTCTAAGGACTATTGCTTGATAGACATCTTTTTCAATTTTGTATACATGCTATGAAAACAAACAAAAAAATGACTAAAAGTGATAAATGACTAAAACGGAATGTTCTGGAACAACATTCATAACCAAAAAAAATTAACATTCTGAAAAACCTGGGGAATAGCTCATTCTTTCAACAGTTAGCTATCAGGTCATTCATGACATTATTCTCTTCTACATTTGTCATTCATGACATTATTCTCTTCTACATTTGTCCTTCTTGTCCTTATGTATATGTTGGTTTTTGAGTTCTCTTTGGTCATTTTCTAAGTATCCTGGAGAATCTGCTTTTCTACTCAATGAATTCTCTGAGAAGATCATTTCTTGGAAGAGAAACAGTCCAAACTATCTCATAAAGTTAAACACAATCTCTGGAAAGCAGGTTGTTATTGGAAGCATATAAACCAGCAGTTTCTGCTCTTGCAGGGAGTTTGGGGGCGTCATTCTGACCATTTCTTTACTGGGACATAGTTTTTACTTATAGAGAGGGAGTGAGCAAAGAAGAGATGGTGATAAATGTGTGCCTGGCTGCAGAAATCTCTTTCAAAAGGACGAACACTAACAAAAATAAAGCTAAGTCGAAAATACCTTAGACCTGACCCTCAGACCAGGTGAGTGCAAAGACCCTGCACCTCCCCTGGCCTTGCACAAAGAAGGCTGGGCCATCTCTGACCTCGCAGCCAGGGTGGTCATGGTCTGCATGCTGAACTGAAAGCAAACAAGGGCAAGCTGGAGCCAGATGTGGGGGCTTTCAGGTTCACTGGTGGTTCCTGGGGTATGTGGAGCCAGAGCCGCTCCCGCACGTTCCTGCTATGACGTTCCCTCTTTCCATGGGCAACATGGAGACAGGGAGGCCAAAGGCATCCGATCAACTCCAGATCCCCACAGCAGTCTTTCTATGTCCCTAAAGACACTACACTCGCTAGTCCTCAAGACTTAGAAGGAAATACAAATGCCTTTGAAATATCAGCCACTGTTAATGATGTCAAACTGCTGCAGCTAATCTGACAAACTAACACATTCAAACTCATGGGCTTAAATCCAGTGAGGCATTTCCCCAGAGATTATTTCTATGCTCTCAACTGTATGTGAGTTTCTAGAGGAGTCCTCTGCCCTTTCTTCTAAGTAGACAGAGTTTTTCTAATTATGTCTTTGCAAATATAGAAAATTATTCTTTTCAGGCGTTCCTGGTTTAGCATAATCTCTCTCCTGTCCATGTTCGCAGTTCCAAAGTTAACCACTTAGCCTATGCTACTGATTTCTGATTTCTTCTTTTATTTTTGACTTTCTCATGAACCACAAATCCTGCATGATAAACAAAGACCAGGAATTGAAAACAGCGTTTTCATCATCATGGTTTTATAGTGTTACATTGACTCTTCATATAGATTGACAGGAGAGATGTCATTCCTTGCCCCCATGTGACTTGGGGAAGATGTGAAAGTAGATTCTATTGGTTTCAGAGGATTCATAGGGGATCATTTGTTTCATCTTCATATTTTAAATTTCTCTGACAATTTCATCTCTATGTCCCATTTCTAAAATGACTTACTGGGTTGGTTGAAATGAAAAGATTTCATTATTAACAATGAATTTGTTAAATATAATGGCAGACTGGTTTTTAAAATCAATTCTCTTTCTCAATGGGTCTTCAACTTATCTTTGAGCACTGAAAACCTTCTTGATGTTCTGCAGGTACTCTTTAAGATGAAACCAGCTTTATTTTACCCTATTAAAAGTCTTTTTACTGAAGCCACAAAGTCACCCTGTCTCTGACCTCAGTGACAGGTTCAAACCCTGTTTCATAGCCACTGACTTCTTCAGAATCCCATCAAGCAGATGTTTGCTCCATGGTTTAATCTTTTCCATACTAGCTGGGACAGTGGGATCTCACCTGATGTAGGTACTGCTGCAGTATGGAAGTCCCATTCATCAAATTGAATTGGCCCATTTTGCCTGGATGATAAATTCAAAATTATTAATTTTTTAATACAGACAGGAAGTCATAAGATTTGTTCAGAGATTAGCATAAGGGACAGTAATCCCCAGTAGTATCTTTTCCAGTAAGTCCTATTGATAAGTCTCTCCTCCTGTTATTTCTTCCTATACTTGTTCAATTCACATATTTGGGTCAATTTATAAGTTTAAATTAGGGTCACAAATTATCAGGGACTTTGTTGACTTTGACTCCAAGTTTTTGTTACTAATTACTAAAAAAAATGTGTGGCAACATGGGAAATGCGCATGACGATGTGGACGGCACTTGGAATCTCATTGGCTCTATTGTTCGGTCAAGAAAACAAAAATATCACTGATTCTCAACTTCTTCTTCCAATATTAAGTCCCTCCAACCTTGCTGTTTCTAATTGGAGGGCCCAGATGCCATGGGAGTGAATTTTCCTGTTGTTTCCTGGTCCCTAAACTCTCAGTAAAAGATTTTATTCCTCTAGGCAACCAGCTGGTCTTTCACATAGATAAGGTCAATTAATTTGACCTTGGGTTCAATATGAAATGCATAATAAAAGCTGGTGCCCCAAGGACCGGATGTGGCCTTTCAAAAAAGCAACTTGCCAGGACAGAGAACAATAATTTATTACCTCATAAACCCCAGTTGAAATGCTGGTTTGCTGAGCCCAGCAATGACAAGGAGCCAGTGTGTGTTTCTGTGTGTGTGTGTGCGTGTGTGCGTGTGCATGTGCCTGCGTGTGTGCCCATGTACATGAGTTTATTTATTTATTGTTATTCTATGCAACAGGAGAGAGTTGGGAAACAGAACCAAGCACCTGCCCCATTCAAGGATGCAAAATGGTAAGAGAAAAGACAGAGCTGTTGTTTCTTTAAAGATCGACTTACAGGGTATGAATTTGTGCTTCAACTCCAGCTTGTCTACATGAATGGAAAATTTTAAACACATGCTCAGGAGCATTCATTGTTGACTTTGACTCTAAGTGTTTGCTACTAACTAAACTATATAGTTTGTATTATAAGAGATGCATAACCTCATGATAAAGCAATTTGAAATGGAAAATCAATATTGTTACCTATGACCAACATCCAAACTGACTATGACTCAAGGTGGGTCTGTCTGTGGGTCTATTGGATGGATCTATGAATCAAGCGTTTATAAATTTGTCAGGGTGTAAACTTTGTAGTTAGGTTTTGCTTAGTCCTGTGCTCCCAATTTTTTTTTTTTAATGCCATTACATCCTTCATGTGTGGAAGTGTCTATTTCTTCATGGGAATGGGATTTCACAGATTCGGCATTCTCATCTAGCTTTATTATGTAAACAACTCTGCATGAACCCCCTATAGGTCACATCCCTGAGTATGTCTTAGAAATGGGCTATCTGAACAAAAACTTAAAACATCTTTAAGGCTATCGATGACTATTTCCTCAGTGTAATTCACCCTTCCCATGCATTTTGGAGTCCATTATTTTAGTTGCTTTTTCACAAAACATCCTTTTGTACACCTTGAATTGTAGATAAAACATACTGTAGAAAATATTTGATCCTCGAAATGTGGACATGCTTTCTAAAGCAAATCTTTCCTTGGCTTTGGAAATGCACCTACTTGGGGCATTTTCACAGATTATGAGGTACAATTTTTGGAAACCCAGTGGGGATTTTGGAAAAGGGACAATTTCTAAATGTACTGAAACAATATGAGAAATTGATGTTCTAATAAGAGGAGGCCATGGTGGGCTATTGAGAAGAGGCTTAGAGGACATAGAAGGTACCAAGACCTTCCAAATGGGAGACAAACAAGCAACCAAAGTGGTGGTGGGGGGTTGACTTCAGCAAGGGTGGAAAAGGCTGGAGACAAAAATCCCTTATTGCAATTTTTTTAACCCAATACCTTGCATGTGCTTGTGGTAAGAATATAAATTAATAACCCTCTTCTGGAAGAAACATTTATCCACACCTGTTGAAAGACTGACCTAGCCAAACCAATGCCCCAGCAAGTAGTATAGTTAGAAAGCATTTACCCTAAGAGAAGCATCACCCATTACCCAAACTATTTAGGCAGGACACAGTCTAAAAAAAATAATAATTCAAACATAGTCTGTATATGTCCAGAGTTTAAAGAAATGGATAGAAAAATAATTGTGCTAAACATTTTGTTTGTGACAAGCTTCTTCGTTTATTCACCAATACACTAAATGTGGTTTCTGATGTCTAATTTGGTGATAGTAATTGATCTTTTTCAAAACCTCAGAATACAAAAATACTTTTAAAAAATCAACAAAAGTTATTTTTGCTTTATTTATGGATTGATTCAGTTTGGACCATTGAGGAGGGAGCCATCTTCCTATTTTCCTTTGTCCAATGGAGCATCACCGTCTCTTACAACCACAATCTGGACCTTGGGTCAATGCCATTTGTACTACACTTCAAATCCATCCGTTATTAGTTAAATAGACTTTTTGTTGACTCTCATGAGAACCTCCGCACCATAATTTACATCATTGTTTTCATGGGCAAAACATGTTCCAAGTTTCAAACAAATGACCTCAAAGCAAATTCAAACAGCTTGTGTGTTGGTGGAAGATCCTCTGTGTAGTATTTCTGTTTGTTTGCTTATACTGCTGAATGCTAGTGAGTACCCCAAAGTCATTAATTGAGACCACATTATACCAAGGGCTGGAAACTGTGGCCTGGGTTACTTTGGACCTTTAGTTAAAAAAGGCTTTTTCTAGGTCTTTGCCTTGGGTAGGCTGTTCTTTCTACAGGGATTTATTTATTACTTTATTTTTGAGATTATTGATGAAAACCAAAAATTTACTGATAATGTCTGTAGGAACCAAGTCTCATGTAAAAGAGGGTCATCATATTTATGACTACTGAGTTACTCCCTTCCCCATTTCCCATTTACTTTGACTGCAGGAAAACCTCAGAAAAGCTGTCTCTCTCCAAAATGACTATTGCATTTCTCTCCAGAGGTCTAGCTAGCTCAAAAGGAAACGAATATCCCAACTCCTGAGTAGATTTCACTGCAGGGAAAATTCGCCCAAATATTATCATTTGTGTTTTACAATAAAACTCAGGTAATAGGTTAAATTTCTAGTTGTCTGTGAACATACTTTCCCTCTATGACTTCCAACAGTAGTTGGGTCAGGCTGGGAAGGAAAGGTTAAGATACATGGCAGTAAAGAAAGATCAGGAAGAGGATAAAAGCTTTGTGAGTCCCAGGAACATAAAACTGTCAGCTGTATGCCGCAGAATTCTCATGACCCCAAAGCTGAACTTTGTAAATAGGCTTGGCATCAAACTCATGCCTGGAGAAAATAAAGAAGAAAAGACAGGGGAAAACAAGAGGCCCCCTGCCCGCTCCAACACACACACACACACACACACACACCCATGTGGGCACTGCTGAGCTTCACAAGAACAGATGTAAAGGGCCTATTACACATGGAACTACCGAACCTCCTACTACTGACCACAGGATAAAACCAGTCTCCTGACATTTGATTTGTGACCCAACACAGAGCTTCAGATAAGGTTCTTAAGATCCTAATGCAATACGCTATTGCATTCGATGAGGTGATGGCATTGTCTGTCTGGGCCCTCCATTCCTAACTCTGTTTCCTAGAGAGGCTATCTTTAATTTGCTAGTATTATAAAGTGTTCAAAAGGAGAGGAACATGCATAATGTATGGTTCAAACCATGAACTTAGGTGTTGGTTGGATCTGAGCCTCAAACTCAACCAATTTCCTCAATTTAAATCTAAAGTTATTCAATGTTCTGTTTTGGTTTGTTTTTTTCTCTTAAAAGTGGTGAAAGTAGTGGTATGGGCCTGTTTTTATGATTGTGAGAACTGAAAGCCATGTGTGCTCACCAACCACACTTTGTAAAGCTTAGCTCAATGCCTGACTCACAGTAAGTGTGCAAGAAACATTAGGTAGAAATAAGCATTGTTGTTGTTATTGTCACTAAGAGGGTATTGCTGATTGAAATCATAGACATGGAGAGAAAGTTTCCCTAGTTACAGGCCTCTTGAGTTTATCTATCTCAGTTTCTTTATCAATAATATCTTTTGAGTACAAATCTAGGGGCTCTTGTTAACGCACAGCAGGACATACCCTGTACTGTTCTCATATGTCTGTTAGGAATTTAACCTAAGTCTTTGCTTATTCCAAGGATGTAAGTGTTTTATTTGTTTGTTAAACAAATATATTTGTAGTTTATTCTACAGAAAACGGGGATTTTTAAATAGAGAGTCATAACCTTATAAAGCCATTGTACCTAGATTTGCTTGGCAGCAATTTTTTTTTCAGTATTTTAACTTGAATTTACTTTTAGATATTCAAAAGGTACATAATACAAGAATTGAGACAACAATATATGTGATTACAAGGAAATTAATAACTTTATTGTTAAAATTCTAAAGACATTTTTCATATCAATTAAATAAATACAAAACAAACTTAATGTTCCTCCATTAAAAAAGTGTCTGGTCATTCTCTTTCTTTGCAAGAATTTTATTCTTAGTTTTCCTATGAACTTTTTTTTTAATTTTAATTTTTATATATGACAACAAGATGCATTACAATTCATATTACACATATAGAGTGCAATTTTTCATATCTCTGGTTGTACACAAAATAGAGTCACATCCTTATGTCTTCGTATATGTACTTAGGGTAATGATGACTATTGCATTCCACCATCTTTTCTACCCCTATGCCCCCTCCCTTCCTCTCTTCCTTTGCCCTATCCAGAGTTCATTTAATCCTCCCATCCCCTCCCCCAAGCATATTATGGATCAGCATCCTGAAATCAGAGAAATCATTTGGCACATAGTTTTTTTGGGATTGGCTAAATTTACTTAGCATTATATTCTCTAGCTCCATCCATTTACCTGTAAATGCCATGATTTTATTCTCTTTTAATGCTGAGTAATATTCCATTATGTATATATACCACAGTTTCTTTATCCATTCATCTACTGAAGGGCATCTAGACTGGTTCCACAGTTTAGCTATTGTGAATTGTTCCTGAATGGAAGTTTTCAGCAAAAGGTTTAGAACTAAATTTTCAAACATGATTACTATGACATTTTTTTTAGTTTTGTTCACATTATATTTAAATGGATTTTTGCAAATGGTCAGAGTGACAGATAACAGAAGAAATGGCCTCTGAGTGGACATGGATAACTGAAAAAACTGGACGTAGAAATGTGGTTCAGTACCTTTTTGACTTTATCTGAAAGGTTTATGAATATTAACTCAGAGATTTCCATTAGAATGTTGATTGTGTCCTTCTACTTTTCAAAGACATAATTATTAATTCCCAAGGCAGTAAACATCTTGGCAGCTTCGGTATAACAAAATTTATATGGTATAGTCAATAATCCACTTGTTCAGAATGCATTTTCTCCGATTCATATTGAATAGTTTCTTGGCATTCATTGATATAGACTTGATATTTAATAAGGTTATTTTCAATAACTTGAAGAGAAGGTTCAGGAGTTGTGGACCTGTTGCTTCAACTCACAAATGACAGGTGATCAAAAGAAGAAGAACAGTACATTGTGTATGTGTGCACAGAAAGACGGTAAGTATTTGAGGCTCACATGTCCTTCTGTGGAGGTGATCAATTGTGAAGAAGTAACCGCAAAAGGACTGGGGGTCGATGGATCTCTGGGAGAGGTAGGAGGTGGGACGAGAATCATACAGGAGACTGATGGAAGGTAAGTGTGGTTGTGGTCTTCCTCAGACTGGGTGGGTGCCTTCTCCATTGGTCATCTCCAGTGATGGACCTCCACTTTCTGGTCAGGGCGTAGGGAGACCCCTTCACAAACGAAAATTTATGTTACCTTTATGAATGAAAGACTTACAGAGAAATCTGGATTATCTTTACAAATGGAAATTTATGCCTCTCTTTTACACAGAAAGGGAGAGGGCAGAGATATTTCCTGCATTTGCTGTTTCTCAATAGATTCTGCTCCAAATAACCTGAATATCAAAGTGGTTATTTGGGTTGGCATACCCCAATTCCTTTTGATATGTTATTGTTTTCTTTTTCATCTCTGTGTGTGTGTGTGTGTGTGTGTGTGTGTGTGTGAGAGAGAGAGAGAGAGAGAGAGAGAGAGAGAGAGAGAGAGATCTGTATATTTGCCTGTGTATAAAACCACATTTCACAACATTGTAATTTTCTTATATCACCACCTCTTCGGCTACACAAAATCTCTATAATTTTGTAGTTTTTGAACTCTGCTGCATAATAGGCATTGAATAAACATGTCTTGATCAAATACGTATTTCAAAAAACTTCCGTGTCAAAGGAAATGCATCAATAAGCACTTTTTATCCAAACATCTATGATAAGCTTGTAAGTGAGGAATGACACATGGTAAAAAAGAAATAATGGACGTGCTGACCAGGAACTAGAAAATCAAGCAGGTTTGGTATCAGAAGGATGAATCATTTGCTGTGTGTGTATTCTTAGGCAAGATGCACAGATTTTGTATTCTGAATTTCATATGAAGATTGAGTTTATTTACTGCCTGCCTCACAATATGAGAATTTCAGATAGTGCTTTCACAGGGTAAAATCCATGTTAATATATGTTAGTTTTGCTGCTAGCATTTAACACATCAAAAACAATCACAATTTAGTGAGTGTAGCATAGAGCATTTTCAGTTCTTTCTGACTAACTGGTAATAGAAAACTTCAAGGCCCATTTTTCTTTATATACTCATCACTGAAATCTAGAATGAGATTCGTTTGTAAACTATTACGTAGTGTTTGTTCGCACTTACTGGAAACTTGGATAATGTTTCTTGATGCATTAGATCTCCAACAAAAACAAAGATGTTGTCTGAATGTAAACAAGCAGTATAGTTTATGAGAATATTCTAAAAATATTGCTACAGAGACCATCTAAGGATATCAAAAAATAAAAAGTACATCATTTGACATTAAATTCTTAAGATTTAGATAAAATTTAGATAAAAATTGGGTTTCAGTGAAACTACCACTCCTTAACTTTTCTTAAAGGTACATTTCTTGGATATTTCCTTTACTTAAAGTATCATTCCACAGCTGACAAGGTCTCTAGATTGACACTTTGTGAATTAATATAGCTCCAGAGAGATAGGTATGAATCCCATGAGTTCTAATATCTATTTGGCATATTCAGTATGAATTTAGCATTTTTATAACACTTAACAATCAAAGTTCTGTCTTAAAGAGAAGCTTCCAGTTAACTATTATGAACCACTCTCCGACTCTACTCTATTTGAGTGCTTGCCCTAAAGCCCAGTGAGCAATTGAAATGTTTCAAAAAGAGATCATCAAAATATATCCCTGCATATTGCATTCCATAAATTAGGATTTTTTCACTTGTTTATGCAACCCCCAACTATTCCCTCCTAGAATAAAATACAGTAATCCCTTGTAATTTAAAAAATGCTCTGTGATAAAATTTTGCTTTCATTCATGTTGAGATTTGTAAAGAAAGACTATGTACAGATAGCTATTAGAATAACACTACGACAGCTGGCAGCATCAACACGTCCAATAGACAGATGTGCGTATTAATGGATTCCAAATGCTTTTTACCCATTTCTGTTTCCATTGGAAAGCTAAAGAGAATAGTTGGAGATGAAGCATTAGAGCTGATAAAACACAAAAAGTTACTGTTGGTGACAAAACAGGAAACATTTGTTTAAAATATGAATATGAATATTTGAGTAAAACCTTTCTATTTTTCCAGATTGTGTCATAATTTTTAAGGATGATTGTACTCATTGATTTACAGTCTTCTCCCAATTCCATTAGTTAGTCTAAGTAGTATCAAATGTTTGCCTGATAAAATAGAGTTTAACTGTAACTTAGCCAGAAGCAAAGCAGTTTTTTTCTTAAACTGGATTTTGATTTTTCTTTTCAAATTCAAGAGGCTATTCTCATGATGTAATGTGTCATCAGTAACATTTAATATCTTATTGAATTGTTTGGTTGCACATCTTCATGTACTACTAATGCAACTATTGCTGATATAGTTACTAGTTGCTATTTCTTAAGTGTTTACCTGTGACAATTAGCATGATAAGAGATATATATATCATAAAAGATCTTATTTAATTCTTTTGATACTACTCTGAGGCAATTCCTATTCCTGCAATTTTAGGCAAAAGTGAGGTTCAGAGAGGGAGTTAATCTCTCCAAGATATGGTAGCATAAAGATTACTTGTCCAGTAATGCTTTTTAAAACTACACCATACCATGTCCCAAGCAAGAGCTTAATGTGCAGAAGGCATAGGAATGTCAACATCATTTGCAAATAAAAACACAAAGATATTACTCATAAGTTCACATTAATCAATGTGCTAATAAATACTCAGAGAGTGATTGGTAGGGATTGGATACGGGTAGGATTTTTTGGCTAGGTTTTTGTTTTCATATGTTTGCTTTCTACTATTGGTAAGCTTTCTTACTTCAACAGAATTATTTTTCATTTGAATTTGCTCCTTTAAATATTTTATCATTCAGAGGTATAGATGCATTCATTGCATTTTAACTATATTAATTGAAAGTTTAATGCTATACTTCCACTCAGTTTTTGTCCAGGACTTCTCTGTCCACAGTGAACAAATATTAAAAAGAGACAAAGTATACCACCAGCTGTGGTCAGGAGTCACAGCCCATACAACCCCTTGCTATAGTCCTGAAGAGAAGATAAGTTTCTGCAGGGGGCTAAGTTCACACTTCACAGCAAGTGAAAGCTCAAGTGGAGACACAGTATTTCTGAGCTGATGAGACAAATTGGGGAGCTGGAGGCTGCTGAAATGGCTGAAACTTTCAGAGCACAATCCCAGATTCTAGGGAGTTGCATGGAGAAAAGCTCCCAGATGTCTGCATGAGGGTTTTTCACATGCCTTTCTTTGGCTGTAAGATGTTCTGTAAGCAGAGGGGGAATTGCCTCCTGCAGAGAGGAAGGCTGAACAGTGATACCAAAGACTTTTCAGCCTTAGAAGAGGGAGTTTGGATCCAGCAAGAAGGAAGAAACCTCTCTGAGAGACTCAGACATCCCAGTGACATCCTGAAAAAGCGATAACTTAGTTACAAGAACTACATACACTCGAGCATAAAGGCCAGATACCAGGTGTCAGGTCAAAATGAAATCATTGTGTCCTAAGAACTATTAAAACCAAGCCTCACAAGAACAGTAGGATCTGCCAGCAATTGACCTTCCTGTCAGGAAAGAAAGATGACATAATCCAGGTGCCTTATAGCACATTACTCTAAAGTCTGGAGTACAATAAAAAATAATGGACATTTGAAAAAGCAGGGAAATGTGACTTTTTTTTTTTTTTTAAAGTGGTCAATGTAAACAGAACATGCAGCATTCTAGGTGCTGCAATTAACTGATAGAACCATTTGAAGCTCAAGGACTTAAAGGAAAAAACAGTAAGAATGACCAAGCAGATGGGAAGTCCCAGTAGAAAAATTAAATCTAAAGAAAAGAACTAAATGGGAATTGTAGCATTAAATGACACAGGATTTCAAATAGAAAAAGAAAAAAAAAATTACCCAGTGAGCTTAAGAGCAGTTTTCAGACTGATTGCAAATGAATTAGGCAGCCTAAAGGTAAACAGAGTAAATGCCTGAAAGAAAATTAACAGAGCTTATCCTTCCTAATTAAGTGAAATTGGTGAATATGGTTAACATCAGTGTAATGTATACTAAAAAATTGCCGAGTAGACTTAAAAATTCTCGACACAGAAAAGTAAGTATATGAAGTGATAGAGATGTTAATTCACTCAGTTTAATCATTCATCAATATGGAAATGTGTATGACATTTTATTATACATATACATAGAACAGTAGGATCTGCCAGCTGTCATACACATTTATATATATATATATATATATATATATATATATATATATATATACACACACACATATATATGTATATCATATTATATCCCATAAATAATTTCAATTATTTTTGTACTAATTAAATTTTAAAATAGCTTTGCATATGGCACATGCCTATAGTACCAGCTACAGGGAGGTGGGGGAAAGGAGACCACTTGAGCTCCAGAGTTTTAGAACAGCCTAAGAAATATAGCAAGATTCTGCTGAAAAAAAAATTAAAAAATAATAAATAAGGCAGACATAAAAAGAAATTTAAAGAAAGACAAATTAATAGAGTTTCAGTGACCTATGCAGAAATATTAGTAGTATAAAACCCAAACAATTGGGGTCCTTTCCCCAGAAATGAACAGAAAACCGTTATTTTGAAAAATTTCCCATTCTAGTTAAAAAAAAATAATAAAATAATAAAGAAAAGAAAAAACAACTTTCCTATCCAAGGATCCTTGGATCCTTCTTTAGGCATATCAAAGTCATACTGTGGAAAAGCTGAGCTAAAGAAAAAATTTAGAATCTGCCAAAATTTTTAAAACAATAAAAAAAAATTGCGACTGGGGAACAAATATATGAAAAGAACAGCTTTCTCATCAGAAGCAGTGGATGCTAGAAACAATCAAACAACATCTGTAAAGTCATGGGGAAAAAAGTTGACTGAATATTTGATAATCACTGAAAATATCTTTCAAAAACAATGGGGTGAAGGCAATTCCACTCAAATCAAAGCTGAGAGACTGAATTGCTAGCAATACTTTGAGAACACTGAAAGAATGTCTTAAAGTTGTAGGAAAGTACACTTGATGGAAAAAGTTGACAGACAAACACGGGGTCCTCAGAAACAGAATCTGCCAGCAGGAGGCTTGGGATTGTGAGCTGTGGGCTGTCCTGCCGGATGCCTGTTTGCGAAGTTTCACTGGAACACAGCCAGTCCTGTTCATGTACATGTTGCCCTTGGGTGTTTTTGTCTTACTATTGCAGGAGGGAGCGTCCACTTAGTTTGCATCTGGCCCTTTACAGAAAAATAAATAAATTAAAAATCCAAAAATTATCATAGCGGATAAAAAGCAAAAAGCAAGAAAGATAAAGTAAAATTTAGTGTAGCATGGTTTTTACATGGAAGAGTTCTGTGTCATTCTTAAAAAAGAGAGTCACTTGGAAATTTTCATTGGCAGAAAGAGAGATTGGAAAATTGAAAATGTATGTGTATTTACCCAAAAGGCCACTCCTTAGAGACTTTGTATCCACTAGGACAGAAGTGCTGCAGATGAATCTTTGATGCTATCCAGTGTGTTAGATTCAAGAGTTGATGTCAAAAGGAAGATTTGACTGATTTTCATCAGGTTTCTAAATTTCCTGCAAGGAAGAATGAGTTTTGAATTAGGTATCCCATATCAATATAAAGTAAGTTAGTACATGCAGCATTTGTGGGTGGTTTATCCCATGCTCAACTTCCATGAGGCATAAATTCCTAAAACATCCTTTCACGGATGGGAGATTTGTTGCCAAATTTGTCTGGCTATCAGACTCACAGCAGCACAGGTGGGTGCTTAGGGAAATAAACAGTACCCAGAAGGACCTGTTGATAAATTGGAGCTCAGACCCTTCCATGCCTTACACTCGCTTTCCTTTCTCTGTCTGTGCACATCTGTGATGCTGGACTTTGGCCCAGAGGAAGAACACACAGTTGATATAAAGAGTTGTGTGCCAAGAAAGTCAAATAGTCAGATCAGATGGGATGCAGATGAACATCTGTGCTGGGAACAGCAGGCCAAGGACCCTAGTCTCCAATAGTGAAATAACTGTGCAGAATGCTACCCCTATCAAGGCTCTTTATTTTTCAAGATGCGTTTTCCTCTTAAGTAAATAGTGTTTTTCCTGTGTTGCCCTTAAAGGTTGCTTGTCTGTTTTTTCTGCAGTTTGTTTTGTTTCTTTCTTTTTTTTTTTTCCAGTTTATTAATTTAAAGGCACAGGCCAACTTACCATTATTCAGGTCCACATTTAAAGTGGGCTTGACAGTTGGGTTTTTGCACTGACAGGCACACAATAAAAAATCATGTACTGTTGCTAGTTTTTGAGGCAGAATTATTTCATAACAATTATCTGCAAATCTCCAATGTTCTCTGTGCTCAAAACCAATTGTCTTTATTTTAATAATTAAGCCAAAGTGACAGTGGATGACAGCTGCAATTGGTTTCATTCTCAAAGCAGGCACTCTTTTCAGTATCACCATGGAATCATTCTGGCTGGGTGTCAGAATATTTAAACCAGTGAATGTAACCAAATTTGCAGTCAGACAAGGTGCACATTTTCAAGCAAATGCACATTTGTGTGTGTGTGTGTGTGTGTGTGTGTAACACCATACATTTCCTTACCAAATGCCGCTAGCTTTAGTGAGATTTGTTAAGAAAAAAACTACAAAATGTTTGATAGCTCTAAAGGGTATTTAGATAGGTTGCTCCCATGTTGTAACCTTTAGACAAGACTTGGCCCAAATTTTCTGTATAACACCAGAGAGTAAATATTTAAGGCTTTGCGGCCATGTGGTCTCTTGTGCAACTACTGAATTCTGCCCTTGTGATTTGAAAGCAGCCATGGACAATATGTAAATGAATAAGCAGGGCTTCCATCCAATTAAGCTGTATTTACAAACACTAGCAACAGGGAGGTTTTGATCTACGTGTTTTTTTAAACAACATATTTATAACATAGTACACATCGTTTTAAGTTCTTATTCTTTTCTTACTATTAAAATTGCAAAATATTTCCAGGAATGGAAAGAGAGTTGAATGTGCTTAGAAAATATGAGATTTGAGGTTATTTAGTATTAAACGATCCAAGGTGTATTTTCAATAAATATAGTAGGTGATATTTCCATGGCATGTAACAAATTACTCCTAGCTAGATTATCTTTTCCTTTCTAGTAACAACCGTGTGAGTTAGGAAGGACAGGTATGATTCTTTAGCTCCATGAGACTTAAGTAAGCAAAGGGCTCACCTAGCTAACATCACAACTACTAACTGCAAAATCAGGATTTTATACTTTCCATTTGGACTCTAACTCGGGTCATTTGGATCTGCCTTTTGGTGGTAATTTTGATTGCGTAGAAATGGTTCTAATTCAGTTCTCCTTTTGCAATTACTGTTAGAAGTGAAAAAGAAGGTAAATACTTTCTATATTATTAAATTGATAGAGACAGCAAGACTGGATAATTTAAGGAAAAAAAAATAGAAACATGCCAAAATATTCACTTTTTCCTTAATAACAGTATTTCTCTGCCTGAATTATAAAGGTAATTTTCTTGATGATCGACTTGGGTTCTCCCATGGGGAAAACACCTTCAGTAGCCTTTCATGCAGGACTCCTCAAATTCAAAAAGAGAGTCTGCAATGATTTCACACCCAGGTAAGTGGCATTACAGCAATCTCTCAGGTACATTTTTGGTTTCTGTACAATTTTTCTCTTACATATTTTATTATTAAAAAGGAAAAGGGGAGATAAACTATAGCATTAAGAATTTTGATATAGACATTGAGCCATCCACCAGGAACAAACACATGCTCATGGATTATGTAGGTAGCTCTCCTGTCTGCCCATGATTTAACCACCTCCTAGTATTACCATCTAACTTTCATCTACATTGTCAGTTTTTTTCCAACGACAGTAAAATGTTTTGGACAAACTGTCTGAAATATCTTTACCACATTGGTTTAAGATCACAGGGCTTATAATTTCCATTCTTTAAATTTTTTTTTTTTTTCTCAAATGGCACTTTTAGAGAGGACCAAGTTAAAGTATTTCACGGTTGTATGTATGTGTTAAATCAGAGAACGCTGGGCATTTGTGAAGGTTCTGTGATGCTACAATAACATAAATGTTAATACGAATGATCCTATTTAAGATACCCAGACGAAAATGACTTGTATGGAAAAGTACAGGGACCAGACGTCCACACCACAAGACGGTATTGCTAAGGTGGAAAGTGGGAAAGCAACAGGATAAACACAGTCCTCTGCTTTCCTATGCAAGCAGGTGTCAAGGACCAGAGATGGGCTGAAAGAAGAGCAGGGATTACAGAATGATCATACCCCCGCCCCCACCTCTGGTGCAAGCAAAAACACCCTCTCTTTGGCTGCAAGGTGACATTCTTCAGAGAGTCAGTTTTACTTCTTCATATACTTCAACACAGTTGGTGGTACTTACATTTGAGTCACTGAATGATCTTATCTATTGATTTACAAATCTGGCCATGGTGAAAATGGTATGCAGATTCAGGATTTTGCATTTTTCCATCTCTTTATTTCTATGGACACACAGTAGCAATAGTGCATGGAAAAACCACACCATTGCAGTGGATTTCTCTTGCTGTAGTGAACTCTTCTTGGCGAGATATCTAAAGTCATTGCAACAGTGTCATCACTGCAGAGCAGATCCCTCAAAAGGGACATCTAAGACCTCCCTAAATTGTTGGCTGAGTGGAGTCCTCGGTCAGACTAGTTAGTATTCGGTAAGTCAGTACTGGCAGGGACCATAAAATCACCATGTGTAAATACCAACACAGGTTCCAATAGCTGTGTGTGAAGTGTGGGGTGAGACGCTGGGGCCAGCACAGGGGGAGACGGGGAGAGTTGAGAAAGTCCTTTAACAAAAGGCTGTCAGATATGATTTACGGAGGCAGCCTGCATTGGGCAAGCCTCACTGAGCACTCTGAATTTCAGCTTTCCACATTGGCAGACTTCTCCATAATCCAACAAAGACGTAGAGTTATAGGCAGTTCATAAAAGTGATGTCTTTTGTTTAATCCTAACAGGGTCTCTCAACAGGGGAGGCAGAATCAATGAAGTGCTAAATATAATATGAAACCAATTTCCCTTCTCACATCACCCTGAGGATAAGAAAAGATTCTTGTTTTCCTGGAGCTGCTAAAAATCCAAATGTCTTCCGGGTGGGTGGAAGAGAAGACCGAGAGAATTTAAGAATATTTTTTAGCTTAATTAGTTCAGGCACTTCATTTTGAGACAGATTTAGTGCATGTTTCATCTGTTTAAAGAATCACAGGAATTGAGGGAGATCGTTTTTCCAGATATAGGGTGAAGTAGTCTGAGAGAGGCGGTATGCTCGATAACATCTACTTGCAGAAAGAAACAAAAAAAAAAAATAGGATTCATGGTTAAAGAAAGAAAATATCGAATTATGAGCTAGGACCAACTCCCACTACTTAAGATGATTTCTAAATGTGATATAACTTCCTGGGTGAGTCTTCTACACATAGAGATCCATGGTAGACATTTTAAGCTGAACTGAATTGTTCATAAACCATGTTACATCTGGGCATGTGAGAACCTTTCTGTGTGTAATGATAACTGTGGGAATGTCTGTCAACATAGAATGCATGCAAGGTATTTGATCACTTTCATTAGTAGAATGTGCCAATGAGGAGGAGTTACCTGTGAGGATACTGTTGAGGTGTGAAAATTGACTCTTATTTCTGTATAGGATAAGGAGAATTTTACTTAAATCACACACACTGAATCTCTCTTTGATATGTTTTTCAGTTTTGTAATTCCATATGTATATGTATTCCTCTTTATTTCTTCTAAAACATTTTATTTACAAGCTTATAATGAGTCTGCACCAGTTTGTCCTAAATTATCTGTGACATTAGGTTGGATATATTTTTTTTTTCCAAATTTTTAAATTGACAGCTTCTAGTGTAGATAATGTCATCCCTTTTATAACTGTGCTGCAGGTGGGTCATTCCTAAAATTAAAAGGCAGAGAACCTGGATAGAAGAGTATGGATTTGTATCATCTAAGAAATGTAATGTCCAGTATGAATTAGATATAAAAAAAAAATTATTGGAGAAATGCTTTGAAGGATAAACTGGAGAGACTTGCCGTGGTCTGACACAGATCTGACATGCACAGAATGACAGAGGGAAGGGAGTAGGCCAGGATGGAAAGAACTTCAGATTGCAGCAAGCTTCTGAGAATATCTCAGTCAGGCTGAAAGGGGAGATCCAGAGGAAACAGGGTTTATAAGAGGAAGCCTGCATTCAAAAGGCATAGCTGAGTGCTGATACCACACTGTGCACACTGGTACCCCACTGTGCATAGGCATTGTCCAGGAGAAGCTAGAGATGTGGCCGCTGGAGGCAGATTCTGTCTTGAAGAACAGTCTGACTCACATGGCCGGACAACTCGGGAAATCTCATTTGTGGAATATTGATACTGTAAAAATGAAAAGTCTACGTGCATCATCCTACTTCAAGTCTGATTCCGACACATTTAACTCAAACATGAATATCAAGTAAATACAAACTATTGAGGAAACATTCATGAAAAAAGAAGATCTAAAGTTGAAATAATTTCATCCTTCAATTCTTTGTCTTTCTTGACATTGGAAGACTGGTAATTTTAACAAGAGCAGCAATAATCTTTGGGTCATCTCCAAGTATTTCAGAGCTCAATGTGGCCATATTTTCAGAAAATAGATTGTAACTGTCTTTTTAAAAAGCAAAAATTAATTCGCTTCATTTTATTTTCAAAAAAAGAAATGCATTATGTAACGGTAGTCACCTTCCGGGTTTATCCAGAAGAAAAATCCAGAGCAAAAGTGTAAAGAATTGTGTCTTCAACCTCTCACTAGGCCTCATTTATAGGTCGGTTTTCATTTAACTGTGCAAATTCGCTGAAGTTGCCTCTTTTTTATGTTGTTCCCAACTGTGAAGGAATCACCAGAGCGAGAAATAAATAGTTCACTAAATCCTTCTCCAATCATTTCATGCCCAGAGACTCTACCCTCATTGTGCCCATCCTGTGCGCCATTCAACAGCCTTTTCTCAGCAAAGACCAAGGTCAATGTTTTGTAAATATAATGTGTATTTTCTAAAAGAAAAGAGAATTTTCTGGCCTGTCTCCAAGAATGGCAGCTGATCCTAAGGATGCTGGAAGTGGCAAAGGAGGATGTAAAATGGTTGCACTTCACGTGCTTCATGGAGAAATGGACCCAGGACTCACATTTATTTTGGATGTTATCTGAGCCCAAGTGATTGGCTCCATGAATAGACCTTCCATTCTTCCATCTCATAAGACATAGTTTCTTCAAGTCAACTTGTCCAATGCAAAGCAGAATTTGAGCTATGTCACCGAGATATGCTTGCCCCACCATGCACCCAAACCATTCTTGGGTACTGTGGTCTGAGCGACATTACCTGGACCAATCAGTGGCAGCTATGCTGGAAGAGTTTATTTTCTCATAATACTCACGGCATGAGTCAGAACAGCTTTGTGCGTGAAGAACCTCTTGGGACTGCTTTCCACAGAAGAGGCCAATTAGAATTTTATGGACTCTCCAGTACAAGTGTTAATGTTTGATAAAACCTAACTATGTTACTCCTTGTACTTAACTGCATTTAACCATTGTTTCAATGCTTATTACTCAAAGAGCTTTGTGCTCGCCTTGCAGTCACAGAGCTCCTATTGCCTCAAATCATGCTGCCCGTTCTTTTGCAAAAAGCCCTTGCTCATCAACCATTGGCTACATGCCCTGGACTAATCATTGCACTTTTTTGTTACTTAAGTGAACTTTATCTTCTGATCTTGTCATGGACTTTAACTTCTGTTTCTAGTTCATGATCATGATGTTTTTTAATGACAACTTGGCTCTAAATACAGGTTGCTGTGTGATTACTTAGGACACCAAATTCTTTGCAGCTCATATGTGGCTCAGCACCATGAACTAGTAGGGGTGTAAGGCTGTGTCTGCCAATAACAGGAGCCCAATAAAGTTAATTGTTTCTCCGTTAGGCATTTTGCTAGTGCCCTGAACACATGGAACCGATTATCTGGCACTGCAATGTTGTTAAATAAAATGTGCAAAAAGAAAATACAATTATTGCTAAAGTAAAAACATACCACAAGGGGTTATTAAAAAAAGCAAGATGTTTTACATTTTAAGGATGTTTCGCTGCTACATGTGTGTGTTTGGTAAAAAAACGATTAGCTCCAAGACACTGCTGTGCCAGCACTAAACTTTTCCTTCTGCTCCATTGTCTTCCAGTCGCCTCAAATAAATAGAAGCAGACATTTTTATTTCAAGGGAAAGAAAATTAAAGAAAAAAAATTAAAGGCAGATTTGGCAATGTTGGAATATAGACTTCTCATTTAAGACCTGGGTATGATGCTATCGCTAAAATGATTCTTTAAGAACATATTTAATCCTATCAGCCTGCTGGACAAGTCTGAATTGCTTATGAAAAGCACTAACTCACCTAAAATCATCACCTAATGAATATCATCATCTAATGTACCTGCATTCTACTATAGAAAACAAATTCCTTTGGCAGGATAGATTTTAAAAAGCAACCACAACAACTCGCATCCTCTTTTTGTTATGCTTAGGAGAAACATCAGAGCTTAATACATACAATGTGTTCATAAGATAAAAAGTCATCCTGGGTTTCCATTACCCTTCAAAGATTTTCCATTTCTCCCCAACACTTCAAAATTGCATTACGCTGCCTAAGTATAGAGGACACATTGAACTATATTTTATTTTAACTTATTTCCTCCATATATCAAATAACTATGATCAAACTTAGCAGATACCCATGAGAGGTTTTTCAAAAATTTTTTCTTAGAATAGTATTTTTTCACATGCATGCCCTAGAAGTGGTCTAACTATGTATATAATAGCCAAACACTATATTAGCACATTCAATGTTTTTAGATTAATGTATAGATTAGCTGAAGAGCTGGAGAATTGGAAAAATAAAAAGATATTTGGGATTTATCATCTATTGTCTACAAATGTTTAAATGATTTTTTTCTCTTTTCTTTAAAATGTAAGTATGAAGTAAAGTAGCCTAAAAGGAGACCTGAATACACAGATATGGAATCTGGATGTTCATTGTCCTGTCATAAAGCACAGACTTGTCTCCCTCACTTACCGAACTTCCACACCTTAGGAGGCAAGGTCTTTGCATTCCACGATTTTGCTCAGTTATGGGTATCTCATTGTGATCAGAGAGAGAGGAGACTGGAGGTTTCAACATAGAAGAGTTGTCACTCAAAATTGTCATTGCTTTATACCAGTAGGTGCTAGTGAAACAACAAAATGTTACACTATCCGAATATAACACTTTCCAACCAAGGGTCAGTTCTTGACTCTGCTTATGCAGTAGTTTCCTACACATTAAAAAATGATCCAACTGGCAAGAACCTTGAAAAGCAAACTGAAACAGGTGATGTTTTCCAATGGGTGGAAGTAGAACCTTAAGTCCTCTTGGATCCACAAAAGACATTTTCTTTGAGGTAGAACCACAAAGCACTGTGGCTACACTTACTAGAAAATCTGTGTAGCTTCTTTTTTTTTTTCATATTTTTGTGGAGCTTGGCAGGCTTCACTCTGGTTTTACTCTCAGAATCACTAAGACATATGGGATCGTACTCCGACCACACAATTTCAAGGAGCTGTGAGATCTGAGACTTGTTCATTCATTTTTTAATCCCACACTGGTGTTGCTGAGGTCAGAAGGAAGTGACAGAGCACATTTGAGAAACTGGATTGACCGGGAGAATATGCTGAAAGTTTTGCAAACTTCCCCACTCAAGTTCAGGTAGACCCCCAAATGCTTAGCCTCATTTTGACTCCCCCTGGTTCAGGAGAATATTCTTACAGTTTTTGCACAGTCCATCTAAATGATATAAAATACAAAGCTGTGGCATTTCCAAGAGAAAGTAGCTTAGCATAATTGGCTTTAACTTCCCTTTACTGAAAACACAGAGAGTTGCCAACCAGTTGAGAGAGTTTGTTACTGTCAAGTTAGGAGCCCATCAGTTTCACCCAGATGGTGGCCCACTATTACTGATAATCTGATTTTTTTTTTAATGCATGAGACTAAGATGACTTGACTCATTAATAATCATTTATGCAGAATGGAACCAGCCATTGCAAAGCGTGTAGTCAGAGGCTATCTGTAAAGCAATCTGCAAAATGATTATAGGATCCTATAAACGACATAACTAGGCTTTGACAACTTGGAAAAAATTGCAGACAAAGATCATATATTTAGTAGGTTAACTAAATCACTCAAGTGACTTTTTTTAATTCATGTTGTAAGTAATGTAATTTAACTAGCATCTATTTTATAGATTTAGCATAATCAACATGATTTAATATATTAATATTTATGAATGTACCTAACTTTTCAAGTAGATTTTTTTTTAAAACTAGAGTTTAAAGTTTAATATACAAACACATTGTACAAATATTACAATATTCAAGAATAAATATTTTCTCTTAAAAATGAATGTTTTAGAATTTTTCTATATTAGACCTATTTTTTATCAAGCAAAAAAATGAGATTCAATTAGAACATTCTATACTAGTTCTATGATTTAAAATTTTCATAGCAAAATGTTTTATGTATACTCTTACTATAAGTCCTAAGATATGAAACAAGTAAATAAATATTTTACTGTATATTTATTTTATAATTTTACTATTTGTAACTTCAGATTATTACTGAGCCTTTCAACAGGACTTTAAGACAACTTTGATACATAGCAATATCTCAAAATAATGACTTTTAGATGATATTGGCAATTTTACTTACACTAATCTGTATGTATTCCTGTATTTTTTAATTTGTTCTAATTAGTTATAGATGACAGTAGAATGCACTTTGACATATCATAAATGAATGGAGTATAACTTCTTATTTTCTTCTTATACATCATGTAGACTATATTTTTTGGGGGTGTGGAATTGAACTCAGGGACATTCAACCACTGAGCGACATCCCCAGCTCTATTTTGTATTTTATTGAGAAACAGGGTCTCACTGAATTGCTTAGAGCCTTACATTTGCTGAGGCTGGCTTTGAACTCATGATCCTCCTGTTTCAGCCTCCTGAGCTGCAGGGATTACAGGTGTGTGCCACTGTGCCTCAATATAGACTGTATTTTTATTTGGCCACACAATATTCAGAAAACCTTGATTTACTGAGCCAAATATTACATACTAATAGATTTAACTTGCTACTTTTCAATTTTAGGAGAAGCATCACTTGTTAGGAAAAACATAAGATTTTCATAATAGATTTAAAGCACAGAACATTGATCCAAAGTGCAAAATTTTGGTCACAGCACATTTTCTTTGGGGACAATTTTAAAGACAATATACATATACACACACATACATCATGTATGCTTTTATAGAAACATTGTAGCATTTTTTTGAAGAAGCATCAAATTATCCAGATCATAGGACTTTTAGAATTGTGGTGCTCCTTGGGGAGGTAATAATGTTGTCCTTATTATTTATAATTGATGTCATAAAAGCACTCATGGAAATAAATTGAGAATAAATATGTGTGTAGGGTTTTGTTTGTGATGAGTCAAGAATCCTAATCACTGTATTGACAAATTCAAGTGTGCTTCTCCCTTACATAAACAAAGTGCAGAGCAAGACACATCCATCTCTGCTCAAACTTGGCAGCCTATCATGTCAGTCTTCAAGGAGCAGGACAGACACGGCTTGGGTCTGGCGCAGGGCTCTTACCCTTTAGAGGACAACTTGTGATATTGTCATATACTCCTAGTGGCATACTTCATCAGAAAAATGTAGCATAACCATATATAATTACTAGAAACATGGGAAATGTGATGTTTATCTGGATTCCCTAAGGTTTCTGTTAATAAGCAAGTAAAAAAGAAAAGAAGGGACCATCTCCTAAACCTAAGAACAAATTCACTCTTATTTTTCATTTCACCTATTGCTCTAAATCGCAGCACATTTTGTTTATATTTGAACTTTGTGATTCTTGTAAAACACCCCAACTCTGTCCACTGGATCTTCAAACAGGAATTATTATGAATATTCCCCAGAAATTTTTGCCATCCCCTGACCCCTTTGCCCATAGTGGTATACACCCTCAGGCTAGAAGCAACCAGCATAGCAAACTTTGGATCCCACTTCCTCCTTCCAAATGTCAACTCTGACTTAATTCTGCCTTGTTTGAATTGCTCTCTGGTACCTTCAGGAGAGCGGTTTTTGTATTTTGCCCAGAAGTTATAGTTGTCATTTGTAGGATGGCCAGTCCAATTGGGATTTGTCATCCAATACTAGAAAGGGAATTTTTTTCCCACTCAATATTTTCAGGGCTGGTTTCTTCAGATCCCCTAAGAATGTCACTTCTTTAGTAAGACTTTTCTGACCTTATTTCCAGTAGACCTCAAAGTCTTGGAAAAACCAGCCTATTTCATGACTCTTAATAGCATTTTCAATATCTGATGTTTCCCTTCCTTCTTTACCTTTTTTTTTCTCTCTTCCCTCAGACACTGTTCAAATACCTGTGAATCAGGGGAAGCTTCTCTAGCTTTGCTTTACAAAACACTTCTGCTACACACAGACACCCACTCACATAGAGACACACAAACATATACTCACATGTAGAATCAACAAATTCTACAATCAGCCCAGGATAGTCTCATGTTATTCCCTTATAATGTAGCATAATAATTAATAACATCTTCTATTACTCTTGTAATTTTATAGATTAAACTGGATAAAACATTTGGCAATCTTAAACATTTGCTACTTGATTGATTTTTCTTCCTACCACTGATTATTACCTGGTGTGTGATAATAAATGTCTCCATACAGAAGCATATAAAATACATGTGTACACTTTAGAATATATGCTTTTATGCCATACTAGAATGTAGATTTTTGAGGGCAGGGATTTTTCTATTTTTCTCACTGTTGCAATTCTATGACAAGGACAGCTCTTGGTACATATACTAAATAAAGATTTTTTTTTTTTTTAAAGAGAGAGAGAGAGAGAGAGAGAGAATTTTTTAATATTTATTTTTTAGTTTTCGGCAGACACAACATCTTTGTATGTGGTGCTAAGGATCGAACCCAGGCCTCACGCATACCAGGTGAGCGTGCTGCCACTTGAGCCACATCCCCAGCCCTCAATAAAAATTTGTCAACAGAGCAAATGAAAACAATTTATTTGCTACCTTTTTCTACCCTAATAATGCAAAATACATGATTCTGAAAACTGTATTTATATTTTTCTGCTTCATCCCCTATTCTAGGCATATGCATGATGTAACATGACAACATACATTTAAAATTATCGACTAACCCTATGTGAGTGTAGATCATTGAAGTCTGCATAGGAAACATGGTTGAGGTTCTTTTGCTACCGTGTAGAATTTGTTTATCCTGGAGTCCATGGATCTCATCACAATCTCATTTCCATTTCCATTGTATGGACAGGGACAACTAAAGCAGTTTCCAAAGGGGCAGATTAAGAATCACTTTACTCCGTCCATGAGATGGATGTGGAATTGCAAAGATGGTTATCACTTATTTCTTGGATTATGTGACTATGTTTTCTATGCAGAAAAAAAAAAAAAAAGATCTGGAAGATGTGATTAGTTAAAGATCTTGAGATAGGGGATTATCAGGGAGAACCTAGGTGGGCCTCAATATAATCACGAGGGTCTTCAAAATCAGAGAGGGAGGTGGGAAGGCTAAAGTCAGATTTGGGGATGCTTTGCCTTGAAGACAGAGAAGGAGGCCATGAGCCAAAGCATGCCTTTGGCCCGTGGAAAGGAGAAAATACCAGAAATGGTTTCTTCCCAGAGTCTTTGGAGAATCTGACCCCTGCTAACACCTTAGCTGAGCCTGTTGGAACACATTTACAACCTCCAATCTCCAGAAGATATGAGCTTGTGTGGCTCTATGTGCTGATTTCTGTTGGTGACTCGGTATAGCTATGGTAGGGCTCCCCTATACTCCAATCAGGCTCCTTTAGTGCAATTCACTTCTGGATAGAGCAGATGCTTTTGTATTCCTTTGTTGCTTGGTTTTTCTGTTTTTGTCCTGTTGATCTATTGGGAAGTAGAGACCTTTGTCAATTCCCACTCTTACATCCAGGCCATCTCCCAAAATGTCTTTGCCTGGAGAATTTCTCATAAATTGCATAGGTCTGCTAATGGAATTTTTGGTGTTACCTGGGAATGAGGGCACTTGCTTCCTCTTGCTGGAAGAGAAGAAGGGAGCCCCTACAGCTGTCCTTCGAGGAACCCCAATGCTTACTGCCTTACAACCCACTCCCCAATCTGGTCTGTGATAACAAGACTAGAACTTGCAACCAGCTTCTCCAGAGTCTTGAAGAAAGGAGCATCAATTCAGCTTCCATTTTTATATCGACTTTGTTTCTCTGTCTCCCTTATACCACATGTTTGTTCTTTAGGAAAGATCAAGTTTTTGAACCACTCACAGTACCCTTTGCTTCCGCTACTAGCAGAGATCCACCATTTTTAAATAGCTTTGATGTAATTTCAGTGGAATTTGGTGAGGGAAAGTTGAAGTTTCTATTTTCAGCTGCCTTTTTCTGCCTATTTGATGACTTTTGCTTCACTCATTCACATGTGCCTACTTGTCAGGTATGGGGAGGGTGTACAGTTGTGTATGTGTGTGGTGATCAAAGTTTCTTGGGGCAGTGACTTCATTATCTGTCCGACCTAGCATCTATGATTAAGAACAGGTGCAGCCCAGCCCTGGCTTTGCCTGCCATTCCTGTCTGCATCAAATAAAATGCAGGAGGAAGCCTTTCTGTGGGATACTGCCCTCCCTCTCAATTCTCTGCTGCTGGAGAATATGCTAAGATATTGGCAAGGATCTGCATTTGTGGCTGACCAATGGTCCCACATCCTGCTATGGCCCCCACAAATTTTGCAGTTTTGAGATAGGGGATTTTGATGTGGCTCTGCTGCAGTCCTATCTCCCATGTAATTTCAATTTAATCAGCTTCCGTACATGCAGTGAATTATGGGTTCAGCTGATTTATCCTTTATTATTTGTGCATGATGAAGTCAATTTTTTTTTGTAAATTATATGGACTGCATCTACCCTTATTTCTAAATCAGATATAAGTGCTCTCGTCTCCATTCTTTGCATATTTTTTTGGCTATTAAAATTATAAGTGGGTAAATTAAATGTTGGGCTTCAGCACATGTTCCCCAAGCACTACTTTGGGGGGAAGTTCAGATGTTAATATCATCAGTAAAAGTACAGTGCCTGTCTCATCATTTTATAAATTAGCCTAGACATCAGTTTACCCACTTTGATTTCATTTAATTCTCAGTCGCAATAAACTGTGTAGTGATTTAATTTCTATTTGCTTGACACTTTGGTGAATTTGGAAATTTTATGTTTTGGGGGCTACTATGGGCCAGAGTCATCTGAGAAGATCATTAGGAAGCATGGCTTTTCTCGGAAAATGTTTGGAGATATTTGTCAGATGTGAGAAAACGGGGCATATTAGAAAAGCCAGAACTGAAGCTAAATTAAATAGAGCTGGTTCTGGGAAGAGTAATCCATTTTCAATGACAGAAGAAAATCTAACTTTAATAGACAAAACATGGTGTCCCAAACTCCAAGCAATACACGATTGGTGAATACAGCTTAATACAAATATCACCTGAGTCCTGATTTCAAGTGTGCAGAAAGAAAGAAAGAAAGAAAGAAAGAAAGAAAGAAAGAAAGAAAGAAAGAGAGAAAGACAATGGGTAGTATTGAGAGAGAGAGAAAAAGAAAAGTTTAGAGTCCTTACAGGTACTTGACAAAGAAAACTAGTAGCACAAGTAACTTTAGAACTTTGGTAACAGAGAGAGAAGACCCAAGTTTGTAGGCCAGGAAAGATCAGCCCAGGGAGAGAAAAGTGACTCATATTGAAGAAGGCGAAGGTTCAAGGTCTTTCAGATGGGATGGACATTAGGCAGAACAACTAGATAATTACACCATTTTATCTAGTATTCTTTATTGATAACATCAGTAAACTAAAAGTAAAATCGAGAAACCACCATCCTCATGTAACACTCCTCTGCAAACTGTATGATTTTTTTTTATAAAGTCTTTAATTAAAGTTTACTAACTGAATGGACTTCTGATATCTGCACCAAAAATTCATTTTTACATCTCTTTTTTTTCTTTTTAAATAACATTTTTGACTTCCTTAAGCTTTGGCTAAGAAGGTTCATCTTCATTTAGATGACATATATTACAAAACCCCCAAAATTCCATTAGCATACCTGTGCAATTTATGAGAAGTTCTCCAGGCTCTATAAATAATCCTCTCTCTTGAGTCAAGTAGAGATTCTCCAATGGAAAAACAATGCACTGTTCCCAATTGCACTACCCTTTCAAATAAAGGATTCCCAGCAGACATTAGGAAGAAATCATCTGCCTTCTAAGAACAAGCAGCTGGGAAAGGGGGAAGAGATTAATAGAGAAAAACCTGTGGACTATCCCAATCCTATTCTTCAGTGGCTTGATTGAAGGCATTAAGTTTTATTTTATTAACTTCATTCTTGCCCTTCAAAAGTTGAGGGTGCTCACTCCAGGGCTTGTGTAGAAGTGCCCCGGGGAACCTCAGTGCAAAGGTTTGGAGCCACAGCTGGCTGTGATTAGAGGGATTGGGAGAGATCACTGCTTGATTAACTTTCAGCTGCTCTTGGTTTGCCTCAGTTCCTGCAGGAGAATTAATCCACAGGTTCGAGTAAATTTTGGATCTTAATGGATACCAGACACATGGAGCCCACCCAGACCACCAAGATTTTGCAATCCCTTTCCTCACATTTAAATTGTACAAATGAATTCATTCCTCCTTGCCCAGTGGCCAAACTAACACTACCTCCAGGCTTTTCTCCCATGGTATTCTGGTTATTTTTGCCTTCTGTTTCAAGAAAGTGTGGGTTCTTTAGAGAAGGGTCTAGGTCTAGTTTCTGTATTTGGAGAAGTGCAAATGCAATTCTTTGCACTTAGAAGAAGAATTTGGCTTGATGAATGACAACGCATCCTGCTCCCTTCCTCCTAACTCGTGTTCAATGCCTATGAAATTATCCCAGCTCTGCAGTCAGCCCCTCTACTCCTCGCATGATAGGGACTTGCTTACCCTTCTCCTCCACCGAATTCATGCCACCCTAGTTACAGATTCCTGAACTAGAGACACAGCTGATTCTCATGTTTCATCATAATCGTAATAACACCAAAAGGTCTCAGATTAACAATGTTTTCTGCAAGAACCCTTTGCCTTAGCTTATCTATTCATTTCATCACAGGAGGAAGTTATTTTATGCTAAAAGAACATTTTTATATTCATGATTAAAGAACTTACTCAAGGGGGAAAATTTGACACAACAGTAATGCATGGGATTGTTAAAACCTCAGGAGACTTCAATTTTTCTGGCAGGTTATTGTGATAGCACTGACCTGTGAGACCCATACTGTTAAGATCCGAGACAAGTAAATAAAAATAAAGTATTAATCGTCATGAATAAACCAACACATTTTCCTAACTAGCATGTAATTCATTCTTTTCATGAATTCTAATTATGGGGAAGAATCAGAAAAATAAAAGTCAGAAAATTTATTGTAAGGCTCATGAACTTCTTTAGAATTCTACTTTCAAAGAAAGGGATACCATTTCTATGTGTGGCTTATTGAAGTTCTACAGTCAACTTGCTTCTAGATTCATATGCTTATTTTCTTTTATTCTAATAATTTTGATAGTCCTGTACTAATAAATTGGCAGAGTGAGGTTTTGCTTAGGGAATCATGATAGTTGGTTGCCCTAAGCAACATGGAATATGGAAGGTTCTCCACCTGCAATATCAGACCTATTAATGCATATACCTGTGTGTCTATACCATTCTTACCTTATCTCAAGTCTCCTTTTCCAGAAGCCCTGCTCCTGTTTTACTGGCTTCTTCATTTTTCTCTATTTGTATGGTATTGATTCCACATTTTGTCTTTGCTTCAAACATTCTAATATAACTTTTAGCTTGAATCATAGGTTCAGCACTCAGCTAATACTTTCTTGGGTGATTATTTATCATTTTGAGGAAGTATCTGTTCTCTAAAAATGGAGTTTAGCCTCTCAAGGTAGGAGGTATACTTTTTAGCAATAAGGAAAGCACTTTGTCCACACAAGTAGGATGTTAGTAAGTATTTGCAAGTTCTGATGGTTGAGATACAACCTGAAAGAATAGTATAGCAGTGTTTGATGTTTTTTCATAGAATTTTTTAAAAAAAATATTATTTTTTATTTATATATAACAGCAGAATGCATTACAATTCTTATTACACATATAGAGCACAATTTTTCATATCTCTGGTTGTATACAAAGTATATTCACACCATTCATGTCTTCATACATGTACTTTGGATAATAATGATCATCACATTCCACCATCATTTATAACCCCCTGCCCCTCCCTTCCCCTCCAACCCCTCTGCCCTATCTAGAGTTCTGCTATTCCTCCCATGCTCCCTCTCCCTATCTCATTACAAATCAGCCTCCTTATATCAAAGAAAACATTTGGCATTTGGTTTTGGGGGATTGGTTAACTTCTCTTAGCATTATCTTCTCTAACTCCATCCATTTACTTACAAATGCCATGATTTTATTCTCTTTTATTGATGAGTAATATTCCATTGTGTATATATGTCACAATTTTTTATCCATTCATCTATTGAAGGGCATCTAGGTTAGTTCTACAGTTCAGCTATTGTGAATTGTGCTGTTATAAACATTGATGTGGCTGTGTCCCAGTAGTATTTGATTTTTTTTAAAAAAATCAGAATGTTTAGCAAAAACTTTTGTGTTAGCGGAAAAATATCATTGAACTGTGGATATATACAAATCATAATTCATGGAGTTCTGAAGGATGAATGGAAGATAGTAAGTCTAGATTAAGAGCTTCATACTGGATTAAAATCCCCTGGAAAATGAAATTCACACCTGTACTGAATGATACTATATTCCAGTTTTTAGCATAATACATAGTACATATTTGGTGGTTAAGTGCTTTTTTTTTTAACATGGACTTTTAAATTTTAACTTTTTGTTAGAAACAAGTCAACTCATTGAGGTCTCATTTTGTGTTAATAAAAGAGGCAATTCATTTTTCTTTTTTTTGCAGGGGGACGGGTCCTTGGAATTTAAACCAGGGACACTTTAAGTCTAATGAACAGGTAAATAATGTAAGTATAGGTAAAACACAAGTAAAAACAGATATTTCTTTCCTATCTTTGTTAATATAATTTATGATGGATTAAAAACAATAACAATAATATCAGAATAGTTACCTAGATTCTCATAGAAGAATCTATCCATGTAAATTATCAGAGGTAATTAAGATAGCTTCCCATGAGGAAATGAATTATTTGTGTATTTAAATATATTGATAATTAGAGGAAAATTAAAAAATGGATATCTCTGCCACTCAACTTGACTGATATTTTACTTTTGCTGAGGGAATTAGGATTTTGTTGGATGATAGAAAATGTGTGACATTTCTAAGTTAGTTAAATGGAACTTAACTTTCTATAGTAGTGAAATTATCTCTCCATGTTTTCCCATTTTATGTGGTCTCCTTTCTAATCTATGGCCTTTACCAATCAAGTGCATCACAGGAAAGGCATGGAAAACTAAATCTCAGGAAGAATTGAGTTTATGGCAAACAAAGTTTCTGAGATACTTAAAAGGGTAAATTTCTTCTTTTTCCACTCATCTTTGCCGGAGTGACTATGGAGCATGCAAGTACTGAGACCCTTACCGCAAATGTTCCTGTTCTTAGTCCCTACACCTGGGACCCAGGTGTACCACATTTTAGGAACATAACTTGTATTTCTCTCTACCCTCCAAAGTTTAATCCTCCAAGCTGATTTCATCATACTGAAATTATGATGAACTGATTTAACCCACTAAATGTGGGTGACTTGGTTGTAGCTCCTAGAAGACAATGTATATACTCACACACACACACAAACACAAATATATATTTGGTAATGGGGATTGAATCCAGAGGTGCTTAGCCACTGAGCAACACTCCAGCCCTTTTTTATATTTTATTTTAGAGAGAGGGTTTTATTAAGTTTGCATATTTTTAAAGGTACAGACTGATATATATGTCTCTATGTTGAACTTTATCCAAGATATTTTTTAAAAAATAAATTACAACAAAATATTTTTCTTCTAAATATATTTTGGAGCAGCATATCATTAGCATGTTGGATAAAAGATGATAGGAAGGGTGGACACGGTAATGAAATACACTATGGATCATTACTCTGTTGGGTACTTCCATAATCCAAGTTAAAAGCAATTCTCCTGTGGATGCAATCCATTATTAGTAATTAAGTTCATAATGTCTAAAGCAATTAATGCTAATAAGATAAGCCATAGCCTTCTAAATAGTGGTCAGAACTTTTGAAATATATTGTAATGTGCTTTGCACAGGGAGTCAAATAAAAATTAATATGATCTGGAATATGACTTGTCAGGCAGAGGTTATTAAGTGTATAAAAGTTAAAAAAAAAAAAAACACTTTATAAAAACACAGTGAAGTGACTCTCAAAATCCAGAAGTGATATTGATGCCTAAGTTCCTCAGAGATGAACAAAAGAAATGCAAATATTACATTCCTTCCCTTACAGCCCTCAAAGCATTTGTAGAAGCTATTGGAATCAAAATCATCTCTAAATAAGTCAGTTTTGAGAAAAGACTAAGTTTTTCCGAAACTTTCTAAAGAACGATAATCCACAAACAAAATTATGCAAGGAAAGACCCATGGGCTTGTTTCAGCTAGGTAAAATGGAGAGAACTTCTCTTGTCTCACTGTAGCAGCTTCAACCATCCCCCAAGTTCCATTTTGCTTGTGTCTCCATGTTTGAGAAATGTCCCTGTTCCTCATTAGACACCTTCAGGGTCACTGGCAGGCAGTGGTCGTTTTGTAGAAATGAGGGTCTAGCATGAAAGTGTCATGGCGTTGGAATAACTTTCTCTTCCCCTAGGATCCAGGAGCCAAGGTTGAGGTCCAATGCCAAAAGACTCGCTCTGCTGGAGGCAGCGCCCGGGGGGAAGGGGGGCTGTCTTTGCAGTGGGGGGTGTCCTTGCTCTGTCTTCCCTGCTGTTAAAACCTCAGTTTTCTGAGGCTACTGGCCTGGGAGCTTTCATCAGTCTGAAAGCCACTTTTAATAACAGCGAGCTCGGGAAATCTGGGGAGTTGTTATGAACTCCTGGAAGCCTGACAATCATCTCCTCCCGTTGTGCCTGGTGAGGTCCACTGCTGTTTTCACGGGCCATGCCTCTCCTCCAGCAGCAGTGCAGGAGGTGAAACACAACATCGCCTTCTCGACTAAAACCCACAAATAAAAACAAGTGAACCCCCTCCACAGGCTCCCCTTCCCCACCCCTGGAGGTGTATTTTAACCTGGTACTTGTTTTAATGTTCTGTTTTACAGCTTTGTGTGTTGAGTTCTTTGGACAGCCCCCTCTCTCAGGGTAGGGGCTTTGCAATTCAACTTCTTCATTAATCATAGTGGAGAGCTGTGCTTACATGATCCCAGTGCACGGACTCTCTTCTCAGCTTGCAGTCCTGCTTGTTGCAACAAACAGGCTGCAAACTGTGTTTACTTTGCATGTCAGATGTTGTTAGCCTTGAACCAGGCCCTGGGCGTGTGAACCATTCAGCAGGTCTCACACAGACAGGCTCAGGTTTCCCTTCCACGATGGAAATGACACCGGATCTTGGAGCACGGTGATAGTGGATTATGTCTGGAGATTTAAATGATGACTGTGCTTTCAATTCAAGGAGCCAATGTCCTGAATTAAGTGTTTCCTTCAGGAATTTTCTATATCAAGATCAAAGAAACCAGGGCGGTAGAGGTGTTCTGGTTCATTCGTACACTGGGTTTCTTGGGATTCACAAACTTTGGTTTCATTTTTTTTTCTTCTTTTAAAAATGTTTCTATTAGTGCATTATAGCTATATCTAATGGTGAGATTCATTTTGAATTCATAATGCATGTGGCGTAGCCAATCCCCATTACTTCTCTTTTTTTTCCCATTTCCTCCTCCCAATCCCTGATTCCTCTATTCAATTTTATTAGTCTTCTTTTTATTTATTGTTTTTAGCTGGCGCATTACATTTATGTATAAAAGTGGAGTTCGTCGTGGTGAATTCATACATACACGTTGCATAATTTGGTTAGCTTCATTGCTCAGTTCTTCCCCTTGCCTTTCCCTCCTCCCTCTCTGTTGCCCCCCACCTCTACTCTACTGTTCACCCTTTTATTCTTTTTCTTGGTGGGGAGGGTAACCAGGGATTGAACTCAGGGGCACTCAACCACTGAGCCACATCCCCAGCCCTATTTTGTATTTTATTTAGGAAGGGGTCTCACTGAGTTGCTCAGTGCCTCACTTTTACTGAGGCTGGCTTTGAACTCACTATTCTCCTGCATCAACCTCCCACACTTCTGGGATTATAGGCATGCACCACTGCACCCAGCTGGGCTCACCCTTGTAGGTTTGAGAAATCTTCTATATTCTTTTTGTTTTTTCTAACTTCTGCATATGAGAGAAAACTTTTGACCCCTGGCTTTGAGAGTCTGGCTTATTTCACTTAGCATGATGTTCTCCAGTTCCATCCATTTACCAGCAAATGCCATTGTTTATGATATGACAGAGTAGAACACCATTGTGTATGTGTACATTTTCTTCATCCATTAGTTGGTTGACGGGCATCTAGGCTGGTTCCAAGGCCTAGCTATTATGAATTGTACTGCTGTAAACATTGTTTTATAGATATATCAAATGAATAGTTTGCTGATTTTAGTTCTTTTGGATAAATGTCAAGGAGTGATAGCTGGATCATATAGTGGTTCCCCCTAGTCTTGAGGGGAATATCCATACTGCTTTCAAAAGTGGTTATACTAATTTGCATTCCCATCAAAAATATTAGAGTATACCTTATCCCCCACAATCTTGCCAGCAGTTTGTTATTATTTGTATTCTTAATGGTTGCCATTCTAATTGGGGTGAGAAGAGATTTCACTATAGTTTTGATTTGCATCTCCCTGATGGCTAAGAATGTTGAATATTTTTTTAGATGTTTGTTGCCCCTTTGTGTTTCTTCTTTTGAGAAATGCCTCTTTAGATCTTTTGCTCATTCATTGGTTAGGTTATTTTTTTTGGGGGGTGTAAACTTTTTGAGATCTTTGATCTGGATATTAATCCCCATTAGGAAGAGTAGCTGGCAAAGATTTTCTCTCAATCTTTTGGTTCCCTCTTCCCAGTCTTGTCTCCTTTGCAGGGCAGAACAAAGCTTCTCTTTCTAAAGTGATTTCTCATTATGCCCTGACATGTGTATTGCTGTTTAGTCAGCCCCCTTATCACAGAAAATATGATCATGATATTCTTGAATCACATTCTTTTCCTGCACTTTTCATTTTCAATTACTCAAGTGATTTCTCACCTTTCTGGAAGTCCTATTTTATACAAAGTCAATATCCAAAAGTTCAGCATTGAACGTTCTTTAATTATTTCCAGGATGCTGCTTTCTTCTCACCAGTCAGACAATGTGGTAGGTACATAAAGCTCAGAAATATTTCCAGTATGAGGTTACCTGAGAAAAGAAGAGCCTCTCAATATCATGCCTGCTTGTCTGGTGGATTTTAGGAGTAACTCCAGAGGATCTGAGTAAAAGCGTTCTCCTATTTTTATCAGATAACTGTCTAGATACAATGCAAACCAAGAAGTCTACACAAGCATCAGTGGAAAGACTTGCAAAAAAAAAAAAAAAAACAGAGCTCTTGAAGACTCTGGTGCAGGGAAATTTCTGTCCCTGTATTTCAGGGATGAGTTTGATCCCCAGGGTATGGTAGTCAAGGTTGGCAGACATTTGTGGTTGACTCAACTGGGGGAAGGTTTGCTATTGATCTCTTGTACATAATGGCCTGATGCTGCTACAATACCTCACCCCACCACCAACAAAGAATCACTTGTCACAATGTGGCAATTATAGTGAAGTGGAGGAGCCCTGCTCTAGCCTGGGACCATACTAAGCCAGAGCTTTGCTTTTCTTAAGCATCCAATAAGTGATTAAAGAATAAATAAAATAAACATTTGAATTAATCACAGGTTCTAAACTAGAATCAGCGTTCTGTTTTGGTCACTGACTTTCCCCCTTAATCTCTCTGACCCTGGATCTCCTGAGTCTGCTTAGACTGGTGCAATGATTGCTTCTTGACATCTCCAACTCCCTCTGCTCCAGTCTAAGTGTAGTAGAATCATCTCGTTCACAGCCCAGGCCTGCGTGGCCCTCCATCTCCCGCTTGACAGCCGAAGACGACAGACACAGGATCCACAGAAGACCTGAACTCATGAGCGGGAGCAGTGGCTCCCACCTCCTCTAAACAGTAATGTCACTGGATAGATTTCGGCAACCTTCCCATTTTGTGCCAAGCCCTGTTGATACAAGTGCTGTAGCGTAATGAGGTTAAACTCAATATATTTTTTCCTCCAGTTATAACTGGCAATAATTTTGCAAGTTCCCAGCTACCGTGGAATCCATTTGGGGCAGGCAAAGAAAGCAAACAAGCTCCGGTATGAAATGTAATTGTGGTTGCCACATGTGAAACAGGTTAGCTACCAGCATTTCTTGTTAGCCTCCGTCTCGTGTAAAGACGTTCTCTTTTTGCTTAATCCAAGTATATTTGACTAATGGGAAGTGGAGACAATTATCTGGGTATTTTCTTTAAAGAAAATTTTCTTGGAAACATTCTAATTATGGAGACAGAGTGATACTTAAATATGTTGACAGTGAGTGCATCAACATTTTCTAGATTATTATCAAGAGAGATGAGTGTATATAATGATATCTTTAATTTTTATAGTGAAGGGTACCAAAGATCAGAGAGGTTAAGTTACTTCCAAGAACACACAGCTAGCAAAGGAGGGTTAACCTGATATTAGAATGAACATAGGTATAGACCCTTAAGTCAATTAAGATTATAGAAAAAACCTAATCGCTCAGTAAAAGGTTTGAACACATTCAACACTGTGAACTGTCCTTAAATCTTTGATGATTAATTTAGGATTTTATATTCTCATCAGTATCTCATTTACATCACTTCCAAATTCTGCATCTAGGCTGAGGTGTAGCTCAGTGATAAAGTATATGCTTGGCTTGTACAAGGATCTGGGTTCAATCACCAATATGAAAATAAAAAAAAAATAGAACAGAAAAATGCAAAAATAAGAAATTCTGTATCAATTCCTCATGTTATTTGTTAAGAAATTTCATAAACTTACAAGTTGTCTCTAAAACGAATATAGTTTTCTTTGATCTTAACAAAAGACAAACATCTACTATTGAGTGTTTTTTTGGTATAAAATATTTCCTCTCTAAAAGTAATGTGTCAGTAACTGAGCCATGTTCTAGCATCTCACTTAATTATATGCTTGTCAGTATAAATGCTTTATTGTATCATTAGGTAGGGGCCCTTGACCACGTTAAAACAAACATTTGAATGCAACTTCGTGCAAAGAATTAATGTCTCCATGGTGAGAGACGATAACGCTGGAGAAAAATAAAACTGGAGGTACTTACAAACTACTGCAAATTTCTTTTCTTCATCATACTTAATTCATCTTATAAGTAAACTATATTTGTACAAGTGAAAGCACACATTTTATTTAAGTAGACCAATTTGCAAGGAGCCCTGTACATACATCTATAGCCTACTATAAACACGAAATACAGAGTCCTTTTATGCTTACTCTTTTTTATATATTTTTATTTCATATCAAGGATTTCTACTGACGTCAATGGAAGTCCCAAGACTGGAATGAGAAGTAAAGATTAAACAGGCAGTGGCTAAGAGGATTTTATCACATTTTCTGAGAAAAAAAAATCTTGCATAATTGATCTAACCATGCAATTGTAAGTGTAAAAATTAGTAGATTCTGGTTCAAAAATTTCACTCATTTCAATTATGATTGGGATAAGCAAAGTCAAAAATAGGAGCAACCAAACAGACATATTGTTTGGACATTGGAATGTTTTCATTGGGTGGAAATTATAATTAATTACTATTTGAGCTGAGTACAACATTTCTTCAATTTCCAAATAGATCTTACCAGAATTTCCACAAATATGTAGGGAAGCATTAGATGACAGTACACATACAATTCAGTTTTACTGACACTTAAAATTTTGCTTCCATTTCAATACCCTCCCAAACTGGCTTCTATCCCTGTCTTGTCTGCCTTAGAGTTTTTTTGATTTTTTGTTTTGCTTTGCTTTTTTTTTTTTTTTTCACCATTTCTCAGAAATTATCTGATGTGGAAAGTGTTTGCAAGAGGCATTGCATTACAAAATTTCACACAATACATAGGATTTGTACTTTCATGATAATGAGAGGATAATGACCTGACTGTTGAGAATACTTTAATCTTTACCTATTTTAGTCTTTTTTCACATAAATTACCCTCTAGCAGGGAGAAACTTAGATTTCAAGTTTCCTCTCCTACTCTCACTTCTTCAAAGTGTGGCTGGATGTATGGATTGGGGCAGGAGATCAATGGACCTCAGTTAAGGCCATCCTCCCCAAGTACATTTGTATGATGTTGTTGAAGGGGAGAGGTGTAACTAATGGGATGGTCTACCTGATTGGAAAACTCTCTCCCCTTCTGATGTGAAGGACGCTCAAAGGTTTTCATACCCTTGACAATAATGAAGGTCACTTCTCACCTTCCAATAGCATATTTGTCTGAGTTAGAATCCAGAGCTCTGTGGTCATTCTGATCATCACAGAAGCCCTTGTGTGACTGTCGGGGAGTATAGGAAGACACATCTTACATATCTGTGGTTTCCAACGTGCCCTTGTATCCTGCTGTTCCAGGAGTAGCTGTGAACTCATGTTTCTGGGAGCAGATACTGGTGATTCACAACATCCTGGCTATCTGTTATCGTGGGAGGGGAAGAATAATATCTGGCTTTGAGACTGATACCTGTCTTGGGGTACCAGGGGTTGGTTGTCATTTGTGGAATCCCTAGTGCACCACATTGCTGAGGGGAAGCCTATATTTCTCTTTTTCATTTTGTATGAAAAATCAATATTTTCCCTGGAGCCCTGTGGCCAGATTGGAACAGCAAATCTCAGGAGCCCAGATTCCCCAAACCACCCCCACTTCCCCCAGCACACGTCCTCTCCCGCCATCTGCTGTTTCACCAGCAGCCTATTTGATCCCTGTGCAAGATGAATGGGTTCAAGGAAGAAAATTAAACAATGGCAAAATGGAAGTGCAGTGGAGTGAGCCCTCCCTGGCTGCAGGATTTCCTTTCCTTTTCCCTTTTCTGAGCCTGAGTCTGCTTCTTTGCCATCCGCTCAGCTTGGCTGGGATTCTTTATTTCCCTTTGGTTTCTTTTCAGAAATTTGGAAATGACAGTCATTTTTCTTTTGTCGTTTTTGACTCTCTAGGGAGCAGCGCCCTGTGTACATGTCCCACTAAATACAGGGTTCAAGGACCTGGGATGTACCTCGCTTTTGTCCCTTTTAATGATTGAGTTCTTGCTCCCATGTCTGTCTTTTTAGGATATTAATTTTCTCACTTGTAAAGTGGGGACAACAATTCCCTGGCTTTGACTTTCAGGGAGGATGGGAGAACACAAAAATGTTGTATATGTAGAAGTACTTTGGAAAATATTTTTTTTTGGTGTGTGTGTGTGTGTGTGTGTGTGTGTGTGTGTGTATGTGTGTTTTGGGTGCTCATGCATCTTAAGCATATGTTCTACCTCTGAGCAATATTCCCAGTACAACTTGTAAACTTTAAATGGATGGCACATGAAAAGAAAATTAAGGTGAAAATGAAACCATATAACAAATTTATTGCATGGAACATTTTAATACATATAAAACTTGTTGAAGATATAGATAGACAATGTGAGGAAATAACATCAGCCTTTGCCAGGAGACACACTTTGGGTTAAGACCACACCCTCATGTACAAAAATGGTTTGCCACCAGTTTGCATTATCCTGAAAATACAACATTTGAAGAACTAAATTAACAACTAATAAATTTTCTGGAGAGCAAATGGGGGCTTCTTCACATGCTCAAAGAGCATAGAGATGAAATTATATTCAGTTTGGCTACCAGGATGGATAGTAGGTAACTCTTGCCAGGGATGATGTTTTGTGGGTCTTTTTGATGGTGGTGAGGCACCAACAGAGGCTAGAACGTCTTATGTTGGACACTCTAGATTATTGTTGAGGAAAAAGAGCCTCGATGGTCTCTGCAGTGACCTGGATGACTTTCTGACATGCAGCCCAGCAACCAAATGGCTTACCCGTAGGACTTTGAAGTTGCAGGGCAAATTGTCCAAATATTAGGTATTCACGAACATCATATTCCTTATGGTAGCACACCAGAAAACACAAACATGAAAGATGTATGTTCCTTCTATCTGAGATGACATGTGCAAGGAAGTAGAGATTATCTAACAGCAACTCATGGTGGGTGTCAATATCTAGCCAAAGCAAACTTCTAATTGAATGGTGAGAATCTAGAGGACATCATTCACTCATCTTGCCCTATACTAGTGAGTTTTTTCTTTGAGCTTCACCTTGAGAATAGCTATTCTTCCTTTAAGCACACAGACATCATTGATCCTGGGGCTACGGCTTTCAGGAAGCATTGTGAAGGTTTGCCCTCTCCTGAGAGTGAGAGAACATCTCTGTGAGTGTGAATGATCCCATGGGAATTATTTATGCACAGGAGCCACTGAAACAGCTAAGATAACTGGTAAGGTGAGAGGTTCCCAGGGAAGTGTGTCAATGGGATATTAGGATGAGTGTTTACCAGGTGGTCGATATCACATTCACGTACATTATAGAGAAACCTGGCTATGAAGTTGCTGGGCACTTTGAAGCAGAATAGCTGATTATTCCCTGGACTAGCATGGGAATGGGCTAGTACTTGCCAACTTATATGCCCCATTGGGAAGGGAAGCACAGAGACAAAACACCCTGGGATGTAGTCCAAATCCCCATCTGAGGTATTAAGAGTGGGGGGAGCAAAAATGAAGATAACCAATAGACTCCTTTTTCAGTTCCTTTATAAAATTCCATGTATCTATGGTTCTTAACTGAAAAGGAGGAAGTTGAAGAGATTAAAAGACAAACACAAAATAGTTTGGGCAAATGTGGATATCAATGGTTCTTATGTAGATTAGAGGATAAAAACTAACAAATGGGTAGAGCATAGCTTAATCTGCATACTATCAGATTTTAGGAGATTTGAATGAAGAGTCTCTTAAAGATTGTTTCTGGGGGGAAAAAGAATTCCTAGCTAGATTCTTGATAGCTTGACCATTGATTAACTCTTCCTTGACACATTGACTGCAGTTTCCAAATAGGACTTGAATTACTATGTTCCAGACCAGTCTCTTCCCCTTAATTGTCAAGGTTTTTGAACAAAGAATGAGTAACCAATAAGGAGGAGATGCAGTTGCATTAGAAAACAGACAGGAGCTAGCTACCCTGAGTCTGAGGGAGGTGCACAACTTAAAAGCTATGAAATCAATGGGACCTAAAGTCTATCTCTTCTTGGAACAATGGTGATCTGTGCCTCCCAAAAAAGTTTTGTCAATCATACGTCCTCAGTGCAAGATGACTGAGATGACGGAAACTGAATCTAGAAGGTGTACAACCAATATCTTGATTGGCATGCATACTTTATTATTGTTTGTGTTTATTCTTTCTTAAAACTAAGTAAACTTGGTACTGGGTAGAGGCTGTGGTGTCCCATGAGCTTGATTATCAACTTAAATCAGCACTCCTGTTGCTCCATTCTGATGACTAAAGTTCTGTGGGCAGCCCTTTCTGCAGTCTTCTAGAATAGATCCAGGATTTATGGAGAAACAGAACCATAATGAAAGCGTTCTGGCAATACTGTCACATAATTAGAGCATTTTAGATGGCACATAGGTGGAAAGGCCAAAGAAAGATTAAAATTGTACTTAGCATGAATTAATGGCTCAAGGATTCTGAAATGAAGAACATTTTGCATATACATTCTCAGAAAAATATTTTTAAGTGATTTATGTCTGTATACCCTCCAGTGGAGAATGGAGGCGAGAAGAGCTGCCAACTCTAAAATGTTCCACCCTGATACTGGCGACATGGTATGTTTTGCCTAGTATTTTCCTAGAACCCCAAAGAATCTATTTGAATAGAAAAATAATAGAAGTTCATACTTACTTAAACACCTGTGGTTTGGTGGTTTGGGAGTTGTATAAAACATCACTTTCCATACAAGTCATTTATGTTAAAAGGTATTTAAATAGCTGAAAGCTACCCACTGGATTCTGCGGATTCTGTTGCTTTGGGGTTTACTTGTTAATCGCTCATTTATAGCACATCTCCTATGAATAGTTTTTTGTAAGTCCCATTTTGAAAATATTCCATGCTAGAGCATATTTTTAAGAAAAATAAAAACACAGTTGTAATTCAGAAGACACTTAGATGAATGTTGTTAATAAGCTCACAAAGCCTGCAAACACAAGCAATAGAGGCAGAATCTCACTGAAGTGCATTTCAATATTGGCAAGAGCTGGGAACCAGATGCCAAGAAGACTATGAAAATTATTCAGATAGAATCAGGCTGTAAATAGATTGGTCGAATTTAATCGAGAAATTAAATAACATGAGCAGAGTCAAATTTAAAAAAAAAATGAAATGTAGTAAGTTGTGCTTTAATTTTTATTCTGGGACTTTGTATTCCAAGATCAACCCATCTGGAGGACCGGCACTTGGAATCTGAAGCCCTATGATGACTGTTGTAGTGACCTCAGGTTTTCATGGAGTGCCAGGTGAATAATGACCTTGCAAGTCTGTATTCCAGTCAAAGATCTCCTGTCAGTTAAGATCTTCAGACTAGTGAGATGGCATCCAAACATTTCAGCAATTACATAATTATTTCTATAAATGATCACTCACTTTTAATTCTAACAATTTTGAAACATAGATGTGCAAATTAATTGTACCCAGTACTAACGTATTTTGTGGAATAACCTGTACTGGTTTTCCAGGTTTTGAAATCTTTAAAAAGAAATGCTACTTTTTTAGATAATTTAGTAAATTTGTCTTGATATTATAATTTAAAATAAATAATTGAGTAACTGACTTTAGGAAAAAAAATTCACTCTGTTCTCCATTTCAAGATGGGGTTGGGGAAAAGGTCACAGTTGGTGAGACCCTGGGAATCTGATGTTTCCAGATGAGAAACTTACCCTAGAAAGCTTTAATGAAAGTTGGAGCCTTGGTATTTCTAAAAGAGTTGTGTTTTCTGACATCCTAACAAAATTAGGCTTAAAGCAATTGAGAAAAAAATCCTTGATACTTTAGAGTGTGCAAGTTACTTCTTTCTCCATTGAATTCAGTTGCTATATGTTTGTTAAAGCTTTCATTTTTAAGAAAAAAAAATATTTTTTTTGTTATATTCACATAATTTGAAATAGTTTTATTCTGAAATGGATGTTTCCTCTTAAGGTATAGTAATATATTGTAAACCACGTTAAGAAGTAAATCATTAGAATTTTTAACTCATTTGGTGAATGGGGTTTGTGAAGTTTAGAAAACTATATTTTTTAAACATGGTAGACAACAACTGGAAAACATGTATTATGTGCTGTAAATTCAAATGTCTGTTTTCCTATAAATAAAAGTAATATTTTCAATTAATAAATATTTTAGCACTTGTTATTTGACTACCTGTGCAGGTTGTTAAATTTAAAAAACATTAGACTCAGTAATTACTTTTCTCAAGGAATTTTTTATTAAGGATGTAATCACATTGCCACTTTAGGTTTCCATAAGAACAGGGTTTTAAGCTGAATATTTTAAGAGAACTTGGTTAAGGTTTTAATTGGTATTGGAATGTTTAAGCCAACTTGGGTTTCACCATCTTCATACATTTAAATTCATTTAGTTGTTAAATATTTTGAAGAGTTTTGCTCTTGAATATGGTATATAAAAATGTGTTTGATAAGTTTAGGAGAAAGAAATTACTATACATGGCTTGATAATTTAAGGAAATTTGAAATTGTCACCTTGACTTGGCCATACAATGATCATAGATGCTTTCTACATTGAAAATATATATATATTTTTAAAGTTTTATCCACATTGCAATGAGAAAAGGATGTTTGCAGGGTCAAATAGGTATTAATGGAAACCAAATTCTTGTCTGCTTTCATGCTATTTCTTCAGAAAATTTAATACCAACTTTAAAATGTAGGCCACCATAGTCAGTTTTCAGACAAAACTTCACTTAAGGACAACAACAACAAAAACCTTCTTTTGAGAAGATACTAAAAAACATCAGCTTCTTAGATACCAAAATCAGATGCTACTTATAATTCACAAAGGTGAATGATTGCTTGCCTTGATACTTCGGAGATGCAGGCCATAACAGTATACACCTGGAGACCTTCTACAATCCCATGTAATGGGATCAAGGAAACAGGAGCCTCCATACATCCCAACCATGACCTTAGAACCACAGGTTCACATGATTTCATTTTTACTTAACTTTGGAAGCATCCTTCCAAAACGACTCTGCATCAGAACAGATTTTTACCTTTGTAATAACAGGAAAAAAAAAAAAACTAGCAACTGCTCTGGAAGGGAAAAAAAAATGTGCATGCACATCAGCAAGATCGAAGACACAGAGCTCTCTTTCCCTTTGTTCACTGATTAGGATGTTTGTCCTATGTCTCCCTGATTGGTCCCAATTTCGTGGTACTCTGTCCTTGGGCGGTTGGGAGGCTGGAGAGGCTGTGAAGAGTGAGACCAGCAAGCGAGGGTCTGTGGTGTTTCTGAAACCAGGAGCCCATCACTGCAATGGACATCCATTTTTTACAAATGGCAGATGCAATGAACTCATTAGGGAAGCATGGAAAAGCCAGAGCAGAGGCGCTTGCTCTCCTCCGTCTCTTCCCACCTACTTCTAGTTAGGTTTATTTTTATAAACACTTCCAGATCCTTGAGCAACATTACACAATGTGGAGCTCATCCATCCCTTCTGAATAATGGGTCTCTGTGGGAATACTCTCTTCCATGACTTGTGTCAGATGATGGGTGGACCCTTTTTCCCTAATTCCTGTGTACTGAAAACCTCAAGCTCCTGCCTTTGGTTCACTGTCCTCTATTTCTGAAGCTAAACAGTTGCCCACGTTTGCTTTATTTCTTTATCAGTCTACTCAATAAAAGCTCATGCCAGGCACCTTTATTAGCATTTGCTCAGGGTACATCTTGGACAGGTCTGGCTCCAAAGACTGGGTTCTAAGGCCAATTTGCCTCACATGCTCCTGGTCCATTCTGCAATTTTCCAACAGCAACATACCTGCCAAATAAGTGAGTGAGGCCAATAGAATATTTTCTACCTCCTTGTCATAAAATAAAACATGTTTGAGCAGGGTTGGGATCATCTGAATAATTGTCCAACAATAAATTGGTTAGTGCTAATATATACCTCTGATTGCAAAGAAAAAAAGTGCTGGCTTTTAAAATTAAGGATATAATCCGTATGATTTGCTTTATGTTTCATTCTTAACTTTAAGATTTATATTGGACATTGCAGTATTCAAATTCTCAGATAGTCACCAAACTTTCTGGCACATTCACTCAGGCCTACAAATACACTTGCAAGTGATTTGGAGAGTTTGCCATATCTATCCAATGAGAGGCAGAGGATTTAAAAAAAAAAACAATTGCCAACTCATGACAACAAAGTCGATGTATGTGAAATTTCTCCTCCCAGAACTAAATTTTAGGGAACAGTGGAGAATATGACAAAGAGATTTAATGAACAAAGAAAGAGGCCCGATAATTTCATGTTCATTTATACCGTCACTTTGAACTGGGTTCTCGTAGTACCAGCTATTTGAGAGTCTGAGGCAGGAAGATCACTGTAGCCTGGGAATCCAAGGCCAGCCTGGGCCACATAGGGAGACCTTGGACATAAATAAAGATACATACATAAGTAAAGAACAAAACAAAGAAACAAACCACATTGATTGTAAAGAAAACACTAAGAGATTTTTGAAATGCAAAGGCTAAGAATGTACCCCAAATGCTCTTCCTGAAGGAAGCCCTCTGGAAAACTGAATAATAAACCCCAAAAATTAAATCATGAGAAAGACATGATAGAAGAAAAAATGTGGATGAACAATGAAGTCACCTAAATGTACAGTATTAAGTCATGTCCTTATGACACTTTAAGAAAGTGTATGTGTGATTCTTTAAAAAATGGGAGAAAAAAAGAAAACATATGCCTAAAATTTTGTAAGTATTTTTAAGATCTGAAACAATATAAACAGTTTTATCCTTAAGTACAAAAAAAGATACATAAAAAAGATGCATTCATATTATATGGTGCTGATCTGAATACTTATATATATATAAAGAACAAAATCTAGGTCACATTAAACGAAGTGGATGAATAAATTGTTACAAAGATTTTAAGTTGCTTTCATCATTAAGAGAAAGATGGCAGAAAATGGTTCAGGTAGAGATAGAGACAGATAAATCAGAAGCTGTACTATGGCCTAGGAGGAGCTGATCTGCGTCCCTTCCCTGGACCATTTTCCTGGAACACTTCTTCCCAGCATGGTTGGCACCATTCCCCTGATACCATCACCAACTGGGGGTCGTGATTTAAGAAAATGACAAAATGTGCAAAGTCTTCAATAGGGGACATTGGACTGATGGGGCTAAGGACATCTACCCACCTTCTAAATGGCAAGAGGCTTCAGCCGTCTTCCTCTGGACTATGATGCCCCCAAATTGAAGGTAAGAAAGAACAGAAGTACACCCCCAGGAAAACACAGGCCCACGGTGTATATATAACCTCCAGTCTTTCAGATAAAGTGCCCTGGAGTCCTTTGAGAGAACAACTAAGAAGCCCTGACCCATGTATGTATAGATGATGATATGATGATGATAGTGTGTATATATGTATATAGTTTTTACCTACTTTTTTCAAATTCATGAATGTAGAGGAACAAAAGGTGGTCGTTCTTCTAGACATGATGGTAAAAGCCAGAATGAGCTCTCTCTTTCCCCCCAGCATTTCCTGCTTCTCTGACTCTAGGACCACAGTCACATCTACATTTGGCTTAAAGACCAAACGTGGGGGCTACAAAAATGAAGGCTTATGTCTCAAATATAATGAGCCTTCACATTCAGGGTAACCTAAAATGACTCTCTTCCCGGTGAATTTTACCTAAATGTCAAAAGTTGTGTGCCAGGACCAGCTCCAAATATTTTCATTGCCACCCTCATCTGGCCTAGAGACAAGAACATAACTTATAGAGGCCCCAGCTGCAGTGAATGTCGAGTGGATCACTTTTATTTTTATAGGAATTTCACTGCCAAGTTCTAAAACATGGAAACTTATATGAGCATGCTTGGGCCGGCACACAGGGGGAGTGTTGGAGCTGAAGTCCTCCTTGTGCTTCTCCACACTTTTGAAAATTGAAAATGGTCATGACTTTCAAATTTTTTTTTTTGTTTTGTTTTTGCAGTGGTGGGGATGGAACCCAGGACCTATGCAAGTGCTCTACCGCTGAGCTTCATCCCTAGTCCTCGATTTTTAAAAATGTTGTTTTAATTCCTTTGCTGCATCTTCAGACTGGAGGATGTCAAGTATTCCTGTGCTTATTTTTTTCTATTATTTCAATAATTTTGAATCATATTATATCTTTTTCCTGTGCATCCATTACCAATGTCAGAGAATCTCGTCTCAAGGATTTACTTATTCTTTTAAATGTCAATTTTAATCCAATATCAGATACCAAAAATTATAAATAAAACCCATATTGAGGAGTTTCAGTACTCTTGACTTTTATTGTCAAAACTCATGAGAACTACTTCAGCTCAGAGCTGTGGTACTAAGCGAATGCATTCAAATATATGCTTCTGAGATGGGGTTGATGCTGGTTTATTTATTACTCAACAGCTTATTGAATTACCACTGTGCCGGGCACACCTCTAGGCACTGAAACACATCATGGTACAATAAAGAAACTGTCTTTGCCCTGTGCAGCCATGATGAGACGCTACAACATGATCATTGGTGTGGAAACGCACTCAGGGACGAGGGAAACAGGCATTAGGGGCAGGAGGTCTAGGATTTTACAGAGGGTGGTTTTGAAGGCCTTGTTTTGAAGGTGACTTTCACACATGGGCTTGCAGAAGGTGAGGGGTAAGGCCTGCATTGTCCACAGAGAGGAGCTCTCTGGTCAGCAGAAGTGGCCTATAGAAAGGACTAGAAAGAACAGCATGTGGAAAGAGAAATAGAGCAACCCTGCCAAGGACCACAGCAAACCTCTGTCAGCAGGGAGGCAGTAGCAGAGAGAGCAGAACAGCTAAGTGACATATTGACACCCACACGCCCCAGTCAGAAAGGGTCTTTCAAGGGCCAGAAATGTGACCCAGGTGCCTCTTGGGTTAAACTCAACAAGAGAAGGGACTTTATAGGAAAAAAGGAATCCTTGAGCTATTGCACCCATGTTGACAAAGGGTGCCTGTTAGAGTATCTAAACAAGTCTGGATGGCGCCATGAAAATAGTGAACCTTAATAAATATCTATTGCATTAACTAAAACTAAAATGATTTAATTAAAATAAAGAGCATTATTATAATCTAAAATGTGTGCTGTTTTTTATGTGTATTATGTAGATGGAATACATTGTGTTTAGGTTATGATAAGAGCTTTGGCTAGTCCCATTCAGAGGCCTAAAATACAGTGCTGGTTTGCAATGCATGAGGAGGGGGAGAAAAACTGCATGTTGAAGGTGTGCAGCCTGATGGGGTCGGGGAGTAGTCTGAATTTATTTTATTTTATTTTATGCCAAAAAGAAACCTGAGGCAAAGTATAGTTGAAGGCAAAAATAACTGAATTCCTCTCACTTGGAAGATGTTCTGCTATATAGCCTATCCTGTTACCTTGCCTTCACAAGTCCTTGATTTTGTTCAGTGTTACTCTCTTCCAGCCTAAATTCTCCCATTTTTCTGAAGACTTTGGTATGTTCAGTGCTCTAATTTGAGAAAAGAAAGCCCTCTAGCTATCAAAGCACACACTACTTAACTGTACCTGGAATAGAGGGAGGGATGAGGGGCATTCTTAGGTGACTCTTGTGTGGTCACAGGGTGGTTGGGTCACCTGCTCAGTATGAGAGTCCTCATGAGTGTCCAGTGTAGAGGTGAGACTAGAAGACATAGGCATATTGACAGGCCCATTTTATAGGGCAGACAGGCTTAGAGACACACATGAAGAAAGAAAAAATATAAATGTGACTTAGCTATTCAATGCCATTCTTAGACACACCATCCCTTGAGATTCTTGGACCTCAGGTTCTGGGGACATTGGAAGAGTCAACAATACAGACAGCATTTTGCTAATTGTTGCTAATTCATACTGGACAGAAGAGACTACAAACAAAAACTTACACAGAATTTATATTCACATATGAAATAGTATCTTAAATGTAAAATTTTCTGTTCACAAATAAGCAGGAATATCTCTATAACACCATTAGTAAAAGATATCATTTGAAAACAAAAGATTGTTTTACCCAATTATAAATCCTACATTTGTAAAATATAACAGAATAAAATACATGTCATCATAGTATCTTTCACGTTAGAACATACAGTGTGCTGCTTTCTAATTTGTCACAGATGGATCTAACTCATTCTTTTTAATAAAGAATTGCATTGTTTACTATTATGTGTTCATGAGAATTTTCAAGTTTTCTTTACATCTAAAAATACTTCTGTGCATGCATCTCTTTTTATTTTTATAGGCTGCTAGAATTAGAAATAATTGCTATGTAGACATATTATGTAATATTATAGATATAAGCTCATTGCTCAACACAAATTTTAGGACTTCCAACTTCACCAACAGTTTAAAGCAAATGATTGATTTTTCTGTCTGAACTTGATATGATCACTGTGCTCTTTTAAATTGGATTAATAAAAAAATGATCTTTCATTCTGACATTCTTGTGTATCCCTTATTAGTAACTTATATTTTATAATTTTATTAGCAATGCATATTCCTTCTGTGAACTTCCTATTTATGTTTCAGTGTAATTTTATTATTAGAATGCTGATTGATGTCTACTGGACTTTCTGATAGTTTGTATACATTATAGGCATTAATACTTTACTACCACCTGTGTTGAAAATATTTTCCCTGTTTTTTTTTTTTTTTTTTTCCAGAATCACTCTGCTATTTGGTCTTTATTTGCTTGTTTTTGTTAAACAGGATCTTTAGATTTTACTTTAGTTAGAATAATGAATTTAAACTTCTATTTCTATTATTTCGTTTAATTACATTCTAAAAAAGAATTTTCCACTTAAAATTTATTTTAAAACATCATCTATATTTATCTTCATTCCATTAAAGGATTTATATTTACATTTAAACTACTTGGCATATGGTGTGAGCTAGGCCTCTGAACGTTTTAAAAAATGTATTTATTTACTTTGTAAATGATTATCTTTAAAATCTAATAGTTTATAATGGAGAAAGTGCTCTCCATCAAACTATATATTAGGTGAAAAACATCGAGAAGTCTTTTGATGAATACATATTTCAATTTAAAAAATACAGCAATGCAAATGTACACATACACAGACAACTGTATTTTATTTCTGGTAGTCTGTATACATATATGTTTTATCTATCCACCAAATACATTAATTTACCTTATACTAATAATTCTTTACCAAAATAAACATCTTATAAAATGAAAAAAAAATTACACATAAAATAATACATTTATAATTTTGCATTTAATGTAGTGCAAATATGTGTTAGATATTCTATATTTAACCAATATTCAAAGTTTTTGCAAGTCTTATAAAAGGTTGGTTTCATGGTCTATTTCAGGAACTGACTCAAACAAATAAAAAGATAAATGGACCTAATTACTTAAAATGATATATTTGGTCCTTTTTTTAAAAAAGAGTTGAGTATATACTTTATCTCATCCCACTTAATAACATAAACAGGCATAACGGAGCACTTTAGTAAAATAACACCCTTTGCAATTCATTATCCAGAACGCAAATTTAAATCATGTTTATTTTTCAGGTTCATATACAAATTGATTTCAAAAGGTGATTTTTCATTCTGAGAAATATCCTAATATATTTTTCTTTCACAAAACTGAGTATTTTTTAATATAAAAACAGCAGTTTTTCTCATCTCATGGGGAGGAAATTTCAGAAATTTACATAAGTAGCTCTCAACACAACTGAACTAAATTTATTGACTTTCAAGACCTAAATTAAAATCAGAATAATTTCTGACCTTCTGATTTTTTTTTCCCACTCAGTGGGCTTTCTGTCTGAGAATTGTAGTAAGACGTATAAAAAAAGGCAAATACCTGCTACATGATTAAGATTCCACTTACACTTCACCTAATGTATAGAAATTTACCGAGACTCTGTAAAAATCTAACATCCATGATGGGCTCTAAAAATGAAATACAGCAAGGTTCCACTCCAGGAACTAAGTAAAAGATGAACCATAATTTCCACCCTGCTGTAAAAAAATAACCCTAATAAAATAGATTCCATAATTCGCTCTGCCCTCACAGTCAGATCTAAAGTTAAAAAAAAAAAAATGAAAAAAGAGGTGAAAATATTTCTTTGTGAATACCAAAATCATTTCTGAGAAGGTGTAAATGTCACTCTCTGTACAAAGAATTGGGTTATTTTACTGTGTCCTTACAGTGGGGAAGGAAAATAAACTCAGAATACTACCTTGAACATCCTTGATTTTTTTTTCTTTCTGTCTCTTCTTTTCTTAGCCCTGTGTTTTAAATTAAGCAAAAGAAATAAAAAGAGGAACCAGAGAGAAAACGAGTGCATTTATGACAGGATGATTTTATTTTATGTATGAGTCTAAATGAGATTTTGGAAAATGGTACCGTGTTCCTTGAATGGGTCTGTGGTGGTCAGAAACCATTAGGCAACTTTGGAAGATTCCACAGGGACGCCTGGCGCTAGACGTTTGGGTCCCACTGGACCAAGTCCACTGTTTGTCTTTCTGCATGGAGAATTAATAAATGTATCAATCTTCTACCAACAGCCATGAACTAGGGAGCAAAAAGGAAATAGAATAAGTGGGGGGAAAAAACTGCATGTGTGCCTTTTCCTCCCCCTACCTCCCGGTCATCCCTTTTCTGTGTGCTGAACTTATTTTCCTTCAGATTTTTTTCCACTTTATTCTTTCTTCTTCCTTGTTATTAGTTATGTCTTTTAGCATTCCTGACTCCATTGCACTTTGTCTGCCTAGAAATGATGTCTCCCAACCTGGACAGGGGCTGTAATTTAATGGAATTGGCCACCTTCGTATACCCTCTGCTCAGAAGATCAGTCGGTGGCCTTGAAGTGTCAGGTTTCATTAAATGATTTCAGTTTCAAGGGAAAAAATATTAAATGGAAAGTTACGGAAACCGGTCAGGAAACACGCATGGTGCCAACAGCCCTAGAGCCGGGGACTCCAAGAGTCATTCGAACATTTCTGAACTGATAAGCTAATTAATTATTAAAACAGAAACACTCCTAGGATACCTATGACCAAGGTTAGAAATACACCCCTTTTCAATTCCTCTTTCTTTCCTTTCCCTTCCCTGCGAAGTGTTGCCTTTAAACTGCACCAAGGCGATTGTAGGAAGTCAATTAGACATGTTTCCATTCACAGCAAGGAATCAGCCAAGCTAGGAAGAAACATAACCTGCATTAGCAAAGAGGGGCTAGAGGGTTTTGAACATTCTCTATTTTACTTTGTATCAAAATGTAAAAAAGCAAAAAAAAAAAAAAGTGCAGAAGTAAAACTTAGAAACTTTGTGGCTGGTATGGTGTATACTGTTTTTCTCATATGTCAACTGAAATTTTGTCCACAGCTCTACTTAAAACTACAGAAGTCGCTGGTCCACAGCTCCTTTAGGAAATGGTGGGAGGGTTAGAGAAATGACAGCGAACACATACACATCAAGGAAATGAAACATTTCTGTGGATTGCCTGTTTACTGAGAAGTTTTTGTGGGTCTGTCGTCTTAAAAGCTGGCACCTAAATTCCCCTTTAGGGATTCTGTTTTTCTTCAGTTACAAGCCACAGTTAGTCTAGGTGTGAAAATATAGGTGCCGGACAGGGACAAGGAGAAACAGCAGAACATCTCCAAGAGCTGAGTTGTGCTGCGTCAGAAAATAGTACTTCTGTGTTCTCCTGTCCTCAAGTAAGGAGAGGAAAAGCAAATCAGGGGTCATGGTCAGATCTGGGGACTCAAATTTACTGAAATGAATGAAGAACTGTTAAGCATACAGGTAAAACTCCTCTGTTTCATATTCTTGACATCTGAATGTTATAACACTTTGCACTTACCCAAATGTTTTAAAAACTAGCTACACATGATGTTTTCTTTTAAGTTTAGGTTTATGCTTTTTTAAATTGTTGCAGAAGGGGAGGGGACATCTTTCTATTTTTATAAAAATGAGGGGAAGATGATAAGTGCTGTTCCATTTGACACAGAGGAAAGAGAATGCTGGTCATTACGCAGCCAGGAGCATTAGTTATTTTACTAGAGCGGAGTTCCTATAAAGAATCAATGATACACATGTGGGAGGATCAAGGAGGAAAAGGGAATACACTGAGGTCACCTTGCAAGAGAATGTTATCAAAGTAAAATTGTACTGTACATTTAGGAAAAGGGGCAAGGAGAGTTTTATTTGTTACAGCTAGAGGAGAGAGAGTTTAGTACAGGAGATAACTCACCAAGAGAAAGAGGAGGACTTTGTAAATGTCAGGATAAACCAGCAGAAATGCAATAGAGCAAGTTAGGGGAAAGTTGGTCTATTCATTAGGTCACCTGTGTTTGTTAATTATTGCTAATAATTAACAAAAAATGAAGACCAGTTAAAATTATCAAAGTTTAGTTGAGGAAGAAAAAATTTCTAGGATCTGGCTATAATCCAGACCAAAAATGGTATAGATATAGATCTAGATCTAGATCTAGATATAGATATAGATACAGATGCAGATACAGGTATAGATATAGATAATAGATATAGATATAGATAATTTATAGCCAGAGAAAAGGAAGTGAGGTTCAGAAACTATCTGATTGGCTGCAGGGACATTTATCTTATGTAGTAAGGATTTTTCAGTTTTCAGATTGGATGGAGGTTCAGCAGAAGGGATTGGCTGAGACTCAATTGCTTAGTTACTAGGATATACTCTTGGTTTAGGTTATGATTTCTTTACACATCAAGCTAGGACATACAAGTCACTATGTGCAAACCTCACCATGCAAGTACAGAGACTGGTTTAGGGCAGATTTACTTCAGTTTAACCATCATTGCAAATCTTTCTGCAAAGAATAATGACACTATCTTCGTTGATGGTTATGTGTCAGAGGGTTGTTCTCGGTGTTCTTGTCAAAGACATTCTTGGATTGTAAAAGGGGCAGCAAAAGAATTTTCGGTTGCTGATGTAGAAGTAAATGTCCTAATAAAAAAAGGAGGTTAGGGGCCTGTGGGCAAGATAGACCTAGTCTTTTTTATTTGGGGAAGATGTAGTGAAGGGAATATTATGGTCATCTTGGTCAATATGCAAGAACAAAGGGAAGGAGTTGTCAGACATTTTCAAATACTGCTGGAACCCAAATCAAGAGGAGAGGACACTGCTAGGCTGTGAGCTCTGGAATTCATAGGAGGGATCTGAAACTGGGAGCTGCACCGAGACTCATGAGAATCTTCCAGTCTCTCCTTAATGTCATCTATTGCTTGATCTCTAGCAGAGAGGCAGATAGCAAAGGGGAAAAGAAATGTGGTCCAAACAAAGTGTAGACTTGGAGATAATAGCTCAAAAGCTGGCCACCATCCACACACTGAACCACGACAACAGAACTTTAGGGATTGGGAGAACAATCCACCCTAAATCCTGACATTTTTTATAGAGACTAGAAATGATGTTAGCAATACATTCTCAAAAAGAATAGAGTTCCACTCTGCTTCCTTTGAATCACAAAAGACAGGTGTATCCATATGGGTCCCATCAGGAGGCAACAATAAAGAAATGAAGCTAAACATTATTACTACAAGGGATTTTGTATGCAGTAGGCTTTCTTAAACATTTGAGTAAATAGACATTATTTCATTAATTCTTATTAATACATAAGTTTTATTGTATACATTTATGGGGAAGAGTGTGAAATTTGATACATGTATACGGTATGTCATGCTCAACTCGGGTAGTAAAACACTGTTAATGGCAATGAGAAAAGTGGCCTTTGGAGTGTTTCCAAATGCATTTCTATATCCAAAACCTAAAATTGGCTCCTGGAAGCAAAATGTGAATATTATGGCTGATTATCATCTATAGTCTATTACATTTTGTTGCATAGAGGAGACTCACAGTGTGCTTGCTAACAAGGTTTTCTTTGTTAAGATACTTACTTGTGTTTTATTGTACTGTATATTTAAAAGCACTCATTTTTTAAAAAATTGACAATTAAGCATTTCCTTTTCTCGTGTGTAGAGTTTTATGTATTTTTACATCTTATTTTCCATTAATTTTGAATACTTCTGTTAACAGAAGTGAATAAATAGTATTTGTAGTAGTTCATTTTCTCTGAGCATTACCATACACCATATAATGTTCTACTCTTGCCTTTCATGAAATGACTCATTTAATCTTTATAATGCCTAATTGTCTATGAAGTTTGTATATAACTCTAGTTTACAGATGAGGAAACAAGGTCAAACAACATTAGGTAGAAATTTGTCTAAGTACTCAAAATCAGTCTGAGTGTAGAAAGTGGGCGTTTTTGACAGACTGTTGACACTAATTGTTAATACCTATCAACACGTGTTCTTGCATTTGGCTCAGTACTAAGCTTTTATACATCATTGTATGTATTCCTCAAAGAATCCCTATGTATTAGAGACTGTTACCACCTTACTTGTGAACATTAGGAAACTGAGGTAAATACAAGTTACTTCATACAACTAGTAGGCAGAGAAGGAAAGAGTTGAACCTAGAAATATTACACGCACATTCTTCCTGTTGCCTCTGTCGGCCACACGAGAATAAACAGAAGAAAATCTAATTGAATTTTTCACAAATATTATCCTAAATCAAGAAAAGAGAATAGACACTGCCACCATCAACATCATCATCGCCATCATCCTCCTGGTCATTATTTTTTTGCAGTTAGAAATGAAAATCTGATATTGAGAATGAATCACACGCTTTTCCACAGAGAGGACACTTATATGATAGTAGACCAGTGTTGCTTCATTTAAGAAATCATCTCAAGGAAATTAGAGCCAAGGAGAAAACAGTAAGAGGGTACTATTAACTGCAGAACACACTGAGGTCTGCATTGTATTTGTTAACAAGCAAAGGAACCTCATGCCTATCAATTAGTGGCTCTTTTTTCTTGTATTCAAAAACAAAATTTCAAGGTAGGGCTATCCAGTGCATTGAAGAAGTCACCAGACACCGTAGCTTCTGAGATACAGAGGTCTGATCTTTGCATGCCAGTTAAATAGACATCTAAGAGAAGACCAGAAGCTTCATGGGGAAAGCTAAAGACATAATCACAGAAGGATGATGAGAAGACTCTAGAAGCCTAATTCACAAGCCCCAGGAAGGGGCACAGAAATTGAAAGCAACAGCCCTGATTTCCAGCATGTTCTCTTCCACTTCTCCCTACGGCCGTCCTGTCTGCAGGCTTTTCCATACCCAAGGGCAGTCATATTTTCTTTCTCTTTTGGCATCCCGTAGATTTAATGTTCATCTGTTGAGGCACATTGAGGTGATTTGCCAAATAACTCCTTTTGGCAAAAAGAATGTGCTGGGTTATTATTCTTAGTCCAAATGAGCCAGACTGACTGTCTACACTGTGGGAATATGCCAGATAATTACTTTAACCATGTCTTTCCTTTTAGCTGTGTATACATGGTCCTCGAATTCTAGATAAACTTGGTTAAACCTCGTATTGAATAATTACTGGCAAGTAGCCATGCACTCAGGGTAATTTAATGTTCATCTTTGGTTTCTACAGGGTGCGAGTGACAAAAGCAGGTTTTGTTTATACATATGTTCAGAGGATTTTCTTTTCATAATTCAAAAGAAAATCTCCAAAACATGTAGAAAACAAGCACTCAAAAAAAAAATAAGTTTTCGATTCCAAGTTTTACTCAAGAATCACAGATACAGCACTAAGAAAAAGCTGATTTGGTTTAGGTTTTAAAAACAGACAGACACTATAAAAGGGTACTGCATGTTCCCTTTGCCTCGCAAGTCAAGCAATTGTTATTGTGTTTAAATCATGTCTGACATAATGTTGCTCTCCCTTTTGAAAGTAAAGACTAATGCTGCTGCATTTTATTACAGAAGGTAAACAATACGATTTCCCATAAATTGCTACATCTTACAGTCCTTTAGTATCAGAACAAGCCCTGGAGTCAGGAGACAGGAGGTAAAAAACCAAGTTCTAACTCTTGTTTATTAATGTTAGATAAGAAGCAAAAGATTCAACATCTCTCTTCTTTTCCTTATGAAAAGGAGAATAATACCATCCTAATATTACAAAGCGACTCCGAAAAGCATAAATCAGACAATACAGAAAATTACTTTATAAGCTACAGAACACCAAATGCTTTTCCCTAAACCACAGAAAATATTTTATACTGGTTTAAAACTTGTATACTTTTCAAGAACAAAACCCAGAACCTATGGTAGCAATGTAAGGATGGGTTAGCATGGCAAGGAAGTCTTGGAGATGAGATGGTCCAGGAAATAATTAAATCAGGAGGAAAACCATCTTCATGTCAAGTGATACTGTTTTCTCCTCAATTTCTATAAAGGAAACTCGGGAATTTCAGGGAGAAGAGGAAGAAATATGAGTAGGAAACAAATGTGCAACATGTAGTCCAAGCTTTGAAAGTGTTTCTGCTTTTAGATTCAGAATGTTCTTTTTAGGAGTTCTTGTGAAAATATCATGATGAATACTATCAGTTCAAATTCTTAAAAAAAAAATATGAAAAAAGTCCTAACATTAGAAATAGGTTTAATAATTTATTATGCAATCATGTTACACTTATGATATAGCCAGAGGTTTAATATTTACATAATTATATAAATGGGATAGGAAATTGCCCTCATTTTAAACCAGAAATTAGGAGTCACAATTATGGTCAAGATACAAACATTAAATAAATTTTCATAAAAAAAGTAAAACTCTAGAGCTACCTCTGAATGTTGTGATTATGGAGATATTTGTTAAGATTTATTTTTAAAGTATTTTAAATAATTTTCTACCATAAGTTTCAGGACACATCACAAGGAATTAAAATAAATAAATGAATAAATACATAACAAAATGATCATTTTTTCTGTGCAAATAGTAAACTTTGGTGGCAATGACCTCATGATGTTTTACAACATGTCAGTAGTGAAAAATGCACATATTGATGACCATTTATTCCTTGGGCTTTCAAGTAGTTTCATATTTTATATTTTCATTATTGGGATGCAAGAGTTTTGATTCAAATGTGAGCAGAAACACAAGTTTCTACTACAACATTCTCAATGATTCTTTTGAAAACTCTGCTCTTATTCTAAATTTTGTTGTACAACAAAACATGCATAGGGCTAGATCCTATACTGTTGGTATTACTTCATAGCAATTTAATTCGTTGATAGGAACTATATAAGAATGGCATGATGTATAAAACTTACATGAAGAAGTGTATGTCTTCCTTGTGCAATCTTGTATGTCTTTCTTTCTATAATCCTACTCAGGAGGCTTAGGCAGTCAAATTGCAGTTCAAAGACAGCCTTAGCAACTTAGCTAGTGTGTGTGTGTGTGTGTGTGTGTGTGTGTATAAATTTTATGGAGAAAGGTAAATCTTATGATTGATATCAACATGTTTTGTTTTCAGTTATGCATTAAAATTATCTACTTCTATTACCTTAATTTACTGAACAAGTTGCATATTTTATTTTCAGAGGGGTTCTTACTTGATGATATATTTTTGGATTTGCATTATTCTCTATAGACTCTCTAGGAAAAAATGATTATGGCCCAGGGTGTAGAAACACATGTTCATGTGAACCTATGGGGACTTGCTCACCAATATTATTTTTCTGTCAAAGTGAGTCGAAAATCAGTCCTGCCAACTTGAATGACTGGGTCTATGAATAGAAGTGGTCAAAGCAGGAGTCCCCTTCAGCAGTCTGAGGAGTCCCTGGACACAGCTGTTCATTCCACTGACTTGGAAAGGGTAGGGTAGATCATTCTTTTCTAAAGTGTATTTACCAATAAAGCCTTTGGAATTGGGGGGCGGGGGAAAGAAAATCAGCTCTGACACATTTGCTAGTTAAGGATGATGACAAAGTACCTTGTGTTCCAAACATTGTCTACTTTTCTCTGTCCTCTGGAAGATCACATGTCAACGAGCCTTCATCCTTGTTAGAACTTTATGATCAATTTATGAATGGTGGACAAGACTGAGGGAGTCACATAGGTGAGATCTAAATATCACCTTGCATGATCTCCTAGTCTTGTCTTCCTCTTCCAGTGTTCATGAAAGTTGTGGTGTCCTTATAGCCCAGAAGCAGAATTATCTTCACAGAGAGCCACTAGGAAAGGAAAGTTTCCAGGCTGTCACTGAAAGATATTGTGACTACGCGGATCCACTGAGATTTTAGAGTATTTATTTTGTGATGTGGTCGAACTCTCTCATCCTGACAACTATAAGCCACTCATTTCACAAGTTGATATTAACTCAACTGTCCACTAATTCATTAGTCAATGTGTATGGTATGCCCTTATTTGGGAAGAAAGATTCCCCTCTGTCCATGTTCCATCCATAAAATATCTTCAAAACATATTTTTTTCAAATGTCAACTAAAAACATTCATAAAAAAATAATGACTCTAGGATAGTGGCTTATTTCTGAGTGCTGGTCAGAGGTATTTCTTTCTAATTTTGTTCTTCAACAATCAGCACATTTTTTAGACTTATTTTTAAATCACAAACACTATCACTTTGCTTATCTCTTTGTTTTGACTTAGAGGGACTCTAAGACAAATTCAATTAATAATTAATTTGTGATCAACCAACCACACTAGATGTTAAAGCTTATTTGAAATGACTCCTTGGAACTATTTCTTTGATTGTACTTTATTCTTCCATCTGCATTGCTCCATATCCATAATTGATACATATATGCCATTTCTTTTTTTGTTTGTTTGTTTGTTTATTTTTCATATGCCTCTCTCTAGGTAACCTAAGGATCATTTTACTTTGATGAGAGTGCTGGTTCTACTTTTATATCCTAGATAAGTGAAGAGGGAAAATGTCAGAGATGCAAAAGTTAGTCACAATATACAATGAATACACAGGCATCATATGAAATCAGGTTTACAAAACACAAGACAAGCTTAGTGGTACTTGGGATCATGGTAGTGGTCCTCCCCAAATTATTTAGTTATGTGTATTTTTATGGATTTTATTTTTATAATAAAAATTTAAAAATTGAGCAACAAACTCCTGAAAGAACTCAAAAAATGCATTTAACTCTTCATCCATTTGAAATAGTCTATAAAATTAAGTTAATAATTGCATAGAATGTATCTGATATAAGAGAAATCATGCTGCTTAAAGGAAAAACATAGAATACTTTGCAATCCCTTAAGGCACAGAAGCAAAAATCACTCTTTTGTGGATTTTAAAACAATACACTTCACAGTTGCCATTCACAGCATCAAAACACATATAGCTTTCGGTACATCATTGATAAAGCCTTAAAATAATGTCCGCCCCCCCCCCCCCCTTGGAGTGAAGAGTTCTCTGTTTCACAAATGCAAAATTACCCAAAATTAATTTTAAAAAATTAAAACAGGAATTCACTGTATTAAATTTTGCTCCAAGAAGGCAAAAGAACTAAGATGAGACAATATTGTTACTGAAATTCAATTAATAATTAATTTTAAAACAATATGGAAAAGCATGGTAGTCAATAATTCCACAATACCAAATGTTATATTTTCATTCCTAGAGTGTCAACACTGCCCTCCCCACACGAGAGTAGTGAGGAAACTTCATCAAAACCAGCACCAAATGGAATGCCACCACCTGAGGATACTGTGACTTCTACAGTTTCTCTGTGTGGAATTCCATTATTTTCAAATATTTCCATCTTTGCTCACTGCAAACATTAAAGCCAAATCTTTAAATTAATAGTTTAAATTAGTAATGAAATAAGAACTATGATATTCAAGATTTATTTCTACTGATTGTAGGATTTGGTTTATATCATTCTCTTTAATAAACATCTTTATAATTGAAGCCATTCCTCACTTTTTTAATTTAATTTTTATTTTTGGCAGGGAAGGGGAAGTGAGATAAATTTCCAAGACACCATTCCATCTAGTCTGGAATGTGTCAGTGTTACTGCTACAAATAAATACACTTAAAGGTAAGGCAATGACACCTTTGTATTAGTTCATCAAATATAAATGGAGATTGAAACTACTTTTTTAATCTATAAGTCAGCTATATCTATTATTGTTATATCTTAAATTAAATATGATATGTCATCTTTTGATTTCTTGCAAAACATCTTTCTTTCTCTACCTTTTTTTTCTGCATTTGACTCTGCTACCCATAGGTGTTTGCTTGTTTGTTCATTTTGTTTGTTCTATTTGTATTTATTATGTTGGGGATTCCCTGTGATTCTTGAATCTGTTCTGATCTCAATCATCACACATGGAAAAAAAAAATTAAAAACTGTTTCTTCAAATGCTTCTATAGTATCATCCCTTACTTTGGAGACACCAGTTACATGTGTTTTGCTAAATTATTATTTGTCATGGTCTACAAATATTTTTGATGCTCTGTTCATAGAGTTTTTATTTTTTTCTTTCCCTTGAGATTTTAATGTGAATAATGTATATCGATCTGCCTTCAAGTTCACTATTTAAAATCATCCAATAGATGCTAAAGTTCAGATACTGAGTTTCCTCTTCTAGAATTTCAATTTGTGAACATTTAACACTCTGAAAATTATTTTCATCTTCATTATTGAGCTTTTTTTTTTTTTTCATTGTTAATTTAGAATGCTGTCTGTTGATTCCACCATCCACATCGTCTTTTGTATTGGCCTCTTTGTGCTGTTTATTTCTTCTTGTTTCTCTTTTGAGCCATGTTCTTACAACTTTTTGCATTTCTCTTAATTTCTGTTGGTACAAAAGACATTTTGAACAAAAGAGCACCCGTCGACTAAAGTAGATAAGTCTGTTTGTCTTTTTTCTCCATTGGTTCCAGTTAGTAAATTGCAATTAAAGAGAGATTTTTGCTCCTTGTGCCTGTCTATAGCCCCCTGAACTATAGCAAAACGGTGGGCCTTTTTATCTTCTCAGGATCTGAGCTGGCAGAAGGTTGATTTCCAGGTTTGGTTTTAAGTTCACCTCTTTACTCAACTCCTAAGGTAAGGGGGCTCAAGCAAAATGTGAGATCCTATTTCCCTGTTTTCCTGCTCTTTCCCTTGATATCGACTCAGCAAAATCCTCAGGGGAGAGAGAGTTGTCAGGTGAGAGATTGATTTTTGCCTGTGGAGCTCTTTTAGATTTCAATCCATCATGTCAGCCCACACAGTCCCTAAATTTCAGACGGTTCCTTGTCTCATCAAATATTTTCTGGTTATAGCAGATCTGCTTCCAAGCTGCTTCCCATGGTAGGACTAAAATATTGCTCCAAAATTCAAAAGCCATCCCAACTCTTTGCTTATGGATGAGAGGCTCATCCTTCTCTGGAATTTAGTTCTTCCGGACATCTTTGCTTCAACCATTCTTGGATGCCTTGAAAGAAAAATATGAATGTTGGTTAAACTGGTGTTATAATAGAATTGATAATCTCACAGATTTTTGCATCCTACTGTCATTAGAATCCCCCAAATAATTAAATATTTAGACTATTACTCTGTTCTCTCAGTGTAGTGAGTTTCATCTTTTAACTGAGAATCACTGGACATGAAAGAACTGGACAGTGTGCTGGGTGTACTTGGGGCTTTTTCTGCAGGGCCTCAGCAAATATGCAGCATAAAGTTTAATACAATGACGCTCTTAAATTTGTACTTCAAATGTTAATAATTTTGAAAAAAAAATACCTTCTCTAGGACATTCTCTTTTGTTTGGAATGACATTGTTTAGTTAGCAGGACATTCTTAACATTTAAAAATTGTGGAAGAATGCTAATGTAACTGTGAATGAACCTAGGGGAGAATAGTATAAAAGGAAAGAGCAAAAATTTTGTGAGATTATCAATTCTATCTTTCCCATCTTTCAAGATTGCCGATTTGGGATAGCCATGCTTGTAATTGCAGTGACTCAGGAGACTGAGGCAGGAGGATTGCAAGTTTGAGGTCAGCCTCAGCAATTTAGACCTTGTCTCAAAATAGAAACAAATGAATACATAAATGTAAAAACAAAAGGGTTGCAAGAGCAGCTCAATGGTAGAATGCCCCATACTATAAAATAAAAATAAAAAATAAATGGATATTTGGTTTATTTCATCAGACCTCATTGTAATTTCTCAAGGAGCATCTCAGATTTTGAATTTCATGGAAAATCCTCTTAGATCCTTGTAATGCTCTTCCTGTCAGTCTCAATTTTAAGTGACACACATTTTTATTTATATATTTATTTTTGTTGGTTTGCTGGGTTCCTTAAGCATTTGCAGGAAAATGAGAGTAGGCTCTACCCCATTCCCTGGAGCCAGGCTCCATTTCCACTAATGATTTCATTGCACCATTCCTAATATTCTTTTGTTGTTGCCGATTGCTCCCTTTTATCTTTCCCTTGAATGTCAATCCAAGATCAGGAATATTTTACCAACATCTGTTTATTATTTCATTTAAACCCAAGGAAAAGAAGACTGAACACGCACAAAGTTTACAGGTTTACAGCCAACCCTCAGATGACTTCGTCACATTTATTCTTGATTGTTTGGCTCCAACCCCATCTTTTATACCATTATTTTTTTCTTTCTTATCTTCAAAGTCAAGCAAGTTTCTAAGTGGTACTGATAGGATGATCACAACGAATCTCAAAGGAGCCAATTCTTTGTGTTCCATGTTTGGAACCAACAAATACATCCTTGGCCTTACATCAAAGCCAAGAGGCTGGGAGCTAATTCATACTTACCCCTCATTCTGAAGTTATTTCAAGTGTGGAGAAGTGATAGGAAAAGTCTGGATGCTTTGGCCCTATCTAATTTGTTAAGAAATCAACAAACTGTGAAGTACCTTCTTGTTTTTAACTTTTAATTATCTCCACAAGAAGCATTTTGTGGGGATGGCAGATTAATTTATACTCTCAGTGTAACTGAAAGATATCTGGAATAAAGGTGGGGGCTGTCTCTATTGTACTCTGAGATTGAGTTGTAAACAGGATTCAGTTTTCTGGTCTGTTCATTTCATTATGGGTGTTTCCCTCTGTCTTGTGATAGAGTCACTGACAGAGGTTGGATGTGGCATGTCCTTCAGAGGCTAATGTAATAAAGGCTTGGTCTCCAACTGGTATCACTAATGCAAGATGGTAGAAACTGTAAGAGGTGGGATCTATTTGGAGACAGAAGGTCACTGGGGTCATCCTCTTGAAGGATACACATCATTTTTAGCCTGTCTCTTTCTTTCTTTGCTTTCTGATCACCAGAACAGATTTGCTGTACTTGGCCATGATGTTCTGCCTCACCATGTGGCATAGAAACAACAGAGCCATGTGATCATGGACGGAAACTTGTAAAAACACAAGCCAAAACCAACCTTTCCTCCTTTAAGTTGATTTTTTCAGGTATTTAGTCTTAACAATAGAAACCTAACACGTTTGTGCTAGGTCAAATGCAAATTCACAGGATAAACCATCAAATAGATGAGGTCCAGAGTTGTTACAGAAGGGGAAATTTCTTCTGAAATACTTGTGCCAAGTTAGAAATATAGATTTCAAAATTATCTAGTAAGTTGGGATTCCAGATTCTAATTCAGTAGGCAATTCTGGTTGCAAAAACTTTAAAAAAATTATTGGAATAAGAAACCAGCACAAAACAATTAATGCAGCACATTGAATTATGAAAATATTTCCTTTGCCAAAATCTTACTCTATATTGCAATAACACAAATGTTACTAAAAGGGTGGAGGGGCAAGGCAAAAATTAAAAATAAACCGTTTTATTGTATATTTCTTATTATTTTTCTCTTTTGGGGGAAAATCCCATATTTTTATCTTCAATAGTTTTTTATAAATTAGAAAAATCATATTTAGATGTTTCAAAGATAAAGCTTTAGTTCCTAAACCATCAAATAGTTATTAAAGAAATTTAACGTACTTTTATGGTTCTGATTTTTGTGGCTTTTGAAAAATACAGTCTCCCACTGACCAAAAATTTGCACAGCAAATATTTTTGTGAAATTAAGGACAGTCTTTTGGTTAGTTCTATGATCATTACTAAGTCTCTTTACCATATTTAGTTTGGATCTGAGGTGGTTGGTGTTTTTTTTTTTTTTTTACAAGTTTGTCTGGTTTTGTTTTTCTGTTATCTTTTTCTCTTCATAAACTGAACTATTATCTTGACTGTTAAAATGTATATTTACTTATATACCAAATACAATGTGATCGTTATCAGATGTAAATGTGTGTGAGGGCATGGGATAACAGTTCGGTTTTTATCTCACAGATGGTATGGCCGTGCTCACACTGGGAAGAGAAGGACAAGGGCAGACATGTTGCCTCCTAGTTAATAGCTCGCAGAAGTTACATTATCTAAAAGTGCCGTATTTTAAAAGGAACCAAGGGAAATGGGCAGCTTCATCCATATGCCTACCATCCCCATTCTTCCAGCTTAGTATTGTTGGAAATATAGTTGGGAGACCAGGGGTCTGAGAGTCAGGGAGAACTAACTTTAAACACCAGGTACTACTAGCTGTGTGACTGGGGGCTGCTATTTAGCTACATCGCATAGAAAGATAAAATTCTAAGACAATCAGTCTACTGTTACACAATTTTCTTGAGTTTGAGATAAAAAGTTTGATACCTGTTGCAAATTTTCACAGAAAATAAAGCCCAGTGACTACAGTTCTCATTCTTAAATGAGGGCTACTAACATTTTTTTTTTTTTTTACAGGATATTTGGCAATGTCTGGAGATAGCTTTGCTTATCAAAATAGGAAAATTGAAGAGTGAACAACTGACATCCTTGTTATACTCTAGGGTTTTTGTTAAATACCTACAGTACACAAAACAGCCCCACAATAATGAATTATCTGGGTAAATATCTGCATAAGTGGAGAAATCCTGGAACTCTCCAAATTTCATTCACTTCTAATGTCCCAAATGCAAAAATAAATTTTCATTGTCCTTAAGAAAAAATCAAGTAGAATTTCAGTTTGGATTTAATTGTATTCAATTTAACTTACCAAAAGTAAACTTTTGCCTTAGAAAAATTATTTCATATACTGTGTTTAATTTTTATGTGTAAGAGGACCTTCATTATATAAAATTTTAATATATTACATATAGAAATTTAGGACAAAATAAGAATGCCATAATCCTAGAGGTGCTTTCACAAATTCATTTGTACAAGGTAAGACTATACCCAATTCTTATTGAACTTGTAGTTATTATAATATATATTCTATCAATCAATCACTTATATCTTGAAGATCCCAAAGCAGCAAATAAAAAAAATACTAAAAAGTTAAATCTAGTATTGAAACTCTACAAATGCTAATTCTTCTAAATAGCAATCCTAGCTTAGGTATTTCACAATTAAAGGTTTTTGCCAAACAATAAGCAAACTAATGATTGACAAAATATCAGTTGGATTATGGCTTTCATGTTTTTATTCTGCCCCTCACAAATTAATTTTTCCTGCTATATTGAGGCATATGTGAAAAATAAAATTGAATAAACTTAAGGTTTACAACATGGTTATTTAATATACAAGTGTATTGTGAAATGATTAACTACTGAGAGACCATATAACTATTCTACCAAATTTACTTGGCTGGATTGCAAAGCATCTCATGTTGTAGGGTGATTTCCTGACCAGGGCAAGGGTTGATTCAAAGAGACTGCACAGATGCTGGAAATTCTATTAAACAAGATACTTTTTAAAATAATTCTTTCTTTCTCTATTTTCATTTCATTTTTTTCTCTTCTTTATCACCCTAAGTTTCTCCTGAGTGTGGTGAAGGAGCAAGAACTCTGGACTTTCAGACTAAAGAATTTGGCTAATTGAAAATCTGCTGTGACTTTAATTGATTGTTGGACCTAGAATGCAATTTTTAAATGGGGATAATACCTACCATGCACAAAGTTTTTATAAGCATATTTTTGATTAAACGAGACATATTATCAAAGGAGTAAGCAAAGCATGCAACTGTTTTAATTTTTAAGTGTTTTCCTATTTAAGGTCACTTGACTGGAAGTATTTTAATAAGAATCTGATTAAATCATCATCAAAGGAGAAAATGCAGGATAATAAGACATTTATCAATCTATAGAGAATATCCAGGGAATTGTATTTGCATTTTTTTCCTGTGGCATATTTATATACCCATTCTCATATCCAGAAGGTATTTCCTGTGACATTACAATTTTTATTCCCAAAATGTTCCCTCCAAGATTTCTAGACAAACAGCCATGTTTAAAATAGCTCAATGCCACACTACAATCCTGTTTTAAAAGCTGGAGATGGGAAGCCACCAATTGTAATATAAAGTTGACAATCAAGGAATCTGAAATTTATTTTCAGGTATCATCTAATATGGGAAGACAAATTAATATATGTAAAACACACTTAGTGGTTCTGTGTGCCAGGCATGTTTAAGAGCAGAACATAATCATCATCATCATCATCATCATCATGAATCTGAAAGAGAACACATGCAAGTAGAATTTACATGGCTCTTCTATCAGTTTGAATCCATCAAAAGTTGCTAAGCTAAAGTCCATGTTAACACATTTATTTATCCTTGTATTTGTTTCATTTCATTTCATTAACTTGTTCATTTATCCATTTAACAAATACTTTTTGAGCACAGTGCTAGATACTAGAGATGTGAAAAGGAAGCCCACAGCAGATTCAATCTTTGTTCTTACAGAGTTTACAGTGACTTGGGGGAACCAGACCTTATTCAGATGATGAAATAAATCAAGCAAATGACTATAAACCAACTATTCTGGAAAGTGGGATGAAGTACAGTGACATGGCGGCAGGTGTAAAAGTGTGGGAGGGAGAGTTGTTTGGGCTGGATGTCACAGGTGAAGTAAGGTTCAGGGGACCAGGGAAGCCTTCACAAGCTAGGAACAGCACACTTGCACTCTGTGCCTAAGGTCACAGGCATGTATGAGAGGTAGTCAGAGGCTTCTGGGGCTAGCCCAAGGGTAGCTGAGGGTCATGATCACACTGCACACACATAGGCTCAACCATTTCAGATGCACTACTTCATCAGGTTGATGATTCTTTTTGCTTTAAATGCAATAAAGAATGTTTCCTTTTGAAAGAGAAGTTCACAAGATCTGATTTAGGTTAAAAACCAAAACAAAGCAAAAAAGTGATTCTGGCTGTGCTGTGAAATATGAATGGCTGAATTAATTGGGGCAAGAATGAGATTTTTTTCCCCCAGGGGGTGGGGATGGAACTTGCATTTTAGGCAAATGCTCTACCATTGAGCTGCACTCCCAACCCTTCTGGACTTTTGTTGAGTTAAAATTTATTGATTATATACAATGGTTCCACTTGGATATCCACTTTTTATTCATATTTGTATGACTAATTTGAAATTGCTTATGAATATACAGATATATACAATGACAAAAATGGAGTTTTGTTATTTAAATGACCACTTGGAAAACAAGAAATAATTATTGCTTAGCTAACTGTAGAGCATAGATGTGGGGAGACAGAAGTTCAAACCTGGTAACACACTGAACTACACCTCTCTACTGAGAAAGATGGAACCGAATTTCAATGCAGGCACCTGTCACCAGGTTAGTGCTGCGCAAGGTAAAAGGTGCTCAAGATCTAACCATTCACTCAAAATAGACAAGAGCCATTTTACAAATACCTTCTGTATGTGCTACTAATATAATTCATGCTTTTTAAGTATTTTTTCGTCCTTCTTTCAGATGGCAGCTTTGGTCACATAGAACATTTTGAAATCCTCATACTCAGCACAGAATTAACTGAAGACTGACGATGTTTATGAAAAACAAAAGATTCCCACAAGGAGGCCAACTATCCTTAGCCCTGATTGTATGTATGCATGCATGTGTGCACACACCCAATGATCTGTTTTAGTCTGTGGTCTGTCTGTAAGCATAACCAACAATGTTCGAACACTTCATCCTCAAGGTACCTCAAAATCACTAAAAAAAAACATCTATCTACCATGAATGATATTTCACCTAGTTGTTTTAAAAGTAAAACAAATCAGAGATCTTTGGACACGTGGAAATTCTGCTCTTAGATGAAATGCATAGAAAAACCATCTTTAGCATTTTTTTATACTCTTCTTGATCAGGAAACCTCTTAAAATTTCAAGATTTATTCCATGTATCTGAAACAAAATGCTGTTTGTTTCATCAGATGTTGTGAAGGACATTTGTTTTTAAGACATTTGTCACCGCTCATAAGTAAAATAACATACAGAGGATTTTCATAATGGACACGATTTGTTCTGTGGTCCCCAGTGCCCCATTCTGAATTAGACGATTCAGACAGAATTGTTTCTTTCATATCTACCAAGCATTAACTCTGCTCAGGCCCCTTTAAGGACTACAGAGACTGGTTGCAAATTTCCTAGACTTACTGTGAATTTAGAATGCTGAGAATTTCTCTTCATTAAATAGAACAGCCCTAAGAGTTTATAATATTTCTTCGCAATACAAAAGGAAGAATATTAAAAAAAAATCTTTTCCTATTATGAAAAGGTTTCAGATTCCAGAATCTGATATTTCTACTTTTATAAAATGTGATATTAATTAGCTAAGAACAGAATAATAAATAAATACCTCATTTTTCATCTGAGCCTTGCACATATTAGGGACATTTCATAACCTTAGATACATGACCTCGATACAGAACCTATTGCCACAACTAAAATAAATTAGAATTTATATGGTATTTTTAATGGGCCATAATTGTAAATCTGGACCCCTTTGGTAGGTTATTTGCAAAAGTGGCTGACTGAGTGTTCCTTCCTTTTCCTGCAAACTTAGCCTCATCCCTCCTGCTTTAACTTTTAATTTAGCCAATGAAATACAACAGATGTGATATAAACAGAGCCCTGAAAAGTGATTGTACCCTGGGGTCAGGAACCCTTGACTGCAGCCATGCCAATGAATCTTGGCCAATCTGGTAGAAGATGAGGAATAAGTGGCCATGTCACCTCTCCATTTCAGCAGACTGGTACTCAATCACCAGGTGCTCCGGAGACCTCCTGGACTATGCTGCCCCAGCTAACCCAGCCCAGAATTACTTGATTGCTGATTTAACAATGCTTTTGAGGAGAACACATAACTGTGGGGAAGGAACCCATCAGAGACTTTTTTTTCAATTGAATGTAACAAATAAGGAAGACATTAAAAAAAAGACAATAATAATAGAAACAGAGAGGAAGGTAGGTTGAAAGATAAATTGACAGGTCTTGAAAACTGATTGGGTTTAAGGACCAAAGAAGAGCAAAGAGACAGAAATGGCTGTCCTGTTCCTCTCTTCTATTTTCTAGGAAAGCAAAAGAAACTCCCAACTTCTCACATATTTGTGAAAATTAATAAAGTCTGCTTCCAAGTGGCTAAGTTCTAGAGTGGCTTGCTACAGGGTAAATGAGAGGGCTAGAATGGATAGATGAGGTTCATGCTGCACCCTCCAATCCCTGATGGGTCTAGGAAATTTCAAAGCCAGGTATTTGAGGCATTCCGTCTTTAAGGATACGTGCAATATGACAGGCCACAAGGAAATAGAAATTGGTGTCCAAAAAATAAGAAAACCAAATATTTTAGTTGCTTTTTTTTGGTCACTGTAACCAAAATACCCAAGAAGAATAACTCAGAGGAGGAAAAGTTCATGTGGGGCTCATGGTTTCAGAGGTCTCAGGCCCTAGACTGTGGACTCCATTGCTCCAGGCCCATGGTGAAGCCAGGCAGGAAGAGGGAAGCGTTCAGAGGAAGAAAGCTACTCAGCTCACGATGGGATCAGGAAGTAGAGAGAGAAAAGGGGGAAGGGGACAAACAGAAGTCACAGCATTCCAGAGAACACCCCAGCAACCTACCTCCTCCAGGGACACCCCACCTGCCCCTGGCTATCACCCAGTCAGATCATGGAAACTAGGATGGGCTCATTAGGTCACAGCTCTCACAATCCAACTGGTTCCACCACTGAACATTCCTGCATTAACACAGGAGCTTTTGGAGGACTCCTCATACCAAACCACAGCATCAAAAGGCTACAGCATAACAAAGGCAGGGGAGGAAAAAAAATAATGCTTCCAGGACAGAGGGCTTAACACAGGGACCTGTTCCCACAATCTCGAGAGTGAAAGCAACTGCTACATGACCTTCAGGTGTTGACCACACAGTGGCCCAGCTCAGCAGGCTCAGATGTCCCTACCATCTACTGAGATTGTTCATGAGACAAAGATGGCTGGAACCTGAAGTCATTTTCATGTGGTTTTCTCAAATTATTTTGAAGGAAGAAGAGGTTTAGAGTAGTAGGCTCCTGCATATTCAAATTACCTTGTCAATGGTACCCACATGTTGTCAGAGAAGCAGCTAGGGAGCAAGAACCAAGAAAAGTAATAAGTAGAAAAATTTGTTGTTATACAGCAGAAATAAAAATAATAATGATAATAATTCTGAGCATCTTTTGAAGTCTGTTTTTTTTGTGTGTGTGGAAATTTTAAATCTTCTGTCAGTTCTTTAGATCAGTCAGGGCTCCAAAAAGAAAGATCAAGGACACACAATGGAGCTCCTAAGGGTAATTTTAGGAAAGGCTGTTTACAGAAGGTTGAGCAGGGATAGGGTGATGGGTGAGAGGGGCTCAGACTCCCTGGGACTAGGAGGACTGGGAGGTTTTACTTCACCTAGGCCTCAGGGAGCTTGAGCTGATTCAGCAGGACCTAGTGAGAGGGAGGAAGGAGAAGAAGAGAGGCCCCCGAGAGGGCCCGGAAGTTAGGAAAAGGTTCTCACAGTCACAAGAGAAATACTGAAATAGAGCTGGGACAGAGAGGGGATGTTCAGGTTATTATCTCCTTATTCTTTTATTGGCCAAACAGAATCCAAAGACAGGTGGAAAGAAGTTTTGGTGAAGCGTTGGTTGGTAAGGCACAGGCAACTCAGACACCAGGACAGGACAGAGGAGAGAGGGTGCATCTTGAGGGGAAATGGAGAAAAGAAACACAGTTCTCACACCTAAAGACCACATGCACTACAATTGTCCTCGCTTTCTCAGCACACAATAGCCAAGGATCAGCACAGAGCCAAAAGGCAGCTGCTCAAAGATGTTACAAACAGCAATGGTGGCTTCTATTATTTTTTTTCAAAAAGAGAAGAGAGATGATCTTGCATATAGGCTTGGAAGAAGATGGACCAGGTTTGGAATTCTGTTTCTATCCTTTCTCATAGTAGAACAGGTTTCACCCTCTGTAAAAATGCATCAGCCATACATTCTGAAAGAGTTTTATTAAGATGCTGGGTAGATCAAGCCTAGTTTCTTTCTCCCTAGGAATATCACTGTCACTCCTAAGTGCCCTTGAACAATGGTGCATTGCATTTTGAATATGAAAATATATGCGCATAGAAGAGAAAATCCTCACAGCAGTAAATCACTCAAGTTCCCAAACTATCACTCCCAAGGACTTTCCTTTTTTTTCTTTTTCAATAGTTCAAATTTATAAATCAATCTAACTCTTACATTCTTTCGTGATGAACATGGTTTCAGAGACTGGTCCTCTTTTCTTCCTCAAGTTTGCACAGGCCACACACCAAGGTACTTCTTTCCTTGTGTACTTTAGGCATTCATTTCTTATCAAATGCAGTCAGCACCAAACTGCAATTTCCAGGCCAAATAAGATCAAGGACAGAACCTTTAAAATAAAATTAGCTGGATTATGTACTTACAGAAATGCCACCTTTCACTTCATTATTAATCAAATCCATTTGCATGCTGCTAATATTCTGTCGACTCTTATTATAACTGGTATTAATTCTGTCTTTCCGAGGTTGCAAATTCCATAGAATCCCTTTGCCCAAAAAGTGCCTGCGAAGACTCTGAAAATGTGCTTGTGATGTGAAGAAACAATCTTACAGCCTTCAAATCCTCCAAGAAATTAAATATTATCTTAAGAAATCCTAATTCAATTAATCTTCATCTCCATCTTCACTTTCATTTCTGTGACTTCATCCTGGGCTGGCCTGTAGGTGACCTGCAGCACATTGGCTTCACATTAGATGAAATGTTACTAAAGCCTCAAAAAAAATACCCTTTTAATTAGCTTTTAAACTCTGTAAAGAGAATTCACGTTTCAGGGTGACATCATTCTGATGGTTTTAGCACGCTAATTTTATTACCTTGCTGTACTAATTTATCTTAGTCGACACAGATAACCAACCAGATGTTGAAATATTAAAACAGGTTATCTCTGTACATTTCCACTTAGACAAATAGACTGTAACCAAAGAACATCTTGGTGTTTTGGGAGCACTTTTAAATTTGTTATGTATTTACTTTATTGTTCCTTACAAAGAACACCAAAAAATAACAATATGATTGGCATAATAATATAGATTTGGAAGGAGAAAAACTAACTGTAGAGACAGAACACAAGTGATATGTTCAAGTCACTTAAAGAGTATCAAAGAAATTTTACAGAGACACATACGGATCACTCCAGGAATACCAAATCTGCCAACTACTAATGACACTGCAAAATTATTCAAAATGATACTCTTTCTTTTTCGAAGATTACCTATGGACTAAAAGTGAAATTTTAGTAATCCCTTTCAAAATGACAAATTTAAAATTTTCAAATTTTTTTGAAAAACATTTCCAACATATGTGAAAGCAGGTGTCTTAGCAATTTACTTCCCTGTTGGTTAATTGCATAATCCATGCACATTGGTCAGCTGCTATAGTGTCATCATTTGTTTCTATCGCAGAAACCTAACTGTATTAGTCTATTTTCCATTGCTACAACGTGGTACCTGAAGCTTAATAATTTCTAAAGAACAAAGGTTTATTTTGCTCTCATTCTAGAGCATGACACTGGCTTCTGCTTGGCTCTGATGAGGACCTTATGGTGGGTGGCATAACTAGAGATCCTGGGTCACACAGGAGCCTGAAGACCAACCGAGGGGCCAGCCTTGCTCTTGAACAGCAATCCACTCTCTTGAGAACTCACTGAGTCTCCTAATGACCTCATTACCTTGTACCAAGCCCCACATCTAAAAGCAACACCACCTCTTGATACTACTACTTTGGGGACCAAACTTGCAACACATAAAACTTTGGAGAACACACTCAAACTATAGTCAAATGATCAACTAACAAAGGTAGATGCTTTAAGAAAAAGATAACAACAATAACAAAAATGGCATATTTTTGCACATAATGCATAAATTGAAATATAAAATTTGAACAGAAAAATAAAGTTGACTTATTTATCAATGCATCTAAGCAGTATACTATAGTTAGAATGCAGTATACTATAGTTACCAGGCTGGAAATGAGGGATGCATATGAAAGAATTACATCTAAATTATTTTTAAAATACATGAGACAAAGAGTTTTTTCTTGTTTACTATAAAAAATAATAAATTACTATAGTATTAGAAGGTACAATAATTCTAGATGTGAAAAATAGATTTAGGAAAGGTGGTAAGATGCTTGGTGAGTAGTGAACTGTTTAATGTGGCCAAGAGCAAAAGCCATATCATAGCGGGCAGCTTCACGTTAGTATGGAGGGTGTGTATTTTGCATGATCATAATGGGAAACATGATTTGTGCTTTAAAATGATAATTCACATAGGACATCAAATAGATGCAAGGGTAGAGACAGGTTGCCTCAGATCACTAAAAATAACCCAATAATCCAGGTCATTGTCACCAAACTTCTTTGCTTGCCATTCCCATATCATTTGAAAAGAAAATTAAAAATGATTCACAATATCCAAAGTATAGACATTTATTTCATAATTTGTGTGTATATATTGCATCCATGTATGATGTGCACACACTTACAGGAGCAAACAAAAATACATATATAAATGCAAATAAAATGAAAAGTAAAAAGTTGAAATAAACTTCATACTTATTCTTCTTTTTGTGTTCTCCAGATTGTTTTGAACATGACTCTCTTTCTTTGGTTGCAACTTGTGAAAGTAACAAATAAAAAAAAAGTAATGAATAATTATAAATTCTATAAGGAAAGGGATTGATGCAAAAGGTGTTGCTATTGCTATAGCTGCAGATTACAGATAGATGACAATTGAAAAACACAGTAGTTTCAAAATGGGTAAATAGGTCAAGGTAGCAACACTGGAATAGAAGAGGTTTTAATGAGAAAGCCGGGTAAGGACCTTTGAAAAATCTCTCCTTTATAAAATCAATAAGAGAACTGGCCAATATTGTCTGAGTACATTTTTGCAGAAATTGGATATCAGCCTCTGTTTATTAAAAATAGAACAAGTGAATCTCAGTAAGAAAGGGGAGCCTTTTGGTCTTGTTCTTTGCCATTGTCACTAATTGGATAGACCATTGAGTGCAACACCTGCTCTCATTGGACCTCACAGTAGCAAGTGACATTATGCATGGGTCTTCTGTTACTCACGCTTTTCCTAAATGACAGCTTGCAATTCTATTTCTATTTTTCTACAATTTTTCTATTTTCTTCTTTTTCATTTTTCCCAACTTACATGTTGGAAATGTTGATATTCCTCAAGATTATAATAAGTGTCTTCTTCCTTCATCACTTTATAATATCTGCTTAGTATCCCACTCAATTTGTGAACTCAGTTACTGTCTAAGTGTTGGCAAATCCCACTTTGGTCTAACTTGCTTGTACCTTGCATCTTTGTGACTATCAAAGCATACACTTTGACACTCTTCACAAATTTATGATTCTGGCTCTCCTGATGCTCAATATGTGCTCCAAATCCATAGTGCCAACCCCCTTTGGTTACTTTACAATCTTGGCCTCTTCCTCATTGGAAAATATTAATGCTGTATTAGTCAACTCTTTGTTGCTGTGACTAAAAATACCTGACAAGAACAACTTAGAGGAGGAAAAGTTTATTTGGGCCATTGGGGTCAAAAGTCTCAGTGAGTGGTAAACCAACTCTATTTCTCTAGACTTGAGGTAAGACAGACCTTCATGATACAAAGGAATGGTAGAGAAAAGCTGATCAGCTCATAGCTGCAGAGAAGCAGAGAGACTGAGGAGCCAAGGACACACCCCTGGTGATCTTCTTCATCCAGCCATACCCCCACTTGCATAGTTACCACCCAGTAATCCATCAAATGGATTAATCCACTGATGAGGTTACAACTCTCAAAATCTGATCATTTGACCTCTCAACATACCTAAATTAACACATGAGCTTTTCAGGGGATATTGAAGTTCCAGAAAATAGCAGTTCATTCCAATGAAACTTGTTTTTCATTTTTAATAATAAATATGCTTCCTTATACATTACTGAAAATGACAGGATTTAATTTAAGGCACAGAAATTGAAACCAAAACATGCCTATTTGTTTTATTTTCACTCGTGTTTTTCAGTGAAGAATGTAGTATTAAAATACTTAAAACATCCATTACTTTTCTTTCCCTTTATTACCAGCTCTATCTTTCATGTTCCTTCCTGTGCCTCCCCAAACATCACAACAGCCAGTTTCTGACCTGGTTACCATCAGGGGGCTAAACTGCACCATCCTCAAAATCAACAACTGGTCCCATCCCCTTGCTCAGGATTCCGGTTCCAGGCTGCCCGTTCAATTCCCCACAGTACATATTTAGCAAAAAGAGGTTTACGGAAACCACGATTTCAACTAAAGGAAGCGAGCTCACGGCTTCCATGCTGTGATGGTTTTCTAGCTCGTTGGAATCATTTCCACTCTGCCTAATTTTGAAGGTGATTCCCACAACAATTCTTCAGACACCTTCTACTCCAAGCCCATGGGATCCTGAATGGAGGGCAGGCTCCTGAGCTGAGGTGACTTTTCTTATTTGTGTCCAATGACTGATATCTCTGAACGCGAAATATCTGTGCAGATGGAAGTGACAAACCCCAAACTGTGAAAAACACATTTATTTTCCATTACTTACTTTAGTCTTTATTTAAAATCCTCATTTGACTCTCTGATAGAATAGTGATTTTTTTTTTCAATGAATCCAGTTCTCTTCTAAACCCTATGGTTTTCACGGTATTCCATTCCCTGAGAGGAGGGTCTGCTGATACAAGTTACTGAGAAGACATATTGATCCTGATTGCTGAATCTCACATGGCTTTCAGGTTGTCACTCCTCTCTGCTCTCCTCTGTTGGGTGGCTGAGGCTCATGTTCTGCATGAACATCAGCATCAGATGCCTTCCCAGGCCACTTGCTAAGTTCTTCCATGATACATAGGATGCATATAAATGCCCACTGAATAAACAAACATCCCTAGATATTTCAAAGGACTTTTGTAAGTCATGAAGACTAAGCCAGCAATATGTTTTTCATACTATCAGTTTCAGGACTTTATTTATAACATAACTTGTAGGTTAAAGTTTCCAAACACATCACTCCATGCCAGTTGTTTACATATCCTGAGCCCCTACTACATGCTGGGTGCCATGCTATTAAAGGGAAGACAAAGAAAAGGATAAGACATGAATTTTGAATTAATATCCATCTGAGATGTAGAAACAGGTATCGATCACTTTGGAAATCCTCCCATTATTTGAAATTTTGGATAAATTATTGCCCATTTTTTCATAGCAACATAAGGACTGATCTGGTAAAATAGTTAATAAATGGTTAATAGTTTCTGAATTTCCAAAACCCTGGATTTTATCAATTGTTACAAATATTGACCAAAATTTATTATTTCTGTTGCAGTATAAATCTCATGAGAATAAGAAACATATCTAAGCTTCTTATACTTATGATTAGCATCTATTATAACTACAACTAAACATTAAGTATGTGACTATTCTTTGATGTCTGGTGTCCTTGTCAAAATATAAATTCCATAACCTCAGGACTTTATGTCTTATTTATCCTTGAATTTGAAGCAGTTGGATTATGATGCATATTTTAACTGTCCCCACACTATTTTTGACTGTAGGTATATATGTCACTCTCCACCAGAGCCCACTGAGATGCAACTCTATGCCTGGCCCTGAGACAATCAACGGGAAGACTTTTTAAAAATGAAAGCAGTTCTTCATAACCTCAGTTATGGTTTCAAGTCAAGATTTATTTATTTTTTCCCTGAACCATTCAGACAAGCAGGTGATAAATGGGATCTGAGTATGGGTTCATATGGATTTGCTCCTCAAACTGCTAAGATAATGATCCCACAGTGAGCTTTAACTGACTTTGGAGACTGAGGATGTGAAGAGTTCTCGGTGTTTCAGGCTGACTTGTTTGCTTTACTCATTTTTGCTTCTATTGGATTATTTTATCTCATGACGGTAGCCATTAAAGACCATCTTGAGCTCAAAAGAAGAATAGTGCCTAGTAGTGCTTATGGGTCTGGAGTCCAACAGATTTGATTAGACTCTGCTTTTGACCAGGTTTGATGATTTATGGAAATTCCCAGTCCCTTTGTTATCATGTGAACATGATAACAGTATCGATCTCACTAGATTGCTGTGAGTAATGGACCCAACATACATGTATCATTAATAACCACAGTGACTAAGATTTATTATCACTATTTAGTGCACTAAATGAGGAAGCTGAACCCTGACATACCATTACATCCATGCATATCAGAACATAAAATTCAATAGAAGAAAAATAGATGCACATAGATGGCTTATGTTTTCTTGCATCTGTCTTTGTGGTACCAAGCCCATTGCTGTAAGGTAAGCCATCAGCCCTAGGTTTCCAGTGAAAGATTATTCACTCTGGGAGCTTAGTTCCTGCATTATTCATGCCATTCTGCATACAGCTAGATTTATGTGTCAGGAAAAACATACAAATGGAATCCGATTTACTTGCACAAGTTCTTGGACCATTTGATTTATGTTTGAGTAAATAAAGACATATGTCTTAATAGGGATTGGCTTCACTTCTCTTTAGAAATGGAAGTGCAGTGCTTCAAGTTCTTTTCTTGGCAGGCGTACACTTTTGAAGCTTTGCAAGCAATTCTACCTCAAAGTACTTACTTTAGATTTTCATTTGTGTTCGTTGTTCTTCTGCATTGGCATTCAGCACTTTCAGCACCCAAACAGTGGAATATCTGCAGCTCTGTCTCAGCCTTCCTTAGACACAAATTATAGAAATAACTAAAGTAAAGAACTCAGGTGTAAAATCTTATGCAAACCTTCATACAGATTCCTAGTGTTTTGGCTACAAATATGTTCCATACTCACCTCATCTGATGGTACATTTAACATTGCCAATAAATCTTCCTAAAGAGGGTCCTAAACTGGCCTGATGTGTGCTCATTTTGCACAAATATCTCAAACACACATATGTATGGGTGTGTAGTTACTTTCTTAAGATTTAGTTTTGAATAGAGAGGTAAAGTAAAGTCCTTAGACTTTCTAAAATAATCACACTCAGTACTCCTCAAAAATGTCAAGGTCACCTCAGAAAACTTGGAATGGAACCACCATTTGACCCAGTTATCCCACTCCTTGGTTTATATCTAAAGGACTTAAATTCAGCATACTACAATGATGCAGCCATATCAATGTTTATAGCACCTCAATTCACAATAGCTCAACTATGGAACCAACCTAGGTGCCCTTCAAGAGATGAATGGATAAAGAAAATGTTGTATATATACACAATAGAATATTACTCAGCCTTAAGGAAGAATGAAATTATGGCATTTGCTGGTAAATGAATGGAACTGGAGAATATCCTGCTAAGCAAAATAAGCCAATCCCAAAGAACCAAAGGCCAAGTGTTTTCTCTGCTATGCAGATGCTAATTCACAATTAGGGTGGGGGTAACTAAGGAAGAATAAAGGTAATTTCGATTAGACAGAGAGGAGTGAAGGGAGGGGAGGGAGTAAAGAGGGTAGGTAGGATTCTAGAATGAATCAGACATTATTATCCTATGTGCATATATGATTACATTACCAGTGTAATTCTATATTGTGTACAACCACAAAAATGAGAAGTTATACTTCATTTATGTATAATGTGTCAAAATGTATTCTACTGTAATGCATAACTAATTAAAACAAGTAAAAAATGTCAGGGTCAAAGAATACACAGAAGACTGAGAAATCAACCACAGAACAAAAGAGACTAAGAAAACATGACAACTAAATGCTATGTGGTGTCCTGCATTGGATACTGGAACACAAAAAGAATAGTCACTGAAACAGTGGTGAACTTCTAATCAAATCTGGGGTTTCACTGGTAGTGATAGACCAGCACTGTTTTTTTACTTGTGACAAACACCTGATGGCAATATGAAATGATAACATCAGGGAAAACTAAAACTAGGAAGGGTATATAGAGCTCATGATACTATCTTTGCAACTTTTCTGTAAATCTAAAATCATTTCCAAACACAGTAGCTTATTTAAAAGCAAATAACAAGAAGGGCCACTTGAACATAAAATGCAGCAAAATAATCATAATATTTCTCTTTGGCAGAAAGCTTACAGAAAGGAAAGACATCTCCAGGAATCCACACAGCAAATTTCTCTCTCCTAGTCTCTTTTGATTTCTTAGGTATTGTGAACCTCCAGAGAAATTAGGAGGCCTACCTGTAATAGTGACACTTTTTGAAAACTACCCCCACGTGAGTGTTTGTTCATTTGGCTGTTCATGTTGCCTAAAGTTCCTCTTTCTGTTCTGTTTTATAGCAATGCGTATCCTTATTATACTATATTATGTTCTGTGTTCTGTTCATGATGGTGCATACCATCAAAACTTAAAAACATATTTTATCAGTAGAGATGCAATAAAGTCATGATTTTAAAATCAGTTTGTTGTAATTTTAAAATCGAGGAAATTTTTGAATTAAGATTGATAAGAGAAATTGTATGTAAAGAAGGAAGTAAGTTTTTACTTAAATATCACAGTATAACAATAAGAGGAAACAGAGGGCTCTTTGGATTCTAATTCAAAAAAGGAGAAAACTCACTTCTGGCGTTAAACAGCACAAGATAGAGATTTCTCCCTCACCCCTTCTCCCATGCAAAATTTACTTAAGAATTCTTAACATGAGGAAAAGTTTTCAGAAGTATAGTGACATTGGTAGAATTAAAATATATGAAGATGCTTCTGTGTAAAGAAAGTCTGACACTATGTCAAATGGGTATTGACAAAACAATTTGGGTTGTACTGATTGGTCAGAGAAATTGAGCATTACTCCAGATGGAATGAAATACATGTTTTGATTCATGTAATACAAGGCAAAAATAATTATTTTTATAAACTCAGCAGCCCTTACTAAAATAATATAAATTTTGTTCAATAGATGATTATCATAACCACTTAACATTTAACAAAGTTAAAACAATTGTGGGTTCACATCTCAGTATACATTGCAAAATATTTTCAAAATACCGATTTCAATTGAGTTTATTTTTTTTTAAAGTGAAGTTTTCCTCTGTTGTCCAAGCTGGTCTTGAACTTGTGGGCTCCAGCATACCTTCCTACCTTGGCATCCTGAGGACCTTGACTACAGGCATGCACCACCATATATCTCAGTCATTCTAAATACTAAATGTGTAGCATAGATTATGAAATGATTTTAGCAACATAATACCTGAATGATTTGGTCTGTCTCATTTATGGGGAAAAACTCTGTGAAACAACACAACTGAACCTAATCAATGTTAACCTATATTTTTTGCCTCATAGTTTACTACTGTCAGGTCAAGATGGTATTAGATTTTAAAATTTCTAAATTATATATAAAAAGAGAAATTTAATACCTACAGTTTAAGTTTGAAAAATTGCATAATTTTCATCCAGAACTCAGTTGTTTTTGTAATCATAAACATTCTTGGAAAATAATATCTCTGCACCAATTATGGAACTTAACAGAAATTTTCCCAGGCCTAACAATAAATATCTTAGAAACCAAATATCTGCTTATGAAGAGGACACTTTGATTTTCATGAAACAATGATTTTGTCCTGTTGTTTATATCTCAGCTAATAAAGTGCTCAGTTTGTTTTGTGAGTGATGTTTTAAACCAAACTGAATCAACTTAAAAATGCACTTTTGTCAATGATTCTAAAATACAGTGCTACTCTAAGGTTTATAAAGTTGGGATGATAAGTTATATAATAGCCATAGAAACACTAGCACAGATGTTATTTACAATTATCTGATTTTAGAATCATGTGAATCTCCCTAAAATGACATTCTGTTTAAAAGACATTTCAAAATGCTGTAATCAATTTAATACATTTGGAATCCTGCCCTACATTTTGTTGGATGGGATATGCTCACAATATTTGGTAGAAAATTACACCCTGGTTTGTTGTACCTTACAGTTACAATTACATAATCCTTACAAGAGTGGAGGGGTGGAGCTCACAACCCTGTTGTGCAGAAGTCTTGGGGAGATACAGAGAGCATGAGGGTCTCCACAGGGGGATGGTTCAGGCTCCCGGCTTATGGACACTGTGCAACCACATGTCGTCGAAAAGGCATGGTTGACCCATGTGTGAAGAGATAAGAAAGGTTAAACAATTCGAATTCCACTTTTTAAAATTTTGATTTGAACACTGAATTCTTGCCTGGGTATACCTCCTGTAAATTATTTCTGACTAACAGGATCATAAAGTTTTGAAGACCGTAAAATAAACATTCGCTAAAACATGCATGAAGTGTGAAGTGAGATGTGAAGCAACAGTCTTCTGGCAAATCATACAGCTTTGTGAGGTTTGCAGAGATTTGGTTATAACCACGATGACGGGAATTAAAAAAAAATGATCTATGAAAACAAAGAGAATAAGCTTTCTTTTAGGTATTTCCCAATTTGCTTTTGAAAACTCTTTGGATGCCATCTTCAGGATTAATTATAAAACAGAACAACAAAACAGGAACAATATCTTCTGAACTTTCTTTTGGAGACAAATAGTAGAGAATACTGTTGAAATGCCAACCCTTGACTTCTCTCACAAAGCTGAGCAGTGGCCTCCTTCAAGGAACACATTTCAAGCCTTCTTCAGATATTCTTTATGCAAGAGGAGAGAGCAGTTCCTGATGTCCATCCTATTTAGTAGGATGCATGCATCTTCTTAGGGTATGAAATCATACTCCATTCAAGTAGGGGACATCATGGACACCTCCTTTTCTCAGGCACCTCCTATTTCACCGGTTAGCCTTTTATGCTCACACGTGGAAGCGCCTACCAGTGGACTTTCCCTCTTTCACCAGCTCAATAAACATTACATGACAAATTTCTCCAGCACCTACCACATTGAGAATCTCTATTTCTGATGGCATGTCCTCATCAGACAAGACTATCTCTGGGACTTCATGAGTATAAGTAAAGAGAACTCACATTGGTTTGACTCTGTTGCTGTGGAATGCTGAATGGATGCTGTTATGGTTTAGATGTGAAGTGTCCCCTAAAAGCATATGAGTAAGACAATGCAAGAAGGTTCAGATTGGGTTGTAAGAGTCTTAATTCAGTCACAAATTTGTTCCCCTGATAGGGATTAATTAAGTGGTAACTGAAATGGTCGGGTATGGCTGGAGGAAGTAGGAATTGGGCATGGCTTTGGGGTATGTATTTGTATCTGGAAAGTGGAGTCTCTCTCTGTTTCCTGATCACTTTGATGTGAGATGTTTCATCCTCCACCATCTTCTGCCATGATGTTCAGACTCATCTTGAGCCCCCCAAAATGACCTTCTATAGACTAAGACCTCTGAAACTATGAGCCCCCCCCAAAACCCTCCTCTATAATTGTGCTGGTCAGGTCCTTTAGTCATAGCATCAAAAAAGCTGACTAAAACATATACCATGCCCAGATATGAAGAATTTTGGATGGATTTTGTTCACTGAATCAATTTTTGGATGCCAAGACTAGACAGAATGTCTTTCTTCACTCTAATTAGACTGTCTTCAGTGGAAGTTTGAAGACCACCCATATGTATTTTTTATCTACTTAGAACTGGCAATGGAATGCCATGATGTTCTCTTGTAGGACTCTCAGGGACTATCATATACATTTAAAGAAATGGAGTGACTTATAAAGCTCTGTGCTATACTTGTGCTGATGGATAAACTCAAGCAAGTAGGCAGAGAATGTTTGAAGCCCAATAACAAAGGAAATTAAAGTCATTGGTGATGTCTGATGCTATAGGAAGTTTCTGGTGTGAAAAAAAAAAAAACAGTTTCTGTTTTGAAAATATAGTATTTGATTTCAATTTGAGGAAAATAAGTGATTAGAACTAACATTATTCTGTGAATGCTGATACCCTGAAAATTAAATGATAAATGTGAAAAGGTAGATTATACATATTTCCTGAACATATCAAATAACTTATCGGTTCATAAAACCAATATTTTTGAAGGTTTATTTTGTGCCCTGTATTATGCCATTCAATGTGGAATAAAAAAAAAGTGTAATAATGCCTTATTCTTGATATTTGCAGAAACCAAATTAATTAAGAAAGACAATGATATAAGAAGATGTTTTCTTAAATGGAGTGAGTGGAATGTGAAAAATGTGTTCAAGTTATTGCAAAATCATTAAGAAAATCTAACAAAGTTGGAAGAAGTGCTGAGAGACAGCTTCTTGCAGAATATGTCTCCTAAACTGTTCAGAAAATGTATAGGAATTAGCCAGATGAAAGGATAATGGATTCCAGGCAGAAAGTCAGGGAAATCCAAATCATGGGTGTGAGAAATTGCGTACCCTGCATAAGGAGAAAACCGTGTGCCTGGAGGATAAAATTGAGGCCAAAATAGGAGAAAAGTGTGCCTGGAGGATAAAATTGAGGCCAAAATTGGTGGAAAATAAAATAGTATGGTTGATGAAAAGCCAGAGACTTTTTCCATGTGATAGAAAGGATTTGATTGGAAGCTACTGAGATATTTTAGGGGGTAAACTTTATCTTTTTAATCAGTTTAATATGTCCCTGGACTCCATCTGATGGGGAGAAAAATGGAGGAGTGTGATAAAGTTAAGTGAGGAGGGTATTGCTCTCCAGGAGGTCAAGGCAATGCTGGCCAGAATACAGGGAAACAAGTGTGGAACTCCTTCCTTACAGATCCCTGTGGAGTGGTGCAGTTGGCAGGTTCCCTAAGACCCCATGCATTAGAATGAGATAGCCAACTTTTTTGTTTCATTCAGGTGCCTCCAATGCTCAATGTGCAAGACCCCAGCCCTACAGATGGAAATCCAATGGAAATCCTCAGCACCTCCCATTCTCTTATGCTTCTTAGAATTTTTCATTCTGCCATTCTGTCATCATGATAGAAGTAGCAGCCAGTTCAATTTCTAATGGCACCATAAAAATTCATGTAAATAATTCTAGTCCCCAAATGAGGCCTCATGACACATGTCCCATCTTCTTTTAGATGTTGTGTGTGTGTGTGTGTGTGTGTGTGTGTGCGTAAACAGACTTGAGGTGGAGCAGAAGTTCTCTGTACACACTGATAATTCTGAACCGTCACGTCTTTCTGACATAAACACATCTGTGAGACACTTCCAAGAGATAACTGCCTGATTCTGTCTCATTCCTTTCAGACATAGGTCTAGATTCTGACCTTTTCCTCTTTTCTCTACCAGACTCTCTGGTTGATCTCTCCCAATCCCAAGGCATCATTTTTCATCGACAGGGTACCTCCCGTGTTTATTTCCCTACTGAGCTATTGACTTGAGCTTTTCACTTGTCTGCCAAACATTTATACCTGACCTCCCAGAAAGAAGGGCAGCTCAGTGTTTCCTATGATGAAACACATCATTTCAACACAACCTTCATTTTCTCCACTATAAGCAGGATTCCTAATTATTTCTGCTCATCAGTCTCAGCAAATGATTATACAATGTGTCCTTTCTGATGAATCCACCTCTCAAAGTAATACCTCTTAGTTGTTTCCCAGTGCCATCAGAACAATATTTTATTTTATTATTTTATAATAGCAATACTGATTTATATTTTTTCTACTTGTTCTTTTTTAGAGATACATGACTATAGGATGTATTTTGGCATATTATACATTCATGGAGTATAACTTATTCTAATTTGGATCCTATTTTAGTGGTTGTACATGATGCAGAGTTACCTGGTCATGTATTCAAATACAAGGAGAGAGAAGTTCTGTGTAATTAATTCTACTGTCATTCCTACTCCCCACTCCCTTCCCTTCATTCTCCTTTGTCTAAACCAAAGAACTTCTGTTTTTCCCTTCCCTATGCTCACTCATTATGGGTTAGTATCCACATATCAGAGAGAATATTTGGCCTTTGTTTTGGGGGTCTGGTTTATTTAACATAGCATGACATTCTCCAGTTCCATCCATTTACCAGCAAATCCCGTGACTTAATTCTTCCTTATGGCTGAGTAATATTTCATTGTGTAGATATACCACATTTTCTTTATCCAGTCATCTGTTGAAGGACACCTAGGTTGGTTCCATAGATTGGGTATTGTGAATTGAGCTGTTATAAACATGGGTGTGGCTGTGTCACTGTAGTATGCTGATTTTAAGTCCTTTGGATATATGCCAGAAAGTGGACTATCTGGATCAAATGGTGGTTTTGTTCCCAGTTTTCTAAGGAATCTCCATACTGCTTTCCATAGTGGTTGCATTAATTTGCAGTCCCACCAGCAGTGCATAATAGTACCTTTCTCCCCTATACTCACTAAAATTTACTGTTACTTGTATTCTTTATAATTGCCATTCTGACCAGAGTGAGATGGAATCTCAGTGTAGTTTTAATTTGCATTTCTCTAATTGCTAGAGATGTTAAACATTTTTTCATATATTTGTTGATGGATCATATTTCTTCTTCTATAAAGTGTCTGTTCTGTTCCTTGGCCCATTTAGTGATTAGGTTCTTTGTTTTTTTGGTGTTAAGTTTTTTGAGTTCTTTCTGTGTCATAGAGATTAATGCTCTATCTGAGGGGCAGGTGGTAAAGATTTTCTCCCATTCTATAGTCTCTCTCTTCACATTAAGGGTTATTTCCTTTGCATTGAAGAAGCTTTAACTCCTTACAGCATCACAGTTCTGGTTACAAGCTCATCCAATTTTCTTCATTCTTGTCTTTTTTAAGCACTTTCATGTATATTTGTAAGTTTCCAGGTGCCAGGGTGGCACTAGCCCCAAGAAGGCATCTTCTTCCCCTTGTGCCAATACACCAGGGTCATGATGCAGTAGTGCATGTCTAGAGGTCACATGAAGGATAGATGTGCCTCACGGTATCCAGCAAAAGGAGAATTTTGGTAGCAAAGGAAAATTATCTTTATTTCATAAAAGGTAATATTTTTCCATACCTGGTGGCTTGCACATGAAAGAAACTTGATAGATGATCCCCACAATGTGACTGAATTTCCCCGAATTACAGGATATTAACAAATTGTAATCCCCAAAGAAACTTTAAGATATAACAGAAAAATAAATCAACTCCTCTAGAATAAGGACCAAGTTACCTTTTTATTCTCCTCAGGGAGAATGTTTTTTAAATGATATACTATGAACAGGCTGTCAAATAACAGGTAGTCAAAAAGTAGGTAAAAATTATAGAAGAATATTTATGTTATTTTTTTTTGTATTTTGTAATATTTATCTGTCTTTTAAGATTTGTAATTTGTGCTTTCTTCTTCACTGTAACTTTGAAAAATCTTATCTATTTTGCATGGGTGATTTTTAAGATTATAAGCTTAGATAATCCCCAGAATTGTATAAGCTTCAGAGTTTACAAAACCTAAATCTGCCTCTGTTTTCAAGATAGGCTTCAAATTCAGAATTATCGTGGAAACTGGACATACTACACTGAAAGTTTGCCTGGAGTCCTCCACACCCCGGAGGCAAAAATTCAAATTGGTAGACAATGAGTCACTTAACAGAGATGCAGGATAAAGCTGGATAGAGTGGGGGCAGCCTAAGCCTGAGTCCTCTTTCCCTGTCCAGTTAGCACTGTGGCCTCTTTCTCACCAGCTGCTCTGTCTTGAGTTTCTGTCTTGAGTTTCACAAGTTGCACAGGGTCCAGAATCGTTCTCAACATTGCTTACGACTCAGCCTAAGCCTATGTCCTCTTTCTTTATCCAGTTAGTACTGACCAGCCTCAGTCTGTGGTTGCCATGATCTCCACTGAAAGGTAATATGACTAAGCTCTCACATGCTCTCCTAGTGGGGACTATTTCCACCCAGTAATTATTTTGCAACAGTAACTGTGATCTGCTTCATTTAATAGGGATTAAAAGGCAACTCTGGGAGGGATTAAAAGGGTCTTGTTCTACATTCCAAAGGATCGTATAAAACATGTCATACTTCAAATAATAGTTTAATGTTGAGACTGCACATTCAAACGTTAATGACAAAGAGCATATTTATTTTAAATTTTGAAAAAAGAATGTAAATGATTTTACAGTTAAATAATATTAGGAGTATGGAAGATCTGGTGAAACCTCTGCTACTAAGAGCATCTGTACTGATTCCAATGTTAAGTTCAAGATGCAAAAGGGAAGAAAGACACATACCACGTTTCAAGGCAAAGTAGAAAACATGAATAACCCATTAGGACAAAGATAAAACTGCTTAGAAACATTTCCTTCATAATATCAAAATTAATTCGAATCAACACAGACCAATCATATAAGCAAATGCACAAACAGCCTTATTGTAGTCCCCTTTTTTCCAATAATTAGAATTATTCTTAACAAAAACTCATTCTTTCAGAATGAATAGCACAGCTGTGTTTTACCTTTTTATTTAGTTGTTGATTATTGGATCCCATCTTTCCCATTTAGTCATTAAATTTCCCTCGTTTTACAACGGTATCTGTCAGCTACCATTTTTCTTCCCTTCCTCCTCCTTCTTCTCCTTCTTCTTCTTCACTTTCTTCTAAGCTCCATTATAGCATGTATTCACATTTGTGGCTTTCACAGACAGCCAAAATGTACGGCAAAGAAAAACACCATAAATTCAGGATGAAATTCTACTCTGTTTTTATATATATATATATATATATATATATATATATATATATATATATATATATATATATATATATTCTTCAGTCTGCAAAGAGTATATTAATGGGAATTTCTAATTTTGTTCTTTAGAATGAAATAGCGTCTGGTTGAATTCCTGAGATACTAATATATTTTCAGGTCTGACACTATTCATTTCATTTGTTGAAGGAAGCCTTCTACTTCTGTAAGTCAACTAACATTGTGAAAAGAAGTTGACCCCATTTATTTTCTGTCTGTATAGGGTCAAAACAAAAGAAAATATGCATTCTTCTTACCCCCTAGATTCTCTGGTCCAAAACGTACCTTTACTTAATGTTCCATCCTTAACTGTCCAGGAAGCAAAAGTGTTGTCTTCCTTCAGCGAATTTCAAGTCATAGGCATGTATTTTTTCAAACTACTGATTTCCTGTGTGCGATGACAAATATGTAAGTTGACATATGCTACTCAGTTAATATGCATAATCAACTGTACAAGTATCGCCAATGTACATACTCCTAAAAGAAGACTCAGGGAAATTATACTGACCCAGGGCCCAGAGTTAGCCAGCAACACAGGAGCTTCCCATCCTGAAGCAGGCTGTGTGATGTCAGAGAACACAGATAGGAATCACACCCAGTGTGCCCACCCCTCTAGCTCCAGGCTTTGGGGTCTGCAGCAAATTACATAACTTCCCTCAGGTTTCTTATCTATTGAGTGGAGTTATGAATCACCACCGAGGATATTTTTTTGATGATTAATATGAAATGATGGATGAAAATAATTCAAATTTATGTAAGTAAAAAAGAAATAGCTGCCAGCAAAGGCATCCAGTTTTTCTTGAATCCATATCCAGTGTTTTCGATTACATCATAGATACTCTCCATTAAAATCTGCCTGTGTTCACGAAAGGAAAACTGAACAACAACACAAAATCACGAAACGTGCAATGTTTTCACTTCCATATTCAAAGCCCACAGAATCCTAGACACCAGCAGGCGCCTACCATCTTATGTCACGCCCTGCCATTTGTGCTTCTAGGTAACCGAGTCCACGCTTCAACTTCATGCCAAGACTCCTAATTGCATCATGTTATACCAAGTACAATTCATCAAGAAAAAGAATCTAAAATGTAATAATCAAGAAGCAAAACATATATGTGAGCAAGTGGAGAAAATAGAGAATCTTTGTTCTTAATTACAGACTTCTGTGCAGCCTACTACTTTGTTGCCTTCCCTAAATGAAAAAGAGAGAGAGGAGAGAGAGAATTTAATGGAAAACTCATTTCTATATGTTAAAAATCAAATTTGTGAAGATTTTATTAAGAAAAGCCAAAGCGACTTTCCATTTCTGGTTTTAAACACAAAGCCAAAGGTCCTACCCTAACAAGCAAGAGGTGGGTTGGGAGAATAAGGGAAGCAAACAGAACTTTTAAAAATGTTCTCAATAAAAAGGCAGGCTCCAACTGGCTATTTAGGGTTAAATGTTATGGGCCTCCATTATGACCTGATGGGATACAGCTCATTAAATGATTGTATGAAAACATAAGAAAATCATTCTTTTCAAGCAGTAGCCACTTCAAATTTTCATCATCCCGAGTTTACCACAGCTCTTAATGTTCCATTAGTAAAGGAGAATGTTGAAATTCAGAAACATGTAAATAGACTCTCCTATTTGGTTTCTGGTTCTGGGCAAAAGTTCATACAACCCCGTATTTTATCGAAACCAATTATATATATGCCTTTCAAAGAGCATCCAATTACCACATCGATCTCTGAGCATGAAATGTGTTCAATTTTCTGTAGCACCCAAGCCCTCTTTTGTAATCATCTAAAGCGACTAGTTTAAATTGAACCTCTTTTCTGTTTCCCTTCCTGAAGCTCTGCATGGTCCACGCTCTGGGACAGAAACAGCATTTACAAAAGACTCTGGGAGTCTGAGCCAGTGACCTACATACAGATCATGTCTATTTCAGATAAATGGCAAATACTCTTGGGCTATATCAAAATTGCCAATATTTCAAGGTTTTATATTCTCTCAAGGGATCGACACTACAACCTAGCCATTAAGTTGGGAAATGATACATTTATTGGGAACTCTGATTTTCAACCTAGAACATCATTAAGGCTTCAATGTTTCAGGCTAATGGAAATCTCTCTGGTGTCCAAACCAGTGGGCCAATCGAGTGAAGACATATGGGAACCAACGCTGATTTTGCTTTTGCACTCAAAGCCAGACTACCTAAAGGAGGGACAGAGAAATAATGCACATTTGGGATTACATATATATATCCTCAAAAGTGGTGCAAAAAGTCTCTTCAGTGGCACAGCCAGGATAAAGGACAGTGCAAATGATCTGATGTTTGAAACCGAAACCCTGGGGATGCTTCAAAGACATACCTTTGTAGGCAACACTGATCTAAATTCCCTCCACCCTTTTAAATAAAACAAGCTGCAGCAGAGGAAAACCAAGGTGCTTTCTTTAAATGCTGCTGTCATGTTTACTTTTCAAAAAGTGTGACTAAATGGTAGAAGCTTCTTTATTCTACCAGGAGAGTGCTAGAACAATTTTTAGTTTATCAGTTCAATTTCTTGAATGCTTTGTTGTATAAAATCACATTTGAGGGAAATGTAAGTTCTAAAATGTCGGTTAGATTTGGATGAAGAACGAGTAAAACTTTAAAAGTGTGTCTTCCGCTCCCCACAAGAGATGTTTGCTTCCTTCATTTCACTTGCATCGTCCGTTCAGGTTGTTCTCACTGGGTCCTTGGATTACTTCTCCCAACTTGCACCCCGACTCAGGTCGCACCCCTGAGAACATTTCCATCTCTATAGTTACCTTTAGACAAATCTGATGTGAAATGCCGCAGTCTGGCTGGGCACAAAATAACCAGGAGGTCACGAGCCACTTGTAGGTTCAAGCAGGAATGAACTTTATTCCAGAACCCACGCGAATTCTGCGGAAACTCCGCAGAACTCAAAAGTAGCGGGCACCGGAGGCAGCAGGAGCCACCCCACTGCCGGACAGCAGAGGTCCACATATACAACTGAATACACACCTTGCCCCAATCCAGCATCATCCAGTTACAGCAATCAGTCATCATCCCAATAATTATACACAGCTTAACTTAATCACCATCATCCCAATGGCTCGCTGGTGTCACCTCCCAACCACTCCTTCTGGCAAAATGCCAGGCGCCATCCCGACTTGGCTGTGGCTCTCATCAGTGAAAAGGCCAATCCTCCAGTTAAAACTCTTCAGTAGACCCCTAGGACCCATGGGGAATAAAATCCATTCTAGGCTTCTGTCTTCATGGATCATGTCTTCCGTGATTTCCAATGTTAGCATGGACCATTTGCTTTCCCTGTACCCACTACATACCAAGGTCTCATGAAAATAAACTGCTCATAGTTACAAATTTGATACCTGCCTATCTTCACATTTCTCCATCTTCTCTTTGTCAGCAATAAACCCTTTCCTTCCTTCCATGACCTCTCCCCCTTGTATGCTTGGAAATCACTGCCATGCAGACAACTTAGACACACACAGAGGGGTGAGGGTTCCCAACTTGCCTTGCTCTCTTTCACTCTTGGCTTATTTTACATGTTCAGTGAATTTTCATTACCACGTGCATTCAATCCCTCAACCTTTTAACATTCTTAGTGCCTACCCAGGTTTAATAATGATTCTATTATTAAATTTGAAAATGTTAGCAAAACTTAGTTTTATTTTAGTGTTCTCTATAATATCTTAGCTATTTCACATCTACAGTTGATAAGTCATATTTCTTGGATTAAGAACACCTTAAGAAAGATCTGTGGGCTATATTAATAATGTGCAAATATACTCACAGGACCTTTTTGTATATGTGTGTGCAAGTTTAAGATCCTAAAGTTATTTTTTGGCTCCACATTTGGCTGACAAAAGATGCTTTTAAGACCAGTTCAGGGTTTGCCAAGGGTGTATCTGTGATAAGATGGCAACTTCATTCTGTTGAATATTTTATTATTAGGTATAACTTATCATATTTTATTTCATTTAAAAAATTAAGCACTGAAGCAGGAAAAAGGTGGTTGGAGTAGCATGCTTTTAGTGTGTCTCCATCATTGATGCTAAATGATACAATAAGGAAAACGTAGGAAAAAGCAAATACATTCTATTACAGCATCAACATTTTATTTTAAAAAGTGCTCATGTGAAAGTCCATCACGACTTATTTTTTTTCTTTTCATTTTCTGTTTGCTTTTGATTGTTTTTGAGATGGGATGTTGTTGCCCAGACTGGCCTTGTTCTTGCAATAATCCTTTCTCAGCCTCCTGAGAAGCTGGGATTATAGGCATGCACCACAAGCCCAGTCCATGAGTTATTTTTTATTTATATTTTATCTTTTAATTAATTAATTAATTAATTTTGCATTACAATTCTTAATACACCTTTATACCACAATTTATCATATCTCTGATTGTATGTAAGGTATGTTGACACCAAATTCACATCTTCATACATGTATTTTGTATAGTGATGAAGGTCTCCTTTTACCATCCATGCTATTCCCCTTCTCCGTCCCTTTCCCTCCCACCCCTATTCTCTATCTAGTGGTAATCTTCCTCCCTTGCTCTCCCTCCCAACCCCATTTTGAGTCACCCCCCTTATATCAGAGAAGATATTCGGCATTTGTTTTTTGGGGGATTGGCTAACTTCACTTGGCATAATCTGCTCTAATGCCATCCATTTCCCTGCATATGCCATGATCTTATTCTTTTTTATTGCTGAGTTATTTTTAAAGTATTTTTTTAGAATAAGTTTCTATTTATTTCATTTTATTTATTTATATTTTGTAATTATGAAAGGCAAGCACTTAGAGTGTAAGCAAACTGAAATCATCTGGAATAGTTCAATGTTGCCTTTATTATTTCATAAGCCACTTCGTTCATTCAAAGTCTTGGTGCCACAATTACAACATGTTAGGTGCATTTCCCTGGAAGGTGGTGTGTATAAGCAAACCAACACAGAATAAAAGAAAAGGTAAGTGTAAAATTAAACATGACAAGACCTTGGCTAAGGAGATGACATGACATAGGGCTTATTTCTGAGCTATCTCTTCTACAAGACTGATCAATCCATACATTCTTGCCCTAATATCACAGAATCCAAGTTAATATAGTTTAATAAAGTGATTGACTGTCTGATAGGACAGGTCCACCTCCACTTTTTACTTTTAGATATGAATGAGAAGCATCTGCTTCTAGTGGTATTATGCCCATAGTATTATAGTTAAATCAAGTCTAAACCTTTAGAATATCTTTTCCCCTTTAAACATTTATCATTTCTTTGTGGTGGAAATATGTAAAATCTTTTCCTCTAGATTTTTGGAATATATGGTACAGAAGATTATCTACTGTCACCCTACTGTGCAATAGACCACCAGAACTTGTTTCTCTCTTTTTAATTGTGACTGGACTTGTCAGGTGTGTTTTTATCCATCCTCCTCCTCTTTCTTCACTAGATCCTGGGTGACCAGAAAATTGAGTGACAGCTACCTATTTTCCAAATAGCCCAGATCTTGGTCATTAAGTCAAGGAGCACACAGGAGAAAGAAAGTGTGGGAAAGCAGATTGTCTATCTTGATGCTGTGCCTCCAGTAGGCACAGCATTAGTGTATGAGCAGGTTTTTTTTTTTTTAAATCATATTCTTTAGATCCAAGGGTGTAGATAAGTATGTGCAGAACACATACTGGCATTCACAAGGTATTCACATTTACAAGGGTTTTTTTTCTTTAGCACTAGAAACAAAATATCCAACGCTAATGACAAAGGAAAATCAGTCTTGAGTCTCACAATAGCTTTTCAGTTTTTTAAGTTTTAGTACTATTAGAAGCTTTCAAAAATTCTCCATTATGATTAATTCATCAAAGGCAAATTGAGAAAATTTTAACCATGACTCATTTGCTTAATACTCTGAGTCCTATTTAGCTTCACAGCCTCATTATAAAAGTTTGTCAAAACTCACAAAGGACTATGTCATATGTTACAAACAAAGCTCTGCTGATTATTCAGAATACATCAGTGGAAGGAAAGGCAAAATGCATTCTGTGAGGGAAGACATTAGCTATAACACTTTGCGTTGCAAATACACATACTTCTAATAAACTAGCAATTCAAATTGTTTTGTTCTCTGTGTGCTTGTGAAACACTGTAAGAATTGAATGCAATGTTTTCCATAGAAATAGGTTTTGAAATATAGAACTCATGATTCCAGTGAGTGCTGCACATTTGAAATCTAGGATTTTTGTTTTTGTTGTTGTTTTTAATATACTCTCTGATATTATATTTCTCTTTTAGCATTATTCTGAGTCCGAACAAGTCTAGCTAGCACTGAAGTTACAAACCCATTTCTTTCAGGGTTTTATTTCTTGTGCTCAATTTGCTGATGTTGAAATGTCTCATATTCTACTGGGCACAAATATTCTAAACATTACTCATAGAAATTAAAGGAAAGTGGACCATATTGGAATGGAATTATTCATTCAATTCAATGCAGGCTAACTTGGCTAATTCCATGCGGGAGTCTTAAGTTTAAATAAACTTTCCATGGCAATCTATTTTCTGAAGACTTTTGCTTTGTTTGAATTCTTTTATAGAAGAACATTTTCCTCCATATGTTTATTCTCACAGACAAATACAGGAAAAAGCCCACTTGCTCTCCTTGACCTTTCTCCTTAGCAACTATTACTTTTCTTAGCTCAAAGGTAATTCTTTATTCAAGAAGGCCTTATTTAGAACACATGATAGGCATTCAGAGTTTTCCAGTAGCCTCTGAACATTACAGAGTATTTATTTACATTGTATAAAATTAGAGGAAATGAAGGGGTATGCATTTGAACTAGAAGCAATAGCCTAATTCTCTTAGGGGGAAAGAAAAGAACTCAGATTACAGACATTTTAAACAATATAGATTTTTGTTACCTAACAGTGAAATATATTATTCTGCTTTCTAAATAAGAGCCAGGCAATGAATTATGTGCTATTTCTAAGAGGACATTTTGATCACTGTCTTAGCAAACTAAGACATATGGATCCAGCTTTTGACTCAACCCAAAGGAAAACTACTTTAGGGAAAAATATTATTCAAAAAGAACTTGAATGCTTCTAATAGGATATCTAAATTGAGATGAGCCCATGTATTTGCGCACAGGTCATTAATAAAATAAAATACGCTAGTGAACTACTGGTGTATAATATGATCATTTTAAATGGAAGTTATACCACATCTGTCTAGGTTCATAAAGAATACATCTCTCAGATCACATCTCTTTTCTTTCCTATTGCTTAAAAAGTATTAATGTTACCTGGGCATGATGATGCCTACCTGTAGTCCCAGCTACTTGGGAGTTTGAAGGATGATTTAAGCTCAGGAGTTCCAGGCCAGCTTGGGCAACATGGTGAGAGTCCCTCTAAAAAACAACCAACAAAAAGTTGTTAATGTTGTTTATTTAGTTTGAGATTAAATATGTTTGGGAACAATTTTAGATGAACAAAGCTAATTTTAAGCTCCCCTCCTCTTCCTTTGATGAGATGGATTGTGTGAGTCAAATGTCAGGAAAAAGAGTCCAGAAAAAGCGTACTATGAGACCTCACTCTCAATACTTCTAAATGAAATGTTTTAAAAAATGGTTTCGGTTCAAAGGGCAAAAAGACTTCAGAGTAACTATATGTGGGTGTACATTACATAAAATAAAGGATAAATGCAAAAATATTCTACAAATAAAAGCTAACTGATATAGATTTTCTGCAAATGCCAAAGTGGTTTCATTAATCTCCACTCTGAGAAAGTATTAAGAAGAAAACTTATACCATTTTAGATTCACATTGACACTGAAAACTCAATAAATAAATTCTCTTTGGGTAAAGTCAATTTTCCAGAACAATTAACATTACCCAAATCTAGACCATTTAAGTTCTTCTGAGAGGACATTTTATGAATATTTTTTAACAAATATTTATTTAAAATATCAATTTAATGTATGAAGCTCAGTAAAAGATTATTGAGATAATAAATAGGTATGATATTGCTCAACTGTAGAATCCTCAAACATTAAAATCTACAAAAATAATGTTGCCACAAAACTAAGATTTCTAATTTAAAAAATTCTGTAAAATTTAAAAGTTATGAGCAAATTTTGTATTTCTTTCTTTCTTTCTTTTCTTCTTCTGATTCAGGAGAATATATATATATATATTTATATATATATATATATATATTTATATATATATATATATATATATATATATATATATATATATATATATATATATATTTTTTTTTTTTTTTTTTCTTTTTGGTCCTGAAGATTGAACCCAGGGTTGCTTAACCACTGAGCCACATTCCCCCACCTTTTTATGTTTTATTTAGAGACAGGGTTTCACTAAGTTGCTTAGGGTCTTGCTAAGTTGCTGAGTCTGGCTTTGAACTCAAAATCCTCAGCCTTAGCTTCCTGAGCCGATGGGGTTACAGGCATGTGTCACCACCCCCAGCTTACATTTTATTTTGAGACAGAGTCTTGCTAAGGTTCTTAGGGCCTTGTTAAGTTGCTGAGGTGGGCTTTGAACTTCCCATTCATAGTTATTCACCTTCCCATTCATAGTCATTTTATGACTTCAAACCATTTTGTAGGATAAGATGTACAAGTTCTTTGTTGTTTTATTTGAGGTTAATAATCAATTTTCATTTATCAGTATCATTTCATTTATGTCCTTCCTTATTCAAGAGAAAACTGATCTCTACCATTTTCCCCGCTCACCTTGGGTAATGACTTTTGCCTACTGCAAGCTACTTTCCTGGTGCAGCTGGGGTCTAACCATCATGATCACTCTAACACGATGACACATTTTTGCCAAGCACATTGCTTTTCTTCTCACCTACCCCATCCATCTCAGCAAAAGAAGGGAGGGAGAGCTTAACGCTAGTTTATCTACTTGTCTGTCCATTGAGATGGTGGAAATAGATGGCACTCACTGTGGCTGCTTACCACTTGTGGGCAGAGTATAGAGAAGCCACCAAGGACTGTGTCATACCCAGAGATGGTAAGACTGTGGTTATTGCCCCTAGACCTGTAGACATGAAGGAGCGGGGGACACAGAGAGAGAGGGAACTGGACACCTGTGCTGCCAGGTGGGATTCGAGGACAAGCATGTGTCCACTGTCATGGAGGGGGTGGGGAATAGACACCTGGATGGATGCTCCCCTCTCCTTCTTTACTGACAAATCCTATCAGAAATCCCAAAGGGAGTCTATCAATGTACTCCTGAGACAGGCTCCCCTGGCTCAGGGGCAGTGTATAGAAGAACAGTGTGTGTCTTCAGGACCAAATGAAAAATATGCACACTTTCTTCTTTGGAATTTGACTTTATACGATGAGTTCTCCAAGACAGGACTATGATGCTTTCATAAGCTTCAGATCCTTTTGAAAAAGTGGTGAAAACCATAGCACACTCACCCAACCTAGGAAAACACTAACCCTTCCCCAGCATGCACAAAGACAAGTGTGTGTTGTTTTGGGGAGCCCTGTAAAACCCCTTGAGTCTATCCAGATTCCCTGATGGATGCCTGCTGAAATATTATTAGGATTTAGAAATCACACTTATTTCTCACATGAATCTCAAATTTCTACTTCTTTTATGAAGCTTACAAAGTTTCAAAATAAAATTTTATTTTATCCAACTTTTTAGACTTTGGGCCAATCAATAGGTTGTCTGGAAAATAGACAGAATATTGAGAGGCTCCCCTTGACAAAAATTCATGTTCAGCTACAGTGTCAATAGGTAGATTATTTCCAAGTCTTTATTGTAAATATATATTTACGGGATTTATGAGGTTTAAATTAGAATAATATTCAAATCACAGAATTAAAAAGTATAAATCATTTGTACTTAAACTATTCTTATTCCCTTTATCTATAGGCCAAAGATATGCCTCATGTTCAATGTTATTTGCTGTATACCTCCCCAAACTTCTGTATAAACCTTTTCAGAAAATAAGGTAGAGGCAGTCCTGATTAAGTATAGATTTTTTAAAAAGTAAAATATCCCTGGTTTTGGAAACTGCTGAAGTATTTTTGTATTCTTGAAAAAAAAAATGCTGATGTAGAATTCCGGTAGAAACCCAATGTGTGGTACTTCATTAAGGATTTATCCATATGTATCCAAAAGGATATACGGATCATGGTCAGGCCCCAGGGAGAGGCTGAAATCTGTGAAGCAATATAACTGTCAAATTGACATAGGAATGGGTCTGTTGATATTAGCCTGGCTAATCATTTTGCTAATTGGACAGCCAGTTGGGCCACAGTGCAAAGTCAGATCAGCTTTCACTTTAACTACTCACACAGATGATGTTTGACTCAAATGTATTACTTTGTATCAACACACTGGATGGCTGTAAAAATAATACCACATGTGTTGCTGCCTCTTTTTAATAAGTGTCTTCCTCAATTTTCCCTATTACAATAGAGATTTTAACACAAAAAAAATATTAAAGCTTATTTAAAGGATATCAGTGGAAAGTGTACCCACTAGATGCTGGAAGTAAATCTAGCCACAGGGCAGATCCTAGCAGGATTGGTCTGGGTCTTGTCTTCACTCTAAACCGTCCTGTTCGACCTGACCTACCTTGGACCATTTGTGTAAGATGCATGGTATGATTTCTTTCTGTTTCTTTCATACAAATAACATGGCCTCTTTCTCATCCCCCACCCCACACCACAATCATATTTTAAGATACATTTCTTCTATTTCCCCCTTTTCAGGTTTTGATAAGTTATATAGGCTTGTAGATATTTTCATGCCATCGATGAAATGTAAGACTGTTTTGAAGGTGGTCAGACAAATGCACAGTGTCGAATCATGGTCTATCTTTCCAGAAACAGAAGCATTTGCTGGCTGATATTTTAGATCCACTTGTTGGTTTTATTCGTGGTTTTCATTTCCAAACCTTAAGAAAGAACTGCAAAACTTCCACCATAGAGGTGGATCAGCAATGAAAGCCGGTGACAGAAGATGTCCATAAAAGAAAGGAATTTTCCTGGGGATTTGGATAAAACAATCATAATCCCTGTGCCTATTTCAGATTAACTGTATTGTTTTAACATTGGAATTAGCAGCTGTTTGCCTTTAAAACAAGAAGCTTTAAAACTGAGAATGAGTCTTTATTAGTGTTCACAAAAGTACTGAGAAGAGTGGAGACTTCAAAAATGAGTCCTTTATACTTACATGTGATTGGACTTCCTGGCTATGTAAATTGGAATTCTCTTAAGAATCAAACTACTCTTAGGCCTTTGTTGTTTGTTTGATTGTTTTTAAGATTTGTTTAGGAATTTAAGTTTTTAAGATGATATCTATAGTGTTACTTTAAAATGGAATTTTAAACTCCTGCCATGTCAAACTATCAACTAGAATCAGCAAAATGGATGTGTTTGTGCCTCATCTTTTTTATCCTGTTTAACATCCTCTGGAAATGCAGGTGAATGGATAAAACTGATGGAATGCAAATATTATTATTTCATACATCTTGGTATTGAGGAAAAAGCCTATCCAGAGGGGGCAAAAATAATCCTGAAGAATGATTCATTTTGAATCACTTTAAGTGCATTGACCTCCTAGGGTCCTAATAAATAATGAAGTGAAAATAATTCATACTGTGTGATAGATTCAAAGCGTATGCACGTGCATTTGTAGTGATGTCTATATATTGAAAACACGTATGTATTTGTCCCCTAAAATACTGGCCATCTCACCCCTGTGATGTGCTTCTGCTGTGTCCTCTGTCTGGCAAATCTTTGTGCTTCTGCCATTCCCCACCCTCACCTGCAGGTCCTACTCCATATTCTGTCGGAGGTTTAACTGGATTCTCTCCAAGGAGAGTCCTTCCTGCCCTCTTCTCCTGGCCTCCCCCTGAGGCTGTCACAAGCTCCTTGGCTTTGGCCTTTCAGCTGCATGGGCCTCTGTGGCTTCCTGCTGTCCACTGCTCCCGTCCTGCGGCTGGCCTCTGTTGGGGGCCGCGAATCAAGTCAAGATGGCTCCTGGCAGTTTGCCAGGAGGAGTGGTTTGTGAAGCAACACCACAGAGCCATTTAGATGGTGGGGATTCCTTATTGGCTGATTGCCGTAACTGGATAATGCTAATTGAGTCAAGCTGTGTGTAATCAGTTAGGTATATATACCTCTGCTGTTTTGCAATAAGGTGGCTCCTGCTACCTTGGGTGCCTGCTACCTTGAGTTCCTGCTCAGTTCCTGCTGAGTTTCCCCGCAATAAAGCAGTTCCTGCTTCAATCTTCAAGTTGCTTGTCACCTCCCCGTTATTTGCCCAGCCAAACTGCGGCAGGCCTCCATAGCACTGCCTACTGATGCTGCCTGTCACCCTTCTCCCTTTCAGATGCATGAGGAGGACCATCTGTCTCGGATCTTAGACTCACTTTTCCCAGAATAGTCCCTGCCTTTCAGGTCATAGGCCAACAATAAATTATCAATGCATTTCATTGACACCAATTATGGGACTTAAAAAATTTAATATTGAATTTTATATATGAGTATTTATATTTTATGCTTCACATGTATTATATATAGCATATGTTTTAGGCTATAGTGATTCAGAATTTCTTTCCTTCCTTGATGTTCAGGTTAACTTTCATGATATTCTGGGTATAATTGCTATGGACATATACTATTACCAAACCAGTGCTTTCTTCTCCAAGCTTCAAACGTCATATGTCATCATTTTGGCTCTTATTCAGTCACTAAATCAAAAGATTAATCTTTTTAAATGAGGAAGAAAGGAGCAAATGTTTTATTGTGTTTTATTGACCTCAGTGGCTTTACATGTCATAAATACCATGTGTTTATTATGAACTCTTTAAGGATATAAAGTTTTTTTAAAAAAAATCACTTTGCCCTAGGGCTAATAAATCACTGTTTGTATTTACATCTAATTAAATTAGATAACAAATAGGATGGCTTTGATGTTGCTACCTACCAAGTAATAAGTTTCATAAATGGAAGGAAATGATCATGTCTCTGAGGTAATGTGATCTATCTTATTTGTGTATTGTAATGGTTTGAATACAAGGTGGCCCTCAAACTCAAGAGTTAGACAAAAATGCGAGACAGTTTAGAGGTGAAATGATTGGGTTTTGAGAGCCTGAGTCTAGTCAGTGCATTAATCTTCTTGAATGCATTAACTGGGTGGTAACTATAGACAAGTAGGGTGTGGCTGGACAGGGTGGGAAACTGGTGGTGTGCCTTTAGAATATATATTTCATTGTGGGTGAGCAGAGACATTGTTTTTGCATCCTGATTGTCATGTCCTGAGCTGCTTGATTCTGTCACAACCTTCCACCATGATGTTCTGCCTCACCTCCTTCTTAGAACATGTGCTTGACCGTCTATGAACTGAGACCTCTGAAACTGTGAGCCTAAATAAACTTTTTCCTCCTCTGTATTGTTTTTTTTTTTTTTTTTACAGGTCTTTTGGTCTCCATGGTACAAAAGCAAACTAAAACATGCACATAATATACTAGCACTTAGGAATAGATTTGACAGCAGATGCCTCAAGTTATCTTTAGTTAAAATATTGCAAACATATAAAAAATGTTGGACAATAGAGCCCTCTTTTTTTTATTTTTTTGGTACCAGAGATTGAATTGTGGGCTACTCAACCACTGAACCACATCCCCAGCCGTAATATGTTGATGGCCCATGTGAAAAACTCACCATGACTTCCAAGGCCTTGTGCAAACTGGAGCTCATCCATTAATAAGCTTCCCTCATTCAAGGGGTCCAGTCATATTGGATGTTTCAATGATTTGTCTAACATTCTTTATATAAGATTTTGTTCTTATTTTTGCTTTCAACTCTTCTGAGAGTTAATTGTTGATTGCCTGTAGGTCGCAATACAAATGTCATGTCTTCAAAATATCTTCACAAAAGATACAAATAAGCAGGACCCTTCAGTCATTCCTTTTCCATCACTCTGTGTTATCTACCTTATCACATTTGTTACTTTCTGAACTTATCTAGTGTGTATTTATTTTCCAGACCAATATATAGAGACTAGAAGTCCCACGAGAAAGGTCCTTGTTGTTTGTAGCTGTCATTTCCTCACTGCCTGGAAGAGTGTTGTTATTGAATGAATTTAATTTCTAAATTTAATTTCTAAATTTGGTCTTTTTGCCCCTAGAATAAAAATAACTACTGAAAATATATGCAGGTTAATTTGATATGGACTATAGTATTTGAGTTTTATTCCAAGCTTTATAACAAAAGTCAGTAGCACATCATCAACGACTCTAGTTAAATGTAAGTTGAAAAAAGAGGAAAAATTTGTTTTTAGCACCTAATTCAAACTTGGGGAAGGGGCACTGTACTGTGAATACTTATTATAATTTGGTTGAAACTGATCTGATGTGGATTTAAGGTGCATTAGAGGTGTTTGGAATTGAAGACAAGGGCCTGTAAAGATAATATATTATTCTAGCCTTCTTTGCTTCCCTAAAATTGAAACTGTGTTCTCCCTGATCCTCCTCTGGGAGAGGGGACTTACTCAGAGTGGGGGTCTGCCTGCATTTGATTGTTCAGCTGTATATCAACTGGCTTGGGTTCAGCAGAGGTCTCTGCCATTTCGCATTCAATCCTCCAGAAAATCACCACCCAAATATCCTACAACAGGGATCAAGCTTCGGTTTAAGTGCTGCTCCCCTCACATACTTGTGTTCTAGTCATTTAGAAAAGTGTGATTAAAAACCATTATGTGCCCTAACAGATGTGACCTTCAAGAGTCTACTAAGGTTTAAAAAAAAAAAAAAAGGTGCAAAGCAATAGTGGTTAGACTAACACCAGGAAAGTATTATATGAGCTGAACCACATTGAATAACTTCTCATTGATTACTACCTTCTGTTTCAAGAAAAATACCACGATGTTTTAAGAATGAGCTGCAATGTTCTTAAATCAGCCCCCTCTCCCCATCTCTCTGCTCTCCTGGTTCTAATGAGGAAGAAATTAAACGTCGATGGTTACTGAATTTTAAATGCTCTTCGCTGAAGAGGAATTATTGGATTGTTACCATCTTCATTTCCTCTCCTCTCAGATAATTTAATCCATGTGCCAAGAAAATGCAAAACAAACGAAGCCATGGAAACCATTTGGAAAACGAAATTCTCTTGTTTGAAAATCTCCCCCATAAATACAAAAGGATATTTAACAATAATCTTAGGAAACAAGCCAACTACCTTTTATTTAGCATATTGCTCCTGATGACTGGCAGAGACTTGCTCATTTCCATGAATATCCACAAAATCATCTCAGTGTTTCTGCATTTAATGTAATATACTCTACAATGTCCACAAATATGCTACTATGGAGCTACCAATGGAATATCATGCAATATAAGTTGTCAATTCAATAACACATTTTTTAAAGTAATAATTTCTGCTCTTTGTGAAGATGGATATATTATTCTCTTCTCCCAATGTATACATTTCCTTGTCCTATTTCCTATAAATTTAGAAGACATCTCCTGAGCTAAGGATAGACTCTTTCAGCATGGAAATTGTGCCACTACACTTGGATTTGGTAATATTGGGCACAAAATATAGTTTCTTGGAAAAGTCTATTAGCAGTGAACATATGGGCTCCAATAATATTTGCAATAAAATTAGAATGAACTATTTTCCCCCTCAATTATCAGGCTAAAAAATATGTTTTTAACATTTTATTTATACTTAATGTGAATTCATGGTATTTATGGATATTTTAACCAACTGGATTATATAATAGGGCTGCTGCCTATTGGAAAAGGAAACCGTGCCCCCCTTGTGTTGTTAAGAATAAAAATTAATGCTTTTCCAATTAAGGCTTTATAAATAGCACAATGTTTTGTCATTAATTATTTAAAGATATTATCAAGTGAAAACATTTTGTAATAAAAAAAACTTGTAAAGTTAAAAATAAAGTTGATTTCAGTAGCTCCAATTATATCCTGTAGAAGAAGAGGAACATAAAAGTACCAAACTTTTACAAATTTGAATACATATATTGTTGATCAGCCCCCACAAACACAGTTGTCTGAATCTTCTAATATCAACCCATTTAAAATTTACTTGAAAGTTTGTAAATATTGTTCTTCGACTGTGGGTAATTCCAGTGACAGGTTCTGTAATTTCAATTATTGAACAGAGGGTGTCATAAGAGTAGAAATTGGGGACCTATGAAAAAGCATCCTTCTCCATCGCTGTGGAGAAGACTGTGGAAGCCCTATGGGGAGGAGCTGAGGTTAGCACAGAGACAGGTACTAAGTTAGTAAACTCAAGTCATCATCTTCTTCACTTGATTTAAATTGGGAGCATCCCTCAAACAGAAAACACAGATGTGTCAGGGAGCACAAAAGATGTTTTGGAAACAGGATGCTGAAGAATCAATTTCAAATCAAGAGGTACCTAAGGGTTCCTTTCATCAGGTTTCTGCATCCCCAGCCCCAATCCACTTTGGAAATTCACATAATCCATCGTGTCTGAAATCAAGGCAGAGTATTTTTAGTATTATTTTCTCATTACCTATTCTGGTTAAAATTTAAAGGGAAAATAGCCTAAACCTAGGCAGTTCTAATCTCGTGCTTCCACAGCCTGGAGCTCCTGAAGGGAACAGGCAAGAACAGCAGAGGAAGAATTATTATGGGGCACTTTCAGTGAATGGGGTGGCGTTTGTGGCTGGGAGACAATGCTAGACAAGCCTCTAGAAGAGGAGAAGGAGGCGGAGATGGTAAAGCTTTCACGTTCTCATCTCATTCTCTGAGTTGCAGCATGGTTGCAATTTTCTGTGGATGGACCGATTCATGAAGAACACTCCAGAAGGCAGTGGGGAGACAGAAGTGCCACATTTGCATTCCACGCCAGCCCTGTGAGTCCCGGCTGCACAGCTACAAGAGAACAATGAGTTGGAAGTGGAGAAGACTGATTGCCCAAAGACAACCTTTAAAGAAAATATATGCTATTTCTTAGCTCCTCGAGTAACTATAAGTGATCTTGAAATCCTTCATTAATGCATTTCCTCCTGCTCTGTTTTATAGCACTCACAAAATAATGTGCTTTTAATGACACATGGCAGCAGGTTTGATTTTAAACAATGATGATTTGGATGAACTTTTGGTGCTGGGTAAAAAGATATTTAGAATATTCATGAATTCTGATCCCATGGTTTCCAACAGTAACACTTTTGTACTGAAATCAATTTCATCACTTTAATCACTATTCTTTCTAATGATATTTTATTTCAAATTATGCATGAAGTGATACATTTTTATAAGTGATGTAAGATTATCAGCAATGACTAAACCTACATATTAACATCATTATCCATACAGGCAGGATATATGCTAGTTGAGGCCCAGCGTAAACTATATTATAATTTACAACCTAGGTTTTAGTCTTTTTTTTTTTCTCTTACTAAAAAGACTGATGTCTCTCATCTCTAACAATGGTGATACCTGGATATAAAATATCAATTACAGAGACCTGAATATCCCTGACCTTATGGCAGACATATGACAATACACAGACATGTACATTATTGGTTTTTGTCAATTTTTTGTTTTATTATATTTTAGTTAATTGTAGGGACCCCCCAAAATGCGTGATCACTTCTTCAGACTGACATTTCATTTTATTAAAAGAACTTTGTTTATCTTAGGAAAGTTTGCTTTTATAAAAGAGACATATAGTGACTCAGTTACTAAAGATTTCTCTATAGTTAAAAGTACAAGTTTCACCATAAATGTCTATCCCTATATTGCAACATGTAAGCATTTTGAATAAATCCAGTCTCTGGTTTTGCATATTCAATATGGTAACTATTGTTTGGAAACACTTTATGGAACATATGTTTAAAATAGTTTATTATAAATTAAAATACTTAGCAACCACGAAAGGATCAGATACAGGGACTTAAATTATTTTGTTCTTTAAATAAAGAAATAAATTGAACTAATTATAATATTTCATGCATTTTGATGTAACAAATGACTTCATGAGATATAACAGGAAACCAAGCTAATTTTCCATCATTTGCACTGTGGAAGATTGTCCTACTGTAATATTTTGGTTTTAGGCATTAGGGCTTATTTCTTGCAGAATACTGGAGTAGAAGTATTCAGTTCTGACATGGTCATTCATTTCTGTCTCAGGACCTAGGTACATTTTAATAGATGGGATGAGAGAGAAAGGGCTGTTTTGTCTCTCTAGGAATTGCTAAACCAGATGTTGAAAAGGGAGGAGAGATTTTTAAATTTTAGCTGAAAAGAAGTATCCAATGTATTAAAAACTGACATCCAATCAATAACAAAGCCTCCAGCCAGATAGTGTTGCGCACCTCTGCGTCCACCTCTGGTCACTTCTTTACTGGTCCATGAGGTGACTTTTCCAGGTCACTTCTTATTGTATATTTGTGGAGGATTTTTGCTAGAAGCACAGGGATCACCATCTGCACCACAGATCAAAGGCTTCCATCTCCAGAGTTCCTCACTGAAACAAGGGTCAATGTTGGACTTAACTCAGCCAAAGCCGCGTAAAATGAATTGCAGATTTTAATGCATTTCAATCTTTAAAAGAATTTACTCTCCATAGTATTTGCCTAAAAACAAAAGTTGATAATATGATGCCATTATAATGAATTTTTCTGAAGTATTATATTTTACATTTGGTTCCTTCCAGAGCAAGAAAAATTGTTATTTCAAGAACATTTTAAAAGTCTTTGTTCTGTCTCAATAAGCAAAAAGTTTTCTTTTATATGCATTATTTACATATAATGAGATGCTTATGAAAGTCTAGGCTTATTTTTAACATGTAAACAAATGTATTAAATGAAGTTTACATACTTTGAAGTTAAGGACCCCTTCCTTAACTTTGACATTTTTTAAGGTATTTTATTCTCAAGCAGATTTATATTAAAAGATGAAAACACCAAAACTAAGGAAATGAAACAATTTCTCATCTTTGAAACCACCTGAACTTCCACACTATTCCAACAGAGGGCAGTGGAAGTCCACATATACATATGGAGGCTCTTGAAAAATAGGTGCCCTGAAGGTCAATGTCCAGAGGAACCCATCTTAACACAGCAACCCCAGGAAAGGGGGATTATTGCACTTAATTAAAGTGCATTGACGCCATGTGTAGCCCACCTTCCCATTTCTTCTTTCTGGATTCAATGATAAAAACATCTTTAAAACTCAGAAAGTGGTAAAGGCAGTCTCTTACTCTGTGACTTAACTCCTACACACTTATGTTATCAAAATTATACTTAAATAAAAAGATAGTTAACAAATAGAAGTGTTTCAAGGCAGCAATTGATATTCATTATCTCTATAACTTGAAGGAATGTCATTGGATTTTTCTGCAAATTATTAATTTTTAATGACAGTTTACATTTTTTTTTAATTTTAAGAGCAATTTTTAAAGACAGGAAAGCTCAATTATTTTTTGTCAGTGAAATGCAGATAAAGGCTTAGATTTTATCAATCACCTGAATATAAATAGAAATACTATTTTACATGTCTAAATTTTCCTTTTCCTTAAATTTTCTTGATCTTTCAATAAATACGTCCATTAGAGTGGAAAGTGAAACCTTTTTGTCATGACTTAGACATCTATATAAAAAAGAAAAGCTTAACTCTTTGGGAAAAAATATAGCAAAATAAATCTGGTTTCAAGAGACATTTTAATAATTTCTCCTCTTTATTTCTCACATTTGTTAGAACCCTTTTTGTATGTCCTTTTTATTTGTTTTCTAATTGTGTTTTTATTTTATACTCTTCAAAATGTACTTGGAGGCAGACACATATATAGCCATCATATTTCCATCTGCTCTAGAATTAATTCCTCAAACTGAATTTTTCTTATGTTCTAATCAAATTATTTTTTGTTATATTTGAAAAGATTCTAGCGTTTTAAAACTTTTTCTGATTATAAAATTAAAAAAAACAATTGTACAGCATTTATAAAATGCATATACCAATATAAAATAAATTTTTAATGACCCTTGCTTTCTACCTCCCAGAGATAAGCTACAGTCTTTAGATATTTTCTCTCTATATTCATGTGTGTTCATAATATTTTTGTTCCATTTTCATATTCTACACATAAGACAGATATAAATCTATATATGTTGATACATATTCTACATATATAAATATATACTTTATATATTTGTGTATATATGTGTGTAAATATATATAATAGCATTTGATTATACCAGCTCCAGAATTTTGTAATTTGCCTATTTTTCCTAATGTACTTTGTAGACTTTTCTGTTTTTAATTCATCACTGTATAATTTTAAACTGCTGTGAACTATCACATCATATAGATTTATCATGATTTATCTTTTCTTTATATACAAATGATGTATCTGAAACCTCAGTAGCACAGAACTTTAAATTGATTCTAAAGTCAAAAGTATCCTATGATGTCAATTCTACATATTTCAAATTCAAAGTTTTGTCTTTTAAATTGGATTCATGACTACTCTAAATAAACATCTAGTGATTGCAACAAAAAGGTATTAAATGAAAAGAGAAAGTATCGACCATATACTTTTAGGGATGAGTTACATATTTTAATGACTATATTTTAACAGTATGAATAAAGAAAGTACTGTTTGAGTCCCTTATTTATGTAACTATTTATTACAGATGAACGGCTATGCCGTGACGAAATCCTCTTGTTCTTTCCTATACGATGAGATAGACTTCAGAATGATACTATTTTTTCAATATTCATAGGCCCCAAAGTTTTTTCAGATACCTTTTCTGCTGCTATATGAAATACAACAGACAAAATTAGGCATTTCATTATATCATTCAAAATCATATATTTAGTAACTAAACATGAAAGCCAAGTACAAAATATTGAAAAATTTTACAAAGTTTGTGGAATAAAACAAGGGAGATGGCTTCTTGTAGGTGGAAAGATTTTCACTTCCTATCCCACTCCCTTTGAATCCTAGTTTAACCTTCTCTATGCTGATTAATTTTATCACAGAGTTGGAAGAACTCTGCATAGCTTACAAAAGAACTGTATTTGACACTATATACAGAATTAAGGCAAAATTAATTGCATATGACAGTTGCTCTTAAATTTTTAAAATATTTGGTTCTCTAAGTATGCAACTACACAAACTTCTAGTTTTATATATTTTATGGATCTGGAAGTTTTTAAAGGCCTTTTACAATTCTTAGAGTAAGCAAAGAAAAACCATAGAATTATTATCCTAAGAGTAAACTTAGAATCAGGTGAAATGGTGATCAGGTGTTGCTACACTTATTAGACCACAATGACATAACAAGCTGAGAATTGAATCCTAGTTTAATGTTCACACAATCGAAACATACTATGTTTCATCTTATATATGACAGTTTCTAAGTGGTTACATACACCATGATTAATATATAAGAATATTAGGGGGCTCAGGGGTACAGCACTCACCTAGCACGTGCAAGGCACTGGGTTCAATCCTCAGCACCACATAAAATAAATATACAAAATAAAGGTATTGTGTCCAACTACAAACCTATGCATATATTATGTATCTGTGTGTGTGTGTGTGTGTATATATATATATATATATATATATATATATATATATATATATATATATAGAGAGAGAGAGAGAGAGAGAGAGAGAGAGAAATACAAAGAGTGCATATAAAACACCTAGCTATGTATACATGGAGCTATTTTCAGCTCATATAATTAGTCGAAGAAAAAATAAATAAATAACAACTTTAAGAATCCTACATTTCTCTACACGCTGGCCTATGGATTACTTTTAAACAAAGAAACATTCTGAGCCTCGGTCGCAGCTCTGAGTAAATGAAAGCGTTCCTGCACATTTGAATTTCACAGGTTTTGTATTTCACACTGGGAGTCAGCCTTTCGCAGTTTTTTAACTACCTTAAAACCTTGTTAACTTTCAGCTGAAATTGCTGTTTAACAATGTCATGTTCTTGTGGGAATACAGGATCTTTTAGAAAGCAGTGTCGAGGAAGTCTATTCCCAAGCAGTCTAAATCCAAATTGGGTGGAAATGGCTACAGCCGTGAGGAGCAGCATTGGCTCTTCCAGGACAGGCTACATTTAGGGACAAATGGTGGAGTGGCATAAAGACAAGTTTTCTCTAAACTAAGAATCAGCCACTGGGCCTGCAAAGGTTTTCCTCATTGAGAATGTCAAGGACCAGCTCCGTTGTGCTCATAGTGGGGTATACCAGCCACTTGTCCTCATTCTGCCTCTGTCCATGCAGAGAGGCGACTGGGTAGTGGATGCTGTCCATCTGCTCCTACCTGGACCTTCCCTGGACAGCCATGGTGCAAGAGTCAGACATCAGAGTCAGCCAGGAGCTGTGAGCCAGGTCCCAGCACTGAAGGCTTTAATTCTAAGTGAACATGAAAAGCCAAGCTGGGTGCCACCTGAGCATGTCAGCAGGCCACAGGGAAGGGAGAGGACTGGGGATGTCTCTCTTTGAAGTCCCCCAAGCAGAAGAACAGAAGGAGAGTGAAGCATGAGTGGGATTTGAGAACAAGTGTTTAGGGTTTGTGTATAAATTGTCTCTGGCCATAAGGATGATTGTACTTTTCCCTTCTAACCATTTCCTTCTAGGCCAGTGATGCTCATGTTGAGGAGATTTTTATCCCAGGTGATGCTTGGCAAGATCCAGAGTCTTTTTTTTTTTTTTTTTTTTTTACACAAATGGAACACAACTTTCCATTGAACAAAATGTAGCATCTCTCCATATGTGCAGTCATACGTGTATCTAGGCTAATGATGTCCATCTCAGTCCGCCACCTTTTCTGTCCTCAAGGCCCCTCCTCCCCATCCCTCCCTCCTCTTTGCCCAATCAAAGTTACTCCATTCTTCCCATGCTCCCCGCCCCACTCCCATTATGGATCAGCATCCACTTATCAGAGAGAACATTCGACCTTTGGTGTTTTGGGATTGGCTTACTTTGCTTAGCATGATATTTCCCAGCTCTCTCCATTTATGTGCAAATGCCATAATTTTATTCTCTTTTAATGCTGAGTAATACTCCATTGTGTATATATACCACAGTTTCTTTATCCATTCATCTATTGAAGGGCGCCTAGGTTGGTTCCACAGTTTAGCCATTGTGAATTGAGCTGCTATAAACATTGATTTTGACTGTCACACCATGGGGGAAAGGGTGCTACTGGCATGCAGTAGGCAGAGGCCAGAGATGTTTAGAAACATCCTACAAATCACAAGATAGTCCTCTATAACAAAGAACTATCCAGCCCCAGATGTCCATGGTACCCAGACTGAGAAGCCCTGGTTAAGCCACTTTTCAGATCATATGACTATTTCCACCCATTAACAGCACCTGGTTAATTGTAGAGATTGTTCTGAAATAGAAACAGGACTTGGGTCAATGTGCTGAGCTGGTATACAAGTTTTTAAAATTACAATGAGAGCGTTGCCTGCTTGAAATTGTTCACACTTGTAAACAGTCGCGACTACTTCTCATACCTTCATCTCTGTGTGTTTTTCAGGATTTGTACCTCAACAACACATGAAACAAAGCAATAGAGACATTTCAAATTAAGGAAGAACCAAAAAAATAGCTGCAGAAATAAAATATTAGTGTGCCTGGTAATGTAATATAATTTTTTTCTTTTAAGGCACACATTGAACTATAAAAGAAAATGGCACGGGGTTCTTCAGAGTTGGGCTGCATACCTCATTGCAGGCTCTCCCCCCTGGAAGGCTTTCTAGCTCTCTATGAAACAGACATTGCAGGGTGTGAAACTGTCAAATGGAGACTAAAGGCTTCCAAGGGGCCTAGTGTTGCATTAGAAGGCACTTGTTTTCCATCTCAAAATCAAGCTTTGCGTGTGATGAAGTCTGTTTTTTCTAAAACTTGGCAGCCGCTGACCAGTGAAATTTGGTCTTTGCCGGAAGTCTTAGCTACAGTGGTGGCAAGGGTTAATATTAAACCCACCACAGCATTTCGCACAGTCTCCCAGGAGATCTCTCAATGGATTTCCACTGCCACTGGAAATAATGGCTCGCAGCTGCAGCAACCCATGGTAACACTTGATATTCCCATCGCAAGCAGACCAGTGCTTTCAGTGGAAATGAGAAAATCACTAACGCTGTGCTGTTCATTGTGCCTGGGGTCAAAGATCCCAAGCCACAACCTAAAGTGACCTTTCAGCCCAACACCCCCGTCCAAGTTGCTTCCGGATGGGTTTCTTATCTCCTTGTTTTATGCAAATTGCACACCCGTGTCCCGTGTGCATGGGCAAAGGTAAAAGCCAATGAAGGAGATTTAGGGAAATTGATATTTCTAGTGAAAGGCAATTGATTTCTGGTTTTCACAGAGTCATTGTCTTCTACTTAAAAGGAACCTAGGGCTATTCTTTCAAGGTGTTAGGATAAGTGACCAAATGTGTCAGGTGATTTATGTGCACTAAAATGTTTCTGCATTCCCAACACCTCCAGGCTCTCTAATCCTTCAGTCCCAGTGCTAAAATTGCATTATTAGAGATATCATTGCCTTGCGGTAAAATTTCAAATATCAGAAACCATTGGTAAAAATGGACCCCCCCCACACACACACACAGGAGCATAAGATAAACCTTTATTTAGAGAAGTGGTCAGGCAGTTCCTAAGACTTGGGTACCATTTGCATAACTTCTGCACTCCTGTCACCTGAATAGAACTGCATACCCTCAATCATTTTAACAGTGTACGTAGATACTTTTTAATTCAGCCATTTCTTCGTCGTTTTTGCCTGCACTGGATGGACTTGGAGTATACTGGGAATGGTTTCTTATTCAGACCAGCTACCCTGGAGAAGTTACCTCTTAGGTTCTCCACATATATGATGATTTTAAACAAGGCCAACCTTAAGCCAGGAGTGGTACAAACCTGTAATCCCAGTTATTTAGGAGGCTGAGGCAGGAGGATGTCAAGTTCAAAGGGCAGCCTGGAAAATTTAGCAAAAAAAAAAAAAAAAAAATGGCTGGAGGTGTAGTTCAGCAGTAAAGTGGCCTTGGGTTCACTCCCTAGTATTGAACCCAAATAAATAAATAAAACAAGTCCAACCTTCACCCCACTGCATTGCAAACTATTATTCATTTACCTAATATATTTTATGGTTTTTATTTTGTAGTTTATAGCATATGCTTTCAAATGTTATACAGTATGTCTGTACAGACACACACGTCCGTCCATATACATGTACATGTGTATACATGTATGTAAGGCAGCTTCGTGAGAATGCCCTTGGACTCCCTAAATCCTGTGCAATACTGACAATTGGCTGGGACAGAATTTTAAAGTGTCAGGAAACACTGGAGCTATTCCATGATGTCATGGCAGTCCCTTGAGAAAACGTGGTCATGAAGTGAGCTGTGTGTGGTGATAAGAAGCCATTAAAATAAACAGAGCTTCTCCATAATTACTAAATTTCTCAGAAAAAAACAATTAGAGTGCTCGAGGCATTTCATGTCTGCCTTCCCCTGAGTTCAAAGCTTCCACTCCACCCATTTTCAAAAAAGTGCTGGTTGAAATTGTACAGCAGAGGCAAAAGGAAAAGGAATCAGAGGCCCCTCTGAAGTATTTGACAGAAATTTTTGCTATGTTTAATTTTCTTTGGAACAGTTGGGAGCTCTGAGATAAAATGGAATTAACGGACCTGCTCGTTACAAAAAACAGAATCACTTTTTGAAATTATTTTATGAAGTAAATTCTTGAAGTTATAATGCCTAAATAGCAACCTTGTATATAGCATGCCTATATATAATAACTATATATTTGATAAATATCTCTATGTACAACTACATACAGATATGTTGCATATTATCGTATTTTACTCACTCATCTATGTATTTCCCTCAATATGCACAGAGCATCAGTTCCAGGACCCCCAAGGATATCAAAATGTAAACATGCTTGTTTGAGTCCCTTATGCAAAATGGCTTAGTATTTCCATATAATCTGGGCACATGCTCCCATATACTTTAAATCATCTCTGATGTACTTACAATACTGAATACAATGTAAATGTTAAATAAACTGTTGTTATACAGTATTTTTCAGTGTATAATAACAAGAAGAAGACAGCATGTATATACTCAGTACTGATGCAATTTTTTTCCCCAAGTATTTTTCATCAGAGGTTGAGGGAATCTATAGATGTATAACTGAAGCACATGGAAGGTTAACATTGGCACATACACTCGCCGTTTGCAAACTACAATAACAATTCATTCTCTTACTTCTACCTCAGGAGCCAGGATATTAGCACCCATTAGATGTCCAGGTTAGAAGTGCATGCCATGTCATCAGAGTCTACCCTGTTCATGGATAGGCAGAACTAACATCATCAAAATGGCAATATTACCAAAAGTTCTCTATAGGTTTAATGCAATGCCAATCAAAATCCCAATGGCATTTCTTGTAGAAATAGATAAAGCAATCATGAAATTCATATGGAAAAATAAAAGACCAAGAATAGCAAAAGCAATTCTAAGCAGGAAGTGTGAATCAGGTGGTATAGCGATACCGGATTTAAAACTATATTACAGAGCAATAGTAACAAAAACAGCATGGTACTGATACCAAAACAGGCGGGTGGACCAATGGTACAGAATAGAGGACACAGAGACTAATCCACAAAGCTACAGCTATCTTATATTTGATAAAGGAGCTAAAAGCATGCAATGGAGGAAGGATAGCATCTTCAACAAATGGTGTTGGGAAAACTGGAAATCCATATGCAACAAAATGAAACTGAATCCCCTCCTCTCGCCATGCACAAAAGTTAACTCAAAGTGGATCAAGGAGCTAGATATCAAATCAGAGACTCTACGTCTGATAGAAGAAAATGTTGGCTCCGATCTACATATTGTGGGGTCAGGCTCCAAATTCCTTAATAGGACACCCATAGCACAAAAGTTAATAACAAGAATCAACAAATGGGACCTACTTAAACTGAAAAGTTTTTTCTCAGCAAGAGAAACAATAAGAGAGGTAAATAGGGAGCCTACATCATGGGAACAAATTTTTACTCCTCACACTTCAGATGGAGCCCTAATATCCAGAGTATACAAAGAACTCAAAAAATTAAACAATAAGAAAACAAATAACCCAATCAACAAATGGGCCAAGGACCTGAACAGACACTTCTCAGAGGAGGACATACAATCAATCAACAAGTACATGAAAAAATGCTCACCATCACTAGCAGTCAGAGAAATGCAAATCAAAACCACCCTAAGATACCATCTCACTCCAGTAAGATTGGCAGCCATTATGAAGTCAAACAACAACAAGTGCTGGAGAGGATGTGGGGAAAAGGGTACTCTTGTACATTGCTGGTGGGACTGCAAACTGGTGCGGCCAATTTGGAAAGCAGTATGGAGATTCCTGGGAAAGCTGGGAATGGAACCACTATTTGACCCAGCTATTGCCCTTCTCGGACTATTCCCTGAAGACCTTAAAAAGCGTACTACAGGGATACTGCTACATCGATGTTCATAGCAGCACAATTCACAATCGCTAGATTGTGGAACCAACCCAGATGCCCTTCAATAGATTAATGGATAAAAAAATGTGGCATTTATACACAATGGAGTATTGTACAGCAGTAAAAAATGACAAAATCATGGAATTTGCAGGGAAATGGATGGCACTAGAGCAGATTATGCTTAGTGAAGCTAGCCAATCCCTAAAAAACAAATACCAAATGTCTTCTTTGATATAATGAGAGCAACTAAGAACAAAGCAGGGAGAAAGAGCAGGAAGAAAAGATTAACATTAAACAGATACATGAGGTGGGAGGGAAAGGGAGAGAAAAGGGAAATTGCATGGTAATGGAGGGAGATCCTCATTGTTATACAAAATTACATATAAGAGGTTGTGAGGGGAATGGGAAAAAAAAAACAAGGAGAGAAATGAATTACAGTAGATGGGGTAGAGAGAGAAGATGGGAGGGGAGGGGAGGGGGGATGGTAGAGGATAGGAAAGGTAGCAGAATACAACAGTTACTAATAGGGCATTATGTAAAAATGTAGATGTGTAACCGACGTGATTCTGCAATCTGTATTTGGGGTAAAATTGGGAGTTCAAAACCCACCTGAATCAAATGTATGAAATATGATATGTCAAGAGCTTTGTAATGTTTTGAACAACCAATAAAAAAAATTTGAAATGGTAATCATTAAACTTTCACTGGAGCATATTTTCATGTAAAATAAAGGAAAGACAATTTTGATAGATTAATTTTACATTTCTATATCTAAGACTAAGATAGAAGAACTTGAGAACTTTATGAATAGAATAAGAAGGAAGAGAGAAATGGAAAGTCAGGATTGAAGGACAGTTAAGGCCAGGACACAGTCTACCTGCTACACAAGCTTGCTCCGGGCCTGCCCAGCTGACCGACAGGCAGCAGGCTCTGTGAGTTACTCCTAATTAACTGGTTCCTCCACTCTGTGAGTAAATAATGTAAACTAATCTAAACCAATTGCTTTGATAAACTAAATCCTATCCTTATTTATATATATGACTACTTCAAAGAAGTTTTATTTTCATTTTCAAGGCATAAGAAATGACTAAATTATAAAATGTCAACTTGAGTCACATGACAAGATCTCCTTACCTAATGGCTTTGCTAGTTTTTGGTGCCTCTGAAAGGTATCCTTGGAAAGCCTTGGGGAACAGCTACCATCCTTTCCCCCATCTTAAACCACAAAGCTTCTTTCTCTTTACACCCAAATAGCATCCTGTCCTTACTGCAACCAAAGCATATTTTCCCATTTACATTAAATTCTGACTTAGCTTGTTTGACTTGCCTTTAGAACATGTCCTTATAGAAGAGAGAGGGATGAGGTTGCCTTTATCAAAGCAGCATCATGGTCCTCTGGCATAGTGTGGACACTCAATAAAATTTTGTGGAGTGAAGAGGATGAATGAATGGGTTGTTTTACTATGATCTTTGGAATGTATGGATCTACGCCTGCCTGACTACAAAGCAGGATCCCTTGTGCTTTCTCAGTATCCCTGGTATTTAAGAGACATGCTCATAGCACATTATACATCTCTAAGAATACAGAGATGGAAAAGATGGCCGTTCTCTTAGGATGTTGGAGAGGAATGTCTACAAAGTTTCATGTTATAAATAATCTACCAAATTTAAACCTTGTTCAAATGTTTATAACAGAGAACATGTTTTTAGTGGTTGCAAGAGAGCAATGACCTCTAACATCTATTAATATTCTGCCAACTTTTGGTTACTAAATTTATCACCAGGGATGAATGTTATTTTCTGCATCATATAGAATTTTTTTGGTAGAATTTAAACTAAATTTAGACAAATAACATACAGAATTAGGTGTAGGCTTCACTCATATGTGTATAAAAATAAATACTGTGTGTGCCTGGACTCACGTACTTAATTTGAGGAATTTAGAAAAAAACGAGTAGACCTGTGCTTTTTTCACTACTGCATGGGAAGAAGAAAGGTTGATGATTTTAAAATGATCTCTTGTTCACTTTGGAATCCATTTTTAAATTTTAGTTTTTATGTTTGTGTTGGCTTTGAATCCAACTTTAAGCTGTGAAAACCAAAGTCATATTGGAAATCCTACTGGATCTAAAACTTACAAACTTCCTCATCATGCAGCTTTCCAATGTCAGAACTTGTCCTACGTTGAGAATAGGGCATATTTTTTTTTCATTCAAAATATCACAGGATGTTGGCTTATGACTCCATTCTTCTTAGAATTAGGAAATTAATTAAGAGTCTTGATGTTATGGGAATACCTTTAGATCTCAAGTTAAAATAGGATTAAAGATGGTAGAAAGAGCTGCTGACAAAATCAAGTAGTGAAGAAGGTACATCATTACATATTCTCTATCCCTGTCTAATCTCCCTGGTCTGAAAGCAGCTGCAGAGACCTCCCCTGGGAGAAAGCAGGGATGACTGGCAGCTGGTGAGCACCTGCTGGCATGGCTGCTGATCATGGCTGCTGTCCATTTTGATTGGACCGGGCATCTGTTTCTGATTGGTTGTTGCTCATGCTCCACCAGTCATTAAATGTTTTCAATATCCCCTCTGGGAACAGGTAACCAGGCTCTGTTCTTGACACTTACATATTTGATTCATGTAGTCAAGCAAGTTATGTAATTTGGATGGACGGGAGTCTGAAGCACCCCGAAATAGTTTAGGTATCTAAGTTTTAGAATACTTTCAAACAAAATAGATACAAGCATAAGCTGAAAAAGTTACTGATTAGCAAAATTATGATAAATAAATCAGATCTGAAATCCATTCATTATAAGATTCATTGGCAACCAGATGCTCTTCATGATGAAGTTTTGATTCCAACAGAAGGTTACTCTCTTTATTTTGAACCATGAATTTTCACTTTTACATCCTTTTTATTAAGTAATATCAGCAAAATTTCATCTGCATGTGTGTTAGCAAACAGGAATGAATAAATAGAATAGAAAGTAATGAGACTTCATTCTAGTTTTATTTCCTTTTCTAGTCAAAAATATAAAAATGAAGAAAAGCAGACACAGAGTTCTAGGGCAAATAGTGGTGCGATCCTGGAGTAGAGCTGAATCTTTCCTTTCTACCTCACTCTTGATGTTCACTTGGAAAAATAAACAACAACAACAACAACAACAAAATGGAACTTCATAAACATATTTTTTTAAAAAGTCAGGCTGTGAACGTCTGCTTAGTGGCTAGACACAGCTGGAAATAATTGGGAAACAGAGTAATAGTGCAAAAGAGTTTAAAAACCACATGGTCTCAATGATATTTTCATAGTGCTCCAAGCAATTTTCTTCCACAAGTCAAATGGTTTCAAGATTCTCCAGCACAGAATTACCTACAAAACATAAATGCCAAAAAAGGTAAACTGTAGTGCATTGGGGACAAAGCAACCAGTAACCCTTGAGGAAATTCCTTGTCAAAATTGTGAACAGGACACTTCGTGGCACCGACAGCCCTTGCAGAGTCTTTAATCCAAACTGTCGGTGTCCCTCGTCCACCCCGGTGAAGAGAATAAGTAGTGATTCACACATGGCCCTGGGAAATGCACTGGAATTACCTGCAGGAAGGAGGGGGGCCCTGAAACTGAACCCATGACAGTATTCACGTGAGCAAATGACTGTTGACCAGGAGCATCCCTGTGTCACAATAGAAAAACCTTGCCTCTTGGATGCTGTGAGTGAGCTCATTGATATCATTGATCAAGGAAAAATCTCATAACATCCATCTCAAATACAACCAACATCATTATTATGAATAAAACAATATCGGGAACCACCTGCATACCAAGAATCCAGAAGTTAAAAGTCTTGTGTCTCTAACTTGTGTCTCCAGTTTTGCTCATATTGATAGTGAAAGGAGTTCTCATTTAACTAGTTTCTCCAGAGGAATGATGCTATAAAATTCTCACTTCTAATTTTTCTTAACATAAAATGGAATTATGTCAGATAAACTGATGATATGCCAATCTTTCTTTAGCTGATTAAATGTATTAACAATTACTGTCTATTTATTATACAGAAGGCAAATAACTTTTTTCTAAGCACTTTCAATATAAAATTCACTTACAGATTTAAAAATAATTTATTTTTGATTATTACAGATAAGGGCATTGATTTTCAGGGACAGTAAGAAAATAACATTAGGAACATAGAATTCATTGTCAACTGGCCTGGGATTCTTCATTTTCATTCTCATTTCAGATGCATAAAAGAAAAGAGTGAACCGAGTACAGGAGTTAACTATTTCTAAAATTAAGACATCAAAATGTTGCTTTGTTGGGGCTGAGGTTGTGGGTCAGTGGTAGAGCACTCACCTAGCACGTGCTAGGCACTGGGTTTGATCCTCAGCACCACATAAAAATAAATAAATAAAATAAAGATATAAAATAAATGTTGCTTTCTTGCACACTATCATTCACTTCCATCAAGGCCAAATGCAAAATTAAAATAAAGCAAATGATTGAATGTAAAAATATATTCAGATTTTGCCATGGTGGAAACAGGATTGAGATTTAGGACCAAAATGTAAAACTTTGATAACTGAGTATCAAAGGAAAAGATAAAGATGAAAGGAGGTGTCATTTAAAATATGAAATCACAAGTACTGCAAGTGAAAACTTCTGCAAGCTATCTTCCCCTACACAGATACTTCAAGAAGAACAACGTCTCAGGCATCTTTGATGAAGCTAATCTGCTTACAGCTCATCATGATTCATATCCTTTAGTTTTCACCCACAGTTAAGAGGGGTTTTAGCTCCAGAAGAAAGCTATGTATCCATAATTCTTGACACTATAAATAAGGATGACCTAGACCAGGAATTGGCAAACTGTAGACTGAAGACCAGATTGGCCACCTGCCTATTTTTGTAAATAAAGTTTTATTGGTAATTAGCTATACCCATTCATGTATGCATTCTCAGTGGCAGAGTAGATATGGCAGAGGGCAGAGACTGGTCTACAAAGCCAAAAATATTTACTGTCTGGTTCATTGCAGAAAGCGTGCCAGGCCCTAATCTAGATAATTATAGCATATGTTTAAACGAAGGAAAAAGAAAAAGAAAGCAAAGAGCATGGAGGCTTTAGTAGACAAAGGAAGACAGAGTGAAAATTTCATGCTCCTTTCCCAACAGTGCCCTGAGTCCCAGGGGCTTGCCATCTGTCATTGTACCTTCATGACCATTATTGCAGAGGACATCTATCTGGCCTGTTGGCAGTAATGTCCCAGACAGCATTCACAAAAAGAAAAGAAAATTTGCCAGAGCTCATTAGTTTTAGGTTAACATTTTATTGAATCCTCACTCTAGTACAAAATTTTGGTTGCCCAAACACCTTCAGTGTTTTTAATAAGGTAAGTATTTTGGTAGAGTTTTTAAAAAATCACTTTAGAAGTCATGTATTTTTTCACAGTGCCTTTTAAAATAGAGTCAGTATTGCATTAGCTAGCTCCAAAACGGTATCAAACTAACTGAATTTGTAAGAGAAAAATCACCAAGAGAGATATATTAGTGGTCGGTGTAAGCATCGTCTCTCATTGTTGGAATTACGACACTAAATGTGTAAATAGAATGGGGGCTTGGGGTTCTCTAGCCCTGACTCTGAATTCAACTCATCACTCTTACTGGCTTGGACTTAAAGTAGGAGGAACATTGAAATAAAAGTGAAAAGAATCATCCAGAATTCTCTTCTGACTTAAAACCACTAGGTAGTCAATATTCCAATACTTATGTCTCTGATCAGCTGAGAAAATTGTTGAGGCATGCTAAAATTAGAGTGACACCTAATTACATAGTCAATATGATTACTGCATACATTAAAACCTGGTATGGCTCCAATCAAGTTCCTCAAGGTACAAATATTTGATATCACATGGCTTGATCAATTAAAAATTATCAGACCTGTCTCTAAAAGAAGGCAAAGCAAACCTAGTATCCTGTCTGTGAAGTAATGGGTTAATATACTAACCTATAATTGCTGCCTGTTATTCAATCACTACTTTTATGTAACTTATATATTCTAAAATTGATTGTTTTTCTAAAAAATGGACTTTACTGAGACATATTGGATGCAATGCATAATTCAGGACATTAAGTAGAAATAAATAAATAAATTTGTTTGTGAGTTGTATTCTTCAATTATTATCTCCTTCAAATATTTAGGCGATAAAACTATCCAAGCATCAGGAAGACACACAATCCTATGCTTTTCAAATGGGGGAAATCTATATTTTCTAATTTATGCTAATTGATTTTAAAACATTTTATGGTGGTAATAAAAAATTTCCACATGAGGCCATCATTGTGCAAAGGTGAATAAATCAGAATCACATTCTGATAAATGCTTTGCATTAAAGTATGAATCTTTCACACATTTTAAGTATATTAATACTTAGAAATACTTTGGAAGGTGCACAGAAAGTGATTCCATTAACATTCTTGTGTCTTTGAAGATATACTTGCCAATCAAGCAAAAATGTTATGATCTTGACATGAATGAGCATCATTTGAAAATGAGTGTATTGGGCAATACTATAAACAGGGGGGAGGGGGAGGAGGGGGAGGACGAGAAGGGGAAATGATGAAGGGGGGGAAAAAGTATATTTTCCAGAAACAAATATGACGAGTTCTTTGGGTCTTTGGTTAGATGTTTCATTGGCCACCTAGACGAAAGGCATTTATACAAATCTTCTGACATACACCCACTCATTAAGAGGCCACAAAACAAATTGCCAAGTAGCACATCCCAGTCCAAGTGGATACAGACATGTCCTAGAAATTATTAAATGAATCTTCTATTCCTGGTTTTGTGAATGAGCTATTCTATGTCTGGGTCAATGTTCCTCTTAAAATAGAGAATTCCCACACCCACAGCCCAGTGATGTGCTGGTTACTCTCTTGACAACTAGACTCCATTCTCTGCTTTTTCCTCCTGCAGCTGGAGACCAATTGGCAATATTGCGTTACCTGGGCTCCTTGGCTCCTACTTCCTGTTGGGTTTGCTCAATGGGAAGCACTGATGGGAAGAGACAGGCCGGGAAGAGAGAGAGGAGTTGGTTTTCCTGATTTTCATGGATGAGTGTTGTTCCAAGAGTATCTATGTCTTTCTACCTGTAGCCACAGCTCTTTAATGACAACCCCTTTGCTACATGTATTGCTTTTCCTTTGTTTTACCCTTGAAGCCTGGGGATGGTCATGTGCCACAGTCTGGCTGGGCACAAATGCCGCAGTCTGGCTGGGCACACAATCACGAGCCACCACACAGCTTGTAGATTCAAACAGCAACTCTTTATTCCCGAACTCACACCAGCCGTCTACAACCACGTTCTGGGGAAATCCACGTTCTCTGCCCAAATCCACGTTCTCTGCCCAAATCCACCTCCACTGGGCTTCTATCTCCAAAATATATTGTCTGAATCCCGTGAGAACTCAAGGGGAACTCAGGCAGCAGGATACACCCTATTCCCAGCAGGAATAATCTTAAACCTTAAACCTGGAACCTAAACCGGGAACACCCTAATCCGCCTTGGTCCTTGAGCAAGGTCACCTACATTCAATGTCACTGCAACATGGGGTACGCTGGCAAGGAAATTGTCATTCCTACTTGGCTAATGGCTCCCAGCAGTCATGGCTGCTGTGTTCTGTTCATCCCTAGGTAATTCACCTGCCCTGAGTGGATCCTCTCACTCTACCCACAGCTCTAAAAATGAATGCTTGTTCTTAGTTCTAGCTTCTACAACAAAATGACATACACAGAGTGGCATAAACAACAGAAATTTATTTCTTACTGTTTTGAAGGCTTGAAGTCCAAGATTGAAGCAAGGACAGGTGCTGATGAAGCCCCTCTTTCTCTGGGTCCCTTTGATTGAGGGCACTGACATTCTTCACACAGTCTCCATCCTAATGACCTCTATACCACCCAAAGACCCTATGTAATAATACCATCAGTTAGGGGTTAGAATTTCACCATATGAATTTTGGTGAGACAGATATGTTCACTCTATAACATGGCCCTTTAGCATCTCTTCGCTGAACTCTTTGGAGTATGTCATCTGGCACAGATCTGCCTAATAAAATTCATGACACCTCATATCTATTACTACAGATTTTCAGATACCTTCAATATAAATGTACTTCATTAGTCATTTAGGATTATGTTTAAAATAAGTCAATAAAAAGAAGATTTGTTGCAGGTCAAGGGTTTGTGGGAATTTAGTCATAAAGGGAACAGTATGTTTAGTGTGTTTGTGGGACTATTATGTGTGACTATATGGGGACAGTGGACACTGGAAATCCTCCTTCTTTGGTTTTGAATTCTGCCACTGAAGATTTTGGCACCTGCATTTCTAATCAATCTATCAGTAAACGAAAGCTCACAAAAGTCAGGAGTAGAATACTACATGCATTTGGGAATGAACAGGAAACATTAATAACTATTGAGTGGTTTTCACATGACAACCAGCACATCAATCACTTAAAAATGGCATTTGATATGATTTTATCACAGTCCTGTCCACTATTCATTAATAGATCCACATTACAAATGAGCCAATTGAGTCTGGAAACATTAAACTGTTAATAGCTGGTGCCCATCAGAGCAAGGGTCAGCTGGGACTTTTTGTCAATGACTGGTACCTGCTATTACTAATCTTGGTGAACTATCCTCTGGTCATCGACCTGCAAGGCCTGGCCTCAGACCCCTTTATATCGGCTGGCATTCAGGCTATGTCTCTGTTCTTTGGAGTTTAGGAATCAGAGCTGTGAGGTTCTATTGGTCATGTCCCCATAGGTGGTCTCTCTGACTAGGAGCTTCTTCTCAGAGTGAAGTTCCCTTCAGAATGATACCTTGGTCAGCGGAGCACAACAGACACTAGTATGGCAATTTGTAAATCAATGGATGTGTAACTGATGTGATTCTGCAATCTGTGTATGGGGTGAAGGTGGGAGTTCATAACCCACTTGAATCAAAGTGTGGAATATGATATGTCAAGAAATTTGTAATGTTTTGAACAACCCACAATAAAAAATTAAAAAAAAAAAAAAGAATGATACCTTGGTGAAGGTCATGATTCCCTCTATTCAAGGAGCACAAGGGTCAAGGGACACTCTTCAAACATCGTTGCCTGAAAACAAGCAAGTAATTTTAAGTAATTTTGAATCCTCGTAACTCATAGTCAGCACTTTATTCTGAAGGACACATTGCTACCTTTTTTTTTTTTTTTACTTTTTTTTGGTACTAGAGATTGAAACCAGGGATACTTAACCACTGAGCCATATCCCTAGCCTTTTTTTTTTTTCCTGTTTAGAGACAGGATGTCACTGAGTTCCCTAGGGCCTTACTAAATTGCTGAGGCTGGCTTTGAACCCACAATCTTCTTGCCTCAGCCTCCTGAGCTTCTGGGATTATAGGCATGTGTTACCATGCCTGGCTAGCATTTACTCTTGATGCATATAGAGTAACTACAGTGTTTTGCTCTCTCAAGATCAGTACTCTTGAAAGGTAATAGCATTTTCAGCTTACTAAGTCTGTTAAAAATATGTGCTATAGTTGGAAATTGAAAACAAAAGCATATCTTCATTCTAGCCAGTATTTTCCTTTTTCTTCAAGCTATTGAAGCCATCATTATCAGTGAAGTATGCACAGTTAAGAACTAAATATCATCTGGAAGAAATACATCAGATATTATTTTAAGATATTCTCTATATACGTAGATAAGTCTGTGGCTATGTCTGTAACTACTGCACACATCTATCCTCATCTTGATCTAACAATTATGTGTGCATACATCATTCATATATATTTATAAACTGCATATTTGTGAATGGATTGCTAATTTATTAAAAACAGCAGTACAATATAAACTTGCTTGTGGAAATATACCAAATACATTACATCTGAATTTTCATCATGCAAAGACTCTGAGAATCATGCCACTGATGCATGTCAGTATTATAAATGATACAAATTTTCGAATGATAACCATATAAATCAGTTTCACTAGAAACTATGTCGATTTGCTAAATTTTCTGTACATTAGCCCTTTCTTCTGCAGGAAGATAGTAAAATAGAATTGTCCACTGTAAAACACTGTTTCAGATATTTTGCCAGCAAGAGGTATACACTGAATGTGATTTGAGTTCCTGAAAACCAATGGAAATGTGAGGCATAAGAAGCAATGTTGCAGGAGTTGATAGTTGGCTAGCATAACATTTGTCATTGTGGTAAGATTGTATAAAATTCTAGCATATATTTTGCCCTTATTACATTAGTCACCCATCCCGTTGCTTAAAGTGAAATGGTTACAAATGGACCTCATCAAATATTATACCTCCTATTATCCTTAGTCCAAACCTTAAAAAAGGCTGACTTAACCAATCAATATGCAATTTTTGCATTATTAAGAACATATTCTCTTCATACCACTGAGAAAAGCATTTGTGTATCATGTTCTCTTTCCAGAACATTGCCTCCAGCCAAAGCTTTCTTCTTAACAACATAAAAGCAAAAAATGCAGAAAACAGCTAGTCCCAGAAAATTCAGTCTAAATGCCCAGCATTCCTTCAATAGAAATCGCAGGTAGAATTTCATCTGTATTAGTCAGGGTTTTAGAATAGCAGGTAGTATGTGGATCTAACTGTCAAATTTTCTATGAGTAATTCAATTGGCATGGAATAAATTCGGTTATGTTTCTGACTGCTTGGTATTTTCAAGTGTTTTTTTTTTTTTTTTAATTTTATTTTTCCATTGGGGTGATGGGCCCAAATCTAAAAAAAAAGCATTTAGTAGGGAAAATTTCCCCCCACTGATGAACTAACTCCCAAGGCTCTCTCTATAAATCCTGCTTTATAAATTGACTGTAGATTTCTGGTTATACATGATAAGTTGAATTCACACATTTAGGTTTTCTCCCTCCTCCAACTCCACAAGTAAGAGTAAATTAATATAAAAGATCTAACCATGGTTACCAGCCCTGAGGATGGCTCCTAGCAAGCTCACTTCCTGGTGTTCACAACCTGTGCAGTTTCCTGCATGTGGCACTATAATTGGTTTATTCAGGCACGCTGTTCAATCAATATCATATGGCAGAAGTGAAGGTTCCTTACTTTTGATATTAGGTTATAAAAAAATGTGTGTTCTATCTCTGTCTCTCTCGTCCACTGATGAGGGATTAAGATATGTTGGATGTAGTCCTATGGAGAAGCCCCCATGGGGAGAACATGAAGTTTCTCACCAACATCCATTGAGGACTATAGCCCTGATAACAACTGTACCAGTGTATTTTTCAGCCCCATTTCAGCCTTGAAATAAAGACAGCCCAAGCAACAGTTGAAAGCTCGAGAACAATTCCATCAGGGACCCCAAAGCAGTGCCACCAAGCTTGGCCACTCCCTAATTCCTGAGCATCGGTCCAGTGAGAGGTAATAAATGTCTGTTGTTTAAATTACCTAAACTTCCAGTGCTTGCTACACAACAGTTAATAAGTAACTTGTACATCTACAGTGAGAAAGATATTGGGAGATCATTTAATAGACAGGAGACAGAGAAGTTAATAGGAATGAGTAGGATAACTAGATATCTGCAGAAGGAGACATGTTATCAATCTCAAATGTCCCCTCAAATCTCATGTGATGAAGGTTTGGTCCACAGCTCATGGTGCCATGAGGAGGTGGTGGAAACCTTCAGAGGTGGGCCTTGTTGGAGAAAGTAGGAAATTGGGGGCACAACCTTGAAGGGTTTACTGGGACCCTGGTCACTTTTTCTCTCTATCTCTTTGCTTCCTGGCCACCATGAGGTGAGCAGCTTTGCACTAGCCTGCACTCTCCACCATGATGTTCTGCCTTACCCAGAAATGATGGGGCCAAGTGACATGTACTGAGATCTCTGGAACCGTGAGCTAACATAAATCCTTTCTCTTTTGAAGTTGTTTATCTCAGGCATTTGGTCACAGCAATGGAAAGCTGACTAACATAGGAACAGTCAAATCATGTCATAGAGACCCTGAAATTAGAAACTTGAAATGTCATGGGAAGCAACAGAGAAAGGGATAAAATCAGAGAAATTGGGTGCAAGTGTAGTCATGTGCCACCTAACAATGTTTTGGTTAATGACAGGCCACAAATAAAACAGTAGTTTCATAGAAGACCTCTTACCGCTTTTCAGCCTTTTGGCTAAGATCAAGTGTAGTATCATAGAAGACCTCATAGCCATCTTAATTTTTGTAAACTCACCCTAATGCTCACATAGCAGTGAAATCCCATAAGAGCTTATTTATTAGAACTTATTTATATTATTATATATCTGTTGTGCATGGACAGATATGTAAGATTTAGATAGATCTCACTATCATATCCTCTAATCACATGGCAGAGGCAAAGAGAGAAGATTCATTCTATGGAGAAAGAAATTAGTGTTCCATTGTGGAAACAGCTACAGCACACAGACAGTAACAGGCGCTAAACTGAAAGCTAGGAAATCAAAGGAAAATTGATTTGCTGGATGGTGAGAGTGTTAGTCCCTTTCTGGATTTGGATTTCAACTCTGACATACGCTATCCAGGAGTATCTAGGTACCAACACAGAGAATAGGCAGCTTGACTCTAAACACACACACACACACACACACACACACACATCCCAATTCATAATGCATCTATAGTTCAGAATTTCCCAGCACCTGAACAGATTTCTATCAGCCACTTCAAAATGAAACCCATCCATTGATAAAATCCCTTTCACAAATATTGGACTTCCAAACAGCTTCTTCATGATTCTTTCTTAAATATGAATGGAAAGCCAACTGCCATCAGAGACTAAAAGAAAGTTAAACACTATCTGTTAGTTTTCTCCCTTTCTAACAAAATACCTGCAAAAACTAATTTACAAAGGGCAAAGTTTGACCTTGCCTCATGGTTTCAGAGGTTTCAATCCATGGTTGATTGGTCCTGTTATGTTGGGCCTCTGGTCAGGCAGGTCATCGTGGTGGGAGCATGAGGTGCAGCTGAGCTGCTCACCCATCATGGCCAGGAAGCAGAGAAACAGAGCAGGGGCCAGGGTTCCAATAAACCCTTCAAGGGCACGTCCCCAATGACCTTACTTCTTTCTACTAGGTCCCACTTCCTAAGGCTGCATCACATCCAGGTAGCACCACAGTCTGGCCACCAAGCTTGAGCGTATGACATTAGAGAGACATTTCACATTCAAACCACAATACACCAGAAATACCAAAAAACAAAACAAAAGAGAAAAAAAAAAACTAGGGAAAGAATAACTTAGAGAAGGAGATGAAAGGCAGAGATTAAAATAAAACTTTAAAAAATGTGTATTTTAAATTTTTTGTTAGAGAAGAAGATATAAAATATTTATCTATGAACACAAATGGGATATATAAACAAGAAATAGAGAAAAAGTTTTCACAAATAAAAATATGAGAGCCACAGTATTTAAAAAGCAATAGATGAGATAACTTTGAGGTATTCCATATATCAAAACCCTAAATTAAAAATGATTAGCAATAACAGAGGCAAGGTTAAAAATTTTAAAGTGTTGGTCTACGAAGTCCAACATCAAAGCTAATAGCAATCTCATGAAAAAAGAAAGAGTAATTGTAAGGAAATAAATGACCAAAGAAATTTTACTATAAACATTTACCACAAGAGAAAAATTTAAGATTATGTATTGAAAGTGATCAGCAAGCAATGAGGAGAATGTTTCATGAAAAACACAAACCAAAACATTTTTCTAAACTGTTTCAAAACCTTGGAGTTTAAGATTGTCATCAGATCTTTGTAAAGTAATAAATTCACATAAAAACAATCAACATGGTACATCTTCCCCACAGGTGGCTCTGAAGCTGAAATCTACAGTAGATAGTGACTAAAACTTGAAGAAAATTTACTTTTGCCATTTATCATAAGTGGTATGGTTTGAATACCCAAAGCTCCTGTGTTAATGGAGGAAGGTTCAGAGGCCAAATGACTAGATTGTGAGAGCTGTCACCTGATCAGTCCTTCCTGGTTCCAGTGGACTCACTGGGTGGTAACTGTAGGCAGATGAGGCATGCCTAGAGAAGGTCACTGTGCATCTTCCTTATGGCCCCTTCCACTTTGTGGCCCTTTGTCACTCAGCTGGCTTCCCAGTTACTAAGTGCTCTTCTGCTGTGATCTTGTGCCATGATGGGCTGCCACATCTCATTCCCAGAGTAAGGGAGGCAGCCCACCCTGGACTGAATCTCTGAAACTATGAGCCAAGATAAACTTTCCCTCCTCTAAGTTGTTCTTGTCCCGGTATTTTGGTCACCACGATGCAAAGCTGACTAACATATAATCCAAAAGACCCACGAGTAAGAGAGCATAGCAAAGAAATTTTTAGATGTTCTAGGTAAAAAATATTTGACTTGATGCATGGTTCTGTGGAAGCTCCCAGTAGATTTACTTTGTCAAAATAAGGAAATAAGCCAAAATACTGATAAACATGGCATCAAAAAACCCTGCAAACCCACAGGAGAGGAAGAAAGGAGGTACATGAACATCAGCTTTTCAGCCGACCCAGAATTAAGTTCTGCTTGGGGAGAGAATAGGAGGGTTTAAAATGAATTGTCTCTGTTTTTTTTTAAAAAAAAAAAAAAAACAAGAAAGCAAAGGTACCCACAAAGAAGAAAGCGTTATGCTCAGTGGAGACGCAGACTTGGTGATCTAGAACTGTTGTCTTCCCATACTAGAAGAAACTCTGAGCTGACTGACCCAACAAACATTCTCCGTTCTTCATGAATAGGGTCTCTGAATGCAGGGGTCGACTCAGAGTATCAGAATAAAGACTGAATGCATTTTCAATTTTTCTCAAGTAGTCATTTCAGTCCACGTGACTATATTCATTACATAAGTAGTAACATGGTAATGTATGAAACTTTTGGGAAACATTTTTAAAAAAAACAAAGATTGGGCTGGGGATGTGGCTCAAGTGGTAGCGCACTCGCCTGGCCTGCACGGGGCGCTGGGTTCAATCCTTAGCACCGCATAAAAATAAAATAAAGATGTTGTGTCCACCGAAATCTAAAAAAACTAAAATATTAAAAAATTCTCTCTCTCTCTCTCTCTCTAAATAAAAAAATAAAAAAACAAAGATTCATTTCATTCTCTCCCCTCCCCAAACCTATGGTCCCTTTTCCTCCTCTCTCCTTTCCTGTCTTCTTGGTTGGGAAGATGGTGCCTGGAATGTGAATGCCACATATGGAGATTGAGAAGCTGAGCTGGAACATGAGGAGGAGACCAGAACAGGGATGATGGACCCATAAAACAATAGGAGTCAGCATCCCATGTCATTTGCAGATTTCCATTTCAGCCCTTATCAATTTAAGTTTAGAAAATATTATTTGAAAATTTTCAGAGGCCAAATCTAATATTGATTAATTCACAGTCTATAGTAAATATTTAATTTTGATTGAATAAATGAGTGAGTGAGTGGTCACTTGATCTCATAGAAAATAGCATTCAGAACATTATCCCACTCTGTTATTAAGTCACTGAAGAATTAAATATAGAGTTATTCAATTTAATCAAAATAAAATTATGTAATTATTCTATTTAGAACAAGACAAAAATAAGATGTGACACACTAAAAAGATGTCATGATAGGTAACTACTGGGTTCAGCTGTGAGTGCAAATTCACAAACATTAGAATGAAACAATGTATCATGGTTTTACCAAAAATAATGATTAAGACGGTGGACAGAAGGAATATTTGGGAGTGATGCTGGGTAATTGTGCTCAAGCCAGATGTTCCATTACACAAAACTGCTAGTGTTAAAAATGGATGGGTTTTGAAATGGTAATATATGAATATCACTGGGTTTTGAGATGAAGGTAACCAAACTATAGAAAGAGCTAAGAGAATTGAAACTCCTTGCAAATAGCATTAAAGAATGAGAACTGGGAATGTAGCTCATTGGTACCCACCACTGCCAAAAACGAAGTTGTATTAGAAATGCATTTAAATATATAACTTAGTACCAGTTTTCTAGGGAAACAATCCCTAATATATATAACATCATTTTATAAATTACATGATAAATAAATGTTGAGCCCAACATGTGACATAATTTTACTTCAAAAGAATGAAAACTTAGATGATTGTTACAGCCAGGTTGGTTGAATGAGCTTTATTCAGCCACATAGCCTGTCAGCAACAAAGATGATATTTATTTGTCATGTAATTTATAAAATGATGTTACACATTTTGGGGGTTGTTTCCTTAGAAAATTGGTACTAGTTATTTTTTTTTTGCTTTTTTTAATTTATATATGACACTGAAATGCATTACAATTCTTATTACACATATAGAGCACAATTTTAAATATCTTTGGTTGTATACAAAGTATATTCACACCAATTCATGTCTTCATACATGTACTTTGGATAATAATGATCATCACATCACGTTCCACCATCATTTCTAATCTTATGCTCCCTCTCTTCTCCTCCAACCCATGTGCCCTATCTAGAGTTGGTCTATTTCTCTCATGTTCCCTCTCCCTATCCCACTATGAATCAGCCTCCTTATATGAAAGAAAACATTTGGCATTTGGTTATTTAAGTTATTTAAATGCATTTCCTGTACAATTGGTTTTTTTTGTTTGTTTGTTTTTTTGGCTCTGATGGGCATTAAACTCTACCAATGAACTAAATTCCTAGTCCTTGTTTTTCAATGCCATTATCAATAATGGATGGTTCCATTGCTCAAATTGTTAGGGTTACAGCTTTAGTAATTTCCTTCACTTCTCTAAAAATAAGTTAAAAAGGATGGGGGAGGGTTATTATAACAAGGCATGGTGGTTGATAAATGCTTTCAAGTAGAAATTCAGAGAAAGAATTCATTGATAGTGGATAATGTTTTTTTTTTCCAAAATGGCAAATTTCCTATTTATAGTAAATTACCTCTTTCCTTGCTTAATTATGTTTAATTACTATTTCTATTTTCACCTTCTTTTAAATCACTTTTCTGATTTAGTCAATGTGCCACTTTTCTTTAAAACTTAAAAAGCCACTAGCTTTACTTTGTTTTGTTTTGTTTTCTGGTTTTGCCACCCATGTGTTGAACATAACTGTTCATGGTCTAGCCATATTTACTTAGGTCCAGTTTTTCATCAGCCAAGTGGTCAGAGTTATTTTCATATTGGGGAAAATGCTAGAATATACAACATGTGATGCAAAACATCTCTCCCCTACTCATTTATTTGTGTATTTTTTCTTCCCTAAAGTATGGTACATACCTAACTCTTTCTCACATGTATTAATTTAATGAAATGCCTCTTTACAAGAATTTCTTGCTAATGACAGGATTTGAGTTGTGGCAGGCAATATTTAGGGTATTTATTTTTAAATAAGCATGATGTGTATATTTATGGACAAATGGTCCCATTTCCCCTGCAAAAATATGAACATTTTTTACAAGTTATTTTCCTATAAGTTTCTTCCTGAGTGTGGAGTCACTAAGAGTGAATCTAATTTCAACTTGCATATAACATGTCAAATACTTGTATTCATACTACTCTATTTTTTTTTTATCAAAAACTGGGAGTCAGTGAGGTTGGTATTCTATAAGCTGTGCATAGCATGGAGGAAGAAAAATTATTTCTATCTTTCTGTCTGTGAAGTACTTAGGTTAAAATAAAGTTAGTTCTTTCAAAAGCCAGAACAGTAGTTTATATATATATATATATTTTAAAGTCTATGTACGAGTGTCAGTGGCAAAGGACATATTCCTGCTTTGCCTCTAAAGAAAGCATATGAATCTTTTAGAAGATGTTTATTAACCAAGATGATTTCACAATGTGGATTCCACCTGATGTCCTTTTCAATTAATATGTGTTTAATTCTGACCTTGGAGACACTACCTCATAAGGGGAAGACTAACAGCGTGAAAAAGACAGAGAGTCTCTAAATATTTTTATGGGGGATGACGGCCATGGGCAGGGTAAACCAGAGTGGGAAGGTCAGTGATGAGACACTGACTTGGCCAACCTTCACCAGCCTAACCAAGCGTGAAAGCAGGTCTCCAGCCAAGTCTGTCATGGTGGGCTAAGGAAATCTGGAGAAGGCTTCACTCCACAGTTGGATTTGAATGAGCAACAGTTGGTTAGCGCATTGTGTTTATGAGAATAAGCCCGTGGACATGATCCCAGCCCAGTACAGTTAACATCATTTATTTCCATGACCACCAACTGCACCATTAACCTTGCCAACAGTATTATAAATGCTCACATTTGGTTACCAAGACAATTGAGCAAGAAGCAGTTCAGTACAACTGCCCTCAACACTGCAGATAAAAAAGCTTATATGGCATGGATCAGGAATATCATATTTGCACATACCTATTTGTCTACCACATATTATCACTTTGCTATATAAAACATGCAAATACTGGATTCTGTCATTTTAATTGGGCCTTGGATGAAAATTAAACCTAAATTGGTACAGCAAGATTACAGGTGAACTGATTGATTTTTGCCACGGACACTCCTGGGGTCATTACTGGAATGTGTCATATGAAATCTCCACATTCTGCATGTTTTGTTTTCCCAATTAATGTATAGCTGAGCTAGGGTGAGTAGGAGAATCAAAACTGTCTCATGGAGGGGGGGTTCAAAATATTCACATTAATCATGATTTTTTAGACATAAAACATTTGACTCACTGGAGTCTCCATTCAGTCTTCAATTTCCTCTTTTCCTCAGACTTAACCCCTAAAATAAGGGCACGTGATGAGGCTTTTTGATATCTATCCTCCCTCTCATTCACAAAAAAATATCAACTTGCAAACTGTAAAGTTGCTTTAGGAACCATGTGGAGATACACATACATTGGGGAAAATAGTTGTTCTCAATTTCTTCTGCTGATAACAGTGGCGTTAAGACACTAATGATGGTGCTTTTGGAGTGCTGATTAGAGATGGGAGTGGACAGGATGGTGGTGGGTGGTGGTGGTAACCAGAGAGGTGGCATAGGAATGAGAATTCAGGAGACAAGAACAGAATTGTGCATAAAGCAGAAATTGGTAGAAATGATGGTGGTGATATTAGAGGTAGAGAAGGTGTTTGTGGAGGTGCAGTGAGGACATTTATGGTGATGAAGTTATAGAGGATGGAGTGGTTAATGATGGAAGAGTTCTCAGTGACAGAGGTCATGGCATCAGAAACAGAGGAGACATGATTAAGATGGACATGGTGGATGGGGCCAGGGCTATCCCTGTTATAAAATATCTCCATGTGAAGAAGAGAAAACATAAAAGTAATATTCAAACATATATACAAGTGCAGACATAACTACTTTTCTATTTCTGCTATAAGGTGTCAACACTAACTCAATAGCTTTAAAAAAAATTGTTTTCTAGCCTTTCTGTGATTCAGAAGTCTGGAAGTCAGAAGTCACAATGCACTAACCAACTGTTGGTCATTCAGAAGTCAGTTGGCTTCACACCCATTTAACAAAGACAAAATCAAGGTGTTTGTGGCTGGAGCTCCTCCTGGGATGCTCCAAGATTATCCTGGTTGTTGATGAAATTTAGCTTTTTGAAATTACACTCTGAAAATATTTGCTTGCTGACTGCCAGCAGGGCAGGTCTTTGTTTCTAGAGACATCTGCATGCCTGCTCAGCTTTCCATGCAGCTTGCTCCAGCTGTAGTGGATCTGCTCATTCTCCCAGCTCTCAGCTTCCCTTGTCCCATATCTTCCTGATGGGAATACTCTGCTTTAAGTAGCTCATGTGACTCCACTGGACCTTCTGATTATCACAATTATCACCCTCCTCTAAGATCATCTGATTAGTGACTGTCATTACATCTGCCAACTTCTTCACAGCAGAATCTGGCCTTGATTAGTGTTTGGATGAGTGACATGAGATGGGACACTTGGAAGTTGATCTTTAAAATTCTGCTACATGTACAAAATGTCAAAGTGTCAAAAACTGGCTGTCAGTTCAATGGACCTTCCATTTGTGAAACTGACTACGTGTTCAGTGATCTAAATTTTCATCAAGAGATTGCCTTCTAGATGATCACCCTTGTTCCAGATATACAACAATATAGTCAACAATCTCTCCAACTTTTATTTACCTTGTACACTATTTCACTGCTTGATCATTACTTCTAAGGTTTTAATTTAAGCCTGTCATGACTTGGCCTGTGGCCACTAACCTTAACAAAAATATCTGTTCTTTTCTGACCCTTATAGGACTTGTCTGCCCCATTCATTTTGAAATAAGCATATATATATATGATATATCATATATATATATCATATATATTTCTATTATTCATCTATTAAACATATATTTTGTCATACTTTTGTAAATTCTCTTTCCTAGAAATTAAAGTACTATTTTATATTTATGTATTCATTTTTCACTAATAGAAGAAAGAATTGTTTTTAACTGCATCATTAATATAATAGGAAGGACCCTGTATGACCCTGAAAATATTGTTACAACTAGAACAATAAATACAGCTGGTTTCAAAGTTAGCAAACAAACAGGCAGACAGAAATTGAAGGTAAGAGCCCTACAATTCTTTGAGTCTTTTTGCAATATACCCAGGTTATGGGTATAAGACAATGCTTCTTTGTGCCTTCTTTTGATGGTGTCAATACCCTTAAAACAAAGACCACCAGAAAGAGCTACCTCTTTAAATATGTTGGGTTTAGTGCTTACACAGTGTTTAGCATTAGTTGCAGAAAAGAAACAAATACACTGTATGAAAACAAGAGGCCTCTCAGCAACAGATATTGGAAAGAACCCATTATGGGGTTTGTTCGTTAATTAAGTAATTTGGGGGAGGATTTGTTCTAGCCTGGATTCTCCTAGAAAGCAGAACAATTCCTTGAGTATCGTGGAAGATTTCACACAGACAACAGGGAGACGAGAGCAAAGATAAAGCTATGGTTAGTAAAGTAGCAGCCTAGCACTTAAATAGAGGGCACTTTTTGGTATTTTGTTTTGCTTTTTGGGTTTTTTTTTACAATGTTTTTATTAGTTTTTTATAGTTATATGTAATAGTTGGGTTCATTTTTACTTATTCATGAATAAATATGTGATTAGGCAAAATCATGATATGTGAAGTAGACTTGATTTGTCTCCTTTGCAAAGTTTCAGACTAACTATGTCTCAGTCTGGTACTTTTTGATCTTATTATGTTCAAAAGGTGAATGGTGTGCCCTATATGAGTTCTATATCAGCCTCTGATTGTCAGAGTGGCTCTTTTTATTTATTTTTTCTTTCTTTTTGGTATATTAGGATGCAGCAGTGGTTTTATTTCTGTGCCTATGAAAGAAAGTTCTATTGTTTAAATGATTCTTAATAAATTTCATCAATTGTCCTTAATCCTTATATTTATAAATGTAATAATAATCGTTATGATTATCCTGGCAGTAATAATGTAATCAGGGTGAGATGAATGCCTTAGGGGGGTTACCAACTCCCCTTGGACAGCCATGCTGTCATTCTGGTGGGTATATCCTCTCAAGAAGCTGTCCAGAAGCCCACCAAGAGTCACCCAATTAGAACAAAAGGTGCCCATCACCCAGAAAATCCCATGGGTTTCTGAAGCTGTGTCAGGAACCATGGTCTAAGAGCAAATCTTGGAACAAAGGATGTCCCTGGCATTGCTATCACTCAGAAGATTCCAAGAGTCTCAGGAGCTTTGTGTCAGGAACTGAGAGCAGACATATTTGGTACGTGCACGTATGCATCCATATCTATAGACATAGGTATGTTTATAGATTTCTTATTCTTTTACAACTGGATTTCTCAGAAGGAGATGAATCATATGTAAAAAAATTAAATTTGCTTGTTTTTTAAAGTGATTTTCAGGAAATACTAGTATGCGATTAGAGAATCTAGTTGGGGAGGAAAGGCATCCAAGTAAGGGTCAGATTCTTGGCAAGGCTCATTACATAGGGAAGTTCTTGACACTTTGTAGCTCCCACATCAGTATTGTCCCAGCAAGGGACAGTGGAGTTGGGACTTTGTACCTCACTGTTGGTGCTTCATGATCCAGAGTGAACAGGATGGACAAGAGGGTACCTGAAATCCCAGGTGAAAAGGTTCCCTGCATTCACAAAGTGGGTGCCTGTGGTTCAGTGGATCTCACATATGATTACAACAGGTTTAACAAACCTGGAGGGCTCGTTAAAACACAGAGGTTCTCATCTGGTGCATCTAGGGTAAGACTCATGAATTTGTATTTTTAGCACATTCCTAGTGATGCTACTCCTTCGAGCAAACCACACTTTGGTACAGCATGGGGATATTCCTTCTGCAGAGAGACAGATGCTGACTGCTACAAGTGAAGCAATGGGAGCAGGCACAGAAAACATGGCAGTAATCTCTGGGCATATGCAGAACACAAGTACTTCCACCCAACGGCAGTGATAGGATCAGGACCGGTCTGAGGGCAAATCTGGCACTCAGAAATATTTGCTAATAATTATAATAGGTTCCAATTGTGTATCACAAGGAGCCAAACAATAAACCTACTTTGAGGCTTGTTAATTTTAATAAAATATAGACAGGATGAAATGTGGAGAGCACATTGAATTGCTAATTTAGAAAAGTAGTACTGTGAAATAAATATTCATTATGTGTGTGTGTGTGTGTATTCTTATTTCTTTTCTTAAAGGCAAAATGTCTTTAAAATGGTAAACATTTTGTGCTTTCCAGAACAAAAATTATTGTAGTGCATCTTCAGTCTTCAACCCAGTGGTTTTAACTGAAAAGTTTCAGAAGCACCAAAGTCGTGCCCTGTGTGCTGCAAATCTCACGATTTGGTTTTAATTTCTCATACTTTTTGGTTCCGTAAGGGTTTTTTTTTCAGAGATGCAGATGTGATTTAATACTTCTGTCTTTATAAAACATACACTATCCATAGATTCATTATTCACGAGAGAAGACTTTTTGAATACCTTGCTCTGCATTTGGGGTTTCAGTAATGGTCTACTGTCCCTAACCATAAAGCCTCAGTTCCTGTAGGCAGGTTGGAGCCAGCAAAAAGGCTCCTTGTTACATGGGTAGGCCCAGGCAGGTGACTGTTCTGTGAGGACAAAAAGCACAGGTAAGCAGGAATGTTCTGGAAAGATTTTAGGAGGAAAGCGTGTGCCAGTGCAAAGTTTATCTATGTTACACTTTTTCCCCAAGAGGCAGATGGAATAATTCTCGTTCTATGCTCGGCTCTGACACTATAAGGGGTTTCTATATGTTCATACACCATCTTCCCTGTGCCCATAGCAGCAAACACACCGGGCTTTGGCAGATGGAAAGGCTGTTCCATGCATTTTTCATGAAGTTTCAATAAAGTGAAATAACTTGGTGTCCCATATACTATGCCAACAAATGACAAGGAAGGCTGTTTGCGCTTGGGTTGTGCAATCAGAGCAGCCTGGGTCCCTGACATACCAAGGCCTCCAGCCAGCACTTCCAGCTAATCTCGTGTTTGTGTGAAGTTTCATTTATACAAATGTGTGTGTGTGTGTGTGTGTATAAATTAAAAGAAAAAAAGAAGTTTCTAAAATTACCTGGTAAACACATATTAGGACTTAATCTTTTACTTATATGAATTCCTGGAAAAAACAATTTCCATCATTCATAAAATTTCAGTTTATACATGTAAAGGATATATTGGGACTCTGACCCAATATATCTCAATTATTTATATCCCTGAGTTATCCATGTAATTGAAGCATTAGTTCTTGAGTTCGGAATACCCTATGCAATTCCAGAAACCTCCAAATGTACTGAACAGGAAGTTAGTAAAAATATGAATAAATGAGTTGGAAATAGAAATGATAACATAAATATGATTTTTTTTTTAATTCTCTTCTGTTTAAACTAGTGATTTTCAAACTGTGTTGTGTTGATAAGCAACACCCATGTCATCTGGGTCATGGTTAGAAGGCAAATTCTAGAGGGCCTACTCCAGACCTGCAGAACTTTAAGTTTGGGATCCAAGACTTACAGAAACTCTAGGTCTGGGCCCCCAAATAACGTATGTTTTAACCAAGGCTCCACAGGATTATAATACATCCTCAAATTGGGGAACCAGAGACCTGAGGATGATATTTAAAGACTACATAAAAGCTTTTATTGTTTTTCAATGTTTCTTTGTAGAATGTGTATTTGTTTTTTGATTACAAACATAATATTCTTTTAAAAAAAATTGCAGTTGCAGATGGACAGAATGGCTTTATTTTATTTGTTCATTTTTATTTGGTGGTAAGGATCAAACTCAGTGCCTCACACATGCTAGACAAGCGCTCTGCTACTGAGCTACAACCCCAGCCCAAGAAATGTATTACTGAAGAGAAAAACAAGAGATACCTTTATTGGTAAGGTGCTAAATTTAGAAGGTACATTTAGAAGATTCCCCCCATCTATTGTAATATTTTGCAATAGATGTAACAATCTATGATAGGTGTAACAGATGAAGTTCACCTTGGGCTGCCTTCCTGAAACTGTCATTCCACAACTTATAACCACCTTTTTACCCACTCTTAAGGTATTTGCTCAAATCTGTTGGCACCTGGCTTGTGCAAATGTGGGGAATCTCTGGCTGATAGCTGTGCTGTCAGGTATTTCTTATTCTTTTGGCTCTGAAGTTGAACATCTCCTGTGCCCTGATTTATCAAGGTAGGGTATCCCTGGCTTCTCTATGACCCTCTGAAACTTGACACTATTTGCTTTGCTTTTTAATGAATAATCGATGTGGTGCTGCTTTTTTTTTTTTTTTGGAGGAGGTGGCGGGGTGAATACTTGAAGCCATGTTTGGAGAGTTTAAAGAAAAATTCAAAGTTTTCATAAATATATGATACACTATGGCTGTATGTAAGAACTGCCACGGAATTCAGAAGCAATTCTATCTTCCAAAGTGTGCTAGTTTCTTATTGTAGTAGCAAAGAATCACAAATGTAGTGGCTTAAGTCAAGATTTCTTAGAGTTGTAAAAATCAAAGTCCTAAAGTCAACAAGGTGGCATTGCTATGTTACCTCTAGAGGTTTCTGGTGAGAATCCATTTTATTGTCCTCTTTATCTCCTAGAGGCTGCCTGCTCTCTTTGGCTTATGGTCCCTTTCCCATAACCTCCACACTCTGACTTCTACATCTCCTTCTGACTCTGACTCTCCTGCTGTGCACCCCAGCACACTTCTAAGAACTCTGTGATCCCAGCAGACCCACCCAGATAATCCAGCTTATTTTCCCCATTTCAAAGCCCTTAACTTCACATCTGCAAATTCCCTTCTGTTACATAGGTAAACATTCACAGGTTCTGGGATTTAGGACATAAACTTTTTGGCAATAGTATTGGAGGAAAGGGTTTTATATTCTGCTGATCACACAAAGGAGAAAAGCTTTTAATATTAAACTAATGAATATTTAACTTCTCATATTCACAAAAGATAGAGGGACAGATCAAAAGATTTATATAAATATAGTCACCGACAGTGACAGTTTGTGCAACATGCTAATGAAGAAAACCAAGTCTGTTTGGGAATAAATATTAGATTTCCAATTAATGAACATTTACTGTTCTCAAGTTTCTGCTTATCACAAATTCAGGCATTATGGTGATTGTATACCATTAAAAATGCAAATAGAGGCTGAGGGTGTAGCCTAATGGTAGAGCAGTTACCTAGCATGTGCAAGGTTCTGGGTTCAGTTCCCAGCACCAAAACAATAAACAAAAAAACAAATAAAATGGCAAAACAGAAAACAAATGAATGATTGACAGCCTCTTGGTCTTTTGCATATTTACATGCATATTCATTTTCATCTTGACAAACTTTGTCCACAATGCACAATCTATTTTGTAACCTTCTTTCACTGATCATTCTCTTATGAAATCTTTTCTGATATTATGATTCATATATTAAATTTCTCAAAATCATAAGTTACTTCATCATTCCTTTAACATAATTAGAAAAAAAAAGATTTTTTTCTTTAACTTTTTTTTTTTTTTGTGGTCCTGGGGATTGAACCCAGAGCCTTATGCATGCAAGGCAAGTGCCCTACCAACTGAGCCATATCCCCAGCCCATTTCTTTAGCTTTTATAAATGATTACATGTTGAGCTTCCTAGCAAAGAAATCTGCACATCTATGACAATTTCCACTAAGAAAAAAAAATCACTGGAACAAAACTAATGGCTATTTTTTGAATTCCTGCACTCATAAACTAATGCTATCAGTGCTCTAAAATCACACATAGCTAATAATGTATATTTGGGGTCATTCTATTGTTTTTCAAAGAATTTTTTCCTTTAAGGCAAAATTAGTTCTTTGGGCACAGAAAACTCAGAGTGAAGTACATTAGTTACAGAATAGAACATCTATACTTTATGTAAAGATCAGAGGTGTGGTGGTGTACACCTATTATTTCAGCAATTCTGGATCTTAAAGGTAGGAGGATTGCAATTTCAAGGCCATCCTCAGCAACTTAGCGAGACCTTTTCCCAAGTAAATAAATAAATAAATAGGCCTGGTGATGTAGCTCAGTGGTAAATCACCCTCTGTGTTCAACTCCCAGTACCCCCCACCAATATATATACACATATACGTGTGTGTGTGTGTGTGTGTGTGTGTGTGTGTGTGTGAGTGTGTGAGTATAAAGTAGGAGCAGGTAAGGAAATGTATTTGGGATCTACATCTTTAAATAAGTTTTTGTTTAAAGTGTATGGCATGTAATTCCAATTCTACAAAGAGCAACTCACCTTATGATGCACAGAGACAGCTCGCGGTAGTAAAGGTGATCAGACAGGGAATGGGGACTGACGCTCGGGAAGAAATGAGAGCTCTGGAAAAACATTTGGGCTGCACTAATGCTGAACAAAACCTCAACAGAGGGGGAAATCTGCAGCATTTTTCAAAGGTGCAAAAAATAAATTTGATGTTCAGTAATGTTGTCCACTGCTGTGCTGACTTACATCCCTGTAAGAATAAAAGAAAGAATGTTTCTGACATGAAGCTCATTGTCATTACATGCTGAGATTTTAGAAAATTTTGGAGGACATTTACTAAAAATATTCAGGACTCAAATAATAGCAGTTAAATTTATCAAGCTATTACTTCATTCCAGTACTCTTCATAAGCCTTTTTAGGAAGAAGAAGATACTTCCATTCCATAAATAGAAAACAGTCTGCAAACTCAGATTTAGAATTTGATACTTGTCAGCCCAGATCTATCACCAAAATCCATCATCTTAACATGCCCATTCTTTTTCAAGAATGTGTTATAGAGAAGTACATACAAAGAGGCCTGACAAAATACTGTGAATGAATAAATAATGCCTGATAATATTGAAGTAAAGGTGATATACTCATAGTATAAAAATTAAGAGAACCAAGACAATGTCTATATTTTTACGTAATGTGAAAATTTTTATATCAAAATGAAATTTTGTAAAAGATAAATACATGAATATATATATATCCTTATATATAGCAATGACTTATTTTTATTATCCTCTTTTGTATATGAATCAAGGAAGATTATAGTGTTACTTTTATAATAATTAACAAAAATGCATTAACTAATTATTTTAAAACAAAGGAATGTGGCTCACCCAAACCTTTATTAGACCTTCCACAAATAGGATACAAAAATGAAAATGATCACTATCCCTTATTAATATTACAAGTAAGGTGGTAGACATAAATATGTTCTGTGTTTAATTTGTAAGACCAATAAAATTTACAACGTCTAAGGAGAATTATGAACTCAGTCCATAATACACTTTATTCACTTTCTTTCTTTCTTTTTTTAAAAAAAATATAGTAAATATCCAAGTTCAGGAAGGAAACATTATAATGTCACACTGAAGTCTTATTACAGAACTCAAGCTAGGCTTTTGGATCTGCTACAAAAGATTTAAATTACCAAATATTTTACAACAATCAGCATGCATCAAGCCCTGGTTCTCATGGCTTTCATCATCACATGCAGGGTGATTGCAAATGACTGAGAACACCTTCGTTTTAATCAAATCTTAATAGACCATGGGATCCAGCCAATGTCTAGAGCAAGTAGAAATGGCAGCCGACATTGAGTCCCAGGCTCTCCTTCAGACATTAGACCGCCTTTGAACATGATGTCGATCTCAGCTTGGGCCCTGAAAATCGTGTGCCATGAATTCAGTTTCATTTCTTTAATTTGTGAACTCATGGAGTTAACCCAGGTGAGGTTATTTGTTTTCAATGAGCCATTTAATATAATGAAGGAGGGCTTTTGTAATTCCTAATTAATTTTTGCCCTCAAGTCTACCAATTGATTAATAACCCAGGGGAGCGAACAGCCAGCCACCTCCCCCTCCCAAATAATTGCTACTCCAGCAAGAATGTCATTTTCAAAACCGCCATCATTAAAATAACAACAAATCTGAATCGACGATGATGGTATTAATAAGTCCAACAAATTCCAATTCTTATTGATTAATTGGTAAAATTTAGATCATGGGCACTGCAAATCTATCTTAAATACATGGAGACATGGAGAATGGAGCTGTGGTTTTTATTGAGACTACTTCGACTATCCAAACAAATGTTTCTTTTTTTCTAGTGAACAGAATATAATACAGGACTGTGCAAAATGACTGGCTGCTATATTTAACTCAGACAAACACATAACAAATCACTATTCTGTAGTGAGAAGGCTCACCTCATAGGCTCCTTTTTCTTCCTTTCTTTTTTTATTATTTTTTTTTCTTTCCTTGGGGCCTGGATATAAGACCACAGCCATCTAAATAATCCTCCAGAAATAAACCAATGAAATTGTGAGTCTGACAACAGACACGGTATTATAGCTGCAGCTGGTAAATGTTTCCATAGTCCAACCACCTTTCCAGTAAAAATTTTGTCCCCGGGGGGAAAGTCAGCAAGTAAGATTTTAACTACTTTTCTGCAACAGAAAAGTTTGGAGCAATTGAACCTTTATGAATTTTAATATTTATGACTTTTATTTTTCTTAGAGAATTACCCACCCATCAAGTAGATTGTGAAAATATTACTACTGTATTACTATAGTTCTCGTAAATTTTTTTTTGTTTTTTTGCAAAATCTAGATGATTAATTATAAGGCTTTCTTGGAAGAAAATAAATAATTCCAAAACCATTTTGTTGTTTTCCATATAATTTCTATGTTCATAATTATTTTTTTAAATATTTTTTTTAGTTGTTGATAGACCTTTATTTATATGCAGTGCTGAGAATTGAAACCAGTGCCTCACACATGCCAGGCAAGTGTGCTACCGCTGATCCCCAGCCCCAGCCCCTCTATGTTCATAATTATTGAGTAAGTATTTTAGTCAAGTGATCATTGGAGGCTAAAGCTTTGTAAAATTTCAGGCCAACTGCCTGGATCATGAACCTCCAAGGAGTGATAAGCTTTATTTAGACAGGATTCCTAAGTGTCAGAATGCTTGGATCTTGCATCATATCAATATTTTTTAGTAGAAAGAGTATTTATTTATTATGTCTTTATAATCTTTGAACCCATGAGCATATGGCCAATACATACATCTATAGGTATAAGGTTTATTGTATTTCATCTTCCATATCAAAGAATCTGTCATGATATCAGAAAGAGAGTTCAGAACAATAAATAGCAAGCCATTCCCAGAACTTCAGTGAGAATATAAAGTTACAATTGTAAAAGGAAAATTTGCATTATTTGTCAAAATTTTAAATGTCTGAACCACTTTTACCTAACATACTGACCCCATGAATTTATTTAATACACCTTTGTATGTATGGGGAACAAAAATATACACATGTGTGAATGAGTGCGTGTGTGTGTGTATGTGTGTGTGTGAGAGAGAGAGAGAGAGAGAAAGAGAGAGAGAGAGATGAGTGTATAATGGTGCCCACCAATTTATTATCTGAAATAGCATTAACAATAAGAGGTGAAAGGATTATATCGAATAAAACGTGTATTGTCCAAGGGGGACAAATGAATGTCAGTAGAGGGGGCAGAGAGAGAAGAGGGGAGGGGAGGGGAGGGGGGATAGTAGAGGATAGGAAAGGCAGCAGAACACAACAGACACTAGTATGGCAATATGTAAATCAATGGATGTGTAACTGATGTAATTCTGCAATCTGTATATGGGGTAAAAATGGGAGCTCATAACCCACTTGAATCAAAGTGTGAAATATGATATGTCAAGAACTATGTAATGTTTTGAACAGCCAACAATAAAAAATTAAAAAAAAAGTGTATTGTCATTTTTATCCTGAATATACAATTTGAGGAGATGGATTTCTTTGATTTATTTTGGGAATTTATCCCAACGAGAATGGAGGCAGGAGAAAAATATAATATCAGAAATGTGAAATACCAGCCAGGCACAGTGGTGCACACCTGAAATCCCAGTGGCTAGGGAGGCTGAAGCAGAAGAATTATGAGTTCAAAGCCAGCCTCAGCAACTTAGGGAGGTTCTGTCTCTAAATAAATATTATAAGGGGTAGGGATGCAGCTCTGTGGTTAAGTGCTCCTGTGCTAAATTCCCAGTACCTAAACAGGCCAATGAATAAATACATGCAAAATACCCGTAGGTCCTAATGTGCCTGTTATTAACCTCATCCTGTCCAAAGCAATCGTGTAGCCTCCTGGCCCATGCTTGAGGACTTGCTGATGATCCTTGCTCTTCTTTCCTGAGCACTAGAATCTGCTGTTTTGTGCCTCTCATTCTCAGGAGGTGCTCTGTGCAATCTCAGTGCCTGTTCTGTCTTTGAGGTCTCTGAGCCTTTCACACGGATTTCCCCACTGGTGGCAGAAACACCAGCTGGGATGAGGGCTGCCTTTTACAACCTGTTCCACCACAAACACGGAGTAGGGCCTATGTTAGCTCCATCTGGAAAATGCTATCTGCTAGTTTTCATTTTCATCTGATAAAAAATGTGCTTTAATTTCTATTTTGACCAATCAGTTCTTTCAGATGCATGTTATTTAATCTCTGAACATCTGGGATTTCCCAGATACCTTTTGGTTCTAAAGTTTTAGTTTAATTCTATTTTGGACTGAAAACATCGTTTGGATAATATCACTACTCTGACACTCCTGTTGAATTTAATGACAAAATTTATGGCCTGGGGCTGGGGTTGTGGCTCCATGGTAAAGTGCCTGCCTAGCACATGTGAGGCACTGGGTTCAATCCTCAGCACCACATAAAATAAATAAATAAATAAGATATTAAAAAATGTTATGGCTTATCATAGATGAGCATCCATGTCCATTTGAAAGTACTCTCTGAGAATATAGTCACCCCAACTTCGTTTTGATTATGGTGTGATTTATTTCAGTTAAACCAATCTATGACATTCTGCTTCCAATGGATCTCTTATAGATTATATAGCTTATATAATATATTATACAATATATATGTCTTTTTAAAATTCTAATTTCATCATCTCTACCATTGAATTCTTTATCAAAAATAATTCTAATAATTCTTAGATTGTATCATTTTAAATTTTTCCCTCCTCTCTCTTTTCTCAGGGAACTTTAATTATATATGTGCTAGGCCATTTGATATTTTTCCACAGCTCTTAAAGATCTACAGGGTTTTCCCCACTCTTCAGTTTCTTTTCTATTTGTGTCATTTCCACTAACTTACATTCAAGTTCACTACTTCTTTCCATGGCTGTATCAAGTTTGCTGATGAGCATGTCATTCCTATGATATATATATATGATTTTAACATTTCCAACAATTCTCTCCTTAAATCCCCATACATTCATGCTTGCTGTCTCACTTTTCACTATACAGTAAGATAACTAATTTAATCATCCATACACTGACCTATTTGATAGTTCAGCTGTCTGTGTCAATTTTGATTCTGGTTCTTCTATTTTATTTTTCAATAGTGTAGTTTTCTTATATGTATTTGGGTGTTTGTAAGCATCTCACACAGTTGGTGTGGAACTCTAGACTATTTTGCTGCATCTTTGGCCTCTATCTACTCAGTACTCATTGCCACCCATCATTCTAAGATGTGCCAATCCAAAATACCTCCAAATGTTGTCCAAGATCCCTTGAGATTCAAGTTGCCCTCACTTGAGAACCACGACTATCAGCGTACCCCAGCTTCGGATTTTGCTCTAACAATGACTTTGTGTTTAGAACAGGGTGCCAGAAGGGTCCGCTCAGTGTTCACAACCCGACTGCAGCTGTCAGCTGCAAGGTTACCTGACTCACATTCTGTCCTCCATCCAACAGTACTTGACGGTAGGTGGTAGAGACAGAGGACTGCTGCTGTCTAGCCTCAGGTAGCCTCAGTCTTAGGTTCTGCGTACCTGGTCACCAGGCTGTGCCCTTCGCAGCATTCCTATCATATCATGGCTGCCAAATTCTGCCTTGTGTCTATGGAGGTTTTATTGAGATATCATTTCCTGCTCCTCCTCCAGCAGTACCAGAACTCTCCGTTTGCAGAGGATTCTTGGTTCAAAGAGGTTGCCTTTTCTCCCTGCCCTCTGCTTCAAGGTGTCACGGTGTATAGGGTATTTTTCCTTCTGTCTTGGAGTGGTGTGTGGCAAGGTCTACCATGCCTTCCCCAAGGGGTAAGGAATGTACATTAAGAGAGAAGCTTCATACAGCCCTGGGGTCTTTCTCCCCTCAGAGCCCTCCTCTGTGCTGACATCATAGTGGCCTCTCTCGGGTCTCCCTCCCTGACCCTGATCTTTTTCTCATTAGTACTTAGTGGATATCTTTGGACAAAAGGTTGCAAATGAGCATAAACCCTCTTGTGCCTAGGGCTTTCAGAAATCCTACACTGTCACGTTACTTCACTCTCAATCTTTAGCAATTGCTTAAAATAACACAGGTTGAGCATCTTTAATCCAAAATCTCAAATGGGGCAAAATCCCAAACCTCTTGAGCAACATCATGACGCCCCAAGCGGAAAGTTCCACCCCTGACCTCACAGGATGAGTCACAGTCAAAAGGCAGACACACTAAAAATATTGTGTAAAATGACCTCCAGGTTGTGTCCATGAGGAGTCTATGAGATGTAAATGAATATTGTGTTTAACCTTGGGTTGAACACAATAATGAGGTATCCCTAAGATACCTCAATATGTCTATGCAAATATTTAACAGTGAGAAATCAGAAACACTTATCCCAGTATTTTGGATAAAAGACACTCAATCAGGACCTAATTTTCTTCCCAGGTATGTGATGACCACTGCATCTTCCTGTCCTCTGCCACAGGTGAGTCAGTTCTCTTGTCCTGTCTTTCCTGGAGGGACTTCTTCCTTGAATTTCAAGTTATTTGTCCTTTCTTCTCATCTCTCTCTTGGCTTCAAGAAATAACATGGTTTTGGTTTTCTTTTTCTTATTTTACTGTTGGAAAGGGTATGACATCTTTCCCAATTTTCTGTCTCCTAGGCAGAAGCAGAGGTCAAATACTATCTTGGGAAGAAGAATAAGTGTACATCTAGAAATCTCGATAAGGACTTTTCCACAGGCTAAGGCACCTAAACGTGGATTTGAGCAATTCTCACATATGTCTGCTATGATTATATTACAGAGAAGTTAAGCATGTCTTTTTTGTGCTTCCAAACAGTCTCTCTGATTTTGCCCTTAAGGCTAAATAGGTGATTCATTACTATTAATTACTATATTAATTTCACAGGTTTTCTCTAGTCTATAGATGGCGCACAAAGAAATGACTGTTGGATTCTATTTCTTTGTAAGTGTTCCTTCCTTCAGTTTCTCAACTGCTCCAGATACAGCATTCCCTTCTGCTAGTATTCCCTCAAGTACTCAGTAAGTCCTTGGTACTGGCATAGAAATATGGGCAGGGAAGGAAAACAACCACCAGCCAACTCTTGTAAGAAGGGCTCAATGGTCTCACTCCAGTGTAGAAAGGATCTAATACAATTGCTTTGCCACCAAGGAGCTGGTTCATCTCCTCCAGCGAATGGTGTCCTCAGGGGCTCATCACAGGTCGCCATTGCCCATGCTTTGAGTATTCAGTAGTGGACTTTTCCAGATTGGACTTGATGAAAGGGAGGTCATACTCGCTGGCCATGAGGAGCCTCATGAGGCTGCTTTGTGCAGTGGGGTAGCCAGGGCACTGTATACCTGGCCTTATCTGTCAGAGGGGTTATTGAATGTCCTCCTTTGGGCCTTCCTAGTGCAGCTCACATGGCAGAGACTCCTTCTACGGACTTCACCCATTTCCTCTCTGCTCCTTCCTTCAGGGGTCATACTCAGCCCCTTTCAGCTAAGATGACTTGCCCTCTAAAAGATGCCTTTCCAGGTATGCAGCTTTCCTATAACTACTGGTCCGTCCGCCTTCCTAGACTAGATACACATCTGGAATCAAGATTTATCTCCAACCCACCACACAAAGGGAGTGCTTAGGAAATGCTATAAATTACTCTGTAGGAATTATATTGATATAAATTTTGCTGGTAATCTAAATTGGCTGATAATCTTGATTCTTATCTACAGATGTCCTCTCTTCCCTATATTTGGGTTAGTTTCTGAAGATATGAGCTCAGAGGTTTATAAAATGATTTATTTATTTATTTTTTTGATTTTTTGGGTCATGGATTCTAGACTTCATCTTCTATCCAAACACAACTAAATAATAAAAGTAATCTGTGAAACAGATTCATAAAAAGTATGTTATACAAATTTAAAAATATACATATGGCATATTTATCAACTTCTTTATATATGCCCTGATTTACTACAGAATATATAAGAAGAATTTAGGGAAATTAAGTGTATTGGTAAGTTTTAAGAAAATCTCATTTTGCTGTCAATAATCTGAAACAACATGTTTTATTAGTGATTATATGCTTTTTGCAACAAAAGATTAATATATGTTAGACTTTAGTAGTTCCCTTTAAGAAAATAATATAAAATTATGAGATAACAATATATCTTAATTGATGACTTCCTATCTTTGACCTATGTGACTGGCTTTATTATGAGAGGTGTGCATTTTTTTCTAACTTATCAAACTTAACAAACCCCAAGAAAATTATTTTAAAATATGTCTATGATGATTCAGTGAGTAAAATATGTCCTCAAATGTTAAGGACAAAATTCATCTTAGTTGTTGCCATTCCCTACCCACCATGCCCACATTATGGTTAACATCCCAGGATGACTGTGAATTAGCTAATATAATCATTTTAGGTGCCCAGAAACGTCCATCCTAATAATCTTTAATCTACTCCTGAGATTTGTTGAAACAGTGAGAATATACCTCAACAAATATGTGAAGCTTTATAACTGTGTTGTTGTTATTGTTTTAACAAATATTGCTTTATTTTTGTTAGGTGCACAAAGCGTCAGCTTGACGTGTCTTAGATGAGAGGTACTACCCATGTGCCTATTAATCTTGATGTGGCATAAATGAGAGGTAAGCGAAGACTTTCCAGACGCCCCCTGTGGGGCTGAAGCAATTAGTATGGATATGTGAAAAGGAAAACATTAAAAACGCTGCCCAGAGGCTTATATTTTTGTATAACATGCTTTCATTATAACTATTCATTTTTACCTCCACCTCCACACATTTCATAGTTACATATTTGTAGATGTGATTCATTTCTTCATATTTTCTTTAATGAATTGAATATCACCAGACCAATGGCTATTATTTTGGGGCAAACTGAAAGCATGCCTATTATGAACATACTTGATTTATTATAGCCAGCAAAATAATTATGATAAAAGATGGATTTCATTATCTTAATCCTCACCTTTAGTGGCTTCAAATACGTTATGGAAAAAAAAGTAAAGTAGGAATAAATAAATAATAGTGTAATTTTCCTTTGGGTTTTGGGAAAAGATGGACTTTCATTAAATTCACATTTCACACTTTCTCAAGTTTCTCCTTATAAACTGTTTACATATTTGTGAGATGGCTGACTAGGGCTTAAGGGTAAAACATTTATCCATGGAAAATTTTTCTCTGTGTAAATCCACATGGCCTAGTTAATACAGTTATTGAGTTAAATTTGCATACTTACTCTAGGAAATAAAAGGCCTTCTCTAAGAATTCCATGTCCAGGTGTGTTTCTCTGTCCTATAGACACACTATAAAAAAGAATTTGGAGCTATTGCCAAGACTATAGAATAATTGAGTTTGGGGACTGCAATATCTTGGAGCCTATGCAACCTGAGCCAAGTGGGTGTGTCCCTGGCCTTGAGCTAAGCTGACAGTAATTTAGGAGACCTCAGAATCTGACCCATATAATGATATAAGTGGATTTCCTTAAGTTATTCAAATGAGAGAATGATTTCAATGAAGCTCACTCTCTCGGGAGATCATTCTTGTATTAATACAATATCCTAATATTAGAGTCAGTGTAAGAATACTCTAATTAAAGTATCTTTTATATATTAAATGCATATGTACACAGTATATATTATATTGATATAGTTTATTATATATTCATATACATTTTATGTGTAAAACATATATATACAGAGAAAAGCTTTATATATACATATATAGTATATATACATGAGAGAGAAATATTACATGCAAAATATAAAATCTTCAAGATGCTGTGATATGGCTTTAAAATATCTGGTTACCAGGTTATTAGGAAAGGGATGACTTCATTCATGGGTTTAGGCTTAAGTGTAGCATCCCACTGGGGGGGCCTCTTGCATTTGAATCTTTAGACAAGGGTACACCTCCTCTATTCCAGTTGCTTCCTGCTGTGTAACAAACAACCCCAGATCTTACTGGCAGGAAGCAACCACCATGGTCCTCTTGGCTCATGCCCTTGCAATTTGGTCATAGCCTTAGCAGAGCAAGTTGTCTCAATGCCATGGATATCATCTGGGAAAGTTTGAAGGGAGTTAGATGAGCTAGGCTTAAAATGACTTGCTTAAACGGCTTGTGAGCTGGATCTGTCTGCTGCCTGGGAGCTCAGTTACTTGCCCAAAGGCCCTTCTCATGGGGCTGTGTCAGCAGCATCCTGACAGTATTTTGGATGAGTTCAAAGGTAAAGAATTGCAAAAGACAATAAGTGCAAGCCTAGGCCTAGACATTGACACATTGCTACTTACTCTATATTCTGTTGGTTAGAAGACTCACAGCACCTGCCCAGTTCAATGGGAAAGGGCATAAACCATGCCTATGACTGGGAAAAAAAAGTATAAAATAATTACGACCACTAATTTTAATATATTTTATATATAGGATATGGAGAATTCAGAAGGTGTTGCTTGTATCACTTAATGGAAGATGCTTAATTTGATATTATATTCCATAAGTCCACTAAAGGTAATTTTAAAAATGTGCCTTGACACAGAGTTTGACATTGGAAAACAGTAATGGTAAAGAATCAAACCACTGGAATATCCCTTTCTACAACATTATCTGCACAGAATTTCTTTTAATGGTCCAAACATGTATCTCTTTATTTTGTAATTTGTCAGTAGCGATGTATTTGAATTCAACAAATACAACTTTATACTTATGAACTTCAGCTGTAGCCCATTTTCTATGCCTTTATGCCTACTCCCTTCTTACACACAAATACCCTGGAATATCTCTTTTGAAAGTTAATGTTTGTGAATAAACTTATAGAACTCAAGAGAATTCGTCGATAGCAGCTATACCCCAAACCAAACAAAATATGTGAATAAGGAGGATGTGGCTATTGCAATTACAGTTTTATTTTCCCTCCCTTCAATCAAAAACAGCAAACAGGAAAAGGGGACCAGTCCTGGGACTCCATCCCACATTTGATGAAAGAAGACACTTAATGTTGCAATTGTTTGCTGGCCACTGACAAGTTTGCTTTTTAAAGGAGAAAAAGAAAATGAGGAATTTTCTGGAAACTAGCTTTGGAGACTCAGTTTTCCACCTCAGTTGACTTTGCCACACAGGATCAGTCTGGCAGAACATCAATATAAACTTTACTTGGTAGTATTGATGCTGACTCTGGGCAAATTGCATATTTCCAACTGGAACATGTGCAAATATAGGTATCAATGGTGGTAACAGTCTCTTATACTTTATATTCGTAAGTTTAAAAATGCCTGGTATAAAAGGAAGGCAGCATTCGTTTATTTTGTCTTTTTCATATTAAATACCTAGCTTAACAGTTATTTTCCTTCTTGTTCTCTGATTAGATGTGACAATTTCATGCTTTAGGACATGTTTGGTTTAGGAATTTTCTGGAAGAATGCAGGGGACAGGAAGGAGCTCAAGCATGGTTCTCAAGTTATCTGAATATAGGGCGGCAACCCATTAATCATTTTTAAGTGAATTTTCTGATTATTTTGAAATGAAACTTTCCTTATAATTGGAAATTTCAAGGTCAGTGATGATCAAGAATATGAAATCAAGGGGAAAAAAAGAAACTACCAACCAATCTAGTTAAACACAAAGGTGATTCAAAGTTATTTTCACATTCTTCAAAGAAAGCTGTGTTGTAATAATAAGTACATTATTATGATCTTTTTAAACTATAAGTTAATGGGTAAATTTATCTGTGAAAATTTAACACATTAAAATCTTGAGTAAAATTTAAGCAGAAACTAATGCAATCTATTCTAGGAGAGTTTTATAGTTTACTTCAACTATTAGGTAATATGAACATCTATAAGGAAAAAATACAGATGCTCAAAAGGTAATATTAGAATATACTAACTTTTGTAGGATTAAATGTACAAATCTTCTTTTCCACAAATCTATGCTTCATTCATCCTCGTGGCTAGCAAGGTCATGACCACGTGAAGACAAGGTGGACCTGCCTTCAGCAATAGGCGATTATCTTGACCTGAGCACCCACCCCAAGCTTGGCCAAAGAAATATTTGTATGGTCAATATTTTGGCATGAAACTAAAATCATTGGATAGTTTCCCTCTAGATGAAGAATGTTCCAAAAAGGATGAAATACTTTATTAGTCCAGAGATTCAGTTCTCCAAGGAAATAGATATATTCTGACCATTAGGAGATATGGAGAAGAGGAGGCCAACATGGTAATAATGTTCCAAGATCTGGAGTTGGCAAGCTGGAAACCCGGCAGAACCGGCAGTGCAGTTCCCATCCAAATCTAAGTCTCAATCCAAATGCAGAAGACCAACGTCCCCACTGAAGACAGTCAGGCAGAAGAAGCAGACTCTCCTTGGTTCAGCCTTTTGGTTCCATTCAAGCTTCAATGGGTTGGAAGAAGCCCTCCCACATTGGGGAGGACAATCTACTTTACTCAGTATATTGACTCAAGTGGTCATGTCATCCAGAAGCCTTTCCGACCCACTCAGAATAATGTCTAGCCAAATACCTGGGCTCCTGTGACCCAGTCAAATGTATGCACAAAATTTACCGTCACAATTATCATCCCTTGAGGCACGCTCAGTGATCACCCACTCTAGAGAGGGATGAAGCTGTCCCACTTCATAGAGAAAAGCAAACAACTAAGGTCCATAAAGGGTCCTGGAGGAACAAACATCCTGATGCTGAATATTTCCCAGACATCATGTTTTCTTTTCTTTCCTTGGTCTTAAGTGACCTAAGAAATATCCTAAGGACATTTGATTAAATTCCCATTTTTCATTCAGTACTTTGAATTTGGTGGCTATTACTGGATGCAAAAAAAAAATACAAGCTATTATGAGTGGCGGAATATATGAATATATATGAATGGCTGAATCTGATAAAAAAAAAAAAAAAGAAAAGAAAACAAACAAGCAACGAAGAGACAGTGAACTTGGTTCTAGCCTCAAGAGTGCCACCTGTTGTCTGAGCTCAGGGAAGACACTGCTCCCTGGAGATGGCAGGCATTTTATTCTTTCTAGGTGCCCCTAGATTTGTGATGGGGTTGCATCCTGACAAAGCCATCATAATTTGCAAACATCATATCGTAAGTCAAAAATCCTTTTAATACACCTAATCTTTGAGGCACCATAACTTCCCAGGACGGTCCACTCTGGATAGTTGCATGTTAACCCCATGATCATTGACTAGGAGCTTGGCCTGCTGTTGCCCACATCCTAAGAGAGAATCAGATTGAATATCACTAGTCTGAGAAAAAATTAAAAAAAAAATCAAAATTCCAAGTACAGTGTCACTTTCACACCATTGTAAATTTGAAAAATAAAATAAAATAAAATCAAGCCAAACCATCATAAGTTGGAGACCATCTGTACTTACTCTTTTATTTTTTTTCTGGTACTAAGGATTGAACCCAGAGGTGCTTAACCACTGAGCCACGTCCACAACTCTGTTAAATATTTTATTTAGAGGTAGGGTCTTGCTGAGTTGCTTAGGGCTTTGCTAAATTGCTGAAGCTGGCTTTGAACTTGTGATCCTTATGCCCCAGTCTGCTGAGCTGCTGGGATTACAGACATGCACCACTACACCTGGCTCTACTTACTAACTCTTGTTTTTAAAACACTATATTGAACATAAATGCTGGGCCAGATATTGTGATAGCAATAAATTTATAGTAGTAAAAAAAAAAACAGACATGATCACACTATTTACAAGAGATGGATGCACTAGCAATTTGATCCCAGGGTTCTCTGACTTTTTAATGATTTTCAACACTCTAGTACAATATTCATATGAATTGATAATCATATAAAACCCATATTTTGCCCCATGCATGTGCTTTTCTATATACAGCAGAAGAGTGTATCCCCCTAAATAATAAAATTATTCAAACATAAGTGGATATCTCAGTGCTATGAGACAGAAATATAAATTACATGCACCCACATACCATTTAATATATGCTTTCACTTTAAAATTACATTTGAGTGTCACATTGTGAAAATAAAATTACTGTTGATTTATGACTCTTAATAAGAGGCTGGTCCTTTCTTATAATAGAAGTGTTATTTATGTTGCTCCTGTTAAGACAGGAAAGTTTCTCCATGGGGAAGGAAGCCATTCATTGATTTCCCTCTGGGAGTCTTAAAAGCGATTTTCTATTTCATAAGGTGGAAAGGAGACCCCTGTGTATACTCTGCTTTATGCATCCCGTGCTTATCTTCCTTGAAAACCCACTCAGTGCCTCCATGATTTGCATCCTCAAATCTCTCCTTGACCTCTCCTACTCCATGACTTTGCAGTGTTCTACACTAACTAAAACTACATTCCATTTCACAGTAGAATGGGGGAACACGGAGGAAAGCAGACAGCAATAACCCAGAACAGGGAAATTGAGGTGCACACCAGGAAAAGGATTGGGAGAGGTTTGAGGTTTAAGCATCACCATGATGTCTGAAATGCAAAGCAGCCTTCTGAAATAGAGGTAGTCATAGATCCAAAGAAAGAATGCTTGTGGCATGTAATTTCCTGTCTTTTGGATAACAGTGATGCATCTAATAGCAACCCTAATAGAGTAAAAAGTAGATATATGACTGTTTTATTAAAGTAGAGAAAATTCCAGTGAGTGAAATCCCAGCTTTCCCACTTCTTCTTCTTATTATTATTATTTGTTTTTATTAATGCACTCAGTAGAGAAAATTCATTAATTTTGATTTATCAATCAACTTCAAAGTTCTCATGCCTTCTACCAACCATACTAATTTCTCAGTGGCTCATGACAGCCACCACTCATTTCTTGTCCCAATAGACTTGTGGCTCCTAGGAGTTGGTGACATCAGCTGGGCTTGGCTCCAAATTGTAAGCTGGGTTCATGTTGACCCTACAGGTTTTCTCCTTCTCCTTGGGTCAGGAGCATCTTCTCCTCCAGGTAGATCTGAGAGGCCCCAGTGAACAATCTAAACCACAAAAGTCTGTTCAGAGTCTGTTTGTGTGTTTGATATTTTCTCCCATTCCATTGGCTAAGGCAATTCCACAGTGAAGGATCAAGACAGTTCTCTGCTCAAAGAAGCAGGATTCTGCAGTTCTATCAAGACATAGTCATTACAAAGTTGAAGCACTGAAAACAATGATTCAATCCACCACAAAAGGTCAACAACAGGCAGTATTGTTAATAAATGTTTTTAAGAAAAACCAGTTTACCTCCCATTGATCATTTTGGATACCAAATCCTGCTACTGTGAGGATTTTCTATTATTTAGGTCTACCTTTATCTATACATCTATCTATCATCTATCATCTATCTATATATTTACTTTTAAGGTATATTTGGTATTACTTGGAATTAATACATACTTACCAGTTTTAGACATTATCAAACTACTCAAGCAGCATGCAAGTGTAGAACTTTGTTATATATCCACCCATATTTTCCTGTCTCCTATTATATCAGTATACTATTAACACAATTTGGGAGTTTAATCTGTTTTCAGTGTTTATAGTAGATTGTAGCTGTAAATTCTCTGCTTACACAATATTTTCTGAGTTTTCTCATTTAAATTCATATTTGCTTAAATTCCTCAAGCTAAGGCCTATGAAGCTCCGGTCAGTCATTTTCCCTGGCATTTAAGCACAGATCCCAGTTACTTTCATCCCTTGTCCCTCAACACACACACACTTTAGAAAACTCTGCCCTCCTCAGCTTTGCCTCCTTCTTCCTGGTCTGTGCGAATGGCTCTCTCTCCTCATGCAGAACTGCCACCTTGGGCTTTCTCCACCTCTCAGCTTGAGATGCAGATCCACTGGCCCTCAGTATTCCAGCACTCCACGTTTATGTTCAGAAATACAATTTCAAATTCTGAGTATGTGGTCTGTTTTCTACCTCCCTGAAAAGTTTGGCAGTATGTCCGTTTTACTTTTTTGTGTCTGAATTTCACAACCACATGTCTGATGAGTACTGTTTTAATTGGTGTCATCGCCCAGTTGAACATGCATTTTCAAGTTTGGGAAGTTGTCCATATATTAATATTGTTATTATTTCTTTTATTGACTGTCTGGACCTCCTGGAATTATTCATATTTTCACTATTTTTTTTCCATCACCCATTCCCATCTCTTCTATTATTTGTTCTGCTTTTTAGAAGATATTTCCTATCATTACCCTCCCTGGTCACAGTTACCATCACCACTTGCCTTGATGAATTAAAAAACCTTCTGAATTAATGGTTCCACCTTATCTTTTCTTCTTTGCTGTCCAGACTCAATGTAGCAACCAAATGGAGTCTTTTAATATTGTACATGAATAAATTTCTCTGTCTTAGACTTTGCAATGGTTTGTATTTTGTATCTCCTCCTGAATAGAAGCTACATCATTACAATAGTCTATAGGGTACCGCTTGATCTAGACCATCATTAGATAAATTGTCTATTTGACAATGGACAAATTCCTTTTTAATGTTTTTTTTTTAAACAAGCAAATTTACTTTTAATGATATACTTTATTTCACCTCATATATTTAGAATTGTGTCAATATTTTAAAGATGTTAATAAGATATTTTACACTTTTTAAAAAATCTAGTCTTTGAAAACTGGTATATCTTTCACATGTGTGACACATGTCAATCAGACTAGCTCTTGATTTATAATTGTCCTTCAGAGATATTCCAAATGGCGTACACACCTCCCTGCCCCTCGTGGGCAAGGCTCAGGGAGAAACAGTGGGCGCCATCTGTAAGCAACAGTCCTGGACCGGGAAACTCCTCCTTAGCTCCAAAGGGAGGCAGCACCTCTGATCCTTAGAACATCAAAAGAGAAGGTAAGATGGATCAAGTTAGACATAATCATGCATCAGGTCTCTTATAAACATTTATTTACAACTTACTTTTGCCTGAGATTTGCTCATAGTTGAAAAAACAGTGATTGTTCTTTACCACTAAGGGTCAAGAGATTCAAAGATTTTGTAGAGACAGAAACAAAATGAAAGGTCTATGGACTGGGGTGCCGTGAGGTTGAGGGACACAAACGTTTGCTTAGCCAAGAGGAATAAATTCAAGAGATCAATTGTGCACCAGGGTGATGAGCGTTACTAAGGTTTTAGCAAGTCGGTAACTTGAGCACAGTTGTCTAAACAGTGCCAAAACTTAGACTGAAACGTCCAACAGACACCCCTCCACACACACACATACCTTAGTTCACTTCAAGGCAAGAGACAGAAAACAAGATTTTATCCACATGCTTAAAATTTCCCCACCCAAACTGAATAAGGATATAATGAAATTTAAAGAAGAAGCCAACTCTTATGATATAACTGTTTAGGGAAAGATAATGGAGGAAATGCTGGTAAAATTCTCCTAACATGCCCAACAGAAAGAGTGAGACTGAGACTCATGGCCTAGATATGGCTTTGGGATTGATATGAAGTGCTTCATATGGGTTTTGTTTTGTGTCCTGAAAGAGAAGTCATTTGGAAGAATCTGTGAAAGAAATATACCAGGCAGCAAGTCCAAAGTCAGGAGGACAATGGGCTTTGTCCTTGGCCAGGCAGAGCTTGTCACTGATATTTCAAGCAGCAGCACCAGAGAGGGTATCAGAGACAGACATATGTGCACAGGGAGTGAAGGCAGCAGGCAGAGCGGGGGCTGCTGATAGCTGGCCCCCGTGAGGCACTTTCCCCAAACGTGCAGAGATAAAATGTCACTGCTGGGAATGCTACTGGCCTTCTCCTTTATGTCTGACTTAGGTTTGGCCCTCCCAACAGAAATCTGAGTAAGAATGGCTTAAATAGATGCATGAAGTAAGAATTACAGAAAGCAGAGAGGAGTACCCAGAATGCTGAGATTACACAAAATGAGACTGAAAATTATGGAGAAATGTCATCATAAAAAAAAGAATAAAATTGAAGAATGAAGTGGAAAAATGTATAGGTAAAATGGACCCCACAGAATTAATTGAAATAGATCCATGTATACCACCAACCTTAAAAAGATAAGAGGCACAAACCAAATGTGTCAAGTAGACACAAATAAAATACAATTTATTACCAACAAAAGCAAATAAATAAATAAATAAATAAATAAAGTCAGCCTGCTTTCGAATGCCTCCTCCTCAGCATTAAACATAAGACACAAGACTTTAAGTGCATAGGTGATTGCTAATGATTTCTGTTACCAAACAGGGCAAAATTCAAGCATGAAGACATTAGAAGGACACACTTCTTCACTTTCCCTAAAAACACTACTTATAGGGTCTGGGGTTGTGGCTCAGTGGTAGAGTGCTTGCCTAGCATGCATGAGACACTGGGTTTGATCCTCAGCACCAAATAAAAACAAAATAATGTGTCCACCTAAAACTAAAAATACATAAATAAATATTTCTTTTTTTTTAAAGCACTACTTACAAACATTCTTTAGCTGATTGCATTAAAAATAAAGACTTCAGATGTGGGCAGTTTCTAGATAGCATTGCAGAAAAACCTGAGGCTAATGCACATGGGACTGGCTAATGCACAGTGGGCCATATCAGAAGGATGGATCTTGGAGTGGCACACAGAATAGAAGTCAAGTCAGGCAGCACAGCGTGGACACCCACACAGCCAGGGCACTTGCCCAGCTCTCTTATGTGATGGTTTTAGTAAACAAGTAACATGTTGATACTCATCCTTCAGCTTGCCTTGGTGTTGGAAAGCATTCTGTGTCTCAGAAGAATTACAAAATGAAGACAGCTTAATCATATCTAAAACTCAGTTTGAGTAATAAGCAGGCAAGAGGGGTTAAAGTTTGGGAGGGCACAGGGAGGTTTCTTCTTCTATAGAAGAAGTAGCACATTTATCAATGAAATGGAAAATAAATTTCTCAGATGCCAAAGGGAATTTACAAAACATTAGCATGTAATAGGGACACTCTTTCAAGTCCTTTATAGGACAGTTTATAATAAACTGTCACAACTGGTGACTGACTTCTGGGGAAAAATTACTTTGATTTCTATTTGAAATTATATTTCAAAATAAGTTTTAGATAGATAAAATAGTAAGCTAATTTTTAAAAATTTAGAATAAATGATTGGAGAATTTCTGGTCTTCAGAGCAGTCTTTACATAAGAAACTAAAAGAAAGAAAAAAATCCATGGTAGAACTGGTAAAATTTTGAGCATGTAAAATTGAAAAATTTATGAATTTTTAAAAGTTCCTTAAACATAAATACATAGTAAGCTATAAATTGGGAAATATATTTCAAAAAGTAAAGAAAAAGACTTAGGCATACTCTTCTGGACAAACAAAAATTTTTACTATTTAAAATAGAGCATTTGAACTGAATTTAGTTAACAGCTGTGGGTCCTGATTATTTCCCAAAACCTATCCAATTTCCTTAACCACTTGTCTGAAGGGTCATGGGAATTATTTTAAAGCACATCTTTAAAATAGGCATGCTTAATTACTTTCTGATTTGATTACAAATAGACAATTACTCAAAGAGAGTAGCAGAATAAATATATGGAAGTACAGATTTTGGATTTTTGACTAGGTCTCTGAGAATCCTACTTCAAACATTTATTAGTTTTCATGTGATGTGTATGCCACTGAATTTCTTTGAGCTTCAAGTTAAATGTAGGAAATTTAAATGTGTGGATCCTTGTCCTTATGTAATAAATGAATAAATGTTACTATTCCTCTTTTCTTTTAAGCTAAAGGCCTGTAAATCCAAGTTTCTAACAGATGCATTTTAAGGTTATTACCTAAACCAGGACTGGCAAACTATCAAATTGACCAGTCTATTTTTATTAATAAAGTTTTATTGGAACAAGCCACACCTTTTTTTTAGATGCTATATATATGCTTGCTTTGCTCCTAAACCCACAAAGATGTACCATCATGATAGAGACTGCCTGCCTCCATTTAAGTCCTCAAATATCATCTGGCTCTTTACAGAAAATCTCTGCCTACCACTGGACTTAACTATATTGTTATTTGTGGGAAATAAAACAACTTACCTGTCAAACGTATCTACCAGGTTGGAAAAAAAAAACGTATTATATGGATGTCTTAGATGAAGATTCAGTATTGGTACAATTTCATGTGTTCTGAGTCAAATGATCAAATGAGGTTTGCAAATCTGCCCTATGCCACTCAGGTTTTTCTCTTGCTTTATTTTTTTCTTTCTTCCTCTGACTGTGATTGCTGTCGCCTCCCCACTGCCAGTTGAGTTCACTACAATAAGGGATACAGTTAAGCAGATGTTCAATCCATCAGAGGCCCTGGCTGAGGGACAATCAAAATGATCTGACTGCCAGAAGCTAGGCAGGGGAGTCTGGAGTCAGTGTCTTTGCTCTGACTCAGTCCTGTCTTGTGCTAGTCCTGCCCTTGCAGAATGTGAATTTATCTACATGTCTTTGGACTGGAGATCAAACTGAGAGTTTTAAGGGGGAAAAGTCTTTTGTGGACTTCTGAGCTCTTCCTCTTTTCATTTACTTAAAACAAAATGAAATGCACAATTCAGTTGTCCTTTGGGTTATTGCCCTACCATTTTGAAAGTGACAAGGTGCCTTGGCCAGGTCACCAGTTTGGCAGGTTTAGATAACCCCATGTATGTACTTGTTTAAAGAAGTCTCTAAATATTGTGAAAATGTGGGTTTTTTTCCCTGACTTTTTCTGATAAAGAAAACAAGAGCCAACCCATCCTCAGAATGCTTCCCTCTTCTACTCAGAGCACACTTCTTATTTTAGTTTTTAATCATATTAATCTCCTATATGTTAACATAATCTCCCAGTCCTCTGCAATGCTTATATAATTCTAATATTCTACCTTTGAGTCATTGCTTGGACCAAGACAGCAATGGCTTGTTTCTTTCTTTTCTCTTTTGCCTGCAGAATTCTCTTGGTCAATAGTAATACTTGGTTTTTATGAGAACATTCTTCCTTCTATTTTTTTCCGGAGGAGTCAGAGAACTAAGAAAATTCTAGTATACATCTGAACACCAACCCTTTCTGAGCAAGGAGACATACAGAAGATGGAAGCCAGTGGGTGACAATTTCTTAGTGGGATCTGAATTTAAAATTTGCTTCTATTTACAGTTTATGATCACAGGCAATCTTATAGCTATTTGAAAACCTGATTTCCTCAAATAAAAATTAACTATCCCCCAAGGTTTCACTGGAACAGATAATCAAAGCATACCGATCTGTAAAAGAGGTATTTATTCTAGTTTCATTGGATTTATTTCCTTCATGTGCCCTTCTTATGTATGTGGCATACATAGTATCTACCCATAGGATTCATTTCCTGTTTAGAAGCAAGGATAAACACTAAATACATGCATACTCTCATTCAGGACTCTTTGGGAAGTTCATCTATCACCTAGATTATGAATATTTAAGCTTTGCTCAGCATTAATGGCATACAAAAATAATATATTCCTATAATAACAAAACTTTTTATTCTATAATATTATAAGCTGCTGATTTTTAAGTTTGATATGGAGAATACTCCATTTTAAATATATTCCTCCACATAATATATGTATGTGTGTGTGTGTATATATATACACATATATCTCATATGTAATATTTATAAAGTTACAGAAAACAGAGGAATCTAAAACAATTGCTAGGTAAGAGGAACAGGGGCAGTATATTATTTGTCATCATGATATAAGAAGTATAATTTAGAATTCAAAAATTAGATTTTCTTCTGTATATTCTCTCCTCCTCCTCTTCTTTTTCTTCTTCTTCTTTTTTCCTTCTCCTTCTTTTCCCTTTCCTAACCAGTTTGAAGTTACCTTTCTTTTGCTATCAGAACTTAAATGTGATGCTTGTTTGAAAAAGTCACATATGGTAAGCCTACTTTAATTATATCTGAAATATTTGAAATTTGGTCCCATAAAAGTCAAAATATACACCAAACTTATTTATTGACTTATTAGCTAGTATTAAGATAGCACAGAATAGCATAGAACAATAGCAGAAATGAATGAAATTTGGAAATTGTTGTTTAAACTATTTTCTTTGCAATTAATGAAATTGAGGTGTTTTGTTGGGGTGTGATGGGAAGAAATTAGAGATGAAATGGAGGATCCTGTACCAGTAAGCATGGGCAAAACTGATGATGAATTAACAGTGTGAGCAGTGATTCCTACTCAGGTACCACACTGCTTTAATTCAAGGTATTTCCACATTACGTATCCTCTGTCCATTCTTCTTGACTATTGGCAAGGAGGAAATGAAGTTATCCATCAATTAAAATGATGAATGAGGATCTAGGAAGAAAATGAATTCGTTTATATTGTGCTTTAAATCCCTGCTTGGCCCTTGCTTGCATTTCTCCTGTAGCTGTGCAGTCTTTGACTTGCCACCCTAGGAACACGCTTCTTGCATTTTTGTCTGTGAGAAAGTTTTGACTATTCTATTGTATTTGCCTAGAAAGTTACCTGCCTCATCCATTTCTCGGTATCAGAAGTGATCCATAGTATTTATTTTGGGAATGTCTTTATTAGACTTATTGAGCAATCAACTGTGGTGAGGGCCTGGTATATACCAGGCACCATGTGAAGTCCCAGAACACAGCTATTAACAAGCTAGGGAGAATCCTTGAGCTCCAAGGGCAGACAAAGGCTGTGATGCTGGGAGTGAGTGCCATGAACTACGAGGTCTGTGAGTCCATTTCCAGGTTGAGAAATGGCATCTTAGCTGATCCCTAAAGGATGAGTAGGGGTCACCTAGTGGAAGAAGGGAAGAAAATGTTTTCCATAATGGAGAATTGATGAACCCATAGGGCCAAGATTTAGAGTGAGAGAAGTTAATCTGGAGGGCCCGAGGAGTCCTCAGGGATGGAAAATCCTCAAGGGAGCATTGAGTCAGGTGAGTGACAGAATCATCACCTTGTGTCTGGCTGTTTTGGCAGTTATTTTCTGTCTAAAACAAAGTCTAATGATTAAAACTTCAAATCAGACTCTGCCACAAGTTTTCTCCAAAGCAAATATTCAAGAATAATATCATCTGTAAGTAACCGACTAGGTACAAGATGATGATTTTTATAGTTATGATTGAAATGTACATACAAAGTCGTTTGGCTGCTGTGATTCTAAGGTGGCTCTGGCTGTAGAACTCTTGTGAAATTACAATCTTTCAGTGCACTTGACACAGCGAGACCTCATACTCATGTGTCAAATGCCCTAAATTAGGATGCAAAAGTAAGATATCTAAATGGTCAGCTTGCTGATCTGTTGATAATTTTGCATCACTGAAGTCGAGTTTCTGCGATCTCAGGGTCAAGAGCCAACAGTGTAACCTGAAATCATAGAAGGCACCAGAGTATGGCTATCATTTGATGTATTCCTTTTCTCATTTTTGTTTTCAGTTCAGGGTGATGTAAAAAGGTAAATGTAGGTTTGACCATCAGGATGTTAGCATAGCCCTGGGGGTAAAAGGTAGTTTTCTTTGTAAATTGGCAGGTCTGGAATGGCTGCTTCTGACATCATGGGTATTTTTAATGAAATATTAATGACTCCGATTCTAATAGGAATTTCAGCACAACCTAAATTCAGCCATTGGAAAAGGGATATGGTCCCGTTAAGAACAGTAAAACCGTAAGCCCCCTTCCTGAAGAGTAGCTGTGGGCAGTTAAAGTGACAATCAATTTAACCAGGCCATATTGCTCTCCAAGTCTCTGAAGTGTGAAGTCCCAGCATGCCTGATGTATTTCATTTTAATTTCCTTTTGGACAGAGCTATGGTGAGTGGGAAACCTCACACACAAAAAGAAAAAAAAATAAATGTGCAGAAGAGGAGGAAATTATTTAACCCTTTCAAAAGGCTATGCAATATATTTAACTACGTAAAGAAAAATAAACAAGATCAGATTTCTTCTTTTGTTTTTAAAGAAAAGTAAATGTGGAGCCTGTTTAGTAAACCCTGATGACAGATCATATTGATAATTACTACCAAAACACCTAATATGCTCTCACGGCACTTTATTTAGAGTTTTGACTGTTTTATTTATTTATTTATTTTGGTTGTTGTTGTTATTGTTTGTTTCTTTCATTTTGTTTGTTTTTAAGAAAGTAGATGTGTGGAAAAGAAATCTTACTTTGCTGTTTCTATTTGAAAGTTAAAAATCATGCAATTTTTTTTTGTTATTCCACCTCTCACTGGAATTCCTTCTCTAAATGATCAATTTGTGGACCTGCTGATAATTTTGCATCCAAAAAATCAATTTTTAAGATCTGGCCTTTGCAATGGTTTTATCCATGATTTTGTGAGCGTGGTTTCCTGGTTGCATACATATTATAAAAACCTTCAAATGTTCTTAAAGTATAAACTTGTATACTTTAAATGTGTGCAGAGGTTTGTATTTAAATTATACCAAAAATATAAAATAAATAAATGCTATTTACAAATTAAAAAAAAATGATTTGGACTTTGGAGTTAGATCGGCTTAAACGTTTTCAAGATAGTAGCTTTCTCAACTTTTTCAGAAGGTGAGTAGATAAAATTCCAGATAAGTATAAAGGATTATTCTTACATTATAAGTGTTTGCTATATAGAGAATGCTCAGTCACTCAAAGAAGTTTCTTTCTTTCTTTTTTTTTTTTTCTTTTCTGTTTTTGTTTCATGGCAGCCAGTAGAGAAATCAGCAATAGCATGGTGGAAAGAGCAACAGAACTGTATTAGAGTCAGGAGGACCCAAGTCTTACTTTCATCAGCTTCTTCACTAATTTACAATTTGATAATATTAAAGTCATTTACTCATCTTTTCTTTCATTCCTTATTCTCTAAATGAAATAAGGTGAAGCATCCTTTCATGATGGGTGAAGCATTCTCTGAGATTTTATGTGTGCAAATAACAATTTTAATTTAAATAAAATACTAGTTGTCCTAAAAGCAAACATGGCTCTCTGTGTGATATTTTCCCTTTTATACAAGTTCAAAGGTGACTATCTATATTAAAATTATCCACAGGAGTAATTTTACCCTGTGATTGTTTTATTAAAAATAAGGCACACTACTCTGTATCTTTATGTAAAGAATGGAAAGCATGGCCACATTCTTTTAATAAGAATAGCATACTCTGGCTCATAATTTTGTGTTCCTAAGGCATATTTCTGACACTATTATTTTTCCTGGTCTAAATTGTCTAACAGTTCCCAAGAAAACTGGAATTAAAGGCCAAATTCCCTTCCTTGACAGGCCCTGAAGGCATTCAAGGCTGAGTCTTAACCATGACTTGCTTTAAATCTCTTTCCAAGGTTGCCAGACTGCCCTCCTCCCTCCGGTCTTCTTGTGCTATTCCCTTTCTCTGATGTTTTCTTCTCTATTGGTGAATGTTGAAACTCGCTTAGCTTTCAAATTCTAAAGCAAATGCTATATCTGTTCATTCAATCACTTTCTTATCATTTCTTCTTCGGTGATTCCTATAGAAGCTAGATTAAGTAATCATAAAGATGCAGATTTAAACCCTGGCCCTAGTAATTTCAGATAGGTGATCTCATTTACTTCCCCTGAAGTGTGAGTTTGTGTTAAGGGTAGTAAGAGGATCTTCCATAAAGATTCCAGAGATGCCAGGATTAAACAATGAGGCATGTGAAAAATTTTGTCCATAGTTGGCGTACAACTCTTTCTGTTCCTCCTATTTTCTTTTAGTATGTCACTTATTACTTTTTTGACATATGCATATGGTTTTGTCCAGTACTTGTATCTTGAGCAAGTAAGACAAAGATAGAGGAAAGGTTAAAATTCATAGGCAGAAGCAGCAGTAGCAACATCTGGTAGCCTCAGAACGCTGGCCAGGATGTGTCTCCTTAAATATAGTTTTGTGGCTTTCTGATTTTTCAGTGTCTGAAGTATCCTCTGTCTGGCTCCTTTCCAAGTCTGTTCCTCCAGCCTCTCAGCACCATCAATTGGTTCAGCCCCTAATCTTCCTCTTGATTCTTTTTTGCTTACTTAAGCCAGTGTTGGTTCTGTTACTTACAACACAGCATAAGTAATTGATTTAAAATTAATTAATTAAAAAAAAATTCTGGCTTCACTCTTAAACTAGCTATATTGCTTCCATACAAAAATGTATAAACTCTTCAGCCATCCTAAGTGTGTTTCATGTATAAATGTGATAGTACACATAGAATGTTTTCCTTTTATTGACCAGATTTCAAAAGAACCTATCATTTCTCTAGCTTTCTTAAAAGATGGCTGATGAGACATGTTTAGTGATATTATTACAAACTCATGAACATACACAGATCTGAAAAGTTTCTATTAATTGTATTTACTGTCCATGTTAAAATTCACAATGTCCCAACTATGTTTGTGGGTAGCTTTTCAATTTGATAGCTGAGTCTGTTTTACAAAAACCTAGTAGTTTTGATATTTCCTTGATTTCTGTTACAACCACCAGGTTCATCTTATATATAGCCTGTTCATAGCTAGAATCAAACATTTCTCCAAGGAGGCAGATGTTACTGGGCACAATGGGGGAACTTTTAAATGGAGTCCTATGCCAATATATTATAACTTCTGTTCCACAGAATCCACCAGAATATTCTCCCTTCCTGTGGATAATTTTGAATTCCTCTTCTCTGATTCTAAATATTAAACATGACAGCAAACAAGCAAAGGTTTTCCTGCTAGATGCTTTGTAGTGAGAGTGAGCAGTTGACTCAATATTCCTCACACAAACAACAACAAAAAAAGGCAAAAAAGAAAAAAAAAACAGGAAATCAATTGAAATAGGTAAGCCATAAATATATACTGGAATTTATCAATGAAGAATTCAAGTGGACCTTCAGTCAATGACAACTGGAAAGTTATTTCACTTTATTTCAGAAAAACCATCTATGTTTCAATTACTTTTGAAACCTCAACTCCATCTGACTTTTGAAAACAGGGAACATTTCATATGATACAACATGAAGAGCGAGGTAAATCTCCAGTTATGCTGGCTGTCAGAGGCCCTCTGATGACACCAAAGACCCAGGATCTTTAACTGCTCAGTTTTCTGCTTCTGGGTTTTTTCCTATCCTAATTTTAGCTTTAGGAAGGTGGTAGAAGATTTCACCCGCTGTAAGTATTCATGACTTCTAGGGCCTAAGGGAAACTGTGGGACAACCTGCTGAGTGCACCCCTAACATCCAGTTCCTCTACTTGACCAGTAACAGGTGGTGGCCAACTTCCACCTCCAGGGTTCATTTTCCCACCATCTTTTCAGTGGAGGGGGGGCTGCCTACTCAGGTTCCGTCTAGTAGGACATGAGCATGAGGCTGTTCAGCTCATTAGCTTTGGTGATGAGATGCCTCATCTCATCAGGTACCTTAACTGATCCTCTCCTCGGATGTCTCCTTTAAATTATAAAATCCCATATTTAAAACCCCTCATCTGCTCCCTTCCCTGAAGTCTCACTGTCCAGGACTGGACCTAATGCCCACTCCTAAACCAATCAAAAACAGTGAGAATGAGCATCCTATGACAATGTCCATGTAGTCCTTGAATTTTCAGGAACTGTGAAATTGAGTTGGGAATGGGAACATTTTTTTCAGACAGCATGAAACTGTGTAGAATATTGGACAAAATAATAGCAGAATCAGAAACCTTAATATAAGTGTTCTTTTTAAAAACTCATTATGTCTCATCTGCTTATGGATGTAAGAATACGCGCAGAGAAAATCAGAAACACTATTGTTTCAATGACAGTGTACGCAGTTGTGTATGTGTATGTGCATGTGTGCAAGAGGACACTCAGATACACATATATCAGACCCTGTGTGCATATGGATATCATTTCAATCATAATATGTGGATAGAGTTAGTTTTTAATTCTGCTTTTTCACTTAAAAACTATATGTGCATTCCCATCGTCTTGAAGCTTTCAATTATTATTCTGTTAGTGCTTGTGTCAAATTTCATTAGGCAGAAGTTCTGTGCTGTAATTTAATTGCCAACTGCTTTACCTTTCCTTTGCACCACCCTGCTATGCAAACTAGAATTCTCATTTATTTCATTTTGATGTTGGAATCAAGGCCTTCATGTGTGTAGCTTTTTTCTCCTTTTAGATTATTTCCTCAGGATACACTCTTAGCATGTTCACCATATCACAAAAGTCATTATTTCTGTCCTTACTGCACACAGCCAAATTATTTTCCAAGAGCCTGTACCAATTTATACCCTTCAAATAGTTTAGTGGGGACATACCACATAACTGGGACATTACTGGATAGGAATTTAGTTTTTTAATTTTCCACTTTAATATAAAATGTCACATCATTATTAATGCCATTTACATTTTTCTTTATAATGAGTCAAAATTTGTGAGATACATAATTATTTTTCTCTAGGGTTCATTTTCCTGCTTTATTTGCTTTCTTCCCAGGATTTTCACGGGTTTAAATCAATTTTTTTAACCTATCTTTAAAAGATTATTTTTTGCATATGTTTTTGTTAAAGCCAACCTGAAAGCTTAGAATTTTTTTGATAAATATTTAACAAATGGTCATTTTATTTGCTTTTACTTTTTCATTTATATGTGTATGTGTATATATACCCACACACCATTACCATTTGTTAATTTGGAATAATATTTAATATTTTAAATTATTGTATATTCTGCATAGAGTGTAATACAAATTTAGGACATTAAATAAAAATTCCTTTGAGCTTCAAATAATACTAAGTTATTATATAGGCATTATATAATTATTATATAAGCATTATATAATAACTTAGTATTATGAGAACTCACATCATGATGATATTTTATTTTCTCTTCCAAAGTTAATATTTTCAAGTCTTATTTTGTCTCTCTCAATTACCAAAAAAAGAAAAAAGAAAAGAAATGACAAAGGAGGAGGCGGAGCAGGGGGTAGAAGTGGAGGAGGGGAGGAGAAGGAGAAGGAATAGGAAGATGATTCTAAAAGACTAAAAATGTTCAGAAGAACAATTTTTTTTAAAACCTGAATCAGCTTTCTCAGTACCCTTTTATATTAGCAGATCTCCTGTAGCCATGGACAGAACTGATTATTTTGAATTGTTCTGAAACATTTTTATTAGTCTTATTTTTATCTTTCTTCATAATGCACATTTAAATTTGTACAAGTATTGACATTTTTTTCTGAACATTTTCTATTACATTTATAAAATTAGGGTTGTTGGCTAGTATTTGAATATATTTTCCCATTCATTATTCCACTTATTCTTTGCACATTTCCTGAAGTTGGCAATCAATATCATTTTCACCATTTTTGTAGCATCAAGTGAACCTGAAGAAGGTTTGATTGAGGCAGGACTGGAGCACAGGGAATGGTCTTAGAGCTCTACACATGCATCTTTGTGTAAAAATATGTCCTTCAATGTCCTTGAATGCCCAAGCCCCTAGCCCTGCAGTAAGTGTTTCAAAGTTCTTTATTGGAACCTGTGCTCAGGTCTTCTGATTACCAGTCTGGTCCTCTTGTCTGAATGACAGATGATGCTTGAGGATACAGGGCATACCTTAGTCCCTTGCCTTGTGTTCACACAACAGAAAACCAAACTATTTATACTTAATCCACCCAATCTTGCCATCTCTATTCCTTCTCTATACTTCGTTCAAATTGGCACTTCACTGGGTTGTTCCTACCCCATGCTTCACCTGGTTAAACCCTGTCCTCAGCACAGTACAAATGTCTATCAATTTCCTGTAATTGCAAGTATCTCACTTCCTCAATCGACTTGAGGTTCCTTTGGGCAAGGACCATGTCTCTATCATACTGATGATTGAATCACCCACATCTTTGCTGATCAAAGATATATGACTTTCATGGCAAAAAAAAAAAAAAAATCACTAAAATTCCACTCTGGAGTCTGGCATGTGATAGGTGATAAGGAGATACAAATGACTCACTGAATCTCTTGAGAAGATTCAAGCAAGCACCATGATTTCTTGAAAGACTTCCCTTAACTCCTCATGTATCCAAGAATCCCATAATATTTGCCCAGGGAATGCTATCCTAGTATGGTCACGTCAGCAGCTAGACTGAAAATTACTGAAGACCCTTGTCTTTGCAATCTTGATAACTAGTTTAGCGCCTAATATGTGTTAAGTGTGCTTACTACATATATATGTGTATATATGTATACACACATATTAATTTATATCTCTAATATGTATATAGGCAGAATGGATACACACACACACAAATAAGTCAGTGTGACCAGCCATAGTTTTCTGACAGTTTATTATCTTCCCAGGTGTTTGGGAAGCCCCCTGTCCAAGTTTTCTGCTACTAGTCAACAATGCTGACCAGAGCTGCAAGCCGCCAAGTCATCCTTAAGAAAATATTGAAAAAGTTCTTATAAGAGCTTAATCTCTTAAAATACTCAAGTATATTATAAAAAGATTGTTTCACACTAGATCATCAGCCTGTTTTGAAAAACGCAACATAATGGATTTAACATAAAAGACATGATTAGAAGTTCATTTTCTGAGTGTTTCACTTTATGGCTTTCAAAAGAATAATTATGAAATGAACAATTCTTCATAATAATGACCACACAGTCTGAGGTTTTGTGTTTTCCTTCTTTGTTAACCCTAGACCCTGTTATTGAAATGGAAAGTTAAGCTGACGTTTTTGCAAGGTTTTTTTCTTTTTTATAGTCTAAAGGTTAATGAGCTGTGGTGTGGTTTAGTGCTGTGTGTGCTAAGCTAGCACCTAATATGTTAAGTTGGGCGTGATTCAAGCCCCCTAGAAAAGTGGTCTCAGACAGTATGGATGGGGGAGGGAGGACAGGAGGGAAGAAGCCTGAGCCATTGTGCTGGGGTTATTGCTCAAGAAAGGTGGTCCTGCAACAACCCACGGCTGTTTGGGTCTTTATACACAAGCTATTCTTGGGGGGAACATAAATATTCCACATTCCATTTAGAAGGTGCTGGGTTATAGGTTATTGACCAGTTTAGGGATTTATAGCTGGAGTCAGTAATTGTTAAAGAAAAATGGCTTGACAATTTTATTGTTGCAGAGGCCTGCTGGAAAAGTTAAACAGAGATATTTGCCTAAGAACTGACTTGATCTCAGCAATAACAGATATGTGTACGTAGAGACACGTGTGTATAGACAAATGTATATGGAATTATGCGCAGGTGCATTGAACAGGCATTTTCATAGATGAATGTTATACTATGTATCCATACATTTGCATCCCATGGATAAGAATATTACATGCCTTTGCAGAAGGGTATGGAGATTATTATAAATAACTGAAATATTGCAAAATGAATCTCCCCTGAACAATGAGGAAATGGTTATTTTGTTTCAGATGTCAGAGAAGCAGAGGAAACAAAAAGACAAGAGATGAGCCAAGGGAAATTTATGAAAATAATTTCACAATGTAATGCAATTGCAATAAAAATCTCAAGTGTCTTTTTGTTTTAAGTTTCACCAAATGGTATAAGCAAGATTTTTCGAGCTGTGGAGGGATTAATAGCACTTGAAGATGTGACACTTTTTCAAGCCCCTGATACCCCACAGGTATATGTGCATCCTGGTAAAATGGGTTATGTGTGTGTGAGAGATGAAAAAGTTGTACCATTAAAGGGTACAGATATCCCTAGTATTTTAGAGAGGGAGGGAAGGGTGGTGTGGGAGAGAGAGAGAGAGAGAGAAGGGGAGCACTCTCTTTCTCATGCGCAAAATCTCTGTTGGTCTGAGTAAAGGAATAGGAAAGTGACAGCAATGGACACATTCAGACCACAAGGTGGTGCAGCAGAAGAGCTATTGGAGATGGAATAACAGGGTCTGCTCTACAGACTCAATGCCAAGTTCTGCCTTCACTAATTATACTTTAGGCGAGGAGTGGCCATGTCAAATTTAGATGTATGTGTGACTACTTCTAGGGTTTCAAGGAAATGCATGGGATTTTGGACTCTCAAAGAGAAGAACTGTTTTGCCTAAAGAAGGAGAACTACAAAGAAAATAAACCACCCAAATTTAGAAATTACACACACAAAAAAAAATGTCATTGAATGGGGAAGCCCATGACATTCTGTGAAGTTTGAAGATGCAAGATGTGTTAGTCAGTCTTCCATCACTGTAACCAAAATATCTGACATGAACAACTTAGAGGAGGAAAAGTTTTATTTGGGACTCAAGGTTTTAGAGGACTGAAGTCCGTGGTTGGCCACCTCCATGCCCCTGGGCCTAAAGTGATGCAAAATATGATGGCCAAAGAGTGTGTGGCAGAGGAAAGCAGCTCAGGACATGGTGTCCAGGAAGTAGAGTGAGTGAGGGGACAGGTCTGCAGAGAATATGAACCCTTCCTGGGCATGTCTTCAGTGACCTACCTCCTCCAGCCACGCGACATTGCTCTGTGTTAATACCCAGCACAACAGTCCTTCCAAATTAGGATGGACTGATTGGGTCACAGCTCTCATGATCCAATCATTTTACCTCTGAATATTCCAGCATTAACACAGAAGCTTTTCAGGGAACACCTCCTATCCAAACCATAACCCATGAATTACAAATGAACAAGCGGACAATTCGAAAAGTGAATGAATTCATAAAAGAACACAATTCACAGCTTCCATGCTTTTATATTAAAAATGAGATGGGCTTGGGCAATCAGGCTTTCTTCAGATAAGGTTCAAAAGGAGGCCATCTTCCCTTTCTTGTTTGCTTTTCGGTGTGGAAGTTAAGATTACCCGCTCTATCTCATGAATAGACAAGCCTTCACCTGCAGATGACCGCATGTTACCTTAAGTCCTTGCTTTGTGTTCTTGCAGCCTGTAGCACCGGCCACAGCACATGATATTACAGGACAGGCATGGGCTCTCCATACACTTGAAACAAAATTAGGTCACTGCCATTTCTGCACTCAACCCAAAATTTAGTTTCAGAACACGTAGTTACACTATATGTAACTCAGCGGTCTAATACTTGATAGGCAGGTAACATTAAAAACAACAATCTTTTTTTTTCTGATTTTGTTTTCTGTCTTAATTTTCTTAAAACGTATTAGGTTTAAAATTATATTGCCAACAGGGTATTAAAAAAAAAAAAACTAAACAAATCTCTAAGCGCTCACATGTAAGTTGAAAACCACTAGAGTCATTGTGCACTGGGCCTTTTACTAAATGAGTGTCTTCTGCCTCGAAATCTACACCTCTCTGTTTTATTTGGTGATGTGTGACTACAGCGTCACCATCGACATTCCTGCTTTGACAGCCGCCTTCCCATTAAGCTCTGCCTATACAGGTGAGCTGTAAACTGAAGGGGTCTTGTTCTTCACATGAGCTTCCTGTGAGCTTCCTCTTGTTTCCTTTGCCCATCAGCCTCACCCCGGCAACAGTATTCATTCCAGTAATAGCAGTTGAATCCAGCTCTCAGTTTTCCAGCGCTAACAGACCAGCCTCAAAATGTCCCCTTATCACTGACTGTCCAACTCTTCTTCCCCAAGGGTCTCAGATCAGTCCACCAGTCCCCTGAAATGACCTTGGAAACATGATTACCAGGTGAACACCAGCCTATCCTCAGAGGTCTGCAGGTTCCATTCTCCAAGGATCCCCTAGTGATGGGGTACTGTCTCCTCACTGATGTTAATACACCCATGATTTAGTTGTGATAGAAAGATTAGAGTACCAACTCAAATGTGGTAGATGCTACCTTTCTCCATGGTTTGAAATGTTCTGCCGGGCTGGGGATGTGGCTCAAGCGCTCACCTGGCATGCGTGCGGCCCGGGTTCGATCCTCAGCACCACATACAAACAAAGATGTTGTGTCTGCCAAAAACTTAAAAATAAATATTAAAAAAATTCAAAAAAAAAAAAAAAGAAATGTTCTGCAATATATTATGCAGTTGTTCCTCAGTACCTATAGGTGACTTGTTTCAGGGCACCCATAGATACCAAAATCTGCAGATGCTCAAGTCATTTATATAAAATGGTGTATTATTTTTTATATAAACTATACACATTCTTCCATAAAATTTAAATCATCTCTAGATTACTTATAATACTTAGTAAAATGTAAAAGCTATTAAGTATTATACTATGTTGTTCAAGGAACAATGACAAGAGAAATCTCTATTTAATATAGCCATAGTCCTACTACCTAGTACCTGTGTCATAGCTTCCAAGAAGAAATAGTGAATAATCAGATCCCACCAAAAATTCATGTCTCTGTGGAACTTCAGAATGTGGATTTATTTAGAAATAGGGTCACTATCCTTTCTGCCATGATGTTTCTCCTCTCTTAAGGTCCACAGCAATGAACTTGACTTACCATGGACTGAACCTCTGAAGCCAGACCCTAAATAAACTTTTCCTCCTCCAAGTTGTTCTTCTCTGATGTGCACAGAAACAAAAAACTGACTAATGCACCTTTTATAAAAAGTTTTACCTTGTATTTTGTGCTTTTTTGAGGAGGGACAATATCTCTTATGATTGTATTCTGCAATAGTTTCTAATGAAGGAATATGTATATAGAAGTTTGCTGAATCACAGAATGAATGAGAGTTGCTATCAAACTTGCAAGGCAAATGATACTGTTTTTCAATACACTGGGCATTTACCATGTTAAAACCAGCAGTTAATGCAAAGGTGAAAAAAAAAAAAACAAAAACAGATCCAAGATAAGGAAACTAAAGCACAGAATAGGTGTCTTTTTTAGAATATATATATCTCAAAACTGTCACAGGAAAAAGCAGTGTGGTTTGAAGTGGGCTTGCACCCCGTAACTACATGAGATGCAAACCTCATAACAATGCATTAAGCTGGGAAAAGTTTCCTTTCATATTTCCTTCTTGATATAAATTAATCTCATCTCTACTATTCAGATGTAGAGGACTGATATTTTTGTTGAGAACTATTTTTCCTCTGATGAAGGAAAGAGAAAGAATTGAAATAATTTCATTGGAAATGTTGTTTTAAATGATTAGAAAGAGCCAGGTCACTTTCTTTTTTCCCTCTTTTTTTAAAAAAAAATCTGTATCTTTAATTATTTCCTTACAAAAACAAATTGAGAGATGGGCACTCATGTCGTGAGGAAAGAAGAGAGGAAGTAGCGTGTTTGCCAAGTCTCCTGGCCCTGTGGATGTCGCTGGATGCCTTTTGTCTCCTTAGCTTCCTGAACATTAGTGGAGAATGCTGCTCGCATAATAGCACTTGAGGCTTCTCTGGTCTCAGTCCCCTTTTAGGTTGGCCATTGGGGGAATCACCAGATGGGAAGAAACCTTTCAAGTCCATTCCTCTTTCCCGATCCCTTCAACACCTTCCGATATCGTGGGGTCTTGGCACGTTCTAGTGTTACGGCCGTGAGTCAGCAAGCTCTTTGAATTGTGGTCAGGAAGGGAACTGTATTCTCTCCCGGCTCTCCCAGGAATTCACCTTGACTTCCTAAGAATGCAGACAAAAAGCCAAAATGTTACTGCCAGTAAATTAAATCAAATAATCATTACAGAGTTAAATGCTATATTGTCAAAGTCGGGGCTGGTAATAATAAAGCCGAGTGGACAAGCAGGTTATCAACCCATAAAAGGCCCCGGGAGCCTTTGGTATAAGACCATATAAACGAAGAGGGAAGGAAAAGATGTCAACGGTCACAGCACCTGGCATCCCAAATACACCGTCTTGTTTAACCAGCATAAACTTCCAACTAGAAAATTTAAAAAAAAAAAAATAAATAAATAAATAAAATAAGCTGCTTGAGGGTTTCTACATTTCTAATTCTCTCAAAAGAGTAGCAGATAGAGGCCAGATAGCAGTTCTATTTATAAAAGTTCAAAGTCTACCAAATGTGCCGCACTGACCATGGACAGTGGTTTTTCTGCTTCTTACCCAGAGCCTTTTGTTCCTGTCCTTTTCTGTCCTGATCCACATGATGTAGCACACTCTCGTCTCAGCCTTGGTCTTCCACTGGGGAAGGGACGATAGCAGGGATGCCCAGAATATCAAAGAGGGAGAAAGGGAAGTCCAGGTGCTTATTCCCCGTGCCCATGCTGATCTGCGCTTGGCTGATTTCTCGAGAGCTAGCCCCTGTCCAACAGTGCTGATTCTTGGCTACTAGCTCTGAGAACTTCTGCCATTGTCCCTTGGGCTGAGGGGTCATAAGAATTTCCCACAACCACATTCATTGCAGGAATGTCTGAAAACTCCTCATTGTTTATCTTCATCTAAATGGCTACCAACTTTTTTTTTTCCCATCCAGAACTCCTCCCCAACCAGGGCAGCAGCAATTCCTTCTTCTGAGTGTGTACTTTTTTCTCTCTTCATACCCATAAGTTCCACCCATGAATTCTTCACCTTCTCTAACTCCAGCTCTGACTATATCTATTCACATGGGGTACAGTCTGACTCCAGATTGCTAGAAGACTCACTTCAATAGGATTTTGGATCTTGAAAATAAGAAAATTACTTATATGGCATGAAAGAGAGGAATTCTGAGTTTACTTGTTTTTCTTTTAACAGAGTAAAAAAAAATAGTCTATGGAAAGAGACCAATACAGCTGATAACACAGAGATATACTGAATATTCTCTGTGTCAGAGATCCCAGACCTGCATGCTTCCTTTTATTTTGGTTTGATGTTCAATACTCACCTAAATTGTTGAGTTCTCATAGTACCTATTTAATAAATCTAATGAATACCATTTTTTAATGTTACGACTGCAAATAACTTCCGTCACTTATAATCAATCAGTCCTTATGAATTCAATTGTCAATGTTCTTGAAAAATAACCCCTCCTATAGTTTTTGTTTTACTGTAGACACAGCACAATTAAAAATATCTGACAAGAGAACTTTCTTTGTTCACCAAACTATCCTATAGATACTTAAATTTTGTAGAGTCCTGGCTTATAGCTCTATGATATAACTATTTTTGACTTTTAAATATTTTCCATTTTTTTTGTAAGACATAGAGGGCTCACTGTGTGGTTTTCAGAAGGTTTCTCAGTGTCTAGGCACTCTTAAGTGCTTTGGGCCACACAATTACTAAATACCTGCTGATTTTATATGTCATTAATTTGCGGACCTCTGGATTCCTGGACACTTCTTGAAGCAGTGAGAACTGTACTTAAGGGTTCTTACAAGAAGACTTCAATGCGTGAACTTCTAGGAGAGTATTAGGAGAAGAAGTACTCTCTGTGACCGTGACTGGAGGCCATGGGCAAGGGACACACCTAGTGGTCCTTTCTGCAGAGAGTGGGGAGAACCCACTTTCTAAGGCATGTGACTTCTCTGACAACACAGGTGCTGCTCCGTCCTGTGAGTGGTGGAAGCCAGTAAAGTACCTTTCCTTCTCCACTTTATTTTTTTTTTCTCAAAAATATGGGAGCTACTAGGAAAGCGAACTTGGGGCTTTGCCATTCTCTATACCTGTCGATGCAATCATTGACTTTGAGGAGAAAGAAATGTGTGCTACTATCCCTGGAAGCTGAAAACTAATTCTTATTCAGCCAAATTTACCAATGAAATCACCAACAAAGAAATTACGTTAGAGATGTTTAGATCTGTTTGATTTTTTTAAAGATACATTGGAGAGAAAATTTTATGTGCTCTAGGCTTTCATTATTCTGGATATTTCATGTCATAGGAAAATTCCACTTCAATTCATTTCATAGCTGCTAGTAAATGCACATGTTTTGTATATCTTTTGCTTGTCCATGAGGCATATTGATGATCTAGCCATACTCAATACAGAACCATATGAGCTCGGTAAATGTAGAAATGGTCCCCTCTCCTATACATCAGAAAATCCATGGCTCGTGTTACAGCGCTTAGCATAGAGCAAAGAATAAACATTTAATCAATGAATTCTTAAACAGAGAGATATTATTGTTTTTATACAAACATGCTATACGAGTGGAGGAATCTCCCAGATCTCAAGGTGGTTTGCTAAGATGACAGTATGGTCTATGTTTAAGAAATGTAGCAAAAGAAATGCTTTTGACATAGATTCAGTATAATGAGTCGTTGTCAGACAAAATACAGTCAAATAATACATATTTTTAAGCAACTGATGCAGGTAGACTTGAGATTTAGAGATAAAACAGAAAGCACTCTGAGAGAGACCCATTCGAGTTCATGTGCCTTTGCCTAGACAGACTTTATAAATTGTAAGCAAAATAATATTTTTATACCAGTAAGTAGCATGACATTTAAGTCCTAGAGGATCATCTAGTCAGTTATACAATAATGGATGCTGCAATGAATAGCCAGATCCCTTAACGAAGGACAGAAACAGCTATCAACTAAGCACTCTAAAATGATGCGATTTACTTTAAGAGAACAGGCTACCACTCTGCGGCTGTAGACTTCACCTAACTATTGGCTGAGGAAGGATGTAGGATCTTAAAGGGTCCTCCCCACTCCAGAGTTTTATGTGGTGGTAGCTATTGTCTTTTTTACAAGTGTACCTTATTTCAATTAACCCTTCTGACAAGGCCCTTTATAGGTCTTGCTAGAGAGCGCCTTCCTTAGTAAATGCTTTGCTTGTAAACTTTTATATTACTCTGTTTTCTGGAAAAGTTGATCCCAAGGCAGCTGGTTCTAGGTGTGGTTGGACGAAACAGACCACAAAATGGAATGAAGTTGGATCCCTTATATTTCAGCTTGGTGGGCACAGCCCTAGGAGCAGCTGGCAAGCTACAGTGAGTGCAGTTGCTACGACTTTCACCTTAGATGAACTAGGGTGGTTATCAGTGATAAGGAAGGAAAGTTGAAAATAGTGCAATATCCATGGCTTTGAGATCTTTGGGAGATAAATAATAATTATAAGCACAATGGACTCTGGTGGCTATTGTTAAATGCCATTGATGCACTGGAAAAATCAGGAAAAGACTAGGAGGATTAATTACCTATTGAAGGCAAAGTGTGAAAGTGAGAGGACCTTTTTAATTGTATACAAAGAAAAATCTGAAATTAGTCCCAGGACTTTATTCAATGAGAAGCAGAGCTCCAGAGCTCAGTTCCCTTCTGTGCCATTATCAGAACTCTGGAAAGAAGGGAGTAGAAGCCTGATTCTTGAGATGTAGATAGATGGGTTAATGGTCTAGAATATCTTACAACCCCATCTCTCTTGTGTTCTAGAGGTACACTTCTTCAGATTAGAGTATGTTGCTACTGCCTTGCTTCAAGAACGTACAGAGGCCTCCTTGTTTTAATGCAGTCTGTCCTCGCTCACGTTCAACACCTTTGTCCTCTCCTAATTACCAGACTGATAATTAAGATCAAATTACAACATAACCTAATGATGAAGTTCTGGATCTGCTAAGGGGCTGTAGAATCCAGCAAAGCTGTACTGGCAGGAACCAGGAGAGAATTGATCAGGGTGCTGAACCAAGGAGACAGTGAGTCTTGATATGAGAATGGATGAAGTTACGTTATTGACTCAGAGAACTCTCCCTTGAGGAGATTCAGCAGTCTGTCAGGGAGTCAGAAGATTGTGAAAACTCATTGCTAGAAGGAAGCCAGGGAACACAAGTTAAAGAAGAAAGCCTGGGACTACAACGGCATAAAATGGAAGAAGGAATGGGAACACTCAAGAAATGTATGTGCTGCAGTCTGGCTGGGGGAAATAACCAGGGGGGCGAGTGACAAGGAACTTGTGAAGGTTGATATAGCGGGAGCCGCTTTATTGTAGGACAGTAGAGGTATATATACACTTAACTGATTATACACAGCTTGTTTCAATTAATATCCAGATACATCAATTGGTCATTAAGGAATCCTCATCATCTTAATAATTACACACAGCTTAAATTAATTGACATAATCTAGACACAGCAGTCAGTCATTAAGGAATCTCTATCATCTTAATGGCTCGCTGGCGTTACTTCTCAAACCACTCCTCCTGGCAAAGTGCCAGGCGCCATCTTGACTTGTTTATGGACCCTAACAGTATGGACCCCTGAATGTATATAATATGCATGGCCAGAACACCCACAGCTGTCTATGTTCTGTGGGAGAACTGATATAAAATAGATCTGCAAGTAAGAGGACCCCAGTGTTGTTCAAGAAGCTCAGTGTAATGTTCTTCTGTAGGTTATGGCTGATGGGAGGAGAAGATGTTGCTATAGGTTTGGCTGTTTGAGGCCATGGGATTGATTGGATCCTGAAATAGTGAAGATGAGAAGTTATTTATGTACCTTGAATTCACCATTATAATAATAAATATAACTAATAATAGAATTCATTATTTTCATTATATTACTAATATTATTATCATTATTCCCCATGTTATATTGCTTCTTAGTGACTTAAAGCATCTTTATAGCCCAATGTAAATGGAGAACTTCGGGGCGATATACTTAAAGCATATTTTTTTCAGAGGTCCATATGAAAAATATGTTCAGTATAGCCATAGACCTACCTAGTACCTGTGTCAAAGCTCCCAGGAAGAAATAGTGAATAATTAGATCCCCCACCCAAAATTCATGTCTCCTTGGAATGTCAGAATGTGGATTTATTTGGAAATAGGGTCACTCTGTTCAGATGCATCCATTATATAAAAACCATAAAAATCAAACATAGCTTGACTGTCAACCAGTCTCAGTGAGGTTAACTTCCACGACTTCTCTAACTATCTCAATTGTTTATTGTGTTCATATTTTTATTGTCCTACAGTTGGATAACTTTCTCATTCACTTTAGGAAAACAGTATTAAAAAATCAAATGAGAATTAGATGGGAAAATATAACATCAAATCCCAACCCTTTCATAGGCCTACCATATAGTCCATTCATGTATACCTACCAGGAGTGTCACACACATGTTTCAGACACCTGTGTACCTACACACATACACACACAATCTAAAGAATGAGGGAACACTGTGGAGATTTAAAATTTGGATGTTTTGCTTTGAGTTTGGCTGAAAACGTGTGTGTAAAAATGTCAAAATATATTTGGTGTTCACTATTCACAAAATCAGCCAAGAGCATGGAAGGCTTATGATTTTTGCCTGGTTATATAGTCATTGTTTAGTCTACAAAGCTCACAGTTAAATATAGCTCCATTTTCCTTTACAGGCAAAAATACTATTGTTGCTTTCAAATCTGGCATGGTAGTGAATATTACTCCCACAGGAAAGATAGTTTCATAAGATAAATAAATAAATAAATAATTTAAAGCACACTGAAGGATAAGGAACAGACGTAAATAACATCTGCAGAAATCAGTACAGCTATGCAAGAAATTTCCTACTTGGGTCAGATATAAACAAAGAAAATATTATAGGCATACAAATTCATAGAACAATTAATAAGATATTATATATGGAATACAATAACTATATAACCTGTTTTCCTATGAGGAAATTATAAATTTTATAATGCCATGCCTGCATCATGGAGCTGAGTCCCATATCTGTATCACAGTTAAAAGGACCCATTCTAAGTATCACAAGTAATTTCAAAATACATACATTTCACATGACCAATCTTCAATTGCCGATGAGCAGTCCTTGGCATGATTTAGGCTATGTTATGATATTTATTTTTGAGTGTATTTTTCATATAATAACATTTGCATATAGTATAACTAATACAATGTGAAACTTTTCATTACTTTATATGACAGACAGAAGGCGAGAAGAACAATTTTATATAGACGGAATGACCTTCAGATTTAGTAAGTAAATGGGTTTATTCATATTTGTGTATTGCCTAAAGAAATTAAATGGGTGTATGTGATCTTCAGCAAGATCATCTGACATCAAATTTGTTTTTCCTTCAAAAGACCATTTCCCTTGCACAATACGGCTGTGATCTTACTCTTCATTTACATCCACTAAAGTCAAACATCTTTGCTTCATACTCAAGATGCTTTGTGTTCTCTCTTCCCCTCAATGTTCCCTCCTATTCCCCACCATAGCAGCCCTGTGCATTTCTTGAAAGGGAACAGTGGCTCTAGACCAGGTACTCTGTAAGTATTTTAGTCACCTTTCTCACTGCTGTGACCAGAACAATTGCAGAGGAGGAAAAGTTGATTTGTGGGCTCACAGTTTCACAGTCTTAGTCCATAGAAGGCTGGCTCCATTCTTGGGGCTTGAGGTGGGCCAGGACATCATGGCAGAAGAGTGGAGCAGAGGGAAACAGCTCACATTGGGATCCGGAAGCACAGAGAGAGAGACTCCACTGGCCAGATACAAATGTATATCCAAAGCCACGCCCCAATCCCACCTCCTCCATCCACACCCTAGCACTTCAGTTACCACATTGTTAAACCCTATCAGGGGATTAAATCACTGATAGGGTTAAGAATCTTACAACCCAATCACTTCTCTTCTGACCCTTCTTGCATTGTCTAACACTTGCGCTTTTGGGGGACATCTTACATCCAAATCATAACAAGGTAGAAGACACAAAGGAAAATCAAGGAGACTTGATCCTGTAATAATAACTAAAGAAGAACAGAGGGAGAGAAAGCAATAAACCTGCATTGCTTTCCATAGCTATCGTTTAAACTATATAAATTGCCATTTTAGTTGGTTGAAAAAGATTGAATATCGGCCGGTTAGTATGATTCAGCCTAGTACAACAACGTACCCAAGGAGTAAAGAATGAGTCATGTCTATACAAGAAGAGAGGACAAAGAGTCCATCTGATCACGTGTCTTTCATCAATTTGACTTTTTCTTTCGTCTTTCCACGGGCCATCATCTGAGCCTTACAAAAATTTCTGAAGCTAGTCATCCCACTAGTAAGTCTTCCCATAGCTCACCCCTTCCAGAGACTCTCCACTGAAGGTAGAGACTTGTCCCATCAGGTTCCCAATCAATGTCTTGCTCATTCTGTAAACCCACATGGGGACCCAACTGACACCCACACTGATCCTCCTGCTCAATACCATGCTTCCAATGTTTTCTACGACTCATTCTAAAACCTTTATTTGTATTATTTGTCAAAACATTTTCATCATTTGCAAAAACAAAAACTGCGTTCCAAAAAATTGATGGTTTCCTATTGTGTTTTTAACTTTATTTATTTCATCACGAAATACTATGATCATGTTTTAATGTCCATGCATGATGTTTGTGGCTGAGAAATGAAACTCAGTGGTGTCCTGAACTTTATCACTTTGGGAATAAAACAGGACTATTGCCTTTTTCAGCTTAGAATTGGTTAATAAGAGCAAGAGTCTTGGAAATATGTGCTAAACTTCTTCCACACATGCCTAATAATTCTAGAGAGATTATTCCAGGGCGGGGGAAATTACCTTCATCATTGGGCTTGCAAGAAAACAAACAGAAGTGGATTAATGTAATTGCTTAATCAACAACATTCAGCCAAAAGCCTCCAAGAGTGTAAAATTAATCATCTTATTGTAAGATTCATTAAAAAGTAACAGGCAGGGTGAGAGCACCGCACAGCTGGGAATAATTTTGTTCCATTAAAAATAAAAATAAATACATCTCGGAAAACACTATTTTGACATTATTTTGCTCCATGCCTTGTCTTAAAAAACAAGCGTTGTGTTCACTCATGCACTACAGAGCACCGTGATCGTCTTTCCATCACCTGAAATTTGTGAGTGACAAGAGTCACAGCACTGATCCTTCTCAGCCACACGCCTCTGTCCCAAAAGAACCCCTTAGCCCTGGTTAATGGTCAGGAAAAGTGTGAAAACCTTTATTATTCTTGACTCTACATGGATTATATTTTCAATACACTATTTTATAGCTTATAGAATTCTAGTTAGCAATTTATACATTGAAGGTTTAAAAATAGAGAACTTATTTTCCAAACATGATTAAGTTGTTAAAATGATGTATTGTTCACTGGGACGAGGGGGAAGAAAGAAAGAAAGAAAGAAAGAGAGAGAGAGAGAGAAAGAGAGAGAGAGAGAAAGAGAAAGAAAGTTAGAAAGGTGTCAGTTTTTATATTCTCTGACATTTGAATAATCATTATTAAACTGCCATCATCTGTAGTGTCTTGAAGACAATCAAATATGGAAGCATTTCAGGTGACTGTTTTCTGCCATCCCCAATGATTCATCCTTGTTCTGGGATGTTAGATCATTTTAATTCAACTTTAACAAAGGTGTTTGTTCTAACAGGGTTTTCACAAAATGCTTCTGTTTTGTCCTTTTATTCAATGTGCATGATCAATGTTCACTAGTCTTGGGGACCACTGGGTTTTGCTAGTCACAAGTCTCTGAGGATTGTGGGTCTAGAAGAGTTTTCAGGGCTAGGAGTATAGCTCTGTGGTAGAGCACTTGCCTAAAGCATGCACAAGATTCTGGGTTCTATCCCAAGCATTGCAGAAAAAAATCAACCAATACATAAAAACAAAGAAGAGAGTTGGCATTGATATAAACACTAATGACTTCCAATCTAGACCTTTAGACTGCTTATATTACTGATTGGGGTTGCGTACACATGATGTTATGGGTGCTAACAGTACCAACAACCAGTTCTCAGTTTAGCAAAGATGTGGGTACCCGGCACTGAGCTAAGAACTTTTTCACGTTACCACAGCTTTCTTTCCATTTACTTGCTTTAAAAAGTTCTCCCATCTCTCTATAATAATTTATCTTAGACTCTCAGTTTACATCTCCCACTCAGCAAGACCAAAGCTTAGAATGTTGCCAAGGACCATCTTTTTTTTTTTCTTCAAACATTTCCCTTGAGTATTTCCCTCACCCCTGCCAAGTGGTTTTGCAAATATTCCTTCAACATAAAAGAGGGGGAAAAATCTCCTACCAAGGAATAACATTTTCCATATTGTTACATTATTTGGCAGGTTAATTTGAATTGTTATGGCAACCATCCTCAGATGTAATTAGAATCACCTGAAAAACTTGAAAAACATATTTTCCTGGGACCCCCACCTGGACTTACTGCTACAGAGCCTGCCAGGACGGATGAGAACCTTCAAATATGTTTCGCCTGGGAGAAGCCAAATTAGGAAACCACTGGTCTACGGTGATTAGCTTTGTTATAGATCTATGGCTTCTATTTACCAATATTCTACCAAAAATCCTTGGGCAGGATCCCAGGATTTGGCCACACTGAGAACAAAGTGATGGTCCATCTCTTCATCTTCCATTTCCAATTATTTCCTGGTGTACATTAAAACAAGACAAAATGTAAGATAAAACAAGTATTTTTCAGCCTGCTGATAGGTAGTTCAGGAAATGCTTATACAGTGCCTCTTCCTCTGTGTTGAACACCACAGAAGACCTGAACCAATCCTCCAGCTACTGATAAGAGAGCCATTGTGTTGCTTCACCCGTGAAGCAGCAGGTAAATGAACAGTGGTGCAATAAAGTTTTTACATTTTGATTCCTTTAAAATAAGTGTAAGAAATATATATATATATATAACTTTGAAAATGCTGTATAAAGTGTTAAAGCTTTCATATCATTTCTGCCAATCTTAAAATTGGAGGGAAACAGTTGGATCTAGAGCTAAAAGGCAAAAAAATAATACTTGTATCAAGTTTAAAATCAACATCTTAGTCAATCAGAGAGTGTCATTTGATTATCTCCTACTGGATTTTTTTTTTTTTTTTTTTTTTTGTGTGTGTGTGTGTGTATGGTGCTGGGGTTTGAACCCAGTACCTTGTGCATTCAAAGCAAACACTCCACCAACTGACCTATATCCCCATCCTTCCTATTGGATACTTAATATTTGATAATAAATGCTGTGCTGGTGAAGATAAATTAGGTGCTGAATAGAAACAATAGACAAATATACCAGGGTATGAATTGTGTTGATAAATCATTCATACAATGTATGTCTTGGGGTAAATAGGAGTCAAACTGAGTTTATATTTATTTAATTGATGATTAGTGATATCCAATGAAGTAAAATTTTCATTTTTAGTATATGTGAATTGAAATACACTGAGATTTTAAATCTCTGGTTTTCATGTTGTGTTTCTATTTGGAGCATGAAGAGTGTGTCATTTAAAGCTACTGCCTTTATAACAAGCAGGATGTTAACAATTCCATATTTTTAATGTTTTCACATTACTTAATTGTTCATAATAACTTGCACATACCTAGTACTTTATGCTTTGTAAAATGTTTTTACATTGCTTTTTGCATTGATTGCAATGCACATCTTTTATTTACAGATTAATGTATTTACTATAATCTTTAAATCAGCACACTTCTTATTGTGATAAAAAGTGATTGTTTTCTCTTTGAAAACTTTGTTCAAACCTCATTACAATCCAAGACATCTTAAAATCAAGTATACATGGAATTATTTCAGTTGCATCTCAAAACACCACAGTTGACTTCGAAAGGGAGCTCCTCTTTTACTCATTTAAATAACAATAAAATTTCACCAGAATTAAAAGTTAAGCTTTGGGACTTGAGTGCCTTTCCCAGTGGATTGTAATGCTGCTAAGATGATTGCATGCCAAAAGGTACCCTTATTTTTTACAAGGAGAAAGTACTCATTCTATATCAAAGCACAAATACAAGCTATAGAAGAATGCATTGATGTACAGAATGGTCTTATTCTAGAAAGAATTTTGAAGAGGAAAACAACACATTTAGTTTCCCACTGTCCCTCTTTCAGGGCATCTCATTGTAACTATGACATGGTGAGACATGAGGTCCAGGCTAAGCAATCTCCATCCTTTCCATTTCTTTGTTTGCAGAAGAACATTACCTACCCAGTACCCCGGGGATAATATGTAGCCTGTGCAACACGCCAAACTGTGCCTGTTTCTCTCAACCTGGTGGTGACAGCTTCCAGCTGGTCACCTGATCAATCATACCTGTCATTGGCCTCCATGTCTGAGGCATGATTGCTTTTGTTTGTTTGTTTTCTTAGCTCGCTCCACTGCTTTACTGGCAGGCTTTCTTGCCTGTCCATTAAAAGCAAAATGTGAAAGTAGCAAACTGTGCCATCTGGGAGAAACGGGAAGGTCTGGCACATCTCACTGGCCTTGATTATATCAAAGCTCCCGGAGGCTGGAGACGTTTGCCTACGGCAGACTCATGTTGATTGTAGTTGGTCCTAATTGAAGGAGGAGAGCTGGTGTGCAGTGTTTGCTTTCTATTTTGTTTTGCTTTGTTTGGTTTTGCAGGGATCTTTATAACTTTAGCATGAGTAGTGTAATCAGAAAATTAGGATATCTTTGAAAAGATTCCCCCTGTAACAAAATATTTGTCTATTTTGACCATTCAAATGAATACGTGAATCCCCTCAGAGAGGGAGCCAGGCTTTTGCAAAATTTAAGGGGCTTTCTTTGGCTCCTGAAAGAAAAGTATTACAGTTTACATTTATTTATTTATTTGGTGATCTATCGAAGATGTGACATAAAACCCTTCTCTGTTTAGCCTTTTTCTTTTTGACCCTCAAAATGCAAAGTTTAATAGCAAGGGCTTTTCCATCAGTGCTCAGAGTGAAGGTAGCATGCAGCACAGCTGTCCCCCTCAAACACACAGAATTGTGGCTCTTTAGATCATCATTAGCAAGGAACTCTGAAGAAGTCATTCATGTATAAACCTCTTTGGTTTCTTTCTTTTCTTATCTGTTTAGATATCAGACCAACTTCCTAAAAGTTAGGTTTTCCCTTTCCACTACCACCTCAGAATTCTATATGATTTGATTCCTGTGTCTGCAGAAACAAAGGAGAAAGGTTGATGTCTACACAGTTCCCACAACATTTTTGAAGACTAAGGAGACATATCAGGTGAGGGGGAAATTAAAAAAAAAAATTATAAGGTGGTACTTAGCATGTTGCACAGGCACAGGTTTACCAATGGTCAAGAGTAAATTCAGAGGCAAAGACCAAGCATCCCTGGAATCATCCCTAAGGAGCAGTATTTTGGTGTCCATTAAAATGCATATTGCTTTAAAGATACAGAAAGGACATGTATGCAATGCAAGTCCTCTCTGTTCCAGAGAGAGAAACACAACACCCCAGGAAATGAGGTTCTTGCTGTGTTTTCTAGGATCATCTGTAACACCTGTGGTGTTCAAAATAACAGATCTGAGGGACAAGGCACACCTGATAGCTTCCTTCTGCCATAACCGAAAGGGAAAAATCAACTGAGTTACAAGCGTATGCTCAGCAAAATACAATGCATAAGATATCATTCATATTTCAAAATATAATGCATAAGAATGAAACTGACCAAATTGTGCTGTTATGTTGTGTGCCTGTACACATATGTAACAATGAATTCCACTTTTATGTCTAATTATGTTTTTAAAAAATCTAACACAGAAGGTAAAATTTGGCAATTTCCTAGAAGCTACACAATTTATGAAATAAATCTCAATAGGATTTGTCCTAGGACAGTATTTTAAACCCACTTTTTAACACTTTTATAGGTTAAAAACTTTTGGGAAAAAACAAACAAACAAACACTCAGAGAACTGAATCAACATTATAACCTTTTCAAAAAAATTATTGGTACATTATAATTATACATATAAGTAGGACTTGGGGTTACATATTCATACATGAACCCAATGTCATTTTGTCAAATTTATTCCCCAGTACCTCTGCTTCAATAATGTTATATATATATATATATATATATATATATATATATATATATATATATATATATTGCTTGCAGTGCTGTGAATGAATCACCACAACATAGGCTTCTTGAACTGGATTAGGAAAAGTGTGTGTAAAACTTTATAGGCACACCCATCACAGGAAGAAGGGATGTTGTTGCATAGAGCTACAGGAAGGAGGGAGGAAGAAAACAGCCCTCACAAAAACAAAGACCTTATTTTCTTAATATGAAATTTCTTCATGATGAAGAGGGTAGCCATAAAGGTCTTAATAATTTCAAGTAAGATAGGACCATAATCAGAGATCGGGCAGCGGATGGAATGGAGGCAGAGATGGTTAAGTGTTGGACATAAAACGGATTTATTTAGGCAACAAGTTGTATCAAAATTCCTTTCACTTTCTTAGAGAAGGAATGACTATAGGAGACTAATGGTGTCTCATAAAGCTTTCTGTGAACACATTTAGGATTTGTTTTATTTTGTTTTTGGATGTGGTTTTATTCTCCAAGTTCTCAGCCAGCCAAATCTGTGCTTTATCTTCTTGCTTTGGTATAATGCCTGAGCAGGGTCTTTCAAAATAGCTTCCTGTCTGGCTTGTTTAAAACATACCTCTTCACTCTCTCGGAGCTGAGCTAAAGGGAGGATATGAAGTCAACAAGTTTAAGGTGAAAATAAATAACCATCCAGTTCAAACAAACCACTTGCCTCAGTCAATAGTTCTGGCCCAAGTTCAGTGGTCCCCAACAAAGTTTCTTAGCTATCTTATTATCAGACTTCTTTAAGGTTAACTCTTCGGAGATTATCTTGTTTTGAAGTTTCAAACATCATGCATGCTAAAATGACTCAGGAATTATCATGTATTGATGATTCATGATGTTCTTTTGGAAAACGAAAACTTAGGCATCTAATCAATAAAATAATTTTGAGTCTTTGAACTGGTTCCAGGTCAATTTTTCTTGGCAGTTTTTTGGCTTCCTGGATTAAACTGACCCAAACCATGAATAATGATCTCAAATTGCACAATATACAGAAACCATCTGTTCGATAGGAACAAGAGGGTGATGTCATGGGGCCATTTCTAATCTCATTTTAATGTCCTGCCAGTGCTGATGTCACTGGCTTGGCAAGATATTGGCAGAGTCTAACTTGTTAAGGATGAGTAGGTTCAAGAAGGAAATTGTATCCCTTGGTGGAGGACTTCTCGTGTTTTCTGAATTGGAGATAGACTAATAAGAAATTGCAAGCGCCAAGCGTGGAATTAAGAGCGTGTGTTCCGCAGTAATGACTTAAGTATTGGAGCTCACAAAAGTATTCCAGCCACATCTGGAACAAAAATCCTGGTCTTCAGAGAGGGAAGATGTTGCAGAACTTTCCCTAGGAATAAAATACAATTGAAACCAAAAGAAGATGGGAAGGAGTTGTCATTGCTTAGGGGTCCAGAGGAAAATGAGGAAGTCAAGAGTCTGTAAGATAGATTAACGATGTCTAAACAACAGAGTGCTGCATGTGGGAAACATGAGGTAATTGTCCATCCTCTACCCTGGCGGATTCATTCTTTTGTGAGTCACATCATCACTTCCATCACAACAAGATGAGATGGAGAGCTTAGAGATATCTCAGGAGAGTACAACAAAAATGATGAAAGGGTTAGATTTTCATTCCTGAAATAAACTGTTGCGAAACTTGAAGCCTTGTTGGTGAGGTGGGTGGCAGAGGGACATAGAGGGCACAGATCCTGGGAATCACCGCAGAAAAGATTGCCTAGGCAACAAGAATGCTCCAATGCTTAGCATTAGTTCTCCTCTTTTAAGGTGAGGGTTTGTGTGAATTACCAATGTTCAGGAACCCTGTTACCTTTCTGCATTTACACTGCTGGTATTTTTTGGATTAGAGGTAGACGAATGAAAAATGGCAACAGAATGTTAAGTGTGTGCTCCACAGTAATTGTTTAATATTAAAAGTTCACAAACGCAGCCCTGTCTGCTAGAACTGGAAGTGAGAATAAACCTCTGCATGGTCTTTGAGCTGAGCTACAGAAACACATACATTCATCTCTGTCTCATTTGAATTCTATGATTCCTTGTGCCAGAAATCATGGTTTTCAAATCCTATTATTTAGTGACATTCCACCTCGTTCATGGTATGGAGTCACCTATGATGAGTTTTTGAAGAGTATTTAGTAATAAGCTAGATATGTTACAAAGTGTATATATTTGCTTCCTGATCAAATATAAGGCCATCTACAGGACCCAGTGCTGATTATAACACCACTGAAATAATATCATGAAATGGTAAACAGTTGAGCGTTTTTAGGGAACCCTCAGAAGTGAATAAAAGTATTATTGATTGACATAAGGTTATGAGACATTTTTATAAATTTTGTTACTAATATAAAATAAACTGTACAGCCAGGTTTATGTAAAGTTTTCATTCCAGGGAGGATGATAGTGAGGGAAAAAAATTGCTCAGCATAGGCAGTGGATATGGTCTTTTCAAGTTTAATTTTTTGAAAAAAAAATTGAATATGAATTCTTCAGATAATTTTAGTGGGAAAAAAATCACACACAAAGATGTGAATCACATTTCATGTTATCTCAAGTAATATGGTTTCCTGATATGTTCAGTTAAAAGTGAGAGTCTGCATGTCTAAAAAGAGGGAAAAAACAAGCCAACCAGATTCTATTCACTTATCCCAAATGGCTTTTTGAAACACGTTAGAAGCTATTAGTCATTTTAATTTCAGAATTCTCTCAAATTGTTCACATTCATCTGAACTTTGGACAACAGAAGTGAAGGGCTTAAGAAATTTGTTATGAAAACAGAACAAAGCACACCTCAAATACACACTTGCTAAGCAAATGTAAACCAATGCCCAGACCAAGAGGGGACACTCAAAGAAAGAAGGTTTTCTTGATTACAGCCTGGCTAAGCAACCTAATTAAAATGGATGCTTTAAAACTGTGTGCAATTTTGCCAAGGGTAAGTGTGTCTTCTGTGATATATAGAAACACTGATGACCCAGGCCAGGATACCATTACAAAGACAAAAGGTCACTGGGATCCCCTTACAACAAACACATGTTTTCCATTGGATGCCTCTCCCAGGGTGCATTTTCTTGCCACTCATTAGAATTTATTGACACAATTCCCTCGCAAAAGAGATTGCAGAAAATATAGAATTGCACCATCTTTCTCTTTCTAGAGAACTGAGAGAGTGGTGTATCACAGTGCCCACTTCGGGGGTGACTATGAGGCCAAGAGAAAGGGTAAGATGGTGAGCTGTGGGTGCAAAATATCCATTTCCCATTTCGAAACATACACAGACCTTGAAATGCTTCACTTATCTCATATTGTAAACTCCAACTTGAAGAGAAATATTCGCCAGACAGGTCATAAATCATGCCCAAAGACAGGTGCAATAAATACCAATGTCAAAAAGTTACAAAGTAAAATTATATTGTTTTGACAAGGCCTCCAGATGCGCTGACAACAGGGCAAGTAAATGGTCCCTTTCCTGCGAGCCCCCATCACTGGTGCATGGTGGGGAGAAGGACCCCAAGCCATCACAAGCACAGGATCCTGGAATTTTAACGCTTGTCATCTTTGCTATTCTGTTCTCAAGGAATTGGCAGGCAAAGTTTCCTCTCCTACTGTAATGAAGTCATCACATGCTAAAATGTTATCTATGGAAAAAATATTTCAACAAAACCAAATACGGGAAAGCATTTAAAATATATATCACATAGTATGGACAATTTACTAGCAGATCAAACTGTTGAACATTTCATATATGTTAAATACTACATGTGCTACTTAGTATTGCATGAGTAACCCAGTGATTCTTTTAACAATGAATTATGCATCCTTGGTTATTTCTATAAGTCTCAGTTTCAACCTACTCAATAGAAAATACCCTTATATAATTGTGTTGCTATTTTGACAAAATATTTTTATTATTTAAGTTTAGCATTCCAGTCTTTTTTAAGGTATTGGTTGTGATAGAAATGTTTTTAAACCAACAGACATTACATGTTTTTATGTGACATTAGCACATGTGACCCTAACAATGTGCCAAACACACTTTTACCTTTTGTGGTATGCTTCTATCTCCATCATAGTTGCATGAAAGTACCAACATTATTTATTTATCAACTGATGTAAATTTTTCTTTATGCTGTAGATTTGCTCAATTCTTGGAATTGTATTAAGGGATTTAAATAGTTCACATTTCTAGAAATATTTCTTTTAAACAAGTAATCAGGATAAATGTATTCAAACTTTGAGTAATAGTGGATGAAATCCTAATGTCCCTTTGCATAGAGACATTGAGTTTTTTTGTAGTTGATCCCATAGTACAGTTCTGGTTTAAAACTCTATTTGCTCAAATTGTATCAATCCATCCTAATCTTCATGTGCTTACTAAAATCAACTTATGCTTCATTCAGTAATTTGCCAAATGCATAATAACTAGTAGAGTTTCAGGTCTACAATAGATCTCCTGAAAATGAAAAAAAAAAAAAAAAAGAAAGAAAGAAAGAAACAGTATCATCTTATAAACATTTTGCTCAGATATATTTAGATTGACAATGGGCCATCACATCCATCTTCTGATTTTCTTACCAGTTTAGAATCCTACTAGACTCACAGTGGAAATTTCAAGGAAATTTATAAAATTCCAATCCGCAGACTATGTAATAGATCAACTCCAATGGCATTCCTATGATCCCCTGTAAATGGTTCTACCATGGCAACTCAGAGGTAGACTCCTAGGTTCAATTTTTATTTTTCCCTCTCTTTTTTACAAAAATCTCTCTCTCTCTCTCTCTCTCTCTCTCTCTCTCTCTCACACACACACACACACACACACACAATCTGAATTGCTATCCTGATATATTCAAAGGGAGGGGGTAATCTCTTGTATTATTGTGCATTTTTCCTTGGGATTTGGGTAAGTTACCGGTCTCTACAGAAAAAAAATCAGTTCTTCTACTGAGTTGTATGTGGTGAACTAGACTCATGACCTCGGGAAGCAGAAGTCAGGACTGGAGGCCTGGTAGCAGCATCTTATAAACCTGGCCAATCTGTTGCCCAGCAAAAGAATGCATTGCTATAAATGAAGGCACTTGGAGGGTAAGGGTCATGGGATGTAATTAGCACAGGCCATTTACCAAAGAATAAGAAAATAATGTTTTACAAGCTGGTAGAAAAGAGAAGCAAATAATCATTTAAATGTTCCAATTGTGAGTTCCTTCAGTGTGTGTGGTTTATTTTATAAGCAACAATGTTTACTGGTAAAAGGCAAAGCAATACTAGAAAATCAAGGACTCGTGGGTACATTGTCCTACGCCCTTGAGGGCCTCCCTTTCAGCTTATTGGCATAAGGTTTATTCCTAGCAGGCTAATTTTCTTGTACTCTAAAACTCCTGTGGCACTTGGAGAAATGATAAACAGAATAAAATGAAATATGAGGATACCTTTATGTCATGATAGATATTTTTGACCAGCTTCTCAAAGAATAGGAACAGTACATTCTGATTTATAAAAAATGAGGCATTTACAAAAGAAGCAATGCCAAAAATCTTTTTTCTCCACTGTCTAGCTGCTTAGTGCTTAAGTGACTCATTAATGTCACTCTTGGGAATACTCAGTTGCCCATTTCATTTAAAAGAAATGAAATTAATTTTCAGCTGTACATTTGGTATTGCAACTGACTTATTGTTTGGTAAAGGAAATGACTTCTGTGTATGCAGAGGTGAATTAAAGGTCATGCAAAGAGAGCCTTCTACCCTTTAGTGTGTGTTTATAATATCACAATAATTGTTTTTCATATAAACAAAGTGGACATATTATCATAGCTTTTTTTCTCATCATTAAGATATTAGGCAAAACTTCCCTACATATATATATGTTAATTGGCAGTGAAATATAAGAACTGATCAAATCAAGGAACCCATCTATGATAACCAGGATGCAAAATACATATGCAGTATCATTGCCTTTAAAATTCTATGCAGGACACTATGTATGTTGTCTTATTCTGAAATTATAATAAGGCAACAATTCTTTGTTATACTCTATACAGTTAGTAGGTAAATCCATAATTGTTTCTATTTCAGGTGCATGTGACATTTTATTGTGGTTTTATTTTAAAGCACTTCTTTTTTGAAATCATTACTAGAGAAATTACAATCTTTTGTCAAAGTTGAGAATGGCAGAATACCCTATTGGTGAGGACACTATGAATTTATTAAGATGGAAATCTGGGAACTGGTTTCCATTCTTTGTTTCCTATAGTGGGTAGTAAAAGTAACAAATTAATGGAGTGCAACCTGATCCCTCAACTGCTGAATTCCAAGGAACCAATATGATACTTAATTACTTACAGATATGGAGCCTTTTTTACCCCTAATTTTAATTTTGTCTCCGCCTTTTCCATTTTTGTTGGTTTTTGGTTTTTGGCTTTTTTTAAAAAAGTTAGAACTTGTGGAACAATGATCTGTAACCAAAAGACCTAGGGCATGATGCACAAGACCCGAGTAGGAAGGGCATTCTTGCTACTCCATTGCAATTCTGTTATGCATAGATCCACACATATTTGAGAATGGGTTGTGTTTAAATAATCTCCCACCTGGACTTTATTCCTTATTTGATTTACCATTTTGTCTTCACTGGAATACCTCAACTGGTGCTAAGTAGTGCAAGTGGGATACTTCTGTTTTTATTCCTTGACAGCTAAAATTGAAGTAGAAGATGCACATATTGCACTCTGCCATGTTTTAGCTACATTAAATACAATGTAATAAATTTAATTGTGGCTTTACTGTATTCATTCTTCTTAATTAATTCCACAAGATCCCTGCCACTCTCTTGTATATTAACTTCATATGAGAAGAATCATCAGAAAACTGACCACACAATTGGTCAAGACCACACATGTTGTCTACTAATTATTCTGTAAGGGCTTCATGTAGTAGATGTGTCTTCCCTAGCAAAATTATAGACTCCTTGAGAACAAGAGTTAAAAAAAAAAAAAAAAACAACTCTAAAATTTCAGACAATGTCTTAGAGTCAGGACTGAATCTGGTGCATTTACTAATACTTCAATTAAGTAGCTAAGTTTTACACTCTTGGTAGTACAAAACCCCAGAGACAGCAAGAAACTAACAATCTCAGGAACAGACTCTCAAAATTATGTAGATTCTTGATAAATGCAAGCAGGTGTGTACGTGTGTGTAAGTGTGTGTCTGTGTGGTCAGAAACAAATTTGAACAACATGGTTCCCAGTTTAACAAATATCTCTTAATAAATGCAATACATGCATTTTGAAGTTAAGGAAACTGTTAAGAAACTTGAGGCCTTGTTGGTGAGGTGGGTGGCAGAGGGACACAAAGGGCACAGATCAGGGAATCACTGCGAAAAGATGGCCTAGGCAACAAAAACTTAAAATGAAAAGTATATAGAAATGGGGCTGGGGATGTGGCTCAAGCGGTAGCGCGCTCGCCTGGCATGCGTGCGGCCTGGGTTCGATCCTCAGCACCACATAAAAACAAAGATGTTGTGTCCACCGAAAACTAAAAAATAAAATATTAAAATTCTCTGATATTTGCATCTTTTACAAATGGTGAATCACACTGGCTATGCATGATGAGCATGTTTGTTTGTTGTGGTTTTTTTTTGTGTGTGTACTTGTGTATAATAATGATTTTCTCAGTTAAGTCTATAAAGTATCTTAAATAGATTCATTCCAGTCTATCAAAAATGAATATGATCATTTATTTGTCCTTTTCTCCATTTTTTTTTAAAGTTCATTTTGTTTATTTCTCTGAGAAATAAAGTGACATCCCATCCAAAGATAATACCTGCGTTTACTTTTCTTTGATTATTCCCTGTTGGTAAATTTTAAGAACTGGACTCATTCAGGAGGCCCCTCATTGTATTAGTTTTCCTGTGCTGGGCTGGCAGTTTTGAATGGAATGCATTGCAGACCATGATGCCCATTGTGATTCTCCTCTGCCCTTCTCTACCTCAAATAGCCACATGGCCTCATCATTATCTTCTGCTGTTGAATACCAAAGGGATTCCTTCTGGAGATTCCCCCTTTCTCTGTTACTTCTTGCCCTTTGCAGTTTTCTTCAAAAGATGTAATCATCTAGAACAGCAGGTCCCTGCAGAGAACTCGGACATTTGCTTTTAATCAAAAGGCAGAGTTTATATTAAGTTCAGTAAACAAAATCAGGGGACTCATATAAATAACAATTTTGCATATCATTTTCTTTTTCTTTCTTTCTTTTTGGCTGACACTTTGACTCTGGTATTGATCTTTCTCCAGGTTGTGAAAGGCAGAGGTCAAAGTGCAAAGTTCAAAAGTGGCTGTTTGCCTTGAGGTTTATTGAAAATAAAGCATCAGCGGAAGTCCTCTAAAGTAATTTGAGGAAACTTTTTTTTTTCCCCTTCTCGGAAGGATGTCATTATTCAGTTTCCAAGGTTAATTCTGCTTAGAGAAAAGTAGCTGAATTTAAAAAAGAAAGAAAAGTCTGGAAACATTAGGAAGGTAGCAGAGGACAACTGTATGACCGTGTGACTTTGTGCAGGTATGTACAATTTCCAAGGACAAACGTTTCATTCTATGTTGAACACGCCTTTCTTTATCTGTTCACCATCCAAATATTGAAACCACAGCTTCATGTTGCCAATCACAGGGAGTATGGACAAGAAACAGTTGTCTAGTAAATTAAAAAAAAAATGACTATTGAAAAGTTCATTATTTTTAATTATTTCAGATAATAAAACTAACTTTTTAAAATCAGCACAACCAACAGCTGGTCACGATGCAGATGAAAATGTTCGTCGTTTTGTTGTTACTTTCCAGATTATTCTTTTGCTTTCCTATAAGCCCATGCTGGGAATATTTCCATACTCAAGACAAGCACACCAAAGGCAGAGCTGGTTTTAATTTTTAAAGATAACCAAAAACATACAGAAAATCCCTCCAAGCTTGACTTGATATCGTTGTATCTTAAGATTCTCCGAGCATTTATTAGGAAGTGTCCATCCAACTTAAGAGAATTTTAACAGGCTCCCTAAGGTCAGACTGCAAATCAGGCGAGGAGACAAGAACTGCAGTCATCTTTTCCCAGCGTCATGAAGTATATCCTGGTTATTTTCAACCAAATTAGACATCATTTTTGATGTTTATTTTCCCCAATTATCTGCTTTTTCCTAATCCCACTAATTTTCTCTATGATTTTATCCAAAATTTCTGTTAGTTTCTGATTACTGAGTAACTTCAGTGTAGTATATTTGAACTCTCCATCACATGAAAAAGAGGAACGTGAAATCATTTATGTAAGAAGAACTCAGCTTATAGCTACCCTCCAACAATTGGAATGCTTATGACATGGCATGGAAATGAATCTAAAAGCTAAAGAAAATTAATCTAAAAGCTAAAGAAAATCTAAATTACTTGGAGTCATTCTTTTATAAGACTTTTAGGTCGAGGAGGCTGTAGTGTTCAGGAGCTTAACATTTTTTGGTGGCAGTATCATAAGTAAGTAATGAAATAATCAAAAGAGAAGATTTCATATACTGCTAAGAGCTGTGAATTGCTAAAGAGGAGTTACTTACGTGTGGTGATGAGGGGTATGGTCAGGGGAGACCTCCTAGGAGAAATGAGCAGGGCAGAGGATAATGATGGGGGTGACAGAAGAGGAGAGTCACAGTAGCAGTCACTTAAATGACACGAGGATGTAAGAATAAGCAACTGAGTTTGAACACAGTGGATTCCATCTACGAGAACACTCACTATATTCCAGATTTCCATTCTGCCAACACCAGTGGGTGGGAGATCTAGGATGGAGGAAGGGAGAATGGAAAGGTCCTTCCTAAAATATGTTGCTTTCAAATACTAGTGATTAGCAATGAGTCACACATCTGCAAGGTCATGGGTCCAGTTAAAAATGGAGCAGGCATTGTAGCCCTCATACGACCATAGGAGGACTTGACTGTGGAAATACATTAAAATGAGGAAGTTGAAGGATAGAAACAACATCCCAGAGTTACTGAATTACTCAACCCTGGAAACATCCACTCATGGGAATTTCTGTCATGTGAGGCAGAAGACACATTACAATTCATCCATTTGAATACACTGGGTCTCCTGTGACTTTAGCCAGTGGAATGCTATGTGACAACTCTCAGGTAAAACAGGCAGGGAGGGGGGATTCACCTTCTCTGGGTAGTCTGTCCTGTGGTGAGCTAGATGTTCCACTCACAGTGACACTTAGATATTAGTCTCCTTTGCAAACCTGAAGTGACATTGATTCCTTACATCGGAGGGTGAAAACAGCCAGTGCACCTTCATGGAACAAGGAGAAAGTTGAAGGAGATTGGCAGGATTCATATCCAAATCTGTGAATTCAAATATGGGAATGGGCCACCTGAATTATGTGTTTTGCAGACACGTACGTGAACCTAATTGTGATGTTCATAGGTGGATGGTGTCACCACTTTTATTTTGTCTAGAAAGTTCCACTGTGTGACATAAGTGTTACGTACTTGGGCTATGGAGTCAAAGAGATGAGAGCTTCAATTCCAATCCATACATCCTTCACATGTGACTTAATCCTACTGAGATTCAGTTCTTTATATGAAAAATCAAGATCGATGAGATGACTTATTTCATTGCATTATCCTAAGAATAATAGTATATACTTATTGAAGATTTACAGTGTGTCAGTCACTGTTCTAAACATTTCCCAAGTGTTAACTCTTTTAATCCATTCAAGAATCTCAACAGGGAGGTGTGTTATTATTTCTCTTGTACAGGTGAGGAAACTTAGACAAAAATAACCTGAGCCACTTGCAGGATACCATTCAGCTACTAAGAATTAGAGGTGGGATTGGACTCCAGGCTGTCTGGCTCTGAATGTGAGCTGCATGCCTTCTCCCTGTTTAAATGAAATATTGCCTGCAGAGCGTTTGGCACAGACACATGCAATAAATGTCACTTATTATTTTTATTTTGCATTTTCCTATCACTTTATTTTGACTTCAATGTGGGAGAGGTGATTATCCAAAGATGTGAATTATCCAAGGATTGTGATCGTCAGAAGCAGAGGAAATATTAGATTTTTCTTAGTGGGAGGAGGATTAAAGATTCCCAGCACTTGAACCAGTCCAGAGCAAGAAACAAATGTCCATAAGCCCTCTTTGCTTCACATCTGTTTTTATTTTTCAGTTTATCAGCCTGCTCTTTCATGACAGGATTTTGCAATATTCAGCTCCCCTGGTGACTTATAGAATATCAAGGGAAGAGAGAATAAAGAAAAGCTTTTAGCCAACTTCAGCTTTTCCTTCCTTAAAACTGAAGATAAGCTCTGGCTGGACACATGAGGTCGGCTGAAAAAGCCAATTCATGCACCTCCCTGTTATCAGCTCAGAAGGGGAATGCTGGCTTTAGCAGTGCCCAGCACTGTCGATAGTCCTTGTCCCCCAGGGTCAGGATGGTGGTGTGTGAAGATAAGACAAGCATGTAGCTGAGGACTGCCCAGATAGGGTGCACTTTTTCTCCACTGAGGAGCAGGTGTGGGCGTCTTGGGTAGATGACATCTATGTCATCACATCAAGGTGGGGGTTTGACAAGAACATAAGGAGGAACTGCTAGAGTTTTATGGATGCCAGGTTTATCTCCTGCAAGACCAGCTGCTTTTTCGTGAACTACAAGTGTGGGATGACCCCTGACCTTTGGTTTCTTGTAAGAACTTAGGAACCCTAGCCAAAGCCATGCCAATACTTCTAATAGGCAGCAAGCTCCCACTAGTGACGATCAGCCCACTTTCAGGTGGGTACCCAGGTCTGGAGTAAATCTTCGGAGGTAATGTTCATCTTACAACAAACTTTTATACGTGGTTACGAATTGCTGACAACAGTTTTTTTTTTTTTTTTCCTAAATGGAGAAAGATCAGCTCCAGATGTTTACGTCTGCTCCAGGAGACCAAACCAGGGTCTCAGCTACTAGAAAAGGCCACCAAAGTAAAATAAAAACCACCTCCAGCAAGAGTTCTCTTCCATTGTTCAAAAGTCTGGTTGTCAGGCTGGGGGCCAACGGGCAGCTCAGTGGTAGAGCATGTGCCTAGCATGTACAAGGCCCTGAATTTGGTGCCCAGCAACACAAAAGTAACAAAAATAAAAATTAAAGAAAAAGCAGATAAAACATAAATAAAACATAAGCAATGTATTTTGTTTGTGTGTGTGTGTGTGGTATAAGACCCACATTGGAGTATTACGTAAGAGAAAAGCTTCCATTGCATTTTGTTATATACTGAGATTTTGAGAGGTTATTTTTAAGGACAGTAGCCTTAACATAACTAATAAAAACATTTTGTTCAACTATTCATTGTTCTATATCTCTCTGCTCATATAAGGATGAACCATTATAAAAATGCATTCTGAGACCAAGATGCATGAGTAGGGACGTGTTTAAGCACCTCCTAGTCAACCCTTAGGAAAGCAAAAGATTCCCACTGAGAGTCCTGGACATGGTGACCACAGGATACCAAGCACCGTGCAGATGAATCACACACTCACAGCCCAGGAGAGGAAGTCATCTGGTCTCACAGGCCACACAACAGCAGCACTCAGAATAGTGACACGAGGGATGTGGGAGGCAAGCTTCATCAAGAGAATGAGGTGTTCTATTGGGAGTGTGGTGGGTCAGGGGCCCTTAGCTGTGGGATCAGAGTGCATGGAGAACCACACATGGAACCACCAGGGGCTCTCCAGGTTTAGCTCACAAGCCAAGGTGGCACCTAACAATGGACCTTAATTTGAGTTCTTATGCCATAAAGTGTCAATGTTATCCTCGCTGCAGGATGAACTGACTTGGGCAATTTTCCTGCAGAGTACCAGTATTTTAAGAATGTCTTTCTCTTCAGATTCTCCAAGAAAGCCTACCCAAAGGGTATTTAACATTGGGATTGATTCTTTGATAAAATGGAACCAAAAAAAAAATATTTTCTTGCTCCAATGCTTCAACCTTCCTTGACCAATGGGGCCATGAAATATGACAGAAACTTGAAAAAGGCATTTTCATTGAGATATCCTACATTTCAACATCTGAGACCACAGGAAAAATAAATTTGTGCCAGACTACTGGAACACGAAAGAGCATGTAGAAGAGAACAAGGCATGTTACTAGACAGGTGGTCAATTTATAGCCAAGTACACAGAATCATCCTAGACTCTCCAGCTACTCACCAGCTTATTAGGGACCATGAGAAAGCCCAGTAAGATCATGTTAACTATCCTGTAACAAAAGAACTCTCCACATGACCCACAGAAACATAAGTTAAATAAATGGTTGTTCTAAGCCACTATTTTTTGGGTGGCTTGCTACACAGAGAAGCTAACTGATACAACCTGTAGTCAGCATGCTGGGAGTGGACTAGAAAGATGGGGACTTAAACATCCAGAATAGCACCTTATAATGAATGCTTATTTTCCACATGATGTTCTGATGGATAACTGTCAGCTCTTCCTGATGACTCCAGGTGAGAGACCATTTGATTGATTCTCTCAAGAGAATCCATTTTTGACATTCAGCTGACATACTAGGGAGGCAGGCGGCAGGCAGTTTTTACTGGCAAGAGGATCTTTATTTAACTTATGTTTCTGTGGGTCAGCTGGAGAGTTCTTTTGTTACAGGATAGTCAAGATGATCTTACTGGGCTTTCTCATGGTCCCTAATAAGCTGGTGAGTAGCTGGAGAGTCTAGGATGATTCTGTGTACTTGGCTATAAATTGACCACTTGTCTCTTCTTTCACAAATTATTAACATAATCAATCCCCTTTGGCAACATGTTGTTTGCTCTCATCTCCAGAAGTTCTTTTGTTACTTGTTCCAGTTTGGGGAGTTTCTGCAATGTACATGAGGTTGATCCATGGCTGCTCCCAGAATCAAATTGGAACTCAGTTGTTGTGATCCCGGCCAAGTGTGTTATCACTACTCTTACCTTTATGCCCTAACACATTTTTATACTGACACCATTGTCTCCTTACCCATCCATTGTCTTTATTCTTGTGAGTTTTTATCTGCTCTTTTAATCTTTGAATTTATTGTTCTGAGTCTTTTGAAAGAAATATCATCCTATGCATGTATTGTTCTGTCTTTAACCAAACTTGGCTTTCACTTTTAACAGTGTTTATGTAAAGGAAACCTCAGTGACACGTTTGAAATGTGAACCATCATCGAGGAGCAGCAATGTCTGTGTAGAAATATTTCTTGTGCAGATGCTTGTATAGGAAACCTTAAGGGGCCTAAGGAAGCTACATACAAAATGCATCCTGCCAAGATAATAATGCAAAACACACTTTCATTAAAATTAAGCAACAATAGTAATTATGTATGTCTTTGCAGAGTTGATTTTAACACAAATTGTGAATGATAGCAAAATTGAAGTCAAATTAAATGTTGGCATTTATTCAAAAGTCAATGAAATCCTGTTCCACTGCTTCTGTTCCAAATAGCCTTCTGTGACAGCAGGAAAAGCACTTAACTTTTTCAAGTTCACTTGATGAAAAAAATTCAAATCAGTTCTTTATTTCATCAATTTCAAGATCAATCACAGTGCTGCAAATTTATCATTTGTCCAAAAAAAAAAAAAAAAAAACCCATGAACCTGTTTCAATATGTCAGTATTAAGAAATCACCTTTATTCTTTGATAATAAAGTAACCACTCTATCTATATCCTTATAAATATTAAACATGTTTTTGTCAATATATAAATCCCCTTCAGTAGGTAAGCAGAAAAAAATGTTAGTCTGTCAATTATATGAACTCAGGAAATTCATAAGTGAAATAAAAAAGAATCAGAAATATACAAAGTATCAGTTATTCTAAGTCTGTAATAATTATCTAACAGATAACCACTTTTTTGATCCTTTAAATAATTATTATAGTTGAATTTGTTAAGTAACCCTAACAAACAAAATTACAAATCTTAGGACAGAGGATCTGTGCACAATTCTGGGTAAGAAAAGCCTGATTAAATATTGTCATACAGAGTTAAATTGATTGGTAGTAGATTTGCAAGTTTTTGAAATAAGAGAACAGAGGGAGGAAGGAAGTAATTTAAGGACATGGTTTCTAATTTGCAATGCCCATTTGTAATATTCTTTGGGGTAATTTGCTGATGACAGAAAAGCTTAAGGAGATAGATCAAGCTAATTCATTAGCTGCTGTATCTTCTTGGAGAGGATTAGAGATGGGGGAGAAATTGGTCTGCAGAATTTCAAGGACCAAGGAATTTCTGCAGATTCAGTCTCTGGACAAAACTAACAAACTAACATGATGAATGATCTGGCTGAATCCTGTTTTTCAGGCCCCATCCCAGGAATAATTTTTTTTTTTTAAATCCTAAGAGTAATAATAATGGTAATAGTAACAGCACACATGCATTAATCACTTGCTATGGGCTCATTTTTAATGTTTTAGAGGTTTAATCTTCTTTCATCTGAGGCTATAGGAAGGTTTTATGATTTCCCTTCCTTATGTGAGAATTTTGAGATACAGAGCTTAAGTAATTGGGGCACATGTTAAGAAACAAACCTAATCAGTGTGACCTTAGAAGTTAATTATATTTAAATTTATAAATATCTTTCTTGTGAAATGCTTTGTTCTCTATTTTCCCATTCTTTATATAAACGTTTTCTCTCCAATGCTAAGTCGTGCAATTGAAGTGGGGAAAAACTTAAGACCGGAAGGCAAAGTAACAAATGAAGAACTGAAGTATAAATTCAGAATATCTAAGAAGCATGGATTATGACTACGGCCATGGTAATGCAAACCATTTTTTGTCAGTTTGATTCTCAAACAAGTTATTTAATACCTTTAAGCCCCATTTTTTTAAAAATTTAACCTTGGGTATTATAAGATCAATGAAATAATACGGCACCAGTAAGTGGGTCGATAAAAATATGGTGACTGCGTGACCAGAATTAGAATTAGAAAGTTCTTTCAAAGGAATAGGATGCAAGTTGTGAAAAATAGTCATGTTGTCTGAAAATTGCTTTTGAGATCTCAGTAGTATTTGGGAGGCATCTGCCACTCTGCCACTCCAAGGTTGTTCTGCAGAATAGCCAGGACCATAGTGCACATGCAGAAAATCTGGCCGTGTTTCAGACCTGCACAACCCAAATCTGATTTAGACCAAAAATCTAGTGAGAATGATAGGTTTTCAGTTCAAACAATTATGGATCAAGGGTTTGAAGAAGATGTGGGGGGAAAGAAGGTGATGGTTTGTTCACTTGTTGGGTTTGTTTGTTTGTTTGTTTTAGCTAAGAGAAGTAAAAAGACCTTGGAAGAAAAGAAATAGTGCAGGAAGGAGATATTGTATTTATGATCTATTTATGGAACTGTGTCCCGGAGGTACTCTCTAACTCAGAAGGAAATGAATGGAAAGCAAAGGTGGGTGTATCATCATGGTATTGCACTTCTTCCAGGATCTAGGAAAAGGGACATGGTTGCAGTCCATTTTGTGGGAATCTGTGAAAGTTAAAGAATAAACCATGGGATCCTCCAGTGATAAAAGGAGGTAGAACAGTCTTGAGGGATAGGTGAAGGTGAAGTTGGTAGGTTAGACAGTAGGAGGAGGAGTGTTGCAGAACAGCAGAGAGCCTGAGATGGGTAGAGGGGGCTAGGACATTGGCCACTGTGCTTCCTGTCCCACTGTGGATAAGGCCTGAAAGGGGGAGCAGCCTCCACCAATGGAGACAAGGAAGAAGCAATGTCTCCAGGCTCCCAGTGGAGAAGCTCTATTTTTTCTAAAAGCAATTGTGGTTGACAGCTGGGGGGTTCCAAGGGTGCAGTGCCAGGGTAAGAAGGCACGGCAGGACAAGTGAGCACAGTGCAAAGAAGTGCGATGGAAGGAATTATGCAGATTCGAATAAGAAAACAACTAAGAGAGGTAGAATAAGCAAAGGCAGAGGGCACGAGGCTCGTGATGTCTTAACAGCTGTGAAGGCTGTTTGGCTGAATACCCAGATGTTGCGGAGACTCTGATTGCCATGCGCATTTGGTAAAACTAACCCTGAAACTGAAGAAAGTGGAGCAGAATTCTAGAAAGAGAGAGGAACAAATTGCTTTCTGAGCAGTATGTCAGGAACTCAGGTCAGGAAGTGGGCCCTGAAAAGTCACCTGTGGTTATAAACTAGCGAGGTCTCCATATCCTAGTTGTAATGCAACTGGTTCAATGGGTATGTGCAGCCATCTGAAGGGACAGCGAGGATGTTGATATTCTATGAAGGTTGTCCCTTCTCTTTTTGCAATTTTGCATGTCCCCTTTCCGTAATGATGCAAAATGCTAATGCTCACAAAATCCAAGCAGGATGTGAAATAGAGCAAGCGTTGAGTCCTTCTGAATAGGAAAAGAGACGAAGGGAAGGAGGAAAAAGAAAATTAACAACGATGAAACAGCCCCCAGAAAGTGAAAAATCAAAACATCTCTTATTTCTTTCCTTTCAGGATTTTTAGAGACTTGAGGCAGAATATATAATCCCCAATGTGAAAGAAACTCCTCTGTTGCAGTTTATGTTTCTATCAGGTAGAAACTACCTGTTTTTTCAAGGTGAATTTCCTACCAACAAGATTTGGGAGTATCAGAAATTGCTAGCATCACTCATCAGGGTCTCCTGGTAGCTCATTCCTTTCTTCACAACTGCAGATGAATCGCATCAGTACTCTATCTCTGCGTTCTCCCTGATACTCAATATTGCCGAGATGGGAGTTTTGAAATAGGCACTTGGATAAGCAAACACATTTAAGAAGCATAAACCCTTAGAGAAAAGTAAAGCTACCTAGGGCTTCAAAAACAAGGTGGCTGCTTCACTATGCAGAATTCAACATAGACTCACAGCAGAGCGCAAGGGACCTGAAACTGGAGGGAGGCTGCCCAAAGCAAGGTGAACTGAGATACGTTATGTGGCTTGCTGTCTGAAACACACCAGCCCCAGTCCCTCCAAATCCATGGATGGCGTCTGCTGGGCAAATCTCATTTCACATGCCCACCCTCCTGCTTTTAAGAGAATATCTGCTTGCAGCAGTGCCTGTAAAGCATGGCATGCCACACAAGCATTAAATATCAACACTGATTTCATCCAGCTTAATTGTCAAGCACAATCACACTTTGGTCAAGATTTTCTCCAACTAGACTTTTAAGAATGCTTAAGTAAAGGTCCCATATTTGTAAACTTATCTGGTTACAACTTGACAGCTCAACCATCCTGCATGTGCGGACTTCAGGTCTCCGTTCTGCCCACTGGGCACTGGAGCAGAAGCATCTTCCCACAAGCTTTTGATTTTCTTCCTTGTATCTCCAAACGACACCATTGAGAAAGTTGAAAAGTATATTAGTGTATTTTACGTACTTACATATAACATGCAATAAATATATGCATAGGTTAATTATGCATATTTGAATGTTTTATTAGATTAATACATGCAAAAGGGATAAATTAATAAAGAACAAACAAGTATTCAGTGAGAATCATATTTTCTTCCTGCCAATGACTTCTAGCCCTCTACTCACCCACCACATACAATCATCCCTAAGTTTTTTTTGTGTAAACATCTGTGGATAAGATGGATATCTTATCAAAACTGGTATAATAGCCCTTTAAAACTGGTATGAGAAAAAGGGAAGGAAGATGGCGGCGAGGGGAGTGCATTGCCCCCGTGTGCTGCTTCACTGTGTGGGAGTATGACAAGTCAGGACGGCTAAAGGCTATCTTGTTAGGAATTTCCAGCAATAGTGGGGTGCTCCAGAACCTGGAGGAAGGATTTCCATTGCACGAGGATCGGCTACGGGGACTCAAACGCGAGAGGTTTGTCGCACGGAGGGTAACACTGCTTATTCAGCAAATCGCCCCGCGGCTAGAGTCTGCAGCGCGCGCTGGGAAACGAGGAGATAGCGACGCAGGGATACAGCGCTGAAGTTTCTGCCAGCCGTGCAAGCACCGTACTCAGGGCTGAATTCTGGGTTTGAGACGGGGGAAGGAAGCGGTCCATCTCGGTTCTCCACACCGGTCAGACCACAGAGGAGGCCAGCGGCCACCATGTTGGAAAGCTGACGTCACCATCCCTGTTTTCGACTGACCGCTTCTCATTCAGCCATAGAACAGGTAATTTCAGGCTGCCATTCGCCTGCGGCTTGCAGACAGATTGCTCGGGCTCAGTGCCTGGGTGCTTCTTAGAACCTGCTCTTATCGGAGCAAGCACCGAGCGCAGGGCGGCCGAGTTCCGGCTCCCGGAACCGCCCTGGCCCAGGGCTGGGGAGCCTGCGGAGGCTGCTTCTTGGACCCTGCTCTTATCAGAGCATACACCGAGCACTAAGCGGACGAGTTCCGGCTCCCGGAACTGCCCTGGCCCAGGGCTAGGAGCCCGCGGAAACCTCTTCTCGGTCCGGGTCCTGCTGAGGGCCAGTCAGGACTCACCCGTTGCTTTGGTTGCACGGCAAGGGAACGAAATGCTGCCATTCGCATAGGATACCAACATGGCAGAGATCTGATGTCATCAGAAAGCGGCGGAGGAGAGAACTTCATCAATACCAGCGGCGACAGAAACAGTTGGTCTCCTGGTAGGGGGGGTGAGGCACAGACACCCGAGTCTCCTCGATTTGTCGTCGAGCCAGAGGGGAGGAGCCGGGCCGCCGCCAGCGCCCGGAGCAGGCCCAGCGGCTCGCCAGCGTGGTGACCGCGTGACCCCAATTGGAGAGGGGGCAGAGCGGAGCCGCCACCAGTGCCCGCAAGGTGGGCAGACCCACGACCCAGTGGTACACTGGCGTGGTAGGAGGGGCAGGGCAGAGCCGAGGCCCATGCCTGCAAGGTAAGCAAACCTGCGACAGACTGGCGGGTCAAGCCCAGCGGCCTGCCAGCGTGGTACACACGTCACCCCAACTGGAGTAGGGGCAGAGCAGAGCCTTCACCCGTGCCCGGATCAGGCCCCGCCGGTGTGGTGGTCACGTGACCCCAATTGGAGTGGGGGCAGAGCGGAACCACCACCCGTGCCCGCAGGGTGAGCAGACCTGTGACCAACCTGCAGATCAGGCCCAGCCGTCCGCAGGCGTGGTAGGAGGGGCAGGGCAGATCCGCCGCCCGCGCCTGCAAGGTAGGCAGACCTGCGACAGACCGGCGGATCAGGCCCAGGAGCCTGCCTGCGTGGTACACACACCACCCTAATTGGAGTAGGGGCAGAGCAGAGTCGCCACCCGTGCCAGGAACAGGCCCAGCGACCTGCAGGCGGGGTAGTCACGACACCCCAATTGGAGTAGGGGCAGAGCAGAGCCACCACCCGTGCCCGAAAGGTGGGCAGATCTGTGACCGACCAACGGGACAGGCCCAGTGGCCTGCCGGTGCGGCAGACACGTCACCCCATTTGGAGTAGGGGCAGAGTAGAGCAGCCGCCTGCGCCTGCAGGGTAGGCAAACCTGCAACCGACAGGTGGATCAGGCCCGGTGGCCTGCCGGCGTGGTACACTCGTCACCCCAATTGGAGTAGGGGCAGAACAGAGCCGCCGCCAGCGCCCAGAACAGGCCCAGTGACCTGCCGGCGTGGTAGTCACGACACCCCAATTGGGATAAGGAGAGAGCAGAGCCGCCGCCCGCGCCTGCAGGAAAGATACGCAAGCAGTATGAAAAGACAAGGAAAGAAAGGACCACAAGCAATGCAGGTCAACGCAACTTTAGAAGAGGTAACAGCTGCAGCAGATGGAATGTCAGATAAAAAATTCAGGATATACATGCTTCAGATGATCTGGAGTATCAAGGAAGACATTAGACAGCAAAATCAGACAATGAAAGATCACTTCGACAATGAATTACGCAAACAAATCCAGGAAGCAAAGGATCAACTATACAGGGAGATAGAGGTTATAAAAAACAAACAAACAAAATCCTAGAAATGCAGGAAGCAATAAACCAACTTAAAAACTCAATGGAGAATACTACCAGCAGAGTAGAACACTTAGAAGATAGAACATCAGACAATGAAGACAAAGTATTTCAACTGGAAAAGAACATAGACAGCTCAGCAAGACTGTTAAGAAACCATGAGCAGAACATCCAAGAAATATGGGATAACATTAAGAAACCAAACTTAAGAGTCATTGGGATACAGGAAGGTACAGAGCTCCAAACCAAAGGAATGAGCAGTCTATTCAATGAAATAATACGAGAAAACTTCCCAGACTTGAAGAATGAGACAGAATCCCAAATCCTAGAAGCCTACAGGACGCCGAATGTGCAAAATCATAAGAGATCCACACCTAGACACATTATAATGAAGATGCCCAACATACAGAATAAGGAGAGAATTTTAAAAGCTACAAGAGAAAGGAAGCAGATTACATTTAGACTAAGCCAATCAGGATAACAGCTGATCTTTCAACACAGACTCTGAAAGCTAGAAGATCCTGGAATAACATATTTCAAACACTGAAAGAAAATGGGTTCCAACCAAGAATTGTGTATCCAGTGAAATTAAGCTTCAGGATGGAAGATGAAATTAAAACCTTCCACGATAAACAAAAGTTTAAAGAATTCGCAGCTAGAAAACCATCTCTTCAAAACATCCTCGCCAAAACATTACAGGAAGAGGAAATGGAAAATAACAATGAAAACCAACAGTGGGAGGTAGGACAGTAAAGGGGGGAAGAATAATCAAAGAGGAAAACAAACCATGTTTAGTAACAGAAATAAACAAATATGGCTGGAAGAACAACCCATATCTCAATAATAACCCTAATATTAATGGCTTAAATTCACCAATTAAGAGACACAGGCTAGTGAAATGGATCACAAAACAAGACCCAACAATATGCTGCCTACAGGAGACGCATTTGATAGGAAAAGACATACATAGGCTGAAGGTGAAAGGTTGGGGAAAATCACATCACTCATATGGACTTCGGAAACAAGCAGGAGTGTCCATACTCATATCAAATAAAATAGATTTCAAGCCAAAGTTAATCAAAAGGGATAAAGAGGGACACTACATACTGCTTAAGGGAACCATACACCAACAAGACATAACAATCATAAATATTTATGCCCCAAACAATGGTGCAGCTATGTTCGTCAAACAAACTCTTCTCAAGTTCAAGAGTCTAATAGACCACCATACAATAATCATGGGAGACTTCAACACACCTCTCTCACCACTGGACAGATCTTCCAAACAAAAGTTGAATAAGGAAACTATAGAACTCAATAACACAATTAATAACCTAGACTTAATTGACATATATAGAATATACCACCCAACATCAAGCAGTTACACGTTTTTCTCAGCAGCACATGGATCCTTCTCAAAAATCGATCATATATTATGTCACAGGGCAACTCTTAGACAATATAAAGGAGTAGAGATAATACCATGCATCTTATCTGATCATAATGGAATGAAACTGAAAATCAACGATAAAAGAAGGAAGGAAAAAGCATACATCACTTGGAGAATGAACAATAGGTTACTGAATGATCAATGGGTTATAGAAGACATCAAGGAGGAAATTAAAAAATTCTTAGAGATAAATGAAAACACAGACACAACATATCAGAATCTATGGGACACATTGAAAGCAGTTCTAAGAGGAAAATTCATTGCTTGGAGTTCATTCCTTAAAAAAAGAAAAAACCAACAAATAAATGATCTCATACTTCATCTCAAAATCCTAGAAAAAGAAGAGCAAAACAACAGCAAAAGAAGTAGAAGGCAAGAAATAATTAAAATCAGAGCTGAAATTAATGAAATCGAAACAAAAGAAACAATTGAAAAAATTGACAAAACTAAAAGTTGGTTCTTTGAAAAAATAAACAAAATCGACAGACCCTTAGCCATGCTAGCGAAGAGAAGAAGAGAGAGAACTCAAATTACTAGCATATGGGATGAAAAAGGCAATATCACAACAGACACTTCAGAAATACAGAAGATAATCAAAAACTATTTTGAATCCTTATACTCCAATAAATTAGAAGATAGTGAAGGCATAGATAAATTTCTTAAATCATATGATCTGCCCAGATTGAGTCAGGAGGATATAGACAACCTAAACAGACCAATATCAATTGAGGAAATAGAAGAAACCATCAAAAGACTACCAACTAAGAAAAGCCCAGGACCGGATGGGTATACAGCAGAGTTTTACAAAACCTTTAAAGAAGAACTAATACCAATACTTTTCAAGCTACTTCAGGAAACAGAAAAAGAGGGAGAACTTCAAAATTCATTCTACAAGGCCAACATCACCCTGATACCTAAACCAGACAAAGACACTTCAAAGAAAGAAAACTACAGACCAATATCTCTAATGAACCTAGATGCAAAAATCCTCAATAAAATTCTGGCGAATCGGATACAAAAAACATATCAAAAAAATTGTGCACCATGATCAAGTAGGATTAATCCCTGGGATGCAAGGCTGGTTCAATATACGGAAATCAATAAATGTTATTCACCACATCAATAGACTTAAAAATAAGAACCATATGATCATCTCGATAGATGCAGAAAAAGCATTCGACAAAGTACAGCATCCCTTTATGTTCAAAACTCTAGAAAAACTAGGGATAACAGGAACATACCTCAATATTGTAAAAGCAATCTATGCTAAGCCTCAGGCTAGCATCATTCTGAATGGAGAAAAACTGAAGGCATTCCCTCTAAAATCTGGAACAAGACAGGGATGCCCTCTCTCTCCACTTCTGTTCAACATAGTTCTCGAAACACTGGCCAGAGCAATTAGACAGACGAAAGAAATTAAAGGCATAAAAATAGGAAAAGAAGAACTTAAATTATCACTATTTGCAAATGATATGATTCTATACCTAGCAGACCCAAAAGGCTCTACAAAGAAACTATTAGAGCTAATAAATGAATTCAGCAAAGTGGCAGGATATAAAATCAACACACATAAATCAAAGGCATTCCTGTATATCAGCGACAAATCCTCTGAAATGGAAATGAGGACAACCACTCCATTCACAATATCTTCAAAAAAAATAAAATACTTGGGAATCAACCTAACAAAAGAGGTGAAAGACTTATACAGTGAAAACTACAGAACCCTAAAGAGAGAAATAGAAGAAGATCTTAGAAGATGGAAAAATATACCCTGTTCATGGATAGGCAGAACTAACATCATCAAAATGGCGATATTACCAAAAGTTCTCTATAGGTTTAATGCGATGCCAATCAAAATCCCAACGGCATTTCTTGTAGAAATAGAGAAAGCAATCATGAAATTCATATGGAAAAATAAAAGACCCAGAATAGCAAAAACAACTCTAAGCAGGAAGTGTGAATCAGGCGGTATAGCGATACCAGACTTCAAACTATACTACAGAGCAATAGTAACAAAAACAGCATGGTACTGGTACCAAAACAGGTGGGTGGACCTATAGTACAGAATAGAGGACACAGAAACCAATCCACAAAACTACAACTATCTTATATTTGATAAAGGGGCTAAAAGCATGCAGTGGAGGAAGGATAGCATCTTCAACAAATGGTGCTGGGAAAACTGGAAATCCATATGCAACAAAATGAAACTGAATCCCTTTCTCTCGCCATGCACAAAAGTTAATTCAAAATGGATCAAGGAGCTTGATATCAAATCAGAGACACGCCATCTGATAGAAGAAAAAGTTGGCTACGATCTACATTCGGTGGGGTCGGGCTCCAAATTCCTTAATAGGACACCCATAGCACAAAAGTTAATAACTAGAATCAACAAATGGGACTTACTCAAACTAAAAAGTTTTTTCTCAGCAAAAGAAACAATAAGAGAGGTAAATAGGGAGCCTACACCCTGGGATCAAATCTTTACTCCTCACACTTCAGATAGAGCCCTAATATCCAGAGTATACAAAGAACTCAAAAAATTAGACAATAAGAGAACAAACAACCCAATCAACAAATGAGCCAAGGACCTGAACAGACACTTCTCAGAGGAGGACATACAGTCAATCAACAAGTACATGAAAAAATGCTCACCATCTCTAGCTGTCAGAGAAATGCAAATCAAAACCACCCTAAGATACCATCTCACTCCAGTAAGATTGGCAGCCATTATGAAGTCAAACAACAACAAGTGCTGGCGAGGATGTGGGGAAAAGGTTACACTTGTACATTGCTGGTGGGACTGCAAATTGGTGCAGCCAATTTGGAAAGCAGTATGGAGATTTCTTGGAAAGCTGGGAATGGAGCCACCATTTGACCCAGCTATTCCCCTTCTTGGTCTATTCCCTAAAGACCTAAAAAGAGCATGCTACAGGGACACTGCTACATCGATGTTCATAGCAGCACAATTCACAATAGCAAGACTGTGGAACCAACCTAGATGCCCTTCAATAGACGAATGGATAAAAAAAATGTGGCATTTATACACAATGGAGTATTACTCTGCATTAAAAAATGACAAAATCATAGAATTTGCAGGGAAATGGATGGCATTAGAGCAGATTATGCTAAGTGAAGCTAGCCAATCCCTAAAAAAACAAATGCCAAATGTCTTCTTTGATATAAGGAGAGTAACTAAGAACAGAGTAGGGACGAAGAGCAGGAGAAGAAGATTAACATTTAACAGGGATGAGAGGTGGGAGGGAAAGTGAGAGAGAAGGGAAATTGCATGGAAATGGAAGGAGACCCTCAGGGTTATACAGTGGAGGGGGTAGAGAGAGAGGAGGGGAGGGGAGGGGAGAGGTGGGGAGGGGGGATGGTGGAGGATGGGAAAGGCAGCAGAGCACAACAGACACTAGTATGGCAATATGTAAATATATGGATGTGTAACTGATGTGATTCTACAATCTGTGTATGTGGTGAATCAAAGTGTGGAATATGATATGTCAAGAAATTTGTAATGTTTTGAACAACCAACAATAAAAAATTAAAAAAAAAAAAACTGGTATGATAGCCCTTTTAAACAGAACTTGAATTTTATGTCCGTTATTTTGTAGTCACATTTTTCACTCTATCTCAGAAATTGGTTCTTATTGGGATTACATATCTTCATTCTTTTTGATAGCTGCATCTCTGTATTATTCCATTTAATGGAGTTATCATTATTTACTTATGAATTCTCTGTTGCTGGATATTCAATTGCTTTTTATTCTTTCATCTTCATAAGCAAGTGGACATACACACTCATACACATAAGTTTTCACACACATCTAATCTAAAACTAAGTAGAATTCTGTATCAAAATATTTCCACTTAATATTTGATGACTTTCACAAATTACACTTTGGAAAGGTTTATACTTTGTTCATGCACTCAATTCTACACTTTCTTTCTGATATCATACTTTAGGCTCCCTACTAAACTAAGTTATGTTAAAATCGAAATTTTATCATGCCAATTTTGACACTTTCCTGTCTAGATTCAATTTATCTCTAAATTTCTAGAAATTTCTCTCTTCTAGCCCCTTGATCATATTTCTAACAGGTAGCTTGATTTTCCTTATAGATATGCATAAGTTCTTCATTTTTTTAATATTAATAAAATTAGTTCCTTTCTGCCATGAATGTTGTGAAATATATTGCCTGCCTTCACATCTTATCAATGTGTTTGTTGCTCAGAATCAACTCAAGGGAGGCACAGAATAAAGAGAAATTTACAACTGTTAGTTCACAGGAAAACTGGGAGGGACCACTGTCTCTAACAGTACCACTCCTTTCCCAGCTCCAAGATGCTGCTCTGTTTTGAGAGCCAACAAACTCTTCCCTCGTGGGAGAACCATGGTCCCAACTCTTACTTGCCATAGGGTTAATATAGAGACAAAACAGCTTACGCCTTCATCCAGACTAATTGCACAAAAGTAAAATAGATTTCTTCCAGGTTTTTCTCCAAGTAGGGTTTTAAGAATGCTTACATGAAGGTTCCAGGTATAATTTTGATTAAGTCACTGATTGTAAAGATCTGCCCTGGGATGAAAGCAGAGAGAATGAAAATGAAGGGCTGCATTTGAGAAGCAATATTCATAAATAATCCACACTGTTCAGAGACTGATCCGGTAAACAGCCCCATGGGGTGCAGTGAGGAACCTGGCTTGCCTCCAGGGCCAGAGCTTGGAGGTAGCTCAGGGCAGAGCTGTTTTTTGCAGAAAAATAAGAATCTCCGTGAAAAGGCTAAGAAGCAAAATTTTCACATAAAATTCCTTTTAGGCTTAATCACATGCTGAGTTTTATAAATAGTTTATGCAAGTCCTATATTGAAAAATTGAGTACGAAAATAAACATTGTGGAGGCCACTTAGCCTGAAGTATGGGGGCTGTCTTCTGCAGAACCCACCATAGAAGCCCTGTTTCCAGAGTGCTGTGATCCCTTATCTAATTGGATCAGTTCATGCAGCCAAGTGATGGTGCCCTGGTGATTTGAAAGCCAGATACCACTCTGTTCCCTCCACCAAGTGGTTTGCACCAGATGTGGAGACCTGGCTGCACAGAGCAAACCCACCCAGCAGCTGTGGGATCTCTCCATCTTGCCAACTTCATGTGAACTCTCCCTGGCATGGACCATTCCTTTGTCAATGGAATTGTTTTGTGGCTGAAGAAATGCCTCCACCGCAAGCCTTGAGAAGCCCCTGTTGTTGGGAGCGTTGCCAGAGAAGGCACGAAAAGCGAACAGTAATTTGTAGACTTTGACTTTCAGGGCTTTGACACAGCGTTTCGGGAGGCACTCCATTAACTAGGGTATGCAGCAAAACACCTGGTCCTACGTCATTCACCAGAAAAAACTGATAAATGATGAATAGGAATGCATGTCTTAATGATGGGAAGAAAAAGAGACTTCTCTACATATAATCTGGCTGAGTTAACATGAGTGAAATTTCAGTAGTGTGAATTTCTTGAAGTTTCAGGTACTTGCAGGTGTCCACTCCCATACTACCTCTCTAGTAGGAAATAGCTCAGAATCCAGTGTACCATGCACACACATTTTTAACCTGTAGGACTTTAAAATGGCCATTACTCCCTGAGAGTTGGAGGGTATAAATCAGTGTCTCCATGCTTATTTACTATGGTTGACAAATGTACTGTCAATAACACACCCCACAATGAATGAAAACATCAGGATCTCTTTGAGAACCAACCTACCCATCAGTCACTCTGTATGCTGATTTAATTCATAATTATCTGAATCATAACTTCAAGGCAAGCCCACTGACAAATAACATCATTTTTATAAGCTTTATTTCTCCATTTCCACATTGAATTAGGTGGACCCCTCAGTTCAGAAAGAACTGAACTTGTTCCTCTACTCACTTGGCTTCTTAGCCAGAACTTCCCTGTTTAATTTTATCCGAAAGCATCTCACAGCATTACTTATTCACTTATCTCATTTGACCTGGTGCCTGGATCTCCATATTATTAAATGCAAGGTGAGTTCAGACTCATGCTTGTATAAAATATGAGCAATATTCTCTGTCAAGCTCATCTAGCCCCCAAAACTTCCTCGGTACCTGCAATGGAATTCCCATTTTATTCTAAGTGTCATGCTCCATTAATCCCTAGATCTCAAAGTGTATCTGACAGGAGTGATGTTGCACATTATAAAATAAGATTTCTCAAACTCTGCCCATCTGTTAGTGATACAAGCAATCTAAATGTCCTATATATAGAACATACATACATTTCCTGCATTGCATAGTCTTTCAAATATTTGCTCTTGGCATTGCAAGGTGTCCTACTGTCATAACAGACAAGTCATTCATTAAGCTGTCAGCACCTTGCTAGCCTGCTTCCAAAGAAGGCCCATTTTTGTGTTTTCTATTTCTTGTTGGATGACTTAGTCATTCATATGAGCTGAGAAGCTACTCTCATAACGGGTGCAACTGAGTTGTTCATGTCAACATGTATAAACTGAAGCTCGGCTTCTTCATTTCTGGCGGTCCAACACTTGACTTGTGGAGGGCACTAATGGGTTGGAAAACCAGCTTGTAGTCAGAAGAGTTAAATTGGTGTCAATACAATGCAGGTCTTGGCTGAAACATCTAAGTCAGGGGCATTAAAAGCAAAGAAGTAGAACAAACGTGTAACAACAAAAAGATGTGTTTTATTGTAAACACTGTTTGAGAATATAAAAGGGAATTAACAAAGGCAATTAGCTACCCAGATCTATTTTGTGGGATGTTATAAAAATATACTAAGTTTGAAGAATTGAATTTGGCACATTTTTGTAAGATGAAAAGTAACAAAAATTATTTTCTGGAAAATTAGAGATTAAAACCTATTTATTTTTTGTTTGATTTTGTTGTTTATATTTTAGGAAATCTTGTGTTTATGAGAAATTTAGTACTCACTGGAAATCTCAGAAGATAATTCTTTTTTTTCTACTTACAGATTTTTAAATATACTCACAGAAACATCCAAGTTATTTATGTTTCTTCTTTACTTTTTGCAAAGTCATGATCATTTTTTTCCAGAAAATGGAATTAAATTTAAATTTAATTAGTAAATTTAATTCAAGATTGACAAAGAGCAGATTAAAGTCATTAACTTCACCATGATTCATTGATAATCTGTCCTTTCCAGTTAACGATGCACTCCATGTCATCAGATTTAGTAGATACCAAAAAGTTAGTGATAAAATATGATAATAGACAAACACTCTCACATCATCTTTCTAAGTTACAGAGGCTTGGGATTGCCATGATGGGATAAACCCAGTGATGCATTAGGCTACACAGGATTTATTATGATATTGGCACTGAACTAGAAAAGTCCACCTCACTAATCAGTTGCATCATTGTGAGTTCTATGACATGCACTCCATCCTGCTCACTTAATGTTTGCTGCTCCTGAAATGATACGTCCTCTTTCCCTGTGCCCAATGCAAGAGACATGGAGGGAAAAAGATGGCTGTTGCATGGAGCCATCTCCATCCCACAAATACAAATGATGAAAAGTACTCAAATGACATCTTACACAAATTATTTAACTAGAATGCTTTTCTGTAGTACAGTACATGTAGACTGTAATGCTCCTATCAGAACTGCATTTTTCTAAGAAAGCTTTCTCATTTATACACTAAAATGGGATTAAATCATTGTCCCATTAACCTATCATATATTGCCCCTATTTTATAATTTATAGACCTCAGTTTCACACAGTCATTGACTATCAAAAATAGCATTTTCACTCTTTTTTTATTTAATAATACTGATATAACTGATAGATCCTAATTCGTACAGTGGGAATTCTTGTTTTAAATGTGTGCATTTGTTAATAATTTTATTTTCTACTAGGTGGGTTAACTTGCATTTCTTATTTTCTGTTGAAATGCACATGCCTCTGATCAAATATGTTAATGTTCTTTTCTCTTGATTTATATGCTGGCCAGAAATTCCTTATGAAGGCTGCATTTGGTTGGACCAAGACCTTTGGATTCGCTTTCTCCATAGGGATGGTTTTCAACTCTTCCATCATACAGTTAATGGTTTCTAGAGCTTGGGTGGAGAAAAAGCAGGACAAGAAAAGCACTAAATCATTTAAGAAATATTAGTTCCAATATCATTTCAAAGAAAATCATTGGTGAAAATCTACTTGTCTGAGGTACAGTGAAAAAAAAAGTCATGGAAAAGAGAAGAGAAAGATAACTGCAGATATATTTTTCAGTGTATTTGGTTTCAAGTCACCCTTACAAATGCTAAGAGAATATGGAGAGAGTGCTCTTTGCGGAGAAGAAAGATCCAAGAACATGATATGGCCAATGTTATTTGTTAATAACATTTAATTCAGCCTTTTACTCTGTCTTATCAAAATCTTGGCATGGTGTGTGTGTGTGTATGTGTGTGTGTGTTTAGACTTGTGACATAATTTTAAATCTGCAGAATTATAATTACCCATTAATATATTTTTTTCTGATATAAATCATCTGTTTTCAAATATGTGATACTGTCTAGGGTTCAACTCTCAATTTCAATAAATCATCTTAAAAATCTCTACTTGTAGACTTATAATTTTGTGACACATATGGAATTTAGAGATTATCTTTGTTCCGTATTTTCCAATAAAGAAATTCAAGACCAGAGAGTTTCAATGATGCAAGGCAAGTCACTGTCTTTCTCACGGAAGGCATGTCTGCCATATTCATCCACGAATCTCCAGTGCCTCAAAATACATAAAACATGATGGATGCTTAGTAATTCATTGATTAAATGGGATAAGGAAAAGAAGATCAAGGGTTTGAGGACATTCTATAATCTGGTAATTTTTCATAAAAATTATAACTTTGTTCTGAGATGGATTCCACATTAAAAATTAGTTCTTGCAGTAGTTATAGCTTCTATCACTAGATTCCAAGCAGTAACTCATGCAAATAATAGGACCGTTTATAAGCCTGGTCAGTTGGTCTCTTTGGTCTCAGTGAGTGAACCCTATAATTATGGTGAATACATCGTATACATTTCCCAGCACATTTCAACTCCAAATACCACTATCTATTGTTCCCAGAAATACACTTACATTTGCCAAACTATCTAAATGCATGTTTAGTGGAGGGTGGGGTTCAGAATATAAAACTACTCTGTTAAAATTTTTAAACCAAAATATGATCTAAAAATTACTTCAAAGCTATGCTCTATCTCAGGGACAACAGAATAATTCACAGATGATGTAATGAGTAAGACTAAGGAATAAAAGTTAAAGTAAAAATGTAGTCACCTAATGAAAGTGGAATTTCATATGGGAGACAAACTTTAAGTATAATTGTTATGAATGGGAAACATAAAAGTCATTCTATTTGAAAAGAATAGGAAGTGTGAATTATACAGAGACTGGTGTCTGTTCTGCAAAAGTAAGAAAATGACTAGTAAATTAACCTTGTTTAATAGGGAGTTTATTGAAAATTCTCTCAAAATATAATGTAATGAATATAGCACTAACAGACTATATTAATGGTATGGGCAAATAAATTAACGGGTTTTCAAAACTCCAACATAATTTTAATCATTTTTATGATTAAACCTGTAAACATACAGAATTATTCCCATTTAGAAATAAATTTGTTAATTCTGCCCAATTAGGTTTAACATGCATATGTCAAGTATTTTTAACAACAATAAACAAAGATATTAAAAAATTGACATCCATTTTGCAATTAGTGTGATTTCAATGGTAGTGTTCATGGTGACATTGTTTTTAGTCAACTTGATAGTGGTGTGCCGCAGTCCGGCTGCAGCAAAATAACCGGGGGGTGACGAACAACTTGTATACGTTGATACAGCAGGAGTGGGAACTGTTTATTGTAGGACGGGAGCGGTATTTATACATTCCACACAGCTTGTCTAATTAACATAAACTAGATACAGCAGTCAACCAATCAGGAATCTCCACACTTAATGGCTTGCTTTTGTTACTTCTCAAACCACTCCCTCTGGCATTTTGCCAGGCACCATCCAGACTTGTTTAAGAACTTTAACATTCCCCTGGCAAAATGCCAGGTGTTATTTTGACTTGTTTACAGACTCTAACAGTGGTGTATTTTTCAAATATGCCTACATCTCTGAATTTGGTTGGACTCACCAACCCATCAGAAAATGAGCAGGTTTCTAAAAGTTGTAATTAACTAATATATACTCCTAAATAGATCTCTTTCCACAGCCTTATCTCTGTGCAATGGGAATACTGATAGATAGAACTACCAAAAAGCTTACTCACTACCAGGAATTCCCTTCATTAAAATCCTTTAGATTCCAATGCTAGAATTAACATTGAGTCTGCTTTCTTTCTGTGAAGCAATTTATGAATGATTTTTATGAATAAGTGGTTTCCTATGCAGTTGCCTCTTCGTGGGTAGTTTGAGAAGTACAGCATCAGCATAAATGGCAGATTTCTGTCAATTAGCATTTTGAAAAGTAAAAATTTCATAAAATACATTTTTTTCACAGCCAGTCCAAACAGAAATGATTCCCTGAGTAGTGGCAGATTTTAAAAACTAAAAACTATACAAATTCTAAGTATCCGACTTAGAGTTTTACTTTTAGTCTGGAGGAAATATTTTTATCCCTTATTTGAATCAGCCCTCCCCCCTTAGAAAAGGAAAGAAAAAAGAAATCCAGAGATGTACAAATATTTAATGCTACTTGTTCAATAAGAACCTTATACCAAAAATATTTAAAATTCTTAAAACAAAAATAATACTCAACTATCACCATTGACATCTTAGAATTTATTTTCATTTGGGGGGGTCACCATCACTTTCCTCCAAAAGAAAATTCTGTGAGAAGGTAACCTGTTTTCTGGAAATCTTAGAATTCTTGGTTCAGGATTCTGTGTGCTTCTTATTCAATCACACACTGTATTTGTTTAAGGAAGAGTTATTCCTGGATACTGTTCACATCCCAAATTTTAAGGTTGAATAAAAACAAGAGCCACATAAACTTGACAATTAGGTGAACAAAGTTTCTGGTTTAAATATGGCCTCTGTCTCGAAGCCTGGGATATAGCCCCTCCACATCTGCCACTATAAGAGCTGTATAAAGACAGAAAAGATGTAAATTTATAACCCTATAAACTAAGATTGACAGACAATCTAAGGCCTGAATCTGGAAGGAATTTTCAATAATTGGATGTCAGTCAGAGCTGAGTGTATTAACCAATTGGTGCCCTGTGTGCTTATCATCTCACAAAATACAGGCGCCCTGAGAGAATGAGAGGTGGTCCGAAGCTACCAAACCTGATCCACACCCCCCAGGCCCAGGCAGGGAGACAGAGTCTGATTATGACCAGGAACGCCTGATCCCTCCTTATCGTGAATGTTGTAGCAACTAAAACAACCAGAGCTGCTTTCAAACTAAAGAAGACACATGTGAGCTGGTGATAGACTTCTGCATCCTTGCCAGTGTAGAAGAACAAAGTCAGGAGATCATACAGCCTAGGTGGACCGTAATTATTAATACAGAGGTGCTAGGATCTCCCACACCACCTAGTCTTTTAGCTTTCAAGGGCTATAATTCAATGTAATCAAAAACACTGAATTGGAATACATTCTTATTCCTCTGAGGATTAACAGCAATAACAATCATGGCATGAATAACAATTTTTAAAAATTTACTATACTACAGGTACTGTTCTTGGTGCTTAGAAGTATCTACTCGCTAAATCTCCATGAGACAGTTATGATTATTTGCATTTCACCTCTGAGGAGACTGATGTTTTAAGTTGAAATGATTTGTCCAAAGAGATGCAAGGGCTAAGTAGGGAAATTCTGATTTAAATAAAGGCAGTCCACCTCTGAAGTCTCTGCTCTTAATCATTTTTACAAATACACAAAAAGAAAAATATTCAAAAGACACAAAGCCCAGATACAACTATTTTAGGATGAAATAAAAGACATATCACCCTGAAAATATTAGGAGAAGTGTATAGCTGAAACTGATTTATTATGAAACAGAAAAATTAAGTGGACCACTTTCAGATTCCTGAATAGAATTGGAGAAAACATATCCCTCTGAAAGAAGAGTAGAAAGGCAAAAATGAGAGTCATTTTCAGTTCAATGACAAACACATGAGAAAAATATACAAGAGTTAAGAGATGGTTGCATGGGTGACACCAACTAACGGGCCTCCCCCTCTCTGTGCCTTCCGCAATGTGACTCTACCCCACCCAGGAAGAGGTGGTCATTTTTCCCAGCCTAGAATTGAGGCTAGCATGGAGATGTGTTTCACCAACAGAATACCCTGAAGCAATATCAGCTTCGAGATGCTGTGAGTGATTTAGTTCTTTCTCATTCTCTCTTGGACCCCTCTGTCTTCCATGAACATAAGCTCAGGTGTTCTGCTGGTGGATGAGGGGACAGGAGGGTGGAACACAAGTCCACCCACTGAAGCCATCCCAGAGCAGCAAGGTTGCAGTCAATCTGCCAGTTGACAGCAGCCTTAGGAATGGGCTGGGGCCTTACCAACCAAGCACAGTGCAGAACCTCAAAACTTCCCACCTGACCCCTGGACACATGAGAATTAAATGATTGCTGTTTTAGGGTAGGTACTTTAAGGTCATCAATTACTCAGCAATAACTTTACAATATGGAGAAACAAAGAAAAAAGTGAAATATACCGGAATCCATCTCTTATTTCCTCTACCAATTATTTCCTTTCCACTTTTGGAAAACATTTGCCCGAAATTCTTTCTCCGACCATCTGCCTCCACAGACTCCCCTGATGAAGTGCCACCTGCCACTCCATCCCCGATTTTCACCGCTACGTGGACCAGGAGGAGAAATCTGACTTAAGGACCCAACATATTTTTCATCATGAGAATCTTAAGTTAGCTTTCCAAAATTGTAATTACTATCTGAAGGAGGTAAAGACTCCTCTGAGAAGAGAAATTAAACCAATGTTCAATATGAAACAGAGAAGACAGCGTGCAAGGGCCCAGACAGAGAAAGAGGGAGATGACAATCCATTTTACCCTAACATATCTGTGTCCCATTGCCCTGTTTTCTATTGTTGTGAAATGTATTCCCATTTTGCCTGCTTTTCCTTATTCTTCAAGATCTTTCTTCATTTCTGAATATTTCAGTAGGATTAGTGACCACATCTTCACTCAGTTGAAAACAAATTTTAATGGCACTGTTGAAATTCTATCAAGTAAAAAGAATTGTTAACTTTCCTATTTTCTATTATCAGACCTGCTTTAGTCCCGTCCACCCATGGAGGGTAAGATGAAACAGAGATTTTTATAGAAAAATTTCAAAATTCATCTTTTTTATATTCAATTTGTCAATGTCAAATGTGCTTACACATGGAGTGTATAATGGAAATTTAATATACTTATGTGGGAAAAAAATCAGGCTTCCAGTATAAAAAAAAAAAATATGCTGGAGAATTCTATTTGCATTCCCATACAGGAGTTTCTGCTGTGGAGATCCCAGTGCTATTTCTTCCAGTGTTCTGAAATGTTCTTCCCATTAAATAGAGTTGAGATATTCATATCAAGAAACGCTTGTCTGAGATGGAGATGGAACTAACACCATCTCCCAAAGTTCTTTGCCTGAATATTTTCTGCAAGTCGTCCAAAGTGCTAAGTGAAGCAATACTGAAAGTATTCTTCTTTGTCGTGAGCTCAAATTAACTAGAGAGAAAATAAAATTCTAAAGAGTTTTAACATTCAAATAAAAAATCCATTGGAGAATCATGCAAGTCTCCAAAACTTTGTCCAAAAATTGGAATCCAAGATGGATCTCTCAAAAGGGTTGACAATGTGGATCGTTCTTCTGTGACATTCCTGAGTCTGACTGAACTGCAGTTCCAGAGACTGAGATGTGGATACCAAAGCTGCCTGGAAGATTTCCTCCCTTCTTTGCAAAAAAAAAAAAAAAATAATGGAGGAGTGGAGAAAAAGAAAAGTGACCCCTGACAATTTGCATTTCTTCTTCTTTCCTCCTTTGTTATTTATGTTTACTGACTTGTCCCTGCTTCTCTGCATTGATTGCCTGGCCCCTGCCCCGGCCTCCCTACCCTCTAGGTCATTCCTATTCCTAGAGGTGAAAAGCTGCCAAGTACTGGTCCTGGAATTAGCAACCCAGACCCAATGGCGTCTTTCTCCTTGTTGTTTTCTTGGAGGATGACCCAAGCACCTAATGATATAAATTTAAAGCACTGAGAACAAACTAAAGGACCAGAGGACTACATCGTGACTTATATGTCCTCCTGCCCACCAATCCTAAATCTAATCACCCTGTGTTAAAGTCAAACAGGAAAAATATCAGGTAAAAAAGAATGAAAAGAAAGAACAATATGTAGATATTCAACTGTGAGTTTCCTGGGCTAAGGGAGACAATTAAATATTAATTGAAAATTATATGTGACCCTGCAGAGAAGTTTTTTATATTTTGACATAGACAGACACTAATAGTACTCAATTAAGTGGCATGAAAAGTGAAGCCAAAATGGACATTATGCAAAAATACTGCATTCTCCTTATGTGATACTTGCAAGTGCTCAGTAAATATATATATATATATATATATATATATATATATATATATATATATATATATATATATATATATTTGGCCAACTATTTTCCTTATCTTCTTCCTTTGCAATCTAAGACATTTCAGTGGACTCTGCTATGGGAAGTGGAGAAACACAGGCTTTGAGGATAGAGAAACCCAGATTTATTTTCTATATCCTGAATCTTTCTCAATCTTGTGTTCCTGAATTTAGTTGTAATATATTTATTATCTTTCTGCTCATGTGACAAAATTGCTGAGGTAATCAACTTGTGAGGAGGAAAAGGTTCATTTGGGTTCAGTTTTGAAAGTTCCAATCCATGGTTGTCCCATTGCTTTGGGGTTTTTGGCAACACATCAATGAAGGCAGTGTGTGGCTGTGGAAGACTCATCTTGTGGTAGCTGGGAAGCAAAAAGAGAGAAAAAGAGGACGGCTGGGCTCTTAACATCTCTTTCAAGGGCGTGTCCCTGATGACCTAACTTCCTCTCAGTAGGCCCCACCTCTTAAAGGTTCCTCCACCTCCCAATAGCACCATAGATAGGGACTGTCTTCACCACTTGGGTCTTTGGGGGACATTTAAGACTGTAGCGTATACATTCTAGGAAGCTGTTGAATAAAGATTGGGGCAACAACTCTGGAAAGAAGTAAGGAGATTCCTTAAAAAAGACTAGGAATGGAACTACCATTTCACCCAGTTATCCCACTCCTTTGTTTATATATAAAGGATTTAAAATCAGTGATGTGGCCAGTTAAAAGTTTATAACAGCTCAATACACAATAGCTAAGCAATGGAACCAAACTAGATTTTCTTCAACAGATAAATGGATAAAGAAATTGAGGCATATATACACAGTGGAGAATTACTCAGCCATAAAGAAGAATGACTTTATGACATTTGCTAGTAAATGGATGGACCTACAGATTATCATGCTATGTGAAATAAGTAAATCCCAAAAAAAACTAAATGTTTTTGCTAATATGTGGAAGTTAACCCACAATAAGAGAGGAGAGGAAAAGAACAAATATCAAGTAGACAAGAGAAAGGGGAATGAAGGGAAGGGAGGTGGGATAGGAAAAAGAAACATGGTGGAATGAATCCAAAATAACTTTCTTATGTACTTTTATGAATACACCATAGTGAATCCCACCATCATGTGCATCTGTCAGAATGGGGTCTTAACTAGAATAAGATATATTCCATGCTTGTATAATTATATTAAAATGAATTCTACTGTCATGTATAACTAAAAATGACAACTACAAAAAAAGATAATACATGCAAAAGAATAGGAACATAAGCAGCAATGAAGAAAGACTTCTCAGTATCATTTCTCTTCCACTTCTTTTTCTTATTAAATTGCCATAGTAGTAGAAGTATAAGATGAGTTCTCAAGAGAATCTCTTACAGCAACAGAATGTCAATGCCTACAGATTTGGGGAAAGAGTGTCAAAGTAAAATTGCAGAAGTGATCAAAGAAGAAAAAGTTCGTTTGGACTAGATATCACTTTATTCTCTTAACTTTCCTAACACTCTGAATTCCTATGTATGTAAATTTAGGAGTCAATCAAATATTTTATTTTCGGAATGTATTCAAGACAAACTGTGTCACTGATCCAGGAACTTACAATTAACTAAAAGTAATAATTCATAAAAACTCAAAATAGATTAAAGATCTAAATTTCACAGGAGAAATCCTTGATGACCTGGAACCTGGCAGCAATTTTTAGACACAATACCAAAGACAATATATAAAGAAACAATTGGTAATTTTAACTGATTAATAATTTGAATGGACTACTAGGTTGTAACTGTAGGCAGGTAGGGCGTGGCAAGAGGAATGAACTACCGGGGGTGTGCTCTTCGGGACTATATCTTGTCCCTGGCTCTTCACACCCATGTTGCTTTCTATTCCTGCTTCCTAGTTGCTCTGAGATGAGCAACCCCTCCCCACCTGCGTGCATGAGTGGGTGCACAAATGCTTGCGCGCACACACACCCACACACATGCCCTTCCACCAAGTTGCTCTCCCTTACCTCAGGCCCAGAGGAATAAAGTCAGCTGACCATGGTCTGAGACCTCAGAAACCTTGGGATGCCTCCTCTGAGTTATTCATCAGATATTTTGGTCATAATCATGCAAGACTGACTAATGCAGTGAGTTCAATGACATGTAGTAGAGAATGGAGGGAAAGCAAGAAGCCCTAGCTCTCAGCTATACTAGCCAGACCTTTGAATAATGACTGCTTACCAGTTAGTATCAGACTAGCCATTAACTGACTGACTTAACATGAGTGATCCCTGGAATGACTATCAGTATATCACACATTGCCAAACTCTAGAATCATGAGGAAAAAAAAATATTGTTATTATTTTAAATTTCTCAGTTTGGAGGCCACCTGTAACATAGCCAAATTAATCCTTGGAGATGGGTTGCTACCATTAAAAAATCCTAAAATACTTGATGGGATGTTTTGACTCCAATGTCAGGTGAGAAAGCAAGCAAAAAGACTGCTAGTAGAAGCAAGAAAAGCATTGAAGAAATTGTTATCTCAGATTACAGAAAATTCAACCTGTGTCCTACATCAGCAGAATTAGTGAAACTGACACACATTAATGTGGAAGATATAAAATACAACTTAAGCAAAATTCCAGGCTAAATTAAGTGTCAATTGACAGCTTTAACATGAACAAGATGCCCTAAAATAGAAGAGTTTGGCTTATATGCATAATTTAGAAGAAATAAAGAAATTGATCAACATAATCTCTTCAGTCACTAAAATAAGCAAATTACATGTTCTTGGATGAACTTGACATAACTTGTGCTCAAGTTAATGTAGCAGTATACAAACTTATACATAGGAAACCCACAAAGTTTAAGGGTGCTGTATTCTTTACACTAACTGATATCTCAAGGTGAAAAGAGGTTCTGGGTCTTCAATTTTCCATGGGAAGGAATCAGGCTGATAGGATGGAGCCAAAAAATCAAAGAGAATAATAGATTAGGGAATCATTTCCAGGGAGAAGAACTCAACCTCCTTCGGGGAAGGAGAATTGTTATTAACCAGTAACTGGTGATGTCCCTCCTGTCCCTCCTGTGTCTGGGTTGGTTTGTCTCTTGCAGTTGTTACTATCTCACTGTTGTCGGTTGAGTGTGTGGGAAGTGAAATCCACATCTGGACCTGATTTAGATGATGAGATCTAGATTCAGAGCCTGAATCAGGTGTTGGTTAGATGATACTTCCAGAGGTCTTGGGGAGTGCTGAGTATGTTTTACATGTGGGAAAGTGACTCATTGAGGTCAGAGATGGGACTGCTGTAAATTATTATAATAATGAGCCTCAGGAAAGTATACCTTACTGTGTCCGTATCCCTTTCTTATAAGTCATCACTTTTCCCATCATGAGGTGGAGTCTATTTTTCCAATGCCCTCTACTACCCTATGACTTATTTTAGCAAATAAATGAGATAGAAGTGTTGTTATGTGGGTTTTGAAGCAAAAGATTTAGTTTTGGAATCCTATTATCACCAAGCTGTAAAGAAGTCCAGTTCAGTCTAGTAAGGAATGAGAGGTCATGTGAAGCAGATCCCCAAACCCACAATGGCAGCCAATACCTATGGTCAGACATTTGATTGAGACCATCTTGAACACCTGAGTCCCAGTCTAGCTGTCAGATGACCTCAGCTTCATGAGTAACTTCAAAGAAGACTAGCAAAAATAGTCCAGATAGTCAACCAATGGTATCAGATTATCATTGGTATAAACCACTAAAACCGGGGGTAGTTTCCATTGCAGCACAGATAAATAGACAGCTCACATGTCATGTTGGCTGTTGGAAAAACAGGCACAGTTAGCAAATAGGTGTATAGAAAAAACTGCAAGTAAACATATTTTAGTTTTAAGCAATACTATGATGGCTTTGCACCCTAACACTATTATTAATAAAACTAGAACTTGATTTATTTTTGTTTCAAAATCACATTCTTTCCAATTTTAGGGGTCGTATGTTTATCCCAGGCCCCTTCTCCTCCATAACTCTCTGCCTTCTTACTTTTTTGTTGTTTTCCAGAACACAAATATCCATGCTTAATATTTTAATTGTGGAGGAAAGAATCAAGGAAGATGTTAAGTCAAATGCACATGGAATTCATTCAATTATGGATGGTGAAGAGATGTAAATGCACTTATCAGGGAATGGTATTGGTATCATACTATGCAAATATCAAATACCAACAGAAATATATTCCAGGGACCTCACAGACATATTAATTAAGCAGATATAAATATTATCTGATAAGGCTGATATCATCGCTTGTGTAACCCAAGAGATTATTTGCCACAGTCTGGCTGGGCACAAATCACGAGCCACTGAAGCAGGAACAAACTTTATTTCTGAACTCCACCAGCACACTCCACACACGTTCCTGGGAACTCTCCGGAATGCCACACGGCTCCTCCAGGAACCACACACCGGAAATCCCTCCTCCGGCACTTCCCCAACCAATGGGAACTCTTTAGGAATCCCCGCCAGAGCTCAACCGGAAGAGAACTCAAAAGTCATCATCTTAATGGTTCGCTGGCTTCATCTCTCAACCACTACTTCTGGCAAAAATGCCATGCGTCATCCCGACTCAGCTGTGGCCCTCAACAATTATTTATTAAAATGTGATATTTGGTTATTTCAATCCTGTGTCCCTAATAAAGAGTCACACAAAAGAATGCACCACTAAGGTGCTTTCCTGATTTCATTTACCAATAGTTTCTGGAGCCCATTCATGCTTTATACAGGGAGAGCATGGAAAAGTGTGTTGTTTTTTTTTTTTTTTTGTCTGTAGAAAAAATTTAGATATATTTCATGTCAGAGTCACTGCAAGAGTCAATCAGACTCTCTATGGAGCCGCTGGACATACTTTTCACTCACCTGTGCAGAACATTATTCTTACTATCTTTGGTATTGGCTAAGGTTCACACCATAGCATGTTTTTCATTGATAGAATACTTTCCACAAATTTAATCAGCTATGAACTTTTAAGATGAAAGACACCTGAAGGAGTATCTATTCTATTCATTTACTCTCTTCTACCCAATTGTGATTATGTAGCTTTCCAACCCATGCTTTAAGCAATATTCATACTCACCACATTGGAACATCAAGAACTGTTGCTAAGGGATCTTTCTTAGATTGATTTAAAATAGATTTCATGTCTGGAGATTTAGCTCAGTAATAGAGCACATACCTGGTATGCTGGAAACCCTTGGTCTTCGGCACCTCAAAAAAAACTTCATGGAAATATACATGGTCCCTTTTATTTCCTTAAAATTGAAATTTTTTTAAAAAGCACTTATTTTATATTCAATTTATTCTTCTACTCAACAAATATATATATATATATATATATATATATATATATATATATATATATATATATATATATATTTGTCCAAAGACACAGCTAAGGCTCTGGTGTGTATAAATATCAAATATATATATATAGTGTCTAATACAAAATATGTATATATATATATATATATATATATATATATATATATATATACATATTGTATTAGACACTATTCTAGATGCTATGTAGTCAGAAGAGTGAGAAAAAATACAAAAATCCCCTGCCTTTATGGAGCACACATCCCTATATATTTTAGTTCTAGCGAAATTTGAAAGTACTGATGTCCAATTGCGATCCTCTTGAGGCAGAGTAGCTCTAGTTTCTTCCACAATTTTTATCCATCAGATGGTCTTGTGTCTTTTACGGATAGGTTTAGTATCCTTTGATATCTACAAAGCCCTGAACTAAATGTAATGTAACATCAGAGATAAACCAAGGGCAGTCTTTCTGGTCAAGATATTTACTACTTCTAAGCAGGAAAAAAAAAAATCTAACTAGAGGGCAGCCTAAAATGATTTCCACGAAACAACCACAAACAAGTCCATGATAACCAAGAAGAAGAAAGAGGGGTTATGGAAAATGTCATGAAGAACCAGGTGATTGAGTCGGACTCAAAGGGCAGTCGGGATTATAACAGACAAAATGGGACTGATGTGCATTCCAGCTGTGGGGGCATCCTGAGCAGAGGTGCAGAGGCAGAAAAGCAGAGAGAGGGTTGGTCCAGCTTGACAGATAAACCACCTGGAGGAGAAGAAACAGGCGGGAAGGAGCAGGAAGTCCAGACAGAGGCAGCAAGTAGATTGGCCTTCCAGGTGGAAGAAGAACACAGGAAGGAGAAGCCCCAGAAGTTGAACAAACCGATTTCATCCGTAGGGCTCTGAGGACCTAGGTCCAAAGACACAGCTAAGGCTCTGGTGTGTATAATTGTCAAATTTTCTTGACTTTTGGATTCAAGACACTTTCTCATCTGTTAAATGTACTCACTTTGAGGCTATTTTGGAAAACAAAATTTTCTAAAACAACCATTGTTTTTATCTCTAAAAAAAAAAATAACCTGAATAGTGCTACAGGCTCAGATAACTGTCAAATATTTGTATTCCTGTGCATATCTATTCTTTAGCACAAATTAAGGAGATAGTTCCATGAAGTTAAAATACAAAAACAAAAACTACTGAAGAAGTGCTTCACACTCTCGGTGCCAACCTACCAACTTGTCTGATTATAGTTTTAACTGAGCTGCCTGAATACACTTGCTGCTTTGGTCAAATCCATGTTATTTTTATTCGAAATTTACCAAAAGTAATTTTGCATGTCTTAAGCTATTTTCCCCTCTCTCCAGCTTCAGATTTCTATCTTATTCCTTTCTGCTAATTTATTTTATATTTAAAGGTTAATTTAGCACACTTGATCTCATTACCTACATTAGAAAATTAAACATACCTAAAGGGTTTGGTTTACCAGTAAGAAAGAGACAATCTCACAATGTCGTGATCTTGTGATATAATATTTGATTCACCTTAGAACTTACAGTAAGAGCGGGGACTTCCTCCCTGCGTAATCAGGGATCTATTATCCAATAAGTGACTTGTTCTGACTTGTGTCTTTGGACGCCACCATGAACAGGCCTTCTATTGTCCCAGATGACATTGTGTGCTAGGAGGTAATATTCCTTTAAAACCTCCAAAATAAAAGAGGCAAACACCAGCTTGAGGCCAGACAAGAAGCCTGTGAAACATCAGACAGTTTTCATCACAGCTGGCGGGGCCTGGGCAGTCTCAGACAAAGGACTTCCGCCTTTATCTGGCCCTTATTTTGATGTCTCATTCAGCTGAAGATAAAAAGGAAAGATGTGCTTTGAAATTTAAACATTAGGGCAGCAAAGAAATCAACATGCAAATGTCACCCGTACATGAATTCAAGATGAAGTCTACATTTGTCACTGTGAACTGAGAACTTGGCATTTTTTTCCTCAGAAAGTAGTAAGATTTAAAAAAAAAAATAGATTATGAAAGCTGGATTTAATCCATTTGGAATTCTTTACTTCATACATCTTATTTACAAGGAGGATAGGCAGAAAACAAGTCTATGTATTTATGTAGACTTTATTATATATAAACAAATGCCTATACATAGATACATAAATTTGCTAAATATATATTTAAGAATAAATGGAAAGACTATGCAAATAGATGAACTAAAGATGAAAAAATGATAAATCTTGACACAGTTTAGTCTTAGGCAGTCAACAAAAGCCCTAGGAAACTCTACAATAAGGTGTTTGCAAATATTCTATCAATTTCAACCATGACAATGAAATGATTTCCTTGGAGAAATAAAGTACAGTTTTAAAGACATCTGCACACCTAAACAAGGTGACAGTGACCTAAAAGATATGGACAGAGTTGTGACTTTTGATCCACAGGTATTTACAGAGAAAAAATGAGAAACCTGAAAATAAATACTGATTCATTTTTGAATTTAGACTAATTGCATATATAATTTTAATACAGTTTCTCATTCTCAGGTTCAGAAGTAATTTTCTAAGGTTGTGATTCTAAATACACTATATAGATTTTTGTGGTTGGCTCTTTATTTTTGCCATTTAAAATTTTGAGGGAATTAACTTGTCACTTCTCCCCAGTGTTCAACATACAGATTCAGAGAAGCATCAGGAAAGCATCTGAAATTTTCTCTGGAATGGAAGATTGGACATGGGAGAACTATGGTAGTTGTGTAAGAATAACTGGAGGTCTTTCATATAAAGGATTAACTTCCCTTAGTCTATCTAAATATCTAAAAGTTACCCTTGGGCACTGTTTTTTTTCTGAGCACATTTTGAACTGTAACTTGGGGATAAAATTTGTGAATCCAAAGATATATTGATGAAATCTCAGCCTTAAATGTTAACATTTTGGAGGGAAGAAAAGATAACTAAAAGTACAATTCATGACATCCACATGCAAAAAAAAAAAAAAATTAATCTAGTCAGACATCACTATTTATACAAATTAACTCACAATAAACCATAGACCTAAATGTAAAAGACAGCACTAGAATTGTCTTAGAGCTATCACAAGAGAAAAATCTCAGATGGATTTGAATACGATGATGGCATTTTACACTGAACATCAAACATGCAATCCATGAAAAAAATATTGATAATCTAGGCTTCATAAAAATAAAATCAGTCCTCTGTGAAGGACAATGTCAAGACAATGAGAAACAAGCCCTAGAATGTGATACAATATTTGCAAAAGACTCACTTGGTAAAGGAATGGTATACACACTACACAAAGAAACCTTAAAAATGTACAACAAGAAAACAACCCAATTGAGAAATGAGCCAAAGACCTTAACAGACACTTCACCAAAGAAAATAAATAAACAGCAAAAAACAGATGAAAAGATGGTGCCCATCATAAGTCACCAGAGCAATGCAAATTAAAGCAACACTGAGATATCACCACACAGAATGGCTGAAAGTGCAACGCTGACGCCATCACACTCCAGCAAGAAGGCGGGGCAATAGAAGTCTCCTTCATCAGAGAGGGAAATGAGAGATGGCGAGACCATGTGGGAATCTGGGAATTTCTCACAAAACAAAACAAACTTTTACATATGATCCAGCAATTGAGCATCTGAGTATTTACCTAAAGGCATTGATGACTTGTGTGAAAGAACTAAGACTGTTAAACTCTTAGAAGAAAAAATGAGAAAGCTTCATGGCACTATGTTTGGCAATGACTTCTTTAATGTGACATCAAAAACATAAGAAACAGAACAAAAAGTTAGATGAATTGGACTATATAACAATTTTAAACTTCTGTGCATTGATGGACACAAACTAGAGATAAAGGCAACCCACAGAATTGGAGGACATATTTGCAAATAACGTATTTCATAAGAGGATAATATCCAGAATACATGAAGAACCCTTATAGCTCAACAAAACCAAAAACCTGATTAAAAATGGACAAGGGATTTGAAGAATTTCCATGGATCAGGAGGCTGAGGCAGACGGATTGCAAGTTCAGAGTCAACCTCAGCAACTTAGCAAGGTTCCTGTCTCTAAAAAAGCAAAAAGCCTCAACACAGATATTTATAGTGGCTCCATTCGTAATGGCCAAAATCTGAACGCAACCAAAATCTTTTTCAGTAAGTGAATGGGTAGGTAAACTATGGCAGACTGTTATTTGATATTAAAAAGAAGTGCTATCAAGCCATGAAAAGGTCTGAAGGAAACTTAAGTGAATATTACCATGTTAAATAAGCCAATTTGAAAAAAGGTACACTACCACTAGGTTGATTTCACAGTCCACCAGGATGGTTGTTAATGAATAAGGGAATTGGGTTTTGGAGAAATTAAGATGGCTTCATTGCTTGGGACCTTCAGCCATTATGTGCAGTCAGGATGCAAATTCTGGTTTTACTGACTCTAAAGCTTTTTCCACTATCCAGGTTATCATTAAAGTTAAAGCCTTTTTACCCCTTGAAAATTGACCTATTAAGTCAAACGTTTCAGAAATCTACCTTTATCTGGATTCATACAAGACATAATCACACTTCAAAACTAGAACCACAAGAGTTCAAATATTAAGTAATGTTAATACCAGAAGCATGGCATGGCTGTCCGTTCCTCCATCCTGTGCATATGACCATCTGTCAGAAAACCCCAGTTATTCCACTGGTAAAGCCTGTGCAAGACAAGACTTGGAGCAACGTCACCCTCACTTAGCAAACACTGAAACATCTCCATTCCCTTCATTCCCAAGCTCTGTGAACTCTCTTTGCATGAAGGTTCTCTTGGAGATAAGACACTGACAGTAACCTCAGGCCAAGGTAAGGATTCCATTGTTATTAATTAGGGTTGTTCCTTAGTTAAGGTGCTTACATTCATAATCAGCCATTGAATGGTTCCATCTCAAAAAGAAGGTCCAGATCCCACCAGTTAAAGGAGGGTGAGGGGGTAAAAACTTAATTAAAACCATGTTCTAGGCTTCAGGCTCTGTGGGGTCTGGTGTGTATGGAAGAGGGCTGGCTACCATTTTGCTATGGATTCTGATAATCTGTCTGTGCCTGATACAGTCAAAGGATAACCCCATCATAAAGCTTCTAGTCTACAAAACTAAGACAAAGCTTGTCTAAATAAATCTGAACTCCTGACCATGGTAGAAGACCTACTATGGGGTATTAACAGAGTCAGAACTGTCAATCATTGCCTGGTCTCAGTGTTTGTTTTATGAATTCCACCTTTGGTGGCATGAACTTGGGATAAAATCATCATAAGCTATATGAGTCCAAAAAACACAAACCCAGAGTTAAATTATTTGAGCTGAAATGACGTTACCAATGTCTGAAATGGGTTCCCCCTCCTCCCCCTTTGAAATCTGATGCTTTTATTAGATTATTTCTACTGCCAAAAGACACAGCTACTGTCTGGCTACATTTTCTGGTTTTCTCTTGAATTAAAACAAATAAATAAAAGAAAAAAAAAACTCTTGAGTCTTTTAAATAAAACAAATGGGAATACTTTTTATTGATTTTTTTCCCCTACCAACTGAATAGCTTCTATATATTTAGCTAAGACTCTGGGTCACATAATATGATATGTACCACACTTGTATGTGTACATATAAAGTATATGACAGAATGGACTTCTTAAAATAAGCAAGACTTGTTTGTGGATCTATGAATGAATGGGAAACAGCACTTGGTACATTGTAAAGGTTAGAGGCACACCAGACTCGAAGCTGCAGAATTCTTAGTTCTTGTGCACAGAGCACTACACTATCTCTATTATTCTCTCACTTTATCACTGATCTTCTCTTCCTTGATCACACAGTCCTGGTTTCTTATGGCCCAGAGAGAATTTAGAAAATACTACTCATTCTCTTTATTTTATGGATTGTTGAAGTGAGGCCTCAGAAATTATATATATATTCAAAGCCACACAGCTAATTACTGGCATCCCCCATACAAAGAACTTCTGTATTCCATACTGAACTCTGCATGTGCAGGTATTGTGAGCACCCCACTGACTTAACTGAGGGGTTACTGGGCTCATCACAGTTTTTCCATTTAATTAAAATTGAGAGGCAAACCCCTCTCAATAGCAACAAATTCTTAGGGAGAGCAGAGGACTGGTGGGTCAGTGGGTGGGCCTTTTATTTGCCTCAGGCCTCCCTTATGCCATTTTTTTTCCATTGGGGGAGGATCTCTTGAAGCTTACCTTTTACATGAGTCCTAGTCCCTCTTCTCTGTGTCAAGTCCAACATCATGCAGAACCCATTTCTCATTGCTTTTCCACTCTAAAAAGAAACTTTCTGTTGAATTTAGTTTTTTTTTTTAAAGAGAGAGAGAGAGAGAGAGAGAGAGAGAGAGAGAGAGAGAGAGTGTTTTAATATTTATTTTTTAGTTTTCGGCGGACACAACATCTTTGTTTGTATGTGGTGCTGAGGATCACCGCTTGAGCCACATCCCCAGCCCCTGGAACACATTATTTTTAAATTTTTTTATTTTTATTCTTTTTGGTACTAGGCATTGAACCCAGGGGCACTTAACCCCTGAACCATTTTTCATTTTGAGACAGGGTCTCGCTAAGTTTCTGAGGCTGTCGCCAAATTTGAGTTCTTCCTGCTTCAGCCTCCTGAGTTGCCCTGTGCCACCATACATGGCTGTTTTAAAGACTTTTATGTATTAATTCATTTGATCCTTGCAAAAGTTTAAAAAAACATAGTACTGTTATTATTCTCAGTTTATAGACTACACAACATCAGAAAGATAGGTTACCCAAGTCATACAGGTGTGGTCTAAGAATTTGGAGATTCCGTGAATTGGACTGTTACCTTCAGAAGCTCTGATTAATGCAGTGTCACATATTGTTTGAAATGTCCTGGGGAGTTTCACAGGAGTGGCACCCGTGGCTGCAGTGGGAAAGACACACTAGGAAAGGTGGAAAAAATAGATGTGAAATTATATTTTATAAGGCTGCAGCCAAGTGCCAGTTAATTCTTTCTTATGCCACCATCATAGCTCCACACCCCACAGGCCCTGTCCACCCACATTTACTCACCCTTTAATATAGCACATGTGCTCGTTGCATCCTGAGGCTGGTAACATGGCTTTTTAAATAAAAGTATAAGTTTAGTGAAAGCATTTGTTTTTTACTCATTTGGAATTCACTATTAAGAAACTGGATTAGGTTTCATGTCATCATAAAAATAGAGACATTACAGGATAAAATGTTTAGATTCTTAATAAAAAAAAAAAAAGATTCCAAGAATCTGCAAACCAACTTTGAGAAAGTGTAGCCAATTCACTATTGAGTTCACCTCTATTTATCAAAGCGTGTGTTGCATTGCACCTACCTGGTGACGTTAAGAGCAGCTTGTCCCTATTGCATTTAGTCCTGAAAGGAAGAAGACTATTTCTCTGAAAATGGTTGTGATTCGGCTTTGCAGTCACTTTGTTCTACTCCGTGCCTAAGCAGCTGGCACCTAACTTCAGAGTTCCATCTGATCAGCAGTTGAGTTCTTTTTCTGTAATCATCAAGTCCAGTTTAAATCGGAAGATTAAACCAGAAGATTTAAATGGGTTTTTAGATAGTACCAATGGAGAGGTAATCATAAGTATCAGTGACATTCGGTTAGTCTGTTCAAATACTTGAGAAAACGTTGGTTTTTCTTTAACATTTTTGTTAGATGAGACATTGTGGGCTGAATTTGATTCCTGGCAATGGGCTATTAAATAGTGTGGGAAATAGATTGCTTGAAATGAGAAAGATCAGGAAAAAAAAATGGGTCATGCAACCTGCCATGCATCACAGGTAAAAAGAACTGGACCCATGTCATTATCTTGAGCCATAACAGTATCTTCTCCTTACTAACAGTAACTATGTGTCTTTCCTTCTATGATTCGCTTTTAGCCTTTGATAAAACCATCACAGCTTTAGAGGGAAAGCAACAATTTTATCAGTTGAATGCTTTGTTAATTTCAATGTTTTTGAAGCACTTCAGAGTAGATCCATGTCTTTCTATTTTTGAACAGAAAATTTGTATTTAAGCATAGGAAACATAAATTGTGAAGCATAAATTTAAGCATAAACATAAATTGTTGGATGTGTATATTTTGTTTTCTCAACATCCTTTAGCTTTTCAATCATGAAGAATTTCACTGGAATGGACTTTTCTATTTCCATTAGGTATGACTGCAGTCACACATTTTGGCTGCAAGCTTTAACCATGTCACTGAACAGTGGATCCAATAATCCCCATGGTCAAAGCTAAGTGCAGAACATCTAGTGAATCAGGCAAAGAATTTAGCAAAAGACTGATTGCTGGGACTTCAATAGTTCCCAGAGCAGTCAGGAAAAACCCCAACCTACGTCAGACTCTAATATTTATTAGGAACATGACACCAATGTGGTTACATTTGTTTGTTGACTGTTGAAATGCCGTTTACTAAAATTTGAAATTGCTAAATTCCTTTTACGTGGCAAGTTGTGAAGGTGAAAGGGAAAATAAAGCCTGGAAATAAAAGGCAAAGCAGGACCAAGGAGAAAATAAATTAAAAGAGCAGAAGTATGTAAACAGCACTTTAATAGTGTTTACACTGGCTCATTAAGGAGCAAATTCTTGCCTGTTGCCTGAATTTCAGGGAGATGCTTAGATGATGCAAGTAGGATTGTAAAAAGAAACAAACAACAGACACACAAACTCTGTTCACACATCAACTGTCAGGGAGTTTGGGATCGTGTCAATTCCCAAATCTATGTAAATCCACAGAAGTGCCTTTTTACACTTGGGCTATGTGAAATACAAAGCTGACAATTCTTCAATGACTTTGTGGGAAAAAGAAAAAAAAAGAAGATTCAGTAGGAGTGGTTTATGGATGAGCCCCTACATGGAGTTTCAAGATGCCAGTGTGCTGTCATCAATATTTCTGTCATCAATATGGCTGCCAAAAAGCTAATGTGATTTAGGCTTTCCTTTATCAGAGAGATAAAACAGGTGATTGTTTAGATCCATTCTGTGCTGGTCAGATCATTCTAGAAGTGTCTTAATGCTCAGAAGATTCCACTCTGAGAGAGCATCCACTGAGGTCCCTCACTAATCAGAGAATATGACTATTACTAGATAATAATACAGTAATTATCAGATAATATTACCATAATGCTGGGAGAACAACAGCAAAAAAAAAATGGATCTATGTAAGTATGAACATGCTACTGCAAAGAAGAGATTTTAAGTTTATTTTTTTTTTTGCCAATGATTAAACTGAAACCAATGCAGAACAGTTATAGATTGAGACAATTTATTTATTTATTTTTAGAAAAATTTCTAATAGGTGAAATGGAGGCTTCCACTTAGTAAAAAGCAAAAAAAAAAAAAAAAACTGCTTTTAATTATTCAAATACTGACTATAATACAAGTTGGTGTTTATGTTACCAGGGGAGCCAAAGACTGGATGAGCAAGGAGCTAAACAATGACAATAGCTGTGACTTAGTCAGAACGTGTTTTAGATGTTGTAATAACAATCTGTATTGTTGCTAAACCTCAGAAGAAGTTCACAGAGCTTGTGCCCTTAATGCCACCGAATAGGTAAGAAAAGGGGGTAAGAACTCTACAGGGCTTCCTGACTCATAGTGAAATATTAGCAGGCTTCAGAACCAGTATCCAAATGTAAATTTTTGTGCTTCAGAGTCTATCTTAATATGCTTTCATGCTGATCAAATCTGATTTATGATTAGTATCTTTCCCACCAACTAAACTGTTATTTCTTTTTCTTTCATTATATCTAAAAACCTGGCGTAAATACCGTGTCCTCTCAGGGCCATGGAAGGGAGACGAGATCACCCACTCAGCCCTCAGCCCAGCCATCCCATCCTCTCTTTCCTCCCATCCTCTGTTGCTGTGTCTGGACCGTCTACACTGCAGTGGTTTGGCTCATTTGCTTCCGACCAATGACTTCACTTTCCCCTTAGGAATTGTTTCTTGGCATAATTGACTCATTATCTCTTAATATGGTTTATTTTTCTTCCTGACTTTGGGATCATCTTTTGTAAAGTACGTCCTCTGGGAAGGGTGGTACCCTCAGGACTCAAATCCTGTGGAAGTGTGGATTGCAGACATTAGTGTTCATTTCTTTCTGAATTCCTATAGTTATGGATATAACCAGACAAGACATCTGTAGTCTTCTAGGGTGTTCTAGAATTTTCTTGTTTTGTATGTGCACCTCCTCATTATATGAATTCTTTGAAGAAAAATGTTTCATTTGTATCACATTTATTATTCAATGAATAGGTTTATCACGGAACTTTAAACAACTTTTTACATTTGTCTTACTTATCTGATTGGTATTTGCTTTGGGTGCAGATAACATTTTATGTTTGTTATGTCAATCTAAACTTTTATGAATTTATCTTCAGCCAAATTTTTTCCTCCTAAGAAAATCTGATACAGATTGACAGTGAGATGTCTGTGTGGAAAAAGAAAAGTGACCGATTCTGCCTGATCTTGTGAAGAAAACTAGACTAATCTCCAAGTGGGAGAATCTTCTTCACTTAAGTCTTACTACTTCAAATTAGCAAACACACAGAATTGAAAGAGATCAAAATAAAATTCACCAAACATGTAAGACTAGAAAAAAAATTCACAGTTTAATGAGAGTTTATTAAGAACTGAATCCTAATTACCATTGCATTTATCCTAAGAATTAGCTTCCTAGCACATCTGAACAAAGCTCTGATTCAGCATCCATTAGTTCAAGGTGTCCAACATGAAGAAGAAAAAGAACAAGACAAAACCAAACCTCAACTTTTAGGAACATTTCTATATTCACTCTTACATTGTTTTCTGTCACTATGAAGTGAAAAAAAAAATTAAACGTGTAACCATGTTTCTCATGGAATCTTTTTGAAACTCCCTCTGGTCTATTAGGATACTTGGAGACATACAAGCAGTGCCCGTTTAGATGCACCATGAATAGTAAAATCATGTATACATTTGCTTGCTTATCTCAAACATTAGGGTTAGTAGAGGTGACACTAACTTTCTGAAATGTTGCTTCACTGTGTATACCCAAAGTGCTTATGAAACCTGGAGGGGTGTACCTCTGCCATCTGGGTGCACACAGTCCAGAGCCCATGCAGGCTTCACACAAATGTGGAACAAATCTCTGGACCAAGAACAATCCCAAACTTGCCCTTGACTGCAGATCCCTTTCAGGCCCTTAAGCTAAAAATATGGCTATGGTCTTGCCAAGCACACAAAGTTGGTGGCTTTCACTGTTGTGCAAGCAAAGGAAGCAGCATCTGAACCTCCTTTGAAAACCTCTCTCTCTCTCTCTCTCTCTCTCTCTCTCTGTCTTTCTCTCTCATGTTAAGAGGCGCCACACGAACAGAATGTGCCATAAATAATGTGTGCTAACATTTTCCCCAAACTGGACATCAATTATGCTAACTTATGAGGAAACTTCTTTGGAAGAGCAGAGTTCAGACTCATAACCACTGAAAAGACTCATTAATATAATGTGAAGTGAGTTTTTTTTTTTTTTTAAAGGGGGCCATTAAGGTAAATGCATATCATTACAGTGAAGGCTCATAATTTATCGAAAATTCAGTGGAAAGGAAACTTTATCCTGCATGTTTCCAAAGGTAATGTTTTAACACATGAATCAAGAAAATAAAATAAAGATGACAATGTGATCTTAAAAGAACGGCGGGCAGTGGAAATCTAGCTTGATGGCTAATGTTCATTGAATCAGTATTACAACTACGTGCTGAACATTAGGCCAATACTGCCTCATTTGTGTTCTTTAAACAGTACTATGAGGTGGATGTTCATGTTATTTCCATTTTACAGGGGAGAAAACAAAAAATCAGGAGCTATGCTACTTAATAAAGCTTTGATGAACTCCGCATTTGGAACCTCATCTCCTCCGACAATGAGAGGTGAACAGCTCCAAGTGAGCCTGGATAGCGCTTCTTTCATCAGATTCCCAAAATAAAACTAATCACTTAATCCAGGAATTGAACTACGCTTTTAAGTTCTCCAACTAATTATGTGAACAATTTTAAATATGAAGAAATTAGTTGTTTCTCCCTTTAGGTCTTAAACATGCTGACAAAATAATTAGCTGTCCTTACTTTTCACGAATTTTCTCTAAGATTTTGAGTGGCTCCTGTAATCCTCAGGCATGGGCTGAAAAGTGAAATTTCTGCTTCTTGAGATACTGATTGTCTTAGGTAATATCTGTATTCAAATGGAAACAAGGCGGGAGTCTATCTTTATGGCTTCTTTGGGGATTGCATATGCATATGTATTTTGGTAGAGGAAATATGCAGCCCAGAGAAGAGTGAAGGAAGATGGAAAAGGTCCTCTTCAGGATCTCGAGATTGATCATCTCCTTCCAAACAGATGTCTTCTGTTGATCTCCAGTTGAGCTACTTTATTTCAGTGTGTGTGTTCCCCCTCCCCCCGAGCCTGTCACAGACCCTGTGATTGACACAGGATCCTAGCAAAATGTTGAAGAATGTTATCTCAGTAGTTGATAAATGTATCCTGGGGCAATGGTCCTCACATCTGATCTGGCTTCAGAATCATCTAGAAAGCTTCTAAAGGCTCAGCATCCTAGATTCCCTTTCTGGTTTCTGCTTGGGTATGCCTCCAATGGGTCCTATGAATTTGCATTTCTAACAAATTCCCCAGTGATTCTGTTGGTGCATTTCAAACCAGTTCCTCTCTTTGAGAACCACTGCCATAGAGCGGGTATTATTGATGAAATAAACACATGCCCATGCCATCCTTTGCTGGTAGCAGTTGATTTTCAATAAATAAACAGTGTTGCTTTTATAAGAACAATGAATGAAACATATGTTAAGTAACTTGTTTCCAGATGATCTTCAAATCACAGTAACATTCAGTTGTGAGAACAAGCTAAAAAAAAATTATATGGAGTGGGGTGCAGTAGTGCACACCTGTAATCCCAGTGACTTGGGAGGCTGAGGCAGGAGGACCTAGAGGTCAAAGTCATCCTCAGCAACTTAGCAAGGCCCTAAGCAACTCAGTGAGACCCTGTCTCTAAATAAAAAAAAAAAAAAAAATTGAAAAAGGGCTGTGGATGTAGCTCACTGGTTAAGAGCCATGAGTTCATTTCCCAGTGCAAAAAAATAATAATATAAAAATAAAAATTAAAATTAATATGGAATGATAGAATAATAATTTAACTTTTTTATTGAATATTTTATATATTTTAACTGTAGCAACCAGTTCCCTAATCAGGAACCCAATGCAACTTTGAGTTCAAAGGAATCCACTCTCTCAAGGACTTTTGCTTCTGAATTCTTCACAGGAGTTGAGACACTTTGGATTTATTTAAACCAAACCAGAAAATGTGTCAGAAACTATCACACTCAGCATGCACAATTAAAGCAAGACTTATATTTGAATAACTAAATATTCACAACTTATTACTGATCAAATACTGCTGTCAGAGTAGGCTAAACAAAAAAAAAAAAAAGCACATTCACCAAGAAAATAGAGGGAAAGGTAGAGATGAACTTTAGTGGAGTAGGAGATGTCAATTTTAAATTGGAAAAGTACAGCTCTTATTTACGTTTTATCAGCAATTCATTTGTAGGAAAACCTATATTCCTGAATTTATAGGGGGTTGTTGGCAAAAATCAAGTGTGAAACACCTCCAACGTTAGGTTACCTAAGGCTGGTTCCTAAGGAAAAACACCACATCCATGTTCTGATTCTAAGGGAAACCTTTGTGTACTGGTCATGTGAACTCTTCTCTAACAGAAGGAGGGAGTGTGGGTTTAACATGCAAAATTCACTGCACGGAACTGTGTGAAATGTTTCAATTATATCTATAATAACATTTAGCATATTCCAGACATAGTGCATTAAGCACAGAGCCAAGAAATGTCCCAAGCCTACGCTGTTTTTCATTTCATGCATTATAAGTGTATGAAACACATGTTAGGAATATATTTCATATTCTGCATTTGTAAAATATCAAATTTATATCAGCAGAAACCACAGAGGCGGCACAGGAGCTGCCCCAGAGCACGGCCATTGTGCAATCAAACTTTTAACACCACATTATCATTTTAAAGAACAAATCTCCTGGTTGAAATGAAGAAAATCATTTTCACAACTCATGGCAATTTTCTTTATGTATTTATTACACGGGCTTCAAAACACATACTCCACAAGAATTAGTCTCAACTTTCTGTTTTGCAATATGTGCCATTCTCAGAGCACCCATTAAAAAATAAAATTCATTCAAACTGATGGCTCTTATGCCATTTGGTTACACTGATGTCTAATTTTGTAGAATTCTCAAAGTTTATCCCAGCATACATCTATGTTACAGGTCTTGAGATTATTCTATGCAGTAAAGATACCAAAAAGGAAAATCATTCCTCTAAGGATCTAAACACATTCATTTGCAAACATTATGCAACTTGGCTATTATATTTCCTGTCCCAGATGAAATGCTGATAAAATGTTTTATGAGAAATCAGAGGATGCCACAGAACTTCCTGTCACTGCTGAATATGAAGGTTTCCCCACATGATTTATCCCCTGTAATTATAGAAGGTATATTTATTCTATCATACTATTATATTGTAATTACAAGTGACGCAGTGTGAGCAGCACCAGCGTGACTTGTCTTATATTGCCTGGTTTTCTGATAGTCAACACTGTTCACTGGATTCTACTAGCAAATGATCAAATTCCCAAATCCTCGGTTATGTATCGGGTGGCCTGAGAAATCTTGCTCAGTTTAAGGTACATCAGAGATGAGTTGAGTTGCAAAAAGAACCTAAATAGAGACTGGAAACTCTTAATGACACTGGCCTCTGTACTGCCACTTGTCATTGTTGGTCCCAATTGGAATTAGGCTACAATGCAGGAAAGCATGACATGAGTGTAATTCTAAGGTCAGTGTGCAAAACACTCATGGGCTTAAAGGATGCTCATGGAAGAAATTTTCTTGGACTGTTCCCTTCTTTGAAATCCTGTAATTTTAAAAATATTTACAATATGATTCTTTTTGCTTGGCATACTATGAATTGTTCTATTTTCAATTTTTTAAATTATATATACACATGATATATGTGTGTGTGTGTGTGTGTGTGTGAGTGTGTACAGAGAGAGAGAGTGGGTGGAGGGGGGAGGGAGAGAGAAGTCAAATGCCAACTGCCTCATGTTTCATTAAGGATAATTATACAATGATATTTTTATCTGCATGAAAGTAAGTTACATGTTTTCTATGTAGTCACTTTATATTCCCACATCTGGTTTCATCCTTCTTCATTACTTTCTAAAGCAGGTGTCTTGACTCTCTCCCACACATATCACAAGTAAAACTCCCTGGAGTTGTCTTTTCTTCCGGATTAGTTTTCAGAAAGCTATAGCCTACAGGCCAAATTCCACCAGCTGACTGCTTCCAGAAATAGTTCTGTTGGAAATACCCAGGCCCATTAGCTTATAGGCTGTCAATGAAGATTGTCAAACTATAATAGAGGAACCAAGTAGTTACAGCAGAGACCAGCCCACCAGCAACATTTGAATATTTTATATATTTTATAAAAATATTATATATTTTATAGAAATATTTACTACTTGGCCCTTTATGGAAAATATTTGCATCCCCTTTCTAGATCAAAACACTCCAAGACAGAAAGGGTTAAATCAATGTGAGCATTCAGTTTAATAAGGCAACCCTTGAACCAGAGTGCCCGGAGACAAATTTAAACTCTACTAATTATTTAGCTGTGTGATGATACTGCACAAGTCATTTAACATCTCTGTTCTTTAATTTTCTTATCTAATAGGAATGATAGTAATTGATGTCTTATCAATTCTTGCAGATTTAATGAGTTGAATTAATGTTTTCATAGAAATAGCTTATAGTGTATAGTGATCACTACATAGATGATAGTTAATATTTTCATTCATTGATGTTTTCTCAATGCATCAGGAAGATGCACCTATTAAATGAAGAGTAAATTAACCAATAATATAATAAAGTCTCTCTTTTGAATCTACCATAGCCTTTTCTTTGGGCCTCTCTAATAAGATGTACTATATTCTGATTGAATTAAAATGTTTGTCTCACAATACGCTTCTCCGAAATCATTTGGAATCATGGATTTTATCCTGGTCTTTGCATCTTGATAGGGACAAGGAATCTGCCTGGAACATGGAATGCATCTAATAGGAGCAGGTGTAGAATAAATTGTCAACAACAGCTGAGACCTAAGAAATGTGAGAGACTGTGCCTATCAATCATTGGTTTTTGAAAGTCATTTTATTGCATATTTCTAGAGTCATTAGTCTGTGGAAGAATAAAAAATGCATCATAGTCTCTTATTTCAAGGATACTGTAAATTAATAGGGAAGGAAAAATAATGACAAAAATATAAACTTATATGTGGGTCATATCTGACTCACCAAGGAATGTTCAATGAAATGGTTAGAAATTCCAGTGGAGGAAAACATCATTACCAACATCACACAAAGACAGCCCGCGGGTCTCAAGAACTCTTTCTCCTGCCTTACCTTCCAGCAATTAGTGTGTTTGACTGTGTTTTTCTCCCTGAATTGACTAAATAAATCATTTGTTTTATTACAGATTAAACTGTGGGTATTTCTACCCAGTCTTGTGCTAAGCCACCTGTGGATTGAACAAACTGTTAAAGCAGATTAAACCATATTTGTGGGCTGTTTTCTGTCTTTTTCTGTTTTGTTTTGTTTTCCCTTTGCAGGCGTGACTTGGACCTGTTTGTGCACTTTTTTGGCTGTCTCTCCAAGACATTAGTGAAACTGCTGGACGGCATCTGTGCTTTAGCATTGAATAAAGGGTCCCCAGTTATCAGCAAGTGAGGTCCATGTTCTGCACCAAACAGTAACCATAGCAAAGGAAGCCAGGGGCAAACATAGGCAAGTGCCACATCTCCCGCTAAGACTGGCCTGGTCATTTTGAATGTGACCAGTTAAATTGGCCAATCAGGCAGGCTAGTGCAGGCTTCACTACCTCCTACCACTCCTACCACCGCCTGGTGTGGTTTCCATGGGGTCTCTTTGCTTCCTTGTACTCAGGAGAAAAGGCTTGACCCAATTGCCAAGGTACCTAGCAAGACGTGTTATATTCACCAATTCCTAACAGGAATGGAGGAGCCAGGAGCACCCTGCCAGCTCACCTCCTGCAATTAACATTGTCAAGGGTTCCCTGCTCTAAACAGTTGCCTCACATTACCTCAGAGCACGAGGCCATGTTTGCACATGAGAACCGGCCACCGCAGCATGGCTTAGCTAAAATTCTGGCTTCTGGAAGTCATTTTCTCCCACGTGCACGCTTCAATAAATCTGCAAAATAACTTAAGCAAAGCGACCCAGGGTGATTTTTCTTCGTTCCTTTGCCTCTCCCACCCCCGCCCAACGGAGCTGTAAAACTAAGTCTGCCTTTATCACAAAAGTCTCCACTCAATAATCCAATTGACTTTCAGGGTTGGCTTTCGCACATGTCTGTCTCTTCCTGTGCCACTAAATCGTATCAGGTGCTCTGGATTTGGGTTTGATGGTGATTGCTGAGGTGGGAAAGACAGCGGCTACGTTTGTTGGCTACTTTTTCTCAAGACACTGGGAACAAGGAGTGCAGTTTTAAGCATTAGTGGAGTTTGCTGGGCCTTTAGGTTATTTAGTTCATTTTTTTTTAGTTCTAATTTGGCTCCTGGTTATTTGTTCATAGGTGTGTATCTGGATATCTGAACATAAGTTACTTTTTTGCTTCATGCTACTCAGACTGATAGAACATGGCCCAAATCACTGAGTCTTTATGTAGGCATTGAAAGCAGAGTGTCTAAGCTCAGTGGTTTGCATGTCAATTTTTTGTTTTTGTTGATACTAGGAAATCTTCTAGAGTTGCCTAAATGTTTTACATGAGTTGGTGTGAGTGTGCAGGTGCTCACATGCATATGCTACCTATAATAGACCCAACCTGTGAGGTAGTATTATCCACCCATGGTCTTAGTGTATTCTGTAGGAAGAGTGAAAACCCAGTATTTTAGTAAAGCTTTGAGTCCACGTGGTCAAAGTGAGCCTTCCCCTTCAACCCAGTGTCTTTGAGTTGCATATAGTTGAAGTCACGTCTACTAGGATGCCCCTTAAGGCTGTGGATTTCAGTCCTGGCCAAGTGGCTAGCTCATTGTGTGACTGACAGTTGTCTCACTAGCTATGTGACTTGACAAACTATCGAACATATTCCCTGAAACAGAGCTTGTCATACTTACCTTACTGTAGACTCACATTTTTTTTTTTTTTGGCATGGGAATAATAAAATAACAGATGTGCATTTTTTTTACATGGCAATACTTTTATTCATTAAACAAATATTGCTAGCATTAATGGGGTTATAATTTAGTTATCCTTATTATTGTCTCCTTTTATGATTTTTTTCCTTGGTCATCTTTTTTCCTTTTACCTGACCATACCCAACCTTCCTTCCTTCCAATTTTTTTCAGCTTTGCTGGATACCCAGTGTCTGATGCTACTGCTACTCAGTTCTAGTGCCAGTGTGTGAAAACAGCCACAAATAATAGTAAACAAATGAGCGTGACTGTGTTCCAACACAGCTTTATTTACAGACACCAAAATCTGAAATTCATGTGTTATCTGATATTGTTCTTCTTTTGACTTTTCTGAATATTTAAAAATTTAGAGGCAAATGTTTAAAGAAAATCATACTTAGCTTTTGCCCTCCCCCCCAAAAAAAAAAACAGGTGGATTTGGCCTGAGGGCCATGCAAGACCTAAGCTTGCCGGATGTGCAGTTTGGGAAGGTCGGTTCTTGTTTTAAATGAAGTATAGTCAAAGATCTAGTAAGAAAGTGATCATCCCAACCCCAAGGTTTCACATCCTATTTAAATTCTATGGAGGAAAAATAAGACATTTCTAAAAAGATGATGGAGAATGCCTACTTTGTTCAAACCACCAGACTCCAGGCAACAGAAGCACATGTTGCTGTATTTTGGACTCTTACCTCATGTTTGGCACCCCGTGATGAAGAACTCTAGGGTGCTACCTCTATCATGTCTTAGAGTGGCCTGGCAAGCTGGACGCCACGGAACTCATCTCTCTCATTTTATATGTAAGTTGAACCGTTGGCTTAAGATTGGAATGGCAGAGCTGGACTGGTCCTCACAGGTCCCCCAAAAAAGGGCTCTGTTCCCGGTACCATTATAGCTTTTCTGTAGTTATTCCTGGAATCTCATCTGGCAGTAAACAGAACCAAAGAAACAAACTGATGGACACTTCAGTAATTCTAGGTGAAGATGTGGGCCCAGCTCTTTCCCCTCATTTTAGAGTCTGATGGTAACACAAGGTTCTTGACCACATGCCAGAGGCCTGCCCAGCAGACCCCGTTTTCAGGTAAAGTTTTGGAGCGTGGCAAGTTGCCATATCTGACTGCAGACTCTATTTATACCATACATATTTTCCATGGACTAGTAAAAATCCTTCACTTATTTTCCTCGGAAACCTGCTCCAGCAGTCAGGACAAAATGGGAGCTTCCTTGTGGTTTGGCCAAGCAGACCTCTCCATAATAGACTTCCCAGTGGAATCTGGGAAAGGGTCTTCCTCAGAGTTCACAGCTTCTGCGTCACCTAGGGCCACCTTTATGATCCCACCGGCTTTCGTGCTTGTGCAAACAGACACCAGAATGGAGGGGTGGTGCATATATTACCCACATCTGTCTGCTACAAATTCTGCTCAGTTTCATGCTTTTAGGACAAATTCCAGGCAAAGGGCCACTGGGAGAGGCTCCATTTCTCTGTACCCCATGCCCAACTCTGTCAGTTAGGCGGCAGAATAATTTCTTTCATAAGGTCTGTCTTAGCCAAAGAAAACATACCCATGCCCTGTGGCATGAGACCTCTGAAGGGAAGGGACTGTGTTCTGAATTACACTCCGAGGGGAGTTGACCTGAGATCAGATGCCTTAAGACCTGGAAAGTAGCGAGACAGGAATATATCAAAGATGGACTTTATCACTGGGTATGGTTGGAAAATCAATTTTCTATATATGCAACCATGGCCTGGATAAAATGCACCTCTCAGTCTCCAGCTCTCCTTTGCCCGTGGTATAAATTAGAAGAGCTGCTTTCGTATTGGAGTATCAACGCTAAAGAAACAAGCATCTCAAAGTTGGAGCCAATCATTTAAAAGGGATAGAAAAACAAACTCTTAATAAAGAAATGGAAAGATGTCATTTACTTGCACTGATTAAATTAGCCAAAAAATATAGGCCCATTCAAGGTCCCTGTTTTGCCTCCTTATGCATCTAATGGAAAAATCATTCCCGATCCAGGATTTTATTATTATTGTTATTATTTGAAATGCCACCTTAGAAAAAAATTTCCATTCGATACCCACCTTACTAGGAGAGTCTCAGTATAAAAATAAATAGTTGAAAATGTGCTGTGACTGAAAGAGTGTTCGCCAAATTAATGCTAAATTTCCATCTGGACTCCAGCATGCTACCACCCAGAAATATTTTCTGGATTTCATTTCCATGAAAGTTTTTTTTTTTCGTCTCTCTCTCTCTCTCTCTCTCTCTCTCTCTCTCTCTCTCTCTCTCTCTCTCTCTCTTCTTTCAAGATTCTCTCTCTTTGGTGATCTTGTGCTGGAGATGGATTAGATGGGTTAGATAATTGCTTGAAGGCCCACTGCTGTTACATTAGCATCTCTGGCTAATGGCTCCATCTCTGGGAGGTAGAGAGTGTCCTGTGATCACCCACAAGGGAAACCTCTACTGGTGACTTTTCCTTCAGTTGGCTGCTGGACTCTTGAGCAGATCTCTCAAGAGGATATATGGAATGGGCAGGGCCTTCACCAGCAGGGAATATTTATAGTGCATCTTTTCATGATGCCTCACACGTACTTGTTTCGGCAACTCTTCATGAATAAACAAGTGTGGGACAAACCGAGATGTATCCAACAGAGCTGCTGCACTAAATCAGTAGTCATACTGTAGAATAATGCCTTTATCTTAACACATTCTTCCTACTGACAGTTGCAAAACGCCCTGTTCTGCTGAATGATTCACACCTGCAATCCAATTTCTTTGGAATGAATTAAACTCTTATTATTGGGGGGCAGGGATAAAAAAACAGATGAGAAATAACCAAGTGTAGGCCTGCTTCCAAGTTCAGTTACTAACTTACTCTATGACCTTGTAAAAGGCATACAAATCACTGGGTCTCCAGTTCTTCATTTTTAAACATGGAACTAATAATAGCTGTCCTGCCAACTGCTGGGTTATATACATGTAAGGAGTCTCTTGGATAATTGTGAATGGTCTTTAGGAACATTAAAAATGCTCCATAGTTATAATACCTCTTTTTGCCAGGAGGAGCAGCACAAATTATTTTATAGCTTAAAGAGAAGGTGCCACTAAAATGCCTTGGGCAGCTAGCAAGTTGAAGGTGCTGTGCTTGGTACTTTACAAATACCATGTCGATGTTTCCCCAAAGGAGAAATACAATAAATATATGAAGAAACAAAAAAGTGTTTCACATCTCTAGCAATCAGGGAAATGCAAATCAAAACTACACTAAGATTTCATCTCACTCCAGTCAGAATGGCAATTATCAAGGATACAAATGATAATAAGTGCTGGCGAGGATTCCATTAAACAGTATTGGTGAAACCACGGATTAGCACAACCACTCCAAAACTCCAGTATGGAAATTCCTCCCCAAAATAGGAATGGGACCACCCTATGTCCCAGTTACCCCACTCCTTGGAATGTATCCAAAAGATCTAAAATCAGCATTCTATATTGATACAGGCATATCAACATTTATAGCAGAGCAATTCACAATAGACAAATGATGGACCAGCCCAGATGTCTGTCAGTAAATGAATGGATTAATAGTGGGGAAACAGACTGAAATGAAATACATCAACATATGTCAATATAATATATATAATACATATATATGTGTGTATATGTGTGTGTGTCCACATACAATGGAGTTTTACTCAGCCATAAGGAAGAATGAAATTATGGCATTTGCGGGTAAGTGAGTGGATATGGAGAACATCATGCTAAGTGAAATAAGCCAATCACAGAAAATCAAGGGTCAAATGTTTTCTTTCAAAGGGGAAGGGAGGGGCTCAGATATCATAAAGATATAGGGGGGATAAGTGGAGTAGAAGAAAAAGATCCAGAGGGAGGAAAGAGGGACGAGAAAAAAGAGGCAAGTGTAGAGTGAATTTCACAAAAATCTCATTTTTGCATATATAAATGTACCAAAGGGAATTCCAACTTTATGTTTATATAGAAAGCACCAATCAAAAATGAATAAATAAATAAAAGAGCAAAAGGAAGATCAGTAGGTTACAGGAAGGAAGTTAGTGGGAGGGAGGAAGGGAGTGGGGAAACAGACTGATGCCATGCGTCTACGACTTCGTCAAGATGAGCCCAACAATCGTGCATAACTATCATCATGAAACAGGTAAACAAACATCCATCTTAAACCCTGAGATACCTTGAAAAGTGTGTGTTTATATTCTAATTTGATAAAATGAATTTCAAAGCTGGAGTGATTTGTCTAAGGCAAAAGTGACAGCAGATTCTACAGCACCAATAAGCCTCTGTGCTCAGTGTGAATAGGTAACTGGAGCCAGAGATCCTGTCTCCACTCAGTTCAGGGCCACTGGATAATTTCGTGTGGAGCATGTAATTATGGAGGGGGTGTTTTCTACTCCACCTGCGGTCTAACCTGGTAGGACATTTTGGTAAGATCTGGAACTAGTGGTCTCCAAACTTGTGTACTGTTGTCCTTAGCTGTATTCTACACAGTACGTCTGCAGAGGGGTGTGTGTGTGTGTGTGTGTGTGTGTGTGTGTGTGTGTGTGTAATTATAAGATAATGGAATAAAAAAAATTTCAAGGTATAATTTTTTTTTGTCTCCACTTACAATTTTAAAATTATTGGCTATAGCCACAGCTGTTTCCTTTTTCCCTTCCTTAATCCGGGGTCCTGTACTAAATGCTGGGGTTTCACCAAAAAAAGCCCAAAACAAAGTTGCGGATCAGATGGAGAAGGAGATTTGAGAGTTTGGGTGGATATGCAGGAGACACTGCAGGTCAGCCTCAGGGACTGGAGCACTAGCAGATTAAGTTGATATAGAAGGTAGCAAACAATAGTTATTGGTGGTGGAATCAACATAAGAGAAGGGCACAAGGGAGGAGAGAGGCATGTCCAGGCCCATGTATAAACTGTAATACCGGATGCCAAGACAGCAGGGTCAGTTGTCAGGTGAGGGCTGCACTCTGCTAACTCCATGGTATCTTGCTGCTGCCTCCTCTTCAGCAGGGGTACCTGGGTCCTCGCCTCGTGAAGAATTGGAAGGGCAGGCTAGCCAAAGGCTCTGAAGGGACGGTGATGCCCCTCAGGAGAAAGGAGACCTCCAACCTAATCCCCGCCGCCGAAATCCCCACCTCTCAGATCACATATTGACAACACCTGGATTCTGGAGGGCTCACATTCAAAACATAGATGCTAGATCATTTCTCCCACAGGCCACCCATTATCAATGCACAACGACCACCAAAGTTCACTTGAACATAACCTGTTCGTTAGTTTTCAAGGGACATTGTTAGGAAAGAATTCAAAAATATGCGACTTCTTCATAGGCTCCAACACACTGTTTCCTCCCAGCTCTGACTTCCCGCCCTCTGATTTTTCCCCTCTGGGCTCTATTAATAGGAGCAGGAGAGCTCAGCTGAGATTCGTCCTCTCCATCCTTCCTCTTAGGTTAAGATAGAGTCAAAGTAAAATGGCCAACACACAAGAGAAAGAAGGAAAGACAGGGAACAGATAGTGAATTTTGTTTGCTTACTGCTTTCTTAAAGTTCGGATTTTGCCCACAGTCAACAGATTTAAAATATGATTTTAGAAAGAGAAAGATTGCTGCCATGTGCATCTCATAGAACATATCCCCCCCCTTCTCCCCTTTCCTGCAGTGACAGGCTTTGCTAACGTCACCCTGCTCCTGGTTATCCTAAGACAGGGGTCTCTGTGCCTCATGGTGTAGAACCGTAGGCTTGTGGAATAAGAAGTCATTTTACAGATATAAGTTTCCAGGAGAAAATATATTCTAAGTTTTTCTACTTCTGCTGATAAGGCTGAATAAGGAAGAGTAATTCCTAGTTCCTCCAGTAAATATTGATATCATTCAATTTAACAGGTGGGGTAAATACATCACAGTTTAGGAATGAATCCAATCAATCAGCCCTGATAATTTAATCAGTGCAATTTTTTAACCTCTAAAAAGACTCCCTAATAAATAAAAGAAGATTGTACATTAAACTGTCATTTAATTCTTAGTAATTAAAAATATAGCCATAGTTTAAGTGTTTGGGATGAATAGATGTTACAAAAGGAAGATTGGAAAGAGACCAAGAAACTTGAATTCAAGGTTTACAGCACTGTTCTACAAATCAGAATCTATTCCCCATTGCTATCTTATTTGACAATATCTTTTGTACTGGTTTTAATTTTTATCTTTATTTCTTTAAACAGGTCTGTTTGTTATATGAAAAAAATGCGAAAGTTCGTAAATAAAATGAAATCTGGATTATTTCTCATCTGAATCAATTTTTACTTTTGATGAGCAATGATGAGGCTTTGCCAACAAGGTGAGTATTAGCTATCTTGACATTTCCAGAACAGTCCAAGAATAAATCAAATGAAGCATTTGATTTGGAAAAAAAAATTTTTTTTTCTTTACAGAACTGAAGTTGAGTAATAAAGCCCCTTCCCAGGTACAAGTAGAATGGTGGCTTTAAGGTAAGCATGCTGAAAAGGATGAATGTGGCCAGGGAGAGACACTTTCTCAGAGAGGTGGGTTGGCCGGAACCACAGGGTGGGGATGTGAGTCCACAGATAAGTCTCTTCTTGCCTGAACACCCATAAAGGAGCGTTTAAGGGTCTGCAGTGCTAGAATCAGAAACCACAAACCCAGGGAGTCTGTCAAAAGCCCCTTCACAAAGTTTAAATTGAGGGCGGGGCTGTGTGCTCAGGTCTAGCACAGCTGGTCAGGTTACACACTGACGCAGAACTGACATTTATGTCCCTCTAAAAAGGTCTTACTATCAAGGGAGGTCAGTATCAGCCACTGGCAGAAAAGGAAAATTCACCTTCTGGATACCTAACAGCGGCTTTTCAGCACTTAATCTTTTGCTTTACGTTGGTCCCATGAAATGAGCAAAACCAGAATCATTCCACCAGCTGCCTTTTATATCAATACATCCATTTCTTGGGAAATAGAAGGAAAAGACAGGCAAAAAATTAAAGGGCCAAAGCGCCCTTTTCCTTAACAGCCAACTGTGGAATTAGGCTCAACCTTGCCAAGGCTTCAATTATTCATCCTGATTTGAAGTTTCCAAAATGCAAATAGGACATATTCAAAATCTTTCCACAAGTAAACTATTGCTGCATTGGGAAAAGGTGCAAGATTTTCAAAAGATTTTGGAGGCTTTATTTTAAATTCAATTACAGTATAGAACTTGACAATTGTATATGCTTTTCACCACTTCATGGTGCTGAGAGGTGGTATTGATTCTCTCTCTTAAAATTCCAGCAGTGGAACGAGGCCAGGGAGATAACTTCAGTCTACACCATGAGCCCCATTATGAATAGGTTACACAAAGATTTCTGTCAAAAAAATTTTCCAGAACTTCTGTATCACAGGATCCCTTGACCATGAATTGGAGAAATGTTTTAATGGTAAATCTGTCCATATCTGTTATTTCAAGGAGAAATATACATATTGGACAGATGAATAATCGCATTCTTGATAAACGTGCACATATGCACACACACACATATAAACACACACCCACTCTTATTAATGAGTTCTTGGGCTTGAAATATGCATGCATGCCCTGCTTGGGGGAAAGGAACTGAAATGCGTAGTCAGTCAGTACCTAGCTTAAGGATATAAATTGACGATTGCAAGTTAATTATTTCAAATCTTTGTAAGTGTGACACTCAGGTTTAGAAATAGTCTAATGCTCACATGTCCCATTTGCAATACTAATTTTGTTTTTTTTTGTTTTTTTTATTAATGTTTTTTTTTATTGGTTGTTCAAAACATTATAAAGCTCTTGACATATCATATTTCATACATTAGATTCAAGTTGGTTATGAACTCCCAATTTTACCCCAAATACAGATTGCAGAATCACATCGGTTACACATCCACATTTTTACATAATGCCCTATTAGTAACTGTTGTATTCTGCTACCTTTCCTATCCTCTACCATCCCCCCTCCCTCCCCTCCCATCTTCTCTCTCTACCCCATCCACTGTAATTCATATCTCTCCTTGTTTATTTTCCCATTCCCCTCACAACCTCTTATATGTAATTTTGTATAACAATGAGGGTCTCCCTCCATTACTATGCAATTTCCCTTTTCTCTCCCTTTCCATCCCACCTCACGTATCTGTTTAATGTTAATCTTTTCTTCCTGCTCTTCCTCCCTGCTCTGTTCTTAGTTGCTCTCATTATATCAAAGAAGACATTTGGTATTTGTTTTTTAGGGATTGGCTAGCTTCTAATTTTGTACCCGTCCTTTTGGTATCAGATAGAGAAGCTTCTACTCCGTGTACAGTACACCTTGAAGCTTCTCATCACAGAAGTACAATCATTTGTGGTAATTCAAGGATGACATATATGATTCTTGGGCAAAAAATAAATTTTTAAAGTTTTGTGTTTTTTCTTTCTTTTTTTTTAAGATTTAGCATGCTAGGAAATCCAATGGAAAATTCAGCAAATTTTAGAGTGAAATTCAAAAACTTCCACGCCACAAGCTTCCAAAGATAACTATCCCCTATTAAAGAGAAACAAAAAATTATAAAATATATTTTATGGTTATTCCTTGTGTCATATTAGTTTTGGGGAATATTTCACTGCACTTGGTGGCTTTGGAACTTAGATTAAACTTGTAGAATAAAGGAGGAACGTTTATCTCTTCAACTGTAAAGGTGAAATACACAATATGATTTGAGTCAGGCTCTTAGATATATTTTCACTAGTTCCATGAAATTTGAAAACAAAATGAGATATTGGATTTATGGGCAGATTCTGTTTTTAAGAGTAGGAAAAAGGGGGAGGGTGTTGGCATTTTGATACCTCCTTTGAGCATCCTGTAGACCTTTTCTTACAACAAAATGTTCAAATTCTTTTCCATCAGTGCCGCACTTGCTCCATGTTTTATTCTCTGTTACTTTTTTTTTTTTTTTTTGCAACTTCAGTCTACACCCATGCTCCTTAACAGGTAACTTTTGGAAGAGATTGACTGCCAAAGGTGTTTTTAATTGGAAGAGGAAAGGTGTTTTCAATTTAATGAATGCGTTTTGTTTCTCCACTCTTTTCCCCTCCTCAAAACTGACATTCAAAATTGAGTTTGGTTTTAGCCACACACTTGTCTCCTGCTCTTCCCGTCACGCCTGCCACAGAGCAGATAAAGGTGTGAAAAATGTGAGTTCTCTCAAGCCCTGGAGTCTTAGAAAGTGGTTATGGTAATAGGTGTCAAGCAGAGTTGAGATTGTAAGAAGAAAAACATGCCTGCTATGATTTTAGTTTCAAGAGTTGGACCTACATTTGGTTTTGTCACGTATTTCTCTTTCCCATAGTTTCTTGGTAGTATTTGATTTTATGAAGAAGACAATACATTTAATGATTTAGTGTATTTATACATAAAGCTTGGGGCTAGGGGAGCCACAGTAATGTTGTCTCATTAATGTAACTGGACCATTTAAATACATCAAAACTGGTCGTTAGAAAGCTAAAACTATCAACAACTATGTTGATCTTCCCAAAAAATGTTTATTTAAGATAATCCTTAGACAGGGTGGTGGCATATGCCTGTAATCCCAGCAATGCTAGTGTCTGAGGCAGGAAGATCAGAGTTCAAAGCTTGCCTCATCAACTAAGGGAGGCCCTTAGCAAATAAAATAAAAAAATAAAAGTGTCTGGGGCTGTAGCTCAGTGGTTAAGTGCCCCTATGTTCAATCTCTGGTAATATGACTACTAAAATAATAATAATAAAATAAAATAACATTAAAATAAAAATTATAAAATAATCTTTAAAGCAATCTACAAGGTAATTTAAGTAAATGCATCAAAATGTTTAAAATGTCCCCAATTTTTATTTTATTTCATCTCATTTTCTCTGCAAAGGATAAGGTAGATTGTGAAAAATAACCTAATTTGACTTTTATTTTCCTACCATACCTTACCCTAAAAAATTTTAGATGAAAATTATAATATGATTTATTTCCAATTCCAAGGTGGATGCATTTTGCAAGAAGAGCATATAGAAAAATAAATAGAGGTTGCAACATCTACCTTTCCTAGAAGACCACAGATTTTCTTTTTTGAGCTATCCCCACTTATTTGCATCTGCTAGAGAAATTCTGGAATTATCTGACCACCATGGATCCTGGAAAAGGCCACCGTGGCACAAACTGTTTCACGCTCAGTTAATTCTTTTTTAAAAAATCCGTCTGTCAAACTGAACCCTCACATGCACAGTTATATTTTTCCTATTTTTGTTCTACTTTTTACACAGATGAGCCAGTCAGACTGCACAGTGCCTTACAATCACCGAATGATAGGAAAGAATGACCAAATCTGTCAAAGACCAGTGAGCTGTAAGCACCAAGAAGCCTAAGAATTATCCGGTGGATTTAGAACTACGATGGTCATCGGTGACCTTGGCAAGGGCTCCTTCAGCGGAGCAGTGGTCAGGCTGAGAGAGGCACTAGAAAGAACACACAGAAGACTCTTCAGAGGAGATTTGCTGTGAAGTGGGCAGAGATGTGGGGCTAAATAAAAGGCAAAGGATTTGTGGTCTGTTAGTTTGGGTTTTCAGATGGACGGTACAGAATGTCTAAGCTAATGGAATAACTCAGCCACGATGGAGGAAAATGTTAATTCAGGAAGAGTGTGAACAACTGCTGGAGGTATGACCTGATCAGGGAGAGTGGATCTGAGTTCAAGGAGTTGCCTTAGAATAGGGAGGCAGAGCCTGTGCGCACGTGAAAAACTCTTTAGAAGTGGCAGCAGGAACCACCACCCTGCTCCCTTTAGAAATATGCTTCAGATTCTGGCCAATGTTAATATATTAGGGGAAAAAGGGTGTGTGTGTGTGTGTACACATGTCATTAATAATAAAAGGACAAACCTAATTTAAACATTTTGTTATTCATCATATATTTAAAATTCAAGTGTGTGTTATAAGGCACTTATAACTAAATGTACAGATATATTTTATTTCAAATGAATGAAAAATGTAATGGGAAATCATCTCCGAAGTTAATGTGAATAAGGGCACATCCTCATAGGAACTTGTAGGTCACAGCTGTGGCGTGTCAAGTGTGTATGGAGGATATTCTGGGAAAATAGTTTAGGTTGTTACAAGTAAAGAATTAAAAGAATAAAAAATAAGCAGTAAAAGAATTAAATGGTAGTAACTAATTTTTAAAATCTTTTAATACCTGCTAAGGAGTATTTATTCTTTCTTATTCAGGGTAGGCAGATATCAGAGTTTAAAGAAATGGCATTCTAGGATTCTGTATGGGGTTAGGAAAACTTCCTCCCAGGAGCTAAGTTATGAGACTCTTTTAGTAACAAGAATAGAGAAGAGGAGACAGAGGGAGAGAAGAAAGGAAGGGAGTAGAGGAGGATGGTGATGGGCAGGACCTGAATGTGGTAAATAATACTAATATTTGACAAGGAAAGGACATATTAGAAGAACTTGGATGATGCTGGTGGAATTGAGTAAGATAACATGGAATAAGAGAGTAATTGGCAGAGAGCCGTGTAAAAGGCAGGGAAGAGGGAAACGGGTCATTCTTTTTTGATATATTCAAACTCAAAATTCCTGTGGCCGACCCCAGCAGGCTGGCTTTAGAGTGTACATCTGGAAGCCAGAAGAAAATTCTAGCATAGAAATATTGGAGTCATTAGTTTGACCCTAGAAATTGCAGTCCGACCCCAGTCTCCTTTGGTGGGTGTCCTCTCTATCTGTTGTAGTATTCAACTTTCCCTTCATATCTACAGCCAGAAATAATAACTTGTGTTTGGATTTTTAAGCCATTTACATAAATGGTACCAATATGTATAATGTCTTTACTGAGATACATTTACATTCACTGTCAGCCTGATCTAGGTCAGAGGTTGACAAAATATGGCCCATTGACCTGAATCTTGCTCACCCCATTATTGTACAGACTTCACATTAAGAAAGATTTTTATACATGGACATTTGCGATGAATTTGAAGTTAGGAAACACTAACTTTGAATCCCAATTAAGTGAAACTGGATGTTCAAGAAGGAAACCCTATTCTCAGGAGACCCATGCTAATCAACAAAAAACATCACTTTAGAATTTGATCAATAAAATAAATTGTGAAAATTTATTTTCTCTCTTGTTATATAAGCACCCACATAATATCCTCAACTTACATCCTGGCCTGTGAAGCCTAAAATAGTAATTATCTGATCTAGTTAATCCATAATTTTGGTGCCTGATGCTTCTTCATTTTGTAAGTACACTACTTTCTATATATTTGTTATTTAATAAAGAAAAATTCCATTGTTTTCTATTTTGGGCTTTAAGGAATTTCTTATTTTACCAAGTGTTATGTAGACATATGTCCTCTAGTTTCCAAAAATCTGTTTTTATTTGTGTGGTACTAGATAATTAATCCAGAGGCTACGTCAGAACTATACCACCAGATCCTTTTTTAAAATTTTATTTTGAGACAGAGTTTCACTAAGTTTCCCAGGCTAGCCTTGAATTTGTGATCCTTCTGCCTCAGCCTCCTGAGCCTCTAGGATTACAAGTGTGTGCCACCACACCAGGCAGTCCCCTGTGTTTTAATGTGCTGATTTTATTTTTATACCTTACTCTCACAGAGAATAGTTTCACTAGTTCTTCACCTATTTATCCCTCTTCTTGAATCACTGACAAGCCTTTGTCTTTATACTGCCTTTTGTATTTTTTTTTTTTCCTTTTCCAACATGTCGTAGAGTTAGAATCATGTATTACATTACCTTTTCAGACTACCTTCTTTCACTTAGCAATGTGCATTTAAGGCTACCCTCCTGTATTTTGGTGGCATGAAAGTCCATTTTTATTCATTGTTGAATAAACATCTTGTTGTAAGAATGTTTTACAGTACACTTATCCATTAACCTGTGGAAGGGAATCTCGGTTGTTTCTACTTAGGGGCAATTTTAAAAAAAGGCTGTAAATATCTTCTTTGTGTGGACATAGTTTTTCACTTACTAGGTTTGGTAAATACCCAAGGAATATGATTGCAGAATTATGTGGAAAGAGTATATCAACTTTATAAAAATCCTCCAAACTGTCTTCCAAAGTGGTTGCACCCTTTTGCCTTCCCACCATAACGACTGAGTTAACGAGTCATTCTCCACTATCACAAGCATTTGGTATTGTCAGTTTTCTGGATTCGATTTTTCTAATGGGTGTATAGTGATACTGTATTATTGGTTTTTCATTTGCAATTTTGTAATAACAAATGTTATTTTTTAAAATTAATAGACAGTAATTTTGGGGAAAGCGTCTTTAATTTATTAGCAGATATAATTTTAATTTCTCTTGGGAGAATTATTTTCCCTACCCAGGATCAGACAGACAGTTTCCTGTCTCAACTGGTGTTGGTGGATGGAGTTGTGCCTGTTTCCATTTCCTAGGGGTTGAATTCCTTCCAGATCCTTGGGCCATGTAGGCGTCTCAGAATCAGTTCTGCTCAGTGGGTCCAAAGTCATCCACACTCCTGCTTTGGAGAGGCTGCCGAATTCTAGCCAGCCACAAGCTGCAGCCGTGTTGAGACGTGATTCCACCTTTGGTTTGATACCCCTTCTTCGTTTCTGGACATTGGACTTTCCCAGTCTTTCTCTCATAATGAGTTATCTGTTAAACACAGCACCCTTTGAATGTAGACTATATTTATGGGGTACTATCCCAGTATTTTTTTTTTCAAAATTACCTAGACTATAATTTCTCTAAAGAGAAAAGTCCTGAGAAGCTATGAATAAATTTCTTAGTTTGTGTCAGAAAGAAAGACAAATTGAAAATTAGAGAATCCAAGTTACCATCTTCAGAAACCAGTTGAGGAGAACAAATTGAAATGGAAACAAGCAGAAGGAAGAATAATAATAAAATAATAGAGATGAATAATATTATTTTTTAATTTAAAAAAGAAAAACAATAAAGAAAAAATCAATGGAATAGAAAACTGAATTTTGGGGAAAAAATTCTAGCCAGAAGAATGATCAAGACCTATGACACAAGAGACACCAATTTAGAAATGAGAGAAGATGAGATTGCCCTGTAGACTGCTACCTACCCATCAAAGATACTGAGAGGATAATAAGAGAACATCATAACAAACTACTCCATGCTTGTAAATTTGATAATTTAGATTAAATTGACCCATGTAATGTAATTACTAAAAAAATATTGCTTTGACCTGGTTTAAGGCTCCAGCTAGAAATCTGTCAATTTCCTTTTCTTGAGTAGCTAATTATATGGACACTTCAGTCTTTTCCCCTGTAGGGTTCAGCACTCCTGCCTACTGTGCACCTGTTCTTATCACCCCAGGGACAGGTGGTGTGACTAGGAACAACCTCCATGCCCTGGAGCCTATAAGGTAATTAGAGTTATTCAATCTATGGGAAATGGGAAACCTGTCTAATCTTGGTCCAGTTTCCATACTATGCTGACCCTACAGGTCCAGCTTGTACTTCCCTGTCCCTGGGCACTATGTGCTGTGGACCTTTTCTCCTCAGGAGCTGTAACATGGTTGTCCCCTTCAGGGATCCTTGGGTCAGTGTGCTATGTCCCACCATCAAAGAAATCCTTGAGTCTTAGTTCTGATCTGTTGTGTTGTGGGGCTGGTGTTTGTTTTCTATATGGTGCTGGGGATTGAACGCAGGACTTCATGCATGCTAGGCAAGCGCTCTGCCACTGAGCTGCACCAAGAATCTTGAAATCTTACAAATGAAACAATCACTTCCTTAAAAGAGACCAACTGCAAAAACCTGTAATGAATAAATTAATTAAATAATAATATCATAGCTATTCAATATTTTGGATACAAAGTTTGAAACCTTGCAATAAAGGAAACTTCAGACCCATCATATAAGGAAGAAGCAACCCATTACTACACAATCACTTTCAGTAAAGGGAATGGAAAGGCGCACTCCTCAACTCAGTTTCTGAGGCCAGCATGACCTTGGCATCAAAACCACAAAAAAAGCATTAAAAGGTATAAAGTCTATGTACCAATATCCCACATGAGTCTACATGAAGTAATGCTGAGTAAAATGCCACAGATCAAATCCATTGACATAAAGACCCTCTACTAAGTAAGACTTCTCTCAGGAATGCAACAAAGTATCTCAAATTTGAAATATGAATCCGTTCTATTCATCACATTAGCAAAATAAATGAAAAAAAAAAAAAACTAATCACCACTATAAATGTGGAAATAGAGATAGAATTTGGCAGGGCTAAAAATTCATTTATTATTAAAAAACAACAACAACAACAAAAAAACCTCCACCAATTGGAACTATCAGAGGACTTGTTGGACATGATAAAGAGCATCTGCTGGGACAAAGACCATAAGCTGCCATTGTCCTTCACTATTAAGTCTGGACACTTTCCTTCTCAAATTGAGGAGGAAATGAGCAGGTGCCCGCTTTCTACTCCCATTCATCTTTGTACTGAGAATACATTTGGCTAGTTTCCAGTTGGTGGGTTCTGAGGAAAGTTACTAACACCATCCATGTATGGGTTTTTGTATGATGTTGACTTTTTACTTCTTTTAGGTAAAAACTGAGGAGTAGGATGGCTGGTTCATATAGTAAGTGCATGTTTATAAGTTTATGAGAAACGGCCAAACCGTTTTACACAGTGGCGCTATCATTCTGCACCCCGACCAGCAATGCCTGAGTCCATCCAGGTGCTCCGCCAGCTCCCTCGGCTTTGGCACGTGTCTGGGCTAACTTTGCATCTGGCTATTCTATGGGTATTATTTCCTTGTGGTAAATTGGGCACTGGAAATGACTTGTCCTGTTGAAACATCTTTTCAGATACCTCTTTTTTTGCCTTGTACTTTCTCAGGAGCGTCTCTTCAAAGATTTTTACTCACTTTTTAACTGGGTTGTTTTGCCCTACAAAAACCTGTTCATGGATCACGTCAGCAGCTTCTGTCAAAATCCACAAACCGGGAACAACCCAAACGCCCTTCAACTCATGAATGAATGGGTAGACAAACTCTGGGGCACCCACATAGTGGGATATTACTTATTTATTGAATCACAAAAATAACTATTGATGCCTTCAGTACCTGGAGGCATCCCACATGTGGACAATATGTAGTCTCAAAACGCTTCATGCCATATGATTATGTTTGGATGACAATCTGGAGTAAGCAAAATGGAAGGAACAGAGAGGTGACCTGTGGTTGCAAGGGATTAAGAAGGGTCAGGACATGAGTCAACCACAGAGGGATGGGAAATTTTTGAGATCCTGTGAGTGTTGTGTTTATCATTCATAGTGACAGTTACATGATTTTTTTTTTGTCAAAATTCTAAACCTATCTACCAAAGAGGGTAAATTTTACTGGATATAAATTTAAAAATGAATTAGTGTCATGCTTCCGTTTTCTCACATCACACTCTCAGAAACCCATGAATTGTGCCCATTTGCTGCCTGTGTGCCTAGATGGTGAAGCTATCATCCCCCTGACTTCCAGGGGAGCCTCAAACATTACTCATGGGCTGAGTCAAGCATTGGAGAGATGATCTGGTTTGTAATCATCATGCTAAATAAACTGGCTTTAGATTCCTCAAATCCTTCTCCAAGATGGATGGCTCCAGCCATGCCCCACCTCCCTCGTCCCATTTCCAGTAACACCAAAAAGCCGGGTTTTCCTACATCCGCCTCACCCCAAGGCAAAGACAACCTCCCGCAGGGCCAAGGTTCTTGATGAGAATAGGATGTTCCCACCCACCTTTGTATATTGACACTTGCTGTGCTTCTAGCCATAAATCATACGGTGACATCACATTGTTGCCATAAATCCACGAACAAATAAGCTATCCTTCCATTAGGGAGCATGAAAAGGTCCATTTTCAGACTTGGTCTGCATACTGTTTATAGGTTGCTTGCCGCTTTCAGGATTTTTACAAGAGAACATCCACTGTTTCCTTCTGGCCCCCCTCCAGAGAGCGAGGTTAATATTGCCCATTTTCCAAGATATTTGATGGGAACGGTGCAGAACAGAGCCACAGTTTCCATCAGGGACCTGCACCATGTTTTAGTCTCTATTTCCCAGACAAATTAAACCCACTGTTTTATAAGCTTCTTCAAAGGAGCTGCCCAGTAACTCTGTTCCTTGAGTGTGGACCCTTCCACTCAGAAAACAAGTCATTTGACAGTAAGGCTTGTGAGTTCTAGAGCACATTAATTAATAGCTTCACGGCCTGCCTCTGAATTATTTAACTTCCTCAGGGAAAGTGAGGTCCTGGGGTACCCTATGACATTGGCAATGAAAGCACCTTGAGCTCCAATAGGTTCTCTGCTTTCAGGGAGTGAGACTAGGATGAGATCAGCCAGCACCCAGCATCCGAGGGGGAATAAATTATTAGGTCATCCATTTCTTCAGTTCTTCATTTGAAATAGAAAATGATGCTCTACTCTCAGCAGCCTTACGTTCAGCTCTGTGATTGTCTTTTAGCATCAGGAATTCGGTCTGGGATTTTAATCCAGGTGTAATTTGGAATGACAATAAGTTGGCTGAGATCCCTCAGTTTTGCTCAAAGGAAGACATAGATAGATGGATAAATGACAGATGATGGACAGATAGTATGAATGTGTGTGTGTGTGTGTGTTAGTTATTTGGTTATAAAGACAAAAACATAAAGTTATGAATTCTTACTTTTAAGTCCATTCCGTTGTCATGGATAGGTAACCCAAGTCAATCACTGGTTTTTGTTTTGGTTTGGTTTTTTCCTCCTCTTCTTATCCAAATTAAATTATTTGTCTGCAACAGATTTCGGATGGTTGTCTGGTAATTTTTGTGGTCCTTGGTCACACTAATTTGTAGAACTCAAAGCAATTTTAGTAATAATACCATATGCCAAGTTCATTTACAGCATGACAGGTGCCATAATAGGTGTATCGTATGTTTTCTCATTTTGAAGCCACAATAACTCTCTGGTGCGTGTACTATTATTTTTCTCAGTATGTAGCTTGGGAAAATCAACAACAAAAAATTGGGCACCTACTTAACATTGTGCAGCTTATAAGATGAAGATTCTGGATTCAAATGCATGCCTGATTTGGGAGGATCTTCTTTAAAATATAATCTGATACTGATCCCATTTTACTAATAATTTTAAAAAGAGGATGGTACTATGTTTATATTGGGCATAACAGCTATTGCATAAATACCCTAGCTATTTGTAAAAGGGTAGTGTGCAGTTTTACCTTAGATGTGTTTTGTTGTTTTCATTTTTAATCAAAGATCAGTAAGATAAATTATCTTGCTTATGAGTTGATAAGGCAAACCACCAAGTTCCAGAAAAACGGGCTGATTTATGAGTGAGTCTCAGAAGAATTAATGGCTTGATACTTAGCGCAAATTTCACCTACTACTCAAATGATGATTAAATTCTTTGGGTTTCAAAATTACAATAACACTTTAGACAAACCGAATGATTAAGTAAAATCTTCTGGTTTGCTGCCACCTTGATTGATGGTACCAGATATTTTGGAGATTTCTGGGTTCTAACTGAGAGACCATACATAGCCTCTGTGTGAAGAATCCTTATAAAACAGCAGTTTACAGAATCTTTATTTCCCTTCTTCTAAAGTATTCTTTTAGATCTTAAAATATTATGTCCTTCTGTTGATTTTATTTACTTCCAGTAGTAAATTTGCCTTTTAAATATTCCAGGCTCCTGTGAATTATGATGATACATCATACAATTAGTACAGTTTTCTCTGTAGATAAACTTATATTTAAACTCATGTCTCTCATCTTGGGGATTGGGAATTTGAGCAGGTTCCTTCAATTTTCAGTGTTTTTGTCTACAAAAGGAAGACTTAATTCTTTATGGATTTCATTTAGATTCAAATTTATTTGTACTGCATATTGAGTGTATTGGATATTGAGTGATGCTCCTGGCATAGAGCAAGTTTCTCTATCTTTGGAGGCAGCTACTATTCATCCAAACTTCTTGAGTGTGTGTGTGTGTGTGTAGGAGAAAGGGGGGGGGGAGATGGACAGACAGACATACAGGTGGGAACACCCTTCTGGCTCTTGAGCGGATTAAAAAGAGGAATACAAAGTTCCATGAGATGCGACCCCTTTGTAAATTTGCATTGTAGCAATGGAGGCATTTCGCTGTCTCTGAAGTGGTGGTGGTCTGGGGGTGAAGGGAGGGGCGGAGCTTATCCATCCAAAGAATTGAAGTGGGAATTCCCTGTATGTTTCTCATCCTCAACACCACCACAATCCAACCAAACACAAACAAATCAAAATCCCAAACAACAACAACAGCAACAAATCACACACAAAAAATGTGGAAAAACCACTGACATAAGAACAAACTGAATAGACCTGGAAAGTTAAAAAAAAAGAAATTAAATAAAAGGTCAGAAAATTGGCAAGTTAGCCCAGATTTGCCAGTAGAAATGTGTTGTTCAGATAGTAAAATGTAGAAAACAGTGTATGGGAGAAATCTTGCAGAAAGTTAATTAAAAAAATTATCTTGCTTTCAATTCCAAATAATCCTTGAAACTAACAATAAAGTACAGACGCCCAACTGATAAGAGCTGGTAACATCACCCACTCTCCCCTCCTCTCCTGGGGGTGCTGCCACAGAGTTCCCAACCCCAAATCAAAGCAGAAAAATTCGTAAGAGAAATCAGGTTTCTTTCTTGTGCTTTCCATGTGGACAGGACTCTCAAATCCTACCATGGCACGGATGTCATTGAGGTTTGTTGGTTGTTTTGATTTCTTTATCTGAAGATTTTTTATTTTAATAAAATATATTCTTTAGCTATTAAAAAAAACTGTTATCTTAGACATAAATGGTATCTCCTGATGTTTTGTTTCAAGTGATGAGTATTCGACAATCTTCTATGACCATAGGTCCCTCCTATAAGTAAGTATCTTTGGGGGCCACTGAAGACTTTCTGAATCTGGCTTCAAATTCAGATTTAATTGGGATAGGCAACACATGTCAGGTGGGTGTTCATCTGCTTTTAAATTAAAATTTGATTCAGTGTCTGGGAGGTCTCTTTTTTTTTAATATTTGTGGACAAAAGTGACTGGCCAGACAGAGTACCAGAGAAAGCCAGATGGCTGTTGGTAGTTCCTCAGGTCGCTGCCCACCTAAAAAGGCCCAGTGTTTTTTTAGAAGCTTCCTTTTGGACTAAACCTTGTTCCAAGACCCCAGTATTTTGACAGGAAATCCTTATATGCCAAGTATCGGCAAGAAAACATAATTATTACTAAAAGTGAAGCAAGTACTATTAAATCTTTTCATGTCAATTTGGAAATATAAGACGAAGAGTTTAATATTAACTTGGTCAGCCAGTTGCAACTGGGTATTACAGCTAATAGCATTAAGACATCCCGAGCACAGCTCCTCCAAAGACAAGTGAGGCATTATGGCCTGTCCAAGTAGACATAGTCTACCCCGTCTTGATTATATTTATATGTTTTCTTGCAAACTCCAGGGGTATTTCTCAAAAAAAATTTAGGTGTCAACATATGGTTTTGATTTCTTGGAGATATATAGCCTAGCTTGTTCTCAGAGAAAATGATACCAAACAGAACTCGCAAATGTATCTTGAGGTAAAACTTAACATCTCGTCCTTCCTATAAGTCTCCTTGGCTAATGCCTGTGTAACCACCTCAGATGGAAAATCACACCATGACCCAAATGAGTTTTCTCAACTGAAAAGGGAAACAGGTTTCCCTTTCTTATAGGTACGAACCTGTATTCTAACAGAATTGGGAGTAGAAAACTTACGCCCACTGACTTATACTCTAACAGAATTCTGAACTTTAAAAATGTCGACATTTTAAATTAATTGCCTTTATGATCAATTTTGTACAAATTTAGGCAGAAGACACCAAGCTATCAAAATTTCAAAAACAAATACTTTCAGTATAGAAAATTGAAAAATCATTCTAAAATTTCCCTGGACAAAGTATGTTTAAAAAGTTGCATTTGATTTTCTAATAAAAAAAAATGCCAGTACTTTTGATTATGCTGTATTTCCTGTTCACTAAAGGATTTACAGAATTGTTGATTTTTAAGATACATTTTAAAAGCACTATTTATACATTTATTTAATACACAAAATTTCTGTTTTTCTTTAGTGCGTGCCTGAGTGTGTATAAATATTTTATGTAATGTGCATATATCTGTTTTTAGCCGAATAAAACTCAGGGACATAAATTTTAAAACTCAGTTTGATATCTGAATGTTTTGTCTACATGATAACCCAAATCCAAACAGTACAGGAATCCATTTTTATGCCTGATAGCTTGTTATGGACATTTCCTCAAGTTATAAATTCTCAGGGACCGTGGCGTTTGTTTCCACAGACCTCCTGTGCAATGTGTATATACTGATGACTGCTTATGGAAACACAGCATTGTCATATGGGAGAAATGTGAACAAAATTTTCCTTTTTCACGTTAATGTGAGGAAGACAATATTGATGAGAAAAGGAGAGATTTCATCCATTACAAATGATAATCTGGAAGCCATAAATTCTCCAACAGTCCATTAAACCGTGTCCCTAAATTAGTCAAGATTACAAGCCTGGCCACCTTTGCACTATTATTATTTTGTCTCATAGCAAAGGTGTTTATAAAATTTGTAGATAGAAGCAGACTAAATAGAACTGGACGTAGCTCTGCTTCAGTGAGAGCAGGCCTCATTCAGTGCAGCTCGGGCACCAATACAAGGAAGGTGTTGTAGGAGGACCGGGGTGCTTTCATCTGATTACAACAAAAGTAAAGGAGATAATTACATAGAAGAAATATTTTAAAAATCACAGAAAATCCAAGGAAATAAAAGCAAAACATATAAATCATAGCAATGAGTTGTATGACTTCATATGCATGTTCCTATCCTGTTTTAAATAAATTAAGACCAAAATCTACATATTATTAAAAAAACTCACAATAAAAATGACTACAACTGGGGCTAGGGTTGTGGCTCAGTGGTAGAGCACTCACCCAGCATGTGCAAGGCCCTGGGTTTGATCCTCAGTGCCAAAAATAAATAAATAAATAAATAAATAAATAAATAAAGGTATTGTGTTCAACTACAACTAAAAAATAAATATTTTTAAAAATGACTACAAGTTATTGAATACTAATATGTATCCAATGTGGTCTTAGTGCTTGATTGAATTATCGAGTACAGAGGTTGGCAAATTATACCCTGTAGCCAAATCCAGCCCTCTGTCAGTTTCTGTAAAACTTTATTTGGACATAACTATATATCCTTTTGTTTATATATTGTCTAAGTTTTTTCTAAGTTAAAATGTTATGTAGTTGCAACAAAGACCATGTGACCCATAAAACTTTTTTTTTTTTTTTTACTGTAAGCATGTGCTGACCTCTGATCTTCATCCAAAAGTATTTTCTATGATGAAGGAAATGTTCTATGTTAGAAATGTCCAATATGGTAGCCACTTTCTATCCACAACTACTGAGCACCTGAAACATGGCTACTGTCACTGAGGAATTTCTTATCTTATTCCATTTTTAAAAAGCTGAATTTAAGTGACCACTGTATTAGCACAATTATGAAAACTCTGGTCTCTCATAGCCCAAACACCTTTCATTTAACAATGTCATCTCTAGGAATTTCTGGAAGGCTTAAAATATAGTAACTCAGAAAGGAGTAGCTGAATCTTGCAGTCATCGTTAATTTTTGCATTAACCTTCTGTTAATTCAACAATATACGGCAAGGAATCAAAGTGGTTCTTGTTTTAATTACTCGTATTTCAGCTATTTTATTTTAATTAATGAAAGTTATTTAAGCTGATCACACAACAGGTTAAACAAAAATAATAACTTTTTTCTTGCATAAAATCAAAACATCATATTTTGTAACATTCAAATGATTACTTCTGTTGCTACTATCACCTCTTATCTCTCTTTAGTTGGTAAAACAATTGAGTCACAAAAACAAACAGGAAAGCTTTGAGGTCCTCAAAAAAAAATAATAAGCTAGAGACATGCAAAAATGCTTAGTGTCTTTTAAAGATTTTTTTTTAATTTCAAATACTATGGTCTTAGATTTTGTTACTAATATAACTTGTTAGGTGAAATTGAGAGCTTGCAGGCGAACAGTTATTTTTCTCTCAGTAGCAACCAGGAATGCACAGTGACTATTATGAACCTGGGCACTTTGCCTTACTGGCCCCCTACCTCCATCAAAGGAAGGAAGAAAGAGGGAGGAGAAACAGGGAGGGAGAAAGGAGGGAGGGAGAAAAGAGAGAGGACATAGGGGAGGGGGAGGGGGAGAAAAGAAGGAGGGAGGGAGGGAGGAAGACAGATATATCTATATTTACATTCTACCAAGTTATGTTCATCTTATTTCCTCTGATTTTAGAAGAACTCAAAACACTTTTGCAAGCCCGTGAATTTATTCTCATTCCTGGTGCCATGTCTTCTATGGGCACCCATAAACAAGCACTACCCTTTGATGACTAGGTTTTATAAGCAGTAATAAAGACCTGTCTCAAGCTCCAACATCTTTTCTGCTATGAGTAATGTATTTCTTTGGCATAGAATCAAATAGTCCCTTCCAGTGCAAATATTTCAAAAAGTTAGATAACAAATAAAATTAATTAGGATTAATTTTAATTACTACATAATTTTCTCTGGTCATTTGCAGAGAGCAGTGACGGTGTGAAGGACCTTAAGTGGAGTTTGGAGTAGTTCAGCCAAGAGTATGGGGACACTAGGAACAAGGATTTTTTAAAGTAAAGCTACTGTGCACATGGGCTTCCTTCTAAAGCTGGGGGAGGGCTTCCATAACTCTTCCCTTCAACACTCAAGATGCAGCTGCTCTGTACTGGGCATGCTATGTCCTGCTGTGGTTTAAGCCCACAGACTGGAGCCAGTCGACTGCAGATGGAGTCTTGGGTGTCTGTCTCTGTTCACATCTACTTGCCTTAGCCTCTTATCACTATATCTTCCAGTGCCTGAATTTTTGTCTGTGAAATGGATATTTAAGTCCCTAGCTCCCTTTGGGTTTTATTGAGGTGTCAATGCGTTAACTTTTTATACAGTGTCTGTACATGATAAGCACAGACCAAGGGGTGGGGTGAGGCTCTTATTGTCAGTAATATTCTCTCTGAAGGTAGAAAGAGGAATACAACACAAGATCTGCACTTGAAGAGCTCACATCAAGCTCATGGGTCTGTTCCATTTGGCACGCTCACTTCAACTGACAGTGGTGCCTGTTTGGACTAATTGTCATGTATTTGTTATTCAAATTCAGAGAAAAGGAGTCCCCAGCTGTTGGGAGCCCTGATTTGAATCACGGGTCTCTGATTGTCCTTCTGCAGGAGTTGGGCCTGTGCTGGGAACTTCCCGTGCAAAGGTTGCAGGTTAAGATTGCCCAGTTGCTATGGTGATGCCCTCCTCAGAGGACACTCTGTGCATGGCATGGCTTGGCACTATCAGTCTTGACCCTGAGTTCAGATGCCAGCTGCCGGGGGTAGAACATTAGAAGTGTCAAAAGAATAATAATTATAATTGGCTGCCCAGAACTTCATCCTTCAACCTGCTTGATTTGAAGAAACTTTCTTACAAAAAGAACCCTTTTTGATGTTAAAGCCTATGTAATAAGTGTGCCAAGTTATCTCTGGGTTATTCATTTTTTATCAGGGAATGATGTCCCACCTGGTCTCAGCTTTCTCTCTGTGTATGTCTGTTTGTCTTTTCTAATCCTCTGTCGCCATTCTCTGGTTTCTGAATTAATGGCCACGTAAGTCAGGGCACCCAGCTGCTTTGGTTCATTTTGTGTTGCTATAATAAAACACATGAGATCAGTAAGTTATTAAGATAAAAGTTTTTTGAAACTCATAGTTCTAGAGGCTGAGAAGTTCAAGATTGGGACACTACATCTGGCAAGGGCCTCATCCTGTGTTGTAACATGGTACAGAGCATCACATGGTAGAAATGTGTGCCAGGCTAGCAAGCTAATATGTGTAAAAGAGACCAAAACAACAGGCACAACCTTGCTTTCTAACAAGCAGCTTCTATGGTAACTAATTCAGCCACAGGAGACCTAACCCAGTTTTTAAAGACATTAATCTCTCATGGGGGTGGTACCCTTGACCTAGCTTCCTTCTAAAGACCCACCACCTGACACTGTAGCATTGGGGAATTAAGCCTCAAGGTGAGTGTCATTCTTCCCCCATATGCAGCACCTCAGCATGAAGGAGAACAGCAGAGGCAGGAAGCCCTCACTTCCTGCAGGCCACAAGACCAAGAAAAGTTGCCCTCTTCTACCAAGAAGATCCCTCTTCTCCCCTGAAGACTCTCCCATGATAGGCAGGCCTTGTACTGGAGAAAATAAATGTCACACAGACACCCTAAGAAGAATCAACGCAATGGGCCTTGCACTGTTTCCTGTCTATTACCATTAGATCGTACCCTCTCTTACCATCAGATCTCATTTCTACACGACTGACCTTAAAATGACAGTTTTCCCTGCATCTTTAGGTGTCTACTTCTGAATGCTGTCAGGTTGCAACAAACTTACATTAAATAAACATGTCTGCTTTTCCATTTTTGTGACTAGAGAGTCAGTCATGATCCTTGCATTGAGTGAGGAAAAGATTTGTTTTTCTCCCCAACATGCCATCATCTATCTAATAAAAGAAAGAAAAACAAAATCAGCATTTTAGTGAGTTATAGTGATAAGCTCCCGATTTTCCTTAAACATGTACTTGGTCTAAGATCATTAGATACTTTCATTCATATGGTGTATCTACTTATTTGCAGTGAGAATTCAGGCTATGATTTATGACTTCTTTTTTTTTTACATATTTTTGTTCCAATCAGAACAAAAATGGTTTGGTTGCAAAAAAAAAAAAAAAAAAAAAAGCAACAGTGAAATTGTAAGAGGGCATGAAAGAACAATAATTGAGAAGCTGTGATTGCGTTTTGGAGGAAGAGCCAGCTTGTTGGACTCACCTATTGCTTGGTAGGTTCTCTAAAGTTCTATTCATTCTGTAAATTCCTTGCAAAAACACTTGGCTATGTGGTGATTTGGAAACCAGTTTCTATTTGGTTCTATCTGCCACAAGCAAACGGAGGCAAACAAATGCCTTCTAAATGAAGAATGGCAAAAAACGGCCCAATCCATCAGCCAGCCAAAAACAAATGTCGTCTCTGGATAGCCATTTACAAAATTACTGACAATGCAAATCCTGATCAGAAAAACAAATCTGTAAAGCATGATTCTTTCAACTTTAGTTCATCCTACATAAATCTGTACTTGCCCCTAAACATACACACATATGTGAATCTTTATCAATCCGGATGCACTCATTTCCACGTACGTAAATATCTGCTGGAACTATATCATTTGGAGTTTAGTTGAATTATAGCAAAGATTTCGGTATTGGTTTTTCCTTTTTCCATTTAAAAACATTAAAATGGAAAATTCATACCACAAAATTAATATTTATGTAAATGGATTTTCTCCATATATAACTAGTCAAATAAATCACTAGGAACTTAAAATGTGTTCCTTAACTGTAGAAACTATGTTCCACATTCTAAATTTACAGTTTGCAACTATTCATTAGCATTACTTTTTCCAGATTAGCAAAACCATAGTAGCATACATTTTACTGGTGAGATAAAGAGGTACTGGAATTAGACCATAGTATACTTTAATGTTTATTAAATTTATTTTAATAAATGAAGAGTTATTTTGCAAAAAAAAAATAAGTGTAAAATGGGTTTTTAGAGATAGAGCTAACTAGATATTTTAAGACTTAACTACATGTTTTAAGTACATTAATTAGCTGGAATAATTATAAATGTGAGTTTCTTGTAGAACAAAAGTGTAGAAACAGTTCCACGGATTGAAATACAAATCAGTTTCATATAAAAAGTGTTTCATTACAAGAAATAGATTCACATAATTATTATGAATTGCCATTAAAGATAATATTTAGTTTCAAAAAAAATGGTTTCATGACCTTTCCTCTGGTTTTCTAGTGTCTAGATATCCTCCAAAAGCAGGTCTATGTGTGTGGGGTGCAACATTTGTAATTTCGATCTACAGTCAGTACTATTCATACTGAAATATATTTCCTTAAAGTAATTTGATCTTTTTGATTTTACATAAACAATTTTGCACTGCATATAGTTTTCCATGTTGTATCTATCCCTTAACTTCATAATATGATCAGTTTCTTAGGGCAACAAAACAAAATAACAAATGGAAATTAACTTTGCAAATAGATCTCTAATGGCTACATACATGTACATTGGGCTGTCCAAGGAACTTGCTGCTCTTTCCTATAGACAGCAGCTACTAAATAGGTTGTTTTTTTTGTTTGTTTGTTTGTTTTTTTGGTGAATCCCATAATCTCTTCCTTTCAGCTGTGCTATTGTAGGACACAGGCAGTTGTTAATTACACACAGAAAATAGGCATGTTTTTGTTCCTGCCTTCATTCCCATTTTGCTGATTATGGATTTTGAATTTTGAATTTCATGCAGTGTTCACATATCGCAATGTAGGATTCTTCTCATTTTTAAAAAATTTTTCTAATCACTTATAAATACAAAAAACATTTGTACCCACCATCTCTACAAAACACAAGAGGCTACTGGATTTGGTCTTTAGGCCTGGGTTTGATGACCTCTGGTCTATGGCTTTGCTTTTGCTCCTGCTTTCCTGGGGTTGGGAGTAAACCAGGGCCTCGTGCATGCTGGGCAGGCTCACCCAGACTCGCCATCTTCGTTGACACACTGCCTCTCCTAACCTGAATCCTAAGCTGTGATTCTTCTGTTGCCTATTTTGCTTCTACATCAGACCTTCCAATACTATCTCCGAATTGTGGCATTGAAAATATTCTTTTAAAGTAACCATTGAATAAACAGGGCAATTCTGTCAAAAGAGTGCTCTAGAAATTAATTCTAAATTTGGCATCTCCTAGAGCCTAAAGCCAATCTGATTTATGGAGATTTATCTGATTTATCCACTTTATTTGTTTATTTATTTACTTATCTGCTTTATTTATTTATTTTTTAAAATCAGTAATTGTAAACTGCTATTGATCTGTCCAATAACTACTCTCAAAACAGTGGCAAATAGTAAGTAAGATCATTTGCCCCCTGTGTTGGGCATTTCTTACACTTGGGAAAACGAAATGTGGGGGCTACTGTGTGAGGAAAGCAACTGTACTCTCAACATGAGCCTTTATTTAAAAAAAAAAAAAAAAAAAAAAAACCCTTGAGGAGTCCCATAGGAGCATTTCAAGGTGAGTAAAAGGACCACGATACTTAAAGTGGTTACTGGAGTAGGTGGTAAAGGATGATTCTTAGAAGGCAGAGGAAGTGTTCCTTGAATTAGCACCCACTTTTTGAGCACGTTAGATTTTATCAAGAAGGGCAAAGAGGCAATGCCAGGACTTCGGGTCATATGCAAGATGGGTGAGGAGGAATGGGTCCCACAGGAGGGCCAGGTGGAAAGTTCAGTCACTCTGTCCTAGCAAGCTATTAAGAGTTATTTAAATTAGAAATATTCCTTCAAGATAAAGCCATTTTTTAGCATTTGTATCACTTTTTTTTTCTTTATCATTGTGACAAAATCAAAAATATTGCACTGATTTAAATACAAGAATCTTAATGTACCCATGATGTTTGACAGGTTAATGGAGCGAATTCAGATCCATGATGAAGAAATGTGTCCTGAAATGTTCTCAAATACTGCTTATAAGTTAAAACACCTATCAACTATTTCTCCAAATCAATTAAATAATAATGCCATAAAACCTTCCTAAAATGATGCCAACCATGTGACGAGAACATCCTCTAAGGTTAGACTTAGAAGAATGACTTGAGCTGGGTTATGATCTTGATTTTAGGGATTAGGAAATTGAAACTTGAAGATATTAAGTTGGATCACAAAGTCAATGGAAGTGGAAATTTGACCATAGGCCAATCTGATCCCTACTATATCCTTAACTATTAAGTGTCAAAGATGAGACTTCATTGTTCATCATTGTGACTTAAACATATGTAAAGACCACACCACCAAATATGTTATCTTGGCATCTGAGAAAGCAGCAGATACAGGAAGACCTACCTCTTCCACCTTCCCTCAACCTTCTCTGGAAGAGGCTACAGGACCTTCAGAGAGATGCCCTCCCTATTCCTAAAGGAAAAGAGCATTCTTATCAATGAAGACAGGGGCACAGAAGAATCTACCAGCCCAGCTATGGTCCCTCATGAGTGGTGCTTTAATAATTACTCAGAGGGGAGTTTTCTTTAGATGCAAGCATATATTCGATCACACCCATCATCAACACAAACACTTAATGCGAAAAGTGTTGGGCGAGCCGAAGCACCCCAACTAGCATTCAGTTCACACTAATTAAACACGACAAGCAAATCACAAAATCCTAGGGCAACCATGAGTCCCCAAGTCTGTCCAATGCCATGAACTTCTTAGCTGAAGAGTGAACATCATCATCATCGTTGTCCTGTGATTCTCTCCAGGCAATGACTGGACGTCAGGGAATGGTGGAGTCCATCTGGGGACAAACAGTAAGGCGGCCAGTCTTACTGATTTCCTTGGTGCGAAGCTCTTTGATGTGGTAGGACAAGCGATTTATACACGATTCCAAGTTGATGCTTTTGGTTCCAGCTTCCTTCTGTCTCTAGATGATGGTCCTAAGCATGCCTGTGACTGCTGTTCCTTACAGACAGCAACTTAGTCCCAGCGTGTCCCATCATGTCTATGGCAGATGCTCCTTACACCCCAATTATTGCCATCACACCTTCCCTAAGTCCTCCAACCATATTCCACCACGACTGGGCACTCTTCCCAAAAGCTAATCGTAAGATAACAAGTTGACCTGTTTGTTCAGGTCTTCATTTCCTTGGGAAGGCTCCTATATAAGTAAAACACCCATTCATAATGTTGTTTGATTTTCTCTTGTTAATCTGTCTTTTGTCATAGGGCCTCACCCAAGCACCTTGAAACAAATGAGGGGAAAAAAAGGGTTCTTTTTGTCCCCTACAAGATCATGTCTGCAAAATTCAATTGCTTGCAAAATTTCATGTTCTAGCAAAATGATTAGCAGAGATGCAAACAATAACAACTGTTTCCTGGTGTATTTTAAAATTTCTTTAGTAATTTTACAATTTTTGTTTTTCTATGTGCCCCCACAATATTCCCAAAGTGTAACATTCAACCTTATGGAAAATAACTTTCATTGAGAAAAGATTTATCGGGGGAACCTGAAGGCACGGTGTTGGTCCTCCCCCCACCTCACACACCCCACCCCTGTGTTAAGAGCCAAACTCTAACATTTCCTTTTAGGTTTGTGAAGAGGAAGAGGGAGGAAAACTGACCCCTGAGAGAACACTGAGACAACACCATTTGCATATCTTAACAGCCTCCTGTGGCGCCCTGAGCTCAGAGAACAGTTGAAGGATATAGAGTTCTTTTACAAAGCATCCAGCGGAAATTACCACTGATGTTAATTTGAAGCAGAATGAGATAGCCACACTGAAGTGCCTTGAGGAAGAACACAAAGAGGCCCTTCTGTCCTCCAGGAGGTGCTGACAGTGTGGGCGAGGGCCCGTCCTGTGCAGCTGATGGAAGGAAGGGCACATCCTTAAATCTCAACACCTGGACAGAGCTTGGGCGACTTTGAAAGAGAGCTACACAGAAGGTTCCACATAATGACACTGCAAAATTCCCAAAGGCATCTGCAGCTGGCTCACTTAGGAACTGACTCTTTTTTTTTTTTTTTTTGGAAAGGCTCATTTATCAGTATTAAGTTAAGCTGCTTAATAAACCCTTCCTAAGATCCCATTAAAGATAGGTATATTTTTGCATGACTGTGAGTCTGGGAGCTCTGAAGTTTGGGGTTACCAGTGCATGGCGACAGGGTGAATCAACTTGCTTCAATCCCAAATGCAGTCTGAGAAGGCATTCGTTCATAAGTGAATCAAATGACCATCCCATGCAGAATTTCATTTTTCATTTGTCCTCACTATTAAAAATACCACCCCTCCTCTATCCACATGGAATTCCAAAAGGAATGAAATGGGAATTTTGTAGATAAGCATATGAGATATATGTCTACCATTCTATGACTGTGACTGCAACGACTTGTCTTCCAAAATAATCAGATTCTGTATATCTATTCAATTAGTGATGGATGTCTCAAGGGATGTAGAATTGAATTCTAGCTCAGGGAAACAGCAAAGTGTCCATCCTAAGTAATAAGACACATACTGGGAGAAAGTACAGGAAATAAAACCTACTATCTCAGAGCAAAATCTGTTTTGTTTTATTATAACCTGTGCAGCTGTTACATATAGCCTCTTAGCACATGGGGCTGGCATGAGGTTGACACAGTGAACATGATATAAAGGCAGTGTGTTAGCATTTAGTGCAAAGTCATTCATTGCCAAATATTTCAGACATAGGGCCTTGGAAGCTACCTAAAATCCTTTCAGAACAAAGTGAGATAAGAAAAAATAATGAATATTGTAAGGGTAAAAGAAATTGAAGTTAAAGCGTAAAAGTTAAAGGGTAAAAGACCGGGTGTTGTAAAAGTTTCTAAGCTGCAAGGTCTGAGTTAAAATGTAAAGGAGGTATTGTTAGGTTTCTATGTTACCTGCAAAACCTGAAATTTCGGTAGCTGTTAAGACAATGCTTAGAACCGCCCAGTAAACATTTCCCCTGATTGTCTGGTTGTTTAATAACTGAAGGGGTCTGTGTGGTTGCACGCAGGCCTTGCAGGGCCTGAACCAATCAGTTTGAATGTGTACTCTCCTTAGGAATGACCTATCACTCCAGCCTGACCTGTTCCCGCCAATGAATGAACTAATCATGTTTAGGAGTTGTTGTTCCATTTTCCCACGCCTCATGATGATTTGTTCTGATGTATACAAAGCCCTCCGCCCTCCCCCAAAAGTGTACTTAAGCAGTGCTCAGCCCCTGCTTGGGGCTCTGGGCTGCTTTCCCTTCTTGAGTGGGCACAGAGCCCCAGCATGCTGGTTCAATAAATCCCCTTTTGCCAATTGCATGAGTGGTCACTTGGTGGTCTCTTTCTCCGACGTTTCGCGGGACCCTTACAATATAAAGTAGTTCCCTCTGTATCAAGAATTCCTATCCTGAATAGTGTATGGATACGGAAAGACTAAATCCAAATGTGAAGGAGAAAATTTTGGAGGTATCCCCTGTGTTGGGTGCAGAGCAGGCTGAACTGTGTCTGCAGGGCAGGCTGAACAGATGTTGGCTGCAAGATAGCCCACACACTCAAACCCCCCTATGTCTGGTCCTTTATCACCTGTTTGTGTCAAGTCCTGCTCAAGGCTGAGCACTCAACTCCCCTTGGGCCAACAAGGCAGCTTGCAGACCCAGAGGCCCCATTAGATTTGGGCTATAAAAACTCCCTCCTGCCAGGCCCCCCTCTCTCTCTTGCTCTCTCTCTCTTGCTCTTTATCTTTCTTACGCACGCTCTCTGTCTCTCTCTTGCTCTTGCTCTCTCCCTGTTCATCTCTTCTCTTTTCTCTCTCTCTCTCTTTCCTTCTTTCCTTTCTCTTTGTTGCACTGCTGCAATAAAGATCTTTTGGTTGCTCTGAGTGTTGTGGTCACTTTCCTTTCACCCTGAAAGCTCACGTGTGAGACGATGCAAGAAGATTTGGAGGTGAAATGATTGGGTTGTGAGAATCTCAATTGAAAAACCAGCTTCTACCTCAGAGCAAAGCCTGTCCAAGGAAGGGACAAGACCTTTGTCCTTGGAAAGACCCACAGAGCACTCCTAGGCACTTTCCCACCCTGCTGAGTTGTTTATCTACAAATAACAGGAGAGATCTGCTGCACCAGGTGTCCCTGACTCAGTCAGGCTAGGTGGGGATCCATAGTAACCCCCTAGCAGCCACCAATCAGCATGAGACAGGGAAATACCTGGGATGCCAGATGACCCTCCCAGTAGTTTATGGTGGTTGATAATGTGTTGGGAAACCATGTAGTTCAGCACGTACACCCCTCTTGGCTTAAACCCAGTCAGTTCAAACGAATCCCCCTACCCAACTTGTTCCCGCCAGTGAATGTGCTAATCATGTTTTAGAGTTGTTATTTTATTTTCCCGCGGTGTGTGATGATTTGCTAAGAGATGCTATGATGTGTGTGGGGGTCCCTGCCTTCTCCAAAGAATGTATAAAACTGCTGCAAACCCTGGGCTGGGGGCCTCTCAGCGTCACCAGTTGCTGTGTGTGTGTGCGGAGGACCGAGCTAGCTCACAGTAAACACCTCTTTGCTGCTTACATCAATCTTGGTCTCTGGTGGTCTTTTGGGGGTCTCGAATTCGAGCATAACACAATCTAATCAGTGGTTTAATTCAATGATCTGGATTAACTGGCCAGTATGGGCAGATAGGGCGAGGCTGGAGGAGGTAGGCCACTGTGCTTTGGAGTTTACATTTTGTCCCCTGGTGAGTGAAGCTCTCAGCTCCCTGAATGAGAGAGTTCTACAAAAAAAAAAAAAAAAATGGGAGAAAAATAAAGAATAATAAAGTTTTAATATTACTTTAAGCCTCTAATACATAAACATTTTGGTTAATGAAGGAATCATTGGAAAAAATAAGTCAGCCCAGAAAGCAAGACCAAGAAGTTATGGAGGTCGGATAATATGAGGGATTGGGGCTGTGGTGGGGGTTTATTTTGATCAAATTAGTTCTGGCGGAGTGACAGACTTGCATTCATGCTAAAAACAAAACAGAAAATAAACACAGTCATTCCCATTCCATTACCTTAATTCCTTTGAAAAATCTTTCTGATGCTAGGATTTAGTGATCCTGGATATTATACAAGTTAGGTTGGTTTGAGGAGGCTGAGGAACCAAGCACCAAGCAACCCACGTGTGTGAAAGAACCACCAATCAGGTGCCAACAGAACCACTTGTCAATCAGCAGGTCCCCGGACCAATCCTGGATCTCAACAAGCTCCCCTGACCAACCCCAGTAGGACAAGGGACTCTAAAAACCTCCTTTTCCTGTCCTAAACCCAATAAAAATTCCAGTCCTGGCTGCAATAGCCCCTCGTGATTCCCCAGACCCACTCTGTTGGACTGGAGGGTCTCACCCTGGAGTGAATCTCAATAAAGCCTTGTTCAGCAGCCTTTTCATCTACCTCCTTTTGGTCACAGGTGCCTGACCTTACAATACAAATCAGATTCAATAGTTTTCTTCCACAACTTATTGAAAGGAATGAGCATATATTCAACACCCAATTCCAGAAAAATCCTAGTTCATGATAATGTTCTATCTACATGAGATAAAAGGGTAAATTACATGCCCCTGGCTTACTGAGTCTTGTTTCATTTCTACCAAAAGACTCCTTTTAAAACTTTTTTTCACATAAACAAAAATTAAAAGTTGGTGAAGGTTCTTCATGTTCAAAACCCTTGATGGACAGCAGCATCTCACCTCACCAACAGATTCAAATGCGGAGCAAGGCTTTGAGTTCCCCGTATAGCTTGGTTGATGGGAAATTGAAAAGGTCCTTAAAAATTCATGGAGGTACTTTGGTGGCCCCGTCCATTAGAGGCCTGAAATATTTCCATGAAAGTCAGCTAAGGAACTAACTAAATGGAGGTATAGCACATAGCAGAGTCAACCTATGGTGTATAGAAAATTCTCAGGACCTCTGTGCAATGAATCCTTTAAATTTATTAATTAGGACAAAATGGTTCAGGGGTTCTGAAATAAAGAAAATCATTAAAAGGTGAAAAACATTACCGGCCTGTGTATTGGACAAAATTACACTGGCACATCTGTCCATCTGGACCCTGCACTTAGAATTCCTGTTGTTCATAAAATGAAGACAATAACATTTAATTACTTGGCTAAAAGAAAATACCACAGTATGGGGAAATAAAACTTCACAAAAGAAGGATTAGATTAAAACTGTAGGGTATCACCCACAGCTTCCGTGGCTCCTGTGAGCTCCGACAGCTTTTCAAATTGCTTAAACAGTTAGTAAGGTGACTGTAACATTGACCAGCAAGTGACATAAATCCTGAATTAATTATAAGGACTTAAATAAGCAAAAAAAGAAAAGGTTTCAGTGGATCGAGGTTTATTGTCAGATGTCGGCATAATGAAATTTTAATCAGTTTGTTTACTCAAGGAAGAATTAATTGCATATCATATTGCAGACAATATAGGGGTAAGGTAAACTTACCTGACCTCAGACTATTATTTAAGTGGATCATTTGTATCTTAATTTTTTCTGACCATTTATATAGTCTTCGGATTTTATCAGGCCCGTGTCCAACTTGTCATGGTGACTGAAATTAAGCAATATTTAATGAGATCTCTCCGGGGACCACTTTCATTTTTCATGGAAATGCCCATCTTTCCCATCTCCACACTTCCACAGATGTCATCCTCCCTCTAATTTGAAGTAAGTCATTATTTATGGATCGTTTTAAATTTATGAAGTGGTGAGGGGTGTCCCAGTTAGCTGGATGCCCCTGTGAAGGTCCCCAGATCAGTGGTGAAGCCATCCATTTACCAATTAACTTTTAACCTTCGCTAGCTGACAAACCTGCCTTATTTTCACGGGAAGAAAATGAGCTAATGTTTGAATGGAGCCAGGTTTTTGTGGATAGTCTGAGTACCCTGCACCTGAAAAACTGCCATTTCCCAGAAACAGAGTATGAATTGAACACAGGGTTTGCCACAGAAGAAATCGTGGGGCAATAATGTCTGAAGTTGGAATGTGTATTTGGTAATTTCCAAATCAGTTTCCATTTGCAGCCCAATTTTTCTACGTACACTATATAGCTTACGATAGCTGTAAGATTTTCTTTCTATCAAAATTTATTCCCCTTTGGAGTTTATCTTGAAATTTAGGATCAGTTACAAGAAAATGGAAATGAGCTAGGGTAAAAGAGTTTTTTTTTGCCTTTTGAGAACGGAATTCTATACTTGATATAACTAATGTGCATTTATTTCAGTAAGGATTGACTGAAGCATCTAAACATACCCAGTGTTGCACTAGATATTCTTGGTCAGGTACCCCAGGCTGACCCATGGGATATTAGTGAATGGTTGATCGATGCCAGGAATTGCTGTTTGTGCTTTATGTGGCTTATCTATTTGGTCCTCACGGCAACTTTGTGAAGTAAATGTCATTATAGTACAAATTACAAAGAAAGAGACGCTGAGACTTTAAGGTACATATAACAATCTAGTGGTACAACTTCCAGGAAGTAGTATATATACTGTATTAATTATGTTTTTTAAAACTTTATGTTTTATGATGGTTTGCCCTCTTGGCGACTTGGAGACACCAGAGAGCCTGGCCCTGGGGGGATTAACCAACAATTTGCTTCTGAGCAGACTTTTGATTTGCAAACAAACAATTAGAGAGCTCCTGTTCTCAACCACCTCCTTGATACAACTATCACACAGGTAGCCAAGGTTCTCCAGGGCCACGGATGGACCAGACAATGAAAAAACCCCCGTGATAGATCAGAGTCTGCTGAAGGTTCTGGAACTCTCCAGTCTTACCCTGCCTCACCTCTTCCTTCCCAGGAGACTTCCAGAAAGGCCCCAGCTCTGCTTTTCTATGTTCTTTCTGCCTCTTGACCAACCCTGGTGCTTTGGCATGTGACCCTGTGTGGTGCAATATGTCCCTCCTCTTGGGATTGAGAACCCAAAACTGCATTTTCAGTGGCTCTTGTCTCCTGATCTGTTGGACAAACCACACCTGCAGAAAAACCCAAATCATGGGTACATGATAAAATAGGAAGCCAGGGATCAGCCAATGCCTGAGCCCAACCCCATCCTCCTTTGAAACCCCAAAGGCTGTGGGCTCATTTTTCTCCTTTTTCTCCCCCTCCCTCTCCTCTGCCTTCTCATTGAATTTTAACTTTTACAATAAGGATTTTCAGGAAGTCACAAATGTAGAAGGAGATCTAAAGGAGCTTCACTCAGTCTACACCCCTGTCTTCAACTTGCATAACTAGATACAATTTAACAACTAGGGAATCAAGATGGGTACAACCCACAAAATTTATTTAGACTAGTACTTAGGAGTGTGTGTGGGGGGGTGTAGTCCTATGCAGCATTATCACATATGTATCTTTTTAAAAAAATAACCATCCCAATCAAGATATTCAACTAAAACACCACTGTAAGGCACCCTCCTGTGACCCTTTAGCCACACCTCCCTCCTCCCAGGCCCTATACAACAACTACTCTGTTCTGCAAATGGATAAAATGAACATTTCACCAATACTGTATTAATGAAATCATGCAGTATGAATCTTTTTAAGATTTTTTTTTCACTCAGTATTATTTCCAAATTTCTAAAGTATTGCACTTTTTTTTCCATTGTTGAGTACCATCCAATGGTAGGGATGTACCAGAGTTTGATCATTCATTCACTGAAGGTCATCTAGGTAGTTTCCAGTTGGGGGCTGGTCTGAACAAACTGCTTTGAGTATTTATCTTCAAGCTTGTGTGTGATCCACTGTGGCCCCAGAGCTGCACACCTCCTGCGGTGCATATACCAATGTGCCTTTTCCTATGGCTCCAACAGGGGATGGCTCGTGCATCACAATAGAAGGAGGTGGTCTCACCCAGTTCCCAGCCTGAGCTTTATTAAGCTTCTGAGCTGGCTCTTTTGGATGTCAAAAGTATAGTAGTGACTAGCATACAGTTTATCTGTCAGTTGACAATAGCTACAAAGAAAACACAGATTTTGATGGTAGTTGTAAAATCATAGAATTTATACCACCATGGCTTTATTATCGAAATCTTCTGGTATGTTTAAATATTATAGAGTGCTGGCATAATAACTTCATTAATGTATGCAGAAATCCAGGATTCCTAATAAGTTGAGCATATAATAAACTTTATATGAAAACACAGGTGATTGCTAATAATATAGCTAACCTGAATTCAGTAAGCTATCACAAAAGAGAAGTTCATCCTGTTTTATTAGTCTACATAACAATTAGAGCATCAGAGACGAGAGAATAATTAAGTTTAATCGCCCAAAATACTCCTAGCAATGAGTTTTAATTGTCTTTGTTTGTTTGCTTGTTTGTTCTGCCAACAAAAGACAAGCTCAGATTTGACAGCATCTAATAGAAAGGCACTCTCCAGATTTGTTTGTTTCTAAGCTATTATTGGCTTTCTTTCGTCATTTAGCCCAAATGAAGTGGTGGTTAATGTGGTTAGTTTTACTGGGGCTACTAAAATAAGGTTACATAAAGCAAAAGATGAAAATAAAAGTTTACAACTCATTCTGCCTTCTTTCTTTGAAGCTCTGTGGAAAGTATGAGACGGTTGTACATTCAAGTCTTTCATATTATTAATCGTAAAAAAAAAAATCTTCTTTTGAAAATGACAAGCAGAAAGAAAAAAGAAAAACAAGCAAGCACAAATTCCCGCTGTTGATTATTTCCTAAGGAGAGCCCTCTTCACGGTTCATGGCAAGAAGCATTATAAATTGTGTTCAAAATCATGTTTTCATAATGTCTCCAACCTGAAAATTTGTAAACACTGGGCTTCTTTGGATGCATGCTGCCCTACATAATCAACATGTGGCCCGTGTTTGACCTCACTTTATTTTCCACTAGATTTCATGTAGGTTAACATGCATAAGTGTTCGATGGTCCTCAGAGTGGACCAAAACCAAATCACTGAGAAAAATAGAAATCCAAGAGCAAAACCAGAAAGTTGGTATGAAATTTATTTAAAAAAAAATCAACAACAACAAAAAAAACAATGTCACACAAAACAGGCGAATGAAGAAAGACACTAAGAGGAATATCAAAAGACCACCACATAGCTACATATCTGCCTGCTGCTGGGGAATTTCTCTAAGGCTAGAGTCTATTATTTCCAATTTATATTGATTGTAAAAATGAGATTCTAATGGAAAAGAGGAGGTTAAAAGAGAAAAGCTTTGAATCTTGATGAGAAAATTCAAGTTCAAATTCGCTAACCAACTAATCAAGCCATATAAATGCATCGAATACAAAAGCTAAATAGTGGAATAATCATGTGTGTTTATAACTTCAACTAAAAGAGATTGGATGCTGCCTGGTCAGGGATGGGGGCTGGAAGGTGGTGGTGATCACTGACTGCCTACATTGTCCACTTTTTAAATTTTAAATTTTGCATTCAAACGCCTCATCGCTAGATCATAGTTTCTCCAACTGTCAGATGACTGTATTTAAATGAGAAGAAAAAATAGTGAAATGGAAGGGAGAGAATATTTAAACTTGACAATATTCCATTTATAGATCTATTACCTTAATAGATTATTGACATAAACCTTTGATCTTAAAAAATGTTTTTTCTGAAAAAAATATATTTTTCTACACATTAGACACATATCTTTAAGGGTGGTCTAGATCTCTCTTTGATCACATGCTCTTTACTTATTAAATACTTGTACATACAATATTATACACACTCTATTAGTGCCCAAAGTAGGTATAAGCACTTGGCAACTAAATAGTCAAAATCCCAATGTTTATTTAATTTAATGAAACTATTTAGTTGGAGAAAGAAAACATTCTTTGAGCAGCCAAAACTATTTTGAATTGACTATAAAAAAATCTTTTTAAATGAGTAGTAACGTCTTTATACGTGGGGTTGAGTCTTAAATATTGTGAATACAAAGTGTTTTCCCTCCCTATGATTTTTGAAAAGTCAAAGCCGAAACAATCAAACTAGGAAAAAAAAAATGTCTACTGGTATTTTTTTTTTCAGATCCTTTTGGATTTTTATTTTCTACCATTTATTATTTCATCTGGAAGTTAACTTTACGTGACTTTTATTTTCTTCCAATTTCACCCAATTTCCCTAATTCTAATTGAAATTGAAACAGTATTTCCTGAGGGCTTTATTTATTCTTGGTACTAAGAATTCAACTTAGGAGCACTGTACCCCTAAGCTATATCCCCAGAATATTATTATGATTATGATGATTATTATTATTATCATCATCATCAAAGCTTTATATACATATATATACATATATATGTATACACATAGTAGTTGGATGCCTCCCAACAATCTCCTACGTGCATGAAATTCTATTTCAGTTCATGATCTGATCTCCCTACCCTTTACTCACTTCCTTTATTTTGAATCTGACTATAAAAAAATCTTTTTAAATGAGTATAGCATCCACATATGAGAGAACACATTTGATCTTTGAGTTCGGCTGATTTTATTTCACATGATGTTCTGCATTTCCATCCATTTGCCAGACAATGTCATAATTTCACTGTTCTTTATGGCTGAGTAGAACTCAACTCCTGGATTGATTCCATAATTTAGCTTTTGTGAATTGGGCTGCTATAAACATTGAGGCTGCGGTGGATGTATCTCTACAGGACAACACTTTTAAATCTTTTGGGAAAATACCAAGGAGTTGGATTACTGTGATTTTAAAGACAGCTTCTTGCTAAGTTGCTCAAGGTGTCACCAAATGACTCAGGCTCATCCTGAACTTGTGCTCCTCCGGCCTGAGCCTCTAGTATCTGGGAGAACAGGAGTGTGCCACCATGCCGGACTTCCTCAGTATTTTGAAATGCCACCTTTACCATGGATGGTACCAAGTACCTCTCTTGCCCTACCACATGGTTCAGTTTAATCATCCTTCGGTCATTGCTGTAGCTACTAGCTGAAGGTCACTGGACCACACCATGCCTTGGTGAGGATTGACATCTGTACAGTTGAGCTCCAGCACTTTTCTCCCACTGTTGCAAAGGGTCCTTGGGGAAAGCCCTCAGCCACTGTGATACACGCACAAGTCCTGCAGGCCAGGGAAACACATTCTGGGTCAGTGGCAACCCCTGACCAAGGAGGCATAGGAGCAGATGAATAAATGCACTGAGGTCTGTCCCTCAATGATGAATACATATTTTTACGTGGCTTCTCAGCTTCCCCCATGAGACCAACCCTCAACTGCCTACTGTATCATCAGCTAGAAAATGCATCCTGAACCAACTTTCCTTTTTTTCTTGTTCCAATCTTCCCAGTCCCTTGCTCTGATCCCTTGGAATGATCACCTACATCCAAAAAGGTATCTAGATACAGGCATTTAGTTCCTCCTGACTTTAGACTAAACCCAAGCTAAGAAAAAAATATTTGATTCTTTATATCTCTGTTCTATTTCATACCATCAATCTCTCCTCCCAGGGTTTTATAATACACAATATATATTAACACCTGATAAGCTGATTTTTCTCTGTGCCACTCTTTGTATTCAAACAACCCTTGGCTATATTCACAGATTTCTCATTTTCCTTTTCTAGTTAACTTTGAACCATTTAAGCAATTTCAAACAAAGTCTTATTAGTTTTTCAAGCTACAAATAAATTATAGACTTTCAGCCAACTTTACATGTCTGGAATTACCAGCTGTGTGAACTCATGTGTTGCTTTGGATTCTTTGAGCTCTGACAGCCTCTTTTATAAAAGGATGAAAATAATTCCTCCTTCATCACATTAATATGAAGAGTGACATGGATGCACACACATGTACACACAGATATGTGTTAAACTGTCTTAGAGTGGCAGACACATAGCAGATGCTGAGCACTGGATGGGCTGTGCATATGCTGCCATTTATAATATTAAGTTTCCAAATATCAAAATTTCACTAATGGAAAAAAAATATGTTTTGTAGTAAAACAAAATTTTCTTCTTACCAGTCCCAGCTTTCATTTCCTAAAATTTTAAACTTTAAAAAAACAAAAACCTTTGGATGAGATAGTTTTAATTTTATTTTCCATCTAATTAAAAACAGGTAGGTTATATTTATCAAGTTCTTCCCTGGGAGCCACTGTGCTGTCTGCTTTTTCTATACTTTATCCATACCTTCTTGCAATAATTGTTTGGCATAACCCTTATTAGCTCCATGTGACGAATAAATAGACACTGAAGTCAATATATCCTCCCTCAACAGGCATGTAACTAATCCCAATTTCAATATAATGCTAACCTTAATGTTTAAAAAAGTAATTAATCTGCTATAGAGCTTTCGTATCTGGACACCACTTGTTACTCATGATTATTTCTTGTTGGTTTTCTTGCTTTCCTAAAAAAAAATTAATAATAATAATTCCAACTACTGAAAATCTTATTTCTTCTTCACTAGTATTTATTTTTGTAATATCTTTTCTGAACAAACAGAGCTTTGATGAATTGAAAGCAAAAAAAAAAATTTAAGCTCGTATTTTAAGTTGTTAACAGGACTAGAAGGCCAATGTCCTCGGGACAGGGTGTCTTCCACATTTCCAAATCTAAAATGTTTTTCTAGGCTCGTTTGCCAAACCCTAACACCTCAAGGTTCCCCATCAGTTTTAAAAATAAGATACTGCTGCCACCATATAATTGTCCCAACCTCATCTTGTGGATAGTCTCTGATGCCTGGTTGGTGAAGGCAAACTCGCAGATGCCCAGGAACATGTGGCAGGGAAAGGTGTTTGGGGTACAGGTTAACCACCTTTCCCACTCAGGACACCACAGTTGGCTGAACGATCCCCTCCAGATGTCTCACACAAACCCAAAGTCGGGAGTCTGGAGTCCAAGTTCTGAGAGAGCAGTTTCATTTTCAAAAGGGACATGACTAAGAGACTATTTAAATTTCCCCATATGTCCTTCGGTTTCTGCTGCCTTCAAATTCATAAATGGGGACATAGAAATTGAGACTTTCAACTGTGGTAGCTCCTGTCAGTGAAGTTTGCTTACGTATCAGATCCAAAGCAGTAAGCCAGTGGCCTGGTCTTCATCGCCACTGCACCTCCTAGGAGCCAGGAAGAGCAAGGAAGGGCAGTTATAGGAAGGAAGGAGCCCTTGCTCTCGGGCAAAGGAGATGGAACAGAGAATGACAGCAGCCAGAGAGGATTCAAAATCCTCAAGGTCATTCTCTGACTATTTCATTGAATCATTCCCCAGATGATTACATTGGAGTTGATTAATTAGACAGGGATATCAGAATCCCTGTTATACATTTCCAAGGTGTTCTTGGGTATGGCCTTGAAGTCTTTTCTCAAATTTGCGTTAAGTCTTCCTACAGAATTGAGAAGGTTAAATGTGTTTAAGTAGAATTCATCAATTGGAAAAAATAGTTGCTTTTTTTGAATTAAACTTTGTTTCATGATGCAGGACAAGAATGCAATCTTGGGAATGTCTCCCAACTACAAATATAAATAAATGATTGCCCACCGGGACACGTATGTGTAAATGCACGTGTGTGTGTGTGTGTGTGTGTGTGTGTAGTGTTCTAGTGGAAGAAGTACCATAAAGCATATGGACCTTTCATTACTTACTAATCTTGAAATAAATAATGTGTAAAATGTCCATATTGACGTATATGTTTATAATCCCTCTAGGATAGGAGAATTTGTGGTGTGTGTGTACACACACACACACACACACACACACATATATATATATATATATATATATTTAAGAGCAATGATGGATTTATCCATTTGACACTTCCACTGAAAATTCCAAGACTAGGAACAGCACTTGCTTACGTGGAAGTAGATTATCTGACCACTAATTGAAATGACATACTGCTTCTTCCTCTCTCAAATATAGTGACAATTTTTTGGAAAAGGTAAAAATACTCTTAGAGGTCAGAAGTGACAGAGTGAGAGTTTCAGGAAAATCGACTGAGTTCATACAGCAAGAAGGCTCTGTGATTGGTGTAAGTGGCATGTGTAAGTAGATAAGAGATGAATGAAGTACATGCAGCCTTCTGATTTTTATAAGGGAAAGGACTTTTAAAAGAAGCAAAATATATAAGTAGCTGATCTTGGTTTAAGGGAAGGTCCAAATTAAATAACATTGCATTAGCCTTTTAAACGGAGCGACTAAGTTAAAAGACTGTTTAAAAACATAGATGTCAAATTAAGGCAAGTACTGAGACTGACAGTTGAAGAACCACTAATCTTGGAAGGGATATTTCCCTTTAGGCTCCTGGAACATAACCTTCCATGGAGAATGTCTGCAATACATATGTTGCCGTGTAGTATGTATATTAAGACACATCCTTAGACACACTTAGAATATGAAATTGACCTGCTTTCAACAATTGCTTAATGATCAGCACTCCCCTTGGGCAAGCGGAGAAAAGTGAATTCGTCGGTAAGAACAGGGACACAGAGGGGACAAGAGATGCTAAATATGCCCACCAAGTCGCCCCAGCCCCCCTCCATCTGTGGTTTCTCTCTCCCTGGGCCTTCCCTGCAGAGCTGCTGTTACCTACGGAAATAGCCAGGCTCCACTCTGAGCACCAGGCCGTCTTCTGGAGTCCCTACGTAGCTGAGTGGAGCCAGAGGGTTGATCCCCCAGCCCCTATACACAGCCTGCCTTTCACCACCTTCCGTTTATACAAAGACTGGCTTATCCCAATTTTTTTTTCCCCTGTTGCCTTTGCAATGAAAAGCTCTCCACGCGCAGCCTCATAAAATTCTACGCCCACCCCGCCCCCACCCCCAAAATCCCTGCCAAAAAAAAGAGAGAGGGGAGACTTAAACCTGGAACTCATTTAGCTAAAGGGACTTTAGTTAACAAGAAAGTTACCCATCATGAACTGCGGGTAACACCTCCCGTGATCCTAAATCCATTACCTGGAGACTTAGCCCAGGCTGAGTTTGATTTTATGAACTGTGAGGCTGCGATGTTGAAAGTCTGCAAATTGGACATAAATTGGACGCAAAAGACTGGGGGGAGCCGAATGACTTTCTTTCTCATGGTGTAACAGGCTTTGGCTCTTACCAGAGATTCCCGTAATCTGGAACGGAGACAGGGATGAGGGCCCGTGTCTGTGCGGCTCTTAATCCAGAAATTCCCATCCTAGAGCGAACTGACTCTGACTCCAGCAGCTCTGTCTAGATTCAAGGTCCTGGGTACCCCGGGACTTGTGCGTGAGCACTCTGGATTATTTGGCTATGGGATGTCCTGATGTGACTGTGTGTGTGTACACACACACACACACACACTTCAATTTCTGTGATAGAAAATGAATTTTCTCCTACTTATTGTCCCTCATTGTCAACAATGTCCCCTGTTTTAGACTGTCCCTACAATTCAGCTCACTGTGCTGCTGCCTTCCACAACTTTATTGTGGAAGGGAAGGCTGATTCCGTCAATACCTGAGCCATGGGCTTCAGAGTGTGGAGGAATATAAAGACTTCATTCAAGTGAGGGTACCATCACCTCTCACTTTAATCAAGCATCCATTGAGTATCTCAGAGACAAATGATCCAAGGATGATCCAGACATCAGCATCTGGAAAGACATTTGTTTTGTTAATCAAGAGGAAATCCCTGCATAACAACTGCACAGTAACTGATGAAATACAAAACTACCAACAAGGGAAGAGTAAATCCAACTGGGAAGTTAAACACAAGTGTGAAAAATCTATATTTCAAGATAGAATGGATGCACCAAATCGATCACGGTGCTGGTTGGGGTTCTGTGGAGTAGAGATAGCCCAGGCTGGGACAATGATCTGAGGAAAAATCAGTGTCAGGACAGTCCCTGGGTTGGCAGGCGGAGAGACAAGGCTGGATTGCCATGGGTAGAGAGGGGCAATGGGCCAAAGGCTGAAAGTGTCACTGGCTAATTCCCAAAGCCAGACTGAATGTTTAGGTGCCATACATATGCACCAGAGGAAGTTTCTGGAATGTTTTGAACATCATAAATGTGTCACAAAACTGTGTCTGAAATTTGTTAAACCCCATCATAATAGCATACATTTCACTGTTTTCAATGCACAAGTTCAATGCACAATGAACGTATGGTTCATTTTAATGATGGCATATTATATAACACTTCAAGTGAAACTCTAGGTCCAATGTTTCTTAAGTACATCTAAAATAGTTTTTTTTTTTTAAGAGAGAGAGAGAGAGAATTTTTAATATTTATTTTTTAGTTTTCGGAGGACACAACATCTTTGTTTGTATGTGGTGCTGAGGATCGAACCCGGGCCGCACGCATGCCAGGCAAGCGCGCTACCACTTGAGCCACATCCCCAGCCCTAAAATAGTTTTAACTGCATGTGAAAACAGCTATACTTAAATAAAAACTCTGTGGATAGTATATTATTGTTTCATTTTAAAACATGGATTTACATATGACAATGCATTGATGGTAATTCCCTGTGAGAGAGTGAAGGGGAATAAAGAGATAGTTCTATATTTTATGTCTTCATAAAAAACCCCCAAAATGAGCATGTCAGCTCTCTGTTACTGTAAGAATTAAGTGAGATAAATGAACTTAACAAGAGGACAGGTTCATTTTGACTCATGGTTTCAGAGTTTTCTGTCCATGGTTTCCTGGTTCTGTTGCTTTGGGCCTGTGGCAGCAGAGTACATCATGGGATGACACAGTGGAGGAAGCTGCTCTCCTCATGACAGCTGGGGAGCAAAGAGAGAGAGAGAAGGGGCCAGCACCTTTATACCACATTCAAATGCATCACCTGAAGACCTACCTTCCTCCCAGGAGGCCCTACCTTCCTAAGGTCCTACTTCCTCCCAGTAGCTCCACAGGCTGGAGACCAAGCCTTTAACATGTGGACCTTTGGAGAACATTCAAGATCCAAACTATTGCAAAGAGCAAATTTGGAACTTAAAATAAATGTAGCAAAATTCAACAACTCTTAACTGGGTTTAGCCCGCGACCTGCTCCGGCTTCATGAATGAAGGTTCAAGATGTGAGAAACCGCTAGGGAGTTTTGAATTAAAGAGACAAGACTCTAATTACCTTTAAACCAGCTCCAGGACGGCTCCTCCTAGCTCTAGCCTCCAGCCACCTATTGTGGTGGCGAGGTTTACTGAAGAGGCTAGCGAGAGAGAGAGAGAGAGAGAGAGAGAGAGAGAGAGAGAGCGAGCGAGCATGCCAGAGAGTGGACTTTTATTGGGGAACAAAAAATTCTGGGGAAAATCCCATCCATTGAAGATTAAGGGGGGCATCGTCCCAAGGTCAGGGGCGACGATTGGGTCTTGGGGGCAGTGGCCAGACACGCCTCTGCAAGGACAAGCCCTCCGACCTGGAGAAGAGTGGGGAAAGCTCTGACACAGCTGTGCCTAGCGCCTCTCGCCCAGCCAGGGAGGTAACTCAAATCACTGCGAGGATTGCCTCCCACAACTGTGTGTTGGCTACACCATTTTGTAGAATTCGTAATTTGTTAAATGCAAATTCTCCTACCCACTCCCACACACACTATACTTAAGCGCCGCCTACAACACCATCAAGTGTTTCTCAAAAGTCTTGAGTGTCCCCCACACAGGCCCACAAAGAAATCTGCTTTGTCACCTGGAGGTGTCTCCTGAGTATGACCTGTTCCACAGGGAGAGGCTGAGAGCTGCTTCATGACATCTTTCTGAAAATCTTGGCAGGTGTCAGACAGGTACTACAGCTTCCTCTAGAGCTTGTGGCTCACTGAAGGGCTCCCCTTCTCTCTTATGGTGCTTCTTTAGAGGAAAACTGTCCTTCAGAGAATGCACCGTGGCTGTGGCGATGTGGACAAGGGACCCTTACCCTTTCACGCTATGCACACTTTTAGGATCTGCAAGTAATGCTTATTTTGCCTTTAGCATAGATATCGAGCTTTAACCCCAGAGAATTCTTTGAGGACATTAGTCCAGGAGAAGAATAAGAGGCTCCTAACCAAACTTAGAATCATCTCTCTTCTCTGAAAATTCAGATTTTATGACTTGATGGAGCTTCACTTTTGAATTTTCTTTTCCCCTCATGTTGAGTTTCTTTCCAAAGGTCCCCAAAGTCCTCCTAGAGATCACTTTCTTGTCGTGGCTATCCAACAGCTTCAACGGCATGCCCAGAATAGTTTAAGCTCAAGTTGGGTTCTCCACTACCCCAGGAAGTTTATTCTGGCAGAAGATGGGACAGCCTGGAAACAGGAAGAGACTGGAGTCAGGGAGACCAGTAAAGAAATGAGCCACCACATTCATACCAGCAAACTTCTATTTGCACATTTAATCATGCATAGCAGTCTTCTTTCTTAATGTATTGTGGATACTCTACGATGAACATGTAATTTATATACACAATGCAATACCATTCTCTCTAGTTCTTCAAGGATGAAAACTGATATATTGAAAAACTGATTCTTTACATAAATATCTCTTTAGGCGACCTCAAGGGTACACTCTAGGAAGCAGTCAGAGTTAAAATCCTTACAAATGGACTCTTCCAAGTCTGTGGCCATTGCCCTAAAACGAGACTCTTGGGAAGATAATGGAGGGAAGAGGAAGGAGGAAGAAGGAGTTACTTAGTTTTGCAAATGAACTATGAGTATTAACATTACATGTGCTTTTGCATATCTAATAAACTTAACCATTTTTTCTACTTATAATTACTGCTAATAAAATCAGTTGAACAAAAGCAAACAAAAACTGAAAGTCATGAAAATATTTAGAATCACTGTTAAGACAGCTTTATGATACCATTTATTAAAATATTGTGTTCTCAAAGCAAAAAAACTTTAAGATCTCTTGGATAGAGGGCTGTTGATCTTAAATAGTTTTTGGCGTGGTTGAAATAAGGATGAAGACAAGATAACAAATGATTAAAACTTCAATATTTCTTAGTACACAAATAGCTTCATTTGATTTGCTCCATTATGAAAGCCAGTGTTTTATGGTGAACACTATATGTTTTTTATTAAAATAGTTCTTAAAGATGAGGGAGGTTTCTATAATCTCTGATGTTCACAGATTTTACCTGTGAATTTTGGGATTAGAAAATAACAGGAAATAAAATAAATCAACCACTGGATAGATGCACACTGGATAGCTGCACAGCATGTATCTGAAAGTTCTCTGTATTTTGTAAAGTGAGGGGTGAAAATTCAGTTTGGGCTGGACACAGTTTAGGATTTCAAACATTTAAGTTACAAAAGATAGAGATGGAGAGGAGAAAAGAGTAAGTTCACTTGCAGTCTTAGACACATTTGTGTGGACAACACAAGCCAAATAAATCTACATCTTAATTCAGCTAACTACTGGAGTGCAGAATGTGAGAAAATGCCTTCTGCAATGTTTTATGGACTATCATCGCTATTGCAAAATATTTCAGAATGGTTCCCTACATCATATGCCACTGTGATATTATTTTAGGAGGGTCTAGGTGTCTCATAAGCCCTATTTTCTTTATAAGCCTTAGGAAAAATGGAAGAACTCCATCCACTGGGAACAAGAATAACCTTCATTCCCTTCTCCCCTAGACTTTGACATAGCCAAGCGCATCAGTAAAGGTGAATTATTGCTCACATCTTTACTGTAAGGGAAGATAAATCAACTTTGACAACAATATTATTCATTTGGATTTCTTCATGTCCCGAATGTAGTTGGAAGCAAAAGTAGGCCAGGCGCACAGGGCTCTACCATTAATTTATAACCTTACCAGATAGAGGGACAGTCTGCTCTCCTCTCCTTCTGACCATCACAAAGCCTTCCGGAGGCTCACTTCATGGAAGTAACTGTTGTAGCAAGGATATCAGCATCATAGACAATGGAAGTTGTCCTTCTCCATAAGAACTGGATAATTATTTATGCAAATTCTAGCTAAAACAATGATAATAGTGAGTGGCATCTTCCACTTCAGGGTGCAGACTGAGAAGCAGAGATGATCTGAGAAGAATTTCCCTTTATTTCTTATATTTACTGGACCCTCCCATGGCAGGAAGACCCAGAGGACACAGTTATGAATGGCCAAAGTGGAATGGGAACATGGGAGGTACCTTTTTATCTATTTATTCATTTATTTTTCTTTCTGCTTCTTACAAGAACAGGTAAATACAGAGAAGCTGCCAGTCAGCAGGGTTTTGTTGCTTGAGCTCCATTATGGGTTGCTGATGTGTACACATGTGGATTTCTCATCACTCCCCAAACACCAGGGACCAACTTCCATGAAAATAATGTGTATTTGATTAATGCACATAGAGATGCTACTGGACTTTTGTTCCCATCATGACAAAAGCCGTACTTTCTGGCTGAATTAAGACGATAACACTTAAGAAGTAAAATATGAACCTATAATTAAAAAAAAAAAAAAGAAAATGAAGGCTATTTTCCAGATACCAACCTCTGTTTTCCACTCATATAATTTGGTTATTGTGGACAATATGAAACTGTAGTGTAATTTGTGTGTTTCACCGCTCTGGAGTAGAGAATATGAGATTGTTATATTCACATTGTTATATTCACACCGGGACACTAGGGACCAGGCACTGGGTGGCCTCCCCTGAGTGGAACAACGAACCATTGAGGTGAAGAAAAACTTTCTCTGAAACTAGATAGTTTCACAAGAATTTATCATATCCATTGAACCCTTCCAGTGGATAAGGAGTATTCAGTCTTAGTTGGGCAAATTGTCCAGTGAGTACCCTGAACTAAATCAGGGTGCATGTAGAGTTTGAAAGGAAGCCCCATAGGAAGATCACTACAAGGACAGTCCTGAATGTTTGTTGAGACTTCATTGGAAGCAAAATAAAACAATCACAGAGCCCCCTGGAGAAGGTCTAGGTTAGTGTTCCGATGGCCACCAGGCACTGGAGCCCAGGGGCTTTGATGACGTATGAGCAAGCTCTCAAATTTAAGATAAGTCTTTGTAATTCCTATTTCTGCTTTTCCATGAACTAACCTGTTTTTCATTTCTACAAAGAGCGTTGCTAAATCCTACCATCACTCTTGATAGAGTGATTTTTTTTTCTGATTAAAAAGTAAAGTCATAATTTAAATATAAGTTGAGGGGAAATTCCCTAGAAGAGTATTTTCAAAGATCAGTGATGAGTGGCTTGAAATATGCATATGCACAAGTCTTATAAATTGTACTTTCAATTCCTCAGAAATGCATCATGGTAGCTCAGTGGTAGTGCACTTGCTCAGCTTGTATGAGGCCCTGGGTTTGAGCCTCAGCACTGCAAAAAAATAAATAAATAAAATAAAAATCTGCTGAAGTTGTTTCAAGATGTCTTTCAAGCTCCATATTGTGAGCATTTCCCATTTCATAAAAATCTTTTTCTAAAACATGAATTTTATATATGAATATTATTTTAGTTAATTAGCAGTACTTTTGATAGTTCAGATTTTTGATTAACGTGATTGTTGTTTTTCTGCACATATTGTGTGCATTATTTCTATCATTTCCTAAAAAATAGGGAGCATAGAATGTGGATTGTGCAATGAAGTGAATTTTTAAGGCCTTTGATGGATACTACAAAATGTCTCTCCAGAAATGTGTCCACACCTCAGGCCCTCTTCTTTTTTACATGCTGTGGCAATTGCGCCAAAAGTGAAAATACTTTGGGTCCCATTGTAGCAGGACACTGATAGACTCACAGGCATCAGTGTGAGGAATCATGCAGAGGGAATGCTGGTTTTATAGGGAGAACCTGTGACCCCAGTGAGGGAAGATCTTTTAGAACAATGTTTGAATGATTCTAGGCACAAGAAAGTGTAGGATGCAAAAATAGCTTCTTGTCTGGAATTGGATTGACATTTGGAAATCTGGTACATGAAGGGAACTTCTATCTAATTAGGAGAAAGGATACTGAACCCTAATCTATTGACAAACTGTCAGTTACAAAATAGACATAATATTGATTTTGAACTGCTGTTTTTATCATGATCTGATTCAAGTGCATAACTTGCAGAAAACTAGAGCATTAAAATACAATACTACTATCAAATTCTTCTTACCACAGATGATCAGGATCAAAATGTCACACTAAAACCATTTCAGACAGGATGTGGCAGTGCATGCCTATAATCCCAGCAACTCTGAAGGCTTTGATTGTAGGATCACAAGTTCAAGGTCAGTCTCAGCAACTGAGCAAGACCCTGTCTCAAAAAACGTAAGTAAAAAGGAATGGGGATGTAGCTCAATGGTAAAGCATCACTGGATTCAATCCCTAATACCAAAATGAAATAAAAATAACTTATGTCAAACTGACATGGTGGAATATAGAAGAATTCTAGGCACCCTTACTCAAGAAGATGAAAAGGACCAACGTTCACAGGGAATAGTGTGGAGGAACCCGTGTGGCCTTAGAAGTTGGCAGACCTGGGTTTCAATCTCTCTCTTCTTCTCCACTCTGAGCCTCAGTTTCCCAGCATATTAAATGTTTGTACATTCTATTTGTTATAGCTTTTTTTTTCTTGAACTTTTAAGGATTTGGAGAGATAAAGTACATAGTGGGCTTAATATAGAATAGAATGTTATAAATCATAATTATTATTAGGATATGAAGTGTAAAACCACGAAGAAATACTGAATAGGGAAGGTTTTCCAGGTTCCTTTGTGGCTTTCCTGCCCATTGGCTAATCTCGAATTTTAAGTGCATGTCTGGGAGTCACCCCTAGCCATATAAATAATCTATTTAGTTTGATCAAAATTATTATTGGAGGCATTCCACCCTGGACTGGGCCCTGGGATATAGAGATTAAATAGTTCACAGTTTCACCAATTTTATTGTAACCAACATTTGGGGTATCTAATAATTGACCAAAGATCGAGAAAAGTTTTCTTTTCAACTCACTCTTACCATTCTCAAATTAATAATCAATGACTGGTGCATAGTCTTCCTGATTTCTAGAGTAAATACACCTAATCATTGGTCTTTCCTCACATGGAAATAATGACTCAATCTCTTTATTTTTCTGTACATTCCCTGAACTTTGCCAACATTGCTGTCACTTTTGCTTTGGAGACCACTGCATCCAAGATGCAGGACCCCCTCCTTAATGAAGAATAATGAAGGAATTCTTAATGACCTGCAAGCAGATTACTGGAATTAAAGATTATCCATGGGTATTTTGCTTTTAAATGCATATGAACATTTTCATTGGTTCAGCTAATTATACACTTTGTGGAAACAAACGGGATGTTTACTTAAGGTTCGACTGGAGAGTAGAAAAAGTTTCCAAAGCCAAAATAAGTATCTCTAGCCCTAAGGAAACTAAGTGTGAAGGAACAAGATTTGCGAAAGACTGCTTTCCTTCAGGTTGGTAACTTGGAACAAACAATCTCAGAAGTGGAATAAATAATTTCTTCTACAGAAATAAGATGAGAAGAAGAGCTAAGCAGGAAGGCAAAATAAGAAAGGTGATTTCATTAAGCTCCTCATTAAGTTCATTTTATGAAATTTTTGATTCTTTAAAGAACCGAAAAAAAATCCACATCATATCACAGACATCACATTAAAATAAAAACCACTGAAAATGTTTTTTGGTTTTTTTTAATTTTATGAAGACAATCTGAGGATGATTCGCTCTCCAGATTTAGGCACGACATTCACTCTAGTTCTTTTCTTTTCTTTTTTTTTCTACCCATTACTGCAAATGGGTGAGGGTCAACTATATACAATTCAGATGGGGTCTGGTTCAAGTCCAGGTGTCTCCTGAAGATGTAAATAGGTGAGCAATGGACAGTGACCAGCAGAAGAAGGCACATTTCCTTTCCATTCTGTGAGGGATGAGGCTTTGTATAATGAAGAGAACTTCATAATTTTAATTTTTACTTCTTCTAAGAGGAATCCAGGTTGGTAGAGTGTTTTCTTTCCCCTTAAATATTGGATCAATTCTCTGAATCCTAAAACAGTATTTTTAGATTCATTTTCTCGTAGATATTTGAATCCAGTTTATTTTCTTTTTGCAGTATTTCTTTAGGAGAGATCAGACACAGAAAGGAAAGAGAAAAAAAAAGTACACATTTGGATGACCAACGGAATTAACACACACTGGACCCTTTGATAGCTGGAGAGTAGGTTGTGCTCAGAGCCAACTGCCCTAGAATTTTTAAAAGAAAAAGAGAAACACTAAGGTATTTCCTTCGAACTGTTGGTTTATAATTAATTTAGGACCATTAACATTATATGAGAAAACAACAAAACCTCCCCCACAGCATCTCAATTCTCCTGTGCAAGCATACCCAACATCAATGCCACCCCTTGATACTTTGCTATGAAATACATTTCTAAGAAACCCTTGGCGCCTTTTCCTTGAATTTCCAACATCGTCTGTTAAAGAAACTCTTTAATGAAACCACACAGGTACCACCACAGGAAAAACAGCTATGGGCCCAGAGAGCACTTTCCAGCCAGCTAGTGAATATATTCACATTTTTCATGTTCGCCAAGAGATGTTTGGCATGGCCTCCACAGCATACAGATTTGTTGCTCTATTTCAGACATATTTTCTAGTGAACTGCATCCTGATCTTTCGGTCTCTGTGTGTCTCTTTGTGTCTCTACCTATCCATCTCCCCTTAGGTTAAGTCGGTATCCCATAAACAACAGACTTACCCACATTTCTGGATGGATCTCAAAATATTTATCTTGGTTCCACTGTACAATGTCATTTAAAGAAATCACTTAATAACTGAATCTATTGTGATTCATTTTTTTGCAGAGAAATGAATTAAGAGAACTTGCTATTTATAATATATGGAATTATGCAGAGAAAGGGTATAAAATGCATAATAGATGTGTAGATATTGTTTTCTTCCTGAAGGTAAAACAGACAGATGTTCCTTAGCAGGAAAAAATTGTTTCTTGGGTATATTAAGTTCAGATCAGACAGGAGAAGACAAAACAGAACAAAAAATCACGGAGATTCTAGGAGTTGTTTTTTTAAAGGTTTAAATTATCACCATATTTTCACTAACTGGGATTTAAAAAAAAAAATGACAGTGGTAATTCTATGCCACAATCTCATGTCCTGTCAGCCCAATCCCAAGACTCAGAAAAGTAAGGACTCTACATTGTGAATCTCAGAAGCTGTCCACTTTGGAATGATTCAGAAGTGTCATGAAAGATACCCTCGATGAGGAGCCACCTGAATCCCAGTCTCTGTTTTCCCCTTTTGAGGCACATTCTGGTCCTCCTTGCAAATGTAAAGTTGACCAAAACCCTTCTGCACTTACCCTGGCCCTGGGGGTGGGAGAGTGGTGAATCCAGCAGGACATGGTGACAATGCATATCTTGCAGCTAAATTGTCACCCTCCTTTTACTTCTATGCTTATTTTTATCTATTAGATCCCATGATCCAGGACTCTGACCACTCCCTGCACACACCCTTAGTTCTTCTGGCCCACCATGCTTTAGACAATATATTGCCCAGAGATAATCCTAGGTAACCCAGTCAACAGCCTGGACCCAAGGATCTTCATCACTTAATGAAGTCGTGATTGCAAGACCCACATAGGTACTCAATATTTCCAAATTTTCTTATCATTTCCCCCTCAAAGATGACATTTCTCCACCATCTCTCTCCTGAAACTTCCAACACTATCATGATCCATTCTCAGCTTTAGACTTCATTTGTCCTGCATAAAGAAAATCCAAGAAATTGCAAGAAATGCATTCTTTACCTCACCCATGTCTGTGAAACTGCCTGAATCTGTATCACACATTGAAACTTCTCTCACTGTCAAGTCTAAGGATGTTTCTCACTTTTATTTGAGGTCATTCATTATAGGCTGGGTCCATCCCCTCCTCAGCTTCTTCGGATTTCACTTCTGGAAGTTCCTTATTTCTCTTCTATTTCATCTAGTTCTCTAATTCTCAATTTTCCTTCCAATTAGTATTCAAATGTGCCTTTATATCACCCATCTTTAGAAAAGAATCCCCCCATGCCACGACCACCTTCAATTACTATTCCACTTTACCCATCTCTTCTAGAATCAATCATCAGGAGAGTGGTCCATAGTTTTGTGCCTTCTCCTCAGCTACCGTCTGTCTTCAGATCATACCAATTGGACTTTTATCCCCATCGCTCCAGGGAATCTTCTCATATTAAGGTCACTAACAACAGTCCTTTGAAAGATGATGTTCAAGGGTTGTTGCTGTTTATTTCACACCACCTTTCAGCATCTATTGACAGAGCAGGCCAGTTCTTCTGTTTTCTCCATTTTTTTCCCCAAGGCCAACACCCAACTGGTTCCGTTTCCTATTTTTTCTCATCTGAGTTCCGATTCTTTCTCTCTTTTTCTTGCTCCTTCTTCCTAACTGGACTTCAAAGTACTAGAGTGCTCTAGAACTCCGCAGCCTTCCTCATTTTTTTTCTGTTTTACCTAATTTCACGAGAAATTTTTTTTTGTTCTCATACTTTTAAATTCTGAGTCATAAGGAGGCTCAAGTTTGTATCTCCAGATCTGTCTCCTGAGAGCCATAATTATACATCTGACTGCTATTGGAGAGCTTTGCCAGGATACTGAATTGCCATCTTAGCAGAATATAAACAAAATTATTGATCTTCTCCCATAAACTTATTGTCATTTTTAAGAAGTTTTGGTCAACAACATCACCACTACTTTGTTGGAAATAGAATCTAAGGCTTCCTTGTGGTTCTGCTACTTCTTTATGAGAAACATACTCCATGACTAAGTCATGCCAGCTCTGCTCCAAATACTTCTTGCCATCACACTTGTAAAATTCCAATAGAAGGTCAAGTCACATGTGCCCTTGATTACCTTGATAAGCTTTTCTGCTGGTCTCTCCATTTCCTGTCTTGTTCCAGAGATCTACCTCCAGAGATCTCTGCCTCTCTATCTCACCACTCTGTCCACATAGCAGCAAGAAAGATTTTCATTTTTTTTTTTTTTTCAGATTGGCGGCCTTCTTCTTCCTTTCCCTGCTCAAAAACCTAACTGCAACCAGGTTATCCAAATTTCTCTAATGGATTACGAGACACCTTAGGAACTGAAATTCATGTGCTCATCTGAGCTCTGCCATCTCAACTCTTCCCAAGTTCTTCTGCTCACGCTACAATGCCTCCCCTCGGTCTCAAATCTTTTGTGCCCGTTATTGTTCCAGGACTGAGTTTGCTGTTCTTGTGCTTGGGACACTTCATTCTCTGGAATTTCCTTGCTATTTGCTTCTCATCATTGAAGATCCCAATCATAAGTAACCTCTTAGTGACTGATGCCTTTTCAGGTCAACTTAGCTAAAACGGCCACCCGATCTTTATCTTGTTACCCTCAATTATTCTTTCTTCTTCACGGTGCTGATAGTTAGAATCATTTTACTTGGTTTGTGTTCATTTTCAGTATCTCCTTTTGAACCCAACTGAAATACAAGCTACTAGAAAGCTTTGTTCACGGGTGAATTCCAAATTTAGAAAAGATATTGACCTTCTGTTTAAAACTCACTAAATTTGTTCTCTGGATTAGCCACCCTCACCACCATTAAGATGTTAAGTATATAAATTGCTGGATTGGGGAAGTGGCTTGGTGGTAGAGCACTTGTCTGGTGTCCGTGAGGCACTGGGTTTGATCCCCAGCAATACATAAATAAATACATAAATTGCTAAGCACTCTTAACAAATTTCAGCCAACTTTAATGCACTCTCTCCAGCTGATTATAGGTAAGCAATCCATAACAAGGCAGCTTACCATCTCTGAAAAATCTTCTGTACACCAATGCAGGATATCTCTGGGCCAGGAAGTTGCACTTTAGGACAATCAGGTCAAGTCAAATCAAGGCACATTCATTGGAGTAAGGATGATTGTACACGTCCCTAGAAGACCTCAGCAACTTTGGGGTCTTTGGAAAGCATCTGGGTCATGTGAATGAGTCCTCTGTCCCTCCTTTGCTGAGTGTCAATCTTTAATTTAGAAGAAAAGAAAATTACAGCTCTTTTTATTTGGCTGTATTAAAATTTATGGGGCAGGGTGGTTTCCAGACTGCTGCTCCTGCCGGGCACTGCTCTGATGATGTATGCCTGTGACATGTCACTAGTGTAGCCAGGCTCTGATGATCCATTGCGGCAACAAGTCATTCGTCATACATCACTGCCTCGACAGCTGCCCCCACCTGGGCCTCTCCCATGCAGGCCAGCAGGGATCCTGGCTCACAACAAGCACCGTGTTCCTATTCTCTCAGGACCAGGACCGTTGCACTCACCATGTATTTCTTACTGTTAATGGGAGAGAAGAAAAATAATGCTTAGTAGCAAATTTCATTGGAGCATCTGAAGACTTTAGGTAAAGGGGTCACACTCTTGGGGCCATAAGCTACTAGCAAATGAGCCTATGGGATGTTGTCTTCAGGCTTTGAGTATCACACTAACACTGGGAAAAAGCTAAGTAATGTTCATTCTCTGCCAGCTATTCTTCTGAGGGGGAAGGAAAATGTAGGAGGAAAATGTGGCACAGAAAGATGATTGTCACTCAGCTAAGTAAATGAAAGAAACAGGACTTAGGTGAAGGCAGCCGAAACCTTTACTCTCAAGCACTATCTCATGATGCCTACATTTCCATCCATGATCCCAGTTGTCCTTGGAGAAGGCTTCTTTCAATATCTGCCCTTTAGGATCAAATAAATGCCATCTCAACATTTTATTCAATTGTTCTGGTTTGCATAAGATGAATGCTTATTTTCATTAATAAGGATACCCTCTAAGGATTGCATGTTAGATTCTAGGGTCTCTACTAGGTGCTTTGCTTAAGTTATTTTGATCTCCTGACCTTGAAAGGTATTGTTCTAATTCCTTCTGTTTTGAAGAGATGGATGAAGAAGTGCATAAAAAATGTACAGGAGATGGTTTCCAGACAAGTCCCCTGAAAAGGGATCAAAGAAAGCAGACAAATGATGTGAGGCAGCTGTAAGTTGAAAAAGTGAATGGGTGACTAGAAAGAATTCCTATAGAATAGTAAAAAAAAAAAAAATATATCATTGTATGTATTTAACTAAACTAATTTTGTTCAAATCTATTAAAATATCATTGAAACAGAATCTAGAGTCTGCTTTTTTCTCCAACTGAGAGTCAATGTTTAATAGGGGGAAAAAATCTTTTTGCAGATTTGCATTCTTTATATTTTGTAGAGTTCAATTACAACAGATTTCACCTTTTTTTCTGAACAAAGGCAGAAAGGAGGGGAGGAAGGAAAAAATAGAAAACAGAAAAAGATAAAGAATTTTTATTATTAATAATTGTAGTGCAATAAAATGAACTGCCTAAAATATCATGAAGGAGATAACCTGAGATATTGAGAATCTCTTAAAACTCTCTTTTATAGTCCATGTGACGAATTAGGTTTTAAAGGAATAAAGACCATTTGCCTATTCTTGGTAATTTTATTGCTTTCAATAATTGTAATAGATTGAATTCCAATTGAGATAGGAAAGTGTTTCAGTAATTACCCATTAGTTCCTCTTCTTTGGAAACAAAATTATTCAATTAAGTCTTCTTTAAATCTTGCCATATAATTTATTACTTTATAATTACTCATAAATTATGTATTTGTTATCTCAGTCCTCACTAAAATGCACAAAATGGAAAGGAATGAATAAATGAATGATTAAATAGATTCATTCAAAATAAATAATAGCATTTTACTAAGCTCATAAGGGGAAAACCTTGACAAAACATATTGCGCAAAAATTCTTCATTGCTAACTACCAAATATTTCTCTAAAGATTATTGTGTTAGGAAACCTTGTTAGCTATTGGAAAATAATTTTAGAATTGGGTGAACTTAAACATTCTGGCTGCATGAATAGAGAAAAGGGGAAAAAAAAGGCCTAAGCCTCTCTTAATTATTCAATTGATTAGAATATTCAACCTTTACTTGGTCTTTTCAGTTGATCTTAGCATTAAAATGGCTTCTGTAATCTTTTGGTGGGGGGCATTTTTGACAGTGCTCTTCCTCTTCCTTCCCGCAGTGCTGTTCAGTGTTGGCTTTTGGCCTTTCCTGGCAGATGCTCTAAACTCAGCTGGAGAAATGGCTAAGGGTTATTCCAAGTTCTTCTAAGGGGGAACCCTGGGAATCCGTGCACTCTTGGGCCCCTCAGCACCAAACTCCTGCCGCCTGGCCTTCTTCTGGCTCCCATCCTCACTCTGAGTCCAGACTACATTCTCTGCTTCTTGGGGTGCATTCCCATTGAACTCTTCTGCCAGTGCCCTAAACTCAGCATGAACCAGATTGAATCTGTTCTATCCTGTTCTCTAAGAAGCTAACTCTATTTTCACTGTTTTCTAAATATGCTAAGTTTATTTTTCCTTTTTCTCCTTGGTTTCTAAACTTTATTTTTCTTTTCATATTTTCTTGTCATCAGAACCTATCACTTATTTATTTTTTCTTTCCAATATCTATTATAGCATCTGTCCTTTCTGGTTTTCAGAGGTCAACAACATACTTGAAAACTCGTAATTTTGGTTAGGTGTTCATAACCTTGATTTTCCATGTGCTAATTGTGCAATTTTAGATGAGTTACTTCATCTCTTTTAGTTTTTTGGTTTTTTGTTTTGTTTTGTTTTTCCAAAAAAGGAAAAGAAAAGAAGATTTATTGCTTTGCTGTAAAAGAAGAAACACAGGGGATTTCTGTCCCAAAGGGGTGATTCAGCCCATCATTAGAAACAAGGGTCTTTTAAAGAGGTGACACAAAGACTACATTCCACATGTTCTCTGTTGGAGTTGTAATTCACTCATTAAATTGGGAGATATTCATTTCTGAGGTCTTCTGGTACTATCCCCAAAGTCTGCATTACTTCATTTCTATGGAGGGTATGTACTCAAGGACAGATTAGTCTGTCTAAAATGGGGAAGACTAGAGAGGGGGAGAAAGAAAGAGAGAGAAACATGTCCATTTTAAAATAAGTTGCAGTGGCAAAGGAGCAAAGGCTATATACAATGCATAAAACTGTTACATTTCCCCACTGTCAATTTCCACATTCCATTTCTATGGAAAAATAGGCAATGACATCTCCAAACTGCTTCCTGCTGAAAGCAGGTGGAGTTGAAGGAAGTAACCCAAAGCCCTTGTTCTCTATCAGGTGGGATGTGGATAGTTAAGGGCAATCAGCGTCAGAGCAGTCCCGAGGTCCATAGTGAAAGATGGCAGGTGAGTGGATAAAGCACACATAGAGCAGGGATCATTGCAGATGGCCAAAGTTGTGCCAACTTTCTTGAGTTCAGTTTCCTTTTTCTCAAAGTGGACACAATGCAGCAACAGGGATAGCTCCTCTGGTTCCACCTGAGGCAGACTCACCCATCTCCTAACTCTCCCGCAGTTGCATCTCAACAAGTTTGCCAGCACATTGTATCCTCAGCATGGAAGTGGGGTTCCTTGGAGAGCCAGGGCTGCCCAAGAAAGCTGGTGGGGGCTGCTTTTGGGTCCCATCTGGGGTGCCAGATTTGTCACTGAAAACTAGGTCTTTATCCCTGATGCCAATCCAATAACAAGGACACGGTTTGGAGAAAAAGAAAAAAAGATTTATTTCTTTGCTAGCAAAGAAGAAACACAGGGGACTCCTGTCTCAAAGGCTGATTCTTTCCCTTAGTTTTATTTTCCTCTTTTTTTTTAATAAATGAAAAAAAGTTACATTTTATTTAGTATTATACAATTTTCAAGATATTTGAATATTAAATACTAAGCATACAAATATACACTATATATTGAATACAAATATTAAATGTTTTAAAATTTATATCTTGTTTAGTTTTAATGATGGGTATAATTTTTAGATATTTTAAAATGTTTTTAATGTTTAAGTATTAAATATTAAACATTAAATATATTAAATATAGATATATATTGAATATAAATATTAAATATTTGAAAAATTACATCTTGCTTAGTTTTTATATTGGGTATAATTTTTAAAATAAAATTCTATGTGCAAAATTCTTATTACAGTAACTATCAAAGTTGGTGCCTGGTAAAAGATTATCCTATTATTATCATTGCTGTGGTTGAAGCTCTCATGAGAAACTCAGACATTAGTTGCAAGTAACACAACCTAAATTAAAAATATATTAACAAAAAAAAATATATATATATTAACAATACCTTCTCAGAGGATTCAAGTCCCTATCCCTCATCATCCTCAGAGATATAGCAGTTCACTACTAGACTAACCAACCTCACCTATGAATTTTTGTATGACCATTCAAGGATTACTAAGCTTTTGCATTGACTGCATTACAATATCTCCAGAATTTAAAACATTCCCAAATAGTTGCTAATGAAACTTTTTAATCAGACATCTTGCTTCAGTTTCTATGTGGGTAATAGGCTTTGCTAAATGCATGCTTCCTGCTTTTGTTAGTACTATCACTTTCTCTTCTAAGTAGGTCTGTGTCCATCATTCAACTGCTTAAATCCAATGCAAATTCCAACTCCTGCAATAGATTCTTCCCAATGTACTTTGTTCTGCTTGGCTCTCCTCTTTCCTAACTTCCGAAGCCCACAGGGATTTTGGAATGTGTTTCTTGAAGTCTTAGGGCTTCTTTAGAGCCCATTTTGGGCCAAATTGGTGAAAGAGGGGTGATTAAAACATAAGTCGATTTTTGGGCTTCTGGCTACTCATTGTTGGGGCTCATAACATGACGCTACAAAGCAGCCTGCCTTGGCATGCCAAATATTTTGAGCTGACAGAAAGGAGCTAATGAACAAGATCTTTCTGACCTATTGGTCATATTCCCTACTTCCCTCTCTCCCTTAAGGGAGACCACAGAGACCAGAATTTCTCTTCCCCAAGGTAGGCTAGAAAAATGAAAATTCCCTTTCCATGGGTGGGGGGCGGTGTCATAGAAGTTGGAACTGCTCCCCTTTCAAGTCAGCCATAAAAACCCAGCAGCACTGCCTCTTACCTTCCCCACCTTTTGTGTAAGAGCTGGACATAACAAAATCCTCTGAGCTACCTTGTTGGATACTAGATCACAGGACTCTCATTCCAGAAGGATCTTGCCCTATACTTTGGAGGAAGGAAGGCCCCATAGAGAGGCCAGGCAGAATCTGAGCAGGCTTTGCAGGACTTCCTTGCCTAAACTGTTCCTTGCCGTTGTGTAATTTAACCGATTTAAATCTAACAAAATTGGCTTAAAAGGAAACTGTTATCAAATGGAGTGACTGATTTTTAAATCCGTTCTTAAATGCTTATTTTAGTAAGTATTTTGTCTGGGTGTGGATTGCACACTCCTTTCATCCCAGCAAATCTGGAGGCTGAGGCAGCAGATTAGCAAGGTACTTTAACTCAGTGAGATCCTGTCTCTAAATAAAAGGAGGATGGGCATGTGGCTAAGTGGTTAAGCACTCCTGGGTTCAATCCTTGGTACCAAAAATAATTCTCTAAAGTAAGCATTTTGCATATTAGATACATCACCAAAGCACAAAGAAAAAAAAAAAAACAGACAATTTGGACTCCATTAAAATTAAAACTTTCTGTGAAATACACTACGAGAATAGACATTCACCACAGATCATTGTTATAAAACAGATATTTGACAAAGGAGGCACATACAAAATATCCAAAAAACTCTTCAACTCAGCAATAAGAAAACAAAACCCAATGAAAAATGAGCCAGTGATCTGAATGAGATACCTTTCCAAGGAGATAAACAGATGGTAAGTAGTTACATACTCAGCATCGCTTGTCAATAGGGAAGTGGAAATTAAAATGACTGAGAGATGCCATTATACATATATAAGAATAGCTAACTTCCAAAACACAAAATAAAACAAAACAAAAAAACCAACAATAATGGATGGTTGCAGTCACTGGAAAGGATGAAAAGCAAAAGCTTTCATTTATTTCTGGTTAAGATGAAAAAAGGTACAGCATCTTTGGAAGACAATTTGGTGGATTCTTACACAACTAAATAGCCTCACTTTACACTCCAGCAATCATGCCCTTAGGTAATTACCCAATGATGTAAAGCTTATGTCCACACAAACATGTTTATAGCAGGTATTTTCATAATTGCCAAAAAATGAAGCAGCTATAAAATCTTTCAGTAAGTACAGGGATTTATAAATTGTCGTACATCTAAATAATGGAGTACTGTACACCAATGAGAAGGAATGGGCTATGGGGCCTTGCAAAGGCAAATATCTTTCAAGTGTATTTTGCTAGGTAAAAGAAGCCACAGTAACATACTCTACACATTGAATGTTTCCATTTGCATGACATTTTGGAAACAAAACTATAGTGATGGTGAGCAGATCAGGGATTACCAAGGCCTGGGGGTAAAAAATGAAGAGCAGGAGGTATTTTTTTTTAGAGCACTAAAGCTATTCTGTGTAACACTATGACCGTGTATGTATGACACCTAACCTTTGCCAAGACCCACAGAAATTTTAAGCACAAATAATGAGCCTTAAAAAAATCATTTAGGAGATTAGAGATTCCCATGACGTGACCAAACTGTATTACTAATATATGAAACCACCTTACTCAAGGAGGTGGACATAGCTGACCTGAGTAACTTTGAAGTGAGTGGAACTTGCAAGATTGAAGGCTGAAGGGACTTTGCACCCCCAATCCTAGTTAGCAGATTATATCACAAAGTAGCAAAGGCAAACCCAGGAGTGCAAACCAATAAAGTAAAGCAGTTAAAAAAATTAATAAATGCAGGCAAATATGCCATGCAGAGGAATTTTTAATAAATTATATAGCACTCTGCCTCAAAGCGAGAGGGTATAAATCCCTACTCTTTATGTTTGAGCTGTCCTGTTCTGACTTCTTCCAAAGATTTCCTTACAGAAAGGTAAGTTTACTCTGGAAAAAACAAACACAATCTCGCTTAGGCGATTAAAAATTAACACCAACAGTAACAAGTCATGTTGCTAGAAGGTACCCTTTATATTACGTGATAGAAGTGATACTTGGCCAATGTTGGTCCACCTTCCAAAAACCCATGATAACCCCAGTCTAATAATAATAATAATAATAATAAAATAAAAAACAGAGAAAGAGAAAGTTCAGAGAAATATAAATTGAGAGACTCCCTACAAAATACTGACCACCTGTACTATCCAAAACCATCAAGCTTGTCAGAATAACAAAACAATCCTGAAAGATCACCATATCCCAGAGATGCTAAGAAGGTCAAACACGTGAAGGTCAAGGGGGAATGCCAGATGGCCTCCTGAACACACAAAAGGACTTTAAGAAACTTGAGAGTTGAGCAAGGTATGTGCCTCAATCAAGAATGGTTGAAATAAAAATAATTGATCAACACCAGGTCACAGGTGAAAAATGCACCACACCAATGTAAGGGGTTAATAGAAGAGGAAATGGTGTGGGACAGTAGGGAACTGTTTGTCGTGTACATAATTTTTCTGTAAAATTAAAGACAGTCTAAATTTTTAAAAAAAGTTTATTAAAAACTAATTTGCCACTCCTAAATTTATTGACAGTAGAACCGTTAAAAGTTATTTTGCAAACCACACACAAAAATAAAAACTAAATAAAAACAAGTAAGGAGCCCTTGAGTGTATGGTTTGACAGATATTTTTAAAAATCTTTTTAGCCTAAAAGAAAACTTGAAAGTGTTTAAGGAACACAAATAAAAAAACACCCCGTATTTTTAAAAGGGTAGGATAGGTAAAATAAGATCAGCTGATCCTATTTACCCAAACAGTCCACTAAATTAAATTCATAGGAAAAGGGACTCACGTTATGCAGAGAAAAATGTTTCCATCCTCTCTTGTTACATAGGTGAAATGATGAAATTCACTGATGACACAGGAATGTGATTTAGTTATTACTGGGGTTTGAGATTTGGCGAATGCAGAGAACTCATTTTTGAATGGCTGAATAAGCTCTGCTAAGACTTTCAGGTGAGTATCAGTGATGTTTTCTTTCACTTAACCAACTGAAATTCATAATGAATGAAGACCAACCTGAAAAATCCTAATGTGAATAGCCAGACCTCCATCTGTGGCTTGCCCATGAAGATTTTCTGTTCTCTGTGTATTCCATTATTACTTTGGTGGACTTGACCCCAAGGGGAAAGGACAGGATCTTGGGTCAAGATACCCAGGCACCCCTGTCCTGCGCTGCCTCAGATGCACGGGAAGGGGGGGGGTGCAGCTGGTTACATATGCAACATCCTTCTGTTGGTTTTGTTGCTTGACCTGTGGGATCTTCAGTTAGTTCCAAACTGTTCTAAACTAAGAAAACTTGCTCCACATTTAAAAAATGCTACAAGGTATCATGACCAGGCCTTAAACTGTTCCAACGGCTGGTTTTATCTTCTCTGCCTGACACAGTATGGTGGAAAAGTGACCATTGCATGCCCCCCACCCCCCACCCCATTGTGTCACACCGGCATTTTCTGAAGTGAGGACGAGCAGATTTTCAATAACTATGCTGCGGGCTCCCAAAGCCAGGCATCCCTCTTGGATATTCCCCCAGGCCAGGCCTCTGGTTCCAGGCGGAACACCAAGGCCAGCAGCAATCAATAAGCGGGTTCTCCATCCCTCCGCCTTTGACAGAGGAAACACCAGGCTGACACCAGCCAGTCTGGGATCAGCTGTTTCTCTGCCTTTGATCTCCTCAGTTAGGGCTGTCCAAAGTCCCGTGGGCGTCTGCTTCGGCTTAGATAGGGCTGTGTCATGCTGATAACTCCTCCAAGGCCTATTGTGGCCGTCCTATTCCAGGAGCGGATCACCTGTCAAAGTGACTGGTTACAACCCCTCCTAGACTGCGGGAGGCCTTTTTGATGCAGGGCAGATGATAATGAGAGTCTAATTGAGTGATTAACTACCTTGACTGACTTGGAGGTTTTAATGACACCTCCACTTTAAGGTCTGCATTTCCCAGCGGGTCTCCAGTTTGTAACTGTATGGCCATGATATTTGCAATTATAAGCCTTTCCTTTAACCAGCAGGGATTTAACAAATGGACTCGGTTAATCACAGCTCTACGGCCCTCATATCTGACTTTGTTATGGAAAAACATGTATAAATTCAGGCCCATGATTGGATTCTTAATACTGACCGTTTCATATCCAATGTCCTATACAAAAATTGGAAACCGAATTACAAAGATGGAGGAACCAAGCAAAATAGATGATGATCGAGGCAAGTTTTAACAGCAAAAACAGACCTTCAAGATAAGAACTGTTTTTTAAGAGTCACGGTGCACGTGATCCTTGTAAGCAATGAAAGTCTGTCTAGATATACTGTCTTTAATTAACTAGGTCTGAAGGGCCTATTAATGCAATGTTAAAAGGAACCAGGCTCAGCGGGTTCTCATGGTGGGAAAGGTATCCAGGGCTTTCAATTTACAAGGTCTTATTACAAAAGTGCCCTGCTGTTCTGGTCCTGTTCTTTCTGCCTGGGAGCAACTTAATGATCTGCTTTAGAGCAGAGAAATGGTCAGAGAGAAAATGTTCAGGGTTACGTGTTAGTGATCAAATCCCCGATGGAATTTACAATGGTAACCAGACACTTCCTTTTCATATCAAAGTGGAACAGGGACAATGACATCAATACATTTGATTTGAAAACCCCCTAATTGAACAAACTGGTAATCCCTCTGTGAATGTTTGTTGATAATGTGAGGCTGATGCCTAGCATGATGGCAGTGAGGAAAAACTGAGGTGTAGACGAAAAAGAAGGAAGGGAAGAGAAGTCAGGGGGAAATTACGTAAGAACAAGAAGGCACCTTTTGACTCAAAAGTCTCTTGATCATTCATTCTTCATTTAATCAACATCATTCCATAAACATTTGTAATTATCCACCCTGCCCCAAGCCTTCTGCTGCCTAAGATGGGAAAATAGCTTTCCACAGGGCACTTGTGGGCAAATGGTGAATTTAGGCATTTTCCATTCATTTATCCATTGAAGAAATTGTAGATAAATGGCTTCACCGTGGCATTTACTATAATGCTCTGTTGGTGATTTTTAAGTGCCTTTATTTCCTAGACCTAAGATAGCAGAAGGCCTATCTGTTTATTCTAGGTAAATGAGTACACATAGGTGAATATTTACTGAAAGATTTCTAGCTCAGTAAATGTGGTTCTGTTTGAAATCATAGACAATAAGCAAATATGTATGGTGCAATATAATAAAAATATAATAGGATTTTCTACACAGCCTTAGGGGACCATGAAAGAGGGACTAGCTCCTCCTTAATTGAAATAAAACATCCCAGAGGATGTGAAATTTAAATGGTATGTGTTAAGTTTAGTTCATCATTAGAGTGGGAAAAAAATATGAATCTAGAATGAACATTGAGCATCTACTTTTTTTTTAAAACATAGATTCTAGAGAATGTGTGAAGTTTTCTGGAATGCTTTAAATCCATAGGAACTGCAATAAACTAAATGGCTTAAGAGGAGTTGCAGACTGTTCCATTTCCAATACTCTAACTCCACCGACCCCTTAGAGCATTATCTTATCTTAGAATAACATAGTGGAATAACAGGAAGGTACATGGACCTTGTGGTTGTTTACACTTTGGAATTTAAGGAAACCCTGTGAGATACTAACTGCCTGCACTTTCCTTACTAGAACTTCTCTTTCTTCTAGTGAAAGTGAAAATATCACATGCTACCAGCAGAACAAAACAACTTTGAGATTTCTTCTAGTCTAGTCCTAATACCATACTTCACTTTCTCAGATTAACCTTCTCTAACTTTCAAACACATTGTATCTGAGAGGTGATTCTAGAACTATGAGCTCTAGAAGGTCAAGCTTATCTCTAGTCTGATCCGGCCTAAGCTGGATCACCACAACTTCCTCCAGGCTTAACTCAAGAATCCAATCCGTTCCACTCAGCTCAGACTCACTCTACCACGTTTAAAGGTGCTTAGTACTGGGATGTCAAAATTGCAGAGTTTATTGAACTGGATATTGTCAGTTGTTTATTTGAAATAACTAGAAAATATCACATATTATAGAAATACTATATATGGAGAAGAATATTACTTGTCTACAAGAATAGTTACTGCAACCATCTTGCCAGTAGAGAATAAGCATCTTTAACATAGATTTGGATTAACTGAACCACTTGTGAACTTTACCTGCCTGAATTCAACAAAGCTCTGAACCTGATTAGTCACACGAGTGCTATCTGCTGCCACTGTATGTCAAACCTTGACTAAACTTTAGCAAGTAATGATGTGGCGCTCCACCAGCAAATACATGCATCGAATAAACAAATCGGTGATGATGGTAACTCAATAGTATGACAAGGCATGGATATCACAAACAAAAATAGGGCCCCCAGTGGGGCATTTGGTAAGGACAGAAAATCTAAGTCAGGTAAAGTCAAAAAGGTCAACATTAATGACTTTGGAAAAATACAAAATGATTATATGTAACTTTGACTTAAGGTCTTCCAGGTACGGGCTTCTAAGAAGGATTAATGCAGAGCATGGATTTTAAGATGTGGGTTCTGGACAGGATCAAATGCATTAAAACAACAGTGTGTCTCAAGTCACTATTTAGTTGCAGAAAATATTACTGAACTTCTTTGATTTCCCTTTACTTGTTTTAAAAGTTCACATTCTATCCTGGATTTGTTTTTTTATTTGCAGCTTCAAACTGTCCAAATAATACATCTTACCAGAAAAATGACCTCTCCAGATAATGTCCTTTAGAAATACATTTTTTAATATTTATTTTTTCAGTTTTCGGTGGACACAACATCTTTATTTTATTTTTATGTGGTGCTGAGGATCGAACCCAGTGCCCCGCGCATGCCAGGCAAGCACAGTTACTGCTTGAGCCACATCCCCAGCCCCTAGAAATACATTTTCCATAATCTTTTGGACTTCTATATAATGTGGTATCTTTGTAGGTTTCCCTAAAATTGAAATCAAATGAAAATTAAGTCATGGAATCAATAAAAATATTATAGCCCATAACATATTGCTTTTGAAGAGGCATGTTCTATTTCTTGAAGTTACATATGTAAAAATTGTGCACTTTGATGAACAAAGTTACTGCACACTCAGCATTTGCTTTAATTATTTTATCTCTTGAAATATTGGAAATCCATTTGGGTAGCAATATTTTTCATCAGAAAGTGAACCCTTGTCATGATCCTCAAACATGAGAAGGATTCATTTGGTCTGTAAAACTTCAGGGCCCAAGCTTCTTGTGAACTTATTTCAATCTTATGCAATTAATAATTACAAATAAATAGAACATGCCCTTTCTCCCATAAAAGTACAACTTTGAGAAATTTATCTGGAGGATGTAAACACACACACACACACTCACATATGCACACTCACACATGCACACACACACATGCACACATGTACAACATATGATATAAAGTCATAGAGAACCTTGAAATAGCCCATGGTGGCAATGAAGATGACACGAACACACTAAAGAAGATACTTTAAGACACTAAAAACACTAAGTATCTTTTATCATATCCTGTAGGAAAGGAGATTGAACATTGTAATTTATTAGAAAGTCACCAGATGTAATTTTACTTTGTTTTACTTTTGTAAAATCAGATTATTACAGCTTTGTCCAGTAGCATTGCAGAAAGAACCTGATAGTTAATTTTCTGAATCTCGAAATGAGAGCACAGGGAGAGAATGTGGCTTGTCCACAATCACAGGGCTATTTGGTGGCTTAGCTGATACTAGAACCCGAGTTTTCTTAATATACCAATTTTTTTTTCTGCTTCCAATACACTTCACTTACCTTTATTTAAACATGAATGTCAATTTGTGAAAAAAAAAAAAAAAAAAGCAACATTTCTCTGGAAGAAAGAATCTGACGTCCACTCCCATGGTTACTATTGATTCGGGTCAGGTCCGATTGGAACATGGTGGGATGTGGTTTGCTTTATTTGGCTTGGAATGTTTCTCTGTAACCTGAGGATTCATTAGTTTGATGTGCTGGACTTTTGCCTCTTTCCAAGGCCATTTTAGATGCAAATTGTACTCCAGACATCATTTTTAAATGACAGGAAAAAATCTCTGGAGATAACAAGAATCAGCCTGTTAAATTTATGGACCCTTTGCATTTTCTAATCCTCCATGATGAATAACTCAGTTTCCAGCCAGGGTTTGAATTTGAGAGTTGATAAAGCATCAGTTCAAGCTGCTGGCTACTAAATCAATATAAGCAATGGCTTAATCAGTCTCTCTACTCCCTCTACTCCCTTCCCACACAACTCCACCAGCCTGCTGTGGAACCAGGTTCGTCAGAAACAGATACCTTGACAGGCCTTCTGTAGCATGGGAAGAGAATACGGATCAGCAAAGCAATTCAGTTCCAAGCTGAGGCCATTGGCATTCTGTGGAGCACACCTAAAACCTCAATTTGAGAGATTACTTCACTTTGAGAAGAACTGTGAATGAGCTACCTGTGAAGTGGGAGTATTTTGGCAAAATGGAGAAGAGACAAATTACGGTAGTATTCTAACAACATGTCTGACTTAGAGAGAAGGTGACTTTGCTGATATTATGTAACTAGCTGGCTCTTTTTAGCCAAAGAAGGAATTCATTTCTAGGATGCAGCTACCTTTTGGATATGAGGGGTCCCCCCTCCCCAAAGCTCTTATATCAATGCAGGAGTGTTCCAAGGTGAAATGATTTGGATTGTGAGAGCTGTAACCTAATCAGTCCATCCTAGTCGAAATAGACTGGTTGGGTGCTAACTATAAGCAGCTGGTGACTATAGGCTAGAGGACATGGGTCAGTGGGGACATGCCCTGGAAATGTCCATGTTCTCTGTGGCCCATTCCCTGTCTCTCTGCTTTCTGAGTGCCCCCATGAACAGAGCAATGATCCTCCATCATGTCCTTCCTCCATGATGTGCTGTTTCCCCTTGGGCCCAGAGAGCAATGGAATCTGCCGTCTATGGATTGAGACCTCGGGGAAACTTTATACTAAGTGAATTTTTTTTTTTCTTTTCTCTGAGCTCCTGTCAGGCATTTTGGTCACAACAGCTCAAAGCTGACTAAAACAGAGTTAATCACAAAGCAAATTTTAAAAAGGGTGGTTTGTACACCTTGTGAGAGAAGACAGAACAGGAAAGTAGGTTTTGAGTAAGGATGAACAATTTGATTTATTGTGTAGAGGGTTTGATTATGGAAATTTCAAAAAAAAAAAAGGCCCATCTTCTGGTAAATTAAGAAAGTTTTCTACTTTTCTAAAAACTACATTTTGGCATGCAGTTTGAAGTCAATATTATAGACAGAACTCTCCATTGCCCATGAAGGATTATCTGCTGTGGTAAGTTCCCTTACTAATATTTTGTTTTGTATGTCAGTATGGGCTTTGGTCACGATGAATTAAAAAAAAAAAAAAGCAACTAAGATGTCCAGTTATTGGACATTAGTTGATAATTCATGTCTCTCCAAGCATGTTCTAAGCCAGTTTCCAGAAGAACACAAAGAAGACCATCTGAGCTAAAATCAGGGTCATTGTGATGAGAATGTGACTTTTAGAAGTAAAGAGTCTCTAGTCTGCTTCCTAGGGTCTGAGTGGGCGTCGGGGTAAAGAGAAGACCCTATGAACAACTGGACTGAAAGTCAACCACCGTGGGGCAGCAGTCTTTTTTGACTGATGGTCAGTGCTTCCTGTGTACTGAGGTGCCTTTGGACGTATGAAGCCCTGCTATTTAAAGAGTGTTTCACAGAACAGTGGCAAGGAAAGCTCTTGGAGCTTCTGGAAAACACAAAATCTCCGAGTGCCTGCTCAAACTCAGTTCAATCTTTCTAAATGAGACTCTTCTGCTTAACATGACCTCTAAGTACTGTGGAGGTAACTTATTGCTTATGAAGCAAGGTTCTAAACAAAATTCCAAGGTAAAGCTTTCCTCTGTGGGGTTGGGAATTAATCAAGGGGCATTGGTTATCCTCATCTGGACTAAAATAATGTCCTCAAAGCTGTATCAGTTAACAACAACAACAAAAAAAAACAAAAACAAACAAACAACAACAACAAAAAAACATACACAATGGGATCTGCTATAGAGATGTGCGTACTTTTCACAATTAAAAACTTAACAGTTTAGTATAGCTTGCATTAAATCTTATGTAAGTGGAAGCATTTACAAAAACAAAAAGTATTTTTCAACTTTTGGGGGGAACGTATTTAAGTAGGTATGAAGAACTTTGTGGCCAGCTGGGAGTTTGTTTAATAAACCAAAAAACTTGCCCTAAAACCCAAGTTCCTTTTTTTAGGGGATTTTTAAATAAATTACTGAATAAACAAATATTTACTTTTAGCCAATTGCTAAGGTAGGAAAGAGAAATGATAGGTTTTTCTAGTAATAATTTTTAGATTTTCATGTATACACTTAGATCTCCCCTGCTTCATTTCAAAGCCAGGGAAAATATCTCTGATTATAGATATAAACTGGTTTCCCTGAAGTTCTGAAAATGTTTTCTACCAAATGATTTTTCCACATCCAAATTTACAGAGCAAATGATTCAGTTTTTCCTTTTGACGGCAAAGGGGAAGCATAAATATAAAGGAATATAAGTTACACTCAGAATCAACTCAGATTTCTAGGTATCATGACCCAACGATCAGAACTAATGATTATTGAAATAGAGAAGATATTGTAGCTGTAATGGTTTACTGATGTTATGCTCTTTGGGGTTAGAGTAACAATAGTATTCGTATATGGAACTGAAATCATCCTAAAGCATCTATAGATAATTGAATTTTTGAAAGCTAGAGGAAATGAACAGCTTACCTTTGAGTTTCTGATTTGTATGTCTATATGAAGTTTTGTTATCGTTATTGTTTATGATTTTCCCATGAACACTGTCACAGCAGTAGGTAGATGAAGACATTCACACACAGAGTGAAGTGGAAAATTACATTAATCTCATTCAGGTCATTTCTCTATGTATTAAAATTCTGTAGTAGTCATAATTCATTAATTCATCTGCCTATCTTCATATCCATCTACCTGTCATTTATTCATTTTTAGGAGTTACATTTCCAATGGATGACTTCAATAGGCTAAGCCATTCAAAATAGTTGTTCAATGGATATAAAGCCATTCAAAATAGTTGTTCAATGGATATAAAGTTTCTAACTAAGCCATTCAAAATAGTTGTTCAATAGATATAAAGTTTCAGTTATGCAAGATGAAGAAACCCTAGAGATCGTGGCATAGCACGGCTCCCACACCTCACGGCCAATTAACAATGCTCTACTGAAAGAGCAAAGTTCATCAGAGAGAAGCCACAACTGTCAATCGGAGGCCGGTTTTCTGAGCCCATCCTCTGCTCAATATCCCTCACAAGTGTTCAAGGCTAGCCTTACACCTGGGAATAGTTGTGTTCTAGAAATAGTTACTATCTAGTCTTTCATGGAAGAGCGACATGACTCTCACCTTTGCTTAGTAATTTTCGTGAAAGGATTAATGACTGTGTCAGCCCATCTATCAAGAGGCAAAGGTTAAGTACTTTGAAAGTCAGCAAAGATCCCTGTGTATTGAAGATTTCTAATCCAGCCCCTCACATACCTATAATGCTCTGATAGATAACAGGGTCCCAAAAGGAATAGATAGATCCAATTAGGTATTTTGTGAGTCACCAGGAACATACAATTGAGTGTATTTGTTCTGTGTATACAAGTATAACTCTTTTTTCTTTTTTTTAATGTTTGAGATCAAACTCAGGAACTTGCACATTCTAAGCAAGTGTTTTACCACCAAATTCTATCCCCAGCCCAGGAAACTTTCTCTTATATGCTTAAATAAATTAAATCAAAAGAAAGTAGCTTAATGCAAATTTATATTTATGTATTACATATATTTATGATTATGGTAGCATTCTACTGCTTCTGAAGATAAAATTATTTTTTAAAATATTATTCATTTTAAATGGCATGGTGTTTGTCAGCTTTTATGGGGCTGTGACCAAGATTCCTGACAAGGACAACTTAGAGAAGGAAGATTCGTTTGGCTCCTAGTTTCAGAGGATTCAGCTCAATGTTGCATGACTCCACATCAGAAACATCATGGCAGAAGGGAAGCAGAGGAAAGTGCTTTAGTTCGTGGAAGCAGCAAACAGGGTGAGAAAGAAGAAGGGGCTCAGGAAAAGATAAACCATTTCAGGATGTGTCCTCTTTGACCTACTCCCTACAATTAGGTCCCGCCTTCCTGTAATCCATTCAACTATCAATGGATTAATCCACCAAAGAGGTGAGAGTTCTCATGATCCAGTCCTGGCCTAAAAGCCCCATCTCTGATTTTGCATAGGGGACCAATCTTTCAAGACATGATCTTTTGGGGGACATTCTAGATCAAAGTCATAACACACAAAGACAATGCTCATGGCAATACTTTCCATAATGCAGAAGCATTGTATTCTGTTGGTTTAAATGAGGAGTATGTAAATAAAATCGCATATCAATTATTGATCTTGAGAGTTCGCATGGGTAGAGAGAGTGGGGGGCTTGAATTTTAGTAGAATGGATAGTTGTTGATTCAGTTGTATCAGATGTCATCTGTTGGGGCTCAGAAAATGATACCCCAAAGTCTGGTGCTTTGGCATGTGGAGTACTTGAAATTAAAGGAGACTGGAAGTCATCAGAATGAGCCTGAGAAGCCCAACCTCTCGCTGACTTTCTTCTGTCCTGCTTTCTCCTGCCCTCTTTCTCCCCTGAAGCAAACTGCAGAAGCCAGAGTTTCCTTTGCCCAAGGCAGATCCCAGAAACTGGAATCCCTCTCTACACAGCAGCTATGAAACCTGGAAAGGTCTCACTCCTCTTTTTCTCCTAAAGACTCTCATTCCAGGGGGTCTTTCCCATACCTGGGAGGAAGAAGAGCTACAGAGACCAAGAAGAACCTGGACAGCCCTTGTTGTTCCTCTCTGTATCATCTCCAAATAAAAGGGGGACGGTGAAACCCCATGTCCCTGAATGCCTCCTTTGTGTTCCCCCCACCCCTAGCCAAGTTAAGGGAATGCTGAGAGGCAGCCTGGGCGGGAAGTTCAGACACATCTTATCTTGAAGGACACTGGCTTTCTCTTGTGCACACTGGGACCTGGGGCGAGTTGGTGTTGTCGGTGGAAAGCTACTTTCTTGCACGTACAGCAGGACAGTGGCTCCTTGGGACGCTGGTCAGACAAGCTATGGAGCAAGCTGATGCTGATGACGTCACTGCTTCTGCAGCCTGACACATAAATCCCCTTTCTGGGTGGGGACAGGAGTGGAACTGAGGGCACAGTGGAAGGGACATGTGGCACTCCTCCAGCCAATTTCCACTGGACAAAACACCCTGAGAGAGCGGAGGTGCTGCTTGGTGAAGCGCCGTGGGGTCGGAGGTGCTGTCCCTCAGCCTGACCCGGGAGCTCTTCTTGGAGAGGTCGCTGATCTCTTGTAATCATTCCCAATAAATCACGTCTCACGTGCTGTCTCCTGGCACCTTCTTTGGTCTGTCTGTGACCTACCCCACTGCCCAGGCACAAGTGGCTGTGGACGAGACACCCCTCCAGCTAAGATCATCAGATCATACCCATTGTCCATTTGCATCACTGTATGGCTGGACATTATCTGTAAAACCTCAAAGTGAAAACACAGCTTTAACCTGGAACCTTGGGTCTTCATTTCTGGGTAACCTGTTCCGCTTTCCTCTTGTTAATCTGCCTTTTGTTGTAAGCATGTCTGCCATGACCCCTGTGGGTGAGCAACCAATGGTAGGTAGAGCAACTTTTCTACCCCTGTGCATCAAAAGGCTCATTTTTCCTCCTGAGCCCCCAAACTCTTTGTGCTTTAAGATGTCACTAGTCTTGTCTCTGAATTTTTGATAGTGCAAATAGAATTCTTAATAAGCAAATAGATATTAATCCTTAATACAGGCAAAAGTCCTCTTACAGGTTAAAGGCATCTTCGTCATCTGAGTGAAGGTTATAAAAATAAACAGAATTCAGTATTCAGAGACAAGGTGCTGGAGGTGGAGAAGAGGGACATTGGAAAAAGTCCAGAGCAATGAGTTTTGCTAGAAAAGATGGACTCAGCTGCAAATGCAGAGTTAGGGCTCATGATGGAAGGGCTAAAGAGAAGGAACTGATCTCTCAAGTCCTGCTTTGCTTCTCCGTGATTCTGTCCTGGCTCACTGTGTTACAAATACAGGGAAGAAAAGTGAAGTTGATGAAATGCTTTTGGAATAACTTGGTTCATACAATTTTGAAATAGAGCCATGTGCTACCTTTTAGTCATTTCTGGTTTTTAAGTTTCTGGGCAAATATGAATAATCACACAGAGCGTACACAAGTAATAGTCATACAGGACTAGCTAGTAATTGTGGTCAGTCTTCTGTGCGTGGTCTGCCACTCTGGGCCCCACCTGAGCGTGGACCATGAGCAATTGCTCCTCCTTCCTCTGACCTCACACTGTGCCTGCTGCCAGAGCATCCCATGGCTCAGAATGACTTCTGGGGTCCCATGAGTCACAGGAGTCAGTTGCTGCTTTGGAGACACTCCTGGCTGCTCTGGCAATTTGAGAAAATCTAGCAAAAAAAAAAAAAATTCAATGTCCTTTTCTGAATCTTGACCTCTTTTCAGATTCCTTCTGCAATGAAGGGTGACTTTGCGATATGCACACAAGAGCTCTGTGTATATCTCAATGGCAAGGGGGGTGGGGTGGGACAAAAGCAAATTTTCCATTTAAAAATACTTTTAAATTTGGTATGATTTGGTTTTAATTAGATATTTGCAGTATGATGTTGAAGAGTGAAAAGCAGATTTCTATACTAAATCTTGAGGGAAATGGTTTCATGAGGAACACAACCTGCTTATTGGTCTTGAGACTTGGACAAGTCAAAGTTTTTCCTAAAAACCTACATGTATGAAGCTGAGTCTTCCCTGCTGCTTGATATTTATATAAGATTGGGCACATATTCAATTCCAAACCCAAGGAAAGCAGGATCCTGCTCCAGTGTTTTGTAACCTTTGAGCTCATAATCTCATTTTCCTTTCCAGACCCAACTGTGCGTATCCAAACACATTAAGGTTCTCAACGGAGCAAAAACCTGAGCATTTAACAGCATCCAACCTGGCAGGGAGACCGTGTTGTCATAATTAAGCATTTGTCCCTCCTTATGCCTGTAAAGCAAAAGTCCTGCGTTTTTAATAATATTTGCACTTCCTGGTTAAGCATTGTTGCTTAAATCACAATTTAACTCTTTATCATGCCGCCGGTACTAGGAATCTTTCCAAAGATCATTAACTCATCCAAAGGGATGGAAAATAGGTCTTTTTGCTTCCTCCTATCTTCTACAGCCCCTGTTTGCTCAATCATAAAATGGGAATGAAGGTTAAGTATAGATATTGATTTACTTTGAAGGAATCTTTTGTTATTTATCATCTCGTCAGAAATTTCTGCTCCAGGAAGACTGTAAACAATTTTTTTAACCATTTCTAAATTTCCCTAACGATATCATGGAAATATATACATGGACAAGTGGCTTTATCAAAATGAGACTGCTCAGATGCCTTACACTCTTTAGAGAAAATGTGAAAGATCTTTAAATCAACCCCAGTTCTCTTGTGTCCATCACAATGAGGGGAGTGGGTGGTGTAATGCTGTATAGCTCCAAATGCATTCCTTATCTTCTGTTGAGTGAATCATAGTTGGGGTTTTTAGTGGAGGGACCTTTCTCCCCTTCTAGATTGATTCTTACAGTTATGTCTTAACGGGCCACTTATTTTCTTATCCCAGAAAGATGTGCAGAAGTATGTTTCACAAATAAGTGAGAATCAGAGGAAACCCTGGAGCTGGCGAAGTTTAGAATTAATTCACACAGTAACAAATCATCCCGAGAGGACTACCCTGATTGGAATTGCAGAGACTCAGAGGAAGGGAAGCCATGGAACATGCCTGGGATCTGGAAAATTCTCTTCCTAGTGAGGATCCAGGATTGTGCCTCTGGGCTGTGGCTTTGCCCAAAAACCCTGAGCAGCAGCCTCCGAAAGGAACATGTGGATGTGGACTTGTCTGTTTCTAAATATATCTTAAGAAATAAACTCCAGTTGAGACTCAGTTTCCATGGGAGGACTGTCTTTGGTGAGGAAATGGATAGTTTGTGTTACACTTGACAAGAATGTGTTTATCCCGAGAGTGAATTCAGAGGGGTCGTCTCGCACGCCAGTGCCAGGTCTCTGGAGGTGGGGTTCCCATAAACAGCCAGACACTTTGAACTTTATGTCATACTCCAACCACTAAAACGACACATGGCTGTGGAGTGCTTTCCTGCTAAGCCAAAACATACCTGCCTAGTGCAAAATAACCCTGAAAAAAACGAGAAAGGAAAGGATCTTCCAAGAGAAGATTCACAGTCATCTCCTGAGTCTTTTCACCACTCCTCCATATGTGTACCCCATTATAACACATTTAACTCTTCTCTCACCTCCCTCGTCTCTAGATTGGGTGCTGTTTGCCGGCAAGGATCACAGCCTACTGGCTTTTAAACCTTAACTTCTAAACACAGCATTCCGAACACACAGAAGTGCTCAGGACATATTTGTTGAATGAATAAGTGAATGAAGGAATGAAGGAAAGAAGAAAGGAAGGGAGGAGGGAAGATCTGCTCTTCCACTCTATCAATAAAACAAAGTAGGTATCAAAAGGTTTTCAGCTAATCCCAACCACTCAGGAGGCTGAAGAGGAGGATCGAAAGTCGGAGGGCAGCCTAGGCAACTTAGAGAGAGTCTGTCTCAAAATGAATAATGTAAAGAAGTCTAGCCATTTAATTTAGTGGGAGAGTGCTTGCCTAGCTTCTAGGAGACCCAGGTTCAAACCCCAGGACTGAAAAAATAAAAATAAAAAAAGAAGAGTCGATGGTTTTATAGTCACAAACTCTTGTTTTTCACATTTGATATTTTTGTTATTTTCTTGTAATTTATAACCATTTATGTAAACCAGACTCAGACTTTTATTTATTATTTGTTGTTTATTTACTATTTGTTATATATGTTTTCTAACAGAGTTCCCATCAATGTGCCTTGTAAGGAAGGATTAAATTAAGGTGATGTCTTTACTCAGAATAGAGTACACTAGGAGCATTTAATAAAATGTGGCTATTTCTTTAGTATTATTTTTATTGTTATAAGAATTTGGGTATCAGTTGTTCAGAGCACAGTCTTCATCAAATCTGCACAGCAAATCTCCATGAAAACACGTTGGCAACATGAAGATGTGTCATGTCTTAAGGAGTCAGTGTTAAAATCTGGAACAATTCTCAGCCTGGGATGAATGGTTGGCAATATCCATTGTAGCGCTTAATCCCTGCCACCATCAGTAAAATCCTGTGCCAACTTGATATTTAATTGTATTTGTATGGTTTTAACTGTACATTCCACGTGATGAGTTCATGCGGTAGGAATTTAATTTTTCAGACCTTCAGTTCATCTAGAAGACAAGGAAAGATAACAAGAAGACAGTTAGGGATTGTAAAACATGAATGATCAAGATTTACGGCTTCTCTGTTGCATGCCCGTAATCTGCTTTATATGGTTGTTAGAAGTGTTGAAAGTATGCTGTTATGAATAACGAGGAATTTACAAACTTGTTGATAATTTTTAGATATAAATATAGAGGACTAATTAAGATTCATTCATAGTAATAGTATACTTTAATTTTCTATTTCTTTAGTTTAGGTTCCCTAGTAGTTTTCTATTAAGATATGATTTATCCAGGCACAGTGGTGTATGCCTGCAATTCCAGTGACTTGGGAGGCTGAGGCAGGACAATCACAGTTTGAGGCCAGCCTCAGCAATTCAGTGAGGCCCTAAGGAACTTAACAAGACTCTGTCTTAATATAAAAAATTAAAAGTGCTGGGGATGTGGCTCAGTGGTTAAGCTCCCCTAAAATGCACAGATCCTGAGTTTGAGTTTTGATCAAAGCAAACACCCATGACCCATCACCCTCTCTAGGAAATAGCCCATCTCCATCACTGTTATGAGACCCATCTCCCTCTAGGGTGACCTCACGTATCACTACCCCAGAGGGAAGAGCTTTTCTGATTTATTTGATCCCAGAGTAATTCTGCCTGCTCTAGAAGTTCACAGATGTGGAATCATCCACTCGTTAATATCTAGCTTACTAACTCAACACATAGCCTGTGAGATTCATCCACATTCTTGCATGTATCATATGTCCACTTCTTTTTTATTGCTGTGTGGTATTTGATTATGAGACTGTTCTGTAATATATTTAATAAATGTTTTCTAGATGAGTCATGAGTGTCTTAGGGTTTTGGCTACTAAATTTTTTTTTTCTGTTTTGCCATTTTTATTTTTTATTTTGAGACAGGCCGTCACTAAATTTCTTAGGGCCTTGCTAAATTGCTGAGGCTGACTTGAACTTGTGATCCTCCTGTCTCAGCCTCCCAAGCTGCTGGGATTACAGGTATGTGCCACTGCACCCAGCCCAATAAACCTTTTGTGCACATCCTTGTACAAGTTTTTTGGTAGACACATTTTCTGTTTCTCTGGGTTAATATCTGCAGATGGAATTGCTGGGTTAGAGAGTAGGTGAGTGTGTAACCTCATGAGAAAGCAGCCCAATGACTCCCACTGTGCTTGTTGTACATTATATTCTTACAGAAATACTTGAAGGTTCTGGTTACTCCTCATCTCGTCAATATTTGGTGGTGTTTTATTACTTTTTATTTAAGCCATTTAAATGGGCATGTGGTGATATCTTGTGGTTTTCACCCATATTTCTCTGGTGACTAATGATGTTAAGCACTTGTCTGTGTGTTTATTGGCATCCATACACATTTTTATATGAAGTATCTGTTAAATATTTTGTGCCTTTTCAAAAAGTGGGTTTTCTTTTTATGGTAACATTGTTAGAATTATGTATATATTGTGGCTCTTTGTCAGATGTAAGCATTTCTCTCCCCTCCAGTCTGGGATCCCTGCATTCGCTTTCCCAACAGTGTCTGTTGATGAGCAAATGCTTTTAAGCTTGGTATAATACAATTTATCAAAAATCTTTTTTTTTTTTTTATGGCTAATGCTCTCTAGGTTATATTTAAGAAATATTCATTGGCCTTGAGAATATGATCTTCTCTTATTCTCTTTTAGATGTTTTATAGTTTTAACTTTTACTTTTAAGGATTTATATTGCACTTTCTTTAGATGTAGTCTATGGGCAAGGGTCATATATTTATAAAAAACAAATTGTTCAAGTCTCATTTCTAGAAGAGATTATTCCCCTTGATTGGGAATAATAATATGTTGGGAAACTAGTTAGAATCAATTGATAAATATTTTAGTTTAATCCTTACATCCAATTCTTTGTTCTAATTTATCCCAGCACAAATATAAATAAAGTTAAGATTATTGGTGAATCTGTGATTATTGTTAAAAAAAAAAAATCTCTTCACTGTCTATGAAATCCACACTCCAGCAGTTCTTCCGGTTCCTTCCTAGCTACTGGATGTGCCTACCCGTGCTTACATGTTCAATGCTAGTTTTTCACCCCCCAAGGGGTTCCTTTGATGACCTCAGTACATCAGGTATGTCAGTTTTCTCTTCCATTCCTTATATTCTATGGATGAAGTCAGGCCCTTCTCTTGGTCTAGAGCCATTTTTAACTTTTCACAAGAGACAAAAAAGGTATAATGAAATAATCCATGTGATCACTCTCGGGTCCCTGCGGTTGCCTCTCTGGCTCTAACTTTGAGAACCATATTCATATCTTGTTTCCTGGCCTGACCCCTGGGCATGGTTAGATGCTGAGTACTACATAGTATCACCAGACTCATGGCCTGTCTTCTCCAACTCCAGGATCTGAATCCCTCACCTGGAACCCCCTGACTGTAATGGTCTCCTATGCCTAGAATCCTAGAACCCGTGCCCATTTCTCCCTCATGATGCTGACCCCCCATCACTATGGGCAGGACTCTCCGGATGCAGCCTAGACTAGAGACCAGCACCTGTTTTCAGTGTTTCCTACATTTCATGAACCTGTTCTCCTTCCTGGAGTTCCTCACACTGTCTCTTCCTGGATCTGTTCCATTAGCCAGAAACAATGAGAATCTGCCATTCTTGTGCCAGGTGACAGTTCCTCCCTACACCATCCTGAGGCATTCAATAGGCCTTGCCTGGTGAGGTTCCTAGAGAGGACTGTCCACTTACTGAATGAAGATACATGGCATAGAGCACTGTGACTGTCCTGGCTGTCAGTGGCAGGAGGCCCACAGGGCAGAACATGTTTTCCAGTCCCAGCCCCACACTGCTCTCAGGTGCAGTAGATTTAGGGTAGACCTGCCTGCAGTTGGAAGAACATTGGTGAGGGCCCCTGTGTGGGTCCATATATATGACCTAAGACTAAGGGGCAGCGGTTGACTGTTCACCCAGACTCCTCAACTATGTCTGAGCATGCAAAACTGCTGCTTCCAGCACCATGTTGGAGGCCCGATTTCATGTCCACCCACAAATGAAATACTTGCCTGCTTTCTGGAGGCAGGGCCCAACTACATGGTCTCAGTGTGACATGTAGTGATGACTCCCGGAGCTCCTGGAGCATCAGGTCAGTCCCACAAATGATGTAGGAAGTTGCAGACTAGAAGGTTCCAAGGGTAAAGAGAGTCCAGGTTCCCCATGAGTCCTGGCTTCAGTTCAGATGCCTGGGCCATAGGACGATTCTAGCCTTAGTCTTTCCAGGCCATCGAAGAGGAATACAAAAATTTGAGTCCAGTACCCCAAAGCATAACCCAACTCCTTCTACCCTGCAGCTGTCCTGGCCAGGTCCCCCCTTTTCAGAGTCTAACTTCATTACTGTCCTTACATACAAGTCTCTCTCTCTCTCTTTTTTTTTTTTTTTCCTGTTAATGGGAGTCTTTTTCCTCTATATCTTTGAAGCCTCATTTCTATCATTCCTTCTTTATCTATTTTAGATGTCAGATGTCCCCCATATACCTGTCCTATCTATGCTATCTACCTCAGTTTTGAACTCCAGTATTTTCACTTTTCTTCTTCAACTCTTAGAAAGATTGTTATGTGGTTAGTATAAGATTATTATTTCTTTGAGAATGGTGCCTGTGTTTCATTCATCTTTTGTTGCTTAGGTCTAAGGTAAGTGATGTTAAAAATTACAAAGAGAAGAAAATCGCCCCCCTGTATTGTTGGATACCTAAAGGTAAACCAGATTTTCAATTCAGCTTAATTAGTGTTTTCCTCGAGGCTGCACTGTGAAGACTGACTCGGAATGTGACACAAAGGTTTGGCTTTAGTGATCCACTCTTTCCGTCTTGTTCTAATTATGGATTTGGTGCAAGTAATTCAAAGCCAATTAACTTAGGTGAGTTTTGGTTCTATAATATGTAAAATAGGGTAATTATTGTTCATGAGATCCTAAGGAAAATAAATCATTTTTACACGACGTCTGTTCACATGCTATTAAGTAAATTGCTGGTGGTGTGTGTAAAGTAGATGGATTGCATTGGAAATCTTCCAAAAAAGCAACCTCTAATCTATGTAGGCCAACACCCCAGAGCACTATTTATATGTGAATTCTGAAGGAAAGTTAGTCATTCACTTCTCTGTTTCAACAGATCCATGCCAGCTCCCCCCCACACCCCTGACAGCCTCTGATCTTCATCTGTTGTCAAACAGAAAGATTTTTTTCTAAATCGTCGCACTGTTCATAATGAAAGTGAAATAACAGTGAGTAAACAATAGGAAAGTAACACAGAATTATAGAGATAGAAAGAATTCTACATGTCACCAATGAGGATACTATTCTGCTGATAAGTCACCTACTGAAATAGCAGAGTGAAGTCTAGAATTCCAAGAGTTCAAAGCTACTATGCAATACCCTTATATGGAAAATAAAAGCAGAACAGATTTAAAATTTTAATTTCTATATTGAACTTTCTAGATATTCTGAATCAAATTAAAAGTTCAATCTTTTTCCCATAGGTGTTTTTCCATGTCTCGTTTTTAAGACTCTTAAAATAACCTGCATAAGCTATTCATCTGGTAATAACTCTTATCTGCTATCTCAGAATTTAACTATTTTTTTAGCCTTTTTATTTCTCATCTTCCTTTGTGCATTGAAAGTCTGCATTGAGAAATGAGTTACACTAAAATGGCTCAGAGCAAGGAATATTTTTATTATTCTGGCAAGTAAAGGTACATGGCTTCTTGACTCCTTCTTAATCACCTTGCTTATTTATTCAGCCAGGTGACTAAAGAGAATTTCATTTTCAGATGTTCTCAGCTTATACCTGACAACTGGTTAGCACAGCTTCAGTTACAGTCTATGCAAAAAAGGAACTAATCCTACACTGTGCCATGAACATATCTGGTGAATGTTCAGTTGAACACACATTTATTGACATATCCTTCTCCTGGATTTAGAAGTAATTTGAGATTACTATATATACATTTAAAAATAGGCAATCTGTACTATTTCAGCCAACACTTTTTTTTTCTGGCTGAAAATAATATCTCAATTTCAATATGTGCTTGCTAATTGTCAACTTTAATCTGATGGTGGCCACACATATGCTAGGACAAAGATGATTAACAGCAACTGAATCTTAAGTACGACTAGAGATTTCATGATTTGTCCCACATCAGGTCCAATTATAGTTACTAACACCATTTCCTAAAAATTCTTAAGAGTTTGAAATACAAAATATCTTGTGCATTAATATCAATAATGAAAATTGTAGTAGTAGCCAGTCAATGAGTATCAGGTACCTCCTTGTTGTCTAGTTAATTAATACATATGTAAGACTAGAGGAGAGAGATTTCTGTTTTCGAGATACAGAGAAGAACCTTGTAGTACATGGACAGTCCACATGTCCTTAGGGATGTTAACATTGATCTCTTAGATACCAAGTCTCAAAGATGGGACAGCTTTTAAGTGTTGCAAGTGCACATGTGAGTTTCAGTCTTAACAGAACAGATAACAGGATTTGGTTCTCAATTCTTTAACAGCTTTTCCAAATACTCTCAGAAGATGGCATGATCACATTTTAATTATCAAAGCCTTGAGAAAGAATATAGACATAGTTCACAGAGATTCCACATCAAGAAACACAGTTTTCTTAGCAGCTACAAAGAGACATCAGATCGATAGAAGCACTGTAAAATCATAATCAAACCAACCAGCATGGCTTGCTACATTTTGGATGTGGTTGTTTCCCAACAATTCATGTGCCATAAGCATCATCTCTGATGTGGCAGGATTAGGAAAAGGTAGAACCTTTTAGAGGTGGGACCTGTGGGGGGTGGTTAGGTTTTGAGCCTTCACAAGGATTAATGTAGTTCTTGTGAGGCCTCAGTTAGTCGCAAGATAACGGGTCATTATAAAAATCGCAAGACTGGCCTGTTCCCAGTCTCTGGTCTCTGGCTTCCTGAATCACCATGTGTCTCTTTCTCATACATTCCCACAATTCTGAGTTCATCCACCATGAAGTCCTCACCAGAGCCAATCAGGGGCCAGTATCATGCTCTTAAGCTTCTAAACCGTGAGCTACATAAATCTCATTTCTCTACAAATTACCCAACATCAAGTATTTTGTTACAGCAATAGAAAACAGATGAATGCATGACTCTAAAGTACATTCAACTGTTCAGCCATTTAAGACAATATAGATTTGTCATTTATAGGCAAATCATGAAGGCATATAATTAAGATAATTTGTGGTAAAGCTCATCAGATTTAGCAAAGGAAGCTTAAAATATAAAGGCATGCCAGGCCTGGTGGCCCATGCCTATAATTCCAGTGGCTCAAGAGGCAGAGGTAGGAGGATTGTGAGTTCAAAGCCAGCCTCAGCAATGGTGAGGCACTAAGCAACTCAGTGAGACCCTTTCTATAATTAAAATACAAAATAGGGCTGGGGATGTGGTTCAGTGGCTGAATGCCCCTGACTTCAATCCCTGATACCGTCCCCCAAAAACTCAAAACACCATTTTATTACTTTGACATTTTAGTAACTGCTAAGAAATATGTACATTTAAACATTAACTTGGATAAAAAATAAACAAATTCTTGGAAAACATAAGCTACTGAATTGGCTCAAGAAAAAAAAATTGATAGTTGTATTGTGTGGTTTCAATAAGTGTCCCCCCAAGGCCATGTGTTAAAGGCTTGGATGCCAACCTGTGGCACAATGGAAAGATGGCAGAAACTTCAAGAGGTGAAGCATAGAGGGAGTAAGTGAGGAAGGGGATATTTGGAAGCCAGCTTCTTCCTTTCTTTTCTTCTTGGCTGCCATGAAGCAGTTCTCTGCCATGATGGGCCACCACCCTGATGTTCTGCCTTACCACAGACCTGAAAGCAAGGATCATGGACTAAACATTCCAAAACTGTGAGCCTGTTTAATGTTGATTATGTCAAGTATCATATCACAGTACCGGAAAACTTGCTAACACAAACTACAAAAGTTAAGAAATTATAATTCTAGTCAAAATAATCTGCCCATTAAGAAAAGCCCAGTCCAGATAGCATCAAGAAAATTTCTACTAAGTGCTGAAAAAGAAGAATCAAAACCAAACCTGCACAAACTCTTCTAAAAATAGAAGGGGGGATGGGCAGAAAGTACTTCTAAAATCATTCCACAAGGCTGATTTTACCATGACAAGAACAAAGACATCACACACACACACACAAAAAAAAAAAAAAAAAAAAAAAATCAAACTACAGACCACTATCTCTGATGAATATAGACACAAAAATCCTCAACAAAATATCAGCATGCTGAACATAGAAGCATATAAAAAGGATCATAGACAATGAATAAGTGGGATTTACCCAGGAATGCAAGGTTGGTTCAACACAAGATTTTAATCAGTTTAATACATTACATAAATGAAACGAAGGAAAAAAGAAGACATGATCACAATAAATAAAGTAAGAAAGTAAGTCCATCATCCTTTCATGATAAAAATTCTCAAAAAACAGGGAACAGAATGCAGCTTCCTCAAACTTACATTGGATGTCTATAAAAAGTTCACAGTTGACATCATATTTAATAGTGAAACACTGAAATATTTTCCCCTAAGATCATGAAAAAAATTAAGATGCCTGCTCTTTCTATTTCTAGTCAACACTGTACGAGAAATTCTAACCAGTGAAATTAGGCAAGAAAATGAAACAAAGGGCATCCAAATTGGAAAGGGAGAAACAAAACTTTGTGGCCATGGTGTTTCATGTCTGTGATCCTAGCTACTTGGGATCAGGAGCCTATAGAATCCCAAGTTGAGGTCAGCCTCACCAACTTAATGAGATTCTGTTGCAAAATAAAAAATAAAAAGGATCACATATATAACTTAGTGGTAGAGTGACTTTGTGTTCAATACCCAGCACTGCAAAATAAAAGTAAGAAAAGAAATAGAAAAGCAAGAAAGAAAAACAAACAAATAATATTAAGAAATGAAATTACCTATACTTGCATATGATATGAGTTTTTTGTATAGAGAATCCTATGAAATCCAAGGAAAAAATGCTAGAACTGTGTGAGAACTAACAAACGAATTCAGAATGGTATATGATCGATATGCAGAAATCAATAGTATTTTTAAACACTAACAGTGAAAATATGAAATGAAATAAAGAATTTTCCATTTACAAAGCATAACAAACAATAAAGTATTTTGGAATACTAAGTTTGCAGGAGTGCAAACTTATACAATTTAAGTTATAAAATGTTAAATAAATTTTAAAATATATAAATAAACAAGAAAACACTTCATATCCATGAATCAGAGGACTCAACAATCTTTAAGATGATAACATGTCCCTACTTGGTCTGTAAATTCAAGTCCTAGCAGGCTGGTTTTTATGTATTTTTTTTTCAAAGAAATTAACAAGCTGATCTGAAAATTCTTATGGAAATTCAATGAGGCTCAGGATAGCCAAGACAATTTTAAAAAGAGCCCTGCTGGAGTAGTCACATTCCCAGATGTCAAAGCTAATTCCGAAACTGGAGCAATGAAATCCTTGTGGTTGTAGCATCTAGACAGATGTATAGATCTGTGAAATAGAATTGAGAGTTCTGTAATATCTCTTCACATTCATGGTTAACTGATTTTTAACATAGGTGCCAAAAAATTCAATGTGGAAAACATAGTCTTTTCAACAAAAACTAGCTCTAAACTGATGGTAGACCTAAATACAAGGACTAAAGCTATAAAGCTTTTAGGTTAAATAATATAGAAGTAAATCTTCAGGAACTGGAGTTAAGCAAAACCTTCCTGGATATGACAATAAGTCTTACTGACTTAAAGCAAAAGAAAAGGAACCCTTCATCAAAACTGAAAACTCTTTTGCTTCAAAGTATACCACCAAGAAAGTTCAAAGACGATCCACATAATGGGGGGAAATATTTGCAAGTCCTATATCTGGTATATTACTCATCACTAGAATATATAAGGAATTCTTATAACTCAATAATGAAAAGGCAAATAACTAAATGTTTAAATGGGTAAAATATGTGAATAGACATAGCTAATAAAATTCAAGACACCATTAAACCCATGAAAAGATGCTCAACATCATTATGGGCAAAAGGCTCTGGACAGGCATTTCTCCAGAGAAGACACACAAATGGTCAAGAAGCACATGGAAAAATTCTCAGCATCATTAGCTGTTGGTGAGAGGCAAATCGAAAGCACCATTTGACACTCATCAGGATGGCTGTGCTGAAAAACAGAAAAAAAAGTGTTAGTGGTGATGGAAAGAAATCAGAACACTTGCCAGTTGCAGTGGTTCACTTCTAATCCCAGTGGCTCTGGAGGCTGAGGCAGGAAGATGGCCAGTTCAAAGTCAGCCTCAGCAACAGTGAGGTACTAAGCAACTCATTGAGACTCTGTCTCTAGGTAAAATGCAAAAAAGGGCTGGGGTTGTAGCTCAGTGGTTGAGTGCCCCTGAGTTCAATCCCTGGGACCAAACCAAACCAAACAAAAACCAGAAATCAGAACACTTAATATTGGTGGAGGGAACATTAAATGATAAAGCCACTTAGTAAAATTGGAAGATTCTCCAAAGTTTAAATACATAGAAAGAAGATGACCCAGGAATGCCATTTCTAGGTGTACATCTAAAAGAAACAAAACTTAAGTCCATATTTAAAAATTCTGTACATAAATGCTTACAGAAGCTGTATTTATAATAGCCCGAAGGGAAAACAACTCAAGACAATCAACTGAGGAATGGACAAATAATAAGTATCATATCCATGCAATGGAATATGATTTTCCAATATAGAAGAATGAAAAACATGGTAGAACATGGATGTGCCTTGGAACACACGCTAAGTGAAAGAAGGGAGTTATCAAGAACCATATGTTTTGTGATTCCATTTCATATTCAAAACAAAGGTAAATTTAAACCTCTGTTCACCCTGTGCCATAGTTACCACAACTTCAACATTTCAATGTATAGCATTTTACAGTTTGCACCTTGGAGCAACAGAATTAAGACATATTGAATCCTACTACAACATTGTTAATGGTACAAATAAAGTGTCCTTTTATAGTAAAAATATTCATTTCTGGAAGGGAAAAAATTAATCTATTTCCCAGGTGGTGAAATTAAATTATTTTGTAGAGTGTGAATGGGAAGGATATCTCTTTCTTGAAACCATCAAAATCCCTGTTCCTCCAGGGCATCACAAGGGACTGGGGTGAGTAACAAAGGTGCACTGTATGTTGGATTGTTAGTTCCCCCCAGATCTCATTCCCGAATGAGCAGAGAAGCCAGTCGTGACATAATTCACTTAACAATCGACTCTCTCCATCAACATTTTAAAACTACTGTGCATCACTGAACCAGGTACCACAGAGAAAATGTTTGGTAGACACAGCAGGAAGGAGGCACTGCCTCATGCGGCAGCTAGACCAGTAGATTAAAAATCACTCCGGGATGTAGATGGGAGAGAGGAGAACAGGTACAAGGAGTTGCATGTGCTCAAAGAGAGGAGGCTTCTTCCAACGTTCTGTGATGGCCAGGGAAGGCTTCTAGCAGACTTTAAGTCTTTACCTTAAAAAAGAATTCGGTTCTGAACAGAATGAAGAGGTGGGTTCTGCAGAGAAAAGGCATTCCCAAGGGAGTACATGACAAGGTACAAAGCCAAGGTGACCGGCAAACATGCATGCATGACCATCTGCCGGATGTTTGGCTTAAAGGATAGGTCACAACAGGAGGTTCCTCTGTGAACTGAAGCCAGAGATCAAAATCGTATGGACTGTATTTCAGGGGATTCCAGAATTATGCCCAGGGCATGTATAAATGTTGGAAAGATCACGTGAGCTACAACATAGAAGGTAGAAGAGAGGGACATGAAAATGAAACCAGGAAGAAAAGCAAAGTCTTGATATATTTGGGAGAAGCTTGAGTTTGAAGTAAAGCAGAAACCCTTTGGGATGCAGAGCAAAGAATGGGACTTACAGCATTTAATAGACACGATCGTCCACCTAAGGTTAATGTGGATAAGGGGCAAGGGAAAGGGAGACTTTTAACATGACTGTCATGTTTCCCTTTTGTGCCCTTGAAAGAGGATTGTGCAATTCATTGAGAAGGGAGGGTTGGAGGGGCAGCTCCAGTGTGCTCTTGGACCCAGGGTGAGGAGGGACTTTGAAGCTGTTCCTTTACTGTATATGTCAAGTGTGGGGAGGTTGTTGAACCCACACTCTGCATCCCTCTGCGGTACTGGGAACAGCCGCTGTTCGGAGAACATTGAGGGCTGTTATTATTTAACAGATGGATGGGGAGAGTGGCTCAAGGAAAAGACGAAGGAAGACCACAGAAGTTTCGAAATAGATCCTCAGTGAGGGTGTCACAGAATTCAAAGGAAGATGAAGGAGTTTCAAGTCACAGAGATAAGGCACGCTACACAGGATTAGCTGGCAATGCGCCCACACCCCAGTTCTGGGAGAGACATTCCATGGAGATTCTGGACTCAGGATGATGGCTGGATGGGAGAGAGTGGACTGGGAGATGAGTCATCCCAGGGACTGAGTAGATAGTGGCCGTTCAGGAGGTTTGCGATGGAAGAAAAGAGAGACACAGGGTGGTAGATAAGGGAAATTAAAGACATTGCACGTTTTCAATATTAATGGGATGTTTAGATTATTTTTGAGTATAGAAGAAGGAAATGTGGGTGGCTATTGTTTCAAGGCAGGAGGAACACCAACGAGAGGTCAGAGAAGAAAAGTGACACAGCACAGCAAGAAGAATTCAATTTGGACAGAAGAGAGACCCCTCTTTCCCAGAGAAAGGAGGATAGACGGAAAGACAGATAACTAAATGAAATTGTTCCTGATTTCCTTTGGAAATCCCAAACAGTAAAGAAACACAATTCCACTGGCCAGTAATTGATGATGCCACGTCCAAGTGTCTCCGTCTGGCAGGAAGAGCGTATGATTTAAGGGAGAGAATCTGCCTCCCTGTCTGCTCGGGGACCATTAGATGGCAGAAAAAAATGAGTTTGTTGGATGGGGGAGGAGGAAGAGACCAATGAACTCTCCCTGGGTCCATTCTCACTCTGAGTTTATTCTCTGTGGATGAGAACAGATGTTCTCTTTTTCCTTGAGAAAGCACCATGCTTCCTCCTCAGCTCCATTTTAAACAGGAGGTTTCAAGAGAGGCCACCCACAGCTCTGAGTGCTCCCACTGAGAGGAAAAATAATGCCAGAGCCATGTGCACTGGGCAAGGAGGAGCATCTGGAAGAGAGAGGGAGAGGGAGAGAGGGAGAGGGAGAGAGGGAGAGGGAAAGGGAGAGAGGGAGGGAGAGATCAGAGACACCAGCTTTCTCCAGGCCTGTCTGGCTAGGTTAGAGGCAAAGATTAAGTTCACCAAGATTTCTAAACAAACACTAAGAGTTCAGAGCCTTTGACAGCAAGTAGCCTAATATCTAGTTAGAGATGGTCTAGTTGACTAAGCCCAGAAAGTAGAGAAAGTGGTAGAAAAGCCTGATGTATATAACTGATCGTGATACATAAATAAAAAGCAGTGTGTGTGTGTGTGTGTGTGTGTGTGTGTGTGTGTGGTGTTGTCCTGGGATGAATATAGCAATGAGGATAAGATGGATGGAACCAACTTATGAAATAGTCAAAAGTGGTGAGTTATAAGTAGTGACCAGACAGTTTCCTCCTAGGGGAGTAGGCATGAACTGAAAATTCTGAGTCAGAAAAAAAAAAAAATCTAGGTTAGGATCCTGGCTGTGGACTTTGCCAAAAATAGCCTTGTGTGTCTTTGGGGGAACTTATTTAACCTTTTTATTTATCAATTTTTCTATTCCATTAGGATGCTCAATTTAGAAGTATATTTTTTTCATAAGGTTAAATAAATAAAAAGACAAATGACATACCCTCATGTGATATTTTGTGTCAATTTCCTTATTATGCATATTTTATGTTATATTCCTGTATTTACTATCATGTAGATTTTAATCCATGGGGATTCTTCCAGGGAACAGACTTGTCAGGCGGGTAAAATGAAGACACGATAAGGAAGACACTACTCGTGGAGATGAAGGTCGGCTCAGGCAGATAAAGGGACAACAAAGAGTACAATTTAGCAATTGTAGCAAGTCATTACGCCCCAAAGGATGTAGAAAATACTGTTCAGAAATGTACAAGAGGGCTGGGGATGTGGCTCAAGCGGTAGCACGCTCGCCTGGCATGTGTGCGGCCCAGGGTTCGATCCTCAGCACCACATACAAACAAAGATGTTGTGTCCACTGAAAACTAAAATAAATATTAAAAAAAAAATTCTCTCTCTCTCTCTCTCTAAAAAAAAATGTACAAGACCTGGAATCGTTTGTATTTCTTCTTTTTAGAAGAGTCTGCTCAGTACCTTTACCCATTTATTGATTATGTTATTTGGTTTTTGGGGAGTTTGAGTTTTTTGAGTTCTTTGTATATCCCAGAAATTAATACCCTATTTGAAATGCAGGTGGCAAAGACTTTCTCCAATTTTGTGGCTTTTCTCTTCATGTTCTTTATTGTTTCGTTTGCTGTGAAAAAGATTTTTAGTTTGATGTCATCCCATTTATTGATTTTTTTTTTAAATTTTACTTTTTGAACTTCAGGAGTTTTGTTAAGGAAGCCGATTCCTGAGCTGATATGTTGGAGTGTTGGGCTTACACTTTCTTTTAGTAGAAGAAATAAGAATGGTCAACAAATAAACACATATATGAAACAAAAATTCAACATCTCTAGCAATTAGTGAAATGTAATTTAAAACTGTACTGAGATTTCATCTCACTCCAGTCAGAGTGGAAATTATTAGGAATTCAAATAACATCTGGGCGTGGTGGCACATGCTTGTAATCCCAGTAACTCAGCAAACAGAAGCAAAAAGATTGCAAGTTCAAACCTAGCTTCAGAAACTTAGCAAGACCCTAGACAACTTAATGAGTCCCTGTCTCTAAATAAAATAAAAAGGAACTAGGTATGTGGCTCAGTGGATAAGTGCCGCTGGGTTCAATCCCTGTACCCTCCCCCGCCACCTGCAATAACAACAACAACAAAAGAATACAAGTAACAATAAATGTTGGTGAGGATTTGGGAAAAAACTACACTCATACATTATAGACTGAGAATTGGTGCAACTACTCTGGAAAGCAATATGGAGATTCCTTTAAAAACTACAAATGGAACCACCAGTTGACCCAGCTCTCCCACTCCTTGGTGTGTATGTCCTTGGTATATATATCCAAAGGACTTACAATCAGCCTAAGATATGGTCAATGGATTAGATTCCTGCATCCTCTGGATTTCTTTAGTCAACTCCAAGGTTCTACTTCTGCCTTCAGCATGGAGAAAGTGGGTGCAGGGGGCACTGAACTCTATATTTCCAGTTTGGCAGCTTTGTCAAAGCAATCTCTTCTACCAGAGGCGTTTCTGGGAAGCGAATGCCCCCCCCCCCCCCCCCCCCCCCGAGAGTATGCAAAAGCTAGGGATAATTTATGGAGGAAAAAGTTCATGCTACACTAAAGTAAAAACAATAGTAGGTATAGCTGAAAAATGGCACATCAAAGGCATCAGAAGAGATTAGTTCTTCATTTGGAAAGTTTCAGAGAGCAGAAGAGTTTGGAACGTGAGTTCACTCTTGAAATTTGGATGCAAGCTGTTCAAGGAGTTCGAAAAGAGAAAAGGTGTGATTAACACTGTTGAGTTCCTTCTCATAATTCTTACCTGATCTTTGAGTAACCCATCAAATCTTCTTCATCAACATTTCATGTAGACAGATTTCCTTGAACTTCAAATTTGAGTGAAGAGTCACAGTTGATCTTCAGTTTGCCATGCAGTTTAGAACTCACCCTGAGCAATATATATTTTGAAAGACAAACTTAATTCATGGATAAACAGAACATGTACCTTAAGGGATATTCATGGTAATGCATATTTTAAAGGAACCAGGTCCCTTTAAAGCTTAAGTATATGTTATGATATAAAACTTTTAAGTTTATGGAATCAGAGTCCTTATATTGCCTCCAATCATCTGTCTGATCAGTACTTCCTCTATCTTCCTATCCTAATCTGTCTTTAATGGTTTACTTTCATTGCATATGCTATTTAATAAAATGTATTATTTATAAATATTTACTAACATGATATGTTTATAATTATAATAAATTAAAGTACTCCCAGAATCATGTTATATTCATGAAAAGTCTTTAAAATGAAACCAATCCATCCAGAGATGCAATTAGATTTAAAATTACTTTAGGTACTGAAACTTAGCTTACTCATTTAAGACATAAGTAAGAGATGTAAAACGCTCTCCATAACATCTTTGTCAAATTTTAAACAAAAAGTGTACTTTACATATAAAAAAACCTTAGATATTTCCATGGATTTTTGCATAAAATAAAGAGGAGACAGTAATAATGGCATCAGGATGGACACCTCATTCATAAGAATTTATGTAGCTTCACCTGGAAAAAAAATGACAACTTCTTTAATCTTCACCAGTTTGCTCACCTTTCCCCAAATGGACAGAAAAGATGAAGGTGCTTGTGTCCAAGAGGTTCAGAATGCATGGTATGATTTCATGAGCCTCAACGTTCCAATGGGTTTCCTGCACATGCTGACCATCCTGGAAGGGCCAGTGTATAGGATGTAAAGAACTGGAAAGCTTTTTGTTTTGTTTAATTTTCTATATTTCCTTTTGCCTTTATGAGGAATAATTGGGAGAAACAGGGAGGAGTAAGGGAGAGAGGAGGTTTGATCAGGAAGGCAGGAATTTGAATCTTCATTTGTGTTAATAGATGATAGTCCATTTTACTCAGCAATTTTTTTCCTCAAATAATTCGCATGGCTTTCAGTTCACCTGTATCATGATTTGCACTTACATCAGCAAATGATTTCTCTTTCTACTTCATTGAAAAAAAAAATAGAAGACACTTCAAATTATATTGGCTATTTTAAAAGGTAGACGGAAGAGATGAAGTCATAGATGTAGACAGATGTCACAACCAATGTGCATGTCCCTAGTTTTTATCTTATTGTGTATAGGAGACATCATAGGAATTGCCAGAGGGGGGAATAGTAGGATTATATTTGATATTGGAATCCTCGTTTCCCATTTTACATCAAATAAAAACAGATTTCTCCTCCTGCTCAAGTATAATACTTTTTCTCTGTTCTGGATCAGAACCCCCTCAAAGAACTGGCCCACCGATCCTGTCTTTCTACATATAACCATGTCATCCAAGAGCATCGGCCCTCCCCAGCCTTCTAATCCCATTTCCATCTCATCAAAGCATCATTTTTTAAAAAAATATTTTTTTTTAGCTTTAGAGGAACACAATATCTTTGTCTTGTCTATTTATTTTTATGTAGTGCTAAGGACCGAACCCAGTGCCTCACATGTGCAAGGCAAGCTCTCTGCCACTGAGCCACAACCCCAGCTCTCACCAAAGCATCTTGAAAGAACAGTCCTCACTTGTTACCCACTCCTCCAAGCCAATTCATTTTTGAACCTCTGACTTAATCTTGGGTCATCCACCAACACTCTTAAAATCGCTCTCTGCAATGTCAATCATCCAGGCTCTGAGATCTGTGGCTTCTACTTCCAAATGACTCTCCTATCTGTTTCCATCTCTGCATCAATATTTTATTTAAGTCCTCATTTTTTTTCTTCCCCAGAATAATTCAATTGACTCCTGTCTTGATATATAATCGATTCAGATATCAAACCATACTTCTGTTATAAACACAAATAGTATCCTACCATTTTCCCACTGGCAATCCCTGTGTTGTCTCCTACACACAATAAAATGAAAACCGGGGACAGGCACATCTGTTGTGACGTCTGTCTACATCATCGGACATGACATCTGTCTACATCTATGACTTCATCTCTTCCTCCTACCCTTTAAAACAGCCGATATTCTAGCCATGTATATTAAAGGAATTTCTGGAATATGCCTCATCCTGACTGAAGGTCTCTGTACATCAGCTTAACATTTCGTCTTCCTGAAGCCTCCATTCCTACAGTGTTTGGCTTATTTCTACAAGCTCACGGATTCCAATGCAGAACTGTCTTTTCCAGGGCCATCCTAGCACTTACACTGATCGTTTCTATTCTGCCTTTTCACGTTGCATTTTGTGCCTTTATTGTTTATAACACTGCATTTTAATTATTGAAAGCATCACTTGGCTTTCCCACTCGCATATGAAATCCTCCAAGTCCCAGCCCACATCTTCCACATCGACATCCTAAATACCTTGCAGCGTGTCTGGCATCAAGCAGACGTTCAGTAAATATTTATTTAATAAGCCACACTACTCAAATTCCAGATAAGATGCCTGGATGTGTTTAGATTGCAGACTGTACTCAAGTCCACGTCAGCAGCTGGAGAAAGGGAAGTCAACTCGTTAACAAGATCTTATTTATTATTATGCTGCCAAGATGAATTTTATCTGTTTGCTTTCATCTAAGTTATTGTGCTCAGGATAAAATAGTGACCTCACGTTTAAATTTCGCTTATTTTTTTTTTTTTTTTTGCTTTCACAGCAGGGAACAAGACTAAGTCAGCATTTTTAAGTCCTGCTCTATCTTGGAGGCATAAGGTCTTACTTAAAATAATAAATGATCATCCTTCAAGAGTCAATTAGAATCAGAGTCATAACAATTTCTTTCTGGAAAGGACTGTCTTAAGAGACATGTATTTCAACTGCAGTTGAACTGACTCATGGACCTGATAATTGTTCTTCCTGCTGTGAATGTTTGTGTCTATTCTACTTTCAACCCAACCTCAATTTTTCAGCATACCTATGCTCCTTTGCAACTGTAGATTTTGTCATAGTCACTTCAGATCTTCATACGAAAATGTAGACTTATTTAGTGGTTGTTTTAGTCATTTGAAACCATCTGGAAAATGTAAAATATAACCAAATGAAAATTTCAGGGGTAGAAGTCATGCTATAGTTTTTCCTCAAACACACTGTTTTTAGCATAGAGCAAAAGTAAACTTTAGAAGGTCCCTGAAGGGGTATTGACACAAAGTATTCACTCAGCAGACCATGCAGCAAGTGTAAAAGAGGGAATGGGGCTCTCCCTGGCACAGAAACTTCTTTTTGGGAAGTCATGTGATGACTTTGATATACCAGTTTCTAGGTCCCGGGAAAGTCCCAGGGATATAAGATACATATGACATATGACATTGCATGTCATAAATGTGATATCATTCGGGTACGTGGGTGTATATGCATGTAACATGCTGTTATGGTTTGGATGTGAGTTGTCCCCCAAAAAGCTCATGCGTGAAACATATGAAATCCTCCAAGTCCCAGCCCGCATCTTCCACATCTTCCACATCTACATCCTAAATACAATAATGCAGAAAAGTTCAGAGAAGAAATGATTGGGTTGTGAGAGCCTTAGCGCAATCAGTGAATTAATCCCCTGATGGGATTAATTGAATGGTAACAGGAGGAGGTGGGTCATTGGGAGCATGGCTTCGGGGTATATATTTGTATCTGGCGAGTGGAGTTGCTCTCTCTGCTTCCTGATTATTAAGTGAGCTGGTGATCCTTGCCACATTCTTCCACCATGATGTCCTGCCTCGTCTACAGCCCTGCTGTCTATGGATTGAAATGGTGAGTCCTTAAATAAACCTTTCCTCCTCTACAGTAGTTCTGGTTGGGTCCTTTCATCGCAACAGGGAAAAGGGTGACTAGAACAAATGCAGACATGTACATATAAGTATTTTTCAATTTCAGTTTGGTGTATTTGATGCTATGGTAAGTATGGACAGTATCCTTGGGAAGCACAGATGGGTGACATGTCACTCCAGGGTCAGAAAATATTCCCTGGAAGAGCAAATAAATAACCTTTAACAGATCGTGTTTCTCCTATGGGGGAGGATGCCTATGTCAGGTTTTCAGGCAGGAGAAAGGCCAGCCCAGAATGTTGTCTGAGGACATGGTGGAAGATGGGCTGGATGGGAGAAGCTGGAAAGCAGGGTGTGGATGGCTGCGTTCATCAAACCTGCTGAGACCTGTTCTAGAACTTTCTAGGTAGGATGAAGAGAAAGGAACCCATCAGAGAAATGTTTGAGCTGTAAGGCCCAGAAATTGCTTTAAACACAATCTAAAATCTGCCCCATTTATCTGACAGTAAACACATTAAAAATGTTTCTTTCAAACCAAACCCGATTGTTGTTCTCCACACCTTCAATTTCCCATTCCAAGATATTTCTCTGTACCACTACCCAAAGCAGCGTACCCGTGTACACACTCACATCCACTTGCGCACATGAGTACATGCACACTGGCCATATGTCTTTTTAAAATTATTTATTGATTCTAATTTGTTATGCAGGATGGCAGAATGCAATTCATTTCACATTACACATATAGAGTACATTTTTTCAAGTCACTGATGGTACACAAAGTATTTTCACACCATCCGTATCTTCATACATGTACTTAGGGTAATGATGTCTAACTCATTCCACCATCATTCGTACCCCCCTCCTCCCTCCCTTCCCCTCCCTCCCCTTTGCCCTATCTGGAGTTCCTCCATTCCTCCCATGCTCCCCCTGCCCATCACCATTATGAGTCAGCATCCTCAAACCAAAGAAAACATTCGGCCTTTGCTTTTTGGGGATTGGCTTACTTTACTTAGCATTATATTCTCCAACTCCATCCATTTACCTGCAAATGCCATGATTCTATTCTCTTTCATTGCTGAGTAATGTTCAATTGTGTATATATACTAAAGTTTCCCTATCCATTCATCTACTGAAGGGCATTTGGGTTGGTTCCACATTTTAGCTATTGTGAATTGTGCTTCTATAAACATTGATATGGCTGTGTTCCTGTAGTATGCTGTTTTAAAGTCCTTTGGGTATAAACAGAGGAGTGGGATAGCTGGGTCAAATGGTAGCTCCATTTCATATTTTCCAAGGAATCTTCATACTGCTTTCCAGATTGGCTGCATCAATTTGCAGTCCCACTGGCAAAGTATGAGTGTGCCTTTTCGCCTACATCCTCGTCAACACTTATTGTTGTCTGTATTCTTTAATAGCTGCCTTTCTGACTGGAGTGAGATGAACTCTTAGAGTAGTTTTGACTTGCATTTCTCTAATTGCTAGAGATGTTGAACATTTTTTCCATATGTTTGTTGATTGATTGTATATCTTCTTCTGAGAAGTGTCTGTTCAGTTCCTTGGCCCATTTATTGATTGGGTTGTTTGTGTTTCTGGTTTAAGGTTTTTGAGTACTTTATATATCCTAGAGGTTAGTGCTTATCTGATGTGCTCGTGGTAAAGATTTGCTCCCATTCTGTGGGCTCTCTATTCACCTCACTGATTGTTTCTTTTGCTGAGAAGAAGTTTTTTAGTTTGAATCCATCCCAATCTATTGATTCTTGGTTTTAATTCTTGTGCGATAGGAGCCTTGGCCATAGGTCTTTATAATACACTCCTTAAAGAGCACTGGGCCACACTTATATCAAAGGATGCCCAGCAATTCAGCTCAGTGTCTAGGTGGAGCTCACATTTAAGATTACCTCAATTTGGGGAGTCAAAAAAAAATACAAAAGTATTGGAAGGGAGATGGACAAGGAACCAAGCCATCTGAAAGCTGCCTTATCCTTAATTCTTCATTTCACTTTGAAAGTAAATACATTGGCCTTGGGCTGTATGCTACAAAGAAAATAACAGGCAATTATTCAGTTAATATGATCACTACAGGCAGGGAAACCAGATAATGCCTTCTGCATTTCCCATTACTCCCTCCCCTCCAAGAGCTCCTTGTTTTGTCTACACAGAAATTTCCAAATATAGCCCAGGTATGTTGTTTCAGGAGCTGAGTGGCGACTCCAGTTTGTGGTCTGTCGTTTGCTCCAAATTTGCAGAATGCAAGGTCTCTGCAAGTTACACAATAAACGTCCTCTGTTACATGGGGACTGGTGAACACCAGAGTGCCTAACGTAAGATAGTGCGTTTTGGTTTTCAAAAGGCTCCATGAGCTACAGACGTGTCCCCCCTTTTATTTTTAAAGTGTATTGTGAAAAAGTAGAGCTGTTCATTGGGCAAAAACTGCACTCTATTTAATTTTGAACCAAACAGCACGGTTGATGTAGAAACAATTTCCCCTTGTTTTGAAGGAGATTTCTAATGTGTAAAAGTGTTTTCTTATTGCAAGTGAGCTTGTTTTTGAATTTAGGCAGCGAGAAGAAATTCCTTTTTTCTTTTCTTTTCTTTCTTTTTTTTTTCTTTTTCTAAGTGCATTTTTTAAAAGGCTACAGAGGTAAAACTAGGCCAAGGTGGTGGTGATATTAGCTCCAGGAAAAATAGTCTGATTTACACTTGAATGCAGTTATTTCAACTTTTCAAGTAATGTAATCTCAGGGAAATCTTGGTTCCAAAAATATGACAATGTATAAAGCAGAAAAATCAGACTTCACAGGATCACTTTATTTCCATTGAATTCCACTCTGGATAGTGCAGAAGGCAATATTTGGTTTTATTATTGCTAATTCCAAATATAATAAATATTCTTCTCAATCTAGGTTGATTTATTATCATTTAAAATAGTAGAATATTTGAAGCTTTCAGTATATAGGAGATATCATAGGATTTGGTCCAAACTACTGTTTCTTCAATTCCTTTTTGTAAAAGTAGTACAGTTCCAGTTCTTAGAAAGCATGTGTTATAGACATGACTCTTTTGGGGAGGAAACGCTACTAATTAGACTTGCACTTATGAATGAATATTACATATAAATTACCAGTTTTGAGGAAAACCATAAGAATACTTGCATAGCTGTAAGATAATATATTTTTGCCCTATGTGTGTGTGTGTGTGTGTGTGTGTGTGTGTATATATATATATATATATATATATATATATATATATATATATATTATGTTGTATTTTGTTATTAATACTAGGCTTTCCTTTTTCTATTTTGTAATTTTCTCATGATTAAGCCTTGGTCCATCTCAACATAGCATCTGTCAATCAAGTGGTAAAATGTGTTATCAAAAATAAATTTAAAAATTATCTTTGGTTATACCCTATATAGTCTAATACTCTGCTATTCCTAATATAATGTGTTGATATCTTATAAGATTTCGAAGCTGGTCAGCTCTAATATGCTTAGAAAGGGAAAATGAAGTATCTGAACTCTGGTAACAGCAGGTAGTTGCTTTTCCATGAGAGGTAGCCTAGTGTTAGGAGAAAACACAGGGGAGGCTGTGGGTCTGAGTTCAAATCCAAGTTCTTCTCCCTATTATCTCCTTGACCTTAGATATGCTATTTGATCTACCCTGTGTCAAATTACCTAACTCCTCTTGTTTCTATCAGCTATTGAAAGAGTTTCATAGAATTGTATGGATCATTGAAGTTGAGGGTAATAGATTTTCTGACCCATGTATGCCAGATGACGTTATGGGCGTTTGCCATTGTTACTAGTGTATATTGGCCAAGTGGCATCACTTTTGGTAATTTGAGAGAGGGTAAAGGTGTGGGAGACAGGGAGCTGAGACAGTGGAGTTTTTTATACAATAGAAGTATTAGAAATGTAAAGGTCATTACAAGCATCACTGAAATTAGGTTATCTTAACTAGTGTGGTGTGAAATTGGGGATGAGAAATAACCACTGAATCAAAAATGTGCAATTGTAGTGACTCCTCATCACATATACTGAATAAATAAAGGTACATGAATAAAGACCCATCATAGTTAAAATCTTAAAACAAAAGCCATCTTCCCTGGGCTTAAATACACCACCTGTACTTTCTTAAATCACAACAGTCACATCATTATCAATCATCGATTTTACATACCTGCACCATTCCACTCAACAGCTCTCCAGAAGGGTTAGAAGTCATATTCAAACAACACGACTGCATTTAGAATCAGCACCCTTTCTAAACTTGTAGAACAGGAGCATTGGAAATAGAATGTCAGCTTACTGAAATGGATCACCTTTCTTGCTAATGTGGACACAAAGATCCTTTGCAGACAGGGCTTATAAAGAATCTTTGGATTTTCAGTAGCTTTCATTCAAATAGGAATACACTGTAGCTGTAAAGAATATGAATGTTCCTTATTTGAGGGGAAAATAAAGGGTGTCTCTGCCAGTGTTCCAACCTTGAGGATTAATAAGCACACCCACTGGATCGAAGACATTTCATGCAGCAGAGAATTGCCTACATGATTCTTTATCTTTCCTGGATATGATTAATGTGAGCATGCGTCAACACCAGGGGCTTCTACCTTGTCCGTTAAGCTTCCCTTCAGAGCATCACCTACCATGGGGAAAAATAAAAGATAGCTGGAACTTTTTTAAAGAAAGGGTAAAGGGGGAGAGAAACATTCATCTATTTCATCACTAAACCTCAAATAAATGGATGACCCTGTTAGCATCACCCCCAGAGCCATAATGTGATACAAATTGATCGACAAATGTTCTCCCAATGGAGAACTGTGACCTACTCAGTTCAGAAGAGCCAAAGACTCAGTTAAATCTCTTAAAATATCACACCCTAGGTGCTTCGACCATTTTCCTTTGTTGCTCTTTAATTCGAGACATTTGTCAAGGAAAGAAAATATATGTCTTCTGGGAATTCCCTTGTGGAGTTACAAAGGATGCAAATCTGGCCTGAGATATGGAGAGCTTTCCAAGAAAGTCAAAACCCACACTGTTGCTTTTCTCATTTACTGCCCAATGTTTCGGCCAGATCTGAAATATGCTCTGACTCCATCTGACAATACTTTCCTTAACGGATATGCACCTAGTAAGAGCAGCTCTTAGACCAAATGATTTATACACCCGCAGGATCACTGAAAACAAAACAAAACAAAACAAAAATACCTGATTTTTAATCCCCCAAATTAAAAAAACAGAAAACAGAAAGATCCAGGGCCCATCATGAGGATGACGGCAGTTGATAAAAGTTGAGTTTTCTTTGCTTGTTTGTCCAAACACAGATCCTTAGCAGGGATTCCAACCCAGCTTTATGTTGTTGAAGTGAGCCAATAACTAGCCCAGAACCTCAATTTCCTCTGCTGTCCTGTGAGAGAATCCAAGCATGTAAGGTCTTTTTTGGACCTATGATTTTTGTTACTAATGTAGTTAGGGAGATTTAGGCAAATGGAAATTGTCAAAAGATGAAAACCTGTGAAAAATATAAATATATTAATGATTTATAAGAAAACAGAAACACCAGGCAACATGTTATCAAAAGTGCATTATGTGGTCAATAATCCATTTAAATTAAACTTCCTCATTCTAACATTCTTGACCTAAAGAAAGTTCATGCCAGTTCTCATCACCTCGAGTTGCAAGAGGGTACTGCATCAGTCCTCCTTCTTTATTTGATAGGAGAGACAGGTATTGACTTAAGTCTCAGAGATCCCCAAACACAGGAGATGTTAATACATGAACAATGATTATCAGAAACAAGGGGTATACACACACATTCACATGCACATATGACTCAATAATTATTAAAATGTATCCCCCTTGTTTCTGGATACTAGGTGAAAATGCAAAGTTGAAAAAATACTTTGTCCTTTTCTATAAAAGTACCCTGACCTGCGTGTCATGATCTACGTAAGTAAATTTAATATATGGAATTATGTCACCTGAGTAGATAGAGTGGGGAAGGATGGAAGGAAAGCCCTTCCCATAGGGAGAGCCAGGATGGCTTTGTAGAGGATGTGTCATTTGAGATGGGTCATAAAACATGGGTTGTGTTTATATTTTAAAGACATTTGGGGTGAAGGAAACAGAATCCATCCATTTATTCACTCATTCATTCATATATTCATTTATCCAACACTTACTAAGCAATGACCATACATGATGTATTATGTTTGATCCCAGGCAACGAGATCAAATAAAATGAAGACTTTACCTCCGGGGACGCTTCTCAGTTGAAAACCAGCTGGGAGATCAGCTCATCCAGATCATAAAATAAGTACAAGGGAATGGAGCACAGAAAAACAGAGAAGCTGGATTCAGGTCAAATTGCAGAGAGGCCTGAATCCCCGCTCAATCCTCATCTGAGAAGCAGAAGAAGGTCTCAGAGGAGCCTGAGAGGCACACATACAGGTAAAACTCGATCAACGAGAGGCTGAAAGAAAAGGCACCAAGCTGCCTTCAAGACCTCTGAGAGGCAAAAATAAATGAAATAAAACTCAAGATGAAGAAAGAAGAGGAAACTCAGCAAGCACACACAGGTAAACAGTGACTTAGCAGCTCTATTTTCCAAGTCTGACTTGGATAATTTCCTTGCGTTCCAGAACCATTTTTTTTTTCTTCCACAGTGACTTTCCTGTAGGTTTAAACACTTTGCAAAATACAGACATCTGAAATCTCATGGAGACCTGAAGAACTTGAAATGGGGTCAGTGAGACCCAGAAAGGTAGAAGGACTGTCAAAGGTCATAAAGTGAGTCAGAGAAGGGGAGGAACAGGCTCCGTGAGTCAGGGCTCCCAGCCTGTGCCCTGACCACGAGACAAAACTCCTCCCTAGCAACCGAGGGGAGGACTCACTGACCACACAGCCAAACTGGCTCTCTCTGCATCTCTGGCCTCCACCAATGTCGGGAATGTGTCCTGTGACATTTTATTCCACAGACCAGAATAAGTTCCAGTGAATGCATCTTGGCTCCGTGGGGAAATGGTGGCCAGAGGAGGCTCACCTTGTAACAGGGTGCCAAGACAACTGACAGCAGGTGATGGGGCCTGAGCTGCAGACGCGGGAAGCAGATCCAAGCAGCCTGCCCTGGGGGGATCTCTCCAGTCTGCGTAGTTGAGGCACTCAGCCAACCGGGAGACGACAGGAAAATGAGACCTGGGGCCAAGGAGATGTTAGAAGTATCTTCTCGTTGTTAATAAAACACTGGTATTAGGATAGTATGCTAGGATGAGAAATATCAGGATAAGATGGACTGAAGGGTTGGTGGATACTGCCATGGATGTTGTTCAGGGTCTGTTGAAATATATATGCTTGTCACCATCTCCTGTCTCCCCAAATTGTGACTTATCCTCTCTGGGATAAGTTTTTTTTTTGTCAAAAGAAACTAACTTTATTTTTAGAACCAAACACGCCAAACAAACAGCATCTCAGGAAAAACCCCTCAGAGCCTCAACTGCCACCACCGGCTTTCCACAGCCTGTCTCTCCCCCCACAAGCTTCTCTCCACCTCCCACAATCCTCCTGCTCTTGAGGCCGATTGGCTGGGTCACGTGGGCAGAGCCAAAAAGTCCCCCAATGAGCAGCTCCGTGGTCTGAAAGGGCAGGGAAACAGTCCAATGAGCATCACCGCAGAGGAGCCAATCAGCTAGATGTTGCTGGGGCCGAGGAGCCAATCAGCTAGATGTTGCTGGGGCCGCTGTGAGCCAAACATCAGCCGGCAGATGGTGTTTGTTGAACTCACTTTAAAATGCCCTCTCACCTCTGACATTTGCCCCAGGTGGAAACCACTGCTTTAATATCCCTTACTTGTGGTATAGACATAAATGTGAAATGTCATTCTTCTTTTTATTTTTAAAATGATTCGTCTTTGCCATTATTTTTCCTTCAAGTCATCTAATTTTCTTTTCCTTCTAATTACATATGACCCATTGGGATTATTGTCAAAGTTACATTTTAATACACAACATTAAAACCAAACCTTGATCACTAATGCTTGTGTGTAGATCTGTAGACATTGCACGTGGATCCAACAAAAAATTATATTTGCAAGCATCTGGGAGAAATGAACAATAATGCATTTTTTCCTTATGAAAATAGCAATTTAGGAAGGCCAGTGTTCTCAATAATCCTTTAGAGTGGAGGGTACATTAATCCAATTTTTTATTATTTATATGAGCAAAATATTGCATTTAAACTTTGAATTCCATTTCTGTAAACTATACATGTATTCAAAACCATCCAAAGCTAAAGCAGATTGTGGAGAGAGGTATACATGAGTGACAAAATGTAAATAAATGCAAAGCATGATTATCACAAAAGTCAGATTGATGTTATCTCCAGAGGTCCGGCAGTGGAGGAGGCTGTGTGGAGGGGCAGGAGGGTGCTAATTCTAGGCGCTGGCAATGGTCTACTGTTGGACTTGGGTGGTGTTTGCCTAGACATTTATTATATTGTTAAACTGTCCAGATGTGTTTTACGCAGTTTTCGGTATGTGTGTTATAATTCACAATAAAAAGTTTTTTTTCAGAAGTTGAAGAGTACTAAAAGACGGCAATGTAAAACAGCTGTTCCCCGCCCCGCTTGTCCTCACCTTGAATTCCTACCCAGCCATGCAGCCGCCCCAGTTGCTGTGTGTAGTGTTCCCCTTTATAGTTTTAAAGAAAAATGCTTCCACATATATTTTTTTTTTAAATTTTAAACAATTTATAGTTCCATTTCCACTTTCCCCAATAGCTGAGTAGGCATTCACTCTGGTATTCATTGCTCAGTGGACACATGGTCCTCTCCCTTTCTCCTGATCCTAGGATTTGGGGTTAAATCAATATTCAGTACCAATCTCTTTATGACCAGGCATCTTTTGATTCATGGATGAGTCATTCCGGACATTAAAATAGCATGTTGTTCTGTTTTGTACGTTTTTATCGTCACCTGACTGCTAATCCTTCAATGTACTTCATTTTAGGTAGGCATCACTTACTCAGCTTCAAAGATATTCAGAGAAGAACTGTCTAGCCTCTCTCCACATGTCCCACTCTCATCTATCAGTTTGGGTGGTGTGTGTACATGCGTGTGTGTTTCTTGGGAATGTTCTCCTGCCACCTCCACCATCACAGAATGTTGGTTAGCTCTGCTACACCAGACGTCTCTCTAAAACTTCTCTTCGCCATCATCCTGGGAGTTCTCCGGACTTCTTGCCTATTTCATAAATCCTATACATTCCTCTTTTATGGATTACTACCTCGGAAACTGACGCCAAGAGCTTCCTGGAAAAAGACATATGGCAGGTAATTTTTTGAGAGTTGACAGGTCTGAAAATATCTTGATTCTACTATTACACCTCCTGATGGTTTGGCTAGTGTTACGATGACAGTTTGAGAATTCTTTCTTGAGGATTTTGGAGACATATTTCTTCTGATATCTAGCCCCAGCAATCTCATTCATGACCTGTCTTTGTGTGGGACTTACTTTTTTGTTTTTTTGGTGTCCTGTATTTTTGGTTGGCGGCACCCTGAGGTGGCTCTCCTTTCTTTAAAGTAGAATGCTGAACCCACAGTGGTTTCTTTTAGTCTAGAGTCTCATCTCTCTTCAGTTCTTTGTGAAACTCTTGCACACATTTTTGTTAATTTATTTTATTTTAGTTTCAGGGATTCTCACTCTTCTTAGGAGTTGGATCACTTTGGTCTATTATCCACTTTTCTTTTTCCTTCTCATTTTCCTCTTTTATCTTCTAATGATTTAGTGAATTCTCAATTATTCTATCACATAATCTATTTCCCATTCTATCTTTCCCTCTCTTTTCCTCAACCTGGAGGAATAAAAATCTTTTTTCAGAAGATTGATTTAGAGACTACTCTTGGCTTGTGATACACCTGCATGTTTCTCTTGGGATAAAAATGCCCCTTAGCATGCTATTTGATATGATTTGTCTTCTGCTTATCTGTGTAGTCCACTCTGTTACCATTGCTCAGAATTATCAATACACTACTGGACACTCCCCAGGTCTTTGATTCTCTTTTATCTCATTTTCCAATTTCCTTTGCTACTGTGGGCTCAGCATTCTCCTTTAAAGAAAGGAGAGCCACCTCACAGGATACTGCCAACCAAAAATGCGGGACGCCAAAAAAACAAAAGAGAAAGTCCCACACAAAAACAGATCATGAATGAGATTGCTGGGGCTCAATATCAGAAGAAATATGTCTCCGATATATATATATATGTGATATATATATTAATCTGTGCCCCTTTAGTTGACCAACTACTACTTAATTCAAATTTAGATGTGTAGTTTTTTTTTAATTTAAAAAAATTTTTTAGTTGTCAATGGACACTTTTATTTATGTATTGTGAGTGCTGAGGATCAACCCAGTGCCTCACATGTGCTAGGCAAGCGTTCTACAATCCCAACCCCAGCCCTAGATGAATATTGTTTTTGAAAAGCATTTTGTCAAACTCTCTCTGAGGCGGTGCACTCTTCCCAAACTATTTCAATGCTCCTCCTGAGAGCTTCCAGCACAATGCCCCACTCTTCACTCCAAAGCAGGCATCGCACAGTATTGTAACTGTTGGATTATCTTCCTCGTGAGATCCATTGTGTACCATCTTTGAAAAGTGAACACACCCATCTTATTTACACTTGCATTTCCCCCAACTTACCACATTTGTGGGTTATGTCATCTAGACTTCATATCTGCCAGATGGATAAAATAATAATAATTATTGGATGTATAGGGTGCTCACAGTGCCCCATGTACCTTTTAACCACCCCCCATTACCACTCATGAAGCCATCACAGAGCCCCCAAAAGGTTGCTACTACTGTTATTCCTCTTCCAAAAATTATAAAATGAAGATTCACTGAAACACCCAACTCACTTCTAAGTGACAGAGTTATTAATCTGAACATAAATATTCCAGAATTTCTCTGTGTAATGCCCAAGAGTGAATGCATGAATAAACAGGCCAAGAAAGAGGTCAAATGAAGGACAAATCACTTTCAAATTATTTACATAGAAGTGGAATTACACAATAAAAGGAACTGACTTTTGTATATTTTGGTAAAATGTTTTTAATGTCCTTTAATTAGTCACACTAGATTTGAAAACATTATGTAATTTTCAATATTTTTAATCTTTAAAAAAGTAAATCCTAAATGCTTCAAAAGTTTAGCTAAGTAAAATACTGCTCTTTATGGTAAAAACATAAGAGTATCAAACCTGGTTTTTGCTTCTCAAACAGATGATAATATTCAAACTCTATTGAAAATTGCCTTCATAAACATACAAATATTTTATTCTTAAACATACTGTTGTATAACCCAAGTGGAAGACTTGGTCTTCAGCAGTTTAAAGAGTTGAACACAAAGGTTTCATCCCTGAGTTTAGAATTATCAGCTGCAATGTATAGGGAGAGTAAGAGGAAAATAGTTGGGTCTTTTCTCATAAGCAAATGGTTGTGTTTTTTTGTTTGTTTGTTTTTTAAAATCCTTCTCTTCTCCCATTCTTAGACTAACAAAAGATACAAAGTCATGTCAGTACAATAGCTTAACCATAATTTTCCCAAGCACTATCCTTGTGTGAGAAGGTTCATTGAAGAAAAACGGTAACTTCCCACTCCCCTTCCCCACTTCAATGATATCTTCTAGAAATCTCATGTGTGGAGATTGACCAATGTATATTTCATTGATCAGAATTTAACCACCACAGCTAGTTTCAAGGAAGAATGTAATTATAGTTATTATTTCAGGGTACCATGTGTTTAGCCAAACCGTAGAGTACTATCATTGCAGAAGAAAAAGAAAAATCCACGTGTATACAACTATAGGCACTACCTGCAGCTAACTAACTTATAGTCTGATTTATCATGGAAAGAGGATCTTAGGAAAGAAAACAGTTCTTCAGAACTGTTTAATGGGGGATTGAAATCCCAGTAGCAAAACAGTTAAAAATCCTTTTTTTTTTTAATCCCAAAATGGTGATTAGGGACCATCTAGAAACATGACTTTTATTCTGAAGGGAGATGGTCTCTTCTAAACTCTGCCTATTTTCCATCCCCTCCATCCAAAGTGGGTGTTTTTCTTTCTGCTTGATCTCAACCACATATGGCATGTGAAATACACACAGGATTTGTGTCTGTTCAAAACTCTTTAATTCCTCTGGCTAGTACTTGTCTCTCCCTTCTCCAAAATTTCAAAACACTTATAGTTTACATGAAGCAATGCAATTAAGTCTTTGAAATATACCTAAATACACATATCTATGGCATTTGCTATATGACGGATATTCTTCTAGGATCTGGAGAAGCATCAGTGAATGAAACAAATACATTTGAAGTGCAAAACAACTAAAAATGAGTAAGTAAATTATATTGCATATTATACATTGGTAAATGCTGGAGATAAAGTAAAGCAAGATATGGGTACTAGGAATGAGTCCTTGCAATTTTAAAATAAATTGCCTAACTGAGAAGTTAATACTTAAACAAGGAAAGCAAGAGGAAGAAACACAGATATCTGTAAGAAGAATATTTTAGGTCAGGATTCCTGGCAAAATTTTAGTCCAGGATTCAAAGCAGAATTTCTATCTTCACTGTGATGTTCACTAATTTAAAAAATACTGAGCAATGCAGATTTTATCAGTAGGTTGTAAACAGATTGATAAAACTGAACAGTTGCATTTTTTACAATTACACTTTTCCTGATTTTGACGTATTTCTTTTAAAGTATATTAAAAATATACGTAGAAAAATTAGTTGTATTATATGTGTACTAAAGTACATGGCATCTACTTTAATAAACAACTGTTTGAGGAGGAAGTGAAAAGGTCCTGGGGTGGAAGCATGCCCACCCCCCCCCATCTCTGTGTGCATGGCCATATTATAGAGTTTGTTGGTGGAAAATGAGATCAGGGCACAGATCAGAGACCGAGGGACTAAGTTACTACTGTCTTTTACTCTGAGCGAAATATGGAGTGTTGGAGGGTTTTTGAGCCCAGGTGGGGCATGATCTCTTGAAGGTTAGGAAACAACCTTCTGTTTTGATTCTAGAGGAGAATGAGTAGAAACGAGGAGAGCAATTTGAAGGTTACTTTGGGGTATGCTGAAATAATACAAGAAAAGATCACACAGAGATACGACAGAAGGAGCACACAATGCTAACAACCTCTACAGACAGACTGGATGTGACTTGTAAGAGAAAGCCTGGAATTAATAATGACATGACAGAACTTGAACCACGTAGTGATTTGGCTGAGATGGTCAAATGGGAAGAGCTTTTGGAGAAATCGTGGTGGTGGTTTAGTTTAATGGGATCTGGTGGAACAGCCTTGGCTGGAAGTGTACCTGTGAGCCCCCTTCATAGATGGATAATACTTCATACCTACCCCTGGATGAAATCACCAAGGCAATGGAAGTAGGTAAATGGAGTAATGAACAAACATCATCAACAACAGAAAACCCACCAATACTTCCCCAAAACAATCTCCTCAGTGATTCTGGAGCATACCCAATGTTTAGAGATTGTGGGAAACAAGCAGCAGCAGCAAAGGAGACTGAGAAAGAAAAACCAATGAAGTAGGTAAAAAAAAAAAAAAAAGTAGAGAGAGATGGTATAAGCTAAGAAAAAGTGTTTCCAGGACAAGGGATTGACCAACAGTATCACATGCCTGGTGTCTGGGCAAATGGGACAAGGGCTAATCATGAACCATGGAGTTTAGCAATACCGAGTCCTGGGATCACTAATATGAAAAGTTAGGGTGGAAAAGTGGAGCAAGAACCTGGTGGGGTGAGATTAAAAGGACATGGAAAGGGAAGAGTGGGATGCAAAGAATATCTGCCTGGAATTTTGAAGGGCAGCAGAAACAGATTGCTCACATTTTCAGGATGCAAGAAATTATGCCACGTTTGAATTATGATAAGAACGATCTAATGTAAAGGACAAATTTGATGATAAAAGAGCAAGAGGAAGTAATAGCAGGGCAAAGCTTTGTGATAGGAGTGTAAATTGCCCACCTACAGCAGCAAAGGGGCAAAGGGTTTAGGTACAGAGCCCAAGGTTTGGCGAACAACCTGGTGAAGACTGTGAATATTCTTTATGTGTTGCCTTTTCTCATTCAATTATGTGTTTATCTGTTCATATTATTATACATTTCTCCAGGCCCAATATTTCATGGACATTTTTTAACCCCCATCCAGCAAAGTAACAAATAACTGTTTATTAAATTTGATAAAGAGTATAGCAAACAGGCAGTCCACCACTATCAGGAAAGAACTATCTTTATACAATTAGGCACCAAGGATTCCAGCAAAATCATCACTGTGTTGTTCACTAACTAAATAAATTCTTTGTAATGCATATTTTGCCAGTGGGTTATAAACAGACTGATAAAACTGAATAGGTGCATTTTAAAAATTCTACTTTTCCAGTTTTGATGTTTTTCTTTTAAATTTTATTGGAATTCTACATAGGAAAATTAGTAGTATATATGCAGTTAAGCATGTGATATCTAATTAACAAAATAGAGAATTGCCTGCACACACAAAAAAGGAATATTTCCTGTACCTCAGTTAACAGGTTCTCTTTTTGACCACCACTTTGAGGGAAATGCTAGCACAACTTTTCTGATAACAATTTATATCTGTATTGTTTTACTGACCACACATTCACCTTTTGGCAATAGTTTGATTTTATTTGCCTTTAAACTCTATTTGTATGGAATCACAGGGTACACATTCCTTTGTGTCTATTTTATAGAGTGTGTGTGTGTGTATGTGTGTGTGTATACATGTGTAGGTATACATGTGTGTTTTAAAAGTTTATTATCTCAAAAGTCTAGAAGATGTTGTTCAGGAAAGTACTAATATTGCATCATTTCTGAAAGTCTTGAATTAAAATAATTGCAAAATAAATAAAATAAACATATTTAATGTGTTATTTCTACCCTAATTGTACTGTCATGACCTCTGTCATATGTTGTATGCATATGTGGTACATATGTGTACACACGCACACACACACGTATAAGCTTTTTTATTTGATGCCATCCCACTTATTAACTCCTGACTTTATTTCTTGAAAGCAATCTTTACCATAATACAATGATATTCTTCACAGGACTAGAAGGGGCGGAGGTCCTAAAATTCACGTGGAAGAATAAAAGAGCTAGAATAGCCAAAGCCATCCTGAAGAAGAAGAGCCACACTGGAGGCATCATAATATCTGATTTCAAATTATACTAAAGAGCTAGAGTAACAAAAATAGCATACTATTGACATCAAAATAGACATGAAGACTGTTGGAATAAAATAGAAGACACAGAGACAAATCCACAAAGATACAGTCATTTAACATTAGAAAAAGTTACCAAAAACATGTGTTGAAGAAAAAAATAGCCTTTTTAACAAGTGGTGCTGGGAAAACTGAATATCCGTATGTAGAAGAATGAAACTAGATCTCTATGTCTGAATCTGTATAGTAGTCAACTCAATGTGGTCTAAACACCTAGAAATTACACTGGATACTTTACAGCTGCTAGAAAAAAAAACACGAATGTATCGGCCCAAGAACCAACTTTCTTAACTAGAGCTCAGGAAAATGACTCTTTTTTTTTTTTTTTACACAAATATAATAGTATAAAATAAATTTAGTCTCTATATTTCTTCTGGTATTTGTTTACACATTTTATCTTTCTTTTATTTTCAAACTTTATGTTTATTTAAACTCAAGGTGTATACCTTGAAAATACATGGTTTGGTTATCTTTGAGCTTTTACCGGAACATTTGTTCTATTTACCTAAACACGATTACTGATATATTTAATTTTCAAAATAATATCTTCTTTGTTTTTTTAAGTATTTCCTTTTTGCAAGACAGGTGGGCGTTCTTGACTCCTGGAAGGACATTTCCCATTGGGGATACCGTCACACACAAGTGCTGCATCTAAAGGGCTGCCAAGCACGTGACAGATAGCTTAAATTCTAATATTTGTCATATTAATTTTAAAGTGCTGAACTCAGATGCCAAGTGGGTTAGGATCTGCATTTACTTCTGCTAAGTCCTGGGGTACATCCCCACCTGCCTCAAGCTAATTGTAGTCTAGGGTCACTCATTCATTTTGGTTCCTGGAAGCTGGATTGTAAAGCTCTGTGAGAATTAATACAGGGAAACATTTTATCAGGGATTTTTTTTCCCCCTTAAATCTGTCCCACTCTTTCTCACTAAGGTGATCTCCTGTTCAATCCAAGGGTTAGAGCAGGGGTTGGCTTACATGTGTTTAACCCTGTTTCTGAGTGTGCACCCTTGGAGTGTGGAGTTTACACAGCTGACCTCCTACCTTGGGCAAGGACTGTGCATTGGCATCTAACCCTGTCAGTCCCCTTTCTCTGACCCTCAGTTGTCCAGGTTAGAGAACAACTTTGCAGTATATGTGAATGTCATCAGAAGGGCAGAATCCCCTGTTCCCTGGTGCTATACACAGCTGCCTGATATCAGTGTTACATCAACTTTAGTGATGTCAATCTCTATTATCTTGTCATTGCTATTCTGCATTTAAGAAGATAATCTTTGTGTTGCTTTAGTGGTTGCTATCAGCCATAGATTTGGTCCCAATGACAACTTGAAATGGAAGTCTACATTTAAACTTTTAATCCTTCTGCAATAACTTTTTATATATGGTGTAAAATAGACCTACAGTTCCATTATTTTTCACATTGTAAAGAATTGCTTAGTGCGATTTATTGATGAATTCCCTCTTAGTAATTGCCAGGTTATCTTTGTCATGTACCAAGAGTCTATGTATGATGCGGGGGGCTTGTTTCTTCATTCCACTTTGCTCCTGAAACATACTTCCACTTACCTCAGAGCTAACAGAATGTTAAGAAGTGATTGTGTCAAAATTACAGGAAAACTAAAGGCAAGACAACTGTAAACAAAACACTCAAATACAGCACTGATGCCCTTTACCTTGTTGGTAAACTTTAACTTTGGCAACCACAAGGGGGCAGGGAAGTGTGTCTGTTGGGTCAGAAGTCAAAGCTTAAACCCTGCCCAAGACAAGCTAAACAGAAGAGCCAACCTAGATGCCCTTCAGTGGATGAATGGAAAAAAAAATGTGGCATATATACACAATGGAATTTTACTCAGCAATAAAAGAGAATAAAATCATGGCATTTGCAGGTAAATGGATGGCGCTGGAGAAGATAATGCTAAGTGAAGTTAGCCAATCCCCCCAAAATGCTGAATGTTTTCTCTGATATAAGGAGGCTGATTCATAGTGGGGTAGGTAGGGGGAGCACAGGAGGAATAGACAAATTCTAGATAGGGCAGAGGGGTGAGAGGAAAAGTGAGGAGGCAGGGGGTTAGCAAGGATGGTGGAATATGATGGACACCATTATCCAAAGTACATGTATGAAGACACAAATTGATGTCAACATACTTCATATACAACCAGAGATATGAAAAATTGTACTGTATATATGTAATAAGAATTGTAATGCATTCCACTGTCATTTTTTAAATAAGATCAATGAAAGAAAGAAAGAGAGAGAGAGAGAGAGAGAGAGAGAGAAAGAGAGAGAGAGAAAGAAAGAAAAGAAATGCAGGAGGCTACACACTCCAAAGACAGGCTTACTCAGATATAAACCAACCATTTCCAAACTCTACACTAGCTTTATAATAAGTTCATATGTTCTACACACCCAAACACTTTTCATATTTTGCTGTTATTGCTATTATTATTATTATTATTATTTATTTTCGTATTTTGTTGTTCTGATCTTTGGTTCTCTCTTCTTTTTCTTCTTTTTTTAAAAAATGCAACATTGAGTCAGTCTGTCAAATTCTAGGAAGCATGTAGTTGGGATTTTTATGGAAAATGTGTTGAATTTATCTGGAGAATGTTGACATCATTACAATATTGAGTTTCTCTAAGTCTTCATTTACATAGTTTTTCTTCAATGTAGTTTTAGAATTTACTGTGCAAAAAGTCATGCATTTAAAAAAATTTTTTTTCACTATACCTTTATTCTTTTTATTTATTTTTATGTGGTGCTGAGGATTGAACCCAGGGTCTCACATGTGCTAGGCAAGTTCTCCACTACTGAGCCCCAGCCCCAGCCCAGTTATGCATTTTTTGATGGAGTAATTATATTTCTCACTAAAGTAAATACCAACTTCTTCGTTATTCTTTTTGTTTCTGGAAGTGAGAAATGCAAATGAATTCTGCACATGGATCCGAAATCTGGCCAACTTCCTCAGATATTCTGCTAATAACTTTTCTTTCTTTTTTTTTCCCCCTTGGACTGATGTGTGTGAAAGAGTTCTATGATTCTTAACAATTTGTGTAGCTCGTATTTCTCTTATCGTGTTATTTGTGCTTATGATGTTAAACAAAGGTGCTTGGGATAGACATTTTCTGTTCCTGATTTTAAAGGGAACAACTCCTATTTTACCTTAAGTAAATTTGATATTATTCCTGTGTTTTTGTAAATGTTACTTTCGTGTAACCCTATCCTTGACAATTTTAGGACATCATTTCATGAAAGATACATAACATTACAACAGCCTTTTCCAGCACAGGGATCGTACTTTTGATTGTGAGCGTAAAATATCTCACTAGCAATATTGATATGTTGAAGGAAGAACTTTTAGACATAAATATGTAATTACCAGCTCATTTACATTGCTAAATATTATCAGGATTTAGTTACTTATTTTCTAAAAAAAATTATGTTCAACACTTAAATATTCTATACATATCATTTTAAGCTATCCATCTCTTTGTGCCCCTAGAAATAGTGTGTGTGTGTGTGTGTGTGTGTGTATATATATATATATATATATATATATATATATAATTTTATTTCCTCTTTGTTCTATCCATATGATTCTGTCCTTTCTGAAATTATGCATAAGAGATGTAATTGTGGGTAAGGATTACACTTTTAATAATCAAACATTAAACATTTTGTAAAATTATGGAAATTTCATCATAGGATATCTTAAATCTGAATGTTTTTTAACCCTTTAATCTTCTTGTTGTCCCAAAACTTATCCCATCTCCAGTTCAAGATGTTCTCTGCTTTAACCCTGTCAAATTAATGTTGTGAGTTCTAACAAAGCTGAAACTTAACACCAATTAAAATAATGTATTATTCTTACTTTTTAATTAAAGGAAAAGAGGTAGTAGTGACAGAAATTTGGAACTAATTTTTTTTCCCCTGTATATTGAAAGCAAATAAGTGAAGTTGAATATGATGACCACAGCTATAAAATTGACCACGCAGCTCCTGGGTACTTGAGACATGGGGTGAGACACATTCTTTATTGAAGAAAGCTGAAATATTATATCAATGATACCACCTGAAAGCAAAACATGTCTAACATATCACTGTGGCACTGACTCTCCACACAGGAGAAACTACAATAGTCTACATTAGAAAGTCCCATGCTGTTTTCTACACTGAGATTCTTTAGAAAGTACTTAGAATTCATAGAAATTTTAAATTTGTATAGGAAATTTAACTTACCATTGTTTTCCCAGCAAGTTTTCATAGAAAACTGTGCTATAGTGCTTAGATATCAAGGGAAAGTTTTTAATTGACACATAAACATTGAACAGGTTTATGTGGTGCTAGGTAATGTTAATGTTTCAAAACATGCATAGCTGGAATGATGTTCAAATCAGGGTAAGCCCATCTGTCTCCTCAGATGTTTATCATTTCTTTCTGGTGAGGTCATTCAAAATCCTTCTAGGGTTTTTTTTTTTTTTTTTTTTTTTAAGTATGCAGTGTACTATCTCTGGGCAGCTTACTGTGCATTACAATACCAGAACTTATTCTCCTAATTATCACTTAGCACACATTGATTTGCCTGTCTCCATCTCCCTTCCCTTTACTCCCTCCAGCCTCTCAATTTCTATGAGATCAATGTTTTTAGATTCAGGAGTTGAGATTGAGGACATGTGACTTAATCATTAATTTAATGACCAAGTCGTGAACTGCTACCACAGCAGTGAAAAGGCATTCTTTACCCATGTATGTTACAAATGTTTATGCCGAGCGGAATTCATCTTCTTGAAATTTTCTTCCCCTTTTTCTTTAAGTCATACCATAAATTAACACTGTTCTGATTCATTTTTACTGTTCCTATTTTCTTGAAATATTCAATCAGTGGTAGAGAAGAGTAAAAAAAAAAAAAAAAGAGTACATGATGTTTACCTAGGATGCATGAGGCCCTGGGTTCAATTCCCAGAATCCCCCGGCCCCCCAAAAAAGTCTACTCATTGCTAAGCTATCATTAAAACAATGCTTTAAAACATCTTGAAATTCTCCATTTCCTAGCTCATTCCTAATTCCTGATCAATATTTCCCTCTTATTTTTTTTTTTTTATTATTCGCAATTTGCTCAGCCTCTGCAGGAATACTTCTGTTCTCAGAAACTCACGTATATTATATAAATTATACATTGCATATACAGTTAGATATTTTGTTTTAATATTTCCAAGTAGAGATTTGTATAGAAATAAAATAAAAGGGAAACAAATTCTAAACTTGGATCATGGCCTAATTTATTTTATTACTACTTAATTTTATTTTATACCCACATACTAGTTTGTTTTCTTGACTAAGCTAAATCCCTTCTGCAGGGATTCAGGTTCACTTATATGACACCACCCAGATTCCAGCCCTTCTTTGCCACTCCTGTTACATTCACCCAGAGTGAGCACAAGTGTTTATTGGGTTATGAGAGCAAGGGCATTTTTATTTCTTTTTAATTTCATATAAAATAACTTTGCAATATTTGTTATGGGCAATGGCATCTAAGGCTCCTTTGTAACCCCTAAATGTAGGAAAACTCACAAATTATCATTGAAGAGGAATAGACCTTGTGCTCTGGCTTTGGTGACCCTTCCTCCTAAGTTCCAGTACCCTGCATCTGTGTAAATAAACATCTCTAGGTGTATAGTATGGTGATATGTAGCATGAAAATGTTTTATGTAAAATTAGTTGCAAAGTAAAACTTTAGGCTCATAATAACATAAAAAAATTAAGCTATTAATATAATTAAGAACTTTCTTCTTTTATTCCTTTCTGCAGGTAAGTAGAACAGGGGCTATCATAGATTTTTTTTATGGCTTGAATTTCCAAAGAGTTGTTAATAATTTTCTTCTTTCTATGACAACATATAATGACATTTTTAGCCTGGCAGGAAACTTAATTCTAATATTAAAATATTTATTGGTTATAAATGCTAAATTTAGAGTAGTGTTTCTGCCGCTGGGAGGTGGGAAGTCAACAGGTAACTTTCTAAATTTAAAGATATTCACAAAAAGTGACAGCGGTTGATCAGTTTTATACATGCAATGTGAAGAAAGTGAATTCACATAAAACCTGAGTTACTTGGTTTTAGAGTTTGAGAGTCTAGCATTTGCTCACATTTTCCTTTTCTTGGTTGATCCTTTTCTCTTTTTGGTGTCTGATGCCAGAATTACCTTTTGAAAATAACACTTGACCACAGCATGAAAATTCTGTTTGTAAAGTAGTAAGTCATAAAAGAATGTCTTAAGGAAGGTGTTCGTGGGTTAAGTATATGATGCCATCTTTGTTTTAAGTTCTTGGAGGGGTGTGTGTGTGTGTGTGTATACATATATGTATATGTGTATATACATATACACACACATATATATCAACACACATTTTAGGTATAGTTACATTTCATAGATCAATATTCTAATATCTACAAGCAAGTGGATTCTTTCTTAAAAGAATTTAAAATATATTAACAAATGTTCTATATCTATATTTGTATATATGTATGTACATATATATGGATATTTATTTAAATGGCTTGTGGTCACGATTATGGTTTTGATATAGTCTATTCATTTTCACTGCCCTGGATTTCTTAATTTTTCTTATTTCATTCTTTATATCTTTACTATCAAACATAGTACCCACCAGCCAAGTGTGGCTCGGGTGCACTTGAAAAGTGAGTGTTCAAAGTGAGAAAGCTTTTAATTGTAAAATGCACAACAGATGTTGAACACATAATATCAAAAATAATATTATAGAAGAGTTGTTTAGTGATTCTAATATTGATTCCATGTTTGGTGAAAATATTTTAAGTGTATTAGTTAAACAAACATTATTGAGATTAGTTTTACCTATGTCTTAGTACTGAAAAAAATACTTTTGCTGTATTCTTTGTGGCATGAATCATGATATTCAAAGAATAATATACAAGGCTCTTCTTCACTTGGATTTATTTATGGTTAATAATAATTAACTTTAACCAAAACAATAGCAAATAAAAAATATAACACTGTTACTAGGAAAATATGACTTTTTTTGTAAAATTGCACATTTTATCTATTTTTTAAAAACCTCCCTGTCACAGGAGGTCTGATTGGCATTCTCATGCTATCAAACAAACAAACAAAAAAAAAAAAGAAACCAATATTGAGAAAACCTGACAGTGAAAGAGAAGGAAAAGAATTTAAAAATTAAAACTGGTAAACGACTGTGGTACATCCAAACATGGCGCATTAGTTAGCACCAGAAAGAAATCAGCTATGATGCCGCAAAAAGACGCGGTGGAATTGCAACTGCACATTTACTCAGTACAAGAAGCCCATCTGGAGTGTCCACATAATGAATGACACTGTCTGCATGACTCTAGGGAAAAAGCCTTAGGGACAGTCAGACCAGAGAGTCTCCAGGGGCTGTAGTGAAGCAAAGAAAAGTGCAGAGGAATCTGAGTATAGTAAACCCCTCTTGCAGGACATTTGGATGACAAACATGTCACTGCGCATCTGTCTGGCACATCATTGTCACCCATAAGTCACAGTTTACATTAGAGTTGACCCACTTATATAGACTGTGGAATGGGTAAACTAGCTAATTAAAACATGCAGCATCTCACATAGTTGTCACTTTTGTGGTGAGAACTTGTAACATCCACTCTCAGCCAGGTTTTTCTTTCTTTCTTTTTTCTAGAACACAGTGTATCAACATTAGAGTCAGCATGCTGAACAATAGGCCCCTTGACTTCCTCCTATCTGTCTGTACTTTGTGTCCCCAACCTTCATCTCCATAAGTCCTCCACCATACCACCTCTGGGACAGCCAATCTATTCTTTCCCACTATGATAGGAACTTGTTTAGATTCCATGTATGAGCAAAATGAGGGAGTTTATTCATTTTCATATTTCAATTCTGTATTTTGGAGCCTCCAAGAAAAAAAAAAGAATCCTTGATGAAAAAAGAAGAAGAAACAAAAATTTAATTTTTACTGTATCCCTTCGTTATTAAAAATTAAAAATAAAATATAAAATAAAGAGAAAAAGTTGCAAGAAGAAAAAGAGGTAAAAAACCCCGAGTGTTACTTGAGTCACTAAAGAAACAATGACTATGAGCATCATAAAGTAATTCTTAGAGCTTCAAAATGCTGCTTGTCAATAGAGACCCAGAGAAAGCATGTAGAGAAGAACACAGGTGTAAAGTCCCCTGGCAGCCTTATCAGCAGGTGGCCATTGGCACCATCTGCAGGGATGTGGACATGTCATTCAGACTCTTTGATCTCAGAGCCTTCGTCTGTGAAGGCAGAGAAATGTGCATATTTACTTTTCTCTGCTCAGGACCTAAAAATTACCCTCTGCACACTCATAAAATCATTGATCCTGATAGCTTGCTGAGGACCAAACAGTCTAAGGGCATCATGAATGATAGTATTGCACTATCCTTCCCAGGGGCCACCTCATGCTGCACTGGAGGTCTGTGATGAGAATTATTAGTGGAAGATTTCTAATTTAATGGCCCAGGGGACAGCTGGAATCGGCAAGAGTCGATTGGGCAGTCAGCTTCTCTAGTAGGAATAATAATAAGCAGAGACATTTACGAAGCTATCACTGTGTGGTAATCACACTGCATGGTCTTTGGCTGATGCCATTTTATCCAATAGAACTATGGTAAGGTGCTATTATTATCTCCACTTAAGAGATGATGGGTTTGGATAAGAGCTTAAGAAATTATCCCAAGTTCAACTCTGAATAACAGGAGCTAGGAAAACGTGTCCAGTATTTCTTCTTCCTTGTGCATGCCGAATCCCTGGGAACGCTAACTAAATCACAGACCTCAGAGCTAGCACCAAGGCTTCTGATGAAGTGTTTGAGATTGGACCCACTCATCTGATGTATTTAGAAGTTCCTGGAAGGAACCTGATATAAAGGAGAACATCAGAACAAGTGATGTAATATCTGCAGTGCTCGGAGATGGGTTTCTCCCAACTGTCACTCTGCGAGAGCCTGAGATCCTTGCTCTTGGATCCGATTTAGTTTTTTGAAAGCTCTAGCGAATGATGTGGAAGCCTCCCTCTTTGGCAGCATGCTCAGCAGTGGCTTGGTTTATGTGTTTCTTCCTCTTGGCAGAACTCGGTATTCACATACTGAGTACTGTATTGTTTACCAGCCTCCCTGTGTGGAAAGATTAATTATTTATTCCTATAGTCTTGGCTCCAGTGATCCTGCGATAGGACTCGTGCCAGAGTATGGGCCTTCATTCTCCAATGAGAGGCTTGTGTGGCCCTAAAATCCACAGAAAGCTGTTCGCCAATTAGTATGTACCTAATCCCAACACCCACTTCCTTTTCCAGTCTCAAGACAGATAACATTCTTAAAGCTTCTGGTAAATTAGGGGAGATTAGACCTAGGGTTACAATGCAGGAGGAGAGAAAAAAGTTGGCCACGTTTGGCCTCTCTCCAACTTCCTTTACTCTCAGTTCTTTGCGATTTAAAAGTGTAGTGTGTTCAGATTAAACTATGCTTGGTGTTTCCTGTATTTAAAAAAAAAGGGGAGTAGAGGGGGATGTCAGTGGTATCTGATACCAAATAATTTAACCAGAAAGGTAGCTCAATGAAAGCAAAGAGAGGTCTAGGCTCATTTTTCAACAGGCTAACACGAAGAAAAGGAAAGCTTCAGATATCATTTATTTTGATCCAATGCATGTTGACCCAACACCTATTAAATACTTTGAAATGTTCGTGTCCTATTGTGGGCTGGAAATAGATGGGTATCAAATGAATTTATTAGAAAGCCATTGTGCTGTATACAAATATGAATGAAAGCCGCTGTTTTTTCTTTAAGAGTTTTAATCAGTTCAGAGCATGCAAAAATTTTGTGCAAATAACTCCAGCAGCTGAAGGCAGAATATGCCATGGGATTACAGGGGATGCTATGGACTTACTACAGGGAAGAAACTGTTTGACCACAGGGATTAGACAGTAAAGAATTTGGCTCTGGATGTCTCAATTAAACATCACAAAAACTTAAGATCCTAGAAAATTTTGAATGTTATGCTCACAAAGGAGAGAAGAGTCCAGCAGAGAGGATAGGGCAGTGGGTTCCCAGGGGAACTTTCAAAAGTCTGTTACCTTGCTGGGTTTGTAGCTCAGTGGCAGAGTGCTTGCCTAGCATGTGTGAGGCACTGGGTAGGAACCTTAGCACTGCATAAAAATAAAATAAATGAATAAATAAAAAATAAAATAATTTAAAAAATAAAGCCTGTGACCAACAGTTCATCCTGGGATATGTGAAGAATTGAAACGAAAAAAGTAACTCAAAAAAGGCCCCAGAAGATGTGCTCTGTTTTGAACTATGTGTGCATTTCCTGTTGACGTGGATTAACTGTGTGTATTAGTCCCCTGAGGCTGCTGTAACAAAATACTGCAAATTGGGTGGTTTAGCACAAAAAAAAGCTTATTCCCTCATAGTTCCAGAGGCTATAAGTCAAATCAAGGTGTCTTCAGGTAGGATTGTCCCATGACTCCTCGATTTTGATGTTTGGCATCTTTGACGTTCCTCCTTGGCTCAGAGGCTCATACTCTAATCTCCCCTTGCATCTTCACATGGAGTACTTCCCTGTATACCTCTTTGCATTCACATGGCCTTTTTATAAGGAAACTTTCCATTGATTTAGGACCTACTCTAATCCAGGATGACCTCATTTTATCTAATTCAATCTGCAAAGACCTTATTTCCAGGTAAGGTGGTTCAAAGTCGTTATGAAACTTGGGATACCACTAGACAATTTTTTTTGAAACTGCAATTTAAAGATATGACAATACCAGTTATTTTGGTTGACTTCCAGAATTCTGTGAGAGCAAGCCAGAAGAGAGTGCTTGATATCAGTATCTTAAAATTAAAAGCTGACTGGAGTCAAAGAGATGAAAGCCCTTAGCAAGGATCTGGGAAATCAGGGAATCTACTGGTGATCATGTGTCTATTACTCAAAGATGCAAAAATCTATCCATCCTGAGGCCTGGCAGAGGGAGAAGACTGCTTTCATGTAGGAGCTACCCTGGTCTCTAAATGGAAATGCTTGTCTTTTCTATCTCCAAACATACTGCTTATTCATGCCTATTTCTGAATTCCAATGCATCTGAAGCTGATGGATATTGCTAGCATATTTTTCTTTATGAGATTGTGACTAAGTCCTCAGATTTCTCATTATCTTTAGTAACTTTGAAGATAGAACTAAAAATAGGAACTGACTTTTGATCCTAGAATTGAAGAGTAAGAAAAAATCTTATATTTAGAGATGTAAGACTCTCAACCTAAGGGATCCTTATAGTTCTAGAAATGAGAAAGTGAATGCTGTGAACCCCATCACCAATTGTCCAGTTTGGCAGACATGCACTCACATGGTAAGATGAAATAAGAAACGATTCTGAACAATTGTATTGGGGCGGGACAGTGGCTAACTTAGATTGATTGACAGAATTCGTATTCATTTGAATGGATGACATTGAAGATTTTTAAACACCTGATGGCCACATCAGATGTTAGATACATATGTGCAGGGAAAAGGGTAATGATGAAGTGATCCATTGGGAAGGATTTGAATGGCCTATGCAAAAACCTGTTCTTTGTACTAGGGCAGTGGAAACAAGATATTTTAGAGAAACTTCAGAAGTAGACATCACAAGGCTTCATGATGAGGTATTGAGAAAGAGGAGAATCTCAAAATACTTGGACTTTTGGTTGGATAGTGAGAATATTAAAAATAAAAATATAGCTAATACTATATTTGCAATTAATCAAGAAACCAGCACATACAGGAAAGAGTGTGCTTTAATTCATTTTCACGATTTCTTGTAGATGTGGTCATGTGCTTAATTATGGATATATTGACTATTATATACATTATGAATATTATATATATATATATATATATATATATATATATATATATATATATATATATATTATGGTGCCAATAGAATGTTCAAATAGAGAGGGTAGGGTTGAAGCTGAAATATAAAAATTAGGCTTTCATAGAAATGCCAGAGTTCAAAATGTACAGGAAAATTTCAGCTATATGAGTAGATATGTTTCTCCAGAGAAAAGAAAAGAGATCCAGGATCCAAAACCTCAGTAAACACCTAGGTTGAAGGGTAAACAGGAGGAGAAGATGATTAATGAGATGAAGTGGTTACCCACTGTGATTTAAAGAAAGTAACATGTCAGAGAAGACTCACGAGAATTTCCCGCAGTGCCACATGCCAGTGAGGTCAACCGAACAGGGCTACAGAGAAGATTTGCCACTTATTTTCTGTTGGCACCTGTGCAGATATTTACCCCTTCGAGCCATAGTTTCCCATTTATAAGATGAGAGCAATATTAACCCACTTGTAAGAATTAAATGAAGTAGTTGGTTTGAATGTAGGACATCATGAAATGCCTCATAGATTACTATTCTAGAAAGTTTGGGCTGGATGAGCACCAAGACAAGACATGGAGAATGTATCTTGAAGTTCTGCTTCTGCTTAAAGGATGTTTCTCCGAAGTTCTGGAAGCAGCAGGCTAAATGGGTTTAGGGACAAGGGTAATATGAAGAAGTAGAAAGAGCAGGTATCAATCACACTTTCCAGTGTCCAGCCCCAAAGGAAGGGAGGGTGGGCCATTGTGTTCTGAGAAGGATGCAGGACACAATGGAAGGAAGGATTTTTCCTTTCCTGTCTTTCTCTCGTTCATTTTAAAACTTGATATGAATTGAAAAAATTGGTTAGATTAGAACATGTGGGAATACTGGGCAGAAGTCTAGAGGGACTAACTATAAAATGGAAGAGATAAACTGAATAAAAACTAATGGGATGGAGTGTGACTGGGATTTAACAGAAAATAGAAAAGGATGAGGTCCAAGTTAAAAGTTGTTTTTTTAAAAAAATTAAGAAGAGTGTATATATATGAAATTAAAAAAAGAAAAAAAGAATTAGAAAAGGTTTGTTGGGTTAAAAAAGAAACTCTGAGAGAGAATGGAGGTTATAAAAAACACTTAATTATGGATGGAGTCAAGAGCATCCAGGGTAGGAGAGATGAAATAAATGGAGGTTTCTGGTGACAGCACTTTTGAAATACCAGGTGACAGCTGGGGACCCAGCCACATGAAGCTCAGGGAGGTCAGAAGGTGTTTTTATTCATTTTCTGCTATAACAAAATACCATAGTCTGGATAATTTATAGAGAAAAGAAAATTATTCCCAGAGTGCAGGATGCTGGGAAGTCCACCATGGAGACCCTGTGTCCTGGTGAGGGCCTTTTTGCTTCACTGAGGAGGCATCATGTGTTGAGAGAGCAGGTGAGACATCAAGGCAGGGAGGAGCATCAGGAAGCCTAGGGAGCCCAAGTCACTCTCTTAACAAAGCCATTCCCCATGACCCACCTGTTCTCATGGTGAGGCCCTTAATCCATTATGGGGGATGCATAGCATGGCTTAATTGCCACTGCAAGGTCCCCTTCCCAATATATCAACATCCAAGCCTGGGGATTAAGTTTCCAACAGAAGAACTTTTGCAGACATGTTCTAACATGTATTAATTATCTGATTAGGAATTTTCATCATCCTTAAGAATAAGTTCAGTGTGAGTGAAAAGTGGGAGGGGTGAAGGAAGCATCAAGCACCCCTATTTCTTCTCTCTCTAAATGTGTGTGTGTTTCTGTGTTGGATAGAAACAGTATCAAGTTTTTACTTTTAAAGTTGCATTTACTTAAATGCATAGGACTGGTTACTGGCCAGAGCCAGAAAATAGGCATCTGGCCTTTTAGGGGAAACCCAGGATATATTCTCAGTGCAAAGACTGTTGACCAAATGAAGCGATGCTAGGAGTTTGCTAGGAGTTGAAACAGCAAGAGGAGCTTGCTGTGGAATATAGATGAGAACAATGGGGACCACCAGCCACTTGGATTAAAGATGGAACAGGCCACATCAAGAGGCACTTAGAGTGCATAAGGAGGGATTGTCTGAGCTAAAAGAAGAGATGGAGAGCTGGCTTTGGGGTTTTGTCCACAGGTAATCTCAGAATAATCCCCATTTGAGCGTAATGAAGTAGCCAATCTTGCTTGAAGAGCACAAGTCTGACGCTGTCTGTGAATGGAGACAAAGTTAGTTGCATTGTGAGTCCAATTCTCTGCGTGCCTTTGCCCACTCTGGAACCTTGGAGATGGGACCTTGGAGCCTCTGACATCACCTCTGCAGCAATGTGCTATGACTTCTGGGCAGTACGTCGAACTTAGCACACCTGGCCTGAGTCTTGAATCCACTACAGCAGCATGGCCATGCATCCTTCAAAGAATAGTTTCCAGTCTTTGGAGAGAAGTTAACAAGGCTACCGAGTACGAATGTGAAACTTTTTTTTTTCCACATTAGAATCAAAAATATTTGGAAAGCAGCACCCTAGAAAAGCCCAGCATTCTTTCAGCACTACATGAATTTGGGTTGTTATTAGCTAAAATATGATGTGGGTGTACATAATGGATTGAATTGACTCCCCTGGCAAAGCTAATAGGGACCTGGAGCATTTGATTTTTGCTCCTGCAAAGTGATACATCTGTAGTCCTCCAAAGAGAGGCGAAGAAAAGTGGAGCGCTCAGATTTCTTTCTTCTTTGTTCCTTTCTCCTTCCTGTTGGATGTTGGGAGGGGTTGACCAGCCCCCAGGGATTAAGACATTCAAAGCAGTTAGTAATTTCCATAATAGGATCCAGTGATCAGATTCAAAAGCATAGCACAACTCCTAGGAAAGGACAAGGAGGAGGAATGGCGGCCACTAGCAGGCTCCGTGAGCTGGGGAGTGGAGTGTTCTGCAGAGAGCATTCTGTCAGCCCGAGACAGACAGACACCAATGCTAGGTGTTATTTCAAGATGAGGGAGTCTCGATGCCTTAATGTCTTGATGGAATAATTTCTATTCTAATGAACTACGAGCCTGAAAGAACCAGAAAGTCATTATGCAAGGGAGGAAAAATGGAAATGGGAAAAAAACAAACCAAAACAAAAAACCCTCAGCATCCAGCTATTGGAACAAAGTTTTGGATGAGAAAATGGAGCTCTGAGAACAGGCAGGAAGAAAGAAACTGAGGCCAGATTCATTCCTGAGCTGATTTTTAAGAACCATGATTATGAGATTTTTCTAAAATAGGTATTAGTTTACTTCCTTTATGGAGGAAATACTAAATAAACATTTTGGGTTGAAAAGTCAATCTTTCATATACATACACTTATAATGTGTTAATGTGTATATATTTATATGTTATACATTACATATACTTATATATCAACCTTGTTCTATACATTAGATGTACTATATATAGCCATGTAATATATACAAATATAATATTGCACATATACTTGAAATTTGTATATAAAATTTGGAATTTCTTTGTGCTTCCATCTCAGACATCCTCCTTATCCTCTTGACCATAGTTCAGGTATACTCTGATGACACAAATGCTTTTAGGTAACACCAGGCCATGGAGGGAGATAAACTTAATTTCCCCATCTGTGAGTTAAGCTTTGTGATCTGTTAAGTCATTTAAGCTTTCAAATCACATGTTTTTCATCTGTAAAAGGAGAGATATAAAGCAGAATTTGGGAAGATAAACATAATACAGATAACACATTTACCCATATGTTTATACATGTGCACACATACATTTTTATATTTAAACATAAAACATATATCAATATATGCATATGTATATATAATGTTTTTATATATGTGTTACATACATATTTCTATGCATTGTATATACTATATATACACCTTATATGTACTACACACACACACATTTAAACAAGTGTGTGTGTGTGTGTGTGTGTGTGTGTGTGTGTGTGTGAGAGAGAGAGAGAGAGAGAGAGAGAGAGGGAGGGAGAGAGAGAGAGAGAGAGAAGACGCAGGTAACCAAAAACTGGCTGTTTTCTCTCTGCATAGGGAAAGCAATTGACCTTTTCTTAGATGGGCATTAACTAGAATCCAAAGTCATTGGTGGTAGTAAGCCTCTATCCATGTTTTTTGTTTGTTTGTTTTTTAATTTTCTACTTTTCTACTCTTGTAGAGAGCGGTTGCATATTACCATAAGGAATTGGTCAATAATTGTGTTTATATCTGGGAAATAATTTCAAATGTGTTTGACATATAGCATGAAAACAATATTTATCTGTGTTTTAAAAATGGTTATTATTATTATTATTATTATTATTTGCTTCAAATTTGTATTTCCCTTCATTCTAACTTCAGTCTGCTCAGTATTTCAGAAACCTGGTCCTCATAGTTGGTCATAGCGCTTTCTTTCAAAAGTGAAGAATGGAGATTTCCTGTCAGCCGTGGAACTCAGATCTCACCCATGTGATAACTACCCAGCCGTGTGGTTCGTGTGATACATTTTCCAATTCTGCAATGCAAACAGGAATCACCCTCTTCCTAACAGAATCCAACTGAGCTTTAAATAGGTGATATTTTGCACAGACAAGTGATTTTCTGAATATGGTCTAGAGATTTCTTCGAAGCAACAACTGGTGTCTCCGGTAGTACTAGCTTAGGAAATCAAATTCAACCTGCCCTATTTTTTTGTTTAAGAGACCTACTAAAAAGTAGTCAGAAGCATATTTGCATATTGATGGGTATTAAATTTGGAGCCTGTCAGTGTTTTGCAGAAAAAAAGAGTAGTATTAGTTTATGGTGGCTTTTAAACCTAGGAAGCATTTATTTTTAGTTTGTGTTACCAAATCAGTTCAGTGATAGTTAAATTCCAGTGGGCCAAAAGCATATGATGTTATAAAAAAAAGGAGTTATTCCAGGAAGTATAAGATTTTCTGTGAGTATGTGGTTAGAGGAGGAAAGGAAAATAAGACACAGTATAGGTGAAGGAAAGCCCAGGAGAAAAGCACATCTTCCCCCTAAGCAGAAGAGTTGTATCAGCACTGCAGACATAATCTCATTTTTTTTAAATATTAGAAAAATGCTCAGAAATAATAAAATCTATAAATGCATATTAAATCAGCATTAGACTTTAAGTGTTGTGTGTGTGTATTTATACAAGAAAACATTTGAATATGAGAGAATAATGATATAATCCAATAGATTTTGTTATGAAATAAGATGGGATACAATATTTAAAGTGCTCAGTGAATAAATATGTGCTTTATTTTCTTATCAGTGATATTGATGCTCTTTCCTGGTGCCATTTCTGTCCCCTTTCCAGAAGCAGTTGTTATGATGACTTTGATACACATCCTGATCTTCCAGGTGGACATCACTCACAGGTGGATCTCTGCATGTCTACATGCCTGCAGGCATAGCATGCTTTAAGGATAACATAAAGGAGAATATAAGGCTCTCCTTCTGTAGCTAAATTTATTTGTTTATTTTTTATTTGCTTTTTTTAGTTATACATGATAGTGGAATGTATTTTGACATATTACACATCCATGGAGTATAACTTCCTATTCTTGTGGTTGTACATGTAGTGAAGTTGCACCAGTCGTGTGTTCATATATGAAAATATGAAAGTTAGGTCAGATTCATTCTACTCTCTTTTCTATTCCCACCTCCCCTCCCTCCCCCCCATCCCCCCCCCCTCGTCCAATCTGGTGAACCTTAAACTCCTCCCTTCCCCTTGCCTATTATAAGTCAGCAACTACTTATCAGAGAGAATATGCTGCCTTTGGTTTGGGGGGATTGGCTTATTTCACTAAGCATTATAACCTCTATTTACCGGCAAATGCCACAATTTCATTCTTCTTTATGGCCAAGTAATATTCCATTATATATATAATTTTCTTGAATATATCAGCATTAGCTGTAGTCTTTATGCTGAACAATAGATGTCTTGAGTTTATTCCTCCTAACTGCAATTTTGTATCTTTTGACCAATATTGTCTGCCCCATCCCTCACTGTCCAAGGCCCCAGCTCTACTCTCTTCTATGAAATAAATTTTGCATATGAGTAACATCATGTGGTATGTGCCTTTCCTTCCTGTCTTATTTGATTTAAAATAATACTACTTCATTTTTGCTATTTTGTGAAATGGCATTTTATTTTAGCTTGATTTGCCTTTCCCTGATTGCCCATGAAACTGAACATCTTTTCACATTCTTTGAATATTTGAGTTTATTGTTTTCTGAAATGTTCTTTCAAATAATTTCCTTAAATTTTCTTCTGAGTTATTTGCCACTTTTTAATCAGTTTGTTGGTGTTTATGCTGAATATTAACATCTTATTGGTTGTATGTTATGGTTTCACTTTGTTTATAGTATCTGTAGTTTTACAGCCTTTTGATCACTTTAAAATAACCACATTTTTATTTTTTTTTTATTTTATGCATTAAGCCTTAGCTTGATATTGTGTTTTGGCATAGATTTATGTGATTCAAATGGTTTTCAAAAGTTAATGTGCATAGCAACCATTTGAAGAGCTTCTTAAAAATACAAAATCAGAAGTTATTAGATGGAAGGAGGTAAGCATAGGAAGTCATAGTGTACAATCTGCAAACACCCTGTGCAACATCCTGCGGTGCACCATATTGGAATTGCCTTGGTTGGAAGACCAGAAGGGTGCCATTTTTCACTGAATATTTTCCCTTGTTTTAATATTTGGGGTTTCTCTCTCTCTCTCTCTCTCTCTCTCTCTCTCTCTCTCTCTCCTTCCCTCCCTCCCTCCCTCTCTCTCTCCCTTTCTTAGTTCCTTCTTTCCTTCCTCCCCACTCCCCTTTACAAACTGTCAATGTAGGGAAATGTACAGAAGAGATAAATGTGAAGAACCACTGAAATAATGGTGAGGGAATATTGTCTTTTCTCAAACGTCACTAGGAGTCTCCAAAGAAGAAGATATTTAAAGTTTGCACCAGTCCAATCCTCCTGGTTGAAGTAAGTCATTATTGTAAGGAGAAATGTGAACAATTAAAAAAAAAAACTTGCTAAGGTATATTTCCATGATTTCATTTTTGTCTTCCAGTGAAGTTTTAAAAGCAATTCTGCCAACAGTTGTTTTCCAATGAAAATTAAAGAAAACATGAAGTGTGTAAGGCAGAAGTTTTCGATGAGAGGAACATAAGAAATAAAGAAAAGTTGACGAATATTATAAAAATTGGGGACTCAAGAAAAATAGTTTTTCTGACTTTAAGGATTTAAAAAAGATCGGGCTTGGGAATTTCCCTTGTTCTCAGCCAGATTTATTTCCTTTTGTATTTATGTGCAATATCAAATGTTTTAATGTTGTGGATTTGTCCTGAATGCCATTAATAAAATGGCTTCCTGTCTTAGGGAAGGCAAGCTATTCACCTAGTTTAGGAAATAACTGATCCACGTTTTTGAGACAAAGCTCTTTTGTTTAAAGAACCTTGTGATTAGAATGACAACCAAGAGACATTTGACCCAAATCCCAGAAAGTCCTGAGAATGGATTTTCTCTGTTTAGCACATGGCTGCAGTTGAAAACATTAAAACAGAAGAGAAATGTCCAGGAGAAAAGCTCCCATCCACCTAGCAGAAGTAGCAGGACTGTATATTCCTTCCAAAAGCCTTTGTTTATACCCCTCTGAGGAATAGATGAATTCTAGCTAGGTGTTTTGGTCAGTTTTATTAGGAAGTTGACTCAGATCACAAATCTTTAGGAAGTGTTGAAAGCTGAGTCATTTCAGACGTGTAAATCCTGTTGCAACAAACAGCACACATTTGCTTGTTTTGGACAGCTATGGAAAAAAAAAATACACAGAGTGGAATATCGGAGTGGAGGCAGAATGAGACAGATGAAAATAATGGCACGTGGCCAGGGAAAGTTCTCTTCCCGATTTTTGAAGTCGTCATCCAATGCGACTTCTCTCCCTCCTTTCCCCTTCCACTCTTATCCATTAGGAGGAATCAAGTGGTACCCTTAGGATACCTATGAATGCAGAGAAAATCCCATGATTTACTTGGTGGGGGAAAGTGGACTGTTGATCTCTAGAATAAATGGTACCTTTGTTCCGAGAATGGCAAAAAAAATTGTAAAATGAACAATATTTATAGACTATGACCTATCTCAAACTAATATCTGAGATAAAGTTTGTATCTCAAACTACTTTCTGAGATAAAGAATATATATATATATATATATTGAAGGGTTAGTATGGTGCAATGAGTGAAATAAAAGGAGACTTCCAAATGAGTCATAATCCAATGATTAATTCTGTCACAGAATCTCAAAATCCTCCAAAAATGGCTGGCCTTGGTGGCACATGCCTGTAATCCCCAGAGGCTTGGGAGGCTGAGGTAGGAGGATAGCAAGTTCAAAGCCAGACTCAGCAAAAGCAAGGTGCTCAGCAACTCAGTGAGACGCTGTCTCTAAATAAAATACAAAATAGGGCTGGGGATGGGGCTCAGTGGCTGAGTGCCCCTGAGTTCAAGCCCCAGTTACCAAAACAAATTCTCAAAAATTCATGCAGAGATTTCCAAGAGCCTTTATAAAACATTAGATTTTCTGTTTAATAGCTTGTTGAGGGACAGAAAATTGCTTCACTGATTTTTTTTTCCCCATGGGCACCAAAAGCCAGAGTGGCAAGTGAAGGCTAATTTGAGGGGCTCTGACTCCAGTTTGGACTGTCACACCAGAAAGGGCCACAGGTCTCACCTCACGCCTGGACTTTGACAGTAAATATTTGACTGGTGGAACTGGCGAGGATCTGAACAGTAAATATTTTACAAAGGGAAATTGGAACTCCCCTTTGCTCTGTCCTTCCCTTACTTTAAACATATTAATTTATATTAACTGAGAACCATATAATTCTCTATTTATCCCTGTCAATAATTAGTCATCATTTGAATCCTGAATCCTGCTTCTATCACAAATAGAATACAAAATTTTTTTTTTTTAACCAGGATGGCATACGTCTAAAAATTAGCTAATGAAGCATGCAGCATTTTCGTGGGGAAAGTCAGAAGCCTCAGATAATCTACAGTGCATGTGGGTCCTTTGGTCCATGATAACGAGAATATCAACACATGAATCTTTTTATTTCTTGTCCCATCAAATTCCATCTCTCTTTTGGTGCCTTCGTAAGTGGTTTCCTGGGCTGCTGATCCTCTGCCTATCCAACTTTTAAACGACTTGTTGGGGTGGGAATCGGCCTCTTTTCCTCCCACGGAAAACAGCTGGTCCTCATTATGCATCAGATTATGATATGCACCAAAATGAAAATGGACAAAACGAGTACAAAGGAAAGTTCTGGTAAAACTGTGGTCTGTTCCAGGGGGTTTCAAGGTGAAGAATCCCTCCTGTTCTGCAGACCACTGTAACCCTCATCCGTTTCATCATGTGCACAAGTGAAACTCGGGGTGTTTTCTTAAGAGGGTTTGCTGCTCCTATTTACAGTGGGAGGCCTCTTGGTTTTTCTTTCTTCTTCCCTTGGTATCACACTAATGCATTTTATATGTCCTTTAATCTCAGTTTCAGTTCTGTCAATATTTGAGCTTATCTTAAAATGAAGAACTCCAAAGGAGACTCAGAAGGTAAATTCTCACTCCGGAAGGCAAACAGTTATTTCATTAAACATCTAAATCTCAAAGCACTCCTTGGACCAGTTCTTGATACAGGAGAGTGCATGTTACTCCAAGTCCCTCATCATGTGAAGAACAATTATAGAGTCCCAGGATTTCTGACATGTGGCTGGTTTTCCCAGAAGGTGTTGTCCTATGCACAATTTCAGTGAAGCATCACAACCAGGAAGAGTACCAGTCTCTGGGGGTGTCTCTATGCTTGGAAAACCCATTCCTGCCAATGCAGGTGGGGAGCAGGGACCTGGGTACTGAGTTGGCTCTCTGGGGTGGCTAGTGAAATATCCCAGTCACAGCATTCAGTGTCTTCTGCAGAGGCCAGGCAGTTAAGATTGCCTTTAGGATCTTTCACACTGTGGTGTAGACCGGAGCACAGGATCCAGTTTCCTTCATGATTATGGATGCATCAGGAAAGTCCAAGTTGTGCGGCCTGTTCAAATAAGTATCGGTTTTCCCAGAAGCATCCACCTTCGTGAACTCTAGAGACTGTGTTCTCTTAATAAAAATGAGCCCAACCAGGACAAAAGCATTTTGGGTTGCCTGCAGTATCAGTTCTCAAATAAGAACTGAGTGGCCAGGTGCGGCTGGTGGACATTCGCGGCTGAGCTGGGATTTCACCTTCCCTAAAGGCAGGGACATACACATACAGAAGACAAGCACATGTACAAGCATCTATTATGAAAAATTGAAGCGCCTGGATACTACACCCATTCCCCTCTCCTTCTGGGTGCCAGGAGGGGTGGTCAAGAGATGCAAACATTCTTTGAGCCTAGCAGTGTTGGGGATTGTTCATGCAGACGGACGGTGTGGAAATGCAGCTGGTGTATAGATTCCACACTCGGAGGCCAGATTCCTCACATTGTCTTGGTTTTCCTTTCCTTACCCTTCTCTCTGTTTCTATGCCATTTGGCCACCCTGCCTCCATCCAGATGGGAAGCAATTAGTGCAGAAAGAATGATGACCAGCACGTAAGCGGCAGGGCTGTGAGGGTGGAGAGAAAAGAAAAATAAGTAAATAAATAAATAGGCCATCGGGAGACTACATAAAGGCCTCTGGAGGTGGAGGCAGGTTCCTCTGGAGCTGCTAGTGGAATAGCCACCCGGGTGCCCCTTAGGTCAAGTACCTGGAGCTTGAATTTATAGAGAAACTCAAAGAACCACATCTATGAGAGAGGAGAAAGCCATCATATCCAGGAGAACATTCTTCAGTGAGGCGGTGGCTTGTAATCTGAGCAAGACTAAGTAGCATCTTGCCTGTGACCACTGAGCATTTGACTGTGGCCTCTGCCATCGTGCAGTGTTGATTTTGGAGAGAGACAGTTTTGTTTTATTAATTCAATGAACCTGAAGAGTCACATGTGGCTAATACACACCACACAGGGGAAGGGAAGGGCAGACAGCGACCACGCGACCATTCACAGCTGTCTTTCACTTTTTTGTGAATCCTGTAGCAGGTTGTGATAATCAGGGTTTTTTTTTTTTTTTTTTTTTTTTTTATGGTCACCTGAATCAAATACCCAACAATAGCAACTTAGGAGGAAAGTTTATGTTGGGCTCATTGTTTCAGAGGTTCAGTCCACGGTTGGCCAACTCTATTGCTCTGGGTTTGAAATGAGAGGCAGAGTGCCATGGTATGAGACTTGTTGGAGGAAATATCTCAGCTTGTGGCAACTTGGGAGAGGGTGGGGTGTCAGGGACAAGATATAGTCCCCAAGGGCATGCCAGTCGCTTGGCTAGAGTTACCAGCATTAGTGCATTCAAATTATTAACCCATCAAATGGATTAATCCATTAATGAGATTGTAACTGTGGTAATCAAGCTTTTTACTTCTGAATATTGCTTCATTGCCTAAGACATGGGCTTTTGAGCGATATTGCTAGATACAAACTGCAACACAGGTTGTTGGTAAGGACATGAACCACAACTAAAGGGTTGTTCTATATATATATATATATATATATATATATATATATATATATATATATATATAAATAATTGTAGATTTTCATGTTTGGTTAACATAAAGAATGTTTTGTACATGGATCTTTCCTTCCAGTCTACATTCAGTAGGCCTTGATATAGTGATAAATAATATACATCCAAACAGCCTGGTCTCAAGGCTGTCCCAACAGAGGCCATGGTAACCACAGGCTTTGGAATTAGATGAAATTGAATTTCCATCCTAATTCTCCCCTTCTATATTCTAGTTCTATGATTTTGGGAAAGATATTGCACTTGTCTTTTCTTTTGCTTTTTCACTTATCCAAAGTAGAACTAAAATGCTACAATGACTGGAATGTTATGATGCTGAAGTAAGTTAGTTCACCAAATATTACAGGAGGCTTTTCTGGTTTGTTTCATTTTTTTTTTTTTTTATCTTTCCAATGGCTACTTCCAGTAATTAATCATAAGGGATTGGTCCCATGCTTATTAGATTTTAAATGATAGTAGTAATAAAAGAAATTTTAAAAAACATGGCAATAAACACAGTTGACACGTTATTTTAATGTATTCTGCATGCATCAGCTACTTAGCTTCTCTATAACAAAAGATCAACAAAGCACACAGCAACTTCAAGAAGAAAGGTATTAATTTCTCTTCCACGTGGCTGTCTTGAGTTGAGCAGTTTGGGTTGATAGCTCAGTGGAGTGAGATCCCTCACATTCTCCACTTTTTGTCACCCTGTTACGGCATCATCTCCTAGAGCAGCCATCGGCAAACTGTAGCCAAAAGCTCAAATCTGGCCCGTTGTTTTTGAATATAAAATTTTGTCAGAAAATAACCATACCCAGTTACTTACATATTTTCTATGGCTGCTTTGGTGCTATAGCACCAGAGTTGAATATATCAGTGATTCTATGGCCTTTAAAATATTTGCTCTCTGGTCCTTTACAGAAAAAGTTCACCCAAACCCTGCCTTTGAGTGCCCAGATCATCTGCCTGTTCAAAGCTGGGTCAAATGTTCCAGGACAGGATTTTTGAAAAGAGAGACGGAAGTAACACGCTGCTTCCCCCCAGTGTGTTTATTTCTCTGTTCATTTCACCAATATTTGAAGAGCAGTTTGTGCCAGCTACATGACTAGCTCCTCGCAACACATTCCACTGGTGGTAATTCAGTAACATGGCAACCTGTGGCTACCAGAAGGCTCCTAAAGATGTCGCTTCCAGGTGAGGCTGCGTGGCCAGCTTCTGCTCATCCTCGTTAGCTTCCAACTTTGGAACTGTGAAGAGTGGTTTGGACAGAGTGGTTAAGAAAAGAATAGGAAACAGCCCCCAAAGAAGAACGGGGATGGAAAGCAAGACTTCCAGAACTTTCCCTATGATTAAGATTCCACAATAGAAGTTCAGGCTTCTTAACTAACACGTTTTTCCCAAACTTGTACTGTAAGCCAGACTTCGGGAATGTATTAGTGATAAAATCTTGTGTCTCCATGAATTTACCACTCATTAGCCTGGGTTGTTAGGCCTTGACTTCCTACGGGGAGAGGCCTCCTTCCTGGACTAAACCAGCAGATAGATTCCTTTGAGCAAGAAAAGTTTTACGTAAAGACAAACTCACATGCACCTTCATCAGCTTTCTTTCTCTTATATCTTAGACCAGATGCCAGTCCTTCTAAAGGCAAAAATCAAAATCTCACACTTGGATATGGGTCTACATGGGATTTCTCACAAAGAACCCATTATTATCTTATAAATGGCATAAAATCAATGCTGTATCTGAGATTTCTAGGCAGCAAGTGAAACATTTCACTGAAATTGTAATTTTTCAAACACATGGTCATCGACTCTTTTCTGACTGATATACTGGAGATGAAATACCCAAACAATAGCCTAACTGACAAGTGGAGTGAGCATTTCCCTTTACAAGTTAGTTCCACAAAAGTCACCTCACTTGATCCTCACAGAGGCCACATGATATAGTTAGGATGTGATGGATTATGGACCTAGAAAATAAATCTGTGAATCTGAAAACAGACCATTTCATTCTTACCCTGTTTAGCACCTAATTTGTTTGAAAAACTTAGAATATAATAAGAATAAAAGCCAAAGAGGGAAATTCTGTATTAATTTTCTAAACAGAATAGAATGTTCCCGTGTAGATAGCAGTTTATAAGAAGAAAATGGAAGAAAAGAGAGTGAGAAAATCCAGGACTATGGGTGAGGTGTTATGCTCATTTGGCATCCAGATGACTGGGCCCAGTGAGTCGTGATATCTGGAAGTGGGGCCCAGGGAACACCCTCTCATGAGCCCCGTGTGTGATTTTGATCAAGAGTCAAGTTGGAGGACTAAAATCTAAAAGGTTGTTCCTGTGTCCTGGGATGAAGAGAGTGAATTGTGAAACCGAGGCTGGTGGGCGGGATGGAAAAGAGAAAGGTTTCTAAACATTTGTTCCTTTATTTATCAACAGATATTTATGAAAGTTTCACGATGTGCTAAGCTCTCTGCTAGGTGCTGGGAGACAGCGGTCTGCACAGGAAGCCAGGCGTTTCCACTAGTGAAGGCCACATCCCGAGTCAACACTTCCGAAGAAGCAAGGGCAATCTGATGACAGAATGGATAAAAACAAGAGAGGATTAAAAAAAATTGCTCCAAGTTTTCTAATACCAAATATAGAAAAATGTGTGTCTTTGGTTAAACGGAGGAGTTGGGAAAGAGGATTATCATGATGATTATTATGTGCCTTTTGGTTTGAGCAAGAGTGGGTTTGGGCTGATGTGAAGGGATGCCAAGTTTAGGGTGACCTCTGAAGAAACAGCACAGTTTGGGTACAGGACTTGGAGAAGAGACGCACACTTAGTCTGAAGAATATTTGAAGTGACGAGAATTCAAAACTCATGCATCCAGAAAGTTGGGATTTTTCAAAGTAAGGTCTTTTGGTATCATTTCAGCATTGATACCCAAGGATAACGAGCAAGGGCAAGAAAAGCTAGGTTAAACCCAGAAGGCAGGAAGGAGGACAGGGTTAGGAGGAGAATTAGAGAAGCACAGCTGGAAACCAGGGAGGCATTTCAAAGATGAGGTTGGGGTTACAAAGAGGTCAGTGAACAGAAGCATTGGAGATAGCCATCCAAATAAATCACACTTAATACTTCAGAGAGCAGATTTAGGAAAACACTAAGAAAGGAAAAGGAGATTTCAGAATATTTGACGAACAGGCAGATAAAACTTGGGACCAGCAGATGCAGGCCACCAATGAAGACTAAAATTGTAAAAAAAAAATAGCCCAAAGACAAATTAGGTTAAAGTTAAGAGGCTGTATAGAGAGGGCTTGAGCATTATAGAAAATGGAACAAAAATAGCCCACGCAGAGGAAGTCATTTAAAATTATAGAAAAAGAGTGGAAAATTCTATAAATGAGGGAGAAACGGCTCCAGGGGAGTTTCAATAACTAGAAATAACATTCAGCACTTCAAGTCATTCCACTGTAAAACAGTTGGCCTGTATCTATTCAGATGCAATTGCTAACAAGGTTTATTTGGATTTAATTGCTTTAGGTTCTGAACATGGGAGAAGGTCAGTTTTCACACCATCGGGCCCCGAAATGCCTTTCCAGGGTAGAATTCTCTACCCTGTGTTCGTGTGCTTATCCGCGTTTTCCCCAGGTGACCACTGAACCCCCTCAATATTTTTTCCACCAGGTGGCAATGCCCCCTTACTATTGAAGATCTGAAAACCAATGTGATGAACACAGTGAACAATCTGGATTTCTGAAAGAACGTTCTGACAACTGTCTTTGTTTAGAAAGTTGACATTTTCATCAGAGTTTCCTCCTGGAAAATCCATTACGGATCCTCAAACTGCTGATGATACGCAACCTGAGTCGAAATCTAAGGGAGAGTGACAGAGTGCTTTATATCAAAAAAAAAAAAAAAAAAAAATCACCTAATGTCTTGAGCTCAAAGTGATTTTTTCCAGAAAGAAAAAAAAAAAAAAAAACACTTTTCATAATCTGAAATTTTTGGAGCATTGGTGAAATAATAGAAACTGAGATACTTTTAAGAAAAAAAAGAAAGACCAAAAATGTAAGAGCAAGGGAAAAATTGAGGAATTAGTATAAATTCTTAAATTAGTAATCAATAAGTATTTGTTGAAGGAGAGTAGGAAAGAAAAGAGAGAACCTAATAAAATGCAATATTCTAGGATTCAGCCCACTAAAAACTGTTGAAAGAATGGAACATTCTGAAAAGTTGTTTTTTTTTTTTTTTTTAAATCAAGTTTAGTGTATAGAAAAGGGATCAGGAAATTGTGAACTATGGGGCAAATCTGGCCTTTCACGAATATTTATATATAAAGTTTTATTGGAACAGCTACAGTCATTTATCTACATATTGTCTATGGCTTACTACAACGACAGAATTGTATATTTGCACAGAACACCTGGTCACCAAACCTAGAAGACTTCATAACTGGCTCTTTAATAAATAGTTTGCTGATCCCAGGATTAGTCTTTTAAGGGTATGGATTTTAGCATTAGATAATGTGAATCTCTGTCCTAGTTCTAAAACTTAATAGATATTTGGAATAATTTTTTTTTAAGAATTAATGTAGGTTCTGCTTTTCAAACACTTAATACTCTCTAGTACACAGGAAGCATGTTACTCATTATATTACAGTCAGCTTTCCATCTCTGCAACAAAATACCTGAGACAAACAACTTAGAAGGAGGAAAGGTTTATTTTGTCACAAGGCTTCTTAAGTCCAGGGTCAGTTGGATCTGCACAGGGTAGAACCTCGTGGCAGAGTGGATCAAAACTTCTCTCCTCATGGAAGCTGGGAAGCCAAAAGAGAGCAGAAGGAGTGTGGTCCTCCTATCTTCTTCAAGGGCTTGTCCCCAATGACCTGACTTCCTTCCATCAGGCCTCACCTCCTGATGGCTGCCACCACCTCTCATTAGCTGGTGACCATGCCTTTAGCATAGGATCCTTTGGGGGACATTGGAGATTCAAACCATAACACTCATTATCACTCTTGCTGAAACTCAATGAGGATCTGAGATAATGTCCTCAACTTCCACCAGACTATAAGCATGTAAACTAAAACTTTTGTCATTTATGGAGCAATGATTGGGAACAAATGTACCTCATCTGTATCCTGGTGTCCTTTCTGTCTCCAGATAACCCCTCTCTGTTCCTGTCCCTTTCTGCAAACTCCAACTCCTGATGATGATGTTTAGCAGGGAGTAACTGCGTACTATGCTTGTATCTGATACTCTTCCCTGCCCAAGGGCCTGGTCCATGAATTGGGCAAAATTGAGGGGAACTGCGAAGGGTAGAGGAATATGCATCAAGTTTGCAAAGGTTACCCTAAGAGCTTTCCACCCCTGGACAGCGAAGGCCCAAATCTGGCTCATAGAACACATAAAGATGATCTTGATGTTTCTCATAACTAGTTTCTAACTAATCCAGAGCTTGGCTGCCTGCAAGGGCCTTTGGCAAACACCTATAGGAGAAGTGTCTAAAATGTAAAGTGTGAATCACTGGAAATGGGAACTCTGTCAAAATAAGGGAATTAAGTTCATTAAAGGTGTGGTAACCTAACTTACTGTGCCAGCTCATAATGATCAGGGCTGGCACCAAGAGCTTGGTTAGTACAAACCCACCCAAACTTGGCAGAATAAATGACCCCAACCAACCCAGCCTTTTGGCTTTCTCTCCAGGTTCAATGTGCTGAAATTAGTAAAAACTAGGAATGGATGTGGGGCCTTTCTTGTCTTCTAGCAGGAGGACAAAGAGTTAGGACCGCTCTGCTCCTGGACTCCTTTGGTGGACATCTCCAGGTGAGAAAAATGGCCCCAGGAGTTGCAGAATTTGGGGGAACTACATCAACAACTGCTGAATTCACGTTCAGGCTCTGTAAGTACATGTTTCCAGAACTTCATTTAGAGCCCTGCCTCCTGATAGAAAAGGAAGCAGTTCCCTTGGAGAAAAAGACCTGAGTGCCAAGTGAGACTGCCTCTTGGACAACAATGACCCCATGGGCCATGGCACAGTCACTGGGCATGGTAGGACATGACAGGGCCACCCATGGACACATAGCCCTTAAAACCTGAATGAGGTTTATGTGGGGACACGCCAGAAAAAAATGTCTTTGCTGCTTGTTGAGAGGAGTAGAGATTTTCCTAGTAATAGAAGGGAAAACTCTTTCTGATACTTTCTCAGATCACTTTAGTATATAGAAATCATCTGACTCTGCTCAGGATCTCCCCAGCTGAATGTATTCACAAGACATTTATTTAGTGCTTTGCTAAGTGCACTGGGTAGGAGTTGAAAGTGACACTTGCTGACCTCATAGAACTTATGTGGGATACAGGAGACAGGCTTCTACCCAAGTAGTTGCAGTATCATTTGAATAATGGCTAGTAGGAGATCAAGACAGAGTGGTAGGTGGACAGTGCCAGAGAAAGGAGGCACAGAAACGAAATCATGCGATGGCAGGTGGTGACGTAGGTCTTGGACCATGAAGGACATGGTCATAGTCAACCATATTTTTGGGATATTTACATTCAATGTAAATTCAATTCTTGGTTCCTGGTCTTCCATTATATTTCCCCAAAAAGGAAGTTTAAGATTTACTTTAAAAAGCAGTATGTGGTATAGCCGGATTCCTCTCCCTCTTCTTAATTCATATGTCCTTAGTACTGCTGAATTTCCTTACCAAACAAGAAGTCTCGATAAGAACATTGAGGAAAATAGTGTGTCGATGCCTCATTCCATGTGAAGTATTTCTTCCATGCTCTTGCCTTTCAATCATGAGTGAACAAACTGAAACATTACTGAAGCCCCCAGATCTGTCACAGTTATGTTAGCATTCCTAGTATCCTGTTTTTGAAAAGAAAAAGAGCTTCAGAAGAGACCGTCAGGCTTGGTTAAAATAAGACACAGTTGGCTTACTTTTCTTTCTTTTTTTTTAAAATATATTTTTAGTTGTTGATAGACCTTCATTTTACTTATGTATTTATTTATACGTGGTGCTGAGAATCGAACCCAGTGCCTCACACATGCCAGGCAAGTGCACTACCACTGAGCCACAGCTCCAGCCCCTTACTTTTCTTTCTTAACGTGTGTTTTTATCATTTACTTATTTGATTTACATTGTAAAAGCCTTATTTCAAATTAATTGAGATATTTACATTCAATGAAGCTCATTTGGAGACACCTCCATATACCACAATTGGCCAAAATAATATTTCCTAAGTATTATTTTGAGTACGTTAGTTGTCAAAGATTGCTTTTCAGGCAATTCATTTAATAAATATTTATTGAGTATCTACCATGTGCAATGTGATGGTCAAGGAGCACAGGAGAAATAAATATGGACAGACAAAAACCCTCACCTTTTTCATCCAGTGAAACAGACATTTTTCATTATGATTTTAAAAGAAATATTCTAAGTAGGATGCTGAGTGCTGAGTAGGGAGAAAATTACAATAGTATGGAAAATGAGAATGTGGTTGAGAACAGAAAGAGCATAAATGATACCTAATTAAGAGAGAATTGGCTCCCACATACTGGCAGAGGGAATTGTTCACAGACTTTTACTATAGCCTTTAGGTTTGGCTTCAGCAGAGGATTCACACCAGCGCCCTTGAACTTGAAGAGGAAAAACCTGGTACTGAAGAAGGGTCAATGAGGGAAATGGCAGGAGGAGGCTAACAAAAGCTTAATCATAAGATTGGGAAAGAAAAAGAAAAACACAGGTGGATGGGTTGCTTTTAAAGTCACGAGAAAGGAAAGTTTAAATATCTAGTGTGTAGGTTCTCACCACATCAGAGATTCCTACTCAGTGGGGACCCTGTTTCCCTAATCGCCCTCTATCTTTCCACGATTGCTCTACTGCCAGCCTTCTCCACTAAACTCCTAGTTTTTTTTTTGTTGTTGTTGTTGTTTTGCTACAGGTGACAGAAAATATTGATCACTTCTATTTTGGGTAGTGTTAATGCATTTTCTCTGACAATATTTGTTGAAAAAAATCAAGGAGAAAAATACCATTATTCAAACCTGAAAGCTATTTCTTGGTAGGTTTGCTGTGCATGCTTGTGGTTATATTCGGGGAAATTGTCTCCCTGCCCACGGTTTTGTAGTGTGAGCTATCAGGTATTGCAGATATGGGAGTATAGTTGAGAAGTCTCACGCAGGCTACGATTCTCAGGTAGATCAGAGGTTGCCATAACAGAGTTTTAGGACACATTTTATTAATTAAGGTGTTCCAGAGAAAAACGGGACCAATGTGATGCACGTAATTTATACTCACGTACTCAGACATGCACACACACACATATGAGGGAGGAATTACTAGGAAGGACTGGCTCACAAAGTTGTAGAAGCCCAGAAGTCCCATAATCTGCCATCTGCAAACTGGAGGCCCGGGAAATTGCTGGTGTAATTCAGCACAAGTCCAAAGGCCATAGTCAGTGGTGTAAATCCCAGTCCAAGAGAAGATGGGATAAGATGTCTAAGCTCCAGCAGTGGTTTTGGAAAAAAAAAAAAAAAAAAAAGATGCCTTCCGCCTCCTCTGCTTGTTGCTCTATTCAGACCCTCAGAGGACTACATGATGCCCACCATCATTGGGGAGTGGGGTAGGCTTTACTGGAGCCACTGATTCAAATGCTAATCTCGTCAAGAAACACCCTTGTAGGCAAACACAGAAATCATGTTTCATCTGGGCGCCCTAGGACGCAACATTTGGACATACCAGATTTGCCATCACCTAGACTAAAATTAAGTTATACTTAATGTGTAATATTTAGAACTTCATGAATGTCTTTAAGATATAACTACCTCAGATTTATGCCATTATCCATGATAGAGAATTTTTTATGGTTATTGATTCTTTTTTCTTTATTGGTGTTATTACCAGGCAAACTTTATGGCAATGGAAGCTGATAATTTCAACAAATAACAATAGATGATTTGTATTTCTTTGTTGGTAATCCATTGAGAAAATCAAAGTATTCACCTGATTTATTCAGGAAACCTATAAAGCCTTCTGTGTGACAAACATCAGATACTCTAATTGTACACAGGCCATGAAAGGAATTGTATTTATTGAGCGCATGCCAGATACTAATCGAAGAGCTTTACAAATATAGTAGCTGATCTTCACAGACACGCCATGGGCAAGTTGTTCTTTTTTCAGTGTCTCTAGCCTGAAGAAGAGACTGAAACGAGAAGCTGTTCCATGAGTGTACCAGGCACCTCACTAGCCAGGGCAAGAGGCAGAATCCCTGCCCAGCTTCCTTGATCTCACGCATTCAAGCATCATGGCATGATGCAGAAATAGGCCAACACACATGTAATGGTGACAACATGACCTGGAATCTTTCCCTTCCCCCCCCCCCTTTTCTTTAGTACAAAAGTGAAAAGTAGTCACTTAAGAAAATCATGAGTACACACAGCCACAGCTGGATCTCTAGTGATTTACAACCCAAAGATCAACCTGTTAAATGCAGTAGGGGGCCATGTTTATTTAATATCTGTTAGCAAATATATTTTATTTACAAATATAAATGTATAAAGTATATAAATATAGATCTAAAAGCCATGCATATATGTATATACGCCATTTTCTGTATCGTATTGTAGTCTTTTTTTTTTTACTTATTCTCATGATGACAAATGTTCTTCTAAATCAGGGATCAGCAATCTACAGCCCACAAGTCAAAGGTGGCCTGTCATCTTTTTGGTAAATGAAGTTTTATTGACACACAGCCATGCCTGTTTGTTTACGTACTGTCTAGGGTTCCCTTTGTGAGCTACAGCAGCGGAGCACGGAAAATGGTAACAGAGACTATTTTGCCAAATCCTGGTTTGCACCCCGATTTCTAAAAATGATTCTAACAAACATAACAGAACTCCATAGTAGTATTTAAATAAATAGTGGTGAGAGGTACCATTTGACTTTTTCTTTGAGAAACAGAAGTCAGAATTGCTTTGAAAAGTATGGAACTGAGAATTGCTTTGAAAACAACTGGGCCAATATTTCCTATGACCAAATAATAATGTATTAAAATACTTACCTTGGGTTTGCGAAAGGACTAATATATAGGGTGACCATGTGTTCTGTCACCCAATTTGTACTCCAGACGGGATAATAATACTCTATATGGACGGTGAGTACTGAGCTGAGAGCTATAGATACCTCCTAATGTTCAATAATCCCATCATTAATTTCTCATCTCGACCAAGTCTCTAACTGCACTGTATTCTGGCAGACAACTCGCCAGTGTTCTCTTCTGTCCCTCATTTCTTCCTCTTCCTTCTCTCTGAATATTTCTCAAGAAGAAAGTTGCTGTCATTCTCAAGAACCAGGCAGCCCACTCTGCTCCCCCTCTGTGTTCCCCAGCTCCCCTGTCATACAGATAGAAAAACCCTTCGTCTTTACAACTAAAATCCGCAGGACTTCATGCCTTCTTCTTGATTCCTGACAACATTCTCTGCACAATTTGTTCACTACTGAGTACAAGAGTTTTATGTAGTGTTAGAGCCATTAAAGTGAACATTTAGAGAAAAAAAAGAAAAAGTTAAAGAAACAAGGAGTTTCTTTCCAAAGAATGCTTCATGGTGGCGCTAACCGGGCCCCTGCTCGGAAATGCTGAGTTTTGTGTGTGCACCCTCAGTGGCAAAGGAAAACAGGCCACCCTTATTAGAAAGTCTACAGCAAAAGATGTAACATCATAGCTAAACTCAGTCGGAGACAGGTCGAGAAACAAAACCCAGGAGCCAAGGCAGTCTAGTCGACTCTGAAATTTGATTCAGGCACCAGATTATGAATAGATTTAACTAGTTCGCCAAATGAAAATGTAGATTTTGGCACCGACTGGATTTTTTTTTGGAGGGGAGGGGGCATCCTATATGGGGAGCCCCAGTACACACCGAGGGATATGAAAAGGAGCTTTTTATATTGCATAACCACTCAGTGTATGCTAAGGAAAAAGAAAAACAATTAACTCAATAAATGCCAAAATGTTCAACCTCGCTTTACTAGCTTGGGCATCCAACACCCTTAAAAAAATTTTTAAAAAAACTACCTTGCTTCAGAACTGGAGTGTTTTTATTATTCAAAACAAGCAAGCACCCGCCAGCAATCAGTATCCAAACCATTACCTATTGAACTTCTTAAGCTGCATCTGGTCCTTTGCATTTAGGTGGAAAGCACCGTGATGTGACAAGAGGCTCATAGTGGGAAGGTTGTGTTGTCCCTGAGCACATGGAAACCAAGTTTTAATTGACTCAAGGATTTACAGATGCCCCTGTCTCACCTGGAGAAGGGGGCAGTGTGTGGCACTGACACTGTCTGGTTTCCTTCTATGTCCTTCCCACTGGCTCTCAGAACTCTATTCCAGGTTTCATATTGATAAACAAGGATTATGGAAAATTAAAACAGTGACGGCAAATGGACTTCCTTTCCACTTCAACGTGGCACCTGCTTATGGACAATTTCTAGTCTCACACGCTTTGTTTGATAGTGGTTTTCAAATTGGCCTTCTTTCAAACATGCTGTCTAAACTTCCAAAAGTTAACAATACCAAAAGATTTTTTCTAAGACTGTTCTATGTAGATAAACAGAATCCAGTAAAAAAAAAAAAAACATGTGGTTAAAAGCTAATTAGTTAAAAGAAACATCATAAGAAGCATGTGAAACAGCTCTCAATGTTCATAGGAATTCACTTCTAGATGTGTGTGTGTGTGTGTGTGTGTGTGTATGCGCATGTGTGCACACTGCTACATTGGAATTAATCTGATAATTTTATCTGAAAAAGGCAACTGTTAATCTCTGCATGATGAAAAAAAATAAATAAATAAAATAAAAGACTGTGAGATCCTGAATCTTTAAAGGAATTACAGTGAAGTCTAAGGACAGGGTTAAGATTTAATTTGGGGTTTCACTGTTGTATGACTGTGTGGCCTTGACCAACTTTCCTAATTTTTCTAAGACTCAGGTTCCTCATTTCAACATTAGGACCATAAAACCAATCTAATGAGATTTAAAACCTGGGCAATATGGGTAAGAAAGCTTCTCATTCACAATATGTTGATTGAATATATGTTTCTCTGCAGGATATAAAAAAATGGGAAGTGACTTCTAGTCAAAAACAGCAGGCTGTGTAAGAATAAGCATGTAGTGTAGGCGCCTCTGAGTTGAGATGGGACCCGTCAGATGCACAGCAGAGCGGACCATAGGTTGCTCAGGTGCTATGTGGGAACAGGACGGGTCAAGAAAGCTACTTGTCATGGAATTCAGCTTCTCCAGTTTAGGGCCTTTACCCGTAACAGTCAGAGTTGACTAACATCCATCTCATAACAAAGTCAGGTTGTCTCTCTCTCTTTCTCTCTCTCTCTATCTCTCTCTCTCTCTCTCTCTCTCTCTCTCACACACACACACACACACACACACACACACATACACACACATACAAATATGCCCACATAAATTATAGAAACTAAGTATATAATATGTTGTGAATGGGCCAACCAGATTTCCAAATCCAGGCAATAAACCAGATTATATCAGCATTAACTATGTCACTAGTCATTTGGGTAAGTGGTATTTATAGTAGCGTCTATGCCTAGGCTAACAGTGAATTATGGTGTCATGGTCTTTTCGAGTTGGGAAAGTCTAGTTTGTAGTTCATCTAAATGTAGTGTATCTAGTCCTGCTCTCTGTTTTGGTAAGAGAGAAATCCTAGATACAGAGATAAAATGCTGTGCCCAAAGGAACGTAGTCAGGTACCCATGAGAAACCTTATTTTCAGATATTCGTTACATTGTTACATTGCTCATCTAGCTTGTGGTTAAATTGGAAATTCCTTCAGATTGCTACCTATATTTTGGACCTTTCAAGAATATTCTCTTTTTTAAAGAAATCCATCAATATTTTTGCAAATATCTAAATTCTTCCTAAGTTTGGACTAGTTAAAAAACAAACCTTACAACTTTTCAAATCTTCCTTTTGGCAAATTTAGGCTTAAAAAGATGATCAGTTACTGTTTTCAGATTAAAAGATGCACTGAAACATAATTTCTAAAGGTATATGGGTGAGTAAAGATATCTGTGGCATGAGCTAGTGGAAAGCTTGGCAGATAAAAAGCAAGGGAGTCACAGAAAGAAGGCTGAGTTTGTGCTTTGAATTTCTGGTGTGTCTCTCTCAGGAGGATACAGATTTAGCACTTGGTTAAATTAAAGTGAGAAAAAAAATAATATTTTAAAAGGAAACAAATTTGGACAGTAAGAAAATTTTGCAAGTCTCAAGCTGAGGGGATAGTAAATATTGGTCAAAGCAAATGTCTCTTGGTTGATGGACTAAGTGTGTTAGCAAAATAATCTCCAGGCTGGAACCTAAACCTGATTCCCCCAAGACTTGTGTGTTGTCTCCAAATCACAAACAAGCTGGGGGGCGGAAGCGGGGAGTAAGAGCTGGAAAGTCTCAGAAACCATTTGAATCCTGAACGCCTTCCAAGGGGAAGAATACGGTATGATCGCTGCCTCTCTGGAATAGCAGTGTGTGTGTGTGTGTGTGTGTGTGTTGACCTGCTCCTGTCCCAGATTAGCAGTTAAGAACAAATTAACTTAAGATCCACTGAACAATAAATCCATACTTCAGTGGACTTGAGGCATAGGAGCTTTGCTATAGCAGAAGCTAACTTTTTAAGAGGACCACAGAGTTTTTTTCTTTCTTTCTTTTGGACTGGGGATAATTTAACCCAGGGTACTCTACCACTGAGTTACAACCCACCTTCATTTAAAAAAAAATTAATTTTGAGAAATGGTTTTGCAAAATTGCTGAGGCTGGCTTGAACTTGCAATCCTCCTATCTCAGCCTCCTGAGTCACTGGGATTACAGACATGGGCCACCGGACCCAGTTAAGAGTTCTTTATCACTCAGAAGGAACCAAGTACTAATATTTTATAGAAGGTTTGTTTAACTTTGACCAGTATTAGGCTAATCAATACAGAAAACTATGTATCTATTTCCTAAATTCAAGGGAAGTATACCAAGAAGAATATAGTATTTTGAATGCAATACAATCTACTAATTATGATTTAAAAAATACTAACATCTTAGGGAGTCTATTTTTCTTTTCCTTCTCTGTGCTTTGAAAGAAAAAAAAAGGAGGTCTTTTTTTTCGGTAAGTTAAAAATACATGATATCATGATATTGGCTATATTACATTAACCACTTTAATAAGTGGTTTAGTGATTTATACCTTATTTTCTCTTTAGGATATATAGATTGATTGGCATTTTCATTCAAACCTTTATACTATGCTATGACTGGGGAAATACTGATTGTCCTCATTTAAAAATGCATATTTTTCTTTCCCAAACACTCTTAAGATTTTGACATTGAGGGAGATGCAGAATGTAGAATTTATTCATTTCATATAATTTAGCTAATAATGAAACCTAACTCTTAGTATCATGCCTAACCTAAAATGTTGCCAAGTGCTCATGATATTTTTATGTGTCTTTAATTTTTTTTTGCTTTATTTGCAATATGTGGATATAGAAGAGACAAAGCATAGATTAGATCATGTATAGAACCCTATGCATTTCATAGAATAAAGGGATGTTTTTGTAAAAGGCATCGAGGTGGGTATTTCACCCATATATATTTTTAAATACCACAGGTCTATGGAGCACATGTGCACAGATAGAAAAACAAACCAGAAACCTCTGGAGGTATATTTTGATTACAGATGCCAGTTCCTTGTGGTTGGATTGTGCTCTGACTCTGTTCAGGTATGTGACCTAGGAAGTACTAAAAGGTAGATGTTTAAAAAGTAAAAATGCAATAAAGAAAAATGTAAAAAACCAGCCAGACACATGCCTATTTTCTATTATTAGAGACATTTTTGTGATGAAATGTGCATGATCATTTAGGGTATTTCATTAGTAGAGAAAATACACGCAGTTTTTTTTAAATTTGATTTCACACATGACACCATTGAGATTTTTAGCCCAAATGTCTTTGCAACCTAATGGGATTAAGGTGCTATTACCAGGAGTGATGGTTAAGAACACCATGTTATGATGGGATAGTTTCCTTCACTATACTTCCTATGTATTTATTAAAAACAAACAAACACACAGAGAGGAACCCAACCCCAGAATGAAAATAATATACATATCTGTGTCTTTCCCTCACCTCTAAATTTTCCAAATTTTTGTAGTAGATGCACAAAAGACGGAGAAAAAAATTACAATTACGAATCGCCTCTTCTTTTTTAGGCTAAGTGAAATTGCTGGGTATAGAATAATTTGTCAGAACAAACAACATGAGATGTGCATGGCAAAGCAACGTTATATACTATTTCTATATAGCTAAGATATGGACTCAATATGGCACAGGAGGCTGATGAGTGTGAATGTGGTTACCATTTGTGTGTACATGGAACTTTGTATGCATATGCACAAGCACAAAAGTGTAGACACAAACAGAGCCATGCTTTCTTATAACTTAGAAAAAGAAACTAACATAATGAAATTGAATGTTCTGTGCTTTGCTATGGCCATTTGCACGTGGTAAACTTAAGACCTGGTTCCCCCAACCAAAATACCATGGTGCTAAAACAGACCTAAGATCCTTAAGTCGTCAGTTTAACTGTAAACATCAGAAAACAATTAAAATGAAATAGTTGTTTAAAAGGAAAGCATGTTCATAATATATTTCATCAAGTCTCCAGGTACAAGATTATATAAGAAATCATTTGATAAAATCAAATATATTTCTTATTTGTTAAAAATATTATAGAACTATTAGTATATTTTCTTAACATAATAAAGAATATCTTCTGTAAAACTAAGCTAGCAGGGGCTGAGGATGTAGCTCGTTGGTGGAGTGCTTGCCTAGCATGCCTGAAATCCAAAGTTCTATCCTGGCACTGAAACAAACAAAGAAACAGGAAGAAATTAAGAGATCAAAAGGAATTGAAACATTCGTCCTAAAATATGCATAGTAGATCTATAGTCAAATATCACTATTATTAAAAATTGTGGTGCACAAAAACAGATTTAAAAATGATTCATAATCCATGGAAAGATGCCTCATCTTTTTTTTTGATTTGCAAAATCAAACATTTTTTTTTTAAATCAAGCTACCATTTCTTTCCAGGAGATTTATGAAAAACACTTTTTAGTGTGCTGTGAAGTAACAGGCACGCTGATACATGGATACAGAAATGTATCAAAGGGAAATGCAGCAATACCTATCAAAATTACCATACACTTGCCTTTTGACCCATCAGCCTCACTTCTAACAATACACCATGAAGGCACATCAGAAGCACAAAAACACACATTCATAAACTTATTTTATGCATTATTGTTTGCAGTAGCAAAATATTGATAATAATTTCAATGCTATGTTGGGGAAAGCAGTTAGATCAACTAAAGTGCATTCACACAGTGAGTACTATGCACTAGTAAAAAATAAGGAACAAGTCTATGAACTAATAAATTATTAAGAAGTGATGTATTATAAAGTGAAAAAAAAATGTATACAATGCTTCATGAAAGAAAAGGAAATTAAAAAATATGCTTATATTTATAAAGATAATTACAGGAAAGATAAACTAGGAAGTAAAGCTTGTGGGACCAGGGAGAGGACATTCGAGATGACACAAAAGAGCCATGACTTTCTTCTATATACTTTTCCAGGAAACCCACAAATAAAAGCAGCCAGACTTTTTTAAAGAACTCCAAATAGAATACAAATAGCAATACAATTGGATTCATCTGTTGCTATTTGAATAATGTAACTCATTAAATGGAGTGGGAAAGAAAAATTAAATCAGTAGCTTGGGAGACAGCACTTCAATAAATACTTGGACTGTAAAGTTAAGGACAAAAGAAGTCCACACCAATATTGTATTCTAGTAACTAAGTTAGCAACATTGAAGCCATTTTATATGTGTCCTAGGATTAGAAAATAAGCAAATATTTTGTGAAGAATGACAGGCAGGACAGGAAAAATCCAAGGTGAGTATAGAACATCTTATTGGACCACAAAGTAAAGTACTCAGGGAGCATTGGGAATACGTCAAAGGACAGAGAAGCCACCTACATAGAGCACTGGATGACCAAATCCAGGACCATTTGAATGACAACATGAATAACAATAGTAATGCATTATAATCACGCAATAAATGCCCAATGAGTCCAAATGGATATAATTGAGCATATAAAGAAATGAGGGAAAAGGAAAAAGTTCTTGATTAAAGTAGAAGTCCAATTAATAAACACAGAAGGAATGTTGGAAATATAAAATCAGGATTTGGCAAGCACACACATTAACAATTGTTACAAGCGAGAATCACCAACAGATGCTCAAATTAGTAGGTGAAAGTCTAATGAGAAATAGGATATGGGAACCATCTCAAATTATTTCTCCACAATATGCTTATTAGTTGCAAAAGGAAATGTAGAGACTACAGTGGAGAAAACTGATGGATAACCTTCACTCAGTAGAGGAGGTTAATAAGAAGACACATAATAGACATTTAAGCATGTCACATTTCCTGCTGATACCAAGAAGACGTGACATCACTTTAGTGGGGTTCCTGCCAACATGCATAGCTTTATTTCAGTCCTGAGAAAATATCATGCAAGCCCAAAGATGAACTTTCTGCACTCAAGGCTGGAGAATATAACTCAAGCTACTTCTCAAGGTCAAAAGTGACAAGGTCAAGACCAAGGAAATATCTCATATGGAGAAGACAAGGAAATAAAATGGTTAAAAGCAGTGTCTAAATTAGATCCTGGCCCAGAAAGAAAATATTGGTAGGGAAACAGCATATTTGAATAAGGCCTGTAGATTCCTTAGTAGTATTGTATTTAATTTTTATGTCTTGATCATCTTATGATGATTGTATAAGGTAATACTATATGAGAAAGCTGGTTGAAGGATAAATGAGGATTTTTAAAAAATAGTTTCACAAGTTTTTGTGTTTAATTATTTCAAAATATTTAAAAGTTAAAATATAAAAATAGAAAACAGAAGTCTGGACATTTGGCATTTTAAAATGTTGTAATAGTTTTAATTTGTATGATAATACCTTGAACAAAAGTACAGTAATATTCTCAACTCATTTTAAGTTTTTGTAATTATCTATTGGGAAAAATAAAATAAAAAAAATGTAAGCTTTGATAATAGAGTTCAAAAACTGATAAGGTATAATTTAAAAATTCAAACCTCAATACATTCCCAATGTACCAGCAAATCTCATACGTGTAAAATATATTTGTATGAGCAACATTCATAGCACTTGTGAGTAAACTTAAGAAAACTATAGAAATTATTAAAGTGTCATTGGAAGACTAAAAAATATTGAATTAAAAGATAGTTCTGTTTTTTTTATTTTTAAAATTTTCTTATTCTTTTATTAAAAAAATTTTTTAGTTGTTGATGGACCTTTATTTTATTCATTTATTTTATATGTGGTGCTAAGAATTGAACCTAGTGCCTCACACACGCGAGGCAAGTGCTTTACCACGGAGCCACCACCCCAGCCTGATAGTATTGTTTTTCAGGTTGCCAAAACTCAATATACAAGAAATGAAACATTCTCAAATTGATTTATATGATTTAAAAAATTCCTAGTCAAATAAATGTGAGTTTTTTAACTTGCCAAAGTGAATCTAAAATTTATCAGAACCTTCATACCATTTGGAAAAGAAATATAATGATGTGGAAATTGATGAAAAAATTATAATATTTTGAAATTAAACTTTTCAAGCAATGAGAATAATATTATCATACAGGAAAAAAATTAAATAATATCCTAATGGTGTCAAAATTATAAGGCACACACATCTATTAGGACAAGCTACTCATCAATTGCCTAAAGTAGTTTAATATTCAGTAATCAGAACACCAATTGAATAGAAGTTCACAATAATTTAGTAAACGATACGGAATCAATTGTTAAGAAAAAAAAATTAAACATTCCCTCACATTATGCAACAGAAGATAATACGATCATAATAACTAATTTATTTAAAATAAATCATTAAATGAAATAAAATCATGCATCTACTTTTTAATGACCCAAGTTTGTGCATAATTTCACTTAAATATATAGTGCATTTTATATGGTTGAAATTCAAGTTTTTTTCTGCATCCCTGTATATATTATATTGCAATATTCATACATGTTTTTGTAATTTGCATAATATATGATTTTAAGATTATACCATATAAATGGAATGCTTATCATATTTACCCAATTCAATTTATTAAATATTTCCTTTATGGTTGAATGTAACCTATTTCCTACCCTTGCTCTCAGAATTAACTTTTGTAGGAACATCGTAATGTGGCACTTTATTCTCTCTGTTAAATACTGTCTTGAGAAGCAGTTTTAAGCTAAACTGGTGGATATGGATATCTTTGAGATTTTCTGTTATGTCCTGTGGGTAATAGATAGTCCCTATACATATATAAAACAAACTATGTAGAGTTATTGACATACATATATTTATGTGTGTATGCAGATGTATATACAAAATTTCATATAAAACAAATATATGTTAGGTATTTTAGTGTCTGTTTTATGTACATATATATTTTGTGTTTTTTAGCTTAATATATGTGAATCTCACAGTTTCATGGGGCTTATTTTAAGGTTAATTTAATTCAATTTTTTAAAATATTGAATGCTAATATAATACAACTATAATAACTAATTCATTTAAAATAAATCATTAACCAATCATTATTGGTTGCCAAGAAGTACACTGGAGCCATTTTTCTTCTTGGCAAGTGGAAGGCAGATGAGATACCATGGGTTAATTCATCAACTTCCATCTCTTACTAAACTCCATGGTCTGATCTGTTTCATAATCATTCCACGACAAGATTACAGTTCTTTGCTCTTCATTCTTCTTATTCTCAATTAAACCAGCTTGGTTTTTAATGAACTAAACCCCTTCCGTTTTGTCCCAACAACAAATCCCAGGAACCACCACAACCCTCTCCTCTGTCTCTCATCAGAGAGAGGGGCAATACTCTACCCAGAGATTGCATGCAATTCCGTGGCCAGAAACATTTTTCCATATGCTTCTGAGGTCCATCGGGGAATTATTTTGATCCAGAAATTATCTCACTAGCTTGGAGGCCTGTGGATTTCACACTGGGTAAGGCTTCAGCACGGAGAATCCACATGCTGATTTTGATATTCATTAATCATCTTGCTAATTTGTTTTAACATAAGAGTGCTGACAGCAAACGAATGTTATTCCAGCAACGGTTACTGCATAATCCAGACTCATGGCAATAACATTTACGAAACTGGTGAGTCTACGTTCAGATACAGTCAATGTTGTCTTTCAGTCCAATCACAAATGCATCTGTATTTATCTCACATCTGCCTAATCATTGGGTGGGCTAGACTGGCCAGTGGGGTAAAGAGATTATCATTTTTTTTTTGTATTTTTATTATTAGACCTATATATATACTGAAATCCTGAGGTTTATGAGTCTCATAGATATGTGGGTTTTATTTTAATATTCTTCAGTTAAAAATGAAAGTAAATTTTGCCTTGCAGTGTGTTATGTATTAGTAGTGGGAATTTAGGTCTCCTGCATCAGATAGTAGTGAAATTAACTCCAATTGGGAAAAACTTTGTTGATACTTCATAAAGATGGGAATAGAAAACACTTTCATGGTTACTGTTTTAAATTTCTAGAAATCTAAGTTACTCTATATAATCTGCAGATATAGACACTTTTTTTTCAAAATATCTTTCTGTGCTATTTTCTATTATTCAGTGCATTTATGAAAGAGATTTGTCTTCCTTATAGTGTTGTTTAAAATGATGCTTAAACAGGTTAAATAATTTATCCAAAGCCTTTCAATTCATTAGAGGTTAATGGGACTCTGTATTTGCTAATTCCCAGACTGGGGACCTATTCATTAACAAATACAACATATTTGCTTTAGGTGTACTATGATTTCTCATTTTTAATAAAAATCATTAGCTAAACCTGGTATCCAAAAATAACTCAGAAATCAAAGTCCCCATTTTCCTCCTTTTAAACATGGAGCATGAATATTGCCTTGTCTCTGTCTCCTCAAAGTTATTTCCAAGAAAGGTGATATTCCCTTTTTCTGAATTGTAATTTTATTTCTCAATGTTTTTATTTGTGCGTTATAATCATACATAATAGTGGGGTTCATTGTGACATATTCTATGTGCATAACGTAATCTGATCCGTTTCACTCACTAGGATGTTTTCTTCTCTTTCCTCCTCCCTCCTTCCTCCTCTGATCCTCTTTCTTTCTTCTGGTTTTCCTTTTACTTAATTATATGTTTTTTTTTTATTAGTATGTTATATCTATACTTAAAAGTGGGGTTCAAAATGAAATCAAACAAATAATGAATTGAAATTTTCTAAGGTGAATTATCAGAAAGAACTTAAAATTCCTTTTTTGATTCAATCCATTCAGTGAAAGAAACAGAGTAAATATCTCTACTTGATGAAGAGTTATTCAATACGAGGGAAAAAATCAAGCTATTTGAAGGGACTCCTGTTCACTCCACCAAACTACAACTTTCACCCAGTAGGACAATAGAAGAAGAAAATGGTTCCTTCCTTGAAATGTTGACATTGTTATCTGCTGTCTTTTAAACAGTAGCAGAGCCATGGGTCCCTTGATTTGTTCACTCACTATGCTATTAGAGGAATTCTTCACTTCTTCCGTGGGGAACTGTTTTTCTGTCTTCACTCTTTTCCGAGGGCACGTTCCTAGTCCATCAGACTCTGCAGAAATGTTGAAAGCGTGCCTGTGCCCCTTGCCTCTCATCAGTGTAGCTGCCCAGTCATCCCCCCCTGCCCAAGGGGCTCCTGGGTTTCATGCATGACAAAAGACAATTAGACATTCACTGTCAAGGTGCCTGTGGATACTGGCCATCCAAATACTAAAAATGAAGCATGTGTCTATAAAGTGGGAAAAAAAAAATTCCATATGGACATAAAGAATTTTTTTCATAGTTAACAAAATACATCTTTAACCTATCATGTAAAATGAAATACATTGGTTTAAAAAGTGAATTTTGAAAGAAAGTAATATTACCTCTCCCAGACATGAGTCGTAACTCTAGATGATATGTAAATAGCACATGAACTGATCGGTTATATATAAATTAACTTTTAAGGAGACTTTTCATTAAATTAAGCCATTTAATTGAGGAAATATTACATTGGAGTTCTAAGCTGTCTGGTTTAAGGGAAAGGACAGCATTACATTTAAAGGAACACCAATGAACTGGAGCCAATAGGTTGCTTAAGATACATTATTTCAGAATGGAATGCAAACATTAGTTCCTGTATCTAGGTTTTACACAAATAACTTCTTATTCTAATTCAGTGTTTTCATTCGAAATTCAGCTCCTTATAGCTTACTTGGTATTAATGGTGTTTGCTAAACTTGAAATAAAATATTTATAAATGCAAAACATTAAAGAAGGGGAAGAATGTCCTCTTCTTTCTGTCTTTGTGTGTGTAGCTAGGGATTGATCCATCCTAGGGCCTCTGTCTTGCTAGGCAGGGGATCTACCACTGAGCTATATCCCCAGGCCTCAGAATTTTCGTACATATGATTAAGACATAAAAACATAGTTCACAACATCATTTCAGTTTGCATCTGAGAAGGTACTACCATCTCCTAAAGGAATGAAAATGCTCCTGAGTACAAACTTAAAAGGGCTACTTGGATATGATATATTTTTCCTTTGTTTGGCCATACCTAAGTTTTACTTTTCCTGTTATGTGAGACAGGGAATGCACAAAATAATTTGATAATAATTATGAAATAGAGAAAATAATTATTTTAAAGTATATTTTAGAAGCTTCAATTAGCATTTTATATGGGACTTTGAGTAGTATTATTATTTAATTTACTATGTAAACATGTAATTCAGTACATTTATATAATTTGTTTAAGCAAATCACTCTTAAGAAAATAAATAGAGTATGTGCTTCTGTCTGGAATCAGACAAGAACATCCTCAGGGCAATTTCCGGTGTGGTGCATGTCTTTTCTCCATCCAGGGACCTAACAAGAAGGCTTTGCTAAGATTTAGAGCACTCATCCTGCAAAACTAGTCACACAGCAAGGCTAAAAGAGAACTTTGCATTTGATATGTAAAGAAGAGTTGAGTGGAAAAATCCTTTTATTAGGAGAGAGTGAAAAGAAAGAAGTTAAGAAGCAAAGATGATGATGATGATGATGATGATGATGATTGATATGGAATCCAGGAACTCCAGATCATAGGGAATCACTCTGCCACTGAGCTATATCCCCAGACCTGCAAGGCATTTTTGAATACAAAACAGTTTACTGTTGTTGCTATTAGTTTTGTTTTGTTGTTTAGGAAAACTGAGTTCTTTCTTCACATCAAAATAAATCTTTTTTGTTTTTTAAAGGGCTGTAGATGTGGCTTAGTTGCAGAGAGCTTGCTGAGCATGTAAGAGGCCCTGGGTTCTATCCCCAGCACTGCAAAGAATGAGAATAAAAAAATAAAGAGTGCTGAATGATGAAATTTACTTCTTTATTTTAGGCATCTGTTTTAAATCTAACAATAACATGGGGGATGAAATTGATCATTGATACAATAAAAAGTGAAAATTGTTTAGTTTTGTGTTTTAATACCATCAGGCAGTTTATTGTTATAAGAGGAGAAAACTAAAGTGAAAAAAAATTCAAAAGTCAAATGACCTCTTCAAAGTTATAAATAATACATAGAATTTTTTTTAGGAAAATCTATAAGCTGTTAAATTAGGTTAGACATGATATTTCTTTAATAACCAAAACTTATATGCTTATTTTCTTAAAAATAAAGCCTCTACTCTCATATTTTAGGCAATTTAAATTTTAGTTATGTCAATATAATTTCATACTATAGGGTAATTTTTAAATAAAACAATGTCATCTCCAATAAACAGTAAAGACATGTAGATGCTAGCACTCCAGATCTGAATAAAATTAAAATAAATAAATAAAACACTGCAATAAAACATTTCATCTCAAATCTACCTTCTCATATTACTCATAATCTAAAATAATGTCTTGTTTTGTCTTCTGAGTATCATATACATGACTCACAGTGTCTGTAGGACCAGTTTAAAGATGATCTTGAGCATTTCCATCATTTGTTTTCCTAAGATTTACAGAATACACAAAAATGGGTAGAATAACACTGACCCAAAATGAAAGTCAAGATCAACACTTGACAGCATTTAGTGACCTCCAACACATTTGTAATAAACTTAAATACTTACTAATCATCAACCAAGAATGATAACTCCATGCAAATAAAGAAAGGAGAAATAAGAGAGATTTCTTGTAATTTATTTCCATCTGGGATGAACAGGGAGAGAGATTTAAAAAATCTCCCAGGAGAACGTGGTCTCATGGCATTTTTAACCCAATTTCCAGGCCAGAGAAATTCTGATGGATATTCAAACTTTGAATGGCTATGCAAATCAAACTTATGAACCTTTGGAGAGCCATCCTTCATTAATCTTGACTTCAGTGGAGCATAAACAGCAAGAACAGATGGGTTACTAAGGCCAAAGGTCTCCATGCAAATCATATCAAGAAAGACCCAAACACAGGAAATGATATCCAAGGTGGATTCATTATTGTTGATGCACCCCCCCCCCCCCATTAAAAGGCTTCTCAATGGTTTATTACAGCTGTTGTTTCAAGAAGCAGCCAGAATTTTTTCTATGTCTTTGTACACAAATGTAGTTCCTAGGTCAAGAACAAAACATACTCTCCCACAGCAAATGATAAAAGCTGAAGGGGTCAATTCAGAAAATCCTTATTAGGAATGTGATTCATTGCATGGAATCAGGGCGGAGTTAAGGAAATTAAAAGTGCAGTCTCACTTCGGAGAAAGGTCAAATGAAAACCAGAGGAGGGAGACCCAACGAACACATGTATAGGATGGCGGGTGATAAATAGTTAAGGCCTGTGTGTGAGCACGTGCCACCAGCTCTGCCGCCACGTTATGGGTCACAAAGCAAGCAGCAGAGATCCAAACCCAAGAGTGGTTTACGCCAGCTTAAGGAGACCAGGCAAGTCGCTCTGCATTGCCACCAAGAATTGTTCAGAGCAAGAACTGAGATGCACTCGTTCCTCAACAGAGAATTTGTACCATAAAATTAAAATAAAATTTTTAAAAATCACAAAAGAGCAACTCCCTTTGGGGTACACATGGGTTAAAACCTATAGATTTATTTCTCCAAGTTGAGGATTAAAAGATCAAGATTCAAAGGAGCAAAATTTTTACTTCTGGATTACAAAACTAGTTCCACAGATGATCTGTGTTGAAACTTTCCGCATCTTCTGTTCTGCCTTTTGTATACCACATACAGGAGGGAACTAGAATTTCTCACACTTTTCTTCCCACCTCACACAGCAGTAAAAGTGAAATAGAAAACATGAATCTAGAGACAGGATTGCATTATTTTATTTTCCATGTCTTATTCATTCTTTTTCCTTCCCCTTTTTTTCCTTTCTCTCTTTAGTTGCTACACCTCTTTCTTACTTTTCTCTCTCTGTCTTTGCTCTCTCTCCCCCTCCTTCTTTTCTTTCCATTTCTTGGATTCATTATTTTTTAAAATCACCCCCAAAATCAAATTGCAAGCTTGAACACTGACTCCTGTTCCCCTGTCCGGCCTCCTTGCCACAGAATAATTGATTTATTTGTTGCAACAGAAAGAAAAATAGAGAAGTGACATTTTTTTCCAAACATTGTCAATATGATTGCTTGACCTTTGAGACAGTTAAGGAGTCGAAGGAAAAGAATCTTTCTAAGGCTTTACTTCTTAAGTGCCTGACACCAAGTGTAACTAATTGTCAACAGCGCTATGAAACTCTAAACTCATTCTATGAACCTTTAGTTAGAAGCAGACTTTGGCCGAAAATGACTCAGGCAAACTTCCCTCCTCCCTCCCCTGGTTCTCGGTTGATTTCCCTCCATCCATTGTATGACATCCAAGATTTCACATGGAAACACCCCATGGCGTGTATTTTTATTGCAGGTTAAAATCAACTTTAATTTTGTTATCCCCCCCCCCTCCCTGAGATGTTGCCCTCCCACTAAAATGATTAGGCTTCTCTTCTGGGTCGTTACCTGGGGTAGAATGGAATGGGCCGGATTGGCCATTGAAAAGCGGGGCCAGAGGCAGGAGCCCAGCCAGGCAGGCTGATGCGTGGCAGGCTGTCTTGGCGGGGGCTCGATTTCACACCGTGATTTAAGATACCCTGTGCTCGGCTCTGATGATAAAGTGTCTGTGGTTGTTTTGCATTAGAAAATAGAACTGCGTTTCCTCAACAGAGAGGAACTAACCAACATTAAATATCACATTTATGTGCATAACTGCCATATATCGAATGACAAAATGTAACAAAGGCTCCTGCTAGGGAGACGGTGAATGCTTGGTTTCGCTGACTGCGAAATTTTGTGCTGCCTTTTGTTCATTACTGGAAGCTCCGGTATTGCCAACACGAGTTAAAAAACCATCCATTTAATGGTATAAATGAAATTATGTTCTACAAACTGGGTTTTCAGTGTGGTAATATGATGCATACAATAGGGCTTATGTGGGGGACATAGGAAAAGATTTAAATAGCCGCTTCCCAAATTTCCTTAGCAAAACAAAACCGCATTTTACAATCGATGGTATATTATAAATAACATCAGCCAGTGGTTAAAAAAAAAAAAAGACTAGTTTTTAACCAGACTGAAGTAAATTTCTATCTTATAAATAGTATTTTTTAAAGAAAAAGTTTATCCAACAATGGTCATGATTAAAAGAGCTAACAGGGAACAGATTCAATAAAAGGTATTTCTTATTCATTTTTCATTTTTTGCAAAACTCTGGATTACACCGTGACAGCGATCAGCCTGGCAACTCTGTCTGTGCAGTGGTGACTTTCAACTCTCACAGCCTGAGTTCTCCATGTTTCAAGAAAGGACATTCATGTTTGTGCTACTAGGATCAGTGACCTTGAAGAAGCACTGATTTCAAGGGCCATGATATCAAGGGCATTTTTGTTCTTTGACTTTTCAGCATGCAATCCAACTGGGTTTGATCTTTTTTCTTTGGACTTAAACACCTGTTGTCAGTTTGGCATTAAAGGGCTTGTTCATTGAGTAAGAATAGAAAAAGGCCTAGCACTAATCCAAGGGTCCTAAGAACTTAAGAAAAGATACAGTAATCTTTCCAGAAACAACAGTTTCCTGAGGTTTCAATCTCACCATCACAATGAAAAAAAAAAAAAGTTCTTAAAACCATACAGCTCATGCAATTAATTCTTCTATTTGCCAAGTTTAGAAGGAATACTGAGTGGCATGTGCTTATCAATTTAGCAAGGTCTTCTCTGGCCCATTCTGTCCTTTTTCCTTGCTATAAATTAAGTTTGTGTATGTAGGGTGTGTTGTGTGAGTGTGCATGTGTGTGTGTGTGTGTGTTTACATGTGTGGATACACCCAAGGCAACCTATTTGTTTGTTTGTTTATTTTTAAAATGTTTTTTCTTTTGTAGCATAGTAAAAGAACCTATCTTTAGGATGAAAATATTTAAATTCCAGTTTCAGTCTTTATTGTGTCACACTGGAAAATTGACTTAACCCCTGAACCTTATTTAATTTTCTCATCAATAAAATCAGAGTAATTTAATGACTGGTAGGAAAGTGCATTCCAATCTCTAGTCACATCTCTGGGCACATATTAGCCACAATAACAAAAGTAATATTGACAAAAAGGTGTTAATACCTATAATAATAATTTTAAGCTTGCTGGAGATCCTGTGTGGGAAATCCAGAGTAAACTCTTTCTATCACAATAATATTTGTTGCCAGAGCAAGTGACAGTTTTTTGATCCTATCATGCATCGACTGAACTAACATGTAAGTGTACTTAAAAAAGACGTCTTCAATACAGAGTCTCCTAAGTGTCACCTGGTTGGCTTATACTCCAATTAGAATTGCATTTTCTATTTATTTAATGCCCCTACGACTTCCAGGGAGAGTGTTGAATAGGCAGTTAGATAAAATGTGCATGTGACATTTGACAAGGAGACCTTGGTCATATCAATGGAGTTTGGTGCCATGAGCTAACTGTGAACCTCCTTAGTTTTCATTGTGTCCTGAATTGTGAATATTTTGGGTTTCCTGGAAGTTTAAATTCAGAGAAGCCTCCATCCATGGGCAAAAAACTGAGCTGAGGGATTACTCGTCTCTGCAGTGAATGATTTTTGCCTCAACAGCTTCAACACGTTTTTCCTGAAACATGCTCTCTCATTTAATATGGTGTCGACATTTGGCTGCTGGATATATTTCTAAAACAAGCTCCCCCCCAAAGGCCCACCCACTGGTGAATGGACAAACACAAAAGGTATTACAGTGAAATGCTGTTGATTCTAAGGGAGTGGAGCATCAACACTTGGAACAACACAGATGAGATTCAGCACCACTGTGCCAAGTGTAAGAATCCAGGCACAAGAGAATGGTGTATGGCATCATTTCAATGCAATATCCAGACAGCGTGAGAGTCAGAAAGGGGATTATTATTTGCCTGGGAAGGGTGTTAGGAAGCACAAAGAAATGACTGCAAAGGGCACCAGGGATGTTGTGAGGATAACAAACATGTTCTGAAACTGGATTGTAGTGACACTTGCACAACCTTGTAAATTTACTAAAATCATTGCACTGTATACTGAAGGTGAGTAAAATGTATAGCATATAAATCATGCCTCAGCAAAACAGTTGAGCACCAACCATCAAAATTTAGCATTTGTTCTTTTTCTTCAATTCATTGCTAACAAAGAAAAAACACTACTAAACTCAGTCTACCTACCAAGTCTCATTGTCCTAAGCACTTCTTTTGGTAGAAAACTCAGGAAAAGTTGTGAAAGGTGGTCGCAAGGACACCTTCCCCGACCACACAACTCTCAGCTTGATATTATTGGATCAAGTGACAAAATTGTGGAAAACATGTCTGTAAAGCTCCAAGCATCAATTTGGGATTTCAGTGTCAATTATTTCATTCCTTTTTATATTTAACTATCTGTCTAAAATATTCACGCTGCACACAAAACGATCAGGGGTGAGCCGGGGAGAGTTATTTATTTATTTGTGTTTGTAGTGCCCTCTGCACCGTCAGATGTTTTACAGATTAAGAGGAGAGGGAAAGTTCTGCAGGAGGGAAAACAAAACTAAGGCCAAGTTTTCTTTCTGTCATTACTCTCCTCTCTCCCCCTCCTTCGCCTTCTCCCCTCTTTTATTTTTTTCCAGCCCCTTATTACGACTTTGACAAATGACAATGCAAGAAGAGAATTTATGTTGGGTCTTGGAGATTAGCACATTATCACAAGCAAAACAGAGCCCTCAGCCTCCGCCGCTGGGGAGCCATTGAAAGAGTCTTTGAATGTGATGCATGGGTCAAGACCCATTTCTGAAGAAACGAGGATGCTGTTCTGCAGGCGCAAGGCTGGGAAAGAGCCCTTGGAGATCCAGGTGAAGACACTGAGCGCTGGATGAGAAGCATTTACCCAGAAAGCTCATTCTGGAAAGGAAAGAGGAACCGCGCAGCTCCCCGAAGACCTCCGTGTTGAATGATTTAAGGCTACCTGTAGGAAATGCCTTCTGCTTTATTGCTTTTTAGTCTCCTTCTTTTTAGAGAGAAGAAGAAGGAGAAGGAGAAGGAGAAGGAGAAGAAGAAGAAGAAGAAGAAGAAGAAGAAGAAGAAGAAGAAGAAGAAGAAGAAGAAGAAGAACAACAACAACAACAACAACAACACAATAACAACAACCAACAAAAACAACAACCAACCACAACAACACAGGCCTTTCCTTCCTTTGACTCCCAACAGCATCCCCCAGGAAATTTTCGCCAACACTCTGTCCCACCATGTTTCCCTAATACTCTTCTGCAAGAGCTGGAAAGTGTGGGCAGGAGGCGAGCCAGATTAGAACACCCTGCGGATGGAAAGTGTCCATTTTTGAACTGCGTTAGATTATATGCACGACTCTTTTTAAGAGACTGTATGCTTTGTTTATAGCTTGAGGCTTCAATATCTGAGTGTATCGATCATGACATGATTTTAGGGAAAAAAACAACAAATAGAGTGTTTTTGGCCTGAAATACACTCAGGGTCTACAGAATACTAAATTATTAAATTATATACCCATTAAGTTAGTAAATTATATACCCATATTAAAATATTAAATTATTAAATTATATACCCATTCTTTAAATTACCAGAGAACTGGACAAGATTGAGAAAGTCAATCACCAAAGGAAGAGCGGTTATGAAGATCATAAGTAGCCCAACATTATTATTATAGATATTAATTATAGATATTAGATACCTGGCTGATAATCTGGTATTCATAGAGTATTAAGAAAATAAACATGCCTGGACAAAGGCTGAGTGGAAGGCAAAGGAGCATTCATGTTATGAGAGATGGCTTATTGGTACTTGAGAGAGGCACATTAATACACTACAGTTTTTCAGCCAAAGGAATCAACATTCCTTGACTTTTGGGGTCTGATAATTCTTTGCCATGGGGAATGTTCTCTGTACTGAAAGATCCTTCTCTTCCATCCACTAGGTACCAGTTGCATCTCCAAAGCTGGGGAAATCCAAAGTATCTTCACATATTGTCAAGAATCCCCAGATTGACAGGGGTCTGGAAAGGAGAAAATTCACCCTGGGTGAGAATTTCTGACTTGGGCAGAAAGGTTATACACTGTGCCTTCCAGTCTTGACGTTGCCTTTGAGTGTTTCCGTCTTCCTGGTGAACGCAAGATGAAGACATCCAGTGGCATATGTGATATTTTTATGTGGGAATTAATAGTTTAGATGAAATCCTACATGCTTCTTTTGGCCCCAATTCAGGTAGATCATGGGTATTGGATGCCAAATTGTACTTAGGAGGCTATGTTATCTCTCCTGGACCCCTAGGCATGATTGTTATTCACCCAATAGTAGGAACAATGCGAGGCATTCCACACTTCCCAAGTCCTGAGGGCTCCACCTGCATTATCACTTTTGACTTCGAAGAAGTCATTTTATATAAGAAATTATGGCAATACCAGTTTTGTGGGGGAAACATAAAGCAATTTAGCAGCAACATCCAGTGACAGAGAATATGAAATTACACAACATAAGGAAAGCATTACTAAGAAAGCTTAGATTGGGGGCACATGAGTGGACAACTTTTCGCAGCATGTTTTTATGATCCAAGGCAATTTCAAGGAACAGAGGGGCACCTGTTGCTCCTTTTGGAATCTGTAAGAATATTCCTGCCCTGACTTCTCAGAAAATTCCAGTTCACCCTCTTGTGCTGCCTAAGCCTACAGATAAGACAGCAAGTCAATTATGGAAGAAAACCTACTTGGCTTCTTATGTTTTTGCCACTGCTATAGCTTCTTTGTTTTCCCTTTTTCTTACAGCTCCCCCTGTCTTTAAATTAAAGCAGGGCTGTTCTCCAAGTGTGACTTTGCCCCACTGGGGACATTGCCTGGAGACATTTTCACAGTCCTATCTAGAGGGGTGCTACTGGCATCTATTGAGTATCAAGGATTACTACACACCTTACAGTACACAGGACAGCCTCATTCAGCAAAGAATCACCCATCCCCACATGCCAATAGGTTGGGATTCAAAATCCTGGGTAAAGGAACACAGTCAGCTTCAAATAGAACTAAGTTTGTCTCTTATAATTTCCCCGAGATTAAAAAACAAAAAACTTTCACAATTTGTTGGGATATATCATTAATATTGGCTGTCCAAGATAGCCAGTTAATCGTACCCCTGGCTCCTTCCTCTTGGACTCTACCCAGATTGAGAATAGATCTGGACACCCAGTAGAGCTCTAAATATCAGTTCCATTGCCAGGAAAGCTGGACGGCAGAATGCAGCCCAAACTGGAAGCCAACCCAAGTTTCCTTCATCTCTCCCCGTGAATCAGACTCACTTATGGACAAGCAGAACAAATAGGGAAGAGCAAAACTGTTCCCAAAGGAACCCTGGGCTGTTTAATACAGAGAGCAAGGAGTAATGGATATGCCCCACAGGCCGAGCAGGAGCGAGAACTCTGCACATACCATGGCCCTGGTCTTATTGACTCACCAACCAGCACAGTTGCTCCTCTCATGGATGAGAATTGGGGTACAAAAGTGCAGCCCATTTTTATTTGCAAGGTCACAAGAAGAAGGAAAGAAGAACCCTTCCAGCCAAAACTCATCATGTGAAGAAACAGAAAGAATTCCCTCTGTGGAATGGGGAGGGTAAAGGGAAGTCAGTGGATTCAAAATCAGTGACAATTGGAAGAGATTTGTTAGATGTTTCTTGAGGAAAAAGCGTGCCCATGGTAGGGTTATTAAAGATAGGAGTTGGTGAGTTTTGGGGCTTGGAGTCCTATTACAAGATGATCTTAATGCTAGAGATTAAAATGATGGAGCCTAAACCAAGGAGATAGAAGTAAAATGTTGAAGAGAAAGTAGCCATGAGAGTGAGTAGGTATGAAAGATATTTAGAAAGGGCTCTAGAGAGAACAGTTAGATTTCTGTTTTCTTGCTCTGGGGGTTTAGATGATGTTGCAATTCATTTAAACAACAAATTACATATAAGAAACCCTCACTGTATAGCAAGGACTGTGGCCAGCTATATACAGATATCAGCTTAGTGAATCATAATGATTTCTATGAAATAAGGATTAGCCTTATCTCCCTTTACACATAAGAAAATGGGGGCACATGGAAATAGCATCATTTGCCAAAACAATGTCACTAGCAAATGGTGAACCCCAGATCCAAATGCAGGCAAGGAGGCTCTCCAAAATTCAGGACCTTCCTACTAATATCCTGTGGGTACATAAGGAAAGGGCAGCTTTGTGGAAAATATATACTTTGTTCATTTTCTGGACATGTATTTATTTATGAGTTTTCTGTGGAATATTAACATTTCCTGCAACAAGTTTAAAAATGTTGGTACATTTTAAGAAAATACAAGTCAAGAAGTTAAGTCAAATTTGGAGGTATGACTGGAAAAGATATTTTAGGAAATATTCATATAGAATAAAATCAAGAAATGCAATGGATCACCAGGATATATTTCTACTTTAATCATCATCCTTTACAACCCAGATCAGCAAGAATAATTTGGAAATCTGTTGTTTATAAAGAAAGCCTAACTCTGCCTAATAGCCAGGGTTGGTAAGTGAAATATATTAATATATTAATATAACCTTTAAGTTAGTAGAACTCTTGCCAGGATAATAAATATTTATGTAGGAAGGAGACTTAAACTGATATTCACTCTAAGGCACAGAGATATGGCCAGAACCCTGATTGATTGATTTTTCTAAAACAAATCATTTAATTTCAAAAACAGAAAACAAAAGGCAAACATAATCTAAAGAGTAGTGTCAAAATTTTACTTTTGTTATATGTGTCAACCGGTTGAAGTGTAGGCTGAGTCCATGAATAGGTAGTTTGGGTGAAGGTCTCATGAACCTATAAGAACACTGGCATTTATCCAATAGGCTGGGTGCTAACCAAGGCAGGATACATTATCAGCGGCTCTTTAACCCTAACAACACAAATTAAAGTCTTGAGAAAGAAGAGGGGACATAGATCCCTTTCAATTGTGAAATTCTGAATTCGCTAGTGATAATTTCTTTTGAATACAATTCAAGAGAAACTCTCTGTGCTTGCTTTTGTTTTTATCTACATGTGGTTTTGAAGAAGTACAATCAAATGTGTGTGTCTCTGTGTGCGCATGTGTGTGTGTGTACAGGTAGACAGTTGAGCATCTCTTCTATTTTCACTCACATGAAAGTAAAACAATGAATTTTTACTTTGAAACATTTCTCTGTATTGGAAAAAAATTTCTTTATTAATAATAATAATAATAATTTATACCAAGAAAGTTGTCCTGATTGAAGATTGAGCTCTTTCAAGACTAACTGATTCCCTTAAAAAGCTTTGGATAAAAAGTAGAGCAATGTTTTGAGAAAGTGCATTTGTGATTGTAGACTGTTGTATTACGGGGAAAATCATGTGGTTTGTCATCAATCTCTCTGTGTGGCATACAAGGGCCGACTTGTTGAAATTTTGTAGGCTTTTATTTACAGAGAAAACACAGGCCGTGTGCTGCCCAGGGTCCTATCAGTCTGCACATTCAAATGAATTACATCTGAAAAAAAGATGGTTTAAATCATAACCTTTATGGATAATCTAATCCATAAGGAGACCAAAATTACCTTGCTCCTGTGAATAAGAACAAAACCCAAAGAATTTAATTATTTGCAAATTATTTATGAAGATTTGGATCCTGGCTCAAGGTTAGAGTGGGAAAAGAGAGACAATCACGAATTGTTACCAATCAGTGTTTTGCGGAGGAAAAATATGGAATATTTCAGCCTCAGTATAACACCCCATATTTCCACGTTGTTTTTTTTTTTTAAAAAAAAAGGTGTTGCTATAGACAAGTGAACCACGGGTGGAAACAGAAATAAAAACAGACCCTCTGAGGAAGAAATGGGATATGGACTGGTGCTGGGAAGAAATTAGTGCAGTAATGTGTATTGTTTAGTTGTAATGCTCAGATTATGAGCTAGGTCTTGGGAGAAACATATGGCCACGTGCTAACCATCCACATGCCAGAGTTAATAAAACTGAAACCCACTGATAGACTGTGTACTATTGATCTCACTTTGTGGTTGGAAATTCCATAGCAAGTCAATGCAGAAGTATAAACCTATAAGTAGGAAACACACACACACACACACACACACACACACATATACACACACAATCATCAATGTATCTGATACAAGTAAATTCATGTGTCCAGTACCTGGGGCTTGATATGAATGGCTTTTGCAAAGTTATGGAAACCAAGTGTCCAACTTGGGCCTATGATGTGCTAGCTATGTTCTTTGTATAACTTGGAGATGAAGGAGAGGCAGGAGATTGAGAAGGACTACTTTACATCAGGTATTCAGGGAAGACTTCTCTGACAGATAAATGCTTCTTCTGAGACATGATTAATGGGGAAGGGCATGTCAAGTGTAAATTTCCAGAGAGAGTTCTAGTCCTCAAAAACAGGAAAAGAGGAGTCCCAGAGTAGGGAGTAAGTGTAACATGTTTAAGAAACAAAAGCCAATGAGGACAAAATTTAAAAGGTGGAGTAGAACAAGACAAATTTGAGAAGAGAGTCAAGCATGAGATCCTGGAGGTGCTTCCAGGCCAAGTTAAGGGGTTTGGGTCTTAGGTCAAGTGCAGGGGAAAACTGGAGAATTTTTAAAGCAAAGTAATCTATACTGTCGAGGCCCAAGTGTGGAAGAAACTAGTCAAATTTTCAGGCTACTCTGGTCATCCAGTAAGATAAAATGGTGGTGGGAATCAAGGTTAAATCAGTCGAGGTGAAGGGGAGATGCTGGATTGTTTGTTTCATACTGGTGCTTTACCACTGAGTCACATCCCCAGCTCCTTTTATTTTAATTTAATTATTAATTAATTAATTTATTTATTTTGAGACAGGACCTCACTAAGTTGCCGAGGCAGGACTTGAACTTGCGATTCTCCTGCCTCAGCCACCCACAGCACTGGGATTACAGGTGTGCGCCCTCTGCTGCTAGCTAGTATGCAATGTCTAATGTGATTATTAAAGGGATCTTAATATAAATGGAGTAGACACCACTAAACCAGGACTCTAAGCCTGAGAGTCCCTACCCATCAACCTAGTGCCACTGCCACTCCCCAACCAGTTGTTCCTTTATACTATCATTTTAGTCCTTCTCCACAAACACTTTTCCAGTTGATTCTCACCAATATTTGCATCTTCTGGATGATTTTCCTATAACCCACACTGTTTTCCAAGCTTCTAGAATTTACTTCTTTCAAGTCATCCTTTGTTGATTGATCCCTAAATTATGAATCTGATCACATCTTTCCCCTGCTGAACAGATTTGGTGGGTCTCCAAAGCATGACCCGTGAGTACCTTCCTGACCAAGCTCCTTCCTGACCTCTCCACTCTAGAAATTTTGAACTCATTGAAATGGTCCAAGGATGACCTGTGCTTCTTTAACTTTAGTTTGAAGGATTTGGTTAGAGGGCCTAGAAATGCTAGTCTCTCTATCAGAGACTCCTCCTTTGAATCCTACCTGGCTCACTACTATTTGAATTTCTGGTTTCTTCTTAGCTTATCATAATCTTCTTACAGATTATTTTTTCTCATACATAAGGTATCAGGTGCCTTTAATGCTCTGCAAATAGTATGTGGAAACACTTATTATGACAGGTCTATTGCATGTATAATTCTCTAGACATTTATTGAATTAATTAATCAATGGATTACTTTCCTTTTTATAGAAGAAGGAATGGAAGGCGAATCAGCTACCCAATCAAAAAGAAATGCTTCTATCAGTATATAAATACATGAAATGATATAAGATAATGGAATAGTTGACTGGAATAGATGATGGTTGGAAGGTAGATTAAGGGTAGGTATTTTAGATAAATTGGTCATGCAGGGATTTTTTTTTAAAGATTTGAACTGAGACCTCAACTCTAATGTGGACCTATATATGTGATGAGCTTGGGAGAAAAACAGGATTCCAGGCAGAGGAGATAGAAAGTGGAAAAGCACTGAGGAAGGAAAAGTCCTCTTGGAAGTTTCAGGAAAAGAACAATGGCCAGTGTGTTCCAATCAGAGCTCATAGAAAGAGGTAGAAATGAGAGGTCGGGGTGGTGGGTGCAAGCTTGAGTTTGGACCACAGAAAGCATCATTGGGAACGTGGATCTGATTCCCTCTGAGGTGTGGAGCCTCCATGTTTCTTTGACTGCCCACTCCAATATAATGGCCTCCTTCTTGCTGCTCTTGTTCTCTTAGCAGACTCCCTGGTAGTTGGAGTGCTCCTCACAACCTAGCAATATGCTCTGTTGTGTGTCTCCCACCGTCATATAAACCCGACAGGGAGAGCAGAGCTTATCAAACAGTCCTCACAGCCTGAAAGAGGCCTGGCTCATATGTGGTGCTCCACCAAGATCTTCTGAACCCAGAGTAGGACTTCATTTTAAGAGAACACTCATTGCCATGGGGTACGTATATTGAAAAACAGAAGTGAAAATGGAAAGAGAGTTTGTATCTATAATGAAGTTAGAGATCGTAGTGGGTTATGTCGGGATTGATGGTGGCACACCTGATAGGAAAGGTCTGGATCTAGAATGTTCTTAGGGAAAATAACAGCAGACTATGCTGATGGATTGGATGCCACGGGTGGGAGAAAAACAGATAAAATAGAAGAGTTTTTATGTTTTAGGCTAATAGTTAAGGTAGATATGACAATTAGAAAATCAATAGAGATAATCCTATCAATGGAAATCACTCATTGTTCAAAGACTTTTGTGTGTGTGTGTGTGTGTGGGGGGGGAGTACCAAGGATTGAACGCAGGGGTACTCAACCCTCAACCACCGAGCCACATCCCTAACCTTATTTTTGTGTTTTGTTCAGAGACAGGGTCTCACTGAGTTGTTTAGTGTCTTGCTTTTGTTGAGGATGGCTTTGAACTTTCAATCCTCCTGCTGCAGCCTCCCAAGCTACTGGGATTACTTACAGGTATGCACCACCAAGCCTGGCAGTAGACATTTTTATTTAGAAAATTAAACACACCTTCACACGTTCATTAACAAACAAAACCAAAGAAGTAACAACAGTGTCAATTGGTGCTCAAAATCTAACTTTGTGTTTAAAAATATCCCTTACCTAGAATCATAACTTCAGACCATGGAAGTAGGGAACTTCCCACATGCATCCTCAATGCACCATCTTAGGACTCTGAATGATGATGTTCAATAGACAGTTTCATCTCACAAGGACCACAGCATCTATTTCTGTCTCTTCCATTTTTCAAAGGGTGGTGGGCTTTATAGTCAACAGTCTTATTACAAAACCAGAAAGAATGCCGACCCTGTACATCCAGGTGAAAGGATACTTGGTTTGGCTTCTGAGTGAGTGGACTGTCCCTCTCATGTGGTCCTTAGGGCAGTGAGGCATGGTGTGGACATTGTGGCTCAGGTTGAGAGGCAGTGGGTAGGTCTCAGCACAGGACAGGGGGCTGGGGTTTGGATAACGCTGCTCACTCTGAGCTCTCCTCCCAATGTCCAATGACATGCCCAGATCAGAGCTTCCCTTTATCAGTATCTGTCCACCTTGCTGTGCAGAACCTCATCAGTATAAATCTGTCCTGACAACTTCCTTCCACCTGACCAGCCAGGAAGGCAGTGGATAGAGATGATGAGACAGGGAAGGATGAGCCACCCTGAAGTGGCTGGGGGTTGCCGCAGTCTGGCTGGGCACAAATCACGAGCCACCGAAGCAGGAACAACTTTATTTCTGAACTCCACCAGCACACTCCACACACGCTCCCGGGAAATCTCCCGAACGCCATGTGGCTCCTCCAGGAACCACCAACCGGAAAATCCCTCCTCCGGCACTTCCCCAACCAATGCGAACTCTCCGGGAATCCCCGCGAGAACTCCAAAGTAGCAGGCCAAGGCGGATAGCAGGGGTCTAATATACACAGCTTAACATAACCATTATCATCTCAATGGCTTGCTGGCAGTCACCTCTCAACCACTCAGTTCTGGCAAAAATGCCATGTGCCATTCGAACTGGCTATGGCTCTCAGCAGGGGGTCAACTTTCCCCAACCATCCTGAGTGGGCCAACCCTGACTCAGGAGGATCCCAAGAAGGTCACCGTGGTACTGGGGTCCTGGAGTCTCCAAGTGGGAACCAAAGCTGAAGGAAACAACCCACATCATTTCTCGCCCTCATTTATTTATATTTTCAGTGAGCTGGGGGAAAGCTATGTTCTTTAAAAATCAATATAGAAATAGAAGGAATCAGATTGTGGGAAACAAAGGTATTTCTTTGAAATTTTTAAAAAATACTGTTATTTGAAACACATTTTTATGGATAAAACCACCAAGAACTATTTCACTAGTTTTCTGTTAAAATCCTCACTGTAAATATAACTATTTCATACTACAATTGATGCTTTTCTATATTTGAACATTGGGGATTCATTGGGAGATGGCATGTTTATTAGCTTTGAGGTGACTAGTGCTATACAGTCACCATATTGACAACTATCTGGCCTTTCCATGAACCTGAACCCCAACACTAGCTGGTCGTCTAAGCGAAAAATGATTTGTAGGAACACAATACATAAAATAATGAGAACAAAATCTGATTCAATAGCAGAACTTAACAGTCCTTGACTCCTGGGACTGTTATCAAGAGCAAAGGAGTCTTAGAGTATTCCCAGTAATACCTGAGACATATTCAGGAAATGTATGTATTGAACAATCACGTCACCTGTACTCCTCTGATTCTTTTCTTATCACAAACACTGCTCTTTCTAGAAGACACCCTGCATACTGTATGAGCATTGGGATAGTGAACACCCATCAGAACTCTCATAGGTATGATTTGTTATCCCTTCCCATTTACAGAAGGGGATTTAGTCTCTGAAAATTTTAATAACCCGCCTACAGCCAAAAGCCTAATAAGTCATCATTTGTCCCTCCCTCGTATTTTCTCTGGCAGGAAGAAGGAATTCTCTGAGGCAATGGGACACAGGCAGAGAAGCTTGGACAAGGGGCATGTTTGGAAAATTTCAGGAAATGGAGAGAGTCTGTGCATGGACTCCCTCTGCAGTGGGCTGTGGGTAGACAGAACACACCAGGAAATACAGTAGGAGAGTTCAAAACTGCTGACCAGACAAAGAAGAAATTGGGGCGGGGTTGGAGATGCAGTGCTGAAGATTTAATTCTAGCTGTGCTAAACTTTCATCTACACAAAAAAAAAAAAAAAAAGAAAGAAAGAAAGAAAGAATCAGCATCTACTTTAAAAAGTAAATGGAACTCACTTTTTTTCCTGAAGAAATCATTACTTGACTGATTCTTTCCCTAAGAAAAGGCCAAATTGCCAGTGAAATATATTCATACATTTTCTCTGTATAAACAAAACTGAAGGTTAATTAAACTTTGAACAAAAGGATCTATTTTTTCCCCTCAAAATCTACACATTTTCTGCTTTCTACAAGTGGTAGATCTATTTCACAAACTTTAGTGATTTTATCCCAATGAAATGATTCTTGTCACTGAAAAACTGATGACATGTATTTTTTCTAAAATGTCAAGAAGTTGATGAGTTCATTTATTGTTGCTAAACTTTAATAGTGTCTAAATACAGGAATTGGTCTTTTTTTCCTTGTTTCTTTCTTTCTTTCTTTTTAATACTTTTGCTGGATTAGTAGCAGCCACTAAATGACATGATGCTAAATCAGAACTTTTGTTTTTCCCCAATTTGAAAGAAAAAAAGGCAAAACCTCACCTCAGCACCAAATGAGGCAGCTCATGCTAGTTTTGGAAAAGGAATTAGCTCCAGAGAGAAAAATAACAAACTCCGTCTTGAGGTCCTTCCTATATATTGAAAAGGCCAGTTTGGAAAGGAAATGCGGAAAACCAAACAGAAGGTGCCCAGGTCTCTTTATCATACCTGGAGAGGGCCTCGCTTAACTCCGCACAGCCATGCCCTGGCGCCACGTCTCCCTTCTTTTCCTTCCCCCTCCCCTCTTAAAATGGCACCCACTGCTCTATAAAATGATCTATTGGGACTTCAAAGCTCTGTCAATTGCATGTGGCACAGGATGTACGCAATTAATTATGTGATGCTTAAATGACAGGGTGTAGGGAAAATAGGGGCGGAGAAGAAAAAGGTTTTTTTTTTTAGAAAAAGAAAAAAAAATATCCCAACTAAACTGAAAGGGTTGGTTGTCTGCCTGCCAAGAACCAGTAGCAGATAAGGCCTCCAGTTGCTGTGGAAACTCGGGCCTCCAGGAGCCAGAATCCAATTTCAAAAACCACAAAATCAACATAAACGTGTGCAAAAATAAAAAGGTTTGTTTGGCAAGTAATAAGGAGAAGGCTACCAATGTATAAAACATATGAACCAAGGTGACCTCAGCCCACCGAAGCCATAATGACGATGATGTCCACAGCAGATTTGGCACCTCTGAAATGAGCGGTAACAAGACACAGTCCGTGCTGCTTTCTGTTATCAGGTAATTGCTACCTTTTTGAAATATTGCCTTCCACCCCCTCTTCCATGCCTCACCTCAAAAAAACATAACACCACCCTTCATGAAGGTAATGCTAGAAACCTTGATTTTAACCAGGAGGCCAGAAAACAGAGACAGCTAGACTTTCTCTTGTTCCTTTAGATCATGAATTCCATGGTATATCATCCAGGATAAATAAATATGAAAGAAAATAGATGATGTATGCATGCACTCACGGAAGTCTTTATTCAGTATCTACAAGGAGCAACTCTATGCCAATGGACAAATCAACCTTCACATCTGAACTCCTAATAATTATCAACCTTAATGTTATTGTGAACTCTATTTAGTTTATTTAATTTTGGAATTTAAAAGCATACTCTAAAATACAAGCCCTTTGATGGTGGATAAGGCCATCCTGTACTTTCAGACGTGATTTACCTGTATGAAGTTGTTTTGTGGTTTTCCTTCATTTTCTGTAAACTCAGTTCATCAATAGCATCATCAGTCATTTGCTTTGGTAGGACCAGACTGGTAACCTATTTACCATCAATCTTAGGGGACTTTCAGTATAAATTTCAGGGGATCTACAAGATTTGAATCATAGAGAAAGTGCATAATTATTTTGTCTCTGAGAAAGTGAACTTAAACCTGTGTCTAAGAGGAAAACTTTTTTTAAAAAGTTAAGTTCTAGATAGATAAATATGTAAAGAAATCAAAATCAACAATAAAATATCAAATTTGTAATAATTCTATATTAAAATATCCTCCTTTATTTCTCTGTCAATTCTCTATTTTTGCTCTCTAAATGGAGAATGAAATTGAAATGTTTAGTTCCATTTCCTGGAAAGAGCCCACATTGTCAATTTTTATGTAGAAATTCTTCCACCTCATGGGAGAGATAACTAAGTGGCAACCTATCACTTCCATCCTCTCCGGGGCCAAATTAAACCACATCTCCTTGCAACTGAGTTATGGCCAATGCAGTGGAAGAGAAATGACAAATGCAACTTTCAAGACTACTAAGACTCTCCAGGATCCTGAACACTCTATAGTTACCCATGTTGGCCAGGTAAATATGGAAGATCTAATGCAGCCCTCAAGTTCCTAGGAGATAGCAGAAAACATAATGGAAGGGTTCTGGATCTCTGGTTTCTACCTGGAAAGAAGGGCTATCCAGGAGGACCACTTAATCAAAAATATGCATGCTAGATGTTGCAGAGGTGACAATGTCTGAATAGATTGAATCTCTACTGACAGCACTGTTGGTCACCACACTGTATGCCTTGTGTAGTGCAACTCTCTTGGAGAAACCACCTAAACCTTACCAGCGTCTTTGAAGTAGTCCAACATCTCTAGGAAGATTCAGGTATCTTCCATGCACCGGTTGCCAGTTGCACCCGGCACTATGACAACCTAATCACATATGATTTTCATATTACTTGTTATCTTTGTGAGCATGCCCAGACTTTGCTACCTTATCAATATTTCTCAGACATACCACAAAACTGAACACACACATTGACATTGAGGTCTAGAAACATATTTCTCAATCTATATCTACCTGGTAAGGATGGGGATGACAAAATTATAAATGATCTGAAAAGATGTTTTCTTGTCCCTCTTATCAAAAGCCCTTTTAACAATTCTTTGAAAAAAACTGATGGGCATCCTAAATCAAATCCTTAGCCTATGCTTTGAAGAATAAAGGAGTAGTTAGCTACAGTGGGGATAAATTCCTTATGGAAACTGTAAGTGTCAGAGAGAAAGCTCAGAGCCTACATTCATTTTTATACTGCATTTGCACATATAAATATCTGTTATTATAAGTCTAGCTCAATATAAAATGCTTCAAGGAGTGGAGAAAAAAATAGGTACCCTGATGTTCTGCAAAGTCAGAAAGAGTTGATAACATTATTTTTGTTTTGGTTTGTTTTCATAGGTACTTAGGACTGTTTAGGAAAAGAAACCTGATATTAAAGAAGTGGTCATTTGATTCAGCTTATGTAGGATTTTTATGTCACATCATTTTCTCAGGAGAAGCTGCAAATCCAATTTTTTATTGTTATTTTAAATTCACTTATAATGAATTCCTGCTTTTTGGAAATATTAACAGTGCATTCATATGATGGGGTTTTATACAGAACATAAAATATGCTTTTGAAGAAAAGTTAACAACTAAAGGATAATTTGGAATGTTATAAATGGAAAATATCAGGATATACATGATTTAAATCCCACAGTAAAATATTTGAAAAATAGGTTAAGTAACTATACAAAACATTAAAAAGCTATTTCTACTCAGTGGAATTGTTGGTGACATTTATTATTTATTCTTTAAATTTTCTATAATTTCAAATTTTATCTACTAAAATTTGTTATTTTATGGTGTTAATAGATTAATATTCATTACTTGCGAATATAGTTCAAATAATCCTATCTGCATTCAAGATAAATTTAAGAAAACTTATAAGAGAAATATGACATTTTAAAAAAGATACAAGTTAATGGAACAAAATTATTTAATAACCACACAATATGTTAGGTGCTCTGTTAAGTATTGTGCATATATTAACTTTAATCCTCATAACTCCTAAGAAAGCAGGTAGTCACTTGACTTCCTTTTTTACAAACTAGGAAACTGAGGCAGAGAGAAATTGACTTACTTGCCTAAGTTCTCTCAGCTAGTTGTAGGAGTAGCTGGGATTTGAACCCAGAGGGTCTGGTTGCAGAGGAGCTTTTAGGCATGACACATAATAAATAATAGATTATATAGATTTATTTTTTTATTATAAAACCACAAATAAACATTTATCTGGGTATATTGACATTTTCCCAGGTTTAAATTTGAAGAGGACTTGATCATTGATGTGGATACGTTCAAGAGCAGGCCAGATGTTCTGCTATATGTTTACAGAATACACAGAAGCAAAACCCAAATTAGGAAATGAAAGGAAGCAGTGAATGTTTATTTGAAATGGTAGGGCATGGCTTTTCAAAGACACTTTCATCTTTCCATGGGCAAAGGTGCCTCAAGACCCGTGGCCTTCCTACTAAGAGCCAGAGCTATTGCTGCCTGGGACCCTGGTCCTTTCCTCATCCTTCTCTTGATGGTCAGGAACTACTGCAAAGGTCAGCGTGGGCCAGAGGAGCCCAGATCAAGATCTCTTTGGCAAGATCATTTCTTCCAAGGTGACTTGATTAATCTAATAATGTTGCACATTACATCAATTTGCACCAAGAAAATGAAAGCCACACATAGTGATATAGAGCCTATGGGAACCCCCCCCAGGTGAACCCTATGCCCCAGCCAATGTTTCAGTCTCTTGCTACTTCTTTTATTTTACACAGAAAATTAAATTTTAGCATTTGAGTTCTATTTTCGTTTAGAATGTCCATTAAAAGTCTGGCTGTAATATTTATGAATACCAAAACAAGGCCACCAGGACAAATAGCTCCTAAAAGCAAGTCTCAGTTACACGTCCGCCCAGCAGCTCCTCAGACATTAATAATAATAGTAATTTAAAGTTGTAAATTGGAAGAACAGATACAACAACAAAGAATATAATTTTTCAAAATATATTACAATGAAATTCCTGTATGTGCTTTAGAACACCCTTTCTTCCTATTACTTTGACCCTTGAGTTAGAGGGTGGAGAATCAGGTTAATGATGCATTCATCAGGTTTCATTATGAAACCTTCAGGAAGATATTTTAAAGGGAGAGCTCAAATGTTTACTTGAGAATATGTTAAAAAAAAGTCTAAACTGAGTGCCTGTCGAGCATCAAATATTTGTTTTTCACTACAAACTGCACAATCTTTTTTTTTAAACAAAGTTCTGTTGAATTTCTCATTTTTAAAGTGTATGTAAAGATCTGCTTAAAAATCAACTTTGATGGGTAGAAAGAGAATAATTTGCTACTAGATTGCTAGTGGCTGATGCTGAGTAGAGATAAATAATGATAAAGATAAAGCCTCTCATAAATAATAATACACACAACAGAGAAATTGTATTTGATTTGCAAAGTGACGTAAGCTGTCTGCACTATTTTTCAGTAATGCATTACCATTTATAGTCTACCCACCAGTCAAAACTGAACAACATCCTTGACACATGAAAATAAGAATATATGTATGCAAATTAATATGAAACATCATTTGTTTACAAAATACCACATATTCAAGTTCTGCTTTGTCCTAGGGTTATCTTTGTCTTTTTTTCTTAAATACGTTTTGTGAAAACATAATATTAACCAAGGAGTAATTTTTAAAACTGCAACATCTGTATCATTAGATCATTATATTGTTTTCTCAAACCCAAAGCAATGGAAAGGAGAGAGAGATAAAGAGAGGGAGTGGGAGAAACAAGAAGTCTTCCTGTATACTTTCCCATGCCCTGAAACATCAGCCCTCTTCCTCTATCACCTCTATCTGCAGTGGCAGACCCTCCCCTTCCTACCTTGTCACCCTCTCTGCTAACCCTTTGGCTTCAATTGTTCACCATGTCCTGGGTCTGTGAGCAGTTTCTACCTTTTTCCATGTTTTTAGGCACAGAGATGAGGTTATACACAAAGATGGGCCTTGGGGTTGTAGAAGTCTTGTTGGTAACTTCCAAAAAGCTGGCTTCATCCTAAATGGGTTTTTCCCCTTTCTATGAAAGAAAGAAGGCCTCTAATTTAAACTACAAACACAGGGAGAAAAATGAGGAGGCAGGATGCTGATATGGAGCACGTGGATGAGAAAAATGCATGTTAATTCATGGAGTTCATCACGGGTTCGGTTGTTCAGTTGAGTTCAGTTTGGTAGCATCTTCTGTGTCACCTGGATTCACCAGAAGGCATTTAGGTTCGATAGCATGCTGTGTTTCAGAGGATGTGTGTGTCCATGTGCAAGGACATGGAAATCTTTCTGCAATGAATTTGGGGCATGGTTTTCTATCAGAGAGCTTTCAAAGGAACTGCTGTCATCTGGACCGGGAGTTTAGCTGTTCCACCTTCGCTTTGCGGGGCAGACCTTCCTGCTTCCATTTCTGACTCTGTGTCCAGAATGGCAGAATGCCAAATGCTCTCTTGGTAATCACACGCACTCCTCAGCTTTCTGTTTTTCCTCTATCATTAGCCTCCATCCAAAGAGCTTTTCAAGTGTTCCTATTCTGGCTTTGTTCATTTTTCAATTCTTCATAATGTTTTTGCATGATGATTAGACTATAATAGGAATGTCAGATTAGAAAATAAAAATCTTGGATGCAAAGTCATGAATCTAAACATTGCAGAGAGCCAGAATATGAGAGTATTCTCCCCCTAGTATTTTCTTTGCTATCCATGTTCATTATCTCTTAAACCAGCACAACTTTTGAGGACCATAATATAATTGAGCTGTCAAATGTTTTCTCATCCTTTGATGGAGGAAGATCTATGCAATGTATTATCAGGACCTTGAGTTTCAAACTGCTGACATTTATGATCAGTGGGCACAGAGAGGGTCCTCAGTAACATAGCTTAAAGGAATCACGGAACCTGGTATGCTTTGCCATTGCAACTTCTTGAAAGAACAGTCTTTTGAGTCTATGAAAGTTCTAAACCAAGATGATCCCTTTAAGTTGAAGAAAGGGAGAGGAACCGGATTCAACTTGAGGGACAAGAGGTTGGTGACATTAATCAATCCAGAGTTCAGAACCTCAGACAGGTAGTGAGATTTAAGGCAGGGACCTCAAACCAAAGGTGGATTGCAGTCAAAGCCAGAAACCAGGTTAAGAAGTCCAGCTAAGTTTTGTGCTATTCATTTTGGAGAAAAGATGGGATGTTCTTACAGATCTGTCAGGTAACTTCTCTCCAACTGCATCCAACTAAGCTCTTTAACTGGTTCTGGTGCTGGATAAAACTGATCTGCCTTTGACTGACACATTGTTGCTACAATATAGAGGCAGAAAGAGAGAGGGGATCAAGGAAGACTCAAAGGGAAAAGATGTATGCCTAAGTGTTGGTCTCAGGTGGCCATGAATCCTATCCTACAAGTCATGGAAACCATAAGATGGACCACTGGCCTGTATAAAAAGAGAGTGACCATCTCTTCAGATGGAACACAATCACATACATTTTATAATGATGATTCATGTCCTAAATCTTAAATACTAAGTAGCCCAATAAGGAATTATGTCCTATCTTTTGCATGTCCTTTGTGGGTCATATTTGATGACATAAAGAAAGTGACGGATTTCAGTTTGGTCAGTTTTCAATGAACTGTGTAGCCACGTAGGCACACATATTATTCAAGGTCATTCATCAAAATGATAAAGCATATAGGAAGGCATAAAATTTTTAATCACTTAGTGTCCTATTGTTAATTCATGTGGCTAATACTCCCTAATAGAGGAAGTTAAAAAGTAATAATTGATGGTACGATAATTTTTGCAGGCATTCGCATCATATGTGAGTCCAGGTAATCTCAGTATGAAGTGAATTAAGTGTTTGTGATTACTATATATTATCATTAATGTGTAGGTTACTATCCCAGGTTCAGAAACCTTTAGATCTATGTCACAAAAACAAATGGGGCCATTTTTTGTTAAACTATAAACTAAGAGGGGCATTCATTATATTCATGTTGTTTTCCAAAGACTCCCATTTATTAATTGATTAGTATATTATCTAATAAATGTGTTCCATATATATGATTCAATTTTTAGTCACCAAAATTGTCAATACCAACCTATAAAAGACTTGAAAAATTCTGATTGCAGAAAGGGGGAGAAGACAAAAAAAATTGTAGTACCCCCAATTTCAAACCAAAGTTTATATGTGAAAAGCTACAACTCTCTTCATCCCGAATGAGGCAGAAATTACTTTAAATAGCAAAAGAAAAGATCTTAAATGATTGGAGAAAATGATGTTAGGCTAGACGAGATGAAAAAACACCTTACCCAGCGCCATATATTATGGGCCCCCTTTTTTTTTTTCAGAGACTGGTGTGAAAAGACCCATGACCAGGGGAGGCACGTTAACTACAGGCTTAGCAGCCCATGGGAGCATGAACTGTGTCCCCGGCTAGATCTTCTGAAGCCATGTGAGTCTGTGACATGTGGTAGTTAATTCCTTGCTATCACCTCACACAGAACTAAATGTGTTCCCTGGCTGGAGTCCCTCTTTCTGTCACGGGTGCCACCGTTCTTCCAGCCACCCAGGCTTGAAGTTTTGGAGTTAGCTTTTTTCTTTTGGCTTCCCACCCCTTCACCCACTCACTTACCAAATCTGCTCAATTCTTTTATGTCTCTTTCCCATCCACGCCTAGCTTGCTTTTCCTGTTGCAAGACCCCAATTCAAACACCTTTTCTTTTCTGCCTTTTTAATGGAAGTGCTCTGGTAACAGAACTCTTTCCATCCAATTGGCCCTGAGTGCCACCACCAGACTAATCTTCAAACATCATTTGGATCCCATTCATTATCAGTGTCTCTTCTTCATGGTTATCTTGATGGCACAGGCTGATGATGTCGTCCATGGACATAAGTACATTTGGGAATGATTGTGCACTTTAACATATCAGAGGTTTAAAGAAACTTCCCAATAAAATAATCTAATTCCTTTTATTTAATGCTCCCAATTTGCAAATTAGTTGAGCATGAAAACATGTCCTTTGTTTTGTGAAGAAAGAGGTTGGCATCTCTCAGATTGAGTATTTTAAGTCATATCCTTTTGAAGACATTTGTGAATATTGTAACATTCAAACCCTTTAGTGTGACATATTCCTCATCATGCTCATGCCCTCGGGGTTTACATTCTACTATTTCCCAGTGTGCCCAAGCATCAGTAGACAGATTTTACCCTTCTCAGTCTTTTATCCTTGCTGAACACACTAGTCCTCCTCCATCAACTTTCACTGGTTAATTTAAAAAAAAATTTTTTTTGGTTGTAGGTGGACACAATACCTTTATTTTATTTGTATGTGGCGCTCAGGATTGAACCCAGTGCCTCATACATGCTAGGCGAGCATTCTACCACTGAGCCACAACCCCAGCCCTCACTGGTTAAGTATTTTAAAAATATTTTAGCCTTCCAAAATGAATTCAAGTCTTCTCAGCAACTTAGCAAGATCCTGTCTCAAGATAAAAATAGAAACCGCTGGGGATGTAGTTCATGGTAGACCACTCATGGGTTCAATCTAAACACCGGGCACACCCACATACACATGCACTCAGATACACATACACATATACACACATGTGATAATTCAGTTGCACCTCTGTAGTGTAGACAATGTACAGTCCCATGTCCTAATATTAGCTTCATCTCTTACAATATGTAGGGAGCCCTGATTGTACCATACATAGAATAAACCCAAATGCGTTTGAATAATTTCATCAAAAGTCTATTAAATACCTTTTAGTTTCCAGACACTGAGGCTAAGAAAATACATGATATGGTGTGGTATGGTGCCTTACTCTAAGGTGCTTATGGGGTATTTGAGGCATTGAAGCTTTGCTATCATGGTGATAAAAACTGAGTAGAACGGAGACAAAATCCATTACCCTTGGGAATTAGGTGTTGTGGCTCAAATAAAGCTACAGAAAGATGTCTCTGAGCCAGCACTGAACTTAATGAATGCATAAAACAATTATCATCATTAGATAATTAATGTGATTAAACTATGTCCCATGTCAAACTCAAAAGCTGTATTCTCTGCACTTCATGACACAGAGGACCTTCGGTTACCATTATAAACTAAGAGTTCCCCATCAACTTGAAAAATATTATTAAATAACTACTTAGTTACTTATTCTTTGGGCTGTATAAACCCAGTTCCTTTTATCTTTTCTCAAAGTTCTGATTTTCTCAGTCTTTAATCATCATTTTGTGTCTCTGAACTCCCTCCAAAGCCTCCATGCCCTCTTTGACTCTGCAATCCCACAACTGGTTCCTTTGCTGGATAAACAGCAGGGGAATGTCATGGACAACCAAGTGAGTGGGCAGGCCTGACTGAGCCGAGCACCCAAATCACAGATCCTTATTCAGAATCTCCCAGCCCTGTAGTGCAAAACTTGGCTGTGGATCAAAAGTGTTTTATGGCCTGTTCATACAGCATTACATGAGGGTGATGATTTTTTAAAAATTCTTCTGGGCATAATATTAAACCCCAGAAACCTCCAAATAAGTACATCCATACAGAACCAGATATTTAAGAGCTATGTATGATTTCCATTATTTATTTGTTTAAATGAATGTGATACAGTAAAAATATTTAAGATGCAAACTTATGTATGTGTGTATATATACACGTGTGTGTACTGTACTAAATATATATTAAATATCTAGTTACATAAAATTAAATAAGGCATGTTATGGTTATTTTTCAAATGGTTTAAGGTGTTTTTCCCCCAGTGGTGCAATTCTTACTACTTAGAGAAGGAAAGTATATGGATGTTTAACTTTAGGTAAGCATCCCTAGGTAACCAAGTGTATGTATCATAAATTCCTGTTGCAATTGGTAGAGGAAGAAGACATTTCAGTAATGAAGGATGAAGAATTAGGCCAATAGCAGATTTATTTTTTTCCTTTTCTTCCTTTGTTTCTTTTCCTTCCTTCCTTCCTTCCTTCCTTCCTTCCTTCCTTCCTTCCTTCCTTCCTTTCTTTCTTTCTTTCTTTCTTTCTTTCTTGGAGGGGTTGTTGGGGGATGAGGGCTGAACCCAAGGGTGCTTAATCACTGAGCCACAACCCCAGCCCATTTCTATTTACTTATTTATTTATTTTGAGACAGGGTGACCCTAAGTTGCTTAGAGCATTGCTAAGTTGCTGAGGCTGGCTTTGAACTTGCGATCCTCTTTGGAGCTGCTAGGATACAGGTGTACACCACTACACCTGGCTCCATAGCAGATTTCTTCAAAGCAACAATAGAAGTCAGAACTCAGAGGACTCTTTTGAGTGGAGGGCCTAAGAAAATCATCATCAGACTTAGGATTGGGCATCAGCTAATGCATCTTTACAAACAAGGATATAATAATTATATTTTCATATAAGGAAACAAATTTTCCACTAATAGGATGAATGAAAAATACACTTCAGGGAGAAGAAAAATATTTCCAGGAAAGACACTCAAGATATAAAAAAACAAAGAGTTAAACAAAATGTATCCCACCTCTTGTAAAACTGAGCAATTTTAAAGAACATTAATAACAGGAAATCAATGGCATTTAAGTCAGAGGGTATCAGTCCCTTTTGAGATTATTATATTATTTTGTAAAAAGAGTGATAAACTCTCAAGATCAACCAAAAGTGATGATTAGAATGGAAATAGTTCCTACAAACATAACAAAAATTTTAAAAAGAAGATACGATGAACACCTTTTTTTTAATCAAAATTGGTGAATTAAATAAATAATTGTGTGCATATTACTATTTAATGAGAATAACCCTAAAAGCTCTTAAATTTTACCATTTTCTTAAAAAAATATTCATATGTTAAAGTAATCTCATGAAGAAAATACCAGGAAAACAGGGTTTTATAAGAGCTTTCCCCGAATTTCAAGTGTAAGATGATACTAACCTTACTTAAATCTTTCAAAGCATAAAGGGCCTGTGTCTCAACTCATTCTATGAAGCCAGTAGAATCTATGTAAGAATGGGTAGGGGGGTTCATTTATTCATGAACTTGATAAATACCAGCAAACCAAATCCCACTTTGTATAAAATAGGTTCCACCCTGATCAAACTAGATTCAGCCCAGGAACGTGATGGTCATTTGCACTATGGAATCTGTAGGCAAACCCTGCTGTACAATACAGATCAAAGTCACTGGGCCCAGAGACACCAAGGCCATTAAGAAGCCATTGAGTGACTTAACTGGAACTGCCTGGGACAGACTAGTAGGAAGTTTCTCACGTGAGAAGAAAGACGTGACAGTTACATGAGATAAAGCATGGAAGGGGCTGACTTATGGCAAGTTTTCTACTTGCATTAGTAGAAAAGGAGGGTTCTCTTTACTGTCCTATATTTTGTTCCACCCTCTCCTTCCCAACTCTCACTAAAACTCTGGAGCCCATAGAATGAAAGCTGTGGAAAAATAGCACGTTAACTGCAAGCCTCATTAAAAAAAAAAAATGATCTGCAAACCTATTAGATCCCAAACAGACTGGTTGCTCTCTAATTCTCCCCTGTGGGGCTTTGAGAGGGGGCAGGGCAAAAAAGGCAAAGCAGAAATTGGAAAGCCTTTGTCAAGAGAAAAGTTATATCAAGGATGTCTAATCACAATGTCCAGAATGACCCAAACGGCCCAGCAGATGGGTCATTCAAATAAACCGAGTTGGATGTTATGTATGTATCTGAATCACTCCAAATCAGAAGAGCAACTACAGAAAGAATTCTGAAACCTGGTTTTAAAGGTGTTTTCTGTGTTTACTGCCCTGTATATCAGTCACAGACTCCGTCTTTCACGTCCTTTCCTATTTCTGAGTATTTTCTCTGGGCCCCTCTGCTAATTCCTGGAATCTCTCCATCCAGAGCTGGAGTCATAATCAGATTTGGCCCGTCGACACCAAGGCAACTGCTCTGTGTTTTCTTTCCACTGTATCACAGGACGCCAGCACGCAGCTTCAGACACAGTCAGGAAAGGGAGGCCTGTTTCTTGGGGGCTGACGAAGCAAGACAAAGTCAATTAACATCTGATTCCTCGCAGGTTTCTGCAGGCAAATTGTTCCAATTACCCAAAACCAGTGAGCAAATTGTGAGGTAATTAAGAAGGGCAGTCGTGACTCTATCGCAATTGCCCTGCCACTGAGCTGTCAGAAAGTCTCTGCACAGACAGACAAAAGAGCAATCAATCGGGAGCAAGAAAACTGCTGCAAGAATGGACCTCCTTATGATAACAATGTGCACACTAAAATAGAGCTCCTCCACATGTTCTTTAATTTTAAGTACATCTCAAATGTGGTGTTCATCTCCATTTTACATTTCAACAGATCATTGCTTTCCTTTAAATATAAAATAATTGCAACAACTTTACAAAGAGTGTTAAGTATATAGGAGGTCCCAGCCAGTTCATTTTACAACACTATGGAATAAAAGATAGACTCCACTGTTACTGTTTATAGTCTATAATAGGCAGCATAAAAACAAAGTCTACATTAGTTATGTAGACACATACTTTTATGAGCTTGTTAAACTTTGTTTTCACAGGCTACTTAGTCATTTCAAAATAAAACCTAAACAAACTACCCTGTTTGTCACCAAAAACTAAGATTTGATCTCATGTATGTAGGTGGTCATTAATGCAGAGCCACCAAAATATCTTTATCATGTTTATGGAAGAAGTGCCCGAGAACCCAAATGGAATGAGCCGGCAGGTAAGTTGCGACACGATTCTTTCTTAGTGTACACATTTTTCAATACAGTCTCATGAATCTTCAGACAAAAGAGAAATCAGCTTTTGCCATCTGATTTGGGCTTGGAGCGAGAAATTCTCATGTGCTCGGAAGAAATGACATCTCCACTAGGAAAAGGGAGGGAGTTGTAAATTGTTTGCTTAATTTTAGTTGTTTTTTTTTTTTTTTTTTACTTTTTTATTTTTGTATTTTATTTGTACTTGCAAGATAATTCAAATGAAGTGTATGATCCGTGATTTTTAGGACCCATCACAATTAATGTATGGCTAGATTGGTGAATAATCAGAAGGGAAAATCAGATGAAGAGCATTTTCAAAGTAATAGGAATGTTTAAGGTGGAAGAAACACGCGAGCTGGCTTGACGGACTTGAAGGAGTGACTCATCTTATTCCATAGGTCTCTGAGGATATATAGGGATCTTGTCTCCACTTAGTGTATGATAATGTATCACCGGATTACTTTACCTCCCCATTTATGATTTTTGATTTGATCTCTACACTACGTTTTTCTTCCAAGTATGACATTTTTTAAAGAGGTTACATCTAATTTTATTATATGTTGAGTAAGAAAATATTAGTATTCATTGTGTGTCTGCTGTTCATAAGACTGTCTCCTAAATGACTGACATGCATTTATCTTATTTAATGTACCCAGGAATTCTCTGCAATGAGGATGGCAAACAAACAAATCCTCAGTAGTACAGAAAGGAAGAAAGACAAGACAAAAGAAAGAAAGCAAATAACAATTTGGTGAGCAAATTGAATAGGGGGCCGGAAAATGACCAATTCCATGGGAAGAACCGAGTCCTAAGCCTGGCTGTAGGACTGGTTGCTGAGAGAGGCACTTCTGCATGAGCCGACCCTATTTGGGGGCCCTAAGTGAAATCTGAAACCAGTTCTGCAACAGCATAAAGAAAGTAAAATTGGGTGGATGCATATTTGATTTTGAATAGAGGAACATCAAAGTTATAGGTTTTTTTTTTTTGTGTGTGTGTATTTCAATTAAATTGTACCAACTCAATACAAAAAAAAAGCACACATATTCATGTGTACACTCACATCTATACTACACACATCCAAAGTTTGTGTATTTATATTATGTAAGTAAAAGTTTTTCCTACAATTTTGGAATATCCCATACATGTATGTTCATACATATCCATGAATGTGCCCTATACTGATACATGACACATGCACATTTTATATTTTCTTAGATAATTGACTGAATTCCATTTGCTTTGGGCCTAAAAATATACATATAATGTAGAGATCTAAAAATAAAATTTCTAATTTTCTTCCAGAAACTTTATTCTCCATATTCATTAAGTTTAGGGGTTAGGGATTAGAAGGGAAAAAATATAGGAAAAATTCACTAATTAACTCATGAAGTATTCAAGTTGGCTGTGAGGCTGGGAATAAAATGCAGTCCAATCATTCTATGTAATCTTCCTTAAAACATTCCTCCAAAGAGGGTTTATAATCTTGAACTACATTGAGCTATAGTTACAATAAATACTCAACTGATAAAAGTAAACAATAACCCAGAACCGATTTAGTTTCACAATTCCTCAATGTTGGTGGTGATTCTTCTGTTTTGCACTGATTTTGATTTTTAAATAAAGTCTGGATACAAGTAGGAAAGAAGATGGAAGACTATTGCTTTAAGCAGAGCCCAACAGGAGGGTGTCCCAGTTCCTGCAAATGTTTGGATTTAGCTAGACACTCCATCATCTTGTTTAAAATGTCCAGAGCCGGGGGAATGGGCAGGATGACCTTATTGATCCCAAGTAGCCAGAAGATTATAAGATTTAATGACTTGTTCACTGATACTGAGCAGAGCTATCAACAAAAGTCCCCTCTAACTAACAGTCAACCCCACTTCCTGAGGGGCACTGAATGAACAGGACGCCGACTCAGTGTGTGGCTACAAGAACCCAGCGGCAGAGGTACCTGCCTGTGATTGTCATTACCGCCGTGCTGTCTGCCGCCAGCATATCACATTTCCCCTTAATACTTCTAAACCACTTTGGCGTTGTGGGTTCCTTTCACCCCCATGCCCCAGCTATCTCAGTCGTCTATTCGAGGTCGACTATGGTGATTCCAAACCTGCTTGCCCAGGAGCATATCATTTGGGACTCCATGAAATGCAGTTTGTCAGAAGGGAGGCAGAGGAAGCCACCAGCACAATAATAAGAAGAAAAGAAAACCGTCCAAATTCTAATAGTCTTATGATTCATCCCCTGATGGCTCAGAGGCCTTTCTGGACAACAGTGATTGCCATCTGGTTTCTTTGGGGATGATAAATTCAGCAATAAATATGGTTCTTGGTCCTCTGTCCCTCTAAACCCAAAGTCACAAATATTATGAGTCAGATTTTCCCACCCAACAACAGGACGGTTCCTGAGCTCAAATGCTCCTTTGACACAGCCCATGCCACCCAACTTCAATTTTGCCTGGCCTGCATTTCTTTTGGAGGCATTACAGGACTTTAATTTTTCTTTAGCGCGTACACACACACACACACACACGCACACATACACACACTTTTTTTTTTTTTTAAGGAGGTAGAGGCATCTAGCCAAATAAACTACGTTAAGCAGTGGGTTCCATTTTAGGTGTTGACAGTGTATAATAAATCCAGGCCTACCTAACATTTACAGGAACATTATAAAATGAGTGAAATGGCATGAGTTGGTTGCCAGGCCAACCAGACAAACACAATAAACAGGCAGCAGTGACAGGGGTAAGTTACACCATCTCTCCGGTCTGAAATATATCACTTTACATTCATCTTTGACCACTTTGAAAGCTCTTTGTTTTATATTTTTCAAAATGCTCTTTTACAGCATAGATTACCATTAAATCTTTGCAGATGAGGAAGTTGCTTTTTTTTCCTCCTCTTCCCCACAACCCGCCCCGCCCCCCAAAACTTGCAGAGTTCTAGAAAGTGAACATTTATTTTTATTTTAACATTAATTAAAAAATAAATTCAAGTCTTAGGAACAATGTTAAGGCTCAAATTCTGAAGGTCCCTTCTGGCAGATTAAAAAGAAAAAAAAATTCAGTAGACTAGAAAGAAAATAAACAATAACAGTAGTTAGTATACTTAGTTGGTTTAAATGTTCTGTTAAAATGGCAGGTTTATGCAGGAATTTTTAACTCTTTTATCACTCAGCTTGCACTCCAAACTGCTCTTAGTACAGAATACATTTTTATTATAAGCAGAGAGTTCTAGAACATCAGAGCTGGAAATATCTCACTAATTATTTGCTTCTACTTCCTTGCTGGAGAAAATACAGAAATAGGTTGTTGTTGTTTTTAATTATTCAAAACAATGACATCTTTTTTTTTCTGCTGTTTACACTATATGAAAGTTCTTATTTCGTTTTCCTTTAGTTAAAATTCTGTAAGTGAAAGAGACTCTATTCTACTTCTTACTTCCAGTTTAAGATATGAGTAGTAAAGTAAAATAATTTAGAAATTTCCATATAAAATGAAATAAATATAATCTACCTGGAAAATGTACATAGAATACTTTAACACTTTGTTGAATCAGTGCAACTATCCTTCTAGAAAACATTCCCAGAAATAGACAATCTATCACTTTGCCCAAGATGTTCCAAGTTTTAAGGCCAACAATCCCACATCTCAGAAAATTCTTTAGCCCTGGTCAAACACGGGAATTTGACTATTTGTGAAGGTCATTTAATTGTTTTGAAAAACACTTGATAAAAACTTGTTTGCAAATTACTCAGAAAATTTTGCTCCCACCTTAAAATATATAAAGTGAAGTCAGTTTCCTAAGAATAGTTCATTTGTTTGTGGTCAATATACTCCAAGTATTTTAAATTTCCTGTAGCTGGAGCAGTGGGCTTAGTAGGCGAGATTTAAATGCATAGAGTTAACTCATGCATCATGTCCATTTTTTAAATTGAAGCTTCATCACTGAACGTGTTCCCCTTGGTGAGGAGGAACTAGCCCAGTTTCCCATTGAGTGATTTCATTTGATTCTCTTCTTGCACTACTCAGGATTTGCTTAAAGGATTAAAGAAGAATGTTAAGAAAAATTGGAACAATTAGGTTCTGGAAACATGTGCCAAAACTTGGTTACAATGTATCATATATTCTCATTCTAAGACATGATTCCGGGCAAGGCTTTGATAACTCCACAATTGATATTCCATGGCAAACGGTAGAGTGTCTTTTTTATTGGGTGGTGAAAAGGCATCCTTCTTACTATCCATGAGCACCTCTAGACATCACACCTTAATAACTTTTCTAATTCTGCAATTTTGATGTTTCATGTGTACCTAACTATGAGCTTCAACATTCAAATAAATTTGTTTGAGAAAGTTAAAATTTTTAATCAAAATACTTCTGGAAAGAAATAAATGCATGGTTTGCTTATATTAACAGTTGTAATGCTTCGCTCTTTATCTCCACACCCTCTGCTATGAGATCTGATAAATTTTCTACATGGGAGGTGTTTACATTATCTAGTTCTTTCTCAGCATTTGTGAGTCAGTAGAAGGCTATCGAAGTGATAGTGCACCAAGTCTCAGCCCTGATGTCAAGACATCATGTGTCTTTCTACTCTCTGCCTTTGTCATTCCAACATGCCTGGCTAGCCTGCTAGAAATTGAGAAACATAGAGCACTTTATCCTCAGCTCATAGAAGTCTGCTAAATATATGAATGAGAACATGTGAGACCAGAGAACCAACCTGGGGAGCCCAGCTAAATCAGTGACCAACTCCTAGTCTCCTGATTCTGAACATTCTGATTGTCATAAGCTACCAAGCTTTGATTGATTTGCCATGTGGTGTATCTGTGGGGATAGATAACCAGTAGGAAATCAGAGCAAAAGGCCTCCATGACCCTCCACCAACTTAAAAAATTGTGTGTTTTGCTATCAGGAATTCCTAATGGTCTTTTCAGGATTTGATTCCAATCCTACTGAAGTTTATATTTCAAGCCACTCAAGGACCACTCGTTCCTTCTAACTGTTGACCCTCTCTGAGGTACTTTATAATGTACTAGAAGCTGGTCATTATGTTCCCACATGCACCAGGGCACTTCTGTTTCAATAGAATACACTCCTGATGAGATCTTGTTAGAGCAAGGCACATAGACTATTGACTTAGAGAATACAAGGAGCCTATTTGAGGAAGTGCATCAATTTTTTTTTTCCAGTTCTAGAATGCAGTAATCTGCTATGAAAGCCACAGCTAATGTATCAGTTGGTTTATCAATATGTGATCCGAGGATCTGTCCATGACCATCAATGATAGCTGTTTTACTAGAGATGCCAATACATTGAAGCGGGCACCCTACAGAGCTACTGCAAAGGATATCATTTGCATATTTTGTTAGATTTAATTTTTAATATATTATTGCTAACTGATGATTCTCTCTGGACTCTATTCTATGCACAGAATCCAGTGAATAAAATTAAACATCAGAAAATGCTTTTTATGATCTCTGATAGTATCAGGCATCTGGGAGACAGTAAATATTTACTATGTGAATAAAATCTTTAGAAAAAATTGAGAAGAAATAACTTATTTTAATAATTAGGCACAATAACAAATATAATAATAAAACATAGCAATAATGTTAAAAGTAAAGTTATCAGAAGAAAAAATAATTTTCCAACTCAGATAAGACCAGGGAGAATCCTGACAATCTCTGAAATACACATTTTTCTTGGACCACATAAGTAAGATTTTTGATCTTGTCTCAACGTCATTTTTACTGTATCTTATAGCCATCTCCAGTTCAGACCTTTCAAAGTAAAAAAACATGACATAAACAAATCCGTCATTGACTGATAATGACCAATTCCATCCTTGATATTCACCACCATAAAAGAATCAGTAATTAAAAAATAATAATAATATCTGTAAGTGGTAGGAAAGGACATTATTGAATGTCCTTTGATGGACTTTGAATTGTGTATTGCCCTGAAATTATAGGAAGTTGTGCGTCCTTACCTCAAATGTAATAGCATTCCATGGGAATGGTAAAGAAATGAATTGTGAAATAGTCTAAATGTTTTAGCTTCAAAACTGTTAAGTAACCAGTCTTTGAGTAGCTGCCCACAACTAATAAATCTGCCTTAGTGGGTGAACCCCCACTTGGGCTTCCCTTGGGTTCATCTCTGTGTGTTATTTCCCTCAGCTACCCTTCCCAGCCCTTGCTCACCATGCTGTTTGGATGTCTCTAAAGGAAGGGTGGGGTGGGTCCTATGACTCCTGCTCTTTTGCCATTTTTAGCTGCCTACAACCTTTCCTGGCTGCCACCATTTATAGACTTGGGCTCAGTGGCTTTGCCAAATAACAAGCGTCTGGCTCATGAACCCAGAGGTGGACTCCCATTAAATGGAAACGTGTCCACTCCACCATAGGAAAGCAAAGAAAGGGATTGAAATGTCAACGTGTGAAAAGTCAAGGTTAATGGAGTGCAAGGTTTTTACAAGAGCACCGCCACCCTGAAATGACTAATTAAACCAAGTGACGTCCAAATGGCAGGCGTCTTTAAAGATGCCAATTATAGATTCAAATGTTGTTGTGTGACTCTGTTTTCCTAGAAAGATTGAGTAGTAATGGAGACTTTCTTATAGGGTGAGACACCACTTGATTCCATCAGAGATGGGGGCCAATACCTGACCCTGGCTGCACGTATGTGAAGATTGATGGTTCTTTGATAGCATGCCATGGGCAGAGAGAAGACACCCTATAAATTCAAATTCTTTTTGGTAAACCAAGAAAAGGCCAGTGGATCACTGGGGAAGAATCAAATTCTCCATATTTATATTGTCATACTCTGGCCTGTTTGCCCAGGCTTGGTGCTAAGCAATTTAATCAAAAGATGGGTGTCTAGTAAAGACGTGTGAATTCTATCGTCACTGGCACCTGGTCAGGAAAAACCAGAAGAAAGTCAAAATTCTTACTGCATACAGGAGAAAAAAGAAAATTCAACTCTCCAAAAAAAGACATTACCAATCTGAACAAGGGTGAAAGATTTAAATCTGTTAGGGACAGGGACACATTTGAATGAGGTGGACTGAAAATCTTCCATTGGGGGAGAGAGAAAAGGCAAATTGATCCTTCTTTTTATCTACTGAATCTCGTCATTTAAAACTATCCCTGGGCCTCAGAGCTTGCTCAGTAATCCTGCCCAGGATGATGGTAGAAGTGTTGTTGAAGTACTCAGTGCTAACACACATCAACGAGCACCCCTGAAAGCTAATGTCAAGAGGTCTCCCTAGCACAAGACCTCTAGGTATTTCACTGTGGTATACTGTGACTCTCCGAAAAGGGCTAACATACCATATGCTTGCCCCTGCCCCCAGATACACAGGGATATATATATATCTATATATATCTATATATCTATATCTATATCTATCTATCTATCTATCTATATATATATATATATACATACACATACATACATACATGTATATACATACATATACATACACATATGCATCAAGGTCTTTCATATTTTAAATTTTCAGAATTAAAAAAAATGTATAAATGTAAATTGAATGCAGTGGCAAATCATCAGGCTTTCCAGGGAAAGGAAAAATGACAAAAACCTGCCACTTATAAGCATTAACCTGTCAAGGGAATCAGAATGTCATGGAATAAATGGAAAGAGGAAGGGGGTTATCTCTGTTTTAGTTCATTTTTCAATATAATCCTAATGGAAGATGTTTAAAGACTAAAAGTGGATGAATGAAGGAGGGAAGGGAGTCATAGAATCTTACAAGAGCCAACTTAATGGAATTGTGGAACATTCTATAGTCTCAGAACAAGGAGGTCAAAGATAAATCAGAGATTTAAAGACTGCAGGAAAAATAAACTGATAAAAGTTGGGGTGAGAGAACCAGAGAGAAATTCAGTTTCTCCTTTGTGAAATTTAAAGCTATAGAAATTCTTTGAGGGAAATGCATTTTGGAGACCACTCATCTTTGGGAGTATGTTAATCAAATGGTGAGTGAGTGCAGCAGAAATAAGGCATAAATTCCCTGAGAGAAGATTTGTTTTAGGAGGAAGAAATATGGTTTTTGATAGGGATAATAGGCTGATGCATTGTGCAACAGGAAAGCAGGCCGTAAAACAGGCAGCTGAGAACAACTTAAAGGCTTAAGGGAAACGTGTCTGAAGAAGTTTTGCACAATTGCAGGGACACCTCACTGAATCAGATGAGGAGGTCAGTGTATGTGCAAGTGTGTGCACACGTGCATGGAAGTGCAGATGTGGAAGAGAAAAAGGAACCTGGGAAATGGGTTGACTTTTATAACGTGACTAATAATCATCTTGGTTAATATGATCGAGCACTATTAACGCCCAGAAGGCACTTTCCATGTGCCATCCAATTAACCACCAAAGGACTCTTCTGCAGATACCACTCCCCTTCTTTAAACCAATATTTCAAAGTATGATGTACATTCCTAAATACTTACCCATCTTAAATGTTCAATTCGGGGATTTTTTTTAGGGATTCCCCATGCTGCGAATTGGCCTGATTTGGGAATATTTTCCTCACCCTGGTAAGATGCAGCAAGGCCTTGTAAGGTAATACCTATTTCATCCCCAGCTCCAGGCAACCGATAATCTCCCTTTTCCCCCCCCCTCTATGTTTTTTTGGCAGGTAACCATGTTATCCCCATTTTATGTCTAAATAAATATTAACTTTTTCCTAGTCCTGAATCAAAATTTCTCTGATTGGTAGGCAACCAAGAAATAGAATGTCATGTAAAATCAATTCAGAAAAAACAAGAAACAACAAAAAATCCAAGTGGTTGATTATTTTGTCTGTATCATATGTCATAAAGACTACATCATATATCTCAATGTCTATATCATGGGGGAGATTTACTTTATAAATAAATATTTTCCCATATATGATTATTATTCAAAGAAATGATAAATGTTTGAAATGATGGACAAGCTAAGTATCTTGAGTTTATTAATAATATACAATACAGAATGTACCAAAGCATCATACTATATACTCTATAAAGATGTAAAATAGTTTTCTGTCAATAAGGAAATGAATAAATGCATACTTTAAAAATCCAATAAAATGGATAAATTTATGTTCCAGTATCAAAAGAAAGATTCTATAAGACATTTAGTGGAGTTTAAAGAACTGGGTACCAAGAAAATAAATATAGTTGCATGGTGGGCCAAGACTTCATAAATAACTAGCCTGGTTAGGTGAGTTCAGAAAACTCGAGCCGTCGGTCTCTGAGAGAAAGCACGATAGACCATTGTTGCAGAGGTAGCCAGTGGGGTGAGTTAAGGGTTTGGATTTGGCCCCCAGTTGGAGAAGAGGGTAGCGATTGACCACATGGAAATTGGTGCTCAGAGAAATTGCATCTGGAAGGCAAACTTGCCAAACTGCTGACTGCTAGAAATGTCAAATTGTTTGGAAAACCAATAGTGTGAGCAAACAGATACACGAAATGAAGTCTTCAAGATGTTCTCCAAGAACAGCATATGCCAGTCGGCACAATGAACCTTGTCCCCAGTCCCCAAATGCTGTCCTGAAGAAAAAAAAAGGAAACTTTTAAGACTTAAGTATAAAACCAACCAACTCAGCTGCCCATATTTGCTTCCTGCTCTTTGAGTCCCACTGTTAATTGGATAGTCTTTGTTAGACTCAACCTTTTCTCAAATGACTCAGCCTTCCCTATCTGGTAAGTATGCACTCCTAAACCTTTGAAAAATAGTCTAAATCTTTGATATATACTGAAGATTTAGCCATGTGGATATCATAAAGATAAGACTGAGACCAAAGTAGGAAAACAGTACAAAATTACCTTGCAAACGGAGTGCTGATAGTTGGGCTTGTACGGTAGCAACTGGACATTCGAGACAAAAGGAAAGTTGGCAAGAAGAATGAGAAGGTAAATCTTCAGGAGAGTCAGAACATGAAGTCTGATTCTCCAAACCATAAAGTGAACGCTCATTCTCTCAGGAGGTATTTGTGGTTCACGGGGAGGCTGCTTGGGGTTTCTATTGGGGTTTCTTTGTTCTTTCTCATCCTTAAAAAATGCAATGAGTACAAGGCCAAGTGTAAAAGAAGTCCACCCAGCTCTTCTCAGGCAAGTGTCGCTTCTGGTTCTGAAAACCTCCTTCACTACTCCACCAGCTTCATTGTCTGCTCTGATCACCTAGGTTATCAGGTTCACCAGATGTGAAAGTGGGCTTTAGTTTTACCTTGCCTCCTTTTTTATTTTTGTTTTGCCTTGTGATTATGGAAAGCATGAGGAATGAGAACACTGACATGATCGTTTGTGCTGGGCATCTTCGTTTCCCAACTTTCTCACTGATGTCGAGAAGGTAGCAAAGCAAACTAGCAGAGACATACAAAGAAACCTGAGCAACACTACCAGGTGCTCTGCAAAATAGGATGATCAAAAAAATCAGTTTGAAAACACAGAAAAAGCAAACAATGATGCCTATCTGTTAGTTCTTCCTTTTCCTAAAGCAAATGTTTTAATTTAGTCAGTCTCTCTCTCTCTCTCTCTCTCTCTCTCTCTCTCTCTCTCTCTCCCCTCCTCTCTCCTTCCTTCCTTTCTTCCTTTCTTTCTTCTTTTCATCTTTCTTTGTTTTGGTTTTTTACTTCTTTGTGTGTTTTTAATCACATAGATAAGCCATGATTATGGAAGTGTAGGAAATGAAAGTGTGAAAAAATAAAAGAAAAATTCACCTGTATTTCCACTTCCCGGGGTGGGGGGGGGGGTAAACAAAATTACTATTTACATTTGGTTAATAACCCCTCAGAAATAAAAACACATGCACACACAGCTACACTCACACACACACAAACACAAAAGAAACCAGTAGTCTCTACTGCATAAAGGCATACCTCAAAACTGTATGTCTTATAGCCTGGCGTAGTGGCACATGCCTGAAATCCTGCAAACTTGGAAGGCTGAGGCAGGAGGATTGCAAGTTTGAGGCCAGCCCCAGCAAATGAGTGAGGCTCTGAACAATGTGGTGAGATCCTGTCTCAAAATAAAATAAATAAAAAGAATGAGGATGTATCTCAGTGGAATACCTCTGGGTTCAAACACTCCCCCCCCAAAAAAAAAAAATCCAAACACCAGAAAAAAAACAACAATAACAAGAACAACAAAATGCTTGGCTTTCTCTATGGGTCAGAAATTCAGGATGGATCCACCCCAGAGTTTCTTCTGCTGCCTCAAAGTTAGAAAGTTAGAAAGCTCTGGCTCCTGTGCTTATTTCGGGTTCCACTGTCCCTCAGGGGTGTTCAGCTTTGTTCTCAGATGGCAGCCTCAGGTGCCCAGGGAAGGAAGCAGGAAAGTTCCGATGTACAAGTCTCTAGTTGTGTCCCTCATGCCAAATGCCCAGGAGCAAAACAATTCACATGGTCAGTCCAGATTGTGGGTTGACCTGAATGTTGGAGAAATTGATTCCTATATTGGTCTGTGTTGAAGCAACTTATAACCCATTTTGTTCTCATTCAGTATCCCGAACCCCCAGGGCAATAATATTAACATGTTGGCTTTTACTTTACAAAAATACATAGAGCTCTGCTAAATTAAAAAGTGATGTAGGCATATTCCCATATCAAGGTACAATGCTGGACTTCATCGCTTTCAATAGCTGCCGAGCGTTGTCCTGTTTAACGGAAGCATAATTTATTTGTTGTGTCTTGATGTGATTTGACTTCAGGACATTTCCAGTTTTTCAGGAACAGGCTCTCATGAATATTTTGTGCATTTATCTTTCCATCTATTTAGGCTTATTATCTTCTACAGCTCCACTCACGGCTTTCTGGGCCTCTCCAAAATGTGGCCTTTGCTGACTGAGACATGGAGAGGGCACAAATAAAGAGCAGACACAGTTTGATTATCACAACTTGCCAATAAAACTATTTTAAAAATCAGCAGATAAAAGGAAACACAAATAGAAATATAACTATAGACATCATGGGCCAGGCACGGCGGCACACGCCTGTAATCCCAGTGGCTCTGGAGGCTGAGACAGGAAGATCACGGGTTCAAAGCCAGCCTCAGCAATGGTGAGGCACTAAACAACTCAGTGAGACCCTGTCTCTAAATTAAATACAAAATAGGGCCGGGGGTGTGGCTCAGTGGTCGAGTGCCCCTGAGTTCAATCCCTTGGATAGGGAAAAAAAAAAAAAGAATTATGAAAGTGCCAAGGATAATTTCTAAGTATTTTCTTACTTCTATTGTATCTAGTCTATTAATCCAGACCTGCAATGCAGGACCCCTTCTTACTTCTGATAGCAGTGGGCTGGGTAGCTGACACAGTTCGTCCAGCAGCATGGGGGCCTCTTCTTCATAGTTGGATCAACTGTCTCCAATTCTTAGGTCTGGATAAGCAGGCTCTCCGGCCACCACTCCCATGCCATCTGTCTCAGGAGCACAGAGGAGATCCTTTCAACCATGTTTGGTTTCACTGGCAGTGAAAACCTTGGTGTCATTTCTCAGCTTCCCAACCTGCTTTTGGACCTTCTCCCATTCACTAAGTACTTCCGCATCATTTTCTTCTATTTCAAGAACATCGGGAAAACTATAGCCCTTGATGTGCACCTGTTTGTTGTGGGGACCCCACAAGCAAAAAAGGAGAAGAAATAAAACAAACACCTTATTATAGTCAAGCTGGACCAGTCCCAAGGCGATGTCTGAAAGCTTTTGTTGTCTGCAGAAAACCGAACTCTTGGGGCTGATAATGATTACTAGATGTCAAAGGTACTAGAAGAAGTAAAGTTCTTAAAAACAAACTGCAAACACCATAAAATCGTATTCTTTTCAACTTCCCCGTTCAGCGGCTTTGTTCTGCTGGTGCCAACAGAAGAGAAGAATGTCCTGTGTTCGTCATGTGTTTATATATGACTTCCAGACTAGAGGACACATAGCGGATTTCATACTCATCCTGCATAATTGACCAGGGAAGCTAGTGAAAAATAAGTAAATAGAGGGTTTTTAAATAAGTTGCATTTGATCCATTTATTTATGTTGCCAGACAGTTGCATGTACAGTAAAAGAACTTCTGTTCTTTTCATCTCATGCTTTCCATTTTCCGTGGCTCTCTTTTGGACTCCTAGTTTCTTATCTGTTTGTATGTTTGTTGGGTAATTTTTTTTTTTAACCAGAGAATATGGCACGGCAGTGCTGGAGTGGAGAATTCAGATTACTATTTTTATAAAAGATGCGTGTATGGCAAGATTAGGGCAAAACTAGAATGGAAGAACTAAAATCCTTTTGTGTGCTAGGGCTATAAGATAACAGAAACCACCAAGATTTTGCTTTGACCCAGTGACTGAATCATGGGATGTAAATGATAAGATAATTATATAGCTCTGGTCTCATTTCTTATTGCAAATGAACACAAAGATAAGTAAGAAAACATCATATTATTGGATTTTACCTATTTCTCGAAATCTTACGCAGAAAAAAAAAAAAGGAAAATATCTCATTCTCTGGCTGGATACCCAATTATTATGCTTGGATTGATGAGATCTTGTTTTCTTCAAGGACACAAGGAATGCCTCCATTCATGAAGAAAGACCAGCTTCCTTTTAGGCATGATTACTGATATCCCTGGCAAGTCTGCTGACTGAAAGAAAGTGTTTATTGATTCAGCCTTTTCATAACCTTTACTAAAGTAAACATGTCTGAAACAACTAAGCAAAACATCAGATTTCACTCAACTACCATGTGGTCCTCTTTACTTAAAGAACTTGGCATAGGCCACTACCCTAGCCAAGGTCCCAGTAGAGCTTTTATATGCTATGAGAACTCCCCAAAATAAAGTCCACTCTCATTACTATGGGTGCCCATTTCCAGCTCCAACTTAATATCCTCCCTCTCTTTTGTTAATTACCAATGGCTAAAATTTGAGGGTGGCTCATTATAATACAATTTAGTACATACTGCTTTCATTTTTCATAGAGTTATGATATCAGCATTTTCTCTTAGGAGATGAGGAAATCAATATACCCAGTTTCAACATTTTAGAAAATTTTCACTTTGCTGATAATGGTATAATCTTGTATTTGCCAGGACTCTCAGGTGTGATCCAAAATAAAAACATTAGAGTTTCAATGCCAAATCCTCAAGTGCACATCACCTTGGTCTTTGCTAAACCTGGGATTTATCCAACATGGAGTAATTAATGAAATATCCTCATGTTCGGTGATATAACTTTCAGAGTGTATCTACCATTATAAGGCAGAATACAGACTCGCACACATGAGAGATAACATTACACATGCTTTGGAATTTACACTTCATTTATTTTTTTTTTTTTTTCATCATAAGTTTTCCTTTTATTTTTTTATTTTTTTTTTTTAATTTTTTATTGTTGGCTGTTCAAAACATTACATAGTTCTTGATATATCATATTTCACAATTTGATTCAAGTGGGTTATGAGCTCCCATTTTTACCCCATATACAGATTGCAGAATCACGTCAGTTACACATCCATTGATTTACATATTGCCATACTAGTGTCTGTTGTATTCTGCTGTCTTTCCTATCCTCTACTATCCCCCCTCCCCTCCCCTCCCCTCCCCTCCCCTCTTCTCTCTCTGCCCCCTTTACTGACATTCGTTTGTCCCCCTTGTATTATTTTTCCCCTTCCCCTCACTTCCTCTTGTATGTACTTTTGTATACCTCTGAGGGTCTCCTTCCATTTCCATGCATTTTCCCTTCTCTCTCCCTTTCCCTCCCACCTCTCATCCCTGTTTAATGTTAATCTTCTTCTCATGCTCTTCGACCCTACTCTGTTCTTAGCTACTCTCCTTATATCAAAGAAGACATTTGACATTTGTTTTTTAGGGATTGGCTAGCTTCACTTAGCATAATCTGCTCTAATGCCATCCATTTCCCTGTAAATTCTATGATTTTGTCATTTTTTAATGCAGAGTAATACTCCATTGTGTATAAATGCCACATTTTTTTTATCCATTCATCCATTGAAGGGCATCTAGGTTGGTTCCACAGTCTAGCTATTGTGAATTGTGCTGCTATGAACATCGATGTAGCAGTGTCCCTGTCATACACTTCATTTATTAATTCAACAAATATCTATCATCCACCTCCTCTGTGTGTGAGAGACTACTCCAAGTACTGAAAACACTTATATGTAAAACACATTCTCTAATAGTCATTCTCTAATAGTCTTCTTCAGGAGAGAATTTTAAAGGTAGCATCATGTGGATTACATCTAAAAAGAGTTGGTGAAAAGAAGTGGCTAATTTGTTTGCGATACATTTGTGTTTCATTAAAGAAATTGTTTTATTTTTTTTTTTCTTATGGTAATTACGACACGGCATAATTCTCTAAGACAACTCTTGAAATACAACAATAATGTCTTCCTCGGGGAGTGGCATTGCTTCCTTTCTAGTTTCTACAGCACAGCAATGTATGTGATTAACATTAAAGAACTACAATTAACATGCTATAGTGACAGAGCCACGTCAATGTTCATAGCAACACAATGCCCAAAGCCAAGTTACGGAACCAGCCCAGATGCCTATCAATCAATGAACGGATAAAGAAAATGTGATCTATATACACAATGGAGTTTTACCCAGCCATAGAGAAGAATGCAGTTATGGCATTTGCTGGTAAACGGATGGAACTGGAGGACATTTTGCTAAGTGAAATAAATCCGGCTCAGAAAGTCAAGGGTGAAACGTTTTCTCCCATAGGAGGAAGCTACAGCAAAATAAGGGGCAAGAGTGGTGCGGGGGATTCCCATGAAAACAAAAAGCAAATGAGGGGAGGAGAGAAAGGGAGTTTAGCAGGGAGGAAGAAGGGACAGGGAAAAGGAGGAATGGTGGAATAAATCTGAACAAACTATCTTGTATACACATGTGAATATACAGCAGTGAACTTCACAGTATATGTAGTCATAGAGAAGCAATTTATAAAATGGTATAAATAAATAAAAGGAAGACCAGAAAAGCTGAGGAAAGGGAACAGTGAGGGAGGATGTGGGGAGGGGAAAAGGAAGTACTGGGGACTCAATTGAGCAAACAATATTTCAAGATCATATTATTATGTCAAAATGAACCCCAGTATTATGTAAAACTATAATGTTCTAATGAAAATGCCATATTAAACGACAAAAGTATAAATTTTAAAAAGAAAAAAAAATAACACCTATTTGTAAATCATTTTACATTCTGCTTTCTTGTCAACATCCATCTATCACATTCTACTTCTCATGATGGTTTGATAATCAATATTTGAATGAGATGTATGATACTGGATCAAAAATACTGTAGTACAAGCTCAGCCTATATAGAATAGCTGGGTATAAAATGGTAAGTGTTTAGTGAAATGATGAAATGTTATAAGTAATTTTATTTTTGTCTCCATTGTTCCGTCTAGTGGAACCAGTAGCACAATTGGTCCAGTAGCCTGTATGTGTCCCACGTAGACTATCTGATGAGGATGCCCAGATTTAGATTTCACTGGAGAAAATGCAGTCTGTAGTTTGGAAGCATTAATCAAATCTCCACTTTGGGGTGAAGATAGATGTTACTTTATTCTTTTTCTAAATAAGGTAGGTTTTGCTTAAGTGTGCTCTAAATCAAGTCCAAATGAGTTCAGGTATGCAAGAACAAAGCCTTTAAAAGATTTTAAACAGATTTATTACTTAACAAAAATCCCCAGGAACTTCTTTAAGGGATTATGAAGAAGCATGGTTAACAAAGTCAGGTTAGTGAGATAGAAGGAATGCTTTGGTCAATCACATTGGACTGCTTGGTACTCCATTCAGGGAATTTTCTCTCCAACATCCCATTCATTAGAACACCAGCATGATCTCCTCTCTCTTCACCAAAACTTTAGGCCAAGCTGAGTGAATCAATATTGGACTTTCTACACAAGAGGGTACAAGTAAACTGCCCAGTTAGTACTATATATTCTGAAATGTGTCTCCCTAGGTTAAAATTCAGAGACTCCCTCTAGTTGTGTGGTCTGAGTTAAACTATTTGGTTTCTCAGTGCTTTCATGTCCTTGCCTGTAAATTTGCATAGTGATAGAACCTATGGTTTATTGTTGGGATTGAATGAGCTACACACTTGAAACATTTAGGAAAAGAAGTATTCTTTAAAAAAAATGCCAACTATTGCTGCTAGAGTTGAGTTCTGTTGGCAAAAGGATTGGGAAGATGTAAAGGCCAGGGAGTACACTCTCTCCTACCTATGGGGAGAGAGAGAGAGAGAGAGAGAGAGAGAGAGAGAGAGAGAGAGAGCGCTTGTGTTCCGTAGACACAAAGACAAAAAGAACTGACAAAAAGGAGCTGTGAGTACTCAGGGTCCTTGAAGGAAATCGATGCCACACTCAAGGCAAATGATTTTGTATGTCTTCATCAGCAGGGTTTGCTAACACTCCTAGACCTCAAAGTTGGGTTGAAGAAGCAGCCACATGAATGACATGTGAGCTTTAAGTAACTCATCAGGTAGAACTGCCCATTTCAAGAAGTTCTGGCTTTTGATGGACAGAAGTAATCAACCAAGGCAAACGTATAGGAGGGTGCCACGTCACACAATCTCACTCTCCTCATTTGTCATTTTCTACTCAGAGCAAGAACAGCTTGTGATGGAGTCCACACATGCCATCTTCCTGGAACACACAGCTGAGAGGGGAAGGGCGGAGTCAAATTGCTGGGTTAAAGGAACCCATCCTCCATGAGACCCATCTGCCATAGGGGAGGAGCACCAACCATATGGATCATCTTTCCTGGTTCTGAGCTTCCTGTCTTTAGGGTCTTTAGGTTATATTTGATGTTCTTGCATTTATTTCCTTTTGTTGTTGTTGTTGTCTTGTTTTGTTTTTGTCTAAGTTATAATGAGTGCTTTCTAGTCTATTTCTATTATATGTAACAACAACAACTTTGACTTAAGCAGAAAAATTCTGGCAACCAGAAAATATGAGAAGGAACTCTGTGAAGTATCCACATAGTGTCATCCATAGAGAGTTCCTTCTGAGGAAGCAAAGCCATGAGAACTCATATACCAGAATGCACATTTTTCATTCAACTGATTAGTAGGCTTATTATATGAAGTGTTTGCAGAGTAATATTACATACTTTTTGAATCATAAATTCACTGATTTTTTTTGGAATAAAGAAGGCACCTACGCCACGAAATATATAATAATCCCTAATCTCATAATTTCAGCAAAGACTGCCCCCATTTTTGTAAGCTGGGATTCAAATTTTACTGAAGCTAATTTTTTTTTATTGTGTTAGAGGAATATTTAGACTTTGCAAACCCAAAATGTCAAGAAAAGGAGAAGTTTTACCAAAAGGTAAGACCTGGTAAAAGATGCACTGTAACCTGTAGAAACAGTATTAAAAGTGATATGAGTTTATAAGGTTATGAAAATAAATGAATAGTAACACTGGGATCTGTAATTACAGAATAAGGGGGATTGGAGTGATAAAATGACCTTGAGAGATAACAAAAGCATGAGGAAGAGCAAGTTTCAATGTACTCCTGAAACAATTCCTAATAGAGCAGGTACTTCAGAAAGGAGGGAAGCCTGGTATAGAATTCAGAAGAAGAAAGATACCTGATGACTGGTGTTTCTATATTGGATGCCAGTCTTGAATGCTGTAGGCATTGTTCAAAGTCTTTTTTTTTTTTTTTTTGGCCAGGTCTACAAAATTAGCCCAGGTGGGAACAAATTTGAAAAGTTCTTCCCAGGGGATTTCATTCCACAGGATTCCTCAGTGGCCATCCAAATACAACATGTGCGAGAAGTAAAGTCAGTTTTCTGAAATTTGGAATTCATTTCCAGGTTCTAAAGTCAACCCTGGTTTAATGGGGAATTGCGTAGGCTGTTCTGTTGGAAAGACGGATATTCAACAGCTTTATGACAGCATGTCCGAGCACCATGTTTGAACCTTCTGAAAACAATCCTCTTTCCTGAATGTCCAGATTCCAGTAGCTTCTTCATGTTCCCTACAAAATACTAACAAGTAATCAAATTGCTTATTCTAGGAATTCAGGACAAAAATATCATCCTGACCAAGAATCCCACATTGTGCATTTTATGTTAGACACAAACTCAGTGTACGTAGTGTTGTCTCCTTGAACAGTGGTTCTCAGGTGGCGGAAAGTTCACCCCCTGCAGGTCATTTGGCTATGTCTGGAGACATCTGTGGTTGTCAGGACCTGGTAGAAGATGCAAAGGCTTGGTATGTGGGTAGGATGAGGCTAGGCTACGGACATCCACTGGTCAGAGGCCAGGGATGCTGCCAAACTTCTCCTAGTTCAAAGGTCAGCCTTAACAACACACAATGATCCAACCCAAATATCTCATAGTGCTGAGGCTGAAAACCCTCCCTTAGGCACATTCTAGAATTGAAGAATATACTTCCAACACTCTCCCTACCTCTCTCAATATATGCAGTAACACCATTGGCCTAAATTCAGTGATATTCTTTCTTCAACTTTCTAGTATTTTCCTAGCCATTCAATGGCTTTCTTTTGTTTGCTGAAAAACGCCTTAAGTGTTTATAAAGACTTTATCCACTCTAAGGATATCACTTTCTTCATATTAATATTTCTTTCTGGAGTGAAGCCATCAGGGGATGCTGAAAATCTTATATCCATGTAAATCAGAATGCTTTTAGGAGGAAAAAGAGAGATCTAAATCCTTGACATTGAATGGATAGTGCTGAAATATATGGAGAATATGTCTTTTGTTTCTAAATACAGATGTCTTCAGATAAAGAATCAGATTATGCTGAGAGCCATTGCCAATTAGGAATGACGCATCACAATTTCTTTGTCAGCCTACTCCATGTTGCTTAGAGGAAGGACTCTCCATGGTGGACCCAGGTTTTGCAGTGACTTTGCATGAAAGGTGACCTTGCTCAAGGACCAGGGTGGATCTGGGTTTAGGGTAGATCAGGGTTTAGGGCGTTCCAGGTTTAGGGCGATTCCAGGTTTAAGGTGTACCCTGCTAGGAATAGGGCATATCCTGCTGCCTCGGGCACGCCCGCTCCTTGAGTTCCCGTTGAGTTCTTGCGGGATTCAGAGAGTATTTGGGATTCAGAGCCCGGTGGAATGGGTGGATTTTGCCCAGAACGTGGATTTTGCCCAGAACATGAATTTGCCCAGAACGTGTTTGTAGAGTGCCGGTGTGAGTTCGGGAATAAAGAATTGCTGTTTGAATCTACAAGGCTGTGAGTAGCTCGTGATTTTGTGCCCAGCCAGACTGCGGCATTAGATTATATACTGGAATGTGGAAGTAGATTATACACTGAATGTCTCCGATAGTGCTGGCTGGACGTTGGGAGGAACCCACCACTCTGGCTTGTTAAAGTGGTCCAGAACATTACTTTTAACTTGTATAGTAAGAGAATCATAATGCTAAGAGGAGCAGGGTAGGTATACCCCAGCCCCAATATCCAGCCCCTGACAACTATGCCTTAAACTCTCAACTTTTTTACTATCTCCAGAAGAAATGGAGAAGCCCAGTGATCCTGCCAGTGTCATAGACTTTGCACAAGGAGTCCATGTGATTCGAGATACTATCTCCAGTTGGCTCACTTTCCTCCACATTTGCTTCTACCTAAGTATTTCTTCTAGGTTTCACGCTTCAATTTTCAAGGTATCTGGACTTGTCTCTGAAACTTCTCCAGATTCTGTCTGTTCCATTACTGAGCCCAGGAAGGACAAAAATCACAAGAAACCCAATCCAGTGGAGGTCTCCCTGGTACTAAGCATTACAGAGAGCTAAGTCCAATGCCCCTTCCTGCTCTGCGGGGAAGAAGCTCCCTGTTTCACTGAGACACAAGAGTTATACTAATGATGTTCACAAAACACACACACACACACACACACACACACACACACACACACACCTTGTTTTTCTCTTCCACATTGAAGCTTTTCTAGGTGAGACCCATACTTGAGTAATTATACTCCATGCTCCATCCTTCTCAACAAAAATTTCCAAAGAAAACAGTTGAAATCACACCACAGCCAGTGTTGGGATGGAGCTCTCTTGAGTATCAGGGAATAAGCAGTCATCTTTGTTGGGGGGAAAGAAGGTGATTATGTCCTACTCAGGGCCTTTAAATTGAGGGAGAAGGAACTCAGCTTATAATAAATCACTGTTGACATCCTCTCTAAAGACTTCATGCTTTCCCAAGCCAGGGGGAATGTTTAGCTGACCGAGAAGGAAACTCCAGCAATTTGGGCCATTATTTGCATGCACAGCCTTCATTTGGAAGGTTCTGAAGGATTTTCCCTACACAGTCTGAACAAACTCCACAGAGAATAACTTCCCTACTAAAACAAAGATTGATTAGTAACTTATTATCATATTTTACAGTTTGGACCTTGGAAAACGTGTAACGGCAGGAGGCCCTGTCTTCACCTCTCTTATTTTTAGCTTATGTACTGGTCTTTAACTAAAAATTAAAAAAAAAAAAAACAGCCAGGGAAATGATTGAGGCAAGCAATCCTTCCTTCCATCCTCGGAAAAGGAATGATATTTTTTTCTTCACCCTTTTCAAGTGAAAAATGACAAATTTTGATAAAATGTCATAGACTTTGCACATACAACTTGCTGTCTTATGTATTTACTGTCTCATTTGTGCCTCATACAGTTTGTGAAGAAATGATGGCAATTTCTATGGACCCTACTTCTGGGGAAAGGGACTTCTGTGAAAGGTAATGATACATCTGTAAGAGGACCTGAGCCAGGACTTCACATGAGCTTGTCCTCTGGAGTCAGTTCACTCTCAGGTGGAAATGTTCAATGAAGAGGATGTGTTTTGTTATTTTCGTTGTTTTGGGTGGTGCTTGCACTGAACCCAGGGCCTCGTGCACGTTAGACAAGTACTCTACTATAGTCCTGAGAATGTTTCTTAGTTGATAGAATATAATATTATATTAATGATATTACATGGAACTTTTAAAAAAGTCTCCAAGTGCTATTAAGCCTCCACCAGAGTACTATTTTTCCTTCCATATCTGTCATTTCCAAATTTGTACTATCCTTAGGAAGTGAATCCCTTCAATTGTATTCAAAAGGATCAATCTCTATATTCTCAAGTGTTTGAATGTATTTCTGGATGAAACGCTAGTACATACACTTCAGGGACACATTCTTGAGCACTGGGGAACTTTACCTTGCCCCTCCAGATGTGATCTCCACCTTTGCCCTCTTCTTATTTTGTAGTCTAAGGGGTTGACCCATAAAAAGTACTATGTTCCCCTTGGCCTCAAGTTTCCAGTTGGTGTCAACCAATGGGAAGCCCTGGGAAGAGGTTTTAAGGAAGGCAGAAAGTGAAGTTGAAATGGTTATCCCACCAGCTCCCTCCTGCTGGTAGAGTCTGGATGGGCCCTTATCTCATCTGCAGGAGGTTTCCAAGAACTGCTCACTCGCTTCCAGGAATGACTCTGTTGCTCCAAAATCCCCATGGAACTACCCATTTCTAGGTGGTTTTCCTAAACTCTGACCGCATGCATGATACCAGATCTACGGTAAAACATTCCTCAGATGACCCATAATGGATCAAACTCAATAAGGGCCCAGGAAAGAAAGGGCAGTTACACTGGGTTTCCATGTCTGGATAGATTCCAAAATGATGATCCCAGGACTCTACCGTGCCTAAAAGTGTTGTCCACTGAGAAGGACTTCAGATATTCAAGGCAGAACGGATGTGTTGGTTTCAATGCCCAAATGACAAAGAAGTAAGCAAGCAAAATGACCCTGCTCATTAAAGTTTCTTTTTCTTATTTTTCCCCCCTGGGGGTGGGGGCATTGATACAGAATTAGTGGTAAATTAAATGTATATGAACAGGATTTAAGAGTTTTAAATTAGTAAAATTTACTTCGATAAACAGCACTCCAGAGAGGAATAAGGATCAACCAGAATAATTAGAGGCCAGCTTGTATCAATATTTAAATTTGCCTGTTTTCACTTAATGTGATATTAAGTGAATTAATTATGATGCCAGAACTTTAGTATTTATGATGAAAAGCCCTTTTGGATAAATTAAATTTTAAATGATTATACATATTTGACATGTATAGAAATCCCACTGTTAATGTATTTAATGGTTTCTATTGAGCAGCTTACAAATGCAAACACTGCATTGAATTCTTATTTTTATTCTTTTTTATTAAACAAACAAGCAAATAAGTGAATTAATAGTTTTTTTTTAAAAAAGCCTGATGTTAAGTAGTATATATTTCCACTTGGAGCAGTTAAATGTAGGACTCATGTGGCTTATTGAGCACTAATTATTATTTTCTCTTGGAACACACTGTGGCATTTTGGTGAACTATTTCAGAGCATTCCTAAGTATAGCCAATAGACTCCTATTAATATACTAGGATATTTTTAGCTTAGGCTTTAGTAGTTTGAAACCACAGTGCCTAAAGTGTCCCCATTTAGGGGGAATAGAAAATACTACATTCAAGTAAGTGTATGTCCATCTGCACATGTCTATCAAAGGTCTTTGGCCTAATAAACAAGTCCTTGACTGACAAAGAGATCTGTCTATATTTAATTTTGTAAATTTCACAGAAATGTTTTTATCTATTAGAATTATGCTCTTATCTCCCTGGACTGTTTATAAAACACTGACCTGGGAATGGTATAAATTTAATATCTAAGGAAAAGGTGAATTGCCAAAGATGAAATGCACACTATGTATATCAAGCTCTGAGCAATGACACAGTAGAATGCTGTGTGGCTGTCCCTTCACAATGATAACTCCCAAGTGTGATTTGCTTGGCTGGCACTTCCTTGTGACACTTTCCACATATGTGTGTGTGTGTATTTGCTTTTTCTCTGCATTGTACTCAGACAGTCATGGTAGCAAAGCTGGGCAAGTTCTCCCACAAACAAGCTCAGCACTGCTAATCAATCACTCTTTGCACTTTGAGTGGAAACTACGTGTGAAACGAACCATTTTTCCTCTTCTTCAGATAAGGGAATTGGAACAGGGTGAGTCAAATATCCATTCATGTGTTTTGAAATTTTGAAACCAGGAAAGCTAAAAACAGCAATTCTTGCCGGTGGGTATTCCATTCTGGCAAACGTACATTACCTAAGAGCCATTGATCACCAATTATTACCTATTTCATTTTGGCTTTCTAGCTTCTCATGACAAAATCCTGCACACTTCACAAAACTCTTTCTTTGCAAAAGCTAATTCTTGAGTCACCTTAATGTTTATAAAGAAAATCTAAGAAATATGAAAGATGACTCTTTGAATAATGAATTTCAGGCACTTCCCTCAAAATGACACCCACAAAGTCCCTTCCTCAAAGATATTTGTTCTCACTTTACACCAGTTTTTCACAAAGTGCGCATAATAGGTGTTCACTGAGCAAAGAATCCATTTGGGGAAAAAATACACATGCCAAAGGAAAAATGGAGCAAAAATCTTAATAGGTTTGCACACCCCCTAATTTGTCTCCTTAGAAGATTTAATTTGTTGCTCCAGTCTGTGGGTTTCTGGGAGAATATAGGATGCGGCTGTTTCTGAACTCTCTCAAAGTTTTTTCCCTCCTGGAGTCTCTCCATTCCTCAGTAAACATAGCTTTAGGCTACAACAATGAGCTGACTATCCAATCTCAAGAAGTTGGGAAGAAAACAAGGTAAATGGGTAGGGAAGATCATTAATGTTAGGTGCAATTACACCACTAATTAATAACAGATGATATCCTGATGACCCCATAATGAGAGAACTAAAATACACAGCATCGATTCACAAAGTCTGATGGTCTGGGGCCATATTGCCCAATGAACAGCTCTAGGAAGTTCAGTTCTGAGGATTGTCTGGGTTGAAGACAACAATGGCAAATATTTCTGTTCTTAAAGGATGACCTTTGGTCCACTACACACACACACACACACACACACACACAGGCGTGCACACACACACACAGGTAAGTAATAACACATGCACTAGTCATGTAGGCACTATTAATACTAAAATCAATTATACCCAATAGGCTATCAATAGATAAAGTAATATGGGTCAGTCCACATGAACTCAGCATGCTATATCGTTACATAAATCAATCTTCTCCCCTTCCTCACTGGCCAAAATATTGTTAAGATGTGTAACCCCGAGGTGCAGGCTCATGTATGTGGTCCAGAACACAGATCCCAGGGGGCAAAAGGATTTAATGCATTTTCCTGTTTCGATTTAAAGTATTCTGAAATCTCAATAAAATTTGCTGAAAGAGACACTCCTCAGCTATTTAGCCAGTTTGTTATTCGTAATTCATTTCCCTGTGATGATATGGATGAACAAGATTTCATTTTATTTGGTAAACAATGAGAGTGGTTCATATTTGAAAATGTTTCATGAGCTCAACTTTTCCACTTATCCTGTAAGAAAACACCAGTCAAGACTGCTCTGCTCTATGGACGACAGCTACCATCACTATACCTAAAAATATTAAAACATCTGTTGGTGGAGTGTGATAAGAAGAGTCTCACTCTAATTAGCATGGTCCAGCATGGGGTCTCGTGAATTCACCCGAACTCTTCAGAAACCCCAACCACAAGTTAGACATAAATTGCTTCCGTGAGTAGAGTTCTCTACTTAAGAGGCTTTGAGGTCTGGATCATTTGCTAACTCATTCCTGAGCTCACCTGACACATCTTTTCTCTCTGCTGTTAGGGCCCCCATATTTCTAAGCATATTGTATTTTATATTTAGGCCTCTTGGTGTTCTGGTTCATGTGAAAGGGTGCTATTTCTTTATTACAAGATCTCACATTTGTTTTATCCATCACAAGCGAATGCTACTATGAATTAGGCCCTAGAGATGTAATATCATCTCTAAAAAGCTGCCCCAAAGACAGAAAGCTGAGAATCAAAAAGCACAATAAGAACCAAGGTACACAGTCTGAGTGCCCAGGGTCATATTTCTTGCATGTCGCTATGTGAACAGGTCAGATTCGCAATCCACTTTTTATCTTTTTATTTTTTTATATTATATTGGTGCATGACAGTTGTACATAGTAGCAGGATTTGTTGTTACAAATCTGTACATGCACACAATAGAACAATATCATGTGGCCAATATCCATCCCCGTATTCTTCCTTTCCCTCTCCTCCTTTCTCCCCCGTTCTTTTCCTCTTCTCTGCTGATCTCCCTTCTATGTTCATGAGATGCCCCTCCACCTTTCTTTTTCCTTTTCTTCTTCAGCTGCCACTTATGAAAGCAGACATGGGACCCTTGACCTTCTGAGTTTGACTTATGTTGCTCACTATAATGGTCTCAATTTCCATCCATTTTCCCACAATCCACTGTTTAAATGTGTGTCAAAAATAAAGCTATTGTAGGCTGTCCTTGGAATGTTCTGGGCACAGTGATGATGCGTTAGAGTTGTCCATCCAGAACCTGCAGACTACAGCCAGCAATATAGAAGGCCGAATAGTTCTGCCTTTTCCAACTCTTAACATCACATTTTTCAGAACAATAAATGTTCTTGGAAGACCAGACTTTTGGTTGATTTTGGATGTGCAAATGTCTCCTAAACATCACTCATTACAGCAAAATAATCTGAGGTTGTGAAATTGCCAAAGAAATAATTTTTTTAATTATATGTACCAGACTTTGAGATAGCCAAAGGTAGCTAGCAATTAGATACAATCTATTCCTGAATGTGAAAAGCCCAACCACACCTCACTTTTGAGAACAGAAGTAATTAACAACTTGTGACCACCAGGGGTTTCTCCTCTGAGCCTAGCACGATGTTAAAAAGTCAATTTAAATGAGCATTTATTAGGCACTTTTAGTACCATGTCTGGCATGATACTAAACACAACACACTCAAAAGTTATCCATTGTTATCCTTGAGCATTCATTCATATTTGAAAGGTTTTCTATAATATGTAGACATTAAATTATTACTATAACAAACAATTATTTTTAAATAGTAGGCTACTACACTTGTTTATTAAAGTGATAGGTCCAAATAAACATAGGAGTTACGCTCCAGGTTATGAACATTTAGTCTATTGTTGGAGGCCACACTGCATGTATTCAATAAAATCATACTCCAGAGAGATGTTCTAGAAAAGCAATTTATCTTTACTCTTAAAACTCCAAATTAAAACTCTAAAATAAGCAGGTGCTGTGGCACCCACCTGTAATCCCAGTGACTCAGGAGACTGAGACAGGAGGATCGTGAGTTCAAAGTCAGCCCCAGCAATGGCGAGGTGCTAAGCCATTAGTCTAACTCAGTGAGACCCTGTCATTCTTAATAAAATGCAAAACAGGACTGGGGATGTGGCTCAGTGGTTAAGTGCCCCTGAGTTCAATCTTCAGTAACAAGAAAGAAAAAAAAACCCTCCAAATTAATCCAGTTGGACCTTCTGGAAAAACTTAAGGTGAACTAATACCAACTGGTTTCATTCGTCCACTTTAGTATTCTGTGACAGAGCACCAAGTATTTTAAGAGTCTCTCCATAGAACCTACAGGGCAATCCTTGGGCAGTTCAACGACTTTATGTAAGTTGACAAGACTGTGGGAGACAGCATATTTTCATCAGCTTTTTCACTGCTATGACCACAAGATCTGACAAGAACAATTTTAAGAAGAAAAGTTCTATTTTGGAGGGCTCATAGTTTCAGAGGTATTTGTCCATAGACAGCCAGCTCCATTCCTCAGGACTTAACATAAGGCTGAATAACATGGCAGAAGAGTATGGTGGAGGGAAAAGGCTCACATGATGATCAGAAAGACAATTCACTCTTCAGAAAGAAAATATATAACCCAAAGACACACCCCTAATAACCCATCTCCTCTAGCCACATCCTTCCAGCCTAGAGTTACCATTCAGTTAATCCCTACCAGGGGATTAATTTACGGATTGGGTCAAGGTTCTCATAACTCAGTTATTTATTCCCTAAACCTTCTTGTACAAGAGATTTGGGGGGACACTTCACACCCAAAATGTAACCACCCTTTATGGAAAACCAACCATTATCACTGTCAGAAAATGCTTTGATTAAGCCCTTCACCCAGCGTTCCCAGACCATTCTGATCATTACTCAGGTCCTCAACTGACTTGCTTCATGGGCTTTCCAGGAGTCCAACAGGTAGCTGACCTAGAGTAGCATCAGAGACCAACTCTGTGAACCAATGACATAGTCCTGCTGACGTCCCAGATTGTCCATACCAAAACACACCTGCGATGTGCATGCCTCTGCTCAGACACGCTTTCCATGCAGTGTGTGTTGAAATGCCATCCAGCTGGCACAACCTCTGCTTACCACACCGCCTTGACTTGGGTTGGGGCAAATTCTAATTTAGTTGTGAAAGCCACAAACATTATTGCATAAATCAGGAGCCTCACAAATTGCTGATCCCTAGGTAACCTGGTGGTCTCTGTGCACATCACAGGCTGAATGAGACTTTTTCCTGGCTTCCTTGGGAGATAGCAAAGCAAACTTCCTCCGTGTTTCTTGGTTGAAGGCAGAAAGAAATCACCTACTAAGATGATTCGTAATGAGCAAAACCTCTCTCTATAGCTAACCTTAGAGATTATACACTCTTCTAAAAGTATGTATGCAAGTTGATATATTATTGAGGCCATCTTGAGGTTGCTTAGAGACAACCCAGAAGCTGCTAAGTTGGAAGATGATGTTCTTTGTCAAGATCACATCACTTTATACGTTTTGCTTCATTCACATCTTTTTGAAACCAATACACTTGCCCCTTTCCAACTGCAAAAGACGAGGCATTTATTTTTTTACATATTACCTTCCTACCTTTGCTGAGAGATATTTAAACTGGAAGACATTTTGCTCATTAGAAAAACATGTTTTCATGAAGTTTACTATATTTGTAATTGTCTGGATTGTAGATCACCATGAGCATCACCATGTTGAAGAGACTTAAAGAGAAAGAAGTGGCACAAGATGATGAACCAAAATTACAAGATGAGATTTTTGAATTATTTTTCTTCCTTCATTGACTTGGCAATTTTTTAAAAAGTGCCACAGGTGATGTTCAGGATTGAGATTTTAGGAAGAAAACAAGAAAATGAGATGTTTGTTTTGTTTACAAGGTGTTTCAGTCAATTTTTTTTTTTTTTTTTTTTTTTGCTGTGGTGACTAAAAGGACCCAGACAGAACAATTATAGAGTAAGATATGTTTATTTTGGGGCTCATGATTTCAGAGGTCTTAGTCCATACAAGGCCGGCTCCATTCCTTGGGGCTCGAGGTAAGGTAGGACATCATGGCAGAAGACTCTGTTGGAGAGAAGCAGCTTACATGCTGATCAGAAGCAGAGAGAGAGAGAGAGAGAGTTCCCTCCCCAGATCCAAATATATACCCCAAACCACACCTCAATCCCTATCACCTCCAGCCACACACCAGCATTTTAGATAATCTCATCAGGAATCAATTTGCTGATTAGCTTAAGTCTATGACCCAATCATTTCTCCTCCAAACCTTTTCGCATTGTCTTATACGTGAGGTTTCCAGGAACACCACATCTAATCCCTAACACAAGGGATGCTACAGGAGACATGTCACATATCAGCAAACATGGTAGGAAGTCATTGAAAAAGTGGGTATACATGAAAATTGCCGTGCTTGCTCACGCTCACAGGGCAGGGACAATTTTGCAGAAGAGGTTTGCATTTTTATCACACCCTCAGAAGATCATCAATATTTTGGGATAAGAAGTGCACTGGATAATTATTTGGCTTAGGAAGGTTCAATATGTTTATTAAATAGATCAGAGTAGGTATCTGAGGTTGACAGAGAGAACATGAAGGAAAATATCTCCATGATTAGTGATGTTAGCCGAAGCAGTACTATAGAAATGGAAAGCAACATGGTCTAAGGAAGAATGAAAGGGAAGGTAAGACCAAGAAGATCTGGAAACATATTATAAGTAGATTGGAGATATGAGCCTGGGACGTTCCCAAGAGCAATTCTGAGCTTTCCAACCTGGCGGTGTGGCGGAAGAATGGTATGCAGCACGAGATCTAGAACCAAGACAATAAATTGATATGACCTAGACAGAAGGAAAATATGCGTTCACTTTTAATTTTTTTACCATATTTGTTATGCCTTTTAGGTGGTGATAGATAATTTGTCGGATATTTGTGTTTGTGGAACCTACAGTTGGGGTAGGTGTCAGAATTTGAGAATCTGAAGCACTATTCCAAACCATGGGGCTAAGAAAGATCACTTTTTCTCACATTTGGCTATATCAATAAATATAATACCACAATTGGATATTTTTGCTCATTTATCTTTCTGATCAAAAGAGTGAAAGAGATTTTACTTCTGAGATGAAGCAGATGAATGTTTTTCTATTCATCCAAAATGCAACCAAAAGCCCTGGACATTTTATATATATATATATATATATATATATAATGAACAGAAATAGACTCCAAAAGACAGAAGAAAGTAGACTAAACATGAATCTTGGGACATAGGAACAGCAAAGAGGTGAACTCCTTAGGTTTTCTGTGTGTTTTGTGTAAGCTTGCAGCTTCACAAGCCAGCAATCCAAAACACTTAAGTGTACAAGGGAAGGGAACCCAAATAAATGCCTGCTCTCTAGTCAAAGGGAAAACTGGTATGAAAATAGCCACTGAACTCCAAGAACCACACAGTATGCTGTACTCTTACCTCCAGTACCACAAACAAAGGTGTATGGGGAAGCTGGAACTTTGACCACAATGGAATGAGGCACCTGGAATCTCCTTCTGGAGAGGTCAGAAAAGGTCAAGAATAGAGCCAAGAGGTTCACCCCCCACCAGGGACAAACAAGCCCTGCTCTTCCTGGTGGTGTTTGTGGAGATCACAGAAAGATCCTGGATATTTACCCCTCACACCAGTAAGAAAACTAAATGTGCCCCTGGGGAGTTGTCATGGAGGGCTAACAGGGGATAAGACTTTCCCTACTGCCTGGCAATGATGCAGCACCCTACCCTGTGGTGTCAGTGGAGGCCATGGATGAAGCCCCAGCAAAGCACTTATACTTCCCCCAAAGGGATACAAATGAGAGAGCCTAGCAGGGACCCAGAAGTCCCCACTCACCCACCAGTAACAAGGACCCGCCAAGCACAAACTCTGGGGTATCAATGCAAAGTGAGGGGAAAATCAACTTTCGCCTTCATCTGGTGGTAAAGAGGTAGAATGCCCCCACTTCTCCAGGGTTTCAAGGCTGGCTCAACATTGGAAAGAAATTAATATTGTTATACTATGTGCATTAGTATGAATGCGTGACAGCGAATCCCAACATTTTGACAAAATCCAGCCCCATTATGATATAAAAAAATGGATTCTAACATTTATATGGACAGGGATAAGATCCAAAATAGTCAACAAGATATTGAAAAAAAAAAAAAAGACAGAAAAAGAAAAAAATCTGAAGGGCTGATGCTACCTGACTTTAAGACTGAACTTAAAGCAGCAGGAATCAGGACAGACGAGTGACCAGAGGAGCAGAATGGAGAGCCCACAGATCAACCACACAAATACAGTCAACTTGTTCTCCACAAAGAAGCCAATGCAACATCATGCAGCACATATAGTCGTTTCACAAAAGAGTGCTGAATCAACAGGCCGTCCACATTAAGAAAGTGACTCTAGACTAAGATCTTAGAGCCTTTATAAAAGTCAACTCAATGGGGTTCATAAAAAATAAATGTAAAACAAAAAACAAAAACCTCCCAGTGGATAAAAATTAGAAGGAAACCCTAGACGACCTTGGACATGGTGATGACTTGTTCCATGTGACACCAAATGTATAATCTGTGAAATACATCAAGTTAAAAACTCTGCAAAAGACAACGTCAAGAGAAATGAGAAGACAATCCTTGTGTGCCCCTCTGCACATATGAATTTGGTAGCTTAGATGAAATGGATCAATACCAAAAACTATAAAACTCGCCTAGTATGAAACAGATCATTTTAATAGCTCAATAATCATTAAGAATATTAAATTCATAACTTTCAAAACCCCTCCATAAGTAATTTTCAGGTCCTAATTTACTTGTTAAGTCTACCAAATGTTTAAATAATTAATAATACCAATTGTACACAATGTTTTCCAGAAAATAGAAGTGGACGGACTCTTTCTGATTTCCTTCATAGGGTTAGTATTATCCCGACACAAGCACAGACAAGAATACTTGAAAGAAAGTTGGAAGGAAGGAAGGAAAGAAGAAAGAAGAGAAGAAAAGAGGAAGAGAAGAAAGGAAGGGAGGCTGGGTGGAGGGAACGAAAACTGAACACAAATATGAGTCTAGCTGCAAAATTCTTGATAAAATGTTAAACATACAAGTCATCAATATGAAAAAGTAATTATGCCCCACGGTCAAATATGACATATGCCAGACTCGGGAGGCTGGTAAATATTTGAAAATCCATCAGTAATCTACCATATTATAGAATATAGAAGGAAAAAAATTACAAGATTCTGTCAGTCAATGCTCAATGCAGAAAAAGCATTTGACAAAATAATAAATTAATAAAAAAAAATTCATATAAAAGTAAGAATACGGGGAAACTTCTTCAAGTTGATGAGGCATATATAGCAAAATATCAAAACAGAACAAACACAAAGATCAGGCTTCACGGTGATTATACTAATAGTTGTCTGTGTGGTAGGATAGGGCGGGCCATTGGAGTGTGTGATCCTCCAGGGCTCTTAATTGGAAGCATGGTGGTGTTTTATTGTTAACAAATCACTTGCTTCTTGCAGAAACATAGTACTAGCATATCTTCTCCACGGCATATTACCCATCTACTTTCTCCCCTTGACTTCTCCTCCCTCATAGTGCTAATGATCAAACAGCCTCTGACCTGCTCTCTGCCTCTCAGTCTCACTGAAAAATCCAACAACAGTCCTCACAGCTGTGGTCCTTGTCAGATCTGGCCTCCACAGGTACCGCATGCCCACTTATTGCTCTTGCGCAGCACTGACATGGGGTTCCTTTGGTGTTATTTAAACACACCTATGTTCCCACCCAGGACCTTTGTACCTTCTTTCCTTCTAGATGCAATGGGGGTAGATCATGACTGATTATCTACATGACTCATTCTTGCACAAATGCTATCTTATTTAATTATTTTTCCTAAACACTCTAGATAGTAACCTGTTACCATTCTTCCTAGACTTCTCTTCTTTCATTTATATATCAATCTGATGTATCATGAGACAGTCACTGGTTTTGTTCTCACCAACAGAGCATAAACACTCTGACAACAAAGATTTTCCTTACTGCTATATCCTCAGTGTCTACTACTTTATACTACATAATAGTCACTCAATAAATGTTTGTTAAACAAATCTATTAATTAAATACATCGGCATGCTATAAATTGGCTGATCTCTCTACAATAATTCTTAATGGATTGCAGATATCCTTCTTTAAAAGTCACTATTAATTTCCCCTATTAAGCATTAAATGAACTCTGTCTCAGTATGAGACTCAAGGTACCTTACATTGTGGCCCCAATTTTCATTCTCCATGTTTTGTTTTTTTGTTGTTGTTGTTCATTTCTACCTTAGATAAATCTTCCAGTCTAGCCTACCCATTCTTTCTTAAACTTGTCAGGCTTTCAGTACCAAGTAGTGGGTCCAGCCCTCTAAGTTTGCCTAGGTCAGAACCAAAACTGAGGAAGTTCTGGGCAAATCTGAATGAATGGTCACTCTCCCACCTAACCCCCAACCCCTTCCTCGTGGCTGAAAGCTTTTTTGTCTCTCTATTTACCCAGGCACTCTGTTGTCCTGTAATACCCAACTCAAGCCTTCAGTTCTCTGCAATCTTTGTGCCGTTTCAGCCACACTCTGTGACATCTCCATGAAATTCAGCCACAGTTCCTCTGCACTACCTTGGGATGTATTATAACATTTTCAAGTGCATCTATTATGCATTGGTATGAAACTCTTCTGTTTCTTTAAGGACAGCCATCCCTGGAAAGCAGGAACTCTATGCCTCATGTTCTTTTATGCCTGGCCATCCAGCCCTGGGCTCTCAATGTAACAAATATCTGACACATGTTTGTTATTACTGATGGGCAATTTTACATGTTCAAACAGTTACCTAATAGGCTGTTTGAAGAAAGTATCAAGCAGAACTTAAAAACCCAGGATGCAGTTTTTTAGCAGACATAAAACACGATTTTTTTTTTTTCAGTTTAAAATAAAGGAAACAGAAAATAAACAGATGCGGGTGGAGATGTCCCCCTTCTACCAATATCTGTCATGCCATCCCCTCTTCTATCCTGAATCTCACGGACCCATGAAATATCCTGATGGGTGGATCTGAAATGGGCATCCAGACAATGCCAAAGTACGGAGTCAAAAGGAGGAGGAAAATGTGATGAAACATCTTGATAACTTATAATACAGTCTGTTCTAATATCTGGCAGCACCCTGATGGCTGTCTGAAGTTTTCATCTAGCTATTTTGGTCCTGCGTTGATGTGGTCCAATCGCTGGAACAGTAGGAAAGTTACCACAGTAATGCTGAATTTTACTGGCTTAGCCATGAGGGGAAACTCACATATTGCCTGCCAGAAAAATAACTGGCTTTAGCTGGTGCTATTAGTCTCACGCTTTTTAGGAGCACTTAATTTAAAACAAAATTGTGGGCTTAACTCCACCCTCGTGTTTGGAGACTGCTGTTAAGAAGCCAATGTTCAAAGCGCTCTTTATCCAACCCAGTGGGCAAGGTTCTTGTTCGAGCTCCATCTATAACAAAAAGATTTTCATTTGGTGAGTGGTGATCCCTGATTTAGCACAAGCAAACACATCAAGATGCATTCCGGTTTACAGCACAGAAATCTCCAAGCGGCCAGACTTAAGCTGACAAAATAATCACGGTGGAAAAACAACTTACAAATCACACGAGCCACCAAAATTGAAGCTTGGTTTCCTAACCGGCTTGTAATGGAAGCCCTAAAACAATATGAGGAATTGTTAATAGAGGTTTAGAGTTTCTATCTTAGGCCTGCACCTTGAACACTAATTCTGGCCTGTTGCTGTGGAGCGTGTACCACATCAGCACTTCAAGGATGATGGGATTAATCCTTTCCCTGCTCAGGGTATCTTAAAAGACGGTATCCTATTTCAACAAGTATAAACCTTCCATAATGAAGGCTTTAATCTATGTTTCGTCCCCATCAGAGACATGGATTACTTGGACAGGAATGTATTGGGAAAAAGGAAGAGAAAATGCCTCCTTAGAGAAGTTCGCTAATACAAGTTGTGTTTTTATTCCCCCCTCAAACCGTGCCGTGGATTTTCTTCATCCATGCGAAACCTGAGCTTTTTGGAGGAATGATACTAGAAAATGTAGACTATTTTTCCTATCTGTACTGCTGCTAATTTTCTCATTGGTGACATAACCCTAACATGACACAATAACTTCTGCCTTCATTTAGGATAACTGGTGTCTCCCTGGGAACTTCTGTCTTCTCATCTTGATCGGGTTGATGATTGCAGCAGTTAATATCTTCAAAATAATACCCACTCCCTTTTACAGAAGGCCTGGGGTTTCCCAGATATTCTTTTACATACTTAACAAATGTGATTTCCAATCCTAAGCCAATGACTCACTCACTATACGTCTTATTTGAGCCATTTTTACCAATGAGGAAAGGGAGTTTTTGTAGGTGAATTGCGTATCATTTAGAATAAGGGGGGCTCGTATGAGGAGTCTTGTGGTGTAAAGGTCACTCCTGTGAGTGTTCTGGCTCTTGTTTTATCATCCGCTGAAATTTGTTTTTTTTTTAAAAAAAAAAAAAAGTCATAGCAGAGGTTTAGATAATTGAAAGAAAGGTATTGACTGAAATGTTTGGAATGTCTCAGTGGGCGTTAGTAAAATGTTTAATAATTTTCATTTTCCACCCTCCAGATAGACACTGCATGATTATAGGATGGGAACGAGTCAGCTCTTTCCTGACAGTAAAAGGCCCTTCATTCTTACAAGGTCAACCTAATAAATAACATTCCTTGGAGTGAAACAAAGTTGCCTGCAATAGATGATAACTGGCAAATATTCCTCTGATAGTTACTGTATCATTTAGAACAAAAATAATCTGAGAAACAAAGACAATATGTTTTCTAAGGCAGAAAAACAACCCAGAATAATAAAGTTATTGTTTCTGGAGGGCATAGAAAACCAGCATCACAATCTGACCAGTCTTTTTGTTTGTTTTTTTCTTTTTCTTCTCTAAACTACAACTCTGGCAAAAATCTCTCTCTCAATGAATGATTTGCACCTTCTATTTTAATAAAGCAGTGAAGGAATATCCAATACATCTTTAAAGCAACACTTCTAAATATTGCTGATCAATATTAGAAAATTTGAGTCTGAAAATCACTGTGACAACATTAAAAAACAATTAGTTCAGAACATAGTTGCTCTACCACTCTGTCTGGCTCATTTAGTAGTTTCAGTTATAAGCCATGTAATGACTTTGGGTAACATTCTCTACCTTTCCATGTCTTTGTTGTCTCCTCAGTAACATGGGGATAGCAGTACCAATTACCTCATGCAAGGGTTAATGCAAGGATTGCACCAGCTAATGTACGCAGAGTGCCTTGAATAGAACTGGCCCTTAGAAGTAAGTAGAGTTATGACAGAAAAGACTTATACACACTTAATATTGTATGAAGTATTCACTCCAAAATGAAAAGAATCAATGCAGAATATTTAATACTATGTTTTCTTTCTTTCTTTTTAAATCAGTTCTAAGCCCACGGGGTAAATAAACTGTAAGTCTGGATAAAGAAGCAAAAAAAAAAGGGAAGGGGTGAGCAGAGAGAACTCGAGTAGCTTAGAAACACTACTTGCCATAACAAATATCCTGAAGCAAGCACAGTGTCTGTGACAAAGAGCATCTTTTACTTTTTTATTGAATTAAAGCCGGCTGCATTAGCCAATCCAAGCTGTACAGCACCAGACCCCTGCTCTCCACCCTCCCGTCTAAGTTTTTAAAAATCTGCCACAAAACACACAGACAATCATATTTGTCCTGGGGTCTTCCAGCATAGAGGTTCTAATGGAAGACCCTGTTGGTGGAACATCATTAATCAGGCTGCAATGGCTGAGGAGGTGGGTGGCTGCTGATAGTTTTGGACCATTGGAAATGGCTTTGGATGACTGCCAGGTTGTGTGTAAAATTTTGAAATGTTTCAAACAATACAGTCTTTACAATGTCATAAAATACTGGGGTGGTTAGAGCAGGCTGCAGACTGGCATATGGCCAATAAAACCTCAGGATTCCAGTCAGCTGTAACCTGGAGTTTAATGTTGTCTGGGGTGTTCAAGGTCATCTCTCCCCAATGTCCTGGAGGTCAACCCCATCTTTATTAAGCTGCCTCCCTGAGCTACTGCTTTCCAATCACCCCTGTTCAAAAACCCTTTAGTCAATTTTCTTCCCACTCATGAAAAAAATTATATACATATGGTGTGTGTGTACATGAACGTATGTAGAGAGTTAACTTTGAAAATCGCACCCAACAGCATACTGCTTTCCTCCCTATTTAAATAGAATGTACTTACAGTTGATCTATCTGTTGATCTGTTGCTAAACTTAAAAAAATAGAAAAAGTAATCAACCTCAACTCCATCACACATAGGCAGTGTATATTTTACATAGTAATGATGATACTTCTTCCATATAAATTTTATGTAGTTATGATGATGCTGAACATATAATTTGTAAATCTCTGCTCCAACTTTATATTTTTAATTATCAGAGCCAAATTATCTGTCAAAAATATTTTGCATTACAATAATTTGTTCTCAAAGTGTGGCACTAATGATAGAATAATATTCTATCATGTGGTTCTATTATATATCCCTACTCTTATATTGGATGTTTATCATGTTTTCTTTCTCAGTGAGGATGTTGTGTTAAATAGCGTTATTCTGATTTGCTACATAAAGGTTTTCTGTATTTAGAATTATGTCCCAAATTTAACTTCCTTGTAGATGAACTAAAGGATGGAGGAAGGTGGGCATTTTTAGGGTCCTGACTACTCCTGGCAAATAATTTTTTCAAAAGATTTTTCTTCCTTCAGTGGACAGCTGGTCGGTCACTAGATTATAAGAAGGTCCACTTCATTCCCTCATCAGCAAAAGGTAAAATCAAGAATTCTCCTAAAGAAACCAAATATGACAATATTAAAAAATTTAAACCATCTTGTTTCATAAATGCATGCATCAGAAGGGCTGGAGAAGAGCTCAGTACATTACACAGAAAGAGTCATGGATACACTTTATGGGTGGTTTTTTTGTTGTTGTTTGTTCTCTGAGAGGTAATCCTTACAAGTGAATGAGAATTTAATTCTTAGGTATCACATGGAATTAGACCAAACAATGTACCATAAAGAATACAAGACACAATGTCCTGGACAGAGAAGAAAGGACCCACAAGTTCATCAGACTTCCCAGGTAAAGAGGCAAGCAGCCAGTAAGCCAGAAATGCAGCTGGGAGAAACTGTGGATCAATGCAGGATGCTTAGAAGGCAGAATTAAAGGGGCTGAGGTTTGTGGCTCAGCGGTGGAACACTTGCCTAGCTCGTGTGAGGGTTCCATCCTCAGCACCACATTAAAAAATAAATAAATAAAATAAAGGTATTGTGTCCATTTACAACTGAAAAAAACATATTTCAAAACAGCAGAATTGAAGAAAGTATACAAACAGAGGTAACAGGATTAAGGATGCTCACATAGAGAGAAACATTCAAGGAGGTTTTAAACAGGAAAAAAAAGCTTTTCCAGCAATCTGAGGGGACAATGGGAGAGGTGCAATCACCAATATATCTCAGTTTTTGCAATTTTAACAGGGAACATCATGTTATAATAGGAGTCAAGAGTCAGGAAGAAGGTGACCCAATGGTGATAGCACAGGAGGAGAGAAAATGAGCACACACAGAAAAGGAGTCTAGAAGAATCTAGACCCACCCAGAGAGAGATGATTTATTTGCTCTCCCATGTGGATTGAACGGCATGGCCAGCTTCATGGAAAGAACCCATAGGAAAATCCCAGTAAATAATTATTGTTGACCTCTACCGAAATAACCATAAAGTAAAAGTTACCTGGTTGTCATTCTAGAATATTCATCAGGAAGTCCCAAGTCAATAAACCCTTCTTAAGTACTTTTGTGGGATTGGCACAATGGTAATGCACCTAAGCCAGCTAGGATGTTCCTACTTACAGAATACATAACCAATAAACATTTCGTCTTCAGGAAAGTTGACGAATTTTGTCTTAGGTGTGCTATTATGTTTACTTCTCTGGCCTTGGATGTTCTTTTTTGCATTTATTAGAGATTCTGGCTATGAGGCTATGAGAAGAGGATTTCTTTTTCTTTCTTTCTTTTGTTTTTGTTTTGTTTTGTGTTCTGGGGATTGAACGCAGTGATGTTTTACCACTGAGCCACATCCCCTACCTTTTTTATTATGTATTTTGAGACAGGATCTCTCACTAAGTTGCTGAGGCTAGCTTTGAACTCGGGATCCTCCTGCCTCAGCCTCCAGAGATGCTGTAATTATAGGCATGGGCCACAGTGCCTGGCTGAGGAGTGGATTTCATATTCTCTTTCAAAAGAACTTATTGTATCAATTTCTGAGCCAAAGTGTACATTCATAGGAACCCCACCTATTTCTTCTTCTTTTTTTTTTTCTTTTTTTCATTGACTCCTTCCTTTTAGGCAAAATATAATCTGTGACATAAATCAAGACTATCATTGTGGTTTCAGCAAAACTGATTAGCAAGACTAACCAGATTTGGGTTGAAGTCTTCCATCTGTAACCAAAGGTGTCTCAATTTCAGTTCTCATGTCTGTGACTTGGCTGAATACTGATCCTTTCTGTTCTTCAGTCAGCTTATCCCAAAAAGAGAGTTAAAAATAAAATACCGACTCAAGATATTTTTACAAAACAAATTAGTTAGCATAGGTAGAGTGCTTAGAACAACGTCTATGAGAAGAATACACGTTAAATGCAAGATGGCCCGCTGTCATGAACGGCTCCTACCCACCTTCCCCAGTGATGCCTCCTTAATCTGTTCCAGCTTGGATCCTCCCTGACATGTTCTTCATTGTGCAGGGTCCTCAGCTCATAGATTTCCAAAGAGCTTTGTATCATTCCTATCCAACAATGATCTTTCCTCTTTTTTTCTATTCACATGCATTTTTTTTTTCAATTTGAACTGTGTATATAATTCTATTTCAGCATAAATCCCCACACACTGTCTCCTGACATTCATGAGGCTTACATGATTTAACATGTTGACTTCACCACCTAAATGCATACGTACAGGGAATCTAGTGTAAAATCAGTAACTGATGAAACGAATAATTCATTAACTATTGAATCTTCACTTTCTTATTTTAGCTGAATTTAACAGTATATTTTAAAACAACTTTATGCTTATGACAAAACACTGGGCAACATATGGTAGCACAAGCGACAGTTTTTATCTCTAGTCTCTCATTTGTTAGTATCCATCTTTATCAAAGATTATACGTGCTGTTGGGAAAGATGTAAAAGTGCTTCCTTTAACTCAAATCCATTACCATTCGAGCTCTTTAATGACTCCATCTATGTCTAAATCTCTTTAAAAACATTTCTACCATAATTAAGCAAAACAGTAGATTGATGACTGATTGCAGAGAGGCTATGTCAAAAATAAACAGAGCCTTGGATTCAACAAGCTTTCCTTTTTCCAACCTTTGCTGTGTACATAAACACACCCCCTGTCCCCATGTCCTCTCAATCCTTCACACATAAAATTATTCCCAATTAGGTGTTCCTCTATTTGCCTTTTTCTTCTCATTAAATTCACCCCCAGAGCTTAACCATCTTCTTTCCCTGCACGGTCTAAAAGCGTTCTGTGATGCCAAACCTCTAGTCTTGAAGACTTTACATTTACAGCAGACTGACTCAGTACGCTTTGGAAACTCTGGTGAACAGCTCAGTCCCATGCTAGTCTTGATGCCTGCCCAACAGGGCTTAAACAACAGACATAAAAGCTAAGTCTGTACTTCCATTCAGTTATGAGGTTGCCAAGTTAGTTTTCCTGATGCTGTACCTACAGTATATCCATCTCCCAATGTCTCAGACTCACTTCATTAACTCCATGACATTAGCCTCTGATGTTATGAACTCAATTTTGCTAATATAAATGATACAGTACTATATAGAAATTTAAGAGGTTGTAACATTAGAAGTCTCTTGAAGATTCCCATAACAGTTAAAGAGCAAGGAACCCAAATTCCCAGAACCAATCCTTGCTGGGAAATAATTCCTTATATATAATCTTAAAGCTATTTTCCCTCCCCCTGGCCCTCTGCTTCTGATTCCCATTTATGTTGCAAATAGCTTTTAATGATAGAACAGGGAAATATATTGTGGTTTCACACTTTTGGGTATTTTATGGTCACTTATTCCTAACTAGGAGATAGAGACACATAGCAGAAAAGGATTTTTTTTAAAGCTTAAACCTGTTTAATATATTTTGCTCTTTGTTATAAAGATATATTTAAGAAATAACACTGTTCAAAGATCAACTAATAGAAGACTGTTTTCTTATTGGCAAGCCTGTATTCTGGATTGCTCATGCTGTGATGAATTCACATATCCGATACCAAACTGGTTATACTGACTAATTTGGAAGCTTCAATCTGTCACAATGAATCTATATCCTATCATGAAGAACATGGATTGGATGTACTATTGTTCTCATGGAAGGAATGAATATTTATTCAATGCCAATTATATGTCAGAAAATGTAACTCACTTCAAAAAGACAAATTTGGAAGGATTTACTTACAGGTCTCAAAATCTCTTCATATCTTCTCTTTTTGAATTTAACAGCCATCAGTAAGAGTGCTTCCTGTTGATTAACACATACCTAATGAAATGAATGTAGGCAGTGCTGGGAAGTTACAATGACATCAGACTTCCTGGGTACAGCTGCTGGCCTTACAGTTATTTGATGCATGATCTTGAACAAGATACTTAGCAGTCCAGGGCCTTAAATGCTTCTCAGTTAAATGGGGGAAAAGAATCCACATAATCCTGTCTTAGAGACATAAATGATACACTATAGGTGAAGCAATGATGATGTTTGCTGGTATCTAGTAAATGAGAAATTTACCAAAGCAAAGTAGCAAAGGAATAATCATCCTTAAGCACTTCTGATGCTAGCAGTGACCCAGTGTTAAATTGATTTGTTCCACACCAACCTTCCAAATCCAAAGCATATTTGTCCTTCAGAATGTGAGGTAATGCTGCCTTGGTTGTCACCATAAGTGTCACTACGGTGGACAAAATGGAGAAGTAGGTGACAGTCATCATTATCAGTCTTCACCCAGGTCTTCAAATGATCCAGGTGGTCTTAGAAAAGTCATAAAGACTTCATATTTTTTTAATGAATTTTTGTATTTTAACTCTGTGTTAACTGTCTTACCAGATCATTTATAACCAAGTCCTAGGTCAAATTCCCCCACCCCCTTTCCTGAAGACAAAGTATTTGAGGTCTCCAATTACAACTGTAATTAAAATCATCAGCATATTCTTTCCAACCTAGTTTATTGTTTCCATATTTATCCCCTGTTAGCCTTTAGAGAGTAAGCAACTTAAAGGTCAAGTCTAACTTTGTGTTCCTTGCCAGAGCTTATCACACGTCCTTTGATAAGAGGTACTATACATGCTTGTTGAGATGAATAAACAATAAATGGGAAAATGTTTCATACTTTATATTGAAGGTGCTTGAGCTTGAAACCTATATTGGTGTGTTAGTATCTGAGTGGAGAAGTACCCCTTCTTTCAATAAGGATTTTAAATAATTCCCACATTTGCATACAAACATGCGGCTATCATGATTGGCCACCAGGTTCTTTTTCTAGGCTCCTTTTGCTCTATTGTGTATTTTATTTTCATTTAATCATTTTGCAGAACTGGAAAAGGAAACCAGGGCCTCACACATGCCGGAGAAGCCCTCTGCCACTGAACTCCGTCTCCAGCCCTTTCATTTCATATGGAGATTCAAAGTATGTCAAAATCCTAAAATGACACTCCGCCAAAAGATGGTTATTTAAAAGTTTTGACTTTCAAGACTACGCTAGAAAAGAAGGACTCAAAACATCTCGGAATTAAGTTTGTACATCTCAGTACAACAAGAACACAATCACTTTTCCTCTTGTTCCAAACAGCTGCAATTAAAGAACACAGGATGACTGTAGATGTTGGGCTCGTGAGAACCCAGCCTTAAAGTAAGCAGATAGATTTACTCAAACAGCAGCAGGACAGTGGAAGTTTTCATGGGACACACCCTGGAGATGCATATAGCATAGCCTTTTCTCAGATAGATTTCCTGCCCCCAGATATGAACAGTATATGTCCCAATGCCATTAAACTGGAGAAGGAAAAACGGGGACAAAAACAGGGGCAGGTATTCAGCTTCTGGCAAGTCTCTAATTCTATTTCCTGTTTGACATATCATTTCATTTCCATTTTCCCCTAAATGTAATATAGGAACTCTCTATAATAAACGGTTCTCTAATTTGCCACTTCTTTGATTGGCATTTTCGGATTTTTCAAGGAGTCTACGGGTCCGTTCCTTCCCACGTTGCAAAAATAAACACAAAAACTGACCTGCATGCCATTGTTGGGCAGAATTTTCTGAATTTGTCGTGAAGCCAAGAGAATTTATTTGACTGTCTGGGGAGTATTGAGGCAGATCTCTTATTCTCAAACAGATACCAAAGTTGCTTGAACAAATGGTTCGCGTTAGCCGGAGAAAGACACGGAATGGAAACCATGTGCCTCTGGACCTTGTGGTTTCAAGTTGAACCACAAGTGGGGAGAAGAGCTGTCAGTCTCTGCTCAATGCTCCTGGGGAGGAGAAAACTGTCAGGGCCACCTCTTGTGCTGTCTTAATAAGGAGACCTGTGAGCTCCCGCAGTGTAGACCATAGTTGTATGGAGAGTAAGAGAAAAAAATATATCCTAGGCAGAATCCAGGGGCACGTAATGAAGCGACACACTTTTTCTTTTATGGGCATCCACATATGGTAAAGATAGCAAATGAAGGCCTTGCAGGGGCACAGAAACAACCCAGGGAGTCTAAGGCACATAAAAATCTGGCATCTTCTTAGCTATCATAAAGGTGAAGAAAAACATCCTAGAAGAATTAGTTTAGAGACCCAAGTAGGTTAAGGTTACTAGACCAGAAATGCAAGAAAGACAAATTTCTATGTAGCACCATTTATCAAACTCCAAAACAAATGAGGGGGAAGTAGAAAGGAATATGAAGTGCTATTTTATATCATAAAGGCGAGAGAATCATTCAACTACATATAAACGTGGCTTGCTCAATGAATACGGGCATGCATTAACATGGCCTTTTAGGATATGAAATGAGATCCTGAAAAACGGTATAAGGTCTGATTCTGACTTATAGAAGAGCCAGTGAGAATGTGTTCTGCCTGGTCTGCCATGCTGGTACAGAACCTCTTTATCTCAAAGACTTTATTTGAAGGAGCTAGTGTGTTCACTAGTTTGGGGAAAGGATTAAAGAATAACAAAATAATTGTAACCACAGCAATTAAACTTTCAAGTGCTCTATGGTTGTGGATGCTGAAAATAAAATCACAGGTTCTTACGCTTCTCCCAAGATACAACAGAACTCCAAAGTACCCTGATACATTTCAACACAGCTTTGTCAATTGGTACAAATGTACTATTGTAGTGGGGGTTTGATAATGGGGGAAGGTATGCAGGGGCAGGGGCAAGGGATATGTGGGAAATCTCTATTTTTCCTTTCAATTTTGCGATGTACGAATTTGTCCTGAAGCCAAGAGAATTTATTATTTAGTCAGAAACTGCTTTAAAATTTATTGTTATGGTATACAGGGAACAAGCCCCACACCCAATTGAAATGTAGGCTAAGTGATTTAAACTATAATACACCACACACACACACACACACACACACACACACACACACACACTATCTATCTATCTATCTATCTATCTATAGAGAGAGGGGAGGGAGAGAGGGAGAGAGAGGGAGATGAGTCCATGGGGTACACATGCACATTTACACTTTTCTACAATTTAATACAACACTTCATACTGCTAATAGGCTTTTTTCGAGACTTGAAGATTTTACAGTGCAGAAGATGTAAATTTGGTGGCTCTTTATGCATTTAACCCATTTTCCCACAGGCATTCCATCAGGCTATGGTAATCTAGGTCTTCTTCTGCCTTAGTAAAAGTGTCTATGGGATGCTTATGTGTTCTCTTCTCTTCTCTTGTTTTCCCAAGAAATATGGTCAAGGAGATAAAAACTGTCCCATCAAGAAAACCGACAAAACAAAAACCAAACCTCTTTAAGGTGAAAAATAGGAAGGCAATATTTTTTTGAAGTTCTTTCTAGACCAAATATTTTGAGCAGTGGTTCTCAAATTTGCCTGCAAATAGAGTCAATAGAAAAAAAAATATTTTGATACCTGAACATCAACAGCGAGGAAATTATAATTTTTCAGAGAGGCCCAAATATTAGTATAGATGTTTCCAGGTGAAAAGTATTAAAATTACAGCATTGTTTTATTAACCTGAAGAAAATTATTATATAGGATATAAATAATACCAGCTCTGCAGTTTGCAGATGAAATTTTAACAACTTACCTAGCCATCAACTGGATGGTTATATGGTCTGTCTACTCTGATCAGTAAGATGACTTATGTTAGTAGGTTACATTTAATTTGTGAATTGTAAGAAATAAAGGAATTCATGGCCATTTAAATTATACAAAGATCAAAATGAGGGAAGCCAGTATTTCAAGTCACATTCCAAAGCATAATTGTTTGATTTGTTAAAAAAAAAAAAAAGAAGACGAAAAAGAAGAAGTGGACTCAATTATATATATTAGTCTCCCAAAGAGTAAAGTATCACCCATAAGTTCAGTAGACCCATAAACTCAAAACTAAATTTGAGCCCATGTGTCAGTAAGTACTTATTAACCACCTACTATGTGTCAAACACATGTGGAATTTGTCAGTCTGCATCCTAATGCTACAGATGTTCTTGGAATTGCTAACCCATCCCAAGACTTATGTTGACTGTACTGTCTGATCATTTTAAATTCTGCAATTATCTATGTTATAGTGCCAATTGACATATAAGAAAGAATTCCCAAACACCACCATATGTCATTTCTGCTTAATGAAACCAATCGCAAACATTCAGTTGACCTATGATATAATTCTGCATGTACCAATGGTGTTTATGATTAATTTATACTGAACATTATTGTTACAGTACTGTATTTTTCTGAAATACTTAGATACAGTTGTTTTCCTCTTTGAACACTTTTTTTTAAAGTCATATCTTTTAATTTAGCATGCACTAAATTTGTCTTATTTACTCTCCTTTCAGCCTTCCCAACCATAAATTAGAGCAAAAACGATCATTGCATCACAGAAAGCTGTTTAGAGCAGAGAGATACAGTTTTCCTAACTATTTCAACAACCTTATGTACAGCTCTTCCTTGCAGACTGAGAGGAGAATGAAACTATAAAAGAACATCAGTTTTCCAGTCTGGCAGGTAGACACAGCCCCGTGTGGTTGTGAAACACAATAGTCCATGTTATCGGGTTCCAGCAGATGGCATCTCAGCTTTTCAGTGAGTCATGGAAGATCCCATTAAGAAAGAGATGTCCCCTGCCTGCATAACACCCAGAGCTCAGAGTTGTGTGTATGTCTCAGGAGCATGTTTGCGAGCACTGTCACCTGAAATGAGAATGTCTATAACTGCCTCTGCATGTGGTCACAAGGTTGCCCACAAGCAATCCGGTATGTTCAGCGGGACCAAAGCATAGCACACATTTTAATGACAGTCCCCCTGTTTTAGAACAGTCACACAACGTAATTGTGGAGTAAGGTGAGAATTATGAGTCCTAAACAAGTACTGTAGGTGGGGTTAACATGTGTATTAAAATAACCCAAACCATTGACTTTATTTTTCTGTAGATAATAATCTCACACAGCCATGACTCACAGGAATATAAAGTTGTCTCATTCTGCGGGAAAAAAAAATGCAATACTGAAGTATGCCTTGTACTGAGATACTCAATTTTCTTTCTTTTCTTAAAATGCTATTACAATATTTGTGTTCAGGAGTCTGATGAATAAATAGAGGCTACACATTCACATGTCATCCTTTGTACACTAGCAAACTCAACTTGTTGCATAGACTTTTGAAGAAGGAAAAGAAACTTCATGCGGTAACTGCTGAGCATGGCATTTTTTAAAATGTATTTTATCAGGCTTTGTGGAATCTCCACTTTTGTCTTAGCCAAACTATCTAAGAAAACTTTTTTCACAGTAATTGATTTGTTCTTAAATTTCACCTAATGGTGCTAATGAATAGGAGGGTCAACTGGGCAAATAAAAATCTCATTAGGTTCAGTCGTCAACATTGAAAATGAGCAGCGGAGATTAACAGAACAGGATGCATTTATGAGCTATGTGGGGTGTTCAGCTTGGCAAGAGCTTTTAAAAGCTGTTTAAATAAAAAGGAGCAAAAAGATAATAGAGAGGTTTTCAAGATGGTGGATCAGAGGGAGGCAGCACTCTGTGTTGCTCTGTGATCCAGATCTCACCTAGTCAGAATACTGCATCTTTGAGAGTGTTAGAGGACCCCTATACAGCTGCTCTCTGCAGAAATCACCAGCGCTGTGACCCCGTGCAGGGCTCCGGGCCTCAGTGTTCCAGCAGGACCCAAAGCCCGAAGTTCCAGTTCATGCAAGACTCAGCGAGCACCTTAGCAGAACCACCTATCAACACATCGGCAGACCGCCAAGACTTCGCTCCACTCCCATGCAGGTCACTCAGCTGCTACCTACCCACAGCACAACGCCATTACCTGGATCCTCCAACCTCACCAGACACCCCAGTGCTGGAAGCAGACTGCCGCCATCTTGCAGCCATTCTTGCCATATGAGGTGGGGGCAGTTCCCAGACTGGATCTCCAGGGGTCAGTGGATTATCTCAGAAATCACCAGCGCTTCAACCACCTGCTCAGAAATCAGAGCCTCTGGGCTCAAGTAACTCTCCAGACTCTGACCCAAAGCCTGCAGTTCTAGCTTGCAAGCAGCTCGCAAGCAGCTTAGCAGAACCACCTACCAGCACCTTTGCAGGACTCCAGACCACGCTGCTCCCACACAGGTCACTCGGCTGCTACATGTCCACAGCACAAGGCCATCACCCAGCTCCCTCCACATCACCAGATACCCTGGCACTGGAAGCAGACTGCCGCCATCTTGGAAAACCTTCCTCGCCATTTTGTGGTGGATGTGGTTTTCAGAGCGGATGGCCATTGGAGCAGGTCTCTGATTTCCAATTCCTCCCCCTCCTTAATGCCTCGGTGCAGTGGCCACCCAACACGAGAACAGCTCTCAGTTGGACAGAGTGCAGTGTGAACAGGGCGCTGCCCATCTGCTGTGAGCCTGGGGGTGAGGGGTCCCACAGTTGGAACCTGATAAATAAGAGACGGGAGGGGACTAAAGTCTGGAGCATAGCAGAGAGATCAGGATTTGGGAAATCTCCAGGCAAGAGAGGGAGACCATACCGGGGGCTCAAGTCAGACGAGTGGTCACAAAAAAAAAAACCCGTGAGGTGCTATTTCCCTACTGGGACTGGTGGGCAGCACTCCCCACTTCCAGATGCCCCACACCAGGTCCAGTCTTCACACCCTGGTTACCTACACCATCCTGAGGGCAGAGACACTGGATGAGACAAACCCACCTACTGGATGAGAAGAGGAAAATAATGAATCTCTAAGAGGTTTTTTTTTTCCTCCATCTTTCTCTTCTACCCTTCTATCCTCTGGCCCTCACATCCCCGAGATATGTAAAACCAAGAACTTCGCATGACATAGGACTTTGAGGACTGAATCACCTTAACATAATATAGAGGATTTGCATAAGCCCCCTGCCCTTTTTTTCTCTTTGTTTTTTTCCTTTTTCCTTCTTTTTTTCTTTCTTTTTCTTCTCTTTTTTCTTACTTTCTTTCCTTTTTTTCTCTTTCTTCTTCCTTCACCCTTAAAATTATACTATTTTAACATCCTATATTTTTTCTAAAAACGTATGAGTGTTTATCTACTCTACTGCCTTCGCACATAACTGTCTATCCCAAATTACCTCCTATCTATTCTCCTGCTACTAACCCTCTTTATTAGATTTCTCCTTCACATTTTCTAAGATATATTAACTATATACCCTCAAATCTTCTCCCCTCGACATATCATCCTACACCTGACCCCCAGTTCATTGTCCACCTCCGGAAACTGTAAAAACCTTTTTATGAAACTACTGATTATATTTTAAATAATAATTAAATTCAACATTTCTGGACATTGAGACTAAATAGTCTCAATTTAAATTGTAAATGTCTTAATAACAACAATTTGTTCATAGGTGATGCATTGTTGATAGGAGAGATCTTGGAACCCTCCAAGAGCACTATAAATCTATAGGGTAAAATCAATAACACACCAGATCCACAGAGCTGGAAAAGAAGACACATGAGCAACATGAAAAGACAAGGGAAGAAAGGACCACAAACAAATCAAGACAACACATCATTGGAAGAACTGGCAGCTACAGCAGAAAAAACAACAGAGAAAGATTTCAGGGTATACATGGTTAAAATGTTTTGGGATCTCAAAGAACACATAAGAGAACAAATACAGGCAGTGAAAGATCACTTCAACAATGAGCTACATAAACAAATCCAAGAAGCAAAGGATCACCTCAAAAGGGAGATAGAAGTTCTATTAAAAAAAAACAAACAAACCCAGAAATCCTTCAAATTTAAACCTCAAATGAAAGCATCACCAACAGAGTAGACCACTTAGAATATAGGACATCAGACAATGAAGATCAAATAAATCATCTTGAAAAGAATATAGACCACACAGCAAAAATGAAAAGAAACTTTGAGCAGAACATTCAAGAAATACGGGATAGCATAAAAAGACCAAGTTTAAGAATTATTGGGATACAGGAAAGCATAGAGATCCAAACCAAAGGAATGCACAATCTATTCAATGAAATAATATCAGAGAACTTACCAAACATGAAGAATAAATTGGAAATCCAAATTCAAGCAACCTACAGGATGCCAAATGTACAAAATCACAACAGACCCACACCAAGTCACATCATAATGAAAATGCCCAACATATAGAGAGAATTTTAAAAGCCACAAGAGAAAGGAATCAGAATACATATAAGGGAAAATCATTTAGGATAACGGCAGATTTTTCAACACAAAACCTGAAAGCTAGAAGATCCTGGAACAACATATGTCAAGCTATGAAAGATAATGGTGCCAACCAAGAATCTTGTATCCAGCAAAATTAAGCTTTAGATTTGAAGATGAAATAAAAACCTTCCATGATAAATAAAAGTTAGAAGAATTTATAGCTAGAAAACCAAGAATGTTTTCCCACTACAAAACATTCTTGGCAAAATATTTCATGAAGACGAAATGAAAAACAGTAATGAAAATCAGCATAGGGAGGTAGTACACCAAAGGAAAAACTAATCAAATAGGAAAACCAATTCAAGTAAAATAACAAAAAAATAAACAAATGTGGCTGAAAATACAAGCCATGTCTCAATAATAACCCTAAATGTTAATGGTTAAACTCACCAATCAAAAGACATAGGCTGGCAGATTGGACTAAAAAAAAGACCCAACAATATGCTGTCTCCAGGAGACTCATCTGATAGGAAAAGACATACACAGACCAAAGGTGAAAGGTTGAGAAAAATCATACGCCTCATATGGACTACAGAAGCAAGCAGGGGTTTCCATCCTCATATCAAATAAAGTAGACTTCAAGCCAAGGTTAATCAAAAGGGATAAAGATGGACATTACATACTGCTCAAGGGAAACATACAAAAACAAGATGTAACAATCATAAGTATATATGCCCCAAACAATGGTGCAGCTATGTTCATCAAACAAATTCTTCTCAAGTTCAAGAGTCAAATTGACGACAACATAATAATCTTGGGTGACTTTAACACACCTCTCTCACCACTGGATAGATCTTCCAAACAAAAGTTGAATAAAGAACATATAGAACTCAATAACACAATCAATAACTTAAACTTAACTGACATATATAGAATATTTCAACCTATATCAAGCGGAAACACTTTCTTCTTAGCAGCACATGAATCCTTGTCTAAAATAAACCATATAATATGCCACAAAGCAACTCTTAGAAAATACAAAAAAGTAGAGATACTACCATGCATTTTTTCAGACCATAATGGAATGAATTGGAAATCAACAACAAAATAAAGATTTCTCCATCACCTCAAGACTAAACAATATGTTACTGAATGAATAATGGGTCTCAGAAGACATCAAGGAGGATATTAAAAAATTTCTAGAGATAAATGAGAACACAGACACAACATATTGAAATCTCTGGGACACTATGAAAGCAGTACTAAGAGGGAGATTCATTGCACGGAGTTCATTCCTTAAAAGAAGAAAAAGACAACAAATAAATGACCTCACACTACATCTCAAAGCCCTAGAAAAAGAAGAACAAACCAACAGCAAAAGAAGTAGAAGGCAAGAAGTAATTAATATTAGAGCTGAAATCAATGAAATCAAAACATAACAATTGAAAAAATTGACAAAACCAAAAGTTGGTTCTTTGAAAAAATAAACAAAATTGACAGACCCTTAGCCACACTAATGAAGAGGAGAGAGAGAACTCAAATTATCAGCAAACATGATGAAAAAGGCAATATCAAAATAGACACTACAGAAATACAAAGGATAATTAGAAATTATTTTGAAATCTTATACTCCTATAAAATAGAAGACACTGAAGGCATCAACAAATTTCTTAAGTCATACAATTTGCCCAGATTGAGTCAGGATGATATACACAATTTAAACAGGCAAATGTTAAGTGAGGAAACAGAAGAAGCCATCAAAAGCCTACCACCCAAGAAAAGCCCAGGACTGGATGGATACACAGCCGATTTCTACAAGACCTTTAAAGAAGAACTAATACCAATTCTCTTCATTTTATTTCAGGAAATAGAAAAAAAGGCAGTAATTCCAAACACATTCTATGAGGCCAATATCACCCTGACTCCAAAACCAGGCAAAGACACATCAAAGAAATAAAACTTCAGACCAATATCTCTAATGAGCATAGATGCAAAAATTCTCAATAAAATTCTGGCATATTGAATACAAAAATATATCAAAAAGATTGTGCACCATGATCAAGTGGGATTCATCCCAGGGATGCAAGCAAGGTTGGTTCAACATATGGAAATCAATAAATGTGATTCATCACATCAGTAGACTTAAAGATAAGAACCATATGATCATCTCAATAGATGCAGAAAAAGCATTTGACAAAATACAATACCCCTTTATGTTCAAAACACTAGAAAAACTAGGGATAACAGGAACATATCTCAACATCATAAGGGCTATCTACACTAAGCCTCAGGCCAACATCATTCTAAATGGAGAAAAATTGAAGGCATTTCCTCTAAAAACTGGAACAAGACAGGGATGCCCTCTTTCACCACTTCTATTCAACATAGTTCTTGAAATACTGGCCAAAGCAATTAGACAGACAAAAGAAATCAAAGGAATATATATAGGAAAAGAAAAACTTAAATTAGCAATATTTGCTGATGATATATGATTCTATAACTAGAAGACCCCAAAACGCCACCAGAAAACTTCTAAAATTAGTAAATGAATTCAGTAAAGTAGCAGGATATAAAATCAACACCCATAAGTCAAAGGCATTTCTGTATATCAGTGACAAAGCCTCTGAGAAGGAAATGAGGAAAACTACCCCATTCATAATAACCTAAATAAATAAATAAGATACTTGGGAATCAACAAAAAAGTGAAAGATCTATACAATGAAAACTATAGAACCCTAAAGAGAGAAATCAAAGAAAACCTTAGAAGATGAAAAGATCTGTCTTGCTCTTGGATAGGCAGATTTAATATTATCAAAATTCCCATACTACCAAAAGTACTATACAGATTTAATGCAATTTTGATCAAAATTCCAATGGCATTTCTCATAGAAATATAAAAAGCAATCATGAAATTCATCTGGAAAAATAAGAGACCCAGAATAGCTAAAGCTATCCTTAGCAAGAAGAGTGAAGCAGGTAGCATAGCTATACCAGACTTTAACTATACTACAGAGCAATAGTAACAAAAACAGCATGGTATTGGCACCAAAACAGACTAGTAGACCAGTGGCACAGAATAGAGGACACAGAAACTAACCCACAAAATTTAATTATCTTATATTAGACAAAGGTGCCAAAAACATGCACTGGAGAAAGATAGCATTTTCAACAAATGGTGCTGAAAAAACTGGAAATCCATATGCAACAAAATAAAATTAAAGCCCTATCTCTCACCATGCATGAAACTCAACTCAAAGTGGATCAAGGACCTAGGAATTAAACCAGAGACTCTGTGTCAAACAGAAGAAAAAGTAGGCCCTAATCTTCATCATGTGGGATTAGGCCCTGATTTCCTCAATAAGACTCCTATAGTGCAAGAATTAAAACCAAGAATCAACAAATGGGATGGATTCAAACTAAAAAGTTTTTTTCTCAGCAAAAGAAACAATCTGTGAGGTGAACAGAGAGCCTACATTCTGGGAGCAAATCTTTACACCTCACACATCAGATAGAGCACTAATCTCTAGGGTATGTAAAGAACTCAAGAAGCTAAGCACTGAAAAAACAAATAACCCAATCAATAAATGGGCCAAGGACCTGAACAGACAGAGGATATACAATCAATCAAAAAATATATGAAAAATGCTCATCATCTCTAGTAATCAGAGAAATGCAAATCAAAACTACTCTAAGATATCATCTCACTCCAGTCAGAATGGTAGCTATTATGAAGACAAACAACAATAAGTGTTGCCAAGGATGTGGGGGAAAAGGCACACTCATACATTGCTGGTGGGACTGCAAATTGGTGCAGCCAATATGGAAAGCAGTATGGAGATTCCTTGGAAATCTGGGAATGAACCACCATTTGACACAGCTATCCCTCTCCTCAGACTAAACCCAAAGGGCTTAAAAACAGCATATTACAGGCCACCCAGACACATCAATGTTTATAGCAGCATGATTCCCAATAGCTAAACTGTGGAGCCAACCTAGATGCCCTTCTGTGGATAAATGGATTAAAAAAATGTGGCATCTATACACAATTGAATTTTACTCAACAATAAAAGAGAATAAAATCATGGCATTTGCAGGTAAATGGATGGCATTGGAGAAGATAATGCTAAGTGAAGTTAGCCAATCCCCCCCAAAACAAATGCCAAATGTTTTCTCTGATATAAGGAGGCTGACTCACAGTGGAGTTGGGATGGGGAACATGGGACGAATAGATGAATTTTAGATAGGGAAGAGGGGAGGGAGGGAAAGGGAGAAGGCCGGGATTAGCAAGGATGGTGGAATGTGATGGACAACATTATCTAAAGTACATGTATGAAGACACGAATTGGGTGTCAACCTACTTTATATACAAACAGAGATATGAAAAATTGTGGTATATATGTGTAATAAGAATTGTAATGCAAAAAAGTACATGTATAAAACATGAATTGGCATTAACATACTTTATACAAAGATATGAAAATTTGTGCTCTATATGTGTAATAAGAATTGTAATACATTCTACTGTCATGTATTTAAAAAATAAAATCAATATAAAAATATGATAGAGTTCAATTTGTGTGTGTAAATGACATGATCAAAATGCTAACCTAGTGACCCAAAGATTAGCAAAAATAAACAAACAAACAAACAAAAAACCAAAAAACCAGTTAGCAGTGGCAACCATTATAGATAAGAAATAATGAAGGGCAAACTTGTGGTTTTGATGCTACAACAGAGAGAAAAAAAAAATCAAATAAATTACCTCTTTTAAAGGAGATAATAATGAAATTAGTCCACTACATACATGCAGGGATTGAATTAAAAAACATCAATGGGTCCATGTTAGCAAATACTTGTATCAATAAAGTCTATAGTAAGTTTTTAAAAATTTACTTTATTATAAAAAAAAATCTAAATAAGTTAATTCTCTAAAGTTACCAATTTCAGAGAATGAATAAAATGCCAACTGCCAGTTAGCATAAACTGAAAGAAGTACATTTCATTAGAAATGTCTAGAGTTTAGTTGGTAATGTGGGTTTGGGATTCTAGAGGTGTTCCAGCCAGAGATTGTGACTCAGGAGTCTTAAATGCACATATAATAGTGCAAACTCTGGAACAGATAAATTTCCTGATGTAGAGAGAAATGAAGAGTCGTTGGGACCATAGAAATAAATGAGGCTTTGCTCAAATCCTCCCTTCATCTGCCTTTTTTCTTCTTTAATGAGCATGGCTTCAGTTTCTGTGGAGTGAGACCAACCGTACTATGTATAATTGCATTTAACAATGTACTAACCAAAAATGTTTCTGCCACTATATTCATATTATATGACTCTATGATTTAGGATCCTTCTGACTTTCCTAGTACTCTTTAAAAAAAAGAAACTAATTGTGATGCATTTATTTGGATGGACCACTACATGATTTTTTCACCAAATTCAGGATTTTCTCTCTTCCATCTTCTTCAGTGACTAAGTCCTTCTAAAGAGAAAATGAAGAGTGGTGTACTTTTTACATTAAAGGACCATTTGTATAACTCTGCCTAATGAAATGGCCACCATCTAATGCACAGGTATGAGGGCCTTGTTATGACAGAGAGCAAGGGGTGGAGTAACCTAGGACGTTTAAGTGGGACTTGGTAAATGATTTTGTGAGTCTCTCAGCCAGGAAGGAAGTTAAAGGGACGTGTAAATCTGCACTCCAAGTATCTCTCCCCGGGTTATTTTATAATCCACCTGGAAAAAAAAATACATATGACCTTTTAAATGTTAACCCTTTGAAGATGTGATGCTGTTTAAAATTGACAAAAGTAAAGGGTGTTTTTAGAAATCACTCTTCTACTGCGGACTGACTCTTATATTTAATATCCACATAGGGAGAGAAAGCATGCAGTATTTGTTGGTGTCTGATTTATTTCATTTACCTTTAGGGGAGGGTGGGACAGAGAGGGAGGTGACACACAGAAGTTGGATAACAGGTACCAAGATACAATTAGATAGACGTAGCAAGTTCTAATAGTCTACGATGCAGAGGGCTGGCTGTCCCAATACTCTATCATATAGTTCATAAATAATGAGAACAGAAGATCTTGAAGGCTCCAAAGATAAAGAAATGTAAATATTAATCACCATGATTTTATCAGTACATATTATATACATGTTTTGAAATATCACACTGCTTCTCATAAGTATGTACAATTATTATGCATTAAACAAAAATTTTAAAAATATTTGAGATAGAAATTCTAACTACTTTTGATTTGATCATGACATATTGTATACATGTATCAAATTAGTACACTATACCCCCTCAATATGTACAATTAAAATAATAACAACAATAAAAACAAATTTATGGGAATCTACGAGCAATGTTAACTCCCCAGGTGTCAGAGCTGTAGGCAGACTTATTCTATGACCTTACTGCTAGGATTTTATATTCTCTATATTTGGAGAACTAATGGAAGGAAATACACTTTATTTTTCCATAGAAAAATTAAACACTAGTGCATTAATATGTTACATACAGGAATTCAATGCCCACATTGTAGTTCCACTAAGTACTAATGGGTGATTCCATTCTCTGAGCAAAGGAGCCTGCAGAGTTTTCTTCCTCTCTGGTCAAACCTCCCCTACCTGAGGCATTAGGATCTTATTCAGCACTTGGGTCCAGAAACAGCAAATTTAATCTAGCTGTGGCAGGTCCAGGGCGAACCAGAATGCCAACTCCAGACCAGGATTCCAAACCACGAGTCTGGAAATAAAGCTTGGACTTGGAGAAATGACACCAACCCCAGGCCAAGAAATCTCACCCAGTTTGTTGAATAGCTTTCAGTGTACAGTGAATACAGATAACCATTAACATCATGCTTAGTTGAAAACACATCAGACCAAGACCTTCATGAAGAGGTGACCATATTCTTCTCTGGATTCACCATCTCTGTCTCCTTTGGCCGTCCACTGATTGTAAAATGGTGCTGTGCCACATTCTGAGCTCGGATGTGCCGAGATAGTTTTCTCTCTCTTGTCTACTTGTTAGCATCTAGTTTCATGCATTAGAGCGATAGTGGGAAAAGAAAATGAGTGCTTGAGATATATCTAGATATCTGTGTCTGTCTACATAGCTTGTTCTCTGTATTCAAAGCATCACTACATAATCTACTTGGCTCTTCTTGGCCAGAGTACCAGAGACTGGTACCGCCAAGAGTCAAGCTACATCTCAGACTTGACAACCATGGAATCCACTCCTCATTTCCCCATATCTCTCCAGTTTTGTTTCATGTAAGCCACGCCAGCTTCTCAGTTCAATATGTGCAAAATAGGTCCCAGAGAAACTCAGAAAGATAATGCCATGTAATGAAGTTCACTCATGCTTTAGAAAACATTTTTGGAACTTATCAAAACTTGAAATTTGAACTCGACACAATGTTCATTTTGTTAAAATCAATTACAGTCCTATTAACCACAAGATGGTTTATCTATTTGTGTGGGGGGCTGTATAAGGATTCCCCAATTTGTTAAATATGCATCATTTGAATTCCTGCACCATTGGGAAGAAAACACCCTTTGATTAAGGAGGACAGTGTTTGGATGATGATGGCCGCAGAGGTGATATTGATGGTGATGTTGATGTTATCTGATTGGTAGGCGTTTAGTCTGTGCCAAGAACTACGATGGGCTTTATAAGGTATTATTTTAATTACTTGAACATTCTGCGAGGTGATCTTATATACTTTTCTCTTTCTGCCAACACTCAGCTCCTGTAGCCAATAGGGATGTTGTATCACCTCCTGTTTTCTCTTACTCCTTAATGAATGACTTACCCCATCGTGCTGTGGACACAAGTTACAACCAGTGTCAGTGCTCATTAATTTTCAGAGTCACGTGAGCAGTCGAAGAGCCAACAAAGCCAAAATGGTAAACATTTCACACTTAACAAGCAGGATAATGAATTATCCTCCCATGTCTTCATTAGCTAGTGTATGGAAACTTGACAGGAGGTGATAAGCTTCATAAATAATCCTTCATTTTGGCACTTAACATTCTGGATTCCTTGTTTAAGGGAATAATGTTGCCCGGAGATAAAAGACTTTATTACCACTTAACAGCTTCTAGGTTAATTTACAGATTTGTTGTTACCTTCTCATTCAGTGTTGTTTGTTCTCATGGAGTTCTAAATCTTCATTTAGTAATAAAATCTTTACTGATGGAGTACCTAGTGTATGCTTGATTCTCTCACATGTGGAATCTACTTGAACCTAATGGGACCCCTATGTTATAGGTATTGAATCATCCTCTCCATTTTTTTTTATTGGTGCATTATAATTATACATAAAAATGCGATGGTCTATGGCGTATTAGTACATGCACATAATTTGATCAATCTCATTTCTCAGTATCTTCCCTTCCCTCCCCCGACCCGTATGCTCACTCTACTGATCTCCCATCTATTATTTATTGCTGTTTTAATTAGTGCCTTATAATTACATATTTATTACTGCATATTCACACATAGACACAGCATAATTTGGTAGATTTCATTCCCCAGCCCTTCCCCATGCCCTTCCCTCCTTCTCTCTGATCCCTTTCCTCTCATCTATTGAATCTTCTCTGTTTTGTAAATGACAAGTGCTGTTTAGTCATTATATGATACAGCCAAGAAACAAGAAAGTTGGGATTAGAACTCAGGCTGTGTTTCCTTCCTAGCTCCAGTCTGGGTCTTAAGACCCACTTTACTTTGCTTCTCCAACACTCAGAGTGTGTTTCGACACACATGGCGTAACCAGTGTCTGAGGCTGAGGCACCAGACTAGGAGTTGAACGCCCAATAAAAGTGAACCCATGGAAGGCACACCAATGGAATGATGGGCTTCATAATTCGATACTAGGCATTAGTATGTTTCCTCCCTCCAACACCCATAAGAGATATTTTAGTGAATAGGAAGTTAGGCAGGATTAGGCTGCCCTAGACTACCATTTGTGTGTTAATGTAGAGACTTTTTTTTTTTTTTTTACCTGCTTCATGTATCACAGATCCAAATAATTCACTTTGGGAATTGGAGGGAAACATTTCCACAACTTGCAAGAAATAAAGGAAGTTTGAAAGTTCTTGATGTTGAAGGTAATATTGTGGCACTTCCAAACACCTTTAATTCTACAGAGGTTTGCCTCTTGTTCTGGAACATCTCTCAGGCTCCTTCAGCTACCCAGGAATCCTCAAGAGGGAGGCCCAAGGCAACTGCTCTTCTTATATACATGCATTTACATGCATTTCCTTTAAAAAGTTAATGGACCATGCTGGAGAATTTATATATTTGAACTTTCTTGATGGTCTCAGTAGCATTTTTAGAAAGTGGCTGTATGTATACCATGATGTGGCTTTCTCCCTCCTTAGCATTAATTAAGCAATACACTCAGCATACAGCAAGATAATTCTATATCTACGAAATCAATATGATTAAAAACCCTCAAATTACACATGTAAGACACTGCTTTCCAAGCACCCTTTCAGAGGTGTGCAGGGAAACACTAAAGCATTCAGGAATGGCATCCACCAGATATGTAAATTCTGAAACCTGCTTGACAATAGGCAATGTTTTGTATACAGAGGCAGGTGATGGTTTGCATTCATCACATGAGGCTGTGAACTTGAGATTACATTTTTATTTTGCGTAGTGGGGGGTGGTTGGCAGCATTAAGCTAAACTTTCTCATCCACTGCTTCTTATGATTAAAACAGGCATCAGCAAGATGGGCTTTCAGGGTCAGGTTCATTTACTGTGCCACTGGAATGGATTACATTTAACTGTCTATTGGGGACAGACTTCTTCTGTTGGTTTATGACTTTGTCTAAGCTTACTATGCACCCAGGTATGAGTAACTCATTTCTATGCTTTTGCTTGCTTGAATATTGTTTTAAACAAATCATCAATTTGCTCTTTTGTGACTAGGAAGTACTTTCAAGATGGGACTGTCCATGACACATCTATTTAAATTCTTTTTTTATCATAAAAATTGAAACTAATTTCAAAAGCAATTATATTAAGTAACAATAAATAAACATTATGGACATCACTTTAAAATGTTATTACATACACTTATAGCCCATAACTGCATGTGTAGCTATATATTTAAAAAACAAATATATATATATATATATATATATATATATATATATATATATATTTAAATAATCATTTATACATTAATATCAATGTTTAAATAACTCTATAATCATTCAATAAGTGCTGAAACAGAGCACTTTAATCAAACATCAAAAGCAGAGCATATTCCTTCAGCTACCCAAATTATAAAGAAGCAATAACAAATATTGACAGAGCACCTATAGGAAACATCCAAGATACTTTTTCTGGAACTTATTCTCTTTTCCTTTTTTTCTATGGAACAGTAAAACATGGGGAAGAGATGTGCTCCATCTGCTTCTTCAAAGCACTGTCAAGTTTGCCAAGGACTTCAAAATGCAATGATTCCATAAAATACAGCAGGTTTCTCTGAAGGATACAGAAAGATAACAACTATGTGCACTTCTCCAAATGAATGAATTCTCATTCCTATTTCTCATGATAAAGGCGATCCCAATTAAGCAGAGCACCTCATCTGCAGAACCCGCTCGCGGCACCTCCCTACAGAGAAAACCCTAAGTCACTGTGGCTCATGGGCTTTGGTCAGCCGAGAAGGAGAGCGAGAGAAAGGAAGCAAATGAAATCGGAGATTAGGAAGTAACAAAAGGAGAGAAATGAAAACCAGGCTTCTGTAACTTGTGATCATTGTTCAACACAGCAGGAGCCACAATTAAACAGGGAGGCAAATCTTGTGGAAATGTGCGGGTGACACGTCTCGGCTAGGCACTGAGCAATTTCCCGTGGAACAAAAAAGGGAAGGTTTATTTTACTATGAAATGATGTACTCGGTTGGCTAACTTGCCAGCAAAGCAACAGGAAAGCTACAGAATCCGTGTCTGCTCTAGGGATGAGATGTTGGGGCAAGTTTCCTAGGCAGACAAGGAGGTCTAAGTCCCGTACCCCTTCAGAAATCATCTTCTAGTGGTATCAAGAACGATCTGTCTAGAGGCCTCAGTGCCAATTGTACATTTCCTTCCAGGATTCCAGCCTCCAAACAGCTTATGAAGTGGACAGTAAGAAGGTAAGCACTTGAGAGCCAGAACTTGCATTAGGACTGATGGCTGGAGGTAGACATCAATTCTACAAGGGATGACCTTGAAGACTCAGAATCAAGATTCTTCCACCTCCAGCCTATTTCTTCTAAGATGGACTCTTCCAGAGTCTAAATGTATGTCCACTGGTGATTTACAGAAATCCTTCCCTTTCTCTGGGAAGCTCAATTTACAGTAGCAATGCCTAGGAGAAAAACAGTTGCTAACTGAATATTTCAACTGGTTGCCATGTGTCATGAAAGCTGGCTGAGTGTGGCCCCACGAGAAAATGTGATGCAGGTTATATTTTGCCAAGACAGAGAGGAGAGGGACATGTCCATATCAGAAACAGAGAAATCACAATAACTTGACTGTGAGTTCGTGGAGCAATGAGCAGATAGGAAAAAAGAAAACTATCTTCAAACTTGCCCAGGCGACCCAAGGCTTCATCCTCTCACACCCATTCTGGAAAGCTCACAGCCAGACTGCAGGTTTTTTCAATAATATATCTGTGTTACTTCCACTGTTGACAGTTATCACAGGCTTGTGGTAAATACACCATTTTGGTCTTCCACCACTTCCAGGTGGTTGGAAGCACCGGCTGTGTGGAAGTGTCTGGAATTCTCTCCAGCTTACAATGTGAGGACTTTTCATACCTCAGAAAAAGAAGCAAGCAACTAGAGGGAAAAAAGTTGCCGAAATGGGATTCGTGCATCAAATAACCTGATAATTTGAGAGAGGGATTGGGGGCAATGTCTCCACTGGAACCAGCTACCTATGTTAGTCTTTGCAGGGACAGTAATGAGGACTGTCAGGTAGAGACTGGAAATTGTGTGAAGCCCAGAACCATGTTTACACAGTACATTTACAGCTACCTCTTTATTGAGACTTCCTGAAGCTATTTTTGTTAGACCCTTGAGATTTGGGGAAATTCTTTCCCTGTATGAAGAGTAAGAGACACAAACAGAGATGTTTAGTGGGAAAAAGAGAGAATAAGTTCATTAACCAAAAAAGAAAGCAAACTCATTAATTTTAGCTCATTGTTCCAGTGACATTGTTGCTTTAGATGCACGGAATTTAGAATAAATATGCTGTCTCAGGTGAGGGTGAGTGTTTTAGGAACTAACCGCACTCTAATCACAGATGGAATTGGGCCAAAGTTTTGTTCTATACAAGCCCATTGCTGGGGTTAGAAAATTAATGAAAGTTCCTAAATACAAAATTGAAGATATCATTTTGGTGTCAAGTCAATGATTTTGGCTTAATCAACAGAGTTGATTAGCATCTTTCAAAGACATAGGAAACTAAATTAATGTGTACTTTCTTTTCTTTGGCATTAATAAAATTTGCAAAAGTTAGACTGAGGATTCTGGCACTGCTACTACCAGCTGAGTGACATTGAACCCCAACAACTCTCATCCTACTTCAATAGGAGGAATACAGTGCCATCATTTTTAGCCTCTGCCAGTACATAGGGAGGCAGAAAAGAAAGTAGTTTGGGGGGAAAGGAATATATTCTGAAATATATCTTGAATTCTTAAGAGAAAATCATTATGTAAATTCCATTACTATCACCATTATTTTAACTGTTATCATATGTGGTTCCCCCAACTGATTGATTTTTTTTTCTGAAAACTTTCTGCAAAACTGAATCTATTCCCAAATTCTTGAAACTCACAGGAATGAAAACAAATTGTTTAGCAAATTTCCTACTTAAAAAATATTGAAAGGAAAATTGACAAAAGGATGGTTTGAGTTTGTTTTCCTCTTCAGTTGGGTTACAAATAGTTCCCCCAATGAAACCTTGGAATTTCCTCCAGTCTGTTCCCCATTACCTCGTGGGAAAATTGTGAAAAGTCAATCTGTTTTCTGCATAACCATATTACATCCCATTATTTGAGGAATGTCAAATGCAAACCCCAATGACCAACAATATCAATCTTTTCCCTCTCGCTTCCAAGTTTAATTTCAGCAGCAGTTATGAGAGAGGAAGGAAAGTACAGGCGAAATATCATTCTACTGCAGGCAATTGCAGATTTTGATTAGAATTTATATAAAACAGGAGGGTGTATTCTCTTTATGGCTGGTTATATCCTTGACCTTGGGAGTCACATGAGCTTTCTCTGCCTGGGATATATTTTCAAGTCAGTGGACGATATAATCTGTGGCAGACACAACCCAGTGCTTTTCCTCCAATTGACAATACAAATTTAGATAATGCCAGGGCAAATCTAGGATTTGGGTAAGGGAAAAAAAAGATTCCAGAGAAATATGATCTTCTCTTATTGGTAAATTTTGGTATGATCCACAAGAAGTTAGGGCTCAGGGTCTCATCAGATCTTATTGTGCCTTAAGGAAACTTTTATTGAAACAATGGAGATTTTTGGTAAGATTTTTGTTTTCTTAAAAAAAAAAGTTAAATTTGTCAAAAAAAACTAATTTTCTTAATGTTACAACACTATTCAATCTTTTATTCATCAGTATCTTACTAAATGCATTTTATATTTTTGTAAGAAAAAACCAAATGTTAAAAGAAAAATAAGGAAAGAAAAAAAAATCAGTATATTCTTATTCAAAGTATATCCATCACATGACTTACGTTTTCTAAAAGTTAATATTTTTACCTGGTCATTTATATTTTCAACATCTCTCATTCTAATTTTCCAATACTCAATAAAGAAAACATATAACTTAACTATCTCTTCACACAAAGAAGAGGTATTTTGGAGACAATTGTTATCTTTCAAACAACCCCAGTATCCTTCCATCTGTTCCGAATGCTAGTCATCAGGAGAGAAGACTACTACTCCCCAAGGAGAGAAGAGATATAAAATTTTAGGAACCCTCAAGTATCTGTCCACTCATGTTTCTAATACCTCTATATTAAAACCAGTTATTTGGAAGTTCTTGTAAGATAAAAGGCATTCAATTTTCCTCAAACATATAGGTCATTATACAACTTTAAGAATGGTAGCCCACACATAAGCTCATTGTAAATTTAAACATGCAGCATCCTGCTTCCATGTCTGTAGATGGAAGACTTGATCTTATTTCCCCTGTAGAATATCACCATTACTGTTAATAAGATTATACATTTCTAAGAATTTGTTCCAGTTTGTTCAATAATGCTTCATATTTTCATCTAACTTTATTAAGTGGTACACACTCTAAATTCCAATGCATTAGTATAAATCATTCAGAACAGAACATAAAAATCCACTTGTTGATAATCAACCATTTTACATAGTTTCATTTTGATAATAATTTTTGTAAGCAAAATCCTCAGCTAAAAGACTATGGGAGTTCATACAAAGTAAACTTGTTCTAATCTGTTACATTAAGTAAAAAATAAAAATAAATAAAAGACCAAGATGAAACAACCCCTATCCAAATGCATGGTGTTTTACTTCTATTAAATATTAGTCTTTCAGATAATTAACCTTTCCTGACCCAGACTATTAAATGTGCATTGGAGAGGTCATCCGTGAGATGGACTTCAATACCTTCAAATTAAAAGAAAAATGCAGTGTCTGTGCTGCCCTTTCAGACCTTCCACATGGCCAAATCTGAAGAATAGTGACCTTTCCAGCTGTGGCAGGGACAGTGGTTTTGGTGGTCGAGGAGTGGAATCTGAGACCTGTCATAAACCTCCATCACCATGTGGCTGGGGGAGGGATCACCCCACTGCCATGAAGCACACGGGCTTTCTAAATAATCTTTCCACCAGCCATAGATCTGAGCACAAAGGGAGCTTTTCTTCACCTAGTCTAAGGGAGTCACTGTTCTTGGGTTAGAGTGTTGGACCAGATTAACTAGCAGGGTCCCCAAGTGCCAAACTATGCAGAAGCATAATGAATGGGCAACAGGAACAAAGTTTGATTCTCCATTTCTATAAACAACATTTCTTGTTGGCATCCATTCTACAAATTACACTAAGCATGGACCTCTGCGGAGATAGAGCTATGAGGTTCATGGACAGGACCGTGTGTGTATGGCCATAGTACTGGGTTCTTTGCACCCAGACTTCTTTAGAGAACCACGGATTTAAGGCTTTGCCTCTTCATGCTCTTGGTGTTTTATGTTATGTTCCTGTGTGAAACTCTGCCTTTCCTCCTTCTCTCCCTACCTCTCGTTCTCTCCTTTTTTCTTTTCTTTTTTTCTCTAGTTCATATAAAACTATAAAAATAAAACAAAGGAGAAACACATTTGCCTCTATTTTCAAGTAGGAAGGAGACTAGCCTCAAAACAGGGAGACTCCCTTACAGCCAAGATGACTGACAAATTCTTGTGGCTTTCTCCAAAAGTCAAACCAGAATCTAACCAGCAGCCAGGCTTAGTTCTGGCAGCGTTGCTTTGCCTGGAAATGAGTGCAATCATATCCTAATAGCTATTTGGATAATTGTTCATATGAGTGATCTGCCAACTAATGTTGGAAACAAGTCCTTATTACAAATATAGCATGCAGACTAATCTGGAATATATTAAACTGTGATTTCTATAGCTGCCTATTTCTAAACTGAAATAACGAAACCATTTATCACATTTGCTTTTAAGGAGAGCAAACTTTTAAAGTACAATGGTCATATGTAAATGAATGCACAGTTGCAAGTTTAATATTCTAAATTTTAAAAAAAAATTGCCTGAAATTAGTATTTTATTCATGATCCCTATTTTTTGAATTAATATTGGTCTGAAGAAAGATTTTACTTTATTTTTCCCATGGATGGCGATCATATAAATGCTTCCATATTAAAGTTATCAGTGATTCATTTTAATTCTTCACATTGGAAATAAATTGAAAATCTAGGTGGATGTATGTAAGGTACTTGTGAAGGTTGATTCATGTGACCAGACGAGTTGAGGGGATAATAATAATAAAGCTATTTCTCAGAGATCTGGATCTGGAGGGCCATCAGAAGTGAAATCCCCAATGATTTCCTCACTCTGAGGTAAAAGACTCTGAGCTTAGTTGCTGCATTGGGAATCTTTAGCTGTTTCCATGAAGTTGGAGATGAAGTGGAAAGCCTTTTTTCCATCCTTTCATAAAGATGTTCAGAGGCACAGTGGACAAAGGGGGTTTTGCACTCCAGATAGCCTCTGTCTGAATTTGAATGTGTCTCCTACAAGCTGAAGGTCATCGGTAACCCGCATCCCTTTTCAGAGCTTCAATATTCCCTTTGCTCTAATGGGCATGAGAAAACCATTTCACAACATAATTATGAAGAGTAAACAAAATGGGGTAAGTTAAGGGACAGGCAAGAGTTTTCCTTTGTAGAAAATGAGCTTAGTATGGAGTTAGGAGGGCAGGCTATGGTGCCATAGTGGCTGGGCTCAGTTACTCTGTCTTCAAACCCTGCTGGTGGCACAGGCATGGATCAGCTTCCCAACTTCCTGGAGCCTCAATGTTTCTACCTGTGCAGGGGGAATAATAATATTACCTACCTTCAAAGCTTGCTGTCAGGATTTGGTTTATTTTATAGACACATTTTAAAATAGGCCTTCACCTAATAGGGTGAAGAAAGCTATTATTGCCATTTCTAGTCCATTTGGGTAGAGAATTCTAGCTCCCTGGTGCTATCCCCATTCCTTGTTCAATCTATTATTTTCTCCTTTTGCCTATTTTTCTTCTTTTCCTTTCATTTTTTTAACTTCTTTTTTTCTTTCTAGAAATAAATTGTGCATGTTCACTTCAAGTGTTTAAATTTCAGTGGATCTACCCTGTGTGATACAGGAAAAAGGAAAACAGGAAGTGCTTTTAGGTAAAGTTGCTATTGGGGTAGTTGATCCCCCCCTAAAGGTATTTAAACATGTTTTCATTTTCTATTGCCCATCAGTTCCATAAGTGGATTTATTCTACATTTACTAAGCAGCTGTTGAATGATGGCACATACAAGACACCTTATGGGACACAATGATAATGGGATGCTGCTTAGTTCATACTAGGAAGTCCAGAAGGGGAGATTCATAGGAAGTAACAAATGGATGTTAAGAGGAGAAAGGGGTTGCTCTCTGGTTATTGGCATCACAGGGTAATTAGGTGCTTCTCATTACTGCTATTTTAGGAGGATGAATAAAAAATGATCAGCATCTTAGGAAGATAATGAAGAAAAATAAGGCTTTGAGAAACTGAACCAGAATCAACATGAACTCCATGGTTCAGTTCTGACATAGAAGCTCTGAGGGTTCTCTGCAGTCCTCAGGTGGAAGAAGTTGCTTTCATGACTTTTCATGAGTCATACAAAATGTGAAAACCCTGGGAAAGAGCCAAAATTCTGGGGTCCATCTTGGGAATCTGTGAGGAAGATTATCCAAAGTTCATGGTTCTTAGTCTTCTGTAACCCCAGCCTTGACCGACAACTCTCCTGCATCTCCTACCACCTCCCTGATGCTGGGCAGGAGGAAGGCAGCACAGATGTCCCTGTGATGTATGGAGCTTGCCATCCTGTCTTTCCCCTCTTTGGGATCTGCTAGGTGGAGCAAGTATCCTTCAACCCTAGGCTCCTGCCCCACTCATTGACTGACCCAGATTGGTCCAGTTCAGGTATCCTTGGCTCCCAGTGGAATCCTGGGATGGTGATATGCTCCAGGTATCTGCTCACACCTGGAAACAAAAGCCTTAAAATCACCGTGAGTGAGTCAGGATATTCAAATATGGACATAAAGCCCGGGCATTCAAACCCAATGGGAGAAAAACATTAAACAATTACTTTTTATCCTTTCAAGTTGGCTACAACCAGAAGAAAGACACATAATTAAACATCTCATAAGTGAATCCTGTCACAATTCAAAAAACCTACTGAAATATACCTGGCAGCAGCAATCTGCTGGGATGTATCCTGGGGCTTATGTTTCTTTTCTAGGAATGGAGTTTGATTTTCTCCCATAATAGAGAGAAGAAGAAGTAGGCCTATGGTTTTATATGGTATGAGACACTAGGCCTCAATCTACATGGGGCAAGCCCTATTACATAGTTTCAATAAATTAGTGATGGATAAATACATTAATAAGTGAGGTAAAATTTGTTCAAATGACTTGTATGTTTAACTAAAGACAGCACTTTCCCAACTTCTCAGAATGTCAATTCAATGCAACTGAAAAAACATGTTCTGAACACTTCCTGTATACAAGGTATGATAGACACACATAGATGAGTGAGATTTGATTCCTGCCCTGGGCAAACCTTCACTGTGTTGATGGGGATGGCTGTAAGTACTGAACAACTCTTAGTATCAGCCACAAGTCCCCTCAGCCCACTGTTGGATTCCAATCTTAGACAACCAGATATTTGCAGATGTCCTGGTAGCTCCTTCCACTAGCCCATAATTGCTGTGCACCACGAGAAGTCTGAGCAATATGATCCACCATTGTGACTCACACAAACCAGTTTGTGCAAATGGATTTCTCTTGTTGGAACCTTTAACAAAAAGGAGATGGGAGCCCTCTCCCTGCCAAAAAAAAAAAAAAAAAAAAAAAAAATCTCCTGGTCTCCTGGTTCCTACCTGACATCTCTTAACCTGTACATTTTTCTGAACTATTCCTAAGCAGAAAGCCCAGTTAAGTTGTAAAATATGATGGAGCTCCTAAAATCTGCCTTTTCTCAATATTTCTGGAAGTTCTGTTGACAGAAGTGTAGAATATTTCACGAAATACTTAGGAACTTAATGGGATCTTTCTCCTCAGCAGATTAATTTCCATGTATCTTTTATTTATAGGCTCTAAGCCCACAAATTAGCCATCGTCTTGAAAGAACAAAAGGAGAGAGAAGAGAAGAGAAGGGGAAAATAGATGTTCCGGTCTGCTTCTTAGATTTTAATGTATTGAGTGAAATACGAGCTTGGGTCTCCGCCAGAAGGCTTAACGTGCTGTGTTAAATGAAGCAATCATTAAAAATTAGTTGTTGATTCTTTAAGTTCTGAATAATTTAAGAAACAATATATTATATCTATCTGGGAAAAATATACACAGACATATCTTAGCCTATAAAACTCAGTGGATTTTCCACTTCCCTTCCACAGTCTGGTTGGCGGATGCTGAGAAGCTCGTGCACACATTGACATGGCAGTGGAGCTGGTAGTTCAGACCCTGTGCACGGTCACTTGGCATGAAAGATCCTCTCATGCCGGTTGATCAGGCTGCTGAACATTCTCAGTGTTCTGGAATCTCAGTTCTGGAGGTTTTCCATTGGATGTCAATTAATTTCACAATTTAATTTCTTCTTTTCCCTGGAATAAATGTAGAATAAAGGTCCCTATCCATGTCGTTTTTTTAAACTGAATATCACAGTGAAATGAAGGTCCATACCCATTTTCAGTTCACACCACTGGAAATCTTCAGACACTTAAAAACATCTTTCTCACCCTGTGGTTCTCTGTCGACAGGGTCTCTATTTCACAGTACGGTTCATATCCAAAACAATTTTGGATTTCCTTCAGGCTCCCTGCTCTATTCTGGGGCCTCCCATGATGCTTTGGACATCACAAGTACTTAATGAATAAATGGTTTACTAAAGGTATGAAAAAAGTCATCCAGGAGAAACTGAGAAGGTATCATCTTGAAATAATAAGATCAAAGATAAGGACTTATCTGCAAAGGTCCAGGAAAGCCACTGGGCTCTGATCTCTTGGTAACATCACAGACAGGTGTGTGTGTCCACACTACAAATGTGCATTTTTCAATAAGATGTGCCCTTTCTATTACTCATGCTCTGGCTCGAGCAGATGTGCAGTGGCAGCCGTATTTCAACTCTCCACCTTCACGCCTGCCACTGCTGCTTTAACCTCTTTTCCCCAGGATTTATGTCTCTCTCTCTCCCCCTCCTCTCTCTTTTATTGTTCTGCCTGGAGCCCTGCCAGACCCTAGGATGGAACTTCCCAATCTCACCAAACTCTTGGATGAAGGGATGGAAATCCAGCTTGGTAGAAAAGCCCATGCTCGTAATGTGGGAAAGGAAATGGCTTACCTGTCTCTGTGGAGACGTGCACAGTTTCCTGTTGTGGCTGAATAAATGAAAGTCGTATTCTTAATTCCCAGACCCCAATTTCAAACGAACATACTAGAGTTGCTCAGGCCTGATATGTCCAGGAATTCTTGAAAAACTCTTGTGCGTTTTGCTCGTCCACCCGCCACATCACATAGCTCAACCACAATACCCTGGAGATGTTATTTGTGGAATAGCCTAGGAGCAGTCTATTCCTAAAAGTATGAAATTGTTGATCAAAACTGCTTTAGGGTTTATTTAATCCCTTTAAGCATTACTGAAAAATCTCATGAAGCACAAAGAAGACTGGACTTTGAGCCTATGGTATGATTTCAAAAAGGATAAAACCAGATATAAAGGATTTTTGTTTTAGCACCATGCTTAAATCCTCAACAAAGGATTTTGAAGAATAGTGAGTTTAAATTAAATCAATATTCAGTTCCCACTGTTGAGGTGTAAAGAAAACGATCAGTGAGGCAGGATTGAGTGGTGAGGGGCAGCATGATCACCATGCATCATACGGAAATATGGACATCAGACCACACATGATTTTATAAATCATCATTTCTTGGGGTTCCTGGAACCTGAAGACTCCCCAAAGAATGGTGTTATACCACATGTAGCAGTGTATTTAAGACCACAGGGTTCAGAGGGCCTGTAACCCTTTTTAGCTATATGACCCTGCGTAAATTATGTAATCCCTCCTTGCCTCATTTTTTCTTATCTGTGAAAAAGATGATGCCAGTAATAAAGCTAAAATATAGGAGCTACTCAATACTTTAAATGTTCCCTTCATCACTCTTGGTGATTTGTTAGATAAGTATAAAGTTGATTCTGATGCACATCCATGGACTAAAATCATACAATACAAACCAAACCTGATTAGGTTGAGGATCCTCCAAACAATGCCCTGAATCACCTTGTCCTTGGGTGTTGATCTCTTGAGACTGTTTTCTACACTGATGCTCAGAAAATAAAGGTTTCATAGAACCCAGTGACCTGAGCTTAGTATAAATCCTGCCAGAACCCAAGTAACACCTCTGCCCCGTTGCTCAGACCCTGCTCCTCAGTTCGGATCTGCAACCCTCCTGCGGTTACTCGCCCTTAGACTACTGCCAACCCCAGCGGCCGGTCATGTTTGTAGGTACCAAGGGACGCCAAGTCGTTTTCTTCTGGGGACAAATGCCCATTGATCTTAAATTAAGACTTCATGAAGTTGTGTTCCCTCTTGACATAAGATGTTTTCACATCAGAGTTTCCTGAAATAGAGGGCTAAAGCTGAACTCCATTCAATGCCTACCAATGGCTAGATTTGAATCTAAGGAAAAATGATAAATAATAAATAAAATGGTAAAGCCTAGTAATATCTTTATATATCTTATGCCAGGGTAGGCAAACTGGTTTATTGGCTAAATCTAGCACACCACCTATTTTTCTAAGGTCTGTGGGCTAAGAATAGCTTTTACATTTTTAAAGGGTTATATTTTAAATAAGTATGGAAGAACCAATGTAATATTCTTTATTTTGCCCCAATACGGAAAGTTTGCCAAACCCAGACTGAAGCTATTAGGAAAAAAAAAAACATTTTTTATTGTTTTCTGAATTTAATTGCCTTCTTTATATCATAGCCTTTGTTTTTTAAGGTGAGAATTAGTGCCATTCTCTGTAGTCCACTTTGTTCTTCAAAATTGGAAGGAGAAAATGATAGAGATAATTTGTAAAACCTGGTTTATAAGTTATCTGAAAAATCTATAGTATAGAAGCCTCTGATTTAGGGGAATAATGTTTTTGCATATGAACCCATTAAAAATCCAGGGAGAATGAAGTATTTCATATTAAGTTATTGTATAAAGTAACCTGGTACTCGTGCTGAAATGCTGATACTTAATCGAGTTTTCTCATTAATCTCTGTGTTCCTTACATGCAGCACACACACATGTCTGTTTTGCATTTCAGTATGAAGCATACTTGAGGAGTTTTACTCTTTGAATATTTTTTTGGCAGGGGAAACAATAACTTTTCAAATGGGTTCCACAGAGGTGAATCAGCCCTGGCTCCATGGCATAGGTGTTTGAAAGTTTCTAATGCAACAATGAAGCAAGACCAAAGACCCAATAACAAACAGCTGAGTGGATCAATAACCCCTGTGTTTTCTATCCATGCTTATTTAAAGTGGTGCATGGAAAAAAGGGCTCTCTATTTATATCTGGAACTTAATGAAGTGAAATTATCACAGCCGACAGGCGCTGGTGTTGTAATTCAGAGACAGGGTCTGGCTTAGAGGGATTTGCAGGCTGTTTTTATTCCAATTTTTAATTTTTTTAGTGAAACTTAATCCCCTAATCAGTTCCAATTTACATATTTGCTGCCTTTTTATTTTTTTTTCCCAGCATGATTCTAAAAAGAGTGGTGTTGGAGGCATGGAGCGATTATTTGATTCAGTAATTAGTCATTGCAACGTGCCCTGCTGTGTTCTGAGCAAGTAGATCCGTGGTCAAAACACAGGTAAACTCCTGAGCATAAAGCCGAGGACTTCTGCAGCCATTTGTAGCTGTTCCATCTGCATGAAGAATCGGTGTGCGCACGGACATGGGTCCATGTGTGATTTCAACCAGATCCACCCTGAAAAGCATTGCTCACACTAGCTCTCCTTTCCAGTCTTAGGGGATTAATATTCTGCTAAATGAAGTGTTGCAAATTTGAATTTTATTTGGGGCTAAATGGAATACCAAATGCTTATACTTACGATCACGGTAGAACTGTGTTCCGACGTAGAATATTCTCATTCCCTGCATGAATGCACACTTCAGTGAAATTATCTTCCTTGTGAAGAAATATCATGCCTTTACATTTATATGTTTTCTGTCAAATGTCGATTAAATCTAGGAATGTCCGAAAGCTTCATCACCTCCTTTTCTAAGGTTCCGTTCTCTCCCTTTTCTGACCTGGTAGTTATCCCTGAGGAAGGATCTCAGGAAGAGACTATGTGTGTAGGAAAGCAGTGGCTAAACATTAAACGCCGTTCTCACCGTGTTCTGAAGAATGATCAGTTATCTTGAAGAACCTTTGTGGATTTGAATTTGAAATTGAAATTGTCTCCTTCTTCGGCACAGTTGGAAAAGTAGGAATGGTTTCTCCCCTACACGGACCACAGGCTTATGGTTATCAGTCATCTGAGGAGCTGCAGTTTAGTGAACAGGAGGAGGGGCTATCACTCAAAGTTCCAAATTAATCCTAGAGTTTGGATGCTGTGTTTATCTCCCTGGTAAATATTTATTTAACTTCTATTAAGTTCAGTCGTAGAGCACCTTCCTAAAAGAGATTCCACTGGAATATAGCAAAGAAGCCTAAATAAATCTGATCATGTTACATCTCATTTCTTTACCACTGTTCATTGGAGTTTGTTGAGGATTATTTATTAACAAGGGAACATCTTATGGAAAATGAGTCTTTCTGGGACTGTTCTTTGCAGGGAATGTAGATATATTGAATAGGGCAAGGTTGACAGTGACCAGGACAGTTGCTCAGATAGTATGACCAGTGAAGCAAGAGAATAGAAAGCTGGAAAAATGACAAGGTAAGCAGAGAAAAAAAGAGAGAGAGAGAGAGAGAGGAACAAAAAGAGAGAGAGAAAGGAATCAGCATGTCCTATGTAAAATCTTTCTGAAAAACCTCAAGACAAATAAACTAAAGAAGGCTTGACGGTAATTGGGGATAGTTGATGAGGAATTCTCCTGGGAGAACCCCTCAGCTGAACTCATTGTCATGGGTTAGCCATGGTGTAAGTCAACTTGTGTGAAGGACATAGAGAACCTTCTATTGTTCCTTGATTCTAGAAAATAGGAAAAGGTCCAATGGAAGGAAGGTGGGTTTTAAAATCAGATCAACCTAAGTTTTAATCCCAATGCAATTATTTCTCAGTCATGTGCCGCTGGCTGAAATGTTTTACCTTGCTCCTCCTCAACTGTTTTATTTAAAAGAAAAATGAAAATTATAATACCAATTGAATGTATGGATGAAATGAAACAATAGATTTAAAACTGCTTAACACAAAGCCCTGAATGTAACTGGTTCTCAGGACAGTAATGACTGGTAATGGTCATTGCGATTGCTTAGGCTGAGGGCCATCAGTGTACCACAGCTTTAAATACTATCCTCATAAAGATCATTAGAAAGTGCTTATGTTTTGATTTGAAAGAAAATGTCTAAGTAACAAGGTTTGGTCTTTGACGCTGGCTTTCCTACAAATTTCTTTCAGAAACTTTCAAACATTTGATATGAATTATATACTATTTTCTAAATTGTTTTCCCTGGATGCTAATTCAATTAAAACCAAAAAGTATGTCTTGATCATTCACAATATGCCCAGAAGCATGGTAGGCACCATGGGAGATATAAAAATATTTTTATAAGCTCTCTTTGTGGTTAAGAATATTATACTTTAGTTAGAGAGATAAAAACTGTGCCCATGAAACCAGGAAGAGATGTTAAAGTAAAAAAGAAATAAAAAAGCAAATAGTTGAGGTATTGCTTCAAACCAGTGTTACTATGAGAATTCAGAACAGGGGGTGCATGAGAGCATCTTGTTAGCCTGGAACAAGGGATGATGGACTTTTCTCCTGATGAGAAAGTGGTGGGAGAGATGATCCTTAATCTGGAGAAAAGGCTGAACAAAGGAGTGAGGGGAGGGCAGCAGGCAGAGACGATTCGTCTACCTAATTGGGGAAGAAGAGGTACATTGGAGCTCACTGAAAACACAGGTTGCGTAGCCAGGTAAAATGGACTGACCAATATTTGCAAAAGCATTCTGTAAATTTGCTCTTGACTCATGGATTGTGAATGGCAACAAAGTTTAAACTGACCAAAAAAAAAAAAAAAATCCTTTCAATAAAACGTTTCCCAGCTACTCTTTTGACAACAGATTAATAGACACAATACATAAAGAACTCAAAAAATGCCTAATGGGAATTTAAACTTTTAGCAGGTCTACAATGAAACCCTACAGATATCCTCTCTTCCAAATCTATGAGCCCAACATCTATCTAGCCCAACATATACACAGTATAAAAACAAACAACCCAATTAATAAATGGGCCAATGAACTAAACAGACGCTTCTCAAAAGAAGCAATACAAATGATCAACAAACATCATTAGCAATTAGATAAACGTAAATCAAAATTACATGGAGATTTCTTCTCACCCCAGTCAGAATGGCAGCCTTCAAGTGCACAAACAATGATAGGACATGCGGAAAAAGAAACAATTTCACACTGTTGGTGGGGTTGCAAATTAGCATAGCCACTATAGAAATCAGCATGGAGTTTCCTCAAAAAATTAGAAATGAAACCACCAGATGACCCAGCTATACCATTCCTCAATATTTACCTTGAAGAATTGAAGCCATCTTATTATAGTGATAAATTCATACCCATGTTTATAGCAGCACAATTCCCAATAACTAAACTAGAGGATCAGCCCAGGTGTCCATCGATGGATAAAGAAAATGTGAAAAATAAAGAAAATATATATATAAAGTTTTATTTCAGTCACAAAGAAGAATAAAATTAAACATTTTCAGGAAAATGGATGTCACTAGAGATTATAATGTTAAACAAAATAAGCCAAATCTAAAAGGTCAAGATGACACAAAAACTCCACATTCTCTATCCCCTGCTTCCCCAAATGTTAACATCTTTCTTTTTAGTATGAAACATTTGTCACAAATAAGGAAGAAGTATTGAGACACAATTATGAACTGAAGTCCAAATTTCATTCTGATATCCTGATTTTCTTTTCCAGAAGCCCTCCCAGAATAAACCACATCACATTTACTCCTCACATCTCATGAGGCAAGACTCAACTCTAATGCTCTCACACTTTCTCATTTTTGATGACCTTGAGGTTTTGAGGAGCACCTATTTGGTAACCACATATATTTTTTGGTGTTTTTCTGATTTTTTTTCTTGATTCCTTTCAGGGGGTGGGGAGTCCTGGTCCTGGAAAGGAAGATGGCAAAATTAAAACCCCACACACATTCTTTCCTATCAAGGGTCCACCCTGTGAACATGACTGTCACTGCTGGGTTTGATTGTGATCACTTCCCCAGGGTGCTCTTTTAACTTCTTCACTCCATGGTGAACCCCGCCGCCTTCCCACCTGTACTCTTTGGAAGTGCCAGGGTCCTACGTTCAGCCCACAAGTGAGGATGGAAAGTCAGGCTCCAGCCACATCTTGAGGGTAGAGTAGCTACATAATTTATTTGAAATCCTCTGCAGAGGAGGATCATCTGTTCTCTTTCATTTGTTGTTTTTATCAATAAAAAAATTTGCACCAATATGGATCATGAAATATTTATTCCATACTTTGGATTGTAACCTAATACTAACATAAAGGGGGGTACAGGTGAACAATAACTGCAATTGTATACACATGTGGACCAGTGTACCTAGATGCCGTGAGAAGACAGTTCATGGGGCAGAACAGGACAGGAGAAGCAATGGACAGTGTGAGTAGGAGGTGACAAAGGGACTTTTCAGGGGTTTCCTATATTCTGCTCCATCAAGACAAACTGCATTTGCCTGCATTCAAGTGTTGTTATCATATAGCTTCACCTTTGTCAATAATCATACTTTTATTATCTCCTAATGCACACCCCCTCCTCTAACATGTGAACCATCTCTAATTCCCAAATCAAGCCAGAGCTTTTGGGTCCCTTTACCCTGTCCTTGTTTCAGCCCTTCTCAGATTTCCTACACTGATAGCTAGAATTATGAAGTAAAATACACAATGCTCAGTTTGATTTGAATTATAGACAGTGATTAATTTTGTCATCTTTGTCCTAAATATTACATGAGCCATACGTACTTCAGTTAAAGTATTTGGGCAATTTTATCTAAAATTTTAATTGAACTTGGTCACCCTGTGTTTCATCTGGCTGATTCTGGCAATCCTACGATAACACCTATCTTACTCTGTAACATGCAGTTACATGCTGTTATAGATCTTTCAAAATCATTTAGATTTTAGCTTCTCATAAGACAGAAATTATGTTTTATGCTTCTCTTTGCTTTAATGCAGAGAAATTTCATAAAAAGGAGGCCACACAGTGGTCATTACAGGATAACCAGGACCTGAGTAGTCAGACTGGACCATACCTCTGCAAGGTAGGGGTGTGGGGAGGGGCTCTTCAGGGGCTGGGGCACATCCTAGATGTTTCCAGCCAAATTTGGTTTGAATCTTAGGAGTGTAAGGAAAGTAATTAGGTTATGTGTGATTGTTGTTTTTCTCTCCAAGACTTTATTCAACAAAACTGAGATCACACAAACCCCTGAAATGCACTACTCTGTGGACAAACTTGAACCCACTGCCTTTGGAAAGCTTAAAATCCCTACCAATCTTAGCATATCCATCAAGGTCATCTGGGGATTCCCCATAGAGGTGGCATCAATGAAGTTTGAGAGCAGTGTATCTTAAATGGGGGCAATTTCACTCTCCTCCCCTGGGACATTTGGCAGTACTCTGTGACATTTTCAATTGCCATGACAGTGCTACTGGCATCTAGTGGAGAGAGAAAGCAAGAATACTGAATCTTATCATGCATAGGACCTAGGATGTACAGATTAAACACACACACACACACACACACACACACACACATAAAGACACATACAAACCATTGTGATCCAAAGGGTCGGCAAAGGGTCAGTAATGCCACAGGTGAGAAATCACGGTGTAGAGTTCGTAAGAAGCCTGTGGTGATAAGAGGCTTCCTTAGATTTGTAGTATGATAGTGAAAACAACCAACAAGGCATGAACGAGCCAGTAAAGTTCAACCTTGGATGAAGGACTGATACGGAATGTTGACTTGAGGTCATGATTATGCTGTAGACCCTTGGACATCAAGGCAGAAGGCATCTCAGGCTAGAACTGTGATGAGCTTTGAACGTGAATCTACAAAGCTCCAGATTTTGAAGCACTGCCACTCGTGAAGGTAATGGTGAGTTTGGAAATGTGAGATGGTATCGAGGAACGTTTGGAAAAGTCACAGATGGTTTGTGACTTCAGTTGGGGTTGTGCTTCCGTAGCAAAACAAAATATGGGGATTAGGTCATCAACTATGATTCTCATTGAAAGAAAGAAATTTGTCTCAAATCTTCCTTTCCTATAACTGAAGCAAGGCTAATGTGAGAGATTCTTCATTTTTTTTTTTTTTTTTTTGCATGAACATCACAACTTGTTAGCTCACTATTTTAATCCTTCCTCTTCATCTTGTGGTCAAGTCGTAGGGGTCCCATTTTCATCTCAGGGGGCAGCCCTGATGAAGTTTATATGCTAAACCAGACCTAGAAAATGGGATACAAGGACAAGCTGGATACATTGAGAACCTGTCTACAATTCTGTGGTTCAGAGTTTGGAACCAAACCCAAATATTTTGTTATGGGGGTTTATTTCACCTTGGCAAAACATGGTCTTCTGTTTTAAAGAGGGGGTGGGAGTTAAAAAGCTTATTAAAAAATTTCAAAATGCTTCTTCAACATCAAATAGCTCCTAGAAAAATATTTTGATGAGTTAAGTGTAAATGAATCAGAAACATATGGATTCCATTTCCTTTAGATTACACATGGGTTTCAAAATTAAGAGGAAAAGCACTCAGGGCAAAATGCATTTTGGATTTTATTGAACCCAAAATATTTGAGAAATAACTCAAGACACTCAAAGAACCCCAAATCTTGCCAGGATCCCGGATCCCTTGTGACGAGCAAATTAGATTTCAAAATTCCTCTTGCTTTAGTGATCTATGGTATTATGTAAAATTTGGAGGAAAAACTTCTATTCTATTTATGGTCTTTATCCCGGATATTTTCACTTATAATATTTGGCAAAAAATCTAGACTCTAAGGATACTTAAGATTGGCTAAATTGGCTAGTGGCTCAGCTTCACTCTACCCCACTTGATGACAACAACACGTGATTTGTCTCATACGCAGTCATAAAATTCAGGGATTAATCAAAGAGCTTTAGGATCATTTTTGTAGCAAAGAGTAACCAGCAGTATTTATAATAATCAAAGAGCTTTAGGATAATTTTTGTAGCAAAGAGTAACCAGCAGTATTTATAATTTGCCATTTTGCATTTAACTTTTCACTCACGTATAAGGCAACGATGAAAATTTCTCCATTATAACTCATTGTTCTTATATTTTGAGAGGCCTTGTTTCTAGATCCTATATTTCAAAAACAAACCCTTGCTGGCTGGTTAGCTCAATCTTTCACTTATTTCAACAGCAAGACCACAGTGTGGCTGGAGAAGTCCTTAGATCACTTCTTTTTCTAGTTCCCCGAAAGCCACCATCTAAGTAAAAAGTTTTAAGACAGCTCCCTTGACTACACTTCCAATCAGTATTCTGTTTCTAAGTCTTTCTTGCATATTATTTTGACAGTGATCGCTTTTATTCTTTTTTTTTTCTTCATTGAATTCATTATTTTTAACACCTGCCTAATGGTACACATGGGGGTACATAGGACAAAAAAAAAAAATAAGTCAGAGCATGCATCTTCATGGGAATGTCACATATATGTAAAATTCTTTAAGACCAGAGAATTACAGAGATGTAGTCTTCAAGAGTACACAGTGCCAAAGTAAAGTTCGCCAAAAAGGGGAGTGTTGCCCAAAATTATGACATGGAAATATAAAATAATAGTTGTCTAAATCTAATTTAAGTGATTCTGTCTACAGCACTTTACAGTGAAGTGGGTTCAGAGTAAACTTTGCTCTGTTTTGTACATGTAATGTATTTTGGTCCATTATTCCTCTGGCAAACTAGCACTGGTAATTCTAGATACAGCCTTGATGTCTCCACTGTGAGAGTTCCCATTTCTACCATAGTTGAGTGAAATTTCTCTAAATTTCCATCATACATCAAACATGCAGTTATTTATATCATATTTAGCATTGTTTTTTAATTAACTTATTTATACTTCAGAGTCTCCTATAAACCACTGACATTTTTGAGAAAAAGGACTATATCCTGGTCTTATTTTGATAGCCGATGTGGAGTGTATGGCCTGGAACAGGCTAAGTGAGCACTCGAGTGTCATTGGTGGAGTGGACCACTGGATAAATGATGCTATTATTATAAAGGGAAGTATCGAAAGGCAAAAATAGACCCCAGTACCAATCACAGTTGCATTACCCAAGTATCTTTAAGAATCACATTCTAAATAGATTCATTATATTCCACATAGAACAAATGACTCATATTAGCTAAATATGTTACTAGATACATAGACAGTGCAAGCCCAAAGAACAATCAGAAGTAGATATTTGGATTCACTTAGATCCATACTCAAATTCATGGGGCCAGTCATTTACTGCCCTCCCTCCATGCGGGACTGCAATTTCCTGAATGCCTTCCTTGCAGTCTGCAGTTTAGGAACCATGGTGAGAACCCTAAATAGTTCTAAGTGCCATGTCCTACAAACTTTAAACACATCCCAAATACAAACATCTGATTTTATCAGATGGGAAATGTGCCCTAAACTTCCTAGTTTAGGGTGCATACCCACCAAGCACATTCTTCACATTTTCCAAAGACCTTTCTCAGTAATTATTCACAGCTATTAAATCTTCTTAGATTTTTATATGGTTTCCTGGATTACAGACATTATTACAAAAAGACACTTGTACCCATGGCTATCTATAAAAGGATAGGGATATAATTCTAAGCAAACTCTTCTTTTTAGTACACATGTATTCTGAGAAAAAAATGAGCCTTTTCTTTCTATATGAGGCAAATGTTCTTGAGCCCCCCTTACTATAGAAGAACAGTGATTCCCAAAATTCCAGGACCCTGATCTATAGAGATCAAAAAGACTTTATTTTTAAATTGAAATGCATAATCTATATTCCATGGGATCCTGGGCCTCTCAAATACATACATAAAGATAATTTAACCAGATTCAATATCTCATCTCATTCTTTAAGTTTCCCAAATCCTTGGCCTTTCCTGATTTTATTTAAGGCCTTGATTAGTTTATTAGTTTGACAGGGGCCCAGGTAATTACACTGGCTTCTAAGTCCTATCATGGGTTACGTCTGCATCTCCCCGAACACACACAAAATTTAGTGCCACTGCAGCACTTCTGAAAACAAACAAAAGATTTGTGAACTAGTCACTAAGCATCCGACGCAATTAAACTGCATTTGCTTCTTTTTTGGCATTCTCACACAATCGAGGCCTTGTGAGAGGTAGGCACTCCTCACATCAGACTGTGTTTTCTTTAGAGGAAAGGGTGCCAAAATCCTCCCACCACACATAGCTGAAGTCTCTACTAGCAGGAGGTGGACAGTTGCGACACACATACACACACACATGTGCACACACATACACACACACACACTCATACACCCTTCCTCCTACGGCTGCTAAAACCATGATATGTACATAAAGACACAAACCCATAGCTACAAAAATATTCATGTGAAGGAACAGGGATAAAGCTTCCTAGAAATGGATTTGCTGCTGCCCACAGTCTCAATCAATTAGAGCATTACTTAAGATAAAACAAACACAATTTCATTTAAAAGTATAGACATGGGTGATTAAAAGTAAAAGCCAAGAAAACAAAATGGAAACTGTTCTGGAAAAAGGTTGATACTTTTTTTTTTTAATATTTGAGACAAGTAAAAATAGAACTTACCTCGAGGTACCTAAATCTCAACAGCTTTTAATTGCCAACTTCAGGCTGTCACACTTGGAACATTATTTTTTTCTTTTTTAATGAAAAGGTCTTTAAAATCTAGTTAATTAGAACTGACTACCATTAACTCTTTGATTGATTTAGCATCCTGTTGTGCAGGCCTGTGCTCACAGGTTCCCTGCTGGCTCCCCTGGGTTGTTCTCCACGTTGGTGTGGATGCTGGTGTAGAGCTGGAGTCATACAACGGTCCTTATTATAAAAATAATTCATCAGGGGAAAACTGAAGAAGGAGTATGTGTGGTCTAAGCAGATCCAAGTAGTTGAAGAGTCTTTTGCCCCCACTCAGTATCCAACAACACCTTGAGCCTCTCCATGACTCTTCTCTTCATTATGCAATACAGATTGGTGAGTTCTGTATTCCAACCAGTTATATGAAGAAATAAAATTTGTTGCTTCCATACATACTACCATACATTTGCACTTGCATAAATACCATCATGTATTGATCAGTAGACAAAACAGACTTTAAAAAACATGTTTCATACATGATTCATAAAATCCTCTAAAAAGTCTGCATTTTCATGATAATCCTGACGATTAGCAATCAATAATAATTCACATGTAATAAGAATCTGAGTTTGAATTTGAGCCCAGTGTTTTCTGATCCCAGAATCTGGCTTTACTGATACCCTCTTTCTTTGTCTGTGAAGTTCTTTATTTTCAATGTGTCAACATTGCAGCTCTCATTCCATTATTTTATGGGGTTATGAAGAAGTGAGAGAAATGCATTCGTAACCAAGTAATTAATGGAAACCAAGTTCTCTACTTTCTCCCATACAAATATCATCTTTAGCAATATAGACACTTTTCTCCATAGTCATTAGTTTGCTAAAGTATATACCAGGACTTGAAAGAATTATGGCATGCCTTAAAAGGTGTTCTTTGCAATACTTCTTTGCATGTTGAAAGAATCATCTCACAGACTGATAAAGTATTTCATTATCAAAAAGAATGTTACTGATGTGAGTGAAAAGACAATTCTCTGTAAGTTTCTCACATTTTTTCGAGTCTTACAAATAGAGGGTACTCATGCCTGTGTTTTGAAATCTCTTTTCAAAAATATTTGTACAGAGAACAGTCTTGAAAAATATAGATAATATCTACCTCTAGAGGAAAAGACAGCCATGCTTACTTCCCATTATAAGACATTCAGAGTCTCTCAGCTCTGAATCCTTCGTCCTAGCCCTCTGTGTGCTGAGATTCTCTGGTCCTTGTTATATAGCCTGGTGGGAATCAGAACTCAGAGAAACAGTGCAAAAATGCCTGGGTGCTGTGGCTACTGTGATTGCTGTGACTAATGTGCTATCTTTCATCTCTGACCCAAGAGTTGCACGTCTCCTATTAATACCCATAAAATTTTATCAGGCTAATTTAAAAGCTTGTGAGTAGGGAAAATTCTCACATCTTCACCAATAATAACATCATAACCGATCCATACTATCAGTAAGTAGTTTGTCAAAATCAGCTTTGCTTTACTTAAATATTCATAGTAGAGATGTAAGCTTGTTTTTGTCTTGATGCTCTGTGATTATTACCAACATGCCCTGGGATTATGAATAATTCTTGCTATCCATCCACTGGAATGTTCATTTCTACATCCCATCCTTCCTATTAAGTATTTTTATATATCTTTAAAAGGAATAATATTCTTAATGAAACTTGGCAAAAGTTTATAAAGTACTCTGTGCTTTGTTAATGCAATCAGTCTGTTCCTTTCCATTAAAAGGTAAGAATAATGCATTATATTTATTTAAGATCCTATACTTTGTGCTGTTTCAAATGCTATTTTCCTAGGTAAGTCACATGTAATTGGGAATTACAAGTTTTATATGAGTGGGTCTCCTAAAAAATGAGATACAGTCTTTACATAAAATTTTCACTCATGAAATTTAATTATATCATTTGTTGTGCTTTTCTTTTTATTCTCATTAGAATCTACTGTCTCTAAAGATTAGTATGCAGTAGGATCAGTATGAGTTTTTGATAAAAATGACCTAATGACTAAGACCTCCTCAGACTTTATTTTGATTCAGGATTCCTGATGCTGATATCCAGGTTTAAAAAGGAGAAGGAGAAGAAGGAGAAGAAAACTAAATTAAATTAAATCCTGGAGCAATTATTTTACAAAACATGTAGATGTGATGGAAAATATGTTAGAGCTACAATGGAGAGACTAAGGGTTCAAGATTTTTGACTTTGAGCAAGATGTTGACACTTCAATTATTCGATGTATTCCTTTATAAAAATTGTCACATTAAATTACAATTTAAAAATTTGTTTCAATTTTGTATTCTATTGTTTTATAGATGAAGAAACATTTCTTCTAGTGAGTCTTCTGCTTGACCCCAGTTCCACAGAAGATGAGGCAAGTATTAAGTGCTTCATGTTTTATGGGGAGATGTAATCCTGGATAGTGGAGTGAGGAAAGTATAAGTGAGGCTGGAGCAGATAGAAGAAAACTCAAGGTGATGGGTCATCAAGGTGGCCACCACGTCACAGAGTGACCCTGCAAAACTGGGCCTCATGAGCTGTCTCCAGATGGGTTATGGAGGAAAACGGTTCCTCAAATAGTCCTTCAACTACATTGATTGGAATAAAAAGTGGCCCTTGAGGTCCCTGCTATACCGTCCCACTCAGATGCCCTCATGCCCTCCTGTTTTATGTGGTTTCCAAGTCACAGTGGCAAGTATCTGTTTCCAGTGAGGACAACAGTGCCCAGGGGGTGTGTCAGGCTGAGGGAATCTCATGGTCCTACAAATCACCAACATGGTCTCCTATGTTTTCTCACTTCCTCCTCCACAATACCCGTGGCTCATAATTATTTCCTAAATATGTATATGATAACCTTGAGAGCAGGTTTGTTTTAAATTAACAACATAAAAACCAGAGTTTTAGGTGCCTTGAATTTGGGGATGTTTCTAGTTTTACATTTTCTCAGCTTTTGGGCTGCAGTCCCATGCATTTTGAAATCAGTCTCTAGAGATGTAATATACACAACATTTTTAAATTAAAAAAGTGTCATTTTTTAAAAAATCAAAATGGATACACTTTCTGACAGAATAAAAGATACAGATGATGTCATTGGGATGCTTCAAGGAATTATGTTCTTCTTTGCTTGATTTGGTGTTCAGGACTTTTCTCATTGGTGACACAAAACCCTGCTTCAAATCCTGCCCTATCATTTGTTAACCGGGATCTTAGTCAAGATAATTTAACTCATGGGATAATAATTCATTCTCTGATAAAAGAATATTAATAATTTCTACAAAAAGTAAGTGTTTTGAAAGGTAGGACATGTAATAAGTACAGGAAAAGTGTCTGACACATGTATAGAAGAGTAAGGCTAATGTCCCAAATAAATTTTCTGAGAAAATGTCTGTAAGCATCTCTTGACTGATGTCACTGTAGCAAGCCATAACACAGGCACATTATCTTTAGCAGTTTCTCTGTTTCTAGATGAAAATTTATACTAAGGGATAAAAAATCAGGAGGAAAAATTGAAATGTAGAAAAACCACATTTAAAAGTCCCTCTCTCCAGTGATACATTGTATCTATTATCAGTCAGTCTGTATATGTGTCTATCTACCTTCTAGTCTATCTTTCTATTTATTTCTACAGTTCTAAATATATTTATCTATTATGAAGATAAATACAGATAAATATCCTCATTTAGAATAGGGTTCATGGTTGTTATATTTTAAAATTAACACATTATTTAGTTAAGACAAAGGCATTCTGGTTGGGTCTGTCAGTTATCTGCATAAGCCTTAAGCCTATGAACAAAAGTGTGGTCATATCCTCATACAAATAAAACATTAGTAAAATGAGATTTTTAACTATTTTTACGGTAAATTAACCAAATATACATGCAATGTTAACAATTACATTTTTAAAATCTGTAAGTCCACAACATAACCAACCTCTAATTTTATGGGAATGACTTCAGAGGAGAGTTTAGACTTGAAAACTGTTGTTCGTGAGCAAAGGCAGTCTTACCCCACAGGTAATCCTCCAGAGGTTTTCTCCTGCTTTGGATCACTCAATTTTTCCACAAGTATACACTTCACCCTGCTCAGGGGTATGGGAGAGCTGGGAGAATTAGCACCTTGATGGGGTAGGATTCCCCATTCCTTATTAATGTAAATCTTTTATTGATGGAAACTTTTGTGAGAAGGGAGAAGGGAGAAAGGATATGATAACAAGTCTGTAAATGCCCCAACATTTAATTACTATTCTCTACATCTGTATGTATTTTACGTAATCAAAACGCTGTTACCATAACCTGGAGGACCCACAATGAGGGTCTGAAACAGTGAGATAATTTATATAAATGCATTGTAACAAAATGATAAACCAGATCTACTTTAAAGGTAAGTTTAAATAACACCTCAAACAATTACAAGATCCAGTTATTCATTCATTTATACAGAATATCCACTAGCTACACTTACCATGAAAAGTTCTACAAAACTATCAGCTGCTAAGGCAAAACAGGTGGCAGAAGCCATTCGACCTACAGAGACTGTATAATAGTAAAAGTGGTTCAAACTCAGAAGTGGGCTATTTTTATAAGCAGAGAATAAAACAGATAACATAGATTCAATAATAATAATAAAACCAAAATAATCTTTACATAAACATATCATTCAGAAAGCTGCTCTTGAAAAATAAAAGCTGATGCACCTTCTTGAATTCAATGATTTCTGTGCACAACGTCCATGAAAAACACAGATCCAAAAGCAAATTTAAACTTACAAATGTGCCATGAGTATTCTGTAAAGAAATAACTGTTTAAACATGCAATCCCATAATTAGCCTGGATCTTTCATTCAAGCTCTGCAGGTCAAAACCACCAACTTTTCCAAGTCAATGGGGAAAAACCTTCCATTTCTCTCTTGTGTATTTGAATGTGTGTAATTAGACTTTCCCGATGCCAACAAAAACCCATGAAGGCTTTCTCTATACAAGTTTAGATTGTTCCCGCTCCAGGAATGGGATCAGAACGTGCTGGTACACCATCAGCAGCACCACTGAGTGGGAAATACCACCAACCCATCTCAGCAAAGAGGCTGCAGCTCTCCACTAAGATAAATATATCTGGGATAAAAAATAAATGGAGTGGACCGAGCGAAAGCAAATGCCATTAATCTAATGACTGCAATGAATCTGGCGTTGAATTTTGCCTGCTAATTGACATTGGTTTCCTTGGTAGTTGACGTTTAAGCTGAACCTGTGTGTAGATGAGCTATTAATGTAGCAAAATTGGAGGTCCCTGACCACTGTACCAGGGAGCATCTTTTGGACTATATATTAATAAAATCAAAATCACGGTGGTTTAAACAGTTCAATCCCCCTCCACACATACACATGCCCTGTGTGTTGGCTTGCCAATTCAGGACAGTTAAGGTGACGCCTTGGAGTTAAGGAGACTCACATTCCTTTTAATTTTGCACTTTCCTGGTAGCCCAGGCTGACCACAACACATGAGCCACACCCCATGTTGCGCCATACAACCTTGCTAATCTTTAGTGGAAAGGTGGGAAAATGTCCTCTGTCCTTCTGAATCTCAGCTGGTCTTCCTGATTTGTATGTTAGCAGTAGAATGGATCATAAAGGATGCTGTTTGACTTCCAAAGTGAGATCCTAATGACCACATGGCTCTGTCTGGTCCATACTGTGAGAAGCCTGAGCACATGGGGAGGCCATGTGTAGGTGTATTCTAGTTGACTCTCCCCACTGAGCCTTGCTTAGACATCGCCCTAGTGTACTAGACATTTGATGAAGAATTTCTAGGTGATGTCAGTGCTCAGTCATTAAAGTCTTCACAGAATACTTCATGTTAAAGTCTTCTAGAATATTTGGTCATTATAAAACAGATGCCATTATACATTACTGAGCTTGGAGAAGCTTATGACACAATGATAGATAACTGAATAAACATGTTCAGCATGCCACTAAACTCCAAAATGTGTGCCGGAGCTCCAGTCATTGCATCCATATTTCAGACAGCCAGAAGAAACCAGACAGAGCCATGTGGTCATTAGGAAGAATCACAGAATATATTCATTTCATAACATTGATGAGAACCTAATCATCTGGAATTCGATGCTAGACACTCAGATAAGGTGTTATGTCTACAGAAAATTGTTCATTAAAAGAAAATCTAAGGAGGGTAATGCCAAAGTGTAGGTATCTTCATGAAATCACTATTTTGCTTATAAAAATAGTTGAGTTTCTCTAGATGATAAAGAATGGTTAGGAGAAAGCAAGGGTACTACCTCAGAAACAAGCAGAGACAGACCACATGGCTCAGGAACTCCATGGCTTGAGGGTCCTGGGTGCTCGGAGAGTAGAGATGGGATGTATGTAAACTAGATTTCTTTTCATTGGCTAAGGATAGATCAAAGGCAAACCTTTATACCTTTCTTATTTTTCCGATGCCCCTTGCTGTTATTCTGCTGATTTTATGTTAAAAAGATTTAATTCAGTGTAGCCTGGTCCCTCTCATTGCCACCCTGTCTTTGACTTGCATTGTTAATGCCCATGTCTCCTTTGGAATGTAAAACACGTATTTGGGCAAAGATGTGCTTCTTCTGATAGCCAAAACCTAGCTAATGTTGTTACAGTGGGAAACAGTTGTCTGAATTAAAACTGGGATGAGGATTTGATTCATATTATACGGATTCCTCCTGTGATGGTTCAACCGAATTTTCAACTCGATCGGATTAAAAGATGACTAAGATTAAGGGGCTTCTGGGTATGTCAAGGGAGTTGTTTCTAGGACTTATGGGCATATGGGACAGCAAACTGACCTACCTTAAGTGTGGGCAGTGCAATCCAATAAGTTGGGGGCCTGGATGGAACAAAAAGTTGGAAGAACAAGGAAAAAGCAGCAGATGCACGTTTGAGTCTTCTTGAGCCAGTTCTTTGATTGCTGCTGTGATCACCTAAGGACATTGCACCCCAGTCCCTTCACTCTTCCACAGCATACTCCGCCTCAGGACTCTCCAGGGAGTGCTCAGGTCTTTGGTCCTGGACTGGGGCTGCATCATTGATCCTTCTTGTTCTGAGGCCCCACCTTCTTGGACTGAGCAGCTGTGGGTATCTCCAGCTCTCCAGCCTGCAGATGGCCATTGTGGGACTATCCAGTTCTGGACATGTAAGCCAATATTTTTTACAATCATTCATATATACATACATACATATATAAATATATATATATATATATATATATATATATATATGTGTGTGTGTGTGTGTGTGTGTGTGTATATATATATATATATATATAGTTAGTTAGTTCATTCTGTTTCTCTAGAGAACCCTCTAGAGAATTCTAATATACCTATATACCTCCATGGAGGACTTCCTCCATAATTAGACTGAATACTGATTCACTGAATTTAGAAAATGTTTTAAAGTCTAATCAGTCTCTTCTTTGAACACTGGCACATAAGCGATGTGGCCAGACACTGTGGGGATTCTGGGTGACCGAGCTTAGAATAGCCCTTCCAAGATGGCTACTGGATATCCAAGGGTGGACCTGGTGTGGACTTGAAGTGAAATCACTACTTTCCTCTGTAGCAAAGGGCCTCTGAAGAACGTGAGAAAGGTTCATTGCAGCAACCATGATAAATAATGATAATTGGAAGAAACAGCCTTTAATAATGATGAGAGTGATTTATCAGAACTAATTTATATCAAGTATTTGGTGAAAATGTTTGCATCTGTTATCATGCTGGTCCTTCACTTCAGCTCTGTGAAGTGGTCTGTTATCCTCAGCAAACCAGCAGGGACGCGGAAACTAAATAAGGGACATCGTCTGCTGAGCTGGGATGCAAATTCAGGCCACAGGGCAGATAGCAAAGCAAACTGGGCATTGTGTGAGCTCTAATTTGGAAGGTCTGTTCTGTATCCCAGTCTTCTACCTCTTCAGACCTGGGTTCTCTAACCAACTCCCTGCTGAAGATTTCTGCCCCACAGTCAATACACCGACCGACACATGGGCATTTCAAATGTAAGAGCCTAGTGGAAAGAGCTAGAAAGTGAGGTAGACAGAGGCAGGAAGCCCCAGCACCACTGGGATACAGGTGACTGTGTCAGAGTGAAGGACCCAGCTTCTTCCTTCCTATTTTTTTTTTCATTTTTGTAAGACTGTGTTGCCCTAATAGAGGAGTGAAGCTTAGAGGCAGCCTCATTTGAATGTGTTTTGGGAGTGAGCCTAATACCTCATTTTTTTTTCAAAAGAAAACACACACATACACGCACACACGCACACACTCACTCACCTATATAGAAGCCAAAAATATCAAGCTGTTCATGGCTGTTAAACAGCCAGGGAAAGCTGAGTCGCACCCTTGTGTGTTTTTCTTTCAAACACGTTGACCACCCTCCCTTTGCAACATCTTATTTAGTGAAGCACAAATTGTACAAATGGAAAGAAAAAGAAAAAGAAAAATTTTTTTTTTCAACACTAAAATTTGGCTTCGGCCTGAAGTTCTCTTTCATCGGCAAAAACTCCTTCACTTTCTTTCTTCCCCGGTTCAGGCATGTTGTAGAAATCTCTCCCTGAATATCCAGGCAGGGAAGGGTTAATTTAAAGGCTTGGAGCCAGGACTCTCTCAACTGGGGAATTGGCAGCTCACAGTTTGGAATGCTGCCTTGAATGTCTGACTGAACCTTTTTATTATCCTTTTTTTTTTGTTTTGCCCAAAGGTGGCTTTTAGACACCCACAGCAGCACAAGGCCTTGGCGGGGCGATTCGACAGACCGGAGCCAGAAAGCTGTCTGCCCCTTCTGCGATGGCCGGGGAACCCCACGGAGGAACCCCCTTCCCACCCAGAGGGTGGACGTGACAGTCAGTGCACCTCCCGCACCCTTCAGTAAAACTGCAGAGCCACCAGGGGAGGCTTCCAATCAGTAGGGAGTTGTGAGGGCTGGGAAGAGTGGCAGGAGGAGAGAAAAGACTGCGTGGAGAGCCAGACGGGCCCAGAGGGTGACAGGGATGCAAAAGAAGAAAAGAAGACCCAAGACACACCACACACACACACACACACACACACACACACTAGGTGGGTGGCAGGAGGGAGAGATATGACTTGAGGCCAGTAAAATGACAAAAATGAGACTTGCGGAGAACAGGAGAGTGAAGGAGGGGGAACACAGGCAACTGAAAGATCAGAGGGCTGCAAACGTCCTCATCCAAGGACCTCCAACTTCTCCTGGGCCTTTGACATCCCCACTGATGCTAGGGAGGGTCCAAGTGGCCGTTGATATGGAGCTGTTTTAACGGTGCCATCCTGATCTGCTCAATTAAAACTGGCAGGTGTTCACCCACAGAGTGAAATCCCACAGCTGCTTGGAAGTCTTTGAAATGTCCTTATCCAATAGATAGCTTGTTGCTTAGTTGAGTTTCTCTGTTTCCTAACAGGAAATACAGTGTACCCAGGTATTTGTCAGCAGGTTGAGAGAAATACTGACAGAGACTGTTCCTGAACAATAAGGTGGCCATGAGCATCCAGAGAGATGTTCTGTGAGGAGGAGCTACGTCAGACCTTACTGGAGATACTCTCTTCTGGAGAGCCTGGTGTTGCTTTGAGTCTCCCTTCCATGAAGCCCCCTATGACCAAGGTGTGAACACACCCACCGGCTCATAAACCCTTTGCTTAGAAGCATACTAAAACCCTGCTACTTAGAGGTAGGCCATCAATATTACACATGATCAAAAATGTACCTAGGTTGGGAACTGCTGCACAGAGTATATATTTGACAAGAAGTACAGTTTCTAGGGCTTTACAGGACAGAGAGCCTCCTTCTGCACATGAGCATCTCTTTGAATTATATACTGTAGTGTGATACAAGGAAAGTAGCCAAGAATCTTGAGTGTGGTCCATGGAGTACTTTTAAAATGATTAAAAATGCAGGTTTCCCAAGACCTGCAATACTCACAATCGGACTCTGGTGGAAGCTGTATTCTTATCATGCATTCTAATAATTCCAAGGACTCTGGATTTAAGAAACACACAGAAAGAAGTCTTTTATCAATATCCTAGTGAGGCTTTTATAGCAGCCTGATTATCTCCACTTTTTACAGAAGATAAAATTGGAGTTCCAAGAAGTTAAGAGACCAGATCCAAAGCCACATTAGAGTCTGCTGTAAATTGGGAAGAGGTATAATTAGAAATATATGACTAATTAGAAATAAGTCTTCACCTGGAAAAAAATCTTCTGACTTACAGTCTTCTGTGTTCTCTCAATTATGCTATCCCACCTCCCCTAACATAAGAGAAATTTGACATTGGTTCTTCTCGAATCTGTTACGGCAGCTCCCAACAAAGGTAAGAGAGTGTGTAGATGCAGCCGTGCCTCAGTGATCACTTCTGGTGAAACAAGCTGCCAGTCTCCAGCATGAGTATCTAAATGTGGCTCTATGAAAAGCTCCACTTTTCTACTGATATAGGGTGCTTAAACAAAATCTTCACACCAGGAAAACTAGAAGGGTCATGATTCCAATGGCCAATGTATAATTGTATTCTGCTTTAGTGCGATATGAAGGTGTGACAATGTTGTTCCAGGTGACTGTTCCTAATATGCATACTAAATGAGGCAGAGGAGCTCATTTGCTTTTTAAAAGCAAGCCACTTAGGTCAGTACCTAAGTCTCCTGGTGAATGCAGTGAGTCTGGATGAATTTGCCCACATTTACAGAGCTCTGACTTGTAGAACTGAGTATCAAAGAAAGGCTCCTTAAAAATGAGTGAAATTTAACCAGGCATGGTGGTGCATGCCTGTAACCTCAATGGCTTGGGAGGGTGAGGCAGGAGGATTGCAAATTCATAAGCCGGCCTCAGCAACAGCTAGGCACTAAGCAACTCAGTGAGACCTGGTCTCTGAATTAAAATACAAAATAGGGCTGGGGATGTGGTTCAGTGATTGAATGCCCCTGAGTTCAATCCTCAGTACCCAAAAATAAAAATAATAAAAAGAAAAAAAATTAAATTAATTTACATTAAAAGAATACACACAGAGAGAGAGAGAGAACTTTATAATTGATCCATTACAAGTTTAATTTAAGAAATGACTTTGCTTTGGAGGCCTGGGCTTAATGAATATTGAGTTTCTCTTTGGAGTGATGAAATAACTGGAAATAGATAGTGGTAATGGTTGCAGAACATTGCTAATATAATAAAAATATCTGGGTTTAAAATGGTTAACATGGTGAATTTTATGTATATTTGATCTCAATAAAGTGAAAGTCATTTTAAATTAAAATGCTATGGAAATATAAAAACATTAAATGTATAAAACATTAACGTATCAGCAATTTATAGAGGATTAATACATTTGCAACTTATTCGAAATTCATCTAGGACTAATTTGGATACACAGAAAAAAACACTAGAATGCTTAACTTTAAATTGGAGATGTATTTTTTTAGATGGAGATCTATTTTTTAATATGTATGAGTATGTGATGGAATGTTTTTTAAGGATTAAAATACCTTCCTCAAGGAGGTAAAATTCAGGTGTCACATTTTTTTTTTTAATCCACAAAATTGTAGCTGTTATTCCTGGTAAAGACCAGAACTATTTCCACCTTTTCTCCATGCTAGCTGGATTAATTCCATAGCTAACCATCCACTGTCACTTTTCAAGCCTCTGGAAAAGAGTTCTTTAAAAGTACACATGTATTTAGAGAGCCTTAACGCATGCAAGCAAGAAAACAAAAACACAACAGAAACAACTAGCAAGTAAACACGCTCCTACTGATTTAAACTCTCACAAAATCTGGTAAAGAAAAGTAACCAGGCTGAGGCAGGAGGCTCTCAACTTCAAGGCCAGCCTCAGAGACTTAGCAAGGACCTGCTTCCAAATAAAAAACATGAAAGGCCGAGGATGTAGTCCGGTCATAGAGCACATGCCCCTGGGTTCAATTCCCAGCACAGAAAACAAAATAAAGAATAAAGTGACCTCATATCATATTAGAGTCCAATTACAAAACAAAATCAACACAACTATCACCAGGCCCCATGACGGTTGTTGGCTTCCTGTCAAAGGAGGTGATAGAGCTTTGGTTGTCTTTTGGTCGTTGTTGTTGTTTTAAATAAAATTGTTGTAAGCAGACTACTACTAGCCTGTTACAATGAGCCAGTGGCCAGTTCATTGTGGATATGACAGGCTATCCTTTAAAATAAAAGGTTACTGTAATCAGGATACGTGTGTATGGACAACATCATCTAAACTCAAGGACTCCCAAGCTGGTTTTGTGAAAATGCCCTTCTATTCAGGCAGGTACCTTTTCCCCATTATAAGCAAACCCTGTAGATTGTTTTGCCCAAGGATTCTCGATTTCCTAGAAGAGGCTTGTGTTTGTGGGTTTGATACCTTGTGCTGGGAGGGACCCAGGGCCTCTGTATGTGAGGTAAGAGCTCCATCACAGAGCTACCTCCGGGCCCAGCATTTGCTCTTCTTCCTGGATGGAATAGTTACTGCACTGAACAGTAGGTGGAGAGAAGTAGTGGTCATAAAAACAGCCTGTGGAGAAAAAAAGACGTGGCCCAGAGATGAAAGGAAGGAGCATTTGTGGTGTTCCTTGCTAATGAGGGAGGCAGTCTTCTTTGGGAATGTCCACGTGGTTTAAAATGTCTGTTCTCTGTCATGATTTATCAGTGAGGATTCAGTTGGGTGGGGTCTTGTGAGCTATGTCCATTCTCTAGCTGTGGGTTTTCCCACGGCTTGCCAGATTTGGGGAATTTGTCAGGAAGGGTATGAGACAGCATATTTTTAAGATTCCTGGGGTACACATTTCTTCAGGAGATGTCATCAGAAATACTTCCTGTCTTCAAGCACACAGGAACTTTGCTTTCCTCTGAACACAAGTAAGCAAATGCCAGAAGGACTGAAATCTCACCTCTTCTCAACCTGCCAGTATGATTTCCCCCCCAACATTATCTCTTCATGTATAATCACAAATGCTAAAAGTGCCCAAACATTTATTTGAAGAATTCTATCCAAACACAAAAACACTGTCATTATATGAGTAAATAGCTCTTATTTACTTATTTGTTTTGACTGGTTTATGTTTGCTGTATTTGGGGGATGAATGTATAAGTAAGAGTGGTTAAAAGCACTATTCTATTGTTCCTTGAAAACACAAGGTTTTAGAAAAAAATATATTTTATGTTTTATTATTTTTTATTTTATTTTTTTACCTGACATGATAATTGTGCATATTTTATAGGGTGCAGTGTGATAACTCAATATGGTTACATATTGAATAATGACCTAATTAGGGTAAATAGCATTTCCATCCCCTTAAATGTTTATCATTTCTTTTAGTTAAAAACCTAGAACCTCCTTCCCCTCCTCTGGCTCTTACTTGATTCATCAGCTTGCCCTCTAGAAGCAAAATAGCAAGTTCCTTTACGTATCTTTCTTTTCTCCAATAACTGGACACATGCAAATGAAAAAGAAAGGTTTTATGAAGTCAATTGATTGGCAAACAGATATAACACATGTGATTTTTTTATTATGTCACATGTCTGGGAGATTTTAAAAAATCTTTCTGAATTCCTATATAATTTTCCTATTTATTCCATGAAGTATATAGAATATTTGCTTCCATTACTGCTATTTGTGGATCCTGTTTGTCTACCCTAACAGATGATAAATGTCTCAAGAGCAGGGATTAGTCCTTTCACTCTCTAGAACCCCTAGAGCACTATCTATGAAATGAATGAGGGAAAATTTGTCTAAACAGCAAATAAACTGAGCCACAGAGACTGAGTGCAGTTTTTCTTAAATTGAAAAGTAACCTTATGTCACTGGAAAGGTATTTCAAAATACATATCGATTTCTTTGATCCAATCATTTGTTCAAAATATCTATGTTAAAAAAATAACCACAGTTGCAATCAAAAAGATTCTCACCCTAGCATTACTTAAAACATTATTTCAAAGAAAGTACCCAAAATGCAAATAGAGGAATATGTAAAATAGTATACAGACACCAAAGAGGAGTTTTAAAATGATTTTCAAATGCAATGGAAAATACTCGAGATATACAGTTATATTAAAATCAGCAATATATATTATATATATATATTAAGGTTTCAGAATATAATTGGTTATATGCTTTTCAAAAGAGTTCTTGCTATTGAAAGAGATATATTTATGGATTAAATATAATGATCCAATTGCTGGGATTTGCTTTAAATTACAAGGTGAAGAAGAGGTTGGATTTATGGGTGAATAAGAGTTGCCATGAGTTGATAATTAACTGAATGATGGGTACATTAGGGACTATTCTGTCATCCTGTATATTTCACATATGTTTAGAGTTTCATAATAGAAAGATTTTGAAGACCCTGTGTATGTTCAATGATGTCAGTGAGTCAGATACCTCCCATCTGTGGTGTCACTCCTCACCCATGACTATCCGTCCTCATCCCCTGCTGCTCTCTGTCTGTGGAAGGTGAACTACAAGGCTAGTTTTCTGAGCATGGAACTGTGAAATCCACCTCCCCATGCTCAGAAAGGTGCCACTCTTGGTTTATTGGTCTTGTCACCTTCTTGAAATCCATAACAATTTTTGAATCGATGCCCAACATTTTCATTCTGCACTAGGCCCTACAATTTATGTAGGTATGTGCAGGGAAGAATTAGCTTTGTACAAAGCAAGATTTGTCCCTTTGCCCCCAGCTCTTGGGAGGTAACCTTTAAGCCTTTGGAATGTGCTGTCTGCTGAGAGTGTCTTTGTTTGTGGGAGTGTTTGGATCATGCCAGATGTCTATGGTAATAGTGTTATTTATGATGGGCCCTTGGGCCATACAGTACAGAGACAGGTCAATCCACGGGCAGTGCCCAAATCTGTATGAAAACCCTTTAATAGGAACTCTGGACACCAAGGCTCAGGTGAACTTCCCTGGTTGGCAAAACTCTCTAAATACTGTCAGACATTATTATCAGGAGAAAAAGTGCCATGGCAGGACTCCACTGGAAGAGGACAACTGGAAGCTCTCAACCACACCTCTCCTGGACCCTGTCTTAAGTGCCCCTTCCCCTGCTGATTTTGACCTGCATGTTCCCAGTGTAACAAACCATGGCCGTAAGTATAACGGCTCTGCTGAGATCTGCAAGAACTTGCAACAAAATCCTGAAATCAGAGGTCACTGCAAGGACTTCTCAAACTCACAGAGTGCCCTACGCGGCTCCATATCCTCCCGCTTCCTCTTAGTTTCCCTCAGTGCAGTGGGGAAAGATGGAGAAGAGAGAGCAAGGTGTTTGTGGTCAGGATTCCCTCCCGTGAGAGGGCTTCCTAAGCTGGGTTTCTCTGCAGGTCAGAGGGCTCAGCACTTCTCAAAGACCATCCTGCTCAGTAAAACTTTTCTCTCCCCTGTCGACTCCCCCCTTCATCTCTTTGGTGACAACTCTTACTACTATCAAGCCTTGGGTTTTGCCTTGCGAATCCCCTGCATTCAGCCACACCTCGGTAATGAGTTCCTTCTTTCTCCTTTAGTGGTAAGTGTGTGTTCTGTGTCTCTCCAGGACCGTGATGGATACAAAAGTAAGGGCAAGAATTTTGAGAGGGGAGTGGGGGGAGAAAAAATAAAAAAAAGAAAATGGAAGCAATGATTTTTTTTTTTATTTGGTAGCTTTCTGTTGTACTTACTTACATTTTGCACTAAAAGGATTCATACCTTTGTTTGCAAGAAAAATATTATGGAAAATGTGATAATGCTTTCAGACAGCAAGCAATTGCACTCTCAGACATCTTCCTCTGTGTTTTGGTCCTTTCTTCACGTGACCAGCTCTACTGAGGGCAAGAATCCCTGAACCCGCCCTTTGCTTCCGACCACCAGGCATGGGTGATTTTGGCCGCTGGACCTTCCTCCCCTCTCATTCTGTGAATGAAGCGCCCTTAGAGCTGCTGAGTGACTGCGACCACTGGTGCTGCACTTCTTGTTTTGATTGTACTTTGAGTCCCCACCTGTGTTGAGTGACTTCTGAGAGGAGCGGATTGGTCCCATCCTGCCTCAGGCCTGGTCTTCCTCAAACTCTCCAAGTGCAGTGGGGAAAGTAGCAGAAGCCAGAGGAAGGCAAAGGGAGAGCAGTAAGTGGGAAGGCCAGCACAATCATCTTGTTGTCATAAATGCCCCGGAGAAAGATGATCACATCCCCATTACTAAAGGCAGTTTGATTTTTTTTTTAATTTACCTTTTTAAAAATAATTATTTTTTAAAAAACTCTTATAGATATGATTTAAACTCTATAGGTTCTTTTAGTTGCACTGTTTGTACTGTACATATCCCAATTTCTGGGATTACCTGGAAGGATTAGGCAGTAGGCAAAGAGTATACAATATTTAATAATACATAATTTCTTATAGAATAATGAGGTACTTAAGTGCTTTGTCTGATGGTTTTTATAGATAACTTTATACCACAGAGTAGAGATGGGTAGATGTGAGTGTCCTGAATGGATCTGGGTTTAAGGGAAAGAAGGAAACTGAAACTTATTAGACACTAATAACACCTATGTGCAGTATAATTCACGTTTTACAGATCTCACCTTATCAAACAGCATGGTGCCGTTGGTATTTTTATTTCCCTTTTATACACAAGGAACTTGCCCAAACTTTATAGCTTATAACTGATTTGGATCTTCATACTTTTTTTTAAAAAAATAATTTTTAAAATATTTTTTATAGAAAATTGCTATGTTAATAATATCAATTCATCTCTCAAGTAAATAACTTTTGTTCAAATTGAGGACCCAAAGATGATTTTATTAAAGGAAATGATTGTGCTAACTATTTTAAGGAATATTAATATCAGCAAGGAGAATTTCCAGATATTGAGAGAAGGGGCCTCTTCCTATAAGAAGCCAAATGTTTCAAGGAAAGACAATAAAACATCAAAAGCAATCGGAGTTCTGCTGTTGCAAGAAGGATCCAGTAGCAATCTTTCCATGTGTGAACTAGCCACATCTCCCAGTATAACTAGACTAAAATACACCTAGCACCCATCAAGCCTCTTGTTTATTCTTCATAACCCACAGTAGAATCTCAACTTGTTATTGGCACCCAAGTTCATCTTCTATGACACTGAGATAGATTCCCAGGTTTAAAAAAATAAGGGTGATTGTGCCTGGACAAGTTCAGGTCCAGGTTCATGTCCCAGAGCTGTGAGATGGCACGGGTGATGATTTCCTCACCCACTGGTCTCGCCTTGGGAAGCCTGTTTCGCTTAAGTAATGTGGATTCAGTCTTGATGGATGAATCAAAGATGAACTACCTGAGGGTTGTTTTTTTTTTTTTTTTTTTTTTTTTTTTTTGGTTTTTCCTCATCTCCTGAAGATGCTCTAGGGTTGGAGAGTTGTTCTCTCCTCCCTTTGAAGCCACAGGTTACTGACCTGATGAATTCTAACTTCAATCACTCAACCCAGGCAATACCTAGCAGGAGATAAGAGGTTGATTCTATGGAAAAATAGATCTGTTGTCTCTGGGACTGACTCTGGACAGAGAGGACAAGAAGACCAAAGAGGACCTGTGAAGCTTGTGCCCCAGCCAAGCAGCCCCACTATCACCCCAAGTAAATAACTACAGAATCTCCAAAGGAAACCTCCCAGCTCTCCTGGAGCTGACCCTGGTCATGCACCTGACCATATCACCAGCAGATTGCTTCAGATCCCCTTTGTCCCATTAGTACACCTGTCCCCAAGGATCTGTGTGCTTTTACTTCTAAGGGCAGGTGCCTGAGACTCCTTGGAGGACACTCCTTGCTACTGGAGCCTCTTCAAACTGCATGCCATAGACAGAACTAGAAGTGTCTGCTCAGGTGACATTTAGCCAGTGACTGATTCAAGAGGAGGTGAGAAGGTCCAGTGTGCATTCCTCATGGAGGGTTTCCCTGTAAGAGGACAGGAACTGGCTAGTGCCTGGCATCTCAGTCTTGCTTGGTGTTGGTCTTATCCTCATCTGCCAGGCTGACCCCATTCCCTGAGAGGTCACTAGGGTGACAGCTTAATAGATCACAATCATAAGAATCCCTCTCAGATCCTGTTTCTGGGGAAACTGAACTGTGATGGCGCCCAATCACTATGCAAAATGCACCAAACACACAGACCTTCACATCCGTCACCCAGCATCTCAGCCCTAAATATGAATGTCCACCCAGGGATCACCAGACGTCCTCTGAAAAAGCTTCCAAGATGAAACTTGGAGACCAAAAAACCCAATCAATATGAAAATCAGGGAACAAAAACAACCACCACCAAAGAGTCAGAAGGCCAGAGTCAATGTCAATATTTACATTGGCTTGTTTACATTGTTTTTACCATTACTAAGGGTTGTCATCATCCCTACCTGGGAAACAGTAGAAATGAAAATTCTCATGTCCATCCCAGACCTATAGAGTCAGAGACTATGGAGCCTCTGTATAGAACCCAGAAATCTGAGTTTTAATAAGGCCTGCTGGTGACTCTCATGTATAGAAGAGTTGACAACATACCAGAAACGTGTAATGATAAAAAAAAAAAAAGTTTGTGATGTGATTTATAAGAGGAAGGCAGAGGAAAGAGTCCCCAGGGAGGATGGAGCAGGAGAAATCTAATTTAGCATAAGTAGAAGTCAACAGACTAATAACTAGCATTGTAGTATCAACAAATAGCCAATCACTCATTTGGTGAATAGATAAGAATTGAGTACTTTGGTGGCGGGTGTGGTTCTAGAACCTGATGATACAATCATATGCAAGAAAAAAAATCACTGTGGTCATGAACTTCACGTTCTAGGAACATAAGAAACACATGAGACATTGTTGTGGCGGGATGGTGCATCTCCTATGAGCAGCCATTGGGCATTTTCTAGCTTGGATCTATTGTGAATAGAGTATTTTGGGGTGCACGGAGCACATGCATTCTTTGGTCTTAGAGAAGATGTATCTAAGAGTGGAACTGTTGGGTTATGAGTAGGTGTTTGTTTAACTTTATTAGAAATTGCCAAAGTGTTTTCCAAGGTGGTTGAGCCATTTTGTACTCCCACGAGTAATAAGGAGAGTTCTAGTCACTCTACTTCTTTGACAATAGTCGGTATTGTCCATTGCTTAAATTTAGCCATTTGGGTGGGTGTGTGGTAGAACCTCTTTGTGGTTTTAATTTTAATTTCCTTGATGACTAATGATGTAGAGCACTTTTTTTTTTTTTTCCATAGGCTTATGGGCTATCAGATGTCTTCTTTTGAGAAGTGCTTACTCAAGTCTTTTTCCTATATTTTAATTGGGTTGCATGTCTTTTATTGAGTAGTAAAAGTTCATCCTCTTCTGGATATGAGTCCTTTGTCAAACCACGTTGTGGTCAGTGATTCCCAAAGATCCTCAGTTCTTGTGTTCACACCCTGTGTAGACAGTCCCTGCGGGACCTGTAGCTAGTATCTAGTCCTCAGAGGCAAAGTGGCAAGATGTCACTTTTCCTGGATTTGGATGATAAGATCATCACTTATGTCTTGCTTTTAGACTTTCTTGCCTTATTGGCTTGAAATCTTAACTACAGTAGGGAGAGAGACCTAAAGCAGAAAGTACAGCTAAACCACACTCAAACCATGGAGAATTATGAGATTATAAAGGTACCTTATTTTAAGATACTAAATCTGTTGTAATTTATTACATAGCAGTACATATACACATCTAATGGAAATATTTTTTCTAAGTTATGAATTTCCATAGTGGTGGGCATGCAGCAGTATTTAAGAGTAGTTTTATTTTGCATTTCCTTAATGATGATTTTGATACATGTTGTGTTATGGATATCTTTGGTGGGAAGTATTTGTTGAAACGTGTTGTCCAGATTTGATTTGATTTTTAATTTTTTGAATCTCATTAAAATGCTGAGATTGGCCTAGAACTTATGATCCTCCTGTTTCACTCTCACAAGTCTCTGGGATTGCAGAAGTTCTCCACTGATAATTTGATTGCTTATCTTTTATTATTATTAAGTCATAGGATTTTTTTTTAAAAATTAGTTATAGATGGACATAATATCTTTCTGTTGTTTATTTACTTTTATGTGGTGCTGAGGATCATGTGCAAGGCAAGTGCTCTACCACTGAGCCACAACCCCAGCCCAAGTCATAGGATTTTTAAAAATAAATTCTGGCCATTATAAATCCATAAATATATTTTCTCCAGGAAGAATGACTGTTTTTTTTTTTTTTTTTTTTTTTTTACTTTTTTTGAAGTTTTCTTTTGGTAAAATTTATAGAATAAATTTTGACAAGTTCTAGATAATCAAGAGTAAGATGAGGGAGAGGAGCTTGGAGGACATTGTAATACTACCAGTGAGAAACGGGAGGGTGGCCTGGAGGCAGGAGGGCATTGTGAGGGATGCTCCTCTTTTGATAATATCTCAAAGGGAAAGTGTCCAGGATTTGGCTGTAGGGTGAAAGGAAATAAAGAAATATCAAGAATGACTCCAAAATTCTTGACTACTATAGGTGAGAGTCTGGACCTTCTCCCCGTGGGAACTACTGGTGACTTCCCTTCAAGCCAAGGCATTTACCACAGTCTCTCCTGCTCTCTGTCACTTTGGAAAATGTAGCCCACTATCAGTTGCCATTTTCATCATGTTTACACCATGCTTGACTAGGTGCCTCATTTACATTTCCACCTGACTCCGGGAGATCTTTGATTTTGCAATTACAGAAACAGACAAATGTCCCCTAAGGTTGGAGTTAAAAGGCAAATTCTCCGGCCAGAACAATATTGCAAGGTGTGGAAAAGACCAAATTAAATACAGTAATATGAAGTAAGAAATATTTAGCCCCTCTTTTCTGTGTCTGGAAGGTGTCTGCTGCCACCTTTAACTTGGTTCTGATTTGCTTCTACTCCTCCATGGACTAGACCTTAGTCTGTATTTCTGTGCCAGAAATTTGGCATTGCCTTTGCCAATCTCCCTTTCTTCCTGACTACCACAGCTACTGGCCATGACCCTGTCTTTGAACTCTGTCAGGACTTGTCTACATTTCTTTTACGATTACAAACATTCTTTGGTATTTTTATCTGTTTTCTATTTTTCCCACCAAAATGCTAACTCCTCCAGAGGAGAAGACATGCTCCATCCACACCATGAACCTCGTCTCCCTAAAAGGTGCTAAAGTGCTAACCAGAGTGTTGATTCTGGATTTTGATTCCTAAGGCTGTTGAGCTTCCTCCATGTTGGAAACAGAATTCTGAAATGAACTGAATACATGGTTTTAGACTGTAGAACTGTGTCAATGCAATATGACGCCTTGCACACAAGCACCTCTGAGAGAAAATTGTGCTCTGCCTCTTAATTTTCTGTAAGACTAAGGACAAATCGCTTCCTGTGCCCTGATTTCCTTCAGGGTTGATAGAGTCTGTCAAAGTTTGTTGTCTGGGAGCATAAACTCCAGTAGATAAAGTGCTTAATCTTGATCTGGGCTAAGTAAGTACTAAATAAATATCAGGTCCTTTTCTTTTTCAACAGTTTTATTGAGATAACTTTATTTTTAGTAAAAGCACAGTATTAATGTAACCATCACCATAATCCAAACTTAAGACACTTATATTATCCTCCCACCCCTCAAAAAATAGATTCTTCCTGGGCTTTGGCAGTCAATTCTTATTCCCATTTTAAGCTACAGACAATCACTAATCTGCTTTTTTTCTGGATATTTCATATAAGGCTGTTATATAATGTGTAGTCCTTTGCACCTGCCTTTTTTCATTTGGCATGAGGATTTTGAGGTCCATATATGTTGCCGCATGCATCAGTGAGATGAGCAAAAGATTCGTTTTATTTTGTTTTTTAAAAAAAGAAAAATTTTCAGCCTTCAAGTGTTTAGTAGAAATTAGGCAAAGTCATTGGATCCAGTTAGCTGCATATTGAAATTGACGTCTGTACAAAACAGTTTTGGTTTTTCCTTCAGGAAGTGTCTTGTGCTCCTTTCAAATACATCCTGACACGCCAGATTCTCATGGATTATTTCAAAATATTGTAGTGTCCAATCACTAAATATCATGAGAACTAAATGACTGCAGAAACCGGTTCCGGTAAATTCAGATCCACTTTAGATGGAACCCCTGTGTACAGCCTTATTTAAAGAAAGATTATTGAATTTTGCTGTGTATGGTGACAAGGGAGATCTTACCTAAAGTCAAATTTGATATAACATTTAATGAAGCATTTTGGAAAGTCATTATGTCTTTAATCTCAAGGCAAGGAAAAAACAAAACAAAACAAACAAAATACCAAGTCTTACTCTGGGTAGTTTGGTGAAAAAAGAATTTCCCACATGACAAAGAGAAAAAGTTAACATGTTCCTGAGCACTGATAAGTCAGCAAAGGAGGAACATGTATAGCAGGAAAATTGGGCTCTTTTTTCCCCTTAAATATTGACCATTTTCTCAGAAATATGTGGCAGTGTAATGTTATCATTTTTAAACTGCTCCCACTGGCAATGTGGATATCTCTGTCATCTTGGAGATGTTTTGCAAATATTTCTTTCCTTGGCCAAGCCACAAATTCAATTTGTGCCCAGTTAAATCCTCATAAAATAGTGTCTTTGACAAATGATTGTTTTTTTCCTTCCCAGCCCAGGAAAATGCCAGACGGGGCTATTTTCACTTTTGGTGGGAAATGTTCCATTTAGACTGACGCACAATTACGTGGCAAATATCCTGATGTTCCTTTCTTGTCATTCAGCTCAAGTTCAGAGTTGTGTAAGTGACCTGATCATTATAATAAAAATAGCTAAAAATAGAATGTGGACATCTCTTTGTACTTCAAGCATGCTACTTAAATTGTCTCATTTATTTTTCATGCCAAGCCTAACTGTAGTGGGAGAAACTGAGACTAAGGAAAACTAAATAATTTATTTATAATCAGTAAGTGACAGTCTTACCCTTCATCATCCTAAGGCATCTTTAATTAGTATCAAATAATAATATTTTAATAAGACCTAACCACTTTAAAATATTGAAAACATTGTTATATATATTTGGGGGTTATAAGCACAAAAATAAGTGCTTCTATGATTTATAATTTAGAGAGTAATGATAGTTGACATTGTAATAATTCCCATGAAACCATATAGATTTTGTGGAGAAACACAAATTGCATAGGGGATTAATTTAAAAGATCTTGGACATCCAACATATATTCGCGTAATAAACAGATCCTTAAAATAGTCTATTTAGACACACACATATGTACAAAGACAATCAAAAAGGACTCCTGCGTTGTTTTGTAAAACCTTAGGCAGTCCCTAAGACAGAAAGTTTTGTAAAATGCCTGTGATAAAGCAAAGAATTGGAATGACTTTGAAAAGCAGTAACCCCAACTTATTGCCATGGTAATAGGGATGCATCTTGATTGGATGGTGAACAGCCCATGAGAAGGATAGGTGGGCTGCAGCTGTCCTGGACTCCCTAACCTACTTTTGAACCTCATCTCTCTTCACCCACAATTCATATCTCACACACTTCCTTAACCTCCTTGCTGATCTCTGTGCATACCAAAACAATCTGCCAGGTAATTTCTGGAGTCATCTGCAGTGGTTACCGCTATCTCCATACCCACCTTTCCTACCTCAATACATTTTTTAAAGGCTTCTTCTTTCCCACTCCATCTCATGCAAATGACTACATTTTCCTCTCAATAGCAAGGAAACCAAAACCAGGAGTTGAGGACGCCAGAATATAGCTTAAAGATTGGCTACTCTTAGTCTAGAACATGGATAAAAAAAAAAAAAAAAAAACTATTTCTATAAAGATCCAGATGAATAATATTTTTGGCTATGTGGGCTGTGTCGTCTCTGTCACAGTTACTCAACATGTGAGCATGGTTGTGTTCCAATAACACTTTATGTGCAAACAAAGGCAGTCAGTGCACTTGGACCTATGGGCACAAGGTTTGCCAACCCCAGGTTTGAAATGATGCACCAGGTGATTCGGGTGCTGGGTTCTCAGTGGAATGTTTGTTTCACCTTCAGAGACACGCCAAAACCTAAGTGTGAGCATGCCAGGAGTGAGGTCCCCATGGCAGCTGCAGCTCCCCAGCCTGTCCTAAGTCAAGTTTAGGTATTGCCTGCTCGGATCTCTTCACCCAACCATGCCAGGCGATCAGATAGCATGACTATTTTTAGCATTCTCTCTGAATGTGTTTTTTAAACTGTGTGGGAAAAAATGTTCCGTTTCTGGCTGATAACTGCTGATGTCATGAAGAACAATGAGAGCAGTGTTATCCTTAACAGAGATCTCTTTGGGTCATTTTCAGGGGGACATTGTCTTGGTTACGTGGAGTGTGGAGTGGCCAGGCCGTGTCAGACTTCACACATAGGTTTGTTGGCACAGTGACATGTCTGTGGCTACTTGGTTTATGTTTTTAATGGTTGGGTGTACTCTACCACACAGTTCAGATTTTTAAAAATTAAAGGCTTGCCTTTGGTCATTTCAGAGGGTTTGTGTCATGGAAAGAGAGAATGAATGATTCAAATAGTAAACATATCCATCTTTGCAACAGACCCTCGCTTGGCACAGCATTGGACACAGCCTTCTTAGCGGGACTAATGATGGCCTAGGCTTCCACATGCGTACGTGACCCAATGTTAGAAAGACAACAATGTATCCAGGGGCTGTATCAACAGTTTGCAGTGAGCAGGAGAGCAGTTCCGGAGGGGCTCTTGGCAGAGATCTGCACCTGAGCTTTTAGTGCAGCTCCTATTTCTAATCCTAAATCAGGCCCCCACACTCAGCCTCTCACTTTAATAAGCACTAAATCCACATGCTGGGTTTTAAAAGAAAGAAAAAAACCTACATTAACGTTAAAACTTCCCTGAAACCTACTCATGGGAATGGTGCACATATGGTGTTGTAATTTTTTTTTTTTTTGTCAAGACATCTGTAGAATTCAAGAAATCACTAAAATCTGTTAGATTCCAGAAACTTTTATAAACTGAACTCCAAAATAGATAAATTATTTTTATTAGATTCAATACTAGAAAATTCTAGCTGAAAGTAACTTTTCAAAGGAAGAATTTGGGTAATATGGAAGTTTGTATCTTGATATCATAAAGCAAGTGCTGAGAAAATTAATTTCTAATGCGTGTGTGATTCAGTATAGTCACAAAAGCTCTGTGCGTGGATGATGGGCAGCAATGGTGGGCACACAAGTTCATTGACTGGGATCTTTCTCGGCACCATTTTGGGATGCTTGTGCTTGCTATTTGTGCAATGAATAGTTTTGAGTGACTTGCTGGATGCCAGGCATTGTCAAAGTATTTGGAATGCAGCTCTTCCCACACCAGCAGAACACCAACCAGCAGAAACATTAATTCCATAAACAAACATTTTAAGTGACAGATAACTCATGGACTACAACAGAATCTGGAAAACTTACTTAAGATCTTGGTTTTTACCTGGAGCCTGTACATGAAGTATGTGTCAGTCAAGATAATATCAAGCCAAGAGTGTTCCAGGCACCAAGAATGATACTGAGGCTTTAAAGGAGAGAGAGAGAGAGAGAGAGAGAGAGAGAGAGAGAGAGAGAGAGAGAGAGAGAAAGAAATATGTTTAGGGGAAGAAAATTTTGTCAGCATAGCAGAAGCACAGAAAATGAATGGAACAGAAGCAAACACTAATTTTGGAGGTGTGGATAAGTACTACTGGGGTTTGGATAGCACAATGAGGAATCAAGATTTCATTTGCATTATCCTTCACATCTCTACTTGCTGTGGCTTGAATAATGGTGTCTCCTGCAAAATGCATGCTGAAATTTAACTCCCAGTGCAACCGTGTGTGGTCTTTGGATGGTGGTGGGGCATTAAGGGTGAGGTCTTCACGGATAGGATTAAGGAACACTTCACACGGGGTTCAGCCTTCTTAAGGTTTTACTTTTTGCCACAAGGGGACTCAGCTATAAAGCCCTCAACAGATAACAAAATCTGGTACCTGGCTCTTGGATTTGCCCATCTTCGGAGGTCTAAGAAATAAATTGTTATTGTTTATGAATTATTCAGTCTGCAGTATTTTGGTACACCAGTACACACAGACTAAGAAATCCTTAAAAAGTGTATTATTCAAAGAATGGTTTGGATAAAGACTCCTTTTCCAGAGACATATTCTGCAAAAACGTGGTTACAATGGTGAAGTCAATTCTCAATTCACTAAGCACATCTTCTGTGTTCTGTAGAAATAAGTAGGTTATATTAGTAAATACTTTATCTCAGAGGAGATGGTATAAAGAAGGACAAATATTCTAAGAAAGAATAACAGATGCCCGGCTTTGAGAGCCATATGTGAAAACTTGCATATATTTTAAACATTTCATAGCAATAAACTCCTTTTTTAATCAGAAACTGACTAAAACTATTTTCTGAAGGAAATTTAATCAACGAAGCACAACAGAACAAGCCACCTCGTTGGAGAAAATGTCTAGTATAAAAAAATTTTAAATAACATTGAGGTTGAGTTTGGTGGTACACACCTGTAATCCCAGCAGTTCAGAAGGCTGAGGCAGGAGGATTACAAATTCAAGTTCAGTCTCAGAAGCTTAGAAATGCCCTAAGCAACTTAAGACCATGTCTCAATAATAATAATAATAATAATAATAATAATAATAATAATTAAAAGATCTGGGGATGTGGCTCAGTTGCTAAGGGACCATGTTTTCAATCCCTGGCACCAAAGGAAAAAAAAATATGTATAATAATGATAATTGTTTTAGAATATAGCAGGAAAAAAGTTTTACTACTTTAACATAAATTCCTATTTTTTCATGTTTTACAAATTGTTTTAAAAATTTTGAACATCTCTACGGTGACAATCATCTCATTTTTGTATTTTTTTGTGACTTAGGCATTTTCCATATCTCATATCATTATATCCCTATATCATTCTCATTGATAATGACAGCAAACATTCTACCTCAAAGAAATGACTTGTGACTTAATTCTGATTTTGTGTCAGCGTTGGATGATTGAGAAAGCTGTTTACAGAGAAGAAGATTTTCTTTATGAAGGCTTAATCTGGACTTGAATTAGTAAATTTAAGTAAAAAAAAAGAATAATTTCCATAAATTGTTGGAACAGTGTAAAGTACCTTCACCTCTAACATTTGGCTACACCAAGATGAACAGATTGATATTTCAGCAATCTGGATATCTGCTCAAAACTTGTATTGTTTAAATTCTACTCATTTTTAAGTAGGCTTTATTTTTAGAGCAGTTTTAGGTTCACAGCAATTTTGAGAGGAAAGTATAGAGTTCCCAAATGCCCCTTCCCCTCCACATATCATGGCCCCCTGTGAACAACATGCCCCATGGGTATGGCATATTTGTTACAAACAATGAACCCAAACGGACACATTATCAGCACCCCAAGTCCATAGTTTACATTAGGGCTCCCTCTTGGTGTCGCACATTTTATGGGTTTGAGCAAAGGTATGATGATGTATATCCACCCTTAAGGGATCATAAGAAGAGTCTCACTGCCCTAAAAATTCCCCTCCGCTCTGCCTATTCATCATCGCTCCTTCCATCCTAATGCTTGGCAAAAGTGAACCATTTTTTACAGTCTCCACAGTTTCGCTTCTCCCAGAATAGCATACAGTTGGAACCATATGTATGTACCCTTTCTCACTCGGCTTCCCTCACTTAATACTATGCACTGAAGTTTCCTCCATGTCTTTTCACACCTCCTCAGCTCATTTTTTTTTTAATTTTAGCACTAAACAATATCCCATTGTGGGGATGTTCCACAGTTTATTTATCCTCCTTGGTTGCTTCTAGGTTGTGCCCATTGTGCTTCCAAGTGTGGAAGCAGATCTCCAACTTCCCAATCAGTCTTCAACTTGGTCGTATGCAAGTTTTGGCAAAATATGTAACCTTTCTCCTTGGCTTCTTTCACTTAGTAATATGCATTTAAGTTTCTTCCAGTTCTTCTAATGGCTTCCCGGTGCATTTCTTTTTAGCACTGAATAATATTCCATCATGTTTACATACCACAGTTTATCTACTCAGGTAATGGCACACATCTCATATGTTATATAATGCCCAACCCACTTGGGAAAATACCAAAGTGCATGCTTCCTGGATGATGTAGCAAGAGTATGTTTAGTTTTGCATGAAACTGCCAAGCTATTTTCCCAAGGGCCTGTACCATTCTGCATTCTCACTAGCAATGGATGACAGTTCCCATTGCCCCATATTTTTTGCCAGCATTTGGTATTTCAAATTATGGATTTTGTTTTAAAAAATAATTAAGACAAAGTTCTAGTTAATCAAGGTTTTGAAATGATTTCACCAGAGTTCTATTTAAACATTTTTGCATTCACTAAAATGTCTAAAATCATTGATTTAGATTTTAGACATTTTGGTGAATACAATGATAAGACTCCATTTCCTTTCGCCCAGGAGAAACATCACTAATAGACTGTGAGCCTTTCCTTATTAACACTTTGATCAGGGAGTATGGATGAAAATAATGAAAAGAAAATGCAAAATGTGTGATTAACTTAGCACACATGGTTACTCCTCTCGCTCCCTTTCTCTGCCACTTATTTCCTATTAGCTGATGCATTCTAATGACATCACTATCAAGATCAATAGAAATGCTTTCCTTGCCCAATCCCCAAATCAGTTATCTGACTTCCTCTTAATGGACTTTGCGGGCTCCACTTGCCACACTTGCCTGTGACTTTGCTCATTGCATGGAACACATCTCATTCTATGGCTCTTTCTACTCTACTTCTTATGAAGTTCTCTGCATTGGAGTCAAAGGAACTTGGCCATAGAACTTATCCTCTTCACTAAATACCTTTTTTTTCCTAAGTAATCTCCTCCAATCCCATGGATTTAAAAATCTTCTATATAGTGATGAGTTAGGAATTTATAGCTCGAGTCCTGAACCCTTCCTGAACTCCAGACTCATAAATCCAACTGTAAAATTTAGATTGCACAAAACCAAACAATTGATTCATAAATCTTCCTTTTCTCACACTCCCCATCCACAGCCTAAATGTAATATTCTTCAGTTTCATGCTTCTCAGAAAGTGGCACCCCTCTCTGTTCATTGGCTTCTGCTGTAAAGGTCAAAGTCACTCTTCAGTTCTCTTCAACAGTGAGTTCTTACAGCTCTGTCCTCAAATCATCCTAAATCTTCTACTCTTCACCATCTTCCTTCTAAGCAGTCTTCATGCCTCCCTGAAGCTGCTACTGTTGTCCCCCTAGTCTGACTCCTTCCTCTCTGACTTCTCTGTAGTGCAATCTACTCAGTGGCTGGAGTCACATAACATGATGGAAGTAATAGACTTTCCCTGCCTCAGTTTGGCTGAGACATCAACATTGGGTACCAAAATGAGTATGAGGTGAATTCTTCAGTGCTGTTTTTTTCAGAACAAAACCTTAACTATCACTCCAAGGGTTTTGGATCTTCCTTACTCATTGAGCAAGAGTCCAAAGAATTTGGGAAGAGTGGCTAGATGAACAGGTGTCTTTTTCTCCTGTCCAACAAAGTTTGCAAGAGGGCGATAAATGTTAGTAGAAGGAATTTGGATATATATTTCTAGATGATCAGGAGACTAGCAAAGGTGTCTTCAAAGTCACCAGGAATAGCAATGCAAAGGAAATAAGGAAACACAATAGTAGCTCAGGAGAGATCAGTTCCTGTTGAATTGAGTTATATGCCTAGAGAATTGCAAAGGTCTCATGAGCAGGTTCCATTCACATAAAATAACATGGAGAGACAGTGGTGAGTCAGGAGAAAGAAGCCCCATTTTGACTCCTTTGCAATGCAGGCCGGCTTCCCTTCTGGTGTCAGCCTGACTAGGAGAAGAAAGATGAAATCCAAGTCAAACTCAAGACTGGGATTATTACACAACTTGGGACATCCTCCTCAGCTGAAATACTGTTGGCAATTTAAAGGAATTAAACTGCTGTCTATTAGTTAATAGAGAAATGGTGAACCTGCCTGAGTTTTTATCCAGGAGCTAGAAAAGATTATTCCCACTAAATAGATTTTAAAGAGATGGTAGGAATGTAATATAAAGGCATTGGATTTTGTTACCGGTCACACTTGTTCAAAAGTCCAGTGAGGTGATCTCTAAAATATGAATCACACTATGTTTTTCTATAATTCCCTCCAATACTTTCCATTAGAATAATATCCAAAAAAATCCGTGAATACCTCAGAACCTTCAGTTTCACAGTATTGTGTGCCTATTGATGCCCTCCATCCATCCCCTACTGATTTGCCCTTTGCTAACTATTCCACACACAATGGCTGGTCTCCTTTCTGTTTCTCGAACATGTCTAGCTTGTCCTTCTTAAAAGACATTTCCCTTGCTTTTCTTCAACTCTGGTTTCTTCTTCCTTTAGATAGTTACAAATCTGACACCCCATTTCTTCAGGAGTACTTAAGACTTATTTTTCACAGAATTTTCCTAGATCACATTATCTGATTGTTCCCCTCCCACCATTTTTCCATTGGACCATGACCCTTTCTGGTGTCTTTCCACACATTACCTTATACAGGCTTGCCTGCTTTCTTCCCTGGTTACCTGTGTCTTTACCTGATTACCCACTCACAGGTCTTGCCTTACTCTTCACTGTGGTCCCAGAGCCTGAGAGAATATCTGGGACACAGCAGATTCTCAATAACTCTCTTTGAAAATATAAATGAGTCAATATTGAGAACTGAATAATAAGACTGATCTCTTAAATACAGGGTATAGTAAAGTGTCTGTGCTTATCCCCACCACCTGTCATGACCTCAATGGAACCTCCCTCAGAGGAGGTTAGAGTTGAAGCTTCAGCCCACCATGCCTCAGGATAGGGGTGTATTGGGAGATGGACCCTGTAAAGATAAGATCAAGTTTAAATGCCACCATTAGTGTGGGCTTTCATCCAATCTGATCCTGTCCTTATGAGAAGAGAAGACAAACATAGCACCAATGTGTGCACAGAGGGTTGGTCATATGCACAGGCACAAAGGGCAGCTGCCTGGAAACTAAGGAGCAAGGCTTGGGACAGTTTCTTCCTCTGTGACCCTCAGAAGATGCAGGTCTCCACATCCACAGCTGTCAACATTAACTGCTGCCTTTAAACCACATAGTCTGTGGGGTTTGTAACTGTGGGTCCCGCAAACTGACCCCCTTCCCTTCCTTCAGCCCAACATTATATTTCCACAGGGGTGGACATCTAAAGAAATCAAGAATCAATGGCTTCATCATGGCAATCCTGATGATGGCTCTACGAGATTCATGGATCTCTTACCAAATTGGAAAAAAATGAGCTTTTACTGGCTACAAAGGATTAACAAGGTGACTTCTTAGAAACTATTTTATTGTGATAAAATATATGTAACATAAAATTATAACGTCATTTGACCATTTTGACCAGTACTAAGAGTCTAGGTCAGTGGTACTAATGTGCAGCCATAACCAACACTCATCTCAGGAACTTTTTCATTGTCTCAAACAGAAACTCTGCACCCATTAGACCAACTTCCCATTTATCTGCCTTTCAGCCTTTTGTAACCAACATCTTATTTCACATCTTCATGAATTTTGTTATTCTGAGTACCTCATGTGGGTGGAATTACACGACATTTATTGTTTCCTATGTGCTTGTTTAACTTAGCATCATATTCTTAAGATTCGCCCCATATTGTAGCATGTATTAGAATTCCATTCCTTTTCAAGGTTGAATACCAATCTGTTGTATATTCACATGCCTCCTTTTATTTATCTATTTATTGCATGTGTGGTCCCCTTTGTGCCTGTCCCCTTGACAGGTGCCTCTCCTGAAATGTAACTTTTAATTCTCACAGGATGCAGGTACTCCCCATGCAGACATGTTACAGGAGCGTCTAAGTGGGCGGCATGAACATACGGTATGTTATAATCTCAACCACTCAAAGAAGCCCTTGGCAGCATGAAAGGTTAAATCCAGTATAATAGAATATGTGGAGACTGTGTCCCGTGTCTGTCTTGTATGAAAGAAAATGATGAATTTTTATTCTTTATAGAGAGATCCTTCTGTTAGCAACTGAGTCTTTTCCGTTCTGTTTTAATTGACAAATAATAATTGTGTGTACTTATGAGATATAATTCAATAGATGTGTACAAAGGATGAGTAAATCAGGCTGATTTGCATAATTATCACCTCACCTTTTTGTGGTAAGATCATTTAATAGTCCATCTTTTGGCAATTTTGAGTAGTTATTATTAACTAGGATCACCATCTTATGCAATAAATCACTAAAACTTATTCTTTCCATCTAACAAACTTTGTCCCCTTTGAATAATGTCTCTCCCCTTCCATCCTGCCCTTGGGACTTTACTACTTGAAGGTCACTTTCTGAACTTCCTCCTGAATTGATAGTCTGTGTGGGAGAAAAGGCAGGTACTGTTGGTCAGGTGAACTACCAATGAGCCAGTGTGTCAACACATGTCATGGAGTGGGGACAAGGGAGCATGAGAGGCAGAAGCAGCTTTGTTGAGTAGGGATGGATGAGACTATTCCACCCTTCCTTCAGGACATCCAAGGTAAACCCTCCAATATGAATAATCTGGACAAAGACAGGTTTCCCATTAGCCCAAACAAGGCAATTCTTCCACAAGCCACACAAGGATGATTACATCAAATTATACTGAAGCTCAGATAATATGGAAGCAATGAGCCACCCATAGAGGCAATCCTAGTCTATATGACTCACCATTTTGAGGAAATATTAGCATTGGCTACCCAACATTTCTCTTTGTCTTACTTTTCCAGATCACCAAAAAGTTATATAAGACTTCAAAGCAGCCAAAATAGGCAGAATAAACTACCTAAAGTGTTTGGATGGCTATTTTCATTACCAACAGCCTCAGTCAACTTACTTAGTATTTCTCAGAAATGTAGAAGAACAATTTCTAAGCATTGCAACAGGCTCACCTCACTCTGAGAAGTGCTGCTCTCTTCACGTCGAATGGCTCAGCAGTAGCTCAGGTAGAGCACAGTTGGAGGTTCAGAGCAAATAGTTCTGCACATGTTAAGAAAAGCTTCTTCTCTCAGTACATGTGGTTATTAGGCTCTTCAGCAATGATAAATGCAAATAATATAAATTTCTTTATATTATAATATGAATTTATTTTTTTCCAAGAAATACAAGATAATAATGTCAATATTTCAGTAGATTAATGCCCACATGTCAAATGATGATCTGATGGCCCTCAATAATGAAATAAAGACAAAAAGAAAAGTAAATTAGATGAGTTGTAACCCAAGTCCTCCCTAGACTGAACTCTTATGATTCTTCATTTTTCCATGAGAGACAAATTTATGTTTTATTTCCGTGTTCTTATAATAAAGCACAGATGAGAAAATCACTCCTTCTCATCCTAATCTAGATGAGAGGTTTTGGAAAGTTTTTAGTTTGAGGAGGGCTTTTGTGCAGTGCTTCATGACTAAGGATCATGCAAGATCCAGTGGCCACACATCCTCAGAATTCCCATCTTTGTTGTTAATTGCTCAGTATTGTTCAAAAAAGTCAATAGTCAATGACCATTTTAAGTCATAGAACCCTGCACCGACTGTGCCATACATCAGCATTTGTGAACACACATGTTGGCCAAACAGAAGGTGATAGGGGAAGGTGCAGAGAGCTGGGTTCACAGAATGAGAATATAGTAGGGTTCAGTGCTTGGAGCATGCACATAAATTAGCAACATTGGAACACAGGCTGTAAATGAATTCTCAAAGAAAAAGAAACATCCACAACAGCCACAGTGAGGGAAAGACATATGTATGTATATGAGTGAACACACTGTTATATGCAAAGATATATGTTACTGCATGTGTGTGTGTGTGTGTGTATGTATGTTACAATCCCATGTGGACATGCTAATGTCTGGAAGACACCCTTTCTAAGATGCAGTCAAAAGTAAAGAGGGCAGAAAAGGCAGAGAAAACCAGTGGAATATTACCTGGGTCATGTTTTGAATTTTCTTAGTTATGGATTCTCCTGCCCTGCTTTTCTTCTTGTAGACTATTGATTTGGCTTTGATTTTGAACTCTTTCTTCGATGCCACTTGCTTTAGACACAGAATAAATAAATAAATAGAATGACCATTGATTTTCTCATGGTCAGTCCCTTCCTGAGGCCCTTAGAGCTAATCAGTTACTACCCCGCTCCTGCTTATCTTATCAGGACTTTCTAATTTCCTCCATTAAGCGATGTCTGACTCGGTAGCTGCTGAAATCTTTCAGTCTGGGTACATAAGAAGATTAAACCGAGCCACAGAGCTCCCTTGATCTTCTCGGCTTCCCCTTGTTGAAGGCGTGTCTCTGTTGACCATGCAAGATAAGGGGTGCAGACAAGGCAAGAATAGAGCCTTAGAAGATGCAAAGGGTTTAGAGATTTCTGTTGTGTATACAGTAGGTGACAAGAAAATTCCACATGGGAAAAATATAAAGAGTTCTTCAACTAGAGCTCATTTGACTCAGCTTTGAAGAAGCAGGGCTCTGATGATGTCTGAGGGTGTAGCCAGATTCCAGCCCTTTTAAAGAGTAGTGATTAGTTGAAGTGTTTCTGACAGCTAAATAAATATTTTCTAAATAAAAATATACCGCCTGTTTTAAATGGAATATCAGAACCATTTTTAGAAAGGAGGATTGCTACTCTCGGCTTCCCTAGTCGCCAGGTTCTGTTCTCAGTAGAAACTGCTATTTTACTGACCATCGCCAGCTGGAAGCGCCTCGGTGCCCAAGTAAGTGGCATTTTGGTTAAACCCTACGAGGTCTAAAGCTTCAGGAAGCAGTGCGTAGCTGCACTGCAAGCAATGTAGACTTTAGAAAAGTAGATTTTTTAAAAGCATTGTTCAATCTCAGATTCAGAGTGTAATGAGTAATTAGAGAGAAAGCATTTACAATAGAATCCCAGACAAAGAGAGATAACTTTATCACTCAGTAACCAATCCCAGGGACTGTGGGTGACTTGGGAACAAAAAAAAAAAAAAATCAATGTGGCAACATGAAATATCCTCTTACAGAGTGAAAAGGGAATTATAATAAGAGTAGGATGAAGGAGATAGAATCCAGGACCACTGCACAGATAGAAAAAAACTTTGAAACATTCTGTCCTGAATGATTTGACTGTGTGTGTGTGTGTGTGTGTGTGTGTGTGTGTGTGTGTGATGAATAGCTACAATGTATATATTTTGGGGTATAATTATATACATACACTCTATAGACACATTTTATTCTATAGTTTAAATACATTCATACATAAATATTTACACGTTTTGACACAACGTATAAGTAAAACATATTTCTATTTTTAAAATATGAATGTTTAAAATTTGTTCGTGGTTCTATTAAAATTATAGCTTCACTGAGTAAAATCTTTAGTTGGCATAAATCTAATGCTATTAGGTTCTTCACTCCTATGCCCATTTCACAAAGACAATCACTTACTGATTCTTGTGTATTTTCCCAGAAATTTTCTATGTGTATACAATCATAGTGCATGTCAGCATTTCTCAAAAGGAGACAGAATTTCCCCCTAGGAGACATTGGAGCCCATATCTAATTTAGAAAACACATATAAAATAATTATTTGCTTAGCCTTCCAAACATGATTGCTAAGAATTTGAATACTCAATAAGACAGAGTACTCAGGATTCTGAAAATGTTAGTTATGACCGATTAACCATGTAGATAAGGGACTTCTGTATAATTGAAGCAAAACTCCTCAGTGGTGTGTTAGTATGGAGAGGAGAGAATCTTGGGATTAGGAATGTCTAGGAAAACTTTCAATCCATGGTTGGTTGAATCCTCAGCGAACCCATCAGTACCAGCGAGCCAACTGTATTAACGCAAATGACTTAAGACTTTCACTACAGTGCTCTTAATAAAGCCATCTGCCTTTCTGTTTGGATCATTAATGTTCCCAGATGAAATATTTAAAATTCTTTATAAGTAAAGAATTTTACCAATATCATATTTTACCAGTATCATCCTAATATCTGAATTTAGAAAACTAAGGAAGGCCTATTTTGCCACCTTAATAGAACACATGTCTCCATGTGACATGGGGCTATCAGGTTTATTAGTTTGGTTTTTTCTAGTTGATCATGAGACTAAAACCTAATCCAAGGCCCATACCATTAAAACTCTGTTACCAAGATTTTCTTTCTTTGTCTGGAGGATTTCAAATGTATTTTACCATCACAGTTCAGTAATGAACTGAATGAAAAATAATTGCAGTAATAATAGAAATAAGAGTCACCAAGAGGCATCCGGTGGCTTTTAATAATCCCATGGACAGTCTAGATTTGATGTCATGGCTTAATGAGCAGTTGTGATTTTTTTTCCCCTGAGAAAATGAGTAATGTCTCTTCTGCTAGAAAGTACTTTTCTCCAACTACTATTTACAGAAAATGTGAAAGCATTCATGAATTTTTAATGAATCAAGGGACGTAGAACAATAAAGTAGAAATAAAGGTGAGGTAATTAGAAGGTAAGGAACAGTGTCTCCCTTCTGGAGACCTGAAGGATATGCATTTAGCTTGTTCCTCCTCATGATTCAGGTCATGGCCCGTTTCCTAGGGTGAGTTCCATAGCATTGTCAAGGCTTTCTTCTTGACAGTGAACAACTAATGGGTATGGCTTCATCCTCGTCATCCTCAAAATGCAGGGCTGCCCCATTTTCCAGACCAGAAGTATGGTAAGAATGGCCCATTGTCTAAATTTTGGTGGAACCAAGTTATATCACACAATGCTCATCACATGACTTGGGCATAACTTTGGGAATTTTAAGGAAAATTGCTTCTAAAGTATTAGAAAATAAAAAAAAAAAGAAATTTAATTGAGAACTGATGACTCCCATATTGAGGCAAATTATTAGTATTCTATGTGCCTCTGTAGCAAGCAACTCAGGAACATAGAGGAACTGAGAATTGATAACTAGTAAAAGAAGCTTGCAATGATCAATTGAAATCCAGCATCCTGTTCCAAAATATAAGTTACCCTAGGAACTAAGGTATTCCTGAAGGTCTCAAAGGCCTCCATCAGGTTTAGAAGTTTTAGAATTCAAAAAATATTATTGGAGTTGGGGTTGTGGCTCAGTGGTAGCACACTTGCCTAACATGTAAGGCACTGGATTTGATCTTCAGCACCACAAATTAATTAATTAATTAATTAACAAACAAAATAAAGGTATTGTGTCCATTTATAATTAAAAATATTTTTTTTAAAAAAGAAGATTTTCTCATGACTAACCATTTGCATGAGATACAAAATTGAGAACTGAAAATAAAGCCTAATTCTTCCCCCTTTCCATAATTTCCTTTTGTTCTATTTTTTCACTTGGGACCCTGACATTCCAAGATTCCTATGTTGATACATCTAACACATTTTCTCTCCAATTTCCAGCTTATAAAAATGGATCCAATAGTTTTTATCAAAGGTTCTGGTCTTTCTGTTTTATTTGCTCAGAGCTCCATAAGTTCCATCTTCATAGACTGGTGCATATTAAGGTTTTTTTCCCTCCCGCTGGAAGATCATTGCTCTATTAGAAATTTGATTTGGTAGCAGGGATAGGAGAGGAAAATTCGGGATTAATTTAAGATGAGAAATTATACTTGCAGGCCTCAGCAGTCCTGGTTTTCATGGATGGAAATCCTGCTTTTACTTTTGCATCAGGTCTGATGAGAAGATCTGAATTGCTACAACCTCCAAAGATTATGGATTTCTCAAAGGTAGGTTACCCTAAGGCCGATGAAAGTGAAATTGTTAATCTTGAAATTGTTCCAGATGAAGATCTTGTAATGACTTGGAATCCTTCTTGTCTTTGCCCTAGTATCACAGTAATTTCAATGTAGATTTATAGAACATGCTTCCACAGTAACCATTCTCTTCAAGGTCACAGATGACCTTCACGGAACCAAACTCGGGTATCACGTCGGTTTTCCTGGGTCTCTTGGCAGCCCATGGGCACCCCCTCTTCTGATTGAAATACTGTCTTTTCTTGTCCTCCCTAGTGCCACTCTCTGTTTCAATCTTACCTTACTGATTACCCTGAGAGCCTTTGGTATGGCTTCTTACTTTCTGTCTGATCCCCAATAATGGTATACTTCCCATGCAGATAACTCACCCATTCCCTGACCTTAAATGGGCCTAAGTGCCTGAGATTCCTTAAAGTAGCTTAGTCCTAACTTCTACTTAGAATTTCATGCCTTCAAAATATCTGTACTGATACCCAACAGGTAGCAGTACTGGACAGAGCTGTGCCCCCTCTCATTTTCCATTAGTGTTTCCTTTGCATAATAAACTGAAGTTTACCGACCTTCTCTCTGGGCCTCAAACACATCTCTGGCTATTTCCCATTTTAGGAGAACTATACTAGCTGTCACGCCAACCTTTACAAGGGTGGCTTATCCTGAGTGTCCAGATCACAGCTACCATGTCATCTCAGATATACTTTCCCTGAACACAGGCTTTTTAGTACCTACCTAGTCACTCTCTAGATAAATCACCAGCTTATCTGAGGTCACGATTTTTCTTGATGATTCCTGTCATCTTCTGAGTGGAGGAAGAACTTCTCCAGCTCCTCTGGGGCCGTGCCTGCAGCACTTAGAATAGATTTGGCATCTAGTAGACAGCCAGTTAATATTTTTTGACAGGCCTAAGGCTAAATTAAATGAGAAGACAAGAAGAAAGGCAGTCTCCAGATAATTGGCTACCAAGGAGTCCTTAAAGCACAGACATCAAAATTTGAAACTTGCCTAATTCATTTACATCATGATCTACTTTAAACAAGAATTTTTTAACGGCTGGGAAGGTTTCCATCACCAACTGCATTGAGTATTTACAAGTTTATATTATTTGGAAAGGGGAGGGAGAGAAAGGAAGGAAGGGAGAAAGGATGGACGGAAGGGAAGGAGGGAGGGAAGGAGGGAGGGAGGGAGGGAGGGAGGGAGGGAGGGAGGGAGAAGCAGCAGCTATGAAGGGTCATGCATGAGAACTTACAAGTGGAGGAATGAGCTTCAGTATTTTAGTTTTGTTTTTTTAAACAAAGCTATTTCAAACATTCATTTTTCTCCTTTTACCTTAGGGTATTAAAGGGACATTATCCTGACCATTTCACTTTGAAACGAATTAACAGTCCAAAGTTCTTCCCCAGAGAACAGTGTTGCTCAAGTTTGAATCTAGAACAAAAAGGCAAAGCCTTGTAAGGGCCTGGTCTATTAGTATCTTGTCCATTCCTTATTCACAGGCCCCTGGAGGTCCTAGGAGCCATCATAGGAAGCAAGGATCAGCCTTATGGATAGGCAGCTCGGGTCTCTTCTAGCTGGCGGAAACCTTCAAGGCTGTCTACCGGTAGATTTCCTCCCTCTGCTCTGTCCCAGAATCATCAAATAATTTATTTTTTGAAGTCTTTTCAGGTTTCTGGGCCCCATATTAAAATGCTAAAGCCTCTACACTCATACCTCTGGGAGTCAGAATGCTTTAAGCCATTATCACAAACAACTAAAGGGAAGTACTTGAAAAATGAGAGCAAGATTAAAACCTGATGGGGTGAGGAATGAAATGCCCAGGAAAGGGAAGGAGAGGCACCGGGAGAGGAGGGAAAGAGCCAAGACAAATCCCACCTCCCCGCCAAATGTCTCAAAGGTACCACGTGAAGTGAGAGATGCTGCTGCTTCCACCAAGCATTTCTGAACTGAATACTTTCCATGGGAATATGAAGAATAAAAAAAGAGCATCTGATGTTGCATTGATATATTCATATATATTCACATATACATTCATTGAAACATAATCGAAACCTTCCCATCCCCATTTGGTTCAGTTTTCTGCAGTTGCTAGTGGCAGCCCAGACTTTATTTGAGTTTGTTTGTGCTGGTAAACTCCCTGGTGATAGAGCTGGGAGTCCTGTGTGATCATGTGGGAGGGTCCATTTCTAGAACTTTGCTCATATTTTCTGATGCAACCAAGTGCAACAATGTTATGTCCTAGTAAACATGGAAATGGAGCAAGGCACACACCATCTTGTCTACTTCTGAGAATAATGAATTGGTTTAGAATCCAGGTTGGAATCCAGGGATCTGCTTGTAGCCTTCATGGTGAAAACACCAGGTCTCCTACATTATGTTTGCAGACACAGAAACAAATTAGCAGAAGGAACAGAAGCCAGCTATGCAGTACCCATTATGCTTTCGGTTGTATAGATTTCAGCATGGACAGGTGCCAAAACTGGTGGAAAACATACCTGATCTTGGGCCTTCCAGCTGCCCTCCCTAAGCAGGAAAGGCTGAACTTGATCTCCCAATACGCAAATGTCTTCCTTTTCATGCTGAGTTTCTGGCTGGGTGGCTGAAAGGAAAGACCCTTTTCTTGTTACTGTTGACTGAATCTCTCCAATATCTGGGGGTCTGGGGACATAGTTCAGTGGTAGAGCCCTTACCTAGCATGCCTGAGGCCCTGGGGTTAGATCCCCCTACCCAAAGACAAAACAAAACAAAATAAAAACCTCCGATATCTGATCTTGAAGAAACCTCTAACATAATTGAATACCTATTTGTTTGTGCACAAAAGACAAATAGATAACAGCTAAACTTATGAATATAAGACTCTAAAATAAGACATTAAGAACTTTGGGTTCAGGAGAAGCATGGATTTTGATTCATGCTTCATTTACCAACAATGACTAAGTCATGAGTGTCAGCTTAGCCATTATTAAAAAAAAATAATAGTTCAATGTCTCAGATAAAAAGGAATTTAGAGTGATTTAGAGATGGTAAGTGCCTACTGTGTATCAAAACATGAGATAAGTGACACACAGATGTGGTACCATTTGTTCACATCCTCAAGGAGGTTTGAGAAGAAAAAAAATAAGGCTAAGAGATTAAGGAGTTAGTTTTGGAGACATAGAAGCTAGCTGAACGCTGAGCAAGCAGGCAGACCCCAAACACCACTGACATCTTTCAATCCACATGTTTTGCATACCACATACTCTTAGTAATTTTGCTGTGTTGCTTTTATGGTTTGGATGTGAGGTATCCTCCAAAAGCTTACATGTGAGACAATGCAAGAAGGTTCAGAGGAAAAATGATTGGGTTATAAGAGTCTTAACCCAATTAGTGAATTAATCCCCTCAGAGGGAATAACTGAATGGTATTTGAAGTGGCGAGGAGTTGCAGGAGGGGGTGGGAATTGGGGTGTGGCTTTGGGATATATATATCTGTATCTGGCAAGTGGAGACCTCTCTCTCTCTGCTTCCTGACCTCCATGTGAGCTGGTTCCTTTTGCCACACTCTTCCACCATGATGTCCTGCCTCACCTTGAGCCCTGAGAAATGGAGCCTGCTGTCTATAGATTGAGATCTCTGAAACTGTGAGCCCTCAGATAAACTCTTCCTCCTCTATAGTTGTTCTGGTGGATCTTTTAATCACGGCACCAAAAAAAAAAAAAAAAAAAGCTGACTAAAACAGTTATTATTGGACTTGCACACATTGCACAAAGCACTCATATTTCTACTCCTGTCACAATGAGACATTCCCTGTTAACAAGTAATTCCCCCCAATGAAAGGCAAACTTATAGGAGCAAACAATTCACTTTGATTCTACAAACACTTTTTTTTTTAAGTATTCATACTTCATCATTAAATGACATGTAATAATAAAGCTTTCGATTAAAAAGATATCTGTGGGGCCAGGGGCTGAATTATATTTCAAATATGCCTGACCCATTAGAACATGCTTCTTGCCATGTATCTGTGGCTTAGGACAGTTTGGAAAAGATTCAGGTGGAGATAGGAAGTAGGATTTGGAATGTCAGAGTTAAGAATTGACACCCTTGAACTCGATTTTCTCAGCACTCAGTCTAGACCTGTGCTTAAGGTAGATTTTTTGAACTATAGCCCTCTTAGAAGAACACTTTGAGGCTTAAGTCAATATAAGATGATTAAATGTCTTGGCATTTTTAAGTATTTTACTAAACATGGGAGATTGAGAAAACCAGGCATCATAAATCTCCCTCCTCCATGGCCCACATATGGTCTAATAATAGAATTAAGAATTTGAAACATCTTAATCCTTTCAGCTGGGGGAAGATGAACTCCTGTCACCAGGCGACATCTTTCTTCCATCACGCTGGACGGTTTCTGCACTTTCACTGACCGAAATGAAGTACCCTTTGAGGCAGCTCTAAGCAGACTTAGATGTTTTGCAAGTTAATACTTTCTTCTGGAATAATCCGTAAGACAGAGGAGGAAGGCTCCCTTTGGTCAAGTGAAACTCAGCAGCGTGGAGGTCTTGGCTTTTATTGTGCACAAAGTTGGAATCCTCTGTCGCTCCGTATTACACAGTTTGTTAAGATGCCATGGGTGAATTTCTCAATCTCTACAGCTGTGCCTTTTTACTTTTAATCAGAGAAAAGTTCTTGGTGGAACTGGATAGCACAAGCCCGATGTGAAACAATAAAAATCAAAGTAATGAATGTGTTCTTTAAGAAAATCTCTTTTAAGAGTAACTTCATTATAATTCTTTTTTTTTTTTTCCTGAGCTCTGGGGTGTTCAGCATTAGACTTCCTCTTCTTTTTTAAAATTTAAAAAAAATTGTTCTAATGAGTTATACATGATAGTAGAATGTATTTCTATACATCATACATACATGGAGTGTAACTTCTCACTTTTCTGATTGGACATGATGTAGAGCTACACAGGTCCTGTGCACATAGGGTAATAATGTCTGATTCATTCTACTATCATTCCTATGCCCACATCATTATAATTTGAAAGATTAAAAGCCCGGATGTGTGGCTAAAGCAGACAAAATTGCCTGCACTGGGACAAAGGCCTCCATGTGGGTTTGCTGTGGTCTTGTATCCACACAGGTGTCCCCTTCCCACCTCCAAGCTTGCTTAAGCCAGCCGAATGGGTGTGAAGGCAATGCTCTGTCCCTTATGCAGATGAATTCACCCCCTCGTGGCTGACTGTCAAATTCCACCTTGTAAGTTGCTTTATTATTCTTCAGTTCCTACAAGCACCAGCCACAGTGCTCACTTGAGCATGGGCCTGCCCACTTCCTGTATTAAACACTGTCTTCATTCCTGACACAAAAAAATAAGACTTGTGTTCTATGCTCATGCCTAATATATTGCTAAGAACCTAGGTTTTAAAAAAAAAAAAAAGACTGATAATTGCCAAATACCATTGACTTTGTTTTGACAAGTCAAGGATAAAATGTAGGACCTCCTTTCTATGTAAATAGAGAGGAGGAAAAAACAAAAACCAAAACAAAAAAGCTTCCCATTGGAGAAATAAAACATAAGGGACAGCAGTGTAGACTCTCGTTCTAATTAATTATCTGCCCTCATTGCAGATGTTTAGCATGTAAGATTTTAGTTAAAATGATAACTACGGAACCAAATTTCCTTACACTTCTCCCTCTATACTTTCCATGGGAAGATCGGTGCCAAACCTCTCTGGTCTGAACTATTTCTTCTAACCCTCAAATATAGCCCCAGAGAGGCTGACTTTGGAGACAACAAAAATAGCACGGTAGTCTACCGCAAAATAGAATGTTTCTGCCACCAGTCTGGTCCTTTTTGACCAGTGTGATTTGTTTTGTGGGTATTCCAACTGGGATTGAAAAGGTGGAGAAAGGGTTGGGAGATGCTTTTTTTTCCCCCCTAATTTCCAGAAAATAGATTCTGTCTCTGCTCCTGCGCAAAACAGCTGAAGAAACAGTTGACTGGCCTGGGCAGAGGGAATTGTCTTAAGTAAACCTGTTTTGAGTTTCCAACTGTCGTGCATTGGTTACAAACCTTTGCCTTAGAAATCCTCCTCCCACAAAGATCTGTTGTAGGGCAGGATTGTACAGATGAAAACAAATAAGGAAAAAAAAAAAGAAAGAAAGAAAGAAAAAGGGGGAAAAGTCCATGCCCCACGTTTCTTTATTTGGATATATTGCCAAATAACTTCTCAACTTGGTGCCAGGACAATGCTCGGGGCTACAGGAAGGTCTGTTGGGACAGGATTCTGCTCATGGTATCCTTCTTTTGTGTGGTAGAGAAACCTACTTTAGTTTTAATGACTTTGACAAGATGTGGGAGAAAAGCACTCATCATTTCTCACAAAGGTTTCATTGACGAAAGTTTATGATTTTTGCTCGAAAGCACTTCCTACCATAGAGCTTGACTTTGAAGTTGGTTCTTTGTTCAGTCATGTTTGTTATGGTTTCTTGAAGAAAATGACAAAAAAAAATTTTCTCTATACATAATTTTTATTTTAGACTTTAGCTTAAAGGTTCACAGAAAAAAAATCTCAGATTCTCTCTCAAAGTTGTTTATATTATACCTTTAATGGCTAAAACATAAAGTGAAGTAGCTCCCGTATTTCTCCACTGTGTACCCAGTTTCTTGTATCTCATGGGTGTGAGCGTAGAAATGAATGGGTGTGAATGCGTGTGTCCTATGCAGATGGAAAATGTGGGTACAGCTCTGGGATCCTGGGATGGCCTCTGTTTCATTTTCTAGGTCTGTGTCTCTTTGTGTTCGTCCACTGTTCACACACTTACAAGGGAAGGCTTAAAAATGATCCCTGCTGTGAATTTGCACTTAAGTTTTTTCCATCATCTGGGACACTCGGGGCTGTTTTCCAACTTAATCTAAGTTAAGCTTAATGAAGGCAGCAGTGTCACTTTAAATTACTGATTTCTGGAAAAGTTTTTTTTTTTTTTTTAACCCCCTTTTTAAAACATATTACTAGCCAGTGTTTGCCACGTGTCTAGCTCTGGTTACTTTTGTAGATGTTTTGCTTTCTCTCTGTTGTGAAGTCATGGTGGTCTGATGATTGTTTGAGCTGTTCCATCCACCTGGCCCCCAGCTGTCCAGTGGTTCCATAAAACTATGTTGAAAGCCCACAGTGTAGAATACAAATGCCAGTCAAGGAACGAAGGAAAGCATCAGGAAAGGTGTCCCCCAGAGGAAATGCAAATGAAGCCCGTGTCCTTTGAGGCTGGAGGTGGAAGGCTGTGCATTAGGAGACGCTTCATGAGCAATTTTATTTCAGTTCACAGACATCATAAAATCACTACAGAAGATTTCCTGTAGTTTGACACTGTGCTCCTTCGGCCAAGTACACTAAATGTATTTTATTTCTTATTAACTTTCCTTTTATATCGAACTTCATATTATAAACTGCCTTCTTTTATTGTCATCCACCAGCACGGGTTTCTTGGCAAATACTGAGAGGGGAAACATTGCCAAAAACACTTTTTGGCACAGGGTAACAATTAAAACCGATAGACCCACGTAGTGAACAGAGATTAGACTATTTCCCAGCTCGGCTTTCTTGGTTATTTCAGGAGACGAGAGAGCTCAAGGTGTTTTTCTTTGGGGTATCTGTAATCATTTTGGACCTGTTACTCTAATATCCTCATTGTCATGGCCGCTGCAGTTTCCACATTTCAGGTAATGTCCTGCAAAGTTCATGGTTTTCTTCACCACGTAGTCTTTCCTGTTTCTCTCCCTTGTAGCTCTTGGTTTTGATTTGAAATGAAGATTAAAAGGAAAGTTGGTGCTGTTTTTAAAATAGATTGCTGCAAGAATACAGGAGCTAGAAACAGTGGGCTTTTAAGTACACTTAAGATTTTAGTGCATTAAATCATACTAAATGTTGATGGAGAATGCCCTAGGAATTCAAATGCTAATGTAGGGCATCTGAGGAATTGGTAGGAGCAATTGGAGAGAATTTCTATGGCAGTTTAAGATCAGGTTACTCTAAATGCACAGCGAGGAATAAGATCGGCTTCCGTTAAGACACCTCTGGTTTTGTTGTTTCATCCAGTACCTTCCTTCACTTCCTAGCACTGTGGAGGCTGGTGTAGCACAAAGGCTTGGCCTCGACTCTCAAATCATGATGCCTGGGTGTGAGGCACAAGTCTTCCATTTGCTAGTGCGTGGCATTTGGTCAGCTAACAGAGCTTCTCTGTGTCTCTACCTCTTCATCTGGGATCAGCAGCATTAATACAGTTACCTTGTAAGTGTCATGATGATCTAATGAGAAAATTTGTGAAAAAACATATAATGTGAACTATTATTACATTAGAGTGATCAGTGGCTGCTTCCAGTCCTAAACCTCCTGTGATTTCTATTCATTAGTAAATATCCCTCATTTCAATGACAATCAAAATGATCCTCCAGAAACTTAAATATTTTGCCTTTGTGCTAACTGTGGTTCTCTGAGGGGGTCTTCTCACTAATAAAAAATTAGACTTTAGATCAAACTCACTCTTGGAGACATGGATAGTCACAAAAACAATTGGAGGTTGGATCAGGATTAGTAGGTGACAAGGAATAACCCTGAAGACCAAAGCCAAGCATGATTCTGGCATTGGAACACTGGGCACGAGCCAGCTACAGAGGCGAGGAGGCTGACCCTGGACTCTGGTGATCATATAGGGACCATATAGTGCAGCAGAGACTGGGGTGAGCAGCAAAAGCAAGTCATCTCTGCAGGAAACTTTCCGAATCCAGGTGTTAAGAAACCATACAGATGAAGATCTACCGGAAAGCTACTAATCAGTCACTACAAGCTCATGAAACCAAAAGTCTCTGCAAATGACGTCCGTAGACATGAATGACAGAAGAACTGGTGAAGTATTCTGTGGCCCTGAAGGACAGCAGGAAGGAGAAAACCCTCTTAGTGGGCAATTTGGACCCAAAAACTTGGCCACTCCCTTTGGTAAATTTTAAAATGGCGTGAAACAAGAATCCACATAGTCAAATGGGCAGGTGTAAGTAGTTTAGATCACTCAACAGGGACCTGGAAAGACTTGAAGATTGGAGACAGGAATGCTGGGGAAGAGGCGTGTAGATCTCCCAATCAATGGGAATAAACACAAAGAGTAAAATTCTTTGCATTTCATATGAATGTTGAACAGAGAAAAATGACACATAAAAAACAACCAAATTAAGAGAATAACACAGCCGGTTGATGTCAGGTGGCCTCCACTCTTAAACATCCCAGGCTTAACCAATGGCCTTGTGCAGCAGTAAATATGGCCACTGAGATTGGAAGCGATTCCCAGACTCCACAGCAAGGGTTGCCTCTCCAGAGTAATCTAGTCACTGCTGGTGGATGGCTGACCTTTTCCCAAAAGAGACCAGGGATGTGACTAGAAGCCACTTCCTGCTGTTTATCAGCCAGCTATTTGGTGACATCCTAGCTATTTTACCTAGACTTATTTTGGGTATGAATTTGCACATTCTGTGCATGGAAATTCCATCATCACTTCTCTTCCAGACCCACTTGACAATGGGCCAGACAACAATAACTGCTTCCCAGTAAATCACTTTCCATTCTTGACAACTAACGTTACCAAGGACTCACGCACAATTTATCTGCATGACCATGGGTGCATGGTCATCAGATCCAGGGGTCCTACCACACACCACCCTGTCCAGAATCCCCTGGTTTGGAAGAGCATGGTCTCTTAAAGTTTAAGGCCAGCACCAGATTGGGAACCATACCCTGTGAAGACAGGGTGCCATCCTTCAAACTCTCAGTGTGAAACTTAAGCCAGTGGCTCATGTGTGATGCCATTATCCAACAAATAAAATATGTGTGTTTGAGAATCAAGGACAGAAGCAGGGTTGGCCCCATTTGCACATGTGGAGGCCTATGTGGAGAATTTGTGTGTCCTGTTCCCACGACTTTAGGCTCAGTGATATTGGGGTCCTGAGTTTCAGTATAGCGGATACTAGGAGCAGGGAGCTCAGCAGGAATCCTCCACATGAAAGGAGATTTGCTGCAAATACTCTCAGGATCTTCATGGCAGTAAACCAGAAGGCCCAGAAGTTTATTATCATGAAGAAGTGAAATCTTTGCTAGAAAGTAGGGCTGTGGAGAAATGTGTGTGCCTCTGGGATATCTCTTGGTATTCCCCATTCCAGTTTTAAATGAACATGGGTATATTTTAGGAGAAAAAAAGGAAAAAGTAACAGAATAAAACCCAGGGGCTCAGAGACATCCAGGGAGAGGATCTGGACCTTCCACCAGGCAATTCCTCTGGTTTAGCTGAAAATACTAGGGGAGAAAAGAAGCTGAGTATGGGTAATGGAGGAAAGAGGTGGTGAGTGGTTCTTACACTCCTGGGAGTATGTGCAGCGGCAGAGACTGCAGTTAATCTCATCTGTTCTTTTATCTAGAGTTGCTGAGGCTGTAATGGGGCACGGGGATTTAGGAGATGAGATGAATTTCAGTCTGATTTATTCCCTTATGTAGACCCAATATTGCACATTCACGGTAGCACACCGAGGACCTAAATTTTCCAGGTATCTCCAGACTTTAAGCTTTACACATTCCTCTACTGATTAAAAAGAAAAAGAAAAAAAAAAGTCTATATTTCTTTCAAATCAAACACAAGAGTTGTCTTTTATCAACTTGTCTTCCCAAATATTCTTGATAATTGAAGAAATTCATGTACATTGCAGGAACCTATCAGCCAGTTTTCTGGAGTAGGACAGCTTCCTGATGCCTGGCAGGTAGTTTGTGCTTTTTAGGATGCCTCTTAGTAGTTCAAGCCGGATCCAATCATGCCAATGTCACTTCCTCTGTCAAACGAGATTCTCTTAATACTCCTCATGCTGCAGGTCACAGAAAATTCATTTCAAACTTGCTTATACAATAAAGTCATTTATTGACTTTGGTAACAGGCATCCCGTGTATTGGGAGGGACACAGCATAGAAGAACCAATGGTTAGAAAGTGTCAAGAACATATTTTCTCTAATGGTCTTACAATCTACCTTCAGGATCTGAGCTTCACCCTAAGTCTGAATCCCCTCCATTCCCACTTCCATAACCCATGGACATAGAAGTCTTCCAGTGATAATAGAGACATATTTTCCTCATTCTTCTTAAAAGAAAAGCGAGAGTGACCAAGCATTCCAACGAATAGTACCAGGAGTTGCTCTATTTGGATTAAGTCACATGCCCAAACTTGAACCAGTGAGGATGTCCAAGAATTCATCTATCCTGACTGGAGTGGACTCAGCTTTTGAGCTGCACCCAGAGTGCATTGGCTGCACAGAGGAGGCGTGTACAAAGACGAATCAGGAATTGTTAGGAAAAGTCATTGGGTGGGTGAGAACCAACAAAGTTCAGGAGAAACATGCTTTTTCAAGCAGGGGGCAAGGTCCCCTTGAATTTCTCAGGAAGTTAAAGACCAGAAAAATAACAAAATACAGAAAATTTGCAAACAAGGTGAAACCAAAAACCTTAAAAATGAATCCTAGTTCTGACTTGCTGAGCTCTGTACTAATCTCTCCCACATAGAGGAGGCTTTGTCCTGCTTCTTCCCACACTTTGCCGGGCACCCACATCCTTGGACATCCTGTAAAAATTCTGGGTGAGGCCTGAGATTCATCAGTTCCAACAAGTTCCCAGGTGATACTGAAGATGCTGCTCGGGACATCCTTCCTTACCAGCTTCGTCCTCAACCTTCAAGTCCACCACCAAAGTGCTCACTTCAGAGACAGGAAGTGTCCTTGAGCTTGTATCTTCTTCTGAAAGACTAATTACCATCTCCCCAAGTTCCACTGAGAGAAATACAAATTCCTAAAGTGAAACATTTGGCAGAGTTTTAAGTGCATCTCCAAGGAAGACTAATAAGACAGGAGCTTAACTCCATACTGATTTCCGTCTCACCCCCAAAATTATTGAAATTATGACTTTTCTGTGATCTTTCAAAGGAGTCCTTAAAATGTCTTTTCAAAAACATAACTATCTTCCCATGGATTATTTACAATTTCCTATGCTAGAAGAGAAGTAAAAAAATGCTATCAACGGTAAAATAAAAAGCTGCGGAAACAAAAGTTTGATGTGGCAATTTTTCACATTTAAAGTTTTCAAGAATTCGAATTCACAGGAGCCAGCCTCAGTGAGGATGGAGACACACACATATGCACTTTCTAGAGCAAATATACCCACAAGGCATGACATGTCTCCCCTCCTCCCTCCCTTCTTCCTTCAATTCCTTCTCTTCCTTCTCTCCTACCTTTCTTCTCCCCTCCCCCCTTCCTTTCTTCCTTTCCTCTTTCCAGGTTGTAGGTGGTTGGTCTGAGGATCAAAATGCATTTATAGAAGCATTTTATTTGAGTACGCCTTTCCATTCTTGACAACTCGGGATACCAACGACTCACGCACGATTTATCTGCATAGAGACAGACGACCAGCACATAGGAAGAGGAGTGCAAAGTAGCCAGTGTGGCAGCAGGCATTTCTCAGGGTTCACAGGTGGACACCTGAGGCACAGTCATTGAAATACATAGGCGGCTTGCTTCCCCACCTGAATTGAGTTTGTAACTAATATCAGAATCGAATTCAGCAATACCAGTTCATGGTCACGCTCATCGTCATCCTGTTTGCACTGCGTGCTGAACACAGGCTTTCTGATATTTCCTTAACTTGCACTTCAAATAATATTTAGCAAGAGAGAAGAATGCCTGTTGAAGAAGCACAGATCAGGGAAGGAGAAGTGGACTTCATCGGGAGAGCTCTCCACTGTATCTGGAGCCTGCAGAAGTTAAGTGCCTTTACAGGTATGGGTGGCACTTCATGCATGAGCCTCTCCTAATGGTTCTACCTTTGTCTGTAATTAAAGGGCAAGAAGCTAGTTTTATATATAACTCCCGGTAACTGTAAAATATAAGTATATTTCCCCTCTGTTTAAATAATGGAATAATTTGTCCCATAATCACATTGGTCTCTGTGAGCTCTTGAAGTTTTATTAAGGTGTAACCCATGAGTCATACTATTACTTGGTTATTACACTTGATTCTCATAGTACTCTTTAAAAATATGAATCCTAACTTTGTGTAACTTTAAAGAATGGAAAGGTTTGAAGACACCTCACTATGAAACACATGAATTCCTGGCAGTTCCCTTAATCCAGGCACAACCTTTGTTGCTCTGAGGCAAGAGGCAGGTCGCAAGGTGGCCAAGAGAAGGCATGGAGGAGTTGACAATCTGCATATAATTCCTAGCTCTGTCACCTGCCAGCTAGTTACATAGTCTTGGGAAATATGCTTAAAATATTTGACCTTGGTTTCCTTCTCTGGGAAACAAAGAAAATGAAGCACATTTTTTTTTCAGGATGTTGGTAGAGTAAATGTGCTGATAAATATGAAATCTTTAGAAGAGAAACTGGCATATAGTAATCACTCAAATGTCAAAAATTGTTATCACCATAACAGAGTGGTCCACAGCTAGGGACAATTGTACCTCCAGGACACAGAAGGCATGGTTGATTGGCAGGACTAGGGGTGGGGGCTGTTACTCTAGTGAGTGGAGACCAGGGAGATACTACTGAACACATGAATGCACCAACCTTCCCTCCCAAAATACCTCAGATCACCCAGCACAACTGTCAACGGTGCCATGCCAAGAAACCCCGACACGGTAGAAAATGTTTGTTACATATCAAGTATTCATCTCAGAAAGGAGTTATCAGAACCAGGTAAAAATATAACACTAATATTCGGGTAAAAAAAACTGGAATACTAACAGGACCTTAGTGAGTGATGCATTTTCTCAAAATACATTTTTCTGACCTGAAACATGACAGAAGTCTTTTGGGTCATACCTTAAGGTCTTTTTTTTAATAGGGCTTTTTCTCAAATATTATCATTTTGAGAGTTATCCATGGTTTTTCAAGTAGTTACGTTTTATTCCTTCTCATTGCTGTGTAGTATACTCTATTGTGTGAATAGAATATTCACTAAAATTGCAAACCCATTGTACCCATCAAAAGAATTATGGTGGCTTTGAGCCTGGGGTATTACGAATAGTGTTGCTATGTATCCTCTAATATATATTATATAATACATATACATATATATGAATAAAGGTATGAATTTCTGCATAACTTGGAACAAAATGGAAAATTCAGTCATGACTTCCCATTATGGTACAAATAAAACCCAAGGTTCTTTATGTGCCTAGACTTTCTAAAATACCAAGGAAGTCCCAACCTGTGCCTGTATGTCTTGACATTTACCTTTGCTCTCAAAAGTGTGCCCCAGACGATGCTTATTGTCCAATGTATAGCACTTGGCCTAATCTACCCCCTTATTTCCACACTCCTGCAATGAGGGAGCAATCTCCTGTGGTTTACTCCACCCCAGCCACACTGGTCTCTTTCTGGTTTGCCAAACATGCCACACAGTCTTCATGACTCAGTGCATGGTATATATTTATTTCCCCACTTTTGGCTTTCTTGGTACCTTTACATCTTTCAAATCTGAGCTTGAATGCTATCTGCCTCCAAGGGGACTGCCTGGTCCATCTATGTAGTGTAACACTCCCTTATCCAAAGGGATATGTTCTGGACCCCCCAGTGAATACCCAAAATCATGGATGGCAATGAACTCTATAATTTAATTCCCTTTTCATCTTAACTAAAAACTCATCATGTACTCTGGCCATAACTTTTGTACTTTGAGGTTTGACAGCAAAATGAGCATAAATATTTGTTTTATTCTTCACTATTTCACAGAAGATTTTTACCTACTGTTGATCTTAGAAATTGCAGCATAGTGTTTTTCTTTCCTTATCAAATCAAGGACTTTCACCTTTTCATTTAAAGGTGATACTTTATGGCTCCTCTTGGGCATACCTGAATTGCTATCATCACTATTCTTGTGCACTGGAGTCACTATTAAGTAAAACACATGTTACTTGAGCACAAGTACTGCAATAGTGAATCTGATAACTGAGACAGCTATCAAATGACTACCAGGTATGTAGCATATACAGCATGGATACACTGGACAAAGGGACAATTCATATCCTTAGCAGCATGGAGCAGAATGGTGTGAGATTTCATCATACTTGTCAGAATCATACACGATTCCAAACTTACCAGTTATTTTATCCTGGAATTTTCTGTTTCATTTTTTAAGACCATAGTTGACTTCAGGTAATTGAAACAGCAGAAAGTGAAACCATAGATAAGGGACTGTAGGATATTCCTCCTTTCTCCTCATACTTCCTGTGCCTGTTCACTCTCCTGCACAGCACATCTCACACCATGCAATTGTTTGTGTGCTCAAGCCAGTAACATCATCCCAACCCCAACCAGACTGCAAATGCCATTAGGCTAAAATTTACATATGTTCTCACCTTTGAATAGCCAGTGAATGTCTGTTAAATTCATAAATGGATGAATCATCAAAAAAACAGTTAGACAATCCAGCGGGAAATTAGAAACTTGCCTCCAAACCACCATATTTCATCCTTTAATGCAATTTATTTACAAACAATTATGCAGACAGTAAACAAGCAACACAATTTCCTTTGACGTTTATAGAGGGCCCAAGGGAAGGAAAAAAAAAACCAGTACTTTCTAAAAAATCATGTAACTATAATAAAACTGTGGTGCTCAGGTGCAGTCTTGGCTTACTATTGGGTCCAGAAGAAACAAAATTAAGCTCATATTCAATATTCAAAGTGATGAAAATTGCTTTGAATGCATCGCGGTTTCTCAAAGGGTACGAAAAATATGTTGTAGGACAAATAAAAGGGCTTCTGAAATAACAATAGGTTCCATTTTCTACACACTTATTAAAACATAACCAGCCTTTTAATGCATCTATCTCTCTTAATGGCTGCTACGTCTACGTTTTCCACCAACGTCTCATCTACTGCTTTTCTCTCGGCTTTCACGGGACTTCACCATGTTCTTCTTAAAGACCCACATAACTTCATGACAGGGCTCTCCATTCTCTACTAATTGGTTTTTCTAATAATAATAACTCTCCCTTTCTTTGATCCTTCATTGCTTTTCTTTACCTACGATCTTGATGTGCAACTCTTATTTTTGTGTATTTGTGTTTATGTTTCTAGTTTTAAGAACAATAATAACAATAATAAGAATGACTCCTGTTTCCACTACTTCTTTCTTGTTAATGTGAACCCATCAGGTAGGACGTAAGGCAGACATTCAAACCTGGCACTCACTGATCTCCAGCATCATTTCAGTGTCTCCTGGTAAGGTCCTCACTCTGGAAGGGACTCACTAGCGCTCTCTAGTATAGGGCAGTTCCAAGAAAATGTAAGAACATCTTGAATCACCTGGAAGTATTTATTGGCTGACTTCCCAAATAAGATCACTGCTCACCAACTCTTCCACTGATACCTGGATCCAATCATGATCCTCCCCTCTCCCAAAATCATACCAGGATTCCATTATTATCCTTCCTTTCACCCATCCCAGTCAACTCCCTGTCCAGATTTAAATTTATGACATTGACTTCTTACTGCCCACTGCTCAACATCTCAGATGGCTTGTTCCTCTCCTGCTCATGTTATGGTCCAAAGTCTTTGCAAGGGCTCCACAAGTATTTATGCCTCTCCCTCTTTGATTTTTTTCTCCTCCTATATTCCCAGATGTTCCTCTACTCCTGTCCTTAAGGTCCTTGAATTTTCCACAAACATGCCCAGCCGATAGCTCAGTGGCCTTTGGTGTTCTCTGTTCCCTTTGCTTGGAAGAATCCTCTCCAGACAGCCACCTGGTTCTATGTCTGTCCCACCAACCAGGTATTTACTCTGCTTTCACCTCCTCAGAAAAATCTTCTCTGGCCATACTAATATTACCTAAGATAGTAGCCCGGACTCTAGAAACACATATTCTTCTTTGGAGTACCTATAACTGAAAGGTTATATATTTATGTGTTTTTTATTGAGCCCATCTCTACCATTACAATATAAACTCTATGAAATCAGTCACTTTATTTTCTTCTCTACTGATTAGAAAATCAGCTGGTGTCATAAAACATCACTTAAAAGAATAAAAATGGATTCATTGTAATCATATTAATAATCATTTCACAGAGAATAGTCAATAAGTATTGAATCATATATTGTCTATGGGTCTCTGTCTATGGGCTTTTTATGAATTACCCAATTTAAGTCTGCTCTTGAATTATTGCTATTTCTGTTTCTGGTTTTACACAGAAAGAAACTGAGAGAAAATAGTCAAGCTATACTCCAGTAGCACAACTTGTATTGATCTGCATACGTTTCCATGTGCATCATCACTTGATAGCGGAACCTAAGATCTGAATTATATTATACCTTAGGAAGCGCTAACGACAAATTTCCATTAATCCCCTATTTTGCCATAGGACCTGTTATGAATGTCAGTGATGAAACAGGAAAAGTTACCAAAGGAAATCTGACCCCTACGTTATCCTCTGCTTCAGAGTAGAATTGCCAGTTGCGCCACAAGGCAGGCAGCATCTTGAACTGGCATGCCATGATAATCACCACCATGAAGGGAATTCGAAGGGAACCGAGGGACAGAATGTCGAATTCTCAGTGTAAGAGGCGCCCGGTTTCAGAAAGAGCCCTGAATTCATCTCCATTTTAATGTCTTTCCACATTTTAAAATATCAGTTGAAAGGGGGATTTGAGAGGGAAGCAAAGCCAAAGCAAACATTCAACACACTGTTACACTAGAATTTTATTATACTCAAGTTCACAGGCACCCCTGCTGCTGCTGCTGTTGCTGTTGCCCGTCCGGAGACTGGTGAATCAGTGGTTGTGTCTGAAAAGGAGACAAATAGGATGGAAAAAATATCCACTCCTCGGTCTGTGTGTGTATTTTAAAAGGCAGGACAGTTGCATCATGTACTTATGGTAACAAAGTGGTAAAAAGAAAAAAAAAACACTCTGGTTTCAGTATTGAATTAATTTCATTATTTTTAATACCACTACGACACGATTTTTTTTCTTTTTAATGCAGCAGACATTTATATTTTCATATCGTCATGGAGACCAGAAGTGATTCAAATGATTCTGCATATTATTATGGAATAATTTGTCTCCTCTGAAATCATCATTTTAGTGATACATGCTGTGGATAGAAAAGATTAAAGAAGCAGGCCGAAGAGGGTGTATTTATGCAATGTGACAAGTACATACACAAAGGGGAATGATGTCATAATGTAAGTAATTTAGAGGTTCTGGCAAGTAGATGGGTGGTAAACCATGACTGCAGTCGATTCTCAAAAGTTGGGCTGCATGCTCCCGGGGAAAAAAAAAATCTTATTTATGTTTTTTCAAGAAACATTGGGGTTAAGATGGGATTCACTAAAGGCTAATAACTACCACTCTTGTGGCTCTGCAAGAAATAAAGACATGTAGTCAACCCCTTGGTTTCCCCATCGGCAAATTGGGATTTGGAGTCTATGAAGATAAGAATGACTAAGAAAACACCCTTCTCCCTGGTTGGCCCACTGAACCGTCTCTCGGAGCTCTCAGTATCTTCCTGTTTGGACCTTCCAATTTTAATTGTAGAGGAGCAAGGCCATTTCTGTTGTTGAGAGTTAGTAGCCCGTTGCATGGCCCTAGTAGAGTTCATTTGAGTGTCCTGTTCTCATATCAACTTGGATTACAGTAGCAATGTGGCTTTATTTTTCTGTAATTGTTTCTTTGGGAAAGTAAGTTTTAATTTTTAAATAATTAAAATTCATAGACAAACTGAAAAACAGTGCATAGCAATCATATTCCCCTTGCTCAGCGTCCTCTTATGTAGTTCTTGTGTGTTGTCCTGATATTTTTCAAAACTAAGAAAGCAATACCGGTATACTATTATTGATTAAATTCCAGTTTTTGTTTGGAATTCACCAGTTCTCCAGGTGTGTCCTGTCTCTGTCCCAGTTATAATCTCTTTCAAGTTAGTAATTATTTCATCCATCTTTAAATGGGGACAGGCGTGTGCATGTGGTACAGTCCACTGGATTCAGAACAGGACCCCAGCCCCTAGACCTGATTACCCCTGTTGAGTGCAGAATCTAAAGCTAGTGACCCGCATTGAAGTTCCAAACTCCCTAAAAGATCATCCAAGTGAGAAGCAAGCCCACTGCCCATCTGCCAGAAAAGAATACTGATAAGCATTGTCTTTCCTTGGCACAGTTTGTGCCACCAAGGAAAGAAAGAAAGCCCTCACTGGTTCCCATTTGCATTTGCCAAACCTGAGTTGACTCTGCTGTGCAGGAGAGAAAAAAGATGGAAAGGACCCATCGAGCAAACTCTTGGAATAGATGGACGCCACATGGGGATCCAGGGCAGTCCTCCACTCACAAGTGCCCAGTGAAAAAGCATTCTGCTGCTCAGCTGAGATGTAGGTGGCCCCGAGGCCCAGAAGGAAGGGAGGTAGCCTGCCGGCCTGCACAGAAGGATGCCTGGCCAATCGGCCCTTCCCCTATGGAGGGAGCCTCTTCCTCCACAACCGGCCATCCCTGGCTGAGCCACCCACCGCCTTTTCCATGCCGCTTGCTCTGTTCTCGCCTGCCCCAACTTTCACACTGTCTCCCTCCCTCAGCAGGACACCAACCCTCCGAGCTTGCAAAGGCCAAACAAAACTGGGACGCACAAATATGTAACTGTTTTCCTTAGCTCGTGGCATAAATCAAAAAAAAGGAGGGTGGGAGGGAGAGAGAGAGAGAGAGAGAGAGAGAGAGAGAGAGAAACAGTTAGCACAGGGCTCCAAAGTGTTTATTTTTTTGCCAGCTGCAACATGCTACCCTCACAGGGGATCACCTAAAACCAGTTATGGTTTAGGTTGGAGGGGGATGTCAGACTTAAGCTGCGGGCTTGGCCTCTCTCAATGAATTACGACCTTGTCAAGAACCTATTTTTTTTAAATCAATGCAGGTTTTCTATCAAATCAAATACCTGCACACTAAATTATATTTTTGGTGCCAGGCTGGCTCTCCAATTTTTTTTTCCCCTTTGCTAGTTTTTTCCAGCTACCTCCCCCTACCTTCCTCCCTCTTTCTACTGTGATACAGACTGTTTTTGTCCATAAGAAGAAACTGAAAAGCAAGCCCTGCACTTGGTGGGGAGACAGGCAGGGGAACTGTCCTTTGCTATCCTCTGTGCCTGCACTGCCAGGGCCCATCCTCTGTCTCAGGGGCATGAATGGGGGAAAAACTCCTAGAGAGTGGAAAGCGGGTCTCGGGGGTCTTCAACCCAGTACTGGTGGACACATTTGCTTTCAGAAGAAGGTGTTGTGTTCTTAAAAAAAAAATATTATGGGGGGGATGTGGAGAGGAGGAGTTGGTGGCTTCTAATACAGGTGATGGGTAAAAAGAGTTTAGTATTTAAATAACAATTCAAATGTGTTTTTGAGACATCCTCCCCCCCTGCCCGAATATGTGACTTGATAAATGCAAATAGTCTCTAAAATCTATTTCAGTTCTTTCTCCTCCTCCTCCTCCTCCTCCTCCTCCTCCTCCTCCTCTTCCTCCTCCTCCTCCTCCTCTTCCTCCTCCTCCTCCTCCTCCTCTTCCTCCTCCTCCTCTTCCTCCTCCTCCTCCTCCTCCACCTCCTCCTCCACCTCCTCCTCCTCCTCCTCCTTCTTCTTCTTTCCTCCTTCCCTTCAGGTCTTTCTTCCTTATTTCTCTTCTTCAATTATTTCTCTTAAACAAGGAGGGAAGAACATGAGCTCTTCTTATTGGATGCATATTTCACTAAATTCTTTTATGTTAAAGTTCCCAAATCTATAAGTTGTTACAGGATACAAATATGAATAGGATGTGGTCCCTAGCCAGAGAAAGCTGAGCGCTAAAGGAGACAGGGAAACATAGACAACTCAAGATAACACAGAATAGACCAAGGCTAATGATGGGGGTGGACATGTGGTTTGTATAGTTTAGCATCCATCTGCCTCATCTCCAGGTTTCTTGGGAAACATCGTCCCCATTTCCAGTTGAACTCTCAGCTTGTCTGCTTTGGATAAGATCGACCTTGGTCTGCATTTTAGGGATGGGCCCTGATTCATCTAAGCTAATTCATGATTCCCATGTCCCTGGCTTCACCAACTAGATCAGAAATGGGATTAAGACCTAATTTCTAATAAGAACACAGTGCACATACTAAGACCAGAGTTTCCATCCAGGAGGAAGAAGCCTGAAGTTTGTATCACGTAAAAGCAAAGGTCCATAATCTCCTAGAGTAGACAATGACAAGGAACTAGAGTCACTGCATAAAACCTGGGGCCAGGGTAGGCACTCCACCCCTGAAAAAAGACAGAAAGAGCCATGTCCTCTCCCTTGGGTCAAATAGTCTTTAAATATGTAGGACAAGGAAGAGAAAAGACATTTTCTCTGGAAAGCCAGTGATATACAGTTCGTATTTCTGCTTGTATGCCAGTGGGACTTGGGATTAGATCTTACCAGAGCAATGTGAATAGAAGTCATGGGTCTCTTAAGCAGTCCAGGGTGGTTAGAAGGATGCTATGCCTTCTCTCCCTTTTGTTTCCCATCTGTCTTCAGAAGTTTCTAAGACCCTAAGAGATAGCAAAGGTAGAGACGAAAGGATGTTGAGGCTCTGAATGTGGGAATGTCCTCTGGCCTGACATATGGACATAGGATTGTAACTGGAATGAGAAGTGAATTTCCATTCCGTGAAGCTGCTGAGGTATTGCACCTTATCAAATTGTTTAACTTCCTGCTTTATACACAGATAGCAGATGCTAATACCAGTCCTGGTACTTTTCTAGGGATCTTGAAATGTTGTGGGTGAAGGGAGAAATACAACTGGAAGTGTGGAGAATTATAAAGAAAAAAGAGAAACAATTTTTATTCAAGATGAGCTGGTATATAAAATTCCAAACCATATGAGCAAACATCAAAACGATTACCACTCTGGGGTGAATTCAGTCCATCCAAAGTCAACGCATTTATGAATTAATTCATAGGAGAAAGAGCAATGTGAATGTGACTGTGAGTTCTGTCACTGATGGAGCCATGGTGCATTACAAAGGGATGGTCTCAAATCTACAATGTGGTCACATGAGCCCATGTGGAAGGCCACAAAGCCCAGAGCCAGAACTGAGTTCTCTATTCCTTGGTGCTTCCAGGCAGCCCTGATCTTGAACTGCTGGATTTCATTGTCAAGTACTCTTGACTCGAGCCAATACACCTCAGCCTTCCTTCCAGCTGAAACAGGAGTATTCTGCACTTACTTTGGGCCCAGGACATCTTCATGGGCATGCTATCTTTGTAGGCAGAGGACCTCACGCTCAGAAGGGTCTCATGTCTGGTGTCAGGCTATGTTGCTGCCATCTTGGAAATCTTACAGTTTTGAGCAAGAACCTTGCATTTTCCTTTGTCAGTGACCCCACAAACGATATGGCAATGAATCCAATGGCTAAAAGTATAATTATAAAATGGACAAGGGAAAAAGGCAATATTTGAAACATCTTGAAGGGAAGTAAGTTTTTGGATAGGTGCAAAAGAGAGGATAAAAATGTTCTAGCTGAAAGAAAAATAAAATTTTAAAGTGTGCAAATTGGTGTTGGAAAAGTGAATGTCATGCTGGCCACCAGCCCATCACCTACGGGCTAAATGTAAGTTTCAAAAAATGACACTGGAACATCAGGTTGTTTGCGGATTATAGAATGTTGAATGGCTTAGTTGCATACTTTGGAATTTATTTTTAGAATTCTAAAAAATACCTAACAATCTTTACTACTACATGATATGTATAAGTCTATGGTGTTTATGTTTATATATTAATTTACATATATAATACTTAAGTTTAATAAATATATGTTTATATATTCATGTATATTTTATTCATCTATAGTTCATTCATTTATAGCTTATTTCTTTCAGTCAAATGGCCTATTCCAAAGTTATCAGTGTTGGGCAAGGGGACCTGAGGGTTGGAATAGGAAATGAAGAGGAGAGGGTAGATAAAAGGAATTTTAAGAGTAGATAAGGCCTCTGAAGCTCTTAGCTCAAATCTGTGTAAATGGCAAGAGATAATGAATTTTAGCCAGGATTTTTTTTTTTTCTCTCACAGGAAAAATCAACAAAATTTGGAGATTGATGACATTGGAGAAAACAGTGGAAAAATCAGAAGCAAATCCCGAGAATACTGTTTGTTGTTGTGTTCGGTTTTGTTTTTGTTTTCTTAAGTTAATCGAATCATGTTCTACCCGGGCATCTAGAACAGAAAACACAAGTGTACATTCATCCCCAGATACAGCGAATTCTCCAGCTAATACAGGGAGACATTGTATTCGGGAAGTCTCCCTTCATTAGAAGGGACATTGAATCCTCTCATTTAATGGCTCTTGCTGACGGTCATCCTCTCACTGGATCTGCGCATGCTCCTGCCCATTATACATCCCTTGGACTAAATCTTCTTTATACTCTCTTCTAGCCTTATCAGTCAGACACTCGAAGATGTCACTTGCCTGAACTAAAAGAGGAATTTGAATCTGCTCATAATTATCTAAATTTTGTTTCTACTTGAGAGTTGGTGCTTTTCAATCACATGAATATAACCATCACATAGTCATATGCTATTTCTATTCTGGGACTTTTGTTGAAAAAGAATTAAAAAAATAAAAAAGAATTTTAAAGAACGGATTGCTGACTTTAGCAGCTTGGCACCGAGAGCAAGGCAGTGAAGATAAACTTAATTTTATTATGATTATTATTAAATAAAGATTCAGGAAAACAGCAAGGACGTATTTATGATAGAAATTTATGTAAATAACCATGTTGATTCTATACTTCCCTTAGGCTGCAACAAATATTCCAAATCATTATTGCTTCTTTGGAATTGTGATTTTTTTTTTCTTTTTTGAGCATTTATCAATCCTGGGGTTCTCATTAAATTGGGCCCAAATCAAGAAGGCAGTTTTGAGGTGAGAAACTGACTCTCAATATCAAAACATTTTCTTATAAAGGGATGATCTCTCCTTCTAAGAACTAGGCTTTGAAAAATCCCCAGATGAGAGTTTTGTTTCTAGTTTGGCTCCTATTTGACTGACCTCAAGGGACACTTGAAGATGTCACTTAGCTGCTGTTCTCAGGTAGTTTGGTAGTTGGTTTCCTGTTCTCCCAGCAGTGTGCTGGGTAGAGCTGGGGAGGGACACAAGGTCTGAGGACACCGAGGGTCATTTCTGGTCCTTCTACTCTTCCTTTAGGCATGTAAAGTTAAGTAACTTGCAGAACTTCTCTGAGCCTCAATGACCCTCTGTGAAATGGGAATTAAGAAAGACCAGGCTAGTCAATATGGAATGAGGAAATATACAAGAAAATGAATTGTAAATTAGAAACTCTGGCAGAATATTCAAAGGTTAATGCAAACTCAATATCAAATAAGGGCCTGATACTGGAGTCAAAGGTAGATCAGTAAATTGCAATGTAGAGGAAAGAGAATAGGTAAGTAACATAAGGCAATAATGCCTAGGATGAGGAAAGGCTGGACTGTTGGAAGGCAGGTGAGCAGGACATCAAAAGCAGAGAGGAGCAAGCTGACAGGGAGGACGGAGAAGCAATCTTAGACCTGAAATTCAAAGATTCCTTTACCACCTGGGTACAACTTGAGCAACTGAATTCCAGGTATTTAGTAACTGGCGATTTCATCGCCTGGTTTTCCCAGCACAAAAGCTAGCAAGCTTCATTAATTACACAGACAGATCATCTACACTCTCTAAATGCACAAGCTTCTACACCCGCCACATGCACAAGCCTTCTTCCCGGGCCAGTTGAGAATTCAGCCATCTATTCTGTGCAACAGGAGACGGTTTCTTAAGTGCAGGGGAATTGCCAGAATGCAATGGGAAGTCCAGGTGAGTAAAGAATGTAATATTTTTCCTCCCTTTTGTTAAAAGTATGCTGATGCCTTCTTAATTCTCTTGCTACTTTATAGAGCACATATTCACGTCCAGAAGTTATTCAACTTAATGACATTTGTGGCTTCAAGTTACTTTCCACATTAGGGCTCCAAAGTTGCTGGTGACGGCAGAGTACCCACTTTGGCCTCCGGGATAAGCCATGACTCTAAGAGACAGTATATTCACACCAAGACGGAGCGACGGGAAGACGGAACATAACAATCCCATCCAAGCAGATGTGGCTGTGGAGATACATAGCATTTCAGGGAATATTTAAGGACAAATTACTTAGGGGCTTGTTTCATGGTGGGATTTATTTGCAATAATACTGAATCATCAAATCATTGCTATTCCTCCTCTCCATCTGCTCTGTGAGTTAGTTTATAAAACACTCCAAGGGAACAAGAAAAAGGGGGATAAAAAAACCTCCCTCTCCACCCAAGTGGCCAGGGTCTTGAGTTTATTTTACCTGTTACTAATATCAACCGTTTGACATATTTTTGTCTATTTTGAAAAAAAAAAACGAAAAGAAAAAAAAATGGTCTGTATGGATCTCTGCTGTATATTATTTATAGTTTTGTGGCCAGAGCTCTTTATGTAAAAATTCCTGATTTTAAATAAAAGTTGCCCTTTTCTTTCCTATTTTAGATCAACTCTCATCCTGCTCCATAGCCACCTGACCTCAAAGTATTCACTGACATTAATCAATAGACCGACGGGTCCTCAACTTGCAACTTGCATTTGAAGGTCACTCTTGCTGTCTACTTTTGGGTTGCAAACTGACTTTTCCCCTCTGTCTGGCTAATTAACTGATACGACACTAATCCTTTGCACATCTGGTACTAAATGTTTGCTCACATGAGTCCCCAGTGAGGAAGTTTGGCCAAACAGTGACTTGGAGTGTGCTTGATTTCACTTTAAAATCTTCACTCTCTGGGATTAAAATCTTGAGATAAAACATCTGGGTTTCAAGGGTGTCCCCGGGGAGTGAAAGCTATAGTCCTATAGACTACATCTTGTACATAACATGCGCTTGTTATTTCTATATTAGCACTCCCCCAGCCGGTGCCTGCCATTAGCATGTCAGTCTCCTGACACATCATTAATAAACAGGTAATTTCATAACTGATTTCCAGCGAGTATCATGTTGAAAACCACCTGGGTTTTAGTTTTCACTAACATTAAAGGAATAGGCTAGAGGGAGGTCGTTACTATGAAACGGGGACTAATTTAATTGAATAATGAATCGAATCAGCAAAAACAAATGCATATGCAGAAGCATAAAAGAAGTTTCCAGGCCAAAGGATAGGTCTGGATCCACTAATAAAAATGGGGCTATTCCTTCCCCTTCCCTTCACCAAATGTATACATTTGGAGTTACTCTGAACCAGTGCCCACTGCCTCCAGAAAAGTTCCAAAAACACCAAGGAAGCCACCGTAAGCGGGGGGTGGGGGGGGGTGGGGGGGGTGGGGGGTTGGGGGGGGATAAAGAAATCTTTCCTTTTAAAATTGTGACATGTGAAATTAAGTCTGTGACATGCTTGTGTATTTATTGAATTTTAAATGAATGCTGCATATTCAAGGCCATTAAAGATTAGAAACACACTCACCAAGGTGAGCCATTGTCACAGTTGGCCTCTAGACCCAGGCAAACGGGTGGTGACAATGACCTCATTGTTAGATGTAATTGAAAATCATAACTGGGTTATAATCCACATCTTGGCCTATGTTTTTTTTTTTTTTTTTTTTTAATCTTGATGTTATCTTGTGGGCATAGTTCCTACTATGTTGGAAAGTAGCTGAGAATCGCTGTGGTCTGCTTCCACAACATCAGAGAGGGGCAGACCTTGTGGCTTCCTTGGGACTCTCAGTCTTCCAATGTATTTTGGAGACATTTTTAATTTTCTTTCTGACCCAAGGATAATAGTTTTATATCTTGGTCCTTGCCTTCTTCTCATGTGAAATGTCAACAACAGCACATTTCAGAATGGATGTAAGGTACCGTTTGGTTGTTGCGATGCCCTCTGCCTCTTTGTCTCTAACCAATAGGAGAAACAAGTTGGGTGCCATTAGTTTCTCTTTGACTTTCTAAACTGTCCTCAACTTCGTGATGATATGTTTTCCTTCTTCCTATAAAAAATTTTAGGACAGTTCATATAAAATCTACTTAGTGGTTTAGGAAGAGTCCTGATTAGAGATTGGGAGACAAAGAAAATTGATGCCAACGTTTCCTTAACTTCGTATTTTCATAGCAAAAACTGAAAGGCATGATTCAGTTTACATCTAAATATTGACTACCACTGGTTATTCAGTGCACCATAATACGTGTAGAAGATTGGACATGAACATGGTATCAGCTTTATTTTATAGCCGAAAAATCAGAAGAACAACAAAGACTATTGTTCCAAGTCAATAAAAAAATTGCCAAAACGGTCACAGAGGTTATGATAGGGCCAGGATTGGAACTTTCCAAAAGAAGGGTTACATTAAAATAAATCTGCCTGAATGAGGCAAATATACTTCTACCGGTATGTTGGTATTCATATTTCCTAAAGATGCAGTCCTTATCAGAGCTGGAAGATCACATATTTACTAAGGGTCAGTATAAAAATGTCACACATTTAACTGGAAAATTGGCAGAAAAAAATTCCATGCATTTATTGTTTCTGATGTGCTATTTAGAAGTGTACATACATTGTAAATTACTAAATCCAACCAATTAAAATGTATGCTATCCCACTTCATGATAATGTTTGTGATGAGAAAACACACTTAGCATGTTTCAAGAATATAATAAGGCAACATTGACTATTGCCACCATGCTGTACAGTAGATCTCTTTAACTTCTTCCTCTTATTGCAGTAACATTTGCCAAGAAATGGGATCAACCTCTGTCTCCATTAGTGGATGAAAAGATAAAGAAAATATGGTAGAGACATACAATGGAATATTACTCAATCATGATAAGAAAAACTCCTGTCATTTTTGACAACACTCAAAACCTGGAGGATGATCTGTTAAGTGAAGTAAGTCAGGCACAGGAAGACAAATACCACATGATCCACTCATATATGGCATCTAAAAAAGGAGATTTCATAGAAGTAGAAGAGAGATTACCAAAGGCTGGGGAGGCTTTAGTGGGAAGAATGGCAGAGGTGATGGTGGGGTTGTTAGACAAAGGATAGCCCTCTTTTTAAAATGAGCTTTCTATGGGGATGGGTCCAGTTATTATCACGGTTTTTACAGCTGTGGAAACCATTCAGAGTTTAACAGGTCACACTCAACAACTGTTAAGTGGCTAGAGAAGAAATTGAAATCATACTATCTGACTCCAGACAGGGATCGCTTGCTGTTGGAAGGCCATGGAGGTAAATTTGGCTTGAGTCTGCTGGAACTTGACAGCTTAGGCAACTTCTTCCCCCACTTTGATTCCTGATGAGATCAAGAAGGTGTTTGCTTAAGCATTCTAAATCTCAGCTTTCCAATTTATTAAATGGGTACAGTGAGGTTACAACACATACAATATGTTCAAATCCTTATTTTCCAGTTATTATGAGTTTGTTACCTTTATGTTACTGCTAAGTTACATCATTGCTGTCCACCTGTGGAGCTGGGGAGCCTCCATCATGACATTCTTCTTTCTATAAGTTGCAGTCCAAAAATCAATACCATATCTACCCGTAGCTTCTTGCTTATTACATGGAATTTTTGTTTGTACTGTGAAATGTGACAACCCTCATACCTGTTGACCCTTTTTCATTCACTGACTATCAGACAACTTGTACCCTATAAGAAATCAAACCTTGGAAGTGAAACATGTACAATATGTGAAGCAAAAATAATAAATATTTAAATATTAAGAATTTAGATTGATAATACTTTATGTATCCAACCAGAAATCTAACAATCAAGGATTTAAAAATTAATTTCTGGGAATGGGCTTAGGACAAATGTAATTATCTCTGTTATTTAGATCTTTATAGAGTCTTCTACCAACTCAACTATACAAATCTATTTAAATTGATTTCTTCTAGAGTTATTATTTATAGTCTTTTTTAAAAAAAATTTTTAGTTGTAGATGGACACAATGCCTTTATTTTATTCATTTATTTTTAATGGTGCTGAGGACTGAACCCAGTGCCTCACGCATGTTAGGCAAGCGCTCTGCCACTGAGCCCCAGCCCCAGCCCTCTTCATAGTCTTTAGAGAGGCTTTTGCTCACACTCAACACAAACCACTGAAGATAAACCAACCAAAGGAACCACCATCCCAGACATTTTAAAAATCCACCAAAACATGTTTACCAATCTTAGTTAAGCCCTTCGCTCAACCAGTAATTCTCAGCCAGGGGTGGTGCAACACGAGAAGCAGAATCAACAGGATGTTTCTAGGTATCTAAAAGATTTATGATGGGGATTGGCTCACATGATCATGGCGGCCAAGTCCAAAATACATGGCATGCTGGAGAACCAGTAGAGCCACTAATTCATCCAAGCGTGAAGGCTGAAAATTGAATCCGGGGGGTGGTTGGAGAGCCACTAGTGCACAGCCTGGAGTCTGGCAACCCACCTTTGTGTTCTCAGTGGGTGAAGCCCACTCCCATAGACGAGTTTTATTCCCTCAGATGCTGATCTCTTTCTCACACATTCTCACAGACACACCCAGAACTAGTATTCCCCTCTGTCTGGGCATCCTTTAACTATAGGAGGCTGACACATAACATTAACCATCACAGCACCCAGGCCAAGGGATACTTGGCAATGCCTGGACACATTTTTTTCATTGCTACAAGTGACAGGATGGGGGTTGCTACTAATATCTAATGGGTGAGACCAGAGAGAGGATGCTAAGCCTTCTATAATGCATAGGAAAGCCCCCACCTAATAATTATCTGGCTTACAACACTGCCAAGATAGAGTGACAATGACAGAGACCTTTTAGCAGAGGCATCTACAAAGCTCCTGGCGTACAAGACCCTAACACCAAGAAAGGCTTATAGAGAGCACATATATTTCATCTGAGCGCCACATTGTTCCATTCCCAAAGCAAAATGTTACGCTCTTCAAAATCCCCAGGGAAGCTAGAAACATACAGCTTTGGGTGAAATGTAAATTTCTTAAAATATTTATTCATCCATAAGTGGCTACATTTTTGACATTATTATAGGGTTGCTCAGTGTTCCATTTTATTAAAAAATATTTATTTGGTTTCTAAGATTACTGCTTTTCTGACCACAGAAAATTCAATTACTGAAAACTGCAGCTATCAAATTGGTTGAAAATAAATAGCCTTTTATCCGAACCTGGCAAAGACCAGTTCACTTTTAATATGTAGCCATTTAAAAAAAAATAAAATAAAATAAAAATAAGAAAACATTTCCATTGCAAGCTGATGGACTGCAGAGTCAGGAGCCAAGTAACATTTTGCATCATCGGATTTTATTTAAGTCGGGAGGAGAAAAGAGTGAGGCAGTTCTAGAAAAGAAGTCATCATCGGCATAATTTACTTTTAGTTTTCCTCTTTTGTTTTAAAAGACAGAAGAAAGCTGAGCCTTTTGCCAGTGGAAATCACTTTCTCCTGCTTTCTCTCCGTCTCCATTTGAAATGTTTAGTAATATACAGGAAATGTGGTAAGTGAGATCTACAAAACGTAGGCTTCCAAAATCCAAGCTAATTATGTGCTAAGCAATTGGGATGGCAGCAGTATTGCCAGGGAGCCCAAAAGGATGTTGAAGTAGGATGCCTGGGTATTTTTTCATTCACTTACATTTGCATTTTAATCTTCTATCCAGTTTTTTCCTGTTTTTTTTTTTTTAACAAAGAACACGTTTACATCTTTCCTCTATGAAAACCCATAAACAAGAAGAGGTAAATGAAATTTAGAGCCACACTGTGAATGAAAGCACCAAGATCATCCACTCTGTGGATTACCTCTAAATCTCTGCTACCTGAACACTGAAAATATACCTAGGCTTTCTTCCTCTCCAGTGAGATTGATCTGCATGCAATTCAAGCCAATTTTTATATTAGGCTAAGCAAAATATTTCTGGGGAGCTGATGCTTTTGTAGAAATAGATAATGCTTACATGAAATACACGTCCACCACCCATCCCTTTTAGGACAATTTGCTGAGAATTATTGAAGTTGTGCACTAAAAGACACTCTTGATGGATGAGAATCAAGACATTCACTTTCTACAATCTATCTCCTGGATGAACTTCAGCAAGTCATTAAATCTCACTGAGACACAATTCTTTTATCTGCCAAATGAAGTAGTTGGAAGCAAAGTGTCTAAGGGCATTTAGGATTCCCTAATTCTTTGCCTGCTTGGACAGTCCTCGCATCCATTCACCTTCTACCATCTGAGATCAAGGCTAACACCGCCAGCACCTCCCTCTCAAATTTCAGATTCTGCATTTGTGCAAAAGCTGTTCCCAGTGGTGGTGAGAGTCTAAGAATCTTCTTTGCTATCTTATTTTCACAAAATATGCTCTCTGAATAAAATTTTAAGAGATGATGGGTGATGCTGCTCACGGTCTTGGAAACTGAGATGGCTGTATGCAATGTTTGCTGAACAGGGATCATCATGAGCGTTGGCTGAGGGGAAAGGACTGTGTCTTACACATGTGCACACACCCCGCCCTGAAATGACTCTCCTCGTACAAGAGAAGGGATTGGCAAAGAAGGCTTACCCACAGCTCAGGGCCTGGTGTCCGTGACAAAGTTCACGATACCTAGATAACAGAACAACAGCTGGGCAGCAGTCAGAACCAGGCCTGAGCAGGGAAAGGCTGACCTCATGAGAAGATCCCTAAAAAAAGCAAAAAACATAACCACTCCTGTTTTCTCCTCTCCCTTGGTTAGGAGAGAACCACAGCCTCCCAGTTTTACTGCCTGGTTTTGTGGTCTTATTGAGGGGTAATGTGACGACAGTCAATAACGGTTCTGGGGCCTCCCACTTTGAAAATTCTTTACTACTTTCTATAATGCTATTTACTACGTTATAGTTGTCAGCACTAGATAAAAGGTCCTACCTCCTGCAGTTAATCCCACATGTTTGAACCTTTATCAATTTAAATTTATTTATTTTTGATCTCAGAAAGAGGATCAGGGAACATGACACATTTGATGCTTTCGGTGGAATTTTTTTTTAATTGCAAAATCATATGATCAAAACCCATCTCCAGCAAGGAAGAGTAATTCCACTGTCATTGGGTTGCCCATTGTGGCCCAGCATCTTTAGATGAGGAACTGATATCTTCCTGTCAAAGGGCAAAGGGCATCAAAGGATGGAATTTAAAACATCTGTAAGGGGCACAGGGTCAGCAGATCTTTGTTAACAGCTTCTGTTAGCAGACCTGCCAATGTGTACCCCGTGCTTCTGGTTGGGCAACTGTGGCTGATGATTGACAGCTCTGTGATGATGGAGACTGACAGTGGAGTCTCCCATCATTGTAGGATGAAAAAGGGTGAGGAAGGATGCGCCGCTCCACCTTCCGAGTCTTTTCAGCATTAAATGCATCCGTAGTTACAATTCATACATGGTGGTCATGATTCTAATGCTGCCACAAGACATTTTGTAGCTAATTAAGTTGAATGTGTTATATGACTGGACATACATAGCAAAACTCAAAAGCAGTTGCTAGTTTAGGAAAGCAACAGAGGAAGTTCATGTTTTGTTGAAAGTAGAAAGGCAGTGAATGAAAGAAAAGACTTTAAACCCAGGTCTTTATTCATTAGAGAGCAACATTATAAAAATAATTATCAGAAATGACAGGTAGATAAGATAAACTGCCGAATAAATGGAACAGGCATTAAAATCAGATTGTGCTATCTGACTGCATCATTGAGACAAAAACCAGATATTTAGAAATTATATCTAAGACCACCTTCTAATTCTTTGTTTTTATCTTGGATGTATACCAGCAAATCAGAGCAGAAACTGCGCTGAAAGGGGAAATATGTGGGTGGTAGATTGAGAAGGATGATGTAAATTAAAATCACCTCAAATTCTACTTTGTGCTGTGCCTGAGTGAACACAGCATTTATGTTCATAATGGAAATGGAGTATCTTTCCATTATAAGAATGACTAGGCTAGTTTCATGTAATTAATTCCACTTAACAATAACCTAGCTCAGCTCTGTTTAACACATTTATTTGTCATCTGTTATGTGCCAAGATTAAGGGACAAAGGGAATTGGAATTCAAAGATAAATGAGAATCATCCTTGGAGAGGGCTTCCCGTCACATGAATGTCAATTGTATTATTCTAATTTTTCCAATTACCTTTCTGTCTCTGTTCACAAATAGAGTAGTTATTGAAGAGGAGAAAACAAGCAATAACACTGAAGCCTTTTTTTTTTCCTTTTGAGGTTTGATTTAAGATTACAGAGGGAAAATACAAAACCATATTTTCATCTATTTTATTGCCATTAAAATGTTTCTGTGTCTTTGTTGAAAAAGGTTTAATCACACAATACAGGAGACAAGTAAAAAACATATGGCCATAGTCAACTGCTAAATCTGTGTGGCAAGAATCAGGAGGTTTCAAAGGCAGAAAAAAATATATTGTTCTAACACACATGGCAGAGAAAACTCCCATTCTAATCTACTGCCGATATGATTTCCAAGTTCCTCTGGTGGCCGGTGAGCGAAATCCAACCAGTGCATATTTGAGACATAATTATGTGGAAGTAGAAAGTTTGTAATTTATACTGGTGCCTACCCCATGTGAGCTTCCGGGAGGCCTGACCCTTTCCCCGCCTCTCTTTGACCAAACACTACTCATTCCCCCGTCGAATTGGAAGCTACAGATTTCACGGGAAGCATGGTTTATGGATAATGTATCTATAATGGACTCTCCACTCAAAACCAATACAGCAGTAGCCTGGCCATCAGCAATCAGGCCATAAAATCTGCAGTTGCTTTCTTTCTTTCTCTCTTTCTCTTTTTTTCCTTCCTTAAAAGGGGCAGGAAGCTAATGGATTTGAAATTGCAGAAGCGGACCACAGACCTTTTTAATAAATGAAAATAAAATTGAGTCTCAGGTTTATGTTGATCTATAGAACTGTGAGTCCCAGAGTTCTCCCACTGTTTCCCTCAGGGTTGATTCCTAGCCTAAACCACCCAACATTTATAGCTGATAAGTGTCTACTGAAGGGTAATAAAATACAGTGTGTGTAGTTGTAGAGAATGTAACTTATCACTTTCATCAAAAGCTCCCTGAAAATGTGTTTATCTAAAAGGCTTGTATGTTTGTGTATATTTCAAATATCTCTGCCATTCTATTGAGCTCCTATGGCATTTAAAAGCCATTCCTTGAAAAAGCTTCTTTGGAAAGTGTCTAGCTATGGGTTCATGGTTACATTTCCTTGGGTTGGAGATATCCTTCAGGTTACAGAATTCATACAAATACATACAAATGAGACATTGACTGTTGCCCAGTTTTATTTTCTCACTCAGTCAAGGTAAAGATTTAAAGCCCAGTTCATAAAGGAGGGGGGTACCTTTATGTGGGTGTTAGATGATTTTTAACTCCGGCAAAACTGATGCTGGGGAACTTTCCAACCATACAACTGACTACTGGGGGAAAATAAAAAAGGTTTGAGATGATGAAAAGGAGCTTGGGATACTGTGGTAATCACTATGGAATATGACGGCATGTCACTTTTAAAACCTGGCTGTGCTGCAGATGGTTTATAGTGGGGATCATGGGGAATCTTACCTGAAAATGCTTCTGAATCATTCAAGAAAGAGACACAAGCCAGATTTTTTTTTTTTTCAATCAAAGACTGAGTTGTAAATGGGCCCATGGCACATAGAGGTTTTCCTTAAGAAAGGTGCTAGCTAAGTATCAGGGATGGAACCATGGTCCAGGGGGTTGCAAAGGAATATATTTTCTGTTTATGTATCACCTGCCTGGATATATGGACCGTTCCATGAACGCTTTGATTAGTGATAGAATAATACTTTCAAAATGTTGCAAAATGTTGAGTATATTCCTGGATCAGAAAACAAGCAGACTAATTTGCTTGCAAAGGACCAATATCTGGATTATCACACAATTTATGGAGGCTCTGTGGTTTCTAGAAGGTTTTGTGAATGGATGTCAAGGTAATATGATCAGGAAAAAGTCCAGTCGCTGAATGTCTCCCCCAAACGCTCAAGTTGCAGGGATCATAGTACAGCTGTTGCTTGTCCAGATTCAACATTTCCACCACAGATTCTTCTCCTTGGTTTTCTTTCTGCTGAGAGTTTAGAAAACTCATTCCTCCAGCAAAAATGGTGGCTATGCTTGTGGATTGATCCAACTTAGAAAGATGCTAATGTAGATCCCATGGAGATGTGCTAGACTTTCCTCTAGATGGTCTTTATCCCTTAGCTAGAGAAAGATCTCCGTGAGTGAGTTATCATCCGTCTTCCTTGGTTCATGGAGAGCCACACTGCCTTGTGAAGCAACTGCTGCTTGTGACCATCACACTTACCTTTCCAAGTTCATAAAAATGTTTATTGCCTGCGATTACTAGTCAATACATTTCACATGATTTTTATTTCATTTACATTTAATTTTCCTTGACTGATAATTCAACACCCTCTCAAATTCCACCAGCTAAGATAAAATGACTATTTGACATTTCAGATTTAAGTCTTCTAGATGGGTAATCTCTATTAATCTAATTAGCTAGACAGTTGCTCATTTCTTTACTTTTGCTATATAGACACATTCTAAAAATTGAGATTTTGATATCTGATGAGTTTAGAGTCTTTTAAGAATAGAAATATTGAATCACTAAAATCTAACTTAAAATATTAAAAACAATTATGTTAAATAACATTCATGCTGCCAAATATCTATCTACTTTCACAGTAAGAAGTTGGGCCAAGATTGAAGTTCACATTTCTGGGCTTTAGTGCATATGACTCTATTATTTTCCACTTAAAACAAATCCCAGTTGGACCTCTCTATTTGGGAACTACATAAGAAGGACACACAAGGTAATATTTCCAGATAAATAAGAGGTCAGATCAAACCAGTACTGAATTTAGAAAGTGAACACAGATCCTAAGTTCCGATCAAGTATATTTCTTCTTTGCAAAGAAAAGACCCTGCCCAAATAGAGTTATTGTTTTATGTCATAGGTGACTATAAATATGGAGAAGTTGATCTATGTGCCTTGACACTCACTACAGGGTCCCTCAGTGAGTGGGAAAAGAGAAATATCTTGGTAAACTAAATATTTTAGCCACAATGATAGTTTCATTTTTATTTGAGAATTTGGTGTTGGGGGTGATAAAAATGGTAATTATAGAAAATTTCTTTGACAATAACTCAGAGGAAAAGAATATATCCTAAAGACTTCTACTCAGTCCTCATTAAATCTAGATCTTGATAAGATCCATGTGTTTTTCACCTGTGTTCTTACATACACGGGCACATGTACCTGTCTCTGTGCATGCAGGCATACATGTGTATATCCCAAGATTCCACTGTTTTTAAGTCCAATATACATTTGCATTCCAATATATACATATTAATTGCAACAGCTGACAAATTACTACTGTGTATGAAATCCAAGTATCAAATGGAACCTTGGGAGTAGCTAACAAATTGGGATTACTTTGTACCAAACTTGGTTACAATGCTTTGATTTACAAGGAAAACCTCTGAAGCCATGGGGATATAATGAGATGGAGCATCATCCTGGATCTCATGATCTATCTTATAAGTTAATTGAAACAAGCCATAATTTGACCCAGGAAACATTTTCTGGAAATTTGAAATAACTTCATCTAAATCTCCAGGTCAGATTCTTGTTTTTGGTCTGTAACACTTCCGTAACTCTGAATCAAAACATAAGCACTTATAAAATGTTGATCTAGGCAGAGTGTGGTGGTTCACATCTATAATTTCAGGAGGTCCAGAGGCTGAGGCAGGATGATGGCAAGTTGAAGGCTGGCCTGAGCAATTTAGCGAGGCCCTGTCTCAAAATATTTTTTTTTTTTTTAAAAAAAGGACTGGAGATGTGGATCCATGGTTATGTGCCCCAGGCTCAATCCCTGGTACCAAAAAAAAAAAAAAAAAAAAAAAAGAAAGAAAGAAAATTAATCTGATGCATTAAAGTGTGCAAAAAATGAATTTTTCCATAAGGCCAAGTAATGTAAAAACCTGCACATCGGACTGATTCTAGTGTCCTAATGTTTTTAAAAACTTCAAGGGAAATTATATGTATTACCTGTTTGACTCTGTATATTTATGTTTTTCAACAATTTTTAGTATTTTTACTCGTGCCTTATGGTTACACACATCAGCGGGATTTGCAGTGACATATTCATGCATGCACATAACTTATTTGGACTCACTTCTGCCTCCTTCTTCCTCTTCCTGCTGTTTGGACTCCTTTCCTCACTGTTCCACTACCCTTCATTTTCTGTCAACTTCACCTAGAACATTGGTGTCCTAAAAAGCCCATTTGTGCCAAGGACATTTCAAAGAGCAAGGCTTCGTGTCACTTCTACAGATGCAATTGCAACTTATTTTTGGCGAGTCAAGCCAAGCTCAATAGAATGTATCTCAATAGCTGACAAATTACCAAAATAGCCCATATAATAAATTGTGTCTCCTGTAATATATTGAGCTTCTTCCGAAGGAGGAAATAAAAACTAGGTTTCCTTTTAGTCTATTAAGGTATATCCAGATACTTTTAATTTTAGAGTCACGCTGTTAAATGAATTAAAAGGCGGAAAACCTCTGCAGATTTTTTGAGGCGCAGCTATCAACAAGGGTGGGGTCCACAGGAAATTTCCATTTTGTGTGTGTGTGTAAAGCATAAAAATGTTCCCCTGGCAGGAGGATGAAAATAGAAAAGAGACCCATATTTCTTTAATGGAGGGATCCCCCTCACCCTGCAGGGCACAAAAAACTTCAAGTCTGACTTCTCTGACAGGCAGAGGGTGGAACAGTTGAAATCTGTTCAAAAGAGGGGCTGTCAGAGAGTCTTGTCACAGGTAAAACCAAGTGGTCAGCTATTAGGGACAAAAGCAGCCAGCTCAAGTGATTTCTCCACCACATGTTACATGATGGGATTGCAGCAGTGTTTGCTTTCTTAACACAGGACGTACACACACACACACACACACACACACACACTTCAGAGAGGATAGTTTTTATATGTTTTAGCTATATATATTTTTAATGCTGACCTCCTTGAAATCAATGGCTAATGGAATTCCCAACTCCGGCGACACTGTTGATTTATAGAGCCCCTGCTGGCCAGATGTATGGCTTTCCCCTAGAAAATGATAATATCTGTGCTAATCACTTCCTGAGTAAGTTGACTTTTCTGGCCAGTCTTTAGCGCCGCTTTTGAGTCTCTGTTTTTGAGTCTCTTCCTTGGCTCTTGAGAGTTTTATTTCATGGTTTTCATCTTTTATCTCTTCTTCCCAGGTCATGACAGCTGGCGTATAAATTGTTCCAACAGGTGCTCTGAAGACTTCCAGAGTGAAGAGGTGGGATGTGTGTTTATAATAAATGGACTTACCTGCAAAATAAATTAGCATCATCTTTTTTATACCACTACCTTAAACTTGGTCAAATTAAATAACTTTCTTAAAAAATAAAATAAGTTTCTTTGTTATAGTTTGTCCTCAGCACCAAACTGTTTTAATCAAAGGTTAAAAATAAAATACAGTCCCTGATCATCTAATTTAATGCTTTCAAACTGGATCTCAAGTTAGGCATTTCTTCTTTCAAATGGAGTCTTTAATATACAGGTATTTTCCAGAAGTTCTATAAACAGATACTAGTTGAAACTGTAATAGGGCAGTGGTCACAGAGTCTTGCTCAACGGACCTCTCTTTGCCCTTCCCCGGGGGACTTACATTGCTACCTTCATGGTCCACTTATAAAGGACTAGATGGCAGGTTTACCTACCTGTTGCAAACCTCCAACCACAGAAATTCAGAGACAGCAGACTTGTTCTTACCCATGACTCCCAGTTAAGCATTCAAATCTGTCCGTATAATCAGATGAGATGTCAAATTAATATTTTAAAAGTTTATTAAAGCATGTATTAACCACCTACTAGATATAAGGCATACTACTAAACACTGAGTTCTTTAAGTATAGGTTCTGTTTCACATTAAAGAAATCAATAGTGGAAATTTTCATGAAGACTGGACTTATATTCCACCTCTGTCTGTCACTGTGTGACTTCTGGAAAAATTACTTGTACTTTTTCAACCTTGTTTTCCTCATCAGTCAAAGTTGGAAATGAAATTCACTTCTTTCTGTAATTTTTAGCATCAAATCCAAGAGTGGGCGGGGGAGAGCCAGCACAGAATCCGAGGGACACTCCAAGGACGTTAGCCAAATGAACAAAATAAAATGTAAGAAAATGTGACTGTCATCCAGAAGTTTGTAACTACTGGTAAAATTCATGCCAATGAAAACCAGGTTAGTCAGGTTTTGGGGGGCAGAAATCAGCTGATTGCTAGGATGAGAATGGCCAGGTTTATACGCTACTTCCTCTACCACTCCAAGCTCAGGTGGCACCTCATCTTGAATGCAATGACTCCAAATCCTCCCAGACACAACCCAGAGTCTGATACTTGCAAGCCAACTCCTGGACTGCCACTCGATCTGCTTTACTAAGCTCTTAGGGTCTCAGCTTTCTTCCCATCAGGCACCTCAAAGATGCTGCACACTTCGTGAAAGTTCTCCCAAGGGAAACAACACACAGTCTGTTATCTAACCTTCCAGTCTTATAGGACAATTCTCAACTGGGTCACTGGATCCACTTGGCTCACCAGCTTCTTACCCCCTGTTCAAGTCAAGGCAGTGCCCGTCCACGCTGAGCCAACCACATCAATGCTCCCTTCTCCAGGGAAAGGCCATTTGTGATATCCTCTGGTAGAACCCTCCAGAAGCCATGTAGGTTGGATAGTTGAAGCTTTTTGAAGCTACCTGGCAAAAGAGCTCTCTTCATCAGTGTTCTATCTGGATTGCACATTAGGCTGCCATACATGTTAAGTAGGCACCTCAAGGTATTGAGCAAGATAATATGTTGTTAATACTTGCAGTTCTCTTTAAAAAAAAAAAAAAAGATACCTAAAAGTCCTGTGAGAGCTTTCAGATTATGCTGGTATATTTTAAACATAAGGCAGACTTAATATGTGTGTTGCCATTAAAAAAAGCCTTATTTCCTTGGAGAACTTCTATCCATCGTCCCCAGGAAAGAGAAGCTTTAGCACTGAATTTTTGAAATGCTAGGGTCTGACATCACCCCGTGTAGACCCTGTATTGATGGACTAGGGGATGAGTATTTGGCAGCCGATGATGTGTTAATCTGCTCTCTAGTCCAATGTTTCTGTGTTAACACATCACTGACTTTTGGAGCAAGACAACACCTTCTTATATATAACTATCTCATACTCCGTGGAAGAGATAGCATCCTATCTCCTGTCCAATTTGGGTTAAGTTCTGCATCTCTAGCTATCTAAACAGTCAAAACCACTTAGATGTTTTTTTAAAAAAATGTCTGGGATTGGAGGTGGGAAGAAGTACCAAGACTACCACCAGCTGAAAATCAACCACAAGTATAAAGGTCTATTTTAGCAAGATTAGGTGAAGAATTCAGTTTCTAGGCCTTAGGGAAATGATAGAAAAGTTTCCCCTTGCCCTTCTTCAATACCCCATTCGATTTGTGTTGGGCCCGGGACAAGAAAACACATAGAAGCTAAAATATCATATATCCAAATATTTACAAATTATAAATCAAACCAATAGGCTGAGTAATAAGATAGAACCCAACTTCCTCATTTGACAAATATATTTTTGTAAAGTCCTAGAAACCCTGATGAAAGTTTCAGATTCTCAGAATTCTTACTGGCAATATGACCGGCCATAAATCGGAAATCTTCTTTTGGAGATGGAGATAATAGTGGCTGACTTACAAGAATGTTGCTTCACTGGGGAAGGTAGGCACTAATTCTGAGTAAAGACCTGCTCCCTCTTCTCTCTATCCCATCTCCTTACCACATGACACAAGGAGACCTCACTTTGATGGACATGGAAATCTGACCTCATATGTCCAAACTCTTTTTACAAACAGCTGCCTCTTGACTACCTTTCTGGACGCTCTGGAGGAAGATCCTATGTCATTAGCAAAGGGACTTCCTGGACCCTCGCTACTCAGAATGTGGTGTAGGGTGGGCAGCGTGACTCCGGTGAGTATGTTTGCTTTGCTTGGCAGCCTCTTCATCTCATGGAGAACGATGGGTCCAGATGAAGGCCAAAGAGGTTCTTGAAAATATATAGACCTGAGAAGTGTCCTTTCTTTCTAGTTCTGGGGACAGATTGATTTAAAGCTGTAATAGTGACAATGCACAGTCCCTTGGATGCCACATGGACCTCTCATTTCTAAGTCTTTGTGGAACCTTGCCTAGACAGTTGGCTTTTGTGTTTTCCTGTTTCTTTGTGCCTCTATGAACTTGCAGTTGATCTCCATTTCTGGAGGCAACCTGAAGGAATGTGCTGTTATTTAAATAAGAAAATAGCCTAATTAGGTCTTCTAAGTACTTAGAAGAGACTAAAAACCCTGAAATAGGCAGTACTTGAGATGGGGCTGAGGTAGATCATCCTAACTAGGGAACTCTTTAAGCAAAAAGTTGAGAGGGACTGGAAGTAAAGATGTGGGGAGAAGAATAAGATGGAAATCTTCTTTTGGAGATGGAGATAATAGTGGCTGACTTACAAAATTTGCTTTAGGTGGGACTGGTAGTCTATCCATATCTCATAATGACATAGGCATTGTGAGACAGAGTTAAGATATGTGGTGTCCTAAATAGTCAATGTGATAACCACAGCTACTAAAGGGAGGGTAGTGCATACACTGTGGATACACTGGAGAAAAGATGTGATTACACATGGTTTTGCCATACCTTTCCCCCAAGAAACCTCTCACTACTTAGAATAGCACACAATTTAAAATAATTGTGTACTTCTGGAATTTTCCACATAATGTTTATGGATCCCAGTTGACTATGACTAACTAAAACCAGAAGTAAGATTGTGGATAAAGAATGACTACTATATAATGAAAGTGAAAAAGAAAGAAAAAGATAGAGAAAAATGAAATACTCATATACATTGTGCTTCAATTACTTGCACAAAATTCAAAATTATACATTTACAAGAAAATTTAGAGGACAGTTCTATAAAGGTTTGAGTTTGACTTTTTAATTAAAAAAATGGAAATAATTGCTTATAATTGCCAGCTGTTTTCAGTAGTTGAAGGTAAAGAATTTTGATATTTATATAAATGACAAATTCTAACAACAAAATTCCTTCAAGAAACATCTAAAATGTTGGCAACATTTTTTTTTTGATAACAGAGACTTGTATTATGTTCCCTGTTATAAAAAAATGTAACCAAAATCTTAGGTGTTCCATTTGAAGTGAGAATACATTTATGTAAATGGTAGATTGAAAAAAAATCAATATTTTTTTGAAAGAGATGATATTTATGAGAAATAAGTGTTTCTATAGTATATTATAGCATTAATCTTTTGATAACTATACTTTTAATGATGAAATATGACACTGATGGGAACTTTTGATAACATTTCTTGTAAGTTTCATATCCCAAGATTCACTTCTATGGCCACTGCCATAGCTTCCACTTTGATTTTGGCCAAATATTGGCCATGTGGCATTGGACAGAATGAATATTTGCTGCATTTCTACATATACACTGAAGCATAAGGAAGACTGAAAATCCAATTTGGAAACTATAATTCAAAGGGCTCTAGATATCTTGATGATTAAGCCATATTTAATTAGCAAAAGAAAATAATTGGAGGTGCTTGCTCAATTCCACAATGAGCTAAAAGTTTTGCAATCGAAGTACCTTTAGTGTATATTGTTAAAATGAATTATAGGCATTAATTCTCCTGTTACACCTCCAGTGTTAGGGTAACTTCTTCACTTTTATCATTCGAATAGCTGTTGCTATTTTATCTGTCACTGATAATTAACTTTTACACTTATGTAAGTGATAAACAACATTTATTTACAGTCATGATAGATTAATAACCCTGAAAGGCATGATCTTATTTAATCCTTAAAACAACTTTGCAATGAATGAGCTGTACTTATTTCATTTTCCACGGAGAAATGGGTAAATAAAGTTGCTCATAAGTAGTAAGACATGGGTTTAAATACAGTGTCTGTACTCTTCCTTGTAGGGATACAACATTTCCCAGAAACCTAAACCAGGCCATTTTATAGTTGTAAATTCTGAAGCAGTTGTCACAAGAACTTTTTTAAAAAGTTGTATTTTATGATCATTATCCAGGATGCTGAATTGAGCTTTGAAAAAAGAAGGATTGCTAGGTAGAGCACAGAGGGTTTCTAGGGCTGTGAAGCTACTCTGTGAGATACAGTGACGGCAGATAAATGTCATTTTATAAATTTGTCAAAATCCATAGAATGTTCAACCCCAAGAGAGAACCATACTGTAACCTACAGACTCAGTGCGATAATGATGTGTCAATGAAGGTCCAACCGTTGAAGCAATGTGGGTGGAGGTTGATAATGCAGAGGCCATGCTCATGTTGGGGCAGGAGGCATGTGGAAGATCTCTTTGCTTTCTATTTAATTCTGTTTGAACCTAAAAATATTCTAAAAAATGTTCATAATAAATCATATTCAACACCCATGCAGACACATGTATTCTGTTAGATGTTTCCTTTAGCTTCCCCTTGCATTGTGATTCATCTAACCCTTAACACATGAGAAAAGACCTAAATAGGAAATGCCTTTCTCATTGAGGATTTAAACATTTGTACTTGATCTGAGAGCAACAGTTACTGACCTTGGGGGGGTTGGGGGGGAAACACAGATTATTAAGTCACTCTTCCAATAACCACACGTCAATTTTATTTTTCATTTTCATCATGTATATTAGAGGTTGTGATTGCCTCTGCAACATAGTATTGATGAACATCCTACAAATACTTATCTTAGACAGACTGCCTATGGTGTCAATCAACACACAGCATGTGGATGAAGACATTTGCTCATGACTTCCTACTGAGGTCATCTAATGAACCGGGAATGGTCTGCCATGAGGTTAAGATTTCCCAGGGTCATCTCTAATCAAGCACCAAATGTGCTGTGCTACTAGGAAGGTAAAGGAAGGACACAAAAACCAGGACTTCCTCACTCACTTGGACATGGGCTCCACCCATCAGTGCTCCTGCTGTCAGATGGGACCATGAGTTTGCTAACATCTTATTCAACATGATTCTTTTCCTATATTCTCTACTTATTCCTCTGGCTAAGAACATGCTTTTCATCCCTGGAGATCTAGGAAAGTCAGTCCTCGCTTGGCTACATAACCTCCAATCTATATTGTGCCGCAAATGCAGTAAAAATCGTGAGCCATGTCTTACCTAACATTTAGCATTACTGGTTTTAAAGCTAAGGCTTGGATGTAGGATCCTAGATTCCAGATACGGAAGCCCCATGTGATATTTCCCAAAGGTTTTTTTTTTTTTTTTTTTTTTTTTCCAGTCAATCAAAAACAGATATGTATAGCTAAAATCAAGAACAGACAAAAATTCAGAGAACCACATTCACATAACTCCTCCATTATGTGCGCTGTACAGAGAAGCAATAACCTTTCCAATAAATCTACTGGGAGTGCTTCTTAGCACCCCCCCCCCCCCATCAGCAATTGCAGGTATTCACATAAGAATAGAAATAGTCATTCTTAAAAAAATATATTCCTTTCTAGGAGAGCTGTAAAATGTGCATGAATTCGATGCCAGCCTTTGACAGGGAAATTTAGTTTTAGGTCACTCAATTTATGCCTTGGAGAGGAACAAATTCCCCAGAAGATTAAACTTTCATTAAGTTCTTTCTTCTATTTCCTGCCTTTGCACCCATCATATCATAAGTTCCATAACTGATGTCTTACTGTGGTCATAAAATGGTTGCACTTGAACTTTAGGGACCTGTCAAACACCTCTCTCTCTCCCCCTTCCCCCCAATAAAAAACCTTTTAGAGACTGGTACTTAAATTGACAGTCTCAGCGGTCACCCTCCCCAGCCTGTGTCAATGAGAATGTGCCTAGAAGAGATGGAGAAGGTAAAGCGCACCAGACAATCCCATTGTGAGGCCGCTATTCCGCACACCCCCTGCCCTCTACCCCTCTATTGTTTTGACTAGACAGGGGATCATACTGAATAGATTAACCAGTCATTGACTTGGGACACCTACTGCTTGGAATGCCATTGCACTTGGAGAGAAAGGGGATAGAAATGCCTCCCCTCCACCTCCATCCCCTACTCCGTGGCAATATTTCTGCCTCAGAAATACTTGGCTGTCAGCTTCGGCAAAGCACTCCTGGATGGCCACAGTAGTCTGTTGTCAGAATGAAAAATGGTTCTGTGCAAAAGGTCTCCAGGCTGGGATGCTAACAATCAAGGAGCCCTAAGTCAGGCATTTGACAGAGAACTTTGGTCTTGCTGTTAAATACCACTTAATACTGTCCTGCATGATAATCCCTGCTGTTTAACAACTGTGCGGCCATGGCTTAGCCATGGCAGAACGCCTTTTCGACAGGGAGAAAATGGCCAGATGTCATATATTTGCTTGGGAGAAAAGAAAATACATCTCTTTGCATCCAATGAAAACAATAATGCTTCAAAAAAAAAAAAAAAAAAGACAATTGTAAATCCATTATAGCCTTGATTCATCATGAGAATTCGCAGCCAAGAGAGGGAAATGAAATTCTATCTCTGAGGTTAGCTACAGGTGAAGGTAAGGAAGCTTGATATAGTCAGGAATCTTGACAGAGTTGTTACTCCAAAGAACAGGTGGGTTAGGGAAGAGAATTCAAACAAGGCATCTTGTAAGAAACCATTTCTTCACTCCTAGTGTGGCTTGGGGCTTAGAATTGTGCACTAGCTCATGCTTGAATTGGGCTTTGAGTATGCTTTTGCAGAGTCACAATCACTTCAATAAGCATTAAGGACTAACCTAAGAGTGCTAATGCCACTTCGCTTTTCAAGCAAGATGTAATTATGTTAGTATTCTCTTACCTAGAGACACAGACAATAGTTTGAATGATCTTTTATAAAACTTTGGAAGACACATAACTGTACACTATGATAAACTCTAACCCCATTGGCCCAATTTTCCTGGTGTTGTCTTAGATAATATGATAATAGAATGGCTCTGCTAAGGATGTGTTTGTACTCTGGTGTTTCAGAAGGAAGTATTTAAATAATCAAGCAGGATTTATAAGACATAAAACTTAATTTAATGGGGGAAATACCCCTACTGTGGATCAAAAGGATTCAAAGTTTTATCAAGTGCAAATATCTGAGAAAATTCAGAGGGGCGAGGTAATTTTTCAGGAGCTACAGAAGATGGGATTCTTTTGCTGAAGCATAGATTGCAATCTGGACCACAAACACCATTTCTCGGGATGCTGAAATACCAAAAGATGTACCGAGATCATATGAACGAGTTATCAATTGCATGATAACCTAACCTAGAACAATTTTGTTATTGGCCTAAGGACTATCTTCTATCTTTATTCCTGATTTTGAAGATATATATATTGAGATCTCTGTTTCTTTTATTTAGTATTGTTTTGTGTATCACCCAAGAATAATTAATGCATATCAGGAGAATACGATGCCCTGGGAGTGATAATAAATAACCAATAAGCCATCATATGTTGATTAGGGGAATTTGGGATGTTTATGGCATGCACTTAAATCTGAATCTAACTCAGTGGACGTCTCTGTCAAAGTCAGTGTGACACAGATATGTTTAAGTCACCCCTCTCTTCTCTCCTTACCAAACCTCAAACCTCAAACAACCAAAGAAACAGACAAAAACAAAACAAAAGAGAAAACAGAAAGTATCAGTGCTCATACTTGTGGTTTATTTTGAAATGTCTCCCAGCGAATTCCTAAAATAGTTTACTTATAACTTTTCTCCTATGGTCCCATGCCTTTGTCACTTCCAACCCTATAGAATTCCTTTTTTTAAAAAAATGTGCCACATCTTCCTACCATTTGGTAAGTTTCTACAAGATGGCACCGACTAGCTGGTGAATGTTTATATTCCACAGGAACATTTAGCATATTCACATGCTCTCTGAAATATTCAAAATTAAAAAACTCCAAAAAAACATATTAATAAATGTTCTGCAAAAGAGAAAGTTGTTGTTTTTTTTTTTTCCAGACAAAAATCACAGGCTTTTACAAATAAAGGCAACTTCTCTCTACTTATTAGCTTGGTAACATATTTATAGCCCCACATGAGATTAAATAAGACTAACTTAGAAACACTGTGTTTTCCACTCATTTTTCACAAAACCATTTTCTTTCAAAACCTTGAACAGCCAGAGTTTTAAAGAAACAACTTGAGTCACTGACCACATTTTTTGAAAGGATGTGATTTTCACCTAAGTATTTGCGACTCTGTCCTTTAGGCATTGATGGATGGAGCTTTACTGGAAGTTATGTCCCAAGACACACGTCCCCATTTCGACTGCATAATGACCACTGGTTTTGTTCAGCGTGTCCTGTAGATGTCCATGTGTACTCATCTCAGACTTCCTTTTTAAACTGATGATAATTCACAAGGATATCATTTTTATTGAAAAACTCATTCTCTTAGTTCATCTCTCTATACCTCAAAAGCTAACATTGATTTACTTAAACCTCATAAATTTCTAATCACATTTCAAAATAAGTAGTTAACAGGGTAGCCTATAATAGGAAAGCTTTTTCATTTAAGGTAAGATTTTTTTTTTTATTTTTGTTTATGGGTTTTTGTTTGCTTTTTTTTTGAGTGGCGATTTTCTTGATAAAACTATCTTATATTCATTCAGGCATATTTCTGTGATTCGCTTCTTAGTTTTTACATTCTTCTTAGGACATTACACTTTAAAATGCTCTGAGAGATCCCCCTATAAAAAACAGACAAGCAAACAAAGAAGATTCAAATATGAACATGTCTTCAACCACATTTTGTGGGTTTTTTTTTTTTGTAAAGAATAAAAATGATGTACATTTGTTCTGTGATATAAACAGCAAACCATAGCTGCTAATTCTATAATTAGTATTTGCTCAGTCATTGTTATTGATCAATACGAATGGTGTTGGATGAATGTGTACTCTGTGCCAAATGCCTTGCTTGTACGGGGTTACTGAACAGTGAGAAACATACCTTTGGATCACACATTTTTGGATGAGGAAACAGAGATTCACAGATATGAAGTCATTTGCATGTCTAAAAGGGGTGGTGCATCCCCATCGCACACCTGGCTTTGCCTGAGATAAGCCAGCTACATCATTCCTATTTGGAGCAATCCTTGCATTGAAGTAAGACTCAGAACAGTACGGGACAACTGCTGAGCCTGACGGTTGGGTCAGCAGTCACCATGGATGGGAAATAGGCTCTCTCAGTCTCCAAGATCTTTGATAGAGGTGACAACTGAGCCCAGTTATGCTGACGATATTCAAACATTGCTTGTTTTCTTTTCTGGAGGGCTTCTTCTGCATCTTGGGTCTCTAGATCTGGTGTAGAGGAAGACTGTCCTGGACGGTGTGTTCTCTGCCTGTACACTGAGTCATCTGGTTGAGTCAGAGCCCTTGCCCCAGGACCTGTATGTAAGCTCTGAGACTCAGGTCCTGCTGTCTTCTTCCCTGTGTTTACCATACACATATTTGCTATCTGGGAGGATCGGTAGACAGAAACCCTATGACTTGCTAATTAGATTTCCCAAAGATAGATAGTATCAAATTAAAACCTGGCCTCCTAAATTCACATAAACATCAAGGAATGTAAGAGCCAGAAATTGGGCTCTCCTTGAGAGCTGGCAGCTCCTTTCTTCGAATTGTTCTCTTATCTGAGCTGGACAGAACTGCCTCCAGCTAACTATTGCCCTGGGCACATCTTACACTTGCATAAACAGCAGTGGTGCTGAGCTCAGGGTGTTTTCTTGGCCTCTGTGCTCCAACTTACTGAAAATTAAATACAGGGCTAAGGCAGATGGAAGGGAAGAATAGAACTGCACCTCAGGTCAATTCTCTAGGTAGTGCAGCTGTCCAGGATCAGTTGGATTTGACTCTGGGCTCTGCTGTAGGATCTCAGTGGAGTTACTTTGGCCTGTTAGTCTCTTGTCTAGTCTGTAGTGCCCTGCTTTGCATGATGAGAATAACTGATCTCAGGGTTACTGTGGGTTTGGAAAAAGCAGCAAAACACTCAGCACAGTCTTGTTCTTCAATAAGCCATGAACATTGGAAATTCTCATTTGTCACTGCTTCTGAGCTAGCTGTTGTCCAGACAGCCAGAGGAATAAAGAGAATCATTGCCAACCCATTGCTATGTCCTGCCCCCATGGAGAACAAGATTTGAAGTATGCTGGGGAGCAGCCTTGACTCTGAATACCATGTCTCAGAAATCAGAGCAGGCTCCCCGAGAATCAGCCAGGAGGTAAACTCGAAATACCATAGACCCCTCAATCTCCAGTCTTTGAGGAAGAAGTCCTGGAAGATGTGTCAGGGGCACATTAGGTAGGTGATATGGGACAGTGCCAATACAAAGGCTTTATCACCTACCCTCGACTGTCCACTCTAGCGGTCAACACCTGCAACTTTTGCAAAGTTAATTTCTTCAGATCTCAGTTTCTTCTTTAATTTTTTAAAATGGATATAAAAATGTTTTGCTTCCCAGGCTATTTAATTTAAATGAGCTAATGTCTTTAAAGCATCTAAACCTTTGCAAGTAAAGTAAGCAAGTAAATTAAAATAAGTAAAGTAAGCAAGTAAATTCTTCTGCTCTTCCACTTCCCCTCCCTGCGTACACTGCTCTTTATTTCATCACACAAGTGAAAATAAAAATAAATTTACAGTGAAGTAAGGAAGAAAGGGTAAAAGTCATGAGCAGAACCAATGGAAAATCTGTGGGAGAAATTAAATGCACAAAACCAACTTTTCAAAGCCTAAAAATAGAACAACACAAAATATTAGATATGCTCCGAGGGCATCTATTAAAATTTGAGGCTCTTCTGATGAGGCACAAAGACCCTGTTTCCTAACAAAGAATCCACTGTAGCTACTGTACCAGTCACAATGCTATTCTGAGGCCAGATGACAGGATGTTTTGTCGTTCTTCATTGTAAGTGTCTTTTCATGGAGTGAGGTTCCAAAGGCTCTGTCATTTTCTTGGATAATTTTGTACTTTCACAAAAGCCACTGAAGAGTTCAAGAAGACTGCATTTCAGACACCTGATAAGGGTATCTTTGGTCAACAATATCTTAACTCTGACTTACTGCTTTAGGTTGGACTCCTTAAGAGACAGATGGTGTTGCACAGTGAAGGATTTTACAGCTCTGTTTTTTTAATCTGGTTTTTCCAAAATAGTAAATATTCCCAAATATTTAGACTCGCAGTCCCTCCAGGGCTCCTATAGTCATTAAATAGAATAATCAAGACACCTGATTCCACAGACCACAGGGTGAACCTCATCCCAACACTCCACCAGGCACACACGCTGGATTGAGAAACTCAGGGTAAGTCAGCTCTGATTCATGGGCCCTGATCAACAAGATACCATCACTCAATCTTTCCAGAGACAGGCCTGAGTCTCTGATGAAGGCTTACACTAGAAATTGCACTCCACATTTTACAAATGGTAAAAATGTCTAGGTAAGAAAACTCAAAAGCATCTACATGGTTTTCCAAAAAAAAAAAAAAAAAAAAAAAATGGCCGCATTCGTCTAGGTCATAGTAATGCAGATGAAGGGATGGAAGGAAGTTCAGCTGTGCACTCCTTTTCTGTCTATCACAGCACGATAGCATATAACCTTCACAACAGTCCCACACAGTAGGTAATATTATTTTCATTTTGTAGAATAGAAAACTAAGAAATAGGGAGCTTAAATAGTATAGAGCTGGCTAAGTAGACAGGTTATGATGGAAACTAAGAGCCTACTTCTGTCTACGACTCTTCCATCAGGACTTCTTTCATTTTCTTTTTTCAGACTCCTTTCTCTGCATAGGAGACTTAAGTACTCACAGCAGGATCATGTGATATTATGAATTTGAAAGTTCATAGTGTCAGCTTCAGTGACTGTAAAGGACAATGATCTATCATCCCAGTAAAGGACTCACTATATTTGAAAAGAGAAGAGCATGGAGTGAGAGGCCTCATTTTTTTTTCATTCCTGTAGCAAGAGACAAGGTTGTATGTTCAGAGAATAGCTGAGAAGGAACATAGACGTGGACCTTCAAAGATGCAGAAACAGGAACCAAGTACTCAAGGCCTGTGGTTCACAGCTAGGAGTGATTTTGCCTCCTCAAGGGATGTTTAACAATGTCCAGAAACATATTTTCGGGTGTCACATCTAAGGAGGAGCAAGGGTATGCTGCTGGTAGTAGTCAGGGACAGGGATAAACATCCTACAAGACACAGGCTAACTCCTTCTGCCCTGAATGGGGATCCAACCTAAAGTGTCACTAGTGCAGAGATTGAAAACCTCATTTGAGACTATAAGCTCCTGGATGAGTTTATGAAAACTTAAAAGGAACTGGATTTTTTTTTTCCTTTCCATATTGGTGCATTACAGTTATACATGATGATGGAATTTGTTGCTATTTATTCAAACATGCATACAATATGACAATATAATTTGGTCAATGTCACTCCCCAGACCTCGCCTTCCCTCCTGATCCCCATCCTTTGGTCTCTTTCCTCTACTGATGTTCTTTGACTTTCATGACATCGGTTCCAATTTTTCCCCCCTTTTTTGTCCCAAGGTTTTGTGTATGAGAGAAACATACGACTCCTGATCTTCTGAGTTTGACTTATTTCGCTTAGCATAATGGTCTCTAGTTCCATGCATTTTCCTGCAAATAACATAATTTTATTTTTCTTTATGTTTAAATAAAACTCCATTGTGAATATACACCTCATTTTCTTTATCTATTCATCCATTGATGGACACCTAGGCTAGTTCTACAGTTTGGCTGTTGTGAACTGTGCTACTATAAACATGGGTATGTATGTGTCGCTGAAGTATGATGATTTTCATTCTTTGGGGTACATACTGAAGAGTGGTATAGCTTGGTCATGTAATGATTCCATGCTTAGTCATCCATACAGATTTCCATGGTGGTTGTATCAATGTATAATACCACTAACAGTGTAAGAGTGAGCAACTGGATGTTTGCTAAAAATTAAATGTGTAAATAAGGGAATGAATGAATGAAACAATCAGAAAGGAACTAATATTCAGGGTATTTAATAATTCTAATAAGACCAATAAGACATGGGAAGGTGGTCTCAAATTGTATTTTGATTTATAATTCTGTGTATCATAATTAGTAAGTACAATTACATGAATGTGACTCTTCATATATGCTTATGCCCACCTTCTACTGCCTGACTCTATCATTTGCACAGATAATAATTTTTTAAGTGAAAAACTATATAATTATGGGCATAGTGTGAACTTTTTGATATTTATTACTTAACTATTGCTTTTAAAATTTTGTGAAGCCCACGCCTTCCAAGGTGAACTTTGATCTCAGATTGGACTCCAAGGGAGAAAGGGTTATGATATGAGGATGGCTGTCACTAATATGGCTTTTGCTATTGGACTCTCTCTCTCTTTCTCTCTTCTTTAATTAAGTTTGGGCAACATCCTCAGCAGACATTAGTCAACCAGAGGACACAAAGAAGGAGGGGAAACAGAGATGTCAAATGTACCACTCTGCTCTGCATATGTAAAACAACCAACCAATAATTCACTTCTTGGTATGATCAGTATTATTATACTGCAGGTCCTGGCACTGAGTTTCATTACAATAAACCCATGGTTTCACTAAGGCATTTTCCCATGAGAACATTTTAATTAATTTATTAATTGCAAATGAAGCTACAGGTGTTTGAGTGGGTTGTTGTTGGTGGTATGTGTGTGTCTGCTAGCACACACTGGAGCACATGCGTACAAATGTGTGTGTTTAATTGCTTCTTGAATCCACCTCCTGGCTCAACCTGTCCAGGCTGGTTACCAGCTCCCAGCAACTGATTCCCAGACAGGTCCCTGCAAGTGACTCGTCACGTGATGAGATGGCTTTGTCAGGCCCGCACAGCTATGCATGAAAATAACATTGTCATAATCAGGTGCTGTCTTTCTTAGCAACTGGACCCTGGTTCTGGGGTAGAGTTTGGTGGCAGCCTTCCCAGAAACTGGGGTGTTGCTTCCAGCTATGATCACAGGTTTAGATTTGTGAGCTTCCCCTTTGTGCCAAGGAAAATTTACTCTCCCAAGCCACTGTGAGCACCTGCTAATGGTTTTCAAGCACATTTTTTAGCTTAAAAGATATCAACTAAGAGGCGACTCTTGAACTCTTAGCATATACCCCTTGCAGTTGGTTTCAGGGACTTGAACAAAGTGCCGTATCAATCTGATCAGCAAAGATGTGAAGGTGGTTATGTCTTGGGGCCAGGGAGAGGGGTTGGCATGGAGGAAGGAGCCAAGGTGTTGGGGTTGGACTGAGCTGAGCTTCAATCCAAGTTCTCCACTCAGCTAGATATTGAGCAACTCACCTGAATACTTTGGAGTCTTGCTTTGCCCATTAACACAATGGCAATGAAAACAGCTATGTTTCAGGCCATTGCCAAGATCAGCAAAATGTGAACGTGAACTATTTGACACATATTGGCACCAGTACATATCTGTTACTTATTGAAGGCCATGGCTATTAGTTTCCCATAAGCTCTAAAATAAACATTGGGTAGTTTTCACCTCAGCTCTATGGTTCCCATTCAACAAAAATGATTGGTTTCCACTTTTTGTGCTTTAATTTCTTAATTTATTTGCGCACAGTATAGTTATACATAACAGTGGGGTTCATTTGGACATATTTATAAATACGTATGAGTTTTCTCTGTCTCAATCCCCAGTACCAACTCCTTCCCTCTTTCTGACCCTGTTCCTCTATTCTATTGATCTTCCTTTTATTCATTCAATTTATCTGATGTATTATAGTCATAAAGATAGAATGTGCTGTGATCTATTGATACATGCACAGAGCACCATTTGGTCAATTCATCCCGTTCTTTCCCTTGGTCACCTGTTTCTACTCTGCCAATTTCCCTTCTATTTTCATGAGATGCAATTTTTTATTCTTTTTTTTTCCTCTCTAAGTTCTGAACATAAAGTAAACATTCAACCCCTATTTTCTGAGTCTAGTTTATTTTGTTTAGCATGATATTCTCCAGTTCCAGCTATGTAGCAGCAAATGACATGGTTTCATTCTTCTTTATGACTGAGTAGAACTCCATTGTGTATACATACTGCGTTTTAAATTGAATGTACAAAAGTGAATAATGAAAGCAAAGTAATTTAATTTTGCATTGCCCTTCCTCTCCAATGCCACCTGGTGCATAAGACTTGCTAAGGTTATTTAGCGGTGTGTTTTCTCCATCTTGCTTCTATTAAAATGGACAAGAACTATCATGTCTTTTACTTTGTGAGATACTCCACTTTTTCAATTTATGAGGAATTGCTAAAATCTAGGTAGAGTTGTCTGAAGATTTATTGATGCATTGTTGGATGATACTCAAAAAGTTTGGGGATAATATCTCTCAATTTAATTAGGAACCTGTTAATCACATTACCAATGGGATCCATAAAGTTGAATGGGTCCTGATTTTATGGTTTAACTCTAATTGACAAAATTTTAAACAAAAAGAAAATGTCAAAATCATGAAATATAAATAAAAATAGTGAAAGTCATGGATGACATTTTAGCATTTTATCTTGTAGGACCGGAGTCCAATGTGGTAATAATAATATGCTTCCACGAGTTTTCCTGTTCAAAAACTTATTGCTAATTAAAATAAACATTAGATTCCTGAGGTTCACTGAAACTTTATTGCATTAGAAAAAAAAAAGGCAAGTGTGTGTGAGAGAGAAAGAAAAAGAGCAAGATAGAGATAAAAGTTAATTAATAGAATTTGGCCTTCCTCCAAAATATACTTTGTGAGTTTGAGGTTTTTGTGATTGGGTAATACAGGTTGATTGGTATGTGAAAAACATCTGTCATGATGAGTCTTGCCATAAGATGCAACTCCCCAGGAAGGTAGGGCAACATCTTCCACAGCATCATCCTGATTTTCAGAAACGTGCCATTTCCTGCATGACACCATTAAGAGTCTGGGTTCTGATTGGGCAACATTCTGTATTGATTATAATGTGCTTCACCTTGTGAGGCTGGCTTGGAAAGTTGAAGGGTAAGTGAAGTCATTAGTTCCCCTTGGAGTTGATTTATATCTCCATGGGGAGCTAGTTTTTCCACCACTTTTTTTTTTTAAATGGAGTTAGGTTTGGAGTAGCCTATCTGGTAGTATTTATAATCTATTAGTCCACATTTATTATGGAGCCTGGAACTAATTGCACATAAAAATTCCCGACTAGTTTCTGAATTAAAATAGTTATTTTTATGACTAGAGCCAGGTTTCCCAAAGGGTGTCCCATGAAATACTAGTACCATGAGATGTTCCTCAAAAAGAGGTTCATTGTTCAAATAAAGCTGAAGGGAAATGGGCCATTGGTTTCTCTCTTGTTTGCATATTGCTAGACTTTAGGTCTCATAATAGCAGGATCTGGGAAGATATTGTTTTATCATTGAAGCATCCAGTATAATTACTAGCAAATGGGAAATACATAAAAATATTATTAATTAATTGATAAGTTACCGAAGACATAGAAACACTGGCAGTAAAGAAAGTAATTTAACTTTGGTCAGCCATACGTCTCCCAACTTTGTAATGATCAGGCAACCATTCTCTTTTTACAAAACGATTAACATTATACAAAACTTATCTTCCAATGAACATTCTTTAGGAAATTCTCATCTAGAGTATTGAACATATATATTCTGAGAGTTTTATATACACATTGATTCATTTCACAAAGGTATTAGTACCTGCTATGTTCTGTGTCCTTGGGACATATCAACAAATGAACCATAACGTCTGCCATTGTTGAGCTTAAAGCCTACTAGGAGAAATCTGGAACATTTGTGTTTTTAAAACAGGGTGACATATGGCAAGTGTCAGATAAGAAGAACACATATGAGTACTACAAAGTGAAAAATGAAAATAAATCTACACATGAGTCTCTGCCCCATGACAGTTAAGAGTAATTTTCTTATTTGAGTGACTCACACACCCGTATTGCTTAATCTTATTTTAATGTCAGATTTCTGATGAAGGAAACTTACTCCTCGAAAGGGGAGAAAGAGTAAGACAGTTTTAACTAATTTTCCCCCAAAGGTTCTAGGGATTGAATCCAGTGCCTGGTGCACCCTAGACAAGCACCCTACCAATGAGCTAAGCCCAAGGCATGATTACAAAATTTTTGTGATCCACTTTCCATGTCCCCTCCCTAATAATTTTTATTCTGAAAAATCAGTTGTATTCAGTCACCATATCATCCCCCACACAGTGTTCCAGCCACCATCTAAAGCTTCAAAGTCATAAACCTTGCAGAGGCCAACAAAGCACCAGAAATTAAAAGAATTGTCATAAGACAAATGTGAGGTGGGGAGGATTGATTAAAAAGCACAATTAACTATTGGTATGAGTCAGTATGATATCACTTATGTTAGTGATTCCCCTTATTTGTTAAAAGAAATCACAACTCCGAATTTTGATATTAAAATATTCTACTCGTAGACTTAATTTAAAATATCGATGACTGATGCTGTTATATACACATATAACTATATCCATCCATGAGGGACTGGATAGACACATTCATTTTTCTTTCTTTCAAAAATCCCACTAAAATTACAATGATGCATTTAGAATAAGATATAAACATCAAAGAGGCTAAACAAAAACATAGTGGGAGACAGTAAAGACACCATTTTGGAAGCTGGTCAAGGGATGGACCACTGGTAACTGATTTAGATGACCCAAGAAAGCTAAACTAAAGCTTGCAGTGAGGAAGGTTGTGTCCTATTAGGGTTGTTAAGGTCTCAGTCAGTGGCCTCTTCTAGAGCCTCTGAGGCTGGGGGACAAGTCAGGATAGTGAATGTCAGAAGGGCTGAGAAGCTGGGAGACACTGGCAATCTTAGACGCCCATCCTCATCAACTGCATTTCACTATCCTTTTAATGCTTATGAATCTTTCCTGTGGTTGCTATGAAGTAGAGAGAGCCTGTGGACTGAGAAATATCAGGCAAGAATGAGAATGTGGTTGTTGTAATGAAGAAAAACAGGATGAAGAACTGTATGTGTGCTGGATCCTAAAAGGGGGAACTCTTCATCCAGATCTTCTTTCTTCCTGTTGCTCCAAACATAACTTTGGCCTGGCCAGGAAATGGGGAGAATGTTCTCTTGGCGACCTGACTGGTATTCTCTTAGGATACTGACATCAAGGAAAACCAAACCAGTTGTCCATCAGATAGTCTAGAAACATTAACATCGATATGACTTTAAACTATGGCCTCATGCCCATTATTCTTCGTAGAACAGATAGTCAAAAGTCAACTGATGTCTTTAGGAAGCCTCTATCGTGGGAGACAGAGAGAGAGAAAACAAACAAATAAGGTGGTAGAGAGACAATACAGAAAAATCTACACTTCAAAGATGGCTCTACTTTTCATATCTTCAGAAACTAGGTATTGCCTTTATTAAATAAGAAAAAAAAAAAAGCCTGGTAAGAAGGGTGTTTAAAGAATACAGAGAAATTTTGGCTATCAAAAACATGTTAAAATAAAATTAAAAGCTCATGGGCTGGGGGGTGTGGTTGGGATGGATCACTAGTCTAGCATGCATGAGATCTCCAGTTCCATCCCTAGCATTGTTATTTAAAAAAAAATAATAATAATAAAATAAAAACTCAATACAGAAGATAAAAGATAAAGTTGATGAAATCCTCTGGGAAGCAGAAACAATGTCAAAATTATTATAAATAGATAGGAAATACAAAGTTAAAAAATATTGGAAAATCCAACTGAGTATATAAAATTTAAATAATAAAAGTTCCAGAAAGAGAGAGTCCTAGAAACAAAAAATCAATCAAGAAATATTTCCAAGAACAAACTAAGATTCAGAGTAACTCTCTTTTAATTTTATAGCACAGGGCATGAAATAGGGATCATATTAAAGAATGTAATGTCGAAATTTCAAGCAAAAGTTCTGCCTGCAGGTAGGGCAAGCCACTTAAAACAGATCAGGATTCAGAATTCCCCTCATCTCAGCACTAAAATCAAGAAGACAATAGTACCTTGTAAGTACTAGGAAAACAAACAGAACCCTATATCCAATGGGATTCCATCAAGCCTGGGGCAGAATAAAGTCATTTTCTGACATTCAGGGTCTTAAAAGTTACTTGCCATTCACCTTTTCTCAGAAAACTACTAAAGGATGTGCTCCAACAAAATGAGACTTTAATGACAGAAAGGAGATGGGGCATGGAAATTAGTATATCTAATATAAGCAAATAAAGAAAGGAATCTCCAAGCTGAGGGTGAAAAAATAAAACTGTATACAGTTGAGACGAAGCAATGTGATCCAAGACACAAATCCAACAAGTCCGCTGCATTTGACCCCTTCCTTAAACCTAAAAAGACAGAATGCCATGGAGTGCCTAGAACAGACTTTATTATCTCCTTCTTCTGCATGTAATTCCTGCTCTCCCCTCCATTCCTTGTTCTCTAGGCCAAATAAGGTGATTTATGGAATGCTACACACATATTCTGCATTGCCTTACATTTGAGAGCTGGAGGTAAGCCTTTCTGAGTTTAATCACTGTACCTTTTAGCCCAGTGAAAATAATTGCTGCCAAATATTCAGTGCCAGGCTCATTGTGTGACTGCCCCAGGTGTACCAGCTGGGTAAATTTGGGGTTACTCAAGCCTTGCTCATGAACTTGCCCACTGATTCACCCAGAAGGAAATTTTTAAACTCCTGGGAAACTGAAACCAGAGCAATTGCTCCATTCTTTTTCACTAGCCTCATACTAGCTACAAGCTGATCAATATCATCCTGTCCTTACACAGCAAGGTCTGTGCTCACGGCTAGACTTTACAAACCTCGAAGTGCAATATTCAGAAATATATACTCAGGGTGCAAATTTAAAGGGAAATGAGCAAGGAAGTGAATAATTATCACAAAAGTTTGGATTGTTGCTATTTCCTGGAGAAGAAAGGTGTATTCATTTACTATGAATGCTATGAAAACCAAATTGACTTAGATGGAGAGAGGTTCTCCGATGGTTCTAGGAGAAGTATAAAATCAAGATGTTTTGAATAGTTTCTTCTGAAAGCTTCAGAAAAATTGTTTTCCCTTTTTCCAGCTTCTAGAAGCTTTCTATATTGCTTGACTCGTGGCAAGTCGTTCCAATCTTGGATTCCATCATGACATCTTTTTCTGACTCCGATTTCTTCTGAGCTCCATTCATAAGGACTTTTGTGATTACGTGAATAACCTGGGTTATTCACCATACTCTCACTTTTCTTATATGTCATATGTTTTACAAAAGTTGGAAGTACATATTAGATATGTGGACCAGGTTGATCTTGTGTCCAGTTACCAAATTTAATATATGAAAATACTTCAACCTCAAGTCTACAGCAGAGAGAAGGAGAATGCAGAGATCCTTCCTTCCTTCCTTCCTGTTTCTTTCTTTTTGTCTTTCTTTTTGAAGTCATCAGCAGAGGGATTTATTTATTTATTTCTCCGTAATTCTGTAGTGGGGCATTATAGTCGTACATAATGGTGGGTTTCTGTTTTAATTAGCTTTTTCACTAGTGTGACTGAAAAACCCCAAAAATCACAATTTTAGAGGAGGAAAAGATTTGGGGGGGACTTATAGCTTCAGAGGTCTCAGTGCACAGAAGGCAGGCTCTATTCCTCGGGGCTCAAGGTAAAGTAGAACATCATGACAGAAAAGTGTGGCAGAGGGAAGGAGCTTACGTGATGTTCAGGGAGCAGAGAAAGATTCCACTTGTCAGATGCAACACATACACCCTAATGACCCACCTCCTCCAGCCACAGCTTACCTGCCTTCAATTTCTGCTCAGTGAATCCTATCAGGGGGATTAATTCATGATTTATTTAAGGCTCATAACCCAATCATTTCTCCTTTAAACTTCCCTGCATTGTCTCACACATGAGCTTTTGGGGGACATCTCATATCTAAACCATAACAAGTTTCTCTCTGAAACAGTTCCCTGATTTCTTTTTAGTTACCGTCTAATTTCTTTTAGACTTAAGGTCTAAGGTTGTGGGTGAGGATCAAAGTCTGCCTTTTTTGGATGACGTGGATAACTAGCATTAACAACTTTTTTCCATGGTCATTTGAAATGTGTTATCAAAACAGTAATTTGGATTTGGATTTAATTTGATTTTGTCTTAGAGGAGATGTTTTTGGGATTCACCTTAAGAAGTCAATATCCCAGATCATTCCATATTCTCTTTCTTTCCTGTATGCTCCCAGACTTTGATAGACATTATACAAAGAGCCCAGTGTGTGAGGATAATAAATATTCCGTTATAGGGTCTGTGACTAATTTCTCACACCATGTGAGATAATAGAACTATTTTGGCCAATTTCTTGAAATTTTCACGTAACAATTTTTCTTTTCTTTCATCCGAGCTAATCAGTGTCCTAAGGGTACTGGGAAACATTCAGGCTTAAAGAATTTAGAAATTGTGGATGGGACAGCAGTAAAAATATAATCAGTAAAATTAAAAAAAAAAACTAGCATCAGAATATACTTTGCAAATAGGTGCTTGTAGATAAGCTTATCTGCAGAATAACCCCAGATAATTTCCCTTCACTTGTAAATCTACAAAGTAAGATATAGGGCACATTGCATTTGTGAGATTTCTCTGGAAATTAAGCTAGAAATTGTGTGATCTCAAAGTGAAATTTTCTTGTAATATTTGTCAGGGTTTTTTTTCTTTTTTTGCTTTGGTTGGTTGTTGGGGAAAACTACACAATATTGAGCAAATTTATAAAGAATAAAATGTTTTCAGCTATTTTGAAAATAATCAACATTTTAAAATTTCCAAACAAGATGGGAGATTATTGTTTCTAATGGTCACAAATTAGAGAGTAACCAGGTGGGAAACATTTATTGCTAAAATGCCACGCTTGACGAGCTTTTTGGAGATATAAAAAGAACCTGTTTCTTGGTTAGTGGTTGAAAATTTGAAATAAGCCTTAATGGGGCTCATTACTCATTAGCTTCCAGGTGTGGGAGAACCATTGTAGTTACTGGCCTTGGAAATGATCAAACTTCAGGGACGCGGGCCGTCTTCCGCATGCAGTGTCCTGGGCAGCCCCAGATGGCCCCGGGGAGAGTCCGGGGAGTGTTCCGGACTCAAACTGCCATTGGGCACAGGGAGCAAGAGCCTGTGAGATTGTGCCTCCGGGTCAGGTTTGGATTTGGGCTCTCGAAGTGGCGTCCTGCTCCCCAGGCGGGGGCGGGGAAAAGCCGGCTGCCACTGCTTGGAAAGTCCTTGCTGCGCCATGATCCGTGCAAGTGGTAGCCTCTGTGCTGATTTATGTACCCTCCGGTAACGAAAAGTATTCAGTAATAGCCTTTTGTTGCAACTTTTTTCCTGATAATCCTTCCTCCTCTGAATTTTCTTCTTTCTGATTAGAGTTCCTGGGCTTTTACCAACACATGCCCTAACTATTCTTAGTTCCATTGGGGTGCCTTCTTCCCTTAGTAATTTACTTAACATCCCTTCCATATTTTCATCACAAAGACAATACAATATTTCAAGACAAAATAAGACACAAATATACTGAATCAATCTTTTCCATTTTTTCAAAATGGCCATTTTTCCTCTCGCCCTATCTGCCTAGGGACGAGCAGATTTGTTCCTGTCCTATCTATGGATGGGCAGCTTTTTTTTTTTGTCACTTACCCCCAAGTGTCCCGGGGCTCCGTGGACGGGCCACCATTTGCCGCAGTCCGGCTGCAGCAAAATAACCCGGGGCGTGACGAGCAACTTGTGTACATTGACACAGCAGGAGTACGAACCCTTTATTGCAGGACAGGAAGGGTATATATCCATTCCACACAGCTTATCTTAATTAACATAAACTAGATACAGCAGTCAACCAATAAGGAATCTCCACACTTAATGGCTCGCTGGCGTTACTTCACAAACCACTCCCTCTGGCAAAATGCCAGGTGCTATCTTGACTTGTTTACAGACCCTAACAGGAGATATAAAAGAACCTGTTTCTTGGTTAGTGGTTGAAACCATCCGAGGGCTTGAGGTCTTCGTGTAGACTTTGGAGGAACTTTTTTCACTGAAAGGAGTGACAGCTAAGGGAAGACACTGTCAGAGCATCAGAGCCACACAGTATCTAAAAATTCATGATATTTTAATCCACAGAGTGTGAACAAGAAAAATAGGCTTCAACTGAGTTGGGGTTGGCTTCATTTGGGTGTCAGAGGGAAAGAGGAATCAGGAAGGATGGGCTCAACCTGATCCTATTACTTGCATTTAGGCCATTTTACACTGGTCCCGGGAAACCTGAATCTGGAGGCATCTGCCTTATTGGAGAACCCCAAGAGCTGGCTGCTTCCTTTTGCTTTCCATTCTAGTTCTGTGTGCTCTAGTTCTGATGCTCTGTTTCGGGCTGAGACCCAACATTTTTATTTTGGGCACCTGTCATTCTTGACGTGATCTGCACCGGTCCCTGTATGTGAAGGGTGCCCTGCCATCTCCCACCTCCAAGTCCACACAAGTTCAGTCATGGCCACAGGACCAGAGACATTCCCTCACTGTCGCCCAAACCCTCGTCTCAAGTCTCCATCTCCTGTCCTAGGAATGGAGCCTTGGCAAGTACAATTTAAATCTTTCTTTGCCTTAGCAAATACCTTGCCCCCCAGACACTGTGGAAAGGGTCTCCTCTCTGGTCAAGGTAAAGCAGTGGTGCAGTCCACAAAGGTTCAATCTTGTTGTTATCATTGTTTTTTTTTATTGTTTTGTGTTGTTATTGTTTGTTTCTGGTTCTAAATGGTATTGAATATGGGTAAGGATAGTCCAAGTTCAAGTTGGACTAAAACGAAGTCTGCCCGTTCTTTGTTACATTATATTTAACCTGGGGTTCAACAGGCTTGGGAGGGGCCGCAAGGAACGCAGCCAGCTGTCTGTGGACTGAGACCTCTGAACTGTGAGCCCCCAATAAACGTTTCTTCCTCTGTTCTTACCAGGTCTTTTGACAGCAGAAGTGAAAAATGTTGACTAAAACATCAAGTATACAAAAATCACACATGAGATATTCACCCCCCACCACACATATCCATGGCCTCCAGGCTCAAACAGGAAGCTGGCATGTTTAAAATATGACTTGATCCATATTCTTAAAAATTGTGAAATATAAATAAAACTCCTTTAAACCTAGCCCCTGTGCAGAACCTGAAAGCCCATGTTTTAGGCAAATCACAACATCATAAAAGCAAATATAGTCAAAATTGTGAAATACTTAAAACTGAATCATTAAGACACTACATATTAAAACCAGTGGCATGAAATTCAAAGGATAATCATGGTGGAGACACTATGGTTCTTCCACTTCTTAGAAATCACCCCAAACAAGGATAAGACAGAAAGAAATGAATGCAGACCCCTCCTCAAGGAAACATCTTTGTTTTTATTTTTTTTTTATTTTTAAATGTTTTGTTTGTTCCTTTCAGTTACACATGACAGTAGAATGTATTTTGACAAATCATACATACGTGAAGTCTAACATCCCATTCTTGCGGTTGTACATGATGTGAAGTCATTTGGGGGATATATGCCAAAGGTCAAATGGTGGTTCCATTCTAAATTTTCTGAGGAGTCTCCATACTGCTTTCCAGAGTGGTTGCTCCAATTTCATTCCCACCAGCATCATGTGAGTGTACATTTTCCCTCACATCTTAGACAACACTTATTATTACTTGTATTCTTGATAATTGCCATTCTGACTGGAGTGAGATGAAATCTCAGTGTAGTTTTGATTTGCATTTCTGTAATTGCTAGTGATATTGAACATTTTTTCATGTTTGTTGACCAATCATATTTCTTCTTCTGTGAAGTATCTGTTCAGTTCCTTTGCCCATTTATTTATTGGGTTATTTGGGGTTTTTTTGTTTGTTTTGTTGTTGTTGTTTTTCTTTTTGGGGTTAAGTGTTTTCAGTTCTTTATGTATCCTGGAGATTAATGCTCTGAGGGGCAGGTGGCAAAGATTTTCTCCCATTATGTAGGCTCTGTTGGTTTGGGGGACTTAGCTTATTTCACTTAGCATTATAGTCTCCAGTTCCATCCATTTACCCACATTTGACTATTTCTTTTGCTGTAAAGAAGCTTTTTAGTTGAATACTATGCCATTTATTAATTCTTTATTTTACTTCTTGCACCTTGGGGGTCTTGTTGAGGAATTTGATTCCCAAGCCAACATAATGGAGATTTGGACCTATTTTTTTTTTTCTTTTAGTAGGCATAGGGTCTCTGGTCTAATGCCTAGGTCCTTAATTCACTGAGTTTTGTACAGGGTGAGAGACAGAGTTCAATTTCATTTTGTTACATATGAATAAGGAAACATCTTTGTAACCCCAAGCCATGATGAATGCTCAAGAGCTTCCAAGTGCAGGGGTGGTTTAGAGGGGACAAGAAACCCTTAGAAAGATCACCTGCACTTCCCTGATCACTATCAAGCCAGCCAGACATGGCTTTCCAAAGGAGGTGTGCATCTTGCTGGGGAAAAACCACGATCCATTGTTTGGAATAATTAAAACCAGATAATTGTATTGGTAATGGGAACTTCTCAGATGCTATTTGAAAAGACAAAATAAAAAAGGGAAAGTACAACAATAGGGAAAGGTGCAGATACTAGTGCACATTTTCAGAAATCTTGGTACATGGGCAGGCTAGGAGAAACAGAAAAAACTCAGAGCAGATTTGATTTTTTTTCCTATGTTTCTCTCTCTCTCTCTCTCTCTCTCTCTCTCTCTCTCTCACACACACACACACACACACACACACACACACACACCCTAACCCTAACACACACACAGAAAGAGTGGGAGAGTGAGTCAGAGAAAGATGTAAAGAATTTAGTTGAACCTTGACAAATCATCAAAGTGTCAGTTTTGGGAATTGAGGACAGATCCATGTACACTGAGAAACTTTTGTAGCAGAACATGCCTATCAAATTAGTGTACAAATTAGTGAAGAGGAGACATTAAGTGATAGTTACTAGGACAATTTGCATATTAAAAAACAAGTAAGTCAAACAGCTCAATTGGAAATGGGCAAAATACTGCAATGAGCACAAAAATAAAAAATAGAGACCAATTAAAATTATCAACATTTACCTGAACAAGGAAACGGTTCTAGAACTGGACAGCATTATTAACCATGACTGCCATTTCCCACCCCACCACATGGTGCAGGCTGCATTAATAGAGAGAAGGAAGTGAAACAATCAGATTGGGTGCAGTTGGCATTTGCCATCTATGGCCATGTTTGGCAGCTTTTAGCCTCAGATTGGCTGGAGGTTGCCTGCTGAGTGGCTGAATCTCAGTTGCTTCTCACTAGGGTGTATCCTTAGGATAGCTTGTGATTTGATGCATATCAACCTAGGGTGCAGTTCGCTTCACGGATGTCGGGAGGTCAATATTCATCATCCACATGGAAAGACAGGTTTAGGCCAAACTTCCCAAGTTAACATGAGTAATTCCACAAAATAAGAAAGCTGAGTGGCCAACCAGCATGTGAGAAAATGCAAGATCGCGAAAAACATGACTTCACATTTACTAGATCAGAAAAAAATATATATATATATAAGGAAAGGTCTGATGGCATTTATTTTAGGAGACACGGTGGGGAAACCATGACATGCCCACAGCTTTGTGAGAGGCAATCTGTGCATTCTGTCTCCTTAATGTCCCTTGGGTTAAGTTGTCCCAAGATTTGCCAAGGGATCACCTTCCAAGATTCTCACTCGTCTCCCAGATGATGTCTGCATCTTAAAGTCTATCTGCTGAGGCTGGGGTTGTGGCTCGGTGGTAGAGCACTTGCCTAGCAGGTGCAGGGCACTGGGTTTGATCCTCAGCATCACATAAAAAATAAATAAATAAAATAAAGGCATTGTGTCCAACTACAGCTAAAAAAAAAAATCCATCTGCAACTTACATGCAATTTAGTTTCCCCCTCCAGCCAGGCAGGGCATCAGGATGATTCACAAATTAGGATAGAACTGGGTAATTTGCAAAAGGATACAGGTTTTCTTGTATTCTTCTCTCGCACGGACTGATTTTGTGGAACTCTGTTTGGTCTGAAGCATGTACCCAGAGATGGGTTTTTACACAAAATGCACAGACCACCTCGGTAGCAAACATACTCTGGCTGGAGACAAGAACAGCTGTGCAGAGTGCCACCTTCCCAGCGGGAAGAAGGCAGTCAGCAGGAGTCCCCCAAATCCTGTGTGCACAGAGGGCTCTGTTGGTGTGACTCTTAACTTCTATTTCTTAACTGACCCTTGGAAAGATTTTGTTTTTTTCCCACATGGAAATCAAAATGGGCGGGATTGGTTTTGTTTTATTTTAACTAGTTTTCCTTCATATGTGAGATTTCTGGCAGAGAGCCTGAGAAGTCTGGGGTAATGAAATGCATGGAGTGTGGAGAAGGGAAATAAAAATTTCTTCTTTTTACATTTTTTTCCATGCCTGTAAACACTCCATTTCACCTGGCAGAAAAGTTGTTCGTGACCGAAGGCTCACAGGCAAAGCAGGTTTGGACCCAAAGGAAATAAAGAGAGCTCTTGTCTTTCCTGTCATGCAGAGTGATTTCATTTGCAGCAACCCCTTGACTGAGAGGAGGAAGGTTTTGTCCCCAACTGCTTTCCCCAAGGTGGCCTGTCCCAGGTGGAGCATTTATGATTCACAGCGTAAATCCCAGAGAGCCCAGCACCGCCGTGGCCTTCCTCCTCTGTAGAGTCTGGCTCTTGCATCAGTTTTTTTATCTGTGAATCCTTGCCAGAGAAACAATCACAGCCTCTGGCTTCCTGTCTGTTTGCCCCTTGTCCTGGTGGACGACAGGTGCAACGTGACCTGATGATATCAGGATGTATGTATAGGCTGGCAGTTAATGCGGCACCAAGGAGTGATGGGGTGAAGGAAACGGGGTGCAGGTTTCCTGCCTTAGTCACTCTCCCCAGGCTCGAGACAGAGGAACACAGGTGTGTCTGAGCTCCTCGGGGGTTGATTATCTCATGACAACCACATCCTCTTTGCTGCTCTGTTTTCCCAGGTTCAGATACAAAGAGGTGATTTAGATGATTGGATTGACTGACAAAAAACGGCCTTCTCGTCTGCACCATGACATGCTAAAGGACAATATCCACTTACTACAGGTTCAACTGCCAACAGGCCCCGTGTGGTGCAGGTGAACTGCTGCCAGGAGGGAAGAGCTTCTGCCGTGGTAGTTTGTGTTGACATTTCCAGAGCCCCGTTCACAGGCAGATCAAAACCTACAACCCTCTGTGCTCTTAGAAGAGAGATAAAGTGTGCAGAGAAATCTGCAATCGGTTGCCAGTGCTTGACGTGGATGGGGCAGTTCCGCTGCTGTGTCCAGATCAATCCCCTGGATCAAATGCAGCAGCAGCAGTTTCTCTCTTCAGGTTGAGACAGGAAAAGCCTAAGGCCAGAGGTTGAAAAGCCTAAGGCCAGAGGTAGACGGGTTACTTGTGGGATAATTTCCTATCTGACATTCAGATAATGCGCTTGTCAATATCTCCGTCTAGTTCCATTCAAAGCGAGAGCCTAGGCTAATATTTATCTCCCCGTTTTGAGACTGAACACTTTTAAAAGTCTGCTTATCCGTACAGAGAGAATAAAATGGAGGACTATGGAAAAGCAAATACTGATTGAACTAAAGACTGTCTTCCGTCTGAAGCATTGGAGACCACGTGAATGAACCTCTAGAGTCCCCAGTAAATGCAAAAGGGTAAGCTGTACAATGCTTCCAGATTTCCTTGCATGGGTGCAAGATATCTTAAACTTGAAATAAACTGCTTTTCTTGCAAGTAAATGACCTGGCTTTTTCTTCTAGTGACCTCTAATCATTAGGAGTTTTTGTTTTAACCTTTAAAGCCTTTTAAAAAATCAGAGCCTGGGACTGTTTTGAGGATGCACCCCCATCCACACCAAGCTCTAGTCTGGGAGCTGAAACTGCACTGGCAAAACAGTCTCTCCTCACTCCTACGTACATCCCAGTCCAGTGAGTGTTGTGTTGGGGTTGGGAGCCACAGCGGGTACCAGGCCTCTTAGGATGGCAATTCTGTGCCCCAGCAAAAGGTCCTGCTGCAAACTCATTTCCTGTTCACCTTCACAGACAAACTCAGGATGACACAGTCCATTGGTACCCTGAAGCAAAGCTTTGCCAAAGCTCAATCTAATACTGAAGAAGTCAAATAAATGATAGCAATTGGAACGATGTGACAAGAGGCGATGACGACTGAGCAGATTTGTGCTCAGGAAGCCATCCCACACCACATTGACTCAGATGTCCTCAGATTTTCTAGGGTTTCATGCTCACACGTTCCTTTCTCTAAGGGGATCTTGCCTTTTCTGCCTTCTATGCCTAGGGAGGGCTCCATGTGAACACTCTAGGGAACAATGAATCCCGCATTCCCTCAAAACTGAGAATTTTGCTTTTTCATGGAAAAATAACAATCCCAATAAATCGCATAAATCTTTAAAGGATTTATTTCTTTGGGCAACAAGAGTTTTGAGGTGGATTATCACATTGAGAATGAATCCTCTCTCCTTGTCCCAAGAAACTTCAGCCAGAAAACACACATGACAAGAAGGTAACCTGACTTGGAAACCGGGTGACGGAACCCAAGACGAAACGGGTCCTCGCAGGTGGCACGGACTTGGAACAAATTTCTCTTTGTACTCACAGGTAAAAAGATACAACTGGAACAGGGGTAATATTTAAGTTAAACTCACTGTTGTGTATGTAAACTTGATGTGTAGGATTCAGGACTGTTTATGGTAGAAGAAACAGAAAGGTATACATTCCTTTTAGTGCATGAACAGGGCGACTAAATACGGAGAACATATTTTTGTAATGAATATAAACAATTTTACAGTTTATCTTTCTAATTTTCCAGTAAGCCCAGTTTATTGATGGTAAAATGATTCGATGCAAATACATATTAAGTTTTCATTTATTTTTCCTGCAATATTCCTGAACACCTGAATGAAACATTTCATGAATGGAAAGTTAATCTACCCAGACCCTGGATGCCCAAAGCATTATAAGCAATTGAACTCTTTTTTTTTTTTTAATTTGGTAGACCACATAGGAACATTGTGCAAAAATTTAGGATAGACACTTGATCTCAAAGCCTTCAGCTTGATCCAGAATTGAAACAATCAGAGACACTTTGCTTTTTTATTTTTATTTTTTCATTAGAATGGATTCAAATCATCAGCATATTCAGTTTTTACCCTGGGCTTACTGCACTGGGGAACCCCCAGGGCATAAATCTTTGAAAATGAAATGAGTATTCTGACTGACAGATTTCTTAAGGACATCTGAAATATAGCATCCTTTATATTCTCAGCTCCAGAAAGGCATTTGGGGGTGTGGGTAGGCTTGTACACAACATAACTGTCTGTGTAGCTTCTCTGTCATATTTCTCTGTGAATGTTGTCTGAGTATACAAATAGGAGATGAAGATTAAGAAACAGATTTTAGGCTGATTCATGAACAACTTCATTTAAGAATCATTTTTGGTTTGAAGATATGATAGACAAGTTTCTATATGCTCATCAAAGGTAAGATAAACTGGCAAACATCGATGTTTATAGCAGCTCAACTCACAGTAGCTAAACTACAAAACTAACCCAGGTGCCCTTCAACCGATGAAAGGATAAAGAAAATGTGGTATATATACACAGTGGAATATTACTCAGCCATAAAGAATAATGAAATTATGGCATTTGCAGGTAAATGGATGGAACTACAGACTACCATGCTAAGTGAAATAAGCCAATCCCAAAAAAGCAAAGGCTGAATGTTCTCTCTGATATGTGGATACTAACCCACAATGTAAGTCAGGGATAGAATTTCATTGGATTAAAAGGGGAATGAAGGGAAGGGAGGGGGGATGAGAATAGGAAAGAGAGTAGAATGAGTTGGACATAACTTTTCCCATGTTCATAAATGAATACAAGACCAGTGAAACTCCATATCATATACAACTACAAGAATAGGAAGTTATAACTCCATGTATGTATGATATGTCAAAATACATTCTACTGTCATGTATAACTAAAAAGATCAAAGAAAAAAAGATTTTAAAAGGCTAAACAGGTGAGTTTAAGACCCACATATTGGTCCTACCCAAATGCTGGTTCGTACCGTGGTATGCAATTTAAGAAGACATTTAACTGAATGGCTTAATTTTTCCCTCTGAAAAAAAGTTGTAGAATATGAGTTAATGGGAGGAGAATGAAGAAAAATCAAAGCAACTATAATATGAGAACTACATTTGCACACGTTGACATTATTCTCTTGGTTTATTTTATGTTTTATGTTGAACAGTAGGATGGATACCAAATAATACTTTCAAAACAGAGAGTATACAAAAATCAATACCACAATGACCTGTCCTCTTAACACATCACCTAAGACATAGTACGTATTAATTATTCCTAGCAATGTATTTTCTGCTTGTTAAAACTTAAAAGCAAATATAAATTGTATTTGACTTAGAAATGTATCTAATGAAGGGAGAATTATCCTCCTGCTAACACACTTACCTGTGAGACTTTTCAAGGAAGACAATGGTGACAAATTTGACTTAGCAAAGCCGCGGGACCTGATCACTACGTGTTTCCTCAAGTGCAGAACATCCAAGAATCAAGTAAAGATGTCCCTACACTGTGGCCCACAATCAAGTCAGAAATCCCTTCATTTTTTTTCATACATGCACAAACATATCTATCTTTTGATCGTGCTAAGCGTTTCTTGTGAACACTGACCACCAGCACTCAAAGGGCACTCAGTCCTCACCTTGAGCTTTTCCTCGTTTTTATGGTCCCATTGGACGTTTTCTGTAGCTGCTGTTCTCTGCTTAAGCACGTTCCTGAGAGGGGGTCTCCGGGTCTCCTCTATATGGTGGCACAGGTAAAGGCCCAGCACACTAGAGCAGTTTTCTTTATGTCTTTCCCTTTCTGGATTCTATGCCCCACTCAGGGAGGAGAAATCGTTTCTCCTGGTGTGACCGCGTAGATGGGGCTCCATCTGAACTTGCCTTGGGCCACGAGCTGGGCAGACAGTGTGGCATGACTGTAAATGAAGGAAAATAGAGAAAATGAAGCAGAGCATCCTGTTTACTTTCAGTTGGAAAGCTGAGCAGAACAACCTGCTAAACCACAGCCTTGTTTTTGGACAGATTATGCATTTCGTTAGCAAAAAAAGGTGGTTTTTTTAAAAGCACCTTTTTGAAAAAATAATCACTGGATGCGAAGAAAAAAAATTGTCATTTTAGGGAGCATTCCTGGAATAGGCAGTCCTGTTAATTTATTTTAACTTCATGAGTAGGGATATTTCAAAGGCACAGTCTCTAGGTACCTTGGCACCAAGATGAAACTGGGCAAACCTTGTATCTTAAGTTCTTTCCTTGGGGAACAAGAGCCATGGGCAGTTTCTACAGGCCATTCTTTCAATAGTTCCTAAATATGAGTAACTCTGAAGATTATTGTGCCTCTATAAACAGCTTGGGGTTATTACCAACGGGAACAAATAGTTAGTGGGTTTACATGGAAATTTACAATGGAAATCTTGTTGGAAAATATGCAATCTCTACATGGAAAAGCTAAACCGGATATTTGCATGGCATCTTTGGTCACTTTCACAGGTTAGTGGCAACCACTTCATCCTAAGGGATTCTGAAGAACCTCATGAACAGACAACCCAGGAAAAGAGAGTTGAAGGCCTTTAAGTTTGGTTCAAGGTCAGTTTTAGAGTCAAAGAGAAGGGGCAATTTTTACAAAGGATCTTGACTTCCTGGACTCATGTTTGGCAAGGAAATTTTTCAATAAAAGTGCTAAGTAAAATAAAATTAAAATGCTCGTTAACAAAATACCTAAGACATTGAGAGACCAAAGCAGTGGGCGTTGTGGCTTTAACACAGAATGGGTCTCCTGCAAAGGTTCATTGTCTGTGTCTTGTTCTTGAGTCTTAAATATACATGGACGTTAAAGCAGAAATTTATACCAACTTCACAAGTGTTGTTTTGGGTACTTCTGGGAGCAGCACTACTGGATCTTAGAGTAGACAGTGAGAAGGCCCAGTGTTGAAGGTACTGGAGATAGAAATAAGTACAACAGAAGAAAGATCTGGATAGGATACGAGAAGAACTTAGACCAGCACACCTGAGAGGTTCCCGGGGGGATCCAAAGGAATAGTTAGCAGCAGAGGTGGTAAGTACTTCTTTGGTCAAACCAACCTTGATTTTCCACCCCAGTCCATGATTGTGGTCTTTGGAAACAGATGGAATATGTGACTATAAGAGCATTGTTTCCTTGCCTGTCCGTGAGACACCTGTTGGAAATTAAACAGCTTCACTAATGAGCTAACTACAAATATGTCAAGTATTTTAACTTCAGTGATAAATCCTTGCGAGAATTTATTAAGTAGAGTTATTATTTGGGTCCCATGTGATGAGGTTTTATTGAATTTTCATCCTTCTACATCAAACTTTGATAAGTAAGACCTTATCTTGGTTCTGTTTGCTATTCTTTTGTCATTAAGCCAGAGAGCTTTATGACTGGCCCTGGAGTGGGGTGGCATGCTTGGGAAGGAGCTGTCATTAATAAACAGGGGATTATTTCATGGGCTGGAGAACTAAACTAGATGCCCTGTAACAACTTTTCCCAGCTCCAAATTCTACAAATGGAAAAATTCTTCAACCTTTAACAGGCAACGTGCCTTGGACCCCTGCTTGTTCTTCAACCTTCAGGTAAGATAATGGAAACAATACTCGACCAGAAAATTTGGATCCTAATGCTTCCAATACGTAACTCACTATGTGATCTCCGGCAACCAAAATGTATTTCTTTTGTTTTTTCTGCTTAACTACAAAGTAGAAATGGTAAAAGTTAAAATGAAGAGATGAGCATAAGTTCTCTTTGAAGAAACTGAATATTATCATAGTAGTATCGTATATGCCTGACATTACATATTTAAGTGTGAGCACTTAGATGGGTATTGGTCATTAACCTCAACTGCCTTCATAATAAACAAAATTATAAAATCTTGAAACTGGGAGAAACCCTAAAATTTACAGAAATCAGTGATGTCCAGATTCTTTATTTTGTCAGCCAAATCCTTAGTCAAAGAAAATTGTATGTAGCAATACAATGTTTACACCTGAGTCAGCACAGTATCTTCTCCATGAATTTACCAAAAAATCTACTGGTCCCCAGCCTGTAGACCTCCCTGAAATCTCTATCCCCTGTGTACAATGGACAGTCCTCACTTATATATTATTTTATTGATTTAAAAAAGTTGGAATCCAGAGAAATAGTTATTCATTAAAAAATACAGGCTGAGGGTCAAGTTGCTCAGAAAATTACCCAGTTAATGGGTAACGGTGTGCATGCTGGAGCCTGAGCACGCCGACATGCTCAGAGTTCTGTGTTCCTCTCTGCTTCTCCACTGCTTTGTTTTACAGCTCTGGAAAGATATGCACTTGGGAGAAAAGTATATTCTTCCATAGTTGGAAGGAATGGAAAGGAACAGTTAGGTGGAATGGAAAGTCACTGGGAATTTTTCAATCATAGAAGCTACATTCTTTGGCCTTCAAAGAAGTTCCTATATCTTTGATTAAAAAAAAGAAGAAGAAAGAAAGAAGGAAAGAAAGAATGAATGAAAGAAAGAAAGAAGAAAAGAAAGAAAGAAGAAAATAAAGAAAGAAAGAAAGAGAGAGAAAAGAAAAGAAAAAGATTAAGATCTGTAATTTTTTGACAAGAACTGGTTGTCTAAGGTGACTAGGAAAGGACTCAACTCTTCTGACAAATCCTGACTCACTAGCTCTCTTTGAAAGCCTTTTCTGCTAGGTTCAGGACATTATTAAAATTGGAAAAAAGAAAAAAAAAAAACACAAAGATGCTTTCCAAAAATAAAAAAGTGCTATTTGTGTCTTCTAAAATTTTTACTCCAAAATAAGATATGCTTAAAATAATTGTCAGATCTGTCTTCTGTGTATGATGTCATAAAAATGGACACGTCTGAGGAGGAGATCAGTGGCAGGACTCCCTCTGATTGAGAGCAGGCTACGAAAAGAGGGATATCACAGCCGTTTTAACGCCTACCATATGTCCAGTGGAAAGCCAACTAGAAATGAGCTGGACCAAATCAACGGTGGGACAAAAACTTATCTTCATCTCTTATTTCTTTCTGGGACCATTACCTAGGAGAATATGTGATTCTGTTTACAAATATCAAGAGTTAACAGAGTGACAGAATGCACCAAGAGTGACAGCAACCAACAACAGCAAAGCAAAACCAGACAACCTTGGGTCTCCTCTGCTGAGGGACCCAGAACAACCGTACTTTTACATTTTGTTTCTTAACTTGTGTTTTCTGTTTTCAAGAAATTTCCAGACAGGATGATGTAATACCAGTGTTTTAAGAGGCATTTTTACAAGTGCTTATAAAATAATTATTGCTTATTGTAAGGAAGCTAATAACATAGAATTTTAAAGAAGAAAACAAGATCACTGAGAGACTGAGCAGAGTTGTCTAAATCTTTTGGTATAAATAATATATAGTTTTCAAAAACTGAAATTAGAGTATTTCTAATGAGTAAGGAAAGGTAATATAACAGAGGAGAAGAAACTCTAGACTGAGAACCAGGAATCTGTGACCCAGATGCCACACCCTGTCAATTAACTAGGTGATGACCTAGGTCAGTCCCACTATCTCTTAGATGGCAATTGCCCTTCTTTGAAAAAAATAAATTTGAGAGGCTGGGGTTGTGGCTCAATGGTAGAACGTTTGCCTAGTTCTTGTGAGGCACTGGGTTCAATCCTTAGCACCACATAAAAATAAATAAATAAAATAGAAATATTGTGTCCATCTGGACTAAATACACTAAAGATCTTTCCAGATTGAGAATCATTTGAGGGTGATTATTTTTATTATTATTGTATGGTTACTAAAATACAATATTGTATTATTTCTAGAACAATTAATATCATATAGCTTAATATATATTATTCATGAATAAAATAACTAGGCATAAATTACATTCTTGAGCACAGTAACATCATGGGACCTCTAACATCTAGAACCTGGGACTTAGGTAAGAAAGTAATTTAGAACGGAGGACACTGAACCTTGGACGGTCCTATCTTTCAGAGACCAGTAAGGACAAATAATTGCTTTACATTTTTGTCTGAGAGAAGCTATGCAAAGTCATGTCTTTTTCCCAATGGATTGAAATCTAGTCACAGGCCAAGTTGACAGTGACACATATTTATCTAACACTCTGCCTATAGATTCAAACTATTGAGGGGCAATTGCCATTATAGTGGTGTGACATCAGTCTGGTTTCAAAAATGACATATATGGATTTTTGCATTTTACCAACTGTTTTTTTTTTCTGTGTGTATGCCTAATTTTATACCAATGAATCATCCCCTTAGGAATGAAATGACTAAAAATTCCATGAAGGGTTGGGTATCTTTTATTTTGGGAAAAGAATCCAAACCCTGCAGCAAGAAAGCCATACATACTCATTGGAGCTGCAGGTGGTATTTTGGGAAAAGGAGTGTAGGTGGGAGCCTTAGGATACCTACCCTCCCCTTCTGCAAGCTCCGGCATGGTACCATGCATGAAGGTCTAGTGGGTAATTGGAAATCCCCCTATGCCTAACACTTAGAAATATTCTTTTGGCATGCTAGGTTAAGAGTGAAGTCATATTTAAGAAATATCTGACTGTGAGAGTCTGTCCTATCTCTCTTGCATCAAAACTCCATGAAAGAATAGCTCTAAGTTCATGGATTAGCCAACTTTCTATAGTATCATTGCATTACACCCGCACACACATACACACACCATTCCCCATCTACTGTGCCTCAGACAGGAACTCATGAAAGAAGATCTGGGTGTGCCCTCCCAGGTGTTCTGGCTGAGTGTCAAAGTTGGTAACTATTACCTGCCCACCTCTAGGGTTTCCCCTGAACTTTGAGTTTCACATGGATTTATCCTGTTCTTCACTTGTGTCAGTGAGATGCTGTCTTCAGTCTGAGGTTGTTATGTCCTGCATCAGGTCTCCTGGGCTTGTGATGAAGGGCTGTCAGGCAAGGGGTTATACTAGAGTACACTCTGGATGTCCAGTCATTCTCAGAAATCAGAAAATGCGTAGTTTTCAAACAAGATAGCAGACTGTCATATCTCCAACTTGCACATGTTCTCCTAAACATTTGGGTTTATTTTAAAAAGGTTGTTTTATTAGGATCATTTTATTTTATTTTCTATTTCATTTCCTTGTATGGTTGCATTGTCAAGAAAAAAGTTAGATATACAAACTCTCATTCTATAAAGACTGTAAAACTTAATTAATTTCTAAGAATAAAATAAAATGAGAAAATCATTTTGAATATTTTAATTATTTAAAATACTATGTTGTAGATACATTTAATATGATTTAAAATAGTAAAATAAAATTATATATTCCATTCTAATATTCTGTACTCCTCCCTGTTCTCACTGCATAGGTAGCCACAGTGATTAGTTTCCTGTGAATCCATAGACTTTCTTTTAGGCAAGTCAAAGCCAATACAAAAGTATGTTTTTTTTTTTCTATCCTCTGTGTATTACACAAATGGTATTGTATTATGTATTATTAATTGTGCCTTTTTAAAAAATGTATCAATATATCCTGAACATTTTTCCAAATTGAGGTCATAGAGATTTTCTTTATTTCTTCTCATTACCTATCTTTTTTTGCAGGGAGGGACATACTGGGAATTGAAATCAGGATCACTTGACCACTGAGCCATATCCCCAGCCCTATTTTATATTTTATTTAGAGACAGGGTCTCACTGAGTTGCTTAGACTTTGCTTTTGCTGAGGCTGGCTTTGAACTCATGATCCTCCTGCCTCAGCCTCCCAAGCTGCTGGGATTATAGGGTGCTCCACCCTATCCTATTTTCACAACCCTTCTTACAGCACCAAAAGAGCATATGTCAGGTGTTAGAGTTCATTAAGTTAGTTTCCATTCTACATATTCTTTGATGTTTCTCCTTATTTGTAATATATTTAGGCAAATCTATAGCATAAAATCTCACAAGTGGTTTTTCTGAGTCAGAGAAGCACACAGATTTGTAATTTAGAAAAATAATGCTGATCAATGCCTTTTTGGAAAGAGTTTTACAAATAACATCTAAACAAGGATTTTGACAAAATCCTTAACACAGAGCCTGGCAGAAAATGGGATCTCATCCATATGATGTAGTTCACAGAGATTATTACAAGAATATTTTTCAAAAAATTAAACAAACAAAGAAAACTTTTGGAGTGATTTAAAAATACAGATATCTGGCTCTCCCCTGTACAATCTGAATCTTTGGGTCTGGAGTGGGGCCCAAGAATCTGTGTTTAAAACTCTTCCAGGGGATTTTGTTCCTGATGGGGAATTTTCTTAGGACTTAGGCATTCCAAGTTTGAGACTGATTTCAATGCATCAAACAAACAACAACAACAACAAAATGCTCAATTTTCTTCTATGTTATGATAATTGTATAACTTATGTAATTTGACTTTTGAATTTACTAATAAATTTTATTTGGTAATTTTTATTTTTTGAAACTTAAAAAAAAAATCCCTGCTATTTAACAGTATAACAAGGGCTTTGAACTTTTGTGGGTCTTAAGTAACCAAACAGTTGAGATTGGTAATAGGAAATCTCTGGCCCAGTCTCGCCCATAGATACAACATGTTTGATGGGTAATGCTTTAAAATTTTGTTGCACTTGTGTCTGTCAAACACCCTATCTAGGATTTCAGATTGATAGTTTCATTCAGTCTAGTTTTGGAGGAGCACGCAAAATGCAGAAAGGTTCAATGATCAGTCATACCTCATTCAACAAGTCCACCTCTCCCATCTGACTTTGCCAACAGGTCTGAAGGTGGGGTTAAAGGGAGTCCGGTTGATCTCAGGGAAGCCGGCTTTTAAAACAGACCTTGGAAAAAAATAATGTCGGCAAATTTTAGTACCTGCCACTAAAAGTCTGCAGTCTGGTGGCTAGGTATTTTTCATTCAGAAGTAATGTGACTAAACAGCTACCTGTAACAAATTTTGTCGGGACTTTATTTTCAAGAAAGGTTTATTGTTATGGGTTGGTATCTGGCCTGGTTCATTGGAGAGGAAGTTATTGCTGTGTCTGAATCGGACAGAGGCTCCATTTCTACACAGGACAGCTAGGTTTCCCCACCCCTGGACACAGTCTATTACAGCATGGATAGGGGTCATGTTGGACCCAACATTTCTGTCACTAGTCCTGAGTTAGAACAACTGAAATGCATGCCCTCTCATGGTAACTTGGTTTTTCTGTACATGAACACAACTGTCTAAACCTCTTCATGTGACTTTTTTCATATTTTCACAAATTCTCATTGAATTTTACAAATATATATATATATATATATATATATATATATATATATATATATATATTATGTGTATATAAACACATACATATATATGTTCAAGTAATAGAGACATAACTAATGCCCTAGCTGTTTTGATTTACTCATTAATTCTAACAAGGTGGAATCTAATCACTAAGATACAAAAAAAAAATAGCTGAATATTTTTCTGATTCTCTTTTAAATATTTGTCCTTTTTACTTTCTTTTTTAATGTCAAATCAATTATATAGATCTACTTTTTGGCCCCATGTGGGTTCTAACATTCTTTAATAATATAGAAATCCAAAAGTCATATGAGAGAAATGTGACCCCTAATAGTCACCAATTATTGGTTTCTTTTTTGAAGGACTCTCACTGTCTATGCAACATTCATGACTTGAATTTACTATGGCAAACTGTAATTTTGGCTTTGGGTTGCTTACATTTTAACCAAGAAAGAAAGTGTTTTCTTTGAGGAATTTGCTACATAGGGAGTGCATTCATTTTCACAGCACGAAAAGCTGGCTCAGAGCTTGCCGTTAAGACACCTGAACATGGGGTTGCTTCACGGTATGCTGTTTTATAGAATATTTTTGGATAGAAGAGCAGTTTCCCTCTATCCGAAATCCCTACTTCTGGAAAGTTTACAAATGCCCGAGCCACCATAAAATTCTGTACTTTTTCACTGAGAGTCACTCATACTTCAAATATCAACAAATGACAGAAATGATTAGAGAGCCTACTCTGTGCAAGGACACTTGGACACAGAGCTGTGACTTCCAGAAAGAATCAAATCACTGCACTTCCTTCATTCTATGCTCTTTCAACCCAGCTTGGGCTTAATATAGAAAGCCAGATAAACCCTCCAAGCCAGCATATGGGGAGACACCGCATGGAAACTTTAAAAATTCCATACGGTTTGCTCAGGCAGAACCAATGATTTTCAAACGAACAGTGACAGATCAATTTTTAATGGTAACTCTATTATTTTTCTCTATTATGAATACTACTTTTTACCAGACCATGGAAATTATGTTGACATTTGAAAAGCATGTGATTAATTGTAGCAGAACAAACATTCTGAGTGTAGCCTCTGTTCAGCAAGGTGATACCGAGCAGGAGCCCTGCTAATAACACGGCTGGCAACACTGTGGCACTTGGATCTTTTTTTCTTTTTAATCCACTAAATGTTAAAGATCGTAGGTGTGCTGGTGATGAATTGATATACACTCAGGCAGAAGTGTTCGCGGAGGTGCTGTTTGGAAAACAGCAGCCCATTCAACTGCAACCTTGAGTGCATTTCAGAAATGAAACCAAGCAGCCAGATAACTCAAGAGTTGCGACACAGGCCAAAATGGCCAAATGATGTTTACAGATTATAATTTTTCAGTATTCTTGCAGCTTTGCTGAAAGATTTGGGCTCCACCATTACAAAGCAGTCACTGTGCACGAAAGGTCACTTGAGAAATTTTAGTTTTAATGCAACATAACCATACCATTTAAAGTGGTTTTTGCTGTTGTTGTTGTTTTAAATAAAGATATAGAACTGTGGTCATACACAATGAAATGAGCTTGTGGAGTATAAAACTGACCAGATTAAAGAGTCAAGAGGTATTAATCTCTGCTCCCAGATGGGACTTTGGGAAAACCTAGAGAGGTGAGAGTGGCTGAGAAAGTCTTCAAGGTGGAAGGGAAGCCAGACTAAATGGTAGCTGTGTGAGGGCAGAGTTTATGGTTATGGAGATGATGCACATGAAGCCCTTTATTCAGTAATTTAGTCTACTAGTCCCAATGGTACATATGACAACAGGCCATGAAGCAAAGAACAAATGTTGTGGTGTAATTTAGGTTGCCCTGGTGCTATAACATCAATGTTTTCTAATGCTAGATAGGTCTTTAAAAAAAAAATATTTCCACTGATGGTTGATGATTTGCATTTACCCTTCTGTTCTTCAACCCCTTCATAGATCAGTAAGGGAAAGAAAGAAAGGATAGTTTGAGATAAATTTATTTTCCTGGAAAGTGAATGACTGGGTTAATATGATCCTAAGAATAACAGATTTCCAAGAAAAAAAAATGAAGAAAACTTATTTCTATGTGTATTTCTTACTATAAAACCATGCTTTATGACCAGGGACTGTTATATTTTTTGGTGCCTACTTTGGGTACAAACCATTTCATTTTTATAATAGTAGGGGTTGACATACCTCTCCTTATCTTTTTTCAGTGAATGAGATTTATAATTGTAGAAACTATTGCAGTTCTGTGATTATATTCAGAAAGAAAAAATAAATGGCATTTAAGAATTAAGCTCTCATGGAGGTTTTACATATAGTATTTATATATGAGAATTTCTATTTAAAGAGGTTAAATGAAACTGTACTTTTCTGCTCTTGTGTGCTGCATCTTCTTTTTTTAGGTATTAGGGATTAAACCTAAGAGAGTTCTACCTCTGAACTTCATCCCTTACCCTTTTTATTTTAATTTTGAGACATGGTCTTGCTAAGTTGCCAGGCTTGGTCTTGAACTTGCAACCCTCCTGCCTCAGCCTCCCGAATCAATGAGATGACAGGCATGTGCCACCCTGCCCAGCATTGTGAAGCTTCTAATAATTTGTGTACACAGTTTTCAATTCTACTACTTTAAAGACTGAGATAATTTCTCTCTCTCTCTCTCTCTCTTGGTTTTGGGTTTGAGATCTCCTGAAATCTGAAAATAGCATAAGTTTCAACTTTGAGTCTGTGAAATTCTTATAATTTTGATGTGTTTTTCTTGTAGGGGATTTTTTTTTTCAGTTCCAGAACTTGCAAGACTGGATAAGTGTCTTTGCATTATTATACCAATTTTTTTTTCCATCTCTTACCTTCTGAGGTCATTGCTCTTCTTAGGTCCTGGTGTTATGTAGGGACGTTAGTTTCAATTTATGGTATTTCACTGTCCCTGAATGGGTATTGTAACCCAGGACCCAGCTTACTTGGTCTGGTGAGCCCCTCTCTGGGTTCTGAAACATCACAATATTATACTGGTTTTCAAAAGTTTCTGTTCTCATCACTATTATGAAAGTTTTGCCAAAAACAAAAACCTGAAAGCAATTTTGTCCCATTTCCCCACAATTTATGGATTATAGTAGAAAATAGATGATTGTAATTTTTCCTTTTTGCTCATAGGATTGTGATTTTTTACAGCTCAATACTCTTGCCTTTAACTCTGGCAATAAATAAAAATCTTCCTGGGCCCCAAACTCTGCAAATTCCTCATGCAGTGCAGAGAAATACCTAGTGCTCAAGATCACTTGATAACCTCTCGTGCATCTAGTTGAATGTCAGCAACTGCTAGTGGGTTTTGGTGGTTCTCTGGCCATGCCCAGAGGTCAGGGATTGGACCAAAGTGATGGCCTCTGCTCTCTGCCAAGGTTGAACTTTGAACATATTGCGTTTCTTTCTTCCCATGAGGCCAAGTTACCATGTTCTGCCCTTGCCCCTGGTGCCTTGCACACATCCTGTCCCTGGAGACATGGGAGAGGCGTCTGGAAAATCGTCAGTGCTCCTATGTCTGAGCCTGCTTACACAGCATGCCAACAGATGGCAATATTTTATCATTATTACACAGTCCAGAGACCCTTCATCTGTGGCCTCCGGGAACATGAAGAGTCGGCTCTTTGGTGTGACGCATGTCACCGGAGCTTCACCCCCCATTAACTGTGCTGTTGTTTGTGATTGTTAAGCTGCGTGTCTAGCTGTGTGTCACATTCTTGACTTGTACAAGGGTCCATTAGTAAGTAGCATTTGAGTGCCATGAGTCATAGAAGGCACCATGCTTGGAAAAATAAACACTGCACATTCAGTGGAGATTAGAGCCACTGGCGGGTAGCAAGGCGGAATGGAGAAGCTGCCTCTGTGATTCATCAAGGCCTTCTCTGTAGATACCTTACAGGGGTCCAAGCGCCTCCTGTCCACAGACGCAAGCTGAGCCTCACATTGTCCACCGGAATGGGTCAGCTTGGTCTGTGACTATGGGAGAAGGGGTCGGGGGATGAGGAAATGTCACCCAAGTATTTCAAAACTATCAAGAAACCTTATAAAAACCACTCAATGGTGTCAAAGAAAAGATGGTTCTACATTTTCGATATATTTTCCATAGACTCTCCTTCTCTGTCTCCTTATCTTTCCTTCTTCCCCTTTTTGCCATCAATTTCTCTTCTTTTTATCCTTTATCTTTGAGACAATTGTCTTTTTCTTTCCTTCCTTCCACCTTTCTTCACCACCTTGTTATTTTTTTTCCTGTCTTCAGCCTCTCTCTCTCTCTCTCTCTCTCTCTCTCTCTCTCTCTCTCTCTCTTCCCATCTTGCAACCCCAGACCCTGATACATAGGACCTCAGGCCAGGAATGGCATTCCAAGTCTCTGGATTTGGCACTGAAGGTGGACCACAATCGTGCCAACAGCATCTACCCAAGAAACTACATTTACAAAGAGAATTCCCTCCAGCCACCGTCGAACGTGGCCGTTGCCAACTTTGTAATTGCAAGTCATCTAATGGTTAAAACTGGCCTGAGACTAAAGAAATCCAGGCAGATAAATGTTCCAGGTTGGGTTTAGGGGACGTTCTGGGGTTTCTCTGTGTACATGCAACTTTTGAGGCTGTATTTCAATTCTAAGGCCCTCGGAGCAATTTGGCTCATTCTCTGTTTGTGTTTCTCTTTTGTAACTTTTTTTTTTTTTTTTTTAGGAGGGAAATCTGGCTTTTCTTCCAGGAAGAAAGGAGCAGGAGGGCTTCAGGCACTGCTGAGAATCATGAAGGCCAAGCAGCAAGAGCATCTCCACAGACCAACTCCCCCACTCAATACAGGGTCACGACCATGTGGTCAAACAACCAAGGGTCAGAGGGGAGGGAACAGATGGGGACCATCGCTTGCAGATTCCACTCCTGCTTTCAAAAAACCTGACCCAGAAAGCAGTTTTCTGTTGAGTGTAGACTCTCGAAGGCAGTGCTTTGTAAACACTCCACTGATGTCTTTGAGAAGTGTTTTGTGGGAGGGCATTTGCCATCCCACAAGGTTTTATTGAATATCCCCCTTGTTGTTATAATAATCCATGCTGATATAAAACACGCTCCATAAAATGCCACAATACACATCCACCCCGCCGCACCACCGGGCAGGCTCAGGCCGAAGCTCCTCGGGCAATAAACCCGAGGTCGCCAGAAACACGGCTGCCATTTATTTCCCTGTAATGTGCTTTCTCTCTTTCTCTCTCTAGGCAGATTTTCCTCGTGTTGAAAGGGAACCTCTGGTCAAAAGTCAGCAAGCAAAGTTGTAGAAAGCTTTGATAGTCAGTGAAGTGAATCATGGCTACACATGGCAGCGGCAAACACCGATGGAGCCTCTTGCTGGGCGGACCTCCCTCGAAGAGCGACTTCTGGTCATCAGTCAAAGGGGCCCCCAACGAGTGGTGTGCAGCCAATGGTTTCACCAGCTCCATGGTGCCTGGGTCCCAAGTCGCCCTTTTCCACAGGTATTGCTAAAGCAAATAGCAGACGGTATTTACTGGGTGTGATGCTTTCAATCACATTAATCTAGCCAGTAAAAAAATTTATGACCAATAAAAATTCCACCATGACATGGCTGATTGGAGGGTAGGCTGCGTGATGGAAATCCAAGCCACACCTCTACCTCTAGCTAGACTGTCACGAACGCTGGAAGGAAGTAGGATTCGGGAAGAGAGAGACAGAGAAATCTCGGGGGTTGTTAAAACCAACTCAAGGGTAGATGGATAAAAGTCTTAAATGGTTTAATAAGCCGAGACTCTGGAGGGTGGCTGACTGATCATCTACTTTGGAAAGCTACCTGGGGAAATTATAGACGTCCTCTTGCTTCCACAAGAAAAATGACCCTGGGTTCCTTCTAGTCCTATGATCACATGGCTGTTTGCTCATAACCAAACAAATATTTTTAAATTTGATCTGCTTCTAGGAGGATGCCTGGGTGGAGGCTCTCTCTTGGGTTGGTGCCAATGAGGAATGCAGCTCCACATCGCTGTCCCTCTCCTGGTTGGCTTCTCCCTGGTTCCCATAGATCCATAAGGGCAATGACTAAGCTCTGGGAACACCTGTGAGTCATCCCTTCTTTTCCCAGTCCGCGGCGACAGTCCTCAGACTGCGTGGTTCCCAAACTCACACTCTCCACACTCTACAGCCCCGTGGCTTCTCCCTGGAGTGGGCAGCCGATCCAATTATTGGTTAATGATCGCCGACCACACACACAGCCATGAGGATGTTATTTTAATGAATTTATATTGGAAGTCCTGCCACTGGGAGTGAGTACCTGATTAGCTAATTGTGGGTAATACTTCAAGTAGCTTATCCAATATCCATTATCCCATTCTTTCTTAGTAATGGAGCCCCCAATTTAATCCACGTGGCAATGTGCCCAGTCCAAAAGGCTTTATTTGCAAACTCCTTTACTGCTAAGGGTGGCCAATAAGGTATAATTTGGAATTTGGGAAAGCGCTCCAGGAGAAGGTAGGATAGTTGGGGAATTTGGCCTTTCTCCCTTCCCCAGCTTTCTTCGATCTCCTGTAGAGAGTGGAGACCTGATGCCTTGAACTCCAGCAGTCGTCTTGGAGAAAAACTGAACTAAAGGACAGAAGCATGGTGCTTTGAGAGTGGGGAGCAAGGAGATAAAAGAAGAGGAGGCTTTGTTTCTCCAGGTTTGATCACAGGCTTGATGACTCCTAGACTGCTTACCCCCAGGTGGCTTTCACATAAGACCAAAAGACACTTCTGTTGTTTTAGCCACTAGATGCCACTGTTTAGGTCTCAGCACTAGATTCCCAACCAGAACCAAAGCCCTAGAGATCAAAAGGACCTCTACGGAATCCTTTGTCCTCAGTCCCTTGTGCTCAACAGAGGAGCCCTCACATTTCCCAGAGAGAATGGCCTATCTCGTTCTAGATTGTTCCTGGCAAGAGGCAATACCCTCCTACAGCATCGCCATGTACACAATGTCCTACACGGAAGGCACACGTTAAAATGTGTGCTGCAACATGACTGACATGTTGGAGGACTAAATCCATCATGGGTTTTATCGCCCAAAGGATCAGTGATACCTGAGATACCTCTTACAAGCAAGGTAGCATTAGACCCAGTCTCTTAAAGTTGACCTGCTACAATTGTGACTATAAAATGAGTAAAACAACATCATTTTGGTAAAAGCATCGACAAGATGACGGAGCATCTACTTAAAATCGACACAACATAGCACATGCCTACAAAATTCCATTCTCCTCTGCCTTCTATTTCCTAGTTTGAAAATTACACACTTGGTGTTTATTGGATTTTGTTCTCAGAATTCATCTTTGCAGGCACCTACAAAAATACTGCTGACAAACATTTCACCACTTCGCTTACTCAACCTTGTGTCTCCAGTTATATATCACCACTTGCTCCCCAGTGTCTTCCCCTGTGCCTCATTATTAAATGAAGACATCAGCATATAAAAATAGAAAGGCAAACAAACACATTAGCAAAAAAAAAAAAAAAAAAAAAAAAAACACATACCTGGCCTGCCTTCACTTACTATGTACTTTTCTTCAAAATGTTATTTAACAAAAGCCAAAGGAATACAAAATGATTCAATTTGGATCTAGAATGGTTCAATGTATTCTAATTCTGACCCTTGATCATCCATCAACATCCATTTGCATAGTTAGGGTTTGGCATCTCAAAACCCGAGACATGCAATTGCCACTACTAATCTTGGTGCTAGTATGTCACTACAAAGAGATGATCAGGTGCCCATGGAGGGCTCTCTGAAATCATGCACCATTGCTAAATGAAGTACTGTATGACTATCAATCAAATGGAATAAGCAAAATCCAGCACTTGGTGTTGAAAATGAAAACAGGACACAGACACACATGTGTACCTATGTGCCCACGGGAAAAAAAATCCATCAACCTCTCTAAATGAATTCATTGAAGGTGGGTATCTCCTGGTGGCTGTGGTGAAGATGAAATGAGTTCAAAGCACATAGAGAATATAACTGGATACCTCACTATAACAATCATTTCAACATTGTTCTTTTTAAAACTGTCATCAGTATTACCCTGGTGTAGGAAGCAATCATGGTTGATCGTTAATATGAACTTTAGAACTTCTATTTCCCATACACCCAACAGGAACTTATTTTCAGAACTCACTTTATAAAAGAAAAGAAAAAAGAAAGAAAGACCTTTTCTAAGTCCTGGTGCTTCTTGTCTGACAACTTCAAAATATTTTTTGAGAAAGAGATGGGACAAGGTAGACATGAATTAGGGCTCATGAAAAATTTATATCAGTCTCTTTGAATTAGAATTTGTGAAATGCCATCCATTTAAGGCTCACTTTATAGAAGGGGAGATTGTTTGAGAAAACATACTTGCATTTGAAACCCAAGTCCACTAGCCACTATGGGACCTTGATTTGGGCTAATCATTTAAATTCTCTGAGTTCCAGCTAGAATGCCTGCCTGTCACTCACGTTTTCAGGGACAAGGCAGGGACTAAATGTGCAAAGTACCTAGTACAGAAGCCTATGACAGCAAACACAGTAGCTCTCTCTCCACTTCAGTTTTCTCTGCCTACCTTCCTAGGAGGAAGATATAAGTGGTCTTCCTGATGAGGAGAATAGGAATTGGGTGAATTCGGAAGGAATTGGGTGAATTAGGAAGGACGGGAAGGAGAGAGAGAAGACAAGTAACCAAGAGGCCCTGAAAACACATGCACAGAAGAGCTGTGCTCTGTTGACACTCCCTCGCTGTCCTGATGCCAGTTTTAGCCTGGCACCTTGCTGCTGTCTGCAGGTGGTGCTTGCAAAACCACACCCAGGCCTGGGATCCCATCACAAACCACCACCTCCCTCAGTAATAGTCCCCTTAGCCTGTGTGTTTCTTAAACCATGGACACAGGAAATAATCTGGGACAACACCCCAAATTAACCAAAGTAGTCCATAATAAAGGCTTTCAGCCCTATGATTTGGGATATTTGGAATCAAGACACCCCCACCTCCATACTGTGCAAGGCAATTTTGCAAATAGGTATATGTTTCAGAGCAAGAAATGAACAAGAGTGCTTCATATTTAATTTCCCCTTGGAGTAGAGTATGAAGGGACATTAGGCCAGTCTTCGGAGAAGGAGATTTCACAACCTTCACAGTCAAGAGAACTGAAGGGAGAGTGATCCTCCTCTCCAAAGCTCCTTGGATTGTTCTGAAACCCTGGAGGCATTTCTGAGCTGGATGTGAAGTCTGTACTTTGGAGCCTGGACATTCCCCATCGGATGCTGCCTAGAATTTAGTGGCCCATTGAGCAACTGGGAAAACCGCTGAATCCACTTCTGAAGGAGGTCTCCATATTCAGCTGTTCACTAGAATCACGAGAGTTGTCTTAACATCACCCCCCCCCCAATAATGTTAAATTGATTCTAATCACTAAAGGATGCCAGCCGTGGTCTGTTGAATTCTCACCAACACAGGGGAGTGCTGGAGTTCTCTCTCTATATTTTTTTTTCTCCAGCACTGCTTTGGCCTGTACCCTCTTCTCCCTGAGTTTACTGTAGCCCAAAACACCACACAGCACATTTTGGTATTGCTAAATCAGCAAGATGTACTTTTCAAAATTGCCATTTCCCCAAAGCCAAGTCTGTAATATTCAAGACACAAGATTCCAGGACATGAGGATTCCCTTCTAGGGAAAAAAATTTTTAAAAAGTCTAAAGTGCAAATGGACATGCTATTAGGAAACATTCGGTAATCATCATTTTGGCTAGAGAAGTTTGGTAAGGTACTTCTGGTGACTGCAACCCACCCAAGGTCCCCATCATCATCCTCTAGTATCCCTTTGATTACAAAGCAAAGCTGAACATCAGCCATATTGCCAGGCTTTGAATGACTTTGGAGCACAAATGTCCACATAGCCATCTGAAATCACAGCCTGGTGTACATGCACTGAAAAGCTTGCAAACTTCAACAGAACTCTAGGCTTCCCTGGCCTCCATACTGTGCTGGCAGCAGAGTGGTTTCCCACAGCTGGGCTTATGATACCTGAGTGAATATTTTCATTTTCTAAGCAAGTCCTTGCTGACCAGCACTTTCAGAAGCTGGGGTGAAGGAGACATCAAAGGTCCAAGACAGAGAGAATGCGATGAAAGTTGTGAGATAATAACCATTATATTTTGATTCCTAAAAAGATAGGACTTTACCATTAGAGAACTACACATTTCTAAATTTGGATTAAAATGAACCCATTGCCCCAAACTCTCCATATTATAAAGCAGTCTGGGATTTTTCTGTCAAAACTAGCAGTTGCTTTTGCCACTATCTGGGATTGTCCCCATACATAGGGGTTGAGTAGAGTGTATTTGTCATGAATAATGGAGCCAGTGGAAAAGGCCCTGGCACTTTATTTTCTATTGAATGTGGATTAATCACTTCAAGGGCTGCCTTCCATGGAGCCAAGATGGCAGCATGGGCCTGGGATGGGATTTGGTTTGGAGAAGCTTGATTGCTCCCCAAAAGGGCTGTGTGAAGAGAGTCCTGCAATCTCTCTTTCTTTTTTTATCATGATTAAAGCAAGGATCTGTGTTGTAAAGAAACAAGGTCAAAGGAAGGAGGACAAAGAGCGCAAAGAGAATAAGTGACCTCTATGTTGTGGACCTTGGTCACTAAAAATATTGAAAAAACTTCCCCTTTGGCTCCAAGCCTTTAATCTGGTTTGTAATAGTAAGCAGACATTTTCTTCATTCTTAAGAGGGACCAGGGTATCCCTTTTATTTATTTATTAATTTGTGGGGTTATCCAGGATTGAACTCAGGGACACTTGACCACTGAGCCACACCCCCAACCCTCTTTTGAATTTTTATTTAGAGGCAGAGTCCCACTGACTTGCTTAGTGCCTCGCCATTGCTGAGGCTGGCTTTGAACTCTTGATCCTCCTGTCTCGGCCTCCCAAGTCGCCGGGATTACAGGCGTGCAACATTGCACCCGACTATTTTATAGTGTCTCTTCTAAAGCAGAAGGCCATGGAAAAAGGTGGACCCCAAGAACACATGGATAGTTGGTTGCCAGATAAATACAGTTGTTTTGTATTTCTCTTTGCTAATTCTGGCAACCCTAGGTAAGAAGCAGCAACTGAGTTAGGAGATGTTTGGAGAAGCAATTGGAAAGAGAAGGGTTGACCCCAAAAATGAGTCCTCAAGATCTTTGCTTATTTTAACATGTACATAGTCCTTGCTTCTTCCATATTCTTTGCCACCTACCTGGGCACAGAGTAGAGTCCCTAAAATGTTAATTGATTGACTCATGCCTAGATAAAAGAGAAAGACTAAGAAGAAGCCAAAGTAAATACAGTTTCTGGTTTGAATGTTTTATTTCATGGACCAGATTTGGACATATGTTTTACCATTTGGAACACACGCTTTTGAAATTGCAAAATATAATGCATTTTAAAACTCCAATACCTTTTAAAGTCCCACACTGCTGACTCTCAGGTTATTATTCATGCTTATATCTTAATGGATTCCACAAATCAATTCTTTGTTTTTCTTGGTGAATATTGCTGATACTTACAAATGAGTGTCATTTACCACCACCGTCCCCCACGCCCGCCACCTCCATAGAGTCTTATGGAGTCACAGCCAAAGCTATAAATATAGAACACCACTGTTAGGAGTCCCCCTTACCCCTTCCCACCCCCCACCACGTAATGGATTTCTCTTTTCACAGCATTAAAAGGATCAGTAAATCATTGGGTCACCTATTGATATGAAAGTCTTTCATTTGAAATCATTAGTTGTAGCAAATTGCAAAAGAAAAATACAAAAGAACAAATAAATCAAGGAAAAATTACAACAGGTTTTACGAAGTATGGGTGGAGTGGAAAAAGTGATCTTGGCTTAATTACCCACACTTAGTCATAAGGTACAGGAAGCAGAGGTTTTAAAAAGTCCAATTGGGGCTGTGTTTTATACACACACACACACACACACACACACACACACACACATACACATATATTTTAAGGTGTTAATTTCCATCACATCATTCTGTCCTGGGTTACCATGTAAAAAGCTGCTAGATCTTGACCTTCATGTGCAATGTTAAAATCACACTAGCTCTTGGAAGGCACAACTGTCATGAAATATATATATATTTTTTTCCTCCATGGTCATGAAGGAGAATCTCTGAACAGAGAACAGATACAGCTGCGGTGTACATTGCCCAAGGAAAGGAGAGCATGATGATCGGATGAATCTGGATTTCCTCTTTATCAGTAACATCTCATTTTTACCTCTGTTTGTTGATTCACACAATTACCTGAGCTTAGGATGTCCTAATCCCTACAGGATCTTGTACATCTAAACTCCAACTGTTCCTTTTGTGGCTCAAATCATACCCACCGTGTGCTGTACAAATAAATTTCCCCTTTCCTAATGAAACCGCACTTATAATCAGTACTATGCACTTGGTTATACACTGTGACACTTGGTATCTAATTTCTTCTCTCTCTATATATATATTTTTTTAATCTTTCAGATGCCTGCACCTCTTTTCCCCATTTTTTACTATACCCTAAGGACTTAAATCTCTCTGGAGGATGTGGTGGGCCAGTGAGTCATCTGTGCAGAGCTCTGGATAGCATAACTTTGAAGCAATGCCAACATGTATTCCTCAGTGAATTTAGTGTTATTATTTCCATCGATTTACTTATTTTCAGTAAATCAGTTCACATATTAGAATGAAGAGAGTAAATGTTTAAGAGTTCAAAAAGAACTCTCTAGAGAACAGGAGTGTGTGGATGTGTGTGTGAGCAAGAGGTGAGTGTGTAAAGAGATTTATTGTTGAGGATTTGGCTCACATAATCACAGGGGCTGGCAAGCCAAACTCTGTAGGGCGGTTGGCAGGGTAGAAATTAAGGCAAGCCCTGATGCTCAGATCTTCAGATGGAATCCACTGGTCAGTTGGTGGGCTGGAAACCTGGGCAGAGTTTCTCTGTTACAGTCCTCAGGCAGAGTGCTTTCTTCTCCAGAAAACATCATTTTTTGCTCTCCAGCCTTCAGCTGATGGGGAAAAGCCCACCCACATGGTCAAGAGCAATTCCTTTACTCAAGTCAACTGACTGTAAATGTTAATTGCATCTATGAAATACCTTCACAGCAACATCTGGATTAGTGTTTGACCAGACAGATGGACATCGTGGCCTAGCCAAATTCACACCAAAAATAAAGGTGTCAGTCGCAGGAATATTATCATGCACTAAGAGTTCGATACTGATGCCTTATGTCCATAAGCCCTGAAGCAAAGGCTTCATTTCCTTGTGTAAGGCTGCTATTCAAAACCCAGGGTGTACTTTTCTAAAAGGGGGAAACTACGATCACCACTTTGGACTAAGCATCTGAGAAGTACTCAGTCTAATGAGGCCTGGGTTTGAGCCTGTGGTGCCTTGCAGGAGTAAAATCACTCCCTTCCTTCAACATCTGCTGATAAATTTCAGCTAGACTTACGTGGGCCTATACACAAAACTTCGTGCTTTGAATACCTAATATCAGGGACCACACATTTTTGTCCCCCCCAGTCTTCAAACTCTAGCATATTGCTACTGGTTGTAGAGAAAAACTAAAGTTACATGTGTGGACGTTGTGAAAAAAATCAGACTAAATGTTCGAGGAGACAGGATTGGCTCAGCTGCCCTGTAGTGTGTGCAGCTCCTGGGCACTTCCTGGAAATGGACATGTGCCTCAAACTCTGCATTTTAATAAGCTCCCTAGGGGGCTGGCATGCACGTTTAAATTTGAGAACTCCTTCCAGTATTCTGAGTATCATCTGAGACGGGGAGATTTCTCACAGCATTTTTCTTTCAGTTTTCTGGGATATTTTCTGCCTTTGAAATCAAAATTACGATCAAGTATTTGATGGATCTCTGAACCATGTTCCACAATGTTATATCCTCCAACTTTTCCTTTAGTTCTCCTTCCCCAAGAATCCAGGGAATCCCCAAAGAAAGTTCAAATATCACAGATTTCAGATCAAAATTTCCTGACTACTCTATGTATGTGGAGTGCGTGTGTGTGTGTGTGTGTGTGTGTGTGTGTGTTGAAGCCAAAGCATCACTGTAAAATCTAGGGAAAGATGTAAGTAGAGTTCAGCTTTGTGCATTGAACGGGTTTGAAAACTATTATCTTTGTGCACTGGGGAAAATGGAAGAAATGAGATGTGGCTAATGTGGAGTAAGATAACAGTGAACGAAAGAGTAAAAAGACAGCCTCGTTTTGCATAACAGTGTTTGCATGAGATCTAAAGAGTAAGTAGTAATTTTTTTTTTAAACATTCTGATGCTGGGGATTGAACCCAGGCTGTCATGGATGTTTAGGCAAATGAGCTACATCCCCAGCCCAGTAATACATATATTTTTTTTTTCCTAAAGAAAAAATAAATGTGCTTTAATAGCGACACAGATTGGCAAGTCCTGACATCTGGATTCAGACAGATCAGGACTTGAACTTCACTCCTGTTTATTAACGTATGTTCATTAGCTTTGTCTCTTGGTTCCCTTCATGTGTAAGACCGTGATCATTATGCATACAGTGAAGAGCTGATTTAAGAGATTGGACATAGAAAGCACATCATTGTGCACAACAAATAATAAGTGCTTAATTAAATGATGTCTCTGTAATTAGACACGTGCATTTCCTGCCTGGGCAATTTAATCTTGAGAAATTAATTTATTACAAAATACACCCCATCCACCTATAAAATGAATGAAATTAGTTCCAGGAAAAGTAATCTGTGTTTATAAAGTGCATCAGATACAAGGTAGCACGTGACAATGTGTAAAATACATGTTCATTATAAGTATTAGAGTCTGAAAAATTTGTCTGAGGGTTTGTTTTCTTTTTCACCTAAACCTATAGTTATACAATTTGGTATCTCTGTTTTGTAATTGAATGGCTACTTTAATTTATAAAACACTATTGTTTCATTAACGGGGAAGGAATTGTTCATGGAGTTAGATGTCACAAGTAGGAAGACAATGGTCATAATAAAATGACAGTGAAATTAACATTTCTCTTCCATATTCGAAAAACATAAAGAATTTAAAGAGGAGATCTGAATATCACTGTAAGACTTTGGAAGGACTCCAAGGAAATGAACAGGTTATATTTACAATTCACATGAATACTTAGTGGATGATTTTGACCACAAATATAGAACTGAAAAAACTTATTAAACAAATTGTTGAACTCAGAGATAGTCCCCCAAGGAAGGACACTTGGAGAATGAGTATTTGAAAGTCGAAAAAGAGATTAGAACAGTTTCAGTGACTGGGACATCATGAGTAATACTTTCATAAAGATCTTAGTTTGCGGAACAGGGGTATGACTTTGAGGAATCCATGTCCGAGTGAGAGAGGGGTGAGGAAAGCGAATCTTCCTTATCTAGGCTTCTTCCTGTCAGTCAAAGGGTTTGCTTTTATTTGTTGCTGCAGGGTCCAGAGAAACATGATGTTTGTGAATTGGCTGTGCATGGCGGCTTTAAGAAGGAAACCATCTTTTCAAATGATGTCCTTGTTAGCCCAAAATTCATATTCCAAGGTAAATGGTCAGACCACATGAAAATTTGTCAGCTTTCAAGAATAGATTATGAGGAATCATCTAGAATTGACTTTGGATGATTGAGATGACATAATAAACACAAACAACTTTAACTTTTATAGTCTGACGTAGCGTCTTTTCTCTGAGGGGATTCTGGGCAAATCTCAACAGCTTGAACAAAATACTAAGAGATGTTTCTTTGCCCTTGCACTAAAAATAGTAGTTTTTAAAAACTTCATGTAAAAAAAAAAAATCTAGTTTAAGTATCTAAGTCTCTCTTCTACCGATATATCCTGTCAGCTTTTCATCTCTCTCTCTGCAAAGGCAAAAAAAAAAAAAAAAAAAAAAAAACAGAAAAATTGTGAAAATTCATTTCATCATTGTATTACAATTTAAATTGAAATCTGATGTCAAAAATGAGACCAAAGCCAGTTCTGGGAGCATTTTTCTGTAATCCCAGCAACTCAGGAGGCTGAGATAGGAGGATCACAAGTTTGAGGGCAGCCTCAGCAACTTAGCAAAGCCCTAAGCAACTTAGTGAAAGCCTGTCTTAAAATAAAAATGAAAAGGGTTGGGGTATATATAGCTCATGATCAAGTGTCCTTGGTTTAATTCCTAGCACCAAAAAAAAAAAAAAAGAAAAGAAAAGAAAAAAAAAGAATTAGAAAACATTGATGTCATTGGACCAAGCTAAACCTAAGTTACACCACAGTATTATTCTTTGATATGTGATCTGTCATACACACATCTGGCACTGGTAGATTGAAACACTAAAGGGCTTCATGTACATTGTCTTCCAGCCCACATAGAACTGAACCACTCAACTTAGCTTCCCTTCCCCTTGAACATGATCACAGACACTCTTGCCTCTCTAAAACTCAGGGCTTTTACATAGAGCATTTGAAGATGAAGAAAAATTGGAAGACAAATAAAATTTTCCCTGCCAATAATCAAGGAGAGAAAAGAAAGAGTCAAAGAAAACTGTGTTCCCAAAGAACAGATACAGACATAAAAGGATAATGCAAAACCCCCAAATTTAACTATTTAAATTTAAAAAAAAAAACTATATAAATATTCCAAGAAATTTCACTGGAAATGTTTAAGTAGAAATAAAAGATAACAATCAATAGTCTTTTTTAGGTTAATTTTGTGTTCGTGTTTTATTTAACCATTTGTTTAATCTATTTCAAGCAAAGACGTTGCATAAGGAAGGCACTTTTTCAAAAGTAAAAGTGAAACATAACCTCTCCAAATTTAAATATGTGGTGACATTTAATTTTATGAAAAATTAGCATCATATATAAAATAAGGTAAAGCCCGTTAGAGCCAAAAGCAAAACAACATTTCAGATGAAAAGTGAGTTTCAATTTCTATTGAAAATATAGAATTCTTTTTATTGTGTATTCAGAGTCTAGAGACACTGGCCTTCACTTTTTCTTTCCTTCTATATCTATAGAAATAATCTATAAAGCCCAAGTGAATTATTTCTTTTTCTTTCTTTCAATGTATTTCAATATAATTTTTTCATGATTTAATGAAAGAACTGTACAATCCACACCCCTCCCGTTTTCAAGAATGTCTGGCCAAATGCAGCTGTAAATTATAAAATAATGCCCTGCATTCATGAAACAGTTCACATATACATATAAAAGAAAACACAACCGCTGATCCAATGAGTCTCTCAGAGCTCATAGGTTGCTTAAATCACCGAACGGCATAGGCATATCCTAAGCAGAATCCCCCCAACTTTAAAAAAAATCTGTACAGATTTTACCCTAAAAATGTTTCTTGTAAGCGATACAGTGGGCAGCATCCATATTCTGAAGAATGACTGCTAAGTTAAAAGAAAAACTACTAAATACAACAGATAAACAAACTAAGGGAAGAGATTTATTTTTTGCCTTTCTGGAGATGATAATTTCTCTGGTTTCCCCAGAATAGTCTCCACTGTGCCTTTTTTCCTAGACAAACTATTAATAGTTCTTCGTTTACTTCTCAAAGGGTCTCAGTTTGGATAATAAAATATAGCTACCCACCTTTAAGCCATGAATGAGGTACAGGTTAAGAATTCATGAAGTGTAGTCTTTTATTTTTACAAAGCAATAACATACTGAGTGAACTATTAAATATTATTAAATGTGGTACACAGTATTCACATGTGTGTTTGTGTGTGTTGGTATGCACACGTGTTTGTACAGACACACACAGATCCTAATCCATAGCTAGTGAAATAAACATGTCTAAATAACCAATGAAGTTTATTCTTTCAATTTCCTGCTGTCTCTTCTTGCTAGATTTTTTCAAGAAACTTATTTGGGGAGACTGTATATATGTTCTGGAAATGAAGTTCCTAATCCAAATCCACGTGTTTGCTACATGGAGCAAAAATTTCACCACTTGAGAGAAATAATGATTTTTCAACCTGAAACCACATCGCCAAACTCAAGGTCAATCTTATGTTGAAATGGTTTTTGTTTGGTTTAAGAAAACATGCACACTAAGAGCATCTACACTTGTATGTATTATGTTGAGACATAACTACTTGCTAACTTGACCCTTCTTTGAGCTCCTTGAGAAGTTAATAACACTCATTCTCCCTATGAACTACCACTGTGTCCCTAGAAATCTAGTGGGTTGTTTTTTTTTTTCTTTTCTTCAGAGACTCGGTAAATATTTGAGAAGTCCTGATATGTGTAAATCAATAGATGTCTCTTTATTTTTGAACCTTTGCAGATAATTCTAAAAACATAATTTGCATATCAAGAAAATAGTTGGTAATTGTTTTGAAGGGAACAATACTGATATTCATATGTAAGTCCAGGTATAATCCCAGTGTAATTGTATTTTTAAGTCATATAAACACACTAGGTTAAAAAAATCATCTTATCCCAAATTATTACACGTCTGTGCAGAAATAATTTGTTTCATGCTAGAAATTGATCTTGGCTCCTTGGGGAACCCAAAGTGAGATGGACAACAGACCATCCAACTCTAAGAGCAGCAAGACCCATAAAAGAGCAGCATGCTTGTGATCTTCAAGTTTATTAGAAATAGGCTCCTGCTCAGAACCATTCACTGAATCATAATCTCTATATTGCCAAGATCCCCAGGTAATCTTTGTGTAGGTAAGGCTGGTGGTTTGAGGGCTTCAATATTCAGGTCAAGACACAGTCAAGGATGCAGAATGAGGGCGAGAAATGGTAGACTAGAGGTATAAAAGAAAAAGTGGCTTTATTTTTCTGGAAGGATTGTATAGTCTAGTGAAATAAATGGACATAAGCAGGCAGTATAAAACAAGAATAAAACCCAGAATTCTGTGCATTGGAGAATACCAACAGATAAAAAAAAAAGATAAAAGAAAAGATAAAGAAAGCATAGATCTTTGCTTTTGTGTTTTCTTGTACATGTACATTTGTGGGTTTCTTCCCCCCTCAACTCACACACACACACACACACACACACACGTGCGCATGCACACAAAGACACTTTTCTTCTTAAAAGGAATTTGATGTGACTAAAATCTGCATCGGGGCTCTCATGCATGCATTTTCCAGATAGTTTCGTTTCTCCTAAGAATTCTCATAGGCTCCAACTTCAACGTCCTCATTAGTAACAGAAACATCTTAAGACTAATCATTGGGACATAAATCTTATATAAAAATAATTGCTTTTGACACACATTGATCTTGTCAACTTTGCACTAAGCAAATAAATGTCACGTTGCTAAGACAAGGGTCGACACGTGAAACACAGGGTTGTCAAAAGGTTCATCTGCTGCTTTCTTCTGGAGCCACAATTTCGCTGCTGTGAAGCTCACTTGCAGAAAAATTAATTTACCAGGAGGACTCTGGGATATGAAAATGAGAGAACACAATGTTTCCCCCCACCCCAGAGTTTTCAGATTAAGCAACGGGGGGAATATCTCATTGACAAAACAACTCTACTTCCCTTTGGTTGGACTTATCAAACACTACCTAAAATTTCCATCTGCAATCTACCCGATTTTTTTACTCCAGATGTGTTGTTTAACAATAATATTTGATTATATCCTCATTTAAAATCAAGTATGCTGAGAAAACACCATTGAGCCATTTGGACACTGTGGATCTTAAAATACTCTTTTTTATATTTTTGAACCGAGCAAATTTGGCATATGGACTTTATTATAATGTATAATTTGTATATTTTATGTTATTCCAGGAAAAGAAAATCAATTCAGTATATACTTTGTCCCTGGTCATTCTACGTGAAGGGCTCTGCATTGTGTGTTTGAAGTCAACTATGATATCTCCCTGGGAAAGTGTTCCTGGATTCCCTTTCCCATGAAGAGTCAATAATTCTGTCCTGTGTGCTGCCACCTCGTTTCTGTAATGACTAAGGCAACTGATCTGAGTCTACACTGTAATGATTCCCTTAAACACTCCCAACAATCACTGTAGTATAAATTTCTTGCATCAGGATGGTATTATGTACATTTTGCTCCTGAAATAGTTTTTTGCATCCAAAGTCCTCAGAAGTATTAACTGAATGAATTAATAATATGTGGATGGGCATAATTCAAATATTAGGTAATGGACTTTGATTATTCCTATGAACACTCATGAGCTAGTTTTTGTATTCTCTCAGGAGAAAGAAAGCTATAGTTAAAATTAGCAGTAAAAGTTCACAAATTAAAAAATAAATTAAATTGTATTTCTCAAATTTAAAAGTCAGATTGATAAGGTATGTCCTCTAAGATCCATGGGAGTGTTCTCCTTATTCACATTGAAAACTTCAGTCTTCCCTCTAAAACGAATCTGGCTCTTCTGGTAGTATTCAAATAGATTCTCCCAACTTTCTAGCTACCTGTGGTTTCACTCGTGTTATGATCCATTCCCTTTTAGAATACTACATTAGAATCACACCATGAGCATCTCACCATGGTATGAGATGCTCCAAACTATGAGCACAATACTAGACTATCTACAAGTGAGATGATAAGAGGACAAGACTAGCTCCAAAATCATTTGGTAAAAATAAATTTGAAAAGAATCACAGAAATGCCCTTTTATTAAAACACTCGCACATTGTTTTGCTCAAGTTTTTTTTTTCTTTTGTCGAGATTTTGGGGAGATTAACATAAGACTCCTCAGGACTGTTTTCAGGGCAGGAAATACCTGGATGAATCTGTTCAACAGATACTGCCAAATGATGTGTCAGTTTTTCCGTTCTCATCTAGACTACTCTTTGTCCAATGGTTAAATGTCAATATTCACACTTTAATCAATGATTGCCCATCGCCATAAATGCAACCAGGAGTTTTTATGCAGATTAAAGATAATGAAGATTTCTACCATTGTCGCCCTGTGCCCATTCCTCCATGATACAGATCCCTACAGAATAATGCTGTAAATATAGTTGGCTTACAAAGTGGTCTATGTACTTTGAGCATTTGGGTCCAATTTGCCAAGGATGAAGTGCACTTGGGACAGAATGACCTAACACTGAATTACTCTGAGCTGATTCACAACCTGAATTTGCTGTGGAAGGCTGACTCTCATTGTCTGGCTGAGCTTACTGAAGCAATTACAAGAACTTAGAAATTCATCACTTCTCTTCCACTACTCATGGAGTTGGTTTTAGGTTTGCTTTTTTTTTTTTAATAGTATGCACTGCTTACCCATAAATAAAAATACCCTATAGGCAAAGACTGGACAAATTTTGACATAATTAACCAGCAATAAGAGAACAGACTTGCAGTTACATGTTCAGATGGCCATTCCTCACATGAAGTGTCCCTTGTCCCGTAATTGATTTTAAAGATTTTGTAGGCTAGTATGCATAATTCATACCTAATGTACTTAATAATGAGAGATGCAGAGTTTTAATACATATATAAATATACTGGTCTAAAATTAGAGGCAGAAAACTGGTTTAAACATTCGTATTTTAAAATACTGGCTTCCTCTCCCTGAATACCAGTTCTAAAATGGCCTTATTGTCCAGGCACTATTGCTGGCGTTATTGCTCAATCTTACCCCAAATCAAGCTGTATTATACTTTATACTCGACACAAGTCATAACGTGCAGACTTTTAGCAAGATTTGCTAACAGAGATATAAGAGCTTCTGCAGCTAAGTGCACTAATGAAGCAGTAGCAAGTTACTATGGAAATCAACTCCCTGGAAGAGTAGATGTTTCTTTGGATAAAGTGCTCAAATGGGGGCAAAGTACCCATAGTCTTTCCAATCAGAGGCATTAGACTTTTCCAGTTATAGAAAGCAAAAGTTATTAACACTGATTTCTTTTTATCAAGATCTGGTTTCTCTGTGATATAGTTCTGTGCTTAAATACACACACACACACACACACACACACACATATATATATATATATATATATATATACACACACACACACACACACACACGGTTTATTGTCCTTAGTTTTTGTAGAATTAGCAACTTAGTTTATCCAGCAGCAACTTATTTTCCAAACGTTAATTGCATTCTTATAAGAAGGAGGAATATTCGTGAATGTAATGTAATTGTATTTTTTTAGCCACTCCAAGTAAAGCAATGGCTTACTTAGGTTGGCACCTGTGAGGACAAATATTATTCTTACTTAAGTGAATTAGCAATTATGAACCAGGAAAGAAATACTAGGACCCACTGAGACCGGGTGCCTAGGTGATATTTTTCCCAGGTTGGGCCTTCTGTGGGCCAATGGAAAAACAACTAAATGGTATCTACCCTCCACAGCCCCTCCGTCCCCACCTATTTTATGAAGGTAATTAGTACTTGCAGTAATTGGACCTCACACTCTCTGTGGTTTAAGTCCCACGTTACGGGCATGGCTGTGGAATACCTCTTGAGCCTCCATGGGGAAACATTCCCCTGACAAGGATTATCAAATTAAATTGGATACTTGAGTTTCTGACCTAATGTAGTTTTCCAGTTTATGAAGTTCATGAAGGCTGCCTCCTGATGCACACAGCGGTGGGAAGGAGAAGGACTGGGTAACAGGCAAGGGGAACCGGAACTGCCACCCCACACGACCCCTTGTTCCCAGTGGCTGTGCACCACAGGGCCTGACTGGGAGCCTGGACTTTCCTAAATTACAGTCAGTCCCAAACTCCTCCTCGTGAACCACTGTAGACTTGCCTTGGCTTGTCTCGCAGAGAAATATTCCCACAGACGGAACAACGGGGAGAGTTCAATGGCAGGTTACAGACTTTCAGTCAGCCAGAAACTGACAGTCGTCACAATAGATGGATAAACCCAGCAGGTCCCATTTTAATATTTCTTTTTTTTTTATCATATACTGACTGCCATCTTCCTGCACTGTTTCTCTTTGTTTTCTCTAACTATTAATTTTTCACCTATGTTAATATTTTAATTACCTAGAAAGTTAGTTATGCAGCCCTCATCTTTTACTCATGATGGAGATTGTGCAAAGGTGGACCTTTCTGTCATATGATTTCAAATATGTCAAAAATGTTTTTTTTAATATCTTAAAGATTCAGAATTCTTCTTAGAAACATCTCCTTGAAATAGAACCTCATTTCAGCCCAGCTGTACTTATTCACACACACACACACACACACACACACACACACATACACAAACACACATACACAGACACGCCACAGACAGAAATTCCCCAGGCTGATTTTCTGCCAATTTTGCCTTCATTGCATTTAGAGAACTTACCAAGTTCTACAAATATGTATTTGCTCATTTCTGTGTGCTCCTTCCTCCGAAGACGTTGATCACATTGAGAGCAATTACCATCGCACTTGTCAGGTAAAGATTGTGGGTATGAGAGAAAGAAGGAAGCCCTTTGATTTTGCCCTTGGACAGGACACCCACCTACAGAGTATGCATTCTTGGATATTTCCATTGATTGTGACATTGTCTTTTATGAGTTCACATATTCAACTGTGCACTGTGGGAAACGATGTGATTTTTGTGCAGTCTCTGTCCTTAAGGAGAGTAAAAGAGTGACAGAGTTTGGCTCCGATGGCACTTCCCAGAGAAAATGACCCCAGTTCCATTCAAAAGTACAAGCAAAGACAGCGTACAGACATAAAAATAATCATAGAGGAGGAGAAAAGGATCACCAAGTCTCCAGAATATGTTCTAACATGTAATGTCAGGTGATATCTACTGCTCTCTGTATTTATTGCTCTAAAACATACCATCTCAGCTAAACAAATTTCAAGAAATGATAAGGAGGAAAAGTTACAGAGTGGTGGAAGAAGAGGACATGGAAAAGAAAGGGTGATGAACAAGACTTACAAGAACCCTCTGGACACTCCTGGACACTTCTCTTACCTTGTCCAATGTTGAACAGAAAGAACCAGAAGGCACTGTCTCTTCGACCTGAATGCATATAAGAAACACAAGGACTTGGTAAAATCTTGACTTTCACTTTGTAGGCTCTGCGCGGAGACTAAATTCTGAATTTCTAACACCAGGCACTGCTAGGCCCTGGAACACAGAGGACCAGTAGCCATGTACTAAGGGTGAGCATGTGCTCACATGCACACACACACCCAGGGACTTCCCTTCTTTCAGGAGCTGTCATTTATTACATATCTCTTGCTTCTCTTTCCTGAACCTTCTTTGGAGCTCACGGGTCACCGACATGTTCTCTATATTAGAATCCCAAATCAGTCCCCGTGATCATGTGTTCTTTGGTCTCCATTTGTTAACCACCATTATTTACTGGGTTCTTCTAAAGTCCCTGGTATGGTGCTAGGCATCTTGGGGGGTGGGGAATAAGAGAAGTCGAAGGTATGATCTCTACCTTCTAGGAACTAACTGTAAACCTTAGAAGAAGTTTAATTGAGGGTATCACCTGCCGTATCAGGAGGAATGAGAAGAGGGACATCTGGGGAAATCATCTCCTTCCATGGTGCCCTCTAGCTGTGGCTCTGCTAAAATATGAAAAGCCCCTCAGCCTGACCAACTTCCTTTGAGAAGTATGGCTAGATTTTTCTTTTTCTTTTTTTTCCCCCCTAATTGCTCTGAGTACCTACAGGGGATTAAAAATTATAATCAAAATAAAGTCATTGATTATTTCATTGGACAACCCCGAGTTGGTGATAAGGGAGGGTGGAGGACAGCCACCAGACCTTCCCTCATTTGGACACAACTCTCAGACACTGCAAGTGTGAACAAAAGGAGATTCTATTAAGCAGCTCGCTAGAATTGGGCTCCAGACACATAAGTAGCTCCTTGGTGTGTTCCTTTGGCCTGCCATACAATTAATTAGGCCACAGTTGTTTATTTTGAGACATTTAACTAGAGACCTTCTTGAGGGAGGCCTTCCCTTGTGGTTTGTCCTGATTTTTCTCTAAGTGTGGGAACCTTTGTCTAATTGGATTGACTGTAAGTGTAATGATCATGGCGTGAGTTCTGTGAGCAGCGTGTACACCCCGGACATTCACATGGAAATGAGGTTAATTACACAGCATAGATGCATCTAATGATTGCACCTGCAGAGCCACAACAACCTCCCTTTAACTCAGTTTCACAAACAATTACAAAGAGCAGCTGCATTCGTTTCCACAGTTAGAGTTTAAAAATCTGTAATGATCCCCAACAGAATAGAGGTGCAGGGGGTGAGACTGAGGAAGGAGAGGATTCTTCCGGTTCAGATGTCCTTCCCCAGCCACCTGCTGATTGTGCTAATCCCGGGAGCCTTGGGCACAGACATGCAGCCACAATAAGCCGCTGCCAGTCCTGGCCTTGGCACCCCCATCCCACCCCGCCTTCTGACTGGGATTAGAGTTTCTCATCTGTCAAGACTCATTAACATGGTGATGGAGATTTATGAAGGGCAAGGTCAGCCAAACTTCAGGCTACTAGATCATTATGAATACCCAAACTGTATTAGTCAGGGCGCTCCAGAGAAACAGAGCAAATTATGTGTGTGTGTGTGTGTGTGTGTGTGTGTGTGTGTGGTGATGTTGACACATAGCTATATCTTTAATACACAGAAGGAAATATTTAACATAAAACATTTCCTCATGTGATAATGGAGGCTACCAAATTCCAAGATCTGCAGTGAGAAAGCTGGAGACCCGGCGAACTGAAGGTGTAGTTCCAAACCAAAGGTTGGCAGACTTGAGTCAGAGAAGCCAATGCTCTGTTCAAGTCCTAAAGTGGGAAACGCTAATGTTCCATCTTGACAGCCATCAGGCAGAAGGGATTCTCTCTTACTCAGGGAAAGGTGGGCATTTGTGATCTATTCCAGCCTCCAGCTGATTGGATGAGGCTCGCCTCTTTAGGGAGTACCATCTATTTTATCAATTTAAGTGTTATACTCATCCTAAACTCCCCCTAGACACACACACCTAGAATAATGTTGGAGCAAATATCCGGGCACCCTCCTGGCCCAATCAAGTTGACTCATAAAATTAGGTATCACACAACCCCTTCCCCAGGGTCATGGAAGGACTGCCCGGGAACAATGTGAATGACCCACTCCCCCCAAACCACCGCATGATTGAAACTTTCTCTCTTCTTCCTTGCTATTTATATCCCCTTTTCGTTTTTTTTTTTTTTCCTTTCCCCATGTTTATCATCCCATAGGCATGTTTTAGGAATAATAGGAAGATCTTATAGTACAATGGGTGCTATTTTCTATCCTTAAACATTACTAAAGTTTTGCCTAGTCAACCTGAGCTGATATGTCCCTATTTGGTGAGTATCTTCCAGAACAGGGAAGCGCTGTATTTATGTCAGTGATGTTGGGTGGATAATTCACCAATATTCATGTGTTTGTTCCAAGTTCCCTTGGACTTTTAGCAACATTGTGTTATCCACATAAAAATTCTAGTTCCATCCCTTCATAGTTGTAACTCATTTGGGGATCCAAGTGGGATTCCCCAGCTGTGAAAGGCAATTGCTGCTAAGGTCAAATCTGCCTTTACATAAACATCTAAGGAATGTACTTCAGAATCTAAGAACAATTCTGAAAGGGGACCTCCAAAGGCTTGTGAATAATGGCACAAACTTTCAAAGGGAACGAGGGGAAGCTGAGGACGCCATGTGGATGTGTAACTTTTACATTTGTTACAACAACTAGATGTAGTCATTTTTTTTTTGGTTTTTGTCTCCTGTTTCTTTTCATATCATATAGTCACCAAAAGACCAGGACAAGGACAATGGAACGAGGTATAATCTTTCAGTAATCTAGAAGTAGGAAAGAAGTTGCATTTCTCACTGTTCGAACCAGTGGGTTCAACATTAAAACTAGTTGACAAGCACATCAGACAGGAGGAGGCAAGGTGGCCCCAATCGAGCCACCCCGATTCCATGGGCCATCTCAGAAGCTCTCCACACACTCAACTCTGCCCGAGAAAACCATTCCAAAGGGAGAGTACAGCGTGGCAGATTGGAGCCACCGTTCATGAAGGAAGGGACATGGCAACTTCTGCCTCAGCAGAAGTTATCTTGAGGGCCCATCTCCTATTTAGTGGGCAAGTGAACTTATTTTCCAAGTGGGGAATAAATAGGGAGATGCCATGTTTTTTTTTTTTTTTTAAATGGGCTAACTTCCTGTTCTTTTGAGTGTCTAGACACAATCTGATTTGATACCAAATTGAAAGGCGTTAAGTGACCTTCATTTTGGATCAGTCTAGAAAAGACACACTGGGCTGTTTTAAAAAATGTTCCTCCTTGGGCTTGTTACTCATAGCTCACCTTCTCAGAGGTTAATGACAAAGTGACATTCTGGCCGGTGAAGCCAACCTCAAAATGTGTTGCCATCACACAGAAAGGTTTGCAAAGAAGTGAAACATCACACTCCGTGAAGGCAGGCATGCAAAAGGCACTTGGGTGAAGTGTACCTAGGGTGGGAAAACACGGACTTGGCCAATGGCTGGCAAACAGATGCTAGGAGCTGGCCCATCTTTATTCACTCACTGGCACTCAACCCGCTGTGTGGAGCCCAGGCTGTGGCTCCCGGTGGTGATGTGAAACTCCTAGGGCCCCGCTGAACACATAGATGCCTACTGTTATCGCTGGTGGCTCTAGAACCACCTCTGCTGAATGTGTGAGAACCATTTACGCTGAGGACAACCCTAACAACCACAGCCTGACTGGGACATTTGGGGTTAAAAAAAAAAAAAGTGTCAAGTGTCGCAGGAATATAACCTGGTGTTAGCATTTCAGGGGAACATGCGTGTGCTTTCCAAGGCTGCCCTCGGGTTGAATTTGGATCCTCAGAAACAGTTCATCCACACAAGAGCTGTGTTTACACTTGGGGAGGCTCATTGGACCTGTTCTGTTTTGCAGAGTGCAATGTTTCTGTAATGGGCTTTGGTGGCATCATGACAAATCAAAACAAGGAAAGTGGTTCTCAAAAATAAAACCAGAGGCCCGCTAAATAAGGATTTGCTCAGGAGTTCTGGTTGTTGACTTATTTATACTACACTTCTTTGCCTCCCTCCTCTGGGAATCTGTATTAAAACACAACACAACACAACACAACACACACACACACACACACAAGGGACTTTGGTGCTGATTCCTTTGTTAATTTGGAAGATGAGGTGATATATATTTTCATTCCCTCAGCATCTGGGGGGATTGCTTCCAGGACCCCAATGGACACCCAAATCTGCAGATGCTTTTATATAAAGCAACCTAATACTTGCATATAACCTACACACACACCCTTCTATATGCATTAAATCAGCCCTAGATTACATATAATACCTAATACAAAGTAAATGATACATAAATAGTTGTTATACTGTGTTCTTGGAGGATAAAGACAACAGTAAGCCTGCACAGGTTCAGAACAGACATGATGTTTCCCCAATATACTCAATCTGTGGTTGTTTGAATCCACTAGTGGCAACCTGGGGATGCTCAGGGCGGAATATAGACATGAATGAATGATTTTTATAATCCAAAAGGAATAGCTATATGGAAGCTAGGTGAACAGTTAAGATGTGAGACAAAGAGACTTTTACCAAGTCCAGCCTGTTCAAACATGCTATCTTTTTTTTTTTTTAAACTTCTAAAGGGGAAACCTCTGAAGCTGGTTTGTAATTGTTAAGCTAATCTGTGGCCTAGGGGAGGAAAAAAACCACCAGAACCTTATAGAAATGAAGGAAATTACACAGACATGCCCACCCCCAGATTTAACGTTCCACTTCCATGTGGTTTTGGAACACACGAGAAGTTTGAGTTGTACTTGGAAAGAAAAAAAAAAAAATGCACCAACAACATCTGGAAGAGGCAGCGCCGTAAATACAGAGATCCTAACAGTAGTTGGGGAGGCCGCTGATGGCTACAGCTGAGATTTATTATTGAAAACATTTTTTAGTTCCTTTTACCAGACATTGTGAAGAAGATAAAGACACATGCATCTTATTCTGAGGCTATCCATAAGCTGAGGGTTTTGCTAAACATTTGATTTCATTCATCTATCCACTTGACAATTATTTGCAGAGCACCTAATACGTGCCAAGTCTTGGATCACAGCAGTGACCATAAAAGACTAGGTCTCCTCACTCTGAGAACTCACACTCTGGAAGGCTGGCAGACAAGAAATATGGTAATTGGAAGCAAGACAATCCCAAAGAGTACTTTTTAAAAAAATTAACGGAACAAAACAGAGCAATATAAAACACAATAGAAATTGATGCAGGTAAGTGGCTTAGATTAAGTATGCAGAGATCTCACTGAGAGACAGCATTGGACCTGAGGTCTGCAAAAAAAGCAAGAGGGAGCCAGCTGAGCGAATTCCTGCACAGTGTCACTTGCTGACCCAATGCAGTCCCAACTACCCTATCCTCCCAGCCCTCTGTGGTCTGGACATCATGCATCCCACAACCTTATCCCCGCCCCATGCTTCTTCAGATCTGCTCAACTCCAGCCCTGACTAGTGACCACCCTCATGGTTTGCTAAAACAATTCTAACTCAATGGCTGTCTCCTACACCCTACCTTTTTATAGCCAAATTCTGGCGTTCCTTCCAGAATCTTTCCTAAAACCACGTGAGTACTTTTCCAAACTTGAATTCCTGTCCTTAAAATGGATAGATCATTTTCTTGTCACTTGGTAATCTTTTTCTTCACCTGGCATCCTCCTTATCTACATATGCAGCTTCTTTCTCTCACTTGAGCGTTCAGCTCTTTTGAGAATGGCGTTCTTTTGTCTTTTATGGTCACTGCTTATTAATCAGAAATTTGTCTTGACCTTTAGTAGCTCTTCTAGTTCCTTAGGAAAAGTCTTGCCAACTCCTCAATAAATATATCTGTAGTATAAACAATGAAAGAAAAAAAAACTAACCTTGAAACACAGAGCGTGAGGGGTGTGTGCGAGAGAGACAGTGAGAGAGAGAGATTAGTGGGGGGAGAGAAGAATGAATGATGGTCAATAGCTTTAGACTAGGGAATGATAGAGACTAACATCATGGAATAATCAGAAATAAAGAGGAGTAGTTTTCTGTTTGATATTTGCTGTATGTGTCATCTTTACTGGATGTTTGGGTCAACCAGATGGAATTCAGTGTTCAAGTTCTCTGGTGCCAATAAAGGCAACTTTGCTTATAAGAGAAGAAATTGATTCCAGCCATATTGCCAGCCAGTTAGTAACCAGGTGGTCCCTTTCTGCAAAGCATGAAGCACATACCTACTTCGTTCAAGTCATCAGCAGCATCTCTATAGGGAAAGAACTACAATACATGTACCAGTTTGCTAGACTTCTCATGTATAACATTTTTCTTTTTTCCCACATTTTAATTGGTGTATTAGAGTTATACATATTGATAGGATTTTTGTTTTATATTAGTACATGCATACAATATAACAATATAATTTGACCAATATCATTCTCCAGCACTCCCCCCTCCCCCGCTCCTTTGCCCCTCCTACTCCTTGGTCCCTTTCCTCTATGGAGCTTTTTTTTGATTTTTCATGAGATCTGCACCTGCCTTTCTTTTTCTTTTTCCTTTTCTAGCTTCTGCATATGAGAGAAAACATAAGACCATTAACTTTCTGAGTTTCACTTTTTTATTTAACATAGTGGTCTCCACTTTTATCCATTTTCTTGCAAATGCCATAATTTCATTTTTTTCTTTATGGCTGAATAAAACTTCATTATGTCTGTATACCACATTTTCTTTGTCCATTCATCTATGGATGGACACCTAGGCTCGTTCCATAGTTTGGCTATTGTGAATTGTGCTGCTGCAAACATGTATCACTGTTTGTACGTATCACTGCAGTAAGATGACTTTAATTCTTCAGGGTAAATACCAAGAAGTGGTATAGCTGCATCATATGGTGGTTCCATGCCTAGTCTTTTGAGGAGCCTGCATACTGATTTCCATAGTAGTTGTACTAATTTACAATCCATTGACTGTGTAAAAGTGTTCTTTCTTCTCCATACCCTCTCTAGCATTTATTATTGTTTGTATTCTTTGTTAAAATCTTTTTAGTTATACATGACAATAGAATTCACTTTGATATATTTATACAAGCATGGGATATATCTTATTCTCACTAGGACCCCATTCTTATGGATGTACACTATGGTGGGATTCACTGTGGTGAAAACTGTTTTTGACATCTTGTAGAGCCATAAAGCCTAAAAAGTAAAAGAAACCTTAGGGCATCTTTCTGAACATGAATTTGAAACTTTGAGAGATATGGTGACTTACCCAGGGTCTGAGCAGGGATTCTGGATTAGAAACCAGACTCCCAACTTTAAATGTGGTATATTTTAATACCACACTCTATTCCCCATCATCCGGTAATTTTTAAATGAGAAGAGGTTTTATTTTGTGTTTTTGAGGCTTTTTTTTTTTTTCCTATCACACTGTCTTTTAAAGATTTTAGACAAACTGATTAGGGTGAAAAAGCAATCCCTTAATTACTGAGATATGCAAATGCAAAGAGTGCTCAAAAAACCCATTGATGAAACTTCACACCAGTTGCAGGATTTCTGGCTCCGGGCCACCCCAAACAGAGCAATAGGTGGTGTTTATCTCTTTATGTCTCCTTATGTTTCAAAATAACTTTCAGGAAGAGCTGCAACTGAAATTGTTCCCAATGTCACTCAAAGGGAACTGGGTGCAAGAAGGCGCTATGGGAAAGTGAAAAGAAAGAGGAAAGAAACTGCGTCGATGTACAGTAAAGCCAGGCGGAGGGAGGACAGAGATCTGCAGGGCTTGTCTGTTCCAGCAATAACAAGAGTTGACATTTGTTACATGTTAATTACACGGTATTGTCTTTTGGAGGTTAAATCAATCAGAAATTTCCTGTACAGCTAATAAAATTGGAACCCATCATTGGTTTGCCAAGTCACGTTAGAACTGTCTCAGGACAGAGTAGGGCTTTAATTTGTTCTGGGCAAAAGAAATGAGAAACCACTTCTGTAGCTGAATTAGGCTTATTAATGTCCTCTGCTAGACTGTTCAATGTAATAAAATGTATCATTATAGCTGCCACTTATTGACAGTGCATTGCATTTCAGTAGCTTTCCTAAGCCCTTCACAATGGAATTTTATTTGCTTGAAAAACCCTGATGCTGTAGGTGTTACTAACTTCATGTTTCAAGAAACTGGATCTCAGAGAAGTGAAGTAGAGTTTCAAGGTCACACAGCTGGTAAATATTGCACTTGGAACCTGAACTCCAGTTTGTCTAATACCCAAAATCCAGCCTACATATAATGAACTCTGGTGTACTTATCAATTATTCAGCTAATACCTGGTGATTTTAATTGAACAGTAATAAGACATGTTGTAAGGGCAAAATCTCCTGTCTACTAATGATGTTGATTTATTTGCACTAGTTTCTTTTATAAATATAATTATTTCCAGGAGTGAAGTTTTATTTGTTTCTTAATATTTAAACTACAAAGTACTCCTAGAACTTATGGCTGCCTCGTTTATTTGGAATAATTCTCAGGCAATGAGTAGCATGACATAGATTAGGTAATCCCTGAGGAGTTTTAACTAAACTATCTTAGTACTAAGACAGGTTTAAGTTAGATAATCAAAACAGGAATAACTGGACTCCTTGACCAAGTCACTGTAAGCTGCTGCTTCTCTGTTCTGGCTTTTGAGACTATTCCATGAGAACAAGACTATTCCCTTGGACCTTCATTTTTAAGACTCATTTTAAAATGTATCTCTTCTAAGAAGTTTTTGCAGATTGCCTGTGCTGGAGAAGCTATTTCTTGACTTTATAGCACTCCAACTTTATTGTGTTCAACTTGAACCTTATTCATATTTGCTTATTGAACTATTGATTTGTGAGTGCAATTCATATGTAGATTTTGCTCTCCTGGTGGTTGGATAGTACCCTTAAAACCCATTTCTGTATTCTATCCAGTCTCCAATATCATTGATATGTAAGATATAACACTTGTTGATTTAGGACTAAAAAACTTTTAAAACAAGTTAACATATTAGATAAGATTTTATCATTACATAGTTTTTTTAAGTTCATTCTTAATTGATTTTATTTTTTAAATTAAGTTTAAATTCATTTTTAAATGACAATGGAATGCATTACAATTCTTAGTACACATATGGAGCACAATTTTTCATATCTCTGTTTGTATATAAAGTATGTTCACACCAATTCATGTCTTCATACATGTACTTTGGATAATGAAGTCCATCACATTTCACCATCAATAAAATTTTAAGTTAGTTCCAATTTCACAGATATCAAAATGTAAAAAAGGCAGGTTCATCCTGGAATCTATGAAATGCATATGTGTCTCCTAGGTACATGTAGATACTGACAGAGTGCTGTTTTGAATTTGCTATGCAGCTATAGCAGGACTAGAAAGTTCTTAATATCTTTGAATTAAAATATATTATATATGCATGTGTATTTTTAATAATCATGTTTATATAATTTGTAGGATATATCTTTCTAAGAATGAAACAATCTTATTGTTCGGTACTCTGCATTATCCTTAGAGTTTTTTTCCAAGTCTATCATATGCATTTTGCCTCCAGTAGCTGACTACATGCATGCGTGAAGGACAGCTAAAATTGACAAAAAGACACAAGTGGGTTTTTCTATTTTTTTCCCATTGGCAGGATTTCAGCTATTATGTAAAGAAAGATATGTAGCTAGAGATGACATAAAAATAAATATTACATATGAATATTAGGACTTATTTGCCCCTGAAATTATAATGATGTAAATATTGATCTTCTAAGTATTTTGAGAAAATAGAATCATTCCCATTTTTCAAAAGTGAGAATAAGAGGCTCCCTATCAACTCTATTCATTGAACTGACTTCTTTAGTAAAAAAAAAAAAAAAAAAAAGGAAGGTTTAAGCTTATGAAACTGTTCTCTTTGTTTTCACTTATTTATTTACTTTCATTTCATGTTTCCAAGACTTGTAATGCTACACAGGCCATTGGGACAAGGCCCATAGTGTACGAACACTGTCTGATGGCGACAGGAACCTTGGCAAGGTAATCCAAGTCAGCTTGCTTCCTTTTCATACCTGTAGCTCTAGAGAAATTTTAAAGAAGAAATACTGAGGCACTATTAACTCCTAATGTCTTTTGAATCTGGACATTAGGATTCACAAATCTGGTTCACACCAGCCACAATTCACTTCCTCTAATTTCTTCAAGTCCATACCAACTGGGCCCCATCCTGCTTCCTTTGTGAGAACTGGCTTCCAGCTCTCCTATTTCTGCAGAGGCCCTTTAATTGGCTGCCTGATAAATGACACACTGTATTCTTTTTATTGGGATAATTCCCAGGCCACTGATTGGATACATGGAAATGACAGTTACCAGAGGATTGCTGGTCGGGCTGGGTCCTGCTTATTAACCAGCAAGGTGGGACTGGTATTTGTCAGCCTGGATTTCCCTCTGCATTCGTCTTTGTTGCCGTAAGGCAGACCTCTGGCTCACGTCAAGATGTTGAAAGTGAATTCTTAAACATATACTAAGCCTGATACCCGACTTTTCTCTTAAGCTATGTCAACATGGCCAATGCAAAGGGAGAGAAATCAGCATGTTTTGCAAACAAACTGAGGTTCCAGACTAGTGAACTAAGTTTTGAAGATGGGAGAAAGAAGGAATTGAATTATACTATGCAAGTTTTCAGACCACTAGATGTGTGAATTCCAAGGGCAAAGAGATTTCTTTTCTTTTTTGGGGGGTAGGTATTGAGGATTGAACTCAGGGGCACTCAAGCACTAAGCCACATCCTCAGCCCCATTTTGTATTTTAATTAGAAACAGGGTTTCACACAATTGATTAGCACCTCGTTCTTGCTGAGGCTGGCTTTGAACTCAGCCTCTTGAGCCGCTGGGATTACAGGTGTGTGCCACCTCACCAGCCAAAGTGATTTCTATGGAGAATTAGGTCATGTTTCTGATGGTTCTACAGAATCAAGCCAATCTTAGGTTTTTTACATTTCATATACATGGGAAGGACTTCTTCACATGGGGACAGAGAATCTGCTTATGTGGAATTGAGGCTTTTGCTCTTCTACTTACATAGATATTATTCCAAGTCCTGCATTTCCAAGAATGAGACCATTTGCACCTGTTATATACATTGTATATTATGCACCATTCTTAGACTTTCCCCTAAGTCTACCATATGCACTTTCCCTCTAGCATCTGACAACATAGGTTTCATATGCACACATGAAAGACAGCTAAAATTTGGCAAGACAATACAAGTGAGCTTTTGCATTTTTTTTCCATTGGAAGGAGATTAGCTTTGAAATTATCCCATAGTTCCCTTTCAACCATGCACATGGGTGGCCAATCATTAGTATACACCCAATTAGTCCAAAGTACACTTTCCAGTAATATGTCTGAATAATCTGGGGTTGTCCCCATCCCCATGTTTGTCATCCTAACACACTATGCCACCAGCACCAAGTAAACCAGTCTCCCTTAGTTCTTCATCATCTTATTATTCCAAGAAAGTAAAAAACCTATTGTGAGGATATATGTCAAATTATATATTCAAGAAAATGTATCTTTAAGTAAAATTAGGGAATGGGCCAAATTTGAATAAAGCCCTTCAATGATATTTTTTGTTACTCATTGTACTTTATTTAGTTACTCATTATTCTGACTTTTAATTTCTTGCATTACCCAGAATCCCCATGACGTATATAACTAGCCAGAGTTCTTAGTGTCTTAGCTATAGCACTATATCTAAGTGGTTCCCTTTCAGGGTTAATGAAGTTGCAAAATTCTTTCTTGGTGACTTCCTTTGTTCCTCTGAGCCCTTCTCTGTAGTCATATTTCAAATTATTTTGCAGTGTAGACTTAGAAAGGCAATCTGAATAGGTTAATCTTCAATATTACATTGAAAATAACTCATTATTTAGCTCATGCTATTTTTTCTTTCTCTTCCCCAAATCTTCCTACTTCTTGACTCTTACCTAAATTCTCCAACCATCTTTAATGTTAATTTTACTCCTCTCATTTCCTTAATGCCTTCTGTGACCACCCCAGCCCTGGCGCAGAGTAACTCTTACTTCTTTTTATATTTCATTCTGTCATGTATTTGTATTACTCTAATTAGATAGTGTCATAAGCTTGATAATTAATACTCTTTTCTCATTTACATCATTTTGTTCTCCCCAAATATTACAGATTAAGTAATTCCTTTTTGGAAGACAGAGGTTATTTTCATTGGAAATAACATAAAAAGGGAAGTTAAAAGGACCAAAGATCCATTTTTCCCCCTAGCATTTACTGTGTGACCCTGAACCTGCTCCTTATCTTTTTAGAATTACTTTTATGTTTCATAACAAATAGAAATAAGAAAAACTACCTCTTAAGGGTATAAGTGATTAACTAAATAAGGCACTGAATATAATTTTCTTAGTGTATTGTTGTACATGTACCACATGCAGTAAACAACAATTCCATGATTATACTTTTATTCTCAGTACCTGGCCCTGTGCTTTATTTTCAATAATTAATAACTATGAATTTTTCCTACCCATTGGTTCTAACTCCCTGAAGTTTATTTACCTTCAAAAGACAGCCCGACTCTCCGTAAGTATAGCTCTTTACAAGGAAGCACGTGATACTGACTTGAGGGCCTGCCTGGGACATCATGTGGTCCTCAGAAACAGGCTGGGGGGAGGCCACTGTACAGATCCTGCCAACCAAGGTAGAAATCCAGCCACCATGAAGGGATATTTTGGAATGTTAAGACCAGAGAAACAGTGTGCAGCCAAAGATTAATAGCACGCTGTAAACTTTCCCTTTTAATAATAAAATAAAATAATTGAGGGTTTGATACAGTTGGAGTCCTGGTGAGACATCTGATGGAACAGGTCCCAGAATGAGCCAGCAGAGGCACACATGAGAGGCAGGAGGACTCTGGCTTCTCTAGTGCTCCTCTAGTCCCTCTTTCCGTTGGGTAGGATTTCTTTTGGGGGGTAACTGCACTTTGAGAGATTTTTCTACAAGATGCCCCTAGAGGGCGAGATAACTCTCTTCCTTTTATCTTAGCTCTGGGCTGGGGCAGGCATGCTGTTGAACAAACAGTTCATCCTTTCTAATCCGCAGAGGGGCTCACATGGCTGAAAGTTCAGTTGCAAATAATTCAGACCCAATTTCAGCTCAGCCTCATAACCAAACAATTACAGTGTGCCTACTATGTGCATTTGTTTTGTTTTGTTTTTTTCTTTTCTGTTGCCACAGTTTTCCAATTAGACATAATGCACATTTAATTGATTTCCATTTTCAGTGGCCAAAAGCTTATTTCCATACTCCTAGGTAAACTAGAATAGTAAAATTAAAAACTGTTATTTTATTAAAAAGGTGTGCACTGTGTCTCATTCCTTATTTAAAAGAATGCTAAAAGGTGGATCTTCATTTGGAACTTTAGTTTTTGTTTTGTTTTTTTATTTGAATGTTGAGTATCCTAATTTGGGGGAATGAATTCTGTTTTTATATTATTATTTTATAGGTAGATTTTAAAAATGTATCTTTAGACTTTTTAAAAGAGGCATATCACACAAAATTCTGCATATTAATAATTGATTACAAATTTTCTAATCTCTTGGGAGTCACATTGATGATAGACACATAACCTATTATGCCTAATATTCACATAGGAATGATTTGGGAATTACATTGAGTGTGATTGCCACTAGGAAAACACACAAATCTCACCTTTTCAATTTGAATTGTGTCAGTCAGTGAGTTGGACCTGGGAAATTGTATAGAACTCCCTACCTTTTAGTAATACTAACACCAATCCACTTATATCAGCTTTTGAATTTTTTGAGAAAAAAAAAAACAACTATTTTTCTTATCTTGGCAATTTTGTTAATGAATCCAGAGTGCTCATTCAGAAAAAAAGCGATCCAGAGCTTTCAAGGATAAAGTTGATTTGATAACCTTCATGTGTCCTCTCTCAAATCCACTTTCCTTCTGCAGAATCCAATTTGTCCCTAAGGCACAAAAGAATCATCCTGGACACCTGATTCTCACGAAGGACAGAAAATGAAGGCTCTCTGAGTGAAGGAAAGGGACCTCCAAGAAGGACCTCAGCACTGGTCCACAGTGTCTCACCTCCACTCCTAGCACATGACAGAACCTGGGACTGATGGATTTCAGCAGCTGGAGATGGCGCATACACACTGCTCTGTCTACTAGTTGATGTTTAAATTCCACTTGGCTTACAGCTTTAAATCTGAGCAAGTAATATAACTTCATGATGACTTATTAGGAAAACAGTAAGGAAGAAAATCAAAAGTGCTGGTTATCTGAGAGAAAGAAGAAAGCAACGTGGCAAAAACAAAAACAAAACAAAACAAAAACCAATGCTGACATCCTGAGGACATAATACTAAAGCCTTTCAATTTTTGTCAGAAAAAGAAAACAAAACAAAACAAAAATCCCATAGAGCACATGTGCGTTTGCTGGGCTGTTTTTCTGCGGGTGTTTCGCGCAAGGCATACGTGATTTGTGGCTTTGTCGGACTGATTTGGGTTTTGCCCTTGAGAAAAATGCTGGTTCTCATGTGTTTATAGTAAATGAAGCATATTAATAGCGTAATTGGTACCCGGCGGATCGTGCCGTAACCCGGGGTGCGCGGATACCTGCACCAGGAGCTGACTTGGGAACGGCACGTTGTAATTTGCCTCTTGTTACCTTTCTAGCTCTTCCCTTCCGGATGAGATGCTCAGAGTTGAGAGCTGCATGGTTCTTGGCAGGAGGTTTTGTCCCAAGCAAACCTAACACACTTACATAATAACACCTGTATTCGAGACCTGAAATCAAAATGATTGTCCTGAGGATGAACTTGCCAGTCTCCACCTTCTCCCAAGAGTACCACTATATCAAAGGAAGAAGAGGCTTTGAAAGGTGTGAGAATATCCGTTTCGTCCACTGAATACCAAAGTGCCCTTTGTCAGTTGGCATGGCTTGTTCTACTTATGCTGAACCCAGACAGTGACTTCTACTGGATGATTCAGAAGTGAGGTCAAAACTTAACTTGAGCTGGAATGAGTAGATGGAAGATAGTCATTAAGGCGTGACTACCTGGGAGGCAAATAAACTCTTTTAGGACTATGTAGAAATTCCAAAATCTCTAGGGCCATAGGTGTATTTGGGTCTCTTCATGCCACTGAGACTCTGGGAGAAAGGTAGGGACTCTAAGGCAGTTTGCTCCCAAAGTAACTGGGTGCTTCTCCCAATAGGGAATAGTCATCCAGATTTGCCCAGGAGGGAGAGGCTTCTTGTATCACAGGATTTTCAATAATGAAACCAAGAAAATCCTGGGAACATTACCATGGACCAGGACAGCCTGATGTAATCAAATCCGGGACTAGGAAGAATTCAAGAAAAAGTTGTTCTGATAGTTTTGCATCATAATCTCTTCACCTCTCCGCAGTTAATTCCGAGTTAACACTGCTCTCATCATGATTCTCTAGCACAAGGAATATGTTAGTTGGTTTTCCAACGTCCCAATAGTTTTCATTGTCACATTCTAAAAATGGCTTAAATCTGAAAGTAGAACTGGTGTTGACCTGGGTGGTTTTCATTTTCTCAACTTATTTCATTCTTAGTCACTGCCTACAGACGTTTTGAGTTAAAATGAACATTGCTAGGGGGGGAAAAAAAAGTGCAGATGCCTAATTCTTTGCAGGATTTATAATATTATAGAGGGACTGTTTTATAGCCCATTACAATAAAATGAGTTGGATTTATTACATGCTAAACAACAACAACAACAAATCATAAGTTGGACAGTAATTAGCTTGACTAGACGTTTATTTTATCCTTTTACTAACAAAACAATTGAAATTTTATGCTCCAGAAAAACTCATTCTTAAATTTTATGTCTTAGGTTGCTTTTGCCAAACTTATGCTAATATTGTTATTAAGTAGAGGGCAGAATGTGTTCTTGAGTTCTCCATCCTATTCAGGACTTGTGGCATACAGCTAAGCCACTGCTCAGATTGCTCTTGGGTATTTTGGTAAGGTACAGAACCAATTAGGTCCATCATTACCCCAGGTCTTCCTGTATGTCCATCATTTCTAAAATTCTCCTCCCAAGTCAGTTTTTAATGCATTAAAAGGTAGATAACAAATAAGTGATTTCATTTTACTAACTAGCATTGGAAAGAGCAGTATATAAAGCCAAGCTTCAGAATTATGTTCTGGAACCCAACCAGGAGACAGAACGTTGTTTCTGAGGACTGATCACTTTTCAGAAAGCTTGGCACCCTGTGTTCCCTAGAAAGGACAGGTAGTCTACTCTGTGGACTCCTACCATTACCAGGCTATACCCTCATAATCCCTACTTCCCTTTACATATCATGCTTTCCTTGAACACAGGGATGTTTATCAGTGACGTTTTCCTGATAGGACAGAATGTCCTTGAAGGTCGTATCCACAAATGCAATCCAGTTCCACAAAACCCCACCACCACTGAAAGTCTCTAAATCTTCTGAACACTGGAATCAATTCAACAACCAGTCCATACTACTGTGTATTGGAGACTGTCTTGTCCTTGAACAAAATTAAAATGAAAAATGTAAATGCTCCACTATATTATTTGGTTCATAAGCCAAATTGCAGTTAAATAAAACATACCCATGTCTTAGAAGGTGTTAAGAGCACCTCCGCAAACAGCAGATACGCTGCACATGCTTGTGCATGCACACATACAGGAAGAAAGATCCACCTTTGTGACTCTACCTCTCACCTGCTCGCTTAGTTCATCTCCTTCTGTGGAATGAGGCACAGTAGTTAATTTCAGTCATTTCCTACTAGGTACTGGATGATATATATATATATATGTAAAAAGAAATAGCATACAAGACAATTCAAGAAATACTTGGTAAGAAATTTGGACTAAAGGCAGAAGACATCTCTTCCAGAGACAGTGGAAATAAAAGTCAATTCATTCTGAAAAGAATATGTGTATGTCCAATGTAGAAAGCATGTTTGACCAAGCACTGAGAGCTGGTAATCAGTGAGTACTACCTCGTGAGTAGTTGGCAAAACTTAATGAAGTTTTTAATAATGAAATAATTTTGGAAAAATGGGATATATATATCACACACATACATACATACATACACAATGAAGTTTTATTCAGCCATTTAAAAAAAAGAATAAAATTATATCATTTGCAGGAAAATGATGGACCTTGAGGACATTATATGAAACAAAATAAGCCAAACTAAGAAAGGCAAGGTCATAGGTCTTCTCTCCTCGGTGGACACCAGAGAGGAAACAAGCAGAGAAAGGTGGGGTCAGGGATCTCAGGAAAATCAGAGGAATCAATAGAGAAATGAACCAGGAACGGGGTAGGGGAACGGGGGAAATACTGGGAATGACATTGGCCAAATTATATTACTGTATTGTGTGCACGTGTGAATGAATGTGGAACAACCAAACCCACCATCATGTATGACCATAATGTGCCAATAAAAAGATGGAACAAAATGGGTTTTTTTTTTTTTTTTTTGGTATCTAGTGAGTAAGACTTTGATTTTGGATGACATTTTACAGAAAGTGTTTATGTCTTCTTTGCACAGATGCTACTGGACTAAATATTAGAAAAAAACCTAAAGTAAATTAATGCTATGTTTTATTCTTTTAAGCATTATTGAGACCACAGGATAAAGCCATTCTTGCCGCTAGCAATTTACACACACCTTATGACAGGAAACACATTTATTCAGTTTGATAACCAATTTGTTCAAAACTTGTTGAACAATCCATGCCAGGCATCGAAATAGACTGCAGAGAAGAGCTCAAAGAAGTCATGTTCTAGTGGTCTCATCATTGACATGAACAGGACTAACTGCATAGGACATCATGTCCCATAGCCAGGTCCCAAAAGAGTACGTGCCTGATTCCATGTGTAGGTCCAAGTCTGAGAGAGAAAACGTTCTCAATGATGAAACAGCCCTGGGAATAATGTAGACCCTCCAGGCAGTAGCAAGGACCTCTTCCCCCACACACACACCCAGAATATTGACCTTCACACTTCAAACCAGACCAGGCTGCACAAACAAGGCTTTGAGGGAAGAAGAGATAATTACTAGGAAAATAGTGACACAGAAGGCTGCCACAGGGAAAGTGGCTGGTGGTAAATGCCAAGTCTCGGTGTCCCCATCCTGCATTTTTGTACTGGACACCTGCAGTGGTACTGACCACATAGTATTCATCACATGCAGCCACACTGTGCTAAGAGGTAGAAATCATCATTAATGTCTCAGAGGACTTTCTGGCAGGTTCTTGACCCTGAGCAGAAATATCTTGGTCTGTTTGCTTATTGGATGGTACATGTAAAGGGAAATTAGACGGTACAGTGTCACCTAACCCTCTGAAAAGCCAACCCCCAAACTCACTCATATAATAAACCATCCTTCCTGGCATTTTACTTATATAGTTACTAAAATTTATTTATTTGCTGAAAACAAACAGTGGAAAACAAGACAGTTAACAATAGGAGACTTTTCCCCATCCTACTTTTTTTCTCATAATGGCCATTACAAGAACTCGAGTTACAAGGACTTTGTCTTGTGTTCAGTTGTTTTGCTTTGTTTTGTTTTCAAATGGCAAATACTGCTAGAAAATATTTATGGATAGTAGTTGTAGAGTTCTGTACTTCTCCTTGTGGCTCTCAGCATGTGCTCTGGTTCTTTGCCACCTCTGTAAAGGTTATTAATAGGATTGAATGTGAACTGATCAATGGAAAGATGGCACTCCACTGTGTATGTGAGAGTCTGTGATTACATACACCTTCCTCTTAATTAGGACGTCAACAGCCCCTTTAATCCCTCCCAACATATTTAAACTAGCCTGCTTCATTAACTTGGCAAAGGATTTTTACCAGTCTTGGAATGAACACATGTTTTTTTTATTGCATAACAAAATTATATCATTGGAAATGCAACTTGCAATCTTATAAAGTGATTTCAGTATGAAAGAATACTGTATTTGAGATCTTTAACAGGTTTAACAAATCATTTAATAAAGTTTCAGTATTTCAGCACTATATATATATGTGTGTGTTATGTACTAAAGCTTTGTGACTGTTAATAAGTAAAAGACAAACTCGTTGTGAGATTTCTAAGTATAAGTTTTAACACAGGACTTTTAAACCTGGGGACAAATGACATTCTAAGAAAAATAATTCTCTGTTGTGGAAGGTTGTCCTTGCATTTAAAGATGCTTAGCAGTCATGTTGGGTCCTACTCACTCCATGTCAATAGCAACCCCCACTCTGACTCAGCTGATGGTAACCAGTGTGTTTAGGTGCATAGCCTTTCCTAGAGAGGAAAAAAAAAAAACACTTGCACTTGAGCACCTTCATATAATGTGATAGAAAAGAGAAGGGATTTTCAGTTTGTTTTTCTCTATCTTCCAAGGTAAGATTTAATAATTGCATCTTTAAATTTAAATAATTGCACTATTATTTCAAGATTACAGAGGTAAGCACAAAGGACGTGGCTTCTTTTTCTATTTTGGGATATTAGAATCAAATTGGGAGGGAAAATCCTGGATAACAGCAGCCATATATATATATATATATATATATATATATATATATATATATATATATATATATACACACATATATATATATGGAACAAATTGAAAGTAGGCTCAATGCATTTTAAAAAGGCTTGTATTGGAAGATCTCATCATATTCTTAGTAAGAAATGTGAGCTACAAATTTTAAATGGTGGTTTTGACGGTGGGCCTTGAGATGCCCATAGGTGAGCTGCAGTTTTTTCCTCCAGGTAAGTTCTAAGGGTGCAGAGGCTGAATTCAAGTGAGGCCAAACAGGAACAAAACCAAAACAGACAGAAACATCACCTTGGTTATCCACAGCTCCTGAGAAACAGCTCATAGGCAAATGGAGCTTAGCAGAGGATGGGGGGAGAAAGCTAAGGTGAGACTTTGTCATTTTGTACCCACCCATGAATAGGTAAGTGAACTAAAGTCCTGGAGGAGGGATCCATACTCTCACTGTGTTTTTGACATCTCAACTACATTTGAGAAATTCAATGCTACTGCAGATGAATGTGATCCTCTGTCCCTTTCTGGCTCAGTGCCCAGCACAGTGTTCTGTGTAGAATTCAGTACTCCATAAATGTTTGATGAGTATGTTAAACAGGAGAACCTAGGTAGGAGCCCCATAATTTCTCATTTGAAGAGTCCTGGGAAGGAAGCAGAATATCCATTACAGCCAAGAAAGAAGTTTTCCACCAAATCCACGTGCCATTCAGATGCAAGTATAGAGGATACTGTCTTCATAATATTATAGAATAATATAAAATATTACAAAATATTATATTCCTCCAGAATAATAAAAAGAGGAGGAAGAAAAGGAGGCTGGACATAATTTGCTAGGGATAACATTCAACCAACTTGACAATGACTGGATATCATCAGACTGCATCCTCAACTTTCCGAAATAGGAAATATTCACTGAACTTTTTTTTTTTTCATGCTACAGAAATGGGAAAACAAAAGGCAGGCTCACCATAACCACTAAATCATGAGCAAGTTTTTAAGTTTTAAGCTATTTGAATTATGTGAAAGTAAATATGGCGTCCATGGTCTTGCTCAGAAGCTCTTTGCAGCTGGGACTAGTGGTTGGGACACTTAGAGAGGGCCTGAGTCACACCCTGCAGATACATCGCTAGTTGGAGTTACTTCTCATATTCAGTTAATGAGGAAGACAGTTGATAGGCAAAATGTTGAGGTCTCTATAGAAAGAAATTTCACAGGATTTCATTTGTGCTTCATGGAACAATGTCTCCCCATTGCAAATGTCAAAATTTCTAAAATCCTTATTCTGATTTAGAAGGTCTATTTTTTTCTACCTCTTCCCCTAAAGGCTTTCTGCTTCTTGCACTATTCTTCATCCATTTTATCTTTTAAGACTGCATTCACCACCCTCCTCCCTAGAATTCTTCAATCAAATTTCCCACATCTCAGGCCGGCTCACCCCCTGATGCTCTTCCAGCTCAAAACACTCTTCCCTCAGAGACACTTTCTCATCTTGTCCTTCTAGCTCAAATTTTCATTCTTCCTGGCCCCATTTCCCCTTTGCATACTTGCAACCCCATTGCCTGGCTTGATCTTCCTCCTAAACATTTTCATCATCTGAAATCATCTTCCTGTTGACTCGACCCCATGTGAATTGCTGACGTCTTTTTGCTGGAAGGTGAGCGCACCAGAAGAACACATTTTGTCAATTCTGTTGACCCTTCAGAATTGGTCTTGGTGCACATGTTCTTGACTGTTCAAAGACACTCAGAGACATGATATTAACTAATGTGGGGAGGAAAGCGAGGGTCTCTTACATCATTGTTGGGATTGAAGTATTGTCTGAAGGCACACCGAACCGATAACATAGGAAGAGGCAAGTGTTCCTGATGTAGCACTGCCAGTCCTGTGCAGATCCAGCCTGGTTTGTTGTGTCCTGTTACAGCCTCACCCCAGGCATCCCTGCGTGAAGGCCACAGGAGCATTCCTCAGGATTTTGATGAACTACAAAACACCTTTCTATAAGGGAAAGGGGCCTCTGGCCCACCATTCTGAGAATTCGTGTAACCTTCAAGAGGTTTTGGCCTCTCAGCCTTAGACCCTGAAAAGTATGATTTAAGGAGGAGATTCTCTTGATGTTGATCACAAAGGACAGGGAGGCAAAACCTGAGGAGTCTGACCCACTTAGGAGATAAAAGAGAGTCAAACATCTGTGGTAAAATGAAATCCCTTTGCAATCTCGCCGTTATTAAGAAGTCAGATCTCGAGGTGTTTTATTCCATAGAAAGGACCTGCTATGTTGCTGAATTTTCAAAAGTGCTGCTAATAAGAAGATAGGGTGGGAAACAAAGACCCACAGAAAAGTCTGTTGCAACTGCAGGCAGATAGCTGAGGAATTAGAAGGCCATGTTGGCTCCTGAGAACAGACCACAACAATAAGCCCTGAGATAAAGACTCTGAAAGAATCCTTATACTTCAAACTGCATAAGTCCTGAACTCTGCCTTGATGCTTAGACAAACGTATCTTCCAACTAAAGGGGTTCTGGGGCTTGTGGGGGAGCGAGATAGTCGGGAAGGAGAAGTGTATCAGAAGGACAGTGTGGAATGGAGGGGACGCCATGCCAACAGCTGTAGGGTCCAGTTTCAAAGCGGCAGCTGAGGGGAGGGTCCAGAGCCTGAGACGCTCCCTGTCTCCTAATCAGCCCTGGGAGAGAGGGAGGCAGGAAGGTGTGCTTTCTTTGTGCCACTGAAGGCTTTGGTTTCAATGAAAGTGGGGCCTCCATAAAGGGTTTTGGGCAAAGGATGAAGGGCAGCCGCTAGAACCTTTGGAAGTTTCCAAGGGGAAGTTGTAGTTGAGTGATTTATTTCCCACCAAGTTTTCGTGTTCAATGGCTCAGTTTTTAGATACCTGACTGGGTTTCGGCTATTGTTCTAGGAATTAATCCTCTCCTTAACACACTTGTCCTGCTCTCTATATTTTTCTCCCAAATGCTTCGTTCCTGGAAATGTGCTAAATCGATGAAATCAAATCCATAAGCACTTACTGAGGGACTTCGAACTCTCAGAGAGAAGAGGCCATCTCCTGTTTGGTTCACCCCGTTTATCCTCAAAATAGGTGAGATGGCATGGGCTTTTATGAGATCACTGTTGATGGAATGAACACACCAGTTAATTAATTTCCACTGCCAATCCTTCCAGATTCCCATCTCCTTTAATTAGACGAATTTCCCTTTGTTGCTCTGGAACTGTGGTCACAGATGCACACCCCAATTGAGGCAAGTTCATTTGGCAATTTCTCATTTTTTTTTTCAGTAGAATAACTGTTGCTACTAAACAAAACAAAACAAAACATGTCACTGGTCTAGAAAGAGAGAAGATTGTTAGAGGCTTTAGATGCAGCAGTATATAAAAATGTACTTCTTAGGAGGACTCTGACCTAAAAAAGTATGGATGGACTCACTGACCTGGAGTTACAAGAACTAAAGAGAGTTCACTGGCATCTGGGTCCAAAGTGGAGCCTGAGGAGGAGGAGGAGTCCAGACGTCCCTTTAATTAATTGCTCAATTAACCTTTATGACTAGAACTTTTGATGACATTGTCCACAAAATTTGAAGAACTTTATTATTGTTTTTCTTTTCCAAAAATGAAACTGGCTGTCAGTCTGTGGTTACTCATAAAGAAAGGGAAAATTTTCAGAGTAGCCATGAGTATTTTTAAAAAACGGTGCCCACGAAAGGTCATAATATTGACGCGATTTTCCAGGGCTTGGTTTCATTTTTTCCCACTGAGCGGGTAATTAGGTCATGGGGCCAGTCCTTCTCTTGACTGACCAGTATGATTTCACCAGGTTTGCTTCTAAAATTAGTCTTCTGGAAGAATGGCTAGTCACTATCATCTTTTTTGGCCCCCAAATTAATCTGGCAGTCCTGTAAGATGCCAAGAGCACCTCCCTGGAAACTAGAGTTTTCCATGTGTTCACAGAACAAGGACCTGCTAATCTGACCTCCCACAGTTTGGATTTTCCGCAGTCCTGATTTAGCTGAGCTAACAGTGGAAGATGGTTTACTCTGAAGCCTTTGGACTTCCCTGGGGAAGCAGGGAAAGGATTGGCAAGCATGGTTTTGTTTTCATGATCAACTCTAGGGAATACTGCAATACTGACAGTTAGCTTCCTTAAGCTAATTTGACCCGAGTCAGCCTGGTCAGGGGGCTGTTGCCCTGCACCCTGCTTTACTTCAAGAGGAAAGAGCTTCTGTCCCAGGAGAGCTGCCTGTCTCCACATGGGGACATGAGTGAGAGGCCAGATATGTGCTGAGAGAGCAGAATCCCTGGGACAAAGTCGACACAGATTGAAACCAAATGGATTCCTGCCACCCTCACGAGGTTTTCTAGCATAGCAAGTCAAGGTCACTTATCACTCATGGGCCTGGGTGGCAGTGTAAAGACTGGGGAGTGGGCTGCTCCTCCTCCAGGCTGCTACCTGTGCCTGTCCATTCCAATCTAGAAAAAATGCCTTCCATAGAAGAAGTATGGCACCAGATATCAGGGACCTGGATGTCAGGCAGTCTAGTTTACTCATTCATCATAACCAAGACTTTCAAGTTCCTGAATTACTATTTAGTGTCTAAATATTTCTGAAAGCAAGTATCCCATCCCTTCCCTGATAGTATGCTCATGAACACCATGGCCACATGTAAAAGAGAAATGACACAAGTTTGTGAAACTCCTTTGCCAATTACAATAGCAGTGCTCCAACTGGGATCCATGGGGTTTTGGGGATTCCTAAGACCATTCTGATTTGTCTCAGAAATCAGAACGATTCTCTATAGTAATACAAAAGTGTAATTTGTCGTCCCCTGCCATGTTTACCTTGGTCTCAAAGGCACAAAAACAGGGCCTGCTGACTCTTTAACATGAGTCAAGGCAGTGTCATTTACAAAAGCCAGGACTACTGAAGAAATCCTGCTAAAATCTGAGTGTGGTGGTGCACACTTGTAATCTCAGTGAATTGAGAGGCTGAGGCAGGAGGATTCCAAGTTCAAGGCTAACCTCAGTAACTTGTCAAGGCCCTGATAAAGTAATAAATGCTATCAATTTTATTAAATCTGGAATTTTGCGTTTGTGTCTTTTTAATAGTCAGTGTGATTAAATAGAGGATAGCAGTCAAACTGCCTAGAGAGACGAGTAAGATCATTTCCTCAGTATGAGTAAGCTGAACTTATCACTTTGAGAGTTAAATGCCATATTTAATTGAAAGAAAGGTTAACAAACTATGATTATTCAGACTTGGGTACTTGGCCAAGAATTTTTATTTTTTATTTATTTATTTTTTTGATACCAGAGATAGAACCCATGGGTGCTTAACCACTGAATCACATCCTCATTCCTTTTTTATATTTTATTAGCTAAGTTGCTGAGGTTGGTTTTGAACTTTTGATCCTCCTACTTCAGCCTCCCGAGCTCTGGGATTATAGGCATGCCCCACTGTGACCGGCTAGGAATTTTTTTTTTTTTTTTTTTTTTAATGAGGGAAGGGAATCTGTTACTTGAAACACATCAAGTCAGTATTTGTTGACAATGAAAAATGAGATTTCAAGTCGAAGATGAGCATTTTGGAAAGTCTGTTTTCACCACCATGTATATGACAGGTTCCCAATGTTTAGAGACTCTTTTTCATGTGTTTGGTGATGATAGTAAGGAACATGAGTATTTGATAGAATGAAATGAACAATATTTAGTAGATCTAAATAAATTAGTGAAATGATATTCTCCATATAACCAATACAGGATGTTTTAAAATTGTGCAGGACAAAAAGATATATTCAAAGGATTTTTAATGTACAGCACAAATTGATATCATATCCATTGGTATGAGTTGGCCCTCCATATTACAATTGAACTTTAAAACATTTACATGTGCTACAGTTTAGGTGTAATACCAAAGAAATGTCAATAATCATATGATGAGTTAATTAAATTATTCCTCCTTTTACAAATATACATCTTTACATTTCTTGATGCTTTTCGTATAATTCAACCAAAACAACATATAGAAACAGAAGAGAATTCAGCAAACTTTTTTTTAAAACCTGACAGTAAAGAGATTTCCCAATGTGTACTCAATGTTATATTCTCACATAGTGTTTGGAAAACATAGTCATTTTTTTTGAGAGAGAAATTTTTTTTTTTTAGTTTTCGGCAGACACAACATCTTTGTTTGTATGTGGTGCTGAGGATCAAACCCGGGCCGCACGCATGCCAGGCGAGCGCGCTACCGCTTGAGCCACATCCCCAGCCCCCACAGTCATTTTTTTAATTCAAAACCTGTCACCTAATTGAACATATAAATGCTTATTGTTACTGTTGGAAATATATCAGTAAACATACAGTTCTAATTTCTCACTTGCAATTTTTAACATAACCAATATTAATAAGATAGTACTCAAACAAAAGAATCTCTGTCATCTCAATCTTTTTTTTTTCCTTTGCAAAGGGTTCTGGGGCCAAAATATTTGAGAAACAATGCTTCAAAGTATGCAACTCTGCCTCTGCTCCCTGTTGGTGTTAATAACGTAGAAGACACTGGAGAATGCAGACTCTGACCCTTGCTGCTCTCTGTGACGTACTTGAGGATGTGGTCCAGATACTTGGAGTTTTTGCACTGGCATGAGGCTCACCAGGACCACCACTGAATCAGATAGAGACCTGGCAGTAACACATTACAGTGACGGGTAATCTGTTTTCTAAATCTTATTTTAACTGGTTCCCCAAGTTCCCGGTAGCATATGATCCCTTTTCCTTTACCCAGTTGACTTCTTAATAACAATTGCATATTGTTTTGTGAAAGGCAGTGGGTATTCATTGCAATCCACCAAACACAAAGCCAGATTCCCTCGACAGCTGCTGAGCTGATCACTTTTGTGAGGAGCACTTTTTCCTGTGTTTTCCTCTTTGGAAGCAATCAAAATGTCCCCAAAGCCATCATGTGTAAACACAAAGCCTTAGAGCTTCAGGATGTCCTGAAGATATTTCTAGTCATAGTGTTCTACATACAACAAGGCGAGGCTTAATTACAATTCAGCTATTATAAATGAAATTGTTTCTATGCCTGGATATAGCTTATCTTGTATAATTAGCCCAGAATCGTAAATAATAAGCTCCTTTGAAAAAAGTAAACATTAGCTGCAATGTGAAATTGCTTTGCTTGATCAATATATGTTGAAGACCTACTAAGCACAAAACAATATGCGTAAGTTCTACGGATTTCTCAAAATGCCTCTCTCTTCTTCTGAAACAGGCATTGTTATTTCTGTCTAACAAGTTGGCAGAAGAGATGGGCATTTGGAGAGAACTATTCAGATCCAAGAGTAAAAATCAAGATTTTGTATGACTTTGAGTTGAGGATCTCTGAAAGGAACATGGCACCGGCAGCTTAGAGCAGGGAATGGTTGTGGTGGCAAACCACTCCAGAGTTACTGCATTGGCTCAGTGAGTTGCAGCACGATGAATATTTTTTCTTCATATGAACAGTGGTTTAAATATCTTTTAACTATTTGATCAAAATAATCAAGAGTGTTGGCAGCATTCATTCAGACGGACGTTTGGTTTTGGCATTTCCTATTTATCATGGATTCAGAAGTAATCCTTGAATAATGTCTGGTCCAAACTTGGCCAGTGCTTGAGAATTGGATTTCCACTTTAAAAATCAGCAATGGGTGCATTTTCACTAGAACATAATATGCCCAATCCATTTTTCCTCATTCTTCATGAGTTTGATTCTTCATTTTTTTCTTTTTCCTCCAATTCAAAAATTGAAGTCTGAGGAGCAAAATCAAAGTCTTTGCCTGGACCTCCATTGAGAGGTGATCTTTAATGATAATCACTTTTCTTCTAGTGGTAAAATGTATATTGAATCTGTTTGTTTATTAATTGAAAGCAAGATGTGCTGGGGATTGAATCCATGGAGCTGCATCCCCAGAACCCCCAAACATCATCATTATTATTATTATTATTATTATTATTATTATTCTGAGATAGGGTCTCAGTAAATTGTTTAGGGCCCTGCTAAACTGCTGAGGTTGGCCTCCAACTTGTGATCCTCCTGATCCAGCCTCCCAAGTCACTGGGATTACAGGTATGCCCATCATGCATAATTTAATATGGGCCCAACCCTAGATACAGAAATGAGATTTTGATAGAATAAAAGATCTCATCTGATTTCCATTTTCACGTGCAAGCTTTGAAATAGACAAAAATGCCAATGGTTTTGGGAAAAAAAAAATGATCATCTTGCTCTACTACGTACAACACTCCTGAATTTCCCTGCATGCTCAGGATAAAGTAGCCATTACTTTGAATTTTATTGCAAACTACAAACTTCTGCCCATTTTTACCTACCAGGAATCCTTGAGACTCAGGCTGTCTCCCTTTTATCATGATGATGTATTTCTAATTGCCTAAAAATGAAACAAACACAGTTTTGTATTCCTTCCTAATGCCCATCTTCCTTCCTTTTATTTGGGGGTGGAGGTGGAGATATTCTCTCTCTACCTAATTTTATCTGTCTGGGAATATACACCTCTACACCCTCCTACTGATATGCAAAACCCAAAACCCAGAAAAGTCCATAAAGCTTTTTTTCTCACAAACTCCTATCGCCATTGAAACCCAAGCCCAAACTCAACATATCCCATTTCTTCCTGCTGGCTCACTGGGGTCCTTCCAACCCTCATATGCTCACATCCATATTTCTCTCTGTGGTGTCTCTCAAAGCCAGAGGCTCATTTTATTGACCTTCATGTTCTGGGCAAATATTTTGACATTGGATATTTTGAACTATACATAGATAGCCTTTGGTTAAAGGCTTTTAATATCTAACAGATATTAACATACAAAATAAACATTAAATAGATATCGTGATGGTTTTCAGAAGCTAGAAGAAATGTCAGCATGGAACTTAGAACCCCTTGGTCTGTGATCACTGGCAGAATTGATTCTTTAAAATTATTTGACACAAATATTATAGTTTGAATCACCGATGGGATTTGGAAATTAAATATTGTTACTTTGATTTGCGTTATAATTGAAACTGAGCTCATTTGTACTTTTAGTAGTATGACTTGTAAAGATAGTGTTGTGAATCTACTTTCTAGGCATATACAAATTTTGTTTTCTACTTTAACTTGAATTGTAGTATTTTGATGAAAATGCCTGATATTTTATGCTTGGAGAGTTACCTGGTCCAATAATGTCTAGGGACAAACTGAATATATAGTAATATGAATATATAGTAAATGAATGAATCCATAAAATCAGATCAATTCTCTAGTTTTATAGGTGATAAAATCAATCTATGTCCAGGGAGTTGCAGAATGATAAGAGCAGTAAAGAATCATGGCTACTGCTATCAATTTGCTGTAGATGATCATATTCTATAATTATTATGGATGGATGGGGCATAATTATTCTGCGTAACTATCATCAGCCCAGGATAATGGACTTTTCTTCTAAACCTAACATGGACTCCTCATTTTGCTGTGCGCTACAGATACAAAGAAAGAATGCACAAGCCAGAGTCTTCCATGAGGTGAATACAGCCTCCTTATGAACAAAATCCAAGCAAGAATGTAAAGAAGTGTAAGAAGTATAAGATATGAAGTGTTAGGGGACACAAACGAGGAAGCAATCTTACCCTATTTCTGGCACGAGAGAAGGGGCTACAGGGATCAGGTGACATGGGGCTGCTCTTGAAGTAGGCATTGTCCAAGTGGAGGAGAAGGGGACGATGTCTCAGGCAGAGGTGACAGACCCAGGCACAGAGTGATGCTCTGTGATAACGGGAACCGAAGATGACCTCAGCCGTCAGATACTACTGTATAAATGGAGAGAAACAACTATTTTTCCACTCTAATTGTGCCAGAGTGGAAAGCCACTGTGCCAGGAACTAGGAAAAGCCTCAGGAAATCAAAGACAGGAGCCATCTGTTTGGAAGAGATGCATCTTGCCCGGTGGCTAAAGCACGATGTGTCAACCCATTTTCGTAAGAAATACCATGACCTGAGCTGAAACCAGGAGGCAGTCAGTAATGCCTATAAGCTCTGGGTCAGTACCACATTACCACTCCCTGGGTTATTTGTTTATTTTATCTACTCTGCCTGATTGACTTTTGCATAGGTGTTTTTGTAATTTTTGAAAGTTAATAATTTAATTCACAAAAGGTGTTTTTTTTTTTTTTTTTTTTTTTAAATTTCAGGGGATAGAAAAGATGATTTTAATAGTAGTACCTGCCAGACATCAAATTCATGTTTTCCCACTGCCTTATGTGGGTGGAGAAACCTCACCCTGATGTGGGTTGCACTCTAAACTCGATCACATCAATCTTCAGAAGCTTAAACATCCTGAGTGGAGAATGGCATCAAAGAAACAATACGGTGTGCAGCCTCTGGGTGTGTAAGCTTCTAGAATCTAGTCTCAACGATGCTGCCACCCTTCTCTAAAAGGGGAAGCCTGTAAGCGAACTATCCCAGTGAGTGTTACTCAGTATCCTGATATCCTCAAGGAATTATGAGATCCCAAAGTGTGAAAGACGGGAGCAGAGGACAGTAGGTTAGGATGAAAAAGAAGTTAAAATGCACAGTAGGATAAAGGGAACCCAGAGGTTTAACAGGAGAATTTAGTAAGATCATCCATACTAAGTTTTGGCAGTGTACCTGGTCACAGAATAGACAGTAAATTCTACTGATATATATATATATATATATATATATATATATATATATATATATATATATATATAGGCACTATTGTATATTACTAAGTAATTTAAGTAGAGATTTATGTATCACAGATCAGACATTTTCTCATGGTCATGGAGCAGGTGACCGGGTTTGAATTACCAACTGGACTTTCACATTGTCGCTAAATTGCCATTCGTTGAACAGAGATGATCATATGCTCTAAAGCATCTCTTAACTTCCCTACATGATGCCAATGAAAGACCATTTTTTTCTTAGTAAAACATTATAGCCCTGGTTATTTCGAGTAATTAAAGAAGTTGTTTGTGTTTTATCCACTCTACCTTGCTTGATTTTTTTTTCCCCTTGAACTCTAATATACCGTTCTTTTTGGGTAAACTCCAGCCAGACAGATATTTGCCATTCCATTATTGTTTTAAAGTGTTAGCTCCAGACACATAAGCATTGTTGGAATGCAATGGAAAAAAAAAATGTTTTAAATCTCAAATGGGGTAATAAACTGCAGCCAGAAGCTAATTGTCCTGAAACCTGAGCTTTTATAACATGTTACTACCGTAGTGGGACCACTCACCACGACTTTGGTGGGGTTGTTGTGTAATTGGTAGTAGATTACGTTGCAGACATATTAAAAAAAGAAAAGATGTCAAATCAGACATTTCTGCTTATTACTGTAGACCTCAGCATAATTCTCAAAGCAATCAATGCATTTCATCCATTAAACTATTGATGGGGGGTATTAATTCATATAACGTTTAATTGCTCACTGTGGACTTTCTCTCTGCCAACTTTCTTCCACCCAAGAAGTCCTGAAATGTTGCTGTTCCTGTCAAAAGAAATGAATCATTAATACGAACCAGCAAGGCCAGTGGCGAGCTGGAAAACCGGGGGCCATGATATATGAGGGCTTCACATTCTTTTAATTGGGTGCTGAACCATATTTGCAAAAGAAGCAAAGGGCCCAGTGGGATTTCACCAAGAATCTGGAAAGAGCCCCAGGAAGGGGACAGCCATCAGATCTATTCATTGAATTGTTTAGGGATCTGAGAACACTTTTTGCTTTTAGATAATATATTAGTTAGACACTTTGGGACAACAGGAACAGGGACATGGAAGTGATATTCCAAACAAAATCTGTGCCCACAAGAGGTCAGGGAAATGACCACACGTTCAGGCCACCGTCTTAAAGAAATTAAGTAAAATAGAATTAATAGCAGACGCTGTCAGAGGAGGTATAATAACAAACATGCAGGAAATACCTCCCCCTACAAATCCTGGTCTTTCTGTTGTATTTCTTTTTTTTCCCGTTATCTCTCTCTTTCTTTATCTTTTCTTTCCTTTTTCCAGAGCACCTGCCGTAGGAAATGCATATCCATATTGCCTGTAAAAAACGGTAAGGTCAGAAAAGAGACTTTCATGGTCATGAAACTTTGAGTGTCAAAGTCAGATTCGAATCTAAAGCCTGGTTTTACCACTTTCTTCCTGTGAAAAAAATCTCGACCCCCAATTAGCTTCTTTGTAAAGTGAGGATAATCATGCTTACCTCAAAGAGATGTCCCAAAGCATAAAAGGATCAGGACCTGCAGTACTCAGTAGGGCTCTTGGCCATATCTGAGACCTAGATCAATATCAGTATCCTGAAAAGTGTTTGTTCTGCCCTCTATGTGTTTACTTTATTTATTCTTTTGGTATTGAAGATTGAACCCAGAGGTGCTTGACCACTGAGCCACTTCCTCAGTCTTTTTTATTTTTCTTTTATATTGAGACAGGATCTCTCTAAGTTGCTTAGGGCCTTGCTGAGTGGCTGAGGCTGGCCTCAAATTTGTAATCCTCCTATCTCAGCCTCTCAAGTGGCCACCCTATGTGTTTACTTTGATCATGTGGTACATCCGCCAGGCTAATATTTCTATTATTTAAACAAAAATTATTGACACGTGTTAATTGTGTAAATTAATGTGTTTCCCTGTGACATTTCTGTACCTACAAATATTGTTACTTGATCATGTTCACTCCTTCTTCAACCCTGTCTTTCCCTCTTGTTGGTCCCCTTCCCCTTTTCTATTTTCAGGTAGAAAGTACTCCTTTTTTTTTTTTTAGATTTGCATTCTTTATATATCTGTGTATTATTCCTCTGCCAGACAGAGCTGACAAAGATTTTCTCCCATTCTGTAGACTTTCTCTTCACTCTATGTTTTCTCTTGCTGTGCAGAAGCTCTTTAATTGAATATGATCCTATTTGTCAATTCTTGCTTTTGTTTCCTGAGCTATTGGAATAATATTCAGGAAACTATCACCTGTGCCAACATCTCAAAGTGGTTCCCCTATGTTTTCTTCTATTAGTTCCAAAGTTTCGGATCTTACATTCAGGCCTTTAATCCACTTTCAGTTGATTATTGAACAGAGAGAGAGAGAGAGAGAGAGCAGGGTGAGAGTCTACTTTCCATCTTCTACAAGTGAATATCCAGTTTGCCCAGAGCTATTTGTTGAAGTAGCTGTCTTTTATTCTGGCACCTTTGTCAAGAATCAGCTGGCTGCACGTGTGTGGGCTTGTTTCTGGGTCCTCTGTCCTGTTCCATTGGTCTATGTGTCTCTTTTTAGGCCAACACCAGTGTGTTTTAGGTACTGGGGCTCTGCAGTTTCTTTGAAATTGGGTACTAGGATGACTCCAGTTGTGCTCTTTTGGCTCAGGATTGCTCTACCTATTCATGGTGTTTGTGCTTCCATAGAAATTTTAGGATTTTCCTTCCAGTTCTAATAATATAACTGTTGTAACAATATTAATTCTCCCAATCCATGAACATGGGAGATTCCTCCATCTCCTCGTGTCTTCTTTAATTTCTTTCTGCAGGGTTTTCTTATTTTTTATTGCCAAGTCTTTCACCTCCTTGATTGGGTTTATTCCTAGGTATTTTTGTTTGCTTTTGAAGCTGTTGTGAATAGAACATCTAGTCAATGTGTATCTGAGGCCCTGGGCTCCATTCCCAGCACTGGAAGAGATAAAGGAAGAGAGAGAGAAAGTGTATGTGCAGGGGAGAGATATCAACCTTAAAACAAAACAAAACAAAACAAACAAAAAAAAAATACACAAATTTAAAAAATATAAAGCAGATAGAAAATAACATAAATTGGAGTAAAAAGAGACAAGGGGCAGACTGAGAAACAAGAAAACGGAAAAATCCAATTAAATAATAAGAAAAAATTAGAATAATAGGAAACAATAATAAGAAAGAAAAAGAAATAATGAAAGATAGAATACACAGAGATTTTAAAAAGAGGTAAGGATTCTTCTAGCTGAGGTGCTTGGAAACACTTCTCTTGCATCAGGTGAGTCTACCAGGTGTGGGGCAGTAGTGAGTCACAGCTGAAGTTGGCTGTGAACCTTCTCACCAAAGGAGGTGGGTGGAAAGCAGTTTGTCCCAACCTTTCCCATGGAACATTTTCAGGGAACGTTGAGCATGCGCAGATGTAGTCTCTCTCAAGGCTCTGGGCTATGCACCCAGGGACCTGTCAATCTCCCATCCCAGGAGCACGCCTTACCTACCCAGTTTTGGTGAAATATAGGCTGCACCGGGTTGGTGTATATTTGCTCAGAGGCTTTTACATTCTGCATAGGGGACAAGGCAAATGTCCAAGCCTCAGTGGGTCCAGAATACCTGCAATTGTTGGGGGAAATGATTGAACCAATCAGTGCTGGGTAGGAGGAGGCAAGCAGCAACCAAATCATGTGCGGGCCTGGAACTCGGAGACTTCAGACCCTGCCTGAGAGAGGCAAGACATGACTGGTGGTGTTGTACCCTCAGAGGACAGCATCTCCATGCCACTGTCCCCTGTGCTCCCTTCCCAGCTTCAACCCATGCCACCTGCAGCACAGACCTGTCCAGAAGCTTATCAGACATACTCCCCCAAGCTATGATGGTTTCATGTGGCTGAACTTGACCAGTCAAGTTCAAGCAGGGTCTCTCTGGGGCCCCTGAGATGTAATTATGGTTCTCCAATCCACAGGGCAGATTAGTCACTAGCAGAGGGACCCTTCTGAGGATGGCTCCCAGCTACAGCACTCTGAGGGGTCTCTAAAACTGGCTTCTGATATGGACTATTCATTGAAGGTGTTTGGAATACAGCCTTGTGTGCCACATGCTGATGTTTGGCCATGACCTCTTTGGAGGAAGAGTCTCCTTCTCCCCACTGAGGTGCTGGGTGGCTGGGCTGGGTGGGGGTATTCCTTTTCTCTTGCTTGTTTTTTCTCTCTCATCTCTAGAATCCCTGGGCTTTGTTTCCTGGGCTGTCAGTCTCTAGTGCTCACCCATATCCCCTCACCTCCACAAGCAGTTACATACCTGTTGCCTTGCTTCTACCCCCAAACAGTGCTGCGGTCTCTGTTCTGCCATCTTGAACTCCCCAGATTTAATTTTTTCCATGGTGGAAGGTGAGCCCGGCCAGAAGGTGAGGAAAGTATGCTCTATCCGACTGAAACTGAGAAAACCAGGCCTGTTGGAGAGCCTTGCAAATAAACTTTGTAAAGTGAAAAGTATCTTAGCTGTTTAATTCTGCCTATCATAATTTCTCCAGCGGGCAAGAAGAAATTTCTCCAATCACGTTTTGAATACATCTCATAATAAATAAAGGCCCTGTGTTGAGAGAATCATCAGGTCAAGCTTATCGCTCATTAAGTTTTCTCCTAGCTTAGAAACATGGTCCTTACCTTTGTGTCCATGAAGTGATTATGACGGTTTAAAACATGGGCGTGATCTCAGGCCCATCCTCACCATGATCTTGGGAGGTCCTCATTATGATTGTCATCACCAATTTACAGCTTAAACTTCAAGTGTATTAAGCAACTTGCTCAGTTAGGGTACCATGGGTGTGGTGCAGAAATACAACCAAAACCCTGGTCTACAGACACCAGAAGCAGGAATGTTTCACTGAAGGATTAGAAGTGGGTTTACACTCCTCACACTGTGGGCTGTAGATAAACTGGAGTAGGCACCCTGTAACCCAAACCTTTTTGGGGAAGTCGTTTTCTCATCCTCTGAAAATGTTTTATATACAAGTATCTCCTGGTCTGTGAATATCTCCTGATGTTTTTAAATACATAAGATGACTGATTTCTTAGTAACCTTGCTAATTTAACTTTAGATAAGTATTTTCTGTTGCAAGGAAGACTTTATGGGGATCCCAGTTATATTACCAGTTATTGATATGAACACTCTTAAAATAAGCCTTTAGTGTGTGCTGAGTGCTATTCTAGTTTCAGTAGATAGAAAAGTAAAGTAGAGGGGACAAAAAAAAATCAGACAAAAATCTCTGATCCTTTGAAGATAACAAGAAGACAAAAATCTACAAGTAAGTGTAATACAAATTTTATCTAATTGTGTCAAATTCAGTAGAAGAAAATGACATGGGGAATGGGAATAAGGATGGCTGGGGACTCTTTTTAAATAGCATCCTTTGAAAAGAAAGACTTCACTGATAAGATCATATGACACAAAACCTGGAATAATTAAAGACAGGATGATCTGGTAGGAAGCTATAGTTGTACTCATAAGAGATAATGATAGTGTCCATCAAAGCTGGCCTAATCTAGGTAGTGAGAAGAACCAGCATATGAATAGATTTGGAAGATCTATAAAGGGGAATATTTGGAAAATTTATCAAACAAGATTGCTAACAGATTGTAAGGTCTGAGAAAATGACAGAATACTTGGTTTAGCCTCTGATAGGTCTGTTCTACCTATTGAGATAAAGAACAGAGAGGTAGAAACAGACTTGGGAAAGAAAGCCAAGTGTTCAAGGTTGGGCATGGTAAGCTTTAGGTGTCAATTGGAAACCCAAGTGCAAGAGTCTTGTAGGCCGGCAGATGACTGTGAAGTCCCAAGGAAAGGTTCTGGCTCTAGATTTTAAACTTTAAGGACTGTCTCTGTGTGTGACAGATTTAAAGCCGTGTCATTTAGTGATTCATAAAGAAGGAGTGTGGTAGATAGAGACAGCTCAGAGTTGACTCCTGAGACACACTTAGGGTTAGAAGTTGGGAGATGCAGAGAGACCAGCAAAAGAGACTGAGTTGAAGACAGGAATTTTTAGTCAAACATGCAGGGCTGACTTTTGAAACTCCTCAAGGAGAAAATATTTATCCTATGTTTTATTGGAGGTAAGGGGTGAAAACTGAGATGGGTAAGAAGAGGGTGGGCAACTGTGGGAAACCAGCCAAGGACCATTTGGAGCCAACTCTAAAGCAACAGAAAAGAGACCAAACCCAGGAGCATGCCGAGTGTGATTCAGATGTCTGTGTGGGTTTCCTTGTGAAGTTCTTCAAATGACGCAAAGAACCCCCTAATTTGTAAACTTGGAAAACACCATGGATTATGTGTATCACCCTCACGCACTAACTTTGAGCCTTATTTTTATTTGTTCTCCTTTGTTGTGTCCTTCCAAAATAGTGAGATAACTCCATGTTTCCTTGGCTCCACCTTCTTAAATGATTCCTCATTTTGACCCATATCTGCTGATGCTGAAATAAGAATTCCTTGAACTCCGTCTACCCCAGGTGTTTCTCATGGTTTGTGTGATGCAGGCCCACAAATGACCATTGAACATAAAAATCAGCGGCTTAGATTCAGAGATCATAGCTTCATTATGACTTCTTGAGTCCTGCTACTAATGTTAAATACAAGTGGGGAAACAGCTTCTCTGATTCCCAAAACTGTTAAACGTGAACCCAGAAATTTCACTGCTAGATATATGTACCTAAAAGAATTAAGGACTGGTGTGCAAATAAATACTTGTACATAAATGTCCATAGCATTGCTAATCACAGTAAATGGAAAGTGGAAAATACTCTAAACACACAATTGGGAATGGATAGTCTCCCCAATACATGGTGCTCGGGAGAGTTGATATCCATGTGCTGAAGAATGAAATCAGACTCTCATCTCACACCATATGCAAAACTCAAAATGGACTAAAGACTTAGATGTCAGATGTGAAATTGCAAAAACACTGGAGGAAAACATAGGAGGAACAATTCAGGACATTGGAATGGACAATGATTGGGGGGGTATGACCCACCAAATCAGAAACAATAAAAGCAAAAAGAATCAAATGCATTTATGTTTATTATTAAAAAGCTTTGCACAGCTAAGGAAACAATTAAGAGATGGAAGAGACAATCTATGAAATAGGAAAAAACCACTTATAAACCATATGCCTGATAAAGGGGTTAATATTAAAAATATATAAGGAAACCAAGTGGTTCTACAGCAAGAAAACAACCCAATTTTAAAAATGGGCAAATGATCCGAATAGGTCTATTTCCAAAGAAAATAAACAAATGGTCAACAAGTATATGAAAACATATTCAACATCACTAATCATCAAGGAAATGCAAATTGGAAACACAATGAGACACGGCCTCACACGTTTTAGAACAGCTGTTTCCAGAAAGACAAAAGATGACGAGTGTCAGTGAAGATATGGAGAAAAGGAAATGCTTACACACCGCAGTTGAGGATGTACATTAGAACAGTCACTGTAAAACGACATGGGGCTTCTTCAGGAATTCAAAACAGAGCTACAATGTGAACCAGCAACCCTACCACTGGGTACATAGCTCCCCGAAATGAGATCGGTATGTTGAAGGGATACCTGGGAGTCCATGCTTCATGCAGTATTGTTCACAATAACCAAGATGTGGACTCAAGCTAAGTGTCCCCTAGTAGATAAAGAGATGAAAAAAAAGTGTGGTAACTTCTTGAGGAAATACTACTCAAACTTAATAAGAAGGAAATCCTGTCATTTGTAACAACACAGCTGAGCCCAGAGGATCTAATGCTGAGAGAATTCTGATAGCACAGAAGAATAAATCCTGCATGATCTAATGTATCTGTGAGTTCTAACTCATTTAGAAGAAGAAGATAGAAAGGTAGTACCTAGGGACTGGCAGGGTGGGCGTTGAGAAGCCCTTGGCCAAAGGACGTAAATTTTCAGTAAGAAGAAGTAAGTTCAGGAGATCTATTGCACAATACAACAACTATGACTAATAGTAAAGCAGATTTTCAGTGTTTTCACCACAAACAAGCAAAGCATGTGAGATAAAAGATATGTTAATGGCTTTACATAGCCACTCCATGACATGTTCATGTATCCAAACTTCACATATATGTGTACAGGTAAATCTCTGGGTGGGTGCACCTAGCACTTTCTCTGAACCATTTGACAATGAGTTATAAACACGTTGCCCCTTCACTCATCTGTATATAAATAGTGTGAATTTCCAACCATCCCCTGCACTGCAGCACAATTGTTAAACTCAGGATATTAATATGATCGTACTAAAATCTAATCTATAGCCCTTCTCAAATTTCATCACTTGCACGAATGTGCTTTTTAACAGAAGAAAAAGTGTCAAGTTAAACATCTGAAATGAATTGGAATAGAATTGGTCGCTGGAAGCATGCGAAGACCTTTTCTTGTGTGTATATAGCTCACTGTATTTTTAATCGCCAAGATAATATATTATGCATCATGCCTGGGGTGCATGAAGAATGGATTCAGGAATTAATTTCCTTCAATTACTTAATCCCAAATGTGGGTGCTTTTACGTGGTGAAGCTATTAATCACTTTTTAAGAATAGAAGGAAGGCCAACACAAAATCACAAGGTTCTGAATATCTTTCAGCCTAAAAGTGTTCTCTGTTTACTTTCTCTTTGATCATGAAAATCCACAGGCAGCAATAAAAGTTTTACTGGAGCTATAATTATTTGAAACTTTCAGGGTGTCTCTAAAACACTTTATAACAACCTCAAGCATCATAAGCTGATATTATTTCTACTTTTCCACTTATAATGAAAATAAGAGTTGTGAGTCCTATTCATCATTTCCACATGAAAAAACAGTAGAAAAAGTGGTGTGTTTATTCGCCCAGAAAATACCCAGCTGGGGTTTATTAACCACATTTTGGCTACTCATCTTTATGATGCTCAAATGCAGATAAGATAAAATCACAAAGACCTCCCAGATGAAAGGCCCAGCAAGGCCACAGCATGCGAGGGAACTGGGGGTATGCTGTGTCTGCCTTACCGTCCAGCACAAATCGTCTGTGTTCAAGATAGCAGTTCTCCACTCAGTTTAGCAAATTCAAACCTAGAGCGAGCTTCACGCCAGCACATGAGAACTAATTGCTAGATCCTCTCGAAATTGAGTTGTTGGGAATATCAGTGCAGCAAAATCTTGTTAACATGGACCCTGTATAGTGAGACTATATTGACATGTAAGCACACACACACACACACACAGAGAGATACACACATCTATTAAGACCCTAAATAGGTCTTCCTCATTCTCCCTATCTAGCTGACTGTCTGTCTGTCTGTCTGTCTACCTACCTACCTACCTATTTACTCCACACAGTTGCAAATAAACCACATTGTGTGTGCAGAAGGAATCCAGAAGAGAATACCGTGTCTTTGGCTATTGGAGCTCAAGGGTTGAAATCAGCCTGAAAGAGATCAAATGCAAGTTCATGTTGAAAATTCTTTAACTTACATCTGAAGGGAATGCCAGGTGCTGGTGGAGAAGAGTCTGGTGGAACGTTCCTGTGTTTATCTGGGAAGGTTTCACAGAGAAGGTGGGAGCCACGCTGTGAAATCTCAATGGCTGAACAAGAGTTCCTAAGGGGAATGAAGCTGAGAAGCACATTTCCTGACCAAAAAGATCATATCGCTACCTACACAAACAGATGGGTGTGTGTGTTCACGTGTGTGCAAGACCTCCATGAAACATGATGGTGGCTGGTCCTGAGAGGCCTTTGGTGCATGTTTAACAGTTATCAATTGTAGGTGAAATGTGTTTTAGAAGGTCAGAAAGACCCGAAGTGTCCAGAATAGGTGGAATCAGGGCGGTTCTGGCCCAGGCTCCTTCTGGGGAACTGTGAATAAGGGGCACACACTCTCCTACAGAGTATGTGATGTGTCAGTGGCCACACTCTGAATCACATTCCCTAAGACGCTGGCCAAAGCTGATAGTAATGAGAACAGACACCATACCCTGTAGCGACCAGTCTATAAACTGGATGGCAGTTTACTAATTGAATTAGAATTGACCTATGCTAGATGGCAATGGATGAGTCACTATGTGTCTCTCAGCTGCTTTCTTCCTGTAAAGAGTCCGGTTCAGGACAAGACACCGATAAGCCATGAATGGAGGAACTATGAGAAAAGCAGAAGCTCTGAGCACTTCCCTGACTTCACCTCCGGGGACCTTTCTGTGTCTCTCCTCTAGGGCCACACTGGCTCTGCCTTTCTCAGAGACTCTGCACGTTCTCTTCCTCCACTGGACTGCTTCCCCAGCCAGGTTCATTCCCTCACTCCCACCAGGTCATTTCAGCAATGGTGACTTCTCAGGGGTCCCTTCTTGGTGGAGGGAGGTACCTAAAATCCTTCCTCCATAGACTTTAAGTTCTCCTTTCTTTCTTTTTAGTGCAGATCTCTATGGAACAGGCCATCTCTCTCCACTCTCCTCCATTCCACTTTGTTTTTTTCTTTTGCCTCCATTTTGCATGAGAACACAAACTCCGTGATTGCAGAAATTGTTTCTGTTGCATTCACTGATCTATCATTAGTCTTCAGATCAGGACCAGCAACGTGGTTGGGACTTGGATGAATTGTTCTTCATTGTTAACTGGTCCCAGATCCTGGTGCCCTGTGAAGTATACTTCTGTGGTCCGCATAACTCCTTAGATGGCGTCTGAGTGCTTTCGGAACGAAGGAGAAAGAGGGTGTGGTACTTCTTCCCCACATGGCATTTCTTCAGCCCTTCATCTCTAGCAGTAGCTGCAGTTCCTCCACAGTCAAGAGATCCTGCCAGGTACTCTGTTCCTCTGGGGTTGCTGATAAAAGTGATTCCTCCCCTGATTCCTTCCGCCCTGGGGTGTAATGGCTTCCGGCTTGCCTAATATCTGGGTACTGCACACTTTCTAGAATTTTACTTGTAACTCTGCCCACATATCATTAAGTAGACCCTTCATTAAAGTCTTTTCATTCGTACCATCTGCAACAAGTTCTTTTTGCTGCCAGGACCTTGATAAAGAACTCAATAAAGAGTTGTTGAAAGGTTGTTGGATGAACAAAAATTCTTGGCATCCTTTGAAAACTTGATTGATTGGCTCTGGCACTGGAACAGCCTTAAAGAGACATGGGAGAAGGAAAGACTAGAAGTCAGCCCAGGGAAGATAACCCTGGGACGCTTGGGTAGTTCTTGGGTAGTATGTAGTATGTTAGTATGTACGTAATGCAATGGCTACTAGTTGACAATCTTATAGTCAAGCAAGGAACTTTTCATTGTTATGTGAATCATTTCATCTGCTTATTTTGCAGGTAGGCTGAATATTTTGGGGCTGGAAAAATACGATGTTTGAAGACGATCATAATGCTTGTAGAGTGGGATGACACAGAATGGGATGTATTTAAATCATTGAATTCCTATTTGCTACCAACTAATCTGCTTAATCTTTCTGAGCTCACTCATCTGGACAATTCATAGAAACTTCGTGGAGAAGTTCTAAGTGTAAAGATGTGTGTTGTATGTGGTACTTTTCACTGTACACGACGTAGGATTTTTATAATACGTCTTCATTCCCCCCCTCCTTTTTTTTCTACACTTTTGTCTCTTTCTCCTTATTGACAGTTGCAGATAAGCTGGAGGAGAGGAAAGTTTTCTTCTGCTAATTTTTTTTTTAAATTCTCAGATTAAATCTGCAATACTCTTCCAGTTCATGAAATAGAAGAGATTTATTCCCCAGTGGTTAAGCATTCAGGATAGAGATATAAGAGGATATAGGAGTAGAAAAGGAAGTTGTAGAGATTTAGTATTCACTGCCCCATTTCAGGCCTCCAGAAATGTCTGCCCCACAGGACACGAACTTTTGGTAACTCGCAGTGCTTGAAAGCTTGTCAGGCTAAGCCATATTCCACAAGCATTAAAGAAACCTACTGGGCTGGGAATATGGCTCAGTTGTAGAGTACTGCCTTGTGCGCACAAGGCCCTGGGTTCAATCCCAGCACAAAAAAAAAAAAAAAAAAAAGGAAGGAAGGGAGGGAGGGAGGGAGGGAGGGAGGGAGGAAGGAAGGAGAAACCTACCACTGTGTCAAATTTGAGTCTATCTCAAGATATCGAACAAGGGAAGCTTGACTGTGTTTCTTTGTCAGGAGGAAAGTAGAGGGACCTTGTTGGGTGATTATTGATGTGAAACTGTTACTTACAACTTTTAAATTTTTCCACTCTGCACATATTAATACATGTAGACATTTTTCCTTATTTCCACTCCAACATACACTTTCTCCTCTTTTTGTTTTATTTTGTTTATAAAGGAAAGAGTATTCCATGGACGGCAAAAGGGAGTAATAGCATCTGCTAATCTGATGAAATTGATTTGCTAGGAGTTGGAACACAGTATGCCTTTGGATGACATGCTGTTTAGGAATGCATAAAACCTACGTGTCTCTCACGGCACCATGGTGCTTGATGAGACCACACCACATGTCCTTTGAGTTGTCGTGTGCTTCTGTGGACATGTTGTGCTAAAGGGGAACACTTCAACAAATTAAAAACTGTAAAGATGGCTGTATCTACATTGCTAATGATAATGCCAAATGAAATGGATATGACTGCAGAGACAAAAAACAGCTCTTAATTTTGAAGACCAATAAGGCAACAAGGAAATATTTAAATCACTTGCAAAACACAACAAAACAAAGCTAAAATATTAGCATGTCCTACATCATGAGTTTTCCTTGGGTCCTGCAGAAACGTTTATGATGCTAAGCCAAGCTTTGTGTCCTTATAAGGTCCTGACTGACACAGCCTGCCTGTATTTGTCACACACTCATAACTAATAGCACAATATTATTAAGACACTCATCCACTCATCCCCAGCTCCAGGAGAAACAGTGCCTACAAAGAGCTTGCTATAGTCTAGATCTTAAATGCCCCCCAAAGGGAGCCATAAACCTCTGTGTTAAAGTCTTCGTTCTCAGCTTAGCAGTACTGGGAGGTAGTGGGAACTGTTAAGAGATGGGTCTTAATGGGAGTTCTTCAAGTCATTGGGGGTGCACCCTAGAAGAGGCTAATGGAACCCCAGTCCCTGTCTCTTTGTTTTTATTTTTTTTTCTTTTGTAGCCACGAGGTGAGCAGTTTTGCTCCAACATGTGCTGCTCAAAGAAACAGGATTAATCAGTCATGGACTGTAACCTTTGAAACCATGAGTTGAAAGAAACCATTCCTCTTTTTAAGTTGATTATCTCAGAATTTTATTATCCTAACAGAAAGCAGAATAACACATAGCTCCCATATATTTTTACTGTACTCATCAATTTACATGATTCAGTAATCAAACTCCAAGCCCCACAAAGGAAGGAACCTTGCAGCGTTATCACTAAGTCTTCCACCTCGACAAATGTCTCACATACAGGAGGTGTTCAAGGAAGTCCTATTAAAATAATGTCTGTCCCTTTACTATCCTTCCAGTGTTGTTAGATAAATGGCCTGTTGCCTACTGTCAGTGTTTGATGCCTTCATGCAAGAAATTGACCCACCATGACTGCAACCAAAACTGGGCAGGGTTTTTGCTTTTTTTTTTTTTTTTTCTAGCAGCAGAAATGGATTTGTTCTCCTTAACCACACTGTCTTCACTTAACCTACTCTTGACTCATGTTTGGAATTACTGAGTGGCTGGGGGGATTTAATGTGATCCGTGAAACTTATCTCAAGAGCGTACTCAGACTGTTCAATGCAAGCTTCAGAGGATTATCTGTGAACTTCTTCAGAGGTCTCACTGCTGTGCAAAAGTGCTCCACATCAGATTGCCAATAAAATTAATCAGTTAGTGTCTCATATTTTTTGGAGACGCTCTAGAGCTAATATTGTTTCCTTAACTGAGGGAAGAAAGTTCTACCTGCTGGTTGGGATTTAGATTTGGTCACAATGACAACCTACTTACTAGATTTTCACTGAACATATCCCAGGGCTGTATTTAACAAATTTCCCAACATCCATGCATTCCTCATAATAAAATAAATATTTTATAAATTTAAAAAGAAAATTGAAAGTTTAAGCTACATTTTAAGAATTATAGGAGTTATGCTCCCACAGTGCTAAATATTTAAATCTTTTGGATTTTATTTCCAAAATGTCTCCTCAATCCATCTTCTTTCTTCCCTCTTGCTTCTAAGCCTAGTCACAAGTATTTCTCACCTGGAAATCTAAAGAGGTGAGAAGGTCCCATCTCATCCTCTGCTACATTTTAAACCTTTTCTCCATTGGGCACCTCACTTTCTGCACCTGCCCCTTCCATTTGCTTTAAACCACTTAGGGGCATGGAAGGTCCAGATCCCTGCTGTCTTCTACAGGACTCTGTGTGTTTGACTGACTCCCAGCCCCCTCTCCTTCTACTCTTCCCTGTTCTAATCACACTGCCTTGACAGCTCCCACTTGACTTTTGGGTCTTCTTTGTGGGCTCCTCAAACTTCCTCCTGCGTCATCCTTACCAGGAAGCTGTAAATGCACAGATTTCTGAGCTGCTCTGCCTAGGGAGTCTCATTCAGCAAGTCTGCAGTGAGGTCCACAAATCTGCATCTCTAACAAGCCCCATGTGATGCAGATGTTGCCTCAGGGACTCTACATGCAGTAATAGGGCTCTGATCTCTGCTCACTCATCTTCTTTGGAAGATGGTCACAACCCCCTCACCAAAACTCAGTTTCTTGCTTTACATTATTATAGCTCAGAATATATGTCATACACAGCTCCTACGACCACTCTGATACTGCTCAGATGGCTTGATTTCTGCCACCTGATGTCAGTTCTGTGATGGCGAAGTCGGTGATGGCATTTTTGTATCCTTTGTCCCCATGACTCCTGGAAATTAATATTTTTTACATGAAATAATACCAAGTCTAAAAAGTTGTTACTATATCAATTTTCTAGTATTTTTCTTACCAAAAAAAAATTAGTTCATAGAACTAATTTAAATATTTTGATAGAACATAAAATGGCCCCTCTCTGGGGGGCAGAACTGTAGTCATTGCTAAAACCTGCACCTCTCACATTCTTGAGAAAAAAAAAATGTTATCATGGAGAACAAAAAAGGAAAGTTGAGGTTTGCCATTTCTTATAGAAGGCATAAAAAATACCTGTCTCGGTTTAAAGGTTGAATCCTGTGGGTGGACATTTAGCATTGTTAGTAAATAAGCAGTTAAGATGAAAACCTTCATTTGTTTTAAGAGACAAATGTCAACATTACTCTGAATAAAAAAAAAAATAGAGTGTTTTAAACACATGCACACATGCAGACGTACAGGTGGACACTTCCACACAATCATACATGGTTCTTTGAGCCTTGCCACTGTGTTTAGGTATAGGACTGATAAAAATCATCAACTGTAGACATTAAAAGTAGGGGTTCTTTAGTAAAAATTTATAAAATATTGTTACTAAAATTACTCTTATTATACAATAAAAATTTGGTGCCTGGTATATGCATTTTTATATGATTGGTAAGATGATGTCTGAAATAGATCTCTATCCTCCTCCAGTCATTTATGATGTGAGTGTATTAAAATCTCCTACAAAAAGTCAGCATGTACTACCTACAAAATAAGATTTAACAAACTTAAGAGGGTGGGCATTTTTTTTTTCTGTGAGGGGAGGAAGGAGAGCACAGAGTTTCCGGCTGAAAACTGAATTGAGAGGATTTTGAAGGTCCAGTACAACTTCGGTGGGTAGATGTGGCAGCAGCGTGTTGAAAATGGCCGGCTGCTACGGGAAAAGAAAAATCATGTCAGATCTTGACCTAAAACTCTGCATGATCTGTGACATCTTCAGATGCACCCTTATCAAGGCTGGGTTGGGGGTTAATCGCAGCTGTAGCACAAGGTATTGTCCACACAGTGAGACTCAGAGGCACAGAACCTGGTGCCTGAGTCGGTGCTCTTGACTCCATGCTCTGGGCTCTACGTAGGAGGTCAGGGCCTCACCCAGGAGGCCGCCCTGAGATCCACCTAGTGTGTTCCAGCTGTGTCTCCCTCCACCACTTGTCAGGCACCCAGCAGCAGTCTAATACGTTTCTTAGCCCTTTCTCCCTGATTCCACGAGTAGTCCATTGTGTTCACTGGGGTCTTATGGAAAGTGTTAATATGGAACAACAATTTTAAATATTGCTAATTATAAGAAGCATATCCACAAACACCTGCCCCCCCCCAAACCCTTGTCACTAATCCCTAAGGTGAGTTTTATCAGTTCACTTATCAGTTCACTGATTCTCTGTGCCTGCATAGCAGATGCTGTTCAAGACCCGGTCACTTTCCCATGTCCTCATCACTCTGTGAGAGCTGCTGATATCCATCCAAATGCCAAATCTTATCCCATGTCCCACCCTCCCAGGACTTTATCTTGAGAATGCTTTGCCCCCCAGATGGTATAAGCAATTGACCCAGGTTGTCAGAAAGAAGAATATGTTACAGAGTGGAACTATGGGTATGTATAGAACTGAAGGAATTCACCAAATTCTCCTGGTACTTTCATGCCCAGTCATAAAAAAAAAAAAAAAAAATGACACACATTTGTGGCAGCTGTAGCAAAAACAGCCTGACAGAGGCATACAGACTGATGTTCCCTTCAGGGATGAAGCTCTGAAGGCTCTGCCGGTCCAGCAATCTAGCCTGCAGAATGCTGCCAAGAATGAGGAATGTCTATACTGGGTAGAGAGATGGAAGAAGTAATATCAGTTTCAGCCTTGAATGCCCCCGATGCAGACTGTCGCTGATCCCACTAACCCTCCTGTTGCATCTCGTTTAACTCCTCAATTTGGCGTGCCCCACCATCTTGGAGAATCAATGTGGACAGAATGCAATTAACACAGGGCACTGAGGAACCTGAGTGGCTAGACTTTGGTGCCCCACCCACATCTTGTCACCCCTACTGCTTTCAGACAGCTGCCAGCACCTATGTTTCTTTGTATGAGAACTTTCTCTTATTTCTGGAGACTATTTTGCTGTTGTGTGTCAAGTTGGGGTTGTCAGAGCAACTGAAATCCCTGGAAACAGCCCTCAACCATATTATTGATAGGAGTTTGTGTGTTAGTTCCCCCGCTGACCTCACCCTTCTTGTGGAGTGACTCTAAGTCATGTGATTTGCAATAATTCCTGGTTTCCCCAGTAGGATTAATCTCCATTTGTCCACAGCTGTAACGGGCTTGGTAATATGCTCTGAATTGGCCGTCTTCCCTCCCTTGTCCCTCTTCCTCACTCTCCTATGGGTATTTCCTTTCATCCCCTAAATCACATACTTTTACTCAAATCCTTGACTTTGGTTCTGCTTCTGCGGAACCCAGACTCAGGCAGTCTCATATTTGTCATCAGGTCATATGGTTGGCTGATGCCCAGGAAATGGACTAGATCTTGATTTAGGTCAACAACCCTCCCAGGAAATGTGGACAGGGCTTACAGTGCTCATAATTTCACTGGCAGGAATCCACATTTCTGTGTTAAGTCCCTCTGCAAATAAGGCTGTCATGCCAGGGTGGTCTACCTCCGGATGCTCCTGACACATCGCCTAGGTCCTGATGAGAAATGAGATGATGGAAAGTAGTCAAGCTCTTATGAGGAGGCTGTCCTGCAATTGCAGCAGCAATGGGTACAAGCACTTCTTAGATTTTTTTTTTCCAGTTACTAACCAGCTACCTAACTCTGTCTTCCTTAAAATGTCACAGCATCATTATGTGACCGTCGCAACTTGTAAACTCATTTTGAGTTCAAAAAGCAAGGTGTCTTGACATAGGAATTTGATCATCTACAGCAATAAACTCAGCTTACTTCGTCTGCTTGGAATGAAGACACCCTTATCAGCCCTTGAATCCTATAATAATCAGCATTTAATGAGAAGTCATACCCCTCATCCAAATTGGGACCATTTGATTCCCTTCTCTAAAATTCTGATTTGGGACTTAAAAAGCTGATCATTGAAATGGGAAGTTCACCTGAGAAGACCCGACTTAATTATATGCATATTCTACAAAAGAAAACCAGAAATTCTAGAAAACTGAGAAAGTAGAAGGAAGCCTACCTGCAAGAGATCTAGAAAGCAGAGACAGTGCAGCTAGAGACTTGGAGAAAGTAACTTCGATTTTCACAGCTTCTAATGCCAACTTCCAGGCTCTTAGGAAGTCCTGCTGTGTTTCTTTCTCTTGGATCTACAGATACTCCTGAACCTTAGAACAATGTTTCCCTTTTGGCCTTAAGTTAACTGCAGGGATTTTTTTTTTCAGTTATTTAAAACCAAAAGAAACTTTGGTTAAAATAATCAGACTTAATTCTTAGCTCAGGGAGAAGAGAGACCATAACTTCCTTGATTTTCAATTCACATAATACAGTGCCTGGCACATGGTAGACCTCAATAAGCATTGGTAAAGAAAAAAATGAGTAAAATATGTTCATAAACTTCAGAAGAAGACTGCATACTTTTTATAATGCAAAAAGTCTTTCTGTCAATAGAAAGTGACTGACCAGTGGACTCATCCACCAATAGACTGGTGTGTTCCTACCTTCCGTTTATTTTAATCAGTAATTGCCCACTCATTTAATCCATTTGACAAACAACCTTAACCGCTGCTCAAATTATTGGTGTATGTTTCTCCAGGATGTGTAGCAAAGTATTAATTCACCTTGAAGCATTTAGGGCACTTTATCACTCTCAGATGTTCAAAGCAGCTCAGTAAAAGGACAGGCTGGAAGTTCAGAGTGGGTAAACCCGAGAAATGAGCTCTCCGTTGTGGGTAAATCCAACACTTCATCAACCCAATGGGAAGAGCAGAATGTCGGAGGCTTTGGGTCCTTGGGATGTGCATTAGGGAAAGACTAAATTTAGCAGAAGCTGAGGTCCCTCTTGTAATGTTTTATGATTGTTATAGTATTTGGTAACTTCTGTTCCCCTCTGGCTGTGATGTGAGAGGTTCTCCCCCACCACTTCCCCCACCATGACAGCAATCTCTAGTTGTAAAATAGTAAGACCGTCAGCCAGCAATAATTTGCAATCCAAACAGACTTGACGCTCCCTGACATTTATTGAAACCTCAGACCCCGTGCACCGGTGTCAGTTTTCCTCCCGTTGCTCTGTTTTTGCAGACAGACAAGTGCTTAGATTTAGGTTTAATAATGAGGAGAAATTTCTTCTTGGCCTACTCTTGCTTGTGTTGGCTGCTCTGGGGCTTGCAACAGACGGGTGGTTGGAGTTAATTATACTAAATGGTGAGAACATTATTTGACCCCACTGGTTCAGCCCCAGAGGCTGTGTGCCTCCTCACAGGCCTAGGCAGATGGAACACTTCACAGGCTGGGCAGAGGGCGGGAGCCATGCAGGGATAGCTCTCTGCTCAAGAGCAGGCAGACATGGGCTCTCACTTCTTCACCTAGCTCAGAACCCTGGGATACGAACCATGGAAGTACAAGGGAACACAAGGTGACAGGGACGGCTAAGGAAACACCCACGAGCCAATAGAGTGACCCCCAGAGGGACCAGGCATCTTCAAGAATCCATGGGCCTTGACATTTTTTCCCAAGAGAACAACAGGAAGACTTCCCAACAAACATGACCCTCACAAGCCTAAAGGGCAGCTCTTCTACCTTATGTCGTTGTAGGAGATCTGATGACAATCATAACATAATTACATTAGAGGCCCACAGAGGAGCGCATTATTATTTAGTTTATAATATTTAGTGGCTTGCAAATGTTCTTGTGATTGATTTTTCTATTGATGGTGACAATCATAACAGAACACCCTCATTCTCATTGTCCTAGGAATAAATTGGCATTCATGAGTCTCAACAATTCACCAATGTCGCTAGGTGTGGTGGAGATTTACCTACAGCCTGTTGAGCCATCACGACTGTTTCAGGCATATGAAATTACATTTCACTGTAAAGTCTAACAAGACCAGAAAGAGACATTAAGTTGGTGACTTAATGTAGACAAGGATTTTTTTTAATATATATATATTAAATATATATATATATATATTTTAGGTGTTAGATGGACACAACACAATGCCTTTATTTTTATGTGGTGCTGAGGATCGAACCCGGGTCCTGCCTGTGCTAGGAGAGCGCTCTACTGCTGAGCCACAATCCCAGCCCCCTAGATAAGAATTTTTATCTTAGATTTGTGTTTTCTTGTTATATGTCCATTCCGCGTGGATTATTCAGAAAGTCTCGGGAATCTCTAGGCAGTAATGGTTCACATGATCTGTCTGACAAAACTGGTTCTCTGTGATGGCATTGTGCAGCTCCATGCTTTATAAAGGCCTGCTAGGATAACTGCTTATGCTTGCATCAGCTACACTGATCTATGGTGCAGCTTATAAAACACACCATGATAGCAGGGGAGACAAGGGGTGAAGAGCATCCCTGCCAGTATTTCCCACTCTTATTTGACAGGCAGTGGGTCAGACTGTTCTTCATTCTCATCCTTTCAGACATGATCTGTACTGAGATGATGCATCTTTTCCATATAAGATAAAAAACGACCAAGGAAAAGAGAAGCAATATTATATCCCAACACATGAAGGATTTCTTGGAAGTATATCAACTGGGAGATCATGGTCCAGAGTAGGGGTTTTAATTTGGGTCAGAACCCTGACAGCATCCCTGAGAAAGCAGCACGATTCACCCTGTCCAGTGGTCACAGTCGAGCACCCTGTTCCTCCTCTAGTAACACACACCTGATTGTCAGCACATGTTGTCAGCAAGCAGGCCTCGTTAGCACGACTCAGCTCCTGCCCAGTATAAACTGCTCAGTGTGTGTATTTTGTGACTCAGTAGCATCTTTCTCACAGAGACAAAATGTGACTGCAAGTGTAATGTCCATGTCTTGAATGACCTAGGATACTGAAATCACCCTGTGCTACGCAAACCTCATAAAATGAATACCACAATACATAACATAGGAACTTGTTGTGCAAAATATTTACACAAAACAACAGTCTATTGCATATTTTCCCCAGTAAAAGATAATTAAAAGGGCTGGGATGTACTTTTAAAACTCAGAACCAATATGATTGGAGAGTTTATTATTATATCAAAATCAACTCTGTGTACATAAGGAGCCAATGTAGACATTAGCTACACTTAATGGAAGAGTTGACATGTTTTTTTTTTTTTAAGTGAACAAATGGCATTTATTAAATGTGATTATTTTCAAAACTAAATAATGGTAGCTGTATTATAGACGTCATTGTGACATAGTGCACAAGGAAAATTCTAGACTGAGCAATATGTTAGAAGCAGTTAGGCAACAAGAAGACAGGAACAAGGATAAATCAAATAAATGCTATTTTAAAAAGCCCAAGCACAATAATTTCAGGGAAAGGTTGGAGACAGCTGCTTTCAATGGGAATTATTTCCCATTTGCACATACGTGTCATTGGAAGCAGAATCTGTAAAGCTTCTTAAAGACATTGCTAAATCTGAATATTCAAAAGTTTTTTTAAAAAGTGTTTTGCTGTAGTTTGCTTCATTTTTGTCTGTGTGCTTGGTGTTTATTTTCCAAAATAAAATGTGGGGGAGAGTTATTTGTGGTAGAGAAGCAGTATGAGAAAGGCCACAGGCTTGGAAGTTTCAGAAAACATGAGTGAGGGGGCAGGGCCCAGGGCGAGATGGAGCCAAACATCAGACAGCCATGCTGAGAGCTTGGCATCTCTCCTGCATGCAGCAAAGACACATGGAGTAATCTATGTAGGAACGCAGCATGGTGAACTGGCGTTTTAGAGAAGCCATGAGAGCAATATCGGGAAGGATGGATTGACAGTGAAACTGGAGTCGCAGGGACCACCAGCGAGAAGGCTGTCGACAAAGGTTTTTAGGAGAATCTAAACTGAGGTCGAAGTAGCAGAGAAACAACAGCAAATGAAAACACTGGCAGGTTGTAAGTACCGAAAACTCATGGTACAGAGAGAAAGAGAATGCCTATCCGAATTCGCAGGCTTCTCACTTGAGTCAGAGTGGTTGGCAGCTTCGTTAATGGAGATAAGAAATAAGAAAAGGAAAAACAGATCCAAGGTTCGATTTGGCTAAGGTGAGTTGCCAATTCCACTGAGCACCTCAAATCGGGTATCGTGCATCCAGTAAATACCAAAGCCAGGACTTAGTCTCAATTCTACTAAAATCCCAGGTACAGTATTTCTGTATATGCTGCATCTTCCAGAGAAACAACCAGGAAATAAAAAAAAGTGTAGCACATAATCATGAATCAGGTATGAGGCATTTGTAGAGGTTAGAGTTGATTTGTATATTCTTGGAGGTAAGCTAATATCTGTGAATTTTTATTTTTGCTTTTTAAGAGCCTGTCCATCATGTTACAAAACTAGTTGCCTGTGAAATGACAACTTCCTGGAGCAATTTATAATCAAGGCAGATTAACTTAGACCCCTCAACCATCTTTTGGAATTTTACCCTTCACCCAACAAGAAGCTGAGAAATGGACACCACTGAGAGTCATATTGATAAAAATGATGCTAATAAAATGATCAAAAAGCAAGAGCTTATGCACCAGATTCAAGTATTCATGTCTCTGGCAGAATTCTATACTTCATGCTCCTATATTCGCAAGCAAGTGGATTTTATCTTCTTAAAGATGATCTGTTGACATGTAAACTTCCTTATCTTTTCTAAGATAAGATTTAATGAAGACACAGGCTTCAGGGTTGCAAACTTAAATGAGGCTATGGACTTCAACTTAGAAGAAAGATGTTAGAATTTTCGAAAGCAAAGTGAGCTGAAAGATTTATGATCGCTCTTAGAAACAGGAGCGTGCCCAAGCATGACCAAGGAGAAGGTAATAACAGATCTCATTAGACACTGTTTATTTAATCTCACTCTATCCTGCCATGGATGTTTTCCCCTGCTGTATGGAGCTCTCTCTCTCCTCTCTCTCTTTTTAATCATTTAAATAATGCATAAATACAGAAGAATATGTTGGCAATAAGAGAAGGATATGAAGGCAAATTCAGGACGTCATCAAAACACCCTGAAAACTACAGTTTTAGGTTTTCTGCATCTCTTCTCTTTTTCTCCAAGGATTAGGAAATGCGTCATTTATACAGAGTCATAGAGGACTTGAAGGAGGGAATCCACCTTGGAGAAAAGCAAACCTCTTGTGATTCTTTTTACTTATATTTGTTTTCTTTTCCTCTTTCAAATGCTACCACAACAATACCTTGTACTATATAAAGTTTCCAAAAACCGTATGCTTGCATTCCAGCTGAACAGAATCTGAGAGGTCCATGTCAACAACTTCCCCACAGAGAGAATCATTCTTGAGTATTCAGCTGATAGAAATAAAAAGATGACCTTGGAAAGAGCACACTGCACATAGGACCACTTAATTTTCTGCTTATGGGACTTAGATTTTTCACCGAAAACCAGGATGTAAGAATTGTCACGTTTACTTATACAGATTAAAATACATTCCGTAGCCCATTGAGATAATATGATTTTCTTTAGTAAGACTGTGGACTTTTATCAGACATTATCAAAGTTCAAATGATCATTTTCCTGTTCATTGCTGATATTACCTCCAATATGACTTTAGAAGTCATAATAAAAATTGTTGGACTGAAGATATTGCTCTATGATTGAAACTTCTGACAGCAGTGCTAGCAGACTGAGAGATGACATGAGTATATTGGTGGATGCCATTTGACATTGATCATGTGGTCCAAAATCTCCTCATGGAAGATGTCTTCAGGGAGCAAAGATTCATGCCCCAGGTCTCCATGTGGCTCAAGGTAGTTGGGTCTTATCAAAGGCACAGCTCAGGAATTAAACTGTCCTAACTGGAGACCCAAAGTTTAAGAAAAAGTGAACAGTGAAATGTGGAAGATAACCAGGAAGGTGCTGATGACATAGAGACCTCGTGGGAAAGCCTCTCCCTTGACTTTGTTTCAACACAGGAATCCTCCTCAATTCTCAGAATAAACAGACACTTATGCATGTAGGTAAGAAAGGAAGGTTTGTTAAATTCTCTACTACTTTCTGGTAACTTTTAACCAAGGATGCACATGCCTGTCTATCCCTCTCTCCTGTCCTCTGAGGCTGCTGTCCTTCTAGTTAATCTGCACTGAAATGTCCTGTTTACCTGGACCCTTCCCCCATGGGTACCATCCTCTATCTTTCCTCAAGTTTTGGGTTATGCCAATGCCAGCCGGAGTTAGCACAGGTGTTTGTAATTTAAGGCTTTCAATTCCTTTTCAACTCTTCATGATTTGCCTCTTTATATTGTCTACTGGAGAGAAATATAAAATGGAGGGAATCACTAAGGGGACTATAAGAGATTAAAAAGAGGCAAAAGCAGAATTTTGGAACTTAATAAGTGATAGAGAGGGATCAGGGTAAGGGACTTAAATAAGGAGCACTAGGAAGGACAAGCAGAACCAAAGAGGCATCTGTGATAAATTATCACAGAGATAACTCATCCTGTCTTACACTGAAGTTTCCTATCATCGAAGGAGTGCAGCACACCATACTTAATTTAAAATATTCTAACATCCGCGATTAAAATTGTTTCTCATTCTTTATGCTTGTAAACAATGTGAATGAGTAGTCTCTATTTATATAGCAGATTTTGGGTTGATGACTTAGTGACTACCACAACTCAGGCACCATCCAGTCATCTCTGTGATTGACAGCTCCTCTTAGTAAGCTGTTATACTGGAAATGACCCCTTGAACACAGGCTTTCCCTCTAGCACCAGAAGTTACAGTAACAATGGGAACATTTCACCACAGGATTGACTCATGCTTACGATCTCAGGGGTGAGGATATTGACAGACTTATCTTGTGGGAAAGTGAGGAAAAAAACAAGTTGAAAAAATGACCCAGGAGATGTTAATCTTGATTTGTTAATCTTATGGTTTTCAGATGCTCCAGGGCAGGCATAGAGGATAGATATATGTTTAACAGGTTTTAAGATATGCTCAGTCCTATTTGCAGAATATGACAAGATAGCATCGTCTACATCAGAGAGAAAATCCCCAACTCTATAGCTTTTTAAAGATGAAATGCTTCAGGAAATGAAACAGGACTGATATGCAAACGCAGGTGTCGATTTATGTTGGAGCTACATCCCCACCTAGATTAACTGACATAACGCATTGTGTGCAGCCACTGATGCAGAAAAGCATGGACCTGAGAGTCTCTCCAGCAGTAATGTGAAGTTGATCCAAATTAAACTGATAATTATAGATGAAGGACAATGGAGGTCTAAGGTGAGAGGGCACACAGAGGGATGTGTTCTAGCAAAATTAACCAGCAAGAGCTATAAAAATGGGAGGAAGGGTCTTGATTTCTCCTTGATGGCCACATTTTTTCTTGTTTAAGTTTTTTTTTTTTTAATTTGAAGTTTCATTACACATGGATAGCACTTAAGAGCAACATTTGAACAAGTGTAATAAATGAATAAATAAATAAATAAATGTGTTAACTCTTTAGCTCAGTCACCTTAACTATTACTTCATGAAAAAAAGAATACATAAGGACTTATATGGAAATGTATTCTTTAATGCTGAGAAGGACATTGAGTTCAGATTTGGGGTGAAAATTAAGGTGGGCTTATTGTGATAAGCAGAGACATTTCAGGTACTGCAGTCTCGGGTATTCAATGAGCAAGAAGTGAAACTGACAGGTGTCAAAGTGACATGGGTGGTGGGAGGTGAGCATGGGGCAGGAGCTACATCTGCTCAGACACAGTGCAAGAGGAATTGCCATATATGTCATATCTGATCTAAGCCTTGATATCTGCAAAAGATTTCAGTAGCTTTTTTATTGTTATTCTAATGATGAAATTATTCCCATTAAACTGCTGACGTCAGAGCCTCTACCTTCTATTGATAGCTTATTTGTGTTTAGGAGAATCCACTGTTTTCCCAGACCTCAAGACTCCTATTGACAGGAAAATAAATTTAAAACGTTTTTAAAAGAGATGACAACTTCTAAAACCTCATGCAGCTATAGTTGTTACCTGGATGAGAATTCTACATGTATTAGTCAGCTCAGGCTCCCACAGCAAAGTCCCAGACTAAATGGCTTACACCTCAGATGTTGATTGTTCTCACAGTTCTGGAAATTGGAAGTCCAAGATTAGGGAACCAGCACGGTCTCCTTCTGTCCCCTGTCCTCATCCTGCCTTGCAGATGCTGGCTTCTCATTGGTGCTGACATGGCCCTTCCTCAGTGCACTGTAGCGGGGGGACATGTCTCCTCTTTTCCTCTCCCTATGAGGTCGCCAATCCTGTCTGATTAAAATGCCGCCATATTGTTACACTTATCCTTAATTATCTCCTAGAAGTCCTGTCTCCAAATACAGACACACTAAGGGTCAGACTTTCAACCTATGAATTTGGGGGATACAGAATTCACACCACAGGAGCCCCCCCCCCAAAAAAAAATAAACCCACTGGAGTTACTCAATTTGTGTTTCCAGTCTGGGTATATCTGAGGCACAGAGATATCAGTTAAAGAAGTCAGATGATGGAGTCTGCTGCACAAAAATATGCAAAATAGCTCGTTCTCCATTCACTAATAGCTGCGTGAGGTCATCCAGTTTCCCCTTACAGAAAAATATATAAAATTGCGGGGGGGGGGGGGGGGGAATAAAAATAGCCTTTTCAGGACACTGGAAAATATCCAAAGGCAAGGAAGAATTGGAAAAGAGCTTTCCATGAAAAACTACTACTCTACTGTGGGAAGAAAAGAAGAAAAGGAAAAAGAGAGAAAGAGGGGAGAGAAAACAAAGAAAAGAATGAAAGGGAGGAAGGGAGAAGGGAGGGAGGGAGGGAGGAAAGAAGGAAGGAAAAAACAAAAAAGCAAGCAAGCTAGCTAGCAAGCTGGCTTGTAAGCTCCCTGCTTAGAGGATTTCTATGCCCTCTCCTTGACTGCTACATCCAGCAGACGAATTCTGATGACCCGAGGTGGTGAACCTGGTCTTGGGTAGGTAGCAGAGCTAGTACAAATTTAATGAGATCTTGGAAGCCAGAGAGCCATAGCAAAAGGCTGCTAAAATCCACTCCCAGGCTGACTGCTAAACTGCATGTGCATGTGGGAGGCACCCAAGAATCTGGCAAAAATCAAAAGCCTGGGGAGGCTTGTAAAGCTCTTGCACCTTTGAATGTGCTCCTCAACTCCCACACACGGCTTGGGTGGCAGAAAGGGAAGCTTCAGTGACAGCAGGCGTTGAACATGGCCTCTGCACAGACCACTGGCTGGTCACTGAAGCACCCACAGAGAAGACTCCCAGAGACAAAGCATTAAAACTCAAACAGAAACAAACTGTCCCAGGCATCAGCAGTTGCACAGAAGACTGATCTTTTTTTCATTTTGTATTTGTATGTGTGTACAGCTGACTAAAACATAAAACTGCAACACTCAGAGGGATAAAAAATAGAACTCAGACTCAATACAGGGCTTTATGACAAATGCTTATTTTAAAGTAAAAATTACTCGATCCAGGAAAGGAAGTAACTAAAATTTATGTCAAATAGTCCAAATGTGTCTTTAGTGATGACTTCAAAACTGTTATTTTCAGTACACTCAAAGAAATAAAAAAAAAATAGATACTAATTATGGGTAAATGAGTGGGGGCTATCAATAGAGAAAAGAATGTTCTTAAAAGTGAAGAAGTAGAAATTCCAGAGCTTAGAAGTACAATAACTGAAATTGAAAATGAGTTAGATAGGCCAGCTAGCACATTAAAGATGGAAAAAAAATGAAAGATGAATTTGGAAAATAAACTAAGAGAATTACTGAGAGCGGGGGGGAGAGGAAATTTGAAAAATATTAAACAGATCTTAGGAACTAGTGGGACAGTGCCAAGTGTGCCAACATGTATTTGGTTGGGAGTGCCAGGAGTGGGAGAAAAGAGAGAAGAAAAAAGAGAGAGATTTAAAGAAATCATGGTTGAGATTTTCCCAAGATGATAAAAAAATATAATCCTTCATCTACAACAAGTTTTACAAATCAACCAGGATTAAAGAGACCCCAGAAAGACACATCATACTCAAACTGCTGAAGGATAAAGAAAAAATTCTTGATGGCATCAAGAGAGTGTAAACAACGCATCACATGAGCTTGATGTTTCAGGAGAAACTCTGGAGCAATAAAATGTTGCCATTGTATAAGAGTAGATGGAAGATCAATAAAATATAATTAAATAACAAAATACCCAACAGTGGTTATAAATTCTTTAGACCAAAGAGAAGCAAGACCAGATTGTATCCCAGACCCACAAGAAAAGGTAACCATGTGTGTCAATGTAGGAAAGTGGCCTATATATACACTTTGGTGCTGTTTATACTTCAAGGTTTTGTTTCTCTTACATTCTTTTAAAAATATGACCATTTGTTATGTTTTACATGGAAGGAGCCACCCCAAAACTCCCGTGTTAATATGGGAATATTCAGAGGTGAAATGAAAACCACAACCTCACTAGTGCATCTGGTTAGAATGGACTAAATGGGTTGGAACTGCAGGCAGGTGGGGCATGACTGGAGGAGGTGGGTCAGTGGGTACCTGCATCTTCCCTGAAGCCCCTTCCCCTCCATCTTGGCTTCCTGGTCACCCTAGGATGGTGGAGCTCATCCCCCCACACCCTTGTGCCATTATGTTTTTCTCCACTTGGCCTTGAGCAATGGAGTCAGCCATTCGTAGACTGAACCTTTAAAATCATGAACCAAAACAAACTTCTCTTCCTCTAAGTTATTCTTGTTAGGCATTTTTGTCACAGCGATGAAAATATGACTAACACTGGCAAAAATTAAAACACTCTATTGTACCTAGAATATATGTAGATGTGCTGCTATACACTAAAATAACACTATGAAGTTGGGTTGGGTGAGCTATTCTAGTATAGAGTTTCCATACTTTACTGGAAATACTTCAATATTAATTTGAAGCCCACTGGCATAAATCAAAGACACATACTACATAGCCATAAAGCAGCTACTAAAATAACATGAAAAAATTATAGGTAAAAAAAATTAAATTGATGAATTAAAACAACATACCAAAAATAATGCAAAAGTATAAAAATGAAGAACAGAGAATAAAACAAATGACATAAATAAAAAACAAACAGTAAAACAGCAGTTCTATATTCAAAGATAGCAATAATTACATTAATAGGAATGACTTAAACACTTCAGTCAAATAGAACAGTTAAAATTGCTAGGAAAAATGTGAAATGGTCAGAAATCTTGTAAAAAATGTGGTAGTTTTTTAAATTGTCAAGTATACCTTGAAATTCAGCAATTTTATTAGCAGTCTCATGACATTTGAGACAAGGCAAAACAGTGGTGACAGAAAGAGAGGGACTTATTTTCCAGGACCAGTGTTAATTAGTTGCAGATATTTACTACAAGAGAGAATGAGGGAAACTTTGAGGATAGATAGAAATTGTCTAAAACTTTACTTTGGTGTTGGTTTTGTGACTGTATATGTTCCTAAAATTTAAATAATTGTACACTTAGAGGAAGTAATATAGATAAATATATATATATATATATATATATATATATATATATATATAGAGAGAGAGAGAGAGAGAGAGAGAGAGAGAGAGAGAGAGAGAGAGAGATCTATATATACCAGGGATTAAACCCAGGGTTGTTTAACAACTGAGCCACATCCTCAGCCCCCCGCTTTCTTTAATGTATAATTTTACTTTGAGACAGGGTCTCACTAAGTTGCTTAGGACCTCCCTAAGTCACTCATGATGCTCCTGCTTCAGCCTCCCAAGCTGTGAGCTTAAAGACATGCACTACTGCCACTATTTTAAATAAATTATAGCCTCAATAAAGTTTCATAAAAGGTAGAAGATTTATTGCAAGGTTATTAAAGTCCCTGGTGTGTATGTGTGTGTGCGTGTTTGTGCCTCTGTGTGTGTGTTTATTTACTTTCATTTCTTCTGTGAAGCACTGTTTTATTCCACGCAAAATGACTGGACTTTAGCTTACCTTGATAAAATGCTGCCTTAAAAATTGTCTCCTTGGGCTGGGGATGTGGCTCAAGCGGTAGTGCGCTCGCCTGGCATGCGTGAGGCCCAGGTTCGATCCTCAGCAACACATTACAAACAAAGATGTTGTGTCTGCCGATAACTAAAAAGTAAATATTAAAAAAATTATCTCTCTCTCTCTCTCTCTAAAAAAAAAAAAAAAAAGTGTCTCCTGTCTTCCACACTGTTTCTCAACTAGCTCCAAACCACACAGTACATTAGTAACAAGTGAAGGGAAGCCAGTTAGTGTTCATGACTGTCTTGGACAAATGAGTGCTCAACTCCTTGGTCACAGGGACAGAGGGTGGCATGTTGGCATGTGTGTTAACTGAGGAAAGAACTCACTGGAATACCATACTCTTCCTCTAGGAACAACACAGGAGGAGTGTGGCTGGGAGACTGATCCTGATCGTTACTGTTCATCTTGATTGTGCTGGTGGTCAAGAAGGCAATGTTGATTGTGAGATGACAACAGTAGTATCCAGATGGGAACCGAGCGGCATATTAGAATAAAAAGACAGCAAACCATCATATGAATGTCTCTCACATATACCCTCTAATTCCTGAATCCTTTTTCCCATGTATCATCAACATTTTAGACTTGGTAACCCATGGATGAACTTCACACTCTCCATGAATGTTCTCCCAACACAAATGGCAAGGACAAATGGCAAGGTCAACTCAGTTGACACACCAATAGCACCCTCCTTCCATCTCCATGCTGCACGGAAATATGTTCTAATGAGTGTAGCGCTTTTAGTAAACCAGCTCATTGTGTGTTGACATTTTGCCTTTGCGCAGCAAGAAGGTCATGAGAAGGAAGTGCCCATCCAGCCCTACTCCTCCTTAATCCTTAAGATTCTCACTGGAAAATACTGCACCAACATGCTCCACTGTGGGCTTGTGCCATTTTGTTGTGTTCTGTTTTGTTTTCAAGATGGAACAATGCTGTTTTTGGTTTGGGTACTGTGTTGCCTGGGGAAGAAAGGGAAATGTCTGTTATTGCTTGCTAAACATCCACCATGGAACCAGCCAAACCACAGGAGCTAATCTCCAACTGGGGAGTTAACTTCTCAAGGAAGGAGGCCTGTGGCTTACATTCCTTTGGAACGCGGCCTCCTAAGTCACCGCACCTTGCCATCTGACTTTTCTATGGATTCTTCAGTGTGTAGTCTCATTTTGGAGTGGGTGCTATTGCAGTGTATGGTGTTTTATTTAATTTTTGTTTAAAGAGAAGAACAGCCACCCATCGGGATCCTCTTGTCTGTAGTGCTGAGTACTTGGGGATCACACCACACATTTTCAAGGTCTATTTTGTAAGTTGTGTTGACCCTGTTTCTGTGTTATTTCTGCCTAACTAACTCTAAAGTAATACTCATTCAAATGTTCATTCTTCCAACAAACACTTTAAAATACTCTGCGATCCATTTATAATACATCAGGGAAATAAAGGTAAAATATTTCAGAACCTAGAGTCTGGTATGGATTCAATCCTCAGAGGACCAGAAGAAAATACACAAAAGATTCAAATGAGGTAACTGAGAAGAATTTAATGGAGAACTATTTGCAAATGATTCATTAAAACCAAGAAGGGGTTATGAGCACCCCATTACTAGTAGGACCAAGGAAGGGCCGATTGCCATTGCTCAGCCTGAGGATGAGAAGACTATATGCATGGTGTTCATGAGGAGACATGTGGCTGCAGGAAGGAGTGACGCAAAGGGGAAAATGTCCTCAATTTGGTAAATACAGTCACTAAAACTTGTAGCTAGCAAGAAAGGAGATGGAAAGCCATTTCACTTTCTCCCATCATTTGCTAGCATCTCTGATTGTTCAAATCCAACTGGAAGGAAGGGGTAAGGGAAAATCTTGTATTTTCCCTTGCTATTGTAAGAATGAGCCTCCTAGGACACAGGGCAGGACCAAGAGGAACATAGAGTGAGCCCGGAGGGACAAGTGGAAACATCTGTAACATAGACCTATCTGGTGTTGAAACCGTACCATTAAGTTTGATTTTGAGAAAGATTAAAATGACTATTACACCTAACATAATTCATGGGTAGCACTATTTATGATCTATTTTGCGCAAGAAGGGAAACAGATGCCAAGTGCATATATCAAACCAGAGATAGCAAGAAGGCTGATTAGTTCATGTGATTGTTTTTAGAATAATCATTTTTCTATAACATGACACATTTGGTTTTAATTTTATTTTTTAATTTTAATTTTCTATAACATGACACATTTGGTATTAATTTTATTAGGCAAATATTAAGCACATATGAAAAATGTGGAAAGACAAAGATGGGAAAAGGAAGGAAGGCGGTCAAAATGAGATAGAAAGGGAAGAGAGAGAAGTTAGAGAAGGAAAGGTGGAAATGTGTGTGTAAGGTAATGAATGTAAAGCACTGGTGCTGTTTTTGTGACCCCCTGTTTGACAATTTCAACTTGACAATTTCACTTACTGCTTCACCTGCAAATTCAATCAGGTTTCTACTCTTTGGATGCTTTGAGCTCATTGGTTGCAAGTCACACGCCAATCCACCCACTGCTGTATCAGCCTAAACTGGTTTGCTATTTCCATATCCTAAAACTAGTACATGTTGGATTTTTTTTTTTACAATCAAACTTTCATCAAATTCTCTGTCTTCCAGGGTCACAATTTTCATTAATAAGTACATAACAAAAATTTAATCTCCCTCTTAAGTGACCTTACTTCAGCCTTTTAAAAACCTTTTATGATAACATTTCCACACTGCATTATGGTGTGGTCTTGCATCTTATGTCTCATGTGCTAGATCAAATTTTCAGGAGGAATAGAGCTGTTTTTCTTTGATTCTATCTAGAACGCCTAGTCCCTAGCATTATCTCTGGGTGAAGGCTGGTCTTCATTGAGTATTACCTGATAAATGGATAATTTTTAAAAATATTTTTAGTTGTAAATGGACATTTAATTAATTAACATGTGGTGCTGAGAATTGAATCAATTCCCTTACACATGCTAGATGAGTGCTCTACCACTGAGCCACAACCCCAGTCCTATTAAATGGATGATTTTTTTAACCGTGTAGTTCTTGCCTCCAAATGCAGAATTCAAATGCTGATGTACAAAAGAGTTTTCCTAAGTTAAGTCTCTCTACAAAATAATTTCTTTCTAAATCTTTCTCTAGATGGATATGAAACCCTACTTTAGTGAATTCTGGTCTACTCTTTGGCACACTAGTTTCAACTGAATGAGAAATATGTTTCTTCGCCCATTGGTATAAACCACAAAGATAAATATTCATAAGACAGTTTTTCTTGTCAAAGTTGCTCTTCCTAGATGCTAGGCTGATTCATGAATAAATCATATAAAGGCAAGATGATGCTGTTCTTTTAGAACTACCTTTGGGTCATAACATTTGATAGCAAGCTACTCCAGGGGTGATATTTTCCATGTAGACTTCACTCCAAGGTGTTTGGTTGGCATTTCAATTAACTCCTTTAACAAGCACCTGGGGTCTTCCAGAACTACAAAGACAATTGCAAATCCCTCTAGACTTCTCCAAGAACAGCAGTGCTCTTCTGAGCTAAGTACGTTTGGAATTGGACAGCGGTGCAGCGACAGTGGGCACCTGGGCTAATGAGCTCACTATGAGCAACAACTCAGGGAATGAAGCACAGCTGAACCAGTCACTGCGTTAACAAGCTGGAACTTGGGTTGACTCTGACTATTGATTCATTCCTTGGCATCACCACCTGGATGAATCTTTGCCTCTCTTTAACCTTCGCTGAAGCCACAAACATTGTCTGATCTTGCTGGCATCTGCGCTGCACTCAGAATAATGAATGTTGAAGTTTTGGAGAGGTAATGAAGTCACAGAACCCATAATCCAAGACCAGCTCAAGGAATAGCAATGAAACAACCCGGGGCCAGCCAGCAGCCACCAGACATCTCCTACCAGCCGTGAAGATTCCAAAGCTGCCTGCTCAAATGAAGAGAAGACAGAAAGGACACTATACACTCAACCCACTTTAAAAGATTTACCTTTTTATTTTTTGTTTGTTTTTCTTGCTTAGTTGGGTGATGGTAGGTGGAGAGGGAGCAAAAACATTCCCATTCCCTTTTATATTTACTTATCTCCATGTGTTTTAGCTTGTGAGCCAACACAGATTGAAACTTCCTTAGGGGAGGGACAATAGAAGACTTAGTCTATAAAAATTATTTAATATGTCCTTAGTTTTTTGACTTGGTTCTTGACCTCATCTGGCCACACTTTAAGTTGAAGAAATTGATAGTTGAGAGTGGTAAACCAGGGCTATGTACCAATTGCCTACCTATCAAGGGCTATGTCCAAATCATCTGGGGACTCTTCATAGGCCTGATGTCACTGTCCCTGTCCCCAGATTCCTGATTCAGGATATTTGTAGCAGCATTCAGAACCCTCAGCCAGAGCCCTGCCTAGAAACCTCATGGAAACAATAGATAGAAATTCTTTATTCTTAATCCCATAATCCTACTTTACAAATTAAAAATTTTATAAATTAAAAATAGAAAATTAAAATAAAATACTACTTGCTATTTTATGTTATTTTAGACCTTATCAAAATGCCTTCTTGCAGTTTTTATTAATGTATATGTTTCTCCATATCTATCTGCCTGTCTGATTTTCCAACACCATGTACTTACTGATGGGACAATTTTGCCAACAGGTTCATGCTACAAAACAGAGTCTCTCTCCCAGAGAGTTGAGAGATATGTAACTCGTTGACACTGTGGAACCACTTCTTTTTTTTTTTTCTTTCTTTCTTTGGGAAGATGATTAAATCTAAGTTCAGGAGCAATGATTTATTCAAGGAATGGTTATATTTCCCTTTGCTTTTCACTAATTAGCTGTTTAATTTTATGACTTGGTTGTATGTAAGTTTTTAATTATACAACTTTTACATCTTCTTTGGGTGTGGATGTGACACCAATTATCAATGCATGAAAGACAGGTAGCAGTGATTCAGCCAGTGTGAGAGGAATGTTGGATTGAGTGCCAATTCAGTCAAGGTCGTATCAGCCTAGAATGATTTTCCATTTTGATGGTATCTTAAAACCAGTAAATAACAAAAACAACAACAAAATTGTAATTCAACTTTCACCGAATTCTCTGCCTTCCAGGATTACAATTTCCTTTAATAACAAAAATTTAAAGCTCCATCTTATGTGACCTCAAGTTCAAGTCCAGGGCTTTTGAAAGAATTGCTGAGCATCCCTAAAAGCTGCTAATGTGTAAATTGTTCCAATGACAGCTCTCTTTTCCATTATTAAATCAAGTAATTAGCATCACAATCAGAATCATCTATGTTTTCATCAATTTGAAGATTTAGAGAATAGATACTTGAATGTGTACAAATCTGAGTGATTTGAAAGCCTCCCCAATTGGTCCCTCTACACAGAAGGGTGAGTTTCATTCAAATTCCAATATCTAGAGCTTAGCATGTAGCTTGATGGTACAGTACTTGCCTAGCATGCCTTCTACCCTGGATTAGATCCCCAGAACCACACACAAAATAATTCCAGTATCTATCCATTAGGGCACTGATATAAAAATTAAGAGGAAAATGGAATAGCATTATTAGATCTTTTTCATTACTTAAGATCTCAAAAGTATCATGGTCAGGTTTTGGATCAAGCTGTCACTGCCTAAAAAGTAAATCCAGCAGGTCCTTCACCTTAGCCTGAGCTATGATCATAATTATGATTTTGTTGTACCAGGAATATTCATGGGCAAAGAAGGCTCAGCTGAAGGCCACAGGCTGGGGAGACTTTGTTAATGGAAGATTCTCACCCACTGATGAGCTCTTATGGAAGGGGTTGCCAGCTTGACCTTCAAATGTTATTTATTAACAGATTACAGCTATTATATATATGCAATTCTGAGGCATTATAGATGAAGCCTAAGAGTCAATTTCAAAGAACTCTTTTCATAAGGTCCTGAGAAATGTGAGAATGTTAATGTGGTGCTCCAGTGAAACCTGCCTATGGAATAGCAGTGTAGGGGCCAGAGGGGAGTTGTCTTCCTTCCCAAGGTCCAGCAGTTTGTTGGCTGTGCACTGTGAGATCCAGAGATTACAGGTGAATCTGAGTATGGGTGTACCTCCTTTACAGTATCAGTACCCCGACCAGCAGGATGGTCTCATGAAATGCTCACGTGTCACACGGGAGAGGTTGATCCATTAGCACTATTGCTAGCTTCCTTGAGTTGGTTCTGCTTTGGAACTTTGAACCACCTTCAGGAAAACAAACAGGAAAATTCCTGAGCATGGGGTGGGTTTTGATGAGCTTACAAAGTCCCAGATGCCTGGGAAGCACAAAGCTTAATAAAACTGAATTAAAGGCTGAAGAAGATTACGGCTGAACTTGAAGGAGCTAAGAGCATTCCTGTGTGATAGCCCATGAGATCACCTGTAGGGATTCCTGGAAAGAATGAGAATTCACTGGAGATTTGTACAGGGCTCTGGAGGGGACCAAAGGTCACATATTATGTAGGAGGGCATACATGATTTTTATGTAAATGTGACCCAATTCATATCCCTAGGCTGGTGTGGTCTGAAGAAACAGGTTATGTAATGTGTACTGACTCTGGCAAAGTCTTAACCATTGTTTTTGAAGATAGTCTTACAGATAGGGCCACAGGAGCTGGTTAAATGTTAAGTGCTGTTAAACTGGTTAAAAAGTTATTTCTAAAGAATATTCTCTAAGAGATTAGCTAATCATCTGGCACAGGACCCTGCTCCTGCTTCTAGATTTTTCAAGAGCTTTATTATTGATTTGGAATAAATAAGATAATAAGTAAATGTATTGTGTATGTATACATTGGTATGCATATACATGAACACATAAACATGCATCATATATGTACACATGAACATATACATATGCATATATTATTTTTTTGCCACAGCAGAAAAATTATTTGATTTTTTGACACAAATCTGGAAGGAGCATTTAACACCAAACTGACCCAGAGATATGGAAGACAAAGTCTCCAGTGTGGAATGATGAATCAAAACCTAAAAGAAGAAGTTACAAGGAGATAATTTCAAGGTTGCTTTTTCTTTTAACCAATCACACAAGGTCAAAATGATAGAAAGAGAACAGTCAGGGGAAACGTGGTCTCCAAGCCCTTGCCCTGTAAGGTCACGTGAGACAGCTCAGACCTTGAGAGATACTCTGAATCCCTTTATCTGTAATATTATCAGGCTTTGACTAGATCATTTCTGAAATCTCTTTAGACTCTCAATTATGAGTGTGAAGATTGTCTGGCTCTGCGTCTTGTGGGAAAAGTGTAGTGTTTGAATGTGACAGTTGCAAGTACAAGGTCTGACGTTCGGTGGCTGCGTGAACTTGAGCAAGCTACTTAAATCCTCAGAGCCTCAGTTTCCTCATTCATGGGATGGAGTCATCACTAGTTTCTAGAGTAATGAGGAAACATAAGATGAGATCATGTCTGTGAAGTGCCAGGAGAAAGCCCAGCACCTGGTAGAAATTAACAGACATAAATTTGTTTTCTTATCTTCTTCTCCTTGCTTATCATCTTACATTCAGTGATAAAGAAAAAAAAAGGCTTAGGGAAATTTTTTATTATTCAGAAATTTAACAACAGCATATTTACTGCCCACATCCCAATTTTAAGCATTGCTACAGTCTGTAAGTGGAATTCTCTGTTGATTACTACATACAGGAGTGATGTCTCCAAATCACATGTTGCTGTTTTAGGATGAATCTTAAAAACTTAGAGCTTATTCAAAGGAGTATCATATGGAGAGAAAGTAGGACTATGGGCATATGTCTCTTACCAAGAAGCATAGAAAATTATACAGTGGGTTGTGGGAGATGCATAGGTCTTAAAGTAGCCTGAAATAGCATTAATTTTATATTTTGTAGTTCATGACATGAAATTGGCAATGCTCTGATATTTTTTGCTGCCTCTGAGAGTCAGGCTAGGCTAAACCAGTCATACATGGGAGCATATTTCAACTCACCATGAAATAAACTTTCCATCCGCTAGACAGGTCTAGTACTGATTGACAGGATAGCTTCTTGCCTCTACAACCGCTCCATCGCTACAGGCCTCCAGAAGTTGTAGATGACCTTTAACTACCATGGTTAGAAAGGAATCTCACATTGGATTAGAGGTTGAACTGCATGATATTTAGATTTCCTAGTAACGTGGAGACTCTGTAATTCCAAGAAGGAAGCAGGTTGACGGGGATTACATTCTGCAAACCAGTTTCATCAGAACTGCTGTGTTGTGACCTGAAATATGAAGGCATTTCTTTTTTTTTTTTTCACAAACAATAAGACAGCCTTCTTCCCAGCACAAGAATTTCCCCCTGAGGAATTCTCTGATGTTGGCACCTTTTGAAATAGTGCTTTGGCAACACACCTGGGCCTGGAGCAAATCTATCTAGACCCCAACTGGTTTGCTTCCTCCTCATCACCCGGGTGCTTCCTTTAGCCAACTCACACCCCTTGGCTTTATTAATTAGTCGGAGTCACTGTCTGTTTATCCAAATCTCTAGCTCCTTGATCTTCCTTCTCTCAGCTCTTATTTTTCATTGCTGACCTGCTTGCCTAGTGTGGGCACATTCATTCAACTATAATTTTTGGCTCTGCCTTCAACCATGGATTTGGTGTTATGTTTTATTGTTGTGTTTTTAAGTATGACAGAAGAATGTGGGGGGGACTGAGAAACTTGGACAGTGAAACATAAAATTTTGAGATCTTCTCAAGAGCTATGTAATGTTTTGAACAACTAATAAAAAAAAAAGAAATTAAAAAAAAATTGAGATCTTCTTTTGTCTTCCTACAGCTAAAGATGGAAGCACTGGACAAAATGGAACCTTACTGCTCTGGACAGTGATAGGCCCCCTTCTCAGAGGCAGGCTTTGCTTTTTCACTATTGAACATCTCAGGGATCCCTGAAATACAAAGTGTTCAAATTTTACCTTATTTTTCAAAAATCTCTTGTGGTTGGAGGTCTTCTACGATGGCGCCCATTAATTCCCATATCCCAAGATTCATACCCTTTTTATCTTTCTCTCTCCTTTAGTGTGGACTGGACCTGGGGAGGTGCTGCCAATGAACAGAACATGGTAAAAGTGAAGTCATTTCTGTGATTATGTGGAAAAGGCATACAGACGTCATGACTCGCTCTGGGGTCTGAGAGGTTCACATGGCATAGAAGTGGCGAAGGACTCATCAGTAAACAGAGGCCCTTGGTTCAATAAACTATGAGGAAATGAAGCTTGCTAACAAGCTGGGACCTTGGAAATGACTCTTTCCCCAGTTTAGCCTTGAGATGAGACCACAGCCCTAGTGAAAACCATGATTGCGGCCCATGAGAGATCCCATAATAAAACCCAGCTTACCCATGCCTGAATTCCTGACCTTCAAAAACTCTGATACAATAAAAGTGTTGTTTTAAGTCATTAAGTTTGGGTTTAATAATCCAGGCAAAAATAAATAATGCACTTGCAACCATCACAAAAATCAAAGTCTAAAATACAAAAAATTTAGGTGGCAATTATGGATGTTACTACAGAATTAACCCTAGGATTCCTTTTACCCAAGTGCCTTTCAAGAAATTAAATATTGCATATCCTCGATTATTTTAGAGAATTTGGACTTCAAAGAAAACATTTTTATTTATTATAAATTAACTGAAAGTTACAGTCAGGCATTTTTATACAGCCTTACTATGTATCAGTTAGGGTATCAACAAGAAGAAGGTACATATTCAAGGATGTATGGCAAAGAATTGGTTTTGGTGATTCATGGGCTAACTAGGCAAACTCCAAACCAGAGGAACAGCACATGGGACACTCAGATACCCACTGAAGCAACAATCCACAGCAGAATTTCTTATGCAAGAAAATATCATTTTTTGCAGTTAAAGCCTTTTAGCTGATTAAATTAGGTCTATCCAGATTACCTGAGACTACCTCACTTCTAAAAGTTAGCTTGATTATGGACTTTAATCACATCCACAAAACACCTTCAGAGGAACACCTGTATTAGGATTTGATCAAATAGCTAAAGACTATGTAAAACTGACCATCACATCATATAAATCAAAACTGACATATAAAACTGACCATCAATCATTTAAATTAAAGGAAAATAAAGAAATGCAATTTTTTAAACATTCAAATGTTCATGACATTCTTTTTCCTAGTTCCTGTGAAAATTAAAGCAAATATTTTGTTTTCATCTGACAGAGAAAGCTTATATGGCAAAAGTGAACATAAGACAGCTCTGCCATTAAGTTTGAAATGTGTGTTTTTCCTGGATTGTTATTTTATTATATTCAAAATTCTGACAGCCACATTTGAATTGTTAACTCCAATTATATAAATTATTCAAAGATTTAACTTGATATTTAATTATTTGCTAAATTTTCAGTTACTTACATGTTGTAAAATGTAAAGTGAATGTCAGATGCATATTTTTATTTTATAATTTTATTGATAAAAGAAGGAAATCCTGGCTGGGCACGCTGGTGCATGCCTATAATGTTAGCTACTTGGGAGGCTGAGGCAGGAGGATCACAAGTTCAAGGTCAGTCTGGGCAATTTAGTGAGACACTGCCTCAAAATAAAAAGTACAAGGGGTTGAATATACAGCTCTTGGGTTTGAACTCCTGTATGGAGAAAAAAGAAAGAAAGAAAAAGAGAAAAACAGAATGAAAGAATGGAAAGAAAAAGAATGAAAACTGGTTTAAAAAAATCTGTCAGATCATCAAAAGTAGTAATCCATTTCTATTGATTTGTTTTCTTGAAACCAAAGCTTGTTATCTAGCAATTGAGCCATCTTAGGGGAAGAAGAGTTGCATGAAATTCTTTCCCATTTATTCAATCACTTCAGACATTATTACTATAAATAAGAAGTCACAGAAACAGTAACTATAAATCACGAGTAAGTTAACAATTGTAACCAAAAGCTCAGGTCATTTCTGTATTTATGTATTCATTCATTTGGCAGGTATTTATTAAAAGTCAGGCCAAGGTATCTCTAGAACCTGGAGATAGAAAAATGCATGTCTTTATTTTAAGCTAAAAACAAACAAGAAAATGAGGTCTGAATTAACAACACAAAAATTATCACAGAGAAAAAATCAGAAAGCCATTTTTATTCAGTGTCCTCATCCTGATTAGCTTGAGTCTCTTTTTCTTATAAGGATACATCTTCTACTATCACTTGTGGGTAAATCAGATCAGGCACTTTGTATTTTCTAAGAGTAGAAGCTACAGAAAAATGACTAGAAAACTCAGAGGGGAAACTAGAAACATCAGCCATGAAGGAAGTACAGGAAAATGTTAAATATTGGGTTCAACATAATGGAATGTTCTTCTGCAGAGCATTTAAAAATAGGCGAGGCCACTGAAGGTGACATCTGCCTGCAAGTTCCAGAAGCTCTGGCCACCAGTTACTTGTGCATTGTATGTACTTTTTGTCCCTGCAGAGGTAGCCTTGAGATGTCTGCTATTCAGAATGGCAACTATGTTGCGCCAAGTACTACCAGCCGCTGAGAAACACACTCAGATACATGGTATTGAGGGCATTTTAAGATACTTTTGTTATTAAAGAGACCTTGGTTCATTTCAGAATTTATAAAGACTTTATCAGAGAGATTACAATTCCGCTGAGCTTCACAGTGTGCGGTATGACTTCCGTCTTGTGCAGGATGTGGGTGGATTATTCTCATACTTTCCCCCTCTCCTTGATTTTTCACCTTAGATATGTTATAAAACAGCTAGTTTCTGTGATTGGCTGTGGCCTACTCATTGCAGGTACTTGCAGATTCTTCCAGAAGTTCAAAGCTGAAATAATTTTCTTCTCTTTAAACAAAATAGTGACATAAATAAATGTAAGTCAATACAAAAAAAAAAATAGATTTTGGTGGCAGCAGAAAATCAAAGTAGAAAACATCTATTTTATTGCACATTTGAGGCATCAAAGAAATATAAGCCCAGTTTTCACTGACTCACAAGCTTAGGTTAATTTTTCTTAAGGACCCCCATCCTTTCCATGACAATCAAGAATGGTAACCTTTGTAAACCACAGGGAGACAGTAAAACAGTGAAGAGGTGACAAAGCTTGCAGAACAGTTACGATGTTCTGCACAGCCACCTTTTTAACCCTCCGATCTTTACAACCTGAGAGAAGGAAACAAATCCATTTCCAATATTATCAGCCACTCTCTGTCCTCTCTTTTCTTTTTTCTGTGTTTTTTGTTAGCTACATTTTTGTACATATTCCTATCTCTTGAAATTAAATGAATTAAATGGCCACCTGGAAATCTCTCTCTCTCTCTCTCTCTCTCTCTCTCTCTCTCTCTCTCTCTCTCTCTCTCTCTCTCCTTTCCTCCTTTTCTCCCACTTTCCTCTTCCTTCTTCTCCCCCTGTTTTTCCTTCTCTGTCTCCCTCCTCCTCATTCTCAAAGTATCCTCCGTCTTTACACAGTCTTCTTCAAATTGACTCTAATGAAATCTGTCAGATTGAAGATATAAGAACTGACTCAAATGAGCTCACATTCCCCTTATCTATTTGGTGACTGTCAGCTTTTTCAACAGAGCTCCAGAATTGGCACCTGCAAACCAGGGCAGTGTGAACTAAAGTGTCCCTGGTGAAGTTCACACCACCTCCCTCCCCTGTGTTCATGGCCTCCACCCATCTGCTTAATAGAGACCTTTCTTCCCATTCAGCCAAATACTGAACAACGAAGTTAGCATTATCACGGTATCATTTTTCTTTGATAACAGGTCTTGAAAAATAAACAAATGAAAAGACTAAAGTCTCAAATTCATTCTTTAAAATATACCAGTACTCTAGCCTGATGTGGTGGTGCACACCTATAACCACAGCTACTCCGGAGGCTGAGGGAGGTCGGTATCAGTATGAGGCCAGCCTGAGCAACTTAGGGAGACCTTGTCTCAAAGTAAAATTTCAAAAGGCCTGGGGATGCAGCTCATGCCTAGCATGTGCAAGGCCCTTGTTTAAACCCCAGCACCACACACACACACACACACACACACACATATACATGCTATGTGTATGTACACATACATATGCACCAACACTCCATATTGTGTATTTATTAATGTATGATGTAGACTTATATACACAAATATTGTAGCAAAACTTCTATGGAGTCACTCAATTTTGAGTTACTCCTGAACTCACGTATATATAAGCTACTGTGAGGAGTTTTTAAAAGTAAAATAGTAGAAATAGAAAGTAATTTGGGGATGTGTAATGGGATGAGTATAAACCAGTGTCATATTCCAGTTCTCACATGCACATGGAGACATTTCCCTGTTGAAGTTTTCATCTGTCCTCTCCTGATGCTGGAACCCTTCTTCTATTAAGGTTCTCAATACTTTACAGTTACTTAAGTCCAACTTCAAGGCTATAATCATACTAGGTACAGGGATGCCTTGGATAAGAGGAAGAGGTTCTCTACTGTTCTCTAGAACAGTAGGAAAACTAAGGCTGAGAGCAACTAATTGCATTTAAAAATAGCTAGTAAAAAGGATATTAAGTATTCCCAAAACAAAGATAAATGTTTGAAGAGATCAAATATTCTGACATGATCATAACACATTGAATACATATATTGATATACCATACTGCACCTTATAAGTATGCCCGATAGTCATGTGTTGGGTAAAAATTTAAAAATTAAAAGCTATAATCATTACCATTTTTCTATACTTTTGAAAAAACATTTTGGAGATTTCCACCCCCCAAATTAAAAGTAGAATTCACATTTAATCAAGCCATTCCACTTCTGGGTATATGTCTGAAGGAAAGCAATTTGGAATCTCGAAGAGACATCTGCCTTCAGATGTTCATTGGAATAATATTTATAACAGCATCAACAAGGAAGTGGCCCACGTGTCCATCAATGGAGGAATGCACAAACTGTGTTAGATACAGATGTGCATCAATGGAACATCATTTAGCCTTTAAAAATAAGGAATCTTGAGGCTGGGATTGTGGCTCAGTGGTAGAGCGCTCTCCCAGCATGGGCGGGACCCAGGTTCGATTCTCAGCAACACATAAAAATAAAGGCATTGTGTCGTGTCCATCTACATAAAAAAAAAAAAAAAAGATTCTCTCTCTCTCTTTAAAAAAAAAAAAAGGAATCTTTCCATTTGAAACAACATGAATGAGCCTTGAGGACACTAGGCTAAGTCAGCAGAGAAAGATAAAGACTGCATGGGTCCCTTCTCTGTGGAATCTAAACAAACAAACAAACAAACAAACAAATCAAATGAAATTCATAGAAACAGAGAGTTGGTTGCCAGGGACTGAGAGTTGAGGGGCATGTTGGTTAGGGTATGTAAGTGTTTTGTTGTAAGATAAATAAGTTCTGGGACTCTAACATGTGGCATGGTGAATATAGTTAACAATGCTACACTGTATACAGGGGAGTGGATCTTAAATGTTCATGCCTGCACACACACACACACACACACACACACACTGTAAAGTGGACACAATGGGCTGATTAGTGGTTTGTGGCAATCATTTCACAATGCATACCTATATGAAAACACCACATTTCACATGGGAAATATATTCAATTTTTATTTGTCAATTACTTTTCTTTTTATTGGTTATTTTACTTATCATAACATCAGGATTCATTTTGACAAATTATAAAAGCATGGAATATATGTTGTTCTAATTCTGTCCCCAGTACTTTCCCTTTCCCTCCCACCTCCGTCCTCTGTTCCCTCCACTCTACTGATATTTCTGCTGTTTATTTATCTTTTTTAAATTAGTGTCTTGTGGATGTACATGATGGTGAAATTCACTGTGGTGTACTCACACATGTACATAGGAAAGTTCCGTCAGATTCATTCCACTGACTTTCCACATTTTATCCTTCCTCCATCCCCTTCAAGCCCTTTTGTCTCATCCACTGATTTTTTTTTCTTCTGTTTTTTAATCACCTGTCCCACCCCATTTTAGATTAGCTTCCTCATATCAGAGAAAATATTCGAACTTTGACTTTTGGGGACTGGCTTATTTCACTTAGCATGATAATATCCAGTTCCACCCATTTACAGGTGAACGTCATAAAGTCATTCTTCTTTATGGCTAAGTAATATTTCATTGTGGTGATATATACCACATTTTATTTATCCATTCATCTGTTGAAGGGCACCTAGGTTGGCTCCACAGCTTAGCTGTTATGAATTGTGCTGCTATAAACATTGATGTAGCTGCATCACTGAAGAAAGCTGATTTTAATTCCTTTGAATACATACTGAAGAGTGGGATAGCTGGGTCATATAATGGCTTCATGGCTTCATTCCTAATTTTTTGAGAAATATGCATACTGCTCTTCAGAGTGTTTGCACTAATTTGCAGTCCCAGCAAAAATGTATGAATATAGCCTTTTTCCCACATCCTCGCTAACATTTATTACTGCTTATATTCTTGATAATTACCATTCTGACTGGAAGGAGATGAAATCTTAATGTAGTTTTAATTTGCGTTTCCCTAAAGGTATGGAGTGGGGGGAAATCTTGAAAGACCCTGGGCTCATTCTCTCCTCTTTCATTTTTTTCTTCACAGCCTATGTTTCTAAGAACAGATGACAACATTCCTTCTAAATCTTTGGCTCCTAATCCTGCATTATTATTATTACTTTTTTTAAAGTACAAAGTATTTCATCCATACAGTGAAGTATCATGAATTACAAGTCTTCATAACATCCACTAACTTCATCATATTCTAGTCTTTTTCCATTTTTTTTATCAATTTGAACAAAAAATAAAAGAATAATACAGATAGAGTTAAATTCCCTCATTCCTCCACTCTGTTTTAAAGACCATCTGACCCAGCTCTTGCCTTCAGAATATTAAACTAAACTATACCTGTTCTGTTTTTGTATGTTCTTCGGGAAATAAATGTTAAACTGCTTTTGACTGGTTACCCTATGCAGTATAATAAACCAAGCATTTTCCAGTTGGTGTTAAAATTCATATAGAGATTTTCAGTTACATATATATATATATGTGTGTAAATATTATATATATGTATATATTTAAATATAGGTATAAATATAGATATAGTTGATATTTGATATGTTTTCCTGGCCATCTCTTTTCTAGGAGCAGCCCTGGGTCATGTGTTTGGTGACTCCTTTGCTGTTCCTTTTTGACGCCCCCCACCCCCACCCCACCCCCCACTGCTGGTTGACCAGATGGCCCTAGAGCTCCAGGGCTGGTGATAAAGCCACCTGGTTTGAGCTTCTTTGTTACTGATCTAAGAAGCTAATACATCCAACCTAAAAATCTTTACTTTTTATCTATGACTAAAATGCCACCAGTATTAAAGCAGTCATATGAGCTCTGTATTTGATGACTTTATGGAATTTTTTTTTTTTTAATGAGCTAAAAATCAAAGCTTCCTGAGATCCAGGAGCCTGGTCTGTTTTGTTCATTGCTTTATCCCTAGTGCCTACTCCACAGTACAAATGGACTCAATAGTAGGTGAACAAATGAGCGGTTTTCAGGCACATGAAATAAAAAGTGGAGTCCCACAGGTGGCTGCTGTTCACTGTGACAGCAGCCAAGAGCTGATCACTCGGGGAGTGTGAGCGTTGCAGTGGGGAGAGGGGGCCAGAAGTCACTTCCCAGAGTTATAATTTCTCAGACTTGGAAAGACCTGTCACTGAACACAAGAATATTTTCAGATGAATCCCAAAGAGATGGTTTTCTTCCCATACTCTAACCATTCTGAATCAACCAAGGAAAGCAGGAATTTAATCTCAGTCTTGCTGGTAACTTCTAGAATCCTCAGACAGATCTAGACCCCCACTTCCTCAGCTGTTCATTGAGAAGTTTGAACTAGATCATTCTGTGGACTCCAGATCATGCAGGCCACAAAGATGCTTGGCGTATAGAAAAAAAAAATCTGGATAAAGGAATACTGAATTAGACTTTAATTACTTCAAAATATTTGTCTGCGGATGGTTACATGGGCCTCCTTCAAAATGAATTTGCATTTCAATAACATAACTTTTAGGCAATAAAGTCAGTTCTTTTATTTTTTTTTCTTTTGCAATAAATAAAAATGGCTCAGGACTAAGCCTCCTCTGTAGCTAATCCACCCAGTAGACAAAACACACACAGGTCACCAAAAATGTCAATCTACAACAAAAGAAAAACAGTAACAACAGAAACAGAAGGGCCCTCCCAGTCTACTCTCTTGCTCAGGGTGAAAATGAAGGTTAAGGTGGAATTAGGAAATCCTGGAAGTACCTCTCACTGTCTAGAAATGCACTCAGGGTTTTGAGTTGACCTGGCATTGACCGATGTTTCCCATAGAACCACAACCCAGGTGTGGGTATCTCCACACAATGCAAATTCGGGTCTACCCCAAATCCTGACGTTATAATAAAACCTGAGAGCAAGCTTCTTGCTGGTCAGTTCTCCCAGCTAATCCCCAATAGCCATGCTTTTGTTTCTAGAAGTTGTACTAAAGCCACACAGTGAGGGAAAGGAAACCATACAACTTCTGCTCATTGTGGGTACCAAAATCCTCGCCATTAAATGTAGGTTTTGACTCTCTGCCCAGCGCAGCTTTGAAAGTTCTGCCATGAAGTCCTAATTGCAAAGTAAATTTCTCCATAAAGAAGAGAGAAAGAGAGACCAGAGAAAAGCAAGTGGGAGAGAGTGGATGTCATTTTATTAGAGAAACTATGTATTCTAGGTGCATTTTTAGGCTAAGATTATTACTACTGTGTATAAAATTGACCATTTATTTACTAGAAAAAATATATTACTCTTGGTGTTTCTAGGGCTTTCTGTAGAATATCATCCTCTCGCCACCCCATAGACTACCCTCCACCCAATAAATGAGATGCATGCTTTTCTATTCAGTGGCGTTTGCCAAAAGACATGGCTTCCCAAATCCCTTTAATATTTTACAATCCACAGCTGTTTTGCTTCTGATTAGAAATAAATTTTATTTCCAACCAGAAGTACTGATTATGGATATGAAATTGTATAGGACTCACTGTGGTCACAAGCAAAGAGAACATTTAGATGCTTCCTTAAAGAGTTAACAGTATCTATTGTGGGGTGTTGGGACTAAACAGTATGCAATAAGAAAACATGTAAAATAAGTTTTATATTCGTGATGGATTTAGCATAACTCGTTTAAAACCTAAGTGTTTTCTTCAGGCACTTTATCCCGAATACTAAATATTAGGTCACTTATTTCAGTGTTTCAAAATCTTAGCACTGTTGACATTTGCACCAGACAGTGTCTTGTGGAAACTTCTCTGTACATTACACATTGTCTAATGGCTTACATGTCCTCTGCCCAGTAGACAACAATATAGTCCTTGCCACATCATTTCCATTGAAAAATGTCCTTAGGGGAGGTGAGAAAAGCATCCCCCCCATAGAGAATCACTGATGATAAAGTGATTGTAAGAATGCATTTCATTATCCTGTAGCAAACTGAATACTTCAAGCAATGATAATCATCTATGTCTTACCTCTGCATGAGAATGAAATAAAAAAATGATCAACTCTAAACAGACTCAACAGGAAGGAAAGTAGGATGAGAGCCGGAAGTGTCCACATACTACTGCTTTCTAACCATGTGATTGCGGGCAGCCTAATTAACCCTTCTAATTTCATCTGTGAAATACAGATAATAGAAAACCCCAGAGATTGCCGTATATAAAACACCAGCAAAACTCTAACAGTGTGAAAATACCAGTCTTCGTGACTGCAATCTTCCTTAAGACATGTAGCTCCCCTGCCCCTGGGAACTGAACTCAGGAGTTTGGAAATGTACCACAGCCTGCCGCACACTGCGCAGGTTTGCTTCTCTGGGAATAAGAATTTAAGCTCTCCATTCACCCTGTTTTAAAGAATGACTTCCAGATAAAGAAGAAAGTTGGGGATCTGCAGTAAGATTCCAAGTATATAAAACTCCCAGAGCTGATTTTCCTATAAGAAAAGGCATTTCTTAAATCCTAACTGGAGGAACTAGGACTTTGCTTTCACTTTGGGGAAAAAGGGGATTGTTTTCCTTCCCAACTGCCTCAAGCCCTCTGTTGGAAACAAGCGAAGAGATGGGGAGGGGAGTATTTCGGTAAAGAAAAGCAGAGAAGGCAAGGTGGGAGTGCTGGGGGGCAGAGGCCATAGAGTTGCTGGGCCACACAGAAGCTGCTCCCTGCAGGGGTACAGGTGGGGACACACAGCAGGTGGCCTGTTCTTAGAGGAGCTGCTGATGCTACACTTCTCTGTAGAGATAGAAAATGTGCTGAAGGTCCCAATGGGTGATCCGTGTGTCCTCTGAGTAGGACTTTTCAAGGGCAAGAAGCTGTCTTAGTCGACTTTTTACCACTGTGACTAAAGCATCTGATCAGGACAATCGTAGAGGAGGAAAAGCTTATTTGGGGGCTCACAGTTTCAGAGGTCTCAATCCATAGACAGCAGACCCCATTCCTTGGGGCTCAAGGTGTGGCTGAACACCATGGTGGAGGAGTATGGCAGAGGGAAGCAGCTCAAATGATGATCAGAAAGCAGAGAGACTCCACCTGCCAGATACAGATATATATGCCAAAGCCACGCCCCCAATGCCCCCCATCTCCACCACACCCCACTTGACTTCAGCCATCATTCAACTGATCCCATCAGGTGATTGATACACTGATTGGGTTATTGCTTTCATAATCCAATCATTTCTCCTCCGAACCTTCTTGCATTGTCTCACACATGAACTTTGGGGGAACACTTCACATCCAAACCATAACTGAAGTGATGGTGTCAGAATCGACAGGCTTCTACAGATCAGCTCCTGGCAGCAGTCCCAAGTCAGTTTATATGGCGACAGTCTTATAAACTGGGACAGTGGGAGTAGTGACAGCAACCAAGCAGGTCGATGGAGCCTAGCAAGAGGGTCTAGCTGCCCCTATTCAGAAACTCCCTAAAGAAGAGACTGGATCTAACACCAAACCTCGCTGCTAAGATGCATCAGTGTGGACAAGTGGCTGTGTAAGCCCTGGGACAGGGAGGGAAAGAACATCCCCTGATCTTTTGTGACTTAACTCTTGAACTCTCCTGAAATGTAGGAAACAGCAGTCCATGTAAATTCTATAAATAGTTGTATAAGTCAAAGTTTCTTTTCAGACCAGAAAAAGAAAAAAAAATAGAACATTCTCTGGAGAAAACATGATCTTTTCTCCATATTTTAGTTGTCAGTTTTGACAAGAACGATACAAGCTAATTAAATTTTTGTTAATTTATTTTGTCTGATTCAGTGACTGCCTGTCACACAAATCCCTCAATAAGTAAGATTTCTCTCTGCTATAAACTTTCTACTCTTTCTCTGAAATGCCATTAGGTAAACGCACGAAAAGTGGACCTGTTTTACTCAAATAAACACTAAAAGCACTTAAACTCAATCCGCCCTCAATACTTCAACTCCTTCTGTCTGTTTTGTAGAGGTCCTAACTCTTTCCAGCTTATAAATCTCCAATGGGGACCATTACCCTTTAAAAAATAAAAGCCTTTATGTAGATAAAACACAAAGATGAAGTTGATAATTGATGGTGGATAAAACACGGGGCTATGTTACATTCCTGTTTGTCTTGAAATTCCTAAAGAATATGCTCTCACGTCATTTTTCTTTGAAATAACATCTGAGAATGACTCTCTGTAAACACTTCAATCCTAGGTATCTAGGGTGATTGAAGTCTCTGTCTCCCTGTCACAAGGGATGTGAGGAAATCCCATCATACATGCACAAAGACCTTGATGCTTGAATGGACATTAGCCCACTCAACCCTGGTGGTGATCTAACGAGACTCTTCTGCACCATTTTTCTGATGGCTCGACTCTTCCTCATCACTTGACCTCAACTCTTGCGTCAATTGGCTTCAAAGGTTTCCTCTCCATGTCTACTGTCATGGCCACTCGAGAAGAAGATACCCTGCTCCGCTGTCCTCACTGGTATGACAATTTGTTTGGATGTCTCTCAGTTTAACGCTGGCCCTTACAAGCATGTCCTTAAATCCTTCACTGAGACGATAAGGAGGAAAAATTGGGCAAAGAATACTGTAAAGAGAGGAGACAAATAGGACAGAATAGGGGAGGGAGAGGAAGTACCTTTTCCATAACCGATCTCTTATCTATTATTCCATCCATAGACAAGAGCAAATCCCACTTTGAGGTTTCCTGGGATTCTTGGGCCTCCTCATTGCTGGTCTGGATCCATTGTCCTCTTACAGAAGACTCACTTTCAGCAGCAGACCCTACTCGGGATCAACCTGATTCAGAATCGGCCTCCAGAATCCCAACCAAGTTTTGCTGGGGTTGGTCCTCATTGCTGTTCTTGTGTATACTTAAAAGAGAAAACTTATTATGCTTAGGTTGAGCTGATGATATAGCACTCATCACTAATCTTTTGAGCACTTTTTTTCCCATCCTTTGTGTCCATGAAAACTCAATGAATACTTTGAACGACCCTGTGGTACCGTTAACAGCTGCATTTTAGAGATGAGGAAACTGAGGCCAAACAATATCAAATAAGTTGCCCCTGGTCTCGTAATAAGTAAGTAGAAGCCCAAATTTAAACCCAGGCAACAAAGCTTATGCTCTGAGGAGCCCAGCGATCGATCAAAAGACTGCTAACGGAGTAGCTTCAGCATGGGCAGTCAATAAATCCTTCATCTGTTGACATCTGCTAGGTGAGTTTTGTGTTGAATTTATACTTACAATTTAAAGTAAAATGTTGATAAATGATATCTTGAGCTCTCCCATTCCTGTGCCCTCACAGATCTACTCAAGTGGTACAGTCCTTGTGGACATCTGTGCCTCTTTTCTGGACTATAATCTTTATAGGATTTTATTCACCTTCACATTTTTCCCAGCTATTTTTGTTGAATAAAATAAACTTGCGTATGATAGAACAAAATCACTCTTTCCCCCCACTGCCCACCATAAACGGAATTATTAATTCAGACATGCATTTGTCTGACTCTATTCCATGTTCAGGAACATTGACATTAATTTAAACTTACCACGATAATTAGACTCCTTTGTAAATTATATATAGGTTTAAAAACTTTGCAATGAGTTTTCTAGGTCTTTGGAAGCGTCTTTAGTGAAACTGAATAGAGCATATTAACCAAGGGAGGTAAGCCAGAGATTAAGACATGAAGACCAGCAATGGAATTCTCCAGAAACAGTCAAAAATTTTCTTCATTTAGAGTTAGTCATTTTGTAAGAACTTCACATTCAAGAACCTTTTGCTACCAGAGGAGGTTTTTTTTTTTTTTTTTAATGTGTCTTGTATAATGTGTTCACTTCTGCATAAAAGCATTTGCATTTTTTAATTCTTCTTGGCAGCAGAACACTCGGTACGTGACTTCACACTCATAGGCACTCCGGCTCATTAGCCATTCCCTCCCTGCAGTCCCCCACTCCTTTTCTCCCTTCTCTGTAGCTGGAATTCACTCACAGAACACGCTGCACTTTCCCTCAACCCAAACTGAAATGAAAGAGCCGTCCATTACTAAAGAGATGGTGTCATAGACTCGATGAGTCATCCTGGGGTATTAATTGATTTATGAAGGCTCCAGTAAACCCAATCTTAATCCGTACCGGGAAGCAGTAGATGTCTAGTGGCACAACCATGATTGTGAGGTGATGCTTTCTGAACCAAGACTCTTTCTGACATTTTCAATCTGGAGTTTAGCAGATAGTCCCCAATCCTGAATTCCCAAGAGCTTTGTAAGAGATAGAAAGTTGCTGCGGACATCATCACTAAATAAGTACACTGGCTTTCTAAAATCAGATTTGAATCACTGCATATCTTCGTGTGACCAAAAATGATACCAGGGGAGAGAGCATGTTGGCACCTGGAGGTGGTTAGCAAAAGCAAAGCCCCATGATCAACTTGACACCTGAGAGGATGGGGGTTAAGGTCATCCCCTTCTCTCTTCCAAAGAGGATCACAGATATTATTTTCTTTTATTTTTTTTTTTTCTTTTTGGTACCAGGAGTGCTTAACCACTGAGCAACATCCCCGGCCTGTTTTTGTATTTTATTTAGAGACAGGGTCTCACTAAGTTGCTTAGAGCCTTGCTAAGTTGCTGAGGCTGGCTTTGAACTTGCAATCCTCCTGCCTCAGCCCCCCGAGTTGCTGGGATTACAGGCATGGGGCCCCTATACCCAGGCATTACTTCATGGCATGAATTTATGGAGAAACATGAGTGTTAATAGCTCTCTTGATAACAAGCTCCCTTCCAGGAGCTAAAGCATGTAGGAAAATGGTGACTCCGGAGGTAAGGCTCTCAAACTAGAGGAGGCGCTGGGCAGGTCTTAGACCTAAGGACTCCTTGACTTAAGTCATTGAGGTACCCACATTCAGAGAGAATGAATATCACATTACGCATATAATCTTGGTTTCCTCTCTGACCTCAGATGCACCCTAGTGCTCTCACTCAACCTGCCCAAGGAGCAGTTAATAGCCATTCCAGACCAGGATGGCCAGGGCTTTTGCCTGTCTTAGTCTAAAGCTAGGAACACGGTAGTTTTACCCAACTAGGAAACCATTTGTGCAGTTTGATGAGACAGGAAAACGGGCCCAGTCTCCTTGGAGAGGATGCAGGGATGAAATCTCAGCCCGGGGACATAATGGATGATATCCCGGGTCCATCATCTTCTAATCTCCCCACCCCAATGGCCTTAAATGTTCAGTAAATTAGGCTCCTATGCGATTAGTCACTTCATAAGTGGCCTTTTTGGGGGAAATTTGCCAGGACAACTGTTGAGTGATGTCTCAATTTATGGCCCCAAGGGGACAAGGCATCTCTGGTAATGCCATTAAGCAGAGAGAGACGAATGTAAATGTGCTGTTTTCTCCTTTCAGTGGTAGCTTGAGAATGCTTTTAAATAGTTTTGGCTCCGCCGTCGTGGCATCACTGCCGTCCACGGAGGAAGACGCGAGGCTGCGGAGGAAAGCAGCCCCACTTAAATGGAGCGGCTCCGAGGGCCCCGCTATAACTGCACAGATGGCATTTCTTTATCTCCCTGTGGCATGGGGGAAAGAGCAACATGCTGATCTTAAAACTGGGGTTCCCCAGTAAGGACTGTTCAGGATGTCATAAGATTAACACAGTCCCTTCCGTGGCTCACAGGAATGACAGCGTGTCCAGGTCACAGGACACCACTGCCCGCCAGGACCATCGATGAAGCAATGTTTCCTTGGCCTTCGCGTCTCCATTTGACGCCAGAAAAGACCTTGTTTTCACCCTTCTCCTTTCACCTGGCCTCTGTGGTTCCTCCCCCGTGGGATGGGAATAAGAAACGAGCCCCAGGGTGGTGGCATCTAAAAATGGTGGGAATCTAAAAATAGATGGGGCCTGCTCCTTCTTCACCAATATCCTATTGGTTATGGGTTTTGTCACAGACCAAAACAAACTCTTCATTTCCCCCCTTGGGAAAAAATAAGGAAGAGAAAAGGAAAAAGGAAATTTGCCAAAGCAACCCCGGGTTAATTTAAGGAGAGTGCTGGCTTCCTTGGACACTGCCCTGTCTAGACATAACATCCCAGAGTTCTCTGGTCACTTCCACCCCTGTCTGTCTCAAGGACCCTATAAATCATGCACTTCCTAGGAGCCAGTGTGCACCTGCGGGTAGAAGTGCCATGGTGTGTGGGGTTCCCTGCCAATGTCTGGCTGGGCACAAATGCCGCAGTCTGGCTGGGCACACAATCACGAGCCACCACACAGCGTGTAGATTCAAACAGCAACTCTTTATTCCTGAACTCACACCAGCCGTCTACAATCACGTTCTGGGGAAATCCACGTTCTCTCCCCAAATCCACGTTCTCTGCCCAAATCCACCTCCACTGGGCTTCTATCTCCAAAATATACTGTCTGAATCCCGTGAGAACTCAAGGGGAACTCAGGCAGCAGGATACGCCCTATTCCCAGCAGGAATAATCTTAAACCTTAAACCTGGAACCTAAACTGGGAACGCCCTAAACACGATTATCTTAAAACCGGGAACACCCTAATCTGCCTTGGTCCTTGAGCAAGGTCACCTACATTCAATGTCGCTGCAACATGTCAGCAACATGGGGTACGCTGGCAAGGAAATTGTCATACCTACTTGGCTAATGGCTCCCAGCAGTTCCCTGAACCTCAAATCCTGTCATCATGAATGGAGCCTTCTCCTTCCTCTGCCCCCGCCCCCACTCGGTGAGGCCAGCTTCCCCTCACCCAGGGGAAAGCCAGCAGTCTTACCCTTGTGTCCTGCTGTGGCTGACATGGTCCTGTGTAGAACAGTGGATACAAAGGGCTGCGTGTACAGGATATGGAGGCAAAGCTTTGCCCTCCTTATTCAATATTAATAATTACTATAATATATGATTTTGTTTAAAAAATGCAGGCTAGACCCCTATTTATAAATACAGACCTGAAGAAAGGATGGAGATTTCCCCCCCTACACACACCTTTTTGTAGGAAGTCATGAAACAATGTGCACTAGCAGTAAGGTCCTGGATGATAAGGCAGGCAGCTTTGCGTCTAGGTCCACACTCATATGTAATGATCTAATGGAGGGATAAAGTATGCCTCATGTTTCTCTGTTCAAGAACTTCTGCTTTATATTATCATATATAGTCATATGTGCATGACAGAAGGGAGAGAATGGAGAATTCACAATTATTACACCTTGACACCAATTTGTTTAATTTATAAATAATTGTTAATGTCCATTCTAGTTCATGATCTCATCGTTCACAAAGGATTTCTGACTATGATATTTGAAAGCTCCCTTTTTACATCAAGTCAGACTCAGGACACATGCAATGGAGATGGTAGAAGTTGCCAGGGAGGGTCCGGAGCCTGGTACGTGTACTGGGAACTCATCTGGGTAGAAGGAATCAGAGACAGGAGGGTGGTTGGCACCTTCCCAAGGAGGACAAGAATAGTATGGCAAGGGTAAGAAATGTGCCATAAATGAACTTCACACCTCTGTAGGCTCATATCTTGTCTCTTGCTATCAAGATCTTGTTCTTTCCAATCTGTGCAGAAAATGTCAAGTATTTCTCATGAGATCCTCACATCAAATGAGATGAGCAGGGCGAACATTGTCGTCCCCAATTACACCAAGAAAGCCCACTCAGGGTAATTGGTGGGAAGTCACGTGATCCAGAAGAGCCTTAGGTGTATATATTAGGATCCTAGTGTCTTTTCAAAAGTCTTTTCTACGAGCCTTTCCCTGGATACTGCCCAAACCATCCAAGTAGCCACACCCAAATAAAGTTCTTTACTTGGAATTCATGGATCCCTTGTGCTCCATGCACGATTTCCTCAAGGGGCTTCTTAATCCCCTCCAAAATATCACATGACATTGTGTGGTGTGAGCAGCTTCATGTCCATCAGTAGGATGCGTCCTTAGCTTTTACTGAACAAATGGAAATCCCAAGAAGCTGAAAGACGGTTGTCTGAAGAAGTGTGGGAGACTGCCACTGCTCTGAAGCTCCATCATGCTTCCGTCTTAAAATTCCTAAAGAAGACTCATTCAAGCAGGAGAAAACAGTGGCTCTCTTGAGTTTGTGCTTTGTCTACCTCACACATTGGGTATACCTCAGAAACCCAGTGTCTCAGCTGAAGCTCCCCTTCTTCTCCCGGAAACCATCCACGTGTGGAAGAACACGTCTATAAACAGATGAGGAGGAAAATGGCGGCTTTGGTTCCTGGCACACTAAGAAGTCTGCAGCGAGTTGTTTTTCTCACTTGGACACGGAATTCTTGGATGAGATGGGAATTGGACTTCACCAGGATCTCAGATTGACAGGCTTGACCTGGGTAGAGAGGTGAACTGAGGCACAGAGAGAAGAGATTTCTCCTTGACAGGATGTAGCCAGATGTTTATCTTTCAACCACCAAGGACACAAATTGACCAGTTCCGGCAGGGGCCGGCAAGGCACATTTCCCCGTGGTGCCTCTGCCAGACCACCTTAATCCTGACATGTAGAAGTGGGCTGCCTTGGCACAGGGCCTCTCTGGAGACCAGCCGCTGGGCAGGAGCACTTCCTTTCCTAGGTCACTCTGCCCAGACGTGGTCCATCATGGGCCGGGTCTGCCTGTCAGGCTCTTTGCCATCCTCAGTTACCAGCATTCAGAGGCACGAACAGCAGCTTTTTGGTTTTCCAGCCCAGGAAAAAGGATGCCTAACATGAATTTGCCTAACATGAATTCACTCTGTGTTTGGGATGCCACGTGGTCTAATTAGAAACCTGCAGGCCTGGGAATGTGGAACCTTCTTTCCAAAATCTGCCTCTATCACTAGTTCCATGACCTTGGGCACCTAACAAAAACTAGTATTTAAAGGAGAGCTCGACTTACTGAACTGGTCAACAACTTTATGAAAGATTCCTACAGAGATAGAATATACAAAGACTGAATCCATGTGTGAATAGAAAACTAATCGCCAAATAGGCCTCTTAGCTCTGGCAACTCTCCTGGATGATCTAGAACACATTTTGTGTATTGACCTTGTCTCTGGGCTCATCTTATGTTCCCAAACTTCATTTTCCCTTGCCTCCATATTTAGTAGGATTCTTTGTCTTTCTTTTATACCGCTAAAGCTATCTTGAATCCTTCCAAAAGCTTATGTTGAAGAAGCAGAGGAGGCAGGCACAGAGGGAAGCGAGATGGAAATCTGCGATACCCACAGCTGCTCCATTGTGTGCTTATGGAAATCTCATTCAACACATCCTGTTTCTAAATATATGTCACCTACCTCGTGATTTCTCCTGCACCCCAAACCCTCCCATCATCGTACAGGGTAAGCACCTTTAACCTTTAACAGGGTAAGCACCTTTAACCTTTAACAGGGTAAGCACCTTTAACTTTCCGGTTCCCTTGAATGCTTGATTTTTTCATCTTTATTGATCTTCTACTTCATTCCACAACTTCAGAGATTTGTTTCACTTTGGATAGTGTAAATTTGGATTCTTTATATCAGTTAAGCTTCTGTGTATTGCAGGTAGCAGAATATGATTTGAGTTTTGAATTAGGAATAGAATTAACTCTGCCCACAATCTATAGGCGGCATGAGGGAGGTATAGATACAGAAACAAAAGTGGCTGTAGTTATTTAAAAAATAAGAGAGAGAGAGAGAGAGAGAGAGGGAAAAGAATAAATGAACAGAGGTTAGGGGGGGACTCTAATGACTCTGCATTATTTTCTGATCAGTTTTGCCATAATCAATTTTAATATACTAGTCGTTTCACTCCATCTTAAACTGTTCATTATGGTAGCTGCTAGCCATATGTGTACATTTGGATTTAAATGAATTAAAAATAAAACAGTTAAAAATTTGACTTCTTAGTCTCCCGAGCCACATCACAGGAGCTCAACAGCCACGTGCATGTAGTACTGAGCAACATAGGTCTATACCATTTCCCTCATTAAAGAAGTTTGCTTTGGACAGCAGCATTCTCCTGCCTATCTCCTCACTGAAGTCGGGGACCTAGCCATTACCTGGACATCATCTCACACCATTCTGTTCATTTTGCCATCTGAATATCATCCTGAATGCTCAACCTCTGCAGCTATTCCCTCGTCATGTTAAATTCATCTCTAAGTCAGATTGCTACATCAGCCTTCTAACTGGTCCCCTGAGGTTGCTCCTTTTCCTGTCCATTTTCCAAAGCACAGCCCAAAGGACCCTTCCATTTGTTTTTGGTGGCCATTGCCTAAGTAAAGGTATTTGTGCATTCTTCTCAGGATAAACTCAAAGGTGGAAGATGAGTTAAGTTAACCTTCATTGTCTGAATATTTCTTACTTTTGTAACAACATTCCACCCACCCCCTCCCTACCTTTCACCATCAGAGGTTGAATCATGGGATGAAGCACAGAGAGCAATAGTGTGCCTTGTGGTGCCCAGAATTTACTGGGGTTTCCATTCCAGTTTTCTTTTTTCTTTTTTTCTTGTTTTGGTTTTTTTCCTCTGCAGAATGCAGGTAGAAGCCATTTGTGTCCTAGAAATTTCAATTGAAGAAGAATTGAAGTATGGTCCTTCATTGCTTAAAATAGGGAATGTCCTAAGAGATGTGTCATTAAGTGATTTTATCATTGTGTCAACATCTTGGAGTTTACTTACCTTCATCTAGATAATATAGATCAGTTGCTCAGTGTGGCCTCTGCTATCATCAAGAAAAGCAGTAAACAGGTGGGAGGTGGTCGCGGGTGTGATGCCACATACTGTTTTGCAGGGAACCATTCACATAAGGAGAAGGCATATACTCTAAAATAATAATATAAAAATATGTGATAGAAAATACTTAAGCCAGTAACATAGTCACTTATTATCATTATCACTTATTAAGAATATAGATGATTGTGATGTTCTCCTTTTATACAATAATAGCACAGTGGGTTTGTTTATGCCCACACCTACCACAAATGGTGATTAGTGCTTAGCTCTGTGACATACTATGGCTACTAAGTTGTTAGATGGCAGGAAGTCCTCAGTTCAATTAAAATCCTATGGGACCACTATATATCCTATGCTGTTAGTTCTTTTATTAAAAAATTATTATACAGTACATGATTTACTGGCATAATGCCTGGAATGTATTGGAAATATTTTTTGAATTAAGAAAATTTAAAAATACAGTATCCTGATGACAATTTCACACGTGCAGATCTCTTTGCATTATGTATAATGAGCCATCATATCAATATATGAAAATAACATGTACTGGCCATGCATTAAAAGTTGGTACATTTGAGCAAAAGAACATTTAAATCTCATACCAGATGGATACTATCTACTGAAGGGTAAACAAAAGCCAGTTAAATTATTAAAACTGAGGTGTAACTGTTATCCATGTCATAGTACTAATGATACAAATATGCAATAGAATAAGACTATGAACTAGGTGTCATTTCTTTGTGGTACTTTCTTCCTAGTGGGGAAAGAAGACTGAAAGTATATAGATAAAGATTTGAAAAAAAAAAAATCAACATAATAAGTGCTATTTATGTCTGGCAGGTGAGCAAAGCATGTATCCTCCATAATGCAGAATAAAGTCCTGCTTCCTGATGTCAAAAAAAAAAGTGCTAAGAAAAAGCAGTTTAAAGGGAACCAAATTAGGAAGGAAGGAGACAGAGAGTAGTGAGTAGGAGGCCACTGTCTCCACGTAGTGAAGCAAAGTCCATTTGAGATGGCGACACCTGATTCAGGCCTTCTCAGTCCCACAAAGACAGTGGAGCAGAGGCACATGGAAGCCATGCCCCAAAGCCAGATGGGCTTGGTTTGGACAAAGAACTTTAAGGCAGTGTACATTGCAGTGGAAGTAATCCAAAGGAGCTGTGAGTGAAGGGGGTTAAGAGGAGGGGCGAGGACTGAAGGCACAGGAGACCTTAAAAGTCCTGGTAGAGACTCCGTGTATGACTGAGGCCCCCGGATCTCTGGTTCTGCTTTTTGCAATTTCAGTTACCTGTCGTCAACTGTGACCAGAAAATATTAAATGGAAAAGTCCAGAAATAGAAGACTACCTTCACCTTTACTAACCTTTACTAGAGCTATAATTGTTTTGTTTTATTATTAGTTATTATTGTTAGCATTTTAATGTGTCTGATTTATAAATCAAATTTTATCTTAGGTATGTAGGTATAGAAAAAAATTTTACAGGGTAAGGTAGTGCCCGTGGTTTTAGGCATCTGCCTTGGGTCTTGGAAGGTACCCATCCCCTCTCTCGGTTAATGTTCAAGTATAGAATGGGAAAAAAACTAGCTGTCACCTGCTGTTTTCTGTTGCTCTTATTATCTGTTACTCAATAGTTAGCCCACACAGACATGCACAGCAGTAAAACAACTTTAGCTGTATTGTCTGATCATATTGATAAGTACTAAAACTAGTTTGTTTGTGAAGAACTGGATTTTACATTGAATTAGCTACCATATACATGGGCTCCAAACCAACTCCCCTTCTAAGAAGCTCAGAGCAGAGCAGTATGATCATATATTACAAGTATGTTCCTCTTCCCTTGCAGTTTCTCTGCAGACAAAGAGACGCACATGATTTGCATAAGTCCCAGAAAAAAACCACAGTTATTTTGTGGCGCAGTAAAAAAAGGATGGGAGAACTCATGCTTTTCTTGAAAATCCCATTTTTCAGTTATTATTATTACTTTGTGTCACCACATTTTCTTCTTTGAACACATGGTGACAATGAAATAAGCATATAAACATTGAAGGAAAGGCAAAAACAGTTTGGCATAGAAACTGAATCTGAACTTCAGAATTTCTCTTCTGAATCAAAGTCACCGTGAACAGCAGTATATGAACTGAGGATTTTAGGTATGACCGTCTTGCTTCTCATGGATGAGAAAATAGCTGTCTTTGGAGAAGGAAAAAGGAAAATACCAGCGACATTACCTAGGCAGAATTTTCTTTTTTTGGGGGTACCAACTTTAAGATCTTGTACAACTCTATGTTTCCCTCCTTGCTTACTATATCCTGGGGGTCCCATGACATAACTCTGGCTATCAGGAGGGAAACTGAATAAAATCAACCAGGATCCAAAATCATTGACTGGGTGGCCTATTTTTGACTTCCAAGGATTACACCGTATTCAAAGGGTTATTTTAACTTCCATGGGAAAAAAAAATCACATACAAGTTTTCATGTCAATTATGGGGATTTAATTGGTTTGAAGCAAAGCATATAATTTATCAAGACACACTGAAAGAATCACAAAGCCACCCTTAAAAGTAAAGCTGTACCTAGCCAACCTGGCCTTTCCCTGGCCTCTTAAAAAAGAAAGAAGACTGGACTTGTCAGTGTTTTCATGTATAATATTTACATTTAGATCAGAAAGGAGCAAATGGGCAACTTGGCCCCAAATGTGTACAACATGTGGGCAGATGTCAGCATACGGGGTCACTTGAATGGCATTTTATGGCCGAGGACACACGATGCAGCTTGTTTCGGGCTGTTTGGGCCGCATGTCAGTCCCATCACTCTTTGCTCTTGGGCATATGGTGGGACGTCATTAACCCGGGAAACCGACAGAACCATGAAAGTGGAACCATATGTGGGGAAGCAAGAAAAAAATTTATTTTCTCCACTGTTCCATTGTCCGTGTAAACGTCTCATCTCTGCCAGTGGTTCCTACGCATGTTCAATATTAGGTTAGTGTACAGATACGTGTTCTTTCATTAATATAGTATCGGGGCACTCAGGATGGTCAAGGACGGGTCTCCTGTGTTAGAACCAGGAATCTCAGATGAAATATCGGGGCCAATGGACCAAAGAGCTTCAGGTGCATCTTTCATCAGCATGTTTAACTAAGGCCCAGCAACGAAGGCAAAGCTCTTGGTCTGTCATCACAGGGGTCACGAGGACCAGGACCTTTGATACTTGACACCACCTGGAGCCACTCCTCACTACTATTAAACAGGGCGATTTAATGGGTCGGGGTGGAATATGTGAGTTGAACTTTACAAGCTCTTCCTTTGCCGTGTGATTTCATGTGTGCTTCCATTTCCACAGGGGCGTGCAGAGGTTTGCCTGGCCTGGTGGACTCCTCTATTCTCACGTCCGATTCTCTTTCTTCTGCCTTCAGTGAGCTGTTTTATCTAAGGCAGAGATGTTTTCAGAAATGATTTAGATGTTCAAGGGTTTCTTTATAAAATAGGTTGCACTGGGTAAGGTCCAGGAACTACAAGTTGTATTTGTGAAGACCCTTTGGAGTCTCTCTAGAATGTCGGCCACAGAAGCTGGGGCAAACTTACGTGTCAGTCTGTCATGTGTTGTTTGAGTGTTTGAGGAGCAAGTCAGATCTGGGTTACCTAAACCAGGGAGGCTGAGTTGAGTGCCATCTTTTATGTTAAAGTGATCTGAACTCATCTGGATTGATTCAGTTTTTGTCTAGCTATTTCTTTTTCTAAAGGTTTGTCCAAATTTTCCATGGCAGCAAATATTAGATGCCTCTTTTCTCTACAGAAGCAGTGGAGAATGGATAGGATGAATTTGGAAGAAAACTCGAGGATGTTTTTGGAAAAAAAAAAAACAAAAAACTTTTTTTGTCTTTCTTATCTTGTTTTTTATTCCAAAGATCATGTTCTATATCTAGCACATAGTCTGGCCACAGATTGGTTCTCTGTATAAAGATTGTTTGCCTTATGTTTGGCAAACTTGTGAGCTGTATTCCAACATAATCTAAGAGGGGTGTGTTTGTATATATTTATGTGTAGTCTTGTTTGTGACATGGGTGGTTTTGTATGTTGCAAATAAGGCTACATTGACCTCACTCATGCTAACTTTTCTAACAACTGTGAGTTTAATTTCTTTTGAAAATAACTGCTATGAAAAATCCTAAATGCTGTTTTTATTTAAATATACATATGTGTATATGTGTGTGTATATATATCTATATCTATATATCTATATCTATATCTATATCTATATCTATATCTATATCAAAGATATAGATATATATCTTTGTCTCATTGTAATCCTATTTTCCACCTCTCTACAGAGATAAAGATTAGACTCAGATAAATGCATATTGTATGATCTTACTTATTTGAATGTTCCAATAGAACCTAACTAGAGACAGAAAATAGATTCATAGTTGCTGAGAGAAGGGATAAAGAACATATCTAAATGGGTACAGGGTATCTTTTTAGTTGATGAAACTGTTCTAAAATTAGATTGTTGTGATGGCTGCACAACTCTCAATATACTAAACTTTATTTGAAGTTTACATATAGAACAGCCAAGTTTATGGTATTTAAACAATATCACAGTGAAGCTGTTAAACTTTAAAAAGATGAATGCTAAAATCCAGAGAATAGCTTTGAACATTTTCTCCCATCTCACAAAATTAAAAAAAAAATTGACCTTATTTCTGATTGGCTAATTAATTACCTGGCCTATTTTAATCATACCTGAGGCTGCTGTATTGTTTAGATTATTTGTATTATTCCTTTTGTCTGTATAGTGATCTGTTATTGGGCATAAAGGTTGGCTATTGCCATGAAACTGATTGCCAGGTTGATGGCTTCAAGTAAGGCTAATTTATGATTCCCATGGACCACTGAAGCTCAGTTGATATTAGCTGTCCGCGGTGGCAGCCACTCCTCTGCACTTGCTCCGGGAGGGAGCCACTGGCATTCGCTGCTACAGGGGAGTCACTGTGCTTCCTGGGCAAACCCAACCTTACCTCTGTTCACCTGGCTGCTAGGTAGGGTGGAAGAGCTTAGCAGCAATGAGAACATGTTCAAAAAGCTGCAAGTGCTTTTGGTTCACAGATTCCTTTTTGGTTAATCATAATATTAAGTAATAGAAATTTGGATTCTTTGAATACAGGTGCTCACAGAAACTAGAGGCATCACATTCCCCTCTTGAGAGTTAAAATGTCCTCTAGTAGGTTCCTCCAGCTCCATACAGGGTCCTAAACATTGACGTGCTCCTCGGAGCGCAAGGAGTCAATCCAAAAGGAACATATCCGCGAGGGTCTGGCGGTTGGACAGAAGAGTTCAGAAGCACGGCTGGGACAGCTTGAGTTTGAAAGCTCTTATTTTCTGAATACTGAAGGGGATCCCCGATTCCTTGCAGCTGCCTTGAGCTTGAAATCGGTCATATTAACATCACAGATCCATGTTTCATGGATGTCTACCCTCACCCTTCATTGTTCCTGAGACTTTCTTCTATTTCTAGGAGTCCAACCCTCAAAGACTCTGGGGCATCTGTCACACTCATCCTTTCCTGATCACGGTTGCCATCCACGTCTCATTTTCTGTCGTGGGCAAAGGAGCTGGAAGGCATCTTTTCATTGCCTACAAGCTGACCCAGCCTTGGGCATGCTCTTCTTTGCTCCCACACCAGGCTCTCCTGCCTTTCCTGATGCTTATTTCTGCCACGACTTCTCTAGGTGGCATATCACAGCTCTTGAGGGGTTTGGGGGGAGGGCAGCATGGTCAAGTGCTTTTTGCATCCACACCTTCCTATGTGTAAAAGTGAGACACCGTTTCTCACTCTCTTGTGTGCAAGTGTGCCACCTAGGTAAGTGTGTCACCTAGGTACCCCAAGCAGCACCGTTTCTGCTCTGATTATGTGAAGTGTTTTTCAATTAATTATCACTTTGTCTCCTCCTCTGCAGCTCACTCCTTCGGGTTTAGATAAGTCATGGGCTTTGGTATTTTCCATTTTAACAAAGGCTATCAAGTTATTCTCCAAAGTGGCTTACAATCTCTACCCCACCACCACTGACAGCAGATCTGCACCGACTCTAACATGCCTTGGAAGAAGCAGTCTCAGCTAGCTTGGCTTGGTGAAGGAGCTCAAAGTCCAAGAAGGAAAGACATGAGAGAAAGGGTCTTAGCCCACGTGGTTCCTCTTGAGCAGGTGCACCAGTCTGTGTTGTCCAAAGAAACAGAATGGATAGGAGGCATAGGTATTTGGTACAAGTGATTATGGCAGTTGGAAAATTCAAAATCTGCAGATAGAACCATTGGGTTGGAGACCCAAGGAAGAGCTGATGTCAAGTCTGGAGGCCATCTGCTGGCAGAATTCCCTGTTTCTCAAGGGAGGTTTATCTTGCATCCAGGCCTTCGACTGATTAAATGAGGCATACTCATAATGTGGAGGTTAATCAGTCTTACTCAAAGCCCACCAATTCAAATTTTAATCTCATTTCCAAAAATGTCTTCACACAAACATTCAGAATAATGTTTGACCAAATCACTGGGTCCTGCAACCCAGTCAAGTTGATACATAACCTTCATGGTGGGAACGGCTCCAGAGAACTCTGTGTCCATCAGGGGCAGAAGTATCAGATAAGCCACCGCTGCTAAAGGGGACTTGACAACCTGAAAAGTGGTACACAGCAGTGACTGGAGTGGATGGTCAATGGAAGACCAGGTACAATGATACTTGTCTTGGTAGACACCAGCAGGGATCAAGGATAGCTAAGGGACATCTGTCATCCTTGTGGTAATGTGGTCACCCATCAGTGTTTCCTCAAAACTCCGGGGCAAAGCAAGTCAGATGAACTTTTGACTTCACTGACATGAACTCTCTCCCCTACCCAAAATAAATATGGCTAACAATAGAATTACTAAGCCTGCACCAAATCAGAGCTTTTTTTTAAAAAAAGTGACCCAGGTTCATTTGAAATCATAGGATGACAGTGTTGTTCTTGTTTTTTTTCTTTTTTGTTTTGTTTTGTTTTCTGCCCTGATTTTGGTGACTTTCTTCATGAAGTGACCAGGTAAGCTACCCTATTTATGGAATGTTAGATTCTGCTTTCTGTGTAATGGGACAATGTCATATGCAGATTGACTTGCTGTATATAGACAGTGACAAGGCCCACCCAACAGCAGCACTGATCAGATCATACTGAAGATGCAGTGTTCACAGAATATCCTGTTACACCTCTGGCTGTTGATTTTGCTAACTTGACCATGCTCCAAATTGGTCAGAGATTCATGAAGACCTCCAGAGCAGCTGTCCAGGGGCCCCCAAGGAAGGTGTGAAGATTAGCAGCCTTGAGTCAGCCTGCGAGAGGAGGTACTTAATTAATAGTGACTAGGGATTACTGGCTGTCACCATTCTTGGCATTCTTGAGCCATGCAAACTGACCCTGGTTTATTTGTGTTTGAATTATTGAGTAAACTCCAGAAACTCAATAGATCTCAGTCTTTCACGTTCTTAACTCAGCCAGACCTGGAGACCCCAGTTCTCCTATAAAATATGTCTCCAGTGTCTCCAGAATCGAACTGTGTGTGGGGTGGTGGGTGGCAGGGGCCGGCCTTGCCCCTTTGTGATGATCTTTTCCCTCTGTATATTGATAGTCTACTCCCCTTTGCCCTGTTCCCTTATTTAAACTTTAATCTCACCAGTACCACCTCCAGGTCCTAAGTGTAACATTATAACTAAGTTAGTTTTAAATTTGTCCCTGAAAACCTACTTTCAGATCAATGATTATAACTCATATGAGATGTTCCAAGTCACCGTCCTTTTTTGGGAATCACAAAAGTGTTTTCTGACAAGACAGGAATAATAAAGAAAAGAATTATCAGTCACAATTTAAAAAATTAATTAAAAGTAAACAACTTAAATCTTCCTCTTTATGTCTTTTTCCTGGATTCCCAGCTAACTTCTTTCATTGGATTATAGTATATATTGAAATTTGCATGTGATTTATTGCTTTCATTACACCTATATTTATTTTTTCACTTATGACATGAATAGAGAAATAATTCAATCTGTTTAAAATATTTATTAAATTATTTACATTCAGACTTCCTGCTCAAAGCAGAAAGGGTCTAGGCTTCCATGTAAGATTTGCTTCCATGAGATTTCAGTGTCAAAAAAGGGCAGAGAAACTTAATAAATATTTTCTAATGCCATAAGAATTTTTTGCTTTTGCTGAATGATAACAAATTTGATATGAAACCAATAAGAACTTCAATAAGGCTGAACACATAAATTTGTTGGGAATTCGGTAAAACCTGACATTTTATAATTTTGGAGCAATTACTTTAATTTCTGATGATTTGAAAAGGAAAAAAAAACCCACTTAATTGTAACCAGAAGGAAAATATTTTACACATTTATGTGTTTGATTTTAACTAGGAACAAATGTGTCTGATAAAGAAACTCTGTTAGAATCAATAAAGAAATATGTGCCTATACAAGTTTGTCTACATAATATTGTATGTCACATTCACCTTTGTATAATATTGTATGTCACATTCACCTTTGTATATATACAGCTATAGATATAAATATAAATTCTATGTGTATGTGATACAGGATATACCTAAAAAAAGGAAATAATATGTGAACATATCACATATCGTATATAGAAATGTGACCAATCATAAAAGAAAATCTATTTTTAAGAATGAAAAAAGCCAATGTTGAGTAATAATTAGAACCCTCATATAAAAAATTAAATTATTACTTATAGTTCTAAATACAAGCACATTTTTATTCATCTTTTGCAAGTCAATGAGACCTAGTTGCATTTAGAACTTTAAGAAACTGAATTTTTAATGAATAAGAAATTGATTTCTAATTCTTAAAAAAAAAATGGCAGCAGTAGTAAGGATTTTGCCTGAAATTGGGGCCCACTGAGATTTTCAGCAGATACTAAAATGTATTTTTCATATAAGTTCATTAGTTTGGCCTAAGTATCAAAAGTAAACACTGAACTTTAAAACTGGACCCATCTCAGAATATAAAGAAGACACAACTGATACTATTTGTATAACTAGAATTGAATTACAAATTCAAATGGTTTTCCTTTGTCCTCTACATCCTTACTCATCCATTTCCATGAAATTATACTTTTCAGATTAGAACAGGAAGCAGATTAAAAGACAGTTGCAAATTGATCAAGTCCATACCAAACATCAGTGGCAAAAATAGGGTAATGGCTTTTATTTGTCCTAATATGTATACATGCATATTTATGAAGAAAAGAGATTTTAAAAGAAGGACTAGAGGAAAGGAGACCAAGAGTGGTGCTGAACATCACAAAGAGGCATCTGTCTCCAGGTGGGATGCTGTGTGGTGTTTAGTCTCTTCCCAGGACAGTGTCTGAGCAGCTGAATTCCTGAGGCTAAGAACCCAGGTTCCTGAAGTTTCTCTTCTAATTCTTGATTTTAGGAAAACAACATTCTTGCTGCAGGCACAAAAATGTTCAAGCACACAGTTCATAAAACATCTTCATGAGGGGCGCTGGGGAGGGGGAGGGAAGCCAGCCCAAGGAAGCACCAGGCAGGAATGAATGGTCCCTTAGAGGAGAGGAAACAGCGGGCAGGTGCCAGGAGCCTGCGGTGGTCACCTCCACGCACCCGTGGGCGCCTTTCGCTGAAGTGCTCTGGGTAAATATTTGAGCACCTCTCCTCCTCATCTTTGATCAATACACTGCTCATTGGCAAATTTTTCTGTGCTGCTGATCATGCCAAGTCCTTCACATCTCCCTGTGACTTTCCTGGAAAGGAAAGGGGGGCGGGGCTGGTGCACGGTATTTTCAGCACAGGCTGTTAACTAGGGGAAAATGGTTTTCGTTTGTCCTCTATCATCCTTTGTGTGTGAGAGAGAGAGAGAGAGAGTGAGTGTGTGTGTGAGAGAGAGTGTGTATAGGTCTTTTCTCATTTGAATAGCACTGATTTACCTTTGACTTTTCTCTGTATGTCTTGAACTTGAACTTATGAAAGAATTTGAGCTCTAAATTACAAATTCAAAGGCCTGAAGTGGAGTGAAATTTACTTCTGCATGTGTCTGTCCTTCTTCCTTCTAATTTACACAAAAGTAAAATGAATCATTGCCCATAGATATGTTTTAAGAAGTCTTCAGTTATGATTGTTCTTCTCAATAGCTTGTTATGTTGTCTCAAAATACTAAGCTCAGAGTTAATTTGCAGGAGGGATAAAGAACAAAATGCCTAATACTGAGCCTGAAAACAAGGAAAGGGAAAATATTAACATTCACCCAATTCCTCTAATTTACTACATTGTGATTTGACAGGATTTCATTGAATACCTGCCTGTCTGTGGAGAGTACCTAGTTGGGGTACCTGGTCTGCATAGGAAAGTAGCTGTAAGGTTCCGCAACCAATGTTCAGTTCACAGCTCAGTAGAAGGGCTCTTTCCCAAAGGAAAAGAAAATTTAACGAGTTACCATGATCCTTATTTTTCTATATGCCAGGCACTTTGCTGAGTGTTATACATATGTGAACTAATTCCTTCCCTACATGATGCTGTAATGTAGTTGTTATGAACCACACATTGTACATGAGGAAACCAAGCTCCAGTAACTGCTCCATGATCATTTAGGAATTGGAAGAACCAGAATTTTTACACAGGTCCTCAGAGAAGGAACATGAGTGACATACTCTCTCCCCCTGACCTGTGAGAGTCAGGTTAGGTGAGGAAGCAGAGATAAAGCAGTTTTTCCAGTGTGGCCAAGTCTGAATGGAAGGCATTGCAGAAGAAGAGTGTATGGGTAGGCCTGCAGGGGTCCTTTGAGGGAAGGGAAAGGGCTCAAAGATAAAACATATTCTCTTCTCTGTTGTCCTAGGTACATCAGAGTCGTTCATCTAATAATCCAGACAGCATTTACTCCTTTAGCTGGAATCACCATCATATTGAACAGCATGTGTCCTTTTTGCATGAATGGACTGTCAAAGAAGTAAGCGACTACGTGGAATTGTCAAAGTCCCAAGTCTATTTGTTAGCAGGTACCGAACCATGCTTATGTTGTTAAGCCATAATCCCACTGCTCCACACCTCCAAAGACACTGTTTACCAATCCAATGGTGAAATCCCATCTCCATCAGGTCCCTTGCTTTTGAACAAGGGCTCTGGTGAAGCTAAGTTCTCTTTCAATTTGGTAGAAAAATAGACTTTGGTTTCTATTATCTTTTGCACTACAAATAGCAAGATGGATTGATGTGTTTTCTTTTTCAATAATTCAGATCTGAGGATCTTGGTCTATGAAGAAAGAAAGGTAGTCTGAAAATTCAATAGACTCTCAGTCAGCCTTCCCTTCATGGAGGAGCAATGAGATCACCAATAGCTAAGACCCAGGATGTCAGTTCAAAGTTGGAAAGCTACCTAGGCATGTAGGCTGTCTCTTAGCACTGTTGTTTTCTTTACTAAAAATAAACACTTTTTACTTTGATGTAAGCCCATTTGTCAATTGTTGCTCTTGTTGTCTGTGATTTGGGGGTTTTACCAAAAGTTTTAGCCCAAGCCAAAATCCTGAAGCATTTCCCCTATATCTTTTTCTAGTAGTTTTGCTGTTTCAGGTCTTACATTTACATCTTTAATCCATTTTGAGTTGATTTGGAGGTAGGGTGAGAGACAGAGATCTTGTTCATTCTTCTGGCTTGTGGGTATTTAATTTTTCCAGCACTGTTTATTGAAGAGGCTGTCTTTGCCTGTTGTGTACTCTTGGGACCTTTCTCAAAAATCAATAGACTATAAATATGTAGGTTAATTTTTGAGCTCTATATTTTTCTGTTTGTCTGTTTTTTTGCAGACAGCATGCTGTTATAGTTACTATAGCATGGTAGTAATAGAGAAAAAAAATACAAATAAAATAAAAAAGGCTGGTCAGAGTACCCAACTTTTGTCTTGACACAAACCTGTGGGGATTCACTCTGAAACTCCAAATATATGAAGCCAGAGGAGTTCCTAATATCATGCTATATTTGAATTCTGTTCATTTATTAATGTTCCACTTCTATTAAATACCAGACCTGAACTTGATGCTTAAGGATGGTTATAACACTGTAACATTTTATTATTCAAGGTTTTTAAACTTTATTTTCATTTTGGGATTTAAAACCAATTCCCAATGAACACTGAGATTATTCCCTAGTTTATGAGAGGAAGCAGATTCAGCTCAGGTGTAGCCAAGTTTTATTAGGTAATTAGAACAACTATTCAAAAGATGTATCAATATTATTATTTTGACCAATTAAACACTATATGTGAAAGATTTAACAGAATCACACAAAACTGTTGATAGTGACCAAGTCTGGAATAATAAACTTATGGGTCATTTTTATCATGGAAAATTTTCAACATGTCCCAAAATTAGGCAAAATGGTATAAAGACTTCCCATATATCCATCATCTTGTGGGAGATATTTTGCCTTCTGATTTCTGCTTTTTAAACTTAAATTTTCTAAATAAACGTGACTTTTTAATAATTGGAAAATGAAAATGCTAAATAATTTGAAAAAGTGGACGTGTGCCGACACTATGTTTTTATCATGAGAAGGTGATTTTTTTATATAAAGACATTGACGCAAAGGTAACAGGAATGGCTCAACCCCAGTTCTTTCCACCCGAAGATTGGTCTCGTAAATCCACGAAATGAGAACTGGCAGAGGAGAAAGGACTGTGAGATGCAATTCTCCATCTCCCTCCTCTTCTGGGAGGGCCAGAGTTTGAGGAGCTCAATATACTAAGCAAATAACCTGAGTTCCAACCCCATTCAGAGGCTCACCTCTGGACTTCACAGAAGAAATTGGAGTTTGGGATTTGGATCCACGCAACTGCTGTGGAAAAGTGATGTCCAACACCTACCTTGAGCCCTCCACCCACAGGGAAATGGGGACATGAATCATGACTGTATTCCATTTAAAAGACACTTAATTTAGAAATGTGCAATATGTTGAACAGGCACAGAACCAAACCAAATGTTTGCAGTCATAGAAATTTCCATATGCTCTACAACATTTAAAATATGTTATTTGCCTACACAAGCCCTTCAACAGCGGGACCTTTCTCTAGGGCTAAAATGACGACCTCTATCCAGTGGCCAGTACTAACACTGATGTTACAAACTGTACACTGTGTGCCCTCTGGTTTCCAGGCAAATTGCCTCCCTCTAGCACTACCCCTTGCCTGGTAGCTCCCCACAAACCCTCCTGGAGCAGGGTCCATGAGGGAATTGGACATAAAGAACAGAAAGAAAATAAAAGACCTTTGGAAATGCTTGCTTGGGATTCCATGGTTTCACATTAAATCAGTTTCCTAGTTATTATTACTTGTAGAACTTATAATAATGTCAAACATAGAGAACTTTACCACTTATAATGTCACACTAATCCTCCTTTCACAGATAAGAAAATTGAAGCAGAGAGAAGCTGGAATTTGTCAGCAGCACATAGCTAGCCACAGAGAACAGAAAAGCAACTAACAAACACTCAATGCTCATTTGTCTTCTAAGGATTAACAAAATAGCAATTCAATCAATTGAATTTGATTTCAAAGTCTTTTATTGTCCTGGACATGTAGCAAGAGAAAGAGGAGGGGAGGGAAGAAATAATAAAGATCAGATAAGAAATGATAAAGCCAAAATAAATTGTGGCCTAAGCAAAGTGATATTTTATGGAAGACATTTGACACTTGCCTTCTTGACAATCCTCAGCCTAAAATCTGGCTCCTACCCATGAAGTCACGATAAATACCAGCCATCTTTGTCCCCTTGGGTCTGTACTGACCTATGCGTTCAACTTTCTTCAGCACCTACTCTGCACCTGACAGGGTGACCCACTGTCTCGGGGGCATCCTCTCAGGCAAATCATCTCTGCTGAACACCAGTCTGCCTCTTGCTCAGCCAGGTCAGCTGTGGCTTAGCTTCGCCCCCACCCTTGTTCTGCTTCTCTCAATGCTAATGTCTGGACCTTCAAAGGTGCCATTGGACCAATGTACATTAACATGTATGAGCAAGAGTTAATAGACATATCCAATCCTGCTTTCCAGAACACCAGCTGCACATTTTAAAAATTTTATTGAAAAATAACACACACATACACACACAGAAAAAGTGAACATATCAAAAGTATATGGCACTATGAATTTTCAAAGTGGACACACCTGTGTAATCAGCATCCAGACCAAGAAGCAGAAAATTCCCTAATCCCCAAACATCTCCTGGTGCTTCCTTCCAGACATTTTCTTCAACAAAAGATGGCTATTATTCGACTAATGGCATACGTTAGTTTTTACCTGTTTGGTACTTTATATAAACAGAATCAGAAAGCATACATTTTTCTGTCTGCCTTTCTTCATTCATTTTTGTGAGATTCATCCATATTATTCTACAAAACTGTAGATTTTCTTGTCTTATTCCACTATTGTGTGTGATTTATTCAGCCACTCCGCAATCGAAGGGCATTTGAGTTGTTTCCCATTCACAGAGCTGCAGGAACATTCTGGTCCCTGCTGTCAGGGAACCTATGTAAGCTTCTGATGGGTAGAAACTTCCGAGTGGAACTACTGGGTTATAGGATGTGCCTCTGGTCAGTTTTATTACATCCCGTCAAAGAGTTTTTCAAAGTGATTTTATCAGTTTACTTTCCACCCGCTTATATGAAAGCTTGGTTGGCTCCATAGCTTGCTGTCTTAGTATTTTTATTTCTTTTTATCACAATTGATAGCTATATAATAGGAACATTTTGCGGATCTTACTTGTATTTCCCAGGGGTGTGTTTAAAAAGATGCTTGCACAGGTAGTGACTGAAATTCAGTGCTCCATTCCCAAGGAGAGACTTTCAAGGAGGGATTGCAGGTGTTCTAGATCTTCTTCCCAATAACACTACTGACATTTGGTGCTGCACAATTCATGCTGTTAGATGTTATAGGCTATCCTCTGCATGGTATGGTGTTTAGCATCATAACCCACAATTGTGACAACCCAAAGTGTCATCAAACAGTGCCAATTTCTTTAGGAAGGGCAAGGATCATCCTTGATTAAGAACTATCTGCCTTGGACTGGGGTGTAGCTTAGTGGTAAGAGTTTGCTTAGCATGAGCAAGCCTCTCGTGTGATTCTCATCACTGCAAAACAAAACCCAACAGAAGAAACACTGATTCCTTTACCAACTTCTGGAAAACTAACATCAGTGTCTGTAAGGTCTAGAGACAGTACCAGAATTGGGGTGTCCATCTAGAATCCACCCAGCAACAAACCAGGGTGCAGCCCAGCCGTGTAGCGGGCAAGGGAAGAACTTTCATTAGGACCTCTGCATTTGGCCAGGATTCAGGGGACAAAAGTTCATCTGTAAGAATGTGTGGTTGCCTTCCCACCGCAACCTCAACCGAAAAATCTCTGAGATTTTCTGCGTGCTCTCAAACCACCTTGAATAGAAACATAGTCTTTCAGAGAGCTTCAAGCCAGCCAGGACCTGCAGATGGCAGGCGGGGGATTGGGAGACTAAACAGTGGGGTTGGATTCCTTTTCTTCTTTAAATTTGCAATAAAAAAGAAGTGGCAAGTTGCCAGGATATGCTTTTCTTATTCATTTCACTTAGAGCAAATATATTTTGAAGCCAACTTTTTTTTTTAATCAACAAAGATATATGTGTGTGTTTGTGAGTGAGCACATATGTGCCACAAAGGGGGTGTCCACAGGGTATTGAAGCCTAGAGGTAACCAGGATGGGTGCACACATCTGACCACATATGAATAACACCATGCAATGGAGGTTCAAGTGTATTGAGGCCTCAGGAGTCACAAGACCTAGAGGAGAATCTGACTCTGTCATGAAATGTTGGGTCATTCAATTTTCTTTAACCTTTTTACACCCCGATTTCCTCTCTGTATAATAGAATGTGTAGCCTAATCTATGTTATAAGAGTCTTTGAGAATTAATGAGTTCATGGTTATAAGGCCTAGAGACTAGTGCCTGACACTTAATAAAAGCTGGCTACAGCAAGTTGCAAAGAGTTTACACAAAAAAAACCTTCCATGTGGGCATTACTACTTTGCTTACAGAAAAGAAACCATATTCAGAAAGGTAAAGTCTATGCCCCCCTACCACAGATTTAGTAAGGTTAAGTCTCAAACCCGGACACTGTTCTTAGGCATTCTATTGGCCAAGATGCCTCAGTTTTAATCTCAGGGACTATGTTCATCTCTGCTGTATCCCCTCTCTCATCAGTCTTGTAAATAAATCCATATATGAAAAAAAAAATCCTCTCTACTATTTCCAGATTGCAAAAGCTCCAAACTCCTTCATTCCTGTTTTGAATTTTAACTTTTCCAAACACTAACTTATTCAATGACATAGGAGAAAGGAGTTATATTGTTTTAGTAACAATTGTTGTTATATAAACAAAGTATATAAGCCATGTCATAAAATTAACTACTAAAAAAAAAATGGGGGTAGGCTTAATAGAAACAAAACCAAACTAAGAGAACAACACATTTCCTTCTACTGTACTCAGGATTTGTTGCTGTGTTATTGTTGCTCATCTGGGTGAACTGAGCCATCTAAAACATCGTTTCTGCAGGCAGACTTTTGGGGGTTAGTGATGTGGTGGGGGTGGAGTGGAGAAAGCAGGTTTTGAAAGTCACTGAGGGAAAGAAGGTGACTGTGACATCAATAAATGTTACTTTTTTTTTTCCATGCGAATTGTGTAAGACAAATAGAATCATTGGGCCTGATGGGTTCTGAAAACGACTGGCAAGATGGTTTTACTCCCATGGAAAAGTACTTGACATGGGCCAGTCTTTCCCAGCAGAAAAATCACAGAAGGAAATCAGTGGGCCTTTGGGCTGTATAAAAGTGGACAATGAGGCCTTCTAAGTTAATTAAAGTCAGATTTGTACTTCTAAAGCCCCAGATCATTCTACAGACGTCCCAGGGCAATTCAGTTTTGTTACCCACGGAATTGGCCCACCAAAGTCTTTTAATGCTAAGTCTTTGCTGTCTGGAAAAAAGAAAAATAAGCATGTGAAGGATTTTTGCATTGGATCTCTTTGGAAAACCATGACAACTTTCCTCAACATGAGGATCCTAATCAAAATCAAAAAGAGCTTTTGTAACCCCAGGACTGCTGAGCTTGGGTTCTTAATCCGGATCTCTTGTTTGTTATCTTATTATTTCCACGTAGGCTTTGCGCATTTGTTTTGTAAGAAGGAGGTTAACAGTGGCTCACAGGCAGCAGTGTGGAAGAGAAGTGAACGCTGACTGAGACATCAACACCCCCCGCCCCCTACAAGCGGGACTCCAGAGCAAAGGTCTAGGTGTCAGGTCAACCCTATCGAAAGGACATCTTCCAAGCCTGGGTCTCCATTGCTCATAGTTTCCATTTCCCATAACTGACCCAATGGCTCTAATGCTTCTGCACAAAACATGCCACTATGTCTATGATCCCTCTAGCCAAAAGCATTTAGCAAGTCTTTGTTCCCCAAGGAAATCTGCTCAGTTAAAGGACAGAGGCATAGTTAAGATCTCCCACCTATTAGCTTTATAAAAGAAAGAAAATGAAGAAGAAGGAAAAATTAAAACATTCCGTTCCTTCTTCCCCCTCACCTGACAGACCCAATATGGGTCAACACAAATTGCTGAGCACAACATGCTAATGGCAAAGTCTTACCAATGGAAACTGAACTGACCACAACCCCAGGGCTTGTGCTACCTTGCACCAGGCTCTTCGGGCAAGCTGTGCCAATTAGGTCTTTCAGATTCCAAATGACTGGACAGTCATCTCTGTCTAGAGTTCCTACAGTGGCTCCAGACCCTGGCCATGCATGGGGACCACTTGAGAGCAGAATATTCCAATCTCCAAGATACTACTAAGACCCATGAAATCTCAGAGGTGCGCCCTAAGAAATGTGCTCTGGAGATTTATTGTTGTTCATAATTTCCCCCAGGAAACCTGATGTGGAATTACAACTGCAAAACTCTGGCTCTGTGCAGCATCGTAGAGACACAGAACAGTCTCAATCCAGAGCAACCCAGGCCTGGAGTTCTCATTGCCACAAGTGACCCTCCCCTGTCACACATTTTGTCCTTGTAACATAACGTGTATTTATTTCTCTAAATGTTTGTCTTCTGCCTTAACTGTTTTTACAGAAACCAAATGTCATTGCTCAGGAAACATGCCACACTTTATAAAAGCACCACAAATATCTTATTTGGAAGAACTGCCCCTTGAGGAAGAGTATAATGATAGAAATCAGAAGTTTCTTCAAATCTCTCAATTGTATGAGACTATGGAATATGTTTTTCTCTTTCTTATGGACAATTCCATACATAAATAAGAATGAAGACGTTGATTTAATATAGGATTTTCCTGGATGGAAACATGAGACTTGACAGTGAAGACAAAATATTTTTTTCCTGTCAATTACCATGACATCAGTTTTATTTTTTAAATCAGATATGTGAATGTGAACTTTTCATCCTCCTGATTTTTACCCCAATTTTTTGATTTATAAGAAATTTCTAAATTAAAAACATTTGAAATTAGAAACCCTTGTCCACATCCTTTTGCTTTGCTTCATCATCATTATGTTATATTGAAATTTTCTACAAGTTACATGTTGTGGTACTCCATGTTCATATGCTTTTTAATTTATTTTCTTGTACTGGGCATTGAACCCATGAGGGCTTTACCACTGAGCTACATCCCCAGACCCTAGACAAGAAAAGAACAATATTTGTCAGAATTTGGTTGTATCTCCGTGTGACTTTGGTGAGCCCCCATTATCAAGAAGGAAAGGAAGAAGAGAGAGTCAGATGGGCTGTTCAGAATCTTCTCTGAAATTTTACTTTTAGCATTTTACTGGTCCATGGTTCCTCTTTTTCTTCTAAGAACCAATTTTTCTACATATTCAGAGAAACACAGAACACACAGCAATATGGTAACCACCATATTGAGAAGAGATGTTGGGGTGAAATTTACCTCGCCCACCCACACCTTGGTCTTGCATTTCCCAGCCTCTAGAACCTTGAGAAACAAATTTCTGTTGTGTAGGCCATCTAAGCTGTTAACACAGAGTAACACACAAACACCAAACAGCATCTGTGCTGTTGCATCCAGTCCAAACATTTGGAAGCAAAACCAATAGTGAGGATCTAAAGAGGAATCAGTAGGTATATTCACTGTCACATGGTGCTGTTTGAGTGACAGGTGACTCTCCAGTCTCTTCACAGACCTGTGATACAGCAAAACATGGCACAGATCTCAGAAATTCCAGGCTGCTTCCTAATTTTCTGTGCTCTGCTTCCCCAAGTCTACAATTTCCTGCTTATTATGTCATAGTTAACATTTCACCAGAGGGTATCTTGACCAAATAGGCTAATGTGGAATCCTCAAAAGCAATCTGGCCTAAGATCCAACTGAAATATGATTGTTCAATTAATTTGAGGAAATTTTTCTATATCCAAGTCTTAGATGCAACTTAGATGTCAACAGAAATTTGCTTCTAAACCTCAGCATTCTCATTTGCAGTTTCAACTATTAGAAAATATCTTGGGCACTACTTGTTTGTAGACACTCAATATTTATTTCAAAACCCAGTCGAACTTCTCTCATTTGCTCCCTAAACTGTGTTTGCAAAAGACTGCTTAGGATTAAAATGGACAGTCTAGTTAGGCCTCAGTGATTATTTCCTTGAAAATATCTGTAATGGTAATAATAGCCACTGAATTACGGTTATAGTATTAGCTAATTTTGTTAAGTACCTGTCCTGTGCCATTTTAAGACTCTGTTTTCATTTATTCATTTTACCCTCATCTTGACCCTATAGTGCTATCCTCTGAGACACAGTATTGCAATTATAATATTCTAAGCATAAAAACAAGGTAAATAACTCACTCACAAAAAGGCCACAAAGCTAGTAAGAAACCTGAGTTAAAACTTATGCTATACAACCCTAACCACCTTTTTCATTCTCAGATATGCCCAGAATTCCCAGACCTTTTATTATTTGCTCATACTTTTTCCTTTGAAAGAAATGCTCCTTTTCTTTTATCTTAAAAAAAAATCTTTTCTACTTTTCTGGATTCAGCTCAAAAGCTGGGGCTTCTGTGAAGTTAAAGCTGAACTGCTTTTTGGAACAAACTTCCTCCTCTTAAACTTCATTACATATTTTCTTCTATTCTTTCACTTTAGAAGTTTATGTTTTACATCTCATACATCATGCATTTATTCATCTTCCCCAGTGCTCTGTAAACTCCTTGAAGGCTAAGGTGCATTCTACTCACATTTGTGTACACTATAGAGGAAACAGCATGCCCAATATGTGGCTTCTCCATGTTCATATGCTTTTTTATTTATTTTCTTGATACTGGGCATTGAACCCATGAGTGCTATACCACTGAGCTACATCCCCGGACCTTTTTGCTTTATATTTGGAAAAAGGTTCTTGCTCTGATGCTGAGGATCTCACTAAGTTGCTGAGGCCAGTCTCAAACTTGCAATCCTCCTGCCTCACCCTCCCCAGTCACTGGCAATTCAGGTATGCACTACAGCACCCCACTGTTTTTAAATTATTTTTAGTGAAAGCATAATATACATACATGTGAGCATACCAAGTGTAAGTTTATAGCATAATAAATTTTCATAAAATTAACATAGTAAGTGGGATGAATTGCATTATTACTTACAAGCCATCTGGAAGTTTCCATTAGACTCTACCCTTCAGTAAGATAACCCACCTGACCTTTACCCATTTATTAATTTTGCCTGTTTTTGCACTTTGCATTATGGAAACATAACATCTGTGTTTCTTGCTCTTTTCACTCAACGTTGTGTCTGTGAAATCTGCAGGTTTGGTAAGGAAGCAAATTTGTTAATGTTTTTGTCCACTGCATGAACGTATTCACTCACCTGATGATGGACATCTAGATTGTTTCCAGTTGGGGGTGATTATAGGTAACTGCTGCTGTGGTCATTCCTGTGCTCATCTTCACCACATACTTTTTTTTTTTTTTTTGGTATTGAGCATTGAACACAGGGTGCTCAACAACTGAGCCACATTCCCAGCCTTTTTTATTGTTATTTTGAGACAGAATCTTGCTCAATTGCTTAGGGACTCACTAAGTTGCTGAGGCTGGCTTTGAACTTGCCATCCTCCTGCCTCAGCCTCCCAAGCTTCTGCTGGGATTACAGGAGTGTACCATCATTCCTGGCTGCCGCTGATATATTTTAGATAACCGTCAGCAGATTGTGGAAGTTATATTCTGTTCATAACTGCTAAGCATTTATTGTTATTATTATGAATGACTGTAGAATTGTATTGAGTGAATACATCCAATAGGATGATCACGTGATCTTTCCCTATTTGTTTATGGACTGATTATACTGATTGGTTTTCTTGTGTTAAACTAATATTTTATTTCTATAATAAAACCATCTTAGTTGTGACATGTTTTTTTAAATATTGCAAATTGGATGGGCTAATATTTTCTTAGACTTTTTTTTTACACATAGATCTATGCAGGAGGTTGACCTGTAATTTTTCTTTCTTATAATTTTCTTGTCAGGTTATGGCGTGAAAGTCAAACTGGCCTCATAAAAAGAATTGGGACATCATCACTTTTTTTTCTGTTATATTTAATTTCCCATTATATTTTTTCTTTAAATGTTTGGTAGCATTACCATTTCATACTGACCTGTCATTTTCTTTATATGACCTTTTTCAATTCTAGATTTAATATATGTGTAAGTTCCCGTTAGGTTGCAGTTTTAAATTTTCAGTTACAATTATCCATAATATCCTATAATTTCTTTTCAATGTCCATAGACCTATTGTGATGACTCCTTTGTGTGTGTGTCTGTGTGTGTGGTGCTGGGAATTGAACTCAGGACCTTGTGCCTGTGAAGCAAGCACTATATCAACTGAGCTATATCCCCAGCCCCATGAAGACTCCTTTTTACTTCATATTATAGCAAGAGGGATATTATATGAATCTGCTCTGAGAAAATTCTGTTTTTTTGTTTTGTTTTGTTTTTTGCCTAGTAGTGTCTTTATTTTATCTTTCTTTCTGAGGGATATCTTTATGAGATACAGCCTTCAAAGATAGCAGTTAGTTTATTTTTGCCCTTTTGTGAATTTTATAGTCTTGCATCTTCTTTGGATTGTTTTGAGAAGTCAACTGTCAATCATTTTCTTGCTTTTTCAAATGCAACATACGTTTTTATTTCTAGTTTTCTGTTCATTGTCTTGAAAAAGACTTATTAAAAAAACAAGAATAAAAAAACTGGTGGAATCCAACTCTGTCAATATTTTAAATTTTCAACTTAATAACATTTTTAACTCTTCACAAATGCCTGCATTAATCAGTGGAAATCTAACTTTCAGAGCACTGAGGACTTTGTTGTGTGGTAGCTTTTTAATTTTTTTTCCTTTCCTTGGAATAAATTGCTAGAACAGATAGGAAAGCAGATATATGACATAAATATTAAGGTTATACCACATGGTTCCAGAAAACTCAGACTCCAAAAGCACGAGAATAATATGGTAGGTGCTATATACACATAGGAAAGTGGTTCCTATGTTAAACACCTGGCAAAATTCACCAGAGTTTCAAGCTATACTCTGGGTAGGCTTTGCTGAGAATATTGTATATGTATGCACACTGATGTTTATGTATTTGGTGACAGAAACAGAGAAAGAATTTTGTGCTACAAAATTCCTCATTTATGTCTCCTTAACACAAAGTTAAAATGATATCCTAAAGAAATAATGAATATTCAATTTTTTTTCCACTAATACAAATTCTAGATTAATAGTCCACGTTTAATGAGCTATGCCTTAGTAAGGTGGTGAATCTAGAGATTTTTATTCTTTTAAAGTTGTCAAATCTCATTTTCTTCTGACAAGGTAGTGAATAAGGAAAGAATTGTCATTGATGTTTCTCACTATTGGCCTTTGACGGTCTTTTTTCTGTCAACCCTAAGGATATATTAACACAAGTGATATTAAAACAATTAGAAAACTTAAGCCAAAGCAAGCTCTTCTAAAAAGACTGGATATTGGGGGTGGGGTGAATGGGCAACAGGATTCCTCAATGTTGATCAAATTCGCCCCTAGTTATTAGCTTCTCCTTTTGTCTGTCTTAGAATATACATACAGCTTTGGGCAGTCAAAGGAATTAGCACCGCCATATCCTATCTCTCAGCATCTGTGTTTGTTTAGATATCATGCCAAAATAACCAGTTCAAGAATGAAAAAACATAACCAAGGAATGAAAGGATTATTTAATACTATGAAACTTATTAGAATAGTACATACCATTAATTGGTCAAATATCAACATCCACAAACCCCAAGATTATCCAAACATAAGATGACAAGGTATTTGATCAGTTAGTACTCATTCTTGAAGACAATTTCTTGGAAACAGAAATGAAAATACTTTACTTATCATAATTAATATTGATATATTAAAATGAATCACAGCAATTGTGCGAAGGTAGCTATTTGTGAATAATACCTTTATCATATATAGATTTCATTGAAATCAATGAGAAAATCAGTCACTAAGATCCTAAGAGATAGGTGAAGAAGAGATGGAACAATCCAAATACCTTGGGAAGTTAGCACATATTGTCTGAAATGAGAATTTCAATATTGGTAAGAATGTGGTTTTAAAAAAATATTTTCTATTCATTCATTCACCAAAAACTACTGAGTGCCCATCTTCTGGCAACTGTATTTTTCAAGAAGATGAAAAAATTTATGTTTAATAACAGAGTCCTCATCTTCCCTGAACTTAGGATACTTTCGTGAAAGAAATAAACAAATACTGTTAGGAATACATAAGATGTACATTTTCGTCTTTTACCTGACATGTAAAACTGTGCATACGCATGGGATGTGTGACGTTTGGATACATGCCTGCATGATTTGATGTTCACATGGGGGCATGCACCTGTGTCTCCTCAAACAAGCCTCATATCTTTGTGTTCCATAGATACTAAGTTACAGTCAGAGAGGAGACATTAGCTCTGTTGCTTGTCGCCCAGTCATGTGGCTAGAGGTAATGAAAATGTACTATGTGTTTCAAAGAAGCTCCAAGTCATCATTTTGAATATACTTTCACCTAAATCATATGATGATAACTCTTAGGGAGAAAAGCCAAGGAGGGAGGGGGCCAGACTTGGGGAAGTTTCATGTGTGCTTCTTCCAGGAAGGCCCCTGTGAGGAGTTAATTTGGGATAACAAGTCAGGGAGAAGAAGTCCCTGTCTGCTGGGGATTGAGTTAAGAGAGTTACGAGAGGAAGTTGGGAGGAGGGTGAGAGCGAGATCATGCAGGCTGGCTCAGGTAATCCCATCTCACTCTACGGTTGGATGCTGTACAAATGGCAAAAATTTTCTGGAAGGGAAAATTGGCAACACTTATTTAAGAAAACACAAAAGTATCTTATATTTAACTCAGCAATTCCATTTATGAGAATCTATTCCAGGAAAATCATTATTTGCCCTGTCCCATGATGATCATTTCAAACATTTCCAGTCTCTGAAAATCTCTTATCCTACCTTCCTATTCCTATCACCCTCCTACCTCCTGGAAGAGGAACTCACTCACTTTGTCTCAAGAACAAAATGAACTCTATGAGGTCAGACCTCCATAACACCTGCCTTCTGGCCCAAAGGGACATCTTCAGCCTCATGCTTACCTTCCCCAGGCCCCTGATCCTTCACAGGAGAAGTGACCCCTTTCTGTCCCCAGTCTGCTCTGCACAAATGAATGCTTACCCTTGTTTCCTTCCTTCTTTACAATGTCATTCAGTAATTTCTCCTTGATCATGGCCTTCGATTTCATCTCTATCTACCTCTTCTCTTTGACAATTCATTAAAACAAATTTATCCATAATTGAACAAAGCAAAACTCCTCCTTTCCTGTCGCTCTTAGGAAACTTTTCTCAAAAATTAATTATCTGCTTTAACTTTCCTTCACTCCCAAACTCTCTGCCATCTTGGTCTTGCTCCCAAGTGTTGCACTGGAAAAGTCTCTGGAAAATATTACCCATGTCCTCATTGTGCTCCATTCTTTTTATTTCCAACCTTTTACCATGGGTAGACGTCAGGGGTGGCCTTGTTCATAGGGAGCATGTGAAGCTACCAAGGGAAGAATGTAATGGGGGCTCTAAATGTTTTATTATCTTTGTTGTAATGAGCCCTTAAGTTACTTTATTTTGCTTTATTCTTGTTGGAGGTATTCTAAACCACTTTTGAACTAACGTTGGCAATACATTTGCTTGGAAGTGTGTGCACAAATCCTACCAAAAACCCCCTAGAAGTCCAGGACATGGATCAATAAATAAACAAGCTGTGATTATACAAGAAGTTTCTAAATACAGGGTCCTGTGCAGAGCTGCTGACTCCAGGGACGGGAGGTTGACAATCCTGAGGCCTGACTTGGGCACTGAGACTGCCTTCACAAAGGGAAGGAGAGAGAAGAGAGCTCATGCAAGAAGCCCTGGGGAGAGCGGAACACACACTCCTGTCTTTCATGTTCTAGTCTAATGATCTACTAAAGCCTAGCATTTATAGTGCCTGATGTTTGGGAGGGAGTCCTGACTTTGCTCTTGTCCGGGGACTCCATTCTCAGGAATGTGATATTGCAAACGGGCTGTCTCATAGGAAGATAGAAAGCCCAAGAGAAAAGCAACTGTTTTCACCCAGGCAAGAGATGTCTCCTCCTATTCATTCCTGATACATCCAGCTTCCTCACACTTTCATCCTGCCAAGCTGCAGGACCGAGTACGTACAGTAAATTTATACAGACTTGCAAAAAAGATCTGAATTCAGGGTATTAATAGCTGAAGGAATGTTCTTCTGGGAGTAATCTAAGTGTTATATTTACCTTTGGTTTGAGAATATTTGCAGTGAGGAATTTCAAATGCAAATATTTTAAAAGCATAGCATGTTGGTAGAGAGACACTGTGGGCACTTCTGTTTTCCTTTTTTAAAAAAGGGTTTTTTTTAAACTTTTTATTGGAATCTTAATGAGGCCATAATTACGATAGCAAGGTGGGGGGAGGGCTGCTGTTAAAAGCTTGGTGTTGATGAATATATAGTCCCTGCACTAAATTAAAAAAAAAAAATCTGAAACCCATCAAGGAACAAACAAAGATGGCTGAGAAATGAAAATCTTGCACACTTGTATCCTTGGGAGGTGTGGATTTTTATTTTTAATGTACAGTCTAAAATGTGGCAGTTGTATTTCCTCTTTTTAATTTAATATAAAACACTTTTGACGGGGATTCACTTTTGATTATTTATCTTCCATATATACATCCAAACTCCCAAGACCTGTTAAATGTTATGATTACGAAAGTTTCCATCCCCAGAGGCTAAAGGGTCAAATACATTCAGAGTTATACCCTGGTTGGAAGTGCTACGGGTCTGCGTGCTTCATGTGCTTTGTGTGCTGGGAGGATCTCTCTTTTTTAAAAAAAATTTCATTTGTTTTTATTAGTATACATAACAGTAGAATGCATTTGTGCACTTTGATATATCATACATAGATGGGATATAATTTCTCATTTTTCTGAGTGTACATGTTGCAGAATCACATTGGTCATGTAGTCATAATAATGACTACACACAATAATGATATCTGTTTCTACTATCTTTCCTATCCCTACATCCCCTTCCCCCCTCCCATCACTTCCCTCTACCTAATCTAAGGTAACGCTATTCTTCCCTAGTGCCCCCCACCTTATTGTGAATTAGCAACTGCATATTACAGAAAATATTCAGCCTGTGGTTTTGTGGAATTGGCTTATTCCACTTAGATGATATTCTCCAACTCCAACCATTTACTGGAAAATGCCATAATTTCACTCTTCTTTAAAGCTGAGTAATATTCCATTGAGTAATATTCCATTGAGTATATAGACCACATTTTCTTTATCATTCATCTATTGAGGGACACCTAGTTGGTTCCATAGTCCAGCTTTTGTGAATTGAGCTGCTATAAACATTGACATGGGTACATTACTACAGTATGCTGATTTTAAATCCTTTGGGTATAAACCAAAGAGTGGGATAGCTGGGTCAAATGGTGGTTCCATTCTCAGTTTTCTGAGGAATCTCCATACTACTTTCCATAGTGGTTGCACCAATTTGCAGTCCTACCAGCAATGTATGAGTGTACAAATTTATTGTTTCCTGTGTTCTTGATGATTGCAATTCTGACAGAAGTGAGATGAAATTAAATCTCTATCCCTCACCCTGCACGAATATCAAAGCAAAGTGGATCAAAGACTTAGGCACTAGAGACCATGTGCCTAATAGAAGAAAAATAGGCCCAAATCTTCACCATGTCAGCCTAGGATCTGACTTCTTTAACAAGACTCCTAAAGCATAATAAGTAAAATTCAAGAATAAATAAATGAGATGGATTCAAATTAAAAAGCTTCTTCTCAGCAAAGGAAATAATCAATAATGTGAGGAGAGAGCCTACAGATTGGGAGAAAATCTTTACCACATGCACCTCCTATAAAGCATTAATCTCTAGTACATATAAAGAACTCAAAAAACTTAACACCAAAAACCAAATAACTCAATCAATAAATGGGCTAAGGAACTGAGCAGACACTTCACAGAAGAAGAAAGACCATTTATCAACAAATATATGAAAAAGTGTTCAACATTTCTAGCAATTAGAGAAATGCAAATTAAAACTACTCTAAGAATTCATCTCACTCCTGTCAGAGGATATCTCTTTTAACACAGGGCTGGTGATCACAGGGACCCTCACTTCCTGGAACCTAGTTGTATTTACATTACCACTGCATTGGTTCAGAGAAACATTATTTCTTTTCTGTAGATGATCAGCATAAATCGAAAACAAATTAATTTTTATTTTAAAGAAAACTGTTCCAGAATTGCAGCCTGATTCTGTCTCAGATATCCTTCTAGTGATACTAGTCCTCAACAAAACCAGTGATTTTTCATAGAAGAAGAAGATGCTCAGAATAGATCCTAAGCAAAAATGTGCTCAAGCTGTCTTATCGCCCAACGTTTCCATCAACTCATCATCTTGGTGAACATTTTCAGCTAGATGATGCAAATAGTGGAACGTCATTCAAATCCTGCTCTTTCCCTTTCTTGGGAAAGAACAAGACAGGAATGTTCTAGAGACTGAGGGTTTTGAACATCTGCAGTATTATAAAGAATTGAATATAGGAGTAGAATCACCATAGCTTCCCATGTCCTTCCAGAGGTAGAAACCCAGCTGTCTCTTCCCTGATAAGATGTCAAATGATTTCTGTGCTTTTCAGTTTTAACTATTTGTATGATTTCTCAATTGTACCTCATGCAAGAACCATCAGAGAACTGGAGTGGGTTAGCTCTCCAGTATCATGGGCCCAGGGCAGAACCCTGTTCAGATCTTTGATCCATGTTGGGAGCAGAGCATATTCTACTCAGGCACTTCCCTGTGAATCATGGCTTCAGCATCTTATGTCACAGGCACTCAGTTTTAAACCATAATAGCCATTATTTTCAGCTATCTATATACTTGTATTTTAAGTTACAATTTCAGTGTCTATGTATTTACCAGGTGCTACATATATGTACATTACAAACATATAAGATTTGAATCTGGTTTTCAGTTTCCTTTGCACTTTGAAAGGAGACTATGAAGCTGAGGAGTTGCTTATGGCCAAGTTTGCAGCTTAGAACATCAAACACAGCCCAAGTTACCAGTCACTGAGAGAAAAATCTCAGGATGCTGTGTTGAAGGGTGAGTCTCTTAACTCTCAGGGACCACTAGATAGATGCAAAATTGTTACACAAAGAAATGAAAAGAAATCTCATTTTTCAGAATACCCAGGGACTTGGAGACTGGACCCAGCTGACTTGCACTATTCATGTCAGGTTCTGACAAATCCCCATTCATCTACTGAGTTAAACATCTATTCTTCAACTGCCAGGATCATGGGATATAGGGAGTATTTGGAGGAAATACTGAAACCACATTGGGCTCTCAATGCCATCGAATGTCACTGAAACATTGTCATTTTCATTAATTGTTCCCCGTCAGGATCCCCAACATGGGATTTGAATCTTCTTTCCAGGCACTTGCAGGGGAGCCCATTTCTGTTCTTGAACCAGTTCCACTCATTCCTGGAAATACGAACTGGCTCAGAAGAATGAGTCTTCCGAGAACTAACATGGAGGTTTCATTTCACCCTGTTTTGTTTCTGAGCCTTCTCTAGCAATTCTGCATGGACGCCTGGCCATTCCTCACAGTTGACTCCCTTCCTCACAAATGGGGCCTGGCAGCAAAGGGTGATGACTGTGGCACAAACATCTCACTGCCGATGAGGTCAAGTGGATCAACAAGCATCTCTCACAACCAGCAGCACAGGTGCCTGCCAAGGCTCACCTGAGGAGCCCACGGGCCTCAGCTCTCTGAGAGCTGACCACTGCCATAATTTCCAAAGCTTCCAAACCCCCTTTAAAGCCCAGTGCTTGGGGTCACCCTGTTGGTTTCTGTTGCCTACAGACACTGCACACCTGTGCCAGCTACCTGCAAAGAGCTGCTGTCTCACCTGGTCATGAAGCAGCAGAAGGACCTTCAGAATGAATCCAGCTTGAGGATGGGGATCAAGTGATGAGGATAAAAGCCACTTTTCCTGTATTTACTGATTTTACAGAGCAGCATTTCAGGATTTTTTTTTAATAGATCAATTGTTACATTTGATGGATGAAGCATATTCATTTTTAATCTAAGTTCGCAACTGATTTTTTTTTTTTCATATTTTACATCCTCCTTCCCTAACATACATTTCTGTCTCCTTCCCATGGCTGGAGGAATCTCACCTCTCACAAAAAGAACAGCGGCTACCAAGCCATATGCCCCGACACACATCTGTAATCCCCAAGGCCTGGGAGGCTGAGGCAAGAGAATCACAAGTTCAAAGCCAGCCTCCGCAAAAACAAGGCCCCTAAGCAACTTAGAGAGACCCTGCCTCAAAATAAAACATAGAATGGGGATGGGGAGGTGGCTCAGTGGTTAAACACCCTGGGGTTCAAACCTCAGGACCAAAACAATGACAAAACAACAACAACAAAAAGCTACCAGACAGGGCTTGGGAGGCTGAGACAGGAGGATCATGGGTTCAAAGTCAGCCTCAGCAATGGTCAAGTGCTAAGCAACTCAGTGAGACCCCCATCTCTAAATAAAATACCAAAGAATAGGGCTGGAGATGAGGCTCAGTGGTTGAGTATCCCTGAGTTCAATCCCAAGTGCAAAGAAAAAAATATATAAATAAATAAATAAACGCTTCCACCCAAATATATTTAAATTGTCCTCTCTCTTCTTTCTTAGAGATTTATAACTGATTGGACCTTCCCAAGATTGCGATCACGATTGCCTCCCTGATGTCACCAGCGCCTGAGATGTGGGCATGGAAGGTATTTGTCTTTGGCTGCCGTGTGGGTTCTGTTGTTTTCATGGCTTGTCCTAATTTTCTTTTTCCCTTTGTCTTGTTTGAATATTGGAAAAAAAAAAAAAAAGCAGTTGGGTGCTGTGCTTGGGAGGGCGTCATGATCAAATGAAAGAAAAAACTCACACCATGTATTTTCTGTGTGTGTGTGTGTGTGTGTGTGTGTGTAGTGTGAGCATGAAGAGCATAAGATGCCTTCTGTTCGGCATCACCCTTCCCTGAAACATTCTATAAACATAGGAACTCAGCAATTACCCTAAGAATTCCAGAGAAGCAGAGCGAGATGGACAGGCTTGTCATGGCTGTCCTCCACCAGCTCCGCCTGTGCCAGCAGCGTGTTCCGTTTTTTAATAGTTTAATAGTTTTGTTTTCTGATTTCAAAATAAAATAGAGTTGTTCCAGAAAAATCAGACCTTAAGAAGCACAAGGCACAAAACTAGAACAACCCTAACATCCAGGGTAACTGTTTTTCATCGAGAATTTATTTTCATGCTGTGTGGTAGTTTCCATTTGCCCCTGCCCCACTTTATAAAATACTTTTGATCATACTTAGAATGCTCATAGTCTATTGCCTAATAAATATCGATATGATTCCTACTGGCTCTCAATGACATGTGTGACAGGTACCTCTGTGTAAGCATGCATCTAGCTATAGGGGCATTGTTTCAGAAGCAGAGATTTGAGCAACCCACTCATTTTTTTTTATTTATATATGACAGCAGAATGCATTACAATTCTTATTACATATATAGAGCTCAATTTTTCATATCTCTGGTTGTATACATAGTATATTTACACCAATTCGTGTCCGCATACATGTACTTTGGATAATAAGGATCATCACATTCCACCATCATTAATTACCCAATGCCCCTTCCCTTACCCTCCCATCTCTCTGCCCTATCTAGAGTTTATCTATTCCTCTCATGCTCCCCCTCCCTATCCCACTATGAATCAGCTTCCTTATATCAAAGAAAATAGTCGGCATTTGGTTTTGGGGGATTGGCTAACTTCACTTAGCATTATTTTTTCTAACTCCATCCATTTACCTGCATATGCCATGATTTTATTCTTTTTTGCTGAGTAATATTCCATTGTGTATATATGCCACATTTTTTTTTATCCATTCATTTATTGAAGGGCATCTGGGTTGGTTCCACAATTTAGCTATTGTGAATTATGCTGCTATAAACATTGATGTGGCTGTGTCCCTGTAGTATGCTGTTTTTAAGTCCTTTGGGTATAGACCAAGGAGAAGGATAGCTGGGTCAAATGGTGATTCCATTCCCAATTTTCTAAGAAATCTCCATACTGCTTTCCATATTGGCTGCACCAATTTGCAGTCCCACCAGCAGTGTATGAGTGTGCCTTTTTCCCCACATCCTCGCCAACACTTATTGTTGTTTGTATGTATAACAGCTGCCATTCTGACTGGAGTGACATGAAATCTTAGAGTGGTTTTGATTTGCATTTTTCTAATTGCTAGAGATGTTGAACATTTTTTTTCATGTGTTTGTTGATTGATTGTACATCATCTTCTGAGAAGTGTCTCTTCAGGTCCTTCGCCCACTCATTTTTGAACACACTGAATTCTATGTCCCAAGGTTACCCAGATTCACAAGGAGAGTAATATGAGGTCAAGATAAAGATTGAAAGAAAGAAACAGGGGCTGTGAATTGTAACTCATCGAGCTTGCTCTTGGAGATCCTAGTCTCCCCATCGTTGGATTCCTGTCTCTCTGGAACTAAGTCCACATCTCTCCTGCTCAGTTCACTTCCTTTCACTGGGTCTCTGGCTTTGGTAGATCTGCAGCATCTACTAACCTCTGACTTAATTTGTTCCAATCCCAGTTCCTGCTAGCCAACCCTGTTCTACTATGGCCCACCCTCTAGCATAACATCTTGCTGCAATTAGCCAGTTGTGTCTTCCCTTTAGTAACCTTCTGCTTACTCCCCAGAAGCCCCTTTGTCTTAGTCATCTTGGGTTGCCACAACAAAGTGCCATAGACTAGGTGGCTTAAATGATGGGCCTTTATTTTCTTACAGGACTGGAAGCTAGAAGTTCAAGATCAAGGGGCTAGGAAGGTCAGTGTCTGGTGAGGGCTCTTTCCTTGGGTTGAAGATGGTCACTATCTTGATGTGTCTTCACAAGGCAGGGCTGGGGGCTGGAGGGGTGGGGACCTTCAGCTTCTTATTAATCTATCAATCTTATAGGATTAGGACTTTACCCTAATGACCTCATTTAACCTTAATTACATTCTACAAGCCCTCTGTCCAAATACAATCATATTGGGGTTACAGCTCAACATATGGATTTGGGGTACAAGAACACAGGTGATTTCATTGCACCCTTCGAATAGATTTCATCAACACCTTGCCTATTCGAGATTCTTCCCTAGAGGAATTTCTCATAGTCCCAAAAGAATGGTAACGCCATTGAGAAAACAGATCACAATTATAGAACTAGTACAACCACAAGCAAAAAGCCACATTTAATTCCAACAACGTGTATTCAAACAAGCATTTCGATGTTCCTTCAGGTGATGGTCTTCTCAGCTCATTTATCTGCCTTGAAAAGAACATATGTGAAACGTGGCCACACATTACAAACCAGTCTGGCTCCCAAGTCACAAAACAGCAGCAAATTTTAAGTAATGAATGTTTTACAGCCATAATTAAACTATGTGCTTACAAATAAAATGTAACACTTAAAATCAGGTCCCAGTTTCTCAAAGCTGCATTAATATTTATAAATGACTACTGCAGACAGGCACATTCTTCCACTGATTATTAGGAGACTCAGTGCACAGAGGCACTAAGTTCTTAATCGTAGAAGCTTGAAGAACATAATTTCTCAGTTCCCCAGCTTTGTGCTGACCACTTCTGAAATTCTAAGGCCTCCTTTATGAATGAGCTTCTGGTCTTTTTTAATTTCTTGACTTTCTATTCCCAAGAAATGCTACCTGAAGAGGGTCATCCCCTGAGAGAAAGCTGAAGAACTGGGACTTTGCCCTCTGACTCCAGGGAATCAGTGGAGCCACCTGGTTTCTCCTGAGCTAGGGGAAGCTTCACAGCAGCCTCTGTCCCTTCTATGAATTCTGCAGCCCAAGTGATGACAATCTTTCTCCCCCGAATCCCACCCATGGCTGTTTCTACGAGACCACCACCATAGTCTATTATTAGCCAATATAAGGCCTGCAATATCTCAATGGAATTTTTGTGGGGTTAAAAATCACCTACTTATTTAATAGAGGTGGGAATTGATTTACATGGCCATAGCATGGGCTCTAAAGCAATACAATATTTTAGAAATATTCATTAGCCCAAAAGGAAACTTTAAACAGTGAAGCTGAACTAACTAACTCTACCAGCTGGCAACATGAGCAAAAAGCAGAGAGAGAGAGAGGTTCAACATATTTGGCCAAGTTCATGTCCATTGGAACTTTGAGACTTCACAGACTCAGCCCTTTTGGAGGCTCAGGTTCCTTCTAAACTTGGCAGGATGTTATTTCCTAAGGCAGAAAGATCAAGAAAATGGTTTTGGGGAAGTGCTCAGAAGGCTCCAACGGTTTCAAATGGCTTCTTATAAAACATTTTGATGAGCTAACTTGAAATTCATCAGAAATGTATAAATTGTATGTACTTGTAAAAGTGTTCTTTTCAGAGCACTATATCCTAGGAAGCAGTCTTTGGGATTCTGTAGCACAAATCTTTCTTTTTTTTTTTTCTCTCTCTCTCTCTCTATTTTTTTTTTTAATGAAGGTGCTAAGGCAAGGGGAAATTACTTGTCTGTGGCTAATCAGCGATAAACCCCGACCACATTAGTTGATGGGAGCAAGAGCATCACTTCTGTATAGAATGGTTGCAGCTGCAGATGTGCAGATGGCCTGTGTTCGTCCTTAACAGAACTGTCCATAGGGACAATAACGGAGGTGACAGGATGAGCAACCCTGCCAATTATGTATATCTTGATCATCCCCAATCTGAAAATCTGAAATCCAAAAAATTCTAGAATCCAAAACTTTTGAGTCTGGATATCATTCCACATATGGAAAATTGCACACCAAGAAGCTATCTCCACAGAATTATTAAAAATATAGTATGAATTTATCTTCAGGCTATGTGTATAAGGTGTATTATGAAAATAAATTTCATTTTTCGCCTTTGATCCCATACCTAGAATATTTTATTATACGTGTGTGAATATTCCAAGATTTTTTTAAAAATGCACAATCTGAAATGGTTTTAATCCCAAGAATTTTGGATAAAAGTTATTTAACCTATACTATGAGTTCAGAAATGTACATTGATTCCATAGTATTCCTGTAATCTGCTACAGGGCTCCAATTCCACCATGATAATCATCTGGGCAATTAAGGTTTTAACCTCTATGGTAACCTTCAGTTGTCTGCAAATCTTGTATATGTTGAGTGAGGACTAGAATACATTAACTCATCCTCACATTATATGGAATAAATAATCAATGTATTCATTCTTACACGAATGAAACAGGACAAGCAGATATATTGGAAAGAAAAGCAAGGGAATTTGCAGGCCCAAGCATCTATTTCATTTTACTTAATTGAGCAAGATTGTGCTAAGGATGGAATGTATGGGGGAATTGGAACATTTGAAGATTGTGTGGCAAAAATAGGAAAAATGTACTTGTAAAACCAAGTCATAGATGTCAAAGATTGTCTTCTTGGTCCTTCAGATAGATTCATAGGCATGATGTGATTAATGGGAAATATTAATTCCTTTTGAGCAAGGAAGCATGAAAGGAAATCAGTGATGGATAAATTAGCAATCTATTTAAGAAAAAGAAGGTGAAATTGGGGTCAAATTGATGAAAGTTTAAAACATGTCCCTTTCTTCTGCTAGCTACATAGTCTTGAGCAAGCCACTTAGATTTAAGCATGAGTCTCTTCATTTGTAAGGACAGGATAATACTTCTTTTCAGGGGGTTGTTAAAAGATTTGTGTCTGGTATAGTATACATTCAATATCTATTAGCTGTAATAAAGAAGGACACGTTTTATATTGCTGGAATCTTATGATCGTAAGTGAAGCATCCCCAATTTCCAGATTTCAGCTGGACCATCCTATAATGTTCTCTAAGGATGGGATTTCCACCCACCAGTTCCTACCCCAGGTATGTGGCAGTCTTGACCGATTCTTTTGGTTCATCCTGAAACTAAGATTCTCCCACTCAGCCCAAAGAAGCTCAATAGGGGCATTTACAAAGACTTATTGAAGAACCAGTAGATCACAAAATCTGGAGGAATTTAGAGATAGGATTTAGGAGATCGCCTTTCACTCCATTTCCTCTCTCCTGCCCACAATATTTTACATTTTATCACCATCAAGGGGCTTGGCATTGAGTCAATAGAAAAGAAAGAGAATAAGACTCTCTCCCCAAACTTACTGGTTGCTGTCTATGTACTTCTGGATCTTACCTATGCATCAACTTCCATCTTGATAGTTGCCATATGCTTAGCTAAGGTATTGCCACTGAGAAGTTGAAATTCAAATGTAGCAACCAAAACACAAGACCAACACGCTATAGTATCTTGCTTGCAGAAAATAATTTTTTGGTGTGTGCATGCTCATTTTCTGATGGCTGGTACCCACCCAGAAAATATTCAGAGGAATGCATGCAATTCCATCACAGTTTGGGAGATAATGTTAGTAGGCAAAGACAAAGCCTCACTGACCTTCCTAACAGTAACAACAAAATATCAATAATAAAATTTTTAAAAATCCTTTTCTTGCTCATGGTTTACTACTGTGGTTTTGTAGTTCTGAAATGGTGATTTGATTAATGATGAAACATATAATTTTATATTTCACTAGACAAAGGAAAGCACCATACATTCCTGAGAGCCAAATCCCATTTCTGTGTATGTGTTTGAAGTGTCCTAATACACCTCAAAAGGAAGCCTCATTCAGGTGAACATTGTACCAAGGTACAAGTTCAGTGTCCCTTGTCTTAAATCCATGGGATGGAAATGTTTCAGATTTCATAATTTTGTGGGATCATATCAGAATATTTGCATAGACATAATGAAATATCTTAGGAATGAGACCCATGTCTAAAAACATTAAATACATTTAACATGACTTCTACACATAGCCTGAAGGTAACTTTTAATATATATTTAATAAGTTTGTACAAGAAACAAAGTTTTATGGTATGGGATTTTCAAATTGTGATGTAGTGTCCACACTCAAAAAGTTGCAAATTTGAGGCTATTTCAGATTTCAGATTGTTGAACAAAGGATGTTCAAGCTACATAGTGTGATTCAGGTGAGACTTTTAATTTTGACAAATGTTACTAGTAAACACTTATAGATTATCAGCATTACCATCCTCCAACCCTCCAGATCTACCATAAGATATGAAGAGTAGCAGACTGGCATCCTAAAGAGTTCCTAGGAACTAGGGAACCTTTATTTTATATACCAGTGTTACACAGACTCAGACCAGAGTGTTTTGGCATCTCCTTCAGTTCCCATTAGAACCCACATAAGACTCCAGCCCCTCTAGGGACCCCACCAGGAGCCAACCAACCTGAACCAATTTATTCCTCCCAACGTTTCCAGTCCCAGAGCTACTCACTTAGACCCAGCTTGGGAATAGTTATTTTTGTTCTAATTTAGCTATATATACATATAGCTATGCATATGGCCATCAGTTGCTCTCTATGTGAAATCATGTTTAATAATGAAAATAAGAATATTATTTACTTTAAAACTTCAAGAAGATAAACAAGAGCATAAGTTTAGCTTATTAGGAATAACTCCATTGCCAAAAGATAATAGCGTGTATCCAAAACCACATATTTACAAAATAAAATTCAAAATATACCTGATCTTTACTATTATTATTATTATTATTATTATTATTATTATTATTATTGGTTTTAGTCCACTTTTCACTGCTGTGACTAAAATATCTGACAAAAAAAATTTAGAGAAGGAAAAATTTGGGGGCTCATCATTTCAGAGGTCTCAATCCATGGACAGGTGGCTCCATTGCTATGGTTCTGAGACAAAGCAGAATATTATAGTAGAAGAGTTTGGTAGAAGACCTGGCCACCAGAAAGCAGAGAGAGACCAAGCTCTGCTCACCAGGGACAAAATGTATACCCCTAGTGACCCACTTCCTCCAGTCACACGCACCTGCCTACAGTTACCCCCTGGTTAATCCGTTCTAGTGGATCTCTGAACTGATTAGGCCAAGGCTCCTATAACCCAACCATTTCACTTCTAAATTTCTTTATATTGCCTCATGAACTTGCCTTTGGGGGACACCTCATATCTAAACCATAATAATTTTTGTACAAACATACTCTATGGTGATTCTACGCCAGTCTGTTTGTATCTTTCTTTTAATCATGTGGATCCTTTAGTTTCATGTGTATTGAGGCCATTTGTCTAGCTACTGACCTCCCTTTTTCCTGTTCACTGTATGGCCTTCTCTCTGTGGCCTGCAGGTTGAGGCTGAGTTCTTGCCTCTCAGCCCACTGGGAGTTTCCCATGTGGTGCTCGCAGCACTCTGTGCTGCGTGTCTTCCTGTGCAGAGCATTTATATGCACCACCATTCCATATGCATCCTACAGAAGTTCCCTGGAGGGAGAAGAGTCACACTTTTTTACATCATTCCTTTAAAAATTCCTGTTTAAGCATCATCCTTTAAAGATTTTAAAACCAAAACTCTTTTGTTGTTGTTTGCTTAGCTTGCTCTTATTACTGTTTTAAGGCGAGACCAACATGGAAACGGAGAGATGAGCTAACAAGGGCCCAAGATCTTATTTGGTGAATATTTGTTTAGCAATGACCTCTGACCCAGATGTGCTAAATGTGCATGCATATGTGCAAGAATCTGTGAGTCTAATAAAAGCTAAATGTGATATGTAATCCCAGATTGGATCAGGACTAGGAGGAGTTACCGTAAGGACTTTTCTGGGCCAATTGACAAAATACGAAGAGCCTTTGTAGACCACAGTATCAGTGGTGCTAGTAGAACTTCCAATTTGGGTCCTCATTCTGTAAATTTGGAAGGGAAGCTCTTTATTCTTAGGAAATAATACACTTAAGTGTTTAGAGGCAAAGGGTCAAGATTTCCATAACCTATCTTCTTCCAATGATTAATAGAACAAAAATTGAAGAGACAGACAGACAGCTCACAACAAAACTAATGGGGTAAAATGTCAATAATTGGCTGAGCCCAGCAGTGCATGGCTGTAATCCCAATAACTTAGGAGGCTTAGGTAGGAGTATCACAGGTTTGGGGTCAGCCTCAGAAAGGTAGCAAAGTCCTAAGAAACCTAGCAAGATCAAGTCTCAAAAAAAAAAAAAAAAGAAAAGAAAAGATATGGGGCTGGGGATGTAGATCATTGATTAAGTCTCTTGGATTCAACTCCTCCGTTACCTGTCCCCCCCACCCCAGAAAAAAAAAAGTCAATAATTGGTGTATTTGAGTAAAAAGTTAGGTATGATTTTTTTTTCTTGAAATTTTAGGAGTTTAAACTATTTAAGATTCAAAATGGTATATTAAATATCATCATCCCAATTAATATAAGCAAATTAAATAAAAATGAGGAAGAGTGAATGTTTTTGCCTAATAGTCTAGTTTTGCACTTGAACTTATTCCAAGCATATGATCAAAAATCACCAAGTGCATTTGGGTTCTTTTTCCTCCTTCTCCTTTCTCTTTGTAAAATCAGAAGTATTTGCCTCGTCGTCGTCTAAGACAAAACAACGTGTTTTCACTTCCTGTCCAGACGACAGGATCTCAATCCCCATTTCTGGGGAAGTGTATGAAATTTGATTGCTTGGGGGTCTCCCTTCCCCAGAATTTATACTAAAATTTACTGGAAAGATAATGAGCCAGCTCTTAATTTCTTTTAATTGAAACAGGAGAAGACAGAAAGTTCAGTCCAGATTCCAGACATCATAAAATCTATTCTGAAAACGAGCCGTGGGCGGATTCTCACACACACACACACACACACACACACACACACGCTAACTCAGACCACAGACAGTTTCACTTTTGTTAGGACTGATCTCCTCTGTGCAGTTTATGGTTCTCAGTAACATAGCAACATTTGCTATGTGTGCAATAACGGCATCTAAAATGACATAATAAAAAAAGAATTATCTGCGATTAGAAGTGAACTGTTAAAACTACTCCGGTTGGTGCCAAAAATCAAGGGAGTTTATTATTTCAGTAGCTGCAGTGAAAAACCCCTCTGGGTGCCTCGAAAACCTGCCCCCTGAGCTTTCCACCCATCCTCCTCCCTGACACGGTAATGGGCTTTGTTAAATTCAAAGACAGTTACGTCAGCAATTTGGGGCCTCTCCTGGGTTTTCCAGGCCCATAAAGCACACAAATTATGCCCAAATATTGGCCTGAAAAATTAGTAAGCTATAGGGTTTGTGTTATTTTAGCCAAGCTTTACTGGAGTAAAAGAAACCCAGGGACCCTAAAGCTCAGTGGTCTTTCTGATACTTCATTATTTTCTTTTTTGGTGGGCCAGTTCTCCTACACTCATAATATTTTGTTTTGTTTGCTTCATTATCATGTTATCTTTATTATTTTTGTTTTATTTCATCTTTGTGTGACACCCAGGGAGAAATGGGTGGGGCTGATGTTCATTAAGGTGACATTTCCAGAGCCCTTATAGAACTCCATGCAGTGTTTCTTTGCTTAGAATTGAGAGATTAACTAAAAATCTAGAATTATGTTCCGTGTTTTGGAATCTTGCACAGATATCCCTGAAAATTCTAATGCCCTTTGTTCCAAATAGAGACTTCCCGGTGAGTTTCACGTCCACAGAATTCAAGACACAGACTGTGGTCTGGTAGTTGAATGGAAGGTAGAACTTTGGGTTGACCCAGTTGAGAAACACTATCAGGAACAAAACTACCAATGGCTACCAGAATTTCCTCCTAAACTGATTAATGAGGAGAAGCCCTAAGCATGAGTTCCAAACACTCTGGAGTACTGGAGATCTGGAGTACTATGGCTAAATTTCTATGTCTTGTTTCCTTTAGTGGAGTTACACAAAGGATAACACTTGTACTAACTCACTCCGTGGTGTTTGAAGAAACAAGCATAACAAACAAAACAGAAGACTTGTTCAAGGGCCCTGTGAGCTCTGAAGCTCTCCACCAAGAGAGGTGGCTCCTATTAGACTTGGAGATCTTCAGGTAGGGGGTCTGGAGACCAACCCAACTGCACCCCATGAATCTGATGAGATGTACTGCTAAGAGCTCTTATCATTCATATTTATGTACTGTGAGCTGCAGGGAGTTAGACTCCAAAGTTTTTCATAATATTATTTGTCACATAGGAGGATGATTATGACGAGCAATTGGGAAACACAATTGTTAATAAATCCATGTTTATTATAGACTACTTATATTTTAATATGGCATTTTCCACCAGAACTTTGTTATATTTTCCAAGCTTCTGGTATTGAATGCTCATTATTTAATTCCCAAAAACATTAGCAAGGGGGCTCCAAAGGTCAAAATCCAAGGGGGAAAGGGAGGCTTTGTTGAATAAAGTTATTTACATAGTTAATCAGGAGTTAAAACCCCAGAGAAATGCAAATCACCTTGTTTCCAGAGAAGGAACAGGAGTATGGTCTTTGGCTGGCGTTCACACCCTAGAGATAAACAAAAGATCCAACTTTCTTCCTCTGGGCTTCTTTGGTGTATGTGATCTTACTTGGTTTCAGTTTTCAAGTTTATAGAAATAATCTTCTGGGTGAACCAAGGTCAGAACAGCAACCCAGGGTTTAACTGCTGATCAAGCAAACAGGATGTCCAAATATTTCCCCAAAGCAATAAACCATCAGTTAATGGTGTCACTCCCGCCCATAATGCCCTCTTGGACCAACAGGAAATGTACCTTCCTTGGCTGGCCCTGTGTAGAAGTATCCATTTTAAACACCATAAAACTGATCACATCAGGATTTCTAGCTCCATCCAAGGAAGGGAAAAATCAGGCTCGGTCTTTCCCCAACTCCCCTTCAAACTCTTTACTCACAGGTGGCCTGGGTGGCTCATTTACTTTTTGAGGACAATAGGCCACAGGAGAGAAGGACCCTAGTCTAGAATTTAGAAGAACTTGATTCTAGTCCAGTGTCTGCTTCTATGTGACACTGCACAAGTCACTTCAAAATAATGGGTAACATTCTAAGAGTCTTAGCTTCTGGACACTGTTTTGTGTAACCTCCTCCCTTGGAAAGGGCTTTCCTGCTAGCTATAAGAAGTATGCTATGGTGAGGGCAGAGTCAAAGTAAAAGACCCCCGTCAAAACATGGTATGAGGGGATGGATAAAATCTTAGTGAGTATGTGTTTGGAAGCATTTCAGATACGGACAGTTTTACACGTTAGCATGCTCCCGTAATGCTTTGCAAATGCTAGGCCATCACTCACCTATCTGAGCTTTGGGGATTCTTTCATCAAAAGTTAAGTTTGCTTTCAATCACAGGTTAGAAGCTGCTCAGATTATCCTGGAAGACCGTCCTGCCCCTGCATGTCTGATAAAACTACTTCACGTGCCTTTTGCTCTTATTACAGCCTCAAATCCGGGACCATCTGATTTCCAGACTTTGATTTCTCTCTTCCTCAGATTTTGGCTCATTAAACTTGTTGTCTAGTCTGAACCCCACAGTCATGTCTTTTGGTGCTTTTCTTCTCAAATCTAGAAATCCTTTTATACAAATTCCCACTGAGATACTCAGGGTTGTCTTGTTGTTTTGTTTTATTGTACTTTTGTGTTTTTGTTTTCTTGTGTTCAAATGAAAAGACTTCCCAAGAGTGCTAAGGAAGAGCAAATGCAGAGCAGTCTGAGGTCACCAACCTGAGTAATCCTAATGTGTTCCTCCTTGACCACGTCTGCTGGGACATAGAAGAATAGATATTCTTCAGACTTCTGCAGTTACATTCTCCATAGTGCCTGTTGTAAACTCACTCCACATTTCTAAATGCCCAGTAGCTGACTGTCTGCCCTACTGATTTTGTTTATTAATTCCCTATCATGTCCATCATGGTTGCTTTGAGTTTGCCCATATTCTTCTAAGTCTCTAATGCCATCCTCTCTCTATCACTCACAGCTTCAAACCTCCTCTGCTGCTGCCAGTGTCTGCCCTAAGAATCTTAGTTTTTCCTGTTTTCAGTGATCACAACATCCATTTCATGGACTCAATATTTTATTCTCTGCACAAAATGTTTTCTCCTCCCTTTTAAACATTATCTATTACAGTAATGCTCTTTATTCCTGGGGGTTACCTTGGAAGACCCCATTGGATGCCTGAAACCACCTATAGGATGGGACCCTGTATATACTATAGTTTTTCCAATACATACTGAACTATCCTAAAGTTTAATTTACAAATTAGACACGGTAATAATTTAACATTGAGAATAACAAAACAGAACAATTACAACCATATATTGTAATAAAATGTACTTAAGTCTTATATGATATTTATTTCTGGAATTTGCCTTTTATTATGTGTAGAAGTTGCCCTAAAAATACTAAGCTGTTTTTCTTTTCTTTTTTCTTTTTGGTTTTCATTTTATTTTTTAACAGAGTAATTGTAAAATTATATATTCTGAATCCCAGGAAGTATATACAGTGCTTCCATTTATTGCATTATTTGACCAAGAAGAGTACCATGCCCTAAACAAATTGTTTTTCTGTTTTTTGTTTTTCTTTTGGTATCTTAATCATGAAAAATATATGCCTACTCAGGAAGGTTCAGCACCAATAATTTGAATAAGAAGATAAATAAAGAGAAAATAGATTCCATCTTGTATACTTCTGTTTAATTTGGAGAAGAGATTTTTAAAAAGTAATGAAAATACCTCCCCTTGGTGAATGTACCCTCACCCACACAAATACTCATGTATTTAATTGGTTACATGATTTATATAGTGTACTTTACACTCTTTTTCCAACCACTCACAATATTACAAATATTAATCATTTTCCATGGTCAATTATGGGGATTAAAGCCTAGTGTTGTATGTGGTCATAAGCAACATGACATCAGAGAGAACTGGGCTCTGCTTTCTGTTTTCCAGCACTTCTACCCCAGCTGTTCATATACCATATTCTGATCTTTAAAGGAAAGAAACAGAATTATCTCAGTAAAGAGCTATGTTAGAAAAACAAATACAAGAAAACGAGAAGAGAAAAAAAAATCCATTTTTGGAAAGATCAAACCATGTGAAAATCTCCTAGAGAGCGATAACTCCTCGCTGTGGTCCAGTGCAGGACATCACAGGGTCTTCTTCAAGTCCAGGTTGCAGAGTTGAGAAAGCAGTGTTTGAGAACCTGCTGGCACAGGCTAAGTGCCACCTCTGGCAGAGGTCACAGTGCATATGGGCCACGTGGTGGTCTTGAGGTCAAAGACGCTGTTTGTAACTCAGCTTCTCCAAGTTCAAACAGTCACTGCGTTCTTATTTTAAATGTGATCTGGAAGGCTGTCAGTGTTCTCCGGACTCATTTTAGGAGAAAGATGAAAGAGACCAAGCCAACAGATGAAGATCCTGCATGGCAAGCAGGTGAGCACATTTTAAGGGAGCTGCTTGGGTTCCTTCTGGGATTGTTCTGAGCAAGTTAGCTGAGCAGAGGTCTTTAGAGAATCATATACTTAGGGCCCTGCATCAGTCAGGATAAGCCAGGTTACTCTGCAGTAATAGACAGTTCCAATACTCAGTGGGCAAATACCAAGTGAATGTATTTTTTACTCATCCTGCATCTTCCACGGAAGAACAATTTGTAGGGGAATTTGCATATCACAGATGTAGGTTAAAGGATTCTTTTTATTGATGTGTGCTTCACCCAGACAGGGGAAGGAAGTGGGGCATATCTAATTCATGAAGCTTCTGCCTGGCAGTGATGCGCATCATGTTCCCAGGCACAGTTTAATTCCACGTGGGCAAGGACATGCCATGTTGCCGCATGCTGAGCAGAACTGTACTAAAGGCGAGCAGATTGGATGATTTCATTCTACTTTATAAAAGCAGCAAAATCATATTTTTTTATAATCTTCACCCAAAATATAAATACAATGGATAGAAACTATCTTAGAACTGGCAGAAAAGAGGTGGGTGTGAATCCATATGCCAGAAATATATCGCCTAAAACAATTCAGAAAAAGAGGCCTAGATAATATCCAATGATATCCTCTTCAGTCTTTTGCTTGGACTTTCCTTTCTCCTTTCAAATCAATCAACAAACCTCTCCCCAGTCTCTATTTTTCATGTTTTCTTTCTGCCATTTTTAAAATATTTTACTTCCAATCTCCTGCCATTATACTATGAATTCTTTGGAACAAAGTGAAACCTTCTGTAGGTTCTCTTGAGATGTTTTCAAAGCTTTAAAAACCCGAGTGGTATTAATTCGCTACTATTTTTTTTTCTTTTATAAGTGTCCCAGACTTAAAATTTTTGAGTCCTGACTATATCAGGGCAGAGAAAATAAAGATGTCCCTCCTGCCTTTGAAGAGGCCATTCATCTTAGAGAAAAGTTCATGAACTATAAACTACCATAAGGAGAAAAGCAATAAGGAACAATTCCAACATAATGCTGCCTCAGGGCCCTGTCACTCATATTGACTCTTGTCGGAATCTTCATCTGCAATTGGTGGACCACATACGAATAGAAACAGTGTTAGAAGAGGCTACTGAGTTGAGCTCTTCTGAGAGCTAAGGAAGTCTCAGCTAACGAAGACTGCCCAAGAGTTCCAATGCATCTGGAAACAGAGTGCAGAACACTCCAGAGTTAGGAAAACCATTACTCTGTGTAGAAGTAGAGAAGCTACGGCTTGTTTCTCCCAATTATTTGGATGTAAACAAAAATCAGTTGAGATTTTTTTTTGTTTGCTTGATTTTTATCTAATGAGCGCAGATCATTATTGAAACTAAAGGATCAAGCTAAATACATAATCATAATGATCTCTCCCCTTTATGTATATGACAAAATACCTGAGCCTGGGCTTTCTTTTCCATTTCATAGGTAAACTATATAGTGCTATGTCCAGTTTCTTACCTGAATCATGTTTCAAAATTGTGTGTTTGTGTATGTGTGTGTACGAATGTGTATGCATATGCATGAATTCTGTGTGTGTGTGTGTGTATATTCATGTGTATGTGTGTATGTGTTAAACTATCTGAAGTTCTCCACCCTCCAGAGCTCCCTCCAGTGAACTGGCTGCCTGGCCTGCTGAAATTGCTCTACTAAGGGTTCAGAGGACCATGTGATTTAGCTGTTTCCTTAAAAATGAATTTGTCACAAAAACAGTTTTGTTCTGATTTTAATTCTGACATGGGTTCATGAGGCTGTCTGTCTGAATAGCCAAGGGGGTTGTCTAATATGTATCTCTTGCATTCCTCAGTGGCTATAGAAACCCCAATGCTTCAGTTCCACACAATTTCCAGGCACCCCCTTTGGGTGAAGATGCAATAACTTATGCTGGTTTATCAGGTAGCCACTGTTCCTGGACATTTGGGGAACTCATTCAGTGTTTCAGATCATGTGTCCCTGGAAAGAGAAGTCAGAAATTAAAAAGTCCAAGTTTCCTAATTAGAAGCAGAGGTAGAGAGAAGATGTGAACTCCGTAGCACCTCTCAGCCGCCGGGCTTTCCATTCTAAGTTCCATTCTGTCACTCTGCATAGCTGCTGAGCATGGTAACTGAGATCTTGGGATTTCAATCACCCATGGTTTCCATAGTTCTGAGTGTGTTCCATCCCCACCTCTCCCAATAGAGGATGAAAGTAGCACTGGCTAGCCCAGGACCGGAGCCAATGTGCATTCATTGAGATTCCAAGTGAAAACATGAGATGTATCAGTGAATGTCTCTTTTCAATCTGTCAAAATCGGCAGGTCCCATTTCTTTCTTTCTTTCTTTTACTTTTCTTTTTTTTTTTTTTTTTGGCAATGCTGGGGTTGAACCCAGGGCCTTGTGCATCTGAAGCAAGTATTGTACCAACAGAGCTATATTCTCAGCCCTGTTTTTTGAATGAGGAAGAAATGTAACTTCTTAAAGCTATTCCCACTCTGACCCCTCCTAGACCATTCTATTCCACTCCAAATGGGCAATACTTCCATGAACATTGTTATTCTCAAAATAAATAAATAATGTTCCAAACGTTGATGGCAGCACCAAGTCCCATGTGTCTAAAGGGCAAAGTCCAGTACTTGGTAGAAGCTTCTTGAGATTATCAACCACACCTATCAGTTCCTGGATCCTAGACAAAACCATCCCTGGACATTCTTTTTCGCCCACCTTTCAAAATGCTTTCATTATTAAAGACATGATAGTTTGCAAACTGGTTGTTTCAACATTATTTTCTGGAAGTTTAAAAATTTCTCTTCTGAAAACAGAAACAGAGGTGGGGAGAAAAGATCTAGCATTTCTCACTCTTATTCATAATAAAAAATATCCATCCTTTGAACTGCCCCTTATAAAATCAAAAAGCAAAGCAAAGGCAAACCTTTACAATGGCTGTCTCTCCCCCTCTGGCATGTTCACACCTGATGCAGGAAGCCTTTGACAAATCATTCCACCAATCCTGTCTTTGTGACAATACAAGATCAAAGGCTCCCCAGCTTGGGAGTAACTTTTCTGTATAAGTAGGTGCCGTCTGGGTACACTGTGGGGCAATGTAAAAAATAAACCTGTAGTTTAGCAGTAAAACAGAGCTATTTGTACAGAAGTTGATGTCAAGGGCTGGAGTCACAAATTTGTAATTACAATAAACCAAAAAAAAAAAAATGCTCAGCCAGGGACTTTGTGATATTTATGTTTAAAGACTGAACCAGCAGGACAGTGTTTATGAGGCTTTACGTGAAGCAGACCAATCCTCACTACAAGGCTCAGCCTGGCCTCCCAACGTCCTCGCCTTCTCTTGGTCGTTTATGGGGTCCCTGTTGGCCTCTGAGTGTTGTCTGAGGACTGGAAATGCATGACATAAATCTTTGCTGATCTTTTTAGAGGAGGCTTTGACTGTCTCAGGAGAGAACGGCATTGGGTCAGTGGTATCCGGTAACCTGGAGCCATGATGGAGTGGAGAAGGTAGGTCATATTTATCCTCCGAGTGTGGATAAACCTCTTCTAGGCACGATTCTGCTCTTTTGCAATTCAAATATTTCTTTCCTAATCGCTCACTTTATGTTTAGTTTTGTTCTTGGAGGAATCTAATTTTCAGCAAAACGGAAACTAATATCTTTGTGGTTCTTTCGTCTTCCCTATTTCTCCTTCCCGTCACACATACATCTCCATTGCCCGTGACTCCACAGCACATGTGCACAAAATTTATATTAGATCATCTTACAGTGTTACTTCCTAGTCTTTTTAGCCTTCGTTATTTTCCCCACAAAACAGCATATTTCTTGAATCTCTGATTCATGTTTATAATATACCCATCCATTGTTTTCCAAAATGCCTGCCAATAATAAGTACATCGTAAATAATTTCTGCACTGACTGTAAGGATAAACTTGTCTTTTTAAAAATATTTCAATGACTTGCCTCTTAAAAAAAAAAATCCGGAGACCTTGAACCTCCACATTGGTTCCCAATTTCTCTAGATAGAATGCAAAGTTGTTTCTGTTTGTTTTAAAAATTTTTTAGTTGTAGGTGGACGAAAGACCTTTATTTTATTTATTTTTATGTGGTGCAGAGGATAGAACCCAGTACCTCACACATGCAGTTTTTCACATCCTACCTCTACTGTGATTTTCTCCTAGTCACATGATGCACGCTGTCCCTGTGTTCCTTCTGTCCTGCACATCTTTCTCTTCCTCAAGGAAAGAATGCTCTTGTGTCATTTGATGCTCTTTCTGTCTACTCCACTTGTAAACTTGAATTTATCCCTCAAAATACAGGCAAATGCTACTTCCTCATGAATCCACATGTGATTCCTCAGATTTGCTCTGCTAGTATTTCAGTGACACTTTGTAACCATCTCTACCATGTCACCAAGCACACTGTCAATGTGATAGTGTGCTCATCTGTTCATTTGGTACCTCACTACACACGCACGCACAAACACACCTCATGCAAATTTCTCTGAGCATGAAATTATATCTCGTTCCTTGTGTCTAACCATCCAGAATAATACTAAAATATAGTGAAGTATTAAATGTTCATTGGATAAAAGAATGACTAAATGAAAGAAGAAATAAATGGACAGGGTAGGTAGGGAATTAGAGGCTAACAAAAGGTTCACCTGGATTTGAATTCTGTTTTAACCACTTCTAACTTTTCATCTTAGGTAAGTTCCTTCTTTTTCTGAATTTTAGTTATTTCATTTCTAAAACCAGGTAGTATTTGGTTATTAGTTCTGTGATTAGGTTTTGTAAGGTAATTCAGAGAAATACTTGATAGCCTTCGGAAAATGAGAAAGGAGTGGTAGAAGAAAGAGTAGAAAATAAAGAAGGGGGAAGAGGAGGAAAAGCAAAAGATGTGATAACAATGAATACATCCTCCCCGAGAGAGGATGGAAAAGCGAGGATAAGCAGACCAAATAGGACTCATCAAATGGTCATTCTCTTTTTCTTTTTTTTAAAAATTTAATCTCTCTTTCTTTTGGCAATGCCGGGTGCTGGGCTGGAACCCAGGGCCTTGTGCACGCTAAACATGCACCCTACCACTGAGAGGCCCTCCCAGGATCCAGAATGGACTTTCTTATCTGAAGTCATCTTGGACTGTGTGGAAAGGGAAAAGAGATAGTAGTGATAAAAGAGAGTTGTTACAGGCTGGTGGAGTTCATTTACCCACTCTTCTTCCTTTTGAACTAAAAAAAAAAAAAAAAACTAAGAATGGAAGGAAATCTAGGAGGAAAAACAGTTACGCTCTTAAGCGGTAAGGGTATAAGAGAAACTTTGGCCTCTTTACAAACGTTTTAACAACAAATGAAAACATCATTTAAAAATGCTGGTCTTCATGGTGTTCGTGTTGGGCAGGATGCCCACAAGGAGGGTAGGACTTCAAAGCCGTATCCCTAAGACATTGTTAAGAATGAGAGGAGCTTTAAAAATTTGGTAGGGGATGACATTTTTTTTTAAATTGCCATAGTATATTATCACAACCATTATGGACATGTTTTAGAGGGGAAGAGTGGAATGGGACTTTCCAGAGAGTCAAATTTCATTAACCAAAACATTTTCTGAATCAATTGTTGTACCTACATCAAAGCCACTGAAAGTCATTGAGGTCCCACAAAGGAACTTTTAACTGGATGGTGAAGGGGATTTTAGTGTGAGAGTGGAAGTGTAGTTCAGGGCTCACAGGCCAAGGAAAGGTGGAGAGGAAGGAGAAAAGGATTCTCCTTTAAACTTTTGAAACATCTTCATCCCCAAACAAGTGAGACTGAATCCAATGTGGGCTGCAAATCCCCAGTGATGGCCAGAGCTATCCCACTTGGATTTCCTGTCACCTTTTGCTATTCACCAGGAAAATGTAGGGCAAAAAGCAGTCAGTATGAAACTGTTTATAAATAATCACTTCTGTATTCACATCTGCCAATAAACACACACACACACACACACACACACGCACACTCATGGAGCTGAAATTTCTCCCATATTCTCTCAACTCTCCCAAGTTTGAGAGAGACAAATGCTAGTAGCACCAACGATTCTGAAACACGACTGTCATTCAGTCATTCCGATGTGAAAGGAACTGAGAGACAAGTGATTCTAAGAATCCGTGAGTGTCCCCTAAGTCACCTGTTTATTTCAAGAAACATTGCATATGCTCGAGAAAAAGTTCCTGAGCAGAAATGAAGCTTTATTTTTAAACTATTCATTCAAATAAGCAAGATAATATTATCGATCTAATTTGAAAAGCTACTCTGAACTTCTACAAATGCAACAGAGATACAGTGTCTGTGTGTGTGTGTGTGTGTGTGTGTGTGTGTTTGTCTCAGGAATCTGATAAGATCTACCATCACTGTTCACCCCAGGATCCTCAACAAAGTAATTTGCACTTAGTGGGTCTTCGATTAGTTTTCTTGACAGGCTTGTGCTACAACCAAAGTGGACAGACATCCCCCACAGAGACACAGTTACTGACGTCATTATAAAAGTGATTAATAGCCCCTAAGAGATCTTTCGGTTTCCAAGATATTTGCCAAAATGAGTGGGCTCTGAGAATACTGGGGAAGTGAGGGTCAGAAAATGTCCAGTTTCCATCCCCCGCCACAGCCCCAAAGTGCTATTATTATTTACTGAAGGCCGGTGATTTGCTTGGCACTGTTCAGCTTGCAGGGGAAAGCTCCCTGTCTCGCCCAGTGGGGTTTGAAGAACAAGGCTTGTAAGACATAAAAGACATGTAAGAACTGGCAAGGGTGAGGAGCGATCTAAGCCTGTGGCTTAAAATACCATTAAAATAATCATTAAAACCAGGCGCCTAACACACCCCATGATCTAGGCCAAAAACACAGGAAAATGTAAGATTTTTTCATCCTGTAACCACAGGCTCTTTTTCTAATTGGTAGGCAGCAGGAAAGGGAGTGATAAATTCCTTTCTAGATATTCCAAGAGAGAAGTGTATTGTTGTGAACGTTGTTATTAGACATTATGTGCCCACGGTTTCATGGCTTATGTGGGGATATACCCATGGTTTGGGTGGTTTAAACAGGCAAAGAGATATTATCCGGGTGGCCTGGAATATAACTTGTGCAGACCAACATCTTAGCTAAGAACCTCAAAGCCCATGGTGATACTCATCGTGCGCCATTGAAGGGCCATGGATGACTTCTGATCACACCAAGAGAAGGATATTTTTTCAAAAGCTAATCCCCTGTCTCACTGAGTTCAGGAGGCGATAGCAGAAGACCACAAATTGGATGACTCATGAGGAGTACAAATACACCTCCCATGGTTCTGAGATTGAGAACAGAGGTCAAGGGTGCCATGGCAGGTTCTGGTGAGGCTCCTCTTACAGCCTGCAGATGGCCTGCTTCTCACTGTGTCCTCACACAATGATAGAGATGAAGAGAGCTCATCAAGATCCCTTTGATTAGAGGACTAACCCAATGAGGTCCATGAGGGCTTTACCCTTATGACCTAATTAGTTCCCAAAGGCCTCACTTTCTAACACAATTGAGGGTCAGGAATTTGACATAGGAGTTGTGGGGGAGCCTAACATCCAGTCTATAACATTTCCCCAAATAAGAAAAGAATGCAAAGAATCCTGTGAAAGATGCCAGAATGTGCAGTCAGCAGAATAACCCAGAATAACTGGTATAGCCATATTATCCTCAATCCCAAGGGTGCTGATACGGGAAGGCAGGAGGGTCAGGGCTGGAGGAGCAGGGGGATGTGATGATCTAAGCAGAGACTGAAGTGATATGGAAAGGAGCCACACACCAAGGAATGCAGGAGGCCTCTGGAAGCTGGAGAGACCAAGATGGATCCTCCCCAGAACCTGCAGTTTTATGACATCTTGATTATAGAATTTCTCACATCCAGAAATCCACGCTGGTACATGTATGTTGTCTTCAGTCAGTAAGATTGTTAAGGGAATTTGTTATGGAGGCAATAGGGCACTAATACAAGGATTGCTTTTTATTTGATATTTCAGTCAAAAATCTCTAGGTGGTATGCACAACCAGGATTCTGCCACATATTTTGAACTCTTCCCAGAGTGTTTGGAGACAATTTCATAGAAATTGATTCTTCCTACTTCTAAAGAAAGCCTACATGTTTCTCAGGTATAAGGTGAGGGTGACATTTCTATGTTTAAGGAATCATCTGCAGAATTTCTGGAAAAAAGAGTATTTTCCATTCCCAAATAGCTCTCATGGTCAAGAACAGTCCAGGAAATATGTCTTGTATGGTAGAACACAAATCCTGAAGATCAGCCTGGGGCCCTCTTTCTCCTTTTCCTTCTGAGTTCCAATCATGTGGATCCCAGTCACCCTTGGAGAAAGTGCTCTGCCTCTTCCCCTACTGCTTTGATCTGCAAATGAGGCACAGAATTAAACCAACATGGCTTCCATGCCCCTGATGTGGGCTTGAAGTAACCCTGACTACAGGTTTCTTTCCTGAGGTTGGTTCATGCTCTAGTACCTAGGTAACTGGATAGCAGGGCCTCATGTTTTGTTGTCATTGTTTTATTTTGCTTCTAAAGCTGTCTCCTAGGTTCTGACCCCTAGGTTGCCATGCAGATGAAATCTGGCCTGGCTACTAAGATCTCCTCCTACGTTCCAGGGATTGTTCTTCAGTTCCATGCACCAGTGCTAAAGTAGGCAAAATAATCTGCATGCCAACTTGAGCTCCACCCTGAAACATAGGTAGCAAAGCAGAACTGCTTTCCGGGGTTTACAGAGAGCTTAGCAATTCTACTTTTGTGGTTTCTGTTCTACCCTCCAGTTTCCAGGTGAGTGAGTCCCAGAGGGATAAGATAGAGATCAGTCTCAACAACATGTACGCTTGTACTCTGCAGTATTCAAATACTCTCCCGATGAAGCAAATAGGAATAAATTCATCCTTCAGTTATGGACTGAATGTTCGTGTCCCCTGCAAAATTCATATGTGGACATCCTTGCTCTCAATGAGAAGGTATTAGGAAGTGAGGTCATAAACACAGAGTCCTGCAGAATGAGGGTAGTGGCCTGGTTTAAAGGGGCCTCCCAGTGCTCTCTTGTTCTCTTGCCACCATGTGAAGGTGTGGCAGTATTCAAGAGAGCCTTGACTAGAACTGACCCCAGTGTTCCAGCCTCCAGAACATGATTTAAAAAAAAAATTCCATTGTTTATAAGACACCCCAAAGTCTACGGTGCTTTTATTATAACGGCTTGAACTGAGATACCATGTTCCCTTAATACCTAGAACATTGTTAGGGTCTCTAAACAAGTCAGGATGGCGCCTGGCATTTTGCCAGAGGGAGTGGTTTGTGAAGTAACGCCAGCGAGCCATTAAGTGTGGAGATTCCTTATTGGTTGACTGCTGTATCTAGTTTATGTCGATTAAGATAAGCTGTGTGGAATGTATATATACCCCTCCGGTCCTACAATAAACGGTTCCCACTCCTGCTGTATCAATGTACACAAGTTGCTCGTCACCCCCCCCCCCCGGTTACTTTGCTGCATCTGGACTGCAGCAGAAAATGGTACAAGGTCTATGTGAAAACAGGTTCCAGGCTCTGAAAAAGCAGCATGGTTCTGTGACTCCCAAGAGGGACCAAACAAATCAAGTGGGTCCCAAGGGTCCTCTCCTACCTGCTGGCTGTTCATTGACAGCAGTGTATCAAGGAATGTCATGAACCCAGCCTGGTGGTCTTACTGAGCTGATTCCACCAAGATTCATGTTCAGCAAGACTCAGTGGCTATAACTTCCAGGCACAGCACCAAAGAGGGGAGAGGTCACTACCTTCTAAGTTGTAGCCCTTCCCAATTCAGGGACTGAAGTCCTAACCCAGCATGACCCTATTTGGACTTGAGGCCTGGGAAAAGTAATTAGGGTTAGTTGAGGTCATGAGGGTGGGCCCCATTTGTTGGGATGTATGCTCTTAGAAGAGGAGGAAGATCTCCCCGCTATTATGTAAGAAGGCTGCAAAACAAGGAATAAACCCTCATCAGCCATCAACTCGACTTTTGTCTTGCTCTATCTTGATCTTGGACTTCCCCACCCCCAGAAGAAATAATGTCTATTATTTAAGCTACATAGTTTGTAGGATTTTGTGATGGTAGCCCAAGGTGACTAAGACAGGGGTATCTAGAACAAGGACTCAAAAAAAAATGGTCCACTTGAATTTACTGTTTAATATTGAATAACACATGAAATTCCATATGGCAGAATACCAGAGAAATGTAAGCTAAGAAATTAACAGAGTACCAGCGAAATATAAATTGAACAATTTTCAGAGTTCATACAAGGCTAAAGATGTGCTAGTTCCTGCTTGCCAGATAAGATTTGCCACCACACACCCGGGTATTGATGATACCGGGGAAGCAGACCTTGACTGTGGTCAAAAGAGCCCTAAAGACCACTCTATGCCTATCATATCAAAGCTTAAAAACAAACCTCAAAAGAAGCAGGTCCAAGCTACCCGTATACCTACATAATGTTAATACCCTTTAAAGGAATAAAACAAAGCTCAGGACCAATAATCATAACAATAATGGCAATATCCAGGAAGATAATGTCCATCATCAGGACAAAAATAGGAAAAAACTCAGAAATTAAAGAAAAGATGGAACATGGAATAAGTAGGCTTCAAACAGCTGTTAAGGAAATAATTGTTATTTCCAAGAAATTAAGAGAAAATATAATGAACAGAGCACAAAAGATTTATTTTAAAAGAACCAAAGAGAAGTTCTATAGATAAAACTTAAACATTTGAAATTTTAGAAAAATCTCATTGGATCAGGTTATAGCCTATTAGATAGTATAGAAGAAAAGATTAGTGACTTAAAACTAACCAATGGATAGAACCCCCCCTACCCCCCACAGTGAATTGCTTTGGCAGTTTGCCATAGTTAACTGGTCATATATAGTCCATGTGTTTATGACTCTCTCTCTTCTGTTCTGCTTATCTATATTTCTGTTCTTATGCTAACAGCACATTCATAATAAGTCAAAGCATCAACTCCTGGGTATTTAGCCAAAATAAATCTAAGTGTGTATCTGCAAAATAAAAACCTGTACATGAAGATTCATAGCTGTTTTATTTGTTTTGGACCCCAAATGGAAACAATTGAAATGCCCATCAACAGGTGATTAGAAAACAAACTATATCTATACAATGAAACACTAACCAGCAATTAAAAGAATTAGATGCTTAATCAATATGGAGGTTTCTCAAAAGACTATGAATGGAACCACCATAAGACCCGACTGAATCACTCCTCAGTATGTATCCAAAAGAAAAGTCAGTATACTGTAGAGGTAACATGCAAATCCATGCTTATATCACACCTAAATTATGGTAACAGCCTAGAGGTTCTGCCACCTGATGAATGGATAAAGAATGGATAATGAGAATGAGATACATATATATATACACACACACACACACACACACACACACACATATATATATGTATATACATATATAATATATATAAATATATATATAATATATAAATATGTGAGATGATATACATATCATCTCACATGTTTATATCATATAGATAATATATAAATTTTATTGAGCCATAAATAAGAATATAATTATGTAATTTTCAGAAAAATAATTAGAACTTTAGAAGCTTATTTTAGTGAAATAAGTCAAGATAGTCATAGACCATCTATTTTATGTAGAAGCTAAAGAGAAAAAAAGGAACACAAAGGGAGGTGGGGAGATTTCATGAATCCATGGACCTCCCAGGAGGGAGAAGGGGAGAAAAAGAGGAGATAATGGGAAATAAAATTCTCCAAATGATGTTATGTGTGTGCACGATTATGTAACAGCAAATTCCACTATGACGTAGAATTGTATTACATTGATAAAAAATAAAATAAAGAAAAATAGACTCATTAGACCTGCAGCCATATGGGAGTAATGAGGTCATAAGGATGGAATTCTCCTGAATGAGGTCAGTGCCCTGATAAAAAGGGGCCTTAGAGGGCAATGTGGATGAATCTCAAAAAATATTAGCTGAGTCATAAAAACTTCATGCAAAATATGTATTCTGGGATTTTGATGACACAGAATTCTCAGAAAGACAAGTCTAATCAGTGATTTTCTGTGGTCAGAAGTTAAACCATTGAAATAAACAGGAAAGGGCACAATTTCTGGGGTAATAGAATTTAGATTGTGGATTTGTTTACACAGCATGTTTTTCAAAATTTATCAGTGTGTACACTTGAAATAGGTGTTGTTTATTTGATATAACTTGGACTTCAATGAAGTTCATATTTTTCTCTATGTTGAATACCAAGATACATCCACACCCACCAACTGTACATGCCTCGATGCACAGTATTCCTTCAGCAGGTCTGTATGCTCCCACCCCTTCTTTTCCTGGGTGAGCTCTTTTCCATGTGGTCTCTAAACAATCCAAGCAAACAGAGCCCTGGGTGCCGGGACACCTAATGATTCCTACAGGTGTATTCACCCATATCACCTTCCAATAGTACATGATTCTGCTCCTTTGGGGCTTGCTGTCACAGCTATCCCATCCTCTCCGATAGTGAATAAAAAATGGCGACAAAAGGTAGGTATGTGAAGAATGACAGAAACAGGAAGAAGCACTATCTGGGGAAAGACATTAACTGTCTCTGCATGATGAGTGACTTCCAGAAAACCAATACTCTGCTACATCAAAGTGTCCCCGCGTGCTTTTGAAGACAGTTCTTTCCGTCTGCTGGAGGATGTATGAAATGCTATTCTTGGTGATAAGTTACCACCCTTCCACCCCTCACCGGGATAGAATCACAAAACAAGGGCATAACAATTAAATAGTATCAGAGCCCATGGCCTCCGTGGAAGAATGCATACATTTAAGACTCTAAAAGGACTCCTAGAGGGAGGAGTTAGTGAAAAGTTCACCATGAAATGACAACAAAACACTCAAAACACTGAATGTCCATTCCAACAGGAGGCTTGAGGTAAAGTCCAGTTAGAACAAATCTATCTTAATATGATGTTGAATTTTCAGAACCTCACTATTTCCTTTTCTGTTCCTTCTCTCTCTCTCTCTCTCTCTTCAACATTTTGCTTTTTTGAAGAAGCAGGCAAATAGCGGGTCAATGAAATAGACATCTTCTCCAGTTACTGTACACACTTCTTGATTATCTGCATAAACTGAGAAACGGCATGCGGATCTTCAGAAAATGGTAGAATATTAACACAAAAGTTACTTCCGATGTAGCTGGAAATGCTATTTTGTGTGTGCCATGTCAAACAGGGATGCTCTCTGGGTAGCAGAAAGAATCAGGCAAATAGAGAAAACAGCTGAGATGAAAAGTTTTCCAGAAAAATGTCAAAAGGGGACAATGTGGGTATAAATCATGGAAAGATGGCTATCTGGGGGATCTCTAGGGATAGAAACTTCTAAGCAGCATCAAAATGTGTTATCTTGATTCCTGCCAGTAACTTGAGCCAACTTCAAAGCTCTCTTGGTGGATTACACCAAGAGCAGCCATTATCAGAAAGGAGTAGCTAATTAGAGTGAATTATTAGGACGCTCAGACGGCCTTAAATGGAACACAGCTGCTGAGTCACGCTATAAAAATGAAATTGGACCACTCATCTGCTTATGTAGTTTGTTTAAATTGGATATCTGATTTTTTCAAGCCTGCACAGAGTGATATCAGGAAGGAAAAAATATAACCACAGAGTTTAGCAGACATCACATTTAAACGCCTTGTTCTTATGTAAGCCGTGTGTTCTTCTGGACATTTTTAACATGTTGGAGATTAATCTTTTTTCTCAAGAGTATTATTTAACCATAGAGATCTTCTTCCACCATAAAAATAACCATTATTCCCAGATGCGTATTTTAATGTATTGATACTGATTGCCATGCTTGGAATCTCACTATCTAATGGCCACTATGTCATCGAGGGAGAATTAGACTGAAGGTCACAGCACAATAAAATACTTTTCTCAGACACTCCTGAAATAAACTTGAAAGGAACAGGTGCATGGGCTGAGAAGAAGGCTGAGTCAATTGTGGGAAAGATCTTTTCTTTTTTCTTTTTTTTCCCCCCATTTCTTTTCTGCCTCAAAAGTTTCTCCAAAACATCATGATAAAACAGTTTTCAAAAAAGCAGAGGCTTCTTACTACAGGAAAACAAACATATTGACTAGAATGAAACAGAAAGACGGAGACAACTGATAAAATTTTCTTTCCCTCATCCTTGGTGCACACACACCTGGATATTTGATGAGCTGTCATAAGGTTAAGGAAATAAACAGATGACTGCTGCTGATAGCAATCTCCGGTGAACTTTCAGAGCCCACTGCGATTTGCCCAATGGCTCTCTCCTTATCAGAATGCCATTATAAAATCTCACCTGGGTAAGTGCTCGCTCCAGCCTGCCCAAGCAATGTTCATACGGCATCAATCATGCCATAAAGAAGCCCATGAGTAATATAATAGTCCAGGTGTCTACGATTTCCAACTTCCCAACCACAGAGAAGCATGCAACCACTTCCCAATCAGTCTTCCTATCTCTATGTGAGGACATTGAAGGGAACTGTAATGGCTATAGCTCCGTCCCAGACTCATGCTGGATGAATGAAACACTCGTATTCATTTCCCAGGAAGTCAGTAAGTACCTTGAGTGATCAGAGTGGAATGACATATCGAGAAGTGTAAAAAAGCAACTGGACTAATTCCAGCAATGCTGCTTGCAGAAGTAAGGAAAAAGATCACCTCCCTCGACTTGTGAATAAACTCCATTTAACATCCAGGAGAGCATTGCTGGTGGTACTCAGTTCATAAGCCAAATGTTTAAGGAGGTTTTTCATTGTTAAATAAAAGGCAGAAGTTACAGTCAAAAACAGTTTCAGTTTGATACACACTTTTGTCCTGAGTTTGAAGACATAGAAACAGTTTATGGAGTTTAAAGTTATGCTTACTTAAAAATTGAATAAAGATAATTCAGCAGAGGCTATGGTTACACAATATTGTGAATGCACTAAGTAACTCCGAATTGTACCTTAATAAAGAAGAATTTTTAAATTCTGAGAACAATTAGCCAAGGAATTAAGGTTGAAACAATCTGGGAACAATTCTTAAACTAATACTTTCATTCCAGAAACACTTTTTTGGTTGCTTTTTTTTGCACACTTAACCGGGACCAGGAACTAAATAAAGTATGGGGTTTAGAAAATTAAAGTAATCATGCTTCCATGTTATTAAATCCCCAAAGCATTTAGAACCAGAAATTTTAAGTCTTTTCCACTGTTATTCTAGTTAAGTTTTCTGGGAAAGAAAACATTTTCTCTGTCTTATCAAATTAAAGTTTCCAGGGCTAGAGACCTGGCTTCAGTCCTCACCTGGCACTTTCTGTGTGTGCACACTGGATCACCTCAAAAGGTCTTATTTTTTCCATGTGAAAAATGAAGAACTTGAAAGTATTCGCCTTAGAAGGATGTTGTGAGGATTTAATCAGCTAATGTCGAGCATTTAGGATGGTACAATTATTAGAGTTTAATTGATATTAGGTTTGACCATCAATATTATTATGTGACCCTATCCTTCATGTCAGTATCATAGTTTTAAAGGCATTTTGGATTCCTTAATTTCTGAGCACATTTCCACTATTGTACACTATATCAAAGTGGTGATGAAAATCAGCAGCTCTGAATCAAATTAGTTTTAAAAGGTTCCACATATGGTATGTCTCACTGGGACAGTTGCATCATGAAAGTAGATTCAACTGATTGGTCAGGAGCCCCAGGATCAATCAGATTGTTCTTCTCTTGGCATTCAAGTTTTCCCACCCCTAAATATTTCCAAATTTGGAAAGGAATTGATCTCTGGTGGTCTAAATGAATTCTGATACCTCAAAAATTAGGCTCACTATGATGTGAAGTAACCTTCAGTCTATTGACACTTTTCTAAGAATATTGCTAGTGTGGAAAGAATACATCTACCTCTAACTGTGATTCATTCTTTCTTCTCTTTGCTTTTTTTTTTCAAAAAATTTATTTGATTATTTTATAGAGGCTTAATCATGAAACGAAATGCCATATTTTAATTTGCAGGTATGCAGTTGGCAAGTTCTTTTTTTTTTTTGGTAATGGGGATTGAACTCAGGAGCACTCGACCACTGAGCCACATCCCCAGCCCTATTTTGTATTTTATTTAAAGACAGGGTCTCACTGAGTTGCTTAGCGCCTCACCCCTTGCTGAGGCTAGGATTGGTAAGTTTTAACAAACACATATTCTTGGGTAATCACCTTCCAATCAAGATATCAAACATATCTGTCATCCCCTAGAACTGCCCCCATGCCCCTCGGCAATCAACCCTACCCCATCCTGGCTCAGGCAATCACTTATCTGTGTTTCTGACATTTATATTGGTATAGATTGATTATCTGGAACAAAGTATTTGCAAATTTTGGCAAGTAACATCCTCTGGGAAGGCCTAAAGATAAAACTGATTTTTACATGTTTCAATGATAGGGGTAAAAGGAATATTTGGTGACACATAAAATGTTTATTACCCTAAAATTGCAGTGTCCAAACATAATAATTTGATTGCAATATGACTACACTCAATAATTTATGTGTCATCTTTGCCTGTTTTGTTGTGACAATGGCAAAATTGAGTGGTTGTAACAAAGTCCATATGTCCTACAAAGCCTAAAATATTTACTATGTGGTTCTTCACAAGAAATAGAATCATGTAGCATGCAGTCTTTTGGATCTGACGACTTTGTTAGGTGTAAGTTTTTAAAATTTCTCTATGTTGGTGCATGTAATGGCAATTTGGGCTTTTATTGCTGAGTAGTACTCTATGATAGGAATAGACCAAAAATGTATTAACTCATTGACATGCTGATATACATTTGAGTAATTTCTAGTTTGGGATCTTACGCATTAACCTGTGTTGCCATTCTTAGACAACTGTTTTTGTGTTCATATGTTTAATTTCTCTTACAGACATCCCAGAGCAAACTTGCTGGGCTCTGAAGAAGAGCATGGCTAATGTTATCAAATAATGGCTTCAGTCACTCCATACCTGTGACATTTCCTATATTGGCAAAAAAAAAAAAAAAATTAAAATTATATTCTGAAGAATTCAAAAAGCAGGTATGTTTAAGCAAAAACACATAATGTAATTTTAGTTAGCTTCTTGAGTAATTTGCATTGTTCTAAATATTTTTAACATTTTCATTTAACATTTTTTAACAGAATAACTTATATTGTGTATATGTATGGCATACAACATAATTTTATGGGATATATACAGATGGTATAAATGTTTCTATGCTAAGCAAATTAACATATCCATCACTATTACTTATGCTTACATTTTTACCTCTCTCTCTTGTTTCAGAAAATGATATTTTCCTTAGATTTACAACCCTTTAATAATGAGTAAAACTTCTTTAACTATTAGGCTATACAAACATGGACCATGGGCCACACTTGACTCCGGAGCCTGGGGAACAGTCTTTGAAATAAAACATAATGTTTTTCATAATTGAACAATGCTCAGAGGTTTCCATATTGTTTCCTTTAAAACAGTGATCAAGCACAAGTCAATTGCGGATAGTAAGGACTCAATTTCAAAGAAAGTATTCTAAGCTGTAGAAGACTCTCTCTTAAATTTAAAGGGGATAGAAAACCAGCATTGTCCTGTAACCAGGTCCTGCCGGCTAGAAGAAGTGATTATTATGTGTTCCAGAATCTTGCAACTTATCATTATACCACTGGTAACTCAAGAAAGACTGTGGTGGAGTATTTTCACCATGGAAATTCCAGAGAGGGGTCTATCATCAGGCCATAGGTAACAATATCTGCATGCATAGACTCATGGTACAAGAACAAATAAAAAGCAAATCCAGACATCTTGGGCTTAAAACAAGAGACTCTGAGAGACAACCTCTCACACTTCTTTCCCTTAATATGCATCATCTATATTTCTTCTCACCTATATCCTCATTCAAAATTTAGAAATTCTGGACAAAAGTTTAGAAATCTCATCAGTTTCTAACTCTCCCTCAGAAGGCCCAGGAAACTGAAGTCCTTGCACATCTGAGTGTTTTCTCTTGCAACACAAATGCACATCCTAATTTCTCTTCTATATAATGAGAATGACTCTCCCATGAATTCAGAAATTAGTATTTCTCTCTCATTGTGTCTTTAACAATTCAGATGACAGCTTTTATCTGATTTTGAATTTTGACAATTATGTTGGATCAAGGGTCAGCATGTTATATATATATATATATATACACATACATTTTAAACAGTAATAAAAGCATGAGGAGGAAGAACAGAGGAAGATGGAGAAGTGACCAGAGCTATGTGTTTTGCAAAGCTCAGAATTTTGTCCTTTGATCATTTTCAGAGAAAAATTTGCCAGTCCCTCCTACAGTAAATCAACAGAGCATTGGTTTTCCATAATCAACTTAATATTTTATACATTATGACATAACATTTAGGACATGGCGTAAATTTTTTTCTATATTTTTTTTTCTCATTTTGAAGTGACAAAGAAAGGTGGATAGGGAAAAGCAGCAGCTGGATTAATGGAAATTTGCATGTTCCCCGCTCTTCAGAACCATCTCTGTCTGCCCTAATCACTGTCGTTAAGGACATAATGTAAAAACAAGAAAGAATGAATGAAGCATTCATTCATCCTTTCTATCACCTCACTTACCACCAACCAAGTAATCCTCAAACATTCACAAAGTTCTAGATTTTTAATATGGGATGCACTAATACACTGTACTCACTGCTTGTGATAGTCGGGGTACCACAATTTTGGAATACAATAATCTATATAGACACCCCATGCTTTGGGATTTACGTGTTCAGTTCAAAGTAATATATTGAGAACCTGCTGTATGTACCCAAAGGACCAGACTATGGACTGATTGGCCTGAAACCAACCCAGGTGTGTATTTAACAACAAAAAATGAAGTGCATAGCTACACTGTAAATGATTCCTTTTATCCAGGCATCCCTCCAAACATCAGTGCCTTCGCTTATTTTTTATTCCACCCATCTGCAGCACAATCTGTGTTTCCTCAGGAGATGTCTGACTAAGCCATTGACAGAAGGCACCCAAGATGGGAGGGCTTCTTTCATTTTTCTCCCATTCACTCTGCTTTCCTAAGAAAGCCAACAGTAGCCCTCCTCAGTTTAAGCAGCCATTGACAGACACCTGCCAACAGGTGGTAAGAGTCTCCTGAGCCAATCACCAAAATTGGGATCTTGGTTCTGCCTCAGCTTATCAACAGCCCAAACCAAGTATATGCGACGTGTACAGTATTTGAAATATGATGTAGAGAAAGAGAAAGTGACGAGTGGCAAGAGCAAGGAAAGGGCATGTCAGATATAGGGAGTAAACACAAAGCTCTGAATGCAGAAGGGACGGGCTGGCCTGAGGGCCAGGGAGAAAGAGGAGCACACCTGGCAGAAAAGCAGACAAGTGCATGGCCAGGAGTCACTGACCAGACCTCGGAGACCTGCAGGTCTCTTAAGTTCTAGTTCTTCCTCGACACCTGCTTCTTAGAGGACTTGAACTGACACCAGTGGTCGTTATAAATGTGACTGTTATTATCATGAAATTTAGTGCTACTGTCTCCTGAAGAAAGTCAACAAAGTAATTAAAAAAAAAAAAAACTCACGGGTGAAAAGCAAGAGTTCAGTTTTTTAAACCAAAAGGAAATTGGAAAATTTAAACTGAAACCCAATGGTAATTGATCTGGCATACTAGGCAAAGCTAAATCCCCAAATGATGGCACAACATGGCCCCAGTGATTTTTTTATCAGCCACACAGTGTCTGCAAAGGCTCAGGAACTAACAGCACTTTTTAGTTATGGCATTGAGGGTGGAGGTGAAGAGAAAGGTTGGTGCGAAGTCTAATTAAAACAAAAGTAGAACTGCACCCCAGGATCACCTGGAGTGAGGGGTAGTTGGAGCTGTGTGTGTGGAGAGTTTCTATCCCCTCGTCCCAATAGAAGACTGGGTGTTGATGTTCCAGCCAGCCCAAAGCAGGAAGACCCTGTGGAGAGAGACAGGGTCCACTGGTACCAAGCACTTCCCCTTCCCTTCACCCACCTGGACTCTCCAGCTCTGCAAGCCAGGGGTCTATATTCCCTGTGGGAAACAGAAAGTCTCTTTTCTGGGAGATCTGACTCTACCAAGAAGTAATCTCTGAAGTGCTGTTATTGGGTCCCACAAGGAAATGGTGTCATCAGAATCGTTATAGAGGAAGACCACCATCAAAGAGTCCCAGGCATTTAAAGAAAAACTATAGTGTTAAAAAAGACCAAAATAAGCCAACAGTACAACCCAGCAATGAGAGATAGATGAGAAATACTATCAAGCAAAATAATAATAATAATAATTTTCAGAGACAAGAAATATATTTGAGAAAAATAAAAAGAAAGTATTATCAGAGATCCAAACAAAAATATAAAAGTGGAATCATTTTTAAACTTCATTATAGAGTTGGGAGGATACATATAAGGACATTGGAAATAAAGAATAAATAAAATGTGAGAAGAGTAGAAAAAAATAATTGGATAAATATTTCAAAACAACATCCCATAATATAAGGAGATGTGTTCACAGATTTAAAGGGTACAGAGAGTCCTCAGGACAGTGGGTGAGACTGGACCCTTCCCAAGGCACAGTCTTGTGAAATGTCATCTCTTGAGACTGACAGAGGATGTCAAAGCTTTGTACTAAGAAAAGCAGTTTTAAAATAAATGTCCCAGAATTGATGATAATAGATTTTTTTTCACAGTTGGATCTCTACATACCAAAAATCGATGGAGAAATGTCTTCAAAATTTTTAGGAAAAAAAATGTTCAATGTAAAAATTATCCTTCTTACTAAATTCTCCATTCAGTGTGAAGGCCGGGTCAAAACATCGTGAGCTATACCCGAAGACATTCAATTTTGCTACTTCTGCATACTGTCACAATGTTCCTGGATGGAAAAGAAAACATTGGATCTAGAAAATAATAAAGACCCGTTTGGAAATTATGAAGGAAATCCAGATGAGGGTGAAGAGAGATCCCAGCGTAGTTTCTGTGCAGCCCCTATAAAGAGCAATCAATCTTGACTGAATATGTAAGAACAGGTTGGAAGGCAAAGTTGATAGCTTACCAAACATCTATAATTATGTTTAGAAGTATATAGAGAGCTGAGGCAGAGATCAGACTTGAATTAACGATTAGTGCAAAAAAAAAAAAAAAATCCCAGAAAAGAAAGGAGATGATTATCAGCAAAAATGTAAAAGAAGACTAATTACAGTATACTACATGGCTCAGCTCTGACACTTTCATGGTTACAACGCCATATAGACACGAACATTGATCTAATAAGAATTTCCAAGAACTCCCCTGTAATTGATGGATGATGGGAATTTTGTGGGCAAGAGGTAAAAATAATACCCAAATCCCTGCCTTCCATAGTAGCAGTTGAAGAAACAATTCTTAAAATGGAAAAAAAAAAACAAGAAATATTGATTTACCAAATATGAACGAAAGATAATAAATATTGAAAGAATCTACTGAAAATTAGTATTGATTTCCTTGAGGAGCTGAAATGCCGCAGGAAGCTGCCTTCCACAACAAGACAGAAAAGCAAGCAGGACCCCACTATCCCCCCATGAGGATAGTTCCTTAATAGTCATAGGATCATCTCCATAACTAGCCAATTACATTTGCCCAAGAAATCCAGCTCTGGGAAAATCTTGCTGTTCTCTTCAGGCCAGAAACCTAAGGACCCTATTTTTAACTAATTTTGAATATCAGATCCTTTTTCAACAAATAGTCTGCATAGAAGAAAGTCCTGTAAAGTTGAAAGAAACAATTTGGATCTATGAAGGTCCAGATTATACGTATGGGCTCCTACTCAAGGCAAGAAAGGAAAATGGCAGGATAAGAGAAGTCAATTAGGCCACTTTAGTTTCTGGTAGGTAATTACTTTTTATTTTTTTTATTTTTCAAAATTTGTTCTAATTAGTTATGTGTGACACTTTGACATATCATACATAAATGGAGTATAATTTCTCATTTTGCTGACTGTATATGTTGTAGAATCACATCAGTCATGCGCTTATATATGTACATAAGGTAATTATGTCTGTTTCATTCTACTATCCTTCCTCCCTGAATACCCCCTCTTCTCCCATCACTCCCCTCTATCTAATATAAAGCAACTCTCTTTCTCCCTAATGCTACTCGTCCCTCTTTTTGTGAATTATTATCTGCATATCAGAGAAAACATTTGGATTTTTGTTTTCTGGGATTGGCTTATTTCACTTAGCACAATATTCTCCAACTCCATTCATTTACCAGCAAATGTCTTAATTTCATTCTTCTTTAAAGCTGAGTAATATTCCATCATATATATGATGGAATATTATATATATATATATATATATATATATATATATATATATATATATATATAATTTTCTTTATCCATTCATCTGTTAAAGGGTACCTAGGTTGGTTCCATAGTTTAGTTATTGTGAGTTAAGCTCCTATAAATATTGATTTGGCTGCATTGCTGTAATATGCTGATTTTAAGTCCTTTGGGTATAAACTGAGAGGTAGGAGTAAAATGATAGTTCCATTCCAAGTTTTCTGAGGAATCTCCATATCATTTTTCATAATGGTTGCCCCAATTTGCACTCCCACCAGCAATGTATGAGTGTACCTTTTCCCCACATTCTCATCAACATTTATTATTGCTTGTATTCTGGATGATTGCCATTCTGACTGAAGTGAGATGAAATCTTAGAGTAGTTTTGATTTGCATTTCTCTAATTGCTATAGATTTGAACATTTTTTAAAATACATATTTGTTGATCTATTTCTTCTTCTGTGAAGTGTCTGTTCATTTCCTTAGCCCATTTATTGATTGGGTTATTTAGTGATCACTTATTTTTCTGAAGATTTCATATATGTTCAATAGTGTTTTTCTCTTTCTCTCTCTTTCTCTCCTAGACAAATATGCACATTTCTTTTGTAACTAACAGAAAAATTGCATGGATCTGTTTGAGTTACTTAAATAATACCATGGACCAGCAAATGTTATCATATCTATAAATGTAGATGGAAAGTGCATGATGCTGATATTTGTAGGGAAATAATCTCCAAAGCAAGGCTGCAACATGCAGTGTCTCTGGAGCCACTGCCAAGCTCAGGCCTCAGCCCTATTTCCATGGGAATCTCTAACCAGTCCCATCTACAGAGAAATCAGGCTCCGTGTTGGAGTCTGAATTCCCTGTCAATCTCCCAACTGGTCCAACTTTAGAAATGGGAGTGGACTTGGTTTCACATGTAGTGTGTTTTACTCAGGGAAGGAGACTCATTGAGGCCTTGGCCTGAGTTCTATGAAGAGTTTCCAAACTGAGATAGGGTGTGGCAAGCCATCCTGGCACTCGGAGCAGCTGAAGAGAGATGCCCTGTGGGATCCTGCCATACATTCCTCCCACACGCTCCATTGTCATTTGGACATATTAGACATATTAGACAGCACCACCACACCCTTCCTGCACCAGTATGCTCAATTTAAAAAGTCTCCTGGGGTTTCTGTGTAGATATGTTACAAAGGGTAACGTGAAAGCCGTTGCTTACGCTTATGAGAACTCCTAGCAGACTGCGACAGCCCTCTTTTCATCTCGATACAGTCAGCAACAAGAGACATAAAAAGCAGAGCCCATCTCACAGATGAGATGAGAGCTTCAGAATTTTAATTTTGGGGTTTTTTGGCCCATGCTTATTGCCGTACAATTCAGTATCTACTTCTGTTGTATTTCAAACCCAAGGTAACTATTCTTGGGGGAAAAAAAAAAAGCATAAATGTGTTCATCTAGAATAAGCCATCGCTTTAGAATACAATGCTGTCCCTATTTACCAGGTCACCATGGACACACCTACAAGAAAAAGGAGAAATATCAGACATTTACATGGGACATGATGCTACTACTGTGCATTGTAAATCTGAATTGGGAACTTTGGAATTGTCTGTAAATTTTAAATATGTAAGAGAAAGATAAACTCTCTGTGTATACCTGAGTTATTAAGATACAGAGCACCTGGGGGTACCTCCTCCTATGGGGTCAATTTCTTTTACAGGGAATCAGGAAACGTTTTTTTTCTCCAATGGATTAGACCACTCTCCAGATAAGATGTGACGCTATCCTCTAGTTACTGAGGAAGACACTGAAGCATACGGTGCGCTGATTCATTTTTCTGTATTTTTCCATATAGGTTTATTTATAGGAAGCATTCAGCTGATTGATGCATTGAAATTTGAGGTTGAAAATAATCAACAAGAAAAGACTTGGTTTGTTCTTCTTTGGCTAATTTGCCAAGGAAACACAATATATACTAAGTATGCATGATTTCTGCTTCCTAATGCTCTCTCCATCTTTACCCACAGAAAAACCAAACCCCTCATTATAACTCCCCCCCCAAGAGAAGATCTGCAAAGGAGTGATTCAAATCAGTACCCTTTCCCCACATTACCCTCACCCTAATTAATGACCGTAATGACACAAGGATTGGGACTCATGCCAATTATTAGCTTCATCATTGTGTTCTGTTTCTCAACATCGGTTCAATAAACAATTCAAGACTTGCTGGAGTTTAAAAGCAAAAACGAACGCCAAAATCCTGAGTATATTAAAACCATTCGTGCAACAATAAACTCTGACAAGGAGATGAACTAATCATTCCTGTTGTTCAACTAAGCTCCCAACTGAAGAGGCTGAAATCACAGCCCCCTCACAAGGGAAGCTGGGGCTTAGCGAACAAGGGAAGAGAATTAACTGACCTTCAGGTACCCTTTGTTTGGAAGTTTGTCTGACATACCCTTTACTTCTGCACCACATGCCTCTCATTCCTGAAAACCAGCACTGATAGTGGAGCTCAGGATGGTGAATGGCAGTGACTGACTCATAACCTGTCATTTATATCCCATTATGGGAAAGTAAGCAAGATCCAGTGTCTGGTAACATGCTCTTAGCCAGACAGTTCCCCTTCATTATGTCTTCTAAAGGCACCAATCAAGAGCCACTGAGAGTACTGTTTGGAAGTGGGCGACTCTGTCCATCTGTTGTTAAAATCACGATGCTTTGGAAATCTTTGCGATGCAAGGAAATATTTGGCAAAATATCTACCTTACAGTTTATCATGTTTTTTATGTGCTAGGTGGTTTGACCACCTCTGCGTACCTAAATTATTCCTTAAATCATCTGGTCCTTTGAGGTGAGTCTAAACCAGTTTAGTTGCAATGGAATATAGGGAAAAGATAACACATTCCTTCAACAGCTCATTCATAGAACTTTGAGTTATTTCGTGGTATTTTCTATGTGATACATAAGTCAGAAGGGGGGAATCTAATCAATCAATCCAATGATATGTGATAAATGATAGAGAGAAAGATTGTACAAAGATATAGGTCAAATAAGGGTGGCTGGTGGACAAGGGACTGAAATCTTGGTCCTCCATGCTTTGCTTGCAAGTTCTAAGAAAGAATGTGTTACCTTCAAGAGAACAGTAACTGAGGCAGACTTCACAATGGGAATTTGACCTCATGGGAGGAAAGTGTTTAGTCTCACATTTGACTTACTCAGAGACAATGAATACATGCTTTGGCAGGATAATATTTTCCAAATGAAATCCGTATCTTGATTAATCTGGACGCACAGATATCTTTGTTTAATAGAACTACTTCTTTGTCCTCTAGTAGAAAGAATAAGAAACATCCATATCCTCGATTGCCTAATTAATTCAATTGCATGAATGTCAATTAATTAGGGTTGTATGGACTTTTATTTGGAGAGAGAGAGAGAAGTTTAGAGTGTTGCAATTTGGGAGGCACAACATTTTGCATACACAATAACCAGATTTAGTCTTTTTATTCATAGTGAAATAGTTTGCATCCCATGAGAGAGACAGCACAAGCAGATGCTCATATGCCCAGCTTCTCCTGTAGCCAGGAAATCTGCACAGGTACTTTTGAGATAAAACTTTCTACTTACTGTAAAAAGAGAAAGCTGGAAGCTAGCTCACCCCCCGTATTCTTTCTCCTTGCATTTGAGTGCTGAATAAGGACATGACACTTAGAGTTGTAGCATAAGAGGAGAGGATGTCAGCACAGAGGGTAACAGACAAAACAGCAGGAGTAAGATTTCTTACTGGGTTGTTAACCTGGGGAACTGCTCTGAGAGCAACCTTAACTCCAGACTTCCTCATGCCTGAGATGTAAATGGATAGCTGCATTTGTGTAAGCTGCTTTTGGTATACAAGATTCTCACTTGCAACCCAAAGCAAGTAACATGGCTTAGAAATAGGGAGGCATAAGCCAATTTGAATATGTGCGATGCAGAAAGAGGGAAAGGCTTTCTGTGAGCTCTTGGATAGAAAAATCCACAAATAGGAACACTGAAGCATATTTCTTCAATCATTGCTGATGGCCATTCAAGACCATGAAGTGAGCCAGCCTATGTAGGAGCCAATAGACTGAGAATAGCTGAGAGGTGAGTTGGAAAGTTTCTCTGTCCTTGACAACATGGTTGAATAATTTTAGTCAACCAACTCTGTGGTCTAGACGATATCCCAACTTCCTATCTGTGACATAATTCATCTGGGTGTAAGATATAAGAAAATTTTACTTTATTGACTGTGGCATGTTAATTGCACCAATGGTCACAATTAATGATGCTCCCAATCCATAATTATTCCCTTGCAATTTTGAAGGATGTGCCCACTGTGACTACAAGAATTGCTTTATCCAACAGAATGTGACAAAAAGTAATGGCATGCTGGTTCTGAGCCTAGACCACAAGAGACCTTGAGTGTCTGTTCTCTCTCGGAAGCCTGCCACTGCCATGACTATCTACCCAGGCCAGCCTGTTTTATCGTGAAAGACCACATGGAAGAGAGCTGAAGTATCCCAACTGCTGCTATTCTAGACCAGTCTACAACAAGCAGACACCCAAACATGGCGGAGAACCAATTCAACATCATCAGAGCCACCTGTCCAACAATCAGCTGACTACAGAAGTAGGTGTGAGTCCAGCCAAGAGGAGAGAATCTGCCCAATGACCCATAGGCTCATGAACGACAGTGAATATTCATTGTTTTAAGCCACCAAGATTTGGGATAGTGAATCATGCATCTAGAGCTAATTTTTTCAGTTACTTTTATTATTTAAGAATGGCAGAATTTTATCTGATAAAGCAATCTGAGAAGCTGCCCCTACAATGTATTCTAAACAGAGGGAACATATCAGAAAAGTTTCAATTGGGGAAATTATCAGAGATGTATTTTAGATATACTCTGGCATGGATAAAGAGGGTAATATTGAACAAAACTTTGATATAACTGAGCTAAGGAAGGAAGGAAAAAATAAAGTATAAAAAATGTGATTTTTTAAAAAAAAATTTGTTTATTCAAGTAATAAAGAAACAAAAGGTAAAGTACATGGGGTAGAAGTGTAAAGATTTCTTGATCCCTGCTTGATCAGGTACTCAAGGTGGAATCTCCACAACAGCAATAGCAAGATACTGGGGAATTTGTTAGAAATGCAAATTGCCCAGTTTAGATCTATTGAACTGAAAACTGAAGGTGGGTCCCAATATTCTGTGATTCCATAGGTCCTTCTGGATCATACTGGAGTTTGAGAAACACTGACGTAGGCCATGAGTAAGGATTCAAATTGCTAAGGACACCAGCATTTTCTTCAGATCACCTTTACCCCAGGAATGGGGCTGGGATGTTACTGGTTTTATGTGGTTAAAAATCTCAGCATACTAATAAGAGGCTTACTTCTAAGAATTGCTCCTCTGATTTCAAATTTCTCAGTGGCTATGTTTTAGCAATGGGTGTAATATCTCCCATTGGTCCTGAGCTTCCTTTATAATATGGCTCAGAAAAGTGGCTTCCTGACCTGCAGCAGTGATGTCTGGGCCTTGAGGTCTGCATCTATAGAACACTCAAGGAACATGTATGAACAAAGGAAGCTGCATTTAGAAAACCACAGAGCAGAACAAAGATCTTGCTCACTTCAAAGGGACCCAGCACGGGCCTTAATCCATTGACCATGCGCTGCTCTGTCATACCAATCATATCCTACCTTGTCCTACCTTCACCAAAGGCCTGGGTTGACTGCCATATTAACTATGCTGTGTCCTGTTCTGTTATGATTTTTCTAGAAATGTGTTGACTTCCCAGTTTTTCTAAATTTGGGGGGAAGGCTAACATTAGTGATCTAAAGAAGCATCCATCTTTTAATATTTTTCTAGGAATTAGACATTATAGAAAAGAACTTGGGGGTCCTTGTAGGAGGCAGGTCATTATGTGAGGAAGAAAAAGAGATACATAGTCTGTAGATAGAACTTTGATTCAGTGCAGAATCTACAATGGAAGCCAAAGGAAGACCCACCTCTTCTTCTTCTTCTTTTTTTTTTTTTAGAGAGAGAGAGAGAGAGAGAATTTTTTAATATTTATTTTTTAGTTTTCGGCAGACACAATATCTTTGTTTGTATGTGGTGCTGAGGATGGAACCCGGGCCGCACGCATGCCAGACAAGCGTGCTACCGCTTGAGCCACATCCCCAGCCCAGGAAGACCCACCTCTTTAAGCTCAGACCAAATAACCTGTTGTTTTCATGTGAATCATACTGGAACAAAATCTACTGAAACACTGAGCGACCTCTCCACCCACACAAATATACACATGATCTCACCCTGTTGGCTATTTCATAAATTTTTAAAACTGCAAAATTTTTGATCTATCTTTTCCAGTCTGGAAATAGATTTCTCTTATCTAAGGGGCTTCCACTGGACATCTCTGACCCAAGCTGTGTGGAATAGTGAGAACCTCGTATGAACAGGCCATTCCATGGCTAAATGTGGAACAAAAAGACAGCTAAGCTTCTCATCCTGTGTTTCAGTTCCCTTGTCTGCATACAGATGATTTTATTTTTTTAATCCTTTTTTTTAATTGTAGCTAGACACAATACTTTTATTTTATCTATTTATTTCCATGTGGTGCCAGGGATCAAACCCAGTGCCTCACACATGCTAGGCAAATGCTCTACCACTGAGCTACATCCACAGCCCCCTGCAGATTTTAAATGACAGCCTAAATCAGCACCTTCTGTTTTGAGGATTTATGAGCTAAAATAAGCAAAACACTTAGACAGTCATGGGATCTACAGAAAACCTTTCTAGAGGTTTAGCTGCTGTTGTTTATGTATTGTTGCCATTATTTATTATGTAGTTTTGAATTAGTGATAGTACAGTGGATGACTGTGAAAGGTATTTGAAATCTGTGTGAGGTGGCCCTGATATATGTTGAACACGGCTGACTGAGGAGAAAGTGCCTTTGATAGACATTCAGAAGCCATGACCAAGAAGCTGATTTCAAAGAAAAGTATTTTCAAATGTATTGCCATCCACTGGCATTTACATGAAACAGGCCCAGAATTTGAAATATAAAATTAGAGTTGAAGAGAGAATTCAAATTAAAAAAAAAAATCAGTTGGGATAAAATATGCATAGATAGCGCAGAAGACTAATTCATTCTCTTGTTTTCAGCTAAGAAATATAGAGGAATGATCAGAAAGTTCTAGAATGCTCTGGATCATGGGAAAGGTAAAGCAGAGATAATAAAGAAAATATAGAAGGAACAATGAGAAAAACTAGACAAAGATCTAGGTTTATTCACTCTCCTTTGATTTATTAATTCTTCACCTCTTCATTCATTTGTTCATTGATTGAATCAACACTGGTGTTTGCCATGCCAGGTGCCCAGGTGGGGGGCTGGGGATGCATAATAATGGCCTCGCCTTGCTCACAGTCTCATGGAAGAGAAATTATGGCCACAGAGCGCTGTGCTGCAGTCAGGCAGATGCACCAGCTGTGGTGTAACTGCAAAGAGAACAGCACCATTGCACCAGTTCTGAAAAGATCACAGACTGTCTTCTGATCCCACCACCTGACCAAAACTACACCAGGGCGGAGAAGACTTCCCTGCGCAACTCAAAGCAGACACTGTGACCATAAAAAGATATGATGGGCTTTGACTTCCAGCGTCCGTTACACAAAGACCATGTTTTGGAACCCAGTTCCAAACACGCAGCAGTAACTAATAACAGTATTAAGGAAACATACAAAAGAGCACCTGGATGTTTAGTCACTACAGAAACGTTTCTATGAAGCAGCGGAGAATAGAAACCCACTGTAGCAAGCAGCGGGTAAATAACCAGTACCGGTGACTGCCGGGAATAGCAATAGCAGTATTGTGCTGAAGTTTGATTTCTGTAGCTTAATAGAGACACTGTGAGTCCCTCAGCATTGGGGAGCTAGTGACAGACACCTGGTGCAGATGGCTTCTATGCTACACCATTCACGGAAAGGGCAGTACTGCTGCCTGGGGCTGTCCCATACAGGAAGCTGCCTGGGGACATGGATGCTGTAAGCAAGCACAGAGAGAGAACCTGGGTGGAGCCACCTGCTGACCCAGCCCCTCAGCATTATCCCAATGTCATGTATTACAGCCATGGGGTAAAACCTGGGGTGGGCAGAGAGAATCACTCTCAGAACTACAAAAGAGGAAGAAGAGATCCAAGACAGAGGCAGAAATGCCACCAAGTGTACTAAGTACGCAATCCGAAAATTCAAAACAAATCAGCAAAGTTTACGGTAAGAGAGGTAATCGAGGAGCATTGCGATCCAGAGAATTTACCTTGTACAAGAATGTGAACAATGGAGGAGTCTGAAATTCTGAATGGCTTTAAATAAATTATGTTTGAGATGTTCAAACATGGAAACTATTGAAAGACATTCACAAAAAAAGAAGATAAAAAATTTTGAACTAAAATGAAGCAGATGTAAAGCAAAAGTAGACATAGGAACAAAAATAATCCAAAACTATAAATAAAAAGAAATATCATGAAATAAAGAAAAAACAAACTCTCGACACAGGATAAAGTTTCGTCTTTATCTAGTTTATAAAAGAATTAGCGAGTTAATAATAAGGAATTCCGACAGCACAATGGGATGATTCAAAGACTGGAAGATGCTAAACCACAAGGAGGATAAAAGGAGAAAGGTTTTTTTGTTTTTTTTTTTTTTTAAGGAGAAAGTTTAAAAACAAAGAATAGAGCAAACAGCAGAGAACAAAAAAAATGTATGGAAAGAATTCTCCAGAATTAGAAAAATAAATATATGAATCCTCAGACTAAATGTGCCCATTAGCTTCAGAAGAAAATAAACACCTCAGTTAGACATATCATACCCAAGAGTAAAACTGGAAGAATGAAGACAAGAATGTTAAAGAGAAAAGAGAGATTGCATACTAAAGAATGATCAGGTCCTCAAGAATGGAGGTGAAAGCAAAGACATGTTCAGACATTAATATCCTCAAGGATTTTTTAAGTCACTGAATTCAGCAAAATAAATGAACCAGCATAAAAGAAGCAAAAAGTTAGAAATTCAAAAGAGGAAAAATCATGAAGTGTATTTTTTTATTAAAGTTATAATTAATTATTAATCTGTATGTGCCTGTGTGTTAAACAAGCTGGAATTACATTTTGAGAAACCATCAGTGATATGGAAATTAGGAGGATGAAAATTTAGAAGGTGATTAAAGTCAGCTAGCATTTAATACCCAAAACAAAATAAGTAATGTCTTTGCATACTTAAAATGCAGATATCATTACTAACAGTGCAATGTAAGCTTCTAAGAAATTAGAGGGGGAAAAAGAGGAATAAATAGAAATTTATCAGTCAAATAGATATTGGTAAATGGAAAGAAAGTCAAATAGTAATTGTAACGATATCACATTCATTAAGTTAAAACTAACACTGGAGTTCCCTGCAGGTTGGTGTGGAGAAGGTTCAAGTGGAACTACTGAGCGTGCTGAGGGTCTTGTCACATTTGAGATGATGGCAAAAACTGAATAACAACAAAAACGTTCAGTTCAACATCTATGTCAAGATACACGAATGACCACCCAGCAGAGAAATGCAAGATATATCCTTCAAATCAGCCAAGGAAAAGGGTATGTGTGAGATCAATAGCCCTTGGAGGAGTGAAAATAGATACTGAGTTTAGCAACGTTGATGAATCACAAGGACTTACACAGAAACACCATTCCTCCAGTTAGATGGGGCATGACCTCTAGCCAGTCAGCTCCACCAGATTTGCCCTCCAGCCCTCTCTGCTCATCTCTGCTCTCTGGCTTGGGATGTAGACTCAGGCTCCCTGCCCCTAGCTCTCAGGAGCTGATCTCCAGGAGGCACCAGCCATATCTCTGAGGACAGGAAGAAAGGAAGGGTAGGAGGCTTCTGCAGTGGCTGCTGACATTTATTGGATGTCACAGGCTGGGCACCGTCATCAGGATCCTACATGTTTTTATGCAACAGGCCCAGGCATGGAGGGGATAAGAAGGCAAATCAGATGCCCACAGGATCCTGGGAAACTGCGAGGAATAAGTTAACCCTCGTGTAGAATATCTGTCATTTACTGGGTTTTTAGACGCTCGTGAAAGATATCATCAGTGATTTTCTTGATATTTTTAAATTAAGAATGTCATATTAAGCATAGGAAAATGAGGGGGAAATAAGTAGATCATTCAAGTATCCCATAATCCCACCCCAGTTATAGCTTCTGATAGCTTTTTTTGTGTATATGTGGGGGGGAAGGAATTGAGAATTGAACCCAGGGATGCTTTACCACTGAACCACATCCCCAGCCCTTTTTAATATTTTATTTAGACAGGATTTCACTGGGTTGCTTAGGACCTTGCTATGTTGCTGAGACTAGCTTTGAATATGAGATCCTCCTGCCTCAGCCTCCCAAGCTGCTGGGATTACAGGCCTGAGCCACTGTGCCCGATACTGCGATACTGCCAAGGTGAAGCCACTGTGTACAATACAATGGAATTCATGGAATGTAATATTTGATAAGCAGTTTTTTGCTGAAAGCATTATAGATTGAGGGCCAGAGAAGTTTTTTCTGGACATGAATTTATATTGAGAACACTGCCTTGAATTAAAGGACTTGAGAAAAAAAAATACAGGTTGCAGTCTATGCTGTCTCTGCCAACATCTTGTACAAAGTACGAAATTTTTATTCCACCAACAGTAAGTTGCCTTGGAACCCTATATTCCACCTGCACTTCTACAGAAATCTTCTGTCTTAGACTTTTTGGGCACTCCCTCCATCCTGAATGTACCTTTGATCCTTTGTTTCTCTGTTTCTTCTTGATTGCTCCAGAATGCAGCCGGGCAGCTTCCCCTGGCATTACCATGAAGGCTGTTTCCACCGTGGCTCCCTCCATGGGCCATATCCACCCTGGCCCTATGTCAGGCGACATACCAAGGCTGCTGATGGGGAAGATGTTTCACCCGGAGACGATCGGCTAAGCCTCCCAGAGAGAGGAGAAAGAAAACATGTGCGGTCTGTGCCGCCTTCACCTTGGCAGAGAAGGATGGATGTAAAACTGGGGACAGGGTACAGCCTTCGGGGTTCGTGAAGATCAGCTCAGCCAGCCAGAGCCAAGAAAGAACACATGGTAGCTGTGTGTGGCAGTGGCACCTCAAGAAAAATCACTTTGAGTCGTGCGCCTGAACGTTGAACGGCGATGGGCCCAGGCCCAGCTCTCTCCCCAAGTCAGATGAAAATGGTTTAAGGAAACCGGCCTTTTTTTTTCCTTCTCTCTCTCTTCACTTTTACTATACTAAATGTCTGACAGTCATTTTACTATGTTTACAGATTATGAAAATTTGGGGGCAGCTAATTATGAAAATATTGAGAAGTCATACGAGAACTCGCTCTTGGAGTAAGTTAAGGCAGAGAACAGACTGCAAAGTCCTTGAAAAATGAGCTGCTTGCTCTCCACTTCTGCCAGAAAATTTTTGGTATGCTAATCTGAAACCAGAAAGAAAGAAATCAATAACAAGCTAGAAAAGAAGAGTAGGGGATGAGGCAGACCATCAGGACGGAGCCAGGAGACTGAGCAGATGAGTTCTTCAAACCTGAGCATGGCTCTTTCCTGGGGTCTTGAGCCAAAAGGTCCAGGAAAAATAGGAAAAACAAGTTTTATGACCTAAAAGAGAGGTGATAAATATTAAGTTCTCTGTAAAAGGGACAGCCTTTCTTCACATGTGACCTTGCTGTTTTCATACCATCTGGAAAGAAAATCTAGTTGTCTTCCCCCATTTGTTTTATGTTGGATAAAATTAATGCATGAGCAGTAATAACAGAAAGAATATAAGAACATTCTAGGCTGATTATGAAGTCGGTTGAATTTCATGATACATCATAATACTTTAACAAATGCTTTTTTCTACAATGCCTCCCTTTCTTGCAGCAAATTTCCTTAGCTAATTTTTTATGTTAAATGAATATATACAAAATAGAATTATTGTCAAATTCTCCCCATGCAGAAGAGATGAACCGTGACAGTCAAACAAAAAATGTAGATTTTAGATGGCAAAATAATTTTAGAACATAGCTATTTTCTTGTCCAGTTATTATAAACTTTCCATCAGAAAATAAAACTTCTGTGTTTAAATAATATTACATAAAGTTCACTTTATATTCCATTCTACGACTTCACAGACTATTAGGCTATGAGACCATCATTTATGCCTTAAAATGCATTAAAACTTAAATGAATATGGTATTATTATAAGCATTCCCTTGGTTACAGCCTACGGGAGTCAGCCTCACATGGGTAGGTCTAACAGAAACGTGCATCTAGAATTCACAATTTGTAATAGTTATTAAGATTTTCCATACTAAATCCTTCCATTTTCTCATCCTTCTTGACCCTAGTTGGTTTTCTAATAAATAAAAAATAAAGATTTCATTAATTGATAAAATGTAAAGCATGTTCTCATTTTCAACTTCCCCTTGCTGTTGGTTTCCATAAGAAACGAGCTAAGCTCTGGTCCCGAGTTCCTTTTTCAGTGTTATAGGCAATGAAATTTACAAAGTTTCCCTTGACTTTCCACTGGAAAAAGCTTTATAAAAGCTGTCATTTATATAATGTACAGAAAGGCAAGGAACACACACATTAACACATGCGAAAGAGTGGAAAGGAAAAGCCATGAACTGAATTCTCCATACACGTATTATTTGACTGAAATACATAGCTGCATAAATGATTCAAATGTTCTTGCTATCTCCCCTTGGGCATCTGCACAGAATTGGACACCTATGGCTTCAGGTCTTTGACAGGAACATCATCTTTGTAACATTAAATGTCATGACAAAGACCAACTACATCACATATGCCTTATTGTCCTGTTGCAAAAATCTAGGTACTTATCCAGGAGAAAATGGGTTTGGTGTGATAATGCTCATTGTTGTGGGGCCACACTGGATGCTTTCCTCTGACTGCAAGCAGTTCTCAGCTCGAGGAATCCACAGGAAACTCTGGAACATGAGCCCCTATTCGGTCTTCAGGCCCTCCTCCCACTCTCCATGGCTCTTCACATACAAGACTTCTGTTTGCTCTTCATGTTAACTTGCCCATGTTGTCAGGATACTCCAGGAAGCAACTGACCCCAGCCCACAAGCTCAAATCATTTAAAACAGCTCAGAACCTATCGACAATATTTTGTCCAACTTTGGTATCATGGGCTTCTTAGCAAATTGGGCCTGGACCCTTTTATTCCCAACCTCACCCTTCTTGATCATGAATTCAGATATCAAACAATATACAAAAGAATTCTGACACCATTTGGTATGTGACCACTAATAACAGTTGTTATATCAGAATTTTTTATCTTAACAAACAATTCATTTGGAAATTGGAATATAAAGAGTCAGTTTACAGAAGAAAAAAAATCCTAATTTTTCTTCGTTGAAACAGACATTTCTCAGTTATTTTGTCACAAGCTGGGATATCCTCCATGGATTATTACTACAGCTACCAGTTAGTTACCTGATTTTAATACATGGAGACAATATTCAAGTACAAGAACAAAATAACCATCCTTCTCCTTTGGACTCGACATGCCTAAGTTAGGCAAAGTTTGTCTGTGTTTAATTCTAGAAGACTATAAGGTAAAAGCAGTCTGACCTAATTATGCTTTAAAAGACAAATAGAAGAGCAGTTTCTTCATTAAATCTGAGAGGCGACTGATATTCTCAGACAGGAATTTTCCTTTCCTCTCCCTCCTTCCTTCCCCCTCTTTCTCAAAGCATTTAATGGAATGAGGCAGCTACTGCCTCTTTTCCAATCGCCATAATTCAGTTATTCTACATTCTTTCTGCTAAGGTACCATTTAAAAGTCAACAGTGTGCATCTGCCCACATGGACATTTTCTGAGAACTTGAGAACTGACCAAGAGCACCTGGCTACCTACCATCTGCTAGCCAGTAGTTCAGGAAAGAAACATACTACCAAGGACCCTTTCAGGAGACTCATGGCTGCAAGGGAGGAGCACACCAGTGTCCACCTGGGAAACAACATGCCCGTCAGGACCATGGAGTCTTGTTAAGCTTCAAGTCTTCAAACACGGTTTATTTTCTGGCTTTCATCATAAACTCGTGATAGTTTGGAATTAGGTTGAGATTGCTTTCAATGTATCACATTTCATTTACAATTGCTCAGGACAAAGACATAAAAATATCCATCATTACTGAAAATGAATGCCTCATTAATCCAAGTTCCTAGGGTATACAAATTGTGTTATTAGGATGGACCTCTAGCTGCCCACAATTCTGCAAACTTTTTCTGTAGAGAGGAATTTCATACATATTCTAGGCTTTACCAAGCATATGGTACTGTAGCAACTACTCAGCTCTGCAAAAGTGGCTTTAGTCAATATGTGAATGAATGAACATAATTGTGTTCCAATAAAATTTTATTTATAAAAACAAGCAGCATGCTGGATTTTTCAGACAAGTCAGGGTTTGCTGAGTGCTGGCTTAGAACATCGTCTGGCACCTAGCAAGCAGCTAATAAAACTTGGCTGAAGAGGAGTAAACCTGATGCCGCTTGCTATCTCAGTGTGGGTTAGGATTGCCTGACATCATATTTTCACTGTCACCAGGATCTGGTAGGGTGGGTCAGCAACAAGCCACTGTGCAGAGTAGGTAAATAATTGTTAAAGTTGTTTGTGTTCACTATCCATAGTAGCTTAAAAGGATGAAGCAGCTTCTAGACTCAGGCACGTAGAGCATCATATATTGAAAACATGGAAAAGAACTGGAAACAGGTACTGATGCCCTCTGCCACCTACCCCCATGGAAACATCTGCCTTTCTTTTCCTCTCCATTTTCTCTGTTCTCATTTTTCCTTTATTTCTGTTGTTTTCTCCTGTTCTACTCTTCTATTCTGACAGCATTGCCGCAGCATAAAATTGTCATATAAAATATTTCCCTTGGTTTTCTCTTTTATCACTTTCCTTCTCATCTCACCTCCAGGCCCTTACAGATACCGTTTACTCTAGGTATCTCCAATCCACACTCCTCTTACAACCCCCAGAAAACAACAAATGTCACTCAATTCCCTTTTATACCACTCTTAAACGGCTCTCCCATTTCCCCTCCTTTTCTTTAATCTTTAAAAATATGTACACCCTACTCCTTTACGGTGTGGGTTTTCCCCAACATTTTTTTTTATTTCATCTTTTCTAGCCTCTTCTGACATAGGCCTTACCAAATCAATTATTCTTTTTATTGATTCGTTTTTCTTATCCCCTGGCTTCCTTCTCTTAACCCACAATATATGAAAGGCACTTCTATATCTAAAGGTGGTGGAACAGCGATCAAGGCTGCATCTTCTCTTCCTGTCTGACCTCCCTTCTTCCTATCCCTCCCACATTCCTCCCCTTGGGCCTCTCTTCTCCTGTCTCCCCAGTGTCTGGCCCTTCATCTTCTCTCTCACTGTTCTTACTGTTGGCTCTAACTGATGATCCCCAAATCTACACCCTACCCTGCTGGTTCTCCACAGTTCCAATCTCCATCTCTAGTTCCATAGGTTGTTTCCAAATGTGGGGCCTGCTGCCACAGCAACTCAGTCAATCCTAAAACTAATCAATAAATTCCTTACAACTTCTTTGTATCTTCTATGTCTTCAAATTTGCTTTTTATCTTCCTTCCCATGAACAAATCAATCAATGCATTTTCCCAATGGGGTCTATTTTCTGGAACATATAAAACCCCCTTTTCCTTAAGTCCTATCATTGTGATGCTAAGTGTTACATCTTCTGCTCTTCCCATTTGGTCTTTTCCAAGATACATTTCAATGGTCTTCTAATTCCTTGGTCTTGTCTTTGCAGATCATCTGACTGATGTGAAATTGACACTATATTATTCATCTCTTCAAAAACTAGCCAGAACTTTCCATCCTTTACAGCATGAACTAGAATCCCCTCATTCATAAAAGTTTAAGGTGATCTCAGGATGATCTCCTAACAGTGCTTTTTATCCACCAGTCCCACACTACTCTAGTCTCCATGTGTAACACTAAGTAATTAATTTTTCTAATTAAAAAGAAGTCAGTCGTATGGAATATCAAGATATTTTTAAAATATAAAATGTAATCCCAGACCTCAAATTTCATCATTTCCCTCTTCTTATTCGCAATCTCTCTTTTGTTCTCAACATGTACACATAGTTTACCTACCATTTCTGATTTTTGATTTTTCAATTACCACATATATTTCATGTTTCTAAACACTCCTGGCATTATCATTCTGTTAGCTTGTTACAATCCAGCAGTGAGTAGGTAAGCCAATACAGTGAGATCATACCTGCTCTTTTCTGCTTAGGCATGACCCAAGGCGAGGGGCTGTTTTTTCCACCCCCACCCCCACCACCCTCATTATACAGATAGTCTAGAATTTTTTAAAACATTATCTCCTTTTTGAGGCTGTACTTTCCTTTCAGCTGATCTTCTTATGCAAAGTGTGGTGATACTATTTCATGTATACACACAGAATGATTTTCGATTTTGTTGAAATTATTCCTTCAAGATAAATTCTAAGAAGCACAGTCATATTTGTCAAAGTACATGATTTCTTTTTTACATCATACATTTTCACGCCTCATTTACACCCATTCTTGTGCTCTCTTATCATAGAATAACACCTCAAAATCACCCACCACACTCACGCACTCTCCCGCCCTTACCCATTGAAATCTTCTTCACAGCCCTGCTGACACCTCTTTCTACCCAGGGCTTTCTACGGATTCCTAATCAGAATCAATTATGCTTCACCCGAAGCAAATTACTAAGTCTTTTGGAGTCTCCATCAGACTTAAATATGAGGATTAAAATAATAACTATATTATAGAGTTGCTAGGTTAAAATATAGATCCCCTGAGTCAGTGCCTGAAAAATAGCAGGCATGCACTGGAAAACAGGCTTGACCCTGATTTTTTTACTTATTTGGGTATTTTTTATTTATTTGGGTAGTATTCAACACTGTTATAAAGTATGGACTCTAAACTTATTGTTAGGACAAAAAAATGTTCATTTCTTTGAATTTATCATTGGAAAAAAATAATAAATGTGAACAGATTATTTCTTAACTGGAGGAAATTCTAAAACAAATTCCAATGAGTAGTTCCTCAACAGAAGCAAGCTTTCTCTCTTGGAACCTGGCTCTTGACACTACTGTCTCCTCCATGACTGTGAACCAGCTCGATGTGTCACATTGAGTGACTCTAAGGACTGGAGGAACTCAAGGCAAGCAGAATCATCTGCTTTGGGCCTAAAATATCGGATGTTCCCATACTGGTTTTTTTCTTAGTGCCTTTTTTTTGTAAATGAAAAAATAAGAATGCTGTGTAACTGTGTAAGGGACAGATATTTGAAAAGACTTCATTCTGATCAGTCATCAGCTTTAGTGATTTTAGGCATTGCAGGAAAAAAAAATGGATAAAGGGGTAAATACCAGTGGTTAAATCCACATGTCCTCCTGGTGAAAGCCAGCCAAGCCTACAGGGAAAATACCAAGTTGATTTGATCGTGGCACAAAGTCGAGTTCCAGAAATCAATTCCTAACTCCCTGGTCATTTCAGAATGGGAGGCTAGCATGTGTGTTGAGAAACGCGGTTTCTTTCCCTCCTGGAGCTGCTTACACCCCCTTTCTAAAGCCCATGAGATAGCCGTGCTCTTGGAGGTCTCATGGTAGCCCATGGTCCCTTTCTACTCACAGCATAATGCTATGCTGTGAGTAGAAAGGAACCATGGGCTACCATTCCTGAGCATGTGGAAGGACTTCATTCTATATAGCGCATGAAATATCAGTTGGGCCAGTGCCGTCCAAGGCTAAATTGATCCATATGATTGGAATTTTGCCCAGACCCTTTAACCAAAGGCGGGTGGGGTGGGGAAGGCATCATTTTGAAATTAGCATTATCAATACGGTAATACATTTTGAATGCTAGTTGGGCCCGACATAGGAAGTGATGTAATAACGGAGTGCTTACTGCTCCTGCCCCTCGAACAGGAAACATTTTCCTTGAGGAATAGAATACTTGAAAACTGCAGATTGCATTTTAATATTAACCAGATTTCTACATTAAACATGATTTCCGAGAACAATTTGATTTTTCTTTTTCTTTTTTTTTCTCTCTCTCTCTCTCTCTCGTTACCCCCACGGCAAGTGATCAGAACTGCGTTCAGCCACGGGCAGCTCCTGGAATGGACCCAGGGCTGCTTGCAATTTAAATGTCAAACTTTGTGCCTCTGAGCAGCAGAGAATTCATCAGCCACATGTGTCACTCATTGCTGCCCTGTCAATCGTTATTGTGGCTCGACGTGTTCAGATGGCTGCCAATTCTCTCCTGGTCCCTTTGATTATCTCCAAGTGTGAAATTTCAAAGCCTGTTTCTTCTTCTCTGTGTTGGAGACATGTAAGTGTAATCACCTTACAGAACAAGCAAGAAGCAACAGAAAATTGATCAAACCTGTTTCATATTTTGAAAGGTGCAGAAAGGAGTTTCTGGAGATCCTAGAACTAGTCTCTGCAACTAATTGCGGAGAAAACTTTTCACTGGCTAACGGTATGAATCCCCCAATGGACATATACCCAAGAACTCTAAGCTACCAAAATGGCCTCTCTTAAGGAAGATGTGAGAGCGGTGACCGCCCCTGATTGGTTAATGGAGGCACTTCAAGATTGATCAGTCTTGATTGCTTTCGTCTTTGGCAGCCAGTAAAATCGTGAAATACAGACAATTTAACCACACTTGTGCAGAGACAGGGGAGGTGGGGGAGGACTGCTACACGCAATGCGCTGTCATTCTTGATTCCTGGAGAGCAGATGGCTGTGAAATGGGGGCCACAAAGGAGGATGAATAAGGAGAACAAAATACAGAGTTGTAACAAACCAAGATCACAGGGACTCGATGCACCCAAAGGAACTCACAAGAAAGAGAACTGTAGCTCTCTAAGGTAATTAAGAATAAATACCAAGTGATGCTTATCAGGAAAGTGTTTTTTAGTCATTATACACAGAAAAATAATAATTTATATTAAAATGGGCAAAGTAAGGAATTAAGAAGACAAAGAAAAAAAAAGAAAACCTTGAAGTCACTGTATGAATTTAGGACTACTCCTTAACCCTAAAAGAGTGGTATCAATTTTGTCACATGGCAAAATTGTCAGTAGCCACTGGCTCTTAGATGGGCTCAAGCCACAAACTGGAAGAAACATTAATCACGGGCAGTAGGTTGCATTTTCTAGAGAAGGACACCCCGCAACTCCCTGAGTGAGTTTACTTCTCTAGCATAGAAAGATCTCCAGATCCTAGACATTACAGACTCCATAGAGAAGGACACAGTTACTTGATTCTTTATCTTGACGCAGCCTAAATGCCATAGAGCCACATATTCAATTTTTTCCTATATTCATCCTAAATCTGGATTTTGGAAGAAGGATGAAATCTAACATTTGTAGAAAACCGAAGCTATCTGTTTTACGCAGTCAGTATTATTGCATCTGACACCTAACCACCTTGCAAAATGGATGTCATCTCCATTTTTAGAATGAGAAAATGAGCAAAGAAGTGTCAAGTATCTCTTCTAAGATCAGAAGGCACAAAATATGTATGAAGTAATAAGATACCAAAGCAGGATTTGAAGTCAAGATTGCCAGAATCCAAGATGAGTGCCCTTTCCATTACGTCACATCTGCTACCTAGATTGATCCACACTGACCTGACAGCTGCTATTACCAGCAACTAGAATGGGCATCAGTGGCCTAGTTGTCTCTGCCTTGCCTAGCTACATTGACCTACCAAGCAGGCTGAGCCTTGAACCTTGACATTGCTACCCTACCCTGATTAGCCTCTTCCTAGCAAGCATTTCATGTCTGGGACTACAGTCAAAGTCCTTGGCCAACCTCCTGCTCTGTTGAAGGATGACTTGCTTTAGTTATAACAGCATCTTTACAGGACCTTCCTCCTTCTCTTGGCACTTACAGTACCTCCAAGGTCTAACAAAAGTCCCTGATGATGGTTCATGTAGAAAACAGAGGCTGCTTGTTTTACATACTCAGTGTTATTGCACCTTACACCTAACCACCTGGCAAATAGATGTCATCTCCATTTTTTAAATGAGAAAATGAGCAAGGAAGTGTCACTGTAATTACTATATGAATTTAAGACTACTTCTTACCTCTAAAAGAGTGGTATAGTTTTGTCACATGGCAAAATTGTCACTCTTAAATGATGGATTCATTTCCATATCCTGCTTCTATCCCCACACCCAATGAGAAAGACCTTTTCCTCCTTCTAGAGTCAGTCAGTGCCTGTGGATGACATTGTATCAGCACTTCTGTAAGAACCTCAAAACACCTACAAGTGTCTTTAGTAGCTCATCTTTCAATGATCAAAATACTTGAAGGGAAAACTGAGGAAGCAAATGAGGGGTAAAGACAAAGCATAATTGCCACACTTCCAATGTGTCCATCTCTCAAATGATGAAATAAACATAGAAATTCAGTTAGTTGACATTACTATCAACCAACCTAATTTATATCTATAGCAAATAAATATAAATGCACCCCAATCCAGAGTACAGACTCTTTCACAATTGCACATGGTTGAGGCATGAGGATGATCTATGCTTGGCTTGAAAGTAGCTCTCACGGGCTGGGGCTGGGGCTCAGTGGTAGAGCACATGCTTTGCATGTGTGAGGCATTGGGTTCAAGTCTCAGCACCACATATAAATAAATGAATAAAATACAGGTCAGTCAACAACTAAAAAAAAATTAAAAAAAAAAAGAAAGTAGCTCTCATCAGACTAACAAGGATTGTAATCAGAGTCGGTTTTCTAACTGAAATGGAATTAAATTAGGAAAAACTATTTGGAAATTAAGAACTTACTTCTAAATGACCCATGAAGAAAAACTCACAAGGTTATGCTACATATTTCTAACTGAATATAAAGAAACACAATACAGCAAAATACATGAGATACATTTAAATTGTTTGCTTAAAGTTAATGTCTAGTTTTAACTGTTTGGATTTTAAAAGTAGAACAACAACAACAACAAAAAATGATACATTCCCCTCTCAAAAATCTAAAGAAAAAGAGAAGATGAAAAAGAAGAAGAGGGGGAGGAGTAGGAAACAATAAAATAGAAAGTGCAGAAATAATAGAAAAGAAAAACAATAAAAGCATACTATTTATTTTGAAAACAATAAAGTAGATAAAACTCTACCTAAACTGATCACTCAAAATCACGAATAAAAAAGGGACATCACTACATATACTTTAGAAAAAATTTTTAAAAGATAATAATATTATTAACAATTATGCTAAAAAAATTTGAAAACTTAGATGCAATAACACTTTCAAGATCTTTTTTTCCAAAATATGCACAATAAGAAATAGTTTATTGTCACCATGTTAACAAAATACAAGAAAAAAATTGTATGAGCATCTCAATAGATACTTAAATAAATCTGAAAAAAAAATTAAACACCTCTTTAGGATATACATACTCAGTAAACTAGCAATAAATGGGAACTCCCTTGATTTTATGAGGGCATCTACAAGAAATCTGCTAGGATCAAACTTAATGGTAAAACCCTGAATCATTTCTACCTAAAATCAGAAAAAATACAAAGGTGTCTGTTATAACAAATTCTATTCAACATTTCATTGAAATTCCTAGCCAATGCAATAAGACAAGGAAAAAAATGTTAAAAGCATTCAGGCTAGAAGAGAAAAGGAACACATTATTCACAGACGACATAATCACAGACAGAACTTCCAAAGAAAATTCACAACAAAGCTATGAAATCTTAGGAAGTGACTTTGTCAGTGTGTATTTTTCATATACTTTCTAAGAATCATTGAAAGATAAACCTTTAAAGAAACAGATAAATATTTCATACTGCCAGGGCCTCATGATAGGCTATGAGAGATGCAAAAATTAATCTTGAGAAGAATCAAGAGACCTCAATGAATACAAGTTAGGAGAGAGATCTTTTCTTAATAGCAATTGAGCCTACTCCAGAATATCTATCATGTGGAAACTCTTCAATGTAGACATTACTCTTAGAGCAAACTTGAAACTAAGATTTAATGACAGGTCCAAATTTGTACCAATTATTAAAGGTAATATCATTCTCAGATTTTGAACTTGAATTCTAGCATGTGAGACATTAACTGTCAATCACAAGAGAGATGCCATATTATTAAGAAGTTATGGACAAAAGAATAATATTATGAGCATCAAATCAGTTATGCTAAAGGATATAGCATCACTTCAGCACCTGTAATTTGTCATTATTATTAATCCCTGAAATGAAAAGGTGAGCCAAACAGCATGTGCTTTCCAGTGGTAAGTTTATGTTGGAATGAGATACTAGGCCACCAGAGCTGCTAAAACATTTTTTAATGAATTCATAAAGAAAATCCAGACACTTAAAAATAACAAGGCCTACAACAGTGCATTTCAACGGGGTTTGCTAAAGGGAAATCAATATTTTTCCTTGAGACTGACTTCCTCTTATTCTCTCTTGCAAATACAGACATTGAAAAGTGAAGAGATCATTAGTTTCATCTTAAATACTAATGAGTCAAAGGCCAGATGTTTCCAATTTAAGTCCTAGATTTTTGATAGAGAGGTTTCTCAAACAGGCAACCTTACCTCATATGTTCTAGGATATGTAGCAGGAGGAATTATTTTTCATATGTTCTCTAGGAGGATAGAATGAGAAATATGATCAAAAACAAGTTTAACAATTATCACTGCTCTGAATATAAAATTAGTACATCCCAAAATTTTATTTTCCAGTAAACTTCACTTAACAAGGTCAACTGATTCTCCTAAGTTCTAGTCATTACGGCTACTAGTACTAACAATCATAAAAGCCCTCCGTTTGCTTTTAATGTTACTCAGCACAATATACTGCCGCAGTCCGGCTGCAGCAAAATAACCGGGGGGTGACGAGCAACTTGTGTAGATTGATACAGCAGGAGTGGGAGCCGTTTATTGTAGGACAGGAGGGGTATTTATACATTCCACACAGCTTATCTTAATTAACATAAACTAGATACAGCAGTCAACCAATAAGAAATCTCCACACTTAATGGCTCGCTGGCGTTACTTCACAAACCACTCCCCCTGGCAAAATACCAGGCACCATCCTGACTTGTTTACAGACTCTAACAATATACTATGCTACAATGCTGTCAATCCTCACAATAACCCCACAAAAATGCATTATTATTATTATTCCCCATTTTGAAGGTAAGAATTTCAAAGTAAAGAGAGTTCAAATCATTGCCGCCGTCATGTGGCTAGTGAATGGGATGTATCGTCCCATGGACAGGCTTGTCAAGGCTGAGATTTCCAGTCAAGTGTGTCATACTCTGAAGATCAGACTGTTAAACACTGGAACTCTATATCACAGAAAAAAAAAAGTATCTCAAAATACTAAGCATTTTGTAGCTTTTCTTCTACCCCCAAAAGCTTTGTGCACAAAGTGAAGATATGATAAGCTACTGTGGCAATTTGAAATCAGTAAGAAACCTTTACTTTTAGAAATCAGAATCTTCTCTATAAGAGCCAAATGCTGAGGTGTATGCAGGTTACACAATTCTACTGAAATAATCACATAAAAAGTATAAATTATTTTTTTAAATAAGAGGATTTAGTAGGAAAGTGTATCATTATAAAGAAAAGTTTTTGAAAATAAATATAAAATGACAAAAAAAAAAGAATGCGTATCTTTGAAGTGATTACAATGAGTAAATTCTACTACAGTCTATCTGAAAAGGATTTTAGATATAAAGCTCAGAGGTTTGTATTTACATACACACACACACACACACACACACACACACACACACGCTGCTTTACCTACACTATTAGATTCAAGGAAAATAAAAAGTCCTCCAACTTAGTCTTGGAGAAGTGAAACCACAGAGCTTCTAAATACACAGAGCAGGAGGTTAGGTGACTCTCATGAGTTTGTAGGAAGAAACTCAGCTAATGTCTAACTGCCATAAGGCTAATTATTCATGTAGAATTATAGAGACTGAGCTTCAAGTCTCCCTGGGGATGTCTGAGTCCCTCCCTCCAGCCCCTTCAGTGCCAGGGAGCCTTAATCCAAACAATTCTAGATAGATTGGGTCTCTTCTTTGTTTTAAGAATATCTCCAGGGGCTCAGACTTAAAAATTGCCGTCACTCACTCATTTCATATATTTCCTCATGTTTCGTAATCTCTTTTTTTATTAAGTGGATATAACTTTCCCATGTGAGTATTAGGGTTGGAGGAAACATACTACACAAGCCTTCTCTATGTCCCCATCGAGGAAGATTGTACTCAAAAAGTAAAGTTCTGACATTACTATGTGAAAATTGTTATGTGTCTTTCTACATCCGAGGTCAAGGGATTCCACGCCTACTGTCTTTACCTACACACATCAACTCTCAAAGCCACTCATGGGCACACACATGAATGCACACGGTCCTTCCTTGGTGGGCTTAAATATCAATTCTGGATCTTCCAATTTTTGTTCTTTCTACTTTTGTTCTTCTTCTGTTTTATTTTGCAGTGATCCTGGGGATTGAACACGGTTACTTGTACATACTGAGCGAGTGTTCTAACCCTGGCCTAGCTCACCACAACTTCTGGAATTATTTCATTCCTAGTGCATCTCACTCTGTTTCCAAAGTGGGAACTTGAGAGCACAGCACACGTTTCATATTCACGTGTGACGATTATTGAGACTATAGATGACAAGGTCCCTTTCCAAGCCTATTGACACAGGATGTGTGGGTTGGGACCCTGCAATCTGTGATTTTAACAAGCCCTCCCAGCAAGTCTTACATGATTAAACGTGGAACAGTACTGAGTCAGGTTAACATGACACATCAATTGACCCTAGTCTCAAAAGGTTTCTGCTTCCTTTCAGCCAGGAAACGCCAAGGTGTTCAGACACCTGTGTGCCTTTAGTGAGCAGTCCCAGACTATTCAAACAGGGCCCACATTGCTATCAATAGTCACTTAAAACTGCCAAAATTCACCCCCATTTGCTTACCAGCTCTGCACTGAAAGTGAAGAACATTCTGTCCATGAGGACTTGTTCACCAATGTGCTAACACACCAAGAAGTATATCCGGTGGAAACATCTCTTCCTAAGTTCTGGCTCCCTTTGAACCCTTTATATTCTAAAGTGATCATAATATGCTTTCTCTCAATGACAACAAGAGAGCCCCCTAGTTTCTGACTGCATGTCATCTCTGGAGGGGACATCTCGATCTCACCAGTGCTTCTTGTGATTATGCAAAGGGATCACACATATGAATTGGCATTAGTATGGGAACATCTCTGTCAAGTCCTACCATACAAAACCACATGAGTGGAGATCTCTTACTCATTCTAATATTTTCTACTTACTTCTTGGTTACTTGTACTTTTAGACATGAGATAAAGATTTCCCTGTGTGCTGAAATTTCATCATGGAGGAGATGTATTGCTATATGTAGTTGGAACAGACCTATTCTCCAGTGCTGTCAAAATCCACAGGGCTATTCTCAAATAGTTGGGGCATTGAGATAATCACATCTGTATGTAATTCTTTACCAAACTGCAAGGAATTGATTAGACTGTCTGAAGAACATTAACCAAATGACATATACACTAAGGAAGGTAAATTAAGGATATTTTAATTCTCCCCTTCTTGCTCTGAACTGTTCATCTTCTCAGCTAAAAATGATAAAATAAATATCCAGTCCTAGTTGGACCCAATATCTTGGGTTTTCTTATTCTTTTATCTCATACATCTGTGAATCTTCAACTGGCAAATTGATACACTAATTAGGATGGCTTATTTGTCCAGGAGACATTCAGCATACTTTTCTGGAGCACACATTTACTGAACTATTTAGAGAAAGAATAAAACAATTTCACTTCCAGCCATAGTGCAGAAAAAGGGCATGTGATTTACCCTCCCACCTTGGAAAAAACTTCAAAACCATACAAAAAATATATATATATATATATAATAACTTTGAGGCACAAATACTTCAGGACAGCATTCCCTGACAGGAAAAAGAGAAACAAGATGAACAATGGGATTGTTCGATTTTACAATCCAGAGAGTTTCAAGGAGGGGACACCCAAGCAAAGACCAGCAGTGTCCCTGGACAGAGAAGGAAGAGCTGATAGTTAGAAAAAGTCAATGTCCCTGTAAGTGCACAGTTCACAAGGCAGGGCAAGAGTGAGAGGCATGGAGGTCCTCAGAAGACTTCACATGGGTCTTATTGAGTACACAGATACTCACTCATAATTGTGAAGAAACTTTCTAAGGAAAAGATCCACCAGCAAGGAGCAAGGGATCTCAGTGCTCTCTTAGAAAGGAAGAGTTCTGCATCCACCAACAAGAGTGAAGACACCTTAAAATAGATGGCGTATCAGGCAGAGCGCTTAGAAGACCCCTGCCTCAGTCATGGGGGAGAAATCAGCTCTATGAAAAAGACTAGTCTCTTATTTCTTTCAACAGAGATTAAACTATCCTACAAAGGACCACACTGACTTGAGTAACTTAACTGTGTTCCAGAAGTATTTAAAGGAATACCCAAACATCCAACACCCTACAATGTAAAATTCACAATGCCTAGAGTCTCAATAAAAACCACCACCACAATAGAAATAGACTTGCAAAGAAGCAGATGAATATGACCCATCATGAGACCCAGAAATCACACCAATGCCAAAACTAATACACAAATATATTAAAACAGACATTATAAATATAATGCCACCAAAGAACTTAGATGAAATAGATAAATTGCTTTTAAAATGGAAACTTTCAAAGCTCACTAAGTAGCTTTCAATGATAAGAAAAAAAACTTAGTACAATAGAAAGAGAAGGAAACTTCCTTAATCTGATAGAAAGAAATAGATGGAAAATGTAATTTATATCATACCCAATGATAAAAGATGGAATGACTTCCTCTCTCCCCCAGAGTTAGTAACGATGCAATGATGTCTGCATTCAGCATCTCTATAACATATTGCTGAAGTTCCTGGGAGAGAAATAAAGCAAGAATAGATAGAAAAGGTATCTATATTGGAAATGAAAGAGGAAAACTCTGTTCTCAGAATTCAAGGTCAATTGACAAAAATCAATTGTATTTCTATACTTGCAATGAGGAATCAGAATTTGAAATATGAAAAGAAATGTCATTTATAATAATATCACAAGGTGAAATAGTTATGGATAAAGTTTACAAAATTAAAGCAAGACTTGTATCTTGTATGTTTCAAAACATTGGTGAGAGAGATTTTTTAAATTGAAAATTGAAATTGAATTGAAATTGAAATAGGAAGATTATATCATGTTCTTAGATAGAAAAAAATCAGTATCATTAGGAAGTCAATTCTTTCCAAGTGATGTATAGATTTAATGTGAGTCCAATCAAAATCCCAACAGACTTTCTATTGTGCACATGGAAGTTGACAAGTTGACCTAAAATTTGTGTGAAAATATAAAAGACATACAGAACCTTATTTAAAAATAAGAATATAGTTGGAAAATTTACATTAGCTTATTTTGAAACTAATTGTGTTAGTCAGCATCCCATTACTGTAACAAATACTTGAGATAAATCAAATTATGAAGAGAAAAGGTATATTTGGGCTTACAGTTTTTTAATTTTATTTATTTATTTATTTGTTTGTTTGTTTATTTATTTATTTTTTGGTCTGACTGGTTAACCCATTTGCTTTGTGGCCTATGGTGAAGCCATCGTGGTGGAAATGCATGGTGGAGGAAATTGCTCACCTCATGGTGTCTAGGAAGCAAAGAGAAGAAGAGGAAGGGGCTAGGTTCCCAATGTCTCATTCAAGTGCACACCCCAAAGGCCTAATTTTCTCCATTAGACCACATCTCTTAAAGCTTCCACCACCTCCCCCAAAACACTGAGGGTTAAGAAACATTTAACACAGGCGCCATTGGGGGACATTCCGGATCTAGACCACAGCACTAATTACATGCATGTCAGCCATCTGAGTTTTGACAAAGGTGCCAAAAACACAAAGTGGGAAAAGGACAGTCTTTTCAATAAGTGGAATTGAAAAAAACCACCTCTCCACATGCAGAAGAATGAAACTGGCCCCCTATCTCACCCCAAGTATAAGGCAGCCCTAAAGAGAACAATGAATCCCTAACCTTCTCACAAAGGGCGCACACAAAGTAAACCACAGTCCTCAATGTAATCACTACAGCTATAAAACTTTCAGAAGAAATATCAGGGAGAAATCTTAACGACAGTAGTTTTAGTCAAAATTTCTTGATTAGGACACAAAAAGTGCAAATTACATTTTGTAAGTTGTTGAATAAAATTTTAAGTGAAAAAATCAAACTTTTGCACATCAGAATATACTATTGTAAAAATGAAAGAACAAGCCACAGACCAGCAGAAAATATTAGTGCAACATATTTAACAAAGAATCAGTGTCTAGAACATGCAAAGATATCTTACAACTCCCCCAAAAATGTCCAAAGAATTTGAACAACAAACATTTCACTAAGAAGATATATAGGTCATAAATAGGCATTTAAGAAGAGAGAATTCAAATGCAATTTAAAACCAAAATGAGATGCTATATATCCAGTAGAATGGATAAAATTAGGAAGACTATGTACTTAGAGTATTGGCGAGGAAGTTAATCCAATGAGATTCTCTCTCTCTCTCTCTCTCTCTCTCTCTCTCTGTCTCTCTTTAATAGAGGTGCTACTTTATTTTGCTACTTTATTTTTATGAGATTCTCTTACATTACTATGCAAATGTAAAATTGTACAACCACTTTGGAAAATGATTTAACAGCTTCTTGAAAAAATTTAAAAAGATATGTACATCGAATATAACCAAGTCATTCCACACATAGGTATTCATGCAAGAAAAATGAAAGTATATGGCAAGACTTTATTTTTACCTAGCAGTCATAATAGCTTTGTTTGTAATAGGAAAAAATTGGAAAGAACTGAAATGCCCCCCCACACACACAAAAAAAAATGAAAAAGCAATTTGTAAGATATTCTGCAATAAGAAAGAATGAAAAATTTGGTACATGCAACAACTCAGATGGATGAATCTCAAAAAAGAAATGAGATAAAAAATGAGCACATATGGAAGCCTATTTACATAAGCATTTACATAAAAACCTTTAAAATGCAAACAAAGCTATAGTGACAGATAGGAGATCCACTGGATATAGAGGTGAGTGGGTAGATAGATAATTATGTTGGGATCAAGTTCTATGAAGCACACAAGTTTGGGCACAATGAATCAATTTATTGTTTTATGTTGATGCTTTCAGGGGGCTGTACACGTGTCAAAACTTTTTAAAATGCACTAATTAAATATATTGTGCTTATTTCCTAGTAAAAGTATAAAAAAAAAAGATCATGCTTGAAAGTTACATATAATACAGTTTATATGTTAATGGAGTTAACAGCAATGGAGTTGAGGACAAATTTGTGAATTTTGTGCATCTTATCCTCATTTAAATGAAGGTGCTTGTTCTTGTGACCAACTGTTACCCTTTATTATAAACATCAAAGAGTGCAAATTATGCAAGCTGCTATAATGGGCAGAAATGGGAAGGAAAAGGTTCATCCAACAGATAGGATCTGGAAAAAATCTGCATGAGTTTAAGTGTATTTCAAGTCTGGATTTCTGTACAACAGTGATGCCAAGTTATAGGAGTAGGGACCCTGGGGAGCCATTTTCATAGCAAAGTCAAGTTTAGATTTGAAACATGTCAGATTGCAGAGTGGGCGCAACTTGTATGAAATTAGTTGGAAATGTGAGATCTAGTGGGGGAGTTCCACATTCATGCTTCCCCGTGGACAATCTGTTCAGAGCTGTGCTAGGCCATGGAACTTTCTGAGATGTTCTACAGCTATACCTTCCAGCAGGGTTGTCACTAGCCACAGTGCTAGTGACTGTTGAATACTTGAAATGTGGTTGGTTAAAAAAAAACAAAAAAACTTTATTTAACCAAAATTACTTTACAGTTAAATAGCCACACGTGGCTAGTGATGCCTATTGAAAACCATGGGGTTGAAGGATCGTTATTTATTCAGTGTCTTAATCTAGGAATTTCAGATAAACCTATCATTTCTAAATTTTTTTGTCAGTTTACTCAAAAATACCTGTATTCTTTGTGTATTATGTATTCCCTCCATTTAGCCCAATCAAGGCTCATGCATCTTCTGATGTAGGGGGTCCCATTAATTACCGAATCCCAGAGCCCAAATCAGAATTTCATTCAACTTTACTTCATTGCTATTATTTTCAAAAAAAGATCTCAGGGTCATTTAAATTTATTCTAAAGTGGGAATAACCCAAATATTTTGTTTCAGTTCTGATTGTTGCTGTTGGCTGTAGGTACCATGGAGAGTAAATGAAAGCTGGTTTTCAATCAATTATGTTGATGTCATGATAGATACCTTAAATACTAAGGTGTCAAGATTATTGTTTTCTCAAATGAAAGTCATGACAGGTCCAAGGTAACATTTTATATCATGGACCCCCCTCTTTTTTTCCTTATTAAACTTTTATTTACTGAGACTAAATATTGAGGTACACAACAAAATTCGATTCATCCATCTTGTTGACCACACAGATTTGGGTTTAATTATTATGCTATACAAATAGATGTTAATGTATGCATGTATTACCATAATCTATGGTGATACAAGCATTTTTTTTAAAAGAGAGAGAGAGAATTTAATATTTATTTTTTAGTTTTCGGTGGACACAACATCTTTGTTTGTATGTGGTGCTGAGGATGGAATCTGGGCCGCACGCATGCCAGGCGAGCGCGCTACCGATTGAGCCACATCCCCAGCCCTGATGCAAGCGTTTTTACCCACGTTTACAAACATCTTTTTCAAAAAAAAAAAAAAAGGTAAAAAGTTTTTTGAAGTGACTCAAAAATATACTCAGCAAAATTGTCCAATATATCAGAAGCTCTGAGCACTAACAGGTTTGGTATGTACATTTGTTTTTCCATGTACAAAATACATAGCATAGCCTCTGAATTGTTTAGTAGGCAGATTTTCTTTAGATCATTTGATAATAAATCCTTGGCCATCAGTCTGGAACTTTTAATTAGCAAAATATGGCTATAGGGCATAGAGGGAGAGAAAAAAGAAACTTGTCAAAGATTTTATCTTGTGATCACAAATCCATCCAGGACCATAAATTTGTCAGAGAAACCCACTGAACGATCCTGAGGGAAACCAAGTTCGTTTGTGAAGGAAACTCCAGCCCCATACAAGTGTCAGAAGGATAGGAAATCAATGTCTGCAAAGTCTTTAGACTGTCAAAAAGGCACACTTTGGCAGCTTTGGCTCTGACTCCTTGAGAGACCCAAAGGAATTATTAGGGGCTGGGAACAGCAAGCCTCATTACCATAGATGTAATAAAGTTTATTTTCTGCAGACTTCTTGGTTATCGCCGTTTAAAAGTGGTGAAATGCTGACATCCCCAATACTCTCATGAAAGATGGAGTAAGTAAATCTAATTTTCGGGATGAAAATTGCTAACTTCCTAGCAGAGCCAACGAGAATTACAAGGGCTATTTTAATGATCAGAACGAAAAGCCACTTGTTATATCAAAAACTAGAGTTAAAGGAATGGGAGGGTGAAAGGAAGATATTTCTGACCTGTCACAGTTGAAACAACAACTTCTCCAAATAAATACCAAAAAAAAAAAAAAAAAAAAAAGGCCCACAGCGTTCTGTAGCAGTGAATTAATTTAGCATATATAGTACATGAACCAATGCTCAGTTGCTCCTTTTAGAATACAGGAAAAACATAAGCAAGCACAGCCCTTGGAAGAAATACAGGACTTCAGGAAGGTCCTGGTCCCCTGGTCCAGGCTACACAGCAGGTATTAAATTAAAGTGACTTCATCTTTATCTATCCTGGAGGCAGAGGACAACACGAAGTGATTTGCCTTTCCAGCCCCACAGGGGTTCTATTGTTCCATCACCAGTTTTTTAATTTCCATCATGAACAAATAGTGCTTTGAGAAGCTTCACGTCTAATTTGTTTATTATTTTCATTAGTGTGGTTTTCTTTCTTGGTAACCCATATGGAAGCAGAAGTGGTTGTTTGGGCCTCTGAGCCTGTACAGTATACTGAGGACAGTAACAAAAGGTTGCTCTACCCAGAAAACATGTAGTTTTTATTTCTATAAAATTAGTTTATATCCATGGCTGCATCTGATAGACATTTTGTTATTGCTCAGCCTTCCCAAATGGGGCCAATTATAGGAATTTCCTGGAATGATTATCAAATGCAGATCACCAGACCCTTCACCTGGGGATTGTGATCCCTAAGGAGGGTCTGGAAATCTGAATTTTTAGCAAGCCTCCGCCTTTGGAGAAACACTGCCTTAGGTTATCATCCTGCCATACCCAACAATCAGAAAGCAAACACTGGTGCCAAAATACAGCCCTGGGTTCTGGGCAAGTTCACTAATCCCCACTTACAACACTCACTTGCTTTGCAATGCTCATGCTTAGAGAGAAGGTTCCACCTGGTTGTTTTAAAAAGGAGAGAGGGAAACAGGTACCCTGACCCTGTGAAAGCTGTCCTTTCACATAGGGTGTTCTCAGCTTCTAAATACTCTAAAATGGACTTGGTGTAGGTGGTCTCCGAAGGAGACTTTGAGATGAAGCTATGCATGCAATACATTCATGAAGGAGCTCTTGGGATCAATAACTTTGAAGAAGTGACAGTTGCAATACGATACAGAAGACATGTTGAGCAGCAAGCATCCCAGCCAAGGCATCATCTGATCCCAGAGAGCTCTGGAGCTAGGAAGGCCCTACAGAGTTGTCCAAGCCGAGCCACACTGGCCAGACTCTCACTCTGACCCATAGACATTTCACTGGATATGGGCTACCCTTGGTGTCTGACCTCATATGAGGCAGTTATCTTCTTCTAAGAACAATTCCCAGGACATGTTAATCCCTCAGTACTCAGCACCATCTGGGAAGAGAGTTGGTCCTGAAGGTCCTTAAGATGACATTTGGGACACACACCACACCAACCCACTGCAGAGACTGGCTATTGATTCCAATCTTGCTCACCTGATTGCAGGACATTCCTACAGGAAAGCAAACAAATGGGGCCCATAATCACCTCTGAGGAAACTAAGAAGCTCTAAACACGTGAAGACTGGCAATTTTGCAGAGTTTGTGCACATATTCAATGTACAGTGAGGGCAGAGGGGAGAATCAACATATTTTAGCACCAAGATGTCAGGTTTCGTTAGAGTTAGTGGTTCCAGGAAAGCAGAGGGAAAGAAAACACAGAGAAACACTAACAAAGACTCACGTTACCAGACTCTTATATACACTGACCATATACTGGTAGTTTGTACTGAGCGAGAGGAAATGTGCATTTTACACATCTCAGCAAACCAATGTTCTCCACCCTGAGGCCTCTCATCCATCATGTGTGGTCAGACAATCCCACAAAGAAGCTGCACATCCAAGCTCACTGCAGGAGTTATTGTGAACTTCAGGTGTGGCTTGCCTGCCTTTCACAGTGAGCACTTTCAAGGGTATCGCGGGGCCACATGTAGCACCAATCCACTGCTAAATGGTCTGGCTCTCACATTTTCAACTGAGGATAATCACCCGTAAGTCGAGTGTCAACAGAGTTCTTGTTTAACCACGAAACACCCGAAGGTGCTGCCCATGGAGAACTCCGTGTTCTCCTGGGCTAGGTTTTCAGCTGCCCTTACCGACACAGAAGCCCTTTAGAAGTAAAGTGACCCATAGTGGGGGGGGGGGGGCTGCAGAAAGCTCACACACCTACTTGCATGTTCCATTTGAGCCAAGGAGACCTTGAATGTGAAAGATCGTTGTAAATGGTAAATGTTTGATGAGCCAGATAATCTTTCAACCCAAATCTAAGTCAACATGTCCCCAAAGAGGACAAAGGTCATTGGTCTTGCTGCTCATTAACTCATAATCACTGATAGGAACACAGGCCTAGATAACGGACCCTGATGTTAGTTTTCACTTCACCTCTCAAGAGATGGTGCCTTGGTCTTTCTTGGGACTTCTCTGACACTGGTTTTCTATTTCTTTGGCTTTCTCCCTTACCCGCCCTTCCTCCCTTTCTCATCTATTCTTGTCCCTGGTTCTTTTACTTTCTCTTTATGTTCTCTCACTAGACGGTTTGTATATGGCTTCCATGTCATATACATGTCTATGACACCTGTATCCTATCCCAGGTCTGAGTCATATATCTTCTGTACAATCTCTACTGTGGACATGGGATAAGCATTCAGGAGGTTTCTTAGTCTAGTCTGGTAAAAACTTGTGATTTTTTTCCCCCTCCAAACCTGCCCTTTCCCAATCATTCTTATCAATGATGCAAATCAACATCCACCAAATTTGATCCAAATATCTCTCTGTCACCCCTTTCTTCTCTTTTACTTTCTTACCTCACATCAATCCATAAAGGGGACCCATTTTCTTAACAATATAAGCCAGCTTTACTCATCACTTCTAGAAGGGTGAATTCACAAGATTCTTACTTGGACAGTTATAAGACTCCAACCTAAATCCTGATCCAACTACTTCAACAATCTTTTTGCTATCAAGATCCAAAATTTGGGGCTGGGGTTGTGGCTCAGCGGTAGAGCATTTCCCCAGCATTTGCCTAGCATTTGCAAAGCCCTGGGTTCAATCCTCAGCACCACATAAAAATAAATAAAAAATAAAGGTTAAAAAAAATCCAGAATTTTATTTTAAGAATATGACTCATATTGTGCTGCTACCTTCTTCAAGGTCCTCCAAGAACTTCTATACCATTTAGAGGGAAAAAAAATCTAAATTACAGGCCTCAAAGGCCATACAGGACCCCATTTTATTTCTTTTTAATTCCATTCTGCCTTACTCTACAGCGAGAAGGACTGTATTCTGGCTCTTCCTCACACATGCCCAGGTGTTTGCTCATGCGTCAAACCTTGTGAACTTAATGTGAGTCCTACCTGGAACATTCTTCCTCGTTCTTCACATGACTAGCTCCCTCAGTACATCAAGTCTGGGCTCCAAAGCCACCTTTTCAGAGAGCGTTTCTCTGATCACCCTTCCTAAGGAGCTGGGAACCACCTCAGCATCCCCAGTCACCTTACATTGTTATTCCCATAGCACTTCAGGATATCTGAAGTTACTATCTCTACTCTTGTATGAGTCCTTGAAGCCATGGTCCCTGTGCGCTAATTAGTTTGAGAACACAAACTGGTGCCTGGCATGAATATTTGCTGAATGAAAATGTCGGCTCCATTTTTTGATTGATCCCTCTTAAGTTGTATCCTCGCCCAGATCTTGATGTCAGCCACATTTCTGTGAAAACCGCTATTTAGCATTATATAAAAATCTGGCCAAACCTTTCATGTTACCCCTTGGTCAGGCTTATCATTTACCAAACCACCTCAGCTGACAAGCAAGTGAGACAGTCACATTGCTTTCCTCAGGGCCATGTTCCGATTCATTTTGGTGGCCAACATATAGGTACTACTTAGTGAATCATTATGTTACTTGGAGAAAAAAATAGTCTCAAGAATCATTTTCTCTTACTTCTGTTCAACCATGTTCTGACTTCTACATGCATTTAATATTTTTCTATTTATTTAAATCCAAATTGGAATGAATTTATCAGTTCACTCTATAATCTCTCCCATATAATTCTCAAAATCTATTTTTATCCCTGAGTCATATTTTACTTCCAAAATACTGAGCTATATTGTAACTTTGTGACAAACACCATTGATGGTAAAACAAAACAAAACTAGCCTACAGGGATCTGAAGTTAGAGACTATTTTATCTATTTCACTTAATGTGAGCATTCATAAGATTATCTGAAAAATAGTAAGGTGTTCACCCAAACTTTCTTCCTTCCAGACAGTTTGCTGTGGTGTGATATAGGTGTCCCCCAAAAGCTCATGTTTAAGACAGGGCAAGACATTTCAGAGGTGAACTGATTGGGTTTGACGGCCTTAACCTACTCAGTTCATTGATTCACTGCTAGAGATTAACTGGGTGGTAACTGTAGGCAGGTAGGGTACAGCTGAAGGAGATGGGTCTGCGGGAATGCTTTCGGGGTTTATATTTTGTGCTGGTGAGAAGGGCTCTAGATCTCTGCTTTCTTGCTGCCATGTCCTGAACTGCCTTCCTCCCCACGCCCCTCCGCCATGATGTTCTGCCTCACCTCAGGCCTACAGCAGTGGATAGGGCTCAGTGCACTGAGCCCTCTGAAACTGTGAGCCCCAAATAAACTTCTTGCCAGGTCTTTTGGTCATAGTGATGAAAAAGCTGACTAAAGCATAGTCCCTGTATATTTAGTCTCCTTACTTGGTCACAAGAGTTGTTACCATTTTTTCCATATATTTTTATCAATATGCATTTAGATAAAATATGAATAGACATATATATATATATATTTTTTGGTACCAGGGGATTGAACCCAGGGGTGTTTAACCACTGAGCCACATCCTGAGCACTGTTTAATTTTTAGATTTTTTTTTTTTTATTTTGAGACAGGGTCTTCCTGAGTTGCTTAGGGCCTGCTAAATTGCTAAGGCTGGCTTTAAACTTGCAATCCTCTTGCCTCAGCCTCCTCAGCTGCTAGGATTATAGGCTTGCATCACCAAGCCCAGCTGAACAGAGTCTTTTTATACTAATGTAGCACACAATAAATACTACATGTGCATACATATATTTTTAAATTTCTTTTGTTTTTTATTTAATACATTATGGATGTGTTAACCAGGGTTCCGTTACTATAACAAATACCTGAGATAAATCAACTTATAAAGAGATAGGGTCTGTTTTGGCTCACAACTTTGCAGGTTTGATTCATAGCTAATTGGCCCCATTGCTTTGAGCCTGTGGCAAGATATCATAGCAGAAATACATGGCTCAATAAAGCCATTCACCTCATGGCCAGCAATGACAAGAATAAAGAAAGAAATAGGAATCCTGCAGTCCTCTTGGAGGGCACACCCCAAAGACCAAAAACCTCCAAGTGGGTCCCACCTCAAAAGTTTCTAACACCCTCAATAGCACGAAGGTGGGGACTAAGATTTTAACATATAGCTCTTTAGGGGACAAATTAATATCTAAACTACAACAATGGACATGTTATATCAATAAAAACAATAGCCTACCTAATTATCTCCTTAGAATATGTGGATGTTTCATAATTTCTATAGCCAACCACCTATTTATAGGTATTTCAATTACTGCCAATATTTTGCTATCATAAATTCTGTACCAGTGTTCAGATGTCCAGACGTATCTGTAAAACAAAACTTAGGAAAAACAACTTAATGAAAATGCCAAAGGATATTCGCAGACAGTACACTGGAAGGAAACTACAAATATATCTTTTCTGTGGATTTATAAGAGCTATGAATATATTAGGGAAATTAAATCTTTTTCTCAAACATGTTTTACTAATGCATTTGCCTGATTTATTACCTGCCTTTTGACTTTATTTATAGTATTTTTCTAAGTATTTGTTATAACTTTTATGTCTACAGATTGAATTTCTTATACTTTTAAATTTTCTTTATATTTGTATGAGATTAGGAAGGTTTTCCTACCCCAAGATAAATAATATAAACAATAAATGCTGTAATATAATATCATGTTTTTTTCCATACTAATATGTATCAACTTACATTCAGAGTTTGATCTCTTTGTATGTATTTTGTATTAAGAGGCCTGGTTTGATCTGGTTTCTCTTCCAATGGCTATGGAGCACAGTCAGTATTATTTAATTCTTTTTTTTTTCCTCAGTTCTCTTCTTATTACATAAAGTAATTTAGAGTTGAACGGCAACCAGTGCAAAAAACCATATTGTCTTTTTTCATACTGACCAACTTGCAGAAGAGCTTCAATTAAGACTGGTGTCTTTCTGTTGTGCTCTAGGCCTGGGGGTACATCTTAGGTGGCACAATGATATGCAGGTAAAAGGGCTCCCACCCATTCCCAGTGAGGACAAGAGGGCCTAAGTCCTTTTTCATCTGCATTTGAGACAACTTGACATTTGAACATTCCAGATGGTTTTTCCTTTTCCTTCTTCCTTGTACTTATTTTGGAATCTCAAATGTTAGAAAACAGCTAAAGCAGTAATATAAATAAAAAAGAAATTTTGGTAGGAAGTTATTCTTCCTTTTCAAATGTTCATATTTGACTATTGGAACATCTAAAATTAGAGCTAATAAATGGTTGTATTATATACATTTCATTTTTTTAAAAAAATAGTTTGTTTCTATCTTTAACCAGACATTTCAAATCATCTGATTTATACTTTCTAGTTGGCAAGTTCAACCAGGAATTTTTCATGAATCAAATCCCTGAGTATTTTCTATGTGCAAACAGCTCTCCTAAGGGTAGTGAAGGATGCACACATGAAAACAAGGTCTTCTTCCATCCTAATTTTCTGGCCGAACTTAGCTAGAATAGTCATCCTTGTAGGGGCAGAGGACAGCTGCCAAACAAATTAATATGTGACAGATGTTGTCATGCTGATGCAATATAGTGTCTCTAGCCTACAGAAGGAAGAGAGCAATCCCAAGTGACTTAGATAGGTGGGCAGGGAAACAAGGACACTAGCCCAGTCCTTGAAATTTGTCTAGACTTTTATCATGTCAGTAGTCATGTAAGAACAATCCAGAAAGTGTCACCTTCATCCAAAATAGAAAGGACCTATAAACAAGATGACTTCCAGGCAGCCAACTATCAGAAGGTTTTTAGATATTGAGATTAGATAAGGGAATAAATCCTTCAAAATCCATACTCCATCTCTTCAAAACGGTGTTGATTTTTAACTTCCATTTTTTTTAAATTGATATCAGTTAGTTCATCTCCATCACCAAATTACTGCCCAAGCCCAGAGCCTAATCATCTCATTCTTAGATGATGAAAATACCTAGGACTCATGAATCCATCTCTTGGTCTTTCTCATTCTTACTTTGCACAAACATTAAGGCTAGCAAAAAGCCCCTGGTGGCTCCATTTCTCCCCACAGGTGAAGTTGAATCCACTGACATGATGACCAGTTATCCATGGCGTGTCTTTATTCTACTTGCACATATTCATCTACTTAAGAAACTGGTTAGCACATACTCTGATTTTCCGCCACTCCAGAATATTTACTGATTTTACCATGCAATATCAAATCTTCATATTTACACCTTTTCAACGTGCAACTTTCCTCCTTTGCTCCTTTGTCTGCCACACTTGTATCCATCCCTCCATATTAGTTCACACTTTTCCTCCTCTGGGAAGTATTTGCTAACCAAAATAAACTAAATGAAGGACTGGATCACGAATCCATCCAAGCACTTATTTACCTTCCTGCTGCAGGATCGACCATAGTCTTAGAAATGTAGACAGTAGGTCATGATCATGTTATTTCAATATTCTCTGGTTTATCTGTTGCTATGGCCTGTGTATCAGAAAAGATACTGAACTTTACAGGATGATAAAATAAAATGCAATTTTTTAGTTAGCTGTAGATCTGCTATCTCCCTACCTGGGACTAAGGGGACTTATTAGTAAAAGTGCATTGAAAACCACGAACAAACAGAAAAACACATAGGAATGTGGAACCAGTGGTGATGAGAACGGAAGTCTTCTGAGATGTGGGATGAGTCTCCCTAGCACCACTGGTGGAGGGCCTGTTCTACCCTCCTGAGCCCCAGACATGGTCCTAGTAAGTTTTCAAGGATTCAAAAAACAAACAAAAAAACCCTTCTTTGCTTTCTTTGCAATTAGCTATAAGAACAGGGGCATCCAGAGGGTTAGCTTAAAGTAGGGAGTTTGCAGAGATAGGATGACATGATGGGTTTATTTCTCTTCGTATTCCTTTTTAGGGCATTATGTAAAAGGTCATCCTATAAATATCTTGGCAAGTGCTACCAAATGTTTACTATTGAAGTAATAGTATTCAGTAGAAGAACCAAGAGTTGTAAATCCTCTTTTAAAATTTCTCTTCTTTGTTGTGCTTTGGATATACGGGGTCCCCCAAAAGGTTCTGTGTTAACCCAGGCATGTTTGGAGGTACAATGATGGCATGAGGACAACTGCAACCTAATCAGTCCATCTTAGTGTGAATGGCAGGTGGGGCAAGGCTGGAGGAGATGGATCACTGGGGGCTGCCCTGGAAGGGTGCATCCACCCTGTGACCGGCCCCCTCTTCCAATCTCTCTGCTTTCTTGTTGCCATGAGGGGAGCTGCTTCCCTACTCCACGCCCTGCCCCTATGATGTTCTGCCTCACTTCAGGCCCGAGCAATGGAGTTGGCCAACTGTGGACTGAGACCTCTGAAACCATGAGACCCCAGTAAACTTTCCTTCCTCTAAACTTTCTTTCCTTGGCAGGTATTTCTGTCACAGCAACAAAAAGCTGACTAAAACATTCTTCATTCAATTGTTTGATGATTTAACCAAGGTATCGTTTGACACCTCAGTATTTCATACATCAATTTTTCAATAAAATGTGCCAACATTCTTGCAAGCACTGTGCCAAGTGTTCATCAGGAGGCAACTTACTGGGAGAGCTCAGCTAAATGGAGCTGACCCAGCTTCTTTCTTTCCATTTGCCTGTTGTCTCTAGAAGCTATGCTATGAGCAAAAGGCAAAATGAAGGATGTTTAGGTTAGTAGAGTAGAAAGAGAGAGAAGGTGTAGGCAGCTTGGTAATTTTCACCAAGCCACTGGATCAAGCCTGTCTTCTTGTTATGTGAGTAGAACAAGGGCACCCTTTGCAGGGTAGGCTGTTACCCGCAGCCAAACACATCCCATGCTTCTAAAGGGTCCTGAGTGGTGGAATAGTAAGTCTTAATGGTTGTATTCATGGGCTGACCCTCTAAAATGCTTATGGAGGATAATCCGTAAACAAGGACCTGTAGATTTTTAATCAGATGGATTTGAAGAAGGTCAACTACATGTATGAAAAGACTCCGCCCACTAAAGAAGTGAGAGTGGTTATTCATGATAAATTCAAAACGGTACCACCCTTTTCCCTTCAATTGTCTCTGTGAATTGTTGAGAAAAATATATTTAGGGGATAAATGGCTACAAATAATCACCCAGAAGGTTGAGACCAGTCTTAAGGTCCTATGTCTTTGCTCAGAAGCACAATATCTATCTGTTTGAGATAGAAGCAGAGAAGCCTGGTGCTGTTAATTGACAGAGCTTGCCGAGGTGAGCTCCAGAAGAGAAGGTTTTGTTTGCTCTTAGAAACGTGCAAACTTTGGCTGGTCAATGTGCATAGTCAGCCTGTGAGTTGAAAGCAATTAGTTTTCAAGTTAGAAACTTTTTTTTTTTCTTTCTCTCTAGGCTTTGACTTTGTGTGATTTTCATCTTAAACAGAGTTTTAGGGCCCTGAACTGATATTTTGATACCTTGATAATTTGTGGTCTTGCTAAAGACCACGTCTTTTCACAGCCTCCGGGACTTGATTTGTTATTTCAAACTTCCAATTATTTCACACCTTCCTTTGAGACTTTGTCTAATTGGGTTGTATTTTCTCAACCCTTGCTGTAATCAAAATCTGAACCCCTTTTTAAAGATTAAAATGGTACAGTGCTTTTAAACAGATATTGTTTTTATAATCTTCCTAATTTCATTTTGTGGGACAAACTAGAACTTTTGAATAGTGGGGGAAATATTTTCTTACCTCACCCTAAAGCCCCATTTTACCAACATAAAATTTCCATCAATAAACACTTTGGGCAATATCAATAGGTTTTAAATGTTTAGCAGACATTGTGATAATTGTCGATGAACCAGAAGATGAACCTTATGATTTGTGACTAAGACTTTTTCCAACTTCATCCCTTCCCCAGGTGGAAAAAAAAATCATATTACTGCCATGCAATGTACAAACGGTTACTAAAAACCAAATTAGTCTAAACCCAGGTATCACTTTCTCATTAGAGAGAAAATAAGAAGGAAAAGCTTAGCTGTTCTTACAAGACCAGAGCAGCTAAATGTCATTCCAAAAATGAAAGGTCTTGTTTCAGTCCCTTGTAGACTGAGAATAAACGTTTTGAGTTACTGGAACTCGATGGGTGTGATTTGCCATTATTTTCCATTTCCTGAAAAATCCTAAGAAAAACATAATCACAGCTCATATGTTCCACTGCCTTTCCCTCAATGGTTGGGCATTTAAGTTGCCTTCTAAAAGCAAGCCTTCATTTTCATGTGTATACCTGGCCATTCAGGTGAATATTTGCTAGTGTCACTGTGTCTGTATATATGTGCTTAACGAAGTCTCTTTCCTGAATGAGATGTTGCTCGGGATATTAGTGATTTTACAATTGTTTACCAAACTCAACTGAGAAATCACCAACTAAAGAAAATCCCCAAATAAGTTCACATCTGAAAAAGAATAATCTCATAAAAAGTAAAATGGGTTTAACATTCTTTCTGATGTAAGCATCTTCCACCATTACAATCAAATCACTTTCCTTGTTCTTAAAAAGAGAGACCTCTCTGACCAAGAGATATTTTAGGGGTCTCATCTTAATAATGTATTTTCTAGAAAACTTAATCCAAAAATTTCTATAAAACAAAATATCAAATTGAACATCTATTTAAAACGAAGGTCGTTTTTCTCTTAGTAGATTTCCACCTCTACTTGGTACCCTGTGGTTCTTATCAAGTTACACATAGAAACACCTTTATTTTGAAATTACATAATATATGGAAGGTTAATAATAACAATTAGGAAGGGGGTTGATTTCAAGAAGATGTTGTATTGAAAAAAAAAAAGCAAGAGTTAATAGCAAATACACAGGAATAGGAAAAATACAGAAAAACCAGTTATTGGAAAAATCAAATCATTGAAAGGAACATTGACGTCTACCACCACTTAAAGTAGGAAAACAAAACTCATGCTTCAGTAGTCATCGTTTCTTTTATAATTGTTCAGAAATTTGGATCAACAGGAAAATTCTGTATTTTTTCAGCATGTCAAATCATCCCTATATTTTTAAATAGGGGAAAGGATAAATAAAAAGGGGACTATATTCTTGGCCAGTGATGACGATAGATTAGTGTTGCTAATAAAAACAAGTACAACTTATTACTGTGATCCACATACATAATTTTGAGTTTGTTCTGACTTCAGTAAAAATAGCAAATAAAAAAAGGTAAAATTAATTTCAATAATATGATTATGTAACTCAAACTCATAATTTAGCACAATCGCTGTAGAAATCACTAATATGATATTTACATTATTTTTACTTATATTAAATCCCCAGAAATCTGGGGTGCATCTTATCCTTACGTATAAATTTGGACTCATGACCTTTCGCGCCTCCATAGCCAGCTGTGCCTACCAGCTCCACTCTCAGGCAGGCTGGTTCCAGATGCAGGGAACTCACCAGCCAACAAGGGCCCTGCTCTCATGGAGTTGACGTTCTACTTCAGTAAAGGTCCAGAACACTACAAAAAACAATAAGCAGGGGGAAAAAAATTCCATTCGTTTAAAATGCTTTGAACAAAATTAAAAAGTACTGTGCTCTTGAGGCATTTAGCCTAAGACCCAAATGAGCAGGAAATTGGCATGCTCTGAGGAAGAGAACAGAGAGGAGAAATTTCACAGTAATCCCAAGGCACAAACGAGCCAGGATATCCATGTAGCAAATGCTCTATTTTCTTGCTATTAGAAAATCAGATTTACTTTGAAATAATTAATCTGAACCTCTATATTTCAATGTCAAGTATACAGCATTTAATTCCAAACCAGCAAGATCACCAGCACATAAGACCAAATGGCCTTAGGTAAGAAGGCAAAAAGATACAGAGGCCTTTTGGTGACTTACTAAGTGCAAGAAAAGAGATGGTAAAATGAGGAATTTCACTGGAAAACTGAACTATGTGAAAAGTGAACCAAACTTTCTTGTAACTGTAAAGGAGGGGGGAAAGCAACAAAAAATATATGATGTAACTGGTGGATTCTTTGGCTGATGAGATGTGACAGAGGTGAAGATTAGGGAAATGAAAAATACATCAGCAAAAAATAGCAGCAAGGAAAAAAAAAGGAAATGTATTTTTTAAAAGTTGATAAAGGGTGCAGAAGATACATGGCAATAAGGAAAAATGGTCTGATTGAATATTACTAGCATTCCAGAAAGGGAGCAAGAGAAAACCGGGATTGTATATGATTCTTGTTGTCTTAATGTTTCTTTCCAGATTCTCACTGTTTTATTACTTAAAAAAATAAATAAATGTAGAATAGTACTTCACATAAAATACGAAAATCAATCCCAGGTAGATTAAAGAATTTAATGTGAAAAAACAAATCACAACATAACCAGAATAAAAAGAAGCCAGCAAATATTGACCTTGCCTTTCTAATAGTAAATGCAAACTCTGAAACCATTAAGGAAAGGTTGCTATATTTGTCTGCCTATGAATTTTCTCCTATGAAAAACACCACAACTAAAGTTCAAAGGCTATGACCAAATGAGAAAAATAGCTGAACCAGGTCTGTGATGGAAACATACGCAGTGATTAAAATCATATTTCACAAGCATATTTAACGACATGGAAAATGCTCATAATTTGTATTTACATTTAAAAGTTTATTGCCTTTCCCTTCCAGTGAATATAGAGTAATAAGGGCTAGATTTACCCTCTCACATTAAGCAAGAAGAATATCAAATAAAATACATGAGACAAGGTTTCAGATGTTGGACAACTGGCATCACAGATCTGCAACACTCAAGAGATCAGGACTAAGCACAGTGAGCCCTGAGGGACCCCTGCTTACCCTGAGGTGGGTGGGGGAGAGGGCTTCACAGAGAGAGAACACTGGGGTTCTGGGGGGCAGTGCTGTGCTCTCAAGACTTTGACTGATCGCAATCTGTGCATATGCAGGACACAGTTGCAAAGGATGTGGAGTAGAAACATTGGAAGGCAGAAGGCAGAATGGTCCCAGAGTGAGGGCATGACAGAGAATAGTACATGTTCCCTCAAGGCAGAGGAGAAATATTATAGCCCACGGGATAAAACAGCTGTTATAAAAATGGCCTGTGTGCTTAAGAATGTAGAAGAAGCCAGGTGTGGAGGTGCTCACCTGTAATCCCAGAGGCTCTGGAGGCTGAGGCAGGAGGACTGTGACTTCAAAGCCAGCCTGAGAAACTTAGTGACACCCTAAGCAATTGAGAAACTTAAAATAAAAATATAGAAGGAGGACTAGGGATGTGGCTCAGTGGGTAAGTGTCCCTGGATTCAATCCTAGTACAAAAACAAAGAACAAAATCAAACAAATAAAAAAGCAAACAAACAAACAAAAAAACTTGAAAGATATAAAGAACCTAAGGGAGACTTAAAAATGCTACCTATCTCTAAATTAAAAATGTAACTTACCACTAGGGATGCCTGTCCGTCCTAAGCACCTAGATCTTCTTTCAATCATTTCAAAGGAAAAAAAAAATGGGGCTCCTTTATTGACCTTATGTCTGGGGCAGGAAACATAGAAGATGAGCATGGAATACTCTATAATGCCAGAAAGTAAAGAAATTCAAAGAAAAAAAATGAGAAATGGATGAGTTAGTCTGTGTAGGATTTGACTCAGGGGTCTAACTTCTGTCTTTTGCAGGTGTATATTCAGTTGTCCTAGCACTGTTTGTTAACTATTCTTTTCTTATTTAATTATTTTGCACACTTTTCAAAATTCAAATGACTGTAAACTTACTAAACCACATGGATGGATTAAATATGCAAAAACAGCAAAATGCACAGGTTCCTAATACATTTGAAACATTTTCCAGGAAAGTTCATACATTAGGCCAAAACACAAGACTCTCTAAATTTAAAAATATTGTTGTTATATAAAGCATCTTCTCCAACATGAGTGGAATAGACCAGAAAACCAAAAACAGAACAAATATTGGAGATTTGCAAATATATAGAGATTTAAAAATAACAAAACATATCAAAAGTTATGATGGACAACTAAAGCAGTTCAGAGGAAATTCATTTAGCTATAAATACATTTTAAAAAAGAAGAACCTCCTTTTACATCTTGAGGAATTTTAAATTGAAGGTCAGACTAAAGCCAAAAATTAGCAGAAAGGAGAAAGTAATTAGAACAGAAATTAATTAGAGAAAGAAAGATAATAGAAATAAAAAGCAAAGCTTATTCTCTAAAGAGAGCCATAAATTGACAAAACTTTATCTAGACTAAAAAACACAAAGAAAGAAGATGTAAATAACTAAAATCAGAAATGAAAGTGGACACATTACTACCAACATGATAAAAACAAAAAGGGTGATAAGAGAATACTATAAATAACACCAACAAATTTGATTACTTAGATAAAACTAAAAGTTTTCTAGAAACACAAAAATTACCAAAACTTAAGAAAAATTAGAAAATCTGAACAGATGTATATAACAAGTAAAGACTTTGGCTCTATAATTAAATTCCTCCAAATAACAGAAAGATGGCTTTACTAGTGAATGCTACCAAAGATTTAAAGAGGAATTAAAACTAATTCCTGTCTTTTTCAAAGACGAGAAAAGAAAGGAACATTTTGCAAACCATTCTCCAAGGCCAACATTATACTGATACCAAATCCAAATAGAGAAACAAAAATAAAACTATAGAAAAATATCTCTAAAGATGCATACAGGAGTTTCAAGATGGCAGACCAGAGGGAGGCAGCACTCTGTGTTGCTCTGTGATCCAGATCTCACCTAGTCGGAATACTGCATCTCTGAGAGTGTTAGAGGACCCCTATACAGCTGCTCTCTGCAAAAATCACCAGCGCTGTGACCCCGGGTTCGAGCAGGACCCAAAGCCCAAAGTTCCAGGTCACACAAGTTTCTGCAAGCACTTTAGCAGAATCACCTATCAACATATGGGCAGACCTCCAAGACTTTGCTCAGCTCCCACACAGGTTACTCAGCTGCTACCTACCCACAGCACAAGGCCATTGCCCAGCTCCCCCAACCTCACCAGACACCCTGGAGCTGAAGGCAGCTGCCGCCATCTTGGCTCAACTTTCTGCCATATGAGGTGGGGGCAGTTCCCAGATGGGATCTCCAGGGGCCAGTGGATTTTTTACAGAAATCACCAGCGCTTCAACCACCCATGAAGAAATCAAAGCCTCTGGGTTCAAGAAAGTCTCCAGATTCCGGACCCAAATCCCGCAGTTCTAGTTCATGCACGGCTCACAAGCAGCTTAGCAGAAACACCTACCAGCACCTCTGCAGACCACGCCGTTCCCACGCAGGTCACTTGGCTGCTACATGTCCACAGCACAGGGCCATCACTCAGCTACCTCCATATCACCACACACCCCGGCGCTGGAAGCAGACCTCTGCCATCTTGGAAAACCTTCCTTGCCATTTTGTGGTGGATGTGGCTATCAAAGCGGATGGCCATTTGAGGAGGTACATGATTTCCAGTTCTCCCCCCGCTTCCCAGTGGGTTCACTGGGCACAGTGGCCACCCAACAGGAGAACAGCTCTCATTTGAACAGGAGTGCAGTGTGAACAGGGCGCCACCCACCTGGTGTGAGCCTGGGGGTGAGGGGTCCCGCAGTTGGGACCTGATAAATAAGAGACGGGAGGGGACTAAAGTCTGGAGCGTAACAGAGAGATCAGGATTTGGGAAAGCTCCAGGCAAGAGAGGGAGACGATACTGGGGGCTCAAGTCACATGAATGGTCACAAAAAAAGACCCGGGAGGCACTATTTTCCTTCTGGGACAGGTGGAAGGCACTCCCGATTCCAGATGCCCCACACCAGGTCCAGTCTTCACACCCTGGTTACCTACACCATCCTGAGGGCAGAGACACCTACTGGATGAGACAAACCCACCTACTGCATGAGAAGAAAAAGAAACAGATCTCTAAGAGTATTTTTTTTTCCTTTCTCTTCTACCCTTCTATCCTCTGGCCCTCACATCCCCAAGATATGTAAAACCAAAACTTTGCATGAAAAAGGACTTTGAGGACTGAGTCACTTGATTAATATAATATAGAGAAATTGCAGAAGCCCTTTTTGTTTTCTCTTTTTCCTTTTTTTTTTCTTTTTTGTATTTCTTCTTTCTTTCTATCCTTTATTTTTCTCTTTCTTTTTCTTCACCCTTCAAATTATACTATTTTAACATCCTGTATTTTTCTAGAAACATATGTGTGTTTGTTTTATGTACACTACTGCCTTCCCACGTAACTGTCTAACCCTAATTACCTCCTATCTATTCTCTTGCTACTAACCCTCTTCACTAGATTTCTCCTTCACATTTCCTAAGATACATTAAGTATATACCCTCACATCTTCTCCCCTCAACATATCATCCTATGCCTGACCCCCAGTTCATTGTCCACCTCCAGAAACTGTAAACCTTTTTATGAAACTACTGATTATATTTTAAATAATAAATGAATCCAACATTTCTGGACTAAAATGTAAATGTCTTAATAACAACAATTTGTTCATAGGTGATGTATTGTTGATAGGAGAGATCCTGGAACCCTGAAAAAGCACTACAAATCTATAGGGTAAAAACAATAACACACCAGATGCACAGAGCTGGGAAGGAAGACACATGAGCAACCTGAAAAGACAAGGGAAGAAAGGACCACAAACAAATCACGACAACACATCATTGGAAAAATTGGTAGCTATAGCAGAAAAAATTGCAGATAAAGATTTCAGGATATACATGGTTAAAATGTTTTGGGATCTCAAAGAAGACATAAGATAACAAATACAGGCAGTGAAAGATCACTTCAACAATGAGCTACATAAACAAATCCAAGAAGCAAAAGATCACCTCGACAGGGAGATAGAGGTTCTACCAAAAAAAAAAAAAAAAAAACAGAAATCATTGAAATGAAAGAAATAATAAACCAAATTAAAAACTCAAATGAAAGCATCAACAACAGAGTAGACCACTTAGAAGATACGGCATCAGACAATGAAGATCAAATAAATCATCTTGAAAACAACTTAGACCAAACAGTGAAAATGATAAGAAATCATAATCATAACATTCAAGAAATATAGGAAAGCATAAAAAGACAAAATTTAAGAGTTATTGGGATAGAGGAAGGCATAGAGGTCCAAACCAAAGGAATGAACAATCTATTCAATGAAATAATATCAGAAAACCTTCCAAACATGAATAGTGAATTGGAAATCCAAATTCAAGAAGCCTACAGGATGCTGAATGTACAAAATCACAACAAACTCACAGCAAGGCACATTATAATGAAAATGCCCAACATACACAATAAGGAGAGAATTTTAAAAGCCATAAGAAAAAGGAATCAGATTACACATAAGGGAAAACCAATTAGGATAACGGCAGATTTTTCAAAACAGAACCTGAAAGTTAGAAGATCCTGGAACAACATATATCCAGCCCTGAAAGATAATAGGTGCCAACCAAGGATCTTGTACCCAGCAAAATTAAGCTTTAGATTTCAAGATGAAATAAAAACCTTCCACGATAAACAAGTTAAAAGAATTCATAGCTAGAAAACCAGCACAACAAAACATTCTTGGCAAAATATTTTGTGAAGAAGTGAAAAATAGCAATGAAAATCAGCAGAGGGAGGTAGTACACTAAAGGAAAAACTAATCAAAGAGGAAAACCAATTCAAGTAAAATAACAAAAATAAACAAATATTTCTGGAAATACAAGCTATGTCTCAATAATGACCCCACATGTTAATGGCTTAAACTCACCAATCAAAAGACATAGGCTAGCAGGTTGGATTAAAAAAACAACAACAACAACAATATGCTGCTCATCTGATAGGAAAAGACATACACAGACCGAAGGTGAAAGGTTGGAAAAAATCATAACCACTCTCATGGACTGTGGAAGCAAGCAGGGGTTTCTATTCTCATATCAAATAAAGTAGACTTCAAGCCAAGGTTAATCAAAAGGGATAAAGATACACATTACATACTACTCAAGGGAACCATACACCAACAAGATGTAACAATCTTAAATGTATAGCCCCAAACAATGGTGCAGCTATGTTCATCAAACAAACTCTTCTCAAGTTCAAGAGTCAAATTGACCACAGCACAGTAATCTTGGGTGACTTTAACACACCTCTCTCACCACTGGATAGATCTTCCAAACAAAAGTTGAATAAAGAAACTATAGAACTCAATAACACAATCAATAACTTAGACTTAACTGACATTTTTAGAATACTTCAACCTGCATCAAGCGGATACACTTTCTTCTCAGCAGCACATGGATCCTTCTTTAAAATAGACCATATACTATGCCACAAAGCAACTCTTAGCCAATACAAAAAAAGTAGAGATACTACCATGCATTTTATCAGATCATAATGGACCTCAGGTCCTGGGCAGGTTCCACCCCTGCCCTCGCAGAGAAGATTTGAGTCTGCCTGTGGTTAACAAGAAGACAATAGGGAGCAGAGAGCCTGCAATGTCCCTTGCAAGTTTCATGTAAAAAAACACCTGACTCCAGTGTGCTCTGTAGAATATCTCAATATTCCTTTTCCATAGGTCTAAGTTCACAGTCAACTAAGGTTTTCCTCCCACACATTTACAGTGTTTAGCTGCTTTTATCCTATGTCCCAGAACTGGTAAAAGATAAAAATGTGTCTTCTTGGTTCAAAACTTTTTTTTTCCATTATACTGAATACAACAGAAAAAGCTATGTCATCTACCTCAGGATCAGTCTGGAAACAAAACAGGAGTCATGATTCCTGCTCCAAAGAGCGATGAGAACTCAGCTACCCACACTTTTAGAAGTTCTTAGCATGAGGCTGACATAATAGATCCTCAGGTCATGGTAGATATTATTAATGTCACTTTTATTCCTCAGGGTCTGATGGGGCCATCAACATGGTGGTCCTTCCCCAGGAAGGAAACCAACCAAGTAATAATCAGAGGCCTGATCCTCTGGCCTTCCTGCCTCCCCCAAGGTCCTACTTCACTTCCATAGCTGGCAATCTTTTTGCGTTTCACCGTTAGGAATGCTATTCCATGTGAAACCCTTGAATCCAACGCTCAGGCTCCCTTACCTTCTTCTACATTTCGTGCCTTGAACTTGACCTTTCTAAATGGGTTCTGCTTTGTTTATGAGGAGGGGAAGTAGCTAAATAGTTCAGGCATGGATCAATGACATTTTTTTTTCCCCAGGGGTGTTTGGAAAGGAGAAAGTGAGGGAATTGAGACGTTCTATGCCTGCACTTACCCTTCAAGCTCAGAGCCAATCAATAGCAATCCTCGCCACTTGTAAAATGTGAAGGTCCTCCAGAGAGAGAAAGGGAGAGAAACGATTGCCTTCTTACACCAAATATAATTTTTCAAATCCAACATGTGCTACATCAGAGCTTTCAATTTGAGTTTTTACTGGCAGTGATACTAAAACAACCTTCTGAATAGCTACTACTGCTGAATTTTAAAATCTTCCTGGCCCTGCCCTGAGCCACATTTTAAAGGTACATCAGTGCATGCTTGGCTCATTCAGTATTCAGGAACAGTGTCCTTTCTTAATATACATTATTTTTACTAATACAAAACAGCATATCCCAGGAAAACTATACACACAAGACTAACATCAATCTATACTATTAAAACAAATGGACACCAATACGAATAGATTTCTGAAGAGACTTAGTGACCTAAGCCAACTTTTATTTCATTCCCTCTGAGGGACTCTTTGTTGCTCAGTGAAATTAACCAAATGAAGTGAACTTTTAAAGGTCTTACCAATAAATACATTAATCAAGCATGCTTTTCTTGACAGTATGTCAGAGAAGACGTCTCTGGAATTTGACTCCGTTTTCTCCTGGACACAGGCACCCTGGTGCCATTAATTCCTGTAAATAATGGCAAATTTCTCTCTGCCAAACACACGTCCTTCTCATTTACCACTGGATCTCAGCCTAGGAATGCTTCACATAAAAGAATTTCTTCAGTCTCATCAACTGGCATGCAGGAATCTCACATTCCGTGGACAAAGATGATATTTATTTTTCAAATCCATTTCCAGCCATTCCTATAAGCTTCATTATTCTGAGGGCTCTTTGTTTCACTTCGCTTTGGAGCCCACCAAAAGGTGACTTCATGCTCAAGAGCATTGGTTTCCTCCTTGGGGATCCTTGTAGTGGGGAATATAACTTGGAACCAGGATTGCAAGTGAAAACCCTGAGTCCAGAATCCAGAATCAGCAGCTGCTTCAAGGGCCTTCTCTGAAATTCAAAGCAGGAAGTGGCATTGCCAGGTGTCCTGCATTGCATTGGCCACGAAGGATGAGCATGAAGCTTATTAGAAGGAAAGAAAACCTTAGGCATCGAAGCTGCTAGGAAATGTCACATAAGGTCACTTGATGCTGAGACTTAAATAAAATTTTCTTGAGCCCTTATTCCAAGTTCTCTGGGTCACTGTCTTTCTCCAAGATTTCTGCAAAATGCCAGTCTCGTGTCCCCCTGGTCCTGCCTTGCTTCCCATTCTTCTCGAGGCACTTTTGATTTCACATCCTTTGGCTGGTATCTCCTCTCCAGCAGGTATTTTCTTTCCTTTACTCCAGACATGGGATTCAGCTCTTTTTTTTCCTCCCCTTGTCCCCAAACATGGCATTTCTGTGGTAAATGGACTTTTTTAGTTTCAGATGTGATCTAAACCCATAACTGAATGCAGTGGTGGATATGAATCATTCTTGTTCTTACCAGTTGCTCAGATACCCAGACCTTTGGGATTTCTCACAGGTCACATTTCTCCTTGGGAAAATGTAAATATCTTTTACTGTTGTAACACATAGTATTTCCAGGTCCTTCTCTTTCTATGTATAGTTACTTTCCTGGAAAAAAGTTCTTTGCTTACAAAAAGGCAATTTGTTGCCAGCTACTAAAATACATTCATTCAACTTTAAAAGTTCTGCGACAAAATGATAAAAGCAAGCCCCCTCAAATCCCATATGTTCCATTTGCCCCTGGTATGTACAGTATTTGATTGTGAGCACTTTCATACAGACACTAATTCTCTCAGGGGCTCATCTTCCTCCAAGCATGTCATCACCATGCATTTCTCTCAAACTCCAATGAACTAGAAACTTTGGTATTTTTCAAGGGTGCAACTTTTGATCAGCTCATGATTTGGTTTTTGTTTTAATAGCTTTACTGAAGGTACACCTTCATGGATCAGGCCACACTTTCTCTATGGCCGCAGGGTTGGCACAATTCAATTCAATGGTCTATCCTCATTCAATTCAGTTCAATTCAATTCAACTCAATGGTCTCTCCTCAGGACTTCCTAGATGGTAGCAATCTGAGTGCCCAATGCAAGGATAGGCAATATACTTGTGAGGGGAACCTCTGAATTTGTATCTGGATTTAGTTTTTTTAAATACTTTTATTCTGCTGTCTTCATCATGACCACTTGCAAGTCTGGGAGTTCTTTTTTCCTGGAAAAGCTCTCCACTATTGATAGCACAACCGCCTCAAAATACAAGAAACCCACAAGGGACCGATTTTCTTTCCAGAATTGGGGGCAAAAAATAGACAAAGCACAAAGGACGGGTGTGGAGAACTGTTCTTTCTTCTCAGAAGTAAAACATATCTTTGAGCAAAATATTTAAATGTTGTTTTTTTTTTTAATCCAGTTCTTGCTTACCCCTCATCCACTTGAAAGATCTGTTTATTTTTAAACTTGAATTGGCAGATAATTGAGTGTATGTGAGAGACGCAATGTGACATTATAACACATGTTTACACTATGGAATGATTAAATCAAGCTAATTAAACATATGTAGCACTTCACATGTATAATTCTTTGTTGAGAGGACATTTAAAAATCTACTCCTTTAGCAACTTGGAAGTTCACTTAGTCATGATTCCATCTTGCTCAAAATTCACCAGTTCTGGCTCCCTTTGGAGAGAATCCCAAAACTTCTCTGAAACCCATAACACTAAGAATATTCCACCAACCCAACTCTAATCTCCTCTGCTCCATCCCCACCATTTCTCCATCTTATCTTACTCGAGGCTCTCTAGACCACTGATTCTCAACTCCGCAATAGGTGTGAAACGACAGGCAGACACTGATTCAGTAAGTCTGGGACAGACTTGACAATCTTCATGTCCAACTAGCTGACGGTGATGCCAAGGACGAAAGACTAAAGATGATGTTTTGAACAGCCCAGCTCTGACACGAGTCCTCCGTGACTTCCTGGAGATGCAGACTTCTATAAACTTGAATTTATACTTGGTATCCTATGGCCTTCCCTGTATGTTTTCCAAAGAACTCCCTTTTGACTTGAGTTAACCAGCTTTTAACCCGTTTCTTTGTTGCTTCCAACAAAGAAACACTTTCACCAGCACACCTTGATCTGAATAAAACTCTGTGCACTTGGAACATATGGGTTCCCAGTCAGATCAAGAGTTCCATAAGTGCGGGTAATAAGTTTGCTTTCATCACAATTTTAACCCCAGGATTTGGACCAATGTGAGGTCTGGTAAATCCTCAAAATAGTACTATATGGATGAATTAGGTCATATAAAATCAAGCACTCAGCCAAAATGCCACAAACGCAATCTGAAAATATTCCCTAATTCTGTTTCCCTTTAGTATTGAATGAAGTCTAGGCTTAAGTTACCCATTCCAAAAGCTTCCAGCTCCCTCTCACTAGACACCAGGCAGTGGCAGGCTGGGACCCACCTTAGCCACGCCCCACATGCCTTGGGAAGCTGCAGCAAGTGGAGCAGCCCTGGACATGCCCATGTACCTGCACACAGGCCAGTCCAAACAGGAGCAAGAGTGAAGCACCAAGACACAGAAACAGGGGCTTCTTACCCTAAAAAATAGGCATGAACCAATGGATCCAGGGAAAAGAGAAAGCAAATGCCCTTCCCTGAGGGGCAATTCCTTCTAGTACCAGCCAGGGAGGGGAGAACGAGCAGAGACAAAGGATCCCACCCCAAATGCCAGTTGGTGTTTGTAGATACTCCTGGGTGTGGCTCTCCTCTTGGGACAGGACCTAGAGCATCCCTTACAACAAAGGCCACTCCCATGAGCCCGCAACAACTTTGAAGAAGCTATTGCTTCCCCTTGCACGGTCCTGGGACTCATAAGCTTGGTAAAAGTCTGCAAAGTATAGAACTAGCACATTATTGATCCCAATACCTCAAAATACCCTCACCTAAAAATTCACCCCTATTCCATTTCCCAGATCAAATCAACCTCAAAATGCTGTGTACCAGGGTGCACCAGGGAAATTTCTATGAGCAGCACTGGGAAACAACCCAAAGGACCAGAGAAAACAATGCTCTCTGTCTTCCAGGCGAAGAGCATGATGGATTTATTTTGCTATCAGGAAGAAAAAAACAAAAAAGCTAAGAATTTTTAAGGGAGAAAAAAAAATATCAGTTTTAGTCTCATTGTTCTCTCAATGTTCTGTGTCAGTTCAGAGTCTATGAACTACAAAGTTAAACTCGATTGGGAGAAATCTCCCATTTGGAAGTTAGTTATTCTGTGAAATGTTCCATGCATATCTACTGCTTTTCTCTGTAGGCTACTTATTTAGACATCTCCCCATCTCAAATCCCTGCACACCTGGGATCACCAGCAGCTCACTTTCTTAACTTACTGTCCAACCCTCCCTTTAGGTCTCTGCACAGCATCTGAGCCTTTTCCTTCCGGCACCTTGATACTGAACTGAACTTAAGCGCACTTTACTCGTGCAAATCCCTCCTGCAGTTGTCTAAGATGATAAATTTGTTTTCCACTTTCCAAATTCCTGCCAATCCATTTTTTCTCTGTTTGTTTCTCAATTTCAGAGAAATCCCAAGACTTTGGCTATCCCCATGCCACAGTGGTCCCCACCTACTTCTCTGGAATTCCATTGACCATGCACCTTTTCTTATGTGGAAGAATGCTCAAGCATCTGCACCCTTGCTCAATGGAGCCCTGAAATGAGATGGAATGAGCTCTTGTACTGATGGTTTTCAAAGCTGGGATCCCTAGGAGTTCTTTCCTCTTGCTATCTCCTTACTTCTTTCAAGAAAATCCAATTGGCATTGAAAAATACAACCACTGTTCTAAGTTGGTCTCATTCCTTTTCTATACCTTGTAATTCCTGCATCTCCACACCTTTTTTTTTTCTCTTCCCTGTTTTTTTCTTTACTTTTGGGCCTTAACATTTCTTTTTGCCAAACATACATTTCTGAATTCCATATGGTGATAGTACATCCAATGAGAGCTATGGGGATAGTGATCACAGGGTCTTCAAGGATCTTTCCTGCTCACCTACACTTTGCTCCCATCTTTACCTGGCCAAGGAGGCTAATTTCACCCCAATGCATCCTCCCTGCAGTCTGGCATCTAACCCAGGTCTGCCCCATGCTGTTATTTACCTGCCAGCTCTATTCAGTGTGTCTTATCTTACCCATATTTTCTTTAAAAGTAGTTAAATAGATGTCATAATTTCATATGGCTGCAGGAACAGAATGGTGATCTAAAGAGGAAAACAGGACAAGTAGGGTCATGGTTAACTGGTGAGATCGAGCCCCACCCAGAGTGATTTACCTTCTCAGCTCCAGGTAGCTGCAGCCCCAGACAGCCATGGGGCCAGGAATGCCTACATTTCCACCCCTGGAATGCTTGATTGTTTTATTTGAAATATCCAGTTTTTTTATTTGAAATTAATTCTTTTGAAATAATTATTAACAAAACCAATTATGTGGGTCTAATGTGGTTCAAAGATAGACAATCTGAGGCTTCTGACTTTAGAGTCTCAGAAAATAAATTCCAAGGATACACCCTTGCAGTAAGGACATTGTCACTGAATCATTTCAATAATGTCATTATCTTCAGACTCACCCAACAGATCTTTCAGGGCGCCATTTTGGTCTTCCCATCTATGGCTTTTGAAATTGGTCCAAATTTGCTCTTCTACTCTAAAGAATGGTTCCAACTTTGCTTATTTTATTAAACCCTTGGTTTTAGCATTAGGAGTAACTTTCCATCATTTCTAGATATAATCTAACCTAGGATTTTGCTTTCTGAGTGTTCCCTTCCTTCATCTTTTCCCTGTCAATCTTTGGACCATGATTATTCCTGATTTAGTACAACTAAGATATTCCTCCCTCCTGGTCCCCTTTCTTTAACACAGCTACAGGAAAATTTTTGTTTCTTAGATGGCTTCTTAGTCTGGCCTCAGGATTCCGAATTTTCACAACATAAAATTTATTCCTCTCAATACTAACCTCCTTTACCTTCCCTTTCTTAAAAGAAAAAAAAATTCTCTTACAACATGGCCCAAATCTGTTTTTTAATCTATTTTATTCTTTCCAAAGACTCCAAGGAAATCTGATTCTCCACAGAGAGTAAGATAGTTGAGTCTGTATCCAGATGCCTCTTTTGTGGTAAATCACATTGAGGTGCTCTGAACTTCTACCAGGAGATGACCAGATTGTATAACAAGGGATTCCAAGTCGCTATCCTTCTACTGCCCTAGGGAGGGGCAACCTGGAAACACACTCCAGGAGCAAGAGAGCCACGAGGAACACTCCAGTGTGGTCAGGAGACCACACAGTATTGGAGGAAGGCGAAAGGGGTGCAGAGTGCTGAGCTCAGGAATCTGCAGATGAACCAATGACTTCACCAGTTATTCACTTGAAAGTGCCTTCCTTGACCTAAGATGAACTACAAAAGAAGACACAATGCTGTAGAATTAAGAACACCTGATTTTATTTTTATTTTTATTTTTATTTTGGACTACCAATAATCAGTGAGACAAAATTCAACATTTCAAAAAATAAAAAGATGACAATCAGGCTCTCTGTGCCATATAGAACTCTTTTTTTTTTTTTGTAGCCCAGATCTAATCATCTAATTCCAGAATCCTTGCCAAAAATGCCAACTATGATGATTATATGAGTTGCTGTAGCACACAGGCCGACAATGGTCACATTGTCTTCCCTCAAGACCTGTCTCTGCCGTATTATATCCTGTCCCTAAATGTCACTTGGAATTTCTATCCATGGGTGTCTTCCTGTGCCACGAGTAATCGATGGAGTGTTTGAATAAACCTGAGATTCCTTTTTGAGTTTATCTGACATAGAAAATAGATTCAATGATCCCTAGGCCAAATTAGATGAAAAGGTTGGATTTATTCAGAGTTCTCTGATAGGGAATAGATCTGAGTAGCTCAGATGACCTGATTCATACCCCCCACACTACAAGCAGTCCCTGCCCTGATGTACTGATCACACTGGAACAGGCAGCCCAAGGGAGAAGAGGAGCAGTACTTTTGCAGAGAGAGAGAGAGAGGTACCATTTTGTCACTGCCCATGACTTAGTTTAGCACTAAGACACAGGAGGAATTGGAGAATAACTTCAACCTAAGTTGAGAAAAATGGGGATATAATTCTTATAAACTTTGCATTGTAGGTTCAAGATAATTTACTTCCATTGGTGTGTTTTCTTTGAGGTGTGCCACCATGCCATGAGGCAGAGAAGGTATTTATTTCATATCACCATCACTTCTGAAGATTGAAATAAGACCAACGTGATTGTTATGGACCAAAGACCTAGACCTGTTCGTATTCACTTTGTATTCTCAAAATCTATGTGGTTAATTGTATTAAAAATGAATTTGTATAGCTCTATGTGTTTTCTCCATATGATCATTATCACATTTTACCACATTGTATTGCTAAGGCCTCTTTCACAAATTACATCACATATAAATTTTATCTTTGACTCTGTAAAAGAGAAGCTCTCTTAAAGACCATTGGCCTTGTCTCAAATAGAAGTGGGCATTTCAACCCAGCACAGCCTGAAGCCCTCTCTGTTTCACTTGCCCATATCTTTACTATTAATAGAAATGTGTCATAGATTTGAAGAGTTGAAATCCATCTCATCCTGCAGCATTTCAATGTGTTCACTCTTCCAAAATCACCTCTAGCTCTCACCAACGCCTTCCTTCCCCCCACATCAAGGCCTGTAGGTCCACAAACAAGCTGGAATGGCAGGTGTAGCGAAGAGAGGAGATGGGTAAATAATAAGAAAATTAAAGAGAAAACAGACCTTGTTGTCCTGCTCACTCATTGGAAGGCTCCAGGGTCTACCAGGAATAGAAGGGTTGAGTCTGTCTCAAGTAGTTGAGTGGCTTTGAGTAAGTCAGGCTTCCTCCCTGTGTCTTGGGGGTCTCATCTATAAGCTGATTCATTTGGATGGAATATCTAAGGAACTCTCCAGATCAAAATTCAGGAGATGGTAGCTACAAAGAAATCTGTAAAAAACAAAATCCCATCTATACTCATCAAAGAAGGCTACTTGGAAGAAATAATGATGGTGGTGTTTGTAACATGCTCCAACAGCAGGGAAACGTTCCAGCCAAAGGGACAAACTCAGAAAAGGAAGGAGGACAGAAAAGACACCGCACTTCCCTGGAACTGCCAAGGCTGTCGCAGCATGGTTCCAGTACATGAACTTTCCCAGAGGCCCATTATCTTTTATGGAATAAAGAAATATGGCAAAGAAAGTCAGTTATTTTTTGTTATGACTTTCTTGAGATCTAATTCACAGTACCAGGCAATCTACCTATTTGAAATGTACAATAAAAAATTTTTTAAAAAATGAAATGTACAGTTCAATGGCTATGAATAGATTCACAAACATGAGCCACCATTACCACAATTAGCTTCAGATCACATATCACTCAAAAAAAAAAAAAAAATTCCAAACCCTTTTGCCATCACCCCAAGCTCCCCAACCCTTTCCCCAGCCCTACAAAACCACTGTCCTTCTGTTATAGTTTTATCTGAATATTTCAGAAAAATGGAATAAAAAACACTATGGTCACAACTGCTCTCTTTTATTTAATGTTTTCAAATTTTCAATTATGCTATAGCATGTATCAGAACTCCATTCCTTTTATTGATGATAAATATTCCACTGTGGGAATTGAACCTATGTTGATTATCCATTCATCAGTTGATAGACCTTTGTGGTGTCTGAGGCTATTTAACATTCATGTATGAGTTTTTGTGTGAACATGTTTTCATTTCCCTTGGGTATATACCTAGGTGTGGGATTGCTGAGTCATATGATAATTCAGTGTTTAACATTCTGAGAACCTGCCTGCTTGTTTCCCAGGGTGGTGGTACCATATGCATTCCCCAGCAGAGGATGAGAGTTCCATCCATTCTCATTATCATCTGCATGTTGATGGTGGCAACCCCAGTGAGTATCTCATTGTGGATTTGATTTGTATTGCCTTGGTAACTAATGACCTTGAATGTCTTTTCATGCACTGATTGACTACTTGTGCATTCTCTTTGCAGAAATATTCATATTGTTTGCCCATTTGTAAATGGATGGTTTGTCTTTCAGTTGATGAGTTCTAAGGACTTCTTCCTATATCCTCCTCCATATAAGCCCTTTATCAGACATATGAATTGCGAATATTTTCTCTCATGCAGGAAGAAAAGTCAGACTATTAGCATTATCACATTTTAAAGAATTGAATCAAAAAGTTCTTCCAGGACAAGATTATAATGCTGCACCATGATCTGCAACACATAATTCAGTTTTTATATAACACACAGGAAGTATTTTAGATGGTACTTTTTAAACTCTGATTAAAGTCTCCCCCAAAGTTGGTTGACAAGAAAATAGATACACAAAAACATGTATATGTAGATGCCTCTAAAGAGAGCAACTTCTGATTACCCCAGTAAGACTAATGCAGCTTTTAGAAATCATGTTTTACCAATCCACATACTAGAATTACATCCCAAAACAAGCATTGGAAGGCATCTGGCCACATGTTGTAACCATTAAAATAATGTTCTGTGCTACAGAGAATGTGTCAGAGATACCCTCTACATCAAATATGAGGAGATGGTTCAGAATCTCTTGTAATTGACCAATTAGTTGCTTCCAAAGAAATAGTACCACAAACCCAGAGCAAGCCGTTCACTTCTTAAGACTGTGGTCTCTGTGATGTGCTAAACATGTGGAATTCACAGGTCACCTCGCTATGAACAACAACAACCGAAAAAAAAAGATTTCATTTCTGAGGCTACCCTGGCAGAAAAGGGCATTTTGAGATCACAGAGCTGAGAAAAAACTAATAATTCCTCCCATGAAGCAAGTTCGGCGTTGAGCAGAGCTCCCTCCTTGCTCCTGTCCACTCATCTTCAGCTATGGCAATTCCAGCGGGATGCCCCACTTCAGTCTTGCCTTCCGATTCCTCTTCCTGGAGCAACATTTGCCAAAGTGCATCTGAAAGAGTCGAATCCTTCTCCATGGAGCACACGCCTCACATGGAAAGACCTGGGAAACATTAGCTTGCTTCTGGTCTGGCCATAATGAAAATAAATGAGGGCTTCAATTTAAAGTCGTTACTAAAAATTTGTTCTTTCCTCCATTCTAATTCTGAGATCCACTTGCAGCTAATTAGAATGGTTCCCAGCATGGTCTCCGAGCACACAGCTAGTGTAAACACCGGCCATCTGAGTTTCATTACAATAAAGAAATCAAATAAACAGTGGACCAGAAAACAGTAGTTTGGGCATGGCTCATTACAGCACAATGCAGTTAACATTCCTCACTCTGGAGGGAAGGAAGGGCCTGCGCCAGGCTGATACTCGGTGCTTTCTGACCTTATTAATGATGGTAGTGAGACAGGGGGTTATTTGTTAACCATTAAAATTTTCTGGTGAATAAAGAGGGGTTTCATTTTTATTTAATATTTTTTTAATGAAAAACAAAACAAAACAAAAATTGTTCTTCGAAACTTGTTATAAGCAGAGAGAAAAGGTAATTGTTTGCTTTGGACTTGACACTGCTTCTCTGATTCCTCATAGGATATACTGTTTACAGTGAAATAGGAACAGGAAAGAAAGAGGAATACAGTGTCCATTAATCAGCTTAGGGTTTTTATTTTATTTTGTTTTGTTTATTTACCCTGGGTATAAACAAATCTTTGCCAATGTCGGTTGGATATAACTGTGTGATTCCAGAATTTTTTTTTTTTAAGTAAGTACATATATAAGTAGAGACGACTCCACTTATTTAGATATTTTTACTCATCTCATTCCCACTTAGTAATATTTGGAAAGAGTCACATAAAGAATCATTTTGAAGGTTTATCTGCATTGTTTAGAATGAGCTTGGAACTATCAAAGAGGAGAAAAAAACTTCCTAATATTTCTGACTCCCAAATTGAACCCTGCTCTCAGGGAACCATAAAAGTCCAAAGAGATTAACTGAATTTGTTTCACAAACTCAGCAAAAGGAAGGAGTTCTCTGGGGGAAAACATACTGTACAAACAACATGCAGGCGAAGTCCTGGGTCTCGGGCCTCGGGACATGTGTGGCTGTGGCTCAGAATTTTGACACGGGACCTTGGGTCAGGCCATGCTTGCTTGCACATGGTTGAAGTTATTCAGCGCTTTAATGATAACGCAGCTCCGTGAAGCGAGGGCAGAAAAATCCTTTGTTTCCTTTTGGAGACAGTCTAGGTTTAGGTGTGCCAGTGTCACATCACAAGGAGTTAAAAATTTAAATTCTCACAGAAAATTATGATACTTGTGGGAACACATTTGCTTAGAAGTTTCCAGATGCGTGGGGCTAAGATTAAAATACTTCTCAAATAATCCTTTTTTTTAAATTTTTGTTCCCATTTTGTCCACTCTAAAAAGCTGTTGTACAAAAGGACCCAAAACCAAGATCCTAAATGGCATGAATCCATAATTGAAGAAAAGTCACCAAAATTGCCAATAGCATTGAAGAGGATCATCTGAGGGGAAAAAATAAAGAACTAAATAAATGAAACTAAGAGCTAAAACACAGGCTCTGACATTGAGATTCATTTTAATTTGTGGAAGGAAACAATCACTCATCCCTGAGCAAAAGAAAAAAAAAAGGAAAGAAAGAAAAAGAAACAGGGAGACGTTTGTCTGTAGCAGCTGTCTCAGTGAGGCGCTCAGAACAGTCGGCTTTCATGTAACAATTTCAACTATTATTTTGGAATTAATTGTCAATCTATCATCTACACGGTGAAAGACAGTCAAAGTCTAAGGAAAGTGAAAGTGAATATCCAGAGAAATAAAAGCTAAAGATAGCAATTTTTAAAATCTAAAAACGCTATCGTTTTACCTTTTTGGATTGGTTTCTTGGCCTGATAAACCTCAAAACAATCTACCTAGTTCCAAAGGATATCCGCTTTGTTTAATGAGGCAAATAGGTATTAAACAGCTCTCTGTTAGATGTTCAAATCTATTTGGTGATGTGCAAAGTACAACCTGACTCCTTTTGTGCCCATATCTATCATTCAGTTTGGGACAGGGTGACAGCTCTCACAGTTTATAGCCGTCCCCTGGCTGTTGGAAAATCTGTTGGTCACAGACTCCACAAGTCAGTCACTGTCCTCACCTGCTCAAGCTGCAACACAGCAGAGCAAGGAAGAGAACGCCATCATCAGAGTTGACCAGCCCACTTTAAAGCCATGAGGCTGAAGGACCGTAGTGTCCACCAGAGGTTAAAGGAGATGCTCTACCGTCCTTTTAGAAGTTCCTTTTGCATGCACCTTCTCTCAAGACTGAAATAATACTGGAAAAATAATCTCGTCATTTTGTGGATGCCCAAAGCCTGGTCTCAAGTATCCCCTTGAATTTTTGCTTCACATTAGGCACACTGGATAGTATATTTCCTTTCAAATCATTTCATTATCCATTTCTTATAACAGATGATTTAGGTAAAACACAGCCCAGAGGCAGCTCAGAATTGTGGCAGAAAACTAAAGCCAACAAATTGGAATGAACTGCTTAAATTATTTTGTTTTGCCCCCTTCCAACTGCCTGCATGGGTGAGCCCTGAACGTGCATGATTTCACTTTACCTTTGCAACCATGCTATGGGATGCACCCTTTGCAAATGATGCTGACGAGAAAACAGAAACACGAATTTATTTGCTCAATTCTTACAGCTAAGAAGTGGAAGACCCAAGACTTGAATCCAGGATTATCTTTATTTCGGAATCCACGCTCTTTCTACTGTCTCAGGTGCATTCGTATTTTTTATAAAGTATAGGCTTCGCTGTAAGGTCGTCTTCAGAAAATAAAAACACACAGAAAATTGTTTCATGGAAAGAACATAGAATGTTTAGATACAGTGACCTCGGGAGAATATGCATTATTGTAGCAAAAAAGACAAAATAACAACTGAAATCTATAGGTAAAATTTATTTTTTTCCAATTGTGGATTGGTTTTCCTTTGCCTCACAGGACACTAAAGGAACATGGGTCCAGGCAGGATGGGTTACCCAAAAACAGAAACCATCCAACCAAAACATAACCTGACAAAACATTTATGAAGAGAAGAAAAGGGGAAGAATAATTGATTTGGAGATTATTCTCTAACTGGGATGATTCATACTGTCTTTCAGACCATCTCTGAGAAAAACTGAAAAGAAGGCATGTTTTGCTAAAATCAGCTAAGAAAAGAAGCAAGGAGACTGTTTTTCATGCATGCCCTGCCACCAAGCAGTTGCTTAGGTTGGGTGTGTAAGCCACTTATACCTTCTACTACTTTACATCTCTAAAACTGTGTTTGGTCTCAGGTTTCCTTTCAGTGCTAATGTCCCTGCAAACATTTAGCCCTGTGAATCATTAAAAGAGGACCTCGGTGCTGTCTATCATGATTTTCATGTGTAAATTCTTCTTCTCCTGATGGAAGGGAAATTCTGACTTTTCAAATCACATATAAACCCAGAAACTTAGTGGAAGCATCCATAGGTCTAGTCAATGCAGAAAAACAACAGACGCTGTCAGAAGCTTATAATCCCAAGTTTTAAAGAGTGTGAGTGTGTGTGCTTGTGTGTGTGTGCACGACCGTGTTCTGTGTGTGTGTCCAGGCAAGGTCACAAGTTTGACCTTCTGGAAGCAGCAAAAGTTCCAACCATGAAACCTGCTGTGCTGGCATCTGGCAGTTCCTGAGCTGGGTCAGTGGGGAGACACTCTCTGTTTACTTTGCTTTTGTTTAAGACCCATGTGGCATTCAGCATATCAATAATATATTTCAGTCTCATCACGAAACCCTTCCATGATTTACTTTTCAAACCTCCCAGGTCCCGTAGCCACAGGAAAGCTCATTTCTTTTGTTACAAGCTGTAAGGATGGTAGTCAAAACATAGACAGGAAAAAAACCACCGGATGGAATCCGGTGTTGTTCCTATTTTGTGCCCACAGCAGCCACTGCTGGGCTTTCCCTGTCAGGAGAGAATGGGCAAAGGCTGCCCACTTCCTGTGATAACTTTCTCCGTAAGTGACATGTGTCAAGACGCAGGGAGTTTGGCGTGATTGGCAGTGTTCATGTAGAAAAACTGGCTGTGAAACTGAAGGGGCAATAATTGGTTCTGGATTAATTTAATGTGCTGCTGTCTAAGGCTCCCCCAGACCTTTCCAAATATTTCATATTCTCACACAGAGAGTTTGTTTACTTCTGTACCATAGTAAGAAAACCTCCAAATTCATAAGGAGTGTGCTTCTGATCTTTTTCACTGCTCAGGATACAGCTTTGCGACAAAGTGGTCATCATTCAATTGGTCATCAGCAAATCAATGAACTGAAACTCTCAGTGAAAGACAATACCCATCCTTGCAGCTGCACAAACCAAAACTTTTAGAATTTTCTTTACTTTTCTCTTCCCATTTACCTATCAGTTCAAGTCAATTCTGATTTTCATTCCACCTAAAATGTCTCACTTTGACTCATTTCACAGCCTTTGCTGTCCCTGGGACATTACCCTCTGCAACCTGGCTTCTTAGCTATGCTGCTACATTCTCTCTTACGAAGCTTTATGTTTCCATGATGCAGATGGAGGAATCATGTCTATATGTGACCTGATTATGCCACGTTGAGCTCTTCAAAGTTTCTCTTTGCTCACACACACGCTCAATAATATTAAATGCCGCCGATTCACTTTAATTGAGTTCCCAGGGATCCTGCAGAGTTGACTGTGCTCAGTTCAAGGTGTTAGCAAAATCTTCACGTGCATTTGACAGTAAATAGGTAGGTAAAATTGAGCCGAGAAAGAAAGGAAAGAAACACTATTAAGACTTAACGGCGCACCTGGCCGGCGATTGAAATACAGGATTTTGTTAGTCATTGTCTTTTTCACTTGACATGGGAATCTCTCCCAGCAGAACTAAATACTCTGGTTTTGCAGATGAGGAAATTGAGATGCTAAGAAGGCTAAATGTCCTGCTTACACAGGGTGACACAGTGCCAAGACCGCATTTCTGACTGTCCGTTTACAGTATTTTTTTAATTCCTTCCTCTTCCCCTTGTAGTGAATGAAGTCGTCTTTGATACCCTCTTCCCAGTTTGCAATGAACTTCCTCTCCTTAGGGAGAATTCCCTCCTTTTTTTTCCTTTAGTGACTTCTGGCTCCCTTGCATTAAAAAGCAAAGGGCTTACATGTGCATGTCTTCACCTCGCCATCTCCTAATCATTCCTGAACCTTCTGCTCCAACTCCACCCCGTTCGTCTACGGGAATTACCGGTGGTTTCTGCATGATTTCCATGTTGCAGAATTCCAAGGGCCCTCTCCAGCCCTCTTCTTCCAGAGCTTCTCAATAGCAAATCATGCTTTTGAGCACTTTCAACAAAACACCGTCTTTCCCAAGAATTCTGCCATTTCCTTCCTTCACCCCAAAGTCCGTCTCTCAATTTCCTCCGAAGCTCATCCTGTTCCTCACAGCTTTGAATCCCAGCAACATTCAGGAACCTGTTATAGACATTGTCTTTCCCAGCACACTCTCTGTACCAGATTTCAGAGGTCTGAGCCATGCCCTTCCCTCCTTTCCCTCTCTGCTGTGTGACACAATCCTGAGGGTTTACACTCATGAATATTCTTCATAAGCCACTCAATTTCTGTTTCTATAAACATTGTACATTTTTGTTATTTGGGAAAAAGGAGCATTAAAAAGAATCATATTTTGCTACATTTCTTTATGCCTAGCAAGTTGAAAGGCCACATCTGGACCAGGTGGGGGGCATTCTGGGCCAGTGGCTTTAATGCATTTACTCAGTAAATCCCCTCTTCATGCAGCTCCTACTCCAACACCTTCCTAAACCACCTCCCTAGAAAGACCCCTGAACTGTCCCTTCCATCTCTGAGTACAGTAAAAAATCATGCAACAATTCAGACAGACTATAGACAGAAGCCTGGAGAATCCACTGAAGCCATTTGCTCAGGAAGATCCTGTCCCATGAGCCAAGTTCTAGGATTGAAGCTGGACGTCTGTGTCTCTGGGGAGTGGTGGACACTGCCTGATTGGGCTCATGCCAGGCCTTGGGTAAAGAAGCCTCACCCCTCAGGCAGGGAGGGACCCAGGCCTACAGGGCTGATGGGCACTGCTATGATCCCGATCCCACAGCATGGGCTCCACTGTTCTAAAGCCAAAGAAAGGGCAAACTAGCCAGGGCAATCAATGACAGCAGGTGAAAAAAGAAAGGACTCTTATGCCTGAAAAATCAGACAGACATGGGCAGAACTCCTGCAAGAGCAATAGGAAGAGCTGCAGCTCTCTCCAGAGAAACAACTATTTTAACTGGTGGAAATGTTTCTTTTAATTTGTAGTCCCTAAGAGAAACCGACCAATCAATCAATCTCTTATATCCCCCGCAAAAAAAAAAAAGTAAAAATGTATGGCATTTGAGCCAGCTCTTTCCCCACCCACCCGAGTTCATGTGATAGAAGCCTATTCCAGACCATGGTCACCTCAAAATTAGAATGTCTATTCCTTATTAACTCCTAGCTTAGGGTTCAAGTTTGGTCCCAGAAGGGACATGTGCATGTCAGGCAGGGTCAAATACTCCAGGCAGACAGGGACTGGGGAACATAATTGAAAACTGTGCTACAGACTTGGCCAACTGGAAATAATGGGCTCTGGTTGTCCCCACCAGGCTTGCTCATAGGGCAGAGATTCTACACCAGGAAGTTGAGACGAGGAGACCCAGGGATAGCACTCCTGCCCAGTGACCATGCATAAGTGCAAGGGCATCACATGGGAAGCAGTGTCTCCTTTCCTATCCACCAACTCCACAGGAGAAGCTATGAAACAACTCTTGGTTATTTAAAAGGATTAAAATCATACAAAATATGTTTTCTACCTGCAGTTAAGTTAGATATTGAGAAATTCACAAGTATGCAGAAACTCACTCACAAATGACCAATATGTTCAAGAAGTCATTGGAGAAATCAGAAAATCCTTCCAGATGAATAAATATAAAACATCCTGTAACTTACAGGATGCAGTTAAAGCAGTGTGTAGAGGGAGATGTGTAGCTGCAAGTGCCTATGTTAAAAAGAAGAAAAAGAAAGAGGAGGAGGAGGAGGAGGAGGAGGAGGAGGAGGAGGAGAAGGCGGTGGCTTCTCATATTTATAACCTAATCTTCTACTTTAAGTAACTCGAAAAAGAAGAACAAACTAAAAATCCAAGGCAATCAGAATAAATGAAATAATAAAGATGAGAAGAGGTATAGATGAAATCAGGAATAGCAAAATAGAGAAGAAAATCAAGGAAGCCAGAAATTGGTTCTTTGGAAAGATCCACAGGATGGACAAAATATTAGCTGGACTGATAATAAAACAGAAAGAAAGACTCAAATTTAAAATCAGAAAATGTGGACAGAACACAAGGCCTGAGGAAGTGGGAGCAGATAAAGTTGAAAGATCTAAGCAGACAGGGAGATCTGTGAGTGGGTGGGAGACCCGCGCCATGGGCTAATGTGCAGGAAAGGTCATTGGCAACATGGAGACCAGCCTGTGGAGACTCTCTAAGCAATGACTAGAACTCAGACATGGAAACCAACCCAGGAATTCTTCTGTCAGATCTGACACCAAAGAATGGCATTTCACAGCATAGGCAGAATCTAATAATCAAAAATGACTGACAAGTTCCAAGCCAGATAAGCCACAAAGAGGCCATGACATTAACACTTTTTAAACATTAATCTGGACTTTCTCTAATCTCAATGCAAAAATCAGGATCAGTGCTAAAAACTTGTGCAATGGACATTTGACTTAAGTAGCTTCTTCTTCCATTAGGAAAAAAAAAATCATCTTTTGGATGTGGCAAATTGTGACCTTGTAACCTGACATTTACCATGGCTTCTCACTAATTTCTCTTTCGTTAAGGAGGGCATTTCAGTGCATTAAATAAAGAGAAATTCACATTTCTATTCGAAATTACACATGTACTTCGATTTTTCTCAAGACAAAGGAATCTCTCATTCTTTCAATTTAACACAACAGGTTTTTTTAGATCTCAGGAAAAAGTGAAGAAGTGAACATTTTTGCCATGTGGGAGGTAACTTTTCTACTTAAAATACCATTTCACATTCTGTCTCTGGGTCAGTGCTTCTTAAACAAGTCTGAGCCACAGATTCGTCAGGGAATTTGGTTTGATTTTCAATGCAGACTTCTATCTGCTCAGGACACCCAGCATTCTTTGCTTTCTACATATCAGGCAAGTTCAAGCACGGACTCCATACTACATGGTAATTCATATGTATAAAATACATTGCATGTGCACAGTAAATTGAATCAGGAAAATTAAACATGTCCATCAGTGACCTGCTAGCAATTCTGGAAAGCCACACATGGGCAGTCTGGCTCCAGAGCTGGGTACCACACTAATATATTCAATAATATTTCAGGGAAGGTTCCCAGAAACTGGATGTTTTAAAAAGCCTCAGATGATGTTCCTATTCACCTGGGGCTGACAACCACTCCTCTGCCAGTTTTCTGTTGGAAAGCACCCTTGGAAAGCAAATGCGGTCCTTCTCACATCTGTGCTAATATTGCATTAAGGTTTAAGCATTTTGGGGAAAAGGCTGTTCTTGCTTTTTCTTTAATTGGTAATACAAGTTTTTGCACTGCTTAAAAAGCATACTATCCTGGTATTATAAAGAGTATCAATGTGTCATGAATATACTTTACTTCGGTAAGAAGCAGCAGTACAGATAGTACCCATGATGATGTCTGCAACTCATCGAGTCCCACTCAGGGTGACAATAGACTAGGAGCTGTGCGTTGATATCTCTAAGTGTTGCAACATTATCATTATTATAAATATGATACAAATTAGTCTGTGTAAAGGAAATGTCCAAAGTGCCAAGCCTAGATTTGAACCCAGCTATATTGATTTCAAAGTTCTTGCTGTTCCCAATAATCCTAGGGGCTTCCCCCATGGTGTCTTCAAGAGGTAGTCTCTTAGGAGCCCGCGGCTGTGACTGCTCTAAATTCTGTCCTTGGGTGAATGGTTTGTCCTAAGGTTCAAAACACTTAAAGGCCTATTTGCTGGCCTTGACTTTCTTCTTACACCCTATAGTTTCTGGAAAACATAGATAAAAGTAATTCTGTTCCTCATAAGGTGTCTGGAGTCCTAGAGAAAGAATTAACACACCCGAACTCTGGAAGAAAACCAAGAAGAGATTAGCAGGATGCTGAGTGGAGGGGCTGCAGCAAAAGGTTGGATGTGGCTCTGAGAGCTTCTGATATTTTGAACCATCAGAATACATTATTCTAGCAAATGAGATAAGGGAAGAGCCTTCCCTGAGTTATCATGTGGGACCCCTTTGGCTCATGTATGAGAATAATCAAGTCAATAGAAATACCTACATATTTAAGTGTAAAAATCATCTGGCTACACTCAAGTTCTCCAACCTCACTCAGTTTCTGACACATATTAAATGACCTTGGGCAACTCACTTAGCATCTCTGGAGCTGTGATGCTTGTTTCACATCATGAGCACATGAGTATATTGTATGTCCTTTCTTCCTAGATCCAAATAACAACAAATCATCTATCTTCAAATAAAAGGTTACAAAGAAGAAGGGAAAAAGATATCACAACATACCAAGTTTCCAAGAATCTCAAATCCCTGGAAACCAGATAAGCCATAAAGTGGAGCTGGGGGTGGAATCTAAGTTTGCAAAAGCCCAGGAGAGATACATTAACTGACTATTTTAATGGTATCTTTTCCCAGATCGTAATATAATTTTCAGACATCAACATGAAGAGAATAAATACTTCCAAGTTCCCTCTCCTGGATATTGCACAACAGGGAATCTTACACCTTGCTGTGGGTATGTCAGTGGCAGAATGGCTTTGGGACAGTGCTTATTCTTACCCAAGGTGGCTAATCATATGCAAAACATGAGACCCACCTCTGTGTCCCAGCAATGTTCTCTGTCCTGACCTGACTGCTGTTTACACTGTTACATGCAGTTTGAAAATCCATTGAAGCTATACTTAATTTTGAGCAAGCTTCTCTACTTCATAAAATGTCTTTTAATCCTTTCCTAACACTGCGGGCCATGCCAGGCTGATTGGGAGCATCACTAATGCTAATGGCTGAATGCATCCTCTCAGATAATTATCCGTGTCACTCTAGATTCCGCGTTGAGTTGTATCCCCCCAAAAGTCACGTTGGCATTCTAGCCCCCAGTGAGAACTGACCTGGAGACGGCTGAGTTAGGAGGAGGTCACACTGGGTTAGTGCAGGGCCTACTCCAAGGTGGCCTTCGAACTTATGAGAAGAGACATGGACACAGAGGGAGGACACTGAGTGACAAAAGAGTCAGGAACCAGAGTAATGATGCATCTGCAAGCTGAGAAACACCAAGCATGGCTGGCAACTCCATAAGTAAGGAGAACATCGTGGAACCATTTCTTTCCCCAAGAGCCCTCGGTGAGAGCTTGGTCTATCGATGCCACACCTGATTCTGTGCTTCAGACTCCAGAATTGTAAGAGAGGAGGTTGACGCTGTTTTAAGTGTTTGGGATCTGTTACAGCAGCCCTAGGAAACCAGTCAGCCCTGCAGACAGGTGCTGCTGTCCCCACATTACGACCCATGTAACTAAGGACTGAGGAAGGTGAACAGCTTGCCAAGGCTGGACATCTAGAGAACCCCAGCACACATGCAAATGCAGCCCTGCCTGGCTCCCGATGAGGGCTTGGCAACCACATGGTGAAGGTAGTTGCCGGCCATTTCCCTCCAACAGCATCTTTCTGCCATGTGTTGCTGCTGAGAGCTCTTTGCCTCCTCCTTTGAACAAGTTGTGAAACAACTATGGTCATTTGGAACACTGAATGGTGGCTACGTTCGCTTAGGCAGCAGGTGGGTTTTTGCCACTCCGAATATTCCCCTGTTTCGTAGCAATGAGTCAAGGCCACTTTCTTCCCCCAGGGGCTGCTGTTGAAGCCACTCAGCTTCTCCCTTCTGGAACACATGACCAGGGTGATCCTCTATGTTCCCATATACAGTGGTGAATTTGTAAATGGACCATTTGACCCAGTTATACCACTCCTGGGCATAGAGCAAAGGGACTTCAAATCAGCACACCACAGTGACACAGCCACATGAAAGTTTACAGCAGCTCAATTCACAATAGCCAAAAAATCAAAGGCCAAATGTTCTTTCTGATATGTGGATGCTAACTCACAAGAAGGAGTGAACAGGGAGAGAATGAAGTTCAGAGGATGAGACAAAGGGGAATGGAGGGAAGTAAGGGGAATCTGACGTGGCTTTCCTGTGTACATGTGTGAATACATCACAGTGGATCTCCATAGCATGTACATCCACAAGAACAGATCTAATCAGAATAAAAAGTACTTTGTGTCTGTATAAATATGCCAATATATACTCTACTGTCATGTATAACTAAAAATAACATGGAAAAATAAAAGTAAATAAATAAAAAAAATAGTAACATAGCCCAAAGTAAGCCAATCACGGATAGCAGAATTCCCAAAGTTTTTAAAAAATCTTTGAAAAGCTTCCTTTTTCTCAGTAAACTTTCATGAAAGAAATAAGGTTCCAGCTGGGCACCGGTGGCTCACACCTGGAATCCCAGCAGCTCAGGAGGATGAGACAGGAGGATCACGTGTTCAGGGCCAGCCTCAGCAAAGGCAAGGCCCTAAGCAACTCAGTGAGACCCTGTCTCTCAATAAAATACAAAATAGAGCTGGGGATGTGGCTCAGTGGTCGAGTGCCCCTGAGTTCAATCCCTGATACAAAAAAAGAAAGAAAAAAAATGAGACTCCAGAGTGAGAAGAACTGGCAAAGGCAGGAAGTCGGGATGTCCTCAGTCAACCCACATTTATCCCTGAATTCGATCATGGTGGAAGCCAGACCTACCTTCCAGCTCTCAACTTACAAAAGACAATAAACTACCTTTTGTCTCAATCATGACCATTGGCCATGGATTTTTTTTTTTTTCTTCTGTCTGTGGTCAGCACATGGGTGCACTGGAACTTGCCCCTTCCTCAGCAACCCTGGCAGATGCCATGAGGGCCTCAGGGGGAACCTCCTTCTGTAAGCCGCTCCCACCCAGGGTGGAAGCTCCGGGATTTTGGGGAAGGAGCCAGGGTTCCCTGGAGCTCGGCTGCTGCTCTTGTCTTCCCAAGTGAGAAGAGGGACGACTGACCACAGTCTGCGTGGACATGTGGTGGCTGTGTAGCTGCCCTCTGTGGGAGGACCCTTCTACCTAAAGCCCCTTTGCTTTTGCAAGAGAGCAAAGAAGCAGGGCCTCACCAGGTGCTGTCCCCTGCCCGATGGCAGGGCCCGGGTCAACAGTGAAGAAGGCTGGGCTTGGTGAGGGACAGAACCCACGGGGTTGCTTGCAGCTCCTGGAATCAATGGAGCGTGGAGACCCACCTGTAAGAAAGGAAGGAGGCCCCAGGACAGCCCAGGCTCCAAGCCGCGGCTGAGCGTGCCTCCCTCGGTGGAGGGCGTGGAGGAGTTGGGCTATTTTCTCATTGGCAGAGGCACTCCATGACTTCTCCTAGATGCTGGCACTTTGGAGCAAAGGGACCCCCTGTTTTATTTAAAAAAAAATTTTTTTTCATTCTCTTTGGTATAAAGATAATAAAAAGCCCACATTTTTAAACTAATTTACCCTCTAAAAAATTTAAAGCCTTTCTTACCACGGTTTGCTTTTCCCATTTCTTTAATTTGGGTAATTGCTTAGTCAACTTTCAAAAATGTATATTCTGTCTTAAAAAAAACCAAAAAAACAGCCAAACATGACGGATCACCTTCATTTTCATTTCAGATTTGGCATGCGGGTCCCAGATTGTGTATTCTTCCCGAGGCGCCACACCAGCGACGGTTGGATACTTAATTAATTTCCTTTTCTTTGTGCAGGCTTGCACTTAAAGAGACAGTGTCCCGTTTTGATGGCTTGCTTTTGGCCGAAGTTCAAATGTATCACTTCTTAAATCTTTTTTTTTTCCCCCCTTCAAAACTTCCCAGAGTGCTATATAGAAAAAAAATAAAATAGAAACACTCTGGTGTTTTTCTCCACCTTCACCCTTCTCTTCAGCACCATTTCTTGGTTCCAATGGATCTTTCCTTAAAAAGTAAGAAAAGAAACAGGAAGAGAGAGAAGAAAGCAATGAAGGAAGCACATTAGCATGCACTCTGGTCAAGCCGGCCTGCGTTTGCTCTCAGGGCTGGTGGAAAGGACACCCTGGATAAAGATGTCAACTGGCGGGTCCCTGGGGATGAAAGACTTTCCTGAACATGAAGATACTATCTTCTCCATGCAAAGGACCTTCAGCCTTCTCATCAGACATTTCACATCACCTCCAAGGTACAACAAAATGCTCAAGTTTGCTATAGCGAGAGGGGCTGACGCTTGCATTATAAATATCCCTTTCATGCTGGAAAGTCCTTGATCACCTAGCAAACCACATCCCTCAAGAACAGAAGTCCCCGAGTCCTCTCTCCCACCCACTGTGGCACTGAGGAGTCCCTTAGAACCAGCAATTGCATGTATCTGTGTCCTGAAGAATATACTGGTAATGACAGAGGGGTGCATAATCTTTTTAAAAATTCCCAACACCCAACCCTCTACCCAGAGAAAAGAGGTGGGGACGAAATATTTCATCCACAACTTGCAAAAACACTACACAAAAAAGAATTCCCCATGGGAAATCTGGCAAGCCCCGTTCCGGGACTCATTGTTGCTATGGCTTAACGTCTGTTACGTTGGACTGTTTTGCTCTCTCCCTCTGTCTCTACCACCCTTCTTCATTTGTTTGTCTTTAAAAATATATATATATTTTTTCCTATAAAGTCCCCTGCTTGCAACAGTGGATAATATCCAGCAATGGGCACTTTGCCCCCTCATGCAGATGTCCCTGTGTCTCTGAAGTCTCCTCGCTCTACCTCTGGACTCTGTTTTGTTGATGCTGACCTGGGGCGCTCATCATCTGTTCGTGTTTGGAGAAGTTCTCCTACCTATCTAGCAATCTATCTACACTCACTTAAGGAACACCTTCAAGAATGCAAAAGAGAGAAAGTAAAGTATCAGAAGCAGTAGCCTTTCAAAGTATGCCCTTTATAATTTTAGGATGATTGACAGCAACCAAATGTTCAGAAGCCCTTGTGTTTGGCAGGAGGGACCTCGGAGAATCCCCACTGAAGACACACTGACTCCCTGCTGGGTAGGTTGGTAACGTCAGGGTTGATGGACCTTAACCGACGATGGTGAGTTGAAATGACCATAGAAAGGGAAGGCCAGCTCCTTGGCCAAGCCACCAAGAGCCAGAAAGACCCAACAGGGATCAATTCTCTCTGCAGCTAGGGGTATTGCCACAGGGAAAGACAAGTACCAGCAGCAAGATGGAAGATGGTGTGGCCACCAGTCCTCCTCAGATTAACTAGCTGCAGATCTGCCCTCAAAGGTTAACCTCCAAGAACAAGATTTTTTTTTTCCACTGAAGAGAGAAAATGAGCAGGTGCTAGCATAAGTACCTACTCATGTAGACATGAACAATACATGAACATGTCAATTAATTACATGGTTACTATGCGTACACCCTGTGTTGCCTGCTTTACAGACGTCATATAATTTAATTCACATATCACCCACCTTAGACAAGTACCATCCTTCTCATTTTATAGGTAAATAAACTGAGTCAGAAAGGTTAATGGCTGATCCACAAGACCAGAGGAAACGTTGGAAATCCAGTTGGAACTTTCATCCATTAAATACACAGACACCCACCAAGCAATGATCATATGAATCTGGGGGAAAATACCATTGAAGCAGGACCCTGAGGCATGACTTTCCAACTCAAGTTTTATGTGACCCGCAAATTGAGAGTATCTTTTACCAGGTTCAATAATGGAAAGAAAAATCTTAAAGGATAATGTTTCATGAATATGAAAATCACACGGAATTTGGATTTTAGCCGCCAAGTTTCACTGGATATCCGCCGGGCTCATTCCACCGCACATCCTCTATCGCTGAGTTTGCACTTCAGTGGAAGAGTTAGTCATTGCAGCAGAAGAAGTTTGTTGACCCCGGCTCTAGGCAACATGATCCCCATCCAAGGAACTATCTCAGGCAATGAAGACTGACTGTCATATGTCTCAGTGTATAATCCGGGTATCTCCAAAATCTTAATAAGGGGTATAGTGCTTATACACATACTCCCAATACTCCAATCTTTGTGAGTACTAAGATTGGTGCATACTTTGTGTGGCATGAGTCATTTACTTTCCAAAGGATCCACTATCCGATGTCATCCTTGGAGATTTCCATTCGGGCATTTAAAACGGGATTAGAGTTATCAAACTTTATTTCATTTGCTCTCTTATGAACATACTTGGTAAAATCAGTTTTGCCAAATTCAGTCTATGCACATCTGCCTTGGATTCTATCCAAGGGAGGTTATTTTTCAAAGGACCAGGGGGACCTCATTATAACCTGCTTCTACCCCAGATACTCCACAGCCTAGACTCCCATGAGCACCTTTCCAACCAGGTCCCAGGGCAGGAGGACAGAGTGAAGTTAGCAGTTCAGGACTCAGCTTTAACCAGTTCTCAGCCAGGAAACACCAGGCTCTTGGGAGAAATTGTTCGCAGAGGAAATAAAATTCCTCTGAGTCTTTTTATTTTCTTTCACTACAACGAAAGGACATAAGATAGGTGAGAGAGTGTGAGGTTCAATTTTTTAAATATTCAAATATTTCCCTTTCCATACTACAGGAGACCAGAAACGGTTATAGGGATACTTCCAATGCTTCATTTATTTAACACATGGCAGCTTGATGATAGGTATTCATTCTGGAACACTGAGCAAAGAAAGGTTTAGCCATTAACTAATAGAAATACAAAATAAGCTAGACACATGGGCCAAAATTGGGATATAAAATCAAGCCCTAGAGTCTTCTTAAATGAGACTCAGTTCCTAGAGAAAGTAGCAAGGCATTAGATTTTCCTGTGGGTTCCTGGTTGAGTTCAGTCATTAAGACTCGGGAGACCTCACTGATAACTTTTAGTATGTGTTGGAGTTTCCCCAGCCGTCTTATTTAAAACTGCAATTTTTTCCAGCCCCTCTTACCTGCTTTCCTGGTTTATTTTTCTCTGTAGCACTCATCGGCCTCTGACATACTATCTGTTGCAATTCTTTATTTGCTTCGTGTCTGTCTCCACTTCTAGAATATGAGCTCCATAAGGGCAAGGATTTTGTCACATAGGTTTTTTTTTTTTTCTTTTTTTTCCTGGCCCACAGCATGTATTCAAGGTTTTCTGGAATGCATAAAAGTCATCTGTAAGAGGATTTTCACCAAAATGTCAGCAAGGATCTCCTTGATCTCTGTGCATCATCTCCACAGTGGATCTGCAGCTTGTCCTAAAGGGTAGAAATACCAACGTGATCACCAAGTCTTCAAGACAATCAAGAAGGGCATGCACTCTCTTTTGCAGTGATGTTAGTTTGCTGTGTGCTACTGGCCAGAACTCAATGAACAATCCATGTCCAAACAGCCCGCACCTTACACATCAAGGGACTTGATCTGTAAGCCTGATTATCTGAATTGCTGAGTGAAGTGGCATTCTGTTGATGACCAACAAGGAGTTCATTCTGCAGATTTCAATATTCTGTTTCCTTGATAGGTCTCTGCAGATTTTCCGTAACTCTCTTTAATCTTTCCTCCTTGACTTCCTTTCTAAAGATTATTTTCTTTTCCCTTCCCCTTTCGGTGAGGATACACTCAGGGATTGTGAAATATGTTAATATTCCAAATTGTCTGTATTAAGAGACACGTGAAGGATGATAACATTTGCATAGCACATAACCCAGAGGGGGATGTTAAAGCTGCTTGAGACGTGAGTTAACTGCTTCTGGGCTTCTGCTGGTCCAAACCCTGGGTGTTATTCCAGGACCCCCAACGGCAGCCCCAAAGTTCGAAGAACCAATGTGTCTGCATTCTGATTACACCAGGACCCTGTGGGCACAGTGGCAAGGAGCTTGACCTATGCCTCTACATCTGCCATTTCTGATAAATCCCAACCATTTGTGCTTTGCATCAGGAAACTCCACCCCGCCTCCCCATCTTCTTCAATGCCCACCCTTTTCTTAGCTCCCCTCCCAAGATTCCAAAGAAGATGCATCACTGTTTTATTATTTTTTGTGATCAAAATACTCAGCAAGAACAACCTAGAAGTGGGAAAGTTTACTTGGGGCTCACAGTTTCTGAGGCCAACTCCATTGCTCTGATGAGGCAATGCAATATGGCAGAAGGGTCCAGCAGAGGAGAGCTGCTCAACTCATGGAGGAGACAGGAAGCAGAGAGAGAGAGAGAGAGAAGAAGGGGTGGCAGGAAGAACATACCCCAGCCCCAGTGACCCACCTCCTCCAACCACACCCCACCTGCCTAGAGTTACCACTCACTCCATTCAAACTAGGGTGGGCTGATTAGGTTACAGTTCTCACAATCCAGCCATTTTACCTCCTCACATTTCTGCATTAACAGGAGCTGCTGGGGTATACCTCATATCCAAACCACAACCACCACCATTTGCATAAACATGCCACCCAGGTATCCCACATCTGACTGCTCCTGTATTTAAAGTATGTATTTCACCACTCTTCTCTCCCTTGGGTGGCAATTAAGCTTGTGTCTCAACGGAAAAACATGGGAGTTGTCCTTATATGTTTCTCCTTCTTCATTCTCAGTCATCTAGGATAGCTAAGGTGTCATTCCTCCTGTCGATTTGGTGTCTTTGTTTAGTTTAGGCCTATCTTATCTTTTGCCCTAACTAGATGAACCCCCTACTGTATTTTAGTTATTCCCATCCATTCTCTCCAACCTGTGGTGGGCTGGAGCCAGCCTGTACTGACTCATGCAGGCCACTTGTGCCCCTCTCTTCCCAACTGTGGGTGCCACAACTTCTCCGTTTCAAATTTGCCCTGATGGAAATATTTACAACAAGGAAACTGGTCACTGCTTTAATCAGGAACTTTTTGTCAGACAGGTAGTGAGTACACGTTTACTAGTGAGTCACTGCTCAGATCTATACTCTTCAGAAAATCATTTATTGAAAAACAAACTTACCCATGCTCCACACTTCTGTGTGAATCATTCTGTGACCCCAACTTACCCACAAGATTAACCCACACTCTTTAACGTCTCATGAGAAGGCCTGGGGGGATCCGCTCCTGCTCCTCCTGCAGACCTCTCTGCTACCTTCTCCCTTCCTTTAGTGACCTCCTTCCATGGCAACAGTGAGCTGCTGTGGTCTCCCATATCTAGTCTTTATTCCTCAAAGTTGTATATACAGTTCCAGAAGCTTGGGGTCTCTTTCCTTAAACCTTCTGAGTGACTAGCTCTTCCCTCATAGCTTAACACACAGTATTTTCTGCAGAAATTGTTTTTGATCACCTTTAGACTGTGCTAATCTCACACCCTCTTCTAGGCACAAAGAGCACCTTGGCTTTTTGTGTTTTTTTTTTTTTTAATCACTCTGTTCTATTGTAATTGAGAGTTCATCTCTCTCCACCTCTATCTCTTAGGGAGAAACCAGGAGATGCTCTAGATCAGAAAGCACCTATGTTCCTCTTTGCACACTTGACTTTTAGTAACTGGTGGTATTTTAAATTCAATATATATTTAAAATAAGACTAGGTGAATGGATACATAAAATGAATGAATAAATATTAGATAGGACATCAGTGACTTTTAACATTTTAAATGGTTCATATGTTCAGATTTGCTAGGTGAGTTTCCTTAATTGAGTGGAGATGAAGAAGGGTCTGCATACATTTCAGCTGCACTCATGGAGAGGGTCCTTCCTGGAGGCTAGGATTACATGCCTTTAGAGGCTCAATCTCTTTTCTGCATTTCTCTATTTTAGCTGCATCTGGTTTGACCATAGTAAACTTAGAAATGAAGAGCTCACACATTTACAATTAGAAAATACAAGTGAGTGTATGCGAAAGTATGTGTGAGGGTGTGTGTGTGTGTGTGTGTGTGTGTGCGCGCGCGCGCACATGCAGGGGGCAAAGGGAGGAGGCCGTGAAATACCCAGAAGGGTGTTGGTAAACTTCTGGCTACCAAGGTCAACAACATTTGTTTTCTTTCGTCCCAATAGAGAGCCAAGCTACCAAAAGAACCTTGTTTAAAAATGCATTATACAGTGTTGTCCCGAACAGCTTCTTAGAATTGGTTTTTCACCTCTGTTATTTTTACATTAAAGTGCAGTGAGGCTGCTGTACATCAAGTCCTCCTGTGAGTTTTGAAATGGAGCACTGTGGTCGGCAAAGGAGGCAGAACACTCATTTCTTGAATTCAAGTAACTGGCTCCAAAAGGAGATATGAGCCACTCCTGACCTTCAGCTCTGCAGCAGTAACCAAGACCCTTAACAGTATTCTTTCCCTTCACGAAAAATAGAAGCTACAGCAAGGCTTTCAAGAGACTTTGAAATAGCTAGAAAGACTCCCTTTACCTTATCTTTATTTCTTTTCTTTAAAGATCCTGAAGAAAGTGCTGAAAGCAGCAATTCCATGAGAACCTACTAGACAAATTTCTTGCATTAGTATGTTGTTTAAACGTTCCAGAAAATGTTAAGTACGTGATCATGCAGTTAAGCTCAAGACCATAAAGAGAAGCCACTATTTAAATCTGGAATGGGTAGACATTTGCTAATGTCAAAGAATTGCTTATTGAAATTATTCTGCAAAAATTTGATGAAAGATTTTCTCCATACCACCCCCGTCACCACCACCAATAGCACCACTCACCATCTGTCCACCCACAGCACCACCGAAAAGGTGACATTTATTGCAAGCTTGGCATTTTCTGACTCCGTCTTGGACCACAGAAATTATGCTGAATTCCCCAAAAGAAATGAAGTTGTTTTTACTCTTTCTCCATCTCTCTTTTTTTGCCTGACTAGTAACAGGAAGTTCTTGGAAACCTCCCCAAGAATGGCTGGTCTTGTAAGAGTCCCAAACCAATCTTGGAGGCGCCAGAGTCTTGGTGCATTTGAGGTGAGGGTGAGAGGGGCACCTGCATTGCCCCTTTCAACCAAGCTTCCTGTCACTGAGCCCCAGAAGTTCAGACTCTTGCTTGTCAGTTGCCAACCTGAGTGGGGGAGTTCACATAAAGGTTTCCGGCTGTCCCCCGACAGCCGGACACTCACAAAGAAAACGCCTAGGAAGTATCTTGAAATCCACAGTCAGAAAGGATGCTCGCTTGAACCCCCAGGTCAAGTTATAAACTCCTCCCTATTGAGAGCTTATCCTCCTGACAAATGGCATGTCTAGGAGGGAAGAGCCATGCCGGGACGCCTCCTGGGTCAGATGGGGCAGGTCCTTTTTTCACCTCGAGAGTATCTGTGGGGCCCGCTCACTGGCATTCCTGCTGCATCGGCCCCAGGCGGTCTTGAACCTGTCGTCTGCTGCTTCTCTCTCCACCACGTTGTTAGCATTCTGGAGGAGCTGGAGGCCACACAAGAGAAACACTGATCTATTGCATGTAGAGTTAGATGGGCTGTACCTGCTGTTTTGGGGACCTGGCAGTTATTTTAGGGAAGTCATGGGATGGCGTGATGGCGTGAAGACTGCCGGAGAAAGGAGCATCGCCAAGGTCTTTGGCAGTTCCAATAGCCATCCAGCCACTGATCAGGCAATCCATGATGGCAGTGGAAGGGAAAGGGCTGGGGCCAAATTGTGGTTAAGGAATCTCGTTCTGCTTTTCTTTCTCTTCCTTCGAAGAGTTTTGTTGAGTTCCTACTCTCAACAGCAGTTGAAATTCTGAAATCGTAACTCCTCTCATGGAAGGACTTAGTGGGTTTCTCTGAAAGTTTCCGAAGCCCACAAAATGGATTCCTAATTCAGATCATTGATGTCCACAAATGTGTCATTAGGTATTGACTCAATGGCAGACTCCATTGCTCTGGGCCCAAGGTGTGGCAGAGCGTCATGGTGGAAGGTATTGCAGAGGAAGACTTCTCAGTTCACAGCAGCTGAAGAGCATAGAAAGAGCAAAGAGAGGAGCCAGGGAGAAAATATAATCCCCTAGGAAGGCCCCCAGTTACCTACTTCCTCAATCCATGCCCTACTTCCTGTATCCTGCCTACAGATACATCACAGCCCAGCAATCCTTTTAAGTTATTAATCCATCAAATGGATTAGTCCACTGATTAGGTTATGGTTCTCATAATCTAATCCTTTTTTAACCTCTGAACATTATTACATTTTCTCCTGAGACTTTGGGGGTACTTCATATTCAAACCATGACACATGCCAGTATTTTTTCAAGGTTAATTCTTCATATTTCCCAATTAAAATGGCATCTGTCAACTGATTTAGACTACAAACTCAGTTTTAAGGAAGTTTACATTTCAGGTGGGACAATGAACCATTTACATATCTAGATAACTCTATGCCGACATAAATGTGAAGGCATTCACTACCTGTGTTGGAGACATTTAATAAAGGAGAGAATAACACTCTTAGAAAAATTAATTTTAAAAAGTTAGTAAAAGAATAATGATGTAGAGGAAAAATAATAGGCCCCTTTCTCTAATTGTATAGAGAAATTTGTTAAAACTCTATGAGTTCGGGGCTGGGGATGTGGCTCAAGTGGTAGCGCACTCGCCTGGCATGCGTGGGGCCTGGGTTCGATCCTCAGCACCACATACAAACAAAGATGTTGTGTCCGCCAAAAATTAAAAATAAATATTAAAAAATTCTCTCTCTCTCTCTAAAAAAAAAAAAAAAAAAAACCTCCATGAGATGGTTTCTATAAAAAGGGATGGTGTCCTTCATTGTAACTTTTCACTGTCCATACAGTATCATTTTTCTCTAAAATTGGCATTGAATTTTTAATCTAGAAATGCCAGAGGTTTGTCACTAATGGGTCACTCATGGCACATCTGTTTCCAAAGTAGCCAGACTGCTAACAGTTATCCAATATACAGATCTGGAAGGAATTTGGTGGCAGCAATTACCCCTGATAGAACTACCCGATCATAACATCATCATAAAATACAATAGAAGACCATCCTATTTTTGTGAGGGAATGATTAATGGATAAATTCCCTCCCACCCCATGTATGATATTTTTCTGTTAATTTTTGGTGTGCTAAATACTCAATTACACAAATACCAAATTAGACACAGAAGGAAAAATTAGAGTTTTTAGGGATTTCTAATTCAAAGAAAGATCTTCTTCAAGTTGCTACTAAAAGTAATATCCTGAGTTAACAAGAACCCTACCTAAAGGAGATGAACTGTCCCCATTTTAGCCCTAGGACTCAAGCCTATAAGCAACTTTTCTCAGAAATGTCCCCTGCGAAGCATTTCTTCTACATATATGTCAAAGAGCTTTTCACAAAACTGCTCCAAGTGAGAACATTTAGAAAAACCATCAGCCCTCTTGCAGAGCCATATGCCTGCCCTCCAGGGACCCAAAACTATTCCATTAAACCAGAAAGTCTGTGGAATGTAAATCCAGAGGCCTGAAATACTGTATATTTTTCAAGAAGTACAAAGTGGAAACCATTGATTCTGGGGATTCACCAAATGAATGGATTGTTTCATCTACATTAAATGAACTGTCAGAAACAATGGCCACGGAGCGCTTTTGCTCCCATTCCCTAAAGAGAGAGAGAAAGAAAAAAAAAACATATTTCCAATCAACTGCATCTTTTTTACAAAACCTAAGCAAAGAGGCATGGGGGTGAGGAGGTATTTGATCTATACTCTAAACCCTATGGCAGAATTCAGAGACTAGAGACATGCCACTCAATTCTCTCTGAATACACCCAGATCAGCGCTGCACCTCCACAAACAATACCAGTGGGCAAGCCCTCCATGCCATCTTCATGGAACTCAAGCGAATTTTCAAAAGCACTCCTGTGTGGCATCTAGTCTGATTCCCCTCTCACTCATTAAGTCACTCACTCCAGTGTTTTAACCTCAAGACACTGAGACATCCTAACCCTCTCCCCTTGTTTTTGTATATGATACTTTGTTATGATATATTGAAAACACTCAGATAATCATGATGAATCGTCTAGGAGATACCAACTTACCATTTTTAAACAGCACTGTTGTTATGATTTGGAGGTGAGGTGTCTCCCAAAAGCTCATGTGTAAGAAAATGCAAGAAGGTTCAGAGGAGAAATGATTGGGTTGTGAGACTCTTAACCCAGTCAGTGATTTAGTCCCCCGATAGAGATTAATGAGTGTAAATGAAGTGGTAGGGTGTGGCTGGAAGAGGTGGGAACTGGGGTGTGGCTTGGGGTATATATTTGTATCTGGGGAGCGGAGTCTCTCTCTGCTTCCTGATCACCATGTGAGCTGCTTCCCTCTGCCACACTCTTCCGCCATGATGTCCTGCCCCACCTGGAGACCCTAGGAATGGAGCCTACTGTCTATAGCTTGAGACCTCTGAAACTCTAAACCCTCAAATAAACCTTTTCTCCTCTACATTTGTTCTGGTCAGATCCTTTTAGTCACAGCAGCAAAAAAAAAGCTGGCTACAACAATTGTCCAATAGTATCGCTTTTCTGAATTGCTTCAAATTTCTTTTAAGCAAAGAGGAGCTGTGTCAACTCATCTGCTAGTATACAGTGACTGAAAACCTGTGGAGAGAGTTAAGGAGACAATATTTGTTCTGCACATGCTCAAGCCACACGACGGAGTACAGATGAGTTAAACTATAATCTTAATATACTGATTAGCACTGTGATAGAGATGATCACTGGGTAGTCTGTTGTGAGAACATCTCCAACAAGAGATTGCACTGAGTTGAGATTTCAGATAGAGAAGAGTAGCAACAACCTTCTTGGCCAGAATATCATGTGCTAAAACAAGGCAGACCATATCTTATTTAGGGAGCTCTGCAGTCTCCTAACATAGAGGCTATGTGTGCATCTATGTCTGAGCATACATGTCAATGCATATGGATTTGACAAGGTTTGATGCTGGAAGGGAATGGAACCAGGTATAGGTTAGATCTTAAGAGACATAAATGCAGTCATGATGGGGAACCTGATCCTGAAAGCAATGGGGGAATTGTTGAAAAAACTTAAGTAGAAAGCCAGCAAGATCTAATTTGACTTGCCTTGTCTACAAGATTATTCTACACTGTATCCCAGCAATGTGGGTGGCAGATCATAAGGGCTTGAATTCGACCAGTGAGAATGTTGGGTGGATTTCAAGGGTTTTAAAGAATCAAAGTGGACAGGACTTATTAATTGCTGGATGGAGATGATGGCTAGTAATAAAAGAGAAATAACTGTCCGTGAAGACTTCCCCAGGCTCCCAGGATGAATCTGGACACGTTCTACAAACGAAAACAGACAAAGTCTGTGATTTCAGGCCATTGGGGGCTTATTCTCCAAACGTTCTCTCTATACTCTTTGGAAACATGGAAAAAGTGCATATTGCTGGGTCCTGCCCACACAGCTCCCTGACTCCTGCACACAGGCTTCCTTGTCTTCCGGAGGAGACTTGGTCTGGTCCTGGTCCATGCTCCCTGGGTGATCTGGCGGTCCTCCTCCGTGCAGCTATTCCACCATTTCTCTTGAGGTGAACAAGTGGCACGCCATCTTGCTTTCCTTGCCGCTCGGGACCTCATGCATCACTCTGCCACCCACTGCTACTGGACTTTGTAATAATGTGCCCACAAATATTTCATATTTGGTGGTCAGTATTGCTTAGAGTGTTTATCCTTCCCCTTCTACAAACCAACATGCCCTTTTTCATAAACTCGAATATACTTCTCAGCCAAGAGTTTATAAAAAGGCCAGAAAGTTCTTTATAAGATTCAAAAGTGAGCTCATCTACTCACCGAAGCTGTCATTCCTTGAGGACTGGCGATACATCTTCCCTTTGTGTCAGTTGATTTTTGCTTTTAAATCTTCGACTCTTCTCCAACCACAGCACCTTAGGTAAACTTATTCTCTCCCTTCTGTTATTGAGAAATATATATCATCTGTCTATAATTTCAAAACACACGTTAACACTGTGTTGTGGGGTGGAAAGAAAACGGGCGTGTGTCCAGAGGAGACCAAGGGGGAGCAAGGAAAAGGAGCAAGGGGAGGGACAGTGTTTTTCTTTCTTTATTCTTTAAAGTCCAGTTTGAATTCCTCTCCCCTGTCCATGCATACGCTTCCTTGAAACTTCAGCCGATTCCCTGCTCTCTTCTCCTTTTGCTTTCCGAGTGGGTTCTCAAAGTCACTGACCTTTGTTTTATTAAATGCCCTGTTGTGTGTTGGATGACTTCAAATTATGGCATTGTCTTATTGTCCCCAAATCAACATTCTTTTTTATCTACATATTTTTGTGACCCACAAAAATCTGTCCATAATTAACGCATCCCGTTTGATAAGCAGGAAGATAAGTGTATACACCTGTAAGACTAGCACCACAGTCTATGCACAAGCCTCCCCTGCTGCTCTCTTATGTACGATTATCACTTTTTGTGAGAAGAACACGGAACTAAGACCTTGGAGAAATTTGCAGTAAGAACCTTAGAAACACGTTTCTCTTGTCTTTTTTCCTCCCTCCCCTCCTCCCTCTGTTCTTTTTTTTTTTTTTTTTTTTGTCTTCTTCTTCTTCTGTTAACATTCAATGCTTTACCCTGGTTACTTACCTCCCCAGCAACTGCCTCCTTCAGTTTTGCACACACACACACTGGGTGGGAACCGTTGTCTAAACAAGAGGACACTGGCCCTGCTCCTTCAGGATCCTGGTTTCAGTTCTGACCAAGTTGCTGTTTCAGTGTGTGGAGGTTGCAAGAATCAAACTCCTCCTGGCTGTGAGACCATGAGTAAGGTAGGAAATTTCTCGAATTCCAGCCCCTTGGGAGGCTGAGGCAGGAAGATGGCAAGATCAAGACCAACTTCAGAAATGTAACAAGACCCGAAGGAGTTAGCAAGACCCTGTCTCAAAACAAAACATAAAAAGGGCTGGGAATGTGGCTCAGTGATTAAGTAACCCTGGCTTCAATCCCCAGTACCAAAAAAAAAAATTTTGTTCCTCAGTTTTCTAATGTGTGTTCTGAGACAATAATAGTATGCTTGGAGTTTTAAATGGGATATCAGAACTACTTAGCACTGGGCACAGAATGCAGCAAACATGAAAAATTGCTTACACTGCTATTGTTAATAGTACCACTACTTCTTCTAACTCTATTCTATCACTTTTCTCTTTCTATTGCTACGTATTTTTGCAGGGGTTGGGGTATTAGGGATTAAACTTAGGGGCACTTGACTATTGAGCCACATCCTGAGCCCAATTTTGTATTTTATTTAGAGACAGGGTCTCACTGAGTTACTTAGTGCCTCACTTTTGCTGAGGCTGGCTTTGAACTTGTGATCTTTCTGTCTCAGCCTCCTGAGCCGCTGGAATTATAGGTGTGTGCCACTGGGCCTGGTTTTGCTATGTATTTTTGATAATAGATATTTACACATCAGCTAACTTTTAAACAAATACATGTTAAAATATTTTAATTTCTTAAACAGCTTCTTGATGAAGAAATGTGGATGTTATTTCTAGGTTTTCTCTATTAGGAATAGTTTTTCTCTATCTGGCCTATTCCTTTATCTCAAATTATCTTTTCTATCTGCTTATTCATTATGAGCATGTTTTTCTTTCACTTGTCGATCATAAGTAAGACAGTTGCTTTAAAATTCTTATGAATCTATTCCAATTTCTGGATTATCTTGACATGAGTCTCTATAAATTGCCCCTCCCCCGCCACACACAGGGGATAACTTACATTTTCTTGTTTCTTCGTATGTAAAGTAGTTTTCGTTTGTGTCCTGAACAGTTAAAATCAAACGCTACAGAGATCAAGTTCATTTTTCTCTGAAATATATTGACTTGTACAAAAAATGTACAAGCAATCTGTTTTGTTTTTATTGTTTTTGTTACCGGGAATTGAGCCCAGAGCTACTTTACCATTGAGCTACATTTCTAGTTCTTTTTATTTTCTTTTAATTTTATATTTTGAGAAAGGATCTTGCTCAGTTGCTTCCCTAAGGTGCTAAGGCTAGCCTCAAACTTGCAATCTTCCTGCCTCAGCCTCCAGAGTTACTAGGTTTACAGGTGTGATCCACCACACCCAGCCAAGCAATCTTTATTATAGCAACACATAGAAGGGCAGAATGTATTTTTCTCCTTCTCCCTTCATCTGCATCTTTGTTATGACATATAATCAGCTCCATCGGGGACCAGGAACAGGCAAAGTTAAGGTAGTTTTGTCTTTTTTAGCATTACTTGGCTGATTCAAAATTTCATTCTCTGAAGTCCAAGTTCACATTTTAAATACTGGCTGAGCTACCTGGAGTCCTCCCTGACCATATGTAGTTCAGGCATCAGTAGAGATTAGGGAAGAGTTTAAATATAGAATCTAAGACTTCCGCTTTCTGGAATTCTCCCCTCTTACTTTCTAAATGGTATGAACACCCCAGACTCTTTCTTCATATTTGCCAGTATGAATGAGAGTTTGGGATTTGAAATTCAGCTGCTCCCAAAATGTAGATGGGGGCCTGCCCTCAGGCTAAAACTCCTGAAAATGGCAGATTCACCAAATGCTCTCGTTATTCCTCAAACATCAGCGCCTTCCTCTTCCAGTTGCCTTTGGTCACTTCTAGTGTGTTCTTTATTTGCATTTTGTGTATTCTAGAATTCATAGTTCTAGAAGTACTGGTCATAGGACAAGAGGACTTCTGACAGGAGCTACTTAGTTTTACTGCAAGTAGAACTGCAGTATTATTTATATCTCCCAAACAGAATAAAAATCTACAATGAAGATTTTTAAAAGAAGCAAAAATCATCCAAATTCAACCACTGAAAAAATTCACATTTTCCCCCTGTGGTTCTTTCCATTTCTTTTCCATGAATATACTTTTAATTGGTTCATAAAATTTCTATAAAAAGTCCTATACCATTGGCCCAAACCTGCCATTTTGACTTCTGTGTTCCACTCTCTGTAACACTGGCTCTGATGGGCATTTTTCCTCCTGTTTTGCGAATAGAGAAACAAGGCAGGTCTGCACGACATAAAGAATATCCCCAAGGTTGCACCAGAAAATCAGAAATTAGAAAGCACATATTCTGATCTTACCTCAGCTATTTTAACAACGGGGCTCAACACACACACACACACACACACACACACACACACACACACACTTTTCTTGGCTTCCACAAGGGAGATGAGAACTCTCTGTGCTTATTCCATTCCAAAATTTATGACCATGCTTATGGGCCTCTTGAAGCATGAAGGTATGAGAAACCAAACAGGACAAGGTTTACTCTAATTTTAAGTACTTAAAATTCAGTTTCAAAAAATGCTTTACTCTTCCCAAATATCCTCAAAGTAACTTCTTTAAAATGTTAACTTTGCTAGTGTTTCCTTACCTGTCCATTTGTGATATCCAGTTTCCAAAAACTAATATATTTCATACCTCCTACACACGAGCAAATTCCAGAGGGAGTAGTCAGCGCCCGCACATAGGGCACGGATTCCCAGCAGGGTGCATGCGTCTCAGATTTGTGCTTGTTTGAATGTGTGGGATTTGGAAAAAGAATGTTGAACATGTCTTTTACCCCGTAACAGTTTTAGGATTTTAAGTCCTATAGAACCAAGGAAGCTCTTTGCCTTGCCATATAAACACTGGCACCATGGGAGGCTCTACCCTGGGCCAATCTTACTATGTCCAGAAAATCTCATTGGTTTGGAGATGCTGGCTCAAGGCTTTACTATCCTCTGAGGCTTTTGCTACAGAGAAACATAACTTTGGTTTTCAAGGTGGTTTCATAGCCCATCTTCTCTTAGAGGGAGTTAGGCTATGAATGGTCAACTCAGTGAGATGAGAGGTTATTTTCAGTATCTCTTCTTAGGTTTATCCTATGCTTGACCCACATCTTTAGCAGAAAATTGTATTATATATATATACATATATAATATACATATATACATATATAATATACATAGAAATACATATATAATTTATATATGTTGTTATATATATATAACAACATATATAAATTATATATATAACAACATATATATATATGTATTTCTATGTATATTATATATGTATTATATATGTATGTATGTATATTATATATGTATAAATAAATTTATATATGTATAAATAAATTTACATATATATATATCCATTTTTAAATTTTATAAATATATATATTTATCAAAATACAAGATTTTTAGACTAAGAGAAGAGTAATTCTTTCTTACTGATTCTAATATCACTTGGCCTTTCTACAGTGTTCTATGCATAATAAATATTTCATAACTTCTTGGGTCTGGCTGAAATAAAAATTTGGGAAAATTCTGGATATGCTGTCACCATCAAATGGAGGAAAATGATAAATCTTCTATTTTTGAAATCTAGCTATCTTATAGGAAAGGATCTAGAAAACATGAAAGTTTCCTGGGTAAGAATTGATGCTAAACTCCCTTTCTGTAAACATTCTTACAGATGCACCTTAGATAGTTTTAAGTCAAAGATAGCAGCAAGAATACTGCATTAAAAGACAAACTTGGTGTGAAACAGCCATTTTCCAATAGGGGCAGGGAAGGCTTCACCAAATACACATTCATAGGTTAAAAGAAATGTAAAGTGACTTGATGAATCGCATACCATACACACTGTTTTCTTAAAGGGGGTTGGAAAATCAGATACTAGTAACACACTAACAACAAGCAACACCCATGCTTGAGACTAACATTTGTCAATGTCTTCCTAACAAAGGGTTCCTGAAGCAAGTTCTAAGGGGAAAAAATGCTAGTGGCCAGATACTTTCAGGAACCTGGATTTACTATGGCCTCCCTTTAGATTGCCAGTAGTAAGCAGACCTGCTCATTTAGCTCGGGGGGGCTGAGCTAAACGTATTATTCTGTGAGGCAGAGGAAGAAGAGGAGACACAGTCTGAAGTCAGGCAGAGTGACCTCCAACCTGGCTAAATGACTTAAGTATGTGAATTGAAGCCAGCATTTCACCGCCTCATGGAGTCCTCTAGTTTCATCACCTGTAAAATGGGAAACCGTGTCTACTTCTTCAGATGTCTTTATCTTTAAAGTTTAAAGTAAGACATCATTTGGAAGAATCCTTATAAATTGCTTGACACTCATGTGGTACCTGGGAGGTGACAGCTTCAACTCTTCCTGTGGGTTGTTCTCTGGGACCCAGGCAGACAAGGTCAATGACGACTCCTCCTCCTCCTCCTCCTCCTCCTCCTCCTCCTCCTCCTCTTCCTCCTCCTCCTCCTCCTCCTCCTCCTCCTCCTCTTCCTCCTCCTCCTCCTCCTCCTCCTCCTTCTCTAGTAGCTGTGGCTACCTTGGTTTAGTGGATTACCAGTGGCTTCTTTAATTGGCTTTTGCTTTCCAAAAGATAAGGGTGAATCTGAACTCTTCCTTGTGTCTCTAAAGTTCAAGAAGAGGAACCTAGGTGCCCACCTCGCCCTTCCTGTTAAGCTAACAGTGGATGAGAACCCACAACTCTCTTCCAGTTGCTCTGGCACAGAAGCACATATTCTGTCTTGATAAGCGCTGGTGGTCAACAGCAGGACGGCTGACAGCACCTTCAAGTTCTTACTTTTAGAATTGCGAATCCTCCAGGGACAGGCACCACTCATCTATTCTGTTAATGCCTGTTAATGGGTTTGCTAGGCGATGCACATGTGCTTATTTGGCATGCCAAGAAATAGGACGGGGGGCGGGGGGGCTCACCATATCATGGAGTGCATATCTGCCATCTAGACAGTTTAGATCCAGGTCTGTCTAATGAAAGGCCCGTGCATGGTCTGGGTGTATAATCAGTGTCAGAATGTGTCTTGTCTGCATAAGGCCCTGCGTTCAATCCCTGATATCCAAACATAATAACCATTTTTATGAAAACCCATGCATCATTCTCCTACCACTATCCAATGGGCCTCCCTCTATCTCTCCTCTACCTTTCTACAGACTTTCTCTTCTAGCAGGAGGAGCACAATACCTTCCCTGTCCTTCCCTAGCCTACAACAAAAGAGCAGAACCACAGGACTAGAAAGTAAGAGCTAGGTGAATGCATACCGAATCATCAAAATTGTGTGGCATCTCAATCTAGAAGGTATAAACTCCTAAGATTATTCAGACTTAAATGAAAGCATGCATTTAAAAAAAAAAAATTCTTCATTTTCCAACCATGGGTGGAAAAAGATAAAATTCTACATTTTTAATGGCGGAAAAAGTATAGACTCATAACACAGCTAATGGGAATCGGAATTGTCAGTGGGACTCCACAGGGAAGTGAGGGTGGGGATCCTCAGAGGCCCCTTGGCCACATCTGGGGACATTTGGGCTGTCACAACTGGAATTGGACACTACTATCATCTGCAGGGTACAGAACAGGGTTGTTGCCCATCACCCCAGGATGCAAAGCTCAGCCTCTCCTTCTTAGCAAAGAATGGCCTGACCCAATATGTCAGTAGTGCTGTAACTGAGGAAGCCCAAAATAGACTTTTCTGTAGAACAAATTGTAATAAATATCAAAAGCATTACAATGTGTGTATTCTGAGACCCAGAGGTTTCACTCATAAGCAGTTGCTTAGACATATATACAAAGTTACATGTGCAAAGATGTTCAGCATAGCATTAATCCAATAGAAAAATAAACTGAAAAGGGATTAGTTGAAAAAAAAATGTGGTACATTTATTCTATGGGTTCCTAAATAATAATCTAAAGTTACTGAAATGGAAACATTCCCAAAATATATTAAGCGCATGAGCAAATTTTATAACAACTGGAATCATATAATCCCATTTTCATTTAAACTTGCATTAAAATACAGATATGCATGGCAAGGCCAGGTATGCTCTAAATGAGGCTTAAAGTACAGCCACTGACACGCAAGCACATTTACCAATGGGTGGAAAGATTCTTTTAAATGTTTCTTTCTTCTGCGTTGCTTGAATTTGGTTTTGCATAAGCAAAAATACATTTTATAGTCAGTAAAAGCGGTAGAGCTATTTTCCTTTGAAAGATCTGGCTTCAGGGTTATCTAGAAATAGCCACTGAGACTCTGTCCCTCTCCTTAGTGTCTGTACTGTCCCTTTTCTGAAGAACTACTTTGTTTTCTGCCCTTCAGCTTTTGCAGGATGACAGCAGCTGTGTGACTGTGGTCTTCAGAACTTCAAGGCCACACACAGTAGGAGAGCACCCTCTCCTAAAACCCACACCATGTTGCGACGAAAACACTCCTGGGAGAAGGTTCCTGAGCTCTAGGTGCCCTTGGCTTTGACCCAGAAGTGAGTACATAATGATTTCGTCTTGTGAGATAACTGGCAGCAGAAAAGGAGACTGCGTAAGAGGTAACTTTGAACTTGTGGATTACCAACCACTGACCAATCAGAGAACAGGAAGGAAAGTTCAGATTCAACATCCCACTAGCCTCTGTATAGTAATGATAAAAAACTATTCCTTTCTTTTATTCCACAAAAGCAAAAATAATAAAGACAGAATGAAATGTGAGCATGTAGAACTCATCCTTCATGTTCTATGAAAAAGCCAAGCACAGTACGTCACAGGACAGAGGGGCCTCAGATGTCCGACAGAGACACCATTTGGCAATGGCCCAGTAGGGCTATGGATCAGAAGCTCAGCGCGTATCAGCTGAAAATTAATAAGAGTCTAGAGTCGGATCCTCTGTTATTTTATCCCTCTGCAACCGTGATTAGATAGGTAACTTCTCTGAGCCTTGAGTTCCACATGCATTAAGAGTGCAAAATACTGCTAGGTACTGTGAGACCTAAATGAAATATTGCACAGTGCTACCAATGTCAGTGTCAATAACATCAATTATCATGTTGTTAGGAAATAAAAGCAACCAAATATTTTTTAATGTATAGTAACACATATTTTTCTGAATTTAATAGTTATTCTTCACTCAGCCCCAAGTTGATTTTTAAGCTACTCCTCCAGCTGTTTATCATGCTGAACCCCAATCATAAATAAGTTCCCCTCCCCCACCGTCCCCCACTTAGCCTCACCACTGGGTCACAGATCATGTAGCATTGTTCAAATAACTAAACACATCTTCAACTTATTTTTTTTAAATGTCTTAAATTTTAAATTTAAGCTATAAATAATATATTTAAATCTTTATTCAAGTTTTTTTTTGAACTAGAGATTGAACCCAGAGGCACTTAACCACTGAGTCATGTCACAAACTCATTTTTTTAATTTTTTTGATTTTGAGATAAGATCTCCCTAGGTTACTAAGGTTGGCATTGAACTGGCAATCCTCCTGCCTCAGCCTCCCAAGCTGCTGGGATTAAAGGCGTGCACCACCATGCTCAGCTCAGGGGTTCTTTTATTTATTTATTTTTGTCAGAAAAGTACTTTTATTTCTATTTCTTCCCATCACATGCTTCCTTGAAAACAGACGTACAGAAAGATAAGATTGATATATGAAAATAATAGCAATTACAACAATATTCGCCCACATTGTTCATTGAGTGTTGATGGTATGCTCAGGAAGTGTGCTTCCTATTTCTCTTCATGAACAAGTAAGTAGAACAGTATTATTAGTAACTCTGGACCAGGATGGCTCAAGGGGGGACAAAGAGCTTGCCATGTTTGCATGCATTCAAGTGACAGAGCTCCTATCTTTAACAGAGATTCATCTGATTTCAGTCTCTTCACTCTACCATGATAAGGATCTGAAAGTTCATTAGACCAAAATGCATTCTATCAAGACAGAGAAATCCAACGGAAAGAAAAATCTATGCTAGATTCTCACCAATAAGGCAATTTAAACACAAGTCAGCTTTGGGAGGCACATTAAAGGACTGCCGGCCAGCTGAGCTCACCAGGCACTGGGTTTCAGCCTCTCGTTGCTGCACTTTGCTCCCTGTCCTTGGAAGACGTTGCTGTCACCTTTGGCTCTCTACTCCCAAGACACCTGGTCCCTGCCTGTGCTTCGGGGTTTACAGGCCTCTCACTCCACAAAGTCAGGCTTGTCAAAAGCGGAAAGCCAATTTTGCTCCATTCCATATTTCCAAACCTGGGCAAAGAATTTGCACATAGTAGGTGCAAACTTGCACATAGTAGGTGCATGTGAATGATTATCTAGAGTAGAAGTGGGTAGATGAACTTCTATTCTAGAAGAAGTGGGCAGATGAAGGTATAGCAAGACTGGCTGAACTTGTTGATTCTCACCCAGGATTGAAAAGCAATTTTGAAGACCCATTCATTCCAGTTATATTGTGATTTAAAAAAAAAAATAAATGATATATCTGAATGACTTCTCTTGGTATTGAAGATTCTTCTCTCTCTCAGATCAGTCCCAGAAAAATCAAATCAAGGTAAAGCTAACAGCAACATCAATGAAAATAATCACAAAAGCTAGACTCTCACCTGTTATGCAATACATCTATTCTTTAACTATTTCCCATCACAAAAGAACAAACAAGAGTTTGTGGCCCAAATTATGTAAGGTAAAAACATTTAGTGGAAAATGCTTAATAATTTTTACTCGTTTAAGTTTCTAATGAGATATCTTCTGTATGCCATTATGGTCTCGGACCTGTCCAAAACTCAAATAGCGTTAAGAGACAGACTTGTCCACAAACAGCCCTACTCAGAACTTGCACAGAAAGTATTATGACATTTGAGTAGGCAGAAGAGTTTAGAGTAAGGTAGAAAAAGAAACAAAAATAGTCAGCCAATACAGACCCAGCATCCCCATCCAAAACCCACAAAAGCTCATATTTTGAAAGCTTGAGCATTTTGGATTTGGAATTTTTGAATGAGGGATGCTCAACTGGTGACATATGTGCAAATATTAACAACAACAAAATATTAAAAACCCAGAAACCTGAAACACTGGCGGTGTGAAGCATTCTGGGTAAGGGATACTCAGTCTGTGGCTGAGGCAGGTAGGTGAGGCACAGAGGAGGAAATTCCACTTGCTCTTCACAGATGGGAGCTGGATGTGCAGGGATTGGGAGGCTGGAATGGGATGAACTAAGTACCCCCAAATTCATATGTCGAAATCTGAATTCTGAAAGTAACCGGAGTTGCAGATAAGCTCTTTGAAGAGGTGACTGAGTTAGAATAAGGTCATTAGCCGGGGGACCTAATCTAGCCCGACTGGAGTCTGTGTGACAGAAGGAAGGGATGGGGACTGCCCATACACAGAAGAAAGAGCGTATGAGGACACAGGGAGAAGGCGGCCCTCTGCAAGCCAGGGGGGAGGCTTTGCAAGAAACGAAACCTGCTGGCACCTCAGACCTGGACGTCCAGCCTCCGGGGCTGTGGGAAAATAAATTTCTGTTGTTTAAGCCGCACAGCCTGTGGTAATTTGTTATGGCAACAGGGTCTCGGTCCATTTTGTGTTGCTATAACAGAATACCACAGACGGTGTAATTTATAGTGAACAGAAATGTGTTTGGCTTAGGGCTCTAGACACTGGGAAATCCAAGAGCATGGCGCCAGCATCTGCGGAGGGCCTCTGCAGCCTGTCAACCCAAGACAGAAGGAGGAAGGACAAGAGAGGGTGAGAGAGGACGAGAGGGGCCCACTGACTCGCTTTTAGAGCAAACCTTCTCTGGCCATAACGGCCCTGTCCTCAGGTGGCCATGTTAATCGTCCTCAAGACCAAACTTCCTAGGCCCCATCTTCCAGCTCTGCTCCTTTGGGGATTAGGTTTCTGATACATGAACTTCAGTGGACACAGCCCGCCCACATACAGAGCTCTAGCAAACTAAGATGGTGCATCAGATGGGGTGGCAATGGTGAAACCAAAGGCACATAGAAAAGAAACCAAGTGGAATTAGAAAGGGAACAAAACATCGGCAAGCAGAGTGCTCCCCGTTGGCAGGGGATAGGTTAAGCTGCGACGATCTGGGTCCTGGGTCTCAACGACAGAGGAGTGAGAGTCAAGGCTGAAGGACGTGGATGTTAAGCACCGGACCATCAGCAGCCAGGCAGAGGTTTTGAGGGAGAGAAGAGCCTGAGGATCCATGAGCAGCAGAGCCTGAGGTGGTTTTCAGTGGGAGAGAGAGGAGGCAGGGAGACGAGTGAGAAAGCTGTAGCAGAACTGTGGGGGGAAAGGAGGTCAAGGGAATCCGAGTGACAACGGGAATTAACAAGAGGCCGAGACAAAGAGGTATGGGAGCAGCAGTAATAGAACTTGACGTGAAAAAAATTCCTGAATCTGTCCAATTGGCTGAATTTAACTTGAAAGTGTATTATGGGTTTTTATTTTTCTTTAAAATTACGCAAATCCTTAAAACACGGGCTTGGTTTCAACCTGTTGTAGTTAAGTTCTCTCACAGAGTCATTACTTGGGTGTAATTTTCCCTCCTTGATTTGCTTTTGAGGGAGAACAAAAGGGGAAGGGCTTCAGAGTCCCCGGTTCTGTATAGGAGAAAGGTTTTTTTTCCCCTGCAAAGTAAAACATCTGCTTCCCATCAGTCACAGACGCGGCCCGGACTCTGCAGCAGGGCCCGGGGATCAGACCCAGCGGCTGCAGAGCAGCATCCTGCACGTCAGGGCTCCCTGACAGCTTCAACTGTGGACCGTGAGTGACACCCCCTTCCTCTCCCTCCTCTTGATATGGAACTGATGGAGCCTGGATTCTGAGACTTGGAGCATGATGCCCACCCACTTTCTGCTGGTTCCTGGGACCTTGACCTCCACATCTCCTCTTCAAAATAGTGGAGTCCATGTGAAGGGTGAGGCCAGAAAAGTACACTCTAGAAGCATCTCTAGCTGGCCTGTACCACGCCAAGAGTAATTAGTCTAAACTCACTGTGCAAAGTAAAATGAAGATAATGTGGTGGAGAACAAAAGGAATCTTCAGTGGGAAATACAGTATCATGAACCAGCGAAGTACATTTCATTTACTTTCTCAGGAACAAGGAGCATCACAAAGTTGGAAGGTCCACGCATATTGTCCACATCAAAGAGTTGCAGGTTAGAGGACAGACAGGCCCATTCACCCAGAGCCACCCACTGCAAGCACAAGGGTGGTTTCCATTGTCTTCTTGGTCTTCACAGGCCATTCAAGAGAAAAATGTTCCATGAAACTTCTTGACTGAGTGAATGATGATTTAATCAATTTAATATGAAAATATTTTTTGAGTACCTACAATGAGTTATTATTTTAAGTATTGAAGATATAGTGGGTAGTAAAACAAACAGAAATACCAACCATCTTGGTACTTATATACTACTAGGAGAGACACAGACAAAAAAAAAAAAACCATAAAATTTGCAGTATGTTAGTTGGTTATAACTGATATATATAAAAAAAATACAACAGTTTAGAGGATGAGGGAGTCCTAGGAGAAGGAGCTGTGTTTTCTTTGGGGTGTTCAGAGTGGTCCTCTCTGAGAAGATGAAGGGGCAGGAGGACTGAGCAAAGCAATCATCTTGAAGAAGTGGGCTCCAAGGAGGGGGAGCAGGTACAAAATCCATGAGTGTGTTTATCAGGCTCAGGGGTTGGTAAGAGAAGTGCAGCTAGAGCAGAGCTAGGGAGAGGGGAACAGGCACAGGGAGCCTCAAAGGCTGGAAAACATGGGTGCCTTGATGTCATTCAGGTTTCAACACAACTGTGCGCAATGCTGTGTTGGCAATATCAGGCATGGGGAAATAGATTAATACACACAAGATCTCCTAAAGCTGATATGGATTCATGAAGCAGCCATCCCAAAATCAATGCAAAAGAAGAAGGATTTAGAGCAAGAGCAAAATCCATTTTGAAACAAAATGTTCGTGGCAATCTGTGCAGAACAGTCCCAGTGTGAGTCTAGAGATAAGAAAATGACATGGGTCTGCGCATGGCAGGTTTCTTCTCCTTGTTCTACATCCTAATCTGGGGGAGTCATGTTCTGCGGCTTCTCCTTTAAGGGGCAAATGGTTTGTTCCCTTCTGCTTTTTGCTTAGCTCCTGGAAAGGAGTTTTTAATTTTTTTTGAAAGTTGGGAGCATTCTTTTTCCACAGAAAATGCTGAATCACGGATTTCGGAACATCTGGGCAACCCTAATCATGCTTTGATTGCATATCCCATAGGCTTGTTGTGATTAGGGCAGGCAGAACATGGGCTATACCTAATTTTAAAGGGAAAAAAAAATGTTATGCCATCACATGGAACATCTGGTAGAATTCAAGATTAAATTACAAATGGTTTTGAAGGCCAATTATTAGACAAATGATCCCCCACCCCACCCCACCGAAACTCGGTTGCGGTTTCACTACCTGGTAAATTTTACTGATTGCTCTAAAACATGCTTATCATGGGATCCTTAATATAGATTACGTTTACATTTAACTGAAAGGGCAGGAGGCGGTTTCTTGTTTAGGGTGAAATGAAAGTACAAAGTGCAGAATTGTTAAAAGGGTAATAGTCACTTCCTATACCTATGTTAATCTTCCATCCTGGAAATGTAATATGTCATATTTGAAACCCGAGTACCTAGGTAATGCTAATAGTATATAACAGGGATAGCTGTTATTTGTTATTCCAATATTTTACAAGCATAACCGCATTTATTCCTCAGATGTTCTTTCTGTTTATCAAATGTGTAAACTGAGGCCCAGAGAGCTTTAGATAACTTGCTGGAGGTGGGATAAACCAAGCTGTGAACTTGAGGCTTCAGCCAGGGCATCCTGATGCATGGCTGCCAGCTTCGGACACTAAGCTGCACTTCATGGATTTAATTTCACTGGAATTTGTGCATCTCTGCAAGACCCACGGCAAAGCCAAAAGGATTGGAAAAGCGTAACCTTGCGGACTTCACCTCTCTACCTCGATGTTGTGTTCCTTGTGCTTCCTCCTGGAAGCTCAACACAAACCACTGTCCCACTTCCTCACACAGGAAACATGAATTATGCTGTGTGCTCTGGTGACTCTCTTCCTGCCACCATGTTGGTCTTTATCCAGACAAATTAACTTCTACATAAAAAATTTTGAAGAAGAGTGGAAATTCACCCAGCTACCTACATTTTAGGAGTATGAAACACAGAACCCAAGTAAATAGAAAAATGTAGAAAAGGAATTGCATTCAGGAGACCTTGAGTCAATGACAGGACAAGGGAAATACATGGTCCTTTTCGACATCCTGGTTTCTGTTTGTTTGTTTGTTTTGGTACTGGGGATTGAACCCAGGGGTGCTTAACCACGGAGCCACATCCCCAGCTCTTTCATATATTTTTTTTTATTCAGAGATGGGGTCTCGCTGAGTTGCTGAGTGCCTCACTAAGCTGCTGAGGCTGGCTTTGAACTCATGATCCTCTTGCCTCGGCCTCCGGAGTCGCTGGGATTACAGGCGTGAGCCACTGTGTCTGGCTACATCCTGGTTTTTGTAGATTCGAATTCAGTGGCATAGTTTATTGTATACTAAGAACTCCCAAAATGTCTTCAATCCTATTCTACATTTGGGCTGGTTGTTGTCAAAGCAAAAGTTTGAAATGCATTTCCCTTTGGTGTCTGGAGCCTTTTATGAGATAATACAACTATTTAAAAAAAAATTAGTCTCAGTCCTCAAAAACGATAGTAAATTCACCATCATTCACTGATTCAGAAGCCATAGAAGAAACCTGCATATTTCAAGATATTCCACAATATATGTATCTTTTGTAAAAAGTATTGGAAGTTTTTGCAAGGAACCTAACTGCCTCTGAAGGAAGATTGAAAATATTTTGCACATTTAGCCAAAGAACAGGGTTGACTGTCTGATTCCCCACTCACTGCTAGTCTGTGTGGAATGACAGGCATGTCTGTCACCTGGCTGTCGCACAGCAGAAACTCTGAAGCTCCTTCAAATGTCAGCAACTATGATAATTTAGGTCTCAGCCTGCAGTGTCTCTTGGATATACGCAATTTAAACCAAGTTTTCTTGAAGTGAAGTAGAGCCCAACACACAATTTTCAACCAAAGAGAAAGAGCTGGGCTCAGAACAAAACCACATTTATTTCTAATTTTCACTTCCTCGTTAATGAAGTTCTCATTTCTTATCCCCACCGTATCCTGTTGGTAATAGAGAATTTTTAAGTTAATTAATGCATGTTCAGGGTGACTTGATTCTGTCCCTTTCATTTGAAGCATGCAAAATTTAAACAAAGGAAACACCAATAAATAATACTAATTAAAACATTTAATGAAGAGTACAAATTAAATACAAATCAAAAAAAAAACCCAGGTATGTAACACGATTTACATTTCCTCTCAATGTTCCATATTGCCAGAGTAGAGTTTTTCCAGGATGTTTATTTGATACAACTTATGACCAAACTCTCAAAAAATTTCCCAATGAAAAATAGAATTTGTTTTTCAATTTTTTTTTCCAGTGCTGGGGATTGAACCCAGGGCCTTAGCACATGCTAAGCTAGCACTCTATGAATGAGGTATCTCCCCAGCTCCTAGAAATTTTATTTGAGGGTAATATTTGCAGTTCCAATAGTAGTATATACCTATTAATTTGTTTACTCACTTATAATTTTATTTTCTATACTTTTATTAAATGCCTTGCTGAGTCACAAGAATACAGGACTAAAGAAGGCATGATCTCAGCCCTTCTCAAGGGACAAATGTTGATACAATTCAACAATATTAAGTGTAGTCAGGATAGGAAGCAGACTATAAGCACAAAGAACCCATGTACAAAAGAATCAATCTGCTTTGTACTTTCATCTTCAATGCTTCTGGGTGTTTGCACTCATTTTTCATCATTAGATGCCTTTTGAAAAGTTGGTGCTGGTGGGACAGAAGTAGAAAACATCCAAAATTTTAACTCTGCTCAGCACTTGAGTTATGCCTAATCATTTCTACATTCAAATTTGGCCATCCATCCCCTTATTAAATTAATACTATCACTTACTTTGCATGTTATCTCTATGAATAACAAACTCTTCCATCACTCTAAAAGACAATTGGTCTAAAATATTAAAAAATGAAAGACAGGAAATCAGTGATTGCTAGGGAGTGTGCATGAGGCATGGTTTATGTTGGGGGGGCAGTCAGCAGGGGTCACGTCTCTCTGATGAGCATCGCCTCACCCTGAACCCCAATTCCATCTAATCGTCAGCAAGACCGTATTTCGCACCTTGACGGCGGCTTCCAGGGTAACTGTGATGCAATGTGATTACCGGCCTTTGAACCCGTTGAGTTTATGACACTCATCTGAGAAATAATTTGATGATCCATGTCCACAAGTGCCTTTCCCTTTCACTGTTGCTGAGACTGCCGAGGTAAACCATGCAGGTGTGAGCGCACTTTGAGAGCCGAGGAAAAGCAGAGCCAAACTGGGTTGAGGTCCTCTCAAAAATGCCACTATCGCACTCACTTCGCGGTTGCTTCGGAATCAGCCGTTCCTGTTGCCCACGGATGATTTGGATTCCCAGAAGAACTCAGAGGAAGAGGTCATTAAGGGACGTGGGCAATTCCTCCTGCTTCCTCTCTGACCTCAGAAACCAGATCCAACCTCTTCGGTCCCACTGGGGTCTCTGTGTGTCACCAGAGTGAATTCCAATACTCTGTGGGCCACAAAGTCATTTGCTCAGTATTTTGCCTTAAAGCATGAGGTTGTCTGCTCTGTAAAAATCCAGAGAAGAATGAGCCCCACAGATGTCAACGAGAGGCAAATGTCCCAGGAAGCCCCAGCTTCCAGTTTGGGTTGGTTTTCTGCAGAGGGGATGAATGCGAGAAGAGTTGCTTCCCTTTTTCTTCCTGGTCCTGGGCACCCATTGGTTCAAAATCTTGGCTGTATTCTCCATAAAATGCACTTTTCCTAAACTCTGTAACACCAAGCAAAATCTTGGGTTCTTTTGGAAGACGGGATGGTCGTGACCACAGAGGACCTTGCAGAGTAAGTGATGAACGGTCTATTTTTTTGTAAACAATATGACCAGAAAATTCTTCTTTTGTTACCTAAGAGAAACACCCACCTCATAGGCTTGGCCCACCTGCGGCTCCATTGAGGGGTGGAGGAGTGTGACATCCACAGTGGAGCTTGGAAAAGAAAGAGGGAGCGACTTTCTGCTGGAACCAACAATTTTCTGATGCTCAATGCACTAGCCACAGCTGAAATGAAGGCAGGGTAGGAATCCGCACCCTGAGCTCCTGAGAAGCACAGCTGAAGCCCCACCTGGGGTTGGGCAAGAGCAAACATGCAAGTTTCTTCAGGACCAAGGTCAGGCTGCAGGTCTAACCTTCACACTCCCCGGGGGGGGGGGGGGGGGGGGCTGAGGTGCCCTCAGTCTTTTTTAGTGTAAGAATCACGTGTCCGCACACACTGAGCACATCAAATAAGTTTTGTTCTTCATCTCAGTTAAAATGCTTTTAAATCCCTTGAGCAAAACTCCAGATGAAACTGGTTAAAGGCTGAGCTAACATGCCACGTGATTTTGTACATACACATATCCACATAAGCTGACATGCAGATAGCATGTTGTATATCAAGACACTTCACGTAAGGCAGATGCACAAATGTTTAAAGATGCTGTCAAAGATCAATCACTTTCCCACTTGCTACTCTGCCATCCTCACATTACCGGCTTTGTTCTTGGCTCATACCCCTCTGTGTTGCAAAATGGCTGCTGAGGTTCCAGGCATCCCAAGCAGACACAGCAGTGGTCATCAGCAGACAGTAAAACTTCTCTTGTTTATGTATTCTATTATTATTTTGTTCATAGTACTGGGGATTGAACTCAGGGATACTTAGCCACTGAGCTACCTCTCCAGCCCTTTTGGTTTTATTTGGAAATATGATCTCACTGAGGTATCCAGGCTGGCCTCAAGCTTGCAATCCTCCTGCCTCAGCCTCCTGAGTCACTGGAATTACAAGTGTGTGACACCATAGCCCAGCTTACAGAATGTGTTCAGATAATTAGCCTCAGAGCCCTTCCTGGAAATTCATTGGCCGCCATGATACTGTGCCCTTTCCTAAACAGTTCTCAGATCAAGAAAATGGAATTAATTTTGCTTAAAAGGGTTGAGGGAGATGTAGTTAAATTTAACCAACAATATCTGCCATGTTCTCTAAGTTTTGAATAGAACTGGCCTATTCTTGATATTAATAACTATGAGAAGGGTGTAAGGGAAGAGGGAAATTGGAATATGATTCAGAATTTTAATTTAAAACTTCCACAGTGATGCAAGACAGACAGTAAGAATAGTTACTTTATTTACATATGTGCATACACACATATACACAGGCGAATTTTTCTATTGCACATAAAATGAGAGACAATATTTTGAAGGTACAAATAAGGCAGGCTGAACGTTGAACTCATCACCCTTGGAGTGGCTTGAAGTGGAGACAGAAAGTGTTTTTTAGTATGTCAGGATTGTTGGGAGTTGCCCTGAATCCAAAGACCAATGATGAGCCCTGCTGGCTCACATGATCTTTACCCACCAATCAGACTAGCCCTGCTGGCTCACATGATCCTTACCCACCAATCAGACTAGCCCTGTTGGCTCACATGATCCTTGCCCACCAATCAGACTAGCCCTGCTGGCTCACATGATCCTTACCCACCAATCAGACTAGCCCTGCTGGCTCACATGATCCTTACCCACCAATCAGACTAGCCCTGCTGGCTCACATGATCCTTACCCACCAATCAGAAAGCACCTCATGCCAACTGTTAAACCATTCAACCATTAAACTGTCATAACTGTCAAACCACCCCCGGCTCTATAAATATACAGAGCTGTTCCTCAATAAATAGGCATTTTCTCCTAGGACAAGCCTTGTTCATTCTTTCAGGGATGGTAGAAGATTCTTCATTGTTTCTGTCTTGCTTCCATTTTCTGTCTGTGCATTCCGTGGGTTTGTATTTGGGCATCTTCCGTAAGCTTCCATGAGACCTCTTGTAACTAGAACTCTGAAGACATGGCAGTGCTTCAGTGATGAGCTGCTTCTTTCCCTCTGTTGCATCAGATCAGGATGCCAAAGAAGGACATTGGACACCACTCACAAAATGACGGGCACTAAAGGAGAGCAAACTGAGAAACAAAGCAGTAGGCTGCCTCTCGACAACAGAAAGGGAAGATTGATAGCCACTAGATAACCAGACTGACCCAGGGTCAAGTTCATCCAGCATCTGGGCCCCTCTTGCTTTAGCCACAGAGAAGTGAGCTGAGAACACTTTTTCCCGCAAGATCTGGAGGCCCTGCCTGTCCTGAGGGATAGGAGAAGCACCCTCTTTTTCCCAGAAGCAGAGTGTGGGACAGGCTCGGGGCAACCCCAGGATTGTGGATGGACGTTCCTGCCTGCAATGAGCTGCCTCACAGGGCATCGAAAGGCACTTGCTTCTCCTGCCCCACAGTGGGTTTCTGCAGGTTGTCTCTCACCGCACCTGAAAAATGTGGGTGCTTCTTCAAATTCTTTATGAAACATATTGGTATTTAGTCTTCTTTGCTCAGTGTGGATGATGGATGTCCCAGTCTGACTAACCTGTGGCCATCTTTTGTCAGCCATGACCAATGTCACCCCATTGGCCTTTTCCAGGGGCTGTATTCATCCAGTCTAAATCGTTTCTCCCTCTGCAGGTAATGCAGGTGAGCAGGACTGGTCTAAATAAACTCAAAGGAAGTTTCAGTTATGACAAGTAAAACATGCACCGCATAGAGAAATCATCTGCTTCCACAACCAATGCAGCCTCATTCCATGGAATATCAACCTGCTTTCGTTGTGTCTGCCATGCTGGGGATTGAACTTAGGAGCACTCTGTCACTGAGCTACCTCCCCAGCCCCTTTCATCTATTGATATTTTTTTAAATTTTCAACTCTTGCTAAGTTGCCCAGGCTAGCCTTAAACTTGGCAATCCTCCTGCCTCAGCCTCCCAGGTAACTGGGATTATAGGTATGTACCACAGTACTTGACAGATCATTGAAGTTCCACTTTAAAGGGAAAAGAAAAAAAAATCAGAAAGCCACAGTATCACAATTCTTCTTTGGGAAATATCTAAATACTTGCATATTGTTCCAGGGCAGAAACTTATTCCCAGACCCTTGGTTAGGCTGGGATGAGGCCTGACTTCCTGTGGGTAAATGGCTTTGTGATTCCTAGAGGCACTGGAGGCCTTTCTCAGGGGCAAAACACACAAAAGCCTAGCCATCATTACAGCCTATCAGGGAACCGCACCACTGGAAGACGGGGATATATCCAGGCCGGCAGCCAGCTGGAAGTGGGGCGAGAAGGTTAGAGCCCTCGCCTGGTTCCAGGAGTCACAGATTGGTGCCTCCATTTGACCAGCTATTTCAGACCTAGAACAAAACCCTGGAAAGAACTGGAACTTGGGAGGTGGAGCAGCTGCCTGAGAAGGAGGTAATACTTTGGAGTCCTCAGTTCTATACAGATATACGTGAGGCCGCTTAGATGCAGCTGCTCCAGGAATGTGGGAGATGGATTTGATAATCTCTAGAGCAAACCATCCAGCTAGCATTCTGGAGACTCTAATGAGTAGTTCTCACAGAAGAAACTATAATTTTCTTGTTTATTTATTTATTTATGTTTTACAAGAATTGTAGCGACTGGTTGAGAACATATTGGTCTTTAGTTTCTAAATGGCATCTATTCCGTTTGGTAGCACGTCTACCAGCGTCCCAGGAAATATATCTAAAACAGACCCCCTACCGCCATTTTTAAAAAGTAGCTGACTCATAATAATATAAAGACACCAAATTGCTAAGCAAAATTTTGCTGAAATTGAAAAGAAGTTTTATCAGACAGAAGATAAATGGAACTGGATTGAAGGAGAAATGGCTGTTCACACATGAGAAAGAGGAGACTTGCCCTCAAAGGAAGAGACAGATACACTTTGTAGTCCCACCATTTTGGCTTCTTCCTGAGAAAGGTGAGAGGCTAACCATTTTTAAATTGGTCGACTGTCATTTCATTACAGGGCACGACTTTTTGAAATCATAAGAAACCCATTTGTCTCTTTCCCGCTTCTCCCTCTTCCCAACTCTTAGCAGACTTCATCCATTGGAGACCGTATTTCCTATGAAATGAGCCTGGAATGGGGGTGGGTATACACAGGGCACAGGGCAGTGGTTCATGGATTCCAGTATCCTACAAAGTATATTTATAGTGAAAGCATTGTAGGTATCTATAGAAAATGTATCTACTTCAAAAACATCAGGTACAGGCAAGGTGTTCCACAGACTCAAGCCACAGGAGCAGGTCTTATGGCCACAAAGCTTAGCTGTACCAAATGAAAGTTCACCATGTATGAGGTCCTCATCTGGAAGCTTGCTCTTCCGTCACAGAGTAGAACCAAGAGCATGATCAGAAACCCTGTCCGTCTGCAAGTGAGGATGCATATCTCTTCATTTAAGGATAAGTAGGAATAAAAAAGGAAAATTGACAATATGATGCCTAAGAATTGGGGGGTCTTTAGTTTCTAAATGGCATCCATTTCATTTGGCACCACATCTACCATCATCCCAGGAAATATATCTAAAAAGACCCCCTATCACCATTTTTAAAAAGTAGCCAACTCATAATAATATAAAGACTCCAAATTGCTAAGCAAAATCTTGTTGAAATTGAGAAGAAGTTTTATCAGAAGATAAATGAAACTGAAAATGAAAATTAAAATAATTCAAAATAAAAATTAAAATAATTCATCAAAACTCAGGAGAAGAATATAACTTCTGAAAAAGACAGAGTCCAGAAACCAGAGGATAATCCACCATAGTGCACAAGAACCGACTTCTAGAAAGCAAAGTTTAAAATCCACCAGGACTTCAAGAGGCTGATAATTGAAGGAGAAGGTAAGATAGACAAGAAGAAAGGAGACTATATGAAATCAAACAAAACAAAGCATGACAAACAAACACACAGAGTCACCCTAGAGAGGCCGGGAAGGGTCACACAGCAGCTTGAGTTACAACTGGCAAAAATCAAAACCCTCACTGCAGAGTGTTACAGCAGAAATGGCATGCAAAAATTCTGAACCAGGGGTTTCAAAACAAAAATAATAAGCTCTTCCACAATAAAAAGGGCAGGGGGAAGGGACCCAAACTGGTGACAGGACAAAGTAGAGATACAGAGTCTAGGAACTAAACTATTTCCAAGCATGGAAAATAATGAGCACGTGAAATCCTAGCAAGAAAAGCAATAATAAAACCCATAATTAAAGGATACTTTTCTGGAACTCAAAGCCCTTAAGATAAAGATTAAAAGAGGCAACCTGTTTTGAATAACATTAATGGAAATAAACCGACAGATGGATGAATCCTGACCACATCATGAATTATAAGAGGGTCATTCCGCAGAGGATTCCACAGATAGCAACCAGAATCTCAGATAAGGTTCCTAGAAAAAAGCAAAAAATCTCCAGAAGACATGTTGCCAAGCCACTCTTATTAGGAGCTGTCAAGTGTCACAAAGGACGGACATCTCCCCTGTTCTCCTTGGATTATACAGATTAGTTACCGTATTTCAACACAACAGCCAATTCTTCATTTCCTTTCAACTCTATAGACTTGACTTTGGGTCCATGACAAATCTCTCTCCAGTTTTGAGCTGATAAAGGGTGAGACTAGCTGATGGCTAAACTCCAGATAATAGCTCTTCACTTTGGTTTTATTTTATTTGGATTTGGTTTTCATACATCAAAACATCATGGATCCAAAGTTTCCTTTGTGGGTCATAGGTCACGAGATCCAGGATGCAACACTGGGATTTTCCTCAGACTGTTACTAATTAGCTGGAGACCACATGTTTCAGGGAAATAAAAAACAGAAAGGGCAGGAATTTCTATTTTGCTTCAGGCAGTGTGGCTCTGGGTACTTCATAAAGTGTCCTCTACAAGAGCTATAGTTTGAAATAAACCCAGCATGGATAAATACTCGGTAAAAGTTTTCTCCTGCCTGAAAGGAACATTTCAGAGTCATTTGCATTGGAATGGTAAGAGAGAGAAAGGAGGCAATTAAATCATTCAGAAAATTATAAATAGAATCCAACACTAAAGCAGAAGAAATTTGCACATACGGTGTGAAAAAAAAAAGAGCTAGAGAAAGAGAGAATCATAGGATGATGGAAAATGTTAAATTTTGCCAAAGTTCAAAATTATATGAAGAATGAAGAAATGGGCTTGGATCTGGTGACACGGAGGCCACTCGTAATCATCTAATTGCAGAGTTTTCACCCAGGGAGGTGGTGAAGGTTGAAAATAAAACAGTTTTGTGTCACATATAAGCCCCCCTGTTATGAAGTGTGATATTAAAGAATAGGCGAGGGTCAGGCAGTGGTTTAAAAGACTATCAGAGTAAAATAAAAAAAAAAAAAAGTCCAGACTAAGCAAATATTCTGCTTACAGCTAGAGAAACCTATGGAAAGAGAGAGTTTAAATAGGAGAGAGACCGTGACCTGCCACTGGAATGAAAGGCACCATGTCAATTGTAAAGATACGGAACTTAATCCCAGACCAAAAGGACCTGTCTTAGCAAGGAAAGCAGAATATTTACTAAAAGAAAAGAACAAAGAAAGAGAAGAAGGACAAAGACACAGAAAGTTTTGACAGTAGAAAAATTAAGGAAGCCCTCACCAGATTCTTCACAGCCCTTTTCGACTCTTACTGACATTGAACATGAGATCTAAGATGTGGCCACTCTTTGGAAGGGTTCACAGAGGGAGAAAGGAAACAGGGATCATCAGACCTGAGAAAATAGAGACAGGGAGCCCAGCATGCTGTAAAGGCACCAAGGAGGTGCTCCATGAAGATGATTAAGAGAAATCCGGACCTAAAGTTATAAAACCAGACAAGACACAGTTCTCCAGGTGGGAGGAGTTGGAGTCATCCGAGGCAGGACTCGGAAGAAGAGAAAAGGCACCCCAACTGTCGGAAAGTTCCCATGCAGCCCAACTACTTCAATTCCTAGTCTGCTCAGTGACTTGAAGGCAGAAATAGAAGGGGCTACGGCAGAGGGAAAAGTCTGATGCAGGGGTGGCCTTCATTTCGGAAGATTTTCCGCATCCTGACACCAAAGATCCTGTACCCACTCTTTGCCCCTGGGGACTTAGTCAGGTAGCTTGTGTGGCCGAAGTGAGTGCCCAGGAAAGACCTGCACAGCTCTGAAAATCCCCTGGTCTAATGTGCCCCTCACGGGGCCCTTCTTCGTTTCGTGGACAGGAGGAATTGGTGTCCTGAGTTACATTCTTCACTTGTGTTCTTGATCCTGCCGGTAGTGGCTCCCAGACCTGTCTTGCACCACTAGTCACCTGAGCTAGGAGGCATTGTTTTGCAAATGTTTTAATCATTTGTGAAGGGAACCAGTGAGCAGCACTCAAAAAAGAAAAAAAAAATTACTTTTTAAAAAAGATATACGTTCTCAAGTAGCATACATTACAATATGTGCCTGTATTCCTCCCCTCCCCAAATCAGAAGCCTATTCCGACATGGGAAGGCCTCTGTTATGGCTTAGGTATGGTGTCCCCTGAAAGCTCACACATGAGACAATGCAAGAAGGTTTGAAGGAGGAATGGTTATAGTCTCAGCCTAATCAGTGAATTAAACCCAGATGGAATTAACTAAGGCAGTAGGGTGTGGCTGGAGGAGGTGGGAATTTGTATCCCGAGAGTGGAGTTGCTGCTTCTTGATCACCATGATGTGAGCTGCTCCTCTCTGCCACCCTCTCTCACCATGATGTTCTGCCTCACCTCGAGCCCTAAGGAATGGAGCCAGCCTTCTTTTGGACTAAGACCTCTAAAACCGTGAGCCCTCAAATAAATTTTTCCTCCCCTACAGTTGTGCTGGTCAGATCCTTTAGTCACAGCAGCAAAACAACTGACTAAAACAGCCTCCTTGACACTCATGCAGTTTGGTCGGTGAGTGAGTGAAGGAGACAACTAGCAACACCAACCCTCTAAATCAGGGATCTTTCTCAAGGGGCCTGGGAACCAGTCCACATGGAGGACTGGTTAGGTGCCACTGTACCTTTCTGGAGAATTCCCATCATCTGGTGATGATCACCAACACAGGGTTAAATAAAGCTAAGACACAACAAAGAACTGATCTTCCTACTCCCCTAAGTGAGCATCTTAACTCACCAACACTAGGGTAAGAAGTCACCTGGGGTCTCTGACTTGCGATATCTCCCTGCGTGGATAGCCCACCACTCTGCCTCATCCGTGTCACTGCTTTCTTCCAGACCTGGATGCCTAATGTATTGTTCTGGAACATGCTTTCCATCCTGGCCACCTCTGGAATGTCTCCCCTGACTGGAGGGATTTGGGGGATTCACAGATTAAATCTTACAAACTCTGACGATGTAAAAGAACTACAAACCATGACAATGCGGGGTTGGGGGGAGTGGACCAAGGAAGAGTCAGAATGCCAATTTCCTCATATTATGGCAGAACAGGTCCATTGATGGAGTTCAAAAAGGATACAGAGTTATGAAATCTGGACTATTTTCATGGTCATTTTTTTCTTCATCTTAAAGCAGAGGTTCACGCCCGGGCCACCCACTGGACCCCCCTGAGAGATTTAAGAAACACTAGCGTCAGAGTCCCACCTCTGGAGACCCAGATGTCATTGCTCTCAGGAGCAATCTTGGAATTTTTAAACACTTCCCTGCTGATCCCAAAGGGCAGAGACAATTGGAGACTTCTGCCTTAAAAGAACATCCTAAGAACTGATCCCACTGCTGTTGATGAAGCATTTATCCATAGCCCAGAGGTTAATTCCTCTTTCAGTTTTTCTTCTGTGAAATTTGAGGAAAACAAAAGGTAATGTGTGATGATAACTCCTCCTGCATAGTAAGATTCCCTCTGTGCATCTGTACATCATCCATCCATCCATCCATCCATCCATCTATCCATCCATCCATGTCTGTACATCAGCAGGAAGAGTTACCTGGAACATATGTAACATGGTGACATAGAACTTTGAGAAATCCATTTTTGCCTGTTTCGACGTCTCCTTTTAATCGAAATTTGAATAATGAACACAGAGTCACACTTGTAAAAACAGCACAATAATTGCTTGTACCAGTATTTATTTTTAAATAAAGTATAAGAAGATGAAAAAAATGGGCAAATGAAAATGTCAAGGAAGGAAGGAAGAAAGAAATCTGGAGAGTTCTGCGCATCTCTAGTTCACAGGACAACCAATGTCATGGCTCAAAGTGCAAATGGAGATTGCAGTCAGCCAGGACTTGTGTCACACTACTGCCAAGTCTGTTTCTGCTATCTTTTCACTGCAGGTAAAAGTGACAGAACAAAAATTCAATTTGCCAGAGAATAAATAATACCAGTTTTCACACATATGCACAGAAGGCCCAGGAGCACAAATTATGACAAAAACAGGGGTTCTAATGACTAGAAGAAAATCTAGAGAAGCCGTGCCATCTAATGAGGGAAGCACAAAGGCTTTCAATGTTCACTTGTTTACTTGAAATAATGGATTTTTCCCTACGCCCCTTTTTCCAAGTTTAAATTTAGTGTACCTCTCTGGAAAGAAAAATAAATCCACCTCACAGCACTCACCTAGTAAAGTCAAATATACATGCATGCACATACACACATATCTATGTGTATTTACATATATGTATATGTTTATTTACATAATGCCCATGCAAATATATAGAGTCATGAGTAAAGAGAATGTCCAGAGACGTATCTATGAGGGAGGCCATGCTGTGGGAAGATGATTTAAGGGGCTAAAAAAGCAAGGTTTTTTAACCTTGGCACTATTTACACCTGAGGATATATCCCTCAGGTGCGGGCACTGCCCTGTGCATTATGGTATGTTTGGCAGGCTCTCTGGTATCTACATGCTAGTGACAATCTCAGCCTCCTCCCCTTCTTTAACGTTGAGCACCCAAAAATGTCACAGACATTGTTAAATGTTCCCTGAAGAGCCAAAGTTCCCTCTATTGAGAGCCAGTGGTCTAAATTATAATATAGAAAGTCTTAAAAGATCCAGGGTGGGGCTAGGGCTTGGAAAGAAGGAGACAAGTACAATTGAATTTCAAGAATTAAGGTTTAGCTTGTGAGGAATTTAAAACATTTTATTTAATTTTTTATTCCTTATTCATTATGTTTTTCTCTTATGATAAACTATCAACACACCCTGTAGGTAGGTATCATTTTTCATGTGTTGAAATATTAGCCACAGAGCTGAGCATGTCGAAGATGATGAATAAAAATGTACTAAGTAGACAGTACTGCGCAAAGACCACACCCAGCATGAGGTTTGAGGTAGCATGTTGGACAGGCTACGAGGCATGCAACTCAAGTTCTTACCTTCCGTGTCCTCCCAGGCAAAATAATTGACTACAATTTAGATTCCAAGACATTAATTGAGCCTGCACTTCTATTTATCTAGTCACTGCTGCATAGATGGCCACACATCAGGATGGAATCCCACCTCTGAAGCTCTGCTTTCTCTCTCATCCCACTGCTGTGGAAGGGCTGCCTGGGTCCCATATCTGTCCACTTGAGACTGGTGCAGGTTACGTTCTTTTCTGTCCCATCATGTCCCACGTCGAGCTCAGCAAGATAGTACATCTTCCTGGGATCATATTTAACAACTCACCTTAGCAAAATAGCATAGTACTTAGCAAAGTACTGTGAGCTGGGGTTCAGATAAGCTTGGTCGATGGCAAAGTAGAGTCTTCCCAGGTGCTAGTGTCCTTCGTGTGTATCCTTACATTAGAAAGGTGGTAGTGACTGGTGTCTGTGGTTTAGGATGGAGTTCTGGTTTATCTGTGTAATCCCTGCCCAAAGGCTATGTTAATGCCTCCTTTAGCCCTTAGCATATGGCAATTGGGAACGAATGTTTCATGGAGAATAGATTGAGGTTCTGTTGACATATTTAGTAAGAAACAAATGCGACACCTATCAAGGAGGGTATATCTGTTTACTCCTTGAATAACTAGTTCCTTCGAATTAGAAGATAACATAATCAATCTTCTTTGGAAGAATGAGGCCAAAAGGCTCAAGTTGATGGTATTGAGTATCCTTCTGCACCAGGAGTTCTTGGGGCTCCTCCTGAAAGCAGAGATGATCTAGGCTGATTTGGAAGATGTGGACAAAGCAAGTCAGATTAGAAACTAACCAAGAAGTTGGTATTTAGCAATTACAATTTGGACAGCAATTGGACCAGGCACCTCCACATAGACGCTGGTCATTTCCCACCTTGGTAAGAGGAGGAAGTGCATGCTGTTGGCAGTGAAGGTGGCCCTCTGCCTGTCTGTGGGCAGTGACAGACACAGAGTGGAGGACTGATGGGGAGCAGAGTCCTTCTTTCCGGTTTCTTTCCACCGTTACTCCCACTGTCGTGGTTTCCTTTGATTCCTCCCTACAAAATCTGAGAGGAAGGTCCAGTTTATCGGAACCTCTCCTCACCTCTCTTTTCTCAGTTCCTCATTGCACACAGGTTCTGGCCTCAGTGCTACCTGGTGATACAGTGAGACTGCAAAGAGGCATGAACACTGGGCCCTGACCAACAGCTTGGTGAAAACTTGCAATGATCTCTTGCCACATGCCATGGTTGGATGTCCCCTCCAAAAGTCCTGTGAAACTCAATTCCCTAATTCATATGCGGATGGTATTTGAAGGTGGGGGTTTTGGGGGATCACTGGAACTAGATGAGGTCATCCAGATGGGAACCCACAGAAGGGACGCCCTGTTTTACAGGATGAGGCAGAGATACCTGAGCTGATGCATGCCTTCTCCGTCCCTCCGTGCGATGCCCTCCGGAGTTGTGCAGCAGGAAGGCAGCATCAGATGCCCCCCAGGTGCCGGCACCAGGCTCTTCCACTGCCCATTCCCCAGAACCATGAGCTGAAGAACTCTATTGTTTGCCCCAGTGTTCAGTTACTGCCACAGAAAGTAGACTAAGGCCCCGGCACCGGACTTTCAAAGTAGTTTCTGCTGGTTTATTGCAGGTTCTTTACTCTTCATTTATTGCTGTCAGTTTCAGGGTGTGATTTTTGTTTTGCTTCCTCCTTCTGCTCTGACAGTCAATCAGATAGGGGGAAATGCAACTCTGACAGATTGTAAAATGTTCTGTCTTATTAAAACAATCAAATTCACTTTTCAGAGTTACTTTTAAGCTTCCCCTTTGCATTAACTTAAATGAAAGAGAATGCTTTTAATCGCCTGCATTAGCTGTCTAGAAACTTCTTCTCAGTTAAAAGATACAAAGGTTGATAGATGTAAGGTTGAGAAACCCAAATCTTTTCAAGAAGATGTATTTGCACCGTTGGACTCTGGGGGTTTAAACTGACATTCTTTTTAAAGGCAAGATTGAGCAGGACATGGTGGTGCCTGCCTGTAATCCCAGCAACTCAGGAGATTGAGGAGAATAGCAAGTTCAAGGCCAGCCTCTGCAACATAGTGAGGCCCTAAGCAACTCAGTGAGACCTGCGATAAACTAGCAGGAAACAAGCAGGCATAGAGAGCAGTGGATAAAGAACTACAGTGTGTAGATATACAGGTGATGGCAGAGAGATTCTCAGAGTGCAATGGTGTAGACCCACACATGAGCCATCTCTGCACAGCCTGGTGACATCAACACAAGGCACAGGCGCAGGTGCAGCACTGAAACAGCTGCTCAGTTACACTAAAGTTTCATAGTCTAAGGATTTTTCTGTGGAGCTTAGGAAAGATAGGTAATGTGGCCACAAGCGTGAGACATTACAGAACCCCTATTCAGTTACTATGGCTGTGCCTCTAAGTCTACGGTTCTTAATTAAAGAGTACACACCTAGACAACCCACTGTGGCTTTGAGAAAAAGTACAGACTTCATTCTCAACCTGAAGATTCTTTTCCTGTTGGTGTTGGAATCAGACCCAACAGCTGTGCTTTTGAAAAGGCTCCTCAGGTAATTGTGTGCCTTCTCTGAGCAAAGACGTTTCTTCAAGGGTCAATCTTCCTGGACCACGGTGACGTTTCCTGGGCACTTGACACGTGTTTACTTGAACCTGAACCCATGTCTCCTGTAAAGGGAGAGTTCCTTATCAACTAATCCTTCTAAAGGGGTAGCTCTAGAAGGACATCATCGGCTGTTTTCCAATCTTGTAACTCTGTACATGTGGACAACATAATCACAGTCTATGAATCTCATCCATGCTCTAAGGGGTTTTGATATGTCAGCGTGACTGGACTGTATTATCATCCCAGATTTCCCTCCTTTTAGGGGAATCAGATTTAGCAAATAATAATACAGAACACTCAGTTAAATTTGAATTTAACATAAACCATGGATACTTTTTTGATACACGTATGTCCCGTGCAACATTAAGGACACACTAATGTTAAAATGATTGTTGTTAATCTGAAATTCAAATTTAACTGTGTGTCTTGCATTTTATGTGGCAACCCTTCTTTGCTGAAAGACTCTGGTTAGTGTATTACAAGGGAGAGTTTGGGGTGACTTAGACGGTGGAAGGCAAGCAGCACATGTTCTGTACTATGTATATTGCTGCTGATATGTTAACTTTCCTGCTAGTAAGAAGCAGCAGTGAGGCTTGCAAATTCTCTGCCTTCCCCTAATTTTTCCTTTGATTTCCCAATTTGTAGGCCATGCTTGGGGTAACAAAGGGATCTGACTACTTCTGGATAAGTTCATCACCGAGGCTATAGGAACCACCATTTCGGATTCTATGGGGGCTACTGAGTGCTAGGTGTTTGTATGTGAAAATTGGAACAGAATCTTCGGTTGAGAATGAAGTCTGTACTTTTTCCTCAAAGCCACAGTGGGTTGTCTAGGTTTATACTCTTTAATTAAGAACCATAGACTTAGAGACACAACCATAGTGACTGAGTAGGGCTCACACTTGTGGCCACATTGCACATATTTCCTAAGCGCCACAGAAAAATCCTTAGGCTACAAAACTTCAGTGTAACTGAGCAGCTGTTTCAATGTTGCACCTGCGCCTGGGCCTTGTGTTGATGTCACCAGGCTGTGCTGGGGTGGCTCCTGTGTGGGCCCTACATCATTTGCTCTCTGGGAATCTCTCTGCCATCACCTGCAGCTCTACCTACTATAGTCCTTTACCCATTGTTCTCCATGCCTGCTGTTTTCCGTGAAGCTGGAAGCCACCTGCTGCTCTTTTCTGCATCTCTTACACCCTACAATGTCACACAATATAGAAAGTACTCATTCTATATTGAGGGAATCAAACTGCATGTGAATTCCATTCTTACTTCTTCCTGTAGTCTTTTATCAGTAATCACTAGGGCTTTCAGAAATCATAAAATACCAGCCAATATATATTGAGTGTTTATGATAAGCCAGTCTTTGTTGTAATTTCCCTGTTACTAACTTAATTTTCAAATTAAGTTATTTATAGCACGTATGGCCGAGGAAACGGAAACAGGCAGAAAGAGTGCTGGCTCTTTATTCCACGGCTGTCTGTGAAGGGGTCAGAACTGAGCCCAGATGACTTTTCTTCACTCCCGAGCTGAAGAGCTTCTCCAGGGAGCCCTGTCTAGGTCATCCTTGGGGCTTCAGTGAGAGCAAATGTTAGAACAGAACCTGAAGTCTTTATTACAGTCAGCTTTCTCCCCCGGGAGTGATATTGCCCTAAGAAAGCATGTCCTCTACAGTGTATCGGGGAAAAATTCTGTCATTCCCATTTTATAGAGTGAGTCATAAATCAAATCATTGGTCATCTAGTCCAGTTGTTTCAGAGTAGAGAAAATGGAATGACTCATCTGAGGTCTCTTAGTCAGAGGGTGACAGACCTGGAATAGGACCCATCCGTTCTGATGCAAGTTCCAAAGTTTGTCAAACATTATTGACACCTCGTTGAGGATGGCCAAGCCCTTTGAGTGTTAGGATGTGGTCATGATTTGGTTGAAGAATGGAAGCTATGGAATCTCCCTTAGGAACACCAACATGGTGCCTCTGGCCTGGCAGATGCCATCAGAGATCACATCACAGGGCTCAGTCCATCCCAGATCATCCCAGGAATCAAAACCTGGACAGAAGCTGTGCCTTTGGCTTTCTCCACCCATTGCTATCCCTCCCTTTTCTTCACAAAACAGTAGACAAATTAAGAACTATATAGAAGAATTGCTAAACAGAAAACACAGACAGAAACACCAAGCAGCGGGATGGAACAGGGAAAGAGGTTGTTCAGGGGGACAAGTAAGAGGAGCCATGATTCCCTGCCATAAACAAATTAGAGAACATTAAACACACGTATGCCCTTTCATGCATTTATTTTCTCAGTGTTATTTAGCCAGGTTGGAAAACAAAACCCTGAAATTAATGCCAAGATAACAGAGCTGGGGGTAGACTTTTCCCTCTACTCCTTCTCTTACTATCTGTTCATCTTAGATCAACAAACACGCTATGATTGACAGGCTAAAATGTTTAGGTTAGTCTGTGCTCACATAAACCATTTTAAGTTTTCTAAGACAGGAGAACATTATAAAACAAACTAATAATCTTCTTTCCATCCTGCTACTTTCAAACCTTCTTCCTACTTGCCCCCGAAGTCCTCTTTGGAACTATGTCCACAAACCATTTTTGTCACTCCCAGAGTAATATCTAAGCCCGTGGCGACAAACCATGGGTGAGATCTAACAAATGGCTGCATTCTTCTAAATGAAGAGAGGATGCGCTCAGGACATTCTCATCGATTTCAGTGTATATGTTTAAAGAAAAAAATATGTCTATGCTGTTAACTACCACTATCACTATGGTGTCTTCTTTCACAAATTCAGGGTCCCCCAGGGGTCTTGACCCCTTGTTGGGGAGAATGTGTGTAATGCATAAGGAGGTTATTGATAGGAGCCGGGCCCTGCTGGGTGAATTCACATCCCAAGAAGAGACTCCATCTGCATCATAAAAGGGAGACAAAGGAGGAAAAAAGCAAGCAAGCAAGCATAGGGAGAATTTTCAGGAAATCTGAGAGGGGGTTTGGCTGATGGGCAGCATGTCTGCATGGAGAGAGATCAGACAATTTTAGAAAGTCGTGGACTGTGTAGCTTGTGGAATAAAAATATACCATGTTGGACAGATAATGAAGATAAGCAAGTCTTTGGTGACTGTCAGTCTTGGGCTGGTGTTTATTTGAACGTGGCCGTGGGTGGAAACAGAACAGGGGCTGTCCAGATTTTTGTGGGTGGCACATATTCAACAATCCTTTTTGAATGGCCCCTCAGTTTGTCACTCACAGTCATCACCCTCAGTAACACCGTTCTATTGAGAATAACAAGTACATCGTGGGAGGATAACGAGTGGACTCCATGTAGACTCCAGGGTCTTGGTGTCCAAGCATCATTTGGTAGAAATAGTCACTGGTAGAGCCACTCAAAGACTCAGGTCCTAGACTTCACAATTGCTGGAAAATGGAAGAAAATATCCACTTGTTCATAAGTTAGATATCACATGCTGTCCATCTGCCCAGCCCTCTTCCACAACAGCAGGGAACAACAGAGATCAAATTTATTTATTCCTGGAGCTAACCTTCTAGAAGGGAGAGAGACCCTCTGTAAATGACATGCACAATGCACATGAGGTAGTTGGGGGGAAAAAAGTAAGGGAAGCAACAAAGTAAAGGTCATGTCCCCAATTTAAGTAGGACAGAATTACAGGTTGGATCTAGAATACTCCCTGAAAGTCCATGTGTTAAAGGCTGTGCTTCAGCATGGTGATATTGGGAGAAGGTGGAGACTTTAAGAGGAGGGGCCTAGCGGGAGGTCTTTAGGTCAGGTACTGAAACTTCTGCAACCAGGAGCCAAAGCACACCTTTTCTCTTTATAAGCTAATCGCCTCAGGTTATTTGTTAGGGCAAAGGAAAGCTAACACAGTCAAGAAGGATCTCGCTAACTTGAAGGAGCTGAATGTCAGCCTCGTGACTATCACTAGAGAAAGCATTTCAAACATCTTGTGTATTCCTAGACCAGAGCTTGACAGGCATTCTTCAGGAGCCTGTAGTTATAGATTTCATAGTAGTAGTCAGAGTTTTAGTTCTTCCTGTATTCTGAAGTCACACACACACAAAAGATACATAGAATAGAACTCTTGTGAAATAGCTAAAATAATGCATGAAAACTGTTTGGAGAGTAAGCGAACAATGTTCTTCTTGCCACAGTGCTGATTTATGTGCGCTGACTTATGTGTTCAGAGAATAGGACTTCAGGTATTGTAACCTAGTAGCAAAAAAAGTCATTATAGGGAGGGATGAAAATTCAAACCCCAATTCCATTGCTGACAATATGTGTAATCTTGGATACATTACCCCATGTCTTTAAGCCTCTGCTTTGTAATCTGTAAAATGGGGTTAATAATATCCCTCAGGGTTATTGGGAGGATTAAATAAAACACTGAGAGTAAGGAAAAATAATAATAAAATATATGAAATGCTAACCACAGGAGACACAAAGCAGATTTCTTTTTCTGTGTTATTTATTCCATCTTTGTAAGGCCAGGAGGTGACGGTAGCATACCTGTTTTACTGGCAAAGAGATAGAGGTCTAGCGATGTGCCCATGGGCCCCCATCTAGTGAATTATGGAGGTAAGACTGGAGTCCAGCAGTCTCAGGATGGAGTCTGGGGTGCTAGTGGCCGAGTTCCAAATCCCCTTTTGCTGTACCTGGCACATAATTAAAATCCAATAAAAAGGCGGCAGATGTCACTGCTGTTGATGTTATTGTGAGGACGATGATGCCATTTGGAAGAAGAAACATTTTTGGAAGGGAAGCCCGTGTGACAAAGCACAAATGTAAAAGAACAAGGCTGGGGCTGGGGCTGGGGCTCAGTGACAGAGCGCTTGCCCAGCATGGGTGAGGCCCTAGGTCCAATTCTCAGCGCTGCATATAAATAAATAAATAAATAAATAAAATAAAGGTCCACTGACAACAAAATAAATAAGTAAATAAGTAAAAACAAGGCTGGTGTGGTTAAAGACAGATACACCCATCCCCAGGGCTGAACAAGGAACAGATCTTCCAGGCAGACCCTCAGTCTGTCATAGGAAGAAGAAGGAGTCACAGGTGTGAGTCGTGGGATGAAACCCAGGGAAGGCATTCAACTCCACTTTTGTCCCAGATATTCTAAAACGGAAGACCCTCAGACTGTGAGGAATGCCTGCACGTCTCATTTCAATGTGGCTGAAGTCCTGTTTTTCTCAACACCCCCACCAGACATCCATTAGTACTGCGGGGGGGGGGGGCTGCCCTCCTCCCTGAAGTGTGGGAAGAAGCAGCCGGACAGGCAGCTGCATTCACCCTGGGGGTCCAGGATCCCTCCCGGTGCCACCCCACGTCCCCATCCACACCTCTCCATGACCCCTACCCAATGTGTTCCCCTGCGTGTCCCCTTTTTACTGCTCATGGACGTCCGTACAGATGTTACTCTTCACTAACTTACATTACAAGGTTGGCTCTCCTACTGCCCACCCCAACTAGGACTGGCTTCCGTGTGTCTTCATGGAAACTCGCACCCCAGGAGGATCTTCCCGGGTACCCCGCCTATACACCCCCCTACAGGTTTATTCTGGTACATTGCTACTCCTTAAAGAGATCAAGAACCATCGTATTTTGACCGTAAGATAGAAGTACCTTCCATTTTACTTAAAACATCCTCAGTGTCCTCAGAAGGACAAGAACACAATGGTTTTCATGGGAAGAGTTTATTTTTTGGCAATGCCTTACGATATAAATCCAACCTCATGCTCTGGGATGAATTTCCTAATAAGAGAAATCTATGTGAGTCATATTACTAAGAGAGAGACTGAACAAACTATTATGGGTGGGTGCTGGTCACTTTTGATAATCCAACACAGAAAAGCTCCAGAATTACTCGGCCCATTTTATGCTGGCTTCCTTGGCTCACCAGATGACCAGATCCATAAAGATTCGCTCATTTCAGCTCATTCCTATTAAGCCTAGTATTGGCCCCCACTACGCCGGTGCTCCCTCATGTCCCAGGCATGAGGGTCAGTGGAGACGCCCAATGTCCCCCAGGGATCCAGCTCAGGCCTCTCGTCCTCTGTACTTTCCTTTCCTTCCTTATAGGCAGACAAACATCAATCGCTCAACACTTTTCTTAAACCAAGAAGTAAGTTTGTCAGTTTCCACTTAGTGTCAACCCTCCTGGTGATCCTTTGATTTTAATTCAAGAGAACAGGAGAAGACAGAGGAGGCCTACGTTTGCTGCAAACCCAAAGCATTTGTGGATGCAGTGGGCCTCGAGAGCGCTGCAGGAGGCTGCTGTGGACTTCAGGCCCAAGATGCTGCTCCGAACGGCCCTTAGAACCCTGAACTCCGCAGCTAGGACCGTTCTACTCTAGGCTCTTCCACCTTCCAGATACAGATACGTTTATTTCATTCTACTTTTCCCTCTCACGTTCAACTTGCACACTAAGCATTGCTAGTCCCTCCTCCCACCCAACCTTGCAAGTTTTTGTGTGCCGATTAATAGAGTTAACCAGTTACCAAAGCAAGTGCAAGTTGGACTCCGCCGAGGGGTGCCTTGGTTCAAGTAAGATTTTCCTTCTCCAAGGCAGAGTGCTGGCGAGACTTCCTTTCTCCCTTTCTACCCTTCCTATTTGAAGAAGGTGAGAAATGGAAAGAGAAGTAGCAGGGTGGTAGTTCACAGTGTCAGAAGTCACGACAGACTATCCCCTCGGTGTCCCAGAGCTTCCTAAATGGAGTCAGTGCTGCGAGGCCTTTTCTCTCACCCGGGCTCCTTTGGTCTTCTGATGAGTGTGTTTGAGTTTGGCAGTGAGCTGTGGTTTTCTTGTCCTGGCCAAGGCAAGCAAGCTGGATGCCACTCCGAGTGCTGAAAGGCCCCTGGGTCACTTCATGGTATGCAATGAATCAGAAACCTACCAGGGTATCGATTCACATTCAGGACATACTAAAATATATGAGCCATCCCTGTTGCGATTTCCATTTCCTTGTTTTTAAATGTCTGAGTCCCAAATCTTAACTAGATGGTCAGGATACTCAGGTATAGGCTAATGCATTATCAACAATTTAAAGTCTTATGTTCAGATTCAGTCTTACTTGTAAGCTCAGCAGAATATTCTTCCGGGGAAAATATTGATCTTTTCATCTCCCTTATGTTTGAGTCAGTGTTCCCATCCTCAAAATGGTATCACAACATGAGGGACAGGATGCTGAAATTAACACGTCACAACCACACACTTAGCTACATGCCCAGCACCAGGAAGTCTCCAATAACTATCAGCACTGATTACAGATGTCCCTCAGTATTTGTGGGAGATGGGTTTCAGGACCCCCGTGGGTACCAAACCCATGGATACTCAAAAACCCTTGTGTAGCATTATGCAGTATTTGCATTTAACATATATACATCTTCCCTTTCACTTTAAGTCATGTCTAAATTACTTACAATACCTCATGCAATAGAAATGCTATGCAAAGAGTTGTTAGACCACACTGTTTAGGGAATAAAGAACAAGAAAACAATCCATATGTGTTCAGTACAAACACAATTTTGTCTCTAATATCTCTCCTCCTCTATGTGTAGGTGTAGAACTAACTCATGGATATGGAGGGTCAGATGCATCAGATGGTGACCAATAAATTGATCAGAAGCATCAGAGCTGATATTTTCTACATATCTACATTTCTACCAAAGAAGAAGAGTAACTGCCTTCTCCAGTAGGTACTTTCTTTTCCAATCAAAGGAGTGGCCAGCAGGGGATATGACGTGGGGCAAATAGACCACCATGAAGCACACCCTCTCCTTGAAGCTTCCTGGGAGGATTTCAAGGAGTTTATGGATTAACGGAGTCACGAAACCTCATCTGTGGGGCCCTGAGAGCTCATGGGATGACTTTTCTTGTACAGGACACTGAAGCAAATGAAGTGCTCATGATTCCAGCTGAGTTAATATGCATGAAAAATAATCATTCCTAAGCCAACAAGGACGGGGGACAGAAAGAATGAGGATATAAAAGCTGCATCTGTAAAGAGAAATATCAGCACTTTGTTTTGCTGTTTTGTTTTGTTCACTTAAACATTATCATTTAACCAAAAGTAGAATTTCCATTAAGAGAAATAGTTTCCAGTACTTTAAAATTATTGTAATTCTAGTTATCACTCAGTTTGCTGCCATGATACCTGGAAAACACAAAAATAATAAAATGTAAGAAAATGTGTTATTCTGTTTACAGCAGAACTTACAATGCGGGGCCAGTTCTCTTGGGGTGGGAGACATGGAATTGAAGGAGAGGGCATTCTCCATTACTCTCATGAAAGCTTTGTGTGCCGCAAAAGCACACCTGCATCTCAGGGGATCTGACATCATTAGTCAAAAACTGCTATTGAGCCAAGCACGGGGTGCACACCTGTAATTCCAGTGATTTGGGAGGCTGAGGCAGGAGGATCTATTGTATGTTCAAGGCCAGCCCCAGCAACTTAGCAAGGGCCCTAAACAACTTAGTGAGATCCTGTTTCAAATTAAAAAATAAAAAGGCTGGGGTTGTGGCTCAGTGGTCAAGTACCCCTGGGTTCAATCCACAGAACCAAAAAACAGGTCCTATTGAGACTTCGTATCCTCTCAGTTAAATTCAGGACTCCAATAATTTACTTTAATCATGGTACTCCAGTACTGGCCACTTTATCTTTTAAGAAAAATTAATGACAATAAATTTAAGGGCAGCAGGAAGGGTGCTTCATGAAATCAGTAGAAGGGAAAAGAGAAGGAAGAAAATAAAAATGAATATATATTTGTACACATTATCTCCTTCTTTCCCTTGATTTTGAGGTTAAGCCTATCCTGTTTATAGAAGAGTCTAATATTTAGCACAATATCATGAAATAACATCCTGAGAGCCAGTTACATCAGTTGTCTTATATAAGCCATCGTATGGCAAGATAGAAAAAGGGGTATAGAAAGAGAGAGAGAGAGAGGGATCTGTATTCCCTCATAGATTTAAATTACTTTTTTAAAACATAAGTCTAGGGCACACTCTGTTCTAGGTGATTGCCTCTATATTATATCATTGGACTTTCACAATGACACTCTGAAAGATATTATAATAATCCTTTATTATTGAAGAAACTGAGGATCAGAAACAAAGTTGTTTATCCCAAGGTCACACGGCTGTTCAAGCGGCAGAAAGTTTGGGCCCAGATGCCACAAGCCCTTTCCTGATACTTCCTGTTGCCTCAAATGGATATAGCACATGTTACTGCATAGACTGCCTTTCCATGAGCCTCAGATATTCACAAACAAAGCCTACCAAACCCTCAACGTTGACAAGGGCCAAAACAAAGCAGGCAGCTGTATCTGCATTAAGCATCCTTTAAAGAAACAAGCAAACCAACCAACCCCAAGGTCCATCAGCCACTTTTGAGGCTCCTCTTGGCTTTTAGGCCAGATCAGACCTTCCTGATTGGCTACTTCCTCTCTGTTCACTAGAGAGTTCCAAATTGGATTAATATCTTATCAGATCTGTAAGCACTTTTCCGTCTTTGTGAGCAAGCCTATCCGGGTTTTTCCAGCTTCCCGCTAAGAGACTGCCAATCTCTTGTGAAGTCAAGGTCATAATTTTCTTATTCTGTTACTAGCTCACTGGGTTAATGCAGATTAACAAAAATTATCACCTTGTTCTTAAAGAACTCTTGATTTCACAGGGGGTCATTGTTCTGCCGGTTTCAGAACCTCTGGGCTCTAAGGTCGGAGAACATAGCAGCTACATGGCTGTGATGGATTAGTAGGGAAAAATGAGATGCCCCTCCTCTTCCTCCTCATTAATATCTCCACAGATCTCTGAGTCCATGCCAAAAAATGTGAGAGAGACTTCACACGGGCTTGCAGGCAGGTTTCAGTGTCTGCTTAAGTTACGTGGTAACCTTATCGGCTTGACTTCATATGCCCATTAGAGTTCGGCTTAATTTTTAAGTTTCTGAAGTTTACGTGGTAATTTCTAATAGATGTCGAACATTACAAAGGTTCAGATGTGAAGCCAAATATATTTGGGCTGCAAGTTTTTGGAAAGCTGGAACCAAGTCTCCTGAGAGATTTCCAATAGGGATGGGCAAGTGCCCTTTTTGCCAAGTTTAGAACCCATTCCAAATCTAAGAGGGACGGAACTCAGGCTTGGCTTGAATCTTCTGGAAGTTGAGGGGAGAGTTCTGTTTTATTTTCCCCTAATTTAGCAAAAGTCTTCTTGGTTTTCAAAATTATGTCCCAAGTGAACTAACTGTGCATAGGTTTTTCAGTGGCTCTGAGAAAAACCCCTATAAATGACTTAATGTGATTTTTTTTAAGTATTTTTGTTCCTACCCAGGCAAATGAATCTGCATTTAATGTTTTTCATTTTCTTAGTGGGATTGACAGAGATGCATTCATCAGAGAAAACTCACCTCTCTACATATGAGATCATTTCTAATACCCCCATCTCTCTTTTGGGGGGGGGGTACTGGATATTGAATCCAGGGCCCTTAACCATTAAGCTACAGTCCCCCCCCAACACACACATTTTTAATTTTTTTTTTTTTTGAGACAGTTGCTTAGGGTCTAACTAAGCTGCTGAGGCAGGCTACAGAGTCACTGTGATTACAGGCATGTGCCCCTACACCTAGCATTTCTACTCTCCTTTAAAGTTAGGGATATCCCTACTCTAAATCAAATGGTTTGTGCCCAAAGTTTTCATACATCCAAGAAAGCCAAAGTTGCTGCTTGGTCCCAGGTAAATTTTGCAAATGCAATTTTGTTGAGGTTCCACCCACCTCCTGCTCTTGTTTATGGAGAAGATGTCATGGGCGGGGTCAACCATATAAATGGCATGGACCGTTGAAAGCAGGGAGAGGTCCATATGTACTGGGTAGGACTTATATAAAAATGGGGGAATGGGGGAGCTGGAATTGGGAGACCCTGGTTAAAGGCCCAGTTCTACCACTCTCACTGTGATCTATCCCTGGCGAGATGGTTATTACAGGCTGATTTTGCCTGTAGACGAGGAAAGACAATACCTGCTTTATTTATCTTGAGGGAAGATAACATATGTGAAAGTACTACATAAAGTAAATACACAAATAGACAAACTTCTAGGAACTTTAAAACGTGCTTATACTGATTTTGTTATCTGCCTCCATTTTCGAGTGCATGAAATAGGATCTGTTTGGATAATCCAGTGTCTTTACAGACCTATATAACATGATGTAATTTTTAAAGAACTAAATAACTGATGGGTGGAGAAAGCTTCAGAGACATCTCCTTCCCCAGTCTGATGCTGGATTTCTCCCACAACAAAAGAGCTCCTTTAAAATAAAGATCATGTAAATGACCAAGGATGATGACTCTCCCAGACTGGCAATGAACAAAGCCTTGCTCCTCTTATTTGGGACCAATTAATATTCATGTGCTCCTAACCCTGAAGGGATCTAGCTCCAGTGTTTCATAAAACTGAGGCAATCCATCATCCGAGAAGAGGGCAAAGAGGCACAATATAGGAGCACTTTCTCTCCAGCTCCATCACAGAATGTGAGCTCACGTTACGTCCCTCCCCAGTCCCTTCCTTCTTTATGAAGTGAGACTATGTGGATAACTGCAGTCTCCTAATGCGTTTTTGGCCCGCCAAAGCAATACCATGGCTTCAGAGACTCTCCTCCGTCGAAGTTGGCCAGCGTTCTATTGTTTGCATCTGGGACGTGGCCAGTGGAGTTCGGACATCTGCCCATTGTGCTAGTTCCTTGGGCGCCAGTGAGCTGAAGTTCATTATTCCTCAGGGAGTCAAACCTCTATTCCTTGAAAGGGGGAGTGAGTCACCAGCGGCCCCTCTAGCACATCTGACATTTGCAAGATGAAAATCCCTTCTGAGTTCCAAGTTTAATTTGTGGGCGAGTTTCTTATCCTGACCAAACTGATCCATAAGGGTATGGACTGAAGTGGCTCTTGGGTAGGAAATCTGGTCACCCCAATTCATTCTGGACGTGAGTAGGATTGTGCCAACCCAAATTGATCTGCCCCCTCTGGCTGTGAAAACCAAAAGATAAAAATGCAGGAAAAGCACTACAGGCAGCCAAGGGTAATGCTGGCATGGTATAAGAGGTGGACAATTTCTCCCAATCACTTTGCTTTTCTCCCTGTCCCTTTATTTTCTCTCCCATTGCAACTGATTTCTGGCCCTCTGAGATTCTCAGTACATGTCTCTTTGTTAGTTCCCCCACTTTGGTCATTAACTAGGTAGAGTACATTGGAAAAGTTCATTAACCTTAAGGTTCCAATTCTGTGCCTCAAAAATGGGTACTGAATTAACATTTCAAAGACAGGATAAAGAAGACTCATGTGCCAAGTACAAGATCCTGGGCAGACAGACAGGACTCTGTTAGAGATAAAATTCTGGAGACACACATGTTTACCAGCAGACCCACACAGTAGTTAACGTGGAATGATAATTGATGAGAATTATGATTACGATTATTGTATTGTTATCTGTTCTAAGTCAACAGTGAGGATAACCAGCCGGCTTCATTGTTAGGTCTAGTTGTAGACAATTTCTCATCAAGGTCCACATAGGCCATTAGCCAGGCTTGGAATGGAGGCTTCATCTTGAAATGCCATCAACCTCTGCTGTACCATGACCTTGATCCCAGCACCCACTGGCCAAATGCTTAGTTCCTTAAGGGGTTCCAACCTAAACTTCATGGTTAACAATGGCCAATAACTTTCAGGAAAACAAAGAGCAGGATATTGGGGTCTTTTGGCCTCTGCATCAAAGAACAGCTGGATCCAATTCAGAAACTTAACTGAAGAAAGGAAGAAAAATGGATGCCCTTCCAGTGGTCATGTGTTAGCCCTTACAGGGACTCTCTGCCACCTGCAGGGACAGATGTGAATGGAGCATTTTTTATTAAGGAAAATCTCCCAGAAGACCATAAGCAAGTCTCTCTGGGGAACTGGTGAGCCAGACCCTTCTAAGATGCTTCACCAAGGTGAAGCCCTTGGAGTGGAAGAGTTCTGGGTTCGAAGCCTGATGCAGCCTCTTACATTGGGCAGCTCTGTGGACCCCTTCCAAAGCTTCAGGGGCCTCTGACATGACGCAGGGGCAGGGAGCTACACTCTTAAACACTACAGTGCTTACTGGAGGGCAGCACTGAGCTGTGAACCAGACCCCACTTGGCATCACCTGGGAGACTTAGCAAGCGTTCAACCTACGCCGTTTCTGTGGGTTTCCTTTCTCCTCAGAACTATTCCGAGGAGTAAATAAATAAGAGAGTAAAATGGCACCCACTGTAAGAGGTGCTCAATGAACAACACTTACCTGCAAGGGAGTGAGGAATTCTGGGCCCTGTGTCCTGGGGTAGCTGCGCTGATGCTGACCGCCAATCACAGTCGTGGGGAGAAGGTATCTGGAGGGACAGCTTCTTCCAAGTTGAAGCTTCCAGCTTCCTCGAAGACCATTGTTCCTTCCCTTTTGCCTACAGATCACGGCCTCCTTGGATTCCTTCTTTCTCTTCCACAACTCAATAGCTCACTTTGCTGCCCTTGGACATCTCAGAAAAGCTCCCCCCGTTCCCTGCCCCTCTAGGGAGTCTGCAGCACAGGCCAGATACTTCTGAGATTAGGAAGGCTTTTAAGACTCGTTTAAAAAAAAAAAAAGAGTACTGTCTTTTGTCTCAGGCCATTATTTCTTCTCTTGTTTTAGAGAATGCAATTCCCCATTCTTCATTCATATCATTTCACTGGGGGTATTTGTAGATCATCAGCCTATATGTCAAGTCTCCTGCTTGATTACACCACATAAATTCAGTCCCTTTTATAAGCTGAATCCACTACTCCTAGAACAGGAATCAAATACACTTCTAGTTTGGAGACACATGAAACTTATTTTTCTCTGCATTCTCTGTATTCTTTTGAGGACACTGTCCATGCACCACTTTTCACACCTCCTTACATGTTCAAGGGACTTTTTCTGCCCACGGGAATGCCCTGTCTCAACCTGGGGAATCCTCTCATTTTCCAACATCTTACTCCAAGTTCCACTTACCTTCTGTGACTGCACAGGTCCCTCAGAGACATCCATTACTTCTCCTGCATTCAGGTAGAACTCCGTGGGTCTCATTTAGAGGACACATTACACAGAATTACAGCCATTGGTTTATCTTCATCTCTCCACTAGACTGTGAACTGTTCAAGGAAAAGAATGGTATTCTACCCATCCTTGTACCCACTGCTCTCTAAGGAGTCTCTGATTCATGGTACACCATAGTAACTCTTTTTATTGTTGTTTATTTGTTTTGTGTTTTTTGTTTGTTTGTTTTGTTTGATTTTTTTGCAGGTAACTTTCATATCAGTTGTATCCAATGAATGATCAGGCACTTACTTTTATGGATATGACTATTTTTTACTCTGATCCATATCAAACATGTCTACCCTTCCCTGGATATCTTGGATTTCTAGCAACTAGAAGTACTGAAAATCATAACAAGCTTTGGCCAACTTATTCTGAAATGCCAGGCAACTTTGTGCAAAAAAAAACTGAAGGAAAGTTTGTGAAGCCAGAACACCAAGCAGAATCTCTAAGGAATTCCTTTCTATTCTTTAAGGTTCTTAATTCATCCCTCTTAACAACTCCAGAATTTTCTCCTTTGACAAAAATAATAATAATAATAATAACATTTAGAATACATGATTCAGTGTTTGCATATCAAAAAAGAGAAATTAAATCATAGCAAAATCAAATCTGTTTTTGAAAGCACCAAACCCCTAATGACTTAAAATTGAGGCTTTGATTTGAAAATAGTGATTAAGCCTCCAACTATAATTAAAATACCCCCAGTAGCTTTTGGAGTAAAATTCTTTAAAAAGCAATCTGAACTCTAAGCTATGTTCCCATCCTTGAGAAGTGTCATGGCACTTCCCAACACTTCCATTTACTCTTGAAAATTTTTGTACTTCATTCCGTTCATGAGTAGAAATTGATGAGCGTTCACATAAGAAGCTATGAAGCCCTGATATGGAATGACCAAAATCGCCCTATATAGGCTGCTTCTCATGGCAAATTCTTCCTTGTGGGATGCGGTGGGGGACTCAGGCCACTGCCTCTCCCTTCCCTCCCCACGTCCTCTGTGGGTGGAAAACGCTATGATTTCCGTTGTATTCAGTTTCAGACTTGGCTGGCCCCGGCAACTATCAGGCTCATACTTTAAACCCTGTTTGGTTGTTCTTGGCACCAGACAATCATACTTTCTACCCATCAGGTTATGACGTGCTACAATGGGAAGAAATGATGTATTAAGGGACCCGAAAACCAAAAATACATTCTAATGCATAGACAGTACAGGATAAAGGCGGTTGGAGAAGTTTAAAAAGCACATTTTGTCTTAAGATCAAAGCTCATCTGCCATTCAACACAAACTGAGAGAAAGCAGAACGGAATCCCCACATGTGAAAAGCAGCCTGGGTTATAAGCCATCAAGGTGGAAGAGAAGGTCCATAATTGGTGCTGTCCAGATTTCTTCAAGTCCCTTGAAGCTGACCTTGGAGTTGAGGAGAAGGAAGAGAAACATCAGTCCTTGTAGGCAGCTGCTCCCCTGTCACATCAAGGACTCAGAGCTGGAAGCAGAAATCAAGGTCAGGGTGGTGAGGTTTATCATCCAATACTGCATGTGTGTGTCGTGTGAGGGTGTGTGCGCTCTAACTACAAAAACAGAGCTTAATCCTCATCACCAATTCCTGGCCAGAAAAACTCCTTTTCCCCTTTCCTCAGCATCTCCTGCAACACTACCAAAATGAGGAATTGGTTTTTGTGGCATAATTATAACTCATATAAATACAATGACCTGTATTGGCTACTGAGCCCTAGGGACAGTTCAAGAGACAAATCAAAAAGGAGCAGAATGTTCAGACAGACAAGTCCTGGAAGCTGTGAGAACGAAGCCTTTTGGAAGTGAGAGAAGCATGCCAGAGGCTTATGTGTTGCAGAAGCAGAGCCCACAGAGGATAACTCCTGTCTGTCTGTCCATTTATCTATCTGACATTTCTATATAATGGCATCTATTGTAAGACCCTGGCTTATGCAGTTACAAAGGTTGAGAAGTCCCAAGTTGAAGGTCAGGAGAGAGGTGTTACAAACCCCAGCTCCTGTTTGCAGGCTGAGAACCAGAAGCAGGGGAAGATAGGTGTCCCCACAGAGTCAGGCAAAGAGCACACCCTGCCTTCCTCCACCTTTGCATTCTGTTCTGTCCTTGGACCTGGAGGAGGACCACCCGCACTGGTAAGGGTGACCCACTTCAGTCTACCAATCCAGATGCTAATCTCGGGCTGGGGATGTGGCTCAAGCGGTAGCGCGCTCGCCTGGCATGCGTGCGGCCCGGGTTCGATCCTCAGCACCACATACAAACAAAGATGTTGTGTCTGCCAATAACTAAAAAATAAATATTAAAAAAAAAAATTCTCTCTCTCTGTCTCTCTATCTCTCTCTTTACAAAAAAAAAAAAAAAAAAAAAAAAAAAGATGCTGATCTCTTCTAGAAATCCTCTCATAGACACGTGCAGAAATGATGTTTACCCCACAATCTGGGCATCCTGGGTTCCAGTCAAGATGTCACAGAAAACTAACTACTGCACTGGTGGTTTGGCATTTGCTACTCTATGTGAACCTCACCTCCTCGACCTTCTATTCCACAGCACCCTCAACTTAGGGTAACTAGCTCACTGCCGGACAGACAGTAGGCACATATGCATACTATTTTTTTTTATTTTGCTATTATAATTTTTAATCAAGATTTGCTTTTATGTATAGCCATTTTCGTATTTCTATGGACAATTGCTGTTTTGAACATTGGTTACTATTTTTGAGCTCCAATCATGCATTAGGCACCAAGAAAAAGTAAATTAGAAAATAAGCAGAAAACAAAATCCAATTGGGTTCTCCTTTCCCTGTAAGCTATAGACAGTGAAGGAAGAATGCAATTCAACAGGAAATTCTAGAAACACTGACAAGACAGACCAGTTTTCCCTGGACAGTCTTGATTTATGGGTGTTGTCCCAGAGTAATTATTGATAGTTTCCCCCTTTCCGAACAGTGTCCTGGTTTGAGCAATTAAATGCTCATGCTAATGGTTACCGCAGCGGGATCAACCTGTCAGGAGGGAAAACATCCTCAAGGGCTCCTGATCTACATGGGGGAGGCAGGGCCCGCAGTTCCCCAAGGGAGCCGGATGGATGCGTGGGAGTAGCTGTGTCAAGAATGAGGAAGAAGCAGGGAGAGAGGAATGGTTCATTCCAAAGGGTGAAATAGTCAGAAGGAAAGCACAGAGGGCTTAGGGCAACCTGAGAAATTAAAATCAAAGTTAGATCCTGCAGTTTAAAGGAGAAAGTCACAAAAGATGGCATTAGATAGATCAGAAGTGGGCAGGTCTTGAGGTTCAGACAATTTGCATCAGTCTGTTTTAAGGGCAGTAAAGGCCAAGGAGGGTATTGTACTGACTGAGAGCACACAATGGCAGAATATTCTGAGGACAGCAGGAGCCTTGGACCCAGACCGAAGCCCTTGGGGAAGAGTGAATTATACAGCACACAAATCAGCCAAGAACTCCAGAGCAGTGTTCACATCACATCTGTGGTCTACAAGACAGTAGAACAATTGACTTTAAATCTTAAAACGAGGTAAAGTTAGCAATTCCTAGAGCAAAACTCTGAAATTTGAAAATGAAAAAAATTGCAATATTCCTTCCAAATTTCCAGTGATTCACCCACAAATGCACTGAGTATCATGATGATCCAAACATCTGTCCAGGTGGTGACAGAAAGACCAAGTCATTGTGAGGATGAACACAGCTGAATAGGGGTGGAGTTTATCCTAATATCTCTTTGTCTCAATTTAGCAAAAAAACAGAAAGGTCCCAGCTTCTAGACAGCCACAAAAACAAAATAAACAGGCATGTAAATGAGAAATGTTTTGGATGTGAGTTTGTATATATTGGCAGGAAGGGTAGTGAAACTCATGACTCTACTTTCATTTCTTTTTTCTCTCTTCTGCCCCTCTCAGTGCCAGAGGAGTTATTTTTAAAAGCATGGGTGCATGTTTTTGATCATAATGTTAGGGCAAAAGGGGAGATGACCTTTACATTTAGTTAGTAGCTGTTACACAATCAGCAAGCTTCAAATGGGAACACTTCTGTTTGCTCATCAAGAACTGTGGGTATCCCAGAGCTCTGGTTTCCCCTCTCTGAGACTTAGCATATCAAATTAGTCCTTCATTGCTTAATTCACTGAAAGAATATTTGCTTCCTACCAAGTTCTGCCAGAGCAACTTGAAAGGCCCCATCTAACATGGAACTGTAGACAGAGATGAGCAAGGGTACTTATCTTGACCAAAATAGTGCAGGTGTTAATCCAGCCCAGCGCACCAGGATGAGGAGGGTGAAGCCACTGGACGTGTTTCTAAATAAAACCAATAGAAGAGGGACAACCTACAGAAGCCACCCTGGAGACGCAACCCCACTTGAGAGGAAGAGCTGGGCTGGCAGCCCCGTGAGTTCCCAAGGACAAGAAGAGATGGGAATCCTGTGACTTGGTGTCCTAAGTCTTCAGAACTAACATTCTCAATTTTTGATCATTCTGCAGGATTATCCAGTTCTGGGCCAACTCCTAAGGGGAAATGATACATCCCTGGCAAACAATAATAATATGCTGAATTTAAATGTTATATGCACTCATGTTTTTCCTCAGAGAAAGAGAAAAACAGTTATTTCCATGGACTAATTTTTTTGGCCTTTACCTGAGAGACCAGCAAAAGCATTGTCTATTTCATTAAAAAAAAAAAAAAAGAAGGAAAGAATGAAAGAAAGAAATATTTTATAGAAAGTAAAGATTTAGGGAATGCTGTAGTATTTTTATTTCCACATAATTAATCAACTTGGGAAAATCTCCCTATGCCACTAACTAAATTTCTCTCTTTCTTTAAATATTTAGTGATAAGTGGCCTAAAACTGTCTATTAAATATCTTCACATAATAAATACATAAATATATTCACATAGTAAAACTGTCTATAAAATACATACCAGGAAAAAAAAGAATTGGTACTTATTAATCTTCATTGCTAACTTTTTTGTTTTACAACCAACTTGTTTTCTGAATTCTCAAATCTCTGGTGGATAGTGTTGTTCTACAGTGAGAATTGGATCTAACAAAATTTGTATCAAATTAGAATTATTTCACCCAAAAGAACCAAGTAATTCTTATATTTCTCAAAATGAAGGTGTTGGCAATGAAATTTTGCCATGGTCCTATAGAGAAGCAGTACAATTTAAATTAAAATGAGGGGCTGGGAATGTGACTCAGCTGTAGTACACTTGACTACCATACACAGGACCAGGATCTGAGAGAGAGAGAGAGAGAGAGAGAGAGAGAGAGAGAGAGAGAGAGAGAGAGAATATTTATAAGTTTTATTTCTTCATGACTATTAACAGAAAGATTAAGTAAATACTTAAAGACTGTATGAGAGTAACCAATAAGAATTGAAGAAGTAACTTCCAAATACCAATGGCTCAGCCCAACAAAGATTTTCCTCTCACCTCAGCAAAGTGCACAGCTCTCCTTCCAATGGATCAGGGACCTGGATACCTCTGGATACCACTGCCCTGCAGCTCTGCTATCTTGAACTCCTATGCTACCAGCTGCAGTGATGGTGGAGAGAAAGAGAGGGGAAGGGAGGAGGCAGAGGGAGGAAGGGAGAGGGCAGAGAGAGGAAGATCATTCAGTAGGGTCTGGAAGAATGTTGCAAGCATTTGAATTGATTTAAATGTCACCTGACTGGCTGGGGCCCTAACCTCTGCACCTTGCTGGCTTTAGCATTTTATTTACAAACAACCTGTTTCATAATTGCTCCATCTTTATAAATCATTTGCACTCTTCTAGAAAGGTAAAGATTAGATAAATGGACGGTTCAAAACACAACTGCAGAAGACTAATTTGTTGGGGAGCAGTTAGTATAAATCACCTGCAGAGGAAGAAATAATTGCATTTCTAAGAAATGGGAAAGCAATCTCTCTTTAAATGTCTCTCCCCACTCTTCAAGCACCTAGGATGAATGAGTAGACATGGCTTTACGTAGTGGCCACTCTAATCTGAGTGGTGGGTTTTCATCATCACCCATGAGAATTGAAGCTCCTTCCACAGCGTAACTGATGGATTTTAGCTAGGTGACCTTGCCTTTGCATATCTCCCTGGAAGTGCTTACACATTGCAGGTGAAGCGGGACACACTCAGGGAGATATTTAAGACATTGAACAACTGGGAAGCACAAGCACTGACCAGTCAGAATGCATGCTGACCCTAGAACAGGATTCTGCAATGGGCATTGAATCTTTGGTTTCTAGATTGTAGAAGCACAGAGATTCTGGAAAGGAGTCACTGAGAGGGTGGTGTCAGGAAAGGGAGGGATTGTCACTGGATATTATTTGCTAACACAGACTTTTCCCAATAATTTATCAATGCGTATAGTTATACTGGGCCCCACCAAGTACCACTGTAAGACTCCAGTTTCAAAATTTCTAAACCATCAGGGACTATACTCTGGAATTTTAGAACATTTCATTTCCTTTATATATGAGCTTCTGAAAACATTTCCAATAGTCGTTTTAAATTTCTCATCCCTTTCATTATCATTCACCATCTTGTTCTGAAACTTACTGTCCTGTTCTCTTTGGAGTGTGCTTATTAAAGCCTCCAACCAGAGTTTTCATTGTTCCTTTTCTAAACTCTCTTGGGAGCCTTATAGAAGGAGTGAGTAGCTGGATTTTGTGTTAGAATCCAATACATTCACAATACGCTTGATCACGTCCTTGTGAACTCGCCTCATACTTCCTACACTAAACCCCTTTTAATGGTTTTGTTGTTTTCTTTAACTTCTGAATCCACTCTTGAAAAAAAAAAAAAAGGTAATTCAGTATACCTCAAGTTTCGACATCTACCAGTCCACCACAAGCTAACACAAGCATGCTGTATCAGTTCAGGGCCTCCAAGAGACACTCACCAAGATGGAGGTGAAGAGAAGACTGATGGCACAAAAGCTAAGGGGAGATGAAGCGGGGAAAGACATGGGACTAAGCCTAGGAAAGAAAGGGGGCAAGGAAGGACTGGATAGGAAGAGCCTCCGACTGCAATGTGGCCTAGGGCCCATCTGAGCCAGTCAGTGGGGGGCCCAGAGCCAAGATACCTGAGCTGGGCTGAAATGGCCACTCTACACCCGTACTGCACCGTCTTGGCTGGGAGCTGTTTGGGACACCCATGGCTTCACGTGAATGCCCTGGTGATTGCCAAAGGCAGACAGATGCATGGGCATGTGAATTTCCACATGTTTTTAAAATTTATGCTTAAAAAGTATTCAGTTTGGCTTTTGCATATGTATATGTATTAAGATGTATGCATTCTGTATTCTTGTTGAATAAAATGCATCTTCAATAATATGAAATATACATATGTGTATGTGTATTTGTGTGTGTGTATATATAATATATTATATATAATATATATTATATATAATATATGTTATATATATTATATATAATATATTATATGTTATATATATTATATATAATATATAATATATATATATATATATATATATATATATATATATATATATATATATATATATATATCTGTGTATATAAACATACACAGGGCTGGGGATGTGGCTCAAGTGGTAGCACGCTTGCCTGGCATGTATGCGGCCTGGGTTCGATCCTCAGCACCACATACAAAGATGTTGTGTCTGCCAAAAACTAAAAATAAATATTTAAAAAATTCTCTCTCTCTCTCTCTCTCTCTCTCTCTCTCTCTCTTAAAAAAAAACATACACATATGTCAAAATACAAAGAATTTACCAAGTTCCTACTCTCATCAGTATTAGATGGTAAAAGCACCTGGTTTCAATTCCCATTATCAGCTTTGATACTATGTTTTTCTGTCAATTTCACTTGCCTCAGATATCCATAGAGTAAGTTGTTTTATCAAAAGTTTCACCAAATAGTTTATATACTCCATACTTTTACATCTGAGAAAAATCTGTTCATGAGATACCCCGTGTGATAGAGTATTTGAGGATTGCCTGTTACCACTCCAAATTCTCAAAGAATTTCAAGATTATCTCTTAGTGTTAAGTATTACTATGGAGAAAGGAATTACTTTATTCCTTTGCACATAATCCAAATTTTCTGCTTGACAATTCAGAGAATTTTTTAAATCCTTGAATTTTGTTAGGGTACATTTATATGTGAGCTCTGTCCTTTAGTTTACTTTTCGAATTACTTTAACCTGAATATTTAGTAGTATCATTCTTTAGATTTAAAATTCTCTTAAAGCAGGAATGATTTTTTTTAATATATCCAAGAATCACTTGTACATCCCTTGTTTGCTTCCTTTCCTTACAAACAAAAGCACTGGAGCTGTTGTTGTTTTGATTTCTCAGAAAAACTGGAATCTATGTCTTCCATTATCAGCACTTACAGGTTAGAAAATTCCAAGAGCGATTTTTCTAGACATATGGCTAAATCCTCCTTTTAAAGAATCGTCTTGAAATTTCTCACCCCATCCTTTATTTCTTTTTCCTCCCAGTCTCAAGGATGCACCAGAGAAGCTGAAAGAGGTCTCTCAGTCATCTGTGTTTTATTAAGTGCCTAATACACTCTAAGGCAAGCCAGTTCTCTGTTTTCCCAACATTTCAGCTGAGTACCAGAATTTGGGGCCAAACAAATTACAGCAAACCACTTTTTAGTAGAAAGAGGAAAAAAAATGCCTCAGGAACTCTATAATGTCCTAAACAGAGCAGGCAAACCTAGGGTGGTTAGCCTCTTGCCCAAAAGACACTCCCACGAGAAAGACCAAGTGCAACTCATTTTATCTTAAAAAAGGTGAAAGGGTAAATCAGTGTGGCTCCAACTTGAACTTCCGGGTTCTAGGGAGTGTCCCCATTTCCAACTTGAGACTCAGACCACTTAGTTATCTCTCCCACAGTGGATTTGTCTCTTCTATTTCCTTGGTTAAAAACGTCTGAGTCACCAGAAACCAAACACTGCAAGAATCTTTACTTCTTAAAGAGCATTCAACTGCACTGACTGATTTGGTGTGATGGTAGGAATTCTGTTTTGTTCTTTAAAAAATCATGGATTTTATTTGATTCTTGGAATATCCACAGAGGAAGTCTCAGTGAGACAATGACATCCTCAACCCTGCAGCCTGAAAGTGCTCCCTGTGGCCCCCTCCTCACCCAAAATGGACCTTCCCTGGCTGCACCTACAAGTGCATGCACATCCGGACTCCTCAAAGGACTAAATAACCGAGGCTTTATTTGCAGCATATCTAACCTGAGTGGCACACAAGGGGGCTTGCACTTCCCATCCTGAGTTGTATAGAAGACAGGGCATACAAACTAAATAGAAATTCAATGCAATCACACCGGCCTCTCCACTGGGGATGGAGCCCAGGGCCTTGAGCATGCAAGGCAAGTTCTCCACCACTGAACTACATCCCCATTCCCCATGTCTGTCTCAGAGACTGTGATTCAGCAGGACTCGCAGTCCCAGCCAGGATGCCAGTGCTATCTCCTGTAGATCTGTCTCTCCTGGTTACTTCTTTGGATCTCAGGAGTGGATGTTTGGCATCTGTTCATGAATAATTTTTCTTACTCCCCAGATTCTGCCATGCCATTTATTTATTATAAAGCCTAGTGATGGAGAATGCAGAGCCAGAGACCTGGAGTTTGTGCATTAGTGGACAAAAAGATATCATACTAGCAAACTACAGGGAAGTTCAAGGGTTTAACACAGGTGAAACTAAATTTAGCATGTTATTGAGCATAAATAAAAAGTCATTCTGCACTCTCCAGAAACACACAGTCAGGGGAGAAAAAAAAAAAACTGATTACCTATTTTTTTCTTTCTTTCTTTTCTTCCCGCCCCCCCCCCCCCCCCCCCCCCCGCTAGTACTGGGAATGAAATCCAGGGGCTCACATGTTCTTAGTCAAGTGCTTTACTACAGGACTATACCCTCAGCCCTTTTAAAAATACATATATATATATATATATATATATATATATATATATATATATATATAATTTTTTGAGACAAGGTCTAAGTTACTCAGGCAGGCCTCCAATTTGCAATTCTCCTGCCCCAGCCTCCCAGATAGCTGGGAGTACAAGCATGCACAACAATACCTGGTTCATTTCAATGTCTTCAGTAAGAGAACCACAGGTCCTGGATAGCCAGAGGCTGTCATGGGAAGACAGTGAGAGGGAGCAACTGATGTTCCCCAGGGGAGGGCCTAGAGTTGCAAAGAGTTTCTTTCACGGTTTATAAGAAGTTACTATTTTGTGTTTAACCAAATTGCCCTCATGTTCTGGCAGGCAAATGGAATATTAAGAAAAAAATGTATCAAAAATTTGTATCCTGTATAAATTGTGCTCTTCTCACAAAACTGAACATTTCCAAAAAGACATTATTGGAATCCTGTGGCATTTCAGGCATGACTTAATGGAACATTCAGGAAAAGATCATTGTCATTCTAACCAGACTGTGAATATCTTAAGGGCAGGGATCAAAATACACAAAAATATAACACAGGAAAGTCCTTCATATGACCTGCGGATTCAGGAGGTCTCCTGGAAGAAACAGTAGAACTTGATCTCAAAGGATCCACAAGAATGAAAGGCAATAAATCCATAGCTGGATTAATTAATTGATTATTTTTTTTTTAAAATGTAAGTGAAAAGTTGGAATGGCCTCACCAACCACCATCAGAAACCAATTTTTCTCCCTTCCAAGGAGCATGCTCATGGCAAAAGCAAAGAATGGCTGAGATGGAGCTAGAATGTGCTACAGGCCTAGGTCTAAATTGACCTGTGCCCCAGGTACACCCAGATGACTACCATGCAAACCCAGCTTGCAGAGAAACCTTGTTATGATGGAAGTCCCTCATTAACTAAGTAGATTCTATGTGATTGCTCAAACTATACTTCCCCTAATTTGGGAGAATGCCCCTCTCTATGTGTGTGCTGGGATTTCCATTTAATGAATTCAATTAGTATACTAAATATGGCTGATCTGTTCTTTCCTGGTGTCTACTGGATAAGCAATAGAAAGTCTGATCAATAGCTCAACTGGACATGTGTATATGTTTTTCTAGTACATACCTTTCCATATCTGTTTGCCATCTTTAAATATAGCAAGTAATTTGTGGCTGATAATTTACTGAATTTTGCATTGATTCTATACCCAAACTGTCAACATGAAATATCACTAGTTATGTGCGTGACTTAGTGTGGGGATAATCCATTCTCCATGAGGCCATATCGAACATGGTTTTGTTCCAAGGTGTTCTCAAACCTCCTGATGGGCAGTGAGGAAGCAAACCTCCCACCCAGCCTCTGCATCATGGCTGGAAAAACACTATGACTTTTTTACACCATGCCCAGCACTCCTGCAGAAGTACCCCAGCACCCAGAGCTGGAAAGTGAGGAAGGGAAACAGCGAGCAGAGGAAGAAAGAATAGCTTCCTCCCATTGCTTCAGAACTCTGGGGCCCTGTAGACATTTGATGGCATTCAGGACACGCTGCCCCAAAATATGTCACCTTGACCTTTGAGAAAATAGCCACGGCTGACTGTTACCTTCTCCCCTCAAACAGGTCGTAACACCAAATGGACTTTGCTGCACAGTGTGTCAGAGATCCTCATTCCAGAACCTTCCTCCTTGTGCTCAGAGGAAAGGAACATCTTCATCCTTGAAGACCCAGAGACACTGAGCATAATCTGAACAACAGGGTGTCTAAGTCCCCAGCCTGTTACCATCAGATCATACCCTCTTGTCTATCGTATTTATCAAAAGCTGTCCATTTCTTCATTAAATCTGGTGTAAAAATACACAGGCATCCCTGTTTCTTTGGGTCTTCTTTTTCAAAGACTCTCCTGTCACATAAAATGCCCTATTAAATTTGTATGCTTTCCTCTTGTTCATTAGTCTTTTGTTATCGAAGTCTCATTCATGAATCTACATATTTCACTTTTAAAGATTCTGAGGGCCAAACAACAGTTTTAAACACATCATCCTGGTCATGTCAACATGGTTTCTTCTGATAATGGGAGTTATCTTTAATTCAACTTTTCATGATAGTGAAATCACAGGATGTTATTTTAAGTCAGTTAGTTCTATTTTTGCGGGTGTGCTCTTAGGGTTTATCTCTGAGCAACCTGAATTTGTTTGCACTTCAAAACATTTTAAATCTAGTTCCTTAATGTTTCTGTTGCAAAGAAACAGTTGCAAAGTTTAAAAAACAAGGAACTAATTTAAAAAAAATGTTAAGGTAAACTGGGGTTGCAGCCCAAGCCCTGGGCTGAGAAAAGAACCTTGACTTTGTTTTTATTTGATTTGTTTTTGTTTTTGTTTTTTGTTTGTTTTGTTTTTTCTTCTTATTTTCCTCTAAGCAAGACAATGAAATGAAAGGACTTGAATTATTTCTGAAATTCCACTTTAGTCCTGAAATTCTGAGATCAAAGCTTGGGCCGGAAGCATCAGTTCCTTTTGGAATACATAATAAGATGGTCATCCGCATCACCGGATTGCACATTCTGGAAAAAAATAAAAATATGCTATATGAATCATTTTGTCCCTCTTTTCCACAAAGAAAGTAAAGAGAAAAGTGAAAGAAATTAGAATTGTAGAAAATCCAAATTATGGGAGGAAACAGAAGAACAAAAAAGAAATCTAGAACTTGCTGATTGACTTCTTCAGTCCCATCCACTCTCAGAAGGGCACTCAGAACAATCTCCCAAGACAGATGATCATATCTCAGTTTAGAGATGAGAATCCTTAGGCTCTCAGGCAACACCAATAGCTCATCAAGACCAGAAGAGAGGCTCTTGGGATTTCAAAGAATTTGACTGGGCATATTATGTTTTTTAATTTTTATTTCATGTTGTTGTTATTATTATTATTATTATTATTATTATTATTATTATTATTTTACTAAATGTGAGCAGGTGGATAAGTCTCTGTCATTAGAAATAGAAATACAAATTCCACACCTTTTAATAACTGACAAAAGTGCTAATGTTTGAAAGCTCAGCAAAACCCTTTTGACTAGGGTTATAACAATTTTTGTTGTTGTTGTTTGTTTTTTGGTACCAGGGATTGAACCCAGGACATTTAACCACTCAGCCACATCCCCAGAACTTTTTATTTATTATTTAATTTTTATTTTGATACTGGATCTCACCAAGTTGCTTAGGGTCTCACTAAGCTGCTGAGGCTGGCCTCAAACTTATGATCTTCCAGCCTCAGCCTCCCTAGTTGCTGCGATTTAAGGCATAAGCCACAATGCCTTGCGAGTTACAACAACTTTTGATGAGCAGAATGGCACGCTTTACTCAAACTACAGAGAATAAAGCTTATTAAGGTGAGGGTTAGCCACTAAGGTACCTGTTGAACTCAGGACTTCCAAAGGCTTGGTCCAATCATACCATGTTAAAATACATAGCAATTCATTATACTGAGAGTTAATTTATGCTGAGTGGTTTATTAAGTACTTTGTTGTTTTATTTAAAAATAAGTACTAGACTGGGTGCTGGAAGAGAATTAGGAGTTCTCTTGTCTGCCCATCATCATAGGCAGTCTTGCAGGCTGCATGAGAAGCCAGGGCCACCTACCAGATACCAGCATATCCCACTGTGTTCAGCAAGGAACAAATGGCCCTTTGACACTGGCAGGCCTTGCAAACCAGTTCCTCTAGAATGACTGTCAGTAGCACAAACACACCTTGATCACTGTTCTGAACACTGCACCTGATACTGAAAATCATGCTAAGAAGAATTCATTTCCAGAAAAACCATCTCCTATTGCCAGACTTCAAAGGCTCTCTGTAATTTTGCCTGAGAATCAAATAGTGGAGAGGGAACAGGGCAGAGAGACTCAATAGGCTGCTCTTGAGAGGCTGCCAGGAAAGGAAGTAGGAGACCTGGGGTCACACACCCAAAGGCTGGCTGCTGTCTCCACACCACCAACCTGCCAGATCAGTGCACCCCCCATGGCTGCAGGGAGAAGACCCCCACCCACAGCCCTGCTGAACTCCTCAGTCACAATAGTCGGTGGATCTGAAAGAAAGCAAGTGGCATCTCTGCAGCTTTTTCAAAGTTTCCAAAGTCTCTACCTGGAGATGTAGCTCAGTGCTGGAGCCCATGCTGAGCATGAGCAAGGCCCTGGGTTCAAACCTCAGCACCAAGTTCTGTCTGATGCACTGCAAAGAACTCCCCTTTTGCTACAGTAATTAGGGGGAAAAAAAGCTCAACTATAAGCAATCAAGCCAGTGACTGTGATGATAGGGAGGATTAAAGGTGGAGTGCCTGCCACAAATGATAAGATGGGACTGTCATTGATTTCTCACACACATACGCATACACATGTATGCGTCCCCCAGTATCAAGAGCACCAGGATCTTCTACATGAAATAGAGACAGTGCTGAGAATGAAGCTGGGCTCTCTGCCCAAGTTACAGAACGCTGGAAGACCCTCACTGAGAACTGCGGGCAGTGGGTGGAACCCAGGGGCAGGGCAAGGAAATCAAAACAGACACTGAGGTTTGTTTCTTTCCAAAAACCCGGACATCAGTGATCCAGAGACATAATACCCTACGATATTTTATTTTCAAAACAAGACAGACCCAACTCCAGCTCCCTCGGGAGCCCTACTTCCCAGCGCCCGGCTGCCTCGGGAGCCCTGGCATTTCCTCTTTTGCAGGGAGAGCGGCCAAGGCAACAATCGGCCTGATTGGGAGCTGAGCGGGTGCTTAATTAAGGCTGGATCTTTTATTCTCCCGGGCAATTCAGCACAGCTTGAATGAGCCCCAGAGCCAGTTGGTGGTGGGAATGTCTTTCTGGGCAGTGGGAGAATCCAGTCTCAGGGCTGGCTCATCAGCATGACAATGCCCCCCAGGATGCACTTGGACTGATGTAATGGCCAGTTATGGAGGGGGATAAAAGCCTGGCTGCAGAGGCCTGGAGCTTGCAGCTGACTGGGGCTACTTCAGGGCATGAAATTCCTTCCCTCTTTCTTTCTAAGAGATGTTTGCTAATTGGTAGAGCTCAGAAAACAATATAGCATTAAGAAACCCTTTCCTTCCTCCCACCCCCACCCCGGTTTGGTTTTGTTTTAAATTCCCTGCTTTCTTGCTTCACTGGAAATCTCGACTTTTGTTCTGCGGTTTACATGAAGTTTTAATTTTTCTTTTTCTTCCTAACATAGAACTTATAAACAACCATTTACTAAAAGAGACTGCAACCCATATTTCTGTACCGGGGTTTCCCAAACCGACGCCCCTCTTTAAGAATCTTGGCTGAGACCGGCTCCAACTCGTATATCTGCCTCATACGTTATACATTGATACAAAACATTTTGGAAAACTGAGTCATGGAAACTTAGTCTGATTTTGTATTTTTTTTTCTTCCTTTTTTTTTTTTTTAATCACAAGAGCCTGTTTAAAGCTGGAGCAATTGAATCGTTTAAGTTGACAGGGTAATGGCCAAAATGGAGACAGTCTGAGGAAGTGCCAATTGAGTCTGGCCATGGATGCTGTTTTGGTTTTACCACCAACTCAGTAAGTGACAGGCAAGACATTGTCCTTTCTCCTCTGCTTGTATCTCAATCTGCTCATCTGTCCAAGGAGAGAAGGAAAGGCAGTGATTTCTCAGGTCCCACCTGTGCCACCACTTTTGGACTGATCAAAACGGACCATGTTTTCTGAACACGGGACAGGCGCTCCAGAACGTCAGAAAATGTATCCATACAAAGCGCGAGTGCCCACGTTCCACCTTGAGTGATCGCTCTTCATGATACTGGATGCTCTCCCCCAGTAAGCCCACTGCTAAGAACGACTGAGAAGGCTATGAGCACTGACCCTGCACCTCTGTGTATCTCAGCCCCACGGGCAGCTGATCCACAGAACCAAGAGCATGCCGTTAAGGAGAACATTCTTTACTTCCCAAGGTCCACAGAATTCTGAAAAGAGGCAGCTCTGCACGCCACCTCATCCTGCTCTGCATCAGGGTAGTCCTTCAACAGCTCTTGTGTACAAGATCACTGCAGAGACTCGTGGGAGCCCGGAATGTTCTCATGTGGCCTATTGGAAGGGATTCTGGATGCATCTCTGCCTGCACTAACACACCAGTTTTCACCCTCCTCCGTCTTTACTTTTATCTTTTTTATCCTTTTTTTTTAATTGTTGTTAAGTTTGTTTTAATTAGTTATACATGAGAGTAGAATGCATTTATGCACTTTGATATACATAGATGGAATATAATTTCTCATTTTTCTGAGTGTACATGTTGTAGAATCACATTGGTCATGCAGTCACATATATACATACAGTAATAATGTCTGTTTCATTCTACTCTCTTTCCTATCCCCAAATTCCCTCCCCTCCTCCTCCCCTCCTATCAATTCCCTCTACCTAATCTAAGGTAATGCCATTCTTCCCTAGTGCTACCTCCCTCCCATCTTATTGTGAATTAGCATCCACATGTTAGAGAAAACAATCGGCTCTTGGTTTTGTGGCATTGGCTCATTTTGCTTAGCATGATATACTCCAACTCCAACCATTTCACTCTTCTTTAAAGCTGAGTAATATTCCATTGAGTATACACGTCACATTTTCTTTATCCATTCATCTATTGAGGGACACCTTGGTTGGTTCCATAGTCTAGCTATTGTGAATTGAGCTGCTATAAATATTGATGCTATTCTAATATTTCATCTCACTCCTGTCAGAATGGCAATCATCAAGAATACAGGCAACAATAAATGTTGGAGAGGATGTGGTGAAAAAGGTCCACTCATACATTGCTGGTGGGACTGCAAACTGGTGCAACCACTATGGAAAGCAGTATGGAGATTCCTTTCATGCTTTGCCTATGAATCCCACCACGTTGGGAACACGCCTAGCTCCACCCTGCTTCCAAATTCCATACGTATCACATACACGTCCCAATATGAGTTACTGCCATTAGTACCTTCACCTAGGTACAGAATCTCCTAGGGACAAGTAATATTTTTGAGTGGTCTGAGTTTATTCTTGAAATCACAATCTGTGTAATTCCATAATTCTTCTCATTTCCATCAAATTGAGTTGATGATCATGTAAAACACAGCAACATCTTTCCCCCAGGACCAACTTCGGATTTATAAAGACCAGAACTACTTACATAGGGGTCTGGTGAGGAGTTTGGAACGTGATTCATCTGGAAGTTCCCCAAGAGTGGATGTACTAAATATGTATATGTGTGCATATTATTGGTCAGGATTTTTGTCTTAAAATTTAAGATTGGAATTTTGAATAACAACTGGGGTGGGGGCGGGATGTGCAGTGAGAAATGCCCTAGATCTATATGGGTGATTATCTCTTCTATAATAATAAATGCTGTGACACCTCTCAAGAAATTCCTAGTAATTATCTACAGCACTGATTTCAATTCTTCATCCTCCTTTCTGAGACTTAACAGAAGAAGACCAATATAACAGAACTCTCTGAAGCGATAAAATCTACAATTCCTTACATAAAATGTAACACTTTGATAGCAGAAAGCCGGAACAAGGTCACCAACTAGTTTCAGTTCTGGGGTTATTCCAGGCGAGTCAGGGATTTGACCTTGTAGTTTCCCTCTTCTCCCAACAAAGTAAAATTCCAACAGATCACCATTTTACCCTCAGGAAAAAAAAAAAAAATCCTGCTCACAGTGTCCAGATGAAAAGCCTCTTTGAACTTGGTAGGGGACCCTTTTATTATCATTATTATAAAACCTTAGAGAAGAACTCAGTTTGCTTGATATTTTTCTGAGGTCCAAGTTCTGAGGCTGAGTAATGGGATACAAAACTGGCCTCTTTTGAAAGGTGCCAGTTTTGTCACCAGATTTGTCCTTGGCTAGGAAACAACACTCACACACACACACACACACACACACATACACCCACAAGGCACACATGTACGTGGGCACACACCCATCTCCGTGAGTGCATGCACACACATACTCACACTCACACACATGGTCAGCCAGCCACAGTTGCCTTCACAAAGGGTAAGGAGCACATCCCTGCCGTTTAGACTGTCCGCAGCTGGGAGCACAATAGGGTAAGATGAACACGATATCCCACCCCCCGAAATAGCCAAAGAAACCTTTGTGCAGCCCCCGGTGTTGGCTGCATCTTCTCCACCAACATCCTGTCTTGAATTATTCAGGCTCATTCATTATGTATCCCACACAGACACAATTAAATCCTTAACCTTCCCTTCAAGAGAGCAGCTAAGCCTCCAGGGACTGCGGGGACAGTGTTCCTCTAGGCTGAGAGCCGCCTGGTGGAGCTGATGCGAAGGGGAAAGACCCTGATGGGGGCTCTGCTCTGCGAGTGAGTGACAGCTGTAGGAGCCTGCAGCTTGCTGGAGGCTTCTTGCAAGGGGCTGGGGGTGCAAAGGAAGGACTGCGTAATCCAGATTGAACTCAGGGGACTGACAGATTTCCCTGAGGCATTTCCAAACAGGCAGACAGGTCCCAAGTCAGAGGATTTCTTGATCTTTCTTAGACATTTTATGATGGATGAGAATTTGGATCCATTGGGTAGGACACGTGGATGAAGACTCCAAATTTCTCCTAAGGAGACTCTAGGGAGATCAGGAAAGTTTCAACTTGGTGTTTGCTTGCAACCCAACAATGAGATAAAACCAAAGACTTTTTTCTGCTTCTAGAATATTTCTGTTCCTTTCCCTGGGGCCTCAGATGTTAAAAAGTAGCTTGTACAGGAAAAACTACTGCAAGATGATTCAGCATATTCTCAAAAAAATTAAATGATAAAATTATGCCCTAGTTGGGCTCAAGGAGTAGAGAAGAGTGTATCCCCTGGTCGTTCTTCTCTCTCACAAGAATTCGGCGATAGACAGCTTTGACCAGTTCCACATACCAACTAAATCAGTGATTTGCCACTGTCTGCTCCTGTTGAGAACTGACCAGAGGGAATGTGGTCACCATTCTTTGGCTTTTTGTGGTAGATAATGGTGGTCACCAAGAAATTCAAGATAGGAGACATTTAATTATTTCTCCAAGACTCATTAACAAGCCAAGGGTCAGACCAAATCTGTCTCCCACAGAGCCATTAATGTAAACGTTAGCAAGTGAGCTCAGAAAAGCTTAGAGGACTCTTTCTGGGAGCTCAAGGACTCTTCTGCCCTCTGTCTTTAGGAGGGAATCCACCACCACCTTCTGAAAAAGTTTATTCAATGAAGATATAATAGCTCAACCCAAGTCACCAGAACACTTTCAACCAGCCATTGTCAATTGGACAACTTTGTCCCCCAGAAGACATTTAGCCATATCTGGAGACAGGTTTGATTCACAAAACAGGAAAGGGAGTTTGGGAATGTTTTGCCATCTGGTCAGTAGGACCAAGAATGCTACTTACTGAGCAGCTTCCATGCACAGCATAAGCCCCCGCCCCGCAATAAGGAATCAACTGGTACACATTGTCAACAGTCCTCAGGTCAAGAAACTCAGCTGGTTAAAGCAATGACCAGACAGAGACATTTTAGATGTTAGTTCGTGATTTACAGCCCTAATGTAGAGACAGTGTTGTTTGCTGGATTCTTGTACCCACAAGAGTAGAGAGGTCTTTAAAGTGTTCCAGCCAATTCACATCTCTGGAATGCTCTACTCATTAACAAAGTACTAATTTACAAACTGGTAATTACCAAAAATCCAACACTGAGCAGATGTTTGGGTCACAGACATGCCTCTGGGATGCATATCTGAAATTTGGTTTTTCTCATATATTCCCAGATGACCACCCGCTTCAGTGTGGACCTCTGATTAGAACAACTAACCTACACAGGACATTAAAACCTCTGCTGGGATGTTTTAAAGTATACTACAAACATCCCATAGGAAATGTGTGCCAATTGACCAGAGAATGAATGATGGCTCCAGTTCCTACCATTTTAGCATCATGCGTATGGACGAACTGCTTCTTGGTAGAAAATCAAAAGCAAATTCAGACCAACCTCCTCTAAGAAGTATCTCCTTGGATGTGGAGAAGACCCAACAAATCCCTAAAGGTTACTCACAAAAGTTAGAATATAACTTATTCACAAAGTTTGACTATAAAGTTCTTATTTATACTCCAACAGTCTTAAAGTCCTTTCCCTGAAAACTATGAGCAACTCTCAACTTCTGGGATGAATTATACATACCTGGAAATACACCTGGAAATCTCCAGCCTCGTTTTACACAAAACCCTCATTTTAAACAAAACCCTCATTAAACAAAACAACAATTTCAACAATTGTATAACATCTTCTTTCAGATTTTATAACATCTTCTGAGTGACTGTATGCAACAGTTTATGCTTCTTGAGCCTCATTTTTTACTTTTTATCTTTCATATAGGTGCCAGTGAATGATGAAATTGTCATCAAAAAAAAAAAAAAAAAAAGAAACCCACAGGAAGGCCACACGCATGAGCTCTTGAAAGTGTACCAGCTTCAAATATCAGAATATGTACAAAAAAGACAATGTCCTTTTGGCCCTATTCCCTGGATAGAAATATGGAAGCTAACATTGATTAAGGACACATGTTTCCAGTTCCCCCTTGTGATGAGTTCCAACTTGGTAGGTCCAGGGTTGAGGACCTGGAGACTTTCAGGGTGGGGCTGTGTTATTCAGGGGTCCCGGGACACAGGGAAAGGTATTCTCAAGGGTCACCACATCATCTCTCCTTATCAAAATGGGACACTTGTAAAAGAATGCTATTTACCATGATGTTGGAACAACAAAAGGAAAACGGTCAAACTGAAACTTAGTATCACTGTCTCCTTCTAAAGCCACAGCATCTGAAGAGGTGTGTGTGTGAGAAAATAATGAAAATTACCCAAGCAAAAGGCAGCAGTAGAAATCCAAAGCAGCCAGGTGACCAGCAGAGAACTGTAGGGAGGTATTTGGGGACAGAGAAACAGAACACTTTTGCAAACACTGCTTCTGTCTGTCATGTGCCCCCAACCTTCTTAAGAGGACTGTGAGACAGACGGTATCATCGAGCAGCCCACAGGAGAAATAAGTGACCCTGAATTCAGTCGCCAGCCTTCTCCTTACCTGCATTTAATTTTTCACTTTCATTCTTTACCTCTGACAAGGATAGCAATTAGAAAAGAAAAGACATCTTGGTGGTAAAAGAGGAAAGGGAGAGAAACCAATGGATAGAAAAAATAACTTGCGCAACTGAGCCTTTTAAGAGCTAAAATACATCATTTGGCATCTAGCCAGGACCTCACAGGACTGGGGAACTGGAGCTGGAAGAAGGGACCCTGTGGCAACCCTGCACAGTGTCATGTTGAATTCTGCCACACCATGACATGGGGTCAAAGGGCAGGCATAAATTAACTCTGAGCAGCCTTACGGGGCAGTGCTTTTAAATGCTATCTTTAATGACGGAAGACCTGATTCAAACCTGGACTCCGCCACTTTGCCAGTTCAGTGACATTAGACTTGAGATTCTACCCTCCGTGAGTCCAGGGGATGGATTGTTTGCTTATGAAGTTTCCCTGGGCCTACAACAGTACCTGGTAGAGGCCGGGTGTGCTAGTGGAAGACCTGTTAAATGACCAACTGGAAAAGTGACCTCTGTGCTTCAGTTTCTGCATCTAACAGGTTGCTCAGAGAGATAAATGGGTCAGTACATGAAAATCCCCTTAACCAAGGCCCAAAGTAGGTGCAAACATCCTCAACTGCCTTTGTTATCAAAGTTCTGCATAAGGAGAAGCAAACTGGGAAGTCCATGTCTCTCTTCCCTGTCTGGGAGTCTAAGTTCCAAATAAAACACTCTTTCTCTCACCAAAAGTGACCAAGTCTCAGGCATGTCCTGAAGAACAATTAACCCAGAAAGTGACAACCAAAATAAGGAAATCTTAGATTTTAAGCAATTTTAGAGATATGAGATCTTATAAGAACTGGATAGATCAGATCCTGAGATGGATTTAGAAGAGGCTGCCTAAACATCTAAGCTGAGGGACTGTGGCTTTGTTTCAGGTCAAGCCTGAGGCCCTTCTGAAGCTGAGTGATTTAAAATACCGTCTTGACCTGCTATTCTCCAGGAACCTTTTTTCAAAGTCAAAATTTCAGCATACATGGAAACACCCCAAATGTGTGGGCAGGGGGCAGGGGACACCTGTTAACTATGAGTAGAGGCACTTAAAGTAACTGACTGGTTTCTCCTTTTTGGTTCACTTTCTGGTCGGGCAAAATCAAACATTTAGCTTTCACTTTTGCATGACGTATCTTCCTCCATACACCTCTCAACACATGTCCATTAGCTGTAAATGGTCCCAAATGTGGACGTTTCTGAAGTGATAACAGCAGAGCTATTACTACAGCGACAGACTCTGAAAATATCTGCTACTCTAGCCCCGACATCCACCCACCCCCACCCCCCGCCCCATTTCCTACCATCTTGAATAGCTTAGCTTAGCACATTAACGTTCAATTGTCTTTGAGACTTAATTATCCTGCTTATCCAACAAAGAGTAAATATGAGTTAAAAACACACAAACAGAAAAAAAAGATAGATTATTGAAGAAGACGTCGTCATATGTTTTAGCTCACCTTTTCTAAAATAATGCTTGTGGAGACCAGGGTATAAGTGACAGTCACAAGCCACATAACAAAAATTCAGTCAAAGGACAAACTTTGACAATGACTCCATAAGATTATAATGGAGCTGAAAATCTATCTCTTAGAGACATTTCAGTTATCATAATCTCACAAAACTGTGTATACTACATACTACTTCATGGAGATGATAAATAAATATTTTTCTGGTTTGTATACTTACTATGGTTTTTATTGTTATTCTAGAGAGTACTCCTTCTATTAAAAAAAGAAAAGGAAAAAAGAAAGTTGACTGTAAGGATGTTTGTCACCACACTCTACATCACATGTTCACTCTGTCTTTGGATTGTATCAAAAGGCCACATCAACTGGCCGACTACACTATCCAGGATCATGTCAGTGCACTTCTTGAGGCGTGCATAATGGCAAAATTGTCTAAAAGCGCTATATGCAAGAAAAAAGTGACAGACGCCAGTGACATCCAGCGTGCTTCAGAGTCATAGGATATTATGAATGGAATAGGTGTTAGGATATAAAATAGTCCGACTACCTCAAATCTGTGTATTCATTCATCCATCCATTCATTCCTCCAATGTTTGATGAGCACCTACTTCAGCCAATCACAAACCAAAGCTCCAAGAGCATCAAATTAGCATTGCACAAACTTGTCCCCAACGAATGCAATAGGAATTAGCCAGTTTCTTCTGAGAAGGGCCAGAGAATAACTATTTGGGGGTTTGAGGCCCAAAGGTTTGTGTCACAGCCACTGATCTCTGCCATTGCGGTGGGAAAGCAGCCAGAGATGATATGAAAATGAATAGACATGACCGTGTTCCAACAAGACTTTGTTTATGGACTCTGGACTTTGAAGCTCACATGATTTTCACCTGTTTAAAAATACCATTGTTTGATTTTTGTTTAACTATTTAAAATGTAAAAATGATTACCAACCCACAAGCAATAGGCAGATTTGCTCTGTGGGTGGGAGTCACTCTCTGGATGGGAGGAGGAAAATGCTCAAAATCTCAGCTCGCTAACTGATGATCTGAATGAATTAAAAGGGAGTTGTAATTATATGTCACTATGTGCTTGTAAGTTCTACTGGAAGTGAAATAATAAAGGAGGAGGAGCCTTCACTCAGCCCCTTGGCTTCCTCAAATCACCCCACAAGATTTCAGGATTGGTGGGACAGTCCTGCTGTTTCTCCTCCCTCTACCTTCAACTTCAAGTGACATGCCCATACACCTGGGCTTAAGGCCATTTAGGTGATGACAGACACTGGCCTCAAGACAAAGAAGCCCTGAAAAGTTTGGATAAATTGAATTTGGAATATAACGTGAATAAATCATTCCGCTTGATATTTCAGAATTTTCTACTCGTCAAAGGAATCAAAGTCCTGGGGGAAGGTGGCTCTATGGATAGGTTCTAGGGGAGTGTGATACTTTTATAAAGATATAAAGAAGTAGTATACCTAACTCCAGAGAGGAGGGCACAGCATTGGAAATTGGAGGTAAGATTTGAGGCAGGATCGACAGGAGACATTTGAGGTGTCTTTAAAGAACAGAAATCTGCCTTGGTATTTTCAACACTGACAGTGGCCTGGTGATTCGAGGGCACCCTGGGCATCTCTTCCTTTCTGGAGTGAAATATGTGTGGTCAGAGGATGGAGGAAGAGTGTGGTCCAGAGGCAGAGGGTGAAGGGTCTTGACAAGAGATCTGGACCCGAGGGGAGACCCAACAGGGCCCCAAGCTGGAGAACAGAATGATCAGGTCAGATGTGCACTCTGAAATGGTTAACTGTGGCCACAAGATGCAGAATGACATCAAATGTGAATCAGAAACAAGACAAAGCAATTGAGGTCCAGAAATAATTGCAGGAGAGGACCCCAAACACCTAGAAACAAGCCAATTAAACAGATTGGAAGCAAATGGGTGCCTCTTCTAGCTCTTTGAACTTCACAAGATGTGTTCTTTGTTGTTCAAAACCTGGTCACAAGGGAAGACTTTGGAGTAGAAGATGACAGTGCTTATTCACTCTCTAAAACACCCATTTTGACTAACTTCCTAAGTGGGCAAATGAATTCTCCAAGAACTTTCTCTTCTGTATTCTCCTCGGAAATTTGACTATGAAGTGACTAGGGAACAAAATAAAGAAGGCCATCTTCCTGCAGATCAGACCTCAGCCCTGTGCCCCGGAAACACCAGCACAAATTACTGAGAAAAAACGGGGCACTGTAGGAAGAGATTGTTAACAGTAGTCAATCTTTCATTATTTGTTTCCCTCATGAAATATGTTTTTTGCTAAGCCATCTGAATTGAGGAGAGAGGTGTGAAGGTTAGAGAAAAGAAAAACAACAATGAGTATGCACCCGCTCTTTCTCTGGTATTTTGGCAACTTAGATGATTTAATTCACTTTTCTCCATCCTCATCATCTTACCAGGTCACACTGGTTAGGCAGATGTTAAAAACAGGGAAATGGAAGCTGCATGGAACATTCTTCTCCAAGGAACAGCAGGCGCTCTATCAGAACTGCAAATGCTCAGGACTTGCCTATGGAAACAAAAATCCTAAATCTGCAGGAAAAGAAGAAAAGATTCAAACCCTGGTGCATTCCTTATTAGCTACCCTCCCCCGCCATACAAAAACAACAAGAGAAGAAAGCATTACCCAAAGCACAAGTGAAAAAGCTTTGTTGTGTGTGTGTGTGTGTGTGTGTGTGTGTGTGAATATGTATGTACATACACTATGTGCATTATGCGTATGATCTGAACAACATTAAGACAAATTCCCTAACTGTCCCACCTCCAATAATCCAGTGTCTGGAAGCCACCACCAGGCTTTTGATAAGAAGTCAAGATAAGAATCAAAAAGGTAGCCAGGTGTTTTAAAGTACACCTGTAGCTCCAGCAGCTTAGGAGGCTGGGGCAGAAGCTAGCCTCAGCAACTTAGCAAGGCCCTAAGCAACTCAGTGAGACCCTGTCTCTAAATGAAATATTAAAAAGGGAGGGGGGTGCATTGGAGATGTGCCTCAGTGGTTAAGAACCCCAGGGCTCAATCCCTGGTATCAAAATCATCATCATCATCATCATCATCATCATCATCATCAGAAAGGTGAAATGAGTCCCATGAAGGTCTCAGTTTTACTGTTCTGGTGCTATGGTGTAGATCTGCAATGTCCTCCAAAGGCTTATGATCCCCAGCTGGGCAGTGTTCAGAGGGGGCCCTTTGAGAAGTGATTGGCTCATGAGGGCTCTGACCTCATCAGTGGATCATTCCATTGACAGCTGAATAGGCCACTGGGAGGTGGTGGAGGCTCTGGGAGGCGGGACCTAGTTAAAACAATAGAACCGTGGGGACTATATCTTGTCCTGTATCTTTTCCCACAAAATTCTCGTCTCTCTTCTTTCTGCTATTAGCTGAGCTGCTTTCCTCTGCTACACCCTTCCACCATGATGGTCACTTCAGGTCCAAAGCAATGAATGGAACTAGCCAGCTGTGGACTGCAATTTCTGAAACCATGAGCCAAAACAATTCTTGGCACCTCCAAATTTCTTCTCTCAGGTATTTGTCACAGTGACAAAAGCTAACTCTTTAGGAGAGAAGGGGTTCAGACAACTGAGCACATTCTCCAGTATTTGAGGTCACCACTTCTGGAGGTCACCACTGGAACTGTGGGCACAGATGGACTAGGCTGGCATGAAATAACAGAAATACCACAGGAAACAGATCTTTGTCCCTCCTTTGCTTCATGCTCAGAGTCCTGTGGCTGCTACTAAGTGGCAGAGATAACATTCTGTGAAGGTCCCTCAGACTCCAAATCCCATTTTGACTTCGGCATGCTGCACTGTTTCCAGCTCAACCAAAGAAAACGGTGGTGACTAATTGAGATATAAATGGAATTGGAGAATCTAAAGTATCCCAGGCAACATACTGAACATTCTTATTGTTACAACATTCATGTACAAAGCTGTGGAGGTACATCTACTGGCCAGCCCAGAAGCCACTGTAGTACATCACTCTTTCCTCCACTCTCCTTCATCTCAGTCCAGACAAATGAAGGGGTCCCACAGGAAGCCTCTGCCTGGATGATCAACATGGCCAGAATGTCCCTTTGAAGGAACTGGCACACAGAGAGCTGGCACATCACTTCTTTCCCTACACCCACCCGAGGTTGCCCCCAAACCCTTCCTCAGGCCTCGTGAAACCCCAGGGTTTCAAATGGGCTCTGGGAAGATGCAGCATTATTTAGAGAATGGGAAGCATGTAAGAGTGGATTCTGACCAGAAGGCAACGCCTGCCAAAGGTAGGATGTTCCAAAGAGGAAGAACAATCTGGGAAGTCAAATAAGCCTGGATAAACACAAAGGTGGTACAAAAAAGTCAAAACTCTAGAGAGGTTTGGGGTTAAGAATTGTCTATGGCGGTTAGGTTGTGACTTACCCAGAGACATAGATGGAGCGAGAATCTCAAATTATTTTCACGCCTACCCAAGCCTTTGTTCTGCTCGACTTCACCATGTATGGAGACAAGGAAACGTGAACCAATGGACGTGGAATGACTTATGATAATCATTTCCAGAGCGATTATAGTACTCTTGGATTCTAGACACAAGTTTTGTTCCTAAAAGTTTGTTTTTAATGCTTACCTTTTTTTTTTTTTAATGCCTGTCTGGAATTGTCTACATGGAAGGCGGCAGTAGCAATATTATTTTCCCTAAACAAAAAAACATCCAAAGGGCCCTTTAGCAACTTATTATGCATAATTTCAGCCATAGTCCTGTAGTCTGTATGTCTCAGGATGAATGAAAGAAGGGACCAGTTTGCTTCCAATAATGTCATTTTCTTCAATTACCTTTTACTCCAATGACTAGCTATTTTCTAACTTTAATGCAAATAAATGCAATTAGTCAAGTTTTCTATAAGCATTGCTAAGAAATTATTATACTTGTTTCTTTTCTCTCTTCAACATACATACATATATGCATACGTGTGTACTGTTTTCTTCTTAAAATATCATCATTTATTTTCTATTTTCTCAACTTACAACAATAACAAAAAATAATTGTATAACCTTACGTACATGAGCAATTCAAACAAATAAAATTATCTACATCTTCATGGACTTTTTATTTTTATTTAGGCTTCTAGATATCACTTGTCTTATTTATAGTTACAAAACATTTAAGAATACTAGTGGCCTAGGGATGTAGCTCAGTGGAATAGCACTGATCTAGCAGGCATGAGGCACTGGGTTTGATCCCCAGCACTGGAGAAAAAAAAGAATTCGAGTAACTATTGCCAAAGTACACCAATTTACACTAAAATGGTATATGAAACCATGGGTCTTACAGTAGCCTTGCCAACATGGAGTGTTATCTATTTTTCTAATCTCATTTATTTTCAAAGGAGGTAAATATTCTAGCTTCTGTTTCCTCACTAATGCTCTTCCCTACGTTTATTCACAATTAGCATCTAGAACCATCGCTCATATTCCAGAAGGTAGAGAGGACATTGCTTAACTGCATGGGGCATAAATAAGAGGGTTTCACCAAGTGTTTTCCATTCCTGGGATCTGATTATTGATTTGATGAGTCCTTGCTGAGGCCACTGTGTGCTCTTTATAAAACCTCAGAGGGAGAAACTTATCATGAGAAAAAGGCATCATCCCTCCCTCCCCTGTGGGGCAACCAACTTCATTCTGTTCTGTCGGTTTAAATGGTCCCTTTAACACTCACCACCTGTTCTGCTGGTGAGCATTTTGGGGATACTACATAGGAAGGTCTGCGGATCATGCTGTCACTCATTCATTTTAATCTCAAATGTCATGTGTGTACACAGGAAGGACTTGACATATCCAAGTTCAGAGACTGAATGGCCATGACTCTGTCCCCTTCTTAATAAATGGAGAGTCTAATCTTAGAAATGTACATACAGACCATGAGAGAAGGGCTACATTGTGTACCTGCCAGAGAAAGGTGTGTGGTTCCTACTACCGAGGCTTAGGCATGGCTGATAATATCAATAATACTCAAGCTAAAGAGAGGGTTCTAAAGAGAGGGCTAGGAAGAGACATCGGGGCTCAAAGTAGAGAACATGCTGGAATCATGATGTCATGCACTGTTTGGGGAGAGGAGAATGGAAAGGGTTAGAGTCAAAAAATGAAGAAAACCAAGAGGCAAAAAAGCAGGTACAGAAGATAAGGAGGAGCCTCACTCTGCACTCTAGGGAGTCTGGATTTCTCTGAAGGTAATTGCCAACAACCAAAATATTTGAGCAACAAATTGCGGTCTACTCTGGAAGAAATAGTATGTTGGATAAGATGGAAAGGTGATCTGAATCGGGGATCAAATAGACCTGAACTACAGGCAAAGGTGGGTCCAAACAAATGAAATACTAAATAAAGAAAAGAAACTTGTAGGAGATGGGTGGATGTGCAGACGAGGCCTAGGGGAAAGATGGGTGGGTAAATAAAGAATGCAGCTTTAGGGCTCAGGGTGTAGCTCAGTGACAGAGCTCTTGTCTAGCATGTGTGAGGCCCTGGGTTCCATCCTTAGCACTAGAAAAAGAAAAAGAATGCAATTTCAGACTTTTCTGTGACCTGCAAACTGTAGGTTAAGCCTAACCTAATATCCTAACCTAGCATCCCATGAATACCAATATATTCAAGCTAATAAGAGTAATGATAGCTACTAATGAGAAAAATCTAAGGTACCAACATGTAAAAAGTGCTTAGAGTTGGATGGTGAGATTTCAGTGCTTTTCATTCTTCTTTCTTATTTTCATTATTTATATGCATTTCTAATTATTCTACATTCATGTTTATTACCTAAACTATAAGTCTTATATAATTAAAAATAAAGAGAAAAATAATATTGGTACCCACCTATAGGTTTTATATTCTATTCAGAGTTTTGCATGTGTCTCTCATCCTTATAATAGTCCCATGAGGTACTGGTTACCCTGAGAGAAATTAAAGAACTTATCCAAGTAGGTAGACTAGAGCAGCAATTACAAACACAACTCAATCCTAGGTCCTTTCCTACATCCACAGCCTGTGTGATGTGACTTTGCAGCCTCTTTGTTGAAGTAATTAGTTGGGAAGCCATTAAATTTGAAGGGGTTCCAGCACTCTGTGTTCCCAAGGAAGCAAACGAAACCCAACTCAAACAAAACTGAAGCTTAATCCATCAGAAACTGCAAACTGACTTCTATCTAGGGACTTTCCTCGGTAATGATGCAAATAAGGCCATTGCTTCATTTTATCCAATCAAATATTTTCTTTGCCTTGCTTTTGCATTTACCCTATTAGAAGATCTCCCCTCTCACCCCTTTGGCTGAGTCTTCAAAACATTTGCCATCAAATAATTTTTTTAGTATATTAACACATCAAAGTTTATCTTCTAATAATCTCACCAGGATGCAGAGTCAGCTTCCTTGAATGTGAACTAGTCTCCTGTGACTTTCTTTAGCCAAAAGAATGCGGTGACAGTTCAGAGATCAGGATGCGTGACCCTTTACAAGCTTCCATTCCATGAAGCCTGATACAGACTGCTAACGTGTCAACAAGGCCAGGCTATAAGGTGACTGACGAGCCACAGTGCTCCAGCCATATTCATAACCAGGGGCCAAAGCTAGCCAACTGGCTCATCATCAGAGGGAGGCCATCCAAGACCAGCCTGACCCTGGCTAACCTTCAAGCTGACCATGAACTCTCGATTGAGCGCAGTGAAGATCAGTCAGACTGGCCCAAATCAGCAGAACTACATTGACAATGGTGGTTGTTGGAAGCCACTTAGGTTAGGGCTTTCTATTATCCACCAGTAGCTAGCTGAGAGACTAAAAACTAGAAGAGTGGTGCCAAGGTCAGGCCCAAGCTAAATTCCTCTGCTTTCATTATGTAGTTAGTGATCTTAGGCAATATGATGAACTTTCTTTCCCTGTCCCTCCTCCCCTGAGTGCTTTTTGTAAGTTGTGCCCGGTTTTCATTCTACCACCACTCAAGACCATGTTTGGACCACTGTATTTAAATTGTCAGACTCCTCCGGGACTGTCTCCTGTTGTTTTCTTTTTGGATGACTCGTCAGTATAATGAAGTTTCTCTGGTTCACAAATGAGTTTAGAATGAACATAAGAGTGTATTTTATCGTCTGTCACCTTCCTCTACTTTATTTGGTTTTATAATTATAAATCTATAGGGTTGAAAGGATATAGTAGTCCCTTGGTATATATCGGGGGTTGGTTCTAGTACCCCAAACAGATAGCAAAAAGGAGATGTTCAAGCCCCTCATGTGAAATGGTGTAGTGTTTGCATATATCCTGTGCACCTCCTCCAGTACATCTTAAATCATCTCCAGGTGCCTTTTAGTACCTAATGCAATGTCAATGCTATGTAAGTACTATTATACCATATTGTTTAGGGAACAATGACAAGAAAACAGTCTGTATTGATGCAATTAATTTTTTCCTGAATATTTTTTAGCCACAGTTGGTTGAGTCTATAGATGCGGAACCCACAGATACAGAGAATCAAGGGTGTCATGATACCAGTTTTACAGGTAAAACAAACAAAACAGAAAGCCAGGCTGAAACAGAGGTCGGGCACATGTCTGGGATTGAGCAGTGACTCAGGCACCCTGCCTGCAAGCACAGCCTGACCTCACCACCAGACCATGAAATCTAGATCCTGACCCAGAATTATTTAATCCAGCTGTGAGTCTTAAGAAGCCATTTCACATCCTGGCTTTCTAGTCAAAAATAACAATTTACTTCCTATTGCATTTCAAACCCTGCTGGTTTAACCAAGATTTTTCCTCGTCCCCAGAAAGAGTAAAGAAACTGTCAGCCCCTGAAAGAGTGTAACCTTCACAAGGGCAAGACCCTCGAATATTCTTGCCATTGGATCCTAGCACACAAGAGGGGCATGACACAAAACAGGCAAATGAGGACATTAAGCATCTCCGTGCTAAACTTTTCAATGGATTCATGGAATCCGCACAGAACCTCATGTCTTACCAATGTTCTCATATTCACACGAAGCATTCAGATGCAAGCACTTATATGCTTTTCCTGAAGTAACTCAAGAACTAAGAGGCAGAGCCCAGTCTTGAACCCAGGATTGTTGAGGTCAAAATAAGTACACGTTTTCTAACTGTCCTCCCATCTGTTCAGAGCAACAGACACATTTGCTTACCAGTCAGATTCCCAGGTAAGCAAGTGGCCCCAAGCATCTCTCCCTACCACTAACTGAAAATGAGAAAATAGATCAGGCACGATGGGGCCCCACTTTTAATCCCAGCCACTCAGGAAGCTGAGACAGGAGGATCACAATTGGAGGCCAGCCTGAGCAATTTAGCAATACCCTGTCTCAAAGTAAAAAATAAAGAAAGGGGGTACTGGGAAAGTAGCTCAGTGGTGTATTTAATCCCTAGTCCTGGGAGGGAAAAAAGGAATACACGGGTTTTAACTGAAACAGAAATCAACAGATTAGACATTACTTTAAAAGGCACTTTCAGATTGCTAAAATTTTGAACTTCCAGTGTACTTTACAAATTCTGATTACAGTTTGATTCTAAAGGGAAACAATTCTGCAACTGGCATTGCCTATTTGACTGTATCAAGAATTCCATGCTCATTTCACAGAGTGGCATAGCATGGCTGTAGGGGCCAGATAATTCCCAGTTCACCTCCTCATTTCTCTTCATCCAGGCCTTTCTTAACATAGCGTGAACACAAAGGTCAATTTCCTGCAGTTGGTTTGAAAAAGGCCAACTCTCAATTAACTTTGCAAAAAGGGTCAGAGGTGATGGGGGGAAATAAAACTCACAAGTAATGCAAAACACCCATTTCAGCTCCAAGCCCTAATGGCCACTGCTCCCCATGCTGACCAGAGCTGCTAGCCAGTGGTGACTCAGATATATTTGCAATCTGTGGCTCAGAATGGCATCATTTCTGCTACCCACCTTGGATGGACTGACCAATAAGGGAAAAGATGCAGGACTAACCATTGGAGGGAGTAGGGAAATATGGAGAAAAGGATACCAATGTAACATGCAAGCTGAATATTACAAAACTCATTAGTATTTAGAATGTGTAGATTCTTTCTTCCAAGCTCAAATAATCATGCACGTGCCTCACTCCCCTGCCCCTGCCAATGAACCAACTCTGCATCTGCTAATCAGAGACCGTTGAGAGGGGATGGCCCACCCTCCCACAATGCAGAAAGTATCCCTAAAATCCAAGCCCTACAAGGCCCTGCAGTCAAAGGAGCTACCGAAATTAACCCCAAAGACTTGTTGAGCCACAAACTATTGACAAGGGGCAAAACCAGGGACTTTTCAGGAGGCCATGCTGTCTAGGGTATGGTCCTTTCAACCTTCTTGAGTAAGGGACATGAAGTGTAGGTTAGATGGGGAGATTGGAAGTTAGTAAAAGGTACCATTCCACTTTTGATACAAATCCCTGTAATCAAAACCATACTCAGCCGACTCAGCCTTACCTCCAAACTCCCTCTGAGACGCTATAAACATTGGCAGACAATGCATATAATTAAGGTGGAATATGTTCTCATAAAATGTTTGTTTCCATCTGCTAGTTGTTTCAGAGAACATTAAGAGATTTCTTGTGGTCAGTCCTGGGAATAGCAGGAGGGATTCCTAGGTCCCCACTGAGAAGTGCCCCAGGAGTGTGAAGGGCAGCTTGGGCAAGCCACGAGAGAAGGGGGTAGAGCATCCAGCCTGGACTGTGCCAAAGCTGCCAAGGTGCGATGGCCACACCATCAAACTCTCTCCTCCTGACTGTAGAGAAACACCCACCGGAGACTGAACATTGTGGTCTTTCAATACCAAAGGGGAACTGAGCAAAAGAAAGTCAGAGGGTTCTGGCACCAGAAGCATTTCTCCATTACTTCAATTAGTTCCAACGATGTGGAAAAGTTCTCTCTGGAGAAAACAAACTGGACGTGGAATCAATGTAGGGCCAGTGGCGGCGGTAGGTGTTGATACAGGCATTAGTCAGCAATACTGGTTGCAATGAAGTCACTCAATGGCCCTGTCACTGGAACAGGGCTGAGAAATAAACTCATTAGATCAGCCCCTGGAGTGGAGCGTGTGCCTTCCAAGGTGGCACTAGTGCAACCTGGCGCCCACCTGAAGATCTTGCCGGCTGCCCTTGGAAGGTGCCGTTTCCCAAGGTGTCTGCTAAAGAGCACTGGATAAGTACCATTTTTATTTTCTACAGAAACATAAATAAATCCTCTTTCCTCAGAGCCGCATTTGCCATTAGTTATGAGATGTTAGGTTTTCTTTAAGGAAGTAACGAGCTCTGTGTGGCTGTAGAGCGCAGGGCTGAGACAAGGAACAGGAAAACGTCCTCAGAGAGACTTGGGTTCGGCATGGGGAAGAATTTCTGATACTTGAAACTAGCCCTAAAGAGCCTGGTTCTCAAGTGAGATGGCTATTTGGAATGTCAATAAAAGGCTAGGTCACAACCTGCCAGGGACAGGCTGCGAAGATTTTTGCACTGGATAGTGAAGGTTTTTTTGCAATAGGCGGGTCATTTTGATGGTCCACAAATCCTTTTCTCAAAATCAAATACAGTTCTCAGAAGAGGACAAAGAAATTTATTTTTTCATCATGTTATCACCTATTTCCAGCTCTTTTCCCTGTGAAGCCACTAACAAAACAAAATGACGACAACAACAAAGTGCTCTATAGATGCTCAAAAAAATGTTTTGTTTTCTTTTTTCCTCAAGCGTTCTATTAATATAACATGTACTACTTGATGTTTGGAAGAATTGGTAAAAATGAAGATTTTTGGTGATATGGTGACCAATTTTCTCAGCATTATGTTTATCTCTCTGGTGACTCCTTAATCAAGCACTTATTTTAATGAAAGGTTGGTAAATCCCTGATGTGAATGGGATGGATGGGTATGTTAGATAGATAGATAGATAGATAGATAGATAGATAGCATTCACTTCTTGTAGACTCACCATATTTCCAACAAAAACACATTTTGGTATTATACTCAGGTTATATAACTGAAGAAATTGAGTCTCAGGGAATTTGATTAATTTGCATAATGTTAGCTAAAAAAGGGAGAATGAAGAGTTAAAAAAAAAAAAAGAGAGCCGAAAGAGGATGAAAGCCCAGAACAAACCAACTCCCCGGTCCATCCGCTCTTCCATGCTGCCTCCCTAAGTACACTGAGACACAGCTTACCCTCCTTTAGAGGACTCGAATACTCATCCCAAATTTATAGGGGTATAGAGATCCCTGCTTCTTGATACAGCATTATTTAGAGATGATGGCTAGAAATGGCTGATCAAGAGTCACAAACGTCTCGTCAAAATGCTCTTCCTTTTTAACACGAGGCAGCATACAGCACCCTAATGTACTGACACCCCCAGAGCAGGCCTTCGTCAGCTGGCTTCCACATCCCCCTTGGAGGAGCCATTAATGCTGGCATGAGACCCCATCTCTGGTGGACAAGGAGCCGAGTTCAGAATGACTCCTGAGAATGTCAGAACCCTGGGCCTAGGAGCAGTTTTCTCTCTCTTCACTCTGAAATGCATAGGGGAGATGAGGGTGGTGACGATATTAGTCCTCCACTTGGGTATTTCAACAACATGGAGACGATTTTGAAACTATCACCTGAATTTTCCAATTCCTGAAAAGAGACGGTGTTTTACAATTTGAGACAGACCAGGGCCCCACACAGAATGGGTCCAAGGCAGAAAAACCGGTGATTCTCAACATTGTTAGTGGATGCTGGTGCACCCAACAGTCACCTTAATGCCAACTCTCTTTCCAATCACAAGTGGCAAGCCTTTGTGACCAAGAACAATAATGAAGTCACCATCCTATGGTACATTACCACGTAGAAAATTTCATCTAGCTCATCCAGAAAGGATCATTTTAGTTACTTTCTAGATTAAAATCTTGATTATTGATGTCGGTGTTGGAACAGAGATCGCAAAAATAACACCAGCCACACCTTTTCAGGTAAACTGAAAAGGCCACCCCAGGCCTTGATCCACACCTTTCCCCTACACGAGTTCTCTCCCTACAGTCATTTAATACACCACATTGACTTGTATTTTATAATACAACATCTATGCTTTTGCTATGTTGGTCTCATCAGCCCCCAAAGCTGTATAATACAAAAGTGATAATTTGAAACATGAAGGAAAGACAATAATCACAAATTGGACTACTTTTCAGGGTAAGTCTGGGAGTCTAAAAGCATTATTTTTTAAAGTGTCTCTATCATTACTCAATTCATTCTCCGCTTCTCTTATTTCCCTATTTTATACTTTGCCCAAGGCATCATTTAGTGTTCCAAAATATTAGACCATTATAGGTATTCAGAAGCCCCAGGAGAAATGGAATACATTTACAGACCCATAAACATCTAAATTAGTGCTATAAATGGGAAATATAGTCTATAGTTGGAGAGTGCCCAATACATAATATGTTGTGGCATAGAAGAAACTTCCTTTTTGGTGGCTGGAAAATCTATTTGGTCTAAGTATTCAATTTTAAAATGGATAATAAAAATAAATAATAGGCATGCTTTTGCTTAAATTGCACCTTTCATGGGAGATCTCAAAGAGTTTTTCAACTGTTAATTTATGACCCCTGGGGAATGGTAGGTGGCGAGGAATATCTTTCTTCTTCAGTGCAGAAGCAGATGTATAAAGGCCCCAGGGAACTCCTCTGAGGACACAAGGCTGGCTCTAACTTCATACAGACCAAAGAAGAAAATGGGAGATACTTCTTTAAATGATTGACATCTGTATTATTTACCCACAAAGCTTAAGATGGGTGCTATCTGCCACACATCTAGCGCCGTTTGCAGCCTGCTATCGGTTTTCTATTCCTGCAAACAAACTTCTACAGAATCTGAGTGACAGTCAACAGGGAGTGCTTATTCTTGTTCAGGCACCTGCACACAGGCCAGCAGTTGACGAAGCTAGGCCCAAGGTCTGAATCTGCTCCAGGCCCTTTCTGTCTTCACAGAGCAAGATTCTAGCCATGGTCATCTCATGGAAATGGCAGAGAGGCCAGAGAGCAAACCCCCACCATGCAAGGGAGTCATGTCACTTGTACTACTCTTATTGGCTGAAGCAAGACAATGATTAAGTCCAAATGAAGGGACAGAGATGTCCGTTCTACCGCTAGGAAGCCAAAACTTCACATGATCATGTCCCAAATCAATTTCCTTGGAAGTACACATACTCCCCCTTGAAATGAGCAAAGGAAATGGGTAATTTTAAATAATAATCTAATTTATCATAACCATAAGTTTATCATTATTATTTCAGATATTTTTGTATGTGTTAATTTTTTTTTCTTTCTTTCTTTTTTTTTTTTTGATACTGAAGATGGAACCCAGGAACACTGTCTCTACCACTGAGCTACATCCTCAGCACTATTTTGAGACAGGATCTTACTACGTAGCTGAGGCTGGCCTTGAACTTACAATCCTCTTTCCTCAGGCTCCCAAATCACTGGGATTACAGGCATCCACATGCTTCCCTAACTTGCACTTAACCACTGATTCGATCATAGCTTAGAAGGTGATCTTTGGGTATCAGTGTATTATTCACAGCTATTAGTTACTTACTCTATTATTCAAGTCTCTTCTTTGTTTCATGTCAGTCAATCTTTTAGCTGATCTCCCTTTTGAAACCCGAAATCAGACCTATATAGAGACCCGTGTAAGTATCGTATAATACACGTAGGCAATTGCTTATTGAAGGCTGACTGGGTGTCGAACATTGGCTTCCTTTAATCCTCACAATGGGATAGGAACTGTAAAATCCTCATTTCAGAGATGAAAAAAAACTGATCATTAAAAAAATCATTTGTCCACAGTCACACAAAAATTACTACGTGGCTACTACTATATCAGTCCTAGTATATCCAGCTCCCAAATTCCAGACTTGATACCACCTTGAGATGAGGACCAAGACTGCAGCAGTCTGAAGTGACACCAAGAGAGCAGAACCATGACATCTGAGTGCAGAGAATGGAAGGGGGTGGGGGTTCATACCGGGGCCAGGCTGTGCACACAGGCCTGCCTCTGGCTTTCTAGGTGAGCTCGGGCAGATGGCTTGGGTTCACTGAGCTTCTGCCGTCCCATCTATGTAACGAGGACCGTCACATCTTCGTTTGATTTGTGAAATTTAAATAGGACAACACTTACATCGGCTTGCTTATCAGCATTTCCTTTACTTTTGTTCCAATGATCATATGGAATTACTGGAGACAAGTGACCATAGGTAACTATTTGATATAAGATGCTCAGGGAAAAATTCATTGACAAGGGAGCATTTGAATAGAGATTCAAAGGAAGTATAACAGCGTATCATTGTTGAAACACAATTCTCCATGGGTTTCTTGCATATTACTGTCTGCCTTTGTTCTAGATATCTTCTCTCTCTCTCTCTCTCTCTCTCTCTCTCTCTCTCTTAATTTATACATGACAGTAGAATCCACTTTGATATAATTATACAAGTGTGAAATATATCTTATTCTAGTTAGGACCCCACTCTAGTGGATGTACATGATGGTGGGACTCACTGTTTTCATTTACATACATAAGAAACTTATGTCAGATTCATTACGCTGTCTTCCATTTTCTTTTCCTTCATTCCCCTTTGTCTAATCTGATGAACTTCTATCTTCTAAATGAAAATACCTAATCAAAGTGATGGAAGAGGACAAATCCCAGTAAGGACATAATTTAGATGAGATTATACCTGGTGCATCCATGGAAACATCTTTCACCTATAGTTCTATCCATACCTACTCTTACCCAATAGTTGTAGCTCCATAAAGCTCCAAGACGTTCCAAAATGCCAGGATGCTACAAAACTAGAGGGTTCTTCTGGATTGAGGCCTCCTGGAATAAATCCACCCCTCTTAAAGTCCCTCTATATCCTTGTATCTCTATACCCTTGTCCATTGCTCAGTCTGAATAGCCATTGAGAAGGAAATCCCCCCCTTCTCATTTTATGCAGGGCCAAAGGTCAGGGCTTTCGTGGAGCCTAAATTTTCTAAGCAGCAATGCAAGTGAAGACTCTCCATAAACGTAGTGCAAGTCGTCTTCTTCTAGTCAACAGCGACGTGACACCAGGCCAAGCTCACTGTGCAGCAAGGCTCCAGGGCCAGCCCTGCGATTGAAGCCGAAATTCAAACGGGCTGTCCCCCTCGCCCTTTGCTTTGAAGTCTGGCTTTCTCCCCAAGACAGCAGAGTCTTCTGCACATCAACTGTCACCCCCTGCCTCCAGGCCCTATCTGAGTCACTCTTCTCTCCCGTTAATTCTGTGGATGCCTGTGGGGAGGAGAGTGGCTCCCCTGGCTCAATCCTCTTTCTCCAGGTTATATATGTCACAGTTTTCCATGCCTTTAACAAGACTCAATTAAAAATTAATCAGTCCAGCATGGCAATTTGGAGAGGTAATTGTTTCTTTTCCCGACTCCATGGCCATAGGCTAAAAGTACACCCAGAACCTAAATTAATCATCTAATTGGGATTTTTTTTCCATACTCCAGACACTCAGCCTTCCAGCAGTCCCAGCCATGTGCTGCTTGACCTTAATAATTAGATTTCCCTGGTGTCCACCCCAAGGCTGTCTCCCTAGTCTCCCTCCCAGCTCCATCTGGTGAAATGGAAAGCAGCCAAAGGTAGCTTACCTGGGCCCTCTACAAATACCAAGAGACTCCAGAAGCACTGAATGATGGGCCGCAAGAACCTATTGAAACGATTGATAATGCAACAAAATGGGTCCCAATAACAGTATTGGATTAAATCAAGTGTTGCATAATCACACAAGATACAGCGATGTAGCTTTAAAAGAAATAAGTAAAATGTTAATGTGCACCACTATGGAATGTTCTCCAGGATAAAATCATTAAATAAAAAAAAAAAAAGAAAAGTACATGAAGTATGTGTATTTGCATTAAAGAAGAAGAATGTAATCAAACATATAGGTGTGTTATCTACACATAAATATATACACATATGCATGTATATTCATAAAGATACATAGATATATTTAAGTTTATATATGGTTCATCACTCACTGGTAGGAAGCTACTAAAATCAGCTGGCGAGAGGAAAGTAAACTGAGAGTCAGGAGGAGAGCAGAAGAGAAAAATTTAATGATATCTTGTTTGTGCACCTTTTGAATTGTGGGTGTTTTTCTTGTCCAAAAAATAAATGGATGTGTATATCTCTGAAATCATTTAACAACACTTGGTTTATGGTTGAAAATTCTGACGTATGTACATGCATGAATATCCAAGTTAATAGTGAATTTAATTACTTTTGAAAAAGGGAAACTAATGCTTACTGAGTTGTTGATTAACTCAACCCTAACCCTAATTCTCATTTAAGACTCAGAGCAAAGCCAGGCATGGTGGCCACAACTGTAATCCCACTACTCAAAGAGGCAGAAGCAGGAGCATCAAAAGTTGCAGACCATTCCAGGCAATTTAGCAAGACTTTGCCTCAAGGGAAAAAAAAAAAAGACTTATAACAACCCTCTTAGGATGAGTATCTTTATCTTTCTTTTAAAAAACGAATATATTGAACATCAAATGAAGAAATAAAGTTAATACTGGAAATACTGGAGAAGACTCTTAGTAGCTAACATGCACACACTACCATTATATTTCATTTTGATATCATATACAGGCATTTTGTTTATGATTCTGAAATATAAAATGAATAACAACATTTTTACTTATTTGTTTCTATAATGAAAGAAGATGAAAGCCTGCTTTATTATCTCATTTTTATAGATAGATAATTGTTCTTTTTAAAAAAATTTTATTTGTTCATTTTGGATATACAAGATAGTAGATTGTATTTTGACATATTATACATAGGTGCACTATAACTTATTCTATTTAGGATTCTATTCTTGTAGTGGCATATGATGCAGAGTTACCCTGGTCATGGATTCAAACACAAGGAGAGGAAAGTTGGGTCCGATTAATTCTACTGTCCTTCCAGTTCCCCTCTCCTCCCTATTCCAATGAACTTCTATTCTTCCCTCCCCACCCTCCCTTACTGTGGATTAGCATCCACATATCAGAGAAACCTTAACGTGAGTCTTGCCCTCTCCAAAAGAGATGGTAGGGAACATCCTAAGAATTCCTTTGTGAAGTGCAACCTGAAAACATTGATCAAATTATTTCACTATATTCTTCACATAGGTTCATCTATTATACACTAAAGACCACAGTAAGAATATATGATAAAAAGCAATAATATGTATTTAGGTGGAGGATCATCCTTTGTATCATGGATAGTGACAAGACCAGCCAATGGTTCAGATCCCCTTAAGATAAAACTTAAGTTCAGTTATCTTTCCTCCGTGAAATTTACCTTCAACAACATTTATTTTATCACATATTCTTTTTTTGTGTGTTATTATACTCAAATTTTAAATTTGTACCTTCTTAAAACTTTGTCATTTGTGAAAACTTTGGTTCCCCAAAGATATCCTTGTCACTACGGTAGGTAATTAAGAAGTAAATTTTAATTTAATTGCATGACCATACTCCGATTTCAAATCAATAACTATCTTTAAATGATGCCAGTGCTCTGTTTTATGAACTGCACAGTATTGTACAAATATGAGCTACAGATATTATTATTAATGATAATGATATCTCTTTTTCTGTATTTGCAATTAAATAAATAGTATCAAAAAGGGTTTAGCTATTGAGCCAGTGGCTCTTCTCTGCCAAGGTAGTCAATTTCTTCACAATAGTGGGTGAAGCTTCACATGTTCTATTTCTTATAGCCTAATAGTTGTATTGCTGTTCGTCTTTTATCTGGGATCACTTGCAGATGTACAAAAATAGTGTTGATGCATTTTTAAAGAAATTCCCTGAACAGACAGGTGGATGTAAAAAAAAAAAAAAAAAAAAAAAGTGCACAGGCTTTCTGTGTTCTTGAACTGGAATCTTTCCATTGCAACTTCCACTCCAAGACCCTGGTTGCATTATCAAGAGGTATCAGGCTATATTAGAAAAAAAAAAAAAAAAAAAGGTGCTGCTTCATCCCACCAGATACACTGTTCAAACGGGATCCTAGCCTTACTTCAATCTTCAAGGAAGCCCTTATTTATAGTGACAAGAAAGCCAGGCTATTGCATTCAGTCAAATCATGACAGTAAAACCATACTTGCAAGTTTCAAAAGCATCTGCTTTGTTCACATGAAGGTGAGAACAAGTCCAAGTTTGGATTGATCTAATTGAAAGTGTTCTGCAAAAGTTAGTGCTCACTCCGTGCATTCCCAGGTCCTAGCTGGATAGAACACCGTTATTTACACAGCTTTGGATGGCAGAGAATCCTACTCTGTTAATAATGACAGTCCCTGGGCTTTATTAGCTATATCCAGGCAAAGTCTCTCCCTGGAGAGAAGAATCGGCAGCAAGCAGGAAGCCCTGGCCTGTTGGTGTTCATATCGTGAAAACTCAGGAGGACCTCCAGTGACCTCTGACCTTCTCTTCATGGTCCAGGTGGCCCCAGGGCCTCTTTTCCCATGGAGGAAGATCCGCCAGCCTACTTTCGCCTCTCTCCTTCCTCCCTCCCCTGTGAGCCTCACCTGTAATCACCCAGGGTCGGAGGAGAGGAAGGCCCTCCCTGGGCTCTGATAACAGGCTGGCATGGCTGTAATTATAGGCTTTCCCTTCCCAGCCATCCAAATGACAGTCACAATCGAGACTGAAACTCCTCAGTCAGATGGAATCAATTACTGGGCAAAATTGGGAGGTTAATTTTCTCCAGAATGAGATATGCCTTTCAGCTTGGCCATCTCTTCCACTCCAGCTGGTAGCTTATCTGTGTGCATTGTTCCCTGGTCCTAGGAACAAAGTTCCATTAGGAAGGGTTTCCAAAAGAGTTGATTTGAAAAGGAAACTCCATCAGCCCTCAAACTCAGTTCGTGCTGAATACAAGACTTTCTAACAAAGGAGCATGGACAGCTAATGGCTAGAATTTACATTTGATGAGCATGGGATTAACCCAATAAAAAGAAGAGGACTCTTCCAGAGCAGTAGGATTCTCTCCTAGAAGTTGCCCTGGCCCTACAGCTGCATGACTCGTGGCTAAAGCCCTTTTCCTTGGGCAAAGTAAAAAGAAAGCAGGCTAGTCCCCCGCTTTGGAATAATTTTCTAAGTAGACAAAGCAACTCATTGGAAATAAAAGACAAAACAAACAGTATTTTTCTTTCAATGTAATGCCTCTTCTGAGTGTCCTAATAGAGGTGTTAAAATAGTTTATTAAAAGAAAAAAAATGCTAATAGCTGCATGAAAATTTGTATATACATGTACCATGTTTCAGAAAAGCTACATAGCATCTGCTGATTAACTGAGGCACTGAGAAGTTACTTAACTTATCTATGTTTACCCAGCTTGCTCATGTGTTAAGTAAATTAGAATATAAACCCAGATTGGCTGAATCCAGAGCCTACAATTGAAACTCAATCTGCTCTATGAACACTTTCACTCCGTATGTTTAGAAATTCCAAAGAGGTTAGTTACCCTCTTGCCACTTCGTAGGTGGAAAATTGGAAGCCTGGAGATATTAGCCAACCTATTCAAGTTGAACATCTTATAAATTAACGAATTTGCAATTCTATGCAAGGTCTGTTTAATATAGCCATTAAAATCCTCCATTAGTAGGTTTAAGGCTCCTATAATAATTTGCAAACTAGTACAGTGTTCTAAATCCTATATAGCTATTTCCTGACACTATCTGTGCAAAATTCACTTCATGAAGTAGGTGCATGCTCTATCAGGAAATAAACTTCAAGAATTTGGATAATTTGCAATAAGATCTTTGATTTGGTTCCTTTAATACTACTGGAACCCAAAACCCCTTTGATATATGACAGATTTAAAGGTAGGTACTTTGTTATTTCCTCTCAGTATCTGAATCAGAAAAAAAAGAGCTATTATTTACTACTTATTTGCAATAAGCCTCGTTGGGTTAGTTCAATAATTCATTAAACATCTATTGAATTTCCACTGCATGCCATCTTGGTAGCATAGCAGTAGCAGACCCCTGTTAGAGTCACAGAACAGGATAGAAAATGTCCCTATCCTCAGAGACCTGGTAGTCTACTAATAAATGTACATGAGCATTTACAAATGTTGTTTTACATTTCTCAGAATGAGATATATTAGTTAATGTGGTTGGAAATTGGATTTAATGGCAAAGTGTTTTCTGGGTACAAGTAACATATGCTAGATTCTTTTTGTTACCCTAAGGAGAATACCATGATAACAGAGGCATTTATGAATATCTGAATGTGACCAAGAGAAAAAAAACATTCACATTGAAATTTAATAAATAGATAATGACTCTTTTATTATTGGGAGGTGGGATACAACTGGAGATATTTACATTACAGCAGAGCTTTTTATAGTTTACATACATGTTGATGTACATGGATCTTGAACCTCATGAAGAAATGCCCTATTTAAGAAACCTAAAGAACATAAATTGACAACTATAGGTAGTTTAAAACCGGGAGTAAGTGGATCTTAATAAATTCTGAAGTTAAAAAAAATCACAAATGTATAGCTACATTTATAGTTCAATATATTGTGTTTTATATAAAATAGATGAATAGATTATAGAATTCATTTTAAGAATCTGGCTTGCCAGCATTTGCCCAGGACCCAGATTTCATAAATTGAGTCTCACATATCTGGGGTAATGCCATTGTGGAAAAATCTAAGAGGACATCCTGTTCTCAGTAGCCACTGAGAAATAATGTTGTGTGCAAATCAAAAAATCACACACACACACACACACACACACAATTTTCTCATCCTGTAATTTTTTTAGATCAATATAATATGACTTCTGCTTTCAAAAGGGACAAAGAACCCTGTGGTCCTGAGCCTCTAAGTAGTCTGCATTCCATTTCCCCCTCTACTCAACCCTGGCTTTCCTGCTTATAGACTCTGTTCCTTCTTTGTAAAAGGCACTCCCTGATAAGTTCTGGAACACTGGCCTGGCCCCCTGAGCTCCAGCCTCCCCCAGTTATAGCATCCTTGGTGTAGGTGTAGAGCAGACCTTGTAAAAGGGCCTTTCTCATTATTATGATTTTGTGGTCAAAAGGTTGCATACACTATTTTTTTTGCTGCTGCTAAAGCTTAGAAAGGGTGGAAAGCAAAATATTTTGATAATTATTCAGGCCATCAGGTTACATAAGAGGTTCCATAGCTTTCTGCATCAAACTTGAACAGTTGAAACCACAAATTCTGTTTTTGCAGCCATAAAACATTCATGGCAAAAAAAAAAAAAAGGGGGGGGGAGAAAATAATAAAATCCATTTTCCATTCGCTTGAAACTTATAAAATTTAATGTGGTGAAAAATGACAGTTTACTCCCCGTAGGAAACAGCTCAGAGCTGTGCTTCATGGTGCACTCGAGACTGTAACACACATTTGCAGTCTTTGAATGATGCAAGAAATTGCAGAATGACAAAGGATGTCACAAGGTAAGACGTCTGAGTGGCAAGGCAAATAGGACCTTGATCTGAAAGGAAAAAACTTTGCTTCACCATCCAAATCATGAATCCGCATTTATTCAATGGTCTCCATTTACTCCCAAGCTCACATGCAAGTAGATGCACCTTGTTGATGGCAGTTTGTTAAGTCTCCACATCAAGACTGCAGATATATTTGCTATAAGTGGTAGTTGAATGAGGTCAAAGGTATAGACACCACTGAATTTTTAAAATATTTTTGGTCTTACGGCTTGAACCAAGGGGTGCTTTCCCCTGAGCCACATTTCCAGTACTTTTTATGTCTTATTGAGAGAGATAGTCTTGCTAAGTTACTTAGGGCCTCACTAAGTTGCTGAGGCTGGCCTTGAACTTGCAATCCTCCTGCCTCAGCCTTCTGAGGCACTGGGACTCAAGGTGTGTGCCACTGTGCCTGGCTGATTTTCTTTTTTAATATGGTGGCACTAGTTATAACCTGTGCATAAAATATTACAAGCGTAGCATTTTTTTTTCTTTTTTAGGCTATATCACTAAGAGCTGAATCAAGACTTCCAATGGAAGCAGCAAAACTGTTCAGCTCTAGTCTTTATTAATATCCAACAGAGCAGCTATAGACTCAGAAGTTACTTCAGCTGGCCAGGACACCTTTCCTATAAAGTGAATGGGTTTGACTTAATAATTTCCAAGCCCAATTTCAATTAATCTTCTGTAGAAATTATAGAACAGGATAATTACATGTACATCCAAATCAATGGAGAATTGAACCAGATTACTAAAACCAAGAACTGCTTTGACTGCTTCTAAATAAAATTGGATATTGTATGTGGTTTGGGGATGTCTGACTCTTGCCATCGAGTCGGTCTTATTGTCAACTCTGGAATATCACTAATCTGTCGCTTCAATTGTGCAAGCTAATTAATCACCCCCAAACTCAGTGGCTTCAAACAATAACTATTTATTATTATTTAAGGACCTAGATCTAGGTCAGCTGGGCAGGTTTGGCTGTTTTCAGGTGAATTTGTTCATGTATAAGCAGGGATAGACCAGCGGGGAGATGGTCAGTCTTATGGGCTCAATATGTTCTCCTCCAAAATCCATTTGCTAAAACTTAAAACTCAAATATCCTTGTAGTTGGAGGTGAAGCCATTGGAAGGTGTTAGGTAATGATGGTGGAATCCTCATAAATGTCATCAATGCCCTTTATAAAGAGGGAAGATAGGGGATACAGGGGATCTCTCTTTCCCCTCTCTCCTCTTCAGCACTTTACGACACAATGAGAAGATGATATCTGCAAACCAGGAAGATGGCCCTCTCCCATCAGACACCAGATCTGCTATTTCTTGGTCTTGGATTTCCCAGAACTGTGAGAAATAAATGTTGTTAGTATACAGTGCCTGGTTCATGGTATTTTATGATAGCAACTCAAAGGGACTAAGAAAACTTCTCTGAAGTATCTTCTAATATTAAGTTCTGTAGGTCTATCATTTTAAGTGGATTCAAATATCAACATGCATATGTAAAGTCAGATTTCCATAATTCACTGGAGTCTTATGATATATTTTTAAGAAATACCTTGACTATTCTAAATAGCCAATGATAAGCCTAAGTTATCCAGTATAGAGTGGCATCTGCAAGTTCTTTTGGAAGATTAGGCAGGGACTAATCTCTACCTACATCAGATAAGGATGCTTATATCTACAAAATCTTCATAAGTACTTGTCTCCCAGCAAGTGAAAGGGTTGAGAATGCATTTACATACAATTGTTTCTTGGTGATGCTACAATTATTCTCCATCCATTGTGTTCAAGACCTTCCTCATTATTAAGAGCTTTTCTATATCCAGGTTGAGTGATATGGTTAAAAAGAGAATTACCTGACCAGGTGCAGCGGCATACACCTGTAATCCCAGCGGCTCAGGAGGCTGAGGAAGGAGGATTGCAACTTGAAACCTAGCCTCAGCAAGTTATTGAGGCCCTAAGCAACTTAGTGAGACCCTATCTCTAAATGAAATACAAATAAAAGGGCTGGGGATGTGGCTTAGTGGTTAAGAGATCCTGGATTCAATCCCCAATGAGAGAGAGAGAGAAAGAGAGAGAGAGAGAGAGAGAGAGAGAGAGAGAGAGAGAGAGAGAATTCCTTGAGAATAAATATGCTAGGGCAACTTGGTATTTCTTATTTCATTCACTGTCATCTGTAAAGAAAGCTGATAAATAAAAACAATAGGGCAAAATATTGTCATAATTCACATGAACTGTATCACAGAAAAACTTGGCATGATAGTAATTGTCATACACACCTAGACATGTGTCACTGTTTTTCATCTTATAATGAGTTCTGATGTTTAAAGGAAGGAAATTTACCTTTATATTTAACATTACTATAAATCTTTAACAAAATTCAACTGCAAAAATATATTACTGATTTAAAAGCAATCATATTTCTGCTCCTTGTTAGCATTTGGCACATTTGAGCATCGGATACAACTTGAAGTTATTTTGAAGAATCTAACTGAGTATTGTCTATTGAGAATAAAAAATGCAATACTTAAAATATGCAAATACAAAACCTAAAAATAACCAGATATAAGATAGAGACCCCCCCCACCCCACCCCCGGAATAAGCTCTGGATAACATTTTTAAAGCTAGTCAATCTTAAAACTAACATTTTTTGTTATTGTTCATGGGTCCTAAGAGTCTTTCCAAATGGCAAACAAATAACAAGGAGTATTTTTTTTATATTTATTTATTTATTTTTGGTACGAGGAATTGAACTCAGGGGCACTGAACCACTGAGCCACATCCCCAGCCCTATTTTTGTACTATTTATTTATTTTAGAGACAGGGTCTCACTGAGTTGTTTAGCCCCTTGCTGTTGCTGAGGCTGGCTTTGAACTCACAATCCTCTTGCCTCAGCTTCCCAAGCCCCTGAGATTACAGACGTGCGCCACCACACACAGCCAAGGTGCGTATTTTTTTTTTTTCATCCTTTTCATTGTTTTTAACGAAGCTGTTTTGGTGGACTCCACACCAATACAGGGAAATAGAAGCTCGAGGCCACCATTGGAATTATTCAGAACACAAAGAAAAGCCACGTTTCATTCATACAGCAATTTGGGGTGGATGTGGCTTTTGACCAACATTTTCCAGAAAACCACTTAATCCCACAAATTTCTTCTGAGTCTAAAGACACAACCAGAATCCCAGCTGACTGGCTTCCATCAGATGAGAGACTCAATCTTTATGAACTCTGGAAGACTGACGGGCATTTATAGATAATATGAAAACAGGAAGTGCTCGATACCTTGGGAATTCTACCAGGGCAAGAAATCACAAGCCGAATTGAAGCCTTGCACCTGCTTAGGGCAGTTAGAGGAGCCCCACCTGTTTCTCAGGGCCCTTATTTGACTCTGACATTCCTACTGAACATTCTGGAATCAGCCTCCACGAGTTCAGGTCCTGACTCCACTACCTACTGATCCTGGGACTCTAAGTTCCTTAATCACTCTTTCTGCAAGGTGGCATAATGGTACATACCTCACAGTGTTCTTGTGAGCAGGAAATAATATTACCCATGAAAGGCTGCTTACCAGAATGTCTGGCACATGTGGGATGCTCCCTGGTAAGCTATTAATATTGCTATTTTTGTCATTGTCACCAGTTACATGCAACTGAATGTACATAAAGAAGCCTGACCATAAAGCTGAAATCAAATGTATTTTTTCACCTAAAATGCTTATTACTAAGAAAGGACTATCTGAAAATGGCCTCCTGAACTCCAGTGCTCATGCGTGTCAAATCATTAAAGGGGACTGAGAATCCCATCTTTCAGTCAGGCTCATCCTAACTTCTGAAAGCCCCATTCATCCCTGCAATCATCAATCAGTATTTATGGGGCACCACATCAGACAGTGAGAGAATTAAAGAAGCCAAGAAGTCCCCTGCTCCAGACACTCATCACCCAGAGAGGAGACAGCCATATTCACAAATAATTACCATGCATTCATGAACTGCATGGGCACAGAGAGCAGCAGGACACAGGCACTATGCCTGAAGGGCTTGGAGCAGGCTTGACACCAGGACACATTGGGTCCCAGTCTTGGAAGCTGAAGAATCCTCCAAACAGGAATGAAGAAACAGGAGCTCCACAGGCACAGTAGCAGATACAATGACACTGACATTACAAACGCTCTTGACATACAGTTTACACATGAAGTTTGATGTGGCTTAAGTAAGAGGTAGGTTGTAGGAATCAAATGGGTAAATTTGGAGAATCTCCAGAATACATGCCCTCTTCCCAACCTGCAGTAAGTGAAAATGAATTAAAATAAATCCCTTAATGAATTAAAACACAATCCTCAAGTCTGAACAAAGACCTCCAAAATGATACCATCCCACCCCCCAAAAAATGATACTCTTGTTTAATAAGAGTATAATTTAATTGCTCTTGGGGGAAAAAAAATCTCCCTGTTAATGCTCTCTTTTCACTATCAGAATCTTTTTTTCTTAAATGTACCAAAGGAACAAAATAATATTTATTGTGTCTCTTACATGTGCTCCTTACAAAAAATGGTATTAGCCTCATATGGAAATACTTTGACAGACCCCTGAAAATAATTCCTTAACCACAAACATGTCCTCTACTTGTCTGATCCTAAATTGCCCCAAGTGAGTATCATAATTTCGAGTCAGGTTTAAGGATATGACAGGTACTATCAGTTCATTATATATGAATGATCTATGAGGCAGAGGGCAGAGGTGTCAGCACAGGAGAGACTGCAGTGGGAGCCCCCTTCCAGGTCTTGTAGCATCTGCTTCCCTGGGAACGTTCCAGTCCCACCTGAGGACACTTAGCAGCAGCTTCTGATCACAAATGGAAGGAGGAACAATGGAGAGTTTCTCTGTGTTCATCACCCAGATACCATCTCGGAATCTCAGTGGAGCACAATTATTGGAAGCAGAATAACACAGATAGGATTTCACATCCAAGCCCTGAATAGGGGAATAACAAAGATGCAGGAATACGAACTAACCCTCCTAATGCACCCCACCCTGCCTCACCCCACACACCCATCCCCTTGTTACTGTTGCTCTTTTGCTTCCAAGTTCTAACCAGCAGACACCTGATCCACACAGCTATTTCATTTGCAGAATGTGCAAGGCCACTTGAGACTGGCTGATACGTGTGGGAAAGTGGTAGCCATGTTGCCTGCACCTGTTGCTGGCAGCTGCCCGGGGCCCCTCCCTTCCCACCATTCCCATTGTGTGCCACCTTATTCTGTTTCAGTAGCAACAGAAAAGAAGTCAGAGTAGCCGGCATTCAACAGGAACATACACAACAAAAAAAGGAGGCCAGAGAGCTTCCCCGTACCTCTTTCCCTTGCAAATCCTGCCCAGTGGCCTCTTGGAATAGCAAGTGTAGCAACTCTAGCTCTTAAGAGCTGCAGGCTGTAGGAATCAGTAAAGGCAGCAATGTAGCCATTTATTTCAATAGCTTTTGAGCATCACTGGTGTGACTCAAACACACACGCAAAGAGTGTACAAATACAACCTGAAACAAAACTACTCATATTTGGTATCCCCAAGCGGACCATATCTGTTGCTTTTGTGAAAATAAATAGAGTCAAGATCAAAGGCATTAGGGACTTTTAGCTTCCAAGAGAATAGGCTATAATACCAATGAACTTTCACGGCAACTTTCTTGGAATGTAGACTGAGACTGAATAACTCTATATAGAGATGCGAATGACAACAGTGAAAAGAACACACTCAAGCCAAAGGAGAGGGGGACAGAAGTAGAGCAGCGACCCTCTTAAGTAACTGTGCAAAAATGAAGTAAAACCCCATTTTTAAGTGTGACAGGCGGACTCTTGGTTGGTGTCTGCTTCGGAGAGCATACTAAAATGTTAGACGCTAGCCATTCACTCGTGGTAATAATACATCATAAGACCTGGAAATGGAACGGATCCATTAAATCATCAAGTAATGCCTTTGCCAGCACAGGATGCTGTTCCCAGAGAATATTCCTTAAAGCGCCCCTTGGGATGAGCTCCAAAGACCAAGTCATTCTATCCATCTCTGAAGAGTGCAATCCGTCTATCTACAGTATCCGATTTCTGTTATGAAATTAAACTTTGGCCTTAAAAGCATTGTTCCATACCAAACTAGCTCTTGGTACCAGGTTTTCATTAAGGACCAGTTATAGCCCTTGGAGGAGGCAGGAAAGGTCATTTTATCCATTCCCCTACCTCCGGGCAGGTCTTGTGTGAAATGACACCGGCCTGGCTCTTATTATAAAATCCCCACAGCAGGAAGTTGGGCAGCCCTGCTTCCCCATGACACTTAACTCTATGGCTACAGAGCGTTTGCTACAGTCTAGACAAAATCCCTCCCACCGCAGCTTCAGACCCTGTTCCCACAGTAGCAGAACTATTTATCACATTCAATGCATCTTATGCACCTGACCAGAGGAAAGCAATATAATCTTGCTTCCTCTATCCTGCTTCTTGGATCGGTGTCTGAATTTCAGCTGGGATTTTTCTATCAGAGTTTATCAAAACAAAAGGTGATGTGAGCGTTTGGAAGGCTGGGCCTGTTCTTTTCCTCTCTGATATTTATGTGTAGATTGGGGGATTTCGATTACTTGTAAAGATAAGACCGAAAGCAGAACAACACTCTCCTGAGAGAGCTAATTCAGATTTTCATGCACATGTGACCCAGATTGGCCTGAGGATCTATTTGACTACTCACTTCTTTATTTCATTTTCATTAGCTCGAAAAAAAATCATAAAGAGATATACTAAATCAATGAAATATTATTAAATAAAAAAACCCTTGCACCCAGATCTTAAAATATTCATTACATAATATGATAATTAGGCATGATTGTATCTGTTCTTGTAGTATTTAAAGTAGAGAGGGCATGATCTCTTATCCACAGTCACCTACTATTCTCCTTTAAATTGCCATGAAGTCATTGAAAGTAATGAAGTGGGATCTCTCTCAAATTCCAGTTTATTTTTACTATCTCTAACTGTTCTTTTCAAAATGTGTTCCGAGTGAGGGACCTGGACAGGTTTGGGGTGAGGAAACTGAAGACACAAAGCTAGAAGTTCACGCTTCTGATAACTTCCTCACTGAGCTTATCACTGATGGCTGACGAAACACCTTGCTTTGAGGGAAGAAATCAGGATTGATGGCTTTGGTGATATTCTTATTTTTTCAGCATTTGAAAAAAAAAGTTCATATGAATAATTTATACTAAAAGGAATATGCTTTCTTACTAATGCCAAAACCTCTGAAAGGAATCTCATGAATAAGAATGAAACGAGCCAGGCATGGTGACACACACCTGTAATCCCAGTGGCTTGGGGAGGCTGAAGCAAGACGGTTGCGAGTTCAAAGCCAGCCTCAGCAACTTATCGAGGCACTTAGCAACTCAACCAGAACCTGTCTCTAAATAAACTATTTTAAAAGGGCTGAGGATGTGGCTCAGTGGTTAAGCACCCCTGGGTTCAATTCTCAGTACAAGAAAAAAAAAAAAAAACAAGTAGAAGAAGAATGAATGAAACAATTTAAAAGAACATTATACAGTTTGGTAATTTACGTTTCACATTTATCAAAATTTTTTGACAAAACATGAAAGCATTCAATTAGGGTCCAAAAGAGAGCTAGAGTGTTGTGCAATACATACATCTTTGTTTTCTTTATTTCTGTCTTGCATAAAGAAAGGCAAGCATTTTCTTGATGATATTGGGGATCAGAGTACATCACTGATCATTCCAATGTAAATTTCCTTCCACAGTTGTCAAAAGAGATTTTTTTTTCACATTAAAAAAAAAAAGTTTAGTTTTCTGAGAATTCCAAAGAAACACCTTAACTCGTAATGGGTCAGTGACCTTAAATGTTTCATTTTCTACCCAATACCATGATGCCCAATGAGCTCACTAGGCTTGTGTTGGAAGGGCTGGTGCAAGCACCCATGCTTGGTCCTCGTACAACAAATAAGTAAGTATCCCTCCTATTTCAGTCTCTGCCTCCAATCAGAGACTCGACTTCTGTGGATTGTTAAACTCAGCCAGGGCTGTTGGGGAATTACTCACTTATTTACACCAGCAGCAACAATGAGCATTTTATTGAGTGCTTTCCATGTGCTAAACACTTTACATGCATCATATTATTTGATTTTCATAATCACCCTGCAAAGTAGACACTGTCATGGTTTCTGTTTTCCAGGTGAGGCTCACTAAGGTTAAGTACCTTGCCTGAGGTCACACAGCTGGTGAGGAGAATGGCCAGAAGTTGGGTCTCATAGGTCCTCTGCACAGCCTCAGATCATATCTTATACCTGGCTTTGCACAAAAACCTCTTTAAGTGCGGCTTTTACTATCACCCCACTTTCCTGTGTCCAACAGATTGAACATCTTGTAATCATTAGAAAAATAAAGACAGAGAAAAGCAAGTCGAGTATATTAAAAAAAAAAAAACCCACACACGATTTTACACCACAACAAACCGCTTTCCATCTTAAGATCGATAAGCCCGAGAAGAAAATTAACCTCTCATTTACATTTGTGCTTCTTCATTATAAAGACTGGAGGACACCCCAACTTCCTTACTAATTCTGATCTAAACATCATTCCTTAATTTTGGGTCCAGGCTATGGAAAAGCAGATTTTAGAAAAGCGAATGAGCAAGAGTAGCCTTCTACCTCCCTTCTAGAAATAAACAGTGGTGGTGGTGCTTAAATTTGCCAAGGACAGTTCTAGGAAAAGTTGTAAACCACCTGTCCCCCAAAAGAGTAAATTTAAGTACAGAGAGAAAAAAAAACAGACAATCAGAAAATAACCATACACATGTCATTTTTGATGAGTCCCATTTTATTTAAAGCTTTTATCTCACTGTTCAACACCTACCATTTAACATAAACTGTTCTCAGGAGCAATTCCATAATATTGAATAGTCTTTTTGGGGGGGAGGGGTTTAGCTGAATATTGAAAAGTAGAGCTTCCACATTTATTTTAGATTGAAAACGAACAAGGAAACATATAACTGCTATTGGAGAGGGTTCGGTATTTTGGGGCACAGGAAGTAATTATTTGATACAAGGACAGTTTTAGCTGACTTCAGAGAGTTTGCCTGGCCCTGTGGTCAGGCACTCATTGCTAGAAGCAAAGGCTCGAGTTGGAAAGCATTGGTCTGGTCCACTGGAAACAGATCATCAACAGACGATACAAAAAAACATACCCCTCTCCTGGTTTTTTCCCTTCCAGATCTTGTCAAAGGATGATTGATAGGCGCGGAGCAGCCCTTCAAACGCCAGCCCCTGCCTGAGGCACTTCCTATAATCAAAGCACACACCCACCCAGAGCTAATTAGACATTAGATTAGTGTCAACTGATTGATTTAAAGCAGCCGTCCCTCCTCCTCCCCTCCTCCATCTCCCAGCACAGTGAAGTTGGAGCTGGTCCCCAAGATGGTTCACTCAACAGACAGACAAATTATTCATGGAAGCTTCAGGAAGGAGCCCTGGAGACAATGCAGTGTGACTAAAAATCAACCAAAAGAACATTTCTGGAGAGAAAGTGTGTGTGTGTGTGTGTGTGTGTGTGTGTGTGTGTGTGACGGGTTGGGGGGATGAGAACAGAACAGAGAGGGGGAAAAAAACAGAAATGAATCATGTTTCTGAGAGCCACGAAACCCCTCAGTCCAATTTGTTGAGTTCAGTTAGAGAGGGTGTTTGTGATGTTTGAAAGAAAATTATTTTGCAATTTAACCTAGGAGAGTTCTGAGTCCATTTGGCTACAATTTAGATACCATTTTTCAAAGTCTTTTCCCTTCTTTTTTCCCCCTTTATAAATATATGAGCCGGGAACATTCAACGTTGTCTTAATGGATTAAGCAGAGACTAGGCTGCAAGGAGAAAATTAAAATTGAAATGGTTACAGCTGTTGAAACTGGCAGTGGGCAGAGAGAGGTAGAAAGGGGTTCTCTTCTCCCAGGATAAGGGAGATTTCACAGAGTACCAAGTCCCTTGCAGAGTTCAGACATGTGAGCCTTCAAAACAGTAGGAGCGATCCTCCAATTCCTTAGCAACTGCACAGTTCAGCTATTGCTTATTCTGTAGAGGAGCTCAAAATGTTGCATTTCAACTAAAAAGTGGGCCCATTCCCAGAAGAGACCACCAGAGTAGGGGGAGCAGCCAGGGACCAGTTTTAGACTTTTCATTTGCAGATTAAAGGTCTTTTCCATTTGTCAGAACCAGCTACTACTGTACTCTGGGGTCAGGGCCAATCCAACACAAACACCTCTGGAATTATTTCTGTGAAAATAGGCTCCCAAGAAGTACCATAATTGTGGCAGAAACCTATAAGAAAGATAGTACTGGCCAAAGGAGCTCCAACAGCCTTTCTGCAAGGATACTCTTACAGCTCATGGTTTGACAAAAGAAAGAAGGGATGGTTCCTGATTTGAGGGAGGGGACCAAGGACAAAAAGAGCATCAGGAGCTGACCTGAAGGACTGTCTCTGAGTCATCACGCCCAACATCTTTAGAGATCTTTATGGCTTCTAAGACCATACATACCGCATCACTCATTTCCCACCAAACCCCTGGAAGATAGGTAAGGCATGCGTAACTATTAATCTACAGACTTGTCATTTTACCCCTTACGGATGAAATGATGGAGGCCAGTATTTCTTCCCCATGATGCTGGTAGAACAAGTCAATGAACCCGTCTCAGATCTGGAGACTTCTGATTTCTACCCACTCGCTTTCCAATACGTCACTCGGCTTTCCTGTATCTCAGTGGCATATCACATAGGCATTTCATTCTTTTGTTTTCTAAACCTTGAGGCTCAGTCCATGGACACGCATTCTAAGATTGGGAGAGCTCTCCTACTTAGCTTACACAACCTATGAACCAAACCACAAGCTGGAAATCCAGGAGGTCACTAGGGAAAGGCCCCAGGATCCAGAGGAGGAAACACTGAGCACTAGATCCAACACAGCAGTGATAACTCTGATTTTTATTTTATGCAAGAACTAATCACTTAAGCCAGCTTCCCACTGATTCCCACCAAAGCAGTAAAGATGCAGGATGTAAGCTCTGAAAACTTACCACTGTGCTCTAAAATATGTACTGAAAACCGATGGTGGTTCCCGCAGTCCAAGATGCAGTCGGGCACCAGAACAGAACTGCATGATTGTTTTATGTTTCTTGTGTACGTGTCTCTGTATCACGACGACAGCCTTCAAGGGCTACTCAGGTTGAAATACGAAGCCACAAAGACAAAGAGTAGGTAAAGTCTGTCCATTTCCATCCATGTCACTGTTTTCCCCTGGCAACCTGGTCTCCCTGTGGAGATAGGAATTCAGAGAACAGGGCTGGAGAGCCAAGAGGGGTAAGGCAGAAAGGAGAGTCCTCCAAATGCCGATTCGGCAAATTTTAACTTTTTCAGCTATAAAGCTTTCAATACCTCAAAATAAATCCTTCAGTTTTATATGAGAGTTTGGTTTCTGCAGCTGTAGATTTATGCAGTGTGCTGAGACCAGGCCAAGAGACGTGAACATAAACGATGTGACAGATAGCGTAAGGATGTTATTCAGCTTCTCACCAAGCACTGCTCACTTAGGAACTTTGCAAATGTCATGCGTAACCCCTCTCACTAATTAGCTGCTAAAGCAGCTGATCATCTGCCACGGATGGGTCTCCAACTGCTGGCCCCCAGCTTGAGAGACACCACAGAGAGCTGTGCACTTCCTCTCTCCTGGTCTGACGCTGAGACATAGACAGACCAGGCACCCGGCCTCGCGGTGCAGGCTCATCGGCCCATGGCAGGGCTGCCCTCTCTGCATGCTGAGCTGTGTCCCCTGGTTGCTTGTGGGAAACTGAGCACTAAAATATAATGTACTTTAGGTACCAGCTGTGTTCACTAGAAAATTGTTTAAGACACTTCAATGGCATCAATGACCAGTATGTTTCAATAGCAAGACAGTTCAAGAGGAAAAGAAAAAAAAAAAAACCCTATCACTCTACTGACTTTATTGAAATGTTTAGGATAAATTCACTCTTGCTTTCTGAAAATTGTTATGAATTGGGTTCTGTGCTTGTTTTCTCATAAATATGTTCATTAAACTTCATAATAAAAGCAAAGTAGATAGCATCTACTTTATCTGACAAAGCAAGAAACTAAGGATCAGAGAGGTTAAATGCCATCTTGACCCATTTTATCTTACTATAACAGAATACCTGAGTGTGGGTATCTTATAAAGAACTGGAATTTATGTTTTCACAGTTCTGGATGCTGGTAAGTCCATAATCAAGCTGTCGGGTGAGGGCTGCATCCTCCAGAGAGGAGGAACACCACTTCCTCACATGGTAGAAGGAGGAAGGGCAAGAGATTCCAGTGCTGTATGAAATCTCTTTTCCAAGGACTTTAATCTCATTTATACAGGAGGAGCCCCCATGGCTTAATTACCTCTTAACAGCTCTACCTTCCAATAGCATCGCATTTGTAACAGCTGGATTTTGGAAGGGACACAGTCAAGCCATAGCATTCCAATTCTGACCCTTCCCCTGCCCGCCCCCCACCAAAAAAATCCATGTCCTTCTCACACACAAAATGCATGAACTCCATACCAAGAGACAGAAAAGACTCAACTCATGCCAGCCCCAACTCAAAAGTCTGAAGTCCATGATCTCATCTTAATCAGACTAAGACTCAAAGTACAATTCATCCTGAGTTTTTCAGCTATTAAAAACAGTATTTTCCAGCAGTTAGCTCATGAAATCAAACAAGTTAGAGCCTTCCTAAATACAGTGATGGTTCAGGCACCAGACCCACATTTCATTCCAAAATGGAGATGTAGGAAAAAAAGAAAGGGATAATGGATCCAAAGTTAGTCCGAAGCCCAATCAGACAAACAGCATTACATCTGAAAGCTTGTGAATAATTTTCTTTGACTCTGTGTCCCACATCCTGACATACTAGAGTGAAGGTTGGGCCCCTACAGCCCCAGTGGACCCTACTCTGATAACTTTGCTGGGTACAGCCCATTCTGCAGCTCCCACAGGTTGGAGCGAGCGGATGGACTACCTATGACTGCCAGAATGGCATTGCCTGCTAGTGGCTCTGGATCTGAGGTCTTTGGGGAGGCCTTGCCCTCACAATTCCACAATGCATGTTCTTTGTAGGAGCTCTCTGCAGTGGCACTGAATCAAGTCTCTACCTGGGTCCCCAGGGCTATCTGTAACATTCTTTGAAATCTTAATGGAATGGGTCCTAGTGGTGCACGCCTGTAATCCCAGCTACTCAGGAGGCTGAGACAGGAGGATTGCAAGATTAAGTGCAGCCTGGGAAAGTCTGTTTCAAAAATAAACTTTTTAAAAAAGGACTGGGAGTGTTGCTGAGTGGTAGTGGGCCCTGGGTTCTATCTCCAGTAGCACATAAAGAGCAAAAGGAAAGAAAGGGAATCTTGGTGGAGGTAGTCATGTGCCCAGAGCACACACTCCAAATACCTGCAGAATTAGCACCATGGGACCTCTGCCAAGGTTCACAGTCTGCTCCTCCAGAGCAGTGACCTAAACTGTGCGTGAGCCCACCTAAGCCACAGGTGGTGTGACCAAGGAGAGCTGCGCCCGAATGTAGGGATCAGTGGTTGGAAGCAGCCCTGGGAAGTAAGCCCTCATGTCCCGTGGGCCCCTCCCTCCAAACCCTATTGCCCTCAAGGCCCCAGTGCTCTGAGCCTGTAATGGGCCCAACAGCCTCCAGTATCTCGGGTGTGCCTTTGGGATCATTCTCCTGCAGTCTTGATGAATTGCCCCTGGCTTCTCTCTAGTCTTACCAAACTCCGGATCTAAGGGCCACTTGGACACACCCCTACTTTCCTCTCCTAAATAGGCTCCTTTATTCTTTACACAGCCAGTCTAAGAATTCCCCACACCTTTCCATTCTGCTTTCCTCCTAGAGCGCTCTTCTGCCAAATATTCTCCTGTCACTGTCAAATTCCACTTTTCACAGCGTACCAGGATGTGGACATAGCTCACCAAGTTCTCTGTGAGAACTTTCCCCAGGTGCCCGGACCTCGCTCTCCATTTCCCTCTGGGGCCACGTAAAAATACTCTTCCTTGGTGAACACATCTGCCAACTTTCTGTTCACGACCCCTTGAGTGACCTCCAGAGAGAAGGAGGCTTTCCCTGTCCTTGCCCTCTTTTCCCCACCCTTAGAATTCCTCTGTTCATGGCAGCTCAAGCTTTTCCCAGCATGCTATCCGAACCATGCTGGCCTCTACCCCTTCCCTGTTGCAAAGCAGCTTCTACTTTTTTAGGTGGGTGTTGCAGCAATACCCACTTCTCTGGTTCCAGTCTCTGTCTCAGTACATTCTGGGTTGCTGTATCACAAGTCTTGAGACAGGGAAATTCGTAGAGAAAGTCATTTCCTTACTCAGAGTTCTGGAGGCCAGGAAGCCCGAGCTCCAGACACCAGCAGATTCAGTCACCCGGTAAGAGCTGCAAGAGAAATGCACATCTTTGAAGGCAGAAGAAGGGCAAGAAGTCCAAAGCTTTTTTTTTTTTTTTTAAATAAGACCTTACTCCCATTCAGGGGGAGGCACATTTATGTCTTCTTCCCCCTTAAAGCCCTGCCTCTTAAGACTATCCCATTGGCCACACCTGAGCTTTGGAGGGGACATATTCAATTCACAGAAAATGGTGCCTTACCTGGAAAGCACCCAGGTAGACATTTGAGTAAAGACCCAGTCTCTGCTATCACCAACATCATATGATGAACTTAAACCGATCATTTTTTGAGAAGCAGCAACCTATCAATAAGATAAGACTCTTTATCTAGCTGCACTTATCAGGAGAGTCTCAAGTTGTTTCTGATCCAGGAAAATCATGGAGGTTTAATCAACACAGCTGCAACTCCATGTGATAGAGGTCTGGAGTTTATTAACAATGGCTGTGTAATTGGTGTTTCTCTACAATTTTAATTGTAGAAAGCTTTATATGTATGAATTTCACTTCAGGCCAAGACGGAATTAAAAGCAGTACATTTACCTTCCTGCCTTCCAGAGGCAATTTTAACAATTGGGACAAAAAATATTTAAGTATTTTGGAGCAAGTATCTCAGAACATTTCTCTTTCTTCTACCAGACCATCTGAGAGTAGAGACCAGAAATCTTTGTCATTAGCAGCAGTAGGTGTCTACGAGAGCTTCCATGGAATTCCTCGGGTTATATTTTATGCTAAATGATGTGCTACTACAGGCAGCTGTAGGTGAGGCGGCAGCATTTGTGCTAATCAGTCTAAACATTTTCTTTAGTACTGAATTCCATTCAAAGGAAAAAAAATTCATTTTAAAGTCATGAATCATTGACATTTCAATACACCAAGCTTAGACCTGGCAACTTAGAGAATCTGTTCAGAGGAAGGGCGCACGATCCAAGTGACGGTCTTAATTACCTGCGTCGGCCCAATTAATTTGTGGTATATTTCAAGCTGAAACAAAGGCCCCCGGAATGAAGTTTGCTGTTCCAAACCAGCCAGAGGGTTCCACGGTGCCTCTCCCTCCATCATTCCAGGAACAAGAAACAATAGGATGTAGCTGAGCCCTCGGGGTCTTGGCAACCCAAGACTAGGAGAGGCAGCTCTGCCAGAACTCATATCAGTGTGGAAAATCGCAAGGCAGCTAAGCAGAATGAAGAATTCTTGAGAATAGAGGGATGGACCATAAGACATCTGAGAAAACACAATTCAAAATTTGTCCTTGGGGATGTTGAATGTCTATATTGGTCCATTTTCTGTTGCTATAGCAATATCATAGACTGAGAGATTTGTATAGAGCAGAGGTTGACAGAGCCCACGGTTCTGGGGCTAGGATGTTTAGTCGCATGGCGCTGGTCTCTAGGGAGGTTCTCTGTGCTGACATGACATGAGAAAGGCATCACATGGCAGGACAGAGCCAGTATGTCCCATTTCTTCACAGCCACTAATGCCCCCACGTGGGCCCCACCATCATGACCTCATCTGACCCTAGACACCTTCCAAGGGCCCTACCTCCCAATCCCATTGGCTTATGAATTCAAGGATTAAGACACACGACTTCTGGGGAACACATTTGGACCACCACACCGTCTAAACCAACTGATTGCCCAAGTGCAGAAACTCCTCAAAGATCTTTAGAAGCTTCCTGATGTCACTGGCACTTTGTCACCTAATGGGTCTTTGTCACTGGGGGCTGCTAAAGCTGGATCCTGGGAGGAGAAGGTCCTGCCAATCAGAAGGCATCCACCTAACTCCCAAGTGTCCCTACCCCCCAACACATCTCTGCCCTGCATCCCCCTCCAGATTGTATCCCTCCCGTGTGACATCCAGTTTAGATCAGGCCTGAGCTTGCTCCGTGAGATGTTTCAGTTTAAATTGTCTCTGCTGCATAACTAATTGATGCCGCACAACCAGCCAGTGCCTAGGGAGAACAGATAGAGACTCAAATAGCACAGTTAACGATAAGGATGCAGAGAAGCACAACCTCACCAGGCCCGACAACTGTAAATTCCCCATAAGTCCATTTCCGGTGTCTGAAATTCAAAAGTTGCAAGCTTATTTTTTTTTTTATTTTTATTTTGTGTGTGTGTGAGTGTGTGTGTGTATGTGGGGGGGGAGGGTTAAAGTAGAAAAATCTATGAACATGAAAAGAGTACATGGACAGATAACTTAAATCATAATTAGACATCAGCTAAGAGGATAAAAGTAGCTTTATTCTTAATGTTCCCAAGGGAACAAAGATCCAGGCAATTTTTATATGAGAAAGTGAAAAAATTTAAACCTCATACACCAACCAAGTAGAAAAAAAAATCCAAGTGATAATCAAGAAATCGGGGCAGCTCAGGGCACCTGGAACCCTGCGAGGAAGAAAAGCATCAAGAAAAATAAAAGAACAAGTTAATAATTACCAGAGTTCTAGTTTACCTACATGACAGTTTTGCAAATGTCCTGATAGGGAAACAGCAATGGGTCAGGTCTTTAATTACTATTTCCAGCACAGAAATGAGTAAAATCAATAAAAAGTCACCAGTCCCTCCAGGAATGGCAAAATGCGTATTTTTAGGCCATACCATGAGGCTGGGTGGCCACCAGCTCAAGAGTTAGAGAAAGCATCCCTGGACTGGAAGCCTGGGTTGGCCAGACAGTCAGGAGACTGAGAAGCAACATATGATTTATTGTCCCCAAACCACAGACTAAAACAAACAAGCAAACAAAAACAGATATAGCATTTCAAAACAAATAAGGCAATTGTACATTTGAATTGGGAGCATAACAAAGTCCAAGTGCTTTGCTAGTGTGCAACAAACTCAGTTTAGCAAATGACAAGCAAACCAACAAGAACAATGACCACCGACAGCAAATGGGAGTAGCTGGATAGAGAGAGGCTCAGAACGCTGGGTGATCTAGAAGAGATGGAACCCATCCTGGGGAAGGCTTTGTAGTGCAGGATACATCTGGGCTAAGGCTTAAGACATGCAGAGGGAGGCAGATGTGGAGGAGGGGGCAGCAGCATGACCCACTCCCGGGGATCCAGGCAGCCCAGGATACTGGGAGTTTGTGAGGGATAAGAAGCGACCAGACAGTTACAGCCTGCTCACAAAGGGCCTTCCTTACCCTGCGTGCTAAGCAGCTCATGTAAGCAGGCATCCATATTTGTGGAGTATACATCCCCACCTTATCCCAGGAAGGATTTAAAGTGGTTGTTGCTACAGGGCTTGGTTTGTATTATAAATGCAATTGAGTGTGATTGAAGGATTTTTAAGCAGCGAGTGACATGCTCAGGCATGCATTTAGGAAAGATTATTCAAGCAATGCAGAAAATAAATGGTAAGGGGTCCAGGAAAAGGGACAAGACTTCAGGCAGTTAAGGCAGAGTAGAGGCAATTTCAATAATCCAAGGGGAAATTGATGCTGGCCTGAACTAATGCAGCACCTGGGATGCCGAGGACAGGACAGATTCGTGATGTATGGAAGACGGGGCAGAATGGACCTAATGACACCAGATGCGTGAGCTAGACAATTCCCCATGTTCGGGAACATATGTAGCATGGAGACACACGGTTGCAAGCACTGTGGATTTATTTCAAGCTTCAATTCAAATCCACAGCCTACTTTCTTTTAAACATAGCCTTATTTCATTCAACACCCCAGCTACTGTGATGGTCCACAGCAACCCTGAAAACAACCTTGTGAAACACCATGGGATAGAAAAACACATCTCACTGTCAGGCCCAGTTTCCAGAGCACAGCAGCTGGAGGGGGTGATCCCCACCTCTTCCTAGCTAAGCATGTCACACAGATCTCCAATTAGATGGTCTAGCAGGGATGCTGAAAGAGAATGCGTTCTCAATAAGTATGTGTTGAATCTGAAACCACTTTAAGAAAGTATTTTTAAATTTTTTTTTTCATTGAAAGAATTCATTTGAATACAAATACCAAATTCAAGAAATCTCTTAAATTCCCTATATTAAAATTTAGCCTACAGACAGACAGAAGTAAGTCAGGGTGAAGGAGGAGGGCTGAGAGTGTGCTTTTGGAGCGGATGGTGATTTTTAAAATAGAGGATAGTCAAGGTTCACCTTTCTGGAAAGCTAGTACTTTCCTTCCAAGATGTTCAGTGAAGACAAAGAATCATTCCCAAAATGTTCAGTGGGGAAAAAGAATCACTCCCCAAAAGAAAATTAAAGTTATAAAAATGCATTCAGTTGAACATGACTCTAATTTAAAATGTCTATGTAACAATAAAGGCTTATTCCAAAGCTACAAAGATGGTTTAAGACTGGGTTATTTGTTAAAGTAGTCTTGAAAATGCCTTAAGAGACATTAGGTGAAATTCAACATTACATTTGGATTCTTATTTATATATTTATTGGTAGTTTAGAAGTGGATACACACTAACCTAACTTGAAGAATATGTATCCTAAACCAATAAATATCATGTCTGATATTGGCAGGAAAAATGAACATAAAATCTGAACACAAGAAAATGGTGCCATTATTGTTTTTCATCCTGAATGTTCTAAATAAATCAAATAATAAGGCACAAATATTTAAAAGAAGAACTTAAAGTATTGGGGGATGATATTATTAGCCACATAAAAATGACTCAATTAAAGGGCTGGGGTTGTGGCTCAGAGGAAGAGCGCTTGCCTAGCATGCGTGAGCACCACATGATAAAATAAAGGTATTGTGTTCACCTACAACTAAAAGATAAATGTTTTAAAAACATGACTCAATTTTAAAAAAAAAATTGAAACAACTAAAGATTTGGAGAAAATTCAAGTTTTAAATTACTCTACAAAAAGAATAGTTCTTCTATCCGTATTACAATAGAGTTCTTTTGGAAAACAACAATAACAATCCAGAGGGAAAGAGATGCTATTGGAAATCTGTGTTTTCTTCCCTTTGTTTTCTCTGTCTGAACTGATAAGCCAACATACTAAAAGCAAACCCTGTGGATGTTAGAAGGCACTCATTAATGTATTCAATATCCTCACTAATTTATTCAACAAGCATGGCTGGTGTTACTGTTGTTGGCCACCGTCCTGGTGGGCACTGGAGGAGTCTGCCATCTTGGCAGGACAAGGGATCCTCAGAGCATGGGACCCCATAGGCTTGTGGTGGCAGTGGCAGCCCTGAAATTCTCTGAGCTGCCTCCAAAGTCCTTCTTCCCTTTTCCCAAAGGATAACACGTTTGAAGCTCAGTGGCTACATCCTATAGGATACCGGAAACCCAGCAGCCTCTCCCCCTTTGGTCCCACTTTCTGCTGCTGGCATTGTCCCATTCCTCTTCCTGGCTTCCGCTGGGACGCTATCACAGCGTGGTTCATGCCCCGACGCTGACAGTCTTACCAAATGGCTGCTCAGCCACACCCTTAGCCTTCGCTTCAGATCCCACTGTCTTTTTTTTGGAAATATGGAGAGGTGGAGAGTTTCCCAGATCTTCAAGTTCTGGCTCCTTTTTCCCTAATGATTCCTTCAATTTGTCTCTCTCCTCTCCAATTTTACTTGAAGGAGTAAAGAGAAAGCAAGCCCCTCCTCCAGTGCTATGTTTAGAAACATCCTCAGCTAGATAGCCAATTTCACCCTTGCCAGTCCACAACCCTCCAGAACACACTTCAGCCAAGCTCATGGCCACTTTTATAACAAGGATCCCCTTTCCAACAGATTCCTCATTGCTCTATAACACTTCACCAGAATGGCCACTAACACCGGTGTTTCTCCCAACAGTCCATACCTGATACCCATTTACTAAAATGGCAGAGGCTTCCTCCATAGCTCCCTGCTCTTCTTTGAGACTCCGACTGAGTGGTCTTAGTAAAGCCACATTGCCATCGAATGAAATGCCCACAATAAACAGCATTCTTTTAAGGTCCAGAGCAGCTTACATTGTGAACATGAAAACAGAATGACCTACAACTTCTCCAGGGCTGACTTGCCTCTGACTGACCCAGACAAAATCATTTCAGAACATGGGTTTAGGTGCAATAGCTGTCTGCTGGCTGGCTACCTGCAATGTATCTCATACTGCTCCAGATTTAGTCTCATTCACAAATTAGCCCTCAAACTGAATCCCGTCTAGGATGGCTGGTACAGAAGGGGCCCGGTGTTGTGCAGCCCAGATGTTCCTCCACCTGTGAGGGTGTGGACACGGAGGCAGATATCCTCATGAAAAAGGGTTAAATATTAAGTGGGAGAGTTAATCAATGCAATCTGGAAAGCAGTATGGAGATTCCTGGGAAAGCTGGGAATGGAACCACCATTTGACCCAGCTATTGCCCTTCTTGGACTTTTCCCTGAAGACCTCAAAAGAGCGTACTACAGGGATACTGCTACATCGATGTTCATAGCAGCACAATTCACAATTGCTAGACTGTGGAACCAACCCAGATGCCCTTCAATAGATGAATGGATAAAAAAAATGTGGCATTTATACACCATGGAGTATTACGCAGCACTAAAAAATGACAAAATCATAGAATTTGCAGGGAAATGGATGGCACTAGAGCAGATTATGCTTAGTGAAGCTAGCCAATCCCTAAAAAACAAATACCAAATGTCTTCTTTGATATAATGAGAGCAACTAAGAACAGAGCAGGGAGGAAGAGCAGGAAGAAAAGATTAACATTAAACAGATACATGAGGTGGGATGGAAAGGGAGAGAAAAGGGAAATTGCATGGTAATGGAGGGAGACCCTCATTGTTATACAAAATTACATATAAGAGGTTGTGAGGGGAATGGGAAAATAAACAAGGAGAGATATGAATTACAGTGGATGGGGTAGAGAGAGAAGATGCGAGGGGAGGGAGGGGGGATGGTAGAGGATAGGAAAGGTAGCAGAATACAACAGTTACTAATAGGGCATTATGTAAAAATGTGGATGTGTAACTGATGTGATTCTGCAATCTGTATTTGGGGTAAAATTGGGAGTGCATAACCAACTTGAATCTAATGTATGAAATATGATATGTCAAGAGCTTTATAATGTTTTGAACAACCAATAAAAAATAAATAAATAAATAAATAAATAAGAGAGTAGGCAGAAGCCCAGAGCACATCACAGAAGATCACGTGCATGTACTGCCGGGAAAGGCCAGGCATCAGAGCAAGGAGAGAAGCAAGCTGAGAGAAGGAGAGAAAGAGTCCAGGAATGATCCAGAGAACAAGAGCCAAAGCCAGGACACCTGGAATCCAGCCCTGCTCCTGTGACTTAATTGTGAATTAAGCACGTCACTTAACCTCCCTAGATTTTGTTCCCTCTTTTTTAAAAAATAAGGTTTTGATTTGATGGTTTTTAAAGGTTTTTTTTTTTTTTTAATTTTTCTACCTCTAGAATTCTATAGTTCTTAATATGCTCAGACATTCGTTCACAGGCTCTGACGACTAGAAGCTCCACCTTCTTTTAATAAATTCTATTTACTTGCAGGTGGTGGGACTTTTAAGAAAAGCAAATTGTTTAAATAATGTCTGACTTTTTGACTGGCTTGACTCTCCTAACTGCCCCCCCCCCATATATATATACATTTTTTTTTCCTGGGTAGTGATTTTTTAGTCACATCAATCAAGTAGTCAGTACTTATTGCATGGATCTAATTAACTTTCAAAATGACATTTTCATTTGTAACATTGGTTGAGATTTGAACTCAGATCTCATCAATGAAAAGCAGCTGCACTAATAACCCGAATCCCAGAGAGCCCCCTAATTCTCCCAGCTTACCCTCACCATAAATGTGTGATTAATCGCAGGTTTATGGGAGTTCTCAGTTACTGTGAAAACAAATCATTACCAGAAACTGGCATTCCCAATTTATTTTATTTATTTTATTTTTATTTTTATTACTTACACTCTATTCTCCATGTTCTCCGTATGTCTTGGGCTCTTCTCTTCCATTCAGGACATTCTGGGAAGCTCAGATCTCCGCTCTACCCCCAGCCCCAACCCCAAGAAGTTGTGATAAACAGGAAAATCTTGTTGCTTTCTCTCTGCTTTTCCAGGTTGTTGGCTGTAGAAATATCGGTCCTTTGCAGGAAGAGGCGAAAGAACAGTCGACAGGGAGACGGGGTAAAGACAAGACCATGTGGTTATTGCCCGTGTCAGTAAACCCAGCAAGACAAGGTCTCACTCACCTGCAAATCCAGACCCATGAGAGGCAGAGGCCTGGAAATGGGCAGAGGGACTTGGAAGTGGCTTATCTTTACCCAGTTCTCATTCATTTTGTTTCTATGATGGAGGGAAAAAAAACACAAGGAGTTCTAGTTACTTTAACCTATTGCCTCTTATTTGTCCAACACCAAAAATGATTAGATTTCACCAAACTTACCTTGGAGCTTCTGAGGCATACATCGAGATGTGGACCCCAGAGCAAGAAATGCACCAGGAATCCAATCAAAACAGATGCTTTGCTACATTGCCAGGGCCAGACTGAACAATCAATGCAGTCAGATAGTCACACACATCCCTGAATCTGCAGCCACAAGTGCAGCCTCTACTGTTGACCCATCCTGGGTCACCATCACCACCCGCTGGGAGACCATGGCTGGGAAAAGGTCGTGCACAGACACGTCATTCTCTGTACATGAAATGGCCTCTACCGACTTGTGGTGAGACCTTGAATGACACATGTAACCAGTTACAGGAGTCCCCGTCCTGTGGCTGAAGATATCCCTATGTGTGACTGTGTGACCTGGAGGCCGTTGGATCCTGGTGAGGGACCACTGGGCTCCCCAGGAGACCAGGGGGCATCTCCTTCCATGGTGTGAGCTCCCTCCCCAGGTACCTGCAACTGCATCTTTAAGACTCCTTTGCTGCCCATTATCCTCCTAGTGACATTTCTTTAATCCTCCGGGGAAACTGTGACAAAAAGAATAGTGTTGGGGTCTGTAAACAAGTCAAGATGGCGCCTGGCATTTTGCCAGAGGGAGTGGTTCGTGAAGTAACGCCAGTGAGCCGTTAAGTGTGGAGATTCCTTATTGGTTGACTGCTGTATCTAGTTTATGTTAATTCAGATAAGCTGTGTGTATTCAGTAATGTATATATACCCCCCTGTCCTACAATAAACGGCTCCCACTCCTGCTGTATCAATCTACACAAGTTGCTCGTCACCCCCCAGTTATTTTGCTGCAGCCAGACGGCAGCAGAATAGAAACAAAAAAACACAATTGAGAAGTAACTCGAAAACTGCCCCCAAATTGCATGGAAACACTTTTCTGTGTTCATCCTTCTTTGTTATCTTTCACCAGGATTCTTATTGAAATCTTTGGCAGTGTCTTAGTTTTCTCAAATATCTGTCTTCTAAATTATGAAATCATATTTTGGGCACCTGACTATACTTCTTATTCCCAATGCCTTCCTCTTCTCTAAATATAAAATGCAAACTTTTAAACACATGCTATACATACACATTGGAATATTTCTATCTCTGCCCAAGCTGTGCACATTCATGCCAATATCCCACCGCCCATTGTAGTGCTCCTTCCAGAATGTTCTTCCACATCCTGTATTGACAAAGTATTGCTCCTTCAGAAACCACTCAATTTGGTCTCTGTAACATCATCCAAAAACCTTCCAGTAGAGCTGCTTTTCCCTCCCCTCTGGTTTATACTCTGGAATTGATGCCTATCTCTTATAATACTTTGGTCCCTGTAAAATGAAGTTGGCCAAAGGAGAGCATAGATCCCATTTTTAAGTCCTAGTATAAGGTATGGCATGTGAAAGTTGTTCAACAAATATGTGACAGGTGCCAGAGGAAAATAAGTGAATGAAGCAATATCTCGTTGATCAACACTAATAGAGAGCATACTTGCATGCATAATACAAAACTGGCTGATCCACCCTTAATTGCATTCATTTAAAACCTAGCATGTAAATAAATACACACAAGATAGTTTGTATTTTTCTTTGGGCACATACATGCACCTTGAACTTTTTATCGAAAAATATGCCTTGAAGGTCTTTCTGGATCAAGCCTCTCGGGATTTGTTTGTTTCTTTTGGTTTCTACTTTTCTTTTCATTTTTCTAATCACTACTTTGGATTCTATACCCTTGGTGTCCTCCATATGTTTAGCTATCCTCTCCAACTAAAGGTAGCCTCTCTCTCTTTTTTTCCATTATTAATAAAAACTGATGCCAAGAAATCCTTGGGCATTCTGTATTCTTATGCACATATGCATGTTTTTATTAAAGGTAACACCCAGGAAAAAGAATTACCAGGTCACAGGAACATTTTTTTTTTTTTTTTTTTTTTTTTTTTTTTTTTTTTTTTTTTTTTTCACAGGAACATTTTAATTGTTAATAAATCCTACAAATCTATCCCATGAATTGGTTTGCTGCTATTTCTTATGCCCTAGCACTAGACAACTTGGAAGGATGTTCTTTCTTCTTACTCTTCTATTCTCCCTTTCTACTCCCACTGCTTAGAAAGAGGGAACTGATAATCCTCTAGAAATTTATTTCCAGATATCCTTCCCCATGAAGGCTTATTAAACTTCATGTTAAATTTGCCTAAGGTGGTTGCCCACTCTGGCTCTACCCGCTCCTGGGTCCGGGATTTGTGTTTTTTGCTAATGGTGTGTATCATCTTGTAATGCTTTCAGGATGTTTTCAGGAGTTTAAATGTCTTCTAGCGAATACATACAAAATGTTCTTTCAAATTCATGTTTGAATGATAACACCAATGGTACAATTATAATCTAAAATGAATTTTCCTCTAGCATTTGGAATTTTAAGTTTCCTTCAGCCTTTAAATGGCTCACTGTATTCTTCCATCTAGTGTTGACCACAACCCTTATATCAACATAATTTGGTCAACCCTTACATCAACATAATTTTCTTCCTTTTGTAGGTAAACTTCATATTTTCCTGCTTTGATAACTTTTAGGATTTTTCTTCTGATTCCTGAATTTCTAAACTTTTACTATTGCACTATATCTAGATGAAGTATTACATGTTGATAAACAAGAAACTTCTAAATATTTGGATGTTTTATATTAGGCGGATAAACCATCCAAATGACTAAATACTTATGAAATGTTATTTTAGATATAACAGAAAAGGGCATAGAATAATTATTTTAGCTCTGCATGGATAGGTTTGTGGCCATGGCCCGGGTTTAAAGTCTCTCTGGGTCGCTATCCTCATGTATGAAATGAGAGTGCCAAGGGAAGTACCTGCAAAATCCTTTCCAGGCCCAAAACAGCGAGTGTGCTAGGAACTGCATCTTTAGAAACTTTAAGGGTTTTCCTGTGTAGTTCTTTCTTCTTTTGCAAGACAATATGGAGTCTAAACTGTCTCTGTGCTACTGCTACTGGTGAGTGCTACTTAATTTAATTTTTAGAAATCAAACATCTGTTAATCCCTTTCTCTCTTGTCCATTTCCCAGCAGATACACCTTTAAAAAAAGAAAAAAAAAGGAAAGAACAACATTTTTTGAAAGGGAGAATATATAAAAGTGTGAGAATGCTGTTAAATGTTTCTTTTAATCTTAGAGTTGAGGTAGAAGGTGTGCAGGTCAGTGAATTGAAAGAATCTATATGAGATGTTTTATATATTCAAACTTTTGCCAAAAGGTTACTTAAAACATTCACAAAGGGAATTCTCAGAAGCCAAAAGTTTTCTCCCTCCAAAAGAGTCATAGGAGCCCTCCGAATTAAAGCTTCCGACCCTGAGTCTTGGGCTGCCCCTGATTAAAAACAAATGGAACATGTGCTACGGAGCATGCATTTACTTGATTTATGGCTTGGAAAATTAAGTTACTATTACTTATGGGGCTTGGAAGCAAAGGCCCAGTGCAATAGCTAATTGAGAGTAGAGAAGGGGTATATGCTGAAATTGGGAAAATATATTTTAGAGAATGGCTGGGTGTGGACATCAGGGTATGTAATTAAATGGCTCTTTAAAAAAGTCACACTCCCAACAACCTTATATCAAATAATTGGAATGTGTTGGGTTATTAACTGGTCTTCTGCCATTGGCCCCACCAAGCTGGGGACTACTGAGTTGGCCTTCACAGTGGATCAGCTATGCTAAACATTAAACTCCCACTTCCAAGAGTCTTAAGATGGTGGAGTATTAGGATAGGAGAAAAATCTGGCATGGATCTCCAAAATTCAAAGATAGTTTGTAATTCAAGCAGTTACAGGGTTGTGGGAAACCACCCAGGCACAATATTCTTCTGGAATATTGATAGTCAGAAAGTATATTTTAGTGAGTTTTCTGACTCATTAAATGAATTTCCACTCAATCCCAAGAAGGAATGCTATTTTTCCTAGGAGCTCAGGCCCAGGGAAGCTCCGGTTATAAAAGGTCAAGTGCTGGAAGATGCAATAAAACTACACACAGGGCCTTCCCCACTAGCTCTCATCCTGGGTAAAGGCACTTTCCAAGGAGCTCAGACATTTGCAGGGAAGAGAATTGTAAAATTCATTATTTCTTGGAGTTGGGCTGTAACTCTATGAGTGATAAAATTGATGACATATGTCAAGACTTTTCATTTTTATTAGACAATCAAATGGTCTGGCTTGTTATAATTTGTTAGAGCAACTACTAAATTATTTTGAAATGGAAGGGCGACGCTGTCTAATCATAACAGAAACCATTTTGTTCTGGAAGTCGCTGAGGAAATAGACATATAGATTTATTTAAATACAAGGAAGACTTATTTTGCCAATGGAGAGTCATTTTATCGGTGGAGACATTGAGAGAATCTTTCTCCTATTCCATTTCACTTTTAAACTCCATACACTTCATTCTGTAGTTGTGATTCTCATCTGGGGAGGCTCTTGCCTTCCGGGAGACCTTTGGCAATGTGTGGGGATGATCTTGTTTTTCTCGACTGGAGGGAGGCTGTGCCTTGACCTGTTGGTTCTGGAGGCAGGGGTACTGCCCCCTGCTCTCTGGGGCACACGAAATTCCCACAGTAAGAAATCATTCCGTCCAAAATATCCATAGGGCCACGCCAAGAAGCCTTACTCTACAGAGCCTTTTAAACTATTCATTACGAAGTTCGTTAACTCACACTGACAATCCACATAAGGCAAATTTGAAGTAATTACTAGTTATCACTATAAATGGACTCTATAAAAATGCAATTCGCCTACAACTTCTTAAGGAGAGTATTTATTGTTGAAAATGAGATACAGCTGCACAGATTTAAACTAAACAACAACAACAGTGACTGTACCCGGCCTGGCCCTTGGTCTGCAATCAGCGCTCAAGGGAGTAACCACTGAGTAAATTTTTTTAAAGCAATTATTTAAAATACAGAAAGATCAGCCTTCTTGAACATTTTCATAATTTCTTTTTAATAAATACTTCAAATGCCCAACAGGTAAAAAAAAATGTCTTCCTAAAGAAACTCAATATTCATCTCAACCTAATGTAAGATAAGATTCATTTCTCTGTTAAAAGGTTTGCTCCTGAGGGTGTGGATTTGGTTTAAATAAGAGGGTTGCTCATGGTGTTTGCAGTCACAGTTCTGCCTTTGTTTCTGTGAAATGCACTCCCTGTTTTCAGATACAGAAATATTTGTGTGACCTTCAGAGGGGGTGTTCCAAAGGAGCGTCCTCCTGTCCCCAAGCTCTGCTGTTCCCGGGGGAGCCTTTTTTCTCTATCAATCAAGAGCAGGAATGAAGTCTTGACTTGAAGTCGGTAGCCTGGGGTAACAAAGATGTTTCACACCAGCTAATTAGAGCTGTCAGGCAACCCATCTGACCCCTGAGATGCAAAGCACATGGTTAATGAAGTGTTCGGTCACACTCCCTGCCACTCTGACTCCAAGATGCTCACAGGCCACATGCCCATCCGCAGGTCTCTAACCTTTTAGTCTTGCTGGTCATGAATTTTAGGAGGGTGGAGAAGAAGGGGAAACACAGAAATAGCTGCAAAGAGAGAGAGCCAGAGGTGAGAGCCGGGACTGTCCCTGAGCAAGGACGTATCAGCTAAGTGAACGTAGTGTATGAAACACACCCGGACAGTGGGCCTCACACTTTTTTGGACACAAATCATTGACTCCAGACTAGTTAACCTTACCTTTATCGAGTACATTAAAAACATTATAAACATAAAAGAAGAATGAAATGTTAGGATAATAAGACTGGGAACGGAAGTTAAATATTAACAAAACTCTCTCTTATTGCATAGATGTAGATGTAAGTAATAGGGGGAAAAAGTACACAGGTTGAGTACCCCCTTATCCAAAATGCTTGGAATCAGAGGTGCTTCCAATTTCTGATATTTTTAGGATTTGGGGGTCTTTGCATACACATAATAAGATCTCGTGGAAAAGAGACGCAGTCTAAATGCAAATTTCATGAATATTTCAAATATACCTATATATGTAGCCTCAAAGTAATTTTATGTAACATTTTAAATACTTTTGTGCATTAAAAAAGTTTCAGCATGTGGAATTTTCCACACACAGCACCACCTCAGTGTTCAAAAAGTTTCAGATTTTGAAGCATTTCCGATTTTGAATTTTTGGATCAGAGATGCTCAACTTGTATGAATGTCTTCTTCTAGGCGATGATATTTGTAATGTTTTGTTTCTGGCAAGTTCTCCCGTACTTGGAAATAAATTCATGGCTCTGGAAGAAAGTCTAGTGAAAGTTAAAGATGAAAACTAGCTGTATTAAGAAAAATGCATCTTGTAGGCTTGGAGCATTTTTTAGAGGTGATTTCACAAAAACAGCCCAACCTCACTTCCTTTGTGAGTCATGCCATAAAGCACTGAGAAGAGTCAGTGGGTACTAATTCATCAAAATCGAGTAAATAAATAAGATCAGGGCTATGAAATAAAAGGTTGGATGGCATATTAGTAAATTTAGCCATGGGAAATCACTGAGATCATAGATCAACAATAAATAGTAACCACTGGTTTAGCTCAACAGTATCATGTGGTGTTTTTTTTAATTTACTTTTAATTGACAATAGTCATGTATATTTGCTCAGTGTGATTGGGCACTCTTGCAATCCCAGTGACTTGGGAGGCTAAGGCAGGAGGATACCAAGTTGGAGGCCAGCCTCAGCTGCTTAGCAAAGCACTCAGAAACTTAGTGAGACCCTGTGTCAAAAACCAGGAAGAAAAAAGAACAGCTGAGGATGTGGCTCATATATAAATGCTCGTAGGTTAATCCCCAGTACCAAAAAAATAATAATAATAACAATAAGATTATGTAAATATATTGGGCATGATGTGATGTTTTGATTATATGTATAATAGATTTAATCAAGATAATGTGTATACCCATCACCTCACACCTTTTTTTCTGTGTTCCATAAGAACATTAAAAATCTATTTTAACAAAGTAGAAATTCACAGTCAATTATTGTGAACTATGCTCCTTATATATTGCAATCCACCATTAAATCTAATTCCTTCAGTCTGAGACTTTGTATCCCTTGATCAACTTCCTCCCTTCCCACCTCCTCTCCCCATCAATTTATGAATGAATTTAAAGGTGTTTATGGATACAAAATGGAGCACTATACATCCTGAAAAAAAGAAAGAAATCCTGTCATTTGTGAGAACAGAGTGGAACTGGAGTACATGGTGCCTTGCCCATGAGAAATAAGCCAGACACAGAAAGACCAAGGCTACATGATGTCACTTAAATGCAGAGTCCAAATAGGAGCAGAGTGCAGAAAGCAGTCACAAGTAGCATCAAGTGTTTTAAACGAAACTGAAATTTTCAAATATCTCCCCTTCCTTCCCAAATTATCTTTGAAGGAGAATCTTTAAAGCTCAATCTTATCTTCCCTCACCATTGGGATGAGATCTTAGAAATAATGGATGGCTTCCACACTAGGCATCTAAAATGAACTCTCTTCCAAGAAAGAGCCAGTCATTGCTGGTTGAGTTGAAATTGCTTGGGAATTGGGCCTGGGGGCTCCACAGCCATGGAGCAGGCGCAGGGTGAAGAACAGCAGAGAGACCAGCGCTGGCTTCCAGGCTCCAGACTGAGCTCTTGACATATTCACTCATTCAAATCCCACAGGAAACCAGAGAGGGGTGTCAGCTTGGCCCCCATTTACAAGAGGGAGCACAGAGGCCCAGGCAGCGTCAGTGGCTGCTTTAAGGCCCCATTTGCAAGGTGTCAAGATGGCATCTCGCGGGGCCCAGACACAGCCCTGGCACTGTGCCCTTCCAGCAGCACCACCCCTCCTGCACATTCCACTTGCTCCGGGTCACCTTCTCCCACCTGATGAGCAGCCCCACGTGTCTCGAGTCTCCTCTTCATCTCTTCCTGTTGGAGTGGAGTCTGCTGGAGGTGTGAGCGGTGTCTGTTCATTAGCCGAGACACCCTCTGGCTCTAGCCGCCAGGGATGCCATATAAACCATCATGGGGTAGATTGTTTTGAGAATGGACGAATGCCCGGTGTACCCTTCCCTGGCTTAAGGGTCAAGGGAAATTTCAAAACATCAAGTCATAAAACTTACGGATGTAATGATAAGGAGAAGGGGAGCACTAGGAAAGGACTGGGGACCCGGCTTGGAGGTGTCTCCAGGGCATCCTTAGGGAGGAGGCTAAGGGTGGCACGTGGTCTGCCCTGCCTTGGAGTCAAGCCAGCTGTGTTTAGAGGGTGTTGGTTTGGACTGTGCCTGGGGCCTTCTGCCACCAACAACATGTAAGCATAGCTTCACTTTTCTGCTGCACCCCCATAGAGCCAATGACCTAAATAATGCGTGCTTCCCTCTGTGGCATTTCCCAGAGGAGTGATCAGGATTCAGATGTCACTCTGTGGCATGTGCCCACAAAATCCAAATGGTTCAAACAAGGATTGAACCCATGCCTATGTCCTCATTAACACCAAAAGATGACCCAAGTTCCCACTGTGGAGAGGGGAAGAGAAATGGGTGCAGGTGCCTTATTGAGTTCAAAGAGAAGTATTGATGAATAAGGACTTTTTCGATACATTCACACTTTCTGGATAATGGTGTATAGTGCTAGCTAAGGCTATAGAAAAACAGAAAAAAAAATCAACAATCAACGTTAGACAAAAAAAGAATGGTGAGCATTTTTCCATCATTTTGTGTGAAATAAAACATCCTGGAGCTGTCGAAACCACAGCACTTGATGCAAAGTCTACAAAGCATTTGAAGTTTTTTGATTGACAGCAAATGTGTAAGAGGATGAACACATTTCTATGAATGAGCAGGAAGGGAGGCAGAATTGGTGTGTCCATGCTCATCCTTACCTAGCTCTTTGTCCCTAAGGGAAGAAAATATTATTGCAACAAGAGATTTCTTATACATTTTTTGGTTCAGAGTAAGGAAGCCTCCATGAGTAAGTTCACACACAAGGGTACATGAAGATCCAGATGTGTCAAGCATGGAGACCACAGGTAGTCCTTCATGCCTTCACCAATCACACAGTTGAAACAGTCATGCCAGTGAGCATGGTGAAGGGAATGAATGGGGCTGAGGATGTAACCCAGTGGTAGGGCGCCTGCCTGCCATCTGTGAGGTCCTGAGTTGGATCCCCAACACTACACAAAAAAAAAATAAATAAATAAAAAGTGCAGCCATGTCCAGCCATCCGACAACTGTCCACTCACTAGATACCAGGAAAGGGCATCATATGCTCCTACAACACAAAGATAATTTAGGCAGGGTCCCTGTGCCCAGCACTTTATGGCAAAAGGGGCGGGGGGGGGGGGGGAGATAGGACAGTTAAGATTTTGTGATCAAATCCATCCAATATTAAAACAAAAATAAACGTGGGATTGCATCGTGATAACTGGTAGAGACTGAATACCTCAGAGTCAGAGGGAGCCGGGCAGTTGCCTGACCTGGACAATACGTCTTAAATAGGTTCACCTGTTAGAAGACACTGAGGTAGGCCTGGGCTCTCCAGACTGCCATGGTCCTCCCCTTCCACTCAAGCTTCCTCTGTGTGAGTGAACTTTACTGGTGACAGCTTCCTCTGAGGGAACTGTTATGGTTTAGATATGGGCTGTCCCCCGAAAGCTCATGTGTGAGACGATACAAGAAAGTTCAGAGGTGGGATGATTGGGTTATGAGAGCCTTAACCTAATAAGTGGATTAATCCACTTAAATGGATTAACTGGGCAGTAACTGTAGGCAGGTAGGGTATGGCTAGAGGAAGTGGGTCACTGGGTGCATGTTTTGGGGTATATATTTTGTCCCTGGTAAGTGTCTCTCGGTTTCCTGGTGCCATGTCCTGAGCTGTTTTCCTCTACCATACCCTTCCGCCATGATGCTGTGCCTCTCCTCGGGCCCAGAGCCATGGAGTCGGCCATCCATGGACGGACACTGCCGAAACTTTTCCTTCTCTAAAATCGTTCTTGTCGGGTCTTTTGGTCAGAGCAGCGAAAAAGCTGATGAAAACAGGAACAAAGAAGTGGCATCTGAGCTGGGTAATCTTTGGCTCTACACCAGCCACACGGAGGAGGAGAAGGGACTTCAGAAGAGCAAGCCACCTGTGAAGGGGACTACAGGCAGGAAAGTGAGCTCCAGCTGGGGAAATCACAGAGCTCAACGTTGCTGAGGACCAACAGAGGGAAACACTTAAAGTCACCACTAAATGCTGAGTCAGTTTTGAAATTAATCATATACAGTTTTGTTTCTTTACACTTATTTTTTTTCTGAATAACTAAAACAAGGGTTTTGTTTAGTACAGGATTTGGATCAGGGTCACCAGATAAAACCCAGGATACTAAACAATAATTTTTTTTTTTAGTATAAATATGTCCCAAACATTACATGGGATTTACTTACATTTTTTTTTTTAAAGTTGCTTATCTGAAATTCCAAATTAACTGGATGTTTTTTCTTTTTATTTGTTCAGTGGGCAGTCCTAGCTTCCATACTTGATAGGCCCACGGAGCACTCCTGCAATCTGACAGAACTTCAGGTGCTTTCAGAAAGCCTGAGACATTCTGGTGAGCACACAGTGGCTCTTTGTAGCCCACATGTCTCTTCCTGTTCCCGGTGTGACCCCTCTTCCACCCTCTGACATCACTCCCTATGAGCATCCCACTCTGTCTCTGGGCCACTCCCAGACATCCTGAGAGCAGGTCGGAGGAGAGTGGGCGTCTGGACAAGCAATCTTGAGAATTTGCAGGCTTAGCGAAGGAGACTAGGTAGAAGACAGAGCTAAATGTCAGTAATGTCAACAGCCTGCTGATGGCAGCTCAGCAATCACCGCGTTGCTTTAACATGAAGAAGTGTAGCTCTGGACTGTGGAAAGCCACTCTCTCCATACGCAAACAAGGGACCCACACAGAAGGACGCTGACCAAGAAGCCCATTCTTCCAGATGCAATTCACTTACAAAACAGGAAATCTGGCTCCTTTGGACATGTTCCCCCCAAGTGCTCCCTGACCAGCCTGAGTTCCCTGACCAGCCCCCACCACCAGCCACAGGACCCAAGCACCACACAGCATTCCAGTTGGTATCTTGGCAATGTTTTCCATCTCTTCTCTGATCAGGCATTGATCCTTGAATTGATGTCCTCCAAAACCACCTTCAGAGTAAATGGAGAAGGAATACTAAGATTCTCAGTCAACTTCCAGGGTGGAATTCAAATTTTAATCGGTTCTGACACAATTATTTGGAGAATCTGCAGACTTGTCCTGAGGTTCGATGGTTAAAGTAGTCTATAAGGGAATTGAGCATGTCTCTGTGAAGACAAAAAGATTAAAGTTCTAGATGAATAGATTCTTTCTCCTTTGATGCATCTCTCACAAGAAAATCAGACTCTAGGTGCTTGGCAGTGCACTTGGTCCCAGTAACCACGTTAGGTTCAGTAACAAAGAGAAACAATCAAATATCCTCTCTCACCAAGTTGTGAGTGTGTATACAATGTGTTGCTTTGCTTTTGCCTTTGCCTTTGCCACCAGCCAACTTGGCTATAGGAGTTAAAGAAAATGTAATTATCTTATTTCATTTAACCAAAGATTCCTTATAAGCAATAATTAAGTTATGGTAAAAGGACAATAGACACAGCTTTAGGTGAAATACAAGTGTATCTTCAGTGACACGTTTTGAAAGCCATATGAACGAATTCAACGATTCCTTTTTTGAGTTGAAGAAATAACTCATGCTGATCTCTCTCTGAAAGGCTGATAGAGATGGCCTATTGTTTGGTTAGTTTGGGGAGACTCCATTACAGAGGATGATTGGCAGGTAGAGACCTTCCTGGGAAAGCCAGAGCAGATAGCCCATAGAACCACTTGCCCCAGGGGGTCCTGTGTCTGCCTGTGTGTGGCTCTGGGTTTTCACATGGTTTTCACTTGCCTTACATGATCTCACAGATTCCCTATCTTCTCCTTAGGCATTGCAGAAGAGTTAATAGTCAACGAAAGTTCCTTATTTAAATAAAGACAGGATTCGGCATCGTTGGCGTCTGAATTATTTTCCACCCCTCATTGAAGAAAATGCCAAGATTCAAGATCAGAAAACCATATTCACGCCTGCCACTATCCATCCACACCAGGAGACTAGAACATTCTGTGCGAGGAATGACTGCTCTCACTTTGGATGCCAGCAGTAAACTTGAGGTTCCTAAGAGGAGAGTCAGTAGTTTCATGACACTCACGTGGGGGACATGGAATGGGGTGGGGTGGCATGTCCTGAAGTCCTTCTGCTGCAGGACTATTTTTTTATGGGCCTCCTCCCACTCTTGGTCTAAGAACATTGCTATTTCCCCTGCTGAAGAGGCCCCAAAAGACCAACAGAGAGGTGTTGTTCTATGCTGAGTTCATCAACTCCCTGACCCCACCTTGTGACCGTGGGCAAAACACATAAAGTCCTGGGGCTCTGTTTCACCATCTATAAAACTGGAAAAATTCTACCTGCTCCTCCCAACCTCCTAGGGTTGTTTTATAAGAGAAAAATGTTAAGATCATTCGTTTGAAAGCATTCAGAATGCCATTAAGGCATTAAAATGATATTACTGTCATTATTCCAATAACACTATCAACATTTGTATCAGTAAGTTTTTCGTTGCTGTGACAAATACCTGAGAACAACTCAGTGGAGGAAAGATTTATTTTGGCTCATGGTTTCAGAGGATTCAGTCCATGGTTGACGAGCTCCGTTGCTCTGGGACTGAGGTGAAACAGAACATCATGGCGGAAGGTATGGCAGAGGAAAGCTGTTCTGTTCATGGCAGCAGAAATCAGAGAAAGAGGAAGGGTCTGCAGCAAAATAAATTCTTTCAGGGCGTGCATCAAGTGACCTGTTTCTTCCACTTGAGTCCCACCTCCCAATAACCTATTCAGATGATTAAGTCATCAAATGGATTAATCCACTGATGTAATTAGAGACCTCATGAGCCAATCATTTCCTAAAATCCTCACCTCTGGACATAGCTGCATTGGGGACCAAACCTTTGCATACATGAGCCATTGGCAGACATTTCAGATCCAAGGATAACAGCACCCATTGATGCTCTCAAGGGACAGCTGTCCCATAAACCCCACAGTCCTACTCCATCCCACTAGATGACAGATGAGCTTCTGTCTAAGCACCTTCTTCCTAGCATGTTCTTTTATCCTCCGTAACTGTGCCTAGCTCCCTCACCTCCTTGAAGACTTTCTCAAATGGCATCTTCTAGATCTCAAACTCACATTCTATTCTCAATTTCCTGTTTAAATTTCATGCCCCTTCAACCACAGAGTTTCTGATACTCTGTGCACTGTGACACGTTTTTGCATAGAACTTCTTTCTTCTGACCTTACTGCCACATCTATTATGCTTAGTAGGATGATGATTGAAGTAATGTATTCCTCTGGTATGATAAACATTACAATATCATGTGTGGGATCTATTGCCTGTCTTTGTTCCACAAGGCAGAAACATCGGCCTGTTTTGCTTATTAAAATACCCCAAGCTTATTTAGGACAGTGCCTGGCACAAAGTAGACCTTTAACAAATATTTATTAAATTAAGTAATTAATTCAAAATAAACCTGAGGACGTCTATGACATCAACTACGTAAACTCCAAGTTTCTTGGCCGCGAATCCAAGGCCATTCACAGCCTTAGTCAAATATGCTGTTTCACTATCATCTTCCCCATGTCCCTTTTTGGTTTCCTTCTTTAATAAACACACATTCTAGCTGATCTGATGGTTCTCAGTTGTCCCAAATACACTACATATTTGAATAAGATTTCATTATCCTGCTCTTACCATTGGAATTCTCCTTCCCCAGATACTCTCATTCCAACCACTTCAAGTTTAGATACTTTTCTTCCCTGTGAACGGCTCCTGGATTTCTAGCAAGGATGCGCCTGCCTTTCCTTCCCCTTAACTCAGTGTGTGACTTGTGCCTCTAACATATCTCCTATGTTCACACTGCACCATGGTTGTCTGGGAAGCGTGTCGTAGTGAACGTCATCCAGCTTAAACAACAGAACCGCATTTTCTCACAATTCTGAAGGTTGGAAGTCTGAGATCCAAGTGTTGGCAGGTGGGTTTCCTGAGGCTTACCTTCTGGGTTGCAGGTTACCTTCCTACCCCTATGTCTCCTCAGAGATCTTCTCTCTGCTCTCTTCTTATAAGGACACCAGCCATGCTGGACTAGGACCCACCCTAAGGACCCCTGTCTCCCAGGGAGGTCACATACTGGGGTACTAGAGGTTCGGGCTGCAAAACTGAATTCAGAGAGGACACGGTCTAGCCCTTCATGAGAGGTGCCTCAGGCTCTCGAGGAGCCCTACACTCTGCTCTAGGAGCTGTTAGTTTCTTTACTGTGGACTCTTGGTGTTATCCATTTGTGTAACTCCCAAGCAACTCAGAGCCATTTCAGACCTAACTGCCTCCCCCAAACAGTGGAGTGAGCCTTGCTTTCCAGCACCAGCTCCCAGGAACCAGAAAGTCTGACCCGGATTGTCTGGACCCCTTGCTTCCTGCCCTTGGCCCCACTCATCAGAGCAAAAGGATCTCCCTGCAGTCATAACCCAGTTCCTCACCCATTTTCCTTTGCCCCAAGTTTGCTCCCCTAAGATCCTTTCCAAGCAGAGGAAATATTTGCTTCTTCAGTTGTTTCTCGCAAATGAGAATAATTTAAGCCTTGATTGACATTGGCAACAACAAAGAACCCTGTAGCTTCCAGGGAAGACAGAGCTTCTTTAGGTCGGCCTCCCTTGGAGTCAATGGGGTATGGTTAGAATACAGGCAAAGTTTCTACCAAATGGTGTTATAACTGATTACTAAGAAAAGTCAGGGCTCATGTATTTTGTTTTCAGTTCTTGTTGACTTGGAAGCAGTTGGTGTCCTTGACAACCCCACTTCAGCTGTAGGATTCCTTAAAGCTCTTTCCAAACCACCGGCATTGTGTATTTCTGTGTCGATGTGAAATGCCACTAGCTCATACAGGATTCCAACTTGAGAAACCACTCGTTGAAAGATCTCAAAAAACTTGTATGAGGTTTGTAATAAGGAGGTTGCGAGCCTGGAAACACAGAGGAGTCTTGGCTTTCTGGAAGGTCCTGATGTTTACAGCACAGGGGAAGATCTTAGAGGTCGAGTTGTCATTGGACTCCTCGGTTAGCATTGATAAACACGCCCAGGACCTGAATCAAATCCAGAGACCCTCAGTGGGTCTGAGGCACTGGAGTGACATATGAGTGAAGAAGCAGACATTTAGAAGCTTATGCTTAAGAAACAATGTCATCCAACTGCTATTTTTGAGAAATAAAAATATGCAAATCTCCAAAATTAAACAACAACAACAACAAAAATGTAAAAAACAATCACTGCAGTTATGTTTTAAGATCAGGAGATGCTGTTTTCAGGGAAAAAAGAACTGAGGTAGGTCAGGAAGTTTAACTTCGGGCCCTTTTCTACCAGTGAATTGGAATAATAACCTTTTACTTTTGGAATTTGGTATCCACATCTGTAAGAGGCAAGGGCAGGTGAAATAGCTATGCATCAGCCATGCATGAGGCAGGCTTGATCGTCATCTCTGGAGAACATGAATTTCTCCATCCATTTGGATTCTTTTTTTTTTTTAAAAAAAAACAACATTTATTTTGCTTTTGAAGGTGATTTACCTGAAACAAATAAAAAAGTATAAAAATTATGCAAGCATAACACAATGCCTCATAGGCTACTATACACAACAAACTAGATAATAGTACTCAGGTGTACTAATAAGATCCACCTGGCAACAAAGAAAACATCAAAAAAGAACAGCCCAGGGGATGTGATTGAAGCCTGTGTCCAGTTTACAGAGAACATGATAGAAAGATGGACCTTAGGCTAGGGTTGTGGCTCAGTGGTAGAGCACTCGCCCAGCATGCATGAGGCACTGGATTTAATCCTCAGCACCACGTAAAAATAAAATAAAGATATTAAAACTAAAAAATAAATATTAAAAAAAGATGAAACTTAACTACCTTTTCTTAGGTTCCTATAAAAATGAGGCATCTGTCCTGCATTGCTCAATTATTCCTGCATTAACAAGACCAGTTGTTCTTTTTTTTTTTTTTTTTTTCTTTTTTTTAAAATGAATCTTAACAATCCTCTGGCTGTTGGCAGAAGACCACATCACCCAAGCAACCAGTCCATCAGAAAAAGCCCCAAAGCTAGTCAGATCACAATGACTTCAGTTCGTTAAGGGAATTGTACAGACTCGGGGTCTTTCCTTTAACCCATTCCTCTTGGCAAACCTCGTGAAGCACTAGGAATGCAAAGTAAATTGGTTAGTTTAGAGCTGCCCCACCAAAGCTTTCAAAAACAAGCCCAAAGAATCTCGTGATGGTAGAGATCTGTGACTCAAATCCCATCGGCTGATAAACCTCAACAGGATTATCCCCAGAGCTATGGAAGTGAAGGTAATAATCCTGCATAGCATAAGACAACCACAACCGATGATCAAATTTCCATGTTTACACGTTGATCTTTTCCTGAAACTTCATGTGAATAGATACAACACTTACAATCCTGTACACAACTTTTGTGTACAACTTCTTTTGCTTAGCATAATATCTCCACATATGTAGACATATGTTTTCATTTCTCTTGGGTATAAATACCCCAAAAGTGGAATTACTGGGTCTTATGGTAAATTAATCTTTACTTTTAAAGAAACTGCACATTATTTTATAGATGACGGACCATTTCACAGTCCCCTCCAAAATGTAGGAGTCTTCAAATTTCTCCATGTTCTTAACAACACTTACTACTATCTGACATTTTATTACACTGGCAAGAATTCTGAAACTCAGTTTATCGATGGGTCCATTCAAACCTGGCTATTCTCCTTGTGAACAAATGCATGCAGAAAAAAAAATTCTATTTATAAACTACTGTCAGTGCATGCAGAACTAAAGACCTCTTGATATTCAATAACCATTTCTTCTATTATATCAAAAGTTCCCAAATTACAGTCTGCCACTTGCTTTGCCATTAAAAAAGGAAAAAAAAAAAGCTATTTTTATCTCTGCCTCTTAACTATTTGATGGTCCCTGGTGTCACAAGGTAGGAAACAGTTTCAATTGCCGAGAAGAAAAAAATAACAGAAGTGGTGAAAGAATAAACGACAAATCAGAGTTTTTTTAACAGACTCACCAAAAAGTATGTAGCCTGATGTTACTAAAAAGGAAATGGAAACAGCCCAAGACCGTGGCAGCTGAGCCTAGGCTGTGGGCCTTGGCTTCCTTCTCATTCCATCAGTTACCAGTGGCTCCACCATAATGAAAAGGTTAGTCATTACTCAGTGGAAAATTTTGTTGAAGGAAAAAAAAAATATATTATGGAATCTCTTGTCCAGACCACAAATTATTTTACAAGTGACAATTAATTAGGACCCACAACCCATACCTAAGGCAGTAGTCCTAGGCCATGGAGCCAAACCTCACTGAACCCAGGTATTTCTTTGGAGATAACATTTGGAGGACAGTCTTGGAACACGGGAATTTCCCAAGAACTTTTACAGCAGATAAAAGGCACTTGTGTATGGGGGGTGGGGGTAGGGGGCGGGGTCTGGGAACACCTCTCTTTTTGAACAGCCATGGGGAAATGGAGCAGAATAAATCTAATGGGTTTGCCATTGTTTGCCAAAAACTCATCTGCCCTGGAAAGCACGGGTTAAAGGATCTCTTCCCCTGGGTTTTCGAGCACTGAATGGCATAATACCTAACTTTGATCAACACATAGGAACAGCAGAGATCCTTCAGTTTGAATTCAGACAACACACATGGATGGACATCAGCTATTCGTCAGCACTGTACTGGCTAGAATCTGATATTTTTTTTTTCTTATAGGAGTTGCTAGAAGCAAGTGGCATCAGAGTTGGGCATGGGAGGTGGGATTGCAAGATAAGGTGAAAAATGAAACCATCGAATCTTTGTGGAACCAGAGGAGGAATGGAACGAAGAAACGCCGGTCCCCGTTCCCTAGGTGTGTGACACCATTAGTCATTCTATTCAATGCTTTGTGGATGTGGGGGTGTTCTCTTCCCCCCCAAATCCAGAACTTTTCCAGGTTCAGTCCACGTCTGAGCCATCAGGCCAAGTGCTATTTTCAGCTCCAACAGCTCCCTTGTTTTGCGAGTTCAGCCCAGACAGGAAACCACCCAGTCTGGGAGGATTCAGTTAGATCCCAAAAGAGCATGCACACTCAGGTGCAAGACCTCCAAGGCGACAGCGGATGTCCCCGTTAATCACACACTGCTTCGCAAGGGAACAGGCAGGCATTGTTTCTCCGAGGGAAGAATGCTATTTAGTTTATGTCTATACCTGTGTGTTGCATGTATATATATGTTTATGCACCATATAGGTACGGATATGCATGTAATGATGTGAGAGGTGGCTCTGATGGTCTGCTGTTCTCCATGCAGAGCACGTTCACCCGGCAGGGTTTGCACTGAGACCGTATGGACAGCGTAGGAGTGTTGTCCGCGTTGGAATGGCCACTGACTCAACATTGACAGCACAAAGGCAGAAACACACAGGAGATTTTGTCACCAGGCAAAAACACTTGTCACATACCATTTGGTCTAGCATTTGGAGAACTTCTTGAAGGTGTTCTTGACTGCTTCGTCATCTCCTGTAATGAGAAGCTGTTTCATCTGAGAGTCAAATGAAGTCAAGTCCATCTGGCCTTTCTGGTGCTGCCCATGCCCACGGCAGCATTAGAAATGAGAGTGGAGAGGGCAGTAGGTCTCAGCACACCACCCAAGAGTATAGGCAATATTTTGGACACACTTTTATTAAAAGAAGCACTCGCTGCTTTCTGAAATTCAAACTTAATCGTTTCCTGGGTATTATCTGAAAATTCTGTCATTGACACTTGTCACTTATACTTTGAGTTCTTCGTGAACACCCTCTCTATGTTGGATCTTTATTCCCTTACATGTTCCCAGGGCTGGGAACAGGGAAAATCATCGTATTCACTGGATGAATGGATAGATGGATTATTAATAAAATCCAAATCTTTAATTCTTCTAAGACACAAATTTTAAATAAAATGTTTCATTTGAAATTAGTTGAGGGACTAAATGTCAATAAGACCATTCAGTTACTTGAGTTGCAAAAAGAATATTTAATATAGCTTTAGTTTTTATGTTTGGCAGATTCTCATGTGAATTGGGGTGAAGTTTTCTCCTGGAGGAGAAATTGAGGAATTCCATTCAATCATGAATGTATACTGAAGGCTCTCTGGGGAATAACACATATTTATGTTATCATTGAATCCTCACAAAGTCCTATAAAATATGAGTTCAACTCTCTTTCACAGATACGGCAAGTAAAACACAGAGAAGTCAAGTAACTTGTCCAAGATCACACAGCTGTTAACCAGTGCTGGAATCTGAAGCCAGTCAGCTTGGCATGTGACCATGCCCATACAAAGCCTTGCAAAAAGGGCCATACTGTGTGTCCAAGTATGCTGACTTCACAGTTATTGCTTCAGGAAGTAAGTGAACTCCTCCTGATGGCCCATGCCCCACCCTCTTCTTTCCTAGTCAGTACTATTCAGTACTATTCCTGAATAGACCCTGTCGGGCTCCTCCGCCACATAACTCTTAGCCAACATGGCTAACGACTTTCCAAAATGGCGACAATGACATAGCAAGAAACTCCCGGTGGAAGTTCAGCTCCCAATTTAAGAGCTTAAATAAATCCTCCCTCCACCCCTTGTTCCAGAAGAGAGGATTGGGCCAAAAAGTAGGAACACTTCAAACAGTATTAGAAGGTTTCTTTTTTGAAACTTCTGCTTGTTGGGTGGGGAGGGTGGGGATCATGGTACAGATTTCTCACAGACTAGAGACTCATGTCCAATAATTAAACAGAGACCTATGAAACTGGACATAATTCACTTTATTAAAGATGACTCAGGTGATCTCAAGTGACTCATACCATCTATGTTTTGGGCAAAGAGAATATTTTTGGAAAATTCCTTAAAGTCATTTCACATAGAAACATATAAAAGTATTACATGTCATGCTATTTTATCTGCATTTGATAGAGATGTAATGCATCTTTATTATCCAATTTAAAACTAATATTTTAGGTGATGACAAGTTGAGAAGACCTGATTCACAGACCTGGAACTGGAAATTATCAATTGGGAAAAATCTAATGCAGCTTGATTGATGGCTGGGAGGAATGGGGTAAGGTTGAACCAGCATTTGGGAAGGCATTCAATTCATCAGCTGCAACCAGCCAATTTTAAGGGGGAAATTATGTGTTAAAGCATGAGATTCTTCAGTTAAAAAAAAATAAGGAGGAAAGATTACAAAAGTTTAATACCTCAACATTAAGAGACACATCCAAATGAGATTATTAAAATATATCTCTAAAGACTGTTTTTCCACAATTACTTTTTAAAAAAACTAAGTAATTGTCCATTCTGTAATTAATTATGTGGGTGAAATTTTCAGTGGGAAGGTAGGGATGGCCAGAAAGATGCCTTATGTTTAAGATTTTTGAACTTCACATCAAAGGACTTTCAGTTCAATTTATAGTAATCTGGCTTTCTTTCCATTCCATATTTACCCATGTCTACCAATGACAACCCACTAGGTTTTGGTGTTATTAGGCTTAGGAAATAAAACTCAAGGACCTAGCACTCTAGAATCATACAAATCACTGGCACTGCCTTTGAATATTTATGCCCAATATTCAATCAGATTACCTGAGAGCCCCATAGGGAACCAGCTTGATCTGGATGCGCCATCTTGAATCATCACCACCATGATTGTACCTGAGTAACCCTGCTCTGTTTTCCCCACATATCTTCCCAGAAGGCTTCAAACAGACACAAACATGAGCGTGACCTATAGAGTCGTACCTCCAGGGCCTTGGTGCCACCAGTGCCAGGAATGTACCTGTTATGCTTGGTATTAGCTTCAGATGAACCAGGTACATCCCAGCTTGGATGAAGTCACTTTTGTCCTGATCTCTTTCTTTCTGAACCAAATCAAAAGGCATCTACTGCTATTTTTTACTGGGGTCATGCTTCTGTCCATAAGTCCACAGTAAATTGCACTTAGGAAATACGGGATTTGTCTGCCTCTTTCTTCAGTCTCATGGCAATTTAGAGCTGAGTCTCATACACTGGGACCAGGTTTTTCCAGAACAGGCCTCATATCTGCATCACTTATGACATTGTAACCACTATCAAGAACAAGACAAAGTGGTGCCTTCTTTTCCCACCATCACCTGGGCCCACAGGGTCTTCTCCCATGCAGGCCAGAGGCCACAAGGAAATTGAACACGGGGAACAGTATGATAGGTAGGCCAGGTACACGGTCAGCCATCTCATCAGCCTATGAAACTTCATTTTACTCAAAGCAAGACTCCCAGCACCGTGTCTTCTGAGAGAGAACACATAGACGAGGCTCAAATCATGAAAATACGAAAGAAACTCTTTGGTCCACTTTATCAAAGTGGATTTGAGCTTTCTTTATGTTTTGATGTAAGGTACTCTCAAGTCACATTGATGACCTTTTTAAGAAACATCCATCCAGAAAACACTAATGTGGGGTGGGGGAAGAGGATGGAGTAGAAAAAAAAGAAGCGGAAAAAAATGAGGGGCAAGCACGTGGGATGGTAACAAAGCCCTGCTCTGCCTGCCACGCTGAACCTCTGCCAGCCCAGGGGAAGCTCACTGCTGTTTTCTGAGGCTCCATTTCATTAAGACCAGGAGTTGGGCAAGGTTCCCCTGATCTTAGGGCCAATGAGCTCCTCGGTTATTGCTACCAATGAGAAGGAAAGAAAAAACACATTTGGCATCATAGCTTAGACAAATTTACATTCTCATTGTGAAAGACCTGTGTTTGTTCAACTTTATTCAATTTCAATCTGTTCCAGCCAAATGACTGTTTTGCCCTTCTTCCTCATTTTGTTAGAGATCAGAAAGAAAAGACAAGAGAAATAGAGGGAGATAGAGAAGGAGAGAAGGGAAAAGAAAACTGCTGGGCATACTGGCATACACCTATAATCCCAGCAGCTTGGGAGGCTGAGGCAGGAGGATCACAAATTCAAGGCCAGCTTCAGCAACCTAGCAAGACTCTGCCTCAAAATTAAAAAATAAAAGCATCTTGAAATGTGGTTCAGTGGTTCAATCCCAAGTGCTAAATAAAAGGAGTCTATGATCACAGTTATCCCACTCCTTGGTGTTTATTACAAAAGAATCATAGTCAGCATTCTACAGTAGTACACACACAGCCATGTTTATCCCAGCACAATTCACAAACACCAAGTATGGAACCCACCAAGGTATCTGAATGATAATAGACATGCATGATAAAGAAAATGTGGTATCTATACACAACTGAGTTTTATTCAGCCATAGAGAAGAATGAAATCATGTCATTTGCAAGAAAATGGATGGAACTGGAGAACATGGTTCTAAGCAAAATAAACCAGACTGAGAAGGACAAGCAGCATGTGTTTTCTCTCCCATGTGGAAGCTAGAAGGAAACAAATAGAAGAAATAAAAGGAATCTCATGAAACAAGAGGGGAGACCATTAGAGCAGAGGATGGGGGGGTGGGAAATAGAAGAGGAACAGGGAAACTTCCTATGCTCTATAACTAATATGCATCAATAAAAGCACAAGGGATTCACCCCATTCCCACTTAGTGTTTTACCAATTGCATATCCAGTGGGACAAACTTCCTACTTCAGGATGGCTCTGTGCTATCAAACTGTACACCACGGAAAAGGAAAGATAGCAAAGCAGATGGAAAATAAAACTCCCATCTTGAAAACGGGCTTTAGCACACAGACTGTAATACATAAACAACAACCAAAAAAAATCTAAATAAACAAGAGTAGGGCTGCAAGACTTAAGTTGAAACTAGAACCGGTTTCAAAAGTGCTTTATCAGGTATGATTCAAGCCCTAAATTAGAGGGGAAGTGAGTGATCTGAGCTATAGCATCAGATCCTTGGAGCCCGCAAACCCACCCTTCTGGGGTTTTTATGCATTTGAAAAGCTCTGCTGCGTTTGGAATGGTGACTATCGTCTTTATTTTCCTTAAAAGTATAGATAGACATGATACATGTATATAGCTCTACAATACACATTCCAAATAAATTAGGAAACAATATAATTAGTTTAGCATGGTGGTTGCAGCCACTTGAATGAAAAAAAAAAATGAGAAGGAAGAAAACAATCTAACTGGTTCCTGGCTATTAACTAAGGAACTGAAAGGACTCCACAGAGGTTGGCCCCGCTGATGACTTCCGCTTTTGGAAACGGACGTCTCATTCTGATCAAAAATGACCAAAATTGGTTTAGCTAAGTCTCTGACTTGTAGAACATTTCAGAAAAGCCTTTGGATATCATCTGCTCCGTGTTCTGCACAGCTGGAGCATGACAAAAGGGTCACAGGAAATAGAAAAGGAGAATGAGGAGAAGGTGAAGGTGAGAAGCAAAGAAAAGAAATTGCATCATGATACAAGAAAGAGGTGATGTGTTTCTACCAAACCTGCCATCCTGATGCCTTCAACAAGCCCAGGCAAGAAGCCAGGCTCAGCTCTAACCACTGTCAGCCATTTCCTAAGGATGTCCACGTCCCAAACCAAACTAGGCCACAGTAGCACATTGAGGCAAACCTAAGAGCCCAGCAAGAGCCCTCTCTAAGCTTCCCTTGGCTCGATTCAGAGAACCCCAAAGCCTTTCCACCTTCTTAAAAGATTCTGAAGAATCACTCTGACAGTCCCATGCTGAGACCTATCACACATGGAAAGAATGTGCATGTTGAGTATCATTGCACCTTCTATTTCTTCAAGGCATTTGATGGTTCAAAGGTATGAAACTTTTATTCCCCCGTATTCATACCAGCAGAGAAATTACAAAACAAGAATTCCCAAAGAGTTGGCACTTCAGCTGGGGAGGTGCAGCATCTCAACTTAATCAGAACTCACTGCAGCCATATTATCTGATGGATGCACTTCCCCTAAGCCAGCCCTGCTGTGGGCTGACACAAAGCAAAAACCAGAAAACACTTTTGATGACATTGTTTCATGAGTACCTCTTGTACTGAGCATTGTGCTGACTTCAGGGTGGGGAGCACTGGCCAGCCAAACCAACGTGCTTATTGGATTTATGGTGACTGACTCCCAGGTTTGCCATCTAGAAGGTGAGAGAGCCAATCAGCAAACACTTGCTGAAATTATGTCGAGTCCTGTGAAAGGAAAGTGCTCAGTGTCATAAAAGCACGGAGCAGAGATCCCTAATTTAGATGAAGCAGAGCAAATTCAGTAACAGACTGACTGTGATGTTGCAAAATCTTACTTCCAGTGCCTGCATAAAAACTCACAAAGGGCGTAAAAGACGACCTGAGTGAGCAGAGACGAGGGAAGGTTGATTGAGTCTTGTTGGATTTTTAATTTTTGTCATGTTATGAAAGATCTTTGTTTCTCTCCAGGTAGATGAGAGGTAAGATTTAAAAAAAAAAAAAAAATCCACAAGAATAAGCAAACTGAAGCCTCCAGAATTGGGAGTCAGAAGGTCATCTACCATCAAGCCATAGTAACTGTCAGAGAATGTTTACCATTGGGTGGGAAGAATGTTCTCTGCTCATGTCATGGTGAAGGGGTATAAGGTGGCAGAGGCAGAACCTCAACTAGTAGCACAGAAACTGGAAGCAAATGCTTTCAGTTTTTATGACAATTCTCAGGAGCCCACATTCTATTTTCTCCAAGGACTCCCGAACTCATCCTCACAGCCAGACCAAGTTGGAATGTTCCCTTCAGTTCTGGGTCTCTTTGTTAGGCTGGGAACTAATTTGGTAGCCCTTGAGTGCATTATAGGTGAATCATGAATGACATTGTACAAGAGGGGCCCAGCTCCTGATGTGTGCTAAATAACAATACTACTACTTGACACTTGAATTTCCATATGCAAAAAAAAAAAAAAATGAAGCTCTCAGTCTACCTTATCTATAAAAGAACTGAAATTAGAAGTCAAACTTCCTGACTCCTTGCTCAAAATGCTTCCTGAAGTCCTTATTTTTATATCTATGGGGGTAGCAGAGATGGAAATGAACCTTCTCTTTTCCAGATTTGAAATTTGTAAGATGTTATGTGCTCTTGTTTAAATTGCAGCATCACTTTATACAATATATTTGTATTATTAAAAATTGACCAAGTTAAATGACTAGTAAAATATGTGGTTATAGCATCTAACAATTGCCATTTGATTTAAATGCATTTCCAGTATCTGATGTCATAGAATTCCCCCGGAGCATCAGGAGCATGGAAAGGTTTGGTTTACCATTATGAAAGTCTTCTTAAACATAAGAAAATACACTTAAACCTAATAGAGGCTGGAAGTAAAAAAGTGGTTGAACCAAATGTTTTCTTAAACTGCCTGCATTGAGCACTCTGAGAACACAGGACAGAATTGCAGACTCGGGTCATCCAGTCCAACCCCTTGTTGGGTACTTATCAGAGCAATGTCTCATTACCTCCTATCTAAATGGCCCATTAGACAGCTTTTAATTTTAAAAGCTATGATCCAGAAAAGAACCAGGAAAGAAAGACAAAAAAAAAAAAAATCACCAATACAACTTCCAAGTAGAGAAGAAACAAATTACCATGAACATAATATAGCATTTTACCAAGATAGTCAAATTAAAAACAACCAATCATCCATTAACTAAATGAAACATTGCTACCAAGGGGGTGCAAACCACTGTAGAGCCAGTATGCCAAGTTATTAGTTTAACAAATATTTATTGAGTACTTATAATGTACCCAGCCTTGCTCGAGGCCTTAGGGATAAAGCAATGAATAAAACAGAGCCATTTCTGGTTGCTCATAACAGACCAGCTTGTACAAGAAGAGCTTGTATAAGAAACTGGAATAATGACAGCAAATATTTCCGCAGGGCTATCTTCCAGGTATTGTTCTAAATGGTTGGTGCATCTTTGCATACTTGGTCCTCACAACAGCACTATGTGAAAGAAAGACACACTTATCATCCCATGTAATGTACCCTCTGAAGAGAAGACCGAGGCATCATGTCCGAGGACAAACATCTAACGTACGACCGTGCCAATTGTTCATTCACGCAGGCAAACTGGTTTCATAGTGCCTTCTCTTGGCTATTACACTTAGCTTTCTAGAAGAAGGGTGTGCAGGTGCTTGTTGGCTCTTGGAGAAAGAAGCAATGAATGCTTTGGGACAGATTTCAAATTCAACTTGGGGGTGGGATGTGTGAAGGTTTCTTTGAGGTAGAAACCCTAAGCTGAAGACTGATAGTCACACAAGAGACTGATGAGGAATTGTACTGCAGGTCGAGGGAGTAGAGGAAGGTGATTCACCAAAGCAGATGATAGGCACCCAGGCCCCAGGATTAAGACGACCTGATGTGTGCAAACATGAGGGAAAGCAGTGTGCCTGGATCTCCCAGGACAGGAGAGCCAGGATCAAGTAGAAGCCAGATGTTTCACAAGGCACATGAGCTCATATTTTGCTGTTGACATTTGGATCATTCCTTTATTTATGAATTAATTGATCCATTCAATAACCATTCACACACTGTGATGTGATAGTCACTCCATAAGCCCCATCTACACCATCCCTGCCCTAAGACATTCCCTGTTCTGGATGTGTGAGGAATCATAGGGCCAAGTGCACACAAAAAGCAACATAATTTGGAAGATGGAAGACGATATTGTCAACATGTCACTTCTTTCTAAACCCTGGGCTGAGTCATTGATCTATATAATTAATGTTTATCCAATCAAAACAACAAAGGTTCACTTTGAAACTTGAAAGAGTGACTCTGGGAAAAAATGTGCAAAAGTAACCAATAAATTTGAGTAATTTGAGACCAATCCATCAGCTATGCCAACCCATCAGATAATAAAATGTATCTGGAAGCCATAATAATTTCAAAAAGAGGTTGTAGGGTAAGAATAGACCATTGGCCATCTCATGACAGCCAGGCTGAATTTAAAGTCAACATTACAAAAAATCATTTAAAAATCTTCCAGCCCAGTGACACACACCTATAATCCCAGCCACTCAGGAGACTGCAGCAGGAGTATCACCAAGTTCCAGGTCAGCTTGGGCAACACTGAGAGACCTTGTCTCAAAATAAAATAAAAAGGGCTGGGGATATAACTAAGTATAGAGTGCTTGTCTGGCATGTGCAAGGCCCTGGGTTCATCTAAAAAAATAGTCATTGAAAAATCACCAATGATAGGTGAAAACAGAATGTCAAATTGATTTTCATTAATTGCTAGTAAGAGTGAACATTTCCCATATATTTTCTGGCCATTTATACTTTACTTTTTTTATGAATTTTCTGTTCATTTCTTTTGCCTATAGTTCTAATACTTGGGGTTCATTCATGGTTGTGTTTGAAATCTTTGTGCATTAAGATCATTATTTTTTGCTAGAATTTGTTGCAAATGATCCCTTGTTTTAACTAACTTGTTGACACACCTGCAGACACTCTCTCTACTGAGAGCTACCTGGAGCCTTGAAGGCACACGCATGTACTAATGCACACACTGGCTTGTCTACATCCCCGTTCTTTCTCTCTCCACAATGAAAAGAAGGAAGTTATGGTGACCAAATCAGGCAAAACATGATCATGGCACTGTCAGATCCTTCACTGGCTAAGTCACTTCACAGGCAGCATCTAGACAGCATAGTTTTCCTTTGCAAGAACACACATGCCACCTGCAAAAGTGTCAAGACTAGAGTATTGGAAAAGTGTGTGCCAACTTGAAGAAAGTGTTCTAAATTTAAAAAGAGAAAGTGCACTATAATTTCGTCTTTCTACCAAACATCTTGATGATTTAAAAACTGAACAGCAGGTTTCATTTCTCTCTAAAGATTATTCCCATAGAGACCCAGTGATAGCTCAGAGTAGCCATGTAACTGGGTAGACCGCCTGACTCTCCACATGTCCACTATCTGAATAAATAAACAAAGGAGGCTCCCAGCAATGCACTCATTCACCACACAGGAGCCAGTGTCTGTAACTCTCCCGCCCTCAGAGTTGATTGACGTCCAGCCTCAAAAGCTTCTTCAAGAATTGGGTGCCCACCAGAATCCTGGATTACAGCATGCGGTGTATTTATCTAATGAAATATGAGCTGTGGGTCCAATGAGCAATGCCTCGCCACAGACACCCTATCCATCTGCTGAAAATAATCAATCTCAGAAAATGAAAGTCCAGGGAAAAGTTAAAATTAGGTACATGCCAAGGATTAACAAGAGGTTAAGCGCACAACTGCCGTTTTTTTATTGACTTGGAATTGGGGCTTGGGTACGGGACATGGTCGTTTACCACTGGTTTAAAGATTTCATTTGTCATATAAAGGCAGGAGCTGCAGTCTACACAGCAGCCAGGCAGGTTATACAGAGCTGTCTCTTAGATGGGAAATGGCCCACTTGACAGTGGTGGCCATTCCTATTCCTGAACAAACTAAAGCTCCAGGCTGGTAAGCTTGGGTAGGGGACCGTTGTACCCTCCCGTACTCCCACATCATACCCTTAACCTTGACTGAAAAGCAATATGCGTAACAGCAATAACAATAAGGACACATAACACTCATTGAGTGCTTAAGATGTGCCAGGAAACCTCGTGGCCACATTTCAAATTAAAAATCTCACTCAGTCCTCCTATGACCCCTTTGACAGAGTCATTATGACTTCGAGTTAATGGACTCACTCATAAACCAAGGCTCAGAGAAGATAAGTCACTAGTAAGTTGCAGAAGCCAAGAATTCAACCCAAGCCTCTCTGACTCCAAGCCCAGCCGTTCTTAATGCAGTACCTCGCTGCTAGGAAATGAAGCAGGACTGGGTGTTTAGCCCAGGACAGTCCATTCCCCTTGACAGTGGTGACAGTCTACTGCTCAACAAATGCCCATCACAGGTATATAGGACATTAGCTGGGGATGGGGAGAAATGTTTCCAAAGGCAACATCTCTCCAAGCAAGGAGGAGGGGCAACACATTAAAACCCTCAGCTGGCTCTGGTTTGCAGGATTTGCCATTCTACCCTCATTCATGGGTCTGTATCCTCCCAACACTTTGCAACGTAGGTCTAAACATACTTACTCATGAAGAAAAGAATTTAGTTCATGTGGAAACGTATGCAAATAAGAAGAAGCATGGGAAGAAAAACTGAGAAGCAGTGTCTCAGGGGATGGGGGCTCCCCCAGTTTAACTTCGAATAACAACCAGAGGTCTAGAGCCGGCTTGACTTGAGGGTGAATCCTGGCTCTTACTTAGATAAACTTTGCTTCCCTCTTTATCTATAAAAGTAGGGTAAGAGCAGAACCTATTGCATGGTGTCCTTGTCTGGAGTTAATGAACTAAGGCATGTGAAAGAACTTGACACATAAGATAGTCCAATGCCAACAGTACTTATCAGCAGTGGCACCAGTGCCCCCTTAATGCTCTTGGTGCGTGGCACAGACTTTGCTTCTCCTGCTCCATCCTCAAAGTCTCACGCCCCCTTTAGAATGCAGAGTGACAGGCAGGCCAGGTCAGGTAGGAGACAAGTGAATAGGAGAGAGTCCCCATGTGTCCTCGCTTTCCAGATATTTTCCCAACCTTGCCAGGGTTTAAATACGGCCTTCTTCTCCTGGTGCCCTTGTCTGAAGGAGGAGGACAGTTGTGCTTCATTCCAATTTTTTGTCTCTATAGAAAAAACCAACAGCTCCTGACTTGGCACGTGAGCCGCCCACATTCAGCCATCTGACATCTGGGCAGGCATGCCATCTCCTTTGAAGTTTTTTTTATTATTATTATTTCTGTCTGTACAGAACGTCTCATCTTCAACACACCCACAATATTTTCATGTGCTTTTCCTTAAATCCGATTGACCAGCTGGGAGTATCAGGGCGGGGTAGAGGCTGGCAAAATACAGTCCTCCAGCCCCAGAGCTGGAAGCAAAGAAGTTTAACTGGGACTGACAGCGAGAGGCATATACAGAAGCAGAGGGGGTCCGAGGTGGGGAAAAAGGGGACTGGGAGGCACCAAGGAAAAAGAATTGGGTTTCTTGAGCCTGCGTGAGTTTCTGGAAGCTAAGCCATTCTGCTCAAGGAAAGCCCCCCACTTTGATTCGGCACGTAATCACTTTATTATAAATTCCCAAGCACAGACTTCTCACTGTATTTGTACAAACTAGAGAATCATCTCCAAGGAGGTCATATACCAAAACAGTGACTTTCAAAATGGGGCTCTCAGAGATGAACAGCATAAAGCTGCCGCCAGTAAAAATTCAGATCAGCAATATTGTGGAAGCACAATCCAAATAAAATAAACCCCGGGGGTTCCCTCCACTGACCTTGAATCGCAAATTATATTTTTTTGATCCCACACACTGAGACTTTTACCAGAACAGTCCCAGAGACAAAGCTGAAGTGTCAGCTTCAATATTAGGATTTAATTCTACATTTCCTTCACCGGATCACTGATTCCAAGGTTCAGTATGTCTAAATGTTCTGTGGTCGGGTGGATTTTAGTGGTCTTTAAGAGATTACCTCAAATGCGAAAGCTCTCAATACAAGACCAGAAATAGTTCGAAAGAAAAGTAAAACTTTCCTACTGCTTTATAATTTAGCCTTTCGAGAACTGAAAATTACTTAAAGACATATTTTGGTATCAAAACTGCACCAGGTTTCAGGCATGGGATGTCTTATTTGTGCTTTTTTCTGGAAAAAAAAAAGTGTTGTGGGCTGTTATTTATGGATCCCTTGAGTCATCCATAGCAATACACCAAGGCAATCAGAAAATATAATAAAAGGAGAGGGCGCCCTGCCCTCAGGGCGCTTACAGTTTAATTGGGAGTCCTTGGTTTCAGGTCTTCGGCTTCTGTTTATCATTGGATCTTAGCTCCCTAGGACATCGACTTGATTGACATGCTATCAAATAACACTTTTGAAAGCTGATCATTGGGACTGATCCGGCCTGGGCAACTTCTTCATGCAAAGTTGCTCAAGTATGTTATTTCCTAAGGCGAGGGACATAGTGGAGCAGGAATCTCTAAGCAGAGGGAGGAGGCTGAGCCCTAGCAAGCAAGGTCTGAAAGGAGGCACTGGGTCTGCCATGCAGGGGGAAGACCATGCAGAGCCAGGGTTCCAAGCCGAGGTGCAAAGGCAGAGAGGTGGCCGAGCCAGGGTATGTCACGGCTGGTCAACGAGCAGGCTGCGGCTCTCTTTGCTTTGGCGGAGACCGAGTTGTGCAGAGATGCATTCACACTGAACTTTCAAGTGTAGGAAACAGAAAGCATTTTGTCCCCTTCGGAGTGTGTCCTATTTTCCACTCAGGCCCTCTTTGCATGCCACGGCCCTGACTCGGCCGTCCACCTTCAATGGGCGCTTATGTTCGAGCCAGGAAGGGCAGCCCTTGCTAAATGTTATGGTTTGGAATGATCCTCCACCAGGATGGAAAACCGAGTTAATTCAATTAAGGCCTGGGGTCCTGGGCTTTGAACCAGCCACAGACCCAATTTTATGAGAGGATGAAAAGTTAATTATTTGCCGAGTTTCAATGAAGTCTACTTTGAAAATCCCTTTCCAAAAGAGTAATTTCCACTTCAGCTTCCCTGTGGAAAGTCGGGGCAGGTTGACGCAGGGTCATAAAAAGAACCCCAGGAGCTGGTCTCCCAATGGGGTCCAGCACCACCACCCCCTTCATCTGTCTCCACACCACATTCCAAGGAAGAGGAGGCCGCTGGAAGGGGACCAAAGCCTATGTTTACCCTCAGAGCTACTTTGAAAAGGAGAACAGAAAATATAAGTTGAATGCAGGAAGTCAGAAGTTTTTACGGTGCTTTTTGAGGGGATGGTCTTAAGGATGGATGGGGTTTTCCATTTCTCTCTGGCTTTAGCATTGTTCTGTTCTTTAATCTTTTCACTTTCAAAGTTATGTACTCATACGTGGGTATATAGCTATGATGACAATAAAACAATTCCACGGATGAAGTACATGTAAAGGAAAATGAAATCACCCCTGAGTCTAGATAATAGGTTAATGGTTTTAGTGTGCATATTTTCAAAACTTTGTTAAGTTTTTGTACGTTGATATGCAGAGTAATACCACACACACACACACACACACACACACAAAGCACAGAATTGTATTAAAAAATTATTATGCTTCTGGCTCTCTTTGACTTTCACAATAACAAATCATCAAATCATAAACTTGGTTCAAAACATATCATCAACTTATTTCCATGTAAATTGGGATAGCATAAGAATGAAATGCATGGGTTGTGGGGGAAAAAGGTTTTGGAGTTAATTAAGACAACTTTCCAACATTCTAAGCCCAGTTTAAAAAAAAAGTGCAACCAATCTATGGTGGTAGTTTTGAGGCTTAAATAAAATACTTTGTGTAAATCTTTCAGGACCTAAACAGAGTAAGTGTTCAATAAATGTTCTAGCTCCATAAATATAGATTTGTGCCTTTCTTTTCAATGTCAGAAGAATGTTTCATTATATTTATGGATGCACCACAATTTAATCTAGATCCTTCTTTCCTTTTTTGTGGTTCTGGGGATTGAACCCAGGGCCTTGTGCATGCGATGCAGGCACTCTACCAACTGAGCTATATCTCCAGCCCATTAATCTGGGTCCTTCTTAATTAGATTGTTTTAATTTTTCACTCTCACCAACACATCTATAATGCAAATTCCACATATGAAACTTTCACAGTTTTGCTGTTTGATAAAGGACAATGGAACAAAACAAAATATATTCTGTAAAAAAAAAAAAAAAAACTCAGTGTCCCCTCCCCCGACAAAAGTTATTTTAACCTTAGTAATAAATTCACTTAAGTAATCTCTAGGAATATGCTGGGAGAGCTATTATAGAACCTAGATCAAACACTTTCAAATCAACATTCTCCTGGCAAGGAGAGCAGACTTAAGGTAAGAACTCAGTTCCACCTTTACTGTCAGTCAACATTAACCCCAAAGAAATAACCATCTCTTGAGACCTCAGTTTTCTCTTGTGTAAAAACGTGGAGTGAGATGTCTCCAAAGGACTGCAGACTTCACTCTACCGTGGACACTACGCAATAGCCTACATCCTAACTATGGTGAGGCTTCAGGTCTTTGCAATCAGCTCTCATGAGCTGAGATGAAATGAAATGGAAAGGCAAACCCCTCCCCGTTATCACCACGCTAAACTCCAGGTAATTGCTGTGGCCTCCTATTACAGAACACATGAATGATAGAAATCCACAAATACAGAACGTACTTAGAAACATCCAGCCAACAAATTACTGAATCTTATAGCGTTCAAGAAAACTTTCAAAGAGTTAGTGGGGGATGTAAGGAAGCCAGGATATGGTCTCTTGCATCAGAATTGCTACCATGTAGTGAGACGGAAAAGACCATGCCTCTAGAAAGTTCTCCAAGAAAAAAAAAAGGTTGGTTATTTATGAATTGATACCCTTACTTGTTTCCAGGAAATTTAGATATGGCAGTTTAGAAAATTATATATAATACAAACAATGTAGGAAATAAGTTAGAAGAGCAAGGCTGACAAAATGGTAAATTCAAGTGCAAGTTTAAGGTAGAAATGCTGATGGTACACCAAATTCATTCAATAAGACACTGCGCATCACATCTTAAGCATTCTAGCAGCCAACTGAAGAGGGAGGCTTAGGCAAGGAGAGACCGGCATACACATATTTATGAATTACAATTACTGGGATCATAATGATAACAGTTCGTGCTTTCATAGGGCTATGGGATAGGGGAGGCAGTGTTCTAAGAACTTTACACAGACATTAACTCACTTAACTTCATGTGAAACTGTGAAGTAGGTTCCATTATGATCCCCAAACTGCCAGTGGAGAAACAGGCACAGAGCTGTCAAGCCACTTGGGGGCGGGGGAAGAGGGGGTGGGGAGGGAACTAGAAATCTCTAGAACTAAAATTCAACTCTAAGCAGTTTCCTAAGACTGTGTACTCCATTTTACTCCACAGAAGGATCACCAAACCCTTCTCATACTACCTTTGGGTGGTAGAATAAAGGGAAAGGGTTTTTAACTTTTTTTTTATTCCGTATATTTTTTAAGTGCCCCAGTCCTACAAAAATGTGTAAGTACATATTTATAATCAGAAAAAAAATATATTTTTTTAGAAAAGTAAAAAAGGCAGGATAAACTTTGGGCATGTTTGGCAAACTTGCTACACAAGGTGGGAGAGGAGGTCAATCAGGTTGGAGTCAGGAGGGCTTCCTGAAGGGGGCTTTTCGTGGAGCCCAGGGAGGATGGAGAAGAAAGAACCAGGGGCAGCGTCTCAGGAAGCAGGGGTTGTGGGTAGGTGAGTGTGTGCAGGAGTGTGTGTCAAGATCTCCTAAAACCTGGAGCTCCTGAGCCACAGCTGCTTTCAAACTCAGCTCCCCTTCCACACAGCCCAAAGACATTGACCTTCCTGGACCCACAGATCAGAGAGCAAAAATCACACCAGCAGAGACACACATTATATTAAACTTATTTCTTCTGGTCACACAGTCAGGAATTCCTTTCAGGAGCCTGGTGACCACAGTGACCTGCGTGCTGATATCTTTTCCCCTTTGTTTTTGTTTTCTTCTCACTCATCAAGTCACAAACCTACAGCTTCAGAAGAGAAAGACATAGCAGTAAAGGCAGGAGGCAGGGGGTGAGACAGAGAGAGGAGAAGCCCACCAGGCTTTGGAGCCTCTTCCTTGGTGATCTCTTCCATGACACCAAATCACAGAGATGCAGAAACCGGCTCTCATTACCAGCCTGGTGACAGATAGGAGAAAGGTCACTCTGCAGCCACTGGAGCGTCCTTGTCTGTTAGGATCCCAGGCGCACAAGAAAGACCCTGCTAGTAGATATCTTCGGAACATTCATTCACTTCAAAAGCAGATCAGTGAAAGGTTGAGAATGTTCTCTGGGAAATCTGGTCAGCCTTTAAGGAGAGGGTTCTAAATGCAGTCATTGATGCAGTGATTAAGGAGAATAATTATCTCTTCCCTTTATTCTGCCACAGAGAATTGCTAGAGGCCAAGAACCGATTAGTGCTGGCTAACAAATCCTGCCCTGCCCCCTGCTCCCCCCAGCAGCTCCCCAATGAAACCCGGCAAAATATTTTTCAGCTGAACTAATTCATGAAGCCATAAAAACTAGCAGTCTTACTTGCCATCCACCATTTGGGATTTAAAAACTCAAGAATAGGAGATTAGACAGTGTCTCGGCTTTATATACTGTTACTACAATTAAATACACAGCCCCCTGAGTGAATTAATTGCCTCATTGCAGGCTACAATCCTGAAAGAATCTAGGTGAGATTTTGAAAAATGTTTAGACTGAATCGAATGGACTAGGGATTGCTAATGGTTTTTATGGCTAATACTTTCAGCTCTCTCCCTCCAAAGCAAATACGCTCATGCGCGCGCGCACACACACACACAACTCAGGACAATGGGTGGATCTCAGTTGCACAGCCCTGGTCTTGCAAAATGGATTCTTTTTGTGTGTGTGTTTGTTTTATCTGCTGCACCAAAACATCCTAACATGGCACAGAAGACACAAAGACTAAAATGAGGGCGAAAATCATGTCTTAAAATTGAAGGCATAAGTTTTGACTGTCCAAGTGTCCATTTGATCATGAGATCTCAGACCAGAGCCCTCAAGATTCTGTGTGGTATTGCCTGAAACAAGATATCAATGTGACAAATGATTAAAATTTATGTGAAGATAGTCAGAGAATCTTAGACCTAGCTTAACTAGACCTAGAATCTCATCTGGATTAACGCATGGAAAGGTCAGAACATAAGTTCTAAATACTTCTAAAGGCTCCACATAACAAAGTGAAGATACAGAATTTTTTTTGAAAAAAGGAGTGTGTGCAGGAATAGCTAATTATGTTATCTTGTTTTCTTTTTAAAGCCTCCTTTCCCAAGTTCAGGCTATAATTAACAGATCAAAATTGTACACATTCACAGTGTACAATGAGATGTTTTAAATCATGTATACGTTGAGAGGTAATTGAATCAAACCAATTAACATATCTGTCACCTCGTATATCGTTTGTGTGTGTGTGAAAAGATCTGAGACCTATACTGTTAGGGATTTTCAGGTATGGGATATTATCGACTAGAGTCACCAGGCTACACAATACATCTCTGGAGCCTATTCATGTGACTGAAACTTTGTACCCTTTGGCTGACATCTCCACATTCCCATCCAGTCTCCCACCCAGTCATGGTCATTTATTTTCATGAAAAATAGAAATTATACCTGATCTTCATGGGGAAAATGGGCTGGTGCACCCCCTCTGTAGAAGTGGCCTGATGATCACAGCGAGGAGACTGGTCATGGCACTGAATTCAGTTAGCACAAGTCTTTGAAGAAAAGAAGGCAAAACCATACACACCACAAAGGGTGCATGTGATAGTCCTGGGGATTATCAAGGGAGAAGAAACGCGAAAACCCAAGTCCAACCAGAACTGTGACAGCCTTGGGTCATAAAGGAGAGTGAGGCACACTCGATGAAAGCCCCAAACACAGCAGCAGGTGGACAAGATGTTGACTTTATTTAGCATTAATTACAGGAAAGGGTCTATAAAATGTGGTCGAAAATTATTAAACCTCCAATGTTATGCCAACACTATGCCATCTCCTGTTCCAAGGCAGGTGTATTATTCCTGGTCCCTAGGATTAAAGTAAATCATTGCTTTCCCATGTATTCTGAATATTGCATTTCATTATTTTTTACTGCCCTGTTTCTGGAGGCTTTAGGGCTTAATGGGAGCTGCTATGTATAAACCTATCACAGGTTCCACGTTGGGAGAGGGAATGTCAGAAAAAGAATGTCTCTTCAACACTCCCTCTCCCTACATTCCTGGATGAACTTGTGCCACATTCATTTCTAGAAACTTGAATATTTTAGTAGGTAGTTGTGCAAATGCTACTTGGAAGTCTCCATTTCCAACTGGGATTTAATAAATATACTTTGATTCCTTTAGATGTGCATTTATTACTGCATGTATATCTGTGTTTTATACAGGTTTACCTCACACTTGTTTTGTTTGAAATAATTAGCACAGTTTTGTCTCTAGGAGAACAAAGTCTTGGGCACCCAGTAAAGCAGTCTGTACTTCTCTAGGTAGCTATGAGTGAGAGGTTTGAGGTAAGACTTAAATCTACCTACTGAAATATTTATGAAGGCCCAGAAACATTAAGATCCCATTCGTCAGATAAGAAAAAAAGGACAGGCAGTCAGAGAATGGCCCCAGACAGTGTTTCTGATCCTCCAAATGCCAAAAAGAAAATTCAGTAGGTCCTCCATATCCATGGTTTTTGCATCCATGAATCCTATCAACTATGGATTGAAAATATCCAGGAAAAAATTGCATGTATTCTGAACATGAGCAGACTTGTTTTCTTGTCATTATTCCCTAAGCAATGCAATGATATAACAACAATGCATGCAACATTTACATTGCATTAGATATTATAAGTAAACTAGAGATGATTTAAAAAGGATACAAGAGGATGTAGAATGGGTTCTATTTAAATACTATGCCATTTTACAGTAGGGACTGGAACATGCCCTGATACCAGGAAGCAGCAGCACCCTGTGACAGCAGTCAGGAACTGAAATTGAACATGCATGACACTTTCCAAATGCCAGAGACCCATGCAGAGAGTAAGGAAGAGAACTCGCCCTTGCAATCTTACTATTTCAGTATTTTCCACAGATATACTGCAACTATATATATACTATATACATGAATTATTTGGATGAATATATGCATTTATGTACTGCATGCATAACTGTGTTTTATACAGAAAAAGAGTAAGATTTCTTTCACCTTTGCCCACAAAGAACCAAATTTGCCCCTTGGTAATGCTGTCACCCCTTGATCATGCACAGACAGCCTCTTTTACCCTGAGAGTTGGTTTTTATGTCCAGAGTTAAGTTTTTGATTTCTATGTGACAAGGTTTCTCAGCTTTGTACTATGGACGTCTGGGGTTACACGTTCCTTGCTCTGGGGGTCATTCTGTGCCATGCGGGACATTTAGTAGCATTCCTGGCCTCTGGATGCCAGTAACACTTCCCATTTTAACAACCCAAAACTGACTCCAGACATTGCCAAATGTCCCCTGTGGAGTAAAACAGCATTTTCATTGACTAAGCCTGGGCTTTCTGATATGGTTCTTCTTACTCTAAAGGTCTGAACCAAAAAATCACATACAAATAGTTTTTGAAACAAACATAAAAAGTATTCTATAAGCAAATGTCTTTTTCAAACAAATATATTCTTCCAAAATCCACTTTGTCAATGATCTTATACAGAGAAGGTTATTTAACTGTTGCCTTTGAGTAGCTTTCAGTGCTGAGCAGTGTGGGGTGTTATGCAGACCATAGCAGGGGTCATGCTTGATGAATGTGAAGTCAGCAAAGATGCAATAAAATCACACTAAGGTTTCTTACAAATTTCATTCACATTCTTCATAAAATATTTTCAAATGAATGTTTTATAATTCAAAATCCAAGACCCAATCAAATAATTCCAATAGCAATAAAGCACTTACTTTAACATGCTACCCCAAAACAATCTCTTGATTTGCACCAAGAAAATCTTATGATGTTGGTAGTGAAGAGTATTGGTCCAAGTTAGAAAGTGAGAAAGAGAAGTGAGGCTTAAAAATCAGGCCATAGGCCCTTTTGGCACCTGATAAGTGAGACCTTTAAATAATAGGGAACATGTCCCAGACATTCTCAATAGTGCCAAGTCCGATGTGCCCAATGCCACTGAAACATCATGTTCCTAGACCCAGGAATAAATTCCAAATGCTTCTGAATGAGGAGAGAGTTGAGGTTGGTGTTGACACCACCTGTGCCTCTTGTATCTCAGGGTTATATGGAATCTTGATGACCAAGGGCTGAGGGTTATGTGGACTCCTTCATCTATGACATTGAACAGAGAATCCAACCTAAGTGTGGGAACTGACTTGTCACAGGGGCCCTAGGTTATATCTGAGACCCCTTTGTACCTTGGAGTGCTACTGTACCACTCTGACCTAATGTTTTCTATAGCAAAACCGTCATCCAAAGTTTCCATGATGGTTGGGCTTGGTGTCCTCCAGTGCCTGGAGATGAGCACTGAACATCAGCACAAGTCTCTTTTTCTTCAGAAGGAATTCTCTGTTCTCCTCTGATCATGCTCAGCCTAGGAGCAAACCAAAAAACCATTCACAGAGACCATTGCCTCCTTTGTCTGCATAGACCAAGAAAGAAGGTCAGCTTTGTTCCGCTTCTGGCCTCGCCAATCCAAAGGAGCCAATTTCTATGGGGAAATCATGTTGAAAAGGGACGGTTTAAGTTTTTAGAACTTACAACTTCATTTCCTATCCTGGGTCTGGCTGTGCCTCTAGGAAACTTATTTGTTTCTAAACAAGGCTCTTTGGTGCTGGATCTCACTGCAGGAATTGAGGGACCCCCTTCAAGGTCATCTTCCAAGGACCACTGGACTTTATCTTCTTATCCAACGGGACCCAGGAGAAGATGTCTTCTGTTGGCAAATTCACGTTTTCCCGGTGAGTGAGTTACTTTAGCATCTGCTCTGGTCAACATCTGGAGAATGTTCCAGAAAGCCTAAGTGGATATTATCCTATTTTGGAATCTTTTCACTCCCTGGCCAAAAGTTAAAATAACTGGCTGAAGAACCAGGAACTTCTCCTAAAGAGGTATCCAAAGGGAACGCCAAATAGCTCATAAAATCTTACTCCAGTCTGTAAAACAGTGAAGGAGACACTTAGCATGGGGCAGGTCTCCTTGGTTCTCTTTATTTTATGAGGTCTCAATAAGTTTCCTGGGGCTGCTGTAAAAAAGATTTCTTTTTAGTGGTTTGCTAGGCTGGATCCCCCACTCCCGCCCCCCCTCCCCCGACCGCCACACCTCCCTTCCCTTTGTTTAGTTTTCAGAAGTTTTTCCATGTCCTGTGCTGCTTCTGTCAACAGAGATTTTGCTCAAAATGCTTCTTTTCCCTCACAGGCAATGTTCACTGCTGATGGAGCTTGTCACAGTTCAAATTATAGGCTCATCAGGGCTCCAAATGGACACGTTCATTAGAAAATGAAAGAATGCCAGCAGTTCCTCAAAACCATCTGGGTAGATGCCATGATGCGCCATCAGTCCTCCCATCGGGAATGGAGGGCTGATTTCCCCAGCAGCCATTGTACTGAGACAGACCTCTGCTGTCAGCCTCCTTTAAGAACTGCCTCTGGGGAGACCCTTGCTGAGCCTTTTCCCAAGGCAGCTCACACCAGAGCCTGGTCCACGGGAGACAGAAAGGCTCAACTCCACATTGGAACACTGAACAATTCAGGAAGCGATTGTGGGTCTGAGATTCCTATGGTAGTCATCACTGCCCAGCTTTTCCTCTGGCCCAATGTTCTCCCTTCTCCTGTCTGTCAAGATATCTTGATCTCAGGAGCCCACGGTAATGGCTCACCTACGTACTCTTCTCTGTCTTGGAGTCTGCTTCCCACGGAACTCAGCCTGTGATTGTTAGTGCCAAGAACAGGCTGAGAAAGCAGTTGCTAAGATGGCATATTAACTCATTTTGTGTTGCTATAACAAAATGCTAGAGGCTGGGAATTTTATTTAAAAAGAATATTATGTAGCTCACAGTTCTGGAGATTCAAGAGCATGGCACCAGCATCTGCTGGGCTCTGTGAGGGGCCCATGACAGGTGGCATCACAATGCAGTAAAGACAGAGAAAGGATAATGGCTTAGTATCGAAGAGACCAAGGACATGGAATGGCCTGCTTTGTAATAACCCAACCTGGAGAGAACTCTCACTCCCTAAACCCAGCATTAATCCTTTCCAAGGTGTTGCCCTCCCAATGACCTAATTAACCTCATTAGGCTCCACCTTTTAAAGTCCCCACCATGTCAACTCTGCCACACTGAGGACCAAGCTTCCAGCACATGAACCCTTGGGCAAAACACTCAAACCACTGCCTGAACATAGAAGATAAGAATTGAAACCTGATCTGACTCTTGCCCAGCTGGTAAAGAGGCCCCTTCCTTGGTGACATGGAGAGTGCCAATGGTGAACTGTTAACACCCATAGCTGAGGGTGGCGAATGTGGAAGAGAATATACTAACCGGTGCAGTGTGTTGGACTTTTAGAGGTCCGGCCCAAAGAGCAGTTGTCGGAGCAGAGGAGTGCAGGGGCCATCGCTAAACTTAACTGACCATCTAGCAAAAAGAAAAACTGATGAATCAGCAATTAAGAACCAAGGGGGAAACCCAGAGACTTCCTTAGTAGCACAGAGAGACTCCAGTTGCTTCCAGAGGGAGACAGAGAAAGCAGAGGACGAGAAGTCAATGAAGGCCAATTCCCAACCAAATCAAGGTGCCCATGCCACGTCAGGGACCAGGTTGAAAAGCAAGGGCCTCAACTCATAAGCTGGGGACACTGGTGCTGCTGATACCAACAAATCTTAGATTTCCTGATTCCCCTGAGTCCTCTGAGCCTGCAGAAGTTGTTCACTTTCCCCAGAGGGCTGGGGCTTGTCTCTTGCTTAAAGGCAGTTCCCAGGCCTCTTTCCTGCAAGGCAACACCTGTTGCCCTCAAGATCTGCCCCACTTCCTGTCCTGACCACCTGGCTAATAACCAGCCAGTTACAACAGCACCCTATTGGCCATGAAGGAGGGTCTGCTCAGGGAGGGATAGGACTCTACCCCGAAGAAGCTGCAGACCCTGGTCAGTGTGTCCAGTGGGGAGCTGGGAGAGGCCTCATGGAACTGGATTATGAGGGTGCTAAACGAAAAAGGGAGAAATTTGAAAAAAAGAAAAAGAGAATTTGCATATTTCATTCCATAATTGTCACCACCACGTTAACATATATTCATCCTATTCTTGCATAAAAGATAGGTTAGTAATACTGGCACAATTGAAAAACAAGGAAAAACTTCATGTAACAGCCCCCACTTCTCTGCAAAAAGAAAGAAAACAGGCATAAAATCTGCAACAGTGACACCGTGCAATGCGGATTGTTGATATGGGTGTGCTCTTGAGAATGCACTGTTGGGCTGCTCCCGGGTGCATGGGAAAAGGGAAGACCCTGCTATGTGATGCTGAAGCACCAGCCCCACCCTGGTCCATGTTAGAAAAAGCTCATGTTAGATAAAACTCAGAGAAGGAGGCGTCCTAGAGTAGCCAGGAATCCCAGCAGGGAACGAGCTTCATGGAACGGCCCAGAAGAGCCTCGGTTTTCAAGGCGATGAAGACTACTGAGCCTCTAAAACCTCCAGGGGCCACTCTGCTCTGTAGGATTGGGTTGACTGGAGAAGCTGCTCGTGCAAAACTGGACTCACCAGCAGCAGCAGCGGGACCATATGACCCAAAACAGAAGCCACTTGGGGATGCTCCACTGCGGGAAGTCATAGGACAGGGCAACCAAGAGGCCCTGCACTGCAGAGATGGAGGACATCGCCAACAGAACACGGAAGGGAATGGAAAGTGAATCTAAAGAAATCAGAGAAGGATGCTTAAGTGAGGTCAGTTGCCCCAATAAAACTCACAATCCTCTTAGATGGACTGGAGCCTGGTTTGTGTCCTGAACCCATAGACCAAGGGAGAGGCAGAATCCTCGGAGGAAGGACCTGGCGACACCCTGATAAACATACATGGTAATGATTCCCCTATTCCTTCTCCAAAGAAGCCTATTGCCATTGACTCTGGTGACAGCAAATGGGAGGAAAGGGAATACTCTCACATTCTGAGTCCTCACTCAAAACAAAGGGGAAGCAGGTGATCAACAGGGTCTTAGCTCCAGCTCAGCTAACAGAGCCCACTGACTCTTCAGCATCCCTGGGTGGCCATTTCCTCAGTCCCTGAGCAGACAAATGAAACAGGTACACCTGGTATTTGGCCCAAATTGTCATAATGGCCCCTTAGCTTGCAGAATTAAGTCTATCAAAGAGAGGACGGACAAGAGGAAGGTCTGAATATGCCCCTCTGGTTCAAAAAGTAAATCAAAACAAATATTTCATTCAAAGAGGCCAGCAGACACCGGTAACAGCCTTAAGGAATTAAATCAGATATCTTCAAACTAGAGACCACTCCAGCCTGACACACCTCTGAGCAGCCTGTAAGACAAGATAGATTTACATTTTCAAATTGTTGCAATTTATATGATTAAGTAAGTACCTCTATAACAGCCCCAATTTTACCTCTCCTGGCCCATGAGGGCTGAAATATTTACTGCTAGCCTTTTACAGAAAACAACTTCCAAGCTCTGCATTGAAGAATGGTTCCTGTCTTATCTCCACTTAATGGCCAGTGTGGCTTCTGTGAGAAACAGATCTGGAGGTTAAACAGTTGTTCTACTGCAAACTCTCAACAGGTGGTGGCTCAATTTGCAACTACTGTGCCATTTGTGGTGGCTTGGTTAGAACAGATGAACATGGGCAAGATAGACGGTAAGTGGTCATTGTTCTTCTCCCACTCCATGAGAAAACAATATTAGAAATAGTTTGCTTGTCTTGAAACAAACAAAATACATGTTTTACCCAAGATCTGTGTCAACTCCCCCACCCTATATCATAATGTAATCTGAAGGAATCTAGACACATAGGCTCTCCACAGTATCCATAGCTTGGTCTGCCAGGTTGATGCCTTGTGCCAATCAGACCAGACGAGTCAGAAACAGACAGGACACTGGAGGCCTTGGTGAGGTACCCATGCCCAGGTGCATGGATAGTAAGTCCTACCAAGATATAGGGGCCTGCCTGGTCATAAAGCCTTTAGGGAGGCATTTTAGCACAGAGGCCAAGAAAACAGATTCCGGGTATTCTCTAACAAGCAAAGAGTAGGTGCTCAGAAACTGGGAGTTAATGTGATTACAATTCTGATGATAATTATAACTTTTGGAGTTTGGAAGGCCTAACCTTGCATCTACTGTTAATTTGCCTGTGCCTTTAAGTCATTGACTTTGTTATGCCATGTGGCAATATGATGCCTCGAATTTAGAGTACTGAAGCTTGATCAAGATGCTGGCTCTGTCCTTAGAGGCTGCAAAACTCTGAGCATGTTATTTCACATCGCTCTGAAATATAAATATATATAAAAATAAATAAATATATATATATATAAAAATAAATAAATATATATATATATATATATATATATATATATATATATATATATATATATATATCCCCAGTTAATGATCACTTTAGATACTAAAATATCTTCCATCTTGAATACTCCATGGTACATTGTGATAGCTACCATTACACGTGGCTACTTAAGCTTAGAGTTAAGTTGATTAAAGTCAATTTTAAGGTTTCAATTCCTTAGCCGCACTGGCCTCATTTCAAGTGCTCAGTGGTCACACGTGGCTGGTGGCCAGTGGCTGGTGTATGGACGGCACAGGTCAAGAACATTCTGCTAGGGCTGGGGATGTGGCTCAAGCGGTAGCGCGCTCGCCTGGCATGCGTGCGGCCCGGGTTCGATCCTCAGCACCACATACAAACAAAGATGTTGTGTCCGCCGATAACTAAAAAATAAATATTAAAATTCTCTCTCTCTCTTTAAAAAAAAAAAGAATATTCTGCCATCACAAGAAGTTCCTCTGCACTGTGCTATTCTGTAAGACTATTATAGTAGGTTTCAATCTTGTAAGGATCAACGCACAAACACACACACAAATATATATATATATATATATATATATATACACACACACATGAGCGCTAACAGTTTTACCTTAGGTATACTAATTCAGTTACACCTTAAGGACTCAGGATTTGGAGAATACATATACATAACACACACAAACAAACAAAAAAACCACACAATTTCACGATCATGATGACCTAAGGAAATCGCTCTTACGGTATCAGTCATAGATAAGGAATCTTAGTTTCTTCAGATGATAAGATCCTTGTCCCAGTGCTACAGCTAGGAAGTGGTGAAGTTATAATCTTTGTGCTCCTCACCCTTGGGCACAGATCCAAACTTTCTTCTTCTGTGCTGGGATGTTGGTAGCAGGTGTATCTTCATGACCCACCCAAAGTAACTGTCTGGCAGGCCCCTGGGGGCAGAGGTGCCTCTCCCTTCCCTCTTGCTTCTCAGGGTATATGTCAGAAACAAAGGGAGCATTGCTCACACCTGCCTCCTCCCCCCTGGCTTTCAAGTTAGTTGTTTTTTGTCTGCAGATATTCTGACCACTACCTCCCCTAAATTTCATTCATATTCTCTACTATTAACCCACATGCACATACTTTCCTGTGCTGGAAACTGAAAATAGCATTCATGCTCGATGCTACATTGTTGCATTAATTTAATAATAATCCCTATCATATTCTGATTACCTCCTATGTAGGTCTTTTAAAGTTTGTATAAGTGCATGCTTTGCAAAAATGAAAGAAAAACTCTTTCGAGTTTTGGGTTAGAGGTTCAGAAGGATTCCCTGACACAGGCAAGTTGAGAACTGAATTTTATATTTTGGAAAGAAAAAGGGGGAATCCTATGAGAAAGTTGTGAAATCTAATGGACTAATGTTCAATTGGCTTGGGAGACTCTGAGATGAGAGCAATTTTGAGGGACAACTAATGTGACTTAAAGACAACCTACCTTGAATCAGAACACCTGGATTCAGGTAGTAAATCAGCCATTCATATCTGTGAAACTTCAGGCAGACAAACATTTGAGTCTCATTTGCCTGGTCTAAAAATGGTAATCTTGACAGTACTGGTTTTACTGGAGTAGGTACTATATGGCCCAGACCCTCTATTCAAGACCAAGACAGTTATTTCCCCAGGTGCAGGAAATTTTACTCTCTGACAACCCGTTCTGTGGTTCTCTCTTCATGTTTTTCTTTACTGGGCAGAAGCTTCTTAATTTGACCCCATTCCACTTATTGGATATTGGTTTTATTTCTGGATTTTTATTTCTTAAATTGAATTCAATTTATTTCTTGAATTTTAACAAGGAAGTTGCTGCCTATGTGAATATAATGGAGTACTGAGACCAAGTTTTTCTCTAGCAATTGTAAAGTTTCTGCTCTAATTCCTTGGCCTTTGGTCCACTTTGTGCAGGGTAAAAGATAGGATCTAGTGTCATTTTCTACATATGAATACTTAGTTATTCCAGCACCATTTGTTAAAAAGGGCTATCTTTTCTCCAACAAGTATTTTTGGCTCCTTTGTCAAGTATAAGATGCCTGTATCTATGTGGGTTTGTCTCTGTCCTTCCTATTCTACTCCATTGGTCTTCATGTCTCCTTTGATACCAATACCATGATGGGTCTTTGTATGTTTTGTTTTTTGGTACTGGATATTAAACTCAGGAGCGCTCAACCACTGAGCCATATCCCCAGACCTTTTTATTTTTATTTAGGGTCTTACTAAGTTAATGAGGCCTCACTAAACTGCTGAATCTGGCATTGAATTTGAGATTCTTCTGCCTCATCCTTCTGAGCCACTGATATTCCAGGCTTTCCCCATTGTACCTGTTGAGGAAGGTTATTGATTTATGTTTGTTGACCTTGAATCCTACTGCTTTGCTAACATTTTTTATCAGCTCTAGGAATCTTTTCCTTTTCCTTTCACTTTTCTCCATCCTGTAAGATGTTGTCCTTGAGTTTGTCATACATAGACTTTAGAATGTTGAGATAAGTTCCTTCTATCCCTAGTTTTTCCAGCATTTTTCTCATGAATGGAGGCTGGATTTTGTTGAAGGCTCTTTCTGTATCTGTTGAGATGATTGTGTGATTCTTGCCTTAATTCTAAGGATGTGGTGAATGACATCTATTGATTTGTATATGTTGAAACAACCTTGAATCCCTGAGATGAAACCCACTTGAACATGATCTATTGGCTTTTCACCGTGTTTTTTTTTTTTTTTTTTTAATGTGGTTTGCCATATTTTATTAAGGATTTTTGCATCTATGTTCATCAGGAATATTTGTCTGTGATTTTCTTTCTTTGATGTATCTTGGTCTGGCGTGGTATCAGAGTGATACTGGCTTCATGGAATGTATTTGGTGGTATTCCCTTCCTTTCTTTTGCGTGGAATAATTGGGGGAAGATTGGTGGTAGTTCTCCTTTAGAGGTCTGGTAGAACTCAGCTGAGAATCAGTCTTGTCCTGGGATTTTCTTTGTTGGAAAGCTTTTAATTGTTGCTTCAAGCTCATTGCTTGATATTGATCTGTTTATGTTTTCTATATCCTCCTGGTTCAACTTGGGAGGGTTATATGTGTCCAGAAAATTTATCAAACTAAAGAAATGAACAATCCTGGGTGGGGGTTGTGGCTCAGCAGCAGAACGCTTACTTAGCATGTGGAGGCACTGGGTTCAATTCTCAGCACCACATAGAAATAAATAAAATAAAGGTCCATCAACAACTAAAAAAAAAATTAAAAATTTCAAAAAATAATGCACAATCATTGAAATAAAATAATATGAGAAAAATTTCCAAACTTTAGGAATGAGGCAGAAGACCAAATATAAGATACATTTAGAACCCCAAATAGGAAAAATTAAAAAATCCTAATATAATTATAATTAAAGTGATTAATATTTAAAAAAATCACAAGAGAAAAATGGTCAAGTTTAGAGGTGAGCCAATCGGAATTCCTACTGATTTCTCAACCTAGACCCTAAAAGCTAGAAGGGCATGGAATAATAACCCAGCAATGAAAGATAATGGGTACAAACTCATTATACCCACTAAAACTATATACCCAGCAAAACTATTCTTCAGAATTAAAGATGAAATAAAAAACTTCCACAATAAGCAAAAGTTAAAATGATCCATAACCACTGAGCCATCACTAAAAAATATATTAATTGAAATGTTCGATGCAGAAGAAATGAAAAATAAGCATCAAATAGTAAGTGCATGAATCTCACTAAAATAATAACATTTAAAGGAAAATCAAGTCTGAATTAAGCATTAGCAAATTGGAGGAAATGAACATTTTCTCTCTAATAACACCAAATGTAAATGGTTTAAACTCTCCAATCAAAAGACATAGATGGGAATAAATGGATTAAAAAATGAGACCCAACCATATGTTGTTTACAAGAGATTCCCCTTATAGGCAAAGTCATCCACAGCTGAAGGTGAAAAGATGGAAAAAGATATACAATGCAAATAAAGACCAAAATCAAGCAGAAGTAGCTACTCTCATATCTGACAAAATAGACTTCAAGTCAAAATTAGAAGGAGCAAAGATCACTTCATAATGGTTAAGGGAATCATTCAACAATAAAATATAATGATTGTATATAAACATTGGTGCACCTACATGCATAAAACAAACACTTTTTTGATTCTTTTAAAAAGAATCAAATGAACCCCAATACAATAATACTAGGTGATTTCAACACATCTCTCTCAATAATATGTAGGTAATCCAGATATAAAATAAGTAATAGCTCTTCAGAACTAAAACAAACAAAAAAATCTATTAATCCAATGGATTCTAACAGATCTGATAGAATATTTCATCCACCAAAAGCAAATTCACTTTCTGATCAGCAGCACATAAAACTTTCTCTAAAATCAACAACATTTAACACACAAAGCAAATCTTAGCAAATACAAAGAAAAAATAATAATTTCTTGTATCCCACTAGATCACAATGGAATGAAACTAGAAATCAATCAATAGCAAGATGAAAAACAGAAACCATTTTAACACCTGCAGACTAAATAATACACTTTGAATGAGTAATGGATCATAGGAGAAATCAGTAAAGAAATTTTTAAAATTCTTAGAAACAAATGAGAACAGAGATACAACCTGTCAAAATCTTTGGGACACTGTGAATGTGATTGTAAGAGGAAAGGTTTAGGGGATTGAGTGCCTATGTTAATTTTAAAAAAAAAAGGAAGAAAGATCTCTAGTAAATAATCTAATGTTACACCTCAAGGGCCCATAAAGGGAAGAACTCTAAAATCAGGAGAAGACAGGAAGTAATTAGATCAGAGCAGAAATTTTTTTTTTTTTCATCATTTGGCTTTTTTTTTTTTTTTTTTTTTTAATTTTTTATTGTTGGCTGTTCAAAACATTACATAGTTCTTGATATATCATATTTCACAATTTGATTCAAGTGGGTTATGAGCTCCCATTTTTACCCCATATACAGATTGCAGAATCACATCAGTTACACATCCATTGATTTACATATTGCCATACTAGTGTCTGTTGTATTCTGCTGCCTTTCCTATCCTCTACTATCACCCCTCCCCTCCCCTCCCCTCCCCTCTTCTCTCTCTGCCCCCTCTACTGACATTCGTTTGTCCCCCTTGTATTATTTTTCCCCTTCCCCTCACTTCCTCTTGTATGTACTTTTGTATAACTCTGAGGGTCTCCTTCCGTTTCCATGCATTTTCCCTTCTCTCTCCCTTTCCCTCCCACCTCTCATCCCTGTTTAATGTTAATCTTCTTCTCATGCTTTTCGACCCTACTCTGTTCTTAGTTACTCTCCTTATATCAAAGAAGACATTTGGCATTTGTTTTTTAGGGATTGGCTAGCTTCACTTAGCATAATCTGCTCTAATGCCATCCATTTCCCTGTAAATTCTATGATTTTGTCATTTTTTAATGCAGAGTAATACTCCATTGTGTATAAATGCCACATTTTTTTTATCCATTCATCCATTGAAGGACATCTAGGTTGGTTCCACAGTCTAGCTATTGTGAATTGTGCTGCTATGAACATCGATGTAGCAGTGTCCCTGTAGCATGCTCTTTTTAGGTCTTTAGGGAATAGACCGAGAAGGGGAATAGCTGGGTCAAATGGTGGCTCCATTCCCAGCTTTCCAAGAAATCTCCATACTGCTTTCCAAATTGGCTGCACCAATTTGCAGTCCCACCAGCAATGTACAAGTGTACCCTTTTCCCCACATCCTCGCCAGCACTTGTTGTTCTTTGACTTCATAATGGCTGCCAATCTAACTGGAGTGAGATGGTATCTTAGGGTGGTTTTGATTTGCATTTCTCTGACTGCTAGAGATGGTGAGCATTTTTTCATGTACTTGTTGATTGATTGTATGTCCTCCTCTGAGAAGTGTCTGTTCAGGTCCTTGGCCCATTTGTTGATTGGGTTGTTTGTTCTCTTATTGTCTAATTTTTTGAGTTCTTTGTATACTCTGGATATTAGGGCTCTATCTGAAGTGTGAGGAGTAAAGATTTGTTCCCAGGATGTAGGCTCTCTATTTACCTCTCTTATTGTATCTTTTGCTGAGAAAAAACTTTTTAGTTTGAGTAAGTCCCATTTGTTGATTCTAGTTATTAACTTTTGTGCTATGGGTGTCCTATTGAGGAATTTGGAGCCCGACCCCACAGTATGTAGATCGTAGCCAACTTTTTCTTCTATCAGACGCCGTGTCTCTGATTTGATATCAAGCTCCTTGATCCATTTTGAATTCACTTTTGTGCATGGCGAGAGAAAGGGATTCAGTTTCATTTTGTTGCATATGGATTTCCAGTTTTCCCAGCACCATTTGTTGAAGATGCTATCCTTCCTCCATTGCATGCTTTTAGACCCTTTATCAAATATAAGATAGTTGTAGTTTTGTGGATTGGTTTCTGTGTCCTCTATTCTGTACCATTGGTCCACCCGCCTGTTTTGGTACCAGTACCATGCTGTTTTTGTTACTATTGCTCTGTAATATAGTTTGAAGTCTGGTATCGCTATACCGCCTGATTCACACTTCCTGCTTAGCATTGTTTTTGCTATTCTGGGTCTTTTATTTTTCCATATGAATTTCATGATTGCTTTCTCTATTTCTACAAGAAATGCCGTTGGGATTTTGATTGGCATTGAATTAAACCTATAGAGAACTTTTGGTAATATCGCCATTTTGATGATGTTAGTTCTGCCTATCCATGAACAGGGTATATTTTTCCATCTTCTAAGATCTTATTCTATTTCAGAGCAGAAATTAATAAAACTGAGAATTAAAAAAAAAATACAAAGGATCAATGCAGCAAAGAGTTGGTTCTTTGAAAAGATAAACATGATTGATAAACCCCTACCCAAACTAACTAAAAGAAAGACAGAGAAGACTCAAATCACCAAAAATATTAGAGATGAAAAAGGAGATATCAACATAGTTATTGCTGAAATCCAGAAGATCATGAGAGCTACTTTGAAAATTTATAATCCAATAAACTGGAAAATTTAAAAGCATTTTGTTTTAAAACATTCAATCTAGGAGAAAACTTTCCAATATTCATCTCCTGATGTGTCAATGAAATAACTAATCTGGATGCAACCAGTGGAATATTTATTATCTTGGCTAGTTTAGTGGGATTTGTTTTAGAATTTAGAGCAATATAATCAGGAAAGTTTTTCATCAATATTCCCCAAGATACTTCATGTTATCAAACCTCCATGCTCTGCCTTCATGAATGTCTTCCCAGCACCCAGAGTCAAAATGAGTCATTCCTTCCTAGATCCTTCTGTAAAAAGTCTGACATAGCTTTTTGACTGTTTTCCTTTCCCACTGGATTGTGATACTCCTCTAAGGAAGGGAAACGTCTATTATTTATGTTTGGTATTCATATTGGCCCCTAGAATCAACCTGCCACTTAGTAAGCTATCTACAAATATCAACTGAATGCCAAATAGGATTCTTACATTTGTTACAATTTGTTTATATGTATAAGGTACATTTTCCTCCATTTTCTCTGAAGACTACAAAACAGAGAAAATACCGAAGCCTGAGAGAGTTAAGTATAATATTAAAGAATAATATTAAAAAGTTTGTATAATTATATGATTTATTGCATACTAAAAATGTCTACTAACACCCATGCAATTAATCCTTGACAAGAATCCCAAGCCATTCAATGGGGAAAGAATAGTCTCTTTGATAAACAGTGCTGGGACAAGAGGCTTCTCATGCAAAAAATGAGGTTGGACTCCTATCTCATGCCATATATAAATGGAACTCAATATGGATTAGTTAACTAAATCTTTAAGATAAAAACACAAAACTTGGGGCTGTAGCTGTTGCTCAGTGGTAGAGAACTTGCCTCTCATGCATGAGGCACTGGGTTCAACACTCAGCACCACATAAAAATAAATAAATAAAATACAGATACTGTGTCTATCTACAACTAAAAATATATTTACAAAAACAAAACAACACAAAACTCTAAGAAAAAAAAGTTAATCCTCATTACCTTGAATTTGACAATAGATTCTGAGACAAGATATCAAAAATACAAACAACAAAAGAAAGAGTAGATAAACCAGACTTCATCAAAATTAAAAATTTTTATGCATCACAGGAAAATATTAAGAAGTGAAAAGCAAACCCAAAGAATGGGGAAAATATTTGCACATTACATGTCTGAAAAGGGATCAAGTACTCAGAATATACAAATACCTCTTACAAATCAACAATAAAAAGACAAATAACTCACTAAAGAATGGGCAGAGGACTTGATTTGTCTTCCCAAAGAAAATAAACAAATGGTCAACAAGCATATAAAAATACACTCAATTTTCTTGCCATTGAGGAAATGCAAATGAAAAGTGCAATAAAATACCATTTTAAACCTGATAAGGCAACTCTTAAAAAAAAAAATTAAGTGTTGGTGAGGGTGTGAGGCCATCAGCCCTCTCTCTCATTGCTGATAAGAGCATAAAATGATTCAGCTACTGTATAAAAGAATTAAGTGGTTCTTTCAATATTGGACATAGAATTAGCGTGTAACTTCAAAAATCTACCCTAGGTATATTACCCAACAGTACTAGAAACAGGAGCTCAAATATGTACATGTACACATATGTTCAAAGCAGTACTAGTCACAAGGTATAAATAGCCCAAATGCACATCAGATGAATGAATTAACAAATTGTGGTGTGTACATACAATGGAATATCATTCAGCCATTAAAAGGAATGAGATAGTGATACATGCTACAATGTAGAGAAAGCTCCAAAACATACCTAAAGAAATTTCTATTAAACCTTGTTGGTTTACCTATAATCCCAGAGACTCAGAGGTCTGAGGCAGGAGGATCACAGGTCTGAGCCCAGTCTCAACAATTTGGTGAGGCCCTAAGCAACTTTGCAAGACTCAATTTCAAAATAAAAATAAAAAGGGCTGAGGTTATGGCTCAGTGATAAAGTGATTCTGGATTCAATCTTAAGTCCAGAAAAAAAAATCCCCAAAATGTATTAATTTCTTTACTAGAAATACAGATATAGGACAGATTCCAGGAATGATATAAGAACCCAGATTTTTTTTTAAATTTCATTTCCACATTCAATATCTGTTACTGCCTAAGACAGTGGGCACAAGATGGCTATCAGTGGCTGCATATTTGCTTGCTCCAATTTCACAGGAGAGAAAAGCTTTTTTCCAAAGCATGGACTTTAAGTATTTCCCTTTAGTCCACATGAGTTAAGACAAATCATGCAAAATTAGGGACATGCTTAGGATTAAAAACAAAAATTGTTGTTTTTTCTAAAATTCAAATTTAGGTGTGTATGCATTAGTTTATCTGGCAACTCTAGTTCTGAGTGATACAGACTTATCCTCAATGCCCTCTGGAAGGAGGTTCAGAGGACCCAGGAACAGACCAGGTTACAGAGCTGTCTTGACTTTAGAAAGGAAGAAGGTGAGCTGAATGCTAACGATACACAGTTTGCTATGCTAGCTGTCAGTCAAGAGAATTTGGAACAGAAATTCCAGGATGAGCTGTTCCATCCAGCAGATCACCTCAAGGTTTACACCCCAGATTAGGAAAGAATTACAATCCAATCCAATTTCCCATCATACAAATAATAATCTAATGCTTTTTATCGACAAGACACTGTTGAAGATTCTGGAGAGTCATTGAGTCTCTGACCTCCAGGTGCTTCCAATGTAATAGAAGGAATGAAACACGGACAGGAAATGAAGGCCACAGGGAGGACTCAGAGAGCCAGGGGCTCCAGTACTGAGCCATCTTGGGAACACCCATTGAAGGACAGTGGACAGTGTCCTGGGAAGTGCTGGGATTAAAAAAAGAAAAGCAGAAAGTCAAGACTAGAAAAGCATTGAGACCCGCCATGAAACAGGCTCAAACCACACTATCAAGTCTCCATTTTGGAAACCTGGATATAAGAACGGCTACTTCACTATCTTAAAATTTGCAGACAATATAACTTGCCTGTAAAAATTACTTCAGAATAATAAGTATAAAGCCCTAGCTATCCCAGAAAGAAGAAAAGCATCATTTTATGGTAAAACATATTTGAGGCAATATGGCCCTCTGCCTCTTTTTATATAGCCCATGAGAGAAGAATGATTTTAAAAAAAAAATTTTTTAAAGAGTAATTTTTGAAACTTTCTGACTTGCAAAGCCTACAATATTTTCCGTTTAGTCCTTTACAGGAAGTGATTGCTAACACTTGTCAGGCAACATAATGTGTGGAACCCAGGGCAAAGTGAAAAGGAGGGCTCCCGATTCGAACATCACGAAGCATTTCAAGACAAGGACAATAAAGCCATCAGCCAAGAAAAGTGCCGACACCCAGGAAGCCAGCTCCGCCTGCTCCAGGATTCAGGTTCTCCACTCCACAAGTGATGAGCTGGTCCAGTGCACTGCACGTGTGAACACTGTTGTGCAAACGAACACAAACGGGGCCGTGTACCCTGTGCTGCCTGGAGAAGCCCCCGAACAAATGTGTTTTACCAGCAGCTCAATACCCTGGTGGCCTTTCCATTCTTGTTCTGATTTTCCACAATGAAAAATGACTCTTGGGGAATTTTCAAGTCCTGTAAACTAAACTCTTCTTTACAGTCGAGTTGTATTTCTGGAATACTCATGGATGATTAAGCATGAAGAACCATGCTCTTGTATGAGATAGGATTACCTCCTAGGCTTAGATCATTATTAGCAGGGTTTTATATGAGTGTTCAATACAACCTTTGCAGGGCTGTGTAGAATACAGCCTGCAGCATACATAGCATCACCCCATGCTACCAATGCCCATCGTATGGTAACCCCAACAATGCCCCCATCCATCTTTACACCACCCCGTAGGAGGGGGCTCTACCTGAGTTGAGAACCATGAGTCTAGAGGATCTGACAATAACTAGATATTAGATAATGAGGCTGAGATCTACCTAGAAATGGAGATTTAGGCCCTTGTTTTGGTTGCCATGGGAAGGGCATGAGAGGGAAAATGAAAGATGAAAACCGTCACACCTGGCATTGGCTCAGCCCCTTGTAAAATGCATCAAATCAAAATCACGTAGATTCTGTCACTTTCTCTTTATACCATTCCCTGGAGAAAGGTAGTGCTTTATAATATGATCAAGGCAGAGTTGGTCTCCTTCAGCATTTGTGTTTTGTATTAAAAGGAACACAGATAGGTATTATTCAGTCCACGTATGCAGTTTCACTAAGATGTGTATTCATCTCAGCGTTAATTATTAAGATTCATTTTTTTGTCAGCTACAAAGTTTGGAAATATAGGAAAGGACACTCTGGAAAGAGCAAGCGATTTTCCCAAGTTCCCATGACAGGCGGGTGGTAGCAGTGGGCATGCAATTCAGGTTTGATGATTCTGAGCTCTGTATTCACCCCGGGTCTTCTTCCTGTGAAGGTGAATCAATTAGTCCCGCACCTGCTCTGCAGAGTGGGGCATTCCAACTTGCAATATAGAAGAACAAAGGGAACACCACAGAGAGGGATGGTACCCAGTTCTCACTCAAGTCTTAAAAAAAAAAAAAAAAAAAAAAACTTGTGTCTCATCCCTAACTGAAAGAATAGTTCAGAGACAGTCGGCCAAAGCAAACTGCCAGAGATTCCCCATGAAGAGCGCATTCACCTCTATTCTTAGGTAGAGCCCATGGAAAAAGCAGAGAAATGAGACTTTGGAGTGTTTTTAAAAATTATTATTGTTGAACCATGCCCAGAACCTCACTACAGAGCGTATAGGTCTGGAACTTGGCAAAACCCAAAATTAATGGCATCGTTATAACACAGGGTGTGTGTGTGTGTGTGTGTGTGTGTGTGTGTGTGTGTGATATGCATAACATGCACCAGGAAGGAGGCTCCCTCAGGGCAACCTCCTCAGCCCACCCCAAGTAATCCATGTTAATATCCTAAGAGAGGTCATGGACAGGAGAACTGAGCTGACATCTGGCTGCTTCTGGCAGGATGGGCTGTATGCTCTAAACAGATGGCCTTTAATTAGTGGCGGGTTGTCCCAGCAGAGGGCAGCTTGGGCAAGAAGGGTTATTTGGACTACCCACCTCATGTCTGGCTCCTAGAACTTTTGGCTTATTGTCAGAATTACCACAGTGGTTACTGCCAATAGGTCTGATGTCACTAGATGGCACCTCTTGGGCTACCATCATTGCTGAAGGAAGAACTCTGTGTGGGTCCTAGCAAAGATGCCCTGGTGCAAATGTTCCGGAGAACTCTGTGGCCCGGGGTGGGGGGTGGATGAAGGAGAGGAGAAGGCGGAGGAGACACTTGCCCTGGGGGAGTTCCTGAATGGAGCCTTTGGGCTGGGAGCTGCAAGTGCTATTTATTCTTTCTGAACTCAACACACTTTGAACTCTTTCAGCAGTAGGAAGAGATATGAACTAAGGAGTGAAATTGTAGACTTGTTTCCTATGACATGAGTCAAATGGCAGAGGAAAATGCCCATAGGTCACCCTAAAGAGCGAGGCTGCTGAAGGATCACGAGTTCTGTTGCCCGGATGTAAAACAATCAGGCTTCTGTTTCAGATATAAAGAGAAAATCACTCACTGTGTCCCAGAGTGGAACGCAAACGTCAGCAAAATCCTATCTTCCAATCCCAGGTCCTGAACGTCCTGACACATAGGCCCTGGGCAGAGTGAGGCAAGTACCTCTTCAGTAATTAAATTAAATTAAAATAAAAAGACATCCACCTTGAGCAAGGACCTCTGAGAACGGCACACATGATGGCGCATTCAGAGCCGTGCTGGTCGTGGGTAAGGACCAGAGCAGAACTCTGCCGTACCCAGTCAAAACGTGGAGTGATCTGTGGGCATGTGAGTATTTAGCCAGTTTCCTGTTGACTTTTTCCAGTGATGGCCTCAGAGTTCACTCTTCAGTATTTAGTGGTCACGGGAATAAGACTCCTCCAACTGAGCCATCCCCAACTGAGCAGAAACAAAAGAGCAGTGTGGTGACTCTTTCATGGGTGTTCAGAGCTCTGAGCAGATGCTGTTATTTGCTCATCTCACCCCCATGTCTTGCTGAACAGCGTCATGGGCTCAAGTTCACTCGGATGCAGGTTCTAAGACTTCAGAAAGAACATGATTTTCTCGATCCATGGAGAAATCCTAAAAGACCAGGAGGTATATCTCTACCTGCAATTCGGGGAATCAATACTACCTTGCCTAAATGGGGGAAAATCTCCTTCTTCAGCACCAAGTACATTGTGCATGCTCATTAGTGACAGGAGGCCTCCTTGTGTGTTAGACAAGGTGACCCTTAGCAAGTCCCAGGGTGCAGAGTCAGAGCTTCCTAATACTGAAAACTTCATAAAAGTCATGAGACCCTTGAGAAGGATACAGATAAGACGAATCTGGGCTACAGACAAAGAAAAATCTTGAAAGTGTGCTCTACACATCTGTGTACTGGCTTCAATCAAATATTATATTACATAAGCTGAGAAAGCCTAGGACAGGAAAGACCACAATGGTTCAGAGATGAATTTCATGGATTTCAGTTGAAAGCTTTCTCAGACTAAGAGTTATAAAGGTAAAGTCAAGGCTCAGAATATTCAGATTGCCCGATTGTCTTCATTATTGTTATTGTCGAGACATACTGGAAAGCTATCTACAGATCTTGGTGGCAGTGTTGGCCTGACAGTGGATTTGGTGTGTGGCCGTGCAGATCAAATCTCTGAGCTCCTGAGTGTCCGTCAAATGAGAATTACAAACTTTCTGTGTCCCTGAGTGTTCATCGATAAAATGGGAATGAAATACGTACCAGTTGTTCACTCACTTAATTGATATTTAAAGATCGCTTATCATAGTTTGGGTATTGTTTAGAAATGTCCTAATGAATAACAGAAGACCAAATCCCTACTTTTATGGATCTTGCGTTTTAGTGCAGAGTTAGAAAATAGATATATTAATAAGTAATTCATCTCAGGCAGAGAGTGGTTACAAAAATAAAAAGCACAAACACAGGAGAGACAGTGTGGGTGGCTGGCGGGTGGGGTGCCATTTTAAATCATTTGGGTGGAAAGATCTATCTCCAATAAATTTAATTAAAACAGGTATCATAAGAGTACAGAGAAGTGAGCCATGGCAATATCTGGGAGTAGAATATTCCAGGCAGAGGAGCCCACAAAGGCCCAGGCCCAGATGCCTCGTGTGGATGAAGAAATTCCAGGAGGTCAGTGGAGCTGATAGAGCAGAGTCCTCAGGGTCAGAGTGGAGGTAGGACCAGAGCACACAGGGTCCCATGTGTATTTTTCCTTTGTGATTTTGAAGTGGAAGGTTTCGCTTCTCATGTTTGTTGCTGGCACAGGCCTGGACCTGAAAAAACAGTTCATACTTTTTAAGGCCTTGCTAGGTGACAGGTTCTGCTCAGAGGTCACCTTGGGTCACTTCCCTTGCTCTTCCCTAGAACCTTAAGAAGTAGGCTCTTATCATCCGCTTTTACACGTCGTCGGGGAAACTTAGGCTTAAAGGTTAAAGGACTTGCTGTGTAGCCCTGCCATTAGGCACTGGAAATTCCAAAGCAAATAAGAATCCACCACAAGGGGGTTACAGGGCTCTCCCTGTGATTTGAAACCCCCTGCGTGGCTAAAGAATCTCAATAGATAGCATTAGCTGCGAAGGATAGGGGGACACCAAGAGAAAAACTCTTTGGAAGAGCTTTCCTTAGGCTTTTTCCAAAGCCTCCTTCTGAAGAAGCCTGAGCTCGGGGCTGGCCCCTGGGTGATGTTTCCATCGATGCTGAAAACCATGCTGAGTGCTGAGAAGGCCCTGGTCCCCTGTGTGTGTGGTTAGAGGTGGAGGAGCGTCTGGGCGGCAGTGCCAGGGACCACACCTCTTTGTCAGGAACATGCAATTAAAAAAGCAAGAAAGGGGGGAGCAAAGACATAGCCACCTACCCCCACTTTTCTTCATCACATGTTCCCGCAAGCACGCAAGTGCCCGTGAGCGTGTGTACACACACACACACACACACACACACACACATGCAAGGCCAGCAGACGTCCATCAATGGGGTCCTGGGGATTCTGCTGAAAACATTTTCCACCTGGCAGAGTCAGGCATTAAACACCCCTCAAACCCAACCTGAGACTTGGACCGTCAGCGGAGATATTTTTAAAACCATGACACAGAGGAGTGTGACACACTCGGTTTTCTCAGTGGGTGGGTAGAGTGTTATTTCATGTTGTTCTTGTCACTCAGCCCAACATTACAAGTGTGCACTTTATTACTACACCGAGAAGGCTCTGCAGCCCGGCCCAGCACAGTGTGTTCCCAGGGAGGCCAAGGCAACCTGGACAGGCGCAGGCTAGGGCCAGTGGAAAGCTGCTGGGACAGAGCCGACCCTCTCGGAGGCTCCCTGGGGCATGCAGTTCATGGCAGCAACCTATAAAGCACCCCAGAGACTAGGATTTAAAACTCTGCCTCCATCCATTGCGCCCTTGGAAAAATTCTAGGTAGATACTCAGATATTTAAAGACCCCTCATTAGTTCCCTGGATGACTACTACAAGGGTTCTGCGCCCCGTCTTGTTCTCCTTTATCTTTAATGGGAATTTGGGTGTCTGAGCCTGGCCATTTCCATGCAAAGGTGTCTGTCAAAGGCCCTTATTTTCTCCTTGGGAGGAGCAGGACAATGATGTAGGGAGGGAGCTGGGACAGGGGTGCATCTGCCCTGGGCACAGTCAATAAAAAAGGTAAACTGAAGGTGAAGAATTGAAAAGCAATTAAGGAAATAATTAATGGTTGATCTGCTTTTCATTGGCACCAACTCAGTCTCCACCCATCTGAGAACATCACTCCACCATTGCCCCCAGTGACCTGCGAGCCACTTAGTAGAGGTATCAGGCTGGCTTTGGGGAGAAGCCTTCACTTCAGCAGAAAGTCAGGGCCCCTGGGTGGAGTTCATCTTATTGCCACTAAGTGGATTCAACATTTACTTTTTTCATATATATCAACCTTATTTTACCTATTCACCCCAATGGGAATATAAATGTTAGTGTCTAAGAAATGATGAGTGAGAAACTCTTCCAGAAGCCATGTAGTAAAATGAAACAAATAGTGGATCTCAAGAGGGCATCCTTGATTTTGGCTCTTGGTTCCCATGAGTATCTCATCACCAGTGAGTCCAGCATCCCCTCTCACGCAGCCTCAGATCCTTCCATGTCTATCTCCTGCCCTACGGACCTAGTCATGCCATGACACTTCTCATTTAGAACAGAGGTCTGCAAACTACTACCCATGGACCAAATCCAGCCCAGTGGCTGAAATAACATTGTTATTGGAATAAGACCATTAATGTATGTGTTGTCTATGTCTGATTTAACTCCTCAACAGCAGAATCCAGTAGTTGTAACAGAACTATGAGGCCCACAGATTTTCCAATATTCACTATCTGGACCATTATAGAAAAGGTTTACCTACCTCTGCTCTAGCATACTGCAACATACCCCTGGGAGGATTCATTGCTTCTTGTCTTGATCTCTTACAGTCTGCTGTCCACCAAGGAGCCAGCATTAATAACCCTCATAGGTTATGATACTCTCCTGTTCATACTTGTCCATTGGTTTCCAAAATACTGAGCCATCAAGGTCTTTCATAATCTGGCCTCTGCCTATCTTTATAAACCTTTGTATGGACTGAACTGAGTCCCCCAAAAATGGTATGTTGAAGCCCAAGCACCCAAAGTGACTGTATGTAGAAATAGGGTCTGTAGGAAGTAGTAAAGGTTAAACAAAGTCATAAGGGTGAGGCCCCAATCCAATAGGACTAGTGGCCTTATAAGAGAGTAAGAGAGAGATTCCCAGCTCTCTCCAGGAAAGAGCATGCCCAGAAGCAGCAAGAAAGTGGCTATAAACTGGGAACAGAGCCCCCACCAGAAACCACATTGGCTAGAATCTTGATCTTGGATTTCTCAGGCTCCAGAACTGTGGGAAAATGAATTGTTGCTTAAGCCACCCACCTGCCATATTTTGTTATGGCAGCCCAGGCTAGTAGACCTCTCAGTCTACCCCAACACTCTGCTTCTGCTCTCCCTCGGATGTGACCTCTTCCTGACTGCCTCTCAGCCTCAGGATTGCTGCTCCTTCCTTTGGGGTGCTCTGCCATGGGATCCTGCCAGAACCATGCCTTCCCACAGTTTAGAAAGCACACCCCTCTAATGTCACTTTCGCAGCGTCCTTCTTTGATGGTGATTAACTAATAATACCTCCGTCCTTCTCTGTCTTCTGGTGCATTCCATCCTCACACCCTGCTTTATTTTATCCTTCATGGATCAGCTCTTTTCATTAACATGTAATTCAGAAGACTTGAGGATGGACCCTTCTGTGCAATAGGGGTCATAAAGAGGCGTCAAGGACGATTCCTAGGCTTGGGGCCTGGATGGTTGGAGAATGTTGCCACCATGCACTGAGATGAGGAGACCTGTGGGAGGAACCTGCTTCTGGAGGAGATGGGAGGGAAAGTCAAGATTTCCATTTTGAACATGCTCTGTTTAACATATCTATCAGATGTCAGGGTGGAGGTGTCTGGTCGGTAAATGGATATGTAAGTCTGGAATTCAAGGGAGAGATTGAAGATCAAAATGTGTGAATCATCAATATAGAGATAACCCTTAAAACCATGATCTACCAGGGAATGTAGATACAGAAGAGAAGACGGCCAAGAACTAAGCCCTGGGGCAAGCAAATATTTACAGGAAAGCAGAAAATGGGGGTCAAAACAAAGGAAATTGAGAAAGAGAATATACTGAGGTAATAGGGAAAGGAGAAGAATATAACATCCAAAAATGCACGTGAAGAAAGATGGTCATTTCAAATGCTTCAATAAGTTCCAGATGAGGATTAACAATGGGTCTTTCCACCTGGCCAAGAGCTGAGACAAGAGCAGAAGAGCAGAATCATGGGAACAAAAACCATTTGGGGCAGGGTGGAGAAGAGCTCTTAAGGTGACTGAGGTGTAGATCTACTTGAAGGAGTTTTTTGTTGTTGGTGGTGGTGGTTTTTGGGTTTTGTTTGTTTGTTTGTTTTTTGTGGCAGAAAGGGAATAACATGGTACCTGGAAGGAGTTCTGAGGAAGTGGGTAGAGTGTCTGGAATAGAAGATATTCCAGCATGCTGATAGGTGGAAAGAATGTACTGCAAGCAGCACAGGTCCTTGCTGGGACAAAGTGCTCAGAAAGGTGATTCAGGATGGGGCTGAAGGGAATAAGCCCTGGATGGGAGCAGGGTGCTGTGTGCAGGGAGAGCAGAATCCATGGGGACTGAAGGAGGTGGCCGGTGACTCACTTGGAGGTGGATGAGGAAGTGCTCTTCTGCCTGCTTCTGTTTTCTCAGTGAATAAAGGTGAGGTCATCAACTGAGAGTGAGGGGGTGGGTGTCAGGAGAGTGGAGCTGTGATATGGTGGCCTTGGGGAGTGGGGCTGAGAAATGACCAGGGAAGTGCAGAAGGATCACCAGGCAGTGCCGAGGGCCCTTTTGAGGCTTATGGACAAAAACCAAGCCCTGCTTTAGGATCCCCTCCAGCTGCCTTCAAACACTGGGGTACAGGTTCCAGGCAGGTGGAGAATTCAACTAAAGCAGGGCGGGAGATGTTCAGATAGGAGACTATAGGGGAAATGGGAGCCCAGAGGTTACGCAGTGATGATAACAACAGAAAGAAGACAATGAAGGCGCGGAGGACCTCAAACTACAGATTCAAATGGAACAGGTCACTAGGTTCAAGAGGAACAGATTCAAGGAAGGGTCATTAGGTTCAAGGTCTTGGTAGGAACAGGGCAGGACAGTAATTCATCCGTAAAGTAGCAGGTGGTAATCAGAGAGTGAGATTCTTAAATATGAGATTTGGAAGGCAGAGCAGTCACCAAGTGACAGCATAGGACCACACGAGAATTTGCAGAAGTGGGAAGGACAGAGCCTTGGTAGGGAACACAGCAAGAGCCCTGGAGACGTGGGTAGGGGAAGGCCTCTGTGATCACCGAAACTCCCAGGAATGACGACAGGTGTGGTGCTGGTGGGGACGAGAGGGAGAGGAGTCGGCAGGGGTCATCTCACAAAGGAACGAGCAGCCAATGGCATCTGGTCTCATGGTATAGGCATCAAAGCAGCTGGGGTTGGAGAAGGTAAAAGACAGAGTAATGGTCTGGAGATTGGGGTGCTGAGCAAGCAAGACACGCAACACACAGCCACCTGCAAGGCCTCTGCAGATGTCCCTGGGGAGAAAAGGAGAACTGCCATTAAAGAAGGCTTAAAGGGAAGCCATGACCTTCAAGAATGACCCCTTGGTAGCAGGCATTTGGACAGATCATTCTCAGACAGGGATGAGGGTGTGGGCCATTTTGATGATGGGACACTGAATTATAGGCATCTTGAGAGATCAGGGCATGGGGGACATTTACCATTGGAGGATATAGAAAGCCGTTGGATGACAAAGCTCTGTGTTTGCTTCCTGGGGCTGTCCTAACAAAGTACCAAGAACTGTGTGGCTCAGAACCACCGAAAGGTACTGCGCCTCAGATCTGGAGGCCCGCGGACTGCAGGCAGGCACGGGCAGCACCGTTCTCCCCTGAACCCTGCCTTCCAGCTTCTGGCAGCCCCAGATATTACTTGGCTGTGACAACCTCACTTCAGTCTCCATGGGGTGTTTCACCTGCGTCTCTCTGCACAGTCCTCTCTCTGTGCACGTCTGTCTTGGTGTCCAAATTTCTCCTTTTTATAAGGGCACCGCTCAGATTGGATGCAGGCCTACCCTGATGACCTCATCTTAACTTGATTAAATCTGTGTGAGAGTCTTTTTAGGCTGCCATAATAAAAACACCATAAACTGGGTGGTTTATAAACAACAGACATTTATTTCTTACCGTTCTAGAGGTTGGGAAGTTTAAGATCAAGGCACCAGTGGGTACGGTCTGCGGAGGACCCTCTTCCTCAGACATGGCACCTTCTAATGGTTTCCCTACATGGTAGAAGAGAAAAAAAACAACTTCCTTTGGGTTTTCTTGGTTTAATGAAAGCACTAGTCTCATTCGTGAGGCTCTGCAAAGACTCTGCCTCCTAATATTTATATAGTATTGGGGATCAATTTCAGCATATGAATGTGGGGGAACACAAATATTGAGAACACAGCAATCTAAAAACACCCTATATTCAAATAAGTTCATGTGCTGAAGCTCTAAGGATTATGGCTTTAACATATCTTTTGGGGCCTGAATGCCAGGGGATGTCTCTCTGAGGCTTGGACATTTGATTGGTAAATTGCAATGGATACATGATGGAGGAAGCCACCCAGGTTCTTGAATGGGGAACCTGGTTTTCTTCTATGGACTACTCTCTGAGAAACTTTGTTGGGTGAGAAGGTTGGGATTGCAGCCAGGGAGCTGTGGTCTCACAAAAATACAATAGATTACTTTCAGGAACACACGGGGATCTGCAGGCCTGCTGCAGACCTCTCAGGGTGAGGTGGTAGTAGGCAATGGGTCTCACCTTTTTCTTCTCCTTGCTCCCTCTCTTCACTATACCTCAGCTACACTGGTCTGTCTTTGCCTCAAAAAATACCCATGTTTCTCTAGCCTTGGGGGCTTGCCATTCTTTTGCCTGGAGAATTCTCTGTGAGCTTCTCATGGCCGGCTCCCTCTCCTCACAGAGAGCTCATCCCAGGGGCCACCTGCTTAGAGAGACCTTCTGCGGCTATTGTGTCTAGAGCTCCACCACTTCCGTCACTTCATCATTGTCTGAAAAGGTACCTTTTGACATTAGATCACCTGCTTAATGTTAGTTTCCGCGACTGTAAACATCACAACACCAGAATATTGCCCGACCCCTTTGGTTTACTGCTGATTCTCCAGGGCACACAACAATACCTAGTGTTATAATAATAATCACAGCAACCACAAAAGAGCAATAGTAATAACAATCTTTGATTGGATGAATAAGCATGGGTATCCACAAAGCATAAGTCATAATAACTCACTCAACTTCATTCATAAATTTAAACATTTGGGCCAATGTCTTATCTTTAATATTCTTTCCAATCTTATAATGCCAGTTATATAACAGCCTGATATAATCTGAGAGACCTGCAGAAATGTTAATGATCAGCATACAGAATAATACCTCAAGGCCAAGAGAAGAAAAGTCCCATGCATTATACCTAGGGGAAAAAAAAAAAAAAAGTCTTTTTATCAGGTCCAGGTAACTTATCTAATTTGAGCCAGGAATGGCTTTAGTTACACGCCTTTCCTTCCCCTTCTCGTTAACCCTTTAAGCTTCAGGTGGATGGTGTGTTTACAAGGCAAGGCCAAGAAACAAGATGGTCCCACAGGAAGAGCTGTGCTGACCCAACTGCCATTTTGGACCTTTGGGTGAGTTCCACTTGCTTTTGATCTTTCTTCTCATGAGTAGATGTGGGGCTTCCTGAGCTGTACAAGTCGTCTCATTCTAAGAATCACAGAGACTTTCGTTCATTGGCCTTAGTCCAGTTTTTACTAAGGTGTTTGAAAATAACAGAGTTCACCCTGCCCTTTCTTCCCGCAGCCACTATTAATGGATTCAGCACCTACAGTCGTCCTGGGCTCCCGACGTGAGGCTAGGGATCCTTTCCCCAGCTCCAACAGGTCTAATGCTCTCTCCCTTCTAAACTCCGCTGAGCATAATGTCATCTGATGTTCCACCACCCAATGCACTTACTCCTCTGCCAAAGGATTCAAATGCCTGGGGAGGCAGTGTGAGGTAGCAGAGGTCACAGTCATTTGGCCCAAGTCTCTCTCGGCCTCACTGACTGTGGTCTGGGTTGCCTCCTTGGTGTTTCCCAACTCTGCGTTCTGTTTCCGCTTCGTTGCAGAGGTATCTCCTCGTCCCCACAAGTGCTTGCGGCATCACCTCCCTCTCCCCTTCTCTTTCCCTAATTCCAAAGCACCAGTCGGGGCTGCAGGATCTTTATGAGCCTGAGAGATGGAAGCCAGCAGCCTCGCCGCTCAGCGGACAGAGGAAGCCGCTGAGCATAGACAGGCAGGAAGAGTCCTGGAGGCGAAGTCTGCCTTTTTTGATGACTGGTCTAAGGCTTCCTACTTGAACTTTTGGTTTTATAGTTCTATAAAAGGCAGCTGACAAAAGAGAACCCGTTTTGGGAGGGTCCAGCTGGCGGGGTTGAGCGGGCGGGGCAGCCCCAACCTTTGGAAGCCAGGGCTGATGTTCATCCATGATGTCAGAGGCAATGGGATTCCCACTAAGCCAGAGGATGGGCGAGCAGACAGCCCCAGCCCAGCGGCCGGTGCCAGCAGCAGCCCCGGCCCTGCCTCCCTGGCCGCTCTGCAGGAGCCTATCCTCCTTGGAGGCTTTTTGCAATATTTGGAAGGGAAGTGCCTCGCTCAGCCCCTGCTGGTGTCTGCTGGGGCTGGAGAGCTGCTCCTGCCCTCCTGCTTGGCTTCCTGGCTCCCCCACACTGGCTTGGCCAGCTCTGCTTCCTTTCCAATCCGTGGGATGCCAGAGGCCCAGCGGGCGGCTGTGCAGAGGCCCACATCTCTGTACAGCCTGCAGGCCTGAGCGCCTGGGCGCTCTGAATTTGGGGGCCAGTCCCTGCTCCCTCCTGTGACTTGGAGGCAGACCCTGGACCCCTGGCCTGTAAAGTTGCCCCAAAGGAAAGTGTTTGGCAGTGGATAGATGTGTTCAGTCTAATCCAAAGAAACTAATTTTTTTTTTTCTTTTTGCTTATTCACATTGAGCTACGCCATTGCACAGGCTTCAGCCATGCCGTTTTTGGTGTGTGCACAAAACAGATCTCTCTCCAAGCCCTCGGGGTCTGGGGGTGAAGCAATCGCTGCTCACTCAAGCCTGACTCAGAGGAGGTTTCTTCTTCCAGGCCAGGAGCAGCGCTGCCCAGTTCCAGGGAGAGGCCTGGAGGAGGGATGGAAGGAGCTAGTGGGGAGCGAGGTTCAGCCATGAAGTGGCTCTGAGCAGCCCTAGGTCACTGGTCTCACTTGGGTCTTGTCAAATCTATGTGCTCGCCTCTTCCTCCTAAAATGGACCAGATTGACACCTGTGAGCCGTGGCACCAAGACCAGGAGAGCAGGGTTAGAGCAAGCCCCCAGGGTAACTGCTGAGTGGTCTCAAGTCCTAAAACATCCATCCTAAAAAATTATCATGCTGTAAAATTTAAACTTGCTGTGGTGTTTTCTCTTATTCTCTTTGTTCTGCACAGCAATATATTATTGCTGCACCCATTCATTCATTAAATTGCCAAATATTATTTTCAGGGTACCTACTGTGTGCTAGGTAGAAACTACCGTGTGACAAGAAGGCATTTAATGAATGAAACTGAAATAACATGCTGATTTGCTGATTTGCAGGTTCCTCAGAGACCAGGGCTCTTCTAGCAATGTTGCCAGGAGACCAAGGGCAATGAGGAGAATCGTACCCCAGGAGACTGGGCAGCACGGTAGCCCTCTGACCCCCAGGGCCTTTGTATGGAGGTGCACATAGTTCTCCCAGGATTGGCTTCTGCTTTCTGAAAAGAAGGATCCAGATTGAGATACACTTCAAGAAATTTGCCCAGGAGAATGGAAAGGGTTTGTCTCCTCTGACATTCAAGTTGAAATCTACACCATGGTGGTGTTGGGAGGTGGGGCCTTAGGAGGTGATAGGGTCATTAAGAGAGATTAATGCCACTTTCTAAGGGTTAGGTTCATGATCAGGGTGGGGGGTGAATTCTTGACCGGTTGGGACTGGCTTAGCCATTATAGGAGTATGTTAGCTGCCCCTCACCACTTGCCCCTTTGGCCTAGGCCCTCTTGCCCTTCCACTGACTTGAGAGCTGAAGCAACATGAGGCCCTGATCAGAAACCCAACAGATACCACTGTTACCCTCCTGGACTTCCCAGCCTTCAGAACCGTGAGCCCAAACAAACCTCCATTCTTCATAAATCACCCAGGCTCAGCTATTTGGTTTTAGTCACAGAAAACCGACTAAGCCGTGGCGCTTCCTTCACTCAGGGGCTGAAGGGAGGGAGTGCTGGAAGCCCACCCTCTTGTTCCTCCCTTCTCTCCGTTTTGTTCATGCTTTATTTACCAAGTGTTCCTGGAGTGACCCTTGATGTTCCCCTTATTCGGAAGCCTTGCCGTGTATCAGCTGTGGAGACCAAATGCGCAAAGCAGAAAAGAAAACACAAAACTTCTGTCAAAGCAGAGCAAGCCGCAAGCTTGGCAGAGGAGTAAGTGGGGTGAGTCGTGGGTGCTTCGTCATGGAACGGACGTGGGCCCCTCTTCCACCCGTCCTGATGAGGTCACAGAAACTGCTTGATTAAACAACGACTTCCTTTTTAAAGCACTTTTTCATTATCTCATTTTCCATCAAAATAGTCCTGAAAGATAGGACAAGGGGAATTGTGCCCATTTTAAAGATGAATGAACTGTGGCCTCCCAGTAAGTAACTTGCTTTTCTAAGGTCAAATGTGCAGTTATCAGCTGAAAAAACAACTTCACTCCAGTTACTATCCGAGGGCTCCAACAGCTACACCGACCAGGTGCATATAGTACCTCAAAGAATGCTATTTGTCTTCCTGTCTTCTTAACCAGCTCCTTGGGTGGATCCGAGATGGTCCACAGCTTACTATTACCTGCATAAGTGCCAGAGGGCTGGTAACATGAGCAGCACTAGGCTCACTGCTGAGGACTTTGAAGATGGAGAAATGACTATGAGCCCGTGAATTCAGGCAACCTCTAAAAGTGGAAAAGTCAAGGAAACAGGTTCCTCCCCAGCACCCAGAAAGGAGCGCAGACTCTCAGATATCTTGGCTTCATTTGCTGGGAGTCCTTACGTATTTCTGATTTTAGAACCATAAGATAATACGTTTGTATCATTTCAAATCATTAAATATGTGATAAACTGTTATAGCATCCACACAGAACTAACACATAGCAATAACCTTCAGCTTCAATAACCGTGGATGAGGTGCTGCTGGTCACCCTGAGTGCATCTCTGGATCATCTCTTTGGGTACATGAATCAACAAGTAAGAAATTGGCTGGACAGGCTTTGAGAATGCCTTTGCTTAGCAAATGCCCTGGGGCCACTTACAAGGTTGTCCTTGGCCATAGCCACATCATCACATCATCCTTAGGGAATCCACCCTGCACTGTCTCACTCCATCCTTTTTAACAGTATTTTGCCACTGAGGGCAACACTGAGGTTAAAGGGTCCAGCCGCTGGGTACATAGCCTGACTACCGTGCAGTGAAAGTGACCTCCCTGCTTGCATTTAGTGGCAAAACTTAGCTTTAAACAGACACCACTGGTAAAAGAAACCCCAGAGCCCAGGGCTGCACAGGAGGTCAGGACCACAGGGAAATCAGGTAGGACTGCAGACTCCTCACACCAAGGTGTCTTCTCCACCTTCCTGCGGACCTTTGTCCTGATGTGATGCTGATTTTCACAGTCCAGGTGCTCTTGGCACATCTGTGAAACTCACAAAGAAATGCCCAGCAGAGGAGGCCATGGGGATGCAGAAAACTCCAGGCATGTTCTAGAAGGTCATGGAAGCACCCTATGGATCAGAACCGTGGGAAGGCTCTGGGGCTTGGCAGGTAACTATAAACCCGAGCGTGTCTCCTTGCTTATGTTTTCCCTTTCACAGATTTTATCTGTGAAATACTGGTATTGATTGGCATTTGAGGGTAGGGGCGGCCCCTGTTCTCAGCATGACAGGACAGCGCCCAAAACCCTGAGTGCACGTCCCTTCTCCCCCGTCCCTGGTTGTGGGCCTCCTGGGCCTCCCTGAGCCCCATCTTCTTCTGTTGGGAAGGGGTGAGAAGAACAGCACGTGCATGGTGTGGTTTAGGAGGTCAGGACCTCAGCCGATGATGAAGAATGACTGCCACGTTTACAACCAGGAAGTTGGCTGTAATCAAGGTCCTTTCCTTGTTTCTCCTTTCCTGCCTACAGTATATTCAGGTATCTTGCCCATGGTGACCCTGGTCCCCCACCTGGGGTCTAGCCCTCTGCTTTCAGGAATGACCATAATTCAGTAACTCCACAGATGGCCGAAGTTAACATGGTTTTGAGCTCCACAAAGAATCATCCTACAGATTCCACAGTTGACCTTGACCCCTCTTTCCTTCTGACCCTCACAAGCCCACTTGCTTTTGTTCTGTCCCCAGCAGCAGCAATACACAGGGTTCCTGCCTTCTTCTCAGAAATAATACGGCTCTTTGTGGCATCTTGGGGCTGTTCCCTCCGTGTCACATGGATGGCATTTTGGATGCTCTTCATGGAAGGTATTTGTTTAGTAAGTAATGCTGTTAGGGTTCAGGCATTCAAATCCTCATGTCCAACATCGTGCATTAAAAAGATTCGTTCACAGAGTTCCCGTAACACATTCCTTCTCTCCCTACTTACTGGTAAGAAGGATGTCATGGTGGCTTAATCAGGGAAGTATGTCCCAAAGACGTTCTCCTCCAGGTTCCTGGTTCTCAAGTGTGACCCCAGGTTGGGATGACACAATGCCATTCCCATCTAATAACTGGTTTGTTGGCTCAGGAGACAGAAACCCAAATGCCTGGGCCAGGCTCTCAGAAGGCCTTCCCTGCTATTGTGTTGACTTGTCCCCTAAGCCCGGTCACAGAGGGTAGAGAAGACTTTAGTTGGGACCTCTGTCCCCAGAACAGGCTGGGAAGCGGGGGCTTGGGATTAACCACTGAGCCACATTCCCAGCCCTTTTTATTTTTTATTTTGAGACACGGTTTCACTCACTTGCCTAGGGCCTCGCTAAGCTGTTGAGGCTGGCCTTGAACTCACGACCCTCCGGTCTCAGCCTCGTGAGCCACTGAGATTACTGCACCTGGCCCAAGTTCTCTTTTTAACAATGCATTTTCTGCACTCATCCAGCAACAGAGAGGCGGGAAAAAGTCAGGCAGACAGAGAAGATTCCCTGAAGACTCTGGAAACAGCATGGGGCTCTTGAGGTCACTGCCATGACCCTGGCTCAGGGTCTGGCTCTGCATGTCCCTCTGTGGCACCTTCTCTGGGCCTTGGTTTCTCTCTTCGAAGTGGCATGGGCAGGATCAAATGACCTCTGTGGTTTACACATGCTCTTCAGATTATTTCCCAGTGATGTGGTTTTATCTGAGGCCAGAATGGCCTTGCGGATATTCCTGGGAAAGTGTCATTGGTATGTCTTTAAACACGTGTCATTACCCTGTCTGCATGGAACACTCCAGGAGACCAGGTGAATAGAAGCGATTTCTCCGCAAAGGTGTCAATGAGGAGTTATTAAGTGCTGCACTGGACTGGGAAAGACAGACAGAGCCTCTCGCTCAAGGAGTTGGCCTTCTATTGAGAGGAAACAGAAAGTAAATTTGGAAACAAAATCCTAGTGGGTCCTCTGGGAAGAGGATGTTGGATGATGTCACAGCAGGTGAATACAGAGGTACTTTGGCTGGGATGGAGGGGACAAAGGAAAGTCCCCCTAAGAGAACAAGTGTTCAAAGCAGAAGGCATCAGAGCATATAGGCATGATATCTTTGAGGTCCAGAGAAATGCAGGAAGGGTAGCAAGGGCCAGAGAGCCAAGGTCCCCTAGGCTAGGCTTAGGAGATTCATTTTCATTTGAAGGATTTTATGACCAGACCCCAGTAATGTGCACTGAACTATTAGGTCTAGAAGAGTCTAAGCAATCCTTAGTAGAGGTAAAGCAAGATAATTTATCACCCCACTCAGCAGGAATTCATAGAGGGACCACAGTTTTGTAGGCAGCAGCCTCATTCCCAATTAAATTGACAAGGCCTCTTGGATGACTTAATGATGGGCCCCAAGGAGGTGGGTGAGTCACAGGAGAAAATGCACCTCACCCAAGGTGTGCTGAGAGAAGGGGCAGGGAAAGAAACCCAGGAGGGAGTGGGTATGATTTACCTGGGAGGACCTGGAAGAAGGGTAAGACCCTGCTCCAGTAAGGGGGAAGAAGTCTGGGGATTTCCACTTTCCAAAATACAGACCAGCAATTTGTAAAGTGATGATTATAATACAGGGGGCTCCTCCACCTCACCCCATCTTTTCCAGGCCTCCTGCAGACCTCACACACAGGAGCCTGGCCTAAAGTAGGACAGGAGACAGACTTCCTCCAAGGCACCTGAGCTTGTTTCTTCCACCAGCTTGTTCAAGGTTATTTTTTTCTTGCCTCACTGTATGTAATTTGGTAGTTACTTCTTCACCATTCTAATTGGTATCAGAAAATGTTTAGGTTTTATTGTTGTTGATCATGAAAAATAGAATAAGAACGCAAATAACCAAGTCAACATTATTCTTGCCAAAAACCAGTTGCAATATCTTGATATATTTACTTCCTTTCCTTTTATATTCATTTACACACTTTGTTTTCATCTCTGGAATAATATTTCATGCTTGATTATGTACCCAGCTTTATTTCCATTATTGACTTCTTCTGTATCCCTGATGCCCTTTACACACATTAATGACTGACATACCAGAATCATTTATTTACCTATTATTTCACTTGAAAAAAAGTGGTAGTACTTAATACATGTTGGCCGAGGGTGGGTGCTTTATAAACAAAAGAGGATTACAGAGCTCAGATTTCTGTATGATCAAGGACTTCAGCTCAGCGCTGCAGAAGGCCTGGTGGTAGAGGGCATCACACTGATGGGAGCCCATGTGGGAGGAAGTTAGCACGTAGCAACACTGAAAGCCAGAGTGATTCAGGGCTCAGCCCCACCCTTTTAGAACAAGTTGCTCTTGCAAAAATCACTCAGGGTCTCATGAGGATTGCCTTAATCCCTTTCAAAGGGAGTACTCCCAAAAACCCAACCAACACCCCCCATGCCCTATGTCTTGAAGGTCCCCCCACTCTTCTCAGCACCACCACACGGAGAACCAATCCTTCAACCCGTTAACCCTCAGGAGACAAACCACATCCAAACCATGGCACTATGTACCAGGTATTCACAAAAATCTGCAAGTATAATCTTAGTGAATTTTATTACAGCCCTACAATCGGGGACTTTTTTAAATTTTCATATTACAGATGAGGAAAAATGAGGCAAGGTCACCTGCCCAAAGTCATCTCACCAGCAAGAGGTGGATCCAGGGATACCATTGTTTCAGGAAATATTCTCACCTTTATATATTTGTATCTCCAAATACTTTCTCAAGATAGCCTCTTGGAAATGACTTGCTGGATCAAAGGGGATAGCCTATTTCTTTCTTCTTTTTTTCATTTTAAGGTTTTCATTTGCTTTGCCAAATAGACTTGGAGCCTCACCCTCCAGTGATGTGTACATGAAGCCTTCCAAGTCAAGACCTCCTTACTCCTAACACCATCACATGAGCTTACTTGGCTGTTCTTTGGTAGCTAACTAGTACAGCTAAACTTCAATTTGTTCCTCTGTTGACGCTATCTTTGTGCTTTTCTTTGGTGAACTGGGAGGTTTTCAATACATTTGGAAGGACGTTTGTATACTTAGGACATTATTCTTTGTTTTGGAACATTTGTGACAAATGTTTTGTTTTATTTCTGAGTTTGCTGTTTGCCTTTTAATTACCTGAGGATTATTATTTTTTTTAATGGAAAGCTGGGGTTAATGATGTTTTGGTGTCAAGAGCCAGAGAGTAAATATTTCTAACTTCGTGGACCGTATGTTCTGTGTTGCAACTACCCAGGACTGCCTTTGTAGCCCAGAAGTAGGTACACACAGTACATAAGCTAATGGGCGCCCAGATTTGGCCCCTGGGTTATAGTTTGCAGACATTGATGTAAAATATTTCCAGTCTTTATGTTTGAAAATCCATGAATGGCTCCTCTTTAATATTTGACTCCACTGGTTCAGTATTCAGTACAGACATTTGATGAGCACCTTGGGCCTTACAGAGTCTGGTGAAATCCAGGCCAAAGTCCAATGGCCAAAGTCCAATGGCGAAGGTTCAGTGTAGTGCTCCTGGTCTCCTCCTCCTCTTCCCCACCACACTTCAAAATTCCTCTGCGGTACTTCCTGGTGCTTCCCTCGACTCCTTTCTCACTTCCTTGTTGAACTGCCAAGACCATTCTCCTCCTCCTCTCCAGCACGGTGGTGGGTGGTGTTTACCACTTGGCTCCCTCTCCTTCCTCCTGTTCTGCTTCAGGAACTTTCTCTAGCAGATGAGTTCCATTCACAAGTGGAAGCGGAATGAGGAATAAAATTCCCCCCCACCTCATTATCCATAGGCAAGCTCATCAAATCTGAAATTGGAGAGCTACCCTTCTGTGTTATTTTGGTTTCTTTTTGTGTATTGGACGCTCTGGTCTTTTGGGGTCTTTATATTGTGGTGAAGGCTTTGAGAAAAGAGGCCAACTGTATTTCAAAAACTTCACCGCGTGTCCCAAAAATAGATTTTAGTATATGCAGAAGAATGAGTTTATGATTAAATTTGGCATTCAAAATTAGAGGAGAAAGAGTCATTAAATAATGCCGGGACATCTTCTCTGTGTGTTGCCTATCGGTTTTCTTACCGCTGCCACGCCGTTTTGATTAAGATCCATCATTAAGAGCTCCAAAAATATTTCCTGGCTACTTTCACCACTTTTGTCTCCCAAAAAATGTCAGTTTTACTTCTTCAAGAGTCCTTTCAGCCTATATTAATAGGATTTTTATTCAAAGTATTTAGATCATAATACAGTAGAGAAAGAATGTGTATCTTTTTAATATCTGATTTTCAGACACAAGAGTGACTGTAAATCTGGCTTCATATTTTTGTGAAACTGCTTGTCGTACATCATAACTGGTCTCAAAAACAATTTTAGCCCAGCATGGTGGTGCATGTCTGTAATTCCAGTGACCAGGGAGGATGAGGCAGGAGAATTACAAGTTAGAGGCCAGCCTCAGCAACGTGGTGAGGCCCTAAGCAACCTAGCAAGACCAGTCTCAAGATAAATAAAATAAATAAAAAAGGGCTGGGGGTGTGACTCAGTGGTAAGCATCCCTGGATTCAATACCCAGTATCAAAATCGAATAAATAAATAAAAACTTTGCTGGAAATTTAACCATGTATTTGAATTTGCGAGTTTCAAGATGAATGAATGACTAATGCATCACTTATGTGTGTGATTTTCATATCCGTGTTCATTAATGAAGAACTTTTTATTTTTTTTTCTATAAAAGGTGTCCACAGTTCTTTCCTTGGATCTTTATTTTCTTTCCCCAGGTTGGTCATTTTCTTTCTCATCTTCCCTCGCTCTCTCTGACCATCCGTTCGCATCCCCACGACAGAGGTCATTTCTCCTATGACAAGTTCTATCTCTTTGCAGATGTTGTCTCTCTCGCTCTCCAATCTCAGGATACAAGAATGACTTGGATTCTAGGAAACAAAAAGAAAAGCCCCAAAGGAGAGGGTGAGCTAAAATACAAAGACGAAAGAGCATAGAGTGGTGTTTGCTTGTGTTTAATTCTGCTGCTTCCTCTAGGAAATGATTCTCAGGGTCCTGCTTTTATTTTTCAGGGTGAAGTTCCGTCTTCTTTGTGTCAGATGATTTTTCTCCTGTAGGCATCAAGTTGGCTTTTCATTCTCTCGTTTCTTCTTTAAGGGCAATCTACCCAAAGCAGCCTTTGTAAACAGCTCCTGCGGTTCGATTCCCCCTTCCTGCTCTAGCTGTTCACTTAGGCATCTTACCTGCAGGGTGGGTTGAAAAGGTACCTGGGCAGATTAAAGAACACAGTCCCCAATGCCCGTCTCCAGAAGCATCATAGAGATTCCTGCAAGGGGTTGCTTCCTACCTGAGGCTCCCAGTTCTAAGACTACCAGTTCCTGTCCTCCCTGTTGGGCGCTGTTTGTTAACCGATGGGAACCGTAAGCTCCGTAAGGCTCTGCAGCAGACGTGCACAGAGCCCCGGGCACCTGAGAGAGTGTGGGAGGCAGAGACACTCTGCCCTACAAATCTCATTTCCAGCCACAAAAGATGCAAGCAGCAACTCAGCCTGTGACTCAGTGATTCCCCGCTGTGTGGGTGCTGATCGCATGAATCTCAAAGGTGAACCGTGGGCCACGGGGCACTGAGTGTTGGTCTTGAATACACAGGAGGCAGGGAGAGCCCAGCATGGCCCCTGAGAGAAGGTGCTAACTAACTAACCAGGCTTCTTTGGACCCAGGTGCGATAGGGTAGCATTAAGATGGATGAAGGAACAATGAATTACCAAGCCCCACTCAGCGTGTTTGGATCTCTTAATCAGCATTGGATCACTCTTCCAAAGGGCAGTATCACAGTGGTTATGACCTCAAAGCCTGCCTGTGGTGAGTGACTTCTGCCAGCCAGCCATTTGGCCTCACCTCTTTTTTAAGACACAGGAAGGAGTCCCAGTTCCCCAGCGTGCCCTTAGGTGGCCAGTTTGGGCCAATAAGCTGTGAGCAGAAGTGACAATTGTCTTTTGAGAAGGTAACTAGGGAGTGGGAGTGACTCTTCTGTATTCTCCTTCCTCTCATGGCATCGACGGGCCATCTTCCCAGGAATACAAAAAGGAATGTACTTTTGTTGCTTTAAGCCATAGTATTTTCAGGATATTGGAGGTCCTAATTACCAGAGTGTAACCTAGTTTCTTCTTACAAATACGGTCGTTTATTAACTGAGTCATACTGGGTGATTCAGGTGATCAAAAGCAAAACGAGAGCCCATCTGCCAAATGATCTCAACGAGAGTCTGAAAAGATGAGAGAAATGAGAAGAAAGAAAGAGGAGGAGGAGGAAAAAGAATTAGAGAAGGAAAGAGGAGAAGATTCTCTGGAAGCATAGCTCATGCACAAAGCAGCTAACTGAATCCTCGTGAAAGCCCTCTACTGCCCAAGTCACCTATGCCAACATTTTCAAGCCCCTGGGAGGTCTGACTACTTCAGCTAGCAGGTTTTATTTTCAGGTAAATATCTGAAGGGAACATGGATCCCAACTCCCAGCACCGCGTTCCCTCCTTGGTATGCCTCAAGATGGTGGTGGCCGATTGGGAAAGCAAGGTTGGTTGCTAGAAGGGCTTCCTCATTTTCTCACAGCAGGGAGGGAAGCGGACTCAGGGCGTGGTGTCGCTGCCAGCCATCTCCACACACACATTCTCCTTGGAGTGTCTCAGCATACCAGAGCTGTGGTTAGGTAAGTATCACTCCACCCATGGGTGTCAGCTCTCACGAAGAGGAGTGTAGGGCAGCAGGACTCAGGGTATATATTTTATGTCCTCCATTGCCCTCCTATTAGAGTGTTGGGTGCGTCTGCAAAGAACAATCTGCCCTTCATGAAATCACCTTTCTCTAAACAGTTCCTTGAAAGTCTCCTATTCAAGTATCTATGCCCCCGGCCAGCCCAGGTGACCTTCTTGAGTGACTTCTGATACCATCACACAGCCCAAATGTGGTGGCCAAGGGCCACAAGATAACAGCCCAGCACAAGGCTAGGGAAGGCCTAGCACCTTGGGGCTGGGGGGACCACATCACACCAAGAGAACTGGCTTTTCCATATTGCTGTTCAGATTTCTTTTAAGTATAATCACACATATTAGAGTCACCAATGTCCCAGAAAGTCCTCTGAAGCTAGTGAGGCATACCCAAGCTTCAAACCCAAGAGCATGTTCTGGTGGGGATAATATCACCCCCCCCAAAAAAAAAAAAAAAAAAACAGCCAAACAAGCATCTGACACCCCAGAAAAATGTGAATATCTGTCATTTTTACATCCACTTTGGGTTGCCAGCAGCCCATTCTGAATCAATATCCATGTATGTCCCACTTCAAGGATCAAAGAAGACAGCCCACTGGGAAAGCTGAGAAGAAAGAGCGAGAGAGAGCGAGAGAGAGAGAGAGAGAGAGAGAGAGAATTCTGTGCTTATAGATCTTTCAAAATGGTAGAATCAAAACTTGAATGGTTGGACATCAGCAGTCTTTTTCAATCTTATTTAAAGAGTGCAACATTTTTAGACACTCTGCAAAAACAGGACAGTGGTACCATCATCCAGATTCTACAAAGGCCTTGTCCTCTCTCCTACCCTACATCTACATTTTGGTTCTTATAGATCTCTGTCCATTCAATTCCATCTTCTTTGCTGAAAGAAGATGGTGATTTGTTTTTTTGTTTTTTTGTTTTTTTTAAGTTGGGAAAGCTCATCAGAGAAGACCAGTAAGCTTCCAGCCAAGGAATTCTTCAGTTCACAAGCCCAGTCCCAATAGGACAGTACACTGAGAATCCCAAGAAGAAAAAGGGGAAGACTTATTGGATACTTGTGTAGATGCTCCTTTACTCTCTTAGTTGTTTTCTTTTTTCCAATGGAAGAGGATGAATTAATGCTTCATTAATGGGGGGATGTCCAAAACGATGTAGATAAGCCTGGCTCCATCAACCTCCCAAGAAAATCCAGAAACATCTGGAAAAATGGCTTGAAGAGTATCTACTTCTGCTTCTGCTTCTCCTCACAATCTTCAATTTCTAGTTTTCACCCATCATGCCTCCAAGAAGCTCTATGATAGTAACGAGTGGACTATAATCCGTCTTCAAGAACTAAAATGCCATTCCCCTAGATTTGAATGATACTGACATCATCTGCACTAGTCCACAACTAGCCATTAGTCATGTGGCGGTTCTCACAGAACTTCCAATGGAATGGCTCAAAGGTAAAAGGACCTTCTTCCTTCCTTGTTAGTACTGTTTATCTAGGGTTTGATTCCTGATACAGATTTCTATAATTCATAGAATCCATTTAAAAATTCCAAATAACCAGCCTCCATGGATCCAAGTTGGTCTTTCCACAGGATGAATTTCAAGGTACCATAAATCATCTATTTCCACACTGAAACTGAAATTGACAACTGCTGAGAGCATCTGCCAAAGGGTGTGTCATAGCCACAGGCAGTTAAGAGTTCCTGCAGGAATCCTGTTCTCAGACTGGGGGACCTGTGAACGCACTGGAATTCGTCTAAATGCCAGAATCAATAATAGAGTTCCAGCAGAGAACTCAAGGCTGCCTCAGACTCCCCTCAACCTGCTATACCATGTGCTTCTTGGAAAGATGCATGTCAATCAAGGGAAATGCTCCACCTCCACCAGTGAGAAACCTGCCATCCCCCGTGGCAATGTGCCCATATTATTTCTCTCACATTTTATTTTCAAGATGGAAAAGTCCATCATTCTAACCCATAACACTCTTTGAAACAGTTGCTTTAAACGTATACCCGCCTTCGTTAAAGGTGCTTGTTTGTTGATACCTTAGTCTGGCCATTTGGTTTTGTTTAGCATTCAGTCTTCAGGAAGATCCATGGGAACCCAGAATATTACCATCACCAACCTCTAGACAAGCTTTCGACAGGAAAGTTTGCTTTAATTGCTGTGTTACATCAACGTAATGGATGAGAAGTTTGTTCCTGAGTTTGCATGAGTTGCAGAAAGAAATCAGTCAGAAGATGGATGGAGAAACCAGATTGCCTTCGAGGTCTTTCCAAGTTAGTGGAGCCACAGTGTGGCCTCATTGTTTGTTTTATAGGAACTTCCCACTACATCAGCAGAAATATAGACAAAGATAGTAACACTTAAGAGAGCTTTTTCTTCAATGATTTACAATTGTTTTTGTAATGTCAAAATGCAAATTATCCAATTTGAGAGGATTTTGATAATTTGTGCCCATACATACGTGAAAGGAGAGCCAAACTCTGATACAAACAGCCCATTTGTACTCCGGAGAGACGAGACATCAAGGATAAATTAAGAAGACATTACAGAAGCTAATCAACCTGGCTCAAGTTTGAAGACAAGAGGGACGCTTAGAATCAAACTCTAAACTTTCAGCAATGAAGAATAAAGGAAGATGTCTCTTCTGAGGCATACACCTTATGCAAAACCTCTACCTGCAGCTTATAGCACACATGAAGTAGGTTATTTCTTACCATGTGATGCTACATTTGACAAGGTAAGGCAGAGCACAAAGAGTGAAAAATGTCAATTATTTTAGGAGAATAATAAGGTAAAATAGAATTTAGAATATATGAACTACTTACTTTTTTTTCCCTGTGATGCTGGGGATGGAACCCAGGGCCTCATGCACATTAGGCAAGCCTCTACCACTGAGCTCCACCCCAGTCCTTGAATGACTACTTTTAACCTCTAATTATCATGCATACATCGCCAATCTGAAACGGGTTCTCCCAAGATCCCATTTTTTATCTGCTTCTCTTCATTATCTATCACCAAACTCAGATGCCTGCCAAGGATATGGACATTTTAAATGCATAGTACAAGCCAGGCAAAACAGAGAGGTGCCTGGCTACTTAGGTTTTCAACTAAGGATGATATGCCACCTTGTGTTCCCTGAGGAATGCCTGATGTCACATGAGCATGAGCCAGCTAATTTGACACTCTGCTTCTACAACTCATGCTAGGAAAATGTATCCACACCCTCCAGTGATCAACTCTCAGCTGGATTTGGTTGGTTGATGGCTCTCAAATCTATTTTTTTTTTTCAGTCCTTGTATCTCTGCAGAACCCCTGGAATTGCCTCTGACCATCTGGTAAGCATCTCCATTCAGGTACCTGACAAGCATTTCATACTCCATTATCTCTAAAGTCAAAATGAGGGCTGCTTCACAAAAAAAAAGGTGGGGCGGGGGTATGAGGGCCCTGTGACATACTGAGGAAGAGCATGCAGTTCAAATAATTCTCAAACCCTTATGCTCTTCTACTGAATCCCACAAACTCCACCCTCCCCCTCCCCCACCCTCCCTCATGCTCATTCTACCCCGGACTGCCATTATTGTAACAAGGCCAACTGGTTCCAACCACAGGGGTTGCACTAGCAGGTTCCTTTTTTCTAGAAGCTTCTATAATCCTTTGCATATCCAGATTCGGGTGATCACCCTTGTCTTGGTGCAAATGGAAGTTCCTCCAATGGGGATTTTCCTGCCTGAAGGGCTCCCCTTTGCCTCACTCTCATTCTCTGTCACTTACTGTATCCTGCTTTGTTATTTCCCATATCTAAAATTCTTATTTATTTAACAAAGTTTTTTTTTCCCCTCTATAAGAGCAGCAACTTGGCCTCCCTCAATCTCCACTCTCACGGAGAAACGTTTGGCACATAGTAGGCATTCACTAAAAATTTTCTGAATGAATGAATGAATGTATGAATAGATTCATGAATCACCATCCCTCACAGAATTGACCTTCCCATCTGTTCCCTTCCTTAGCAAACGTCACTGCCACTGATTCCATTGCTCAAACCTAAAATGCTGGGGTTCATCCCACTGACTTTTCTTTTACTTGTTTGTACCCCTCATAAATTTACACATCCCCCCCCCCAAAAAAAAATCACCTTCTGAAAAAAAATTTCTCAAATCTAACCCTTCCTCACTGTCTTAGGGTCATGGCCCTAGGGAAAGATGTCTCTTTGCATGCCCCAACAATTACCCTGCCCAATTTAAGCCCTCCACCATCCACACACACACACACCCCTCAATGGAAACTTTCCAGTTTAACATCTTTCTAAAACCAAACATCTGATCACTGCCCCCTCTCAACAATCCTTCAATGGCTTCTCACGAAGGATCACATGTGAATTCCCTATTGCATCCTGAAAGGTCTTTCCCAAGATCAGTCCTGTTTACCAGTCTGGCCTCTTCGCCAGCCTTGCTTCTTAACTTCAAGCTTAGCTACTACTTGGTTAGCGATGCTCAGGTGCTGTCCTCCATCTCTAGTATCCATCACACAGCATGGACCTACTGGGCAATAAGTTGACACTAGCTGGGAGAAGCTTGGCTTAAGTGTTTTCCAACTTCTCTATATACGTCTTAATGAGATGCATCTCATTAATCTCACCCCCGTTACAGGATTTTTTCACATTATTATAGTACTTATTGGGCATGTCTGTTTTGTCCCCTTAGACTATGAGGACTTTAAGGGACTGTGTCTTCTTCACCCTCCTCTTTTAGCATCTAGCATAGGGGCGATCATCCAGAAGGTGCTTTGAAATTTTTGTTCCTATCAGATTAATAAGTAGAGGTATGTCATTAAATACAGGACAGATCATCTTTGTGGTGAATTTTAATCAAGTATAATCTTCTGGGATTTCTTGTTGGCACACTGGCTTCTGACTGGGAGCTTGTCATTCAAAGGCTGGAAAGATTACAGCTCCCATAACAGCATCTGTTTGAGGCTGGGCACTTGTAAAGGGCCCAGTAATCACTGCAGAATGTGATAGAGGGGGCCACACCCAAGCCCGGCTGGCTAGGAGCCCTCCTCATTTGAAACTTTAAAATACCCTTTCACTGTGCTTGTCTTCTTAAAGCTGCCCGGCTGGTGCTTTTCACTTTTAAACAAGGAGAGGAGATTTGTCCTTCAAGCCCGGATGGATAACTGGTATTGAAGTCACCCTCCTCTGTAAAAGATGATAGGATCAGACAAAACATATAGTGCTTTCAAGCATCATCGGAAGCCCTGGACTGAGATTTTGAGATAAGGGAAATGCATGCAGTAAGCCACAGGTTCACATGGCTCTTTGCTGGAGACACTTCCCAATGAGGGTGCAGGGGAGTCGATTTTAAAGAGCCCTGCTGTCCTGGGAGCAGAGAGACCAAAGTTCATTGTTACCAATGCAAATGAATATTTCAGGCCAGGACACTTGAAGGGGCAAGAATGTGCATGGGTTGAGGGAAGTGAGGGGTGGTTAAATATGTCAGTGAAGTAAGACCTCAGTCAAGGACTGGGATGGAAATGTACCAGTCACATTCCACATGGCCAAGGACGGCCATGAACAGAGATGACAGTGGCCACACAGTACTGGGAGACCTTTAGTCTTTGTCCCATCCACCATCAAGAGGCACCGTTAACATCCCAGACCTGTGACTGAACCCCAGGGAGGGCTTTCCAGAAGACTAAAATCTCCAACCTAAGACAGGGGATCAACTAACTCTGGCCCATAATCATTTTTTCCCCCTTTTGTGGTACATGGGATTTAACCACTGAGCTACACCCTCATCACTTTTTTTAGTTTTATTTTGAGACAGGGTCTCACTAAGCTGCTGAGTCTGGCCTTGAACTTGCCATTCTTCTACCTCTGCCTCCCAAGTACCTGGGATTAAAGGCCTAAGTCACCACACCCAGCCTGTGGCCCCTAATCTAACCACCTGTTTTTGTAAATAAAATTTTATTGGAACACAGGCATGCCTAGTTGCTTACTCTTTTTATGGCTGATTTCATGTTACAATGGTAGAGTTGAAGGGTTGCAACAGAGGCAATACACCCACGTGCCTAAAATATTTACCATCAAGACCTTTAAGGACAGCTTTCCACCCTCTGAACTCAAGTAAAGACTACTGTACCTTGTCTTTGCCAAACTTAAAACCAAGCTCCACCCGGATCAAGAAGAACCTCTAATATGTTCTTTGCTTAGAAAGACATAACATTTACTATAGGAAGACAGTATACTCTGGATCCCTTACAATGTATTATTCACATCCTTAATCAGATGATTAAAAATATCAGACATACCAAGCAATGAAAAATGAAAGTCACAAGAAAAAGAATCCACTAGAATTCTAGAAGTGAAAAAAAAAATCATGGAGAGACATTAGAAGATTGAGATTAAGAAAGAGCAAGTAAGAAAGATAAATAGTGATCCAAGATAAAGGAATAGAGACAAAAACAAAAGATAAGGAAAATAAGCAGAGTTTCCGTGACACAAGGAAGATGTAGAGACAACATGTGTGTAAGTGGCACCCCAGAAAAGTAGAGTGTATGGTGCAGGAGGAGAGAAAATGTTCAAATATTTCCATAATATTGTGGAAAAGCATCAATCCATCTACATATTGAGGAAACTGACCAAACTTCACACCAGATAAACACAAAGATTCAAAAGACATAGTGGTGGAATTCATTGTTACATATTCGTACATTGTTACATATCCACAATGTAACAGTATAACCTGGCCCATATTGTTTCTTTGCGGATGTATTCAGCCATAAAGACTGAAATTATGTCATTTGCAGGAAAAATTATGGAACTTGAGAACAACTTATGTTAAGCAAAATAAGCCAAATTCAGAAAGTCAAAGGTCATATATTTTCTCTTGAATTGGAAGCTAGAGAGGAAAAGAAAGAGGAGCAGGGTCTCATGAAAATCGAAGGAAGACCAATAGATTAAGTAAAAGGACTGGGGGAAGGAGAAGGGGGTAAGGGAAAATACTGAAGAAGAACATTGGCCAAATTATGTTGTTCCGTTGTAGGCATGCACAGATATGTAACCATGCGGTCCACCATGATGTCCAGCTCTAACGCACCAATACAAAACATGGGAAGAAAAGAAAAAACGAAAAAGCAAGACAAAACCAAAAGATGAGGGTTAAGTTAAGATGGGATTGAGAAAACAACATTGCAAGAAAGACTAACAAATTTCTTCAACCTAAAGTGAAATCATGAAAATGAAAACAGGCATCTACAGGAAAAAGAGAAATGCACCAAAATGGGAACTATGTGGGCATATAACAAAATATTGTGGTTTTAAAATTTTCCCTTGATTTCATCAAAGGATAAATATATTTAAAGCAAAATTATATTCAATCTTGAGTTTATGATATATGAGAATTAATTATGTGATAAGGATATGAGTGTGGTAAATGAGATTATTCTGTTATATGGTTCATATTTTTGTGATGTGTGAGAAATGAAGGTAAGGTATGTATTACTTCTAAGTCAACCACCATAGAGTTAAGGAAGGATACTGCAATTCCTAAATAACTACTAATGCAGAATAAGGCACAGGCATAACTAAAAAGCCAACAGAGGAAGTAAAACAGATGAATGAAAATTTTTCAACTAATTACTGTTAAAGATACAGAAAGACACATATGGGACAAAGAGGAGACAAATAGTAAAATGGTTGACTTACACAAAACCAAATAAAGAATGATGTTAAATGTAAATGGACTAAGTCCTCGCTTGGGAAATTTCATTGGATTGGATGGAATAGCAACACACAACTGTCTGCTGTCTATAAGAAACTTATCTAGACAACCTATGTCTTCAATAAAAACAGGGCAAGTTAACAATGTCAAGATAGTCAACATTTATACTCTATGTACATTTATTTGGTTTATTTATGGCTTATAAATAAGGAACCACAGTGTGATGCCTAAGTAAACAGATGATAGACAGAGATAGATAGATAAATAGATAGATAGATAGAATTTTTTCCAAAGCATAAACAAGTATGTTATGTTTGATCTCTTCCTGTCTTTAAAATTCTAATAAATCTGTGCTCATTTTTTATAAAAGCTCCCTCCCAACCAAGTATTTTTGTTTGTTTATGTGCTTATCTTCTTCCTAAACTAAAGTCTCACTGAGGATCTCAAACACTAAGTAAATATATACTTAGTGCTCATTACTCAGAAAATAGATCAGGCACTGAAGACACAACTGGCAACAAGTTTCGCCAGAAGTTTACAGACTAGCAGAGGGAAATAGCAAACGAGCAGGTAAGTTTAATGAAATTATTATAGATATGAGAGATATTCAACCGCCAAGTAGATGAGAGAGAGAATGAATGGGCAAATATCCCCAGTTCAGTAGTTTTATTTCCTAAATTAAGTTCAGCCTCAGCCTAAACAATCCCGAGGCGTGTCCATGCGGTGGTGCCAGCAGCAGAGAAGAAAGCAACTATCAGACAGGAACTAAAACCCCTTAATAGGATTTGCCTTGAAAACTTGGCATTTCGTAAAGCAACAAAATCAACGCATTCTTTACTGTACACCAGTAGAGCACAAATGATATCTTTCAAAGGCATCACATGAACGATAATGTTTTTGTCATTCTTTAGTCTTAATTTAATTGTAAAGAAATGTGGAATTATGTTTTATTCCATGAAGAGGAAAACGATCCATCTATTATTCCATCCAATAAAAACAACTCCAAATGAGGTCTTAATTTCTGAATATCTCCATTTCCACAATTCTACTTTTTTTTTTCCTTCTTTTTTTGAGGATTTGGCGTGACACCAAATTTGAGTACCGATATAGATCTGACAGTGTTGTTACTACTGCTCTTGTTAGAGAGAGACGTCTCCTACAGAAACTTGAAAGCACCGACTCACAAGGCTATGACCTTGGCAATGACCGAATTCCAACAATTCAGTATCACTTCCTGAAATGCTACCTAGGGAGCCCGCGTCACAGTCATAGAAGGAGAGACAGTTGCAATCAAATGATATGGAATTTGGAATCCACTTATGTAAACACACAGTCCTGGGCATTTGGGGAAGAGTACTTAGCTGACTTTGGAGTGGCTAACTTAGTCGTTTCCAGCAGGATGATTTTACACCTCATCTGAGTGACAACATTCCATAGGCCCTTTCCGTGGCACCCTCTTCTATATAGCAGGCACTGTTCCTCGTTGGCCATACCATCCACCCTCCCCAACCTGTCTGTGCTGTTCTTACCTTGTTCATGCATCCTACACGTGACCCAAGGTGAAGGATAATACGAATTGGCTTCACTCAATCATGGTAGTCTTTTCTCCTTGAGAGAGACTGAATTTTTAATAGGGCAGATAACCCAATTCTAAACAATGAGAGGTAAGGGAAATCTGAGGGGGAAGAGTTTCAGGCAAATATTTCCTTGTTACTAAAAAAAGCCAGAAATTGAAAGCCCCTTTATGTCATATGGTGATGCGTCTGAGACCCTTGAAACTGCAGCTGCACAGTTTGCAGTGCTAAGATTACTGGGTAAAACCAAAGATACTAGGCTAAGAGTAACCAGAGGTGAGAAGGAACCCAAATCTTTGAAGACCATTTCTGGGAGAAAGAAATATATATATCAAACCTGCATCTTCCTATTACAGGACATTTTATTATATGACTGAATTAATCTTCATTTTCCAAACATTTATGTCATGATAAAAAGAGGATCCTGATACAAGTCTGTCTGACATTTCTAGGGTGATCACTCTGATTTAGGATTGCAAAAGATCAAAGATGAAGACCTTCAGTGGGGAGATTATGTGGAGAGAAAAATAGTTGAATCAACAGGGTCAACTGAAATGTTTTGTTCTCTCAGAGACAATGCACCAAGTTAGCACCCCCTGATTTGCATAATGTACCACAGACCACTAGGAAAGAATTGGGAGCAGGAGTGTTTCCCCAGAGCCACTTAATTTCATTGTAAGAGAGAGCATTGGGAACTGGAGCAGACCTCTAGGAAGGGGACCAGATTCTACTTTCATCTTCTTTAGTTTCAGAAGCCAAATTTCAGTTCAAGAATACACCTGATTCTTGAAAATGAATTGTTTTGTTGATTTCCGTATATCACAGCAATTTGGAATCAAGATCTCTGTATTCTCGAAGTCTAAAGTAAGCAACAAAGTTAGCTGCACATCAAGCAATAGAAGGGCAAGATCATTAAGTCATTCTGTAAACATCTTTAATAGAAAAACCAAGGAAATTTACTGCAACAAGTATTATGAAGTTGTGATCAGCATGATTCTAGGTCCTATCCTTTCTCTCACTGATATGGCATTAGACCATAACCCCTGCCTTTTGAATTATTTTCTGGAAGAGAAAATAAAATCACCTGGAAAGTAAGCAAGTACTATTGAGTTCACACTAGGTACGTAAGTGTGAAAAGAGCCGAGAGTCAGTGATGGATCCAAAAATGTGGCCGGTCAGGGAAAACATTTTTGGAAGATTTATGTTCAGAACTAGGTAGCAAATGAACTGGTGACTATTGGGAGTGTGTTGGAGACACTGACTTGGCTCAGAAAATAATTTTAGGTAGGTAACTTGATCCAAGTAAAGCCACATAGCAGAAGCAGAAAACAAATAAAATGTTGATATTGATATATCCAGGGAAGGAGAAACTAAAACACTGAACTGCATCTTGATATGAAACTAGTGTTGACTAAGCACCCAGCATGCGCTGAATTTGCACCCCCATTAACTCATTACTTCTCAACACAAACAGAAAAAAAATGCAGCCATGGGAGAGCAGAGGTTCACCAAGGTGAGGCCCTGGCCTACCAGGACCCAGAATTAATCCGTGCTTTTTCAGAGTGTACCTCTGCTTGGGAAAGAATACAGTTGTCCAAGTTCTCAGATGCAAAAAAAAAAAAAAAAAAAAATATATATATATATATATATACACACACACACACACACACACACACACACACACATACACACACACATATATAAAAGAAGACAGAAGAAATTTCTAGAAGTAGTCCTGGGTGAAATGTGCTCACCTAGTTCACTTCCCCATTTCTAAGCAAATTATACACAAAATCACTACACCTTGGGCACATCTTGGACAAGACAGGTGGTCAGGGCCATTGACCACTGTGCCAGGCAATAAAAGACCTCTGTATGTCCCATCTCCCTTGGACTCTGTTCTTTCTGGTGGTTTCCACCAGCTCAGAATTTCCGTTCTCTTTACTTTCTTAGGCAAGGAAGAACAAGCTCACCACCCAACCAGAGTAGCCAGCATAATGTGCTCTTAACAGTTTCAGAGGAAGACTTTCTGACGTGTTTCCCAAAGCAGCGTGATGGATGGGGATCATCTGAGCTGTGTCCTCAGCCCTCCGATAAGGGTCCAGACAGAGTCGTGATAACTCTCGTGTATAACTCTCCAAAGTGTTATACAAAAACAAACTGAAATAACCTCAGTGGGCAGCTGATTCCAGGAAATTGAATGAATAATTTAGAGTAAAATGACTAAGAAGGCACCCATCGAAAGTATTTGTTTTTCTGGAATGAAGACACAAGATGGCGGGAGTCTGGGGTATCAAAAAGGGGAGGTTTATTTGTGTATCAAATGTTGAGCTTTTTCTTTTCTTTTTTTTTTCCCCAAGGTGAGGGTCTCGTTATTTTGCTCAGGCTGGCCTGGAATTCCTAGGATCAAGTGATCCTCCTGTCTATGCTTCCCAAGTGTCTGGGACCACAGGTGTACACCACCACACCCCATTACTCTGTACTTTAAATAGGCTGTAATTTCACTCTCATTTGAATCCTCTAGTTAGGGTATTGTTACTCCTACTTGTGAGTGAGAAAAATAAGTATCAAAGAGAGAAATGATTTGTGCAAGCTCATCACCCTAAGTTGATCTGATATGCATCTAATAAATCATCAAAAAAAAAAACACTTTAAGAACTTATGCCAGAGTAATAAAGTATACAGGATATTCCTTACCATAGTATTACATTAACTAAAACAATAGTATCTGAATTTTCCAAGGTTGCCTTTAAAAATCTGATACCCCACCCCAATAACAGAGTTAGCTTCAGTTTCATCTTCTTTAAGATCTACTGTTTAATTGGGCTTGGTACAGAAAACAGGTCTCAGAGTGGCCTGGGAAGATCTGATCAGTCATTTTTTCCAAGCTAGTCAGACCCACATCATACTCATGAAGGCTGAACCCCCAAGATAACCCATTAAGTGCTTCGGGTTTGGAGGGGTGGGACTCTCAAATATGTAGCAATGGAGACGGACTAACATGCGCATAGTTCTCATCAAATCCATAAATGGCATAACTTAGCATCATATTCTGGATTACCAGTTCAGATCCTTGTGTGTCTAGGGTCACATTGATATCTCAGGCATAGACTTCAGAAAATTTATCTCAGAAGCTGTTGGTTTCAAAATCAAAGCCCACAAGCTATTAGGAAGAAAACCAATGGAAGCATTTTCAGGAAACAATTTCTGCTCTGTCCCGTTTGCAAATGCAGAGGAAGCAGAATTGCATCTTACAGAGATCTGACTGGGGGAGGTGGTGAGAGGGAGGCAGAGGACCAGGAAAAAGGCCGTCTGGATATGAGACCCCCTGCAGCGAGTCAGATGTGATCGCTAAATCTCAGGAAACCCCAAATTACTTCTCCGGGAAATTGAATTGAGATTTGAAACTAATGAGGGGCCACAGTGTGGAAGAGGGTTGGACAGCATGTGCAGCCTACTATTTCATCCAGTGGGGCCAAAGAGAACTGGGACATTTCATACAGTCTGCAAATTAGGGAAATTAAAGCTTGGAGGGAGACTATGAGGATACCATCATTACTGTACAGACACTGAATCTGCTGATAACATCTCCTTGCTTTCCAGGGAGTTTACATTAAGGCCAGGTAGGAACTTCATTCTCTACTGACATCAATCTCACCCTTTTGTAAAAATTTGGCTGGGAACCTAAGGATCGCTGTCACTTGGGCCAGTCTCAGACTGCCCTAAATGTTTTTAGCTAGGAATTCAACATTCTATGAATGCAGTTTTATTCTGCTCAGAACATTCTTCCATAAGGAGGGGAAGGAAGTCAGCACAAGCTTCCAGAACTGTGTTCTTGAATGGGTCAGTTAACTAGGTATGGATAACGATGTCCTATCTCACTGCCCTGCTCAGGGCAGTGGGAGAGTTTGGGGGATTGGGAGGTTAGAAATGAAAAATGAAAAATAAGGAAATCAACTTTCACTCTGGAGTTTCAAGTCAGGTGGCATCTGCAATAAGGACCACATTTCTCTGAAAAGTGTAAAATAGAATAATTATTGGTTAGTTGTTCCCAAATCAGGCTTATTCTTGGCACCATTAGTGGAACTTAAAGACAAAAAGGCAAACACACAAAAGCCCTGGGCTCCATCTCCAGACTCTGCTTCATTGAGTTCTTTGTCACTTCATGTCCCATGGTAAAATTGATGATCAGCCAGCTTTGTGAAACACTTACCCAATTTATCAAGCAACAAACATTTGGGAATGTGGTAAAATTGTAAGTAATTTTTAAAATTCCCTGCTAGATAACCATTCACACATAGAAAGCCCAAAGCAGACAATGTAAGTGACAATACCATCAACAATTAGCACATACTGCGTTTTTAAAAAGTGAAAACTAATACACTGCATGCCAGGCGCAGGTGGAGAATCGATAGACGCACACCTTTATACAAAAATCAGTCGGCAACCTCTAGCTTCTGTTATGAACATCTTCATCTCCAGGACTGTCATAGCTTATGGGCTCTCCAGGTCAGAAGTTAGGAAATTTATCTGGAAAAAAAAAAGAAAAATAGTACGTATTTGAGTCATTCTGGGCCTGTAGACACAGTGGACCCTGTTCTGTCCTGCCACTGGGGATATGAACAGTGCATAGATGCTCTAACTTAGCCGTATTCTAATGAAACTTTATTCAAGGAGACTGAAATCTGAATTTCATGTAATTTTCACTTGCCTTAAAATATTCTTTTCACCCTAATCACATACAAATGTAAAAGTCACCCTTAGTGGCCAAACAAAAGCAGGCAAATGGCCTGAACTGGCCCCAAAACTTCAGGTCTGGAGTTGGGCTTGTCCTTCTTGGAGCAGTCTGCAGTGGTGAGTCCCCGTCACAGCTGAGACGGGACACTTTCCGTCCAATACACTTTTGACGTCCTCTAACTTGTAACTGCGAACCGTGGGTCTTTTAACAGGTAGACCAGGATCAGTATCTGGGAGCGCTGGTTCCCTCTGATGCTTTGGCACATGCTCTTTGGGGTGCACCTGCCACTGAGAAGGGAAAACTTGCCATCTTTAAAGGTTTTCCCAGCCCCTGCTGAAAATAAAATAAAAATCTGATTTCCAGCATAATGTAAATCCCAGCTTTGCCTACCAGTAAATGCATGTACATCATGTTAACATCAGGTTTATATTAAACATTTACATTAAGAATTGGACTGGAAGATTAAATTGTTTGCATACGTTGCAGCCACAGAAGGAACAGCCCTGCCACTCTCCCTGCATTGGGATCCAGCAGAATAATATCAGATAGTGACCCATCAGCAAGGTGCATAAGACCCCAACGCGCTGCACGGTGCTCATAGAAGCTGGGCAGCCTTGGTCCAGCTACCTGTGCCCTGATAATTGCCAGGCATGCTGTGAACCACCCTGCCATCCCTCACCCGCAGAGCTCTAATTTATGACACCAGAGACAATGATTGCTTCCAACTCAACACTAAGAATTGGTGTCTTTTCCCCACACTAGTATTTTCCTACCCACAAAAATCATTCACTTTTTTTTTTTTTTGTCCTTTTGCCTCAAATCAGTCATGCAATGCTGGATACTGCAGACTTGGGAACAGCATTTGCTACAGTGGTTCAAATATTTCTGCAAAAGTTTGGGTTGGGGAAGGACCCAAGATGGTGTCAGTCTGGTCTCCAAGGAACACTGCCTTCTATCCCTCAGACCTCCAGACCCAGAGAGAGACTGGGCCAGTTGTCCCTGCCATGAATACCGAGAGCAGCCCTGGACCCTGTTAACCAGCGAATGGTCTGCAGAACAAATGTTTTTGTGGGGGCGAGGGGGGGAACCCACCGGAGATGCCAGGAGAAGTGGCTAGAGAAGAGTAATGTTGTCGGGGCATATGATTCATTAAGTCTTGTCTGAGTGTCAGATGTTCAGCATTCGGTCCCATTGCCTCCAATTTAAATCATTTTTTAAAGAAGTGCCGAAAAAGGTGGTGAAAGGCCCGGCACTCTGTTCCCTTGCTTGAAAAACAGAGTCTGCTTGTGCGCTGTGGTGAAACTTTGCATTTTGGCTAGACACCCTGTGTGGAGCTGCACAGCAGCTCGGCTTTCTTTTTTTCTTCTCTCTCTCTCTCCAAAGGCAGGAAGAAAAAATAGTATTTCCACAAGCCAAAGCATCCCTCCTGATGGTCCCCGTGAAATGCAAAAGGATGAACTCCTCCCGTGAGCTGAGCGGAGGGAAGAGGCTTTTCTGCCTGGCATCCTGGGCTCCTAGATCCTTTTCAGAAGCCCTGGCAAGTCTGCAGCTCCTCTTCGTTGTTTATCATGACCAGTTACAAGTGATGTTGCTGTCACCCCTTGGACTGTTGTCAGTACCCTGGGACCCCATGGAGACTCTAGGCAGGTTGGTTCCTCAACAGCCCCCAGGTCCTCTGGGAAGCATGGCGGCTGCGCCCTCCTCACACACAGGACCACACAAACCCCAGGGATGAACCCTGGAGACAGGATACTGAGTGACATAAACCAGCCACGAGGAAATAATGTACAATCCCCCTTAGATGAGGTCCCCAGGGAAGGCAGATTCATAGAGACAAAGAGTGGTGGCCAGGGGCTTGGAGAAGGAAAGAGGGGACTTAATGTTTAATGGAGACAGAGTTTCAGTTTTGCAAGATGAAAAGGATTCAGGAGAAGATGGTAGTGATGGTTGTAAAACAGCATGAATGTGCTTAGTGTCACTGAACTGGACACTTGGAAATGATTAGGATGATAAATTCACGATATGTTTATTTTTCCACAGTTAAAAAAAATACAAAGGATGATGCAGGCCATACAGTGGTTAGGAAATCCCCAGTGAAGACTCCACACCCACGTCCACGTGAGTGTGACCAGCATCTCCAAATGAAACGCAGCTTCCAGGGGTAGGAAACTGAGGTCGAGGCCGACGGACTCCCAAGCATGTTTCAACAGGGCTGTTATGAATTTTTTTAGAAGTGCGATTCTTGCTGATAGAAATTCCCCCAGTTCCTCAGGCTTTGGCTGAGCCAGGCCTTTTGCAGCAGCCTAGAAGATGTTTAAGCCTTAGCTGAAAAATTAAAGCACTTGTGTTTCTTCCCATTCAAACAGAACACAGCAGGTGTCAGCGGTAGAGGTCAGTTGGGGAGTGGGTGGACAGACAGCTAGAAACTTTACAAAAAAATAATAGCCACGTGTGGCCCGTTTTGTGAAGTGTGCAGATTTCCAAGCCTCTTCACACACAGGAGTCTTCATGACCAACCTAATTCATCGCCACCACTGGGGGCCCTGGGTTGTGTCTATCATCATCATAACTCATTCACTGCATCTTCCACTGGAATCAAGAGGCATAGAGAAACAGGGACCATTTAGCTAATAAGTCAAGGAGATATGATTCTAAAGCAGCACTGTTTGTTTGTGATGGGTGTTTTGTTCTTGTTGTTTTGTTTTTCTTCTTGTTGTTGTCTGCAAACCCCATTCTTTGCATTTTTCCCATAATACAAAAGTAAAAGAGGAAAGGAAAAAAGATGAGATCCTACAGGTGTCTAGACCTTAGGTGGATTTCTGGTCTCTGGGTAAACTGGAGTTACATTTCATTCATTTCCAACTCTCGAAGTGTTTGGGAAGCATCCTTGTGTTAAAATCTCACAATCAAAATCAAGTTCCCCAAGGAAAACATTCATGGTGTTAAATACTAAGATTTTTCTTCTTGGTCCCATTGGGTCTTTTTTTTTTTTTTTTAGCAGTATAACATGCATGTTGAGTAGAAATAAACACAACTTTAAAACACCTGGCATCAGTTATTGTCACCGTCTGATGGCCAGTTACCCCCATGAGGAGGAATTCTGTGAGTCAGCCACTGTATGCCATAACCTGCAAATGCAAACTCCTAGATATGCCTTTCTCCTGTCTTTGCAGATACACACCTGAGCTTAGCTTTGCCAGCATCACTGAAGGCAGATATCCCTAAGCCACAGAACTGAAGGGCAGCCAGCAGGTCCCTTCTTAATCCTTTCCAGAAAGGTGAAATACAATTTCAAAAGATCTTCAAGAAGCAAGAATCCAGCCTGTCGCAGTGGCACATACCCATCATCCCAGCAGCTTGATAGGCTGAGGCCCATTTCCCAAGCTGGGGAGGATAACAAGTTCAAAGCCAGCCTTAGCAACTTAGGGAGGTCCTAAGCAACTCAGTGAGACCCTGTCTCTAAATAAAATATTTTTAAAAATGGCTGGGGATGTGGCTCAGTGGTTAAGCACCCCTGGGTTTAATCCCCAGTACCAAAAAAAAAAAAGAAGAAGAAGAAGAAGAAGAAGAAGAAGAAGAAAAAGTGAGAATACCCTCCCTACTTTGGTGAGCTTACATGATCAGAAAAACCTTCCTTATCTTTCATGTCAAGTTCATCCTGCTACAGTTTCACCTCCACTGAAAAAATAGTGGTATGTAAACACCCCCAGAATATAATAACAAATTTATAGTCAAATGGATGGAGTGGTCAACTTGCAAAATAACATTATACACTCAGCAGAGGACAAAGCCTAAGGCATCTTTTCATCGTGACCCATCCTACTATGTTCAAAATTGAACTCAGGAGAAGATTAATGGTGATGTAGAAAGCTTTGCTGAGACACGATTCCTGAGTAAGGCTAAAGACCTGGCTGATCTGAATATGTTCAGACCCCTCTCTTCATGTCTATCTATCCCTCTCACGTGCCTGCGTCAGCAAAGGAAATTTCCTAGATATACCCACATGGAGGAAGGTTTGCTGGTTTATTTGCATCCACATCTGTCTGCGAAGGAGTCTGCTTCAAGCTCAGGTACGTGCCTGAGCAAGGGTGGAAAGATAAGCTTAGCAATTGTGTGATTTGTTTCTGCTTAGGCAGTAAGTTACTAATCTCCTGATTGGAACCAGGTTTGTATGAATTAGGAGTTGAAATTGGAACAGTCACCGCTGTGTGCAGGATGTAAAGTGAATAAAATGAATGGGGTATTAACCTTCAACCACTGAATATTAATCAGCTTTTCATAAGAAAGAAAACACAGAGCTTGCCACACTAAATATTTTCAGCGCTTATTGACAGGATATGATTTCTTTTCTCCCTCAGCCCTGTTCCTTCCAGTCAAGGGCCCAAACATCAGACAATGGTCAACTTGACACAGAGTCTTGTGTGATTTGAAAAGCCTCAGGTACGGAGGGTGGCTGCGTCTCCATAACATTGCTGGACCTGATGAAATGATAGGACCTTATCAAAACTCACGCTGTCTCCCGCTCACTCCTGAAAACGCAGGCCAAATTGTGCCCCATGAGAATTCACAGAAAGACCATGGACAGGAAACCTTGATGACCACAAAATGAACAGGCAAAGAATAAGTTTCCCATTGCCCTGGAGAGGACTCACAAATAGGAAGTGATTCTGCATAGATATTTGGAAGGGAGAATATCCAGCTCAAGAGGGATTCAAAGAAAAAAAAAAGGAAAATAAGAATAATTGTAGTAACAGAATCTGGGTAAAAACAAAATAACTTTTTTTTTCCTTATGCAATACTAAAATTGCATAAGAAACACTTTGGTTCAAGAATGCAAATTCTTGTGTTTATGCCTATAAACATTAAGGACTAACTACATTGGGCCAGGTCTAACTACCTGCATCTTTATCATCTATGTGTACCTCATTGATCTACACAGCTAGCCCCTCATACCCATGTGTTCCACATCCATGGATTCAATCAATATTCTTTAAACATCTGTAGGTGATGGTATCTTTGGGGGATTCTGTGATATCTTTGGGGGGTTCTGCAACCAGCCCCCTCTGGATACTCAAGAGCAACTATATATCTAGAGAGAGAGAGAGAGAGAGAGAGAGAGAGAGAAATAGACATACATATACTTGTATATCTACATATACAAATATATAGTATGTTTGCATTAAGTTGCCCAAGAAGTCAGTAGACTCTTTCCCTGAAGACTCATTCCCTTATTTTGAAACAGCTCATATTATACATAAAAATTAAATATCTACATCTACAGAACTAATTTCCTAGTGTTATAATTAGTTCATTTCATGTTGCTAGGTTTAAATGGAAATCGGACTCAATCTTTGAAAATTAAGGAGGGGGCAAGGGGAAAGGAAGGATTGCTTCTATATCCAGTTCATGCAAATCTCTTCAAATACTTTCTCAAATATTTAAATTGTTTTCATTCACCTTAAAAGCCATACTTGAAAATAGGGGAACCTGTGTTTCTGAGGAGTTTTATTATTTGTAAATCAGGAGGCCCTCCTCAAACACATCAGAGTAGTGTTCATTTAAGTAAGTTATGTTTTCCCCCCTTGGGAAAATTTTTTCTTCTGGTTTTATTTTATTTTGTTTTTCAATAGGGACTCTTTCTTCCTCTATGCCACCTCCCCTGCCCTCATGCAGTCTCTCCCCCAAATTATAATCCCTAATCCTAAACCTGACAGTGATCTCCGATGTAATGTCCTATGTAGCATTAAAATAGAAAACCATCCTACTCTTTTCCGGGGTCAGTGATACTGGAAATCCACCCATTGGGCCAATTCTACAAAGGCAGTAATGACTCATAATAACCTAACATGTTACCCTTTAGGATGAGGTGGTACAAAATACTGCACAGAGGTTTTCCCCTACCATCAAGACTTCCATCCCTTGATTATTCCACCAAACACTAACCTAGGTACTGCTGTGAAGGGACTTTGCAGATGTAATTAATGTTACTAATCAGCTGACCTCTCAATAGGGAAACTAGGCTGAATCATCTAGAGGAAACCCACACCATCATGTCAACCCTTAAAAGAAGAGGAAGAAGTAAGAAGAGAGAGGTGGAAATGTGAGGTATAACTGTCCTTGCCAGCCTTGAAGAAGGGGGAAGGGAGCCAGGAGCCGAGGAAGGATGGTGACCAGGCTGGCAGCTAGCATGGGAGCAGGGGCCCCTGTCCTACAGCCACAGGAACTGAATTTGACAACCAGCCAAAGGAACTTGAACGTGGATTCTTCCCCAGAGCGCCCAGGAAAAAAACAGTCTTGTTGGCACCTTGGTCTTAGCCCAGTAAGATAAGACCTAAGTAAAAAAGTTGAACTTTTAACCTAAAGAAACTTTAAAAAATTAATATGCATTTTTCCAAACCATTAGGTGCATGCCAATCTCTACAGCAGCATCAGAAAACTAACACAGGCAACAAAGGTTCCAGAGGGAAAAACTTTGTTAATCCGAACCAATACATCTCAATGGACACCCAAAATACCCTGGGAAAGGAATGAGTGCAGGCAGAGAACCAGAGAGCTGGGTGCAGTGAAGCCAATCTGTAATCCCAGCTGCATGGGAGGCTGAGGCAGGAGGATTGCAAGTTCAAGGCCAGCCTCGGCAACTTAGCAAGGCTCTAAGCAACTTCATGAGACTCTGTCTTAAAATAAAAAATAAAAAGGGCTGGGGATGTGGCTCAGTGGTTAAGCATGCCTAGGTTCAAAACCTGGTAACCCCCCCCCAAAAAAAAATGATAGTTCCTGGCTTTCATATCATGGCTAACAGGTAATTAACTCTTTTATAATTAATGTTATTGAAAAGAAGAAGTAGGCAAGGATGACGAAGAGATAACAGAAACTAGAGGCACCTCCCATTGGTTTTTCCTACATGTTCAGTCAGGAAGTTTAGTCCAACCCCCATGGGACATCTCTGACCTTCAGAGGAGTTGGGTAGCTTTGTGAAGGTCATACAGTTGAGGAGCAATAAAACAAACCTGAGTGCAAGTCCCCTAACGTCTTATCCTTATCTTTCCATGTCCTTGCCCATCATCCCTACATCACAACGACTTCCTGGAATTCAAAGAGAATGTGAAACGAATACAGACACTTACCTGGATCCTGTGTAGCCATGTCATCAACAGGCGATGTTGGTTGTCTGACTCATTGACAACTCAGAGAGACAAGACCTCACCAGAGGGAGCCAGGTTCTTGGGCCAAGGGGGAGTTTGGTTTAGATTACCTAAATAGGAGCTTCAGTAATTCTCATTGCATTTTTCCCAAGATCTCGTGGCCACTTGTCAACATTCAGGAACCCTGGTACCAACAAGCCTGAGTCTGCCTCAACTGATAAAAATCAATTTGTAATCCTGAAAGGCGAAGTGAAAAGCCCTAGGAAGAGAGGGGAGTGACTCAGCACACAGGCTGAAAATGGAATCCAGGAACTCAAGATAGGCCGTCCCCAGTTACAGCGAGGGAAAGGTATTAGAAAGATGTTAGAGTCCTCCCCCTCTCCACCCATCTGGATTCCAGGGGCATTGCCAGTATCCTCTCTTTTGTCCCCTGGGTTTCCCCCTCTCTGTCAATCTCAACCAAGAGCCAAACAACTCAAACCCCAGAATCCTAAGGTAAGTGACCGTGGCAGTCTGCTGGGTTGTAGGACCAAAGTGCAGACCCTTCCCTTCTCCAAATCACCTCATCAGAACATCCAGAGCTGGAGAAGACCCAGGCAGTTGTACTGGAGCAGCTTACAGACAACTGCGACGAGATCCCTAAGAAGGAGCTGGAATAGTTTATACGACCTCTTGGCTGAGATTATAAAGAAGTGGAGTGCACTTCCTCTGCTTTTTGGAATAAGATCCATAAAGAAGCCAAATGATCTGGAAAACATCCCCAAAATACATCGAATGCAAGATGCCCACTTTAAGAATTTCTGTGTTTAGGCTTTGGACACAGAATTGCACATCAGCCTGCAAGTGCCTTATAAGAGTAACCAAACGTAAGATAGCTCCATGAAGGACAATGGAGACTCCTACACACTGACACAGATCCATTTCCCAACTACTAATAAGAACAAGTAAGTTGAATTAATTGAAGTCAATTATCACTACCTGCTCAGTTTTAAAAAGCAAAAGGTCACAAAGAATGCAATATGGAAGACGAGCTGATAAACCGTTCACCTTTGTGAAAAATGATTTTTATGAAAAGAAACATCACCATCTCTTTGGGGTTTACTACTGTTTAAATTTTAAAAGGAGCCTAACATAACACTAAAATGTATAGTGGGAATCTTGGTACCAAATCTAGCTTCGTTTCTTGAGTATTTAATCTGTGCTTATCTCAAGGATGGTTCCCAAGAAGCAGGAATGTGAGGAACAGGGTTGCATCAATAGAAGAGGGGCCACCAGTGCATGGGGACACGTTTCCAACCATCAGACTTTGTTTCAGCACCTCGTGAGGTCAGCTAAACTCTGGCCTTGAGTTCTGAAAGACGGGCTCACACTCTGATAATAAATTTCCTGTTGTTACTGATATCTGCCTGGTTGATTTCTGTGACTTTTCCCTAAAGTTCCAAAGTGATTCCTGCGGCTAAGCCTCCTTGTGAACTGACACTGCACACAGGCAGGTGCCCCACAGTCAAACGTGGTGAACTCCCACAGAAACATATGAGGAGACCAAGACCTGGCCTTGATTCTGAGAGCATTTTTTATTTGCCCTGGAAGAAAGTCACTCCACTTCTTTGAACCTTGGCTTGTCCATGGACAAAATGATGCTCTTACCTGTCTCCTCTGAAAAATGGGCAAGATGCTCTCCTTGCTTGGGAGAAGGTGTCATTTCATGAGTAGCAGATGGGAATGAAGCAGGGAAGTAGGTAAGAAGAGACTTGAGCCCCTCAACTGATGATGAAGAGGCCTAACCTCTTCCAAGGAGGATACACAGGGAAGAGGAAAAGGCTCTTGGTCGAAGAGATGGAGTGACTTCAGACACACCTCCAACTTCTCCCTGCACCTTCCAAATTCCCAAAACATCATTCCTTCTCTATCATTTAGAAAGAGCTGCTAATGGCAAACTAGAGAAGAAGACTATCTTGACATTTATTTAGTTATTTTGGGTCAAATCCCAAGAGTCTCCTGGGATGACACCCACTTCTGAACCTCAGGTTCTGTCTGGGTTACCCTTTTATACTCTTTGGAAACCGATAGTGGGAATAAACCCTGCAGCAAAAAACATGGCAGCCTAGACGTTCAACCCTAACTCCCCACCAGGCACCACTCCATCTGCAGGGCACTGTTGGGATTCTTCTTGTCTCAGAGACTCATAGCCACGTGAGCTGGCAGGACTGGTTTCTACTTCTTTGGTCACCTCTGCAGCAAGTCAATCAGTGGTTCTCTAAGAAAATAGACAACTGTCGTCCGAGAAAGACAAACTGGGAAGTAAGACACATATTTCTTCTAACTGGGAAGTGTTCCTCCAAATCCAGCTAGATGATAGAGTGGGAAGGTTCTGTCCTTGAAAGCATGAGCCTTCGAAAGGGGAGGCAGGAGCCAAGGTCAAGATTTGTCTCCTCCTGCTGTCCAAGGCCATTCCAGAAGGAGAGACCCAGGATGATTAAAATACTGTTTTTGCAGCTGTCACACAAATACTACTTAAAATTCCCATCCCTGATCCCAGGGTGAATGCAAATTGTCCTACATTACAGTGGCACAAAATGACAGTTTATATGCAATTAGCCACATGTGTTGGAATGAAATCTCTCCCTACCAGCCCCCCGCCCCAAAATTACCTGAGTAATTTACACATACATAATCACCTTGCTCCAGAGGGAAAACAGCATGCCTCTGTTTATTTCCTCCAAATACCTGACTTTCCAACCCTGTTGTCCCAAGAAGTTGACCCTCCCGGGAAGCAAAGGAGATAACCGTGAGGCCAAGCTGTCCCTTTTACAAATGCAGACAGAATTAATTTGTTTTCATTAGCTCCTTATCAAGTTACCTGACTTTGATTCCCAGCACAAAATGTATTTTAGAGCGGGGGCGGCGGGAGAAGCAGTAGATTTTCAGGAAATAGCAAGTTCTTTTTCTATTGAGATAAAAATCATTTGGCAAGCCAGGGTGAAATACTTCTAGTTTCAGTAGAAAGACAGAGAGAAAGAAAAGGGGGAAATTTTTTTTTTTTTTTTAGAAGATGATAATGAACCACAAAAGGAAAAGAAGGAAGTGCTCTTTTTTTTTTTAATTTTTCAATCAGTCTTTACTTTTGAAAACAGCTCAGTTTGCAGTCAATTTTTGAAGGAATGCCAACTTCATCCCTTTGGGAGCCAGGTCAGAGCCAAACCAGGCTTTGAGTTGACGGCAATAAAGACATGAGCAATTCAGGTGACTTTAATTAAAGGGCCCAGAATCTTCCAAATTGGCCTTTCAGACTCAGCCTTTCATCTCCGAGGAGGAAGCTGGGGCAAGAGAGGGACCCGGGAACCTCATGCCAGCCTACCCTGTCGGTAACTGGGACAGGCCTGAGAGCAGTGAGCTCCTCAGAAAAGTAGTTTGTTTTTATAACTGGGCATCTGAATGGAGAAGGGAGATGTCTCCAGATTTGTGGAAAAGGAGGAGACCCACAGATGCCTCCATTTCCTTTGACCGCTTCCCTGGGGGTCTCTGAGGCAGCCACCCTCAGTCTATTTAATAAAGTCCAGAATTCAGATGCTAACATGCTACACAGGAACTACCTAAGAGGTGTGACAAAAAGGAACACTAAGAGCTGGGGTAACCCTCTGGTAAAAGCAGAGAGGCCCCTCGGCTCTGCTCTGAAAGGGAGGCCCTTCACATGGCGAGGATGCTTCCAGAACTCCCAAAGAAAGCAGCACTGAGCCCATCAGTAGGAAGTGGCCATGAGCTCAGCTTCTGGGACAATGAGAAAACAGATCCGTAATAGTTAGAGGAGGGAGGCAGAAGGGGAGGAGCAGGGACCACAAGACGTGTAGGAGGAAAGTAGAGGGTGGAATCATGTCGCCTGCATTTATACAGGTCCAAGGAGGGATCTTTCCTCCCCTATTCTGGGAAATATGAAGACATTTGAGGGCCTTGAACACCAAAAAGTTCACTGCACTCCTTACACCCACACTTGTCTATTTGCAAAACAGCAATCGCCAGCCTCTTCCCAATGGACCAGTTCTGCTCCTTCCATTCACTTGGTGGTAAGGCCAGGCCCTACTTCTTGGATGTTATTAGATTTGCTTTGGGCAATGCAATATGAACATGCAAGAAATGAGACATTTCCAGGCAGCTCTTAAGAGCCCAGGCTGCCTGCGTTCCATCCATGCAGCCAGGAGCGCTCCTGCTGGTGGGAGGTCCACCATCTTCCTCGCCCTCATGAAGCCAAACTGGTGCAAAGCTTCCCTTCCCACCCAACCCCAGAATCCTTACCCAGTCCCACTGGCTGCCCCACCATGAATGTGTAGTACAAATAATGCACCTTTGTGATTTCCAGTCTCTGAGACATTAATGTTGGGTTCTTTTAACTGAAGATACAAAAATATAAAACAATAAAGACGTCCAAAAGATTTTTGGTTGTTTCTTAGTGACTACTTTGATCATTTGGCATTTCCATGAAAAAAAAAATTCTTTCAATAATTTCTCTCTCTTTCTTTATGCTGATGTTGTATGCAGTACATTAAGCACAGAGCTTGACAGCCCTTTGGGAAATCTAATCCATTCACCCTAGAAACTCCACCCTGTGGTAAAGCACAGCAGACTACATTGACTTTTAAATACTCTATTAATACTCCTCTGCTGTCATTTACCAGCCTGGTGTCCTTGGAAAATTTATTCAAACTCTCTACATCTCTATAAAGTTAGCTATAAAGTTAGCATCGTAACTCTTCTTTCCAAGTTATTGTGCCATGGGGAAAATGTATAGAGTAAAGCGACTCTCCCAATCCACGTCTGCCCACCATCACACCTATTTCTTAGTACTTCAGGGTTTCTTTACATAAATTGGGAATGACGATAGCCACCTCCCTACTTGGGGTTAGGGTTAAATAAATCAGTCAACCCTGGACTCTTAGCAGGTATCTGCACTAAGTATATAGCAGTTGATGTGATCCTTTTGATCATCATTATATTGTTAAATTGCATAGCACCTAATATCTATTCGATTAAACTTAGCTACTTACCTTACCCTTAGAGAATGAGCCCTTCACTTTTAGGAATGGGTCATTTGGAATAACATTATCAATAGTTAATCATCCGTATGGCAAAGGACCAACTAAGAGAAAAGGACTCCAAACAAGAGTCTTTGCTTTAGACTCATTTAAGGCAAGACATGTCTGGATCCTTAAGAAGCCAGGGTTTTTTGTTTTTTGGTTTTTTTTCCATTCTGGGAACACATGGCTTCCATTAGCTCACTGATACTGACACATCAGAGCCTTCCAACTACTCTGGGTCTCTGACAAGTGAAAGGTTTGCATGCCCAACAAGGAAAAAGGCAGGATCTGCTGCCAGGGGCGGGGCAGGGGAGGTGTTGAGTTTAGGTAGGAGACCAAATCAGAGTCCGTTTTGAATGACCATCCTGTCCACACCTGAAAATAAACTAGCCACACCTGGCGAAATTCCTCATGCTCCGGAGCTCCTTGTGCACACAGTCTCCGTTAATCAGAGTGAGCGAGGTGTGGGTGTGTGCAAACCGGGAGGAGTGAGCAATTTGCACTCTGTGTGCACTCCATCTCTGCCGGGCTCTCTGATCCAAAGCACACCCAAGCTCAGAGGCTCAGCTCCTTTTATTTTGTGTTCCGAGGACCTCATGGTTTGCTTGGCTTCTTAGAATCAGGCCTGCGTTGCAATGAGTTCGAAGTTTGAAAACCCCACCATGGTAACTCGAATCTCACCTGAACTTTATCACACTTTCTGTCTTCAAAACTGCTCCCCTTCCACTTTCCTAGTGAACAGCAGTGACACTTGGGGGCCTCATCTAAAAGAGAGGAAAAGGCAGGGCCATCGCTGACCAGAGACTTTTGGAACAATATCCTTGCTGTAAATTTAATCCCCACTGGGGGGATCCCAAGGCTTTGTGTCCTTGATTACAGAGGGAACCTACTTACTCTGGGAGGTCTATTATCTCTCAAAATATCTATAGTTTCAAACAATGTGTCAAGAGTGACCAAATGAAACTGGTGAAAAGATAATGATGACACGTTTGCCTAATACCTGAAAGCCAGCAATGAATTTTCACATACACCCCATTGTTTGATTCTTGCTTAACTCTGTGATGTGGACATGTACTATCTTCCCTTCACAGGTGAAGAGAGGAAGACCAAAAGAGGTCAGCCCAACTCCATTTTGCCTCCCGATTCCTGCCAGCTAATTCTGAAACCTGGGGCACATCTCTCCATCTCTGTGGCTCAGTTTCCTTATCTGTAAAGTAGGCAAAATGACAGTGGCCACATCACGGTTGCCGTCAGGCCATATGAATTCACGTGCAAGAGTGCCAGAAGATCATCTGAGACGTGGGAAGTGTCCCCTGTCACAATGTGGTGTCACCTGTTGCAATAATGAGGAAAAGTAGAGAATGAAAGATGTGGGACTCATGAAAAAGAATTGAGCTGAGATGAACTTCCTCATCACAGCAGAGAGACTACAAGAACAACTCGCACCCCTGGGATTCGGTTCCCATCCGTCTACACTCCACACTCTGTCCTGGAATACCCTCGCAGAGATAGAGGGCACAGTTCCCCGAGCCCTGGGGTCATCAGAAAGGTCGTGACCCAATATCACAGCTGGCCCTGAAAGGTTGGATTTCCATCTTGTTTTTCAAAGACACATCCAAATATGTGGGAAGGGGGGCAAAAGAGGGGGGGGGAGTTAGAGATGGTCAATTCCAATTCATTTAATAATGACTAGGATAAGCAGAGCTTCTCTCATGAGCCAGATACCGTGTCACATGTGTGTCACACATTTTCCAAGTGTTTCTTGTAAACAGGGTGACCAACTAACTTTAGCAGTTGGCTCAGGATCCAGGGGTAACCTGGAACCCCAGGTTCCCAGTGCTGAAATCAGGAGAGTCCAGGTCACTCTGGGAGAGCTGGTCACCTTCCACAAGGGGATAATTGTCCACCCACCTACAGATGAAGAAACCAAAGCCCAAGGAATCAAGGTCACACAGTTGGCCCCAGTGACTGGGCTTTCTAATACCTTTGCATTTAAACCTTCACATGACATTAACTAGCAACCTAGAGCTTCTTCCTAAGGGGGAAAGTTACTGACGTTGGCTAATGAGTGAAATTAGCTGTTCCTTCCTTTATTGCCTTTAATACTCTCCTGGACTGGCTTTCTTTGTATGGCTGCTGGGTGTTTTGGTTGGTTGGTTGTCTGTTGGCTTGTTTTTCGTCTGTTTGTTTCTGTTCTATTACCTTACTCTTCCAGGGACCTGAGGCATATTCTGAAAGGCCAATTAACAGACTTATTTTTCTAAGCAGTGCCACTCTTGTCTTTGGGGGAAAAGGAACAATAGTGTTAACATTAGCCACTCAGAGGGAATCAAGACATAATTTCTTAACTTCTGATACAAGTTGAACATTCCTAATTTGAAAATAGGAAATGCAAAAGCACTCCAAAATCCAAAACTTTGTGAGTGCCTTGGCCCTCGACCAGTAGTGTCTATACAAATATTTCAAAATCTGGGAAACTCCTGAATCTGAAACATTTCTGGCCCCAAGCATTTTACCTGTGTATGGCTCTTCTGTGTCCTTCTAGAAAGAAATCTTAGTGAGCAGTGTGACTTTCTATGAATTACAATTTCAAAAGCCACCAGTGACTCCCGAAAGGGCATTTTCTTAGCTCCTGTAAACTTTCCAAACATAGCTCAAGTCTACACATCCCCTGCTAACTGGCTTTGCCGAGCAGGCTTAAGGAGCCAGGTACGGGGAGCTGTGAACCGTAGAGCCATCGTCTCCTTGGAAGGAGGCCCTGGAAGAGTAGCTCCCCATGGAAGAGGATCCTCCAATCTCTCAAATAATTGTCTGTGAATGGAGTTACTTAAAGAAACGTTGAAGCAGACTGCAGAAGGGACCAATGAATACAAATGCAAGAAGAACACTGAGTCCCTTTATGAGTTTCTTGGGGACACTGTAAAGTCCCAAGGCAAAATGGACTTTCTTGATTTGGTAGAGGAACAGGGCCAACTGGAGTGGAAGCTGCTTCTGGCTCTTCTGAGTTGTTTCATCTGGTGGGCCTGCCTCCCAAATTAAAACCAAAAAAATCCCTAGGTGTGAGATGATTAAAAGTCTAAATCAGTTCGTTTGAAAAAAAAAAAAAAATCACAAAAGCATTGGATGAGAGCCACACTGTTTTGAAGATTTTCATTTTCTTTTTTAAGTCCTACGGATTGCTTGAGCTTATAAAGAATCTTTGATTCAAATAAAAAGAGAGGGTTCTTGGAGAGAGCCATGCTCGTCAATATCAGATGCATTTTAGTCTATAATTTTCCACTCTGGCTTTTGCGGATGTCTAGGCTGGATTCCATCAACTCATTTAATCTCTGATTTCATAAAAAAAAAAAAAGCATGTTTTCTGTTTATCTGTGTCCAACTGAATGCAATCTGTGCTTTCTAGCTCTCCTAACGATCCCAACTTTCCAAATTTCCTATCACAACGCCTGTGTGGCATGGTAAATCTATACTCGCTCTGAAAGGTTGGAAACTACATACTCATAGTGAGAAAATTAAGTTACTTCTCCCATAGACACCAACTCACCAAATCTTAATTTAAAAACAGATCATCACTTTAATTTACTATGATTAAGTGAAGGGGGGAAGAAAAGTTAATACGAATCAGTGCTGAGCTGTAAATTTTCAACCAAATGCAAGAGGGGAAGTTTCCCCACAAACACTTAATTTTCATATACAAGCTAGTTTCTGAATTAGAGAAAGTTTAGCATTTGACACAGGCTTGTTGGAAACCGACCCCAAACAGAAACTCAAATTGAATTAATTTATTGTTGCATACTTGTATTTATTGAAGTCGAGAAGACTGGTTATGCTTCAGGGAAAGTTTAATAAACAACTATTTCGTTTAGACTCTTTAATAATATCACATGCCCATCAACCAATGGATCCAGGCGAGATGGCGGAGTGCAAGGAAGGTCTTTTGTTAATACTTTCAGTTCCTGTTGTTTTGTAACTTTGGCATGAACTTATAAAGATTCATTCTATTAATCGTGTCCATTAGGGATTCCCAATATCCAGTGACTCGACGTATGAACACATAACTTTTATGATCACACACGTTTGCGTCCCAAAAAATATTTGTAAAATTGTTTTTCACTTCTTTAATTTAGACTCTGTCCCATCTCAAATCCATACCACCCAGAAAACCACAGTCTGAAAGATGTACTAATTCTCTGCCCTCCTCCCACCACACACACACACAGCCATAACTTTTGCGAACAAGAGAATGTTGGTGAAAAGAGAGAGAAAGAGCCATCAACTGCATGTCATGAAATAGACTTGCTTAAATTTGTTGTTTACGGGAAATAAAAAATGACCCAAAAAGGCTGAAAGAAAAGCAATGCTCTTGGTTATTCATTTGTTTTTATTTCCATCTCCTCATCTGTTATACAACTCTGGTCTTTTTTGAAAAAGGAAATTTATTTGTAAATAAGAGTAATGAGTTGGTAATGGGATTCAGAGATGGCCATTTTACCAGAGTGATGAAAAAAATCAATGACAGAGGCCTGCAAAGCCATCTGACTCTGGCTTGGCAATCCACGTCGCCTCCTGAGATTGTCTAATTATAAAGTAATGCCACAAGTATTCTTCACTTGCAGATTAATTAGTTGATGCTTAAGCAGTTCTTTGAACATAAAAGGCAACATGTAAATCTGAACACAATCATTCATCCTCAAGCTAATGATCAGTTAATTAGTGCTTTTTGCTGTTTAACGGTCCATAAAGAAGAGGGTAATTTGAGGAAGGAGCTTCTCTCCCTGCTGACTGCTGAGATGTAGGATTGTAGGTCTAACGGACTGGTAATTGACTCTCCCCTGTTCTGGTGCCTAACAGCCACAAGGGAAGTGAAAGAAAGCAAAGCACATTTTTGGTATCATTTGCATATTCACCACAATTAGAAGTCACTGTCCCAAATGAGCTAATCTGATGTTTCGTGGCAAAACCAAAAACTCACCAGAGGTGAAGTTGATGGGGCTGAACTAAAGATGACTTTTAGGTGTTTTTTATATATTCTGAAGGTGCTTGACTTCTTGCATTCTTAGTAAAATAGTGCCAGGAATTGCTGAAGAGAAAAATCGTGACCATGTGGAAATGTTAAGTGCTTTGAAAAATACATGTATTTGCCCTTCTTACGTGATTTTTGTAACATTTCTTTATAATTTTTCCTACTAGATTATGTACTCCAGAGTCAGATACCTTGTACTTTTCTACTTCCAGTTTTATCCAGCCAGGAGTTAGCATTCATTAAAAAGTGAATCCTTGCACAAATAGCGACCAATATACACACGTATCTACGATGAGCAACTATGCCACCAGGTACAAGAATGATTTCTATCAACTTTTTTAAAAAAAGATACATCAATAAAACATAAACAGCTCTGTTTCTCGGCCCAGAAGCACTATGTTCTAATGACAGGTTAGCCTGAGCATCATAACAGAGCACTGTCCAACTGACATCCCTCAGTACAAAGGCGCCATGAGCTGCCATGCTGTTGATCTGATCAATATCTGCACAGTTTTCTCAGCTATAAAATAGGAAAATTATGACAATTCAATGGAACAACTGGAAAGGTAGCCAACAGTAACTATTTGATAAGTTAGTCATTTTAATATCAGTTGATTTTCTTTTTATAGGAACTTTGACTCAAGAGAAAAAAGTAAAAAACATTGATGAAAATGTGTACCCCCTCATTCTCTACTGGCAAGACTTTCCTTTGCCAAATAATCATTTCAAGTAGCCCAAAAGCAGCATCGGAAACTAGTATTGATATTTTATGACAGTATAAGATATGTACTCCACACCTAAGGTTTTGGGGATGTTGTAAAATTCGTCATTCAAAAAGAATTTTAAAAACAAAAGCAATGGCAGTCTTAATAGATACATGGTATACTAACTTTTTTCTTGAAGAAAAAAAAAGAATACAAAGAACATGGTGAAATAAACAATACTATCGTTAGAGAGAATATAATATAGTCTGAAATTTAACTTAGAAAACAATGTACAAATAGTAGTGGATGAGTATCTTAAAATGCCCAGAAGCTTGTTCTGTTTTTCACAAGGATGTTTTTTATATTTCTTTTGAAACTCCTGGAAGAATTTCTACATCTGATTTTTTCCAAAGTCTCCACCTCTGAGTCTGACAACCCAGAACCATCAGCATTCCTTACCCCCTGGGCTGGCAGGACAGTAGCATGTGCTTGCCCAGGTTCCAGAACATGAGCCTTAAGAGAATCCAGTTGGAAAAGTCCTTGCAAAGGATGCACATACAAGGACCTGTATTGTCCCTGGGCTCACAGGAAAAGTGTTGGATTCAAAAAAATATGTTGGCCCTACAGAATGAACAAGGGGATTGCCTGACTTTGCCTCCAATTCTTGTGTGACTTTAATACCTTCCAATTTTCCAGTGTATAAAAGGTCTTACTCAATGCACCCAAAATTATGTAAGAGAATAGAAAAGAATGTATCCCAAGCTGAGTAAAACATCAGCCTTTGAGAAACATGAATCTGTTTAAAAGCAGGCAAAAAAGCAGATATGGCTGATGTCAATAACTTAAAACTCAGACTGAGGAAAAAAAAAAGCCTCCGCTTAATAAATATTATATTAGACTCATCTGAAATGCTGTCTCACATTTTCCTTTGCTCTCTTTCTGAATTCAAATGTTTAATATAAATGATAAGGACTTTTTAAAAAAAAATTCAAACACTGAAGAAAATTTTATCATTGATGATTTCTTTTATTCTCAAGATTCTCCTCTTCTAAGACAATGAGGAACATAAGAACAATGCAGAACAAACCAACCAACCTAGAGAAGAGATGCTGGTTTCCGTGATAGGCAGCACCCTGCAGATCCATTGGTAAAATAAGATAGAACTCGAGAGCACTCATCCACAGCAGTGACAAGCATTCTGAAATGCAAAGGAATTCTCCTCCAACGTCAGAAGCCAAGGGAAACAGTGAACACCTAAGTAGATCATATTCGAAGGATTAAAATATAAATAAATTTCACCAAGACTCTGATCCCAGACTGTGGGCCTCGCTGGCCTCCACCCCCTTTTATTGGAATCTCCGTAACCATTTTGCTTGGGGAGAGAAAGTAGATTTTAGTCTAGTGGGGAGAATGCCAAATATCCATAGCAACTCAGAATTTTTCCACTGTCTTTACATGTTCAATTGAGACCTTCATAAAATTATAAATGAAAAGACACATTATGAACCCTTTCTTTGAAGGGGGAAAAGAAGGAGGGGGTGGGTCTTGCCTGGAAGTGAAATTCTGCGAGTCTCTATCATCCTTCTCTGCAGAACACTTGGGGGTTTTCTCTGCCAACCACAAGACCCCCCAAAATCCTTACCTTTGCCTTCAGAATGACAAAGATGCAACCAGCAGTGAGCCCCAGTCTGTGGAGGAGACGTGCATACCTAGGGGAGCACTGGAAAGAACTGGCCTCGGGTTCCGTCCCTGGGGACCAAGGACAGTGTGTCTTGGCACCTTCTTTCCACCGGCCTCCAGCCTGAAGGCCTCGCGTCCTCCCCACCCCCAACCAGGGATTCACTCCTGTTTACAATGGGGAGACTGCTACTTCTGTTTCTTAACGTTTCAAAGAAGTTTAAAAGCTTATAAAAAGGCTCTTAAGATTTCTTGGACACGAATCTCTACTTACAGAACAATATTTTGATGAGTTAAGTGTAAATGAATCACAAACCTAGGTATCAAATTTCCCTGGACAGGCACATCAGTTTTTAAAAATTAATGGAAAAAGTGCCCAAGGCTCAAAGTGGTTGGTTGGGGTTTTCTCCAACCCAAGACGCTTGAATGTGGAGGAGGAATCCATCTGGATCAGCCCAGTTTGCTGATCCGTCCCATACACCCCCCAGAATGCTAGTTGTCCTGGAGGGTGGTATTTCCAGACTGTGACCAGCTGGCTGGGGATGTGTCACATTCCTGATCATTATGCTTGGGTCTCAGATGAGGCCCTAGAGATGTCCTGCTGCTGTTCACAGGCCATCTTTTTATCTTTCATTTTTTTTAATGAAACTAAATAAACAATCACAGAAGATCATAAATCACGGACAAAGACATTTAGATGTGAAATGGCCCTCAAAAATAGAATGTGCCCCAATTTGTCCCTCCTAGATTAACTCAGTTCTGAGTCCTATAATTATGGATCCTGTGACTTCTAATGATAGATGACACAAGGGTCAGGACTTGGGAGCTGGGAGAATGTTTTTGTTTTGTTTTGAACGCTGACTCTGGGTCCAAGAAAACACTCATAGGAACAGAGACAGCCAAAACTCCTGACACCAGACTTGATCTCTAAAATCGTCATATCATCATTCTTTATTTTTATTTATTTATTTTTTTTATTTTTTGCTTATTGAGGGTGAGGTACTTTACCACTGAGCCACATTCCCAGGCTTTTTATTTTTGAGACAGGATCTCACTAAGTTGGCCCAGGTTGACCTTGAACATGCAATCTTCGTGTCTCAGCCTCCAGAGTGGCTGGGATTACGGGTGTGCACTACACCCCCACTTTCTTCTGATTTTCTAAGTTCCTGTTTTGTCTCTGTTTTGGACAACTGTACCAGGTGAGCAACCATGTTAGGTTCCCATCGCTGTGACAAAACCCCTGAAATACATCAACAAAGGAGGGAAGACTTAGTTTGGTTCGCAGCGACAGAAGTTTTAATCCATAGTCATGGCGCCATTATTTTTTAGGCCTGTGGGGAGGCAGAACTTCTCAATGCAGGACACTCAGTGGGGCAAAGAGAGAGACTGGAAGAAGAGGGATGCCGGGATCCCCTTCAAGGGCACACCCCCTGTGACCTCACTCCTTCCACTAGGCCCCACCTCTTACAGGGTCCACTACTTGCTAGGAATGCCATGGACTGGCCACCCAGCCTTCCACACCAGGGCCTCTGCGGAAGCACCAACACAGGGCAAAAAGCCAACTCAGCGGGCTTTCAGAGCTGCCCTCATTTGTCTTACTGGGTCTTCTGATCATCTGGGAGGTTGTGTCACAGATATTACAGTGGTGAGCACTGTGAACCTTGGGAGAAACCCGCCATGTGTCCAGGACTTTGGAAGTGCCATTACGCTCATGTCCACTCTCATTCTGCTAGAGTACCTGGAGGCTTTCTGTGAGCTGCTGTGTGCTTGCTCCACGTGGCTGTTGTGCCATGATTTTCAAAAGCCCCATCCTCCGTCCCCTGGGGGAGACTTTGCATCTCCCTGTGTTTCAGAAGCCCATCATCAGGAAGGGCAGGGACTTGTCAGAGCTCCCCCGCAACAGAGTGATCCATGCCTTCTCCATCTGGTCCCAAGAAACACTCTCTCAAAAGCCTGGCTGGGCTGGTGAGAGAAGAAAGTCAATCTTTCAGTAGACAGACATTTTAAGGCTGCTGTTCAGCCTTACTCTACTCAAAGCACAGGATGGCTACTTGAATGACTAAAAGGATCAGTGAGTGAATGGATGCTCATTCTCTTACAGAAGTTGTGGAGATGAATGAAGATGTGCAGGCTGTCAGAGGAAGGCCTAGTCCAAATTCCCTCCATCTCCAACAGCCACGCCCCCAATTCCAACCCATCCCCAACCAAAAAATAAGAGGATTAGGGTTTTGTAGGACGAAAGAGAAGCAATCCAGCAATGACACATTCCAAAGAGAGCAAACTAAAAGTTTCTTCGCTTTAAAAGGCAAAAAAACAAAAACAAAAACAAAACAAAATGAAGTAGCAGCAGCTTCCTGGGAGCTAGCAGACACAAAACCACTGAGAAGAATGTGGAAGTGCTAGTTTGTTCAATAACAACCCTTATTTCCCCCCAGTGAGCTCTGGGGATTGGAGAAAACACTGACAACCAAGTCAGGGAATAGGATGGACATCAATAATGACCAGTTCTGACTCATTTTCCCAGAACTCTCCTAGGCAAGCCTGGAGAATGTGCAGAAATAGGTATCACGACCACAAATTGGTTCCTTTTCGTCCTGCATGATCAAGAGCATCCTTTACTCCCAGTTTCTCTTCCTGTACCTGGAAATTCAGGAGGAAGAGGCTTGCCTGTCCTCACAGCTTTGCTCGGGTGGATGAAAGTGGTACAAATAAAGAACATGAGCCACTGGTGCTCCCAGCTGTCCCTTGACTAAATGCGAATTTGCAAACCCATCATTTATCCCCAAGAAACTTCTGAAGCCTTCTCTTGCCCTTTCCCCTCCTGCCTCCATGCCCTGTGTGTTAAAGCTCATTAAGACTCACCTCTCCCGTGAGGATAGAAGAAAGATCCATGGAGTAGAGGAAGGAGAGAGATGGGGGGCGCGGGGAGAAGGACTGGGAAACGGGAGGTGAGATGGAATGGGCTGGTCAAACTACCCTATGTGGATATATGGACAGACCACAGTGAATCTCACCTCTATGTATATCTATAAAGTGCTAATTTTGAAAACCTATAAATAAGTTAGCCAGTAGAGTAGAGGAAAAGGAATGGGGGGAGAGAGGAAAGGAGGGAAAGAGGGAGTACTAGGGACTGAAATGGAGCAAATTATATTCCCTGCTTGTATGATTATGTCAAAATGAACCCCACTATTATGTATAACTACAATGCACTCATAAAGACAAAAAAAAAATTCATATTCCCTTCTCCCATAGGGGGAGTCCATGCAAAATCGAAATTAAGCATCACTAACTGCAGGAGTTGGAGCCAGACCTCATTTTTACCTGCATATTTTTTAGAAGGACCACAGAAAGGAGGTGGAGAAACCCAGCTGGGGTTTGACTGACATCTTCCCCACAGCCCAGGCCCTGATGTCATATTGCCACAGACGAGCTCCCCTTTCCTTTGATATGAAACCTGTGCCTCCCTTCTTTTCTGCTAAAGAAAACAACTTTTGCAGAGTTGGCTTGGCCTCCCAGCCTGGCTGCTGCTGATCTGCAGCCTGTGCTGCCCCACACTGCTGCCGTTCAGAGTCTAGGGTCATGGGGGCCGGCTGGCAGGGGTTCTTTCTTCTTTCAGTTTGATACATCCTTCCTTCCGCTGCTCCATGCAACCAGCAGCTAGGGGAAGGAGGGAGGCAGGCGGGAGGGAGAGCAGGAGACTTCCGGAAACCTCTTTCCTCTCCTCCCTTCACAGGTTGCACCAGAATGACCCTGGAGACTCCCACCTGCCCCCAGTGAAGGAATTGGTTACTCTCCCGGAGGCCTCCCGGGCACCAGCCCCCTTGCTCACTTCCTCCCCTTCCTGCCCTCAGCCTCTAAGACTCTCCAGCCTCCTGTGGCTTCTGGGCCAAGCCCTCCTCCCCAGGAAGAATGAAACAGAGCTGGATAATGGCATGGAGAGCCCTTGGCCCTCCCTCTGCCCCACTCCCCCTAGTGCACATGTGCAAACCTTCCTGGTATCCTTTGTGAATCTAGAAGCAGGAGGGTGGTTTCCAAGATAGCATGCAGCACCTATTTCTTTCTGTTAATAAATAATATTCAGGTGTGCTCGAGAGGAAGCACTTCTTAATGCATATTTTATAGGGATTTAGAATTGATTGATTTTGAATGTACCATCTCTTCTTTAGAAACCCTAAACTTGTTACTTGTGCTGTTTTACCCAGAGAAGGGGGGAACCCACCCTTGCACCCACCCACTCTCATTTATGACTACACATTGTTTTAAGTTGCTAGCATTAAGTTATGCAGCTTATTTCCTCTCCACGAGGCTCTGCAGGCTGAGATCAAAGATTATCATCAATGCTGACTTGACACGTACATCTCAAGTCCAAAGACTACCTGTAAAAGACCCCAAGCAAAAACGCTGGCACTTAGAGAAACTTTGTTTTCCTTTTTGAATTCTATTATGGAAAGAATCTTCATGGCTGGGCAGCAGGTGCCGGTCTGCAGCAGTTGGGGTCATATATTAGAGTACTTACGGCCCTTATGATTTTCATGGGCTCAGTCCGTCCCCTTGTTGCCAATTAATTTCACTCTGTTTCAGGGTCACAGATCATAACCCTAATCCTGGCCAGTTGTCTCACCGATGTATGTCATAAGAGGCCTGGGGCAAGAAGGTATAGATGGCCTGGCACGGCCACGGCTTCTATTGGAGAAAAACAACTCAAGAGGACATGTGCTACAAAGAGCAGAACTCGATTAGAGGCAGGCATAATTGCAGTCACTAAATTAGCCTGGGTCTCTCAGTCAGGGGCTAATCTAAGCCAGACCTCAAGTAATGTCAGGCCATGAGAATGTGGCCATTACAATGAAAGAGAAAAGAGGAAAAAAAAATCACCCTGGACTCCCAAAAGTTTATTTTTAACATGGCCTGGTACTTAGTAATCGAGTCAGATATGGAGGCATCTGGAATGAGCAAGAAAAGCAATTTGGACTGATAATTTTTGAAATGCCAAAGGACTGGGATCGTATCTGTAGGGTTGAGCCTTGGCATGTTCCACTTTCTCTGCCCGACATCAGCCACATTTATCCTTCCTCCCTGGGACCCGCTTTGTGCTGCTCAAGGTTTTCTTCCTGCAGAGACCACAGATGATTATGCTTTGGATACCCCAGGCCCCATTTCTCCCAAGTAGCAGCACTTGGAGCCTCTGCATTACGTCTCTTCTCTTTTTAAATTTCCCCTATCTCCCTCAAGCCTCAGGCTTCCACCCTATTCCCTGACTCAGTCCTTAGAGCTCTCTTCCATGAAAAGGTTAGAAACCCAGAGCTCCCAGCAAATGAGCTTTCCCCATGGTCATGTTATGCGTTGGGTGGGTCCTCTCTGTAATAAACACGGATTAATTTCACATTTGAAAATTGTGTGTGTGTGTGTGTGTGTGCACGCACACGCGTGTGTGTTTAGTTCATTTCAAAATCCAGTACACAAACACACCTTGCTCTGCTTCTCCTAACTTTGCTATTTCTCACCCTGCAGCCCTGGATTCACTGGTACAGTGCAGCTTGTTAATTTGTCGCTTGGGTTTTCAAATCCAAGACCCATTGGGTCTCCACAGGTGAAATCATATTAGAATGCTGCCAACGATTACATTGCCATGGGTGGATGGGAGGCCTATTTTTTCATTTTCTTTCCGTCTAGAGACAACTGCTTTGAGAAGACGTGGGCCTTTTCCTGGCTAAGACATAGCAACCCCTCCAGCCGTAGCACAGTTCATTTTGGAAAAACTTGTCCGGATGTTGGACTTCCCCGGAATTTCACCTTTTTAAATCTCAAGATACGTAGGCCATCAGCAGGACTGTGGACAACTTTTGATCCCAGGGAGAAACTCATTGTAATGGGAAAATTTTCTGTTAATATAATGATTTAATAAAGATATCTGGTACATAAATAGGACTCTCAGACTAAGTGTTGGAACAATGAGAGGCCTGAGATCAGCCATAAGGTGTCCTAGTACAAGCATCTTCTCTGGCTTTAGCAGGAATCCCCATCTCTGCATAGATAAACTTTGTGATTCTTAACTAAAAATCCTCCTGAAATTGATGCGCAGAGAAATGTTCTGGTAAGGGAAATTCCAAATGAGCTTGCCGCTTGCCATTGCCCAGAAGGAAATGCCCCCCCACCCATCTCCTCCAGTGAAGTTCTGCCTTTGTGTTTTATCTGTGAAAACAGACGTTTTGAAAAGTTTGGGTCCCCTTTCACCCGAAACCAACATAAAGGTAATGCTGGGATCCTCCTAAATGAGTAGTAACCAACCCCTTTGCCAGATGATTTTTAAGTGAGGAAAGACCAAGAGGACAGGGGCACAAGCGGGGGTGGGTCATCAGGGGCCGAGTGTGCGCATGTGTGTGTTTGCATTTGGCAGGACAACAGGAGAATTCTGGACCCAAGTCTTCCCCTTTTTGATGAGCTGTGCTGAATTCTTCCTTTCTTTCTTAAAAAACTCCAGTGGATTAATTTCCCCTAAAGCACCCCTTGGACTGCTTGCTCTTTTTTCTCCCATCCCATCAGGGACACACCTTCCCCAGATGGCAATGGGACAGACTTCCCCTCTTCCTCCTCCCGGTGCTGACTCCTGATCTCTCCCTGCTCCTACAAGCCGGGCTTTCTCTCCCACAGGTTGGCCCAAACAGTGCAAACTTGTGATAGGGCAGGAGAATACACATGGACCTTTTTGGACTCCATATTCCTCCCCCGTCTGCCACTTAAGCAGTGATGGAGAGGATGGAAAGCTGTGGGGCCACCAAACTCACTCTCAGGATCCAGGTCACCCAAGGAGGGACTGCATAATTTGTTTATATGAACAGCTCCACCAGACCTCGAAAAGTCCTGCCACGAGCATAATTCTCCTCCAGGCTTAGTGTTCTCATTTAGCTTCTTTGTTTAGAAAAAGAAGAAGGAGGGGAAAAAAGGCCATTGATTCTTCTTCTTCCTTGACCACTGGAAGAAAGGTAGAGAAATAGAAAAATAAAATTAACAAAGAGAGGACCCATGTCCCTCCTCCTTCCTCCTTCTCTCCCCATCCACAGGCAAAATCTAATAAAGATGATTAAATTACATGTCTTTTCCTCCCATTGAAATCTACTGCATACTATTCAAATATTAGAACTCAGGAAATAAGGCAGGACAAGTCCCTCATGAAACCTTAGAAGGCAGCACAGGGGTCCGGGCTGGAGGTCTGCCTGGCTGGGCGGCTCTAATTAAGAAATCACCCTGCTGAGCAGAACTTAATCTAAATAAAATATAAAAAGGAATCTGGTGAAAACCATTACCTCCCATCCACCTCCCTGCACACCTCATGTCCAGAGCCTCCTTTTCCTGGTCCCAGATGCTCTTCCTCCCTGTTTCAGGGAGTTCAATGTTGGTCTGTGCAACCACCGTACAATCAAGTGTAAAGACTCAGCTCGGGAACTGGGAGCTGGGGTTTGTGCTGACTGCAAACCATTCAGACTGTCTTAGGGCAGAGGCAGATTCCACCAGTGTTGTTTGAGTTTGGAGATCTGGCCACCTCTTCTAGCTTTAACACAAGAGCTGCTAGCCCACCACCCACCTGCAGCCCGCTGAGTTCTTACCTATCCTTCAGCCGCCTTTGATGGACCAGCCACTTGAAAACAAAGATCAAATCGGTTTCACTTGGTTTTGTTCAGTATCCTTGTAGCAGTTAGTCCTTTAGTCTGTATTGAGTCAGTCCCAGAACTCTGCCCCATTCTGGTGCTGGGTTAGCCCACTGATGGTCAGGGACATTTTCTTAGCCTCATTTCCCTCTACACCCCATAGAAATCTATTCTGTGTTCTCATTGATGTCACCACTGGCCCTCCCAAGTTTACCTCTGTTATACCTCTGTGACTTTCCGGGAGCCATTATGTCTTCCCACAATAGTGGTTCCTAAACTGTTGAAAATATGTTAAAAGGGTAGTCTCTCTCTCTCTCTCTCTCTCTCTCTCTCTCTCTCTCTCTCTCTCTCTCTCTTCTCTCTCTCTGGTGAGGAACACACAAAGATGCACATAAACACAGATTTTTCCAGCCATTACAGGGAGCACTTCACTCTTTAACTCAAAGGCCCTTGACACACATTGTCCTTTCTCTCATTTCTCCTCCCATTTAAAAAAAAAAAAAAAAAACTTCTGCTTATCCTCAAGAAAACCCCCCACAAAGCCTGCAAACTCCTGCCCTGTGCTACTGATGCCCCTTGTCTGTAAGTCTAGGATATCACCCACCATAGTGCAATGACTACTTATTTGCATGTCTATCTTCCTTTAGACCAAAAGTAGGCACACTTTCTCTAGAAGATCCAGAGGGTAAATATTTCAGGCTCTGTGAGTAGCAATTACTCACCTCTGATATTGACGTAGTGAATTGAGGGTGCTATAAGAGAATTACTATAGACTGGGTGGCTTATAAAAAACAGAAGTTTATTTCTCACAGTTCTAGTGGCTGGGAGGTCCAGGAGCAGGGAACCAGCAGATTCCATTTCTGATGAAGGCCCACTTCCTGGTTCATAGGCAGCACCTTCTCATTATGTGCTTGCATGGCAGAAGGGGAGGCGTTTCAGTCTTTCCATGAGGGCACTAATACCACTTGTGAGGGCCCCACCTTCATGACCCAGTCACCTCCCAAAGGCCCCAACCCCAAAGGTCAACATGTTGAGGATTAGGTTTCCAGAAGAACTCAAGTATTCGGTCTACAGCAGAAAATATGTAAATAAATAGATGTAGCTACAGTAAATAAATAGATGTAGCTACATCGCAAATGCTCTACTCACACCTTGTTTTCATGGGTCACAAAATACAGCTCTTCTTTGTTTTTGAAACATTAAGAAAAATGTAAAAATTATTTTTGTCTGTCAAGCTATACAAAAACAGATGGGTAGGGGCAGACTTAGTCACCCTGGCCCACTCTCCAGGTCAGGTCCACTCCTAGTCTAGACTGAGGAGAGGCCCCCAAAGACAAATCCTATCCATCACCACGTTTCATCATCCAGTTCCTCAAAGGTATTTGTTTTTGAGTTTCACTACCTAGCATTACCCAAAACATAAAATGAGTGAATACATGAACAACTTAATGACCTTTGTCTACGGAAATTTTTTGAGACAAAAAGGTAATAGAACCACCATTAATGTGACTCTGGGGACACCAGGAAGACTCCATCTTTCATCATGATTGGGGACATAATACCTAAGGTGGTCACTACCAAGGTCACAGTCACAAATTCTATAAGACTTCAGTTATTCCCCTAATCAGTGGGTAGGTGCCCAACCTTCTGGAGCAGTCCAGTCTCAGTACAGTCAGAAAGTACCCCCTTTTAAAGATGAGATTTCGTTACCATGCCCTGTGTACAGAGAGTTACAGCTTCTTAAACATACTCTGTAATTCCCTAAACCTTATGTGGTAGGTAACCCAAGCTCCAGCGACCAATAATCTCCTCTTATGGTGCCCAAGACCTAGTGTAATAGGCTGCTCATGAACATGGGCTTCTAAGCAATTGAGGACACACCATCAGTGGGCTGTTACTTCCAAAATCAGGTTATTTAAAGTTGCAGCTTTTGTTAGCAATCTCTCTCAATGACTTCCGTAGCTCATATGCTTAATGACGAGAGTTGTAGGGCCAAGAGACCCATGTGTCAAGGAACCAAGGATGGGCTCCAGTCTGCAGCCAGTGAGGGACCAGAAACAACAGGCCAACAGCCATCCAAGAAATAAATCCTGTTGGCCACTCCACAGGTGAGCTTAGAAGTGAATCTCTCCTTGGTGGAGGCTGCAGGTGGGACAAAAAACCAGAGGCCAACACCTTGACTTCAAACTCATGAGAAACCATGAGATAGAGGACCTAGAAAAGCCATGGCTAAATTCCTGACTTACAGAAACCATAAGATGATAAATACATGTTGTCTTAAGCCACTAAGTTTTGGGGTCATTTGTTACACAGCATTGGATAACTAACACATTCTCCCTATTATGACAACTGGATGTCTATTTAGCTCCTTTTCCCCACCAAAATATTAAGTTCATCCAGGCAGAAGAGATAACATACCCACACTAATGCCTCCCGAAGCCATAACCCATGACTAACAAATGTCCCTTAAATTATCCTCTACTTTTTGTGTTTCATTGATGTGGTTATTGTAGATGATAACAATAGTATTTAAATATGCATGAGCAGCAGGACAAAGCTGATGGCTGGTTAGGGCAGAACAATTTTGAAAATTATGAAACGCAAAAAAAAAAAAAAAATCTGGATTTATACCCGACAGTACCCAGATTGTGTTTCAAAGGCTTTCAGGGGGTTTCCATTCATTTCCAGAAGACTTCAAAGCCGGTGCCTCCTCGTGACATGAGAAAGGTCTTTACCCTCATAGGCCCAACTGCAGGGACTGGCCCAGCAGGTAGTCAATCTAATTATTTTACACATTGCTCCTCATTTCCCTTCTTCTAGAAAAAGATGGCAATAGGGAGAACCATGGGGGGAAGAAAGGAAAAGAAAAAGGGTTAGAAAAAGTAGCAGAGGAAAGAAAAGAAATAGAACATCCAAACCAGACACCGAGAAATGATTCAAGAGAAAAAGTCTGACTTTCCTGTCTTGGGTCATAAATATTTTGACAAGGAGCTTAGCATTTATCAAAAAGGGAAAAAGGGAAACAAATGTTGTCTTCCGGAGACCCAACGCTCTTGGAATTCAATGACCTAATTCTGTAGAAGGTTGCAGTACAGAGATTGTCTCCCCCGTCTGAGTCCTGTGGCATGGGGACCATGGTTTCCTCCACAGCACATGCCACACCACTATCAGAGGTTGGGAGTAAAGACCAGAGGATGTAGGAACATGCTTGAGATACCATGCCCAGACAACGTGTGTTTGAATCACTGTGTTGTCACTCCCTATCTTCCTGGTTGCTTATCTTAGCAGTTAAGTCAATGTTTCACTACATTTGTAGACATTATATAATATCTTCTGTCCCCTTCTTCAGCCACCAGATGTTAGCCAGAATCATCCCAGAATGGAACGAGGGTTGAGTCAGCTCAAGCTGAAGAATTTACACACTGATATTTAAAGGAACCGATTCCCCACCATGGGACAAAGCAAGATCTTCTGGAATGATCACTGGACCAAAGACATCTCAAGAAAGAAATCTGAGCGTGTTCAAAGGGCCAAACCATTGGAGCTAGTTATTTTGAGCTTAAATATTCTCATCTAGAAAGTGAGGACAATAATAAGATGTACCTCGTCTGGTTATTTGGAAACTTAATGATGTGCAGAAGCCTTGGTCTATTGCAAGTTTCCTGAATTGTAATGCTATTGACATTTTTCAGAGGGATAATTCCTCGTGGGGGTGGGTGGGTGGCTCTGTCCTATGTACTACGGGGAGTTCAGCAGCATCCTTGGCTTTGACCCACTCGACCAACCACCACCCTTTTCATTGTCGTGAAAAAAAGTGTCACACAGATATTTCTATTTGTTCCCTGGTCTGAAGGAGGGGGGGTAAAATTGCCCTTGGCTGAGAACCACTGTTCTGGTTCTTTGCATATAGTGACTGTCCCTGACATGTCAGAGGTGACAATTATTACCATGGTTACAGCAGTAGCAGCAATCTGCTATGGTGTCAGCTTCTCTGTCTCATTGAGTACTTAAAATAGTGGCTGTGTTTCCACATCCTTTTTAAAAGTCAGAGTCGATAAGAGACAAGATCATTCATTTGCTAACAATCTAATAGGAAACCTACCGGCCTCGTGAGGTCTCCTTTCATGGAAGGAAAAAAGGCCGCCATTTTGTTCTGCTGCAGAAACCAGATACACTCCTCAGCCTCAGTCTGTGAGATGTCACAGATCTTTCCAGTGGTGTAAATTCTCCGGCTGTAGGGGTCTCTGGTATGGTGCACTCTGGTGACTGCTCTTGGGGATTTCCAGGGGCCCCACCACACAGACCTGAGGAAGGAAGGAAAGAGAGATTCGGGAAGGAGCCATTTTCAACAGAAGTTACTCCCTTGGATGCTTTTGTGGTTTTGTGCTTATTTGGGTTTACAAGTGTGTTTTCTTGCCCAACTATCCTTGCACATTCTAACAGTGTTTGCTTTAGGTGTTTTGATACCATGCTGTTTTGAAGGTACCAATGTTTTCCATGGCATGTCTTGTGTTAGGTGTACAAACTGAGAGGTGACTGTCGGTGACTGAACAGAATGCAGTATTCCTCAAAGTTTTTAACCAACTAAGTGCTTAGACGGAAGAGAAACGAGATTTCGGGCAGTTTAGGAATCATCCGCAGACAGTAAGAAATGTTTTTTAGCTCCTATTTTTATCTTTAGAATTAGGGCAAATTTTACTCTCTGTGCTAAAATAATGTTTCATTTGTTCCAAGGTAAGAACGTGTAGGTGAACTGTCCACCTTGGGCCCTGTTCATGCTTGTGGCTTTTCCTATAATCCTTTTTAAAGTATGTGTAGTGCATTGACAGAGATTCTGATCTTGGAGTCTGGTGAACCTGAATTCCAGTCCTAGCTTTACCACCCATGGGATGGTGAACTTGAGCATGTCACCTCATCACAGGGAGCCTCAGTTTGCACATTTGAAATGAGAAAATAGAAAACAATCAGCCAGAGGGCACTGTTGTTGTGAGGAGCAAAGATCATATGTGTACACTCTAGAGCAGAGGGTGGGCAAAGGGACCAGCAGACACGTGATCAGTAGGTCATGTGATTACTGTAAGGAGTAGTTCTTTGGGGGCAAAGTGGTCATAGGGTCATAAATTCCATAAATGGGAAATAAAATTGGAATGCATTCATCTGTTCCCATGTCCCCAGCCTCTGCCTACCCATCTGACCACCTGCGTTGGCGTACCTCATACCTTACCCATTCCAGAAAGAAGTGGCCAGGTCCTGAGAAATATTTCCAAAGCAGAACCCACCCTAGCTCATTGGCCCTTTCAAACACCTATCCTGGAAGGATTTCCTATCACTTTCCCAACTCTGAATCACGTCTACTTGGAGCCGGTACCAAAACCTGGGACATGGCCTCTTCAGGCCAACAGTTTCTCAGGGGTGTTCAAGGTATTTCACAGGCCTCTTCTGAAGGTTCTGTTCGGTGGTGTGGAGAGAGGGACAGGGAAGTCCTATGTTTAACAAGCCCCCAGGTACGCCCTACTATCATGCCCACTGGGAAGGCTGGAGTTGAGTCATCTGCATCTGTTGCCTCCCAAGTAGGGACACAGCTCTAGACATCAGGAGCAAAGACCAGTATCTAAAGGATATTGACTGTGGCTAACTTAATATCAGCCCGAGTAGCTCTCCAAGTTCAAATGCATACCTCCTCAACCCAATTCCACTTCTGGGAATTTGTCCTGCAAATATATTTCCAGATATACAGAAAACTGTATGTGCCGGCAATGTTTTTAATAGGAGAAGATAGTGTGTGAAAGGTCTAAGTGTCCATAATGGGAGAAGAAATTCACAGAATGGTTCCTTAAAGGAATATGAGGGAGGTAAAATAATAACACTCTATGACTCGTTATGAAAGGGACCTTGTATTGGTATGTAAGTACGTGTGTCTTGATAGAAAAGGACCCCAACCTGTATTTTGAGTAAAAACTATTCAAGTACCTAATAGTATATACAGTCATCTCCCTACACATCCCTTTCTCTCTCTACTTCTCTCTCTAGATTGTAAATGATTCACTTTGGAAGGATATTCAGCAGCACTGTCTGCTGGTGCCTGTACAGTAGGGAACAGGACTAGAACCCAGGGCAGGAGGGGACTGACTTTTCACAGTCTCCCTTATAGACCCTCTCATTTGTGTATCTTACACAGGCTTCACCTGTGTGAAAATTTGTTTTGATTAAAATTTTAAAAATTTTTAAAAAACCCTCTACCTAGCTAGCTCTCAGGTCCTATCCACGTCCTTCCCCCTGCTCTTCTCCTGTCTTACTATGCAGCTTTGATCTCCTCTTCACACTAAGAGAATCTTTCTTTTCACTTTTTATCTTTAATTATAAATTGACAGATTACAGCCATAGGTATTTGTGGTGTACAGAGTGGTGTTGTGTTTTATGAATGCACTGTGGAATGAACTCAAGCTAATTAGCATATTCAGAACCTCAAGAGCTTCTCATTTTTCCTTGCGATGAGAACATTTTAAATTTATTTTCTCTGCAATGTTGAAACGTACATTATTATTTACCATATTCACCACACTGTGCCATGTTTCTCAAAGTTTTCTAAAAATTAATCGAGGCCGTGTACGCTTAGGCCATCGCCTCTCCTTTTCTTATCGCCAAATTACGGAATCAACATAAGCGTCCATCAACAGATGAACGAATAAAGAAACTGTGGTCTACACTCAACGGAACACTATGCACCCTGAAAAAGAAAGTCTTGCCACGTGCCACAATGTGGGTGGAACTGGAGAACGCTGTCACTAGATGTGACTACAGAGTCATGGGAATACCTCACCTGTATCGGAACAGAACTTGGTTATGAATGTGTATTAAATGATGAATCGCTCAACTATGGTTCTGGCTTATTTTTCCAGAATAAATGAAGCTACCATTAAGTGGGTAAAAAAAAAAAAAAAATCTCAAGAGCAAAGTTCTCCTGTTTTGGAGAAAGGAAGATACAATTCAGGAGGTTTTCCAGGCTGACCTCATGGTGCACGGTCAAGCTCCTAGCCTGGTGTCTGGAGGGCAGGTGCAGTGACCCCTACCACGTGGGTGAAGGTATGTGCAAGGTGATTGTCCAAGTGCCTGGTATGTGGCAAGCATTTAGCCCATGCCTGAACCACGGGACAGAGCAGCGCCCAGCCACACACCCAACTCCAGCCCCACAGGAGGACTTAGCTTCCACTGAAGCTGCTCGTGAAACAGTGCTCACTCAGAGGGCCAACCCTGCAGGTCAGGGGGTGCCTCTCCTGCAAGGCCCATCAATCACAGAAGGTGACAGATTACATCTTCACCAGGAGAGGCGAGGCTAAGTGACGTGGGGAGCATTCCCTGTGGATTTACCTGCTGCACAGTTCCCAGTATTGAAGTCACCTCCTTCCCTTCCCTCCCGATCCTGCCCACTGGGTAACCTGCGGCCAGTGGACTGAGGAACAGAAGACCATTGGAGTGAACCTCCCCAGCTGCCAAGTGGGCAGCTGCCAAGATATTTTCCCCCAGGTTTCTGGGTGAGTTTTTAAGGCAACACCCTTGAGAGGCAAGCAGAGCCTTCTTGCCACAGGCATGCAGGACACAAGGCCTACACAGTGTTTTTGAAAAGCCAGTATCGCTCGCTGACGATAAAGGGGCATTCACGGTGCGCAAAGCCACTCGGCGGGAATGGGTGGAGCCGGGGCTACCGGGCAGGCTCGAGGCCTGAGTTTGCAAACAGTTTTCTGTTTCCCCAGCCTCAGGAGCTGAGCAAGTGCCAATGCGGCTGAAAGCTCTAGGAGCCACCGCAGGCACAGATAGCGAACCCCCGTCTTTTCCATGGAACTTAGCAGCAGCTACCAGGGGCGTCACCAGGGAGCATTAGCTTTTTCCCTTGCCTGGTTTCCCACATTCTGTGACCACCTTGGCATTTGCCAGGGAAAATATTGAAAGCCTAGGTAAACAAAGGGGAACCCAACGTTCACCAGTCTGGCCTTAAAATAGCCGGGGGAGTACACAGGCAGCAGCCGCAGGCAGGGTGTCCAGGGCCTTGCCCATCCCACCCCACCCCACCTCACCTCACCCCAACGGTCGCCCCCAGCCCGTGAATGCCCGGCCCAGAGAGAGGACAAACAGGGAGCCAGGTTCTCTACTGCCTTGCTGCCATTACCCTGTGACTTAGGTGAATTCTGCTGAACCCCCAGTGACCATCAGCAAGCACCACTCGCAGGTGGCAACACGGACATCAGTGAAGTACATGTCTGGGCTGAGGGTTAGGGTGGGCAGAGCAAACAGAGAGCCAGGAGGGGAGTGGAGGCCTCCGGAGGCACAGGTGCCCCAGCACCGAGCACCCCGCAGAGAGGGAGCTATGCCCACGTTGACTTCTGGGCAGCCTGGGGGGTGCATCTCGAGAAGCTTCTGCCACCATGTCATAGGCTGTTCATCCTGGCCACAGTGAGGCAGTGGTGAGAGGGGTGGGCAGGGGAAGGAGAGGGGAGAGACCCTCAGGGCTGAGGAAGAGCAAGATCATACTGTATAGAAGTTTCCAATGTTCTCTAAAAATGTCCCCATGGCAAGTTACCTGACTTAGCAAATCAACATGTAACATACCCAGAGAAATCTAAATTTCAGATCAACACTGAAATATATTTTTCAGGATACGTCGGTCCCAGGCAGTCTGGTATGTTTTTTTAGGGTGAGTACGTTACATGCAATAATTGGACATACTTGTACTAAAAATAAAATAAATAAAAATGTGTTTATTTAATCATAAATCTAACATTCAGTTAAATTAAAGTTTGGAATACTAAAAAAAAGGACTTTTATTATAAGTTTTTCTCATGTAATATTTGAGACATACTAAAAAATATATTCCAAGTTTATCACTCAGTATAACTGGGTGTTCTGCATTTTATTGGCAACCCTGGCCCCACAGATTGCCCCCTCCACTAGAGAGGACCCAAAGGCTGAGGCTGTTTCTGCCCTGTCCCCTCTGCATTTCTCCTGCCACTTTGCGCTATAATGTGGCTCAGAGAGAAGTAATGGCCAGCATGGGCAAGCCGGCTCTGCAGTCTGACTGTCTGAGCTTCACCTGTTCTTAGCTGTGTGCTCCTGACCAGGTAATTCAACCACTGATTCTTAAATAGTCTCATCTACTAAATGGAATACAACAGTTACGCAGCCTAGAGAGTTGTTTTAAGGAAACGATACATATAAATCATTTACTATATGGTAGGTTCCTGCAAAGTACTCAAAAAACTTTAGCTACTCTTATTCATTGCCATTGCTATTATTATTTACTTGATCAGTAAGGGAAGTGAAAGAGGGAAACTAACTCCTGGGTGTTGGAACACTTGTCTGAGCCCATGCTGGGCTTCTTCAGCCAGCTTTGTGACCCACAGAGAGACTTTTCCTTGGGGATCCAAGATTGTTCCCAATCCTAAGATCCCGTGATTTAGATAGATGGAATGGGTAAGCTCCAAGTGGAATAAAACCATGTCACTAGACGTGACAGGGCTGAGAGGGTTGGAAAGTGAACGCACGACGGGAGATATCTCTCTGGATGAAGGATAAAAAGCTGTCCCCACACGCAAGATGCCTGGCCTGACCTTTTCAATGCCTGGAGCTGAGGAAGGCTTGGTTTGGGGACAAAAGTCTGCTACGTTGCGGCAGAGTATTATTTCTGCCTCAACTTGGATTTGCACAAAAAGATACCTAGGGCAGTGGTCCAAATGTATGTTCTCCCCAAACCCATTAGGTTGAAATCCTAACCACGAAAGCTAGGGAATCGGGAGGTGGAGCTTTAAGGAGGTGATCAGGCCTTGAAGCTGGATCCCTCATGAGTTGGACTCGTGGCCTCACACTGGAGGCCTAAGAGAGACCCTTCCACCCACCACATGAGGAAGCAGGGACAAGATGTCATCCATAAGCCAAAAAATGGGCCTTTATCAGACACCACGTCTACAGTGACTTGGCATTGGATTCCCCAGCCTCTTGAACCATGAGCAACTGATTCCTATTGTTGGTAAGCTACCTAGTTTATGGTATTTTGTTAAATCAGCCCAAACAGACCATAAAACCTAATGCGACACCAGAACGGCCAAGCAGGAGAGCTTCCCCATTGGCAGTCAATTCAAGGGCAGTAAATAGATTCATGGCAGCCCAGCCCAACATCAGAGAAGCCAATGTCCCCACCATCCACAACAGCTTTTGTGGCCCAGTTATGCTGCTGTGATTTGCAATGGTTCCAGTTGAGTTCAAATCTCTGCAGCGATCTTGATAGCTATTTCTCACTACCCCTGAGAAATTGTCACACAGCCACAAAGAAAACATTTGTTCCTGTCATGTTATCCTGTAGAAAGAATGAGGGCACCAAGAAGCCAGGGGTAAGCAGACACGTCCACAGCCATACCTTCCTCCCAGGCACCTCTCATAGCAGGTCACAGAGGGAAGTAGGGAGAGGAGCACTTCCAGGGGCTCAGAAGACTTTGGGGTGATGCAATATAGAGGAGTTATTCCTTAGGCTGATATATTTACAGAAGACACTCATTCATGACTTCACATGCTGAGGATAGTAATGTCTAAGTATGAGTAAATATAAGGTAAGTAGGAAACATTTGTTCTAAAATGAGAAAGAATACACCATGTGGGCCCAGGCAAGAGTGAATGGTCAACAGATATGTGGATAGTTGGGGAGGAAGATGAGAGTCCTAATAAAAAATATTCCACGCAAAAATAAAAAAGATTTCCTGAGCCTGCTAGGAAAGGACATAGGCAGGAACCCAGTTCAGGAATCAGGTGGGAGAAAGGAGAGATTTTCAACAGTCAACTGAGCTCTAGGCTTTATTAAGTGAGCTCACAGGCCAGGGCGCACCTGAAAAATTGGGTTTTCTATCGTTAACTCCTATTGTACTGTGATTCAAGGAGATTTGCAAAAGTATTAAAGGGTCCACCAATTTAAAACATTTCCTCCACCAACCTGAAATTCCATCCACAGAACCGATCTCATTATGCATTACTAGGGGAGCATAAATTGGCTCACTGTCTATGGACAGCAACGTGGCAACAGCTCATGAAATTACAAGTCACATTCTCTTTAAGTAAACAGTCGACCTTCAGGAATTTATCCTGTAGGTATACTTGAATATGTACCAGGTTATTTCAGCATTGAAATAAATTGTCTACAAGACCAAAATATTGAAGCAAGCTAAATGGCCATCACAAAGAGACTAGTTAGCTCGGTTATGATATTAATGTAGCCAAAAATTAAATGCAAATTAATAAGGAATGTGAAAAAAGTTCTTGAATTACTGACATGGAGCAATCTCTAAAATATGTTGTTTTTAAAAAAGGCAAAGCCTTTGAAAAGTAAGACGACCTCGAGGAGACAGAACATGACTCCTGACTTATGAAATATGACTGCATTTCTGCCCTTCCCCCAAAGATTACAGTATGGAAGGGAGAGTAACTTCACATGAAGGGGCCTGAAGAACACTCCTGGGCCAGGTGCTGACAGTCTGCATCATGAGTGACATGTCACATTCAAGTGTGTGCTCTTGATGTTACGGTGAGAAGAGCACTTCATCTCTGGGGTCGTCCCCTCAAGAACTCATAACCCCTGTCTCGACACGTTGATCACACTCAAGTTGAGGAACCTCGTACAAAATACCCGACCAGTTGCCTCCTTTACCAAGGACACCAAACAAAGTCAGAGAAACCATTACAAAGGAGAAAAGCTAAGGATACGTGACAACATGATTTAACTGGATGAAATCCTAGGATAGAGAAGGGACAGTGGGGTAAAACTAGTGGAATCGAAGAAGCTGTGAAATTCAACCCATTGTAACATATACTCAATTGTTGTTATGATTATTTGCTGTAGTGGAACAACCAACATTAAACAGGTTCCCTAAATGTGACAAACTGCCATAAAAATATAAGATGCCAACAAAAGGTAAAATTGGGTGATGGCGTTTATAGGGACTCTTTAGTATCGAGGCAAATTTTCTTTAAATATTCTGTGTTCTAAAATAAAATATCCAATAAAAATTAGAAAGCAGTTGAGACTATCTGATGGCTGAAATGTGCATAAAATGTCTCCAGAAGGAAAAAAAAAATAACCTCGACATTTGCATTGTGTCCACAGGACTTACTTTGCTGGAGGAGAAGCTTTTGCTCAGCACACTTTTATATTTTGAACTACAAGTCAGGCAAACATACATCTCTTTAAATATGGTAATTTGCATGTTACAGATTTTTAAAAAATTAATCCCAGTTAATCGTGTTTCTAAAAGACACCTAGTTTAGAAATGCACTCTTTTGGGGTTAAACATGGATGCAGTACCTCCCCAGAGAATTTGTTAACTTGGGTTCTTTGCTTATATTAATCAGTTGGATGGCCTAACAGCACAAGGCTCCGGGGAGGATGGTATCAGGGATGTGTGAGTTTTGAGGGGAAAGAGAGTTGGGTAATGCTTTGAATATATGGAGTTGTCCAAGAAGACCCAGGCACCCAAAGCACAAAGTTCAGGTGCATGGTACCTGAGGGGTGATGGGAAAAGGAGAGATTAAGATGCCCAAACTCCAGGCCACAAAGACGAACTTTGCTGGCATAATATATATATACACACACACTAGGATTAGCACTCCTTCTGCTTCTCGATAGACCGTCTCCTATATCATTTCATTTCTAGAACGAACCTCCCTCTGCTTTTTGGTCCTTAACCAAGAGAAACAGACTGCACTGTTGAATTTCTACAGGACACCCTGCACCCTGTGAGAGTTGGCACAGGAGTCGGCCTTCCTGCCCCTACCGGCCGGCCACCCTCGGCCCCAGCCACTCCTTGGCAGAAGCCAAGTGGGAGGTGACTGTGAAGTCAGCTAAGATTTGTCTCCACGAGGGAAACAGGGCCTTCACACAGAGCCCTAAGACCCAGAGAAGGACACGGGGTTAACAGGTCACTGAGCCAGCCAAAGGCCCAGAGCCAGGAGGACACCCAACGAGACAGGCAGGGAAGCAGTTAATAACTCAAGGTGACAGATGAAGCCAGCTACTCAGGGCTCCAGTTTGGCTGATGGTGAAGTCAAAACAGAACTGTCGGAAACTGGGAAGGTGCTGTCGCTTCTACTGTATTTTTCCACACGTATTTTTATTTTATTTTATTTTTTTAATTTGGAAATGTTCATGAGGAGCTGGAAAATGCAGGCTAGAGGAGTCCCCCGGTCTGAGAGACAGAAACCACGTCTTTGCCAGGATCTCAGTCTAATTCAGATCAGCAGCTCTCCGTGGGCTTCGGCCACCAAGGGCCTGATTTCCCCCTCTCCACGTCCTCTACCCGCACCCACAGAAATATCCTCACCCCCTCTCGCTTTCCCCAGCCTCCTGTGCTAGCGGGCAAGCTCCTGCCAAATGACACTACCAGTGTGCTCCGTCCACCAGCCACACCAGCCTCCTCGTGGCCAAACCAGCAGACACTTAGCAGGGAGCAGATAGAGAAAGACCTAGAACTCAGGGCAGAAGGGAAAACTGGGGCAGAAACGCAGAGGGGAATGGTATCACTCTGCACTCCCCGCAACCCTGGTGGTGTGCTGTCTCAATGCCTAACATTTGAGCAACCAGCCCACGGAAATTCACTAAAGTGAAATGGTAGGCTCAGGGTGTTTAAAACGATCATGTGCTCCAAAGAGGGTATAGGAAATTAGCACAAACTGTGACAGACATAATATAAAATTAACCTGTCCTTGAGATCCTAGGACTCAGGAGCTTCTTGGTATAACCAGGGCATAAGGATTTGTTAGCATTTACTTTCTAAATCGCCTGGAACGTTCTCATTAACATGTAAATAGCACTTTGTACATGGGACCCTGAATTTAATCCCCAGCACTGCCAAATAAACAAACAACACTTTGTGCATCGGAGAGAACAGGTGTCTCTCAGTGTCTGAGGGAGATTGGTTCCAGGACCCAGAGTGGTTACTAAAATCTGCAGATAATCAAGTCCCTTATGTAAAAATGCCATCGGGGGGTTGCATATAAGCTATTCAGGGCCTCCTGCCCCCGTACTTTAAATCATCTCTAGTTTACTTATAATACCTCGCATAATGCAAATGCTCTGTCAATAGCTGTCATACTCTATAATTTAGGGGAAAACGACAAGAAAAAAAAAGTCTGCACTTGTCCATTTCAGATGCAATTTTTTTTTTAATGTTTTTGATCCAGGGCTCACTGAATGAGCAGATGAAGAACCCATGGATACATCGAGTATCTTCATCAAAGAGTAACCTTGCAGATTACTTCAACTCCTCATAGTACAGCTGAGAATTTGACTTTAATATTAAGGGTAAACATGTTCTTCATACACGTGCCTGAAGCTCACCCCACAGGGCCTTCTCTACCAGGCATTTCTACCCCAAATGTTAGTTTAACAGACTTCATTTTCAAAAAGCAGAAAGGTTTTCCTGGGTGAATTTTAAATAAGAGAAAAATGCGTAGAACACAGTGCCCGCATGTGCAGGTGCTCACACTCTCTCTCACACACACACCATTCTCTTCCAGCAAGCATCACACCTGTTTCTGAGGCCCCCAAAGTCACAGCATCTGATAACCCCAGGAAGCTGCTCTTCAAGTGGCCCAGCTAGTGAGGCGTTTCCTATCTTTTGGCCGACGCTGCAATGCTGAGGTCTCGGGTTCCTAAATAATGGGTTGGAGCTGGTGGCTCATCCACCAAAGACCCTGTCCCTCGGTCACCGGCCCTGACCTATCTCAGGGAATAGTGCAGAAACACAGTGCCCCTATTGTTCTCTGGCTTGGGGATTGAGGGGACGGGGAACATGCACACACAAAACCTCCCTCAAAAAGATTAGTGCAATTATTAGCCAACAGGAATGGCTATAAGCCAATCTGCTCTCAAATCCTCCTGAGCACCAGTTCACCTCTGAGTCTCTTTCAAGCCCCAAACACACAACTGTGTGTTCTCCTGAGTTTTGCCATGTTGTTCTCGGAGCTGCTGGGACAGTGGTTAATGCCACCCTTACCCACAAGGCTGATAAACACCGAAAGAAGCAGTGGCTGGGACTTGGGTCCCCACTGCCCCCTAGGTCTGTAAAAGGCAGATGTCCAAGGCCAGACATCATGAGCAACTGCTTCACCCCACTTTGTTTGGTCAAACTGCTCGTTAGAACACAGCCAGAGCTTGTGACTTACATTTAGTGTTCATTGTGAAACTCTCCAGTGACGATATGCTTTCTGCCTCTGTCACCTTACAGGAATAATTGTCCTTTAAGCCCGGGGCTACCACTAACTCCACTGGCCATTCTAAGCCTCCTATCATGAGATAAGGGAAAAAGAGATTAAATTCTGCTCTGGGACTTGGTATATGGGTTCTCACACTGCAAAAATATTTAAAACCTCACTGTCAGAGAAAATAGTCTTGTATTAATCACACTACCCACTCTATATTGATTAACTGCAGATGATGATTGGGGGGCTACACAAAGAGTTGAAGGACACCAGGGTTTTGAAATATTTACATTATATCAAAGCAATCAATTGACTGACCAAATGTAAGTCAACGATAAATTAAGTGTGTCAATAAGAAAAGAATTTATCAATTGAATTTGCCACTCGTGGAGCAGATGTGTGTATAAATAAATGTAAAGGAACATACTACATAAATCAGCACCTACAATGCAGGGGCTACTCAATCATTCCTTCCATATTCAAGCAACTGCTAAATCCCTACTATGTTTCTGGCATGGACAAAACCAGAGGTTTCATAGGTTTCTCTGAGCCATAGGAAAAGCCTTGCTATTCCTACAGAAATCAACGATCAGTGCTACTTGCAGGTAGAGAAAAAAAAAATCCTCAAAGCTGAACAAGTAAAGAGGCAATCCACTATTTGATGGCAAATTTGAGGGGCTTTCAAGCCTCTCTTGCTCTTTACTGAGAAGATCTAGGTATGTTCAACTTTGCACGTGTCTGTGAAGCACATATAGGAAGTGCCCAACACAACCCCGTTCCTACGAATGAGTGCTGTGTCTTCTCAGCATTACCGCTCCTTTCTCACGGCAGGGCATTGGAAGGGTCTCCGTTGAAAGACTCAGAACCTGAGCCTAAGTCACCAAGTTACAATGCTTCCAACTTCTCCAGAATTAGTATTTTATACTCCAAACTCAAACACACACTTGAACAGAGCAAGCAATATACTCACAGGTGTGCGCACCACTTTGTATATTCTACTGAAAACACACACACACACACACATCTGTTTCACATCTGGGAAGTCCAAAGTTTTAGTTAAACCCTAGAAAGCCTTTCTGTGTAACAACTGGGAGATATACAAAGTCCGCGGTGACTGTTCCTTTACTCACAAAACGGAGGTTCATAAACAGGTCCTTTGGAAAGTACTAAAAATCCCAAGGCTAAACGTATTGTGTAAAGGTAAGAGAATTTAGTCTCATGGAATGTATATATATTGAAGAACTCACTAGTATTATTCACTGGTGGAAAGACAGATGCCAATATGTAGCTGCTAGGACAGTTTTTTTGAGTAAACCTTTGAAGTATGAACATGACATTCAGTCGGACATCCCCTCCAAATACAAGTACAGACACAATCCCATTGAAACCCCCGAGTCCTCTCTGTCAATGAGGGTCATTTCCTTCAGGCCTATTCCCAGATTATATTTCCAGGGGTGGTGGTTGTGATGCAGGAGAAGAACAGCAGAGCAAAGAATAGCCAGGCTCTGACGAAGAGCCCCAAGCCCTGGGGTCCCCCTTTTCATCTTCAGAGGCCAGCCTATGGGAGCCCAGCTCAGCAGCTACTGCACCTGGATGAACTCTCCAGATAAGGGCACCAGCTACCAACCCACTGCAGGAAACCAGATCCATAGAAGGTGCCTGTAGCTTCCTCGCTGTCTTTCTTGTCTTTGCAACCAGGCAGGGTGCATCACAGTCTCTAATAGTTCCCAGGTTTGCTTCTGGAGAATTATGTAGATTAAAAGCAAAGGAGAATTACCATGGAGGGTGTGAGCACACCACCAAGGTCCAGCCAGGAATGAGAACACTGATGGCAAGAAAGCTGGCCTGTTAGGAGAAGGATCATTCATACTTCCCTCCATCCCCCAAAAATCAAACGAGCCCCCTGCCCTCCCCTGTTCCCCCAATTCCTATGCATTAACACAGATCCTGTGCAGAGACCAGCCTGCCTCTCCTGCAGCAGGCAGCTGGCTGGAAGGTTCTATGCTGCGAGATTACACAGAACCTTCGGTGCCTGAGCCCAAAAGAGAAGGGTCACCAACTAATCCTCTGTCAAAGCTGAGGAAAGTCAGGTTGAAGTGACAGGCAGCCTCTGAACCCAGGCAGCTACTCACCTGGATCTGGCATGAGGCTTGACCAAGAAAGTCAGGTAAAGATCCACCATCCACATGAGCAAATCCAAGGGTCTCTATCCTGACCTCTTTTCCTCTGCCCCTTGGCTGTCAGGTGTGGTTTGGCTGAACAAAGATGGGATCCTCTTAAATTCAGCAAAGTCGCAGAAAGGGAGGAAGGGGTCTAGTCTAATCCCACTACTAGTCCTCAGTCTCGTAGCAGCTTTTGAGGCCGAAAGTGGCAGCGGTGGAGTGCAGAGTGCCTGCTCCGACATTGAATGAGCGCACAGAATACCTCAATCTGATCTTTTATAGTGCTTTGTTTATTACCTGTGTGCCCTTATTTCATAAGGGAACCGAGAAAGAGAGAGAGAGAGAGCAAGTAGGAATGATGAAGATGACTATTAGTAGCAATCCAAAGACACCTTTTCTTAAGCCTCATTCATAGCCGCAAATGAGGCCAAACAACCTAGCAATTGTTCTCTCAAATGTCACCTTTCTGTATGGGCCACTGTGTGGATAAGGCTCGGCTCTTGCGTTTTATGCTCCCCCTCCTAAAAAATTACTCTGTTATCCTCCCAATATCTCCAGAGAAATTGACCCGACAAGGGGAGCTTTTCTTCTTCTCCTTCCCCGCCTCCCCGCCGCCCGATTTTCCTTTCTTCTTCACGCAGCTTGAACAATTTGGCTCTGTTCTGTGAGCATTCCTGTGGCCCATTCTCTCTGGGTCCCCTGTGCAGGATGGTGGACCAGGAGAACACAGGCTGGCATTCAGACCCAGGATGGTGCTGGGGGGGTGGGGGCGGGGTGGAGAAAAGTGAACCAAATGTACCTCTGATTGTTGCGCCACCAACTTAATACCTGGGCAGAAAGACAAAGGCTCTTTAGAAAAAGCTCAGGCTTCGGGTGACCCCTCCCCCAACCTCCAGAAGTTCAAAAGATAACAGGAGTTGAAAATAAGGCAGTAAGGTAATTAAAGTTTTCCAAGTCATCTCAGGAGATATTACACCCGATGACAGAGAACCTATCGCTAAGCCCTTTTGATGAGCAACCTCTGCTACCACTTGTAGAGAGACTTCTCTTTGCGCCTGGGTGCCTGTGTGTGTGCAGGCATGTGCCCAGGTACACCCAGGCATCCATTTCTGGATAAAATGATCCATCATCAGAGCCCTGGCACTTTGTATTTAAGCAGAGATACAACCACAGCTTGGATGAGGGGAGAAGCTACAAAACAAGGAAGTTCCACGTGAACTCAGGAGTAAATTCTGATGGTAAAGAAGCAGGGATTAATGGAATCTCCACACCCTGGGAGGCGCCTGGGGAATGGCTCTTCTACATGGAGCAGGTCCATTAAAAGCAAACCTCCCGACAACATCTCATGGTCCTTATTCTATGGTTCTAAGCCAAGGCGCTTTGTGAAGGGTAGAACTCTCGCCTAGGAGACCGGGATCCAAGCCTTGAGGGGGCTGGGAAACCAGAACAGGATACGTGCACACTTTGCCCAACAGGACTGGTGCCATCCCATAAATAGAAAACACTTAGAAAACCCCCAAGTCACTGCATAAATTGTTTGTTTTTCAAAAAGGCTGTAAGCTCCATGAGACAGGGATGAGCCCACCAAATCCTTAGCATCCAGAACATATAAATATTCAAAAACTCTCTTTGAATGTTGAAAAAGTCCAGATCCTAGAGAAAAACAAACAGGCCGGAGTATGCTGGAGAAGGCTGTATCCACTCACAGGAGCAGGCTGGGAAATTCACCAGAGGTTTGCAAGCCAATTGTTAAACACAGCCACTATAAAAAGTTAAAGCCCATAAACTTGAAATTAAATACATTATGTTGGGGAAAAAAAGGTAATAAACTCATCACTGCCTCTTCTTTTTAGTGTTGTCCTAATATGCTCGTGAAGTTATCTCCATCTATAGAGCTTCTATACTGTGCAAGGTTGGCTACTTTGTATCTCTTCCTCCCCCCCCCCCCCCAGTTCAATGTTGTCTCATTTTAGCTTAACATGTGCAGTGTCCGGAACACCATGAAACCAAGGAAAACCCATGCTGCACATCATGGTTTGATTGATGGTTTTGAACCATCTAGACTTAGGATGAAGAAAATAGCAATGTAGATTAAACACCACTATTTCATATCTAGGGTTTTTATAATATGACTAGCAGAGTAAAGAAAAACCAGGTAAGAAAATCTTCTTCCAGTCTTCATAGGCTATGCCCTGACTGAGAGCCTGTATCATTGGCTATGGAGTGAAGTTTCAACATCTTCACTTTCTTCCTGATTTCCTAACAAAAATGAAAATATCAGATTTCCCTTGGAACTGTACTTTTTTGTCTACTGCAAAATGAGAGCCAGCAGAATGATTTTGTGAGAATCATTCGCCATATGGAATAAACAATGAAGAATGTTGCATATTTTATAATTATTTGCAAGTTGGGTGCTGTAAGTACTTTATAACAATAAAATTTGTAACAAACTTATGAATGTATAAATGTGAACTTTTCTCGAAGACTTGGTGATTAAGCATTTACCAGAATGTCACTCTCCAACAACACAGCTGTGTGTAAGAAAAGGGGGTAAGTTTAATGACACAGAGAATCTAGATGTTTACGTGTGTTGGGGGCGGGGAGGTATATTCAGTTCCTTGCTTGACTTTGGCCTAATGGAGGCAGAGTGCAAAACCAGAGAACTATTGGTAGAAAAATAGTGCAACATGAACATTCCTCCTACCTGCCCTGATGTCCCATCAGGCAGCCAGAACAAGACTCACCCAAGGACAGGCAAAGGAGGGGAGAGCTGCCCCTTCGGTTGTTCACACATCTGGATGGTGTTTCCTAGCTTTCAAAAGGACTTTGCACAAGTGATATCACGTGAGCCTCATCAAGGACTAGTGAAAACAGCAAGGCAGAGAATCTTCCCACCTTGTGGATGGTGTGGGAGGGCTCAGAAGGCTTCGGTAGTTTGCCCAAAGCCACACAACTGAGGAAGGCTAAGAACAGAATAGAATGCAGGTCTGATGATACTTAGCCCAGTGTTTCCCAACGGAAGGTCAAATTACTTCCTTAAGAGCAGATTTTCTGGGATGTTCCATCTTAGACTTGAGTTTAAGTAAGCAAGGAGTCAGTTCAAGGGCAAGAGAAGGGAATCTGCAAGCCGTGTTGTAAACCCAAACAAGCTAAGTAGCTGGATCTCCTTGCACGGAGGACCTTGAATGTGGAGTCCGGATTCAGTCTATCCATTGCCGGCTGGCAGCCTCTGCACCCAGGTCAGGAGCCTTCTGACCACAGGAATCAAATTAAGATCCCCAACTCCACTGATTACAGAGCTGGCTCTCATCCTTGTTCTTGTTGCTGTTTTTAGAATAGCAGAACCCTTTCTATTTTTTTTTAAGCAAAAATTCTATATGAAGCAGCAAAATACAATTCAGAGCAAAAGGAAAGTTTCCGTGGTTAAATGGTTCTAATATGGGGGACGGTGGGGGGGGGGCAGGGATGGTTAGTATTGGTTAATGCTCATAGAGAGCTTTAGGAGCAACCAAATACCAATCCCCCCACCCCCAGTCTCCTTGAGGCCCTTAAAGGAAAAACTCGATTACTGTGTGTTTGTATGGTGTGTTTGTGTGTATGTTTTGTGGGTGTGTCCGCATGTATGTGTTTGCCTGTGTGTGTCTGCTACACTGTGTGTCTGCTCCTGAAGCCTGGATGATGTCTCGGAATCTCCCACCACTGATCACCAAAGAGCAAAAGGAAGAAGAGGCTCCTTAGCAGAACTCAGCAGAAAAAAAAATGAAGTTGGAAGCATGCCTCCAACCACAGGAAAGCGAGCAGGTGGATCTGACAAAGATGCTCAGAGTGCTTCTTCTCTAAGGAGCAGGCAGGGCTGGGGAGTGGCTAAGTGGTAGAGCAGATGCTCAGCATGCTCAAGGCCCTAGATTCAACCCCTGGGTGGGAGTAGTCAGTGCTCTCTGCACTTGGAGTTGTGACCACACCCACGGCTTCCCCAGATCCCTCTGCTGCTGTTCTCGCCATCTTGCCTCTGTAGACAGGCAGGTAGGTGAAGATATCAGGAAGCATCCTCAGGCTCTGTGGGTGGTAAAGCTGAGGTCTGGACTGGCCTCCTGAAGCACCAACTTGTGCAATACCCAGGTGTGTACTAAGCCTCCACACTTGGGGGTTAATTCGTAGTGGTGCACTTTTAAAGTTCTTCAGCATCTTATCTTTGAGTTCATGTCTAGTAAAAGTCAGGTACGGTATGTGAGAGGGTTCAGGGCCTCTGCTCGAGAGTGGTCCTGCCTCCCACCACCTCCTTGCCTTCCAAGGGAGGGTTCCCAGCCACCTGATGCCAGCCCCCAGCACCCTGGACTGCCCGTCCTCTCCTTCCCCACTTTCCTGTGACCACTGCTATCCTCCACCTAGGGCAGCATCCTGGTCCTGGTGAGGAGGAAAAGCCTGTGTTCTGCCATCACCCCCAGCACCCAGCAGTGGCCTGGACACAGGTACACAGAGGCCAGGCCAGAAGCACACTCCACAGGGGTGTGGGGAAGGCAGCAATTGTTCTGCCTCTGGGGAAGCCTTTCTTTTACCCCAGTCTAGTTTCCAAGCACATCTTGGAAGGAAGGTTCAACCTTGGGGGTCTCCAGTCCCCCTGTGATTGGTCTATGGTGTGCAAGCTCCTGGTTGGGACCTGGCATTTCCCTTTTGTGATGGGTCCCATAAATTACATAACTGACCCTAGCTGGGATACAAACCCGCTCCAGCAATCTGGGGATAGAGCTATTCATCACTGGCAAGACAGCTCCCTCTTGTAGCCAGTAGAGATTTTACGATACTCTTGGCTGTGATCTGGGCTTCTTGCTCTAGCATTGATGGACTTGCCTCTTCCAGAGCCCATTTAACAAGAAGAGAGAGTGCTTGTGGCTGGTCACCCGAGGCACTGGGTTCCTCCCATGCTCATCCCACAAAATGAGGGACTACCTATTCTCCCCCAGGTACATGATGCCCACCTTGTACTCTGTTTGGGTTCTAGTGACCATTACTCCAGGAGCATGAACTAGGGTAAAATTTCCCCCAAAGCATAAAGGACTAGGTTCCTGGGCTTGTGAAATAGCCCATAGCGTTGGCATTTGCTCCAGAATAAGAAAAAGACCAGGCGAGAAGCAGAAGTGATTCCTCGGGGAATCCCTTTTCTTCACAATCCCAGCTCCTATAACCATGGAGGATGTTCCAGTATTTTCTTGGGCCCATGAACATACAAATTCCCAAGTGGCAGGAGCTCTGCCTACCTAGCTTACTGCTAGCACAGGACAGTGCCCTGCAAAGACAGATGCTGAGCAAACATTAAGGGTCTCAGTGCTTCTGGAAAGATCTAGTCAGTGTGCAGATACTGTACTCATCAACTCTGTGGCTGTTACTATGTCACCTTGTGCATTACATTCTCAGAGCTAGGAGTGAGGAGAGAAACGCACATCCATTCTCCGGTCCCTTCCTGTCTTCCCCTCGTGTATCAGTCTCTGCAATAGCCAACAGCAAGCAGGCCAGGCCCCTTGGCTCCTTAACAAAGCCAAACAGGTGTGAGAGATTAGCTCCCTGGACGGAGCCTCTGTCCAACAAAACAATGTCAAATTCTCCCCTAATAAAGTCCAGAGCTGTAAGCAATTCCCCCTTGTTATTAAGCAGGAAAGAAAACAGCCCGGCTCCTTCCCAATTAGCTCAGAGGACCCTCCGATGAGTCGAATGTAAACCAGAGACCTGCCATGATCTGGCTTCCACCACAGACAGGCCCTGCCTTCCACCCAGAATGGAAACTCGCTGGCCCACGTTCCCAGCCATCTTGGCACGGTGGTGCAGACAGCCCCAGGCCCCCACCCCGATATCCATGGGCTGTCTCTGCCTCTGATTCAAACCATCTTTGCAACTCCCTGCCAGATCCCTGACTTTGATTTTCCATATGGAGGCTTGGTCTCATTTGCCAGGTTAGTGTTTATAGGGATGGGCTTTTTGACAGTTTTCGTTGTCAGTGAGACAGGGGATGGGATCCCTCCCCTTGAACATGAATCACTTTCTTGTCATCCACAAAAGGGGGAAAGATCAACATCCTGAAGCAATAACAACAAAACAGAAACCCCAAATGTATCTAGCCAGGGGGAAGTCTTGTCTTTTCTTTCCTTCCCTCCCTCCATGTCCAGCCTCAAACTAATGGACCATGGAGCGAACAACACAGAGACTCCAGGATGCTTCGGAAGATGGTCCATGGCTCCGTTACTTCATGTTTACACATGGCGTTAGAGAAGCTCAGACCACAGAAGTCCTCTGACCCTGTCTCCCACCTCACCTTAGCACGTGGAGGGGAATCTCTTCCAAACTTGAACATCTTCCTTGAGCAGGGAATGTTTAAACGGTCTTCATAATAACAAGCTCTCAGTAAATATTAAAGTGGCCAGGCATTTCTTCCCTAAGTCTTTAAAGCATTCATTCACTTAATTCTCCCGGGAACCATATCCACATTTCCCTTTTGTAGTTTTACAAATGAGATGACTGAGCATTGAGAAAGGGATTTACTTGGTCCCAAGCCCACATCTAGCCACTGGTAGAACCAGCATGTGAACCCAGAGTTCAACTCCAGAGGTGCCATGGTCCTCCATCCTACTTGTGAAGTAATCCTGCTCCCTCCTCAGCTCCCCTTTCTGGGCATTTCTGCATTTCTTGGGCTCTGGTATTTGGTGCCGCCATTTGACCAATGAGATGTCAACAAAAGAATGGGTATCCCACCAGGGTGAATGCATTTCCCTCTGCCATATTCACTGGCAATGTTCCAGAAAGTTCTGCCAGTCTGGGTCCCAGAATAAAGATGACACTGACAAGGGAGGGACTCAGTTTCTAGTGATACATACAAATTGTGTGCAAGAAATATACTCTCATTGTTTTAACTGATTACAATTTGGGGATTAGTAGTATGAGAGTGAGGAAAGTAGAGAGCTTTGGAAGGAGTAAGAGAAAGAGCCCATGAAGAGATGTCTGGAGTGCCTTCCAACACTCTCTTTCCTGATCCAAGTGCTGGTTACAAGAATGTTGGCATTCTAATACTATAATAAGTATTTATTTCATGTGGGTCTCTGTATATTTATTTCACACTAAAAGGTTAAAAAATATCTGGGGCTGTTTGTTAACACATCATAACCCAGCCAACACTGACTGACACACCATTGCCACTCCCGTTAGGAAGTACTTTTCTTATGCCTCACCTATCTCCTTTCTACTTAGATGTCAACACATTCCTAGCTTCTAAAAGATTGACAACTCAAACCTCTGATTTTTCTGATAACTCTCAAGTCTCTTCATGGAAAAGACAAAGTAGTAACATGAGGGGGCGGGTGCAAATGGAATGGCTCCATGGAACATTGAGTCAGGAGGGCTTGCCCAAGGCAAGAGAAGGTCCTGATTGCCTTTAGCTTGTCCTTATTGGCAAATGTCTAAGGAGAGTCGGAGGACATTTCTAACTCATCTAGAGAACAGTCAAGTTACAAAGGGCAGAACTAAGCTGCACCTCCTTCACCTGCCATGACCCCAGCTCAAGCAATAAAGGAAGGTTCTTACAACATCAGGGAAATGCACAGTGCTAAAGCAACTCCCTGCACCCAGCCAGTGCCAGCCACGAGAGGCCAGTGCTTTCCTCCAGAGACCACCAGCCATTATGAAATTCTGTAATCCACTCCCCTTCTATGCACCCATTCCCAAATAGAACCATCCCCACACAAGGAAAGGACAAGGACTTCTAGGTTTATTTTTGTTTTCTGATTCATTGTTTTCATGTGTTTTTGTTTTTACTCTGTCTCATTTAGGTAGTTACTGATCTACTCATCTGCAAAAACTCTCTGCAGTTTCAATGTATTTTAGAACTCTTGATTTTTGAAAGACAATCCCCAGATGAAAACCCACCCACTGCAGGTAGAGTGCTTGAGCATTCACTCCAAATTCATCCCTTGGAGGGTCCTCTTTTGGCACTGGGAGGCTATTGACCAACAGCCATTTCCCAAGCTTGGTGTTTGCTGGTCTAACCTCATTCCGCCAACACAACCCGTCCATGTGATTGATTTATCCTGCATAATAAAACCAGGCTATTACTCACGGGCAACCTGGCACATTATCTGTGCCTTCTGTACGAGGTAACAAGCCAGGAACATCATGAACCACCCTGCCATTTGGGGAGAGATAAATTACTAATCTGTGGTTGTCATAACGTAAATGAATTTTCATTACAGTCTGCAGCAACACTAAAACTCCGAGGTCCTGTCATTATAATCCATTGATTTTTTTTTATTGTCCCCTGTTCAAAGCAAAAGCATAAAACATGATCCCTTTAACACCATGGTCCGGTTGAGTGTGAACCCTCCCCCTGTAAATTACAGGTGGCAGTCTGCAGATAAAACCAATTATTCCTTCCTCCCTCCGACCCGGAAACAGGCCCAGGGGAAGCCCACGCCAGACATGAATCACTGAAGAAGGACGCTGCACTTTCCCTCCCATGGCAAGTCTCTCTTTCTAACTTTTATCTTTGTGATTTGCAAGAGATTATACAACATGCTAGTCAAGGTTGCAGGCCCAGGGGACAAATGTTTGAACCCTGGATGCACTTATTTTGGTTTTATGCCCTTGACCAGTTGTGCCTGTTTTGCCCTCCGTGAAATGAAAATCTTAGTAAGAGTACCTACGCCACCCCCCACCCCGCCCCCAGCGTTCTTATGATTGAAAAAAAAAAAAAAGAGTTAATTTACATCCAGCACTTAAAATGCTATCTGCACCAGAAAGCTTTCAATAAACATCACATGTCCTTATGATTACCATTAGCACAACAAAGAATGAAGCTATGGGTACCTGTCCCTCCTTGCCTTGTAAACTCCAAGTCTTTGTCCTAGGAAGCCTGTTTTAAATATCTTTTTAGATATTTACACTCTGAACACCTTAAAGGCAATTCCTGGGTTTTGTTAGGCTTTGCATCTCCTGGGTCCAGAGAATGCCAGAGTATGCCAGGGGTCACACCCAGCTGGCCCTTGGTGTGAAAGTAATGATGCCTTATATCTTTGCTTTTAGTAATATATATTGAGCAAATATGGAGGAAATGGAAGTTGGAAGCAATTTCCCCACTCAGAAAGAAAGCATGATAACTGTGAGACCACAGAGTGGACTGGGCCGGCCAGGTAGAGCCACTTTATGGAAAAGAGGCACAAAGAAATCTGGGTCCTGGGGCTTGGTGCGACATATCTCTAAGATGGGGATGGCTCTCCCCTACAGGAAATGAAATCAACATGAAGGCAGAGAAAACGGTAAGACCATCTAGTAGTGATTATAACCTAGAATGTCTAACACCTTTCTCCAAAGGACCCAAAGCGCAATCAACTCACTACCTGTGAATTAAAAAAAAAAAAAAAAAACCCTCTCTAATCTGCAGTCTCAACCTGGAAGAGGTGGACGACAGGAGGGGGCAAAATATGGCCTTCCAGATGTGTCAGGGTTGTGATAAGTCTTGTTTAAACTTTACCCAAAGTGAAAAAAAAGTGTCAACAGAAACTCCTGCCCAAACTCTCTGATCAGGTCAGGCAAACAACCAATCGAAAAAAATCAATCAAATGTGAAAGGTGGCCCAGAAGGGTGGGAATGCTTCACTCTGTGATTCCCACAGGAGCCAGGTCTTTTCAACATGTTTCCTGACAGCTGCTGCTTCTCCTTGTGGCCGTGAAATAGCCAGAAGCGCATCACAGCGCGTCATTCTGTGAGCAGGCTGAGAGCTGGGTGGCATAGGGAGGCTTCAGGGAAGGGGGGGCTGGAAACACAGTCAGCTCAGCCCCAGGCGGTCAGTACTTCCAGAGGAGACATGGCCAGCACTCCAAAAGGCGAATGGGGAATTCGGCCTTGATCTGGAAGACCATAAATGCTCAAAGAGCCCATTAGCTCACACGGGTAGGAGAGAAGAGGAAAGATATCTCGGGAGATGTGATGGACTGACCACAGTCCGCTTCACCAGGGCCTGCCCAGTTGGAAACACTGCATTTCCTCAGGGTAGAGGATTAGCAGGAGTCAGACGGGGTGGAGGGCCTCAACCAAACAGACTGGTGTTTGGTTTCAGTTACAAGAAGGAGGTAAAGTACTGGTTGAGCAAGGGCTCAATATCATGCTCTTAATAAATATGGCGGAATGAAATGGGTTTGGTGGTCAGGAACGTGTTTGTGTCTCACCTCCCAGGATAAATCCAACCCTAGACCTCTAGGGCAGAGGGAACTTCTAATGGACTGCCCTTCTGTCTGGATTGTTTGGAAAACTGTCTGGGCTCATGCTCCGTTGGTTTAAGCTGGATACGGCTAGACGCCAGCAAGAACTTGCCAGGGCACCCTGCTCACTGCCTTCCTACTCCAGGATAACTGACTTCAGAGCACACCCTCTCCCCCACTCTCAGATATGCTAACATGGGCTAAGACCAGAGCAGAAGATATGAAGCATCACAAGTCAATCATAAATGATTGCACTCCATGTGAGTGGAAAACTTGCCACAGACTCTCTGAAACATAACTTAGTGTCACATGTCGTGATCTTAAAAAAATGTAAAACTAAATCACCACAAATCCAGGATCTTGTTTTTTTCACCTGAAGAAAGACATTAAGGATAGAAAAAGAGAAAAGTAGATCGCAGGAGGGAAAGAGAGATGGAAAGGAAATCTTTTTGAATATCTGTAACTATTATAGGATGTGCTATAAGTGGGTCATCTCATTTCATCCTCAAAACCCAGTAGATCAGGACAATCATGCTCAATATAGCATCATTTATAATAGTGAAAAACTAAAAGCAGTGATCACTGTGCAATAATAAAGCTTTACCCTCAGACCCTTAAAAATGATCCTTAAAAATGGTTATGAGGAATCTGGTACCAATATGAGGTAAGGTCCATAGCATAATAGTAGAAGGATAAAAAAATAGTCCACATAATAGAATTATCAAGAATATTTCTACATCTGACTTATTGTTATATGTGATGTGGCTGTATATTAAAGCACCAACATAGATATAAATAAATTAATAGTGTTGTAAATGGGTAGTGGGATCATAGATATTTACTTCCTTCCTTACATTTTCCTGTGTCTTCATTTTTTTTTTACAACAAGCCTAATTGCTTTTATAATCAGACAATATAAATGTTTAGTAGAAATTACTTATTTACCTTTTAACACTGGTATCCTTACACAGAACTCCACCCCTGAAACACCATCCATCATCAAATAACCTGTAGTGGTCACATTTATCAGATGATGGCAAATTACAGACAATTAAAAAACATCCAAAATGTGTTGGTGGACATTCTACTGCTATCAGCCTTGAAATATTGGGGCAGTCTTGAAATAAACAACATCACAAGGACTGTGACCCAAACATCACCAATATATACTTGATGTATTTCTAATCCAGAAACAGCACAACTTGCTACTATTCTGTATTGCTACTGAGAATATTTGGGGACTATCTTAGAAAATGATTGAAATTACGTATGTGTTATTCTCCTGTTCTAAAAATCTAAATATTAAGTTGTCATTTGCAGCCTGTTTTCTGATCTGTGGCAATTCTAATGTAATACTTCTAAAATAAAGAGTGCCATAAATGTTTTAATAAGAACATAGGAGAGATTGGTAAAGCCAAGCTTTTGAAGTATAGTTTTCTTTCTCTAAAACAGAGTTATAAAAGGTCTTGGGAGATGAAAGCAGATTGGCAGGACCTGGTGGCTCATCACTGAAAATCCTGTCTCTCCTTGGACAGTTGGACTGCCTTCTCTCTGCTGAACCCTGCAGCCAGAGAAACAGCCCACCTGTGCCCTCCCCTGTGGCCTGGGACTTTAGGTCAGAGATCACTGGAGAAACGCTGAGGAGGCAAATACGAAGGTAAATCGTATTGAATACCAAGAGACTTACCTGCTTAGCAGCTATAAATTGTGGATATTCCAAGACAGTCCACAAGAGGCTTTTCAATGTGTGCAAGAGTTCAGATTTAGGCAAAGAGGATGATGTTACTTTTGTTAATATCCCGGTGAATGTAATATCTAATAAGGTAGATTCTAAGAATAGCTGACTGGCTACACACAACAATTTGTATTGAAACAAAAAACCCACAGCCAAAAATATTTTCTTCCTTCCTTTATGATGGTAACACTTAGGTATGTTTCACCTTTGGAAAACAGAGCTAAGCTGTATCTTTCCCTCCCTTTTAAAAGGCTGATAGATTCGCTAGGGATGTACAAGGGGTTGCTGACATCGGGGCATACAGTACTAATTAGATCGTACTAATTAGATTGCAGATGCAGAGATCTAAAGTAGCCAGGACATTGCTCAGAGAAAAGGTTCAAGTCTTCAGGAAAAAAAAGAAAGAAAGTCACCAAAACATGTGCAAATGACCGAGGGGAAAGTGGCTATGGGTGTCAAGGCGGAGGATCGGATGAATCACCATCTGGCCTTGAGTGGCCCCTGGTTAGTTGCTGTGAAGCAGAAGTATGGATGGAATGGACATTCGGGTTCTCTTCTACTCCAAAGTTTGTTCCTTTAGTTCTTGTATTCTGGGGAAGACTCTTGGTGGCCTACTTCCTGTTTCCCATACTTGTGAATGGACAGAGAACCCACCAAAAGCAAAAGAAAGACAGACATCTTTCACAGCCAATTGTGAGAAAGGAGGTGTTTCCTTGGATTCCACAGCCAGTCAGGTTTGTTGACCTTAGGCAAAGATCAAGAGCAGAATCAAACTTAAATATTAAATTGGAGTCTTCCCATCAAGTAGCAGGAAAGCTTTGTCACAACCACTCGAATCTGGGGACACTAAATCAGGGATTCTCAACCTCAGCACTATCAACATTTGGAAACAGGTCCTTCTTTGTTGTGGGATGGAGGCAAAGGGGCTTTCTTGCTCTCTGGCTTCAGAAGAAAATCTCTAAGTTAGTCACCCCAGGTGGGAAGCATTGCACCAAACGGACAGAAGTCATTCCACAATTCTATCCAAGTCCATCCTGTGTGCCAAGTCCCTCACTGGACTTTCAGCTGGATTGCAAACTAGGGGTAACAGAAACCAGTGCGCTTTGCAGATCTATGCAGAAGCTTAAAAGGTAAAAAGATAATTCCCATGATGGGGAGAGGCTTTCCCAGTGGGCCATGTGTCCAGGAGCCTCTGGGTTCTCTGTACCTCATTTCTACGTAGGAGATCTGAGTAGCATTTGTAATCAACATATCTACACCTTTGTCTAACTGGCTGACAGTACTGGGAGTTATCTCTTTCTTGGGGGCATCTCAGTCAACCCATGGCAGAACTTCCAAAAGCATCTCTGTGATCCTGCCGCAGTCTGGCTGGGCACAAAATCACGAGCCACTCAAGCAGGAACAAACTTTATTTCCAAAACTCCTGCGAATGCCACGCATGCGGCCTTCTCCCGGGACACACTACACCAACAGGAAATCCCTCCTCCGGAATTCCCTCCTACCGCACTTCCCCAACCAATGGGAACTCTCCGGGAGTCCCAGGAGAGCTCCAAAATAGCAGGCCTAGGCGGACAGCAGGGGTCTAATCTCCAACTGAATGACATCTTAACATAATCATTATCATCTCAATGGCTTGCTGGCATCACCTTTCAACCAAAAATGCCATGCGTCATTCCTACTTGGCTATGGCTCTCAGCATGATCCCATGGTGGATTGCCAGTCTGACCCCCCAGCTAGGCTGGAAAAGATGTAAAGAGTAATACAAAGACTTCACACCTTCCTGATACCACCTACAGGTAGACATCACCCTTGTCTAATTCATAGACTCCATGAGGCACTAGAAGCTTGAATCATGAAAATCAAAGCTGGAAGCAATTCAGAAGACTACCCAACCATCCTCTCCTGTTCCAGAAAGTTGGGTAGGACTACTTCACAGCACCAGGCTACCTAATGGCAGAACAAGAACAGGACCCGGGTCAAGGGAGAGTGGATTTGCACTGCTAAACGCAGACTGATCAAGGTCACAGCACCCAGGTGGGGGAAGTGTCAAGGCGAACAGAACCTCAGTCTACTGATGATCAGTCCTGCTTGGGTGGCTCCAACTCTCTGAGTAAAACAATAACACCTTCCAGAAGAATTTCTTTGGATACTTTGAACTTGAAAAAATAAACACATTCTCTATAGATCATTATTTAAAACTCAGAATGGCAGGCTTGTCTCAAGTCACTAGACAGACCAGCAGAACAAGGAGATGCAAAGGTGGGTTGCTCTCTAAGCCATCTAGTTATCCCCACTTCCCCGACCCTGTCCCTCCCTCCCCTGCACCATCCCCTGCTGTCAGTTATCAAGACGGCCTGATTCTGTGGAATTCCACTCATTTTTCATCGGGGCTTTGACCTCCACCAACCAAACAAGCGAGGTACATTCTGGGAGAGAGCTCATGCCACAGGCATGGGGGGTAGGGGGTGCAGAGAAGGAAACAATCAATGCTGTAGGACTTTCCCACACTTAGGGAATCAGTTTTATCAGTGTTTGGACATTGGGTGTCAAGGCTGGTCAGATGCAAGCCAAAGGTTCAGTGGGGGGAGGGCTGAGAGAAGTCTGTCCGCTGCCCAGGCTTCAGTTATGGGAGGACTTCCCAGAAATGGCTGTTTCTCCAATGTCAGCTCATTCAGAGAGACCTGCACATCACGTTCAGAGCCCAGGGTTGGCCTGCCTGCCACCATTCCCTCTCTATCAATGTGAAAAAAAAGACCCCAAAGCCAGGTTCCCCACATTCCCTCTTTATGCCTCAGAAAACAAGGAAATACAGATTGGTTCTAGAAAAGGGCAGATGCCAAGGACAGCAGCCCTGCCCTCAAAGAGTAGGTCAAGAGTGTTTATGTGGCTACTTCTCTCCCTCGTCCAAGAGCAGCTCATCCCGATGATGTCCTGTCCAATCTTCTGCATTGCTTTGGCTTTGGCTGTGCGCTGGGAGAGTGATGATTATTGCTTTCATCAGAGGTGAGCAAAAGGTGAAACCCAAACCAGTCAGGCTGCTACCTGGTAGCAAGTTTGAGCAGAGAAAGAGGTTGAAGCCACAGTGTTTATGAAGACCCTCAGCTCCTTTACGCTATCCCTCCTTCTTCCTCAAGTGCGTCAGGCTGAGCTATGCCTCTGTGCCTTATTAATTTCTCTGTCAGTGTCACACACACCCCTCCCCCTGGTCATCGACTGAACACCCCTCCTTTAGGGCAGGACTCAGTTCCTGTCTCCTCTGTGAAGTTGTCCCTGATGTGCCCCATACGTCACCTCTCCCTCCACTCTGCTCCCACTCCACCAGAAACAGGGTGAGCTTTATGCTCTGTTCACGCTGAGCCACCCGGAAGGCAGATTCGTCTTCACCCAATTCATCTTCATGTCTCCAGGCCCCAGCATGGTGGCTACCATGTGCTCGACACACCATGCTTATTTGATGAGCATAGGGATCTGTGGATTTTTATGATCTAGATGCTCTTGGCCCCTGATCATGCCAGAATCCTGGGCCATCGGTGTGAGCAGAGGATTTGTAGAGCACTATGGTAATTGCTCTGCCTGAAAATGGTGTTGGCCTGAGCCTTCACACATTCTATCCCTTCTCTTACCCTTCCTGCAGCACCAGCCTGATGGCTCTGGAGTTTCTACTGCCCACATGGCTGGACAAGGGGCACTGGACTCATCACCTGCACCTCTGCATTCTGCAATCTCCTTCTTCCCACACCGACCCACTCTCTCTGCTCCGAGCAGAGGGCTATGCAAATGATAGAGAGCACCCAGGACACTGGCGTCCCAGTGACTCATGTGCCAGCCCTAGGCCATACCTCCATGACCTGTGGACTTCATATGAGGTCAGCCTCTTCCTGATACCCAGTGTCACTGTGATGACTGATACAGTCTCTGGTGACCAAAGTGTACTGAATACCTGCGGGAAGTAGTAAGCTTCTGTCCTCCAGTTCCCAAAACTCCTGGACTCTGCTCTGGGAAGCTAAGAGAGATCCTAAGAATCACTATTGGCCCTTTACTTTCTGCTTCCTGATGGATTCTGGTAATAGGGAGCCTAAAAGGAGGTTGGAAGCAGAAGAAGGGAGGATGTAGTCCCTCCTCCCTTGGCCCTTGCTCTTCCAGCCAATGCCCCTCTCCACAACAGCAGAGTCGTCCTCGAAGTTCAGGCTCCAGAAAGGCATGATATCATCTTCCTCGGGATTCTGAGCTCCAGCTCCATGAGGATTCTCCCCCCAAATCTTGAGATGCCATCAGCAGCTATTCAGAACCTCACAGGGGTTTAGGAGCCAGGTCCTCAGGGCCCTTCCTCTGATCTTTTCAGTTCCCATAGCCCTTAGCCTTGCTCCTTAGCCTACCATAGGGCAGCTTCTCTCTACAGTTACTATTTTCTGTTACTTTATTTCTCCCATTTAATTTTTTGAACCACTCAGCACTTATATAATTCCCTTTATTAAATTCCCTCTGCTGAAATACTTAGTATGGCTTCTGCTCTCATGCCTACTCCTTAACTAATATAATGTCCAAATTTTTTTTCTTTGGTTGTTATCCAGTAGAGACATCTGAGAATCAATTTAACATATTTTGAATTCCAAATGGCCGCAGCGTTTAACAGAAGCATTTCAACACCACTTGTCTGATTGACCTTAGACAAGTCACATGACCTTGAATCTCAACAGGCTGCAAAGACACTTTCTAGTTTCGATCTCGATGGGCTCTGCAAGACAGTTCCTTCCACCTGTACCAGCCACACAAGGAATACTCCAGATCTGCTGCTTTTAGAAAGACTCACGCCTTGACAGGAAGAGGTTCAAATCTATCATTTCCTTTATTGGTAAGGGCACGGCCCGGCCATCCCTTTTCATAAGTTTCATCCTCAAGGTTGCGATGTCAGGATCCATCCTCTCTGCTGAGGGAAGTATGGACAGGGGGTGTCAGTTTTGAAAAAAGTATAAGAAGCAGTGGGAAGGGATACAATAGGGCAAGAAGAGGAAGGGTAATTTCTTTTAGGTTGGGAGCCATTCCAAGGTGTGATACTCCCCTTAAGAACAGCTAGATCAGAGGAAGCTTGATGGATTAGTGGAAAGTGGGGGGAGGGAAAGAGGCGGCACCTTCAATTGCTAAAATTGGCCCCAAACAGGTTTCCTCGTTGTTCTGCCAATTGGTTTTGCAATAAATCAGAAGAAATTTGGCGAGATATTCAACCAGGGCATAGGCAGTATTAGGACCAAAATAAATAACTGTGATGGACTTGGCAGTTTCTCATTGGTTATACCGAAAGTGAGTTACAAGACACCAGTTTGTGAGTTACTCCTTACGACTGTACATGATGAAAATTAAAATAAAGCCACATATGACAGATTTTTGCTCCTAAAATTCTGAGAGATGGCTAGGAAATTCATTGGTGAAACACACAAAGAGCTAGAGGAGAAAACATAGAATGAGGTCAAATATTGAAGATGATAAACCCTATAGCCAACACACTGAACTCAAAGAATTCAACCAAAAACAAAAATCTCTGCAAATAAAAACTACACAGGCTTTGTAGTAACTAGGAATTTTTTTCTAAAAAGAAATATCCCTGAGACCCATCCATTGTTATGTTTTCTTGAGTAAGTACATATGAATGAAAAGAGATTTTAACAATATGTGTACCATGAACATTCTGAAAATTTGGTGAAGGCTTTGACTCTACAGGATTATGTTTTAAGTGCATAACCTCAAATACAGTTGTGCATTATACCAAAAAAAAAGATTATGGAAATAAATTATACTGGCATACAGTAGTACAAGTATGTTTAAAATAAACATAAGCATAATAGATATGTTTATTCGCACAGAAAGCAGGATTCTCCCTCTGAAACATATTCCTGTCCTCACAGAGACCCTGAGCTGGCCTCATACATGAGATGAGAAAATCCCAGTCACAGGCAACTTTGATGAGAGGAGGAAGTGTGGACTGACCAGTTCCTAAGGAGTGGGAAAAGTCTAAGAAACCAGAAGGCACAGAACTTGGAAGCCAGAGAAATGAGGAAAAAAGCCAGTAGGTTATCAGCAAGTCCATGTTTTGTTAGCCTAAGAATTATTTTTGTAACTTCAGGCTTTGTTCATATGCTATTTTATTTTAAATCTGCTTAAAAACCAGTCTTACTTTTGAAATATCTTATAGTACGTTGGTCTAAAAAGCAAACTTAGATGCATTGCTACTAGGTGAAAGAAGACATTCTAAAAAGGCTACATGATTCCATGTCTACATGACAATTGGGGAGGGTCAAAATTATGGAGACAGGAAAAAGATCAATATCTACCAGAAGTTATAGGGTTAGGAGGAATGAATAGGAGGAGGACAGGGGACTAGAAGGACAGCAAAACTCTGTATAAGATACTGTAATGGTAGATATGTGCCATTTGACCAAACCTATGCAACACATGAACAGACACCAAGAGTGAACCTGGTGTGTGAAGTAGTATGGGCTCTGGTTGTCACGATGGGTCCATATGGGCTCACTGATGGTAGGGAAGGGGGATGCTGGGAGTGGAGGCAGGGGTAGATTGGGGAGTGGGGTGAGAGCTATATGGAAGATCTCTGGGCTTTCTGCTCAAGTTTACATGAACCTAAAACTGGTCTAAAAAATAAAATCTAATATTTTTTTTTAATTTAAAAATGAAAGCAAAGAGAATAATTATAGAGAAAAACAAAGCCCCCTCTTCTCGTACTCCCCAGCTCCTATAAGGTAGGTAGCAACACCACCACGGGCTGCATGTGATGTGTGACCAATTCACAATGTCACAGAGGGGAGGCAGAATATAAGCAGGGGTCAGCTGGAGGGCTGTGACACTATCTCCTTCCCACTTGCACCTCTCTATGTGTCCCTAGTCAATAGGGAGTTTGTTTGTGTAATGCCTGAACCTGCAGTGTTCTCGCTGGGCAGAAACACTCAGCCTCAAAGCAGCGATGGTGCCCCAACTTCCTCGATCTCTGGTTGACCTAGGATTTCACATGCATCCTGATCCTTAGGGGATCACTTGGTGATGATGGGACTAGAAATGCTCTTGGTAACTTCTGGATGCTCTACTTAGCCCCTTGGGGGGATGTGACGGACACTGAGGCTCCATGGCTGGACCATCAGGGGAAAGTTTTAAATCAGAGGTGATTGCCAGGAAGTGTGTCCCTAGAGCAACCTGGAAGCCTGGCATTCGGTCTGTAACATGCAGTTAGGATCTCTATCCACAGCTGGCAAGGCCCTGGGAGTGACCCGTCTGACCCCTTTCTAAACTACAAAAGTAGATTCATCTCTTCCAAGTACATGTCCCCAAATAGGGCCTGAGCAGTCCAGATGGCTGGGTTAATTGAGATGAAAGCCATTTTTCTCGTGACCAACTCAGTGTTTCAAGGGTAGCAGCACCAGGGTGGCTTAACCTCTTCCCTACTCAAGCTCCCAAAAAGGCAGTGGGGTCTTCAGGGGGTCGAGCTGGCCTGCCTTTCCATAAGGGAGATCAAACAGGGCAGTGTGCAGGAATGAAATTTCCTTGGAAGCACTGGGGGCTCGACTCGTCACGGTATGTGAGGTCCTGACTTCTCTGCATCTTGAATTATTTAGTTTACAGACTTCACCTAGCAAACTTCTAAATATGTGAAGTGTGTGGCTAATGGAGTCTCAAGACCACTGAGAATTGCTTGTCCCTTGTGAGTACCCAATGACATCGATCTCCGTGTCTCTTCCCTCCCTTACCTTACCTTCCTGTTTATGCATTGCCAAATTACCACACTTGTATACAAGGAGCTATAAATATTTAGAATCTGGTTGTCTACCAGTCCTTTGTTAGCTTTTAAGATATAGAAATGGTGAAACAACAAATGCCTAGAAATTCTAATATATCAACCTCAAGAATGGGTCAGGGTGTGGGTGTGGTGGCACACGTGTTGTGTTTTACAAGTTGTTTTACTCTTAGATGAGAACTATTGGCATCACAAAAAGTATGATTAACTTTTTCTGCATTGCATTTCCTTTTATTTAAGGATATATATGGATGTGTGTGTGTTTATTTTTGTATGTTTACTTTTCCTCTTAATATTACAAAGTGCATTGATGGAATGCTTTGGGCTGCAAGTTATAAAACACCCGGTTACAACTGATTTAAACAAGCATGCATCAATAAGTCAGAAAGCAGGTAACTTTAGGGAGAATGAATTCTATGGCTTAATACCTAGCCTTCCTCGGGACCTCTTGACTCTCTCTAATGGTTGCAATATATCTGTAGCAGCCCCTCACATTACTTTTTACATGGCTACATTTGAGGCAAAAGGAAAAGCTGATTTTGATGAACATTTTGTGCACTATTTCCCAAGAACCTACAACCACTTCCTACCCATGTTCCTATGCCAAGTTCTGAGATGCCCACTTCTGAGCCAATCACCAGCAAAGGAAAGTTCAAGAGCATCATGACAGACTTGAGATCATCTAGGTTCCCTCCATTAGCATCTTTCACATCCACATTTCCTAATAGATTGCTGTCTAATGGATCAGGGCTCAGGTAGGAAAGGGTGGCGGGGCTGAACACCAAGGAGGTATCAACAGGAGCCATGTATCCAACAGGATATTCGTCTTATTCCTTAAATTCATGTATTTGAATTACTCTTAACCAAATAACAGATTATGTTGTTATCTGTAATTACAACAGAAATCTACTCTCTATATGACAGGAGTCTAGAAGTCTTTTTAGTAAATTAATATGCATTTAAAGTAAATGTTCTAGTTTCTGGTTTTTAAAAACTATATCTGGAATATTAAAAATCCCATTATTCTTAGAAATTTATGTTTTCTCCCAAGGATTGCTCACTTTTTGTGGCCATGAGACTGAGCTGCCAATCAGAGGTTTAAATGACTGACATGGTTGCATTCATTCTCTTCCATTTTACGCTGGCAAAGAAATTAAACACTGTGAGATTGAAATGAATATAATCAGACTGAGGTAATATTGTAGTAGAGTGCAGGGAGCGTCAGTGGAGAAGTGTGTGTGTGACTGTAACTGTGTTTGTGTGTATGTTTGTGTGTCTGTATAATTTGTTAGCAAAAAAAAATGACTAAGAAAGATTTCAAGATATAAAAGGAAGCTTTATTTTAGAAAAAGGAAAACTTCAAACTGGGGCCATACAGCCTTAGGTACAAAATGAAAGTGTGTTCTGAAGGAGCAGAAAGAGGCTGGCTTATAGAAAGGACCCCCCCTCCCCCGCACACACACACACACACACACACACACACACACACACACACCCAGGTTCTGACTTGGTCCAGTCCACTTATATAAATGAGGAAAGGCAGCACGTGAGAAGCACTTGGTACCCATTGGTGGATTGCTGAGTTCATCTCATTGGTCAAATCCAGGTAACAAAATAAGAACCTTCTGGAGCCTATTTATCTTGGCAGCTGAAACAGGAACATGCCTGGGCGAGGGTTGTGAAGTTTAGTTTGTGGTTCTTCCAGGAACAGAGAGTACACATGTGACCTCCCCCTTCCCCCTTCTCCAGTCAGTAAGTGGCTACCAGCTCCATTCTGAATTTAGGCCCAGTTAGCCACCTGGGACCCTTCTTGGAGATTTGGCTTTTTTTTTTTTTTTTTAATTCACATCCCCCCCTTTGGATGGAAACCTGTCTGCAGACAGCACTGTGGTTGATTTAAACAACCCTGTCCTATCACAGTATGAGAGTGGTGGGTCAGCTGCTCTGAGTCCTTCTATTCTGGTGTCTGGATCATGGTGATCAAGTGGTGACCTAGCCAGGATCACAGTATTGTTCCAAATCTAGCCCAGCCCCCAGGATGGACCCCTCCTGGTAAAGCGCACCCTTGGGAATGCCCACAGCTGTCCTCCTCATGATCTGATGGGCTGTCATAGAGTCATCATTTATAAGGTGCCTCCTCTGGAGAGGATAGACACTATGTGTCAGAGTATGTGTCTGTCCCTGGTCCCCTTCTCCCCCCTCCTCTCCCCCGCACCCCCCCCCACCATGAGCTGAGTAGCCTCCCTCCACCATGCCCTTCCAGAGCAATGGGGTTGGAAGACTGTGGACTTCGGCCTCTAAAACCATGAGCCAAAATAAATCTTTCCTCCTCTAAGTTGTTTTTTGTCAGGTATTTTGGTGACAGTGATGAAAAGCTGACTTAACACAGAGAAGAAGGCTGACATTACCTCACCAGGATTTAATTGTGGCCAGCATTTGTATTTAAGACAGTCCTTTTCGAAGTGGTCTGCACACTGACAGAAAATCAGACCTGTTCCATTCTGAGATGTAGGAGCAGCTGAGATGTTCTGACCTGTCCTAAGTGGAAGGCCATTGGTCTGATGGTTTTCCCCTCACAATCTAACTCTAGCTGCTTCACCTCTCGCTAAGTCTTTAATAGTAGGGTAGCCAGACAGGCTGTTTTATGGAATCATGTTGCAGCCCACTTGACATCATGTGACTAGGGTATGAGAGGCTCAGCCAGAAAGATCAAGCCAAACAAGCTGAGGATCTCACTGGGTTCCTTAAGCCACGAGTTTTATCCAAGGGTCGGTTCAAATCTATCAAAGTAACCAAGGCCTGACTTAACTCTATTTTTCTTTCAATACCACTTTGGATGGCTTTCCAGTTCACCTGAGTAGGAAAGTCAAAGGATCAACTCTTCATGAACAAGCTGTTTCTCTTTGAACCTCACGAAGTCCTAGGACCCCAGCTAATTTAAAATCTTCAGGGGTTCTTTCCCATTCCGCGCAGGTAACATCCATTCCTGGGCCAGGACATGCCCTACAAGAATGTGAATAGGGCGGAAAAGATCTGAAGATCTAGGCTGGTGAGTGCTAATGACCAAGTTAAAGAGTCATCCCAACTCAAGTGGAAGGGCCTTGTGTAGCACAGGGAATCCTTGACAGTGGCTGAGAGTTCTGATTTAATCCCAGGAGTATAGACCACCTGCCTGTTCCCGTCTGCTGTCATTGGATCATAAAGGGTGCTGTTAGAGGGGGCTGGAGGGATCGGAGAAGGCAATAGGAAGTCAGGGAACAATAAGGTGAGCCCAGGCAGGGTGCAGAAGGAGGAAGAGAGGAGTGCAGGGTAGAGTGGAAGGAGCGAGCGGGGGGGGGGGAGATGATGGGGAAGGAGAAACAGGGGGGTGGGGGCAGCATTTGGTGCCAGAACATAGGTGACTTAGTTTTGTCACAAGCATTAGTTGCTTCTTCTCACTATGTAGCTGCTCATTTAGGTTAGAATTGTTCTCTTGGAGAGAGGGGATTTATTCTTGAGCCCATCTAGAAGTTACAAAAAAGAATGCTTCTATTACCTCTGAGAGACCCTGCACTTACTTTCTTTCTTTCTTTTACTTTCTTTTTTTTTCCTAATTGAGGATGAAAATAGACAAGTTTTGGAATTTCAAAAGAGCCCATTTGGGTTCATCCTAAGTTACTTTGGTTCAGAGACTAAGCCAGATACATTTTTCTGAAGCATCCTTTTTTAGTCATAAATCCCGTCAGAGGGCCAAATGAGAGCTGATTAGCAGAAGAAAATTTAGAACAGGGATTACCCATTTTCACTCACCTAATGAAGAAATCTCTTCCTGTGCAATTGAAGACTATACCCTTTACGGACCCCGAATGAGGGAGTCCCTCCTGGCTTGAAATAAAGTCTCTGAGACGCCCCTTCCCCACCTGGAGCTTAGCAAGTCTGGATCCAAGAGACCTTACCCAATGGGCCCCAGAGACAACCAAGATCACAGTGCTCGAGTGTCGGTCCTGGGTGACGGTGGGAAGAAGCAGGAAGGTTGCTTCCCATCCCACTTCTAACACCAAGGAATGTCAGCAAAAATTCACTGAGTAGATTTGGAGATCAAGAGAGTATATTCCAAACAAAGCAACAACAAAGTAGAAAAACACAGGCTTAATTACAACACAAAAGTGGGCCCCAAAGGAACAAAGAGAGGGGCTGGTAGTATAAAGTTCCCACCCAAACTCCCACTCAGGCCCATTCATGTAAATGAGGGATAGGAGTAGGTCTAAAGTGCTCCAGTCCTGATTGGCTGATGGTCGAGCACAGTTTATTGGTCAGGTCCAGAAGTGACAGATCCTGATTGGTTGATTGCAGCTCACTGCTTATTGGCCAGGTCAGGTGGCAAAATGGGACTTTCCAGAGGGAGTTTATCTTGGCAATTGAAACAGGAACATACCCAGGTAGGAGCTGCAGAGTTAGTTTGTGGTTCTTCCAAGAAGATGCTGAGTAAATGGCTACCAGTGAGCTGACAGCTACCAGCCTCCATTCAGAACTTAGGTCCCCTTAGCCATTTGGGCCTCCTTGGAGGTTCAACTTTTTTTAAAGTTCCATTTCTATGTGTCTGTGTGCGTATGTCTGTATCTATGTGTCTCTCTGTGTATGTGTATCTGTAAGTGTGTATATCCATGTGTGTGTGTGTATGTCTGTATGTGTGTGTCTGTGTGTTTGCATGTATCTCTAGGTATGTGCATGTGGTGTGTGTGTGTTATTCTTAAACCATCCAAGCCAACAACACAAGTTTGAAACATGCCTTATTCATACAGCTCATTACTTGAATAAAGGTATACAACGAGAGTCCACTTAGGACACCCATCAGTAATAACCTTGAACTCAATAATGGCTTGGCTATTTTCACAGGGATCAACCCAAGTAAGTGTGTGGTCAGCTGTGTTTAGCTTTATCCTGACACTGGGATCAAAATCAACTTTACAGAAAAGGAGAAAACAAAGATATTTAGAGAAAACAATTCTAGGGTTGAAAGGAGGTCTCTGGCCAGCTGAAAACAAATGCTGGTGAACGAATGTCTTTCTGTCATCTCCTGTCTGCTCGCAGAACTCGCTCGAGCTGCACCCTCCGCTCTTCAGCCCCGAGGACTTGGTGTTGATCCGTTGGGCCAGATCTTCTCTCACGACAGGCAATTAATATTCCAACCTTCCTCCCCTGCCCACCAAAGCTTACCTCTTCTGAGTCCTGTTCCAAGATGGCCCCTCCCTACCGTGATGGGTGTTGATCCTAAAGATGAAATTGAAGACAGTGTGCTCAGAGAGTGTTGGGTGCTGGATGAAAGTTCTGCACTGGGGCAGCTGCTCATAAGTCACATCTGAAAGGAATCATTTCCAGGCCATTGTAGCCTCTCAGCACAGGAGGTCCAGAGGGTCTGGAGCTGTACCTGGGATAGGATGGATCGCCCTTTCCCACATCAGACCCTCACAGGACCTCTAACTCTGTTTCTTTCTGGCCACTATGGACCTGGAAGACCAAGATTTATCTGTCACATGAGAACCCTGGACTTAGGTCTCTCCACTTTCACAACACAAAAGTGGTGCTAGACTCCAGATTCTCAAAAAAACACCCAGACCAGAGTGCAGCCCAGACTCTGCGACTTTCTCTTCCTCCACTGGCCAAAAAGAACTAACCTTAAACACACCACCGCAGCCAAGCTTGGCGGGGGAGAGCCCAGGAAAGCCAAGCACACCCCACCCAAATCATCAACTCGCAGGACCGGGTGCTGCTCTGGGGTTTGGGAGGTCATTCACTCTCCCTGAAAGTCCCTCTTCAAGTTAGGGTTAGGAAACACTTCCCACAGCCAAGAGTCCCCACCCAGCCAGGAGAAGCACCTTCCACAGTCCTCATTTTGGGTTTCCAGGGACAAGTCTGGATCTTACATGGGCTGAAAAAAGAGATGGCTGAAGATAGCTGATTATAGGAAAATGGATGGACCAGAGACCACCGTGCCGAGTGAAACCAGCCAGACTTAGAATACAAGCATTGCGGTTCTCTCTTCATACGGGAGCCAGAAGGAAAGGAGAGGGGTGTGGCAATATGATTGACATGTGAGAGGGAGGATATTGGGTAGAAGCAGGGCCTCAGGGGAGCAGGAGGGGAGGAAAAAGGCAGTGTTACGGTTAGATATCAAGTGTCCCCCAAAGACTCACGTGTTGAAGACTTGGTCCCCAGAGGGGCTATGTGCAGAGCCGGGCCCTTGGGAAGTGATTGGCTCAAGAGGGCTCTGACCTCAGAGGATTAATCCATTGATAACTGAATGGACTTTGGGGAGATGGTGGAAACTGTAGGCAGTGGAGCACGGTTGGAGGAAGCAGGTCACCAGTGCATGGCCTCGGAGGCTCTACCTGGTCTCTGCTCCTTCCTCACGGTCTGTACCCCCTGCCCAGCTTTCTGGCTGCTGTGAGCTGACAGCCTCCTCAGCCCCCCTCTCCCACCTCCAAGAGCTTCTGCCTTGCCTCATGCCCACAGCCAGCAGATCAGAGATGGAAGTTCTGAAACCATGAGCCAAAATACATCTTTTCTCCTCATAAGTTATTTATATCCAGTATTTTACTCACAGTGTCAAAAAATAGGGAGGTAATGGGGAATTAATTTGATCAAACAATATTATACACATGCATGAATAGGCCACGATGAAACCTGCCATTCTGCATAATTAATACACATCAATTTAAAAATATTACTGGCCAGGCAAGGAGGTGCACACCTGTAATCCTAGTGACTCAGGAGGCTGAGGCAGGAGGGTCCCAAGTTAGAGGCCAGCCTCAGCACCTCACCAAAACCCTAAGTGACTTAGTAAGAACTCTGTTTCAAAACAAAAATAAAAATGAAAAGGGTTGGTAAGTACCTCTGGGTTCAATCTCCAGTATCAAAACATAAACATAAATAAATATATATAAATAATATATATAAGTAAATATATATTTTATATACATTGCTGTTTAACATTATCTATATACAAATGTAAACCAAAAGGTTCCATATCAGTGAGAGTTCTCAAAACATAACACAACCAAAAGCAGATTTCATATGTATAAAAAATAAATATATATTTATAATAACTTATAATCAATGCATAGCATATATAATATAAAGTAATATTTTATAATATAAATTTCATTCATAGATCATATTTATATAATGCAATAATTAATATAAAAGCATTAAAAGATCATGTATAACAAAATGCTCACATTTGCTTGTGCATTTATTTTCAGGAATTGGCTCATGCAATTGTAGGGACCACAGAGGGTCCAAGATCCACATGCAGACTGGCTGATGAGACACTGAAGCCTGACTTGTGCTGCAGTCTCAAGGCAGGATTTCTCTCTGGGAAAACTCTTTGCTCCCAGAACCTTCACATGATTGGACAAAGCCCACCCACATTGTCAAGGGTCCTCTCCTTTCTCTGAAGTTGACAGATCATAAATGTTAGGCATATCACGATACACCTTCTCAGCAGCATTTATGTTAATGTTTGGCTCAACAACTGGCTACCCCAACCTGTCCTGGATGACACATAAAATTAATGGCTTCCAATGGCTTTGTGGGCATCTGAGAATCCATGAACCTCTCATATCATGGAAGCTCTGGGTTTGCCATAGTCTTTGAAGACCTGGGATACATGGTTCAACTTCATCCCAGACAAGACAGTGTCACCCCTGAAACAGACATCTTGCTATCTAATTAAAGTCATAATAAAGTAACTCCCAGGTTGAGTGGTTATCATGTTAGGGAATTGCTAAGGTACATTAGCAGCAATATTGGACTACGTTTATTCCCCTGAGATCAGTCTCTGCAGTTTTCCTTTACAAAGAAAATCTGGGGCTCAGAAGGGTCAAGTCACTTGTCTAAGGTCCCACAGTGTTGTCAGGGGGGACCAAGATTTGAACCTAAGCATTCCAACTCCTGAGGCCTGCCCCCTGTCCTTGAGAGCTGGCCCCTTGAGCTGGAGAGATGGGGCATTTCTTCCTTCTCTTTCTCGGTTCTTTCATCAACTGTTACAAATGTCTGCTCTCAGCACTGCCCTGAACTTGGATGTCAGTCATTGAGGGGATGCTGATAGGGAGAGATAGGTAGAGGCGAGATGCTGAGAGTTTTCAACGCACAGCTAATCAGGGTAAAGCATGGGGAGAAGTTTTGAGTTGAAAAACGTGTTTTTGCCAAAACTTAAAATTTGGCTCCATACAGAGTTGAAATGCCGCCTCCAGCCAAAGATGCCTTAAGTGCACCCACCTTTCCTCACAGTCGGGCTTACTCTGGCAACTTGTTGATGTAAACTTCCTCCGAGTTCCTGGCTAGATGAAACCGTGCTGCCCACACCCGGCCCTGCTGTCCTCAAGTAGGGTTGCTCACGACATCTGGGACCTTCACGAAGAGTCCAGCCTCACCCAGGACACTCGCCTGCCCACTAACCTGCCCATGACATTGACTCTGGGTTCTCATCCTGACCCAGCTGAGGAAGGACTGGCAACCACTGCACGGTTACCACTGCATTGTGCAGTGTTCAGCCTGGGACACCGGCCAGTGGGTCTCCATGGAAAGGTGAATGGAAAGAGTTTGCAGCCTTCAACCAGGAACCGTTGTGTTATACACACACGCTGGGAGCTTCTGCCACAACTTTTTCCTCCAAAGGAATCAACACAAATGAAAACCGCCTGATGGTCTGGTCCACCAGTGGTCGGGGAACTAAACCGCAAAATGGAACCTGCCCAGTTCTAATTTAATTCCTAAGAATAAACAGGGAATCACTCAGCGGACCTCAAATCCTGTCAGATGATGGTGCCCGGGTGGAGCAAATAGTTTTATGGACCATCTACCCCACCTACTCCCTCCTGCCGCAGCAAGAAGATTAAAATAGCTCATAACGCGTTGGTGAATGACATTTTTGTGACTGCTTTGTAAGCAATGTCCATCACGTGCAATTTTTTTTTTTTAATGCAGAGTCAAATATACAATGGAAAGTTTTCATTATCAACTAGCTACAGAACTGCTGCGTGAGGCTTGCATTTGGTCTCTCTCCTTCTTGTCCCTGGAGATCCCACTCAAATGCTGCTTCCTTGGGGGGGGGGGTGGTCTTTCCTGGCCTCCACTTAAAATAGCACCTTCGACCAGCTGCTGCTCAGACCCTCTGGTTCCTTTTCTTCCTGGAATCAGTCAGTACCTTGCCTTGTGATCTGGGTGCCCCATTAGAATGCAAGTCGCCTGAGGAGAGAGACAGACATCAAGTTCATACCGTAAGCTGTGCTCCAGGCACGGGGCTGGGGTCTATCACGTAGGAGACTCCATCAAATTGATCAAATGAGTGTATCCACAGACTGGCCCAAGAATCAGTCACATCAAAGATCCTGATGAAAATGAGCAGATCTGGGTTTTGATAGTAGAGAATTCTCTCTCTGGAGAGTGACTCTGAAGGTCCTTGACCACAGTTTCCAATCCCTCGTGGGAGGAGGACACTGCTGTGCAGGAATATCTGTCTGACTTGGCTGGTCAGCACACCAGCTGCGGAGATTTTCTACCTGTCACCTGGACAGGAATGTCCTGGAAGGACACATTTGAGAGAGCTGAGTGAAGGACTCAAAAAGAAAAATGCAAGAGATGCTCACTCACAGGTGCCAATTGACCACCTGCATGACCCTGCGAGCTAGGGACTCTCTACATTAGGTGACGAAATACAGCGCTCCCCTTACCCCTGTCCCAGCTCTGCAAAACACAGACATGTAAGAAATAAAGGCTGGGCATGGTGGCACACATCTTCCTCCTCGGCTCGGGAGGAGGAGGATCACGAGTTCAAAACCAGCCTCAGCAACAACGAGGCACTAAGCAACTCAGTGAGACCCTGTCTCTAAATAAAATAAAATACTAAATAAAATACAAAATAGGGCTGGGGATGTGGCTCAGTGGTTAAGTGCCCCTGAGAATTCAGTACTCCATATTGATCACATGGGATAACCTCGTTTAGGAAAACACAGGACTCAAATGAAATGTGAGCCCGGGGAAGAGCAGAACCCAGCACAACAGCCCAATCAACTTTCAAATGTAGCAGATTCCCAGAAATCGCTGGACAAAACCCACAACAAAAATGAAACCAGTGGTTCTTGGGACCGATCTTCAGACTTACTCCGGGTTCCTCAGGCTTCCATCCAGCCTATCAATAGGCAGGTCCACACACAAATTATACGAGAGGTGCTTTGGATGCACCAAGAGGGAGAAACTTCATCACTGGAGCCAAATGTGTAGGTAAATGGCCTCCAATGACATTAGACTCCTAGACTCTGAACAAGATGAGAAGAGCATGAGAAAGGGGCTACCCAACGGGCCCCAGATCATCAGGTGCCCAATTTGTCCACACACAGAAGGGAAATGGCTCCAACAGTTCATTCCTACGTGCCCTGACAGAGTTCCTGCCATGCTGTGGGGACCTGACTATCTCTGGTTGAGACATTGAAGACACCTATGTGTGGCCTGAACATGAAGAAGGCCCTCTGCTCCAAGGCCCTGGATGCCTCAAGACTGCCCAGTGTTATCCACATAGGAGGGTGGCAGATAAGCCCAGTCACATCCTCTCTTTCAAGAAGTATGACTGTTTGGTGCAGGGTTTCTGTTCTCGCGACAAAAAGGCTCAGGGGTCACCTCAGGAAAACTGGGCTGACTGGGCTGCACGAAATAACCACACAGAAGACACAAATACCGTTTTCTTTGGGGCCACTGTGACGGCTCCTCTGACCTTAAGGGTCTGGAGAGAGAGAGAGAGAGAAAGAGAGAGAGAGAGAGAGAGAGAGAGAGAGCGCACACGTGCTGACCCCTTTTATTGATGTCCACTGTCAGCAGGTTGACTGACACCTGGGCAGGCCACACCCAAGGGCACAGTAAGAGAAGGGGACACACACAAGGCACTTCCATGGAAGATTCTGTCCTAAACAGGGCAAGGGGTTATATTACAAAGGAACAGGTGAGCAGAGCTCCACCCACGGGGCTGTAGGAAGACACAGTCACTCGGACCCCAGAAGAGCGGGGCAGTCTAGCAGCATGGGTGCCTGACGCCACATCACCCAGCAGGGAGTTAACTCAGTCACGTGTGAGGTTGGTCTCCCACAGTTTGGCAAGGGTGAGACTAGCTTTCGAACCCAGTTTTGATGCAGTTGGTGCCCCCCAAAACTCACGTAGAAATTGGGCCCTCATTAAAACCATGTTGAGGAGTGGCAGGAACTTTAGAAGGTGACTAGGTCCTTCAAGGGATTAAAACAGCTCTCGTGGGATTGTATTAATTACCCCAAGAACAGGTTGTTGCTGCCTCTAGTGTTTTGTCTCCTTTTCACTCACCATTTTTTGCCATGTTACGATGCAGGCTGAGGTCCTCACCAAATGTCCGCACCATGCTCTGGGAGCCTGCAGTACCATGAGCTACATAGATGTCTTTCCTTTGTACATCACCCGGTCTATGTTATTTTGCTATAGCAACAGAGAACAGACTGAGACACACAGTTCTCTATGAGGGATGCTGGACCTCTCAGTCCAGAAGGTACTAGGATTCAGGGAACCACCATGATGGAAGGGATATCATCCCTCTCTTCCCCAGACCCATCGCTGAAGGAACCTGTATGGAGGTCTGCAGAGCCTGACATAAAGACAAAAAGATGCACAGCAATCTTCACACTGCTTCCACATCTTTAATAATGTCCCTGTTAGGGCTGTAATAACACTGAAGCTCAGAGCTAGCAAGGAAGCTATTGCAGTAAGAAAGTAGTTCATTAGAGGAACTCCATAGGTTTGCTTCATGCCAATAGACTGCTCTTCCCCTGTGTTAATATAGTTTTTAATATGATTCATGAACTTGAAGTACCTTGTAACAGAGAAAAGGAAATGCAAGAAAAAATTGCAATTATAATGGATCTTTTAGTGACCGGCTTTCAGATGTTATTGGGGATGTCAAACCTTGCCAGGCTGTGTCTGTTCCTTTGCCTTACCCCTTTGCCTAAGAAGTGGTGGCGGGTCATTATTCATTGTGCCGCACCTTCAAAAGCGGATGTCAAAATGTTCACCTCCAGGTTCCAGATGTCCTGGTTAGACAGCTGGGAGTGGAATTTGACTCCCAGGGAAAGGTTTTAAGACTTGGTTTAGTCACTGCCCTCCCATGTTTGCTCTGACTCCTTACAGAGGAGTTTGAAATGGAGCTGTGAAGTTTCCCAAGCTCCGTGCAGATCTCCAAGGTCCACCCTGCAAACCAGAGTCCTTCACCCTCTGAAGACCTGTCACCTATGAAGCAGCAAGGAAGGAATTTCCCAGCTCTGCGACCTGGCCGTCATTAATCAGTACCTTCTCACTCTGTTGGTTGGACTTAGCAATGGGGCCCCGCTGCTAAGTCTCTGCTTCAGGAACTGAATGAGTTGGACGATTGAAACAGAAAGAGACAAGAACTCCCAATGTCAACACAAACCCAGGGCTCCTCTCCTCTCCTCCCTCCTGCCTCTTTACACTGATCTGCAGCCCCTGGAGTGGACTGGATGACGAGACGCTGGTGTCTTTGACTTTGGGGTGCAGCAAGGTCAAGGACAGAGGTCAGCAGATCTGACACATTTCAGGCACTCTGTTCATTTTTTTTTTTTTTTTTTTAAATCTCCACCTGTCACTGAGCTGTCTGTGGTGCTGTGGTGGTAGGGAATACGTTCAGGGATGTAAGTGCTAGTAGAAGATGAGGACACAGCATTTCCATTTTGTCACTGAAGGAAGACAGGCCACGGCCCTATCACACCGCTTTTCTTGATGCGCAGAACATCTTTGCTAAAGTAAAATACCACCTGGGGTCTCCCAGGACTGCCCGCTCCTGAGCAGCTTAGGCCGAGCAGTTTTTCGGAACTCAGCATATACATTAGTGGTCCTGAAGCCAAAAGTCTCGAAACTCAGTGCCTGCCTCGTTAGTTTCCCATCGATGAACACCAGTGCAGGGAGCCTGCTCTGTTGAGCTCGCACTCTGGTGGGGTCAGGCCCAGCTGTGGTGAGCTCCACTCCCTGATACCCAAAGGCAGAGGAAGCCTCTGGAGTGGAGATGGGCCACAGAGACACCCCGTTGCTCAGGTTTGCAGCACGAGGAGTGCTCTGTTACGTCCTGCGTGCTCCTTCCAAAGGAAAAATCAGATCGTGTGCCTCCCCAGCTTCACATCCCGCCAGTCCTTAACATTGTATGTAAGCCTTTTCTGATCTGGCTCCTGCCTGCTTTCTCAGCCTCCTCTCTCACCCAGCCCACCCCCAGCAGGCCTCCCCTTCCAGCCATCTCACTGACTAGCAGTTCCCAGAACCTGCCATGTTTTCTCTTGACACCTGGATTTGGGGCAGGCTGTTCCCGTTATCTGGAACATATTTTCTCAGCTTACAATGTTGTGTTTATATTAAGATTTTTGTTTCTCTGAAAGTAACACTAAAATATGTGCAAAGCAACCAATGAAGCCATTCCCAATGAGAAATAAATTTTACTCAATAAATATGACATTTCCATATGTGTTTACACAAGTTTGTTAAAAAGATGAACATCAGCCAGTCATGGTAACACTTGCCCATAATCCCAGTGGCTTGGGAGGCTGAGGCAGGAGGATTGCAATTTCAAGGCCAGTTTCACAACTTAGAGACACCCTGTCTCCAAATTTTAAAAAGTAAAAAGAGCCAGGGATGCAGCTCATGGTGAAGCACCCCTGGGTTCAATCCCCAGTTCCAAAATAAATAATAAATAAATAAATAATAGATGAGCATCAATTAATAATGATCCATATGTAATATCAATAGATTGTCCGTTTAGAAGTCAAACAGGTGACTGAGTTTCAGCTCTGCCACTGACCCCTTTGTGTCTCAGTCTTCTCATCTGCAAAGTGGAGGTTCACCTCAGCCCCTTCCTGGGGAGCCGTGGTGAGGGTCATCAGGATGAACTGCGCAGGGCTGTGAGTGAGGCCTGCAGCAGTGGTCAACTCCATGCATGATGACTCCAGAGCCGTCCTCATCACCCAGATGCTAATCTGGCCCTGCTTCATCTGCCTATGGCAGGCAATGCCTGGGGCTTCAGAACTCGAGTTGATGTGGTTCCGCACATTCTGCCGCTTCCAAAGCCTCTGGGCATACCCCAGCCTGGATGGCCATTGAGGAGCATCTCCACCATGCTTGCCTTGGAAGACAGGAAGCCACAAAGCTCTTCTGGTGTGGTTGCCCCGGGAGACACTGGGGGTGGGAGGAGCAAGAGGGAGTCAGCCTTCTTTTTAGACCCCTGACATCTACAAAGTACGTTGTCCTTTCCCAAGGCTAAATGCATTGGTGTGTCCAGCCCAAGGGAGACAGGAGATGCTCCTCTTCTCATAATTTAATTTAATTTTTTGAGACAAGTCTCCTCGCTCCTGCTCAGAGTGGCCTTGAACTCCTGGGCTCAAGTGTGTGCCTGGGACTCCAGACGCCTGACCCGAGGCCCCCTGCCCTTCTGATAATTTTAAACGTAGAAACTGAGGTGTTTAAGAGCGAGCTGCCTAAGCTCACACAAGCAAGCCGTTGAGCTCTTTCTTCAGATCACCTATCGCTGGTCCCAGGGCTCACACACCCCGAGCAGCAGCCCCCTAACCTCAAAATTCTCCCGGTTCCCCCGAGGCGCCACGGAGCCTCCTGTAAAGCATTTAGCTTTCCCTTCTCCCAACAATGGCCATCTGTAAGAAGCTCTCGGCGCCTGGAATTTGAAATTGTTTTTCTTCCCTCCCTTCCTGAAGACCAGATTGTTCCTAAGCTCTGGGCTGCCCAGCCAGGACAGGCCTCCCTCGCTGGCACCGGGGGTCGTGCTGAGGATCGGGGCTTGTTTTCGCAGGATTGCTCATGAGCAATGGAGTGCTGGCGTTGGCTTCCCTGCGAGAGGCACGTGGCAGCTAGGTATGTGTTTGCAGGGAAGTAAACTCCAAGAATAAACAGAAAATACACACTCGCCACATCCTGCCAGCCAAGCCCCGGCCTCCCCAGTTCTGACAGGTGATCCATTCTGACTTCCTTGTGGAGACACACACCCGGGCCAACTGCTAGCTGGAAGCCTGGCAGTGGGGCAGGAGGAGGGCAGGGCCTGAAGAGGTGCTCAGGCTCCGGGGCAGAGGCTCCACAACTGAACCCTGGGGGAAAGCCATGCCTACCTCTTAGGGTCACTGTGCAGATTCACGCGTAGACCGTGCCCATCCCAAGCCAGAGGGTGCCAGGCATCAGGGCATGCAGCCATTAAAGGCAGGGTTTTTTTGTCGTTTTTTTTTCGGTTCCCCCAACATCCTGTCTTCCCTATCATGGAGGCTTTGGACATGCTCTCCTTTATGCCTGGGGTATCCTCTTCCCACCTCCTTAGGGTTTTAGCTGAACTGTCATCTGCTCAGAGAGCCCTTCCCTAGCTACACTGTCGAAAGGAGAGGAACCTCGGCTCACCCCATCCCAATTATTCTCTCTCTCTCTCCCCTCTTATTTGCTGTCTTCAAATTGTATCTCACAATTTCTAATGATTTGTGTTTGCCTCTTCCTCCTGCCTAAACGGTTGGCTCCTGGAGAGCCGCTCTCTCCTGGAGCAGGGCGGTGCCTGGAATTTGATAGGGATTCAATCAGGATCCATCTTATTAATGAACACATGTCCTTGTTTTGTCCAGGCTTAATTGGCTCAAGGGAGAGATGGATAAGAGCTGCCAAAATCCAGAACCAATGACCCTGCTGATGATTTTATCTCCCGCTGAGCTCAGGTTGGAACCATGGATGTCAGAGGCAGAAAGGAGATGACAGTCCTGCCACTGGAAAGGACAGACAGTGCAAAAGCTCAGATTCTTTCACGTGGATTCCACGAGTTGGGGTCAGCATGCTGTGCCAACTACATGACACGCTGGCCCATTTTCGGCTTGGGAGTGCTCTCCACTTGAGAAACTATATGAGTCTGTTTATAAAAACATCTAAGCCATCTAAGAATTTGACAGCAGGCTGGATTTAAAAAAATAAAAATAAAAATACCATCCATGGCAAGCGAATAATTAGGGATTCATCACTAACTTCTGTTTGTACAACACAGATTCATTGAGTCACTTAGACTGCAAATAAATGAATGGCATGATTCCACACTCGATAGCTGACCGACTTGCTCAGAAAACAAGACATACGATCATGAAACTATGTAAGGAACCTAAAAATGCACAAAAATGGTATAAAGTAACTATTTGGTGAAGTGCGTAGAAGGTCAGGGTGAGTTGGATAGGAAAAAATTAGAAAGAGTTTTGGCTAAGGTCTTCCAAAGAGTGAGTTGACAGGGATTGGCACTGAAAAAAAAAAAAAAAAGAGAGAGAAAGTTTTAGAACAGGAAGAGAGATTGGTTTCATGATTCAGTGAAACCCCCTTATTTACAAATGCCGAAAATGGGGCTTAAGGACCCATACACACACACACACTTGGTTTCCATGGTAGAGGAGGGTCGAGGAGTCGCCTGGGCTGCCAGTCTTTCCACTACATCATCCGGGCCATTTTAGAAAGAGGTGGGGTGAAATCTCAGCCAAGTCACCAGAATGACTGAGCAGGATGTGGCAGTGGCTGAAGCAACAGGCAAGGCTGGGAGTGCAGGGACGTGACAAGAAAGACTTGGGGGTGGACTGAGGGTGGCCAGCGGCTGGCTCCCTCACAGAACATCCTTATTTTGGGCTCACTGACTTGCTGAGAAGTCCCTGAGTCATGTCCCTGGAGGCTGGTCACCAACTCAAACAGGAGTTCACACATCACTCCCTTCACCCTGAGCCTGGAGGGCGCCCACCAAATATTTGTTGACTTGCTTTGATTCTGACACTGGACCTGTCAATGTAAGAGGGGGACATCTGTGTGCCACCACCACAGGGTGTTCTGTATTTATGTTGAGAAGGTTCAGAGCAAGAAAAAAAAAAATCAATCATCTCTCTTACATATAGTAGGCACTGCTCCTTTGTGGATTGAAATGCTCTTGTCGGCATGGAAACAAGAAACAGTTGGGTTGGAAGAATGTGGCAGAGAATGGAAAGCTAGCCCAGAGGTGCCATTTTTACGCTCTCTGCGCCAGTCACAACTACACCCAAACATGGCACCATGGGTGTGGTTCCTTTTCCCAGTCTCCCCCAGAGAAATTTTGATTTTTACCTCTGCTTCTTAAGAGATGTGGGATCTCGGGCATGACTTTGACCTCTTTGGACCACAGTCTCCTCCTTTAATAATACAGGGTAAACGTTCAGCATGGTGCGTGGCAAGCAACAGGTGTTCAACAAATTACAGACTCCCTTCCCTTCCGGATAAATGCACCTCATGAAGAGTGGATGGTGCAGAAGAACCACCCTAGGTGAGCAGCCCTGGGTAGTCTGGTGGCTGGAAGACGGGAGTTTTGAAAAGACGGAGCAATGAAGAATTTTCAAATCATGGTTCAAGAGTGGAAACTCCCAGAAAGAAGAGAGGAAGGGATCCATGGCTTGGAACTAGGGAGAGGTTCAGGACTCAGAGACAAAGTCCAGGGCTACAGAGACAAAACATCTTAGGCATTATTTCCCTCTCAGAACCTCAGTGTCCTCAAGTAGAAGTAAGGATGTTTTAATATTGATCTTGGAGGCTCCATAGCCCAATGGCTCAATGACAATAGGGAAGGACCAGGACACAGGGGACCTCCTTCTTGGTAGTCTTCACCACCATGGAGCAGAAGCCACATAGACAAATTTGCATCAGAACCTAGCAGCCCTTATGATCTTCGGGACAGTAGCAAAGGGATGAAAGTGACATGCATGAACTAGTTTCATCCTAGGGCTCTCCGCTCTCCCCTAGGTTCTAGCCATATTGGGAGGGAGTTGGCATGGGAGGAATGTTAAAGGAAAAATCTATCTCACAGGGCCTTGAGATGGAGAAGTGGTAAGAAAACCCATCGAAACTGTGTGTAGCTTTGAGCATGCTTAATTCTAAACCCAACTCTGTTCCTGAGCAGTCTTCTCTCTTCTGAGCTTCCAGGGTGAAGGGAAGAAAACTGAGAGGATGAGGCAGGAAACCAAAGTGCAAGTCTACGACACCATGCAGCTGTGTCCTCCATATCATCCATCACCTCTTTCAGCAATTTGGCCCGAGGCGTGCTTAGCCACTGCCACTGAAACACCTCTAGGCTAGGACAGGGGTTTCTGAGTAGTATGAGAGCAACCCAGAGAACCTCCCATGGCCCAAGTGGGACCATCAAAGGTCACGTGTGCTGCTCGATTGGGGTGGGCTGACCAATCCTTTCCAAATTATTTGTGCCCACCGAAGCTATGTGTCTTAGTTTCCTAGGGCTGCCATAACAAAGCTCCACACCCTGGATGGGTTGAAACAATACAAATCTATTCTCTCACAGTCCTGGAGGCTGTAAGTCCAAAATCAAGGCATCCTCAGGGACATGCTCCCTCTGAAGTCTTTGGAGAAGGATCTCCTCTGTGCCTCAGTAGGGTTTGGATCTAGAATGTACCCCAAAGACTCATATATTGAAGGCATTACTCCCAATGAAACAATGTTCAGAGGTGGGGCTCTTAGGAAGTAATTGGATCATGAGAGCTCTAACCTCATCAGTGGATTAATCCATCGGGGGATTCATAGCTGAATGGACCTTCGAGAGGTGGTGGAAATTGGAGGAGGTAGGACCCAGTTGAAGGGAGAGGGTCCTTGGGGAAATATGTATTGGCCCTCATGTATCTCTCTCTCATTCTCTCACTCTTTTGGCTCCCTAAGCCAGTGATGCCAGCCACTGAGTGAGGTTCACCCCAACCAGATCCTGGATGCTTAATGTCATTGACCTCAAGGAGCAGATAATTAGTACTGAAAGGTTCGATGGCAGCCCAATCCCCCAGGAAATCAGTCCCTGATTTCTCTTCAGGATTCTAAACCAATTGGAAATCTTAGCTCATGTGACAGGTTTTGCTCTGCCACGCCCTTATGCCATGATCTGGTGCCTCGCCTAAGGCCCAAAGCAATGGAGTTGAGTCACCGTGGGGTGACACCTGTGAGGCCATGAGCCAAACAGATCTTCCATCTTCCAAATTGTTTCGCTCAAGCACTTTGTCTCAGGAACCTAATGCGGATGACCACAGCCTTCTTCTGAGCTTCTGGTAGGCTTGAGCATTCCTTGGCTTGTAGGAGCTGCTCTGCAGGAGCCCTGTCACGTCATTGTCCCTGTGCCCTCCCATTGTCTTCCCTCTGCACAAGACTGTGTCTAGATTTTCCCTTTTAAAAAGGACACGAGTCATGTTGGATTAGAAGCCCAGCCTACTGCAGTATGACCACATCTTAACTACTTACATCTTCAGTGACCCCGCCTCTAAGTAAGGTCATATTATAAGGCACTGGGGGGCTAACACTTCAACATCTTTGAGGGGTCCGCAATTCAATCCATCACACTTGATGGGTTTCAGGATTTGAAAGTAAATTTCCCCAAAGCTTAAAGACTGTGAATATTTACTCCTCATCCCCAGGGTCCTGTCTCTAGAGATGGTCCACTAAATGGACATCCACGCAAGCAGCCCTAAGCCAGATACTGGCCCATAATCCCTCTCTTTACCCAGCCTACAATTCCCTGCTCCCAGGGCTGCCAGATGCTCAGTGCCTTCCAGACATCTAGCGACACGCCCCTGGAATGAAACCACCCCACAGATGTTCACGGGACCCGCAAACTCCCATCAGGTTGCATTCAAGTGGGAGAACAACTTTTGCTCTCCTCAGTGAAGGAAGGCTTCCTGGGGGAAGGAGTCACAGAAGGCTGAAAGTTGAGACAGGCAGGCATCTCTTCACAGCCATGTGAAAGAGTAAATTCCAACACTGAGTAGGTGTCTCGTGTCATACGGGTCCCCATTCTCCAAATCTCCACAAAGAAACATTTAATCTAGAATACCTTCAGGAGAGGGAGGCCAACTTTCCACTTATCTCTGCCTTGACTCCAGGTTTAGAGAGTTGGAGCTAGAGGTGGGGGTGAGACAGAATTCACTAAAAAGTCTCCCTTGCTGGTATCTTCTAACATGCTATTTCTGCATTAGTATTATCAGGCTAGCTACCCAAAGACAGATGCCGAACAAGAAGCTGATCACGTTTCCCAATCTTATTTGCAAACAAGCGTTCATTTCCTGCTTATCAAGGCATGGGCTGGTACTTTGTCCATTCAAATCACTGTCCTAAGCCAGTGATACAAACCACTGAGTGAGGTTCACCCCAGCCAGAGCCCGCGTGCTCAATGTCATTGACCTCAAGGAGCAGATAATTAGTATTGAAAGGTGTGATTGCAGCCCAGTCAGCCAGGTAATCAGTCCCTGATTTCTCTTCAGGATTCTAGACCAATTGGAAATCTTAGCCCCAAAGGAGGCTGGAGGGAATTATCCTGGAAGTGTGGTATCCCTTTTCAAATATAAACACCGGACAATTATCCCAGCCAGTTAGTGCTTCCTTGCTCGGCACACTGCATTCTAGGCAGTGAGCAGAGGGGACCCCGGCTTTACCCAGGCAGCAGTCTCCCAGCCCTGGCTCCCCGGCAGCTCACTCTTCCAAGGCTGTTGCAACCTCGGGGTAGTCTCTGCAGACCAAGCCTCCCTTCCCGGTGCCTGTTTTGCAAACATTCAGCCGCTTCCTGGGGACCTGCCTCAACCTGAGGCCTGAGCTCCTTCTTGGCTGGCATGGTGAGGGCCTCTCTAGAAGGGCTGCTGTCTTTTCCCACTCCCATCAGATGGTTTGCAAGTCCCAGACTGAACGTGTCTTTCCACCATCTCTCAGGATAAAGGTGCCAGTTCTCCATTCTCACAAGCCAACCGCCAACTCTGACATCAAACTTGGTGGAATATTTAAATGTGCATTCACATCAAAACAGAATTCTGAGGCAAAAGGAAGAGGTTCCATGTGGGGACCCCTGTCTCCTTTCCGAACATGGGTAGCCCCTTCTCCATGGACAGGATCAAGAAGATACACGTGGAAATGCCGTTCCTTCTGTATCAAAGAATGCTTTTTTTCCATTTTCTCTACAGTTTCAACCAAACTCACAATGGCTAACATAGTTAGACAGCAAAATAAACACAAACGGCCATAAAATACTGACTCTTTCAAGCTCGGATGAAGACAGTACAATCAGCTACCTGCCCTGGACTCAGAAGGAGGCCCGGCGTATAAACAAAGTGTGCAAGACCCCATGTATTATCAACATATCACGTTCAGGCTGCTGCCAGCCTCCCAGCCAACACGTAACTCCACAGTAGGTAATGCGGACATCAGCACGGTTTTGAGAAAAGAGGCATTTTGTTCCTTAGAACCCATCTTCCCCTCAGTGTCAACATCCTCTGACTCAGACCGAGCAACTATCAGGGGCCAGGCCCCTGGAGAAGGTGCTCAGAGCCTCAGGCCCCAGCACCTTCTCTTCTTTCTAGAAAATGCTGAGCTTAGAGTCTGGATCACTGAGAAAAAGCTTTCTAGATAAGCCTCATCTTTGATCCCCTACATTGTCCTGCATTCACCAACATTTTACCACCAAATTTTCAAGTATTCAGAACATTTACAGAAATCATACAGAAACCACCCAGGAGATTTATTTTTAAATGATTTTTCTCGCGCGTGTGGCTCTTAAATTCTTATGCTTTTCTTTGAGCAACAGTTTCCAAGTTACTTATCATGGGAAACTTATGGCATAAGACATCATCAGTACCACATCCTTCCTTTCTCAAATTGCAACCTAGGACTTCTCTAGTTTTCTCAAAATTAATAAGGTATCATACATGTTAGAGTCTGTAAACAAGTCAAAATAACACCTGGCATTTTGCCAGGGGAATGTTAAAGTTCGTAAACAAGTCTGGATGGTGCCTGGCAAAATGCCAGAGGGAGTGGTTTGAGAAGTAACAAAAGCGAGCCATTAAGTGTGGAGATTCCTTATTGGTTGACTGATGTATCTAGTTTATGCTAATTAGATAAGCTGTGTGGAATGTATAAATACTGCTCCTGTCCTGCAATAAACGGCTCCTACTCCTGCTGTATCAAGTACACAAGTTATTCGTCACCCCCCGGTTATTTTGCAGCCAGCCGGCCTTCTACAGATGGTGGCCCGTTACGGGGAGCCCCGGGACACTCGGGGGTAAGTGACGAAAAAAAGCTGCCCGTCCATAGATAGGACGGGAGCAATCTGCTCGTCCCTAGGCAGATAGGGCGAGAGGAAAAATGACCATTTCAAGAAAATGGAAAAGATTGATACAGTATGTTTGTGTCTTGTTTTGTCTTAAAATGTTGTATCGTCTTTGTGATGAAAATATGGAAGGGGTGAGAAGTAAATTACTAAGGGAAGAAGGCACCCCAATGGAACCAAGAATAGTTAGGGCATGTGTTGATGGAAGCCCAGGAACTCTAGTCAGAAAGAAGAAAAAAGTTCAGAGGAGGAAGGATTATCAAGAAAGAAATTGCAAAAGGCTACTACTAAATACTTTTCGTTATCGGAGGGTGCGTGAAGCCGCATGGAGGCTGCCACGTATACAAGCCGGTCATGGCGCAGCAAGGGCTTTCCAAGCTGAGGCAGCCGGCTCTTCCCCGCCCCCCGCCAGGGGAGCGGGATGCCACTGTGAGAGCCCAAATCCAAACCTTACCCAGAGGCACAGTCTTGCAAGCTTTTGCTCCCTGTGCCCAGTAGCAGTTTGAGTCCCGGACACTCCCCAGGGCCATCTGGGGCTGCCCAGGATGCTACAGCCAACAAAAGACGCTACTGGTGTCCCTGATGTTTGGTCATTTTCAATGCCAATAACTAAGCTACAATGGTTCTCCCACACCTGGAAGCTAATGAATAATAAGCACTATTAAGGCTTATTTCAAATGTAGAAAACCTTGAGATAATGTACTAAATTGTTCAGAAGGTTGTTTTCTTAGTGCCTGCTGGAATACTACAGGATTTTCTTTAGCCATCCGGAGTTCCTGTCTTTGTGCCAGTGAAGACGAAGGTGGAAGAATTTCCAGTGTTGCTGAGAACCGGACAAAACTTCGGCTGAGAACCGGATGAGACTTCGGATCAAGCTAGCTGCCTGAAGAACTTACCTGGACTGTGATTTAAGCTAGCTGCCTGCAGAACTTACCGGACTGTGATTTACCTGGACTGTGAGTTAATCTATTGAGACACTGCTTTATCTGGACTGAGACAACAAACTGTAATCTATAACAAATTGTAACTAGGTATCTTTGCTAACGGTGTCATTGCTGGTATAATTTTTCCAAGGGCTTCTTGCATGGAGCCATCAATTGGCTTGGTATTGTGGCATTTTGTATCCTCCCTTTCTGTTTGTAGCAGGTTATTTATGGTATTTGTGTAAAAACCACTATGGTTGTTATTTAAATTAAACAAAAGGGGGAAATGTTAGAGTCTGTAAACAAGTCAAAATAACACCTGGCATTTTGCCAGGGGAATGTTAAAGTTCGTAAACAAGTCTGGATGGTGCCTGGCAAAATGCCAGAGGGAGTGGTTTGAGAAGTAACAAAAGCGAGCCATTAAGTGTGGAGATTCCTTATTGGTTGACTGATGTATCTAGTTTATGCTAATTAGATAAGCTGTGTGGAATGTATAAATACTGCTCCTGTCCTGCAATAAACGGCTCCTACTCCTGCTGTATCAAGTACACAAGTTATTCGTCACCCCCCGGTTATTTTGCAGCCAGCCGGCCTTCTACACATACAGACACACAACTTACTAAACAAATACATCCAGGGTCACATTTACTAGCTGTGTGACCCTGGATGTAATTGTTTACTGCTCTGGATTTTAGGTATTGTCTTAGCACTCATGACAGCACCCCGGAACCAAGGGTTTATTGGACAGCAATCTTCTGTGTGCCTTGGCAGAGACTCTTTAGAAAAGCACTGCTTTGAAGACTCAGACGTTTAATTCAGAACACTGCATGGTATGGTTGTGATAAGGAAATAGGAAATGTTAAAATCCTATATTTGAGTACTTCTGTGTCCTATCATATAAACACAACTCAGACACAAGTGCTCGTTAAGGTATACCTTTTATAGGCTGCATCATCTGTTTTTAAAAAGTGGGAAATTTATCAAATCTAAACTCCGTCCATATGCTCTACTGTAAACACAGCTATTGACATTGTGTCTATTTCCAGTCTGGTTTGTCTTTCATCTGTTCAGCTCAAGGATATTTTCCGTGGTAGCTGCCATATAAATTCTAAATCCTAAGGGATGGCTGCCCCATATATGACTAGGTCTTCTTGCTTCTAGGGCAAGGAATGGGTCTTCTTAAAAGCAAATGGATTGCCATCTTTCACACCAAAAGCCTTTGATTGCTGTTAACTCTTCCCTCATCCTAAGCTCCTCCAGATTCACTCTAACCAGACGTATCCCCAAGGGAGCATGTCAAAGATCTCTGATACATCTCTCAGCCTTTGGACAGGCAGAAGAGTGAGTGAATGGACACCAACTTTTGGTGAAGTTTCTCCGTAAGAAAGAGAACTGAGACCCAGAGATATCACGTAGCATTTTTAATGTCAGAGATCAAATCAATCAAAAGGGAAGAGAGAACCCAGGAGTTCTGAATCCAGGGAGCTGTTTTGCATGAGATCCGTAAAGATTTCCATCAGCAAGTCCAGAGTCCTGGGAACTAAAACAAATCCAACTGTAAAGCACGTGTTTTGGAAAAAAAAAAAATCAAACACTCCCTGAAGCGTTGTCTTTCTTATAGGGATGAAGTTTCAGATACACCCAGACAGGACACTGTTGATAAATCTGATAATTTTCACATCCAGGATGGGAAAGAAGGAGCATATCCCAAGTCTTCCCTGTGCGTAGCTGAAGAAGGTAAGTTGGAAGTTGCAAAGTTGGGGCCAGAGTTTGAGAAAGAGATCTCCTGTTCTAGGAAAGGGACAGAATTCCACTGAAGGGATAGACATGTTCAAAAGAAAAGGGACCCAACAATCAGATCCTGAAACTCTTTCCAAAGGAGAGTTACACACAATTTCACAGCTGAATCTATACAAATAGGATTCTGGCTAAATTCTAAAGAGGAGAAGGGGTGAGGGGCCAGGCATTCATGAGACAGTATGGACATTCATGAGAATGATAAGCAAGGGCTTGTCACTGGGGTGGACCCTCCTGCCAAGACTCCTGCCAAGGTCACACCACTCCTTGGGCTGTTGGAAGCTCACCCCCCAACAGGAGGCATGATGTGTGTCATTGTTGCAGAGGAGCAACCAAGCACAGGAGAGTAAGTGGTGTATTAAGCAGGCCAGGGGCCGGCTCTGTTGACTGCCCTGCTTTTGAACATACCCACAGAGCTACCGGAAGTCAAGTGCTCTTCACCTGGGCCAGACTTTCCCACCCCACCTTGGGGGTCTGCCAGTTTTCTAATGTCAGGCCTTCTTGTGAAATGACCTGTACTTCCTGCTTCCTGTAGCACCCCAGACCCAGACAGGCCACCTCTGCCTGGGTATCCGCCTTTGGGCTCCATGAAAAGGAGCCTAGGGGCTCTTGAGGACACAGAAGCCCCTGTCCGGATGAGGACAAAAAGAACAGGGTGGCTTCCTTCCCTGTCTCCTGGTCTCCTTCCATCTGCCTTGTCTTCCCCAGCGGCCACCCCTCAACCCAGCCCCACCAGGCTCCCTGCTCCTTGGCCTGCATTCAGCACTACATTCCAGCTCCTGGGTCCCCACCGCCCAGCTGCAAGGCTGCGGGATGTTCAGAGAGTTACAGCTTCCAGGAGCTCTCATCTCCATAGACCTGTCTACCCACCTCCCACCTGGCCTCCAGGAAAACAGCCTGCATTCTTCAGTCCCACAGAGAGAGGGTGTGACTGGGATTACTCAATGAAGCCTCCAGCCAGCACCGTGTGCCCCCAAAACAATAGAGTCCTATTTTTCTTGGACTTCGTTTGTTTTATTTGGTTTCTCTCTTAATTAGCAGAAAGAACTCCTCTCCCTTCCTCCACTGCTCTGCAGCCCAGCTCTCGGGCTCTTCAGGGGAAGGCTCCAACCCCCAGCCTCGGGAAGGTAAAGCCTTGGACGGTGAACTTGAGTGACGTCTGTGATCTTGAGAAAGGCCATCTCCTGGGCTTTCTCACACGTGGGAATGGCTCTTGGGAGTCTGCATCCCATCTCTGATCTGTTTGTTTTGGATGCTGATCCCGGGACGCTGGGTGAGGTGAGCAGCAGACTGACCTTTCCTGTTCTCTGAGTCAGGGATTTAGATCACCCAGTCAGGTGCTAAGTGTTGAAAATTGAAATCAATGTGTGGGGCCAGGGAGGTGGGAACCAGCAGGTGAGAGGGGGAAGGTGACACTGGGGTTTTGGTTGAAATAAACAAACAAAAACCTACCTCTGCGCTGCTAAATCCATCCTCAGCAAAAAAGAGATTCGGCTATTTGCTCTGAGGCACATACCCAGCATCCCCCTCCCGACACGTCTTCCCTCTGAAAGCCCCACAACCTGTCCTGACTCTCTAAGCACCTAGAACCTCCTGGTGTCTAGGGAACTTGGGGGGGGGGTCTCCTGAGCCCCTGATGTATGTCAGGTTGCAAGGAATCTTGTCTCTCACCAGCCAGGGCATCTAGGGTACCCCCTAATTCCACGGGGCTTCTCTATCAAGCAAACAGATCTAATGGAATAACAATGCCAATAATGCCAGCTGTGTGGTTGGGGTTGGCTTTCCAAATCCAGCTCTTATCTCAAAATCCTCACAGGCCCCGCCAACACAGCCTGCGTAGCTACAGACCTGGGATGAGACAACTTCTCATTTTTAACACACACAAAAAGTGACTTGAAAAGCAAAGTGTTTCACAGATGGTCACGAAGCACATTTACAGGGACATGGAAGTCACATTTTTTGGTGTAAGGAACTCCCGACTAAGAATAATTGCTACCTGAAAGATACTTGGAGGTTTACTATATGGACAAAAAAGTGGATTCTAGTTTTCACCGAATTTCTTAATCAGCTGCTTAGGATTTGTTGCATTCTAGCTTCTAACTCTCCAATCTTCCCAAAGAATAAAATGGGGGGTTTTGCTTTGTTTGGGTGGTGTTTGTTTTGTTGTTGTTGGTGGTGGTGGTGGCACTATGGATTGAACTCAGGCATGCTTAACTACTGAGCTACATCCCCAGCCCTTTTTATTTTTTATTTTGAGGCAGGGTCTCGCTAAGTTGCATAGGGCCTCACTAAGTTGCTGAGGCTGGCTTTGAATTCGCAATCCTCCTGCCTCAGCCCCCAGAGCTGCTGAGATTACAGTTGTATGCCAATAAAATGTTTTACTCCCTGTCAAACGATTCCAGCACATGGAGAAGGCATCCATGGGTGTTGTGGGCTTCCTTGTAATTAACATAGATAAGCACAGCAGATGTAATTATTTCCAAAACATTATGCTAAGCACCAATGACCTACAGGCTTTTGCTAAAATCAAATAAAAAATACTAAATTCACTTGTGAAACAAATCATTCCATCATACACCCCTTACATGTGTTTCCAAAATTCAGCAACTCGTCCATCCTTTTTCCTCAGATCTTATTCTCCAGAATAAATGACTTGATTATAAAAGGAAAGAAGAGATCCCAATTCTCTCTGCTCTGAGAAAGCAAGTGCAAGTGCACGCGCACACTCTGACACCCCCCCCCCACACACACACACACACACTCACACATCCCTAAATAAAATAATGATTTGACCTGTAAGATACACATGTGTCACACATATAAATAGACTGGACCAAACTAAATCTTAACGCCAACCACGCTCCAACTTTTTGATGGCTACACAAAAAGAAAATGAGGAAAGGAAAATTCAATGACACCCTGAAGGAGTCAGATGCCCTTTCTCTATTGTGCGGTAATTGTTAGCAGAAATCGGCTATAATAAGGAGCCATTTTAAAGGAATGCCAGTTCAGTTATGTCCTGCCTAAGGAAGATCCAGAGACAGCCTTTGTTCCTAACCTGAGCAGTTTTGAGAAAATAACAATACCTTCTTTCAGAAACTGCGGGAAGTCTGAAAGGTAGGGTGCTCCTCTCCCAGATAAGGGCTGGCAGGAGAGGTGGCTACTGTCAGCAGGGAGGCTGGTGTTGGCCCGAGAGGCCATCCAGACTCTTGGGAGGGAGCAAGGTGAGAAATAAAAAAGCAACTCCTGGTGTGGACTCCCTAGAAGGCAGAACCCCAGCATCTCCAGAATCAGCCCCTATGCCCTCTCGGCCACGGTGAGTTTGCAGTCTGGGATGGTGCTATGCAGCCAGTTCCTTCTCAGGGTCTGAGGTTTACGGTGTGGGTGAGCTTGATGGTTAGCCTTTCCCCTCCCACACCTTTTTATTCACGGTTTCCAATACACAAAGCATTTTATAATAGCCATGGAAACTTCGGCGGCCACAGACTTAGAACACAACTATGACCAAGTGTCGTCCATGAGGAAGGTCCAAGGGTGTCCGGTCTTGTGGCACGGATATGTTGTTTTCTCTTTTTCTAACCAGGTTCCCAAAGTGACATTTCTTTGCCAAGGGCCACAGTGGCAAAGGCCTTAGCTAAGAAAGAATCCGCTGGCGCCTGACGTGACGGGTGAAGAATGAGGTAGTCCTTGGGTTGGTAAATCTGGGCGGTTGCAGAGCATGGAGCCAGATTGCTCTTAGGCACTGGGGAAATGTTTGTGGAAGGAATGTGTGCTGCACTTTTTGAAAGGACCGTCTGTGTAGAGTACACGAATGCTTCCCAGAGGCAGGAGGCAGTCCTCACCTTTGAATTTTTCTTCATTCCTGTCCCTCCAACCTCCCTAAGAGGGACGTCCCTGAGAGGGATCTGAACTCAGGAAAAAGTCAACAAAATGTGCTACTGAACCAACTGACCGTGGCCTCTGAAAATCCTCTGTCTGCATCCTGTGAACAGATGGGCCCTCAGGTCCCAGTGGCATTGGGTTCCAGGACCAGGACAGATAGCAAACTCCAGGAAAGGTCAAGTTCCTCATATGAAATGTTGTGGTGCCTGCCTAGAACTTGCCCATATTCTCCCGTGTGCTTCGAATCACTTCTCTATTACTTAAAATACCTAACACAATGTCAATGTTACAGAAACAGTTGTTATAGTGTATTATTTTGTTGTTTACAACAACAAAAAAAGTCTACACCTGTTCCACACAGATACAATTTCTTTTCTCATATTTCCAATCTATGTGTTTGTCAGTGTGGTGCCTGCAGATATGGACGTCCCACTGTATGCTCTGGAGATGGTCCTCAGTGATTGTCTGCATGCCAGTCTTTCCATGTTCCATATACAAGAATAAATACTGATCATTAAGACTGAGTCCCAGGCTCTTCCATGGAGAAAATAGCTAGTGAATAGTGGAGACTACTGGGATCGCCAGAGTGCCTGAGTTTCAGGCCTCCTGGGCCACCTACCTGCCCCGTGATCTTGAGCAAGCCCTGCCAACCTTTGGGACTTGGGCTGCCTCTTGCCACAAACTAGCCTAGCAACCCTCTTCTGCCTGCTATGCATGACCGACTTTCAAACACTAGTGTTTGCTGTACAAATGAAGTGCGTTATCATTCAGGCCTGGTTTGAGCCAGAGAATTCTAATCTCAATTCCTCCCCTAAAGAACGTGTGCTTTCCCTACATGATTCTTCAGCATTAGGGGACAAACTGGAAGTCTGGGCAGATGGGAAGAAAAGATTCAAGAGCAAACACTTAGTACCAATGGAGGTGCAGACATCAGGTGGCCTACACCAAACGCAAGACAGCCACTGAGGGTTCAGAAATCCTTGGCATCCCCTTTCCCTCCAGACCTATTTTCTTCCATTGAAACTTTCTTTGGGGACCATCATCCCCAAATGTGGCTTAGCATTGCCCCCAAAAGAAATAAGGCAAGGCCAAAAAGAAACAAGGCCGTGGGTGAATACAGTGTCCTCTGATGTAGACTAGAGATGACAGCAACACAGCCCTTCTCTTCTTGGTATTCATTGAGTCTCAGCATAGTAAGAGTGCCAGATGGGTAGCTGTTGCTTTCTTGTTCCATTATTGTTGTCATTTTTAGTGTTGATTTTAACTCCTCCATGCCATTGAGATTTTGGACAAGCTAACTGACTACTCTAAACCTTGGTTTTCTCATCTGTAAAATGGAGAAAAATAACAAGAACTACCATAAAAGGTTTTCTAGGGGGTACAGGTGAGCCCTTAGCAGGTGGCCAAGCACATAACTAGGGCTCTGTGTATGCTTCTTTTTTTTAATCAATATCCCAAGGAGCAGAAAAGGAGTGGGCTCTAGTCAAGGGTCTTGCACTTTCAAAGCCCATAAGGACTTTTCCAGGTGTTAAAGGGACAGTGGCATCCCATTTTTGCTTTGTGGAGTAAAATGATTTTCAAAGTCTGAACAAGTCTGGATCAAGATATAAAAATCCTGCCACATAACCCAGAGAAGAAAGAAAAGCCCCATAGATACCATGGTGAACTGGGGTAGAACAATGACTGCGAAATAAAGTAATCAAGGCACCGTCTCGCCAATCCAAAGATGTTCTCACGAAAAGGAAATTAAAAGAAGGGAGGACAGGCAGGATGTGCATGGCTCCAGTCACACTTTGTTCCCTGCTCCTCCCGACAAAGGCAACCAAACCCTGATTAGAAGCGAAGGGAGGAGATAAGGTCAGAGCTGCATGTCACCAAAGAGTGGAGTCCCTGTCTTCCCATGTGACCCAGGAAAGAGCAAAAGCCCAAACCAGAGAGCTGGGAGGACACTATGGACATGGAGGAGTGGGCTGCTGGACACGCTGCCTGTGTGCCTGGGAGGAGGAGTTCCACAGCCACCTGTGGGATGGGGACGCGGGGGAGGCAGACTGGCCCCGGAGACATGGGACTAGGGATCTGCCTCTCCCAATAACTGTGTGACCTTGAGCCAGAGACATGCTATTTTCAGAGCTGCTGGACACGTCACGTGAAAGGCAAAGAGATCAGTGTCTTCCCCTCGTGGCCTCCTAGAGACATCCAGGCGATAGCATTGATGAGTGGGGAGGAGGGCATGGCTAGAAGCGGAAGCAGTAAGCCACAGGCACTAGCAATGGAATTATTTTTTTCAGCAATAGGTAAGAAGGCAGAAGAGCAGGGGAATATATGTGCTGTGGAGTGGTGAGCGTTGCGTACGTGAAAGAGAGACGAAGACAGGCATTTGCTCCTGGGGTTCTCTTCTGTGAGTGAAGCTACTGTGCATGGACAGGCATGTGTGTTTGGGGACAACTGCAAAGGACTGTGACACATACCTGTTGAAATAAATTCCACCCATTCCACCTCCCATGCCAATGCAATAATAGCTCCGAAGCCAGTGCTTCTCTCCTCCTGTGTTCTCTCTCTCTCTCTCTCTCTCTCTCTCTCTCTCTCTCTCTCTCTCTCCAACCAAATAATTAAGGACAGCAGTGGAGACAGTGACTCAGGTTTGGGAATGACTGGGGTTGGTGAGGATACTGTTGCAGGTGGAAACTGTGTTGCAAGTTGCAACTTTCTAGACACCACACTTCCATCCTCACTTTCCCTTTAAATCTCACCCCCTCCCTTCCCCAAGAGGAGCTGGGGAGGGATTTGTGCTTGGGGGCCCTGGGGACTGCAGTCCCTGGGGCCATCTGGGAGTGATTAGCCTACAGATTTCAGGTAGCTGCAGCCACACGTGCAGCCCACATGACACCCGCTAATTCCATCCCCACAGCTCTACAAACAAACAGCACTGCCCTTTGCAGAGAGAAGAAAATGCCTTACTGAGAGGAGCTGCAGAGAAAGGCTGAGTTGTAATTGTCTCCCAGGCTCCAGCCCCCAATCATCCCCATGCCATTCACTCATCAGCCACAGCGCCACCAGGGTTCAGCTGTGAGCAGACTGTGTCGAGAGGCGCTTAGAAAAGCAAGCGAGAAAACCAGGAAGAAAAAATATATATATTTATTATCTTTGTATATTTAGGTAGCAAGTTCTGGGGGTTTTAGAGGTTCTGATGTGTTAATAATTATTTGAGTTTGTGGTTTGATTGTTTTCTCAAAACCTGTAAACCCAGGCCAAAAAATGTATAAAGATTGCAATCTGAAAGCTTTATGTGCATCACTCCAAAAATTCTCCAAAGGAATGTCCCCACGATGCTTTCTTATGGTATAAAGAAGGCAGGGAATAGGAAATTCAGAAGGGCCCAGGACAAGAGCAGATTGGTCAGTGACACAAGGCAGGCAGCCATCTACAGGAGATATTTTGAGGAGAGCCATAGGACATTCCATTAACTGGCCAAAGTGTCCCCATGTATGCCCGAAGGCTAAACTCCTACCATCAGGCATTCATTGCTTTGGCTAAATTTTGGCATTCTTTCCCTTAACGAACATTAATTCAGCAGAGTCTATTTTGGAAGACAGACTGGGAACACAAGGGAAATAACGCTACTTGTTTTTAAAGAGGTCACAGTTTAGTGATGAACATACCTACGACAAGAGACAAACTACAGCACAATACATGTCGAATAAAATGTGATAAGAACACAGGGAGAGGAAGCAAATATCTTTCTAGGGGGTCCTGAAGGTTTCCTACAGGGTGCAGCCTTTGAAATGAGTCAGTATTCCCTCTGGAAGTCTGGCTGCCTCTTAGGTAAGGAGTTTTCATAGCCATTTACTCCAGAGTCTGAATAAGCCTCACATCTTTCCCCAGATAACATAAGGTAAAGGCAGCTTTTACCTAAGAGGAGCATTTTTGCCTAAGAAGGAGCATTACCAGAAAGGATTGTAAGGAAACCTCCCTAGCCTATGACAAAGGAACATCTTAAAGATGGAGAGTCAGCCTGTAGATGCTTCAGAATCAAAAGAGAAAACTACTCTTTCTCTGAACACATTCCTATGTCTCAGAGGCCACTGTGCTCCCATTTTCTGGTTTGCCTGACTGAAAATCAAAATGCCTCAGTTAGAAGAAAAAGCAGGGTGCAGAGGCCCAGAGACAGAAGAACGGGGGAAGGAAAGTGTTAGTCCATCTCTGTCTCAATCATGCAGCCCTCCTGGCTGAGCACCCTACATTCTGCCAAGAGTTGAATGAAGCAAGACTCAGGCAGGCCCCACCAAGCTGCAAGAGGTGAGCTCGAAGGCAGATGCCCCTCTGGTATCCCCCTGATGACCCACCCTCTTGTCCTCAGACCCAAGTGCCCAGAGGAGAGTCTCAATCCAGAGAATCATCTAAGTGCCAAGAAAATAGGAAGCAATCAGGGACTTTTGCTCTAGGCAGAATCCAAAGGAGAAAAGAAACCTCTGAGCCTCTAGAAGTTCCAGCTTCCTGGGCCTCTTCCGGAACCAGTATTCAGGCCACTCAGTGTTTAGCCAATGTCACTCTCTTCTCCCCGATTTCTTTGCTTCTGGAAAATCATCTGGAAACTGTCATCACCACTCTGCTGGTTGGCAGATGTTCCCCAAAGAGAGAGCAGAGCGTACCACACACTCAAAGGCATTGCTGAGTTTGGATCAGGAAGGGGCAGGGGTCGGGGATGAAGATGCTCAGTCAAAGAGCAGTCTGGCACCCCCAGGCTAGAAGAGGAGGTGCCACAAAGCCATCAGCTTGGGATACCACTCCCTGCTCATCCTTTGCCTTCCCCTCAGTGCCCAGACGAAACTTTAAGAATAGGAGGCAGGGCTGGGGTTGTGGCCCAGCGGTAGAGTGCTCACCTGGCACGTGTGAGACCCTAGGTTCGATCCTCAGCACCACATAAAAATAAATAAACAAAATAAAAATATTTTGAAAAAAAGAATAGGAGGCAGTTTTCTGTGGCCCATGAGTTCTCTCAGAGAAAGAAGAATCAACGACAGAGAAAGAGTCTCAGAACATTCTCAACCCAGAGCATAAAGTGGGATCTAGGGAGACAGAGGCTGAATTCTGACGAAAACCAGACCTGGTGACAATTTAGCAGCAGAGATGAAATGTCTCCTTTGGATGTTCAGCCTCATAGTAAGCCCTCAAGCAATAGGCACTGAGTTCATTTATTTGGGAAAGAGAGTGATTTAATGTTGGACTAACCGGGAGACAGATGAAAGAATGACAGGGGAAGACAGGATGGAGCGGACACAGTGTCTCCACTGCAATGTAACTCCTCTGCCCAGAACTCTGCTCCTTCATCTAGAACACCAGGGCAGAGTTACCCAGGACCCGTTCAGCCTGGGGGTCATCCACCCCTGCAAATCTGCAAACAGTGCTGGCTTCCTGGTTGTTGCCCGTGGTACATCACGTGTTTAATATAGTTGGGGTTAAAAGTAACATTTTATTTAGGGCTTCCTTGGGAATGTCTGGAGAGGGTCCCTGCAGGGAAGCAGACCCTGGAGGCATGGATAAAAGCCCAAGTAGAATGCCTAAGTGCAACTACCCACCCTGCCTTTGTTTCCTATCAGAGGCAGGACCCTTGAATAGACTCCCCCTTTTCTCCCAATTTCCCAGGAAAACTTCTAACCTCTGAGAGGTCTCTTCTGCTCCAAGAAAGTAAATATTAAGACAAAAAAATTAAATGCCCAGTTACTTGAATCCATAGTGACCCCATTCCTAAGTTACACCACTAACTGCTTATCTGCCTCTGCTTTACAGAGAATACTAAGGTAGATAAGATGGAGCCTGAGGTTGCTACTTCCACCCACGCAAGTTGACCCTTTTTGTGAGCTTTTGGGGCATCCCAGAGAGAAGCAGCTCCTATCAACAGCCAGTGCTTAGTGACTGTTACCCAGGCCTTCCCTCACTGCTCAGACAACCTGGAAATCGGAGAAGGAAGAAAAGCAGGTCCTAGTGCCAGAACTCAGTTCGGAAGAAAACAACCTGCCCTCTCCCTGGCATATATAGACATTTTGTTCTAAAGATAGTGGTAGGGACACTGTGAGATTTTCTGGGCCTTTGTGATTTCAGGGCTTGAAAATCTAGAACATTCACACTCTCTCCTCTCCAGTTCAAAATTCACAACCCATCCAAAACAAAACCAAAAGCAGGCAAAAAAGAACGAGAGTGCCATTTAAGTCTACTTTCCCTTTTACATCAGTGAAACAAAGGAGAAGGATGACATAGAAAGAATAAGAAGAATAATGAATGAATGAATGAATGAATGAATGAATGAATTTATTTTAAAAAGAAACTGCTTTCTGGGAAATCCCTCATCTGCCTCAGAGGCTAGGAGAGACCCAAAGATGCTCCTGTCCCTCCTTCCAAACAACCCTGTGAAGGAATTCCTTAGTAATGCAGCCTGTCATTCCCGCAGCCTTACAGACAAGGACAAGCACCATGAAATTTATATGAAATAAATAATGATGAGGCAGGAAATCCAGGCAGCCGGGCCCCAAGTTCCTTTGCACCCCCGCTCTCTGAAGTCCCGGGGGTGTTGAACCAGGGCCTCCTTCCGCCTACCCCAGACACGTTTTGTGATGTCACAGCTCCAAGGGCCTTGGTGGCCAGAGCCTGCAGCGTTATGATGTCACTCTCGGGGAAACTCAAAAGTTGGGACTGGCCTCCAGACCTTGGCCTTCCCCAGGCCCTCTGGTCAGGACGCTGCGGGTGGGGAGTGCTGCCCACCCACCCTTGCGCTGCTACCCCGGGCGTCTCCCTCTTGCAGCTCAGAAACCAAAGCGGAGCCCAACACGCAGCCAAAAGAAGCTTAACTGTCTGGGGGAAACCGTGGGTTGGAGGCTATAGGGAGAAGCAATCTGCTGGCGGGCTTCCGGGGTCGCCTGGAGACAGAAAAGGACTGCAGGAGAGATAACAAGATAACTCGTCTTAATTGTGTTACACGGACATTGTTATCCCAAAACCACGTCCTCCTTTTCCGTGGGTTGATAGCCACATTGTCCGCGATAAATGAAGATCCAAAATAATCGCCCGCCCTAAAATAGGGCGTCTTAAAGGGAAGAGTTGCTTAGAGTCCCCCCAGGTTGGAATAAAATCTTTGCTGTAGCCCACCCTCCTTTAAGAAAGAAAGAAAAAAACCTACAACACTGCACTGAGAACCTCAACTCTCTTTAATAGGTGCCCTTCCTGGGTCTGAATGCCCCTACACTGAAAGGTGATGACGGGAGGGGACAGGAGGTGTGGGCTCCAATCTGCGATCTGCGGGGAAAGCCCAAGGGGCTAAAGTGAGGCCCCTGTCGGGGCGGGCCGATTTGGCAGCTCCGGAGGCGCCGCTGCACCGAGAGCTTGTTTTATTTTTAATTTTAAATCGGCAAGGCAAGAACACCTTCAGCTAAAAAGAGGAAAGTTGGGGTGGGCAATGGGGAGGACTTGGCCTAGGAAATTCGCCGCAGGGCGTTCTAGGGAAGCCGTTGATGCGCGGCTCCCTGGTACCACCACTAAAGGACAGATTTTTTTTTTTTCCCGCAAAACCAAAGGTGTAAAAAGGGCACATTCCCTTTGGGAGGCCAGTCCCGTTGGAAATGAGGCTTCCCACCCCCACTCCTCCTTTTTCCCTCCGAGGCTCCGCGGCTCCCCCACCAGCCAGCTCCTCTGGTCCTTATCCCCAGGGCCCGCCAGGGTTTCAGCCATCCATTCCCTAGGACCTAGATCAATCAAATAGAGGCAGATTGGCAGTTCACACTCCCTCCTGCAACACCTCCCATCCAGTTCTTCTTTCTTTCTTTGGAAAAGAGAAAAGAGAAAAAGAGTGAAATGCGCAGCCTCGTCTGCAGTTTTGGGGGAATGGTGGTCGGGATTATCTAGTTCTGAGTAATCCATTTAGACAACCTCCCAGAAAAGGGCGCCTATTTGGGGATAAATAAATTTACAGGAATATACATGCAGAGGTTACAGGGAACGTGTTGATAACAGGTATGGAGGCTGGGATGGACGAGCACACACGGGCAAAATGGCCAAAGGTCACCTTTATTCAGATATTTATTGTGCACCTACAAAGCAATCTGGTAGTTTCCTTTTCCTCTTTGCTGTTGCTATCCAGCCCAACGCCTGCTCTCGGCTTACCTGCCGCTCCCTTCCAAAGGAAACTCAGGTCCCGCGTGAAAAGCAAAGGACCAACATTCTCCATATCCAGCGAAAAATACTGATTACCGAGGAACAAGGAGCGGCAGGGAGCCCAGGGCGCGGAAACCTGAGCGTCTGGCCAGGGAATGAGGTCTTGTGGGATTACCTCAAGGAGACTGGGCTGGGAAACTGGAAGAGAGAAGGGGTATCCCCTCCCCTGATCACCTCTATAGATTACACTGCCCTGGGCTGATATCTTCGCGGGACGCTGAGGTTCACCCGCGCCCAACTCTTGGAGGATATGCGTCCCTGCTGAAAATGGAGTTAGACAACTTTCCCACTTCTGCTAAAGAATTCGGGGTGGGAAGGCTGTGCCTCTTAATTCGCCAGGGAAAAGGAACGCGTCCGCCCTCACCCACACCCGGAGATGGACCCCACCCCCACCCCCCAGCGCAGCCCCGGAGCCCGCGAAACTCGCCTCGCGCCAACTCTGGGCTCTGGGCTCCGTTCGTGAGTGTTCTAGGAGGGGAGACTGGCGGCCCCCGCTGGGGAAATTGAGCCCGGCGCCGGCCCGGACGCTCCAAGAGGGAAAAGGGGGGATCCCAGACCTCGGGTTTTCAAGGTCCCCCCTTGGGATTCGCTCGCACCTCGGTGTCTCGACTCCTGGCGGCAGACCTCGCGGCGCTTGCTCAAGAGCCGGTACCAAAAGCACATCGCGAAAGTTGTGAAGGGCCGTCGGTCGCCTGACGCGTGTCTTGACCTTCGCCCTTTTTCCTCTTACTCCTTTGAGATTGAGGACCACGGCACGTTTAGCTCTGGGCGAAAGGTTCTGGCTAAAAATGAGCCAAGAGCCTCAGTTTCCCCTCTGTAACCTGAACATCGGGAGCGGGTCCCTTTCCCTCTAGCTTTGGCTGAGGTCCTCTGGCCCGGGACTGCGAGAGTCTTCCTGGGACGGGGAGGATGGGTCAGCGCAACCCAGGAAAGTCAAGTGGAAGTGGGGGAGTGAGCGCCGGAGGCCCCTGAAGAAATACAGGACCAACCACTCTTGAACTGACGGTGCCCACGAGCCAGATTTGGCCCGATCTTGGCACGCCAGGCAACTCTTTCCACCTGGGGGACAGGGGACCTTCTAAGTCTCTCGGTCTCCTAGTTCTGGACAGAATGGAAATGTCAGGCATCTGAGCGCTCTTTTTGCTGCCCAGTTCCCTTGTAGATACACATCACCCAAGCTTTCCTAACTATGCTGTTCTGAGATGGATCCGCACGAGTGGGAATATCGCATAGGAATTCCTGCAGAGAGAAATTTCAGCCCCAAAGCTGTCCTGATTGAGTGAAACACACTACCACCACCATCATCACCACCTTCCCCCGCGCCCTGCCACCAACCATCAAAGTTTTCCCGCAGTTTCTCCGAGTTTGAGACAGTTTCTGAGCTTTTGGCGCCCCCTCTGGACACAGCTGGAAATTGCAGCCCATTTTAAGTCGACTGTTGTGTAGTTTACAAAAAGATAAAAAAATACAAAAAAAAAAAAAAATACTTGCACCAAAAGGGCATAAAATGTATAAAGCACCACCGTTTGTGATTCAAAGTGTTGCTGTATATCTCTTACTGCATAATTAAAGATATGTATTAAAGATATATTTATGCATGAGCAGATATATTCACAAATATTATAAATATTCCAAAATATCTTAAAGTCACAGTCGTTTTCACTGCCATTATGCCAGTAAACGTGGTAATTTCAGTAAAATACAGCTAAGTCCAGACGCCTTGGTTAACACATGTGCCCGATGGTTTCTGAGTCTCCTGCTGGATCAGGTGTCTGCAAATCACAATTATACACCACAAATGCCCCATTCCCGGGACTCAGAAATGTGTCCACACTATGCAGGACTTTTTTTCTTTCCCAAGAAATGACCTTGTCGCTCTTACGTTTTCCGAGTGTAATGAGAGAGCCAGGAATACGAGGCTATTGTTTGCAAATCTCCTAAACTCCTAAACAAACTATAAGGTACTAAAGATTGTTCAACATCCAATGCCAGGGAGTTAAATTCGTTTAAAAAGAAAATCCTGTTGAGCAGGGTAGACCTTCCTATCTTATCAAAAGTTCCTTTACCTATGAGAAATATCCACTTTAGGAGAAATGAAATTTTCAAAAACACTTCATTCGTTTAATATTGTAAGAGTGTCTGCACTTGGCAAAAGAGGGGGAGCTGTCTTTGATATTAGGTGAGCTGATTCACAATATCAGTAATCTAATTCAAGGCGAATTCCTGCAAAAGCAAGAAGGGGGGTAAATTATGATTTTTCTATAGTTGTGCATTTATTTGTGATTTTTTTTAAGGCATGTGATCCACAGGCGACTAAGATTTTTCTTCTGTTCCAGAACAGATAATTCCGCATTTACTAACCTGGCTCTCAAGAGTTCGAGTAAACAGAAAGATTGATTGTGCTCAAATAATATTTGAAATACATCAGAGTCACCTCCACGGCCTCCCTCAGAACTCCCACCTGTGTACACGTATGAAAGGGCACAACTAAAATCGGAATGACTGGCTCTTCGCCCCTCCAGGTGTCCTGAAAGGAGAGCGAAAGCGGGCGAGCAGCAGGGCTCCACCAAAGTGGACTGTTCTTTCGGCTGTGGTGCCGATTTGTTCCGAGTTTTACAAACCCAGGGACCGGCCTCAGCCTCGCGGCCCGGGACAGCCGCATTCGCAAAGTTCGATCGCAAAGCCAGAGCAGTGTGCAAACCTTCTTTTCCAGTGTCAATTCTGCTGACGTTTTGGACTCAGGAGGCAAAGAGCCGAACGTCAAAGCAGAAACCCAGTCACAGAGGGGTGCCGACGGGGTGGGGGTTTGGGGGCCGGAGGAAAGACTCGTCAGAGTTCAAGGTCGGTCGGGGAGGTGCACTGCAAGCCCCCGGGAGCACGGGGCTGCCGCGTTGCCGCCGCCACCGCCGCAAGCCTTCTCCCGGACTTAGCTTTGGTTTTCATTGATTCCCTTTGCAATAGCGCAGCAGAATCCCGACCAGCCGCACCAGCCCCGGCGAACCCGAGCATGTTAATCTATTTATATGGATTATTACAGAGAAACAGCGGGCGTTGAGTCACCAAAACATTTGCTCCAAAAGACCATTTCTAAGCACTTTTGGAAGCGGGCAGGCTCCGGGCACTTAAACCGGGACACACGAGCGGCGGCTTTTCGAATACTGCAAACTCTAGCTGAGTCCCCGATACTGCGGAGAGAGCAGCGAAAAGAAATGTCGCGGTGGAAGTAGATCCTAGACACACACACACACACACACACACACACACGGGGGGGAACGCAGAGACGGTACCAAATTCTGAAATTCAGAGAGTAAGGCAAACTTACACACTTGGACGTCCCGGGTCCCCCGCCTTCCCCACAGCGCCCCCTCCCCCCACCAGGCCCTCCACCCTTGGGCTGCGCTCCCCTCCCCTCTCCTCCCTCTGGTCTCGTCACCCAGCCCACAGCCACAATCCTCCTCCCCTTCCAAAATCGGATCCAATCAGCTGTTTGCCAGCCCGGGGACTGCCGTGCTGTGATTGGCTGAACGTCTCTAAGGTGAGGGGCAGTATTTATTAAAGAGACCCGGGGCTGTGAGTTGGAGAGCCGAGAGCCGAGCTCGGAACTGACTGCAAACTTCAGTGGCGCGGCGACTCACCAGTTTCACCCCGGGAACTTTCCTTTGCAGGAGGAGAAGCGAAGGGGTGCAAGTGCCCCACTTTTGCTTTCTTCCCCTTCTCCTCTTCTTCTCCAATTCGTCTTCCCCATTTTGGAGCGGGCAGCTGCGGACCCGCCACCCAGCGCCTAGCTAAGTGCTCGCTGCTGCAGCCAGGTGACGCGCCAAGCTTCTTGGGAGCCGCTCGCTCCGCGTCCGCGTCCGGGCAGCCGAGGGGAGAGGAGCCCGCGCCTCGAGTCCCCGAGCCGCCGCGGCTTCTCGCCTTTCCCGGCCTCCCGCCCCCTGCCCCGGGCCTGCGTATGAATCTCCTGGACCCCTTCATGAAGATGACCGACGAGCAGGAGAAGGGCCTGTCCGGCGCTCCCAGCCCCACCATGTCCGAGGACTCGGCTGGCTCGCCCTGCCCATCAGGCTCCGGCTCCGACACCGAGAACACGCGGCCCCAGGAAAACACATTCCCCAAGGGCGAGCCGGACCTGAAGAAGGAAAGCGAAGAGGACAAGTTCCCTGTGTGCATCCGCGAGGCGGTCAGCCAGGTGCTCAAGGGCTACGACTGGACCCTGGTGCCTATGCCGGTACGCGTCAACGGCTCCAGCAAGAACAAACCGCACGTCAAGCGGCCCATGAACGCCTTTATGGTGTGGGCGCAGGCGGCGCGCAGGAAGCTGGCCGACCAGTACCCGCACCTGCACAACGCGGAGCTCAGCAAGACGCTGGGCAAGCTCTGGAGGTAGGGCCCTGCGGGGGGCGGTGCAGTGGGGTGGGCTCTGTTGCAGCTGGGGGTGCTGGCCTGGGCTGAAGGTCCTTGCCCCGCCCCCCACGGCAGGGAGTTGCCGTTCCCGGAGCCAGCGCGCGCAGAGGAAGGGGGGTGGTTACTTTGGCTCTAAATTGGACCAAGTTCTTGAGATTTGAGGGGAGACAGCTGAGGACCGGCTTTTAGAAGACAGGAGGAGGGCAATGCCAGCTAGTCGCCTTGGAGTTAAATGGTGGTGGGGAGTTGCGTCACCCTCCCAGGAACTGCACCCTTTCGTGCAGCCGACACTCAATGAGATGGGGGGGTGGGGGCTGAGGCTGGAAGAGACCCCTGGCAGGAATGGGGGAAGGAGGGAGGTTGCTGGGAATGGGGTTGGGGAGTTGGGGAAAACTTCTCCAGTTTAAGTAATTTTCCGGAAAGTTCTTTTTTTTGGGGGGGGGGGGCGCACATAACTCCGGTAGCAAAGATGTTCAGAGCGACAGCAGTGGGGAGCTGCTTTCCTCTCCGAGGTTTCCAAAATAGAAGGAGAGGGGGGTGGGGCGAGGAGTGACCTCTCAGGTCGGACTACGAGAACTCAAAATTTTCTTTGCTTTTCTTTTACTTAAAAAAAAAAAAGTTACGAGCTATAACACTGACTGGAAGACAGGGAGAAGGAGGATGTGTAAGAAGGTGGCGGGGTGGTGGGGGCCTGACACCTCGCCGAGTTCACTGACTTCCCCCTCTTTTTTTCTGCGTTCCCCGCCCCCCCCCCGCCCCCTCCAGACTGCTCAACGAGAGCGAGAAGCGGCCCTTCGTGGAGGAAGCAGAGCGGCTACGCGTGCAGCACAAGAAGGACCACCCGGACTACAAGTACCAGCCACGGCGGAGGAAGTCGGTGAAAAATGGGCAGGCCGAGGCCGAGGAGGCCACGGAGCAGACGCACATTTCTCCCAACGCCATCTTCAAGGCGCTGCAGGCCGACTCACCGCACTCCTCCTCGGGCATGAGCGAAGTGCATTCCCCTGGTGAGCACTCGGGTGAGTCCCACCCCGACTCCAGGCCAAGCCACCCGCAGCCCCCCCCCCCCACTGGGCACATACCCAGCCGCACCCCCCACCCTCCTAGGAGGTTCTGTTGGGGGAATTTGTGCTCCCCGGATGGGAAGCCCTAACCTTTGCACCTAATCCCGCTCCCTATTCTGTCCAGGGTCCCAGCACACACATGCACACATACACACGTGCGCACCAACTTAGTCCCAGCATCCCAAGAGTAATTTTTTTATTGCTAAGTAAAATGCCTTTACAACTTTACGAACTTACCCTCTTCGTTTCTTTGCTCCCCACCCCAAAAGCACACACAGCCGCTCTTCTACAAGTAGCAATTTGGTCTTCCTTACCCTTGGGGCCTCAGACCTTCCCCTGATAAAAGGAGGCTGCTAAGTGTGTACCTGCAGGTTAATCATTTGGTGACTTATCTTTGGTGCAGCGCCCTCCCCGCTCCTGCGCGGGTCCTTATTACACCTTAGCAACAAGGGAGGGTCCCAGGAAGGTTCCTAAGACTAAGGCCGCTGCACAGCCCTCGTTGACTTTCCCCTTCTTTTTCTTTTATTTCCTGCAGGTCAATCGCAGGGCCCACCGACTCCACCCACCACCCCCAAAACCGACGTGCAGCCGGGCAAGGCTGACCTGAAGCGAGAGGGGCGCCCCCTGCCAGAGGGAGGCAGACAGCCCCCCATTGACTTCCGTGATGTGGACATCGGCGAGCTGAGTAGCGACGTCATCTCCAACATTGAGACCTTCGATGTCAATGAATTTGACCAGTACCTGCCGCCCAATGGCCACCCGGGGGTGCCGGCCACGCATGGCCAGGTCACCTACACCGGCAGCTATGGTATCAGCAGCACCGCAGCGACATCCGCCGGCGCCGGCCACGGGTGGATGTCCAAGCAGCAGGCACCACCGCCGCCCCCGCAGCAGCCCCCGCAGGCCCCTCAAGCCCCCCAGGCACCCCCACAGCAGCAGGCGGCGCCCCCACAGCAGCAGGCAGCGCCCCCACAGCAGCAGCAGGCGCATACGCTGACCACGCTGAGCAGCGAGCCGGGGCAGTCCCAGAGAACCCACATCAAGACGGAGCAGCTGAGCCCCAGCCACTACAGCGAGCAGCAGCAGCACTCACCGCAGCAGATCGCTTACAGCCCTTTCAACCTCCCTCACTACAGCCCCTCCTACCCGCCCATCACCCGCTCGCAGTACGACTACACCGACCACCAGAACTCGGGCTCCTACTACAGCCACGCAGCGGGCCAGGGCTCTGGTCTCTACTCCACCTTCACCTACATGAACCCCGCCCAGCGCCCCATGTACACCCCCATTGCCGACACCTCGGGGGTCCCGTCCATCCCGCAGACCCACAGCCCTCAGCACTGGGAACAACCCGTCTACACACAGCTCACCAGACCATAAGGAGACCTTAAACAAAGGGCGATGATGGCCGAGATGATCATACAAATAACCCAAGAAAGAAATAACCAAGCAGAATTTCCTTTGGACATTTTTTTTCCTGTTCTCTTAAAGACACTTAAGCTAAAGGCAACTCGTACTCACATTCCAAGACAGAAATGTTACGTATCCAAACGCAGTACCAACTTGTTGTGAATCAGTGGCCAGGCCACTCTTGCCTAGATGGACCAGCAGCATTGAAGAGAAACCGGACTTAAACTTCCGAGCAAGTGTGGAGAATGACGGAGAGTCCTGTGACCAGTTTGCTCAATTCTCCCTGCCAGTTTGGACTTTGTAATTATTTTTTAGCAGTAATTAAAGAAAAAAAGTCCTCTGTGAGGAATATTCTCTATTTTAAATATTTTTAGTATGTACTGTGTATGATTCATTACCATTTTGAGGGGATTTATACATATTTTTAGATAAAAAAATTAAATGCTCTTATTTTTCCAACAGCTAAACTACTCTTAGTTGAACAGTGTGCCCTAGCTTTTCTTGCAACCAGAGTATTTTTGTACAGATTTGCATTCTCCTACAAAAAAAAGAAAAAAAGATAGAAAAAAAAAGTTTTAAAAAGTGTGTCATAATATTAACATAAAAAAGATAAGCAGAATTGTGTTATGTGATCAGTTTTGGGGGTAAGCTTTGCTTAATTCCTCAGGCTTTCCAATTCAAGGAGGAGCTGCCTTAAAGAAATAATGAAAGCCTTATTTTGCAAATAGAGTAAATAAATAGTCTAGGAAGCATTTGGTAAGCTTTATCCTATATATATATTTTAAACAAGAGGGAAACACCTTGAGCCTTAAAATCATGCTGCTGGCAATACTTGCGCTCTATTTAGCAGGTGTCCTCCTGCCTTTGCTTGTTCCCTGCAGTCTTAAGACAGAAGTGAAAGGTGAGCAAAGGAGAAGGGGTCTGTTTGGGGAATGTAACAGCAGCTAAGAAGTGCCCCAGTGCACTGCCCCCCTGGTTGCCTGCCTGGCCCATGTGGACCGCAGATGCTGGAGTCTGTTTGCTCAGACATCACCTGTGCCTCTCTGAACACCAGCAGTTAACCTTCAAGACATTCCACGTGCTAAAATTATTTATTTTGTAAGGAGAGGTTTTAATTAAGAAAAGAAAATCGTCCTCCTTTTTTTTTTTAATTTTTATTTACTGTCTTTTAAAATAGGTTGTTGGAGCCTTCCTCAAAGGGTATGGTCATCTGTTGTTAAATTATGTTCTTAACTGTAACCAGTTTTTTTTTTTATTTATCTCTTTAATCTTTTTTTTTATTATTAAAAGCAAGTTTCTTTGGATTTCTCATCCTAGATTTGTACAAATGCCTTTTTGTCCGTCCTGGTTTTTTTTGTTTTTTTTTTCTCTCTCTCTCTCTCTTTGTTGTTTTTGTTGAAAACAAACTGGAAACTTGTTTCTCTTTTGTACAAATGAGAGGTTGCAAATGTAGTGTATCACTGAGTCATTTGCAGTGTTTTCTGCCACAGATCTTTGGGCTGCCTAAATTGTGTGTGTGTGTGTGTGTGTGTGTGTATACACAAAATAATGCAAGCAAGTGTCATCGTGTTCCCCTGCACTTCTCTTGCAGAGACAGAAGATGCAGAAAAGGAATCAGCCCACTGACAGACCTTAATCTTTGATTACTGCTGTGGCTGGAGAGTTTGAGGATTGCTTTTTAAAAAAGACAGCAGACTTTTTTTTTATTTAAGAAAAAGATATATTAACAGTTTTAGAAGTCAGAGTCAGTAGAATAAAATCTTAAAGCACTCTTATAATATGGCATCTTTCAATTTCTGTATAAAAGCAGATCTTTTTTTAAAAAAAAATATTTCTGTAACTTAAGAAACCCGACATTTAAAATCATATTTTCTCTTTAGGTAAGGTTTGGTTTGTGTTTGTGTTTTGTTTGTTCCGCTTGTTGTTTCCCTCCAAACCTTTTGTTCTCTCTGTGAAACTTACCTTTCCTTCCTTTTTTTTTTTTTGTATATTATTGTTTACAATAAATATACATTGCATTAAAAAGAAAATGGACCTATGGATTTATTTATCTGCTTCTATAGTTAAAAGGGTGATTGGAGGAATTGAAGCACTAATAAGATTATAAAATGCCGATCACTGGTGTTTGCTTTCACGAGCTTCCACGATCCTGACAGTCACTGAGGAAGAGACTATGCACCCCCCAGACTCTAAGGACACACAACCCAGAAAGTGCCACCCTAATGGGTGACACAGAGAGACATGTCAGGAGTCGCCCACTCTGGCAAAATGCTTGTGGTTTTAACCTTGTGCTTTACGGGGAAAGCTGTTCCCTGGTGGAGGTCAGAGGGAATCCGAATATTAGACCAGAAATCAGCAGCTTGTCCAGAGACAGAATGCCAGAGGGGGTGACTTCCCTCGTCTGAACACCATATGGCAAACTTTATCTTGTTACTATGAACACACACCACAGAAGTGGGGTGCCCACTTTTCCACAGCAAAGGGAGCTGGAATAAAAGTGGGTCTGCAGGGGACCAGAGGGAAGCCTGTCGTGTTAACCCATCAAATGATTCAGGTCTTTCCGGATTTCTCTGCAGAGACAATGGGAGGAGATGACCTTATTTTTCTGTTCCCTTCAGTTTAACTCATTCTGAGCAGATGCAAAGCCATCCTAGAAGAAATAGAACCTAATCCTGTTTTCCTTGGCCCCAGTTTGATGGGGAGTTTCCAGGTTCAGAGAAACCTTCAGGTCATTTTTCATTAAACAGATGAAATCACTCCTTCCCTCCCCTCTCCTCTAGGCCCCCGCCCCCAGCTGATGGGGGAGGTGTGTCTAAGAAGGTGAGTTGCCTGCACCACCTGGGGCTGGTTTTACCACTGGGCCTGTCTCTGACAGTCTTCAGCAGCACCAGGCCCTCTTCTTCTGCTGTTTGGATCCCTGGCCTGCATCCCAAGGCAGGATCATGGCAACCAGGAAAATGGTAGTTATCAAATCGGGACAACATTAGGACTCGGCCCCCTTTGCAAATTCCTTCAACAAACATTGATTGAGGGCCTGCGATCTGCGGGGGACTATGCAAATCCCTCCTTACCCCGGCAGACTTCAGATTCTGCTCCTAGTTTGTGCCAGAGCTTCTATTCGCTTACGCCCACAGTGTCTCTCTCTCTCTCTCTCTCTCTCTCTCTCTCTCTCTCTCTCACACACACACACACACACACACACACAGACACACAGTCCTATTAAAAAGACTCCGTGGCGTTCACTACTGTCCCACCATGACCGCCCCCTTCCCTACCAAATCTATACTGTTTGCTGGACTGTTCTTTCTTTTTCTACAATAGAGGCCCGAGGTGGGCCTTCTTAGAGCTGGACTGCTCTATGCAGACGTAAACTTGTTAGGTGATCTAAGGCAAGTTGCTTGACTTGCCTGTGCCTCAGTTTGCCTTTTTGCCAAGAATGTTTATAATCACTCTTCCCTGTAATAGGGTTGTTATTGGTATGATTTGGGGCTAGGAGTAGTCTGGGAATCCACAGCATCCGACTCTCTTGATCTGCACAGCAATCCTTTTGTATTGGAATTCAGTGAGTGACACTCAGGAAAAAGGGTTGTCACAAGGTCCCCAAGTGGCTCTGATACACAATAAAATTCAGGAGACCCTGGAGTGCAGGGAGAGAATTCTTCAGAACGTCAGTTACTCCTCTCCACCAGATACAGGCAAAGCCTCATATTACCAGATTATAAAATAGAGGGAATTTTCGCTCTAAATCCAGAAACATAGAGCTTATCACTCTAGCAACAATAACACTCTGGTTGTCAAGCTAGAAAAGAGTCCTCCACAACAGAGAAAGCTTGAATTTAGACCCAAGGTTATTTGTTTATTGCACTCAAAAAAGAAAAAAAGAAACTTTTCTTCTTGAACTACTCTAACAAAAAGGGAATTTTTATAAATAAGGGAATAAAAACAAACTCTTTTGAAATCATCTTTTCATTCATTATTAAAACAGAACTTTGTGGGCTAGTTTGAGCTGGGTGTTTGACTTTTCCACTTTGATTCCATCTTGTCCCTTATGGTCCCCTGATTTCCAAAATGACACTTTTTTATGTTAACTTGATTGATGAACTAACACTATAGTCAGAGTCAGATTTAATATAAAGCCTAAGTTTCAGCACCCCTTAAGGCTCTGTCTTTCACCTCTTATTTTTTTTAAATTCATATTCTTTTTGTTAAAGAATCCTTCCTTAAAAAAAAAAAAAAAAAGACAATTGAAACTTCAAGCCCCACAAAACTGGGTCTATCTTGACCTCAGCTGGTGGGCAGCAAAACATGGCAGCAGAGGTGGCAAACAAGATCCTTTCTATTTGTGCTCAACAGCACCTGACACATTGTAGATTCTTAATTAATGTCCACCTTGCGTCCTGTGAGTTTGATGGCACTGCCACAGCACCCCTTGTTGAGACTCTCCACCATAACACTTGATCACTCGTCCTCACACAGGTTTATCACTCTGAGACTGAAATGGTCCTAACTCCTTCAGTGGTATTACCGAGGGGTTAAATAAGTTAAAGCACACGAGAAACATGAGTGACCTGCCCCCACATCCTCATATCACCTCTCTCTCTCTCTCATCATTTCTTCTTCTCTTTTCTCCTGTCACCTCTCTTCAACATGTTCATAGGGATCCCCTGCTGGGCCCAGATTGGACTGTTCCTCTTGGGCCCTTCACAAATTAGAACTACTTTACTTTGGATTTCTGGAGAATATTTCTTTGTAGAACTAACAAAACACGGGCAGACAATCTAAGATTTGCATTCAATGGAAAAAAACAGGTCTAAATTTGGGCTGATGCACATATTACCGAGACGTGATCTCTTAAACTTTAAGGATTTTATATTAAACTTAATCCAGGAACCATTAATCCAGGTCGCATATTCCACTTTAAGACAATTCCTACTCTTCTCATCCTTTCCATAAACATTTATTGGTTCCCTTTTGTGGTTCAGAATACATCAGTGAGCAAGAAAGACTGCCCACGGGGTTTCTGATTTCTTTGTGGAGAAGGCAGATAAAATCAAATAGTACTTGCTGGTATTTTCTTATTCACATGCTAGGAATGAATTTGATTAGGGCCAGGTGGAAGGTGAGGCGCAAGGACTGGGTAACTCATCAATTGGTGAAGGACTTTGGGGGAAACTTCCTGACCTCTTATTTTCCTCTCTTGGTCTTCATTGATTTGACATGGAATTTACTCTGATCTAACTTGCAGCTACCTCATTCCCACCTTCCTCCTGCGGTAGCCCTGTATTAGTCTCTCCACCTCATCATGAACTGTGGGTTCACATATGCCACACTCTTCATATCCCTAAAGACTCCCTAAAGAAGACCCAGTGCTTGGTATCCAAAAGGCTCCCTTGGATCTCTGGAGAATCAGTGGATGTGCCTGCAGGTATATGGAGTCAGAAACTGGGAAATACAATGAGAAGTCTTTTGGTATGGTTGCACTCTTGCTACAAAAATCCTTTATGGCATGTCCTTGCTGTTGAATGTTCCTCCATCTCTTCTAGAACACTTGCATTGCCTGGGAGCTCAGTGTTCCTGCTAGCACAGATTACTCCTGGGAAAATGTTATCTTCACCATGTCCACCCAGTGATCTAAAGGGCCACCTCTAAGCCTGTATGGTATGAGTCTTATCTTTCTACCAAATTGATAGCCCTTCACCTAATTGTGCAGTTTGCAAGTTTTTGTTTGGTGTTTTTCCCCAAGCTAGACATTTCCAATACATTTTACATATGTGTGATTCCTAGCCCCTTCCTATCTTGTTATTCTTCGACTTTATTGCATGCTCCCTCTGGTATTCTCAAATGAGCACGCCCTGAATTACTTGAAGAACTGCAAATAAAGTTTGAATAATAAAGAATACAAGTAGATTCATCATTTTTGTCACCAGAAATTGTGCTTTTATTTATTTAAATTAAAATCATATTAGCTCTTATAACAGCCAAATCACCCAGTTATGTTATGGTGAGCAATTTCTCATATCCTGTAATCGTGCGATTGATTTTTTTAACCAATTACCAAGTTTTATATTTACCCCATTTTTCCTGAAGTATGAAATACACAGGTTCAATGGAAAGAGAAGGAGGAAAAGGGATTTACATCATTGAGCCCTTACTTTGCCAGGCACTGTGACAGATGTTTTATATACATGATCTCATTTAATCCATTTAATAACCCTTAGAGACAGGTGTTATTATTCCAATTTTATTAAAGAAGGAAACTGAGGCTCAGAGATATTAAGCAATTAACCTAAGGTCACATAACTAGTAAAAGGCACAAACAACTACCCTAGACAGCCCCATTCCTTCATTTTTAACAGAGAATTCCAAATAGAGTTTATATCAGGGAAAGGAGAATAAATGGAGAAATATAATTCTTATATTGTAAATATGTCACAGTGAATCTTTTCAAACTAAATCTGACTGTGGAACACCACTCCTCATTCAGAACTGCCCAATGGCTACCTACCTGCTTGGAATAAAATAAAAATTCTTAACTATACAATTCAACTGTCCTACTTCATCCAGCAGCTGGCAGACCACAGCCTACATGTCAAATCTGGCCCACCATCTACTGTTGCAAATAAAGTTTTATTAAAACAAAGTCGCTCCCATTAGTCTACACAGAGTCTATGTGCTTTCCTGCTCTAATGCAAAGTTGAGTAGGTGGAACAAAGAATATGCCCACAAAGTCTAAAATATTTCCTAGCTGGTTCTCTGCAGAAAGAGTTTGCTGACCTGTGCCCTATGTAGTCTTGCCACTGCCTGTTTTTGTAACTTCATCTCTAACCATTCCCCTTCCTATTTCCTCTGTCCCCCTCCCCTCCACACACACACACACACACCCCTTATTTCTCATACTCAAGTCTCTCAAACTCTTTTCTATTTTAAGGACTTTGCACTCACTACTTTCTTGGTTTAAAATACACGTTCATCAGAATCTTTCCTATCATCTTCTTTTTGTCTTTCGGATCTCAACTCCCATGTTGCCTGCTCCAGGTGATCCAACCTGGCTAACGTGGTCCATAATGCCCTCACGGACTCACTCTCTACCTCACTACTCTGTTTGTGACACCACCGCCTGCCGAAGTGTTCTCTTATTTGTTTATGTGTTTGTTCTCCAACTACTGGCTTGGAACTCTGTTTTGTTCCCCAACTTATCTCCAGTACCTGAAAGAGCATTTAATACCTACCAGAAGCCCAATATTGAAAAATTCATTGATATATTAAATTACTGTTACCCCCCACCTCGGGTTCAAAGGCGAGTACTTGGGGTTAGAAGGGAAAAGGTCATCAATCATTCTGTAATCAAATAATCAATTCAATTGACAGTTGATAACTTCACTATGTCCCATCATTCTCAGAAATTAAAAGTCCTTTGCTTATTTGGTTGATTTGAAAAAAAAAAAAAATCTCATTTCAGTAACTGGAATATCCCTCTCAGGAAATGTCCAACCTGGATTAATATTAAATCTTCTCTCCTTCTTAACTCATGATTGCTTCGGGATAAAAAGTTACTATGTGGAAGAAGGTGGTCCTGCCCTGGCCTACATGCTCGGTTTGCCCCTTCTCCTGCCAGCTAACTGCTGTTTACCTGAGTGCCTAACAGAGACAAAGGGGATGGGACAGGCAGGGGAGGAGAAAAAAGCGACAGGGACACTGATCTGGATGATACTACCCTCTCAGGTCCAATAGATGGCCATAGCTGGTATCTTTGGTGCACCCGGCGCTCGGTGAGAGCTGACTCTGTTTCCCTGGGGCACTTGCCTGGACTGGTCATTCATACAGCTGTCCTGACTTAGAGACATTTCTATTCACACAGGTAGTTTCCAACTTCTTCCCCACTGCTGAGCATGCTCAGAGCACCCCGCCTCCTGCTGCTGTGTCTCCTTGTCTTTACAGGCAGCTCTGCTAGACAGGGCCCAAGTGATGCCACACTTGCTGTTCCTCCCAGTAGACCCAGGTTTGGTCAATGTAAACCTCACTTTGGAATTAGTGGGTAATACCACCATCGACCTCTCCAGTGAAGAGAAGATGAGTGCACATTGTCTGGTCACAGCTCTCCAAAATGCATTCTTTATACATTTCCTTTCCCCTCTCCAATTTTTTTCCTCCTTTATTTTGTTATGGGGGGAAAAATAAAAAACAAACAGAAACAATAAAACGAGCCTTGCATACAGTGACATGCATAGGTCTTAAGTGTACCACTCCAGTTTTGATGTCTGCATACATCTGAGCAACCACCACCCTAACCTGATCAGAGAGCAAACCCATCACCCCAGCAAGTCCGCTCATTCTGCCTTCCAGCCCGTCCTCGCCGCCTATAGACAACGTCTGATCTTGTCTCCACCACCAGAGAGTAGAGCCTGTTCTTGAACTTCAGATAACTGGAATTGTACAATATGTGCCCATTTATATCTGACTTCTTTGGCTCAACTTAATTGTTTGCAGTTCATCAATGCCATTGACTGTTTCATTCTTTTCTCTTCCTGAGTGGTATTCTATCCAAGGACTATCTGAGAATGTGCTCACCCATGTTCTTGTGGATGGGTGCTTGCATTGTTTCCAATTTGGGGCTACCATAAATAAACTCAAATAAAATCTCTCTTGGGTAAATACCTAGAAATGTGATTATGAGGCCACAGGGTAAATAAGTGTTCCAATTTACAAGAAATTGCCAAACCATTTTCCAAAGTGGTTAAATCATTTCCCACTCCCACAAGCACCAAAGGAGAGTTCCAGTTCCTCTGCATCAATACTAACATTTGCTATCAGATTTTTAAACTTTCAACCCCAGGTCCAGCAGGTGTGCAATGGTATCTCTGCTTTTCCTCCACATTTCTGACCTCTCCCTCTTCCTCTGCATCCCATGTACTTCCCTTGCACCTTGTTTCCCATTACAGTATTCCAGGGGCCTCAGGTCTGATGACCCCCCCATGTTCTTCTGAAACCTGGATGTCTATTTGCTCTTTTTGGATGGGAAGAATTTAGATATTTGTTTTTCTTAGGACTTTTCACTTCTGCAGCTGCTCAGCACTATATGAATCCAGCTAGATCCATGTGAGGACGCACCAAGCTCTGTAAGGGAGCCAACCATGCTGGCCTTCCAGGTCCAGTTGAGACAAATAGAACTGGGAGTCCAGGAGCACTTAATGAGAGACTCCCGGACCCTCACACAGCCAGATTGGGAGGTGGAGGAAGTTAAGGGAAATCTTCAACTTAAGTAAACATAGGAGCTTCTGAGGAGTGCTTGTGAGAATTGATCTAAATCCCCATGGGAAGGGAATCTTTAGCTATGCAGATAAAGGACAGTGTCAAGAAAAATTATTGGTTGGACTTCTGCATTTTAGAGCTGAAAGCCCCTCTAAAAAGATAAGATTTGCTTCTGTTCTGAGTGTCCTTCATTTTTGTCAGTTTAGAAGAGAAGACAAGCTTTTCTTCTAGGGTGACCAGAGCAGTGAGAGACGAAGGTGCCTGGAGGCTCCCCACCCCTCATGCTTGGTTCCCTGGATCTGAGAACAATCATGTGCAAGTCTCCATCTCTCCAGACAGCAGATCTGTCTTCCTCATCAGCTAACTTTGAAAGTCCCTGAAATTTCTGAAACCTTCACTCAACATGAGCACACATCTAACCTCTGAGTGGATTTCATCACCCAGCTGGCCCCTGTCTGAACCTCTGTCTCCATGGAGAATTCCTGAAATCCATTCTGCTCTCCACCTGCAGCTGATAAAAAAAAAAAAAATTGGTATGGTATTTTTAAGTCTCCCCATTGTTCCTGTCCCTTGGTCCCCTATCTCCACCAAGACTCTTTTGCCTCCAATTTTCATCTGTGTGATCTGATAATTTTGATTTGACCCTAGCGGGATGATTAACTATCTGATTGGAGCCTGCACCTCATGCTAGTCAGCAAAGTTAAGATGGTGGGAAAGGAACTTGAACCGACAGCATTATCAGAAATCAGGCACAAACAGGGGCTGATCAATAGACAAGGGGGCCAAACAAGATTCCCATGTCTGGCTAGAGGTCAAAAAGTTCCCCACGGCCAAACAGTGTGGAAAGAATTGTCTTGGTGATTCCTTCAGCCACGTTGCCCAAGAGGGCATAATCATCACAAGAACAAATGTCTCTTGCTCATTTACCACCCAGCAAGCTGAGTGCAGAAGAGAAAACCAGAGACACCTCACCTCCTAGGAAGAGACAGTCTTGAAAAAAGTCGCACTGAATTTCTGAATTAAATAGAGTTAAAGGAACAAAGCAAATAATGAGCTTAGAGTCAGGAATTCCCTAGGAATTCATCATCTGAATGTGTCTTGCTTTTAAATACCAAATACAAAATGAAGGACTGCTGACTAAATAAATCAGTAACCTGGAAAAAAAGTCAATACCCTGCTTTGTAGAATCATCTGCCATTTAATCAGCCTTCAGATTATGCTACCCGGCAAGGTTACATTTCATTGCTACCTTAGTGATTTAATGGAAATTGTTATTATCCACCATTATTGAAGGTGGGAAGTGAGCAAGGAATAGCAAATTCCTGACTTTCCCAGAAACTCGCTGTCTGTTTTGATAGGATATCTACACTCTTCCCCCAAGTGGCTACACTGTCACTTTTGATTTCTCAGAGCTGTCCGGCCCAAAAGTCCCCCTGGAGAAAGAGTACTATTGCTCCTGAATGGGAGCCAGCAGTTATGACTAAGTGTCTTTTCTGCCTCTTCCATGCCTCATCCTGGTTGGCTGTGGACACACAGTGCCTTAAACCTGCTGTGAACCTTACACCAAGAGCTCAGCAAAAAACAAGTTTAGACAAAGCAGGGGGATTTATATGCGGTTGAAAAAGCAGTCCCACTGCACAGACAGTTAACACCAGCAGCAGTTACACGACCTGTCAATCTTCTTCTCTGCCTTAAAAGAACGTCAATCTCCGTCCTACAGTCTGTCTTGGACCACGGAGCGACAATCAGGGGTGTCGTGGAGATCTGATGACCTGCGGAGTGGGCAGAGGACACCGTTTCTGGGTGAGACCCCCAGCCAAGGAGCAGAGTCTGGACAGACTGCAACCCTCCTCGGGCTCGGACCCACCCCACAAGCTGCTGCCCTCTTGCCACAGCTGTTTCCGTTTTTTATTACGATTTTCTCCGCCTTTCATTTTCCAGGCCAAGGAGAAACTCAGGGGGCCCATCTGTTCCTCTCTTGGCCTTTTCCCTGTTCCCAGAAGCAAAGCACACACGCCCGTGCACACTCACACACTCACTCCACACCAGACCACCACAAACTCCCTTTAGGAGGATGGAGAACAGGAACCGGAAGTCACCCTCCCCTCCAGCAGCACTCCAGGGAGCTGAGAGGAGACTCAGCCTTGGAGGAGGAGGTGACTCCTCAGGCAGCCTTACAGGGAGAGCACGGGTGTCCAGGAGCAAACCTGCCCGCCAGAACAACAGGTTCCCTCCCAGGAGGACTTTCTGTTTTGTTTCTGCTTTTGCTTACACGTTCCCATAAATAAAATAAAATAAAAGAGAGAGAGAGAGAAAGAAACTAGTGGATTGACCCACAGTGTGAGTTACCCCACACCTATGAAAAAAAGTTAGGAACTGAAAGAGAACTTCTCTCTCCAAATGGAGCAAAAGAGTGTTCTTCATACAAAGAATAGCACAATAAAAGCCAGTTCTCGTTCCTAAGGCCCCAAGGACAAAGATAGGTCTTCGAAGACATTGTTACACAGAAGCCCCAATATCAGTTTTTTTTTTTTTTTCCCCCTTCACTGGATGGCAGGACCAAGTTCGCACATGCTGCCCATTCTTTCTCTGCAGTGGGCCCAGAGCCACCCACCTAGCACTGGCTGTGACAGCCCTGGCTGAAGTTAGCACAGCAGTCTCCTTGTCTCTGCTGTTATCGGAGTTTTCTGGAGAGCCAACTCTCCTGTGTGACTGGGGTTGTTCAGGAACCTACGGCACCGGAGCCTGAACACCCCGCTGAGCCAAGCAGGCTTTCAGATTCTTTTTCAAGCATGCCTCTCCTCGACCCGTCTCCAGCCAGCTGGATAATTGCCCCACCTCCCATCACGTTGTGGGGTCATTCATCCTGTAAAGCAGGGTTTCTCAATCTTGGACTTGACATTTTTGTTGCAGAGAGCTGTCCTGCGTATTATTGGGTACTCAGCAGTATCCCTGGTCTCTCCTTCTTAGATGCCAGGAATGTCCCTGCCCAGTTTTACAATCCCAAAATCATCTCTGGATAGTGCCAAGTGTCCCTGGGGGTTGGGGACAGAGGACAGAATTGCCCTGGTTGAGAATCATGGCCGTGTGTCTGAGTTCATGCAATCCTTGGTCTGGGGCATGCTCCTCATTTAGAACTTGAATATTTGAATCATCTCCCCAAAAGAGCTTGAGTGAGTCACTCCTGGGCTGATCCACCCTAGGTCCCTCCATGCCACTTAGATAACTAATGCCTGGGTATTCACTTGCATTTGGCTTTTTCATTGCTTCTCAACTATGTTATAGGGTTTCTCTTCTTTAAAGAGAAAGAGTTCTCAATCTTCTAGACCATTGGGATTGTATTTTCTTCTTTTTCAGGTACTTAGCAGTTAGCTTAGTACCCTCCTTGTCCCAGGGTGCTTGGCATATCACGAGCCTTCAATAAATATTAAGCAAAAAAAGAAAGGAAGACATGGCAGGGGAAAGATGGAGTAAGGGAGGTCAGATACCAGATGAGTCTTCGTAGAAGAAGACAATTATCTGTCTTTGCCCAAGTGCTGTTGTTCCCTTAGAGATCCCTGCTTCCCAAATCACTGGAACCATCAGAAAGCTCAAGTCTGGGTAGCCCTGACTTCAGGCAGGGATACAGATCGTCCCCTGCTTTCTAATCAATGGAAAGTTCCAATTTGCAAACCTCCCGAAATGCAAGAAGTCTTAAACCAAAAGCAATGGCCTCTGTATTTTTCTTTTTTCATTGGTGAACACATTTAGTAGCTGTTATAGTAGTGTCCAGGCCTTGGGTCTCACTGACGTAAATCCTGAACACTAAAGCCACCTCCAGATGGGCTGGGAAGGCTGCCAACGGAAGACATGAAGGGCTGAAACACGGGGCAGCTGAATTGCACAACTGCTGTACGTTGTTAGAGGTGGCACAGCCTCGGCGCTCAGCCAGAGAGCAAGGTCTATCCAAGTTCAATGTGGGTCTGAAGGGAGCAACTGAGGCCAGGAAGGAAGACGGGGTCCATTCATTCCGTTTTCCTGACAACTTCCAAGGTCATTTGAAAGGCACCTGAGATGTTTGGTGCCTTGGGTAGGACTAAGAAATGAACTTCTGCTTCTACCTGTCCCCTCCCCTCCAGGTTCTTGCACTAGCCTTGCAGGTCACCTCGGGCTCTGCCTCTCAGTCACCTTACACGCTGGCTGCTTGGAATCAGATCCAGGAAAGCAGCCCAAATTACACTATCCGTTCTCCACCCCTTCCTACAGATAGTCCCAATAGTCCAAACAAAACTCATGACCTCGCACTCATCCCTCCCACCTGCCTTGCTCATTTGCTACCCACTACTCCCTTTCGAGGTCCCTGCACTCCCACCATCCTCAGGTTCTTGCCGTGTCCCTTACACAGCTCTGTTTTCTTGATGCAATGCTCTTTTAAGATGCCCTGTCCCCATCGCCTTCCATAAAAATCTTGTCCACCCCACAAGTTGAAGGCTTTCCTGAGCCTTGACCACCCCCTGCACTGTCAAGCCCAAGCCAAATTTGGTCACCTCTGAAGAGCCACTGAATGAGACACAATGTGCATTTCAAAACCCATGAAACGAATGCGTTCTGAGGCTCATCTTTTCTGTATCTTTAACCTGTCGTGGCTGTCATGTGTGTTTTGTTCTTCCCTTCTGGAGGCGTGATCTATGACAATCTCAGCTTCTCATCAAAACCAGTGTAGTGCAGGGCTACCTTTATAAACACATAGACATAAGGGTCTATTTATATGCATGAAAACCAGTGACATTTCTTCCTTCAAGAATCCTTGCACACATATTCAGTTTATTAGGTTTTTGTCATTAAAAATGTGGAATTATATTTATCTAACAGCCTAGCCCATGTATGCCAAAATATCAACTTATATCCACAAACATTTATGCAAATTAATAAGAAAGATCATAAAATTAACAAAGTATCAAAACATATTGATCCTGAGTACCTACTAAGTGCAGGTACTGCAAATCACCTGTCCACTGAGATGGGGAAAAAGATCTCCACTACCTATAAGAGTGACCTGAAGCTCATAGGCCTGTAGGTCCCAGCTTAGAAATGGCTCAGGCAGTATTTAAACTCAATTTGTCTTGATTGCAAGTCTGAGCTCCAGATTGTCCAAATGGTAGTCCTCGTGTAGTCCTCTCATCAAAGATGTATTCACTTTTCTAGAAAAGACCAGATCTTACTGCCAGAGTTAGAGTTGCTCAGCTGTCACTCAAGGAAGGAGACAGAGCATCCCTCAGGTTCCAGGGTCACACAGGGAATCATGGCATTCCCCACCTTCCTTAGTGGGTGAAATCAGCAAGGACCTTCCCAAGTCGTTCCCTGAAGGTTGCAAGTGGGTTAGCCTGGGTCTTCTGAGAAGCAAATGTTTGTCTTGGGATTAAATGAGCAAGAACTTCTTTAGAGGAAATGCCAATGTGAGAGAAAATAAGGAGGAGACTGGAAAAGGTGGTAGAGCCATCAGATCCTGCTGCAAGTCTGACCCTAAGGGAGAGAGAGAAGGAGACAAAAGCTCACTGGGTAAGAGCCCACCAAAGCTGGACTCCCAAGAGCAAGTGTCTCAGCGTGGCTACTTGCTGCCCTCTGTCATTGGCCAGGAGCCACCCAGGGGATGCTGAGGACACTCAGGTGAGTTAAAGTGGACTGTGTTCGTGTGTGCTGAGAAGGCGGCATATGTCCCCTTCCATGCCTGAGTGCCCCAAGTGCAAAAAAAGAGAAGCAAGGCCACACCACCTGTAAGACTTCCTGTTAGCATCTGGTGCCGAGCACGTGCCATTTGGTGGCTCCTATGGCTCTGGGAGGCAGGGCTCTTGATGGACATTTTCCTGGTCTGCAGGTGAGGAAGTTGCAGTCAGAGGAGCAAATGAGTCAAGGCAGCTAAAGGAGGCCCAGAAAGCAAGGAGCCGGCAGCTCGGGACCAGCGACCAGATCCTGCCTCTGACACCGGGCTTCGCACGAGGGCTGCTACTCACAGGGCTGCAGATGCTGTCCAGTCCCCAAGGACATCTTCTAGAGTGTTTCCCTCACCAGAATAACTCTGGACAAGGTCCCCACATTCTCTCTAAGAAGGATTGGGTCTCTTCATTCCATGAGTGTCAATATTACATTTTGACTCTGGAATCAAAAGAGAACAAAAACCTATCTAACAAAAATCTATTCCTCATAATAAATTGCCTCTCTCCCCTTCCAGTGGTTTGAATAAAAGATCACATTGGGGAGAGTGATTCCTCCATGAGCCATAACCCCCAGCTCTTGATCCTACCTTCAGCTGATTTTAAGGGTTTTTAAACACACAGATGATACCCAGAAAGAAAGGCTGAAACCCCACCACCGCGGCTGAGCTTGTGCCAGGCTTGCTTTTGATTCTCTCTCTTCACAGGGCTCTGGACGTGACCACTGGGCTTTATTTTCTATCCTGAGTTGCTCAGGCCCTGAGTTCCTTATCACCCCCAATGGTCTTAAACCATAAATTTCAAGCCACTATTAACGTGGCCAGACAGATTTTTTTAAAAACGTCTGTAGACAGCATACAATTAACCATCTCCTGTCAGCTGGAAAATCAGCTCAATAGCCATTCAAGTTCATGTCCAAACTCCTTTACATTAAGCAAAGCTTAGAAAGCTTCCTCGACTCTCAGAACTAGAATCTCTCAGAAGCTGTGGAGAGAGGAGCAAGTCCACAAGGGGAGATGGACCGGCCAGGGGAGGGAGGCTAGGCACATGTCATGGGCACATGTACAGCAAAAAATCATGGTAGCCACTAGTTGTTTTGTCTTTTTTTTTTTTTTTAACCTAAATCACTTTATTAGAGCAGTTGTGCCAGTAAATACTGGCCCTGGAAATTTACATGCAGATGGACATTCTTGCCCGGGGCTAAGGGCACCTGACCAGATCAAGGAGCCTACAGGTCTTTCCTGGAATGAAGCAGAAGAAAATATTGGTGGGCTTTTGACATCCTTGGTATTGAGACCCTGGCCACCAACTCAGAAGAGAAGCATCCCAACCATGCATCAGGAGAGCAACACTAAGAGCAAATATCAACCCCAGGAAAGGACGGAGACAGCATTATTCAGAGGATGGCATGAGCCAAGATGGCGGGAGCTAATATGGATAAAAGACCAACAGGCAAGATTTCCTTAATCTTGGCTCAACTTACATTGCAGACTGGATTTCCCACTCTTCTCCTGTGCTTTATTCACCATCCTACTACGCTCCACCCTGAAGGACCTGGTCTTTCTTTTCCTTCCTTTTCCCCTCTCTCCTCTCTCCCCCTTTCCTCCTCTTGCTCTCCCTCTTCTTCGTCCCTCTTTGTCTTCAGATCTCTATTTTCCCTTCCATGGCTCTCTGGTGCCTTTCTGCTCTGTCGTCATCTTCAAATTCTATCTGGGTTTCCACCTCCTCCATGTAGCCTTCTGCTCTTCCCTCTGAATCTCGTTTTATGGCTATCAGAAGTTTTCCTTGGAGTCGTGATCCCTGTACTCACATCTTGTCTTCCAGTATCAGATCGTACATTCTTGGAAGGCAAGTCGAATTCATTTCGTCCTGACAGATTTGGAATGAATAGAATGATGCCTTACATATAGCACATAGTGGATACCGACGCATTCCTGGGAACGTGGAGATACAGTTGAGCAGGTCGATAACGCTGGCTGGGTGGCTGCATCTGCGTGTACTTTTCAACTGGTCCAAGGCCCAAAGCATCTTATCTCCCAAATCTTTGTTTCCTATTAGAGTCAGAGGCTCCATGACCCATCTGGTTAAAAGCCCAGGAGCTTTCTGAGGTCTTCCCAACCCCTTCATTTTCACATTCAATCACTCCCTGAGGTTTTTTTTTTAACCTGTGTTTCTTCCCTACGACCACCACTTCCACTCAGCCATTCTTCCTCCTGGATCATTGCATCTGCTCCCTCACGGGGGTTACCAGCTCCAAGGTTACACTCCTTCAGTTCATACTCCACTTTGCCTGAAGAGTGGTCCCTCCAAAACCATTCTGACCATACCAATCTGCCATGATAAATGTTTCAAAGGCTCCCCTGGTTTATGTAATAAAGGCCAGTCTCTTCAATCCAGCCTGGAGATCTCTTTAAGACCTGGCCCTCTCTATGCTCAGCAGATTTCCTCTCTTGCTTCTCCTTGTTCTCCTTGCTTTTGCTCTTTGGGATGAAAGCAAGACCACACTACTTGCCTCTCCAAGCTGGGGATGCATCTGAATGAGCTCTCACTGTGAGTCATCTTCTTCTGAAAGTCTCTCACTCCTGGGCTGGGTCAGGCTCTCTCTGCTTTCAGAGCAAGTGATCATCGCCTTTCTCCGACCATTCATTATCCTGCACTGCTATCCTCTGCTTTCATACCTGTCTCTCCCGCTCCTCGATGAACCTTTGAAGATGACATCAGTATTTTGTTGATATTTGAAGCCAAGAGCAAGGAGTAGCCCCTTCCTTTTGGGTCACTTCTATGAATGTAAAGTAGGGCAAGATGAAAATTTGGTAGAATGGTCCTCGTTACTGATTCCCCTTCCTTCCAAAGATTCAGAAGGAAAACCTAATGCTCCAGGACCCCAGCCCAGCTCCGTACCTTTTGTCTGCCTGGTCCTGGTATGGTTGGAGAGTTGAAGGCAACACATCCGTTTCCCTATACCCAGGCCACGGGGCTCTTATCACAAGATGACATCATGAGTGACAGGTTATTATTTCAGCCATATTCAAAACTTAGATGTGTGGAGAATTAGAAAGCAAACTAAAAAAATAAAATAATAAAGTGGTGTGAAATAAGCCCCACTGAACTTTCCTCCAATCGAGAAGGAAATTTTCAACCCTCTCAAAACCAGAGACGTCCTTGAGATTGCCGGGCTTCCTTGCCCTTGGCCTGGAAATGCCAATACCAGCAGCAAAATCCAACAATTCAAAGGTCTCTGAAGAATATAGAGGGAAATTACCAAATTCTGAAACACCAGCAGAATTCAGTCGGGGCTGAAGCTTCTTATAAGAAATCCATATGAATGTAGATTATAACCTTTAAGCTGGGGAGCTGGGATTACTACTCTGTTTTGTGACCAAATCAAAGAAAGCCTTTTCCCAAAACACGGCCTGGCCTATGCTTGAATCTTGCCCCCCTTCTCTGTGGACGCCCTCTCTGGATCTTTCTTCACCGTGACTGTTCCAGTGACCACCTTCCTTCCCGCCCGCCCGCCGCCAGCTGTCCAGGAACAAATGGGACATACTGCAGGAAAGGAGTTTGAGGATGTGAGGGGCAGATTCTGCGGAGACTAAGAGCAAACAGCTGTACACTCTGGAGACAATTAGGCCCGGGATGTCCTTCTGTCTGCAAATCAGAATCAAAGTTATTACTTACACCGTTGTTCAGCTAGAGTTTGACTGAAGCAGTATCAAAGCCCGGGTAATTTAGAACATGTTTCTACAGGGGGAAAAAAATGCATCCTGGGTTCCAAACAAGGTTGCTAACAAAATTTTGGAAAAGAATCTCTTTTTTAAGGTGGAGATTACATCGATTTTTATTAGTAAGCCATAAAATTGAAATCGACATTTTAGCCGCTTACTTAATACTTTCAGTTCCTAAACCAAACGTCCCATTTTATTCCATAAAATTTATTATCAGGTTTGATGCTCTTTCTCATGATCGCCTTTGTGCAATTGATGCTTGAATCTAAACTTCCCGGGACTTACTTTGCTTTCAACTCCACTGAAGCTCATTTGTCTTCTGACCCATGGCCACTGACTTCCTCTGATTATTTTGAATTTTGATCGGTCCCTCCCCCATTACTGACCATAGCGTTGAGTAGAACACGGTAAGGTAGATGCTAAATGATCCTTCCTGGAGATTTTCCGTCATATCAACATCAAGCTCGCATTCAATGGCTGGAAAATGTTTTTAGGAGATGGCCCTGTTAGCAAAAGGGCAAGTGGCCTCAGTCCCTCCATCCTGCGGTGGGGACTACCAGGTGTACTGCCAGAGCATCATACCATGAGTTGGTTGACCCTCCCCATATCTTGATCAAGGTCTCAGAAAAAGTATATCTGGAATGATGACCTGCTTGAATTATACTTACCAAAAGATCTATTTGAAATATTCAATGATAGTATAGAAAACCAAATATTTGTATTTCTTAAAACTGGGAATAAAGTATTTTGTTTGTTTGTTTAATGTGAGAAATGCCAGGTCTCCCTCTTCAAGTCCATGTAGGTCAGGAGCCTCATTAACGATGATGATACGTCCTTATTTGTCCTCCTCAGGGTCACTGTGAGGCAAAGCTAGGCAAATCGGATTTACTTTAGTGATGTGACCATTTGGATTCTGGCAATCCAGTCTGGTTCTGGGGAGGAGACAGCCCTCCACACCAGAGAAGCCCTGTACAACCTTCAGTGGCCACGGTAGAGACGGGCTCCTCCGCTGCCCTGTGTGACAACGGAGACAGTCCTTCCCGGGGCACTAGGGAATCACTAGCCATCCAGCTCCACAAAGCCTGGATTCACTTCTTTGGCCACCAGCATGGTGGGGTGGAGGGTGGGGAGCTGGCCGGTGCCATCAGCCACCTAATAGGTCATTTTGTAAAGGAACAAGGAGACAGTGGAGGCCACCGAGTGTGGAAGGAGAGCTAACTGGAGAAGGCAGATGACAATCCCTCACAAGCAGACAGTGCTTAAGACAGGCCAGGCACGGTCTGAGCACCTCACGAGCCTTGTCTCAACCAAGCCACGGCCTGATGGTGACATGGACGGTTCTTCCCATTCTACCTGTGGAAAAAAAAAACAGGGCAAAAAAATACGAGTTAAGCCACAGGGATGCAGTCAGGTGCTGGGTAAGTACCAAGGATGGGGTCTGGACCCAAATCACCTGGCCCCAAGCTCCACCCTGAATCCTAGGCCCGCCCAAGTGCAGTGCCCAGCAGAGACGGACAGTCGGCCCAGGCCTGAGTCTCTTCCAGGGAGGGCAGAAGGAAAGCTGCTAAGGCAGATACAGACTTCTAGAGCCCTGAAGAAAGTCTGGATGTTTGTCTGCCCTTTCCTGAGCAGCCAAACCTTGCTATGTTCTCCCCTAGTCCCCTTCAGTGCTCCTTCCCAAGAGTCACCAAAAAAGTGTCACCAAACTGGCAGCATGAAGCATCCATTTGTTTTGGATCCAGCTCCTGGGTCATTTCCTAGGAGGTGGGAGGGAGAAGGGTGGGCCTGGGGGCCTGGGCGGGGTGGTTGAAAGGCATTCCTTCCCAATCCTAGCACCCTTGGCTCCCCTTTGCTCCTCCTCTGGGGAATGCTCCCCTGGGTGGGAGACGGGCTCTCCACTGCCAGCCACCCGCCCCCCCCCCCAGGAGGAGGAGGAGGAGAGGAGGAGGTGGGGCAGGAGAAAGGAGGGGAGGACAAGCAATGGGAGGAGGAAGAGGAGGGGGAGGAGGTGTGGGGAGGAGGGGCGGGGAGAGGGGAGGGAGGAGGAGGAGGAAGAGGCCGCCTCCTCAAAGGAAGAGCCTTTTCCCATGGAAATGCGGGGTGACTGGTGCCCATTAGCATCCCTATGCATAATAAGAGGTCGGCCCATTGTCATGCAAATCAATTCCGAGGACAACACTCTTCTGGACTACACCGCCCGGCTCGGGGAAGTTTCTCACACTGCCGCAGCCAATACCAACGGCCTCCGCGCCATCTTTCATTAATTATTTCTCTGCCCTTCACAAGGTTTGTTCTCAGCGCCGTCCCCCTTCACTCCCCAGCTGCTGCGGGCGGCTTTTTATCCCGGAGCGGTTGACATCATCCCCATCAACAACATTAAATATTTTTTAAATAAATAAAAGCCAGAGCAACGTGCACATTTCAGATCAATACTGAGAACGAACAGTGTGACTCCCCAAGAGTCACTTCCAGGCCCCCGGGGAGCGGTGGCTCCTCTCTCTCCTCCCATCTGGGTTCCCAGGAGCTGCATCCCCCTTCGGTCTTGCGGGGTGGGGAGCCGGGTTCTCCAGGGTTAACTGCACGGGGTGACTCACGCTGGCATTATTTGTGCTGTCAACCTCCTGCTCTCGGCCACTGACCAAGAATTCCCACTGTCCACATCGGCAGGCTTAAACTCAGCCACCGGGCCACTGTCACCGGCTGAGGCTGGGCCACTGTCACCGGCTGAGGCTAGTTTTTGCCCTGAACCCGGAGCCAAGAGAAAGAGGGCACAGGGAGGACTTCCGCAAGAGCCAGAAGTGGGGACGCAGCCCGAAGAAGGCTCAGCAACTTCTGCTGCAGCCTGGGGCCCTCTGCATCACCTGGCCACCTCTGACACCACCGAACACCCTCCCTCTGCTGGCCTGACTAGGGTGAAGGGCTGGTCCTCTCTCTCACTGCAAAAGGTGGGCCTTCTTCAGCATACAAACAGGTGGGCGAGTTAAAAGCAGCTCCGGGGTCTGAAGATCAAGTTCAAATCCCCACTGTCTTCTAGCTGCATGACCTTAGGCAAGTCCCTCCCACATTTTGGGTCTCCACTGCCTCATCTCTAACGGGGGTGGGAGAGGTGACGAGTGTGCTTGCCTCATGGGGCCACTGTGACGATTTGACAGGTATCAACCATGAAGCCCTGAAACAGCACCTGGCCTGCTGGCAGCGATTTAAATAGATGTTCGCTGGTGTCATTAATTAATTTTCCCAGACTTTACCCTTATTTGACGGACCTGGCTAACTTCCCTTCCCAATTCTGCCAACTTCGCTCCTCTATTTATTGCTTCCAAGCCTCCAGGGAGCCCTATTCCGGTTTCTTTTGATGTCCAACATGTTTTGCAACAATAAAATGCACAATATCGTGCGGCATTTGCTAACACAGAAAGCATGTGACCCAGGGCCTGCCCAGGTCCCAGACTTTCCACCTGCTCCTGAGGATCCTGACGTTTCCACCCCACATCTGAGTAGAATGGGTGAGGAAAGACAGGGGTGGAGAGGAACATGCTAGAAATAACTTTAGCTTACACATTATCTCTGCAACAGAAAGGCTTTGTAGTCAGACACAAATTATATGCAAATCACATGCAAATCTGAATGTAAATACTTCAAGCCTCTGGAGAAAATCCTTGAGAAGTTCCCATTCCCTTCTCCCCTCCTTCCCAAGCTGCATTCATTTTCTGATTGGTCAATTGGGAATTCATTATAAAGATTCAAAGGTGCACAGGATTCTCAGAAGGAGTCCATTTTACCTGGTGTCAAAGATCAGAGGCTGAAGAGCTTTCAGGGAGGGGGAGTCCCTGCAGCTAAGTCTTCCACAGCAGGAAGGGATCTGTCCACTCTGCCCCTCTCCAGGAGGAAGAGGTGACATCCACTAAGGTCAGACAGACCAACCAGGCCCAGAGTGGGCAGCCTTAGGCCCCTTGCTGATCTGAGATTGTCCATGGGCGCTGTCCCGCATCTTCCTGGACCTGGGGTGCACTAGCACCGCTTGCTTGATGCTTCTGGGCCAGGATTTGCTGACTCTATTTGTTTCTTTAACCAAAATGGAAAGGAAGCTACAGGAACTTAGTTGGGGGTTGGGGCAAGAAATGGAAAAGAGAAATTGTGACTACTGTATTCATTCATTTGTTCATTCATTCATTGAACAGGGTTCTATCAGAGTCTGACGGGTATCAGACAGTTCCCAGCCACGACCTAGGGAATTTCATTAAGCTTCCCACAGGGAGCTCAGCACCCAGCAAACCTTGCTGAGTGCCCCATGAGTGCAGGTGCTAGCAGAGAATGTCATAGTCACTCCAGTGTCTTTGTACCCTCCTGATCCTCAGCCTCACTTGGGCCCTCAAAGGGGCAAAAAAACATGGATGTTTCTTTAGTCCATTCATTTCTCCATTCTAATGAAGGACGATGTCTGATCTCAGCTTTCCTTCAGCCTCCCCTCTTTCCCTGGCCCCTCGATCTGGAGGGATGGTAACAGCTGGCAGAGAAGATGGGAGCCTTCCTCACTAAATCTGACTCTCCCACATCTTACCCACCTGTGTGCCTCTTTCTCCGGAGTTCCAAGGGAAGACAAGCCCCTCTTCCTATTAAAGACCCACCTTCCACATCTTCCCCAGGGACCACTGTGTCCTTTCTCTGGACAACTTCAAATTCCCATTCATTTACTTTCTCCTCCTCCTCCTCCTCCTCCTCCTCCTCCTCCTCCTCCTCCTCCTCCTCCTCCTCCTCCTTCTTCTTCTCACTTCTCACACATATTAGGCAAGTGCTCTGCCACTGAACCACAAACCCAGTTGTTGTTGTTTTTTTAATTTTTTATTGTGAGACGCGGTCTCACTCAGTTGCCCAGACTAGCCTCCTGATAGCTAGGATCACAGGCGTGTGCCACCGTGCCCGACCCCCTTTCAGTTCTGGAGCCTCCTCTTCAGCATTTGAACAACAGGTTCACAGATACATTAAATCCATCACCTCCACTGGGCACTGACCGGCAAGTGTGCCCAAGGGTTTGCCACAGTTATGTTATACAAAGCCCATCAGCCTCGATAGCCTCAGGGCCATGGGCCTAACACATCTGTCCAGGAGCAGCAGGACCGCCGGTGCTGGTGGAGGTTCTCTCATCTGCACTGTCCCAGGTGGTAGCCTCGAGATCAAGAGGGCCTGGGCACCCTTGGAGTGCAGCTCCTGTGGCTGCAGAGCCCACCTTTCAACTGTTTCATTCAAATGCACAGAAACAGCCACACATGGCCAGTGGCTGCTGTATTCAGTGGCACTGGACTAAACCCCTGGCAAAACCGGAAAGGCCCCACATCACCCCGACTGGTAGGAAGTGTGGGGCGGCGGGTGACCCAGGCACCACCAGCAGGTGCGGGAATCACTCTGGCTTTTGTCAGTCTACACTCAGAATCTGTCCTTGGAGATGTGCATTTGTCAAGTTGTCAGAATCTAGATTTTTTAAAACTCACATAAAGTCCAAAAAGGGTTAGAGTGAGGCATCTGTGATTTACAAAGGTTTATTCCCAATTTATAAAGATTGCCAGTTATGCTGGGATCTATGCACTGTTTCCTCTTTAAACAGATGATAATAGTCGGTGATAAAGACTCTCAGGGTTTTGGAGATGATGGACTTCATCTATACCCTAATACAAAGCAAATGCTAAAGAAATGGTAATTATTATTATTATTAATAATAGCAGTAGTAGTATGCATAGGGTCAGAACTGGGTTAGAAGCCTTTATTTGACTGACCGACCCCATTCTTAAGTTCTCCAGGTAAGCAAAGTCTGGGAAAGACCTGCAGGCTGAATGAAAGAACCCCCCAAAGAAGAGTGTTTTAGAGGTATTAGAGGCATCACCCATAAAAGGGCTACCCCTCCCACTCACGGTCATCACCATTTCAAGGTCAAGGATGCAGAGTGATAGCTTTCAACTATCAGCCATCCCTCCCCCACCCCCACCGCGGGGGACGTTTAAAAAGGTCTAAAATTGAGATTTAGTTGTCACAACTAGGGAAAGTGCACATGTTATTGAGATCTAGTGAGTATAAGCCACTCAACATCTTATAAGGAACAAGACACTCTATATCTCTTGCCATGTGGTATCTTATGGCACCTTGAGACTCTGCCAGTAAGAAGGCCATCACCAAAGTCTGAACCAATTGGGCCATCTAACCTCAGACTTTGAAACTCCAGGACATGAACAGAAGTAAACCCACTTTCTTTATAAAACAGCCTGCCTCAGCTATTTCATTATAGTAATGAAAACCTGACTGATATAGGGACTTTGATAATCATTCAATACTGTTCTTACACGGCACCCTTGAGAATTTAAAAACCCTTTGAAGGATGAGAAATACAGACACATTATAGAAACTTAATTTGCTTAACAGATTACAGTGCTAGCCATATTTTTAAACTAGAAATATGTGGGGAGCAGAGAAGGGGCTTGAGATTAGTAGACCATGTGAATGACCCACTTAGGTGTGACATCAGGGTGTTAGTTGCCGAAGTCTGGCTGGGCACAAATCAGGAGCCACTTAAGCAGGAACAAACTTTATTTCCAAACTCCACCAGCACACTCCCCGGGAACTCTCCCGAACGCCACCCACTCGGCTCCTCCAGGAACACACCACACACCAACCGGAACTCCCACCACCCGAACTTCACCAACCTACGCAAACTCTTCAGGAATCCCCGCGAGAGCTCAACCGGAACTCAATGGGAACTCCACGAGAACTCAAAAGTCATCATCTTAATGGCTGGCTGGAGTCACCTCTCAACCACTACTTCTGGCAAAAATGCCACTGACCTGTGTTGAAATTCTGGTTTGTCCTTTGACAAACTCCGGGCCCTGGGGCAGGTGACTGAACTCGCCTGAGCCTGGGTTCCCCCACCTGTTCTCAGGCAGCTTCCAATTCCCTGCTACACTGAGAACGGATAACCAAGAATGGGGTCAGCTCCTGTTGTGGACTGAACTGTGTGCACCCCCAAAAAATGTAATGTTGAAGTCCTAATCCTAATACCTCAGAATGAGGCTGTGTTGGAGACAGGGACTTTTAAGATGTAATAGGGTAAAGCGAGGTCATATAGGTGGGCCCTAATCCAATATGACTGGTGTCTTTATAACAAGAAGTGGCGCGCGCGCGCACACACACACACACACACACACACGGACACACACACGGACACAGGGAGCAGAAAGCCATCTCCAAACCACACAGGGAGGCCTCAGAACATGCCTTGATCTCAGACTTCCAGCTTCCAGAACCATGAGAAAATAGATTTCAGTTAAATACTCTGCTGGGATGAAGTAAGAGAATCCCCAGAGCCTTTTAAAATGTTTCACAGCGACTTCTAGAACACCTTTGAATCTCATGGGCACATTTCTCAAGGGAGAATCCTGGCGATCACAACAGGCAGCAGAAGGAACACCCCTGGCCTGCTTCTCTCCTGCACCCAAAGCTGCCGCCATTTGGACACAACTCCAGTGATATCTCCGTGGCCATGGGGAAGCACCCTGTGCAGTCCGAGCAGGCAGGACAAGCCATCAGGCAGATTTCTGAGAGTTCAGGAAAGGTGAGGGAGGCGGAGTGCACTTACCAGCTCCTGTGGTATCCCCAGTTGATTTTGTGTTTCCATAGGGCTCTGTCCGCTGAGCAAGGAGACACCAGGTGCAGGAGCACAGCACCCACCACCAACAGCCGCAGCACCCCGACCTTGGTCTCCTCACTCCTCCTGGCTCACGCACTGGCTTCCTCCTCTACCTCTCTGGGCATTTCACGCTTTCTCTGCAGGTTGTCCATTTCCTACAACCTTCGCCTTCCTGTCTCCCGTGGAAATAGGCTGGTGTTCCAGAAGGCAGCCCAGACTGTTGGAGAGGCTTGCTGCAGTTGGTGGGAGTGAACCTTGACCTCTCCCTCCAGGAGGGGGTCCCCAGCATTGACCACTTTCCTGGTTCCACCGGATCCAATGGCCCCGCCTGGGTGGTCCTTTGCCCTTCTCCAGGAGGGTGACAGGGGAAGAAATGCAGACCCTGGGCTCATTCCCCAAAGTCACTTCATTACCAACAAGTGACCCTCCCACAGCCAGCCAGCCTCCTACCGTCTCCCTCTACACCACCCTGTGCTCCAGCCACACACCATATCACAGATGGGTGACAGCACACAAGGGCTTGAGAGTCTTGCCTTCCTCTAGCTCCACCAGGAGAATACAGGGACCCAAAAAACAAAGAACACACAGAGAAAGAGTGTGGAAGGGGGCCCACCTCGCTCCCACGTGTGGCCTGCTTCTCGTGTGGCCCCACCTTGGATCTCCAGGCCCCCACCGCCTGCTTTCTCTAAGGTCCGGAGCCTGCTGAATAGTGTTGGCGTTCCTAAAGGTCCCCTTGTGCCATCGCAAAGCCAGGACCCTCTGGCTGCCTTCCACATGACTTTATTTGCAAAGTCCAGGAAAAAAGGGTCGGCCATCCCATCCTGACCCCTTATCAATTCGGGGCTGGGCGGGGAAGGCTAACGGGGCAGAAGGAGAGGAAGACAACCCCAAGGCCGCTCTTCCAAGCGGGACCCCTGCTTTTGACTCCACAGCTCACACAATACCATCTCACCCCGACGCCTGCCAATCGCCCCAGCCGGGAAGGGGGCTGGTGGGTAGGGGAGGGAAAGGCAAAGGCATGGTTCCAGCTGCCCGGCCTTAGCCTGCCAGCCCCAGGCCGCGTGGACTGTGCTTCTCTGTCCTCATAACTCACTTCCCCCGAGGTGTCACGGTGTGAAGGGACGAGCCATGCTTCCTCCTGGTTTCCCTAATCCTCCCGTGTCAAGTAACATCGCCATCATCCCCAGCCCTCCACACAGTTTTGGCAGGTCCTCCACCAACATCTGCTGCCCGCGGCCTGCCCCATGCAAGCTGAGCCTTCATCAGATGACAGGAGCAGTAGGTAAGACTATCTCTCCTTGCCCTGCTGCCAGCGCGCAGCTTGGGGTCCCAGGGTCCCGCACTGTAGCCTCAGACACGCACCAATCAGGCCGGGCAGCAGAGGCGCCAATCGGGAGGGCCATCTCCCTCCCATCCCCTCCCCCTCCAGAATGGCGGCCTGGTGACCTCCTTGACAGCAACTGTAATTTGTCTTGGAGGGGAGCCATACCTACAGCAAACACAGGAAGGATCAGAGCTTGACATATGTGCACAGCAGCAGAAACGGCTGAGGTCCTTCCTGGGTCGGGAGGATGGTGGCGGGGGAGGGAGGCTGGGAGCATGGGATGAGCCAACCAGAGGGACCCCGGCCAGCTACCCGGGTGCGGGGGAAGGAAAGGGGCGCCCCGGAACCGGGCGAGGCCGGGTCCAATCCGATATGGGCTTTGAGTTGCAGCCTCTTTAAAGCCCGTTGGTGACAGATGTGGACTTTGGCCAAGTCAACCACAAAGTAGGATCAAAGGAACTTGAAAAACAACAACTGGGGCTCCCCGGCTGAAGTTTTTCTGCTGCCCTTGGAATGTTGGCCCAGTGGACTTGATGGGGAAGGAGAAGAGAGCCAGCGGCCCAAGGGCTTCGCCCGGTGGGCTGGGAACCCGTCAAGAGCTGGGCGCTGCTCTCCTGGCGGTGCCCTAGGATGGAGGGTGAGCTCTCAGGGCCGCAGAGGAGCAGAAAGCAATACCCCAGGAGAGACCCAGGCCCAGAACCAGCCTGCTGCCAGGGGACGCCTGCGGGGAACCGGTTCACCTGCCTTCAAGGAAAACAGATGTCAAGTGACAATCAGGTCACTTCACAGGCAAAAGGGAGAGTAACGCGTTGGGTTTCAGATCGCTGGCTTTGAGGCCATGCTAACTGGGTTCACGTCTACCGTCTCCTGCTTTATGACTGTGTGACCCTGGCAAAGTCACTCGGTGTCTCTGGGTTTCATTTTCTCAGCTGTAACTAAGGTGGATGAGAGCACCGTCTCAAAGGGCTATAAGGATGAAATATTCTCTTATAATGTGTTGAAAAAACAATGCCTGGCAAAAGTCATAGCTCAATATATGTCAGCCGCTGTTTTGATGTTAATTGGGAAGAATAAATATGCATCCTGTAGAATGTCCACCTTGGGGAAGGTGAGACGGAAAGCAGTGTGTGTATGTGTGTGTGTGTCTGAGACTGTCATCTGGAGTGACAATCATCTGCAAATGAAAATTGCATTATACAAACACCGTGTGAATTTCAAATCCCTCATTACCCCCATCTAAAGCCAGACTTTGTAACCCATCGGAAGATGGGCAAAGACTTAAATAACAAAAACGATCGCCTTGAGAAGGGAGAAACCCTCAAACAGGGGCTCAGACCTTGGCTCCTGGTCATGATCTCGCTTGCTCTTGAGTCAGTGACTTCAGGCAGCAGCATCAACCACTGCTGACCTGTGGGGTTGCCCTTGACCCCTGTGGAACATCTCCCTTCTGTCTCTCCCCTTCCAAACCAGCTCTTTGCTGCTCTTGCATAATCCAAAGGCCAGGAAACCTCAGATCTTTCCAGCCCAGCTCCACGTGGGGGTCGGGACCTCCCCAGGTTTCAGGACCTCATTGTCCAGGAGCCAAATGGGAAACAAGATGCCAATTCTGGGGTGAGGCCTCCTGACAAAAGTCACCCCATCCACCAGCAAATATTCCTGCTTTTGGGAAAGCAGAGGTGGGCAGGAGGGGGGGGGGTGGTGCTGCAGTCAGGGAACTTACTATTCCTTACTGGGGAGCTCCCAGCATAGAAGTCGATACTTCTCTATAGGAACATCTCTGAGGCCAGGGCCACCAGGCAACACTCACAGAGTTTGGAGCATATTCCACACAGTTTAGAGTAGAGTACCATCCACACTCTGTAACCCCAGTGGTTACCAGGGCTCTTTTTGACATGGGTGTTCCATTTAAATGGAACATTTTCATCTTAGAAGAAAAAAATTAAACAAAATTTAATTGAATGAATGCAATAGCATTCTGGTTTCTAAATCTACTGAAATAACAATCGGTTTTTGTTGTATCTCAGCAACCCCATGGGTTGGTGGTAGATTCCCGAAGCAAGATGGTGAAGCCATGAAATTGGCTGAGATTGACTAGCAATGTCTGCCATCTGTGTGGCAGGAAGTTGGTGGCACGTGATTAGCAATGTCTGCAGCGAGTCTCAGATTTGGGTGTGTGCCTTGGGTGATAACAGGTTAAAATATGTAGTTTTAAAAACATGGCTATTCCAAGGGATCTTTGACTAGTTCCTTAAAACTCCTGGGCCTTCATTTTCACCTCCCTAAAATCTAGAAGGGAGAGGAGAAGAAATAATTGATGATGTTTTTGTTGTCACATTTGAATGAACTGCATCTGAGGCAGTTTTTCTTTATACCTGTTAAAGCAAGTATGAAAACCTCCTATGCAAACATGAGGTCTAGTCCTAGACAATTAAGGAAAAGTTGACTTCTATGTCTGAATAGATTTCTTTCTTTCTTTTTTTTGTTTGGCCTTCCTAAAATAATTTATCAATTAGACTGGCCTCCCAACCACCTCCCCAGGAATTCTTATATCAGCACCTGACTCTGAAATCCCACTATCAAACACTGAGCTGAAGGACCTCACCTGGAGGTCAGTATTAATTTGCATTGAAATGACTTTACATGGATTGAAATAGATGAAAAACACCTCTCTGTGTGTTCAAAATTACTCTAGCTCTTTTTTGCTCAAAATCTCCTCCATCTTATAGACATGCTAGAGGAAAGGAGGGAAATGTAACCCTGGATTACATGTGGACTAGGTTTCCCTCTACAAAGAAAGTAAGGAGGAAAGGATATACCAGAAAACGCGAGTGAATCCAAAATCTGCAACTAAAGTTACTATATATTGACTTTATTTGAAAATAATTGTGTTTTTTTTTTCCTAGTCCACATTTTAAGATTGACTTTTGCTGTCCTGGTAAAAGAGATACATAGATACATACACTGCTATTCAATTTTTCCCTCTTCTTGCCTCGAGTATATGTGATGCCTGGAGCTGCAGAAGCCATTTTGTGAGTGTAAGGAAGGCACTATAGAAAGGTAGAAGGAATCATGAATCTGGAGATCATCACTGAGTGCAGAACCATCCCTGCACTTAGTCCCAATTTTCTCGTCGAACAATTAAAATTCTAAACCACTGTTATTCAAGTTTTATCATATGCAGCTCATGGTTTTCTAAGGCTACTATTTACTACTATAATTTGGTTTCCTTAAGTCTTAGCCCCATATTGATTTCCACAAATGCTTTATGTTTTACCTTTAAAAATTAAAAAAATAAAATAAAATAAAGCTGAATCGCCATGGGATCACAGAGAAAAAGTGTTTGGTGCCAGCCAGACTAAATGGGAGAGTGGGCATGAGGGGATAAGGGAGAGGAAGGCCAACTTCCCACCTGATCAACTTGTCTAGCATATTCTGATGACAAGGATGCAGCCTCGACTTCGTCCAAGGCTTTCTACACAGAGCATTTCCCATGGCTGTGTCCTGGGTGTGGACACCTTAGAGACTTGAGTCAGAGCAAACCATCTGTGCACACAACCTCCCTCCACCTCCAGCTCGCCCAGCAAGCAAGACACACCTGAGTGAGCTCCTGGCACCTTGCTGATACTCGGGAGGCCGTGCACCCTGCCTTTCTCCATGTGCACCTTGCAAGACCATCCCAGCAACCTGCTCTGGCTTCGGCTTTCAGCTCCCCCGTGCCCATGGGCAGCGTCCTCAAGCCTTTCTTGGAGACTCAGCCCCGGAATGCTAGGAAGGGCCCTGCATGGGCCAGCCTGACTTCTCCATTTTTTTTTTCCTAACAGCTCCATGGTATTCATTTGTCTTGAGAAGGTCAGCGAGGAATGCAAAGGGATTCTCCTTGCATCCTGATTTATCCAATTAAAACCATATGGGGCCCGCACTGCCCCCTCTTGCCCTATAAGCCCTCAGAATGGGGGAGGGGGAGAAAAGAGGTAGGAACACTGTTTTCACCTCTCTTCTGTGCCTGATGCTGTGCTGACAGGTACCTTCCTATGTCTGGTCTTATTTGACCCTCACAAGAATCCGACAAGCTTATCTTGTAGATGTGGAGGTGAGGCTTGGAGAGCTCGGGTGATATGCTGGGGGCCTCGGCTAAGGTCACAGAGCAGGGATGTGAGTGTTCGCCCACAGCTGTGTTTAGCTACAGACCCTAGTCATCCTTGCCCGCATGCTGGTGGCATTGCCGAGTTCTGGAATGTGCCCTGAAGTCATGCAGACCACGCTGCAGCTGGACCCCCACCCCCCAGCATCTTGCAAATGCCTGTCCCTATGACCAGAAGCAGAAGCCTCCAAGATGCTTGGGTCAAAAGACAGAGGGAGCCAGGATCTTTGCGTTCCTGCTTGGAAGAGAGTTTGCCATCCTTTTGGATTATGTGGCTGACGATCTTGAGTGGATTGTTGCCAAAGTAGGATCCAGCAAATCGCACGTCTACAAAGAAGCCCTTTCCTAGAAGACCCATGATGTGCCATCTGGGGACCTTTGAAGCATGGGACCCAAATATTACAGAAGGCCATCAGGTCTAGCACAACCACAAAGCAAGGGAAATACCCCAAAAGGAATTCAGAAGGATTGTAGGTGGATAGGAAGATACTAAGAACCCTTGAAGGCTTCTTTTGTGACTCTCTCTCTTGATCCAACACAATTCTCAGGCTGAAGAGAAGCCAGAAAATACATGTTGAATTGAATCCCTTCCGGCCTCAGGGTGGGCTTGAACTTGGTGTAACAGCCCTCGGAGAATTCTCACTGAGGTCCATACCCAGCTCTAGTTCAGTATAGCAGACCTGAAAGACCTACAAGGAAGAGCTCAAGGGACCTACCCTGTTACTGGTAGAAATTATTTAAAGAACCACCCAGTATACACCCTCTATACCCTCTCCGTATTCTCTGATTCGTCAGGTGCCTTCTACGTAGGCTGGGCTAAACTCTGAGAAGCTGAAGCAGTGGTTATCCCCAGAAGATCAACTTTTATTGAGAAACTGGCAAAGAAAAGTCGGTGGAGAGATGGATTAGTGGACGGGAAAGGGTCTCCAGGCTACCAGGGAAAATCAACAAAAGTTCGGAGGAGAGGATTTTGTGTCCTTAGTCCTCCTCATTATATAGCATCTTCCATGGTATGTGACTGTTGATAAATATTCATTGGAAGGGGGAATGACCTAATGTAATGCAAATCACATGCAAAGCAACATGTAAATTGGAGCCATTATCTGAAGTCAATAGGTGAGGCACTGTGCATATTAAAAGTACAGGCCGACAATTCCAAAAGACGCAGGAGAAGCTCATAATGCTAGCAGGGGACCTTCCACTCCTAAAGGAAACGGATAGTCAAAGAGAGAACACTGTTGCCAAAGAATGTCCATCACCAAGCACAAAGCAGGACGGTGAGAGGCTAAGGGAGAGAGTAGAACCGGGGGCTGCTGTCCACGCTGCCCGTCCATTCCATGCTGCATTCAAAACACGTCCTCTGTCATGGCCTTCCCATACCGATCAGACCTGATACTGATTGATTGGTCAAATCCACTGAGTGACAGGGAGGCTGACTGACCCGCTTGTACATTAGCCACGCTATTCAGGATGGCTCCTTCCAGCCTTCTAACAAAAGAGCAAGGGACACCGAGACAGAGCCAGCGAGGCTGGTCACTTTGAACTCGCTGGCACCACACGCAAGACGTTCACAGGCTTTTGTGTCCCCTGAAAGCTCTCTTCCCGTGAGTGTCACATGCTGGCGCCGATGCACGCATGTGTTGTCCAGATTTGCCTGCGTCCACAGAAGTGCGTGCTGCACGGACAGACCCACAGCCACACAGATGCAGGCTCTCTGCTTCTCCGTCCCCAGGGGGTTCAGGGGGTCTGACTGCGGTGAATTCTCTGGGCCAGAGAAGGTCACGAGCTGTTTCTGATTGGAGCCCTCCACTCTGTTTGCTTTCTGTGCCTCCAGAGACCTCCTGACAGGACCGGGGGACATGGAAATAAGTCAGGGGTGACCCTTCTGGTGACCCATAGCCTTGCCAGCCAGCTCCTGATTGCAACCTTCTGGCTTCAGTAACAGCCTTTAATTCACGACTTCTGGCTTCTCCGAGGCCAGAGCCACACTGGAGCTGCAGTCAACAAGGCCACAGCAAGACTGAGCTGGGCACAGGGGGTGACGGAGGGGAGCGGTTTCTACTGTTTCAGTAAATACATAGCTCCTTGGAGCACATAACCTTCCTACCATCAGGATTACACTGCTGCCCTAGCAAGGATCTGGTGGTTTCCAGGCTTTGGAGGCAAAGCTAATAGCAACCCGTGGACTCTGGTCATGGAACCCTGCCCTCAAATCCCTGTTCCTCTGATATTAGATTGTAGAAACCATGCTCACAATTACTCAGTGATGTAATAAAATATGAATGCAGACTCTAACTCAGGTTTATGTATGCATATAGCATATATGCTGTGTATGATCCCTCCACTCCCGCCTCTGTGTAGACCAGCATTATGCACCCTTATACACCAGGGCCATGTGCATTTTTCAAGAATCCAACATGAGACACTCAACATGAAAGCGTCAGCATGTTCTCCCCGCTCTCTGCAGCCATGTGCGGGGATGATCTCCCCAGCAGAGACTGTGACAGGTCACAGATGTGAAGTGATCACCCCTCCCATCCCATTGTCTCCTCTTACAGATATGAGACCTGAGACCCAAACAGTCAGCCTCACTCCTGGGAAGTGGGGACCTCAGGGCTTGCAGAGGGCTGGGCTCCCAACTCAGCTTCTGTTCCAACACACCTAGCACAGCCACCAGGCCCAGCGCCCCCAGCCACTGCTTCTGCAAACCTGCCCACCCCAGCTGAGCCCCTTACTCTTAGACAGGGTCTTTTGCAGGAGGAGCTGTGGCAGATGAACCATAGGGATAAAAAGCAGCACTGATGACCTAAAGAGAGCTCAAAGTAGGGATCAGAGGTAAAATGCTGGATTCTGGGAGCCAAACTCTGTGTGTGTGTGTGTGTGTGTGTGTGTGTGTGTTCGTTCTAATAATTCCTGTAGAATTTGCAAAACTGACTTGGAGCGCTTGGGGGGGCCTCCACCAGCCTAGGGGACCTTCGACAGCCATGTCTGCATCCTGGTTAGTTAGTGCCTGACAGCCAGGCTCTGCCCCTCCCCCTGATTCTCTAGTCCAAAGTCAAACATATCCTACCTGTTGGAGAATTTGCTTTTCAACTCCAAGGTCCTTTTAGGCTCAAGGAGCTGCTGAGCAAATAGTATAAAAAGATGAAAGTTGCCAGGAGGAAGTCGGCTTTGATAAGCATTCCTCTGCAGGGCTGTAAACCCCGCCCTCCCGGCCCTCTGTAGGCATCGGCAGGATTGCCCATGGGGCTCTTCCTGGGCTTCACGCAGGACATCAGCCTCCCAGCACAGCAAACTGCATGATGTCAATAGTGCTCTGTCCAGGTGACACAGGGGTAGCATTGGATGGTTTCATTTGTCTTCCCTCTTACAGAAGTGACGGTGAGTTTGCTGCTCTACTTTGTTGGAGTCTGCTTATTTTTAAAGCTTCAAAATGAAGCCTGCAGAGTCGTTCTCAGGGTCCTCCTTCAAATGATGGGTGTGGAGTTCAGCTACCCGCTCTTCCCCAGCCATGTGTGAGACCTCCTACTGTCCCTGGGCTTCGAAGCACTGCTTTGTGAGTTTAGGCTCAGCCCCACATTGAGAACAGCGTCAGAGAAACGCCTTTCCCAGAAGGCAAGACTCTTGGTCACCAAGTCCCAACTCACTCGTCACTGAGTCACTTCCTTTATCAAAGTAGCTTCTCACCTTTTCAGTTCTGAGTATTTTATTGAATAAGAAACTTTTTTCTTATTTTGAGCCCGAACTTGGAAGACTGAGCTATGAAATATGGAAGTAGGATACTAGTCCAACTTCAAGGTCCCCAGGTCATTCACTCGTTCATTCATTCACAGACTTTCATTCATTCAACCAGCAAACAAAGGTGAGCAGCTGGCACGATCCCTGACCTTATGGAGTTCACAACACATTCAGGGAGATGGACCATGGCCAAAGGGCTCAGGTGGTCAGAACTTAACTGTCACATGAAGGAAGGGCACAGATGAATCTGAGAGCCAGGCAAAGCCTGCTCCTTCAGGGTTGGGGGACCCTGGAGCTCATCCTAAAAGTTCTGGAGTTCAGCTTAAAAGAAGCCATGGGTCCAGCCTCTTCCCAAAGGGACACGCTCTTCTGATTTGAATTAAAATTTTACTTGCATCCTCAATAAAACTCATTCCCCCAAACCAGAGAGCACCTTCCATGTGAGGCCACCCACAACAGTTCCTCACGTCACATGCCCCACGTGAAGAAGAGAAAGAGGGTCTTCAAAATTCCAAGGCCGGTGGTGAGACATCTTGGAAGAGTCGAGGGACCCAGCACCGTCCCAGAATTTCAGTCAGGTTGGAAAACAAGCGTAAAGGAGATCAAGTTGGAAGCTGGCCACCTCTCCTGTTCTGTTTGAAACATGGAGGATGACACACGATATACGTGTAGAAGGTGAGCTAGGCCACGGAGCATTCCGCCATGGGGCTAGTGCATGCTCACTAAGGGCAAGCCCATGGGCTAGCTGCACACTTCCTGCAAGTCCCTGCGCAGTCCCTGCCCCATGAGAAAGTAGCTTTGTTCATAGCCACCCTTTCCAGATCAGCAATTGCTTAGAAGGTGAAATGAGCTGAGAGCAATTAACACAAAGAGGGGGGAATGTGTACATAAGTCAAGGACCATTAGAGCACCCTCAAATGAACAGAGGATCAGCACTTAGTGCCTGGGTAAAGGGGAAGCTGCAGCCTCTGACCAGCTGGGCAATTTCACAAACGTCTTTTTAGGAACCTCTCGATGAAGGCACACCTGTTCGGAAAGCTTCTTCAAGAATCCAGCTCAGAAATTCCATTGTCTCCTCTTCCCTCCCTGCCTTCTCCTGCTGGACTTCAGGATCTGGAACTTTAAACTCAGGCTGGAGACAGCACTGCAGGTCTCAAGAGTAGCAGAAGCCCTTGGGCCCAGCAAGTAGATGGCCTTGTCCTAACAGGGCAATCCTAACTCAGGCAGGACTACCAGCATCATCGTCTCCTGAGATCTAGGAAGACGCAGTCTTGTCCAGTAGGTGTTCGCTTTGGCTGGAATAAAAAAGAAACCACATGAAAAAGGAGGAAAGAAACAGAGAACAAGCCAAGTAAGGTTTAGTTTCGTCCCTAAGCTTGTGTGTCTGCAGCTGACTTCTTCCGTTCCTTCCAGAAAGGAGAATATAGAGTATATAAATCTTCCCTGGGGTCTGGAGCAATAGCCAGACATGAAGGAGTCCCAGGATGAGCCACCAGCCCCTGCAAAACAGCACACTGTTATTTTACTCTTTGCCCCTCCCTCGTTCTCTGCCCTAGTCAAATGATACCACCACAACCGAGCCAGAAAACCAGCCCCATGGCATGCTTCTCCCTTATCCACTGCCAGAGCCGGGGCCCTTCCACCGCTTCCAAAGATGTCTCATATCTCTCCCGATCATCACTGTGCAAGGGGGACCATGCTTATTCCCTCCAAAGTATCCTTATGGTTTTCCCCCAACATTGATTCATTTTATCCAGCTCTCTGCTCTGATCCCGCCTCCTCTGAGAGCCCCTTCTCTCAGCACTCCCTCTAAACTGGGGACTCCCACCACCCTATCTCTATCCCCCCAGGCTTTACTCACAACTCTCATTTATATATACATACCTACATGAGTGATCTATCTATATATAACTTTTACAGCTCTATGTCCCATATTTAATCATATGTATTGTATTTATTGTTGGTTCTCTCTTCCAGAGAATAGTCTACCTCTGAGGATTCTTGCTATATCCCAGGAACTAGAAAGACGCCTTATGTGCAAAAAGGTTTCTGTGCACATTGGCTGAAGGAATGAACAGACAGATGTCCTTCCCTCCGCCCTCACCCATCCTCCAGTCCACCTTATGCATTCGTGAGACTTGTTTTCCAAAATGCAGATTTGACTGTATTATTTGACCACTGAAAATGCCTCCAAGTCTTGCAGTTCTCTACAAAGGAGCCCAACATGCTACCAGAGGAGCACAGCGGACCATGGCCCACTTTTGCAGTCTGTTCTCCCAAAGCCACGTCCAAGTCCTCAGCTTTCCCTTACCCCAAATGCCAACCAAAGGCAATGACCGTGGGTTCCCCAGACACTCCATGCTCTCCCCACACTCCATACCTCCATGGGGGTACTTATGGGTCTACAATGGCCTTCTTCCCTCCTGATTGTGGAAGATCACCCCTCCTCCACCCACCACCTCCACGTTGACCCCTACTCTGCCTTGATGTCACCTCTACCACCAGTGACAGAACCTGATGAGACTGCACCATTGGGTTAGTCTCAACAGGTTCGGTGCCCTTCCTTGGCCTAGGAGCAGGGAGCCAGACCTTGACCATATTTTAGTGGACACTAGGGGTTTATGGCACTGGAACATCCTTCTTTCCTCTTAGGAATTTTCATCACATAAAATGAAATTGGAGAAAAATGAAGGCAAACTCTCTAAATCTGTCCTCAACTATCTGCCTTTCATGTCCCTGCAGACAGACAGACACACACACACACACACACACACACACACACACGCACACACAATGAGAGAGAAGGAGAGAGAGAGACAGAGAGAGAAAGAAAATCGGGTGCTGAGAGGAATTTTTCAGCCAAGTGTGAAAAAGAAAACAAAAACTCTGGCCTTTGCTTTTTTATTATATTGATTACATAACTGAAGCCTGAACTCAGATGACAGAAAGCCGTCCAAGTTGCTGCACCCACCACGAAGGACCACTGGGCATGTCCAATGAGTGAAAATGGCCAGAAGCCAAACGCAGTCTGGAGGTCACTCTGGGTTTTGACTGTCGCTCCTCTGGAGTGACCGGAAGACTAGTGGAGAGGTTAGGACCCCTCAGAGCAGCCCGGGCTGCGTGACCCCTGCCGACTCACCATCAACCCTCTTCGGCGGGCCCTCTCCTGCTGTCCTGCCTCACCCCTCTCGTCTCCTCCCCAGGCCCCAGCCTTCCCATCCAGCAACTCGGTTTGCTCCAAGACCAACTTCCTTTTCCTGGCTCTGTTTTCTTTGATGACCCCTTGCCGGTGGACACAGAGCCAGGGACGCTGACCGCGGGTTGATGTCCAGGACACTGCCTCAGCGGTTGCCTCCACACTCACAAGTCAGGAACAGCAAGACCAAGATGCGTGCTGTCCAATATGGGAATACTCCTGTGACGGGAAAAGTGGGTGAACACTGAAGGGGAGAAGGGCCTGGGGTGGAGCTGAGGGCTGGCTGCCGAGCAAGGGCGAGGCCAGAGGGTCGGTCACCAGCTCCAGTCTCTGGTAACAGCAATGATCAGCTGCTAGGGGAAGGGTGGGGTGGATTGAACGTGTCAGGGGACACTCTGGGTCCATTTTCAGAGACAGCTGTTGTGGCTGCCTCCTTAGCTCTGATTGACAGCCTCCATAAATCACCCACTGGGCTGCCCCAAAGGGGGACCGAGCCTGTGCCAGCATGCAGAGCTCAGGCATATGCATGGATCCCTGCGTTCGAGCCAGGCACTTTTCTCTATCTTAGAAACTTGAGTGTAACAATCTCTGTTTTGACCTGTGTTGCCCGGATCTCCTAGAAAAGTCTGGAAATACAACATACGATATCCCCAAGACTCCAGAAAATATTTCAGCAGGACTTAGCTTCCTGTCCAGCCTGGCCCTGGGGGAGAACCTTGCACTTGCTTTCATTTAAAAACACAGTGTCTGCTGTGCGCTCTGAGATGCAGTAATAGACAAAGAGACGAGAATTCTCATCCGCCGGGAAGCCACTTACTAGAGCAGGGCAAGGGAGTCTGAAAACTGAGGACAAAAGAAGAGTTCAATCATGTGGACGTCACAGAGTGAATAGTAGACAAGAAAAGACAGAGAGTCAGAGGAGCCTGGGCAATGCGGGGAGTCCCTGATTTGGGTCCTAAGGAGCAGTGCGAGGGACAACACAACCCCATAAAGATTTAGGATGATCACAGAGTTTCCTGGGTGTCTCACCCTCTGTCCTACCCCAAGGCATGAGGAGCAGATGAAAGTAAGAAGAGATGAGAAGAAACAGAAACCACATCGTCCACTCTACGTGTTGCCATCTGGTGGGCCTTGGAAACCCCAGCGTATTTGGTTACTGTGTTTACACAGCCGGCAGGACACACAGCGTTGGCCAGGGGCTCCCCAGAGCTGTCGGAATGGTCCCTGCTCCCCTGGATTCCTGAGGCCCCCACATCCGGGGCCTGGAGCCCTACCTCTCCCCCAAGAATCCCTTTGGGTTGTTCAAAGCTGGGGGCCTCTGGGACCTTCTGAGTCTGCGTCTAGATCTTTATCTAACTCAAGTCCTGGGCCTGGGTGTCGATTTCGGAAGGAGGACTTGGAACAAGAAGGAAGGGAGTTGGGCAGGACCCTGAGCTGAGACTGGCAAAGGAGGGGTCATATGAAAGGCCTGAGCCAGGCGGACGCTTTCCAAGAGCTGGTTGTTAATCACAACAAGCAGCGCTGCCACTCTGCTCCTGTGGGGTAGATACCTGCTCACCAACCACGCCACGTTGCATCTCTGTTCACGGGATCCTCTCTTTTTGACTGACTTCTGGATTGAAAAAGCTGAGGATTACAGATTCACTCCCTCTTCAAGGGTGATGCGGTTAATGAGTCAAGGCCAAAGTTTGAACCCAAGTCCCTTCGATCCTGCAACTTTTGGGTTCTTGATCTCAGGCTCTACCTACCTGCAAGGGATAAAAGCAAGCAATCATCTCCAGGCCTTCTGAGCAAGTCAGCTCTTTTCTTTCCAACTTTGCACAAGGGGAAGAGGGCAGTTTGTCTAAGGAAGAATCCAGGAAGGAGGGGATTCACACATTTGAGCCTTAGAAACGTCTAGTCATTGTTTTCAGGGCAGATTTCTCCCAGCTGCTAAGAGTGGTACCCAGGATGTTGAAAAGAACAAACAGGTGGTTAGAGTTGAGACAAGATGGGTGCCCTAGCGGGAGGCACCCAGCAAGTCCTCAGTCTTTAAACACAGTTCCATTGGTAATCCCTGACCCCCATTACATGATTGGGGACAAACAGTTATGGCAATGCTGGGACTGGTTTCTCATTTCAGTGACAGGGGCGGTTGTCCTAAGAAAGGCTTGAACGGCCTGTGGCCTCTAGATGGAAACGAAGAAGCAAGAGGCCCAAGAGGTGAGAAGTCCCATCTGAAGTTGCTCACAGAGTTAGCACAGGGGTCTGACGTCAGGGGAGCTGCCACACAGGGCCCGGGATCAGGCAGCCTTCTTGAACCAAGGGCTAAAGCCATCAGGCCAGGAAATAGGATCCATATTTAGAAGAAGAAAAAATATGTCTCAGCTCACCCTGCTCCTTCCCATGACGTCACCTGGAAACCCCAGAATCAGAGACACATCCAGAGAAGATTCAAATAGACCTGAGGCTGGGCAGGGCCCACTCGCCCAGCACGGCTAACCAAGGCAGTGGGCAGAGCAGCCTGGGCCAAGTCAAACAGGGACGAGGCACCTAAGGCAGTGTTGACAAACTGGGTGTGTTAGTGGACGTAGCTGGGGCTAGAATGGGGAGAATGGAAGTGCCCAGGCCTCAGAGAGAGTGCAGAGTAGAAAAGAACTCCCAGATCCCTCCTCCAGCTTGGCCACCCTGGAGAGGGCCCAGGTGTTGCACTTCCCTCCCCGTCTGCTCTTCTGCCATGGCTCCTAGAGCTGGGCCTTCCTGCAGGCTGGCTGTTTAAAGAGGCAGGTTGAGAATTTTCAGCCTCCAACTCATGTGTTCTAATCCTATTAAATATGCACCGGCCTCCAAACTCAGCTTTTTAAAAACTTGTGCCCCCCCTCCCCACCTCGCCTTGCTTAGTGGGACTCGCTCCATTCCAGCTTGAAAAGCTATTGCTCAGTTGTTGGCTGGGGTCCCACCAGCGTTTTTGCAAGGATTTGGGCTGTGATTCAGCTACCTACAGCTGTTCCCCAGTTACCACCCACATAAAGGAATTTCTGATATTAAAACGGGTGACAAACTTCCTCCCCCCTTCCCCCAACACATTAGTTTGATTGACATCCACAGCCCAAGCGGCCAAGCTCACCCTCACGGGCTTCTCTCTGTTCACTTGATGGGACACTTCCTGCTCCCATGCCTGACCACCCCACCACCACCGCCCCTCACCCTGAAGGGCGCCCTCGGATGAAGACCTTGGGAGTGCCATTTGGGGGATACTTTAAAACAATCCATTAAATCTCTCAAGAACTAAATTTTGTTCTCTCTTTTTCATCCAATTACACCGTCTTCCCACTGTTGCAGTAAATCTCCCTAAGTGCGCTCCCAAAGTGGACTGTCACCAAGTGGGAGGGGAGAAGCAAGACGCAGAGGGAGAGAGCGCCGAGTTAAAGATACACATTCAGAAAATCCTGGGGACCACCTGCTTCTCTCTGACTGCTCCGGGAGCCCGGAGCCACCGTGTTCCTCTGGACCGAAAGCTGGGTTATGAGTTTCCCGGCCTCCGCTACCTTCTTTTGTGTATGTGTCTAGTTATGGGGGGGGGGGGGTGAGGGATTGCCCTGAAGTCAACTGCCTGACCGCCTTCTGGCAGAAGCCCAGTCTCACCCTGGGCTCCTCAACGGCATGCTTCCTTTCAAAGAAAGGAAGCAGAAGAAACCAACACAACCCCTCCAAAGCAGCCATGACACTCAGCATTCAAGGCACCTACTTGGAAAGGAGGCCTTGGAGCCCTGGCTCTGTTGGAGGCCCTGGACTCTCTGAGTTTCTCCCTTCTGTTTGGCAGACACTCTGCAGGGGAACAATAGAGTGCCCCCCCCCTCCAGTACCATCAACCCCCAGGCTGAGTTCCCTTGCTTCTGGGCAGTAGCCAGTAATGTGATCCTTCGAGGCAGCGCCAAACCCCCCTGTTGGGAATTCAGCCAATCTTGGGGCTCTCCAGGGAAGAAAATTCCTTTCTCTGACCTCTGCAGGTGATGGGATTGAGGTCCCCGCAGCTTGAAATCTGATTTGATCTTTGATCTCTGCTTGCACAGCTGCGATGGTTATTATGCACTATAAAGTGTCCCAGCGCCCTGCCTGGCTCACCTGCCCTCCATGGCCAGCGCTTGGGGCCAGGTACCCCGAGCAGGGGCAGAATATTATTTCTCTGTTTTTCTCACATGGCATTCCCTCCCATTCAGCCCTGATTTCTCATTCCCCTCATTCCCAGGATTTAACCCCGAATTCCAGGTCTTTCTAAATGAGAGTATGGCTTCTGAAATAAATAAATAAATAATGTGGTGTGTTAAGAGCCAGATATTTGACTAAGGTCAGAGTCTACAAGATCAACCGCAGGTGTGACTCAGGAAGTTCTTGCAGGAGAAGGGTCCTCAGTGTGTTCTTCTGAGTGTCGTCGGCTCCTCAGTCGCGGGAAGAGCATGCTATGGCAGGGAGATGTGTCTAAGGTTGCAAGTTGAATGCAGCGCATTGGATCCATTTGCTCTTTAATCAGAATAAGGGACACAACAGAAGCCTGCTGTATCTTGGATATCACGCGGATGACTTTACCCGCGAGGAAACGCAGCAGTCTCACAAATTCTGAGCAAATGGACTTGAGATTCCATCAAGGGCTCAAATTCTTCACTCAAATTGTATGCTGTCCCTTTGGTGCGCTTGACTGACATTGAAGAATCACGTGACCAGGACAATAGTGATCCCCAGAGTACACTACACTGTCCACAGCCAGGGAAAATCCATTCAAGACTTATTGAAGAGTACCTTGATTTTAATCTGAAAATAAGATCAGAAAGACATGTTTTCACGCCTTACTTTTTTAAAATGAATATGAAAAATTTATTCAACAGCCAAAAAAGTCTGATAAAAGGAATAAGTATACCTTTAAAAGAAACCCCCAATGCCTATCATTTCGTGCATCCTAAATTTTCATTCCTGGGTGCCCATGTCGCTCTTACCTTTCGGCCTAGACTTGATGAGAACATTTTTTTTTTTTCTGATTCTCTATCAAAGTCAGATACTTCCCTCGTGACCTTGAGAGTCAAGTATGCTTCATTAAATGTTTTAGCCAGCATTATATTATTATTTTAGTTTTCATTACATTTCAGGCACTAAAAATTCATCGCAGTAGTTTTTGTTTATTATTTGGTACCAGGGATTAAACCCAGGAGCACCTAATCACTGAACTTTTGTTTTTTGAGACAGGACCTCACTAAGTTGCTGAGGCTGGCTAGGAAGTTGTGATCCTTATCCTCAGCTTCCCAAAACACTGGGATTCCGGGTGTGGGCCACCATGCTGTGTTGTGTTGTTTCTCTCTGCTGCTCCTGCCTGAACCCTGAAAGACCATCATCCCACCCTACTTGGGAGTCTCCTGGCATCTGGGGCACCCACCACCTGCCAGTCATTTGTTTCTTCCTAGGGTGGAGTTTGGCTTCAAGCTTCCCCCACTGCTGATCGACCACTCCAGTAGGTCTTTGCTTCCTCCAGTAGGTGTGTACACATTCTCTCAACATCTTACAACCTTTACCAAGCAACTGTGACCAAGAACTGAGGGACAGAGTCTCCTCTGATACAAGAAACTTTGTCCCTAAAAAGGAGGCAGCAGGGGCCTTTCCACTCAAAAAACATTTTCTCCACTTCTGGGTGTAAAGAATCTAAAACTTGCAGGAAAATTGAAAGAACAGTACAAGGAACAACCGTAGCGTCTGCCCCCAAAGTGGGTGATCATCAATATTTTTGTCCTGCTTGCTGGATCTCCGTGTGTAGGGGTGACTTGAGATTGCTTTGTTCAGCAGCTGAACTGCATGAGGATGAACCGCAGTATCAGACACCTCCCCTCTTCAAGTTCAGAACATCTGCCTGTGCCTGGTACCCACACACCGCCGCGGCATCTAAGGAAGGGCCCCAGAGCTGCTCACGTTAGCTGCCACGGCTCCTATCAAGACTCCCCAACTGTCTTTAAAAGGTCTTTTCACCGCTGTTTCATTTTTTCACTCTGAACTGGAAGTCAAGGTGACAGCCGTCCTATATTTTGGATATTGCCTGGTGACAGCAGTCCTATATTTTGGACATTTAGTGTGTCAGCACTAAAAAGCTTGAAAACATCCCCAAACTCCATCCTAGGCACCTGGATGCCAATCAAGTTTCATGCCTTTCCTGTGATGACTGTTCATTATCTAGTCTCTTATTTTGGGGGGGGGGGGGTACCAAGGATTGAACTCAGGAGCACTCAACCACTGAGCCACACCCCAGCTCCATGTTGTATTTTATTTAGAGACACAGGGTCTCACTGAGTTGCTTAGTGTCTCGCTTTTGCTGAGGATGGGTTTGAACTCGCCATTCTTCTGCCTCAGCCTCCTGGGCCACTGGGTTACAGGCATGTGCTACCACACCTGGCTCATCTAATCTCTTACCGGCAAGAGTGACCAGTTTTTATTTAAAACAAAACAAAACTCAGGTTGTTACAGTTTGTGTCTGAAGATGTCTCCCAACACACAAGGCCAGCTTGGTGATGGGGTAGCTCTGGTCCTTCCTCTACTCAAGAGTGGCTCTAGCCTCACAAAGAAAGGTCCCTAAGGGTGCGAACACCTTGCTGTCACTCCAATAGAGCTGCCCTTTGGTTCTGCCTCATTGTCTCATGGTCTGATTGGCTGTTGCGTTCATGAATGAGCTGACAAATGTGACTGGCAACCTGCAAAGCCACCAGGCATGTCCACAGCGCTTCCTTATGAGACGGTCAGCTGCACAGGGCAGGTGCCAGGGAGTTTGCTCCTGGCCTGTGTCACACTGTGGACGACACCCATAGTGCTTCTGTCTGCACAGTCAGGGAATGTTGCAGGAACTAAAGGCCCAGGGTCCAAGGCTCCGCTCTGCCCAGGTTGAACAGCACGACCTCGGTCAGCTCTCACTTTCCTTGTCTGTGATGCCGTGAGCTGTGGTGACCTAAAGGACAAGGCTGCATTCTTCTTTCTGCCCCTACCTCAGGAAGGAATACCTGGGGCTCCACGTGCACCCTCAGATTAGAATTAAAATGGCCTCATTCTGTGTCCAGAAGGGCACCTCTGTGGCCTACACCTGATGAACCTGTGGAGGGTCAGGACAGTGGCAAAAACAGGTGAGAAGGTCTGCCATGCCCTGTTGCTGCTTGGACATGCAGGTACCCCCATCCTCGGGACAGCCCCTTCTCGCCCATCAGCTACCAGTACCTCATTCCACTTCATCCAGTCTTTTTATGAAACGGGGGCAGGAAGTGTGTCAGAAGCAACACATCAGAGCGGGGCTCTAAGCTAGCTGGGCACTCTGAGCTCTCCACTTACACAAACACCAGCACCTTCTCAGCATCTCCAACCAAATGTCCAAAAGGCACCTCGCCCTTTGGATATCTTCAGTACAGCTCAGGTCCCTCCAACCAGTCCTTCCCCAAACCTATGGCGGCACCCCTGTTCGCCCGCCACTCAAGACAAAAACCTAGGAGCCATTCTTGCTTCTCTCTCTGCCCCACCCCACATCCAGCCCTTGAACTAGTCAGGTGAGCTCTACCTTCAAGACAAGGCGGAGTTGGTCCCCTCACCCCAGTGTCCCACTGCCCCTCCAATAAAAGCTGCCACTGATTTTTGCCCGGATGACTGCAACAGTCCTCCAGTTCCCAGCTTCTCTCTCTCTCCTTCCTCCTGTCTGATCACCACGCAGCAACCCAAGTGATCCTTCATGAACTACAAAACCTGGTTGGATCACTCCCCTACCCCGGTTCCACCGAGACGTTGCCACCACATTTATGAGTTCTGCACAGCTCCGCTAGGCCCAGCCTCTGCTCCGGCTTACCTGGTCCACCTGGCCTCACACAGGCCACTCAAGGCCCTCTCGTGCCCCACAACCAACCAGGCCCATCCGATCCTTGGCCATTCCTGGCCACTGGACTGGGCTTCAACTTAATGTCACTTTCACTACCCAAGTGCCACCCTATGCCCCCAGTGCTGCCTGGCTCACTTCTCTCCACCCTCCTGCCTCCCATCACGTCCCTGAGTGTCAGGGCACCTGCGTCTGCACTCTGAGCCCCATGAGAGCAGGCCCTTGTCTCTGTGGCTCACAAGTGAATCCCTGGGTGGGGCTAGGACACTCTTGGTCCCAGCAGACACTCAATAAATATTTATGAGATTTATTAACTAATGGAACACCATTACTCCAATCAAGGCAAACAAGGATGGAGATGATCAACCCAAAGCAGCTTCTGCCCCTTTCTCTTTTTGAGGCTTCTTTAAATTCAAAGAACGATCTAAGAGTTACAAAGACTTACCGAACAAGGCCACCTTTCTGACACAATAAAACATCCCTGTTCATTTTCTTCCCAGCAGTTAGTTATCAGAGTCTGGGATGATGTTGTTCTTGTATGTCAAACTACCTCCTTTGGTCTGTCTCCTTCATTAGATGCAAGCTCACAAGGCAAGGAAACTTCTTATAGTTGCTCAATGTCGTATCCCTTGGGCTGGCCCATAGCAGGTACTCCATATGTGTTTGTTGAATGAATAATTACACGAGAAACTAACCAGAACTGGAAGTCTCATTAAAGATGAGACTTCTTCAAGGGCCATAACTTGAGAATTTTTTCTTCTTTGCAAACTCACTAAAGTCTAACAGGGTACTTTGCGCTTAATAGGAGCTCAGGAAACATGTTTATTGGGTTGAATTTCACTGAACTAGCAAAATTTTAGAGACTCCATGTCCTACTTAGAAAAGCTCTTCTGGAGAGGACAAAGGCGTGGGGGGGGGGGACTCTGTTGGGAGACCCAGGTTTCCAGCTTGGCAGGACATAGACAAAGGGTTCAATGGGCTCATTTGCATTTTGTTTTGCATAAATATGCAAGCTGAGTGGCTGAGCTGGAGTCTCCAAGGATGTCAAATGGCAACTGGCTGTGTTTTCAAATAGAGTATTCGGGATCTTACAAACACAAGATTCCCACCCCAAAGACGCCTCTTCATCTGTCCTGATTATGGTGAGACACCCTGATCTTGGCTGAACACATGTCCCTGGATGGAGCCCACCCTGTCCCCTGACCATTGCCAGCCACTTCCCTGTGCTCACCCCCTACAGGGACCTTGGCAAGACAGTCTAAGGTGTGGTGACTTCCAATGGGCCCCTGTTGACAGCATTGAGAACAAACTTCCCTGTCCACACACAGGCCCTGCAGCTGGAATGAGCCAGGTTGGGAGACTGACTCCATTCTGGCTGAGGTTACCAGTGCCCAAGAGAAGTTTCAAAAACAGAAAGCAGCAGTTAATAAACCAAAAGACTCCTCATCTTTACTGGAGCCAATGCTGAGTGCTGGGAAGGCTCAAAAAGACCATGGGATCCCCGCCCCCAGTTAATCCAGCCGCCCTGATTTGCATGGGATTTGCATAAACAGCAGTTGTATTCAAGCAGCTCTCACTTCAAGGGCCAAGATTAGGGTCGAGGATTTGTCCCACCCGCGGGAGTTTTGTTCAACCTCCACTGTTGCAGAAGCTCGGGACACCCTAAAATAGCTCTTTATACACTGGCCGAGGTGAGAAGGTTAGATGTGGCATGGAGAACCCCACGGGTGGGGGGACAGTGGGCGGTGCTTGGTTCTGTCCCAGGAGGAGAGGTTGGGACAGTAAGAATGTTAGGGTCACTCCCATTTCTGGAATTTTCTATGACTCTCTGCAGGGGCCCGGGCACCCAGGGGCGGCTCACCAAACGTTGGGAGGATACTGTAAGCAAGATGTACGGTAGCCAGATTCGGCTTGTGCTAATATTTGTTGAAGGCTTTTCTATGACAGTGACTGTCATGTGGGGAAAGGGAGGGCAGGAGACTAGCTTGAACAAGGGAAGGGCCTGGCCAGAGGAATGTGGAATTCTTCTCAGCCCCATGCCATTGCCTGCCAGCCATTATGTTGCGATCAGTCCTTCAAAAGGCCTGAAACCTCTCAGCTTGCAACCGAGTTGCGCCGCCTTCTTGTATAAGAAAGAAAAGCAGACGTGCATGCTAGTTGGCACTGGTCACAGTCATTGTCCAAGTCCCAGGCTAGACCCAAGGCATATTAAGCTGGGCCTTGCTACCTATCACTGGTTCTCCCAGAAATGGTCTTGGAAATGCTCCATGGATTTGGGCTTGGAAGCAGTTGCCTTGACCCACCCATCCACCCCTGCCACCCCTAGTCCACATCTCAGCCCAACTTCAGATTCCATACCATAAAGCAAGACGGCGGCACACATGAGCTCCCCAAGACAAAATGATCCATGGGTAACACCTCCCAAGAGCAGACCAGGCTAACCTGCAGTTGCTAGGGAAGAGGGAAGAAGGGACATCAGTGTCCCAGATCCCTGTTTCTTTCTCCCCAACTTCCTAACTCTGTGCAGAGTGCAAGCAGGTGATTACTACATTCATGATGGAGTGCCGGGCACACTGCGCTTCCAGGAAAGCCCTGCCCTGAGAAGAGGTGGGAGGAAGGAGGGAAAGGGAAAGGACAGGCCCTAAGACCTTCCTGCTTGGCTTCATGGAACTACCACCCACTCGATCTTTATCAAAGCATCTAGATCATCTTAGCATCATGGCAAAGGCAAAGGGAAAGGAAACCAGAACGGAATAAAGCAAACCTGCAGTGAAGCCTCAGTACTGGTATCTGGTCCCAAACCAAACCCTTGAAAGCCAAGGAAACGACTCAAGTCATTTGAACTCTCCAAGGTTTTTGTTTGCTTGTATTATTTTCTTTATAAAATTGGGATTTTGAAGTCTGTACTACTTACCCTGGAAAGTTTATCTAGAGTCACAAAGGACATCACACAGGTGCTGGCTGGACCAGATAGGTGCCTAGTATGGTTACCACCTCCATCGAAACCAGCCCAGGAAGAAGAGACTCCAGCTGACCCCTACGTGCAGAGTTGTCCAGGTCATCTCCAGTCTGGTCTCTTGAGTTGACTTCCACCTTTTATTTCCCTTTGTCTTTCCTAAGGGATTGGAAGGTGTGTTCGTTTTCCATCGCCGTGACAAATGCCTGAGAAAAACAACTTAAAGAAGGAACGAAATATTTGGGCTCATGGTTTCAGAGGTCTCAGTCCATGGTGACCTGCTCCGTTGCTCTGAACCTGAGATGAGGCCGAACTTCATGGCGGAAGGGCGTGGTGCAGAGAAGCCGCTCAGCTCCTGGCAGCCAGGAAGCGGGGTGTTGGGGGGTGATCTTCCAGGGCATGCTCCCAGGGACCTACTTTCTTCCACCAATTCCCACCTCCTACAGTTTCCCCTGCCTCCCAGTGGTCCATTCAGCTCTCCGTGGATCTATCCACTGAAGAAGTCAGAACTGTCATGAGTCAGTCCCTTTCCCCAAAGCTTCAGCTCTGAACATTGCTGTATTGGGGATCGAGCCTTCAACACAGGAGTCTCCCGCTTCATATCCCATCCATAAAAGAAGGAAAGGAAGTGGAGACTCCTCTGTTTTTCTGTCCACAGGCAGGGTGCTCACCAATGTAGAGGCCCCACAGAGCCAGGGACCTGTGACTAAGGAGACCAGTGACACTCCCCTCTGAGGCACCCTGTCTTCATGGCACAGGAAAACCCTTTGTAATTCAGTGACTCTAAAACAAAGAGCATTTTCTCAAAAGAAGGAGCACGTTGCCTCCCTAGAACCCTAAGATGGCCAGAGACAAAACTCGCAATGATGTAGAACAAAGTCTTGTTTTTGATCTGATTGCCTGTGAGGCTTAGGTAAGTGCCTGAGGATTTCTTAGCCTAACTTTAAGCAGGGCTGGGTTTTTTGTTGTTGTTGTTGTTGTTTAATATTTACTTTTTAGTTGTAGTTGAACACAATATCTTTATTTTATTTATTTATTTTTATGTGGTGCTGAGGATAGAACCCGGGCCGCGCACATGCTAGGCAAGAGCTCTACCGCTGAGCCACAACCCCAGCCCTGTTGTTGTGGTTTTAACTTTAATTTTATAAGCAGTTTTTAGTAACTTTAATTACCTGCTCCACTTCTTATTTTTCCTTCCTTCCTCTTCCTCCTTCCTCTTCCTCTTCTCTCTCCTTCCTTCCTCCCCTTTCTTCCTTCCTTTCTTTTTTCTTCTCTCTCTCTCTCCTTTCTTCCTTAGTCTGGAGGCTCCAAGATTAAACGCGGGGAGCATTCCCTGATGCCCTTTCGATGGCTTCCAGTGCACACCTCGTTTTCCTAGGTGTCCTTGGAAATGCAGGGCAGGAAGAGCAGCACACCTTGGGCTCCCCTCTGCTCACACCTGAGGCCATGTGCAGAGCCATTCGCTCACAGATCCTTGGGATGCTCCTCTCCCCACCTTGGAATGTTGCCAAACTCCAGGAACTAGGGATACTAGGGAGAGGGAAAAAAAAAAAAAAAACATATTGTTGCAATCCCCTCCTCCCCCTTGATCATTAATTGTATCCTGCTGGGAGCCCTCGGCACTGGGGTGAGCATGTGTCAAACACATTTCCCTCTTCCCAGCACTTGCCAAGGGTGTGTTAGCCTCTTATTTTTGAACCCCCCTCTCTGAGGCGTCCAGAGAGTCAGACCAGAGGAAGGAGGGGGAGGAGAAGATTACAGCGAGCAGCAGGCTGGGGTCAGGCTCTGGGCTGGAGTCCGAACTTCCTCCCTGGACAAAGGATGGGGGCCGGGGAGTTCTTCTGCAGAGATCAGCTGTTGGCTGGCCAGGCAGGGGACCCACTGTGGTGACCGGAAGTTAAGAGGAAATGGAATCAGTTGGGCTTCTCCTTAAAGGATGGAGAAGCAGATCTTTTTTCTAGCCCCCTTTCTCCTCCTGAGGCCCCCAAACAACCTCAGCAGCCTAACGCCGCTGCCTCCCCTTCCCAGCTGTTTTGAATCTTCTGAGAGAGCAGAGTAAGTAAAAATATCCTTCCTGGGTATTTATTTCCCCCGGAGGGCAACAAGGTACATGATCAAGAGACCAGGAACAATCGATTGCCTTCTATCAGGGGAAGGAGCACTAGCAATTTGGAGGCCCTGGAGATCAGGGGTTTCTTCCACTGACGGGCGGCACTGACTCAGGGGGAAGTCCCTGCCCTTGGAGTTGCTCACAACACCAAGCATGAGCTTCAGGCCACCCCAGCAGTTCCTCAGGGGACCGAGGGATGTTTTCTGCCATCCTACAAAGCCCTCTCTTCCCTTCAGCCCGGCAGTGTAGGAAGACATCAAATGGCTCTTGCAGATCAAGGTTGCTTCTCAAAAATGCTGCTTCTGCCAATGCCTTTTCCCAGTAGCAGGAGAGGGAGCTAGCAAGCTTCTATTCAGCTTTACCACAACCACTTCTTCCCTCTGTTTTATTATTATCATTATTATTATTACTAATATTTTGGTAATAGAGATTGAACGCAGAGGTGTTCTACCACTGGGTGACATCCCCACCCCTTTTTATTGTTTTTATTTAGAGACAGAGTCTCACTAAGCTGCCCAGGCTGGCCTCAAACTTGTGATCCTCCTGCCTCAGCCTCCCAGGTAGCTGGGATTAAGGTGTGACCACTGCACCTGGCTCATATGTGATATTCCCAGCCCCTATGGCTTCCAACTTTGGGTGGACCTAAGAGGAAGCTGTTGGGTACTACAACTTCCCGTGAAGCATCAGGAGAAGCCAGGCTTACAGGCAGAGAGGTCTGGGCCTCTGCCTTTACCTCTGACCTCACGAGGTAGGTCATCTCATGATGTACCTCCTCTGAGCAGCATGAGCCTTAGGGTTAGTTATCTCTAAATTTATTTTTTAAAGATTGAATGTGATTGTGTAGGTAAAACCCTTAATACTTTGAGTAGCTCGTGGCTTTATTATTGCCATAAGGTTAAACACGATTAAGAGGGACATCTTAAAACCCCTGTTGGATCTGCCACATTTACCAATGCCCAGTGCCACCTCCTGGCTGGCACACACTGCTCCTGTCCACAGTACAAGGTCATCTCCTCTCAAGTTAAGAGCATGCATATGTCCACTAGCCATAACTTCTTCCATCCTATGAAAACTCAACACAAATGGACACAGGCAAAATACGCTAAAGCCTGGTTCTCCTCTACCCCTTGCTTGACTTCCACAAGGCACAACAACACTTGCACCTATCCCATGTGGCTGCTGTTCCCGCCATGCTCAGCCTCAGCGTCCCACATCCCTACAAGCCAGCATCTTGAACCCAAGTCACTGCTGGTCCTTGAGGCAGCCTGAGGCCTGACACCACCTGTAAAGAAAACCCACAGGGCCCCCTCTGCGCCATCCCCACCATTGCCCCAACACGGTCCTACTACCGTTTCTGTGTAGCACATCTGGCCAAAGCAAACAGCGCTCCAGAGCCAGCCTCCAGCAAGCAGCTGCAATACAAAGTTGGAGGCTATTTCAGGAAACCTAGGCCTTCCTCCGCCTGCTCACCCTGGGAGCCCTCCAAGAATACAAGATATGAAGCCCAACCTCTCCACTGGCCCTCATCTGGGGCCTGACCTTGCTCTTTGGAAGAGCTGGTCCTCCTCTCTCCAGAGCCCTGCCATCTTCCTCAACCATTTTCCACATGTTGGGTGTCTGGGTCCCGCCATGAACTGTTATGGTCTTTAAGAAAAGGGAGAGAGTATTAGGAAGGTAGGTGTTGAGAGCCATACGCCTAGTTACGCAAGTTTACCATCATCCTACATTCATGGTTCTCAGACTGAGTTTGAAGTTTGGAGATGGATGAGAATCTCAGATCATTGAGGAGAGGAGAAATGGGAAGAATATTATTGCAATAAGGTTATTTATTATTGCAATAAGGTTAAACACGATAAAGAGGGACATCTTAAAACCCCTGTTGGATCTGCCACGTTTACCAATGCCCAGTGCAAAGGGTGGGGAAGAAAGAGAAGAAGCTGGAGGGAGGGACAAAGGGAAGGGCCTGTTGGCACTTTTAACAGTCCTTTAAACTCTATATGGTCTTAGATTTTGATTATTCCTATTTCACATAGAAGATATTACCCGAGAGAGAAAAAACTTGCCCCAGGTCACTCAGGTGGTAAATGGCAGATCAAAGACGAGAGCCCAGGTCTTCCAGGTCCAAGGCCAGAACCTTACATCCAGTTGCTGCTGTTATCCAGTAGCTCTGAGACTCACTCTCTATATAGTTCACTTTTTCAGTCCCATCAACAGGAGTGATGTCTCTAGAGGCTCAGTGGTCCCCATTGGTTCAACAGTCAATTATGCATCATTTAGCCAAGGTTGGTAGCCCCTGACTTTGGTGTTCCTAAGGGCTACTTGGTGGTGGTAATGGTGGTAGTAAAGGATGGGAGTAGAATGATGGGGGAGGCTGCAGCTGTGGTAGAGATGGCGGCGGCGGCGGTGGTGGTGGTGGTGGTGAAAGTGGAGGTAGTTGTGATGGTGGTGGGAGAGGTGACAGATGCTAATAACGATGATGGTAGTGATGATGGTGGTGAGGTATTAATGGTGATGGTGGTGATGCTTGTAGTTGTGGTAGCAGGGTCATGGTGGTAGTGATTATAATGATGATGGTGATGATGTTGATGGTGATGATGATGACTGTAGTGGTGGTGGTGGTTGTAGCGGTGGAGTATGTGGTGGATGGTAGTAATGGCAGTGATGGTGGTGGTGGTGACCGTAGCTTGCTCTTGTTGTCATTGTTGGCAGTGATGGGAATAATGTAAGACATTAATGAACCAGCCAGTTGGCTTTCTCCATGTCTAAAATTCTCCCTTGCATCCCACTCCTTGTCTTCTCATCTGATTTTGTGTTTAAAAAAAAAAAATGTAGCAGAGCTCTGGACTTTTGTTTGTTGGTAGCAGCATCTGTAAGATGATATGACAGCCTCTTATTTATTTATTTTCAAAAGGATGTAAGGGGAAAAGCTTCCCTTAGTCAAACAAAACATGGCACCCCCAAGGAACTGGAAGCTGTCCCTCCAGGTGGGGAGATGGAGCTGAGCAGGCCACACAGCGTCGCCCCCGAGTTTCCTCTTACCCTTCTTCTTCTCTCCCCCACTCTCACATCCAGGATCAGGTCAGCCCAGAAATCAATCATCGTCCTTCAGAGCGCTGGCCCAAGAGTGGCTAGCATGTCTCCCTGGTTCTTCTTTAGTTCATCTGAGAGGCTGGAATTCAAAAGAGAGACTGAGAGAGGGAGAGAGAAAAACAAGAAAACCAAAAGGAAAACAAACAAAGAGAACACAGGAAGTTTACACAGCACCCAGTTTACAGAGCTAACTTCCTGGAGTCTCACAGCAACTCACTCCCAGGGTTGGCCGCCCAAGCTATGTCTCTGATTAGCTCAAAATGTTGGGTTGGTTTAGAAGACACCTTCTGGAGGCCATGCTCCTGGGGTTGGGACTTGTGTCCACGTGGAAGGGGGTGTAGCATTGCTTGACCTCTTCCTCTAGTCACTTTGAGTCACCAAGGGTGGGGCGGTCCTCTTGCCACTGGGCCTGGCAATGCTAAAGTGACCTCCAAAATAAGTAGCCTGCCCTTCTGTGACTGACCTGGCTCTTATCCGTGGCCCAAGAGCCTGACGATGGCATAAGCATTTAAACATTTTCTGATATAATTACTGACACCCCCAAAGCGACCACGCAGCCATCACCATGGATGGCCACGGTGGTAAAACTGAAAAGCTTGGTGTGATCACAGATCACAGATCACCCTCAGCCATTTTCCTTACTGCTTACGGAAGGCAAGATTTTTCAAAGCCTGGGAAATTTCGGCCTTGAATGCAAGCAGCCCCCCTCCGAAGCCCTCAGTCCCCAGAGTCCCCCGGGGTGGAAGCTGGCCTGAGGGTGCTGCAGCACCCCCATCCTCCTCTGCCAGCTCCTCTCAGCTCCAGGTTCCATTTTCCAGGACTCTGCCTGTCTCAGCCCTCGTGCCATTGGTCCCTTTGGGACTTTTCGAGAAACCCTGATAAGGGGCGCTAGTTGGAAAGATAGAAAACAATCACGGGAACGCTATCTGGCACATTTTATTTTTCCTTTGCCATTCAAGTAACAATCTGTGCCTGGTCGGTACAGACAGCAGATTTTAGTTATTTTGTCCGCCTTCCACCCTATTCCCATCCCAGGGGTGGGGCCGACTGAAATTTTTTTTCAAGGCTGTACTACAGATTCCAACCTCCCTCCTGACTCCAACACCCGAATTACCATCTCCAGCACAGCCTGTCTGTCACTCATGGGCCAGCTCCAGAGGCCAGCGGCTCCCCCGCGCACTTTGGAGCGACCTTGAAGCATTTGGAGATGCAGGAGGTGCAAGACATTCCCTCTCTATCTCACGCCTGTGTGGCTGGAGGACTGACACTGTTTCTTTTTAGCAGAACATTTCTGACAACACTCCTGACTCTCCCTCGGGGTTATCACTCCCTACTCCCTGCTCCCTTACGAGCCCTAATCTTTCTACAGAAGTCAAACTGTTTCCATGTTCCATCCCGTACAGGGTGGTTTTTCTGAATCTCTCTAGAGAGTGGGAGTGGAAGTCCCAAGGAGAGGAAGATTCACCCTGGGAGATTCCCACCCCAGTACTCGCAGGGTTAAGTTAGCTTGGCTCTGCGAGAACATGGATGCTCCCCTGGTTCCAAATGGAGAACGTGAAATAAATGAAATAAATCGCGTCAGCGGGGGACTTGTTTGGTTATCTTGGAGTGAGGATTGGGGCTAACTCATCCTGGCCGGCCCTTCCGGATGTGGCCTTGCTCAAAACCAGGCTTTACCCAGGAGTCCTGTTCCCTGGGGCTTCCTCCTCCCAGGCTGATAAAGGGTTTCATCATGGATGACTCAAGAGGTAGAGATGCAAGCTCTGGTGATAGCTAATGAGGCCTCCAGCCCATCTGACCTCACATTCTAGCTGTTGACAGGTCCAGGCGGGCTGGCCAAACAGCCTCCCAACCAGGCTGAGACAAATGGTCTCGGGCTCCACACCCCCTCCAAGTTCTGCTCCTGGATCCTAGTCCACTCCAAGGCACCCCAGGGATCAGTTCCAAGCCATGACTTCTCTCATGGGCAAGTGAACAGTCCAGGATAAATGAGACCATTACTCCTCTCCAGGCCCCCCACCATGGCCATCTTGGAGCTTGGCATCCATCTCTGGTCCTTCCTTACTTCTTTCCAGACCCTCTCGTTCCCACTTGAACTGTCCAGGGCCTAAGTAAATGGATCTGAGTCTTGACTCGCATTAAAAAGCACAAGGTAGGCCCCAACCTCTTGTGTGCAGAGGAGACTTGAAACTAGTTAAGGAACAGAGAGAGAGAGAGAGAGAGAGAGAGAGAGAGAGAGAGAGAGAGGCCTGCTTGTTCTCCAGCCAAAGCCATGAACGAAGGCCCCCTTATCATCCACAGCCAGCAGCACTGGGGGCCTGCGGCTCCTGGGGACCAGTCAATCCCTCAGATCCTAAAGACAGGACTGGAAGCCATCAGAGAGACAGCCAGGCAGCTCTGAAGTCTCCATGTGGCTACCAGACAGGCTGGCTCAGGACACAGATCTTGTCCATGACTCTTTAGTGTTAAGCATCACTTTGGAAATGCTGGAAGGACCGGGAAGTACTGAGGCATGTGGGGAGCAATCATGGCCCCCCACCCGAGGGCAGAGACTCCCACCCATGTGCAACATGGGCTGTGTCTATCCACACTGGGCCCAGGGCTGAGGCTGAGATAGCGCTAGTTCCTTATGATGCAACCTCCACAGAGTGACGCTTCAGAGATAATCATGAACGGCGCCTGCTGCTGCATGATGTTCATGTTCTCTGAACGCCTTCCACATGCATGCTCCACCCCACGACCATGCATTAGGCACACTGCCCTTCCTCCTTCACAGGGGAGCAAGGAGCTGGAGGACACAGACCTCAGGCTTCTGGCTCCTCCCCTGCAGAAGGAAACGGATAATCTGACCTACAGTCTCAGGGGCCAGGCTTGCAAAGGCAAGGGGACCAAAGAGTGCAGGTCATGTCGGTTCTTAAAATTGCTTGGTCCCAGCACATTGCACCTTTAGCTATTCCTTACTTTACGAAGTCAGCCCACAGTTCTGGTAGAAATTATTGGAATACTGATAAGCTAATGGGGGAAAAAAAAAAAACACCATTAACTATAATCCCAGCTACTAACAAGTAGGCAATAATATATACATATGTGTGTGTATGCAATGTGCATCTATACATACACTTATATATGTTTTAGGTTGTTCTATCCCATTATGATATAATATTATATAAAGTATCTAAAATATTCCCTAACTTCTTTTTTACTTGGAACTCAAAAAAATGATGGCAATAGCTTTCCATGTCAGCCAATCCGTGTATGTTTTTTTTAACAGTTGCCTGGTGTTCTGCCATGTTGATTATAGTGGACACTGGTATTTTCTGTTTCTTTTTATGTCATCACAAATAATGCAGTGACGACACTTCTGAGCATACCTTTGTGTGGCTGTCTGATGATTTCCTTAAGATAAATTCCTGGAAGTAAGCTCAGTTGGTCAGAACACCTGGAGGCGTGCCTCTGTGCAGCCCGGGCAGCCGTGTCCAGGAGTCTGAGGGCTTAGCCAACAACATACTAGCAGTAGGGTGTAGCCAGAGTGACAGGGTGCAGGCCACGTCTGGGAGGACCCTGAGTGACTTGAAGCGAAGATGGGACTCTGATTTTCCAGGGATTGGAGAGGTATGAATGTTTTTGAGCAGAGCGTAAGTTGGCCCAACGCTCTGGTCCAGCTGAGGGAAGGATGAAGAGCAGGGAAATGGGCTTCGTGGATGGTGGGGGCGGGGACGAGGCAGGGGAGAGGCACGTCCTCCAGGGAGTCATTAGAGATGACACAAAGATTCGGAGTCTGGGCTGGAGAGACAGAGAGGCTGACGGGGCTGGAGGAGAAAGGCAGCAGGGAGATTTTAGGAGAAAGCCCAATTTGTTCTGAATAGTTGGACCGTACACACCCCCGCAGAGCTGCGATCTGGGCCAGAAACGGGCTTGAACCCAGGCCTGCGGCGGCAGAGGAGAATCGCAATGAGAAGAGAGGTCAAGGGGAGACCCTTGGGCAGTCCCCACGGTTAGAATGGGAGGAGACCAGAAAGCAAGAAGGATAATGGAGAGAGATTTACCAGAGAGGAAGGAAGAGAACCGGGGGGCCTTCCCCATGATGGAAGCAGCAGGAGAAGAGACGCTGAAAGGAGGAGGCCAAATCACCAACAGGCGGAGAAGGTGCCACTGGGTTGGGCCGCCCCCCTGAGCTCTTCTCAGAATGAAACAAGGACATCAACCAACCTGCCCCGGGGGTGGGGCAACTTGGGCTAAGCCTTTACGAAGGACAAAAGGAAGTGAAGCAAAAGGAAGAGTGTTGGCCCAGGACAGCGGTAAAAGGGAACACTCACAGGCCAAACCAACCGGGAAATGTTCCCAACCAACTCCGGGCTCAAAACTGCTCAAGCCAAATGGGACAATTTTTTTTTTTTTTTTTTTTTGAGTGACAGAAATGAATGCACAGCCTACAGATCGGGGCCACGTAAAGCAAGAACTCAGCTTTGCTCTGGTGAAGGCAGAGAAGAGCAGCCCAAGCACCATTGTGTTTTTAAGCAGAATGTCAACCCAGAATAAGAAAGGTAGCCAGTTAGTCTATATCATGGGGAAGCTGAATCTGAATTTCCTGCTTCTTCATTCAACATGAAAGTAAAGGTCTCGGGGCTTTACTTGCACTAACGCCACCTTCCCTCCTAAAACAAAATCTGAGGTACAGGAAAAGCATTCTCCCAGGAAGGTGAGCATTCTGCCGGAGCCCCCATGCCCTGCTCTCTCTGAGGCAGTGCCCTGGGTTATCAGTCCCCCGCCCCCAGCCCCAGTCTCAGAGGGCAGGAGCAGCCGCTTGCTTCCTGAATTCTTCTGCTCTGCCTCCTCCAGGACACAATTGAGAGCACACACCAGGCGGAACAAAACAGTGGCAATTGATGACAAATGGACTGAGCTGCCCCCACATCCCCTCCCCACTCTCCGTTACCATGGAGACACCAGCCAGCCGAAGCCAGGAGATCAGGAAGTGTCCAAAAAGGATGGTCTGGTGGACACAGGTGCTTGGGAAGACCAAATGTATCAGCAAGATCCTTCAGTAAGCTGAGGGTGAGAAGGGGAACCAGGGACTAAGGTGCAGAGATGGACATTGTCCTTGGGCCGGAAGCCTCATTTTTCTTCCCCTAGGAGTTCCATCACTGAGACATGGACATTATTCATCAAATCTCTTTTCAAATTCCATTCCTAATTTTCTCATCTACCTATAAACCCATTTAAACTCTAAGGTGGGCAGCTGGGTGTATGCTTAAGAAGCCATGAAACCAGGCAGAATGTTCCAGAAACTTGATCGCCAGCACTTCTCCTACCACTTTGGAAAATAAGCAAAAAGGATCCACTATTGCTAAAAGATTCTTTTTCCCATTCCCACCCTTTGGAACAAACTGTGAATATATCCTTCAGATTTACAGACAGTAAGGTATCCCTTTAAAATGGCAGAGACTTAAAAGTTGAAAGGAGAAAGAAGAGGAGACAACTTATATTGTGGTTTATTGTTCACTACTAGTTTTCTGAGCAACAGGAAACCAATAGTCAAATATTAACTGGAATTGTACCACAGCCCAACAGGTCTAGTGGAGATAATTTCCCCCAAACAGCTGTTATCAAACATACATATAGAAGGGAGGGAAGAGAGGAAATTCCCAGTAATTCTTACTTCTTTTTAATGCAAATATGTTCCTACTTCAGTGCTTTGAAACTCAGCCATTTGAATTGTTCAAAGTCTAGGTATCCGTCATGATTCTTGTAACTCCACAGGCAGCCCACAAAAATCTGGGCAAATTCAGCCTGTTCATTGCTCCATATTTCCAGGTCTTTGTTATTTCAGTAATCATAAATGTCAAGATGAAGGTATTTTTGCATATAGAAAACACTCAAAACATGCCAGTTCATTGAATACTGAAAAAAATTCAGATTCTTACTATAGTCCAAATTACAGCTAAACCTCCAAGAACTCTCCTCTTTCTCTCCCACTATATAGCTGTCCTGGGATTAATGGGAGAGTGACTTTACCCATTTGCAAGGCTGAACCAATCAGAGATGGGATGCCTACACCCCTGCCTCAGTGATTGATTAGGGTAAATAAAGGCTATGCCAATGGTCACATGCCGTTTCCTCATCTGACTCCTGAGGGCAGGCTTGCTAGGGCTTCTAATAAAGGAAGTTTCTACTTTGTTAAAGAAGACAACCCCAACCTGCCTCCTCGATTGTGGCCAGCATGGTTGAAAGATAACAGACCTAGTGCATAGGCCATGTCGCCACTCTAAAAGAAGCTAGCCTGAAGATAAAGGTGGCACCAATAAATACAGAACACAGAAACAAAATAAAACCCAATTCTTGATGACTTAATTGTTTGTTGGATCAAACCAACCCTGAATGCCACTTAATCCATTATCTTTCCAATAGCATCAACCAATAAACCCCCTCTATTTTTTTAAGTCAGTATGAGGTAGGCTTTTTGTTTACTAATTTAATTTTTAAGTAAAGAGTCCCAATAAATAGTTTTGATTTTTTTTAAATAATAAAAGAGTCTAACCAATACATTTACTAAAATAGTCATCAATTTGGTGATTTTACTCTTAATGATTAACAAAAGTAAGTTTTGAAGCCTTGAATATTGAGGTGATAAATGAGATCTCCTCTCCACAGCGTAGGCTAGGGAGGCTACAGAAGCATTGACCAAAGAATCTAAGCACAGTCAGCTCCTAGAAGTCCTTTTAGAAGGGCGGAGGGGCAGGGTGTGTGTGTTAGATGGCAGTGTATTACATGCACTGTGGAAAACAGGTTCAACTTTGGCTAAGGCTGATAGTAAACAAATTTTCATTCTCTGAACATAAAATATGGATCACTGTGAAAGAAAGATGTCAAAGGTGCTCAATCCATCCAGAAAAAAAGGAATTTACATTTGAAATGAATAATAGGTAGATAATCCCAAGACTAGTTGCCAAGAAAGATTCTTAGACATTCCATTGGAATTAAACTATTTACCATTTGACTGAAAAGGAAGCATTAACTAGGTCATCAGTCTGCAAAAAGGCTTGCTAGTTACTCTGACCAGTTTCACAGCAAAAGTACTGAGAAGTTGTGGCAAATGTTCTTTGGGGGAGTTTTATGATTTATTGGCACTATTCTGATACTTCAGGGATAAACTTGTGCATTGTTCTTAGTCTCTCCAAAAGGGCAAAGTCAAAAAACCTGGAGATGTTCCTGAAGTGATGGCTGGCTGGCTGGCTGGATGGATGGATGGATGGACAGAAAGAGGATGATAGACATAGACAGATAATAGATGTGGTAGATGATGGAGATGGGTAGATAAGTGGATGGATGGAGGAATGGATGGGAGTTGGAGACTTCACTGGAAAGAACACTAATCTGTATCATACCATAGAGTCCTAAACACTCTTCCCCAAGAATGTTCTCCAATAGCATTTGTGTTCATTAGCTTTTCGTTGCTGTGACCAAAACAACTTAGAAGAGGAAAGATTTATTTGGGCTCATGGTTTCAGAGGATTCAGTCCATGGTTGGCTAGATCTGTTATTCTGGTGAGGCACACCATCATGGTGGGAAGGGGCGGCAGAGGAGAGCTGCTCACCTCATAGCAGCAGGGAAGCAGGGGTGGGGAGATAGAAATAGAGGGGTGGGGGAGGAATGGACCAGGGAAAAGATAGCCCCCTTCCAGGGCATCCCCCGTGACCAACTTTCTCCAACAATGTCCCGTCCCTAGTAGTCCCAGCCAGTTATCAGTGAGTTTTTAAATTTTATTTGTTTTAATCAGTGGATTAATCCATCAACTCATGATTCAATCACTGCCTAAACCCGCCCCCGCCTTTGAACCTTGCTGCATTGGAGACCACGCTTTCAACTCATGAGCTTCGGGGAAACATTCCAGATCCAGACCCTAACAGCATTGGTCAGTCACCGTGGCCTATAATCTTCATGGGCACAGATGCTTCCGCAGGTATCCTGGTGGAAGGCCACTTCTAGTGTCTTGGGTTTACCTGTCCCACATCTAATACATAGACCTTTCATTTCTTTTCTTCTCTCCTCAAATAAGGACTTGCATGGGCCTTCGAATCTTTGAGTTGCAAACCAAACCACGTCCACTTGCCAACTCTACTAATTCTGTTAATAGAACCACCATTTTCCTTGGCCAAGGCTGCAGATTAGGAAGTCATAATTGTCCCTGGCTTCCACTGCCCCCGCAGGCAACTTGCAAGCCTGTGAGAGCCCACCTCTTCCCAGTCTTTCACTCCACCTCCACTTTTCCATTCTATTGCCGCCGACTTTAGGGCCTCACTAACTTCTCACTTAATCAGGATCAACTGCTTCTAAGCCAGTCTCCCTGATTTCCATTTTACCCCCATTCATGAGAAAACATGATACAATTTCAACAGAACCCATTTTTTTTTCCAGTTAAAATCGTTCCTATGATGGAAAACAGCCAAGTTCCTCTGGACAGGGCTGGAAGGAGCAGAAGAGCAGCCAGGACATCCCCTCTAGGATGGTCCTGGAGTCCTCTCACTCCCACTGCTGCTGGCCTCTGAAGGCTGCTGAGTGTCCCTTATCCTCAAGGGCCCTATAGCCTGGAGGCAGTGGGAGTATTCCATCTCCCCGACTGGGGACGGCAGCGTCACCTACGTGAACCTCATTTCTGACTTTGAGCTTTTGCAGCTGCTTGTGCCTGGGGCCAAGCTGAGAGCAGTCACCGTTCTGTTAGTTTCCTGTCCCTGTCTTGTCACCTCTGTCCTGGGGACCCAAACAAGCCTTTCATACTTCAGACAGATAGATGATTAGGTGACAGACAAAGGATAGGTAGGAGATAGGTGATAGAAGATAAATGATAGATGATAGAAGATGCAAAGATATAAATATAGATATGGATCTCTCTGGGGGTTTTGCTGAACAATCAATTTATCAGAAAAAAAAATACAGTCAAGGACAGCCATTGTAGTCCATGTTTTCCAAATGGAGGCTTACGGATCATCCTCAATATTTCCTTCTTGGCTGAGGATGCAGCTCAGAGTGGTAGAGCACTCACCTAGCATGTGTGAGGTCTTGGGCTTCATCCCCAGCAGAGCCGAAGAGCAGCCAGGGCATCTCCTGGACATCCAGGCACTGAAGAAAAAAAAGAGAGAGAGAAAGAAAATTAATATTTGCCACAGTCTGGCTGGGCACAATTCAGGAGCCACTTGTCAAAAGAAACGAACTTTATTTTTAGAACCGCACACGCCAAACAAAACAGCCTCTTAGGAAAAACCCTCAGAGCCCAGCTGCCACCACCGGCTTCCCACAAGCCTCTCTCTCAACCACAAGCCTCTCCACCTCCCACAATCCTCCTGCTCTTGAGGCCGATTGGCTGGGTCGCATGGGTGGAGCCAAAAAAGTCCCCCAATGAGCAGCTCCGAGGTCTGAAAGGGCAAGGAAACAGCCCAATGAGCATCACGGCAGAGGAGCCAATCAGCTAGATGTTGCTGGGGCGCTGTGAGCCAATCATCAGCTGGCAGTCTGAAAGTTTGGTGGGGCCCCTTCGGCTGTGGCTCTCAACAAATATTATGTTTCCCTCCAATATAAAGTTAACGGGTTCTGCTGAGGGCACCTCCTAAATCTCTCTCATTTGCCTCCTTCTGGCCACCTCTGCTGTTCCTTACCTGACTTTAGGTTCTTATCAGCTAATGCTCAGGCTGTTATAGAATCTACCAATAGGTCTCACTACCTCCAAAATCATCCCCCTCATTTCCATTTGCTTGCAACTTTATAGTTGGAAAATATAAATATGGCCACGTGTTCCTTGGCTTATATTCTTCACGATTCCTTCTGGTCTAGAGTTCAAATCCAAACCCCCTTCCTAACTGGCCCTTGCTCCCATAGTAGTCTCCTCTACAATTTTCTCTCCAGAAACTCTTTTAAGAAATGGCCCAAGCCCCCAACCCTATTCACAAGGTTTGGATGAGAAGACCCTTGGGCATTTGGCCAAGGTTTGGTCAGCAGACTGCCTCATCTGCACTGCTGACCGCATGGTTCCCACATGTGTGTCCACGGTGCTTGACAGGAACCTGCTGTGAGAAAGAACGATGCAAACAGAGAAGTTGGAAGTAGAGCCAGAAGGGGGGGCCTGGTCATGCTGGACTCTGGGGTCCGAGTGGACCTGAAGCAAAGTTACACCCTTCCCCTTCCAGGGGTGCTGCTGATCAACACTTCCTTGGACTCCGTGAGCTGTACCAGTATCAGTATTTCTCCCTTTCAGGGTCTCTTTTATGCAGGTCAGAGTTGTGCATCTGTGTTCGCCCCAACAGTCCTAACTATACACCCACTTTTATCATCTTGGCACCCGGAGGCCAGGTCTATGTCATCTTCATGATCCACATTCCTATGTCTTTGCTGACACTCAAAGTTTCTTAAATGAATAATTTATTTGGCTACATTTCTAACTCAGAACCAAAAAAAAAAAAAATGCCTAACAATTTGATCTAGGAGACTTTCCCAGCTTTTACCACTTCTTCGCCTCCTTCTTTTCTTCCTGTGCAGAAGGCTTACGGAGCTATAGCAAGAGCACCGGGCATTTAGTTTAGCAGTGCCTGTGACAGACATTCGCATGAACTAGCTCATTCGATCTGGTGGGGTCATGCTGTTGTAAACATCTCCCTTTTAGCAGATGAATGTACGGAGGCCTGCAGAGACAAAAAAGTTTGCCCGAGATTGGTCACGTGGGGATGCTGCAGTTCCAGCTCAGGTCTTCTGGCTCCAAATCCATCACTCTTATGCTTTTTATCCCTCTGTGGTCTTCTTATTAGGTGTCCTGTGCTGCTTGGCTGTCTTTGATCAAAGTCCCAGAATGTGAGCACGTATTTAAAATTTGCATCCTTTAGCTTCTGGTCACTTGTGCCAGGTTAGAAATAAAAGCAAGTGGCAAGTGGTCACAGTCCACGCCAGACTCAGACCCCACAGCTTTCATGGCTGGCAAAGTAGAACTGGCCGGAGACGGAGACACTTGATTTTGCAAGAGTGTCGTCACCAGCCTGGGACACTGTGTGGCCTTCCTCCTTCAGCACCCACCCCCTCCTCCTGCAGCCACAGGAAGGTGATTTTGAGAGCTGTCATTCTGAGGAAGGATCAGGCAAGTGAAGGGACCTCAGGAGTGGGTAACAAAGAGTTAACGCCGCAGCTGCCAGCACGCAGGGTAGAGTTATGCTCAAACTGTTCCCACTGGCGACCAAGTCAGCTGTCATCGGAGAACAAAGAATCCCCCAGAGCTGCTCAAGTTGTGTCACACCCGGGAAGCCCTGAGAGCTCCCTGATTAGGATTTCTAAATCAGCCCCATCGAGGCCTGAAGAATAAAGCTGAGGAACAATGAGCCCGCTACATTCACAGTCAGCGTCCGGCCAGCCTGCCGCCTCCCGCCACCACCCCCTTCCAAGGGGCCTCAAAGGCCACTTCACCTCGACAGCCCCCAGCCTGCTGGAGCAGTGTCCAGAGAACCCCGGGAGTGGGGTGAGGGGGTCGCCACACTGGGGCTCCAGTTGCTACCAGGGTAGTTGCAGGGGGCAGTGTCAATAAAGAGGGGGCCCCTAAGAGAAAGGGGCGGGGGAGCTGCAGGCATAAAAGAGGCCACATCTGGGATTTGGGAGGTCAGATTTGGCTGTTCCTCTTTCATTCCAACCAGGTTCGCGCTGACTTTTGAGCTGGACTACTGGAATACCCCACCCTGACCCCAGTCTGGGGCCTGAGAACTCTCATATGGTAGTTGAGGCTACAAAGTAAAAAATAAAAATAAAAAAATAACAGCCAGGGGCCCTGAGCATCAACAAGACCAGGCCGTCAAGATTTCTTCTTCCCAGACAAACCAGCCAAGCAAGATGGAGAACACTGCAAGATGTTTCCACAGCACCTTAAATTCGGAGCTTTGGCCTGATCGCCACATGAGGACTCACGTGAAATCCTTGCAGTGCTCTTGTTGGAACTGAATGTTCATTTGTTCAATGTAAATTTTTTTTTTAATGACAAATTGTCATTGGATTTGCATATATTTTCAATATATTTGCATCCTCCAGAGAAGGACAAGTGAAACCCCTCCAATGTGGAAGCCTTTCTGGATTTTGTTCATTTTTTCTATCGACAGCCAAAGGCATTGCCTTGGATGGTCTTCCAGCTCCAGCTGTTGTGGGGTCCCTAATAGGGAAGGCCGAGGGGAGCCTGTAGCTGCAGCCCAGGGATGCTGGCTGTTCCCCCTTCATGGGAGGCTGGTCAGCACTCTAACCAGAAGGTAGTCCACTCAGAGACAGCAGCATGCCTGGGCCCCTGCCTGTAGCCAAGCCCCCCACCCCCCACCCCCCTGTGGCCTGGCGCAGAGAAGCCATTTTGCATTATGCACCCCCTGGTTCCCTAAGCCAGCTGGAGACCCAGGGAAGAACATCTGCACCTGCAGGTCCCTGCTCCACTTCACACTGAAGGAAAAGGTGGAAGACATGGCCTGGGCTTCCAGACCCTCTCCTCCAGTCCAGCTCTGAGATCTGAAAGCCAGAGGGGAAAAGGTTGGAATCCTTTGCAACAGAATACAGAGTGCTTCCAGCTTCCCAGGGTTTGACCTATATAATTTTTCAAGTTTACCATGGCATAAAAGCACACCACTTGGGTTTTTTTTTTTTTTTTTGGGGGGGGGGTTCCCAGTGATTGAACTCAGGGGCACTCGGCCACTGAGCCACATCCCCATCCCTATTTTGTATTTTATTTAGAGACAGGGTCTCCCTGAGTTCCTTAGTGCCTCACTTTTGCCAAGGCTGGCTTTGAACTCATGATCCTCCTGCCTCAGCCTCCTGAGCCGCTGATTTTCCCAAAAGTATATTCCTAACATGAGACAATCCATCACAAAGCCCAAACTCAGTGAAGACGCCAATATTCCTAATGCCTGCCAGTTATGAGACCCGTCTCATGTGTTAAGCATTGCTTACAATTTATACTCATAACATTCAATCTTCATATCTCTAAAAGACAGGACAGATGAGGCTCAAAACTCTCCCGTGGCTGTCTAAGTAGTAGTAAACAGGAAAATGTTGGCAGAGTCCAGATCTGAAACCAGGTCTGCCTGCCCACAAAACTCTTGATCACCGAGTTTCCTGAATCCCTTCTCCTTGATTGAATTCCAAATCTAAATCACAAACCCTTCAGTTTGCAAAGGATGGAGCTAGATGGAACTACCATCCTCAGAGGAGGGAGCATGGTCCGTCAGAGCTGGTCCTGCTGCCGACACGCTGAGCACCTAGGGCCAGCCTCTCTCCAAGCCTCTCTCCAAGCCCAGGGATAATGTCAATCTCTGGGATGCTGTGGGGCTCCGGGCCCGTGGTACCTGAGGCACTAGTTTCTTCCCTCTGCCACCCACAGGCCCACAGGTAGCTGTCACCCTGCCTTTTCAACTCTTCATTTGTCCTGCTCTTTTTTGGACCCCTTTTTCACTCCTCCTTAACCTGCTCGAAACTTGGCAGCACTGAGCAGAAAGACACCCTGCCTGAAGGTGTCCTTAGCCCTCCGGACCTGAGACCCATACTGGAGCGTTAACTCCCACAGTCTGGAGTAGAAATCTGCCCTTGAGTTTTGCCCAAATGCCTCCAAGCCTGTCACTACTGCTGATGGATCCAGGAAAGGGCAGGGGCTAGTGAATGAGGAGAGGACTCCTTCCTCGTAGCAAGGTTGATCTACGAGTGCCATTGAGGATGCAGGTGTTGGTGAGGACCCTCACATCTCTCTCCAGAATCCCTTTAAGTTGTCCAGAGAGTGAGGCTTCTTAGTCCAGCTGAAAACTGGGAGTCCCTGACCCTAACGAGAAGCCACTGTACCTCTCTTTCAGTAGCTGGGTTCACAGGATGCTGAAATGGCCGGTGGGTGGAATGAATGAACGAATGCCCTGGACCTCCCAAGCCAAGACTTTCTCTTCCCCAAGTTAACTCTTGCTCACAACATCATTGTATGGTGAAGCCCCTTGTCCCACATTTCATTTCAAAATGTCAGCTCAGTTCTTGAACTAATGAAACCCATATTCCTAGATGCAAAGAAGACTCCAAAAAGTTACCAATGCAACTTAAGCCCTGGCAGGAAAGCAGAGGTCTGAGGCACCTGGCCGGATACCAGTCAGGGAGGATGCGTCCAGGCTGAAGAGAGTCAAAGATCTGAGCGGGACCAGGTTACCGGAGAGCCACCACTGATCATCTTCTGGTGTTAACGAAGAGCCATTTAGGAATTCACGGGGCAAGACAGAGGCTGGCGTCTTTGATGTTGGGCAACTGAAAACTTGTATTCTAACCCCATCATCTACTCGGAAACCTCAGTTTCCCCACCTGTAAGAACAAGTGCCCACTATTTCACAAGGCTGTTGAGATAATGAAATGTAACAAACATGTATCTGTAGAGCCTGGCCCAAGGAAACATCAAAGACTGGAAACATAACAGGATGAACAGAGGTTGGAACTAAGGAACAGAGGTTAGAACTAAGGAAGGGGCTGAAGGTCTCAGTGGGCCAGCAGATCAGTGCCGGGGTATATGGAGATAGGTTCTGCGGCACAGCAGTGGCTGTTCAAGGGATAAGAATACAACTTGGTCTCAAGTGACCAATAGTGGGATGAAGGCCATTTGAGGAAAGAGGACCTGACTATTAACGCAGGGGAAACAAGAGAGGGGCAAACGCAAGGGAAGGTAAGAGTGGGTCTGCATGGCCTCCGGTACACTGGCTCAGCCATACAGAGAGGCCCGGAGACAGGACAGAACAGTCCAGGCACAAACAGTGTGGCAGTTGACATCAATGCTCAGCGTTACTGTCTTGCTGGTCTGTATTTTTCCAACTCCCTTTTTATCCTTATTCCCAGAACCCAGTGATTTCGCACTCTGTCCTTTTCCCGGTCATAAAACCTGGTCTTCAAACCTTCATTCACTTATCTATGCCGTGGAACAGGGGACAGGCTGCAATTTAAAACATACGCCCCTCAGGGCTGGGAGGGTGGCTTTCTAGCCTGGGTGAGGCGGCCCAGTTCCAGCCCAGCACCGCATAAACACATAAAGAAAATAAAACGTGCCCATGCCACAACAATTGAAAGTCACCTAAACAAAAAAGTGGGTTCAGCAAACATCTTTGGAGCTCCATTTGTCCCAAGCACTGAGACAGTCTCTAAGAACACTTAGCGGACAGAAATGCCCCATCCCCCCCTTCAGCACACAGAGAGCCCCGGGCCACCTGTTCCTGGGTGGTCCCAGGGTTACCTGCTTCTCGCAGGGTAGGAAGAGGCCTGGACACAACTGTCACTGGGCCTCCTGTGCACCCCTGCCCAGGGAGCTTAGCAGCTGTCCCCTTGACTGGCCCTGGCCCCCGCCCTCCTGGTCTCATGGTAGAGGGGAGGAGGGGAGAGTGTGGTCTTGGAAGGTGGGAGACCTTGCTTCTCTTCTCCCGTTGCTGGTCTCTGACCTCGAGCACTTCATCTTCACGCCGTTTCTCTTTACAAAAGCAAGTAGATTGTCCAGGGCCAATATTTTAGGAATTAAGTGGGATGGCAAGTCATCTTGGCTCCGATGACCACATTTTTCACAAAATCATGATACAAATGCGTAGGTATTTATGTACGTGCAGGCGTGTGTTCTATCCGGTTTAATACATGGACATAGACATACGTGTCCACCCGAGCAGACACGGACATGTCTGTGCATCACTTTTTGAAAAAGCAAGTGGCCAGGTGCAGTGGTGCCTGCCTGTAACCCCAGCGATTCGGGAGGCTGAGGCAGGAGGATTGCAATTTTGACGTCAGTCTGGGCAACCTGGGGAGACGCTACCTCAAAATAAAAATATAAACAGAGATGGGGATGTGGCTCTGGGGTCAAGCACCCCTGGGTTCAATCCTCAGTACCAAAAAACAATTAATTAATTACAGAATAAGAAGCAGCGTTCTCTGTCACAGGACATCTCCTCCATAAAAGAGCCACGGCTCCACCTCGCTCCCAGCTCAGCTGGACCCGGGAACCTCTGCACCGCTCTTGGGGCAGGACCATTATTTTAGGGCTGGGTCTCTGGTGGTGGTGGCAGAATGTATCTGGAATCATTTTCCTGGTCCCCGTCTCAACAAGGCTCAAGGACATCTGTTCCTTGCACTGACACCCCCACCTCGCCATGGTGCTTATTGTCCTCCACATATACCTAGGACTGTGCTTTTGTTTCTGGGAAGCCGAGGGGAGATGTCATATTTATATAAAAGTGTTAAATTAGTAAGTGAATTGCTAAACTTTAATACCCAAATTATTGGTAATGATAATGCTGAAGGACATCGAAGCCATCTCCAGTATCCAGAGAGGACTTTCTTCATCCCAGGCCTGTGACACAGCTGGTGGGTCCCAGCGTCACTCTTGGGCTCACTGCCTGCTGGGGTTGGAGGGGACCGTCGGGCTCTCTTCTCTACCTTCCCTAAACCAGCCCCATAGGCCTCAGGCAGCATTTGCTCCTGAAAGTGTTAAGATCTAGAGGCAAACATCAGGTGTTCCATTTTTTTCTTTTGCCCCGTGTTTACGAAGCCTTGCCAGCTAAATGTTTGAAGAATGTACTTGACATTCCTTAGCACCCTGTCCAGGAAATCTTCTCTTTGGGGTAAAATCCAAGAGAAACACCATGGAGCAGGGTAAAGCTTATTTCCCAGGTATTTCTGAGAAATTCTGGTTCGGTTGGGAACACAGAGTCTCATTGCATACCCAAGGTGTAAGCTGGCCTGTTCTCCCTTCCACAGGAGTCTCCCCACGACAGGCCATGCCCTCCACAGTCAGGTAATTTGGATCCACCACACAAATGATAGGCTGTTGGCATCCCCGGACCCACAGGCAAGTGGACCAAAGGTGAGCAAGACCAAGCAGAGTCCACCCTGGGCACTTGGGGATTTGGAAGTGGAGAGAAAGCCTAGTAGCCGATCAGCTGGAAGCGTTAGGAGGTGAGAAAGCAGACTCGGGCCAGCATGGCCACATGTGCCATGTCACCGAGCAGCAGGAACCACGAGTGAATACAGCCAAGTGATTCTGAAAAGAGGTTGTGAAATAGACGTGTTGAGCAAAGCAGATAGGACAGACCGTTTGCTCCTGAGAGAGGAGAGAGGCCCAGAGACTTTCTAGGCTCTCCCTGTGTCAACAAGGTCAAGGGCAACTACAACACTCTTGAGGCACTGGTAATACAAGCTACATTAATAGTTCTAAATAAAAACCCAGAAGTGCCTGCTGTGAACATTTCATCCAGCTCTTCTCTGTCCCAAATCTGCTTGCTCATGCTCACGTTCTTGCCTGCGTTAGTTGATCATCTCTGGGGGCCAGGAACCATTTCTGTTTGTGTTCTACAACACCTAGCACCTAGCACAAGGACGTGTTTACAGTTTGGGAGTTTGTGTGTGTGTGGGGGTGGGTCATAGCATCATATTTCAAAAATTTCAGAGGATTTTAGCAATCAAAGAATGTGCTCATCCCACAGATTTTGTCAACCGGCTCGAAAATGACTTTCGGACTGTGCGCACACATCCTAAGCAGACCAGCTCAAGCTGGGAGCCGTCCAAACGTCCATCTGGTAGAAGATGGCAGGTTGCAGTATTTTTATACAATGAGATATTTTGCCAAAATGAAAATAAATGATCTGAGATTTTACACCATCATCAGGCTGAGGGCTGGGTAGGATCACGACCCGAAACCGTACCGTGTGATTTTGTTGAAAGTTCAAGAGTAAGCAAAGTGAATGGTGGTGTCAGAGCTGAGGAGCGGGCTTCTTGGACGGGGAGGCAGGAGGAGCTGGAGGGGGTCAAGAAGCGGCTTCTCCTGAGGTTCTGTTTCTGGATCTGGGTGCTGGGCACACAGTGTTCAATTTGCGGAATTCATCCAGTTGCTCTTCTATTCCCACACTTCTCTGTAGGTATACTACTATAGTAAAGAAAAAGTCAAGAACTAGAGACCTAAAAGTAAAATCAAACTAGGAAGCCGCGTGTGTATTTTACAAAGTGCCTCTAAGGTTCATAACATTCCACCTCTGTATTGTCTTAAAAACTGGAAGCAAAGAATGTTCTAGAAAACTTCCTTGTGGAGACATTTGCTCTAGAAAACGTTTGCTCACTTCACAGAGTAACTCTGCTGGTCCTGGCAGGTTGCGCTGGACATTTTGGTGGGAAATAATTCCCAGCGACATCACTAACGAGGCTCTCGTTAACTCAACATTTATAAAATGTGTGCAGATTTTCCTAAGATGAGGATCAGAGCTGAAGCTATTTCTTCTCAATTAAGGGAAAAATGTTTTTTTTTTGTGTGTGTGTGTGTGAAGTATAAAAGAGCTAATAGATTAATTTCAGAAAAACAGTATCAATGCTTCCTTTTGGTAGATTAAAACCTGCTTGCTCCGGATTTCTTCTTTTCATCGCAAACTTGGGGCCACCTCCTCCTGAACATGCACCGCCAGCAGCCCAACCCCACTCTCAGATATGGAGGGAGACACGTAAGCCAGGGCAGTGCCGGTTCACACCGTATCCCTCCTGCCCTGTGTCTTCAAGTCTGAGCTCTTGGAAGGCTGGGCACGAGTCCATGTATTACTTATGCATATTTACAGATGGCAAATGCACCAAAGTTTGCATAAGCCTGTGTAGAGAGAGGGATTCAACTTTCTCGTGGCAATAGAGGCTTTCATTTCATAGACATTTCATGTTTAAAAATATTTTCTTGCTTATTTCCGTTGTCCTATCACTTTTCCAAATCTACCTTTTTTTTTTTTGGTATGGAGATTGAACCCAGATGCACTCTACTGCTGAGCTACTACCACAGCCCCCTTTTTATTGTTATTGTTTGTTTGTTTTGTTTTGTGATAGGGTCTATGTGGCTTAGGGCCTCACTAAGTTGCTAAGGCAAGCCTCGAATTTGCCATCCTCTTGCCTCAGCCTCCAGAGTCACTGGGGTTATAGGTATGTACCACCATGCCCAGCCCAAATTCTACCTTCTGACTGCCTATGCCTTGGAGAATAGAGTCTCACACATGGATCTTAGCTTCTTTCTAGTAAAATAATAATAATAAACCAATTCTCTTTTTAAAAAATACGTTGGCTTTTGTAACTAATTAAAGTGTTTTTCATTTTGAAGCGATAACCAGTTCTGAGGCAGCTTCCCTCAGAAAACTCCATCCGCCTTCTCTACTCAGGGCTTCTCAGGAGGCACAGTGGTACCACCCTGGGCTCCACGGCACACAGTGGCTGGGGTTGGCTAAGCGTTCTCCAGCTGCGGGGTGGGTCAGGATCAGCTGGAGCTCCTGTGAAGATGCAGAATCCCAAGGACACCTCCCCCAGCTGCTGAGGGCCTGAGTCTCACTGGGCACCTCGATGTGCACTTTTGTCTTAGCACCCAGGTGACCGTCACTGTGGGATGTGTGCTCTGTAGAGCCCATGGATTCTGTGCTGATGGAGCAAGGAGCATCAGTTGCCTCAGGGTCCCCTCCATCCCCTCAAGTCCCCACATCTAGTCCGAGCACTGATGTCACCTTAGGAAAGGGTTGTAATCCAGCAGTGCTTAACCGGAACCAAGCGCTCACTGGCTTTTTCGTTATTTTACTTATTTATTTATGTATGTCAAATGTGCTTTGGTTCTAAGGCTCCTTATTTAACTGAGAAGGGAGCAAATTTGCACCAATAGCTACTGGATCCAGGGCTGTGGAAGTAGAGGGAGAAAAACCTGAAAAGTCACTGCCACATGTCCCAGATGGGAATGATCTCAGACAAAATGTCGAGAGACATAAATAGAGATGTTCACTTGATAACTACACCCCTCCCTTTCTCCCAGGGTTCTTTCTCTGAGGTTCTTTCTCTGCCTTCATTGAGCCCCTTGCTGGTCTACTCCTAGAAATCAAGTTCCCGTTACCCAAGAGTTGATTTCAGCTGAGATTTGTGAGAGAGGTAATTGGCTGAATCAGTTCTTGCTAAAGTGTGAATGGCTGATACAGCAGAGCAATATGGAAGGACAGCTGAGAGGTGAAAATGTCTCTTTCACACTCCACTCCTTCAGTTTCTCTGAGAAGGGGCCTTCCGTACCCTCAATCATACACCTGAGAGATATCTACCTCCCATCTTAAAGTCAGCCATCCCACTGAGAACCACATCCCCCCTTGCCACAATCTTACTGACATAACCCCATGCAGAACCGGAACCACCTGTGATACAATCGGAACTCATGCTAACACAAAAATGGCAGGACTCCAACACAACTTTACCTACTGTTACTCTTTTTTTTTTTTTTTCCTTTTCTTACAGGGCATTGAACCCAGGGGGCACTTAAACACTGAGCCACATTCCCAGCCATTTTTATTTTCTGAGACAAGGTCTCACCAAGTTGCTTAGGGCCTCACTAAATTGGTGAGGCTGGCTTTGAGCTTGGGATCCTCCTGCCTCAGCCTCCTCAGCTGCTGGGATTACAGGCATGCACCGTGGTGCCTGGCAATTGTTAACTTTTTCATTTAAAACATGTAAAGCCCTATCGTGGCTTGTCCATAAAAATGCTACAATTCCCTCCTATTTTTTTTTCCATTTTTCTCCCTTATCCTACATTGGAGACCACCTCTTTTCCAAAAGTCTGTATCAATTATGTAAAAAAAGAGAGGGAAGACTTTCCCAGGTGCCAATCCAAAACCACTCATCAGCCTGACTGCCATCTAGCTGGCAGAGGGCCTGCGAGGGGCTCAGTGGACCATCTTGTCCCACCAAATCTGAGCATAGGTGTCTCTGTCAGCCTGGTGGTGGGGCCTTCCTGTGCCCTTGGCCTCTAATCCTTTGAAACGCACAGGACAAACTGAGAGCTGTGTTTGTGCAAACCGGGTGCCAGTGGGGACAGAGACGCTGCCTACCTGGCTGACCAGTCCCAGCATCCCAGAGAGGCCCCCCGGGCTGCAAGCCTCTCTCCTGGCCTCCAATCCTCTCAGTCAGCCTTGAGAGATGCCTCTTGAGCGAAGCCTCCCAAGTACACCCCTGGGCAACCCACACCGGATGGGGGATGGGGCAGGTGAGGTGACAAGGGGGGACCACAGACAGATCTCATCCCCTCCAGGGACAGCAAACCCTCTAACCATGGTTCCTTAAGGTAAAAATCGGAAGCGCAATGGAAGAGGCCCAGAAGCCATTGAAGACATCTGAGAAAGCAACCTTCTTTCCAATGGGAGAGTCAGGGACCCAAAGCTGGGCCATGGGTGCAGGAAGCAGGCGGGAAAGAATGAGCCAGGTAAGAGGGGCAAGAGAGGAGAGGAGCAGAGGGGGTCCTCCTAGACTGGGGGCCCAGGACCTGCAGTGAGGAGCGGCCGCAGGGCTGCAAGCTGAGCCTGGGCCCGGCTACATTACAGGTGGGCCCAGATAGCCCCAGGACTGCCAGCAAAGCAGAAAGGCGGGTCCTACGGAATGTGCCCCATTTTCCTGGCTCCTTGGGGACTCCCAGGCATTCTTTCTAACAAGAGACACGTCGCCTGCCAGCCAGCAGATGTGGCCCATGAATAAACATCCCCGCGGGGCCGCGGGGTGGGGGGAATAATAAATATGAAGAAAGTGGTGGCCTGCCCCTCCGTGTCCCCCTCCCCTGCTCCCAGGGCAGCAGACACGCTCGCTCGCCCGCCCGCCCGAAGGGGCGGACTCAGACGTCCCCACACCTCGGCCTGGCCGGCCGCACATTAATCCGGGTGGATTTGGCCATCTTGTGACATAGCCAATCAGTTCGAGGGAGGGGACGGCAGGAACGCCTCTCCTTTCACGCCACAAAAGGATTTTCGTCCCTGGAGAGCACAATGAAAAAAAAAAAAAAAAGCCAATCAAGGCGGGATCAGCTGTGGGCTGGTCGCTGCAGGTCTGTCTCTCCCAGAGGGGGGCGGGGGGCACATATTGGTCCGTGTGGGAAACCCACAGCCTCCGCTTCTCACACATTGTTCTGCTCCTCTTCAACAGCACCCCCTCCCCACCAACCCTCCCCTCCCCTCTCCCTGCCCCAAAGCCGTTAATGCCACAAAAGATACTTTCCCCATTGTGCCCTGGACAGCTGAGAGTCCAGTTAGACATACATAGCTCTGAGTCCTCTCCAGGGAGAAAGGGGATGGACCATCCACATGGAGAGCCCGGTGCTTATCATACAAAGGAATTAAGCCCACTTGGGCTCCCGGCTGATCTGGGACGGTGGGGGGTTAAATATGGTTACATTTTCATTAGGTGCTAATAGCAAGAGGGCAGCCCCCATCACACATTGTTATGCAGAAAGTTCCCCCCAAAGGAAGGTCAGGGCAGGTGGGGCGGGGGCCTGGGGGGACAAGCCAGCCTTAAAGACTAGTCCCCGAGGGGGGGGGCATGCTGTGGGCCCCTATTGTTGGCCTGTAAGTTCCATCAATGGGAAAAGTCATGTTTTCTCTGAAGGAAAACAAGTTGAAAATGTTGGGGAGGGGACAGGCCTGTGGGGTGGCTTGGGGACATGGCTAGGCCACTTGTGACTACATCGTCCTTGGGGAGCACCTCCCCACTACCAGTTCTACTCTGTGGTTTGCTGAGATAAATGGAAGAGTCTGGTCCCTGTCCCCGGAAGCAGAGAGAAGGGAAAGTTTTGGAGTCCGGGAAAATGGATGTGAGCCCTGGTTCTCCCGCTGTCCCTGGTGATAGGACCAGTACATCCTGGGGACACTGTGAGCCTCAGTTTCTTCTTAATGCAAAATGAAGATACAGTCTACCTATTGGATTTCTCGGCTTTGTTGTAAAGTGTAAAGCACCTGTTATAAACGAGGTACTCAGGAAAGGGGAGCACCCCACCCCTCCCACTCCCACTGAAAGAAAATGTCAGAAGGGAAAGGGGAAAGACTCAGGATCGCTGTGGTGGGCTGATGGTGTGAGCGATCTTTGAAGCCCATCCCTCCATCCCTTCATTCACAGGCCACACTCCCCCCGGGTCTTCTCCCTGGGTCGCAAACTCCTCTTGGCCTCAGTTTGGCTCAGCACAAACCAGGCTGTGCAGGAATTAGGATGTCTTCTCGCCCTGATCCCTGCGTCCCCCAACCTGCAAAACCTGTCATCAGTCAATCAACATGCACACTCATGGTTTATTTTCTGTTTTGTTTTCATCATCTCTGCTTTTATTGACACGTGGCTATGAGTATGTGACTGTGGCTCGGACACTGAACAGGACATCCCAAGGACATGTCTGAGGCTGCAGAGAAGACCAAGGGGCTGAGGAAGAAGGAACCCAAGCAGGAGAAGGTGCTGGAGGTGCTCTGCTTTTTTCCTTCATCAGGTAAAGAGAACGTGGTTCCCTCATCTCTCTTTGCACTCGGGCTTCCAAAAACTCAGAATTCCACTGAGCTAAATACCAGCCAGGAGAACTGCCAAGGATGATGGATAAATAATTGCCAAGCAGCACACCCTAATCCCCTCTGTGTGGTAAGTATTGACTGAGCAAATTCAGCAGAGAGGGCGTTTGCATTTCCAGGGACTCTTTCCCTCAGGTGTTGGGGGGACGGATGTGGCAACTGCATCCTTGCCCTGCACAGTGGTCACCTCTGGTCAGTCTCCAGCACAGATCCATGTGCACAGTGGTCCTTGAAGGGGAGCCATTGCCTTTGAGGGTGTGTCTGGCTCCACAAGACTGTGTTCCTACCGGACAACAAACTCTTGCCTCCGAGAGCTCCATATTAAACCATCTCCAGAAAATAAAATGGCTTGACTCACAATGGCATCCTGGGGAGATCTAGAACCACCATCTATTTTCCAGAGCCTGTGCCTGGTTTCTGAGTCTCTCTGTACATGACTGATTCATGTAAAAAACTTTAGTAGGGTGGTGTTACGTGAGGACAGGGTGCAGGGATAGGGGACAATTATTTTCCTTCAGTTGGCTAGGAAGGCAAACACCGGTTGCTAATGGCAATACAAGTCTTATAGGAAGAGCATTTCCTTTCTCTAGTCATTTCCACTTTGTAGAAAATAGAGTTTTAGCCTCAGGAGTCACCTAGGAAGTCGCTTGCTCATCTGGAATATCTCTGAAAGAAAGATTAGGTTATGCTCACAACCAGGTTATATTTCAAAGTATGTTTCACTGCAAAGTCCTAACCAGGGGCCGGATATCTAAAATCTTTAATAAACTCCCTCTTATCTTCATCCAATCACCTGTGCCATTTTGGATCTTATGGAGAATGTCAAGGATGTCAAGGATTCAGAGGAATCCAGGTCAACACTGGAGTAAAGGGTGGTTTCTGACTTTAACCTGGGACACCACCACCACCACCACCCCTTTGAGGAGTAGAAGAGAAACCCTGTGGTCCAATTGGTTAATAAAATTAGAATTCAAATCCTTCCCAGGTGCAATGACAGCTCCTGTTAGAGGAAACTGCTTCCCCCAAGCCAGCAGAGCCCAGAAATTACAACCGGTTTCAGCAATTAAGAGAAGTAAAACATTAAAAGGCAGGAGGCAAAGTGCATTTGCATGCTAATGGGCCCTCCGTGGCGGGGGAGCTGTTTTCCAACAAAGCTTGCAGCTTTCTTGCTGCAGCCATTAACCCTTGGGTCCTCCTCCGGGCCTTGCCCCTCTAAGGTCTGGAATTTGGCCACTGTTGGGGAAGGCGTGGGTTAACACCCGTGTCTATCCGTGCACTGTGGCCTAATTCTCCCTGGCTTTGGGAGAGGAAGAAAGAGAAAGATACTTAAAAGTTTGGAATGTTTGGGGGGATAACGAGAGGAGGGTGGAAAGATTCACCAGCCAGTGGGAAAGAAAGTTTTGCTGGAAAATTTGCCAGAGGGGCCCCGCGGTGCTGAGCACAAACCCTCCAGATCAGACTCAAATTTGAATCTGGTTTGACCACTTCTGGGTGGTGTGGACTCCGTGGCCAAGGGAAGTCCCTGGAGCCCAGGTTTGCTTATCTAATAAGGTGGAATGAAGCTGGATGAGGCACTGGGGTAACTTTTCTGCACACCTGGTAACTGTCATGGTTGCTGACAGTGGTTACTGCAGGTGGCATTTAAAATAGGGCTTCAGGAGGAACTTTTTAAAGAATGCTTGGTTACAATGCCATGAAAAATTAGAATGGCTTCACTGGAAATAATAACAATTAAAAAAACAGAAAGCTAATCTGAGAACAGGCAGATAATACACTGAGACTCTTTTCTGCCCTCTCTGAGGTGAAGACAGTCAACGTTTTTGGACCCTATCAAAGATGACCATCCTCAAGAATGTTCTCCTGAACATTCTCAATCCCTACTGGAAGAAGGCAGTAGAAGAAAGCTTGGGTTTAGAGCTAGGTGGACCTGGTTTGAGAAGCACTTCCTTTGAAACTACCCAGCTGGGGTACTGCAGACAAATTTCTGAACCTCTCTGTGCCTCGGTTTTCCATTGCAACATGGGAAAGTTACAGTGTCATGTACCTGGGGCAAGGGATCCATGAGCAAGCACTGAACCCATGTCAATGGTTACAGGAAAAAATCCCATGGCCACCTCCCGTCCCCATGCCATAGTGAGGAGATGCCTGAAACATGCCACCTCTTTGGTTCCAAGCCCAGTCATCAAAGACAAGGAATGAGAAGTTTCGGTTTACGCCTGTGTCCTTTCCAAGGCTCTGCTGATGGGAAAGAGGCTGCCGGAAGGAAACGAAAGCCCATCAAGGGGCTGGTAAAACATTAATCTGGAGCTCACGGATGGGCAGCGGTGCGCACCCTGCGACAGCGGGTGTGCCCTTCATGTCCATGCCGCCTGTGGGCTGGCACTGTGGCCACTCACCATGACCGGCTGTCCATTCTCCGCTCTGGGTGGACTTCCGAATGACTCTCCAAGGCAGGGCTGGGGAGGGGAGCGAGAGACGGGAAGCCGACTAGAAGACCAGGCGGAGGGACAGCTCTCGGCCCTGCAGACAACCCTCCTCAGCCCGTGGGTGTGTTTTCTAATGCACGGTTAGCGTGGGGGGCTCTCCACGCTGTGCATTAGAATGGCAGGGATGTGTCAAAAGAAAAGAAGAAAGAGAGAGAGAGGGAGGGAGGGCAGGCAGGCAGATCCCAGCATCCCTCCTCCACGGATGGTGATTCAATCTTTCTGCAAGGAACCTTGGATATTTTCGTGTAGGTCTCCAATGACTTGAGGGCCCTCATCCTGTTCTTCCAGCTTTGCAGGCTGCATCCGGGCCCAGCAGTGCCGCTCATTCTTGGCTGTGCATAGCTTCCCTGGAGGACCTTTTGAAAATGAGCAGGGCCAGGGCCCCTCTCCACTTAGCTCAGCTGAAGAGCCCTGCCCGCGTCGAGGTGGACCTCCTCCAGCTCTGATTACTCGCCGCAGCTCCATTCGTGACAGCAAAGATTAGAGCCAACCCAAGTGTCGGTAGGAAATTGGTTACATGAGCCCTGGTCCAACCTTGGCTTAGAGGACTGTGCCTCTGTTAAAAAGAGTGAGCAAGGGCTGGGGCCTCGCACCCTGGCAGAGCGCTTGCTTAGCATGTGCTGAGCCCTGGGTTCCATCCCACACCAAGGGAAAAAAAAATAGTAATTATCTCGCTGCCCCAATATTGAAAACTCGAGGACAAACAGAAAATTAAAAACAACAGGCAAAACAGAATTTATGGTGTAACGTTGTTCGCATAAGAAGAAGGGAGAAGGCCACGTGTATACTTTCTTACCACCTCTATTGAATACAGACACTTTGGAAACTAAGGAAAGCAATGACTCTCAGGAGCAGGGGAGACAGAACACTTGGGGACATAAGCAGCATCGAGACTTTCTAGCATCTTGATTTCTCCAACATGTAAATCACCCACTTCAAAAATAAAGTCCTTAGAAAGTCCCTCTAAGGGGGTGCTCCTAAGCAGCCAGGGTTAAAGATCTCGACCTGGGGTAGCAGTCGACAAACTGCGGCCAGAGCCAAGTCCAGCCTACTGCCTGTGCTTTATTTATTTATTTTTAAATGAACTTTATTTTAGAACAGTTTCACATTTTAAAAGTCATGGAGAAAATTATACAGCTATTTCCTGTATACCCCACACCCTTGACCCCTATGAACATCTAGCATCGATGTGGTATATTTATCACAATTAATGAGCAAATGCAGCCCAACTGGGTTCACATTTCCTCAGGGTCCCCTATCGTCCTGATCCCACCTAGGACAGATGCCATGCCATATGTAGCCATCACTTCTCCCTGTGGCTGTGCTAATTTCTCAGACTTACTTTCTTGTTGTTTTTAGGACTTTGGTGAGTTCATTTTGAGGGAAGGGCTCAGGCATTTTGTTGGCTCCCCCTCAGTTGGGATTAGTCTGATTTCCCCCCCAAATTAGCTAGGGATAATTGTTTTGGGAGGAGGATCACAGATGTCAAGTGCCCTTCTTATTACAGTCTACCAAGGGTACATGCTCTTCCCCTGCCCTGTGCTGGGGATTGAATCCAGGGGTGTTCTACCACTGGGCCACTTTGTAGCTTTATTTATTTATTTATTTAGAGACAGGGTCTCACTCAGTTGTCCAGGCTGGCCTCAAACTTGTAATCCTCCTGCCTCAGCCTCCTGAATCTCTGGGATTGCAGGTGAGCACCTGCTGCCTGACCAAGTACACACTTTCAATAATGTTAATCAGTGTGGAAATTAACAGGGGTCACCCAGCTGAAGTGGAGGCTGCCAGTTCTCCTACAATAACGTCATTTCTTGTTGTCCTCCCTTTCATCACTTAACTCAAAGAAAGTCACAATGCAGACACCACTCTTAAAGAGTGTGCGTTGGGGGCCATATCCCCCCTTCTTAAGGATGAAGATGCCACAAAAATTATTTGCACTTCTTTGGTAAAGATCTGTCTATTCTCCATTTAATTATTCAATTGTTTATCTATATAATCTTTGTTTTGTTTTTTTGTGGTGCTGGGGATTGAACCCATGGCCTTCTGCATGCAAGGCAAGCACTCTACCAACTGAGCTATATCCCCTGTCTGTAGAATCTTGAATTCATGGGTAGTTTATTCCTGGGATTATATAGAATACTGCTTTATTTTCTTGCCCAGTCAACGTTACCCTTTGGGAGCTCCCTCAGCTGACATCCCTTAACATCTCCCCATGGTTAGAGCAGGTATTTTTGTTTTGGTTTGGTTTTTGTGGTTTTGAGCACTTGCTTACTTTCTGGCACTGTAAGATGCTCCAGCCCCATTTTGGATATTTCCTGCTCCAATAGAATCAGCTGTTTCTCTGGTTCTTTCTGTTAGTCAAGGACTTTAGGAACAAAGACCTGGGCCCTAGTGTGCTCACTGTTATCGGGGGTTATTGCTTCTGGGTTCTCTCAACTGGTGGAGCAGGAGACAAATACGTTTGTAATAACCTGTGTATGTGTCCATATCTATGACTATTTCTCTAAGCAATCATTTGTATACATGTTAAGATAAATATAAGTTTATACTATGTCTCCAATTCTAGCCCACGACTGCATACATCATTCACATCCCCTCCTCTTGATTATCTATAATCTTTCACTCCAGCATTGGGTAAGAGATCCTTCCGACACCCCCGCCCATCCATGTGCTTCCTTGTCTAATCCCAGCATATGTAGGTCATTGTCCCAGAACTGTGACCCCATCCTCCCAGGGGGAAGACCTACTGGCACAGTGCTTGTGTTCACTTTTTTTTTCTTTTGTTCTTACAGACTCTGCTGGTTTCCAAAGTGGCTTAGGTCAGGATCTTATTTTCTGGCCTCCGTCACTGATGCTCTTTCGTACATTTTTGATACATGTAGATCTTTGGGCCACAGTCTGCATCCCATCCTGGAATTCCTCAAACTCACAGACAACTTTTTAAAATTGCACACATTCAGGTATACCCTTGGTGTTATGCAGTTCTAGGAGTCCTGATGGAAGTGTAATGTCTTATCCTCATCACCACAGAAGCATACAGGATGGTTTCAACACCCTGAAGAGTTCCCTGTGTTTCACGTCTTCAAATCTCCCTCTTCTCCACACCCTTGGCGATTTCTGATCTCTTTCCATCTCTTAAATTTTGCCTTTTCTAGAATGTCCTATCCTTGCAATTTTGAACTGTGTGGTTTCTTCAGACTGGCTTCTTCTACTCAATGATATGCCTTTAAGATCCATCTATGTCTTTTCATGATTCCTTGCCAACTTTATTTTATTGTTGAATAATATTCTAGTGAATGGATATATCACAGTTCATTCATTCACATATTGATGGATTTCTTGGATGTTTCCGGTTTTTAGCAATTATGAAAAAAATTTCCATGCACACTCAGATTCTTTTTGCGGATGTATGTTTTCAAACCAATTGAGCAAATACCTACGAGTGTGATTGCTAGATTGTAAGGCAAGACTGTGTTTACTTTTATAAGAAACCATCCAGTTGTCTTGCAAAGTGTCTCAACCATTTTGCAATCCCACCAGCAATGAGTAAGGGCTCTGTATCTTTGCCAAAAGTTAGTATTGTTAGTTTTCAGATGTTAGTCATCTGTTGAGGTGGTTCGTTGCTTTAATTTGCAATTCCCTAATGACAGATTATATTGAGCACCTTTTCATATGCTAATATGTCATATACATGTCTTCTTTGGCAAGGTTCTGTTTATATCTTTTACCGATTTTTAATTGGGTTGTATATTTTCTTCTTATTGCTTTTTTTTTAAGGTGCTGGGGCTGTAGCAAATGACCTAAAGCATGCTAGGCACTCTACCATTGAACTCCAGTCCTCTTTTTAATTGTATTTTTAAGAGTTCTTAGTGCTTATATTTTTGGATACAAGACTTTATCAGATGAGTGTTCTATGAATATTTTCCACCACTCCAGGACTTGACTTTTTATTTTCTTATAAATGTCTTTCACACAGCATAAGTTTTTACCTTTAATAAAGTCTGACATCATTTTTTCTTTCTTGCATGGATTGTCCTTCAGGTGTTATTTAAGAACTAATCACAAACTCAAGATCATATAGATTTTCTCCAAGAAATTATCTAAGTTTGCATTTTACATTTAAGTCCACGATCCCTCTTGAGTTAATTTTTATAAATGTGAAAGATCTATGCCATAGTATTTTTTATATGAAAAAAAAAATCGTTCTAACCTCATTTATTGATCAGACCATCCTTTCTCCATTGAATTGCCTCGATTCCTTTGCCAAAAGATCAGCTAATCCTATATGACTTCATCTTCTTCTAGGCTTTCTACTTTGCTCCACTGATCTATTATTATTTTTCCACCAGGAACACTCTGACTTGATGATTGCAGCTTCATAGTCAGGCATGAAATCTGGTAACCCAAGTTCTGTGATTGTCTTCTTCCTATTCAATATTGGATTACCTAATAGAGGTCCTTTGCCTTTTCATACAAACCTTAGAATTAGTTTTATCAATATCCATAAAATAGCTGGCTGGAATTTCTACTGGGGTTGTGATGAACGTTTAGTTCAAGTTGGGAAGAACTGACATCTAAACAATTTTGGGTCTTCCACTCCATGAACATGAAATATCTCTCTTCTTCTTTAAATCTCTGACTCATTTGACTCATCCTTTTGTACCCCCCCCCCTGCCTGTTTTTGTAAATAAAGTTTTATTGGTTCACAGTCATGCTCATTCACTTACACATGACCTATGCTTACTTCACGATTACTTCAGAATCGAATAGAAAGCAAAATAAACCGTGTGACTCTCAAAGGCCCCAATATTTGCTATCTGGCCCTCTATGAAAAGTTTGTTGACCCCTGATGGAGAGTTTAAATTGAAGAGCGTCTTTGCTCTGATCCTGCTTTCTGTGATGTCCCAGTTGGTTTTGAAATAGAAGACTCCTTCTGCACGTGAAGGCGTGCTCCTTGACCTTCAGCAATGCGTTAGAATTCTTCTTTGGAGCCAGTGGATGAGGGATCAACGACAGCCTTCTTTATTATCAAGATCTCATAGTCTGAGTTGGGAAGTGGGTTATCTTCTGATTGATCCACATCTCAATGTCCATCATAACACCCAGAACATAAGAGGCTCTTAATAGATATTTGATGATTGATGTAAAGAATAAATAATGTATGACAGAAAAATCCTCAAGCAGTTAGTCTGAAGTGCAAAGCAACCACCTCGGGAGTTGTGGCAACAGAACTGGGGACTGCTGAGAAGGATGTATGGGTCACATAGACAGTGGAAGTTCTATGGAAAGGATGGCCTTTGGTCTGCTATGAAGACAAAAGAAGTGGCTTTTGCACTTACCGAGTGGAGTCTTGCCTTGGGTCCACACCAGTACCAAAGCACTGTGGAAATGCATTTTTATTCAACACCATTAAGATGAAGGCCCTGTGCAAGACTCCTTCTATATACTCCTTCCACACCACATCAGCAAGACGGATCTAGGTGTTCCTGTCTTAGATCTCAGCAAACTAAGAATCAGAGCAGAGTGACTCTCTCAAGATCTCTTTGTTTTGAAACAGCAGAGCCAAAGTTTGCTGCAACAGGAAAGAAGAATCTTGATCCACATCACACCAGCCACATTCATGGTAAGTGCCAGCAAAGGGCAGAGTCTTCTGTATAGTAATTCCTGACTTCCATTCAGTTGGGACTTATAGCCACCTCCAGCCACCTCCTAGCAACATCACAGACATTCAGAAACTACCAAATGTATTTCCATGTCTATGAATGGCCCTCCACGGTCCTCACGTGTCAATCAGTTCTCAATGGGGGTTGGGGGGCTTCAGCTGAGACTAACAGCTCTCAACAGCAGGCTCTAAAGGGATGTCACCTGTTCCCTACCTGCAGGACCCTCATCCTCTCCTGGAGGGTGGGGTGGGGCTCTAGAACTCACATAGCCCTCAAACTGCAAGGAGAGCCAATGACTCCAATAATATGATCACAGGCAAGTGACAATTACTAAACAGATTTACAGAACACAGACACTGAGTGTGATGAACAAGGTCTGGAAGCTTCAAACTCTTCAGTTGTTTATGCATTTTTGTACATAGTAAATCCTCCTCAGGATCAAATTTCCATTGTCTAAGCAGCCATCTTTTAAAAAAAAAACTAACATTTTTGTAGCAGTTCAATATTTTTCAAGTTCAATATTTTTCATTTTGTAGCCTGCTGACATAGACCTCACATGTGTGTTACTTGCTTTGCAAGGTAGCTAAGGAAGGAACGGCTACTATACCCATTTCCAAGACTTGTATATGAAGGCTCAGATGGGAAAGGTGATTTGTCCAAGGTCACGTATTTAGTAAGCCACTGGCAATCCACCAGTCTGCAATTTCCTTGCTACTATCCTGTTCCCAAGGTTCTTTTCTCCATCCATATGGAATCTGCATTTCCCAGGGCCCTGAGAATGTGATGAGTCTCCATTCCTTCTCCCGGTCCACCAAAGCTAGATGGTTTGGTAATTCTTTGAAAGACTAGGTGTTTGCACGATAAGTGGCTCCTTTGGCCAGAGCAGATACGATCTGCCTCTGGGTGGTGGGGCATCTGCATGCTGCCCTGACCCCAGTTGGCTGGCTTGTCCCTCCTGGGGGGAAAGATGCAAGTTCACAGCCACCCTCCCAGTGCAGCAGCCCGGTCATGCTCCATGGATCTCTCTGTACAGACCAGTGAATCTGTTCCAACTCCAAAGCTGTGTGGCCCCAACCCACTGCTCATCCCAACACAGGGTCAAACAGTGTTGGATGGGTGCTGGTGTCAGCCTCAGTGTCCTGGACCCTGTCGTCCTTCATCACTGTCCTCCACACTCCACGACTTCTCCCATCTTCTAACCAGAATGGGACCTGGCACTCCCAGGAGGAAAGTAAGAGAAAAGGAGATGGACATGGGCGGTGGCCTCCCCCAAAAAACCCACGAGAGCTTGCACTGCCTTCCCTGCCCGTAAGCAGCTGCTGAGCACCCAGCCACACAGAAACCGGAGAGGGCTCCTGAGCATCCCAAAGAATTCCTGGGCCTGTCATGACAACCGGGGTCCTTCCCCAGGGAAGAATCTTTGACTCTGAACAAATTTCAAAAAAAGTCCTCATCTAATTTCTCAACTCAGAGGGTGAAAGTGACAGGTGAAATCCCGATTCCAGAGAAAAGCAGCATGCCGACGGGTGTTGGTGCCTTTCTGAGCTTTCGGTGAAGGCTACGGAACTCTCCTCTCTCTTTACTCACCAGCGTTATGTGAAAGGCAGGGTTGGGGTGGAGATCATGATCCACGTCCCCGGGATACCGTGGCTGAGACTAGCCGTCCATCCAACACTGTTCATCTTGTGACTTAAAGGACTGGTAGGAGACAACTAATGGGCCAAGAGCTCTACGTGGTCCAATGCATGATCTCAAACGTGTTCTCAGAGGTGGGGATGTACTCACCTCCACCCATGGGCTCCTAACAGGAAGGGGATTATTAGATCTTATTTACCACAGTGTCCCCGACACCAAGCACAGTGCCTGGCACATGGCAGGTGACCAATACCTCTTTATTGAATGACTGAAGCGTCCACACCATCTCCATCTCCTTGAGCTAAGTCCATGACATTGAGACCAAGCAAGAGCCATCCATTTGGATGGGCAGTGGGCCTGTGATCCTGGGTGCTTCTGGAAGGAGGGAAGCCGAACAGAGCTCAGAGCTTCACCTGTCTTGATGAGAGGGACCCGCTCACTGATGCATAAAAAGATGGTCCAACTCCGGAGGTCCTCAGCAGGAAGGGAAGGTTTCCAATCAGCTGGAAGCATCTTCTGTGATTCCAGATTGCAGATTGGCTGATTAATTAAAAATATCCACTTGTAGTGCCAGTTAGAGAAAATTCCTGCCCAAGAAGAAGTATTATTACTACTGCTTCCCTGTTCCCAGGGAGCAGAACCACCTTCTCTTCTATTTCCTTCCCTGCCTCGCTTCCCCCTTTGGCTCAAACTCTTACTGGGACAACTCAGGAGTCTGTAAAAAAAAAAAAAAAAAAAAGCACTACCAGTCCGCTGTCCCCCACCCCACCCCGAGTTTACTTAAAGATGCATGTATGAATCTAGAGAGAGAGATCGAGTTCAGTCCCGAGACCCAGCAGAGCTACTGCAGCTGCAAAGTTATAAGCCCATAAATAAAGTTTATGGTTAAACTGGCCTGACCTGGCTTTGCCCCTGAGTACAGAAGCAGTATCTTGTCATTAGTATGCAGAATACATCAGCCTAAAGTCTGCTTATTTGTTCTCAAGCCACTCGGCTCCATAAATCTTTTGGAAAGGGTGGGGCGGGGAGAGGGGAGCCCAAGCCAGGGGCAGACAGAAAGGGTCAGGAGAGGGAGGGGATACTTCTCTCCCTGGAAGCCAGTGGGCAGCCAAGCCACTAGCTGCCACTGCTTGGTGGAGGGGAAGGTCCCTCATCCTGAGCTGTTCTGCTTCTCCAGGAACCTGGTGCAGGAGGAAGCTGCGGGAAACAGAACCTAATGTGTAAGACCTCAACTTTGTCTTAACCCTTCAAGTTCAAAAACCAAGTTCAAGGTTGTCATGTGATTTCACTCAAGGAGCGAAGTCCCTCACTTTGGTGGCATTCGCTTTGGCCTTGGTCTTGTTTGGTTTTGACGGTTTTGTTTGTTTGTTTGTTTTGCCATCTAAACAAGTGGATTCTGCTCCCCACTTCCAGGGGGGCCCTTAGAGCCTAGGGAGCCTTGCAGTGTCCCCAGCTCTGCTGGGCAGGTGGGCAAGCTAGCCGGCTGCTGGGGGTGAGCTCTTTCATCTGCTCAGGAGTGAATACCCAAGAAAAACCTTAAAGTTTAAAAAATTATTTTTCTTGATTTTTTATACATATTTTTTCCCCTTGTATTAGCACATTATAGCTATACATGATAGTTGGGCTCCTCCTGCCAGAATCATACATGCATAGAGAAAGGAGGGACAGGAAGGGGAGCAAATGCTGAATGGATTTATCAAAATCACGCTCATGTGTAAATAGATATACCACAGCGAAAACCTCAGCTTTTGCCATCTGATGGGGCTGGCGGAGGTGAGGTTTCCCCTCTGCGGGGGTGGCTTTCAGGCCATTTCTGCTGTTGTCACAGGAGGACGAGGACGGAGAACTGACTCCACTACCCCGGCCTGGAGAGTGGCTTCCCCAGCGGGGACCACTGTGGGGAGGGCGGGCTGGGGGAGTCGGGCAGGTCCTGGTAGTTGATGCAGCTCAGTGCTCCCAAGTCTCCTACCAGGGCACGCAAGGGGACATCTCTGCATCAGCCTCTGCTGGGGCAGAGGAACCCATCCGGGCATTCTGGGAAAGTGATATAGTGTCACTCTGGAGGCTAGACAGGGCCCATGTCGGGGAGGACAGTAGCAGCAAAGGGCAGAATCCCTGCCTGAGCAGAGGGTTTGGGCCCCTGGGACAGAGGCCACCTATCCCCAAACATTGTTATAGGCATAAAAGATGGGCCAAAATTCTCCTGGGGAGGCCCTCAAGGGGAAATCAGGGAGAGGGTCTTGCAGGCTGGGTAGCCTGCCGGTTGTCACTGAGCCTCAAACCCTTCATTTGATTGAGTGACTGATTGATGGATTGATTTTTCTGGTACTGGGGATTGAACCCAAAAATCTTCTACCACTGAGCCACACCCCAAGCCCTTTTTTAAATTTTTATTTTGATTCAGGGTCTCACCAAGTTGCTGAGACCTTAGAACTTCCCTGTTCCGTCGTCCTCTGGGGTTAGAAACGCATGCCACCAGGCTAGACTCACACCCTTTATTTTAAAGCTCAATTTTCTTCCTTCACTTCAGGGATTCTCAACTGCAGCAGATGAGTATTTGAGACTGAGTAGTGTGTGTTTTTTTTTTTGTGTGTGTGTGTGTGTGGCGTTCTTTGTGTGTGTCCCATTGTAATGTCCTAAATGCTAGTGGTGTCCCCTACCCAGTCCTCAACACCAGAATAGTTTCTAAACATTGCCAAGTGTCCCCTGAGGACCAGGCAGTCGCCATTCGAAAACCACTGGTATATAAGCCTCTGTCACCTGCCTCCTCAAGTCACTGCCCTGGACTTTGGTCACCCCTGCCAAGGGCCTCCCATAGAGAGGCAGGAGGACCAGCCCTGGGGTATGTGGGAGGGAAGGAAATCTGAAGGAGGGGGCCCATTTCTTATCACCTCTGTGGATTTATTTCCCCAAATGCTTCAAAATTTATTCTTAGAAGAGCAAACACATTTCCCCCCTGCCACCCACTTCCAGGGATCCCCATAGTAATCCTTGCCCCTCGGGTGTGGCCTGGGGATAGTGGCTCTGTTCCAACAGTAGAATACAGCAGAAGTGGCACGATGTCAATGCCATGATCAGATTATAAAAAACCGTGACTGTAGGATCTAGCAGAAAAAAATAGGAATACATTTTTAATAACTATTTTTTCTTTTATTAGAGCTGTAGACAAGAGTTGTGTTCATTTGACAGGATCACAGACATGGAATTTAATTTACTCCCTTTAAGTCCCCAATGTTCTCTTCCTTCTCCTCCTCCCTCCCCCACTGCCTTCCTCTCCTCTACTGGTCAACTTTCTGCTCATTTACTTGTTTATGTTTGATGTTTAATTGGTGCTTTAAAGATGGACTTCACTGTGGTATGTTTATTCATGCACACAGTGTAATTTTGCCAAATTCAAGGAATAAATTTTCTTTTACTGTAAGTATGCTCCATGAAATATTTGGTCTATACTTTTACTAAAGAAAACTCCTGGTTTTCACCCCAAATTCCAATTTGCCCAGGCACCCTGTTCTTCATCTGTCAACCCTATCATCGGGTAGAGTTCACCACGCAGGGATTTGTTAGAGTCTGTAAACAAGTCAGGATGGCGCCTGGCATTTTGCCAGAGGGAGTGGTTTGTGAAGTCACGCCAGCGAGCCATTAAGTGGGGAGATTCCTTATTGGTTGACTGCTGTATCGAGTTTATGTTAATTAGATAAGATGTGTGGAATGTATATATATCCCTCCTGTCCTACAATAAAGGGCTCCCACTCCTGCTGTATCGATCTACACACGTTGTTCGTCACCCCCCGGTTATTTTGCTGCAGCCGGACTGCGGCAGGGATCAAGTCCAGAGAGGGAACAGATGTTCTCAGGGTGCAAAAAGCATCCCATTTTCTTGGTGTGGGATTTGACCCATAATCAAATTTTTTAAAAAGCAGCCTCCTCTTTAATCCCCACCCCCCAAGCGCTCTCAGAATTCAGGTTGGACCAGGAAATCTCTGAGCAGCCATCTAGAGTCTTCTGGTCTGAAAAGGTGGCCTCTGCCCCCACTGGCCGTCCTGTATTCCCACCCATCTTGGAGAACCTTCCTCTGCGTCTGGCTGCAGAGAGAAAACTCCAGGTTGGGTGGGCGCGTCCCTGCCCAGCCGCCAGGCTTTATGGGGGACAGGGACCTGGCCACTTCATAAATCCACGTGGACAGGCAGGTTTTCCTGGAGCGGGAGGAGCAGGGCACCTTCACTGGCCTCTGGCTCTGCGGTCAATCTTGTTTCCTCGCTGAAGAGGGGGCACCATTACCCACAGCCTGACAGAGTGGAAGGAAAAACGGACAGCCCCGCGGAGGAGAGAGACTAACATGGCAGGTGACTCTCGTGGGGACCCAGGGGTGACGCGGAGGGGACAGAAGGGCCAGGAGGGGAAGCTTGGCCAAGCTCTCTGTGAGCCAAGTGGGAATTTGCTCATAGAGGACCAGGAAGCACAAAGGGATTCACCCCAGCACAGAAGCCCACGCACGATCCTATAGCTCCTTTGGGGTCCTCGGACCTTCTCAGCTGGCCTCCTCGCATGGCCTCCTTAGCTGGCCTCCTTGTTTGGCCTATAGAAAGATGGTGCTAGGGCTGAGCCTGGGGCCAGGCCCTCTTCCCCATCTTGGCCTGGCCCCTGACCCTGGCCATCTCTTCCCGTATGGACCTGCTCTTCACTTACCCAACCCAAATGGTTCTTGGACTCTCTGGTTGGCCTGTGTAAGTTTTCCTTCCATTTCTTTCTCTTGGTACCTGGGGAATGTCCAAGCTGGTGGGCTTTTGCAAAGTCCTCCCTTTGGTGAAAACCAGAAGCTTCCAGAAACTCTGGAGATCTCCTGAGCCCCCAGATTCTCTATGAAGATGATGCCAAGAGATGTGACATTTAACAGGAGGGCAGTCTCTTGGAGGACAGCCAATCGGGAACCCTAAGGGGAAAAGAAGCACTGCTCATTCACAGTTGACCCGGAAGGAGCCAGGTAAGTGAGACCCAGTTGTACCCATCTGTAAAAGGGGGAAATAATCCATGCACCTCATCTGTCGTCCTAAATAATCCTCTTAGGACAACAGGTGAGGTGGCGACAATGCAGGCATTTTCTTTAATAGAGAAGATCCTGCACATATGGATTTTGCATTCTGTGACACACGGGGCACACGGGCCATGTGACTCCAGCCCCCTTGAGCCTTCAAGACCAGAAACAGAGCCTCTGGGAAGGGAGGCAGCCGATCTTTGGGAAGAAGCTATCAGTCTGTCTTCCCTTCGGGACAACAGCTGAATTCCAGAGCCTCATCAGCCTGGCCTCCGTGTCTCTGTAAAACGAAACTGACAAGCATGACCGTTCTCCGGGTTCACCGTATTGAAGCTGTCTGTAGGTGAGACACTGATTAACATGGATGGACTGCCCACCGAGAGGGGCCTGCGGCCCAGGGCTCACAGAGCGAATTCCTTCCCCAGATGCAATAAGTCTCCGCTTCAACACGGAATTTGATAACACACTCCTTGCAGAAGGGCCTCCACGGAAGGACAGCCATGCTTTTGAGGTGGCAATAGTCTTTCTGTTAGCTGAGGACCTCCAAATGCAAGCACCAGCACCGGGAAACTCATGGTTCCCTAACTCTGGACTGGCCACTCCAAAACTCAGTTTTCCCATCCGGAAATTGGGCTCAAAGTGGCAAAGGTAAGGAGAGGACAAGAGAAAAATTAGCTCTAACTAATCTTGATTAGCTACATGATTCTAACTAAGTCACCCTCTTAGAATGTGGGATGGTCACTACAGCGGGCACCTGGGACACATCCTGGTACACATGTATGCGCACACACACTCATGCCCTATTGATTCTGTTCCTCTGCAGAGCTCTGACATCACAATGAAAGAGAGAGAAGACAGAAGGGGTAAGGATTACCAAGGGGGTCCCTGGAAGTGGGTGTCAGGGGAAAACTAAAATTCTTAAGGAACTTACCAGCAGCATGGTCTGGGGACAAGTGACATAACCTCCACAAGTCTCAGTCTCTCATCTCTGAAATGTGGACCCTGGTGCCTCCTTCAGAGGGGGCTCTGAGGCAGAGCCAGGTGTGGGAGCAGCAGGAAGCTCTCGGGAATGACAATGACACAAGCATTTATGATTACCCACAGTATTTTTTTTAACAGCTGGCCCACTCCTTAAAGATGAAGTCCATTTCAGAGTCAGGTACTGATTTTCTCAGGCTGATTTTCTCTCCTAGGGCCATCTACTCTGCACATCTTCCCCCTCCTAGGGGTCTGCAGCATTTGAAAACACAGTGATGCTCAGAGAGACAAAGCCCACTTTTAAAATATATATATTTGCTTTTAACAAATATATTTAATAGCTTTGCGGTTTCCAGGTCATCGAGCCAGTATTGGCCTGGCCTGGCTAAAAGGTCTCAGGGGGAGGCACAGAGGGAGGGGAAGAAAGCCCCAGAGGAGGAGGGATGGGCAGTCTCTGTCCATGGGGCCAAGTTTCTACCCAGGGTTCATGCACATGGCCCTGTTGATGCTGGTGGCTTCGTGGAGGCCGGGGGAGTCCTCAGCCCTCTCCTGTGACCACTGTTGTAACTGTTTCATTGGAGGTTTCCTCGGCCTCCACTCCTACATCTTGGGCCTCTGTGCTGCCTCCCACCTCTGCTCCTTCCCCTCCTGGCTCATAGGCTCCTCCCCCTGCAGGATGTCCGGTGGAGGTCTGTGTTCCCAGGGTCTCTTCTCCTCATTCTCCAAGTCCCCTTGATGGAGCCCAGACCTGTGTCAGCTGGCCTCAGCTCCGCATTGCCACCTAACTGGCCATTGGCCATCTGCCCGAGTTTGGCTTACACTCCTCGAACTCAGCCCAGCCAGGATGGACCTCATTTTCTTCCTCCCAGTGCCCACACGTGGACACTCCTCGTGTGTGTCCAGACCCACCAGTGCCACCTGGGCTACCAACTTAGAAACCTCTCCCCCTCTTGCATGTTGAATCGTCAGGAAGCCTTGTTGACGTCACTTCCAGAATGGACCTTGGATTTGTCTTTCCTTCCCACCCCAGCTGCCATTTCAGGCCCCTGTTCTTTCACACCTGGACTTTGTAATAGATTTCTGTTTTCTGCTTCTCCCTGTCCCCTTCTCCTCTCCCAAAGTCGCCCTCTATGCTGCCACCAGAGCATAGGATTTAAAGTGCATCTCTGACTCTTTTGATCCTCAGTGCAAACCCACCCAAAAAACCCCAAGCTTCTTAACAGGATGTGTAAGCGCCCTTCACAACCAAGCCCTGCCTTCATACCCCGGCACACGCCGCCTCTCCCTTGACATCCAAGATGTTGTTGTCTCGACATAACACCACCATTTCATGTTTTCCACAAGTTGTTTCCTTGCAGGAATGTTTCTGTTCTCTACTCCACATCTCCCATTGTCCTTTATTTACATCCAGATCAGATTTGCTGTAAGATCCAGCAAAGATGTCACCACCTCCCAAAAGCCCTCCAAGATGGCCTTTATTTTTTGTATCCACCATGTTTTATTAAAACCATCTGTTCAGATGTCTTTCTCCCCACCAGGCTGTTAATTCCTCTGTGTCAGGGGCCATATATATATATATATCTGTCTCAAAGTCTAAGTGGCTGGAGCTAAATAATGCTTGTTCACCTGAACTCTTCTCAATTTTTTCCCTCCAGATTATGTTAGCTCTGCATCAAGAGCAGCAAAAGTTCAGGATTTCGTGAGCTGCAGTTTGGCCTTGGAAATCATGCCCAGCTAAAGTCTGTACCACTGAAGTCTGTACCAGTGGAGCCCCAGGTACTGAATAGGAAGGCCTCTGTATACCCCCAGGAAGGTCCAAGAGCTCTCCCAGTGGTCTCATGACCTCATCACCTCTTCAAGGTCCATCTCTTAATACCATTACAAGGGCAGTGGAGTTTCACCATGAGTTCTGGAGGAGATGCTCAAACCACAGAGAAATCACACTCCATTTCATCTATGGTTAGTAACGGTTTATCTGGTTAACTAGCAGATCCTTAAGTCAAGGTCCTTATGCCCTTTTGCCATGATCTGGCTAGTACAGTTGGGGCAAAAATGAAATCAAATAACAAGAGAATAAATTCCCAAGGGCAGCATCTTTTAGGGGAGATTACATTTTAGAATTGAAAATAGTCAAATGCTTCTTTAAAGCTCAGACAAGGTAGGTCTAAGAAAAAACTCACCCAAAAAAATTAACAATATGCTCAATTACAATGTGTTATTACCAACAATAGCATCATGTGCTGTCCGTCATTACGCTCCCCGCCACCTTGAGCATTTGATATCTGTGTAAGAATCGAAAATCAAGGCACTAGAAGCATATCCATTATTGTAAGTAGATTTAATCTGTCTCATCCTGAGTTTTTATTTTGTTTTGTTTTTTTTAAATTCTCAGCTAGATCCAAAGCTTCCAGGGGTCAAAATGTGCATGACATTTCTCTTCTAGTTAGCTGGGCATTAAGCACAAAGTAATTCAATGTATCCATAACCAATAAATATACAATATATCAAATAGGTTTCAGTGCTAGCAAGAGCCATAAAGCAGGTTGGGGAACGAATAGCACTGGTGCTAGATGAGTTCCAGGGCTGCTGCTCAGATGTGGAGGCAAGAATGGCCTCTCTGGTATAACGACATCGAAGGCAGCCTGAGGAATTCAGGAGCATGTGTGTACAGTCACTGTGGCACAGCAAAGATGGCTGTGAGGGCTTTGGACCCTTCTCAAGACTCCTTTAGGAAGTGATATCTGTCTCCCCTCCTCCTGAACCGGGAGGACCCTGTGGCCGTTTTGACTAGTAGAATATGCTGGCACTAGTACTTTGTCAGTTTCTGAGCCCAGACTTTAAGAGATCAGCAACTTGCACATCTTTCCCATTGCTCTTAACACCCACTGTCATGTCGTGAGGAAGCTCCAGCAGCCCTGGGAAGAGGCCCTGTGAAAAGGGACCAAGGCCCTTGGCTAATAGCCCAGCTGCATTCACAGCCAACAGCAGCGCCATCTTGCCTATAAGTTTATGGAGGAGAAATGAGCCGTCCCCATCAAGTCTTGCAAAGTTTGCAGATTTCTGAACAGAACAAATGCTTATTGCTATTTTATGATATGGAGCACTGAGATGGTGGGTACCACAGGTTCAGACACTGCGATGGAAGCTTTTTGATGGAAGACCACAGGGCAATGCCTTGGCATGTTCCAGGTACAAGAAGTAGGCCAGTGGGATGGAGCAGAGAACAGACGTGGCAGAGCAAGAGGAGAGGAGGCCCAAGAGGACTTCAGGAGCAAGATCTGGAAGGACATTGCAAGATGTGACCAGGACATCAATCCTGGGGCGTGTTGTGTGAGGTAAATAGAGCCTGACTCATATTTTAAAGTTCCAAGGACATGGCGAGTGCATAGTTACTTATTGGATGAACACCTGAAGCAGTGGTTCTTGATCCTGGATGCACATTGGAATCAGAGGAGTTAGAAAAGAAAAGGAAACGAAGACTCTTAGATTTTTATCTCAAAATGCATGAATCTCTGTCTTTTGATTTTAAAACAAAACCCCAAAACCAAAAGAAAACTCTCCCAGCAGCCCTAATGCATAGTCAAAGCTGAGGTGGGTTTCCTAGGGCAGGGTTTGGCAACCGACAGCCCTCATAGGCTAAGTGGCTAACCAGCTGATTTTTATAAAGTTTTACTGAAACAGAACTCGGCTCATTCACTTACATGTGGCCCATGGCAGCTTTCTTGCCACATAGCAGGATCGAATGGTTGCAACAGAAACTACACAGATTGCAAAGCCTCAAATATCAGTTGCTCAGGGGCCTCGTCCAGCTCCTGGCCCACAGCAGGACTTCTGAGGATGTCAGTGGGCATCAGAATCGCTGGAGAACTCGGCAAGAATGCAAAGGCCCAGCCCTCTCCTGCTCCCTTGGGCCTGAGCCTCTGAGTCCTTACTGGTTCTCCAGAGCCAGAGAACCCCTGGCCCATCACCGAGGAAGTCCAGGAGAAACACCACCCGAGCCTCAATATGAGTAGAAACAGCTGAGCCTCTGTCCGGATGGCCTCTCGTCTCTCTTCCCCCTCTGGAGCTGAGATTCAAACAGGCTTCTCTGCCCAAACTGACAAATTAAGATGTCCCAAGAATCATTTCACTTGCTCTTGTGGCCACGGGTTGGTGCCTTCCCACACAGGTGACAGAACTGTGCAGTCTCTGTTCCTTCCTGGGCAGTGTGGCTGGTTGTGGTCAGGCCCTGCAGGGAGATGAGGTCAACACACAGGCGCTGGTTATGGGCTCGGGCAGGATCCGCGAGGTCTACACCTTTGTCCCCGGTGCTGTCTCCTCTCTTGTGTTTTGTCTGAAAAGTGACAAAAGTTGGAAGCGAAGTTTCTTCCTTTGGTTCCGTGGTGCTCAACCAGAATGGTGCATTGTAAGAATCTGCACAGAGTTGAAAAGAACCAAACCCTAGTCTCTGCTGCTGGGTCCACGCTCCTGGGACTTCCAATTTAGGAGGTCTGGGGTGGGGTCCAGTTGATTGTTGTGCAGTCAGCATGGCTGGAAATCTTGTTTTCTAGACTCTAGGATCTAGAGCAATGATTTCCAAACTTGTACATGCATCAGAACCCCCTGGAGGGCTTGTTAAAATGCCGATTGCTGGGCCCCACCCCAGAGTTTCTGGGAGTTCTGGGGTGGGACCCAAGACTTTGCCTCTCCAGCAAGTTCCCAGGTGATGCTGAGGCTGCTGGTCTGGGGACAAGAGGGTGAGAACCACTATTTTGGCACAAGGTGACGTCCTAAGTGACATGTACTTTAACAGGCGGAGCTTGGACTGGATCCAGGGGATTCGAGTCCTGTCCGGCAAGAGCTGTTTTGTCACGTACAGATACCAAGCCCACAGGCCACTTCCCCTAGAAGGCACTGGACAATTACTGAGAAGACAAATAAAGGTTAAATAAGACAATGTCCAGGAAAACAAAGCATTTTAAAGCTGAAAGTACTCAAAAGCTCCTTTAAAAAGCCACCACCAGTGAGAACCTGAAAGTGTAATTATATAACCCATGAATATAATTAGGCACTTCCCTTCTTTCCCCACCCATTTGGCATGGTTTTGGGAGAAGGAGGGGGTCCTGAGAGGCTCAGGACTCCCAACATAATATCTTACATTCCCTTGCTGTTATAAACTTCCTCAAAAAATATTACTTGGATCCGGCTGGAGCCAAGCCCCAGAGCTTCTTATCCATCAATTAATATTTATTGGGCCTTCACAATGAGCTAAGCAGGCATATAAAAGACAACAGTACCTGCAGACTGTTATTAAGCCCAAGACGAACAAGCACCTGGCCTTGGTTTTCACAAGGTGTTGGCAGCCGGGTGGTTGTGTCTGGGTCAAAATGAGCATTCAACCACTCATCCTAGAACTGTCTCCAGCCCTCACCATGTCTCAGGCACTCTCCCAAGCCCTGGAGATGTGGCAGAGGCTGAACCAGACAGAACCCTCTGCCCAGCGCAGGGGCGAGGGGAGAGGTTCCCACCAGCTCCTGGGCTGGGGCTGGGAGCCACTGTCCTGAGACAGGGTCAGTCTGCTCCAGGGCTGTTGGTTGATTTTATAGATTCCTTTCCAAAAACCACTATTGGAAATCAGACATTGCAATTTCAAGGCCTGTGGGTGAAGGGATCTGAGTTCAGAAACATAAAACGTGTCGTCTTCAGGGGAGGTGAAGGTGCTGGTTGGATTCCCGGGTCTCTTGCCTAGATGAAAGGTTCACTGTAAAGCCAGCTGGGCCAAAGCTCTCAGAACTTCTCCAGGGCATCTCCCCGTAGCACTGCTCCTCGGAATCCGCATGCCTATCAGAGGCTGCCTTGACCCTTGCTGGAAACTTGGGCTGCCCCAGTTCAAGGGTGGCTTCTTGACCCTCCTCCAAAAAAAAAAAAAGTGATTGGCTTTCCAGTGGCTGTGCCCTTCTAGAAAAGTAGCTTAGACACTAGGGAATCCACATGCCCAATTGTGAGCATGACTCTTTGCCACAAAGGAGAGTTCCAGAGCAGGATCCATAGCCATGAGCTGCTCGTCTTACCCAGTGTGACAGCCCCAGCACACAGCGCAGGCCCTGGTGTCCAGTGGGCAAGAGAAGGGACAAATAGGTGAATGAATGAGTCAGAAGCACTTCATGGATCTTTGGAAGTCCCATGGGTCTCTTGCCAAGAAATCTCACCACCCCCAGGGTCCTCGTGTTGACCTCATGGAGGACATTCACCATGCACTGCCCACGGAGAATGGAGGTGAGACCTGAGGTGAGGATGTAGGAGCAGAGACCCTAACTGGAGGCCCATGGGATAGGAGAACCGGCCTCTGGAAAACCAAGATAATTGGCCCATGCGGGACGAGGAGGGCGGTGGGCTGTGAGTTGGAGAAGCATGGAGCCCCATGCCACTTCTACCACCCCACAGGGCACCAGTTAAGAAGAAAGAATTGGGATGAATATCGAAAGAGAAGGACTTAAACTCGTTATCTTCAAAGGCAATGGGTTTGTAAGAGGTGAACCAAGATGGAGACCTGTGTTTGTGAGAAGAAGGTGTGAACAGACGTAAAAGGAAGAGAACAGGATTGTTGTGGTGTGACACCCACAAGAATGTCTTAAGCATGCAAAGCATGTTGGTGTGAACACGTTAGCACCTGAAGAAGGTGTGTACAGAGCAAAACCAAGATGCCTTCTAAGGGGAAGCAAGAGCCCCCCACCCAGACAAAGGCACGAGGAAGTTCCACCTGGGACAAGCAATCGCTCTTGACTTGTTTTCACCATATGAAACACATTTTCTCTTCTGTACTTGGAGATATTTGCACGGGTGTCTCTCTTTCCCTGGACTGCCAAACCTTGTCTTCCTTGAAAACTCCGATTCAGCCTTCAAATCTTAATTTTCATTTCATCTGTCACCTCAGGAAATGACTGCCTTCCCCCGTGGATTCCGATAGCACCCCGGACCTCCCCAATGGCTGCACCTGTGATTTAACATTGTGGTTGGACTTGTTACCCATCCAGCCGCCCTGCGTGTCTGGAGTTCCTGAAGGGGAGGATCTCCTTCTCCAAGGTGTCGGGCACAGAAAAGTCCTGAATGCATGGGTTGGGGATGAAAAATGGAAAAACGACTGTTATATGGCACATCGAAGGTGAGCATCCGATGGGGACCTGTCTCCTGTCTGCGGGGAAGTCCCAACTGCTGGAGTTGGAATGCTCCTGAGCCAGACCTTCCAGGCAGCGGGGAAAGGGGAGGACCACATGTCAACACCGGTGAGACTACCCCCATCACTCTGAAGGCCTTCTCAGGAAGCAGGGAAGCTCATAGGCGATTGGAGACTTGTTTATATCAAATGAGCCCTTGCTCCGATGTTCAAAGATCAACAGGTTCCAACTTGAACTTCCAGAGAAGTCATGGCCATATACCCACATTCAGGGCAAGAGGATGGGCAGCAGAGCCAGGATCCCATCTGCCCCTTGACGGGCAACCCAGTGGCCTGGCTGGAGCACCACATTCACCAAGACCTCCAGAACTCTGTGGGCTGAGGCTCCCCCTTCATGCCCCTGCTGGGTGTCTCCGAGTCGCTCCCTGAGAGGTAGTAAGCAAAATGGAATAACTGCGGTATTTACCGCTGTTAATTAGCAGCAAGGTGTTCATGAGTAATGTTGTGGTATTAAGGGTGTGGAGCAGCTTTTCATTATTGACTCCCTCCTGTGCAGGGTTATAAACCCCAGGAGAGATGTTCTCTCCTGGCTGAAACTTGGCAGTGGGCCTGAGGTTCTGTGGCTGGGGCTGGAGCTGCCCGCTCCTCGGCCTGTTGAGATCTGCCCCCATTTCCACAGCAGTCCCTGCTAGGGCCACATGCTTCTGGAAAACACTCCTGGAAGCCACTCTTGCTTTGACCCTGACATTCGAAGCCCCTACAACAACAACAAAAGCAACAGGAATGAGCTTTGCATGCTCTCAAATCACCCCCTTCCAAACCCTGTCACCCCAACAGCTATCAGGAGACCAAAGTGGACACGGCTGTTTTCAGATGGCAGATGGGCACCAAAGAGTCAAACCAAGAGCAAATCTGTAATTCCCCTGGGTCCATAGTCACCATTCCTAGCAACCGTCCTCAGGGCCTTGCTTACCAGGAGAGCACGGAGTGAGATGGGGGTGGAGCATCTTTTATTTGATTATGTTTGCAAGTTACAACACCCTTTGGCTTCTGGAGCGAGTGTACCATCTCACTATGTTGGACACTTTTTGCTTTCTGTTATCTTTTCGCAGACAATCTTTCACTTTGCCCCCTCCCCAGGAGCTCCCTGGAGTAGATGACGAGAGGGATGGTGACTCCTGTCTTACAGGTAAAGAAACCGAGGTTCAGAACCTTCAAATGGCTTTTCCAGACTTCCATGGCAGTGCCCAGGCTCAAGATCAAACCTTCTGATGCCAAGCGCGGTGCTCAGATTTTCCACCCTCGTCTGTTCTTTCAAAACATAACAGTCAGCCTTTTCCTCCCACCTGGTCCCACGTGGGGCAAAGCTGACTGGCAAATGGATGGAAGGTAATGATGGTGCTTTCCCCTCTAGGGAGGGAAGGTTTGCTCAGTGAGTGGTGATTCCCTTCTGCTTCTGCTTAGAGGAGCTCAGTTCAGCACGGCATGGATGGCTGATGGCTGGAGACCCGGGATGAAAGCTCCTTCTGAGCTCTGCTACTCAGAATCCTAGATTAGCGAAGGAGAAGCAAGGAGGATGTCTCAGAAGACAGTTGCCAGACGCCCCCTCAGCCCATCAGATGAGTAGGATGATCACACAGCCCCCTCCTCACCACCACCACCCACCCTGGGTTCTCAGAAAGCATCACTGTGATACAAGGAACCAACAAATCAGTAACCCACTACCTGGGGATTTGAATTAGCCCTGGAGAGCTAGGCCCAACAGAAGCTCCTCCCTAGAAATTTGCCTTGTTCCATTACCTGGCAGGGACAGTCTCTGCTACCGGGAAATGCTTTCAGGAGACTGGGAATAACCCACTCAGCCTGTCCTGTCCTCTAAAATGGTGGAAGAAAACTCTTGGAGAGACCACTGAAGTCCAGCCAACAGTGGCTCCAGCTGAGCTCAGAAATCCTTGGGGGAGGGAGAGGACATGGGTCACAGCTGTCCCTGAAGGTGTAAGCCTATCTCGGCTGAACCATGAAGAAAAAAAAAAAATGAAGACAGACATCTCATTTCTCATTTTCATCCTTGGAGAAGAGCCATCTTCAAATGGCTACTCTTGATTTTCCATCTGAATAAAGTTAATTACAACAGAGTGCGTCAAGACGTGCTTATATTTCATTTAGAGATGAATTAAGTGTGCTTTACTTCGCAATTGCTTTTTCTACCTATAGAGAGTTGCTTTTTCTCACACTTATATTGTACAGTCCTAAATCACATATAAGTCGTACAATAGAAAAATACAGCCTGAATGTGAAGAATGCAGCATTTCATGCATGAATGTAGGGCTGTGGCCTTGGGTTCTCTCTCAGAGCCCTATCTCACCAATGAGGGGAGGAAGCAATCCTGAAATTAGTTTTTATGTCTCCCATGTTCGGGGAATTGTCTCAGCCACTGCTGGTCTTCAGGGGCCTACATCACTTCTACTCTCCTAGCACGACTTGGCTGGTGATCTACAGGGGAGAGAGTCAAGTCAGTACCCTCTCAGCTCAAAGCTGTTGGGGTAGTTATGCAACATGGTGATGGCAAGCAGGGGGTCATCTGCCTCTCAATCTCCCCCAGCCCAGTTATTGATGTCCTCAGCTTTTTGCTTTCTGGTCAATGTAGTAGAGAGAATTTGTCCTTTACCCGTTCCCTTCTACCATATCAAGATCAAGAGAAGCAGGGGTCCCATGTGGATGCACCCTTCTCCTGACCTGTCCATTCCCCATTACTCCCCCTGTCTTCCCATGACTCCCCCTAGTCCACACCTGCTCTGGGTTGGGAATGGCTGGACCGTGACCCCCAAGTGTTTCTATGTCGGTGCTTGGTTTGGAGATGTTGGAAAGTGATGGATTTTTTTTTTCCGGGGGGTGGGGGGGTGGGCAGTAGAAAGGACTTAGATTACTGCAGACATTCCCATAGACGGAATGTTCTTGTGAGACCCATGGTTGTTTCTCCCAAGAGGGTTCTTATAAAAAGAGCAAGATGGGCCACTCTCCTCTCTGACTTTCCATCTCACCGTGTGATCCCTCCCTCTTGGATGTGTTCCCATCGTTGCAATGCCATCCACCATGAAGTGACAGTCAGAGGGGCACTCATCATAACCAGCACTATCCTGCTTGGACTTTCCGCTTCCAAACTGTAAGCTAAATAAACTTCTTTTTAAGTTACTCAGCCTCAGGTATTTTGTTAAGGCTATGGAAAACAGACCAATATGGCATCGCACACTTTTTCCCCAGGAGAGCCACTCTTCTCTTCATTCCCTACCTATTTCTTGCACACTTAGCATCCTCCTGGGTGTTGGTGGAGACTCTGATCTACACTTGTGTAAATACTCTGAAGGAAAGAAGTCCCAAGAGTAGAAAAGATGGCAGGAGCTCAAGATGACACTAAACCTTCAATAGAAGGCTGCTAAGAAGCAAGGCCTCCATTACAGTGGGCATCGTTGCCATTTCCTTAGAGGTGTCTCCTGTGGTCTCATATGAGGAAAGCACCCTTCTATCAGCATGCCTTGGACTGTGTTCCTTTTGAAAACCGTAACCCTGGAATTGTTCTAAAATGTGCTTGATCCCTTCCAGACTTTCCTACATTATTAGAACTTACGATGAGTGCATGAAACCTCTCTACCAGGCGTGGGTGGTGACAAGGCTGATGAGCTAATCTCTCCTCCATTTATCTCACTATAAACTGATGATTGAGAGGTGGCTTTACAGGGTCTTCGTCCTGTGAACAAAGCTTGCCTTGAACTTCTCACAATGACGTGAAACGTAAGTCAAGTTAATAGCTGGATGCTTCCCCTGTTGGTGACATGTCTTACATTGCTGCAAAATGACAGCCAGCCAGAGGCAAGGGTTTCAACTAGAAAGGTCAGCTACTCACACAACTTGATGGAAAAATGGGCCTTTGTCGAGTCACCTGAGTTCACAGCTGTGGTGGGGATTTGCATTTTTTATAAAAACGGGAGATGGCTTAACCATTCAGATCATCCAAACAAATCCCAAGATGAGTGGGCGACAGATAAAGCTTACCTCTATAAACAGGTATGAAACGTTTGCACAAAATAGGTACAAATCAAAATTGGTTGGTTTTTTTTTTTTTGCAATCAACCACAAATCAACATAGCCAAAGGGGGAAAACCCATGGGAATTTGATACTTCCCTTTGAAGAACTCTACCAATGAATAAGCGATGCTCAAAAGACAAATAACTACCCCATCATTCACGTGGCATATTTATTCTTTGAAAATCCCTTTCATATCCCTTTTTCACTTCACAATACATTAGATCCACGGTGAGGTATTGTTACCTTTGTGTTTCAAGTGGTAAACTAAACAGCAAGGTTAAGTGACACTTGCGTGGTCACAGACACAATCGAGGGTGTGTCTAGAGTTGTAACCCATGTCACTGAAACCAGAGTCTGTGCTCTCCTCCCAGAACAGGAGCTTCTGTTGAGCTCAGGGAATTTTGGCCATTTCTTTTCCAAGGAGAGTAAGTGCCCTTCCAAAATTAAACTAAGGAAAATCATAGTCTGAGCCTGCCTTGGCTTCCCAGGATATTCTGCCTGCCAGAATAAATGGAAGGCGGAGGGTGCCCACCTCCCCCGGCCGTCTCTCCCACGTCCTGAGGTTATCTTCCTCAGTGTAGCCATTTCTGCCCCTGCTGTACCAGGTAACAGGATTAGACAGGTGAGTGGGCATCAGATTTCCGACCCACCACTTTCTCACTTCTCAGCAGTCGGCTTGAGAACTGACACCAGTACAGGAAGAAGGAAAGCCCTGGAGGCAATAGGGAAGATGAAAAGCTGATTGACCCTGCAGAGAGGTAGCAGGATGAGTCAGAAAATGTGTAGTAGAGACCCCAGGGAGCTGATGGAGGGTTTGATCTGGGGAAGCCTGAAGGAGGGAGGGAGGAGGGTTCAGGGCAGCGGAAGGAAAGATAGTCCTGTTCAAGGTGGGAGAGAGAGTGGATGCTTACTGTTGAGGCTTCCTGCATGAGACATAGATCACAATTCTCAGCTCAAGAGCAACGCGGTGAAACCCCAATGGGTTCGATGAAGTTGCTTGAGCTGAAATGGGAGAGCGGATTCTTTGCCTCAGTGAGGCCCATTCAAAACAAGATCCGAAGATTCAAGAGCACATTAGAAGAAAGAGTTCTAAATCTGTTCATTGTCTAGATGAAAGACTAAGATGGCCTGTTGAATCCTAGATTCCACAATTGTCACACTTAGGGGATGGACTCCGTGTAGTCACTGAGTCCAAGATAAGATGGTGTTAACCAGCAGATGGTTCAGTTCAATCTCCTCAGTAAGATGAGGCAGAATGACCCTGAATCAGGAATCAGAGATTTGGATTCAGTTCCGGAATCTCTGGGCAAATCATTCAAACTCACCAAAGCCCTCTTCTCTCCACGTATGCAACATAGTGATGCTCAACTTATGGTGTTGTCTGCAAAAGCATTCAGTTGAGCCAGAAGGTATTCTGTCCATGTCAATGTTCAGTTGAGAATTCCAAGCTAAAATGATGCTCCAATGATTAAAGAGCCAAGATCAGAAGTTGGGTATCTTAGCTAATGCTCCTCACTAATTGAAATTACAATGATTGGAGATGTTTATAAATGTTACCATGTGATTTACTAAGTTACTTTCACTTCCCCTCTGAAATAGCCTTTCACAAATCCCGGTTCAATTGCCAAAGGGACTGTCTCCTTCCCACTCATCCCGGGAGGAGCAGAACAGGAGCATTCCCACTGGAAATCAATATGGCGGCCTCACAGTGGCCTGTGGGAATCCTCCACTTACTCCAACAGCAAGGACACAGCGGGAAGCAGCATGGTCCCATGGTCCCACACCAGCTGTGGTCCCAGGTCAGACAGAAAACTACCAGGGTGTGCACGGCCACCACGGACCCGGAGATCGGTGCTATCTTGAGAAAGAGGAGAGGCTCTCTCTTCCTGAGCTCCTCAAGAGACGGCCTATGTCACCCAGATTGCGAGCTAAGCCATAAATCCACCCACTGGGTGAGCCCCAGCAACCTGTCTAACCCTGCTGGGAAACAACACATCCGGCCCTTGACGGCACTCTTATGACTGCTTGGCTGAGAAGTGGTATTTTAAATGAAGAGAGAAAAAAAAAACGCCCTATTATTTTACTCTTGTAATTGACAACAAGTTTCTCATGAGTAATTTTATAGCACCCAGGGTGTGCCGGGGTTTGATTTAACTTCTCTTTACAGGAGCCTCAAACTTGCAGGACAAACATTATTTTGAATTGAATGAAGCACGCTTCAAAAATCCGTGTGGACATTGAAATATGCTCCTCCTAGGACCCAAGCATTAAAGGCCTTTTTCTCAGCTTCTTCTCCCAAACTCCCCTTTTAGAAGGAGAAATCAAGTTGGGGATCTTAAAATATCTTAACTAATTTCAACTCCAGAATACGTTCATAAACACACACACACACACACACACACACACACACACAGATCTGTCTTATCAATCTACAATTGTTCTTATAATTTTATTTTATAGCAACAAGTACGTGATTCCCAAAATGAAATCTGAAGAAATTTAGTTCTTAAAATATTTTTTTTTTTAAAGGATGGAGAAGCCAGGTGTGTCTTTGCATATCTGTAATCCCAGCTGCTTGGGAGGGTCAAGTTCCTCAAATCCTAAGAAAGAGGCAGAAATGAAGATTGCATATTTCCAGGAAAGATATCCAAGAGGAAACTCGAGGTCCTGCCGGAGGAGGAAGTCAAACATGCAAACCTGGCCTGTTATCCAAGAGGAAACCAGCCTGCAGAGCTGCATTCAAATGCCCTTGGAACTTGCAGGGCTTTGCATGCCCCTGGGCATGCCCAGGAGCTGATGGGAGGCATTGCCCTTGTTCTCTCCCAGGGGACACCTGCTGGCTTACCATACTATTCAGGGTAATGGCTTTTCCTGGCTTTATTTATTTTCACAATTGCCTGTCCTGCTGAGCTGCTTATGCCTAAAGTAGAGAGTATAGGTAGAGGAGCCCTCATCCAAAATGCGTGGTAGCAGAAATGTTTCAGCTTTTAGATTTTTTTTTTTTTGGTGGGGGGGATTGCGGGATATTTACCTAGACTTTACTACGTGAGCATCCTTGCTTCAAAAAAATATGAAATCCAAAATGTCCCAAAATCCAAAAATTTTTAAGCACTGATGTGACCCTCAAAATTTTTGGATTTTGGAGCATTTTCAATTTCAGATTTTCAGATGAGTACTGCCCAGCCTGTATTGGTTCAGTAACTTGGTTTTTTCCTCTCTTTATCCTAAGACAGCTCATTTGTTCTTAGAGTTTAATTATGACGACGGACTGTGGTTCCCATATTTATAAGTCAAGTTCTAAACTTCTGTGTTCAACCCCTCACACTCCAGCTGCCTGTGAGTATTTTCGTTAATCTCTAAATGCCCCCTCTGAATTTTTTTTTTGCAGGGGTGTACTGGGGATTGAAATCAGGGACACTCGGCCACTGAGCCACATCCCCAGCCCTACTTTGTATTTTATTTAGAGACAGGATCCCACTGAGTTGCTTAGTGCCTTACTTTTGCTTAGGCTGACTTTGAACTTGTGATCCTCCTGTCTCAGCCTCCCAGCCGCTGTGATTACAGGCGTGGGCACCACATTCGGCACCCCTCTGAATTTTAATACACCCAGGTTATCTTCTTTCAAACCAGCTTCTCTTCCCAACATCCCTATTTCAGCTAGTAAGATCGTTCTCCATGATTCCCCACCACCCCACATCCTCATTTTTTTTTTTTTTTGGCATTTAATTTTGAAATCTTGGAATTTTTTCCCTCTCTCTTCCACTTCCCACAGGCAATGAGTAACTAAAACATGTTCTTTCTTTAATAAAATAAGTTTTGTGTTGATCATTTTCTTTTCCTTTCTATTTGCTAAACATGTCAAAGGGAACTCACTCTTTGTGTTTAGATGACCAGTCCTCTAACTCCCAGTCCCTGGTCCCTCCTACAATCCATCTATGTGACTCCCACACCAGACTGTGCAAGGAGAGTTTGTTGAGAACAAGTGCACAGCACACTGTATGTTTAACAAGTCCCCCAGGCGATCCTGATGCTTTTTCGCGACAAGAAACCATGGTTTCGCTTGCTTTTAGTGACCAAAGCCAGGTAACTTCTGCAATCACAGTATGTCCTGGGTTGCATCCTCGGCCTCCTTATTGGCCACGAGTGGTCAAGTCTATTGTGAGCTCACCATGTGACAGCTATTTGCTCTGTGCTTGATACCAGTGCTATTAAGTGGTTTTGGCCAGACCCTTTCCATGAAAGAGAAATCTTCTTCTACCTGCATCTGAAATCATTATCAAAAGTGACTCCCCACCTTTCCCAATAGGAAGAAGTGCAAAAAATAACTTCCGAGGAGCCTTAAAACCCAAGCCTGCCCATACCTTGTTGTCTGCACTTATTGGATATCAGTGGAAATGGTCAAGTGATTAGGAGAAGAGAGCGAGAGGTGTGTCTAAGGCAGAGGTGGAGGGAGCAGGTGGGAAAGAGAGGAGTTGGGAGGGGTCTGCCTGCTTGGGGCAGGGGAGCTGCTCTTCTCTTGGGTGCTGTTGTTCATGTCAAACTCAGAGTCACCCAAGGGGTTTGGCTTAATTTTGTACTTTGAAAAACGGGTATCAGAGACGCCCCCTTGAGCCAGGCTGCCTCAGCAGGCACTTGTTCAAATGCCACCCTCTGCCCACTTCACTCCATCACGGCTATCCACCTTCCAGAGGGGGCTCTGAGCTTTTGCTCATCACTCTCCCTGCACCTGCACCGACCCCACCTGCACCCCAGGAATGGCAAACCCAACTGAGGCGCTAATCCCAGGCGAGGACCTTTTATCCGGGAACAGTCTCCATCTCTCTCGCCATCCTCCAGCTCCGCACAATCTCCTCTTAATCACTCACCCACAGGAATGCTGCAAAGACCCGATCTGTTGAGGAATGCAGTGCTTCCTAGCCCTGACGTGAGTGCTAGGAGCTAGGAGAAGGAGGGGCAGGTGGAAGGTGCTGGGTATAACAAGAAGGAAAGGAGGGAGAACTAGACAAAAGAGAACAAGTTGCGATCTTTCTGCAAGAAGCCTTTGTTCAGCCGGCGGGTTATTTGGGGATCCGGACTGGGCATAATAATGCACTTTATCTCTTCAGTTTATTATGTGTGTGTGTCATAGGTGTACGTGTATATTACCAACTATAAAGTACATATAATATGTGCCAGCAAAGGAGAGGAGAGAGAATGCATAAGCCTCTGAGTCAGTGAGCGCCTGCTTTGTCTTAGGAGAGCTGGTCTTCCGGCGCCCAGATTGTGATCATCTCAGTGGTTTTGTGAAAAGACCATTTCATAGAGTAGAAATGATTTTTAAAATAATAATAATAATAAGTGGCTAAGTTAATACCTGCCTTCCAAGAGTCTGGACAAAGATCAGTAATCAGGCTGTCCTGGGCATCAAGTGTCAAGTTCATTTTCTAGAAGCGTAGTGTGGAAGAAGAGAGATGGGACAAGACAAAGGCTAGAGTATCACGGAAGCGTAACTTTCCTGCAAGTTCACTTCCTGCAGACCTGCGTGAGCAAATTTGTTTACGTTTGTGTTTTCTAAAAATGTGTTCTCGATTAACGAAAGATCCATGGAAAGGCTTCTATTGGAGAATAAGAGAAAGCTTGAGGGCAGAAAATCCCGAGATCAAATCCTGCCTCTGCACCTGGGAGTCACATGAACTTTTCTAGATCTCAGCTAATTCATTTGCAAAATAAAATAGCATTGGTGGAGCAGGTGGGGGGCGGGGGGGGGGGGGGTGGTTCGTGAAGAGTAGAGCTAGTGTATGATGCACCCAACACGTGGCACAGAATGGTATAGCAGCTTTATCATTTAACAGGTATGAAATAGGGGAGGGATTTTAAAGATGCTCCTTCCTATCTGTTTCAAAGTAGAAGGGACCATGACCATTCAGGGGGATCTGGGGCTGAAGGAGAGTACCTTTGGGAGGCCATTCCAGCCCTATAATGCCCCATGAAACAAAGACAATGAATTCTAACTGAACCACTGCAGGGCCCCAGAGTATATATGATAGCTCAGTAATGCAATTCTCTTCAAGGGGAGGTTTGCCAGATGACGTCAAAATTAGTAGATTTATTTCTAAAGGAAATGAGGAGACATGAATAAAGCAACTTCAGGATCATGCATTGCCTCTGGTGGGCTTATTTATTTTAGAACATGGTTCAGAGCCCTTGATTCATGGAGGACCAGTCTGTGCTTTCTCTCAGACCAATGGAGCCTGCTTCGGGTCTCTATGCCATTCATTCAGTCCTTCCTTCACTCACTCTCCAAATTAGCAGCTATGGTTTTGTTTTAAGAATGCCAGTGGGAAGTATGATATACACAAAGAAGTGACAGAGGTGCCTTCCTGGAGACTACCCTTAAAGCAAGAATGGACAATTTCAATAAGTCTTAAAACTCTTATCCTGCATATCCATTGATACCTTCTGCTATTAGACATACGTGGAAATTGTCGAAGACAGGAGAAGACAGGGGAAGTGAAATGAAGCTTTTTAATTAAGCAGCACTGGAAGTTCTAGGAAGATAGAAAACAAAGGAAACTTCCTGTTCCGTAAGCCTTCATGAAAACTGGGCAAACATGTATGAAGAGGAACTCATTGAAGGTAACAAGCCAGGAAAAGTCACTATTCTCTCCATTTTTTCCTGAGGGCTCAAAATTGTTTTAACAATGTCCCAAGTAGAATTTATTAACGTTCTCATCAATATCTTAAATAGTACTTGTATTTCCATAAGCGTGTGAAGTAGGCAATGGTTATCTTAAACTAGAATGGATGGGAAATTCTCTGAAAGAACTTGAGCTGAGCCTTCTGAGAAACTGTAGAGAATCTCAAGCTTCTAATGGTGTCATGTTCCTTTCTCAAGTATGCATGCTATGTTCGACACAGGGTGATGTGCATGATCCAGATGGCCCCATCAGATCCTCCTAGACCCCGCGACATGAGTTTTGCTACCCATTTTATAGAAAAGGAAACTGAGGCTCAGAGATATGTAGCAAGTTCAAGATCTCACAGCAAGTTGTGGGTGATGACATGGAGATTTGAACCCAGTTCTGTGTTACTCCAAAGCGGGTGCTCATTTAACTCTGAGATGATGTTTCTCTCACAAGCAAGATTTAGATGAGCAGAAGGTATGATCAGTAAGGCAGAAGGAATAGGGGACAAACATACCCACAGAATGAGGAAAAGGAAGTAGTTGGTTCTTTGGGGGCTCCTGGTTCCTGATGCCTTCATCGCTCTCCTTTCTGCCTTGGAGAGAACCCCTGAATCTTAGCTAGGAATAATCATGGCCACCTATAGTAAAATGAAATACATTTCCCAGTCTCCTCGACATCTGGGCGTGGTCATGAGAATAAACTCTGGCCACTGGGATCTAAGTGGAAGCCATGTATGCAACTTCCAGAAAGTGTCCCTAAAACCAAAGGGCTGTGCCGTCCACTCTCCCCCATGCTTTCTGGATGGACTGGGGATTTGAGAGCTGACCTGAAATGGCCAGTGTGTCTTGTGGATGATCTTGGGAAGGGAGGTCACGTGAAATGAGCCACGAGAGAGAAGGCACCTCTGAGCCCCTGGTGGGACAGAACCAAGACTCCTGGCCTGGGCTGCCTACCCTTGGTCTTGAGACCAGAGAGGAATGAGCTTCTCTGTAGCTTAAGTCACTGTTATTTGGGGTTACGCGCTCTTACTGGCAATTGAACCTAATCCTAATTAACACATAGTCTAGGTTGACTTGAGCCAAGAGTCGTAGGTGATCAGTGGGAAAACAGGTTGGAAGGAGACGGAAGCCGTGGAGAATTTCTCCAGTCAAGTTAAGGCATGTGTCACTTATTTTGCAGGCTTTCAGGGCAGACAAATGCAATTAAAGTGGCATTTCTGGAATATTCTAGCTGTAGGTTGTGTGGGGTGTCCTGCTCTGGAGAGTTAATAAAGAAAGTGAAAACTCTAGAAAACGTATTCCAACAAAGCAGGTGTGAGATGTTTAGGGCCTCACCAAGGAGACAGGACTGGGCCATCAGGATCTGGGAACTCAGTCCACGTTGAGTTGGAACACAGAGGAGTCAAGGGTGATTGAGATTTCTCCATGAAGAGCAATGGTCCATTGGCAGAATAAAAGAAATCACAAAGTGAATGAAACATCCAAGAGGGACACAGACTGTTAGTTTAGACCTGTGGAACTGGAGATCATGACCAGTAAATACCTAGAGAGATACTGACAGGGTGTACATGCCTGCCACTTGTGAGATACAAAGTCTAAAGATACAAGTTTAAACAGGGACAAGCAGAGCTGAAATTGTGACACCTGTCGACTTCTCAGATAATATGGCAAAAGAGTAGAGCCCAGCTTATAAGAGTGGAAAGGGAAGGGCAGGCTCCAGAGACAGAGGCTGAGGGTGAAGAGGGAGGGAGGAATCAGAAATCTCTCGTCAGTAGAAGAATATGCCAGAAAAGAAAGAGAAGAATAGATTCCGAAAGATGGAACTTGAATCATCATTGGCCTTCAAGTGACAGTGTCACTTGAGGGTAGAGAATGGGAAGCTCGTTTCAGGGGACGGAAGAAAGAATGTCTTATAGACAGCCAAAAAAAAAGGCATATTCGAGGAACTCATTAAATTGGATTTAAGTTAAATTCAGGCTATTTCTCCCTCTGTATGTTGTACTTTCTCTACTTAGCAAATTCCCCCTAAATGAGTGTTTGTGGAGATCAGATGAAAGCTCATGGTAAATCCATCCCAACCATTTAAAGAAATAGTCCCTTGGGATCCCACAGGGTATTAGATGTCACAGTGGCATTTTTGACCTATGGGGAGGACGGAACCCTCGGAAGCAGGGACTCAACTGTTCCTATTGGTCTGTGGTACCCAAGGCCGTGCAATGGTCTCCCATATAACCTAAAGCAATAGGCAGACGGTGTGCTAAACCCACACTCTTGATTTTATTCCCCCATCCTGTGACAGTGATGGTGCAGCTTCATGTGTGAAAAGAATATGAGTCTCCAAGTTCAACCCCGGCCTTTGCCGCAGAGCACAAGTGGAGGTGGGGGATTCTGAGCTGCCCGGTGTCTGGAACCCGTGTGCCCCCCCCCCCCACACTCCATAGGCCTCCTTCTGCTTGGTGTTTGGAGACATGGAAGTTTCCCTGGCACTTTGGACTGCTTCCCTGAGCAGCCACCCAGCAGGACGGGAGCCTCAAGTCAACCCTGGCTCAAAACTGGGAGGGCCACGGGATGAGAGTGCCCTAGCACAGCTGGGGGCCAGAGCAGCCAGACTGATGTGGGGCAAAGAAGTGCCCTGGGCCCCAAGAGCTGAAGGCTGACCAGAGGCCTGTTGTCACAAGAGGACTCAACAAGGACCCATGGGCCAAACATTCTGGCAAATCCTGACAGATTTCATGGCTTCCCTGATGCCTCTCGCATCACTAAACTTTACCACTTCACAGAGACAGAGAGCTCCAGCCTTGAAGCACCACAGTAATTGTGGAGGTGGCCGTGCCCCCAAGTGACTCCGCCCAACACAGACACCTCGGAACAGCTATTCTGTAAGCAGGCCTGAGACTGTTAGCTCTGTAAATGAAGTAAGCTAAAGATGAAAGACCACGGCGATCATTTCAGCTGGGCTTATGGGTAATTACGCATTCATCAGTCAGAGCTTTAATTACCCAGAGATAAAGGTACCATTAGTGTTTCAGGGAAAACTGGCTCCAACCAAATGCATTTCTTTTGTCTCCTAGCCAGTGACAACCAACTGCTACCTCGGAAGGGCTTAGCAGACAGACTCCAACCTAAACCGCAAGAGGCCTTCACCCCTAAACCTGAGAGCAATGAGCGTGTTCCTTCGTGGGAGATGAAACCCAGAAGGGCTTCAGGGACAAGGGCACATCTCCTTGAAGGAGGGAGGAACCTCAGGGACAGAGAAATTGGAGCATGGACCAAGGGGCAAGGGAACTTTGGGACTCTGCTTAAAAGGTCACCTTGCAAGATGCAGAACCTCAGGATCCAGGCCAGACCTGCAAACCAGAGGCTACAGGTGACACCCAGGTGGTTCCTACACACATGAAAATGTGACACATGGCCTCAGAGGCCCTCATACCCAAGGCAGCATCCCTGCTGCTAAAATGAGCCGGCACCGTGTACCTCTCCTACTTACCTGTCTACGTTAAAGAGGAAAAACTGGAGGTAGAAATGTGGTGGGGGTGGGGGGGGGGGTGGAGAGCGTGTTTTTCTTTTCTTTTCTTTTAACATCTGGCAGGAGAAATAGATTTTCCCTTTAAAAGGTAAACATAATTGAATGAGGAAAGTGGGTCGGAAGGAAAGACCATAAAACACACAACATCAAATTGGAATGATTAATAAAGCCAAGCAGCACAGCATCCCCCAGCATGGTGTGAGATGCGACAGACAGGTCAGGGCAAACACAAGCGAATCCATTTCAGTACGTCCCGCCTAAGGGCTGGGACAGGCAGCAACAGAGAGAACCATTTCACAACGGGGAGAGGAAACTGGCAAGAAAGAAGGCTCCGAGCGAGAAGGAATCAGGCGGGCAGAGAAATTCCCTGGGTGGTGAGGTTACAGGTGTGGGGATGTTAGGGTGGCTTCGAGATTGCTCCTACCAGATCTGAGGAGCAGCCCATGAATGCCAGGCAGCCAACCCAGGGTTTGGAATAATTCACTAAAGTTCTGAGATCGGAGGGTGGACTTGGTGCTTAATCCCACTGCAGCACTTAAAAGAACGGCACATTTGGGTATCAGATAGATTTTCTCAGTGAGTCTTGACTTCCTTTTCTGTGAAATGGGGATGATTCTATCAGCTTCACAGAGCTGTAGAGATTAAATGGGGTTATGCATATTTTACATGTTCAAGAACAACAGCTATGACCATTCATAATTTTCCCCAGCAAATGTCTCCCCATTATTCATCATTCATCCTCCATCCCATTTCTCCTCTCGGTTTTGACCTTAGTTTGTGTTCTGAAAGAGGATGAAAAGCAATCAAATGGGTTTGTCCGCACCCCTGCGTGTGGGCCATATAACTATTAAGCTAACCCTCCAACATCAGGCTGCATTGACAAGGACGTGGCTTTGAAGAAGCACAGGATGCGGTTCCAGCCAACTATCTGCACATCCCAGAAATGAATCTGTGCTCTCAGAAACGACCCTGTGTGTCCATCAGCATTCATTACTGTGACAAAATACCTGAGGTTAATAAGATAAAAGGGGAAAGAGTTTATTTTGGCTCTGAGGTTTCAGTCCATGATTGCTTAGACTGGCGGCTGTTGGGCTTTTGGAGAGGCAGTGCAGCCCAGAAGGGTCAGCAGACAAAAGTTGCTTACCTCGTGGAGGGTGGGAAGCAAAGACAGCCAAAGGAAGGGGCTGGGGACGAAAATTTTCCCTTCAAAGTTCCCTCCCCAGTGACCTACTTCCTGCTACTAGGCTCCACCTCCTAAATGTCACCTTTTAATAGCACCAAGGGCTGGAGGCCAAGCATATGGCCTTTGTGAGACACTTCAGATCCAAACCATAGCACCTACCACCAGGGAGCTGCTTTGCAAACCCTTTGCCCCACAGAGCGTTCTTTGCATGCTGTGACCCTAAGATGAGGGTGAGACACAGGCCAGAGGATGCCAGGCTCTGTCACTCTTCCAGTGTGCTCTTGAGAACACCCTGCTGGCTGATCTGCACCCTAGACCAGCCTTCACAATACAGATGCAAGTTCTTTGTCCCAATGATGATGGAATGCAAGTCAGTGCTCTCCACAGTTCCAGAAAGCAGAAAGCAGACCCTGTGGCAGTCTGTGTGCAAGAGCAAAGCTCAGTGATTGATGGATCTGTGATGGCCCTTGCCAGACTTTGCCAAGGCAGTAAGGACCTTGCAGAAGGCTGAAATGCAGGTATCCATCATGAGGCTCCAAGGCCAGACAACCGGGCGTGAACCCCATCTCCTCCGTCTCCCTAGGTGAGGTCCCTGGCCTAGCCACGCAGCCCCCTTGAGCTACAGTTCCCTTCCCCGCCTGTCAGAGGGGGTCATGTTAGTGACTACTGTGTGTCAATCAGGGTTCTGCAGGGACAGATGGCACCCTCAAGTTGGGTGATTGAAAGAGTTTGATCAAGGAACTCCTTGCAGAAGAGTGGGCAGGGCGTATAGCTCGTGCCCCACGGCTAGAAACAACGGGGCCATCATGACCCAGGACTGAAGGGCAGGACGCAGAAAAAGAGTAACACAGCCAGACAGTCGCCCCGAGCTCTGCCCTGGGGTGATACTGCAAGCGGGGTCTCAGCAGGAAGACGTGCCCTCAGCTCACGTCCTCCTGTCCCCCTCCTCGGCTGAACTCAACTGGAAGCCCAAGGCCAAGGTAACTATTAACAGCCTCCACAGCTCGGCCTCCTGGGACACAGCGTAGGGTAGAAAAGAAGAAGAAGGGATTTGCAAAAGCAAATCAAAGTACCCCAGCACCGTCTCACAGAGTGTCGAGAGGATCAAGTGAGACCAAACACAGAAAGCACTTGGTCCGGTGAGCACGTGACCCGTGTTGACTCTAATGGCTGCATTCTTCTTCTACCAGTGAGGAAGGAAGCCCCAAGGAGTTCCCTCACCCTCTTTCTGTTGCACTGGGACGCTGGGACTGGTGGAAGTCCGAGACTCCTAGAAGGCCCCCTCCCAGGCAGGGCACGAGAAGGCAGTGGCGGGGCACATAGCAGGTGGCTGGTACCTCCAGAAGAAAATAAACCAATAACATCAATTCCACACCCACTCTCTGTAGCCTCTCGTATTGGGTTCCGTGGGAGGGGTTAACAGGAAACGTCACAATCTAAAGTATCATGGCATAAAGAAGGGAATCGGAGTAGGTCCAAGAATCTGTAAGTATACAAAAATCTGCAAATCTCAGGCCTGTCTTGATCTAGACTGAGCAAAGGTAGAGCTGAGTATAGCCCATCAGCCAACACTGCCATGTGCCCATGAGCCCACACTGGCAGACCTGGATGCAGGGTTAGGAGGAGCGTGGGACTGGACCAGATCTACAGCTGTTGGCACAAACTGCTCCTCTGTCCCATCATGCTTGACTTTCCGAGCATAGCCAAGAGGCCCTCCAATGCAGGGAGAAAGCACCCTCTGACTGTCCCTCTGGAATCTCAGAGCCCCTGGCGCCTGGCTTGCTTAGGCTCTGCAGACTAATGATGCCTGCTTCATGCATTAACATTCTGCTTTGGAAGGGTCACCTAGAAATGACCTTCTGGGCAGTCATAATTCCTTCCAGGTCAAACAGCAGCTGCCTACACCCAAATATCTATTCCTCCTGAAAAAAAAAAAAATTAGGAATCATTCCACCATAATCAAAGTTTGTCTTCCAATAAAATCTCGGTACCAACCCAGGACCTAATGACGAGTTCAATCACTCTCCTAAGATGATAAACCTCTTCTGGATTCAGGTGATATACTTAATTAGATTTTACTTTGACATCCTCAGGGACATCCATGAGCCACCCAGGAAATACCCCAGAGGATAATGTTTGTTACCATCAGCTTCCTCTGCTCTTGGCTTCTCCGACTACTGGCAGTGTATAAACTTCTCTGCACCTGGCTACAAACCACAACCCACTATATCCTCAGGAGGGAAAACAGCACTGGATTGCAAAAATCTTGGCTTCATTTGCAAAGCCCCTGTAGCATTTACTCATATCCAAATCATTTCATCCAAGGCTCATCTAATGGGCAAAACAGAAGCGTTTAAAACAATTCCCCATTACAGCATCCTCAGGTAGCACCAGAACCTGCAATTCCCAGGGAGGGTCACAACAGGAGCTCCCTTTGGGCTAGCCAAGGGTCTTGCCTGACTGCAGACAGTCCACCAGCTTGTTCAGCAAGTGGACAGGCAGCTCTGTCCCCCAGTGCACCTAGACTGAGTTTCTCCTGTGGCAACCTGGTTTTTTAATGTGCACCAGTGAAAAGTTCAATTTGGAAATAAGAGAGCTACGGTTCGATCCAGAAGCAAAGTCAAGCATGAGCTTGCATTCTTAAGTGGATGCTTCAAGCTTCAAGAAACCCTGCCAGTCAGACCTCTAATTACACACATTTCTACAAACCTGGGCTTTCTATTCAGCTTCCCAGTTCTTTTCCTGGAGGAACAATGGAGATGCCACTTAACATTTGCTCTTGGATTTGGATGGCTGGGGACACTGTACACTGACCAATGGACCAACACCACAGAACCAGTCTGCAGAGAGGTTCCCCTCAGGGCCTTGGTAGGAAGAAAAAGACATGAACTCCCAAGGCCTGCCCTTTCCTATAGCTTTCTCAGCCTCTGTTTCCAAAGTTGCAAAGTGGGAACAGTCACTGGGTCTGTCTCAGAAGGAGGCTACGAGGAGTGAGATGATTCATTCACCAACAGACAGTAGCACTCAAAAAATACTAAACAAACGGGGGGTGGGGAATGCCCCCCCATCCCAGTACCTTCTCTTTGTCCTTCTGTTCTTAAAACAACTTAAAATAACATGTTAAACACTCCAAAGGCTTGTTTACAGGCAAGATGGTAACCTCCTCCCTGCGGCATTTTAAGAGAAAGAGTCCATTTAACCTCATTGACAGAGATGCAGAAAGGGGAGGGGTTGGGGGAGGGCCTTGTCCACCGGCCAGTTTGACCTGGGGGCTGGGATGAGAGGGTGGGGACAGTGAGCACCACTTTAGTAAGCTGTGTGATGACCAGGAGAGAATTGGCTTCCCATCCCTTAACCAGTGAGGTGCTGACTCTACTGGTGAAAAATGGAAAAAGTCAATAGGAAAAAATGAGTCCCATCAGGCTGCCTCTTCTTGTGTGTTGGCCACGAGACTAAATGCATCACAGCCTTCCAATAAATATGAACTAATAATCAAATTTAAAAGCGAGGAAATCATTGTTCTCCCAGCCTGGCTGCCGGCCCAGCTGCTGCGCAGAGGGCGATGAGCGGCTTCTTATCTGACAGTGGATCTCCCCTCTGCCCAGAGAAACGCGGGGGGAACCCAGTCCAGCTGGAAGCCTTCGCAGCACTGTTTGCTTGGACCGTGTCCTTCCTTTTCCAGTACAATCCCCACACCACACCCCAGGGAACCTCACCCTACCCTTTCTTATTTTTTTTAATAAGCAATTTGATTTACTCCAGGTTCCTGAGGGACTGGAGTATAAAGAGTCCACTCTCGGCTTCCAAGGCTGTGTTGCCAAAAGTGGGTTATATTTAAATCAGGCAGAACTCAGGAAAAATCAGAGGAGCCATGCCCGGGGGGGGGGGGGTCCTTATATTAGGAGAGCCCTGAGGTTCCTTACTGCCTCAAAACTAGGGTCAGGGGGTCCTCCTCTGTCCAGGAGCCCTGCAGCCCTCTTCGGTTAGCTCCTGAGGCTCCTTCCTATGGGGCTCCTTGGCTGCATACCCTGAACATCAAACTGGGGTTTATCATCAGCGTTGGCAAAACAAGTTGAGCCTCTAAAAGGAGTGAAAGCCAAAGTACGTCAAAGGTGATGAGAGAAGCTCTTGGTTTCCTAGGAGTCTCTGTGTCATAGAAGCTTCTAAAATATGAACAACAAATAGGATCATATCTGACAGGGGCATTCCACTTCTACAGAGGAAATATGCCCAAAGCAACTGCAGGAGCCCATGAGAAAGGGTGTCCACATGCCCGGAATATGCTAAGCAGGGCTCCAAAAGAGAGATCAAGGTGCCAAAGGCCCTTTGTGCTTACTCTGATTTTTGCCAAGGCCCAGTCGTTTCTTTCCCCCGCCCCTGTCCTGTGCTGTCCTGTGCTGTGAGGACATTGCTTTCTACACCAACCTTATGCAGAAAACTCCTGATAGCCGTGGAAGGTGAAGAGATAAAGCACTTCACAAAGGAATCGCCAAGGGTTTCCTGCCATGATTTCCTCCAGTATATTTAAAATTCGCCAACTTCAAATTTTCCGTAGACTTTGGGATGTCTAGGCACCTGAATGGCACATGGAAGGCCCACCACAACAGAAGCTGTAGCTCTCAGGAGTTCCGTCTTTGGAGAAGAATCACATGCCACCTGGATTCCATTCAATATGAGAAGCATATTTCTATTTCACAGGTTTATAATTAGTATGAGGTGAGGGAGAGGAGGTGCAGAGTAGGGACCCGGCCTCATCAGATTCCTCCAGTGACAGCCCGTGCCTCCCTTCCCCAGGGCCCACCTTTGTGCAGCTCACTGAACCCTGGCAAACAGAATTTCTGGTCTTAAACGGATGCCCACCCTTTTTAACCAGATGAGCCCCAGAAACCCCTGCATCCGTGTTCAGTGGGCTGGTCTTTCTGCACACAGGTGAGCTCAGTGCTTCAAAGACACAGGCTGGAAAGTCCAACTCAGACTATCGAAGCAACAAACAAGACCCCGGGGAACTGGAGTGACTCACTGCCTTACACGAAGGCCTGAGAAGGCCTCTGGCATCAACCCCTGCAGGGGAGAAGGGGCAGTGTGTTCTGCCTTTGCTCTGGGGCCCTCTGAAAAAGCTCATTTTGGTTTTCCAGGATCCTGATGCTGTGTGATCATCAGAAACTCGCTTGACAGAGATTCAAATTCTGCTAAGCAGATAAGGAAAAATTGTTTGCCACTAGATAGGATCATCCCTGAAGGAATCTGAAACAGACAGGAAGCATCTCTGAATGGACAAGGTAGACTTTCAAATCAAAGTCACCACCAGCAGCCCCTGTCCAATTCCACACACACACCACACATGCACACACATGCACACACTCAAAGAGGCACACACGTGTCGCCCTCCTTCCTCTAGTAACACAGTCAGTCACACTCAATATGAACCGTGAGTCATGCCCTCCTGTGATCACATGACCCCAGGACCCCAGAGCGCCTTGGGCCGACACCTTGGCTGAGCTTTCAGTATTTCAGAGCCAAATACGTCCGAAGGTATGAAATCTCTAAAAAGGAGTCTCCAATAATCCCGCTCAGCTGTTCTTTACCTTAGGCTACTGTAAAGAGAAGAAAGAGAGGAAGAAAGGAAGCTATCCCATAATAGCCATCCCAGGGCCTGCAAGCCAGCTTGTCTAAACGTTGCCATGGTGATGTGTATATAAGTCCGGCTTCGCTCTGAACCACAATCTCTGAGTTGACAGAGAACACCTATTCGGGTTCCCAAGTCAGGCAACTGCACACATTTCTGTTCAGGTTGAAACCTGATATTCCTCACTCCCTGCAGGAAATCTTCAGATTATCTATGGGTTTTTTTTTGTCCTATTATTTGTTTGTTGTGTGTTTTTCTCTTTGTCTTCCGATTCTTCTGCTTCTCTGTCCCAGGCTTTGCAGGGAGAGGGATCAGGAAGATGGAGGAACTCAAGGGCATCCTAGTGGCATGCAGCCTCTGGCCCTCACACTTGGCCACCAGAGGAAGGAAGGGGGGACTTGTTCTGGCACAGGGTCTGATCCTCCCTGCTCCACAGAGCAGAAACCCAGAGCATCAGAAGCTGGAACCCACCATGAGAAGTGTTGTGTGCAAAGTCACCCAGAGAATAAGCAAGACTCAGCCCAGGAAACTCCTGACTCCCAGCCCAGAGCTTTCTGCAGAGTACAGCCTCCCCTAGGGCTGCCTAAGAAACCAAGATGCTTCATTCAGGAGGCACAATGTCTGCCTGTGAGGAGGGGTGCAGTGGATGGATGATGGATAGATTGGATGCATGATGGATGGATAGATGGATGGATGGATAATGGATGGACGGATGGAGGATGAATGATGGACAGATGATGGATGGATGGATGATGGATGAATGGATGGATGATGGATGGATGATGGATGATGGATGGTGGATGGATGGATGGAAGGAGGAAGGATGATGGATGGATGGAGGATGGATGGATAGAGTATGGATGATGGATGAATGGATGGATGATGGATGGATGATGGATGATGGATGGGTGGATGGATGGATAGAAGGAGGAAGGATGATGGATGGATGAATGATGATGGATGGATGGAGGATGGAGGATGGATGGATGGAGGACGGATGATGGATGGATAGATAGATGGAGGATGGATGGATGAATGGATGCAATATTCAGAAAAAGGGCAACTGTAGTTTTTCATGTTACTCGATTTCCACATCTACAAAATAACCAGACTGTGCATCTCCAAGTGTCAGTTCACACCCCAGAGCCAACCTCTCTGAGGTCTCCTGGACCACCCCCGTCTGTGGGGCTGAAGACTAGCAGTGCTCTGCCCAAGGGAGCCTTCTCCCTGCCTAGTATAGGAATATCAGAACCTGGAAAACCAAATTGTAGACCATGTGTGGGGCGGGGGCAGGGAGCACTGGGCGAGAAGGGAAGTTGTATGCACATATTGTAAATCTTGTCAGTGCCACGTTATGCATCCTTCTTCCTGGTTCCACTGTTTACCAAGAAGACTCACTTGTAGCTGGACGCGGGGGTGCATGCCTGTATCCCATTGATTTAAGAGGCTGAGGTAGGAGGATCACAAGTTCAAGGCCAATCTTAGCAAATTAGGGAGGCCTCACTCAATTTAGTGAGTTCCTGTCGCAAAATGAAAAATACAAAAAGTCCGGGGATGGAGCTCAATAGTAAAGCACCCCAGGGTTCAGTTCCCAGCCAAAAAGAAAAAAAAAAGACTTGTTTGTAAGAGCCCCACCTTGGGTCAGCAGTGTTCTATGACTCCAGAATACAGCCGGGTCAGTTAGCACTTACGGAGGACAGACTGGATGGCCGTGTCCTTACATATTACAGTCACATACCCCCGAAGTCATCCCCAACAAGTCTGTAAACAGAAGAGCAGATGACAGCAACGTGCAGCTTCTGCAGGGAGAGAAAACTGCTTGCAACAACATACACAAAATCGCCCTCTCAGGATAAGCGGCTGCTCCCGGGGCCCTGTGGCCAAGCGCTGCTGGCAGGCGACTCCGATCCTTCCTCAGTGAGAGCCATGATGCATTCGGCTGGCTCTTGGCTTCCAGTCCTATTTGTAATTTGAAGCGAGGGTAGATGGCTGGGGTCAGACAGCAAGGAGCCTGCAGGCTTAGAGCGAAGTCTCCTAGCTTGACTAGACACCACAGGGCATTAAGGTACGAGTCCTGCCACTCTGCAGCGCTCTGCCTCCTGACTGGATGCTCCTACGTCAAGGAGAAGACAGGATTCAGGCTCAGGAGCCCCCCGGGACCATGTGCAGAATGCACGTAAGTGCCTCCACCTTGACATTCCCAGGACAGCGTGAGATGTCTCGTGTAAGTACCAGGGAAAAGACAGACACGGCCACTTCTGAGAGACTTAGGGAAGAGCAAGTACAGCGCCTGGCACCGGGAGGAGTTTGCCAGCACTTGTTAATTTCAACCAAGGTTCCGCCGCTGCTCCCCGACTTCTGGCTTAGACTATCATCATGCCAAAGAGGAAATAAGTAATGGTAGTGGATGAATTAAAAGATAACTTCAGTGTGACCTTGAACTCTATACTGGAGTTGTTTTTAAAGTTGTTTCATCGGATCAACCTTGAGAAGGTCTTAACGGGATGATTTAGGAAAGACGTATCCGTGAGGTCACATCCATTAACTCCCTTAGTAACAAAGGGAGTTCAGAAGTGGGCAGGGGGGTGTCCTGGGCTGAGTGAGCAGGTGACATGGAGCATTTAAACCAGTTCACACCTGCTCTCCGGAGCAGATGGGGTCCGTCGGAAGGAAGCAGACATGCTGGGAAGGACAATGTGTGTTCTAAGATGACCCCAAGAGTAGGGTTCAGAGAGGGTTCCCAGGGTCCTGAGCCCCAGAAGGTCAGCCTTGAGGAGGGCGGAGTGCAAGGGAGACCCTCGGAGGAGTCTGATACCCCACGCCCTTCAGCCTCTCACTGTCCGCTGGTACAGAGGTGAGGACTGCAACTCAGCCTCACGCCAGCTGAAGTCATGAACACGAATGTGAAGTCACCTTCCAAGGTGAGCTCCCCAGCGGCACAGCTGTTAACCGGCTTGTTTCCCTGACTTCTTCGCTGGTTAGACCCATCAGAGTTCACTCTGCCCATATGGTCAGGCCACCCTCCTGGTGCTCAGAGACCTCCCTGTCCCTGTTAAGTGTTGTGTAACTGGAAGCATGTCACCGAGCCTTAGTTGGGACCTTCATGATGAAGGTACTACTTGTCACCCCAGAACTGGGCTGGGTGCTGGGGACATAAAGATAACCAGGACAGAGACCCTGCCCAGGAGGAGTCTCCAGGAGAGAGCAAGACGTCAACCAAGAGCTTCCGCACCCTGGGGTCAGAGCTAAAACACAAGAGCGCCCCAGCCTGCCAAGGGGTCTGCGGAGTCCTCACTCTCAGATAGGCTAACCGCAGGTTGGGAAAAGGAGCAATGACGTGGTTCAAAATTCACAGTGTTACAAAGAAAGAATATAGTTCTTGAAAAATCATTTGAGCAAACACATATCTAGAGCCCACTCCATCGCAGGAGTTGCTGAACCAGTGGACGAATATGAAATGAATTAATCCTCATAACCCTGGATACCAACGTGATGCCCATTTCACAGATGAGGATGCAGCTAAATCGAACCAGGTGGGTGGTTGGACTGCCCATGGTCTAAGCTGCCATCCCTTTGCCTCCAGAAGCCACAAAGCTCCCTGGCTCACAGTGCAGAAGGGGCCAGGACAGCCACGGGGCAGATAACTGGAGGAAGTCAGTGCCATGATACACCACACAGAGACGCGCAGGCCACGGTGGTTAGTGTCTTCTAGTGCACACTACAGACAATTATTTCCATCAGTAATAATGAAAATTGATATTATAACCTTCCATCTACTAAATGCACATGGGATTTGAGCCAGGGACATCTGCTAAACAATTAAAAGCAATGTGTTAGCATGAGCTAAAAATAGTTGCGGTCATTAAGTTTGTAAGTTCTAAGGAAGCAGAGGAAGAGTGAATGGAAATGTCGCACCAGGGCCAGGCCTGGAAGGGGCAGTAGGGGAGGGGAAAGACGTGGCCGAGACAGGCAGTTGGCTGCAGGATCACTTTTAAATTAGCTTTATTGAAGTGTAAGTTATATACAAAGGCCCTATTTTAATCATGCAATTCAATGAGTTTTGACACACGTGATGGAAAACCAGCACTCCACTCATGATATGGAACTCTTTCATCACTCTGCCCCCAGTCTCCAGCAACCTCTGAGCTGCTTCTGTCACTCTGGCTTGGCCCTTTCTAGAATATTATCTGTGGAAACAGGCACTAGGTAGTCTCAGGTCTGGCTGCAATCAGGTGGCATCAAGTCCTTTGGAAATTCACCCCCTTCTTTACGTGCATCAGGTTCTTCCTGTTCATTACTAAGAAGTATTCCATGGCATGGTCAGCATCCAAGCTGATGGACATTTGGGTCATTTCCAGCACATGGCCATTCCGAATAAAAGTGCAAGGACATTTGGGTACAAGTCATGTTCTCCATATTTGAAGTAACCCCTGGAGTAGATTGCAGTGTTGTGATTTGAATGTGGTTTGTGTACCCTGGGGTCCTCTGTGGTTAAAGTTGAGGTCCCTGGGGTGGGGTTGCTGGGCAGTGGAGGAACCTTTAGAAGGTGTGGCCTAGTGAGAGGTCCTTAGGTCACTGGGAGCATGGAACATGTCTGGTGCAAACCCTGGGTATTTCTTTGGAGAGAGTCATTATAGAAGCCTGAGCCCAATCCCATCCTGCTCTCTCTGCTCCTGTTTCTAGATGTGATCTCTTGCTGGATCCTGTTCACACTGCCACCATGATGTGGCATGCCTGAGAACTGAGTCAATGCCAGTTGAACCTGCAAAACAAGCTAAGTAAACCTTTTTTCTGTAAGTAGCCTGCGTCAGGCATTTTGTTACAGTAACAAAAATTTGACAAATACTGTGAGTATATATATGTTTAACTCTAAAAGGAACTGCCAAACTGTTTTCTAAGGTGGCTGTCCCATTTTATATTTCCACCCACAATGTCTGAGAACTCCAGTTGCTCTCCATCTTCACCCACACTTGATGTCATCAGTCTTTTTAAGTTTAGCCTTTCTGGTGAGTGTGTAGTGGTGTCTCATGGTTTCAATTTCCATTTCCCTCATGACTGACAGTGTTGAAGCACATTTTTATGTGCTTATATTGCCTTTTATGCAGTTTCTTTGGTGAATGCTTTCCTCATTCTTCATCAAGTGTGTTTTCTTATTATTAAATTGCAAGGGTTCATTATGTATTCCCGATGCAAGTCTTTTATCACGTACATTGCCCTTATTTCCTCTAGTTGGTCACAGGTTGATTTCAATGTCAATTAGCCCATCAATTCAGCTGGTGTTCAAAACTGAACCAATCATCTCACCTCTCTCACTAAACACCCCACTGCTCACCAAAAAGTAAATAATGAATAATAATAGTTTGCTACACCAAGGAGACTCCATCATCCAAGAAAGGTACTAGCAGGTGATGACTTGGTCTCTAGCCCTAAGGTTCAAATAGAGACAGAAACATGGATCCAATATCAGCTTTCCTAAGAAACAGTGCCGAGAAAGAGCTGAGACTGGGCTAGATCTTTGAAAGAAATTTTGGTCATGGTCTGTTCTTCCAAGACACGAGGAAAATGGGATCAGTAATTCTCTTCTTCCACTGCTCAGACCTCAGTCCCTCTCTCTCTCTCTCTTGAATTTTGCATTGAAACATAACATTCACATCAAAGAAAGAATGTACAAAGTCTATGTATAAAACTCAATGAGGCTGGCGCAGTAGCTCAGTGTTAGAGTGCTTGCCTGGCACACATGAGGACCTGGGTTCAATTCCTAATACTACCCAAAAAAAATTTTTTTAAATTTAAAACATTAAAAAACTCAATGAGTCTCCAAAATGACTTGTTTCCCATTGTGGTTTAATTAAAAAAAAAAGACCATTGGCCTCGAAAAACAACATCAAGCCTTTCAAATTCCTATACCAGGTTGTATGTGTGTGTAAAAACGTGTGCTGAGACAGGACAGTAAATGTTGAAGATGTTATTGGAACATGCTTTTTTTGGTACCAGGGATTGAACTCAGGGGCACTCGACCACTGAGCCACATCCCCACCCCAATTTTGCATTTTATTTAGACACAGGGTCCCACTAAGTTGCTTAGTGCCATGCTTTTGCTTGAGGCTGGCTTTGAACTCGAGATCCTCCTGCCTCAGCCTCCCAAGCTGCTTTGATTACAGGCCTGCACCACCGCACCTGGCAGGAACACACCTTTTAAAATGTATTCTGGGCGGCGCGGGAGGCGGGCGGGCAGCGGCGAGGCCTGTCGGGGGTGAAGACACCCTCCACAGCACCTTCCGGACATGCCTGTCCTTGTAACGTAAACACTTCAATGGGAGGCTTCCTTTTTAAAGAAAGCCTCATGGTGTACCATCTGTTTGCCTCACTCAAGGGAAGGATGAAAGCTCTACATAGGAACATGATGTGATGGATGAGACCTGTCATTATCAAGTATTCCGTCACTCTGAACAGACACTGAAAAGAGCTCTCATCTCCAAGAACCCAGCGCTTGTGTCACAGTATGAGAAATTAGATGCTAGGGAACAGCAATTAATGAAGGAAGGCTTCCAGCCAACCAGTGATCTTTATGGACCTATTATTTTGCAATCACAATCAGACTGGATAATCTCACATCCTGAGGCTCCTCAAGACTTTGAGCAGTTTTTCAGTAATCCCTACAGAAAGATACCCTCTCCAGAGAAGCACAGTATTTATTTACTGGCCATTGGATCTCTAGGAAACACCAGAGTTATCAGTGAAGAATATACTAAATGGCTCAAGGGCTACTGTGAAGCATTTTTCTATGGCATGAGTGTAAAACTCCTAGAACCGATTTCTGTTTCTGCCACACGGTGTTCTTTTAGAGTGAATGATCACACACGCAATTTACAAATTCATGCAGGGCATATCCTGAAGTTCTTAAAAAAGAAGAAACCTGAAGATGCTTTCTGTGTTGTGGGAGTAACAATGATTGATCTTTACCCAAGAGATTCCTGGAATTTTGTCTTTGGACAGGCTTCTTTCACAGATGGAGTGGGGATATTCAGCTTTGCTAGATATGGCAGCGATTTCTATAGCTCACATTATAAAGGCACAGTGAAGAAGCTCCATAAAAAATCTTCCAATGACTATGCCATTTTTGATAACTACTTTATTCCTGAAATCACTAGTGTTTTGCTGCTGCGATCCTGTAAGACTTTATCCCATGAGATAGGGCACATATTTGGACTGCGACACTGCCAGTGGCTCACATGCCTGATGCAGGGCTCCAACCACTTGGAGGAAGCTGACCGTCGTCCTCTAAACCTGTGTCCTATCTGTCTACGCAAGTTGCAGTGTGCCATTGGCTTCAATATTGCAGAAAGATACAAAGCACTGGTGAGGTGGATTGATGATGCTGACACACCCAGAGCAACTCCGAAACCTAGTTGTGAAGATAATGTGCATTTACCGAAACCTGTAGAGGCCTTTCAGTATTGGAAAGAGTGGATAATGAAATGCCTTGCTGTTCTCCAAAAATGAGTACCTTCAGATAGGAGTAAATAAAATAAATATTTGCACATTAAAAAAAAATGTATTCTGCATGCTTCTCATCTAATCCCCACAAACACTCCTTTAAGGTTGCTGGCATCATTCCATTTTACAGAGGAGGAAATTCTATGGCTCAAAGAAGTAAAATAATGTCCTAATGTTGTGCAGCTAGGACACAGTGAAGCCAGAGTCCAAAGCCCGTCCCGACGTTGCTGGATGCTTGATACCATCCCAGACTCCTAGGACTTACAATGTGCTGAGGAGCATGCACAAAATCACGTCAGAAAGAATGTCCACCAATGGGAAAAATATACATGTGCACATCGAACTTTCCATTCCAGATCATTTTCCAAGTTCCAGATTCAAATTTCCAGTGGATGCCAGAAAATGGCTTCGTGGGAAATCCTATAGCCTCCTCCAGATTAGCGAATCCAGCAACATCACCCCGCACCTCCACCTCCACCCATTCACACACCCCTGGGCCACCCTCTCAGGCACCTTACCTCCGTCAGGTTGGAATTACTCTTCCTGGTGTCCCCTCTCACCTCACATACCAAAGCCACCTAAGTTTACCCCTATCCTCTGGCAAAACTGTTTCTGCCTCCCTCCAATATTGCCATTTTCGCAGCTGAAGCCACTCGATAGTTCTCCCCATTCACATCTCCTCATATAGAGTCCCCAGCACACCCAATGATGTCACTGTCCTAAATTAGAACACCTCCCTGGAATTCCCCAGGCCTTTAAAGTAAGTCGAAGCTCCTGTAGTTAGAACCTGCAGGACTGTAATCCAGGTCCAATTTATACTCCTGAACCACCTTCCACCATGATACCCGCTCACCAGGAGCTCTAAACTTCTCCCCACTCCTTAACCACACTTTTTTTTTCCAGTTTAACAAAAGCTTTTTATTAAGTACCAGGCTTTATTTGCCTGTGTTGGCCATGGGGTTTCTCCATCTTGGCACCAGTGACATTTTGAGCAGATTGTCCTTGGTCATAAGGACTGCATCCTAGGACATCGACAGTATCCCTAGATGCCAGTAGCAGCTCCCCTCCAAGTTGAGACAGCTCACAATGTCCCCAAACTTTGCCCAGTGACCCTCAGAGGGTCTATTCACCGTGGCTGAGGACCTCCGCTGTGCAGTGAGCTCGCCAAGAGCCCCCCTTCCGTTACACCTGGGGGCACAGGCACTGTGGAGGGCAGCTGGAAGGCCCTAAGAACGGGGGCTTGTACACGGGCCCACTCTGGCCTGGTATCCCGACCCTCCTTCCTTGGGACTTGGGAAGTTTAATTGAACTCCAAGCCCTCAGTCATTGCTGAATACACTATGGATTCTAATTTCAATTCCAAGACCTACTATGTGCATGATATAAGTGAACGTGTGCAAATACTCAGCCTGTGGAAATCCTCAAGATGTTCTGGGGATATGGGATCCCAGGACACACCCTAAAAGAGCCTTTTGCCTTTGCACCTGCTGTTTCCCTCTGCCTGGAACCTGGACCCCTCTCCATGTCCTACCCAGTGACAAGTCCCTTCAAACCCAGCTCCAGCACCTTCCCTGATAGACTATTAGAGCAGCCTGAAAACAGTTAGGCCCCCTTCGTGTTTCCCACCCACGATGCCTATATCTCTCTTAGCATAACGTTCACATTGGTTCGGCCAGGTCAGGAGTCAGCCAACTTTTGTGTCAAGAGCCAGAAAGTCAATATTTTAGGTTTCTAGGGCGCCCAGTTTCTGACTCAGCCACTCAATTCAGCCACCCAATTCAGGTGAAAGAAGCCACAATCGAGAGTCAATGAATGGACATGACTATGTTCCAATAAAGTTTTATTAATGAAACCAGAAGGTTGGCCCTGCTTTGAACAGCAAGTTCCTTGAGGTCCAGGTCTGTGTGTTGTTAGCTTCTGAGTTTCCAGCTTCTCCTGGGTGCTTCAGACACTACTGAAACAAGGAAGAGATTGAAGGAGCCACGCTAATCATCGGACCAGTATTAAAACATGTAACTGTCAAGCCTTTAGAGACTGTGGAAATTAGAAGTTGACCAAAATAATTAGAGCAACCCCCAGCGATCATGCAATAATTAAAGAAAGAGCCATCGAAAATCTCTTTCCTGGAGATACTAACCGATGCTGAGAAGCAGGTAAGAGGCTGCACAGAAAACCCTGGGTGCCCTGCTACGTTTGAGTTTCAGGGAACCAGCCAGTAAGTGTTGGTGTCAGCACGTCCCGCGCCGTCTTGGAGATACACTAAAAATAGTATTGATTGTTTCAATGAAATTCAAGTTTCCCTGACGGCTCTTCATTGTTCACTGCTAAATCTGCCGTCTTATGTAGGGCAGCTGTTTACAGCGCCTTCTACCTTCTCTCAGCTCTTCTTCCAGCAGAAGGGCTGTTTGGCCCCAGAGAGATGAGAACCTGTCTGGCCTGTAAGCCGCCTTTCCACCCCCCAGGAAGAAGGGCCCCCTGGGAGCCCCCTGGGGTGCTGTTGGAACTGGAAATTTAATTAATAAAATACTAACACACAATTTCAGAGGAGGAAAAAAAAAAGAAGTGTTATCACCAAGTTAATAAGAGAACTATTTTAATTGCTGTATTTAACAAGTCCTGGCCATGGCACTCTGCACTCGGTGGGGGGAGGATTCACATCGCTCAAGAATCTAGGAGCAGGGAAGGGGTGCAGCGTGGCAGAGGTGGGGACATCAAGGCCCTGCGCTTCCCCGGCAGTCCATCTTTGAGTTCCCAGCCCCCAGGGAGCCGTGTTCTCTCTCTCCTGTGACTCAGAGAAGAAAGCCAGCTGTCCCCACCTTCCCAAGTCAAGCCCAAGTCAAGCCCAAGCCAAGCCCAAGCCAAACAGGACCCGCAGAGGTACATAAAACTCAGACCTAGTGTGCAAGCCACCATTGTCCCAGAAGGGGAGAAATGGCTGCACTTCCTTTGGCACCCACGGCTGCCTCTTTCTGTGTCCCTCCTGTCTTCTCATCATCTCCCCCTCCCCCCATGGTGGCACCATCTCGGTCCCTTTCCCTAAACGTACCGCATAGCAGCCATGGGTCTCCATGTGGAGTTTATCAGGGGAGAAAATTATGGCAGCAGTGGCTGAGAGCCATGGGGGACTGTGACAGGAGCATCGCATAGAGAACTGGCCCTGGAGGCAGGGCGAGGCCATCCCTTGCTCTTCCAGACGAATCCCAGACCCTCCAGTGGTGGTGTGGGGGTGGGGGGGCGGGGGGGGGGTGCACAGCATCGTGGGCCCGACTCTTTTCCAAACCTTAGCAGGATGATGCTCGGCCCAGAGAGTCCAGGGATGTGACCCCCAATGCGTTGGACAAGCCAGTTCAGGGACGGGGCGGCCTTGGCTTGCTCACAACTCTTCCTGCCCCTCAGGACTCCCAGACATTTTTGTCAGAGGAGCAGGATGGGGACTGAGCTGGCAACAGTGACCACCAGGGAATGGAGAGTGTGGGAGGTTCTGCAGATGCTGCCGGGGCCTCGTCTTCCCCTGTCACCGGATGAAGTTCTGTGGACCCAGAGCTGACTGGACGGACGGCCAGCGAAGGCAAGAGGCAAGGCCTGGAGGTGCACCCCACGTCGCTCAGAGGGAAGAGAAGACCGAAGCCGAGCTGTGGGCTCTAGAGCTCGCTCCAACCAGGAGTGGCCTCGTTAAGAGATTCAATGCCCTCAGCACAGCTTCTAGGTTCTGATGTGTCCATCAAAAAGTGTTTTGTTTTTTTTTTAGAAAATAGATTTGATAAAACACACTGCTCATGACTTCAAATGCTCTGGGCACTAAATCATCACTGTAAAGACCAGCCATCTCCTCTGTCCCCTTGTCCCCCTTGCCTCTCTAAGCCTATTGGGTCAAAAGCCATCAGTGAAGCTGACCAGGCGAGGAGGACCCAAGGTTGAGGGTCAGGCCCCCAGGGTCAGGAAGGTGTCCGCACCTGGGGAAAGGTGTGGGAGCGTGTCCAGGAAGGACAGGCCTCCAGAGGGAGGACGGAGGGACCATGGCGATGTGAGATGGGTTATTTCCCAGGAGATGGCTCAAATAAGTAAATGGACTTGGGATGATGAGAGCGGAAGTCCTCACCGTGGACAGGGCTATCCACCAGGAGAGAGGGAGGAAACTGGGACGAACCCGGGGTGTTGGGCTGCAGATGGAGACGATCATGTCAACTCGTGGTTGTCAGAATGTGTCAATAAAATCAGAAACAAATACAGATATAAATAGCGGGATGCGTGTGCCGCACCCATGTCCACATACGGGTAGGCGCACAGCTCCCCTGAGAGGCCGGGCAACGGCCACCCCCAGAGCAGGGAGCACACTCCATCCCCAGTCTGCCTTCTACACGTCACTCTCTGCCGGAAGGAGCCGCGGATCCCGGAGGGATGGCAATGTCAGGGCTGGGGCAAGGGAAGTACAAGATGAATCTGGGCCGTGGCACGATTCCACAACCAGGGAGATACTCAGCAAGATGACGAAGACATGTCAAAAGGGCACGGAACTCAGCCCGAAGGAGCTCCCCCTCACCAATCTGGGACACTTTGAGCAACAAAATGAAGAATAAAGCAAATGGCTTATGACGAACGGATACAAGAGGAATCCTTGACTCCACAGAATTATGTAAACTAGAAAATAATTAATGAGAAAGAATATTTGCACAATCACAGAGTGCCACCAAAAACAAAAGGTTATTAATGACACAGAGAAAAGGGACCAATTCTCTGATGGAGAAGTCCGGCAGACCCACCTCCATCAAGGGCTCAGAGCTCTCTGTACCACGCCTGGAGGTAATGAGGACACGGTGTCATGAATCACAGGGAGTCATCGCCCAGACTAGAAATTGAGAGATACTCTAAGAGGAGCTGGTTTGTGGTCTTAAAAACTGTCAGCGTCATCAAAGTCAAGGAGAGGCACAGACTGTTTGGGCTCAGAGGGCCCTGAAGGCACAGGACAAAGGAGTGACAGTGAGTTCCTCTTCTATAAAAGACATCATTGGAACAGTTGGTCAGACATGAAGGGTTTATTGGTGGCAGTGTGCTCTGGGTAGCTCCCCGGTGGCTGTGCTTGTGCGAGGGCTGCTACCCCGGAAGCGAAGTTTTTGGTGCTATCTGTAGGAATCCCACACTAAGGTTTCCACAGCAGTGGAAACATGGTGGCAACTTACTCTCAAATATCTCCTGGGAGGTGGGGGGGGGGGGGTGAACATCTTTATACTGTATTTGCAATTCTTCTTGAAGGTTAAGTTTGTTTCAAAATTAAAAATCTAAAACTTAAGGGAAAAAAAAAAGACTTGGTAGGTCGCATCATTCAGATCTCAACATGCAACAGTTGCAAAGGGGAACTGGACCGTGGGGTTCTATCAGGAGTAAGAAAAAGTTCATGGCAATGGACTGGGCTTGAACTTGAGCTCAGAACTCCAGACTCAACCGTGCAACTTTGTGTCAAGGAGGCCTGGGGAGCTTCGGAAGCAGGGTGCCCAGTGCCTCCTCCCCAAAGGGCTCGTGGGCGTGATGATCCACAGAGTGAACCTGGTTGCCTTGGTGCAGGGCTGGACGTGCCCCTGCTCCGGCTCCTGCCTCCCTCCTGTGGGTCGGCTGGCTCTGGGGAAGGCTTTGCCTCTGCACCTCTCTCTCCAGGGAGCTGCACCCACACCAGGCTGTGCACCCAGGTCCTACAGTTCTCTGTCTCTTCCACCTGCAGTCTCTGCCCGCTCCTCTCTGCACAGCAATGACCTTCAGCCCACTGGGCACGAGGATGACCCAACAGGAAGGATTCCTGTCTTCTGTGAAAGTTAACTGATGATTCAGGGACCGAGTGACTTTGCAGACAGCCAGCCCCATGTCAAGGAAACTCATTTGAGGGAGAGAAACTGAGCTGCGGCATCTACAGGAAACAGAGGTGCACACACCAGGTCACAAAGACTCCTGATTACCCTTGAAAACGTGTGCCCATCCTATCCACTCCCCTACCAGGAGGGCTTGAGAAAGCCCCCGAACACAGTGACCACCCCTGGCCCTCGTTTGGGCTGGAGAGAGCACAGACAACCCAAGGAGGAAGGAGAACGTGCCCAGGGAGCCAGCTCAGGTGACATGTTCATAAAAGTCTCCAGGAGAGGGAGGAATGCGAACTATGCCCGCCATGAGGCTCAGCAACAGGCAGGTCAACAAGATGGGTCGGATCACGTGACCTGGTCCTGGCACCTGGCTCCACGTGGCACCCGGACAAATCAAACATGAAACTGCCAGGACCATTCTCTGCCACCCGTACTGCCAGGAATCCAGCCCTCATGAGGAATGCCCGAGTTCCTTTCAAAGTGGAGAGACCCGCCCAACGAGCCCAGCACATTTTATAGGCTCAACTAAGAAATGGGGACCTGCCATCGGCCTCCTAAGGTGTGGCAAGGTGGTGATGATACACCTGAAGCACAGAAAGGAAGACTAAACTCACACTTGGTGACGGGGTCAGTTATGACACTCCCAGGTATAAGTAAAACATAAAATAAAATTAAGAAAAATTGACCTTTAAAATTAAGCATATTTAATTATGCAGTACGGCAAGAAGTCTGAAGTTAGGTGGCTGCAGGGTGGGTTCATTTAGCAGCTCAAATGTGTCAGGGCTCTGAGTCACTTTCCCTGGAATTCTTATACTTTTACTCATGGTCACAAAATGGCCACTACAGCTCCAAACATCAAATCCTGTGTTGGGCATCTATCATCTGTTAAGCACTATATACAGATCGGCCAAACAGATGGAATCCCTGCCTTCTCACAGTTTCCAGTCTGTCATTAGTCCACAGACTGTTCCCAAACTCTCCTGCCTACAGTGGCACCAGTTTCTTTTGTTTCTGTTTGCATCAAACAGCATTGAACAAATCAGTTTCTCCTGTGTATTTGGTAACTCAGGGGAAAGCTATTGTATCCAGAATTCCTTTTTTCGGGATCCAGCTTTCTCAACATCGTGAGACGGAGTGAGTAAAAAGCAACCAGCCCATACCTGGAACATGATGAGTGTTCACATCCAGCCTCTCCGGACCTATAACTTTGGAGCTATTCGGGGCCCCTGGGCACCACCACCACTCCTCCCTCTGTGCCTTTCAGAAAGACCTTTTCCAGGTCATGTTCTTAACCACACTGCTGCCTGGGGACAGGATGCACCACCACGTACAGACAGCCTTCTCTCAGCTTGTATTCCCACGCATGGGCGTCCCAGGCACACGGCTCATGCTGGGTCTCAGACATGGAATCAATTCCAGATTAATTCCGTGAAAATACCACGTGGGCAGCTTCAGGAGACACTGTGTAATGAGATAAAAATCTCAGACCCAGGGACCCGGGCTGATGGGACTCAAGGACTTCTCTCCTAATCCATCCATTCTCAACTTCTCATTACTAAGTGTAGCCACAGTTAATCTGTCTCACCATCTGACAGAGGAGATGTTAACTCTCTTGGTTTGCACAGGAGAAAACTGGGGTTCAGAGAGGTTTGAAGACTTACCTGAGGCTACACAGCAGCCAGCGGAAAAGCCAAGATTAAACCCCAGCATCTTGGGCTTTGGTGGTTTTTCCCATTTCTGTTCCCTTTTCTGCAGGGAGTGACGGGTGAGAGGTGAGGGCTCTGTCACACACCTGTCACAGTTGTTCAAGCCTCCCAAGCCACCACTTCCGAGTGGTGTGCCAGAGTTTCATCCATTCATTCAACAAACATGCTCCCCATGTGCTGAGCACTGGGAGAGAGTGTAAGATTCTAGAATCAATAAGACACGGCCGCGTGCCCACCTCAAGGACCTCACACCTAGGTAGAGGTCAGGTGGCTGAAAGGTACGTGCCTGAGTTGTCCCTTCTAAGACACAGTGGAGGTGGAGAGAGAATCTTCTTCTGAAATAAAAATATAGAGCTTCCTGGGACCTGTGGGAAGAGAAGGCACTGTTATGGAAAACTGGACCCACGTAAACAGCAACAGGCTTGCTCGGGAGAGAGAAGTAGGGACTGGTACCTCTTGTTGCCGGGCAGGACAAACACTCCCTCCTGGTCCTCACGCCACTCTGCCAAGTGGGAAAATTCCCTCCGCACCCCTGTATCACATGGAAATGCCAGCTCTCCAGAGGGCACACCCCGGGAGGCCCAAGATGGCCCGGCTCTGCAGGGTAGGCTACAGGCAGGAGGGGAAGCCAAGGGAAGGAGGAGGGAGATGGGGTGACAAGCTGAGGTCAGCATTGTGGTGTCGCTTCCGGCAAGTCCCTGACACCCTTCTGGCCGAAGTTTCCATTTCTTTCTGTGCTGGAAACAACTGGCTTTGCCCCTTGGCTGTTAAATAAGCAGCGTCCACAGGTAGAACCGGGCAAGGAGACGGAGGCGCCAAGCCTCCTGGCCCCCATCTGCTTTGACGGGGAGACCGGGGCTGTCGCTGGGGCTCACCGGACGGACCCCCTCTCACGGTCCACAGCAGCCCTGGCCACTGCCCTCGAGGGGGCCCGATGGCAGGGGGCACTAGAGCATGCGGCTCCTGGGATTGGAAAGCTCTTCTCTGCCCACGCCCTTTACAACCCACCCTCACGCCAGGTCTTGCTTGGACTCAGCGGCGTCCAAAACAGTCCCACGTCTGACACCGTGAAACCCGAGGTCCCCGACCCAGCGTGCCGTCTTTCCAGCCCTCTTTCTGCCGTTCTCCCCCCTCATCGGGGTCTCCAGGCGCTCCCTTCCACCCCCCCCCCGTGTGTCACCTGGCCCCTCCCGCCACCCCTCCCCCACGGAGCCCATCTGGCCATGGTCACTCTCACACCAAGAACTCCAACCCCACGGCCTGTTCTGCATCGCCACCAGGCCAACCAAAGGTCCTCTGCACTCCCGTGGCCCCGTGGCTCTGGGTCACTGAGGAAGGGCCCGCAGAGCCCCACACAGCTGACAGCCGCTCTCAGGGGAAGCTCAGTGCCCGCCACCTTCCTGGTTAACCCCGTGCTCCATGGTCCTCCTCAGCACTGCCGAACCGTTCAGGCCACCTGCCAAGGCTCCTGACAGAGGCCACCCTGCTTCCTAACCCACTGGAGAAAGCAGTGTCCAGCCCCGCCCGCCCCTCACCTGCCTGTGTCTCGAGGACCACTTGTCCCCAGCCCCCGGGTCCAAGGTCCAGCCACATGCTCCCCCTGTTTGTTTCATAACTTCCCACAAACATCTGACCCCCATAGTCCTTGCATTCTTAAAGTCTCTCTCTCTCTGTCACGTCTTCTTTTAAGGTTCCAAGGCGCTGCCACCGGAGGGTCTGCTAACTTTTTGTCTTTGTCCGCATGGTGGGGTTTCTCTTAAGTGAACCCATGTTTAGGGAACCTGCTTTCTCACCTTCCATGACCCCTGGGCCTCTTGGACTTGTCCCCCTCCTTCCCTCCACTGAAACAGCTCTCTCCAAGGTGACATGTGACTTCCTCATTCCCCAGTCCGAGGGTTTTTCAAGTCTCACTTGCCCTTCTGCTGCGTTTACCACTGGCCTCCACCTCCTCCTGGAACCGTTCTGCTTCCACTTTGGACCCTCTGCACCCTCTCCCTTCCCTGGTGGCCCCTCCTGTTCCCCGGGGTGCGCGTTCTTTCCTCTGCCATCTCTCAGGTGCTGCTCCCCAGAGCTGGGCTGTCTGTGAGCTCCGCTTCCTTCCTCTCCGCCACTCACCTGTGCACAGACTTCAAGCATCATCCCCTGCCGACGACTTCTCCAAGACCGTCCCCCAGGACTCCTCCTCTGCCTCCACCCAGCAGCCTTGGGCCACCTACGTTGGCGACTCCCGTGAGCCCCTTGGACTCTGCTCTCCAAAACACCCCCATCATCCCGTCCTACTCTTCCCGAAGGCTCGCTGTCCCTAGCTCCCTAACTCTGAGAACAAAGCCACCAACCACCAACGTCACAGACCAAGGGCCATCCTGCATGCTCCTCTTTCCTGCCTGCCCATGTGTCCCATCCTCAGAAACCGTCTGGTCACTTTCCATCCCCCAAATCTCTCCAGCTGACCCCCAGCCTCCACCGCCACTTCAAACCGCTGCTGTCACCTTCCCTGCCTGGAATGTCACAAATGCCTCTAACTGCTCTTCCTGGCTCCAGCCCAAGTCCCCAGCAACATGTCCCCTGCTGGACACCGGGGCGGTTTTCTAACATGTGAACTTGACCATCTCATCCCGTGTACTGAAAATTCCTGGCTGGCTCCTTTCCCCCCAATTGCTCATCGTGGCTCCCCGTACACAGGACATCTCAGCATCCGTGATTACCCCCGCCCTCGATGCCTGGCTTTCCCTCTGCCCCAAACCGCTTGTCTCCAGCCCCGTCTTCTACCCATGACCACGCTGGAAGCTTTCATTCTCCTCAGATTTATTTCTCTGTCTACCACAAGGTGTAAAAGCAACTCCATCACCGCGGGGACCATGTATTGAGGTTGTTTATCTGTCCCTCTCTCTTCTCCAAGGACAGAGCCACTTACTTTCACCCTAGACTCAGGTTCCAAGAGCCTAATCTCAGGTGTGGCTGGTAAAGCTGCATTGAACAGGAGAGCAGAGGCACCGGTCGCAGGCTGTGAAATACACACAGCTGAAACCAAACGCGCCCATAGAAGAAAAGAAGAGAACTCACCTCAAAAACGGCAGCCAGGTCCAACGGGGAAGATGCTTGTCCAGGGAAATTCCCTTGCAGATCGGATCCTGCAACTGTTAAGTCCAGAGCCTTTGCTATGCATGAGCTCTCATTCCCTGGGGTTTGGGACTGCTGATAGCAAAGCAACCCTCCAAATCCACAGAGGGGTCCCTGTGCATTAAACCTCTCCACTTAGTCTGACCCCATATTACCACCATCTCAGGAATGAAGTCCTCACCTGTGAACATCCGGCCACTAGGCTGTGGCTTCTGGAGCAGTAGAGTCAACACTCCAAAAAGCAAACAGGTCACCTGGGCCTTATGGACTCTCTCCCCACCTCAAGTCTCCCAATTCCCCATGGTTGATGCTCTCCCTTGGTCTCAGCAGGAACCAGCAAGTGCTTCTGTCCAGCGGAGGCAGGAGGAGGGGGTCAGAGTGGCCAGTCTAGCCCTCCTGCTGTAGCTTCTTGGGTATGTGACTTAGCAATGAGCCAGGCCTGGGCTGGGGAAGCCAGAGTGCACCGGGGAGCCAGCCGTGAGGGGCTGCTCACAGCACCAGTGCAGGGCTCTGGCTTCTAAGGTACTTTGCTTTCTTCAGGCCTCCAGAGAAGCAAGACTCACGGGAACAAGGTAGGACTGAAGAAAGAAATAGCTTCAAGGAAGAAAGATAATGCTATCAAACATTTGGTTATTATAGAGGCAGGAATCCCAAAACATTTTTAGACAATTTAATAGAACGTGGGTTTGTGGTTAAGGGACGCTGCTATAGGTAGGATTTTAGGATTTATATTGATAGGATCCTTCCTCCTACTGCCTCCCAAATCTTCACATCCCTCCCTCTCCCCATTCCTCATGCCCACCCAGGAATCCTAGAACTCAAAAATGGACTTCATCCATCTTTTCCTGAGCTGGGCACAAAACCACTCCCTGAGCAGAGCCAGAGAGCAGCGCCACCTTCTTGGAAAATTTGCTTTCAAATTATCAAACATGAAACTGGGTCTCTCAGCCTTCCTCAAACTCAACCTGCATGTTTATGATCCATGGAACCCAGCACCAACCTATGGATCCAGGACCTAAATGTATCAGGCCAGGACGAGGAAAAAGCATCCTCCCGCTGTCACCAAGATGTAGCACCAGGTGTTGCTGGGAAGGGGCCAAACAGTAGTGAGTGTTCCCTGACCGACCAGGAGACCGGTCCAGCTCAGCGCAATCCCCAACACTAACGTGGGGGATACTTACAGGATGTCAGATGCTGGAGTAGGCACTCTGCCTGCATGACTTCGTTAGATGCTCACACCAGGCTCTCTGCCTCTTTTTATGAGGACACTGAGGTAGAGAGAATCTTGCCTTCCTGTCTGAGACCACCCCCAAACATAACGACAGTGGTAAGGGCTTCCTAAAGCCCCCCTTGGCTGAGTTGGGGCTCTTCCTTCATCCCAACTGGGTTCCCCTCCATCACTGCCCCGTCTAAACATGGCCAAGTTACCCTCCCTGTGGCTCTGGTCACTATCTCCCAGGACCTTGACCCACGACACTAAATGGGCTAATTCACCTTTGGAGGCAAAGATCTGCTTTGATGCCCACCTGAAGGGTCAGGAGAAGCCTGACTTCTGTGTTTTGGATTCTAGGATTCCGTGGTGGGCCTGGGGAGGGGGAAAGATGGGAGAAGGGGTGTGCAGATTTGAGAGGAGCCTCTGTCCCCGGTCCCCAGGCCCCTCATAACCTACCCACACTCAGGCAGAAGGATTGATTGGCCCTGGAACATAGGGCTTCTGGGAAGATTGTCACCTTATCAGGAATGTCACTGCACCTCCCCTTCGGCATCACAAACAGGTGAATGGTGCCAAGTAAGCAGAATGGAAACTTCTTTGAGTTTGGACAGAGCTGGGCCACAGTGTCCCAGCAAAGCCACCATGTGGCCTGTTTCTATTGCATCCTGCCTTGAGTGCTTCTTCCAAATCAATCTTTCAGGGAGTGGGGTCATACCTTGGCAGGAAAGATGATCCCCTCCTACCCAGAGTGCCTGGGAGCATGAGCTCATCCCAACTCCTCAATCCCTGCCCTGAGATGCGCTTGCTGAGAATGAGCTAAGGGGAAGGAGGAGCTGAGTCAGAAGTGCGCCACCAGACCAGTTCCCCTCCTTTGGCTTAGATGGTAGATCTTAGGAAACACAGCCTCTGCTGACTTGGTGACAGCCTTTCTCTGCGCTGGCCTGCTGATTCTGGTCCCTTGCCCCAGGCCACTCCTCCTCCCTCCACTCCCCATGCTCCAGGCTGTCCCCACCCCCTTTTTTCTCACTAGTCCTCATCACATCAAGTAGACAAAGGGTTAAACATTTCCAGGGCAGGCCACAGGGATGCAGGTGAGAACAGGGAGGGTGGAGGTTGGGATCTGGAAGGTTCTGTCTCAGGTCCAAGAGCTTCTTTGGGTGAAGAGTGATCACAGATTTTTACTAAAAGTCTCCAGTTGAAAATTCCATAAATCTAGAAACTGTGAAAAAAAAAAAAATCAATGGAAATTTAATGAAAGGAGTTCGTGTATGTGGAGAGCGTGGGACAATACCTGGCACGCAGCAGCGAGCTATAGAAACACGTAGAAATGAGTGAGAGTTGGGGGAAAGCACATTTCAACATCCCGCAGTCTATATATTCCAGAATCCTTGCAAATGATGGACCTTGGGTCTCTGCATTCAAAGTCTCTGCCCTCTCCACAACTAGGTCCTATGACTGTTTGCTCTCCTCCACCTCGTTTCCTCCTCCCCACTCCTTCTCTGAGAATCTTGGAGCTGTTCTGCTTTTGTGGCTAAAGTCCCCACCGTTTGCTCTTACTCCAGATCCAGTGGAAACCCTTGATTTCCCTAAACCTCGCGCTGGAGCCCCTGATGTGGAGTCTTTCCTATCTCCTTGGCAGTGACTACACTGGCTTCAGGATAATAAGCATTTAGAGTCGAGCTGTAATTATAGGAATGTTCTGGAAAGCCCATGTGAGCATGAGCTCTCCTCCCCCAACACATTGGCAGGGGTTCTGTTTGGGTTTCCAGGGGGAGATCTCATGGGAGGAGGGTCCACGTGGTGGAGGGAGGAGAGAACGCGGTGGTCTTCAGGTTTCCCAGGACCAGTCTCAGCGTGCCCGCCACTGCTCTAAGCCGCCAGAGAAGACTGTGCACAGGGGGAGCCGACCTCCCAGCCCTGCAGGCTGCTCGGGCTCACTGGGTTATGGCTGAGATCCTGCCAGAGGCCGTCCTGCTCACCAAGAGAGGGGAGTGACCGATGCCGCTCTCCTGAGACTGGAGGAAAGATGTGAGTCAGGAGAGTGGGAGGGAAGTTGGCCCCAGGCTGGGGCCCAGCACTCCAGCAGCTGGATCGAGCTGAAGGAAGAGGAGGCTCCCCCAAGAAAGCTTATCACTGAAGCCAGCTGCCTTCTTCCTCACCCACTTAGACATTTCAAAACTGTGCCAGATACCGAGTGCTCAAGTCCAGGGCCATGCTGAGAACCAAAGAGCCATGTGGATGATTCCTCCGGGCCAGGTACCACTCTAGATGGTGGGCTGGCATGTGGGCCAGGGCAGCTCGAAAGGGGATGGAGAGGTGAAGGTGATTTGGCCACACTACACACTGACGGAACTAGGAACCACTTATCTGCAAACCCAGACTCAGAGAGGGCAACAGGTTTGTCCAAGACACACAGCCCCCTGGTTGGCTGGCAAGACCTTGCTTCCTTTGCCCCGCGTCCCTCAGGACAAGGTACGAGGACAGCACAGAACAGCTGGCACATGAATCTATCAGAGATCAACTCCCAAGTGGGGTTCTGACCTCATAGCAGGTCCCCACCCCTTTGTTACCTGGGGGGACACCTGAGGAGCACAAAGGTGTGACACCACCAGGACAATCTCGTTATACCTAATTTACTGTCTTGTTTCAAGGAAAAACCTAGGATCTGCAATTAGCAAGCCCCAGATCCTAGGAAAATCAAAGAAATACAAGTAACTTTCAAAGAGGGCTCCGGGGGCCAATTTTCCAGCCACATGCCATGAGGTTCGTGAATCTCGGGTCTAAATTTTAGTGAAAAGGCAGGGGACCCTCAGCCAGTCCAACACTGTCCCCTCAGGGGGGTACCTTTTAAAAGAGCAGCAATACCCTCCATAGTAGGGATGGGATTCCGTTCTCTCAAGGCTTAATTGACTTTGTAATTTCACCCCCAGAATCCTTTCCTTCCTGATCTACGTCAGTTTCACTCTCCACAGTTCCCCGCGTTCTGTTTTCTCCTGTGAGAATACAAAGAAATCCAGCCAAGGGCCCAGACGCTAGCAGAGCTTTCCCGGAGTGTGGTGCACAGGATCCCAGGACGGCAATCCGGGAGGTGCTGGAGGGAAACGCGGTCTTGGGCCCTACCTAGCCCCTGAATTCAGAGTCCCCGAATCCCTGGCGGGAACTCAGGTTCCCCCACGTTGTCATCATTCACCCTGAAGTTGGATTCACACTTCCTTCTCGGTGCCTGGCCCAAGAAAAACCTCTGGAGGAAGTTTGAGCAGCAGGATTGCCAAGCCCTCTGGGTCCACACGGGTAGAACATCTCTAACCCCCAATCCCGAAGTCCACCATGGCCCGAAACCTGTGACTTCTGAGCACCAACCCGACACCACAAATGCAGAATGCCACACCACAAAACTGTGTCTCACGCACCACGGTCCTTAAAACGGTGTATAAGATTACCTTCAGCTTGGGGGTTTATATAGATCATCTACGAAACAGAATGGATTCTGGGTTTAGACTCGGGGTTCCAGCCCCAAGGTATCTCACTATGTATAACGTGAATATTATAAAATAAAAATCAAAAAATTGAAATCTGAAACACTTCTAGTCCCAAGCATTTCGGGAAAGGGACTCACTGGACCTGTATCTACGACAGATGGGCTCAGGCAAGGAGAGGATACAGACAGCACAAGAACTCAGAGAAAGGAGGTGACCCTTGACCTTCCAGAACAATCTGGAGAGATATAGCCATTGTGGCTTTTCCCCCCGTAGACTGCTCACTTTGTGCTTGTCCCCCAGTGCCTGACCGGAAGCCTGGCCCGGAGCACCTGCTCAATAAGTTGGGCTCATTCCAGGGAAGACTCAGGTCAGACAAGCAGCAAGGTGCCCCAGACCTTGCCCCTGTGCCTTATCTGTCCCCTGTCCTTCTCATGCAGAGAAGGGGCCATGGGCAGGACATTGCAGGCTCTGGGACCACAGGGTAAAATTAAATAGGGAATGTGACCCCAGGGAATTTTCATCTCTGGAAACCAGAAACACCTGGGTCCAAAAGCCCCAGCTCAGGGTGCCTGGTTAGCTGGGGGTGGTGGGTACCAAAACGGAGCAGCTACACAGATACCAAGGGCTCAGAGCAGGGGAGACGGGGACAACGCTGAGAAGGCCCTTGGGGACAGGCCCTGGGCTCTCCAGGACGCCCAAGTGAGGTAGCCTGGGAGCAAGACTCAGATGTGTTGTCCCCACTGTTCACCCACCAACTCTCAGAGCGCCCTGTGTCCCTCCTTTGAGATGTCTTTCTTTGGCTTTTTTCTACTCTTTAAATTGAAAATGCCCCTGGAATGGGTCTAACCTGATTCATTCTGGGATATGTTACTTACTGTCCTCAGAGGCTGAGGCTCTGTGACAAAGCATCCTAGACTATGTGGCTTAAGCAATGGCCTTTTTTTTTTTTTTAAGCATCGAGCTGGACCAAACACTTCTGGTTCTCCCGGGAGCTTGAGGGAAGAAGCCACTCCAGGCCTCTCCTTGGCTTGTGGAGACATCTTCTTCCTGAGTCTCGTGGCATGGTCTGCCCTCTGTATCCGTGTCTCAGTTTCCCCTTTTTATAAGGAAATGATCATGCTGGATTGGCGCCCACCCTGATGATCTCACCTTATTTACCACTCTGAAGACCCCATCTCCAAATAAGAAAAAGGAGTGGCAGAAATGCCCATCAGCCCTGGGGGCAGAAGGGGGACGTACTGACACTTGTGCCCAGGGTTGGCTCCAAGCCCAGGGTACTTTAGCATCTTACTTTGCTGTTGCCTCTGGAGACGGCACTACTCCCCCTGCACCAGACCCTCATGTCTCAGGTGAGAGGGGCCAGCTCATTCCCTGCACCTGCAGAAGGCAGCCTGGCAGAGGTGGGCGGTCGATCCTGGACCCCACCCCCAAAGTCTTCAGTCCCCCTGATAACCTGCTGCTGAACTTATGTCCCCCCAGAGCCTATCACGAAACACTGCTTTTGCCCTTGGGTTGTCTTGAAAATTCTTTCTGGTGTTGCCAGGGGATGTGACCTGTCACCTTTAATCCACCTTTAATTTCAGCATCTGGCCAACCTGGGAGCGCAGACCTGTTCTGTCACTTGCCACCTGTGTGGCCTGGAGCACATTACTGAGCCTCCCTGGGCCTCAGTTTCCTCATCTTTCGTTGGAGATAATGGTGACTCTTGGTGTTATTGTCATGATTAAATAAGAAAGCATATGTAAATTCTGTGCATATTTAATAATCGGTGGTTATCCCCTACTGCCCTGTAACGCCCACTGCTCCTTAGGTGACAACAAACGCTCCCTGCCAATAGTTGTCACGTTCTGCACACGTAGATGCTCAGCAATGCTTACCCAGGGAGTTGAGTCCTAGAAGGGCTTGACCCAAGTCAGCTCTGGGCTGCTGGCGCCTCCCCTGGAGGCCAGGCATCTTCTCCAGACCCCATACCTTCCTCTCTATTCTGGTATATCAGTTCGTTTGGTGGGTTTAAGGGAAAACCCTCTTGTGAGTTGGGAGGCAGAGCTGGAGAGGACACGGTTCATGCTTCTGAACTTGGGGACCTCCAGTCTGGGAGAACTGGGTGATTCTGATCCAAATCATTTCTAGTTCTTTCATTCATTCAGCCAGAAAAGCTGAGACCTCTGCCCCGGGTCTGTGGTTGCTTGTGAAATCCAGCACCCAGGTGAAAGAGTTAACAACCTCCTTGCCGAGGGATTTCCCCATAATCTGTGCACATGTCCCGGGGATCAGGACGGTGGGAGGTGGTGCTAGTCTGTGGCAGTTGCTCAGGCCCTTGGCCCCCAGCCCACCAAGCTCCCAAAGCCCTCTTATTCAAGTTGATTTCAAATTTAATTAAGAACAACCCTACGAGGCTGAGGTCTCCGCAGGGCCACCACCCGGAGCTCGAAGATGGCCAAAGAGATAGTCATGTCATCATGGAAGAGAAGGTTGAAGGCTGGCCTGTCACCTCACCTGTGAAAACAAGCAGCCCTCACTGCAGGGAAGAGCAGCTCCTAGGGTCAGGGCTCGGCAGGGACTGAGAGGAGCCAGGCTGGTGGGAGAGGCCATGAGAAGCCCTCAGTGTGCCTCCAGGTAGCCTGCCCGCCTCGGCATCTCGCCCCCTCCCTCCCTGGCCAAAAGGCCTGACGCTACCTCTGTCCTCAGACTGGTGTGACTTAATAGCCTGCATCGGAGGAGGACCTTGGAAGAGGAAAAGGCAGACAGGCTAGAGCAAGAAGCCCAACTGAGCAGAGGCCCTGAGGGACCCGCGGCGGAGAAGCACAGAGAGCTTGGGGCCTTCGCCCACCAGCCACATAGCTGTCGGTATTTCTAAAATCATGGCCCACTAGCCCCCAAATCAGAAAAGCCCTAAATTCTGGGATGCTTCTCAGCATTACAGATTCCTAGGCCTCCAGGTGTGTGTACACACACATGAGTGTGTGGGGGTGTGCATGTGTACATTATGCATGTAAGCATATCATGTGTGCATGGGTGTGTAGGCAAGTGGGGAAGAGGGTGTGTGTGTGTGTGTATTTGTGTGTGCACATGTGCTCGGGTACATACAAAAGTGGGTGTGCAAGTGGGTATGCATGGATTTGCTGTGTGAGCAGACGTGTGTGTACGTGTGGGCAGGACTGCTCCATAGGAGACAGTCCTGCAGGTGACTGAAGGCCAGTGAGGTGCACAGTCCAGGGTCACATGTGCCTGGGCATCCCCGTCCTGCAGCAAGCGCTGGAATCCCCTCCACTGTTTCCCTGCCCAGCACCTTTATAGCCCTCTGGTCCCTCATCCAGGTAGGGACAATGACCACATCTACGGGATAGAATCTGGAGGGGGATGAGGTGCTCTGTGGCCACCAGCAAGTCCCCGTTGGTTTTTTCTTTCACCAAATATTTAGTAAGCACTTGCTCCAGACAGGCTCTGTCCTGGATTTTGGAAATAAAACGTTGCACTGAACTAAAACACATCCTGTCCTCGGGGAGGGTATGTGCTCTGGGGAGACAGGCAGGAGGACAGAAGAACAACCAAGAAAGTGCATTGGGGACAGGCAGAACCTCATGATGGTGTAAAGGCTGTGGAGGACAGTGAATGGGCCACCGCAGACACGAACGGCTGGTGATTCAAAGAGGGAGGCAGTCCACGGTGACATCTCCCACGGCTGCCTACCTTCCTGGGACACAAATAGTCTCTGGTAGTTAACCACTGAGCATTCTGCCCACAGAGTCATGCAAATAAAACAAAGACAGAGACAGTAAACAGACAAGAAGCCCCGGGGCTTGCGGGTGGCTCTTCTCTGCTCCTGGTCTACAGAGTGACTATTTACCCACAGGCACAAGACGTGGACCCCGAGGCCGCAGCTGCCACTCTGGGGACAGCTGGAGGAGCGCCCCTCCAGAGCCCAGGCATCTTTCAGGATGTAACCCTAGACTCAAAAGACAGAGAAGCCACGACCCTCCCCTCCCGACTGTGGCAGTTACCGCCAGCCAGGCTCCCGGGGGGAGTTGTGTAATGAAGGCAGATTTTGAAATCACTCGCTGTTCCAGCCAGTGAGAAATAAATCTCAGCGCCGGTCAGAGGCTGAGACTCGCTGGCTCTTGCCTTCACTCAGGAGAGAAATCCACCATCGCTCCCCGGCCCCGCTCATCTCCACCCAGTGCCACCAGGGAGATGACCATTGCCGAGCCAAGCGATGGCTTCCAAGAACCTCGGGGCGTCACTTGTGCAGGGCTCTGCATGGACAGCTCGGACTCAGCTCCTCAGGCGGGTCGTTTTGTGCAAACTCAGCCCTTCTGCTAGTTTGGATCCTTCATTTCAACCCATGTGTTCCCCGACCCGCGCCACGTACACACAGACCTGGGATCAAGGGGTTGGCACCTGCAAGGACCCTTCAAAAGCTGCCACACAGGTACCAAGGGAGACTGTGGATCTCGTTCCCCACCAAATCCCCAAGACAGATTTTCCCAAAGCCCCACAGACACAAGGCCACCGAGCAAGCGGACAGCACCCAAGGGACATTCCTGCTCCCTGCCAGGGGAGAGGAAGGCACAATAACGAATGGGCAGTGGCAACAGGAGATTCTCCGTGCAAACTGCACCCTCAAAACCTCCTGCTTTCTCTGCTGATGGCTGTCACACTCTTTCTCAGGGCTCATGAGCCACAAGGAAGATGGACCAGGGAGAAAAGTTCTTCCCACCAGGAGGATCTTCACTCAGAAGCAGAAGAGACCCCTCAACATGTATCTATTGAAGACCCACTCTCCCTAGACAATATTAGATATTAAAAAAAAAAGGAAAAATAGAGAAGCTATACTTTCTTCTTCTTAGGAATGCAGAGTCCATAAGGGTAACAGATTAGCAGGTACATTTCTAAATGACAGTAACATCTAACTTCCTCTCCCTTTTGTGATATGATCCCTACCCACTTTCCTGAACATATGCTATACTCCTTTCAACTCATCTAACCTATTCTAGCTACAGAGTCTTCTTGCTATTTCTTGAGCATGCTAAGAAGAATTCTGCTTCAGGGATGTGGCAGTTTGTATTCCCTCTGGAAGGTTCTCCCTGCAGACCTGCCTAGGGCTTGCCCTCTGACTTCATGTCCTCTGCTTTCCTAGGGCCCCTGGTTTCCCTCTCTATCCCCTCACCTCACCTTTATTTCCTCCGTAGCACACGCCACGTCTAACATAGCACACCTTCATCAATGTCTCCCTCCCTCCCAGGGTGAAAACTCCACGAGACAGCAACGTTGCTTCTTGGTCCCCTGCTATATGCTTAAAGCCTAGCATGTAACAAGAAATGCTTGTGAAGATAAAATCCAAGCTAAGCTTAATCCTCCCAAGCCACTCCCAGCGAGTCCTCGAGGTCCCACTGAAGCGGCCCTTCCCGGAACGTGTCTCTGGGAAGAGAAGTTGGCATGGATGTGCAGTGAAATCTCAGAAAGCCGTTCCAATCACGTACAGATAGAGAGACTTAAAGTGTCCGCTGCTGAGTTCAAAGCTCTCACGTGTGAATGTCCTCCTAATAGGGCGGAATGAAGTCAGGATGACGTGGCAGAAGAGGGGCAGGAAGCCGGGCTCTTTCGCAGGACCCCATAACTCCCCCCAAAACAGCCACTGAGGTGGATTATAGGATCTCCAGCCACCTAGCAGCACAGTTTAAAATTAAGCACCAAGACTCCCCCAAGATGAACCAGGAAATACAAATGGAAATCAACACAAGCATCTCTCTGCTGACACCAAAGTCTCAAAGCTTGGAGAAAGTATCATCACCAGCACGTGGCACAGCCCTCCACCAGCGTTCCCCCGCAGTTTACTGCAGGGGCACGACATCTCCTTGGGGATAAGTAAGAGCCAGGTTTGAGGCACTTGGATGCAGTCACTGGCAGCTATTTGTGAGACCCGAGTAAGTATTATTCGTGCCTTCCAGGTAGTTAGATCGATTCTCTCAGGGTGCACACCTGTGGGATGCACTCCCAGACTGCTTGTCTGATGCTCAAAACTGAAAATCATTCCCCTCCTCTCCTCACCTAGGCAATGGCATTGCTTGCTGTCCTGCATGCCTTCTAGAGCCACTGTGGGGGACAAATGGCATTCAGTGTGACAGCTCCCCACAAGTTACAAAACAGGTTCCAGTCATCTCTTCATTCCTACGTACGAGGCAGGCCTCCTGCAGGCCAGAGACTGTCCTGGGCTCTGATTCAGAGCCGACAGACAGACAGAAGCTGGGGCACTGGGGCAGATGCTAGCCGGACCCGTGGACAACAAGACGGAGAGACACAAGTGGGGTGGCACAGAGAAGCCTGGGGGGCATACCAAGGCCAAGGCTGGCCGTGGAACTCTGCCCTGGACAGAGGGGCCAGGGAAGTCCAGTCTGGGGAGAGAATGTTGGTGCCGGCCGTGGGGCCTTCTGGGGAAGAGCATCCCAGACCACAGGGGCAGTAAAAGACCCGCTGAGGCTGAGGCCCAGGGATGGCGGCAGGAGTGGGAAGGAAGAGAGGAGGTGGCTGCGGAGGTGGTGAGGGACAAGGCCTCTGTCCCCAGGGACACACTTGGGTCATGCTCCTGCCTGGAGAAGGAAGAGGGCCACAACACCTGCTGCCCTGTGGACATGTCTTGGGTGTGTCCCCAGGGGTCAAGTTTGGAGTCCTGCTCCTGAGAGTAGCAGAGCACCTGTGTGGGAAGGTGGTTGGACCTCTGAGAGGGGGTGCCTAGGAGAAGGCCCTTAGACCAACTGGGGCTCCTCCCTCAGAAGGGATCTGGGACCCAGTCTCTACCTGTCTTTGGTTATTTGCTCACACCATGCTCCTGCCATGATGCCATCTGCTGGGATGTGACACAGCCAAGAGAGACTCACCAAAGCAGAGCCGATTCCAGATGTCCTTGAACCCCGGTACTGTGAGTTAAATAAAACTCTTTTCTTTATCAGCACCTAGCCTCGGGTGTTTTGTTATAGGACTGAGAAGCGGACTAACCCAGCATCCACCAGTAACATCCAAAGGGCATCCCTCCAGCTGATGGGGACAGCAGCACCACTGTGCCATAGGACAGCCTCTGGGAGTGGCTCCCGCCTCCAAGAAGCAGCCACAAAAGTTCACAGGTACCCCCCCCACCACCACACCCCAGGGACACTTCCCTGGCCTTTGCTCTTTGACTTATTCACCTTTAAGTGTACAGATTAACTGATGGACAGAGAGGCCAGGAACAGGGAAATTGGCTGAGGCACTGCCCCCACCCCAGGTTATTTGCATGAGATAACAGCAGTTTGGAATCTTTGAAAGAGAAGGGAAACCAAAACTGTCCCAGCAAGGGCTCCTCGCACAGCAGGAAATGACTAGGGCTAGAGGTGAGGTGTGGGAACAAAAAGGAGCAGGGATTAGCCAGGCACAGGAGCTCTCTAAGCAAATGTGGCTGTCCTTGTCCTGCTGAGCAACACCCAATGCAAAACTATTTGCATGCTCCCCCATAGCCTGGTCCTCTTCCGTGTCCTCGAGGCTACAGGGAGGCACAGGAGTCTTCAAAGGTACAAATAGTTGCTGGGTTGCCTCTTGCCACAAGCTGGGGCTCCCTCTGGTTCCACCAGAAGAGGCTCCTTCCGGGACAGCAACCAGGATTGTGGCTGGGAGAAGCTGCTACGGGGCTCTCACACTGACTCTGAGGGACTCTGGAGGGTCTCCGAGTGGCAGGAAGATTGGGGCTGGCTGAAGGGCTACAAGATTCCTTTCACCCTTCCACCCTAGAAGAGGGCTTCCCCCACCCCCTTCCAAAGTTAAAAAAAAAAAAAAATAGAATAACACAGAATTGATCAGAGACCTAAAAGCTGTAGCTAGAGGCCACCCAGAGGAGCCATCTCAAGGCCTGGGGCTACTGCTGCCATCAAGCCCTGGAAGCCACTCAGCTGAGCTTGACAGGTTGCAAGGACCAAATTGTGTACCACTCCCAAAAAAAAAGATACACTGAAGTCCCCCCAGACCTCGGAATGTGACTCTGTTTGGAAATAGAGAGCCATTACTCTTTCCTCATTTTATAGGCGAGGAAACAAAGGTACTAGTTATCGTGCAATATTTATAGAGAATGACCAAAAAATCCAGTTCAGGTTGACCAAAGAGGTAATCAAGTTAAATGAGGTCATTACAGTGGCCCCAACCTCCTAGAAGAGCTGTCCTTATAAAAGAGGAGGGACTTGGACACTGACAGACGGGGCAGAGGGCAGGGCTGGGCAGATCAAGGGGAGAAAGCCATTCAGGAGTCGAGGAAGGGCAGAGTCCGCGCGCGGCCAGGTCTGAGGTGTGGGGCAGATTTTCCTCTCCTCAGAAGGAGCCCACACTGCTGACATCTTCGCCGGGGGTCTCAGGCCTTCAGAGCTATGAGACAGTCAATCTCTGCTGTTTCAGCCCCCTCCCCCACCTGGGAGCAAAAGCAGTGTCCAGCAACAGGGGCTTCTGTCTTCAACAGATACCCCGTGGGGAGGTTTGCAGAGCGGAGCCCTGAACCACTTCCACAGGGCTTTCCTGGGTGCTGGGCTCCCCAGCTGTGTTCCCCATGAGGCAGTGACATGTGATTCTCCCACGTTTCCAGGGTTCGCTTTGTGTTAGGCAACAGACAGAGAGTTTGCAGGACGGTGTCACCTCGTCCTCCGCATAACACAGATGCTATTTTCCCCCCACGTTGTAGGTGAGGAAACGGAAGCATTAGTCATTATGTGACATTCGTATCTATGGCCAAAAACTCTGGAGCATCTTGGCCAAAGAGAACAGGCAGAGTCCCCAGGAGGAGGGCTCTGGGGACCAGCAGGGGAAGGCTATGGAGCTGCAAGTTCTCCTGATCTCTGCAAACATACCCTGGAGGAGGCAGACAGACTCGAGTTCCCAGCCTGGTTGTGCCCCCACAGCCACCTGGCCTTGGCACCTCCATCCAGGGCTCCCTCCAGGAGAGGAGATTGGCAGGGGTGTCCATACCACCCTAGCACCTGCCAGGGCCTGCCCTCTGCCTCTCAGGCATTGTGACCTCCCAGATCACTCCACACATTCCAAACCCCTCTGGGAGTGGTGCCCCACCCAGCTGAGAGCTAAATCACCCGGTCTCACTAATCTCACCCCCAGAATGAGAAAAGGCCCATCCTCCCCAGAGGAGGAGGAACAGAGACTTTGCATGGACAGAGAGCAGGTGTCCACCCCTCAGCACCAGGGGCGTCCGGGCTGGATGGCCCTCTATCACGTGGACTGTCTTGTGCATCCTGTGACAAGGAGCAGCATTCCTACCCTCCACCCACCAGACTCCAGGGGCACCCCCTCCCAAGCTGTGACAGTTGAGAATCGCTGATGACAGAGGGAGGTCCACAGAGGAGACCCACACAGCTTCCTTCCCCTCCCGCCCAGTAACCCACCAAGCCACTTCAGCTGGACACATTCAAGGGAACCTCTGTGCGGTGCTCCTGTTAGGTGGGCAGCCTGCAGGCTCTTGTTGAAACCAGAGACAAGCGTTCTCATCGCCTTTGTCCTCCCTGGCCAAGTGCAAGGGGCCAGGCAGAGCCCTGGCCTTCCTATGGTCCCTCTCTCTGCATCAACTCTCAGGTCTGCCCGCCTGGATCCAGCAGAGGGTTCCTCCGCCTGCTCATTCCCCTCCATTCTCTGCCAGCCCCAGCCAAGCGCCGTCCCCCCGCAGTCCCTAGAGAGCTCTAGACCCCAGTTTCCCATCATCTTCCTGTGGTCCTACCGTGTCTCCTGTCGGGACAATCCCACCATTCTCAGGTTCCATGTGCCCAGACAGGAGCTCTCAGTGACTCTCAGTGTCCCTTTCCCTTCCCACCTTCCCATTCCTGCAGTCCCACTAAGACCTCGGTGAACTTCTCCGGCCCCCACTAGCTTTTCCTTTTACTGGATTCTGCATCCTAGGTAGAGGGTCACTTCTCACACAGCATGTCACTCACTCCCTGTGTGAAGCCAGCACTGCCTTCTGACCCCCAGCAGCCTCAGAGGAAGGCAGTCTTATTTCTGGAGTGCTAAGCGCCACACCCCCTTCCCTGCCAGACACCTGGCTCCCTCCCTCCCTGCTCAGGT